>NC_044319.2:31882137-36723425 GCF_007474595.2 Lynx canadensis
CAATCTCAATTTATTTTCCACATTGCTTATTCAGTTGTCTCAGTTCTACGTACTAAAGAATTTAGCTCTTCCCTTCTAATTTCAAATGTCCTTTCCTTTTTTGTTTATTTATTTATTTTTTGAGAGAGAGAGAGAGAATATGCATGCGAGGGAGGGGCAGAGACAGAGGGAGAGAGAGAATCCCAGTCTCCATGATGTCAGCGCAGAGCCCCATGTGGGGCTTGATCTCATGAACTGTGAGATTGTGACGTGAGCTGAAATCAAGAGTTGGACGCTTAACCAACTGAACCACCCAGGGACCCTGAAGTGTCCTTTTCTTCTATGCTAGATTCTCACACATTTATTGGCTTGTTTCTCTCCTCACCTTTTCCAGGAGTCCTTTTGTAACTTATTAGCTATGTGAGTTTGATTAAAATGCTCTCCCACTTGGGTTCCCCATGTTTAAAATTGGGGGATAATGTAGTCGCAATCCATCTCATGGTGGGGCTATGAGAAATAAACCACAATGGGCTCCACTGTAAGCACTCAATGAATTCAATGAATGATATTATTGTTTTAAAGCCAGTGCCCATGGCTCTTAGTTCCTGTGCAGTTGACCTTTGAACAACGTGGGGTTAGGGGTACCAAACTGTCTCGCAAGTATGAGTATAACTTTTTTTTTTAAAAAGATTTTGTCAATTCCTTGGGTCTTTTTTTTAAGCTTATTTATTCATTTAGAGAGAGAGAGGAGAGAGCACATGGGAGGGACAGAGAGAGACAGGGAAAGAGAGAATCCCAAGCAGGCTCCGCAGCATCAGCACAGAGCCCGACAAGGTGCTCAGTCTTACAAACCATGACATCATGACCTGGCCAAAATCAAGAGTTGGAGGCTTAACTGACTGAGCCACCCAGGTGCTCCTGGGTGTAACTTTTGACTCACCAAAAACTTAACTACTAATAGCCTATAGTTGACTGGAAGCCTTATCAATAACATAAATACTTAAAACATATTTTGAATGTTATATGTTCAAAGATTTCTTGACTACTAATAGCCTATAGTTGACTGGAAGCCTTATCAATAACATAAATGGTTAAAACATATTTTGAATGTTATATGTCTTATACATTTCACTGTATTTCCAAAGTAAGCTAGAGAAAAGAAAATGTTACAAAAAATCATAATGAAGAGAAAATACATTTACCAAAAAAATACATTTATAGACTATATTTACAGAGAAAAAATTGGGGTATAAGTCGATGTGCGCAACTCAAACCTGTTTTGTTCAAGGGTCAGCTGTGGTAGATGGTCCTTGTCACTATTTTTCTTTCAAAAAATTTCAAAGATTTCTTGGCCCTTCTGCTTTATTTTTCTACTTGAATTGAATTTCAATTCATCAACTCTGAGAAAAACAAACAAAAAAAGAACAACTGAGATTCTGATTGAAATTCCATTAAATTTATATATTAAACAGGGAGGTTTGACATCTTACAAAATTGAATCTTCTCATCTACAAACAGTGTAACTCTCTCCATTTATTTAGGCTTTGTGTTTTGCTCTTCAATCAAATTTGAATTATGGTGAGGCTTAAGCATTGATTTTTCTAGCTTTTCCCTCATGTTTGAGAGTGGCCCTCTTTCTCAGAACAGGTAGAGGCAGCTTTGGAGTTTCATTAAACACCTTGAGATACATTCTCTTTTGAGTCATCCAAACACCTCTGTGAGGTGAGATTGAACATTTCAATCTTACTGGCAAAGAATTTAAAAGGAAGGGAGGAACGTATCAGACATGTGTGTAGTTTTACTGAATCTAAAGTAATTATTATCCCTACTTTGCAAATGAGGAAACCAATTCTAAGAGGTTAAGGTGACATGGCCAAAGTGTACAATAAACTAAGAGATAGGGCTCAAACCCTGGGCTTGGGAATCCCAATCAGATGTTCTAATGGCCAGTAGCCACTGCTTCCCCCTGGTGTTCTCTCATACTCTCTGTATTTGTTATTTATCTCAGTGAAGGTGACCTGAGACCAATTGGTCTGTTTCCTGGGGCAGCCGCCATGCCCTGGTCTAGTTTCTGGATCTATCTGAATGGCTCATGCAGCCATTCCCATGAGCCAGTGATAGTGGCTTGGTCAATTCTGTTGCTGTTGAATATGGCCTGGCTGCCTGGTTACAGAGAGTACCTGGGAGGAAGCCCAGGGTAGGAGGAAGCCTGATGGAGGCCAAAAAGTCCCTTGTACATCTGAGCCTTGCTGTTTTGTTATCTGACTTCTGGGGTTGAGAAACACTGTAGCCAGGTCAAGTTGTCAGGTTCATTACTCCATGACCCAAGGGAGCTAGTAAAGGATGAGAATCACAGAGTGACCAGGAGGAGGGGCCTACCCCAGGGCTGCCCTTCCACTTGCACTTTCAGCCAGGAAAGACCTGCTATCCCAGCAGCAGCTGCCTTTGCCATCAGCCTTTGCTGTGTTTTTCCTAGATTTGTGCATTGATCTTCCTTTATTTATTATTCACCCTTTGTCCTTTTACAGAAACAGGACATCAAATACTTGCTTTTCTCGATTTTTCCACTGTAGCCACTTGGGTGCAGAGGCAGAATTTTCCTGATTAACCTCATCTCCCTGATTTTGTGACTGTATGTGTGAATATTTGTGCATGCATTGCTTCTCTTTATCTTGGTGGAAAGAATCCTACTCCAGAATCTGGGCTCTAGGAGAAATCCCTGGCCTCTGCCTCCAGGAAGCTCCTGAATATCCTTGGGGTCATCCAGAGGGATGGAAGAGAAACTGAGTGGGGCTCCAGGGTCTGGACAGCCTATGTTCACTTGAAGCAACTGTTCCATATATTGAGACTTAGAGTAACGTTTCACTAGTCAAAAAGCTTTGCTCTTATGATTAAAAGGTTGGAATTACTGTTCTGTGCCACCTAGATGGGACTCATGTTCTCTTTTGAAAGAATTTCAGAAATAAAAATTTAAGCCCATTCTGCTTGCTTTCCTAGATTTTGTAGGGAATGGTAATTTGGGAGAGAGGAAGTTCTGAATGACTGTGAAGACACTGGAAGTAGGATTTATTTCTTTGAAACTCAGCAGGCATTCTTAGAGTTCCTACCCTGCCAAGGTTGTTGGTTTTCACAACTCCAGAATGGTGCCTCCTGGAGTTGAGCCACGTAATGGCCTAATGGGATCCTATGAAAGCATTGCACTAGATGCCATTTAAATAGGGGTGCAGGGTGATAAGACAGCGGCAGTATTTCAGATATCTTGCTCCAGAGTGGATTATGGTCGAATTAAGGGAAGAGTCCTCAATTGTTAAAGTTGGAAGGGGGCCAACTCATAGCACTTTCTTTCCCTGCCTGTGATCAGAACCAATCAAGAGAGATACAGGAATCAGGCAAATGGAGGTTAAAATATCACTTTTAAGACCAGTAAAGCTGATCCTAGAGAATGTAGTTGATGTCTGTGTTCAAGTAAAGTTTCTAAAAGTGAATTCTAGAATCAGACAGACTTACCCACCCACAGGTAGCACTGGAGAACCACAGGCTTCTACCAGTCATCCCCTGCCTTTTTGACTTCTCCCCTACCATCTATAGAATGGGGACACAGAGCAGAATGCAGATTCATCTCTAAGAATGCAGATGTGAAGTGGTTGAGCTAACATATCCAGTTCTTGACCCCAAAATTACCAACCCAGGGAAAAGACTCAAGAGTTCCTTTGAAAGATGTCTCTCCACGAGGAAACACGGGATCGGGGAATAGGTTTCCTTTCTCAACAAGCCCAACTGATCAGCTTGAGATGAACTCTAAGGCAGTGAATACTGACTATGGGAAGTTTTGGTATGAGATTCATATTTATTTACTGAAAAGAAATGATAAGGATAGCATGTGTTTACTCAGGGAACATTTCTGGAGGAAACATTGGGCACGGTTTGGTGGAGAAAAGCACACAGCCTTAAACAGTTTGACGTGTAGAAATGGGGAGAGTCCGGGGCGTCTGGGTGGCTCAGTCGGTTAAGCGGCCGACTTCGGCTCAGGTCATGATCTCGCGGTCCGTGAGTTCGAGCCCCGCGTTGGGCTCTGTGCTGACAGCTCAGAGCCTGGAGTCTGTTTCAGATTCTGTGTCTCTCTCTCTCTCTGACCCTCCCCCGTTCATGCTCTGTCTCCTCTGTCTCAAAAATAAATAAACGTTAAAAAAAATTAAAAAAAAAAAGAAATGGGGAGAGTCCAAGATGAGCTTGAACTCTAGCAAAGTGAAAAAGTCCTCCCAGCATGACTAATACAGTGGGGCTCTCATGATCTGGTTGATATGGGCTAACGTCATCAATCCCAAGAGTCATAAATGGAATATAAAGATTAGATGGCACAGTTCCAACTGGAAAAGTTCACAGGCATTAGGCCCAGCTGACACAGTGCAGTGGATGGCCCATAGGTGGTGGCTGGGAAGGCCGTGGTTCCAAGGATTCCAGCAAGATTGAGGCTTCTGGGGTTAGACCTCACGAGTGGGGGAGGGCCTCTCATCTGATTCCTTACTGGTTTGATAAATTCACATTGTTTTCTGGTTTACCATCTGAAAAAACTTGCTTAAGTTTTTTTTTTGTTTTTTGTTTTTTGTTTTTTTTAGAGCAGAAAGAAAATGGTTTTTTGATTTGTTTGCTTTTTGTCTTACCAGCTAGGATATAATGGAGAACGGTGGGTGTATAAGTTCACTTGATGTGACACTTTATTCTGAGGTTTCTGTTGCTTAATTGAAAATGGTTTAAAACCCACAGGTTCTGAGCAGGGGACTGGGAGGAATAGTAACACAGACCTTTCAAAAACAGTAGGGGTTTCAAAGGCCATATTCTTCTTGATTTTGGAATGCTGTATGTGATTTTTGTATGGTGGATTTTTCTTTTGAAACACATTTTTCTTAGGGTGACCTTATAACCTATTTGTCTTTTATAAGCATCCAGAAACAGGCAGCCGAAAATTATGGAAAGGGAAAATGGACAGAGGATTAAAATTAACTATGGATGATTACATAGATAATATCAGGATTTAAAGAGATATATTCCCATATGATCTATTTGCTGCCTGTTTGTATATTTTATGGTTATTTATACTTCCATATGAATAAGTGGTATAGCCAGTTTTGTAAAGCTAATGTCAATCAGAGACGTCTCTCTGTCCATGTCATAGGATAGAGTTTGCTGTGATTGCCAGCAGAGACCCAGGTACCTCTTGGGGGTTTATTTCCATCTCCAAGATTCAGTGAGTTGTTTGCTTGTTATCTTCTTAAAGTAAAATAATATATGTAGAATGCTGAACACCATGCCTTCTCTAATTCTTAACATGGAGAAATACTTATTGTATTTTAACTTGAAAATGGTTATAAAATAGCATGTAAAGTTTTATCCCAGTTATGCAAAATTCAGCCAATAGTTATTAAGTTATTTCCCAGATGCTGTTTAAGGACCTGGGGTATGAGAACTAGGTAGGGAAGAACCTACCATTTCTTTGTGTCTCATTAATTTTTGCATCAGAGAGTTGATTGGTGTGGCTTGCTGTGATGTCCTCTATAGTCCACCCACCTCTATATGTCCACCCACCTTCTCCTTGTGTAGATTAGGGCAGTGCTTTGGAAGACCTCATTTATCCCCCATTTTCACTCAGGAATAAGGATTGGAAGTTAAAACATTTGTTGAGCTTCCTAAAGCACTAGTATAATCACAGCCTAAACCACCTAGAAACCTCCTTTTTGAGGGAGCCTATGCTGGGAGAATCATCGTGGTGGTTCTCCTCCTTCTTCAGTGCGTTGTCACCTGCCCCATTGTATTGGACCTTTTGGATCTTTATTTTTGGGAGAGAGACTTAGAAATATACCTTTTTGGCCCATGGTTGATTGAGCATGTGAGTCAAACTGATGGATTCCCAAACTGGATTTTGACAGTAGGGCCTTTTAGCAATGGAAGTTGGAGTTTGCGTGGTCTGCTGTCCATGGTTGGCAATGCCCATTGTTGGTCCCTACTGTTTACTTGTCCACTGCATGGTCTAAGGCAAGTATGTAGGCTTCTGTACCTTAGTTCCTTCCGTAAGATCAGGAGGTTCTTGACCCATTTTCTAATCATTTTGCAAGGGTTAAGAGATCTACACTTACAAAATTATTTGAACTAAAGAAAATCCCTGCCAAATAGTCACCATGAAAGTTTTTTATTCCAGCAAGAAGAGGAATTAATGGTATGATATCCCAGCACCTAAAGGAATGAGACCATTCAAAAATGAATTAATATGTGTACCTATTCATTTCCAAGTCTTTATTCCATAGCCCCTCACATGAAAATGAAAATTACTGACCAACCTTTTGATGTCTCTTTCAGGGACACCTGTGTGGTTCTTTGTGAAAATTGCTCCAATTCGAAATGAACAGGATAAAGTGGTTTTATTTCTTTGCACTTTCAGTGACATAACAGCTTTCAAACAGCCCATTGAGGATGATTCATGTAAAGGTTTGTAATTCTGATTTGTACAAAAACATTTATGCCTCCCCCCCCCCCCCCGTGGTGTGTCTCCCATTATGGAGAATTTGAGGTTGCCAAGGCAATCTCTGCACAAAGATCAAGATTTAAACTCAGATTTGTGTTGGGTAAAGCACTGTATCATTCTGGAATGTATTAAGCGGGAGAAGGGGAGGAGAAAAAAAAACTTTGTTTAGGAAAGCATTTGAATCAATTGTATACCTTTTGTAGCTTAACCCTTTCCAGTAAAGGTTAGACAGAAGAAGGTAGGTGGACATCTTTGGTATCAGCGGAGTCTTTTTAGGTGTTCCCAGGACAGATCTCAGTCATGTAAATGAGGCAGTCCATGGCCACATTCATCTTACTTGTATATAAACTTTGTTAGATTTGACTGACATCTCTCCCTCTGTGGTTGATGGAGCTATGTCTGTGGCTGGTGAATTCATTGGAAACATGGTATTAATGAGGCCAGGGTCTTGAGTAGCCTTTCCATATGGGTCGTTTGATCAGCTTGTGACCACAGATTTTAGTGCTCACTTCAGCCATATCACATGCACGTATTGTTTGAATAATACTGGGGGCCAAGGAAGGAAATGGCTCAGGATTTCTAGAACATGTATATGCTTGAAGAGGTTCCACTAATCAGATGTACAAAAGATGGCTTGTGATTCCCAGAGGTTTGGGATTAGGGGTGTCACAGCCCTCTCTTCCATCTGTCTACTCACATGCACGCGAGACAGTCAGGAGGCCGTCAGCTCTTCTTTGTTGCAGTGCTTCTTGGATCTGTGGCTGATTTTCCAGCTCTCTCTGAGAACTCTGCTCCTTGCGGTTTCCCAAGATGCAGCAGAGAGATGCTAGAAGGGCCCGGGCAAGAGTGAAACTGACAAAATTGTGATTGTTAAAATGTGCCTTAGAGGAGGAAAGAAAAAACATTATGTGGGTGCTGAATCCTCTAGCACATGTGGATGCTCACATTTACAGAGTTCAGAGCACAGTCCTGTGTAGACCAGTGCATCCTATTTTTTAAACTGATAACGATAACCCAGTAAATCGATTTTAGCCTGCCTTTTGATTTTAAGACGACTGCAGATGTCAAGTTTCTCGGCCAGTTCCTCAGCCTCCTGCAGTCTCCTTTTTCTCCTGCAGATCTGTGATTCCCTGATTCCTAGTTTCTGACTTGAAGATTCCTCAGTGCAACAGGGATTACACGGTGATAGACTCACTCATGATTAAGGGTCACCCTTCTGTCCTCCAGAAACGCCATTGGCTTTTTTTTAACTGAATAAACTCCTAGATCCTGTTTTAAAGGCAGTCAGATATTTTGACATTTGCTTTTGCAAGTTTTCTCTTAAATCTTTAAAGTAACGTGATTTGGTTGAGTCAGCACACTTGCGTTTCACCACCACTGGAACATTTTTGGGTGACATGCAAGTATTGTTTAGTAGGAAAGACATACCCAACAGAGAATGTGCCACCTGGGTGTCTGCATTTGGTTCTTATGAAACGTGAAAGAAGAGATAAAAACAGTGACGCGGTGAGGCTCACCTAGGTTTATTTTCCAGGAGTAAAAAATGCTCTACTTCACTTAACCTGCCTCAATGATGCATTTCCTCCTGATGAGAGTTTTGGTACGTGCACACGCACCCACCTCAGTGCTCCCTGCAGGAACACTGCTAGTGGATCATCCTTAATGTCTCCTCCGAGACCTGACTTTGTAAGCCTGTACATTTTAAATGCCATGATGGGTATGTTTAGACACTCCCACTTTTATGTCACTGTGGCCCTGGCTGACGTTGATTTGGTAGTCCACTTGGGACAAGGTCAAATTTTATTAGTCCATTTACGATAGAAGAGCATGACAGTTCTCCAGGCCTGGTTAGTTGTAAGTCTATAAACTGAAATTCTGGCTTCAAGGATCAAATCTAGGAAAACACATTGCTGTGTAGCTGGATTGTTCTCCTGACTTGACATTTCTTCTTGGATGTGCTCTCACATTGAGAGGTTCTGGCAGGTCCAACTGGGTTTTCAGTACAGCACCTCAGTCAGCAATAAAGTCTCAGAAGTCTTGCTGACCCAGGCTTGTTTAGAATTCACTTTTGAGATGGAATGGAAGGGTGGATTATCCCAAACCCCAGAAATCCCCAGATAATTGCTCTTTGGCATAGCAGCACAAGATGTTTCCCAACATCAGATTAGTGTTCTTTTTAGTCAACTGTGCTCAAATTGTTTTTAAAATGACTTTATTTTCTCTAACTTTGGGGCTTGGGAGTGGGATAAGTGCATCCAGTAGTGACACGAGAAGCCACTTGGTGCCTAACATTTTCCCAGAACACTCCACAAAGTGGTAAACACACAGGGTAATCTTCAGTGGACTATTTTAGCATCTGACACAACGTAACTCCCCTTTGGCGAGTGATTGGGCCACCCCAGACCCCCTTTCCTTTAGTGTATCAGTTCTCAAGCTCCTTTTTATGAATCATCTGGGCCCCTGGACTTCCTTATCTCTTTTCTGTCCATCTTTTGACTACTTCCTTTGCTCTCTGACAAAAGGTGTCCACAGGACCTTCCTTTGGACAGAAAATGCAAGTCGAGCTAGGTTTGCTGTTTGGTAGCAGCTCTGGGGTGTGTGTATATGTATTTGAAGTCAGAATGACAGAGTAGATGGGAATTCTTGGCTGAAATGAGAATGGAATCTCTCACTTTTCTGTTATTATGGATAATTGGTAGTGGGGCTGCAGGACATTTTTCTCTGTCCTATTCTCGCTTCTCAGCTGAGAGGCTTGGGCAAGTGGGTAGAGAAGAGTTCGATGGTAAGGCTCAGGGTTTGCTCTCTGCATTGCTCCCCAAAGGATGAGGATGGATTATGCCTCTTGTTTTGTCTCTTACTCCACCAAATAGTCTCACACTGAAGGAGCGAATTCATTTTCAGAGACCCACAAATTTAGTGCTACATAGTTAAACTTGAGCCAGATTCAGATAAAGTAAAGGAATGTAAAACTCCAGAGGAGATTTTCAAAGGCCAAAGACTGAGAATATTCAGGGGTGAGGCCTCTGGCAAGCTGCTGTAACTGCTGATCTGTCCGTATGTCTTCCTGTGGGATATTCGTGAGGCACTCTTGGGAAAGAAACCAGGCAGTGGACACCAGGCACAGGTGCCTTTGGCCCCTTCAGTATTAACATTTTATCCCTCTGCCCTTAGGATGATGGAAATGATGATTTAGTGGCTGCTCCTCGAAGAAGCCACCCTAGATTTTTGGTTGTTTCTATAGTGATAGGGAAAAGACCAGGGGAGGAAGACTTGAGGGTGCTTGGGCAGTGTCCACACTGACTGTCCATCTTGGTCCTCAGTGTCTTCTGTGCTCTTGTGTATGTTGGGTTATGGCACCAGCTCCTCTAAGAGAATCTGTGACTCTGCAGATTAGGGCAAGCTTGGCCTTGCAGCCTTCCCACTGAGGTCAGGACACCTTACAGCCATCTCCTCTTCAACTTCTACTCAAAGTGACTTGGCATGATTTCCCAGGGGAGGAGCCTATATGTCTGTCTTTTCTTGTATCCCTGGACTTCTCCTTGGATGAGCTGGAATTTCATCTCACCCCAGAGTCATCTCTTCTTCTGGCCTAGGGAAACACAGGGCTTTGTGGGCTAAAGAAGCCTAGTGGGGGGCTTACCCCAGTTGAAACCAGTAGCCATCGTGTGGTCAAGGAAGGGGGAAATAGTTGCCCTTACTAAGAATGGAGAAAAGACCTAGTAAGTGCTTTTTAGCTGATTGCTGGATTACATTGTGTTCCCTTTCTTCTATCCTTCTTCTCCCGTCATGCCTCCTCTTCCCTTCCTGCCCACCCCCTCTCACCCCAAAGACATACAGTAAGTGTGTGTGCTGAAGAGCTAGAGGTCTGCCTAAGGCAGAGGGGAGTGTACAAAGGAAGGAGTGAGCTGTTCTGCTGGTGGTAGGGCAGGATCCCGGAAAGGTTCCCTTAGGAGGAGCCGCCTTAGTTTCCTCATGGAAAATGACCATTGGATTTCCCCCAAGGAAGATTGTCTTGAGCTAGGTTCTCATTGGGTTGTCTCCTCCCATTTGTCCTTTTGGACAACAGGAGCTCTGTTTTTCAGGAATGTTTCTCCTGATGGCTTTGGTCCAAATTATACAAGGTATCTTCCATAAAATCCATTTGCTCCTCTTATGTGTTTTTAATCTCATTGCATGGCTCTCACCCTAGTCACCCAAATTGGGAACCCAGAGGCTGCCTGGATTGCCACAGTATTGTCCAGGCATGCAGAGTCTCTTGCCTGGGGTCCTAACTGGTCTTTTATCTATCAACCTTGTTTTTTATTTTTTTTTAATGTTTTTATTTATTTTTGAGAGAGAGGGAGGGAGAGAGAGAGAGAGAGAGCGAGAGCATGAGCTGGGGAGGGGCAGAGAGAGAGAGAGAGAGAGAGAGAGATAGAATCTGAAGCAGGCTCTAGGCTCTGAGCTGTTAGCACAGAGCCTGACATGGGGCTCAAACTCATGAACTGTGAGATCATGACATGAGCTGAAGTCAGATGCTTAACCGACTGAGCCACCCAGGCACCCCTATCAACCTTGTTTTTTAAAATCTACTATTCACATTACCATTCTGTCTTTTGTCTTTTTTCTTCTTCTTCCTCCTCTTCTTCTTCTTCCCCTTCTCCTTCTTCTTTTTCTTCTCCTTCTTCTCCTTCTCTTCTTCTTCTTCTTTCTTCTCCTTCTCCTTCTCCTTCTTCTTCTTCTCCTTCTTCTTCTCCTCCTCCTCCTCCTCCTTCTCCTCCTCCTCCTCCTCCTCCTTCTCCTCCTCCTCCTTCTCCTCCTCCTCTTCCTCCTCCTCCTCTTCCTTCTTTTTTCCTCTTCTTCATGTTTATTTATGTATTCTTGAGAGAGAGAAAGTGCAAGTGGGATGGGGCAGAGAGGGAGAGAGAGAATCTGAAGCAAGCTCTGCATTGTCCGTGCCACCCTCAATGTGGATCTCAAACCTACGAACTGTGAGATCATGACCTGAACCAAAGCCAGACGCTCAACTGGCTGAGCCACCCAGGCACCCACCATTCTGTCTTTCTAAAGTGAAATCAGAGTGTTTCCTCCTCCCTACTATATTTGAACTCCTCCCTGGTTCCCTATGGGTTTCAGAATGAAGTTCAGATTTCTCAGTTTGCTATCTAAGTTGTTATCACCAAAGTTCTTCTCCATCTGGCCCCTGACAACCACTTTAACATCACTTCAAGCCACTGTCTACACCCCCCTCCTCTCTACCAGTCATGGCATTTGGGATGTCTTACTCTTCACTGACATGTTACCCTATTTTATGATTTTCGCTTTTGTAGGTGCTGTTCCTTTTGTGTGCAATGTCTATCTTTTCCTTCTTGTGTTTTTAACTCCTCATCTTTCAAAATTTGTCCTAGTGTTACCCCTTCTGGGAAGCCTCCCAAGCCTGGATTAGATAGATATGCCTTCTCTGGACAGTCTTGACCATAGCATCCTATATTCATCTCTATTACAGAACTTAGCTAATGAGCTAAGTCATGGCTTATGTCATGGCTTTTAAAATTTATTGCCAGTCTTCCCTACTAGAGCGCATGCTCTTTGAAGCCAGAGTCTGTATCTTATTTATCTTAGTATCTCTAGTACCTAGCACTATGCCTGGTATATAGCAATTATGTTTATAGAATTAATACATGAATGAATGAAGTTTTTTCATCTGGCCAGGCAATGATTCCTACTAGAAAGTATCTGTAGTTCAGAAAGAACATGGGGTGGAACTTGAGGGAGAACTTATTTCCTTCCATCAGAACAGGCAGAGCCTGGCCATCCTGGTAGAGATGCGATGGAGAATTTCACACTGCCTGTCCGTTTCCCCATCCAACACCCACTCATCTTCCCATGCTGTCCACTGAGGTAGCCGAGAGCCAACTCCTTTAAGAGCCACATTCTTAGAAAGGTTTCGGGGCTAGCCTGAGCCTGGGGAAATGCCTAGAGGTCCAGGGATCTTTCTTTTCATCCCTTGTGCTAGATAGACCAGGACCCTGAGCTCCCTGCCAGGCAGGGTCTGGGGTATCTGTCCTGCCACCTCCTTCTTATCATTGGTCCCAGAGTATGGGTCATGGTGGTGGTAGTAGTGATGGTAGTGGAAGGGTAGGTTGTGGGTTAGGTTGGGGGAGTGTTGCAGAGCCCTCGTTGATGTCTGCATGCCCAACTATGTTTTACCTGATTGAAAATTATACTTTCTGTTCTTGAAAATCGTTGTAGAATTCAATTCCAGTTTTGTTTGGAGCTGAAAGAGAGCCTAACTCTGAAAGAGACTTAAAAAAATTCTGGTTGACAGCTCACAAAGCAGATTCCAGTGAGCATCTTCATAAATGGTACATTTGGGGGAGATGTGAAACCTTTGCAGAGTCTGACCATCCCCTCCTGTTAACATTAATGGGACCCCTACCGCCTGACTACCATGTGTCTCTTTTCAAGCTGACTCCAGCGGTCCTATTTCTCTGCTTAATGGCATCAGGATGGATGAAAATGCCACTGTCTTTTATTAAACCTAGAACTTCTGGAATAAGATAATAAAGCACTGATTTGCTATTCTTTCCATGTTGACGAAAATTTATCCAGATCATGATTCTTAAAGGTGCAAAAAAAAGGGCCAGTCTGCTGCTTAACTTCATTCCTCTGGATTCTAAGTCTATCTTGGAAAGGTGCTCCAGGGTAGAATTTGGCAGAACTGAGGTCTGCTGCAAGGTGTTGAATACCGCTAAACACTAAGGGATAAAACCAAAAAAAAAAGCACTTAGTCCTGTTTTTAGCTGTCATGTAAAAAGAGTTGGGTGCTCTGTTTACTTGCTATCTACTCCACGTCTAGGTCTTTGGAGCACCTCAACCCCAAGGTTGGTCTTGAGAACACTGCCAGGGTTTCATGGGTCTCTTGAGGCAATTGCCATGGTCATAACCTGGATGCAGATGAGTTGGGTTGCTGGGTATTGGAATGGACAGTTGTCTTTGGAGATAATTAAATGCAGTAAAGATCACTCATATGTCTTAGATTCTGCATTGTGGAGGGGGCTGGATTGGAAAAAGATCAGTATTTTACTTTTCCTGGAGGAGCTGGTCCAGAGTGCCAAGGAGGCCTCCAGACAGCCTCTGTTTTAGTCTGCTAACCTGAGCCCACTAAACTTAGCCCCTTTGTTTTACCGGACAAATGCACCCTGCCTTTAGGCAGCTAGAGTATTTTAATTTCCACTTTACAGATAAGGCTTAAGCAATTTAAATGACTGGTTGGTGATCACAAAGCAAGCTGGAGGCAGAAATGGGACTTGTGTCCAGATTTTTTGCTCCAAGTTCGGCTCTTTGGGATTCTTGTTATTTGGAGGAACCTGTCAGCAACTGTCCTTCCCCCATCCCAGAGCAGACTAAAATATGCTTGTGCTTCACACCACCCCCACCCCCACCCCAAGGGATTAGATTCATTTCTCATTCCCCTGGCTTTGGAGAATGCATTGCATGGGATAGCCATTTAACTGGCTTGTCCATATAACACTTGGAACCTGCTTGGTCTCTACTAGAGCAGACTACGTGGGGGTTGGGGGCAGCTTGAGCCCAAAGTCTGAGAAATATCTCAATTGCCTGGCATTATCTGACAGAAAAGCCTTGAGCTAGAGTGGAAACATCTGGGTTCTGGACTCTGTAGTCATCTGAGCACTCTGTGCTTCAGTTTTCCTATTTGTAAAACAGTACTAAAACCTGTCACAAAGCTATGATTAGGATAATGTGAAAAGGGAAGAGTAAACTGCGACACAAATTTGTCTAGGTGCTTTTCTGAGCAGCGAGTCTGGGCTGGGAGGAATACAGAATGATTCATGGGAGCCCAGGAGGACAATGGGTGTATGTGCTTCTGACAGCCTAACTTGTGGTGTGAATGTCCATGACCTTCAGGACATGGTTGAAGCTGTCCTTTCTCTCCTCTACATGCTCCAGGCTGGGGGAAGTTTGCTCGGCTGACCAGAGCACTGACGAGCAGCAGGGGGGTCCTGCAGCAGCTGGCTCCCAGCGTGCAGAAAGGCGAGAACGTCCACAAGCATTCCCGCCTGGCTGAGGTAAGGGCAAGGGGCCAGCTCGTCTTAAACCACACTTCCCTGGGATCCCTGGGCTGAGAAAATGCCACAAAGCAAGTGTGTGGTTTGGAATGGACTTTCAGGACCCTCACACTCATGTATTGGCTGGGCTGCACACCACAATGAGTGACTTTGGGAAAGTGACCTAATTCCTTTGAGCTTTGTACTTTCCCATATGTAAAAGGGGCCTGCAGACAGCTCTGTTCTAATGTATTGAGGTTACAGGTGTCAGTTCACTTTTTTTGAGGGAGTAGACAAAGAGCTAGAAGTGCTATAGACATGAAGGGGTTTTTACTTCTAAACCATAAACAATTTTGTTATTCAAGCAATACATATTTTAGAGGGGAAACAAAGGTACAGAAAGCAAAAAAAAAAAACCAACAACCTGTAATCTCACTAACCACATGGCTTTATTGTAATTTTTGTATACATTCTTTAACTCTTTTCTTTGCATATGTTGTCTTTCCTAAAGCCTAATAAATACATTTTTCATGTTAATATTTATGAAGTTCAGATGTATCTAAGAATCAATGTGTATATTTGATACGGTCGTGTTACCTTTTCTTCCCTTCTATAATCATGAACATCTTTCCAGGTTAATACATGTACCTGAAATTCTTGTTGTTCTGGTAACCTTTGTAGTAAGGAAAACCTGTGACAGGTGGTATTCTCCCTTTTACTGGGACAAATCAGCAGCTGGGCAGCTGGGCTGCCTGGACTTAATGTACCCAAATTACTGGTCTCTGTCTTTGGTGGTTCTGCATCCAAATCACTTATTATCTGCCTTTGATGGTGTCTGGTCCTCGTTTTTCCACTCAGCCTGGTGGACCAGGTAAGAGCATTATACCCTGCACACAGGAAGCTTTCATTTTAGCCAGAGATGACAGTGTATGTTGTCTCTCTGCCTGGTGGTGGCCACTCAGCTCTTGACCCTTGCTCCGATGCCAGGACCCTTTCTGGCCTGACTCCTGGCTCCCGGACTCCTAAGAGAGAAACTGCCAGCATGGTGTGGCTCACAGGGGCGCTGCGCACAAGTGCACTGAGTGGCAGATATATTAACTACAGATCTCCTTGCGGCATCCCAAAGCTTTGGCCAATAGTGGGAGTGGGAGGATTCACCTGTGTCATGTTAGAGAAGGAGAGGCATTTGGAAGCATAGTTTTTGGTCATGATGTGGGCTTAGTATAAGATAGGAAGAATAATAAAGGAGACCTTTTGTTCACAGCCTGCACTTTCCTTGTTGGGTCTTTTGGTTAATAAAACAACCTTCTTTGGGGCTGTTCTCTGCCTTGCTGACTCTTAGCCACTCTGCTTGCCGTTCCTTGCACACACCACGCCTGCTCTTCTCGCAGATATCTGCGGGGCAGTTCCTTCACCAACTCCAAGTCTTTGCTCAAATGTCATTTTTTCTGGGTGGCTACCCGAATCAGGGTTCTACCAGAGAAACAGAACCACTAGGATATTTGTATGTTAAGAGATTTATTGCAAGGAATTGGTTTATGTGATTGTGGGGGCTGGCTAGGCAAGTCTAAAATTTGTAGGGCAGCTTGGCCAACTGGGAAAAACTCTTGGACGGATTTGATGCCAAAGTCCACAGATGGTATTTTTTCTCCTGCAGTTCTGCTCTTAAGGCCTTTCAACTGATTAGGCAGGGCCCGCCCAGATTATAGGGTATACTCTGCTTTCCTGGAAGTCAGCTTATTGTAGCTATCACATCTACAAAATTCCTTCACTGGAATGCTTAGATTAGTGTTTGATCAAAAAGCTGGGTACCATGGCCTAGCCAAGTTGACACATAATACTAACAATTACAGTTCATGCCTTGTCAGCTTGTCATACACATTTACTTAAACCATACTTAATCTCCCAATAAAGACAGTAACAAAGTCATACTTTCATTTAACATGCTCCACTTATCCTGCATATAACCAAAAACATGCCAGCTCTTCCCACAGAAGAGGACACAAAATCCTTGGGTGATGTTCACTCTTCCCCTTGATACTCTGTCACTTAAATACTCAGATGTAAACTAGTATTAATGCATCTTATGTTTGTTGATAGGGGGCAAGAGAGGGAAGAAAATAGAGTATTTGCTTAATATATGTATATATACATATATGCGTATGTATGTACTATATATAACACACACACACATTTGTATGAAAATGAAAATACTCTTAACTCCTAATTCTCTCCTGCTCTTTTTCTCCACTTAGTCCCTTATAATGTACTATACAGCTTATTCATTTATTCTGTTTGTTATTCATCAATACATCCCAAGTACTTAAAACAGTGCCAGGCACATAGTATATAGCTTATCAGTAGTGGGGGTTTTTTTTTTAATTGATTGAATTGATGACAGAAAGGAAATGATGTTTTTGTCGACCTGTCTGGCAGAAGCACTTGCTCATTGACTGGCAATATGAAGCAGACATCTGGGTCCCATCCCAGGGAATAGTAAATTTTAGTTAGCCTGGCTAGAGGCTTATGGATTGTATCTTTACCAAGAACCAGATTTGGATTTTGTTGATTTACTCAAATGGTTTTCTGTTTCCAATTCATTGATTTCTGCCCTAATGTTTATTATTTATTTTCTCCTATTTACTTTGGGTTTAACTCACTCCTCTGTTTTTTTAGTTTCCTAAGCTAGAAACTTAGATTATTGATTTTTGATCTTTCTTCTCTTCTCATATATGCATTCAATGCTGTAAATCTTCCTCTAAGCACTACTTTCACTGCATCCCACAAATGTAAGTTCTGTGTTAAAAATTTTTTTAATGATTACTTATTTTTGAGAGAGAGAGAGACAGAGTGCAAGTGGGGAAGGGGCAGAGAGAGAGGGAGGCACAGAATCCCAAGCAGGCTCCAGGCTCCAAGCTGTCAGCACAGAGCCGGATGCAGGTCTCGAACTCATGAACTGTGAGATCATGACCTGAGCCAAAGTCAGACACTCAACTGGCTGAGCCACCCAGGTGCCCCAAGTTCTGTGTTCATTTTAAACTGTTCTCAGTTTAAAAATATTTTGAAATTTCTCTTGAGATTTCTTTTTTATCTCATGTTATTTAGAAATGTGTTGTTTAATCTCCAAATATTTTGGGGTTTCACAGCTATCTTTTTGTTATTGCTTTCTAGGTTTTAAATCCACTGTAATCTGAGACCAGACATTGTATAATTTCTGTTGTTTTAAATTTGTTAAGGCTGTCCCACTGACAATAAGTTCCTTAATTTTTGTCAGAGAAAATCATTATTTCTCCCTTACTTTTTTAAAAAAAAGTTTACTTATTATATATATAGAGTGAGCATGTGTGCAAGCTGGGGAGGGGCGGGGGGGGGAGAGAGAGAGAGAGAGAGAGAGAGAGAGAATATGAATGAATGAATGAATCCCAAGCAGGCTCTGGGCTATCTGAGCAGGGCCTGACACAGGGCTCGATCTCATGAACTGTAAGATCATGATCTGAGCCAAGATAAAGGGTAGGATGTTTAACTGACTGAGCCACACAGGTGCCCATCTCCTTCACTTTTTAAAGATCATTTTATAGGGTACAGAATTCTAGACTGGTGATTGTTTGTTTGTTCATTCTTCTCTCAACTCTAAATATATTAGTCTGCTCTCTTTTTGCTTATGTTCTGAGGAGAAGTTAGATGTACTTCTTATCTTGGCTCCTTATAGGTTAGGTATTTTTTGCCTCTGGCTTCTTCAGGATTTTTTTTTTTTTTACCTTTGATTTCCTGCACTTTGAGTATAATGTATGCCTGTGTGTTGTCTGTTTATTTAATGGTCCTATATTCTGTTTCTGTTCTGTGAGCTTCCTGAAACTGGGATTTGGCATCTGATATGAATTTGGGGGAAATTGTCAGTCATTATTGCTTCAAATATGTTTTCTGTTTCTCTCTTTCTTCCCCTTCTGGTGTCTCCATTACACCTATGTTACACCTTTTGCAGCTGTCCCACAGTCCCTGGATATTGTTTTATTTGGTCCTTTTTCTCTTTGCTTTTCGGTTTTGGAGGCTTCTATTAAATCCTCAAGCTCAGAGATTCTTTCCTCAGCTGTGTTCAGTCTGCTAATGAGCTCATCAAAGGCATTCTTCATTTCTGTTAAGAGTGTTTTTGATATCTAGTATTTCTTTTTGGTTCTTTCTTAGAATTTCCATCTCTTTTCTTACATAACCCATCTGTTCTTGCATGTTACGTTTTCCATTAGAGCCCTTTGCATATTAATCATGGTTGTGTTAATTCCTGGTCTGATAATTCCAAAGCCCCTATCATTCCTGGGTCTGGTTCTGATGCTGCACTGTGTCTTTAGACTGTTTTTTGGCTTTTGGTATGGCTTGCAGTGTTTTGAAAGCTGAACTTGATGTGCTGGGTAAAAGGCACTTGGGTAAATAAATAGGCCCTTAGTGGTGTGGGAGTGAGGTGTCAGGGGAGAAGCAGCATTTATAGTCCTATAATTAGCTGTTCTAAGGAGCTTATGCCCCTGGAATGTGAATTTCACGAATGTCTCTCAGTATATTCCCTACTTAGGCCAGACAAAATGCATAGAGGGGCCCAGAATTGGATATCCCCACCCCCCTATCAGAGAGGCTCCACGAAACCTAATACATGAATTAGGTTCTGGTTCAATAGTTTCTCCTGAGGGCAGACTTTTTTTTTTAAGAAGAATAGAATGCTCTCATGTATTTCAGTATGGTTACTTTTCTCCTCCTCTTCAAGAAGCATGAGAGTATATTTTCTTTGATTTTCACTGTGAGGATGGCTACAGGTCCTGGAGGTCAAGCTCTCAAAACCACGAGTGGCTCCCCCTGGAACTTGTAATTCTCAGACTTGGTCACACTGAGCCACCTGCAGGTTAGATTTCCCCATCCGGCACTAGTTTTTGTGCAGGCTTCTGCTCATGGAAAGTTGTTATTTCTTTTATTCACCTGCCCTCTTCTCCAATTTTGGTGCAGCACTTGCTGTGAAGTTTCGCTTCTTGGATGGATCTAAGGATTGTAGATTTTTCAGTTTGTTCAGCATTTTTGCTTGTTGTTATGATGGAGTGACAGTTTCCATTCTGAAGTGGAAGTTGGCAGGTAAGTTTTAAACAGAGAAAATGTGTTCCCTGCTCATGGCCTGTCGCCAGTTTCCTGCTCAGTTTTCTCAGTGGTAGGGGCCACTGGCCAAATGGTGATTACAAGTGTGGATACTGCAGACCTCTCCCACTTCTGGGAAGGTGTGGACACAAAGCCCAAGTGGACTGGAAATAACAGGTTTGCTTTTGTGTGGATTGCATGCGTTATTTTCAAGGCCACCTTGTTTCCCTGTTAGACTGCTTTCCTGAGCTCAGGCAGTCTGGCTTTAGTGCTCACCTTACTCCTCAATATCTCCCTCCTGGACTGATTGTAGGAAAGAAGGAGGCACTTACTGTATGCTATGTTCTGGGCTTCTTGTCTTTAATCCTCTAAACAACTTGGAGCAGTTTTACAGAGGTGGAAACTGGGGCATAGGGAAGGTCACAAACTTGTTCATGGTCACCTGGCAGTAGGGGGTAGACTCTGGATTGAGAACCAGGTTTATGTGACTTTAAACCCAACCTGTTTCCCAACTGGGCCAGTTCCTTCTGTGAATTCCATGGTCTCCCTCCTCTCAGGATAGAGAACCAAGGCCACTTTGTCTGCTGTTCTGGAGCACCCTGTTCCCTTGACCTCAGTTATTAGTATGAGCACCTGTTCTTTTAGCGGGCCAGTTTATTTTCAGATCTTCGTGCGTGAGTCAGGCCAGAGGACCCTTGTCAAGGGTTGAGTTCTGTGGGGTACACATGCTGAGTAACATCTATGAAGGAGAAGGTGGAGGAAGCAGCACTGGGGGAGGGGGGCATCAGACCACAGTGCAGATCTGGTAGAGGCTCTGCAGCCTGACTGGAGCTTTGTAGCAGAGATGGCCTGCTGGGCCGGGCAGGGGGTCCCATACAGGGCACAAGGGCCAGGCCTCTCAGCCACCGTCTTGCTCAGTCAGTGGCAGGTGCCTCAGTGGAAAGTTCAGGTTTCTGTCCCTGAGGAAGCTAACAGGGGGCTGTCCACTAACTGCAACTGCAGCTGGGCAGAGAATCCTTTCTGGAAGTGGGATCTGAGGGGGTGTGTTTCAGAGTTCACTACCACACTGTAATGCTTTCTGCCTTAATAGGGAGGAGAGCCACAGTCAGTGTATGGAAGGGCATCACTCCTGCTTAGAGGATTCCGCACTGCGGTTTTCACACAGGGCTGACCCTGCTGGGGTCTGGTCCATCTCGGAGCATTCTGGCGCCATGCCAGCCTCTCTGTCTGGAACGGCTGTGGGGAAGACATGGAGGGGAAAGCACCTTTCCCTGTCACGTCCTCTTTCAGTGCTTCCCTGTGAGCGAGCCAGCTCAAGATATAATGTAGATATGCCATCGTGACGGGCACATCATTCAGCCATGTGCCCGGGGGGTGCGTGGCCCAGCTCCTGATTCTCACCATCTCACCGTAAGGACACTTGGTACATGGCATGTGTTCTGCTGTTCTCCACGCCAGTGATCGCAGTGATGGGCTGAAGTAGCATTGCAGGTTCCAACCCACTGAGCAACTTACTCAGTTGTGAGAGTTCAGGCAAGTCATTTCACCTCTAAGAGCTCCCATTTCCTCCTCTTCCTTCTCTTCAAGTGGAGGGAGTGAGTTCAAACGAGAATAATATGTACCCACAGATTTGTTCAGAGTAGGTTCTCAATGCAAACACTTTGGCATATAGTATGCTCAACGGTATTAATATTAAATTTTCATTTTTGGTTCTTTAAATCTTTATTTAAAAAGTTCTCAAGGGGCGCCTGGGTGGCTCAGTCAGTTGGGCGTCTGACTTTGGCTCAGGTAGTGATCTCACGGCTTGTGAGCTGTGCTGACAGCTCAGAGCCTGGAGCCTGCATTGGATTCTGTGTCTCCCTGTCTCCCTGCTCCTCCCCCACTTGTGTGCACGCTCTCTCTCTCTCAAAAATAAACACTACAAAAAAAAATTTTTTTTAAAAGTTCCTCAAAAAAGGAACTTTGGGACAAGATGGATGGACATTGAGTACAGTGCTAAGTGAAATAAATCAGACAGAGGAAGGGCAAATAGTGTATGATCTTACTTATATGTGGAATCTAAAAACAAACAGGCAAACAAAAAAAACCCGAAGTCATAGATACAGAGAATAGTTGATGGTTGGTAAGTTGGGGGTGGGAGAAATGGGGGAAGGGGTTCAAAAGTGTACAAACTTACACTTATAAAATGAGTAAGTTAGGGGGATGTAACATACAGCATGGTGGCTATAGTTAACAATACTGTATTGCGTATTTGAAAATTGGTAAGACAGTAGATGTTAAAAGTTCTCATCAGAAGAAAAATTTGTAACTATGTATAGTGATCATTTCACAACTATACACAAATCAGATCATTATGTTGTATATCTGAGACTAATATGTTATACGTCAATTACATCTCAGTAAGGAAAAAATTTCAGTTTTCAGAAATAAAACAGGTTCTTCTTTATCGGATTTTAAAACAGAGGTATATAATAAGAAGTGAAATGTCCACTATTTCTTGGAAGTCACCATTTTTAAACAGTGTATGAGTTTTATTACAATGTGTTTGTATATATTTATAGTGATTTTTTAAACAAAAATGTGGTCCTAGCATACAAATTATTTTCCATTGTGCTTTTTTCCCCTACTTACTCGTGTATTTGGGATATTTCCCTAACAGTACATATGCCCTTCATTCTTTTTTTTCCCCTTTAAAAAAATTTTTTTTGACGCTTATTTATTTTTGAGAGAGAGAATGGGGGAGGGGCGGAGAGAGAGGGAAACACAGAATCTGAAACAGGCTCCAGGCTCTGAGCTGTCAGAACCGGATGCGGGGCTTGAACTCACTAACCTTGAGATCATGACCTGAGCCAAAGTTGGAACCTTAAGCGACTGCACCACCCAGGTGCCCCGCCTTCATTTTTACTGGTTCTTTTGTCTTCCACTGCATGACTGTATCCAGATCTATTTAGCTATCCTCCCTTGATGGGTATTTATACAGTTACCAATTTTTGGCTATTATAGATAACACTTCGGTGAGCCTCCTTGTATGTATATTTTTGGTTTTAAAATAGAAATCTTTTAAACAGAGAGGTAAAGAGTAATTTAACAAGCCTTCTTTTATTATACAATCTATACAGTGAATGTTGACAGTTTCTCACTTCAAATTCTTTTGTGAAAATTAAAATATTAAAGATAAAGTTGAGGTCCTCTTTAAACTTATTCCTAGAGGTAGTCATTACCCTGAAATTGTATATCTCCTTACTACTGGTGTTTTAATATTTTTATCACTTATGTATTTAACCATAAAGCACATATGGTATGATTGTGTATTTTAAAAATATATTTGTACAAATGATCATACTGTGATATTTTATAACTTGCATTTTACACCCATCATTGATTTTTGAAAGCTTTTTATTTGAAAGAATTACAGATCCACAGGAAGTTGCAAAACTAGTATGGAGAGTGGTTCCTTTCACCCAACCTCCCTCAATGGTAACATCTTATGTAACTGTCCTACAATAGCAAAACCAGGAAATCGACATGTGTAGAATAAGAATCGCGTTACTTAAATTAAAGATTATATATGGACTTTACCAGTTTTTACATGCATTCGTGTGTGTGTGTGTGTGTGTGTGTGTGTGTGTGTGTATGCATGTAAGTGTATATTTAGTTTTGGAAGGAGTTGCCAAACTATTTGCCAATTGCAGTTGGTTATATCACTTCATCTTCCTACCAGCAATGCGGTTTCTCTACATCCTTGCCAGCATTTGATATTGCCACTCTTTCTCATTTTTCACACTAATGAATGTATCGTGATAGCTCATCGTGGTCTTAGTTTGCATTTTAGTAAATGGCTCAAGATGCTGAACATCTTTTCTTGAGCTTGTTTCCAACTACAAGCTTATTGGGTAAAAAGCTTATTCATGTCTCTTGCCCATTTTTAAATTCAGTTCTGCTAACATTTCTTTCTTTTTTTATTGCATTAAACATGTAGGCATACTTTAAAATCTTCTCTCTTACCGTTTAATTTTCTCTCGAGCTTATCTACAGCTAGAGGTTTTTGGTGGGAGTCTGTTGGGTCCCCAGTTGTGGAGGCATCTGGATATGGTGGTTGAGTGTGCCTGTACCATATATCATAAAGTTTCCCCGGGGTTCAGACCAGCTTTTCTGTAAAAGTTTTAGCCCTGGGGCTTCTAACCGTGTGCACAGTGTGAATTCCGGCTCCACCCTTGTGTGGCATACGTTTGGGGTTTTGATTTGTCACACATAACGCTTTTTCTCCCCAAAATTCCAGACACGTGTCCAGTTTCCTTTTATATGTGGTGGAGGTCTTTTGTTCTGTGTTTCTCTGTCAGGGCAGCCCTTTGTCACCCCAGCCAGAGCCTGTGTGACCCCCTCCTGTCCTCTACAGCGTGCCCCCTCTTCTGATAACCCCGCTTCCAAAAAAAACACCTAGGCTGTTTGGTTTCAGCTCCTACTGGCTGCTTTGGTTTTGTGCTCCTGTTTCGCTTCCGATACCTGAGATTTTGAACTTTACGATTTCTTTTTAAATGTTTAATTTTTAAACAGCATCTCAGCATGTTTGGTATAACTGGAAGTTTGCCGTATTTGCTTAGTTCACTCTATTGACTGTTGGCTCTGTAAATACTTGCGCTCATGTGAATATGACAGGTTCCTAGAAGTACGATTAAGGAGACAGAGGGTACAAACATTTAGAACTTGGTAGAAACTGCCAGAGTTCACATGACAAGGTTGTACCCATTTATGCTGCCTGTCTAACCCCATGTGCCACTTTCTTCTGTCCCCATTACTGCATGTGGTGCTACCGATTGCTTTACTCAGTCTGAAGTTTTAACATTTAAATTCATTAAAATTTTTTTAAGTTTATTTATTTATTTTGAGAGGGAGAGAGAGTGAGCACTAGTGAGGGAAGGGCAGAAAGAGAGGGAGAGGGAACCCCAAGCAGGCTCTTTGCTGTCAGCGCAGAGCCGGGCGCAGGACTCCATCTCATGAACCATGAGATCATGACCTGAGCTGAAATTAATAGTTGGATGTTTAACCCACTAAGCCACCCAGGCACCCCAACATTTTCATTAATTTTTAAAGGAGGAGCACTTACTTTTTTATGTACTGCACAGGGATTTGATAGGATAAATATAGAGGATGCCTGCCTTAC
Organism: Lynx canadensis; assembly: GCF_007474595.2. NCBI lineage: Eukaryota > Metazoa > Chordata > Mammalia > Carnivora > Felidae > Lynx > Lynx canadensis. The sequence goes on from NC_044319.2 coordinate 31,906,952, forward strand.
ATGGTCAGGGATGCTGCCCCAGCCACCCCTCAGTACAACGTGCCTGAACCGCATGAGCTGGTGCAGAACCAGCCAGCAGCCTGGGCAGCTGGACAGAGATGCAGAGAGCTGAAGTTTACTTACTGCACATATGCACAGCCGCGCTTGCTGTCTGCATTCACAAGTGACGCTCGGAGGCACTGCCTGCTGCAGAGGCAGGTACCAGGTCCAGGATGAGTCTGTCATGGTTCCTAGTTTTCCAGTCTCACAGGCCGGAATCACCGGTGGAGGCTGCCAATATGTATGGGAGCAAAGGGTTATCCTTTTTCCTGGAAGCAGACTGTATGTACCTTGAAATTGGGATTTCCTGCTTCACTTTTTTGCTTTCTAGGTGTTGACTTCATTTGACTCTTCAGACTCAGGGAAGAGTGACACGCTCCAGTGATGCCTCGCTGCTACATGATACTCTCCTGTCTTGGAGAGGAGTCTAACTTTGACAACAGAAGCTTCTGCTACAGGGTTTTGGGCTAAGTTTGCCTCTTGAAAAGAGTCATTTTAAATAGAACTGTCTCAGTGTGCTTGTAGGTAGTAAATTGGTCATTACCGGAGGTATTTGGATGACCACTTGATGGTATTTTGAATGTGAGCTTGGGAAATAAGGATGGACTAATGGCCTTGCCGTTGCCTTCCAGCCCTGAAGGCCAGCATCGCTCCATGGGCACTCCCGGTCTATGGGGCTCCTTCTGACCAGCCCTCTCTTGTCTGACGACTGGCGTCTTGTGCTTGGGGGAGGACTCTCGGCTTTTCTCCTTGGTGTATCATTTTGTGTATGGTTTATTATATTTTAATAAATTATTTATTCAAGACAGGCAGGGGAAAAAGCAAGTGATCGGTTATACCAGGGATCACCCATACATTTGATTTTGGTAAAAAGTTATAATGATCATGTGAAATAATGCTTAAGGATTTTCTGTAGTTTTTTTCTTTTCTCCTTTCCCTCTCTCTCTCCCTCTCCTTCTCCCTCTCCCCATCCTTCCCCCTCCCTCCCTCTTTATTTTTCTCTCTCTTTCCTTCTTTCCTCTTAAGAGATAAGATGAGATAGTAGAATGAGAAGAGGATTTGGAGTCAGACTGACCTGAATTCTCATCCAAAACTCCACTACATTCCAGCTGTGTGACTTTCTGAAAGTTACTTCACCTCACTTATCTTTCCTCATCTGATGAAATAAGGATACTACCTGCCCCGAAGGATGGTAGTAAGGATTTGCGATGCTTTACGACAAAAAGGGATCTTATCGCTTCCTGCTTAAAAATCCTTTAATGTCATCTCACCACTTCTTTGGGTGAATTTAAAGTTTATGTAATGACTTACAAAATCCAGCTCATCTCTCTCCAGCCTTATCTGGCTGCCCCGGCTCTCTCTGAGCGTTGTCAGCCAGGTGGCACTCACACCGGTCAAACTCTCTTGCCTCTGGGACTTGGAATGTGCCCTTCCTCTGCCTGAAAGTTCTTGCTCCTTCTCTGGCTGGGCTAGTTCCTATCCATTCCTCAAGTCTCCAAGTACACATCACACCTTCCCAACGGTCCCTGCCCCACTCAACGCCAGCTCAACCTCCTCAGTCCCTCTCCTTGCCATGTGCAATTTCCGTGTTGAGCACTCATGCCGCCGGGAATGCTGTCGTTGAATATTTGCCTCTTCTGGTGGATGGAAGGTGTGTGAAGGCAGGGGCATTGTCTCTCTTATTTATTCTACATCCGTGCCATCAAACGTAATAGTAAGTGCTTGGTAAAATGTTCATTAAATGAATGAAAGAAGAAGGAAGCAAGAACCTCATTCAGTGCTTCACACTTAGTAGGTCCTCACTAAATGTCAATTCCCTTTCACATTAACCCCCTCCTCCCTTGTCTGTCTTGGCCATGGTAGTGGAATACTATTTCTTGCTGATTTGGTGGGATGGCAACATTACTGTCATTCGCCCTCATCACTTATTCTCAAAACCTGAATTTAAAAAATTTGGATAAAGATTTCAAAATACAAAGTTAAAAGAATTTCTCAGCAGAAACCAGAGTAGAAGTAAGAAGAGTAAGAAGTAAGAGATAAGAGGAAACCCAGATTGTTACCCTATTACATTTTGTGGGGCTTGGTAGTGGACCATGACATAAAGTACATGGGTTAATACTTTTAACTGCTTCCCACTGCCTTTATCTCTTCCATGAAAGAACAAGGACATCATGGAAAAAGTTCTAAAATAACACCTGTCTGGTTTATGGAGAAGGGTGTTTATGACAGGAATTAAACAATTGTTTAGCTTGGAGTCTTTGAAACCCCAAATCAGGCTTTATTTTGTAACTGGAGCATCATTCTCAGCTTCGTTAACATCCTGCTCTCCCATTTCCTTTGTGCATTTTCTGGCGGGGACTGAGTTTGTCCTCACTTTGTAGTCATAAAAACCAAAATTGTTTCTAAATAGAAACAGAGTCTGTGTTAGGGAAGTGGGCGGGGCACGGGGGGGGCGCGTTTGCCTGGAGTAAGGGGTTCTGAGGGCTAGGGTTTCTCTTTGCCCACAGGGGGAGGATGTTTGAGAGAGTCGTGGTGGATGATGGGATGGTGGTGTTTGTGGGTTGCCCTGTGTCCTTAAATGATCACTGAAGCCAGTTTGGTTGGTGAATCGTTGAGTACGTTGGGGCCACTGTGAAAGAGGAAGTTCCCTGTGTCTGACCCTGGGCCCTTCTGCTGCCATCCTCCCGGGAGATGACGGCTGCCACCCTCCAGGAGATGGCAATCTTGAAGCTGCTCACTCCTCTGACCCTTGTTAGGACCCATCCTGGCCATGGTGGATTGGCCAGGTCTTCAGTGTCCCAGGACAGGAAGACTTTAGAGTTTGCCCATGATCTTGTCCACTGCTCCTCCCTATTCAGCCCACATCTCTTTCCTAGAATTCTGTGGTACCTCATAACAGGCCTCTCTGTGCGTCCAGGCTTGCCTCTTCTCCTTCTGTCACCCAGATGCTGGAGTACCTTCGCACACAGCAGTTGATTATGCACCTCCCTTACTTAAAATTCTTACCTTGACGTAAAGGTCACATCAAGGTTTGCCTTCCTCTTCCCTTATATTTAGCATCATTTTCCAATTTTGTCTTCTGTAGACACGTCACCCCATCAAAACACAAAATGACAACAAAATGCAAACCACTTCTAGGCCTCAGCCACACCAGGCTTCTCCCACACTCAGCTCTTACCCCACTTCCTCTACATAAGCCGTGTGTACACTGGGTGCTGAAAATGCCCTGCCTGCGTTTTGTCTGTCCATGGCCCATCCTTCAAGGGAGGTCTTGGCAATCACCTCACGTCTAAGCTTTTCCTGACTACCTAAGTCAGTTCATTGTCTCTTTTCCTCTGCTCCTGAAGTACTTTTATACATGCATCTCTTACCACTTTTGTATTATATTTTAGTAGTTTGGTTGCACATCTCTTTTCTCTTCAAAAATTTTTTAATGTTGTTGGGATGGGCACTGGGTGTTGTATGGGAAACCAGTTTGATGATAAATTTCACATTTAAAAAAATAAAGGAATGCCAAGGTCTCTGGCATAGAAACTCAAAAAAAAATTTTTTTAATGTTTATATATTTTTGAGAGAGACAGAGAGACAGTGTATGAGTAGGGGAGGGGCATAGAGAGAGGGAGACACAGAATCCGAAGCAGGCTCCAGGGTCTGAGCTGTCAGCACAGAGCCCGACGTGGGACTTCAACCCACAGACCGTGAGATCATGACCTGAGCTGAAGTTGGATGCTTTATCGACTGACCCATCCAGGCACCCCTTCTCTTTTCCTCTAAACTATGGGATCTTTGGATCCTCATGGGTGACTTTGGTGTCCAGGTGTTCATGGTTGTTTCCATAAGAGTCCATAGAATTGATGGGATCTCTGAGGCCATTTTATTTTGCCTTTTTTCCCCCCAAATAAATGTATTTTGTCAGTCTTCCTTTCTTACAAGGCCATTTTAGTTCTGTCATTCTTGGTCCGTGATCTTTGAGGAAGCCAAGGCCGTTAGGCAAACAGGATGTACTCCATGAGCTGATTGCTGGAGTCTTCCTGATTTTCACCCAGGATCTCCTGAATGGGAGAAGATATTTGCAAATGATCTATCCAATAAGGAGTTAATATCCAAATATATAAAGAAGTTATATAAGTCAACACCAAAAACTCCCACAAATAATCCCATTAAAAATGGGCAGAGGACATGATAGACATTTTTCCAAAGAAGACATGCAGATAACCAACAGACACATGAAAAGATCCTGAAGCAATCTTTTCCTTTATTTGTACAAAAATACTAGTGTTTGGATACTGCTTACCTATTTACAAGAAAAATTCATACATGTACACCCATATCTATATCTCTATTTTTGCTTGACCTTCACAGTATCTATCTGGAATAAGTGGTATTAGCTTCATTTTTCAGTAGAGGAAACTGAGGCATGGGGACCTCGCTTTGCCTGAGGCTCATCAGTAATGAAGCGAAGATTGACTTCCCTGATTTTTTCCTTGATTCACAAGGGAAAAACATGAGCTGGGAGTGAGGCATAGCAGAGGGCAGCATATGAGATGCTCTAATTTCCAATCTACTTCAGTAGGAATCACTTTGTGTGGTGACCATCTTTTGACACAGAGGGTTTCCGGGTGAGGTGGCTTGGTCCCGCTTCTTTCTTAATCTAGCTAGGTGTGGCTTGGCGACCATGGCATATGGTCTTCAGGGAGATAGGCTCTGGCCAGTGTGGCTGGTTTGGGACTTTAACTGGGAAGGCCTAGAGAAGGTCTACACTGGGGGATGTTGCTTTCGACCAGAAGCTGGGTTCGTAAGATGACAGAGTGACGTGTTGCCATCATGCAGAGGCCTTGTGGAAAAGCTGTAGTTTTCAAGGGTCCGACAACAGAAGAAAAGCATTGAATTAGGAAACTGGGCTTGGTCATCTGCAGTATGATTGTGAGCAAGCCCTTTTGCCTTCTGGGCCTATTTTCCCAATTTGTAAAATAAGAAAACACCGGCCTTCCCCTCTCAGGAGGTTGTGTGAGATGTGATGACGTATGCCACTGTGCCGTGAAGGGTATTTCAGACTGTACAAACAGATTAGCGAACACACTTGAAGGCTCGGAGTTGGCAGCCTGGCTTGCGCTCCTAGCTCTCTGCTTACTCAGCCCTGGTATGACTCAGGGTGAGTCACTTTGTCTCTCTGAGCCTCTGTTTTCCCATCTGTAGAACCCTCTCACAGGGTGATTACGGGGATTCAAAAATCCAATAGAGGATTTTGGAAGTAAAAGCACTAGAGAAATGTGACAGCCAGACAGATGTGCCTCTTCTTCATCTAGGGAAAAGCCTTAACTCCAGAATCAGTGTTTGAGATGAGCATTCTTTGGCATCATCAGTAATGGCCTGTAATGAGCCTTTCCGGTGGGCAGAGCCTGGGACTGGGTGTTGTAGGGGGAGGAGGGACAGGGAGAGTGTGACACTTGGTGAAGTAGTATCTGCATTTGGGGGACTCCTGGTCTGATTGGGTAGATAGGACAGACACAAGCCCGCTCTTGGAAGCGCATTTTGAAGGGGCTTCCAGACCTCTGCCTTTGGAAGCTTCTACTGTACGAAACGAATCAAATGAAAGAAACTAGAAGCTCGTGTTCATGCTGACAAATGCAGAAAAGAGGTGGGGAAGATGACTGGCTGCTGTGGTCCCTGGGACAGCCTCACTAGGTCATTGTGTCTTCACGTCTGGGGAAGCGGTTCCTCTGCAAAGCTCTGGAAGTGTCACTGAACATCTAACATAAGGCAAGCCTCTTATGGCTGGACACAAGGTGGGCATCCCATCTCTTTTGAATCTGAACTCGAAGACTTCCTCCCTTGGGAGGACACTAACCCTTTCCCAGATAATGATATTCTGAATGACTCTGAGAAAGCTTTTTCTCCTAAGGATGACAGTCCTGGAGCTCATCAGAGTGGTGCCTGGTCTGAATCCATTTCCACACACACTTCTGAGGGGGGAGGTAGGCCAGTCTCACAGGAATCTTTCTGATCAACATGCATAATTAGTCCTTTGTCACTGGACTCTGAAAAACTGTTGGAGTCAGGTAGTTAAATGGATGCAAAATATTCTTTTGATCAGGAAACTTTTCTTAAGGATATTGGTTATCATGAAAAAGTTGCTTCATGGATATTTCCACCTTCTGTTTTTTTTTCTTTTTTTTGAGAGAGAGCATGTATGTGTGCATGTGCAAGTGGTGGAGGGGCAAAGGGAGAGGGGAGAGAATTCCAAGCCGGCTCCATGCTGTCAGTACGGAGCCTGATGTGGGGCTCGATCTCACAGCAGTGAGATCATGACCTGAGTAGAAATCAAGTGTTGGACGCTTAACCGACTGAGCCACCCAGGCGCCCCTCCACCTTCCATTTTCTATAGGTAATTGCTAAAGAGTTAACATGAGAGTAAAATATAGGATCACCAAACTACAAAAGCTTGACCTTCTGGGAATCATTTGTAGCCTTTAGCATAAAGATTTGGAAAAGAGTGTCACATTTATTTTGATCAAATATCCTAACATCTGAGTCTACTCCCAGAATGCAGTTACCCCATGGTTTCAGTGTGAAAGGCTACATCTCAGAGATGGAAGAGAGAAACTGAATTCGAGTCCCCAACAACCCTCCACGTCTAGCTTCACACCTCAGTCAATCCCCTTTGAACACATGATGTAGGAATAGAAGTGGGGGGCAGAATCTGCGGTCAACCTGGCATTTTGGGGGTATGAAGACACTGTTGACTCAGGCCTCATTCAAGCAGGGCTTCATAGTGTCCCGGAAAGCTTGGGAATCCACTTAGAAATAATTATGGATTATATTAAAGTGTCACAGGAACAGCCATTTTTCTCTAAAAAGGCATTTCCTCCTGAGGGCTTGTTACCAAGAATCCTGGAGCTCCAGGCCACTTTGCTGTACCGTCAGCAGGTGGCTGCTTACTTGTGGATTCCTTTAAGTTCTTGCTCAATAGTCTTATCACCCAGACTGTATTTTGCAAACAATACAATAAACCACTAATTAAGTCACCTACCTTTCCCCTGCCTTTCCCTTAGCTGAATGCCCAGGACCTCTTCTTTACAATGCTTGTAATTCATCTATATTCATTGACTTTGTAAAATTAAACTTCTGATTTTGAGATAACTATAGCTTCCACATGGAAGAAATAATACATAGAGATCCCATGGGCTCTACCTCAGTTTCCCTGGATGGCAGCTTCCTGCAAAACTATAGAACAATTTCACAGCCAAGATACTGACATTGGTACAGTCAAGATACAGAATATTCCACTGCCACAAGAAAGCCTTGTGTTGCTTTTGTGTAGCCACACTCACTTCTTTTCTGCCCTCACGCCCTCCGTAAGCCCGTGGCAACCATTAATTTGTTCTCTCTTGGTATAATTTTGTCCCTTCAAGGATCTTGTGTGAATGGAATCATGTAGTACCTTATCTTTGGGGATTGTTTTTTTCAGTCCCGCTCACTGCATGTATCAATAGTTTGTACCCTTATATTGCTGAGTATTTTCTGTAGTGTGGATGTACTGTGGTGTACCTAACCATTTATCTGTTGAAGGACATCTGGGTTCTTTCCAGTTTTTAGCCATTAGGAATAATGCTCTGTAAATATTCGTGTACAGGTTTTTATGTGAGCATAAGTTTTCATTTTAATGGGATAAATGCCCAGGATTGTAATTGCTGGGTCATACGGCAGTTGCATATTTGGTTTTTTAACTGCAGAATTCTTTCCTGGAGTGGTTGTACCATTTGATATTAACACTGACAGTATATGAGTGCTCCAGTTTATCTGCATTCTCACCAGCCTTGGTGTTGTCACTCTTTTCTAGTTCAGCCATTCTCATAGGTGAGTATTGATAGCTTATCATCATATTAATTTGCATTTCCCAGATGGCACATCTTTTCATGGGCTTGTCTGCCACCTGTATATGCTCTTGGAGGAAATGTCCCTTCATGCCTTTTCCTCATTTTCTGATTGGATTGTTTGTTTTTTTTTTATTGTTGAGTTTTGAGATTATACATTATAAATTATATATTCTAGATACTATTTCTTTGTGGGGTATGTGGTTTGCAAAAAATCTTCTCTAGGTCATAGTGTGTCTTTTCATTCTCCTAAAAGCATTCTGCTCTTGGTGGGTGGAGTGTTTTATAAATATCGACTAAATTCTGTTGGTTGATGATGTTGTTGGGTTATGCTATATCCTTGCTAATTTTCTGTCTGGTTGTTCTATCAAAGATTGTGAGAGAAGTGTGTGGACTGGACTGTTTCCCCTTTCAGTTCTACCAGTTTTTGCTATGTCCTTATGAATTGACCCTTTTATCATTATGTAAGACACTTTTCTGTCTCTGTTGTTCAGATTGGGTAATTTCTATTGTTTCCTCTTCAAGTTTCACTGATTGTTTCCTCTTTCCCCTCCATTTTTCTGTTGAACGTATCTACTGAAATGTTTACATTGGTTATTGCATTTTTGGTTCTAAAATTGATACTTGGTTCATCTTTATATCTTCTCTTTCTTTGCTGAGACTTTCTATTTTTTTGCTATTTCTGACACTTTCTATTTTTTTTTTTTTCATTTGTTTCCAGCATATTTGTAATTGCCTGTCCAAGCATTTTTAGGATGGCTGTTTAAAAATCTTCATCAGAGGGCGCCTGGGTGGCGCAGTTGGTTAAGTGTCCGACTTCAGCCAGGTCACGATCTCGCGGTCCGTGAGTTCAAGCCCCGTGTCAGGCTCTGGGCTGATGGCTCAGAGCCTGGAGCCTGCTTCCGATTCTGTGTCTCCCTCTCTCTCTGCCCCTCCCCCGTTCATGCTCTGTCTCTCTCTGTCCCAAAAATAAATAAATTGAAAAAAAAATTAAAAAAAAATAAATAAAATAAAATCTTCATCAGATATTTCTGACATCTCTGTCATCTTGATGTTGGCACCTATTGGTTATTTTTCACTCATTTGATATTTACCTATTTCTTGGCATAACAAGCGATTTTGGTAGAAAGGGCATTTTGGAAATTTTATATTTGGAACTCTGGATCTTATTTAAGCCTTTTGTTTTAGGTGGCTTCCTTTGACTTGAGTATGGCAGAAGAAGGGGGTATCCCCTCATTTCTACCAGGTTGGGGTAGAAGTTTAGGTTTTTAACCCAGCCTCTATTGACACCTAGGGGTGCTGCTTGTTATCTCTGGGTCGGGGTGAGAATTCTGTTGCCCATTGAACTTACACTGATACCTCCCTGTCTTGTGGGCAGAGGTGGCTTCATTATTCTGGTGGACATGGAAATCCAGGCTCCCTACTGGGCCTTTTCCAGCACTAGCCCCATAGGGAGGAGGAGAAAAAGGAGGAGGTTGAGTGCTTCATTACAGCCTCGAGATGGGGGAAATCTAGCTTCCTAGTAGCCTTTGCTGGCCTGGGTAGTTATGGGGCCACCCATTTTACTGTGCTGCTTGCCTACGGTAGAGTGGTTATTATCTAACAATTTTCTGTCTCGGGAGGCTGCCCCTTTCCCATTCTTGTCGCTATAGAGAGTGAGCTTTTGTTGGAACGTTTTTTTGTCTGCATCCATTGGTCTTTCCAGGTTCTTGGCTTCTTTAGCTTTAAGTCTGGGAATACATGAGGCACAAAGAAAACCCAGAGAACACATCTCTGTTATGCCTAGGCAGTTTTTTTGCTTTTTTCTCTTTCAGAGTCTTAAATTTGTGTTAAATGTAAGTCCAAGATGTTTAGCTGTACTTAGAGGAGGAGTAGAAAAAGTGTGTCTACTTTATCTTTCTGGAAGTGGAAGTCCCTTACAATTTATTTTTATTTGCTTTATTCTTATAGGTCTCTCTCTTTTCCTGCCTTGCGGTTTCAGGGCTCAAGCTTCCTTAACCACACTTGTATAAATCCTTTCCATGGGAAGAGAAGTTAAAATCCCAAGCCTAGAAGGGCTGTGTGCATCGGGGGGAGGGGTGGAAACAGTTCCCGTACCCAAAGATGTACACTGGGCACTGTATAGATTTCTGGCTTTCTTTCACTTGCCTTTTAAGGCCTGGAGCCAACCATAGAGGAGACAAGGATATTCAGATTATTTTATATTCACTAAGGGCTCTTTATCCTCTAGGGGAAAAAACAAGTTCTCATGACACAAGAGGAAGTTTCACCTAGAGATTTATAAGAACCTGTAAGTGGCACAGAGGAGCAGCTGGGGGTAGGGGGAGGGTCCCTTCCAGCTTGGCCTGGCCTCTGAAAGCTGGCTACTGAGTGTGAAACCCATCTGTGATACTTTCTTGGAGCTGAGGTTCTCTGGACTTCATCCTTCACTGAGTCTGCTTCTGCAAAAGCCTATTATTTAGGGAAATGTAACCTTGATGTGAAACAGCATGTGTTTCTAATCCAGCTAGACCTAGTCTGGGGCTTGGTTCCATCTTTTGCTAGCTGTATGACCTTGAAGTTCAGTCATCCACTTAAAAACCATCCTGTAGTGCCTACTCTGGGCCAGCCACCATGCTGGGTTTTGGGACAGAGTAGTGGTACTTTTCACTGCTCCCTTTCCTTTCCTTTCTGACCATAAGCACGTCATCAGCTGGTTTTATGTAAAAATATGTAAAAAAATCAGACTACTTTACCCCATCACCTCATCTCTTTCACAGGCTGTTATAACAAGTCCCCTGAGTCTGTTCTTTGCTCTAATCCTCTGCCTCAATTCATTATCTACATAGTAGCCAGGGTGATCTTTTAAAACACGCACCAGGGCGCCTGGCTGGCGCAGTCGGTTAAGCGTCCGACTTCAGCCAGGTCACGATCTCGCGGTCCGTGAGTTCGAGCCCACGCGTCAGGCTCTGGGCTGATGGCTCGGAGCCTGGAGCCTGTTTCCGATTCTGTGTCTCCCCTCTCTCTCTGCCCCTCGCCCCATTCATGCTCTGTCTCTCTCTGTCCCAAAAAATAAATAAACGTTGAAAAAAAAATTTTTTTAAAACACGCACCAGATTAATGTTCTTTTGTTAAACCTCTCCAGTTCCACTCAGACATACTGGGAATGAAGTCCAGTCCCTCCTCATGGCCCACTAGGTCCTGTGTGGTCTGGTTTCCGCTCCCCTCTGAGCTCATCTGGCATCCCTTTCCCATCATCCAGTCAGCTTTGGTCATGCCAGACTTCCCTTTTTGCCTGAAAACATCACAGCTTGTCCCCCCCTGGGGTTATTTGCTAGTTATTATCTCTGCCTCAGATAGTTTTTCATACAAGTTTGAATAGATGGTTTCTGGTTGTCATTAATAGTTTCAGTTCAAATGCTGTTCCTCCCCTGCTCTTTATGTTATATTCTATCCAGTCCACCATGTCCCTACCCCTTCCTCTTAGTTAGCTCTTATCACAATTTGAAGTTATCTTGATTTGTCTACTAGTCCCAGCTCCACGAGAGCAGACATCACACTGTTTCCTTCATTGCTGTACATCCAGCTCTAGGACAGTTCCTGGCACAGAACGGTGAATATTTGTTGAGTAAAGTTGCTTAATCCTCTTCAGCCTCTTCAATCCTCTTTCTGACTTGTTGCATTGGAATAATAATTAGCCAACAATACAGGGTTGTGTTTAGAATTAAGTGAGATAATAAATGTATGTGAGGTACTTAGTACAATGCTTGGCTCACAGGAAGCCAAATAATAGATTTTCATTGTTTCCTCATGATTATATATAATGTTCACTTCCATTCTCTCATACTCCTCTAGTACCCCCCCCCTTTTTTTAAGAGAGGAAGTGTGAGTAGGGGAGGGGCAGAGGAAGAGGGAGAGAGAGAATCTTAAGCAGGCTCCATGCCCAGTGCAGAGCCAGACGTGGGACTTGGTTTCACGAACTGCAAAATCATGACCTGAGCCGAAATCAAGAGTTGGAGACTCAACTGACTGAGCCACCCAGGCACCCTCTCTAGTACCTGTTTTTGCTCCTAACGCTCCATCTGGAGTGTCATGAGCATTTAATAGTGACAGATGCTGATTGGTCAGATGCTTGCAATGAAATCCTAACTTAGTTCTCTCTTGATCATGTTTTTCTGTACAGGTTCTACAGCTGGGCTCAGACATCCTTCCCCAGTACAAGCAAGAGGCACCAAAGACTCCCCCTCACATCATCTTACATTACTGTGTTTTTTAAGACCACGTGGGATTGGATCATCTTGATCTAACCTTCTACACAGCTATCCTGGTCCCTTACAATGTCTCCTTTAAAACCAGGCAGAACAACGTGGCCTGGCTGGTTGTGGATAGCATCGTGGATGTGATCTTTTGGTGGACATTGTGCTGAATTTTCATACTACTTTTGTTGGACCAGCTGGGGAGGTGATTTCTGACCCCAAACTCATCCGCATGAACTACCTGAAGACGTGGTTTGTGATTGACCTTCTGTCCTGTTTGCCATATGATGTCATCAACGCTTTTGAGAACGTGGATGAGGTTAGTGCCTTTATGGGTGATCCAGGGAAGATTGGTTTTGCTGATCAGATTCCACCACCCCTGGAGGGGAGAGAGAGTCAGGTACATGCCTCAAATCTCAGACCTTGTTGTCATGTCTTGAAAGCTGAATAAATGTGGGTGGTCAACAGAAGAGTAATTACATGGGTGGGAACTAGCATGGCTAATGTCTGGAATAGAGGGAGCATGCTTGATAGATATCCTCGCCTGCTGTTTTTGTCCTTTGGAGGTTTGGAGGCCCTGCATGTCCGTGAATGGATGTGGAAGAGACCAGAAGCTTCCTTCTTATTTTACGTGGAGTGCAAGCCACTGGCTCAGGGGTGGTGGGGCTGCAGAAGCAGGCATGCATTGCCACTGCATTGGTGAATCTTTCACTTGGTATGCAATTGCTGAATGCTACTTACTGATTATTCTAATTATGGGGATTTTTGTATCATCTGCTGCTGACCTTTGCTGTTGCATAACTAATTAACTCCTGGCAACAGGGATGCTATTTAACCCCCAGGTTTGCTTGCTTTTTTTTTTTTTTTTTTTGTAAATGTTGGAAAAGAATGACTTGTTACTTGGCAATGACCACTGGAATTCAGCGGTCCATACTCTCCCTTGCATACATTTGCCGAGGGAGTCAGGCTACGGTCAAGTTCGCCCTGTGATTAAGAGGAGTAGTGCTATTGCTGGATTACGCTGCTTTGGATTGTTAGTCCTGCAGGCAATGGAGGGGATGAAGAGAAAAATGCTCTTTAAGTGTATTGGAATTAGGACATGCTCAAACAGTCAGTGAATGGGTGCCTGGGACGAGTTGCACAAGGAAGTGGCCACTGGCCTGGTTCAGGTGATTTTCTCCTTTGAAAAAGCAAGGATACTATTCATAGCAGCACTCTCAACAATAGCCAAATTATGGAAAGAGCCTAAATGTCCATCAACTGATGAATGGATAAAGAAATTGTGGTATATATACACAATGGAATACTACGTGGCAATGAGAAAAAAATGAAATATGGCCTTTTGTAGCAACGTGGATGGAACTGGAGAGTGTGATGCTAAGTGAAATAAGCCATACAGAGAAAGACAGATACCATATGGTTTCACTCTTATGTGGATCCTGAGAAACTTAACAGGAACCCATGGGGGGGGGGAAGGAAAAAAAAAAAAAAAAGAGGTTAGAGTGGGAGAGAGCCAAAGCATAAGAGACTGTTAAAAACTGAGAACAAACTGAGGGTTGAGGGGGGGGGGGAGGGAGGGGAGGGTGGGTGATGGGTATTGAGGAGGGCACCTTTTGGGATGAGCACTGGGTGTTGTATGGAAACCAATTTGTCAATAAATTTCATATATATGTAAAAAAAAAAAAGAAAAGAAAAAGCAAGGATATCATGTCATCGCAAAGGAAAATGCAGATTCTTATCCAGCTTAAGTGTTACATGGGAGTTGTTCTTTCTTTTTCCTGCTGCCTACTTGATCCTCCAAATGCATTAAAGATCAAGTAGTTCGTCTGGTAAATCTTCAGCGTCATGTAGCAGTGGGCCCTCACTGCCTCAGATTACAGAGGGTCCTAGAAATCTCAGTCTGGCTAGGGTGTTACCTGGGTGGGTAATTCAGGAAGCCATCTGGAGACTGAGTTGAGGCAAGATTCACTCTCTGGGCTAAAGAGCTAATGGGACTAGTCTTGAGATAATTGGAAGGAACAGCCAGCTCCCTGCCAAGACCACAGGGTCTGGCCAGTGACTCTGTGACTTGCTGGTGGCATAATGATACCTCTCAGCCTTCAGATCAGTGTCAGTAATGGGTGAAGACTCCAGCCCTTTTCTCTTTGAGAACCCAGCTACCTACCACTTCTCTCTCCAGGAACTGATGTTGAGATGCTCTAAACCCAGAACAACACCTGCTTTTATCTGTGTGGTGTGTTTTAATGTACTTTGAAATCCCAATGACTAATGCTCTGGGTGGCTTGTGTGGATTTTGTAGCTGTATTGGATGAGTGAGACTGATCATTTACAAGAATGAAATTGTCCCTAAAGTGAATGTTGGGATTCTTCAGTGTGAATTTGAGTACACGTTGGGAATGATATTTTTCTCTGTGAGCACATTTCTAGATTTTATGTTAGTGAGGAAAGTATTATCATTTTGGCTCAGATAACTGAATGATTTCAGCCTAAAAGAGCTTCTCCTACACATATGGGAAATGAAATTTAACCTAAAAAAAGAACCTCTCGAGTTTTAAAAATAAACCATTTGCTATTTAGAGCAATAGCATTGAAAATTGCAGATAAATAGAACAGTTCTTTGGCTTCTGCAGGTTCTTGTTAAACATTGGCAGAGCCATAAACACATTTGTAAATGTGTCAAGATTACCTCGTCGGTTAGCAAAGCAGGGCTTCTCCTCAAGCTCTGTATGTCAGGTTGGAAGTCCTTTGCCATCAATCGTGAGTACCCCTGACATGGTTTCTGATTTCCATAGTCACTAAGTAGATTTGCTGGTAAGAAAAACACCAGTTACCCGTAGCTTTCTAGTTGGAAAGGGTTTAGCATCAAAGCTCTCACTACCATCTCTTGGTCATAAATAATAATATGAGTATTAAGGGGCTATAGCTGTGATTTGCTTCCATAAAGACTTGATTTTGTATTTAGTGATTCTTTTCAAGCTTTGGCTGATACCCGAAATAATGCCTTTTCATAACATCCGTTGTGGTCTGGGGGAAGTCAGCACTAGGAAACTGAAGATTTGGCTCCTGGGCCTCTTGGTATCACCTGTTAAGACAGCTGGGACTTTCCAGGGGCACCTGGGTAGCTTGGTGGTTAAGCATCTGACTTCTGATTTCGGTTCAGGCCATGATCTCGAGGTTTGTGAGTTCAAGCTCCGCTTTGGGCTCCACACACACGGAGCCTGCTTGGGATTCTCTCCCTGTCTCTCCCTGCCCCTCCCTGCTCTCTTTCTTTCTCTCTCTCAAAAAAAAAAAAAAAAAAGAAAGAAAGAAAAGGAAAAAAGCTGGACTTTGTGCAAGACATTTAGCTTCTCTGGATCACAGTTTTCCTATCTATTCCTAGCTATATTTCCTATCTATGGCTACCTTTCCTGCCTGAAGGCATGGCCTCTGTGCAGTGGAATATTTGAGTTCCCTACTAGCGCAAAGTGAGTTTGAGGAGTTGTAAAATCTCATCTGTGTTCATTTTACCTCTAGGAGCTGATGATAAAAAACAAGAAGCCCAGCACTTTGACCTCCTACTTGCAGTGGGGGTGGGAGGAAGGGGGATGGGAGGAGGACTCAGAGCCAGGAGGACCACGAAGGTCATCCAGTTCAACCCTTTTAACTCACAAATAAGGGAACAGACTTGGAGAATATGACTCACTCAAGAGGATCCAGCAAATCATATGGTTACAGCAATATTGAGTCTCCTTCTGACTCCTCTATATTCTTATATATTTTTTTACATGTTTATTTATTTTAGAGACAGAGAGACAGAGCGCAAGTGGGGGAGGGGCAGAGAGACACAGAGACAGAGACTGAAACAGGCTGCAGGCTCTGAGCTGTTAGCACAGAGCCTGATAAAGGGCTCAACACCACGAACTGTGAGATCATGACCCTGAGCTGAAGTCGGACACTTAACCGACTGAGCCACCCAGGTGCCCAACTCTTTTCTATTCTTAATAGTAAAAGAAGGGATAAATAGGAACAAAACGTTGATGGACATAGTTGAGTCCAAACTGAACCAAGAAGCTTCCAAAGTCTGTGGCTCACCCCTGGCCTGGTTGTGGTGGTGGGGAATTGGGCACTGGCATATGAGGAGTGGTACATTCTGTATTCCCCGCAAAGCAACTGTGTTGGTGATTGAGATGGGCAGTTGAGGCACTCTTGAGGGACAGACCCAGCATGGTTTCCCAGGCATAGGCCTTTTGTGAAAGATGCCATTAATTTAGTGGGAATGGAGGTTTACGGGGCAGCGGTGGTGGGGGGTGGTTTAGAGGAGGTCGGGGGAGGGCATGAAGGTATCCCAACTGTTGAACCTGGATTAGGCTGGATAAGAAAATTCTGATTAATGACTCAGCGGTTTCCCATCCGCTGCCCTGCTGTCTTCTCGCACTCACTGTATCGTGGAGTTGCTGATGTAAGGTTGCAACTCCCTCTGCTCTAGTCCCTTTCTTTGGGGGAGTGAGGAGGAAAAAAACATACTGACGCATTTCTCATAAAAAATGCACGGAGCTGAATTCTCTCTGGTGTCTTCCTAATTATACCAATGGAACTGTATCCCAGTGGGGACCACCAAAGAAGAGGAATGTGCGCTGGTGGCTTTACCATCTGTGTGTGTCGGTGGTGGGGTGGGGGGGACTGGGGTGTGGGGGTGGGGTGGGGGCTCTTGAAGTGAAAGGACTAGACCCACCCAAGGCTTGGGTCAAGAAAGAACCAGGTTAAATTGCTAATGCCAGCCATTGTGAATCCAGTCCCGTGGATGTCGCCCACCTCCATGATTTAAGCCACACAAATGATCCCTTTTGACTCAACTTGTTTCACTTATGGAGATGGCTTCCATTTGCGTCATTGTCCAGTCTGTTGGTAATAATCTGTTTAGGAGGCTCTTTGGGAATATGTTTGCACATTAGTTAAACTGGTGGGAGCACAAAAGGTCTGGAAATGGGGTGAACCGACGCTTCAGTGGGTATGCTGAAGCAAAAGCCAAATGGGTCTCTCTCAAGCGCTTAGCGGATTACTGGCCTGGCGTGCTTCATGGATTAGAGACGGAATATTCTTCACAAAACATATTCCCTTTCCCCAGGAAGCCTTATTGCCTACTGCCATTGGAGTGCACAGGGGGAGAATGCAGCCAATCAGGCTACCTCGCAGGTCACAGTTCTGGGGCCAAGAGCTTCCTCCATCCCTGGCTCTGTAACTTGGGATGGCAGCACCACCAGCTGGTGCCGCTGGACACAGCTGACCCTTGCCAAGAGCCTCTCTCACAGGAGATGTTCCCCTTAGAGCAGAACAGGACTGAGGAGTGAAAAGATAAATAGTACGGACAACAGCTTCCCTTTAGCTAGTGTGTTTAACTTTCAAAACATTTCACACAGATTATCTTTATTCTAACTCTCCTGTGGCCATGCACAAACTGCAGTGAACTAGGAGGAAGGCAGTTTGTCAGTCAGGAGTCCCTCTGCTACCCAGCTGTGCAAACTTGTGCAAGCATTTACTCTCCCTGGACTCTGTTTGTGTCACCTGCAAGCTGGGTCCATCCCAGCTTTAACTTTATGGATCTAGGGCACCTATTATCCTGGCTTTGCTGATGAGGGGAAAGGACCAGGCCACCCAGGTAGTGAAATGGGGTTTCATTCAGTCTCTGACTTCTAGGCTTGCACTTTTCCCCAGGCAGGTCATGCTGCCTTATCACAGAATTGGAGCCAGAGTGAACCAAGCTGTGCATGTCGGTGCCCAAGTCTCCCTTTCTGAATCATTCCCCAGCATGGCCACTTCTGCTTCCCTCCTACACCACGGACAGGTGAGAGGTTTGAGCGGTCAGCATGGGTGACCCTAAGTGGAGGTTGCTGGTCCACATGTGCAGGGCTGGACAGTGAGTGTGAAGGTCACAAGTGACTCCAGCGGTCGGTCATCTGCCCTGCATCTCTCTCCTTGGCAGATGGACTCCTTTCTAAGTTCCCTAGGTTCACTGTTCCTGGCTCTTTCAGGCTTTCACTGATGCTGACAGCAAATTGGACCCCCATGTGTCGCTCAGCCTGTAAATTTGTGGTTGTCAGTCCTAACCTGTGGTTTTTATTTAGGTGGATGGACACCAGTTTAATTTTCACACAGGTGACTCCTGTGAGGTCAGCCGGAAGTCATGAGATGACCTGGGATTTCCTTTCCTAGAGTCCCAGCAATAGAGGCCATATCTATGGCTTGTAGTAGCAATTAAAAAAAATCAAGTCGGGGCGCCTGGGTGGCGCAGTCGGTTAAGTGTCCGACTTCAGCCAGGTCACGATCTCGCGGTCCGTGAGTTCGAGCCCCGCGTCAGGCTCTGGGCTGATGCTCAGAGCCTGGAGCCTGTTTCCGATTCTGTGTCTCCCTCTCTCTCTGCCCCTCCCCCGTTCATGCTCTGTCTCTCTCTGTCCCAAAATAAAAATAAACAAAAAAAAAACAAAAAAAAAACGTTGAAAAAAAAATCAAGTCTTTTTCAGAGCAGTTTTAGGTTTATAGAAAAATGGAACAAAAAATGCAGAGGCCACAGTTTCCCCTGTTGTCACCATCTTGCATCGGTGTTGACATTGGTGATAGCCAATGTTGATACGTTATTATTAGCTGAAGTTCATAGTTGACTCTAGGACTCATTCTGTGTAGAGCACATTCTAAGGGTTTGACATGGCTCCATCATTATGTATCATACATAATGTTTCACTGCCCTAAACATCTTTGTGCTCCACCTGTTCATCCTGCCCTCCTCCCTAATCCCTGGCAACCCCTGACCTTTTTACTGTCTCCATAATTTTGCTTTTTAAGAATGTCATATAGTTGGAATCATATGGTATGCTGCTTTCACTTAGTAATATGTATGTAAGGTTTCTTCATGTCTTTTCGTGGCTTGAAAGCTCATTTCTTTTCATTGGTGAGCAATATTTTGTTGAGTGGATGTACCATAATTTATTCAGTAAGAGCAATTAAAAAAGATACTGAAAACCATTGGTTATTCAAGCCTGATCAGTGCAGGCTTTGTCCTGGGATTTCCTCTTCCTGTGGGTCCCTTGGACACCGAGAGTGGACAGGAGCTGAGACCCTGGCAGGCAGACTGACATGTCTAAGCAGCCTGTGGTATCTCCTGGATAAACACTGACAGTGTTTAATTTAACACAAGTTGTTATGTCTGACACTATGATGGACAGGAAAGCAAATGTGCTATACTAGCCTCACATTTCATATGCTTTTCCTTGGCATTTCTTTTATTTTTGTGCTATTTGTACATCCAATTTTGGCAAAACAAAAGAGGACAGGAGCAGACACGCTATAGTTTTCATGTACATGTCTTGTTATGGGCACGAAGTACTGCTGATAGGCATGTTTCTCTTTTGCCAGCTCACAGCAGTGGCCAGGGGCCAAGGTCTGATGGCAGTGATGTTACCCATGTTGTTGTCTCCTCCATCTTACCCGTGAGGGGAATCCAGCCTAGATCTTTCCCTCTTATTTTTTATTTATTTTTAAAATCAGTCTTCTTCCTAACTTGTGCTCAGAGCTCATAAAGGACTGTGGAGATCCTTGGAGCAAAATAGACTCAACTACTATCATGCCTCATTTCCCTCTGCTTTCTAACTGTTCTCCCCTAGGCTCTGTTCTAGCCAACTCCAAGTTCTATTTCTCTTTTAGTTCTCCACCAGCTTTTCTTGGTACCTCTTTAGGGTTGTTCCTTCTTTAAAGAAATCTTATTGACTTGGGTGATCAGGGATGGGAATACAACTCTTCAAAGAGCTTGCAGCCTGATGGGGGCCACAGGTGATTGACACCGGCAGAGAATGTGAGAGGTGCTGTTCTAGGGGTCAACTCAGGGTGTTGTGGCTTACAACTGGGGAGTACTTAGCCTAGTGAGAGAATCCAGGAAGGCTTCCTGGAGGAGATGGCTGGGGTTAGATTGGTGAGGAATAAGGAGGGTGTTCTTGGAAGAGGAGAGAGCATATACAGAGGAGTTTGCTGTTAGGGCTGAGCAAGGCATTCACTGTGCCAAAGCAGAGTTGGCACTGGGGGAGGGAGGAGTAGTGAGAGGGAGGCAACATCCAGTGACAGAATCCTGGAGGCCTTCCAAGGAGCTTACATTTTTTTTTTTTTATTTTTTTTTAAAAAAATTTTTTTTTCAACGTTTATTTATTTTTGGGACAGAGAGAGACAGAGCATGAACGGGGGAGGGGCAGAGAGAGAGGGAGACACAGAATCGGAAACAGGCTCCAGGCTCTGAGCTGTCAGCACAGAGCCCGACGCGGGGCTCGAACTCACGGACCGCGAGATCGTGACCTGGCTGAAGTCGGACACTTAACCGACTGCGCCCCCCAGGCGCCCCCAAGGAGCTTACATTTTATCATGTGGTCAAGAAGAAACCGTTAAGGGTTTTCATTAGATGTGTAACATGATCTGACTTTGATTTTTTTAAATGTTTATTTATTTATATTGTGAGAGAGAGAGCTCGAGCAGGGGTGGGGCAGAGAGAAAGGGAGGCAGAGAAGCTCAGGCAGGCTTTGTCCTGCCAGCGTGAGCCCAATGCAGGGCTCGAACTCACAAATCCTGAGATCATGAAGCAAAGAATCGGATGCTTAACCTACTGAGCCACCCAGACACTCAATCTTTGATGTTGAAGGTGTATCCAGGTGAGAGGGAGAGGGAAATATCACATCTCCCCCTCCTGTAGTTCCCTTGAACCCAAAGCTGTCAGGCTGTTCCCCTCCACCCCTGCACTGAAGCAACCACCACCTCCCTGCCCCAGATCTCCCATTCCTCTGGCCCTCACCCCAATACCTGGCCAAGCCCCCACCCCAAATCCTGATTGGACCCAGTTCTCTGGCTCCTCCAGGCTGTGCTCCAGTGTCTCAGCGTGACTGGAGAATCCATCCACGTAGACCCACCCTTAGTACACTTGGGGTGCCTACTGTGTTTCTCCAGGCACTGCCTTCCAGGGCAGGTCATCTGTTCCCCTAACCATTGAAGTCTGGCTATCACCTCCATCCCTACTCTGAGCCTTGCTCATAAATCAAGTGAGTGCATGTGGGGGTTTATTGTTGGACTCTTACCATGTTCCATTGGTTTGTCAGTTCTTAGGTCATACCGCACTGTGTTAATTAGCATAGCCTGGCAGTAAGTATTAAAATCAGTTACCTGTGTTCTTTGGCTTCAAGATTGCTATGTCTATTTTAGGTCCTTTGCACATCCGTATAAATTTTAGAGTTGGCTTGCCAGTTTCCTCCGCTCCAACCCAAAAAAACCTGTTGGGATTTTCGACCAATTTGGAGAGAATGGAAGTCTTCATATTAAGTTTTCCCAAATGTTGACCATAGAATATCCTTTAATTTAGGTCTTCTTTAATTAGCAATATATTAGCAAAATGTTCTTAGCAATATTTTGTTGCTATTCTTTTTTGTTGATGTTGTTAAACTTATTCCTAGACACCTAGTGTTTTCAGCACTCTGTAAATGGGACTTTTAAAATTTTCATTTCCTAATTGCTTTTTGCTGGTTTAAAGTGTTTTTTGTTTATTGACTTTGCAGCAGAGTTACCAAATTTGCTTATTAATTTGAATATTTTATAGGTTACTTAGAAGTTTTACATGTACAATCATGTCTTTGTGAATAAAAACTACTTTACCCTTTTTTTCTCTGCAACGTCTTTATACTTTTAGTAGTATTATTATTTTTTGACTTAGTCTTGGCTAGGATCTATAATATAATATTGAATGGAAGTGG
Source organism: Lynx canadensis (assembly GCF_007474595.2). NCBI lineage: Eukaryota > Metazoa > Chordata > Mammalia > Carnivora > Felidae > Lynx > Lynx canadensis. The sequence continues at coordinate 31,928,852 of NC_044319.2, forward strand.
CTATAGCAGACATCCTTCTCTTGCCTTTCATCTCAGGGGGAATATGTTCAGTGTTTCACCATTAAGTATATTATTGACGTTAGTTGTTTATAAATATACTCTTTGTTAGATTCAGGACCGTCTCTTATATTCCTGGTTTTCTGAGAATTTTTATCATAATGGGTTTTAAATTTCACCAAATAATTTTCTGTCTTTATTGAAATCATGTTTTTCCTCATTTATTAATAGTATTATTTATTAATTTCTTCCTTTAATTTAATTTATTAATTTATTAGTTATTAACTTATTAATCAATTATGTTGGTTGACTTATTTTTATTTTTGAGAGAGAGAGAGAGAGAGTGTGTGTGTGTGTGTGTGTGTGTGTGTGTGAGAGAGAGAGAGAGAGAGAGAGAGAGTGAGAGGGGGGAGGGGAAGGGCAGAGAGAGAGAGGGACAGAGGATCTGAAGTGGGCTCTGTGCTGACAACAGCAAGCCCCATGTGGGGCTCCAACTCATGAACCACGAGATCATGACCTGAACTGAAGTTGGACACTCAACTGACTCAGCCACCCAGGCACCCTGATTGATTGACTTTTGAGTGTTGAATTAACCCTGGCAGTCTGGAATAAATCCTAGCTGGTCATGATGTATTGTACTTTTTATAACTGTAAATGATTTTCTAATATTTTATTTAGGGGTTTTGCATTTATGTTCATGAGAAGTGTTGGCCTCTAATAATTTTTTCCTCATGATATCCTTGTCAGGTATATGCAGGGAAGTGTATCTTCTTCCACTATTCTCTGAAAGAATTTGTGGAAGATGAGACTTTCCAGATATATAGGAATATAGGACCATTTAGGTATTTTTTTTTTCTTGTGTCAGGTTTACATTGTTAAAGATTTGGCCATTTCTTCTAGTGTGTCAAATGTACTGGCAAGAAATTACACATAATTTATGGTTATTTAAAAAAACTTTTTTGGGGCGCCTGGGTGGCGCAGTCGGTTAAGCGTCCGACTTCAGCCAGGTCACGATCTCGCGGTCTGTGAGTTCGAGCCCCGCGTCAGGCTCTGGGCTGATGGCTCAGAGCCTGGAGCCTGTTTCCGATTCTGTGTCTCCCTCTCTCTCTGCCCCTCCCCCGTTCATGCTCTGTCTCTCTCTGTCCCAAAAATAAATAAACGTTGAAAAAAAAATTTAAAAAAAAATAAAAATAAAAATAAAAAAACTTTTTAAATGTTCATTTTATTTTGAGACAGAGAGACAGAGCATGAGCAGGGGAGGGGCAGAGAGAGAGAGAGAGAGAGAGAGAGAGAGAGAGAGAGAATCCCAAGCAGGCTCCAGGCTCTGAGCTGTCAGCACAGAGTGGAGCTCGAACTCATCAACCGTGAGATCACGACCTGAGCCAAAGTTGGACGCTCAACTGACTGAGCCACCCAGGCGCTCAATTTTAAAGAAATGTTGGATCTAAAGTGATTTCCTTTATTATTCATTGGTCATTTGTGTCATCTCTCTGTTCATCTTAATAAGTTTTGGTAGAGTTTTCTCAATTACATTAATCTTTTCAAAGAACCAACTTTTGGCTTTGTTAATTAACTGTCTGCTTTATATTTCATTGATTTTTGCTCTTATTTGTATATTTTCTTCTACTTTTCTGGGGCATTTAGTTTATTAGGATTAGCTTCCCCCCCCAACTAGGTTACTGGGATGGAATTATTGATTATTCAAGCAAAGATTTAATATGTGAACTTAAAGCTATTTAAATTTTTTTAATGTCTATTTATTTTTGAGAGAGAGAGAAAGAGAGAGCGAGAGCGCGTGCATGCCAGACAGAGAGAGAGACACAGAATCTGAAGCAGGCTCCAGGCTCAAGGCTGTAAGCACAGAGCCCGATGTGGGGCTCGAACTCATGAACTGTGAGAACATGACCTGACCGAAATTGGAGGCTTAACTGACTGAGCCCCCCAGGAACCCCTAAGGCTATTTTATCTCTAAAGACCTTTAAGATCATCCCAGAAATTTTGACTTGTCATAATCTCATTATTCAGTTCAAAACACTTCTGATTTCTTTTGTTTCAAAGTGTGTTGCTTAATTTTCAATCTTTTGATAATTTTCTACTTACCATTTTATTACAGATTTCTAGATTAATTTCTTAGTGGTAAGAAAGTACACTATATGATTTCAATCCTTGAATTTTGTTGAGACTTGTTTCATGGTTTAGTATCTGGTCTATTTTGGTAAATATTCTATATGAAATTGCCAAAAATATATATTTTGAAATTGTTGAGTGTTTATTCTCTATAGACTAATTAGGTCAGGTAGATATATATTTTTTAATTTAAATTTTAGTTAGCCAGCATACAGTGCAATATTGATTGCAGGAGTGGAATTCAGTGATTCATCACTTACATATAACACCCAGCGCTCATCACAACAAGTGCCCTCCTTAATACCCATTACCCATCTAGCCCATCTCCCACATACCTCCCTCCATTAACCCTCAGTCTGTTCTCTATCATTAAGAGTCTATCATTAAACAAACATTGTGGTTTGTTTCCTTTACTCCTCTTCTCCCACCCCTTCCCATGGATTCATCTGTTTTGTTTCTTAAATTTCACATATGAGTGAAATCATATGGTATTTGTCTTCCTCTGATTTACTCATGTCACTTAGCGTAATGCATTCTGGCTCCATCCATGTTGTTGCAAATGGCAATATTTCTTTCTTTTGGTGGCTGAGTAATATTCCATTGTGTATATATATCACATCTTTATCCATTCATCGGTTGATGGACATTGGGCTCTCTCCACAGTTTGGTTATCGTTGATAAGGCTGCTGTATAAACATTAGGATGCATGTATCCCTTCAAATCTGTATTTTTGTATGCTTGGGTAAATACCTAATAGTGTAATTGCTGGATCATAGGGTAGTTCTATTTTTAGTTTTTTGAGGAACCTCCACATTGTTCTCTAGAGGGGCTGCACCAGTTTGCATACCCACCCAACAGCACATCCTTGCCAGCACCTGTTGTTTCTTGTGTTGTAAATAGAGTTTTAAAAATGTCTGTATTACTAATTATTTTGTCTACTTGTTCTGTAAGTTACTGAGAAAGGGGTATATACAATCTTTAATTATGGAATTTTTTTTATTTCTATGAATTTTTGCTTTGTAGATTTTGGAGCTATGTTACTAGATGTATACACAGGTAGGACTGCTTTGTCTTCCTGTTGAATGAGTTCTTTTGTTGTTATTAAATATTCCTGTTTTTATTTAATAATACTTATTGCATTTAAGCCTACTTTGTCTGAGGTTAGCGTAGACACCCAACTTTCTTTTGGATAGTGTCTGCATGGCATGCCTTTTTCCATTTCTTTTCTTTACATTTCCTGTGCCTTATTTATTGAAGTATAGTTGACAAACAATGTTACATTAGTTGCAGGTGTTCAACATAGTGATTGGATAGCTCTGTGTGCTGTGCTAACTACAACTGTAGCTACTATACAACACTATGGCAATAACATTGACTATATGCCCTACGCTGTACCTTTTATTCCTGTGATTTATTCATTCCATAACTGGAAGCCTGTACCTCCTACTCCCCTTCACCCATTTTTTTCCTGTACCCCCACACCCTTCCCTCTGGCAACCATTGGTTTGTTCCCTGTATTTATGGGTCTGTTTCTGCTTTTTTGTTTGTTCGTTTGTTTTGTTATGTAGATTCCACATATAAGTGAAATCATACGGTATTTGTCTTTCTCTGACTGACTTATTTCACTTAGCATTTTACTTTCTGGATCCACCCAGGTTGCTACAAATGGCAAGATTTCATTGTTTTCATGGCTGAGTAATATTCCAGTGTGTGTGTGTGTGTGTGTGTGTGTGTGTGTGTGTGTGTGTGTGTGTGTATACCACTTATCTATTCATCTGTCGGTAGACACTTGGGCTGTTTCCATAATTGGCTATTGTAAATAATGCTACCATAAACATAGGGATACATATATCTTTTTGAATTAACGTTTCTGTTTTCTTTGGGTAAATACCCAGTAGTAGAATTACTGCATTTCAGGATATTTCTACTTTTTATTTTTGGAGGAACCTCCATACTGTTTTCCACAGTGGCTGCACCAATTTACATTACTGCAAACAGTGCCTAAATGTTCCTTTTTCTCCACATCTTGGCCAACACTTGTTATTTCTTTTTGATAGTAGCCATTCTGACAGATGTGAGATGATATCTCATAGTGGTTTTGATTTGCATTTCTCTGATGATTAGTGATGTTGAGCACATTTTCATGTGTCTGTTGGCCATCGATGTTTCTTGTTTAGAATAATGTCTATTTAGGTTCTATGTCCATTTTTTAAATTGGATTTATTTATTTATTTACTTATTGGTGTTGAGTTGTATAAGTTCTTTATACATTTTAGCTATTAACCCTTAATTAGATATATCATTTGCTTTATCTTCTCCACTCAGTATGTTGCCTTTTCATTTTATTAATGGTATTCTTCCACGGTGCAAAAGCTTTTTATTTTTGATGTAGTCCCAATAGTTTATATTTGCTTTTTTCCCCCTTGCCTAAAGAGACATATCTAGAAAAATGTTGCTAAGGTTGATATCAAAGAGATTATTGCCTGTGTTTTCTCCTAGGACTTTTATGGTTTCATGTCTTGCTTAGATCTTTAATCCATATTGAGTTTTGTGTATGGTGTAAGAAAGTGGTCTACATACGTTCTTTTGCATGTAGCTGTCCAGTTTTCCCAGTACCATATACTGTCTTTTTCCTACTGTGTATTATTTCCTTTTTTGTCATAGATTAATTGGCCATATAAGCATGGGTTTATATACGGGACTCTCTATTCTGTTCCATTGATTTGTGTGTCTGTTTTTGTACCAGTACCGTACTGTTTTGATTATTATAGCTTTGTAATATATCTTAAAAATCTGTGATTGTGATGCCTCCATCTTTGTTGTTCTTCTCAAAATTGCTTTGTCTATTCAAGGTCTTTTTTGGTTCCATACAATTTTTAGGATTATTTGGTCCAGTTCTGTGAAAAATGCTATCGGTATTTTGATAGGGGTTGGATTGAATCTGTTGATAACTTTGAGTAGTATGGACATCTTAACAGTTCCTCCAATCCATGGTCATGGAATATTTTTCCACTTGTCTGTGTTGTCTTTAATCTCTTTCATCAAATTTTATAGTTTTCAGAATACAGGTCTTTCACCTTCTTGGTTAAGTTTGTTCCCAGGTATTTTATTCTTTTTGGTGCAATTGTAAATGGAATTGTTATCTTAATTTTGCTTTCTGCTACTTTGTTATTAGTATGTAAAAAAAAAAGCACAACAGATTTCTGTATATTAATTTTGTATCCTGCAACTTTACTGAATTCATTTATCAGTTCTAATAGTTGTTTTGGTGGAGTCTTTAGGATTATTTGTGTATAGTCTTGTGGCCATATTTAAAAAAAATATCTCTTGTAAATAGCAAAGGATTGAGTCTTTTTTATTTGTTGAAAATCTGGTCTATCAACAGTTGTCTTATAATTGGAATATTTAGTCTACTTACTTTTATCATAGTTGTTGCTATCACTGTGTTTTAGTCTGTCATCTTGCTATTTATTTTCTCTTTCCCATACTTGTTTTGTGGTTCCTATTTCTTTTTTTTCCCAAGCTTCTTTGTATGAATTAAGTATTTGCTTATTATTCCATTTAATTTCCTAACTTAGTTTTTTAATTGTATATATTTTTATTATTCCTTCAGTGCTCTCCCTAGAGATTACAGCTGCATTCTCCACATATTGAAAGCTATTCAGTTAGTACTTTTACCCCTTTGCAAACTACATAAGATATCTTCACAATAGTTTAATTCTATTTAACCTCCTTTTTACTCTTTGTGCTATTTTTGTTATAAACCCACAGGTCTTTGTTACCATTATTGTTTTAAATAGCCAATATTATTTTTTTGTTGAAAAAAATTTTTTAATGTTAATTTATTTTTGAGAGAGAGACAGAGTGCAAGGAGGGGAGGGGCAGAGAGAGACAGAGACACAGAATCTGAAGCAGGCTGCAGGCTCCGAGCTGTCAGCATAGAACCCAACGTGGGTCTCGAACTCATGAACTGTGAGATCATGACTTGAGCCAAAGTCGGACACTTAACCAACTGAGCCACCCAGTCACCCCTAAGTAGCCAATATTATTTTGTATTTATTAATACATAATATCAATACATTATTAATTATATTATTAATATAATGATATTAATAATATTAATATATCTTCTTTTTAGTTTTGTATTTCTTGGGGGGAAGGGGATCAATTTCTTACAGCCTGAGCATCTCCTTTTGTTCTTTTTCCCAGTGCTGTTCTTTTGGTGATGAACTTTTAATTTTTTTTAATGTATTTGTTTATTTTTGAGACAGAGAGAGACAGAACATGAGCAGGGGAGGGGCAGAGAGAGAGGGAGACACAGAATCAGAAGAAGGCTCCAGGCTCTGAGCTGTCAGCACAGAGCCCGACGCAGGGCTTGAACTCACAATAGTGAGATCGTGACCTGGGCCGAAGTCGGACACTCAACCAATTGAGCCACCCAGGTGCCCCTTTTGGTGATGAACTTTTAAAATCATTTGTTTGAATGCATTTTATTTTGGATTATTTTCTCAAGGTATAAAGTCATAGGTTTGCTTTTTTCTTTTTAAACCTATTAGCAATTTAAATATGTTATTACTTCTGATGAGAATTCAGATGCCATCCTTTTGTCTTTCTCCTGAATGTGATGTGTCTTATTTTCCTCTGCATCTTTTAAAATTTCTTCTATATTTTTTTATTTTTAAATTTTGACTGTTAAGTTCCTGGGTCAGATTTGTCATTGTTCGTTTATCTTGCTTCAGATTTGCTGAGATTCTTGAGTTTGTGGATTGATGGCTTTGATAATTTTTGGAAAAATCTTGGCTCTTATTTATTTTATAGAATACTTCTGCATCCTCTTTTTTCTTTCCTTCTAGGACTCCAGTTATATAAACATATTTCATATGTTTCTTGTGTTCTGTTCTGTTCTTTATTCTCTTTTCCATCTATGATTCAGGTTGACTAATTTTTATTGACCTATATTCGAATTCACTAATCCTATTTCTGCTATAATCAGTCTGCTGTTAAATCTATCTGATTAATTTAAAATATAGGTTTGGTTGATTTAAAATATAGATTTATTTCTAGAATGCCCATTTGATTTCTTTTTTCCCCTTTTGTAATAAGTTAGTTGAGATACAATTCAGATACCACACAATTCACCCATTTAAAGTGTACAACTCAGTGGGTTTTAGTATATTTCCAGAGTTGTGCAACCGTCACCAAAATCAAGTTTAGAATATTAACAATTTAAAAAAAAATTTTTAATATTTATTTATTTTTGAGACAGAGAGAGCAGAGCATGAACGGGGGGAAGGCCAGAGAGAGAGGGAGACACAGAATCCGAAACAGGGTCCAGGCTCTGAGCTGTCAAGCCCGATGCGGGGCTCGAACTCACAGACCATGAGATCATGACCCGAGCTGAAGTCGGATGCTTCACCGACTGAGCCACCCAGGCGCCCCTAGAATATTAACAATTTTTTAATCATGGTAAATACATAGAACATAAAATTTACTACCTGGACCATTTTTAAGTGTCCAGTTCAGTGGTGGTAGGATATTACTCATTGTCTTGGTCTCAACACTACCATTCACCCACAGAATTCTTTTCACTTTGCAAGACTAAAACTCTGTGCCTATTAAACAATAACTCCCCATCTACCCATAAATTCAGGTTTTGTGTGTACTACCACCTTACTGTTGATGGAGTCTGAGACACAGGGAGGTTGGTGCCATTATTGGAAAGTACATCGCTTGTGAGAGGCAGAGCAAATCTTGTCTTCCCATTTGAGGAGGTTCCAGAATTATGGAATATTTGGATGATTACGTGTTTAACTTTGAGTTCACTGCAGCCTGGGGGCTCCATTTAGATGATTGTGGCTTCTATTGGAATTATCCAGCCCAAACCAACAACAGCATCCATGGCCACATATACAAAAAGGGAGTCTGAAGGATGTGGAAGCTACACTAAGGGCTTTTGAGATTACACCTTCTCAGAGAATTGGTGTCTAGTGTTATTTCCCCAAGCACAGGAAAGCTCTGTGGATAAGACATAAGGTTTGAGGAATAGGTGTATCTCAGGGTGTAGGGAGGCAAGAGAGCATTGCCTGTCTGATGGCCAAGGCCTTTGTAAGAACTCAAGGCTAAGCCTTCCTTTAAGAAGTAGTAGTTTTTAAGAAGTAGTAGTTTCTGTGTGTCTGTGCTGTTACCTTCTTTTTTTCCCTTTTTCCACTTATTTATTTATTTTTTAAATTATATCCAAGTTAGTCAGCATATAGTGCAACAGTGATTTCAGGAGTAGATTCCTTAATGCCCCTTACCCATTTAGCCCATCCCACAACCCCTCCAGTAACCCTCTGTTTGTTCTCCATATATAAGAGTCTCTTATGTTTTATCCCCCACCCTGTTTTTATATTAGTTTTGCTTTCCTTCCCTTATGTTCATCTATTTTGTATCTTAAAGTCTTCATATGAGTAAAGTCATATGTTTGTCTTTCTATGACTAATTCAGCTTAGCATAATACCCTCCAGTTCCATCCATGTAGTTGCAAATGGCAAGATTTCATTCTTTTTGATTGCTGAGTAATACTCCATTGTATATATATACCACATCTTCTTTATCTGTTCATCCATCGATGGACATCTGGGCTCTTTCCATACTTTGGCTATTGTTGATAGTGCTGCTATAATAAACACTGGGGTGCATGAGCCCCTTTGAATGTGCTTTTACCTTTTTAATATGTTGGGAGTTTTTAAAGGCAAGAATGGTGCTCAATGCATATTAATTGATGGCATGAATGTCACTGTCCACGTATTTGATTTAGAGCATAGGGGAAGCATTTGTCTTAGGTTGAATGAGAAACTCCCTTATAGAGAGATACGAGATGGTCAAGAAAAGTCCCTTACAAATATTATTTCTCCCACTAGCCTGCTTGAAATCTTTTGACTTTTATACCTCTCGTTATTTGTTACATGTTTTCATATTAAGCAAAGTAACAAATCAAAATAATTGTAATTGTGGGAATAGTGGTAGGCAGTGGTCTCTCGTGACCTTTGGGGAGCAAGAGGGGTGTGTGTTCACTGTCAGACCACGGCCTTGTGGGGTGGGGGCCTGCTGTGGAGTTTCCTAAAGCATGGCCTGCCCCAGAGACATGGAGGGTGTCACCAGAGATGGGCTGTCTTCTTCACAGTGGTCCAAAGATGGACCAGCAGAAGTGGTGCAAATAGTGAATACAGATTTAGGTGTGCTGTAAACAGATTGCCAGGTGGATGTGGGGCTATGTAGGAAAGAGAGATGGAACCTCATTAAAAGGAAACATAAAGAAAGAAAAAGGAAACAAAGAGTACTAGGCAATAGAAGAGACTTACCTTTTTTAGTTACATTTTTGTATAACCAGAGTTCTTTGAAAGGGACGTGTATAAATGAAAAGCTTCTATTTGAATAGAAAAAGCAACAAAAAGCATTGCAACACTTGGAGGAAAGAATGGGGCCTTGTAAATAATGTCATTTTAAATGTTTTACAGAACCCCTTCTTTATGTCTTATTCCAATAAAAGTGTTTTGTTTTGTTTTGTTTTTTAAAGCAACCACTAGAGCAGATGAGAGAGTAAATATGAATGTGTTTTGTGCTCTTTGAGAAAAGAATGACAGAAACATGCCTCTATTTATTCACCAGTCATTGACTGAACAGCACAAATAATAGAGCTCTGTGTTAAATTCTTTGGGAATTTTAGAGGAAATAAAATTTCTTCAGGCTGAGGGTTTTGAGCCAAGTCTACAGGAAAGGGATAGCCAGAGACTGGCAGATAGAATTGTCACTTGGTCAAACAATGTAACTTTCATGATGAAATAATCAATTGCCTGTCTGACTCTGTCACTGACTAGCTATGTGACCTTGGGCACATTAGTTATCCTCTCTTAACTTTGGTGTTCTTATCTTTAATGAGGGCAGTGTCTGTCTTTCAGGGTGTCATGGGCATTAAATTAGGTAACATGTGTGAATGGGTGCAGTCCCTGGCACATCACTAGCACTTAGGAACTAGGACTGCTATTATTGTTTCTGTTTGCTCAAGAAATGATCCAAAAGAATGATGATTACTTTCCTCATGAAGATAGTTGGCCCTGGGAAGTATTGCTGTTGGGAAGCTCTTCTTTATTCCTGAGCACATGGGCTTGAACCACCTGATGACCATTCACACGCCACCCTTCGTGGAGCCTTGGCTAAAAGTGAGAGGCCCCCAAATGCAGGAGAGATTTTGCAGAGATTTTGCATTAGGGGTCTAAAGGCCAGACCAGAATAGCCATGCTTAGGGCTCACTCCATTTTCTGGTTCTGGGTACAACTTGATTGCACATTAAAATTACCTAGGTTGCCTGTTGAAAATACATATTCTCAAGCTCCACCCCAGTCTGCTGATTCTGAGTTCCTGAAACTCATATTTTTAACATTCTCCTCAGCTGGTTCTTCGGTGGCCATCCCTGACTAGCATTTGGAGTCATCTCGGACCATTGGAAACTTTCCTGATGGGCTGTTAGTGGCCTCACCGATGTTCTAGGCCTTAGCTGTGTGCTCCATTTTCCTGGCTCTTGGGATGTCTTTAGATGTTGACCGGTTCTTTGGGGTGTCCTCCTCTCTCACAGCCATGCCTTCTCTGGGTTCTTAAAGCCTGCACAATCACCCCAAATTTGAATCAACAAACAAGTACTAAGCTCTAGAGCGGCAAAGTATGCAAACAAAACAGAACAAGTTCTTGTTCCCTTTGTTCTTCATGCATTGGTCTGTGACACACACCTCTTCATACTGTAGTGGTGATAATAATTATACCATAAAAAATAGCTCCTGTTTATTGGGCACTTATTATGTGCTGGGCATGTACTGGGCTAAGTGCTTGATGCTTATCATCTAATTTTGTTTTATTTTCACAATTCAATGAAGGAGACTTACTCCCATTTTATAAGAGAGGAGACTGAGGCTAAGAGTGGCCATATTAGGGAGGACTTGAAACTTTGGTGTCCCCACTCCCCCAACCTCTTACATATGCTAAATGCACCTGACAGGTTAGGTTAGTGAATGCAGGGATGCCTAGGTACTTGCAAAGTGCTCTGAGAGCCCAAGGAAGTTGTTAAATGGGCATGATGGGACACTTCATTGAGGAGGGGGCAGATGGGCCATGCCTTGAGGGAGTAGGCTTGTTTTGACAGATGACACTGTGACCAAGCAGATTTTCCTCACTGCCATGGCTGGAATGATTCAGGACTTCAGTGTCATAACATCTCTGGGTGGTTTGGGGGGTGGGGGTGGGGGCGTAGCCTATTTTTGTTACTTGTTGACATGGTTGTGCTAATATTGATAATATTCTTCCTTGAGTCATAGTTTACAAAGTAGAGTTTAAAATGTAGAAAACATATAAAAATGTTTACATTTTACAACTTTTCAGAGGAAACACAGGTGGGAATAGAAGGTTCCCAGTATAAAAGGTGGTTATTTTAAAGGACTGCCTTGGCTTTGTTGAGGGTCACTGGAGAAACATGTCTTGAAGCTGACCCTTCTTTAAGAGTAGTTAGGAATGCCAAAGTTTAGGAAGTTTTAACCAGGGGAAAACTAGGATCAGGAGACAGGAGTGAAGAGGGACCCTCTAGCCTGAGCAAGTAGCATAGCCAAAGCCTGGAGGTAGAACCTGCATGGTGTGTTCAGAGCACAGGGAGCTGCCCTGTAGGGGCTGGAACATAGTATGTGAGGGAGGGAGTGGGAGATGAGTCTTGAAAGGTGGGATTGTGGGGGCACCTGGGTGGCTTAGTCGGTTGAGCGACTGACTTGATTTCGGCTCAGGTCATGATCTCATGGTTCATGAGTTCAAGCCCCATGTTCTCTGCATTGACAGCTTAGAGCCTGCTTGGGATTCTCTGTCTCCCTCTCTCTCTCTGTCTCTGCCCCTCCCCTGATTATGCTTAGTCTCTCTCTCTCTCTCTCTCTCAAAATAAATAAATTAATTAAAAAAAAGAAAGGCGGGATGGTGGAGGCTTTGAATTTGGGGTACCCTTTTGATGGAGGTATATACATCCTCGACTTTAACTCCAGTGTGGGGGATTAATTTTACATCCTCTTATCCAGTAGGGGCCAAAGGAAGGGCCTTTGGGGAGCATCACACATGGTTATCTCACCTGTTTTGTCATAATCCCTGTTGGTATAACAAAGTATATGTTGTCCAGGTTATTGTGGAGTTCTAAAGAAGCTACATACACTCCATATTGTAATGCTTTAGCACTTTACATTTTTTCCATGTGAAATATCATTTTTGATTCTCATCATCAGAACGGATGGAATATTGCTCTTGGGTCCAGTAACAGTTGTCATTTACTGAATTCCTAAAATGTGTTCCCACCTGTGTCAGTGCTTCACAAACATCACTGAATCCCCACAACTGTGAAAGGTAGTTGTCAATTTTTTTTGTCTTGGCTGATGAGTAAACCAAAGTTTAGAAAGCTTCAATAACTTTTTCATAGAGGCCCCATCCCAGGGTTTAGAAACCAAACTTGTCTTACTGCTGAATCCATGTTCTTTCCACCAAGCCTTGCCACCGCCTCTGTCTTCCTGCTGGGGGACCTAAGGTCCAGAGGGGGTATCTTGTCCAGGGCACACTTGGAATGGTGAGACAGTAGTTTGTCCAGGTTACTGTGAGTCTTTTCTTGACCTGTGAGCACCCTACTGGCTGCCAGATACCCCTAGTATAACCCTTAGTATAACATGAGTTATCGGCCAGCTGGCCCCTCTGGAATGTTGTAGTATTCATTCTTCTTCATTTGTTCAAGGATGCACAGTCTTCCCTCCCTGAGTAGTTAGGACTCCGAGCTCCTTCCTAGGGTTGACAGCTTAGTCATTATACCATCCTCTCATATTTACAATTGTATTCACCCATACTTGCTGTGTAAACCTCCAGAAACAGCCTGTTTATAAAGGGTCCTTTGACAAGGCTGTACCTCCAGTCTGATTTGAGGATGCTGCTATATAATTCGTTACAGGTTGGCATTAGCTAAATCGAATATAATCCATCATGCTTATTAGATGTGGTGGGGGAGATGTGCACCCTGAAGTTTCAGCAGGAAAGACACATTAAATATAAAGAAGCTTGCGTATTTTCCCAGGCAGTTGGATATGCGGAGTGGGTCCGTGTGTTTATAACATAGCAGCTTTTCTGCAGTGGCACAGAAGAGATAGTGGGAGCTGGGAAAGAGAAAGCACTTAGAAGCCTTAGAAGTAAACTGAGCTAGTTACAAAGTACCTCTTAGAAAAACTAAATAGTAAAATGTGTGAGTGGAAAACCGAATAAGTGGTTCTTGAGGTAATTACCAAAGATTTCTCAGGTAAGGATGGAGCTTTCTCCAGGCACAGGTATCTTGACACCTACAGGGTCTCCTAGTTACCCAGTGGTTTTCACAGCATTTGGGCACTCTGGCTGTTTTCAGTCGCCTGAAGTGCCACATATACTCTACATTCTAGTTAGTTTGCAGCTCTTTCATTTTTGTTCCTCAACATCAAAACAAACCTTTATTAATAGCCTCATTTTAAGAGGCACTAGGGCATATGAGGTCTATGGCTTGGTTCAGTCCATATTTTGGAGGATGTGCCCTTGAAGGCAGCACTGTTGTAACTGGCTACCTAAATCTCAAAATCAACCCAGTATTTAAATACCCATATGGATAGGCTCTAATACTGGGTTTGTTTGTGTATTTCCCAGCTGGGCAGCAAATCTCAGCTCATGGCTAATAATAAGAAAATTCACAGACTGGTTGTGATGTGTATTTCTTTCTTTTTCTTTTTTTTTTAAGTTTATTATTTGTTTTGAGAGAGAGCAAACACAAGTGCGGGAGGGGCAGAGAGAGAGGGAGAGGAAGAATCAGAAGCAGTCTCCATGCACTGTCAGCGCAGAGCCCAACGGGGGCCTTAATTTCATGAATGGCGAGATCATGACCTGAGCTAAAATCTAGAGTCGGTTGCTTAACCGACTGAGCTGCTCAGGCACCCCTTGATGTGTATTTATGATCACAATGAATACTTGGTGTCTTTTACCTTTATTTTTGCTTCATAAACATATTGGAAGTTCATCAAAAAAAATTTACCTACAGTACAAGCTAACATCTATAAGAGTCCTGAGTTTAGTAGTGTGGCACTTGTGTGGGGCAGGTGCATTGAAATAACACAAAGCTTGGCCCCAACTATGTTTTCTTTTACCACTGGTGGGCTGGCCCATGATCACAGGGGCAGTGACAGGATGTGAAAGTGCCATTGCTTGATCCAACTCATTCCTGGAAAAGCCACCTTTTCCAGTAATACCATTCTTTTAAAAAAGAAAAAAAGGAAAGAAACAGAGCTACCTAGTTTTCATTTCCTATTGGACACCTTGCCACACTTATTCTGTCTCTCTCCTGGTTGTAGCTCAAACCTAAGGACATGCATTGACCATCTCTTATTTTCATCCTGCTAAGCATGTCAGTCTCTGGGGCATGATAGAGACACACACAGCTCGTTGGGCAGCACTGCCATTGTGGTGAAGGACATTTTCTTGCTTTATTAAATGTTGTCAAGTCTAATATTGAGCAGACAGCACAGCGTGAAGCATAGCTTCCATTTCATTTTGGTTTTCTTCTAGAGTAAGAATCTGATTGTCTTCGTTTTCACTCTACTGGAACATGGGCACTTCTTCCCTGCTGAAATTCATATATTAAACAGATATTTGTGTAGAGGGCTTATACGTCTTCTGTTTTCACAGAATCCAATCCAAATTAATCATTATGATCATTTCTTATGTCTTGGAGGCAGCACTTTCAAATGTGTTACTTCTAAATATTTATCCCATGACCAGGAGGTGGATTTCCCAGGTGATAGCTTATTACGATAAAGCTGGCTCGCGTTGCTTAGTTTATTTTAATTTCATCTGAATTTTTAAACAGTTCTCAGCCTATCTTGCAATAATAAAGGTTTTTATTACTTTTCACATCCTTTTCCTATCTGTTATTTAATTCTGTTCTCAACATCCTTATGTGGTTGTTGAGAATTTTATGGAAAAGGGGGACAGAGGTCAGGAGCAATGGACTTATTCAAAGTCTATGGCTGGTGGAACTGAAGACCAGATTTTCTGACCCCTAGACAAGTTCTCTGATTCTTGCCTGATTGGTTCCTGAGATTTTCTCTGTGGTTAATATGAACTTTGTTTTTGACCTCTTCTTTTAAACTGTACCTCCTCTCCAACCTACGCACCAGATTTATATACATGTTTGCACATGCATCTGTCCACATATCTGTGTTCTCCTTTGCCTTTACTTCCCCATCTGACCTTGAAATTATGAGTTCTTTAGTGTGTCCCCAAACAGTGTTCACTTCTAGAACTAAGTGGGAAATGGAAGAGGATGCTGGAGCAAAGGGAATAATTCTGGTATGGGGGGAAAAGCTCAGGAAGTTTCCCAGTGTATGCTTTGCTTGGGTCACTGGAAAGTTGGCCCCATTTCTGCTTCACTTTGACGGTATAGATGGACTTTGCACAATTTGAAAATAATTAGACGGGGAAGAACCTGGTTTAAGATTATGCCATTTATAACTGAGGGAGTATTTATAGCTAGAAAGCTGAAAGATTTTTATATGGAAAAAAATTCCCCTGTATTAGGGACCTGATTCACTTGGGACAGCTACACAGTCACTCCTACTCAATCATTAAGAAAGACAAACACTGGCTTTTTTTTTCATGCTGGTGATTTTCTTCGTACAGCTATGGTGTGATAAGGGATGATTCATTTTGTTGTTGTTGTTTCTTCTATGACTCATTCATGGACTGAGGAGTCCTTTGGACTTGTTGTAGTTTCTGCAGTGATGACATCTCTAAAACTCCGCTTTCTTTTGGGCAGTCAGTTCCATGGCATATCAGCCCATCATGGTCAATGTGTAGAATAAGACATGGGTTAGACTCCCTGCCTGTTTCCATCTTGTCTAAATATGCTGTAAGCACTGTCTGCCTGGATGGGGAAAAGTCTTGAGTGGCCTTATCTGAGCGGCTCTAGTATCTGTTACCCCACTCATGAAAAGGATTTTTTTCCAGAAAGCCAAAGGATTACTTAGAGAAAAGGATAAGAGTTCCTATTATGGGATATTCATGGAGCTTTCTCCCTGGTTTCAAGATACCCAATAAAGATTTTAAAAGTGGTCATAGTGGAAAATGCATAGGTTCTGGAGCCAGTTGACCAGAGTAACATTTATAACTAAGCCTCCATATCTTCATAGGTGAAATGTAGGTCACAGTGTCTTGTCATATGTATACACACACACTTGTATGTACAGTATATTTATATGCTACATACAAGTGTGTGTGTATATATATGTATATACACATGCACATACATACACAGTTACCTACTACATTGTAATGACTGTTCTCAGGTTTCTTATGTTGCTTCTTAATATATATTGGGCGCTATCACCCTATATAGGATTTAGGATCAGAGTAGAGAACTGGATGGACTCTCTGTGCCTATTACTGCTTATATTTTTCTCAAGACTAGACAATTCAGCTACAATAGACAATTTCTTTCAGTCTTGGATTGTATCATAAGACAGTCCATATTATTCTTTTCTTTCCTTTTCTCTGAGCTTCCTGCTGACCCACCTATTTGTACAAACTGTTTCTTTGTCATCTGTCATCAGTATGCTTCTGTAGGGATGTTGGGCTCTTAACAACAGGCTGCTTATAACTCGCATGTTGGCGTGAATTTGTTATGGGAAGATTACTTGAGGTAGAAATAGAGGGTAGATTCGTGTGAGCACCAATTATAGAAGGTGATCTCCAACCTACAGCCTTCAATCTGTCCTGTCCATTATGGCTACCTTGGCATGTCTTGACCTGAGTTCTGGGGACCAGGTTTACTTTTGAGCTCATGTGCCTTGTCTAGCTTCCAATTTCAGGCTATGCTCATTTAACAGTTGTTTCGGACAAAGCCTGGATTAAAGCTTGCCAACCATGAAGGAACCATTTCAAGGATAATTGAGATGGAAGAGATGGACAGAGGAGGACAGAGCATATTTATTCCAAATTCTTGAAATAATTTAGCATTTTGTGATATGTTAATATTGGTGCCAAATTAAAAGTGTCTGTTTATTAATAAGTGTTCTGCCAGAACCACCTGGTGTTACTTTGTCAGAAGCTAAAGATAGTGCAATAAATATAATAAAACTGCATTACATTATTTAATTTGGATCTCACTAATTAATATGGCCTCCTGTTAGCATTAGTTTTCTGTTAAAGTAATTTGATTCATTAAACACTAAATGAATGGCTTGTTTACTTAAGAAAAGTACTGTGTACAGAGTGGGCTGGGAGATGGGAGATGGGAGGATTAGTTGAGATGCCACTGTAACTGGTTTTAGTAGAGTGTAACTGGGCAATTTTCTCAGGCTTGAAGCACCAGAAAACACTGTAGAGCTTGAAATAAAAACTTCTGAGGAAAAATTATAAAAACAACATAAGAAAAATAATTGAGGTTAATACACCAAATATATAGGCAAAAGTTTAACATCTACAGTACGTTCACAGAAATGAGAGAAATATCAAGATGAGGGGGGGCAAAAAAGAAGAATGGAAAATTCACTTGGTGGAAAATGTAAACAAACAAGAACATGTTTGAATTTCTAATAATTAAAAATAGTAAATGAAACAATAAGAAATTTCAAATATGGACTAGCAATGCTTAAATGAGGAGGTGGTCACATCTTCTCCCTAAAAAGTAACTCTAAAACTTGATGAAATTAGTGAAAATAACAATTTCAGTACTCTAGAAATTGACCTAAATTATATAATCATCTGAGAAACATTTATACGTAAAAAGAGCCCCTACAGAACTTCAGGTAAGAACAGTGGCCGTGTGTGGTCTGTTTGCTTGGGGCACCTGTTGTACCCCCCTTCCCCCACCGCTCAGTTGGCATAGAGGTCTACCCTGCAAGACAGGCTGTGAGGACCAGCAGTTGTACTGCTTCAGTCAGAGGGGATTCACTTGATTTGGAGTGACTCATGATGCCTGCACCCACCAGTGTTATCAGTGGAAGTGACAATCTCTGTGGTGGGGTAAATGGGGAAGGTCACTATCTCTAGCTAGAGCTTGAGGTTGCAGTTGTGATTAGGGCAAAATGTTCCCAACTGAAGTGCAGCAAAGACCAGAGAGGGCCCAAACTATCCACATACTTCTGGACAACCTTGAGGCTGTTTGCACATGCAGAGAAGACACTAAAACCCAGCAGCAAGCAAAATACTAGGCAGACTTAAAACAGCTGGAATTTTTTTTAATATAATTTATTGTCAAATTGGCTAACATACAGTGTGTACAGTGTGCTCTTGGTTTTGGGGGTAGATTCCCGTGGTTCATCGCTTACATACAACACCCAGTGCTCATCCCAACAAGTGCCCTCTTCAATGCCCATCACCCATCCCTCTCCCCCATCAACCCTCAGTTCTCTGTATTTAAGAGTCTCTTATGGCTTGCCTCCCTCCCTCTCTGTTTGTAACTATTTTTTTCCCTTCCCTTCCTCTATGGTCTTCTGTTAAGTTTCTCAAGTTCCACATATGAGTGAAAACATATATTATCTGTCTTTCTCTGACTGACTTATTTCACTTCGCTCTCCCACTTATAAATAGATTCACTGGCAGAGGATGGAAACCTTATGGGTTTGAGGTGTTTGATCCCATCCTCTGACTGACTACCAAAGCTATGTAGACACAGGAGTGAACATGAAGAGTCCAGCCTTAAAAATAAAAACAAGAATAATGATAGTTAAGAAACACAACTCAGCAGAAACATCATGAGTATATACAGTGAGGGAGATAGATTTCACAGATTTACCTGAGGCAAGTTACTAAACAAAAAAACAAAACAAATAGCAATAACCTACTATGGTTGTATTATCTATAATGTCCCGTTTTCAACAAAACATGAGGCATACAAATAAACAGTAAAGTGTGATCCATACTCAGGAAAAAAAAAAGCAGTTAGTAGAATCTTCCTCTAAATGTCCCTAGATATTGGATTTAGCAGACCAAGACTTCAAAGTAGGTATATACATGTTCAAAGATGTAAGCAAAGCTATATTTAAAGAATTAAAGGATAGTATGACAGCAATGACTCAACAAGTAAAGAGCCAGAAATTATGAAACAGAATTAAATCATGATTCTGGAGTTGAAAAGTATAATTGAAATAAAAAAAAGTTACTGGAGGAACTAAGCAGCAGATCTAAGATGGCAAAAGAAACAATAAGTGAATTTGAAGATAGGTCAAGAGAAATTATCTAATCTGAAAAGAGAGAAAACGATGAAGAAAAATGAATGGGACAAAAGCCAAAGTGAAAATTATGGAAGCTGCAAGAGAAAATTAGTAATGGACTCATTGATACAATTAAAGTTAGACTTCTCATCTGAAATAATGGAGGCCAGAAAGCTATGAAATGATTTATTCATTGGTCAACCAAATTTAACAAAGAATCCTGTATCCAGGAATCCTATATCCATCAAAACTATCCTTCACAAATGTAAATAAAATAAAGATGTTCCCAATAAACAAAGGCCGAGAGAATTGGTTGCTAGCACACATGCCTTTCAAAACATATAAATGAAGTCCTTCACAATGAAAAGGAAATGATTAGGTTTAGCTTAAATCCCCAGGAAGAAAATAAGGGCATCAGAAATGGCAAATATGTGTGTGTTTTTTTAAAAAATTTTTTTTAACGTTTATTTACTTTTGAGACAGAGAGGGACAGAGCATGAACGGGGGGAGGGTCAGAGAGAGAGAGAGGGAGACACAGAATCTGAAACAGGCTCCAGGCTCTGAGCTGTCAGCACAGAGCCCGACGCGGGGCTTAAACTCACGAACCGCGAGATCATGATCTGAGCCGAAGTCAGACGCTTAGCCAACTGAGCCACCCAGGCGCCCCAAATATGTGTGTTTAAAAAAAAAAAACTTTTAAGTATATCTTTTTATCATTTCTTCTCTTAACTTCCTTAAAAGACAAGATTGTATAAAGCAATAATTATAATCACATATTGTTGAGTGTGTAACATATTCAGATGTGATATGACAATAATAGCATGAACTCTTTTAAGAACAGAGGAAGAGGTAACACATCAAATAGAGAACACTTTATCTCTAGAACTAGTAGTGTTCTGATAACAAAGACAGACAGTATAAGAAATAAAAGAATAGACCAATATCTTAGGAACATGGACATAAAACAACACAGTATTAGCAAACCAAATCTGGCAATATATAAAAAGAATCATTCACCATGAGTAAGTTGGGATTTATCCCTGGAATGCATGGTTGTTTTAACACCCCAAAATTAGTTAATGTAATAAAGGCAAAGGTTGCACGATCATCTTAAATGTAGAAAAAACATTAATAAAAGCCCAACACCTATCCATGATAAACACTCTTAGCACACCAGGAATAGAAAGGAGCTCTCTCAACCTGATAAAGAGCAGCTATGAAATACAATGGCGAAAAACTGAATGTTTTATCCCTAATATTTGGAAGAAAAAAAAAACCACAAAAGAATGGAGGAAGGAAAGAGGGAAAAAAGAAAGCAAGGAAGGAGCTGTAGTCATCCAAATTGGAGAGAAAAAAGTAATATTGTCTTTATTTGCAGATTAAATGATTCTTTATATAGAATATTCCAAGGAGAATACAAATGACCAAGAACTAATAAGGAAGTTTAACAAGGTAACAGAATACAAGATCAGTATACAAAACTCAATCCTATTCCCAATTCTATTCTGTTTTCTCAGAAAAAAAAAAATCCAAAAAATTAAATTAAGAGAATGATTCTATTTACAACAGCATTGAAAAGAATCAAAGTTGGAGGGCTTACACTAATTGATTTCAAAACTTACTATAATGCCACAATAATCAAGAACATATGGGGTACCTGGGTGGCTCAGTTTGTTAAGCATCCAGCTCTTGATTTTGGTTCAGGTCATGATCTCACAGTCATAAGATCAAGCCCTGTGTTGCACTCCATGCCGAGTGTGGAGCCTGCTTAAGATTCTCTCCCTCTGTCCCTTTCCCCTGCTCATACATGTGTCTGTGCTCTCTCTCTCTCTCTCTCAAATAAAGTTGAAAAATTAAAAAAAAAAAAACAAAGTATGGAATTAGCACAAGAATAAACATATAAATCAGTAGAACAGAATTGGGAATCTAGAAATAAACATTTGTGATCAGCTGACTTTCTACAAAGGGGCTAAAATAATTCACTGGGGGAGAAGGATAGTGTGTTCCACAGCTGGTGCCAAGACAGTTAGGCATCTTTATCCCTTCCTCACACCATACACCAAATTTAACTCAAAATGGATCATAGATCTAAATGTAAAAGCTACAACTATAAAAGTTCTAGAAGAAAACATTGGAGAAAATCTCATCACCTTGGGTTAGGCAAAGAATTCTTAGATAAAATACCAAAAGCACAATAAAATGAAGGGAAGAAATGGATAAATTTAACTTTATCAGAATTAAAACATTTGTATTTCAAGAGATACCAGTAAGAAAGTGAAAATATAAGCCACAGACTGGGAGAAAATATTTGCAAACCATATAACCATTAAAATATTTGTATCCAGAATATATGAAGGACTCTTATTATAATTCAGTAGTTGCTAAACCATCCAAGTAAAAATGGGCAAAAGAACTTCCTCAGGCCTTTGAGAACTTCCCCTTGGAAACCCAGCCTGAAACCCCTAGGCCATGAAGGTGACCTCTAGCAGATCACATTTTATAGTGACCATTCTCCCCTTCTCAAAGAAGAGCCTTCAGCCCTGCTGGGAACTCTCTTCCACAAGGGAGTGAGTATGTGACCCCCCCACCCCCAGCCTAGAAGGCAGATGCAAAGGAATAAGAGTTGCTATTTAATGAGTGTTAACTATGTGCCAGACACTTGACCTATGTGGTCAGCTGAATAAGGGCCCCAAAGATATCTCTGTCCTAATCCCTGGAACCTGTGAATGTTGCCTTATATGGTAAAAGGAGCTTTGCAAATGTGAGTAAATTAAAGATCTTGAGATGTGGGAATTATCCTGGATTGTCCAGGGAGGCCCTAAATGTGATCACACGTGTCCTTATAAGAGGAGGCAGAGGGAGATGGAATGGCAGGAGAGGAGAAGGTGAGGTGATGACAGAAGCAAAGACTGGAGTGGTGAGATGTGAAAATGGAGGAAGTGGCCACAAGCCAAGGAATGGGGCGATCATGAGAAGCTGAAAAGTTAAGGAATCAGATTCTCCCCTGGAGTCTCCAGAAGGAACCAGCTGTGCCAACACCTTGACTGTAGTGCAGTGAGACTGATTTCAGACTTTTGGCCTCCAGAAGTGTGAAAGAATAAATCTGTGTTTTTTAAGCCCCACTCTCAGGATGGGCAAAAGATTTGAATAGATTTTTCACCATTACAAATGGCTATTAGCATGACTAAAGGTCCTTTTCTTTTTGTCCTGTGACTTATTTATTTTTTTATTTGTTTTTAATTTTTTTGCCTTTGACTAAAGATCCTTCACATCTTTAATCATTAGGGAAATATATATTAAAACCAAAAGTAAAGTACAGTAAAACCTTGGTTTGCAAGCATAATTTGTTCCGGAAACATGCTTGTAATCCAAAGCACTTGTATATCAAAGCGAATTTCCCCATGAGAAGTAATGGAAACTCAGATTATTTGTTCCACAACCCAAAAATATGCATATAAAAATGATTACAATACTGTAATATAATACAAAATAATAAATAAAATACAAAATATAAAGAAAAAATAACCAAATTAACCTGAACTTACCTTTGAAAACCTTCGTGGCTGGTGTGAGGGAGACAAAAGAGAGGAGGGTTATTGTGTAGGACAACTTTCACTCTCACTAACGGTATCACTGCTATCTATTGGCTAAATGGAATCTTTCTCAATGGGGGCCATTGTATGTGCTCACACGGATGTCAACTACAGTACAGTATTAATTAACTCTTGTCATATACTGTACTTAATGTAACTGGCAATTAGGCAGCAGAGGAAAGGGTCTATAGCTGCAGGCAGCCTGACCTAGAATGAAGCAAAGCATTCCTAAGCTTACTCTTGTATGGAAAAGCAAAGGACTATCCATAGGTGCTTTGAAGTGACAAAAAATACACTAGTGCCAGTTGTGGGCACCTTCCAATGTTCTGAAAAATCAGTGATTTCTGCCAAACACTGCAGCCTGAGACCTGAACATCTGAGCATGGGAGAGGATTACCCATAATCCCCCAGTGTGCGTGCAAGAGAAGAACCACTGGCTCAGTTGTGATCATGTGACATGTGGCATCACATACTACTTGTATTACAAGACATTGCTCATTTATGAAGTTGAAATTTATTAGAAATGTCTGCTCATCTTGTGGAACACTTGCAGAACAAGTTACTCGCAATCCAAAGTTTTATTGTATATCTATTTACCCACCATAATAAAAAAGACAATATCAAATGTTGATGACAATGTGATGAAACTGGAACTCTCATCCATTGCTGGTGAGGAATATCAAATGATGTAACCACTTTATTTATTTACTTTTTAAGTTTATTATTTTGAGAGCACATGTGCTCAAGTGGGGGAGGGGCAGAGAGAGACTCCCAAGCAGGCTCTGCATCAGTGCAGATCCCGATGTGGGGTTCACACTCATGAACTTTGAGATCGTGACCTGAGCTGAAATTAAAAGACACTTAACCTACCTAGCCACCCAGGCGCCCCATCAAATGGTGTGGCCACTTTAAAAATAGTTCGGCAGTTTCTTAAAAGTTAAACATAAATTTCCCACCCAATTGAGAAATTTCACTCCTAGGTATCTACCTATGGTATATGAAAGTGTATGTCCACACAAAAACATGTATGCAAATGTTCATGGTAGCAATTTTCATCATAGTGGAAAATCTGGAGACCACCCTAACGTCCAGCTGGTGAATGAATGCATTTTTGGAGGATATTGGAAATGTACGACATGCTGGATTATGGTGATGCTTTCACAGCCTTATACATATACTAGTGATCATTTAACTGCACACTTACCCCAAAATGGTGCTGATTTCTTGGGAGATTGTGGTGAGAATGGGAAAGTCATGTTTTGAAAACTGTGACTCTTTAGGAAAGTAATGTAGCAATAGATGGTATGAAAAATATATATTAATGTAAATGTCTGGACTTCACTTACTCTTAAAAATGTTTTTTTTTTTTTTTTTGGAATAATTCAAAGGAAGAAAAATATCCTATGTGCATGGAATGTTCCTTGAAGCATTCTTTGTAAATGTGTAACACCAGAAGCAACTAGTAGTTTCATAATAGAGAAATGGTTAATACATCATTTAGATGAAATATGATGTTTTCATTTAAAAAAAGCTATGATATGAAGATATGTATAGTATTCTCATAATCCAAGAAAATAGTCTTTAAAATTATATGTTAGCTATAATTAAATTGTGTAAAGTTATGTATACCAGGCCCACACTGGAAGGGAGTGTTAACTGTGTATAGTTGACTCTTTTTACCTTTTTAAAATTCCATTACTCTTGCTGTAAAATTGTCAAAATAAAACAAATATGGCACCATGAGGGAAGAAAAATAGTGACAAATGGTATTGGAGACATTTATATTTGTATCACTTTAAAAAATTTTTTTTCATTTATTTATTTGTCTGTTTATTTAAATTTTATTTTTTGTTTTTTAAAATTTACATCCAAATTAGTTAGCATATAGTGCAACAATGATTTCAGGAGTAGATTCCTTAATGCCCCTTACCCATTTAGCCCATCCCCCCTCCCACAACCCCTCCAGCAACCCTCAGTTTGTTCTCCATATTTATGAGTCTCTTCTGTTTTGTCCCCCTCCCTGTTTTTATATTATTTTTGTTTCCCTTTCCTTATGTTCATCTATTTTGTCTCTTAAAGTCCTCATATGAGTGAAGTCATGATTTTTGTCTTTCTCTGACTAATTTCACTTAGCATAATACCCTCCAGTTCCATCCACGTAGTTGTAACTTGTTGTAGCTACGTGGATGGAACTGGAGGGTATTATGTTAACTGGAGACATTTCTATTTGAAGAGAAAAGGAGGGATGGATGGATGGAAGGATGGATGGTTAGGAGTTTTGTTTTATAGATTCAATTGGCATGATTCGGTGATTGGTTAGGATATGGGGTTGGGAGAGAAAAGAATCTCTGTGGTCAATAAATTTCTCTCTTGGAAGATGGTGATTCTGTTAATAGAAAAAGAAAAGAGGTCTAGGGGCCACAGGCAAAGATAGTAATCTCATGTTTTGTTATGTTATTGAGTATGTACCTGAAATAAAGGTATTCAGTTAATATCATTTCCCTTTTGGGAAGTGCCACTGTGATTTCCATGTTGAGATGTCCAAAGGTTTAGAATGAAATGGGTATATAGAAGTTCAAAGGGTAGATGTGGAAACCATATAGATGTGGGTGCTAGAGCCTGAGGAAGTCATGAAAGTTGATGAGTAGGCATCACTGTGACATGCTAGAGAGCACATGGCAGTAGATGGTGGTCCCTGGTGTCAAGGAGTAGAGGACTAAGTAAATAGGAGGCAGACAGCCAGTATAACTGTCCTTAGGCGTTTGTCAGTGAACAGGAGGAGAGAGGTGAGACAAAACTAAAGTCATAGCCAGACTGTAGAAAGAATTTGTTCCATAGGTCTTCCTGAAGATTTTAGGGTGAAATTTTCCTGTTGCTTGAAGAACCACCTAGACCCAAGGTACTTCAGCCTTCCATTGACTTTAATGCACTTTGCCTGGCAGATACAGACCTTTCCCAGTGTAGCAAACACCATTTCCTGGTGTTCTGTAACTGAAATGATTGTTGCCCTAATGATGATTTTCTACTGCAGTGAGAAAAGAATTAAAAATAATCAATTTCTCATTTTACTGACTCTTTCAAGGACTGTCTTCACCAGAAAACAAAGTAGCTTGCCAATTTTGACAGCTTCTTTGTTAAAAGCAGGGTTTTATCATTTCTTTTCTCCCAGTGTATAAATAAGCCTTTTTAAAAAGTAACTTTCGGGCAGCTGAAAATCATTAAAAAGACGGAGGATTTTCTAGATGAGGAGTGACAAAAAGATCACAACTCCTTGGTCTGAAATTACAAAAGTGGAGCAGGACAGAATCAGAGTCTAAATTGACAGAAGCTACAAGGAAACAATCTGGTCCATACATCTTGGACACCAAAATGAGAGGCAGTCTTCTGATACTACCTACCTCATGGGGTCTTTGCTAGCATTAAGCGATACTGTACATAAAAATGCTTTGTAATCCATCAAGCACTATTCAAAAATGACGTTATTATTAGAATTTTGTGGGTGGTGTTTCAGACAAATAGAAAAAAAATCTCTGCTTTGTAGTTGGGGAAGGAGCATAAGCCCATGGAGTGTAAACAGAATGCCTACGTGAGGTCACAGACA
Organism: Lynx canadensis; assembly: GCF_007474595.2. Classification (NCBI taxonomy): domain Eukaryota; kingdom Metazoa; phylum Chordata; class Mammalia; order Carnivora; family Felidae; genus Lynx; species Lynx canadensis. The sequence continues at coordinate 31,955,437 of NC_044319.2, forward strand.
TTTGAACCCAAGTAGATTTTTAAAGCCCACTGGGTCTTCTTTGTGTGTTCCCTTGACCCTGAAGTTGAACTACTATGTGCTCATTATCACATCTATTTGTTAAAGACCCGCTAATGGATTTGATGGACACTAAACCCACCATTTCCCTCAGTATATTATATAGCATTTTAAAGTTCCTTTAAGTTATAAAATATTATATACTAGAAAATAATTATAAAGTGTGTAAATATTTAACAACTTGCTCTATAGAAGAAAAAACATCCTGATTTGTAGAGTTTACTAATTTCTATGGTACTAATACTTCTTCCATAACTGATTTCAGGCTACTAATCTGAGGTCGCTGAATGTCACTTGGGAAGAGATGCACAGTGGCATATCATTATATAATATTTTCACCATCCTGACACAATAAATGACCTCGAGAACATGGATAATAGTAAAGTGGGATAAAGATAGAAAGTAATGTGTTTGAGTATTTATTACCTTTGCTTTAAATATAATTCATTTAGTTTTAAGTTTGTGTAATTTTATTTTATTAAAATTTTTTTTAATGTTTATTTATTTTTGAGAGAAAGAGATAGAGTGCTAGTGGGAGAGGGGGACACAGAATCTGAAGCAGGCTCCAGGCTCTGAGCTGTTAGCACAGAGCCTGACGTGGGGCTCGAACTCACAGACCGCAAGATCACGACCTGAGCCGAAGTTGGACACTTAACTGACTGAGCCACCCAGGCACCCCTAATTTTATTTTTAATAATATCTGTGTTTAAGAACTCACTTTCAAATTTCCTGAAAATTTAATAATTGCTCATTTGAGCTGGTATGAATTGGCTCAAGTATGCAATACTCTGAATAAGTTATGGGTCAAAGATCAGAAAATATTTAGGCCTATTAGATGGGAAAAGTACCATATATTAAACTTGTAGAATGAAGCTACAATATTGCTTAGATGGCAATTTAAAATATTAAATGGTTCTATTAGTAAATAGGAAAGAATAAAAAATAATGATGTAAGCACTCAAGATGGTAAAAAACAACTGAATAAATCTTTAAAAAGTAGAAAGAACATATAAAGTTAAAAGCAGAAGTATTAGAAAATATACAAAGGCAGGCTCATCCATGTCAAAAGTTGGTTCTTTGAAGAGACACACAAAATTGACAGAACTTTTCTGAGATTAATCCAGAAAATAAGAGAAGGCACAAATAAAAGAGCAAAAATAAGGCATATCTACAGATATAACAGAAATTCAGAGAACAGTAAGAGAAACTTAAGGACTTCTAGCACTATGTTTGAAAACTTAGATAAAATAAGATTCTGGGGGTGGGGTGGGCATGTGGGGATTTAAAAGGGACTCAATTTAAAAATATAGAAAACTTCTCTTATAACTATTAATAATTGAAGTGGTATTTAATAAACTTCTAATAAAGAAAATACTAACACCAGGTGATCTTATAGATTAATCCTACCAAATTTTCAAGATAGATATCATGGTAGTCTTAGGTAAAGTTGCTGAGAGAATAGAATAAGGAGGAATATTCCTAATTCACTCTGTAAGGCAAGTTAAGTTCACAATACCAAAACACACAAGTATGGTGAGGTAGGAAAAGTACAATTACAGGCCAAACTCACTCATGAATATGGATGCAAATTCATAACGAAGTAAATAAAGTGCCATACTATACAGAAAAGGTAATATGTCGTAACTAAGTGCGGTTTGTTTTAGGAATGCATAGGCAGTTCAATATTAGAAAATTTATGAATTTAATATATGAACAGATAAATGGAGGTAACCAATATAATTATCTTAAAGATACAGAAATGGCAGTTTCTTAGATGTCAGTACCATTTATGATTAATGTCCTTAATCTGGTAAAGAGTATTTACTAAGAAACCTCTGATAACATCCTTCTAATGAGGATATTTTAGAAGCATTTTCCTTAAAATCAGGAACAATGATGCTCATGATCACAGCTTCAAATCAGCATTGTACTGGGAATCGTTACCAATAGGATAAGAGAAAAAGAAAAACAGTGTAAAGATTAGGAAGGGACAAAAGAAGAAAAATTAAATGGGAGGATATCCTCTAGCAGATATCCAGACTTTCTTTATAACAACATAGTGATTGGGACAGTATAATTTGATGCAGGATAGACAAATTGATGGAACCAAATAGATGGAGGCCCACACATATGGGAATCTGGTAATAAAGAAAGGTGGCATTGCATAGTCCTGGGGAAATAATTGGTTCTTGGATATTTGATTATTTGTATGGGTAAAATGATAATGTTTTTTTTTTCTTATACCACACATAAACTCCATATAAATTGTTGACTTAAACGTGAAAGGCAAAACTTTAAAACTTTTAGAAGTGAATCTAGAAAAACCCCTATGTCCTTTGATAGCAAAGGGCTTGTTAAAGCCATTGCTGAAAAGGCTAATCAGAAAAGTTTGAGGTGTTTGGCTGTAATAAAATTAAGCATTTTTGTTTGGCAAAGATAGCATGAGAAAAATGAAGAGACAGGTTACTAGTCCAGAGAAGGTATTTCCAAAACTTATAATCATTAAAGTATAAATTCCCAGAACATGTATTTTTAAAAGTTCACCAAAGCAATAAGAAAATGGTAAAATGCCTAGTGAAATTAATAGGAAACACACATGAATAGGCATTACGCAGAAGAGGAAACACAAATGGTCAACAACATAGCAAGTGATGCTCTGCCTCATTTGTAATGAAAGAAATAAAAACAACACTGCAAGAAGATACTCTTACATACTCAGTAGCTTACAAAATTTGAGAGGTTTTATAACATCAAGTGGCAATATGTGATGGGACAGTATAAAATCCAGCAGTCCTACTCCTAAAATCCCAGAATCTCTAGAATCTCTTGCAAAGATTCATTAAGGGACATGTTCAGAAGCATTGTTTCTAAGACTTAAAATCTGAGACAACCCAAAGCTCCATCATTGGGAAAATAGGTAAAGATGTTGTTGTACATTTACCCCATGGGATGTTCTTAGGTGGTAAAAATGAATAAACTTCAGTTATTTATAAGCAGTAGAATACCTGAATCTTAAAAATATAACGCTTAGCAAAATCAAATAAAAAACTGAGGAGAAATTCACAAGGTGTATTTATTATGTTCATAATGCTCAAGAACTCAAAACTAAGTAACATATTATTTAGGGCTCCATATACTTGTTAAAAGTGGAGAGAGCAAGAGAGAGAGCGAGAATTAACCCTGGCATAAACACTGCTCTGGTCTTGTGTAGCAAATCTTAAAAGCAAGACCTGAAGAGATCAAAGAATATCTAAGTGATGTAATGGTCTCCTAGAACAAAACTCAGTAGTATTTATAGGAATACAAAAACATCCAGTATCCAGTGAGGTGAATTCACAGTGTCTGCCATCAAATAAAAAATTACCAGTCATGCAAAGAAATGGGGAAATAATCAATCAAAACTAACCTATAAATGATACAGAGGATAAAATTAGGAGACAAGGCATGAAAGCAATTAGTGTAATTATATTCCGTACGTTCAAGAAACAAGAGAAAAGACTTAGAATGTTAAGTGGAGTCATGAAAGATATATATATATATAAAAAAAAACGACCTGTATCGAACTTCTAGAGATGAAAGCTGATGTGGAAAATGTTGGGGTTTAGAGCCAATGCCTCCAAAGAATTTGGAGAATTCCAAAGACTTTGAACCCAAAGGCTCCAAAGAATTCTTGAGACATCTTTGGTGCAAAATGGTGGTTTCATTAAAGCACGGGGACAGGACCCATGGGCAGATCTGCATTGGGGTTGTGAAGAGTGACTAATTATATACCTTCAGGTTGGGGAAGGGTGTTAGAGATAGTGTAAGTCTCTAAGGTATTTTGGAAGCAAGGTTTCCAGGACCTTGAGGGGCTAGCTGCTGTTAGGAAAAGGTCATTTATTACTGTTTAGTAAAAACTCAGTCATGAGACCCTTCAGATATATATATATATATATATATATCAGGGGGTCATAAGCTTGGAGTATGATTGCCAACATATATCTTGGGTGTGTGTGGGGGGGGGCGGGTAGCAATAAAGGAAATTTCAAAAGGAATTTCTATATGTTAAAGTAGACTTACAGGATCCTGGGGGGTTGGGATGATGTTAAGCTAAGATTCCCTTTTGCCCTTAGCAAAGTGTCATCATCAAGGCAGCTGAACTCCTAGAGGAAGGTCACTCTGCCTGTTTCAAAGACTTGTCAATGAACTGTAAGTTGTAAGGAAATTTAATTTGTTCTTTTGCCTTTGTTTCTCACATCAAAAACTACTATATCTAAAGTGGAAAATATGCTGGATGGGCTTAGCAGTAGATTGGAAATTATAGAAGAAAAGATTCATCATCTTAAGGACATTCTAATGGAAATTATCTATTAGATAACAGACAGACACACACACAAAAGAAAAAAAAACACTGAAAAACAATTCCACTTTTGAAAGATGCTGTTGAGAGAATGAAAAGCCGCATATGGGGAAGATGTTTTTGCAAGTCACGTATCTAATAAAGGATTTGTGCCAAAATATACAAAGAGCTCTCAAAAATCAGAAAACAAACACCCAATACATGTGAGCAAAGGATTTTAACAGACACTTGATCAGAGCACACATAAAGATGGCAAATTAGCACAGGAAAAGGTGCTCACATCATTATCAGGAAACACAACTAAAAGTGCAGTGAGCTATCACTACATATCTAGAATGGCTAAAATGAAAGACTGACTGTACCAAGTATTGATGAGGGTGTGGAGGGACTGGAGCTCTCTCATATGCTGCTGGTAGGCATGTAAGTTAGAACAATCATTTTGGAAACTGGTTCGGAGGTTTCTTAAAAGGTTCAGTGTACGCCTATTATGTGGACCAGCTATTCGACTTTTGCTTGCCAAAGAGAAGAGGCAGCGCATGACCGTATGAAGACTTGTACACACATCTTTTTGGTAGCTTTATTTGTGTTTTATTTAATTGGACAATCCTAAAATCTATGGACAGGCCATGCGTTAGCAAATTGTGGTACATTCATGCAATAGAATACTACTGGGGTGGTGAATATGTTCATTATCTTGATTACAGTGATGGTTTGATGGTTATGCAGAAATTGCCAGTTATGCCTCAGTAAATCTTTGTGTATCCCAGGAGAATAAATAATCCCAAATTTATGATGGTAGTTCCCTCTGGAGAAGGTTGGGAAGGGGTGCACAGGTAGATGCAACAGAATTGGTAACGTTCCAGTTCTTAGATTGGGTCTTGGGCTTGTTGTTTTTATGTAATATATGTATATATATATATATATATATATATATATATATACTTAAACAATAATTTTATGTATGTGAAAATTAAATAATAGATTTAACAAAATGCTATTGGTAGTGAAGAACATTCTTGGCAGAGAGAGCCTTTTAGGCTAAATTTTGAAGGCAAGAGAAAGCATGGCACAAAAGGAAAACTGCTAGTAATATATCTGGAACTGGGAGTAGAGGAGGTCAGTAGGAAGAGAGAAGACATAGGAGATTAACAGGTGCCAGGTTAGAGAGGGCCTTGAATGCCATCTGTGGGACTTGAACTTTACTTATAGACACTGGGAAGTCACTGAAGTATTTCATGCAGGCAGGAGACAGGAGATAGGATTAGAGTGTTGGAAAGAGCCCTACATTTATTTCTCCCTAAGGAGTCTAGATCGAAGGGGGTTGCACTGGAGCCAGGGAGACCAGCTGAAGTGCTGTTGGAGTAATCCAGGCAAGAGGAGGTGAGCGCTGTGGAATTAGAGAGAAAGGGAGGCATGCAACAGATTGCCAGAGAATTAGGAGAAGAACCAAGAGGGAGTTGTCAAGAAGCCGAGAGAGGAGAAATTTAAGAAAGACATGATTGTCAACAGTAGTACATACTGCAAAGAGATCAAATACATGGGGCTAAAAATCTCCTACTGATAGACCTGATAGAAGTCATGTGGTGAGCCCAAGCGGGTGCACTGAAGGTGGATGCCAGCTTGCCCTGGGTTCTGCGTGACTGCTGAGGAGGTGGAGACCTTGGGTGAGAACTTGAGTTTCCAGAGACTAGTCTGACCCTGGAGGGAGGGAAAGATTTGTTTATATACAGAAGGAAATGGAGGTTGGAGATGGGAAAGTCATAGAGTTCTCTGACTTGGGGAATCCAGAGCAAAGTGGGAGGGCTCAGCCTTGACATAAAGAAGGCTCACTTTTTTCTCTAAGCCTCTAGAATAAAGAAGCAAAGGTGGCTCCAGCTCTAGATATGAGTAGAGATAGTAGGTGTGAGAGAAGGAATCTGATGGAGTTGGTATTTGATAATTTTGATTATCTGGGTCAAATAAGAGCTGGGTTAACTTTTGAAATTTGGTACAGAAGTTTAGAATAGCTATAATAGCATATTAAACAAACAGACAAACAAAACCACATAACATTATTGCTATAGTTAGGGCCATTGCATATGGTTGTGTGGCTTAAATATTGCACAAGACTAGAAGCACCAGCTTTCTCATAATATTGTATGTGAATGGTACTCTGGAGGGTTGTGAAGTAGGTGGCCTGAACAACTGGACATGGCAGACTTAGCTCTAAGCTAGGCTGAGATTGGAAACCACAAGTTTACAGTAAGAACAATTGGTCCTGAGATTAGAAACTATAAGTTTACAGTAAGAATAGTTGGCATGTTTGTCTGATTCTTCTCTAAGAGTGAATCTTTGGGTTGATTCCAAATATCCAAGGTTCATGGACTTTTGGGAGCATGGAGGAGAAAGACAAAGGATTGAATGTTAAAGATGATTGTTCAAGGGTGAGGGGAATGCTTAACTTGAATCTCTGTTCTAGCTCAGACATCAGTGTGTTCTCATCCCCTCCCTGTACTGTGGATGTTAGTTTGTCTCCTCCACAAAGCTATAAGCTCCATAAACAAGTGACCAGTCTTTTTTTTCTCCTATTAATTTTTTATTTTTAAATTTTTTTGTTTTGTTTTGTTTGTTGTTTTTTAATATGAAATTTCTTGTCAAATTGGTTTCCATACAACACCCAGTGCTCATCCCAACAGGTGCCCTCCTCAATGCCCATCACCTACCCAACCCTCCCTCCCAACCCCCATCAACCCTCAGTTTATTCTCAGTTTTTAAGAGTCTCTTATGGTTTGACTCTCTCCCTCTCTAACTTTTTTTTTTCCCTTCCCCTCCCGCATGGTCTTCTGTTAAGTTTCTCAGGATCCACATAAGAGTGAAAACATATGGTATCTGTCTTTCTCTGTATGACTTATTTCACTTAGCATAACACTCAGTGACCAGTCTTAATGTCCCCTATATCGCCATGCTTAGGTCACACCTGCGTATAGTAAAGACTTCATGAATATCTGTTGAATGGACAGATGGATAAATGAGGTCTAGGCTGCATGAGGAAGGAAACATTCAAAGAGCATGGACTAGGGAAAATGGAAAGGGGTAGGGTGTATTTGATGCATTTCAAGGACTAATGAAACAGGAGTAAAGGTGTGAAAGAGCTGGAAGGGGTTTGGTGGTCAGAGATAAGAGTTAGTACAAGCCTGTGAAGTGCAAATTCTCAGATACAGCCCTGGGAGTGGGTGCCAGGAGTGAAAAGAGGTAAAGGCACGAGTAGGAAGACTAGGACACCGATGTCCGGCATATAGCTGATTCCAGTTAAGGGAGTGCAGGGTGGGTGGCCCGAGTTCAGTTAGGAGTTAATCTGCCTGTACTGAGTAGCTGTGCTGCTTTTGTTCTTTTCCTGAACAGCCAGCACCCCCCCTTTTTTTTAAATACAATTGCTGGTCAATAGTTTTAATAATACTTTGATATTTTAATAAAATTACTCCAGTACAGAAAAAGCATATCCTACTGGATTTTATCCCATTGCTGATACATTTCTCTATGCCCAGGGAAAGCTTATCCCATTCACCCCTAGAACTGTGACAAGCAGAATATCCGGAAAGAAACTGCTTCTGCCAAGAAGCTTACACCAACAAGTTACTAGATGTAGCAGATACCCCGCCCTATTATATAAATCACGTGTATAGCAGGTTCAAATGCTCTTCAAGTATGGAGAACATTCTCTTTGACAGACATTAACAGGGGTGTCTCCATTTCACTTTTTCCACTGCATCCCATGCTTTACAAACCCTTTCTGTACTTTCCTGTGTACGTTTGTCTGGTTTCCTTGATGCACACAGGCTTCTGTGTCTCCCCCTTTATGCATTGCAGCCCTGCAAATGGGGTCTACCCCTCGTGGGGTTTCTGTAACAGCCCTGAGAAAAGAACAGCCTACTTCTCCTGAGTAGGACCCCCTGAGTATGCTGTTTGAATGCAGAGATCCTCACTGCATGTTTAGGCTGAGCCTATCTGGGGGCAACTCCTCTTCCTCCCACTTTTCGTTAAAAATGGTCCTTTACCCATTTAACTCATTTACAGCCTTTATAGCACTTTATAGGGATATTATCTTGTTAAACTTTTTCCCCTTATTTTTTGTCTCTCTCGCTGGAAGAGTAAGCTCCGTGAAGGTTGAACTTACATGATTTTTTTTTTTTTTTTTTTTTTTATTTTTGGGACAGAAAGAGACAGAGCATGAACGGGGGAGGGGCAGAGAGAGAGAGGGAGACACAGAATCGGAAACAGGCTCCAGGCTCTGAGCCATCAGCCCAGAGCCCGACGCGGGGCTCGAACTCACGGACCGCGAGATCGTGACCTGGCTGAAGTCGGACGCTTAACCGACTGCGCCACCCAGGCGCCCCATGAACTTACATGATTTGTTTAACGTTGAGTCCCCAGGACTTTGCACAGTGCCTGGCACGTGGGACCGCTCGGTAAATAAATCTCTCACATCATTGTTTGTTGTCTGTTCCTACATATTTATTGAAATGAGGATGAGGGGCGCCTGGGTGGCTCAGTTGGTTAAGCGGCTGACTTTGGCTCAGGTCATGATCTTGTGGTTCTTGAGTTCGAGCCCCGCGTCGGGCTCTGTGCTGACAGCTCAGATCCTGGAGCCTGTTTTGGATTCTGTGTCTCCTTCTCTCTGACCCTCCCCCATTCATGCTCTGTCTCTCTCTGTCTCAAAAATAAACATTAAAAAAAAAAAAAAATGAGGATGAAAGTACCTGCTTCGTAGAGTTATAGGGATGAAGATGTGATGCATGTAAAGCACTTAGCATAATATTTGGTGTGTGAGTTATGAGTCTCAATAAACGGTGGCTGGTACAAGGGAGTGGACACATTTAGGGCCTGCCCTTGAGACCTCTGAGCTGAGAAGTGAGGAAATCGTCTGCGTCTCACTTGCCCTCCCCCTACTGAGCAGTAGGTGGTGCTCTGGAGAGAGAACAACAAGGGGTTCTGTTTGCTGGAGCAAGGAGTGTGTGCACAAGGAGAAGAAATTCACCTCCTACTTATACACCTGTTTTTATTCTTGTTCTCTTGTGTCTGTGTGGCTTGATAATCTTCTCCTCCCTGACTTCTGGTTTCAGAAGAATACTGTGTTTGATTAAAGAACGCTTCATTCCCATTGTTGGTTTACCATTCTTCCTTTTAAAAATCTTCCCTATACCTGAGTGATTGATTCATAGCATCCCTATATAATGAATGTTATCTCATCATGTCATGGCTAAGACCTATAATTGTGGCGAGCGGTTCTGTGCACAGAATATAATTACTTTTGCAGCAGCTTGGAATGTGTCAAAATAATGACCAGATGAACAATCGTAATGGGCAATATGGCTCATGGTGGCAAATCTGCAGAGAGCACTAACCATATCATTACTAAAATCAACAGCAGAAACCTGGACCATCTGCTAGCACACCCCACCCTGTTCATTGGCTGGGTCTCTTCTAACGGCTTACACTCAGCTAGCATTTGTGAAGTGCTGCTGTGTGTATAGCAGCCTGGGAGGTGCCGTGGGAGATAGAAAAGTAGCAGAAGGCATTGGTCTCTGACCTTGATCTTGCTATCTTGTTGGAAAAGAGAACATGTATTATGATGTAACAATTGGAAACAGTATAAAAATTCTATGTTCACATCGCTTAATGAAGCAAAGGAGTGAGCTATTTGGGTTGAGGTCTGTTAGGGGAGACTCCTTGGAAAAGGTGAGTCTAGAATGTGGTCTTCAGGAAAATGGTCAGATTTGGGCTGTCAGGGTGAAGACATTAGAAGAGAACTTGAAATGCAAAAGTTGAGAGATTAGCACGTCATGTACTGGCATTTCCAAGGAGAGATGAGGCCAGACTCCTGGGGGTATGGCAGCTTGTATGGGACATGAGTTTGCAGAGGAAGTAAGGGCCAGCAGGTTTGTGTGTGAATCTGAGCTTGGTCAGTTTTATTTTATTTTATTTTATTTTATATTTATTTATTTATTTATTTAATTTTAATTTTAATTAATTTATTTTTTATTATGAAATGTATTGTCAAATTGGTTTCCATACAACACCCAGTGCTGAGCTTGGTCAGTTTTAAATGGCTCTAGGAGACCCCAGGGAATGCATGGCATCTTCTTTTTTCCCCCTTTAGATGTAAAAATCATGTGACAACATTAAAGACAATTATAATGAAAGAAAATTGTTTACTATACATCATCGTAACCCAGGGGTTAGCAAACTGTAGCCTGTAGGTCAAATCCAATCTACCATCTGTTTTTGTATGGCCCATGAGTTGATAATAGTTTTTACATTAAAAAAAAAAATTAACGTTTATTTGAGACAGAGAGAGACACAGCACGAAGGGGGGAGGGTCAGAGAGAGAGGGAGACACAGAATCTGAAACAGGCTCCAGGCTCTGAGCTGTCAGCACAGAGCCTGACGTGGGGCTCGTACTCACGGACTGCAAGATCATGACCTGGGCCGAAGTCGGACACGTAACCGACTGAGCCACCCAGGTGCCCCAGTTTTTACATTTTTAAATGGTGGAAAACATTCAAGCGAGAAGAATAACTTTGTGACATACAAAATGACATTAAATTCAAATTTGAGTGTGCATAAATAAAGTTGTATTAGAACACAGGTACATTCATTCATTTACATATTGTCTGTGGCTGCTTTGGGCTGCAGTGGGCAGAGTTGAGTAGTTGAAGCTGGGTGGCCCACAAAACTTAAAGTATTTACTATGTGGCCCTTGACAGAAAATGTTTAGTGACCCCTGCCCTAACCCAATAATTTCTTTTTTTATATATTAAATATAATTTATTGTTAAATCAGTTTCCGTACAACACCCAGTGCACATCTCAACAACTGCCCTCCTCGATGCCCATCACCCACTTTCCCCTCTCCCCCACCCCCCATGAGCCCTCAGTTTGTTCTCTGTAATTCAAGAGTCTCTTATGGTTTGCCTCCTTCCCTCTCTGTAACTTTTTTCCCCCTTGGTTCTCTGTTAAGTTTCTCAGGATCCACGTTTGAGTGAAAACATATGGATCTGTCTTTCTCTGCCTGACTTATTTCACTCAGCATAATACCTTCCAGTTCCATCCACATTGCTGCAAATGTTGCCAGATTTCATTCTTCCTCATTGCCAAGTAGTATTCCACTGTATATATAAACCACATCTTCTTTATCCATTCATCAGTTGATGGACATTTAGGCTCTTTCCATAATTTGGCTATTGTTGAGAGTGCTGCTATAAACATTGGGGTACAAGTGCCCCTATGCATCAGCACTCCTGTACCCCTTGGGTAAGTTCCTAGCAGTGCTATTGCTGGGTCATAGGGTAGGTCTATTTTTAATTTTTTTAGGAACCTCCACACTGCTTTCCAGAGTGGCTGCACCAGTTTGCATTCCCGCCAACAGTGCAAGAGGGTTCCCGTTTCTCCACCTCCTCACCAGCATCTATAGTCTCCTGATTTGTTCATTTTAGCCACTCTGACTGGTGTGAGGTGGTATTTCAGTGTTGAACTCAATAACTTCTTCATTTCTGCCTGTTTCCTTTTAGTCTTTATCCAAATGTACACATAATTTACATAGTTGTACACAGTTTTGCACACAGGTTTTCTCCCTTTGTATCCTAAACATTTTCCTGTAATAGCCATCATAATTATAATTTGAACTTGTATAGTGCTTTAAAATGTAAAATGTGCCTTATATCCATTTTCTTGTTTTACTATTAGTGCCCCTGTGATAAGAGGGAGTGCTCCCATTTCACAGAACAGTCATAGTGATTAAGCGATCAAGGTCACAAAGATAGCAAGTAGGTAAAGCCAGGATTTTTGACTCCAAATCCCTTACTCATTTCAGTTTACAATATTGCTTCCTGATAATTGTGTAATTTCCCCCCAAGTTGATGTAAATTATCTTTAATTATTCTTCTATTGTTGGATATGTAAATTGTCCCCAGTTCTTCCCTTTTACCAGTAATGTCTTAGTGAACATCATGTATATGACTTGTTTTGTCTTTCATTTATTTTAAGGGAAGAATTTAGATTTGTCCTATCATCTGCTTTTCAGCAGAGAGCGCCAGTGGTATGAATGAGGTAGGGATTGAGCTGTAAGTAGAGGGGATAAAAGGTGGTCTACCCTTGTTCAGAAGCTGCCTGCTCAGAGGATGAACTAATTTCCAAAGTTACTTAGCAGTTATTTGTGGGGTGCCTGTTAGTGCCATAGGGCTGGTAGGTTTTGGGCATTTGGTGTTGGAATCGATGGAGTCCCGGCCTTCCAGAAACTAACAGTCACGTGTGGGACAGAGAGAGGATGGGCAAGCTGGCCATGATGTTCCCCAGTGCTGAGTTCCCCAGGCTGGTCTGGCTGGGAGCTGAGAGAAGAGTCTTAAAATGCAGGAGTAGGGGGTTGGTCAGGTGAAAAAGGGGAGATTGGAGGGAGGGGACAGTGGGACCAGATGTAATTTCAGGCCCAGGGACCAGCCTATGTGAAGGACAGGTGGTGAGACGTACCTGGCACATCGAAGGGATTCACGTTGTTTGCCATGGCTAGAGCGTAGGTGTGTGAGAAGGTGGGGAGAGGGAAGGCAGGAGGAGCAGGGTGGGGCCCAATCACGAGGGCCTTGTGTGCCCCACTGGGAAGCATAAGCTAGATTGTAGGACACTGAAGAGTCTAAACAGAGGAGGATTACGAGCAGAACTGCCTTTTTGGAGAGAATGATTGAGTCGCAGCACAGAGGATAAATTAGGTAGAGGTAAGCCAGAGGCAAGGGGCCAATTAGGGTGGCTGGTGCAGCAATCCAGATGGCAGACGAGTGTGTCTGTGTGGATGGGAAAAGGTGCGCTGGTTCCAGAAACCACTGGAGGAAACATGAATAGGACTCCATGGTTACTTCATGTGGGGGATCAGGGAGAAGGAAGACCCTGATGTCATCCAAGATGACATCCAGGTTCCTGGAATGGGTGTTTTGTCTTTTAGATTTTCCTCCCCACTGTTAAGGTCCAGTGAAAGGATTACTGGACAAAGCATAAGCATCTTGGAAGATTCTTGACATGATTTGAAGGTGTTGCATTCTCAAGGAGGCAATCAGTTTACAGTGCCAACAAATGGGTTTTTGTGTAGAAGAGAGTAATTTGATAAAAATAGTGTAAGGTGATAGAAATGTGGGGATCACATTCAGTCAGAGAACCTAGGGTTGGGGGTGGGGGTCTCTTGCAGAAATCCAAGCCTGAAAGTAAGGGTAGGGTATTAGCCAAAGTTTGTCATGTTCCTGTCAATAGCTGATCATTTGTTCATTCAGGAATCAATTACTGTGCGCCTGCTCTGTGTGAGGACTGTGCTGGAGGTCTCAGGGACATATCAAGGAGAAAGAAAAATGTTCTTTTGCCTAGAAATGGTTCCTATATATAGTAAGAGATCAGGATATACAGCAAAAACTTTGTAAAAGGTAGGACACGATGAATGTAATAATAATGGTACAAAATGCTATGGGAATTCAGGAAGAGATTGATCTGGAGCAAGGGTGGGTGGGTGGAGGAACAGGCAGATTCAGACCAGGATTCCTTGAAGAGCTATTGTTTGAGTTGGTTTTTATTGACTCTAAGTGGAAGTTTTGGGCAGGTGAATGGGAATAGTCCAGGTGGAGTATGCGACACAAATCCAGGGACATGATGCTTTGCTGTTTATTGTGAGATCTCCCTTAGGGTCGTAGTAGATGCTGCAGAGAAGGCAGCGCTGTGGGTTTCTGCATGTAAAGCTGGATGAGTAATACAGGGGTTTCTAAAACCAGGAATGTCTCCATGATTCTCTGCCTCAAAAAACAGTGCCCTAGTTTTGGTCACAGAGTGATGCAATGGAGAAGATTTCTGATTCTGAAACATGGTTTGCCTCCGGGCTTTTTACTAGGTACGGGCAGGACATCTTGCCCTCCCTGAGGCAGGCTGGTGTGCTTCCAGGACTGGACTGGGTATTCTCTGGCTATTTTCTGGTTGGTGCTCCCTAATCCCCACCCCCCCCCCCAAAGTACAAGCCACACCTCAGGCTACCAGGAATGTGCTTCCAGACCAGTGGGACACATAAAGCCTGACCTTGATGGTATGATTGCATTAAGACATTTTCAGTTATTTTATGAAAACCAACTGGAATAATATTCCTGGAAGAGCTTTGTAAGCTGTTAAGTGCTGGGTGGGTGCTACGTAGTCATTCGTTCACCGAATCATTATGAAGGGCCTGCTCCAATGTTCTAGGTGCTGAGGATACAGCAGTGCCCCTCGGCTTTGTGTATATATTCTAGTATGTGGGGCAATCAACAAACAAAATGTAAAGCCTATAGTATGTTAAATCTGATAACTGCTCTGGAGAAAAATGAAATAAGGAAGGTAGATAGGATGGGTATGTTGGGCTGGGCATCGTGAGGGGTATCAGAGGGGCATCAGAGAAGGTGTTGTTTGAGAAGGTAACATTTGGGAAATGGCCTCTTGGTGAATGAGGGATATTGGGGGTGTTGGGGTACAGGTGTCCCCGGCAAAGGAAAAGCAAGCACGGAGGCTCTGAGGTGTGAGCCTACCCGACATGCCTGAGGAACAACAAAAGTTCTCTGTGACTTAAGGTGAGGGCAGTGGTAGGAAATAAGGGTGGAGATGTCCTGAAGCAGGAGAGAGAGCAGTGCAGAATATGTGGGTCTTGAGGCCACTATGAGGACTTCAGCTTTTGTCCGGAGTGAAAGTCATTGGCAGACCCGTTTAGTATAACTCTCGTCCCTGCCCTGTCCTCCCAGTCACCCTGAGCCAGCCGGCCTGGTTAGAATCCAGCTAGGACACTTAGCTCACTTTGTAATCTTGAGCAAGTTACCTAACCTTTCTGTGCCTCAGTTTCTCCTCTGTAAAATGGGGAGAATAGTGGTTCCTACCTTACAGGATTTATGAGAATTAAATGAGCTTGTGCCTGGCATGTGCTAAATGCTGTGCAAGAGTTTGTTAAAAACAAAACATTTTTTAAATTACCACATCCTCAGAGACTCAAAACAGATATTTGTGCACTGATTCATAAGCAGCATTATTCACAGTGGCACAGGGGAAACACCTCAAGGATCTATCCACAGGTGAATGGAGAAACAAAATGTGGCATAAAACTGCTGCAACCACTATGGAAAACAGTGTGGAGGTTTCTGAAAAACTTAAAAACAGAACTACCCAGGGCGCCTGGGTGGCTCCATCAATTAAGCGTCTGGCTCTTGATTTCGGCTCAGGTCATGATCTCAGGGTTCCTGAAATCAAGCCCCGTATCGGGCTCAGGGCTGGCAGTGCAGAGCCTGCTTGCGATTCTCTCTCTCCCTCTCTCTCTCTCAAAATAAATAAATAAACTTAAAAAAATAGAACTACCCTATGATCCAACAGTTCCACTACTGGGTATGTATCTAAAGGAAATGAAAATACTAACTTGAACAGATACCTGCACCCCCATGACCATCGCAGCATTATTTATGACAGCTGAGACACGGAAACAACCTAAATGTCCATAGACAGACAAATGGATAAAGGAATTGTGGCACATATATATACAGTGAAATACTGTTCAGCCATTAAAAAAACAGCAAATAACTGTCACTTGTGACAACATGGATGGACCTTGAGTGCATTCTGGTAAGTGAAGCAAGTCACACAGAGAAAAATAAATATTGTATGATATCACTTACATGTGGAATCTTAAAAAAAGGTGTAAAAATCCAGCCTCATGGAAAAAAAATACTAGATTTGTGGTTACCAGAAGTGGGGCTTGGGGGAGGGGAATGGGAGGAAGGTGGCCAAAAGGCACAGACTTGTAGTTATAAGATATGTACAACATGATGGCTATAGCTAGCACTGCTGTATGAGGTATAGGAAAGTCGCTAAAAGAATAAATCCTAAGAGTTTTTATCACAAGGAAAAAATTTTTAATCTATATGAGATGATGGATTTTTTTTTTAGAGTACAGATATACAAATGTATTTATTTATTTATTTTTATTATGAAATTTATTGTCAAATTGGTTTCCATGCAACACCCAGTGCTCATCCCAACAGGTGCCCTCCTCAATACCCATCACCCACCCATCCCTCCCTTCCACCCCCCATACCCCCCCAAAAAAAATGGTTAGAGAGGGAGGGAGCCAAAACATAAGAGACTCCTAAAAGCTGAGAACAAACTGAGATAATGGATATTAACCAGACTTACCGTGGCCATCATTTCATGGTACCAAAGCAAGACAGATCATCATACTCTACACCCTAAACTTATACAGTGCTGAATGTCAACTATGTCTCTGTAAAACTGGGGTGGGGGGGGAAGTGGGTTATATACACACAATGGAATATTATTCATCCATAGAAAGGAATGAAATTCTGACACATGTTACAGCTCCGCGATCCCTGGGGTCCCAAAGTTCTGTGATGCCGGGACTCCTGAGCCGAGGCTCATGTCCTCAGCCCTCCATGTACATCTGGGCCATTCTGCAGTCCCATCCTTTGGCAGCCTCCTCTGGCCATCTGCTTTGTGGTCTGGGGCGCTGCGGCTCTGTCTGCATGGAGGGCTTTGCAGCTGAGAGCTCTGTTCTGTACAAAGACGGGTCTGTGTCCTCGTGCCACCAGGAAGGGATTTTAATCATTGTCTGTAAGTGCATCATGACTTTAAAAACCATTTGTACATAATGCCACCACTACCAGCAGCACTCATTTGTAGAGCTTTTGATTTTAACTTTCTAACAGACGCCCCCGTGAATTATTTTGCTGTAGCCTCATTATAGTTCTGTGAACCAGGTGAGGGTTGAGAGCCCTTCAGAAGAGCCCCACCTTGGCCATTGGCCTTTGGGTCAGCCTGTCCCCCCTCTCTGGGCCTCAGAGGCCTCATCTGGGGTAGGGCTGAGAGTCTTGGGAGTCTCTTAGTGCCCATTTTGTTTCACATCTGAGGTGAAGTAATTGGAATAATCAATAGCTTGCTGTTGATCATATAGCCAGCTTGCTGTCCCTGACCTGTTATGTGTGGGAAACCCACATCAATGGAGTCCCCGTGGAACATACATGAGGTGCTGCCCTGGGAAGTCCTAGGATGCCATCCCTCCTGTCTGCAGGTCACCTTGCAAGAGTCCAGGATCCTTAGTCTGTCCAAAGACAGCATGGTCCAAGTCTAAGCTTTTCCATGGTATTGGTCTTTAGGCATTGGTCTTTAGGAGCATCATCTTTTTATCCTAGTACTGCTTTTGTTTGTTGCTTTTTCATTCTGCTGCTTGCTGTACATACACACAGCCTACCCACTGCTTGAAGAGAAGGTGGGAATCATCCGTCTCTCCTACTATGGCCAGCTTGGCTTTGGGGGAGGACTTCCCGAGTGAATGGAGGAGAATAGTAAGCTGGTTTATGTCTTTGGAACAGCCATTGAAGGGTCTGATTTCATTGTTTGTTTTTAAAAATCTGATTGCAATCAACATACATCATCCTTTGTGGCTCTTATCCATCAGTTCATAAAAAATGCATACATTCACATAAAATGGGGAGAATTAAATTGTTTATCCTATAGAATAGTTATAAGAATTAAGTGAGTTGGTGTATATAAGGCTAAGAGTTAGGGTAGCTTGCCATATTGCAGATGCTTAGTACATCATGGCTGTGATTGTTTGCTGTTACTTAGCAGGAAGCAGGATGGGGTTGACTGGTCAGGGTTTCCACTGAAATAAATTCTAAGTAGCATGTTTGTTATTTTAATAATTTCTAATCATGGTAGTCATAGAAGTGATAGATCTTTTAAAGTGAGTTTAGAAATCCAAATACCTAGGTATATATTGTATTCTGTTAGTTTTCCAGGTATACTTGGCCTTTCCGGTCCTTATGAAGTGAGCCCAACTTTCACGTACCCCTGGAACTCTGCATGTCCGGAAGTACAAAGCCAGGACACCTGCCTGCTTTCCTTCACCTTATGTGGTGATTTGGGCAAATGCCCTTGACTGGTTGATCTCAACTTTTCAGGGAGGGGCCATTATTTTACCTCTTTATTAATTCTCACTTAGTGGTGACTTCTTTCTGCATTGCAGATCTTTTTCTTTTTTACTGAGAGCAGAGAGTTTCTCCCCTTTGTGACTCTCTCTCTCTTTCTCTCTCTTTTTTTTTTTTTTTTGGCTGGATTTTTATAGCTGAAGGGGAGCAAGGTGACCACCTCTCAAATGACTACAAATACTTTTGTGAACATTAACCCTGTGTAAATGCATTTCCCCCACTTGACAGGTGATGAAATGAAGTTCAGAAAGGTTGGGTGACCCGCTGGGGTCATGGAGGTAGTAAGAAGCGTGCCAAAGGCAAAGGCCTGGTTCCAAGCCCAAGTCCCACACATGGCTTTGGGTGTGCAGATGCTTTGGGACTTCTCATGGTGGCCTTTTTTTTTTTCTTTCCTAATGAGAAGACAATTTCTCTTCTCTATGGCTTCTCTTAGTCTCAAAAGTTGTAGTTACTGATTATTTTAACCATATAGAATGGTGACTATTCTTACTTCTGCCTGCTTCCAGAAAGTTTAAAACTCTATATTTACCAGAAGCCTCTTAAAGGAGCCATAATTTTTCCTTAGAACATTCCTACAGAGACTTATCCTCAGAGGGCCAGATGGCAGGAGGGTAGAACTCTGTGTATGTGAGTTGCTTCACAGAATGAAAGAGTCTAGAATGATTAGTGGTCCTATCACTGTTCACTGGTAAGGCTGCAAAGAAGAATAGCCCTCAAGGGCTTTAAATTTTTTGTGAAGATGGGGCACAATTAAAACCATGAATAACATTAGGGGTGCCTGGGTGGCTCAGTCAGTTAAGTGTTTGGCTTCAGCTCAGGTCATGATCTTGAGGTCCGTGAGTTTGAGCCCTGCGTCGGGCTCTGTGCTGACAGCTCAGAGCGTGGAGTCTGCTTCAGATTCTGTGTCTCTCTCTCTCTGCCCCTCTCTCTCTCTGCCCCTCCCCCATTCATGCTCTGTCTCTCAAAAATAAATAAAATGTTAAAACCCATGAATAATATTAGAGGTAAAGCACTGACACTACATTAGCTCTGAGAATTTAAAATCAGATTAGTCTAAAGCAAATTAAGGGCTATTTAATGAATGACTAATAGTAGTGGGTAATAAGGGGGTCCTTATTACCCTTAACCTACAAGTCCCTTAAGTTATGACCATGCAGTCTTCCTGAGAGTCTTCTGTTTCTCCCTGTCCCTTTCTCAGTACCCAGTATGTCAGTCACACACTGTGTCCTGGGGCTAAGCCAACCCCCATGGCCGCTCCAGGCACCATGCTTTGATGTCCCTGGTGGTCCCTCAGAAGTGGCGCCCAGTGCTGTTTGCCCATTTCAGCGAGCTAGTCCTTGAGCACTGGGGACACCTTGCACCCGCCCCAGTTCTCACAGATACAACCCAGGTGGCTGGGCTGCTGGCCTGCAGCTTGCTGTATACCAGGATCCCAGATTCTGGGGCGCATTTTACACGTCCAAACCAGCTGCTTGAGCCTTCCTTCCTCACCACCCCACCGGAGGCCTCAAGGCCATACCACAAATTTCAGTGTTTGTCAGGAAACATTTAAGGGCTCCTTTATAGTGTCTGGGGACTTCCACCTTCTGATTGGAAGCTTTGTTTTGGGTGACAGTGAAGCAGAAGTGGATTATGTCTGAGGAAGGAGGGAGAGTGGTTTTAATTTTTTTATTTTTATTTTAAATCTTTTTATTTATTTTTGAGAGAGTGAGCACAAACGGAGGAGGGGTGGAGAGAGAGGGGGACAGGGGATCCAAAGCAGGCTCTGTACTGACAGCAGAGAGCCCAATGTGGGACTCAAACTCACTGACTGTGAGATCCTGACCTGAGCCGAAGTCAGAGGCTTAACTGACTGAGCCACCCAGGTGCCCCAGGAGTGTGTTATTTATTTATTTATCTATTTATTTAAAATAGTTTTATTTATTTTTGAGACAGAGACAGAGCATGAGCAGGGGAGGGGCAGAGAGAGAGGGAGACACAGAATCCGAAGCAGGCTCCAGGCTCCAAGCTGTCAGCACAGAGCCCGACGCGGGGCTCAAACTCACGGACCGTGAGATCATGACCTGAGCTGAAGTCGGATGCTCAACTGACTGAGCCACCCAGGCACCCCAGGAGTGTGTTTTTTAAAGCCAAATTAGACTGCATGGGGAATGATCTCCACCTCCCTCACCATTAAAGAAAGCGTTATCACATGTAGTCAGGAGGTCACAGCTGCATGCTCACATGCTACCCTTTGAGGCGATGCTTTTATGATGTCAGCGCTGTTCCATATCAAGAGCTCTGGCCAAGCAGGGACACATGCCCTCCTTAGTCCTCAGTGCCCCACATTTCTATGTACACAGCCCTCAAGAAAGTCACTGGATTTTCACCTACACCAGACCCTAATGTGGTGTTGGCTCTGAGAATTTAAAATCAGATTAGGCTAAAGCGAATTAAGGGCTAATTAATGACTAAGTTCTGCAGAAATGTCAGAGCTGCAGGTACAACATGTATTTACTGCCTCTTTTGGTAGGAGAGAAAGTATAATCTAGGCTACTTGGATTCACTTCACTTCCTTGGAAGAAGAAAACCTGAGATAAGTATTCTGAGAAAGACCAAAACATGGCTTGACAAAACCAGATTCTCTATTCTGTATACATAGGATTTTATTTGACCAGTGATAGCTTTCAGTTTTCGGTGCCTCTAGGAAGAAAAAGAGCCGATGGTTTAATATCGCAACTGAATACAGTTTATTTCAAGGTTTGAATTGTCAACAAAAGGAACGTGAATGGTTTCAAGTGATATTTCTAAACTTCCTTCAATGATTGTTTTCTGTGGAATCTGCAGATGTGTCTTTTGGATACATTCTTGGATTAAACAAAGGGAGGGTTGCAGGCTATCCCATTTCTGGTTAGAAGGCTCCCGTTAAACTCAGTAACCACATCCTCCTCCTGAGTATGGTCCATAGACCTGGTAAGTAGAAAACCGTTCCCTTCATGCACAGCCACAGCCCTTGTGGTAGTTCAGCCTTTATGGTGGAAGCTGACCTGTGTTTGCTGCTGCACTGTGGTCATTTACAAGCTATTTTCTCTGTGGCCCCATGGTAGGCATCATGAGGACAGGGTGTTCCATGTTTGTTTTTGTGCCACTGGTGGCTCTTGGCTGTATCTTCCTGCACTAGGTTTTCAGGAAGTGATTGTTGAATTAAACAAGCCTAAAGTGAAATGTTGAAGCAATGAAAGGGAAGCAAATTATATTTAAGCTTCAGTGAGTAACTTCCAATAAGATCTGGTAAACCAATTTATTGCTTGTAGTTGAGATGGGTCTGTAGTGCCCAGAGTGGTGGGATCATCGTGGAACATTTCTTCTTAAAGTCATATATGTTGTTGTTCTTGTTGTTGTTTTAAGTTTGTTTATTTATTTTGAGAGAGAGAGAGAGAGAGAGAGAGAGAGAGAGCACGCATGAGCAAGCAGGAGAGGGGCAAAGACAGAGGGGGAGAGAGAGAATCCGGATTCAAGCAGGCTCCACGCTGTCAGCCCGGAGCCCGATGTGGCACTCAGTCTTGCTAGATCATGACCCGAGCTGACATCAACAGTCGGATGTTTGATTGAATCAGCCACCCAGGCCCCAAAATCATCTCTGTTTTTAAAACAGACAACAAACAAACGAAGCTCTGTTAATAAAGTTGTAAATCCTCACACCAGACCACTAGTTTTGCGACCCTCATAAGTTCTTGTCGTAAGGAAGCATCAGTGTACGTTTCGGTTAATAAACGTGTATTGAACAACTGTGAGGAGCTAGCACTTTAAAGATGGCAGCTTAGAGCAAGGAGTTAAGGGCATCCACTTAGAAGTCAGTTGATCAGCCTTCTAATTCTAGCTCCACCACTTTTTACCTGTGTGATACTGGACAAATGAAAACAGTTTCTTCATCTGTGCATTGGGTATATAATATACTTACCTCCCAAAGTTGTGAGGATTAAGTGAGGCAATCCTTGCAAAGTCCTTAGTGTGCCTGGCACTTAGTAAGGACTCAACCAATGTTAATTAGTACTCTTACTGAAGGTGTGCTTCCTGACCTCAAAGGGCTGTCAGCCTAATATAAAGACATTGTGACATTCCTGCCTCAGGACATTTGTACCTGCTGATCCTTCTATCCGGAACATGTGTTCCTTAGATACTCTCTGGTCCACATTCTCATCTCCACTGGGCCTTTACTTAAATGCCAAGATCTCAGGGAAGTTTTCCTTCACAACCCTATTTGATGCTGAACATCACCCCCTTTTCCTGTTACTTTTTATATTCATTTACCACTTAATTTTTCATCTTTTTTTTCTTATAACATACCATTTATTTTATTTATTTATTCTATTGTCTATCTTTCCGAATTGAATTCCAGAAAGGTGAGGATTTTGGTCTAGTTGGCCGCTGATCTGTTATTAGTGATGGAAATCATGTGTGCCCCATATTAAAGTGCTCAATAAGTGTTTGTTGAAAGAATGAATCAAGGACTAGTCATGGGAATCTAGAAGAGGGCATGTTGAACTCTGCCTGTGCGTATCGGGGAGCATCACAGAGAGATGATGCTCTGTTGAGTCTTAGGCTAGCCATTCTTGACCTTTTTTCTGCTAACACTGTCAAAGATTTTGGAGGCTGAGAAGTCCCATAAGCTGCCATCTGCAAGCTAGAAACCCAGGGGAGGTGGGGGTGTAAGTTCTAGTGTGAGTGCAGGAGAAGATTTGATGTCCCAGCTTGAAAACAGTCAGGCAGGGAGTGTGAATTCTCCCTTACCCAACTTTTTGTTTCATTCAGGCCTTCAGTAGATTGGAGGGGGCCCCTCACACTAGGGAGGTCAGTCCGTTTTATTCAGTGTATGGATTCAAATGTTAATCTCACTCTAGAAATGTCCTCACCGACTCACCCAGCATAATGTTTGACCAAATATATGGACACCCTGTGTCCCAGTCATATTGAGACAGAAAATTAACCATCACAGCCACACACAGAGGATTCGTTTTCTGTGTGTGACATCTGATTCACAGTTTCGAGGGTGCTACTGTATCTACACCCCTTTCTCTATAGGTCAGGAAAGCAGATGGGAACTCAGATGAGAGAATAGTACTATTATTGGAATAAGTTTGGATTCACTCTAACACTTATTTTAAAAGGCAAATGTCTTGTATACTTGCTAAGGATATATGACTCATCCGGTCACTGGGGTGGTGAGAAAGGTCTTTAAGAATGGGTGTTTCCTAGGCAGACAGCCAGGGAAATAGTGTTTGAGACAGAGGGAATGGTACATGCGAAGGCATGAAGCCACAGCGTGATTGTTGAACCAGAAATAATTTGATATGACTAAAACAGAAGGTGCCTGGAAAGGAGGCAGTGTGAGGCAAGGCTGTTGGGGGACCAAATTACAAAGGATTTTGTTTGCTAAAGAAATGGAATTTTATCTAGAAGGCAGTGGGAGCCATTGAGGGGCTCTAAGCAGGGTTGTGTCACATTTTTTAAAGTTTATTTTTATTTATTTTGAGAGAGATATACAGAGCAAGCGGGGAAGGGCAGAGAGAGAGGGAGTACCAAGCAGGCTATGTGCTGTCAGCACAAAGCCCAATATGGAGCTTAAACTCACAAACTGTGAGATCATGACCTGAACCAAAATTAAGAGTAGGACAGTTAACCAACAGAGCCACCCAGGTGCCCCTAAATTATATTTAATTGTTTTTATAACTTGATTTTTTAAAAATTTGAAAAAATATAATTTACAGGGTATAACATTCAAAAGGGTATATACAGTAAAGAATCTCCCTCCCTGGGACAGTCAGTGTTTTCAGTATCTTATCTTTACTTCCAGAGATGTTATATGCATAGACAAGAAAATATGCTTATTTTCTATTTTTATACAAATGGCAGCAAAATTATTCATTGGAATACTGATGTACCTTAATATCACCTCTTTAAAAAGAACATTTAGTTAAGAAAAGTTTGTATAGCCAACTGAGAAGATAACACCTAGTTTTCTACTTGGGAGACTGTAGACCTAGGACACATTCTCCACATTGGGTTGTAGGAGATGGGCTGAAGGCTACATGTGTCAAACTCAAGAACTCATGGGATGTCCCAGTGAAAAGCTCATAGGGGTCTTACAGTCGGGAGAAAAGTCTAGTTTGGAAGGATGGACTTATAGGTTATTAATGTATAGATATGGTGGTTAAAGCCACATTAATGGATTCAGCTGTCAGGGAAAGGGGTAGGTGGAGAAGAGAAAAAGGCCCAGAGCAATGCCTTTTTAATAATTATTAAATGTCTAATATTAGATATCTAATTAGGAATAGAGTTATTGTAGGAATCAAGGGAGAACAGTCCCTTCCACATGGTTTACTCGGGGTTCAAGTCTGGCAAATATAAGGGAAAAAAATTTATTGAAAGGTTGTTAGGTACTCACAGAATTTTTGGGAAGACCCAGAAGATATTTGGAGGCTATCTGGCAAAATCATATTCTAGAACTGGTGCTGTGAATATGCCACTGCTGCTATTGGACGTGGACTTGCAATGTGCAGGATCGATAACCACCGTCACTGGACCCTGGGCACCAATTCCAGAACCACCACCTGCTACCTCTGGGAATGGGTGATGCTGCCATGCTCTTGCAAAAGGGGTCCTGCACAGTTCTCCATTAGATACTATTCAGTGATGGGGGTGGGTGTCTCTGGTTGTAGATTCTAGGTCATGTGCCCACACTTTAGCTGCAGCAAGGGTTGGAGAAAGAAGATTTGTGATCTTCAGCTTCTGGGGTGTGAAACAAGTTCTACTTTGTAAGGTGGTGATTCCTTAAATTCAGGAAGACAGGTTAGACACTGTGTGGCCATGAATAATGTTAAATGTCCATTACAGATGTCAAATGCTGTAGGGTATAACAGTTAGAAGGTAACTGGTGATCTTCAAGATAGTAAATTTCTGACAAGTGGTGGGAATGGACGTCTGAATGCAGTGGATTGAGAAATGAGGGGGAAATGAGGAAATTGAGCCATTGTGTGTTGATTATGGTTAGATGGAAGGAATATTAGGAAGGGGAGGGGAGTTATTATATCTGGAAAGATGTGTAGGTCTTGAAACAGTGGTATGATCTAGTCTAAGAGAAATTAGTCTTTGAAAGGGAGGTTTGAAGACAAAGAGAAGAGAGAGAAGTGTGGATAGTTGATGGAATGATGCCTGTGAGCAGGTGGAGGAATAGGCTTTGGTGTAGTGTGGAAGGATGTGCAAAAGCACATACTTGTATTTGTGGAGATGGGATGTAGAGGGAGAGTTGATACTAACAGCCTCTACTTTCTCTGTGTGTGGGGAGATAATGTTGGCTTAGAATGAGAATGGCACAGGTCAGGTGGGGTCTTGAAAAGAGTAGTGAAGATTTGGAATATCTTTTGGTGTGAAGGGGAGAAAGGGTTGTTCAAGGAAGAGAAAAAGGATGGGTTAGGAAAATCGAGGGACCCAAATGAGAATGGAAATGATAGCTAGGCCCCCGCTGTTGGATCCCATGCAGTACCAGATTTGGCAGGAGGGCAAGAAGAGAGCTTTTTGGTTGGTAGGGAGATGGAAGTGATGGAAGTGATGTAACAGGGTCTAGTATGATGGGAAAAGAAGTGAAATCTAGAGAGTTGATGGTTGGAAAAGATACAGATATCAAAGAGAAGCCAAAGAGTAGATTGGGTTGGATGGGGATAAAGGAGAGAGTGGAGAAACAGAAGGAAGCATGTAATCATCATGTTGAATGCTGGGTAAGATTTCAGAGAGGGAGTGGTTTCCAATGATGACTAGGCTCAGAATGTGAAGAGGAGGTGAAGGTCACTGGGAATAGAGAGGCTGGAGTGTTGAATAATTTTTCTTCATGGACATTGAAGGTTCCCAGGCTGATAGCAGGAGATAGGCTGAAAATCCAGGTGCAGAGATTTAAGGGATGAAAGGACAAAGTTGATAAGTGGGATAATTAGTGAAAGATTAAGTTAAATTATGGCATATTTGTAAGCATTCAACAGATGGTAGCCATCAATAATCAGATGGCTGTAATGAGGAGGTGTTTTTGCTAGATGGCATGAATCTTAAAGGAGGGGATTTTGTTTTGTTTTGTTTTGTTCTTTTGGAGTGCCAGCCAACTCTTGTTTGGAAGATGGAAGTGTGGAGATTGAAAATTCCCTGCTCTGAACTCCAGGATGTAAGGGAAAAGCAGGGTGCTCAGGGAGAACTGGCTTCAACTAAAGCAAGAAGATGGTAGGAAAAATCCAGGAGGTTGTTGAGGCTGGGAGTTTTTTTTTTTAATGTTTATTTATTTAAGAGAGAGGGAGAGGAATGGGGGCAGAGAGAGAGAGAGAGAACAGGGGAGGGGCAGAGAGAGAGAGAGAGAGAGAGAGAGAGAGAGAGAGAGAGAGAGAGAGAATCCTAAGCAGGCTCCATGCTGTCAGCCCTGAGCCTGACATGGGGTTGGATCTCCTCAATGATGAGATCGTGACCTGAGCCAAAATCAAGAGTCAGATGCTTAACTGACTGAGCCATCCAGGTGTCCCAAGGCTGGGAATGGTTTCCAGAAGACTCACAGGGAAACATGTGAAGAAGGCCTTTAGCTGCAGGAGATTGCAGGAGGAGAGTAATCATGTGCGGTTGAACACAATAAAAAAATCAAGTTTGCCTGCAGAATCTGTTAGGGATGCCATCATGTCACCACCCCAGGGAAATTATTCAAGGACCTGAAAGACTGGGTAGATCTTTTCAATAGCACATTGTCATTAGTCTGTGACAGTGTTATATCAATACATATGGCAGATGAAAATATGAACCAAAAGTTGATGAATCTGGCTAATTGAGAAAGTAACGTGTAGATAGCTCAAGTTAACAAAATGATTTATTTAGTCTGGGTAAATAGGTAAAACTTGATAGTTCACATACTGTCTGAATAAGATAATTGCCAAATGTCCATTTCAATCTGAATTGCATCAATATCACTACAGCTGAGTTTATTGAGGTTTCAGAAGTCTTCCTTGTAGTCATAGTTGTTGGCCTTTGGTGATGAGGATGGCATGGGTTCTCACCATCCCTTCATCCATGTTAGTTCAGCTTGAAAGTCTTGGCTCTTCATAATTTTAAGGTTGTGATAAAGAACTTTCTGGTACAATCTGGAATGTGAGATAGGCTTTCTGATACAAGAAACTCCTGGGGAAATGTGATTCTCTACCATATGGTGCTATCATGTTTTTAGCATACTAAAATTAAAAAAAAATTTAGAGCATTCTGTTTATCCCATCTAGAACTTGAAGCAAATAAGGAAGAAAAACCACACAAACTAATAGTTTGAAATGATTTTAAATAGCTAGAATTCATGTAATAGCAGACAACTTACACAAAACCATGTAATAGAGTATCAGCGTATACAGATCAATAACACGATGAGGAAGTGTTTATTTTATATTGTTCTGGAGGCCTCTTAAAATGAGAAAGAATTCCTTAATAATCCAAACTCTTCAATTCAATTTAGAAAATGTTTCAGACCTTTTCTGAGAAGCTGCTGGCTTTAGATCCTGTGTAGCTTTGTTAGTCTTCCAGGGCAGCTATGACAAATTACCACAAACTGAGTGGTTTAATACAACAGAAATTATTCTTCCACAGTTTGGAAACTAGAAATCTGAAGTCAAAGTTTCAATAGGGCTGTGTTCTCTCTGAAGGCTCTAGGAGAGAATCTGTTCCATGCCTTTCTCTTAGCTTCTGGTTTTGCTGGTAATCTTTGGCATTCTCTGGCTTGAAGACACATCACTCCAATCTCTGCATTGGTTAAAAAAAAAAAAAAACACCTGGTTTTCTTTCTGTGTGTCCAGCTCTTCTCTTTTTATAAGGTCATCAGTTATACTGGATTAAATATGACCTCATCTTAACCACCTATACCTACAACAACCCCTTTCCCAAATAAGGGGTTGTTTCCCAAATAAGGTCACATTCTGAGGTTCTGGGAAAGACATGAATTTGGTGGGGACACTATTTAGCCCAATACAGGAAGCTTCTAAAGTGAATAGCAAATGACTTCTGTCTTCAGGAAGATGTAGCACCTGCTGTGGTTGGGGAAACTATAGGGCCAAGGCAACGTGTTCAGTTGGTAATGCATACAGAATACTGTGGACACATAGAGGGGTGAGCAACTGGTTGTGAGTCCAGGGTAGACATGGAAGGCTTTAGGGTAGAGGCAGTGGCAGACCTGAAGGATAACTAGTATACCGGCTGGTAGAAAGGGAGGAGCAGGGCATTCTGGGCTAAGGGACTAGTCCGAGCAGGCACGGAGCTGGAAGTGTGCATCCACCATGCGGGAAGCTCAAGACGTCTGGGGTGTAAGGCTATAGAAGAGCAGGCCTTTGGGTAGTGTGGTTGCATGTGTTGTGTGGCCATTGGGAGGGGAGGGAGAAGGGAGGAGGGAGCAGAGGGAGATACGAAGGGTCATGGGAGCACAGTCATTCATGTCCGTGACTGACTGCCAGAATGGCATCTTAGAGATGTGAAGTGGTTAAGGGGGGAGTTCAAGGAGAAGCTGAATGACCGTTCCTTAGGGAGCTCTAGAAGGCATCCCTGGACTCGGAGGGCTAGACTGGATGACATCTGTTCTCCCTCTCAGCAATCAGGTTCTGTGACTATGAGATAGAAGTATTGTATCTTGCCTCTTGCACTAGTTACTGTGCTCTTACTTCCTCTTCTCTTTCTTCCTGTCAAGCCTCTTCCCCATGCCAGGCACTGCAGCCATAACAGTGAACAGGAAGACAAAGACAGCATCATTTTAATCTTTTCCCTGTGGTATTAGCACAAGGAGTACATAGTAGGTTCTCCTTAAATGTTGCTTTGAATTGAATCTGAGTCGGAAAAATGACAAGGCAGTTTTGCCCTGGGTAATAAGTTCTGCTTCATGGTTGATCTGCTGTTGAAAGATGATCTCGGTAACCTCCTTATGAACAGGTGGAAAGTAGGTGGCTGCTTACATGTGTTTGGTTTCTGAGTCATCAGAAAGGCTCCTTGCCTCCCAGAATATCTCCTTCATCCAGGCTGTAGGTACTTTTAATTCTACTATTGCAGGTTAGTTTCCCTCTGTTAAAATGCAGATGCCCTCTGGAGAGAGGATATCCATTTACTCTCAGAAGTCGTTTGTACCTTAATAGGGGGGGTTTTCTTGGCCTTTTCTGCATGGCAGGTTTTTGAGGAAAGCACGTGGAGGGAAAAGGGGACCCAGGGGATGAGTACTGGACATGCCAAAAGTAAACTTCGTCAGAGTTAGCAATTTGGATAGCTGACCCTGGGGATGTAGTCTCTTGGCTTAGAAAAATCCATTATTACTTATTTGCTGATGTATGTTGGGCAAGAAGTGCTTATTTCTATTGTAAGTTTTATGGCTCCAAAACTGTTATTTATTTTTTAAAAAGTGTAATACTAACTAGAATTTAAATAAAAATTTGAAAAAAAAAATAAAAAAGCCAAACCAAAAAAAAAAATAAATAAATAAATAAAGGTGCAATAAATCCCATCTTCCCCACTCTCACCTCAACAAAAGTAATTTGTGTGGCAGCCTGATTTGTGGTCTTCATGGACAAGGCTATGCTACATACAGTTTGTGTGTTCACGTATCAGGGAAGGCTAATAATATCTACTGTACCAAATATCCTCAGAGTTTTGGTGGCTTGTTTCAGAGGTTTCTTTTTTCATTCACATCATAATATGATTCAGATTGATTGGGAAGGAGAGGGTGTTCCACATAGTCTTTCAGGGACCCAGGCTTCTTCCATGCTGTATGTCCACCATCTTTATTACTTGGCCTCAGGGTCACACTAGCCTCCTCTGGAAGGTATGTCAAAGGGAAGAGAAAGCATACTTCCTTTTAACTGCCTTGACCTGGAAATGATACACATTTCACCTCACATCCATTGATGAGAACCAGTCTCAAAGACCCACCGAGATGGGAAGAGGCTGGGAGATGTCCAGGAAGAGGAAGCAGCCTTGGTGAGCCTCTGACAACAGGTCATCAGAAAGCATTTACACATTTTCCTTCTGTCTGTGACATAACCTGACCCTTGGGGGTTGTTATTAAGGGAACAGGGAGCAAGAGAGACTGGCAGTGACCTGGAAACTGTCCAGTGTTTAGAATGGTGAAAAGTCATTCATTCTGCTTGGTGAAGGACATCATCCTGCTGTTGGATTTTTGCTGTGTGAGGGAGACTGCGGTTGTGGTGCAAAGAGATGTCTCTATTTTGTTTGCTTGTTTATGTCCTTTTTCATGGAAGTAGGAAAAGCTATAGGAATTTGGGGATTTTGAATGCAGTGGCTTCTGTAATGTTACATTTCCTCTAATCCACTTCCCTCATTGGGATGAGAGAGGCAGTTGTCTGGATGAGAGAGGCAATTGACTTGTCCAAATTCATTTAGCAAGTTAGTGGTTTACTTCAGTCTCAGACCTGTTTTCCAGATTTCTACTCTGGTGTTCTTTCCACTACTGCTATTCCCTTGGAGAACCACTATTTGGAGACTAGACATGCGCTGCCAGGGTCCACAGGATGATAGGAGGCTTGATCAGGTGAAATTGGAAGCTTCTTTGTAGCTTGGAGATTCCTTGATTGTGTTTGAATATATGGTGTCTGATTGTATAATCCCTGGCCTGATGGGAGTGATGTAGTTTCCAAGAATTTGTAACTCTCCTGAGAAAACAGAATCTTAGCTTTTTATTCTTCTCAATTGTGTCTTTAATACATTTTTATCTTTTTAAAACTGTTTGTTTTTTAAATACATATTTTTTTCTAACTGTAAAAGTAACAATTTCAATTTTAGAAATTAAGTAAGTATATTTAGATGTAACAAAAATATATACAAATATAACAAAAAATATTCTGTAATTCCATAACTCAACAATGCAGCAGTAACAACTATTAATATCTTACTTTTCTATGTGTGTTCCCTAGCCATTTATTGAATAAATAAATACTTGTACACTTATATACAGTATAATTAGAATGAAATATTATACAATATGAAATAAATATTATACAACTCTTAAAATATTTCATATTACTTAATATGAAATATTATATAACCCTTAAAATTGTTTTAAAATAGTAGTGGTATGAAATATGCTCATATATATTTGTATACTTATCATAATATAATTAGAATAAAAATCTAATTTTATTTGTCTTGTCTTTTTTTTTTATCTGCTTTTTAATGGAAGTGGGGAAAAAGCAAATGGAAATTCATATACCTTGGAATAAAATTCAAATCGTATCATGCATAACTGTACAAATATGTATGAGCATTTCTCCATATCATGACTTACATTAAAACATTTTTTAAAGGGTTGCACAATATTTCATCTTGTGGAAATACACCGTGCTGAAGGAAACAGCCCAGGCAGGGAGGAGGGAAGGAGTGGTGGTATCTTTGGTTCTTGGCCCTCATGCTCTGCTCCTCTTCTCCCAGGGCATCAGCAGCCTATTCAGCTCACTGAAGGTTGTCCGGCTGCTACGTCTTGGGCGGGTGGCCCGTAAGCTGGACCACTACATTGAATACGGAGCCGCTGTGCTGGTGCTGCTGGTGTGCGTGTTTGGGCTGGCTGCTCACTGGATGGCCTGCATCTGGTACAGCATTGGGGACTACGAGATCTTTGATGAAGACACCAAGACCATCCGCAACAACAGCTGGCTCTACCAACTGGCGATGGACATTGGCACCCCTTACCAGTTTAATGGATCCGGCTCAGGGAAGTGGGAAGGTGGTCCCAGCAAGAATTCTGTCTACATCTCCTCGTTGTATTTCACTATGACCAGCCTTACCAGCGTGGGCTTTGGAAACATTGCCCCATCCACAGACATCGAGAAAATCTTTGCAGTGGCCATCATGATGATTGGCTGTAAGTATGACAGTTGCTGGGGCTGGGTGGGGGATGGGCAGGGGACATCCTGTTTCACCATAACTTCTATTGGTTGGAAATAGGGTGATGGCTACAACGCTCACAGGATCAGGGTGTAATGACTTAAAATAAGCCACATTCTGTTCTTTTTTTTTTTTTTTTTTTAGATGAGCTTTAAAGTTTTCCTGATAATTAAAGCATTGCATGTTTGCTGCAAATATTTAGAAAATATTAAAGGGCACATCGAGAAAATCGAGACCAATGAAATTCTACTTCTCAGAGATAACTACTATTACCTAATAAAGTTAGAATGAAATCATCATATACAACTTGGTAACCTGCTTGCTCATAGAACAGTGAATTGTGAAAAGTCTTTCCACGTCTGTTTAAATACAGCTCTAGGTCTGCACAGTCCCTTATGGTACCAGAGAAAGAATATATGGAAAAAAAGAATGTTAGCTATCTCATTAATTATCTTTTATATTTATTATATGTCGAAATGATATTTTTATATAGGGGGTTAAATAAAATATCCCATTATAATTAATTTCATGTTTCTTTTGGATATTTTTAATGAAAAATTTAATTTAATGCTCCTAGGAATATTTTTTTAATTTTTTTAAAATATGAAATTTATTGTCAAATTGGTTTCCATACAACACACAGTGCTCATCCCAACAGGTGCCCTCTTCAATACCCATCACCCACCCTCCCCTCCCTCTCACCCCCCCATCAACCCTCAGTTTGTTCTATGTTTTTAAGAGTCTTTTATGTTTTGGCTCCTTACCTCTCTAACCTTTTTTTTTTCATTCCCCTCCCCCATGGACTTCTGTTAAGTTTCTCAGGATCCACATGAGAGTGAAACATATGGTATCTGTCTTTCTCTGTATGACTTATATCACCTAGCATAACAGTCTCCAGTTCCATCCACGTTGCTACAAAAGGCCATATTTTATTCTTTCTCATTGCCAAGTAGTATCCCATTGTGTATATAAACCACAACTTTTTTATCCATTCATCAGTTGATGGACATTTAGTCTCTTTCCACAATTTGGCTATTGTTGAAAGAGCTGCTATAAACATTGGGGTACAAGTGCCCCTATGCATCAGTACTCCTGTATCCCTTGGGTAAATTCCTAGCAGTGCTATTGCTGGGTCATAGGGTAGATGTATTTTTAATTTGTTGAGGAACCTCCACACTGTTTTTTTTTTTTTTTTTTTTTTTTTTTTGAGTTTTTTTTTGTTTTTTTTTTTTTTATGAAATTTATTGACAAATTGGTTTCCATACAACACCCAGTGCTCATCCCAAAAGGTGCCCTCCTCAATACCCATCACCCACCCTCCCCTCCCTCCCACCCCCCATCAACCCTCAGTTTGTTCTCAGTTTTTAACAGTCTCTTATGCTTTGGCTCTCTCCCACTCTAACCTCTTTTTTTTTTTTTTTCCTTCCCCTCCCCCATGGGTTCCTGTTAAGTTTCTCAGGATCCACATAAGAGTGAAACCATATGGTATCTGTCTTTCTCTGTATGGCTTATTTCACTTAGCATTACATTCTCCAGTTCCATTCACGTTGCTACAAAGGGCCATATTTCATTTTTTCTCATTGCCACATAGTATTCCATTGTGTATATAAACCACAATTTCTTTATCCATTCATCAGTTGATGGACATTTAGGCTCTTTCCATAATTTGGCTATTGTTGAGAGTGCTGCTATGAACATTGGGGTACAAGTGCCCCTATGCATCAGTACTCCTGTATCCCTTGGATAAATTCCTAGCAGTGCTATTGCTGGGTCATAGGGTAGGTCTATTTTTAATTTTCTGAGGAACCTCCACACTGCTTTCCAGAGCGGCTGCACCAATTTGCATTCCCGCCAACAGTGCAAGAGGGTTCCCGTTTCTCCACCTCCTCACCAGCATCTATAGTCTCCTGATTTGTTCATTTTGGCCACTCTGACTGGCGTGAGGTGATACCTGAGTGTGGTTTTGATTTGTATTTCCCTGATAAGGAGCGACGCTGAACATCTTTTCATGTGCCTGTTGGCCATCTGGATGTCTTCTTTAGAGAAGTGTCTATTCATGTTTTCTGCCCATTTCTTCACTGGGTTATTTGTTTTTCGGGTGTGGAGTTTGGTGAGCTCTTTATAGATTTTAGATACTAGCCCTTTGTCCGATATGTCATTTGCAAATATCTTTTCCCATTCCGTTGGTTGCCTTTTAGTTTTGTTGGTTGTTTCCTTTGCTGTGCAGAAGCTTTTTATCTTCATAAGGTCCCAGTAATTCACTTTTGCTTTTAATTCCCTTGCCTTTGGGGATGTGTCGAGTAAGAGATTGCTACGGCTGAGGTCAGAGAGGTCTTTTCCTGCTTTCTCCTCTAAGGTTTTGATGGTTTCCTGTCTCACATTTAGGTCCTTTATCCATTTTGAGTTTATTTTTGTAAATGGTGTGAGAAAGTGGTCTAGTTTCAACCTTCTGCATGTTGCTGTCCAGTTCTCCCAGCACCATTTGTTAAAGAGGCTGTCTTTTTTCCATTGGATGTTCTTTCCTGCTTTGTCAAAGATGAGTTGGCCATACGTTTGTGGGTCTAGTTCTGGGGTTTCTATTCTATTCCATTGGTCTGTGTGTCTGTTTTTGTGCCAATACCATGCTGTCTTGATGATGACAGCTTTGTAGTAGAGGCTAAAGTCTGGGATTGTGATGCCTCCTGCTTTGGTCTTCTTCTTCAAAATTCCTTTGGCTATTCGGGGCCTTTTGTGGTTCCATATGCATTTTAGGATTGCTTGTTCTAATTTCGAGAAGAATGCTGGTGCAATTTTGATTGGGATTGCATTGAATGTGTAGATAGCTTTGGGTAGTATTGACATTTTGACAATATTTATTTTTCCAATCCATGAGCAGGGAATGTCTTTCCATTTCTTTAAGTCTTCTTCAATTACCTTCATAAGCTTTCTATAGTTTTCAGCATACAGATCCTTTACATCTTTGGTTAGATTTA
The DNA here is from genome assembly GCF_007474595.2 of Lynx canadensis. Classification (NCBI taxonomy): domain Eukaryota; kingdom Metazoa; phylum Chordata; class Mammalia; order Carnivora; family Felidae; genus Lynx; species Lynx canadensis. The sequence goes on from NC_044319.2 coordinate 31,990,730, forward strand.
TTCCTAGGTATTTTATGCTTCTTGGTGCAATTGTGAATGGGATCATTTTCTTTATTTGTCTTTCTGTTGCTTCATTGTTAGTGTATAAGAATGCAACTGATTTCTGGACATTGATTTTGTATCCTGAAACTTTGCTGAATTCATGTATCAGTTCTAGCAGACTTTGGTGGAGTCTATCGGATTTTCCATGTATAATATCATGTCATCTGCAAAAAGCGAAAGCTTGACTTCATCTTTGCCAATTTTGATGCCTTTGATTTCCTTTTGTTGTCTGATTGCTGATGCTAGAACTTCCAGCACTATGTTAAACAACAGCGGTGAGAGTGGGCATCCCTGTCGTGTTCCTGATCTCAGGGAAAAAGCTCTCAGTTTTTCCCCGTTGAGGATGATGTTAGCTGTGGGCTTTTCATAAATGGCTTTTATGATCTTTAAGTATGTTCCTTCTATCCCGACTTTCTCAAGGGTTTTTATTAAGAAAGGGTGCTGGATTTTGTCAAAGGCCTTTTCTGCATCGATTGACAGGATCATATGGTTCTTCTCTTTTTTTTTGTTAATGTGATGTATCACGTTGATTGATTTGCGAATGTTGAACCAGCCCTGCATCCCAGGAATGAATCCCACTTGATCATGGTGAATAATTCTTTTTATATGCTGTTGAATTCGATTTGCTAGTATCTTATTGAGAATTTTTGCATCCATATTCATCAGGGATATTGGCCTGTAGTTCTCTTTTTTTACTGGGTCTCTGTCTGGTTTAGGAATCAAAGTAATACTGGCTTCATAGAATGAGTCTGGAAGTTTTCCTTCCCTTTCTATTTCTTGGAATAGCTTGAGAAGGATAGGTATTATCTCTGCTTTAAATGTCTGGTAGAACTCCCCTGGGAAGCCATCTGGTCCTGGACTCTTATTTGTTGGGAGATTTTTGATAACCGATTCAATTTCTTCGCTGGTTATGGGTCTGTTCAAGCTTTCTATTTCCTCCTGATTGAGTTTTGGAAGAGTGTGGGTGTTCAGGAATGTGTCCATTTCTTCCAGGTTGTCCAATTTGTTGGCATATAATTTTTCATAGTATTCCCTGATAATTGTTTGTATCTCTGAGGGATTGGTTGTAATCATTCCATTTTCATTCATGATTTTATCTATTTGGGTCATCTCCCTTTTCTTTTGAGAAGCCTGGCTAGAGGTTTGTCAATTTTGTTTATTTTTTCAAAAAACCAACTCTTGGTTTCGTTGATCTGCTCTACAGTTTTTTTTAGATTCTATATTGTTTATTTCTGCTCTGATCTTTATTATTTCTCTTCTTCTGTTGGGTTTAGGCTGCCTTTGCTGTTCTGCTTCTATTTCCTTTAGGTGTGCTGTTAGATTTTGTATTTGGGATTTTTCTTGTTTCTTGAGATAGGCCTGGATTGCAATGTATTTTCCTCTCAGGACTGCCTTCGCTGCGTCCCAAAGCGTTTGGATTGTTGTATTTTCATTTTCGTTTGTTTCCATATATTTTTTGATTTCTTCTCTAATTGCCTGGTTGACCCACTCATTCGTTAGTAGGGTGTTCTTTAACCTCCATGCTTTTGGAGGTTTTCCAGACTTTTTCCTGTGGTTGATTTCAAGCTTCATAGCATTGTGGTCTGAAAGTATGCATGGTATAATTTCAATTCTTGTAAACTTATGAAGGGCTGTTTTGTGACCCAGTATATGATCTATCTTGGAGAATGTTCCATGTGCACTCGAGAAGAAAGTATATTCTGTTGCTTTGGGATGCAGAGTTCTAAATATATCTGTCAAGTCCATCTGATCCAATGTCTCATTCAGGGCCCTTGTTTCTTTATTGACTGTGTGTCTAGATGATCTATCCATTTCTGTAAGTGGGGTGTTAAAGTCCCCTGCAATTACCACATTCTTATCAATAAGGTTGCTTCTGTTTATGAGTAATTGTTTTATATACTTGGGGGCTCCGGTATTCGGCGCATAGACATTTATAATTGTTAGCTCTTCCTGATGGATAGACCCTGTAACTATTATATAATGTCCTTCTTCATCTCTTGTTACAGCCTTTAATTTAAAGTCTAGTTTGTCTGATATAAGTATGGCTACTCCAGCTTTCTTTTGGCTTCCAGTAGCATGATAAATAGTTCTCCATCCCCTCACTCTGAATCTAAAGGTGTCCTCAGGTCTAAAATGAGTCTCTTGTAGACAGCAAATAGATGGGTCTTGTTTTTTTATCCATTCTGATACCCTATGTCTTTTGGTTGGCGCATTTAATCCGTTTACATTCAGTGTTATTATAGAAAGATACGGGTTTAGAGTCATTGTGATGTCTGTATGTTTTATGCTTGTAGTGATGTCTCTGGTACTTTGTCTCACAGGGTCCCCCTTAGGATCTCTTGTAGGGCTGGTTTAGTGGTGACAAATTCCTTCAGTTTTTGTTTGTTTGGGAAGACCTTTATCTCTCCTTCTATTCTAAATGACAGACTTGCTGGATAAAGGATTCTCGGCTGCATATTTTTGCTGTCTAGCACCCTGAAAATCTCGTGCCAATTCTTTCTGGCCTGCCAAGTTTCAAAAGAGAGATCAGTCACGAGTCTTATAGGTCTCCCTTTATATGTGAGGGCACGTTTACCCCTTGCTGCTTTCAGAATTTTCTCTTTATCCTTGTATTTTGCCAGTTTCACTATGATATGTCGTGCAGAAGATCGATTCAAGTTACGTCTGAAGGGAGTTCTCTGTGCCTCTGGATTTCAATGCCTTTTTCCTTCCCCAGTTCAGGGAAGTTCTCAGCTATTATTTCTTCAAGTACCCCTTCAGCACCTTTCCCTCTCTCTTCCTCCTCTGGAATACCAATTATGCGTATATTATTTCTTTTTAGTGTATCACTTAGTTCTCTAATTTTCCCCTCATACTCCTGGATTTTTTTTTATCTCTTTTTCTCAGCTTCCTCTTTTTCCATAACTTTATCTTCTAGTTCACCTATTCTCTCCTCTGCCTCTTCCATCCGAGCTGTGGTGGTTTGCATTTTGTTTTGCATTTCCTTTAAAGCGTTTTTCAGCTCCTCGTGACTGTTCCTTAGTCCCTTGATCTCTGTAGCAAGAGATTCTCTGCTGTCCTGTATACTGTTTTCCAGCCCAGCGATTAATTTTATGACTATTATTCTAAATTCACTTTCTGTTATATTATTTAAATCCTTTTTGATCAGCTCATTAGCTGTTGTTATTTCCTGGAGATTCTTCTGAGGGGAATTCTTCCGCTTGGTCATTTTGGATAGTCCCTGGTGTGGTGAGGACCTGCAGGGCACTTCCCCTGTGCTGTGGTGTATAACTGGAGTTGGTGGGCGGGGCCACAGTCAGTCCTGATGTCTGCCCCCAGCCCACCGCTGGGGCCACAGTCAGACTGGTGTGTGCCTTCTCTTCCCCTCTCCTAGGGGCGGGATTCACTGTGGGGTGGCGTGGCCCGTCTGGGCTACTTGCACACTGCCAGGCTTGTGATGCTGGGGATCTGGCGTATTAGCTGGGGTGGGAAGGCAAGGTGCACGGCGGGAGGGGGGGCAGGCTTAGCTCGCTTCTCCTTAGGTGATCCATTTCAGGAGGGGCCCTGTGGCAGCCGGAGGGAGTCAGATCCGCTGCCGGAGGTTTGGCTCCGCAGAAGCACAGAGTTGGGTGTTTGCGCGGAGCGAGCAATTTCCCTGGCCGGAACCGGTTCCCTTTGGGATTTTGGCTGGGGGATGGGCGGGGGAGATGGCGCTGGCGAGCGCCTTTGTTCCCCGCCAAACTGAGCTCTGTCATCCGGGAGCTCCGCAGCTCACCCTCCCTTTGTCCTCCAGCCTTCCCGCTTTCCGAGCAGAGCTGTTAACTTATGACCTCCCAGACGCTAAGTCGCGCTTGCTGTCAGAACACAGTCCGTCAGGCCCCTCCACTTTTGCAAGCCGGACTCGGGGGCTCTGCTTGGCCGGCGAGCCGCCCCTCCGCCCCGGCTCCCTCCCGCCAGTCCGTGGAGCGCGCACCGCCTCGCCGCCCTTCCTACCCTCTTCCGTGGGCCTCTCGTCTGCACTTGGGTCCGGTGACTCCGTTCTGCTAATCCTCTGGTGGTTTTCTGGGTTATTTAGGCAGGTGTAGGTGGAATCTAAGTGATCAGCAGGACGAGCGGTGAGCCCAGCGTCCTCCTACGCCGCCATCTTCCTGCCAGCTTATTTCTTTTTCCTCCACACTGTTTTCTAGAGTGGCTGCACCAGTTTGCATTCCCACTAACAGTGAAAGAGGGTTCCCGTTTCTCCACATCCTTGCCAGCATCTATAGTCTCCTGTTTTGTTCATTTTAGCCACTCTGACTGGCGTGAGGTGGTATCTAAGTGTGGTTTTGATTTGTATTTCCCTGATGAGGAGTGACGTTGAGCATCTTTTCATGTGCCTGTTGGCCATCTGGATGTCTTCTTTGGAAAAGTGTCTATTCATGTCTTCTGCCCATTTCTTCACTGGGTTATTTGTTTTTCGGGTGTGGAGTTTGGTGAGCTCTTTATAGATTTTGGCTACTAGCCCCTTGTCCAATATGTCATTTGCAAATATCTTTTCCCATTCCGTTGGTTGCCTTTTAGTTTTGTTGATTGTTTCTTTTGCAGTGCAGAAGCTTTTTATCTTCATGAGGTCCCAATAGTTCATTTTTGCTTTTAATTCCCTTGCCTTTGGGGATGTGTCAAGTAAGAAATTGCTGTGGGTGAGGTCAGAGAGGTTTTTTTCTTGCTTTCTCCTCTAGGGTTTTGATGGTTTCCTGTCTCACATTCAGGTCCTTTATCCATTTTGAGTTTGTTTTTGTGAATGGTGTACGAAAGCGGTCTAGTTTCATCCTTCTGCATGTTGCTGTCCAGTTCTCCCAGCACCATTTGTTAAAGAGACTGTCTTTTTTTCCATTGGATATACTTTTCTGCTTTGTCAAAGATTAGTTTGGCTATACTTTTGTGAGTCTAATTCTGGGGTTTCTATTCTATTCCATTGGTCTATGTGTATGTTTTTGTGCCAATACCATGCTGTCTTGATGATTACAGATTTGTAGTAGAGGCTAAAGTCTGGGATTGTGATACCTCCTGCTTTCGTCTTCTTCTTCAAAATTACTTTGGCTATTCGGGGCCTCTTGTGGTTCCATACAAATTTTAGGATTGCTTGTTCTAGCTTCGAGAAGAATGCTGGTGCAATTTTGATTGGGATTGCATTGAATGTGTAGATAGCTTTGGGTAGTATTGACATTTTAACAATATTTATTCTTCCAATCCATGAGCACGGAATGTTTTTCCATTTCTTATATCTTCTTCAATTTCCTTCATAAGTTTTCTATAATTTTCAGCATACAGACCTTTTACATCTTTGGTTAGGTTTATTCCTAGGTATTTTATGCTTCTTGGTGCAATTGTGAATGGGATCATTTTCTTTATTTGTCTTTCTGTTGCTTCATTGTTAGTGTATAAGAATGCAACTGATTCTGTACATTGATTTTGTATCCTGTGACTTTGCTGAATTCATGTGTCAGTCCTAGTAGACTTTTGGTGGAGTCTATCAGGTTTTCCACGTGTAATATCATGTCATCTGCAAAAAGTGAAAGCTTGACTTCATCTTTGCCAATTTTGATGCCTTTGATTTCCTTTTGTTGTCTGCTTGCTGATGCTAGCACTTCCCACACTATGTTAAACAACAGCAGTGAAAGTGGACATCCCTGTCATGTTCCTGATCTCAGGGGGAAAGCTCTCAGTTTTTCCCCATTGAGGATGATATTAGCTGTGGGCTTTTCATAAATGGCTTTTATGATGTTTAAGTATGTTCCTTCTATCCTGACTTTCTCCAGGGTTTTTATTAAGAAAGCATTCTGAATTTTGTCAAATGCTTTTTCTGCATCAATTGACAGGATCATATGGTTCTTATCTTTTCTTTTATTAATGTGATGTATCACATTGATTGATTTGCGAATGTTGAACCAGCCCTGCATCCCAGGAATGAATCCCACTTGATCATGGTGAATAATTCTTTTTATATGTTGTTGAATTCGATTTGCTAGTATCTTATTGAGAATTTTTGCATCCATATTCATCAGGGATATTGGCCTGTAGTTCTCTTTTTTTGCTGGGTTTCTGTCTGGTTTAGGAATCAAAGTAATGCTGGCTTCATAGAATGAGTCTGGAAGTTTTCCTTCCCTTTCTATTTTTTGGAACAGCTTGAGAAGGATAGGTATTATCTCTGCTTTAAATGTCTGGTGGAACTCCCCTGGGAAGCCATCTGGTCCTGGACTCTTATTTGTTGGGAGATTTTTGATAGCTGATTCCATTTCTTTGCTGGTTATGGGTCTGTTCAAGTTTTCTATTTCTTCCTATTTGAGTTTTGGAAGTGTGTGGGTGCTTAGGAATTTGTCTATTTCTTCCAGGTTGTCCAGTTTGTTGGCATATAATTTTGATAGTACTCCCTGATAATTGCTTGTTTTTCTGAGGGATTGGTTGTAATAATTCCATTTTCATTCATTATTTTATCTATTTGGGTCATCTCCTTTTACTTTTTGAGAAGACTGGCTACAGGTTTATCAATTTTGTTTATTTTTTCAAAAAACCAACTCTTGGTTTTATTGATCTGCTCTACAGTTTTTTTAGATTCTATATTGTTTATTTCTGCTCTGATCTTTATTATTTCTCTTCTTCTGCTGGGTTTGAGGTGTCTTTGCTGCTCTGCTTCTGTTTCCTTTAGGTGTGCTGTTAGATTTTGTATTTGGGATTTTTCTTGTGTCTGGAGATAGGCCTGGATTGCAGTGTATTTTCCTCTCAGGACTGCCTTTGCTGCATTCCAAAGCATTTGGATTATTGTATTTTCATTTTCATTTGTTTCCATATATTTTTTAATTTCTTCTCTAATTGCCTGGTTGATGCATTCATTCTTTAGTAGGGTGTTCTTTAACCTCCATGCTTTTGGAGGTTTTTCCAGACTTTTTCCTGTGGTTGATTTCAAGCTTCATAGCATTGTGGTCTGAAAGTGTGCATGGTATGGTCTCAATTCTTCTATACTTATGAAGGGCTGTTTTGTGACCCAGTATGTGATCTATCTTAGAGAATGTTCCATGTGCACTTGAGAAGAAAACTATATTCTGTTGCTTTGGGATGCAGAGTTCTAAACATATCTGTCAAGTCCATCTGATCCAATGTATTATTCAGGGCCCTTGTTTCTTTATTGATCCTGTGTCTAGATGATCTATCCATGGTTGTAAGTGGAGTATTAAAGTCCCCTGCAATTACCACATTCTTATCAATAAGGTTGCTTATATTTGTGATTAATTGTTTTATATATTTGGGGGCTCCCGTATTCGGCACATAGACATTTATAATTGTTAGCTCTTCCTGATGGATAGACCCTGTGATTATTATATAATGTCCTTCTTTATCTCTTGTTACAGCCTTTAATTTAAAGTCTAGTTTGTCTGGTATAAGTATGGCTACTCCAGCTTTCTTTTGAGTTCCAGTAGCATGATAGATAGTTCTCCATCCCCTCACTTTAAATATGAAGGTGTCCTCAGGTCTAAAATGAGTCTCTTGTAGACAGCAAATAGATGGGTCTTGTTTTTTTATCCATTCTGATACCCTATGTCTTTTGGTTGGCGCATTTAGTCCATTTACATTCAGTGTTATTATAGAAAGATACGGTTTAGAGTCATTGTGATGTCTGTAGGTTTCAGGCTTATAGTGATGTCTCTGGTACTTTGTCTCACAGGATCCCCCTTAGGATCTCTTGTAGGGCTGGTTTAGTGGTGATGAATTCCTTCAGTTTTTGTTTGTTTGGGAAGATCTTTATCTCTCCTTCTATTCTAAATGATAGAAGTGCTGGATAAAGGATTCTCAGGTGCATATTTTTTCTGTTTGTCACATTGAAGATTTCCTGCCATTCCTTTCTGGCCTGCCAAGTTTCAGCAGATAGATCCGTCACTAGTCTTATTGGTCTACCTTCATATGTTAGAGCATGTTATTCCTAGCTGCTTTCAGAATTTTTTCTTTATCCTTGTATTTTGCCAGTTTCACTATGATATGTTGTGCAGAAGATTGATTCAAGTTATGTCTGAAGGGAGTTCTCTGTGCCTCTTTGATTTCAATGCCTTTTTCCTTCCCAGATCAGGGGAGATCTCAGCTATGATTTGTTCAAGTACACCTTCAGCCCCTTCTCTCTCTCTTCCTCTTCTGGAATTCCTATGATACGGTTTATTGTTCCATTAATTGCATCACTTAGTTTTCTAATTCTCCCCTCATACTCCTGGATTTTTTTTATCTCTCTTTTTCTCAGCTTCCTCTTTTCTCCATAATTTTATCTTCTAATTCACCTATTCTCTCCTCTGCCTCTTCAATCCGGGCTGTGGTCGCCTCCATTTTATTTTGCACCTCATTTATAGCATTTTTTTTAGCTCCTCCTGACTATTTCTTAGTCCCTTGATCTCTGTAGCAATAGATTCTCTGCTGTCGTCTATGCTGTTTTCAAGCCCAGTGGTTAATTTTATGACTATTACTCTAAATTCTTGTTCACTTATATAGCTTAAATTGGTTTTGATAAATTCGTTAGCTGTCGTTACTTCCTGGAGTTTCTTTTGAGGAGAATTCGTCTGTTTCGTCATTTTGGATAGTCCCTGGGGTGGCACAGAACTGCGGGGCACTTCCCCTGTGCTGTCTGGAGTAACTTGTGTTGGTGGGCGGGGCCACAATCAGACCTGATGTCTGTCCCCAGCCCACCACTGGGGCCACAGTCAGACTGGTGTGAACCTTATCTTCCCCTCTCCCAGGGGCAGGACTCACTGTGGAATGGTGTGGCCCCTGTCTGGGCTACTTGCACACTGCCAGGCTTGTGGCGCTGCTTTGATGGGATCTGGTGTATTATCTGGGGTAGATCCACAAGGTGCACAGGGGCTGGAGGGGCAGGCTTAGCTTGCTTTGCCATCAGTGGTCCCTGTGGGAGGGGCCCTGCAGCACTGGGAGGGAGGCAGGCAGACCTGTTGGAGGGATGGATCCACAGAAGCACAGTGTTGGGTGTTTGCACCATGCAAGCAAGTTTGGTGCTGGGAACTGGTGCTGGGAAATCCCTTTGGGGTTTCAGCTGGGGGATGGGAGAGGGAGATGGCGCTGGCCAGCACCTTTGTTCCCCGCCAAGCTGAGCTCTATCTTCCGGGGCTCAACACCTCTCCCTCCCGGTGTCCTCTCGCCCTCCCGCTCTCTGAGCAGAGCTGTTGACTTATAACATTCCAGGTGTTAAGTCCCGCTGGCTGTCAGAACTCACTCCATCTGGCCCCTATGCTTTTGCAAGCGAGACTCGGGGGCTCTGCCTTGCTGGGCGGGTGCCCAGGTAGCACGCACCACCTCTCCGCCCTTCCTACCCTCTTCCGTGGGCCTCTTGTCTATGCTTGGCTCTGGAGAGTCTGTTCTGCTAGTCTTCTGGTGGTTTTCTTGGTTATTTAGGCAGATGTGGGTGGAATCTAAGTGATCAGCAGGTGAGCCCAGCTGCCACAAGCCTTCCCAAGCTTCTGGAATACTATTTTCTTTTTAAGTTTATTTATTTGAGAGAGAAAAAGAGACAGAAAACAACTGGAGGTGAGGCAGAGAGAGGGAGAGAGAGAGAATCCCAAGTAGGCTCCGTACTGTCAGCACAGAGCCCAAAGCAGGGCTTGACCTTACAAGCCATGGGATCATGACCTGAGCCAAAATCAAGATTGGATGCTCAACTGACTAAGCTGCCCAGGTACCCAGTGCCATCTTTTATTTAGTTAAAAAAATGTTTTTTTGTAATGTTATTATTTATTTAATTTTTAATTTAGTTTTTAAAATTTACATCCAAATTAGTTAGCATCTAGTGCAACAATGATTTCAGGAGTAGATTCCTTAATGCCCCTTACCCATTTAGCCCATCCCCCTTCCCACAAACCCCTCCAGTAACCCTCAGTTTGTTCTCCATATGTATGAGTCTCTTCTGTTTTGTCCCCCTCCCTGTTTTTATATTATTTTTGTTTCCTTCCCTTATGTTCATCTGTTTTGTCTCTTAAAGTCCTCATATGAGTGAAGTCATAGGATTTTGTCTTTCTCTGACTAATTTCACTTAGCATAATACTTTCCAGTCCCATCCATGTAGCTGCAAATGGCCAGATTTCATTCTTTTTGATTGCTGAGTGATCTCCATTGTATATATATACCACATCTTCTTTATCCATTCATCCATCGATGGACATTTGGGCTCTTTCCATACTTGGGCTATTGTTGATAGTGCTGCTATAAACATGGGGGTGCATGTGTCCTTTGAAACAGCACACCTGTATCCCTTGGATAAATGCCTAAAGTGCAATTGCTGGCTTGTAGCGTAGTTCTATTTTTAGTTTTTTGAGGAACCTCCATAGTGTTTTCCAGAGTGGCTGCACCAGCTTGCATTGCCACCAACAATGCAAAAGAGATCTTTCTTCCGCATCCTCGCCAACATCTGTTGTTGCCTGAGTTGTTCATGTTGGCCATTCTGACAGGTGTAAGGTGGTATCTCACTGTGGTTTGATTTGTATTTCCCTGATGATGAGTAAAGTTGAGCATTTTTTCATGTGTCGGTTGGCCATCTAGATGTCTTCTTTGGAGAAGTGTCTATTCATGTCTTTTGCCCATTTCTTCGCTGGATTATTTGTTTTTTTGGGTGTTGAGTTTGATAGTTCTTTATAGATTTTGGATACCAACCCTTTATCTGATATGTCATTTGCAAATATCTTCTCCCATTTGTCGGTTGCCTTTTAGTTTTGCTGATTGTTTCCTTTGCTGTGCAGAAGCTTTTTGATGAGGTCCCAGTAGTTCGTTTTTGCTTTTGTTTCCCTTGCCTCTGGAGACGTGTTGAGTAAGAAGTTGCTGCGGCTAAGATCAAAGAGGTTTTTGCTTGCTTTTCTCCTCAAGGATTTTGATGGCTTCCTGTCTTACATTTAGTTCTTTCATCCCTTTTGAGTTTCTTTTTGTGTATGGTGTAAGAAAGTGGTCCAGGTTCATTCTTCTGCATGTCGCTGTCCAGTTTTCCCAGCACCACTTGCTGAAGAGACTGTCTTTATTCCATCGGATATTCTTTCCTGCTTTGTCAAAGATTAGTTGGCCATACGTTTGTGGGTCCATTTCTGGGTTCTCTATTCTGTTCCGTTGATCTGAGTGTCTGTTCTTGGGCCAGTACCATACTGTCTTGATGATTACAGCCTTGTAGTATAGTTTGAAGTCTGGGATTATGATGCCTCCTGCTTTGGTTTTCTTTTTCAAGATTTCTTTGGCTATTTGGTGTCTTTTCTGGTTCCATACACATTTCAGGATTATTGGTTCTAGCTCTGTGAAGCATGCTGGTGTTATTTTGATAGGGATTGCATTGAATATGTAGATTGCTTTGGGTTGAATCAACATTTTAACAACGTTCTTCCTATCCAGGAGCATGGAATCTTTTTCCATTTTTTTGTGTCTTCTTCAATTTCTTTCGTAAGCTTTCTATAGTTTTCAGTGTATAGATTTTTCACCTCTTTGGTTAGATTTGTTCCTAGGTATTCTATGCTTTTTGGTGCAATTGTAAATGGGATCGAATCCTTGATTTCTCTTTCTGTCACTTCATTGTTGGTGTATAGGAATGCAACCAATTTCTGTGTGTTGATTTTATATCCTGCAGCTTTGCTGAATTCATGAATCAATTCTAGCAGTTTTTTGGTGGAATCTTTTGGGTTTTCCTTGTAGAGTAGCATGTCATCTGTGAAGAGTGAAGGTTTGACCTCCTCCTGGCCGATTTGGATGCATTTATTTCTTGTGTTGTCTGATTGCAGAGGCTAAGACTTCCAATACTATGTTGAATAACAGTGGTGAGAGTGGACATCCCTGTCTTGTTCCTGACCTTAGGGGGAAAGCTCTCAGTTTTCCCCATTGAGGATGATATTAGCATTGGGTCGTTCATATGTGGCTTTTATGATCTCGAGGTATGCTCCTGTTATCCCTACTTTTTTGAGGGTTTTTATCAAGAAAGGATGCTGCATTTTGTCCAATGCTTTCTCTGCATCTATTGAGAGGATCATATCGTTCTTGTCCTTGTTGTATTGATGTGAGGAATCCCGTTAATTGTTTTGTGGACGTTGAACCAGCCCTGCATCCCAGGTACAAATCCCACTGGGTCGTGGTGAATAACATTTTAATGTGTTGTTGGATCCGAGTGTCTCATATCTTGTTGAGGAGTTTTGCATCCATGTGCATCAGGGAAATTGGTCTATACTTCTCCTTTTTAGTGGGGTCTCTTTCTGGTTTTGGAATCAAGGTAACGCTGGCTTCATAGAAAGAGTTGAACATTTTCCTTCCATTTCTCTTTTTGGAACGGTTTCAAGAGAATAGGTGTTAACTCTTCCTTAAATGTTTGGTAGAATTCCCGTAGAAATCCATTGTTTTTTGGGAGATTTTTTTTTTTCAATATATGAAATTTATGGTCAAATTGGTTTCCATACAACACCAGTGCTCATCCCATCCCAAAAAGTGCCCTCCTCAATACCCATCACCCACCCTCCCCTCCCTCCCACCCCCCATCAACCGTCAGTTTGTTCTCAGTTTTTAAGAGTCTCTTATGCTTTCTCTGTCTTCCACTCTAACCTCCTTTTTTTTTTTTCCTTCCCCTCCCCCATGGGTTTCTGTTAGTTCTCAGGATCCACATAAGAGTGAAACCATATGGTATCTGCTTTCTCTGTATGGCTTATTTCACTTAGCATCACACTCTCCAGTTCCATCCATGTTGCTACAAAGGGCCATATTTCATTCTTTCTCATTGCCACGTAGTACTCCCTTGTGTATATAAACCACAATTTCTTTATCCATTCATCAGTTGATGGACATTTAGGCTCTTTCCATAATTTGGCTATTGTTGAGAGTGCTGCTATAAACATTGGGGTACAAGTGCCCCTATGTATCAGTACTCCTGTATCCCTTGGGTAAATTCCTAGCAGTGCTATTGCTGGGTCATAGGGTAGGTCTATGTTTAATTTTCTGAGGAACCTCCACACTGTTTTCCAGAGTAGCTGCACTAATTTGCATTTCCACCAACAGTGCAAGAGGGTTCCCGTTTCTCCACATCCTCTCCAGCATCTATAGTCTCCTGATGTGTTCATTTTGGTCACTCTGACTGGCGTGAGGAGATATCTGAGTGTGGTTTTGATTTGTATTTTTTGGGGGGAGATTTTTGATTACTAGTTTGTGTTCCTTACTGGTTATGGGTCTGTTCAAATTTCTATTATTTCCTGTTTCAGTTTTGGTAGTGTATATGTTTCTAGGAATTTCTCAATTTCTTCCAGATTGCCCATTTTATTGGCATATAATTGCTCATAATATTCTTTATTATTGTTTTATTTCTTCTGTGTTTGTAGTGATCTCTCCTCTTTCATTCTTGATTTTATTTATTTGGGTCCTTTCCTTTTTCTTTTTGATCAAACTGGCTAGTGGTTTATCAATTTTGTTAATTCTTTCAAAGAATCAGCTTCTGGTTTAATTAATCTGTTCTACTGTTTGTTTTTTTTTTTTTTTGGTTTGATAGCATTAATTTCTGCTCTCATCTTTGTTATTTCCTGTCTTCTGCAGGTTTTGGGTTTTATTTGCTGTTCTTTTTTTCAGCTTTTTAAGGCATAAGGTTAGGTTGTTTATCTGAGATCTTTCTTCCTTTGTTAGGAAGGCCGGATTGCTATATACTTTCCTCTCATGACCGCCTTTGCTGTGTCCCAGAGGTTTTGGGTTGTGGTGTTATCATTTTCATTGGCTTCCATATACTTTTTAATTTCCTCTTTAACTTCTTGGTTAGCCCATTCATTCTTTAGTAGGATGTTCTTCAGTCTCCAAGTATTTGTTACCTTTCCAAATTTTTTCTTGTGGATGATTTCAAGTTTCATAGCGTTGTGGTCTGAAAATATGCACAGTATGATCTCAGTCTTTTTTGTACTTACTTAGTGCTGATTTGTGTCCCAGTGTTTGATCTATTCTAGAGAACTTTCCATGTGCACTGGAGAAGAATGTATATCCTGCTTTAGGATGAAATGTTCTGAATATATCTGTTAAGTCCACCTAGTCCATTATGTCATTCAAAGCCATTGTTTCCTTGTTGATTCTTTGATTAGATGATCTGTCTATTGCTTTGGGTGGGGTGTTGAATCTCCTCCTATTATGGTGTTACTATCGATGAGTTTCTTTATGTTTATGATTAATTGATTTATATATTTGGGTGCTTTCACATTTGGGACATAAATGTTTACAATTGTTAGGTCTTCTTGGTGGATAGTCCCCTTGATTATGATATAATGCTCTTCTGCAATCTATTGATACAGTCTTGATTTTAAAGTCTAGATTGTCTGATATAAGTGTGGCTACTCCGGCTTTCTTTTGTTGACCATTAGCATGATAGATGGTTCTCCATCCCCTTACTTTCAATCTGAAGGTGTCTTTAGGTCTAAAGTTGGTCTCTTGTAAACAGCATATAGATGGATCTTGTTTTGTTATTCATTCTGTTACCCTATGTCTTTTGATTGGAGCATTGAGTCCATTGACATTTAGAGTGAGTACTGAAATATATGAATTTATTGCCATTATGATGCTTGTAGAGTTGGAGTTTCTGTTGGTGTTCTCTGGTCCTTTTCTAATCTTTGTTTCTTTTGGTATTCATTCATTCATTCATTCATTCATTCATTCATTCATTCATCTTTTCTCCCCTCAGAGAGTCCCTTAAGATTTCTTGCAGGGCTGGTTTAGTGGTCACAAACTCCTTTAATTTTTGTTTGTCTGGGAAACTTTTTATGTCTTCTTCCATTCTGAATGACAGCTTGCTGGATAAAGAATTCTTGGGTGCATATTTTTCTTATTCAGCACATTGAATATATCCTGCCTTTCCTTTCTGGCCTCCCGCGTTTCTGTGGATAGGTCTGCTGTAAACCTGATCTATCTTCCCTTGTAGGTTAGGGACTTTTTTTCCCTTGCTGTTTTCATGATTCTCTCCTTGCCTGAGTATTTTCTGAATTTGACTATGATGTGCCTTGCTGATGGTTGGTTTTTCTTGACTCTAATGGGGGTCCTCTGTGCTTCCTGATTTTGATGTCTGTGTTTTTGCCCAGGTTAGGAGAGTTTTCCGCTATGATTTGCTCACATAACCCTTCTACTCCTGTTTGTCTCTCTTCCTCTTCTGGGACCCCTATGATTCTGATGTTGTTCCTTTTTAATGAGTCACTGATTTCTCTAATTCTTAAATCGTGTTCCTTTGCCTTAATTTCCCTCTTTTTTTCTGCTTCATTATTCTCCATAAGTTGTCCTCTATATCGCTGATTCTGTGTTCTGCCTCATCCATCCTTGCCGCCGTGGCATCCATCCGTGATTGCAGCTTAGTTTTAGCATTTTTTATTTCATCCCAACTAGTATTACTTCTTTATCTCCGCAGAAAAGGATTCTAGTCTATTTTCGACTCCAGCTAGTATTCTTACTATTGTGATTCTAAATTCTGGTTCAGACATCTTGCTTGTATCTGTGTTGGTTAAGTCCCTGGCTGTTGTTTCTTTGTGCTCTTTCTTTTGGGGTGAGTTCCTTCTTTTCATCATTGTGAAGGGAGAAAAGGAATTAATGAGGTAGAAAAATTAAAATAAATTAAAATTAAAAAAATATTAAAATTAAAAGTTAAAAACACACACACACACACACACACACACAAAATTGAATAAATGATGCTAGATCCTAGGTGTGTTTGGTCTGGGTGTTGAAAAGTGGTTTGATAGATTAGAGAAAAAGGGGAAAAAAAGGAAATCGTTCGAGAATTTGAAAAAAATGAATACACTGAAGTAGACTATAATGAAATGATGGAAGTAAAATAGAATTTGAAAAAAATTTACATAAAATTGAAGAATATAGTAGAAAAAAGTAAAAATATTTTTGATAAGAATTAAAAGTAAAAATGAATTCTCTTGCTGTATTCATGAAAAAGAAATGAAATGAAAAAGAGAAAAAAGCAAAAAAGAGGGAATCGTTTGAAAATTTGAAAAAGTGAATACAATGTAGTGGACTAAAATAAAATGATGGAAGTAAAGTAGAATTTGAAAAAATTTACATAAAGTAAAAAATATAGTAAAAAATTAAAGAAAAATATTTTTAATAAAAATTGAAAATAACAATGAATTTTTTCTCTTTCTGTATTCATGAAAAAGAAAAGAAGTTAAAAAGAGGGAAAAAAAATTGAATAGATGGACCTGCTAAAAGATTTAAATACGACTGAAATTACTTTGTTTTCCCCTAGAAGTTAGACTATGAAGTGCTTTTTAGTCCATAAACTATGCCAGCGGTGAGACTTGTGTTCTTGAAGAGCGAGGTTGGCCCAGTTGGGTGGGGCTAATTGTAATGGCTTCGTTCTCCAGTTGATGGCACTGCTAGCCTACTGGGTGGAGTGTTGTGGCGCTCCTAGGTGCATACGCGCAGGTGTGGAGCAGTGAAAATGGCGTCACCCAGCTATCTAGTCTCTAGTATCTGAACTCTGTTCTCCCCCATCAACAATCATGCACCCGTCCTCTGTCTTCAGCTTTCGTCCACTCCCCGCTTTTTCACTGTCCATGACTAAGCCCCAGGAAGTACCTCTGTCCCTATTTTTGTCTCAGATGTGACTGCTTTTCCCAGCCCCTTACTTCTGAAGGACTGCAGCTTTGAACTGTTCTGCCCCTCTGCAGGAGGGTCTTGGTGTCTCACCAAGCAATGGTCAAATGTCGGCTACACCCAGGAACGCTTGCTGGACCCTGCTGCTGCCGGTGGCCCGAGACTGTGACCAGGTGCCAGCCCACCCCAGAAAAGTTCACAAGATAGTGTAGCAGCAGCGTTTCAGGGATTATGGAAAATCACAACACACATCTGGAACCAGGCTTCAACCCTTAATGACCTTGTTCCAACACCAGCAAATGTGGGCATTCTCTGGGTCTGCTGGGACCAGGGGTCCTCAATAGTTTCTACCAAATGTCCTTACAGCCATGGAACCACTATTCCCTGTGTGGCCCAGGAACCTCCTGGACCCCACTCTGCTCCTGGGATTCGCCCTTCCCATCAGAGCACCGCCAGGTATCAAGCTGCAGAGTTGCAGACTCTGTGCTCCCCTTGTTTACAGTTTTAATGGAATTAAACCCTCTCCTTTCTTCTTTCTCCCTTTTTAGTTTAGTTCTCTCTAGCTGCTTTTGGGTAGGGGTGCTTTACCCGTATTCTCCCTCCCACCATGTCTTTGTCCTTCTCTCCCCTCTCAAAAGCTGTTCCTTGCCCGCCGCGGTTTTTCAGTCCCCAAGTTCACCTCTCCGTGCCATGTACCTGCTGAATTCTGTGGTTCAGATTGTGCAGATTGTTGTGTTAATCCTCCAATCAGTTTTCTAAGTGTGCAGGATGGTTTAGTGTTAGTCTGGCTGTATTTCCAGGACGCAAGACACACAAAAACTTCCATGCTGTTCCTCCATCTTGGCTCCCCCCCTATTTTTCATACATTTTTGATATCTGCTTGATGGTTAAGAAATTTCCCAAATCCCCATAAAAACCCCACAGGATAGAAAGGGCTCCTATTCAGTTCAGTAGTGATGGGTTATTGGACTACTTGACTGGACTGAAAACCAAAAACAACCCCAGTCTTGAGGAAGGTGTTTGTTTATTATTTTTAATTTTTTTTTAACGTTTTATTTATTTTTGAGACAGGGAGAGACAGAGCATGAACAGGGGAGGGTCAGAGAGAGGGAGACACAGAATCTGAAACAGGCTCCAGGCTCTGAGCTGTCAGCACAGAGCCTGACGCGGGGCTCGAACTCACGGACCGTGAGATCATGACCTGAGCTGAAGTCGGCCGCTTAACCAACTGAGCCACCCAGGCGCCCCGAGGAAGGTGTTTAAATACCTGTCAGTTTATCTATTGACCATCACATAGCTGTTGCCAGTGCTGGTCTGGGAACATCCTTGGGCTAGAAACAATGAACTGCCTTCACTGAAGGGAGTCCTTAGTGGGGAAGTAGACCTAACTTGCCTGGGGAAAGCATTATGTATTCAGATGGCTTGCACTCACTTGACGAGTGCACCCTGTTGGCACTTCCATGACAAATGGCAACATGGGAGAGGGACAGTCCTCCCATGAATTCTCAGTGTGGGACCGGAGTCTGGTCACACCAGGCAGAGGCTGTTTTGCTTGATGTACTCCTTCCAAGTGGAGTAGACACATTAATTTCTATACCAACCAGGAAACCCACCAGGGATGCAGCAAGTGGTTTTGTTACCCCAAATGGTCACATGTGCTGCTTGCCCCTTCCTTTTCTGCAACCACCTAATTATGTCTGATGCAGTCTTTCCACACAGGCCCTCTCTGCAAGGCACAGAGCTGGCTCTGAGTATTTACTGAATGTGTCTAGGGTAATTGATTTGTGGGAAGTGTGTGCTGATCGAGCTTTTGGGTTTGTGTCTTACTTTAAATATGGGTCTTAATAGAGATGATTGCCTGGCATGGGAAGCAGCGTTAAGTATCTGTGGGTGGCTAATTGCTTTAGCTTAATTAGAACTTGAGGTGCTTTCTCATGTCGTATAAAAGGATTTAAGACCTCGGCTCTTCTAAGATTATTTCAGCCTTAACTAGTACAAGTTTCTAGGTAGTGCTTGTAGCGTTTTGTGAGCTTGGGGGGCACCAGGTAAGCAACAAGATGTGCCAGCCATGTTGTGGGCCTAATTTCTGTCTCTAAGAGGGGAGATGAGACATTTTGTCAAATGAAATACCTCATTATATCAATTACAGAAAATTTGTTAAGAGTGGTCAGTTAGAAAATGGGCCCCATGTCATGGGCTCGCCAAAGGCTTTCAGATACGAAGAGACTTCATTGCAACTTTTTTCCTGGAAGAAAAGAAAAAGTAGCGAAGATAAGCAGTTTGTGTTTCCAAAATTGTTCTTTTAGGAAAAGCGTAATTCCTGGGTTTAGTCTCTGATGGGAAACCTCAATTATTATCACCTCTTTTCTTTCCCTTACCTTCTCAGAGTTTTATGATCTTCCCATTTCTTTTTTTAAGAAGTGTAATAATACACAGGTAGTCACCTCTGCATTATGCAACCAAGTGTGATGTTTAAGTAGGCAAGTCTACTTAACTGTAATCCTGTTTCCGGAACACTTGTTATTTGCCAGGTGCTGTGATAAGTGCTCCATCCGTGATTTCTCCTGCTCGTAACAACTCTGTACTTTAGAGATTATTATCTCCATCTTGTACGGAATGAACTCAGAAAAGGTAACTCTTGGGTCACCTGGGTGGCTCAGTTGGGTAGTGTCCGACTTTGGCTCAGGTCATGATCTCATGGTTTGTGGATTCAAGTCCTGCATCGGGCTGTGTGCTGATAGCTCAGAGCCTGGAGTGTGCAACGGACTCTGTGTCTCCCTCTCTCTCTGCCCCTCCCCCACTAATGCTCTGTCTCTCTGTCTCTTTCTTCTCAAAAATAAATAAACATTAAAAAAAATTAACAAGAAAAAAGAAAAGGTAACTTCTTTCCCCAGAACATGGGGCTGGTAAGCAGGAGAGACAGGATTTGGATCCAAGCCCCTCTGAATTAAATGCTAGGTTCTTCCCATGGAGGCCACCTGTGGTCGTGTGGGGCTGAGAACACAGACCAGCACAGCAACGCCTTGAAAATTCTCTCCATAAATTTTAACAGGTCAACAGTTTCTGCAGTGGAAAGTTTTGTATGCTTGTTGTTGTTTAATTTAAGAACAAGATTACAATACAGACTTGTGGACCAGGTGCTTTGGAAATCAGCCATTTTTCATCAACCTGTCACTAACAGTTACAGCTGTTCTACTTTCCATGTGACACGTCTGACAAATTGTGGTGCTAACAACAAAGTTATTGTGCTCTGTGTAATGTGGTGGTAATTATCCTTGTAAACTCACATTCTGAACAACCTTTGTTCAGGACAACTGCTGATGTCTTATTGGATTTATGGGTCCTCTTTTACCTTGCTTTGCCTGTGTGCACACATGTGCACACTTCATCCTTACTGCTGGCTCACAGGATTGACCGATGCCAGAGCTGGGATCACTGGTGGTAGGGAACATTGCCCACAGCCTGCATTTGTGCCAAGGGGTCATATCTCTCTCCCTTCCTAGTCACTCTGGCACTCAGGCCCAGCAGTCCCTAAGGAGTAGAGACACAAAAGCCAGTGCATTTTTGAAGTAATGGTTACTTTGTGAATTTTTCCTCTTTGTGTTGAATTTTACATGTGCTGGTTAATATTTTTGGCTATTCTGTGGCATTGTGTTAGCTATAATATAGGTTATCCAGAAGCCTCCTGTTGTGTCTCCTCTCTGCTCTCTGGCGCTGACTATCTCATGATACTTGGCCAGTTCCCCAGAGAATGTCAGCAAAAGTAGGAAACTATTTTCAAGCTTGCCCACCTTTCTAAATTCTGATGAAAAGTTGTAATAGGAAGAGGTGAAAACTATTGGCTAAAATGAGTTTTTGCATAATACAGTCTAGTTCTATCCATGTTGTTGCAAACGGCAAAATTTCATTTTTTTTATCACTAATATGCTAAATGAACTAAGTCAATCAGAGAAAGACAAATATATGTGGAATTTAAGAGGATCTCAAATACAGAGAAGAACTGAGGGTTGATGGAAGGGCGGAGGAGAGGGGAGAAAATGGGTGATGGGAATTGAGGAGGGCACTTGTTGGGAAGAGCACTGGGTGTTGCATGTAAGCGATGAATCAGGGAATCTACCCCCAAAACCAAGAGCACACTGTATACACCATATGTTAGCCAACTTGACAATAAATTATATTTAAAAAAAGAAACAAAACAGATGAGCATAGGAGAAGGGAACGAAAAATAAAATATGATAAAACAGAGAGGGAGGCAAACCCTAAGAGAACTCTTAAACTATAGAGAACAAACTGAGGTTGCTGGATGGAGGTGGGTGGGGGATGGGCTAAATGGATGATGAGCGTTGAGGAGGGCACTTGTTGGGATGAGCACTGGGTATCATATGTAAGAAATGAATCATTAGGTTCTACTCCTGAAACCAGTACTACACTGTACGTTAACTAACCTGAATCTAAATAAAAATAAATAAATGAGTTTGTGATTAGGCTGTGGATATAGGTGATCTATGATGTCTCACTTCCATTCTGACATCTTGACCTGGACCAGGGCTAGGCCAGCCCCCACCCTGATCTCCCTGACCTCCTCATGTGGGTCTTTGGTCCCTTGCAAAGGGCTCACCCTGAGGTGTGGTGAGGTGGTTCCTTACATCTTGCACATCTCCTGTGTGCTGGTGATGCTGAGATGAGCAGAAGGCCACCCTAGCCCTCTGTGTGACACCTGGGAGAGAATGTTCCCATTCAACAGGCATACGCTGAGTGCCTCCCCAACAGACCCGGAGCTGTGTGCTAAGGATCTGCGTGCTATGGATGCACTTGCAGAGAGTCTGAAGGGGGTGGGGGCAGTGGGAAGGACAGAGACAGGTCCCATCGCCCACCAGCCAGGGACGAAGGCCTGGGGATGGAGCCACACTGTGGGCCAAACCTTGCCCAGCCTCCCAAGGATCCCACAGAGAAGGACTGCCAGAAGGAAAGAGTCTCTTTATCTGGGACGTCTCAGGCTAGGGACACGACCCTAGTCTTGGGAGCTCTCCAGGGAGAATTTGATGGTGAGGAGACAGTTCCCATTTTCCTAATATGGGCTTTGCACTTTTCTGATTCTCTCCTCATAATGTCATTGCTGTCATCCTGTCATTATAATTAAGCCACATTCATTTCCTTCCTCTCTGATAATGGCAGAGGGTCTAGACATTGTACTCCTACCCCAGACACATTCCACCCCTAAAGCTGAACATCCGTCTCCTACCTCAGCACCCGCACACCTGTTTCTTTGGATTCGTTTCTCTCTTGCCTGTCCTCCCCCACCTCAGCTCCTTAAAACCAGAGCAGAATGTCAGTGCTGGAGGGACCCTGTGAGTGTCTATTTAGTCCACATCAGCCCTCCTTCTGGTTCTTCTGCTGTGCCAGGATCTCGTCCTGGTCATTGTTTTAGTCAAGTCCCCCCTTAGCCCAGGGATACCCGAGACTAGCTGGCTTCCAGACATCACCTTCTCTCCTGGGAAGGGACACTAGTAACCTGCACACCTGGACATTTGAGCCCACTACCTCACCCACCTCCAGTATGCTTTGTGGCTTCCTTTCCACTTAAATTGTTATTTGCAAGCAAATAGAGACTTCCCTGCCTCCTTCATGATCTTTTTCAAACATTTCTTGTTTCTTTACATTTCACTTTTGTTGCATATGCTTTTTTTGCATTCTATACCAATAACGTGGTTTTTCAAAAATGATATGGTGCTCCTCTCCAGGAGGCTGTAAATACACTCTTAGGAGACTTTAAACACATAGTAGGCTCTTAATAAATATTTATGGCTTTGTTGATTCTGAACAATCGAGGAGCCTCTAGAGTTTTGGAAGTGGTCTTTAGTGCCATTGGCAAAGCTTATTAGTTAGGATATGGATTCTGCTGCTGGACAGAGACAGAGAGTACTGGTAGCATCAACAAGGGATATATTTCCTAAAAGTTTAGGGTTGGTCTGGCTGCTCTGCAACCATTAGAGACCCAGGCTTCTCTGGTGTCTTCAGCACATGCCTTCTATATCTGGATTCCATATGCTGTTCTGGCTTCAGCCCATATGTTCTTTTTCAGAAAGCAGAAAGAAGGGGAAGGGAAAGACTAGAAAGTTGTACCGTATTATTTTTGTTCATATCACATCGGCTGGCACTTGGTAACCTGGCCACACCTAGCTGCAAAGGAGGTTGGGAAATGTAGTCTATTCTGGGTGGTCACGTGGGTCAGGTGGAAACACAGTAATACAGACAAAGAGAACAGCTGTTGGAGAGCGAAGCAGTGTCTGTCTGCCTCAGCTTTCCTCCCTCTTCTCATCTCCCTTCAGTTGACACCAGCAAACATTACAGGCACACCGTGTTGGAGCTTCATCCCTGAATAGCTGGTTGAGAGACTTTGGTTCAAGTCCTGGATCAGCTCTGTGCTTTGGGTTGTACCCTTTAATTTCTGTGGATTAGGGGTAAGAGGCTCTCCTTATTATCCCACTTAGTATAAGTGAGAACTAATGACATAATGATGTATGATAGCTCTTCGAAAGAGCTGGAAATTTTACTTTCAGATGTCGTGATTTTATTGTTGTTAGTAATAGCTATTATTTCTTGCTCTTCCCAGTTAATTTTCTTTCCTATTCTCAGAAAAAAAGAAAATAATAATTGCAGCTCCCTTCTCAGGAACATGGAAGTGCTGTTTAGTTTCACCTTTGGTTTATGTTTATTTGGGAAATGGAGTACTATCCAGAATGCTATGGGAAAAGAAACTGTTCTTTTCTAATCTATTCTTAGAGGTTTATTCCTAGCCAGCAAATCAGTTTATTTTTTTCTCTAGAACCTGATTTTTTTTTATTTCGCCTGCCACTGTGCAGTTCACATGAGTATCAAGCTGCTTTCTGTCTTCTACTTGCCTTTTTCCTCTCCTCCAGAAAACTCTCTGGCTACTCCCTCCTGGTTTTCAACCATTGGTTGTCTCATGCTCGTAGGGCTAATGGACTCTACTTTGGGTTTATTAGCTTGCACTTAGAATGTACTGCTCTTTAAATATTCTTGTGACTTCCTAGTTATCTGTCTTGCCCTCGTCTATATTTTGTTAACTCCTCTGAAGCTTTGAGCTTCTGGAAGGCAGGGCCTTGTGGGTCTCCTGGGCCTTCCCTTTTCTTCTTTGTGCCGGGGCGCATGCTGTGAACCTGGGAAAGACCATGAGCTTTGGAGCCGGGCACTTCTGGCTTTCAGACCCACCTCTACTCCTGATTAGTGCCTTCACTTTTGGCACTTGCCTCAACCGAAAATGGAGACCCCAGACCCTACATGACCAAGTTTGGAGGTGAGACATTGAAATGTTGCAGCATACCTAGCACAGGTTCTCACATGGGGTGTTCAAACAATGGTAGTTCTCTCCCTAGTCCTCCTGTCCCCCTCTTCCGCACATTTCTAGGGCTCTCCAAACAATATGTCTCAGCCATTTATTAGTTATTCAGGTGTGCCGTACTTTAAGAGAATTTGACCTTGCATGGAATATCAGGTGTATTGCACTGTTTAAGGTACAGGTCACTAAAATACACACACCTGGATGTGAGTTTTCTTTAGCTATAAAGCTCTTTAAAAAGAAAATTTGTCCTGACTTCAGAGCAAGTTAGAAAGAAGCTCTTAAAAATGGAGAAGGAATTATGTATGGTTGGAAAGCCTCCCAGGCATCTCTGTCCAGATCTGACTGGCAGGATCTTCACTGGGCAGGAAATAATGCCATGAGGAGTGAGAGAAGGGGCTTCTCCTTCCCTGGAGAAGGAGAGCAGGGGCTAGAAACACAGGTGCACTGGGCACCCGGAATGTGCCAGGTGTCATGCTGGGAACTTTACCTTAATCAGTAACCTCATAAGTGGGCGTTATTATCCCTGTTTTGCAGCTAAGAATACTTAGGTTCAGAGACCTGACATAACGAGATCACAGGTTAAGAGGCGGCTTAATTGAGTTTTGAACCCAGTTTTATCTGACATCAAAGTTTCACTTTGTTTTGTTGCTTCTTTTGCTGATTATTTTGGAATATGGGAGCAGAAAATGTTCTCTGTGGTATGAGTGGTGTTGGGAGACAGGAGAAAGAGCTGGGGGAGGAGAAGGGGCAGTGGAAGGATTCCAGGAGGGGGTTGCTTTCCTTGGAATCCTTCCCTATTATTTTGAGTTACAATCCCAGTGACAAAATATCTGAGTATGTGTGTTGTGAGAAGAACATTATCCTCATTCATAGCTGGACTACCGTACTGGGCAGAAGAATTTACAATAAAAGTCTTGAGATGTCAGGGAATTCTGCCAATGGGAAGCCAACTGGATGAGGCGTATTGTTCTTGATCTTAGATACCCCTGTCATTCACAAAACTTCTTTTTCTTTTTCAAAATACAGTTTCCATTCAAGTGAATATTATCATGTGGAGCTGTTGCTTCTATGTCTTTTGTTGCCTTTGAAACTCTCAATGTCCACAGAACAGGTAGCATTCTCTCCAATTTTTGGATAGGAAATTATGGAGTCACTTGCTGAAGGTCACACAGTCAGTCAGAAGCAGAGCTGGGCTCAAGCCTGGGTCATCGCCCTTGGCTCAGTGCTTCCCCTTTTTGCAGATCTCCATGGTAGCAGTTGGGTACTGGTAGGCACGGCCACAGGTTATGGCAGCTGGCCCTTGATGGGATGCCCTCAAGCTTGATGAGAAGAAGTGACAGTGGGTGAAGAATGGGTAAGGCTTCCATTCTATTTCAGCAAAGGAATTTGATTCATCAAGTTCACACCTCTTGGGCTGCTTTTTTTAAAAAATTTAATTCAATTTATTTTTTTAATTTACATCCAAGTTAGTATATAGTGCAACAATGATTCAGGAGTAGGGCTGCTTTTTATAAAGCCTTTATTCAATGTGGCTCTCCACTGATAGGCTGATGACTACAGACAGCCAGAGAGAAATCACACAGAGGAGAAAATCATTTTCCCCCTCCTTCTCTAAAACCTGAGAGGAGGAAGCCCACCAGGGAAATATGAAGTATGGTCCCTGAGAAAACAAATGTTAGATTGACCTGCCAATTCCCCCCAACCCCAGTCAATCAGCGTTTACCTGAGTAGCCCTTTGTTCACTTAACAACGGTTTTTGAGTGTCTGCCACGTGCCAGGCACTGTGTAAATTCTGAGAACGAAGCAGTGAATGAGTCCAAAGCAGGCTCTGCCCTCCTGTTGCTCATGGTCTGCTGGGGAGCAGATGAGTATATAAGAAGTTGCGGCGAAGTGAGGTGAGTCTCTGCTAAGGAAAGGATAGGTTGTTATGGGAACCTGGGCAGGGTCAAGCAGGAGGACAGAGAGTCTATGCCCCGCTCGTTTGGGAAGAGCCTTGGGAAGACATCATACCTTCCTCAATTTGCTTATGATTTAGCTTGGGAAATACAATTGCAAACCGGAGAGGACTGTGTGAAGATGGGAAAGTAGGACAGTAGTCCCCATTCCCTGTCATCTGTGGAAGGACACTTCCAATGACCCCCAGTGGATGCCTTAAACTGCAGATGGTACGAACCTACGTATACTGTTTTTCCCATATAAACCTATGAAAAAGTTTAATTTACAAATTAGGCACAGTAAGAGATTGACAACAACTAATAATACAATAGAACAATTATAACACTAGATTGTAATGAAGTTATGTGGATGTGGTCTCTCTGTCAAATGTCTTACTGCACTGGGTTCGTATCATCCTTGTTCTTGTGATGACATGGGATGAGGAAATGTCTGTTGCTGAGATGAAGTGGGGTGAATGGCAGAGGCATTATGACATACTGTTGAACTACTATCAACCTTCTGACAATAGAGGAAGGGTCATCTACTTCCAGACTGTGCTGACCACGGGTTACTGAAGCCACAGATAAGGAAGGGTGGGGTTGTAACTACTGTAGATGTTCGTGAAATAGAAGTAGAGCCTCTTGCTTCAGATCTCTGGGAGGGCAGTGATTTTTTTTTTTTTTTTTGTAAAGTAGAGATGAGAAGTGGCATTTAAAGAAGAAAAAATTTACTGACCAGCGAATAATAGGATTGTCAGGGCTTATAAAGATGGACAGGTAAGAATAGTGCTAACATAAGCTAACCATGATGTGCTGTGTGTAGAACCTTCATATGAATTTGTTATGAACCTCTCCTAACACTCCCGGGTTGCTGGTGTCTTATCCCAGTTTCACGGTGAGGAAGCTCGGAGCAGTCAGGTATGTTCCCTGACTCAACCTCTTGTGACTGGTGGAGTAAGAAATCAAACCCAGATCTCTGGCCCCAAGCTCATTGTCTCTCCATCATCTGTGTTGCTACCCCAGTCACTGTCGCCAAGGGAGGATGGCCCTGAGGATATCAGTGACATAGCCTGGAGCGGAAGGCTGCCGAGAAAGCAGCCACCACCCCTTCCTGTGAAATAGGACAGCAGAAGAAATATGTGCTGATCCAAGAGGGACCAAGTCCCCACTCTGTGCCTCTTGGCTTTTCAGCACCTCAGTCTCTTCCTGTGGTGGGCTAGTTCTTGGTGACCACCTCCAACTATCCATCAGTGCCAAGAGACAGGGATGGCCAGAGTTGTAGTGGGGCTAATTACTGAATTTCTTGAACACCCAGATCGCAGTGTTTTGGTGTGCCATTTAGAAATGTCATTGCAATGCAGACTTTATTATCTTTTTTACTTGGAGGACATTATTAGTGATTTCTGGATAAATTGCTCAGTTTGTTAAGCTAAAGATGCCACAGTCACGATACTGCTCAGCTTCAAAGCCTGTCACCTTTTCCTGGGCAGCCCCCTTTTCAATCAATGCTGCTTAGAGAGGAGACCAGCTCAGAAATGAGGCTGGTTTCTGAAAGCCATTTCCATGCCACACGAAACTAGTTAAGCTGTGTGTGCAGTTGACATTGGGTCAGGAAGATCATTTTAATTTCTAAAATCATTATAATGTAGATAGTCCATGGGCACAGAAAACCTGAGCATGGCTATGAATCCTGACTCCATTACTTAAGAGTCAAGGGAACAAGCTACTTAATTCCTGAGCCTGTTTCTTCATCTGCAAAATGGAAATTCAGTGGCATACAGGACAGTAAAAGTTCTTCCCTTTCGGAACCTTTGTTTCTGCTTGGTGCTAAGCCCAGAGCCACAGATGGCCTGTTGGTTGATGTTGATGCCATTCTTCCAGCACCCTTGGTCTGTACTGTTTGTTCAGCAGCTCAGCAAGGGACTCTGGTAGGTGTTGGCTGGGTTTTAGAGACAGGAGGAGGGTGCACAGTTGGTGACGGAATAGGGACAGTGCAGGGCTCTGCATACAGAAGTGCCCGATGAGGATTTGCTCACGGAACTAAGTGTCAAGATGAAAATTTCCTAGCGAGGACGCCACAAGCGAGGAGCTAGCTGTCAGGGCCAACTCTGCAAATCCTCACCGGGGTAGTGACTTTGCAGACTCGAAAAATGTTTCCATTTTCACTTTTCCCCATTGTGGTCCTCTGTGTGTATGAGAGAGAATAATTTTAGCTCTCATCAGCTAGAGGTCTGGCTCTTGAATCATAGCTACATGGTGATAAAAACCCACTGTTGCCACAAGAAAGCTTGGCAGGGAGAGAGGTCTTGGTACGAAGAACAAAATGAAAGAGCTGGAGGCTTAGAAAAGAAAATAAAATACGTGAAAAATCACCAGCGATTTCTGCAGAGCTGTGGGTGCCCTGCTTGTAGAGCCAACTGTGTTCAGGCTGGTGACCCTTTGTTCTTCTGTGGGGATGCAGAGAGGAGCGGGGCTGGGCTGGATGGGCGGATATGGCAAAGCCAGAGCAGGGGAGGGATCCATTTCCTTACCTCCCCACGTAACTGAGGGCCAGGCCCCCCTCTCAGAGCTCCCTGGGGTAGGTATGAGGAAGCAGAAGGCACCCCGTGGGGTAACAACAGTAAACTCTAAAGGGTCCTTATAAAGCAAGGCACATTATGTGCATCTTAACAGAGAACAGCAGACTGGACCCCTGCTCTGCAGAGACAATATGCAGTAGGGGCTCTCTCGGGCTGTGGGACTCTGTCAGTCTAGCCTTGGCAGGCAGGCAAGCAGGAAGGTGAGGAAGCGGCAGAAGCCACAGGTCTCTCTGATGGTCGTTTGATCCGAGCCCTCCTGGGACTCAGGTATTTAATTACACTGAGCTGTATTCATAGGCCTACACCGGAGACCTTGGCTGCTATCCAGTGCCTTAAGTGAAGGGAGGCAGGATTTCTTAGCAGAGGGCTTTTTTGGACGTATGGCAGAACGGTGTGGTTCAGGCCTTCCATCTTTTCTTTCTTTGTCTCCCTCCCTTCCACAAACATTTGTTAAACCCCTACTGCATGCCAACTCACTTAGAAATGTGAATAGACAGATGAATAATCGCCATCTTTTCCGTGATTATTAACTAGGTCTCCAATTAGATCAGGGGGCACTCACAGAATTTTGGAATTGAGAGTGACTTCAGGATGTCATCAAGGTGGCATTAGATCCTTGAATCCTTCCCTGAAGTTTAAACAGCCCCTGGAGTGAGACCATTCCATTTCCAGGGAAGCTCAAGGGTGAGAATTTCCCTTTCATATAAAGCTAAAATTCCTCCCTGTGGATTCCACCCCCTTTTCTCGGCTTTTGCCTCCTGGGACTTAGTGGGACAAAGTAGCTTCCTTTCATACAGTAGGGCTTCAGATATTTGAAAATGATTATGTCTGCCTTGAGGCTCCATGACCAGCTTCTTCCATGTGGTTCTGAGAAGGTTTTCGGTGATGATCTTCTTTTCTCTCCCCTTTGTCCATGTGTCTCTCATGAGGGGCCCAGGAGTAAACTGCTTTCTGTCTGTGGTTTGGTCCCAAAGGGAGTAGAACTATTGCTTCTCTCATTTTTGAAATCACATTTATGGATCGAAAGAGCATCAGAACTAGTAGGGGTCTTAGAGACCACCTGTTCTGACAGCATCACTGTGAAGATAGAAAGATGAGGCCCAGAGAGAAGTGCTCACCTAGTTTAGTGGCAGAGCAAGAAAAGGACTTAAGTCTCCCCAAATCCCATATCCTTTAAGGTTTGAGCACTTTCCATCACTCCTTACCACATCTCTGCATCTCTCTTAATTGCTCTTAATTCAAATTTGTTTTTTGTTTTTTTTTGACTACTACATCATGCTGTTGATTAAAATTCACTGGCACACAGCTAGAGTCTTAAGTTATTGCATAGGCTCTCCTATGAACAGTGTTTCTATCATCTTCTGCTTTTCCAGTTGGCTTTTTGGATCCAAGTCTGTGATTTGACATTTCTCCAGATGTGTTTCCCCATTTCCCTTAGCTGTGCCAATCTGGGAATATAGTCACGGAACAAAGTCATAGTAGTAAGAAGAAAACAATTCCTTTTTCTGTCACTTCAAGCAAGATCATTAGAACCTGGTTTATGGTTTCAGGGGTATTAGTGATATCTCATGTTGACTCAGGAGTGACCATCTCCTTCCACCTGGTAGTATTCACTTTCCTTCCCTATCCAGTGCTGTCACTTACCCTGTGGTTCTCCAGTTGTGAACCCCACCCTGCTGGGCTATGGACTTTCTCTATGAAAGTGCTGATGTTACTTGTTCTGTGTCTCCCACAAAGACATGCAGAAGCTTGTACTTCACTACAGTGGGGGTGAGATGCCCTCCTCCTACCTGTGCTAAACTCTGGCACCAGCACACAACAGGATTATATCATGCTGCCAGTTAGAGAACACTTTTATCTAACTCTTGGTTCAGCTTCTTGAGTTTGGGTTAGAAGACACCGTGTACTGCTGTATTCTCCCTTTCCTGCTCTCACAGGGTCTCACCCTATCCCAGTGTTTGTAGACAAAGCTCATTCCTGGTAAGCCAAGAAAAAGTTGGCTTTTGAGACTCAACTCTGTGACTGCTGGTAGGGTGAATCCTTCCCTATTGGCTACAACTTCTTGGCACTAGGAGGGCTATTGTTCCCTGGCTACTTACCCGTCTTATCTGGGAAGCAGCCATTAGTTCCCTGCACCACTCTCATCTG
The DNA here is from genome assembly GCF_007474595.2 of Lynx canadensis. Classification (NCBI taxonomy): domain Eukaryota; kingdom Metazoa; phylum Chordata; class Mammalia; order Carnivora; family Felidae; genus Lynx; species Lynx canadensis. Next base: position 32,021,371 of record NC_044319.2, read on the forward strand.
AATGGCTCCTGGGGCCTCATATGTAAATAGATTCCAGCCTTTTGCCCCCATGTGCTTCGGCATAGTTTTGGCCAAGTTATGGTTTTGGATTTATCTTTATGATTTTTTGATTGTTAGGTATATGATTTGTAAATATTTTTCTTCCATTCTGTAGGTTGCCTTTTCATTTTCTTGATGGCATCCTTTGCACAAACTTTTTAATTTTATGAAAGTCCCAATTACCTTTTTTGTTGTTGTTGTTTATTCCTCTTGCCATGTTAAAGGATGGCGACCTTTTTTTTAATGTTTATTTATTTATTTTTGAGAGAGAGAGAGAGAGAGGGCATGCTGAAGGGGGGATGGGTAGAGAGAGGGAGAGAGAGAGAGAGAGAGAGAAATCCCAAGCAGGCTTTGCCCTGTTAGGGCAGAGCCTGACGTGGGGCTCAGTCTCACAACTGTGAGATCACGACCTGAGCCTAAATCAAGAGTTGGCCACTTAATTGACTGTGCCACCTAGGCACCCAAAGGATGGTGATCTTTAATCTATCCTCTTGGTTATTGCCTCCCTGGCCTAAAGTTATCCATGAATTTGATCAGCACATCATCTGTCTGACAGTGTTCTGGCCCAATCATTCCTTCATGTCACATCATACAAAAGCAGTGCATGCTCTAGAACCCCTCTTCTCCTCCTACTTCAGAAACTTGCAAGGGAACTTCCTAATGGATCAGTGAGGGTATCAGAGTGAATATGAGGGAAGGCACAGAATTAATAACCACCCACAACCTTTATTATAGATAGGAAATACTGCTTTGTGAATTTCACTGGATGTCTCTTATTTCTGTGTAGTGAAGGAAGTCCTGGGAAATGATGATGAAAATCTCTTCATTTTTCTGGGATACTGCTAAGAGCTAGAGCCAAGACTGTTGTTGTGGGGAATGAGAATCAGCACTGTCCTCCAGTGGGCATTCCTGAGTGTTACCTGAGTCTGGGTCCAGGAAGCATGTGGTGTTGAACAGTGATACCTGACCTGGTAGCATCTTGTCATCCGGTCCCCCTGCACCGTGACCTCCACGATGCTCTGGAAGCCAGAAATGGCTGCTGCTCACCACATGTTAAACCCCCGCCCTGCTTTTCACAGTCAGCGCAGCTCTAGGGAACTGTCTACTCCCGAGGCTTGGAAGCCAAGCACGAGGCTTGGGGCAGGGAGAGAACTCACATGAGGTCACATGCTGACCTTTCCACAACCAGCCCAGCTGAAAATAGCACCCACAACTTCTGACTCCGGGAGTTCAGACCTGACTATGCATTTGTCATGCACGTTGTTCCCTGCAGCCAGCTGCACCCCTGAGACCCTGAAACCAGCTGAGAGAAAGAGAGAGAGAACACCACAGTGTGAGTATGACGAGTGTGCAGGTGAGGTCTGATTCGAGGGAAATAAGAGCTTACATTGGAGCAGGTGCACTTGATTAAGGGAGAATGAAAATATTAATTCTAGTTCCCTACGTTGCTATGATGCTTTGCAACAAACGGAGTGTATTGTACGCATTATGCCATTTAATCCTCATAGTAACACAGTTGAGGAAGCGAGACTCAGACTGGTTTTCCTGACGTGGCACGGCTACCAGAGCTCACACCTAAGTCTTCTGAGGTGTTCCCTTAGCACCCCACAGCTGCCCCTTTGGGAGCCCCACTGAGAACAAGGGAAGGCTGGGCCAGTTTTACCTTGTTCTTTTTTCACTGCGATGAAAGACATGAGGTTCACACAGAGCTCTCTTGCTCACAGCTGTCAATTTGGACAGTTGATTGTTAGCAAAAGTCTCAGTTCTGTGGACTTAGGGCCACATGTCAGGAACGGAAGGCTGAATAATGGACTCTGCTTTGGGGAGGTATCTGCATTGGCCATTTAGGTCCTGGCCTGTCTGAGGGAATAGTCAGTCTCCTGGTGCTCTGTGTATAGAAGCTCATCAGTACCAAGATGTCTTGCTTTTCTGTGTTTGGGGCAGTCGGGATAATGGCAGTATTGCCAATGATATTAGACACTAGGATTTATTGAATACTTCTTATGGGCCAGGTACCCTGAACTCGTATTGACTTATTTAACCACCACAACCCTATGAGATGGGACTATTACCATCACCCCCACTTTATAGAGATGAAAACAGAGGCACAGAAGGTGATACATCATTTGTCTCAAATCAGCTAGGAAGTGGAGGAGCTGGGTTTCACAGATTCCAACTGCAGATACTTACCTAACTCAGTGAGTGTGGAAGACCTACCCTATGCCCAAGATCTCTGCGGTACAGTCAGCTTTCTTCCTGCTCTGCTGATCTTGTACCCCTGCTTCTGCCTCTCTAAAGGGCTGAAGGTGTAGGGAGTTGTGAGAGAGGACCAGGTGGGGTAGACCCTCTGATGAAAATAGGCCGTAGAGATGTTCTCTGATTCACCTTGCCTTCCCTTAGCTACTCACTCCCTTTGTGGCTTCGAGAAGTTCTCAAAGCCGAGGCTACCCTCTGAGCTCATTTCTTCATCTGCAAAATGAAGCTGATGATGTTTACTTGGCAGAGTGGTTGTGAGGACATAGTGTCTGTGAAATCCCTGACACGGGGCCTGGCATGTAATAAGTTCCAAATAAATAAGTGCTGGAGTTATTAATCACTGTTAGTATTTTCCCTTTTCCTTCTCCTTTCTCTCCCTACCCCAGATAAAGATGTGGGTGTTGCCCCATGAGCACTATCTGGATGTTGTCTGACCCCCCCCTCTCTCAAAATTGGTACAGAGGCCTGTGAAGTGGGAGAATGTGGCCCACTGCCATGCAGCCCAGTTCCAGAGCCATCTCTTGTTATGAAATGGCAGGCATAGTTCACTTATTCATGCCACTGGCCTTTGGGATAAATCAAGTACAGTGCACCAAAGAATTTTCTTCCCACCTTCCCCTCAGTTTATCAGGCCTCCCTCCACAGCTGCGAGCCACTAGAGATGGAGGCCCTGGATGGTAGGCTGGGGAGAGGGGAGGTCTGGGGAGAGGAACGATGCTCTCCTTCTACATTGTGGGCAAGCTTCTGTGACATCACCTTTCTGCAGGGCTTACTCAGCTGTTGCTTTCCCCATTAATCAGGCTTCTTGCAAAGCTGTTATCTCATTATTTAAATATCCTCCAGTCGAATGTTCTCACATTCATAATTTAATGACCTTAATTATGCATATTAGCTGCCTGATGATATTCCATGGTTCCTCAGAGGCCAGGAACTGGACTTGGAAGTGCATGTTCCCTGGCCAGGTACATGAGGAGATCAGAGAACATGAGAACTCCTAACGTGCCATAGCCCTTTCCCCAATGACTGCCACTCACTGTCCTCAGAGGTTGGGTGTCTTGGCTCAGCTGTGCTGCCTCTTTGGGGTGGGGATGAGAAGAGAACAAGCACTTAGAGGGCCTGGTTCGGTGTCTACTCCCAAGGAGCACTTTTCCTTGTCTCTGTGTTTCTCCACCTGGAGACAAGACAAGTAACCCTCATCTCTGCCTTCCTGAGAATAGATGCGTGGGGTACATTTGAGATCTGCTGTGTAACCTTGGGCCAGATCTTTCCAGAGAGGACTTCAGTGAAAACCTTAAGGGTTGACTTGAGGTCTCTTATTTCAGTGAGAAGGTGAACAGAGTTTAATCTCTTGGTTATGTAGCATTCCATTTTTTCCTAAACTTTTTTTTTAAGTTTATTTATTTGAGAGATACAGAGACAACATGAGTGGATGAGGGGCAGAGAGAGGGGAGAGAGAGAGAATCCCATGCGGGGCCCGAACTCACAAAACCTCGAGATCATGACCTGGTCCAACCGAGAGTTGGACACTTAACCAACTGAGCCACTCAGGCACCCCTTCCTAAACTTTTATTTAATGCCTACTGTGTACAAGGCACATGGTAGGTATTTTCCAGGTAGCCAATAGACCTGTCTTTGCACTGAGCCTACATAATTGATAAAAAATGTTGCTATTTGCTGACGTAGGAAATACCTACTGTGTCCACTATCGGTGCATACAGTGGGTGGAGGCAATATTTCTGAGCGACCCGAGTAAAGATAAGTCCTTTTGCCTACTTGTGCTTCCATAGGCTTGACATCATCCCTTCTGAATCTTCCCAGAGAGGTTGATGATTTAGTGTCATTCATTTGACAGAAGATTGAGCAGTTAGATGCTGAGAATAAATGAAACAGTAAAAACGTTGCAAGGAGGTGACAGTAGCAGGGGGACAGACAAGAACACAGGCAGTTGCAATGCAGTGGGAGAAGTTCCATGGTTGTTGGTGAGTGTGTTTCTAAGAGAAGATGTGGGTAGAGGTTTCCTAATCCCGTCTTTGGAGTCAAGGAGAAATGGGTGTTTACTGTGCCCTGAGGGCTGACTGGAGTTAGCCAGGTTAAAAAAAAATTTGGAGATGGGAGCACATGGAGGCAGTCCAAACAACATGGTGCATTTGAAGAGAATGAACTGAATTCACATGGCTGGACCATAGGGAGAGAGAGCAACTAGCAAGCATCAAGGCTCCAGCAGAAAGTAGGGGCTAATTTTGCAGGGTCTCATGGGATCAGAGCTCACGCTTTTGCCAGAGGGCAGGTGGAGCTGTCCAGAGATTTTCAGCAGGGAATTTTACCATGAGAGAATGGATGGGAGCAAAAGCCTAGATGCAGAAACAACAGATAGGAAACTTCAGTATTATTTTAGTGGAGAAATGATAATGATCTGAGCTAAAGCAGTGATAGTGAGGATGGGGAGAGATGGAAGGATTCCAGAAATATTAAGAAAGTCAATGGACAGCTCTTGGCAATGTCCCTGCCTGGGGTTGAGGACAGAGTGTGCCACTGCACTGCTGCCTCACCGTGGGCTTCCTTCCCGGCCAGACAGGTAGATAGATGCGGCATTTTAACAATGCCCAAAAGCACCACTTGAGCCATATGGAGGGTCTGTGGGCGGCTGGGCAGCGCCAGTGGGAAACAGACGGGCTGGCCAGGAGCGATGATGAATGAGCACGTCTGCCAGAGCCAAGACTTCCCTCTCAGCCTCCCTCCCACAACTGCTGTGTGCAAGGGCCCGGGGGCACCCAGTGGCAGAGATGCCACGGTCAGCAGCAGAACAGCATCTTGTTTCTTCTCTTTTTCCCTGCAGTGCCCTTGCTTGAGCTCCTCTGGGGCAAAGCTGAAGAATTGCTCTGTCTTTATGAGATTATTTTACTAAAGAAAAACTGGTCAGATCCCTCTCCAGCCAAGCACCATGTGTAGATTTTGTCTGCTCTGCAGACCTGGGGAGAGACCGCTCCTGGTTGAAGGGGCTGTTGGGGCGGGGGGGAGAGAGGCACCCTTGTCCACCCCTCCCCTCCTCTCACTGGTCCATTTGCTCCTGGTTGATGTTTCCTCAGGGACTGTTCATCACAGTCTTGCTAGACCCCCCACCCCTCACCTCATCCCACTCCTCTGGGCCACCCACGTGTGCACTTTGGAAGGTACCCAACCTCCTCGGAGAGGCCAGCCCTCAGCGCTGGCTGTAACATGGTGGTGTTTGGAAAAGGGAAGGCTTCCCACTGTCATCCAGAAGCCTGGGGTTTGGAAGTCTAAGTGCTTTGATGTTTGTTCTCCTAAAATCACAACCCACGTTTTTCTCATTTGGGGCCACAGGACTTTGCTGAAAGTGATCCAGGCTGAACCCACATTTGTATCTTTACCCACTTCCTCCTCCTACTCAGGCTCCTCTCCTCCTACCTTGTGGGAACGACCACACTCTTACCCATTCCCATTCCCAAGCGCCACATTCCTTCCCTCTGGCTCCTTTCCTTCCCCACTGCTGTCCGTCATTCTCCTCTTCCTAGACAAGTCTTTGATTCTGGGCTGCAGAAATGTTTCCCAGCAGCTTCCCTGGATTGTTGAAGGATACTCTTGCCCTCCTCGCAGTCAGGTCTTGGACCCTGCTGCTCTGCTCACAGTTGACAGGTGTGCTTTACTTGGCCGCAAGCTCCAAAACCACCACGGGGGCTTGAAACCTCTCACCTGGGAAGCCTCTCCCAGCAGTCTTCAAATCCTTGGCTCTGAAACCAACCTGCCAGCGGGGCCTCTTATCCTTTGTTAGTTGTGAAAGAAACCACTTCTGGGGAGAGACCCCTCCCTTCTCAGTCTCCTTTACATAATCGAGGCGCTGGCTGCCTTTGGCCTGGATAAAAGTACTCAGTGGATGCCTTTTTTTCTGAACCTCTTTCTCTCACCCCTAACCCTGATGCCCTAAACTCACAGCTTCCTTGGAATCACTAGAAATAGAAATGGTTTGGGGCGCCAGGATGGCTCAGTCGTTTGAGTGTCCGACTTCAGCTCAAGTACTGATCTTGCGGTTTGTGAGATCGAGCTTTGTATCCGGCTGTCTGCTGTTGGCACAGAGCCCGCTTTGGATCCTCTGTCCCCCTCTCTCTTTCCTGCCCTCCTCCACTCGCTCTCTCTCAAAATAAATAAACATTAAAAAAAGAGAGAAAGAAATGGAAATTGTTTGGGTTTGCTTTGAATTGTCTCTTCCGTGTGAGAGAACGGGGACATGGGGTGGGCGCTGTGTGTTGGCCTGCTTCTGAAAACTCAGTAACCATGGTGAATGCCCTTTCCAGCAGTCCAAGACCAGGGAGGCCACGGAGCAGGGGGCTGGTTAGATTGATTTATTCTGGCTTTGGCCGTGTCTTGTGAGCTGTTGGGATCCAGTTGCTGTGAGCCAGATGGGAGCAGTGGTGTTCTTCGGCCCAACTGGGGTACCTACTAACGCAGGTAGTAGAAACACCTGGCGTGGCTCCATGGCCCCTGGGACTGCAAACACTCTGCTCTTTCCTTTCTCTTTGTGTCATCTTGTTGGGTCCTTGTTGGTGTTGTTTTGGAGTTGGTTGCTCCACAGTGCATAGGAGGTCAAATTAGTGCCCTTCTGTCCTTGGAGGGGATAGGTGGAGAGGACCCGGCTCCTTGGGGACTCGGCATGCCTCCTCTGCATGGCTGCTCAGCCTCGCTGGTGCCATCAGCAGGGGCATTAAGGGAGCCTCGAGTAATCGCCCTGTGGTATGCTCCTCTTAACGATTGTTATTTGTATCGGAGTGTCATGTTATCTTTACCTGACAGCATTGGTTCCAAGCCTCTAAGCATTACTCGGGTTTTTTAAAATTTACACGGAGAGCTATGTGGACCTGTGCTTTTCCTCATTTCTTCGTTGTTCATATATGCATGGAGCCCTGTGTTCCAGGCGTTGGGCCAGACTGTGGGGATCCTGGAGGGTGGATCATTCTCAGAGTCTGCCTTTTGGGAGTTTGTAACTTGGGGGCTCAGCAGACAACTCTAAATCAAAGTGGGTGTGATCCATGCTGCAAAAAGGTCTCTGAGAAAGGGCTAGAGTTTAGAAAATGAGAGTGACTCTCAGGAAGATACTTCTTCTATGACTGCAAGAGCAAGCCTTTGAGAATACTGTGTTCACACTAGTGTGCTCCCCACAGGTCTGTTATCATTACTGGGCAAGCAGAGATGGATCCATGGACCGTGTAGTATCTGATGTGAGTCTGAAAGAAAGCTCTGTGTAATTCAGATTATGGGGATAGACACTTCTTGTCTGTCCATCTGGCCAGTGGAGATGTACCATGGACCTTAAGCAGCCAGAGAGGAAGAGTCAGGAGTCCTACTTGCTTGGAAAGACCTCATTTATGGGCTTAGACGACATTTACACTAGGCAGCTAGCAGATATGGATAGCTCACAGCCAAGGAATGCCAGGTGTGTAAGACAAATGGGCCCAGGAGACCTGGGCTGGGATGTTGTAATGTTTGAAGCTATACAAAAGAGGCAGGAAAGGTATTTGAAAATAAGCACTGGCCTTGGAGGTCAGAGATTCCAAGCCATAGGAGATGTGTCCTAGCCCCAGGCAGCTCGTCATCTGAGTGACTGTTAGATCCCTTCATATAAAACACATAAATGGGGCATAAGACAGTGTGTGAGACTGTTCTCCACTATCTCAGGGTCAACAGGGTTGCTCTAAACCCCCAAAGCACCTCTTCTTCCTGACTTCCTTAACTCTCTTAGTAATACCACCATACTCCCAGGTACCAAGCTTCTGCCCCTAGGCCTTTTCCTCTCCTCTTCTGCATCATTCCTCCATGGAGAGCCTGGAAATTGCATCCCCTTGAACTTGGTGTCTATATACTCCTTTAGGGTCTTGTTACCACACCCTGATCCTGGCCCGCTTCACAGCTCATAGAATACGATAAGAGCCTCTTGATTTGACCCCTACTTCTTGCTTTTCCCTCTTTCAACCATCCCAGAGCTGGCCACCCAACCCAACCACCTGCTGCCATGCAGGGATTGAATTGGAGGCTGAGGGTGGGAATGCATGCCGAATCCTATAAGTAGGGCATTGTGGTTGTCCAGGTGAGAGCTGAGGTAGGCTCTGATGATAGTAATGGCAGTGAAGATGGAGAGAAGTGGGAAGACCTTGGATAAACTTTGGAGGTGGAACCAACAGGAGCAGGTGATGGATTGGCTGTGGAAGGGGTGGGAGTGGAGGTTGTAAGATTAGTTGATGAGTTGGACTAGTAGACTAGTTGGGAGACTAGTGCCTTACCTGGGGCTGGGTTGGTGGAGGTGGCCCAGGTCTTGAAGTGAGGATGGGGTGGTTTTTAAGGGTGGATCATGAGTTTGGGTTCAGATATGTTGAGTTTGAGCTATCCAGGAGATGTAGTGGAGTTGACTTATGGACTGGGGCTAAAGAGGGAGTTTTGACCCAGAGATAGAAATCTTGGAGCAACTGGCTTATAGCATCCCAGTTAGATCAGGGTGTTAACTGAGTATATACTGTTATATCCATCTTCCCACCAAAGGTCTTGGAGGTGTGTGTGTGTTTCATTTTTACGTAGGCGGAGTGAGCCATGTGTAACAGGGTACTGAAGCTGGGCCCCTTTCTATCTGGCCAGGTTCAGGAAAAGGAGGATGGGGATAGCAAACAAGGAACCATCTGTGATTAAGCACATTGATGAGGGAACCCCGTTGTTCCTTTAATCATTGCCTGCGAAGATGTCCGTGGCCCTTCTATTAGTCCCTCGGAGAGGCAGTTTGCGTGAGCCATTCACCCTCTCCTCACTCCCTCATGACCTTGGCCCAGTGTTTGCACACCAAAACTAGGAGTGTGGCTAATTGCATCAAACCCACCCTCAATACCACCCACCGGCCTAGTTATTATTCCCTGCTTCTACCCAGAGTCCTGTTCCGAAATTCTGTGAACAGACCAAACATACCCAAGTGCTTCACACCTCCCACAGACTTCCCTAGCCCACCAGCCTCACAAAACATATTTGTCCTTTCAAATGAAACAGTAATCTTGGCTTATCTAGATTCAATAGTCCAGAGATGTCTGTAGCTGAAAAAAATAAAGGAACTTCTAATGCGCTTCTGCTCAGGCTCACTGTGCAAACAGCCCCAGCCAGGCTCTGACAGGAGGACCAGGTGTGGTGTGTGCCAGATGGGTGCCTGCCCTCCCCGCTGTGGCCCTCCTGCCTCTCTCAGTGTGTTATGAATGGGGACTGCTCTGAGCAAGCTCCATTCCCATCCAGACGTCTCTGTGTTTTTGAACTGCTTTATGTTTGTGTACTTATTTGTTTAAAGTCTGCCCCCTTCTCTGTAAGCTCCTTAAAGGGAGGAAGAGTCTGTCTTGTTTACCGCTGTATTCTTGAGGCAGCAGACAGCACCTGGCAGATATACATGTTTAGGATTAAAGAATCATATTATTCACTCATCATTATTCATCATATATGCATCATTTACTACCCCTTATATCCTAAGTTTCTCCTTCACAGTGGGGCTTCTCTAGTTCTATTATGCCCATGGTTTTGTTTTGTTTTGTTTTGTTTTGTTTGTTTTTTAAACTATCCTTAACATATAACATCTTTGCAGTATTGGTTTTGTAAGAGCAGGATAGCCATTAGCAGCCTGGGCCTTAGCATTTGGGCTTGGCATGGGCTCAAGACATGGGCTTGTGTTCTTCTGCCCACCAAATAGCTGCATGACCTTAGACAAGTAACTCACCTCTCTGTGCCTCATTTCCTGACCTGCACAAAGGGGACAAGTTTCTTACTCTAAAATGTTGTTGTGAGGAACCAGTGAGATCACAAATATAACTGCTTAGGGCCATATCTGGCCCACCAATTAGTGATGATTAAACACAAATACATTTAAGTGTGTCTACCATTATTCGTTACATTGTTTACATGGCTCTCAAACTTTTGGGTTCAAGACTCCTTTATAATCTTGTTTTTTTATTTTACTTTTTTTAGAGAGAGAGAGAGAACAAGTGGGGAAGAGGGGCAGAAGCAGAGAGAAAGAGAGAGAGAATCCACACTTAGCATGGAACCTGACATGGGGCTTGATCCCACAACTGTGAGATCATGACCTGGGCTGAAATCAAGAGCTGAATGCTCAACTGACTGAGCCACCCAGGTGCCCTGACTTCTTTATAATCTTTTAAAAAAATATTTATTTATTTTGAGAGCATGTGAGAGAGAGAGCGAGTACTGAGCCTGGTGTGGGGCTCATCTCATAAACCATGAGAGATCATCACCTGAGCCAAAATCCAGAATTGGATGCTTAACCAACTGAACCATCCAGGTGCCCTGACTCCTTTATAACCTTAAAAATTGGGGCGCCTGGGTGGCGCAGTCGGTTAAGCGTCCGACTTCAGCCAGGTCACGATCTCGCGGTCCGTGAGTTCGAGCCCCGCGTCGGGCTCTGGCCTGACGGCTCAGAGCCTGGAGCCTGCTTCCGATTCTGTGTCTCCCTCTCTCTCTGCCCCTCCCCCGTTCATGCCCTGTCTCTCTCTGTCCCAAAAAATAAATAAACGTTGAAAAAAAAAATTAAAAAAAAAATTATCAAAATCCCAAAGAGCTTTGTTTGTATAAGTTATATCTATTAATTACTTATTGTTTTAGAAATTAAAACTGAAAAATTTTTAAATCACATATTTTGTTAGGTCATTTAAAAATAACAAACCCATTGCATGTTGTGTACAACTATATTTCTAAAACAAAACAGAAAACATTTAGTGTCAAGGCTAGTATTGTTGTACATCTTTGCAAATCTCTTTACTCCTGTCTTAGTAAATGACAGCTGGATTCTCATACCTGCCTCTGCAGCCCGTTGCGTGATCACAGACCACATAAGCCTGGAAACTTGTGAGAGATTGAGGGTGAAAGAGAAAATCAATGGCTTAGTATTATTATGAGAATAATTCTGAACTTAAGGACCCTCTGAAAGGGTCTCAGAGATTCTCATTGGTTCCTGGCCACATTTTGGGAACTGCTGTCTAAGGTATTGGGTTCCAAAATTAGGATCATAGTCAGATATTTGGGGCTAATCTGAGGAGGAAATCAATGAGACTGAAAACCTTTGTGAGCTGACTGAGCCCCACAAGGGTGCTGTGAGAATCTCAAAACCTGAGCATCTTCACTTCATTCTTTTCCTCCTTCTTCAGCATGCAGGCTGGTTGATAACTCTCAGAAGAGCCTTCTTTCGCTTTTATCTTCTCCATTTTTTCTGTCTCCACTTGAGTCCAGGTTCTAATAATCCACTCCTGAATGTCAATGCCAGGATTCTCTCCTGGGTGTTGACCATGGATGTAGGAGAAAGAGCATGAACTCTGGAGTCCATATATAAGTGATGAATCACTAAATTCGACTCCTGAAACAATAAATAAATAAATGAAACAATAAAACAAACAAACAGCTCTGGAGTCAGACCTGGCTAAAATTCTAAGTTCATTTACCATGAGGCAATGGTTGCCCCATCTGTAAAAGGCAGTTGCCAGGACTGGTCCTCAGGGAGTCGTGTAGTTCTAAATGAGATCATGATGCCACACACCTGCATGGGGCCTGGCTTGCAGTGGATACTCAGTTCTGCCAGCTCACTCCTGGGCATCACTGAACCCCCCTCCTCTGAACCCCCATGGGTTTAAGCCAATACTATCTGCATTTACCACTCACTTGCAGGTTGTGTTGTTTCTTCAAGATTGTTGGCACAAGAGGCACAACCATGCCTATAAATGTTTCTGTGCCTTCCATGGGGCTGAGGTTTATAAATATTTATTGCTTTGTGTGAAAGAAGTAGAGGATGCATTTTCTCCCTTGCCAGATGAATGGTTTGGTTGGAGGACTATTCCATCTGTCCAAGGAGATACTGTCCTACTTAGAAACTGGTGTTCTGATGTTACCAACAAGTGACAATCAGCAGGCAGGTCAGATGCATGGACCAAGAAGAGATGGCGGGGCGCCTGGGTGGCTCAGTCAGTTAAGCGGCCGACTTCGGCTCAGGTCAATGATCTCGTGGTCCGTGAGTTTGAGCCCCGTGTCGGGCTCTGTGCTGACAGCTCAGAGCCTGGAGCCTGTTTCAGATTCTGTGTCCTCCCTCTCTCTGACCCTCCCCCATTCATGCTCTGTTTCTGTCTCAAAAATAAATAAAGTTAAAAAAATTTTTTTTTTTAAAAGAGAGATGGCTACTACAAACACATCTGTTTAACAAAGGAGATTGCCAAGTCTTTGCAATGATGGGCTTATTTGAGTGTTTTTCAGTATAATGTATTTCACAGAGAGAAAAAAATGTAATGCCTCAGAGGTCGTTAGAAAGGCATTAGTCCTAAGCTAGATGTTACTGGAAGAGGCAGCTGAAAGGTGGTCCAGCCACTTCCACCAGGCCTTTCCAGGGGCTTCCACCATCACCCCAGCCCTGTGAGGAAACTTGTTCTTCCTAGAGCCTGCAGACTTGTGTACCCTCTGGTATTAGAGCGTTAGCTCTCTCTCCCTGCTTCTTTCTAGGTTCTGTCTGTAACTGACACCCTAAAAGTACTCAGAATGGCAGGAAACAAAAGCCCAGGAAAAGGTGTCTGAAGGCAGGTTTTGCTTTGCCCTTCCAAGCACGCTGCCCTCTCCCATATACCTGCAAAGACAGGTGAGCACACAGAGCCCCCCACACACTTACTTGGAGTAGGGAAGAGAAAACCATAGCAAGAACAATGAAGAATCCGAATTAGTATCTCAGTAAATTGTCTTGTCCCATTAGGAAATCATAGTAGGGTTCTCACCTGGTTTCCTTTTCTCTAGGAATCTGTGCAAGCGCTGGGACATAGGGACTGGGGGCGGGGGGCAGTCATCATCATATCTGGTAGAAAACTGTTGACTTCCTTGCCCACCCGTGCAGGGTCCTGTGGAGGTATTCCAGATGAGGGCAGTCTCTAAAGTGGATACTGTCTAATCTGTCTCCAGATAATATTATAACCAACCAGGGGCACCTGAGTGGCTCAGTCAGTTAGCGTCCAACTTCGGCTCACGTTCTGATCTCGCAGTTTGTGGGTTTGAGCCCCACGATGGGCTCTGTGCTGACAGCTCGGAGCCTGGAGCCTGCTTCGGATTCTGTGTCTCCTTCTCTCTCATGTTCCTCCCTGCTCACGCTCTGTCTCTCTCTCGTGCGTGCGCTCAAAAATAAAGATTAAAAAAAAGATTATAACTAACCCACTCAGAAGGGCTAATTATTTGCCTTAGTTTTAAAAGATTTTTAAGCCAAACACCCCTCAGTCTTCTTGCTTACCCAGTTGTGTTCAGTCTGTTCAGTGCCATGTCCTGCTCCCAGGTGAGAGGTGTTCCACTTCTGTTTTCTGCTGAAGGAAGCACACCTGACTGACCTTTCTCAAATGCCCTGCAGTCACCTGGAGGACCAACCCTGTCTGTCCTCTATGCTCAGGTTGCTTTTGAGCCCATCTAGCTGTTAGTCCTCCTGGTGCTGGCTTAGGGAGAGCTCATTTCTGATCCCATCATGATGGGGCAAAGCCCTAGGACCATGGACTGCTTCTTTCTGAAGAAGACCACCCCATTTAAAAAGTGTGGATGGGTCACAGGCAAGGGTTTGTTTGCCAAAACCAGATAAACTTGTTTAGAAATGCTGTGGGGACATGCTGTTGGGAGATCCTAGTCTATTGTTGTGTACTTGCTGAGAGGACCCAGAAAAAAGATAGGATTTTATAATTGTTTAGTTATCCACAACCCCTCCATGGGGTAATAGGAATAGGAAAGCAAAGCCTAGTTTTTCCCTTTTTCTTCTATTCCTTTCTTTTCCTCTTTTGTTCCTGTTCTTTCTCCTCTCTCCTTCCGTGTTCTCTTCATCCCCTTCCACCCTTCATTCTTATCTTTCTTTGTGTATCAGGTCAGCATGAATTCTCCTCGAGAAAGTTGAACTTTACTCTGGGTTGCTGGGCACCAGGAATTCAGAATGTCCCTGTTTCAGGTTGCTAGGCAGGTTTCACATGGCTTTCTGGAAAAGGCTTCCATTTTTAACCATATATCCTTGGTTCATATGTAAAATAAACTCAGTTCTTCAGAGATGTAGGTGATGTTTAGGGTGCAGGACACTATTCTTTCCTTATTCTGTCTACTTGCTGACTGGATTCAGCTCCTCAGCCAGTCTATCCATGGCGGGGACAAGAAAAACAAGAGAAACCTCCAGTTGCTTTTGCGGTAGTCCTTTGAGCTCATGTCTCTCACAACTTTACCCTGTACTGCTTAGCAGGGTTTGAAGGTACTGACCACAGCCTGCTTACTAGCCAGTTTTTCTCTGGGGCTTATATTTTCCATGGTGGCGGTTTGTTAGATAACATTTAAAAAATATCCCATACATTGGTGACACCAGTTTCATCAGTTACCAATGATCTAGTATGATTGAAGCGAAGATCTTCGAATTAAGGACTGGGAAAACCAGTTCTGGACTTTGTCATTTAATCATTTTGGATTTTAGTTCCTATATTTAAAATAAAGGAGCATGTCCCTCTCTCCACTAAGGTCTGGGGATGAGGATGATTCATGGAGATGTTAGTATAAAAGTCCTTGTAGTAGTTCACATTAAGTTACTTCTCACATACCCTACTCTGGATAAGCAATACTGATAACAATTGTTGACCTCTTATATCACCCAGAATCTCTGGTGGCTGTCTGCAAAATTACTGTAGATTGCTTGTTTGGTGATCTGTCTATATTAATCTCAGACACGTGATATGGTTTAGGGTCTGTGTGCATGATGCATGCCTGTGCCTGCATATGACTTGGCTGGATTGGAAAACGAAGGCACAGAGATGGTCTCCTGCTAAGTTAGTACAATGTGAGAACAAAGAAGAATATGAAACTGGGGAAATATGGAGCCCCTGCCCTTCTTCTTTTTCAATACTCTCTCCTCCACGGAGTCTTTATCTTTTGTTTGGGGCATGCCTCTTCTCTGATACCACCTCTGCCCTTTTTTCTGCTCTCAACTTTTGTCCCTTCCCTGTGTTTGGTGGTCCTGACGTCTTTGTCTCCAAACCCATATAGGTAATGGGTATATGTAGGGAGATTATTATGAGCCAAAGAAGCCTTCTATTGCAAAGCATCCTACATACAGATGAGACAAGGTACCTCATCTCTCATCTTCTTTCCTTACCTAAACACTGTATCTCCTGGTGCCTTGTTAGGGATGTTTTGCAGAACTTCATGTTTTTTAAAGGGATAAAATGGACGACCTGTATGTTCTTCTTCAGCCCCACGATGCTGTAATTATACAGTGGATCCTTCTTGCCAGTGCTCCCATTGTGGTCAAAGCAATGGTATCTGTGATACTCTTTTAGCCTTGGCCAATTATTATTGCATCTGCCCTGTGTAGAGGCATGTATGAAGGTTTGAAGGTGAATAAAGCATGGGCTCTACATTTAAGGAGCTCCAAGTCCAATGAGAAGATAGACAAATAAACCCACTGTTAAAATATTGTGCAGTTGATTGGGCCAAGATGGAGTAACAGAAACTAGATTTAGCCTCCTGCTTGAAAACAAAACAAAACAACCAGACAAAACATATGAAACAATGCCTTTCAAGATACTGGGCATCAAACAATGAAGGACAATGATCTCTAAGACACATAAAATAAAAGAGGCAAGCACTGTGACTGCCCCAGATTATTGCCTTAGAACAATTTCAAAGCTGTGAGTCCAGGAGGAGGAACTCAGCCCTGAGGACAGGCAGCAGTATTTTACAGAATAGAGCAGCAAACAGGAGAGGCTATGCAGACAGAGAACTCTGGGGATATGTAGAGAGTGTCCCCTTGAGTTTTCAATAGACCACTAATCACTGTATGTGAATGAAAAGACTACCCAAGTCTAGGGAAAGAACCATGCAAAAGGATTAAGAAAAATGTGCTCACATGGGGCTGGTAATAATGCCTATTCCCACCAGCCAGTCTGGATGCATAGGCACTGGGTTGAGTTCTCAGGAGGGTCTTTCCTTGTGGGGAATAACCAGGTTTAGACTAAACACTGTTCTGGTCCCACATAACAAATCTCAAATCAAGACCTCTAAGGATCAAACCGTTTCCAACTAACTTAACCATTTCCTAGAACAAAGCTCAAAAATATTTGTAGGAATACAGAAATATCCAGCACCCAAAAAAAGGTCAAATTCCCAAAGACTGACATTCAATAAAAAAATTACCAGCTATACAACAAAGCGAGGCAAATACAACGCATGATGAAGGAGAAAAATCAATTAATCAAAAATCAATTAATTGATTAATTAATTAATCAATTGATTTTTGATTAATCAATTAATCAAAATTAATCCAGAACTAATACAGATGTTAGAATTACATCTAGCAAAATAATTAAGTTAGTTATTATAACTATACTGTATGTGTTCCAAAAGCTAAATAGGTACATGGAAGATTTTTTTTTTATCCAAATTAAGCTTCTAGAGATGAAAAGAATAATGTCTGAAGTTAAACAAATACAGTGGATAGGATTAATGGTAGAAGCAGACACTAGATATTACAGAAGGAAAGATTAATGAACTGGAAGATCTAGCAATAAAAACTACACAAAATGAAACCCATAGAAAGAAAAGAATTTTTAAAGAATGAGCATATTATCAGTGAACTATGGCACAACTTCAAGGGGCTAATATACATGTAATTGGAGTCCTTGAAAGAGAGGAGGGAACAGAAATAATATTTGAAGAAATAATGTCTGAAAATATTCCAAAGTTGATAAAAACTGTGAATTTACCAATCCAAGTACCCAGAGAGCCCCAAACACGAGAAACATGGGGGGACAAAAGCCCTATGCCAAGGCACATCATTATCATATTGCTCAAAAATCAGTGATACAAAGAAAATCTTTAAAGCAACCAGGGGGGGGGGGGGAAATACGTTCTATATACTGAGGACTAAAAATACCAGATTTCTCCCTGGAAACAATGCAAACAGAAGACAATGGAGCATCACCTTTAAAGTAGTGGAAAAAAAAAAAAGTAAGGAAGGAAAGCAGGGAGGGAGGAGAGGAGGGAAAGATACAAACACTGTCAACCTAAAATTCTATGTCCAGCAAAATATCTTTCAAATTAAAAAATAAAATGAAGACATTTCAGACATACTAAATCTAAAAATATTTCTCACCAATAAACCAGTACTATGAAAAAAATGTACACAGAAGTCCTTCAGACAAAAAAGAAAATGGTAAAAAAAAAAAAAAGAAAATGGTACTGGGTGGATTATGGATCTACATAAAGAACTAAAAGCACCAGAAATGGTTGCCCCTCTGCCTGAGCTTTCTTTTCTTCTTTTGCTGACTCCCTTCTACCAGTCCTTCAAGACTCAGCACAGATGACCACCATCTTTCCCCAACCTCTGAGGCTGGAGCCTGCGTCCCTCCCAAAGTACTCTGTGATGAGCCCTTATACTGCATTCATCATACTGTATTACAATGGTCTGTTCACTTATCTAACTTCTCTAGGAACTTAACAAGCTCCTTGAAGGCTGAGACCATGTGCTGATAACTGGCGGATAGTCATCGACTAACAAACACTTATTGGGTGGATCAGAATTCTGAACTAAGACATGATAGTGATGATAAGACAGAAAGGGCTCTGTCTGGAGACACTTCTGAGCAAAATCATTAAGACATCATTGGTGACCAGGGAGTAGTAGTAGATTCTACTTTGTTTCCCAAGATGTTAGTCATTTCTGGACCCCTTTCTGTCATATCCAAGTTCAACGTGTATTATTATTTACTTAACATTATTTTTAAATTGGCTCATACATTTTTTAAAATAACGAAATGTATTTTTTAAAGAAAAAAAAAAAACATGGTAACCAGTTCTGGATGGAGGCATGATTGGCAGAGCCATTGGTGGGTGTGGTGAGCCCCTGTGAGTCAAGGGAGGCTTTGCTATTGTTTGCATGAGTGGGTGACTGAAAGAAGGAATGAGGTGTCATTTGAACATTTCTAACAGCAAGAATAAGCAAATCCTCAAGCAGAAAAGTAGAGAAAGGCTGCATCTTGCAGAGGGTACTGTGTTTGCAGAAGCTGTGAGCCTGGTTTGCCGATGCATTTCAGGCATTCAGGGAATGGTAAGTGTGACTGGGGGTGAGGGCAGGGTTTTATGGTGAGAGTTTATTTTTGGCCTCAAGCTGGTCCTGAAAGAATGAAGCTCACTCACAATAGGCCAGTGTCTGACCTCTTCCCCTCTGCCTAGTATCTCCTCTAGAAGGATGGAAGAACACTCATCTGAAAATGCCATGAAGTCTCAGCTCAGAAACTGTGATACAAACCGGCATGAATGCCTGGCAGAGAGCAGGGCAATCTGTGAGCACACGTCCAACTCCTCTTACCAAGCGCAGTGTTGGTGGGGGAGTGAGGCCGGCATGGCTCCAGGCCAGGCCTGTGGAGGGGGACGGGGGTGGAGTGTGGCAGGCAGGTTTCCTGGCTCCTGCTCCTCTTCTCCCACCAACAGTCGGAGTGCCCCTGAGGTTGAGGAGAGAATAGCCCAGAACCTGAAGGCAGGTCAGGGGTTGGAGGCGTTGGTCCATGACTTATGACTTACTAGTTGTGTGCCCTTGGGCAAAAACAGTCTCTTTGACCTTTGGGTTCTTCCATCTATATAGTAGAGCTAGAAAGAAATTATCTGCCTATCTCAGGATGCTTGAGGCTCACAATGTAATAGATGCAGGAGTGCGTTGTAAACCCTCAGATGCTGTGCAGGTGCTAATTGTTCATGTAGAGGAGAGAAGCCCTCTCAAGAGGCTTTTGAGTAGGAGGCTGCCTTTCGTGTAGACACCATATTATTGGACTTCCTCTTGGAACCAAAGATGGCATACATGGTCCTTTCCCAGAGTTAGAGTGAAGCTTGCTGAGGGCTCTTTCCTTTTCAAAAGGTAATGGCCCTGGCTCTATGCATGCAAGTGCCTGTGAATGCAACACAGGCATTGTGTCTCTGCCCTCTCTTTGCTGCTTCTAGTTCTTTTTCTCTCCATGACATGGACAGCTAGGGGCATGGCTTAGGGCTGTTAGTGGCTGCAGAGCCGAAGGGGCTGATGAAGCATTGTCCAGATCTTGGGCTGGGAGGAGGAGGCTTGCATCAGACCATATGTAACCCAGGCCCTTGGTTTAACCATCTATGTTTAATCCTTTGATGAACCTTGTTCAACGGCCATTTAGCAGTGCAAAACATTCCTATTGAACCTCTTGCATTTCAGACCCTGTAGTAGGTTTTGCCTGTTTCCTTTTCCTCAGTGGGCCAACCTCCACCAGACTTGCTTGGAATTGATGAAAGGGGGCTGCTCAAGACAGAGCATCAGAAACCTGTGATTTATATAGTGTGTGTGTGTGTGTGTGTGTGTGTGTGTGTGTGTATTACAAAGGCTTTCTCATGGCCCTCTTTAATGCTGTAAACAACACTATGCAGTATGCAATATAATTTTATGTGCACTTGAAGTCAGGTTGGCTGGGCTGAAAAGAGATTTAGCAGCTTGTTCAAGGTTGCACAGCTAGTAAGTGGTGGACTCAGGAGCAAACCTAACTTCTGATTGATTCTAGAATCCCTGTGCCATCCAGAACAGGACATGAAGTACATTGTGCCTTGTCCGGGAGGAGGGCCAAACATCTTTAGGATGTGTGCTTTGTGTCTTTCCAGTGCTGACAGTGGGTTGTAGAGAAACTCCTCCACTCCCAGATTTGGTGTGGTCCCTCCAGTGATGGAGTGATGGAGTGATGGAGTACATGAGGCAGGCTGACTAGGTTAGCCTCACACATGATGGCCAGGAAATCTGCGCTCTTCTCCACTGGAAGCAAATCCCTGATGGCACCCTTTGTCTTCATTAGCACCGATTCACTTCTCTGAGGCACCGAGCTTACCGTCTATGACTGAATTCATTTACATTCATTCCTCTGAGGAGACCTCCAAATGAAAGTTTTTCTAAACGTTCCCTCCCCCTAACTTCATACCCAGCGCTTGTTTCTGGTCTATTAGATTTATAATTTAGGAAGAAAATTAGGTGACTTCATTTTTTAGGGCAGGATTTATTCATTTTAACCCCCACCATTGCAACTGGAGCTTAGTACTTTATTCTTCCAAAATGCATTCCTGCTAAATGCTGGTGGCTGCATGCTTCACAGCCTTTTTTCACAGTTTCTATGTTTTACAGGGTATTAATGACTCCATTTTGTAGAGTGATAATGTGGTGATGCTTTTTCTTTTCAGGGCTGAAAAGGTTTAGAGAGTCTGCCTGATGTGGCTTCTAATTAGAGGGAAGTTTAGATGTAAGCATTGATTTCTTCTTTCCAAACAAAGGGAAACACCTCAGCCATTCTCCAGCAAGCACATTCAGCCAGAAATGGGAATGATTTTTTCCCTCCTACTCCTCATCTTTCTTATGTTTGTATTTTCCTCCTCCTCCTGACTGCTCACAAGTACACCAAAAACTTCTCTGACTCATAGCACACGGGAGCCAGCAAGTTCTTCTTCTAATCTTGAATGTTCCATGCTTTGGAATAATAGAGGGACCAGTGGGTTTGCCATTTGAGCTGCTTCAGCATCTGCAGGCGTGGGTCTGAGCCCTTGAGATTCTTGAGGGCTATTTTTTTTTTGGCTTTTTAAGTTTTTATTTTAATTCCAGCTGGCTCACATACAGTGTTACATTAGTTTCAGGTGTACAGTGTAATGATTTCAACAATTCCATACATCACCTGGTGCTCATCAGGACAAGTATACTCCTTTGAGGGCTACTTTGGATCTGGAGATCTGGGGAATGAGGTTAGAAGTGTTTGTGGGCGGTGGGGGAAGGCGGTTCCTTCAGGAGCTTTCTCTGAATCTGTCCTGATTTCTTCTCCCTTGGTTGGAGTTTAACTTACACCCACATGAGAATCACTATTTCATAGAAATATTGCTTATATATTTGATATGTGTACCCATGACTACACATGTCTATGAAAACCACCTCTTTTAGATACATTTATTTATTTATTTATTTAAGTTTATTTATTTTGAGAGTGAGAGAGCAAGCAGGGGAGGGGCAGTGAGAGAGGGGAGAGAAGAGAATCCCAAGCAGGCTCAGTGCTGTTAGTGCAGAGCCCAATGCAGGGCTGTATCGTATTAACTTGAGATCGTGACCTGAGCCAAAATCAAAAGTTGTTGCTCAACCAACTAAGCCATCCAGGCACCCCCATCTTTTTTTTAATTTTTTTTTTAATGTTTATTTATTTTTGAGACAATGTGAGAGACAGAGGGCAAGCGGCAGAGGGGCAGAGAGAGAGGGAGACACAGAATCCAAAGCAGGTTCCAGGCTCTGAACTGTCAGCACAGAGCCCTACGTGGGGCTCGAACTCACGAACTGTGAGATCATGACCTGAGGCAAAGTTGGGTGCTTAACCGACTGAGCCACTCAGGAGCCCCGACCCCCATCTTTTTTGAAAAAAAAAAAAAAAAAAAACAATACTTAAGGGAGTTGTTTTAGCCGGTGGCTTCATAAAATCCAAAGATGGCCAACACATAGAAATAATTTAGTTTGGTAGTGAATTCATGTGCCAAATTTGTAATTCAGGAAGATAAATTAAGTGACTTCATTATTTATTCATGTAATTAATTTCTGTTCATTTGTATGTTTGGCTTATATTGTTAATGACAGGATGAAAGGGATTATTCATTCATTAATCCACTTGGTACCACCTGTGTTCCAGATAAGTGTCTTGTTGGGAATACAGCGATGGGTAAGACAGACAAGGTCCCTGCCATCTTGGAGCTTATGTTCTAATGGAGAAAACAGAAAATTAATTAAGTCATAACTAGTCCCAGTGGTGTAGATATCTTTTATATTTTCCTCAGATGGTAATACAGCGATACACACACAACAGGAGTTGTTCAGTTATTTGCAGAACAGAAGGATTGAAGAATTTGTATGGAATAGTGCATTGAGAAAATGAGGGCAGATTTAGGGAGGAAATTTTGGGTGGTAGTGGGTGAACTTTTGGGAGTTATCGGTAGTGTTGCTGATGGAGCTGGTGGACTCTGATGGAGGGATGCAAGTGTGGGAAATGGGACATCATGTGCCCTGCTAACTAAAGACTTCCGTGGCCTACCCAGCTCCTCAAGTTGTAGTTTCATTCCTTCCCACCTGGGAGCTGTACCTCAGAACCACTTTCCTGGCTGATCTGTGCACCAGTGAGACTCCCCACAGGGCTGCGCCCAGAATCTTTTTCAGACTCTGCAGCCCCATCTTCTCCCCCCTATGCTCCTACTCCTGCCCCTGCTCCCTCTTCTCCACACAAATGACTAGATAAGTATACCCTTAATTAGGGGTGCTTCTAGGGGCGCCTGGGTGGCTTAGTCAGTTGAGTGTCTGATTCTTGGTTTTGGCTCAGGTCATGGTCTTGTGGTTTGTGGGTTCCAGCCACATGTCAGGTTCTGTGCTGTCAGATTCTCTCTCTCCCTCTCTCTGGCTCTCTCTCTCTCTCAAAATAAATAAACAAACTTCAAAAAAAAATTAGGGATGCTTCTAAACTTCTAGAAGCAGCTTTCTCCCTCCAGTAGCAAATAACACTTTCTGCAAGCAAGTCATTTATCCTGACTGGTGAACTGTGGAAATCAGGCGTGGTGGTGGTGGTGGTGCTGTTTTTTGTTTTTGTTTTTGTTTTTGTTTTTGTTTTTGTTTTTGTTTTCTAATTCAGGGGAAAAGCCACACCCTAACACCCTAAGTTGACTTAGATTTTCGTCAAGAAAGAAAAATCACCAAATCACCTTGGAGCTGGTTAACTCAAGCCCAGAGCTAAGGTTTAAATGCTGGGGAAGGAGAGGTGGAGCAGGCAAGCTTAATGTACTTAATCCATTTTGAGTTGATTTTTAGTGTGACTTGCTGGAGGCAGAGCAAATTATGCCTGCATTTGGCCATGGACTTAGAGGGGTGTTATGGTGCTAAATGACAACAAGGACACCAAGGGATTCCTTGAAAAAACTAGATGTCCTTCACAGCCCCATACAGAAGTGCTCCTTGAAAGAATAGGGATTGTACTGGTTTCCCTCTTTAATTTGTGGGCATTAATGTTGCCGCATTTTTTTTTTTTAATTTTTTTTTTCAACGTTTATTTATTTTTGGGACAGAGAGAGACAGAGCATGAACGGGGGAGGGGCAGAGAGAGAGGGAGACACAGAATCGGAAACAGGCTCCAGGCTCTGAGCCATCAGCCCAGAGCCCGACGCGGGGCTCGAACTCCCGGACCGCGAGATCGTGACCTGGCTGAAGTCGGACGCTTAACCGACTGCGCCACCCAGGCGCCCCTGTTGCCGCATTTTTGTGGCTCTTGAGAGCCACCTGTAAAACTGATGGCCCCACAGAGACGGAGAAGCCTCAGGGAACTCTGTACATGTGAGGAGAAGAGCAATGAAGAGATTTCCATCTATCCCCTAGTCCCAGGTACCCCTGGCCATTTCAGTATAGTTTCAGGGAACATGTCATGGCCCATACCCATCAATGGAGGAGCAAAGAATTAAATCCTAGAGAAATGGACAGAAAACACTTTTCTACTATGTTAAACAACCAGATTCCAAGGAGTGTCTGTCAACTGCAAAGGGAAGATGGGGGAAGAATAGGTTTAGGATGAGGGTGGGGGAGGGGAGGGATAGATGAGGGGTTTAATTTTGGACTTGTTAAGTGTGAGATGCCAAACAGAGATGTTTCAGAGCTTTTCAATCTGATCTACCAATCCTGCTTTCTAGGTTTAGCCTATCACTGTATTGACATCTACTTTAATATAGATGTTTAATACATTTTAACCGGTAGGTCAGTTTTCTTCTTTGCTCTTCTTTTAAAAATTATCTTAATTATTCATGTACTGTTACTCTTGCATTGAAATTTTAAAATCAGTTAAAGTGCTCTAAAAACTCTTGGGAATTTGCTTGGAATCACCTTTATAGCAATTTGGGAAGAATTAAGATTTTAATGTTGATTCTTATCATAATTAATGATTTATTTCTCCATTTACTCAAGCATTAAAAAAATTTCTTATGCTATAGATTGGATAATTTTCTCCATAAATGTTCTGTGTATTTTTGTTAGGTTTATTCCTAGATGTTTTACACTGCTTCCATTGTGAATGGTCTCTCTTTCTCTCTCTCTTTTTCTTATGCTTTCTAATTGATTATTGCTTCTCAAATAATGCTGTCAATTTTTAAAAACTTTAATTCCAGTGTAGTTAACATCCAGTGTTATATTAGTTTCAGGTGTACATTATAGTGAGTCAACACTTCCATATATTACTTAACAGCGATAAGTGTATTCTTACTCCCCTGTTGACTTTTGCTTGCAGATTTTACATCCAGCAACCTTCCTGAACTCTCCTATCAGTTCTACTAGTTTTTTTTTTTCTGATGGTTCTTTTGTATTTCATACATAGATAAATACATAACCTACACCTACAATTTTAACTCTTATTTTTAAAATTATTATCACTCTTTGTTGTTATTAAATTTTTAGGACATTGAGTATAATATTCAATAGTAGTAGTCATAGTAGGCTCATTTTCTTTGTTCTTGACTTTAAAGGAAAAGCTTTTAAAGTTCCCCTACTTTATTCACTACTGAGAATAATGTTGAGTCTTGGTTCTTTACAGTTTAAACCACAGCTTCTTTAATCTTGGCTTCTTAAAAGTAATTGATAGTAAGTTTTATTGAATACTTGATAAGTATCTCTTGAGAAGAATATTTTATCTCAATCTGTTGAGGTGGTGAATTACATTCCCTCCCTTCCTTCCTTCTTTCCCTCCTCTTCCCTCCCTTGTTCCCCCTCCTCTTTCCCTTCTTCCCCTTATCTTAGGTATAGAGAATTGAGTTGCTCATAAGCTCCCCAGAGTATGGAACACTCACAGCCGTGGTCTGTCAAGACCCTCTTCTTAAATTATCATTATTATTCCCTTTAACTCACTATTTTACCTTCTATTTGTATATTTAGAGATATGTGTGTACTGGGAAATATACACTGGAGCATTGTGTGTATGTAGAGGTATATGTATGTGTGTTTAATTTACATAAAAGGTACTGTGCTATGAATGTCATGGTTTCTTTTTGTCTCCTTCAACTCCGTGGTCTTTGGCATTCTATCTATGCTGCTATATATAAATATATAAAAATCTTTTAGTTCATTAATGTTTTAAAGTAATATGATAGAACTATATTACTACTGATGTGATTCTGCACAGAATGCAATTTATACAAAACTACATTTTACTTCTCCCCTGGTAATGGGGACTTAGGTTACCTCCCATGGCTTGATACCACAAATAGTGCTGTGATGAATAATCTTGTTCATGTTTCCACAGGACCTTTGGGAGAGTTCTTCTGGAGTATAAATGGATGAAAGTGTGGCACTCTGCTAGCTTTTCTCATATTGGTCAATTCTTACATTTCCAGGATAATTCCTACTTGATATTCAGTTAGGATGCTTTCAGCTATAAATAGAAATCTCTAACTCCAATCGCCTTAAATAAACATTAGGAAAATGTATTATCTCACATTATAAGATGCCCTGATGTAGAGCATCTTCAACGCTGTTTAATTCAGTGGCTCAAAGGCAACATCAGATTTTTCCATCTTCCTGCTGTGCCGTCTTCCACATTGCTGTTACCTTCTGCCACAGTTCCAGGACTCACGTGCAGGTACTACAGTGCCCAGCAGAAGTAGAAGACAACCTTTTTTCTTTGAATCTTTTTAAAAGTGAGGAAACTTTTCCCAGAAGTTTCCACGTCCACCCTCAACAGACTCTTTTGTGCCTCACTGGCCAGAATTGCATTATGTGCTGAGGCCTAATCTGCTCCCCAGCCTGGGGAATAAAACCATCCCAACTTCCTTAGACCAGTGACTCTTAAGCCTGGCTACACATTAGAATCACCTGGAAGCTTTAAAAAAATGAATCAGGGGCTCCCAATTTCACTTACCTGAGTTCTATTGACTAATATTTTATCTAAACTTTTTACTGCTCTCTAGTGTCTCTTGTGGTGATTGGTCTACTTGAATGTTTTAAATTCTTTGCTTTAAGTCTTTAATGATTATAAATCTCTGTGATCATTTACCATATTCTGTGTCTGGAGGAATTCTTCATTTTCTATATTACTTTTGGATTCTCTTTTCTTTTTATGTCCTTGAACCGGTGGTGTATCCTTTTCATGGCAACAGGTCGAGGCACAAGAAGGAGATCCCACCTTACCTGAGCACATTTCAAGCCTTTATTCATGGTACACTTTCTGATATCTCATTTTTTCAAGTAAAGTCACATAGTCAAATCCAAAGTCAAGGAGGAGACAATTTCATTAAACCAACCATAAGGCCATTTTGTGGGTATGGATAATAATATAGCTCAGGAGAATGAAGGAGTAAGACCAGCGATTCAACCTATACCAGGTAAGAAGTGAAAAAGGACAATTCAGTGGTTATGGTAGCCAAACAATGAGAGAATGGGCAATGCCGCCAGGTGCTACAGAAAAGGCAAGAACTAATAGGCCACTTAATGTGGCTCACTGGTCTTTGGTGAATTTTAGAGAAGTTTGAAGTGTTGGGGATAAAAGCTGGATTAAAGGGAATTAAGAATAAGGTGGCAGAAGAGTCATAGAATTGAGAAGCTGTGTTTATGAAGAGCTGGGAAGAGAAGAAAATACACTGCTTTTTCTTTTTTAATAGGGGAAATCTGGTAATGTTTAGAAGGGAAATGAAGGGAGATTGAAGAAGCTGTTTGATAGGGAAGAACTGTAATCATCAGGTCAGGCAGAGGGGTGGTATGTACAGTACATGGAAGAATTAGCTTTAATCATCACTGCTGTCATCATAGCTAAATTTATTAAGCTTTTATTATGGTCCAGGCACAGTATTTTCCATGGATGATCTTGCTTAATCCTTAAGATAACTTTAAGAGATACACAGAATGTATTATTCCAATTCCAAAGTATGGACACAGTCTCAAAGGAAGAAAGTAAATTTCCTAGGACTACCCAGTTAATAAGCAGCAGAGCTGTTACTAGGAACCAAAGGCAGTGTTATTCATCCTAAGGAAGGATGGGTGGGGAGGAGTGATGAGTTGAAGTGAAGGTGGTTATGTACCCTCAAACCTGATGATCTCACAATGATGCAGTGTATTGAGTTAGGGGAATAAAGTAACCTGAGTAAGGAGAGAAAGAGGCAACTACAGTAGGAAGAATGTATAAATACCATGGAGGAGCAGGGGGATATTAAAAAGGGCCACTCTGTAATAGACCAGTTCTCATTCCTCTCTGTCAGAAATGATCAATTTGACAAGAGATAGAAAGAAAAGGACTAAGATTTGAGATTTGACATGTGCACTAATGAGATATGGCTAATATGATTCTGGGACCAGGATAAGAGTAAAAGCTAGCTAGCTAACAGAGGCTGCAGCTGTGAGCAGAGATATGAGTATATTTAAAATAGGGATTGGGGGAGGGAAGCTGGGTGACACTGCTCCCGTTGGGAAAAGAGCCGAGAATTTTGGCTGGGAGAGTACCCTTTGCGTTTTCATCTCAGCCGTGGTGTTGGGGAGCCCACAGTTTCTGTTTAAGAGAAGACCATCAAGCCTAAACCAAGTCTTGGAAATTGAATACCACAGAGACAGTTTTACGTGGGGGAGGAGGGACAACACTGGATCTTTTCATGACACCAGTTACCTCTTCTGTATACAAAGAATAACTGGGACTAGACTTGCTCTCCTACCACATACAACTGGAAAACCAGACAAAATCTTTGAAACAACCCTTTGTAGATACTAGGCAACAGGAAGTACAGTTCTGTGACTCCTCAAAGAAGGGAAGCAAATTCAGTAAGCCCTATGAAAGTTCCAGCTTTCTGTCTGGGGCACTTTCTGGATCACCAAGCAGACCATGGAGATACTGCTGAGCTGAGGAGATATAGGAATTTGGTTGGGGCACCTGGGTGGCTCAGTTGGTTAAGTGTTCGACTTCAGCTCAGGTCATGATTTCATGGCTTGTGAGTTCGAGCCCCGTGTTGGGCTCTGCTGACAGCATGGAGCCTGGATCCTGGTTCAAATTCTGTGTCTCCGTCTCTCTCTGCCCCTCCCCTGCCCTCATGCTCTCTCTCTCGCTCTCTATAAAAAATAAGCATTAAAAAATTAAAAAAAAAAAAGTAATTTGGAGAGGCTAGGGTAGCTGGAATGTGCTGTGTAGAAGATGCTCAGGATCTACATAGAGGTCTTTTTGAATTTATAGCTAAATACTAACTATAAGGTAAAACTTCATGAGGCAGGCAAAGGATGACTAGATACCCGTAAGGTGAATGATTCCTAGAGATAATACACAGTTAGTAGAAACTTGAGTTCTAGCCAAGCAGAGTGGAAGATCCTCGATGAACATTGAGGGCATTCCAAAAGAGATCCCAAGAGAGTCACAGCTCAGTAATGGGACTAAACAAGTCCTAGAATAAACTCTACTTAATAATATTTTAATAAAGCTTAGAAAAGGATTAAGCTGATATGCAAATAAATTAACTGCCTGACAGAATACAATCCAAGTCTTTATTAAAGAAGACAAGAAAATCCAACATTTAATAACATAAAAGGCACAGTTTCCATCATGTAATCCAAAATTACTAAGCATATGAATTAAGCAAAAAAAAAAAAAAAAGTGACCTATAATTAGGAGAAAGACCAGTTAATAGCGGCAGACCCAAAATAACAGAGAAGAAAGAATTAGCAGACAGGTCTTTAAAACAGCTATTATAAATATCCATGTGATTGGAATCCCAAAAAGGGAGAAAGGTAAAAAAAATAAAAGGAATTAAAGCTAAAAGCTTTCTAAATTTTGTGAAAATGATAAAATCACATATCCAAGCAGCTCAACAGTCCCCAAGTAGGATAAACACAAAATAAAAGCACGCCAATTGAATTTAGATCAAATTACTGAAAACAATTTATAAGGAGAAATTTTAGGACTGTGCAAGAGAATATTGCATACAGAGACACATTACACATGGAAGAACGAAGGTTAACAATGACCACATGCTTCTTGTCAGAAACTTTTAAGCCAAAAGCAGACGGCATGGTATCTTTAAAGTGTTGAAGCAAAAGCACAACAAAATAAGCTATTAACCTTGGACTTTATATACAGTAAAAATATCCTTCAAAAATAAATACGAGATAAAAACGTTTTCAAAGGAGCAAAAATTGCCAAAATTTTTCACCAGCAGACCTGAAATGCAAGGTGGATAATATCAATGAAACTTAGATCTACACAAATGGAAGAAGAGCATCATGTGTGGGTAAATACAAAACAAACAAAAAAAAACAAGAAAACACAGACTGAAGAGGGTATATATTTTATGACTCCATTTATGTAACATTTCTGAAATGACAAAATTATAGAAATGGAGAACAGACTAGTGGATGCCAGGGCTTAAGGGGGGGAGGGTGGGAGTGAAGTGGCTATCAAAGGGAAACATGAGGAATCCTTGTGGGTTGGGAAAGGTGCTAAGAGTATTTCAATGGGGAAGTAATCTTTTCAACAAATGGTGCTGGAAAACTTGTTATTCATATTTGAAAATGAACCCTCCCATCACACCAGGCATAAAAATTAACTTGAAATAGATAAAAATTAAAACCCCTAGAAATCAGGGCATTTTTGCAACCTTCAAGTAGGCAAAGATTTCTTAGGATACAGAAAGTAGTTTGAAACATAGAAGAAAGAATGGATACATGAGACTTCATCAAAAACAGTATCAAGAAAGACACTGTTAAGAAAATGAAATTTCTAGCCACAGACTAGGATAAAATAACTGATAAAGGTTTTGAATCCAGAATATATAAAGAACTCATACAACTCAGTAATGAAATAAATCCATTCAGTTTTTTAAATAGGCAAAAGATTTAGACAGACACTTCACAAAAGCAGATATATGAATGGACAGAAAGCACATGAAAAGATGCTCCATTTAATTAGATATCAAGGAAATGCAATTTAAAGCCACAATGAGATACCCACCAGACTAAAATTAAAAAGACTTGAGCCTTGCTGGTGGTGGGTGTGCAAAATGGTATTAACATTTTGGAAATCAGGCAATTTCTTATAAAGTTAAGCATGAAGTTACAGTAAGACCCAGTGTTTCCACTTCTGTGCATTTATCAAAGAGCAATGAGAACATATGTCCACACAGAAACTTAGACATTAATGTTTATAACAAATCAAATCAGGAAAATCCCAAATGTTCATAAGCAGATGAATAAACAAATTGTAGTATATTCATATGATGTAATACTATCAACAATAAAAAAGCAATGAACTAGACATACACAAAACATGGCTAAATATCAAATATATTACACTGAGTTTAAAAAAAGCCAGATCTGAAATAGTACACAATGTATGATTTATATGAAATTATAGAAAAGGCAAAACTAACTTACAGTGAGGTAAGAAAGATAACTGGTTGCCTGGAGCTGGGCACTGGGGCACAGATAAAGACGTTTGAGGGAACTTTTTGGTACTGTAATTAAAATGTTCTGTATCTTGATTGTGTTGGTGGTTACATTTGTCAAAACTCATCAAGCTGTAAACTTCAAGTGGGAACATTTTGTCACACCTAAATTATACCTTGATAAAGTTGTTTTTAAAAAATTAGCATCATCTAGTTGCTTTTCAGTCTACCTCTGGCACACAGCCCCATATGCTAGGCTGAAGCAGAGCTCCTGGAGGTGGTTCATTTCATTTTTGACATTGCCTAGGTTTTCTATGAAACTTTTATATGTATGTATGTATGTGTATGCATATTACATATATGCATATATATACACATGGATATATGTACTTTATTGAAATAAAAACTCATATATATATAACTCACACATTTAAATTTTATAGCTTAGTGGTTTTTAGTGTATTCCCTGAGTTGTGAAAGCATCACTACTATCAATTTTATTTTCATAATCTCAAAAAGAAACCCCATACCCATTTGCACTTCCTATGTCTCCCCACATCCCTTAGCCCTAATTGCATTAGTAGGACTGTCACTAATATACCTTCTTTCTGTATATGTATAGGCTTGCCTATTTTGGAAACTTCATACAAATTAAATCATACAATATGTGACTTTTCTGACTGGCTTGTTTCACTTAGAATACTTTTTTTCAAAGTTCATCTATATTGTAGCATATCTCAGTAATTCATTTCTTTTTACTGCTGAATAGTATTCCATTGTATGGATATATCATATCTTATTTATCCTTTCATTATTTGATGGACACACAAGTTATTTCTACTTTTTTGGCTCTTATGAATAGTGCTGCTATGAACATTCACGTACAAGTTTCTTCATGGACATGTTTCCATTTCTCTTGGGTCCATACCTAGGAGTGAAATTTCTCGGCCAGTGGTAACTATATTCAACATTTTGGGGAACTGTCAAACTGTTTTCCAAACCATTTGCACCATCTGCATTCCTACCAGCATTTGACAAGGGTTCTGGTGTTTTCGCATCATCACCGACACTTGTCTTTTTGGTTATCACCTTGTTGTGTGAGGTGGTGGATGTCATCATGGTTTTGATTGCATTTCCCTGATGACGAATGATGTTGAGCAACTTTTCATGTGTTTGTTGACCATCTGTATATCTTCTCTGGAGAAATGTCTATTCATTTCCTTTGCTTATTTTGTAATTAAGTTGTCTTTTTATTATTAAGAGTTCTTTATAGTCTGGATACAAATCCCTTATCGGATTTATGATTTACAAATGTTTTCTTCCATTCTGTGGTTGTGTTTTCACTTGTTTGATGGTATCTTTTGCAGCACAAAAGTTTTCTCATATAATCCAATTTATCTGTTTTTTTTTTTTTTTTGCATGTGTGTTTTTGGTGGCATAATTAAGAAGACTTTGCCTAACTCAAGGCCATAAATATATACTTTTACATATATATTTGAAGAATTTCATGGTTTTAGCTCTCATAGGTCTGTGATCCATTTTAATTAATTTTTGTGTGTGGTATGAGGAAAGGGTTGGACATCATTCTTTGGTGTGTGGATATCTAGTAGTCCCAGCTCCATTCGTTGACAATAGTTCTTTCCCTCATTGAATTTCATTAGTATAAACACATTAAAAAAAAAAAAAACACTAAAGCTGGCCTTCATCATACTTTTTGATTCATACTTAGCTTATCCATCCATCACCTAGCTGCCTGACAGGGAGAATAACAATGAGGGTCAAAATGAGGATCATCTCATTTGATTGTGCTTTGTCCTACAATCTAGGTTACATTTCAAAATAAAAAGTATCTATCTTAAGGAGTTGGGGCAAAGTAAGAGAGGGGCCTTTTTCCACTTTGAAAAACAGAGATTCTGAGCTGTGCCTTCCTTTTCCCACTCTAGGAAGTGTGACAGGGGTGGAGGGGACCAAGGAGGGACCAGCAAGGCAGCCCACACACATAGCTTCCATCCCATCTGGAGATACAGCATTTTTCTAAACTCTTTCCTTATTACATAAAATACCTTTATCAGCAAGAGAAATAGCATTTATGAGTTACAAGGCTTAACTATGGCATTATGTGTACACCGTGAACATTTAGGCGTCAAATGATCAAATGAACAATTTTTTTTTTTAATTTTTTTTTTCAACGTTTATTTATTTTGAGACAGAGAGAGACAGAGCATGAACAGGGGAGGGGCAGAGAGAGAGGGAAACACAGAATCGGAAACAGGCTCCAGGCTCTGAGCCATCAGCCCAGAGCCCGACGCGGGGCTCGAACTCACGGACCGCGAGATCGTGACCTGGCTGAAGTCAGACGCTTAACCGACTGCGCCACCCAGGCGCCCCTCAAATGAACAATTTTTGATAAATAAAAGGCTGCCTTCTAAAAAAACAAAAAACAAAAAAGCAAAACAAAACAAAAGAACCGTGTTCCCACTACCCTAGAACCCAGGATCATTTTGTTTGCATCACAATGCCTGCAAAGGTTAGCATCTTTGAGTTTGAGTAAGTTGTTAACAGATTTAGATCTGGACTTGATACTGTTTTCTGTGCTTAAAAACTACATGACCTTGGGCAAGTTATTGAAAGTCTGAGTTGGGTTTTGGATACAAAATGGGATAATAAACTACCTTGCAGCATGTC
This sequence comes from Lynx canadensis, assembly GCF_007474595.2. Lineage (NCBI taxonomy): Eukaryota > Metazoa > Chordata > Mammalia > Carnivora > Felidae > Lynx > Lynx canadensis. The sequence goes on from NC_044319.2 coordinate 32,054,812, forward strand.
TGTAAGGACTGAATTAACAAGCTGCCATGTGAAAATACTTGGTCCAGACCTGGCATGAACAGCCCTGCAGGGGGGATAGTATCTGCCCAGGACTGTCCTTGGTAAAGAGCATGTGCTCAGTGGATGCACAGATAGGCTCACCAGTTAAATCAGACCAGGTCTCTCTGCCCCTTGGCAGATCCAGACTTAGAAAGCTTCCTTTTTGGAAGCTTTTCGTGGATTCAAGGAAGTTCTCTTGGCCATTTTTTACTTTTTCAGGAAATAAGTAATGCTGACTGTTTCATTTGTGAATCTTCCAATTTAAGTCCTCACAGCCTAATGCAACTTGCATGCCCTAAAAATTCCTTCTCCTGCCTGCCAGGACAGGGCAGATTCCAGTTAGCATTTGGTTTTCTTGCCCAGGGAATCACCATTGTTGAGGTTTGGCCAATCAACAGTGAGCTGAAGCCTCCCTAGGCGGGGATAAGGACCTCTCCTTCACATCCCCTGAGTGTTTCTTTAATGTTGTATTTCCCACAAGAGCAGAGGCTGGATCTTTCTTTTTTCTACTTGTATGCCCAATGCCTAGCACAGTACCTATCACATAAATGTGTACTCATGGATATCTGTTTTGAGTAAAGCATGAAGGAACACTTATCAATCTGTCTCTAATGAAACTATCCAAGGCAAGCTTCTTGATCTTAGGCTCAACTCTCTGGGTCATATGACTTGGTTTCATCCCAAGGTCTGCCTTCACGTGTAAACAAAATAGGCATCCATCCTCATGGTGTGATTTCTGGGCTGCTGATGAGGCCTCAGGCCCCTTGTTTATTTCTTTTTTTTTTTTTTTCTGCTTCTACATGCTAGAAATTCTTTTAATAGAAGTAAAGCCTTTTATTATAAACAATATTAAATGTATTTATTGGTGTGACTAGTTACCTATTGACCCAAATGTACTGTAAACCAGTGCTTCTCAGATGTCAGTGTACGTACAGATCACCCGGGGATCTTATTGACATGCAGATTCTAATACGTAGGTCTGGCATGAAGCTCCTATGTCTGCATTTCCACAGTGCTCCCAGGTGATGGTGCAGCTTCTGGCCTGTAGACCATACTTTGAATGGAAGGCTCTGCTATGGGCTGAATTGTGTCCCCTTAAGAGTCGTATGTTGGGGGCACTTGGGTAGCTCTGTCAGTTAAATGTCCAACTTCAGCTCATGTCATGATCTCACAGTTTGTGAGTTCAAGCCTCACATCAGGCTCTGTGCTGACAGCTCAGAGCCTGGAGACTGCTTCAGATTTTGAGTCTCCCTCTCTCTGCACTCCCCCCGCCCCCGCCCCCGCCGCCTGCTCTCTGTCTCAAAATTAAATAAACATTAAAAAAAAAGATTTAAACTTATTTGTTGAATCCTAACACCTAGTATTTCAGAATGTGACTGTATTTGGAGATAAGGTCTTTAAAGGAGATAATGAATTAAAGTGAGGTCATTCAGGTGGGCCCTAATCTAATATGATGGGTTTCCTTATAAGAAGAGGAAATTAGGACACAGACTCACACAGAGGGACAACCAAGTGAAGACACGTGTTAATCCATCTACAAGCCAAGGAAAGAGACCTCAGAAGAAACCAACCCTGCCGACACCTTGATCTTAGACCTTTAGCCCCCAGAACTGTGAAGAAATAAATGTTTGTTGTTTACACCACTCAGTCCATGGTCCTTTGTCATGGTGACCCTAGCAAACTAATACAGGCTCTGTTCCAGGGTTTCACAACTGAGAGGGCATCCAAATGACCTATGATGCAAAGTTTAGATTCAAGACCTTATTATTAGAGGTACTGGGTGAGCATCTCCAGAGTGAACACCAGCTATAAGTATGAGTACTTTTTAAAAAGACCCACCCAGAGTTCTGATGTGCTCCCCTGGCTAAGAACAATTCCACTTCTTGGTGGAAAGTTCTACCAGGGGGTTGGGTAGGGGGTGAGTGTCTAGTCATTACTGCAAAGCCTGTAAGAGAAAGACGTTAATATGCTATAGTGAGTCACCAAATGGGTGACTTGTCCACGTGGCTGGCAGAGCTGGGGAAGGAGGAAGAGGCCAGGCAAAGACCCTCTGTCTGTTTCAGTGACTTAAGAGTTTCCTCCTGCTTAGCTTTTTCTCACCACCTCACCCCTGAGGTCAGTGGGGAAAACAGGTCTGAGGTGGAAGATGGGCAGCATAGTTTTTCTGTGAATACCCATTCAAAGAGCAAAGGAGCAACAGACATTCAGTTACTTCAAGGGGGTGTTTCTGGCTCTCTTAGAGAAATAGGGGTGGAGATCATGCCAGTCGGGCTTGGTTTGTGAAGGCTACATGGAATGCCTCTCACAGCAAGTGTCTCTAAAGAGTGGATGGTACTCATACTAAGAATGAGTGCAATGAAAAATTTTGATTCTAGCTAAATATGGCAAGTAGGGTTTTGGATGGCAGCTACCCAAAGGGTTTGGAACTCTTGCTCTGTGTAACAAGCTCAGTTGAGAACTCAAGATTCAATAAGGAGGAACACTTGAAAGGATCTTGATGATAAGGGTGAGAAAATGCCTCCAGAACATCGACACCATTGCCTGAGGCATGAGATCACCTGCCAACCAAATCGCAGTTAAGAGTAAGCGAATTGCTTGATTTTTTTCTTTTAAAGCTTGTGAATTTATTCTTTTTGTGTGTGTGTGTGTGAATTTATTCTTTGAAAATAAATGAGCTATCTAACTACAGTTCAAGTACTGGCAGGTAGAATGAATCACTGGGAGAAAAAGCGCTAAGGGGAAGAGTAGGTTACAGTAGAGCCCAGCCCCTTAGACCATGTGTGAAAGCATTGCCAGCTTTCCCCACTGAGTCCTATGAGGCTCTGTTCTAGAAAACCAGCAGGTAGGTGGGGAAGGTAGGGGACCTGAATATCCCAGAAGATTCACTGAGACTGGGCTTGCTCTCCATGGTGCTAATGGGGCAGCTTCTAGCTCTCCAAGCTAAACAATATTCTTGATACCCTTACCTGCTCTATGTCTTATGTTTAGTTCCAAGCCTAAAAAGGAAGAATATGGTCAAGGTCGTGTCCTTAAAAATTGGCAGAAATCCAGAGCCTGGGCTTACTTCTCCCCAGATGGGGCCTGTAGCCATGGCCACAGTTCTCACACCTTTGGTGGAGCCATTGGCCACCCCAGGAGAGGTATTATTCTGGGGGTGAGGAATCAACTCTGGCAAAAGCTTACAGGAGATAGTGAGAGAGGTTTGAGAAAGAGTGAGTTCACATTTCTTTTCTTTTAAAATCTTTGTTTTAAACATTGTGTGAAAGAGTCAGAGTCTTTATCCCCTTGTTATAATTTCTATCCCTCTTTACTGTGGTTCCTTCCTCTGACTTTCAGTGTGTGCCTTTGCCCATGGCTTGTGATGTCACTGGCCTGTGGACCAATTTCAGGTGGATAAACTTTAGATGATGCTCTGGAGAGGAGACTTCCAGAACTTTCCCACACTGGTACCTTTACCCTTTCTCCTTCATCAGTAAGCATTTGTGTCCAGGTGGGGTCAGGTCAGAAGGAATCAGGAGGGCAGATTTTTCAAGAGAAATAAATTGCAAAGGGCAAGCTGAGGGGTGAGCCCCAGGCATTTTTAGCATTAGCTAAAAATCTCCTAGGGGTTGTCATGATACTAAAGCCAGGGATAAGGACAATTGCTTGATTCCCTATGCTCATATTTGTTTTGGCTGATGTAAGGTGTAACTTGTACCTTGATGGGCCGGTCCAGGTAGATGATGTACTCGGTTGTCATTGGTTGTGACTGGTAGACAGCCACTAGTTGACAGCCTGGTCCCCAGGCTTCTCTGACATAAGCTCTGTCATATTCCTTTTCAGTCTGCAGTGGTTGTGGATTGTCCAGGTCTATTTTCCTTTTTTTGTTTCTGACCATACTGGAATCTGGCAGTGACCATTCTTCCCTCCTCTCAGACTGGATAAATTGTCTGAGGCACATTGTTCTCTGAGCTTTGATGTCTTCATTTTTAAGTGGAGGGGGTCCTCCTTCTATTTTTGTTATTTTGTGAAATGAAGTAAATATTTCTTCTTATGATTTGACAATAAATAGAGATTGGGAAGAGAATCCATTATTATATTGTATAAAATAAGATTTATGGATTTTAAATTAATGTGTGGATTCCAAATAGAAAGGCTCCTCTGTTCTGATAATTGATCATTTGCTGAATTTTTCCTACTTCACAGAGAGTCAAAAATGGGAGGTAACATGTTTCTGGAATAACATGATTTTTGATCCTGGGTTATTTTATCTATGTGTTAAAAACTTATCAGGAATGTCAGACACATTACATCAATAGATAAGTCTTTGGTCTAATTTTTTAACTAGATAAGCCCTTTTATTTCTAGGGATATTGAAATGTTGCCTGATTCAGATTTATCAGTTTCCAAGAAAATGAATTGAACTGCTTTACAAGAAGCAAAAGACAGTTGGGCTGACTTTAAGCAGGATGGTTGGGTCTGTAGGCAAAATTTAGACAAGAACACTGATCAGACAAGAATAACTAATAATGGGCTCATCTGGCAAAACCCAAGAAATCTCTCCCAAATTGTGTTTCTGTGATGCAGAGCTAGGGACGGTGGTAGGTTTTTAAGCTCTTAAAGGCAAATATTCTCTGTGTAGTTCTACCCTGTTAGGCTGAGTCTGGGCTCTATGGGATGCTCTGGTCCCTGGATGCTCTGGGAAGCCCTTGCCCAACCAGGGGCCCTTGGTCCTCTTGTTCTCCTGTAGAACAGAGTCCCCTTGGAGGTTTGAGGTCCACTGGAGGATTTGTGTCTAGTGGGCTCAGTGGTGGTGGGTCTGTCATGGTGAACTCCACCTCTCTCTCTTTGTCATCTGTCTCAGTGGTCAGGCCTCTAGGGAGCAGTCCTGCCAGCAATGGCTTTGTCACATCCCAATCTTGAGCCCCCTTCCAGAGCTGCTTTTTGTTATTTCATGCCTATTGTGCTCCATACACTGGGCTAGAGCCTTTATATATGATCTCTTCTAGGCCACAGAGGCCCTGCCAGCTAGGTGTTGCCTTTGGCTGGCAGAAAAGGAAGACTCGGAAAGGGACAAAAGTTGATGTGGCCAGTGAGTGGCAGAGCGGGGGGTTGCATCTAGCTGTGCTTCACTCCAAACTTTCTATCGCAACTGAGGGACAGTAACCCTGGCAAAAGGAACATCTTAGTGGTATTTTATCCTGCTTTTTCAGTGGCCCTGCATTCATTCCTGATTGGCACTAGGAGAGCCAATGAATGATGGAAATGTTGAAACCAGAGAAAGAAGAGAAGACATGGATCCCCAAAAGAGGACACGTCACTCAGATGAGATGTGGTTGTGAACCTCCCCCCCCTCCACTTTTTGTTTTTTTTTTAGCATAAACAAATGGTGTAGTTGTACCTGGAATTTTCTAAATTGCTTTTGATTCTATGGATCTTTTTAATGAGACAGCTAAGAAATTCCAGCATTTTTTCTTGATGTGTGAGGCTAGTGTTTATTCATGAAAGAAAGGGAACCATGAAATGATGTTAACCTTGCTGGACATTTGTAGCTGTAGAAGGATTTATTGCCTCCCTTGGACTGAGCATGTTTGCTTGAATTGCATTTAAATAGTGCATCCTTACTTTGAACGGATGAGCTAGTGGATGAGATTTCTAAGGGTAGAATTCCCTTTCCACAAGGGTTCTGTTAATTGTGTGTTTTACAAAGGACAAGGGAGTCCTGGATTTTTTTCTTTCCTTAGCAATTTGTGGACTAGAATCATTGAAATAGAAGGAGCTTTAAAAATCACTTCGATTACGTATTAAAATGGACTCTATCAGCCAAACAAAGCATTTATATGGAGCCCATGTTAATTGAGGGCCTACTATGTGCTCAGTGGATAACCTCTTGGTTGGCCATTCTCCAGCTTTTGTCTTACAGTCTCCTCTTGTTTCCCACAGTCCCAGCTCCGAACACCTGAGCTCTTTTGAGTTCTTGAGCATGCTGAGCTCTTCTACCCCTCTGGGCCTTTGGCTATGATATTCCTTTGGCCTGGAAGTCCCCTTTTCCAGTTTCCTTAGCAGGCTTTTCCTCACCCCTCATGCATGCCTCCCCTTAAAGCTGCTTTCTTCACTCTCCAGCTGGAAGAAAGTCCACCACCCATCCCATCTTGCTTTCTTCCTAAATGTACTGTTTTTATCCTTTGAACACTTCAAATTTGAAATTATATATTTGTTTACTGATGTGGTTTCTTTTTCCCCCATGAGTCTTCAAGCTGTGTGAGAACAAAGGCAAAGTTTATTCACCAGGATATCCTTAGCATTCAGCATGCTTCCTGGCACATAGTAAGCAGACACTCAGTAAATATTTACGGATGTTTGGAGTAGGTATTATAATTCCCAGTTGATGCAACTGAGGGGTGGAGAGGTGATGTGACTTTTCAAGGTCACCCACCTAGTAAGTGGCAGAGCTAGGAGTCTACTCTTTTACCCTATTATCAAATCCAATGCTCACTTCACTTTAAAGTTCAGTTTTTGACTTTTCCTTAGAAACGTAGCTTTTGGGCACCTGGGTGGTTCAGTCAGTTCAGTGTCTGACTCTCGGTTTTGGCTCAGGTCACAATCCAGTCTTGCATCGTGCTGTCTGTGCTGATAGAGCAGAGCCTGCTTGGATTTTTCTCTCCCATTCTCTCTGGCCCTCTCCTGCTCACGTGTGCTCGCTCTCGCTCTCTCTCTCTCTCTCTCTCTCTCTCAAAATAAATAAAGAAGCATTAAAAATAAAGAGGCATAGCTTTCTTGCTTCATAGTTATACTGACAGAAACAGACTCTTTCAGCCATAAGAGTTATATCATAGTTCAGGAGTAGAGAAAGTACTGAATGAGGTACATCAAACTGAGAAGACAAGGTATCTTCTATTAATTGGGAGCTCCTTGGGCTCAAGAGGAACAGCTCTCCAAAGGCTGGCAGCACTATGACCAGAGAGAGGTCTGGGTTGACTCTTTTTACTGTGTCCCAGAGCAGAAAGCACATGGTTTAGTCTTATGGAAATGCATGGGCCAGGAAGGCTGGTTTTGAACAGCTCTTGAGGTGAGCAAGAAGGTTGATTTGGCAGGTGTTGGAGGCAGAGAGGTGCCTCTCTCTTCCTGGTGTAAAATGACCTCTTTGTGTATGAAAGAAGAGACACTGGGAACATGGCTACTGGAAGTCAGCTCTCTCTATAGAGATGGAAGAGACATCTGGAACAATTTCTAGAAAGTGGGCTTTGATCTGCCCCTGGATGCTGACAAACAGAGCCCATGTTCCCTTTCCTTCTATGAAAGGCTGTTGTGGTTTTGACTCGTTGTAAATCACTGATATTAGAGTGGCATTGTTCTGCCTCTTGGCTTGCCATTGGGGCTGCTGCATCAGGCCTGAGCTGGTGTCCTGAAATCCCTCAGGAGTCTCTGCTTTGCCAAGGCCGAGCTAGCAAGCTTTAGGAGAGGTGATATGCCTGCCCATCTCTGGATCCTGCTTTGGATTCAGCATTTTACTTCTGGGTTCTGAGTTTAACACTGATCCAAAGTCTTTTAGATAAAAATAAATGACTTGCTTTGCCTCCTTGCTGCTAATGTCTTCCTTGACTTTCTTCCTTTTCTGAAAGCCCTTCTTCCTGGGATGGGCATTTCAACAAATGCTTTGCTTTCCTTCTTCTCACATGTGTTTAGCTTCCCTTCCCCAACTACAGGGAATATTCCCAGGGAGGATTCCAAGTCTCACACAGCATGCTCTTCCTTCTAGACCATGCACTCACTGTTCCATAGAGACTTAGACTTGAATCACAGACAGTGGCAGCAGGAAAGGACTTGGTGATCATCTCGCGGGGGGTGGGGTGGGAGGGTGGGGTTCCATCTTGGGATTTGCGAAGACCAAGGGTCTTTGGCAAGTTGGAGGAAGGTGCAGGGCAGGTGGGGCTCCCTTCCCTTCCCATCTAATGAGCCATTCTTAATTGTTTTACATATTGAACTTCTATCTAAAATGTTGTTTGATCAAAGGGCGTAGGCTTAAAACCATGGTTTGAGGAACTCTATTCTGGTTCAAACCCTCTGATCTACAGATCAGAATGAAACCTCATACTCTTCACCTAAGTGGAGTTGTCAAGCTTTCAGCAGGCACCATATTATTTTTCATTCTAATTATATCATTTTAATTCTGAATTGTATCCATGTAGTAGAATTTTTATAGAATTCTGTACAAGTGTAGGTATATTTTAACATGTGTACACAATACGCACACTCACATACAATACACACATATATGTATATATATGTTTAAGACCTGACTCCAATGCCCACATCTTTAAAGAAACAGTTGGTAAGCAGTTGGTAACCTCCCATCTGGAAGTAATCTTGCATTGCCTTTTAACATGCTATTTACAGATTTTTTTTCTCTTAATTTCCCTCTGCCTTGAATTGTAATTACTTGTGTGTATTTCTCTCCCCTATAAACTGTACGTTCTTTAAGGTTTGAAACTCCGAACTACTTATCTTTGGAATCTCTGTAACACCTAGCAATGTGCTCTGCACATGCAATGAAGGAATCAGTATTTTATAGTGTAGTATTTTATTATGAAGTCAGAATTTCATGCTTGGACCTCATAAGGACCTAATTAACTTTTCATAGAGAAAAATGCCACATGGCTATAGACTGACCATCCACCTCACAGATGTATGCTGTTATTCACAAGGTGGGGCAGAGAAGATGGTCCTGAGTGCTCAATACAAATTAATTTCCATCACTGCAAAAACAACTCTAGCTATGGGGCTTATTATAGGAGGCCAAGAATGTTAGTTATTAGGGAATTCATGGAAGTGGATGTGATGGTTAATTTTAATACATCAGTTTAATGCATCAATTTGACTGGGCCCCTGGGTGGCCATGTATTTGGTCAGACAACATTCTAGGTGTGTCTGTGGGAGTGATTTTGGATGAAATTAACCTTTGAATTAGTAGACTGAGTAAAGCAGATGGCCCTCCTCAGTGTGGATGGCCTAAATAGAACAAAATGTTGACTCTCTCATGAATAAGAAGGACTTCTTTATCTGACTATTGAGCTGGGACATTGGTCTTCTTTTTTCTTTTGTTCTTCTTCTCCCCCTCCACCCATTGGTCTTTTTCTTGCCTTTGGACTAGAACTGAAAAATTGGCTCTTGGTGGTCTTGAGCTTGCCAGCTTTCATACTGAAACTGACACCATCAGCTCTTCTGTTTCCTAGGCTTTCAGACTCAGGCTGAATTATGTACTGGCTCTCCTGGGTCACCAGCTTGTTGACTGCAAATCGTGGGACTTCTTAGCCTCTATAATTGTGTGAGCTAATCCTTATAATAAACCTCTTTATCTCTGTCTTCCATTGGTTCTATTTCTCTTGAGAACCCTGATCAATACAGATTTTGGTATTGAGGAATGGAGTCTTGCTGTGACAAAAGTATAAAAATATGGAAATAGCTTTGGAACCAGGTAGAGGCTGGAAGAATTTTGAGGTGCTTATTAGAAATATGGATGTTAAGTGCATTTCTGGTGAGGTCTCAGAAATGAGAAACATGTTATTGGAAATTGGAGAAAAGGCATTCCTTGCTATAAATGGCAACAAGTTGACTGAGCTATGTTCTAGTGTTTTGTGGAAGTTAGAACTTCCAAGCAATGACATTGGATATTTAGCTGAGGAGATGTCTTTTTTTTTTTAATTTTTTTTTAACGTTTATTTATTTTTGAGACAGAGAGAGACAGAGCATGAACGGGGGAGGGTCAGAAAGAGGGAGACACAGAATCTGAAACAGGCTCCAGGCTCTGAACTTTCAGCACAGAGCCCGACGTGAGGCTCAAACTCACGGACTGCGAGATCATGACCTGAGCCGAAGTCGGACGTCCAACCGACTGAGCCACCCAGGCAACCCAAGCTGAGGAGATTTCTAAGCAAAGTGTTGAAGAACTGTTTTTTTTTTCCTCCTGACTGCTTATAGTAAAATGCAAAAGGAGAGAGATTAAATAAAGAAGAAATTGTAATGCAAAAAGGAATCAGAACTTGAAGATTTGGGAAATGCTCAGCCTACCCATATTGCAAAAAATAAGATAGTATGTTCTACCTAGAACATCAAGGGTATGTCTGGACTATCACTGAGTAAAGAATTTATGGGATTATGCAGAAACACTGCGTGTTTGAACCAATGGGGACAGAGATGGGGCAAAATGATGGAAGCTGTCAGACTTCTTGGATTTGACAGGACAGGACAAGAAAGCTATTCAACAGCAAAGATGTACTGCCCTTCAAGAAGAGGGAAAGTGACTCCACAAGCAGTTCAGACATCATCAGGGCCACCACCTGAGTTTTACCAAGCCAGACAGCCTCTGCCTGAAGCCTTGGGGTGGGACCCTGGCTTGGCAAAAAGCCTCAGGGGAACAACTTGTGAGGTTAACTGGGAACTGCCATCCCAGTGGGCCTTGGGGCAGAGTGTTGAACCAAAAAAGGATTATTCATGGGACTTAAAAGCTAATTTGCCTTCCTAGGTTGGACCTATGTGATGTTTAGACAGGACTTTGGACTTAAGACTTTAGAGTTGTTGCTGGATTAAGTTAAGACTGTAGGGACTTTGGGGATGGAATTAATGTATTTTGCATGCCAGAAGCAAATAAATTGGGGGGGGGGGGTGGTGGCAGAGAAAGAATGCTATGGACTTGATTGCATCCTTCTGAAATTCATGTATAGAAATTCTAATATCCAATGTGACTATATTTGGAAATTGTACTTTTAGGAAGTAATTAGGGTTAAATGAGGTCACAAGGATGGGGGGGGTCCTAATATGATGTGATTGGTGGCCTTATAAAAAGGCCAGACTCTTGTCCTCTCTCTCTGTACATATGCACTGAGAAAGGCCATGTGAGCACACAGTAAGGAGATGGCTGTCTGTAAGCAAAGAAGAGAGATCTCACCAGAAACTAAAGTTGCTGGACTTTGATCTTGGACTTTCCAACCTCCATAATTGTGAGAAAATGAATTTCTCTTGTTTAAGCCACCCAGTCTTTGGTATTTATTGTGACATCCCGAGCAGACTAATATGGTGGGATGTCTGCAAATCACTCTTGCATTAATGGTCCAGGGCCTGGGTGGTTTATACAGACTATTGAGTCTTGACAGAACTCAACTCAAATGCTTATTGTTTTGAATTGAATTTATTAAGACACAGGTCAAGAGAAAGCAGTCGTATGACCAATAAGCCAATGAGAAACATAAGCCTTGGATTATTTATATTGTTTATGCCCTAAACTCTCTATGTCAAATCATCTTCTTAGGTGTAAAATAATAGGCAGGAGAAGTCATGCATTGAGTAATGTAATTCAACAGATATTTATTGAGATCTACTACCTATAAAGGTACCTTGCTAAGTCTAAGTAGAAGGTATTAAGACTCCTAAGATGAGGCCTCTGCCTTCCAAGAAATTATAGCTCCCTGACATTCCTGACTCAACAATTCTTAAACACATAGGTGGACATTATCAACTTTTAATGTACTTCAGGTTGAGATTCCCCATCAATCGTAACTATTGTTCATCTTCAAGGACTGTTACCTCCCAGAGTCTGGCCCAGTCTGTTATTCATTCTTCCACTCTTCATCCCTGATCTGTACTGTTGGATCTTGGGGAATTGCTACATTTGATCTAGCTTTGTTTCTGGTCATCTTAATCACCAGGGAGATACTAAAAAACCTCTAAAAAATGGAAAAAGGAGGGATAGGTTCATGGGTTACAAGATTATTGCATGAAAACTTGACATAATTTAGGTGGGAGATGTTAAGAGGTGAAATTTAATTTAAGTATATTATAATTTCCTGATAGGCACTAATGATCATAATGAAACTTCACTTCTAACCAGTGATTATGATTTACAGTGGTAGTACCTTGACCCTACTTAATGGAGGCATTCATTGTGCTTCTTTGCTGTTCCCCACATTTCCTTATCAGCCATGACATGAGCAATAGTCCATTTTAGCTTTTGGGTTGGGTGTTACTCTGCACATAAAGGAGGAGACTTTGTCACTTTGCTTTGAAATCTAGTACCTATATCATGGAGAGTTTCAAGGGGCAGGGATATCTTTTGACTTTCCCACATAAAAATATGGAAAGAACTGACCTTTCTTGTTGACACTGTCTTTGCCTTTCTTCCATAGTAGAAAAGGCTGTAATTTTTAAATTTGTGGGAAAATTGGACATTTGTGGGTTAATTGGCAATATTTGCATGTGACAGTTAGTCTCATTATGCTCCAATTATATTAATTAAACTCTGTCCTGGAGAGTAGGCATTCACTCATTTTTCTTCCCTGCATCCCTCCAAATGTGCATCTGCAAGCTGCTTCCCTGTGGTTTTATGAGCACGTGGGGCAGGGTCCATATTCTCTCATCCTTTTATGCTCAGCACAGTATTGGCATATCATAAGTGCTTATAAATGTTTGTTGAATTGAATCAAACACGTAGAGACACAGTTTGGAAAATCAATGATGGTAACTCCAGTGGTTTTTAGACTCCTTCTCCATGTCAAGCCCACACACGTGCTTTGTAAGCCTTCCCATTCCCATTTATTTTATAAATTAGCAAAGTAAATAAGAAAACAACCTATATGCAAGGTGAGAGATGGGAGAAAGGAGGAAACTTATATTTCAATACCAATTTTATACCAGGCACAGGGTAGGAACTTACACATTCGCTGTCTTGTATTATCACCAAAGCATTTTTCCCCTCGGTCCAGCAGGTTAATTTTAACAAAAAAAGCCAGCTGAAGCAAAGAAAGAAAAAAAAAAAGGAATTGCAACTTGGCCTGCTGAAAATCCCTAAAAGCATCAGGTTCTGCTGAAGGGGTTGATAAAAATGGGTTTAACAGAAGTCCTTCTATGTGGTCTCATCACTAAATCGTTACCTGTTGAGAAAACAGTTTTCTAGATGATATACTTATAGTGAGCCATAGTGAACCAAATCCTTATTATTCCTTACTTACTCTGAGTCAATTGCTCCTCACTTGGACAAGGTAGCTGTTTCTGAAGGAGGGCTGTATGTGAGGTAGAAGCAGGAGGCAACTTGCCTCCTTAATATGTCCGTGCTTTTAAAAGGGGATAGGGGCGCCTGGGTGGCGCAGTCGGTTAAGCGTCCGACTTCAGCCAGGTCACCATCTCGGTCCGTGAGTTCTAGCCCCGCGTCAGGCTCTGGGCTGATGGCTCAGAGCCTGGAGCCTGTTTCCGATTCTGTGTCTCCCTCTCTCTCTGCCCCTCCCCCGTTCATGCTCTGTCTCTCTCTGTCCCAAAAATAAATAAACGTTGAAAAAAAAATTAAAAAAAAAAATAATAAAAGGGGATAAAATAGGTGACGTCATGGTAAATGTGCTCCTAAAACAAAATGTGATTACAGATAGTAAATAGTTGCCTTCCATTCCTGATAGTAAATGTGAATAATAATGCAGTGCTTTTTCATACACACACATGTATTAAATGAATGTCATCTTGTTACTCTCTGGTAAACGCTGTCATTTGGTTATTTTTTATTAGCCATGACCTCTCCAGGACTACCTTAATGTGGGCCAAGATATAAGAATGCATAGAGGTCAAATAATATCCACTGAAGGGCAGTTCATCTCTAGTATGTCAGGTGCTGGGAGACTTTATTGCAGAAACAAAAGAATTCCAACCCAAAGACTTGCTAATAACATTACCAGAGTACAGTTACAGAATAGAAAGATCAGTGTTCAGCAAGAATAGGGAGAGCATAAACATATGTCAAATGGCTAGCTTGGTCCTTCCACCTTCTAAAGAGGCAAGCATATTAGTGGTTGGTTTCCTAATAAATTATACAACAGGATGCTCCAAGGGGTCCATTTCCTGAAGGTGATTGCTCAGCATCATGGAGCACCAAGCACTGTTAGCACCATTAATGGTCTATCAGAATGGTCCAGTGGTCTAGAAATGCCACTCACACATTTCTTGGAAGCACATTAATTCAGCCTGAGAAGAAGCAGAGCTTTGCACCAGACAGTTGATGCACTGTTATATCATCCCTTTTTCTCGCTTCTTCTAAGAGAGCTCTTCCTACCTTCTGCAGATCCAAGTGATGGGTCCATATTGGGTGATTTTGAATATTTTGCAGGCTACATTCCTAATTTGTTTCATTTATGGCATTTTAGAGGAAAAACTACTTTCTCCTTAACTGTGGCTTATTGACTTGCTAATATATATAATGAATGAGGGAATGTGGGTCATGCAACCATCCCCAGCTGGGAAACAGCACTCCTTAGAGTTCTTACATTCATAGTTACCAATCACATCATCACTGAGGGGTTTTTCATCCTGTCTTACTTAAACTCCAGCTATTTTGTCACCTAAAATTAAAAAAAAAAAAAAAAAAAAAAAAAAAACCAGTAACACTATACAAGGGTGGTATGAGTAATAAGTATCATGATTAAAGGTGCTAGCCCTGCACCCGACACTTTAGTGACCACTCAGTAAATGTTAGTTGAATTTGGAATCCCCCCCTCCGGGGGGAGTCACCTCATTAAAGCATTGTACCTTTGGTTAGAGTATAATAGGTAGTTTTCATCATGTCCATTTGTTAGCTCAATCCCTCACCATCTGTGTTCTTTGTTCATCTGCCAACCTAGAAAAATCCTCTTCTTGTCTCTAAATGATGAGTTCAGTTTTTTTAGATAACACTTTTTATATTTTGGGTTTTATTAAGGTGGAATGCTGTAGAGTATTATTATTTTCTTTTTTTTTTTTTTTTTTTTTTTTTTTTTTTTAATTTTTTTTTTTTTTTTTCAACGTTTATTTATTTTTGGGACAGAGAGAGACAGAGCATGAACGGGGGAGGGGCAGAGAGAGAGGGAGACACAGAATCGGAAACAGGCTCCAGGCTCTGAGCCATCAGCCCAGAGCCTGACGCGGGGCTCGAACTCAGGGACCGCGAGATCGTGACCTGGCTGAAGTCGGACGCTTAACCGACTGCGCCACCCAGGCGCCCCGAGTATTATTATTTTCAAGAAATAATTTAGTGTCTTATCTAGATAATTAAGGTCTTTGTGTTCTATAGGTAAGCTTCCTGGTCATGGTAGGAGAGAAAACAACGTGCTCTTGTGCCCTCGTGCTATCTTTGGCTAGTGGAGCAAATGGGAAATCCAGAGCTGGTGGGGACAAAGCCAAAGCTGCAAGTATGTTAGATTTACTGAGTAGGCACATGTTGGTTCAGCGTCCGTAGCCAACCTGCAGTAAGTGGAATTAGAACACTCAGCAGGGACAAGTTGGTTCTTTGGAGAAATTTGTTAAAGAAGGAGTTCATGTCGTATCCAATTTAAACCCTGGGGGATTTGAAAGTCCTTGTCCATGCACCTCCTTCCTGCACCATGGGCTTATATTCTAGTAGTATTTGCAACACACTAAGGTTGCTTGCACTTGTAGATTCATTGGTTCTTAGGAGAAAAAGCATCTTGATCCATACAAGGGAAAAGCCTACTAGGGGGCAGCTGCCCCATATTAAAGTAAGAGAAGAGATTGTAGAATTCTTGGGGTTCTTCAATTCATGTTAGCAGCTACTCTTCCAGCAACGATTCAATCTTCTGGATCTTCATGGCCCTGTTACCTTTTCCCTATGCCTAAGAAGGCTTGGTTAGGTTTTCACAGTGGGTGGTGGAAAGAAATAGGCAAGTTTATTCAGTGGTTTTAAGAACATTTACATATGATCTAGCTTTAGAGGGGAGTAAAGTCACCATCTCACAATTTATTATTATTTTTTCCAGCCTGACTGATATTCTAAAAGTCAGCTTCACTGTTCTGGGGGGTAAACTACATTCCCTGTTCGCTGATGGCTCTCTTTACAGTGCAGAGGATCCCAGAAGCTTTGGGCTGGAAGAAACCAGCTGGGAGCTTCTAGTCTCTAGGTTTTACAGGGGGCCTTGGAAGCTGGTCCGTTACAGTGTTAATATGATATTGAACCACCATGGCTCCCTTGTAGTAGAGGACAGTCAGATGTGCAGGTAACTAATGGAGATGAGCATAGCTGGGAGGAGGATGAGGCATAAACTAATGAATCTTTTACATACTTAAATGGTATTTAACAGGAAACAGCCCCATGTGTTGGTCCATTACTGACTAACCATTTTGGGGGTCCAGATTTTGAACTGTTTTTTAAGTAGCAAGGACAGATTTTTGCAGATGCTAATGCCATTTTGCCTGAGCTCCTTATTTACTGGCCCACATTTGCAGGACAGCTGTCCTGGTGTCCATTTATGGGGAGAAAGATAACAGGCCAACACAGGATTCAAAACCATGAGTTTGTCCTCATTAGAAGTGGGCTTACCAGTGGTGTAAGCCATGGCATCCTTCCTCCTGATGGCTTGGGTGAGCTTGTGATTTCTGTAAGTTTTGTTATTTAAACTGTAACAGGGAGGCGGCTGTAAGTTTAGGAGACCTAAGGGGCCTTTTGTGTCTGAAATGATAGTTCCACAGAGAACTCTGGGTATTGGCCCCGACCATCCCCTGGCCTCTACATCATCTCTTGAAAACAGAGCCTTAACTTTCTCTTCAGCATCTCTGGAGAAGACTCCAAACTTGATTTTGCAAATTGCTGGAAGCAACTTCTTCCCAATATCTCATCGCAGGCCCACCTGGTATGATATTATTTCCATGTTGTCCTTTCTTTTTTTTTTTTTTTTTTTTAAATTTTTTTTTCAACGTTTATTTATTTTTGGGACAGAGAGAGACAGAGCATGAACGGGGGAGGGGCAGAGAGAGAGGGAGACACAGAATCAGAAACAGGCTCCAGGCTCTGAGCCATCAGCCCAGAGCCCGACGCGGGGCTCGAACTCATGGACCGCGAGATCGTGACCTGGCTGAAGTCGGACGCTTAACCGACTGCGCCACCCAGGCGCCCCTCCATGTTGTCCTTTCTGATGGGGTGCAGGGGAGAGCCTCCTTATACCTGAGTGTCCCTCCTGCCTTGCCTGGGGTGTGTTTAGAAACGATTGTGTGAAACGGCACCAGCCAGTTCTGGTTTTCATGGTATGGAGTCCCCCCCCCCCCTCTTTTTTTTCTCTTGTCCTTTGTAATATATTTTCTTTCCCTGGCCCTTCATTTAACCCTCTCAAAGATTGGAAATACTCTGGAGATTATCTACTGGGTATCTTGTTTCTTATTTTTTGTTTTTGATCTAGGCTGCTTTTTGTGGAAGAAAAACTCCCGAGCCACTCTCTGCGGTGTGTACAGTGCCTTTACTGAAAGGCAAGTGCTCTAATGCAGTGAACGCTATGGACGAGAGACATCTATCCATGACTCATGTTGTCACAGACTGAGAAAGATATGTGTTCAGACATTTCCTGGAGACACTTTTCAGAAAACATCAGAACACACACACACACACACGCACACCCCTCCCTGTCCCAGCCCTGGTTAGCTTATTCATGGGTCCAGGACCTTTATTCCAGGTAGATCTTCCTTTAGACTGGCTGTCCCCTGATTCTTCATTTGTGCTAGGGAAGATGGAATCCAGCCTACAAGTTCCAGGGCAATTTCTTCTACTGTGAATACAAAATATTTTATTTGAAGTCTTATCTTCTGAGTTTTAAAAGATTTCAGGATATTTCTCAATGAAATTAAGTAGACTGCTACTTTAAAACTGGAGTCTAATTCTACACAGTTATTTTCTTATAGCTCTCAAGGGACTTTCCTTACTGTAAACCTAAAAAGATCTTTGAAAATGTTATTTTTAATATCATAGACATCTATTTAGCTATTATAAAACACTTTCAAAAGGCAGTAATAGCAACAATAACAATATCTGTCATTTACTAATTGCTGACTATGTGAAGGACACACTTCTAAATGCTTTCCAGGCACTAGCTCAATGAATCCTCTCAATCACTTTATTGATTACATGCTATTGTTATCCCCATTTTCAGATGTGTAAACTAAGGCATCAAGGGACTAAATCATTTCCCCAAAATTGCATTGCCAGTGAGGACTAAGGCAAAGGATTCATTTCTAGGTATGGCTGATTCCAAAGTTCTTGAACTTTCCAGTGTCCTATGTGGCCTCTTAATCCTCAGTGTCATGTAAGAACACTGAGTTTCAGAGCAATTAAGTGACTTGATTCTGGTTCCCCAGTCTGAAGTAACAGAATAAAATTTAACTTTTTTTTTCCTTTTCCTTTTATTGGTTTCTCCCTCCCATATAATAGGGCTCTAGGTCAATATTTTAGTGAGCTCAAAGCATTCACTAATTCCCTATTGTGTTCCAGGTGCTGGGGTAACCTTTGGTGATACAAAGATAATGAACTTCCTGCTCTTAAGAATTCACAATCTGAGTTTGGGGGGTTATACAGATAAAAACACAGTGACAAATGCAAGCAGTATGATAAATGTTCTAATAGGTCTAAGCACAGGGTGTTTGGGGGAACATAGGGGACAGGTGGCTAACCCAACCTAGGGACTGTCCAGAAAAGCTTTGTAGGGGAACTGAGTCTCTAGGAAAGAATGGGAGTTAGTCAGATTGAGACCAGGAAGATGTTCTGGACAGAAGAAACACCTTGTACAAAGACCCAGATATATTTGAAAACATGGAGTCTTTGGGTACCACCAAGAAACTTCTGTGTGACCTTGGGTTTAGAAGGAAAGAAGTCAGAGAGATGAACACAATTTAAATCACAAAGAACACCATAAGTCATGGTAAGCAGTGTTGACTTCTGCAGTTGGCTGGGTATCACTGAAGGATTTTAAGGTGTTGTAGAGGATGTTGTAGAGGATGGGCTAGAATAAAGAATTAAGCTTGGAGGCAGGGAGACCCATTTAGGAGGCTATGAGAATTGTCTAGATAAGAAATGATGAGGGTCCTGACCTCAGGGAGAGGCAGTGAGTCAAGCTTTTCCTATCTCCCCAGGATACACTTAATTGATTTATTTGTTGCCTTCAGCAGCCAGCTTGTCTGCCTGGCTGTCTGTGTTGTCACCAAACTTTCATCCCTCGTCTTTGTAGTTTTGCCTTTCTTTGCCTTTCTGACCTGTGATTCATGTATTGTCTCTCCTCTGAGACTTCAGCTCCTTGGGGGCAGCAGTGTATCTTTCTTATCTTTGTTTTTGCTGTACTATGCCTGGGATGTGTTCTTCAAGTTTAGTATAGCTATAGTCTAGAGTCCTTTTTGAGAAATAGTAGGAAGAAGGGGTTGTTGGAAAGGAAGGGCGAGGGAGGAGAATTCTTCCATGCTACAATAAATTGAGGGATGTTGATGGATGAGAATTTTGTATGACTCCACTTGGACTCTGCCAAAGGGCATCAGCCTTCTTCTGGGACTTAAGGTAATTTCCTGGCAGACTCATTATTTACTCTTATTATGTTACACAACTTCTGTGCCATCTCTTAGAAATAAATGAGACCTCAACACAAGTAATTAGAGATTAAAAACAGCATCTGTTGTTTTATTGTCTATGTTCCTAAGTATGCACCTACCCTCTACATTATAAATGAAACCCTGTGCTGTTTCCTATAAATTCTGTGGGAGATGGTCATTTAGTTCAGAGGCTTTCAGAATCTCTTTATCTTAAATACAAAGCCTACATGGAAGCCCAACATAGAAATCAAGTTTATACAAAGAGCTGCTCTTGTTGAAGCCAGATCCAAATTTGGGGTCCTGAAGCCGTGTCCAGTCGTTCTCTTTGTCATCCCATCCGAACCTCCAAATAAAGGGACTGTGAAAATCACTACTTAAGAACAGCAATATTTTCCCTTTAACCATTCACTTTGATCAGTTTCTCTTAAGTTACATGTGGTTTTTCACCGGTACTTGTTGGTTTTGTTTTTATGGTCTCTAGTGCTCCACCACTTTTTGGGCCCTCCTGTCTACCAAGAAGAGGGGGATTTGGCCCTTCTTCTGCCTACCCCCACTTCCCTCCTCCCAAGTTCTTATAAACCTTTCTTCAGCATTGAGTGGAAGATAATCTTGCACCTACCAGTAAATGCCTACAAAGACCCTAAATCAGAGGTAATTATCATTTAGATAAAAAGATTTCTTTGAAAGGGTGTTAAGGAGGTATGCTTTCCTTGAATTCATGCAGTGTATTGTTCTGGTTAAGATTTGATTATAATGGAGTTCTGGCTCACGTGAGTGTGTTTCGTGGCCTTCATGCTTTAACTGACTGTGTTAAAATTACTACTTGACTTTATGGAATAAGAGGCTGAACTCTGTCCTAAAGATTTTTCAGGGTTACTGAAAGGCTTAGAGAGGAAAGAGACCTCAGCCTGTTTGTGCCTACATGTGAAATTGTAGTCATTTATTTGTCTTGAGCACTCACAAAAAGGATTTGTATGAAATTTGGTAAAGAATTACGTTATTAGAGGAATCCAAGGGAATTCTATGGATGTGAGTTTTTAGGCGCTCTGTTGAAGATAATCAGCCATTTCTCCCCTTCTGTTCTAGAAGACTTTACCACTCGTATACAGAAGTTCATCAAGGGGTGAGGTGAGGGGCTCACTGTCAGCCATGCAAGGTGGCATTGGAGTGAATTCTTTCTTTTAAAAAATTTTTAAATTAAATTAAATTAGATTAAATTTTTAATTTAATTTAATTTTTCTAAGCAGACTCCACTGCTAGCATGGAGCCTGATGTGGGGCTTAAACTCAAAACCCTGAGATCAAGACCTGAGCTGAGATCAAGAATAAGACGCTTAACTGATTGAGCCACCCAGATGCCCCTGCAATGAATTTTTTCCGTCCAGTAAAATAGTTGTGAAGTTGTGCCCAACTCGAGAGGTTGGATTTATAAACACAACGTATTTAGTAATTGTCAGCTCTGTGAAGTATGATTATTCACTTTGGAAAAGGTCTTTGCGAGTAAGTGTATTTATCCAAATTCCTAAAAATAGTCCTCTCGTAGTGCTTCCCAGGGATTGTTTACCGATCATTAACAATCTAGAGTAAAGAGAAGAAAAACTGAAAGCCAAGATGTTTAGGTATCTGCTGGCTCTTAGAAGAGAAATCTGGAAAGATGATAAAGAAATGATTTAAATTCCTCAAATTCAACTTATACATACTTTTTTTTTTTTTTGAGAAAAGCAGCACCCATTAAATAGTTTGCCTAAAGAATATGTTGACTATAATTTGCTAATGTTTGATTTTCTGTGTAATATATAAGACATTTAAGTGAATGTAGTGAAATCTGCAGCCCCCTCTGAGGTGGCTTCCAGGGTTGAGTGAATGAGAAGAAAAGGTTCCGCCTACTGAGCAGTGAGGATTGAACTTTCTCTCACTTTGATTAATGTCAGTTGTAATCTCTGAAGGAAGGTACTTACCTAGAAATGTTATTTCTCCTTCAGATAATGATTATTATCTTTTCAGAAGGTTATTTCTTGTTATCTTCTAGAGGGAGACCGAGTAATGCTGGTTGTCCTTAAAAATACTTATGTTTGAGTTTTTCATTTGTTTTTACATAATTTTAATGTAGGAATATCTGATGTAATTAAGAGCCACAAATCCTCAAAGCCAACAAAAAAAAATTGTAACCAAGGGAGGAAAAAAAGTAGATGTGAGAAGACTCTGAATTGGGAAAGTGAACTCATTAGATTATATCAAGATACTTGGAATATTCATTTGAACTTTAAATATTTACAGAGTGTCTAGCACATGCCAAAAATGTATAGGCTAGGTTAGGTTTAAGGAGAGGATTATCAAACATCTGAGAAGGGTCAGATAAGAGGCTATGGTCTTTTGGGCAGACCTTTCCTGGAGTTCCTGGGAATTCCTAGGAAGTTGGCAAATCAGAACATATCCAGAGAGGACTGGCTGCATGGAGAAGGATCTGGAAGCCATTTTATTTGAGAAACTATTGAACAAACAAGAGCAGTTACCTAGAGAAGGGAAGATGTTTGGTAAAGAGATCATGAAAAATGTTTTAAAATGTTTACTTTTCAATATGATAGTCACTAACCACATGTAGCTATTTCAATTTAAATTACTTAAAATTAGATAAAAATTTAAAGACTAGTTCCTCAGTTACACCTACACCTTCCAAGAGCTCAGTAGCCACATGGAGCTACTAGTTACCATATTGGCCAGTGCACAGATATAGTAGTTTCCATCACTGCGGAAACTTTTATTAGATGCTGCTGTTTTAAATACCTGAAGAATTTCATGTAAGAGAAAGAATGGATTCATCTTGCATATCTCTAGAAGGTATAGTTATGCCCAATGGAGAAGAACTGGAGAGGAAGTTTTTCCAACAATTGAGTTTGGTCAGTAACATAAGAAGCAGAGTAGGAAGTTCTCTAAGAGGGGAAATATTTTTTTAAATTTATTTTTAATTTTTATTTTAATTTTTTAAATTTACATCCAAGTTAGTTAGCATATAGTGCAACAATGATTTCAGGAGTAGATTCCTTAATGCCCCTTACCCATTTAGCCCATTTCCCCTCCTACAACCCCTCCAGTAACCGTCTGTTTGTTCTCCATATTTAAGAATCTTTTATGTTTTGTCCCCCTCCCTGTTTTTATATTATTTTTGCTTCCCTTCCCTTGTGTTCATATGTTCTGTGTCTTAAAGCCCTAAGAGGGGAAATATTGACTCTTGGTGACCCTTGTCAATGTTACTGTAGCAGGAAGGATAAATAGGTGAGTTTTGCAGCTTCCCAGCTAGCAGACTTTGTCTGTCTATCCATTTCAGCCCCTAAGCCACAACCCACCCAGCCCACTCAGGCATCTGTTAGAGCTCTCTGCCACTTCCTTTTGTTTGGTCATAGAAAGTACTTGATCGTCTGACTGAGACTAATCTCACTTCCCTCTCTCAATTCTGTCATAATCTGATTTGAACCCTCCTTGGGAAAGCTGGTAATTTATAAAGTGTATTAAAAGCTTATTTCTCAATGAAATTATGCCTAGAAATAACTTATTTCTGGAAGTGCCAAAATGGAGATATATTTTCTGAATATAAATTTGGATGGATGATGGCTGGGGATAATGAAAAGGCATTGTCTTCTAACCCTGCATAAGCTTGAATTATCCAGGGTCCTGTATATTCAAATACTTGAATTTAAGCGGAGTGAATCATCAATTAAAAGTTGGCAACAATAATTTCTTTGGATAAGCCACAACGCAAATAGTTCACCTATGAATTTGGAGAGGTCTATATTTGTAGGGTATTTTTATGGCAAAGTCATCCTTCCTCAAAAGCTTGGTCAAACTTACAGAGAATTAAGGAACCATAATTAATAAGTATTTATAAAGTTCTTTAGTAGCTTTTAAAGAGACTACCTGATAACTCAGAATTATTTCTGGAAATCTAAAACCAGGGTTGGTTACCTGAGCATATTCCTTAATTGAAGCTTGATGGTGTTGCCTTGTATAAGAATCTTAACTCTGGTCAAGGCTGGGCAGGTTTATTGGTCTTTTGTACTTCTTAAATGACACTCTCAAACTGCCTGAGATTATCAGAGGAGAAATCATTGGGAATCAATGGGAAATCATTGTCTACTTTTTTTTTAACCTTAGTTGTTTATCTTTAATGTCCTTTAATTTGCTCCTTTGAATGGTATATAGCTGGTCTCTCTTCTTTCTTTCTCCTCTCTTATTCAACACAGAATCTGGTTTACTCTTGTCCAATGGATGGTGTGAAAATACACTCTAGGCAAGTGTTTTATCATTTACATATCATTGACATATTCCAACTCACCCTGTGCTTGAAGCTTAGGTATTATTTCTGTGCCCTGACCCTCCAAAGAAATGTCTCTTCAAGGCAAGCATGGGTGCATTTATTTGTCAGAACTAAGTTTCTTCAGGAAAGTACCCTTGGTTTGATGTGGCTACAGTGAGGAAGGACCTCTTAACTATGTCTGCACACAGTCAAGAGGAAGTTCTCAAGGGCAGTGATGCTTAAATCAAACTAAAGAATGAGAAGGAGTTTGTGGCATGGATGAGGGGAGATAGCATTCCAGGTAGTGGGAATGGCCCATACAAAGGGAGAGAAATCACAGAACTTGAGATATTTAAAGGAAATGCAGGGATGATTCTGTGAAAAGAACTAGTGGGAGAATCATTAATTTATTAACAAATATTTATTAAGCACCCATGATGTGCTAGGCACTGCAGATATATTAGTGGATAAAATGATGATTCCTGTCCCTATGAAATTGATATGTTAGTGGGAAGAGTGAGACAATAATCAATACCTACAATAATGGTATTAAATTAGTTATTTCCAAAGAGCTTAGAACAACCCTTGGCACATGATAAGGGCTACATGAGTGTTTGATTGATAAACCAAATAATTTTATGCGCTTGCTAGACAGCAGTAAGTGCTGTGAGGGTGAAGGGTGGGGATCACAGAGTTTGGTAAGGAAAGTTGGAAGCACCAAAGGGAGGCATTATGAATGGGTTGTAATGGTACACCCTCTTTGTGAAACCTTTTGGAAAAAGTACCATTGAACAAAGACTTAAAGGTGGTACAGTGTTCACAATACAGTTATTTTGGTAAAGAGCCTTCTTGTGTATGTAATAACCCGTGCAAAGGCCCTAAGGCAGGAGAATGTCTTCAGGAAACAGCAAGGATGCCAGGGTGGAGGAATGAGGTTGGAGAGATGAGAGGGGACAGACAGAAGGTCATCATAGAGGCTCCTAGGTCATCATGAGGACTTTGGCTTTTATTCTGAGTAAGATGAAGAGTCGTAGGAATGTGATCTGACTTAAGTTTTAGGAGGTCAGTCTGGCTGCTCTGTTGAAAACAGACTTTAGGGGAACAACATTAATGGTCACATGAAGCCACTTAGGGTACCAACCTATAAAGGGCATTGCTATAGCCCTAGGAATTTTGTAAGAAAGACATTGTTCCTACCACTTTAGGGAAAGTACTATACATAGGAAGTGAAACTTAACACTGGGACATGTTTGGTTGGGTAACAAAGATATACACTGAATGCCTTCTGAAGACCATTGGTCTAGTTAGCTGCAGGGCTTTTCTTTACTGAGGGAGAACTGAAGTTTGCTGTCAGAGTTGAATTGTCAGAACCATAGAGGAGAGGCTAAATGGGCCTTCCTTCCCTACTTCCCTCCACTGATAGCTCATTCTCTCCTTAGACTAGGGTTCTTATTGAATCAGACTACCCAGAGAGCCCTGTGTGTCAGTACCACCACACTAAGGAGAAACGCAGGGGGCAGATCCTAAGTGACCTTAAATGCCCTTTATAATATACCTAGGAACATAAGCCACATACACTTCCATGAAGACCTTTATTTTCCAGACCCTGTAGGAGGATATTCTATTCTTTCATGCTGGGAACAGTTTTATTCCACTCTTCAGTAATAATGATTCTTGTTCATTATTCAGAAAGTCACTGCAAATCATTTCTGAAAGTGCCTGCTCTTGAACAAATGGTTTAGCTGAGGACGGCTCAGAAGATTAACTGTCACTGTCCTAAAAGATGTGGACTCTACCTGGGAATGGATCCCTGCAGATCTTTGACATAGATGAGCAGTTTCCAAAGCCCATATTTAGAAAGGATGGTCTTGGGCATTGCATAATGATAAAGAGGTCAATTCTTCAAGAAGATATAACAACCTTAATGTGCATGTGCCTAACAACAGAGCATCAAACTCTGAGGCAAAAACAGAACTGCAAGGAAAAATAGATGAATCCACTGTCATAATTGACAAATTCTACACCCCTGTAACGAAAATGGACAGAGCTAGCAGGCAGAAAATCAGTAAGGACAAAGTTGAACTCAACAATACCATCAGTCAACTGGATATGATTGACATCTGTAGACTACTTTATCCAACAATGGGAGAATACACATTCTTCTCCAGCTCACATAGAACATTCACCAAGATAGACCACATTCTGGCCATAACACACATACTAACACATTTAAAAGAATAGAAATCATACAGTGTCTGCTGTCATACCACAATGGAATGAAATTAGACATTAACAAAAGAAAGATAACAGGAGAATCCCTGAAAGAATAATCTAAGCATGAACAACCTACTTTAATTCAGCACACTTTGTTGAGTGCCTCCATCATGGCAGGTCCCCAAGGGCAAGAACCATGGCTATGTCTTTGGCACACTCATTCCCTGACTCCATGATCTGTCAGTACTTGTATAGTAAATAACTAAGGATTTAGCAAAATAATAAAAATTACCTGGAGTTCATAATGTACTGGTAAGAGGTGGGAGTGGGGTATCCAGAGATCCTGACAATGCTAGCATATTCCATAAATGCTCTGAGATCTAGGTGTCAAGGATAGTGTATTCCATAAGTGCTGAGATCTAGATGTTATTATGAAAACATTGAGGAGGCAGTCTTTATTAGTTCCTGATCTGTGGATTTTGTTTTATCATGTTACGTCCTTTGCCTATTTCTCCTCGTATCACATTGTGAGTTCCCATGTCTGTTATTTTCTGCATATTGTAGTCCATGGAAGTGGGGACTTAACAGGGACTCTTGATGGAATAGTGATAACTACCATCACTTACTGAGCTCCTCCCATCTTCACGAACATTTTCTCAGTTAATCCTCCAAGAGCCTATTGAGGCAGGTGTTACTTATCTCCATTTTATAGATAAGAAAGTGAAAAGGGCTAATGCATCCAAAATAACCAGCTAAGGTGATGACCATTGGCACTGGTTTGTGAAAGCAGATATATCTGATCCAAAGTCATGCTTTTAGCCACCACTATGGTCTGAATCATACCCTTGTGGTGTGAATGTAAGAAGATAATTTAATATGTCCTCCTTTACAGTTTCTCTTTGGGAAAATGGCAGTAATTATTCCCTGCCTATTTCAGTTGAGATATTCAAATGTGAGCTGTAATGTACAAACATAAGGTATTGAAATAATGACCTGTTTGCTATGTAGCAAAAGTGCCTTTAGCATAGAAATTGTCTTACTCGTCTTTGATCTTCCGGATTCTCCACCCAAATCCTTGAAAATTAGTAGTACTTGTTAATGTGGGTTGCATGATAGAATTACAAGATAGGGAGAGATTAAATAGTCATGAAGCGTTTTGCAAATGGATATTTTTAAAAGGTTGGAATTATATTTATGAAATTGGAGAAGGTAAATTTATATTCTCTCCAGGTTTAAGAAATGAGCTCTTTGATGGTGAATGTGTTTCCCAACCAGACTCTGAGTTGCCACGTGCCAACTCTGCAGGCCCTGGGCAGACTTGGCGAAGGAGCTGCCTCGGCTCTGTGCCTACACAGCATGGTCAGGAGGGATAGGTAATTGCTCACTGGGCTCTGCACACAAAGGCACATTTTGCAACGCTGCTTTTTGCACGTCGTCAGTTGGAAATGTAACTTTCAGAGCAGAAGTCATTTTAGTTTGTATGTATTAGAGTGACTGCAGAATTGCTGTAGCAGATAATTTCATGGTGAGAGGAAAAATACTTCTTAGATATTCTCAACTGAAATCCTGAAAGCTGAACTAGAGGTTGTCAGCTTTTTCTTTCGATGACTGTGCTCCCTTGAAAAAGAAAGAAAAGAAAAAGTAATCTTCAAGTTCTTCCCAGGAGGGATGAGATGCCATGACCTCTACATTGTTTGACCTTTTCCACTGACTCTTTTCTAGTTGGTTTTATTGTCTAAAATGAGTTGGGCTGATGTGAGGTTCCATCCTTATTATTTTCACCTTATTCTTTATGGACAGCATTACTCACTCCGCCAGGAACTGTGTTGTGAAGTCATGAGCATAGGGATATGGGTGTAGGAGAAGGGGTATTGGAGGCTCCCAGAAACCCATCGTTGCAAGTAGAAAACAGCTCAGAACACACCTACTGGTCATGGGTCTGGAGAGTCTCCACAAATAAAAAATGAAAAGCATATGTGCTCTTGTCAGTTTGCTAGTTCAGTGCTTCTCAAGGTATCTGTGATAAAGAACTAGTTTTTGATTTCTTAAAATACCCAATCCCTCTCAGACTAATACTTTTGTCAAAATATAATAAGTTCAATTTGGAAAAATTAAATTTTAAAAAGATGAATAAAATACAAGCCCCAATTTTTAAATTAGATTCAACAGACATAAACTTTTAGTTCAATAAACATATTCAGAACAAACAGAAAAAGAAAGAAATTACAAACACGGTGCACATCTTTTATTTGACATGCACACGCTGGTGATTAATATAGAAAATTCCTATTACACTTGTACTTTTGTCATTCCACAATCATAATTAAACAAAGTTATGAGTGAAAAAGCAATTCCTTCTATTAAACGCCTATATGCACACTTTGAATGAACACCACGCATAGATGAGCTTGCTTCTTGCTTGTTAATTTATTGAATCTAGGTTGGATTGACAATAATGCTGTTCTCGGGGGATAGATGATGAAGCCCAAACGGAGTGCATCAAGGACACAAGCCATGGTTTAGGCACACAACCATGTTTAGTAAACATGCTGAATTAAAGTAGGTTGTTAATTCAGTAAACATGCTGAATTAAAGTAGGTTGTTGGCAACTAGATGATCCTTTCTGATACGTAGTTCTGGGAACTACTCATCCATGTCAGAGATCTGTGGGGCTCCACTCCCAGGTAGAGTCCACACCTTATAGGACTGTGACAGCTAATCCTCTGAGCCATCCTCAGCTAAACCCCTTTGTTCAAGAGCAGGCACTTTCAGAAATGATTTGCAATGACTTTCTGAATAACAATGAACAAGAACCATTATTACTGAAGAGTGGAATAAAACTGTTCCCAGCTTGAAAGAATAGAACATCTTCCTACAGGGTCTGGAGACAGGAAAGAAAGGCCTTCATGGAAGTGTATGTGGCTTATGTTCCTAGGTATGTTATGAAGGGCATTCAAGGTCATTTAGGATCTGGCCCTTGCGTTTCTCCTTGCGGTGGTGGGATTAACATACAGGTTCTCTGGGTGGTCTGATATAACATTCACAGGAATAAAAAAGAGACTCTAGCTAATTTAGCATTGCTCAGAATATTCATTTGTAATTTTTATCTGAAACAAAGCAAGTGGTGTTGTGTGTCTAAATTCATCTTCAGTTCTTCATCAGTAGCCAGTTCCAAAAATGTTAAATTTAAATTACCTTTTGATGAAAAAATGAATCCACAGAATTGTATATATATATAAACTTAAAAAAATAAATTCAAAACACTCAAATTCAGAAAATATTTGTTGATAACTTTTTTTCAGATATGCTATCTCAACATCATCGCCTCCTTCATTGATACTTGTTAAATTCTGGAACATGTTGTAAACTATGGACATTGTTGTTTTAAGTGTCCACATTTTGTTTTTGGTCTTCAGTCTTACCTGTCATTAAAAAACATGTTTCTCCTTTACATGGAGGTATTAGAATCATTAAAGTAACAAGGACAGACAAAGAAACAAGTTTGGATGTGTTATTTACATCTTTGTAAAGTTGAGACCAAGATGGCAAAACACCAAGAATTCTTTCTGTGCTTAAGACATTATTGACAAAACTTTTCCCCTTGATAACTGTCAAACATCAACATGCAATGCTGTTGATTATTATTAGCTTCCTTCTCAATAATTTATTCAGAGTAATCATGAACTTAATGTATTTACCTTTATGTAATTTACAATTTTTACTGCATCACCAAATACAGTATTTCTTTTAGCTGACTTATTTCTGAAGTAAGTCTTTCTCATCAAAGGCAGCAACACATTAATTTACACTCTGGTGCAAATTTATTAACTGGGTAATTCCAGAATGTTTTCTTATCTTTTTAGCTGTGCTATCAGAACATACTCTACACAAAACTTGAACTCCAAAGCACATCTGTTGACAATGTAATTTTTCTTAACTTTATGCTTTTGAGAGCGAGTACTGTCTTTTGGCAATGAGCATGGAAAAAACCGAAACAAAACGGGATTCATTCTTCATATCACCATCATGTTCAAGTCATCCACGTACTGAAAGATTGTGTTCTTAGGTCTTAGCAGCATCAGTGCATTCAACAGGTTATAATGGGAAATACTTTGCTTGCTTTCTTTGGTCTATGACTTGGTCTTCTGTATCATTAGGCTGGTATGTTACTCTGTGATATCATTTGGAAGTGGTAGTGGAGCCTACCTTCTTAACCACAGATTCACCCAACATTTCCAAGTAAATACCTCTGATGCAGATTTTTACATTTATTGATTGCATGTGGTTTTTTGCCTCAGCAACCAAAAGTGCTATTTTTATTAGAAGCCTGCAGAGTGTTAATAGGTAAAAATTTGAACATCTGCTTCTGTGGCTTTCTAAGGCAATGTACTCTTTTATTTCAAATAATTCCACTGATTTTGAGCTTTTTTTTTTTTTTTTAACTTGTGTAAGTAAACCCTACCCAAGAAGTTTTGGAGGTGTCATTACTTAGAACGTCTCTGCCAGTAACACACTTGGGGGTTTAGCATGCCACCCTCAAACATGGATACAAACCCAAACTTAATATATGAGGAATAGTATTTCCAAATAAAACTGGCATGAACTTCTTGGTTTCCATTTCTTTGGAATCACTTCCACTGCCATTATTTGATTCACTTCTACTGATGCATTCAGCCAAAGTATGTCTTTTCTTTTTTTTTTTTTTTTTAATTTTTTTTTTTCAACGTTTATTTATTTTTGGGACAGAGAGAGACAGAGCATGAACGGGGGAGGGGCAGAGAGAGAGGGAGACACAGAATCGGAAACAGGCTCCAGCCTCTGAGCCATCAGCCCAGAGCCTGACGCGGGGCTCGAACTCACGGACCGCGAGATCGTGACCTGGCTGAAGTCGGACGCTTAACCGACTGCGCCACCCAGGCGCCCCAAAGTATGTCTTTTCTTGAAACAAACAAACAAGTGCTGTGAAATTTCATTTAAGGTCTTAAATTAGAAATAAAAATCCATGATACAATTTTTTCTTTCTTAATTTAGCTAATAATGTTAAGCTATAAATGAAGCAAAGTTCCATTAAAAATGGAAACATTCACAAAAATAGCAAGTTATAAAAGTAAATACATGCCAACATTTTCTCTATCTGCCTTGTCTTCTCTGGCCTCCGTTGTCTGACTTCCTGACTGGCTACCTCACATTTCTCATCTGAGCTGGCGAGGAGGTAGGCAGGAAGACATTCATCTAGTAATGACTGTTTAAAATCCTTCTGTAGCCTAATTCATGTGGGAAAATAGGAGACCAGGGTTTTATGGCTTGTGTTTTACATTTCATGTCATTTCCTAACGGGTATGGTAGTATCTGTATCCTGGGGAAATGAGATGTATTTTATCCCATTGGATATGTGGCATCAAAAATAAGTACTGACTTCAGGTGAACACATATGTTTTGAGCATTACAATGTGCACAGCCCTGTGCTAATGTGGTAGGGAATACTGGGGTAAGTATATCATAGTTTCTGCCTTCTCTGACCTGACAGTTTGGTAAGGAGGGTAGCTCAAATATAAAGTATATTGAACGTCTGTTGCTGCATAATAAATTACCCCCAAAATGTAGGGATTTCAAACAGTAGCAATTTATTATTTAGTTAGTTAGTTTTTTGCTCATAAATCTGTAGCTGGTCAGTGGTTCATCATGGTGTCTCATTTCTGTTCCATATGTTGTCAGTAGACTCAGCTCAAGTGGGGACTAGATGATCCTTTTTTAAGATGGCTCACTCACGTGGGTTCCTGTGTGCAGGCTGGGAACCCAGCTGGGGCTTTGAGCCAGGGACCCAGGTTGCTTTCCATGTTGGCCTCTCCACAGGCTGTGTGGACTTCCTCCTGGTATAATGGCTGGATTTCAAGTGTGAGTGTCCCCAGAGATCAAGGCAGAAATGGATGGCACTTTAAAGACCTAGCCTCAGAAGTCAAGTGACATCTTTCCTACCATGCTCTAAAGGTTGATGCCATCACAAAAGCCTACCAGGTTTAAAGAGAGGGGAACAGACCTATCGATGGGCATGTGTCAAGATTATAGAAGGGTAAGTGTGATGGGACATACTGTTAAAACCATCATTAGAAAACACAATCATACAAAATATTCATCCATTCAGCAGTGTTTATCAGGCGCTTTCTCCATGCCTTGAACTGTTAATGGCTTGAAATTCAGAGATAAATAAGACAGTTTCTGTCTAAAGAAACTTATAGTTGGGAGGGGGGGAGATGATATAGTTAACTATGTGTCATAAAACATTGTAAGTACTATGCCAGAAATTTGTACAAATTACAGTGGTGGCTCAGAAGGCGAGGTGGTAAAACTCTTCAGGGAAGTAGCATTTTAGAGCATTGGCTCTAAAAAGATATGTAGGGCAACCGTTCTCAAAGCAGGATCTTTGTATCCTTGGGGTCCCCAAGAGCTTTTCAATGAGGTTGCGAGTTCAAAATCATTTAGGTAATAATGTGAAGACATTATTTGCCTCTTTTACTGTGTTGATATGTGCACTGATGGTACAAAACCAATGGTGTGTTAAATAGCCAGCACCTTGGCATGAATCAAGGCAGTCCCAAACTGTATTAATTGTGATTATATTCTTCACTGCTAGGCACTTGTTAACTTTCATTAAAAAATTTTTTTTAATGTTTATTTTTGAGAGGGAGAGAGAGAGAGAGAGACAGAGTGCGAGCAGGGGAAGGCAGAGAGAAAGGGAGACACAGAATCCGAAGCAGACTTCAGGCTCTGAGCTGTCTGCCTGGAGCCTGATGCAGGGCTCAAACTCACAAACCATAAGATCATGACCTGAAGTCAGACACTTAGCTGACTGAGCCACCCAGGAGACCCTGCCAGGCACTTGTTAAAAAAAAAAAAAATCTAGTTTCACTTAAGAATGCCCTTGATGAAGTGATAAGAATAGTTAAATTGATTAAATCTTGACCCTGGAGTATATATTTTGATATTCTGTGAAACAAAAAGAGAAGTGTACGTAAAGCACTTGGGCGTACTGGAATACTATGGTTGTTCCAAGGAAAGGCATTTGCGCAATTGAATTCCAAGCTGAAATAGCCATGTCCTTTCCTGCTGTTTTCATTACCATTTTTACTTGAAAGAATAACTGACAAAGTGTGGCTTTCCAAACTGGGGTATTTGGCAGACAGTTTCATGAAAATCAATGAGGTGAGCCCATCGCTTCAAGGAAAACAACTGACAGTATTTGTTGCCAATTATAAAATTAAAGCTTTCAGGCAAAAATTAGAATTATGGAAAACTGGTAACTGCCATCGTGAGTTTGACAGTTTCCAACACTAAAGTCTGTTTGATGCAACTGATGGTGATATTAATGAATGTGATTTCTTTTGATATTACTTGATGGAATGTGTTGTCTTTTGGAAGATCAGCATAACTTAATGAACTCATCATACCTGGGTAAGAAATCCATTCAAAGTGCAAGATAGACCAATGTATTAACATAACACAATATGAAAAGTTCATTGATATGATTTCAGATTCCACATTAGGCTCTAAGAAACTACTGCTTGTTGAATTTCAGTATAATATGAAGGAAGAATGTCCTTAGTTGTCTGAGAGGTCTGTTAAAATATTCCTCCCTGTCCCAACTACATATCTGTGTGAGACTGGATTTTCTTCATATGCTTCAACCAGACCAATATATCGCTTCAGGCTGAGGGCAGCAGGTATAAAAATCTAGCTGTCATCTATTAAGCCAGACATTAAAAAGATTTATAAAAACGTAAAGCAGTAACACTCTTCTTACTAACTTTTTTATTTTTTGGACAGTATTGCTATTTTTGTAAAAGATGTTATGTGTGTTAACATATAGTGAGTGTATTATTATTTTTAAGTGGATAAATAAATATTGTAAAATGTTCTCAGATTTAAGTTCTAACATGGTTAAGAGTAATAGATATAATCTGCATAAACAAAAGCTCTTTGTTGTCCTCAATGTTTTAAGAGTAGAAAGGAGCCCTAAGACTCAAATTTGAGACCTGAGTCGTAGGGGTCACATTCACTGGAATAAAGGACATGCTGGGAACAGAGGCTCAGAGCCTAACTGAGGGGAACGGGGCACAATCAGCACACTGAACAAAGCCCAGAGGGGCTTCAGTGAGGGGCCTGAGAGGAGACAGCAGAGAGGTGCGAGGGACGGAGCTGCCTGGGTAGCCAAGCGCCAGGGCAGTGATAAAGTGCTCCGGACTCAGATCTCCTAGTTTAAATCTTCACTCTAGCACTTGGTTCCTGTTTGATTTGGGGCTAGTTACTTAACCTCTCTGTGTCTCAGTTTTCAGGTATTTGCAATAGGGATAAAAATACTGCCTGTTATCTAGGTCTGTTAGGATTCAATGAAATCAGCTCTGTACAAACCTGTATAGTACTTGGCACAAAGAAAGCGCTCAGTAAATGTTGGCGATTTTTTACTAAGGTGTTTGGGCTCTGCTCTCCAGTAAGAAGAGTGTTGGAAGGCTTTTGAGCAAGAAAGAGATGTAACTGGATTAAGATGTGTTGTAAGAGAATTTCAGGGACCGTCCATGTCACAGTTGGGCCTTTTCTTCAGGCAGTATGGTCCTTCGGGGAAAATACTGAAGCTGAGCTCCCCTGGCTACTTTTCTGGCGGAAGTCTTCAACCTCAGGAAACTTCTTGGACATACCAGTTACTTTAGGAACAATTTGATACACAACTGGAAATCAGTTCTCTTTTGTGGAAAATTTTGCTGGGCTGTGAACTTACAAATTTGGGTTTGTTTGTTTTTTTTTCTCCTTTTCACTCAGACTGCTCTTCATGTGCATTCCTAGTTACAGAGCCATTTCGCTCACCTAAAGTAATTGCCTGCCTGGTGCCCATTCTTACATTACCATAGTTTCTGAGATGGTCAAACGTTACCATGGACACAGTCAGTGGAACTTGGCTGGGCCAGGAGCGGCTCACGGGAAGAAGAGACATTGGTGGCCAAGAAACCACTGGGTTATTCTGGAGAGTGAAATTCAGTTCATCAATAATGAGTTGAGGGTTTACTCTGTGCCAGGCACTGAGGAGCAAAAGAGGTGAAAGAATACACCTGCCAACCCCATCCCAGAGAAGCTTGCCTTTTTTTTTGTGAGGGAAGGAGGCACATTTGCAGATAACTACCTCGTGAGGTTGTGTGTGACACATTGTGTGTGTCACATTATGTGTGACAAGTGCTAAAGCAGAAGTAAAGACGAAGTATGTTGGGAGCCCAGGGTAGAGCCTACCTCAGGCTTGGGCTGACAAAGACTTGTTGGCATTTGAGCTGGGCTTTGACAGAGGGATCAGGTTCTAACAGGCAGGATCAGTCAGCTAAGATTCTCTCAGTGTGGAGAACATGAGTAAAGATGGGGACGTAAAGTAGGCAATGTCGGCAATATATTTGTGGCACCCCAACGCAGAATGAAAATGTGAAGCCCTTTGTTCAAAAACCATTAAGAATTTCAAGACGGGCAGCACAGGACTCACCCAAGCAGGGGGCCTTCTAAGGACAGAGGCTACGTGACTGCACAGGTTCATGTCCACGGAACCAATTCCGAATCAGGGTACATGCAAGGTTGTCTGAGGCGTGGTGCATGAGAGCGGGGAATGGGAGACAAGCGTGCACAGGCACGTTCAAAATGTGGCCACTGCTGTGTCGAAGCAGGATTTGAGGTGGTCTGGGAGGGCCTGGACAGAGGACAAGGGCTCGGGTCCTTCGAGAAGGGAATGCTCTGCCCACCAGGAGTAACAGCAGGAATGGAATGGAGAAGATGGACACATGTGTAACTGAATTAAGAAGGGTGATGGAAGGGGTATGCAGAAATGAGACCAAAATGTTCAGCCTGTGTGACAGGACTGATAAGGCAGAGGAGAGCTGGTAGGTGTGGATGTTGGGCATTCAAATACATGTTCTTTACTGATTGGCTGATTTATCTGCAGTGACTTCATTACCCTGCTAGGATTTAACCAAAGCAGTAAGACTTAAATGGTGGAAATAACTGAGTATGTGTAAATTCTTCAGCAAAGGGCAGGGCCCGTATATGTTACATGCATATTTTTTATGTTTATTTATTTTTGAGAGAGACAGAGTGCAAATGGGGGGAGGGGCAGAGAGAGAGGGAGACAGAATCCGAAGCAGGCTCCAGGCTCAGAGCTGTCAGCACAGAGCCCAACGTGAGGCTCAAACTCAGGAACGGTGAGATCATGACCTGAGTCGAAGTTGGACACTTAGCCAACTGAGCCACCCAGGCACTCTTAAACCAATGATTTTAAATTAAAAAAAATTTTTTTTAATGTTTATTTTTTGAGAGAGAGGGGGGCAGAGTGTGATTGGGGGAGGGGCAGAGAGAGAGAGAAGGAGATACAGAATCTGAAGCAGGCTGTAGCCTCTGAGCTGACAGCACAGAGCCAGATGTAGGGCTTGAACTCATAAACCGCAAAATCATGACCTAGGCCGAAGTTGGACACTCAACCTACTGAACCACTCAGGTACCCCTGTACCCTCATTATATATAATGAAGCTCTGAAAATGTCCACTGCTAGGAGTGGACACATGCTAGCAGTTTGGGGAGCAAGTCTTGATTTGTGCAAATCCAAGCATCTTAGCCTGATGTAGGGCTTCAGACCTGGCCCCTGTGCACCTTTCCAGTCTCCTCTCTCACTGCCCCCCATCCATACCCTGTGCCTCAGGGCTAAACCAGTTGCTTTTGCTTGGGAGTCTTCCTTTACCATTCCACTACCATACCCTCAACTCCATTTATCCCTCAAAACTCCTCTTTGGACATGCTGCACACCCTGCCCACCGCCACGTCCCCCCCTCCCCCACCACTTCCCCCAATCTAGATTGCATGCTGACCACACCGAGTCTCATTTGTCTACTCATGTAGACATTGGTCTTATCAGGCATCGTATCTCAGTGCTAGCACCATACCTATCACCAGGGAGACAGTAAATGTTTGCGGAATAAATGAATGAACAAAGTGATGAGTTTGGCCATTAGTTTGAAGCGATTTTCTGAAAGCCCATTCAGTTTCACATTAATAGTTGAACTGCTTTTGGTTCCAAAGAGGGCACATGGCCTACAGTTTCTAAGCAGCAGAGCATATACTGCTGCCGATTAAACTACCACATACCAAATGGGGCTCACTTTTATCATTCTGACACCTCAGCCCACTTGTTGTAACGAGACCAGGAGGAGCAGGACCGGCCCAAGTGCAAGATGGGGGTGGGGATGGTCCACACTAATGCACTGTTAGTAGAGAATTTAAAAATATTACAATATCAACTGAAAGTTGGACTATTTCTATTCACACCATGGGCTGGCACTTCTAAATGTCAGTGGTAAAATACTCCTTCCCCCTCAGAGGCTCTCCTTCTTTCTCCCCCCAGAGACTGCCTGTGAACCCCACTGGGGAGCAGCCCAGGGTTTTAATCATGCCTCTCAGGACAGAGTAGAGAGTATTAATCTGCTCCTTCTATAAGCTTGGGCCCCTCAGAACTTCCTTTTCCTCCTCATATTGATGGCACTGTCACAGTGACCTTCCCAGGGCCAACCAAGCCTGTCACTTCTCAGGTTTTCTGCATTCTTCTTTCAGATTCAGGGAGGCATTCAGAGGATTGACTGGCTCAGAAAGAGCCTCTCTGAGTGGAGTTGAATTCTAAATTTTAGAAGAGAAATAGAGAGCTGTCATGGAATCAGGATCTCTGCCCCTGTGTGTATGCTGGATGAGAGTCTACTTCTGGTCTTCCATTTACTGGTGCATGTATAAATTGTAGACCCCAGTCAATGAAACCATCTTTCCGAAACTCCTCCCTGTGTGCTGAGTTAGGTTGAAAAATATTTCAAAAGCTACAGAAGCTATGACAATTTGAAAACTTTTGCTAGAGAAAATTTTGCTAATTTTGCATCAGAATTAATGTAATTTGATACCATGTCTAGGCAAAGCAAATTAGCAGCTTGAAAGGTATGGTGATACCAGTGGATCACTCAGAAATACCAAGGTGGATCAAAACCCTAGAGGAGAAAGCAGGAAAAGACCTCTCCGACCTCAGTCGTAGCAATTTCTTACTTGACACATCCCCAAAGGCAAGGGAATTAAAAGCAAAAATGAACTACTGGGACCTTATGAAGATAAAAAGCTTCTGCACAGCAAAGGAAACAACCAACAAAACTAAAAGGCAACCAACAGAATGGGAAAAGATATTTGCAAATGGCATATCAGACAAAGGGCTAGTATCCAAGATCTATAAAGAGCTCACCAAACTCCACACCCAAAAAACAAATAACCCAGTGAAGAAATGGGCAGAAAACATGAATAGACACTTCTCTAAAGAAGACATCCGGATGGCCAACAGGCACATGAAAAGATGCTCAACGTCGCTCCTCATCAGGGAAATACAAATCAAAACCACACTCAGATATCACCTCATGCCAGTCAGAGTGGCCAAAATGAACACATCAGGAGACTATAGATGCTGGCAAGGATGTGGAGAAACAGGAACCCTCTTGCACTGTTGGTGGGAATGCAAATTGGTGCAGCCACTCTGGAAAACAGTGTGGAGGTTCCTCAGAAAATTAAAAATAGATCTACCCTATGACCCAGCAATAGCACTGCTAGGAATTTACCCAAGGGATACAGGAGTACTGATGCATAGGGGCACTTGTACCCCAATGTTTATAGCAGCACTCTCAACAATAGCCAAAGTATGGAAAGAGCCTAAATGTCCATCAACTGATGAATGGATAAAGAAATTGTGGTTTATATACACAAGGGAGTACTACGTGGCAATGAGAAAGAATGACATATGGCCCTTTGTAGCAACATGGATGGAACTGGAGAGTGTGATGCTAAGTGAAATAAGCCATACAGAGAAAGACAGATACCATATGTTTTCACTCTTATGTGGATCCTGAGAAACTTAACAGAAACCCATGGGGGAGGGGAAGGAAAAAAAAAAAAAAGAGGTTAGAGTGGGAGAGAGCCAAAGCATAAGAGACTTAAAAACTGAGAACAAACTGAGGGTTGATGGGGGGGGGGAGGGGAGGGGGGGGTGATGGGTATTGAGGAAGGCACCTTTTGGGATGAGCACTGGGTGTTGTATGGAAACCAATTTGACAATAAATTTCATATATTGGGAAAAGAAAAAAGAAAAAAAAAAAAGAAATACCGAGGTGGTTAGTGTCTCCCTTGGCCTTAAGCCACCTGTCAGAATGAGCACCCAGTTGGCGGGCCGCTCTGACCTTTCCCCTGGAACCTGTGAACAGAGCAGCATCTGCATCTTGGGATGCTGGTTGAGGTTGCCACACCTGTGTTGTGCCCAAAGGTGGAGAGACCAGGCATAAATAAGGAGCTTCACTGCCTGCAGGATAAAACCAAGGGACGCCTTGCATGATGTGGGGGTCTTGTTACAACCCAACTTCCTCTCTCAGGGTCGCCTCACCACCGTCCTTGAGTTCTAGGAACCAGCTATGCTGAGAGACTCGTGGTTCGTTAGATGAGATTTGTTCTCTCAACGGTCCAGCCTTGGCCATACTATTCCCTTCGCCTGGACTTTTCCATTTCCCTGCCCCCTTCCTCTCTTACCAGACTAATTCAAGACCAAGTTCTGGCAGTTTCTCATGCAGGAGGGCTTTCTTCCCTCAGTTCCCCAAATGGAGTCAGTTAAATGCAGGCTTTGTTTCCAGGTACTTCTATCACAGCTAAATAACCTCAACTGACCTCTAGCCCACATTGTCCTTGTCCTTGCCTTCTGTACCTTTGGAGATGTTGTTTCCATGGTCTGGAACACCTTCCCACATGCTTCCTTCTATCCTCAGCTTTGCCTCTCCAGCAGAATTCTCTGGGGATGGTTTCTTCTCTTATCACAAGGCCAATTATGTTTTGCTAAGCACTGGTCTTCCAGTCCCTGATAGCTAGCACCAAGTCCACTGTTCAGTGGTAATGGTATGGTGAAGCTGAATCAGAAATCCAGAGGAGTTTACCACTCCGGCCTTTTCTCTTAATAACAACACTATCAACAGAAGACTAGAATCCAGTGATTTCTGATTGCTATTTTTTGGACAAATTTATCAAGGTAGGTACATACCTTATCAAACAGCTAAATAGAGGTTGGATGTTGTTTATTCCTCCCTAAACTCAACATATCCACCACTGCTTAGCTTCATTTTTATTTTTCTCTCTCCCCTCAGGGTAATTTTGACTGTTTTGCAGCCCCAGTGATTCAGGGCAAGACGCCCAGGGCCCTTGGCTTGTCCAAGGCATCATGGCAGACACTCAAGGCTTGGCTGTTCAAAGCTCCAGTGAGGCTCTGTTTCTTCCTCCTGACATTTGGCCAGCCCCCCCCCCCCCCACTTAGCCATCTCTCTTCATGAAAAATAATGACCTTGCTAATTTCAAGGCCTAAAATTACCTTTTTCTCTACATACTATTTCTTAATCTTTCCTCTTTCAAGTGAGAAAAGAAAAAAAATCATAAAAGCCACCTTTTTCCTACTCTCTGTAAAATCTGAATCTAGCCTATGATTATTTCTTCTCAACTAGAAAAAAGTTCATTTATTAACTTAGTTACTAATTTCTTCAATTAACTACACCGCCTCTTTTATTTTTTTAATCATCAGTACGCAGTTAGCATGAAGTACTTTCTTGGCTAAGCCTGTTCTTTTATATTCTGTTTCATAAAGGCATCAAACTCTTTTCCTTAACATTTTTACAATAGTTGAACATAGCCAGACTTTTTCAAAACAAGGCATCCAGTGGTTACTTGCAGACTAATCTTGAGGCTCACAGATGGGAGAGAGATAATGGTGCCTATAAGAATCATGGGAAGTTTTAAAAAACGTACCTGCTAAACCTCTTCTCACCCCACTTCACCCCTGAGCATAACTAAACCTAGGAAAATGTAATTTTTAAAAAAGCTCTTTTGATGATTCTAATATGCCTCCTGATTGAGAATCATGGTCATGGGGTGCCTGGGTGGTTCAGTCGATTAAACGGACGACTTCAGCTCGGGTCATGATCTCGCGGTTTGTGGGTTTGACCCTGGTGTTGGGCTCCGTGCTGACAGCTTAGAGCCTGGAGCCTGCTTCACATTCTGTGTCTCCCTCTCTCTCTCTGCCCCTCCCCTGCTTGTGCTCTCTCTCTCTGTCTCTCTGTCTCTCTGTCTCTCTCTTTCTCTCTCTCTCTCAAAACTAAACATTAAAAAAAGAGAATCATGGTCACGATGGTTGGAGGTAGGCAGGGCCCACATGAGGATTGTTGATTTCACAACAATTGGGGAACAGAAGGGGAGGCCGGTTAGATGTGATGGTTATGGGAGGCTTCTGGAAGAGTTATGTCTGTTTTGAGTTGGATCTTGAATAATAAAAATATAGCAATAACTGACATGTGTTGAGCAGGTACCACATGGAGCACTTCATATACATCATCACGTTTAATCCTCACCAAGGGTGGTCTTATCCCCTTTTTGTACAGATGGGGAAAGTGGAGCTCAGAGAGATCAAGCGCTTAGCTCAAAGTCACTCAGCAAGTAAGTAGCAGAGCTGGCATTTAATCCTGTAGTCAGTGTGAGTCCAAAGCTCTGACTGCTATGATGTGTCAGATTTACTGGGAGGGAAGCAGCAGGGATTCGTGGTGTGGGTTATGGCAGGAAAATGATTTCTACCTGATCAAAATCTTTGCGGGAGACAGATATCTGGGCTTCTAAGAAGTCCTCAAAGTCAATTATGGATGTCACCATTAGGCTGGAAAAATTGTCTTTCTGTCTCTAAGAAGATGAGAAAGGCCAAGTTTTTATCATCACGAATAGACCTGGTGTATTATCATCCATTTCAATTTTTCTATCTAATTCCATAATCATAATTCATAATCATAGTCATTTCTTGGAGATCAGAGGGACTTCCGCATCCATGCAGTCTTGTTTCTTGTCTGACTCCCTCATTTGGTAGGTTTTTTTTTATTCAAAGAAAGGCAGCAGCAGCACGAGGCCAAGGCAAGCCCGCCACCACCCGTCTCCAAGAGCAGTGCGGCCCGTGGCCGGGGGCGGCGGTAGTGAGACCAGCGCTGCTCTCCCGCCCTCTTCCCTCCGCGGTTTCTCTGCTCGCCGGAGTCGCTGGGTTCCCCGGGCTCCGCTGGCCTGCCCGCCGCCCCTGACCGTCCGACGGTCCTCCCCACGCAGGCCTGGACGCCTGTCACCCCGCCGCGGAAAGCAAAGTGTGAAGAGTGGGGAGCAGGGAACCATGGACGCGAAGAGGAGGCTCCAATGGAGATGAGGAATCAGACTCCCGCAGCTGTTGGAAAACTTGTCCCCGACAATGGCAGATCAAATGGTGGGAAACTGAGGCTGAACAACTGAATTTGTGAACTTAGACTTGCTCAGTGTCATAAACGCAGGCTTGATTTCAGTTTCAGATCTCCAACAGATACTTAAATGGAAAAAGCTTGAGCTTAGTGACAATAGCGTCTTTGGAGGTCTGGACAAGTTAGCAGAAAACCTTTCAAATCCCACACATCTGGACCACAGTGGCAATACACGGCAAAATATCAGCACTGTGGAACCTCTGAAAAAGCGGGACTGCCTGAAAAGTGCGCATCTGTTTAACTGGGGTTACTAGTCTGAATGACTAGGGAGAGACTATCTCCCCCAGCTGACCTACCTGCATGGCTATGGCCAAGAGGATGAAGAAGCCCCTGGCTCAGAAGCCCAGGTAGATGCTGTGCAGGAAGGGGATCAGGGCAAAGGGGAAGATGAGGACAAGGATGGTGAGGAGGAGGAGTGTGATGGCCAAGAGGGTGATGAGGAAGAGGAGGGTGGAAAAGGGGTGACGATAAAGATGAAGTGAGTGGGGAGGAAGAAGACTTTGGAGGTGATGGACAAGGTGATGAGGAGGAGGAGGAAGAAGGGTAAGAAAGCGGGAAAGGTAAGAGAGGAGAAGAGAAACTGATGATGAAGGAGAAGATGAAGACCCAAACGACCTGCAGGGAAAAAACTGTTCGGTATTGGTTGGACTGCTCACTGGTAGCTGTTTAAATGATAATAATAAGGGGCACCTGGGTGGCGCAGTCGGTT
The DNA here is from genome assembly GCF_007474595.2 of Lynx canadensis. Taxonomy (NCBI): domain Eukaryota; kingdom Metazoa; phylum Chordata; class Mammalia; order Carnivora; family Felidae; genus Lynx; species Lynx canadensis. Next base: position 32,097,787 of record NC_044319.2, read on the forward strand.
AAGCGTCCGACTTCAGCCAGGTCACGATCTCGCGGTCTGTGAGTTCGAGCCCCGCGTCAGGCTCTGGGCTGATGGCTCGGAGCCTGGAGCCTGTTTCCGATTCTGTGTCTCCCTCTCTCTCTGCCCCTCCCCGTTCATGCTCTGTCTCTCTCTGTCCCCAAAATAAATAAACGTTAAAAAAAAATAAATAAATGATAATAATAAAAGGGTGGCTGTGATACCAGCCACAGGACACCCACCCACCCAGAGAGCCAAAGGATAGTCCCTGTCACGTTCTGCCTTCCTCTTCAAAATCCACCATCAAGCTTGGAGACTTCGCTCCAACAAAACTGTGAGCACTGTTGGGTCTTTGTGTAAGACTCTTGCTGTAGCATGGGTCATTGTGGCTGGCCACTGACAGTTACATGAAGACTGTAACAGCATTTTTACTTTCTGTACAACAAAGAAGGTTTGCAAATAAAATCTTAATGTAAAAAAAGGACAATTTTCCACAGCAAAGAATTAGCTGGCCCCAAATACCAATGATGCCGAGGCTGAGAAACCTGGTATAAATGTTCAGGGCATGGACTTTGTAATCCAGATTGTCTGAGTTTGAATCCAGCTCCATACTTACTAGCTGTGTGACCTTGGCCAAGTTACTCAACCTCTCTGTGGCCCGTCTGCAAATACGGCTAACCATAGCCCTTCCTCATAGGGCTGTGAAGAGATTTAAATGAGTCAGTATAGTTGGGGCACTGGAGCCGTATGTCCACACAGTCAACGTTTGTTTAAGAGAGGCGTCTGGTGCCGTGGCAGGGCGGGTTCCCAAGCCAGCCTGCCTGCGTGTGAATCCTTCATCTGCCACTTACCAGCTGTGTGACTTTGGGCAAATCACTTAAACATTCTTGACTCAGATTCATCTGTAAAATGCAGATAATAATAGTATCTGCCATTAAGATAAATTATGTGTGCAAAATGATTAGAACAGTGATTTACACATCATAAAAGCTGTGCACGTACCGGTTGTTATTATGACTCTTAGTATTTCTTTATTAAGTAAATATTTGAGCCTCCTGTGCACAAAGGGGTGGAATCACGTGTGTTACGGCTATGAGACTGCAGAGTCAAGATTAGGACCACTGACTCAGGAAAGGATAGCCCTGTCTGATATGAGAGTTTACAACTCTCTCTACTCCTTGGCATTCTGTGTGGTAGAAAGCTGGGTAAGGGATGACCATTTGGGGTAATTATTACTTTGGAGGCAATGTGGAGAGAGGCGCTGTGACCCCAGTGTCACTTAGCAACCAAATAATTCCAGCTCTGACTTTGAACAACCAAGATCACGGCTGGTTTCCAGTGAGGAAAATCACCAGATGCTAGAAGTACCAAGACCAGACTTGTCAACAATGGAGAAAGGGATTTTAATCTCTTTCTATTACTACTATTGGAAGAGGCAGTTTTTTTTTTTTTTTTTTTTTAATTTTTTTTTTTTTTTCTTCAACGTTTTTATTTATTTTTGGGACAGAGAGAGACAGAGCATGAACGGGGGAGGGGCAGAGAGAGAGGGAGACACAGAATCGGAAACAGGCTCCAGGCTCCGAGCCATCAGCCCAGAGCCTGACGCGGGGCTCGAACTCCCGGACCGCGAGGTGGTGACCTGGCTGAAGTCGGACGCTTAACCGACTGCGCCACCCAGGCGCCCCCTGGAAGAGGCAGTTCTTTAAAAGACATTTTGTGCAGTCATTGCACTGTTCCATTTTGATTCACCATGGTGATTGTAGGGCCTTTTGAAAAATTTTCTTTTAGGTAGTTGTTTTGAGATGTAGAAGAGAAAGTTTGAGCTTTCTGTGAGCTTATAACTTTAGGTGTAGACATAAGTACTATTGGAAAATGAGCCCAGTTAAGGTTAACACACACTTGTCTAAATGGCTTTAAAAATTATGTGTTATATTAAATGGCTTTGTTAATTAGATTCTCTTTGATGACTCATATTGGAGAAATAGAAACTTAGGGCTCTCGTTATCAAGTAAAGCAAAACAGTGGGTTTGCAAACCTGCAGGCCAGCCTGCCTTGTTAGCCAGGTGTAACTAACTAAGCGGTTGTCTCTTTGCAATCAAGAACTCAGCAAGCACAAAATAAGTACAAGTAGCAAATTATTTGGAGACCTTTCCAACCTGTGTCTGACCTTCTTGATTCGTTTGCAGAAGTAATTGCTGTGGAAATTGCTGTGTTTTTATCTGTGGCGCTATTAAAACACTGGTTGCAATGAGGTGGTACAGACTGCTTGGTTAATGGGTTACCGTGGAGTGGGAGCCGTTGTTTCATTCGACAGATGAGAAGTAGCTGAAAATAACCTTCTCTCTCTCCTGTAAGAATTTTGCTTGTTAAGTGACATTCACCAACACAGCAGAGTTTCAGCGTGGTAGAGGAGTTTGTGCTATTCTTAGCAAGATATTAAGTGAGAGTTTTCAGGCTTTTCTTGTTATAAAGTAGGGAATGTATGAGGGTTTTATATTCCCTGGTTTCAGGGAATCTCTGTGCTCAGAGGAATAGCTGTCTGGCTTGAGAAGGAATGAGGACGTGGAGTTGGTAGGACATTCAGAGCCGATTAGTCCTTTGCATCAATGTCCCACGTGTCATGTTACCACTAAACTGTGGGATTATTCCCTCATTCTCTCCTGGCTTCACTGCCATTGCTCTTTCTCGTGGGGTAAGGTCAGCTGCCTCCATGGCCTCATCCTGCTTCCTCAATATGGCCCAGTATTATTCCCCCCTCCAACCAGCCTCCCTCTTGGAGTGGAGCATTGAGGATCCCTGTGGTATAAAGCAGCATTTCTCAAACTTTAAGATGCCTCAGAATCACCCGGAGAGTTTGAAAAAATACAAATTCCTGGCTGTCACCCCCAAAGATTTTGATCCAGTAGATCTGGAGGGGGCATGAGAATTTGCATTTCTACCAGCCGCCCAAGCATGTGATCCTTGTGGTTTGAGACCACACTTTGTGAAGCCTTTGTGTGATATTACAATAGTATATTATATTGTGTGATTTATAATAGTAAGTACATATTTGGTGTTCCTCCCTGTTTCTGGCACAGAGCTCCTAAAATCCTTGGAATTTCTGTGCTGACAGCAATAAAGGTGTCCCTTGTTATGTTAATGAAGTGACTTTTGGAAGCACTTAAGGATCTGGGTTGGTTGCCTGGGGAGCTAATCAAGTGATTAGAGGGATGGAACTTTGACCCCCTCCCTTGTGTTACCCATCCCCCAGCCCCTTCCTGGGAGGGGAGAGGGGATGGAGTTCATTCACCAATGGCCTATGATTTAATCAATCTTGCCTATGTAATGAAGCTTCCATAAGAACCCAAAAGGAGAGGATTTGGAGAGCTTCCAGGTTGGTGAACCAGAACACTTCCAAATACCATGCCAGGCCCCAAACTCCAGGAGGACAGACGCTCCTTTGTTCAGGGTCTTGCCCTGTGTATCTCTTCATCTGGCTGTTGAACCAGTAATCTAGTGAGTGAACAGATTTCCTGAGTTCTGTCAGCTGCTTTAGCAAATTAGTCAAACCCAAGGAGGGGTTCACGGGAACCATTGTCCGAAGTACATGTAGCAATCTGGACTTGCAAATGACATCTTAAGTGGGGCCAGTCTTGTGGGGCTGAGCCCTTTGCCTGTGGAATCTGATGCTGCCTCCCATAGATAGTCTCAGAATGGAGTTGAATTGTAGGACACCCAGTTGGTGTCAAGGAAATGGCTGTAGGGTGTAGAAAAGGCCCACCGACATCATAAACCTTGCACTATTGAACCTGAGGGAACTCTCCTCTTTGGGACAGTTTTCTTCAATAGTTAGCCAATACCAATTTCTGAGCACCCACTGAATGCAGAGGAAGATGTCCCTGAAGTGACCACCACAATTCCTGCACTCCAGAAAGTATTCTGTTTAAAGAATGGCACAAGCCTACATATCACAGCAGGATGGAGCCACTGAAAGCCAAGAGCTGAGGGGACCAGAGTCCAGGGGTGATGAATGGAGGGATGTTAACACTGGGTGGGTGAAGAAAGAAAACTAAGATTTATTTTGGACCCCCCCCCCCCCTGCCCCATGCCAGCATTGTGGTTGGCATTTGTTGTGTTAATTCCCTGAATCTTCACAGAAATCTGAAGGGTGGAGATTATGCTCTCTTTCATGAATAAGGGACCTGAGGCTCTTATGACTCGAATTGGTGGTGTCAAGGCCAAGGGCAAGCCACCCCAATATGAGCCACTTTGGCTGAATATTATTTTGAGCATAAGAAGACAATCAACACCCTGTGGGCTCAAGAGAAGCTTTCGCTCTTCTCTTAACTGCATAGGAGAATCTAAATTGGGGGTCTTTCTCAGAATAAGGGGTATTAGTAGAAATAAATTTTATCTGAGTGATCCATCTATATGGCAGGAGAAACATCAAATTATCAATTATCTGCTCTCCTTATCTCCCTGTGAAGGAGCTTTCCTCTGGAGTCCCAGACCCCTGCCCCCTTCTCCATAGTTCAAGATGACATCTATACCTCATTTTGCCTGACTGTCTTTGAAATTGCCATGTCTGTGTGGATTCTCTGTATGCATGCTTTTAAATTTGATTTTCTCCTGTCAATCTGTCTCAAGTCAATTTGATTCTTGGTCCAGCTCGAAGGACCATGAAGGGGATAGGAATTCTTGCTCCCTGACAGTGGCAGAGTCAGTAGGGTTCTTACTCTTCAGAGACCAAGTAATTTTCACTATACCATGTTGCTTCCCAGCACAGCACATGACACTCCTGAGTATTCAGTTAATACTTGTTTGTTGAACGAAGGCATCAGATAATTAAGTTAATGGAGGAATGTTTCCAGGAAATGATGACTCTGGAGATGGTCCTTAACCGTCCTACTATTAATTATTGTTATTATCTGTTGAGCATTTGATATGTACCAGGTACTGTGATAAGCATTTTCTATATATTATCCCACTTGTTAAAAAGTAAACTATAAGGCAATTATTAACTCCATTCTATATGAAGATATTTAAAGAGGAGGAATGATTACCCTAAGGTTGGTAGTGGAACCAGGTCTCCAAATTGCGGCTTTTTGTCTTCAGAGTACAGGTTTCTCCTACACCAGGTTGATCTGCTAGCATAACAGTTTCTTTTTTATCTTCCCATTGTTACTACTCATTTCTTCCCAGACAATGAGATAGATTCATAGCTATGGATTTCAAATCACAGGAAATAAGATTTTTAAACTTAGTTGCCAGTTACCATGCCAATATAAACATTATCCTCACACCCACTCATCATTATCACATTAGAATAAGCAAAAGCAATAACAGCAGCAAAGACCAAAAATACTACATGAACAAAATTAGATGTGTTGCTGTCAGGTGGGCCAGATGATATGGAATGAGGACTTCAGTCTGGTTCCCAGGCCTTCCTCCCTACCCCCTCTGCCTTCCTGCACGCTTACGATTCTTCATTCCTTCCCGATCTCTGAATAGCTTCATTCAGAATCAATAGTATTTCAGATGATGTGTCAAAGCTCTTGGCATTGAGGGATTTTTGAGATTCCTTTGAAGGCCTCTGTTTTTGCATGATGAGCTTGATTTAAATCATCTCTTTCTGGACTCCAGTATTTTCCTCTAATGATAAATTTTGAGTCCATCTATGCAATTAAAAGATAATAGTGCCCATTCAGACTAATGTTCCAGGTTACCATCCTAACAAAATGCTGTCTGATGTGTGCGTTTTGACATTTGACTCCAGGACGATAACTGAAAGAGACGATAACATTGAAGATCTCTTTGTTCCAACTCAGTACTCTGGGTGCTTTCCCCCAGTGTCTCGTTCCCCCGGATAACCCAGGGAAGTGAGCAGGTGTTATGTCTTTTGTCAGGTTGGTGGAAATGGAGGGAAAAAGAAGTAAAGTAGTTTGCCTCGGGCCACACAGCTCTAAGTCGCTGAGCTGAAATTTGAACCCAAGAGGGTATAACTCAGAAGACCCCATCTTCTGCCTTTATCAGATAATATTGTCGGTGCCGAAGTCACTGGGTTCACCTGTTATAATTTGGTGGGCTGTTCCTAACAAAGAAAGCCAGGAGATTCCATTTGTGAGCTCTTCTCTGCCTTTTTTCAGTTCTACTTGCTGTTTCTCATTACTGTCTTAGAAGTGAAAGGATATCTGTGGACTGCTTTGAGCTCCCAGTGCCAGTGTTGTGTGTGTTAATGATTTTTACCCCCAACCCACCAGTGCAGCTATATGATTTAATGAGTGGCTCATCCTAATCAGATGGCTGGCTAATGGGGAATTAAGGATCATAAGACTGGTGGTTTTATTCTAACAGAAATTCATATAACAAGAGTCATTTTCTTCAAAAAAAATGAAGAAATTAAGTCTCATTAAAATACGCAGTAAGACATAGTCTTAATGGATATTGAATTTGAGGCACTATCTGGTTTAAAAGCAGGGATTGGAAAGGGCTTCTGCTTCCTTGGTTTTTTCCTGTTGGCATCTATGAGATCTGGGGGTGGTGGGATAGCCAGGGTAGGAGTAGAGTTGAAGAGGAAAAGGGGTGGAGAGAAGGAAGGAGGGAGGGAGGAAAAAGAAAGAGAGAATGTTATAATCCATTTTCTGGAAGTGGGCTTTTTATAGATAAGCAACTCTTTCCTTTTGGTCTGTCTAAACCTACTCTAAAAAAAGAAATTGGTGAATAATGTAACCAGCCTTGATCATGAAGAACAAATCAAAACCAACATTTATGTCCACAGAGTTTGACACCATATTCTGAAATGAAACCTGAATCGCACAAGAGGATAGAAAATCATAGTACTGTGCTTTTCAAAGTTCCCAGCAGTAACAGTATCACCTGGAAACTTGTTAGACATATACATTCTCTAGGGACCACCCAAGACCTACTAAATCAAGAAGAGTCAAGGGTTCAGAACTGTATAAAATGCCCTGCAGTTATTAGGACACACACTGAAACTTGGAAGTAGGTGATTTAGTGGAGTATGGCATTGGAGTCAGAGAGACCCTGAGTTCTGACCTCCCTGCATGCTGTTTCTCTGATTTTGGACTTCCCTTTCCTTATCTGCCAAATAGTGATGGTACCCTTCTTTAGGTAGTGTTGTTTTTTATGATTACCACATTGCTTTGAGCTCTTGAATTGCTGGCTTTGAAGATTTGGAAACTATTTTTCAAATTTGTAGGGGTCACTTTGTGCCAAAGCCAGCAATTCCTAATTGCCTTTGCAAACCATTAGTATTATTGTCAGTAAACATGGCTAACTGAGCACACACATTTACATCTATCTGATCACTCCTGAAACCCCTCTAAAGAAACAACAAAGGAAAGGTCTTTTTAGGGCTTGGAATCCATAAGCATAAAGAGCCCTAGAGTAGGATAACAAAAATTTGAAAGCTAGAAAGCAGTTATTGACTTGGCAGACCAAAGAGAGATGAACCCTAAGGTGACAGAGGGGATATCTAAACAATAATTTGTTTTACAGCAGAGCTGCCCCAAAAGCTCAGGCATTAGTGGCAATAAGTGCCATTAGAAGTGAGAGTGAAGGAGGGTTAAGAATAGGGCTGGTTGAAAGTTTGTTTAGGAAGCATTTAGACCCCAATATATCCTTCTATGCAGCTGGGTTACTACCCCTCCTCCACTCACAGAAGCCTTGTGTATTCTTGAAAGAGAGTCTCTGGGCTGGGAGACACCAGGGACATAGGAAGGCAGAGGTACCACAGGACAGCAGGGCTTAGGGGGAAGTTTATATACTGAATGCTGAGACTTTCAACCTCCCTACTTGTTTGCTACATGCTGCGAGCATTCTCCAGACAAGAGATTGAGGACTTCTCTAGGAACTCAGAAAAGTGCAAAAGGACAATCCTAACGTTGATGGCACCATGGATTCTTCAATACAAACTCCAGCCAGGTCACCCTATCATGATTTCTCACTGTTGAACCCCACTCATACACATAAAGGCTCTTGATCATTTTTTTTAACTCCTCCTCTAAAATATGAGCAGGCATCTAAGATTACCATATATTTCTAATATGAAAGGCAAGCAAACATAAATAAATGAGGAAACAAAGACCAAACAGGGATAAGAAAACTTAAAACTATATCTATTGTTGATATCCTCAGAAAATAAGATATTAATGTCAATGAAACAGAACAGAATTGCTGTTTAAAAGCAACATTTAGGGGCGCCTGGGTGGCGCAGTCGGTTAAGCGTCCGACTTCAGCCAGGTCACCACCTCGCGGTCCGTGAGTTCGAGCCCCGCGTCGGGCTCTGGGCTGATGGCTCAGAGCCTGGAGCCTGTTTCCGATTCTGTGTCTCCCTCTCTCTCTGCCCCTCCCTCGTTCATGCTCTGTCTCTCTCTGTCCCAAAAATAAATAAACGTTGAAAAAAAAATTTAAAAAAATAAAAAAATAAAAAAAAAATAAAAGCAACATTTAAAGAACCAGAAACTGATGGAATGAAAAGTATGATAGTAAATGAAAATTAAATAAAAGGAATAGGAGATAAAAATTGAAGAAGTCTCCCATAAAGTGATAGGAAACCAGAGAGAAAAATAAGAAAATTAGATTAATCTAGGGGCCCAGCATCTGATTAACAGGAGATCTGGGAAGAAAGAGTAGAAAATGAAGAGGAAGAAACCATCAGGGAAATAACCCAATTAATTATGTAACTAAACTATTAACTATATAACTAAACTTACTGTCATATTTTTCAATATGTACATAAATCAAATCATTATTATACACCTTAAACTAATAAATGTTACATGTCAGTTATATCTCAATAAAACTAGACCAAAAAAAAGATGAGACCAAGAGAATCTTTTACCAATATGACTTTGTAAGCCTACCTCCATTTTTATTCAATTATGATGTTTTTACCTGATTTGTCTCTTGCATCAATACTTATTCCCTCTGTGTATTCATTTAGCCCATGCTCTTTTAGTCTTTTCCTGTATTCGGCATAAAAGGGGAGAAGAAAGATGTCAGAGATGTCGTAGCTGTATCCATATCAATTCATCTTCCATGACCACTATGTTCCCATCATTGCCAGATGGAGTGGCAATGTGATAAGAGCTAACAAAGGCCTAATGACCTTCTGCGGAGAATCAAGAGTATAGAAACAAGAATGGGTATGAGAGTAGAGTCTTCTTTAAATTCTGTTTTAATATATCATTTGGAATCCTGTATGAACAAAGTTAGTTTGGATAAACCCATAAACTATCAACAGAAAGCAATAATTGCTAAATTATTAAAAAAAGAAAAAAGACATTAGTCCTTTAACTCTAAGGTTTGATATGCCTGCAGAAGTAGTTTTTTTTTTAATTTCTTTTTTAGGCTTTTTGAATTTAGGAGTAAATTATGCTCTTCAAGTTTATTAGAAGTTGAAGTGCATTTTCCAACAGGAGTAATTTTGTGAGTAATGACCAATTTCCTAGAGAAGCCCACAAGTCTGTTTAACCCACTGCTTATTAAAAGTATGTGGGTGACATTCTAATAGCTCTGCAGAGGCCAGCCACCCAGAATGCCAGGGACTCCCTGCTGATACAGAGGTGGGGTCTTCACATCGTCACTCCCCTTTGTTAGCAGGCAGATGAGGTCCTGCCTCTGCTTCAAGAACCTGGAGTAGACATCCCAAAGACACAGAGATGAGAGATGGGGAAGCGGTGTGGCTAGTGGCTCTAGATGGGGTGGGGTGGGGGGGTGCTAAGGAGACCTGGGAGCTAGAGAATAGGTTAAGCATAAACAAAGAATAACCAGGAACTGAGGACCTGAGACCTGTTAAACACACTTCTTATTTCTAAACTCACTCCTGCAGTGTCTCTTTCTGTTCCACTGAAGATCCTCGAGATTGAACTACCTACTTTACTTCCTTTTCCATTGCCCTTAATTTGTTGCTTCTAACTAGGGTTTCCCTCCGTCTTGGGTTCATAAAATAGAACGGTCTCTCAATTTTCCTTCTCCCTTGGCTTTTGAGAAACTGTGAAGAATTTTATTTTAAGTGATTAAAAAAAACTGACTAGAAATAAAAATTGTCCTTATTATGCTTATCCTTCTGTCACCCCATCCACCACTGTCACCACCCTCCATGTTTACTTTTTTCTTTGCCCTTCCCTTCCCTTCCCCTCCCCTCCTTTACCCTCCCCTCTCCCCTCCCCTCCTCTCTTCTCCCTCCCTTTCTCTCCTTTTTTCTCCTCTCCTCTCTTCTTCTTTTCTTTCAGTTTGATCTGTTGGAGGCAGGTTTAGGAAGGAAGGAAGGAAGGAAGGAAGGAAGGAAGGAAGGAAGGAAGGAAGGAAGGAAGGAAAAAAAAAGAAAGAAAGAAAGAAAGAAAGAAAGAAAGAAAGAAAGAAGGAAAGAGAGAGGAAGGAAGTGAAGTAACCCAAGAAAATTTCGTTGAAATGAAGGCCTTAAGTTTCCAGATTAAAAACCTAGCACAATGGATGAGACCTGAGCCAACAATCAGCAAAAGGCACAGCATTATGAATTTTCAAAACATGGTGGAAAAATAGTTTCTTGTCAGAAAAAACAGGTTCAGTATGAAGGATAAAGGATCTGAATGCTTTTGACTTCTCAACAGAAAGAGAAGACAAGGGAGAGATGCTTCCATCGAGAAATGAGAGAAATGATTTCTCATCTAGAATTCTACACCCAGCTCAGGTTTTGAGTGTAAGAGTAAACATTAGGGCTCAAAATTTTTGCTCCCATATACCTTTCTCAGAACACTATTAAAGGATGCCTTCTACGAACAAAAGTGAGTAAACCAAGAGGGTGGAAGATCTGAGATACAGGAATCAGGGGACCTAACCCAAATAAGTGAAACCACTTCTAGAATGCTTAGGGCAGAGACACCCACGGCTGGTGATGGAACAGTTCAGAAGCCTCCAGAAGAGATTTTTTTTAGCTTCTTTTTTCCCCTAAGTTTATTTATTTATTTTGAGAGAGAGCATGGGAGGGTCAGAGAGAGAGAATCCTAGGCAGGCTGTGCACTGACAGTGCAAAGCCCAATGTAGGGCTCACACTCATGAACCGTGAGATCATGACCTGAGCCAAAACCAAGAGTCAGACATTTAACCTACTGAGCCACCCAGGTGCCCCCAGGAGAGATTTCTTTATGGAAATGAAATTAATAGGCTGACTAATATATTTTCATATATTAAGAAGAGACTTTGTCTGTGGTAGAATTTGGAGTCAAATTAGAGATAGGTAAATTAAGCAGATGAAAATATCATTAGCTACAGGGAAAAGGAAAAAACTGTAGAAAAGGAAAAGTAACCTGAGTATACTACATGGCTTTGCTGTGAATATCATTCATCTAGTTACAATAATATCAGCACAGATAATTATGGAACCAAGATGATGATATAACTATGTTGGAGGATGGGGCCATGGGAAGAGGTATGGGAAAGGAATGTGAGATGGGAGGGGAGTACAGGTAAGGAGCTAAATTCTCAGAGGACAGTGGATAATTCCTAAAACTGAAATATCAGGACATGGTGATTTGAGAATGACATTCAACAATGAACCTCAGCAGCAAAAAACCAGCTAACACAATGGAAAAATGGGTGTGTCTGCAGAATAGGAAAGTGGGTGAAAAGAAAGAAGGTCTAGGGGAGTAAAGATTTTAAAAGATGTTTTGGCCACTTAACTCTTTAGCCTATATGTATGTGTATGGATACAAAAATAAACATGAAAATTTGAAAAGGGAAACAAAAATTTTTGCCAGCAAGTTGTAATTAAGGGCCAGAGAATACTGTTTTTATTTCTTTGGGTGGGACCCAGGGCTCTTGCTATGATACAGTGTTAACTGTAAACTGCTCAAAGATAGCGTGCCTGGGTGGCTCAGTTGGTTAAGTGTCTGACTCTTGATTTCAGCTCAAGTCATGATCTCATGGTTTGTGAGATTGAGCCCCGAGTTGGGCTCAGTGCTGACAGCATGGAGTTGGCTTGGGATTCTCTCTGTCCCTCTGTGCCCCTCCCCTGCTCACACACACACATGCTCTCGCTCTCAAAATAAATAAACTTAAAAAAAAAAAAAACCTGCTCAAAGAAAGAAAGAAAACTGCTCTTACCCAAATCAGCATTTTGCTTTGGGACTGGGAAAGGTCTTTCCCACCATGGAGGGGCCCAGCTGTTTCACATTTAGAGTCATCCAGGGAATCCTCAGAGCTGGGGGGTTCTGTTATGCAGGGACGTTCCAATCTCCTTCTCTTCCCACATCACAATCAAATATCTATTCAAATGAAATCTGGACTTACACGTCATCTTTCCCAGTTAGGCTGTGAGTATGTAAGGCATAATGCTTTATAGAGAGATATTAATAAATAAAATGTGTGCATGAAAAATGTATAACCTCACTTCATACAAAATTAGAGAAGGGGCATTGAGAGCAGAATTATCCATTTTTAATAGTAATGATGTTTCTGATAGTAATAATAATTGAATAAGGCCCTCCTGAGGACCTTCAACCTTCTAGAATGTCTCAGAAGCAGACTGGCACGAGAGCAGCCCTGGGCTGTAAATGATAGATGTGGCATTGCTGCCTTAATTGACCAGCATATGCCGTTGTCTCAGACCTGCGCCTTGTTCTCAAATCATGGACAAGAGAGCTATTCTTACTGTATTGATTTGGTGTAACTATATTTTTAAGCTCAAAATTAAATTAATTTTCTAGCAGCCATCTCGAGAAAGGCACCTCTTACTCTTCATGCATGACCTTTGGTTCATTGTGGACCAGAAAACAGAGCTGAGCCAGGACTGCCATACAGGCTTATTGAGTTAGAGTCAGACTCACTGGGAACAAGGCAGCTAGCCCAGGGAGGCCAGTTTTGAGCACACTTGGTGATGCAGGAGGCAGGAAGCAGGAGACCTGACCCTGTTGTGTCTGAGGTTATTTATGAGCTTACAAAGGCTGTGTCTGCATTATTCAGGCTTTGACTACTTTTGCTTTTATCAAGCTTCTTTTGTTCAGATTGGTATCACTCCCTGGTACATTTCTAGAGCTGGCAGCACTCTTTCCCATCCTCATTTGTGTCTTTTCAGGTGGAACTTGGTCCTCAGTTTCTTAGGCAACCGTATCTGGCACTGGTGGACTAACTGAAAATTTCCTTCCCTAACATCCATATCCATGCCTTTCTCTCTTACTCTTCCCTCTCTTAGTTTTTGGCTAAGCCTGAGTAAGATCATTTGAAAGAAATTATTGTGGCCCCTCCATGCGATGGGATGGCATGCATCAATAAAATGGAAGGAACCATTGATACATGCAACAACATGGATACATCTCAAGGGCATTTTGCTAAGTGTAAAAGGCCAATGTCAAAAGGCCACATACGTGATTCCATTTATATAGTGTTTTTGAAATGGCAGAATTATAAAAAAGGAGAAGAGATTAGTGGTTGCCAGAGAGAGTGAGTATAAAGGGGGAGCACAAGAGAGGTCTCTGCAGTGATGGCACAGTTTTTGTATTCTGTGTGGTTCTAGTTACATGAACTGGCACGTGTGATAAAATGACACAGAATTCTATGCATACTTCATGGCAGTGTAAATCTTCTGGTTTTGACATTGTGCTCTAATTCCATGAGATGTCACCAGTGGGGAAACTGGGTGAGGGGTATACAAGATCTCTCTGCACTGTATCTTTACAGCTTTCTGTGAATTTATAATTATTTAAAAATAAACTGGTTTTTTTCTTACAAAGAGGAATAAGGTATTCATAATGAACATTATGGATGAATCTCAAGATAATTATGCAGAGTGTATGAAACTAGTAAAAAAAATAGTACAAAAGAAAAATATAGACAAAATGGACTACGTCAAAACTAAATACTTTTATGCTGCAAACAATGCCATCAAGAAAATGAAAAGACAACCCACATCGTGTGAGAAAATACTTGCAAATCATATATCTGATAAAGGATTTGTATCCAAAATATATAAAGAACACTTACAACTCAATAATAAAAAGACAAACAACCCAACTGAGAAACAGGCAAGATTTAAGTGGACATTTTCTTTAAAGAGCAGATAAGAATGACCAGTAACCATATGAAAAGATGCTCAGGTCATTAGCCATCTGGGAAATGGACATGAAAACTACAATGAGATAGCAATTCTCACTCACTAGGATGGCAGTAATCAAAAAGACACATGGGGCACCTGGGTGGCTCAGTCACTTAAACGTTCAACTGTTGATTTCAGCTCAGGTCATGATCCTAGGGTCATGGGATCAAGCACCATGATGGGCCCCTGGAGGCTGCTTAAGATTCTCTTTCTCCTTTTGCGCCTCTCCCCCCGCTCCTGTTCTCTCTTTCTAACAAAGCAAAACAAGACATTTGGAACTCTCATACACTGCTGTTGGAAATGGAACACAGTGCAGCAGGGAAAAGAGTTCCTCAAAATGTTAAACATAGTTACCAGGTAACCCAGCAATTCCACCCCTAGCTATATGCCCAAGAGAATTGAAAATATGTTCATGCAGAAACTTGTACATGAGTGTTCATAACAGCATTATTTATAATAGCCAAAAAGTGAATGACCTGGATGCCCATGAACTGATGAATGGATAAATGAAATATGGCTTGTCAATATTCTTGAAGATTATTCAACAATAAAAAGGAATGAAGTACCAATACATGTTGCAACATGGATGAACCTTGTAAACACTGTGTTAAATGAAAGGAACCAGCCACATAAGTTCATATCTTGTATGATTTAATTTATTTGAGAGGTCCAGAGTAGGCAAATCTATACAAACAGAAAACAGATTACTGGTTGTCTAGGGCTAGGGGATTGGGAGGGAAATGCGGAATGACTGATGATGGGTATGGCGTTTCTTTGGGAGGCGGATGAAAATATTCTAAACATAGATACAGTGATTGCACAACTCTGTAAATAACAGCCATTGAATTGTATACTTTAAGTGGGTGTATTTTAGGGTTATGAATTATATCTAAATAAAATGTTTAAAAAGAGTATATATTGTATGATAACGTTTATAGAAAATTCTTGAGAATGCAAGCTAATTTATGGTGACAGAAAATATCAGCAATCATTTGGGAATGGGAAGGATTATAAAGGTCCATGACCCAACTTTTTGGGAAGTGATGGAAATGTTCACTAATTTGATTGTGGTGATGGTTTTATGGGTGTATACATACATCAAAACTTATCAGATTGTATACTTTAAATGTCCAGTTTATTATATGTCAACAATAACTCAATTTTTTTTAAAAAAAAAAGCAGAGCAAAAACATGTGTGAACTTCACAAATAAGTATTTATCAAGTTTTAAAAAATATTTTGACAGATACTTATCGGGTACTGGCATAGTGGTAGCTCCCGGGGATACAATAGCAAGAAAAAGATGGGTCCAGCCTTCAAGCAACCCATACAGGCACAAGGAAAGAAAGAAGCATATAGTTACAAAATGGTTTATATACTATTACCAGCTGTGTAGAAATATGCCTGGGGAGTCATGGTCACCTTCATGGGGAGGCTTCCTGGAAGTGGTGGCACTTGAGCTCAGCCTTCAAGGGCAAATGGGAGTTAGAGGTAGAAGGTGGGGTTTGGTGATGATGTAATGGTCCTCTTTCCTGACACCAATGTAGCGGGAGCAGTAGGAGCACATGGTATGTACTTGTATCTCAGAGGAGACCTGATTTTATTCTTGCCATGTGAAAGCCGTGCTATTTTCCCCAGGAGCCGTATCACAGTGGATTATTATATTTACATGTGCCTTAACAATAAGTGTGAAGCAAAGCTATAAAGAACATCCTTCATTGCGCTTGGCAGACTTGCTGTTATTTACTTGTTTGTGATGATGGATTCGGGGTCTGTCCTTGCACTACATTGTTTCCTGTGTGAAAGCCAAGACTAAATGTTTCATTCACCATCCTGTCCTCGGCAGGTAGCGTAGTACTTGGCACAAGAGGAGCTTGAAGAAGATTACTTGCCAGTAAGTTAGGAATTGAGCTGATACAGAATAACATATTTGACTGGTGGCCTTAGGCATGGCTCAAACTTTGTGAGGCTCTTCTGCAAAGGTCAGGACAGTCTGCCCTAGGTGGGGGGCAGCTCTGGCCATTGGCCTACTCTGGACAAGTTGAGCATTCTTGGGTCCTGGTTCAAGGACCACTCATGTGTTGTCTCTTGTCTTCCTGCTTCAGCACTTCTCTATGCCACCATCTTTGGGAATGTGACGACCATTTTCCAGCAGATGTATGCCAACACCAACCGGTACCATGAGATGCTCAACAGTGTTCGGGACTTCCTGAAGCTCTACCAGGTGCCAAAGGGCTTGAGTGAGCGAGTCATGGATTATATCGTGTCTACCTGGTCCATGTCCAGAGGCATCGACACAGAGAAGGTAAGGAGGGTGACAAGCTCAGGTAGGCCCTATGTGTTGGCTTTCCCAGAGAGACCTGAGGCACTCCTAGGGCAGTGGTTCTCTAACCTGGCTGTGCATCAGAATTCATTTGGGTAGTTTGGGGTTCCCACATCCTACCTCCAGAGGTTTTGATGGCTTCCAGCTCAGCTTTGCTCAAAGACCAGCAATTAAGAGATTCGGAGGCTTTATTTAAGAAACTAGAAAGACAGCATGTATCTCTTAGATAAGAGAGGAACTGGAAGTCTAACTTATATGATGATAAGACTCGGGGCCATCCAGAGTGAGGTAATCATTCTGACTACTTTTCCTTTAGCCTCGGGCTCCGAGATGGCACAGCACTGCCACTGATTCTATCTTTATTCAAATTTTTGATATTTTTTTCATCGTGGATTTTTTTTGCATGAATTCTGATTTTTTGAGATATTGTATTAAACTATAATTTATCTTGATTACTGAGTTTTTAGCTCGAGACTGCTGCCTCACTGCAGTCTCAGCTCTGATGAGAATCCTGTGATTCGTGGTCATTAAAAACAGATTCCCAGCCTCTATCCCAGATGTATGAAATCAGAATTTGGTGGAGGGGAAGGTTTGAGGAGAAATCTGCATCTTTAACAAGTGCCCAGGTGATCCTATTCATCAGATGAGTCTGGGGAATACTTACAAAGGGCTTGCGCCTTAGTCGTCGTTGGCTTGAGCAGAACATCAGACATCTCTCTAAGGCTAAGGTATCTGTTTTCCTATCTGGAAAATGGAAACAGCAGTAAATCCCTATTTTTCTCTACGAGTTGCATGATTCTAGATGTATTTCAATAAAGTGAAGAAAATTTGGTGGCTGGGAAGAATACAGAAAAGGTACGGTGGGTTTCTATTCATTTAGGAATTATCTCCTGTGTATATTTTCTATAAGCAAAAATGTAATCCTATGTCCATTTTTCTCTGCTTCTCAGTGTTTTCAACCACACTTCTCTTTTTACTGCCAATCTCTAAGGGCTTGGGGAATTCTGATTCCTTTCATTGTTAGAATAAGAAAAACAGAAATATAATGCTGTTGCAGAAATATAACACATTCAAAGCCAAATTCAACTGGCTTTGGATCAGCTATCCTTGCTCCTGCTCTTCCTCCGTTAGAATAGTTAGTTGAGAGTTGACTGTTTGAAAGGAAACCTTGAACTCAATTGAACGGATTCCAACTTAAAAGGAATGATTGTTCAGTTTTGTTGAAGATCTGCCATAATCACAACAGCAACATAATAAGCATACCACCATGGCACCAGCTACCATGCCTTGAACACACATTAAGAACAGATACTTAATGGGGCGCCCGGGTAGTGCAGTTAGTTAAGCATTCGACTCTTTTTGTTGGTTTGTTTTTATTATCTTTTTTAACATTTATTCATTTTTGAGAGACAGGGCATGAGCAGGAGAGGGGCAGAGAGAGAGGGAGACAGAATCTGAAGCAGGCTCCAGGCTCTCAGCTGGCAGCACAGAGCCTGACGTGGGGCTCAAACCTACGAACCATGAGATCATAACCTGAGCCTAAGTCGGATGACTAAGCATCCGACTTTTGATCTCAGGTCAGGCCTTGATCTCAGGGTCATGAGTTTAAGCCCCATGTTGGGCTCTGTGCTGGGAGGGAATCCTACCTTTAAGAAAAAAAAAAAAGAAGGGTGCCTGGGTGGCTCAGTCACTTAAGTGTCCAACTTCAGCTCAGGTCACGATCTCACAGCTTGTGAGTTCGAGCCCTGCATCAGGCTCTGTGCTGACAGCTCAGAGCCTGGAGCCTGCTTCAGATTCTGTCTCCCTCTCTCTCTGCCCCTCCCCCACTCATGCTCTGTCTGTCTCTCTCTCTCTCTCTCTCAAAAATAAATAAACGTTAAAAAAACAAACAAGTATTTACCACGGTTTCCATGTGCCTGGCCCTGCATTCATGCGTCAGTTATGCTCTACAGCAACTCTGGGAGGGACCTACTGTTATTTCTACCCAAGAGATAAGGACACAGAGGCCCAATTAGTCTTGTTAACTGCCTCTGGTCGTAGAGTTAACAATGGCAAAGTCAGAATTTGAATCCAATTTTTGTCTGACTTGGAAGCTTTTCCTACTATTACTTTTTTTTTTTTTAATTTAAAACTGTACTGGAGGGAAGAAGGATAAGAAGATGAGTCCAGATGGAGTTGCCCTCATTTCTCACCTAGGCAGAGAATCAGCCGGGCGGGTCTTAGTCTCTGGCTTTGCCAACCACCTGCCCTAACTGCGCCTGTTGTTTTTGCCTCATTCAACGAGGCACGTAGGTTCTGTGGGTGCCTGGCAGCTGATGGAGCAGAAAGGAACTTTGATCTCTCAGCCCTGGGGCTCCTTTCCCAGGGGCCAGGATGGCTTTGTAAATCTGGTTGTCTGGAAAGAAGCCCTTCCCCACCCGACTGCAGGGCTGGGCTGGGTGGCTACCCATGGGAGATGGCGCCTAGTCAGCATTTGCCCTGCCCCTCCCTGCCATCTCCCTTTCCTGGCAGGCTTTGGGATTTGCAGCAGGTCCTGCTCTAGGTGAAGAGGGAATACTGTGGCAACTCACTGCAGAGCCCAGCCTGGCCTGGGTACGCCTTCTTCCTGGCGGGGGCTTTTGGTGGAGGACTGTTGGGGAGGGGTCCAGTCTTGTGGTCCCAAGCCTGTCCCTGGTTCCCCTCCCCTCCATCCTGAGTCAGAATGGTCAGTGATGACCACAGAAGTCTAGGGGTATGTGGGGGTGGGGGTGGGAGGGTGGCAGTGCTGGGCTCCTCTAGTTTGATCAGTAATTAGCTGGTGACTGTGAACATGTCGCCTGTCCCTCTGAGCTTCAGTTTCCATGTCTGTAACACATGAAACTAGATGCCTTTTAATACTAAGGCCAACCTCTAAGGCCCCTTTGGCTATGACCTTCTGGACTTCAGAGGCTCTCTCAGGCTGACCTGTTGCTCTGCTGTGGTAACAAAATCAGAAACGCGAGCTCACATGCACTGAGCACTTGTGTGTGTCAGGCATTGTACCGGGACTTTCCACACACCAGCTCATGGAATCTTCAGAATTCCTTACTCATGTTCAAAAATGAAGACTTGGGAAAAGAAGCTAAGTATTGCTTCAAGTTCACACAAATAGTAAATGTTAAAGTCAGGAATTGAATCCAGGTCTGCCTGACCTTAAAGTCTGTTCTCTCAACCATGTATCTGTCCTGTCCAGCCTGGGGAGGTCCCATGAGCCTCCGTGGCGACATTTCCCATTGGCCTTTGAGGCCCTCAGGAACCAGCAGGGATGGTGTGTCCTAAGGACCAAACAGAAAGGAAGGTGCCCAGGAAGGGGTCTCCAGCTGAGAAGCATTTAGCTCAGAGAGGAGTATTTAGGACCCCTCTAACCTGTCCAGTGTAGAGCCAACAGAAGAATGATGGAGATATCTGATGGCCATGACTGTCTGGATTTCTCTACTCCTGGGCTCCCTCTCCTCCTCACACGTGCTTTCCAGTGGCTCTGGGAGCAGTCCTCATGAATAAAACATTGTCTCCATTCCAAGGCCTCTTTCACTTGCAGCCTCTGCCAGCAAAGCCCAGCCCAGGGGAAACCAAATATTTACAGGTGAAGTCACCTGGAGAATAAATCTTGGCTTTGAACTCCTGAGCACAGTTTTGACATGACATGCAAGTGTTCTTCACTCCCTGGTGTTCTGCTTGGGGAAAAGAGGATCCAAATTAAATCTGCATTTAACAGGAGTCTTGTTTTTAATGAGCCTCAAGGAGGGAAATACTTAGTAAGCGTTCATTCTAAGCCTTGGCAGTCTGAATTTTCCTCTGCCTCAGTCTGTGCTCTGTCCCTGTCTCAGATATCCTGCTTACTTTCTCAGCATCCAGCCACCCAACAGCAAGAAGGAAGAGGTGCACAGAGCATGTATGGAGTCCCTCTTCCTGGGTCCTGCACTATCCCTGGGGAAATGTACCAGTAGATGTAATTTCATTTCGTCCTCACAAGCCAATATGCATTTTATGGGAGAAACTGAAGGGTAGAGCAGTTAGGTCACTTGGAGGGGAAGGAGCTGGGATTTCAACTGTTTGACCTCCTCTGTCCACTGCCTCACTTCCATGCAGAGTGCAGGGGCACCTGACAGGATGGGGTATGAGCAAAATTGTCATGGGCATGGTGAGACTTGGACAGAGTTTTGAAGGAGGCTGAGAAATTTCCAGATTCCAAGGGGAGCGCCAGCCACAGAGGCACATGGGTGCAGAGAAAGCAGGGAAGCAGGGAGGGGTGCAGGTACCCCAAGGGAATGTCTTCACTGAACGTGTTTGATTTTATGCCCCCAGCTTTGTTCACTAGGCTAGGATGGGAGAAAGGATTATTTTAAGAACACTCCTAAAGAAAAAAAAAAAAAAGAACATTCCTAAATTTTTCTGGAAAAGTCCATTTGAAGGCATCCTATTGTGTTACTTAATGCTTGCTATGTAAGGAGCCATGCAGTGGTTACTTACAAAATTTGGTCCAGGGAACTATTTCTCCCCCTAGAAAAGGCTGAAAAATTTTCCTTTCTCGAAAGAGAAGACCCATATGACCTCTTATAGTTCCCCTTTTGTCTTGACTTTATAGATGCTAAGAGTCAAATTACAAGTGCATTTAGTTTGGGCAGCTACACGATATAAGGAGTGGTTAGTATCTAAACTAGGCTGTGGACTCAGACTACCTAGTTAGAGAGCCCAGCTCTGCCATTTTCCAACTATGTAACTTTGGGGAGATTATTTATCTCCCCTGTGCCTCAGTTTCCTTGTCTGTATGATGATATAATACTTGGCACTCACATCATAGGGTTATGTGAGGATTAAATTAGCTACTTAGTGCATGTAACACTTAAAAATGTAACATCGTTGCTGGATTTTACTTATTTGGTTATTATTTGTCTCTTCTCACCAGGTGGTAAGTTACACAAGGGCAAGGATTTTTGTCTGTATTGTTCACCACTACATCCTCAGAGCCTAGAATGATTCTTGGCATATAATAAGTGCTCAATAAATAAGTATGAAACGAATGAGTGACTTTAAAGCACTTAGCAATGCCTGGCATGCATTAAGTGCTCACTGATTATTACTTTATTTCTCTAAGCCACACCCATATTCAGTCCGGTAGTGTCAGTTCTGTCTCCAAAATATGTTCCCCAAATATGGATCTAAAGAGTCCCATATAGGGGTGCCTGGGTGGCTCAGTCAGTTAAGTATCTGACTTCGGCTCAGGTCATGATCTCGCGGTCTATGAGTTCGAGCCCTGTGTCGGGCTCTGTGCTGACAGCTCAGAGCCTGGAGCCTGCCTTGGATTCTGTTTCTCCCTCTTTCTCTGCCCCTCTCCCACTCACACTCTGTCTCTCTCTCTCAAAAATAAATAAACATTAAAAAATGTTTTTAAATAAAATTAAAATAAATAAAATTAAATTTGAAAAAAAAGAGAGAGAGAGAGAGAGTCCCATGTACTCCTAGCCCTGACTCTCCAGCCCTTCTTCTGAGCATTTAGCATGGATTTTTGTGGTCACTGCTTATCTCTCCCACAAGAATGTAAGCTCCATGAGCATAGGGACTGTGGCTGTCCTGTCCACCAGTGCATTGAAGAGGGCAGTCTAGCCCGGTGGGGGTTACTTCCGCCCCTGGAGTCCTGAGGGGCAATGGGATGGAGACCACAGTGAGGACCCTGACTCTGTTTGTTCCTGTGCCCGGCCAGGTTCTGCAGATCTGCCCCAAGGACATGAGAGCTGACATCTGCGTGCACCTGAATCGCAAGGTGTTCAAGGAGCACCCTGCTTTCCGGTTGGCCAGTGATGGCTGCCTGCGGGCACTGGCCATGGAGTTTCAGACAGTGCACTGCGCCCCAGGGGACCTTATCTACCATGCAGGAGAGAGTGTTGACAGCCTCTGCTTCGTGGTCTCCGGCTCCCTGGAGGTGATCCAGGATGATGAGGTGGTGGCTATTCTAGGTAAGTGTGTTGCTTTTGCTGGACATATACCTCTGGTGCCCAGGGTGGGCTTAAGCTACCGGAAAGCTCAGTGCCACTGCTACCTTCAACCAGGGAGAGATTGCTCCTCAGAGCAAGGTCAGTTGGCTAGCATCTATCCTACAAACAAATATTTCAGTGCCTGTTTTGTGCCAGCTGCTGTCTTAGGCACTTGGAGTATTTCAATGACAAAAATGGGTTTTGTCTTCAAGGGGCTCCCAGGCTACTAGAGGAGATGCACAAATGAGCAGATACCTGCATACAGTGCAAGAGGTATCCAACTCAGTGTTCCAGTGTCAGTAAGACTTTCTGGAAGAAATGATACCTAAGCTGAAGCCTAAAGACTGGAGAGGAGAAGGGACAAAGGAGTGTCCTAAGCAGAGGGGAAAACTCATGCTGTATTGAGAGAGAGAGAGCATCCCTGTTGAGAGAGAGCATGATTCATTTGTAGAATCGCCAGTGTTTCCCCTTCAGCATGGCTGGAGCACACAAAACAAGAAGGGCCACAGGGAGAGATGAGGCCGGGAGGGAGCTAAGCCCTGGGCAGATCATGGCAGGCTCTGGAAGCCACGTTAAGGGACTTGGGCTTTATTTCAGGGAGCCAGCGAAGGGGTTTAAAGCAGGAGAGAGGCACAGTTGTATTTGAACTGTAGAAAGATGGCTGTCATTGCTGCTTGGGGAGTGACTGAAGGGGGATGGCTGGGGCAGTGAGATGAGGTTGGAGACATGCTATCCAGGGGCAGGTTGATGGGGCCCTGAACTGACGTAGTGGAGGGCACGTGCAGAGAAGCAAATGGAGTTGACTCATTTAAGAAGTAGAATCAACAGATGGTGGGTTTGCTGTGGGGGGAGAGGGAAGAGTGGATGGGGACTGCGGGATTTCTCACTTGGGTGACAAGGAAGCCTGTGTGCCACCCACTGTACTAGGAGATGTGGGAGGAGGAATGGGGTCATAGGGAGACATGTTGGTATTTTGGCATTTTGAGCATCAGTGGCCTTTGAAGGATTCATCTGATTGCCTGAGGTAGCTACACAACAGCTCTTTACTGGGGACATGTCCACCTCTCTAAAGGGACAAGCCATCATAGTAATAGCCATCATTTACTGTCATCTAGTCTGTGCAGGCATTTTACATATGTATTCTCATTTTAGCCTTATGGTAACCCTACGAAGTGATTTTATTATCCCCATGTTTAAAACATGTTTATTTATTTGAGAGAGAAAATCCGAAGCAGGCTCCACTCTGTCAGCGCACAGCCAAACTAGGGACTCGATCCCACGAACTGTGAGATCACGACCTGAGCTGAGATCAAGAATCGGACGCTTAACCAACTGAGCCCCCAAGGCGCCCCATTATCCCCATTTTGTAGATGAGCCAGTGAAAACTCAGAGAGGTTAGGGAACTTTCCCAAGGCCTCACAGTGGATGAGGTCCGTGGAGCCAGCATCCTGGAGTCCCTCTGAGCCCAAAACCTGTACTCTGATCCATTTGGCAATACTGTAATCCTCACAATAATTTATGTAGATTGCCAGGTACTGCTAGGAATTGTGGACATCTTTAATCCTTTACATATGATTTCTTAGGAAACTGAGGCAGGGAGAGGTTAGGTTACATGGATGTTAGACGTGAGATTCAAACTAAGAATACAAACTAAGTATCTAAGAATATATATATATGGCTCAAACTTTGTTCCTGCTTGATTTTGGAGTACATGATATGCAGCCTTCCTCTTGCTCCTCTGGCCGCAAGCCAACTTGCCCTCTTGATTACATTCTGCTCAGGTTAACCCAAGGATGATTTATATTCCTTCAGCATGAGATGGCAGATGGTCAGAGGGAGCCTGGGATAGAGACCGGGTGTGGGGTGAAAGTTGTAACTGGTTTTTTTGCTAAAATAAAGGCCTGGATTCCTGCTCTGCAGACAGGGTTATTCTGTTCCTTGCCTTCCTCATCCACAGAAAGCTGAGGTTTTACTGCGTATAGGAACAGAAGACAAAGGGTAGGGCCACTGCTTTGGGATGGCAGCAGGGAGAGGCCATTTATCCCTTCTTTTAATACTCATCTGTGTCCTGGATAGAGAGGACTTTCTATTGGAAATCACTGTTGAGATATTCAACTAGCTGAGAAGAAGAGTAGTGGCTAGTGAGCTCTCCTTTGAGTTGTAACTGGAATTGAATTTGAATTTGAATTGATCCTTCAGTTAAGGGCATCTTTCACTGATCCCCCTCAGTGAGAACTCACCATATGCCTTTCCAAGGAGTCTATGCTGGTGACCAGCACCATCCCCCTTGCATCCTCATAAGCAGAGCATCCTTAATGAGCTCAAACAGCTGCATATTCGGAGTTGGGGTTGGACACTGAGGCATGGAGATAAGACAAGAGCTACCGGAGGGTTGAGGAAGACAAATGACTACTTCCCTGCTGGGTCTCAATTCTCCTCAGCCGGGGATTCTTGTAGGGAAGCAAACCAGGCCTTGCTCCACTGTTGACTTACTTGGTCAGTTGACAGCTTCTCCAAATTCAGCCCTCTGTCTCCGGCCCTCTGGACATCCTGCCTGCTTCAGTTAGCAATGTGGACAGGACCTCTGCAATAACCCAGCAGCTTCAGATTCAGAGTGGTTGTTGCCCTGAAGCTGTCCGGACTAGAAGAAGCTTCTTCTTTGTGTCCCCAGGGGCCAGATTAGATCCAAAAAGTAGGTCCAAGCTTGACATCCTAAAAAGCCTATAATATTTCAAGTGGCTCTTATTCTAATACAAGGGCATGAGACAAGTCCTTTGAACTTACTTGACCTCTGGGCCAAGAGTGATTTGCTCCCTGGAAACTTAAGTTCAGAGTTTTGTTGTTATTGTTGTTTTTTCCCAATTAGGATATCTTTTGCTCAATTTACTGAACTTGATTTTTTCTTGCAAAGCGGGTTCAGGTGACAAATGGTTACTAGAACCAGATCTTGATTGCCTTTGGATGCATTTTAGTTCAATCCAACCACAATTTATTGAACACCTACTACTTACCAGGCACTGTCATAGAATTGGGGTTATCAGTGGACCACACATTAGCCCAGCCTTCAAGGAGCTTCTATAAATGCAGGAGACTGACATTATTGAAAAGGCAACAGTCACGCTGCTTGATAAGTGTTACCACTTCTAAAGGATCACTGGACAAGTAATTATTGCGCAGGTACCGTATCTAGTGCTCCCACAAGGAAAAGAAATAGCCAGGAATCCTTAGTTATCATGAAGCGGAAGGCTTTAGAAAAAGCCCAAAGCTCCTCTGTCTCATTCATTTGTCTCTACTGTCTTGTTATCAGTTCACTCATTTGCATGCTGTTAATTTGTTTCTTCCTTCCAGCTCTAATATTCTCTGTTTAATTTTAGCATGAGAATGAGGAAAAGGGTCTGTATCCCTGAGTATGTTTAGTATGTGCTAAATACAGAACCCTAGAAGAGTTTTCTAGAAGAGTGTTCGTCAGACTTTCTTGATTCATCTCACCATATGAAATGGTGTATTGTGTCGTCAGCGAACACACACACACACACACACACACACACACACACACACACACACAGTTATACATCAAGCTCAGTGCTTACTCTTGCTGCATGAGATGCAACCTGGTGTTTTCTATTAGATTCCATTCTCTTTCATTTAAAAGGAAATTGACGTCATGACTCACTGAATTGCTTTCTTAACTGACTCCAAAGCCTGCAGTTTAAAAACACAAACGTAGACAATAGCTCTTGTGGATTGAAAGGCTTGCCGTCCCCTGTGGGCAGAGAATATACTGGATAATGTCTTAGAATCTCCTTTTCCTCTGATGTTCTCTGCCTTACGTTTGAGAGGACACCTTCCCACTCTTCTCTCAGAATTCTCTTGGAAATCATAAATGTGTTCTCAAATTTACTTTCTTCATTCTCTGAAATAAATTCAAGCTTTTCACATGTACATTTTATTCATTATATTTTTAAAGTAATTTTCATCTCATTTTTCATAGATATCAGAATAGAAAGGTATAGGTAACCATTTTGCCCCAGCCCAAGCGGTGGAAATGCCCAAGCACCTGCAGGGAAGTTGTTACCTCCGATCCGTGTTACTTGACCAAAGGAGATGAGTCATAGACTTTCATCAGGGCTCTGCTTGAGTGTGATCCATCTCCCTGTGTTTCCATCTTAAAATGCAGTGTTTAAATGATTTTGTTTCACTGTGATTTAGTGTCCCTACAGTAACTTCTATGGGTTTTGCATTTTAATACTTAATTTGTATTTTAACCATGGATCATCTCGTGTCTCTTCTTTTTGTTTTGGTTTGGTGGTTTTTCATTCTCCTGGGCAAGACAGAATCTCTTTGGCCAGACTGCACTGAGTTGGGGAGAGAACCCTGGAACTGGAGATTTAGCTATAGTCCTGGTTCTGCACTAATTCCCTGCAGGAGTTCCACCACTAATTGATAAAGTCTCCAAGGCCTCCTGTGCTTCTCCTATTCCCATCACACTGCATCAATTGCATGTTTACTCATTTGTCCTTCTTGTGAGCTGATATCCTTTGATGTCATATCTGTAGCTTGGCTCAGCATATGGAAGGTACCAAGGGCTGTTTGTGGAATTGAACTGAATTGAGTTGAGTTGAGTTGAGTTGAATTGAACTGAACTGAAAGGCAGTTAGAGAGTGGGATGTGAAGGGTCCCATGGTCCAGAATAAGGGTCTGGATTTTATCTTGTGGGGTTGAAGCGCTCAGAAAGAGTTTCCATAAAGATTTGGGTTCCACAAATACAGAGGCATGGAGGTTAGCTAGGACACTTGGGCAAGAAACGATGAGGGCGTACGTATGGTGGTAGAAGGGAGATGTGGAGAAGAGCCAGAGCCCAGAGATATTAGGGAAGGGATGGCCTCCAGGCTGTGGGAGGTGGTGGGAGGGAATCGGTTCTGGCACTGCATGGACAGGCAGCAGAGCCAGAGGAGGATGAAAGATGAAGGGTTTATTTCACTGAGTTTATAGTACCTTTTAGAATAGATCTAGGCATGGCTCTCAACTAGTAGAAACTCTTTTCAACTTCTGGATGGGTCAGAGCCTGCCCAAGGAAGGGGAGCAGCCATGGGGAAGATTGACAGGCCATGGCTTATCAGACACTCTGAGTTAACTTGCTACTTGCGGTCCTGTCACTATTGAACTAGGATTTACATGTAGATTCTCCTTAAATGTGCACATAAAGTTGTAAATGCTTTTTCATGATGCAATCTTTTTTTTTTTAATGAACACCCCCTTCTCATGATTCCTAGTTTAGAAGACACTCATCTTTGCTTAGTTTCTTTGTGTCCACTGACCTTGGTTGACTATTAATGTGGCATCTATTTAGTTAGCAACTATCACAGCATAACAGGGTGTTAGTCTCTTTGCAAGATGGGTGGTGTAGAGAAAATCCTTGTCTTGGTTGAATGTTCTGTTCTACCTGGGGAGACAAATGCATGATTAGTGACAGTAAGTAACACAGGTACATATTCATGGAGGAGGCAGGAGTTGACTAGGCTTGAAAGGACTAGTAGGAGTGTTTGTAGGCTGTGGCTTGAAGTGGGAAGAGTAGCATAAGTCTAGAGAGTCACTGGAGGTGGGGATATATGTAGGCATATTCAGGGACCAGTGTGAAGAGAGGAGAATGAGGAGAATTTACATGTGGCCAGTGGTTCTCAACTTTAGTGAACACAAGACTCTGGAACTCTGGTGCTCAATGAAGATTCCCTGTCCCCTCCCCAGTTCTAGGATGGAGTCTTGGAATCTGCATTGTTCACAAGCCCTCTCTCGCCTGGGTGGTTCCATTGCATATGGTTAGAAGACCTGTACCATGAGAAACATTGCTTTAGGCAGTCACTGCTTGATGTTTTTGGTAGAATGTGATCAGAGGATGACATTGTAGAAAGTAGTAAGGCAGGGAAGCACATGGCAGGGGCCTTTTATTACATTAGCCTAAAGCATATGAAACTGCCAATGTTCAACTATTTTTGACCTGCCAAAATGGTAGAATAAACATCTTATGATCTGTATTCAAGGGGAGGAGGGCCCAATTTAGGATGATGGTTCTGTGAAGGTGGAGTCAGGATTTGGACGTATGAGGTAGAACATTCTAGATGGAAAGAATGGTGTGAGTTGAGGCCTCAGGAAGTGGAGAGTATATTTTATAACCACAGGACCAACATCTGAGTGGGAGCTGAGAGCCCTGAGGGGCAGCAGTGGGACATGGGGCTGGAGAGGCAGATCAGAGTGGACATTTCTAAATGTCAGTGGGGAATAACTGAAGGCAATAGGTAAAGTATGACACCATTGGAGCTGTGATTTGTACAGATTAATGAACTAGACAAAGAGACAGGGAGGGCATTGGGTGACTGTGGCTTATAAGTAGAGATGAGAGGTGTTAAGGTATGGGTAATAGAAACTGAGTCAAAAGTAAGGTTGCCAAATCAAATACAAGACATCCAATCAAACTTGGATTTTATATAGATGAGTAATTTTTTGTGTATTTCTCAAACATTGAATGGGATGTACTTATGCTAAAAAAGTACCCATTTATCTGCAATTCAGACTTTAATAGGGTGTCTTGTGTTTTTATTTGCTAAATCTAGCAACCTTTGATGGGAAGGACAGATTGATGAGACATTCTGGAAGGAAGAGTCTGAAAGGTTGTATAGAATAGGATGCAGGGAACAGCCAGAGGGAGGTGAGGGAGGGGATTCTGACAGTGAGTGGGGAGAAGGAAGCACCGGAACAGAGGAGATTAAGTCAGGAGGAAGACACAAGAAAGGTGATGTGCTTGGTTTTGATTTGTCCCATTTAAAGACCAACTGGAGTATTCAACAGCTATTCGGAAAGGTGGGTCTGAAACCAGGAAAAGAAGCCAGGGCTCTAGACAGAGATTTAGGGTTCAGGGGAAGGAATAGGAAATAGGAAAAATAAACAAAAGAGACAGGAAAAATAAACTAAAATAAACAAAAGAGAGCATTTTTTAATGTTTATTTATTTTTGAGGAAGAGAGAGAGACGGAGTGTGATTGGGAGAGGGGCAGAGAGAGAGGGAGACACAGAATCTGAAGCAGGCTCCAGGCTCCGAGCTGTCAGCACAGAGCCCGATGTGGGGCTCGAACTTATGAACTGTGAGATCATGACCCGAGGTGAAGTCAGATGCTCAACTGACTGAGCCACCCAGGTGCCCTGAGATCATTTTTATAAATGACCAAGTATAGCAGAGCATTTTAAAAGAAATGGGAGTGTAGCTATTCAAAATGTTCACAAGGAATTTTAAGTGGTATTAGAAATCCTTATGATAAGCAAAGTAAGTAAAATATAATTTTTAAATGCAATATGATCTCAGCTATATGGGGGAAAACATTTGTAGATAAAAGCCCACAAACATCTCTACTCACATGTCATAGTTGATGTCTTTAGTCTGTGAGGCTATAAAGAGATTTTCATTTTCTGCATGTATGTATGTGTCTTTCAAGTCTTCTTTTTAAAAATTTTTTTAACATTCATTTTTGAGACAGCATGAGTCAGGGAGGGGCAGAGAGAGAGGGTGACACAGAATTCGAAGCAGGCTCCAGGCTCTGAGCTGTCAGCACAGAGCCCGACGTGGGGCTTGAACTCAGAATGGCAAGATCATGACCTGAGCCGAAGCTGGACTCTCAACCAACCGAACCATCTAGGCGCCCCTCTTTCAAGTCTTCTTTAAAAGAGCATATGCTACTTTCAAAATTGGGGAAAATTTTTTTTTTTAATTTAAGGTAGATCTTGAGAAAGCATTATTCCATATATCCTTTTGGCTATTAGGATGCAATTTGAAAGAATAAAACTTTTTTTCAGAAAGAAGTCTTGACAGCATTTCTTCCGTTATTTACTGATCCGGTCAGAGAAAAAATGACATTTATCTAGTGGGTACTACCCAACCCCTTCCCCAAACACTTCTTGAAAAGGAGGATGACTAGACATTGAAGACAGAGTGGCTATCTAATAAGGATTTTAAAAAAGAACAACAGCTTCATGTAAAACACTCATTATTTTAGAGATGGAGGGGCTAAATCCTTCATGGAGATGCTTCCTGGGATGCTTGTGATCTGGAGGGGATGGGGGGGAGGCCCCCCCACTTCCTGTGCTACCATCTCTGCAGTGCATTGCTCCATACCACCCCGGGGACCTGGTGTAGGGGCCGGGTGAATATTACAACCGCACACCATATAATAATATCTTTTGCTCATGCTCAGCACAAGGGGAGGAGGCTACACTGAAGTGTCTCTCTAAACACTCCAACCAAGCATTAATATTCATATAGCTGTTCCATCAGCCGAAGCAATTATATTAAATCCACACTCCCAGCAAGAAGCTATCGTATGAATAATCTAGAACTTCAGAAATGCAAAACACTTGTGTCAGGTAATGCACACATTACTTGATTGAGACAGGGTGGGGGTGGGTACCAGGTTCTACTTCCTAATTCTGTTTTTATTTAAGCAACTTCAAAAATTGGTTTGCCTTCTCTGAAGACACTGGTAGTTAGGAGAGTTAATAGATCTTTCTAAAGGAAATTCTTATAACTTTAGTGTCCAGACAGAGGGGACTGGTTAAATTAAAAAAAAATATGGTAAATCAAGGCTGTTGTTATGATGATGGTATAAATAGTTTTATCAGCATGCAAAATGTCTTAAATATAATTTGTTAAGTGGAGGAAAAACAGAGTGTGTAACTGTATGTGCAGTAACCTCAACTACATAAAAATGCATTTGTAAACAGAAGGAAGATGGAAAGTGTACCAAAATGTTCATCAAAGTTTTCTAGGTGGTGGCCTTAAGAGCCAATATTTTCTATTTTTCAGTACATTTCAGTCAGCTGCTGCAGTGCACATATAGTCTTTTATAAACAAGAAGGGGGGAAAATCAAGTCAATTTGCAATTCTTATCTGTAGTGATCTTGGAAAATTATCACCTGCCTCCAGTGAAAGATTTGTGATCTGTTTACTTAGTAGAGAGACGTTCAGCTAATTTAATTTTATCTAATTGCAGTTGTGGAGAATATAAGGAGAGTGTCATGATGTTTCCAAGCCATTGCTTTAATTTAACCAGTGGTGAGTGAGCCCCGTTCAAACAGAGATGCCAGCATCGTTTGCTCATGTTTAGTATAGTCTCTACAAGGAAGGCTGGTGACCCACATTTGAGTGGAATTTTAATTCCTTTAAGCAGAGCCTTTGTACGATGGAGTAATTTCTAACGTTCATTATCTTTACATCTTCATTTTAAATTCGCCTATAAATTTTTCAGCTTAGCATTAAGCTGGATCAGAGTGAATTACGGGACTATTTCTGAACAGGTCAACAAATTCCTTCTTGAGCCGGGCTGACAATATAGCTACCCGAGGACACCTGGGTTCTTGCACTCAGGCTGGGGACCAATCTTCTCCTCAAAGCCTCCATCCTAAGACAGTCTGAGTTTTTTACACCCTGGCCCACCTTACCATGTTCCACTCAGACCCGTCTTTTCACTGATGTATTGATTTATTCATTCCATAAACATGCCAGGTGTAGTCTAGGGATTGAAGATACAATGGTGAACCAGACAGATACACCTGGGATAGAGCTAATGGTCTTATCACAGAGACAGACAAGTAAATATGTAGTTTTATAATATAGTATGCCAAGAGTTGTAATAGGAGTAAGAACAGGATGCTACGGAAGCTTATAAGACAGGCATCTAATCCAGCCTGGCCAAGAGAAATCAAGGAAGCTTCCCAGAAGAGATGGTATCTGAGCTGAGATTTGTATGAGGGACTGAATTCTACCACATGGAACAGTGGTGGTGGGGTTTGGGATAGGGGATTAAAGAGAAAGTCTTTGAGGCAGAGGGGATGGCATCTTCAAAGCCTTAAAAGCAGAAGAGTGACATTTGTGTTTAGAAAGGTTATCCTGGATCCTGTGGATAGAGGGCAGGAAGACCACCAAGGACAATGCTAAGAGATGAGAGTAGCTTGAAGACTTAATGTCAGTAGAAAGGAAGTAGACAAATTTAGGAGGTATTTGGTGGATAAAATTATCAGAGCTTGGTCCTTTATTGGATTCAGAGAAGAGCAAAAGGGTTAAGTCCAGAATGACTCGGACAATTTTGTTGTCTGAATGGGGAACACTGGAGGGTGGGCAGGCTTACCTGGGAGTGGGACCAGTTCCATTTGGGGATTTGTGGGTTTGAAGTAAGTGAATGAGTCCATTGTGAGATTCTAGACTCAGAAGAGAGACCTAGGCTTGAGGTATGAACATGAGGACCATCATGATCCAGGTGACAGTTAAAGCTGGGGGAAGACTGAGAAAAACCCAAGGAGAAATAGGAGGGTAAGAAGCAGTGAGGTCTAGGTTTGTGGGTTTGAGCCCTGTATTGGGCTCTTCACTGGTGGTGCAGATTCTCTCTCTCCTTCTCATAACCCTGCGTGCTCATGCTCTTCTCTCTCCCTCTCTAAATAAATAAATAACATTAAAAAAAAAAAAAAAAAAAGAAGCAACGAGGTCTAGAGCAGAGCCCCAAGGAATGCTAGTTTATCTGGGACATGTAGAGGAACCTGCGATGGATGGCCAACAGGGGAGGGTGGGATATCACAAAAGACAGGGAGAGAGGGAAGGAACATTTTCAACTGATACAGAACCAAATTTCACTGACTGGAAGACGCTATGGATTGTAAGACATGCCAATATTTTATGGCCCACTAGGACATAATGCTGGCAATTAAATGGTGATATGTCATTGATTATAAGACACAGTCTGATTTCAAACATAAAAAATGCTAGACAACTTAAATATATACTAGAATCCAAGAACTAGAATACGTTGAGGATTAAAATACATCTGTTATATGTATCAGGAAAAGAGCTTTATTGACTATGGCGCGAGTATCATTAGCGGGGTTTGGGGTCAGAAGTAAGATTAGAGTAGCTTGAGGAATGGAGAGAGATGGCTGTTAGTTCCAGGATGCTTCATAAATTGCAAAGATTTTCCAGAGTTCTGAACCAAGAGAGACACAGCAAGTAAGATAGACACCAGTCCAAGTATCACTTTTTTTTTCCTGATTAAGCTAATATCAGAGAATATGCTTTGTATCTGTGTCCAAGAAGGCTTCCCAATAGTACGCCCCAGAATTAGGCCTACCCTGGTGCTGATCAGCACAAGCCTACCCCCATGAGGGTCTGCCTGGCAAATCTCATGGCCTGGAGGCGCAGAGAAGGCAGGCAGATCTTGAAGAGACCAACGGGCTACCCACATGCAGATTCTCCTTCCAAACCCATCACTCAGAGGAGGAGAAGAGAGAGGCCAAGAGTGGGATGCATCTGGAGTTGCCTTTATGGAAGGAGGAGTGTAGAGACAGTATAAATAACATTATCAAGAAATTGAGCCATAAAAGATAGGAAAACATAGCCCAGACCAGCTAACTGCATTTCCAGCCATCCAGCTTCCCATTTAGAAAAATTGCCCATCTCATTCCTGTGTCTCAATTCTCTTGCCTCACCGTAGAAGGCCAGATCCTTTTTCTCCATGAGATCTCCATGGTCTTGTCTAAGATAACCTCCAACATATGTTGGGATTATGTTTTTTTAATGTAATTATTTTATTTTATTTTATTTTATTTTATTTTATTTTATTTTATTTTATTTTTTATTTAAATGCAAGTTAGTTAACATATCATGTAATAATGGTTTCAGGAGCAGAATTTAGTGATTCATCACCTACAAATAACACCCAATGCTCATCCCAGCAAGTACCTTCTTCCTTAATGCCCATCACCCATCTAGCCCATCCCCCTACCCACCTCCCATCCAGCAACCCTCAGTTTGTTCTCTGTATTTAAGAATTTCTTATGGTTTGCTTCCTTCCCTGTTTTTATGTTATTTTTCCTTCACTTCCCCTATGTTTATCTGTTGTTTCTTAAATGCCACATATGAGTGAGATCTTCTATTTGTCTTTCTCTGACTGACTTGTTTCACTTAGCATAATACATTCTAGTTCCATCCATGTTGTTGCAAATGGCAAGATTTTGTTCTTTTTTAAAAATGTTTATTTTTGGGAGAGAGAGTGCGCGAGCATGCATGCATGTGTGTGTGAGTGGGGGAGGGGCAAAGGGAGAGAACAGAGGACCCAAAGCAGGCTCCACGCTGACAGCAGTGAGCCCTGTGCGAGGCTCGAACTCACGAACTGTGAGATCATGACCTGAGCCCAAGTCTAGTGCTCAACCAACTGAGCCACCAGGTGCCCCAAGATTTCATTCTTTTTGATCACTGAGTAATATTCCAATGTATATATATATACCACATCTTCTTTATCCATTCATCAGTCGATGGACATTTGGGCTCTTTCCATACTTTGGCTATTGTTGATAGTGCCACTATAAACATTAGGGTGCATTTGCCCTTCGAATTAGCATTTTTGTATCCTTTGGATAAATGCCCAGTAGTGCAGTTGCTAAGTCAGAGGGTAGTTCTATTATTAATTTTTTGAGGAGCCTCCATACTTTTTTCCAGAGTGGCAGCACCAGTTTGCATTCCCACCAGCAGCGCAGAAGGGTTCCCCTTTCTCCACATCCTCGCCAACATCTGTTGTTGTCCGAGTTGTTAATTTTAGCCATTCTGATGGGTGTAACAGTCTTGGTATTATGTGTTTATCTGTTATACTTCACTGTTACACACTTGTAGGTGTTATCTCCTCACAGTCCAAGCCCCTTGTAGAGACCATGTCTTTTCCTTGTTATAACACCCCTTTCATCACTGGGACACTGCCTGGTCCATGATAGGTAGGGCTCAGATTGTTGCACTGGATTGGATTGTGTGCAAAGAGACACAACCTGAGGTAAGATGGGGGTAAGGTATAACCCCATCTTTGGGCACTCCCAATCTAATAGCTGCCTGGGAGAGAGAGTCAGAGAGTTCACATTGGACCTGGCATGTGACATTGGACTGCCACAGTTCCTGTGTGGGTTCCACTGACCAGGTTATACGGCTGATCCACACCAGCATCCTGTCTCTGATACAGAGATGGTTTGCTGAAGAGCATAATGATTGCAGTCCTTTGTACTAACTTCGTAAGAATGCAAATGATCCTTGAACATCTCTGAGCTCTCCTGACAACACCTAAAATGAGACCAAACCTTTCTAGAATGAGATGCACCTCTGAGAATGGGGTGACGTGCGTGCTTGTACCTGGAGCCTAGGCCTCCTGAACATCTCGAGGCCCTGCTTTCTTTGTTGGCAAAAGAAATCCAATAGAATGTGTTGTCTCAGCACCCAACCCCACACCACAATCAGATAAGACCTAGCACTTAGAGCTAAGGCTTTATTCCTAGTAGTATATTTTCACAACTTGGACGGGAAAGCAAATTGATGAGGTTTCCACTATGCCTGTTTGTATTTGATGTTCCTTCTCACTTCTCTAAACCGTCGCAGATGAAGCAGAGGTCACAGACTGCCAGCAGCATTTGTTTTTTCAGTAAGAGCAAAAAGAAGGGCATTGTGGCTTCATTACAGATAAAAGAAGGCAGCGTTTACAAGGTACCAAAACTTTACTTATCTAGTCTTCCCCGTGGTCTCTGATGACCCAAGGGAAATAACCATAGATACACGTGGGAGGATTAAGTATTCCAAAATAAGCTGGAAAATCTATACTTCATCATCTTTGGAGTAAGACACATGGGGGGTGCCCGTGGCAGCATCCCTGGCTGGTGTCTGGCCTAGTACACGGTGAGTTTTCAGCAGATCCTGGCCCGCTGGCCACACAGTCAGGGCTGGTCTGGGAAGTGGGTGGGTATCACCAAGGTATTTAGCTGAAGTCATTGGAGCTTTTGCCCTGAATGTGCTTCCAGAGCTCTATTGTCATGTTACTGCCCAATCCTTCAGACACGTGGAAGCCCACGCTTTTCCCTGCAGCAGGTGGAGAAAGCAGGTGTGGATATACCTTCCCCATAGAGCTCAACACATTGTACTGCCCCACTGGATGGTGTCATGGACTCCTGAATTGGCTAGGATGTGGGTTTAGCTGCTCCAACAGAAAAACCCAAGGTAACAGAAGCTTAGACAAGACAGAAACTTGTCTTTCTCTCATTCAGCAGTCCAGTATGGAAGGGCTAGCATGTCAACCTCATGGTGTTGGGCACCCTGCTTCCTTCTTGCCTGTTGCTTCATCCTAACTGGGTTGTCACCATGGCCTCCTGGTCCAAGAGAGCTCACATCCTTGTTCCAGCCACGAGGAAGGGAGGAGAGGGGAAGGGAAGACCCTAGATGTTGCACACATCCTCTCTGCAACCCCAGAGGTTTAACCAGAACTTGGACAAATGTCCACACCTAGATGCAGTGCAGCTTTTAATTCTGGTCATGTTTGTGCCCAGCTACCAGTCATGGCTTCCATTACCATAAGAGGACAGAACTGGTTTTGGAGAACACTTAGATTCGTAGGCCATAGCTCCTTAAAGTCAAAGCTGTCTTTGATATATCCTTTTTCCCATCACCTTGCGTGGTGCCTGATCAAGGTGGATCCCCTTAATTGTTGACTGGAAAAGAGGGTTGTTTGAAGGACTGAATGCAGAGGACAGCCCACTGGGAGCAGCGTGGAGACCACATGGCAGCTTGGGAAAAGCCTGTGGAGTCACGGGCAATTATTTAACCTCTCCGGAGCTCACTTTCCTCTTTTTAAAATGGGCCTGGTGATCCCTGTGGAATTTGCTTCTTGGGGCCATTAAGAAAACTCTTCTTGGGGCGCCTGGGTGGCTCAGTCGGTTGAGCGTCCGACTTCAGCTCAGGTCACGATCTCGCGGTCCGTGAGTTCGAGCCCCGCGTCGGGCTCTGGGCTGATGGCTCGGAGCCTGGAGCCGGCTTCCGATTCTGTGTCTCCCTCTCTCTCTGCCCCTCCCCCGTTCATGCTCTGTCTCTCTCTGTCTCAAAAATAAATAAAAACGTAAAAAAAAAAAAAAATTTTAAAAAAAGAAAAAAAAAAAGAAAACTCTTCTTTTATTGTGTCTGCTATTTACTGAGCACCTATTGTGTTCCAAGCACAGGGCTAGGGCTTTGTTCACATTAATTACATGTAAACCACACAACAACCCTATGAGGTGGGTATTATTATCCACATTGTTTAGCTGGGTAAGTTGAGACTGGGTGGGGTTTGGTAAGGTGCCCAGTGCCATTGGTTTATGTATGTACCCAACAGCTATTGAGTGCCTGCTGTGTGCCAGAGCCATTGCTGGGGATGTGGTGATTCCAGGTAGGAAGAATGTTTCCAGAGTACAGAGGGTACACATGATAGGGAGCCGCTCTGACCATGGTCAGGGAGGAGGTTGGGGAGTGTTTGGAAGCTTGAGCAGGAGTTATCCAGACTAGGGAGCACGGTGGAGGTCTGAGGTGGTGCTGGCAAGGCCTTGAGGTGGGCAGGGAGCCAGACATGGAGGGACCATAAGAACTGCAGTGTGGCCGGAAGGCAGAGAGTGAGCAAAAGAGGTGGCAGGAGCCCCCTCAAGCTCCTAGTCGGGCAGTCTGACCTGTCTGGCCCTGAGGCTTGTGTTGAGAGAGGATCATAAAATGCTTAGAAAACACGCTGAGGGCAGCACCAGGGGGCAGGGCTCGGCAATTTCTCTTTGTGTCTTCAAGATGTTTGAGGACCAAACAGGGGACCCAGAGGTCACATGGCTGCCTTATATGATGAATCTAGGACCTCTGAGAACTGCCCTTGTCCTCGTCCTCGTCCTCGTCCTCTTGGGCCGTACAGTCCAGTGGTGTGCACACAGTCTGCTCAGAGCTTGCCTGGAAGTATTTGTCCAGCCTGTCTTCCATGTCTCATAAGCAGAATTATTCCTAGGGTGGGAGACGGCAATGCCAGTCACCATCCTGATGAAGTGGGTGACAAGACACCTCTGGTCTTGAAATGGCTTGAGGGCAGAGGACCTCCTGATACTCCAGACAGGAGGAATATAGACAGTAGGGTGAGCTGAGGGGGCTGGCCCTCACTGCACCCCATGTTCTGGCACCTCTCTCAGCACCCTCAGCGTGGCTCCCAACAGCGTCATGAATCCAGGTCTTTAAATATTGATTCAGCAAGTTGGTGTCGCCCACTCAGTGTACAGAGTATGCAAGATGCTTAGGTGAGTTTGCAGCTGAATGAGGAGACCAGGCACTTTCCTCAAAGGATTGCAAGGTATACTGGCAACACTCACCTGTAGAGTTTGTCTTGCTAAAGGGTCATATGCAGTGCCTCAGAGCCTTTGTATGTGCTGTTTCCCCTCCCTGGACTCATCTCTGTACTACATCTTTATGCTGGTTAACTGTTCTCAGCTCAGACATCACATCTCCTTGAAAGCCTTTCCTCACCCCATGAGTTTGAACTGGACACCCCTCCTACATGCTATGCTGTCCTGTCACGTTAGAATTAGGCACTCAGCCCTGATACGTTATAGTCACTGGGGTCTCTGTCTCTCACTGCATCATGTCTATTGTCCCCCTACCATACCTCAGCTTCTAGAACAGTGCCTGCCAAAAGTTGCATGAATGACTGAATGAGTTCTTTCTAATTAGTTTGGATCTAGAAATGCTTGGTGATTTTAGAAGCAGATAATCGTGTATATGGCAGAATTATGTTTTGCTACTATAGGTTACCATTATGAGTGGTCCTTCTAAGAGTGCACAATAGGGAAAAGTGAAACAGCTGGAAATTTCAGTGTTGCTCTGACCCCTAGGGCCTGCTAAACTCAGCCTGTGTTTGAATAAACAGGGCCTCGGGGTGCCTGGGTGGCTCAGTCGGTTTAAGCGTCTCTTGACTTTGGCTCAGGTCATGATCTTGTGGTTCTTGAGTTTGAGCCCCACATTGGGCTCTGTGCTGGCAGTGTGGAGCCTGCTTGGGTTTCTGTCCCACTCTCTCTCTGACCCACCCCACTTTCTCACTATCTCCTCTCAAAATAAAATAAAAGTAATACAAAGAAACAAACAAACAGGGCCTTTTCTGAAGGGTTTCAAACTCAATTGTCAGTTTCAGAGCCGAATTGCTTTCCTGTGACTTTTTAACATTCGAGTAGGCTTTTGATCCTCCCAAGGACCCAGTTCCAGCACTGCTAGCATTTGCCCTGGTCACACCTCCCTTCGTGCCCACCTTCCATGCCTCTCCAAACTTCCTCACGTGGCTGTTCCAGCCTCTGCCCGTCATTAAGACCAATTATCTGCAGGGTCTTGGTTTTCTCCTGGGCTCCTCGCAGAGACCTGCCCTCCCTCTCCCTGTGCCTCCTCAGTCCTGTGTCCCACCTCCCACCTGTGTTTTATGAATGTTCTTCTGTCCCACATCTGTGCCCTATGGGGCTGTTTGTGTCCACTGCAAAAGTGGAGGTACAGTGAAGACAGCTGCACTGAAGTGTTGGGAGGGGGAGGAGGATTAATTATCACAGGGATGTTTGCTTGGAGTTTTTAATTAGACCGTCCTGCCTTACTTCCCCTCTTCATGCCTTTTTCTTTTCCCTAGCTCGGAACTTCCACTTAGAATGTATTTTAGAAACTTGGAACACTTAGGTTTTAACATTCTGCACCCAGGGCCTCAGTGGAATAAGTAAACCAATAAGCTGATTGCCTCAAGTAGTTTGATTGCCAAGTGCACGGGGGTAACTTTTGTTCTTCAGTGAATGATCATTTCACGCTAGGGAACAAGGGATGAATGTGAGTGTAGGGCTTGTCCAGCCTTCCTGATTCCTAACCCTGACCTGGGAAGTCATTATTCCCAGAGCTGTGTGTCGATTACAAGCAGCCTGCCAAATGCTCTGTATCCTTCCTTTTGACAGTTTCCCCCAGTGACATGTGTCATAAATACATTTCTCATTTGCCAGAATAGGTTTGGGTTTGTTTTGAATCTGGCGGGTCCTCCGACACCACATTCTTAAATCTCACTAACAGATCATTTATACCAAAAATGCTGCCTTGACAGGAAGAAAGATTGTGTGATTTTCAATGTGGGTTGAAAATCAAATCCAAGTTCTAACAACACTGAGACTTCCTGGACCCTACAGATTAATCGTGATTATCTTACCGTGAAATACTTTGGGTAGTAGGAACTACTCTCTACTTATTGTTTCTGTCAAACCTTTGATTGGAAAAGTTTTCACAGTAGGCATGTTGTCATTTCTAAAGATGCTTATAAATTTCATGGTGTGTCTCAACCATAATATGGTTGTCCTTTGTTTTAGGCAATAAGTGTGCCCCTGAAGAGTCATTTATAAACGGAATTTTTACAGATAAGTTCATATGTTAAATACACATGAGCAGCTATTATTTTACTTTCTGGGTTCTTTTATAATTGGAAAAACTACTCCAAACTTGTTTGAGAAGTGTAATGCTCATACATTAGATTTTGTTTAAATGAAGGACAATTGGGGCGCCTGGATGGCTCAGTCGGTTGAGCGTCCGACTTGGGCTCAGGTTATGATCTCACGGTTCATGAGTTTGGGCCCCACGTTGGGCTCTGTGCTGACAGCTCAGAGCCTAGAGCCTGCTTCGGATTCTGTGTCTCCCTCTCTCTCTGTCCCTCCCCTGCGCATGCGCTCTCTCTCTCTCTCTCTCTCTCTCTCTCTCTCTTTCTCTCTCTCTCAAAATAATAAATAAACATTTAAAAAATTAAGAAAAAATAAATGAAGGACAAATGACCCTTACATAAGGTGAGGGTTAGGGGTGCTGACACTCTGTACAGTTGAAAATCCATGTATAATAGGGGCATCTGGGTGGCTCAGTTGCTTAAGAGTCTGACTTCAGCTCAGGTCATGATCTCACAGTTTGTGGGTTCGAGCCCCACATTGGGCTCTATGCTGACAGCTCAGAGCCTGGAGCCTGCTTCAGATTCTGTGTCTCCCTCTCTCTCTGCCCCTCCCCTGCTCTCACTCTGGCTCTCTCTCAAAAATAAATAAACATTAAAAAATTTTAAAAATTAAAAAAAAAGAAAATCCATGTACAACTTTTAACTCCCACCAAACTTAACTACTAATAGCCTACTGTTGACCAGAAGCCTTAATGATAAAATAGTCAATTAACACGTAATACATATAGGATGGATTTTCTATCTTATATGTATAATATACTGTGTTATTACAATAAAGTAAACCAGAGAAAAGAAAATGTTATCAAGAAAATCATAAGGAAGAGAAAATACATTTTTGGTGGCATACTGTATTTATTGGAAAAAATCCACATGTAAGTGGTCCTGTGCAGTTCAAACCCATGTTCTTCAAGGGTCAGCTATACTCTTAATGAGAATCAGACGGTATTACCAATGGTCTTGTACTCTCAATTGTTCTGGCTTAGTTATACCACATCTCATCCCAATAGGAGATACAAGATTTGTAAATTCTACATTTTCGCACTGATACACAAAACACTCAGGAAAATCTGCTCCTGTGAGAACCACTCCTTGCTCTTTCTTGTCTCATTCTTTCAGGGAGGGATGTGGGGTGCTGCCAGCTCAGAGTTGGGGGTGATTTGTGATGTTTTGCTGAAATATTAAGTAACTTACTAAGTAATTTCTCACAGGCTTCTCAGCCCAGAGCTCCACAATTCTGTGTGTTCTCGTTACCTATTTCTGCATAAACTTCCCCTAAATTTAGTGGTGTAAGGAATTTGTCACTGTTTCTCACCATTCTGTGGGTTGTTTAGCCTAGTTGGTTGGCTCTGACTTGGGCTTTCTGCATGTGGCCTGCACACCAGTGTTGGCTGGGGCTGCGGGCATCCGAAGGCTTGATTGGTCTGATGGGCTAGCTGGGATGGCTTATTTAAGTGACTGGCAGAGGCTGGATGTCAGCAGAGAGCTCAGCTGGGCTGTCCACCAGAGCACTGATATGTGACCTCTTGCGTGGCTTATTCTTCTCAAAACGTGGTGGTTGGGTTCCAAGAATGGGCATCCTAAGAGTAAGTGTTCCAGGAGACCCAGGCTGAAGCTGCAAGGCTTCTTATGATCTTGCCTTAAAGTCCCAGTCACTTCTGTCACACTCAAGACAAGGGACTAAGGCAAGTTGAGAATCAAGGGGAAGGAAATTAGGGCTTGCTTCTTGATGGAAGTTGCAGCCTACAGATGGGGTCCATTTTTTGACTGTCCACCATACTGCGTGTTGGAAGAGCTCTCTCTAGAAGAATAAGATTACATAAAAATGAAAGGCATGGGAGGCATTGCAGCACAGTGAGGGGGGGGGCAGTTGTAGAATGCTTGCTATGCATGAACTAATGGCCAGCCTTGTTGGTTGGAACTCAGTACCAGGAAGCACACACTGAATGAGCCCATCTCCACAGAAGCTGGTAGCATCCCACAGAGAGAAGCATTCCCATGCAGTGGCCCCCACCCCAAAGTAACCCCCTCATAGTACAAATGATTGAAAAACACCTGGGAAGGGAATTGAACTAGCACAGTTTTAAAAGCACTTTTATCTAAAAATTTTTATCTACATCCTCATGTATGTGTCTTGTTGATACTGAGTCTGAAAAATGATTTTCATAAATCAGAAGTATACATTGCCACACAAACACATAGGTAACTGTGAAGTAATGTGTCTAGTGCACTTGATTTCCAGCTCATGCTGTGGAGGTGCTTGGAGAAGGCTGTGCCCCTGGAGTACCTTATATATAAGAATGGATACTTTGGCATTTGAGAAAAGATCGAGTTCTGTCCAGGTGCTTGGGAGTCTAATTGCCTCCTTGGCCTGAATGAGGAAAACACTTGCCTGTTAATCATATGGAGTCATGGGTACCCAGGTTCCTGCAGAGAAGTGTGGCTGGTCTGGATACATAGGCCAACAACCCTTGAGGGTTGTGAGAGTTACTCTCTACCCTCGTAGCCTTGTTTATTGCCCCCGGAATAGTCCTCTCCAGCTCCCTGAAGATTCAAATTTGTGTTTATCTGTGCTGAAAACTTAGAGGCAAGATAAACAACATTTCAAGCCATTTATAACCAGAGGCTGTGCTGGGAAGGGATTGGGCTTTCCATTAGACATATGTCAAAATGTTGGACTTTGGGAAAGATAGGGAGAATATCTCTAGATGTGAAAAGCAGGTGATTAAAAGAGATTGATACAAGTTTGATCCAGAAGATGGTTATGTGGGATTAGTACTCTGTTGACTTACTAAATATCCTCTTGTGGAATGCCAGGCATGGAGGGTCCTGGAGATGCCAAGTGTATGGGGCCCATGTTTTTATAGTAGAAGGAGGGCCTTTGGCAAGGGTGAGGAACATGGAAGGAGGTGGGGGAGAGAGGGTGAGGAATGAGACACCATGCAAACATAAGCCTTAGGGCAGTGGACGGAGTATGGGAGAGAGTGAACTCCACCCTCGCCTGCCTTTTTCCACGCGGATCATCCTAAACAGAGGAGACCTCTCTTGATCTTCAGCTCCTGATGGACAGTCCACACCTTCTCCATACTAGTCACCTCTCAGTCAGTCGCATGAATGGAGATCCATAATTCAGCCTGCTTCCTTACTTCTCTTTTGCCTGCACATATTGACAGAACTCCTGTTAGGTGCCAGACACTGTGTGACGTGGAGGGAACTCTCCTATTGGGAGTTACACAGCAAACAAGGAAACAAATGATGTAGTTATAGATTATGATTGGCGTTTTGGGGAAATGGGGGTGTGATAAAGAATAATAGGATGAGCACTGGGTGTTGTATGGAAACCAATTTGACGATAAATTTCATATATTGAAAAAAAATTTTAAAAAATGCAAATCTC
Organism: Lynx canadensis; assembly: GCF_007474595.2. Lineage (NCBI taxonomy): Eukaryota > Metazoa > Chordata > Mammalia > Carnivora > Felidae > Lynx > Lynx canadensis. The sequence continues at coordinate 32,141,892 of NC_044319.2, forward strand.
TCAAAAAAAAAAAAGAATAATAGGGAGTTCCCCGTTTGGATAGGCTGTTCAGGAGGTAACTAACAGTCAATGACCCTCAAGTCATTGGTTAAACTTTGACATGTCTTATACAGTATTTTAAAGTTCCTTAAGTTACGTGTTGTTAAGGTTCAAAGTAAAACCTGTGGTTTTTTTTTCCTTTTCTGAGCCTAAGTTGTAGAATGCCAAATGGACAACAATTTGGGGAGACAAAGGGAAGCCAACCTGGATGGCCAGACGTCTTCTGGCTGACACTTTCTTCACCACCACTTTCTCTCCCTAGGGAAAGGAGACGTGTTTGGAGATGTGTTCTGGAAGGAAGCCACCCTTGCCCAGTCCTGTGCCAATGTTAGGGCCTTGACCTACTGTGACCTGCATGTGATCAAACGGGATGCCCTGCAGAAAGTGCTAGAATTCTACACAGCCTTTTCCCACTCGTTCTCCCGGAACCTCATTCTCACCTACAACTTGAGGAAGAGGGTAAGCTGGCAGTTTTGGTTTCTTTTCTATCAAGAACAGTCTCTGTGCACTTAAGATAACCACACAGGCGGGAAAAGTCCTTTCGCGGTTTATTTAAGCGGAGCAGTGGTTCTGTGCATGGCTTGCTCTTCAGAGCTTTTGCTATGAAATAAGGGAAACAGGAATGTTGCTAGATTAAAAAGATGGATTAACTTTGCTGCAGAAGGGGTTGGTTCATGAGTGTGTCCGTGGGCTTTTCCCCAGCAATATCTACACCTTCTGGCCTTTTGAAAAGATGAGCAAAAAATGAGGTCATTAAGCATAAGAGACTCTTAAAAACTGAGAACAAACTGAGGGTTGATGGGGGTGGGAGGGTGGGGAGGGTGGGTGACGGGTATTGAGGAGGGCACCTTTTGGGATGAGCACTGGGTGTTGTATGGAAACCAATTTGACCATAAATTTCATATATTGAAAAAAAAATAAAATTAAATTTAAAAAAAGATGAGGTCATTAGTCAGAAAAGTGACTGACTGGGGCTACTTAATTCAAATAAACTGAACTCTCCTTGGTGACTAGGACTCACTAAATGGTGTGAGACCATTTGCCAGCTGATAATAATAATTTTTAAAAGCTATGAAGATGATTCAGTTGGGCCCAGAAAATCAGAAAGGTATGGAATCTGATTGCCTAGAGAGTATCTTGTATACACCTGCTGATTTAAGGGTTTGAGAAATGAGCCGTTTTAAGACCCAGAGAAGAGTTCTGGTCTGAAATGGTTTCTTTCAACCCTCAGATCATCAGGTTCCATCTGCCTCTGTGAGGACTAAACTATTCGTCTTGTACTCTTTAGGTTTTTCATGACCGACTTTCTTGCACTTCATCTATCTCTTTTAGTTAACAAGGTAGCTCTGACCCATAGAAACCGCCTGTAGGGATTATCATAGGAATCTTTCAACAAATGACCTCATAACCTTTCCTCCAAAACTGTTCCTCTTCTTATGGTCCTTTCCTCTGTTGACATTATATCACCCTGGGGTTCCAAGTTAGAAATGCTGGCATCATGGTCGATGCTTCTTCCCAGTCTCCCATGTCTCAGGTTACTCCTCAAATCCTTTGAGTTCCACCTAAGCTCTCAAACCTGGGTCCACACTCTACTTCCATCCTTGGGGCTCTCCCTGAGCTCTTGGGACACAGCACCCGGATGCAGACCTTTCCTGTTTCTGGCACCATGCAACAGGCTCCCGCTTGTATCTGTCCTCGACATGGCACTTCCTCCTTTGGCCGATCCTATGACCTTAAAAACAAATGGGATCATGTCCCTTCCTTTGTAAAGACTTTTTGCCCTCAACCTAACTTTAGGATAATGTCTGTATGCTTCAGCATGGCTTGTGTGGCTTTTCACGTCTGGCCCTGACTTAACTCCCAAGCCAAAACCTCAGCCACTCTTGCCATGCCCACTGCTACCACCCCGAACACTCCCACCATGAGGACTCTGCACAGCTCTGCAAGCACCACACCCTTCAGAGCCCTGGGCGTCCTCAGCCAGGCATTCTTTTTTCTCCTTCTCTGTGTGACAAGTGCCTACTAACCCTTAAGACTACTGAAATGTTTACTCATCCACTCATCAAACCCAGTACACACCAGCTGAATGAGACTAGACATATAAAGCTGAATAACACTCAGTTCCTCGTTTCCAGGAACCTAAAGTCTAACAGAGAAGATCAACACAGGAAGGATAAATGTAGTACCGGAGGCTAAGTACAAGAAGTATGATTTATATAAGCTATTGTGGGAGCAGTTTAAGCCAAGGCACAGAGAAAGGAATCAGCCTTTTGTCTTTCAAGTTACTTGTACAAGGTTCCAAAGGCCTATTACCTGGTTACCCCTAATATATGCTTGTGAGTCCCTGCTCAGAGGCCCAAGAGGGCAAGGCCTGGGTACCTGGGTAGCCCCAGTGCCTAACCCAGTACAGAGGATTAATAAACATTTGGCTTGCCAAGAGATAGAATCTCTAGGCCTCAGTTTCCACATCATACAATGTGAGGTTGTGGATTGTTTTTATGGTTCTGTGATTTGAATGCTGGCCATTTGAATTCTCATCGGGAATGGGCAGTGGTGTTGAAGTGTGCATTCACAGTTCTTATTTGTTCATTTGGGAACGTGGAATGCTTGCTAGTGGTACTTTTAGCCACGTGGATTCTTCTAAAGTCTATTTTTTTACAATTTTTTCCTTCTTTTTATGAGAGGAAGTTGATTATAATCAGCTTTCGGTGCTGCTGATAATATAGGTTGAAAAAAACACAGTTTGGGTTATTTGGAGTAGTAATCATTTTGGAATAATTGTGGATCAAATAAATCTGTCTTATAAAAAAAAAAACAAAAACAGAAGTGCCTCTGTGGTCAGACTATCTTCATAAGTACAGAATGCTTGACTGCTCTTGCGGAAGGGAAGACTCGAGGGTGGCATTTCAGAAAGGCTGTCATGGAGGAAGATTAGGTGGGGTCTGTATGGACACAAGGTGTAGAGGGAGCATCCAAGCTGTAGAAGATATGAGGAAGATCAGGTGGTCCTTAAGGTATTTAGACATTCCCTAGATACCCCTCAGAGATATTGCAGAGGGCCCTGAGGCATCTAATGGAGAGTCACATTAGTTGACCTTCAAATGTCTTTCCAATCGCAAATGCCTCTGAGTCTGGCACAATTTTAGTGAGGTTCTTTACAAGAAGAGGTAGCCATTCTTTTTCTTGGAAAAAAGAGGCTGTCATGTTTTGGTGTTGCCATTGTAATCTCTCATTGTGTCCTTCTGAGAATTAATTCATAGTTACATAGGGCATAGAAGACAAGAACATTACATGCATGAATTATTCTTGTAGCTATTTTTTTTCTGGCAAAGTGAAGTGTATTCTTGTGGCTGTTTCTATCTTGGCAAAATTGAGTGTTATTTGCAAAGATTCCTGAGAACATAGTGCCTTTGACATCTGTTTGGGGAGTTGTTTGGTTCTGTCGACGTCCTCTAGTGCACAGCAAAAACTCTGAGCTGGAAGGTGCGTCAGTGGCCATCCAGTATCCCCTCCATTTTCCTACCACCCTCATTTCACAAATATGACCTTTTATAGAAAGGTCACAGAGCTGTGTCAGTAATGAAAGAATTGGAGCCAGAAATGACTTATCGCCCAGGCCTCTTGCTGATGGGCCTCTTGCTGATTCTCACAGCTTCGTGGCCTCCCCTGGCCTCTGCATTCTAAGCCTCGTCCCTTTTTCCCTGAATCCATGTGTGTGAGCACCGCCCAGCTCTCTGCACTGCTGTTGGGACCCAACTCAGGAAGGGACATGTCACCTTCCTCTATTTCCTCCAAAGACGCCAGAAGTCATAGGCAAGGATGAAAGAGGCACGACCCTGAAGCCAACCCTGCATTTTGACCTTTGGATTTCCTTGCCTATGGGCACTGAGCCAGATGAGACCTGGGTCTGTGTCCCACCTCTGCCACTTAATGCTTCTGCAAGTCATAAGTGCTTCCTCAACTGTAAAATGAGGATGATGAGAAGTTCTACCTCGTAGGATAATTGTGAGGATTAAACAAGATAATACCAGCAAAGCTCACACACAGGATCTCACACAGTACAGGCTCAGTTACATTGTGGGTTATTATTTTGTTTTACCCACTTGACACCCTACTTCACTCTACTCTTTATTATCTTGTGCCTTTTGGAAAATAAAAAGAAGGAAGCTTGGGGTGCCTGGGTGGCTCAGTTGGTTAAGCGTCCAACTCTTGGTCTTGGCTCAGGTCATGATCTCATGGTTCGTAGGATCGAGCCCCATATCAGGCTCTGTGCTGACAGTTCAGAGCCTGCTTAGGATTCTGTCTCTCTCTCTCTGCCCCTCCCCTACTTGTACTCTCTCTCTCTCAAAATAAATAAACTTAAAAAAAAAAGAAGGCAGCTCTTCTGCCTTTGCTTATATAGGGTACTCACTCTGCAGAATGTTCTGTGGGGCAGGTGTTATTCCAGGGTTCTCTGTACCTCCTGCAGCTGCTCTGGAATGCTGACATGGTGCTTGGCTCCTGCCAGTAGAGAGGTCAGCATTCCCTCACTATTTTCGCCAGTTTCATTCATGGAGGGAAAAATTAGGCCATTCTGACATCTTAAGTCAGCCAGGGAGTCAGGATTTTTCCAAGAGGAAAGCACAGCAGCCTTGTTTCCTCTAAGGGAGGTTGCATGTGGTTGTCCATGAAAAGAAGGGGGAGGAAGAGCCTTCCTCCTCCCAGACCCTTGGCACTCTGGGCTGAAGGCTCTCCGGGAATTTTCCTCAAGGCCCTGAGTGGTCTTTTTTCTGCAATCAGAGCTTTGCACAATACTAATAGTAACATTATTACCCACTCCTGATATTGTGCAAGCTGCAAGTTACGTCCCAAAGTTGGTATGTGTTTCATGTCCGTTTATTAAATCCTCAGAATAACGCCATGACATTATAGTACCAGTCCCGTTTCTCCAGGGAATAAACTAGGGCCCTGTGACCCTGTGGAGAAGAGAATCACTTCTCCAAGGTCACCCAGCCAGTAGGTGGCAGGTTCCAAACTCTGCACGTGCTCCTGCTGCTAAGCAGCATCGCATCGTCCTGTGCAGCTTCTCCCATGCTGGCATTCTTTGGCTTCTGCTTTCTCCCAGTTCACTGACCTTTCAGGGGTGGAACAGAGTGTCTCCAAAGTATCTTCACTATCCCCCAGCACACTCAGAAATCTGTACAGTAAATCCCAGTCTGGGGACACAAGATGTTCCCCCCAACAGAGTGACAGCCACACCACAGCCGGGGTGTGTGGGAGGCATAGCACACCTCCCTTTGGTTAAACAGCAGGCTACGCAGGCCATGATATTAGTAACTTACGAAACAGAGCACCCACTTTGGGGCTAGGGACCTAGGTTTGAATCCTGGTTTTGACTACTGACCAGCTGTGTGCTCTTGTGAAAGTTCCTAAACTATTCTAGGCTCATCTGTAAAAAGAGTCTAATAAAAGTCTCTCCTAATTAGGTTTATTGAGAAGATCACATGCATTACAACAAAACAGTGACATAGTACCTGTAGGAACTGCTCAATACCTATTTATACCTTCTCCTTCCTGCAGCCCATTTTTTCTCTCTGCCTTTGGTCTCAGAAGTTCTGAGTTGATGCTTTGCTCCCCTTTGTTTATAACCAGACCCTTTCTTTAATCAGTGTCTCACTTGGGCTCTACTGTCCTTTCAACCTGGGATGAGGGTTCCTTTCCCAGGTGCTAGCTAGGAGATTGGGTCTTCCTGCTCATCATTAGGACAGTAGGGAAAATGTCTCACAATTAAATGATGTATTGTAGACAAGCAATTAGGTAATTAACAGCAGTCAGTGCATGGGATAATTGGCATGTAGGTAATTGGTAGGGTGGTTCTCATTCTCTGTGCGTGGGGCTTTATTTTTAAAGCCAATGTTGTTGTGGTTTTGAGTATGTTTTGTGTAGTGTTTGCCTATGATAATTTGTTCCAAGATAGATTTTTCTTAGCTTGATAAGGTCCCAACCTAGTGAGTTTGGAAGGAGCTGAGACTGTAGTTACTGGTGGCTTCAAAGCAGGGGCCTACTAATAATGCCTGTTTTCTAAAACTGAGGTTGCCATAGTGAACTATCTTGAATACTATATGTGCTTTTCAACACCCCCTCCCCCACACACACACAACACCTCGTAACCAAAGGGCATTTTCTTCTGGAGCAGAGAAGGTGAAAGCATTGGAGGCTTGGAAAAAGAGCTCTGCTCAGAACTGGTGTTGGAAAGCCTCTGTTTTCTTTCTGCACAAATTCTTGTGGAAGGTGATAAGATGGAAAGATCAAAAAGCCAGGTGCTTGGAAATATATCCCCTTTCCCACTGAATCATCACAGCCTAAGTTTTAAAAATGATCTCTACATAGCCCATATATATATTTTTTGTCATTCTTCCATAGTGAGGGCTTCTGTGGAATTAAAATCATCCATTAGACTGTCAAGCTATAAAGATAATAAAATCAGGGTTTTGGAATCAGGGTTGGGGAAGGGATAGGTCATGTGAGTGGTAAGACCACAGTTCTTTCAGGAAAACAACATAAAAATCAAAGCCAAGTCCCTTTTCCCTCAAGAGGATCAGGGGATGATGTTAGGGACCTGTGTAGACTTCCATGGATCCTTAGGCATTCTCCCTAGTGCTCCCAAAACACATAGCAGACCCCCATCATGATCCCTGGGGTGTGGGAGAAAACGAAAATGCTCCATGCTTTGTTATGAATCAGCTTGAAATGCAGCTGGTTTGGGTATATGTGGCCATTTCCAAGGAAGCAATAAAGTTCTGGAATGAATGTGATCTTTGAAACTAGATCACTGTATCTGGGCTCAGCCACTTGCTAGCTGGGGGTGAGGATGCAGGAGGAGATTGAACAACTATAGCTATTCCTGTTTTGTGGATTCATACTATCTACCCCAAAAGGTAGCTTTGGGAAAGATAATCGTGGGCCAGCCACAGTGCCTTACACATAGCAAGTGCACAGTCAAGTTACTTTCCTTCCATTATCCGTGGGAATGAGGGTAGCAGAGTGAAGAAGGAGAGCAGGAGTCCTAATAGTGTGGCTCATAGAATAAGCATATGGAGGCAATAGAGACTGATGGTTACAGATGTGGACTCTAGAGTCAGAGTTCTTGGGTTCAAGTCTTGGCTCTCCTTAGTGACCTTGGGCCAGTAACCCAACCTCCCTGGGCCTCAATTCATTCATTTATAAAACAGGAATAATAGTAGTACCTTAGAAGGGTACTTTGTCAGAGCAAGATCTCAGTGTATGTGTTGCTCTCACTATTGTTATTGTTGAGCTTAGCTTTTCTGGAAATGAAGAGATGCCATCAAGTGCTAAAAGTTTTAAAAGGAGAGTAGGGGCTGAAATTTAACACCTAGAAATCTCCCAGACAGATGATTTCAAGATCTGTGCCTAGACCTCTCAGGTAGTACCAAAGGAACAAGTGATTCATCGGTGAGGTTTGGTAAAGAATGGCTCCGTTGGACTCATCACATATCCTGACTTCCTCCTGTGACAGAATGGATAGAGGGAATGGTAGAGTCTAATGTGGAGAAGGTGCTGGGGGAGGGAAGTCGTAACTTATCTTAAGCCTTATCAATCCTGATGCACTATTACATAGTGTGTTTACCACAAGTTAAAAAAAAAAAAAAAGATCTGTCCAAGTTCAGAGAACCATAAGGCCAATGCATTCCTTTGGAGAGTAATGTACCTGCCTAATATTTTCTTAGAAACGTGTGATTGACTTGTAATAAATAGGGGAGTACTAATGAGTCCCAGATCATGGGTTCAGTCCTCAGGTGAGCAAGCTGGCTTCCTGAGGTCTCAGATGCTTGGTCTAGCATTTTGCACATTTATTTGCCCCCTGAATAGTTTTTGAATTCCACCTGCAAATTTCTACTATCTACTATAATATACCTATTAACATCTGTCAGAGCAGGTGTTTTACAGAACATCTCTCGGAAACAGGGACTAGATTGTCTTTAATGTCTCTTCTGTTTTACATGGTCGGTGACCTGTAGAATAGACAGGACTTGTCTGGGAAACATCAAGAAGCCAAAGAGAACTCCAGCACAGTGGGAATCCTGGTCCCTCGGTCCTCAGTGAAATCCCAAGCAGAGATTGTGGGCAGACTCTACCAGCTTTCTGAACATCCCCCTGAACTCAGCTTTCCCCCCTCACCTCTCAGGGGCCCAGTGGCTCATCCATTTCCAGTGTGCAGTCAGCCTTGTTGGCAAAGAGCAGTTTGTCCTTGGTTTGGCAGTGCACGTGCTAATAAAAGGCTGCCGACAGATGTTTTCTCCCTGGCTTCACTAGTCCCTTATTGGCCCAGTCAAACTTCATGTTTTGACCCCATCTGCCATGTTTCTGTGCTTCCTTGTTCCCATTTAAGTCCTCCTTCCACTCTTAAAAATTTGCGCTTTGGCTTTGAACGTGTTCTTATACATCTTGCCAGTGAGTCATGGAGGTTTTTATTCTAGCCTGTGCTTTTAGTAAGTGGAGAGTTAGGATTTCAACCCAGGTGACCTGTCATAATAATAACTACCTTCTAAGATGTTAGATTAGTGGAAGCAAATGTTAGTTCAGCCCCTTCCCCCCCCCCCAAGGGGGCTTTGAACATCTGCGTCAGGAGCTCACACACAAAATCTAACCCAGTCCAGATGTCCATGTGGATGGTTTCTGGTATAATGTGTGTCACAGACCCACCCAATTTTGGTGCTTCTCATTGCAAACTTTGCTGGTTGCAATTTACTTGTTACTAGTATCGCTTACTGGTTTGTCCTTCCTATATTTAATTTAGGCTTCTAGAGTGAAATTCTAAATCCACGATGGGGCCCTGACTCCATATAGCTTCTCTTTAATCTCTCTAGGGTAGGTGAGACCCCCCTGTCTTTTGATCCAGTAAGTATCAGTCACCTTCTCTTTGTAGGTCTTATCATGCTTCCAATTAACTGTTCACTGTAGGTCTTCCTTTGCAGTCTAGAAGCTCTGTAGGGGCTAGACCTTGTCTGCCTGATTTACCTCTCTTTCCTGATTAGCTCTCTTAGAGCTTGGTACAAAGCAAGAATTCAATAATTAAATGAATGAATGAATGAATGAATGAATGAGTGGACCAAACAACCATCCATCCAATCAACAAATGATCATAAAAGTACACCAGCCGATATTGGGCATGTGCCCCCTTCTTGTTATATTGTTTTTTTTTAATGTTTATTTCTTTTTGAGAGAGAGACAGACAAACAGAGAATGACCAGGGGAGGGGCAGAGAGAGAGGGAAACACAGAATGTGAAGCAGCTCTAGCTGTCAGCACAGAGCCCAGCGTGGAGCTTGAACGCATGAACTGTGAGATCATGACTTGAGCTTAAGTCAGATGCTTAACCAGCTGAGCCACCCAGGCGCCCCAGTATAAGTTTTTAAAGCCTTGACTATGAGATAGTTTAGAGATGTCTCCTTCTGTCTGTCTCTGAAACTTTGCCATTATATCCCATCTCATCCCTCTCCCATTTTCTCTTTCCCAGGCCCTGAGTATCGAGGTATCTCAGCTTCTACAGGTACCACTGATGCCAGCATAAGATAATAATAATCACCCCCATTTATTGAGTGTTTCCCAGGCCACCTATGCACTAATGCATTTGTATGCATTATCTCATTAAGATGCTGAGGAAACTGAGGCTCAATTAGGTTAAATAATTTTCCATGGATCCAGTAAGCTAAATGGAGCTGGAATTTGAGCCCAAGTCTGGCAATCACCAAGACCATATTCTTGCTTTTATGCCCCTCCTGAAAATGGAGACCCCACCTCACTAATCTGGGGTTAGCAGCCCCAGAGGAAGCAGAGCCTTGTGAAGCAAGTTTAAGTCCATCATGAGAAGCCAGAGGAATGACCTTCAGCTCTGGGTGCCAGCTTGACTGGAGCTGTGGACCTGGTCAGGCCCCTGAAGATCAGGCCAAGGCCAAAGTCATCCAGGGCTGCGGAGAGGCCTTAACAGCAGAATGGGTATAGGGTAGCAATGAGGCTAAGGCCCTTTCTAGCCCAGAAGTAGTTAGCAAGGGCTGTGAGGAGGAGATTTTGAGATGGGTATTGATCGGGGGGGGGGGGGTAGAATTTACCTGACTGGGAGAGAAATATTGTCCTTTGCAGGTACCCCTGTGCCTCATTGTGGGCAGGGCACAGATGGTCAGTTAAATGGCTGATACTTAATCAGGAAGGTGTCTGTGGAGAACAGTGAATCTGTTACTAATCGGTAATAATGTGAGAGGGCCTCCTGAGGGAATACACTGGCCAGTTTCCCCACTCCCCAGGTTTTTTTCTTGCTCATTCCCCACCTGGTTTTGAGGACTCCAGAAGGGAATTGTTCCAGACTCACAGGGTACGGCAGCTTCAGCATCAGGGTTTGACTTTTCTGGAGGTGCCTAGAGACCCCAGGGAAAAGTGGACCAACACAGGGGGCATGATGCTTTCTGGGGCCTGAGTGAGCTTGACATCTCTTCCATGCACTTCCCACCACACCTGCTGATGTTATAGGAGCCTGGCAGCCCCTCAGACCTCTCACTTTTCAGGCTTTAAAATCCACCTGACTGTCCCCGGGTGGCCTGTAGTAGCAAAAGCCAGCAGATTTTCCATGACAGGTTTAATTTTTAAAAAGCCCCTTGCTACAGGCAGCATGTGGAAGATGGTGCCTTATCCCTCAGAGATCAATTTGCAGATAGCTCCTGCATTCTGCTGCATTTCCCAGCGCACTTGTTGCAAATGCTTAAACCAGACATGAAAACCCATGGTTCACAGGGTATGAATTTCTAAAAGAGGATACTTGTTCATATTATGGCGCCTAAAATCCTGCCTTGCTTAGGCTGGAGCACATCACACATTTGGCACTTCCTGGAGGTGTGGCGTGAGAATGTGTCCTAACCCTGTCGGACCTCTGTAATCATCTGGATGAACAGAGAAGTGAAGCTCGGTCCCAGTGACTAGAAGCAGGGTGAGGACTTCCCCAGGCATGGGACAAATCCAATGGCAGGTGGCAGGGGGTGGAAGAATAACATGGAAAAGGAACAGAACACCTGTGAGCATAAGAAATGGCATCGGATACTAAAAATCCTCAGTGGTGGATGTTCACTGGACTTGTGATCATTTTGCAATGTATACAAATATCGAATCATTGTATCGTACACCTAAAACTAATAGAATGCTGTGTGTCGATTATATTTCAATTAGCCTGACAAAGCATGTACATTACTGAGGATTCTGCAGCCAGCAGCATGCCGCGCAGTAAAGCGGCAAACTTTCCTTCCCTAAAGTCCCTCACTCAAGCACAGGGAGGAATCCTGCCATGGAAATTTGATTTCACTTGATTTCATAACAGATGATAAATGATTATATAAGGCTCAGGTGGCGGGAGGGGTGCTGCCTTTCTCCGATCTCTTCCCTGTTTGGTTTACGCTTAGCTCCAGGGAGGACTCTGGAAATCTGCTCCAGGTGAAACTACTTTCTCTTGCCCTAGGACAGCAAGGAGCTGGGGAAAGAACGGGGCTCAGGGAAAGAAAGGGGACTGAGAAGTCAAGGTGTAAGGGATGCCTGTGACTGGAGAATTTCAGGAGGATGAGTAGATTTTGCCAATAGTATTCACCCAAGAGAGGAACCTGGCACCTGCTCGGCGTTGCTGAACTTTGCCTGGGGAGGCGCATGCCTTTGCTAACCCCGGACTGTGAGTTGGGCTGGAAGAAAATCCCAGGGAAGAGCTTGTCTGCCAAATCCAGCTTTCCCAATCCTTCCGCCCCGGGGCCAGATGAATGTAGCTGCAGAGCGGCTTTGTTTCTCTATTAGGCCGCATGTTGAGGCAGCTGGGAAGGTGCCAGGATTTTCATCCTGGGCTTTCTGCTTAAGCTCTTCCTAATTCTACTCTGACATTTCTCTCAGGTTAGAACCTGAACAGGGATGCCTTTGGCTCAAGGGCTCAAGGCTTGCTGACTAGCACTGGAGGTAGCTCCTAATTACCTGCCGTTACAAGCGACACAACTCCTTGGAATCTATAACCAACCATTTCCAGCAGCCCCAGCTTCCCTGATGGAAGAGTTGCATCCCGCAGCCTGTGCAGGGCGGCACCCCCTGTGTTCCGTACTTCTTCCTTCTCTCTCTCCCACTGTTGGTGACTGCTCCGTGGGCTCAGGGGTCCCACAGGAGGCCGGAGCATGAGAGGTGTGCTTTGGTCACTGCCCAGGCTCTGGCTACCGTCTCCTCCTGCAGAGCTAGGCACTGTTTGCCTGTGTGCGTGCACACCCCTCGTGCACCCTTGGCTGGAAGTTTTCAGGCTTCTCAGTGAACTGGTCTGTCTGCCAGCAGTGCTGCTGCTTCTGCTGGGTGTGTTTGTGTGTGTGTGTGTGTGTGTGTGTGCGCGCGCGCACGCGCGTGCTCGCACACACGATTTCCTCCCATCAGTGATTAGTCCTAAACGAGGCCGGATAATACACCAACACTTGCTGGATCCAATCACCCCCCAGCAGCCTGTTCCTCTACCAGCTGGGGTTGTGGGGTCAGCTCGGCTTAGCTACGGAAGTTTTTTTAGTTTTTTTTTTTTTTTCCTTCGGGGTAGAGGTAAAGATTAGCCTGACATTTGTAAGTTTGAAAACCCTGTAAAATGCCATGTGCAGTCAGTTGTTATTTGTCCACATGTGTACTTTGTAGAAGGTAAATGCCCCCATTTGGGGCCACAGGCTGGAGCCCTAAATCCTTAGTAATTATAGTGGGCAGAGCACATGGGGGGAGGGGGACAGGAGAATAGAAACTGTACATGCTGTGTACTCTGAGTGCAGGGCCTTTGAGGCCAGGGACCTTTCATGGCATTTACAAATGATTCATGGCTACAACCCCCACAGGGAGTTTACTATAGGTTATTTAGGATCCCGAGGCTTTGGTTCAGGACAAAAGATACTCCTTCATGGAAGCAGTGGGAAGCAGTACATCAGAGGCCCCAGCCCAGAGCTTGGGAACAAATGTTCGGGGTAGATGCTAATTCTTCCCCTCAGTGAGGCCAAGAGCAGCCCCCCTGGGGAGCCTGGCTTCTGCCTCTCCTAGGCTGCCATGGCATCGAGATTCCAAGTTTCAATTGTTGTTGACCTAGCTTCCACTTTGTTTGCATGCCCTTCCTATTGTCTGCGTGTGTCCAGTATGGTACAGGAGTCTGATTTTCCTTGTCAGTCTTGAGCTTGCCAAGGAAAATAAAACCATCAGGTTGGAAGCTTCTAGAGAGTGGCACTGTGGCATCCCATCCACCTCCTGACACACCAGCTGGGCTTCCCCAAGTGTATTACTTCCCCGTGGCTGCCATCATGCATGACCACACACTGGGTAGCCGAAAACAACAGAAATGGACTCTCTCACACTTTTGGAGGCCAGAGGTCCAACGGTGAGATGTCAGCAGGGCTGCGCTCCCTCGGAAAGCTCCAGGGGAGAATCCTTCCTTGCTTCTCCCAGCTTCTGGTGGCTCCAGGCACTTGCTGGCTTGTGGAAACCTAACTCTAGTCTCTGCCTCTGTATGCAGACGGCCTTCATCCCTTGCCTCTGTGTGTCCAATCAACCTTTCCTTTTTCTTATAAAGATACTGGTTGTTGGATTCGGGGCCTGCTCTAATTCTAGGACAGTCTCATCTCCAGATCCTTAAATTAATTACATATGCAAAGTGCTATTTCCAAATAAGGTCACATTTACAGGTACTGGGATTTAGGACTTGGACATTTTGTTGCGGGGGGGGGGGGGGCGATGCAGTTTAAGTCATGACACCACCCTTTTCCTCCCCTCCTTCCCTCTGTTCTTCCTCTTCCTCCCCCTCCTCTGATCCTCTTTTTTCCTCTCCCTCCTTTTCCTCCTCCTCCTTCTGCTCCTCCTACTCCTCCTCCTCGGGTCCCTTCCCAGAACAGGAATTCTTTTCTTATGAAGAATATTCTTGTGCAAGCTGTGTTCCTTCTCCTGGATGGTCCTTGGAATAAGGTTCAAGTATTTGGTTCATCCTAGTTCCCTTAAATCTTAGAGTAAAATATTTTCCTTTGCTTTTCTCATGAGTAGTCTACTTAGAACCCAGTGGAACTCTGCTCCAAAGAGAGATTGACAAGACCCACAAAGCACCAGGCTCTCAGAAAAGAGGTTTGTGTTAGACGTTAGAGAGAACTTCCTGCTGGCAGAGGTTGTGAGATGTTGGTAAGTAATACCCACAGCAGATGGTTACGAACAACCTTTTGTTGACCTTCCAGCTCTGATCTCTCAGATTATCATTCTGAAAACCTTTGATGGTCCCTTACAGCCTCAGAACAAAGTCCAGGGATCTTGTGTCAACCCATACTTCCCGCTGCAAATTGCACCTTCATGCTGTTGCCTGATGCCCGGCTGCACCGGCAGTCACAGCACGTGCCATGTACTTAGTTCCATGTACATCCTCTCGCGTGGAGCGCCCCTCACCCTACCTCACCTCCTCCCACTGATCCCAATCCAGCTGTCAAAACAGGATTCAGATTCTACTTTTCCCACTCAAAGCCTCCTCCAGTCTACTTCCAGCTAGAATCTCTCTCTTCCCTTATTTGTCTTTCCAGGGTATTTTGTTTGGTCCTTTAGAGGAGGTATCATTCATGTATGATTGAGCACATATCTGATGTTTCCTGTGGATTTGGGGGCCTTACTCCTATTTTTATTCATTGCATTCCTTCATGCAGTGCCTGGCACATAGTAGATGATAATTTAATCTCCTAGAGTAACAACTCAGTTGCCACTCACCTGCCTTTGCACTTCAAGTCCAGAAGTGGGGATTCCAGCCCTGTGTTTTCAGATAGACTGTCCTTCACTGCTGTCTCCAGCAGGCATCCCCAGGTCAGGCTGCTCTCCCAGTGGCCCACACCCACTGCACCAGGGTGACAGGCTATCCCAATTTGTATGGAACTGTCCTGGTTTTGGCATCTAATGCTCTACATCCTGAGAAACTCATCAGTCCTGGACAAACTGGTTATCTGACTCCACACTCAGTCTCTACTGGCTCTTGCTAAAAGTTCCTAAGAATTGATTGTAAGTCTGGTTCCATCTTTCTGCAGTCATTTGTTGTAAAACCACTTAGCTGCTTTCTTCACCTGTAGGTGGGCATCTGGCCCTGGCCCTGCACAGCCCTTCTGAAGCTGTCCCCGAGACAGTATCATAAATGTGACTTCTGAACTTTCCACCCAGCTCTTTGGCATCCTGGTCTGGTCTCCTCCACACCAGCCCAAATTCTAACTCAATCCATGTAGCTGACCCTTCCAGGTAACCTTTCTCCCCTCACTCCTCCCAACTCTGTGCCTTTCTCATATCAAAGAGGGCCTCAGAGGATTGGAGCCCAAACCAAACCCTCCCCTCTGTAGAACCACAACTCAAAGATGCCTCCTCTATGAAGCCCTCCTTAGGAAACTCTTCCCCACCAGCTCATCACCACTCCATGCTTCTTCCTCTAGAGGCTCCTAAGTGATTGAATGGATCATGACCTCTTGAGGGGAAGTGCCTGGTGCCCTGAACCAGTGTTGGGACCTGAGTTCACCCCGAGTTTCCTGTAAGGTCAAGTTCTTAACCTCAGTTTCATTAATTGTATAATGAGAAAGTTAAGTAAGCTCTAGTATTTTTACCAGCCTTACCGAATTTGGATTCCAAGGGTATCTGCTCTCCCTCTATGCTCTGGAGAGCCTCAAGTACAAATGTCTTAAGCAAGACAGCAGTGGAAAGAGGCTTCTGGAATCTCCTCTCCAATTGGTACATTCCCTCCTCCAGGCCCTGCTTGACTTATAATTCCCATCTTTATCCTTTGACTCCCCAGGGTAATCCTATCCTGGCCCAGCTGTGAGTAGGACAAAAAAGCCACCACCTACAGCTTAAGAGATCTTAAGGTACAATTAGAAGACTGATTCCTTTACCATGACTTGGCTTACAGAACTCAAGATTTGAGAGGAGAGGTTAAATTCCTGAGCCTTGTCCTGGGCTCAGTTTCCACCAGACCCACAGCTATGTCTCCCTCTCTGTGCCCAGGATGAACTTGTCAGGACCTATGTGTCACTTCCCTTGGATGTTTTCAGTGTAGCTAAGTCTATTGAAAAAATGGACTGGGTGAACCTTGGGTTTTGAACTCTCTAACTTGTGCACATCTTTGTGTGTGTGAGCACCTACTTTTAACGTTGCACCCCACTTTACCTTCAACAAGGCATTGTCACATATTTTATTTCAACTGACCCTTGCTACAACTTTTTGAAGTTCGTACTATTATTACTCCTGTTTTCAATGTGGGGAATCTGAGATTCAGAGAAGTAAAATGTAGGATGTGTGGCAAAACTAGAACTTAAACTCGTATCATCCAACTCCACATCCGACATCCTTTCCACTAGCCCACTTGCCTGTGTGCACCTGCAGTGAGATAGTGAACAGCCTTGGATCTCCCCAGACTCCTGTTCTCCCTGAGAACATTCCACTGACAGAGGCAGGTGGCCAAGGGACCTACCTCATCCTTGGGCTTAGTTCTATAAACTAGTGTCTTCCACCCAGATCATCTCTTTGGTCTTGTTAAAATGCAAATTCTAATTCAGGTCTGGCGGGGGGGAGTCAACATTTAGCATTTCTAACACAGCCCCAGGTGACACTGGTGAGATACAGGAGGCCATCAGGAACCAACTTGCCACGTTCCTGAGTGCAGACACAGCCTCAGTTGATGGCACTTTGAGGAGCACACTTGAGCAGGGCTGTAAATAGGTGGACAGGGACAGGGAATCTCTATCTCTCCAGGCCAGTCCCCAGGAGTCCACTGTTCTTCCCCAGTGACATAGGCCATGGAGAGGCCCAAGAATGCTGATTATGGAGTAAGAGAACCTAAATACCCACCCCTCCCCTCCACCCCCATGGAATCTGTCTGCACTCAGGAACGTGGCATGTTGGTTCCTGATGGCCTCCTGTGTCTCACACATGACGTGTCAGCCTGGGACCTGACCTTCATGCCCTTGAAGCTGTGGTCCCTTGGCAGAGTGAAATCAGCTTTGTCCCAGAGTGGACCTGAGACATGTTGTAGCATGACACCTGCCTTGCACTGTGTTACAACAGATGGATGGCTCTCAAGTCTGATAACCATAGTTTGTCAGCTGGCATATACGGTCTAGAAAAGGTCTTTTCAGCTACTTTCAGGAGCAAATGGACATCTGGAAATAGAGTTTTAAATATACCAAATACCAGTATTTCCAGGTTTAAAAAGCAAAGCATAATATTTGAATCCTGGATGCCCTAGAAAATCAAGGCAACATAAGGCACCCATAAAGCATTTCCTCACAGAGACCTTCCCTGACCCTGATGCTTCCTGATTCAAGTTAGTTCTCACATCCATTTTTACTCAAAGCGCTTTTTCCCCTTCATATCACTTAAACAATTGATAATATTAAGTATACAGTCTTTGACGGGTATTTGCTTCTCAGAGTAGTTTTGTCTTTTGCTATATCCCCAGTAATTAATGCTACCTGTGTCTTTGAGGATGGGTCCCCTGATCTTTACCTCTCAGGCACTAGGCAGTGGTTTTCAGGGTGTGGTCCCTGGTTAGAAAGACAAATTCACAGCCTCACTCTAGACCTATTGACTTAGAATCTGGAGATAAGCTCAGAAACCTGTATTTCATCATGCCCTGCTGGTCATCCTAATGCCCCCTAAATCTGGAGAACCATTGCATTAGGGTTTGGGACAAGTTCTACAGTATCACACAGCATGGGTTCTGGTGCAGCCTTACAGCAGACGGTCAGTAAGAGAAGAGTGACATGGGCTCCTTGGACCCTCTCATCACCTCACAGAGAGGTGCTGGGGCCCATTTGAGGTCTGCATTCCAGTGGAGGGACCCTCACCCCTTGCCCAACTTCCCCCTTATAGTGTGAGACAGCAAGCTGGTAGAGAAGGGATGCAGAAAGGCTTTGGCATGGGCATGCTGGATCTGGGGAGCTCACTGGTTACAGGAGTACTCTTGGAAAGCTAGCTTCCTGGACTCGGAGAGCCTTGAGTCCAGGAGAAGCTGTAGACCCCACCACCCCCAACAGAGTGGAAGCCCCAGGCCCTGGGAAACAGACCTTGGATGTAATCCCTCCCAGGAGAGAAGCAGTCCAGCCAGCTCACTGCCCTGAAAATGCAGAGTGATATCCCAGGGTCTCTGTGGGACAGCTCTGCTTCCAACCCTGGCACTTAGTAGGCACTGGATGTTTTAGGGGTGAATGAGTAGGATCATTTCCAATTCCGAGGCCAATTCTGCTTTTCTGAGGTTTGGGTTGGTCACCAGCAGACTGGTAGCTTCTCAAATATCCAATCAGTCATGATCTCTCTTGATGGGCTGGCCAGAAGCTGCATTAGCCCGTTTTGTCGCCATACCTAAAAACAGGTGCTTGTGCTGGACTTCCAGATTCCTCACTCCCATGCGGTCAGCCTGGCTTTGTGAGAATGCTCAAGGGCTCCTCAGCTCCCCTCTCCAGCTGTAACCAGCACCCCCAGGCTGCCAGGCCAACTCAGGACAGTAGAGAGACCCAGTCTGTCTGTCCCAGGGCCACCCAGGCAGATGCAGTAGCGGGGACTATTTCTTTCTACCCGAATGGAAGAGCTGACTAGAAACCTGGCCCTCAGAGCCTTCTCTGAGGCATCCTGACCCTCCTGAGAAGATTGATCTTGCCTTGTTCCTGCCATCCACCCAAGGAGCCTCTCTCCAGGGCACTGTGATTGACTTTCATTGTTTAATTAGCAGCCTCTGAACAGCTCAGGGAAGCAATTACACAGCACCTTCCAGACACCCGCAGAAAATGAAATGACGGGAGCTTTCTTGTTGGGCAGGTCCCCAGCCCCAGGCTCTCATCTCTTTCTTCTGCTCTCCATGCCTTTTGCTTTGGCCAGAAGCTCACATTTCTCCCCCATCTTTTGTGAAGTAATCTCTTTATCACATGAATCCTTTACAACCAACCCTCTTCCTTTACTCTTAATTTCTGCTCAGTGCCTTAATCTCCATCCTCTTTCCTGATTTCCTCCCTGCTGCCATGCATTTTCTGGACTTGTAAATAATGCCACTGACAAAGCTTTGAAGTACTTTTGTAGTATTTGCCACCCCTGAAAACACACACACACACACACACACACACACACACACACACCCATGCCACGAACTGAGCTTCCTTCATCTGTTTTCATAACTTGAACCTCTCAGGTACCTTATTCCTCCTCTCACTTTGCATTAGGCTCCCACAGCTTGTTAAACCTGTTCCCAGGTATGATTACCTTCCAGGCAGCTTCTCCATGATCCTTCCTGCAGAGATGAGAGCTGGGAGGTTGGGGGCAGTAGGGGCATAATCAGGGCCCCAAACCACAATGCTCTTACTCAAACCCAGCCCTGTCCTGCAAGCCCCACTGTGTGCCCAGTGCTGTTCCAGGAAAAGTGCAAGGGATGGAGCGTCTGGGTGCTGCTTCCTCCAGCCCACATGAGATTGAGGGCTCTGGAATTCTCAAACTGGAGATCTCACTCATTCTGCATCTGCTGTGCTCCAGCATGGTTCTCCTGGAGACTTAGAGAAGCCATGGGTACTAGAGCATCAGGAATTCTAGTCTAATGGAGGGAATTCTTTTATGACAACTCTCTTTGGCCAAAAGTCACCTTGAGCCAGTAGTCTCCTTTTGCTAAGATTTATTCCAGTCAAATTCCTAGGAATAGAATGATTTATTCCTTCTGAATTCATGGTGACTAGATTTGATCCATTGTCATTTGCTCCATTGTTTTTGGTTTTCTCAGACTTCCCATGACCCAACGTGGTGCTTCTGAGAAAGCCTGCATTCGTGCAAAGACATCCCCTCCTGCCCTCGGCTCCAACAGGTGACTTCCTGACTCATCCCTGGCTGCTCACCCAGTTGTCTCCCTTCCAGGAGTTATGGGAGCACTATCTCTAATCAATTTACTTCAGGCAAATTAAGCAATACCTTGCCTTCCAGGAATCCTGTCCACTCCTTTTAATCTAGCTGCATTCTTCAGCCCACCCCTAGCACATTTCCTTTATGCAGTTCTTTAGAATATTCCCACATGGGTATCAAGTTAATTAATGCATAATGTCACTACAGGGATCAGCAAGTCCCCTGGGCTGTCCCTTACAGATGGCAGGAGGTTGACTTTTTCCACATGGTACCTAAGGCTGGTCCTGGGCACTGAGCACAGTGGCTGTCTGTGCAGTTTGGGATGCACAATCCATATAGGGTTGTCTGTGAAGACTTCCCATCCTCCTTATGACTGCTTCCTTGCAGTGGAGCTTGGGTAGAACCATTGCTCACATGCAGCTTGGTGTCAATATCCCAGGGCTGGGAGCCCCAGGAAAAAAAGTTGTCTTCACTTCTTCATTTCTTCCTGGCCTCTCTTTTGCAGCTGTAGTGTTTTCCGTGTCCTTATTCCTTCCTCTTTTTTGCCCCTCATTCCTGTACAAGCAGAAGGACCAAGGAACTAGACTGCCAAGGAAGAGTTGGGTTGGTTTGGGTCCTTCTGCATTCTTCTTACCTTTTGGGATTTTCCTACACCGTGTAGATAGAGCGTGTCATATTTGCTAGCATGTTTCAGGTTAGTGATACAAACTCATTTATCCTAGGTGGTAAACTCTACATTTACAGAAGCCAAAATGAAGAGGAAGTTTGGTAATATTCTATTATTTTGTATGTCTTCATTATCATGGATCATGTAGTGACATGATTCAGAAAGCCCTCATGGTCACACTCAACAACACATGTGCCAGCCACTTGAAGGATCCCAGTGACCAGTTTACCAAAGCCTGAAATGGACTGGTTTAAATGAGCATGTGTCCCCTCGGGTGAAAGTTATTTGCCTTTTTAGAGATGATTTTCTATGAGGGGCAAGCAAGTACCTTGGTCACTGGTAGAGCAATGATTGAAGGGATTGCCTTCAAGTTTGGTTTCAGTGCCAAGCTTACCTTTCCCCTGTCTTAGCCCGAGTATGCTGAGTGTGTTTTGGTTTTAACTAACCTGAGTTTGGTTCTTCAGAAGGTTCTTTAATAAAGAAAAATATTTTTAATCATAAAATTTAATCAGAAGCTTTGTCTCAAAGCAGAGAGAAAGGAAAATTAGGCCACTATCCTAAAGAGAAGACTGTTTCAAATCCACCTAATTAAGCCCCAACAGGTAAATAACAAAGGGCAAAGGAAATGAGACAGTGGCAGCCTGTAAGTAAAATTCTAAAGGCTTTTCAGAGGAGAACAGCTTCTGGCAGAGTGTAGGACTGAGGATCTAGAATAAAAGGAGAGAAAATACACCCAGAAACAACAGAATTGGGTAATCGGAGGAGAAAGCAGCACTAGATGTGAGAAGCCTCCTAGCATGGCTAACATTTCATCAGTTCTAAATCTAGTCACCTTTCTTAGAAGGTAAAAGTCTGTTTTTAAAAAGATAGGAGGGAATGGAAAGAGCTTTATCAGAAGTTGATTTGCGATTCTATTTGAAGAATATATTTGAATATAATTAGAAGAAGACAGGGTGGGGTATTCTTTTCAGAGACGGTATTTCCTGGTGTGGTGGGGAACACTGAATGTATTGAAGGAAATAAGTGGGTCACACTTTATTGTCTTGTTCATCTTTATCTATCTGTGCTCTCCTTCCTTGTGCACCCTTCTCTCGATTGCATCAAGTCCCTCCCTTCCTTCCAATCCCTGGGTAGGTCTCAATTTTGCCAGGAAGCTCTACTCTCCTTACTTAGTTCTTATCACTCCAGCTGGGTTGAGGGTGCCCTCAGAGGTCCTTCCTCTTCTGGATCACAGAGGAACACTCTGTCCAGGGTGCTGATCGACTGTCTGTCCTGCAGTTAAGGTGACTTGTAAACTTCCAGATATCTTGGACTGAAAATTCATTTTGGCTAAAGCCCTGTGGCCAATGCCCAAACAAAACTACAAACATTTTTAGTTAGAGAGTTGACAAGGGCTGCCAGTCGCACTCTGCCAGACTGTTAAGGAGGTTTTTTTTTTTTTCTTAACAGTCTTTTTTTTTTAAAGTGTATTTATTTATTTTGAGAAGGGGTGGGGCAGAGAGAGAGGGAGAGAAAAAGAATCCCAAGCAGGCTCTGTGCTGTTTGTGCAGAGTTCAATGTGGGGCTTGAACTCACAACCGTGAGATCACGACCTGATCTGAAATCAAGAGCCAGACATTCAACCGACTGAGCCATCCAGGTGCCCCAATTAAGGAGTTTTATCAACATTTCTTTTTCTCTATCCCTGCTGGTCTCCTTTCAGTGAAAACAGGCCTGGTGATGTCAGAGAAACTGGGTAGCACCAACCCAGCAGACAGATCTCATGGTAGATTTGGGCCTGCCAGGTTGTCATGATCTCTGAGGATTTTCTATGACCAGCAATGGCCTTTCAAAAGCAAGAATGCCATCTGGTGGGAGCCTCCAGCTGTTGCTTGGAGGGCTGTCTTATTCTGACAACTATGATTAGGGATGAAGGGTTCAGTTCTACATGCCGTGTAGGAAGATGGCTGACCCTATTATTCTAGCCCTTGCCAGGACATAAAGCGAGCATTTTTGAGCATACGAATGGCCAGTGTCTGAATTCTGTGTTCTTTCTTTGGCAATCAAGCCCTAAATTCTGGACTCTTTTCACACAGTTTCCCTCTTCAAATTCTTGGGCTTCCATTTCCTTTTCAGTAAAATGAGAATTAACCCACATTTTGGAGCTGTAAGGAATATGGGAGCCCATCAGTAGTATTTTTGGTAGGGGAGTAGTATCTTAGAGCAAGAGGAGTTCTTCGAATGTCAGTAGTAAGACAGCTAGACTGACTAGTCCTCTCATGGAGCATCTAACACTTCTGCTGAGGGGCTGGGGAACCAAGAAAGAGAGAGTACAAGGATTGGGAAAGGAGATGGTCTATCAATTAGAGTTCCTGTTTCAGGCAGCAGAAAGTGACATTGGCTAATCTGAGAAAAAGAGAGTTTGTTGGAAGGAGGTAGAATAGCTTACAGGTCTTGCTGAAGAATTGAGCTGAGAGAAAATAAGATCCAGGACAGGAGAGACTGCTGACAAGACTGTCAGGACATCACTGCTGGATGGATTCATTCCAGTTGGTTTTTCTCTCCTCCCATTCTTCAGGATTCACAGACCCAGGAGATAAAGTCCTGTAGTGCTATCTTGGATCATAGGCCCAGCTTTAGCTAGATTTCTTCATGGTTAAAAATATGTAAGTGTCTCTGATGTGTCAGGCTGTGTTGTATATCAGGGATACATCAGTGAACAAAGTTACTGTCTTCATGGGTCACTTGATGTAGAGTGGTCAGAGAAGCCTTCACAGACTAGAAAACATTTGAGCCAAAACTCAAATTATGTGAGGGGAATAGGCGGTGTGGATATCTGGGAAAGAGGGTCCACACAGAAGAAACAACAAGTGCAAAGGCCTTGAGGTATACAAAAGAAAGCAAAGAGGCCAATATTGTTGGGGCAGAGTGAGTGAGGGGAACGTGGTGGGAGATATTAGAGAGGTTGAGGTAGGGGACTCACCCTGTAAGACAGTATGTGGATGTTAACTCTTACTTGGAGTAAGTAAAGTGGAACCATCAGAGAATTTTCAGCAGGAGAGCAATGTTCTCTTAGATTTTGAAAGACTGATCTGGTAGCTATATTGAGAACAGAGTGGAGCACAGCAAGGGTGGATGCAGGGGGATCAGTTCAGAAAACACTGTAATAATCTAGATAAGGAATAATGGTGACAGAGAGTGGAGGTGTGGGGGAGGTGGTCGGATACCATGACAGAGTTTCCTGTGGGAGTATAAGAGAGAGTGGAAGATGATTATAAGGTCTTTGGCCTGACTGACTGGAAGGATGGAGTTGTTCCTAAGTTGATGAAGACTTTTAGAGGATCAGGTGTGAGGAATATGTGTGGGTGGGGCAGGCTGGGATCAGGAATTCAGACTCAGATCCTGGGCTGTATAAATTTGGGAGTCATCAGTGTGTGTGTGTGTGTGTGTGTGTGTGTGTGTGTGTGTGTGTGGTCAGTATCCTGGACCTGTGTACTCAGCCAGTGGAGAGAGAATGGTATAGTTTGACTCATAGGCAAGTAAAAACCCTGTTCCCATTGTGGTCAGCATATAGAAACCTTTTGGCGGCCCTCTTATCTTGCAGCACTGGGTTGAGGAATGACTAGCAGACTTTTATAGATGGGATCCCTGCCCTCTGGGGCATGACAGTCCTTTTTTACAGGCTCTAGTGCTGAGCATGTATATCTTCCATCTTCCTTTGCACCCATCACCCCCTTCCAGCATTATAAACACCCCCCAACACAGCCACATACACACATTTATTCAGCAAACATTTGTTGAATGTCCAATGTATGGAAAAGATAGCAGAGATGAAGTGTCACTCCCCAAGGAGCTGGACTTCTGAAAGATGAGATGGACAAAGCACAAATGATGGAGATAGTGCATGATGAGTGCTGCCTTGGGGATGCACACTAGGCCCATGGAGGCAGGAAGGAGTTGAGAAGTCTCGCAGACCAGATGCTGCCTTCTGCCGGATCCCATCACGTGAGGGAGAGTTCACTGGCGGAATGTGAGGCTGTGCGGTGGGCATTCCATAGCGGTCAGCATGCCCCAGTCCTGAGGTGAGAAAGAGCATGGGAAGTGTGGTGACTCTAGATCATTCCAGACGAAATAGAGTCTGAGGCCTGAGTGACTGGAAGGAAGAAGCAGAAAATGAGGCTAGAGAGTTAGGTGGTGGCCACTTGCAGAGGGCCTTGTAGCCTTGAGGAGCCTCCAGAGAGGTGTGAGCAGGGGGAGGATGTCATCATTTTTTAATTAAATAGGAGGAGGAGAAATATTAATGTTAATGTTAATAGTGGCATTTCTTGAGTGCCCAGCATGGAGCATTTCACATTTATTATTTCCTTTAATCCTTTAAACAACTTTGTGGAGTAGGTACCATTAAGGCTTTAAATGGGCACCCTCTCCAGTTCCTAAGAAGCCCCATGAGCAGATTGGCCATCACAGAGTCCAGGCCTATGGCTCTCACTGTCCTCCGCTGCCACAGGGCTTGGCATCTGCCCACAATGTTTTGATGGCAGGAGAGAAGGCTGAGCCACCTGGGAAGGTCCTTGTCTGCTTCCTGGAGTGTCCACTGTACATAGAAATTTAGGGGGTGATTATGAAAGAACAAAAGCAGGTGTTTTGTGGAGTAGAATACAATGCAGTTACTGTAAGATAAATGTAAGACTTAAGGAAAGAAATGTTGCATTTTTTAGTAGGCCTTTTTGGGGGCTTCTGTTTTTTCCTCTTGCTCCCTGCCCCTTCTGGAACATTTTGGTGGGAATTCTTAAGAAACACAGTACCCTAGTGTTCTGACCCCCAAAGAAGAAACAGCTTCTAGTGAGGTCTCTGCAGGGGGGGGTGCTGCTTGAGAGTAGTTAGGACTGGCTGAGGAGTAGGGGGTCCTATCTAAAGGGGCTCAGCAGGATATCCTCACATGTAATCAGTTACTGTGACTCTCCCCGGTTCATCTGCTTTGTAAGTTCATCATCCTTTGGAATTGGGTGCAGGATATATGACAGCTACATAAATTTGGAGTTTGTTTGAAGTCTGCTTCCTTTGCACAAGATTTCAGAAACTTGCTTAGTAGCACCGTGCACCGAGCCATCTGAGCTAGGATTGATTTATCTCCTCTAGGGGAGCTGAGCGTGACTTCAGAAATGTGAGAAATGGAAAGACTAGTTGGAGATACTTCAGGCATTAACTTTTGGAGATGAAAGGTAAAAGACTACTTAGGACCTGACCCTGCACAGGACAGAATAAAGTACCAGCTGCGATTTGTCCTCTAATCTCTCCTTCTTTGTTGTATACTGCAAATGAATGTGATCTCCCATCCCAGCCTCTCCCTTTACGGCCCTGCCTAAATCCGCTCTCCTCAGAAGAATCTGTGTCTCTTCCCTTGACTGTCAGTCATCAAGGTCTTTCTCTAAGCCAACAAAGTTTAAAATTTCAGGACTGCCCTGGTCTTTGCCCGCAGCTGGTATGACTTATGCTTCTCAAAGAGCAGTGCAGTTTCAATAACCAGAGTGATGTCCTGAATTTGCTCAAAGGAAAACATAAATGTTAACACAGGACCTTGTCAATTAATTTTCAATGGTGTGATGGCTTTGTGACAGGCTGGTATGGAAAGTAATTGAGGGGGAAGGTGCTTCGTCAGGGTTCTCAGATCCCCTACTTCACCTGCACATAAACAGAGAGGCGTTGTGCTGCTCTGTAGCCACTCGGCATAGTCTAGATTGATCCTCAGGGGAAACTCCAACCTTAGCCCAAATCCCATGAGCTTTACTTCCTCTTTCTCAGGTCAGAACATTTTCTAAACTTAAGCTCATTTGACTGGAGCTCCACTTAGAAAAATGTTTACTTGCTTTGCACGGCTTTCTGAGAAGGGAAAGAAATACATTCTAAGAACTTGAGGCAACAAAGAAAAAAAAAATATTAGACCCTGTCAGATGACTTTGTTTTCCATCTAGCTTGCTTCATTTAATTGATAATTTGATCCCCGGGTTCTCACGTCACCAAAAGCAAGGAGAAAGGACCTTATCTTTTCCACTGACGGATTGAGGGTCCCTGGGCATCTGAACGATTCAGAGGCTGCACCCTGGGCTCTGAATAGCCTGTCGCCTAATCCAGAAAGTGTTGGGGCCTCTTGTGTGCTGAAGACTGAGTGAGGTTCTGTCCTAGAAGACAGGCAGAGGGAAGAACCTCGAGCCAGGAACACACAATAGATGAGTCGGCCATGCTTGTGGCAGAGCGCAGAGCAAGGATGTACACTGAGTTCTGCAACGACCCAGGTCAGTGTATACTCCGGTCACTGGGAAGAGCTCTGGGGCTTGTGCATAAATCGTGCCCTTTTGTGTCTGACCCACCATCTCCTGAGCACCTCTCCCAGCCTGTTCGTGTTCTTTCTGTGGGCCACTTGGTTTCTGGATGTGAGGCTGCTGAGTTGATACCTGAGCTGGCAGTGCGTCCCAGGGGAGCCCACACAGGGTTACTTGGTTCTGCCTGGCAGGGGTGGGGCTTGGGAGGCATTTCCTGCAAGAGGAATTGATCCTCATTCAGCTAACCCTTCTCAGAGCTGTGGTCTGATGGTGGAGGCTGCAGCCACCTCGATTTTAGGCGTCCTTATGATCACAGCTGGTCTGAGTTCCCTCCGATCCGACAGGCTCTTGAATGACTCAGAGATGCTCAGGGGCCCATGTGCCACCATGGCACTGCGAGCCACGGGCTACAGGAGAGCACTAATGTGTTTCATTTGCTCCAACCTGATGTAAGTCAGCTCTGCACAGAAAATCAGAAGTGGTTGAGATAAAAGGCGTGATCTCTCCTTCTCAGCGTGGGTGGTGAAGCATCCTTCTGAACCGGGAAGAGGAATCAGGCAGAGCGTACTTTTCATATATTGATTCTCACACTTGCTCAGTGTTTGTTCAAGTAATGATTTGTGAGTTTAATAAATGTACCTAGAGCTCTGTGACTTTACCTGAGAACTCCATCAGAGCCCGCCTAAGATAGCTCTGTATTTGAACAGCAGCATGCGTGGTTTTTAAAGAGGTGGTTTAATCAGAATTTATACTGTGCATTATTTTTTAAAGGACTTGCGTCATTTCTTGAAATCCCAACTATTTCATAAAATCTCCCCAGTAACTGGAAATAAGCCCTTGAGTTCCTCCCCCTTCCTGTAACATGCCCATTTCTACATTATTAAATTCACTTATTTAAGGCTCTGTAAATAAATTGTGTATGAAGAGAGGGCATCTTGAGGTGGAGTAAAAAGTGAAGTGGGCCCACCATTGTCAGGGACTGTGTGGTGGCGGTAAAAGTTTCTGAAGCCACACAGCTCAGATCCAGATCCTGGCTCTGCCTCTCCTCTCTGGTAGTGTGGGCAAGTGTCTGCATGTCTCAGGGATAAGGGGCCGAAAGAATTTTTACTCCAAGTATAAGAACATTTTATAAAACATCAAGAGCTATGTCTACATTATTACTGTAACCATAAATAACCTTTCATAGGAAGCTAGGGAAGGTGATGGGAGAGCCAGAAATATTTCAGCATCATTTCTGCTCTTAAAAAGCTTGCAACCCAGCTGGAGAGATAAAACACAAGAAAATAGCAGGGTGGAGACAACTCTCAAATCTGCTATCCTTATTTAATCAGTAGGCTTCTTCTGTGTCATAGATTCAGCTGTCTTGTAGACAACAGAATCCTCATTTTAATAAGGAAGAGGAGAGTTAAAAAGACAGGACAAGTAAGGTGAATACCCAGGTGCCTGCCTGGATATTGTCCACAAGAGAGGGTTATAATGGCCATCGAGTATATTGCAGAGCACAGTTGAAATCAGAAGAGCCGCTCGGTTTGATTACGATTGAGCCTGAGTAGGCAATATGAGTATTGCAAATTGTTTTAAGTATCGTTTGAAAAGGACAAAGCTAAACACGAGGGTTTACTGGGCTCCAGACTGTGTAAGAGGCTTGCTGTGGAGCCCTGCAGCCCTGAGGCCAGGTCAGGAATCCAGGCTGAGTTTACCTTGCTTTCTGCTTCATCTGACCGCCTGCTCCCTGCCCCCACCGCCCAGAAAGTTTTCCTGCCCCCAATGACCCCTGGCTCTCCCTTCAAGTAATAAGGCACCAGAAGAACTGCACTGGGGCAAAAAGCATGAGGAAATAGCAGGTTTCATCACTGATTACTAGATATGCTCAAAATTGGAAGGGACCAGAGGTAGAAATGAGACTAGGTAATATCACTCATCTGCTTCTAAGCTCAAAGCCATTTGCTGTCCTTTAACAAAGGTGACTTGTGAAGAGGCCACTGTACCTGAGGTCACATGGCAACTGGTACAGACCATTCCAGCCCTTTTTCTCACTTCCCTATCAAGAACTCTTTCTGACTCAGATGTACTGTGTTTTGACACCCAAGGGTGTTCACCCCTGACCATGTCCCTTTGGAAACTGATACCAGCTGCCTTTTAGAAAAAAGAGAATTCAGACAGTGAGTCTCATTTCCCTGCCTAGCCTCAGGCAACGATAGTTCTCAGCTGCAGCTTGGAGAGGTCGTCACTCCCACAATAGCCAACAAATCCAGCATTTACTACAGACCACATTCTATCCTTAGCACTTTGCAGATTTAACTATTTTAATCTCACCCCTAAGTTGCAATTGTTCTGGAAAACAAGACCAGTGGCCCTCCTGTTAGAATAAGACTTTTGGCTTTACTGAGAGCTGCCTGCAGGAATGAATAGAGAGGGCCTCTTTTCTCCAATCTCTTCCTTGACTGATCTCACCAGGCCTGGGTGGTTTATATCCATGAAAGAGGGTGGGGTGAGCAAAAAAAGACAATGGATATTCTTTAGATAAAGTAAGGTTCAAAGCAAGGTGATCTGGGGAAGCTATAGCATTTTGTGGCTCTTGTTTTGACTTAATGCTGCATTTGTACACTTTGAGAGCTATTTGTGGAATGCTGATAACATTCCTTTGAAAGGAGTCACCATCATCACCCAAGGGGAAGGGCCTTATCAGTTTGCTAGGACTTTTCATTTTTTCTAACTGACAGCCCGAGAAACAAGTACTCTGTCTATTGTTGAGTAAGATAGATTGATTTCTTTTTCACAATAATTTTTGAGGTGTTTTGCAAATAATTTATTACCAATGACAGTAAACTACGATGTTTTCAGATGATTTACTTTAAAAAATTATGCGATATTCAAAACGATAGCTGTAATAATGCCATTCCCACTCATCGCGTTCCAGTATGTTTTCTTGAGCAGAGAAAAATGTGAAGTTATAGCTTGCCAGCTGGGAGGGCCATGCTCAATGCACAGTGTGTTTGAACATCCCCTGCCATGCGTCAAGGTGACACTATTGCCCTAAGTATTTAATGCTAGATTGGAGTATGTTCACTAGAATCTTCCACTTGATTTTGAAGCAGGGGAGAAGCACAGCTGAATTTTTTCTTGATGCTAATGAGTAAAGTTAAGTTCAGGCCAGTGGCAACAAAAATAAGGAAACATAAAATGTAAGAAAACCTAAAGAAGAACCCATTTATTGTGATTGATTTGATCCCTTAATTCATAAATGTACCCCATGCTCTAAATTATCTTCCCCTCTCCACCTACATGCAGGAGAATTTAAAAATACAGACTAGATCGAAGGGAAATGATTACTTTTAATCCGTTTCTGCCCATTGCTCATAGTCCGATCTATAATCCAACCTCAGCCACCCTATTT
Organism: Lynx canadensis; assembly: GCF_007474595.2. Taxonomy (NCBI): domain Eukaryota; kingdom Metazoa; phylum Chordata; class Mammalia; order Carnivora; family Felidae; genus Lynx; species Lynx canadensis. The sequence goes on from NC_044319.2 coordinate 32,172,192, forward strand.
GAGCTTTCTTTTTAAATTTGGTAGCCTTTGTGTTCTTACCTGCCAATATTTACTTTGGCTCTTGAGTCTCCAAGAGACAAGGGACCCACATCCGAATTGCTCTGGAAAATATCTTTTACAAAAAAGTGCCCAACAAAGGCCCTTTGGCAGTTTGGGATGCAGATGACTAGGGATCAGAAGAGCAGCAGCCCAACCCAGCCAATTGCCAGTGAGGCATTTTCTGGCTCTGTTTATGCTCCCATGTTAAGTGGCAATGCCATCAAAATGTAGACCTGAACTTTGTACTGAAGGGACTACCCAAGGCAGAGATTTTCCTTAGTAAACACATCTGAAGCTGGCTCCTCTTGCTGAGCTGATCAGGACTGAGTATGGCAGCTGGATCCCTGGGTGACTCTGTGTGTGTGTGTGTGTGTGTGTGTGTGTGTGTGTGTGTGTGTGTGAGAGAGAGAGAGAGAGAGAGAAAGATGCCTGCACACATACCTCAAACCAGTAATCTCCACTATTTCTTTTCCTATTTCAAATGCATGATATGGCATGACCAGAGAGAAATTTATTTTGGATTTTCATGTCATAAAAGCAAAAAAATTCACTCCAAATTCGTGTTTTGTAATTGCTATATTGAAATCTATTATTTCTCCTTTAGCCTTCATCATTTCCTTCATGCGATCACCTGTCCTTCTATTTGATCTCTCCACATATTCACCCATTCTACCATCCACCATTCATTAAGAATTCATCATGTGCCAGGCATTGGAAGGGAAAGATACTCACAGCCTTCCTTGTTCACATGGACTCAGGCTGAGGTTATCATGAAAGAAAGCACAAAGACAGTCTAGAAACACAGAACTTATCAGAACTTGGGGAAAAAAGGCCAAGAGTCTTCAGGCTCCTAAGCCTCAGTTCATTATGGCTTAGAGCAGTTGTCTGCCAACTGTAGTTCCCAAAGAGCTTATTAAAAAATTTAGGCTCTGGTGCCAACCCCCCAAGATTAAGAGTCAGTAGATACTGGGTGTTCCTTAAGAGCATGCATTTTAACAGGTACCTGGTGATTCTACTGCAGGTGGTCTACTGACCACAGAGAACACAGATTTAGAACCCCCGAGTCTCATCATCTCACTTTAGTGGTCCATCATAGCTGCTTTACTTTGCTTTGTGGTTCAGATCAATTTCTTGTTCAGAAGATGGTTGAGATCCTTGTGGAATTAGTTGTGCAAACCCCTAGAGACAGAAGACAGACTTCAGAGGAATTTTGTTTTTAATTCTTTTGCTGCTTCCCATCCCATGACAGTCTTTTGGACTATTTTGAATATTGGAGAGAGAGGCTGAAAATGCACTTGGCTTTTGCATGTTAGCAGAAGCTGGACTCCAGAGAAGGCTTGCCAAGCATTTCTAAAGAAACAGACTCTCTCATGCCTTTATTAAAAGGAACTTGTTTTGTTTGAGGTCAGAGTAATTCCTGTTGTCTAATGATAAAACATCTATACACATGTTTTTGAGATTATATCTCATCTTGCCTCTTTGCCTAGAGTTGTACACATCTTTTGCATCATTTCCTCCTGGACAGTGACAAGTTTACCAGAGGCCTTGCTCCTATGTCCTATGTGCTTCTTGAGTAATGGAAGCCTCTATGTGCACATTGGAACTTTCATATACTTAGCATGAAGGAGACCGTATTGATATCTTCCTTGGTTTTGCTGATCAAAAAATAGGGCTTCAATACTGAAATACATACTTCCCCCCCTACTTTGAAATACTCTCTCTCTCTCTCTCTCTCTCTCTCTCTCTCTCTCTGCTTGGTGGCCAGAATAGTTTCTTCTGAAATATGAAGACTTACAATAGAGTATGAAAAGACTTTGTGTTCTTTCTAATCATAAACAGCATCAAGGCATAAATAGTCATTCGCCATCATTAAGAATTGTTGGCTCTTTAATACATGCAAGTAGTGACTAGTGCCAGACTGAATGTGGTGATAAGTGGCCTTAGCCTTCTTGAGCTCATTATGGTTTCTCACAGCATTTGTGGTGAGAAACATGGGAGACTTCCATACTCTACCGAGGGCTGAGTAGGAATTTTTGGGTTGGAACCTACACTTTTGAATGAACAGTGAGCAGTGCCCTCGCCCAGGCACTGTCCGTGGTCCTGAAATATTAAGCATGTCTATCACTGACTCCTTTTTTGGGGGGACCCACTGCAGCACATCAGCAGCAGAAATTTCTGTCAAATTCATCTTGTTAATCATCTCATCATGCATCTAAAAGTGCTGTCATTAAAATGGGACAAATTCTGGGTGACTGGCTTGGATAAGGGGTACAGGCCCTGGCCACAGAAACGTATGCCTCGTTATGCTGCCAAGTGGTCCAAGAGGATTTGAACCTGACCATGGCCCTGTCAGGTCTGGGGAGTTGAGGTGGCCTGCCTGGGATGATTCACCACATACCAGCCCAAGATTCCTGACACCTCAAGGTCCAGATGCCAACCTGTCAGGGCTCCCTCTGTCCTCTGCATGAATTATTATAGGCATCTGAAAGGGGCCTTTCTTGAGCTGTTAGTTGTAATTGGATTCATGAGTAATCAATTTGCTCCCAAGTCTCTCCATTCTTTTCTGCTTGTTCATGGTGCAATTGTGCATGTGCAAATCACCAAATGAGCCTTCCTTTCATAAGGTAGGCAAGTGCTACTGCCAGTTGGGAGCCGGTACCAGGGTCCCAATTTTTTTACTCCTATTTATAGCCTGCACTGGGGAGACTCTGGCTTGTGTGTTGGAAAGGATGAAAACAATCCATGTGAATTTTTGATATGCTGCTTTGTTTCTTCATTCCTTCATCAATATTGGTAATGTGAGAATGATTAAGAGGCAGTTTCTGTCCTCCAGAAGCTTGCAACCTAGAGAGGCAAACACATAACTATAATACAATGTCACAAGGGCTGTGATTACCCAGAGGTAGGGAAATAGTCACAGAAAAGGTGGCATTTGTACTGACCTTGAAGGATGAATAGGAGCTCAGTGGACAGTGAGGGTGTGATGGGCATTCCTGACAAAGAATACAAGGCCAGCAAGAATGAAAATACATGGATGTGCAAGGCCTGGCTGGGGACCAGTGAGTGGTAGTGTGCAGCTCAGCACAGGGACTGGGAAGGAGAAGGGGCCAGAAACCCATTTGGGGACAGGCCTTCAAGGAGACAAAAACTTGTGAATGAGGCAAATGCAGTCTTGGCTGCTCTGCAGAAGTGAGCATCCACAGTTGGTCATTAAGCTCCTGATGGTCCTTGATGTTTCTGTGCAGATTTCCTCCATTTGTATTTCCTTTTGTTTAGGAAGCCTTCCCTGTTCACCCTCCAGTCTCACCTCTCAGGCTGAGTTAAGTGATCCATGGGCAAGTTCATCATTCAGCCATCACATTGGATTATATATTTACCTTTCCTGTATGAAGCTTCCCCAACCAGACCAGAAGTTTTCTCAGGTTGGACGCTGGACCTTATTTGGGTTATTTTTTGTTGTTGTTGTTGTTTTGTTTTTTGACCAGCATCTAGGACAGTGCCTAGCATGAAGAGGATACTCAGTAAACGTATCTTGGATGAATATGTGAAAAACTGAATGGATGCCCTAAAATTTCCTGTAAGATGGAGACTAAGACATTACATTTAGGGATTTGAAAATACTTTCATAAGTAATTCAGACACTAAAATGTATCTTTGTAGTGTAGCTATGGGCTATGAACAGTAGGAAGCTATTGGGAACAGAAGTTTCATGAAAGGGACTGTTAGCCAGGGAGGCCTTAAGGCAATTCTAAGCTATCATCTGGCCTGGAGGAAAGGGTTAATTGGATGGCAGTGACAGGCTGGTGGCTCCAGTTAGCCAAGCCTTTATCATACAGCCCAACCTAGACATATCGGCTGAAGTGACTGTGTGGCTCTCATCCTCAGGAAAGCAGTCATTTTAATATGGAAAATCATTTTCCATCATTTCCTCATGACAGGAAAAGTCAGGGAGATGGGATGTTCTGTTCCACATGACAGTCAGTAGAAGATGTTTCAATCCTGATGATTTTGCCCTAGAAAATGAGGACTATTAACTGAAGCATTCATTTGAATTGGCAGACAGGACCCATCTGTCTGAACAGATGAGGTAGGAGTGTGACGTTGACCATGAATGTCCTTAGTGAGTCGATACACTCACTTTGGGCCCCAGAAGGTAGCATCAGACCCTAAAGTCAAATTCCAACGTAGGTCTCCAGCACATGGCTGGAACTGGATGGTAAAACAAAAAGATTTTGAATGTCTGAAAATCCTGTTCACAAAGCCCATGCACTCAGCTGTATGGGAAGGACTCTTAGTATTCACCCTGTTTCTTATCCTGTTTATAAGGAAAGTAGAGATTATGCCAAATGGACTTCCTTTTTCTGAATCCCAGGTCTCTCCATATGTCCAACAGGAAAGCCATTTGATGAAATACTCTTTAAATCTCTGGATTGTTCCTTCACGATTGGCAATATCACAGAGAAAAATGAGCAGAGGCTTGGAATCAGATTCAGATCCTAACTCTACTGTTTACTGGATCAGCCTTTGTGGTTATTCAGCCATTGTGGCCCATCAGAATCATTCAGGGAGCTTTAAAAATATTCCACCTCAGAGATTCTAATTTAATTGGTTTACAGTTCAGCCTGAAGGCTAGGAATTGGGGCTCTAAGGTGCAGCCATGGTTGGGAACTGCTATATCAAAAAAATCACCTTGGAAACGTCACCCAGCCTCCCTGAGTCTTACATTTCATTGCATGTAAATTAGGGATTATATTATGAACCTCACAGAATTGTGAGATGAAATCAGATAAGGTCTGTTTGGTAAGTGATGGCTACTGTTATTATCATGTTGCTGAAGATGGGATTGGGGATGGGCACTGTCAGGTAGTGACCTTGAGTCTCCCACACGAATGACACAGACCACACACTTTCCCAGGCTTGGTGGGGACCATGCAAGAAACTGTAGATGGCTCGGTGAAGTCCATGCCTGGTGTGTGGTGAGGAGTGCTCAGTTCACTGCAGGAACAGACCACAGGCCCTTTTTCCACGTGAGGACATCCGATTCTGCCCAACGACCAGGCTTTGGCTCACAGGTGACCCTTTGATAACCTTCTGAGGGCTGGACTTTTCCATTCCCATGGTTAGATTGTTTGTCTTCTTTGTTCTAGAATTATTGATTTCTTGTTTGTTTCTTTCTTTTTAATCTTAAAGAAATAAGGACCTGAAGCCAGAGGAACTGAGGGAACAAAAATACCTTGCTTTTATTTTTCACTTTGTTGCTCAGCACACTGGCTGACAGTCCCTACTTTGTCATCAGAAGGTCCCTTAGATTTGATGAGGTCAAGTTGCCAATTAGCTTTATTTTAAAGGAAAGATATGGGAAGAGTTTCCTCTCAGTGTTTCCCTGGGGAGGGCTTCCTGGAGGCCAAGGTAGACCCTTCCCCACTTCTCCTCCACCTCTGAGGAGTGGCTAAACCCATGAGGGATGGTTCTTCTCCCTGGGGGCCACAGTCACTCCCAAGAAAGTCACTCCCAAGGCTCGACATTGACCACCATGATTGACCATGACCCTCCTGATAAAAGAACATTTTCCTGATGACTAAAGGATGAGAGAGGCCCAATTTTACTCTATATAACATAGTTTTACATTTTTAAGTATAAAAATGTCAGATTTTTTTTTTCAGGAAAGAAAGGGATTTGATAGATTTTCAGACACCAAATATGGGTGGGATCAAATGGGTTTCCTGTCTGATCTGCCCTGCTTATTTAAGTACTTTGGTGAAACATCTCCAATGATTAATTTTCCCCTTAAAGTTGCTTAACCTTCAGAAGTCTGTTTACATTTCCATTAATCAGTGATGATTTTATCAGGTTAAGTTATCTCCTCTGAGGCCTTTCAGTAACCAGAAGCACATTAACCCCTGCAAGACAAGTGTGGGATTTTTTCAGAAATGCCTCAGTTCTCCTGTACATATGGAGTTAAAACAAACAATGAAATTTCTAGGAGGGTGTCTTTTGCTCATTATGTAAACTGAAACTCTCTTCTTCCATCCCTTAGGCTTTAGATTACTATACTTTACTGGACCCAATTCTAGGGTATCTCAGAAACCCACAGAGAAGGACAATCATTAGTTCCATCAACTTATATTGAGTCCATACACTGTGCCAAGCCAAGATGTGGAAGATGAACCAGAACCCAAGGAGCTCGGGTGGCTAAGAAAAGAGACAGACATGTAAATTATCTATTATAAATCCAAGGGTAAAGGTGATGAGTACAGGGCAGAGGCACACAGACGCAGGGGTAGCAGAGTGCAGAATCCATCTGTGCTATCAACACCACCAGGCACTCCTCTGCTGCCCACTTCCTGAGGCACAGAAGAACAGATCCTTTCCCAAGGAGCTCTGTCTTTCCTTCATTCCCTGGTTACTCAGTGTGTTCTTGCTGGGTGCCAGGCATTGTTCTCAGCACTAACAATATAGTGATTAACAAGACAGCTACAATTTATCTGTGATGGCCAGAATAATGGGGGAGGTGGTCCCTCCCAACAAAATGTGAGTGTAAAATTTGAATCTGTGCGACTGTATCTAAGCATAGCTGAAGCCAAAGCAGCCCTTGGAGCCCCAGGCAAACTTTGGGGTTGATAGAAAGGATCAATAGTCCTTTCTGTCTGTGGAGCTTCATCTTTTCCAAGTGTCTTCCATTCTCACCTTTGAGCTCTAACTCCAGCCCCTCGACATAGCACAGCCTGGATCATTATTCCTGTTCATATAGGACAGGGAGGGGGCTGCTTGGGTTTGAAGTGTAGTCTCTTGGCCTTAGAGAAAATTTTCCTTTTTATGTCTTGGTAAAGTTCATGGTCTCTTATGAGGCTCCATCTCAGGGCTTTGGCCTCCTTACAGAGTCTGGGGCTGGAACCCATTGGAACTTGCTCAGTGCTTAGTCATGGGTTGATGGGCATGGAGGGAAGTGTGAGGGTATGTGGGAGAGAGGCTCATTCTCAGTAGGCCATGAGTCAGTTTAAAAACATAAGGACAGAAAGCTGGGCCACGGCTGTGGTCCCTTCCTGGATCCACAGGGAAAAGGACAGCTCAGACATAGCAATTGGCTTCTGACAGCTTCTTTCTGCAGCTTCTGACATGCCTCAAAAAAGCAATGAGGAGCTGAGACAGAGTCTACTCAGTGCTTTGTTGCCTGGGAGCAATTATATCCCTCCACTGAGGGAGAATCTAAATTTTATTTCAGTCATCCACTTCTATGTGGTCTTCCATTAAGTCTTGGAGTCATATCAGGGATCTCATTATTGTAAATACAACACAAAAATACCTCAAGAGAAAATGCATTTTATGAGATCTAAAAATTTTATTAACCCAAACTAACAAGCGCTTATACAGCTGGTGGCAGCCTTTGTGAGCCAGAGCTCTTTCACTGAAGAATTTTCATTAGAATTAAAACCTCTCTGGTTATTAGGTGGGGTTGGCTAAGAGCCAGGTCATGCAGGTTAAATTTAAGTGCTTTTAGTCACCAAAGCATCAAGCATCTATTATATGTGCAAATCCAGCACCAAGTGGAGAGGTCACAAAATACAGTGGAGAAAACCCTGAATGGAATGTGTGTTGTGTAAATCTGGCCTCCTCACCTTGGCTCCTAGTTGCTCAGGGCTCCTGTGCACAGCACTTCTCTCCTGCTCTCTGGGTCATTGAGACCTACCTGTAAAAAACGAGGAGATTGAACTTGGGTCCTTTAGAACTCTCCTACCACCAAAGCTCCAGGAGAAAAGGTATGGACTGTGAAAATTATAAAGGAAGGAAATGCATAAGGGTGAAATAATATCAGCTTACCCTCATATTATGATGGTAGTTTTGTTGACTCCACTCTCGTCCCCCCACCCACACCCTGAGGAGGCCCCACTCCCTGGACAACAGTGAGGAACGGGGAGAACAATCTAAAGCTGCTATAATTGCTCCCATTCCTGGTCAGGAGAGAGATCTGCCACCTTTTCCTGGGCCAGAGTCCTTCCAGACAGGGGTTCAGCCAAGAATAACAGGTGAAACAATGTGGAGATAGCACTGTATGATTTACTATATACCACTTTCGGCCAGAGTCTGTGAGAGGAACAATAGATCTGTATTGTTCCTAATTCTCTTGAGCAAGCAGGTTCAGGTTAACCCATTTAGATATAATTAAAATTCTATCCTATATGACTTACCCTTTGTCTTTGGCACAGATCATTCCACGTTCTTCCCCATATCATCCCTAAGCTAACCTGACCTTGAGCGACTCCTCCTTATTTACTACTTACTTTAATTGCATGTGGTTATTCTCACATTGATGTCATTGTCATAAAATAAAGGTTTCATGGCCTGGACAAGCCTTGATGAAGCTTCATGGACTTCATGAACTTCTGTTTGGTTAAACCCTCCAGTCTTCTTGTCTCACCTCATTTTGCTTTTTTGTTTGTTTTTGTTTTTGATCAAAAGAATGCAAAGAATTCTTCAGTTCTCTCCTTCTCCACCCCTCACTTCCAGTACACCTTTGTTTTCTTCCCCCCCACCCCCGCCCCACCCCCATCCTTAGGTTATGGCTGACCATAGTAATTATATTGCTCTCCAAATTCTGATGCTCTTTCTAGTTTCTATAGAGTGGTTTGTTCCTATTAATTCTGTCCACTTGGCAATTTCCAGTTTGCCTTTTCACAAGTCCTGTTTGACCTTAACATGCCCTTCCTGTTGTGGCTGGTGGGGGGAGTGGGTCTCCAGTGTAGTACAGTAATGCGGCCCTTGTTTTCAGAGAGGTGGCCATCTGCCTGCTCCCCCATTTGAGAGGAATGGAGGTACACACACACACACAGCCTTAGAAGAGGGAGGGGAGGGAGCCCAGTGTGCCAGACCTTGGGTTGGGTGTCTGACCTTTTGTCTCTTAATCCTTACACCATGTCACAAGATGGCATGGATTTTTCTCCAAGTTTACAAACAGAGCAACATGCTCCTAGAGTTAAAAAGAATGCCTATTAAAAGTTAAAACAAATTCATCTCATTCCACAAATTCAGTCACGCAAGAAAAATAACCTTATCTTTCTATAAATCAACTTAGATTCTGTTACAAGCCCCCATGCCTACAAGTAATGGAATTTGGGGGTGACTCCCCTCATTTCTCAGGGGTTGACTCAGATTCTGTCCAGTAGACCTCCCTGTGATGATGGAAATATATTTGCACGACCCTATACAGGAGCTCCGAGCCACATGTGACTATAGAGCATTTGAAATGTGGCCAATGCAATTGAGCTAATGATTTTTTTTTTTTTTAATTTTTTTTTTCAACGTTTATTTATTTTTGGGACAGAGAGAGACAGAGCATGAACGGGGGAGGGGCAGAGAGAGAGGGAGACACAGAATCGGAAACAGGCTCCAGGCTCTGAGCCATCAGCCCAGAGCCCGACGCGGGGCTCGAACTCACGGACCGCGAGATCGTGACCTGGCTGAAGTCGGACGCTTAACCGACTGCGCCACCCAGGCGCCCCGAGCTAATGATTTTTTAATTTAAATTAATTTAAATTTAAAGAGCCACATGTGGCTAATGTCTAATAGTATTGGACAATGCAGTTGTGGACAAACTTACATGGTGCAAAGGCATTTAGTTGGTCTTGGTTGGAGGCACATCCTGGGAATCGTCATTTACCCTGAGAGAGGACCCTGAGAGTGATTTTGTTTCCATCGGGATGTCCAAGTCATTGATCCCTGCAGACTCCTGGGTCACCTCTATTTCTGACCCCATGCCTCTTTAGGATTGGCTTCCTCTTAGTCACCTCTTCACACTGCATTGGGTCTAGAGCTCCAGTGTTTAATATGGAAGCCACTAGCCATATGCACCTGTTGAGCACTTGAAATGTAGTTCATGAGGATTGAGGTGTGTTGTATGAAATATACAATGGATTTTGAAAACTTCAGTATAAAAAAACAATATAACATATCTCCTTAATAGTTTTTTAGGTTGATTACATGTGGAAATGTAAATGAATTTTGGACATATTGGGTTAAATGAAACACTAAAATTAAATTTCATCTATTTCTTTTTACTTTTTTTAAGTGTAGCACCAGAAAGTTCACATATGTGACTCACATTTGTGGCTTGCATTATATATCTATTGGACAGCACTGGTCAAGGGGGTTACTGTGCTGTTCCTGAGTTCCCCACAGGGAGATATAAATCCATTTTCTGAGAGTCTGGCTTACAAGATGGGGGAAGTGTTAAGAGGTAACAGGAAATACCAGAGGTGGAGTATTTCAATATATTACTACCCACCCCAGCAGCTGGGTTCCCCAATGAAGAAGAAAGAGTGCCCAGACTTTTGGATCCATGAACCAGGGCCTGGGCCTCCTTACAGGGTGAGGGTCTGCCCAAGAGTGAAGTGAGGCCCAGGGAAGGAGAGGAAACACTAGTTAGCCTCTGCCTTAGGGCGCAACATGTCTCATGGATCAAAAGCAGAATCCCTAAAGGTAGTAGTAATAGTAGATGCTATCCTGAGGTGTAGTCTGGGGACTAGAGTACATTTGTATCCTGATCCATGGTGGCTCTACTGATGGATCCTATCACAGCCTCTACATGTCTTACTGGGTGCACCGGTCGGTGCATTCAGTCCCCGTTGTCAGGAACTGGATCCTTCCTCTGTCACTCCAGACTCTAGCTCAGGGCCTGGCCTTTCAGAATCCTTAGGGAAATGATTGTTTAATTAAAGTTAGGCAAACAAGGGCTGCTTTTTCTTCCCACAGTGTCTCACCTGATCCCAGAGGCTCTCTGGGAGGCAAAGAGAGGTTACTTGTAAAGCAAAGTGTTTTTAGAAATTAATTAGTATGTGGTCAGAAAGAAGGTATAACTTAAACAGAAGATGTAAACTCATCCCTTTTGATCAACCAGCTGTGCGTGAAGTACCTACTCTTGGCAGAGCCCTAGGGATCTCCAGAGTTGGAGTAGAGAGAACAGGAGTTCCCAGGGAGCCTAGTTGGAGAGGCAGGACATGAAACCAGAGACAACCTGGTCCCCATGCCCAATGGACCATGTAAACAACCAAAGATGAGCAAAGGAGGCCTCAGATATGTTGGGGGAAGGTAAAGTTCCATGCAAGTTAAAGTTCATAAATCCCATCCCATTCCAAATGCCTGTAAGGAAGACCCCATCATTTGAAGAATCCTGCAGACAGCCATCCTATAAGGTAAATTCTTTAGTAACAGCATACAGTTGTTGGGGGTTTTCAGAAAAGTCTTGATTTTTGTGTCACACACCCCCTTTTAAAGCAAGACCCAGCTGAGTGTTGCAAAGGAGTGTCTTTGAGCAGGGATGAGGCATGCTTAGAAAATGGGATGCCAGGAAATGTGACATATAAACATATTGGTTGCCTTCTCTGAGGGACCTTGGCCATTGTCCCAGCATCTGCTTCCCTTTGGAGCCCTGAGGCCAGGGCAGCAGGGCCCCTGGAGCTTCTCTTGAAGCTTCTGGTCTTCTGTCCAGCTGCTCTGGTCTCAGAGCCTGTGCTGAGGCCAGAAAGATCCCAGCAAAGACTCCTTTTATCCCAGGCCCCCCAAAAAGGCTGTGTTGGTTCAGCTACATACCTCAGAGAGCCTCTTCCCTTCAAGTCCTACAGAGGGGACTTGAAAAAACAGGAGCTTGTTTTTATGATTATTTTTGCTGATATTGGGTTAGAATCCCACCGCACTTTCTCAGCCCTGAAAAGTCATAGTTACTCATGGTTGTCTATAACAATTAGCTCTTGATAGGAAAATTATGCGCTAGTGACAATGGTGCAAAATCCTGGAGGTGGGGGGTGGGTATGAGAAGATTAGTAACGTACAGTTGAACCAAACTAAACTAATCCCATGAAGATTTATATTGTGTGTTGGGTAAATCTGGCTGTTGACAGCTGAGGCTCAGCAAAAGAGAATTGGGCTCCTTGCCTCTCCCATCCTGGTCCTCATCCTCATGCAGAGAGTGACCAGAGGCACACTCAGTGCCTGGGCATGAGTCATCTGGTGCAGGCAGCACACTGGTTCTTCCCGAAATGGTCCCCAGGCCTGTCAGAGTGGGTGGAAGCTTGTGCTTGCCCCTAATGGAGAAGAGCTGGGGGGTTCTATTTCCAGAACTTTCCCTGAATCATCACCTGTCTTGCTGCCTCCAGCCTCGCCGTGGAAGCAGATCTTTCATGTAGACTTGACCTGAATGAAGCCTTCTCTGAGGTCTGGCCCCTATGCTCTCCCTCTAGAACCAACACAGACCTCCAACAGAGAGTCTGTGCTGATCAGACATTGCCATGGATTGTCTCTTTGGGAACCAGCCCTCTGTCCAAGAACATTCCAGGGAGTACTCCCCTTAGTGCAATAGCGAGGGGCAAAGGGGGTTATATATCAGCTTCACACAGGTACTGCATAAATCAGGTACTACCTAAGCTTGCTGCTTATCATCCGGGTTGTTCCCTCCAGAGGAGACACCCAGGAGAGACAAAGGGCATTCAGAGGAGGGTGGAATACATACAAGATAAAGACAAAAAGGAGGGGCACCTGGGGGTTAGGTCAGGTTTTGACTCCGGTCATGATCTCACGGTTTGTGAGATTGAGCCTCGTGTTGGGCTCTGTGCTGACAGCGTGGAGCCTGATTGGGATTCTCTGTCTTTCCTTCTCTCTCTGCCCCTCCCCACCCCACTCTCAAAACAAATAAATCAACTTAAAAAAAAAGACAAAAAGGATATAGACCTCACCCCCTTCGAGGGCAGGGATGGTGTCATGATCCTCTGTGTTTCCTGTATGTAGCACAGTGAGTCGTACACAAGAACTATGGGCCATCTGTTTGAGTGGATGAATGAATAAATGGATGAATTGAGACCTAATTCATGAATTATGCTGCACATATGGACCCCTGTAATAAACATGTATATTCTGACCCCTGGTATGGATGCGGCAAGCTCAGTACATGTGTAATTGCATTTAGTCCTTGGTGGCCCATTTCACTGATGAGTTTTGAGTTGAGCAATTTGCATAAAGTCACATGGCCAGTAAGCAGCAGAGGCCTCCAAAACTAAGTAAAGGGAAAAAAAAAAAAAAACAAAGAGGAAGAAAATATTTAACAAGCACAATCCCAGGCTGGGTTTTATTATAAACCCTTTCACCTACCTTATAACATTCATACTTTATAAAATTGGGCAATAAATAGGGGAGCATGGGAGGCTTAGTCAGTTAAGCGTCTGACTCTTGATTTCGGCTCAGATTGTGATCTCACGGTTCATGGGTTCGTGAGTTCGAGCTCCAAGTCAGGCTCTGTGCTGACAGTGCAGAGCCTGCTTGAGATTCGCTCTCTCCCTCTGTCTCTGCTCCTCCCCTGCTCCTGCACACACACACACACACACACACACACACACACACACTCTCTCTCTCTCTCTCTCTCTCTCTCTCTCAAAATAAATAAACTTAAAAAAAATTGGGCGAGTTAGGTTTTACTCTCCTCATGGACAATTGTAGAAACAGCTTCAGAGAAGTTAAGTGATGTGCCCTCGGCCATTAGCCACACACACAGCCATGCATGCCACCATTAGCCATTACACAAAGACTTGGAATTACATCCACTTGCCACAGCCAGAGCTCTTTCTGTGACCTTTGTGCCCCGCCTTCCACACCTTAGACAAGACAAGGCCTCGCTGTCACTTGCTTTTCTCACAGTGGAAGCAGTGCATGCAGTATAGGTCAGTAGGTTGGAGAAAAATATCAATACTCACACCCTTTGGTTAGGGAAAACTTGAGAAGCCACCCTCCTGAGTGGCAGGAGAATGTGTGAGTCCTTCTAGGTTGTGGAGGCTCTTGGCACTCGGGCCTGATTTGTTGATGCTGAATTCCTGCTAACTTCACTCAGCTCAGAGCTGCCTCGGTCCTGAATGAAATTAACTGCTGTGTATCTGACTTCTGAACTTACCATTTCATGAAAATAAATGATCTTTAATACAACACAAGGAGATGTATTATTGATTACTGCCTATGTTGACTGGGACTGGGCTGTACCCTGAAAATACAGACATGAATAAGTTAGGCCAGGGGGAAAGGCAGAAAAGTCTATGCCAGAAGGAAAAATGAAATAAGTGCTAAGTTAAATCACTTGTCATGTGCTATGGGAACAATTAATTCAGGCTGACAATGTATTGGAGGGTTTCCTGGAGGAGGTGGCATTTGAGTTGGACAGTGAAGAATGAGGACATCTCTGGGCAGCGAATGAAGGATTGGGTATTGCAGGCTGAGAAAATAGAAAAGGTAACCAGAAGGTCTGTTCTTTTCCACAACCACTTCCCTAGCTCTCCACACCTCTGGGCAAAAATTCACCACCCAAAGCCAAACTCAATTAAAAAGGCAAATCTCTTTCTTTATGGAGAGCAGGAGTGGGATCACAGCTTGATACATATTTTATCCCCAGAGCCTACAGGTCAGGGCAATTAGAAGATGCTCATTTAATATTTATGGAAGAAAGGAGAGAGCCAACGACATTCCTCCAGGCCAGAGTTAAACCACATCTTTCATGCTGAATGCATTATTTCGACACTTAATGATCTTTTTGTGAGGCACTGGGCACTCCCAGTTGTGTCTGATCATATTGCCATCTTTGCTTTGGCCTCTAGGAGACTCAGAACCCGATTGGTATGTTAAAACCTTCCAGTCAGCTTTTAACTGCATCTCATTTATTACCTTATTTTCCTCTGTTCTCATCTATTTGCTAATGTTATCATTTATCTTGTGGGTTGTATACAGTCTAAAGAAAGTGTATTTGAGTCCATTGGTTTTTGAACCAAGATGGAGAAATCATTTTTAAAGGTGAATAAATTGGCAAACACAAGAGCGAACCCAAACTAAAGGAATGTTGCCCACACAATAACACCCCCCTGATGGAGAAGGTGGGGTGAGAGGATGCACAATTAGTTATCTGAACAAGTGTCAGGGGAGCCAGGCAGAAGGGAAGGCCACTGGCAGGATGGGAGGGAGGACACAACTGTTCACAGCCTCTTCAAGCCCTTGGCCCTGGGCCTAAGGTTCACAGGCTAGAATCCCAGGGCCCTGTGAGGGTCATAGAGAACAAACGCTTCAAGAAAACAAAAATACGAAGCTGTTTTCAGAACTGCAGCAGTTTTGGCATCGCCTCCTGCTTCCTTAAGCCTTGGTGTGGGAGGAATGGACAGCCAAGGTGGCCAAGAGAAAAATCAAAACAAAATAGATCCAGGATCAAAGTTTCCCTTGCCGTACTGCAAAAGATAGACCAGGCCAAATAGATCTAGAAATAACAGTAAGACATATATTCATTTTCTTCCTCTCTCTCTCTCTCTCTCTCTCTCTCTCTGCCTCTCTCCCCTTCTCCTCCCTCTTCTTCTTCTTTGCATCCCCCTTCTGCCCACCTTCTTCCTCCTCCTCCTCCTCTTTCTCCTTCTTCCTCCTGTTATGAAGTTCCAGGTAGGCCTGGGCTCTCTGTTTCAAGTTTCTCTCTCAGCCCTTAGCCAGTCAAACTTCTTTCAAGTATCAGGAGGTATCAGGAAACAGCTCCTGAAGAGGTATTGATTTGATGTGAAAATTTCACATGGGCTGAACGCCCCTGGCCTTGGTTTTACATTTAGCTCATGGAAGTGCTATTTTTGTGAGTGGTAGTCTTTTAAAAAATTTTTTTCAGTTTGTTTATTTTGAGAGAGAAAGAGAGAGTGTGAGCAGGGGAGGGATAGAGAGAGAGGGAGAGAATCCCAAACAGGTTCTGTGCTGTGCTGTCAGCACAAAGCCCGAAGTGGCGCTCGAACTCATGAACTGTGAGATCATGACCTGAGCCAAAATCAAGAGTCAGATGCTTAACTGACTGAGCCACCCAGGTTCCCCAAATTGTGAGTTGTAGTCTTAAGGACAAGCAAATATTGTTCATAGTTGACATAGCATGACCATGTTCCTTTCATGGTTGCTGGAGACTTAACATTGCTGGTTTGAATGGTGGAGTTTTCTTGTGCCTGCTTCATGCTGGTTTGTGCTCTTTACTAGACTTCATGGTATTCCAGGGACGAGCTTTGAGCTCAGAGAGTAGACTCCTGGCTCACTGTTAGGGGTGGGTCCTGTGGGCTTTGAGTCCCGTTGGGGCCCACGGTGGTCTTGAGAAGCTGCCCTTCTGCCCTGATGGACAACATTTGTGGGGACGCCTTCTAGGCCAGGGGCCCAGGGGCTTCCTCTGGAGAAACTTACTTGGCCTCTGAAAGTCACAAATGCCCCATTTGTGGCCTTGGTCTTACACTCCTTCACAGTTGTTTATCCTTCCCCTACTGGGTGCTGGCCCTAAAGGTTCGGTGTGAACAAGGCAGGCAAAGGTCCTGCCTGTCCAGATCACAAGTTGGTGAGGACCTCAGACGAGTGCATCACCCTGGAACTTAAGGAGGGCCCTGATGAGTATTACCAGACGATAAAGATGACATAACAGACAGTCACCCAACCCAGGTGTAGGGTGAATCTAGAGGAGGTGCCATCTGAGCTGAGACCTGAGGGAAGAGTAGGGGCTGGCTAGGCAAAGCGGAGGAGGAAAGGCCTCAGGAGGAGGCTGAGGTTTCTCTCAGACAGAGAAACAGCATGAAGGCATCTCAGAGGCCACAGCATCTGGCATGGTTGGGAATCTCTGAGAGCAGTATAGAAAGGGCCAAGTGAGATATGAGCCAGGTTCTGTAGGCCTAGGGTTACAGCTAATGTGCTCTGTCAGGCCAAGTCCTGGGAATGGGAGTTCAATTTAGGGACATGAAAGGGAACCACCAGGCCTGGGCCTCTGAAGAGGGGACCTCCACCAGCCCCCCGCAAAGCTCCACAAGACTCCAAGACATTTACATACATCTTAACAGGTCTCCAGTGTGATTGCCCAGCAAGATTTCTGACATGCAAGTATGATTGCATTTGTATCAGCCATGGTGTCTGGCCTCCTGTCCCTCCCCCATAGAGGGGCTGGGGCTGGCCAGCCCCAAAAAACCAATGCTTAAGGCTAGCTTGGCTAAGAGTGGACCAAGGGTGAGTTCCATGGGCCAGGAATTAGAGGAGCCAAAAGAAAGGGGGGATTCTGGGGCCAGAAAGGCAGACTGAGCCAGAACCTCCACAGGACAGCAGAATCCAGGAGAAGCTAGATACGCAGCATGAGGCAGCATGAGGCCAGTGGTTAGAGCCAGTACTTTGAAGGGAACCAGGTTAGAATCATGGATCAGAGGGCAGGGGCCTCATGATATGTCCCCTGACTGGTGAGGATGGGCTGGCCTGGATTATAGGGAATAAAAATACTTCCCCCTCTAAGTTGGTCTAACTCTTTGGTTGGGTCTATTGACCTCCTTTATTTGAACATGGGATCATTGAGGGAAGGGTTTGTGCAAAGCAGCAGCTGTGACAAAAGGACCCGTGTTCGAGGATAGGCAGATCTCATGAATCCCAGCCCTGCCACTTACTAGCCTGGTGGTGTTAGGTTAATGACTTAACTGCTCTAGCTTCATCTTCCTATTCTGTAAAATGGGGATAAGGATAAGGGTGTTCAGGAGGTCTAATTGACATAGTGATTTTACAGTATGGATTTTATTGTCTCCTTGTGTGATGCTTCTCCTATGCTTCTCCTATGCCACCCAGACAGCCACCCAACCACTCCCTCCAGCCCTGTATGGGAAGGCTGCTAGGCTGGGGGGGACCCAGGCACCATGTCCGCACAGCAGTCAGATCTATTTATACATTATCTATCCATCTGTCACTCTATCTATCTATCATCTGCCTACCCATTTATCCATCCATCCATCATCGATCTGTATGCCTATGTATCCGTTATCCATCCATCCATCTATCCATCAATCTACTCACCCATCATCTATCTGTCCATCTATTGATCTATCCTTCCATCTATCACAACCTGTCTGTCTACCTACCCATCCATCCATCCATCCATCCATCTATCCATCCATCCATCATCTATTTGTCCATCTGTCAATCTCTCCATCCATCCATCACTACCTGTCTATCTACCCATCCATCCCTCCATCCATCCATCCATCCATCCATCTGTAGCTTTCTTTATATATGTTTCTTAAACTAATAGGAGTCTGACTCTTGGTTAACTTAGCTTCATGATATCACCACCAGCACAGGTAGTCTGTCTCAGGTCTCTATGTTCATTTTCTCAGGGTGCCATTATAAAGTACCACATCTTGGGTGACTTAAAGAACAGAAATGTATTGTCTCACTGTCTTGGAGGCAAGAAGTCCAAGATTAAGGTGTCAGTGGGGCTGGTGCCTTCTGAGGGCTGTGAGGGAGAAAGTGTTGCAGGCCTCTCTCCTGGTTTTGATGGTTCGTGGAATTCTTTGGTGTTCCTTGGCTTCTGCTGTGTCACCCTGATCTCTGCCTTATCCTCATATGGCATTCTCCCTGTGTTCATATCTATCTCTGTGTCCAAATGTCCCCTTTTTATAAGGACACCTGTCATATTGGATTAGGGGCCCACTCTACTCCAGCATGATCTCATCTTGACTAATTACATCTGCTGCCATCCTGCTTCCAAACAAGGCCACATTCTGAGGTACAAAGTGGTAGGACTTAGGCAGATGCATCTTTCAGGACACGATTCAACCCAGAACAGTCTCCCACTCTTTTCTCCAGCTGCCTGTGCACTTGTAAGATGGCTGTGTAGGATCATGGCCACAACGAGGTGGGGTGTGGGATATCTGAGTCAAATGAGCTGCTAGAATTTGAATCTACAACCTTGACTTGGCAGGACTCACAAAGTGGATGCACCTTATCATTTTGGGTTATTTACACCTTTATTCCCCATGTATAAAAGCATGAGAAGTACCAGAGTATCTTTAGTCCACACACCCCTGCCAGGCACTACTCCAGCCCCTGGCCGTGGGCCTCAAATACAAATTCCTCCTCCACCCTCATCCTCCCTCCTGGGTGACTGAGAATCGTGATGGTGGGAGGCGTTTGGAGACTAACATAGCCAGACAGAGACTTTCCATTTTGGAATTAGGAATCTAAGTGTTGCAATAGGACCAGAGGTTCTAACTTTGCAGGAAACCTTCGCAGAAGCGAATGTGACCCAGTTCAGATCCCCCCCCCTGATTTCAGACTGTGTCTGGGTGAGTGCCTGGGAGAATGGGAGGTAACCCTTCTCCCTTGGTGGATTGGTCCAGTAATTGCCGGAGTGAAAGAGCTGCGCATAGTCCGAGAGCGGCCAGCATATTTCAATGGTCAGTTCATGGAGGCTGTAACTATGAAAGTTGCTTATGAGATGTAACTGTGTAAATGGAAGCTCTAGGGATGGTCACTGTGTCATTAAACATGCAGGCACAGAAGAGATGTTCCATTTCGGGGGCTCAGGATTCCCAGGGGCAGTTTCTGAGTGGAGGAAGCCTCTCAGGTCCTCACACGGGATGTCTCCTCTGGGTTTGGTGCTGGGGACAGAGAGGTCTTTGGACTGTGCCTCACGGCGAGGGCATGGCTGTGCAACTCCTATCAGCTCCAGGGTAACTGTGGTCTCCGTGTCAACTCCTCGGAGCACATAGCTGGCCGAATGCCTTCTCATGTCACCATACACGCAGAGCCCGCCTCCTGAGTGCCGTGTTGGTTAGGGAGGCCCTTCTCTTGGATTCCAGCCAGCCACAGCTCCCCCCACCCCCCTCCAACCTTTTCCAACTCCACCCTCCTCTCAAGAGCCCCGCTCTTTCTCCAAAGGGCCACAGCGAACCTTTGGGTCCTTCCAAGGGAGCAGATGCCTTATTTTTCCAGTCTTGAGAAGAGAATACCTGACTCTTGGACAGTAATCTGCCTTTTTCCTGATGCCAGCTACCACCCAATGCATACATTTGATATAAATGATTTACTGAGGGGAAAAAACAAGAACTTCCACCTAGGTGAGCAGGAAAAGGAGTGAAACAAGGGAGGGAAACTGAAGAAACCTACCTGCCACCCTCATGTGTCTTTTCACGTGTGTGTATAGGAGAATGTTGTGTTCATTCAGTCAGGAGACGCTGGGCTCCTGCTGTGTGCCAAGCACTGTGCTTAGCCCTGAGGGGGTTGTGGAAAATGAATCAGACACGAATCCTGCCCTGATGGATTTTGGGGGGAGCTCAGATATTTGCATGAGAGAGTGATTTCAGGGCAGAAAGCATTGTTTATTATTAGAGCAGAATGGAGATCGTGCTGTGTTTGGATCTGGCTGGGAGACTCAAGGAAGGCTTCCTGGAAGAAGTGGCATTGCAGGCCTTTGCAGAAGAGGTGGGATTTGAACCAGTGGAAATGGGCATGGGGGAAGGGAGAGCAGTCCAGCACGAAGGCGACATGGGTCCCTCTGGAGTTGGGGTGGAGGATGGGCATGAGGCATTCAGCGTCCTTCTCTGTCTAGAGAGTAAGGCAGCTCAGGGCTGTCGCAAACACACGTGATGCTCCAGGCCCCGTGTTGCATTTGTGCGTCTGTGCTACATGCTGTTGTGTCTGTGTTCGCATTCAGTGTCCAGTCTCGTCATGTACCTGAATTACACACCTGGATCATAGCTTGAGCACAGCTCCCAATGGGTGGCGGACCAGGAAAGGAGGACTTGTTTGTAGTTCTGTGAAAACTTTCTGCCTGAATAGATTCATGTGACATTTCAAGGGAGCACAGGGAAGGCCCTTTTTATTTGTTCTGTCCCTGGGACCAGACACATTGATAGCTCTTTTATAGGCTCTGCAGGGGAGGGAATGGCCTGGCTGTAGGAGTTTCATCTTTGTTAGCTTGAAGGGGCTTTTTAGAAAATGCCCCCGCAGACAGGCCACATCTGGAGCCAGCAGCCCGCCCCTGGGCTGGGGCATTAAACCTACAATCTGATGAAGACAGTCAATTCTCCCCCTGTGCGGCCAGCTGGTTTCCCGGCTGAACACTCACACCTAAACTCCGCTGCCAAGAGGGTGGATCCGGCAGCCACTTTATTGACCATATAAAAAACAGAGTGGGGGAGTGGAGCAGAGCCGGGCTTGGGTTTTACTGCCAGTAATTGCTTGTGCTGTCCCTGTCCTTGAACAGTTCTTGATGTAAATAGCTGTCTCTGGGAGCAGAGTCTGGGTCAAGCCGGGGTAAGTGCCTGCCTGCCTCATTATGGGCAGACTCTCCATGTGCCTGGCAGGGGCAAAGGCCTTGTACTTCTCAGTGCTGGGGGCGCGGGGACAGACGCCTCACTTCAGAGCTGGGGTGGGGGCTCTGCCCAGCCACCGATTACCTGGCACCCCCTCCCACCACTTCTGGGCTTGGCTGCCTTGCCCACACCTACCAGACTCGTCTCAGATATTGGTCAAGAAATAAGGTATATGGGGGTGCCTGGTTGGCTCAGTTGGTTAAGGGACTGACTCTTGATTTCTGCTTGGGTCATGATCTCATGGCTCAGGGGACAGAGCCTGTACCTGGCTCTGTGCCAACAGCACATGGGATGGCTGACCGCGGCTTGGGATTCTCTCTCTCCATCTCTCTCTTCCCCTACCCCCCCTCTTTCAAAATAAATAAAAATTTAAAAAAAAAGAGCATCTGGGTGGTTTGGTTGGTTAAGTATCCAACTTTTGGTTTTGGCTCAGGTCATGATCCGAGGGTCTTCAGATCCAGCCCCAGTCCAGCTTGGGATTCTCTCTTCCTCTCTCTTTGCCCCTCCCCTGCTCGCTCTCTCTCTCTCTCTCTCTCTCTCTCTCTTTCTCTCTCTCAAATAAATAAACATTAAAAAAAAAAAAAGAAAAATGTATATGGAAAACTGATCTCAGTGCCTTCTTATACCTGTCCCAGCACACAGTCCCTGCCCCCCACCTCAACACCTGCTGCTTTCCTGGATCGTGAATTCCCAGAGAGAAGGCACTTCCTGCCCCTCCTTCTGTGTGGTGCCCGACATAACTTGGGTGCAGTATGTGTTCATCAAACGTGAGGTGAGAGAGAACCTGGGAAATGCTAGTCAGGGACTTCCTCGGCGCTCAGACTCTTCCTTCCGCTTAGCGCTGACATGTTTTTGAGCCTTAGTTTCCTCATCTGCGAAATGAAAATCACAGGATCCACCTGGGTGGCATGGTGAGCATTAGCCAGTATGCTTCGTAAAAATTGCTAGGAAGTGCTTTTATTTCCTTCCATCTACTTGCTAAAAGATACGGTCTGAGACACAGAAGAACTGCTGGTCCCGAGGTCAGGCCACCATTTCCTGGCTGTAAGGCCTAAAGGACGTTCCCACCCCTCGGTGGGCCTCAGTTTCCCCATCTATAACACCACGAAGTTAAGAAAAATGGCATGTGAGGTCCTTTCTAGCCCTATTTGTGGTTCTAATTAAATCATTAAGCGCCTGTCACCCACATCCTGAGTCACCAGTCACGGCGCATGTAATCCCAAATAGTGGCTAAAGCAAAGGTCATTTTTATTTGATTTTCAAATGCTTTGCTTATTTTGTGGTAGATTGTACCCTCCATGCTGCATTTTGCTTCTGCAAATACTGAAGGTTGTTTGCATCTCTTGAGCACAGCGAAGGTTGTGGACAGGGAAGGGGTGACGGCATGCCCTCAGGGGACAGAGGTCAGTCCCTCTGGCCCATTGAGTCTGGAAGAGGCCCTTCCCCCACCCCCTCCTATATTGCTTTGTGGAAGAGGGGAGATTTCGGGATGAGTGAAAATAGGGACCGTGAGGAGCAGAATTAATTGCCAAATGGACAGGATCTGCGGTTCAACTTTCTATGTCTGAATCTCCACTATACCACCTACCGTTCCGGGTCTCAGTTTCCTTATCCGTAACATGGGGCTGGTGGTGATGGTATCTACCTCAGGGCTGTTGTGAGGATTAAATAAAACACAACACTCGAAGAGTGGGTGGCATATCACCTGGCAGTAATGCTGTTGCTGATTATGCCTACGGCTGGGGGGCATTGTTTAGGGGAGGCATGGCGTAGGTGCAGACTGGGATTGGAATTGGGGGGCCCAGACACTGGGGAGAGATGCAGTATGACCTGGGAGGGAGGGAGGAAGGGGGAAGGATGGCTGACCATAACAGGTGGGTGTGGGCCGGGAGGAGGACCCTGGCTCAGAACAACGGGTGAGGGGGTCCCCAGAAGGAGGATGACCAAGGAAGGGAGACCATGAGGCCTCTGAGGTCTGTCTTCTGAGCACTTTCCTTCGATTATATCTTCTAAGCAGTCATATCAGGTGGTTTTAGCCTTTTGTTGTCGTTGTTATAAAAATCGCAGCCAAATGGGGTCTGTGTCTGGGCCAGCCAGGGTCCCCCAGAAACCCCACCAGCCAAGAGGGACTAGAACTTGGCTCTCCAGCCCCAAGACTGTGTCACTGCCACTCTGATGCTGATGCTTGGTTACCCAAAAATCACACACCTCAGGAAATTTATTTTCTCTGTCTGACCTGAGACCTCCATGCATTTCTTGAGGTGAAGGTTAAACCCCTAGGGAAGAGAGATTTCACGAGGCCTGTAATTCTTCTCCACCAGCCTCGTCAGCTCCTCAGGTACAAGCTGCGGGAGAGCTCAGGTCTGAAGACTTAGAAGGAAGTATGTTTCCACCAGGGGCCTGAGCTGACAGTTCCTTTCCCCTGGAGAGGCTGGCAGGCCTTGCCTATTCAGGGACTTCTCAGCAGGTGCCCTCGGCTTGTCCCTCCACCCTGGCCTGGCAGGGAGGCCTTGGAGGGGAGATGTGATGAAGTGTATGGCTTTCTCCAACATTCTCTGTGCCAGTGAGATAGATGAGTTCTCGTCTCCAGAGCACACACTGCCCCACCTCCCTGCCTCCCCCCCACTTCCCTCCCACCTGCCTGGTAACACTCAGAGCCCCTATCCACCTACTCACAACCCCCAGACCCCTGCTGACCAGAGAGGGAGAGAGAGCTTGAGTTTGCAGCCTGGCCAGGAGAAGGCTTCTGGATGAGTCATTTGCTGTCCTTGACTTTGCAAAGCATGTACAGAAGAACGGACAGTAACCAGCTGTTCTCCATGCCTGTGAAGAAATGAGCAAGTGAAATTGGGTTTAAATAAAAGCAGACACAACTATATGTGTGTGTGTAAAATTGACCATCAGATGATGAACTACAGAATTGACTCTGGACCTTCCAGAAGGAGACTAACATTTGGGGTTGGAAGAGCCAGGGACCTTGCGTCTCCCAGCCTGTGCCTTCATTTGTACAAAATAAGAATACTTTGCCCCACATAGGCTGCAGGGCCGTTATGACCCCAAAGGAGATAGCATGTGTCCCAGCTTTCTGTCAACCATGAACGCAACAAATGTCAGTTGTCATGCTGTTAATAATGCCAGGCATAATGGTTGCTTGCATTGAGAATGGTTTAGAAGGTCACTGACCTGAAGACAGAAGACTGGGCCAGGTGAGCCCTTGGGGTCCCTCTGATTCTAGCATCACTCTCTGTGTCCTTCTGCCTTTGTTATCAGAGGAGATGGGGCTGCTGGGAAACAAAGGAGGAAATGAGAGCATCTGGTGGAAAGGGCCTGAGGTATCTAATCTTTGGGGCTTAGAGACTGTGATTGGAAATGGCCAGGGCATCAAGATTCCTCCTATCTAGACATCAGTGCTCCTCGGCCCCTCCCTTCCCTCAGACTTTCCAGCAGGAGGCAGGAAGGGCCCCTGCCATTCAGACATGTCCTCAGGTGGTACCAGAAGCTTCCCCCATCCTTGATCCAGGGAGATTGCATTGTGGTGTCTGCCCTGGTCCAGGCACCTTTCCCTGACCAGGCGTTGCTTCCTGGGCATTGGCAATTGGCAGTGTTAGTGATCGCAGAGTAATGTGCCTCATCCATCAGAGGGGCCGTCTGCTGATGGGGTGCCCTCTGTACTCCAACCCCGGAGTCCCAGCTCTGCACACAGACCTGGTGTCTGGATTCCTGTCATTCATCCTAGCCACTGGCCTCTGCCCTCCTGCTTGGGGACTGGGTCATTCCACAGCAAAATAAGAAACTAGGGGCACAAACCCAAGATTACAGGTGTAGCCTAAGAATGGACCTTTATATTTTAAAATCAGGTATTTAGTGAGCACATGCTATGTGTCCTGCACTGTGCCTGGATCTGAGAGCGACACAGAAATGTGAGACATCGTCTCTGTCCTTGGAGATCCCGCAGGAGAGTAGGAAGACAGCATTTATTCCTGATTTCTGTAGAAGCTTCAGTGAAGAAAAACATAATGATGTGATCAAATATATCTTAGTAATGTTAATAAGCAGTGTTTATTAAGTGTGCAGTAGGTATGTGTTAGGCACTTTACATGCATCCTTTCTTTTCATCCTATAATAATCCTATAAAGTATGTGGGCATTGTTATTAGCTCTATTTTACAGATAAGGAAACTGATATTCAAAGACATTACAAAAACTTGCCAGACATGTATGAGAATGCTTGTTTCCCACACCCTTATCAACAAAGCAGATTGTCAAACTTCAGGATTTTTGCCTGAGAGTTGAAAAAACGGTACCTCATGGTAGTTTAAATTTGCACTTCTGTTATGATGACTGACATGTGGCTTTTCTTCATATGCTTTATAGTCATTTAGATTTTCCTCTTCTGTGACCTCTTTTCATATCCTTGTCCGTTCTAAGAATTGGAATGTTTTTTTTCTGATCAATTTCTAGAAGCTACTTTTTGTTTATATAAATACAGATAAATATCTTCCCATTTTGTCATTTGTCTTTTAATCTTGAATATGTTGTCTTTACAGAATTTTTTTTATATAACCAAAAATTTATTTTTGGAATAAATCCAGCTTCTGGATTCCAGATTAGTTAAGAAGGGCTTCCTGTGGTCTCTTTAGGTAATAAATTGCGTTAAATATGGGGGATTGGACATTGGTATCTATTTCTCATTTCTCCTTGAAAACCCAATGAAATGATAGTAGAGGTTTTGTTTTGTTTTGTTTTGTTTTGTTTTGTTTTGTTTTGTTTTGTTTTGCAGTAGGAAACATTTTATTCCCAGGCGCTAAGCAGCCCTGTGGCCACCAGCCAAGAGCGTCTAGACTGGGCAAGGCCAGTCCTCATGGCCCAGCCCTGGGAGGCAGGGACTGGCAGTCTGGGTTTGTTCCAGAAGGGTTTTGGCAGAGACAGAAGCATGCGGGACAAGGAGGGGTTACTCCTTCCGGAATCTCAGGCACTTGTTAGCTGGCATGTCCACCGTCTTCTCCAGGAGCAGGCCACTGGCTTGGCCCAGGTCCTCTGGGAGGACCGTGTCTGAAGTCCCTACTCCAGGCTCCTGCATCTAAGGGCTAGTTCAGAATCTTCGTTACTTTGTGGAGTGATCTTGCCGTTGGTTTCATAGGGCCAGTAGGTGATCAGCGGCACCATGGGTTTCAGCAGGTGCCCTTCTGCTCTGAAGAGCCCCTTGGTGCAGTTCGGGGGGCTGATGTGGATCACACTGATGCCAAGCAGCAGGTCCAGTGACCGTGGCAGGATCCCGCCCCATTGCTCCCAATCCTGGCTCATGTCCAGGTATAGCAGGGCCATCACGTGGGATGGCCCTGAGCCTGAGTGGTGGCAGAGATTCTGCTGTCCAGGCAGCGCTGGTCCATAGCTGCCATTCGGTGTGGGGGCAGGGGGAGGCCTGCACGAAGTGGACCCTGAGCTGGTCAGGGCCCGAGGCCACCTTGTGCCCATGGACACCACACACGCACAGGATGGGCTACTTGTTCCTCTTGGCAGCCGCTGTCACCAGCAGTGCAGCCGGCCTGCCAGGAGCGTAGTCGGACCTAGTGAAATGTGTGTGTGTGTGTGTGTGTGTGTGTGTGTGTGTGTGTGTGTGTGTTTTAAAGATAGAAACCTACAAGGACAAATAAGAGAGAATGAGAGAAGAGAGAAGTAGCAGATAAGTAGTGTGTGTGTTTTAAAGATAGAAACCTACAAGGACAAATAAGAGAGAATGAGAGAAGAGAAAGTAGCAGATAAGTAGTTTCAACAGATTTTTTTGCAGATGGAAGGTGGATGGAGGAATGGTAAATGCTGTAGGAAAGTGAAGAAACCCACAGCCCAGATGCAAACATGCAAGGATGAGAAAGGAACCTTCCCTTTCTCTCAAAACTCAAGGAAAACTCTGGCCTTAGGGAGGGGGAAGAAAGGGATACAGCAGCTAAAACTAGGAATGGGGGGGTGGTGGTTTAAAGTTTTGATCTGATATCTAAGATCTCTACCTCATGTAGCCAGGTGACTCCAGAGCTAATGCAGGGATCAAACAAAGGACATAAAATGTATGTATCCCTGAAATAAAGTAGGATTCTATAAAAGAAATAATCAAAATATGAGCAAGAACTTTTGTACCTTAAAACACAGGGCAGCAGAAAATTTAAAACATAATAATTTTGGAAGATAAAATCAAAGAAATCTTTCAAAAGGTAAAAAGACAAAAAGAAAAAAGGGGGAGGGGTGATAAAATTGAAACATCAGTCCTACATTTTGGTTCATAGGAGTTCCAGAAAGAAAGAAGATAAAAATTGAGGAGAGAAAAGCTGTCAAAGAAGATAATGTAAGGACCCTTTTCAGAGTTGAAGAGCAAAAATCCTCAGGTTGCCAGTCATCAAGTGTCCAGCTCTTTGAATAAAGAAAACTCACATAAAAGCATATCATTGGGAAATCCCAGAGCTTCAGGGGATTAAAAATAAAAGGCCTAAAAACTTCCAAAGGATGTTTGGGGCGCCTGGGTGGCTCAGTTGGTTGAGCGTCAGACTTTGGTTCAGGTCATGATCACACCACCGTTCATGAGTTCAAGCCCCGTGTCAGGCTCTGTGCTGACAGCTCAGAGCCTGGAGCCTGCTTCAGATTCTGTGTCTCCCTCTCTCTCTGTCCCTCCCCTGCTCATGCTCTCTCTCTCTCTCTCTCTCTCAAAAATAAATGAACATTAAAAAAAATTAAAACTGTCATAAGGATGTAATTGTTTACATGCAAAAGATTAGGTGTCAGAGTACCTATCTCAATAGTAACACTGACATACTTTCAAAATTCTGTTGGAAAAATATTTCATCCCAGAATTCTGTATCCAAACTATTAGTCAAGAGTGAAGATAAAGACATTTTTAGGAATTCAGGGATGCATATTATTTTCAGGGCATTTTTCTTGGGGAACCACTGTAGGGTTTGCTCCTATGAAATGAGAAGGAGACTAAGAGAAAATAGCAGTTGTAGCACAACAGTGGTGGGGGGGCGGGGAGATCCTGAGCCTGGAAAGCAGCCAGACCAGATGAGAGCAAGGGGACAGAGGGTTCCAGAAATGGTATCTGTAGGGGAGAAAAAGTGGAACTGGTTATTTAGAAATATAGAATATATTATTAATGGACATAGTATAGAGGTATCAGAATGTATGAAATAGTGAAAGGTTCATGGACAACCAGGCTGATTTTTTAAAAATTGAGATAATAATTAACTCCAGGTAAAAATAAAAGTTGTATATATAAATATAAATACTTATATTTATATATAAATTTATATTTATTTATTTGTGTATATATAATATATACATTATATATACATTGTGTGTGTGCATGCGTGTGTGTGTGTGTGTGTGCATATATACATATCTTGTCCAAGCATAAATTGCAGAGCCAAAATTCAAAGCTGAAGCTGTCTGATCCCAAAGTTGGTGCCTTGCAATCTTATAGGGTAACAGTGTGTAGAGTAACTGTGTGACCTTAGTAAGCCGCCTCCTGGGCTTCAGTTTCCTCACCTATAAAGTAAATAGGCTACACCAGAAAACACAAACCATACATGAAATGATAGAGAAATTTGATCACGTCAAAGTGAAAAATGTTGGTATGACAAAAGAGAGCATAAAAAACTATTAAAAAACAAAACTATGGACTAGGACGGCAGTTAGCAAACTGGCCTGACTCAAATTTGGCCCACCACTTGCTTTTATAAATAAAGTTTTATTGGAACACAGCCACTCCCTTTCACTTATGTTTTGTCTGGTTGTTCTTGCACTACAAAGGTGGAGTTGAGCAGTTTTGACAGAGATGGTATCGTGGGCCTCCAAAAGTAGAAAATATTTATGATTTTTCCCTTTGCAGAAAAAGTTTGCCAACCCGTAAACTGGGAGATTTTCGAAATGTATGTAAACAGCAAGAAATTAAGACCTAAAATATATAAAGTAAGTTGACAAATCGATATGAAAAAGACAAAAGAGAACACAGGATTAAGGTGGGAAAGAAAGGCAGTAGATGGTGATGTTGATCTCCAGGCAGAGTGCCTCTGAAGGAACCGGGGGGGTTCCTGGGCACAGATAGTCTCCAGACCCCAGCCTGGGAGGGGACCTCACACACATGTGGCCACAGAACCCTGGTGAGGGAGTGAGGCTTCCCCTGGGCACTGCCCACCTGCTGCAGGGACTGTGGCAGGGATTTGTGAGTCCTGCCAGCGGGCAGTGGGGAGTCTGCTCCTCGTTTTAAGGACAGGAGTGCTTTGCTCATTCCCTGCTCACAGCTTCTGTAAGCCTCTCGCTTGTCACTCCCAGTGCCCTTGGGAGAGAGTCTAATTGTTGCAACCATTGTATATAAAAAGATATGTCCTGAGAGCAATACCTTCGGTGGCTTGTTGCTTTCCAATTTGCCTTAATTGGCTCGTGTGTTGGCTGGCTGATTTTCAAGGGGCAGCAGGAAGAGAACTCTTCCTAAGTGGGAGGGGGCACTGGGGCCATCAGCTCCCTGTTCATGCTTTTTCAGCCAATTTAGCCTAATCCTGGGAGCCAGCCACTGAGGAGTGGCTGAGTTCTTGGCAGCTGGGCAGGAGGGAAGCAAAATTAACCTGGGTTTGTGAGCTCATACCTTAGGTTCAAATATGCTCTATTTATCAGCCAAATAAACTCTGAGCATCAGTGCCTACTTACAAAATGAATGATAATAGTTGTAGTCCAAGCACCAAGTACACTCATCTGGTAAGGTTGACATGTTTGTTTTATCCAGGAAAAAAGCATGCATAAAATGTCCATCGGTGAAATAGTTTTGACATGTCATGGCAAGTTGGGAATGGGGTGGGAGGAGCAGAGAGCAGTGCACGGGAACTTGGGGATCCTGCCGGCGCGGGCAGTGAAACTTCCACCACCACCAGGCAGACCACTCTGGTTCTACTTCCCTCCTTTCATTATGCAGTGACTTCCCCGCATACCTGAGGACCAGCCTACCCAGGCCTGAGGGGTTCCATTCCTGCCCCTAAGACAGCTCATTTAAGCTTCTCCTGTTCAGAGCAGGGCTCTGTCTTGGCCCTTCTTGGGCTCACAGGACGAAGATGGTCATCTGCCAGGCTTCATCTGGGCAGCTCTGTGTCCACATGCCCACGTCTGAGCTCCTGTGGTCTGGGTGGCGGGACTGCCCTTCCCACTGAATCGGTGACCCGGGGGGGCCACATTCACTGACCATCAGGTGGTGCCATGAGCTGTGTGCACCTTAGATCTCATTTAATTCACACACCCACCCTGGGGGGCACGTTGCTCTCTCTATACCAGGTACAAGAATGACACAGAGAGACCAGCTTTGGAGAGGAGAAGGTCCACAGCATAGAGACAGAGCGTGCAGGCCGACATCTGGCCTGGAGACTCAAGCTTACCTTCCATGTGTCTGTTACATAGGCTGGGAGGTGAGAATGGGGAAAGGAAAGTGACTCCCACTTTCAAGTCCCTGTTTTCTTCTCCCTGGTGAGAATCCAGGAGGAGGAAGGGCCTCGAAGGGTCTGCAGGCTGGATGGCAGGCAGGTGCCATAGCCCACAGGCTCCAGTTTCAGACAAGGCTGAGCTCGGCCCCGCTCTCACAGTGTACCCTCTCTCGACCTCAGCCTGCTCATCTGTGTAACGGGATTACAAGAGTGGCTACCCCGTGGGGTTGTTGGGATTCACTGAAATGATGTGTGCAAAGTGTTTAGGACAGCACCTGACGGACAGGGAGAGCACAGCGCCTGGCGGCCACTGTCATTTTCAAATGATTCTGGGCCCCCTCTGTGGGTGCAGCCCTGGCTTGCTCCCTTCCGTGGTTTTGGTACTTGAGTGCTCACTTCTCTGCCACGTCTTCTCTGCCCTTTCTCTTGCTGTTTCTTATTTCACCGTCCCTGTGAGGCCCTTCTGCAAGGGCTGCTTCTCTTTCTCTTCTGCCTTCTGTCCATCTTGTCCTGTTCTGTTCTGTCTGTTCCCCTTTTAGGGCCTCTGTCCCTCTCAGAAGCCCGGTTCCCCTGGAACAGAGCAGGCGTCTTCATGACAATTTCTCCTGCTTCCAATGGATCCCATGGCCCCTTTCTTGCCCCCTGGGGATCTCCATAGCCTTGGGGGGGGGGGTCAGAACAGACCAGTGGGACCGGTTTTGTTGCACTTTTGCCACCTCTGCCCTGTGTCCCCGAGAAAGCCAGGGATCCTGCAGCGTCCCTGCTTCAAGTCCGTGGGCGAGCATAGGCATGGGATGGAAGGAAAGATGGTCCAGATGTTTAGCTTCTGGGGCAACTCAAATGCCAGAAGTTGTTCCTGGAGTGAAAGCTTCGTCATAGAAACGCTGAGAAACTGAAGGCCAGATTCTGCAGCCCGACAGCTCAGCCTTCCTTTGTTGTATTGGATTCGGGAGCAATTTCTGCCATCTGCATATGGAAATAAGGAGATACAATCCGTAAGCTGTCTCTCTGAGTGCCATGTGCTTACGATGGTCTCGTGTGAAAAAAGTCACAGAGAGAAGGGGGTGGAAGTGGTGTAGCCACTTGATAGGCAGCACAAAGCCCTTAAATGTTGCACGTCCTGGCTGTGTCCTGGCAGGAAAATTGCCTCTCCCAGAGGCACTGATGTGGTTGACCCCACCTGGTGTGGGGGCATGGCTGATGGGACAAGAAGAGGGTGCGTGGCCTTTGGGAGATTGCACGGCCAGGTCCAGCATAGATCCACAGGCAAAGAGGAGGGCACAGTCCCTCCCTCCATGTGGGTGAGTGGCAGCGGCACGAGTGTGCAGTCTGCTCGGTCAGTCTGGGGCTTTATGTGAATGTGCAGCTGGGGAGACAAGTTATTGCACTTGCTCCGTGGGAGTGAGGAGTCATCTGGGATTGAAAACACACATCCCATGTCTGCACTTGGTAAAAGGGCCTTCTGGGGTTGCAACAGAGGTGGGTGGGTGCGTACTCCTGAGGGCTGAATTGCCTTCTCAGCCCTCAGGCTTGGAGCCTGGTCCCACCCGGTAGGGAGGCAGCACTGGGTGTGGGTAACTGACATTGGTCATACTTTACCATTATCCCATTAACCCTCAAGGGCTTTCAGTGCTCATCCCGGGATAAGCGCAAGACCTGGTGCAAGTAGGTGTCTTGCCCACGTTCCCTGTGTTCAGTCGCCAGCAAAGTCCTCTTAGCCCCAGGTGCTGAGCTCTCTCCAGAGCCCTGGAGATCTCCCCAAGGCAGCTTTCTGAGCCCTTCCCAAGGCTCCTTTCCTCTGGAATCTGCAGGGATCCCAGCCCTGGTGGCAGAGCTTGAATATCAGCCAGCTTGGGCTCTGGTCACAGTTCTGTAGACTAATTGAGTAAACAACGAAGGACCTAACCCCTCTGAGCCAGAGTCCTTCATCTTTGAACGAGGGGTAATAATAGTTCCAACCTCATGGGCCTGCAGTTGGGAGTTAGATAAGGCATGTAAACGCTTAGCACTGGAACTGGCTCAGGCGACGGCTGTGAGTCACACAGGCCACAGCTGGGCAGGGGGTGATTCATCCAAAGACTGGGTGTTTCTAAGACAGATTTGGGTGAAAATCTGTGTCCTCCTCCCCTGCACAGACCTTGTGCCTACTGTTTTCTGGAAGCTTTAGGAACAACAGATCCTCTGAATGATGGGAATAGACTGAGCAGAGAGGAGGAAAGAAGGGGACCCCCAGTCCTTGTAGCGAAGAGAACCAAGAGAAAATCAAGGCCTTGACGAGCCCTTACAGGCTCCAGAGAGAGGAGCCAAGGTGCTAGTGACACTGGCAAAGGTGACATTAGCCAGGGTCCCCAGCCAGCCCCCACAGGCAGTCTGTGGTGAATAAAACAGACTATGAACACCAGGTGGGGACTCAGTCCTCTCCTTCCCACGCACTGCTCCGTTTCAACTTAAACTTTTTCCCCCTTGGCTCCTCTCCCTGCTGCACTGAGGGTCCAGTTGGGAAAATAGAAATTACAACCACACTAATTGTTAAGAGAAGATTTAAATCAGGGAATTGGTGTTAAAGGCTGAAAAAGGGAAAAGATGTTAAGGGCGCCCAGAGACTAAGAACTAGAAGCAGCAGGGGCGCCTGGGTGGCTGTTGTTTGAGCACCAGACTTTGGCTCGGGTCATGATCTTACGGTTTGTGGGTTCGAGCCCCTCCTCAGACTCTGTGCTGACAGCTCAGAGCCTGGAGCCTGCTTCAGGTTCTGCGTCTCCCTCTCTCTCTCTGCCCCCCTCCCGTGCTCACACTCTGTCTCTCTCTCTCTCAAAATTAAACAAACATTAAAAATAATTAAAAACAAAAAGAACTAGAAGCTTCAGCAGTTCTCCCACAGATGGGAACACAGAGAGAGGCATTATCACATCCAAGGAGGCTGGAGGAGGCCTCCGGTTTCCTCGAGGGGCACTCTGTGCTGCTAGTGTTCACACCTCCAAGGAGAGGCGCTGCGTCCCTGGTGCCAAGACATCTGAGACACCCCCGGGGCTTGTCCCCCGGCTCTGGGGCTGGGACCTGATTTGGGGGTGCGCAGGGGGTGAGGAGCGCCACGGAGGTGTGCTCTGACCAGCACGTGCACAGGGGGGCTACTACTGCTGCCCCGGGGAGCAAGCAGAGCTTGCTTGGGGAACACCACAAGGGGCCTCTGGGGGGTGGGGCTCAACTGACCACTGATGATCGCACAGGAAGTACAGGAGCTGCGAGCAGGAAGGAGGCTTCTTCCCTCCTCCCCCTGCCTTGCAGTCCTGCTGGGGCCCCTGCCATGGGCAGAACCTAACTAGAAGCCAGCTGCCCAGGGAGCCTGGGAAACGTGGGTGGCCAGCTCCCAGCTCCAGCATCTCCAAACAGAGTATGGAGGGTGGATTTGATGCCGATTATCAATAAGTAAATAACTGAGGCCTACAGCATGCACACACACACACACACACACACACGCACACGCACCCTGGAGTGTGCTGTCTCCTTTTAGCCTCATGGTGTTCCCCAAGAGATCTAGTAAAGGGTATTATTGCCAAGTGATAAAGACAAAACCAAAGACCAGAGAAGTTCATTGATCTGCCCAAGTCAGACAGTCAATCACCAAACAGTCATGGAATATCCGCAGGATGCCAGGCATTGTTGTAGCTCCGGGGCCACAACAGTGAGCAAGACAGAGCCTGTCTCAGCAAGGACGCTGGTATTGTAGCTGGTGGTGTGGGGATAGTGGGAGTGGGGAGACGATCAAAGCACACTGGAAGACAGGTAGGCACACCAATAATCTTAGGCACTGAAAACAAATGCTGAGCGCAGTGTGAACACGTCAAGTGCTATGGGGGGGCAGGGGTTAGGAGAGGTCGACGCCCCAGGGGATAGAAATAGCAGCTGAATACCAAGAACCCAAGTGCATGGCCAGTGGCCATTCCAAGTCACCCTCACCTCTGCAAACTGGGAGCTGTGCCCCTCCCCCACCCTGCTCCCAGTGGGAAAGTTCTTCATCAAAACACACCGTGCAGAGCAACGAGTCTGCGGGCACCTCTGAGTGGCTGCTGTGGCGAGGCCAGGTAAGGGGAGCACAGGGCTTGAGCTGTCGGAGGCAGGGCCGGGGCCTCAGCTCAGGAACCAGTGGTTGGCCTCTCCCAGGGGCAGAGTGGTAGTGGCCCAGCCCGTGCCCCAGTCCATGGCTGAGGAAGGGGGCCATGGCAGCCAGTCCAGCCTCAGCTTGGTAGGGATTGTGAGAATATGATAGAGGCACACGGGGTCTAAACCACCTCATGGACTCATAGGAGAGGAAAGACAATGGACTGTCACTTCCCAAGGGGAAGGCTCTTTTGTTTTCTTTACATGCGGACCAACCACCTCATGCGTATTGTCTGTCTGCCCGTATTCAGTAGACACTGCATAAAGGCTTTGTGAATGGCTGATCAGAGCTGTCTCCTCATGGAATGAGGTTTTGTAGAGAGTGTCCTCTCTCCTTATGACAGAGCATGAGGCTTAGGGCCACAGCGAGGAATTCAGGTTAGGTATCAGGAAGGAAGTCCTGAGCGTGGGGAAGCTCGGCTTGCTCTCCTGACGGGCAGGGGCACTGCCCGACTCCAGGGTTGATTCACATGGTTTGTCTGGTGTCAGAGAACTGGGCCCCTTTCCAGCTCTGGGATCTGGGGCCTACAGCTGCAGACCCATAGCCGAGTTCCTTCCTAACAGGAGGAGGGGACCTGGCATGGCTGTGCTCCCCACCAGTGTTCCTCCTGCAGGCAGAGGGCTCAGGCAGCACAGACATAAATACCAGAGGGCCAGGAAGAGCTATTTTTGTCTTAGATCCAGTGCCTCAAGGCCTCTGCCCAGGATGGGACTCCGGAATGGGGAGGGGGACCATGATGCCTGGTGCCCAGGAGGGAAACACAGAGCAAAAGAGAGTGGGTGTAGCTGGTGAGGGGCTCCGTGTGTACGCATAGAGCTGGGGCCAGCTCTCCAGACGAGCCCACATGCTTCGTTCAGGGTGCTGTGCTGGCAGCTCCTGAGGGGGCACAGGCATCTGGGGGCTCATCAGAGAGAACTGGCCCTCACTCTGACATTGTCCCAGACTGTGTCCTGCCTCTGCCCACCCTGGTGTGAGACACTTCACTGTGCAGACAATTCTGATGATACGTCTGTAGTTTAGATGTGACTGAGACGCTGTGGACACCTCATGGAGGGCAGAACTGACAAGCTTCCTTGGTGGTAGAACAGCTGCACCCAGTGAGCAGTGGGGCCCCCTGGACTCCTGGACTCGATGGTGTTGAGATTCAGCATCCTAAAATGGGGGTGTTAACCACACAGTAGAAAATTGTTTATTGAGATGGTCAAACCCTAGAATAATCTAAATAGTGAAATTGTTACAACCATTATTTTACACAACTAGATGATTGCATGAATCTAAGAGCTGTTTGCTCTAGAGCCTAGTGCATGGGACAGTGCAGCTTGCCGGCTAAAGCGGTGAGTGTCCCAGCAACCCAGTCACATGCCACAGACAGTGTGCCACGGATCATGAAAGATGACAGTGATGTCAGAGCCAGCTTTCTAGGAAAGTGCAAGTTGTCAGGATTCACAGTTGTTTGTCCATTTTGGTAGAAAACACCTCTTTCTAAGAGTGGGATAACAATTATGCAAATATATGCTTTGTATCAGAGTCTTTAATACAGAAAAAATGAAGAGAATGCAGCCAACCAGAAGATGCTGGGGATGGATGAATCTCTCTTTCATGATTGTCCCCTCCGGGTGGTGGGAAGTCCACAGTGGAGAGACATGAATCCAGAGGACATCGGGTGTAGATTTACCTGGGTGAATGACTTCTGTGTCCACCTTGGGAGGCTGTGAGGAGTCACTGATGTGGTCAAAGCAATTAGCCCCAGATCTGGTGCTTTGTTGAATGGCTGGTTGGCATTAGCCACTGTTGGGCTTGAAGGCTCAGATGAGGAAGTGAGGAGAAGCACTGGAAAGAGACTCAGATACAAGATGGTGGTAGTAAAATGTTGACCCTTCAGTGCCTGCCCTGAGTTGTCCCTTCTCTCATGGGCTCCCTTTGCTGCGGTCTCAGGGCAGACCCTTTCTCCTATTTCCCATTGCCCTTTGCCTCGGGTCAGAAAGCAAAGAGAGTATTCACCCTATGTCCAGGATGGAAAGAAACAAGGAGACAATGTGAGCAGGATTGTGTGGGATAATATGGCTGAAGGGGCATGGGGAGTGGGCATCTGCTCAGAGAAGTATTTGGTGGGTTTGATGTCTGCAGATTCCAGGTCACCTTCTACTTTTTTAAGTTGTCATGTGGAATAATGAGACCACATCATGTTAACACAATTTCACAAATCACGATTAGTGTGTCCCCAGACAGGAGGGAGGCATTATGGAGGGTATGTTGGAGGCTGAACCCTGGTTCACCGGTCTTAACCCCTTGGTATCTCTGATGCGAGAGGAAGGAGGTCCGGTCGGTAGGGCTTTGAGTCTTACCTCCACCATTTGCATGCCCTTAGGTAGTCATTGACCTTTCAAGGCTCAGTTTCTAATTTGGAAAGTGGGGATAATGACTGTGCCCAGCCGCCAGGGCCGCCGTAAGAATGGCATGAGATACCACACGTCTGGCATGCCAGACATTCTCCATCGGCGTCCGCGCTTCCACCGGCACTGTGGCCACAAACACGTCTTTCTCCATTGGTGGCATTTCTCCCTTTTGCCATTGCATGTGCTGTCCCCTGTCTGAAACCTTCACTCAAATTCTTTACCCCCTTTTTTTTTTAATTTATTTTTGAGGGAGGGGGACAGGAGGGGCAGACAGGGAGGAAAAGAGAGAATCCCAGGCAGGCTGTGTGCCTGCACAGACATGATCATGACCTGAGCCGAAACCAAGAGTCGGACGCTTAACCGACTGAGCCACCCAGGCGTCCCCCGGAATTCTTCACCTTTGACACCTGACTACTTCCAGCTCCTCCTTCCAGAATCCTCTCAAGGGTCGCCCCCACCAAGAATGATAATACACTTAACTCAGCAACCATTAAATGTCAAACGCTCTTTTTAAGGGTTTTGCTGCTACTGTCCAACTTCACTCTCACAAGAGCCCTGCAAAGCCAGTCACGTCATCTGCTTGCACAGGTGAGGAAGCCAAGGCACAGGGAACACGACCCCAAGTCTGTCTGATTTCTGGAGCTGGTGCTCAGCCCATCACTCCGCCCTGACTACACCGCCAGTGTCCACCCTCCCCACCACCCTGGCCTCCGCGCCTTCTGTTGAAGCTGTGTTTGCCAGTCTGTCTCCCAACAAGCCGGCACCCCTGGGAGGGCAGAGCCAGGCTTCATTCTCTCTAGCCACAGGTGCTGGCAGCACATGGGCTTAGCTCAGTGGGGGATGACTGGCTCTCGTCCTTCTGGAAGCCTCGACCCCTCCCTGAAGCTCAGGGCCTCCCTGTTCTGGGCAGTCCACATGTTCATGCTGCTGTGGAGAGAAAATGCAGCACTTGATTCCATAATGAGCCATTCCGAGGGGGTTAAGAACTGGCCTTTTCAAAAAGCGAAACCCAACCCACCGCCTTATCAAATCAGTCCATCTCCACTTTGTTTTTCCACGTTTTCAGTTTGTAAATGGCCCGGTTTGTTAACCTTCATGTTTTATGCTCTGCCATAAAACCAGGCAGGGCTACTGGTGGAGGGGGCTGGTGGGAGAGGAAATGATGAGGAAGGTCACGTCACCAGGGCCTGGAGGGACCTCAGGGTGGGATCAAAGTGGCTTGGGTCCATGCCAGCATAGGCCCCTGCTCTGGGAGAAGAGGCCTGCCTCCCCTTGTCATGGGGAATATGTGTATATACCTTGCTGCGTGCCCTGCTTGCAGTCGCCCAGCTCTGTGCCCTCCATTCCAGACAGCAAACCGCTTTTTGTCAGATCAAAGGAAGGAGGAGCCAAAAGTGATAGCAGGGCCTATCAGACCCCTTTCAGTCATCCTTCAGGGACCAGGGGGCTCCTCGGGTCTCCCTAGGGTCACCCCTCTGCCCCTCCTCAATCCCAGGCAGCACACAGGAGGGCCGAGCCTGGCTGGAAGTGTGGGCTCCGGCAGAGAGGTACAGGGCGGGGACTGGGGTGCTGTGTGGCCGCACTCCCGTGTGAGCATGCGTGCACAGACAGAGGATGGCAGCGTGGCTGTGACCTCACTAGTCATCAACCCAAGGGTTCTGAGACCCCAGTCAACAGATCTGGGTCGGGCTGCCTGCGTCAGAATCACCTGGGTTCTTGTTGCAAATGCTGGTTTCTGGCTGTGCTGCGAGAAATCCTCACTCAGTAGTTACAGCCTCTCCCGGAGGTTTGAAGTACAACCAGATTTGCGACGTTGATCTGGTCCAGGACCAGACTTACCCAAGTAAGTCTGTAAGTAAGGACCTGACTTAGCCAAGGTCCACAGCAGCTGGTCAGTGGCCGGGTTGGGACCCCTCCAAGCCTGTGTGCTTTCTACTGTTTATACATGTTTGGGATTGGGGGCATGTGTCTGAATCTAATAGAAACCAAACTAAATTCCTTTTGGTTTATCTGTAGTTTTCTATGATTCATGCTTAGTCTTTGTTCATTTATGTAAACCACTGAGAATTGACATTATGTGTATATTTTTATTTCCAATCTGAGCTCTTTCAAGTAACTGGGCTTCCACTCGGGTGTCCTCCCCTCATCCTCTGTGCCATCAAGGCTCCAGGTGGTCCATTCGCCTCCCCATCCTGTCTTTCCCCTACTTGTGCAGCTAGGACCCTCTCGCTCTTACTCAGTGGCCCTGAGGGGACTACTGCTCCCCTGGGCCTGGTCTGGGGCTTGGAAAAGGCTTGGGCTTGAAAGGGGCTGGACCCTCCTTGAATGAAGCCCAGAAGAAGGTCGGTGGCCCTGACTCACCTCCGATTCCAGGGGGA
Organism: Lynx canadensis; assembly: GCF_007474595.2. Taxonomy (NCBI): domain Eukaryota; kingdom Metazoa; phylum Chordata; class Mammalia; order Carnivora; family Felidae; genus Lynx; species Lynx canadensis. The sequence continues at coordinate 32,211,749 of NC_044319.2, forward strand.
TTGCTTTTTCAGACACATCTGAGATAGCGGCTCAGAAAGCCCTGCAGCTTGATGACCGGATGTCAATTCAGTTCAGCTCAACAACCGCTTATGAAAGGCCTCCCGGGCCCAAGGCTGTTGCTTGGTGAGCCCCCAGCGGGATGCAGAGATGGATGTGTGAGGCACAGTGGCCATCCTGCCCCGGGGCAAACTTTGTCTCCCCTACTGCAGTAAGTCAGGAGCCGCTCAGCATTCTGGGGGGCCACCCTTGCCCAACACGTCAGGCAAAGGAAAATATACGCCCCTGTGAGCCGACAGGACTCTGGCTGGCCAGGAAGGATCCAGACTTATCCTGTCATTGGTGACTGGACCCATGCCAGCCTGTCCCCAGGGTCCTGGCATTTCTGGTGGGCGAGTAGAGTCCCAGTAACCATGTCTCCAGACTGGCCCCTGTTGCCTGGCCCCGTCTACCAGTCACCATGTGAAGAAAGGTGACAGCAAGGCACGAGCACCAGCTCGCCCCTGAAGTTGTTTTTACCTAGCTGTGTGACCTCCATCTAGCACAAAACCTGTTTCATAACAAAGTGTTGAACATCTCATGTAATTTATGGAATACTATACCAAGAGGGAAAAATAGCCTGGTTGTGTGGGTACAGAATGGTCATAGTGTGTCAGTTATCTGCTCCTGTGATCGTGTAGCTGATGGGGAGCCACAGCTCACTGCCACTGCCTGGCATCATGAGAGAGCATCATACCACATAGTGATAGCCCCAGAATAGATCCAGATGCAGAATTCCAAGTACCGTTTTTTTTTTTAATTTTATTTTTAATTTTTTTTAAATTTACATCCAAATTAGTTAGCATATAGTACAACAGTGATTTGAGGAGTAGATTCCTTAGTGCCTCTTACCCATTTAGCCCATCCCCCCTCCCAAAACCCCTCTAGTAAGCCTCAGTTTGTTCTCCATATTTAAGAGTCTCTTATGTTTTGTCCCCCTCCCTGTTTTTATATTATTTTTGTTTCCCTTCCCTTATATTCATCTGTTTTGTTTCTTAAAGGCCTCATATGAGTGAAGTCATAGGATTTTTGTCTTTCTCTGACTAATTTCACTTAGCATAATACCCTCCAGTCCCATCCACGTAGCTGCAAATGGCCAGATTTCTTTGTTTTTGATTGCTGAGTAATACTCCATTGTGTGTGTGTGTGTGTGTGTGTGTGTGTGTATCTATATATATCTATATATATATATATATATATATATACACCACATCTTCTTTATCCATCCATCCATTGATGGGCATTTGGGCTCTTTCCATACTTGGGCTATTGTTGATAATACTGCTATTAACATGGGGGTGCATGTGTCCCTTCGAAACAGCACACGTGTATCCCTTGGATAAATGCCTAGTAATGCAATTGCTGGGTCATAGTGTAGTTCTATTTTTAGTTTTTTGAGGAACCTCCATACTGTTTTCCAGAGCGGCTGCACCAGCTTGCATTGCCACCAACAGTGTAAAAGAGATCTTCTTTCTCCGCATCCTCGCCAACATCTGTTGTTGCCTGAATTGTTAATGTTGGCCATTCTGACAGATGTAAGATGATATCTGAGTGTGGTTTTGATTTGTATTTCCCTGAGGATGAGTGAAGTTGAGCATTTTTTCATGTGTCAGTTGGCCATCTGGATGTCTTCTTTGAAGAAGTGTCTATTCATGTCTTTTGCCCATGTCTTCACTGGATTATTTGTTTTTTGGGTGTTGAGTTTGATAAGTTCTTTGTAGATTTTGGATACTAACTCTTTATCTGATATGTGATTTGCAAATATCTTCTCCCATTCCATTGGTTGCCTTTTAGTTTTGCTAATTGTTTCTTTCACTGTGCAGAAGCTTTTTATTTTGATGAGGTGCCAGTAGTTCATTTTTGCATTTGTTTCCCTTGCCTCTAGAGATATGTTGAGTAAGAAGTTGCTGCGGCCAAGATCAAGGAGGTTTTTGCCTGCTTTCTCCTCTAGGATTTTGATGGCTTCCTGTCTTACGTTGAGGTCTTCATTCCATTTTGAGTTTATTTTTGTGTACGGTGTAAGAAAGTGATCCAGGTTCATTCTTCTGCATGTCGCTGTCCAGTTTTCCCAGCACCACTTGCTGAAGAGACTGTCTTTATTCCATTGGATATCCTTTCCTGCTTTGTCAAAGATTAGTTGGCCATACGTTTGTGGGTCCATTTCTGGGTTCTCTATTCTGTTCCATTGATCTGAGTCTCTGTTCTTGGGCCAGTACCATACTGTCTTGATGATTACAGCTTTGGAGTATAGCTTGAAGTCTGGGATTGTGATGCCTCCTGCCTTGGTTTTCTTTTTTAAGATTGCTTTGGCTATTCGGGGTCTTTTCTGGTTCCATACACATTTCAGGATTATTTGTTCTAGCTCTGTGAAAATGCTGGTGTTATTTTGATAGGGATAGCATTGAATATGTAGATTGCTTTGGGTAGTATCGACATTTTAACAGTATTTGTTCTACCTATACAGGAGCATGGGAACTTTCTCCATTTTTTTGTGTCTTCTTCAATTTCTTTCATAAGCTTTCTATAGTTTTCAGTGTATAGATATTTCACCTTATGGTTAGATTTATTCCTAGGTATTTTATGTTTTTTTTTGTGTGTGTGCAACTGTAAATGGGATCGATTCCTTGATTTCTCTTTCTGTCACTTCATTGTTGGTGTATAGGAATGCAACCGATTTCTGTGTTTTGATTTTATATCCTGCAACTTTGCTGAATTCATGAATCAATTCTAGCAGTTTTTTGGTAGAATCTTTTGGGTTTTCCTTGTAGAGTTCCATGTCATCTGCGAAGAGTGAAAGTTTGACCTCCTCCTGGCCAATTTGGATGCCTTTTATTTCTTTGTGTTGTCTGATTGCAGAGGCTAAGACTTCCAATACTATGTTGAATAACAGTGGTGAGAGTGGACATACCTGTCTTGCTCCTGACCTTAGGGGGAAAGCTCTCAGTTTTTCCCCATTGAGGATGATATTAGCATTAGGTCGTTCATATGTGGCTTTTATGATCTCGAGGTATGCTCCTGCTATCCCTACTTTCGTGAGGGTTTTTATCAAGAAAGGATGCTATATTTTGTCAAATGCTTTCTCTGTATCTATTGAGAGGATCACATGGTTCTTGTCCTTTCTTTTATTGATGTGATGAATCACGTTAGTTGTTTTGCGGATATTGAACCAGCCCTGCATCCCAGGTATAAATCCCACTTGGTCGTGGTGAATAATTTTTTTAATGTATTGTTGGACCCAGTGGCTAATATCTTGATGAGGATTTTTGCATCCATGTTCATCAGGGAAATTGGTCTATAGTTCTCCTTTTTAGTGGGGTCTTTGTCTGGTTTTGGAATCAAGGTAATGCTGGCTTCATAGAAAGACTTTGGAAGTTTTCCTTCCATTTCTATTTTTTGGAACAGTTTCAAGAGAATAGGTGTTAACTCTTCCTTAAATGTTTGGTAGAATTCCCCTAGAAAGCCATTGTTTTTTTGGGAGATTTTTGATTACTAGTTTGTGTTCCTTACTGGTTATGGGTCTGTTCAAATTTTCTATTTCTTCCTGTTTCAGTTTTTGTAGTGTATGTGTTTCTAGGAATTTGCCCATTTCTTCCAGATTGCCCATTTTATTGGCATATAATTGCTCATAATATTCTCTTATTATTGTTTTTATTTCTGCTGTATTGATTGTGATCTCTCCTGTTTCATTCTTGATTTTATATATTTGCGTCCTTTCCTTTTTATTTTTGATTAAACTGGCTAGTGGTTTATCAGTTTTGTTAATTCTTTCAAAGAACCAGCTTCTCGTTTCATTCTGTTCATTCTCATTCTCATTCATACTGTTTTGTTTTTGTTTTTTTTTTGGTTTTGATAGCATTAATTTCTGCTCTCTTCTTTATTATTTCCTATCTTCTGCAGGTTTTGGGTTTTATTTGCTGGGTTTTTTTCAGCTTTTTAAGGCATAAGGTTAGGTTGTGTATCTGAGATCTTTCTTCCTTCTTTAGGAAGGCTGGATTGCTATATACTTTCCTCTTATGACCGCCTTTGCTGTGTCCCAGAGGTTTTGAGTTGTGGTGTTATCATTTTCATTGGCTTCCATATACTTTTTAATTTCCTCTTTAACTTCTTGGTTAGCCCATTCATTCCTTAGTAGGATGCTCTTCAGTCTCCAAGTATTTGTCACCTTTCCAAATTTTTTCTTGTGGTTGACTTCGAGTTTCATAGTGTTGTGGTCTGAAAATATGCACAGTACAATCTCAATCTTTTTGTACTTGCTGAGAGCTGATATATGTCCCAGTATATGGGCTATTCTGGAGAACGTTCCATGTGCACTGGAGAAGAATGTATATTCTGCTTTAGGATGAAATGTTCTGAATATATCTGTTAAGTCCATCTGGCCCAGTGTGTCATTCAAAGCCATTGTTTCCTTGTTGATTTTTTGATTAGATGATCTGTCCATTGCTGTGAGTGGGGTGTTGAAGTCTCCTACTATTATGGTATTACTATCGATAAGTTTCTTTATGTTTGTGATTGATTTGTATATTTGGGTGCTGCCACATTTGGCGCATAAATGTTTACAATTGTTAGGTCTTCTTGGTGGATAGACCCCTTGATTATGATATAATGCCCTTCTGCGTCTATTGATACAGTCTTTATTTTAAAGTCTAGATTGTCTGATATAAGTATGGCTACTCCAGCTTTCTTTTGTTGACCATTAGCATGATAGATGGTTCTCCATTCCCTTATTTTCAATCTGAAGGTTTCTTTAAGTCTAAAGTGGGCCTCTCGTAAATAGCATGTAGATGGATCTTGTTTTCTTATCCATTCTATTACCCTATGTCTTTTGATTGGAGCATTGAATCCATTGACATTTAGAGCGAGTACTGAAAGATACAAATTTATTGCCATTATGATGCTTGTAGAGTTGGAGTTTCTGGTGGTGTTCTCTCATCCTTTCTAATCTTTGTTGCTTTTGGTATCTATCTATCTATCTATCTATCTATCTCTATCTCTATATCTATCTATCTATATCTATATCAAGATATAGATATAGATATATAGATATTTTTTCATCTTTTCTTCCCTCAGAGAGTCTCCCTTAACATTTCTTGCATGGCTGGTTTAATGGTCACAAACTCCTTTAATTTTTGTTTGGGAAATTTTTTATCTGTCCTTCCATTCTGAATGACAGCCTTGCTGGATAAAGAATTCTTGGGTGCATATTTTTCTGATTCAGCACATTGAATATATCCTGCTACTCCTTTCTGGCCTCCCGCGTTTCTGTGGATAGGTTGCTGCAAACCTGATCTGTCTTCCCTTGTAGGTTAGGGACTTTTTTTCCCTTGCTGCTTTCATGATTCTCTCCTTGCCTGAGTATTTTGTGAATTTGACTATGATATGCCTTGCTGATGGTCAGTTTTTTTTTTAATCTAATGGGGGTCCTCTGTTCTTCCTGGATTTTGATGTCTGTGTCTTTCCCCAAGTTAGGAAAGTTTTCTGCTATGGTTTGCTCACATAACCCTTCTACCCCTATTTCTCTCTCTTCCTCTTCTGGGACCCCTATGATTCTGATGTTGTTCCTTTTTAATGAGTCACTGATTTCTCTAATTCTTAAATCGTGCTCTTTTTCCTTAATCTCCCTCTTTTTTTCTGCTTCATTTTTCTCTATAAGTTTGTCCTTTATATCGCTGATTCTCTGTTCTGCCTCATCCATCCTTGCCACCGCGGCATCCATCCATGATTGCAGCTCAGTTATAGCATTTTTTTATTTCATCCTGACTAGTTTTTACTTCTTTTTTCTTGGCAGAAAGGGATTCTAGTCTGTTTTTGACTCCAGCTAGTATTCTTATTACCGTGATTCTAAATTCTGGTTCAGACATCTTGCTTGTATCTGTGTTGGTTAAATCCCTGGCTGTTGTTTCTTCGTGCTCTTTCTTTTGGGATGAATTCTTTCATTTTGTCATTTTGAAGGGAGAAAAGGAATTGATGAGGCAGAAAAATTAAAATTAATAAAATTAAAATTAAAAATATTAAAACTAAAACACACACACAGACACACAAATCCAATAAATGATGCTAGGTCCTAGGTGTGTTTTGGTCTAGGTGTTGAAAGTGGTTTGACAGATTAGAGAAAAAAAGAAGGATGGGGGGAAAGGAAATTGTTTGAGAATTTGAAAAAAATGAATACACTGAAGTAGACTAAAAAGAGATGATGGGAGTAAAATAGAATTTGAAAAATTTACACAAGAGTAAACAATATAATAGAAAAAAAAGAAAAATCTTTTTAATCAAAATTAAAATTAAAAATGAATTTTTTTCTCTTTCTGTATCCAAGAAAAAAGAAATGAAAAAGAAAAAAGAGGAAAAAAAAGGAAATCGTTTGAAAATTTGAAAAAGTGAATACCCTCTAGTAGATTAAAATAAAATGATGGAAGTAAAATGGAATTTGAAAAAAAATTACATAAAAACAAAAAATATAGTAAAAGTAAAGAAAAATATTTTTAATGGAAATTGAAAATAAAAATGAAGTTTTTCTCTTTCTGCATTCAAGAAAAAGAAATGAGAGAAAAAAGAAAAAGAAAATTGAATACATTGACCTAACAGATTGAAATAGGACGGAAATTACTTCGTTTTCCCCTAGAAGTCAGACTATGAAGCGCTTTATAGTCCATAAACTAAGCAGGCAGCAAGACTTGTGTTCTTGAAGAGCAAGATTGGCCCAGTTGGGTGGGGCTCAGTGTAATGGCTCCATTCTCCATGGCGCTGCTAGCCTACTGGGGTAGACTGTTGTGCCACTCGTAGGTGCGTATCCACATGCACAAGAGGGGTGAAAATGGCGTCACCCAGCTACCTAGTCTCTAGTATCAGAACTCTGTTCTCCCCAATCCGCAATCGTGCACCCGTCCTCCATCTTCAGCTTTCTTCAACTCCCTGCTTTTTCACTGGCCATGACCAAGCCCCAGGCAGAACCTCTCTCCTGAGTTTTATCTCAGATGTGGCTCTTTGCCCTGGCCCCTTGCTTCTGAAGTACTGCGGCTTTGACCCGTTCCACCCCTCACTGAGCAATGGCCAAATGTCGGCTGCACCCAGGAACCCTTGCTGGACTCTGCTGCTGCCGGACTGTGGCCAGGTGCCAGCCCGCCCCAGAAAAAGTTTGCGAGATAGTGTAGCAGCAGCGTTTCAGGGATTCTCACAACACACATCTGGCACCAGGCTTCACAACCTTAACGACCTTGTTCCAGCACCAGCAAATGTGGGCATTCTCTGGGGTCTGTTGGGACCAGGGGGCCTCAACAGTTTCTACCAAATGTCCTTCCAGCCATGGAACCGCTTTTCCCCGTGTGGCCTAAGAACCTCCTGGACCCCACTCTACTCCTGGGGATTTGCCCTTTCCACCAGAGCACCGCCCGGTATTGAGCTGCAGAGTTGCAGACTCTGCACTCCCCTTGTTTACAGTTTTAATGGAATTTAAACCCTCTCCTTTCTCCTTTCTCCCTTTTTAGTTTAGTCCCTGCAGCTGTTTCCAATTTTCCACTTTCTCTCCAGCTGCTTTTGGGGAGGGGTGCTTTTCCTGTATTCGACCCCCCCTGCCATCTCTGTCCTCTCTCCCCCCGCAAAAGCTGCTCCCTGCCCACCGCAGCTTCTTGCTCCCCGAGTTCCCCTCTCTGTACCACATACCTGCTGAGTTCTGTGGTTCAGGTTGTGCAGATTGTTGTGTTAATCCTCCAATCCGTTTTTTAGGTGTGCAGGATGGTTTAGTGTTGGTCTGGCTGTATTTCATGGACGTGAGACACACAAAAAACTTCCATGCTGTTCTGCCATCTTGGCTCCTCCCTTCCAAATACCATTTCTAATGAATGTATATACTTTAGCACCATCATAACATCGAAATATAAATCAGGGCCCATCTGTTCACTCTATGTGAACATATAGTTCAGAAGCATATCAGTTGTGCATAGAGAAGTCCACTTGTAATCTCTCTCTCTCCATGGGACCATGAATATCAGACACAGATGTGTGTGTGTGTGTGTGTGTGTGTGTGTGTGTGTGTGTGTTGGGTGGCATACACATCATTTCTTTCACCCTAGCATGGGCTCACAAACAGGGAAATGGCTGTAATTTATTCACTGACATATTCAGTGAGTCACTGACCACTGATTAAGCACTATATATATTAGGCATGACACCAAAGATGAAAAATAAAAAACTGAATAAAGCATTGTGCCTGCCTTCAGAGAGCTTCCCCCAAAGGAAAAGACAAATAAGCAAAGTGTTTCTTTTCACAAGGGTTGCAGTGATCTTTGATGGAGGTCTGTGTGGCTGCCCCATGTTTGCTACCAGCAGGGTCTTTGACCCGGGGTGGGGAGAGAGGCTCGTTGGGAGTACATGACACCTAAGCTAAATCCTGACGCTCACATAGGAGTCAGGTTGAATGGATGGGGCAGGAGATGAGATTGAATGGAGCTTCAAGTAGGTGAACAGGGCTTTTTCAGAACCTGAGATTACTCAGTAAGGATGGAGCATATAGAGTAACTGAGGGGTGGGAGGCAGGAGAGTTAATCATGCAGCTTTGTCCGTCCACTAGGGGGCGATGGAAACCCAGAACCCCACACTCTGGCTCAGCAGCAGGGTTAGAGATAGGAGGCAGCATCTGACTGGAACACAGCATAGGAAATGGCCTTCTCATCCATCAAGGTGATGCACAAATACAAAGGGCACCCATCCCCCACATGGGGGTGGATTTCAGTGTTTTCCAGAGGGATTTCTAGGGAACACTACTCTTTCAAAACAGGGAGTCTAGGGGAAAGCGTTCAAGAAATGCCATATGCAGTAGTCTCCTCATTCATCAAAGACGCATTAACATGCTAAGACTCTGAGAAGTCCTGAAGTAAAGCAGCCAATTTACCATTGTGGTGTGGCTCAAGTTTATTTTATCTTGAGATTTATTCCCCCTCAAGATCCCTGTTAAAACATCATGGAACACTTTAGAAAAGCTTGATAGACTTATCCTCAGGCCTCTGTTCATTGCCTGGTCAGAGAAGACAGCACCCTGGGTTCGGGGTCTCGGGGGTCTTGCCTCTCATTCCTAGAGTGCCTGGTGTTGGCAGCACAGACCTCATCATTGTGAGTCACGGGGCCACCCCTGCCCACTCAGATATGAAATACTTGGCCAAATGCATGGACATGGCTGCCTCTGAGGTGAATCTTCCCAGACCAACTTCTCCAAAAACGTGGGTGACGTTAGTAAGCGGAACCCCAGACCCCAGGTCAGCACAGCTGTCAGACCACATCAGCCCCGTGTCCGCAAGGGGGCTGCTGGTTTTACTCATTGATCCTCAAAGGAGGGTTCGGGCATTTTTGCAGGGCAGGAAGCTCTTTCCTGGTTCATCTGTCCATCGGATGGGCCAGTGCTGTTCAGGTGGGGCTGCCACCAGTGACAGTAGCACTAGGGTGACCCTTTGGGATAAGCCAAGAGGCTTCAGAAGAGTCAGCACAGAGCCAGAAGTCCCCGTCTCCTTCCACGGAGAGCCCCAGCCCAGGAGGGCTGAGCTGCCCCCACCCATGTGGCTACAACATCTAAAGACGTTGCCTGGGTCAGGCCGGGCCCGGAGCTCTTAGTCCAGGATCCACGGGGCATCTGGTTGAAGAGCAGAGGATACGCTGCCCCTCACAAACGTCCACCACAGGTGCATATTACAGCTTTTGTCAGCCTACTGGTGTACTTCACTGTACAGCCTCTTGGGATCGGCTTTGTGTTGCCCCCTCAATATTTGAAGAAGTGCTTCCTTTTCTTTAGTCTTAGAATATCTCATTTCACGTTCAAGAGCTGCCTTAACCTTTGATGTTGAGAGAGTTGCTCAGAGGACCATGTGTGTTCCAAGCCAGCCCCTTCCTTTATACCATTGACTACGACATCTGTCGTTCATCTTTTCCAGGCAGAGGACATTCTCCCATTGATTCATTAGCTCCTATGTGTCTTTTATTCATTTATTTATGCCACAAATTATTTATTGAGGGCCCTCCAGGTACCAGGCATTTTCTAAGTGCTGGAAATAATGGACAAAACAGACAATCCCTGTTTTCTTAGGGTAGATAACTTTTTTTTTAATAGAAGATACAATGAGACATGCCAAATACTGTTCTAGGACCTCAGGGAGGTTTCAGAGTTATAGGCGTCAACAACTGGTATCATGATTGGGAATGGCTGCTTACAAGGAACAGAGCCCGACTCCACCTCAAGTAAAAACAGGATGATACTGTTAAAAACCAGGTGTCCTGCAGGACAAAAGGCAGGAAACGAGCAGTCAGCTCAGGCCACCAACTCTTGAGTACATGTGCGTTCTCACTCATCCTTTCTCTCTTCCTCCCTCTTTTCTCACTCCCCCTCTCTTCCCACCTTCCTTCCTTATTCCCGTCTTCCCTCCTCCCCTCTGTAGGAAGGGATGTGCCTGGGGGAGGAAACAGATGGCAGGGCTACCGCAGGTGGACACAGGCCACAGAGTAGTTAAGGCAGAAGAGAAGTTCGAGCACAGAAAAGGCAGTTGGTGTTGGGAAGCCAGAGGTAACTTAGACCTCCATGGAATCAGGGAAGCCTTTCTGGAAGAGGTGCTATTTGAGCTGGGTCTTGGTGTTAGGGGGATTTGGATGCCCAGTGGAGAGCAGGGGTCATTCCCAGAACAGAGCACAGGGGGCAGAAGCGGGGAGGGAGGTGTAAGTCTGGTACCTCAGAGCGGGAGGAGCAGGGAAGGTCCTGTTCCTTCTATTTATCATCCCTCCACCCCCGTGATGCCTTTCGTTGGATTTCTCTTCAGGTTGTTTTCCTGAGTCCCACAGCTTGGATCTGCAGGCTAGACTATAGAAGTAGATGGGATATGGCTGAAGGGAAGCAGGGGAGGCAGGGTTGTTAAATCACCACTGGGCATGGCAGGGCTGCGAGAAATACTGCCCAGCACAGGTCAGAAAGTCATGCACTGTGACCCAAGGAATGTAAAGACTTAACCAGGTGGCAAGAGGAGCGGCCGCATCCCACCCACCTGTTAGTGACCCAAGTGTAGAGTCATCCGGCATCAGGAGCTTTGATGGAGAAATCGGGTGACAGGTGTGAGCCAACGATTTGTTGATTGCATCTAGCAACTCAGTGTGTTGGACTCCTCTGTATTTATGGGTGCTGTAAAATCAATCTCGTCGGTCAGACCTGAGAACCTAATGAGTGGTGCCATCAGAGAGCTCTGGCCAGGGGGGCTTCCTGGAGGAGAGGGTGAGTTATAAACCATCTGCACCTGGAGGTTAAAAAGGCAGAGGCCTGGAGATGGTGGGGGAAGGAGGGTTCATGTTAAGCATCTACAGTGGGCCTGTGCTTTCACATGAGTAATCTTGTGCTGGCTTTACACCAAGTCACAATAGTGGGGATTTTCCCCACTCTTCAAGGAGGAAATAGACTCTGAAGGTAAGATGCCTGCCTGAGGTCACACAGCTAGGTGGCAGGGCTGAGATTTCTTTCTGACCTCAAAGCCTGTGGTCCTGGCATGCTACCATGTGTGCCTCTCCAAGACCTGCAAGTCCTGTGGCAGGTCCTTGGGGCAGGTTCTGGGTTGGTCCGAGGCTGCCCGCACAGGGCGCAGGGGTTTCCAGGTTGTGGTGATGGAAAAGCTGCTGCTCCCTTACACAGGCCTCTCCTCTGCTTCTCAGTGATCTCAGGACTGGTCCTCGGACCGGTGATTTATGTAAAATAGACAACCTATTGCAGGTGGCTTCCCACAAGTTGAGAAGTGGGATGGGTCAAACGTGTCCCTGAGCGCATCTGCCACACTCAGTGTAAGCCAGAAATTACACAGCTTGCCTATAATCAGAGGTCAGCACCGGGGAAAGCCCTGTAATTTATGGCTCTTGCTGTACTCAGAACCAGATTCATGGACAGTTTGCTGACTGTCCATCCTCTGCATGAAGCACTGTCATCATCAGTAAGTACCTGTTGGACGTTTAATGGGTCTGGGGTTTGATGACTTGGGTACAAGTCCCTTATAGCAAACTTCTATTTTATGTGACATTTAGCTACCCTGAAACCTTGGTTTTCCTCTTCTCTAAAATGGGAATGTGTCCCAGTGGCTTTACAGTGCTGCTGTAAGGAATACATGAAGTGACGTTAGAGTGCCTTACGAACCATCCAAATGGTTGTTAGTATTAGGACAAGCTCGTGCGCAAAACCATGGGATCTTCCCCCGTGAGCAGCCTGAGGATGGGGAGGGCCTCTGTGTGAGACTTGCTTTTGCTTTCACGGCAAGCTGAATTTCATTTCACCAGATCTGCAGGTGGCAATGGCAGTCTTAGCTGTGGCCCTGCCTGGGGATTTGTCTGAACTTTCTTACCCTGCAATGTGGTGTAGACCAGGAGTGCTCAAACTTCCATGCAGAAGAGTCACCTGGAAAGCTTGTTACAGATTCAAGGGCTTCCTGTTGGGAGGTTCTAATACAGCAGGTCTGAGACGGGGGGGGGGGGGGGGGGGGGGGGGGGGGGGGGGCAGAAGAATGATTTCTGTAAAGCTCACCAGGTGACCCTGGACTGCAGGCAGGGGCCCAACTCAGGCACTGGGACAGTCTCCCAGAAGGAGGCCATCTGGCACCTCCAGCCTCCTGGCGTGTGGGGATGGAGAGGCTGAAGTTTGTTCCTCTTGAAGAGGATGACAGCAGGAGTCCCTTCCTTGCTGTGGGCAAGCTGGGAATGAGTGTCCTGGAAAAGGCAGGTGTGGGCAGTTCCCTGAGCAAAGCCCGGGATGGCGCTGGAGGGACGCGAGCCCTCTGGGAGCCGCAGCCCTTGGCGGGGCGCTGACAGCCTGACGGCTGATGGGCTGAGCTTTGCTGTCCTTCTGTCTCACTCCAGATCGTGTTCCGGAAGATCAGCGACGTGAAGCGGGAGGAGGAAGAGCGCATGAAACGCAAGAATGAGGCCCCCCTGATCTTGCCCCCGGACCACCCTGTCCGGAGACTCTTCCAGAGGTTCCGACAGCAGAAGGAGGCCCGGCTGGCCGCGGAGAGGGGCGGCCGCGACCCGGACGACCAGGATGTGGAGAAGGGCGGTGCCGTCCCCGAGCACGCGGCCAACCACAGCCTGGTGAAGGCCAGTGTGGTCACCGTGCGTGAGAGCCCCGCCACGCCCGTGGCCTTCCAGGCGGCCTCCGCGGCGGCGGTGTCGGACCATGGCCGGCTGCACGCGCCTGGCGCTGAGTGCCTGGGCCCCAGGGCAGCGGGGGGCGACTGCGCCAGGCGCAAAGGCTGGGCCCGCTTCAAGGATGCCTGCGGCAAGGGCGAGGACTGGAGCCAGGTGGCCAAGGCCGAGTCCATGGAGACGCTCCCCGACAGGACCAAGGCGTCCGGAGAGGCCACCCTCAAGAAGACAGACTCCTGTGACAGCGGCATCACCAAGAGCGATCTGCGTCTGGACAACGTCGGTGAGGCCAGGAGCCCTCAGGACCGGAGCCCCATCCTGGCGGAGGTCAAGCATTCTTTCTACCCCATCCCCGAGCAGACGCTGCAGGCCACGGTCCTGGAGGTGAAGCACGAGTTGAAGGAGGACATCAAGGCCTTGAACACCAAAATGACAAATCTTGAGAAACAGCTCTCTGAGATACTCAGGATATTAACTTCCAGAAGATCCTCTCAGTCTCCCCAGGAGCTGTTTGAAATATCGAGGCCCCAGTCCCCAGAATCAGAGAGAGACATTTTCGGAGCAAGCTGAGTGGTCTAAAAAAAGAGTCAAAGACCAAAACCCACCGCCCTTCCCTGGACACCATCCCCACCACACACACCTACATGACCAACAACTTCCAAAGTAGGCTTTCCTGACAGAAAATCAAAGTGGGACCAGTCGCTTAGGCACGCGCGCTCTTTCTCTATCTGGGCACAGATACGGGAAGAGGCGTGTGTTACCACCCTGCTAGATGACAGCTGTTTTCCAGCTGTCTGCACAATTTTGGAAGAGGGGGCATGCTGAGGGTATTTTCCTTCATTTTTAATTTTTTTACTGCCACAATATTTGTAAAAGATGACAACCCACCAGAAAAGAAGAGCAGCTATTTGGGGATTGGTGGGAAAGCATTGGAGAACCCCTCATGTATATACCAGACTGGGCTCCTTCACCAAGACCCCAAAGACTGCGGTGGGCACAGGGATTTCCCAGCATTCCCTGTCCTTGTACAGCCCATGTCTGTTGTCACCTTATATTTGCCCACAGTCATCATTTGTAACAAGCTCGGGACAAGGGGAGTTTGAGGGCCAGGGAGGTTAGGGCCTTGTGACTTTCTGTCTTTAAGGCCGGAAAGCAGGGAGGTGCTCTGGGCGCCTCCTCGGCTCTCCTTTCCCAAGTGTAACAGCTGCACGGGGCCCTTCAGGAGGCAGAGAATCTCTGGGCTGTGGTCGGCGGCCTGCTGTCACAGGAGAGGCCTCAGATGAACCTCTGGCCCTGCTCCATGCCACTGGCCTCATTGCATGGGCCCCTTTGCTTCTTTTCCTTCTCGGCCTCTTCCCAAGCGTTCCTGTGGCATTTCTCAGGGTGTGGGGCACCGGCAGGAAGGGTGATGAGCCCAGAGTTGCTTTAGTAGCAAAGCAGACACACAGACACACACATACAACCTCAGAAAAACGATTGTAGCAAGTCCTCTGTTTATATTATGACTCTCACCGGGATTGATGGCCCTTCAGCAGTTTGCATTATGTCCATTGCATGGAGTCGTTATAGGATACTTGGGAGCCATGCCTGGCCTTATTTTAAAATTAACCTCTCTTTTACTAAAGTCAGTAGGATTTCAAGAAAAACCGCGAAGACGTCAGGGTCACGGTTGTACTTGCTTCAGGAGCAGAAGGAGAATGAGGTGGCAGGTTCTCAAGCTGTGTGAGGTGATGGACAGAGACGGCCATGGAGCTGTGGGCCCAGAGAAGGTCTGAGCTCAGAGGGACAGTCACAGAGGCACCTATGCCATGATGCTTGGGGACACTCCACGGCCTCCTAGTCACCTGGGGTCAGATTATTCACGTGCTCCTTTCAATGGCATCGGAGAAAGGAAAGAGGGCCCTCCCAGGCAGAGTGGAACTAGCTCAGGGGTTATGCCCTGCCCTAACAGTAGACAAGCAGGGTTGGAAGTTCAGCTCTAAGAACTAGCTTGGAGAGAGTAGAATTAGGACCTGGACTATTGGTGACAGCAGGGACCCAGCCAGGGCGCTGGCTTTCTGCATGTGTCACACTGCAGCACCCTCACCCTTAGCGCCTGGTGTAGCTTAGCTATACAAATCCAGAACCGGTGTTAATCCCCTCAGTACCGAAGGGGACCTGCCAGGATGGCACTTGCCCTACCAAAGATAGAATTTCTGAAGGCCTCCTGTCTGGGCCCATCTCTCCCCTCGCCCCTTTGGTCCTGTTTGGTGGCCATGGCAGGTCCCAGGACTTGGCCCTCAGTTGTCTGGGCAAAATGGGGCAGTCCTCTCCTGGCTGCCAGCATTGGTGCAGATGGCCCTGGGGAACAGAGTCCAGGGAGTCAAGGGAAGGGCCCTTCCCCAGGGGTTCCCGTACACTTATGCAGCTTCTCCTGGGAGGCTTACCGGGTGGCCGCTGGCTTCCTGAGGCTGCAGCATTATTAGATTTAGCCTCAGACGGCAGCATACAAATAGGAGGAAGTGTAACTTCCCAAGGCCAAGTCTTAACTGTTTGTGACTCTAGATAAAGCACTGAGACTTTCAGTCTCTTTGAGAAGCTGCCAACTCGTCCAGAGGCTATAAAATATCTGGAATCCCATCTGCCCCCAGAATGTTCTAGTTTGCTGTTCCTTAAATGTGCTCATTAGCCTGCTTCTAAAGTTCAGTACCCACTACTTTTAAGTCAGGGCAAGGGCCCTGGATGACTCTATCATCCAGCTTCAGAAGCATGTGCCCAGCTCTCTGTGGGCTTGGTGACAGGCTCCTGTCCAGCACCCTGCAGGCCACTGGAGAGGGGCCCTTTCCTTCCCCACTAGCTCTGCCTGAGGGGACAGGCGTTTATTAAGAAATGACTCCCCATCTGGGTCTGAGGGGCAAAGATGCTAATATGCCAGGCTTGGAAGCCAGACCTGTTTTGGGGGGAAAATAAAGCTTCATGAATGTACTCCTGGACTGACTCCTAGGACATGAATCGGGCTAACAACCAGAAAAGCCTGGATCTGCGGTGGGAATGTGCTCATCTCAGGGCCGCAGGGCCCACATGTGTGCCTGTGGTGACAAATCCCCACAGTGTGGCCTGTACACGCTTTTAGTCTTCTCCACTTAAGGACTCCACTTAGGGACTTTTGCTTTGTTTCCTCTGAAAAAATTAGTTTCTAAAATGAGCCAAACCTTCTCTCCTTCCACGTTTATGACATGCACTTGGCCATGGACCACTTCGTGCCAACTACCTACTCTTGCCTGGACGCTGCTCTGGCTTCCTGAGCAAGGACCACAAGCTTCAGATACTGACTGAATCTTCCACTGTCTGGTGGCTGAATAGAGGTTAGGGAAACACAGAATTACTAGTTGTTGGACTTAACATTTAAACTTTAGAAGTTATGTTGAGATATTTACCTGTTTTTTGTTTTTTTCCTTCTTGAGGGAAGGGGACATGATGTATTACACCATTGCCCAGTACTTGCCAGTTACTTGATCTCGTACTTAAACTCCTTACCTCGGATGTTATTCGTAGGGTGGCTCCACTTCCCAGAGAGTGTCCTGATGGGCTGCTTTGGAGCAAGAGGTCTTGCCCCAGCACTTGGCTGCTTGTTGAACTTGCTCTCCCCGACCGATGGGGGAGTGGGAGTGAGGGCTGAGTCTATGAAATATGACGGCCAACAAGACGGAGTGCCTGTTCTCTGTGGAGGATGGGACCCCGGCACTGAGTGCTGCTGTCCGGTGCACCTGCAAAGGCTCCTCCAGTGACTATGCCAGGAATCCCCTAGAAAGGAGAGGGAGGCAGCCCTCTGGTTGAGAAGGTCTGGTCTAGTGCACAGTTTTGCCATCTGCACCTCCATCCATCCCATTCACTCATGCTTAGACCTCCTGGCTTGGTTCTAAGATGATTCCTTATATTCTCAACCTCAGAGTCCATCTGTGTGCAGAAAGTTTGTAGCCAGTATAGTAGGCAACCAGTGGCTTACAAAAAAAAAAACAAAAACAAAAACAAAAAACAAAAACAAAAAAAACCAGATGCTATGACAGCATGGGCCCAAGGGTTCCAAAGCTGTTTCCATTTCTTGTTATCCAATCCCTGGGCCTGTTTTACCCTCCACCCTCTAGATCCTGTGTGGTGTTGCTGGCCAAACATCAGGCCCTTTTCTGGAATCTTCTTTCAGAAGCAGAGCTAGCATGGCTTAGAGTAAAAATGCACTCCACCATCACACCCCATCCAGCAACTTCCCCTCCAAATCCTTCGGTGGAAGGCGAAATAGGCCAAGTGTCAGAATTTTTGTTGAAGCCTCTGTAGGGACTAAAAGAATGCCTTAGGAGCACCCGGTGTAGGGAGAGCCTCATCTCCCCTTGTTGCATTGACCACCAAATGGCACATGCACTCTCTGGAAAATTGTAGGAGTCCTGGTGGAGATACAAATTGCTGTGCGTTTGATGAGTAGACTGTACAATGTTTTGCAATAAAGATGTTTAGCCTTAAGACCTTTGAATGGAACTCCAGCTGTGATGGAGCTGCCGACACCCTCCTCCTCCTCCTCCTCCTCCCTCCTCACATCGTGTTGCTTTAAGAGGAACCCACTGAGGGCCCACTCAGACCCCGGGGTAGCCTCTCTTCTGTCACTAAATCGTCGTACTGCCTTCTTGCTCGCTTCGATACAAATACCTTCACCAGCTCTTGTGCCCTCCAGCTGGGGGATTTCTCTGTCCCCTTAGCACCAACCGCAGCCATCAAAGAAAGCACCATTTTCTCACCCAAGGTATTCATGTTGAGAAGTGTTGACTTCCACTCCCTCCGATACACAGTTCAAAAGAATCAATGTGAATGTGCAGCTTAAATTAGTTTCAAGTGAAACTTCATTCTCATGTGAGCAAGTCAGACTTACTCTGGAACCTCTAGAACTGGACTTGAACGCCCTGCAGGTGCCAGGCCCCATGGGTGCCCTCTCAGCCCCACCATTAAACTTTTCTTAGAGCCATTGTCTCTTTATCTGGGACTTCAGAGCCGGTCAACGGATCAAGGAACTATTTAATGAGAAGTTCACAGATCTTGTATCAGGATATGAACAATGAGAAAGATCTTAAGATGCACCCTGCCCCAATGAATGTATTCTCTTAAAATTCAGACATTGTACTTGTGCATCGGTTGGAGACTGCCCACATCTGACGTTTCACCAATGCTGTAAGGACACTTCTACTCCTGAGCAAGTTTGTCAGCCTGGGGCTTCTCCTTATATTGACGCTCTTTTTATTGAGTTCCACCAAATCCTTCACTGGGTTTTTCTTTTTCCTTTGCATCTGCCACTTTGTCCGAATGAGCATGAACAGACAGAAGTACAAATGAGCTGATACTATTTTTATGGTCAGTTGAGGATGCTGCCAGAAACTCCACTGTATGTGTGCCGCTTGGGAATGTTAAAAGGAACATGTGGGCCCCTCCATTGATAATATTCCCTTCTCAACATTTTTAAACAAGCACAAATGATATTTGTAAAAAAAAAAGTTTAATTTTATTTATTATGGTAATAAACTATTTTATACATGACACTTGCCTTTGCCTTTTCTTCTACAATTTTGAGGCACTGAATTGGGTGTTCTGATCTAAGGTGCCAGAACAAGGATGGTACTTT
This sequence comes from Lynx canadensis, assembly GCF_007474595.2. NCBI lineage: Eukaryota > Metazoa > Chordata > Mammalia > Carnivora > Felidae > Lynx > Lynx canadensis. The sequence goes on from NC_044319.2 coordinate 32,230,567, forward strand.
CTATTCAAGAGTCTGAGAGGCTCTAATCTGGATAGCACCTGTAAGTGTGGACTCAGAATTCTAGAGACACCAAGACTGTGTGTCTAAGTACAGCATAGCGAGAGGATGGTCGTGAAGGTGCTTTGCCATATGACCTAGACATAGAGCTGTGTCTGCCATACAGATGGACAGAGATGCCCTCAAAACCTGGCATCCTGGAAAGCTGCGGTACAACACATTGATTTAACACTTATCTGAAGCTGGCCTCCCGAGGAGAGGTGAACTTTTAAACAATTTGGATTGAAATTTAAGATTTATGAAGGCTTCCCTGCCTTTTCAAATACAGTGTAAAAAACATAACCGAATCTTTTTGGAATGATTCCGTAGCAACAGTGGGAGTTATGGGCTGTGCTTTAATTCATTGGTGGTCTCAGAAGCTAGTAAGGTTGAGGGCTGCTTGCCCCTAAACCAACGAGTCTTCTCTAGCAGCCCTCACTTCTGCTCTGGTTTTAATAGGCATGACTTCCTGCTCATGGTAAGATTCTCCATAATACCGTCAACCTGAGTTCTTATTTAATACTACTGGACCACATTTCAAAAAGGGCACTTTTCTTTTTGTAGACAGAATTTAACTCAGGATGAGGAATCTGTGGTCTGCACACCATATTCGGGCCTCTGCTTGTTCTCATAAGGCCACAGGATGAATACGGCATTTTTAATGACATCCTCCCTACAACCTATTATTGCATTATGTTGCAGAAAAGCATAATAAACATTAAAGGTGATAGTATTTAAAATTCCAAGTGATTTGATATTCATTCAAAAATCTCACCTAAAAAAAGGAATCTCACGTAATAAAGCACTGAACAGTATGTTCTTGATATATCTTCAATTGTGAAAAAAATCTCTTTGTGAATATGATTTTTATAATTAGTCAAAAGGACTAGTAATACAGAGCTAAGTAACAGATACTACATTCTGGGTGCCAAAGGGGTTTCAACTATTAAAAAGGGGGGATTTTGTTGGTTTTAAGTTTATTCACTTATTTTTTAGAGAGCACAAGCAGGGGAGGGGCAGAGAGACAAGGAGAGAGAGAATCCCAAGCAAGCTCCACACTGTCATACCAGAGCGTGATGCAACACTCTCTCTCTCACTGTGAGATCATGACCTGAGCTGAAGTCAGATGCTTAAACGACTGAGCCACCCAGGCGCCCCTGTTGATTTGTTTTAAAATAAAACGGCTCAGGTCATGATCTCACAGTTTGTGAGCTCGAGCCCTGCATCAGGCTCCACAGTGGCAGTGCGGAGCCTGCTTGGGATTCTCTCTCCCTCCCTCCCTCCCTCCCTCCCTCCCTCTCTCTCTCTCTCTCAAAATAATAAACATAAAATAAAACAAGACAAAAAACAAAATAACTTCCCTGAAAAAGGGCCTCGGATTTCTCAATGCCCACTGAGAAAGGCCAGCACCATCAAGATGATCTGGTTTCTCAACAGTTGGTCCTACTGGATGTATATGTTCTGGTACATTTGTTAGAAAGCAAACTCGGGGCGCCTGGGTGGCGCAGTCGGTTAAGCGTCCGACGTCAGCCAGGTCACGATCTCGCGGTCTGTGAGTTCGAGCCCCGCGTCGGGCTCTGGGCTGATGGCTCAGAGCCTGGAGCCTGCTTCCGATTCTGTGTCTCCCCCTCTCTCTGCCCCTCCCCCGTTCATGCTCTGTCTCTCTCTGTCCCAAAATAAATAAACGTTAAAAAAAAAAAAAAAAAAAAAGAAAGCAAACTCATTACGATTAATTTCTTATACTGGTCTACAATTATGTTATTATTTTAAATAAGCAAGTGAGCAGTCTCAGTTTTTTTAAGGGGAACACCGGTCCCGCTAAATTACTATCCTCCCAATACAGACATCATTGTATAATTGTATAGATGATGTATTTTCTTTCTATGCCTGCAGTCTTTAATAGAACAAAAGGTTTTCTCCTGTCACTTCAAACAAATTAATCTGAAGGAATAATAAAATACCTTTAAGTCTTCCTGTACAGTCCCAAATTAGTCAAAATGGCCACAAGTTGGCTGTCCTTCAGATGTCTTGCTTGCCTCCTTGGGGATCATCTTGGCAATCCTGCTTGGAGCGTTCTGGCTTGCCCAGGGCTAGGTTGAGGTCAGAGGATCCTGGGGCTAGAATTTACCTTGGGACATCGTCTAGTTGCTTTCCAGCCCCATGCCTGAAGTTGCCCAGGGCTGATGACTGTGGAAAGTGACATGTCACACGCTCCTCAGCTGGAACTGCTCTGTCTTCTCAGAGATACTTCAAGAGTCTCATTTAAAGTAACTCCAAGATTTTACTTCACATGAATGAATAGAGACTTATTATTGTTTTCATATTATAGTTGGAGAACAGCAAGAGTTTGTTAAAATAAGAAAACAATGGTCCTAGAAAATCCACATGTTGGTTAACTGGGCCTCAAATAATGTACTAATTCTTGAGAACCACTCTAAATCATGTGATAGTTTAAAAGAAATTCAGGCTTATTACTTTCAAATATATTCACTGATTCTTCTAATACAGTTGAGTGAATGAAAAAGCCTGTTTGTTTTTACATCAATGGTGTCTCTGAAGCGTTCAAAATTCTTTGTATTGTTTATACACGTACGTACATTAAGACACTTGCCTACAATCATCTTCACATTCCTGTGTTTCCTTAGCCAGCCCTTTCCTTCCATGTGAACTTCAGCCAAACTCCCTGCAGCTGACCACAGTTCCTGAACTAGTATTGGTCCCTGATGTACTGTAATCATTTGAGTGCTCACTCTTCCCAGCACCTTGGAACCACCTGCCTGGGCCTCCTTCTCACTTACCAAGTCGGTTGCTGAGGCCACTGCTACAGGCCCGCCTGCCCCTCTGGGTCTGTTCCTTGAAGGAGCCAACACCGGGTGTGCCCACTCCACACCATCCACCCTACAACTGCTCTTCCAGGCAGAAGGGCTAGGAAGAACGGATGTCAGCAAGATGGCTGGTCCTGCAGTCTAGGAGTATCTCGTGGAGTTCAAACCACGGCCAGGACACAAGGACCACAGTAGACAACAAATACGAGATATGTGGCCAGACCAGGTCCAAGGGAACCTTTCATTCAATGACAATTTAATTCAGGTGTTTGAGATATATACTAAGTTTGCCCATGACGAGGTACACTATGTATTGAAACCTCAAAGCTTCTTTACCACTTAGCACCTGCCCTCTCAAAAGAAAACCAAGAACCAAAACCTCCAAAGTCAAACAGACATATTCAGAATTATCTACCACTTGGGTCAGTGGCCTGTCATCACTTTCCAAAAGAATGAATAATTGAGACTTACGTGTTTCGATTTTAAGCATTTTCCTCAAAAAATAATTCAAAATGATTCTACAACTATGTAAATTATCAATGTGATAGGAAAGGCTCCATTTTATTTGAAACAAAACAAAACAACGTGAACTACTGAGTGTAAACCACTAGTAGGAAGATGACTGCTGGAGCTTACTTGCACGGAGAGGAGAAAAGACCACAGGATACCATGCTTACCCTTTGTCACTTACCAGATAGCACCTGTCTGTGGACACACTATCTCCTGGTTTCTTAATTCTGCTTCTATATTGGGAAATGAAGATTAACTGTCTGCTAGAGGAACTGCCATATTTATACTTCTCAGTAAATCTAGGGCACAAAGCATCCAAATGTCAGTCACCTGGGTAGTGTTTAAATAACTGGTCTTCTGTACTGACCCCTTGGAAACCACAGGACGTGTTGTATGTTCTTTGACTGGGTAACTAGAAACATGACATTGTCCCCGCCATGCTGGGGAACTGAAGTGTGAAACTCAGACCCCAGTGCTGGTTCTAGCGACCATACTGCGGACATAGGGAAGAGGTCATTTACATGTTACCAAAATGTTTCAGAAGGATGCTCAGTGGAGAACAGCCCTTATCACTATCAGGATTTCTGTGCTCTAATCGAGAAATGTCTATTGCATGTAATTCTTGGTAAAGTAGAAAGAACCCAAAGGGCCACTGGGCCTGGGTTCTAGACCACAACGTCACCATGTGCAGCTGAGCAAGATTCTCCTGCTCTGGACCCCTGCTTACTCAGCAGGAAAATGATGGGGGAGATGAGCTCCCCAAAGTTAGAAGCCTCTCTGGTTGTCAATTTTCTATGAGAGCTCCAGCTTCCAGTCTTGGAGTGAGGTAACTTCAACAAAAGATGAACAGATCAAGCACTGGTCCCTCGGAGGTTATCTGGTGTGCGAGGTCAGGGTGAAGCACCATTTGCTCGGAGGCCAGCAGTAAGGGCTGGCATGGGCCAGGCAGCTTTAGTCCACCAAGTATGTCTGGGACCAGGCAATGCCCACATGGGAGTAGCAGTATAGGAATCCCAGGACAGAGAGTGTCACGTACGGCCAGCCTGCAGGGGGAGGGCAGAGATGGAAGAGCAGTTAGAAATGCCTGGGGTGGGACCTCCCACGGGTGCAAACTCTCCCCCTTTGGGGAAGGCAACCCAAGAAACACAGGCCTCGGTTGACACATTTAGACACACACCTCCCAGAAGGTGTGCTCTAACTGGAACACCAACAACCCGAACCCTACATTCCCACTGGGGTCAGCATAAAATGAAGAGTGCACTATCTCAAATGGGAATTATATTTAGAAATAGGACAAGCTTTTAAAGAATACCTATTTAGAAAACTAAAGCATTTAATAATCAAAAAAGAAGAAAAGTCCACAAGACCCACAGTAAATCTCAAAATATAGATTGGCCGTCATATTGAATTGAGTGCCATCTGTAAGCACACAGAAGGGAGAGCCTAAATTAAACATTTGCTTTCAAAACTCAAAGCTTTTAGTGGTTCCTTCTATAAGTACTTGTCTTAGAATATCTGATGTTCTTTTCTTTCCTCTTCTCCTCCTCCTCTCCCTCCTCCTCCTCAATTAACAGCCCTTTCTGCTGAGTACTTGTCACTTAATCATCTCCATGGCTTCTACATGTTTCACTTACTCAAACATTTCTTGGGTGCTCTGGAGATCCAGAGGTGCTATGGAAGGTAGCAGATGCCAAAACAGGTGATCCCACTCCAGCTCAGGAAAGAGACACACACACTACTGGGATTTATGAGCCATGTACTGTGTGCTAGATAATGATGTATACAGAGCACATTTCAACTGGGCCGTGTGGGGTGAGCAAGAGTGTGTTAGATGGAAAGGGACAGAGATAAGCTGCCAGAGAGACTGCCAAAAGTGTATCACAGGCCACCCCACGAACATGGATCATGGGTTTGTGGCTCCTGCTTGGGGAGCGGCAGGCAGGGTAAGGACAGAAGTAGGGAGGCTGCAGGGGGGAGCCCCAGATGGTCTTGCTACTCTACAGGCTCTCTTCCTACCGTGTCAACAGTCAGCTGCTTATTAGTATTAATAAAAGTTCAATTAATATAGCACAGTGGTTAAATGTGCAAACTCTGAAGTAAAATTAAACATCAGTTCAAATCTTGGCTCTGTTACTTGCCATCTGTGTGACCTTGAGCAACTTAATGAGTCTCAAATGTAAAACTAAAAGGATAGAGCAACTTTATTAAGAGTCTTTATAAGATGCCATGAACTTGATTGCGTCCCCCTGCCAATTCATATGTTGAAGCCCTAACTCCCAGCGTGTATTTGGAGGTGGGGCTTTTGGGAGGTAAATGGGTTGAGGTCAGATCATGAGGGTGGGGCCAGGATGGGATTAGTGCCCTTATAAGAAGAGACACTAGGGGCGCCTGGGTGGCGCAGTCGGTTAAGCATCCGACTCCAGCCAGGTCACGATCTCGCGGTCCGTGAGTTCGAGCCCCGCGTCGGGCTCTGGGCTGATGGCTCAGAGCCTGGAGCCTGTTTCCGATTCTGTGTCTCCCTCTCTCTCTGCCCCTCCCCCGTTCATGCTCTGTCTCTCTCTGTCCCAAAAATAAACGTTGAAAAAAAAAATTAAAAAAAAAAAAGAAGAGGCACCAAGTCAGGGCGCCTGGGTGGCTCAGTCGATTGAGCGTCCGACTTCAGCTCGGGTCATGATCTCACAGTCTGAGTTCGAGCCCCGTGTCGGGCTCTGTGCTGACAGCTCAGAGCCCGGGGCCTGTTTCAGATTCTGTGTCTCCCTCTCTCTCTGACCCTCCCCCGTTCATGCTCTGTCTCTCTCTGTCTCAAAAATAAATAAACGTTAAAAAAAAATTAAAAAAAAAAAAAAAGAAGAGACACCAAGAGCTTGGCTTCTCTGTCTGCCATATAATGGCACAGTTAGAAGGTGACTATATAGAAGTCAAGAAGATGGTCTTCTCCAGGAACCAAATCAGCTGGCACCTTGATCTTGGACTTCTCCAGTCTCTGGAACTATAAGAAATAAAGTCTCTTGTTTAAGCCACCCAGTCCATGGTATTTTGTTATAATGCCCCGAGTTGACTTAAGACATAAGGAAGGAATGTGTGAAATGATGTAAAGGCCCGCATGGTGCCTGGCCTACGGTGGGCACTAAGGAAAGGTGGCAATAATGCTGGAGAGAGGGCGCAGAAGTCTTTCTCCACCAAAATTCGGTGACAACAGAGAGGCCCAGCTCCGGTCTTCCTCTGAACTCATTTCAAACTTGCCTCCTTAGACTAGCTTGGCACCAGAATTCTCCTAGGCCCTCAAGGCAAGACAAGCGAGGGGAGCAGAGGACTCACAAAAGCCTGGCTCTAGGACCAGCCCTACAGTCCTACCTACTGTCTGCTACTCAGCCCGTGTATTTGTTTCCTGTGGCTGCTGGAACAAACGACCACAAACTTAGTGGCTTCAAACAACAGACATTTATTCTCTCATACTTCTAGATGCTAGAAGTCTGAAATCAAGGTGTTGCAGGCCATCTCTCTCTAAAGGTTCTAAGGGAAACTGCTCCCTTACCTCTTCCAGCTTTCGATGACGCCAGACATTCCTTGGCTTATGGCAACACACCTTCAATCTCTGTCTCTGTCTTCACGTGTCCTTCTTTCCTATGTACCTCTGTGTCCTCTATTCTTATAAGGAAGCCGGTCATTGGATTTAGGGCCCACTCTAAATCCAGGATGACTTCTTCTCAAGACACTCAACTAGTTACATCAGCAAAACCCCTATTTCCGAAATGAAGTCACATTCTGAAGTTCCAGATGGACATGAATTTGGGGGGCACTATTCAGCCCAGTAGAGCCAAGTACGTTTTCAAACTTCAAAGTGGACCCATCCTGCCTGGAGGCCCTCTGATCTCTTACCTCTGTGGCCCAGACACAGATGCCAGGAGTCCTGTCAACATCTGCTCCTCAGTGGGCTCAGGGAGCAGAAATCAGGGAGGGGGATTTGGGCACAGAAAGCAGTCCCAGACTTCAGCTGTGTTTAGGGTGACACATTGGCAGGTGTTTGGTAAACACAGAACCCGGAGGCTGGCTACGGAGGTGGGAGAATGGGGATGTTTTACTTACACAAAGCTGGGCCTGAGACATTGGACAGCTGTGTCCAGCCCCATGGCCACAAAGCTTTCACATCCCCGTGAAAGCTTCCGGCCAGCACACAGAACTGGAAGGAAGAACAGCCCTAACGCTGCCCAGAAGTGAGGCGTACACGTGTTCAGTTTGGACCACAGCTGGGCCGTGAAAATTCCCTCTACCATTAACTGTATGTCATTTGCAGAGGCAGGCAGACAGCAGTTAGGAGACTTGTAATCCTGACTCTCCTACAAGACCCTAGGAGGGCTTCCGTTTCTCCATCTACACAATAGGAAATCAAAGATAAACAGAAGCACATGAAATAAAATAAGATCACAGATTTGACAGTGCTTTTAAAAAGTGTTTCAAGGGGCACCTGGGTGGGTCAGCTAGTTAGGCATCAGACTCTTGATTTCAGCTCAGGTCATGATTTCAAGGTTTGTGGGATCAAGCCCCACATCAGGACCTACACTGACAACGTGGAGCCCGCTCGGGACCCTCTCTCGCCCTCTCTCTCTGTTTCTCCCCCGATCACACGTGCACACGCTTGTGCGTGCTCCCTCCCCCTCTCTCAAAATAAACATTTAAAAGATAAATAAAAAGCATTTCAAAAATGCAAAGAATTACCACAGAACCATCTGAGAAGTCTACATGTACAGTGTATGAAGCAGTTACGAATACATAGCTTTCTGGCCTTTTTAACATGAGTGTTCCTACAGATAGTAACCCCAGTGTATACTGGATGGCAGCCAAAGACCCCTTACCTTTTCCTGACCTCAGGAGCAAGATATGTGATGGTAAGGAAAAGACAGATTCCACAAGTCACCCTTCCACAGCCTTCAACCAGCGTTTCATGAGCATTTTCTGTGTTTCCGGTCCTCTCCTAGATATCAGACATCAACATCACCCTCTGTGGGGTGCCTGTAGGCACAGGGTCTTTGACTGTGGCAGCTGCTAACGAAGCACTGATGTGATCCAAGTGTGGGGGGTTGCTTAGGGAAGAGCCTCCTCTTTATCAGGGCTCAGATGATCACAGAATAAGACACTGGGATGGGCTGGCATTCTGGCAACGTTCAAGGTTTGCTATGATGCAGTCATCCAGGCTTGTCATCCGTTAACAAAAAAGATGGTGTCAACAAGGGTTCTTCCCTGCCAAATGAACACAGACCTCACCCTGCAGCCCTCACTACCCCTGGCCCTTCCCCACTCCGTGTTCTCCTTCCAGGGTCTCCTTTCTCACCAGGATTTCCAATCTACAGCGTCCGGTCAACTCCCATACCCCCACATCCCCAACCCTGCGCGTGCGCACGCAGACATACAGACCCACACACGCGCACACGTCCCATTAACGTAGCTCATAAAGCCTGGTGGGAAGTATGATATTAGTCAAAGGAAAAGATCCTTCTTAAGACATCACTTTAAGGCCAAGCCCCCTGCACATTCAGCATATTCATGGCTAAGCTCCCAGACTCAGTGATATGTCCCAGTGGGCTTTTGATACCTGGACCTGTTAAGATCGAAACAGCTGAACAGTTTTAGCAGATGACACCTAAGCAGCACTGGACATATCACAAACAGGAATCCAGCAAGCCAGACGACAGTTGCAAAAGATTGGGTAATATAGTTAATAGGGCATATTACTTGACAGATAATGCACATAAGTAGGATATACAGCACAACAGATTCAATTAAGAAGATCAATGTAGATGGTATAATAGATGGAGTTAACAGGATGGAGGTGGTTGGATCATATTGTTAATAGGACACTGGTGAGTTGTATAATAACTACATCTAATGAGAATAGGTAGGACACAGAGGGAAATGTCTATAGCTAAAAGAAAGCAAGCAGTGTAATTTTACTTGAGGTTATTATGGCTGAGCAATTTTCTGAGCAATTACATCAGTCTGAAAAGACTGGAAAGGCCGAGGCTCAGAACAGTGAAGGAAAAGACCATCATCATGCAGGGCCGTGACAAGTCAAAGAATATATCAGATTGGTTTTCTGGAAAGTGATGGGATGATAATCAGAACAAGAAGTCTAATGAACACCTTTGTTTAAAAGGTAACGTTGTAAAATGATTGCAGCCACCGTGGAAAACAGTAGGGAGGTTCCTCAAAAATTAAACACAGAGGGGCGCCTGGGTGGCTCAGTCGGTTAAGCGTCTGACTTCAGCTCAGGTCATGATCTTGTGGTTCACGGGTTCGAGCCCCTCATCAAGCTCTGCACTGACAGCTCGGAGCCTGGAGCCTGCTTCGGATTCTGGGTCTCCCTCTCTCTCTGCCCCTCCCCTGCTCATGCTCTGTCTCTGTCTCAAAAATAAATAAAAACATTAAAAAAAAATTAAACACAGAATTATCACATACATACTCAAGAGAATTCAAAGAACCAGCAGAGAGATTTGTGCACCAGTGTTCACACTAGCATTACGTACAATAACCAAAAGGTGGAAACAACCCAAGTGTCCCCTCACAGACGAATAAACAAGATGTTGTCTGTACATATAGTGGAATGTTAGCCTTAACAAGGAAACCCTGTCATAGGCTACAACATGGATGAACCCTGAAGACATTATGCTAAATGAAATAAGCCAGACACGAAAGGACAAATACTATACACGAGGGACCTAGAGGATTCAGATTCCTAGAGACCAAGTAGAATGGAAGTGGCTAGGAACTAGGGGACTTACTGGAGTTATTGTTTCATGGTGCAAGAGCTTCCATTTTGCAAGATTAAAACAGTTCTGGAGACAGACAGCGGTGATGGCTGCACAGCAACGTGAATGTGCTTGATACCGGTGAACTGTTCACTTAAAAACGGCCAAAATGCTGAATTTTATGTTATACATAATTTACCACAGTAGACAATTCTATGCTGAAAGAAGCCATTGACAAAATAATACATACCGTATCATTCCATTTATGTAAAACGAAAATTGATTTGGAGTAACAAAAAGCTCCTTAGTGGTTGCCGGGGGGGCTAGGACAGAGGGAGGGACAGATTACAAAGGGAGCACTAGGAATCTTTGAGGATGATGAAAATGTTTTGCATCTTGATTACGGGAATGTTTTCAAGGGTATATATAACTGAAAAAGACCTTAAATGGTACTTTACTATGCACAGATGATTTCTCAATCTCAAAGTTGTAAAAAATTTTTCAAAAATGAAAAAAAAATTTTTTAAGATAACACTGGAACATTACCGAATCACAGACTTGCAGTTTTCTGCTGCTAGGCCATATACCCCCTAAGGTATTCAAACAAAAGATGCAGATGCAAGAAGAACAATTCACTTTTGAGATGACGGTGGTCTGCAACCCTTCAACTCCCTAGGGGCAGGAGGACGGGCTGCATGGAGGACCGAGCAGTGGGCTCCCGTAATCATGCTCTCTTCCACTGGGCCCTCTGAGTGGGAGGAGAATGCTAAGAGCTTTTACTTAACTATGCGGACACACTCAGCAGCTGAATCAGCACAAATCCCTATCCCAGGGAAGAAATCAATCCTTCCTAATGGGAGAGGAGTTAATTGAGTCGCTGAATTGTGTATGAGCTATCAATTACCCCATCAAAGGCTCACTCAGCTGTCAGTTTGGGCAACACTCCTAAGCCTGTGACCACTATCTTGGCTTTAACAGGGCTTTTTCAAAGGCCACATCCTACTGCTAACTGTTTTTATTATTTATTTATTTACTTACTTACTTACTTTTAATGTTTATTTATTTTTGACAGAAAGAAGAGAGAGAGAGAGAGAGAGAGAGAGAGAGAGAGCGCGCGCGAGCATGAGTGGGGGAGGGGCAGAGAAGAAGGGAGACACAGAAGCCAAAGCAGGCTCCAGGCTCTGAGCTGTCAGCACAGAGCCCGACACAGGGCTTGAACTCACAGACTGCGAGATCATGACCTGAGCCAAAGTCGGACGCTCAACGACTGAGCCACCCAGGCACCCCATGCTAACAGTTTTTAGAAGAAAATGGCTGGTGACCAGCGCATGAACAAACTTTGCAGGGAAGGCTTTTTCCTGCCCTTGCTCCCAGTCCCCCAGCACCACAGTCTCTGTCATTGTGTGAGTAGTTTATAAAGAATATGCAATCTACTACACAGTTTACAAAGAATATATAGTCTTGTGAATCCTTACAACACTCCAAGATAGAAATCATTAACCTATACTAATATTCTTGCTTGAAGCCACAGTGCCTCAAAAGGGCCCAGAGTCCACATCCCAAGTCCAGAATGTCAGGCTGAATCCTATTTCGAGAAAAGTCCGAAGGATTTCGGCCTGTCCTTTTATTTTTATCTATAATTATCTGTCATTAACAATGAACAATGCCCTAGCTTCCTCCTTCTATCCACCCAGGCAAGTTCTCTAGCCAGAGGCTCTGACGCCCTGTTGTCCATTGACTTTCTTGCTCATCCACCACTCAGTTGTCACCTTGCTGGGTTAAGGAACACTCTCAGCTTGGCATGAGGATCCCTAGAGCTGAATAGATGGACTCCCTTTCTGGTCCCATGGAGCACCAATGTCAGTGACTCAAAACCATTCATTCTAAGAGAGAGGAGGTTCTCATTATTCTGGAGAGCCACTGGGCTACAAAGGAAACAAGTCTGACTCCCCAAACTCTCCTTGGTTGAAACCTAAGCCTGCAAACGTGAAGGATGTATTATGATTATTAAATGCCACCAACACATCCAACCATATCCCTGCGGATGCAGGCGCATATGTAAGAGCCCACATTGCCATCCTGGTGAAGACAGATAGGAAGGAGGCTGATGAATTTCAACCTCCACACAGCCTTTGTGAACAGGTAGGCTCAAAGAAGGATATCCAATGGGGAAATGGAATCAAGAGGTGATTCCAGGAGACACTGCAGAAGACAGAGTCATACGACTTGGTGACTGATGGATTTGGGAAACAAAGAATAGACTCGCTCTCACTGACACTGAGCACTGCCTCACATGGTACACTCAGGGTGGACATTCAGCTAGTACACCTCAGAGAGATTCTACCTAACATTAACAGGCTGATTCACTACCCTGCTAGTCAGTAAAAGCCATGGTCCCAGCTGTTCCCTCATGACCGTTCTCTAATAACACATCAAAAGAGGTAAACACCTGGTAAACACATGTGCTCCAGGCACATGGCTGCCGTCTCTTTGGATTGACTGGTCTGTGCCCATGCCTTACACTTGTTAGATATTTTGAACACCAGCTCCCTACCCTGTACATTGGTGACATCTATTCCAAGGCCAGCAGAGGTGAAGTGTTTCTCCCCTTAGAGAGCTAGCTTGGGCAGCCAACTCTGGTCCGAGGGTGCCGGCTTGGGGTCTGAGAAGGACCAGTGTCCCTGCGCCCTGGGGCTCTCTGCACCACCCTGCCAGCCTCACTGCTGTCATTTCATTCATTATTCACAATAACTTCACATGCCGTTGCCTTTGTTAAAAGAGCTAGGTCCTGACAGCCTTTATTTTTAACAATATTCAGGCCTGATTGGGGGGGGGGGGGGGAATGATGAGGTGCCTGGGTAGCTTTATTTAAATCTCATTTACTCCAGTAGTCCCAGACCAGAGATCATGTGGAGCCATTCATCAAACAGTCCTGGCCTGTAGACCTTCCTTAACAGCTCAATTTAGGGCTGGAACCTTAATAAGGCTATAGGGCAGGAGCCTTTTTCCATCAGAGGGCTACCTTATCGAGGGATACACAGCCAGAGCAAAGGTGCCCAGGCTTCGAAGCCTGTGAACTGCCGGGTCTGTTTTCAAACCCATGGGGATAGGGACGGAAGGGCTGAGGAACAGGCTCTGGCCACGTTAGGGTTAAATAACAATTTCTTACCTCCATATAGTTTACACACCTGGGTCTCGAACCCAGGTTTCGAGGCCTTAGTGTTTTTCCAAAAAAGGCTCCGCTGCTTCTTTCACATCCTTTCATGAGAAAGGAGGACTGGATGGTTCTTATCTGTTCATGAAACTAAAGCACGAAATCCTAGGGCACTGGTTTTCTAACGTGAGCCCACGTCAGCACCTGGAGAACACCTTAAAAGAGAATACACGGCTCTGATCCAGGGGGCCTGCGGTGGGCCTGAGATTTGCATTTCTAACGCATTCCCAGGTGAGGTGGATGCTGCTGGTCCAAGAGCCACATTTTGGAAACCATTGTTCTAGAGGCCACTGTTCTGAGGGAAAAACTTTGTACTAACAGAGTTGTTCATAAACTGGGCTCAGAGGAGAACAGAGGAGACAGACGGTTATGGAGCTTTATGTTATCAGGTACCTTGCTGGGCGCACTCCACATTCTCACAGCCTCCTTACCGGGCAGGTATTAGTAGCCCCACTTTGTAGAAAAAGGAAACTGAGGCTCAGAGAAGTAAAGTAAGTTTCCCAAGGTGTAAGAGCTAGTTGGTCATCATGCCAAAGTGAGACTTAGGGCTGTGTGACTCCAACTCCACTTGGCCACCTAAGCTCCCAAAGCCATAACCTGGGCCACATGACAGAAAAGGCCCACACCGGGCGCTGGCCTCCTGGTCTGGTCCCTCTCCGTAAATTCTCTACTCCTAGTGCCTAAGGTAGCAGCAGGGAGGGAGAAGGAGCAGGGTTCTATTTTCCGGCATCATCCACCACTAAGTCACTAGGTCACACGTCTTCAGAAGCCGCAATCTCTCCGTTTTCGTCAATGGGGACAAAGAAAGCACTGATGAACATGTTTATCCTTCGTCTTGTTGAGAGCCTAACTTAGGTTGTATCCATTAAAGAGCATGTTCCCAGGGGCATTTCGGGGACTCTGTCGGTTAAGCTTTCAGCTCTTGATTTTGGCTCAGGTCACAAGCTCACGGTTTGTGGCTTCGAGCCCCACATCGGGCTCTATGTGGATAGCATGGAGCCTGCTTGGGATTCTCTCTCTCTCCCCCTCCCCTGCTCACACACTCTCTCGCACTCTCTCAGATATAAACTTAAAAAAAAAAAAATTAAGAGCATGCTCCTAATGCCTGAGTGCCCTTTTATTAAAATTGTCAGAGCCACGGTTATTTGGCCTCTGTCACGGGCTGAGCCTCCACGAAGTATCTAGCAGGGAGATGCAGAGGAAGGGGTAGCTCCAAACCCCCTCCAGGAGCTTCCTGACCAAGAGCTGTTTGCCAGGCGCCGTGTGCACCTTTTAACCGGCACAAACAGCGGTCATTAATAAATCACGTTGTTCATGGTCAATTTCACATCCTGATGCAGCCAACCTAGGCTGCATTTTTCATCCTTTCCTACCTCCCAGTACAAGCCTGGCGGGCAGAAGCTTACTGAAGCACTCACTTCCATAAAGTAAAATCATTTCATGTGAAATTGAGGAAGCGGGGGAACAAGCCAAAGCCACTTTTTCTTACTCTGACAGCGTAAGTAGATGGCAGTGCTGAGAAAACGCATATTTTCCCTCTCTGGGCCAAATGGGTGAGGACTTGCTTCCCAGAAAACTGTCCCTGCAGTTGGTGCCGCCGTCCCAACTCCCACCACTGGGACCAGCGGCTGCACGATCAGAACACGCTTCCCAGCTGTTTCTCTTCCTTAACCTGTGTTTCTAATACAGTCTAATTAAGGCTGTTGCTCATCGTTAATTCATGGCCACACTATGTAACACGGCGGACATGGCCTAACAAAGGAGCGCTCATGAAAGGCACTTCCCTCAAACAAAAGGATGTGCACAGGGCGGATCAGGCTCCCGGTCACACAGCCCGGACAACCACTCACCCACAATGGTGTTTATGAGGCACCTACTGTGTGCCTGGCATTGAGACAGGCCACCTTGCTCCTTGTCATATGAGCAGCATGTGCCTTCATCTGAGGTCTGTGAGCAGGTGCCCCTGAAGGCTTAGCGTGCCACCCAGGGTCCCGAACACTTCACCTGACCCTCCAGTCTTGGTTCCTCAGCTCCGTCATCCAAATGTACATATACGGAGACCCGCGGATAAAAGCGGAGACAAGATTCTCAAACAACCGCAGAGGCTAGGAGGATGGGCTGCCACAAGTAAGTTGAAATGTCACTATGATAAAACAGCTGAGCCTCATGGTTTTTGTTTTGAGCAGGGGCTGACGTACCTGGCAATGTTTCCGTGGGAACACGAAGACTCTGGAGAAGACAGCTGCCTGCGCATATATAAAAGTCTACCCCTAGAAGAGGTCTGAGGAGACATCTGCACACCTCGGAGGGTAGAGCTGTGGGGAGGGGGAGACTCTCTGGGGGGCAGAGGCACACTTTGGCAGTGGGAGCCCCCAACCCCACAGAAGCTCAGGAGACAGCGGGCTTCTTCCTGTAGGGAATGCAGCAGAGGCAGACAAGGAGGCCCGGGCACAACGGAGGAGATGCCTCTTTCACACCAGAAGCAGAACCAGGTCTGAGAGTCCATGAGTCTGCTTCTCTCTTCCCAGGGCACTAGGACCAGGGTGCGCATGGTACACGGGCAGCGGGTAACAATGAGACGGGACAAACACAGATACAGTTGTGGATGTCTGAGTCCTCATTCACAAGACTCCCAAGTCCCTGCTATAGGTAATTAAAAATAAAAGTTGTTGCAAAACCCCTGAATGATCTGAAGGCCGTTGACAGGTACGCCTGGGAGAAGAGGCCCCCGGCATCTACTGGCCATGAACATCTAGACTTTGCCAAGGGACAGCAGGGCAGGAAGTCACTCCAGTCATACCCAGTCTCCTACCACCCCCAAATGAATGTACCAGAGAGAGCTGGAAAGGACGAGAAAGCGATGCCTACACCATATGAATATCTGAAAGATGATGTCAGTGATGTGTCTGACATGCTCTTTTCCAAAAGCAGTTGTTACATAAAGGGCTGCAAATTACTTGACTTATATTTCTCAGCAAAAACAGAAGAATAAAAGCAGGGCCTCAGAGGTAGTGGTGGCTGCTCTTCCCGGAGCTCTCAGCAGGGGCAGCGGGCTGAACTCCCCACCAGCCCCTCGGGAAGAGGAAGGAACCATCCGTCTGCCTGTCAGCGATGGTCTTGCTCTCACCTGCTGCTCCCACTTGCTGCGTCTGCGGAATCTATTTTGCTCACCTCCGTGCTGAGGAATGGGTGGGTTTGAGCGCTGCAGGTATCAGGGACCAAAGAGGCCGTCTGTGCCCCATCTTCCAGCACCGCTGCTTGACCCAGCGGCCACCCCCACCCTCTGCCCTGCTCCTGCAACCTGGCACAGGCAGGCCGCCTGCGTCTGGGGTGCAATGGAGCAGACCACAGACCTGGCCTCATTCGTGCCGACTTGAACCACCTGAGCTGCCTGGGGCCTTCCTGAGAAGGGACTTGGCAGAAGCACAAAACAGCTCTGAGATTAGTTCAGAAAAACACGGCTCCAACATTTACAAGTGGGATTTTGAAAAGGCCTCTCACTTCCTAGGTGTCAGTGTAAGGAGAGGTGTGGGAAACAGGTAAGCATGGGCAGGCTCAGGGGATACTCTGGCAGCAGCAGGGTCCATGTGACACCGTCCAGCCAGCTGGCCTGAGAGCAGGAACCAGCTTGTTTGTCCCGCAGCAGCTGGGACAGTCGCTCAGAGCAGCTCAGTGCTCAGGTGGTCCCGGGCACCAGGAGAAGGCAGCACAAGGAGAGGCCGACTGTAGCCTCAGGACTGGGTCCTTCTCTGTCAAAGAAGCATCAGTGCTTCCCAGGGACGACGCAAGGGCTCTATTTAGGGGAGGGAAAGGAACACAAAAGACCCCCCAGGACTCCCCCATCAAACCCACACGTGCTGGAGCCCCTGGGCTCTGCCCAGGGCAAGCAGAGAGGCACAGAGCTGCCCTGCACCACAGCTACTCCTCCCCTGCAGGAGCATGGGGCAAACACAGACACCTGGCCCAAGACGGCAGCCAGAGTCAGTGTCACATGGCAGGTGGGGGGCTAGCGACGGGGATGTGTGTGCAACTGGAGGGTGAGAGAAAGCCACATGCACGTGCAGGTAGATTCCAGTGAGGCTGGCCAGCTCCAGGCACCATGTGTCACAGGAGACACTGCCACACAGAAGCCACATCAAGGCAGGTCTAGAAGGGCTCCAGAGCATGGGCATGCTGATAAGTCAGAGTTTAGTCTGGAAAGAGACCACAAGATCACATGCAAAGGGAATCAGACTTATTGTGTCCCTCTGGAAGACAGAACTGGACCACAGACTGAACTTACAGGAGGTAGATTCTGGCCGCCATTGAAAGGAGCAAGTACCAGGCAGCGCCTCCCCACAAGGCGGGCATCCCGGGCTCCCATCCCTGTTGGCATCAGGCAGAGTCCCCAAAGATGTGTCTTGGGGACGGCAGTCTCTGATGGGAGTGGGACTAGAGGCCCCAGGTAATTTCCACCTCCCAGACATTACAATCCTATGAAATTCCAGCTCTCAAACCATCCTGCCCTCCCCCACACTCCAGGAAATGTACAGACAAAGGCTGAGGTCAGACTAAAAGCCCCTGTGTCAGGAGCAGGGGAGGAGGGACGTCCTGTCTGTACTGGAAACAGAAGGCCATGTCGCAACAAGCTGTGGAAATGTTACAAGATACAGCAGTTTTTAGTGAAGTGCTTATGAGGATATTTACCTGATGTAGAAAGTGACTCAGACACTTTTTTGGACTTGGGTTACAGAAAAAGACATTTTTGTGCCTTAAAGATCCCGTTCTGAAGGAACACCGTGTTCCCCCTCAGGCTCCCAACTCTGGCTGATGGCCTTGATGGCGGGTCTGTGTGGGACCGTGGGCAGTACTGACAGAGGCTCTGGGCCCACACCCAGATCTGTCCCCCGCCCCCTGCCAAGGGTCCCTTCCGGCAACCCTGCTCTCCTAGGCAGCCTGCAGGTCCTGACCCTGTCCAGCCTTTGCAGAGAGCGAGTTCACAGGGGATGCTCACGGGGAAGCTCTCGTCCTCACCTGTCAACTGCTTGGAATCAAACCCCTCGAACCAGTCTTCTCCAGGGGCAGAGAACACAGAGCTGCTGCAGAGGGGCTGAGAGGCAAGTCCGACGCAGCCCAGGTTCCCCAGGGATGTTAGGAATCAACGTGAGCAGCAGCAAGCGTGAAGGTGTTTGCACCCTTCCCTGCCTCCTCTGGGCCTCCTGTTGTGCCAGCAGGAGGGTCAGGGAGGCTGGGATCCTGCAGGAAATAGCCGCCATGCTCTCTCCTCCTGGTAGTCTTTACATGGGGTTAACTGTCAGCTGCCAGCAGCCACAGATTCTGGCTTGGTTTTGTTTGTGACCTCAGAGCACAATATTTACACTCTGGACTCCTTGTGGAGTTCCCAGATGCTCCCTCGGTGAGGGTCAACTCAGGGCGTGGAACCAGGCCCCAGTGTGCTTTCTCGGATTCTTCTACAGTGACAGGGCAAATGTCTACCAGACCGCCCCAGGGCTCGTGTCTGGACTTCCCCCATCGGGCCAGTGTCATCCACCCAGTTCTTCCTCACTGGGTCCCAGCAACAAAGCTTGAGGTGGCTGGAAGAAGGAACTGTGACAGCCCCTCTCACCATGGCTGTTGGTGCCATCTCTGATGACATCTTGAGGGCAGTGCTGACCAAGCCTGCTGGCACCTTTCACTTCACAGAGCCTCCCACCCCATTTTCTTAGGGCTGCTGGGTGTTCCATTTGGGAAGATTTGGCTCCGTGCTTGCAGTAAAAGCTGAGAAGGATCTGATCTGAAGAAAAACTCATCTTTGTGACTCATCATTCACAACACTTATTGAACTCCTACTCCATACAGGGCACTGGGCTAAGTGCTGGGATACCAGAGAGATTGAAAGGCTAGCTTGAAGTTAAGGAGACTGGAATTGGGTGTAAAATAACCTCAGAGTGTCTCCTGATGTAGATGAATGAATGAATGAATGAATGAGCAAGCCAGCATTCATTCAACATTAAGCATGTTGTCATGTGCTAGACATAATGTCAAGGGCTGGGGAAAATGGGCTAGGAAAGTCTGGCCCCTGACCTGACAGAGGGATAATGGGGGAGGTATGTGTGCGGCAGGACTCAGACCACTGACAGCCAGTGTAGAGAACGCAGGAGCTAAGGAAACATAGACTGTGTCTGGTCACTACCAGCCTGGCAGAGCTATTCCGCTCTCTAGACCATCTTTCGGTGGTTCCCAGCCTCTAGGTACACCCCCCGCCCTCAATGGAAGAAGGCCTGCCCAGCAGTAAGACTGTCCATGTCACATGCCCCCAGCAGGCACCAGGTTCTGCCTTCCATAGCAGCTCACTGTTTCACTGTTTCTGGATCTCTGTGAAGTGAAGAAACCAAAACAAACGTCTTTATTAGTGGCATCACAATCCCTGCAAGGAGTTCACACAGCCAGCCAGGCAGGAAAGGCTGTACACTTCTGTTTTCCCTCTACAGACCCCCCAGCTGGAGAGCTAGGGGCAAGGTTGTGTTTGCTTTGATTTCCTCTCCCTCCCCCACACCTCTGCTCCTTCCCCTTCATCTCTCCCTGGCCTCCTCCCACCCACCCACCGCACATTTAATATGGATTGCTGGGGCAGGCAAGGCTCTGCTCCCTTAGCCTTCTCTCATGGAAATCTCCTAGGGTGGCTGAGCCGCTGCTATGAATCTAACCTCTGTTCCAGGGACTTCCCCCAGCTTTTGACTATGAGGTCGTCCTTCAGTTCTGAGCCAATCATGACAGATGAAAGCAAGAATCACGTTAATTTGCCTCAGCCACACCGGTAACGGGCCTCAGGGCCAGGTTCAGGGCAGTTGTGAAGCTCCCATCTCCTGACTGACCCCCTGGCTCCTTCTTTGAGTGTCCCTTGCTACCAACAAAGCCCTGGGCCTAGAGGCCACCAGCTGCAAGCCCAACTTTGCCTGCTTTCTAACCTGAAGCCAGATTCTCTATGCTTCTCTCCAGGATGGGCCACACCCCATCACTAAGCTTGTTTTGCTCCCCAATTCTGAGCTGTTTCTACCGGCACAGAGGAGGAGGGGAAGAAGGGCTCCTTCCAGTTTCTAGTTCTTGTCAGTATCCCTCCAGCAGCAGAAGGCAGCTGTAGCTCCAGAGCTCAGCTTCTATTGACATGTTCAGGTTCAGTAGGCCTTGCCTCCCTGGAGGTCTGAGAACCAGCCACGTAGCACCCCCTAGTCTGAGGTTCAAGCATAAGCCAAAGGGCCAGGATACTGTTATCCAGGTTTCCCAACATGGTATTTAATCAGTAAAATTTCATACAGTGGATTATCTCCTTTTTCTCTTTACGACTTTGTAATATGAGAATATGTAAAACAAAACCAAAACCAAAGCCCTCCTGGACAAACTAGAGAAGGAAGGTGCTGTGAAGCAACAAGTTAATAAAGGACAGGCTCGCCCAGTGCCCACATATGCCTAGCTCATTTCCCTACCATCCCCATCACCCTTCAAGGACAGAAGGATTCAACAGCTTGTCTAAATTAGTACCTACACAGGGATATCCAGCTGATATAGGAGATAAAGAGATGAGAGCTTCCAAATGTTCTCATGAAGGGTTTGAGTCAAAACCGAATCCCCTTAAATGTGTTTACGGTAGGCTAAATTCCAAAGCTGCAAATAAAAGACCCTTGTATTATGTTTGCCCTTTTATTAAAAACAAAAAATAAGAGCATGCGTGCCCCCTTTGTTAAACCCAAGAATGCACCTGTAGTCCAACCCTTTTAATGGAACTTTAAAAATAAAATTTTATATGGTACTTGTCTTTCTCTGCCTGACTTATTTTGCTTAGAATACACTCTAGATCCATCCATGTCATTGCAAATGCCAAGATTTCCTTCTTTTTTATGGCTGCATAATGTTCCATTGTACATATGTATATATGTGTATATATGCATACACACACACGTATAATACACCACATCTTCTTTACTCATTCATCTGTCGATGAACATTTGGGCTCTTTCCATAATTTGGCTATTGTAGATAATGCTGCTATAAACACCGGGGTGCATGTGTCCCTTTGGTCTGTATTTTTGTATCCTCTGGGTAAATACCTAGTAGTGCAACTGCTGAAACTAATATTATACTGCATGTTAACTCACTGGAATTTGAATAAAAACGTTGTAAAAATAAGTTAAAATAAGTTTTAATTTTCTTTTCTTTTAGGAGAAAGTGTACAGCAAAGGAGAGGGGCCGAGGGAAAGAGAGAGAATCCCAATCAGGCCCTGCACCATCAGCATGCAGCCTGATTCGGGGCTTGATCCCATAAACTGTGAGAGCCCGAGCTGAAATCTAGAGCCGGGACACTTAACTGGCTGAGCCACCCAAGCGCCCCTAAAATTACATTTTTAAAAATCCTATTTCACCACTTTCTCTAGGATGAGGAACCACAAAGCAGAAAGGAACAGTATTGCCTGTCCTCACAGCTGGGGCCAGTTTCAGGAGCAGAACACTCAGCCCCAGAAAAGAGCACTCGCCCTGCACTCAGGGATCCTGAGTTCCACCACTTGTTAGCTACATACACTAACTCCTCTGAAACTCTTGTTTTCTCTAAAGCTAGGATCATCAATCCGTATTCAACAAAATCATGAGGAGTGGACTGCTCAGCTCCCCATTCATTCAGCAGGATGCCTGAGTAGGGCAAAATTCTGAGTAGGGCAAGAATGTACTCAGGCATCTCACAACTCTAGGTCTTTTTCAAAAAAGGTTTCCTCGTGCCTAAAACAGGCCACTGAACAAGCCCACTTTTGCTTGTAGAGATACAGAAACACAAAACCTGAATGGACTATTTTGTTGTTTCTAACCCCAAACTGGCTGCCATTTAAACTTACCATCCTTCCAGCAGGGCTGGTTGTCAGTAGTGCAACTTCTGTACCAACGGCTTACAACCCCATGCCAACATTCTGACGCGCTGCTTTCCCATTCCCCAGAAGCTAGAGAAGCTGGTTGACACCACAGATGACAGGTCAAGACCTTTCACGACTGGACCCCATGTGGCCACTGCCAGAGACACCACAGAACCTGAAGCAGCCACCTCTCAGACACGGTGTGGATGGCTCCAAGCAGCCCATCCTCCCAAATGGAAAAATGCTGCACTACCCGTACCCCCACTATCTGAGGGTCGTATCTCCACACAAAGGTGTACATGGCCATTACGAGGTTTGCCTCCAGCACCGCCAATCATTGCTGTATTCAGTTCCATGCTGGAACCACCTCGGGGTGACCCACTCAGGCCTACCTAAATTACTCTTTGGAAAAAAATTACCCTTTGGGAACTGATGTGGGTCCATGCCTCATTTCATAAATCCTTTTGCAATTATGCTGTGGCACAGACCCCTGAAAACGAGTCTACGTTCCTGACCTTACTTAGACATGCGAGAAAAAGGGCTCCTGTGTATGCTATGTGGTCAGAGGGTACCCAGAGTGTGATTCCAAACACTAGCTGCAGACAGCCATATATTTGAGGGTAATCCCTAAGTATTACATACTAGAGTTGAATATATAGCCAAATATATGCTAAATATCCCTTCTGCCCTCCTCAAGTAGTTAGCTGAAGCCAAGATTATATACAGTTGGGCTGATTCTGAGGATTTGAATTGCTAGAAGCTGTTTTCATATACACCAATTGGGTTATTTAACACAAAATTCAACAGTACTGGATGTCTGAGTCTGAATAAATTATAGAATCATTATGCTGGGAATGGTCTGTTTTTAAAAGGCTCAATTCTGGTGTCACTTTAACTGAACCACAAATTCCCTGAACATTTCTGCACACAGGCATATTAATTCAAACATTCGTAATACAACCCATCTTTGCACTTTGCATAATGCACGTTCAGACCTCTGTGAAATTTTACAATTAGTCCTGCATTTTTTATTAACACATGTGCAATACGTACAGCCACTATTTGTTCTTTATAGAACAAATAAACCCTCGCCTGGGGGGGAAACTGCTGGAGAATGCATATGGTGTCGTGCATAATCAATCAGCTTGTGGGGCTTTAACACTAAATGTACATGGATTTAGAGTTTTGGGATAATAACCAAATAGCACTGAATAAGCAGACTGGATATTGAGGACAAGACTGTAAACCTCTACCGATGAGTAATGAACCCAGAGCAGTGCAAAAGCAGAAGGAAAAACCAAATGCTGCCAAGAAGGGGCGGGGAGACCTTTTCCCCACCACCAGCCCTACCAAGCATACTACCAGGGGCAGAAGGGATGAATAATAAATGCACAGCTTCAAGTCTCTTTCAGCCAAACACATGTAGATTACGTATTCATAGTATTCCTCTGAGGGTCAGTACAACAGCACTTGATTTACTTGAAACCCTCCCCCCAATGCGAACATGGTTCAGATGTTGAGACTGATGATACCACACGTGTCAAGAGAATGAAAAAAGTTGTATTACTCACAGCAGACCCCCAAGCTCTTCCAAAATGACTTGAGCAAAGGGGCGGGGGGCAAGTGGCTTTGGTTTGCACTGTGGTTGAGGGGAGGGCCAGGGCGAGCAGTGGCCGAGCATGCATAGTTTGAACTTCCTGGCAGCACTCAGAGAACGAGCAAGTCCGTTTTCTTGTTGGCTTTCCCAGAGATGGGACACAAGGGGGATGAAGGAAGGGTGGGGCTAGAATCCTGTCAGCAAACATCAAAAATGGAGCCATGCTCTTTATTACAATTTCCCTACCTTCAAGCTGCCATTTAGGGATTTGAAACCCTACTCGGAAGTTTACCTACTGTGTGACTCTCTTCTCATCAGTAAAAGTTGTACAATATTTAAAGTAAATAATGTCACACCCATCAAAGGAACTCGCCCAGTGCCTGTATATAACGGATGCTTAATAATTGCTTCTGCATCTCAATCTGGAAATTTACCCTTAGTTTGTGTTCTTATGAAAACCAGAGAAGCCACCAGCTCTAGTAAGACTCTTGAAACTATTTTACCAGAGGTATTGGGATAAGGGTGAGACAGGAAGTACAGAAGGGGCTATAAGGCTGGGGGTGGGGGTGGGGGGATCAGGGAGGGTGCTGGTCAGGGCACTGCAGAGGGCAACCTTCCCAAGACGTGTTACAGAACATGTCTGTAGGAGGCATCTCTTCTGGTCACAGGGGACAGGTAGCTACCCCACCCAGTGGGGTGGAGCAAAGAACAGGAAATGTAAGTGTTATGGATTGAATTATGTCCCCCCATGTATGTGTTTAAGTCTTAACCCCCACTACTTCATAATGTGACCTCCCTCAGAAATACAGTCTTTGCCCGTGGAATCAAGTTAAGATAAGCTCACTGTCAACTACAGTGGGTCCTAAATCCATTATGATTGATGTCCTTGTAAAACAAAAGAGAGAGACCCACACAGAGAACAGTGCCATGTGCTGACAGAGGTGGAGGTTGCAGGCTACAGCTGCCGGCCAAGGCCACCACCAGAAGCTGGAAGAGGAAGGAAGGATGCTTCCCAGGGTCTCAAAGAGTGAGGCCCGGCTGATACCTTGATTTTGGACTCTTCTCCTCCAGAACGGTGAGAGAATAAATTCTGTTGTTTAAGCCCTACTCTTTGTGGAATTCTGTTACAGTAGATCTAGAGAACCAACACAGTACAGAAGAGATCACCCATTACTTCCTTTGTACAGAAGAGATCAACCCATTACTTCCTTCTTTTCTTCATTGAAGATTTGAGTCTGTAATTTTCCTCAAGATTGGAATAACCGGGGATACTAAAGTTCTTTAGGATGATGAACAAATCACAGATCTTCATATGTTGCCAATGAGCCTTTAATTCCTCAAAATTATTTTAATAATGAGAAGATATTTTATGAAAAATATCTATAGTTTAGCTCATAATAATTTTTACACTACATGGTTAATATTACAACAAATGTGCAAAGAGAAGATAAAGATGAATCTTTGCAAGATCTGTAAGCAAAGACCAACGTTAACAATGATTATCTCTGAGTTATGGGATTATGGGTAATTTTTATTTTCTTTTTGTAACTTTCAAGTTGTCCTCATTGTAATAATTTTTTTTTCAAAAATGGCACATTTTTACTTTCCAAACGACATCATTATTTTCATAAAAGCAAGAAACAGGATTCAGGGCTTTGTCTTATGAGCTTTTGTCTTGACTTTCAATCCTGGGGCTCAGAGATCTGTTCGTAGCCTCCTGATTAGGCCTAAAAGGATTAGAATGGGGCACGCAGCGGCAGGAACATCATTTGCTCCTTTAGAAATTAGAAAAAAAAATTAACTCGTCCTGTCAGCACAAGAAACTCAGGCCAGGGAGCTTTCGGGTAATAGTTTCTGATTTCATATAATATGGACAGTTCTCTTATTCTCAGGAGTTTTCACAAATTGGCCTTTAAAGTCCAGCTGCTTATAAGTCTCTTTGTAACAAAAATCAAGCATATTTAAGAGTATTCTGATTCTGCTATGACTGCGCAAACCTAATAGAACCTTGTCTCCTGCTCCTTACAACTAATCACCGCAAAAATACATAAAGCAAATACCTGAGGACTCAAGAACGTAACCGACGGCAACAGACTTTAGAGGAGTCAAACTTAGTGAAGCGCAAGGGTAAGGTTCCCACTAATTTTTCCCCTTTTCTCTCTGCTGTGCCCAGAGAGTGGGGCCTCGCTGTGGGGCTGCAGGATGG
Source organism: Lynx canadensis (assembly GCF_007474595.2). NCBI lineage: Eukaryota > Metazoa > Chordata > Mammalia > Carnivora > Felidae > Lynx > Lynx canadensis. The sequence goes on from NC_044319.2 coordinate 32,256,574, forward strand.
AGCGACAAGATGGAGGCGAGCTAAAACTGACAGAAGCCTTGTCTTTCTGATCAGAGCAACCAAGAAAAAGGCCTCTGTGGGCTGAAGAGTATAAGGGGAATCTCGCAGAAGGCAAGAATGAACTGGGAAAGGAAGCACAGGACTTGCAGTGTGAACCCAACCAGGTTGATTGTGCCATATCTTTGATGGTGGCAGTGACCACACGGGTGTGCATACTTGTCCAAATTCACTGGCTACCATACGGTACTTAAAAGGGTTGCATTTTATTGTATGTAAGTTATACTTAAACAAAGTTGATTTAAAATTTTTTTAAAAGAGAGCCCAGAAATAAATCCACAGTGAGCGCTCCAGGCTCAGCGGCTCTACTTCAGAGCTTGTCCAGCCCACCGCCCGTGGACCCCCCGCCGCGCCTGCAGCGTCCCACACTGCCTGCAGCCCACAGGTCCTGCAGCAGATCTTGGCCCTCACCGACCAGAGCCTGGAGGAGGTGTAGGCCAGTAGGCTCCATGACCAACGTGGGGCTTGAACTCAGGACACCAAGATCAAGAGTTACACGCTCCACTGACTGAGCCAGCCAGGTGCCCCAAGATCTATCTACTTTCTATGTCTACTACCATAACTCAAAACTAAGCCAGCAGCATTTCTGGACTATCCCAGCTGTGGTAGCCTCCAGACTGGTATTCCTGGTTCCACACCTTGCCTTCCATTCTGGTCTCAGGGCAGCCACAGTGATCTTTTAAAAATGCAATCCACTTAAGGATAGGCAAATAGATCAATGGAATAGAGTTGAAAATGCAGAAATAAACCCATACATATATGGCCAACTGATTTTCTACAAGGGTGCCAGGATCATCCAATGGGGGAAAGAACAGTCTTGTCAACAAATGGTCTGGGAAAAAACTGGATCTCCATGTGCAGAAGAATGAATCTGAACCCTTACCTAACACCACATACAAAAATTAACTCAAACTGACTGAATACTTAAGTGTAAGAGCTAACCCTATAAAAACTCTCAGAAGAAAACATAGGTATAAATCTTCATAACCTTGAATTAAGTAAGCAGTGGTTTCTTAGATATGATGCCTAAGGCACAGGCAACAAAAAAAAGAACAAAGTGGATTTCATTAAAATGAAAAATTTTGTGCTTCAAAGGACACTATCAAAAAAGAAAAAAGGCAACTTACAGAATGGGATAAAAGATTTGCAAATCATATATTTGATAAAAGGCTAGTATCCAGAATATATAAAGAACTCTTACAACTCAATGATGAAAAGACAAATGACCCAGTTAAGGAATGAGCAAAGGATTTGAACAGACATTTCCCTAAGGAAGAATGGCTGAAAATACATGAAAAGATGTTCAATGTCATTAGTCTTTGGAGAAATGCAAGTCAAAACCACAATGAGCCACTGGTGTGGCTATAACAAAAAAGACAATAACAAGTGTTGGTAAGGATGTGGAGAAACGGAAAACCTCATAAGTGGCTGATGGGGAATGGAAAATGGTGCAGCCACTTTATAAAAGTTTGGCATTTCCTCAAAAAGTTAAACATAGAGTTACCATATGACTCAGCAGTTCTCCCTAGACATATGCTCCCACAAAAACGTCTACATGAATGTTCATAGCAGTATTCATATAACCAAAAGTGGAAATAACCTGAATTTCCATCAGCTGATAAATGGGTAAACAAAATATATCCATACAGTGGAATATTATTTGGCCTTAAAAAGGGATAAAGCAGTGATACACAACAACTTGGAAGAACCATGAAAACATGCTATAGGAAATGTGTCAGTCACAAAAGGCCCCAGACCGTGTGATTCCATTTATATGAAATATCCAGAAGAGACAAATCTGTAGAGACAGAAAGATTAGTGGCTGCTGGGTGGGAGGAGGGGAGAATGGGGAATCACTGCTAATGGGAACAGGCTTTCTTCTGGGGGTGATGAGAGTGTTATGGAAATAGATAGTGGTGATGGTTGCACATCGTGAATTTCCTAAAAGCCATTGAATTGTATGTGTAATTTTAAGGGTGAATTTTATGATATGTGAATTACCTCTCAAAAAATCAATACTAATAAAAAATACAATTAAGAGGCGCCTGGATGGCTCAGTTGGTTAAACATCCGATTCTTGATTTTGGCTCAGGTCATGATCTCACGCTTCCTGAGACCAAGTCCCATGTCGGGCTCTGAGCTAATAGCGTGCAGCCTGCTTGGGATTCTTAATCTGTCTCCCCTTCTGCCTCTTTCTCTATCTCAAAATAAATAAATAAACTTTTTTAAAAATGCAATTCATGTCAAAAAAAAAAAGAAAGAAACCCACACATATAAGGTCAATTAACTTATGACAAAGGAGCCAAGAATATACAGTGGGGAAGGGCAGTCTCTTCAACAACTGAACAGCCCCATGCAAAAGAGTGAAACTGGACCACCATCTTCCACCATACATAAACATCAACTCAAAATGGATTAAAGACTTGAACATAAGACCTTAAACCATACAACTTATAGAAGAGAACACAGGCAGTAAGCTCCTTGATGTGGGTTTCGATGATGATTAAATTTGACACCAACAGCAAAGATAAACAATGAAGCTATATCCAACTAAAAAGCTTCTGCATAGCAAAGAAAACCATCAATAAAATGAAAAGTCACCCTACTGAATGGTAGAAAATATTTGCAAATCATGTATCTGATAAGGGGCTAATATCCAAAATATATAAAGAACTCATCCAACTCAATAGCAAAAAACAAACAATCCAATTTAAAAATGGGCAGAAAACCCTAATATACATTTTCCCAAAGAAAACATGCAGATGGACAACAGGCACATAAAAAGATGCTCTATATCATTAATCATGAAGAAATGCAAACAAAGCCACCATGAAATATCACCTCACACCTATTAGAAGGGATATTAACAAAAAGGCAAGAAACAAGGATTGGTGAGGATATAGAGAAAAGGAAAATCTTATACACTATTAATGGGAATATAAATTGGTGTAGCCATTATGGAAAACAGTATGGAAGCTCCTCAAAAAATTAAAAACAGAACTACCATATGATCCAGCAATTCCACTTCTGGGTATTTATCTGAAGAAAACAAAAACAACTGGACAAGATATCTGCACCACCATGTTCACTGCACCATTATTTACAATAGCCAAGACACGGAGACAATCTAAGTGTCCACTGATGGATAAATGGATAAAGAAACTATGGGTGTGTGTGTGTGTGATGTAATATTATTTACCCATGAAGAAGAATGAAATCTTGCCATTTGCAACAACATGGGTGTGCTTCAAAAGCATTATGCTAAGTGAAGTGAGACAAAGAAAGACAAATACTGTATGATCTCTCTTACATATGGAATCTTAAAAAAAAAAAAAAAAGCTTATATATAAAGAGAACAGATTGGTGGTGGCCAGAGGCAGGGGGAAGGGTGAGAGAAATCAGTGAATTACTATTTTTTTTTAGTTTAAATAGAATTATTGTTTATTTAAAAATATTAAAAATCTCTTTAAAAATTAAAAAAAAAAAAAAAAAGAAGCTGGTACTGTCTCCATAATAGTGAGCATAGAATCTGGTAAGGAGGCAGCCAGGTATGATGGAAAGCACATCCTGTTTACTAAGCCAGGTGGCCTTGACAAGTCATTTAACCTCCTGGATTCTTTGTTTCCTCATCTATAAAATAGGGACTATAATAATTAACCTCCAAAAGAATTCTGTGTGAGAACTAAATAAAAGCCAGCGTCCAGGCAAGTGCAATTAGTAGATGTTAGAGTATTTCTACCTCAGATGATCACTTGGAGAGCATTGCAGTGGATGACAAGGGAAAGCGACAAAGACAGGCCTTACTAGTGGCAAAAGCTGTTGGATTCACATCGCCTGCTGCCTTATAACAACCTGTTCTAAGCAAAAAGTGTTCCATGATTAAATGTTTAGGAAGTGCTGAATTAAATAAATGTCCCTACTTTATGGCAAAACTGCAAAAGACGACAGACTAGGCAAAAGTTTTCCAATGAATTTTGCCAAGGATCCCTTTTTAGGATCCCTTCTTTAGTCTCCCAAGAAATTATTTCCTTAAAATAATAACTTTGGGAATACTTTGGGGAAAGCTGACCTCTTGCAATGAGCCTAGGAAGGGAATTAAAAGCAAAAATGAACTATTGGGACCTCATCAAGATAAAAAGCTTCTGCACTGCAAAGGAAAACAATCAACAAAACTAAAAGGCAACTGACAGAATGGGAAAAGATATTTGCAAATGACATATCGGACAAAGGGCTAGTATCCAAAATCTAGAAAGAGCTCACCAAACTCCACACCCGAAAAATAATCCAGTGAAGAAATGGGCAGAAAACATGAATAGACACTTCTCTAAAAAAGGCACCCAGATGGCCAACAGGCACAAGAAAGGATGCTCAACATCGCTCCTCATCAGGGAAATACAAATCAAAACCACACTGAGATATCACCTCACACCAGTCAGAGTGGCTAAAATGAACAAATCAGGAGACCTATAGATGCTGGAGAGGATGTGGAGAAACGGGAACCCTCTTGCACTGTTGGTGGGAATGCAAACTGGGGCAGCCGCTCTGGAAAACAGTGTGGAGGTTCCTCAAAAAATTAAAAATAGAACTACCCTATGATCCAGCAATAGCACTACTAGGAATTTAAATTTTTTTTTTCAACGTTTATTTATTTTTGGGACAGAGAGAGACAGAGCATGAACGGGGGAGGGGCAGAGAGAGAGGGAGACACAGAATCGGAAACAGGCTCCAGGCTCTGAGCAGTCAGCACAGAGCCCGACGCGGGGCTCGAACTCACGGACCGCGAGATCGTGACCTGGCTGAAGTCGGACGCTTAACCGACTGTGCCACCCAGGCGCCCCAACACTACTAGGAATTTATCAAAGGATACAGGATTGCTGATGCATAGGGGCACATGTACCTCAATGTTTATAGCAACACTTTCAACAATAGCCAAATTATGGAAAGAGCCTAAATGTCCATCAACTGATGAATGGATAAAGAAACTGTGGTTTATATACACAATGGAATACTAAGTGGCAATGAGAAAGAATGAAATATGGCCTTTTGTAGCAATGTGGATGGAACTGGAGAGTGTTATGCTAAGTGAAATAAGTCATACAGAGAAAGTCAGATACCATATGTTTTCACTCTTATGTGGATCCTGAGAAACTTAACAGAAGACCATGGGGGAAGGGATGGGAAAAAAAAAAGGTTAGAGAGGGAGGGAGCCAAAACATAAAAGACTCTTAAAAACTGAGAACAAACTGAGGGTTGATGGGGGGTGGGAGGAAGGCGAGGGTTGGGTATTGAGGAGGGCACCTGTTGGGATGAGCACTGGGTGTTGTATGGAAACCAATTTGATAATAAATTTCATATTAAATAAGAAAGAAAGAAATGAGCCTAGGACTGAGAGTCAGGAGACCTGGCCTCTAGTTCTGGTCCAAGTAAATTTACCTCCCTGGGCCTCAGTGTCCTCTTCTCCAAAATGGGAAACTTAGGCCAGAATCTCTCCTCCAAGATCTTTTTGGATCTAACTTTCCACAATTCTATGGCTTCTGCAAAATATACTAGATTGTCTTGCATTGGAGGGAAGGTGAACCAGAGACCCCTTAATTTCCAAATAATTCTTCAAAAATGCCCCTATTTTCAGCTCCAAATATCACAAACAAAAATTAACTTCTTTATGGCATGAGCATTTCCAGAAGTATTACAACTCATTCATGGCATATGAATATATCACTTTCCACTAGTTCTAAACACCACTGGTCCATCTAATGTTTCCAGAAGCTTCTGCAACTAGCTCCGTTATATTTAAATTCTGCCCACTAAATTGAATAAGATGTTCCCTCTTCTCTTGCAACAAAGCTATCTGGTTCAAAAAAATAACAGAGCTAACAAGGGACAACAGGAAAGCTGCACTGTGCAGGCAGGTGGCTCATGTAAAAAACCCTCATGTGATTCATTTCCCAGGACTAACTCGTGATCGACTCCAACTCTGCATCTTCACCTACAACTAGAATGTTACAGCGATGGCTTACAAAAGATGAAGTAGTGGTTCCCCTTCCACACAAGCAGTATGTTCTAGAAGGTTTAGAATCTATCAGCTATTACCAATATATACAAATAATTCATTTGCGATTGATCAAAGACTAGCACTAACCATAAGATTTATACTTTTTGTTTCCTAAGTAAATCAAGGGATACACCAGTATTATAGAGATGTCAGTTCTCACCAAATTTATACACATATTCAATGTGATTTCAATCAAAAGTCAACCAAGATGTTTTGTTTTGGGGTTGTTTCTGTTTTGTTTGTTACAGAAATTGGTAAGATGTTTCTTCAATTTTTTATGGAAAGCCAAAGATCCAAGAGTACCTAAGACAAGCTGAGAGAATGATGGCAGGGAAATTATATTACAACCAACAATAATTATAAAACTTCCTTAATTAGGACAGTACAATGTTGACTCAGGAGACAAACCATTGGACATCTGATTTATGATAAATATAGCACTGCACATCAGTGGGGAATTGATGGACTTTTCAGTGAATGTTGATCTTTATATCATACATAAAATTAATTCCAAATAGAGTATAAATCTAAATAGAAAAGGTAAAAAAAAAAAAAAAGATAAAGCTTCCCGAAGATAATATAGAGTGATATCTTCATCATCTTGGAGTAAACAAACATTTCTTAATGAGGACACAGAAACCACTAACAATAAAGGAAAAAACTGAGAAACAGGACCTAATGAAAATGTTAAATACCTACATATCAAAAAACATCATTAAAAGAGTAAAATATGGAAGTTATAGAGTAAGAGAGAACATATTTGCAATACACAAAGCCAACAAAAGACTTACCTGGAATATATAAAGATTATTTATAAATCAAGAAGAATAAAGCAAGTGACTCAATTTTTGTTAATGGTCAAAAGACTTCTAAGGGCACTTCTCAAAAGAGAAAATACAAGTAGTCAATAAACATACGTGAAGATGCTTAAACCTTAGTCATCAAGAAAATGCAAATTAAAATCATGATGAAATACCATACACACACACACGAAGAACTAAAATTAAGAAGATGGACAATTCCAAGTTTCAGAAAGGATATGTAGCCACTGGAATCTTTCATGTATACTGGTTAGACAATAAATTGGTGCAACCACATCAGAAAACTGGTGACTTCTACTGAAACTGATCACACACATATCCTAAGACCCAGCAATGCCATTCCTGCATCTGTACCCATAAAAGTGTGGCACGTGTGCACTAAAAGACATGTACAAGATTTTTCAGAGTAACATTATTTGTAAGAGCATTGGTCTAAAAGCAATTTAAAAAGTCCATCAATAGTTGGATAGACATAATTATAGTATATTCAGACAATGGAATAATACAGCAATAAAAATGAATAAACTATTGCTAGACATAATGATACTGATGAATCTTTCAAACATTATGTTGAAAGAAGCAAGACACCAAAAAGAAATATAGTCAGCTCTGCCAAAATGTGATGTATATGTTCCTAAAGATTACCACACTATGCAAAATCAAGCAATTAAAACCACAGGGCTTAGAAGATATTTACAAATGACATATCTGATATAGGGCTAGTATCTAAAATATATAAAGAACTTATACAACTAACTCAACCCTCAAAACAACAAATAATCCAATTAAGAATGGGCAGAAGACATGAACAGGCATTTCTCCAAATAAGACATACAAATGACCAACAGACACATGAAAAGATGCTCAACATCAGTAATCATCAGGGAAACAGAAATCAAAACCACAATGAGATATCACCTCACACCTGTCAGAATGCCTAAAATCTAAAACACAAGAAACAACAAGTGTTGGTGAGGATGTGGGGAAAAAAGAGTCCTGGTGCACTGTTGGTGGAAAGCAAACTGGTAGAGCCACTGTGGAACAGAGTATGGAGGTGCCTCAAAAAATTAAAAATAGAATTATCATATGATCCAGCAATTACACTACTGGGTATTTACCCAAAGAATACAAAAACACTAAGTAAAAAAGATATATGCACCAGGATGTTTATGGCAGCATTATTTACAATAGAAATTATGGAACCAGTCCAAGGGTCCACCAACAGATGAATAAATAAGTGGTATACACACACACACACACACACACACACACACACACACACACACACACTGAAATATTATTCAGCCATAAAAAGAATGAAATCTTGCCATTTGTAACAACCTGGGTGGATCTAGAAAGTAAAATGCTAAGTGAAATAAGTCAGTCAGAGAAAGACAAATACCATATGATTTCACTCATATGTGGAATTTAAGAAACAAAACGAACAAAGAAAAAAGAAACAAACCAAAAACAGCCTCTCAAATATAGACAACAAACTGATGATTACCAGAGGGGAGATGGATGGGGAGCGGGGTTAAATAGGTAAAGGGGATTAAGAATACACTTATCATAATGAGCACCGAGTAATGTATAGGATTGTTGCATGACAGTATTATATATCTGTAAATAATACAATATTGTATGTTAATACTGGAGTTAAAAAAAAAAACTAAGGGTTAAGGAAAAAAAACATAAGGGCATAGAGTTAAGGGCATAGTATTTAAAAACTTTGTCAGTGACACATAAAAGTAAAAAAACAAATCTAAGGGATGCCTGGGTGGCTCAGGTGGTTGAGCATCCAACTCTTGATTTCAGCTCAGGTCAAGATCTCGCATTTCAAGAGACTGAGCCCCACGTCAGGCTCTCCTCTGTCAGAGAGGAGCCTGCTTATAACTCTCTCTCTCTCTCTCTCTCTCTCTCTCTCTCTCTCTCCCCCCTCCCTCCCTCCCTCCCTCCCTCCCTCCCTCTCCCACACTTGCCCTCTCTCTCAAAATAAATAAAACACTAAAAAAAGAAATCTAATAATATTGGTAGCATGGATTTACACATGTAAAATTGTTAAGAAATGAATCAAGTACTAAAATAATATTTGCATTTGCAAAGTAGGTTTCCTTATTGAAGTGGACATAAAAAACCAAAGGGGGCACCTGGGTGGCTCAGTCAGTTGACTCTTGATTTTGGCTCAGGTCATGATCTCGAGGTTCATGGGATCAATACCCACATCAGTTTTTGTGCTGAGCACGGAGCCTGCTTGGGATTCATTCTCATTCTCATTCTCATTCTCATTCTCATTCTCATTCTCATTCTCATTCTCTCTCTCTCTCTCTCTCTCTCTCTCTCTCTCTCTCTCTGCCCCTCCCCTGTTCACACGTGCATGCTTGCACTCTCTCTCCCCCAAATAGTAAATAAACTTTAATAGTAATAAAAAAAAAAAGAAGTGGGTATCAGAGGGCTGCAGCTTGTGGGTAATCATGGAGTGATGGAAGGAGGGTTATCTGATGCTGGACGGAGTGTTGTAATACAGGATGTGGATGGGTGTGGTTCACAATGAGGAACGGAAGCAGCTGGTAGATGTTTGAGGTGTGTGCATGTGCGTATGTTCTGTACTTCTACTGGGCTCAGTTCAGCTGGGTGCAGTTTTCTGCATTCACCTAGGGTTTCTTGAAGACAAAACTACATATAAGCAAACACTCAACTGCATTATGCTCAGATTGCTCCCTAAGTAGTAATCATGATGAAAGTGAAATCCACGCTTTCAAAAACAAGCACTACTGCTGAACTGATAGTACCTTAATACTCTATTTAAATAAAGTCCCAACACAGGGAAAATTCACCCCTGACATTAGATATCAGGATGCAGGTTACTCTAGAGGGGGTTGTAACTAGAAAGGATCACAAAGAGAAACTTCTATAGTGCTGGGTATCAAACAGGTGTGTCTACTTTGAAAATTCATCATGCTGCACACTTAAGGTTTGTGCACTTCATGTATATGTTTAAATAAAAGTTCCAAAAAAAGGAATGTTACATTAAAAATTGCAAAACAAGATCTACACCTTTTGGGAAAGCTTCCTGGGCCTTGAAGATAAATGATGAGGTTTTCCTACCCCACTGGATAGACATTAAGTTCCTCCCAGGCAAGCATACTAATCATCCATACTTATGTCACACACATTTATATAGCTCTTCTCATGCAGTGTTCAGCAGTCCATCATTCACACCCTAAAGAAGAACAAAGTAGGATTCCTAAGTTACCAACTCCAGACAGGTACTTAGCAGAAACCGCAGCATCTTCCTAGCAGTGAAAAAGGAGCTAGATGACACAACTTCGAGTCTCAGCTCTGCCATTTCCTAGCTGAGTGGGTCTGTCAAGTCACTTAACTAAGTTCAAGCTCCCTCACTGACCTTTAAATAAGAATAATAATTCTGCTCAATCTATATTACAGGGCTGTAAGCAATGAAAACGCTTTTCAAAATGTAAAGAGATATATATTATAGGATACAATTAAGTATTTCCTCTCCCACGTTCAACTGAAATTTAGTTGGTCTCCTCCCATGTTGGTGTAGGTCAACAATATCTTGGACATCAAGACTCTGAATAACAAGCATGGCTGGCATCACCTAAGGTTTTCTTTTTTTAAATACAGCCCCATGTGTAATGAGGGGTTCCACAAAAGCATTTAGATGGTGATGGTGGTGAGCATTTGGTGCTCAGATGGATTTATGTCTTTGTGAGAAAAACGTGTGTCCACACAGCATTTTGATGTATGTTTAGATCTAGAGGCATTTTTTTTTTTTCAACGTTTATTTATTTCTGGGACAGAGAGAGACAGAGCATGAACGGGGGAGGGGCAGAGAGAGAGGGAGACACAGCATCGGAAACAGGCTCCAGGCTCTGAGCCATCAGCCCAGAGCCCGACGCGGGGCTCGAACTCACGGACCGCGAGATCGTGACCTGGCTGAAGTCGGACGCTCAACCGACTGCGCCACCCAGGCGCCCCAGATCTAGAGGCATTTTTAAAACTTCCTCTCTACCTTACTGGAGTCAGCCATCAGTTACCTGTGTGGAGACGAGACTTTTCATTACAGCTGACACTGCCCCCACTCCACTCTCTGCTGCCCTGGTCATTGTCTTCCTAAGTCTCTTCCATTTTAATCTCCTAAAATTCAAGTCCTGTTTTCCTTATCAAATCAAGCAAATTGAAGAGGCTGCAAAATCTGATATCTAATAATATGCCTCTAAACCCAGGTGCTGATTACTTGGATATGTTACAGTTTGGATTATCTGTACCACCAGACATCTGAAAGTTACCTAGAGCTGTTGGGTCCTTGTAGCCTTCAAGAATCTCAAAGCACATTATAGATTCTACCCACTAAACTCAGTGGGAGAGACACACACACAGAATAGTGTTTTCTCCTTCTTAGCCATGGTGCAACAAATCTAGGCTTGAAGAGATTGGCACTAGCAGGGCACTTGAAGGGAAACTAGAAATTTCCCATATTGTTAAGTAATGCTGGAACTGAAAGATCAATTATGGGAGAGAATCTCAGGGTGATAAAAGGTGCATTTCAATCAGAATCACTAAGGATGTTTACTGAAATACAGATTCCTGAGTGCCAACCTAGACTTACTGAATCAGAATCTCTTAGAGGTAGGGGCTCAGGATTCTGCATTTTATTTTAAAGTTTATTTTATTTATGGAGAGAGAGAGAAGAGAGAGAAAGCAAGGGAGGGACAGAGAGGGAGAGAAAGAGAGAATCCCAAGCAGGTTCCACACTGTCAGCATGGAGCCCAACATGGGGCTCGATCTCAGGAACCATGAGATCACGACCTGAGTCGAAACCAAGAGTCAGATGCTCAACTGACTGAGCTGCCCAGGAGCTCCATGGATTCTGCATTTTAAATAAGCTTTGCAAGTGATTCTGATGAGCATCAAGTGTGGAAACCGTACTGGAGGTTGAGCAAGAGAACAGCTGACATCATACTGATTAATGATGACACAAAGGGGAGCAATCTCATCAAGAAAGCTGTGTTAGACCAGGTCAACCTTGAAATCATTCAACATTGTGTTAATAATGAGAAATGCAGCTACCAGGCATCATGTATGGAGCCACAGACAGGAGACAGGAGAGAATGTCATACATATTTAACATTGAGTTGTCACAGCAAATAAACAAAACCAGAAAATTTCCTACATACCATTCTGAGGGCTCATCAGAGGTGAGATGTGGCCCAGGTGTTCCTGCTACTTCAGCATGCCCCTGTCTATATATACAACTAACCCCTGACTCGTGTGCATCCATCTGTTTACTGGATGGATTGATAAAGAGCATTTCCTCTGCAGAGCTTGGCAAAGTCACATTACCAGACATTGCAACTCATAAGGACACTAGAAATGCCAAACTACCATGATGAAAAACAGGGACTAGCATGGTTCCTGGACTTTAGCAGATGACCAGTGAATAGTTTTTGGATTTATAGAGTGAAGTAGGAAAGAGACAATGAGATGGAATGATATGGGAGGATGGAAGGAAGAGTAAACTGATAGAAGGAAGGTCAGGTGAATGGACAAATGGATGGACAGATGAACAAATGGATTAATGAACAGGTAGAATAACTATGCCAGACCAATTATCTTTCAGCCCCAAAATAATTTTAAAAAATTACTGAGATGTTGTTTCCGATTCTGTGTCTCCCTCTCTCTCTGCCCCTCCCCCGTTCATGCTCTGTCTCTCTCTGTCCCAAAAATAAATAAAAAACGTTGAAAAAAAAATTAAAAAAAAAAAAAAAAAAAAAAGGGGCGCCTGGGTGGCGCAGTCGGTTAAGCGTCCGACTTCAGCCAGGTCACGATCTCGCGGTCCGTGAGTTCGAGCCCCGCGTCAGGCTCTGGGCTGATGGCTCGGAGCCTGGAGCCTGTTTCCGATTCTGTGTCTCCCTCTCTCTCTGCCCCTCCCCCGTTCATGCTCTGTCTCTCTCTGTCCCAAAAATAAATAAAAAACGTTGAAAAAAAATTAAAAAAAAATTACTGAGATGTAATTATAAAACTTTAAAATTTGCCCATGTAAAGTGTATAATTCAATGGCTTTTGGTATACTCAGAGTTGTGCAACCATCACCACAATCAATTTTAGAATACTGTATCAGCCCCCTCCCAAAGAGGACCCCATGCTCATTAGACATTACCCTCTAAAACCCCATCCCTTCCAGACCTAAAGCAACCATTAATTTATTTTTTATCTCCATAGATTTACCTATTCTGGATATTTCATACAAATGGAATCATATCATATGTGGTCCTTTGTGATCGGCTTCTTTCAAGATTCATTTATGTTGTAGCATGTACCAGCACTTTATTCCTTTTTAGTGCTGAGTAACACTCCATTTTCTAGATTATACCACATCTTATTTACCTATTCATCAATTGATGGACATATAGGCTGTTCCCACTTATTCCATTATTACGAATAATGCTGCTATGAGCACTCATGTATAATGTATATAATTTGTGTAGATCTATATTTTCATTTTTCTTGGGTATATACCTAGGAGTAAATTTCTAGGGTAATTGTTTAACTTTTTGAAGCAGTTCCAGACTATTTTCCAAAATGTCTGCTTTCTACTATATTACATTTCCCCAGGTGGTGTATGAGGGTTCAAATTTCTCCTCACCAATACGTAGTTTTCATTTTGGGCTTGTTCATTTCTTATTACAGCAATCCTAGTGGTTGTGAAGTGGTATCTCATTATGGCTTTGATTTGCATTTTCCTGATGGCTAATGATGCTCAATATCTTTTCATGTGACTATTGGTCATCTGTAGATCTTCTTTGGATAAATATCTATTCAATCCATTTTATATTGAGTTATGTGTCATTTCATTATTGAGTTGTAATAATTCTTCATGTATTCCAGATACAAATTATCAGATATATGGTTTGCAAAATTTTTATGGTTGCATTTTTACTTTCTTGATGATGTCCTTCAAATCACACACACAAAATTAATTTTGATGATGTCCAACTGATCCATTATTTTTCCTTTTGTTACTTGTCTTTTGATGCCATATATAAGAAATCATTGGCTAACCAGGGTCACAAAGATTTGCCCCCAAAAGAATTTTGTAGTTTTAGTTTTTACACATAGGTCTTTGATGAATTTTGAGTTAATTTTTGTATATGAGGTAGGGATCCAACTTCATTTTTTTGCATGTTGAATATCCACCAAACTATTTTTGACAGAAGAAAAGGGGCCATGTGAGTAGAATAGCATTAATATAATAATATTACCAATAATGAGCTACCATTAGCAAGGGCTGTGCAGTTTTATATTTATTATTACCTTATTTAATCTCCACAGTCACCTACGAGGTGCATATTTTTCTTAATATACAGCTGAGAAGCTGAGTGTTAGTGTATCTTGTCCAAGGTCCCAAAGATGATAAATGATTCAATTGTGTTTGACTTCAGAGTCCTTTACCACCATTCTACACTACCACTAAAACACAGCTCTCAGTGGGGCACCTGGGTGGCTTAGTCAGTTAAGGGTCCAACTTTAGCTCAGGTCATGATCTTGCAGTTTGTGGGTTTGGGCCCCACATTGGGTTCTGACAGCTCAGAGCCTGGAGCCTACTTCAGATTCTCTCTTACTCTCTCTCTCTGTCCCTCCCCCACTTGCGTGCTCTCTCTCTCTCTCTCTCTCAAATATAAACAGTAAAAAAAAAAAAAAAATCACAACCCTCAGAAATTAGGAGATTTCTCAAACACACCTACCTTCTTTTAGCAATCCAATATGAATTCATGTATCAAGAATTTATATGATGCCTTCTATTTATATTTGAAGCATTTGATCACTTCTTGGATGTTTTAAATGGTATGTCTGACTCAAAGGAAAATCAGGATTTCTATAGAATTTAAGAAAGACTTCTTTTTCCGGCAATGGCAGGTAAGTTATTTGGACTAATTCTCCCTGGAATTGGAAGTAAAAAATCTCACCAGAAGAAAAAAACAAAAACAAAAGTAAAATTGCTAGATAAATATTTTATTTTTTTCAAAAGGCTGGCAATGTTCAGCACAACAGTAAGGAATTTCCTGGCCAAAATCTAAGAAAAAGTGAGAACCAAGGGAGACAAGGGAAGTTCTTTAAAAAGTTTTTTTGTCATGGGGCGTCTGGGTGGCTCAGCTGGCTAAGCATCCAACTTCAGCTCAGGTCACAATCTCACAGTTCATGGGTTCAAGCCCCACACTGGGTTCTGTGCTGATGGCTCGGTGCCTGGAGTGTGCTTTAGATTCTGTCTCCCTCTCTCTCTCCACCCCTCCCCCACTCACACTCTGCCTCTCTCTCTCTCTCTCAAAAATAAATAAACACAAAGAAAAATTTTTTAAATGTTTTTGTCATGAGAACATTTGTTTTTCCAGATTGTGATACAATATTTGGGGTAAGATAACAGAAATAAAATTCCAGGCTGCTAAAAGTAGTGAGTCTAATAGCAAACCACAAAAGCATATTAGATTAGGGCCTAAAAAGGAATCAAATCACCTATTGGTAAATGGTGAACCAGAAGTAAACATAGCCTCTTTCTTCAAGACAGAAGAAGAAGTGAATCTCTCCCTAAAAAAAGTATAAGCATGAACCAGTCCTATCTGGTATCCATCAAATATAAGCACAAATTTTGTCTGGAGGAAGGTACCTTTGTAATAGGTACCACAGGAAAAACCCACATATAATCACATAAGACGATGATCAGCACACAAAGATAACCAAGCATACAAGGAAAGAGGTGATATCAGTAAGACCCAGCACAAAAAGAGGACAGTACATATAAATACAGATTTAATATATTGAAAGTATCAAACATTGATTATAAAGCAATTATACTCACTACATTTAAGAAACAAAAGACAAGGGATGCCTGCGTGGCTCAGTTGGTTAAGTGTCCAACTTTGGCTCAGGTCATGATCTCCCAGTTCGTGAGTTTGAGGACCACATTGGGCTCCACACTGACAGCACAGAGACTGCTTTAGATTCTCTGTCTCCCTCTCTCTCTACCCCTCCCTCCCTCCCTCTCTCTCTCTCTCAAAAATAAACATTAAAAAAAGAAGAAACAAACGACAAATCTGAAAATATCTGCAGAGAACAAGAAACTACAATACATAACCCTTCCAGATGAATTTGGCCTTGGAAAAAGTATTAATTCAGGTAGTCTACTGAACAAGCTGCTTATCTCCACAAAGACCACCTCTTTGTCTTGGCATTTTCCTCAGCACTTGCATATTCCCTCAAACTGCAGAGGCAAAGGAAAGGAAACAGAGAAGTCTGTAGAGGCCATTTTTTCTTCAAAATTCAGAAATTAATCTATGTTATCTACAAAAGCAGCAGATACACCTCAAGTATTTTTGTCTATCTCAGGCACCAAAACCATTAAACTATAAATATTATGAAGACTTAGATAATTCCCTAAAATCTTCCCTGGGAGAATTCTGAAGATCTCTTCTTCTGTCTTTCCTATCCTTTGACACTCAGCATCCCTTGTCATCTCTCACATAGCTTCCTGACTGGCCTCTCTGTTCTAAGCACTGCTCTTCTAGAAACAGCCTCCACAATTACCTCTACGTAGATCTTTCAAAAAATGAGAATCATGGTACTGTCTTGCAAAAATCTTTCTGTGACCCACCCCTCCCCAGCCTATTAAGGATGAAGTCCATACTCTGTACCTAAAAAAGCAAGTACCTAAAAAAAGCTCCTACCTTTTTGGTGTTCTCTGGTGCAACCAGCCTATTCATCAACATCACACCTTGCATCTTTCCTGCCATGATCCTGAGATGCTTAGACTTTGTTCAGTGTGCAATTTTATGCCTTCATGGCTTTGTGCATGCTGTATCTATCCCTCAAGTCTGGTACTTCTCATCGTTGAAGCTCACCTCTGATGTCCAACCTCCTCCATGATGACTTTATCACTCAAAATATAAAGTTAAGCATTCACCTCTTTGTTCCCAAAGCACTTATCAAAACTGGTATGTCCCAAAGCACTGTTGCACATTCTTCCACAACTGATTACCACTGTATCCTAAGCACTCGGCATAATGACCGGCAGTAATATAGGGAGGCCCTCTCCTTCAAGCATTTTTCTATGTAAAATAGATCTTAAGCCTCATTCAGACTCACTTAACCACTGTGCCTCTTTTTCCTGAATCAGATAGTCTGAGATGTTTCCCAATTTCTTATTTCCTTACTCTATACTTTTGCTTCTTTTAGTAAAATCTTCGCTGATGCAATGCAAAAGGTATGATCAAGTCTTGTTGGGGCAGCCACCAAGTGAGGAAAGTAATCAAGACTCAAGCTTCAAATATGATAAAAGTAAGTGATAGGTAACCGTAGACATGAATAGAATGTTAAGACCGGACCAAAAGCAATTCTTTTATGTTAAAAGTTACCTGGTGTCTTCTAGCTTAGTAAAAACACAATGACATTCCTAGGAAAGGTGTGTTTCCCCAAACAGGCCTATATGACCATCCACTGGCTATTTGCCATTTGAAAGTCAGCACACAACAGTGCCCGTTATGTCGTCTGACATTTTTTGATTGTGTGTGATTGACAACTTTAAGAATATAAATGATCCGCTCTTATACATTGTAACAAATGTGCTCAAAAACCTGCTCACCTAGGGGATTCAGCTTGGAACAAAGGTTATGAAAGTGGTCCCATCTACCCAATGTGTAAAGAATAACTGAGGAAAGGGAAATCAAGCGAAAGCCCATGTTCTTGAGTCATAAACTGGGTGGCCTGGCCTCTCCCAAGCAAGCCAGATACACCTAATGCTCTCTGGTGTTATAACAGTGTTATAACCGCTGCCTCAGCCCTCAGTTGTCTGTTTTCTTCTCCCTCTAAAAGCCACAGGTTTTAGGTAACTCCCGTTGCTACCTACTCCTAATCCCATGAAGATGTCTATCAACATAGCAAGACAATCACCTTTAAGACAAAATTTTAGATTTCCCTTTTGCTTTACTGATAGGTGAGTCAGTTTTTTTCCCCCAAGGTCACATGAAAGCACCACTAGAAAAAATAAAGAGAAGTCCTGAGACATGCTGCCTAGAGATCTAAATAGGGCTCAAATTAGCAGCTGCCTCCTTCTCTAGGCAAGAGCTGGCAGCAGCTGGAGTGTGACAATACTCAGAGGAGAACAGAGGGGAGCAAAGGGGCACTGCACTGAGGGACAAAGGATTCAAGCCTCAGGTCGGCTGGATGCTGGGCCACTTCCAAGTGGGGCGGTCCATCCTGCCTGACCTCCCAGGAAGCCTCAGTGTGCCCCTTGACATGGGGTGACATATACTTCCAGACCAGCTATTTCCATCTGCTGCTTCCGGTATAATCAGCGTCATGGGTTAGAGAAGGACACATGAGAAGATAAATATTAAGCACAGACTTAACTTGAACCTAACTTGAAGAGGGTGTTTCTGACCTTCTAGTTCTGGACTTATGTGTTGAACTGCTCTGTTTCTTTGGGGAGGGGGGGAAGAAGTCACTGCCAACCCATCTGAATACCTTATCCCACCACCTTCCTGCACCACACATCCTATGTGAGTTTCCTAAGGTTGCCGTAACTAAGTACCAAAAACAGAACAGCTTAAACAACAGAAATGTACTGTCCTAGTTCTGGAGGCTAGAAGTCTGAAGGCAAGTTGTTGGCAGGGTCATGCTCCCTCTGAGGCCCCCAGGGGAGGTTGCTTCCTTGCCTCTTGCTACTTCTGGTGGTTCCAGGCTTCCATGGCATGTGGTGGCACAGCAGCAGCCCGTCTTTACGTGGTCATCTTTTCCCTGTGGCCTCACCTCACCTTCCCCGTGTGACTGTCTCTGTACCCACATGTCCCCAGTTTATAAGGACACCAGTCACACGGTACCCCCTTTGTCATGTCCTCTCTTAGCAGGTCCCCTTGTAAAGAATACTCCTCAGCGGCAGGTAATGTGAACAGGGTGGCGGCTGGTGGACCGTAAGAATTTCAAGTCCGTACAGAGAAAACTGGTCCAGATGAGGCTCGAATGCCTGTTGACACAAAGCTCTGACCCTTTAACTATATTAAACAGGTGCTCACAAAACAGGATTCATTTTTTTTTTCTGTCCTTATTTCAAGACAACGAACAAGTTTTCCTCGGTGGTTTTCATTCTCATTCACTGACTACCCATCGGAATACCTGACTGCCTTAATTACACTCAAGAGAGGTGACCACAGTGATGGACAGAACTCCTGAGGCAAGGAAAGCCCCCTGGATTCCACTTTCTGATCCTTACTGCAAACAAACAAACAAACAAAAAAACACAACCAGCCCACGCTGCTGCCTCATGCTGCATTTTCAGCACTACGTGAGGTAGCACAGGCGTTCGGCTCTTAATGACAGTCGTGCTGAGGTCACTTTATTTCTCTGGTAATTCAGATAGCATGCCCAAATAAAATGATCTCCTTCCCCTGCTCTCCTGGTCTGAGTAAGGGTGATTAGTATGAGAAACGGGCCGATGAGCAAGCTAACGCAGTGCCTGAGTAAGCCTGCCAGAGGGAAAACCAACACCCGAGGGCTGACGCGTCAGGTGAGCAAGAGTCCTTCACCAAAGGGGCAGACTTGGTACAAAAACACTTCACTGCAGGGGTGAAGACCAGCTGGCAGCCAACCCAGTGATGGCCACGGGCTGGCCTATCAGCCCAAGAACCTGGAAGTGTGCCCCCTATCTCCTCCCTCCGACCCCCCTGTGATAAGTACCAGGAACAGAGCCATGAGCCAGGCACCGTAGACTGTGTTCCCACAGTGGGACCCAGAGATGCTCTGTGGTGAAAACAGTGGTTGCCTATCTTGATGCAGACCTTGCAGAGGGAAGAAGTGAGAGGACAGCACAACATAAAGGATGGGGGATCTGCACTCAAAAGTGAGTGACACGCACCTGGTGTCTCTGTTTACTAGCTGTGTAATGACGAACAGGTTTCTGACCTCTCTGAGTCTCAGAGTTGTAACGTGACAACATCTGTCTGAACTCTCTCGCAGGATTGCCAAGAAGATCAACTGAGCTGGTGAGGCGAAAACTACTTAAAAATGAATAGTTAGAATACCAACAGTAGATGCTAAAAGGCAGTAAATCACATTTAGTCAGAGCACCCAGAAACGTCTGAATGCCAGGCAGCCTAGACATCTATGCAAAGCAAAGGAATACTTGCTTGGTAGCTGGGCTTTGGCTTCACACCCTGAGCAGAACTCCACATGGCCAGGCTGGCCCACGGAGAAGCTCCTTTAAGTTAGACCATCCTCAGTGTCCCAATGTACCAGAAAGTCACAGTATGGATAACACACCTGCATGCATGTATATACGGACGTGCGCGCGCGCGCACACACACACACACACACACACACACACACACACACACACACGTCTTTGTTTCACTGCAGAGTAGAGCTGGCCTAGGCCTCTCTTGCCCTTCACCAGCCACAACAACTTCTGGATAGGAGTTATTACATGGGGGGCAGAGAAAGCCTCTTCAGGGGAAAGAGGGAGAAATGGCCACAAGAGAAGTGGCCAAGGGGAGAGATGGCAAAATGGGACCAGTGCGATTCCTGTTACCTGTCCAGCCTCATTGGATCATCTCAACAGTCATGCTGTTGGGCCAGCTCTCTGTCCCCTCTGAAAATGCAACTGAGATAGGTTGCAAAAAACGCTCACACTCCTTGACATGCCTGTATCAACATCTCTGCAAAATGAGCATACCGCTCCTCCTATCAGGGGCTGGGGTCTATGTCCCCTCCCCGTGAATTTGGGCTAGCATTATGACATGCTTTGGTCAAAAGACTGCAGCAGAAGGGAAAGCGTACCAGTTCTGAGCCTAAGCCTGAAAGTCCTTGCATACTTTCTGCTCTCCCTCTTGGACTGTGATGACTGCCATGGGAACAAGCCTGGGCCAGTCTGCTGGAGGATAAGGAGCCAACGTGAGGCAGACCTGACTTAATCAATTCATCCCAGCCAGGGCCCCAGAAATGTGAAAACCCAGTGAAGATCAGCAAATCCAACCCATGGCTGACCCACAGATGTATGCCTGAGACTGTCCTAGACCAGCCAGTCCCCAGCTGACACTGACTCATGGGCTAAATAAGTATTTCTTCTTTTAAACCATTAACTTTGGCGGTGGTTTGTTATGCAGCAGTGGCTAAATGACACATGCTAACCCGGACAACTATTCTCCAGTCCAGTCTAACACTCCTTTCCTCTGGGCTAGAATAAGGACTATGGAGTAGGACACGAAGGACAATGACCTTCTTTTCCCTACGGGCACTAGTCTTCAAAATGGGTTATACATACCACTAGGGCTCAAGCAGGACTTTCCAAAGTATAAGTTTAGAATAACTGATTTCCAGATCCTCAATTCCACATATATATTTATATATCCATTCTTATATATCTTATATATCCGTGTATACATATCTCCATTCTTCTCTAAAATTTAACCTAAGGTTAAGGTTCTCCTTTCCCCTATCCTTTATCTACCTTACAAAGGAAAGGTAAGCTTTTCCCCCATTGTTCTGTTACCTCAGGATATTATTCCAGGGTGTAAAACCCTCAAGGGAATTGGTAAAACATTCTGTGAAACCATCTGGCAGTATCTGCAAAAGCTGGATATGTGCATAGCGTGTGAGGCAGCAGTCCTATTCTCAGGTATACACCCAACAAAAATGTGTACACAGCTTCACCACAGGTCATATATCTGACTCGTGGTGGGAGCTAATAGCTGCTACGTTTGTCAACAACAGAACGGGTAAATGAATTATAACATGTTCACAAAATGGAATACTTACAGTACTAAGCACGAAAAATCCATAACCACACTCAAAAATATAGATGATTCTCTTAATGTGATATTGAGCAAAAGAAGCTAGACACAAAAGAATGGATAGAATGCATTTCTGCTTATATACACACAAACAAGCTTTCTGACAAAAAGCTATGCATTTAGAAGCCAAAATAGTGGTTACCCAAGTAATTGGCGGAGTCATAAGAAGGGAGTTTTAGGTACAAGTTATACGTGTGTGTTCACTTAGAGAAAATTCTTATGATATATACACACTTCTGGGTTATGGTATATTTTAACAAAAAAAAAAACTTTAAAATAGTCAGAGGGACAAAATAAAGGGATAATTACATAATTCCTTTACTCAAACAACCAGAAATTCCTACAGTATCCATCTCAAGAGAAATGCAATTCTAATAAAATTTTACTTTTTATGTTTAATAATTACTTATCATTGGTATTATCTTTGTGCTCCTTTGAGTTATGCACTAATAATTATAATGATAACTCAACCTAGGAGAAAATGTTTACATTTCTAGACTTATGGCAATCAAAAAGTAAACAAACAACACAACAATGCTACAAAGAAGTAGGGCAGCTGAAAAAGGAAATAATTTTTAAACAAGCGAAAATTCTGTGGGAGAAATGAAATACAAATAGATCAAGGAAATAACATTGTGAAAAAGATCTTGCTCATATACAATTTTTAAATGTTTATTTATTTAGAAAGGTAGAGCATGAGAGCAGGGAGGGGCAGAGAGAGAGGAGGAGGAGAGAGAGAGAGAGAATCCCATGAGCCCAATGTGGGGTTCAAACTCATGAACCAATCTTGAAATCAAGAGTCGGACACTTAACTGACTGATCCACCCAGGTGCCCCTGTCCATAAATATTTTTTAAAAGATGATGGTGGATAGCAAATCACTAAATTTTTTATAATCCATACTATTTAAAGGTATCAGGTTTATTTTTAAATGTCAATATTCATATTATAGCAAAAATGAGATCTCTTATACTTTTATTTAAATTTATAATAGAAGAGTGTAGATGCCTACATTATAAAGTGTAATAGTGTACACGAATTTTCAATACAGTTTCTTTATTAGGGGGAACAAAAGCCAAAAAGAGTTATAAGAAAAAAACGGTTCGGTATAAAAGAATCTCCCCAAATATCCTTCCCTTAAGATTCTGTCAGGGCGGTATGTTCTACCTACATTATTTAGGTTAATCTACATTAGTCAGGATGTTTTTGGTTATAAGTGACAGAAACAGAAAACCAACCAAACTGGACTGTCAGTCAGTGAAAGGTCTGATATTTTACCCCTGCTTGAAAACAACAAATCAGCCTGTCAAAATTTCAGGGATGCTGGCAGAAGACATGAGACTCTTGGGTCAGAGACAAAGGACTCGGCTTTATTACTCACAGCAATAACAGCAGCCAGAGCATTTGTGCCATTTCCCTGAGCCTCACATCCCACAATGCAGTGCAAAGAGGGCCAGGGGATGCCCGCACAGGCAGTGAGTTATGTCATAGGAGATAAACCCAGGCTTAGGAAATGCAAACACTTTACAATGGGCAGTAAGCCTGCCTGACCTTTGCCCCAGAGAAGGATATTATCTTTATTATACTGAATGGTAAACAAATACCCTCTACTTTGGAGAAAGATACTGTTTCCATCTTCCAAAGATGTTTGCTATACAAACATTCTTGGAAATATGGTCTGAAAGAGAGTCAAAAGATCTACAGAAACACAAGACAGTCCTGAAGAACTGTCTCACAGCATGAGTTGAGAAAAAACAAACAAACAAACAAACAAAAAACGAACAGCAAGGGACTCCTGTAACTGAAAAGTAACAGACACGTTGGCTTCAAGGACGCCTGGATCTAGGGGCTTAAAAATCTGTGGCAGTGAGTTGTCTCCAAAACACAGCATCCAACATGTAGCTCTGCTTTCCTCAGAGCTGGCTTTCCTTGCTACCTGGCTCTCACTGGTGGTGGCAAGAGGGCTGCCAGCAGCTCCAGCCCGATGTTCTGACACCTCCGCAATAGCAAAGGAAAGAATGTTTTTCCTTCCTGACAGTTCCAACAGAAACTGGCCAGTCCCGGCACATGTTGAACCCTGAATCTTAGGTGCAAGATGTGCCCTACCAGAATGGCACAGAATGAGAGTGCGGTGGGAGAGGTTTGCTCCCAGAGAATGGGGGACTGAGCTGAGCCGGCCAAGCTACAGCTTTCTCCTATACTACTCCCTAAGTACCCTGAAGATAGCAAACCTCACAAGTACACTTTTGTGAAATTCAAGTACCACTTCTTTTTACAGGCTGATTCTCATTTTAATGAAGCTAGCAGCATATCCAATTCGCTATTTTATAATCAAAGCTCTTTAGGAAGAGGCTATCTCATCAGTGCCACAGGAAGAATGTTCTGTTCGATAGTGATTGTGACCGTATTGTGCTATTCCAGGCTAAATAATGGCTCCTCCAGAGATGACCACACCCTAACCTCTGAAACCCACGAATATTACTCCACCTGGCAAAAGAGACTTTGCAGATGTGACCAAGTTAAGGATCTTGATATGGGAAGATTACCCTGTACTACCCAGGTGGGCCTGTTGTAACCATGGGTTCTTTGTAGGAGAGACACAAGGAATCAGACAGAAGGCACAGTAATGACAGAAGTAGAGGGACAGAGGGAGAGATTTAAAAAGGAGGAACGTCAGCCAGAAGCCACGGGGTGTAGGTGGCTTCCGGAAGCTGGAAAAGGCAAGGAAACAGATTCTACCCTAGAATCTCCAGAAGAAACGAGTCTCGCCAACACTTTGACCTTGGTCCAGCCATACTGATTTCAGCTTTCTGGCCTCCAGAACAGTAAGAGATAAATTTGTATTGCTTTAAGCCATCAAATTTATAATCATTTGTTACAGCAACTACAGGAAACAAATGCCGGTGGTGGCATAAAGCAGGTGGTCACTGCCCAGTGCAATAGTAAACAGAAACACACCCAACAAAGGGTCCTGCCTCATGAAAGAATTTGTTCCAAAGCTGAGACACCTGGTGATGATGGCTTTGCAGAATTTCCTTCTGGTACAAAATGTTACTGAATTCCATATAACATATTCTTAAGTTTTAACGCTTTTTAATAATGCTCAGTAGTGACTGGAGAAGACAGTATGGTAAAAAGGGTCCCTTGGCTACCGATGCATAAGATAAAAACTAGCAGAGTTACCATTTTGGACTTTATCCTTGCATAAGGCACCAGTTCCAGAAGAAGTGGGTTAAGGCCAGCGCCCTCCCCTTTTATCCTTATCTGGCATGTGCTGGCACAGCTGGTGTTGAACTATTCCTGCACCCGTAGCGGAAGGTATAATAGTAACTGTGATAAGCAGTCAAATAAATTAATAACATAAATTCCAGGATGCGTGGTTCATTTCGGAAAGCAAACATGTCCTGCAACCCCAAGAGATTTCTTGGTTTGGGCCTTACAGTACAGGCTTACGAATCCCGCTACAGATATCCTTTTATATATTGAATATATTATCACATGGTGAGCAGTTATATATATATATATATATATATATATATATATATATATATATGTTAGAGAATAAATGGGACTTAGATTTTTTAAAATTATTTTGGTTTGACTTTAATTTCTATTTACATATTTGTAATATGCTTTTTTCCTCTTGTCCCCCATTTTATTGAGATATGATTGACATATAATATTGTATTAATTTAAAGTGTATAAGATGGGGCATCTGGGTGGCTCAGTCAGTAAGCATCCAACTTCAGCCCAGGTCATGATCTCAGGGTTCATGAGTTTGGGCCCCGCATTGGGCTCTGCACTGACAGCTCAGAGCCTGGAGCCTGCTTCCGATTCTGTGTCTCCCTCTCTCTCTGCTCCTCCCCCATTCACACACTGTCTCTCTCTCAAAAATAAATAAACATTAAAAAAAATTAAAGTGTATAAGATAGTGATTTGATTGTAATATTCCTCTGCATATCACCCTGCACATATATGATTGGGGGCATGTAGATTAGGGCCAGCAAGAAGTAGAGATTTCAAATATTATATGCTAATAAAACAGTAAAAATCAAAATTATTTTTTATTTGACTGACTGTGTCTAAGTTCTACTAGTCTTTACCTGATATTCTATGTAAAGACCGCTTTAAAATGTTCCCATAGTCCATAAAACTCTTTGCAAATGAATCCACAGAAACTCCTGGTTAACAGGAAAAAGTTTCCCACAATCTTACAGAAAGTAGTATTTAAATGTACTATGATTCAAATTCCTTTCTAGATATTTTAAAATCCTCTCAGCTTTAACATAACCCCAGGCGCACTGCTGGATAAGAACTCCCACTCACTGTTTCTCATGTCCTATACCTAGTGACTTGGCCTGAAGTGCTTTTTAAAACACCCATGTCCAAGCCATCTGGGAGACCATGTGGCATAGAGTAAAGATGAAACCAAGACATCTCTAAGTCTTGAAATTCAGATTCCAAGAATAGCCATAAATGGACCAATGTGTAACCATGGATGAACCTTATAACCTATATCTACAAACAACTTTACCACGAGTACGATGGGTGGGAAGCCCCTGCTCCTCTAACTGTTCTACAGCTCGCACAGGACCCAGTGAGGCAGAAGCAGGATCGATCGGAGCAACAGAAACTCCCTTTGAAGGTGACGGCTAGCGAAGATGGCGAGACAAAGTAATCACAAAGGAAGGCCCCTAGACACTGACTTCTGCCCCCTGTCTTCTCTCATCAAAAATGAAATTTCAGTCCCAAGAACTTAACAAGATGTGAGGGGAATGAGTTTCTATCTAACCACAGCCTTCCAGAATTTCCAGTGTGATACCCCAGTTCAGCTTTAAATAAAATGCCTGTCCAGAGCCATTTGAGTCAGGAGACAAATAAGTTGCCTGGACAAGCTAGTAATCAGGGAGGAAATCTACTTTCTCCTTTCTCAGCTAGAAATAGTAAGCAAATATGGGGAGTGTAAAGGTTCTGACCTGCATAAAAAACAAAACAAAACAGAACAAAAAACTACCAGTTCCTCTCTCATTGCAATCTGGAAAAGAACCACATTCTCCTTGCCTTGGCGCAGGGCCACTCCAGGAACTAAGTGTTGAGATGGAGTTTGCCAAATTAGATCAGGCAACAAGAGGAGGGAAACAGGTGTAGTGTGCATGTGTGTGTGTGAGTGTGTTTGAGCGTGCGCGCGTGTGTGTGTGATGAGAAGTCAGGCAGAAGAATATTTGGTGGATACCATGTCCCTATGAAATTTCTGTCACTGCAAAACCGTAGATGCAGGATCTAGGTCCCTACCTCTTGGGAAAGGATTAGGTCCCTTTTTTACAGAGTCCCTGCCTACTGCTGACAAAAGCAAATGGACCTTCCAGAAGCAACACCACCTTGCACACAAACATTAATAAAGCTCTCAGCCCCTCAAGGCCAGATATATTCCCAATGTACATCCATCCCCTCCGAACACAGGGCACTGCCAGCTGTAGCAGGACTACAGGGCACCGCAAGGATGCTTGAGACACAATTGCTTTATGGAGCTTGGTCTTGCAGATTTGGAGTTATAACTCACTGATATTTCTGAGTTAGAGAGCAGTCATCATCTGCTTGTTCAAGAAATTAACTTATACTTCAACGTCAAGGATTTAAGACAGGAGAAAGCTCTTTCCATCAACAGATGCTTTTGAAGGCCAAAGAGTTATGTAAGAAGCAACCTGAGTTTGCAAAGCATGCAACAGCAGAGCCCCCTAGAGCAGGCCCGGGGACCAAATCCCCAGAACACATCCTTCTCAGATCCCTGGATCCCAGCTAAGCTCCTTAAATATATGAGGCCTAAACATTCACATTCCTCAAGCTGCTTGAAGTAAATTTCAATAGCACAAGTTTGGGGACTTTTGGTTTTAAAGGCAAAGATATAGATGATTTCCCGTAATTAATTGAACATTACTTCTCCAACCCCTGCAGCAGAGAGAACACCCGATAAAAATGGTGTGTGATGCCCTGAGAGGGCCGCTGAGCATTCCCATCTGCTGGCTGACATCTTCCGATTTCCTGGCAGTAGGGCAGTGTGCCTAGCAGAAAGGGCAGGGTCTGATTTTACAGCCTGGTGTTACCAGCCGCATAGAGACCAGGCTAGAGATTTTTGCATATGCTACTAAAATAAGCTTTGTAGCTTAAAGCAAACAGACCCATGCCAAAATCCAAGGAACTGGAGATAGGGAGATAGTGACCTTAAGCCAACATCTCCAGGCTAACTGTGAGGTGAAATACCTCACATCAGGCACATCAGCGATGTGGGGAAAGGGCTCCCTGAGAACTAGCGAAGCTGTATCCTCTCAGCCCCTTCTCTGGCGGGGTGGGGTGGGGTGGGGATTTGCAATCTCCTCTATAATCCCCATCCTCAGATGCCTGGCTGCCCCCTCCCTGCCCTTCCAGGACTCACAGAGGCAAGATCTGTTGGAAGGACACCCATTACCACTTCCCGTATCTCACTACAGCAGGGCCCAGCCCATCAAGGTGCACAGGGACCAAGTGTGTTACCCTTGGGGAAGGGCCACCTTCCCATTCAACCTGGAAATCTAAATACTGAGCTTGAACTCTCCGTCCCCTCACTCTCTCCTGTCTCATGTTCCTCAGTGAGTAGGGGTGGGTCTCAGAACAGCAAACTCCATTGGCTGAAGAAGAGGCCAGAGACAACCAGGGTCTCAAAGTCCTGATTCATTCATCAGCTGATACATGTGCAGGTCAGCAATCCTGTATCTGAAACTATTGGGAGCAGAGGAGTTTCAGAATTCAGATTTTTTTAATTTTAGAAAGCGAATGTAACACCCCCAACAGAGTTATGAGGAAACATCCTACAAACTCATTAGTACTTTTTTGTACCCAAACATGAATATTCATACTACTGTTCTATCAAGTCAATCAAATGAGTTATGAAGTAAAATCCAGAGGTCTCAAGGATGGGAGATTTGGCACCATCTGCTTTAGTTTCCTCCAGGAGATACTGAAATTCACTCAAAGACCCGCAGTGGGGAACATGCAAACAAGGGAACTGCCAAGTCCCCAGTAGACATCCCCTGCCTCAGGAGGCCCATGGGACAGACCAGCTGGGATGGGACCAGGCTGACTTAAAGACTCTCTGACACAGTAAATGCCTTCTAAGTTGAGCCTCCCTGGCCTCAGAAACCAGAGAAAAATGCTTCCACAGAGCCCTCCATATTTGGAGATTGGGTCTCCAGGACTCAGGCACCTGGCTCCAAAGGTACAACATAGATCCAGTCAAAGGCCATAGCAGGACCCGCACGGCAGAGGCAGACCGGTTTTCTTCTGAGCCCTGACCCCGGGGTGCCTGATGTTAGTTCCACAGGGTGCAGGGCAAAGCATGCCTTCGAGAAGCAGTAAGAACATCTTATAGCTGTGATCTTTCCTCCGCCACTTTACGTGCCGGCACAGCCAGATCACACCTCCCACCCTGCTCTCTTCTCACTCTGTGCCTGCTGCCTGGGGACCTGTATCCACCCCCCGTGGCCTCACGTACCTGTGAGCCCTTGACTCCCACAGTTCATGTAGTCCAAACCTCCCCAACTGTAACCCACATCCAGACAAACACTTGATTACTGAAGTACAGTTGACATACGATGTTGTATTAGTAGTTTCAGAGGCACAACATAGTCATTCCACAATTCCATACACTGTGCAACGCTCACCACAATAAGTATAGTTACATTATGGCACCACGTACCATTATTATATTATTGATTATATTCTTTATGCTGTACCTTTCATGTCTGGAACTTATTTTATAACTGAAAGTTTGTACTTCTTAATCCTCTTCACCTATTTCACCCCCCACCCCATGTCCCTCTCCCCTATGGCAGCCACCAGCTCTGTGTATTCACAAGTCTGTTTCTGTTTTTATTTTTTTTTAATTATCAATATTATTTATTTGTAAATTCAAAAAATTCATTTTTCCCTCTTTGTTAGAGTACAATGTTTGTAAATGAATTATCACAGGCCATAGCATCATAATCATAGTGATCGTGGAAGTGACTGATGGTTTTAAAATCCATGACCTGGTAATTCCATAAATTTGTGTTAGCTTTTGTATTTTGACTAAATGAAACTGAATGTTAATATTCACAAGTATCATTCATTTTGACTCTTGAATACTCAGGGCTTTCTTCTTTGCCTTATCCATCTATATTTATTTGATGAAGAATTACTTTAGCAAAAACTTAGCTTTTATGTATATCAGTTGATCATTTCTACCGCTATTCCATGAGCTACAGTTTTCCTTGGAAAATCTCAACCTCAATATCCAACCAAAGAATGTTATTTCTTGCACGCTTATTGTAAAAACCAAACTATTTTTTTCTATTCTACACGTAAGTAAAATCATATGGTATTTGCCTTTGTCTGACTTACGTCACTTCGCATAATACCCTTCACGTCCATCCATGTCACAAATAGCAAGACTTCATTCTTTTTATGGCTGAGTAATATCCCATCACACATACATACCACATCTTCTCTATCCACTCATCTATTTATGAACACCTAGGTTGTTCGTAATCACCAAACACCTTGGTGATTGTAAATAATGCCACAATGAACATAGGGGTGCACGTATCTTTTTAAATTAATATTTTCATTTTCTTTGGGTAAATTTTCAATAGTGGAATTTCTGGATCATATGGCATTTCTATTTTAATTTTTGAGGAACTGCCATACTGTCTTCCAGAGTCCAACTCACATTTTTACTTGCCCCTTGGGCACCTCCAGGTTGCCTCATGTACCGTCTCCTGCTGTGCCATAACCTACGAATATCTGTGCACTTCTCCACATCTCCCTCTCTTGCACTTGGGCTGGTCATGTGACTGGTTCTGGCCAATGGAATGTGAGCAAAAATGCTGTGCGTCACCACTGGCGGGGATATTTAGTACTTGTGTGTCATCCCCATGTGCTCTTCTCCTCCATGATGCCAGGCCAAGAAAGTAAAGAATCAACATAGAAACATTCTAGGTTCTGGAGTCACTGCCTAGAAAAAGCCACTGGACCCACAATGAACTGTGAGAAGAATAAATTTCTATGAGAAAAGATTACTGAGAGTTCAGAACTATCTGACAGAGCAGCTAGTGTTAATTATTCCCACACACCTGCCTTCTCCACCTGGCAAGTTCCTACTTGCGGCTCAAAACTCCAATTCAATTGCCACCTCCTCTGTGAAATCCAGTTTTTGCGGGAAGGTAAGCCACTCCATCCTATGACCTACAGTAAGTCGCTCATGCATCTGGCACAACTACCTCAGTCTGTGGACACATTTCTGTTTGCATGTTCAGCTCCTACATTTATGTGTGCTTCTTTTTTGTAATGTATTCTCCGTGCCTTGGAAGTGGCAAATACCTGAGGCCTCATTTCCGGAAGCAAAGATCGGAGCCTTCTTGTCCATGTGACCAGCAAGTCCCAAGTCAGCATTTTCCCGAGTCACAGTGTCCTTGGCGTCATGCTAGGTACTGTGGTTGGAAGCCAGGAAAGTAGGACACTGTCGCCCACCTCAAGAAGTGTGTTTTTTTTCTCGAGACCCTCTGCACCCCATCGGCTCCCATCTTTATTAAAGGACAGCTCCCACTTAAAAAGTACATTGTCTTTTCAGGAACCATCAGCTAAGATAGTTCTCAAAAAGTAAGATCAAAGAGGGGTTTTGTAATGACGAGAGGAAAGCAGAGCAGGGCTCTCTCATGGCCCCTTTGAGCCTGCCTCCCCCAAGCCGCCACGGTTTAGACTTGTGACCGGGCATTCTGGGCTCATGCAGCTGTGCCGGGGTTATTTCTGGTATGAAAAAACCTGCAGTGGAAGCATCACTGGCTCCTCAGGGACCCGGATGTAGAGACGACAGCCTGGTCATGCAGTCAATCACGTTGTTACCGCCTGGCAAAACTTCCCAGACCAAAGGCACAAAACCATGCCATTGGTCAGGGAAACAGAACAGGGGACCTTGGCTTTTCACACCTGGTAAACTGGCTGGAGTAATGTGCACTGTAGGCAGGCCTCATTCTCCCAAGTCTCTCAAGGCCGTGACAGAGCTCTTAGTTCCGGCCTAAGGGCAGTAGGGACCATAAATAAATGATGATCGATTATTAATGCAGTGTTTCCACAGCAACCCCCACAGACCAGCATTTTACCTGCTGGAGGACACTGACACACACCGCTTCCTGCACATTACATACAAGACTGGACATGAGTGTTGGCATCCCGCTGTTCAGACAAGAACACCTACAACAAAGAGCTGTGGCAAACCTGGGTGCCAAGCCCACAGCTACAGGAGAGCACAGTGGGGCTTCCAGGACCTTGCTGGCCAGGATGCTCAGAGCGGTAAATGAAAGATTAGACTTCTGCAGTATACTGAAGGCTGGGATGATTAGGAAGGAAGATTAGGAAACTTTTTTTTTTATTGTTTATTTGTTTTTGATAGAGATAGAGAGAGAGAGAGAGAGAGAGAGAGAGAGACAGAGACAGAGCGTGAGCAGGGGAGGGGCAGAGAGAGACAGAAACACAGAATCCGAAGCAGGCTCCAGGCTCTGAGCTGTCGGCACAGAGCATGACGCAGAGCTAGGACTCGTGGACCGTGAGATCACGACCCGAGCCGAAGTCGGACACTTAACCGACCGAACCACCCAGGTGCCCCAGGAAACTTTTTAAAAACCAGAGTATTAATTTAGTAGAAGGCAACAGCAGAGTTTGGGAGAGCTGGGATAATACCTTTTAATGTTAAGTGCCGCATGTAATAGACGAGAGGTACATCGACGTAGGGGCCCCTGAACGTTATGGCTAAACACGGGGAATTGTTTCTGGTTGGTATTTTATGGGTCACACACCACGAACAGACCAATGAACGCCTCCCGCTACACCACACAGATGTACCACAAGGTATGTGGCAACAGCATACGTGGAAAACAAGAAATTGACCGAAAACAGCATTGTCAGGCAACTTACCTTGTATGAAGATCCTGTTCCAGTAGATTTTCCCAACTTGACTGCCCCCAAGAAACACCAGGTTGGACAGGATCAGCATGGAGGTGGAACAAGACGCAAAGGCGGCGTGGAATCGACGGCGGGCTTGTGGGGAGAGGAAGTGAATCTGTGGGGAAAAGGCAGGTGGTGTCTCACTGAAGGGGCACAAAAATAGTGCTGAGGTACCACCGGGCAACTCTAGTACCAGCCCAGGACACCCAGCCCAGAGCCTGAGCTGGGGCAGGACTTAAACAGCCATAAAAACTTCCATTCCTGTGTCATGCTCACTCCGGTCTAAGAAGTGATGCACCCCCAATTTGTTGCTTCCTACTGCCAAAGGGGCTTCCCCTGACACGTGTCACACAAGCACTGAAGCTAGTCAAGATTTGTCCAGAATGAATGTGTCCACACATCCTCTGCATGTGAACTACAGGTATAAGAACTGTTTAAACTGGGCTCCCTTATAACCAGCACAACTCCATGTAACGAGGTCAAGATCAGGGTGATGTTCTGGGCCAGGTAACTTGACTCTGGGAAGCTATCCTGTCAATCTGACCCACTGTAAGGAAGAATCCCATTAAGAGGGCGCAGGAGAATCAGCACAAGCCGACCTCATTCCCGGAATCAGAGCTCAGGGTACACGCCCCACTGAGAGTGAGCCTGCGGCAGCTTCCAAGAGCGGCCGCTTGTCACAGCACCTGAAATTCGCAGGAAACAGAGAGGTGGTTTCCAACAATGATGATGATAAAGAATTCTGCTCGTCCATCTGAGGGCTTCATTGCACTTTTTCCTTCCCTTTTAATAACCTCTTGGGGACTGCATCAAGTAAACAGAGCCTTTCTTTCTTGGTACTGACTGTTCTGGTGGTCCTCCTGAATAAGATGGCAGAGTGCTGTGCCTGGAGTGTGTGAGCGCCATCGACACGTCCACAGGGACTGTTCTTAGGGACTGCATATGCAGAATGAGAACCAGGTGCAGTGCAACAGCAAGGCCAAAGGGCCCCAGGGTTTCTGACAAATACCTCCATCAAATCCAAAGACACAGAAAAAGGAGAGAGCAGAGGGTTTGGAGATCGTTCCTGAATATCTTCCTGAAACCTACATATTTCTGGGATCACTTGCATCCTGATTTCAGCTGTGCTCCAATTACAAATAGAAATCTGAATTAACCAAATTCCTAGTATGAGAAAAGGATTAAGCTGGAGGGTGTCTCTGGAAGGAGGCTTGCTTAGTTCTGGCAAGTCTGTTACGGATTATCTGGGGCCACTGTGTAAGCCTTGGTCAGTGTCTTTTGGAAACCTAGAGAAATCAATTTCTGACCCCCTCTCCTTTTCCTCTCCTGCCAGTCCCAGCTTCTGTTCTATATGCTCAGATACAGCTGCAATCACATGTCACCCCATCCATGGTGTTCTCCGGCATCACCTTGGAGCATGGTTTTACTGCCACCATTATGTCAAAGTAAAGTGTGGTCTTCTCACAGATAAGCTGTGTAGTTGGCACTGAGTCATCTGCTTGGACATCGTTGTTCTGGAAAGCTCTCAGATGATGCTGACATGTCCCCAGTTAGAGGCTACCAGACAAGGTGACCTCTAGTCTCTCCCTTGTTCTAAAAGGTTGTTCTAAAAGGCCACAACCATGTATAGAGGACACTGTCAAGTCAGACCAGACAAGAGTTAATTACACAGTATAAAAACAAGGGGCGCCTGGGTGGCTCAGTCAGCTAAGCGTCTGACTTCAACTCAGGTCATGATCTCGCAGTTCATGGGTTTGAGCCCCGTGTTGGGCTCTGTGCTAACAGCTCAGAGCCTGGAGCCTGCTTCGGATTCTATGTCTCCCTCTCTCTGCCCCTCCCCTACGAGTAGCGCTCTGTCTCTCTCTCTCTCTCTCAAAAATAAAACATTAAAAATTTTTTAAAAATGGTGATGAAAAAGACATGGGGATGAAATGGGCTTGTAATTCAGCACTCTTCACCTCTGAGAATAGGGAGACATTAATCTACCAGTTTCTGCATTTGAGAGCAGAAGATATTTTCTGTGTATCACTGGCTCAATCAGCAGTAACTAGGGAGGCAGGAGGAGAGGAAGGAGGGAGATAAGGGGGAAATTCAGAATGATAAATTAAGACAATATAGATTACCCTAACTGGCACAAATGTATCCAAATAATTCTCTCCAGGTACAGGACCACTGATAACGTGTTTCATTTCTAAGGGACCCGGTGAGTCAGATGTTCTGGCACTTCTGTTCCAAGCCCACCTGTGTCCTCCAACCTTACATCCTGTTAGGGGAATTCAAAGGCTCCATGTAATCTTTTCCATATTAATGTCAATGACACAGAATGCACGTAGATTGGTTAAGCTCAGAGTGGTTCTCCTTTTACAGGAAATGATTACAATTATTAAATAACCAACTGAGAGATACTGAGAGAGGAAACTGCTCTTTGCATTGGGCTTAGTTCTAAGCAGGACTGAGGAGCCAGGTGACCCAGTACGGGGCAGGGGCCAGGCTGGTAGGAGGCAGAGGTGTGGGGCAAGGGGCAGAGCAAGGGAGGAGGTGAGGCGGAGAGTGAGTCCTGGAGGCACAGGGCTCCTCATTTCAGCACCCGAAGCTCTGGTTCTAACAGATCTTCCTTTGCTTCTGTGATTATTCAGCTATATGAGTCAATAAATTCCTATTTCTGCTTAGGGAAAAAAAAGTCAAAATAATAGCAAATATGAAAGAGCCTCTGATCTCAGAGACAATGGAGGACATCTAAAATCTGACAAAATGGGCCACAATTCAATTTTTATAAAGAGTTAATTTTGCAAAAACTAAGCAAGAACATTAAAGGCACAGGCTTTTAGAATCAATACACCAGAAAGATACAAAGGAGAAATCAAGATGCTTATAGGCAGTTGTTGATTACCAAAGTAGGAGACAATAAAGTAAATCCAAAAACCTGATTGAACTAATAGCCCCATCCTCTGAACTAACAAAATTAGCCTGCCTGCCCACAAGCAGCAAACTTGACTCAGCATCACTTCTCTGCCCTGTGGATCAGTGGGAGAGCAGAATGAGAGGCACCAGGAACAAAAGAGAGGGCCTGTGCGGATAGCCCACGGTTAATAGCAAAGGGGATGTGAATCTCAGCTAGAACCCATCTCTCCTCTTCAGAGTCCCTGAAAACACCGCGGGAGGTGACGGTTTAGACACTGGGGATCTCCCTCTACCTTGGGAGCCATCTGACCTCAGCCCCTGATTTACACTCCAGACCCAAGTTCCATGCTTAGAGGTCCTAAGGAGGGAAGAAGTCACATGGGCAAGGCTGGAAGGGTATATCTGGCCAGCTCCATCAATAAATACGACTTTCTACATCTCTAGGGCCATGGGGTCAACATTCCTACTTTAAACTCTTGATTTCTTTTACACAGTCTCCTTAGATATCCTGTAGCCATTGTTGCCATCACTCCTGTGGTCCTTCACGTCTAGGATACAGGCTATCTGTCCGTGTGCAGGGGCCACGCCTCGTATGTTAGTCATGATTCAGGTGCTGAAAAGCCTCCCTGGTAGGAGAGGTCATGTGATGGACTGTGCTCCAAATGGGGAAATAAGCCAGTGTATAGCGAGGAGCCATCAGGTATGAAAATAGGAATTGCCAACTTGGTCAGATAAGGCAATGACTGGTAAACAGAATCTGATTTTAACACAAACGCAACAGGATACACCAGAGCTCTGGTCTGGTCATGGTCTCTTCCCATAGGAAAGATGAGGCTACGGCAATTCAATATCCTGGCAGCAAAAAACTTGGAATGGTTTTCCAATCCCCAGGGGATGGTTAGAACTTGCGGAGCAGCTTTTGGTTGTCCCAAGGTAACAAAATTAAGGCATGAGATGGCAGGGCCCAGGGATAGTAAACATATTACAATGTGTGAGACAGAACTGTCCTGCCCAGAATGTCAACAGTGTCTCTTGAGCATGGGTGAAATGTTTTCTTCTATGTTCCTTATAAGCCCACTTCCCTCTTGGTCTATGGGGGCACAGAACCTCCCTTCCTGCCTCATTAGGAGCGATGCCAAAAACGTTCCCCCTTTCCCCTGGGGCCCAGAGAAAGGCATCCCAGGGCAGGGACAGTGCTCTTCACAGTGCCCCAATGTGAGGCTCCCCTAACCCACCCACCACCCCCTGGCACCCAACTTGAGAGGAGCCTCCTGTGCCAACCACAGATAGGCATGGTGTGCCACCAGTCCCGAAGCTTCTCTCCCTCACACCCCACAGACCCGAGGAAAGAAGAAGAATAGAAAGAATCACTTCCTACCCTAGGGTGACCAGTTCTCCCTCAGGGACTCTGGCTTCAATAACAGGTTGAGATGGTTTCTCTCCATGTTAGCACTGATATAACCCACTCTTTAGCAGATCCTGGACTTTGGGCCTGGATACAGCAAGCCCCACAGAACACCTAGAAGCACACACCCAAGGTAGACCTCTAATTCCTCTGCATGAGTTCAGGGTCTCTGATAGAAGAAACAAGACATGGGGTGTGGGAACACTTTGTAAGGACAGCGTACTTTAAAACTTCTCTCAAAGCACTGCTTTATACTTCCCTCTAAGACACTGACTTCCAAAGACAAGGAACTAACCCAAACAAAGTAAACCTTGGGGCAGAACTAAACTGTCAAGCTAGTTTGCCTTTCCTCCTGTGAGGTGTCAGCTCCTGTGTTTATTCCTATCTCTATGGAAACTCCTCTCTCTTTTCCAGTCAGCATCCTGTCCCTGGAAATCACAGGACCTGGGCTGGGGCGAACAAGTTGGGTCCTGGGGTGGTGTGGAAACTGGGTCAGAAGTTACTCTCAGAATGTGCACTGGGGGGGAGGCAGATGGCGCGGTGGGGCTGCAGGCTGCTGGGCGCGGTGGGTCCCACACTCGTCCACAGAGGGGCTGCATGTGGGGCCGAGCTGGGAAGAGGGGACAGGCTGAGCATCTGGGGGAGCAGATGGGCCGGAGGAATGGCTGCTGGAGACTGACAAAGGCTTGGCAAGTGGGACCTGATACTGTTTATTTTTAAATGGGAAGAAGCTAAAAAAAGAAATTGGGTGGGTTTGAGCAGCTGGACACAGTTCTTCCATATAATCACTGAAGTCTTTCATTTTCTAATAAAAATGCTACCCAGAGGGTAAGAGAGGATGCACAAGGAAATGGCATGGGGGATATTGCTGGAGACCAGGGAGAGTAAATGAGGGTAAACACCCCACAGGCTGTAAAGATGAGACCAAAGGTAACAAAGAAACAATCAGAGCTCTTGTGAAAGAGAAGGGTGGCCAGGGCAAAACACTCAGGAAGACCCGAACTCCTGTCCCATCCTGTGCCAACCCGCCAGGACACCTCTCCCCTTGCTTCATTGGACAAGGCACTTTGGTCCCTTCCATTCAGAAGTCCATGTTTCATGAGTAACCCCTCTCTCACGCTCCTCCCTGTATGGTGAGTGCTATTCTTCCATCTGCATCACATAAGACCCATGAATACTCTGTGTGTGCTCAGTAATTAGTTATTTAACACCTGCCTCTCTCTTTGCCCTAAATAAGTTACAGAATCTCCTGACTTCCTTAATGTTCCATTCCATCCTATATCCATGCCAAAGGAATATATGAAGGCACTCAAAAGCAACACCTCCTTCCTTCTTGTAAGTGTACGAAGCTTCAAAATACATCTGGTCAATGAAATGAAAATTTCCAGTATCTACTACTGAGATCTAAGCAATGTATGCTCCTGAGAGAGAATCAAATACTGTGGTGATAAAGACAAAGCCAACTTTGCTTAAATGGACAAGTCACCTGCTCCACAGTTTACATATCCTGCTTGGTTAAAAACAGCACAGCCTAGGGGTGCCTGGGTGGCGCAGTCGGTTAAGCGTCCGACTTCAGCCAGGTCACGATCTCGCGGTCCGGGAGTTCGAGCCCCGCGTCAGGCTCTGGGCTGATGGCTCGGAGCCTGGAGCCTGTTTCTGATTCTGTGTCTCCCTCTCTCTCTGCCCCTCCCCCGTTCATGCTCTGTCTCTCTCTGTCCCAAAAATAAATAAACGTTAAAAAAAAAAAAAAAAAAACAGCACAGCCTATAGTCTGGCATCCACATCCATGCAGCATATGAAGCAATTTCAGGGGGCTTTCAAATAGCCAAGCAAACAATAAGCTCTTGATATAATCAGAGAACTTCAGCCATATTTGAGGGGCTGGGATCCTGCCAAAAGTTCTGGAATGGCCAACAGTACTGTCTCACCCCGTGTTCTTGCTCTTCTACCAACATGGCCGTGCTTTTAGTCCTCATGTCTCTGCTCTGGATTGTGCAGAAGCCTCTTTGTTAGCTGGCATGCTATACTCTGGCCTTTCCCCCTCTGGTTCGTCAGGTACACTGAATATGTCCCTCCATTGTGCAAAATATCTTGGTGGCTCTTTTACTACTTGAGATTAAAATCCAAAGAAGGTCCTTTACAATCAGACCTCATTTTACTTTCCAACCTTGATTCCTGCTAATGACACAGCTCTACTCACTGTTCTTCCAACATGGCACGTACTTTTACAGCTCTGTGCCTTTGCACAAGCTGTTTTCTCTACTGAAAATGTGTCCTCCTAATTCTTTCTTCAAGCTCCAGCTCAGCGTCAGCTCAGGAGACCAACAGCTTTGGACCAGTCCAAATGGTGCTCAGGTTCTGGGCCTACTTTTTAACTGCACTGCTCCGGGCAAGCTCAGACTCCTAGTTCACAGTTGGTATTTGATAAACATAGGCTACTCTAACCCTGTCAGAGTCAGTCACCCCTTTTCTGTGTTTCTGTAACCCAGGGGATAGATAGTATCAATCTATATGCTTTAGCTATACAATTTCTGATGCAAAAACAAATTCACTATGTGATGACCTTAAGCTATATTGCTAAGTAGGAGAAACTATTCCCTTTTTGCAAAGGAGAAACTAGAAGGGCATAGACTTTAAGTAACAGGTCCTAGGTCATACACTGGTAAGTAGAGTAGTAAGGATAGTACAGGGATTCACACATTCCCCTAACTCAAATGTCTTCATGCTGCCTGCTATATTGTACAAATTTATGTCTGTGTAGCATTGTGTGTCCCTCCCCTAGAATGGAATCTTCAAGATATTTGTCCCTTCAGTGCCAAATACAAAGTAGATCTTTAAGAAGTGTTTTTTTCCTTGAAATACTTCAAATACGTCAAAAACTAGTACTTAGTTATGCATGTGTTCCTTAAGCAATGGTTGATAGATATTCACCAAGTGTCAATTTCAGGAGCTCAATATTTTCAAGAACAATATGGCTTAAAATAACACTTGAAGTTAAAAAAGTAATTGGAATTCACCATTAGAGTAGGAGATTTAACATATCCCCTCAGAAAATGACACCTAAAAGATCAAAGGTAAGAATATAAAATAGCTGAATAAAAATTAATAGGCCTAGCACCCAAACTGGAAAGGAAGAAGCAAAACTTATCTCTGATTGCAAAGGAAATGATTTTATATGTAGAAAGAACTAAAGATTTTATATACATAAAAAAACCCCAAACTGTTACAACTAATGAAAAAAAATTCGGCAAAGATTCAAGACAAAAATCAACATGCAAAAATCGGCTGCACTTCTATACACTAACAATAAACCATCTGAAAAGCAGATTAGGAAAAGAATTCCATTTACAATAGCATCAAAAAGAAAAAAAATACTTAGGAATAAATTTAACTAAGGAGGGAAAAGACTTATATACTGACAACTACAAAACACTTCAAGAAGAAACAGACATCCATATTCATAGATTGGAATATTTAATATTATTAAGATGACAATACCACCCAAAGCTATCTACAGATTCAAGGCAATCCCTATCAAAACCCCAATGATGTTTTTTTTTTTTTTTCAAAAAACAGAAAAACTCATCTTAAAATTAAGATGGAATCTCAAGGGAACCTAAATAAGCAAAACAATCTTAGAAGAGGAGAGGCTATCAAGATGGTGACACAAGAGGTTCCTCCCCTTCCCTCCTTCTGTGGCTGCACTGCATGCACAGCTATACATTCAGTAAATGGAGCAATTTACACTGAAAGAAATCCAGAAACTGGCAGAAAAACTCCTACACATCAGGTAAATGAGAAAATACCCACATCTTAACAGGCAGACAAGGCTGAGACATACTCTTGCCATAAACCCCACCCCCCACATAGCATCCTACAATTGGGAGAAAAACCCTAATTCCCAGCTTATCCCTGAGGAACAAAGATTCTGAACCCCACATCTAGCACCCCAAATTTTAAGACTCCCATTGCAGGAACAGGCAATTAGCTCTGAAAACCAATGGTGCCTGTGTTCATAAGACCCCCAAGACGAGCAAACAAAGAAGCAGTCTTGAGGGGCACATGAGCACTTATCACAGCTCTCTCCCCAGAGTCACCACTAAGAGAGCAAGCAAAAATCTCCCAGTCTTTCTCTGAAAGAGGTCTACTGCATAGTTTAAAATTTTCTGCCTGAGAGTCAGACTGCTCATTTAGCACACATCTAAAGAATGTCTGTGATCCTCCCAGGTCACTGGGAAGCTGGTGGACACCTCCCCCACCT
The DNA here is from genome assembly GCF_007474595.2 of Lynx canadensis. Classification (NCBI taxonomy): domain Eukaryota; kingdom Metazoa; phylum Chordata; class Mammalia; order Carnivora; family Felidae; genus Lynx; species Lynx canadensis. The sequence goes on from NC_044319.2 coordinate 32,297,935, forward strand.
TTTCCCTCCAGCTCACTCCAAGTTGCCAGTATCTCCCTGGAAGGAGCTTGAATTACACCTGCATGCCAGCTTTTGCAGCTGCTGTCCAAGGAACAGGTCCCCCAATGGCCTAGCTCTGGTGGCCACTGAGGCTTCCATTCACAAGTCCCATAGGACTGCAGCAACCAAAGAAGCAGTTCCTAACAGGCACAGGAGCACTCTCCTGAGACCACACACCAAGTCTTGGCACAGACTGAGCAGGCAAAAGTTCCCATCTCCCAGTTTTTCCTCAGAAACAGGTTTAAATATATACTCTCCCAGCTGATGATTGAGGGTCTAGATTCTAATCATACTGCATCAAGGTGCTGATTGTGACCCTCCCCTAGGGCACACTAACAGGTCTTAGCACATCTTCAGCTAAGAAGGCCATTAAGAATGAAGAAGGTAACTTGAACTTGGACAATCACAAAGGTTTGAGAAAAAAATTAGAAGCTCAGGCCAGGCTGACTGACATGGTTCTACTTCTACACAACACAACTCTGTCAAGACTAAGAGACATGGTAATTTTATCTAATGCAAAGAAACCATTACAGAGAGTAAAATATATATATATTTATATATATATATATATAAATATAAGACATGGTAACTTTATCTAATGCAAAGAAACCATTACAGAGAGTAAAACATATATATATTTATATATATATATATAAATATATATATATATATATATATACATACATACATACACATATATATATAAATAAAGAAACAGAGGAATATGTTCCAAACAGAAACGAAGATAAATCTTCAGGAACAGATCTTAATGAAATGAAAATAAGTGATTTTTATTTGACTGAAAGTTTAAAATAACAGTCATTACAACACTCACCAAAGCCAGGAGAGTAATATATAAACAAAATGAGAATTTCAGCAATGTATAAAGGTATAATTTATCACAATGAAAGAATTATTAGGCCTGTCTAATAGAAAGATACATAGAACAATGAATACATGCAATTTTCATATATAAATGGACCATAATCAAACTGAATATGAACTAAGCCAGGAAAGGAACCCAAATATATTCTAAAAAGTTATCATGAAGGCTATGCTCACCAACAATGGAATAAAATAAATCAGCAACAACAAAAATTTATAGAACTTAACACATTAGTAAATTTTTAAAAATTTTCATTGATTTAAACCACTTTTATTGAAGTAATAATAAAATGAATAAACATTGGCAAGTATGATGAATTAAGAAAACAAGGCCAAATAAACAACAAGAGATAATAATATATAGGAGATTTAAAACTCTTTGGAGATTATATAGCAATATATTTGGTGACGTAGCTGAGAAACAAAGTATCTAGAAAATATAAATTGCCTAAAATTCTCAAAGAAAAAGTAGAAAGCCTGAAAAAGCATAACCACAGAAGAACTGAAACAGTGGTCAAAGCTCTACACTTAAAGAAAAATTGGCCAAATGATCTTAATGAGCAAGTTCTACCATAAGGTCAAGGAACAGACAATTTCCGGAAACTGTTTCAGAGGATTGAAAATCATGGGAAGCTTCCACTTATTTCATGGTGCTAGTATAACCCTGATACTAAAGTCATAAAAAGCCAATATGGGGAAAGAAAATCATGAGTTAATCTTTCTTATACACAGTGCCTTAAAAATTCTAAATTAAATACCTGTAAATTGAATATAGGAGTGATTAAAAGAATACTCGCAATTGAGTAGGATTTATCCCAGGAATGGAAGGAGGATTCAGTATTAAAAAACATTAGAAATTTATGAGAACAATTAAAGGAGGATAATCTTATGATCAATCCATAGATGCTAATAAAATATTAAGTAAAACTGCACACTCATTCATGATTTTTAAAAAAAGCCAACTAGTAAAAGAAAAGAGGAAGCTTCTTTAAGTTGATAAAGAAGATATGTCAAAACCCAGAGCAGGTATTCCCTCCCACTAGCTTTAAGAAAAAGACATTTTCTCTTCTGTCACTCAAAACCACGCTGAAAGTCTCCGTCAGTACCACAAGACAATTAAATGCAGCAAGAGTTAAATTTGTTGGCAAGGACAAACTGTCATTATTTGTAGATGATATGACCATCTATTTAGGAAAATCAAAAGAAACAACTGGCAAATTACTAGAGCTAACAAAAGATTTAAACAAGAAAGAAGCAAAATTATCAACTCAAAACAAAAATCAGTACCTTTCTTATATCAAAGCAATAATCCGCAAAGAAGTGTCCAAGACTTCTGAGGAGAAATGATAAATCATTATGTAATAACCTTAGGGAAGGCTTGAATAAATAACTATTCATGATTGAAAATTCAGAGTCAATATCACAGACATGCAAACGCTACCCAAATTAAGCTACAATTCATTGCAAACCTAACAAATTCAGATATAAATACCAATGTCAGGAATCAAGACATACTATAGAACTCTAGTATTTAAAATAGGAAGAATCGAGTAGATCAATACAATAGAATGGAGCCCTAAAATGAACCCATGTATACTTGGATATTGACTATATATTAAAGGTGGTCTTTCAAACAGGTAGGGAGAGTATGGACCATTGAATAAAATAGTTTTTTTAAGTCATTTATTTTTGAGAGAGAGACAGAGAGAGCGAGTGGGGGGGGGGAGGGAGGGAGAGGGAGAGAGAGAGAAAGGAGAGAGAATCTGCACGGTCAGCACAGAGTCCCACATGGGGCTTGAATTCACAAACCATGAGATCATGACCTGAGCTGAAACCAAGAGTCAGATGCTTAACCAACTGAGCCACCCAGGTGCCCCAGAATAAAACAGTTTTAAGATATAAAAACCATTCTTAGTTGCAGGCCATACGAAAATAGGCAGTAGACCAGATTTGGCCCATGGGCCATCATTTGCCAACTCCTGTTCTATTCTATTCTTGGTACCTGCCCTAAAGGAATACTTACATATATGTACAAGGAGGCATAAATAGGCATCTCTACAGCAGCTGCATTTGCAAAAGAGAAAAATTAGAAGCAACCTAAAATTTCAGCAACAGAAGAATGGCTAAAAAACATTATATATCCATACCATGTCCAGTCATGCCAATCCACATACACTAATATAGAAACAGCCTCAAAATAACACCATGAGGAGGGGGAAAAAAGCACATATTTTAGAATATTTATCCATTTATTAAACCACACACACACACACACACACACACACACACACACACACACACACATAGCAGTAAAGGTATGGAAAGCTATACTCCAACCTGACAATAATGGTTACCTCTCATGGGAGAGGAAAGTGAGGTGTGTTTGCTGGGGTCAGAGGAATTATTGTCTTAGAGGGCTTCAGTCTTACCTGTATTTTTGACTTCATAAATTAAAAAGAATAAAAGAATTAAAAAAAGGAAGTCTAGGAATCTTTCTGCTTAATGACCTTAGACCCTGGCTACCTCCCCTAAGTATGGAGTCAAGGCATGTGGGTGAGAAGACAGAAGCTAGATGACTGTCACCCCCTAGTTATGACTGCTCATGGCTGGGGCCTCCCTCTCCAGGTAGCACTAAGATCCCTTGGGACTATTAAAGAAGCCTAAAATGTGACAGTTGTGGCCTCAGCTATATCCTGTTCAAACACAAAAGCAACAGCTTAGGGCAACTCCCATTTTTAAGCAAGCTTGGTATTTTAAAATCTAAAACTGACAAACAGGTAAAGCATTCCAAAATGATTCAGCCAACAGCACAGAAAACTGTTCTAGGACATCCAGTTAAACACAGGAGATGAGAGATCTTTGCTCCCTCCAAAACCCCATTAAAAAGCAAGTAAGCATTTGATGGGGCACCTGGGTGGCTCAGTCGGTTAAGAATCTGACTTCGGCTCAGGCCATGATCTTACAGTGTGTGGGTTCAAGCCCTGCATCAGGCTCTGTGCTGACAGCTCAGAGCCTGGAGCTGCCTCAGACTCTGTGCCTCCCTCTCTCTCTGTCCCTCCCCCGTGCGCACTCGCTCACTCTCTCTCTCTCAAAGATTAATAGACATTAAATTTTTTTAAAAGCAAGTCAACATTTGAAAAGGTATAAACTCACAGGCAAGGAATGGAATAGAAGTGAAAAGCAAGTGGGCAAAATGAACCCATTTTTACAAGACAGAAAACAGATGGAGGAATTAGCAGCACTGAGACACCTAGATAGTAGATGTCAGAGGAGAAAGTCATTCCTACACCAGATCCCCAGAAGGCCTAGCCATTAGAGGCACCATGTACCACAGACGGCAACAGTAAACCACGGAGACAAGAAAACAGAGAGGTTGGTTACAAATCTTGGTAATGTAGGGCACGTGGGTGGCTCAACTGGTTATGGCCTCACAGTTAGGGAGTTCGAGCCCCACATCAGGCTCTGTGCCGACAGCTAAGAGCCTGGAGCCTACTTTGAATTCTGTGTCTCCCTCTCTCTGTGCCCCTCCCCTGCTTCTTGTCCCCTTCTCTCTCTCTCTCTCTCTCTCTCTCTCTCTCTCTCTCTCTCAAAAATAAACAAGTATTTAAAAATATCTTTAAAAAATCTGGGTAATGAGGGGCGCCTGGGTGGCTTGGTCGGTTAAGCGTCCGACTTCGGCTCAGGTCACAATCTCACGGTCCGTGAGTTCGAGCCCCGTGTCGGGCTCTGTGCTGACCGCTCAGAGCCTGGAGCCTGTTTCAGGTTCTGTGTCTCCCTCTCTCTCTGCTCCTCCCCTGTTCATGCTCTGTCTCTCTCTGTCTCAAAAATAAATAAACGTTAAAAAAAAAAAAAAGAATAAAAATCTGGGTAATGAGCATACAGACCCTGGGGCTTCCTTCTTTCTCTGCCCCCCACTCCCCATGACGAAGGCAATGATGAGAAATTTTTTTTGTGAATAAATTGTATCAAAGTGACTCTAAACTCAGGGACAACGGGTACAGTGGCATTTCAGAATGCCAAAGATATTTTCATTAAGTTTCTCAAGAGAAAAACAGATTACATATAAAGAATCAAAAATCAAAATGGCATTTCTCAACAGTAAAGCTAAAAACTAGAAGACAAATTACATCTTCCAAATTTTTCAAGAGAAATTACCTTTCAACCTTAAAATTCAGTGCTCAGACAATCAATCAAATGTGAGAATAGAATAAAGACAGTTTGGGAAATGCAAGTCTCAAAAATATTTATTATCCATGGTCCTTTTCTAAAGGCCCTTCTACTAGGTCTAATAGAAGTAGTCCTTGTACTGAAGGACGTGCTCCACCAAATCAAAGGGAGGAGAAAACAAGGGGACATGGGGTCCAAGACCCAGGGATTCAGCCCGGGAAAGAGGAGGAGGAAAGTGTCAGGACCAGCTGTACAGTCCATCTAAAGAGATATGATCCAGATGGGACAGAGGATGGAAGGGCCCAGGAGAGGTTCTCCGGGAAAAGAAGAGAGCTGACAGATTGCCAAATACATCTGACCACATGGAAATGACTATTCTGAGGGATTTTTCCATTTTACTGGGGAGTTTGCAAAGAAGTGGTGATAGTAAACTACTAATCAAACAAAAAGAGGCAAGGTGATTCTTAATCTGAGGTGGGCAAACAGTGGACTAGAAAGGAAATTCAATTATAGCATATTAACTGGCGTGGCAGTAAGCCACACTTAACATGGTGGTAATGGGAACATCGAGTGCTGATGGAACCAAACACAGAGCTACCACCATATTGGAAGGAGAAGTAGGTCTCAGATGCTAAAACCTCATGTAGAAAGCAGCTAATATTTATAATTCTTAAGGGAAGAACTAAGAGAATATACTTTAGAAAGGTGGAAGTAAATGTCAGAAACAACTGAAGTGAATTGGAAGTTGTTGCTGATGAGGAGAAGGATGTATGAGCAGAATGGAGACTAAAGATTCATTTACCTCAAGGAAGCCTTGCAGGAAGATTTGACTTCTGACCCATAAACAGATATTCCTTAAACTTTCTGGGTTTCCATTTTTTCCCACTGCAGAACAGGGATAATGACAGTACTTACCTACAAAGCTACTATTGAAACCACATGACATAATTTGGTAAAAATGCTCTTGTGAGCATTGCCACTTCACTTAGAGCAATTTTTCCATACGCAGGTAGAGTGAAGCCACAACTAAAACACAAGATGTCCAAGAACTGAGGGCTGGAATGTGAAATTGATGTAATGCCAAATGGTTCTGCCTAGCTTGCTTGTCCCGAATTGCAATTCTTTGTTATTCCTGAAGAAATCCATTTTTGCTGCTTAAAAAAATTTAATGCCAAATGTACACAAGCAGCAAGGAGAGATGAATGAATAAGTGTGTAATATTTATCAAGGCAGGTGTCTCTTCTTACCTAAAATTAAGGAAGCTTAGAATAAATTATGTATAACTGAATTTGACTCCCTTTCTAATTGAACTATGTGTTCTTAGACATATCACGTACGTTCCCTGGTCTGGAGTTTCCTCATCTGTAAAAATGGAGATAAGCAATACCTGCCCTGGGTGGTTGTTGAGGTGCTTCAATAAAATAACCAATGTGGAAGATCTCTGTGCAGGGTCTGGTACAGTTTCTTCTCTGACAAAGGGTGGCAGCTAGAGCAACCCCACATTAGTCTGTTCCTTCCATCTCCAACATACATCAAGCAACCAGGGTCAGCTAAGCATAGCCTCCTGAGGAGGGATCCATCATGTTCCCTTTTCTCTCAATCACCCTTAATTAGATAACAATACGTATTCACCGTAGAAAAAGCTGAAAATATAAATAAGCAAAACCAGGAAAATATGTATCATAAATAATCCCCATCAATAAAAAGCTAATCACCATCTGTATGTTAGTATGTAACCTTCTGCGTACTTTTCCGTATGTGCACGGAACTTTTAAATAAAAATAAATTTTTATTCTACCTATTATTCTCTGTTCATCTTTCTTCACAGTTAAATTATTTCAAAATCGCTACTTTCAGTGGTGGCATAGTCAACTTACTAGATGTCCTGTACCTCTTATACTCTTTCCTGCTACCCCTCAGGGGATAGACAGTGGCCATTCCAGCGCTTACCTGAGCTTACGGGGTGGACTAGAGGGTTGACACAAGAGGAAAAAGCAAAAGCCCCCTTAAGTTGTGTGTTTCAGTACATGCTGGCAATCACAAGCACAATGATACCAACTCAGCTATCTCAAATGAGGCCAGCAGCTGCTCCATAAGCTTTTTAAAGCAGTGTTTATTTCTAGGTCTTGGGAGGAATGTGAGATATTTTGGAAGTCCTGCACATCTCTGACTTCTCAGAGCTTTAAAAATGAATACATGCACACAAACATATATATCTATATACACACAGACACGTATACACACATATACATATACTACATATAGATGCTATACAGTTACAACATACATATAATATTCACTGCACATAATATATAAATACACACTGTAAATAAATACATACTGTAAAAATATATTGCACTAAGTATGTGCATATTATTTTGGGGAAAGTGGGCTAATTTCATCCTTCTATTGCTAATAGGAACACTGAAAACTCAAGTTCTGCTACCTCCAGGGAGTAATGGGTTTTCTTGGAGGAAAAGAGACCCAGATTTAGAAACACACATCCAAAGCTTCAGCACGTACATAATAAAGATTTTGCTTTTCCCTAAGTTCATCTATAGAAACTGCTGGGCACCAGGCTGTGACTTGAATAACCACCACTTATCTGTACTGTAGAAGCAGGAATCGAGGGCTCTCAAGTAATGAATCTAATCCCACAAGCCACCTGAAAAAGCCCATTTCAACCACTGACATTCAAGCCATGGATCTCATCTTCGGCTTAGCATTCTTTACCAAGAGTACAGTTCCCGAGGCTGGGAGCCTGTGCTGTGCACTTAGCAGGAAAAAAGGACAAGAGCTGGCCAGACCTGGGGGGCTCACCAGGCCACCACTAACTGGAACCTGGCTCTAGTTCAAAGTCTTCTCTCTGTCAGCAGACCCAGTAACGGAAAGTTAAAAAGAACCTTTGAAAATGTTTTTGCCATGCTAACCATATCTGAACTAAGCGGTGGAATTATTTGCCACATTCCACCTCTCAGACCAGAGGGGTTAAGGCTTAGGTTCAGGTTCCCACAGAGAAGAAAATGTGTAAGCAGTGAATTGCGCAGTGTGCTTCCTGCATCATTAATGATCCTTCGGTGTGGGAGACAATGGAGGGGGCACCATCAGGTCGTCATCCACCAAGGAACACACTGTTCATAACAACATGCATTGCTTTCGCCACACAGAGAGGCCCGGGAGAGTGCTAACAAGCCGGCACAACAGGCTAATTTGACGTGTGGGATTAATACGTTAATTTAATGCTCTCCTGTTTGGTTAAGTGTTTTGCATTTCTATATTTCTAAGTTTGCATTCAGATCCCTTTATATGGGAAACCATTTGGCTTCTCTAGCCTCCTTTCCTTCACCCTCCTGAGTGATAACTCCTCATCCGCCATGTCTGCCTCCTCACTTGAATGGCAAGCCTATTTCTGACTTCAGGCTGTATGTGTGCTATTCTCCTGACCGGGAATGCTTGTCTTTTCTCTACTGACCTAGCCAAGCCCCGATCTTAATTCTCCAGAGTCCTACTCAAGCCTCAGCTCTTTAAACCATTCCTAAAAGCTTAGCTCGCCCTGACCACCACTCCTCACAAACATCGGCTGCCTCCATGACTCATTCTGGTCTCTCTGTGCAAAATACCTTACATTGGTCCTCAACTGATTTGCACATGCCTTGCATCTCCAGCTGGACCACAATCTCCTATGACACAGGGGAGATGCCTCATAGCTTCTTTCTCCCACTATTAGCACGCTGGCCTGGAGACATAACCATTCTTTAACCTCATCTTACTTTATCCCTCCCTGGCATCACCATCATTGACCACTCCCTCCATGAAATACCCTCTTTTTCTCAGTTTCAGTGAAATCACCCTCGAGATTTTCCTCCCCCTGTTGGCCCCTTCTCCTCTATCCAATTTTAACTGTTGGTGTTCCTCAGGTTCAGTCCTGGCCACCACCTTTTCTTCTCTTTCTGTACTCTCTCCAGAAAGTCCCAAACACTTCCATGGCTCCAAAATACCAAGTACATGCTCCCAAAAATCTATCTCTAGCCTGGACCTTTCTTCTGAGAAATGCCTGGGAAGGCTAAGCCAATCAACATTCTATAATGTTAATGAAAATAAGACTTTTTTCTATAGATCACTTAGCTCTTCATAAAGAAAAGCTCTTGTTCCATGGTTTTATTGCCTCTGTTCCAAAGCAGACATCACAACGATGATTATCCTGATAGGCCACCATGAAATACCTTGTTCTTGGAGGGAACTGACGAATAACAGACTCTACCATATACAAGGACAGACTAGTACACGATAGGCACAGAAGCACTGAAAGAGATGCAAAAAAAAAGGAAATGAGGAGGAAGGGACCATGTTTTTCACTCAGAGTTCCCCAGAGCTCTGCAATGTGTCTCCCACATAGGGTATTGAAATTTTTTCCCCCTAAATGAGCAAATTAAGAAAGGACGAACCAGACTGACCTTGCCAAAGGAGCCAAGTCTAAGAAGGGTTCCAGTCTTGAGAAAATGGCTTATCCATAATAAGTACTCGATCTCCATTTCTTGAATTGATTTAAGCAGTAGAGAAATAGAAGATCATGAGCCACTCTCAAACAGAACTACTCTTCTTAGACTAGTTTGCTTTGTGATGCCTCAGTTAGGTGGGACTGGAGTCACTGACCTTCTTATCAGGCCAACTGACATGTATATCCTGCCAATTAGTGAGTTAGGATTCCACAAAACTAAGTAAGCACTGGTTATATATCATGTCAATAATTCTTACAATTGACTGAACTCTCAAACTCATGGGATTTCTGTATCTACATCTTCAAAGTCAAACCAACCAATATAGCAGATAAACTGAATGTGTATCAGCACAGAGCCATGGTCTTTGGGCTCCTTCTGACACATCAGAGCATCAGATCCCTCTCAGAACCATTAGACTGACCCTCCCTGATTGTCACTGGAGGCATCTTTCCTCAATTAAGTCTATAAATAGAAATTTTACTGCTTTAGAGAGAACATAAATCAGCTCAGCAGGATACTCTTGGGGCAAAGAAGAGGAGACATGGGCAGGGGGAGGAGGACATATTGAAATTATTCAATGAAATGAACATTAGGGATGGGGGGGGTGAACTGCTTGAGGTATCGATTCTCCTTTGCATAGGAATAACTAACAAGCAGCCTGGAGGTATCTTCCTTCAAAGGAGAGAGCACATCCAGAATTGGCAAGAAGTAATGTCACTCTACTGATGTTTCACAATGTGTCCACTTATTAAAAGATTTCAATGCTGAACACAAATTCTAGCTCCCCGAGAGAGTGCTTGTGTAGAGGAAAAGCATGTTGCTTCAGCAGTTAACTCCTCTTTTGTCCGCCCAGCTCGGGTGCTTTGTGAAAGTACCTTTCGTCAGCTTCCTACAGCTCTGTGCCTCAGTGAGTCACAACCAATAATCCCACATCTCATAAAGCAGCAGGGTACCAGAAAGGCTAATTTCTCCCCATCCATTTCTTTCCTATATATATTTTGTTCACTGAGCGTTAAAATAGCATTTTGCCATCACTAGACCAATTACTATCTATGCTGCTATGGAAAATAATAAGCTCCCTGTATAATGATCAACAAGCCTCAGCTTTAGGAAGTTCTTTCAGTTTTCACTCTGTATTCTCCATGCTGCTGCATGAGCCTACTTCTTCTTGTACTGCCCTCAGTGAAATCAGAAAATATTCACCCATTCGACAAGTATTTACCGCACGCTTACTCTGTGCCAGGCATTGTGATGCATGCCAAGGATACAAATCTCTGACTTCACGAGGCTAATAGTTCAGTGAAAGATATAAGGATTAAACAAGTTATTGGATAAAAACATTTCATTGCAACTATGATAAGTATAGCAGAAGAGATCACGTACAAGGTGTCCAAAATGAGTTGTTGATCAGGACCTGATTGACTTAGGAGGGTCAGCGAAAGACACCCAAACAAGATATCATTCAAATTGCAATCTGAAGGATGAATAGAGATGGAAGTAGAGGGGAGAGAGAGCAGCCTAGGAGATGAACGAGGCTGTGTGAGGCAGGAGGGGCCAGGTGTGCAAATGAAGAGAAGAACAGAGTGTAAAGTGGGAGAGGGGGGCCGAGGGGTGGGGAGCAGACCCCCGAGGGGTGGGGGCCGAGGGATGGGGAGAGGTAGCAAGCTCAAGATCAGGCAGGGCCCCATAGGTCATGTTAAATATTGAGAGTTTACTCCTAAAATAATGGGACACCACGAAGGATTTTAAGAAGGATAACCGAAGATGGTTAGGTTTTTACTGAGAAGTATCACTCTGCACTATGAGGATAAAGAACTTAAGAAGGCAAAATGGAAGCAGGTAGACTAGTTAAAAGCTATTCAGTAGACTGGGCAAGAAATGAGAGCAGTTAGATTAGGATGACTTAGCAGAAATGGAAATAATTTTTAAAAGTTAAGATCTACCGTGGTGCCTGGGTGGCTCAGTTGGTTGAGGGTCGGACTTCAGCCCAGGTCATGATCTCATGGTTCGTGGGTTCAAGCCCCACATCAGGCTCTGTGCTGACAGCTCAGGGCCTGGAGCCTGCTTTGGATTCTGTGTCTCCCTCTCTCTCTGCCCCTCCCCATTTCCCCCTCTCCCTCCCTCTCTCAAAAATAAATAAATATTAAAAACATTTTTTTAAAGTTAAGATCTACCTAGGTGACAGAATATACCGTATGAACAGGTAGAACTGAGGGACAGAGAGTACAAAGGTTAACTTCATGGCTTTGGCCTTGAATAACTAGACAGCTTATGACTTTTCTAGAAATAGAGAATGCTAGAGGGAAAGGAGCTAGTTGGAATTATGGGGGGAAGAGGTACACAAGTTCAGTATTACACATGGCAAATCTGAGATTTACCTGTGAGATGCACAAGTGGAGCCATTCAGTAGCCACTGGATATATGAGGTACCTCATCATTAATGAACATCACTCAAAATTATTGCAGAGTCCAACACTGTACATTTAATTTTTTTCTAGATGGGGGTATGTTCTAGAATTGCACTGGTCAAAATGGAATCCCCTAACCACATAGGGGCTACTCAGCTTCAAATTAAAAATTAGTTTCTTGGTGACACTAGCCACATTTCAAGTGCTCAGTGTGGTTGTGTCTCCTGTGTTGGTCATTTCCATTATTGTAGAAAGTTCGATCATACAGCCCTGCCTAGAACATCAGAGGGCTTCCTATTCACAACACTCAGCTCTGATTAGTCTTCCAGTGAATGTTCAACTGCCATTCTATCAACACTGAGAAATCCTACTGTTTTTTGTGCTCCAAACAAAGCTTTGATTTTGAAGATGAAAAAGATACAAGACAAGACGACATGATCAACTTTGTTACTTAGATATCTTCCAATCGATCTTTAAAAAAACAGATAAAAAAAACAAGATGAAGGATAAATGCCATGGAGAGAGTATGTGGGCACCCTGGGGGGGGGGGTGAACTCACATTGTAAAAATACTATCAGATCAATGACGGAGGAAATTAGGTGCCAAGGAGGCATTAAGTCATCAAGTCTTCATCTGGATTTTGACAAAAGAATGGGGAACACATTCATGAAAAGGGAGGGAAGGAGAGTAACCCAGGTTGGGAAACAGTTTATTCAAAAGGCTATACAACATTTGAAATGCCAGCCATGTTTCTCTGAAGTTAAACACAATCTACGCTGAACTGTGTAAGAAACAGAGTAATAACTCTTTGGGTGGACGAGTGGAAGAAGAACTAAAGAATCAACCCGATTGTGCACTGACTTAACACTGCAGCTAACTCAGACACTGAGTTAACCACTGGGGATATAAACAGTGTTGGAATCCTGATCTCGTACACAAGGAGCTCCACATCTACACAGCCATAGCCAACTACCAGGCTGTCAAGATAAAAGGTGATAAAGTAGGTTTTTACAAAATACGTTCCTGCTCAATAAATATGTATAATATAAACACTATATTCACAATATATATGCATGTATCTCACTCAAAAACTACTATACACGTAGGTGTCTGAACTGTGGATGGATGCTCAAATGAGGTACTCACGTGAGGGTCCTGGAATGAGCTGATGAAGCAGAGCAGACATACAAGTGCTTCATCCTGTGTCGGCTTTCACTGTTTTCATTTTCAAACCAAATTAACAAGCCATAGGCTACAAGGCACAGTTTGCATTACTCCTTTAGCATTTTTGATTTTTAAATTTTATCAGTAGCATAAGCCATGGCTCAAAGTCTACAGAGCAGTGCTTAACATTACGTTCAAGGTGAATTTTAGACCCTTCATGAAGGAACATGGAAATATGTTACAGGGCTTCAGCCTAAGCTGAAAAAAATTCTCTGGCTTTCACAGGTGATAATTGGGTTTCAGACTTCGGGGAAGACTATTCAGATTTGAAGACGGAGATTGAAACCTTGATGATACCACCTTTTATGGTTTTTCTTTGTGTTGCATAACCATGACTTTCACTGAAATTCCATTTTCTATAAGAATTCACCGACATTTCTTTCCTGCTGATTGCTGGGTACTACTACTGAACAAAATATTTATCTTTAAACATACACGAGCATATTTCAATTCCTTCAGATGTGTTATTTTGCTATGTGCTTTGCATGAGTTTTTACTGAAATAACTGTCCACTTTTACTATGACCATCTTCGTAGGAAAAAAAAAAAAAACTCGAATGTACTCTATTTGGTGGTGTTGGGTTTTTAAAATAAATTTGCTTTCGTTGCATATACTGGGGGAGTTTAGGCACATTAATCATTTCCCAATAAATTTCATGTGTTTTATTGCCTGCCATGAACACTGATGATAGCATATTTCTTTTTAGCTTCTTTTTTCAGGGTTATCAGGAATATTGCTGCACAGTCACAACTGATGATTTCCTACAAGATTCTAATATAATGTATACCATTTTACACGATAAAACCTTTGCTCATAGTTTAAAATCACATAAAATATGTATGTAAAGTACCTAATTTTCCAAATCATTTTCCTGTAGAATTGGAATGCGTCTTAAACACTTAACTGTTTTTTATGCTACAATAATACTACCTATTGAATTAGCCAAGATTAAAAATACCAGCACTACTCAGTATTGGCAAGGGCATTCTCATGCACTGTAGGTAGAAATGTAAATTGGTACACTGTCTACAGGGCAGTTAAAGAAGAGTTAAGCAGTAAGCACAGCAAAAAAGGTGAAAAACACCTTTAACTTAGCAATTTTACATACAAGAATTCACCCTGGTTATATTACTCATCTTGGTTTTGAGTGACAACTGCAAAACAATTAGAATAATATGATTGTCAATAACAGGAGAATAATTCAATAAATGACTCGCACAGCCACATAATGGAATTCTGTGTAACCATTTAAAAAGGGTTGTTAGAAATACATTTGGTGACATAGAAAGGTGGGCCTGACACAACCGTACCTCTGGGATAACAGAATTCGTTTTAAAAGTTACACGTGTGTGTGTGTGTACACATAAATAAAAAAGAAGAGTTGGTAGTAATAGTAATTTTTGTTGAGGTATTTTTTTCCCCTTGTGTGAATTTTCTTATTTTTGTATAATAAGCATGTATTGCTTTTATAGTTAAACATTGTGTAAAAAAAAAAAACAAACTGCTATTTCTGGGTACATCTACTCTGAACCAATCTGGCAGGAACGGCCCATGTTGCGATGAATCTGACGACCATCTTCCCTCCCAAACCTAGTCCACCTAGCTCAGCTGTTCCCCCGCCGCAGGGGCAAGGGTCCTGCTCACCAAGCTGTCCTGGATGCACGGGGTCTGCACAAGCCTCTGGACTGTGTTCTCCGCGACGACTCCCAGCCAGTTGAGCGCTGCCCAGTACCAGAGGTAGTCATGGCCACCATGCCAGAAGCTCACAAATGCAAACGTCACTGCAGTGGCAAACAGTGTCCTCAGCAGGCCATGCTGGGACCCGCCTACTGGAATGTACACATACCTAGAGAGAGAAGAGGCCATCAGGAGCCAGCGGTGGGCTGTCCCTGCAATACCACCTGTTTCTGCGCTTGATTCTCCCGTCACACGTTGTTACTGAGCAAGTGAAGGTCCTTCCCGACTTCCAGGAGGCTGCAGAGCACTCCTGGAATTCCCCAACACACAAGACACTGGCAAAAACACAGGCCTCTTTTCTGAGGGCTTTAGGTCAAATGAATACACAGGCTCATTACCAGAGCAAAGTAGCACTTACAAGAGGCAGGGTAAAGAGTAATGAATTCTGTTTGTAAAAGGGGCGTGCCCAACCCTGGAAGGCCAAACACAGAATGACAATTAAACTTCCAGTTACATGGGGACCCCAACCTTCAAGACAGATATATATTATACAGTTCAAACTACTATATTTATGGTAAGCCCAGTATTTAAGCACAATTGCTGCAATTAGGCTCATAAATAGCAGGAGCTGGGTGCAGAATAGGGGTGCCAAGACCGGTTGCCCCAGCTTTCCAGGCAAGTTGCCCACAAGGAGTAGTGACTTTGCAAGAGAAGAGCTCTGTACTCACAGGTTAGCCAAATTATTGCTCAAAATGCACAGCCATCCCTTGGGTATGCTTTCTACTGCTGAGGTAGCTATTTGACCACGTATAAGCAGGACCATCTTCTTCAATCAGTATTTTCCCACCGTGGATAAAACCCAAACTTTGGATTTTGAGGGTTTTTTCAAGGCTGCTTCAATCTGGCAAGGTAGGAGCATATCCTCCTTGAAGCAGCCTTTTAACAAAGCCCACAGGATGAGGCACCTGGGTGGCTCAGTCAGTTGAGTGTCCAACCCTTGGTTTCGGCTCAGGTCATGATGCCAGGGTTGTGGGATCGAGCCCCATGTTGGGCTCCATGATGCACATGGAGCCTGCCTGGGATTCTCTTTCTCCCTCCCTCTGCCCCCTCCCCTGAGCTCTCTCTCACTCTCAAATAATTTTTTTTAAAAATCCCTTAGGCCTTTCATGCTGGTCAGTGTTTCTTTGCCCAAACTTCTTCCAGGAAGGAAAATGAAATCATCATTCCCTGAATACAGTGTGTTCCGGGCACAGCACCAGACACTTTACTCACATTACTTGGTTTGATCCTTTGAAGCACCATAGGGTTTACGCCTGCTGTTCCAGCATGCCAACCACTTTACAATTTGCCCTGTTAATATATTGTTTTAATACTCTGTAGGAAATGTTATTTTGAAAATCATCTTCGAATAGAACAGTTTCATAGACAAGTCAAAAAATAGAAATGAAAACCACTCCTCGGTCAATAAATATTTCAAAAAAACTATTTGATAAGTATTTTTAAATACCCTCCTTCACTCTCAAATATGTTCCACTTTAGATAAAATCACATGATCAGCTTAAACAGCCCCATTTTGTAGGTGAGAAACAGGCTGAGAAGTTAACTTGACCAAGGCACACACCCAGGAAGGGGAGTAGATGCACACCTGTAACCACAGAGCCAGAGTTCCTGTTTTCCACTACACCTATATCTTCCACTCCAATCTAAAACCAGAAAGCGTGTGAGAATGTAGCCATTTCAGAAATAAGTGGAGCAAAGGCTTTCTCTTGTGCAAAAACAAGCCCATCTTGACAACTAAATTAGCAAATAGGTATCCAGCACTCACTACAGATTAAGGGTTCCTCCATCTGCTGTCCAGCATTTATTTAGGCATCCAAGGCAGTCTTGGCATTATGGGAAACACAGAAACATAAACCATTGTTTCTTGCCAAAAAGGACAGGTAGAGCTGGTTGTGAAACAATAGCAAACAAGTCCCCGTGTTAGGCTATACGATTTGGTCCAAAGTAGACCAAGAGAGTTTAAGTGTGGAGGAGAAGCGAGTGAGTGCAAGCAAGGCCATGGCAAGGCCAAGAGGATGAGCTTTGCTAGGCGAAAGGGAGAAGGGTGGGCACTGCATCTTGGACCTAGAAAGGCTGGGCAAGGAGCCAAAAAGGCCTGACTACCCCAGGCACAGCAGTTTTAGTCAGTGCTCTGCTGCCCCCTAGAGGTTGCTTCATTATTGGCGTAAGATATTCCTCAGCAGAAGCAAAAAATGGGCCACAATTCTCTACAGCCTCCTACCTGCCTGGAGGTAGCTGCTACCTCATCATGGCATTCCATGAGGCTGCGCTTCACTTTATACAGTGTTGTCAAAAGGCTGCAGGGAGTGAGAGGGAGAGCGAGAGTGAGAGACAGAGAGAGATGGACAAACCAATGTTAAAATAACTGCTCTTTACAGCAAGTGTGCAGATAATTTTATACAACAAGTTAATACTAATACCAATACTCTTCTCACCCAACATAACTATTTCATGTTGACCTTTTTATTGTATCTCACTATGTTAAGGTGAGCTCCACTGTATATATAAGAAAACCCAGGATAGGGGCATCTGGGTGGCTCAGTCGGTCAAGTATCTGACTCTTGGTTTCGGCTCACGTCACAATCTCACAGTTCGTGGGATTGAGCCCTGCTCTGCACTGACAGCATTTCACTGATGGCACAGAGCCTGCTTGGGATTCTCTCTCTCCATCTCTCTCTACCCCTTCCCCGCTCACTCGTGTGCTCCTTCTCAAAATAAATTAAAAAAAAAAAAAGAAAAGAAAAGAAAAGAAAACCCGGTGTAGAATAAATCCTCTCTCTCGTCATCCACACCAGTGGTCGTTCATATTGGATTCAACTCCAAGAAGGATATGACAAAGAAGTGTCTAGCCCCATAATTAGATTCACAGCTATTTTAGGGATTCTGCACTATGGCTTTATAATTTGGCCTTCAAAACGACAGCCAACAAAAATCTGAGAATTCCTCGTATTCCTAAAATTTATATACAGTAGGCCTCCAGGGACATGAGGCTGCTTATTTTAAACCAGAGGAGGGTATGGTTACCAGACTGAAAGATAAAAATCCTTTCTTCATTCTTAACTTCTGGAAGGGAGTAGGTGCATAAAGAAGGAGAGTAACAGGTTATTTTCTTCTACAAATTCTACCAGTCTTATGTCAGTTCCATGATTAATAAAAACAGAATATGTCTCTTTTTTAAAAACAGCCGTGTGACCCCACTTACTGAGATCCACTGCACAGTGAAACTGATTTCCCAAAGGAAGAAAGCTTTCAGCACCACCTTCTCAGAAAAGCAAAACATACAAAGATTTTTCTTGCCAGTGACTGTGAGCTTGGGTCTGCACAGAGCCTGCCCCTGCCAGGCAACCTCACGAGGTCACTGCTCACAGAGAACACTGCTTGAAGAAGTTAGCAGCCATCCGCAGCAGCCTTCTTCATTTAAAACCATCTCACGGAGTCAGCGCAAGACAGCAAACCCCCAACTTAGGAGGAGGAACTTATAGTAATAATGTCCACCCTTTACTGAATGTCCGTGAGCCAGGTGCTTTATGTATACTATTTCTAATCATAACAACCATTTAACAAGGAACTAATGACCAGGCCTGTTTTACACAGGAGAGGTGAAATCCTAACCGAGAATGTTCTGGTTTCAGAACTCCCAGGCCTGTGTCCTAGTGTGCCATTTTTTATTGTGATAGGAGCATTTCTTGGTGATACGTTCCTCTTATTTCACCAAATCTTCAACGCGGTCTCCACAAACACATTCACCAGTATTTTATTAACTGAAGAAATGTCCTTTGTAGGAAAGGAATCTTGCTGGGGAGAAAGATGCTTATTATTTATAAAGGCATTTGGGCCAAAGAGCACAGTACCAGAAGTCCAGAGGTATAAGTTCAAATTTTAAACAGACCAATTAGTTTCCTTCTGTCCCACAAGAAAAGAAGACACATTCTATCTTGACCACACCAGCATCCTGCAGATGTCGGACTACAAAGGAAGCGGGGCATGAGAAGTGGACTCTTGGGGGGCTGTTGCCGAGTAGGTGTATGTTAAGGGAGAAGAAAATACGTATCTCTGTCAGATCCACTATGAAAAACTCAAGAATATGTCCTACAGTAGAGGAGAGGGGTGATGAGAATCCATGTGGTAAATACATTAATCTTAAAACCACGACACTCCCTTTTCCCAGGACCTACACACCAGCTCTCCAGCTTGTCATATTATCTTCAAACTCTTTGCTGGGGCCCAATGCCAGACTCCCCCCACCCCTGGAGGCAAGAGGATGAGGACACTGAATGCCTCGTTTCTCACTACCCCATGGAATGAGGTGAGGTGGGCTTGCGGGTCCCAGGGTTCAGCTACCTGTTGCTTGGCAGGGCTGAGGCAGGCAGTGACTGACACCCCATTCCAGCTCTGCCAGATCTTTCCATCCTTATTTCCCACTGGCTCTCTCAGCAAATCATGAAATCCTGAACAAATGGGGCTTTCACACCTCTACGCCTTTGGTCATACCATTTTCACATCCTCCAACCTCTCTGGTTTTCCAACTCCAACTGAACCTACAAAATTAAGTGGTTTTTCCATCTCCTCCAGGAAGTCTCTTTAAAATATTCCCACTCTTTATTTAACCCAGAAAACCTACTGTTTGTACCACTGACTAAACACTTACTCATCAAAAGATGTCTTTTCTATTAGGTTGTCATTTAAACTAAGCTGAAAGATTCTTTCAGAAGTACTAGATATGTGATGTGGGTACACGTCTGCAAGTGTTACCATATAGTTCCTAGTTAACAGTATTTATGTACTAGCGACCTAATTTTCATAGACTCCAATAGCTTTTAAACTTGTGACAAATTGTCACCACTACCACAGACCAACCAGGGAGGATAGTAGGAACCAAGGGAGGATTGTAGGGTCCTATCCCAGTTACTGGGCGAAACTTCACAAGACACCCGTTCCTAAGGAATACAGACAATTGAAGGACCCTGGAGTCTCTCCATACTTTGTAATCCCTATTAGGGCCAAAGTATGTGGCCCCAAACCTCTAAACCTATCCCAACCTCAGGAGATTTGACAATGACAAGTAGTAGCCTTATAAAGACTAGAGCCTTTAGTCGCTAGGAAAGGCAAGACTTCTGGCTGCATTACGTTGTTGCTGACGTGACCTCACCTGGTCTTCGCCTGGGCTCTGAGACAAGCTCCTGCTTAGAGTTCTTGCAGAGGTGACCAGGGTCTCCTAAACTCAGCTCTCATGGGCAGTGGCTCCCTGACCTGACCCTGGCTCTGACTGACCTTGGCCCACACTTAAGTCCTCTCTCCCACAGCCCAGTCAACCCCCATCTCCTAGGTAGTGGACAAAGACCTGGTGTTTAGATCTCACAAAGGAAGCTACAGACTTGCTTATAATAAAAAGCTTTCAGAAAAAGATGCACACAGTAAAGAAGTCCAGTACAGATCGTAATGGAATTTTAATAAGTAAAAATCGGCAGCTGGTTAATGGGCAACTCTAGACTTTATCATCTCCAAAAAGCTAAGAGAGGTCCACTTTGAAAGCAGAGGGCACGTTTTAGGCAGGGATAATTCTCAGCTCTTTCACCAAGAGATGCTGGCTGTAAGTTTTATATCCAACTCTGAAAAATTGCTTATTAAAAATGCTATGTCCTATTTGGCAACAGAACATTGTAGAATTTATAAAATAGAGATTAAACTCAGGCTATATTTAGTCTACATTTAAACTTCTAGGTTCATGTAATTAGATGCCAACATTTTTTTTTAATTAATCTTTTCATTCCACAAAGCCAGTAGCTCAGTGGGTTGAGGTGCTGTGCTGATAAACTCAAGCCTGTAACGTCTATCCTAGGGAAAGATTCAGCTCTACCTTCACAGACCAAAACCCAAACTCTAGCTCCCCAAAAGCTCTATCTTCCTCACTGCAGAAGAGGCTGACAGAGAATGAATGGCTCAGCCCAGCCTTCTTCACCACCAGAACACAGCCCAAGTAGCAACAGCAGCCAAGTACAGGGCAAGCAGGAGAGCAATGCTTGACACCTGGAGATGTAACCTTGGTCCTGCTCGGTCACCTACCAACCACTTAACCTTGAGCTTGTCAACTAAGACTGTTCAGCTTAAGTGTGTACACTGAGCAGATACTAGGAGCACTAAAACCTTCTTTGGGTATGGGCTGCTATGAAGATCGGACGAGACAATATGTGTAAGGAGTTTAGAGATTTCAATACTACATATGAATGGGAGGATGCATACTTACTAATAATCAGCCAGCAGCACCACACTTGTATTCAGGACAAAACAAAATGCCATTATCATAATTATCAAATGCCATTCCTATGTTTTCCATAAGCATTTGAAGGCAACAACACCTCTTACCTGGTTGCTCAGAGATTTTTTTTACTTGAAACCATTAGCCTTAAATATGCCACCATCAGAACCAAGTTGCTCAGTGCTCAGGGGTCTAAGCTATGGATTCAACACCCACTCACGTAGATCTGTTGATGAGGCTTAGCCAAAGAGACGTCAGCTCTTCTCCAAACATCTGGTATTAGCTACAGAGGGGCCTGTAGAGGGTATGTGGGTGGGTCTGTCACCAACATCTCACCTACAAATCACTGCTGCCCTTCCACTCTGGCTCCCCCTAACCTACTGAGTACAAGAACCATCTGACCAAACCCTTTCCTGGGTGACTCCTGGGTGGGCAGGGCTTAAAGAAAGTGCTTTTATAGGTTTACTCATCCAACCAGTTTAAAGTAGCCTAATAATGCTCCAGAAGGTTCAAGCTTTGGTGATACATGAGTCTTTGCAGTACTATAATCTTCATACTATAGACTAGAAGGAAAAAAAAGAAAAAGCAAGTAACCTTTAAGATGCAATACTTCCAAACAACTTCCAGTCACAAATGGAGGAAGCGAAGGCCCAGCTGGAGGCGATCATAGACAGGGGTGCACACCATTTCCCTCTATGAGCTTTCCAACCACCTTCTGCTTATAAGCACATTGAAGCCTCAGCTCTGGGGCCCATGTCTATTTTGGGTTATAAATAAACACAGTATAAAACAGATTCTTTGGAGATTTGAGCAGAGGAGACAGAGTGGGAGTTTATACTCTTTAGTGCTATGGAGCTGAGTCTAATCGCTAATAAAAAGGTCCTTGAGCCTCAGTTTAATAACCACCAAGATTTCCTGGCTGCCTGCCTGTCTCCCCACCTTCCTCCCAAGAGGATGCTAAAAGCATCTATAAGCTTCCCTGCGCCAGATGAAGGGAGGGGTGTATGGAAAGTCAGAGGAGAAGGAGCAAACCCAGATGTCTGCATGGGGTAGGTCTGTATGGTTCCCATCTCAAGGAGGGAAAGGGTTGAAGGGAGAGATGCCATCCTTCCCTGCTCCTAACACGTTTCCCAACCTTTGCTCCATCAACAGCTCCCAAACCCCAGATCAAAATTACAACCATCCTGGGCACACAACTCCTCTTATAAGCAAATGTACTGTTTCTCTCATATGCTCCCTTTTTGATCTCTGCCTCTCACCCGCATCCTAACCAGTGCCACCCTACTGGTCTAATCTTATAACTCAATTATCATGACTGTTAGGGAAATGTTCACTACAAAATGAACTTGTACAACTCAAAAGTTGCTGCATGGGTACAATGCCTCGAGTGTCTCTGGAACGAAGGGCTCTGAAGACAAGCGTCATAAAGAAATGCCTAACTGATGACTGAAGCATTTCATTCTCCATCTGGGTTTATGGTGTAATGGTTTTAAGACAGCCATGCTAGACAGGGCCCCACAGAGGTAGGAACCCTGGCCCTGACAGGTATATGGTCTATGTTCCCACAGCAACACAGTATGTCACACATAAAGTCCACTTGGTTGGTTGTTCAGGCCAAAACAAAAACTAACAGTTAAGGAAAAAAGGTGCAAGTTCTGTGTCCTCAGGAAGCATCTAGTCTGACAATGGTAGCCACGTCCTTATCCTCAGGGGGTCCTGCCTATAATAGATTCCCAATGCATCACGTCCTAAGTTAAAACCTATTTGCCTGGCTTTAAAAAGTCATTCTCCAACTGGCTCCCTCCTATGCCACCAACTCCATTTTGGGTGTCCAAAATAGGTTTTCCACTCCAGTCAGTGAACTTCATTCTTACACAGGTCTGAGCCCCAGGATCATGCCAGCCCATCCCCCAACCACAGAAGACTCCTGACCGTCACTGCCACCATTTGATCTTCCAAAATGGGTTCAACACTTGCTTCAAGGGAAACTTCTCTTGCCAATCTCACTGAATGCTGGTGGCCCTTTGATTCTTCCTCTCTTCAGAATTCACATATTCATCACGGCCTCATTTCCTCAGACTTGTTGATGGGCTGCTCTCTGGCATTTCTGAGCCACTCCATCAGGTCAGCAGGCATGTAAGATTCCCCCACCTCACAGACAAGACACGGAATAGGGAATTGTGACACTTCCCTTTTTATTGCCCTCCCCCAGAGTCTACCTTAGACTCTGAATTCTTAGACTCAGTAAATCCTGACCAACTTCCTTCTTTCCCTCATCCTCTTTGTTTCCCTGATTCATCTTCCTTCCCCTTCTTTTCTTTGACTATCACTCTCTCTAAACAAAATACGATTCTCCAGCTAGAAAGTATGGCTTCACAAGCAAATGTCACTGTTTGCCACATACTTCTCTAAGGTGCATTCGGGTTTGCAGGGTAATAGTTACAAAGTCAGACTAAATCCCAGACATCAACAGGAGGTGCCCTGAGCAAGGGGACAGCTGGCAGAGACTGAGAGGTGGGACATGTGCCAACTCCAATTTCCCCAGAAAGCTGCCAGAACTACACAAAAGAAAAGGGAGATTTAACCACACAGCAAAGATGCAGTGTTAAATGTTTTTAAAACTAAAGCACCCAAGTTGGGAGGTTTAAGATTTGTGATGTTAACTTTAAAAGCTTCAAATAAAATGATGGATATGCCCATCAGTATTAGGTACCTGTGAGGGGAAGGTGTTCCCAAGGCCACCAGGAGTGGGGCTTTAACCCCTCAACTTTCTGACACTATCTCTTCCTGGGCCATGAATGTCACTTCCGAGCCCAGTGTGTGTTTTTGCTACAAGAGAAGAACTGAGCTGAAGGGTCAAGATCATTGTTGAGCATGAATTAATGAATGAATACACACACACCACCTTAGAGCATACAGGAGGGTGGGAGTCTGGATGGGTAAGTCAGTCACAGACTTCAGTGCTGGTCCCTTTTCTGGACCTTGGTTTGTAACTAACAAAGGATCAAGGGCTAGGGGAGAACTAGGGGATGAGATCTCTATAGTTTGTAAGACGAATGTTCTAGAATGATCGATCACAGTGGCATGCTGTTTTTACTGGTTTCTACTGAAACAGAGAGGATCTGTCTTTTCTAATGGATTTTCAAGACATGGAGTGCCTGAAATATGAGCTTATTCTTCTGAGTTCCCCATTTCCCCACCTCCCTGCTGCCATGAAGCTAACTCATGAATTAATGTGAAATGCACGAAGAAAGGGTTATCTGAACCTGATTCAAGGTGATGAATCCTTTCCTGGTAGCAAGTTTCTACCCACCAATTTATCTGCTTTGCCAATTCATACATTTATACTCTGGACCTTCTTAAAGAGTAACAGCCCATTGGTAATGCACATCCGGGGTGGCCATGGATGGGGTTCAGTGCCCAGAAAGGGAGAAAAGCGGGAGAGAAAATGCCAGAAGATTATCATACAGGCACCATTTTTAAAACAATGCCATTCAAGGCTGTTTTCAGGAAGAAGAAAAATAAAGGTCTCAGGCACCGAAGTGATTTTCAAAAAATAATCAAAGCAAAATGGTTGCTGGTGGTAATAAGAGGCTACTCCCTCTCTGGACTGAAATCAGCACTCCAACAAATCAGCTCTGACATAACGATTTCAACTGCCTCTCATTTATCGTAATTATGATCCACAATCCCTATCAGGCATGATACTTTAAGGCTGGGTACTGGAAGGGAAAACTGATAATGCTTGGGTTTGAGCACAAATGGCAATAAATCTGCAGCAGCATCCAACACAACCATGCTAGCACAACATTTACGGAAACAAAGCAAGAACATCATCTCATGCCCGGAAAACAATGCCCCAGTAAGCATTCTTCCCTTAATGCAGTGAGAGGCCGCCCAGATGACACTGCTTATTCGAAAGATCCCATGGTAATTGAATGAACTCTTGAGTGCACATTAGAGATTAATATTTTAAGAGCTGGCATTTTACAGAGACAGTCTAAGAATGACATTCAATGTGTGTCACAAAAGGCAGAGTCTTCCATGGATTAAAAATGCCACTGTTCATGCAGTAAAATCATAAGAAATCCACAGATGTCAGGTGTGGAACTGGATATTAACATCGTAATCTGTGTTGGAAAGCAGTCCCATCCCAAGGGTTGAGCAAAGAAGTGGACCACAAGAGTGGCCTTTCACTTGCTCCCTGGGCTCCTTCTCAAATGCGGTCAAGATGAACAAAGATGTTTTATGGGCTGGAGAGTACAGTGCTTGACTTTTACCTTACTCCTGAGAAAGGTGGGCAGAGAGAATGGGGAGTAATCGAGTAGTCCCCAGCTACAAGCGGCGAACGTGGCTGCAGAGAGAAACCAGGTCTCGAGTCTGGGGAAGCAGAGAGGCAGCTCGGGTTCAAACAAAAGAAGTGATGTTCCTGGATCTTCCCTCCAACACCACAGTCCTGCCATCCAAGCCTATAGCCTATAGCCAGTGAAGCTGCAGACAAGGGCAGTTCCCAAGAGGAGCCATTTCTTGGGGGCCAAAGAGCAACAACATCCCCTCAGAGCCCCTGGGTATGTTCCAGGCTCTGCCTCCACCTCCATTGCCCTGAACAGCAGTGACCCAGGCAGGGCCCCAGAGTCTCCATCTAAGAGACACGTTTATAATCCATGTCCAGTTCACCTCATAGGCTTGGATGTGATGATCAAATAAACCAAAAAGGATGAAAAGGAACTAAAACATAACATAAACATGATTATTATACTAACAGAATATACATAATAGTATATTAGGGATACTATCATCTATAAAGTCAGGGAAGGAATTTCCATTGAGTTAAATATGTTGCTTAATAAAGAGGAGAGAGAGAGAAAAAACAGACTGCTCACTTGAGCCAGACACTGTGCTAAACATTTTCTGGGTGTTATTCAATTTTCAAAACTAACCTGAGAATTCTCCACCCCACCTCCAACCCAATTTACAGATGAGGAAAATAGAGCTCAGAGAGGTTATTTACTTCCCTAATCACAGAGCTGGCAGACTCCTTCCATGGGACATCAGAGAGCAGAGCCTGGACCAGCTGGGGAAAATTACAAGGAAGCATGTCCTACACAGCTAGTGGTGAAGGGGAGAGTGAGATTCAAGTCTGACTCCAAAATATGTGCTTTTTTTCACTAGATCAAGTGGTTTCTCCAAGATAACTATGGATGTTAGGCATAGATGACCCATATGCTTCACATTAAAAAAAAAAAAAAACAGATACTACTTAAACTAATAATTTTTACCTTTTAAAGATATCTACTGATTCCCTAGTAGGTGGCAATTCCCATGCTCAGTGCTTTATAAAGTATTTCACTTGATTTAGCATTTTTTAGTGTCTCAGAGTCATTTTTGTGAACTTAAATTATCATCGTAGCAGCAAAGCATGATAGTTCTAGATTACCAGAGGGTCCAACTCACTATGAGATGACAAAAAAAAAAAAAAAAAAAATCCAATCCATTTCCACTCAAATAAATCTGGCGGAAACTTATAACACCTCCAAGTCCAGAGGGAGGAAGAAAGGATCTCAGAGGCCATCTTGTTTATGGATCCTTGTACCACACCCACAACCAGAAGGCATCCAGCCTACACCTCAATACGTTCAGTGACCAAGCATTATCGACTTCTGGAAAAAGTCTTTTCTACCATTTTTTTTGGCAATTTAGATTGAACAGAACATGCTTCTCTGTACTTTTCACCAATTAATCCCAGTTCTCTTTCTGAAGAAACATGGAACAAATGTAGCAGGTCTGTAGCCAGCAGCCTGTCAAATATCTGATGAAGGTCCTCCTCTCTCTCCAAAGGCTTAAATTTGCAGGTGACATATCCTCAGTTTCTTTACTCATTCTTTTATATCTGGTTCCAAATCTCCTATCATAGTTCACTCTTTTCTAGATATCTCCTCACTTGTCCGGGTTCCTCTGGTAATCTTGTACCTGAAGCATATTGAACATTTATGGAATGACATGAATAATGAATAACAGACTAGGAATACCCATTCTTTTTCTAATCATATATTCATATAATTGACAAATATTTTCTAGGCATCTGCTACGTTCCAGGAATCATGCTAAGCACTGGAGACATATGGGAACGTGCCATGTAAGACTGCCCTCACAGAGCTTGCATCCAACCTGTCATACTGACAAAAACCCGTGAGGACATTGGTTTCAGGGCAGCCTTACCTCATGCCAAAGGTTACACTCACTGCTTTTCTGAGAAAGTCAAGATCACCATATGAGAGTGTCTTCATCTTCTTCCCTAACCACATACGTCTTGGCACCTATCCACCCATTCATTTGTGTTCCCATAGTGGAAGGGATGGACTTCCCATGACTAAAATGAACTCTGCTCTTTGGTTTTCTCCCCTTCGGCCTCATGAGGGACCATGCTCCATCAGTTATTCACCCCTCTCCTTACATCTTCATCCAGCGTATGTGAACTGATTCTCTCCTTAGCATACACATTCCAGCCCCTCTCATTTTATAAACACCTTTATTTCATCCCACAACTTCTACACCTTCAGTTTTGATCCTAACTTCTTTTCTTCTGAGCCACTTCTCCATATCCTTGACAGAGCAGGCCACACACAGTCTCTAAGTCCACCCCTCCCACCCACTCCCTAACCTACTGCAGTCTGACTCCTGCTCCTCCCCATTCCATTTAAACAACTTTCGTCAAGGTCATTAACATTCTCCAAATTGTCAAAGCCAAGGGATATATTCACATCCTTCTTTCCATGTCTTATCTGCCACATTTGGCTTTGACTGTGCCTTCCATATCTTACTACTGTAGTATGACTTACATTCATTTTAGAAAAATTAGAAATAGATACACTAAAAAATCCAAAAATAACTGCCAATAACCTTTTTTGTATATCCTCTTTGACATTTTTCTATAAATGCACATAGATGTATACTTCTCTTAAGAATAGGATCAGGGGTGCCTGGGTGGCTCAGTTGGTTAAGCATCCAACTTCACCTCAGGTCAGGATCTCACGGTTCATGAGTTCGAGCCCCGCATCAGGCTTCGTGCTGATAGCTCAGAGCCTGGAGCCTGCTTCAATTTCTGTGCGTCTGTGTCTCTCTCTGCCCCCTCTGCCCCTTTCCAGCTCATGCACTGTCTCTTTCTCTTTCTCTTTCTCTCTCAAAAATGAATAAACATTTAAAAAAAAAAGAATAGGATCATGTATCACTTGAGGAAACTGCTCTGTTCATCTAATCTATCATGAGGATACTTCCGGTTTTTTTTTATATTTTTATTTAAATTCTAGTTAGTTAACATACAGTGCAATATTGGTTTCAGGAGTAGAATTCAGTGATTCATCACTTACACAGAATACCCAGTGCTCAACACAAGTGCCCTCCTTAATACCCATCACCCACCTCCCCCATCAACCCTCAGTTTGTTCTCTATTCCTTCCATATTCACATTTTTTCTTCCCTTGGCTCCAGTGAAACCACTCTCTTCACTTTCCTTTCACCTCTAGAGCCATCATTTCTCAGTCTCCCATCACAGGCTTCTCATCCTCTGCCTAGTTCTAAAAACTTCAGCAACTTCTCTCCCCAGACCTCTCTGTGTTCACACCGGGAGACTGCATCGGCACATTAACAAAGCAATTACTGGAGCGTGGGTTCATCTACCACATTAGCCAGCTAGTCAGCCACACACAACAGGTAAACAGCGATGCTAACATACACAAGGTGCTCGGGGCATGTCTGCTACACTAATCAGAAGGCAAGAGGAAGGGGGAGAGGAGTTCTAGTGAGGGCTACTGCTGGGGAAGTGACTTGGCACACTTGAAGACCAACATAAGGGCAAGGAAAAGAAGAAACAAAGGATGAAGGCAAAATGACAAAGAAGCATCAAAACCAAACTCCCTCCTTTCACACCTTTGCTGCAGGCTGGACATGTCATGGAATTGCTGAAGTGTGTGACAGAATGGGCAAGAAGTAGCTCCTAACTACCCCCTCGCCATCAGCCTCCAATAATCACTGTGCAAGGGGACCCCTATGAGGTGACCCTGAAGCAGCTCTCCCTGGATTTCCCTCTGCTGCAGAGTTGAGGAACCCTCCCCACCAGGCTTCCCACCCATCACTTCATAGACTGCCTTCCACTACCTCACCCCAATTTCACCTTGCAGCCCCTTCCCAGATTAACGTCATTCATCTGCCAAACCCAAATGATCACCCTCACCTCAGACACAATCTTTTCTGCTATTCTTAAATTCTTAGGGTTTTTACAACTACACAAGTTTCCATTTCACTTTCTTGACTGCACAGAACTGCCATAGGGTTGAGACCTAGTATGTTACTTGAATCCATATCCCCAAATGCCCAATACACTTCTGTGTTCCTCTGGGAGCTTGCCATAGGCAGAACCACCCACTCCAGGGCACTAAGATAAGAAGAGGTCTTGGGGCTCCTGGGGGGCTCAGTCAGTTAAGCATCTGACTTTGGCTCAAGTCATGATCTCACGGTTCGTGAGTTAGAGCCCCACGTCAGGTTCTGTGCTTGACAGCTCGGAGACTGGAGCCTGCTTCAATTTCTGTGTCTCCCTCTCTCTCTGTCCCTCTCCCATTTGTGCTCACTCTCTCTTTCTCTCAAAAATAAACAAACATCCAAAAAAGAAGAGGCATTGAAGCACAGTGGTTCTAACAGAGCATGGGTTTCCCCCAGGGCTCTAATGCCACCTTCACTTCTCAGTTGTAAGGCAGTGGCAGAGTTTATGTTCTCTGAGCCTCAGGTCTCTAATTGGTAGCATATAAAACCCATAGAGATGCTGGAGAGATTAACTGAGATATTGAAGGGAGAGAGCTAGAACAATGCTTGGCATACAGCAAGCACTCAAAAGATGTCAGATGTCAGCTGTGACAAAGAAAACACATTTAGAAGCAGTCAAGTAAGAGAAAGCCAAGGGCTCCTGCACTTCTTTCGAAGCATTAACATCCCCACATCCACTGTAACTTCAGAATTTCTCACCTACTCCCCACCTCCTGACCCTTGATGACTGGATTAAAAATAATTTCTACAAAGCACTCTTTGGACGAGCATCACATTCCTTAACAAACTGCCTAAGTAGAAGCCCCCAGTGTCAACAATCCAGATTAGAAAAATACACATTATTCCTAAGTACCTTCTCTAATTAGCGTTTGTATGATTTGTACAGCTAATATACTTTACACTAGAGAGTGTTCTAGAAATATCAGTAAATTCCCCATCTCCTAAGTGTTCACCAGCTACCTAAAGTTGAACTGGCTTATTGCATGATATTTGTGAACTGTAATCCTGTAATTAAGGCCTCATCGGTCCCTGCAATGCCAGTGCTCTGTAATGGTTGGTATAATGTAATCAAGTTTAGGTCATATTCAGTTAGTCTCTGTTATTCTCATTCATTCACGTATTAAATCAATACCCACTATGGGCACCCACTATACACCAGGCATCGCGCTAAGTGCTGGGGATACACACACTTCAGTGATGTCTCTGTGCAATTTTTACGGCACTGGGTAGGTCTTGTTTCACCATCTCTAAATGAGCCTTCATTAAGGATTTTGTTAAGTGGCTCTTCATCACCAGGCATTGTGCTGGGCACGATGAGGAAGATGAAGATGCTGGAGGTACAATCCGTACCCTCAGTAAGTTTATCGTCTGGTTGACAAACAAAACAAACACTGAAAAAGACAGCAGTGTAAGGCAGTGTAAGCAGCACCAAAACAGGAATCTAAATTAACATTTATCCAGTACCTTCTACCTGCAGCCACTTGGCTGGGCACCTGCCATATTTAAAACTAGGAGGTAGGTTAAAAACCGTCAATTTTCCAGATGAGAAGACGGACTCACTGAGTTCAGACGTGGACTCAGATCTGTCTCTGAAACTGGCATCTTATCACCATATTGTGCTCTTAGCTCAACTTTGTCACCTAGACCTATTTATGCATTTATACTGATTTATACAAAATTTATGCAATGGGGTACAGAATCATTGTTAAGTGTCTTGCTCGTATTTTAAAATTATGAATAGGTTTGTTTTGGCTCACCCTAAACCTCAGCTAGGGACTGGAATGTGGCAAAGAATTCTGTATTTAAACCAGGAAAGCAGGGGGTTACTATCATCGTATTCCTCAGTTCTTTACCTGAGAAAAGGTACATATGACAGAACCCTGCAGAGCACCTGGCTCTCAGTAATCATGAACTTCTGCAGTGGACTGGATTGTGTCTCTCCCCAGATTACTATGTGGAATCCTAACCCCCAGTGTGATGGTCCCGAGAGGAGAGCCCTTGGGAATGAGATGAGTGCCCTCATAAAAGAACCCCAAAGAGCTCCTTTGCTTCTTCCACCGTATGAGGATACAATGGAAGTCGGCAGCCTGCAGTCAGAAGAGAATTTCCACCAAAATCTGACCACGTGACACCCAAACCTTTACTTCCAGCCTCCAGAAGTGTGAGAAATAAATTTCTGTTGTTTATAATCCACCCAGCCTATGGCATCTGTGACAGCAGCCCATACGCACTAAGAGAGCCTCCATTATCCCCATGGGCAGCATAGCTCAAGGTTTGGCATTTCTGAATCTGCAAAGGCACCCAAGTCAAAAAGAAAGGGAAGGGGATTTTATTTTGATGAGGTACCAATAGTTCATTTTTGCTTTTGTTTCCCTTGCCTCTGGAGACATGTTGAGTAAGAAGCTGCTGGAAATAGAGGGTATTATGCTAAGTGAAATTAGTCAGAGAAAGACAAATATCATATGACTTCACTCATATGAGGACTTTAAGACACAGAACAGATGAACAAAAGGGAAGGGAAGCAACAATAATATAAAAATAGGGAGGGGGACAAAACATAAGAGACTCTTAAATATGGAGAACAAACAGAGGGTTACTGGAGGGGTTGTGGGAGGAGGGTGGGCTAAATGGGTAAGGGGCATTAAGGAATCTACTCCTGAAATCATTGTTCCACTATATGCTAACTAACTTGGATGTAATTTTTAAAAATTTTAATTAATTAATTTAAAAAAGGGAAGGCACATCCACTGTGCTCTCCTCTGCTCATCTTGACTGATGATGTCTTTGCCATCCCCTTTCCACCGGCTCTTTCTAACCAAGAGCTGTGTACCACAAACATGGCTCAGAATAATCCAATTTTGAGAAAACCAGTAAAGCATGAGACAAGATACACACATTCCCATTTTTTTCTTCAAGTAAAAATAACTTCGAGGAAGCCAGTTATGCTCTCATCCTGCTCTTTTTCTTCCTTTCTCACAATCTTAAAGAGAATAAAATAATAATAATGATACCACCACCACTTTCAGAAACTAAACACCAGCTCAAAGGTAGAGCCCTGGTCTTTAGATGGTACTAGAGAGAGAAAATGGAGGACTGAGTGCCCCAATAATGTGGGTTTCCACATGATTCTAAGATTTCGTGGTAAAGGAAAGCACAGGAAACCTTTTACAGAGTGGCAGAGTTTTGAGGTGGTCAAACCAGAAGAAAAACAGTGTGTTGTGGGCTAAAAAGCCTGTAGGGCCTTCTGACGTCACAGTGGACCACAGCCCTCAAATGGCCTGACCACCACCAGAGAGAGTCACTCCCAAGTTGTTTCAGACTAATCAGGTTCTTGGCCTCATTAGAAATGCTTCTGGGTGAAAATGTTGTAATTTCTCAGATAATACGTTGTGGGGTCTGGGACACATTGTTTCACTAATGTCTCTCTCTCTCTCTCTCTCTCTCTCTCTCTCTCTCTCTCATACACACACACACCCACCCACCCACCCACCCACAAATACCTTCATTCTCCTGGGTAAGGAGCACAACGACTAGAGGACCAAAAGAAGGGACCAGTCACCACAGAGCTGCCAGTATAGCAACACAATCAGGTTGAATCCTGGCTAGGCACATGCAGACCAGACGTAGATCTCCACCGCTGACGTGTGGCCCCCAGAACACTCAGTGGGAAGACCAGGCCATTTTTGTGGATGGCAGCATTGCATGGTGGAAAGATGCAGGTGTAGTAGTGAGCTAGGCCTGGATCCAAAGCCTAGCTACTGCTTATATCATCAGCATGACTATCCGAAGGGAGCTAAAGTCTGTGCTAAATAATATATGCTGAATGGAATTAAAAATTCAATCTATTATTACTAAATCCTGCTTCACATTAACCTCTACTGACAAATCTCTCTTCAGGCACTTAGAATCTACTCTAATGATTCAACAGCTATTTACCAAGCACCTAATATGGGCCAGAGATTAAATTATTTACTTCCAATCGTAAACAGAATAGACAAAGGTCTCTACTTTCATGGAGCATTCTAGTGGAGGAGACTTAAACAGGTAAACAAATGAATAGGTGATATACTTTCATTAATTTCTGTGAGGCAATAAAGCAAGATAAAGGGCTAGAGTCAGAGTACATAATTTAGAATCCCACCATAGACGGCACTGTGTTACTATGCGTTCCTATGTGTTAATTTATACCCTGAATTGGGAGATAAACCTCTTGCACATACAAAGCACATGTTGTAAGTCTTCATTCCCTCTGACATCCATTAGAGTGATGACTACACAGTAAATGCTCAGAAAATTCTTACCAGTTGATTAAGAATGAACTGACTAAAGAGTATTCTGTAAGTTAGATACCATCTAATCCCATGAGTTACTACTTGACATCATTATAAAATAGAAACTTTGGAAATGCAGTCTCATCACGACTTCCAGACCAAGAATTCTGATATATACTTCACATCCTTGCAACAAATCTGACCCCAAGAAAGTCCCAAGCCACCCATTTCAATTTCTTTGGGCACCTTTCCCAAGGATGCCCCATCATAACACATACCAGCCATTGGACCCCAATCTATGGACACCAAACCACAAGAATAACTGAAAAATTCTAAATGGATCAACAGCATCTTTCCTCTAGAGCCATTTGGGAGGTTTGAAGAAAAGGGCAGAGATTGTTTACCCAATTGAAAATGAAAGTATTTTCCTTCCTCACTTTTCCAAAATTCGTAAGCCCTTTCAACCAGCAACTCTCAAAACTGACCAGGAAACAGCAAGAAAAAAAGTTACCAAATCCATTTCCTAATGCTAGAAAGATTATTTTTCCTTCCCTGTCCCTTCTCCCTAGCAATTCTCCCACTAGAATCCCTAAACACCACAAACCACTTAAGCCAACAAAAACAGATACGTAAGACCCAGGGGTAAGTCCTGGAAGGTGCCAAGGGTCTGACCTTCAGGACACTGTATCCTTTGTTTCCAAGTAACAAAAGAATGAAACACGGGGTCAGCCAGGTAGGAGTCACTACCTTCGATTAAAGCACCGACTATCCTGATTCTTTCTGTAATAGGGACCCATGCTTTGTGAAAAACATTTTATATTCACTTGGCTTTCTTTTATCCAACTACCATTTGTTGGATACCTTTCAGTAGAGGGTCCTATGCTAGGTGCTATAAGCAATTCAAACCTAAGAAGAAAAATCTTTGCCATCAAGTAACCTGCAATATAGTATTACCTCCAGATACAAGGTGGAATCAACCATTATCACCACCTAAGCTCAAGAAAAGACCCTGGGGATCCTGGTCCACATAAGGTGTACCCACTTGCCCAAGACATAGCTGAAGGTCAAGTAGGAAGACTGTTCTTCTGGCCCTCTAGAACATGTGTTCAAATGTCCATGTGGACCGTTGTCATCTGACCTATTCCAGTCACATACTCCTGGCCACCTAGATAATCAGCCAATAATCTTGCCCACTCCTTTCCTGATATTAATCAACAAATAAGGCCCTGGGTGTCTACTACCCAGGCAGGAAACATTCATACCGAAATGTAACTTGAGTTACGATCTTCAGGCTGAAGAAGATTCCAACTTTTCAACTCTGAACTAGGGGTTTGTAGAGGTGGAAAGGTGGGGAGAGAGGAAGCTGGCTAGTCTCCTATTCACCTGTCATCCAAGGAAACTGATATCTGTGAGGGTATTTACTGTAGTGAACCGGTCCTTGACATAATACATTCTTTCTGGGGGCGCCTGGGTGGCTCAGTCAGTTAAGCATCTGACTCTTGATTTCAGCTCAGGTCATGATCTCATGGTTCTTGAGTTCTAGCCCTGTATTGGGCTCTGCACTGACCATGCAGAGCCTACTTGGGATTCTCTCTCTCTCCCTCTCTGCCCATCCCTGCTCGTTTTCTCTCCCTCTCTCTCTAAACAAATAAACATTAAAATTTTTTTTTAAAAGATCTTCTTTCTGTATATTTATCCAGCAATTTACTGTCAGTTAATAACATAGTGCATTTAATGCCTTAAATAAGCTGTATACCCAAAAGTTGGTCCCAACAACAGAGCCTCTCTTCCTGAGGTCTCTTTCTCATCCACGGGTCTTTGGCACCAGTGGCCCTTTTCCATGCTCCTTTAGCCTCTCAGGGTAAGGACTAGGTATGGGTGACAACTAGCACAACATATAGGAAGCATCATGGAATTTGAGTCCCATGCCCCTACATCCTTAATGCTATACCCTTCTTGATGTAAAGGGACAAAATGCCTAAGCCCTTCAGGAAGTCACTGGCTTTGAGCCAGTTTTCCAGTGGCACTGAATTATGCTGAATCTGATACACTTACTCTCCCAGAACAAGTCATACTCATTTGTGAGTGGCTGGTCAGGTTAGGGGTGAAGCCTGTGGTCAGTGGATTGTTATTTTGGGTAAATTATATGAAGTTAAATTCCATACTTTCAGTCTCATCAGTACCAGTCTCCAACTCAAAGAGCTAATCAACAACATCTGCCAAACTACAATCAATTAAATGTGGCAAGAAAGCAGAGCTGTGGTGTCAGGCTTCGGACTGCTTCTGGGTCTGCAAGATAACGCATGTATGTGTGCATCAGTGGAAAGAAAGGACACGTGGGGATAGGACAGTGATGTAGTACTGGCCAGACAACAGGGTAACAAGCCTCCAGCACCTGGTGAGTGCGGGGAGCAGTGGGGAACAGTGTGCCTGTTTTTATGTAATAATGCACTTAGCGAATGCCTGGAGGCTGAACACAGCCAGGGCATCTAGTGACAATCAAAAAGAAACAGCCCTTGCCCAGGTAGAAATGACAGTTTAGCAAGGGTAGAGTCAAATTACAGAAGGTTTTGGGTTCTTGCTCCTTTAAGAAAACCTAGAGAAAGATACAATTTAAGAGGAAATTCTTGGGGCGCCTGGGTGGCTCAGTCAATTGAGCATCAGACTCTTGATTTCAGCTCAGGTCATGATCCCAGGGTTACGGGACCAAACCCTGGGTCAGGCACCATCTGAGTGTGAAGCCTGCTTAAGATTCTCTCTCTCCCTCCACCCCTCTCTCCCTCTCCCCTGCTCACACATGTGTGCACTGTCACGCACTCTCTCTCTCTCAAAAAAAAAAAATAAATAAATAGGGGCACCCAAGTGGCTCAGTCAGTTAAGCATCCAACTCTTGATTTCAGCCCAGGTCATGATCTCACAGTTGGTAGGATTGAGCCCTGTGTGGGGCTCTGTGCTGACAGCATGGGGCCTGCTTGGGATTCTCTCTCTTCCCCTCTCTCTGTTCCTCCCAGGCTCACGTGCTCGCTCTCTTGCTCTCTCTCTCAAAATAAATTTTAAAAATATTTACAAAAATTCTTAAAAATAGGAGTGCCTGGGTGGCTCACTCAGTTAAGTGTCCAACTTCGGCTCAGGTCATGATCTCATGGTGCATGAGTTCAAGCCCTGCATTGGGCTCTGTGCTGACAGCTCAGAACCTGGAGCCTGCTTCAGATTCTGTGTCTCGTCTCGTCTCTCTCTCTCTCTCTCTCTCTCTCTCTCTCTCTGCTCCTCCCCTACTTGCACTCTCTCTCTCAAAAATAAATTAAAAAAAACACTTAAAAAAATTAAAAAAAAATTTTTTTAAATAAATAAACGTTGAAAAAAAAAATTTACGGGGCGCCTGGGTGGCGCAGTCGGTTAAGCGTCCGACTTCAGCCAGGTCACGATCTCGCGGTCCGTGAGTTCGAGCCCCGCGTCGGGCTCTGGGCTGATGGCTCAGAGCCTGGAGCCTGTTTCCGATTCTGTGTCTGCCTCTCTCTCTGCCCCTCCCCCGTTCACGCTCTGTCTCTCTCTGTCCCAAAAATAAATAAACGTTAAAAAAAAAAAAAAATTTAAAAAAAGAAAAAAGAAAAAAAAAAAAAAGAAAAAAAAAATTTACTGTGTCTCCCTCTCTCTCTGCCCCTCCCCCGTTCATGCTCTGTCTCTCTCTGTCCCAAAAATAAATAAACGTTGAAAAAAAAAAAAATTAAAAAAATTTTTTAAACTTAAAAATAAATAAATAAAATAAAAGGAAACTCTCTGCAGAGTCAGGAAACCTGAAACAGTACTGGAAGGGGCTGGGGGCAGGGGGGATTATTACACACTCCTTTCCCAACCACCACATGGTGGACACAAGCTGAGAAAAAGACAGTGCTGGAGAGAAAGAGGAGGAGCAAGAGAGCAGAGAAGAATGAACCCTCTGCAGACCACAGTTCTGATTCTTCGTAAAATACTTTTTCAAATGAAAACTGTCACCGAAAACAAAACAAAACAGAAAATCAAGGGGAAGAAAGGATTTAAAGAGAAAAGAGCAAAGATGGCTGCTCTTATGAAAACAGGGACTTCAAACATCAACATTAATAAGCAAATTTATTGGTGGCAAGAAATACCAATCAATACTAATCAGGCTCAGCTGGCCCACTTTTCCTTGCTGGTTTTAATGACACTTCCTAGCCCTTATCTGATTGGGACCCCACACGCATGCATACTAATGAGGCCACCAGCATAGAATTTATTGCTGGGCTTCGAAGGAGTCTGATGGGCACCATGTCTGTCCCCGAGTATCTGTCAGCCAATATATGAGGGTTGCGCCATTAGTTCAGTTGGCTTGTTGGTTAGCCCCTAAAGGTTTCAACCTGTATGCTTGATGGCTACACATGGCTGAATCCTGTCATCTAACGGCTATGAGGAACAGCATGTGGAAAACTGGCTGGTTTGAAATAGTGCAAACTCCCCTCTGAAAATAGAAAACCAGAGAATTCCTGCTTCGGACGGTGATTTAATGATGGCCTCTCCTGACATTTCCCTAACTGTCCAGCTATCCCATAGCATTTCTCCCCTCCCATAGACACCCCCTTCTTGGGTGCCCTTAACAGGATCTCAACCCAATCCCAGGACTTCCGCAGCCATTTGTCCCACAGCTCCACTCCCACACACAAATTCTAACTCTTCTCCTTCCTGCCCACCACCCCAGTACCTGCCCCTAGCACAGGCAGGAGCTATCGTGCATTCCACCAGCCTGGAGAGAAAGACAGTAAGTTTTGTGGACAAACATCTCTCCACCCCTTACGTGTGCTTTACCTCTGGTGTCAGGGTTGGGGGTGGGGAGGAGCAGGCAGAAGGAGGTGTTCTTAGGTGAGTGCTTAGAACAAAATGGCCATCCTCTTTCTTTCACGCTGCCCCTGCTTCTTCAAAATGACCAGTGGTCAGTTCTTCCTTATGGCAATGTGTCCAAACATCAGTCTTTTGTGGCAAGCGTTTATTTGTTCTTTGGAAGGAACTCCTCCTCCAGCACCTGCATATGAGATATCCTTCTCAAGTTCACCACCATCCTCTGGTCCCTCTTAGAGGAGGCTCAATCCATATCTTCTTGCTTCTGGGACTCCTTACCTTGTGGGCAGCCTTCTTGGCAGGTGGGGAAATGGGAAAAAGAGAAGATACCAGCAAGATGGCTCAAGCCCAGCTACCTTCAAAGGGGCCCATGCAACAGACATGAAGTTCATGTACTCTAGCCCTGCCAGATGACTGACAGGAGACTGCTTGATGGCATCCCTTCCAGACCCTCCACCTCTCTCCTGACCCTGTTTTCAAACCACGGTGGCTTCGGGCATTCTCCAAACCTGGTGGCTTGATGACTTTCAAAGGTGAAGCCATTGCTAGTCCTCATTTAACTGAGGAGTAAGACTTTGGGGCACCCCCAATATTTATGTTATTCTCTTGGGGTCTTCCTCTCTCGGTTTTAGAGAGGAGTAACACTCCTTCTCCTTCCCCCAAGATATAGGGAAAAGAGGACATGAATAGCATTTCTTTATAAACACCTCAGTTCTCCTAACTCTTCCTCTTCCCTCCTAACCCTTCTCTCTTTCAGTCCCTTACTATGGTCAGGAAAGCGATGGGAAGGGGCCTATAAGGCTGCTTCTCTGACTCAGGACTTTCAGTAAGGTCTGGGAGCACTTAGAATTCTGAATTCTGAACTGAGAATGTGGAGCCATTTGGCTCTTGTCCCAGCTTTGGGTCTTCATCAGCTCCATGGAATAAATAGAAAACTCTTGTGGCTTCATGTTCCCAAAGTTACCCACTCTTAGCTCAGATCTCCACTGACCACATGAGGCACCTTTTAGAAAGACTTGATGCCATACAAATCCATCCCTAAAGACAAGCAGCCCAGGGAAACCCATTCTCCTAGGCATGGTTTAGGGATGGCATCTTCCCATTTAAAGGACCTCAGCACCTTCAAACTGGAAACTATCCCCTTCCTTCCCAGCGTCTCTCCCAACACACACACCACACCTACCTGTGTACTCACACACATGCTCACAACACCTCCATGGGGACACACACACACACACACACACACACACACACACACACACACACACACCCCTGACTCACACAAAGTGAGAGGGGCCTAGTCTCTGGGTAGAGTGAAGAGTGCCTTTGTCCCCAGACCCAAATCTCAACCTTTAGGAGCCAAACCCTCCATGGATCTCTCCCCAATACTTCACTCAATGGTGCAATCACTTCCTCGGCCCTCAGAGTAAGAGTGTCTTTGCAGCAGAACACCAAACCAAAGTTTGTCTTCCAAAATCAGGAGGACCAAGCAGCAAACTGAGGCTATGCCCCTAGTTGAACTAGGGTAGAAGGCTATGGTTCTCCTAGAAATAATTAATTAATTCAACAAGTATTTTTGAGCCCCTACATTATCACAGACACTCTGGAAGGCACTGATACAGCAGTGAACAAAACTTATAATTACACAATTAAAACAGTGGGTGGGTGCCCTCATCCTAAAATTATTAACTTATCTTTTTATTGCCATTATTATTATTATCACTATTACTGCTGCTGATTTATCTTTCTGAAAATGCCTGCTAGACAAATCATGGGCATTCACTGCCCCCCTCCCTGTCTCTCCACACACAGTGTTCATAAACCCTGTCAACCCTTGATTTTGCTCGCTCATGCAAGGCTTCGCATGCCTATGATGTATGACAACATAAACGGAGCCTGCTCCACTTGAAATTTTCAATAAAAATACAGATCTAAGTGATGAATATTTTATCCAGTGAAGAAAACAATTTCAGGGCCATTTCTAATAACATGTCAACCTAACAGGAGTGGGAGGGAGCTGGAGAGTAATGAGGTGGATAAGCACCAGCACCAGAAGAAGCCAAGGCCCCAGGCAAACCAGATTGAGAGAGAGAGAGAGAGAGAGGACTGAAAGCTCCGAGCCCAGCCCTGTTTGCAGAGGAGAGACTGAGGCCCACAGAGAAGTGATTAGGGAAGCTCACATTGCAGGGGCCTAACCCAGCCAGTTCTGAGTGCCAGATGTGTACCTCTGGCCTCAGGGAAGGGTATTTGGGGATGCTCAATGAGTGTTTAGAAGGGATACAGTTGAAATCTGAAGGAGACTGTGAAACTCCACTGCTGAGTGAGCTATGACTCCAAAATGCGCATAGGTTTGGGCTTTATTACTCTGCATTTTTGCACATTCCTGAGGTTCCTCTCTCCTGCTTTCATGGGTGTGTGTCTGTCTTCTCCACGATCCTGGAAGTGCCTCAACAGAAGAAATAATGTCCCTCTCCTCTGCCTGAAAGGTTCCTGAGGAAAGGGAAGCCATGTAGCCTCTCTTAGCCCTAATTCCTGGGGGAGCCCCTATAGAGCATGAAGAGGGGCTCAGGCTGAGAGCAAAGGAGAAGCAGCAGGGGCTTCCATGCTCTGAAAATTCAGCGTGGGGTTCAACATCACAGAATTTGGCCCTTTCTGTTATAAGCCAAGAAACCAACCTTGGTTCCTTCCATCTGGTCAGTGATGAAGCCACCGGGGACAAGAAGCTTCCATAGCTGCCTCTAGAAACCTACCTTCTGCTCCCCTCTGCAGCCCCTCAGTCTCCCATGGCTAAAGGAAGATGCTGAAGCTTTAGGGAAGCCCCTTCTGGGAGGCAGCTACATCCATAACTTGTCACGAAGGAGGGGATTATTATGGTCCAGCCTCCTTGTCTCAAGGTGGGACAACTGTGAAGGGCAACCTGGCTCTACAGCTACCCGTGGGGTCTACTAAGAAACACCTCTCTGCAACTGACAGCAGTTCAACCTTCCCTTTGCCTAATCCTGCTGCCCTCGCCCCCTCCCACATGTCCACCCCAAGAGCACTTCCCAGTAAAGTACCTGCATTCAGAACTCATCTCAGAGTCTGTTTCCCAGATAATCCACTCTCTCAGCCAGGCACAGGCTGAGGTTTGTGAGAAAGGGCATCTGGGAAGGAGATAGATCCAATGCATAAGTTACTTAGGTTTTAAGCAAGGCACTGATTATTTGCCAAACACACAAACTTTCCCCCAAAGCACTCTGAAAGTCATGAGAGGTCTGCAGGAATCTCTCTGGAAAATTACAATGCCCTGAGGAATTCTCAAAACGTTTTCCTGCCACCTGCCTCCCTGTGCATCTTCATTATTCACAACTTTGTTTATCCATAGAAACAAAATGTTAGAGCTGTCATCAGGAATACAAATGGGAAGCAAGCTACTCTCAAGGCAATCAATAATGCTGAGTAAACAATGGGATGGCAAACTTTTTATTTTTCTTTAACTGCTGGTCATGGATTATGAAGAAGGAAAGGAAATTCAACTCTTCACATCACAGTCAACTGTCAGTAAGAACAGCTCACTTCCCTATCTATTTTGCCCACTCAGGCATAATTGAAATGGCCTTGAGAGTGAATAAAAATATTAGATTCACTTTCCAAAACTTCATCCTTACAAAACTTTTGTAGGATCTCCTCCTTTCTGCAAAGCTTACACGTCTGTTTATAAAGGCAAAGGCTTCTCCCTTGGTTACCAAAGTACCTTGGTTACCAAAGCACCTTGGTTACCAAAGCAGCCTGGGAGCTGATAAACCAATTTGTTTTGCCCTCAATAAATCGTTCATTAATGTTGCCATGACATTTAAAGTTTAAAATGGTTTTATGACTTGAGATTAAAAAAGAATCATTCCAATAAATTTCTTATAACTGAGAGGATTCCTAGCATTTTGATTAAGTGGTTCCTTGTGATGATAAAGTTTTATCTTGAATAATGAAGGGGGAAAGCATTAATCACTTTAAAGTCACTGGTAGCTGGTCTCAAGAACCCAGATGCCTCTCCTGGGGGATTACTCAGAAACACAATTTAAAAAAAGACAAAAAGCAAACCACCAATCTTCTAGTGGGGTTAGAATTTTCAGAATAATTCCTAAATCTGAGCGGTCTCTAAAATGGTGCCGAATCATCAGAACGGTGACAAGTGGTGCTGGGTTCCCTCCTTCCAGCTGCTCATACCATAGGACGGGAGGAGGACAGAGAGTCCCAGCTTTTATTTCACTGCTGGCACTTCTGCAGGGTGCTGGGGCAGGGCCGCGCCAGGAACCTCTGCAGGCACTTGATTTTGGTCGCTGGAGTACACATTGGGTCTTAAGAGGGACCCAAGATGTCTGAGGAGAGCCGGATGTTACCGCTGAAATCCAAACTCTGGCTAATGGCAGGATTCTTACTACCACATAGCGTTAGCTCTGTATCAACCTGTTGAAGTTCCCATTCCTGTTTGAGACGTCATTTCTGAAGATAAGACAAACCAATGAGAGTGAACTGTTGGGTTTCAGTGGGGTTTAAGAGTATCTTTCCCATCTCTCCCCTCCCCTACCCCTAGTCTTCCTCTGTAGGGGAGAAGGGACTTGAAACAACATTTACTAAATACCTGCCATGTGCTTGTC
This sequence comes from Lynx canadensis, assembly GCF_007474595.2. Taxonomy (NCBI): domain Eukaryota; kingdom Metazoa; phylum Chordata; class Mammalia; order Carnivora; family Felidae; genus Lynx; species Lynx canadensis. Next base: position 32,341,219 of record NC_044319.2, read on the forward strand.
ACTGCACCTTTAGCTCCATATCATTTAAGGTGCAGAACAATGCTGAAGAGGGTATTAATACTGCCATTTTACAGCTGAGAAAACTGAAGTTCAGAGAACTTACATAACTTACCAAGGACACACAGACTATGAGAGGCAGAGATAAGATCCAACCTCAAGCTCCATATAAATCTCCGTTCTCCGATGTACTTTTGGATGTACACATACCAATCTCAAGCCACCCACAAGGTAGGTGACTTCAACCAATCTGGGTTGAAGAAGAAATCAATGCTGATTTGTGCATTTCAGAAAAGACGAACTCTGTGTGGCTGGAATGATCAAACAGCTGGGCTTGAAGGCAGAGAAACACTGAGGTGGCGGGAGGGAGGAAGAAGAAACGCTTCAGGAGCCAGCACAAAGGCCTGTGGCTGGCAATCAGCACAGTGCCTGGAAGGGTGGCATGGGGGCGAGGGGTGCAGAGAGTAAATTTCCTCATCACAGGCCCTGATGAGCCTTTGGTCCATGTGCCTCAAGACAGATGATGATTCATAATGTTATTTTTAAAGGCAGAATGCAGGTGGGCAGTGGGATCCAATTTAACAATAATCATTTATTGCAGTTATGGATACCTTAATCTTTCCAAACCATTTCCTTTGACACTTTTATCCTGTAATCATGCCATCAGTTAAACAAGATATGTGCTATTATTGCTCATTTTAAAGAGAGGAAAAATGAGGCCTACCTTCCCTACAACTCCTCCAAGCTAGCAGTAAGACTAAAACTCAGGTTCCTGACCACCAGGCCCTTCAAGGGGATGAATATCATCCATTAAATGGCCTTGGAGAACTGGCTGGAACTAGGTATTCCCACCCCGCCTTACGCTCTTCTCTGTGCAATTTCATAAGTCAGGAAGCCCTGCCCGCTCATGCTGGACTCCTCAGAGGACCATGGACTCTGAATAACCTCTCTGCAGGCCCACACTTAGCCAGTCGACCCTTTGCGTATCATCAACAAAATGCACTCCCTGAAAGGCCTCACTGCCAACGGCTCAGTGCCAATGCTTCATTCTAAGAACCTGAGCTTATGTTGAAAATAAAGACAGATAACGTCTGACCCTTCCTCCTTCACCCCACTTCCGGTAATAAATTAACAATGACAACAAAAACAACAATAATACCTAACTCGGTACTTTAAATGTATTATGCCATGTGACCCTCACAATAACCCTCTGAGGCAGGTACTGTTATTATTCCTGTTTTACAGATGAGCAAACTGAGGCCCAAGGAGATTAGAAGATTTGCCTGACTGAGCTACCAAGGGGCACAGTCAAGAGTGAAACCCAGGAGTTGGGCTCCAGGGTCCATGTTCTTAATCACCACACGGTACTGCCATCCGCCAGGCACTGAATCTGGGGGTTAAGCACAGAACACCTTCCCATTAGTGCACGTGTGAGGTTAAAACACCCTGTTGGCTGACGGCCACAGCGTACCAAGGAGAACTGGAGCCCAGGGTATGGCATGGACATCAAACAGCAGCTGGGCCCCCTCGCCAACCTTCAGCACGCACCTGCTGCACTATCTCTACCAAGTGCCTTGGTTCCTACTCAAGGTCCTTCACTTGGACCCTGATTCATCCATTTGTTATTCATTTATTCATTCACTCAGCTTACAAACAGTTATTAAAGATTTACTATTTTCTAGGCCTTGTAGACTCGGACACAGCCTTTCAAAGCAGCTACTGTCTCTATTAACCCGCATCACTGTAAATGAGCCCCTTGAAGAACCGTGCCGCCCCATCTGCCACAGTGCCCACCATTACACAGGCCACCGTACGGCCTGAGTTCACAGCGGCCAGCTTGGCCTTGGTAACTGCGTCAGACCCCATTCCTCGGTGTTTGTGGAAACTTTCCCCAGGTTTCCTTTGCCTTGGTACGCACAAGCGAGCAACGAGGGCAGAGTGGAAATGTTCGTTAAGACAGTGGGGGCTCCCAAGGAGGACCCATCGCTTCTGGGGACAGTGAGTACAACAGGTATACAATGAGAATAAAAACAAAGCTGCCCTATCAGAGTCTTCCCCCAGGACCCTCTGGACTCTGCTTCTTGTAAACACCCCCTCGTCGCATGGCTGTTTATGCCCACCCCATATACTGTGGACAGTTTCATACTTTCACTTTTTATTTTTTTATTTTTTTTTATTTTTTTTTTTTAATTTTTTTTTTTCAACGTTTATTTATTTTTGGGACAGCGAGAGACAGAGCATGAACGGGGGAGGGGCAGAGAGAGAGGGAGACACAGAATCGGAAACAGGCTCCAGGCTCTGAGCCATCAGCCCAGAGCCTGACGCGGGGCTCGAACTCACGGACCGCGAGATCGTGACCTGGCTGAAGTCGGACGCTTAACCGACTGCGCCACCCAGGCGCCCCTCATACTTTCACTTTTTAAAGGCACTGGCACTTCCAGGCTGATCTGCTGTGCCCTCTACACACATTTGGGAACTACCACCTTTGTGGTGTGACATGCCAGCTCCAACAGCCCAGGCTCAGGACAGGCAGAGGGAAATGGCCCTTGAGTGGGAGTTACTGGAAGACTTGGTCAAATTTACAAATTAAAGCTATTTGGGAGGAAACCTGGAAGCCTGAATTACCAGCAGCTTTAGAAGAAGTGAGATTTCCACGACTCACTCACTCACTCATACTCCTCACCGTGCCCAACTCAATGTCAGGTGCACAATGAGTGTCTAGTAGGTTTAGAGAACATAAGTAGTAACTAGATTACTGGAGTATTGCCAAATAGAGGCCCTTCGGGCCCTGCCTTAATGAGCAGATAAAACCAATGTGCCATCGTCACAACTAGCCAGAGTGTCGCCTAGGGGCCAGGGATATATTTCCTTAATGGGATCACACATGCCCTGCAATTTTCTGTTAATACTATTAACAAGTCTGGCAATTTCCTTTCTCACAGAGAGTAAAGGCAAATTTCTGCTCAGGCTCTACTCAAATTATGAACCAAAAAAGTTTTTTTTTTCTTATAACCTATTCAATTTACCTCTCCATATTACATTCCAACTCCCCTCCCCCCCCCACCGCCATCTACTGACCACTGAAGCCACCTGGGACCATTTGAAAGGATCCCAAGAAGCCTTGGGGACTGTCTCCATTCCAAGCATCATTATCTATCACTTCACTCCAACTGTGAAAAAAAAAAAAAAAAAAAACCCAAGTCACCCCGTCTCCATTCTCCCCTCACTCTTACTATCAAGATTCATTATCAGGTCTTGTCTCTTCCACTTTCATGGTATCTCTCAAATCACTCTATCCTGCTCACTCCCACTCTCATGGTGAAGGTTCAAGCCCTCTTGATTCACTGCTCAAATCCTTACAACTCCTTGTCTATCTCTATGCCTCCCTCCTTGCCACCACCAGCTGCCATGTGCTCCCCACACTGACGTTGAGTTATTGATTTAAAAACACAGATCTGATCCTGTTAATCCTGTGTTTAAAGCCACGCAGAGGTTCCTCATTGTATGAGCAGGATTAAGTGCCAGCACCCTGGACTGTCTGTCCCTCAAGGCCCTCCTCTTACCACGGTCCCCTGCATGGGCCTGACGCCTCTACCCCAGCCACACTGGACCTCATTCTTTCCACATTCACACTTATCTTCCCACTCTGCACCTCTGCTCCGGCTGTTTCCTCTCCAAAAATGCCCTCCTCCATCTGCCATGCCTGCCATGGCAAAATTACAAATCTTCAAAGTCCAGCCCCTGCGTCACATTCTCTGGAATGTTTCCTGGCTTCCCCAGACCGAGTTGATGCTTCCTCTTCTGTATTTCCCTATAGTTTTATCCATAGCCTTCACACAGCCCTCAGCAACACCACATTCTGTAAGCTCTGGGCCACTCTGTGTCGGGGGCCCTGTCCTCTCCATCGTTATGTCCCCATGGCACAGTGTGTTGCCCGGCACAGCAGCCACTGAGAGAATGTTGGCTGAATGGATCGGTTGAATTTCAGAGTAATCCAGGCTGCTGAGGACCAGCATACTGCCATCTAAAATGAAGCATCTAGACTGAACTGTCAGTAAGAGGAGATAAAGAAGAGGAACTTCAGTGAGAAAAGAGCATGCACTAAGGATGCCGCAAATGCCCTTCCTCATGCCCTTCCGTGGGTCCTATTAAGTGCCAGGTATTGAGCTAATAAGTGTTGGTGATAAAAATAATGAGCAAACCCAGGCATGATCCCTGCCTTAATGGAGTTTACAACCCACCAGGGAAGAAAAACAATGAAATCATTTCACGAATAAATTTAAAAAAAAAAAACAAAAACTGTAATGAGGCCCCAAAGAGGTAGAACATACTGTTTAGAGAGAAATAATAGGAGGGTCTGACTCAGAGATCAGCAGAGACTCTCCTAAAAAAGTGATGACTAAGTTGAGTTCTGCAAGGAAAGTTTATTAAGCAAGTGAGAGAGGGACAGTATTCTAAGAATATGGAGTAGCTTATGTAAATGCCCCATGGCAGGAAGGGAAACTGTGCTCGCAAGGAACTAAAGAAAATTCATGAGGCTGAAGTGCACAGAGTGAGAGGTGCACAATCCTGGATGAGGCTGGGGAGGTAAGGAAGATAAGACACCAGAGCCAAGGGAGTCTCACAGGTCTGTTCAAGAATTTTGTCTTCATTCTCAAAGCAGTGGAAGCCACCAGAGTCTTTTAAGCAATTAACTGTGTTTCAAAAAACTCATTCTCAATACAATATGGAGAATGGATGGGGGGTAGGGCCAGAGAATAAATGGGTATTGACCAGATGGGAAACTGTTTCAGTTGTCCAGATAAAAGATCAGTGTGGCAACTGAGATGTAGAGACAGTAAGCAAATTTGGGAGATAGAAGATATGTAGAATCAACAGACATGGTAGTTGGATGGATCTGGGGGGTGAGGACAAGAGAGGTATCAGAGATGACACCTGTGGTCTGGTACAGATAGCAGGAGAAGTGAGGGCACCGTTTGCTGAGATAACTCTTAAAGAGATCAGTTCTTGGGGGGAAATCATGAGCTGGGGTTAACAAACATGTTTTGGATGAACCGGGAAGGGGACATACCTATAAAAGAACTGAAGCCACGTGAAAGCTGGATTAGGAATAACTGGCATAGTATTCTTTGAAAAATACCCCGGAACCTTATTAGACCCTTCTGACTTTCCCTAAAGATACCTGACAAGGTCACCTGACAGGAAGGCACATAGTCAAATTCACTAAGACTGTGTATATTACCACCTACATGCATCCCAGAGGAGACGCCTAGAGCTTCAAAAGATCCTGTCCCAGGTCCAGTGGTGGGAGAGTGGGAGTGGGCAGTGCATACCATTTCTTTCTCTGTCCTTTTATTGGGGTCTGGTGTGTAAAGGTCAAGGACCATGGAATAGACATATCTTGGATCTTAAATGTCTGGCCCACAGTCCATCTGCACCCCAAAGGCACAGAGGAAGAAACGTCAACAGTGCATCTTGGGACTAGCAACTGGTTTAGGATAAACGGAAGGTGAAGAATACAAGAGCAGAAAAATAAGGTCAGGAAGAAAATCAAGGTTGGGAAGGTGAGCTTGGTGGAGTTTAATATGAAGGCCTCTGACTGGAATGCCTCTGAACCTTGTCCTATGGGTAGAGAAGAGTTTTCAAGGTTTCTCAGGAGATAAGGAGACTCTGATCCATGTTCTGAGTAAGTAATAAGGTAGTGCAAAGGACGGACTAAAAGAGGGAAAGAACACAGGCAACAGTACAGAACACAGAGAGAAGGCCATTGGAAAAGTCCTATGAAGAAATGATGAGAGCCTAGCAATGAATTAAAAGGAAGGGAAAACTACAGAAAGTAAAAATTCTTAAAATCTGAGTTTAGAAGTGTCAAGAGAGATTATCTGAACAATCCCTTCAGTTCTTCAGGTAAACCACACAGAACCATCCCATGCCTGAAGTGTCACTTCCTCTCCCCTGCCTCCTAGTTAGCCTACATTTATTAAACTTGCTAAATTTTTCCTTCAAAACACATCTGCTTTATAAAAAGGCTACTCTGTCATTTCCTGACCAAGGACTCACTAAACATGCCTTCCCTTTCTCAGAAGGTTCCAGACGCTCTGGAATGAGAAAATTAAAACCTTGGCTAAACTCTGGTCATTACAGTGATGTAATTTTACCCCCAATCCTTACCTCAGAGCCACAACGTCATATTAACCCACCTCGCTGGCCCCAGCTCTGAGAGCAGCCCCTAAGCCATTTGCAAATGTAGAACAGAACCAAATGAAAAACACACATATAATACGTATACTTAACATGATTTAGAATAATATTGATTCTTTTAAACAAAAACACTGAAGTGGCAAAAACCGTTTCAGAATGTTATTAATTTCCTAAACCTAACACTGACACGGCAAAAACAGGAAAAGAAACTAATGTGTCTGCTGGACCGGAGAAGAATCAAGATGTACTTTTCAAACACGAGGACACCAGTGGGGTACCCATGACTCTGTGATCCAGGGGTAACAGTTCAGTGATGGCAGGAAGTCCAGGCAAGTTGGAGGCTAACTTCCAACCCCCCACCTGTTTATTCTCCGCCTGGGGGTGCGGGGAGGCTAGAAGATGGGTAAGCAGAATAACCAAGGTCTGTGAGGATGCCGAGATATCATTTCTGTCAAAAGTGACAACTTCCTCTCTTACCAATCTTTAAACAGTTTAAATTTCACCCTCCTTTACCATCCAAAAAAAGCAGGGCTGGAGGCAGAGAACACAGCCTCCAAAAACAAAAGAATGTCAAGGGAGAGGAGAATGAGAAAGCGGGGGAGGAAGGAGGTGAATCCACCAACTGGTCAGTTATCCCATTTAGACACGGGGACTCAATAGAGAACCACTGAAATAAACCCTGACAGACTCCCTGGCCAACGCAGAAGACACTCACCACGAGAGTCACATGGCTGGCCTGAAACTGAGTGGACCTCGGACTGAGTCATTCAGATCAGGATGTAAACAATTCCACCTAACCTCTCTAAAGTTCCCCATGGAAGTGGATATTCTCCTCTAGGAGAGTCAACCCTTCTACATATTTCCAGAGGGCGCCTTCATGGATTTTGCCCAAATATCAATTTTAGGGGATTACCCTAAGCCATCTTCAGAGAACACACGTACTCCTGCAGCTCTTTGCCCATAAACCCATATGCACTGCTATCCAGGGGCCCTTTTGCTTCCCCTGTGTGGCCTCAGTATTATCACAGTGACCAAGAACGCCGGTCCTGGAGTCGAACTGCCTGAGTGAATATTTGGCTGTTCAACCTTGGACAGTTGTTTAAACTCTCTGAGCCTTCTAACTTTAGACAGAGTAATAATAGTACTTCCCAACTTCAAAAGGTTCTCCTAAGATTTAACTGACATACTGCATACAAAACACTTAGTAAATGCCTGAAATATAGTAACTACTCAATAAAGGTTGCCTCTTATTGTCATCTTCTGTGTTCTCTTCTGTCGAGAGAAGTCAAGAGCTCTTTAAAAAGTGAGGAAAAAGTAGGGGCACCTGGGTGGCTCAGTAGGTTGAGAGTCCGACTTGGGCTCAGGTCATGATCTCACTGCTGTCAGCCTGTCGGCGCAGAGCCGGCTTCAGACCCTCTGTCCCCCTGCCTGTGCCCCTCCCCCACTTGCGTTCTCCCAAAAATAAACAAATATCTTTTTTAAAGCAAGGAAAAAATAGTCGTAGACTAGAGTATCAAATATTGGAATGGGTATAGTTTAACTCACTTTATCAAGAAAACTGAGGTCCAAGGGGTAAAATAACTTGGCCAGTTTGATACAGACAGATAGGAGCAATCTCCTGGCTCCTATGTTATTGCTTTTGCTAATAAACAGGTAAAACATGTCATGTTCAAGTACAAAAACAGAAGGAAATTAAGATACTCACTTGTGGTCAGGGTCAACTGAATTATTCACAATTAGTATATGAATGTCTGTAAGTTGTGTCACTAAGGAAAATACTGGAACATGTGTTATGATCTCAGGTAGGAATGAAAAAAAATCAGTATTCTCCATGAAAATGTACAACTCAGATGAAGAAGTGATCCCATGTTTCCAAATCACCGTTCAATTCATATTATGTATTGTGTAATTATGACTGCTTTCTGGGACTTTCACCACATGCCCTCTATTTAGGTGTTACTGTACTTTACAACTTTGCTCATTCATTTTTCATTCCCATCTCAAATCCCTGCTAAAGCAAAAACAAAAACAACAACAAAGAAAGAAGGCCAATTCCTGTCAGCTTGTTTGCTTATTAGAGTCCAAGAACATAAGAGTGACAAGATGCCAGGACTGGGTAGCCAAAGCTACTAGTTTCACAAAGAAATCGAAGCACACGGGGCACCTGGGTACCTCAGCTAAGGTCTGACTTCGACTCAGGTCGTCTTACAGTTCATGAGTTCGAGCTCCACATCAGACTCTCTGCTGTCAGCATGAACCTGCTTCGGATCATCTGCCCCCCTCTCTCTCTGCCCTTCCCCTGCTCATTCTCTCTCTCTCTCTCTCTCTCAATAAACTTTAAAAAAAAAATTGAAGTGTAAAAGAGGGCAGAGGGGAAGACTTGTTCCATATCCTAAAACTGGTAGTTTTTCCAAATAATCTTTTTCAAATACATAGAATTCCTGAATTCCCTCCAGTGTCTACTCTTCTTCATCGTGATTAATCCCAGTGCTGTGACACAAGCTTGCCAGGTCTCGTCCCAATCCCTGGCTTGAATTATTCAGAAGAGGCAACACAACAGGGTAGAGAGCGGACTCTTGGGGGTGGAGTAGACCCAGATTCAAAGCCCCAGATGTGCCACTTACTGCCCGAGAGACCCTGTCAAGTCTTTAACCCCAAAGAGCTTGAGCTTCCTTCTTTAGAAAATGGCAGTAACCCACAGTCTCTCTGTTGGAGTCACGAAAACAATCTGGAGAGACAACATAAAGAGCCTGAGCCTGGCACGTGAGGCCTGATGCGTTCTTAGGCCATTACTATGGTTTTACTCGAAAATGTATCTCAGTGCCATCTCTAATTTTTTTCAATATAACGTTTTATCTTTTCACTTAAAAATCAACACTCACTGAAGCAAACATACACACACACATGCTGTGTGTATGCACATGGATGCGTGTGTGTGGTGTGTGATGGAGGAAGGAAGGGAGAAACAGACAAAGAGAGGGAGAATCAATCACCTATTGTGTCATCATCAAAAGAAATCATGTTACTATTTCGGTATGTTTTCTCCCAGTTTTCTTCCTCGGCAACAGTGTGGATGTTTGCGTGTTTGCTACCTTCTTGTAGCTATATGTAGATGCAATTTATAATCCTGATGATAAATGCTACCTGGGAGAGAGGCTGTTCTGGAACATCTTTTATGCCAGATTACAGAATTATTGCCTCAATTAGGAATAATGATCCCTAACAACATTCTTTACTTTTAAGTTTTGTCTAGATGCCATTTTGAAAAGCAGCACCAAACCTTCCACCATCTTCTATGTCATGAGAGTGGCAAAGTAAAAGGATAGTTCATTAGATGCAGAGTCTCCTCAAGATTTTAGTGATAAATTGAGTCTTAAGCCTGATGAGAGTCCCACAGAGCAATCCAATCTTTTCCTACTTCTTCATTATTAGATTTATCATTTTTATTCTACTTCAAGAAACTTTTTCAACGAAAGGTTGCAAGGTGTTATATACTTCATAAGTCCTTGATTATCTGAAAATGCCCTTGTATTAAGAACTTCTCTTCACTCAGCAGATTACACTCTCATGTCCAAGAGGATTTATTGTAAGAAAATGGGACAAAATTCAGAGTGTGAAAAGGGCTTCATGGGAACAAGAAAGGAACTGACACTGTTACTCTGCCTCCTTCTATGTCTCCCCTGCTTCTCTCTGACCCTGCTCGCTCCTCCTTTCTCTCTCCCAGTCTGCTTCTGCCTCCTCCCAGTTTCTGCCTCTGTCAGGAGATTAGCCTGCACATCACACGACTTGCCATGGCACTAACGATACCCTCATCTCCATGACTTTCCAGCTCCAGTCCTCAATGTTGACCGCAAGTGTTGACTCTTTCAAAGCTCTTGAAGAACGATCTCATTGGCCCAGCTCATCTCTATGTGCCAGATGTGAAGTCACAGGTTACTTCCCAGAGATTTGCACTCCTAGCCCAATCAGGTTAGCTGGAGATGGCAAGGCCCCTGACTCAGGTGCCCACCTGCTCCATGGGTCGTTCCAGATGAAGGTGATTCTGCGAGGAGAGGGCTTGACCATAGCCAGGACTCCCCCAAGGCATTTTTAGAGCAGTTCTTTTTAGACTTTACACAGTAAAACAACTCCACTGGATAGAAAATTCTGGAATGACCATCTTTCCCTCTTGGCACACAGTAGACAGTGTTTCACTGTGTCTGGCATGAAGTGTTACCAAGCAGACGTCTGACATCTTTTTACTCCTTACCAGTCATTCTGTCTTCCTGCTTGCACCTTTGTATAGTTTCTTCCGTCGTTCAGTGGTTTTAAAATTATGGCAGAACATGCCTCCATATGGTTCCCTTTCTGGTATTTTATCTGTAATATGGCTAAGTCCTTTAAGTCCAGAGAAGTTTTCTTCTGTATTTTTTTTTTCAATTGCTCCTGTTCTCATTACTCTGGTTTCATTTTCAGGAACCTCAACAATTGTATGTTTATTTTTCACATTTATTATTTTCCCTCACCATCTCATCTCTGATTTTTCTCCAGTGCGGAAGAACAGCTCAAGACTGCCTTGCACAGAGGAGTCATCATTCTGAAGTACCAATTCTGATCTCCAAAGTGGATTTTAATTATGTGATTGTATCCTTATTTTTCCTCAATAACCCTTTCTTATTTCACCTAGCTCCATTTCATTCCCTTCTTATTCTCTATTTATATCTTGGCACTCCTATTTCTTTCATGCCACATCTTCTTTATATCATACTGAGGAGAGTAAAAAAAAATGTAAACATTTCTCCTGTTTCTTGTAATAAATCACCTTACAGATCTGCTCTTCCTCTGAGACTTGAGATGATGTCCCTTTACTTTATAATGGAATTTTTTTCAATGGCTACATACTACTTTTTTTCCTACATAAATCCCTAAAGTAAAATGTATTCAGACTCAACATCTATCAACAACTTGGTATCTATCAACAAAGTTTATTGCTCTTAGTTTTCTTTTTCATATTACACTGGGAATTATATTTCAGTGATGGAAATAGTTCAGTTTTGTGATACACTATAACAGCAAATTATGGTACACAATGAATCCATTCTGATTAAAATCTATATGGAGAAAAGCAAAGAATATAAAATAAATACGACCGTTTAAAGGAAAAATGCCAGGTAATATAGAAGATGCTCTAACTGCTATTTCTAATTAGGCAAAGAAAACCACTAAAAAATTTTTAGAGCAAGGGTGCCTGGGTGGCCCAGTCGGTTAAGCGTCCCAACTCTTGATTTCAGCTCAGGCCATGATCTCACGGCTCGTGAGTTCAGGCCCACATCAGGCTCCGCACTGACAGTGCAGAGCTCGCTTGGGATTCTCTGTTTCCCTCTCTCTTTGCCCCTCCCTCACTGTTCTGTCTCTCTCAAAAATAAGACTTAAAAAAAAAATTTAGAGCATCTAATTAAAGGAAAAAAAAGCCACCCAGAACCACAAAATCTCTCTCAAATTAATAATGAAGGAGGACTTCTAAGGACTGTGGTTTCTCACAATTGTTCTTCCAACTGAAAAAGGGAAAAAGTAACAGTTTGTTGCCTTTCACTTTGTTCTCTGTCTTCTTTAGCAACGGCCAAACCTCATTCTCCAGCCAATACACATGAAAACAAAACAAGGTACCAGCACCCAGTTCAATTCCAAGTTTCTGACAGGTGTTCTATGATGTGGTTCATCTTTCCTAGTGGGGAGGGAGAGCACTGTCCCCTACTCATCTCCCTGCCTGTCTGATCAAGTAACTAACATGACACAAACAAATGGCAGTTCCCAATGCGTTGACAGGGTCCATTCTGTCAGCACTTCTACCTCTAGCACCGCTTTGCGGAGGATGCAGTGCAAATATGCACCGCTGACAGTCGAGCCCATGTCCCCTACTTGCTGTCTACTTAACTCTGGTACCACGGGCTCTCCATGTTGGTGCAAAAGGAGCGTGCTTACGAACAGAGGAAGAGCACGATAGTTGCACTGGGGCAAAATTCAACTACGCACTGGAGGAGGGCAGTTCGCTTTTCTGGTGGGCATGGACCATGTGTTTCTGAACTGGCAGGGCAGACGGGAGGGGTGGGGGGCGGCAGGGCAATTTCCTTTCTCAGACCAGTTCCGTGTGCCATGTCAAGGAAACTTTTCGTGAACTCTGCCAACAGGCTGAATTCCAGTCTTACTTTCCAGTGTTTACCGTGTTCCTCTTTATCAGGTTCTCTAGACATTACTGGGGGCAAACGAGTGAGGCTGTATCAGAGGCCACAGGCAGACGTCATTTAAAGCTTGAAGCCCTGTGGCCACCTCTTTCATATCCTCTTTTAAGGTACAGTTCACCTGTGGCCAAAACCAGGGCTTCAAGTTCAAAACCAGTTCAAAACCAGACATGGTATTTTATTTTAGAGCTGTGCTGCTCAACCGAGAGCAATTCTTTTTTTTTAATGTTTGTTTATTTATTGAGAGAGTGGGGGGGAGAGGTGGAGAGAGAGGGAGGGAAAGAATCCCAAGCAAGGCCCCGTGCTGCCAGTGCAGGGCTCATCACGTGCCTCGATCTCATGACCGTGAGATCATGACCTGAACTGAAATCAAGAGTTGGACACTTAACCAACTGAGCCACCCAGGTGCCCCAAGAATGATTCTTACCCCTTCCCTCGCCCATCTCAGTTTTCACTGCCTGGAGACATTTTTGGTTGTCACAACTGAGGCTACTACTGGCATTTGGTGAGCACAAACCGGATGCTGCTAAACATCTACGGCACACAGGGAAGCCTTCCATGACAAAGCAGCATCTGGTGGAAAATGCCCATAGTACCATGGCTGAGAAATCCTGCTTTACAGCAAAGGCCCATCTCAAACAGTAGCCCGTGGGGGAAGGATCTGATAGGTGTCTTTGCTCCTCCCATCACCTGTATCAGCACCGTACCCATTGCCTGAGTGCCGCAATTACATTGGCTTTCTGTTGATTAGAATACACAAATCTTTAAATGAGAAAGGACAGCTTTGCCCTCTATGATACAGATGACAGCGCAGGCGAGATACGGCCACTAACAGGCAGGCACTGACAAGTTCCCAGTCCGCTGGCAGTAACGTGGTGCTGAGCCCAGCCTGATGGGGTGCTGCTTATATACTTCATAGCACTGGCTTCAATGATGAGCTCACTAAAGCTCTCAAAGTTTTTGTTCTTGGTAAGAAATATGTATTAATTTAGTAGGGGAAAAAGGAATTACATTTAGGCATCAGCTAATTATTTTTCAAACCATACTTTTTTCGTGAAACTTTCCAGGACTATCCCAGGGTGAAATAATCTCTCCTATATAGCTCCTAAAACAAACTAATTTTCCTTCCCATTTTTAACTTCCACTTATCACATGCCACGTCATATTAAGGTAATTCCATACACAGTGTATCTTTACTATGCTAATCAACATTTATGCATCTTTGTATTACCAACACCCATGCTATGGTTTGACTATGTCAGGTGTCAAAAAAAAGTATTTTTCTAATTGAAGTACACTTGACAATACAATACTATATTAGTTTCAGGTGTATAACCTAGTGATTCAACACTTCTATACATTATATGATGTTCAGCACAGTAAGTATTTTCCCTAATTAAAAAGAAAAAAACCACTTCTTACAGAACATGTTTCACCATTCTAAGCCGGCCAAATCAGGTAGTGATCCGCACTCTGATGGCCAGGGACAAGCAGTGGCTGGACCTGACATGCAGGTGCTCCAAGCCTGTCGGGGGCAGCTCTCTGTGAGTTAGGGAACAGGCTACTGGCTGAGGAATCGCTAGGATTACACCTGGGCACACCCAGGCTGCTCCTCCAGGCTCTGTAACTCAGACCTAAAAGGGTCCTGCTATTGACTGCAATGTTTTTAGCACATTTGCACGTGTTCTGTTATTTTGGTTTGGTCTGGAATGTTGTTTACTTTGTTTTTTGGCTCTTAGAAACTCACCCATCGGTATGCTATCCACAGGGATTCTCCCCCACTCTGAAAACATTTTTGACCAAAATCCTTGCTGTATTTTTCGTGCAGATACAGCATAAGGAGACACCACCACCACCATCACACACACACACACACACACACACACACACACACACACACACCCCAAGTGCATCCCTCAAAGCAGTGTCTGTTACAAAAGGCCAGTCTGTGTTTGATGTCTGAAGCGGAGACAGAGCTATCTGTATGCCAACCCAACTGGCTTTCCCTCTCCTACCGTTCTCCCTCCTCCAACCACAGAGATTCCAGCCAATGTCCAGAGAATCATCAACTACAAAAGACAGATTATTTCTTAGATATCTGTTATGTTTCTTCTACATCCTTGAAAACAGGACACATCTTTTTCTACCTAAGAAATCAGCAAGGGGCACCTGGGTGGCTCAGTCAGCTAAGCGTCTGACTTTGGCTCAGGTCATAATCTCTCGGTTGGGGAGTCCAAGCTCCACGCGGGGCTCTGTGCTGACAGCTCAGAGCCTAGAGTCTGTTTCAGATTCTGTTTCTTCCTCTCTCTCTCTCTCTCTCTCTGCCCCTCCCTCGCTTGTGCTCTTTCTCTCTCTCAAAAATAAATAAACATTTTTAAAAATTAAAAAAAAGAAAAGAAATTGGCAAGAAGGCATCACCCTGTTTCCTGGTCCCCTGCCCCCACAGAATTTCAGCAAAGTGGGTTAGAGCAACAGGCCAGTAACCAGCCTTACACTACTTTACAATGGCACTCAGTTCTCCCACACAGATCGTTTAACCCAATCCTCACAAAATCCTGTGATTTAGTCACTGTCTTCCCTTGGCAGCTGGGTAACAGAGACTGAGACAGGCACATTCACATGGCCAGGGAGCGGAGGTGCTGGTATCTGAGGCCGAGTCCTAGAACTCAGAGCTCTATGCACAGCAGCAGCTCCCCCCAAGGGCTACGATTCCATCTCTCCATTGGTTCTGTCCCAGAGAGGCCTCTGTGCCCCTCCCTGGCACACCAACACAACTAGTCAATCTTACAAAAAGCAGGCAGCTGGTTAGGAAGACTAGTGAAGAAAATGTGGACACAAAGCCAAAGCTCTACCAAAGGGCAACTTCCAACAGTGCATCCTACTATTAGAAAGCAAAACCCAATCTAGATAGTCTTTGTCAATGGCCAGAAGTTGGACACAGGTGGTACAATTCTGTGCATATGTTGGTACTGATGTGATCTGTAAATCTAAATCCTTTCTCCAGAAATTCTATTATTGTTTATGTGCACAGGAAGTGGGAGATTTATGGAGTGGAGGACTGCTTTATAAAAAGAGTATGCAAGTTAATAAATTAGTAAGTACAACAATACCCTGTGGCAAAAACCGTATACATCTCTACTCTGTGTAATGTGAATCATCATCACTCCATGCCCTCAGGTAGCCAAGCTAAATATGACAGGAGTGCACAAATCTAACCGGGCACCAGTGCAGTGACATAGTATGAAGTCTGAAAAGAAAAACCAGTGGTCCCTGCATGAGCCATCAGAGAGCCAGGAAGGAGTCAGATGCCACTCTGGGCCCACAGATTCCCGCCCAACAGGACCAAGAAGAGAAGCTAGGGGAACATTCAGCATATCAAGGCCTATTTAGCCCAGTGCTAGGGTAGCCAGCAGGTGTGGGAAGATGTTCTTGCACTTTATACCACAGCCTGATGCTTCCAGTTCTCTCACCGGCTCTGTGAGGTTGACTGGCAGCGATGGTTTTCCCAACCCCATCTCCCACAGTGATGTTAGGAACCCACGAGCATTCTTCATTGTGACACACAGAAAGCGTCCAGGTGCCAATACAGACTCAGTTACGCCAGGCCTGTTTTTAGCTCTTAGAGTCAGGGCTGATTTCTCAGGTTAACAAATTTTAGTGAAACTAAATTACCTTAGTTACCAAATTACCTCTTAATATCCTCATTAGAGAGAAGTGAGGATATCACTACCAGAGAAAATCCCTAAAATCTCATTTTATCCGTAGCTTCATCGGCAGGACTACACAACCCCTTCAAAGATCCCCAGCTGATAGCAGTGATGGCGTGACAGGATTGTGCTGCTCTCAAAAACATCCCTATGGGCACGCTTGAAACATGGCGAGAGAGCTGCTGCCCACCTGCCTGCCCAGCAAGATGCATCAGCAACAAGACTGCAGGCTCTCCGCAGGTGAAAGCTGTAGGTTATATACCAACCCCAGACCTCGGACGCAAGTGCAGACACATGTCAGCATCGCAAAGACTATCTGCAGAAGTAAGCCAGAGAGCCGCCTCCAGTGATGCGGCTGTTTTGACCATACTTGCTTCCCTGGGGTTGACCATTGCAACAGATGCTGTCTTCTGAAGCAAACAAAAGAGCTACCGACCGGAGAGCCAGGCTCCTCTGTGCCATTCACCTCCATCTCACCAACCACCCCTGCTGGTCATGCTCAAGTTCAGTGCCAACAAACGCTGGTAGGGTCAGGAAGGGAGAATCAGGGGTGTTACACCAATTCAAGATATTTATCTTAAAGTGCTACCCTAGATGTCATGAGATCTTCAAACACAAAGGAAAAAGACAAGTGTCCAAGGCACTCATAAATTGAGGGAGAAAGACCCACCCACCTATATTCTCCCCCTCCCCCCCCCCAAAAAAAAAAACCAGGATGGAAAGATGATAAATAGCCCAGATTTGGCTCACCAAATATAGTGTAAATCCAAGTCCCATTATTTAATTATAAAAATTGCCTTAAGACTGTGTCCCATTCTCCAGACTCTCTGGTAGGACCCTTCCTTCCTTTCTTCCAGATTATACAATTAGAGAACACTTTAGCTCTGGCATATCTGACTGGCTTGATCTTTCTCACTATGTCACATGTGTTTGTTTTCTGTCTCCAACTAGATCACAGAAAAATTAAGCAGTTACTTGCTTTTCTGTCCCCTCATTGGCTTTAATATATTCTGTGTATAGTATGAGCTCTGTGCATGGTGCTGAATGAAACAGAAAATCTAGTATTTTAAATTCTGGTGTGGGGCCTCGAGAAGACCAGAATTCTTGAATTGCTCAAGTGTGTACAGGAATCTGTCCACTTTCATCAAGTCACAGAATTCTGCTGATATATAGGATCAGAGAGAGAAGGGACCTTTTAAATCTTAAGGTGTTTTGCAGATAAGTGAGTGATGCCCAGAAACTTCTAGTGACTTTCTCAAGGCTGTGAAATAAATGAAAAATCTAGGACTAGAATCATGGGTGTCTGAAGTACCAGATGAGAGTAAAGATGTCACAGAACCAAGAGAGAAAATGAGGAACCACCCTCCAGTAGAGCAGAAGGAGACGATGTATATTTGCATCTCATCCCAGCTGAATAATTTGCTTGGGTAATCAGATGCACATTCTCCGCTAAATGCTTTCTAGTTCATTATTTTGCTTAAAAGTGATTAAAAGGTTCAAAAATAATTATCTATTTCCATTGACAAAATGGATTTCACTGCAATAGACTCAGTGTATTAATAAACACTTACACATGCCACTCTATGAAAAACATATTGTCTGCAAATAACCTTTCAATTAGAAACAGATGCTGTGGGCTTTCAGATTCTGAAGTGTTTTTATTTTAAATGGCCTGGTCGCAACTGAAACCAGGCTGGCAGCAAGCTGTTCTTCCTTTCTCTTCAGGATCTGTTTCGAAGACCTGACCTTCCCGTGGGATCTCACATGACTCCAAAGCACCCAGGATTCACAGCCTGCCAGGACAGAATGTGCTTCTGAATCTGTCCTCTCAATAAAGATCGCCCCACCTCGGCCACTAAGCAGTTTCCACGCTGCCTTAGGAGGAGGAAAGGAAAGAGTGTTGGTTGTGGTCCCTGTGGATAGTTCCCATCAACAAAGATGTTCTGAGCACCTGTTAGACCCCATGAGAGGTACTTCCCGTGAGTTCTTTCTCCTCGTCCTTGAAGCAGATGGTATTGTAGACAAACGGATGAGAAGTCGGCAACAACAACAGTCCTCACTTGGGGAGCTAAGTGTTGTACATGCATTTTACACGCATTAACAAATGTAAGATAGCATCATTATTGTTTCCACTTCACAAATGATAAAATCAAGGCTCAGACCTACTACGCAACAGGGTAGGAATTCAAATCCAGGTGGTCTAGGCCACAGCCTGTGCTTCTAACCGCTCTGCTCTCCCACCTCTCTGCAGCCTCCCGTGATGACAGTCTACTCTTCCAACAACTCTTCTTAGCCCATGCCAGGGATCCTCTTCCCACTGTCTCTTTACCTAGAGGCCAAGGGTCCTCCACCCTTTCAGGTTTAAAGAACACCTGAAATAAATACAGTCTGGTCGACAATAACACACTTCTTTAAATACCGTAGTTCCTATGGAATTGGCAAATAGGAGGACAATATCCATATAAAACAGAAGTTGGGTCGGATTTTATGTATTTTTTCTTAGCCCCCAAGTAAAAGCATCCAAACACAAGGCTCACTGGCAGAGCTGCCCTACATTACTGTCCAGATACCCACTCATCCCATCCCTGGCTCCCACTGGCCCAGCTGAACCACATGCTCTTAGAGGCACCTTGGGCACACTTCTCCACGACCCTGGGTAGAACAACACCACAAAACAGGGACCCAGAGCCACCCATCTCAGTCACGGCTCAAGCCGTGCAAAGCTGGCGAGTACTTCCCCCCACCTCCCTCTGCCCTTGTCTCCAGAGCCCAGCAGCCTGGGCCCCTCCCTAGGGCCCCTTCCACCATAAAGGCTGACACTAGACTATTTATTTCCTAGGAATTCAGGGTGACACTTCCCAGTTGTGCTAATACTTTTATTAGGATTGCTACTGTTTCTCAGTGTCCTGGACAGAGTTGTGTAGGTTTTGAATGATCTATCCAACTCTATTTTTTCCATAAATCTTATTGTTTTTGTGTGTGCAATTTTATATAACCTGAAGTTTTTCAAGTTGCCTCACATTATGGTGGAAACACTTGAATTGATATCAATACTTAAAAGAATTAAACTCTACCCAATGACCTTGAGATTCCTGTGGTCCCTCTTCAGCACTGAGTTCTGTGAGAAGAGACCTACTTACGGCCTTGACCACGCTCATTTACATAGTGTGATAGAGTTTTTCATTGCAATCAACAGAATCCACTCTAGCTAATTTAAGCACAGAAGGAATGTCTTAAAGGACATTAGGTCACAGAATATCTGGGTGGGCGAGCAGATCAGGTCAGGCTCAGAGATGATCGGGCAACCAGACTGCTCTGTAGATGCCAGCGGTGCTGTGGCTGTTACCACAGACGTGAGATCAGCCCGTCTAGGCTGATCTGGAAGCTGCACTTCTCTCCACCACCCTTACCAGAAACACTTCTGTGGGACCTTTCTTGTGGTCTCTTCTAAATCAAAGTTACCACTCTGATACATCTGAGTGACGGCCTGGGATACATTCTGACCCGAGATACAAGGGAGACCCAGAAAGTGACTTTTGACTTGTGCTTTGAGGAGGTAGATTTCCTATGGCCAGAAATTCTCCAAAAGCGAGACTGTGTTCCAAAGACACTGAATAGCCAGAGTATAGAGGGTCCATGACCCTCAGGAAGGAAATCTTAACACAACTCTTCGCATATACTGACCTCCTGGTACTAGGCTGGTGCCTTACTAAGCTCCTGCCCCACAGCAAGGTGACCCTATTCCTCACAGCCTGCTTGCTTTAGTGTTGTGTCTAATGAACACCAGCTACACAGCATGTACCCTCACTGCAACACAACTGGGTCATAAATGTTGACCAATATTTGGAACCAACCCCACGATTCCCAGGCTGCACTTCTTAAGAAGCAATGTTTGAAGGCATAACATTCCCATGAGCACACTGGGATTTTGACAATCCTCCGAAACAAATGATGGAGAAGTAACTCACTACATGGACTCACAGCATCATACCTATTCTCTGGTATCCCAGCAACTCCTTATTCCCACAGACTGCAGGGTATACCCAATTCCCAGCTCACCGAGGATACTGTCACACACTCTTTCTTCTCATTGGGCTGAAGCTGTGTGGATGCAAATGAATCTGCTCTAATTAATACGAAAGTGTACATCACTGCAAATGTTGGTATTATTAGCACTGGTGATGATATTCCTCACGAAGGATCCTCTACTCTAGTATATTAATTAACAGGCTGTACTATACATTTTCTAGTGAAGCTTTCTTCTTCAGTAGGCCAATGCCATCGTCCAAGTGAGGACTTTCGACATGCTAGGATACGCGTGCATATGTCCATTTTGACTACAGCTACACTTTCCCAGCAAACTTCCTAGTCACTCATTTCCGAGTTACCGCTTAGGATCTTGGCCTGACTTTGACCTTCCAAATGGCATGGAAAGCCTTGCACGGCCTGGCCCAGGACAACTTCCCAGCCTCACTCCGTGTTCCAACCACAAGGACCTTCTTTCTTTTCTTTCTCGTGGAATACACCCTGACCCTCCACCCCAGCTTTGGGTATGTTTTTCCCCCCACCCTTGACCCCAAGCATTGCTTCCTAGGGGAACCTTCCCCATGGCGGGCTCTCCCCCAGCCTGATCCCACCTAAATCAGGTGCTTTGTGACACACACCTGTAGGACCATGTGTCTCTCCTTTTTGGCACTACTGGCTGCTGTACCTTTCCAGACACGCATATGGTCTTTGACAAACACTTCTCTGCTCCTAAACCCTAAGCTCCATGAGTGTAGGAACTATGTTCCTTTTGCTAACTACTGTGTTTCAAGTACTGAGTAGGGGAGAGTGGGTACCAAGACTGATAAATAAGTGAATGGATCCATACATTTAGAATGATTGATCTCACCCAGTTGGCACTTACTTATTTGCTTGGTTTAACCCAAAATTTTAAAGTATCTGACTGCCTTCCTAAGGCAACATTTCACAAAGGGGAAACTGAAGCAGTAATATTAAAAAACTTGCTGGTAAAGCCATATAACTAGTAAGTGCCACAGCTGGCTTGGATTTGGCCTACAGCCGTCTCCAACCTATGGGCACAACCATCCGTTGCCAGGTGCTCAAAGGAAAATGCAGAAGAAACCAAGCTCCCAGTTCTGGCCTTCAGGGGTGGCAAGTATGATGGCGATGACGACAACTAACAATTACCAAGTGTTCACTCCGCTGAACGCCATTTAAGCACTTGATGTACATTATGCCATTTAATCCTCAAAAAAACAAAAACCCGTTAAGTAGGTATCACTATTAATACCCACTTACTGATGTGAAAAGTCAAGCACGGAGCTGCCTAGTTGCTCATGGAGTCAACAGTGATGCAACCAGCTCTCAAACCCAGGCCGCCTGAGCCCGGACCCCAAGCCACTGACTGTGGTCAGCAAGACAGAGCGCGCCCATGGGGGCATCTAGCTCTTCCAGGGAAGTCAGCAGGGCTTAGCAAAAGAGGTGTCCTCCAAACCAGCTGCCAAGAAGGCCTCTGCAGAAAGAGGGGATCGGCGTGCACAGAAAGAAGAAAATGAACTAGCAAGTCTTGCTCAGGGAACAAAAAGAAATTTAAAGAGAATGCTCACGGGGCTGTGAGGTCTTAGAAAAAGCCCTTGAACAGATGCCTGAGGGGGGAGGGGGCTAATTAAAACTGATTTTTGTTTCTAAGCTATTTTGATTCAATGCCCTTGGGCCCGAGGGGACTGACTGGAAAGAAGAAAATAAAGGTGAGGTTCACAATAGAAGGGAAGCGAAAGATGAAGTGGGTTTCAGTTATGGTGTATGAGCATGTGCAGTTAATATCTATAGGAGGAACTAACAGAATTTAGGAACCAAAACGGATATGGGGCGTGAGGAAGTAGGACATTTCCAGAATATCCCCAGGGCTTCTACTCTGGTTGATGGGGGGGTGGGGGGGGTGGCTGGGGGAGGGAGAAGAGTAGGGTTGGGACATGAGGGGAGGTAAATAAGGAGTCCCATTTGAGGCAAGCTGAATGGCTAATAAGGTAGATGCTTATCATTCAACTGGGCGGGCAGAAATACAATAGAACACCCAGCATCTCTACAAGGGAAGTAGACAAATGGCATTATCATGTAGACCAGTGTTAGGCCAGAGAATGTTCTGTGATGACAGAAATGTTCTATCTCTGCTCTGCACTGTCCAATAAGGTAGCCAGTAGCTACACATGGCTATTAAGCACTTAAAATGTAGCTAGTGCCACTAAGGAACTGAACTTACAGTTGTGTTGACTTTTAATCATTTATATTTTATTTATAATAAATAATATAGCTAGTAGCTACTGTATGTAAATCTGGACAACACAAGTGGCCCTCTAGTATTAAACACACCAAAGCTGCTTATCAAAGACTGCTGAGATTGGAAGGGACCTTGGAGTTTATCGGGTATAATTCTCTCATTTCACAAATAAGGAAGCTGAGGTCCAAACAGGAGAAGACACTTGCATGAAGTCATTACAGCAAGAGAGCAGAAAGGCAGACTACTGCCGTGGTCCTCTGCATGTGATCCAGTGTCCTTGCCACTTCGCGGACTGCCTCTGTTCTGATGTAAAAATAGCTGCAGTTCTGACTCTGGCGTGTGGAACTGAAGCAGCTCATGGGCAAAGCCGAGTAAGGATCACACACTCTCTCCGCTCCACTAGACATACCAAATTTCATTGGGTAAGCAACCCCATCAGATATTTTCATTGCAAATTACAGAACCCACTCCGATTAGTTTTAATATGAAAGGGATTTATTAAAGAAGGATCAGCAATTTGCACAGTCTCTGAGAGAGGGTCTCAAAGCCAGGCTTGGAGGCTATGCGGTCAGGACAAATCACACTACCACTGCTGGAGTAGTGACGGGGACCCTACCGTGCCTGCCACTTGGCTCAGGGGAGAGGCTCCCAATCACCAGTGCTGGGTGAGAGGCCCCAAACCCGGACCTCTGCCTCTCAAAGCTGGAAGGCACTGCCGCCAGGCTCACCAGCATGCATTGCAGGTCCTACCTGCACGTACCTGTTCTCATCGGAGTCTAAAATAGAGGGAAGGGGGAATCTGAGACCCTTCCCACACTGCAGGAAAGCAAATTTCTGGCTTCCATCTGGCATGGAAGCCCCATAGCGCAGAATGATCCCAGGAACTAGAAAAAGAATTCGAAAAAGAGGCAGCACCACCATCATTACTTAACAAATGTCCTGTCAAGTAAATAACCCATCTGCACTAGCTCAGACCGCGTGGATCTCACAGCCTGTCTTGCTCAGCAGCATCCCTGACTCAGAGCTTTTTACACTTAAAATAATGTCTCTACATTGCAAATTTTCTCAATTAATTCACCAGTGGCTCTTCTTGATTTTTTTAAAAGATACATTTATTCCCTGGAACATCTGTATTGATAGAAGCTATGTATGGTAGGAAGTAAATTCTGCATTTCAACTCTCAAGAACATGAAGGGTTTCTTTTAGTTTTCTTTTTTTTAATCTGGGTTTTCTAATTAACAAACCTAATATAGCTCAGCCGTGAAGATGAAGAATTCTAAAAACTTCTTCCTCAAAAGTGGTGGCAGTAAGACAGAAGCAAAGTAGATCTGAGAAATCTTCTAAGAGCTGAAAATTACTGTAATGTGGAGCATAATCATCAAGGCCATTCCAACCCCCAGATTCTACAAAGAAAGGAAAGGACCACAAGCCACTCCAAGTGTTTCAGTCTGGAGAATAAATAAGAAAAGCTCTCTTGGACTGTGACCGTGATGGGTGAAGCCGGGGGGAGGGGGCGTGGTTTTTGACAAGAAAGGGGAGAAAACACCAATGCCTTATGTGAGGCCTTTCAGGAGCAAACCAGATGGGACTCTGCTCCAGGCAGCCCCAGGGGGGAGCCAGCGTTGTGGATGTAGGAGGCCTCCTGTCCTAACAGTGGCTGACATCCAAGAAGAGAGGCACTGGGAGAGGAGCGCTGAGGGCCGAGAACGGGCCTTCGGAGACCCTGCAGATAAAGTTCCAGGGAAGAGCGAGAGGCTGGGCTTGTAGGGAGCTCCCAAGACAAGACGGTTACTTCTCACCAGGGGAAGGCTGCAAACCTCCATTCTGAGCGAACCTCCTCCTGGAGCCAACCCCACTCTCTCCAGCTGCCCATGCTTCTAGAGAGGGCCTACTGCCACATTCCACCATGGTTTCATTGCCTCCAAGTTAATGCCCATGTGCACAACCATACCTTTTACAATATACCAAGCAAACATAAGCAGAGGGAAATAGAAGGGTAGTTTGGGGCTACTGTTCCTCAGCAGAGCAGCTCTCACAGCAGCTGGTTGTCAGAGAACCTTCCCTGGGGAGCAAGGACAGGCCTGGGTCACCGAGCTCCAGCTTGGGGTGGAGCAGCATGGCAATGGCTGAGGTTCAAGAATCCCAATTTCACTAACTTGCCAGCTCAGCCTGTCGCAGTGAGTTTTGAAAAATATAAATCAAATCATGTTATTCCCCTACTTACAACCTTCCAGTGGGCTTTAAAAGGGAACCCAATCCTCTCCACAGTCTGGCAGTGGCCTCTGCCTCCAGACTTCTGTGGATTCCTTGCTCCACAACCCTGCAAGCCCCACAGCTTCCTTCCCTTCTATTCCTCACGGGCCTCCTCTTCATCTCAGGGCCTCAGCGCCTGCCCTGCTCCCTGCCTGGAACAGCCTAGCCCAGACCCTGCTCTGGCTGCCTCCTCCTCCTCATTCACATCTCTGCTCAGTGTCCCCAGGTGCCTCAGAGAAGCCTTTCCTATCTTTCCCGTGCAGTCACAAATGGCTCTCAGCCCGTGCCCTCCCATCGCCTCATGGGAGTCACTGTGCCCATTGACTTGTTTGCTTGTGTATTCTGTCTCCACCCACTGCAATGCAAGCCAACTGACGGCAGGACATTGTCCACCTATCACTGCCTTTCCCCCAGCTCCTGGAAGACTACTAGGACCACTTACTGGTTACAGAAATGGATTACGTGAAAAGATAAGGAGATGGTTACCAATAAGTCCATTACATTTTTAAGAGTTAAAATTTATTCATTCAAACATTAAAAAAAAAATTAATGGTGCCAGATGCTCAGGCAGCCCCCCTACCCTACACTCTGTGTCCTTGGGTTACTCAGACTGGGAACACTGGGTTTCAGCTCTGTCATGAAGGAAATGAACTTAATCTGTTGCTTTCCTTTTTGTTTTAATGGAAAAAGCATTACATTTTTAAAAAATGAGATATAATTGACATATAACATGTTAAAAACAAGACAACAGACCCAAAATGGAGTTGCTAATGCTAAGCCCCACATCGAGACTTAATCAAACGGAGACTTAACTGCAGTTTCCACTCTCCCAGAAATGGAATCTTAAACCAGTCAATCAGGAACCACTACATCAGCACAGGTTAGGTAATGTGACCCACAGACCGCAGTCATTCCCTTTAGCAAAGTAAGCAAAGTAACCCTGCAAAAACCAATCCAGTTTTTCGCCTAGTTTTTGCTTTGTTCCCACTCTCTCCTGGCTATGCAAGTCTTTCATTATATACAGCTCCTCAGGGCTCCTTTCTCTCTGGCTAGATTGCTTACTGCCCTGTTTTGGTTCCTTTTTGCTCAAATAAACTCTCCAAACTTTACACACGCCTCAGTGTATCTTTTAACAAACATCCTATTAAATTTCAGGTACACAGCATAAAAGGCCCAATATGTGTATGTTGCAAAGTGATCACCAGGGTAAGTCTAGTTAACAACCATCATCTCGTGTGGTTACGAATTTGTGTGTGTAATGAGAACTTTTAAGATCTACTTTCTTAGCAACTTTCAGATTTGCAATTCAGTATTATCAGCTGTAATCACCACACTATGCATTACATTCTCCGGGACTTACTGATTTCACAACAAGAAGTTTGGACCTCTCAAAGGGCCCTCTGTACATTAGACACTATGGGGTATTATCGGAAATGTATTCGTGAACCAGACCCTGCTCTCAAAAAGCTCACTGTTGAGGAGGAATGTTTGAGATGCACAAGCTATAGGCTCCAAACTTCCCTGAGCATACGGGTCACCTGGAGCGAGTGGTAATGATACTGATTCCTGCCACCTTGCCCCATCTAAAATATTCTGGCAGAATCCCATGGTCTTGGAAGCTTGGGAGGTAGTGCTATCAAGGGAGAAAGAGGAAGGCTGCTTGGAGGAGGCAGCATTGAGATGGACTTGAGATGGGGCAGGATTTGGATGTGGAGGAGGGATGGGCGAATCAGGCATGGGAAACACATGAGCAAAGGAAAGAAGCCAGGAAATTTGGGAGGGACAGAAAGCTGCATTTGGTTCCATTTGGCCACTGCGCAAAGGGAAATAATGGTGAGATGAGGTGGAAAGGCGGCCTGAAGACCAACTGTGGTGGCCCAGGACATGAGGGTATAGTCTGATTTTGACTGAAGGGAAGAGAAGTACCGACTGGTTCTGAGAAGGGAGTGACAGCATCCGGTAAGTAGGCAATTTACAGAAGAGCAACCAGTGGCTCAGAAAGGGTTAATGAGCTACCTAAAGTCACACTGGTGGAAGGAGAAAGGCCAGAACTCAAACCTGCTACTCTGATTCCAGAGGTAAGGGGGTGGAAGGAGAAGGACAGAACTGGCCCTTACTGAGTCCTCAGTGTTTCCAGGCACAGAGCCAAGTGATTAGCATGTATTATCCCACCTCACCACACCTGTAGGAGGTAAGAAGCCTGAGTTTCAGACCAAAGTGCATATTCTTTCTCCAGAAACAGGAAGGAAAGGGTGATGGGGAAGATGTGAAGGAGACAGACTCAACAGGATTGGGAAACTGAGCAAAGGAACGATGGTGGAAGCAGGGCGGCGCCATGGAAGAGGGGACAGTCTCGTGGAAGGGGGTGGGGACAGCCTGGTAAAGCGGGGGGGGGGGGGGGGGGGGGGAAGCCCCATGGAAGCAGGATAGCTTCTCTTCAGCACCCTGCCTGCATTTTCATTAACTGCCTCTGTCGGGCCTGCTTTGGACTCTGGCTTTCTTCACTTTTTATTTAAAACACTTTGTTACCGGAACACCACACAGATCATTAGCTGCTGGTTTTCATAAACCACAAGTGGAATGAAAGAAAGGTTTAAAAAGAATGCTGTGCTACTGCAGTCGCTTCAGAGAAGATGAGCTTGCAGCAGGCAGGGACAAAAGACACTTGGTGGCTCCCCCAGGTGCCACTTCTCCCTTCCAGTTGCCACAAAGAGAAAATCAGCAGGGCCTAATTAGGACTGCAAAGACACAGAGTTTAGGCTCACCTCAGATGGGAGCAGCTCTTAATCAGCACATTTGCTTTTCATGCCACTATTAAAATTTATTTCCTTGGACAAATGAAAGTTGACTTCCACGTTATGTTTATAAAATTAAAACTCCAAAATCCTAGGGGCACCTGGGTGGCTCAGTCAGATCAATTCTCGATTTTGGCTCAGGTCATGATCCCAGGGACGTGTGATCAAGCCCAGCACCAGGATCTGCATGGAGCATGGAGCGTGCTTAAGATTCTCTCTCACTTCCTTTGCCCCTCTGCACATACTCTCTCTCCCTCTCTCTTTTACAAAAATAAAAATAGGGACGCCTGGGTGGGTCAGTTGGTTGAGCATCCGACTTCGGCTCAGGTCGTGATCTCAGAGTCTGTGAGTTTGAGCCCCGTGTCGGGCTCTGTGCCGACAGCTCGGAGCCTGGAGCCCATTTCAGATTCTGTGTCTCCCCTCTCTCTCTGACCTTCCCCCGTTCATGCTCTGTCTCTCTCGGTCTCAAAAAAATAAATAAAGGTAAAAAAAAAAAATTTTTTTTAAATAAAAATAAAAATACATAAAATAAATTAAAAAATAAATTTTTTTTAAGTTTATTTATTTTGAGAGAGAGAGATAGAAAGCATGAGTCGGGGAGGGGCAGAGAGGGAGGGAGAGAATCCAAAGCAGGCTCCATACTGCCAGCTATGGAGCCTGATATGGGGCTCAAACCCATGAACCACGAGATCGTGACTTGAGCCAAAACCAAGAGTCAGAGGCTTAACTGACTGAGCCACCCAGGCACCCCTAAAAAATAAAAAAAATTAATTTAAAAACATCTAAAATCCTATGTAACAAATCAGGTATTTTGCCTCTGAATTATCTTATGTGTGTGTTTAGAATATATACATAACAGTTTTATCTTTCTTTTATATTTATGTACAAAAATATCTACATACACATACAATAACTCAGAGACAAAATGCCTGTATATGCATATATACGCATCTTGTGTGTGTGTGTGTATATATACACATATATACACATATATGTATACACATATACATATATATATACATATACATACACACACATAGATATATATATCTTTAGATGTTTCATGTATGCATTTTAGTGCTTCTAAACTCCTAGACTGAATACAGATGCTAATTATCTTCCTATTACCATCTGGTTCTTACTTCCAGGGCCAAATGCCTACCTTCCTCTCCCTAACCTCTGTTTCCAGAGCAGCTTAGAGCCTAAACGGGGATCAACTATCCTAAGGAAAGAGGGAGGCTTATCCCCAGCTCTCTTCCTTCTTCTCGGGAGGAGTCTTTAGCCCAAATTAATCCTTCATTTGACTGCTTGCCTTCTTAAAGGCAGACTCTTTTGAACATTTCACACATCACAGAATCCAAGACATATTTCAAATGATGGTGAGCAGACTTCTTTGTCGACACCATGAATGCTACAATTGACTACAGCAAATGTGGTGGTAGACTTTGTGGTGCTCGAAATAAAGGAGGTTAAAAAACTGCCCTGTGATTCATGAAGCTCAAAACACCAACATTTTTTAGCCCAAACAACCCTTCTATTCTGCGCTAGAGCTAGTTTTATGAATGGGTCGGGTATAGGGTGTCACCCAGGGAAAGCCAAAAGCAGCTTTGTGCCTTTCAGAATTCAGTGAGCCATTAATTCACACATTACTGCAATTCGCTGCCCTCTGGCAATTCAAAGACTCCAGACTGTGCTGGAATCTCAGGATCCCCCTCCATAGGAACAAAAGGCACCACAAGAAGTGAACAGTTCTCCCATTCTACCTTCTCTCTCACCAGAGCAAAACGCTTCACAGGGGCATACACTGTTTCATACAAACATTAGCATCTCTGTAGGATTAAATCTACACTATATTGAACACCATTCTAAAAGCAGAATCTGTTTACTCACAGAAAGGAATTTCTCTTCTACTCTGGAGATCTCAAATAGCTTTAGGGCCACACCAGAGGCTCAGTGACGTTTTCTATTTGCCGAAGAAGTATCAGTGGCAGGAGCCCACACTGCGTTTCTGCTAGTCCTGACAGGACATCAAGACACTATCCTTAGGACAAAAGTAGCGACTCTGATGTACTCACACATGATCTTTAGAATAAAAATGGAAAATAGTGGTAAAGAAAACTTACTTTGCTATTTACAAAAAAAAATTCTTATTTGAAATGAATTATATAGCTGAGTATAAATAATATAGAAAAGAAGATGAAAGTACAGGTAGTATTTTTTCTAATTTTTAAATGTATAAGAATAATGGCAATGCAAAAATTGTAAAAGGAAGACAGACAAATTTAATCTTTCAGACATCACAGAAGATGGATGGCTTCAGGTCTTCTTTTAAAAGTCAGGATGACATCCTGTATCACTTAAAACTATTCCCTAATGTGAGGAACTCAGAGAAGGGCAGGAGGGCAGGTACAAAGCAGTTACAGCGTGCGTTTGTAAGAAGCGTGCAGCTGCCTACAACTCTGGGTAAAACGGAAAGATGCCTGGGGACGCCTGGGTGGCTCAGTCAGTTAAGTGTCTGACTCTTGATTTGGGCTCAGATGGTGATCTCACGTTTCCTGAGATGGAGCCTGAGCCAGGCATCAAGCTCTGTGCTAATGTGGAGTCTGCTTAGGATTCTCCCTCTCCCCTCCCCCCCGCCCCACTCTCTGCCCTCTCCTGCTCACAACTCCCACCTCTCTCTCAAATCAATAAACTTAAAAAAAGAGAGAAAAATGCCTCAGTCAGCAAGAATCCAACCCAACATCACTAATCATTTTTACTTTCTTGCCAAAACTAAACTAAGCTAAACTTAAACACGCTACCCTGGTCTTTAAAATGAAACAGAGCTATTTTCTTCCATAATCTCTCTTCCCAGATTGGGCTTTTTTTTTTCCTTTTTCTTTTGTAGAGTTACATTAAGAATCCCAACCAAGAGCCTTCTTCTGGGGCTATTCTTAAGTGAGTTGTGATTACTGTTTCCTGAAAGTCTTTCCTTTGATTTCTGTGAGATTTGGAAGGACTGAGGTCACTCGATTTTCCCACAGTTGTCATAAAACACCAATACCAAAAATGCTCACATTTCATTAAACGTGGCAGCTCCTTCCTGCCCCACAGCTCAGTGAAATACCCCAACAGCTTAAAGGGAAGCATGCCCCTCCTTGCAGTTGCCTGGGCTGGGATTACAGATAGGGCTCCTGGCTTTGTGGAAATTTATGTCATTCCAGAGAAGTCGACATTGCTTCCATCAACATAAAAGATGCAGCTGATTAATTTCAGGGAGGCTGCAGTTTCTCTTATGCCAAACACAAAGTGTTCAATACAGCCGATGACCCAGAGTACATGTTAAGAGCTTGTTGTAGCCAATAAATGTAGTTAATTAAAAAAAAATCGATGCCAATTTCTCCAACACCTCCTCTTTTACAAAGGGAATATATTTTCTTCTCTTAGCCAATACAGGGTGAGAAGGATTCAAGCAGCACTGCCTCACTCTTCCAACCCTACAGTTCTCTGCAGTGACTGAGTAACAGGAAAATGCCATTGCTCTGTGGGCCGCAAAGACACCACTCCCTGCCTTTGCTTCCCAGCTCCCAGAGCAATCACTCGCTGCTTCTCTCCACCCAACTGAAACCACTTTCTTTAAGTCTAAAGGACACTTAACACCTTCTGGTGACTAAATACAAGAGCCCCTCCAATTAAAAAGAAAAAAATCTCCACTCAAACCATCCTCTCCACCAGCTGCCTGGCCTTTCTTCCTTCTCCTTCACAGCTTAACTCCTTTTTTTTTTCTTTTGACACACACACACACACACACACACACACACACACACACACAGAGGGAGCGTGAGCAGAGGAGGGGCAGAGGGAGACTGAGAGTGGGAGAGAGGAAAAGAGAGGGGGAGAGAGACAGAATCTCAAACAGACTCCACGCTCAGCACAGAGCCCAACATGGGGGCTGGATCCCATGACCCTGGGATCATGACCCAAGCAGAAGTCGAGTGAGATGCTCAAATGACCGAGCCACCCAGGCACCCCCACTGCTTAACTCCTTGAGACAGTTGCTGCTGCCACTCCATCACCTGCCCCTCACACAGTACCCCAACCCACTTCAACCTGACTTCAAGGCCATCATGCCAGTGAAATAGTTCTCACTAAGGCGCCCATGAGAAACAGTGCTCAGTCCCCTTCAGTCTTAACCTCCCAAGCCAGGAGCAGAAAGGATGCATTTCTAAAGGGAGCTACAAATAAAGGGGTGATACCCCACCCCATCCTGGGATTCCTAAGAGATGGAGAACTGGCGGCTCCCAGCAACTACCTCCCCCCAACATCTCTACCCTCCAGCTCCCAAACTGGGAGGAGCATAAAGGAAGGAACTCAGAGTCTTCAAATTCTTGGCTTGGTGCAGAGTGTATCATGGCCATGGGGGAAGGGGGTGGAATGAGGAGACTTCATCACAGAGACTGGGCACTCCTGCAAGAAGGGGAGACTGACCCCTCATTCCCCAAGTGGATACACAACAAACATGTTGATTTGCTCTGCCCTTACCAAAGCAAAGGAAAGAACAACTGCAGAGAGATGTCAGGGCAGAAAGAAGCCTTACCCCCTACTTCTGCTTGGTTCACAGAACACTAAGGTGACTAGTTCGAGCATCTCACCAGTACCACCCAAAAGGGCCAACCGCCAGGACAAAGGGATCCCAGCACCAGTTACATTAGAAACACTGAACTTCCCCCTTACCCTCCTCCCCACCCAACATAGGAAATGCGGTTGGGTCCCAGAAGAAGGAAAGGCAGGAGGGGTCCCAGAGGCAGACCACCCCTCCCCCCACCTCAAGGCCCCTCACACCATAAGCCTGGCAAGTGATAAGCTCAGGGAAAGCTTTAAATCAAATGCCTGTTTTTCTCATAGTGGTATTCCCAGACATATCCAAGTACATGGCCCATGACAGGATTAATAATTCTTTGTTGAATAAGTGGCTGAACAGTTTCTTCTTAATCCTTGCCCTCCTTGTCCTTTCTGCCTCATTTTGTTCATTCACTCGAAGCACAAATGTTTGTTGAAGGTTGACTCTACAATCTAATCACAGAAAGGCGACTAAGACACGTTCCTTGCCCTCAAGAAAGTTAGTAGAGAAAATAAAGTACAAACTTGCATCCACCACAAGGATCAGGTGAACAGTGGCATGGTAGCAGGACAAAGTACCAAAGACACTAACTCAAAAATCCAAACCACTCCTGGAAGTGTACCCAGACTGCTTTTATCAGCGTACACATGGAATCCTCATGCCTGCCTTTTCGGTGAACTCTGGTCTTTCATCCCTTCTGCTGTAATGCATTTACCCTTTAATGCATCAAGGGTAGTAGTTAACACACTACCATCTATGTGTGATATCCTGGAGAATGCTAGGGAAATCTATATTCCTTGGGCCTAGGGTGGGCCAAAAAGATTTCAGTGCACACCTTTGGATGAGGCCCTGGAGAAATGACGAGGTGTAGGTGGCCTTTCTTGGAACACCACTGTATGTGATGCAGCACGAAGGAAATGTTGTGGGTTTAGGATAAAGGCGATGCCAATGATGCACGTTTCCCTTCAGACAGCATCTTACCCACACAAAGACAGCCCTGCATGGTGGCGAGCTGAACCACTGTAACACCTACCCAGAAAATCACATGGGATTTATAACTGTGTATTAGCAGACTCTTAGAATTAGCATTTACAGTCTCCTATTTGCAGAAAGCAAATCACTCTACATAATTTCTAGTTCCCTTGTAATCACTAGCTTACAGTCCTTCGGAAACCATTATTGCTTCTCACGTGCCTTTCTGACAAGCATTTTTTATGACCATTTTTCACCATTATTAGAATAATACATGCCCAATACAAAAAATCTAGAAAATACAGCAAAGTTGACAGCAGAAAAATATGCAAATTTTTACCAGCCCTGTTAATATTCTGGTATATTTCCATTTAACCTCTGTTTGATTTAATAGCTATTTGGAATTAATATGCCCCATAAGCCACTCTGGTAAAAATCACCAATAAACTTAGGATATAAACTGCCATCTGTAATCTCTTCCAATTATGAACGAGGCTGTATCTGCATGACTATAAAACAACCAGTAGATTCAACTTTAAAAGCTTAAATTCAATGGAGGGAAAATTGGTGAAGTGGGTTGTTTAAGGTATGAAAGCAAGCTGACTCTCTTCATTTCTCTATTTGTCTTCCCAGCAGCCCAGCACTTGGAACAAGTTTGCCCATGCTTTTGGGAAACTACCACTTTAGCTATAAACCGCTTTACACAGAAGTTCCTCTGACTGTTTAAAAAAAGGATAATTTTGCGTGCAATTCTTGGAGACCCTAAATACCGTAATGTTAGCAGTGTGTGGGTTTTTTTTTTTTTTTGACAAGTATACAATTGCCATTATTTAACAAGATATTTAAAAAGGATTGTATTTTCATCTCAGTCTTCCATAATAGACATGCTATGCAATGACATCTAGAATTAAAATGATGGGCTTACCTGATTAAGAAATCATGCAGTCCAACGTCAAAATACCTGTTCAAAGAAGACACAGACAAGTATATCAGTAAAAGAAATGCGCAGCAACGGCAGACTTGACCAAAAACATGTAAATTGCATTCAGAGCACGGTGAATAAATCAATCACTCTGTAACAGTGTTTCTCAAAGTATAGCCCCTGGAGTGGGGCCATTACAGTAGCATTACCTGGGAACTTGCTGGACATGCGAATTCTCAGGCCCTACCTCAGGCATACTGATTCAGACACTCTGGGGATGGGGCTCGGCAATTAGATTTGACAAGCCCTCCAGGCAATTCTGATGCAGAACCACTGCTCTATGAGAGCAAAAGTGTCTCAGCAAGTCTACGCTTTTTCTCTAGGAAAAAAAAAAAGCCACAGGGTAGATTTTGTCACTTTGCCAGTAGGTGAGTCCTTTTATCACACTAGTTGTCTTAGATGTTTACTTGCTCAAAAATAAATGAAATTATGTTTTACAAGTACAAAACCATTGGGGCCAAAGGTAAGAACAGGGGGTGGGGAAGCGTCAACTCTGTCCTTCCATGCTCCTCCCAGCCGCAGTCCCCAGAGCATTTTTTTTAAATTTTTTGATGTGTGTTTATTTTTGAGAGACAGAGAGAGACGGAGTGTGAGCAGGGGAGAGGCAGAGAGAGAGGGATACCCAGAATCCTAAGCAGGCTCCAGGCTCTGAGCTGTCAGCACAGAACCCAACACGGGGATCGAATTCACAAGTTGCGAGGTCACGACCTGAGCCAAAGTCGGATGCTTAATGGATGCCGCCACCCAGGTGCCCCTGTCCCTGGAGCTTTTTACCAAAGAGCAGCCCTGTCCATAGCTGGGTCTGCCCTGGGAGGGAAGAGAGAAGACCAGCTCCATGAACTTGCTGGTGAGCCTGTCCTTGTGCCTGGGCCTC
This sequence comes from Lynx canadensis, assembly GCF_007474595.2. NCBI lineage: Eukaryota > Metazoa > Chordata > Mammalia > Carnivora > Felidae > Lynx > Lynx canadensis. Next base: position 32,376,101 of record NC_044319.2, read on the forward strand.
TCACCAGGCACCTCCCACCAGTAAGTCCTGGGCAGTGGTGGACCCTTTCACATACAACTTCCCCTGACACCCCCAAATGGGCTGAGTCCATATGAATGGCACTGCCTTGGTTTCTCTACCACATTTGTTCTCCCTACACCTCTAACCACTTAACCAGTGTCCTTCTCTCACCTTTGGGTCTGGTTGTGAGTAAAAAGGCTCGGTGGCCGGAACCGTGATGCTGCTGTCCACCACACATAACCACTACTCCTAACACCTAGAAGGTGGTCACTGTGTCCCACCCAACAGACTGGCCTCCCAGGTTAGCGGAGTAAAGCCTGATGGAGTAAAGCCTAAGTTACTTCTGTCCCTACAGACAATGAGCAAGAGAAACAGAAATCCCCCCTAGAGTGGGGTCCGACTGCCCAGGCCCTGACTGTCCCTAGGTTCCAGCTCCACCCCTGCCCCGTTTCTGGAACATTCCAGCATGCCTGGAACCTCACCTCACCTGACATCTAGCGGATGCTTACTGACATTAAAGTAGGATGCCTTTGGGTACCTTTAAATGGCAAGCTTCCTTTGTGTACTGAAGCATCTGTTTACAGGTCAATGGACAGAGTAGGATAGAAGAGAGCAAAAAAGTTCACTGGATCACTTACCTGAAGTCATTACACGATTCAAGGAAGATACATAAGTCTTCTGAAAAGAGCTCTAAAGGGAGATGTCCCTGCAGGATTCACTGATTTGCTTCAGTTGATATTACACTGACCTGAGATGCTAAGTTCTGCCTACAATCATATTTAATGCAAATTAAAAAAAAAAAAAAACTGAAATGATCCCTCCTCTCAACCCAAACCAAGGCCATGTTCCTCAGCCACATAAGTAAATATTCATATGACAGATAGCAATTTTAAGATCTCCAGGATCTGCAACGTGGGAGATACAAGTTTGTATAGATTAGAACAAAGATCCCAGCCTCCTTCACTCATCCAAAACCTATTCAGCCCTTTCAATTACATCAGCTACATAAAGCATCAGACTCTGTTGCAGGAATCATAGCATAAAATAGACACAGAGGGGATCAGAAAGAACCACAATATGGTGGTGAGGTAGGTGGAGGAAGATTCTGAGGGAGTAATGAACAACCTAATAATATTCACAGAAATGACTATGAAGTAGTTAGAAGGTGGCAACTACTGTATGGTGCCCACATACACAAGCCATTGCCGGTGAGGCCAGGGATTGGCATCTCCATTCATCAGTGCAGGGAACTAAAGCAGAGAGGCTAAATAACCTGCAGAGCTCACAGCTAGTAGAGGACAAATCTGGGAGTCAAACTGGGCCCTAAAAGCCATGAATTGCTTACTCTTCCCACTAAAAGCATAGGCTTTCACTGCCTCTCATTATTAATAATTGAATTCTTCATTCTAAGAACCGGTCCCTTTCCACCTCCTCTGATTTCTGGTTTTCCCACGGCCCCAGGCAAGCCCACCCCCTGCCTCCCTGGGCACAGCTGCCCCACAAGTGCCATCTATCTCCCTGCGTCTTAGAATCAAGTCAAGTTCTGGGAAGTTATATACCTTCTCTAGGCTGCAGCTTCTCCGTGGGAAAATGGATAGCCCTTATTCATGGAGGGTTATGAGAATTAGGTGATAAGCAAAAATACAGTGCTTAGCACAGTGCTTGGTATACTGTGAGTACTCAATAAATAGTAATCTCCTTCCCTCCAATTTTTAAGAGAAGTTGTGGTTTATATATACAATGGAATACTACTTGGCAATGAGAAAGAATGAAATATGGCCCTCTGTAGCAACGTGGATGGAACTGAAGAGTGTTATGCTAAGTGAAATAAGTCATACAGAGAAAGACAGATACCATATGTTTTCACTATTATGTGGATCCTGAGAAACTTAACAGAAGACCATAGGGGAGGGGAAGGAAAAAAAAAGTTACAGAGAAGGAAGGAGGCAAACCATGAAAGACTCTTAAAAACTGAAAATAAACTGAGGGTTGATGGGGGGTGGGAGGGAGGGGAAAGTGGGTGATGGGCACTGAGGAGGGTACCTGTTGGGATGAGCACTGGGTGTTGTATGGAAACCAATTTGACAATAAATTTCATATTAAAAAAATAAAAAAGAAGAAAGAAAGAAAGAAAGAAAGGAAGAAAGAAAGAGTGAGTTGTTTTAATGGAAGCCCAATAGTAGGAGAAGGAAACCACATCGAAAGGACATAACAGATCTCACTATGCAGCCCAGAAAGACAGGTAAGGTGATCCAGGGCACAGGGAGGGCCTGGACAGTAGGGTAGAGGGTAGTACAGCTGGAGAGCTGAGGGACAGGGACAGAACTCAGGAAATAGGCAAGGGAGCAGGAAGACCAATTATTCTATGGAGGCCTCATAGGGAGCCTTGAAGGTGGATGTGAGAGCCGGCAGGGAGTGCAGGGGAGCGGGGTCTTGCCGCCAGGCAGGGAAGGCATCATCCTATCCTGCCTGCCCTGGCCCTGACTGGCATCTAAGAAGTGCCAGCACACACTGGTGCATGCCCAGCTTCACCTGCCACCACGGTATCCTCTAAAGTCTAGGGCCTAAATGTACAGAAGTCAGTGACTGTGACACGTGGTGTTTCAGAACATTTCTTCTTGTGCATGTGTGGCTGGTCACGGATGGAATTTGGGGCTGGGACAGGTGGGTGTCTTTAAGCATCCTGTGATAGGCAGGCTTGGGAGAAGCTGATAGTCACTCGGAAACAAATGGAATGAAGAAGGTCAATGGGGATTGGCAACATAAAATGTACCAGGAAAAATGTAAGGGGAAGAAAACAGAATTTCCTCACAGGTATTCATGTCTTACTCTTTCGCTACATCAATTCATCTGTGTTGATATTCATTCATTCATTCATTCATTCAACCAAGAGATATTTTGTCAGAGCCTTCTGTGTGCCTGGCGCTGCTCCAGCCCTGAGGACATGGGCGAGAGTAACACAACAAGGGCCCCACCACGCACGGCACCCCGTCTTAGGTGGAAGGGGTGAACAGTAAGTAAGCCCTCCATAAAGAAGAGAACACCAGAGGCAGAGAACTCACACAGGTGACAGGACAGAGGGGTGGACCACACAGCTGCTCAGGGAAGTCCTCTCTGGCCAGGTGACATCCGGGTTGAGACCTGTATGGTCAGAAAGGGCGAGCAATGCCAAGACCGGAGGAAGAGTGTTCCAGGCAGCAGGACATGCGGGAAAAGCCCCAAGGTGGGAAGGAATGCGGCAGGATGGAGGAAAGGAAGAAGCCAGCATGACTGGGACAAGCTGAAGTGGGGGAGGGGGGCAGGGAGCAGATCTGAAAAGGCTGTACCTAAGGGTTAGGGCTTCATTTCAATATCCATGGGAAGCACAGAGGGTCTTTACCAGGGGAATGCTATTTTTTTCATTTGTTTAAATTTCATTCATTTAGGGGTGTGCTCTGATTTATCTGTGTATGAAAAGAATACTCTGGGTGTCCTGAAGAGAAAGGATGGGGACAGAAGCAGGGCAGGGAGCCGCTGCAGTCTAGGTGACAGGTGACGGGGACTCACCCCAGATGCAAACACTGGAAACAGAGCGGAGACATGGGGATGGATTCAGACATGATTCTGTGGACGAGTACAAAAACTTGCTCTTTGAGGGAGGGAGGGAAGGAGGGACAGAGGGGAAAAAGTAACCTGCAAAACAACAGAGGGCCTCACAGCGCGCAGTTCCACACCAAGCAACTGGTGGCTCAGCCAGGCCGTGGCTGCTTCTGGAAGCTCCACAGGAATGCTTGGTGGCCCGCATCCAGACCAATGGAATGACAATGTTCTGTGACTGGTTTAATTTGGAGAATGGCTCCCCTGCTGGAAGAACTGTAAATTATGGCAATGGTTTGGGATCTTTTTAATGAATTTATTGTGGTAGAATACACACAACATAAAACTTCCATTTTAACCATTTCTTAAGTGTACAACTCAGTGGCATTAAGTACACTCACACTGTTGTGCAAACAACACCACCGCCCACATCCAGAACTTTTTCAACCTTCCACTCCTCTTTACCATGGTAAGGCTGATTTGGGGTCTTTCCAAAGGGTTCAGGGGTGCCCCCTCACATGGGGCTGTGTCTTTAATTTCAAAACACGAGCCAACCAATGAAGTCTAGAGATCTCTTCTCACTTAGTTTTCCTGTATAGATGTAAAAGACGCCTTCGGGAACTAGAATAATAAAGGAAACATGCTTTTCTTTTTTTATTTTAGAATTGTATGCCAGGCACTGGGCTAGGCCCTCAGTGTATTCCCTCTTCCAGTCCTCACCACCTGCCAAAATAGATCCTTATTTTATAAAGCCTCATGTCCTTATCCCCTATCACATAGCTGGTAAATGGCCAAGTCAGGATCAAGCTGAGTAACAAACGTCAAAGTCAGCACTTTTTCCCTTTCTGTGCTCAGCCGCTGACTCATTTAACAAATATTTACCATGTGCCAGGTAGTGAGAATTCAGTAATGCACAGCACAGAGCCCCTACCTCAAGGAAAGTTGAGCCTAAAGAATGGCGGAGTCAACAAGAATTTCAATACAGTGTGATTGATAACAATGTTCTGCCCCACCCCCCCACAATGGATTGCAAATTCCATGAGGGCAAGAACCAGAGCTGGCCACTGAGCAGATTCTCAATAAGTACCTGCTGAGTGAACCAACATGTGAATGATGTGCTGTAATAAGGCACCGATTCCTCTGTCTGCTTTGGCACTGAGCACAGGACGTTGCAGATAGAGATGCTCAAAGTGGTTATTTAATACATCAATTACTATGCATAAATATATAAAATACATACCCACAGATGGAAATGAGGCTTCTCTTCTGAAACAAGATATCTATCAAAGTGTAGCACAATACATCTTATCACCTTCTAAGAAAATGATCTCTCATAGCTACCAGCCCATGGTAAGGCAGGATTTCCTTAAGAGACATGAGAAACAGTGACCTTGCACATATTGCCCTTGATTCCTTCCAGAAATCAAAACTAGGAAGTCTTTTATGTGTGGATGTGATATGGAAGTTTTTGTTGTCTGAACGTCAACTGGTAGCAGCAGCGGGAGGCAGCTTTCAGCTTGCTGCGTAAAAAGAAAGTTTCAAATAAGCTGCAATGTTCTAATACAGCTGTGAACTTCCCATCACAGGGTGAACTCAAGCATGGGTTGTAAGGGTATTCAGAGGAGACTGAACCATCGCACAGAAAGCTGGGATGAATGGATGACCTTGAAGGGTCTGCCTAGCCTCAGGCTTCCGAGTCCCTGTTTAGTCACTTTCAGGAAGCATCTCCAAGTCGGAACACTCCCTTCCACAGCAGCAGCTCGTCTGATGACCATCAGCACGGTTGCAAACGGTGCCTGGGCTAATGCTCCCGCAGCAGCCCTGATGGCTTATTTATTACCATTTTGATTGCTGTCCTTGGTAGAGCCCCACAGGGCACTAGAATTAAGCTCACCGCGCCTGACACAGGAGTGCTGCAGGAGTGTTTACCCCCAGAGCAACCCCCGTGCTGGCAGAGGATGGTCAGCCCCACAGAGCATCTCCTTAGCAGAACTTGGAGTAGAACCCACAGGTGGTTCCAGGACTTGCTCTGCTCTGCCAGGCTGCCTGCCTTCCGGGCTTCAGGTCCTCAGGACCACAGCTGGTATGGTCACTTAGCAAGCCACTCGCAGGGCAGTGTTTGGATGAAGCATCACTTTCAGATCTCAGCTCTTGTTCTACTTCTTCAACCCACAGACCTCACAGTTTCTCATCTCCAGACGTGTTCATCCCACTAGTTGGCGGCCAGAGTTTAGCTCTCTCACATTCCTGCCTAGAAGTGTGAAACTGACTTGGTTGGAAGTAAAAACCAAATCAAATCACTAGGAAAATAAAGTTTATACCCAGACTCAAGGAGTCCTGACCAGTTCTGGCCAGGCTACCTAACTTAAATTCAAAGAATGGAAAAGACCTTAAAGTCTACCTAAGCTGACCTCCTCACTTGCCAGAGTGGGAAACAGGATAAAAAAGTTGAGGTAATCCTCACACAGTTCCACAACCAGCAGCAGAGCCAAGACTAACAGTCCCCGAGACCCTACTTCATCATTCAACATGTCACAACACAGCCCTCCTCCCAGTCTCAACTGGCATCTTTATTTTCAGGGGACGTCCCAGACAGTACTGGCAATAGGCCTCCTGATGACAGCACATAATAACCGGCACCATGTCATACCACGTCGATCCCGGCTGTGAAAGTCATGTGAATACAAAGCCTGCAGGATGCCTCTGCAGGAGCCCTCACTCTCTCACGTTCCTTCCACCATCTGGTCCTGTCTGGACCTAACCTGCATATCAATTTGAGATTCAGAGCCTGCTGAAAGTCAACAATAAATAGCGATGCTGGGTGTTATCTATAATAACCAAATTATGGGAACAGCCCAAGTGTCCAGCATTTGATGAATAGAAAAGGAAGACGTGGTGTGTGGACCTATGCATGCATGTACGCATACTATGGAATATTACTAAGCCATAAAAAATAATCAAGTCTTGCCTTTTGCAATGACACGGATATAGCTAGAGTGTCTTATGGTAAGTGAAATAAATCAGGGAAAATAAATACCATATGATCTCATTCATATGTGGAATTTAAAAAGCCAAACCAATAAGCAAATGGGGAGGGGGAGGGAGGGAGGCAAACCAAGAAACAGACTCTTAACCATAGAGAACAAACCAGAGAGGAGGGGGGCAGTGAAATAGGTGATGGGGATTAAGGAGGCACGTACTGTGATGAGCACTGGGGGATGTAAGGAACTGCTCAATGTCTATATTGTACACCTGAAACCACTATTACACTGCATGTTGACTAACAGGAATTTGAATAAAAGCTTTTTTAAAAAAGCGATGCTGGGGGAGCAGGAAAAGGGAAAGTGAACTTAGGCCAGAAAGACCCCATTTGGTGAAATACCAAAGTCTGACAGGAAAGTAGAAAGTGAGAACTGTAGCCCATGAGGACAAATTCTAAAAAGCAAACATAGTACAAAATGGTGTCGGGTTTCACAGGACATGCTCTTCGCTCCACCAGACAAGTGTGTCTGCCATCAGATCATTTATTAGCCAGAAAATTCTGGGAAAGTAGCCCAAAAGCCAGGTCATCTGGGCATTTCAGAGTACTGGAGAAAGAAAAGGAGAGAAGGTGCCAGTTTCAGGTATAAAGGGCTCAAGAGTGAAGAGCTTTACAGGAGAAACCACATCTCCCAATACGTGGAATTTAGGTCTGTGCTCCAGCTATCTCATTTAATAGTACTTGACCATGGACCAAAAAAAAAAAAAAAAAAAAAAAAAAAAATCACTGCTCCACATCACAGTTGTTTTAACTGTGGCACAGAGAAAATAATACCTATGGCACAAAAAAAGGAACAAATGTAGTGGGTACAAGTGGTTCATAATAAACCTTCCACAAATGCTCAAGATTATTTTCTTTCCTCCTCAGATTTTATGAAGTCCCTAAAGACTCTTTTCTAAACCGCATCAATGCCCTCTGCATTCATTCATCCAGCAAACATTTATCAAGCACCTTCTAGATGTCAGACACTTCGAGAGATGTCTAGGATACAACAGCTAAGTCCCCACCCTTGTGTATATTCCAGAAACAACTCCTGTATCTGATGGGTGATTTGAAAACGCTTTCTCTCAGTCTGTGGCTTGTCTTATTTTCTTAAAAGTATCTTTTGAAGCACAAAAGTTTTAAATTTTTAAAGATCCACGTTGTCATTTTTTTTTTCTATCGTGGACCATGTATTTGGTATCATTACATAAGACAGCTTTGCCTAATCCATGGTCCTGAAGATTTTTCTCCTATGTTTTCTCCTAAAAGTTTTAAGCGTAGCTCTTACATTTCAGCCTTTAATCTATTTTAAGGTAATTTTTGTGCCCACCGTGAGGTAAGAGTCTAAGTTTATCTAGCTTTCCGTGTCTTCATGTAAAAATGTCTCCTGGACATCCCTGTCAACATGGAGGTCACTGGCAGCTTTGACAATTGTGTAGTCTCGTTGAGTGGTGGAAATGGAAGCCAGACCAGAGCCAAGAGCAGAGTGAATAAAAGGAGAGGAAGCAGAGACAGTGGCATATAAATAACTCATGCAATGACGTTGGTTCTGAAGAGGAGGGGGAAGGGTAATAGCCGCAAAGGGATAAGACAAACGAGGTTGTGTTTTGTTTATCTGGAGAGAAATCTTCCACTGGGATAGGTGATGGGTGCAGATGGCAGAAGACTTCATGGAGGCAAGAATTTTAACAGAATAGGAAGCAGAGCTATCGTGAGAGAAAAATGGATAATGCTTAGACTCCTCCCACTGGAAGCCAACTGGCAGTGACTCCCACAGAACATCACTCAGGTTGGAACACAAAGTGTTACTGAGATGCAGGGGAGCTGATTCCAGAGCCGCAGGAGATGGTAACAGATGTGCTCTTCTTTCTTCCGGATGGCACTTGCAACAGTGATGCCCCTAAGGGGCAACCGGAACAGCAACACAGAAGGAGAAAACTCCGTATCTCTGATGGCACTACTGATAGGGTCCTGCTGATCCTGCCCCACCCCCTGCTGCCTCTGACAACACAGCTACTCGATTATCTCCAAATAGAGAGTAATAACTAACTTGTGCCTTTCATTCCCCGCTCAGGAAAGACTGTATAGAGACATGGGCCTCAGCTCCAAATTATAAAGTAAACTGGGCCCAAGATACCCAGTGCTTCAGGAACCACAACCAAGTAGGTCAGGCATCAAAAAGTTGGGGATTAGGAACTGGGCAATTAAACAAGTCAACGCTTACCCAAAATAATGCCACCAGGTCTCAAAAATGTAACACAAAGCAAATGCTTACACAATCTTAAAGGTTGATAATTTCTTCTCTGACAGAATGTGACCCAAGGTTGGAAACAGATATGTTTCCAGTCAGTCATGTTATTAAAATTTCATTCCAATGCTCAGCTTTGCTCTTGTGAGTACACGTTACAATGAAGATCCTTCATGATACAGAGTTTGATGAAGTTGCCCACTACAGCTGGGGAAACTGCCATCACATGATCATATCAAGGACCTAGTTTTGCCTCTTGGAAGAGTCGAACATTTGGTTCTTCCACTGTCACTAATCCAAGGCCGACTAGTTTGAAAAGACAGAAACAAGATTCAACTGTGTTTTTAACAGGGGTGAGGTACACAGGTTTTTCCTCCTTTTTTACAGGGAAACAAAAAATTCTTTACTGTAATGGAATACAAAAATAATGGTCATTATATCTAAAAGTGATACTTAACAGGGCGCCTGGGTGGCTCAGTCGGTTGGGTGTCTGACTTTGGCTCAGGTCACGATCTTGCGGTTCGTGAGTTTGAGCCCCGCGTTGGGCTCTGTGCTGACAGCTCAGAGCCTGGAGCCTGCTTCCAATTCCGTGTCTCCCTCTGTCTCCCTCTCTCTTTGCCCCTCTCCTGCTCGTGCTATGTCTCTCTCTCTCAAAAATAAACATTAAAATAAAAATTTTTAACCGATAATAATACATTTTAAAATAAATTCAGTATTAGCATCATTCTCACTAAATTATAGCCTTTCCCTCCTCAGTTTTATTTTCACATCCATTATATATCGGAGCCTTGATATGAATGCCCTTTTGTATTTACCTTCTACTTGACTGTCTAGGATATAATCAGATTCCAGAGTTTAAAACACCACGTCTCCAAACGTCTGCAGCCTCTCCTACACTAATTGCTAGCAAAACTTCTTAGTCTCTCCTTGGGCATCTCCTTCCCCTAAATGACACTAGCTAATCAAAATGAATATGACTATCTTTCCTTCAAGCTCTCTTTACTGAAATCCAGAAGAACAAAATAAAGGAGGTCATAGAGCAACAATCTGTCAATGGGAGAATAACCCCTATCACAATGCAGGAGCAGAGACCACAGGGACACAGATGGGGATGGAGTTCTGTGGGGCTGTGTCACCATACAAGGCTCAAGGCTTGAAGCAGCAGGACACAAACGCTCTCACCAGGACTGAACAGGACATAATGCATAAGTCTGATCAGCACAGCAGAGCCAGCAAAGTCAAGTCAAGAGACTGCAAGGCAGAGAGCTTACACACACACAAAAACTCGTGGCTTCTCATAAACCACCACAGAAACACTTGCTTTTGTTTTTCATAGTTATAATACAAAAGCCAGATCAAGAGGCCAACCCTGGAGCAACCTCACCAGAGGATCCTTGTTCAGACAGCATTCTGGACAGGGAAGAAGACATATTTTCTGCAGCGGACTGACAGTGCAGCTTGGTCTACCGGGAATCTAGCCTGCAGGGATGTGTACAGGTTGGGACCTAAAGGGATCTTCAAAGTTCTGAAGTTCAGTAGTCCTTAAACCACTCACTCAGGCTCTTATCAGTGGTTAGCACCTGTGTCATAAAAATTAAACCCCTCTCCCTTTGGATGTCACCAAAAATGAGACAGCCTTCAAAGGCAAAAGAGATCTTATTTCAAAAACACAGGAATTACATCGTAAATAATCTCTGACATTTTAAAGTTGACAAATTTTAAGAAAAATCAAAATAAATTACCTTTAATAGGAACACTGATGCTACTACAAGTACTACACCTCGTTCTTCTGAACATAAACCCGTTCAAGAGAATAAAGAATTTAATTTCCACCTCTCCTCAACACATATGTATCACATTTACCATGGTCCACATTCTGTCAGGTGCTGCCTACAGTTTCTGCTTTGCATGAGCTTCCAGCTTAGGGAGACAACTGATACATAAATTTAAAAACTACAGTAAGCTCAGCATGCTATGAGAGCATCTCTTGGAGAATAAAAGGGCCTCTATCCCCGGGAGCCTGCTGAGTGACAGTCCTCCCTTTATTCCCTGTGACCGGCAGATGAGGAAGAGCCCTCCGTCACCAAGGTCTTCACTAGTCAGAAAAGACCTAAGGCTGCAGGGCTGACAAGTATGAGCTTTCCGAGGCACAAACAATAAACACCAAGCCACGAGGCTTCCAACAAATTGGTAGCATCTACTTCATCCCCAAGAAACGACTCCATTTTGAAACTCCCAAAGTTTGAAGTTAAAAGCCAGTGGCCATATGTTTCTACTTAGTGTTGTGCTTTCTACTGGTCTCTTAACTATTTAACTAGAACCTTCTAGCCTGCTTAGAGCCTGTTAGTACCTCAAAGATAGTTTGTTCTTTCTCAGTCACTTATGCTTCTAAACAAAACAAAATGAAACAAAACAAAACCAAAAAATACCAGCTAGGAGAGCTAAAACATTTCTTTTTCAGGGCAGGGTAGATCAAATTACATAAAAAGTCACGTTGGTAATTATTCTGTAAGATTCCTTTAAGTCGGGTACACCTTTATTTATGTAATAACCCCCCTTCACAAAACATTAAGGTTTCAGTATAGCCATTTACCTACAGGTAGAATTTTCCACAAGCTCATTATCTAGACCACAGTCACAGAGCAATAAACAAGCAGGAAAAAAAAGGCAGCAAGTATAACTACTACCAGAAGCCTATGTACTATATACTACGAGACTCTTTGAGTCAAGCCACACAGCTGTGCATAATACATGGTCACAGATCTGAAGTGGGAACTTACAAACAGTAGATGGACTTGTCCAATGACCAGACAAGGTCAAAGATACAGAACCACAGAAACCAGACAGGCAAACTATGAAAGGACACTCACTAGAGCAGGATCATTTTATTTAGGGATAAGCAGTCCCAGGCAGCACATTTAGACTTCCGTGGTACTGTTTCATTGTAAAACTCACTGGTGTTAATATTCGTGGTCTGAGAGTCAGTGGTAATTAACTGTGGGAGTAGAAGAGTATCAATAACAAAGCTGCTGAAACAGGCTTCTGCCAGCTAATGGACACCTCTGCCCCATGGTGTCCAAGATTAGACACTGTAGAGCAGTGTTTCTTAAACATTTTTCCTACATGACCCACATTAAAAAATGTAGCTCCTATCTCAAGCCAGCATTCACAAATATAGAGAGACTGTGGTAGCCAGGCTCCAAGATGGCCCTCAGTGGTCCTCACCTCCTGGCATTCACACCTAGGTGCGGTCCCCATCATGCCAAGAATGGTCTGTGTGAAATCTGGCAGAGGTGATGACCTGTCATTGTTGAGAACAGGTCATAAAAGAGACTGTGACTTCCGTGTTGGGGATGCTGTCTTGTTCCCTTTCTCTGATGATGTGCTTTGGTGAAAGCCCACTATGATGTCATGAGCAACACTAAGAAAGACCCATGGGGCCAGGAGCTGAGCCTCCTGCCAACAGCCACAGGAGTGACTTGGAAGCGGGTCCCAGTGATGTAGCCCTGGTGGCCAGCTTGTCTTCAACCTGAGTCAAACCGACCAGCTCGGCAGCCCCTAACCCCCAGAAATAATAGGTGCTTGTTGTTTTAAACTGCTAAGTTTGGGAGATAATTGTTACACAGAAGTAGATAACTTCTACTGGTGTATAACTGAAACAAAAAGTTTCAAGAAGCCTTACTTACTTTTACTCTGAGCAATTCAGTGATATTTTCTATTCTGCTCCATTTTTCATAAAGCTGTTTGCAACTCACTAAAATGAGTATGTTCTACCAATAGGTAGAACCTAAGTGACTCAGTAGACATTAACAATATACCAAATAGCTTGAGTCCCATGTATGTATTGATGTGTGTGTATATATATACACACACACGTATGTATACACATACACACTTGTGAATATGCATATAGACAGATAGATACAGAGAGAATATATACTAACAAACCATATCCATATCTATTATTTCCACCGATTCTCACAATAACTCAGAGTAAGGCAAGGATTAAGATCCCACTTTCCAGATGAGTAAAATATGATGCTCAAAAAAGTCTGTCTAACTTGCCTGAAGTTGAAGAACTAAGAATAGCAGAACTGAGCCCAGCCCCCAGGCCTTCTAACTCCTGGTACTTCCCCAGATGCAACCCATTACATAAATTTCTCCTTATATACCTATATAAGGATATATGCATATTAAACATTTAGTAGACATTTAGTAATAGGTAACATTTTAAGTTTGTAATCTATTCTGTAACTATCCTCCTGGATTTTCATTTAGTCACCCAGGACATCACACTCTCCTACTTTTCCTCAGACCTCTCTGGCTGCTCCTTCTCAGATGCCTTTGCTGATTCCAAACTGTCACTGCCAGAGAGTCAGGGCTCCTTAGTCCTGGATCCTCTTCTCTATATGCTCATTCCTGTGGCCTCACCACCAAGTCTATCTATAGGCTTAAAATTCCAAGTTAGTATTTCCAATTTGGACCTCTCTCCTGTACTCCAGACCCATGTATCTCCTTGCCTTTTTAAATATCTCCCCTTGGATGTCTAAGAGAAATTTCAAACTCGGCACATCCAAAATTTAAGTCCTGATGGCCCCTTGCATCTACCCTCCCATAGCCTTCCCTTTCCGTTGAAGGCAACTCTGTGCTTCCAGCTGCTCAGGCCAAACACACTGCAGTCACCGTAGACAGTGAGCTCCAGAATCAACACAATTGTGAGATGAAAGAAACAAACAAACAAACCAAATCTAGCATGTGTCTGCTTTAGCAGAGGGACAAAAGAATTAATAATGTATCTTTGTGCTCACTAAACCACACCAGAGGGTCATTCTCAACTTCAAGTGCCTGCTGTAAAAAGAGACTGACAAAGAGGAGCAAGCTTAGAGGCTACAAACCAGTATGAGGAGGGAATAATACTGGGAACTAGATAAATTTAATATGGACAAGTAACAGATCAGAAAACAGGACGGAGTGATTGTATGCCCAGGTAGATTTAGCACAATTGTGATTATGACCAAATGGACTGCCTTGGGAGGTTTCCTGTCACTAGATCACACTGCCTTGTCTCAGTGACCTTCATCCATCTATCCATCCATTCATCAGCACACAGTAAATAGACAATGAGTATGCAACAATGACCAAGATATAATCCGTCTCTCACAGGGGTAAGGAGAATAAAGAAAGACCTAATGTACTTCCTTCTATTCTAGAAGGAAGAACAGGAGTTCTGGGAGCTTGCACAATACAGAGTGATATCTGGGTAGGCTGCTCAGAATAAAGGAGGCCGACCTGAACTTTGATGTCTGAGGAAGACATCAGAGGATGTACTAAGTGAATGTAAAGGATACAGATAGATAGGAGACAGGGAGGGAGAGAAGGAGAGAGATGACATTCCAGGCAAAGGAAACGATTTATAAGAAATAGAGATAAAAGGAGTGGTGCTTGGGTGGCTCAGTCGGTTAAGTGTCCAACTTCAGCTCAGGTCACGATCTCACAGTCTGTGAGTCCAAGCCCTGCCCGGGCTCTGTGCCCACAGCTTCGGATTCTGTGTCTCCCTCTCTCTCTGCCCCTCCCCCACTCATGCTCTGTCTCTCAAAAATGAATAAATGTTAATAAATAAATAAATAAATAAAGACAAAAGGAGAGGATATATCCCATTAAGAGAAAGGAGGTGAGGAAGGTATCCTCAAATACTTTGGTATGACATAGGGCAAGGGTATAGAGGCAGAAGCAAATGGAGAGCAGAAAATAAATAATCATGCTAGTAGTGAATGTTTAGTATCAGAACTCATTTAATCCTCACAACAGCCCCGTCAGGATGGTACTATCATCATCTTCTCCATTTTGCAGTTGAGACAGCGGAAGCCCTAAGATGTAAATAACTTGCCTAAGGGTTCTCAGCTGGGAAGTAGCCGAGGCAACATCCTAAACCAGGAGGCGAGGCTCAGAGCCCACAGTGGTAAGCACTACCTCCATGCTGCCTCTCTGAACACGCTTGTCTATCACGGGAGTTCATAGTTTATCCTCAGGGCACCAGAGAGCCATTAAACAGTTTTAAGCAAAGGAATGACTGGATGGAGATTTGCCTTCCAGAAAGATGCCACTCTTGCCTGAGGTAAGGAAGAAGAAGAGATAAGAGTAGGGTGGGGAGGCCAGTTCTAGAGGATGGTGGTGGTCCTGGTGAGATTGACCTGAACCAGTCTTGAGCCAGCACAGACTAAGGTCAAGAGGACTCAGCACATAAAGAAATCACTGCTCCTTCCCATTTCCTCCCACTTTCAATCAAGGACTATATTTAACCCCATAAAAATGGTGTCTTTTTGGGTGCCTGAATGGCTCAACTGGTTAAGCATCTGACTCTTGACTTCAGCTCAGGTCATGATCTCATGATTCGTGAGATCGAGCCCCGTGTCGGGCTCTACGCTGATAGTGTCGAGCTTGGGATTCTCTCTCTCTGCCCCTCCCGTGCTTGCATGTGCTCTCTCTCTCTCTCTCTCTCAAAATAAATAAAAGTTTTGTTTTGTTTTGTTTTAATGGTGCCTTTGGGCAGGTTTTATGAGATGACTGCATAATGAAGAAGCTTAAACACATGTCTGTTTTCAATTTTTTCTATATGGAGCACTACTTTTTTTTTTCTTTTGGGCCTGGTGCTCTTTACAATGTGTTATTTTTGCCTTTTGGTGTGAAAAAATTAGTTTTGTAATTTCTTATTTTAAGTATTTTTCTAGGTCGAAAGTAAAATTCTCTATGATGGAATATTTTTATTAGATGAATTTGCCATAATCTTTCCCTATTACTGAGTTTACCCCCGACAAAAATTAAGACACTCAGGTTAAATGCCATAGACCTCAATTTAAATTTCTAGTGTAATGCCACCATCAGGTCAGTGAGTCCTTGTTTCATTCCCTTTGTGAGAACATTAGTTTTGAGTAAGAGTCTCATTAAGGATTTTTGCCTGAGGACATGAAGGGATGTCAAACTTGGGAAATTTTCTGAGGTATTTGATTTGGTCATAATACCACCTCTTGGGTGAATATGAAAATTCTTAAGTTTGATATTTGACTATCAGTTTTCACATCCACAGGGCCCTCCCCTAGAGAATTCTCCTGAGAACGAAGTCTGTGAAAGAGTGTTTCAACTCCAAATGGAGATGTCCAAGGACATCAGCAGAGACATGTTTTTACTCATTTAAACTTGTGATCGTTAATATCTGGCAGAGTGCCTGCTGGTGGCTGAAATTTCTGTGAGATGCCCAGAGGTGCCTTTTCTTTCTTTCAAATGTGTTAAGGGCCAGAGTGCTCCCTGGTTTTAACAAATCTCTCCTTCTCCCCTCTCCTAAACCATTACTAGTTCCACCACTCTATTCAGGCCCAATATAACTTGAAGACCTCCTGTGGCCTATGTGCCTGGAGTCCAGACCCCTTCATCAGACATCAGGGAGCAAAGCCCAGATGCCAAACCTGGGCTGATTCTGGGGCCACAGTATTGGGTACCAGATCTCAAAACAGTGCATTTCAAATACATAGTGGACTTTTGTAGATTACTGTTTTTCCTAAAATGGACTCACAATGTTCTCTGCATCCTTCTATATCTCAGTCGTTAGTAGAGGTTCTATGTTAGGACAAAAATCTTTAAGGACTATGCCCCCTATAGATAAGACCACTTAGCTAATTGGAAGTAACAGTGAGTGAAGTAACACTCTTCTCTCAAGAGTGGCATCATAAACTCCTGGGCAAAAAGACTTGGAAGTGACATGGGAGGAGCATCCATAACTTTCTGCTCAGCCCCTCTTTAAGGACACGCATTCAAGATGTGTGCTATGCTTCATATGGTTATGGGCAGTTTTCCTGGATTTATAGATAAGCAGCATGTAGGTAACCTGACCTACAATCTCAGCTTTATAAGCTCCGTGTAAGAAATGGGAACACAGGACTTGATAGTTGCCAAGACTACACTGAATGTCAGTTGCTATGCAGTGGAAAAAGAACATTACAGAAAGAGGCCCTGGTCAAGAGAAACTGAGAAAACACTTGGGGGTGGCTAAAAGACAAAATAATGACGTGGGGCTGGTTAAAAACACTGTGAGTCACGAGGCACAAAATAAGATCTTCCAATTAGAACTGCTTCTCTCTCAGGGGGGCTTTAATTGGTGTTTCCTCAACATTTATGTATTTAATTACATAGAGCAATTATGTAGTTAAACCGACAGGCCCTCAGAGTGACTTTTCAGTCATTCTTCCTAAAGAATCCCAGTTTAGCCCTGCCCGGGGGTTTATTTTCTTCTCCTCTTTCACTCCCTGCCCTCTGCTTGGCTAATCTCCCTACTTCCCACTCAGCTCCTCAAAGCCAGCAGAAAACTATTCACCAACAATAACACAACCTTTTGCAAAACCATCACATTTTAAATAACCTACACAGCATTCAAATCCAGTTGAACCAAAAGTGAATAATATTAAAATAATGACTTCTTTTATTGAAGAGATTGAATCTTAAAAGAATAAGCACTTGTGGAAAACCCGTTACTTAGGATTTTCCAGCTGACAAAATTTATCATAAACCATTCAGGAAAGCATTGCTTCTGTTGTCCACTTTGGGTATGGAAATTTCCTTTTTCTCTTATGCCAAAGCTGATAATGGAATTCCTCAAAGACCCCATTTTGGCTTATTTGCTATCTGTGAATGTTTTATACCTTACTCATTTCATTCATTCATCGAACAATTAATAACTGAACATCCACCATGTGCCACACATTGTTTTGGTTCTCAGAATACACCAGTGAATAAAACAGACAAACATGGAGCTTCCATCCCAACACAGAAAGAGAGAAACAATAAAAAAAATATACACGTATCAGTAAGTAGACCATACAGTATGTTAGGGGATGATAAGTACTAGAGGAAGAAGGAAAAGTAGAGCAGGATAAGGGAGATGAATGGGATGTGGGCTACCATTTTAAACAGGATAGTTAGGGTAAGCCTCATTTTCAAGATGACAACTTGAAAGAGAAGAAGAATTTGTGACAGAGAGGGCATTCACCCAGAAGAAAGAAAGGAAGAGCCAGATGACCTTCACAGGTGTCCCTTCTGTATCATGGACTACTATGTACCTTTGTCGGGTTCTCCAGCAACCCTGGACCTCTTTTCCAGGCCATTCGCTATCCACTCACCATCTATCGCTCACGTTAGCACAATGAGACACAAGTCCTTCCTGTCAAAATGAATGTGGAAGAGGACAGTGCTCTGGGGCGACCACCATGAACCTCCCTTCTAACACTCCTGATCCTTGCTTTTCAACTGGATACCCCAGGAAAGAACTAAAATAGATGCCATGTGGCTCTCCAGGAAACCATGCTTATCCTCTTCCATTGCTAAAAATCCCTCTTTGTTATTTTCATTATTTTTTAAGTATTAACTAATTCTGGGCATGGCTTCCCTTACCACATCCTCAAAGTTATGTAATTCCCTTTTTCTCTCCCTTGGTCCTGAGCCCCTCTATCTACCCACAAACCTTCTGCTTTGCCATCTGAGCTAACCCTCGAGCCATTCCCCAGCTATACAGATGTACAGCATGGCAGGCTCATTCCCTTCCATCCTCTCTCACCCCCCTGTTCCCTCTGCACCAAGATAGGCACTTCCTGGGAGTGAAATCTGAAAAGCTACACCACAGGTATGAAGAATAGCCAGTGAAAACAACTCAAAATAACGACATGGCTTTAGGTGAATAGAGACTGGGGACTTCATTATTCCTCTTTTTCACATTCTCCAGAGGCAGACTTTTCCCTCCTTGCGGAATAAACCTGAAGAGGCTTTTAAACTATAGTATAATCAGCAAATCAAGCTCTTCCTTTAGGCTAGCAGCCTGTGCAGGATTTAATGACATGGGGGAGAGAGAACACTTGTCTGCCTGTGGCCAAAGCCAGCAGGAAGACAACCAAGAGGCTTGACCTTAGACAGTGATTCCTAAGCTGAATGCCCTTGACTTTTCACTTTGTAGAAGTTCCTAACTTTCTAAGTACACAAACTACAGACAAAGTACTATAAGAAATGAATCATAAATACTGGGGGCAAATTCTCTATAACTAATAACCTCAGTAGTTGGTGTGATTTTGTAGGAAACACTGTTCGTGCCCCATCATGAAGGTCTGGGTATGGACCCTGACTATCCACTAAACAGACACACACCCGGTCTTACCATTGTCTAGCAGATAAGAACACAGGGCCACAAATGGTTAGAGTACTTAGAAAAGCATCCAGTATCTTGATAAAAGCTCTAATAATTAACGATGTCACTAGCACTTTCAACATCTGCAGAATAATCCTTCAAAAATAGTGAAGAAGAAATGAAAAACTGAGTGGAGTGGCTTCATTATGGGTAAGCATTAACTTAATGTAGTTCTAGGAAGAACTTAGAAATATGGTCTTTGACAGGCTATTATAGAAATTCATTTCCCCTATTGTGAGAATACTTTGTGTCTACACATCTCTATGTTATAGCTAGCAAATGTATTAACATCCTGATTATATTTCTATCATTAGGGATAATTTGGGGTGATAAAAAATCATTAAAGAAGATAACCCATGCAAAGTGCCTATTTTGCTTGATGTAAAAGTAGAATAAGTAGGGTTGATGGGCAAGGACAAATATGTGAGAACATTAATTCCTACCTCAATTTTCAGAACGAGAGAATTTTGAAACTGAAGAGGATCTTAAAAGATCCGAATTCTATTCCCTCATTTAGCATTAAAGGAAACTGAGCCACAATAGTACAGCTTATCAAATGTCCTCTAGAGACACAAGATGACACAGGGCATGGTCTGAGATCCCCCGGTCCAAGTGGCCCTGGAACCCAAAGCATTGCTGGTGGAGGAGGTCCATATGTCAGTTCTGCTGGGAGCACCCAAGGGCAAAATGAAATGGGCCTTGTTCTTAAGCATCTGTAATGGCAAGGATGAGACCAAACTGGTGAACAAGTCTTCGGAGCCTGATACTGAGCCCACAGAGAGAAGGACTGCCTTGGAGTGGTCGGATTCCGAGACTCTGTGTCCCATGTCCCAGCACAGGTATGTTCTCCATTCTCACTCCCATTAGGTCTTGGGCCCACTCTTGCATGGCATGGGAGGTTTGACTTCGTTGTTCTTTCTCCTTCCTCATCCACATCCCCATATACTGTCTTCTCCTTCCCCTGGTAGGCACTTGACATGAGGCAATACATTGAGGTTCAAGCTTGCGCTCAATGAGGAGCAAAGAAACTCCAAAAACCTCCTATTAGTGGTACTTTTCACATGGCCAGCTATGACCCTGAACTTACTTATAAACACTTCAGGGGTCACGGAGGAGAGAAGAGTCATTGGCAGTGCAGGATCTACACATGAGGTATCCTTCCCAAATACGATTTGAGTGTGTCCAAGTCAGGTTAATGGGACTTCCCTTGGTTAAGACTAGAGCAACTTGAATACTAAAAACTTAAGTACAATGATGAATTGTAAACTTCTGAAAGATAGGAAGTGGTAAAACCATAAGGATAATAAACAGATGTTTCTTAATGGGGGCAAGGCTCTTATTTATAGTAGAATGCTAAGTGCCAAAGCTGGAAAATCATTTGCAACCATCAGCAAAGACTGGCTCAGGGCAGAATCATCCAAAAAATGCTAAATCAAGGGGGGAACGCTGAAAAAGAGCAGGATATTTGCTTGGTTTTAGAGTACTTCCCACAGAATCCTTATTAGTTGCAAGAAAAAAAAAGGTAACTATACAGTAGATGAATCAGCAACATGCTTTCAAGATGATGAAAATTAGCGTCACTAACAAGAATAGTTGGACATGGTGTGCTTCCAAACATGATGTCCTAAAACGGACACAGTATTTCTTACATAGTATTCCTACTTGAAATGCATAATCTAAATCTAATCACAAGGAAACATCAAAGTAAAAATGCAGAATGTTCTATTAACTGAGGAAGAACTAACTATACTCTTCAGGGTCATAAAATACACAGAAAGGCTGTGGGAATGTTCCAGATTAAAGGAGACCCAGAGCAGTCCAGCACTTTTCCATTCTCTCTTTTGAGAGAAATCGGGCCTGGGTTAATAATAGGGTTTATCATCCCTCAAATGAATAATGTACAGGCAGAAAATCAGAATTTTAAAATTCACAGACCTCTTACATAACCTAGTTCATGCTGAGTCTTGCAAACATAAGTAAAAATTAGCCCTCTCCTCAAAGATGAGCCTGCCATTCAGCCACAATCCCATTTTGCTACTGGGCTTTGCTTAATTAATATTTTTCTAAATTGTGAATTCACAGCATTCTGAACACAGCTTTTGCTCTGTGGAAAAATGGATTTATCCTTTTACTATAGAAATCGATTTATATTATAGAAATTGATTCATACTTACATTATCCTACTTTGGTTACTATGTCTTTAATCCCCTTTCTAACTGAACTTTCACAATGCAGTACATTTGGAGATGTATAGTAAATATGATAAAAAATAACTTCCTTCAAGAAGCTGGCCATAGCTGACTTAAGTTTAGAAAGGAAAAATACATCCAGTAATATCACTTCTTCCACTTTGTATTATGGACATTATCTAGACCATGGTGCTAACCGCAATCAGAAGCAGATCTATTGTTCACACCACTTCCCCTTGCCCCACAAATGCACAGACACACACCTAGCTTGAAGCTGGAAGGAACCATTAGAAATCAAATAGACGAATCCCCTGCCTTAAGATAACAAGGTATAAGGAGCCCTGATGAGGCCATCACAGCCAAGTGGTCCAACAATTGACTGAAATTCATGCAGGTAGGCGACAATAATAGGGATTAGGATCCTCTAGTGGTTCAGACCAGCATTCCCTCTACTCTTCTAAACAAATGTGGAACATCACTAAATTACTGCACTTTATGGTCTAGCTCCCCAGCTCATCTTGAGAATCACTAATATGGTTTGATTCATTACATTTAATTTCCCACCATTTGAAGAGTCCCAATGCTCTCTTCATTGCAGTGGAAATAACGTTTGTGGATATTGTGCCAAAATAACAGTAGAACGATTCGCAGTGATCAAGGGCCACCCAAACAGAAGATAGAGCTTTATTGTGCATTAGTTAAATTTACTGGTGGTAAATCTGTAAGAGGTACATTCATGTGAGAGAGTACGCATAAAAAAAATATAACCCTCTCCATGGCCCCAGGATCTCCAACCACAAAAGAAGCTACATTACACAGCACGGTACCTCTGGAAAATAACCTCTGGCTTTGAATCCAAGATAGAAGCTGAGATCTTGGGTGCATGAGGAAATGAGAAGAGAATGATGGAGAAAAGCTACTGTCATGAGCATATTACACCTTTTAAGCAGTGAGAAATTCATTTAATAAATCGATTGAAGCCTGAAATCTAATTAAATCTAAAAGAGGTAGCAACCTGAAATGCAAATAAGTTCACGCTTAAATTGTATACAAGGAAGCTCTGCTGTGCATGCCTTTAATAATGCATTACCTAAAGTGTTTTCTGTATTCATTAAAGCAGTGCAGCGACGTGCCATGAATTATTTCTATGCTCTACCTCGGATACAAATATCTTCATGCTGGCAATCTGTTTAGCCACTTTCCCCTTCCCAGTCAAGGTGAATGAAATGTGGTTCTCAAGGGCTGTGATAGTGGTTGTAAAAAGCAAAGTCAAAACTTAGTAAGGCAATATGCATACCTTCTATTCAGAAAAACAATGAAGTATTTTTCTAATTACCAGCACGATATATTTAAGATAATTTGAATGTGCAAGACTAATACTACAGAATGGCAAATTGCTTTATAGAAACCAGCACTCCAATTAGTTTGATTTCAAGCTGGAGCACATCTTCAGATAGGCACCAGTACCACTGAGTGCTTTAGTCTGGAGGTTCAGCTCTCTTTGAGAAGCAGCAAAGTAGCAAATTCCAGAAGCTGTGCTCCATTTGTGAAGTGGGAGTGTTTCAGGGGCAAGGGAGGTTCCAGAAAGTTCGTTTTAAGTTGTCAGCAAATGACTGCATTGAGGCTTAGCTCTGGATGACTGCAATACCCCTTTAACTGACTTCCTGCTTCTATCCTTGACCCTAAAGACTACCCTCATAACATAGCACAGTGTCATTTTTCAACTCAAAGCCCTATCATGTCTCCCCATCTTGGTGGTTAATTTTTTTAAGTTTCTATTTAAATTCCAGTTAGTTAACATACAGTGTTATATTAGTTTCAGATGCATAATACAGTGACTCAACACTTCACACATCACCCAGTGCTCATCACAAGTGTACTCCTCATACCTCATCACCTAGTTCACCCATCCCCCCGCCCACCTCCCTTCTGGTAACCATCGATTGGTTCTCTATAGATAAGGGTCTGTTTCTTGGTTTGCCCGTTTGCTCATTTGTTTTGTTCCTTAAATTCCACATGAGTGAAGTCATATGGTGTTTGTCTTCCTCTGACTTATTTCACTTAGCGTGATAACTCTCTAGCTCCATCCATGCCATCGTAAATGGCAAAATCTCATTCTTTTTATGGCTGAGTAATATTCCATTGTGTTTCTTTATACACCACATTTTCTTTATCCATTCATCAACCAATGGACACTTGGGCTGTTTCCATAATTTTGCTATTATAGATAATGCAGCTATAAACACTGGGATGCATGTACACTCTGAATTAGTATTTTCATATTCTCTGGGTAAATACCTGGTAGTACAATTGCTGGATCACAAGGTAGTTCTATTTTTAACTTTTTCAGGAACTACCATACTGTTTTCCAGAGTGGCTGCACCAGTTTACATTCATACCAACAGTGCAAGAAGTTTCCCTTTCTCCACATCCTGACCAATATTGCCGTTTCTTATGTTGTTGATTTTTTTCAAGTTTGTATATTTTTGAGAAAGAGAGAGAGAGTGTGTGTGTGCACATGTGGGGGAGGGACAGAGAGAGAGAGAGAGAGAGAGAGAGAGAGAGAGAGAGAGAGAGAATCCCAAGCAGGCTCCCCACTGTCAGTGTAGAGCCCAATGCAGGGCTCAAACCCATGAACTGCAAAATCAAGACCTGATTCCAAGTCAAGAGCCACACATTTAACTGACTGAGCCACCCCAGTGTCCCATTTTCTGTTGTTGATTTTAGCCATTGATAGCTCATTATACTTTTGATTTGCATTCCCCTCATGGTAAGTGATGATGAGCATCTTTTCATGTGTCTGTTGGCCATCTGGATGTTTTCTTTAGAGAAATGTCTGTTCATGTCTTCTTATTTTTTTAATTGGATTGTTTGTTTTTTGGGTGCTGAATTTTATAAGTTCTTTCTATATTTTGGATACTAACCCTTTATTGGATATATCATTTGCAAATATCTTCTCCCATTCTGTAGGTTGCCTTAGTTTTGTTGATGGTTTCTTTCACTGTATGGAAGTTTTTTTATTTTGTGTCCCTTGCCTCAGGGGACCTATCTAGAAAAAAAAGAAGTTGCTATGGTTGATGTCAAAGAAGTTACTGCTTGTGTTCTAGGATTTTTACGGTTTCATGTCTCACATTTTAGGTGTTTCATCAATTTTGAATTTTTGTGTATGATGTAAGAAAGCAGTCCAGTTTTCCCAACACCATTTGTTGAAGAGACATTTTTTTCCATTGGACATCCTTTCCTTCTTTGTCGAAGATTAATTGACCATATAATCGTGGGTTGATTTCTGGGTTTTCTATTCTGTTCCATTGATGTGTCTATTTTTGTGCCAGTACCATATTGTCTTGATTACTACAGCTTTATAACTCGAGGTCTGGAATTGTGATGCCTCCAGCTTTGCTTTTCTATTTCAAGACTGCTTTGACTATTCAGGATCTCTTGTGTTTCCATAAAAATTTTAGGATTGTTGGTTCTAACACTCTGAAAAATGCTAGTGGTATTTTGATAGAGATTGCATTGAATGTGTAGATGGCTTTGGGTAATACAGACATTTTAACAATATGTGTTCTTCCAATCCATGAGCATGGAATATCTTTCCATTTCTTTGGGTTGTCTTCAATTTCTTTCATCAGTGTTTTGCAGTTTTCAGAGAATAGATCTTTCACTTCTTTGGTTAGGTTTATTCCTAGGTATCTTATTATTTTGGTGCAATTAAAAATGGGATTGTTTTCTTAATTTCTCTTTCTGCTGCTTCATTATTGGTATACAGAAATGCAACAGCTTTCTGTACATTGATTTTGTATCCTGGGACTTCACTGAATTTGTTTATCAGTTCTAGCCATTTTTTGGTGGAGTCTTTCAGGGTTTCTATATAGAACATCATGTTATCTGCAAATAGTCAAAATTTTTCCTTCCTACTTGCTAATTTAGATGCCTTTAATTTCTTTTTGTTGTCTGATTGGTGTGGCTAGGGCTTCTAGTACTATGTTGAATAAAATTGGTGAGAGTGGAATATCCTCATCTTATTCATGACCACAGGAAGAAAGCTCTCAATTTTTCCCCATTTAGAATTAAATTAGTGGTGGGTTTTTCATATATGGCCTTTACGACGTTGAGGTATGTTCTCTCTAAACATAACCGTGTTGGGGGCTTTTTATCATGAATGGATGTTGTACTTTGTCAATGCTTTTTCTGCATCTACTGAAAGGATCATATGGTTCTTATCCTTTATTAATGTGATGTATCATGTTGATTGATTTGTGAATATTAAATATAGTGGTTAATTTTGTGTGTCAATTTGACTGGCTTTAGGAGATGCCCAGAAAGCTAGAAAAACATTATTTCTGGGTGTGCCTGTAAAGGTGCTTCCGGAAGAGATCAGCATTTAAATTGCTAAAGTGAGTGAAGAAGATGGCCCTCACCAACGTGAAGTGGGCACCATCCAGTCCACTGATGGCCTGATTAGAAGGAAAAGGCAGAGGAAGGGCACCTCTGCTCTGCTTGAACTGGTACATCCATCTCTCTTGCCCTCAGACAATGGTCTCTCAATTCTTGGGCCTTTGGACTGGGACTTACACCATCAGCTTCCTAGTTCTCAGGCCTTCTGACTCAGACTGAATTACACCACTGGGTCAGTTGGCTAACTATATTTCCTGGGACGCCTGGGTGGCTCAATCAGTTGAGCATCTGACTCTTGATTGTGACTCAGGTCATGATCTCACAGTTCATGAGATTAAGCCCCGTGTCAGGCTCTGAGCTGAGCATGGAACCTGCTCAAGATTCGCTCACTCCCTCTCTCTCTGACCCTCCCCCACTCACATGCACACATGCTCTTTCTCAAAATAAACAAACATTTAAAAAAAGAATGTGCAATGGCTTACAAAGCCTTACCTGACCTGCCATCCCACCACTCTCCTCCCACCACTCTCCTCTGATCACTCCACACTCTACTGCAGCCACACTGGCATCCTTACTATTCCTTGCACACTTCAGGCACACTTCTGGCCCAGGGCCTTTGTACTGGCTGCACCTTCTTCCTGGAACCCTTCTCCAGGCATCCACATGACTCACATCCTCTCCTCCAAGTCTTCATCAAATGTCACCTTCTCACTGAGGCCTACCCTCATCACTCCATTTACAGTTGGTCCCATTACTTGCTGATTACATATTTGTAAACGTGCCTACTTACTAAAATTTATAACCCCAAAATAAATACTTGAGGCATTTCTGCAGTTGTTCTCAGACAAGCTCAGAGTGGCAAGTAGTGTGAGTCACCCCATGCCACATGCTCAGCTGAGGTAGAACAAGAGGACACTGACATCTTATTTCAGCTCAAATGGTAAACAGTGGTCATTTTTGCAATCTGTCTAGGGCCATGGTTTTTGCATTTCTGTGCTTCTTGCTGGTGAGTTCACCGTTTGAAATGGCCTCCGAGTACAGGGCTGCAGTGTGTCCAGTGTTCCTAAGCACAAGAAGGCTATGATATGCTTTATGGAGAAAAGATGTATGTTAAATCAGATTCACTCAGGCATAAGTTATAGAGCTGTTAACCAGGAGTTCAATGTTAATGAATCAACAATATATATCAAGTGTCTTTAAACAGAAACACACATTAAAACAAGGTTATGTATTGACTGGCTGTCAAATATTGTGATTAAAAGCTCACAGGAACCTAACCCTATTTCTCCCTTAGGAGCAATGGTTCAGTCTTTGCTAATTCAGTGCTCACAACAAATTTCACTGACTGCAACCTTGCCCCCAGACTCCAGATCCCCCCCACCTGGCTCTGTCTTGCTCTTTCATGTATTAGGTCCTAGCACACCATTGGAAAATAGACTCTGTGACTGTGCATGCTTTTGCTAGTTTTGTTCACTACTCTGTCCCTAGCACCAAGCACACTTTCTGACATATAGCAGGCCCTGAGCAAATACTTGGTAGATCAATGAATGAAAAGATGGTGGGAAAGCCAGAACTTCTCCTAAAGCAGAGGTGTGGATGAGTACATTCCTGAGAGACAAGTCACACAAGAGGGTACCCAGGAACACAAGGAATGAGGTGGGAATTCTGGCCTAGAGAGTGTCTATAACAGACAAGTAAGAGAAACAGTTCAGGGTCAGCTTCCTCTACAGGAAGTAGAGGCTGGATGAGACAGAAAAGGTGTGCCCGCGAGCTCTGAAGCTGAAGCCAGATAGACAGTAAGTTTCTGAGGGTAGACAGTACATGTGAAATGGTACAGGCTACCGAGGGGCAGGGATTCCAATGCAGTCCAAATGGAGAGGAATGGGGGTGCCAAGTACCATCATACTTCCTGTCTCTTGATATGGCTACTGCAGAACGGCTAGCGCCATCATTAACCTTTGATAACTAAAATTCCTGATGTTGGTCCCCCCTGCAGTAAGCTCCACAGAGTTGCCTGTGTGAGAAGCAGCTGTATCACAAATCAACAGCTGCCGGTCAGAGTGTTTGCCTAGGCAACTTTTGACTTGGTGCTCAATTTTGACTCTTGAGCTTGTGTTCTGTCCGTGGGATCGGTAATACACAGGCCAGGTCTCTCCCAGGTCCTCATTCACTAGGTGTCAGCACTCATGGCAGGTGGCTGCACCTCACTGTGCACCAGATGAACTTCTAACATGCTGCACAGCTTACATTTCAAGTCAGCTCGTCCTAAACACACACATAATTAACACCTGCATGATTCAGTAACAACCAGAACATGAACCTTATTTACCTATAAAGAAAAAACCAAATTCTCACCTCACCCCAGCAAGGTAGGCATCATTAGCCCATTAACAGAGAAATTGAGACTTGAAGCTTATTAAGCAATTTGACCATGGTCAAAGATCTAAAAAAGGAAAGAAAGTGACCCCAGATCTGTTGGATTCCAAAGCTCACACTCTATTCTCTGTACTATTGTATTCTCTTAGTTTTTAAATAAATTGCTATAAGATGTTGCTCTATTTTCTCCAACAACTTTATGTCAATGGTCACCTACTTCTATTTAAAAAAAAAAACAACAACTTATTTCTCATTTCTCTTTATTTCTCATTTCTCTTTATTTTCAAGGAATTAGTATAAATTTATTTTTCATAGTGTCCATTGACTCTACAATATTTATAACTTTAGAGATGTGACAGTTTAAACCTAATTACCTGTAAAATGCTTAAAAAATAAATAAATAAAGCAAATATTGGGTATATTAAGCAATGTTATTAAGAGATTGCATGGTGTTATCCCAGCTGTACCACGAATCTCTTTGACCAAATCATTTAACCTTTCTGGGCTTTTATTTTCCCCACCAATAAAATGGAGACAGTAAAATCAACACCCTCCCTGACTAACGCACTGAACAAATGAGACAACAGATGTAGAAACGTGTATGAATGCTGAAGTGCTATACAGGCTCAGTGATGGTCATGCCTGTCCTGGAATACACTACTTGTGAGCATTAAATCCCTGAGAGACTCCCTCGTTCGGCTCTGCATCCATAAATTGGTGGCTGGCACATAGTAGGTGCTCAATAAATACTCACTGAACAAACAGAATTTGGACTTTTATATGTAATCTATCAAGGTGGTGTTTATAATTTATTTAAATAGCCCATAAGTGGAAGACGAAAAATAAAAAGAACCTAAACCATCTGAGAATCAAACATGAAGATGCAGAGTAGTTTGGGGGAAGGTCATACTTTAAGACACTCTGCTCAGTGAGATGCTGATAAAACTTGCACTGGAAAAGCAGATATACTTTTTCGCTATGCCTGCTGCTGGGCACCTCTACCAACTGCTCAGCGGTCAGAGCACAGAGCCATCAGTCATGGCTTTAAGCCCCGGTGGGCCAGGTGGCTTGGCACAGAGACCGCCCCCACACGGGTAATCCTCTCACAAATGCTGGTCTCTCATTATGGAGAGAAGGGCTCTGGACAACCATTCCCAATACCCACAAAACATCTGATTTTGGAACAGCATGTTTGAGTTGCATAGATGAGAAACTCCTACATGTGTGGATTCTTGAGGACAGCTCCTGTACCTACTCGGCGTCGTGCTGGAACAGTGCTGCGTCCCTTGTGCCAAGGCTCCATTAGAAAGTGCTTTGATAGATGGGAGAGAATTTCTCTCCTCACTTCATCTCACACCCTCCCGTCTCCTCTGCTTCTTCAGCTGGGAGATCCTCAGGACACTAAGGATTTTCCCAGATTACAAGAGCCAGCCCTAACCCTCCTCTTTTGCCATTCCTGGAGACAAGGATCACAGCCAAACCCCAAAGGTAACTCAAGTTAAGGTCTCCATCAAACCCAGGAGAGGTGCTGGCAATTTCTTGGCTTTACTGACAGGACTTGAGTGACCAATGACCTTGAGGAAGAAAAGCACACAGACCACATTTTAGTTGCTAATGATATTGAGTCAAAGGCAAAATTCTGCCAGACAATATTGCTGTCAAATAGGAAATGAAACACAGAAAACAGAACATACAAAACCAGCCCCTCTGATTTCTCTAAGGACCAGTCTCATGGGACTGTGCGACCACACAACTATTTAAAGGAAATACACCCTGTCTCAAATACATGCATCTCACTCTGTTGTGAAAACTCACTTGAGAAAACGTGAGGAACCTAAAATTTTAGCCCTCAGGTTTTACAGTAAAATGACAGACTGCAAGAAGGGCACCTAACCCCTCCTTCAACAAGAAAAAGTAGTCTGTGAAATATACTGCTATGGCAATTACTGCCACCAATTATGTCCATTGCCAACTAGACAAGTAATATTATTACATGCAAATTTACATCATGATGGCAATGTGTCATAAGAGGACTTGGGCTACTGCCACTACCAAGCCTCTGTGAGCCCACTTACCTCAGTCCCCTGATACAGCCCTGCTCCCCACTCCCAGCTAAAGAACCAGGGCCGTAATAACACAGGAAGCAGCCTCACCTTAGTGCCACTCGCTCGCTCACTCACTAATCAGAACCCAACTGGCACTTGTAGGCTACCTGCATTGTATATCTTAATTAACTTCTTAGCAAATCTTCTAGCAATATACTGCAGCTAGCAACATTTCCCACAAATGTAATGACTCCCTGTATCTATCATCTCTGCTTCAACAGGAAGGTCACAGGCGCTGCTTTCCTGAAGTCTGGTGGGCTGAGTCTCCCATGTAAATAGTCTCACTGGGAACTACCTCCCTGCAATGGGGCAGCCCTCCGTAATCCAAGAAGGTTATCTTCAGATCACAGTCAGCTCCCAGGAGAGGTTGGGCATTCCTTCCTAACTTGGCAGAGTCCCTCATCTTTGGGCTTCTCACACACAAGGAGCAACTCTAGGGGAACAGAAGGAAGAGGGCCGAGAAGGGGAGAAGTCCACATGTAGGAAAACAAGTTGGAGAACAAATGTCTTCTGGGGACAACAAATGGTGGTGGGGTGGGAGATTCATTTTTCCTAGGTTTTTGTGACTACAGACCAGTGGCCTCTCCATCTGGTTTGTATGCCTCTAAGTCTACCTTATCAAATTGCTTGTTCTTTATCAAAAAGCCACCCTCCAGGCCCCTCCATACTTGGACTGGTTGGGCTCATCCTACCTCTGTCCCTCTGTGGCCCCATCCCCTAGGGACGTCACCAAAAGCTCCCGCTGAAGTTCTCCTAGGACCCAGTCCCTGTGACCCATGTGAATACTCAGATATACTTACAGCCACTCGTGGCCATTATTCAGGTAGCCTAGAGTCATGGCAAATCAGGGAGGAGGAGTCCTTAGGATTCACCTAGCCCAGTCCAGTGCCTCCTAAATTTTAATGCATATACAATGTCCCCAGGAGAGCTTGTTAAAAAGTGGATTCTGATTCGGTAGGTCTTGAGGTGGGACCCAGGATCCTGCATTTCTAACAAGCTCCCAGGAGAGTCTGACGCTGCGGTTCCTCAGACCATAATTGGAATAGCAAGGATCTAAGGCAAGGCTCTTGCTAAATACAGGCATTTCCTATATTAAAGTAAAGTATCATATAAAAAGTAAGTAAGGAATGGTAGTCTCCATTCCCCATAAGCTAGACACAATGACTGTATTAACAAGTATAAATATGTGTTATGATACATGAACTTCACACAAAGTACCACAGAGCAGAGGAATGCGCAATCCCCTGCTGGGTGGGAGAGGAGCACAGCTCAACAGAAAAGGCAACACTGAAGCTGGCACTGAACTGTAGAGCGAGTGGCGTCTTGTCTGGAAGAAGGAGGAGGAGCACTGTGAGCTCTACAGCACCAGGAGGCCAGCACCAAGGTCATGGGAGTCTGTGGGTGAACCGGGTGGGCTAGACCGAGGAACAAAGACTAGTCCTGTACTGCTGTAAATATAAGGTGAGTGATAAGAACTTGAAATAGTAGGTTGGAGCCAGGTTTGCATGTCATACTTAAGGATAAAACACTATTTTCAAGCATGACAGGCAGAGAATTAGTCTTTTACCCTGAAAGCTAACTATAGTTCACAGTACTTAATAGAAGACAGAGTATCCATCTTGTTCAGCAGGTAAGCAGTTGGACCATATCAGAACCTTTTGTTAGCATTTCTAGAGAAAAGCCTTTGAATGTCTACTACAGTCAGGTGGATCAAAATTAAAGTGCCGGGTTTTGAACCTGTAGCTATAGCAGACTAAAATCTCAGGATTTACAAAGTGATGACACCAAACGTTTTTGCCTTTCTGCTTGGTGTAATAGGAAAAGGAAATCTATTCACTTGTGGTGCTAATCGCATGAATTTTCACATACTCCTCTATAAGCAAATGCATTTATACATCTAAACCTTTCTTCCTAAAACGATTAGGGTTTAGATTTTAATACAGCAAGAATGTGCTACCTACATGATCTTGGACACCTGACTTACCACTCTGGGTCTCAGACAGTGATGGTAACACCTAAATCCTTACTCAACTATACTGTTATAAGACTAAATTAATTCAAACAGGGAATTTTTAAAAACTAAAACAATGTATTCCGTTCCCAGCAATCCCTAGTTCCCTGTCCAAGCACTCACAAATTCAGAACTATATCTAAGTGAATCAGATCTTAGAGTATTTTTCTCTGTATTAGAGAAAGAATAGCCCCCCTCTACCTACAAGAGTTGGGCCATAAAGCTACCTTCCCTAGAGAAGAATATGTCAGAAGAGAAGATAGGAGGAGAAAGTAGAAAGCCTACCTCTTGTGACACAGTGAACTGAGGGAAGACATGGAAGAGGATACAAGACCTCAGAAACATGTCCTAAAAGGGAAGGTTATTATACAGGTGGAGGTAAAAACCCAAGCAGAGAAGCTCTGGCTTTCCTTTCTGGTTGGAGCTGAGAGACCACCTCTACAGGATGCTCTCTACATTAGGCAGAGTGAAGGAAAGAGCCTTGCTGGCACTGCTGAGCCTCCTTCAGCAGTCTTACAGCAAGAAGAGACCCAGAAGTTCCTGTATTGAAGGTAGTAAGATATGGGCCAGTAAACCTGGTTTAGGTGGTTTAGGGATACCTGTGATGAATGGCAAGTGAGCCCATTGCAAAGAGTAGGACACAGCCTGGCTGGGGCATGGCCGAGACTTAGAGGGGTGTTCCTAGTCAAGAAGAACTGAGGTGAGGCCACATCAGGAAGAGAGGAAGTCTGAGCCCTAACCACACCATGTGGACCAGCTTCCCCTCATTAGACCACATTCCTGGGATCAGATCAGACCCACTCTCCTCTGAGCCCAATTTAATGGGGGTTTTGCCCCCACCACTTCACTGAGACTGCTGTTGTCAAGGTCACCACGACATGACCTCTGTGGGAACCAACTCCAATGTCAATCCTCATTTTCCTTTACTACTTTAGGTTGGGATCTAAAGAGAAGAGTAGACATGACAGAAAAAGGAGCAATGAACTTAAAGATAAGCCAACAGAAAGTATCCAAATTGAAACACAAAGAGTGGGGGAAAAAGATTTGGTGGGCAGGGTGGGGTGGGGCAAAAACCAGAACCAAGCATCAAAGAGCTGTGGGATAACATCAGACAGTCTGACACATGTGTCACTGGAGTCCCAGAAGGAAAAGAGAATGGTAGGAAAGAACTATTTGAAGAGATGATGTCCACGAATTTTCCAAAATTAATGAGATAATAAACCATAGATCCGAGACCCTCAGAGAACTCCAAACAAAGTAAATACAAAGAAAAATACACCTAAGCACATCACAGTCAAACTTCTGATACTGAAGATAAAGAGAAAATCTTGAAAGCAGCCAAAGGAAAGAAAAAGCATAACGTAGAGAGGAGTTACATCAGGCTTCTTGTCAGAAACTATGCAAGCCAGAGATAATGGAGAGACATCTTTAAGAAACTGGGGGGGGGGGGGAACAG
The DNA here is from genome assembly GCF_007474595.2 of Lynx canadensis. Classification (NCBI taxonomy): domain Eukaryota; kingdom Metazoa; phylum Chordata; class Mammalia; order Carnivora; family Felidae; genus Lynx; species Lynx canadensis. The sequence continues at coordinate 32,409,704 of NC_044319.2, forward strand.
TCAACATATAATTCTATATCCAGTAAAGATGCAAAATAAAGACATTTTCAGAAAAAAAGAAGTAAAAGTTTAGCCAGTAGACCAGAAGGCTAAGGAAGTTCTTCAGGTAGGAGGGAGCATAATGCCAAATGGAATATTTAGATCCACACAAAGAAATTAATAGTACCAGATATGGGCTGGGGAGCACAGGGAATGAGGAGTTATTACTTAATGGGTATGGATTTTCTGTTGGGAAAAGTGATAAAGTTCTAGAGATGGATGGTGGTGGTGATTGCAAAATAATGTAAATGTACTTAATGTCACTAAACTGTATACTTAAAAATGGTTAAAATGGTAAACTTTATATTATGTATATGTTACCACAATAGATGGATGCATGGATAGATAGATAGATAGATAGATAGATAGATAGATAAGTGTGAAGGCATTTAAAAAAATGAGATTAAAAAGCACAACTCTCGAGGCACCTGGGTGGCTCAGTTGGTTAAGTGTCCGACTTCAGCTCATGATCTCATAGTCCCTGAGTTCGAGCCCTGCATCGGGCTCTATACCGACAGGCTCTGAGCCTGGAGCCTGCTTCAGATTCTGTGTCTCCCTCTCTCTCTATCCCTCCCCCACTCACAATCTATCTCGGTCTCTCAAAAAATGAATAAATGTTTAAAAAATTTTTTAAAAAAACATAACTATCAAGATGGTAGCTTTAAATGCAACCAGTACCAATAATTACATTAACCCTAAATGGTCTAAACACCCAATGTCAGAGATTGTCAATTTGGATAAAAAAGCAAAATCTAGCTCTATGCTGTCTACAAAAACCTCAATTGAATTATAATATTAAAAATAAAAAGATAAAAATATACCAAAAGAAAGTCAGAGTCAGGGCACCTAGCTGGCTCAGTCAGTTAAGCCTCCGACTTCAGCTCAGGTCCTGATCTTGCAGTTTGTGAGTTCGAGCCCCATGTCAGACAGCTCAGAGCCTGAAGCTTGCTTCAGATTCTCTGTCTCCCTCACTCTCTGCCCCTCCCCCACTTGCTCACACACTTTCTCTCTCTCTCAAAAATAAACATTAAAAAAAATTTTTTTAAAGAAAAAGCTGGAATCACTATATTCATATCAGACAAATAAACCTCAGTCGCTTAAGCATCTGACTTCGGCTCAGGTCATAATCTCACGGTTCATGAGTTCGAGCTCTGCATCAGGCTCTCTTCTGTCAGTGCAGAGCCTATTTGGGATCCTCTGTCCCTCTCTCTCTCTGCCCCTCCCCTGCTTGCTCTCTCTCTCTCTCTCAAAAATAAGTATTTTTTTAAAAAAGAATACACTTGGGGCGCCTGGGTGGCGCAGTCGGTTAAGCGTCCGACTTCAGCCAGGTCACGATCTCGCGGTCCGTGAGTTCGAGCCCCGCGTCAGGCTCTGGGTTGATGGCTCAGAGCCTGGAGCCTGTTTCCCATTCTGTGTCTCCCTCTCTCTCTGCCGCTCCCCCGTTCATGCTCTGTCTCTCTCTGTCCCAAAAATAAATAAACGTTGAAAAAAAAAATTTAAAAAAAAAATAAATAAAAAAGAATACACTTATTTAAAAAAAAGAAAGAAAGAAAATCTGTGGGTTCGGTTATTCAAAATCCCCTTGGACATAATTTTCCCATTCCAGATGATACCTACATAGCCCTGTTAGTTTCTTCAGGAGGCTCCAAAGGTTAGCCTTATTGCTTCCTTTTACACAAGCACCACTGATCGTCCATGATCAGGGTTTCACTCCTTCCCTGCCCATTGAGAACAGAGGACAGCTGGGGGCACCTAGGTGGTTTAGATGGCTAAGCGTCTGACTTCGGCTCAGGTCATGATCTTGCAGTTCATGGGTTCGAACCCCACTTTGGGTTCTGTGCTGACAGCTCAGAGCCTGGAGCCTGCTTTGGATTCTGTGTCTCCCTCTCTCTTCTCTGCCCCTCCCCTGTTCATGGTCTCTCTCTCTCTCTCTCTCTCTCTCTCAAAAATAAACGTTAAAAAAATTTTTTAAGAACAGCGGACAGCCTCTACCTTATTCTCCTGTCCCTAAAACAATGAAGGTCCTTTAAATTTTTGTTTTGTTTTGTTTGGTGGTGGTGGCGGCGGTTGGTTGGTTTTTAGCCTCTAATGAAGAAAAATAGAAGAAATGTTTCCTTTACTCACCCCCGTTTTTTGCCAGACCCATTAAAGAAATATAAATTCCCTCTTGGATTCTAATGGAAAGTCATTCAATAGAGAAAAGATTGAAACATTCACATTTTAAAGAAAAGTTAAAGAACCTAGAATGCATGGTGTCAGAAGATGGGCCCAGAAAGAGCCTCAGTATAACAGAGGAAATGGATAATATGGCCAAAGATGGCATTTTCTATGGCCAGAAATGCAGTTTGAATGGTAGGTTAACTACTGGAAATAAATTGTTAGACCCACACTTCACATGTAAGCCAATTTTTCTTTGATCTCTTCTTCAAGGGTGTGGGGGCAGGGGAGATCATGCATCTTTCACTCAGGAAATACCTGTTTGTTGAGTGACTACGATGTGTCAGGCACCATATTAGCTGACATCTCAGGCTCAGAGCTGGACTGGAGCCTTTCCTCAGCCAGTCCCATCATTGCTCACTGCTTCCCCAACCCGGCTGACCCACAGGCAGATTTCTCTGTCACCTCTGGCTTTGCTAGATTTTCAAGCACAAAAAAAACAAAAAACAAAAAACACAAAGAAGCTACCACTTTCCAAGGAACTACTAAGCACTAGGCTCAGCCAACTGTCACATCCTCCCCTATGCGGCAAGTACTATTATTATGTCCGTTTTAGAAACGAAAAGCTAGCCCAGGGCATTTTCATTATTTGCCCAAGTCACAGAGCTAGTAAGCAGCAAGCCCTTGGTTAGCAGGCTGCCTCCAAAACAAAGTGACCTCTTATTAACAGCACCTGTTCCATCCTTCCCCCTTTGTGTTCGAGCTGCCCCTGCTGCCTGTCCAGCAGTGCTGACACACATGGTATATATATTTCACCAACTCCATGCTTCCATCTTGTCCTGCAACTTGAAGCCAGCTATGATTCAAAGGCAGGACTACCGTAAAGCCAGCAATTTGTATAGCTAGTTTTCATCATCTACCACAGGCCTTAACCAACTCTCCATCGAGGGACCTAAACTCTTCTATTGACCTAAAAGCTGATGCAATCAATTCCTCACTAAAAGAAGGGGCTTAGGCTCCTCCCCAGCCCCAGCCCAAAGATCTCCCCACATATTAAGGTCTAGCAGTGCCCAAATTTCTATGGGATAAGCTGTGATACATGAGTTTGCCTATGAAGACCTGAGAGCATCATAATTCAAGAAAGGCAGAGGGCAAGCTGTGCGAGATGCCTGAGATAATTGAAATTGACCCATAACTCACCAGCCGCCATGGGAAATTCTATCACTTTGCACACTTTGCTTCCATAGCTAAAAATCAAATCAGGGGACATGATCAGACTTCTAACTTGAAACCTCAGACATGCAATGTCATCTTTAATGACTCCCGGCAAAAGATGCTCATTACAGATCTCAGCCTATCTAAATTAAAACACGAAACCTAAAAATTGAGCAGAAAATTCTCAATTTCTCAGGTCTAGACGGCCACAGAAAAGTCACAAGTGAGAATACACATACTCCTTAGGGTTTTGTTACGTCTGCAAATATCTGAGCAGGAATTATATGAAAGAAGGGAACTAGAAGGAAAAACAAAAACACTGAGTCCTAACTTTCAGGTATGGGCCATCTAAGTGAATAGCAATTTTTCATGACCAATTTAAACTAACTAGGATGTCAAGGAATGTTATCTCTCTGTTGATGGCCAATTTCATCTGTTCTATGACGTAGTGCTCAGAGTCCTCTGATACAGCAGGCTGCTGGATTCAAGTCTTCTTTCACTGCTAAGTGAACTGAAATATGGTGCAATCAGTCAGCATGATTTTCAGGTGTGTAAGCTGCCTTTAAAATGGGAGGCTAAAAATTCATCTCTCATCATCAGCTCTAAACTTCACATTCAGTGTGGATTTTCTAGAAGGTCAGGTAACCACTGGACATTCTGCACAGCCTGTTTTTAAAACTCTTCCCTCCACTTCCTATCCACTCCGTCCCATGTGTCACCATATGAGTGGCTGCCACTGCCCAGAATAACCTGCATCACCAGCTTTCACATCTGTTCATAACTCAATTCTTCTCAGACCTATATCCAGGAAGGGGAAGAAATTCCCTGTCTGCAGCAAGGCCTCAATAGATGGCCCAGAAATATTAATGTAAAATTCGATGTAAACAGAAACTACAAATTCACAACTTTATTTTCCCTCAACGTGCATTTTACAGAGAAAGGTTAGAGAGTGGGGACCAGGCCCACTGTAGGGTTAGGCTACTAGAGCCTGAACACGAACATGACAAACTTCCTTTGAAGGGCAGAGGCACATCTGCAAAAAGGGAAGCTCTTTCATTCTTTTTTCAATTTGAAACTACTTCTTCTGAGCCTTAAACTGTGAGTTATAGGGGCGCCTGGGTGGCTCAGTCGGTTGGGCGTCTGACTTCAGCTCAGGTCATGATCTCACGGACGGTGAGTTCAAGCCCCGCATCAGGCTCTGTGCTGACAGCTCAGAGCCTGGAGCCTGTTTCAGATTCTGTGTCTCCCTCTCTCTCTGACCCTCCCCCGTTCATGCTCTGTCTCAAAAATAAATAAACGTTAAAAAAAAAAAAAAAAAAAAAAAAAAAAAAAACTGTGAGTTATAGTACAGAGTTGACCTCCCTTCCTTTCTTAACATGGAACAGTTATTGTATGGAAAGAATGAAGGCTGAGGTGTTTCTAAGTATAACTGGCAAACTGGAAAACCCTTCAGCAAACTAAAAATTGTGAAAGGGAAAATCTACACACCTATGTATGCCTAGAAAAAAGCCAGGATAAAAGTCTAGGTCACTCCCAGGAAAGACCATGTTTGTTATTTCATCACATGCTCTTGTAAACACTTCCTCCTAGGACCACATCACTCCGGGGGCTCACCCAGAGCCTCCACTCACAGTAACTTGTATTACTCTCTCACCCGTTTGTCTTAAAACTGGAACTGGGAGGGAGGAGAGAGTGTTTCAACAACATGGAGTCTACACGATTTGAGTTTAGTTCTAATCAAACATGACAAAGGTCTTGGCAGATAAGCTCTCTCTGCCTTTGTTGTGTATTTACAACAGAGGGTTTGGGACCGAAAAATAATTAACTGAAATAATAAAGGACAAGAAGACGCCTACTCTGAATGTGAAATAGAGTCAACAGTCTAAACTGCTTCTTGTGACAATCAATGGGGCAGAGATTTATGGACAAGGAGCCTAGAGCCAGCATGCCCAGGAGTCAGAGTTTTGTTTTTTTTTAATTTTTTTTTTAATGTTTATTTTTGAGAGAGAGACAGAGTGTGAGTGGGGTAGGAGCAGAGAGAGAGAAGGAGACACAGAATTCGCAGCAGGCTCCAGGCTCTGAGCTGTCAGCACAGAGCCTGATGCGGGACTTGAACTCACAAACCGTGAGATCATGACCTGAGCCGAAGTTGGACCCTCAACCGACAGCCACCCAGGCGCCCCATTCAGAGTTTTTTTTAATATGCCAATCAAGATTGGAGAAGCTCTTTAGAAGAATATGCTTCCTAAGAAATGCATTAGGGCAGCATTCACAAAGAGGGAGAGCAATCATGCTAGGTGCACACCAGTCACTGATGATGTGACCCCAAATCATGCTGGGTCCTAACCCACTTATTCAGTACATTACTTTCACGTAGGTCAAAAGTTAACAGAGCCTCCCAACCAGGCTCACCTTTTAACCAAGAACTACTCCATGGCCCCCTGACTAGAGAGAACCCCTTTTCTACCATTTTCCAACCCTGTCATTAAAACTGGGCAACCTATGATATTTGATGAACTAATTAAGAGCAAATCAAAGCAATTACTTACCATTACTTGCAATAACCACATGAAATTTCTAATCCCAATAAGCAAACTGAACCAATAACAACATGCATTTACAGAGGCTTAAAAAAAACTCAGCACCTATAATCAGTTATAATGGAAAACCAGGATGTTGCAGGCTATCTACCCCCTTTTTAAAAGCAACATCAGATATGGTAATATTCACTGAGCTCTTCCTCTACCCGGGCCCTGGCTCTTCTGCCTACAGAGATGAAAGACTGAAGGCGCCCTGTGAATGAGCCAGAATGGCAACTGTGAGCAGGGCCAAGCCTAGGGTGAGGGAAATGGAGGTGCCTAAAAAGTGCTGATTCCCATGATTGCCCAAGTCCCCAGTCTGAGCTTCATACCTTAGGTTTGCAATTGCAAAACCAAGCCCTGTCACATGTTACATACTAGAAGTGCTAAGAAACACACAGCAAGCAGCAAGTAAGCCCATCTGGAGAACAACAATAACAAACAGTAGGGGGGCTGAAGGATCTTTTGGAACAAAAGCTCCGGCCAACCGTAAGTTCATGGGGCAAAATCAAGAAGAGTAAGAAAACTCGCAAAACACATCTGTCTATCCATGGGTACCAAGTACAGGAATAATAAAAGGGTAAAAGCTAACATTTGTAAACATCTACTGTGTGCCAAATGCCTTAATTGCATTAGCTTATTTAATATTCAAAACAACTCTTGAATGTGGGCATTATTACCCTCACTATTATTATTACCATTTAAGAGAGAACTAAAACTTAAGAGAAATTTAGTAAATTGTCCCAGATCTGAGAGCTAGTAAATGCCAACAGGGACCTATGCTATTTTCCTAAGTCTGTTTTTTTTTAATTGACACTCCCACATATACAGAGGTCATTTTCAAGGAAAACAGAGAGCAATAAAATGGTCAGTATCTTGTAGCATATCCCAAGCTATTAAGAAACCATTGAAACATAACCCTTTGTGCATCTGTACATAAACCTGGAGAGAAACTTTATTATTTCACCTATCTTCATAGCCTGACAGTATTTTTGAGTGGTTCAGAAAGCACGGATTGCCATCCTATTAGACAGATGAAGAAACCCAAGTGCCAACTGTGGTCTGAGTTGAGGGACAGAGAATGGACAGTGGCCCAAACCCTTTGAAGCTTGCCAAGCCATGGCTCCTCCCACTGGACATCCCCAAAGGGCTTTGGCTTTAATAAACCAAACTACTGACCTCCACATCCCCGTGAAACTGAACATGGTGCTCACACAGCGAGGGAGGGGTGGTGGTGTGAGTCCATCCAGGCGCATGAGCAGAGCTGGGACACCAAAGAGAACCAAGTACTTCAGATAGAAGAAGATCACTTGAGCCAATGCCAGTCCTCCTGAAAGACAGAGGGACCCATCAGACACAGAGGTAAGCAGTAGAGCAATCTCCTGGGAAAGATGCACCATTCCTGAAAACACACCGTCTGTTCCCACTTCTCCACCCCTCCCTTCTCTTCTCCTCACCTCACACATTACAAAAAGTTTCCCACGTTGGTTTTGAGCAATGAGAATTTTGGATTAACAAATATTGAAAACTCCTTTATTGTTGTAATGGGCAACAGGACCTCTTAGCATTGATGCTTTAACAGACACTACACTTAAAAGCATTTTATATATATACTTATGCATTTAAATTATATATGTATATATATGTGTACACACACACACACACACACACACACAATTATGGTTTTTTAAAAAAACTATTTGTAAGGGAAAATCCTCCCCAAATCTTTCCAAAATTTCATGAGTTCGCATCCACTAGGATGACTAAAATCAAAAAGTCAGATCAACAAGGGTTGGTGAAGATGTGGAGAAATTGGAACTGTGACATACTGCTGGCAAGAACACAAAATGGTGCAGCACTTTGGAAAACAGCTTGGCATTTCCTGAAATTATTAAACTTAAAGTTATCATATGACCCAGCAATTCCACTCTTTGGTACATACCCTAGAGAAATAAGAAGAGATGCCCACACAGAAACCTATACCCAAATGTTTGTAGTGGCATTATTCACAAAGGCCAAAAGATAAAAACAACCCAAATATGCATCAACAGAATAAACAAAATGTGGTAAATCCACACAATGGAACATTATGTTGCCTTACAAAGGAATGAAATACTGATATATACTACAACATGGATGAATCCTGAAACACCATGCTAAGTGAAATAAGCCAGTCATGAAAGGCCACATATTATATTCCATTCATAAGAAAGTTCAGAATAAGGTAACAGAAATAGAAAGTTGATAACTGGCCCCAGCACTGGAGAGGTAGGGGATGGGATTATGGGGGAGGCAGTGGCTAAAGGGTAGGGTTTCTTTTTTTTTTTTAATGTATATTATTTTTGAGAGAGAGACAGAGAGCAAGCAGGGAGGGACAGAGAGAGAGACAGACAGACAAACAGAATTGGAAGCAGGCTCCAGGCTCTTAACTGTCAGCACAGAGCCTGACACGGGCCTTGAACTCACAGACTGCATGCGAGATCATGACCTGAGCTGAAGTCAGATGCTTAACCGACTGAGTCACCCAGGCGCCCAGGGTAGGGTTTCTTTTTGAGGTGATGAAAATATTATAAAATTGCCAGTGATGATAGTTGCACATATCTGTGCATATACTAAAAGCCACTGAATTGTATACTTTAAGTGGGTGAACTGTATGGTATGTGAACTAGATCACAACAAGGCTATTAACAAAAAAGAAAAACAAAACAAAATAAACTCCAGGAGAGCCCCAGGCTACAATGGTCTCTTGGCCTAAATTGCACCTTTCCAGAATGAGAAGAACACAGAATGTGGACACTGGGCAAGATGTGAGGTCTGAGACACATGCTATGGTCCACACAGGCCTCTGCCTGTCCCCAGTGGGAATGACCTGCTTCTGCAGCTGGGGCTCGGGGTGCTCTACCAACCACCACCTCTCCTCTGGCTCCCTGTCTGGCCGCTTTGACCTCTGTGCCCTATGCCCGATGGGGTACCATGGATCTGGGCCAGATACTGGCCCCCATTCACACTGGCCTCAGCACGTAGGTGAGGAGATGCGGCGGGTTTGTCAGAGCGGTGCTCACAAGGAGAAGGTTGAGGGCAAAGTGTATGTGGAAGCCCTTGAGAAGATAACCAGCAGCCACGTGCTGTCCAACCTCAAGAGTGCCTTCTCCAGTGTGTGGGAAATACTGCAGGGCAGGTTGGTGCAGCTGAGCAGGATTATCTGTGGGATATTCAGAAGGAAATAGCTAAGCTTTAAAGAAGTACTAGCAGAAAATATTATTGTTTGGATCTTTCCATATTATACAAAGATCTTGGAAAGAATGTCACTACAATGGAGTGTGTGGCTGTAAATGGCAATTCTGTGCCAGAAGAAACACATAAGTCTGAATATATAGTTTGGGCAAAGGCAAATGGTGGTTTAAATCTGAAAGCCACATGTCCTACAAGGAAAGAACCAAATAATCACTCTGTCTCCTTCCCAATCAGGAGTGGTCAAACAGGTTCTCAGACTTTGGAAACCAGACTACAAACATATGTGTTGAAAGAGCTGGGTATAAAATAGTAGCATTCTTGGATGTGTCTGATAGCAGTCAAGAAAGAAAAGCTGATGTGTGTGTGTATAATTATATGTCCTAAGTGTGTATATACACACAGTCATCAAGAAGCGGGACATATGTGCTAGCAATACCACCTAAAAAGTGGGAGCAGAAAACCACACTAAATGGGGAAGAAATCTATTCCACTGGCCAAGATGGCAATGAAGGGGACTCTAAAATACTCTAAAATGAACCACCAGACTCTAGCCAGAAAATTCCCAGAGCTAAAAGAGGCAGGGCACAAATTAAAGGGCACAAAGCCTCCAAAACTGAAAATGATCAGCCTGAAGAAATGAAGGCATTTGAAGACCCAGGGAAGACTGTGCAAGGTTACAGCCACTGGGAGCTCTTTTACATATGAAACATCAGAAACTTCTTTTCCCCATTAACAGGCTGCAAGATCAGGGAGAACAAGCTACTTCCTTCCCAAATACTGCCTTCAATGTGATCCGGATTTTGTACGCTTATCACGTATGAGGCACAGGAATTAAAATCTGTCAGATTCTTGGGGCACCTGGGTGGCTTAGCCGGTTAAGTGTCCAACTTTGGCTCAGGTCATGATCTCATGGTTCGTGGGTTCAAGCCCTGTGTCAGGCTCTGCGCGGACAGCTCAGAGGCTGGAGCCTTTTATGGATTCTGTGTCTCCCTCTTTCTGCCCCTCCCCTGCTCATGCTCTGTCTCTGTCTCTCTCTTTCTCTCTCTCAAAAATAAACAAATTTAAAAAAAAAGCACTTAGGATTTTTTAAATGGTCTATTCCATTTAAATACTCTATAATTTCAATTCTAGCATCCTTTCATCTATATCATGCATGAGGAAGTAGCATTAACACTGCTATTACACATTACCTTACAGGTGTTTTCGTACTTACCTGCATTTTCTACCACACTGCAGATTGCTCAAAGCCCATGACCACATGATTGAACAACAGGAGTTTTAATAGCACATGCCCAATAAAGAAGAGCTTGTCCAGTGAGAAGTTCTTCCCATGGATAAAGGTAAGGGTCCAAACTATACTGGATCCTCTTAAACTGTTAGATTCCCCTATAGACTCAAACAACTTAGCATCTGCCTAATGAAAAGTCTTCATGAACCCAGAATGGGTCAAGCTGTGTCTTACCAGAGTCTGCCAAGGATTGGGGAGAATTTGCCACAGACTAGAAAACAGGCCCCTGGACTCTGTTGACTGGCCAGCTGCATAGCTACCGTCTTTGTACAGTCAAGCCCTGCCCTCAAGACTCTCATAGTCAGTTTAAGACACTGATTCTAGATTCACTCTGTTTCAAGAAGCATGCTGTCTCTGCATTGTTTTCTGTGCCCACCAGCTTATGTGCCCTGACTCTGCTGCACTCCAACCTCCAGCCTATGCTGGGCTCTCACCTCCATCCATGGCCTGACTTTATCCCTGAAACTTTTCTGCTCCAAGGAAAACAACCCCAGCCACTTTTAACTTGTCTATATCTAATCTACTCTAGATTTTGCTTAAATGCTCCATGACTAAGTCAGTGCAGATTCAGGCAAACTAGACATTTTGTAAAAGTTTCTTCTTATATTAAGTTCTTTATAACAATGTCTCATGCCTACAGTTAACAGTACTGTATTCTACATTTTTTAAACAGATCTCAGAGTAAGTGTTCTAGCACAGTTTTTTAAGAACCTTTTATTATATAAGACCTAGGATAAGAATCAGATGTGTAAAGATTAATCAAGAATATCTGAACAAACCAATTACCAGCAAAGACATTAAATCAATAATTTAAAAACCCCCAACAAACAAAAGTCCAGGACCAGATAGCTTCAGAGGCAAATTCTACCAAACGTTTAAAGAATTAATACCCATTCTTCTCAAATTATTCCAAAAAATAGAAAAGGAAGGAAAACTTCCAAATTCATTCATTAACCTGATACCAAAACCTCACAAAGACACCACAAAAAAAAAAAAAAAAAGAGAACTAAAAGCCAAAATCTCCAATGAACACAGATGCAAAAATCCTTCACAAAAATACTACCAACCAAATCCAACAATACTTTAAAAAAATCATTCACCATGATCGAGTGGGATTTATTCGTAGGTTGCAAGAGTGGTTCAATATTCACAACCAATGTGATACATCACATCAATATGAGAAAGGGTAAGAACCATATGATGATTTCAGTAGACAAAGAAAAAGCATTTGACAAAGTACAACATCATTCCTGATAAAAACCCTCAACAAAGTAGGTTTAGAAGGAACATACTTCAACATAATAAAGGTCAGTTATGAAAAACCCACAACATCATCCTTAATGGGAAACAACTGAGAGTTTTTCCCCTAAGGTCAAGAACAAGACAAGGATGTCTGCTGTTACTGCTTCTATTCAACATGGTACTGGAAGTCCTAGCTTCAGCAATCAGATAACAAAAAGAAAGAAAGGCATCCAAATCGGCAAAGAAGAAACAAAACTTTCACCATTTGCAGATGACATAATGCCCCACACAAAAACCCTGAAAGACTCCACCAAAAAATGGCTAGAACTGATAAACAAATTCAGTGAAGTCCCAGGATACAAAATCAATGTACAGAAAGCTGTTGCATTTCTATACACCAATAATGAAGCAGAAGAGAAATTAAGAAAATGATCCCATTTATAATTGCACCAAAAACAATAAGATACCTAGGAACAAAACTAACCAAAGAAGTGAAAGATCTGTACTCTGAAAACTATAAAACATTGATAAAAGAATCTGAAGATGATCAAAAATGGAAAGACATTCTAGGCTCATGGATTGAAAGAACAAATATCGTTAAAATGTCTATACTACCCAAAGCAATCTACACATTTAATGCAATCCCTAACCAAATACCACCAGCATTTTTCACAGAGCTAGAATCAACAATCCTAAAACTTGTATGGAACCACAAAAGACTCTGAAAGCAATCTTGAAAAATAAAAGCAAAGCTGGAGGCATCAAAATTCTGGACTTCAAGTTATAAAGCTGTAGTAATCAAAACAGTATGGTACTGGCACGAAAATAGACACACACATCAATGGGACAGAATAGAACACCCAGAAATCAACCCACAATTATATGGTTAATTAGTCTTCAACAAAGAAGGAAAGGATGTCCAATATAAAAAAGAATGTCCCTTCAATAAATGGTGTTGTGAAAACTGAACTACCTTCTTACACCATACACAAAAATAAATTCAAAATGGATGAAAACCTAAACGTGAGACATGAAACCATAAAAATCCTAGAAGAGAACCCAATAACTTCATTGACATCAGCCACAGCAACTTTTTTCTAGATAGGTCCCCTGAGACAAGAGAATCAAAAGCAAAAATAAACTACTGGGACTACCTCAAAATAAAAAGCTCCAGCACAGCAAAGGAAACAATCAACAAAACTAAAGTGCAGCCTACAGAATGGGAGAAGATATTTGCAAATGACATATCCAATAAAGGGTCAGTATCCAAAATACACAAAGAGCTTATAAAACTCAACACCCAAAAAACAAATAATCCATTAAAACATAGGCAGAAAACATGAACAGACATTTCCCCAAAGAAGATATCCAGATGGCCAACAGACACATGAAAAGATGCTCATCGTCACTTACCATCAGAGAAATGCAAATTACAACCAAAATGATCTATCACCTTACACCTGTCAGAATGGCTAAAATCAACAACATAAGAAACAGCAAGTATTGGAGAAGATGTGGAAAGAGGGGAATCCTCTTACACAGTTGGTAGAATGCTAACTGGTGCAGTCACTCTGGAAAACAGTATGAAGGTTCCTCAAAAAATTAAAAATAGAACTACCCTACGATCCATCAACTGCACTACTGGGTATTTACCTAGAAAATACAAAAATACTCATTCAAAGGGATACATGCACATTTTTTCTACAATATGTTTAAGCAGTAATATTTACAATAGTCAAGATATGGAAGCAGCCCACGTGTCCGATTGATGAATGGATAAAGAAGATGTGGTATAAGATGTAAAGGATCTGTATGCTGAAAACCACAGAAAGCTTATGAAGGAAACTGAAGAAGATACAAAGAAATGGAAAAACATTCCATGCCCATGGATTGGAAGAATAAATATTGTTAAAATGTCAATACTACCCTAAGCAACCTACACAGTCAATGCAATCCCAATCAAAATTGCACCACCATTCTTCTCGAAGCTAGAACTAGCAATCCTAAAATTTGTATGGAACCACAAAAGACCCCGAATAGCCAAAGTAACATTGAAGAAGACGACCAAAGTGGGAGGCATCACAATCCCAGACGTTAGCCTCTACTATAAAGCTGTAATCATCAAGACAGTATGGTACTGGAACAAAAACAGACACATAGACCAATGGAATAGAATAGAGACTCCAGAATTGGACCCACAAATGTATGGCCAACTAATCTTTGACAAAGCAGGAAAGAATATCCAATGGAAAAAAGACAGTCTCCTTAACAAATGGTGCTGGGAGAACTGGACAGCAACATGCAGAAGAATGAAACTAGACCACTTTCTTACACCATTCACAAAAATAAACTCAAAATGGATGAAGGACCTGAATGTAAGACAGGAAACCATCAAAACCCAAGAGGAGAAAGCAAGAAAAAACCTCTCTGACCTCAGCCGCAGCACTTTCTTACTTGACACATCTCCAAAGGCAAGGGAATTAAAAGCAAAAGTGAACTATGGGGACCTCATCAAGATAAAAAGCTTCTGCACTGCAAAGGAAACAATCAACAAAACTAAAAGGCAACCGACAGAATGGGAAAAGATATTTGCAAATGACATATAGGATAAGGGGCTAGTATCCAAAATCTAGAAAGAACTCACCAAACTCCACACCTGAAAAACAAATAATCCAGTGAAGAAATGGGCAGAAGACATGAATAGACGCTTCTCTAAAGAAGACATCCAGATCGCCAGCAGGCACATGAAAAGATGCTCAACGTCACTCCTCATGAGGGAAATACAAATCAAAACCACACTGAGATACCACCTCATGCCAGTCAGAGTGGCTAAAATGAACAAATCGGGAGACTATAGATGCTGGCGAGGATGTGGAGAAACAGGAACCCTCTTGCACTTTTGGTGGGAATGCAAACTGGTGCAGCCGCTCTGGAAAACGGTGTGGAGGTTCCTCAAAAAATTAAAAACCGATCTACCCTATGACCCAGCAATAGCACTGCTAGGAATTTACCCAAGGGATACAGGAGTGCTGATGCATAGGGGCACTTGTACCCCAATGTTTATAGCAGCACTTTCAACAATAGCCAAATTATGGAGACAGCCTAAATGTCCATCAACTGAGGAATGGATAAAGAAGATGTGGTTTATATATACAATGGAATACTACTTGGCAATGAGAAAGAATGAAATCTGGCCATTTGTAGCAACGTGAATGGAACTGGAGAGTGTTATGCTAAGTGAAATAAGTCAGGCAGAGAAAGACAGATACCATATGTTTTCACTCTTATGTCGATCCTGAGAAACTTAACAGAAGACCAGGGGGGAGGGGAAGGAGGAAAAAAAGTTACAGAGAGGGAAGGAGGCAAACCATAAGAGACTATTAAATACTGAAAACAAACTGAGGGTTGATGGAGGGTGGAGGAGAGGGGAAAGTGGGTGATGGGCATTGAGGAGGGCCCTTGTTGGGATGAGCACTGGGTGTTGTATGGAAACCAATTTGACAATAAATTATTAAAAAAAAAAAAAACTGCCAGAGAAAGTTCACCAAGAAACTAGTTTCTGAGAGTGCACTATGGCATAATAATAACAGCTACTGATGATTAAGCACTTACTATGTCTACATGCCAAGCAGTTTGCCATCATCAGATTTCATTTCCAGAACATACCTCTCTGTGGATATTATTACCACCCACATTTCACAGACAGGGACTTGGACACAGAAAGTTTACAAAACTTGCGTAAGAGCACACACCACTAATAAGTAGTAGAGTCATGACTTGAATTAGGGTCTGCTGCCTCAGTGCACCATATTTACTAGACTCACATACAAATCTGAGAGCAGACTTGACGGAAGAGAGTTCGTGAGAGGCAGACCAGATGGGCAGGATAATGACGGGGCTGTTACAGGCAGCCGAAGAAGATATTCCAAGCAGGAAAAAAAATGCAGAGACAGAGCTCTATAGACCCTTAGGAAAGCCAGCTTCAAGGAGCACACTGTAAGCAAAGATGCCCAAGAAACAAACACACAAGGTGGTATGCTGTGGTAAGCAACTCCAGAGTCGTAGGTCTGAGAATTCTGATCCTCTTAGCATCAGAATGAGTGTGTTATTAATTCAGAGAGTTTACCTTCCAAAATGCTTAATCTTTGGACATATTGAAAAGTCTAATTTTGAAGGCTTTCTTCTTACTAGGTTTAAATCTAGGTTAAGTCTTAACCTGTTTCTGGGGAGGGGGGTAGAATATTAATTCCTATTTGCCCAATCTCTTTAATCATAAACTGTTAACATCACAGGGGGGAAGGCTATAGTCACAATAAATCACACTTAAGGTCAAAATAATTGTTTAGCAAAAATATTGAATACTTCACAAAACATATCTTAAAGTAAAAATCAAGGTGTTCCAGAAGCATTTTTATATGGCAAAATAAATTTTGAATCTTTTTTTCAAAACTGACTATAGTAGCATAACAGAACAGGTCCTTCCCTATCCCAAACTGTGCGGGGAAAAAAAAAACCCACGCAGAAGCAAAGCACGCGTGCCCACATGTGTACACACACACACACACACACACACACACACACACACACCGCCACATAAGACTTAATGAAGTAAGGTAGGAACAGGAGATTTATAAAGGGCCAAATGACCTAAAAATTCTAAAGAGCAAATTTTCAGGTGAAGACCAGGTATAGATTACAGTTTGAATTTTGATGCTTCCCTATGAAGCATCTACTGGGCAAAGTTGCCCAGTAGAAGCACTCTGTAAAATCTGTGTGCAAAAAGAACTAGAAATCAACTACTAATTATTCTCCTGCAAATCCTTCAAGGAACAAAGAATCCCTCTAGAAAGCAGATAACAGCCTCCTGAAAGTATTCAACAAATTCATATTTCCACACATCAACTTTGTAGAAAGACCCACCTATTGTATGTCATCTGAGAAGGCACCTGTACACTAAATAACTTGGGCATAAAAACGGGTTAAGTAGGGTCAGCAGAGATTACAGCGTTCTCAGGGATGTTGGGGATGGGAGGAAAGGGAATAGTTGGGCGTTCCAATAATAACCATAGTGCCACTTGCTGCTTCTTATAAAGCTCCATCAAGCGGGCATCTCTTCCATTCTTCAAGCAGGCACCATGAAATTACCCTCACACCACATGGAGTATCTGTAATTGAACAGTCAAGTTCCACAGTAGTAAATCCCAGAGAAGTGCTGGGTTCACACTGCATTAAACTCCAATCACCTCGGGGTTCTAATCCAAGGAGAGAATTTATAAAAATTAATTTTTTCTACTGCATCTTAACAAACCTTAGAGTTTGTTAATGCCTCCAAAGGAAGAGAAGAGAATCTCATGCTATCTGACATGTGTCTGTGTCCCCACTTTTCAAAACAGACATCAGATGTCAAATGCCTTATCCCTCTCCCCTTGTTGTGATATTGCAGAAGGAGAAAAAGAAAATAAATGACTTGGTTAGCATTTCATTACCATTTAGATAGGTGCACAGACGTTATTTCAACAACAGCTGGCACTTAAACAATGAGCTAAAACCCTCTGACTGCATGCACTCAGGAGATGGGTCCCTAAACTCCCAACCACTGAGCAGTTGACATTTCAAACAGGACTCTAACATACACTCCCCAGAGCTTTATTCTATCTTTATCATGGAAAACCAACTACCTTTCAACCATTTTCACTTTCTCACTTCTTCACTCACTCTCAAATCCCTTAGAAAGCTCTTTTTTATCCCCATCATCTCCTATACCTCAATCTACCATGGTGAGACACCATTCTATAAAGAACTCAAAAAATGTGACCTTTTTGATCTCTTTTAAAGAAAAACCATAAGTTACCACCATATAGTTACAGTCTGTCATATTTTGTCTTCATAGAAGATTCTGATGTTCAAAAGAAAATAGCCCAATATTTGGCTAAACCACGGAATGCACAGCACCAAGAGAGAAGCTATTGTGAACTACAGACTGTGTGATAATGGGGTGTCAAAGTGGGCTCATCAGTTTTAATTAATGTACCCTCTCTGATGGCAGGTGTTGACAGTGAGGGAGGCTGTGCATGTGGGGGGTTGGTGGGGTATTAGGAAATCTCTGTACCTTCCATTTCACTGTACTTCCATTTCAATTACCTCAATTTCACTATAAACCTTAAACTGACACAAAAAAATAAAGTCTTTTTTAAAAAGAAAGAAAACAGTAGTTACTACCTTTTAGAGATACTACTGAAATATTTACGGGTAACGATAAAATGTCTGGGATTTGTTTCACAATGATGTGGGAGAGCTTACAGATTAATGAAAATTGGCCCTGAGTTGATAATTGTTGAACGTGACTGATGAATACATGGAGGGGTTAATTATGTTAAGGCCTTTAATCTTCTAAAATACAAAGTTTTAAAAGGGGTGGTATTAAGAGTCCCCACCTGAACCCTGAATTTTAGCCAGGAATATTCAACTTCCTCCTCACACACCAACCAAATGCATCTGCAAGGACAGTGAGCAAAATGGACTCATGTCAGCATAATCCCACCTCCTTGCTCACTCTATAAGCACAGAAAAAAAGGAAAGTGTAAAGGAGAGGCAAATTAGAGGAAGGAGAAGGGGGAGAATGCCATGAAGTAGAATAACGAACTTGCTTATTATCAGACCTTGTATCACTGGGAATTGGCGGCCTGTGAAGTGGGTCTCTGATAGCAAGATGCCCCGCCATGATCTTCATCAATTACAACAGTGTTTCCCAAGTTTATCTGCTGTTAAGAATCAACTGGGATCATTCATCACAGAAATTCCTAGGCTTCTCCTGGACAGATTCTGATTTAATAGGTTGGGTCAGAGTTCTGAAATCTGAATGCAAAACAAGTACAATGGGATTACATACCGTTAAGCCCGTCATAAATATCGTATGTCCAAAATGCATTTATTACACCTCATCTACCAAATACCATAGCTTAGCCTAGCCTGCCTTAAATGTACTCAGAACACTTACACTAGCCTACAGTTGAACCAAATCATCTAGCACAAAGCTTATATAAAGTGTTGGCTATTTCACGCAATTGACTGCGTGCTCTACTCAAAGTAAAGACAGCACGGCTCTAAGTGTGTCGGTTGTTTACCCTCGTAATCGCGTGGCTGGCTCAG
This sequence comes from Lynx canadensis, assembly GCF_007474595.2. Lineage (NCBI taxonomy): Eukaryota > Metazoa > Chordata > Mammalia > Carnivora > Felidae > Lynx > Lynx canadensis. Next base: position 32,428,607 of record NC_044319.2, read on the forward strand.
AACCGCGTCTCGCTGCTGATGCCCAGCGTCACTAGACCGCACACCGCACACCACACGGGATACTGCCAGCTCGGGAAAAGATCAAAATTCACAACTCAAAGCATGGTTTCTACTGAATGCTGTCCATTGCTTTTGCACCACCCTAAAGTCAGAAAGTGTTAAGTCAACCCGTTGTAACTCAGGAGCCATCTGTACTAGGAAGTTATGTTCAGTCAAGTCTGAGAAATTCCAAGTTCAAAGATCCACACCCTACTTCCCTTTCCCCCACTTGTGAAAATATACATCAAAGTATAGCGATTTGGTGGGGGGAAGGGTAAGGTTACCTTTCTGTTGTGGTTCATTTATATTTTCTGACTTTCATGTAGAGAAAGGAAAAGGACGTCTCTCCTGCCCAATCTGTTTGCTGAATGCCAGAACTTCAAAGGCAATGTTCCAAACTCACTCTGACATTCATCACTTAGTTATCCAAAAAGAGAACACGCAGAGAATTTTAAAGGAAAATCTTGTGCCATGGGATTGACCTTTAATTTGATTAGCTAAAGGCTGCTATAATTTTGACAACCACAACTTAACTGGGAAGAAACAACGTTCTGCTAGCCTGAGGGGAGATCAGCAGTCACTCAGGCACGATCTAATGCTCTCGTTAGAGGAACAAAGACCCAAGCCCCCCTGTAGAGTTTTTGCTAAAATAAATACCTCCACAAAAAGTTGTGCTACAGACAACTCTTTGCAAAGCTGAATTCCATAATGTAATGAGTAGCGTGAGAGGAAAAAACCAAAATCACCGCCAGTTATCAAAGCTTCCTCAAAGGATAAATCCTCAGGTAATTCTCAAATCTGCTAGCACTTCAGGGGGAAAAAAACTGTCAAAAGTAACTAGGGTATGTTTGTATATGTTATCTATATATTTATTTAATCTGTAGATTCAGGATAACATTTTCCCTCTGTGACAGTTGAGCTGTGATAGTCCTTGAGGGATGTGAAAATGATTTAAAATGTACCAATTATAAAAGATGTTAAATGATTCTTTTTAACCCTTCAGAACAGGAAGGTTGCACTCCAAGCACCTTCCCTTTCACAGGAAAACAAATGTTTGAAAAGCAGGACATGTCCAAGTCACCAGCAGTCTGTGGATCTTCTACACATCATCTGCTCCAATAGCTTTAATAGCCACCCATTCGCTACCGAATCCCAAATACATATTGTTAACACTGATTTGTCTCCTAAATTCCAAAACTGTAGGTGCGATCACCCCTGGACATCTCCACTTCCACACCCCTGGCCCCACATGGTATCTGGCACCCAACATGTGCCTAGTGAAGGTTCGGAGAATGAATGAGAGGGTAATGATTCCTTCTGGAGGCTTCCTGAAACTTTGTTGAATTGATTTGCATTAAATGGCCATCGTTTTTTCAATGATCACAATTAGATTTGAGGAAGGCTCATACTTAAATAATACTTCACAGTCATCAAGCCCATCTAAACTTCCTTAATATGCTTGGTGATACAAAATTAGTGACAGTTCAGGACAAGAACACTCAATTTCACTCTCCTAATCAAAAGTAATTCATTATACTAGTGGGGGGTGGAGGAAGGCATCAAAATCTGAGGGAGCAGGGAAAGTAGCCCAGAAGTGAGCTGTTTTGGAGGAAGAGTCAGCTGGATGGAGGAAGCCTCAAGCAATGATGTGTGCCCAGCATGAAGATATGAAATGGCCCCGTATGCTGGGGAGGGCGCCCAGAGCATGTGCAGTAATGGTGACGTGGCTTCAGCAGTAAGAAAGGCATGGTCGGAAAGGGTCATGCTGGTCGGCTGAAAAGCACAACTTGATAGTAAAAGACCTGAGAAAGCAAGCAAGGATGTGAGATGGATGTGTTTTTGTGTTGGAGAAAGATTGATCTGTAAGAGAACAGGGGATGGTTTTTGTTTATGGCAGAAAAAGGACAGGGGAGCAGATGGAGCAGCATGGCGGGAGAACAGTCGGAGTTTCAGGCAGAGGAACCAGGGAGCTTCAGTTGTCAACTGTAAGTTGCCTGTGTGGCCTTCCTCTAAACATTTATTAAAGTGCTCTCATGTACACAAATGCTTTGTGTGAACAGACCTGTGTGTGTGTGCGCGCGCAAGCACAAATCAAGAAAAAGAACCAAGTACCACGCGACAGGGCAATGCACAGCAGGGACAGTCCTTAAACAGAACTGATTCCACAAGGGAGGAGAGGCAGAGGAGGCCATGAGCTGGCAGTCTCCGGAGAGCACTGGGCTCTGCTCAGTTCAGGGAACAAGGAGTCATGTCCACCTGATCTAGAAATTAAGGAGCTGGGAGACTCTCACTGCTGAAACCCCGTGACAATCTGATCTACAGCCTGTATATAAAAATGTGTTCTACATAAAATCTGGAAACTAGAATATATTAAAAATTTTTTAATTTTGCAGAGGAGTTTCACAAGAACTTAAAAGCACGAAGACTCAGGGATGTCACGACAACTGGGATGACAATGGCTACTTGGGCAGACCTCCTCTTCCCAGGCCAGAAGCACCACTACCACCTCACATTATAAATTGCCCGGGAAGCTGAGTATCAGACAGACAAGATTTTGCCTAATTTGCACTGCTCAGACTACCTAGCTTTTACTGCCACCTCCTGGTCCTTTCCAGTACGACTACTCTGAACTAGTGACACTGATAGCCACACACACACACACACACACACACACACACACACACACACACACACAAAATCAACTGCTGCGTTCAAGAATCTCCAGACAGAGCATCAAATTAAACCATGACCACATTGCAAATGGAAAGCTGTGAAACCTGGTGGGAGCCCCTGGACAAGGCGTTGTACAATGATAAAGTCACCCCAGCCAGGCTGATCTCCCCCAGGGCCGTCAGCACCCTGAGAGCTGATCAGAGTCAGGAGGTATTTGCACAATAAACCAAGCTCATGGAGACAAAACTATAATACCAGAAAAATGCCAATCTGCCAATTAAGAGTGATAAATATCACCTCCAAGGTAATAGGAGCCTCACAGTTTTATCCTATGCCTCTTTTCTCTCTGGGCCAACCACACAGGAAATCAAATTACGCACTCAAGGAGTTGCCTGGTGAGGAAGAAATCAGGGCCAGGGCATTAGCCAGAGAAAATGAACACTTAAAGGCATGCGGCTCTGAGAGAGGAAGGCATCTGCCCCACCACAGGGATATTCTGTCAGCAGACATGACAAAGCAAACTGTCAGGACAGGGTATCCCTCCCAGTCAGTGCCTGAACGGGAATTGTCAGGACTTGCCTTTTGGATGCTTCTCTGTCTAGTCCTGCCCAAGCTGACAACATTTCTGGTTGGCAGAATCCTTGCATGGATATGCTCAAGCTTCCAACGAGGCTGTCATCAGTGACGGGCTGCCCAAGACCCAGATCTCTGATCCACTGTGCACTGATACAATAATCTGCTCTTTGTAATGGGCTGTACTTTCCCTATTCCTGAGCTTCTGGAGACACCCCACGGCAGTACCGTGTACTTGCAATAAACAGGTAATGACAATTTCCATTCCCTGAGTAATTACAAGTTTACAGGGATTTGTCCATCGATCACCACAGCTATTCCTCTCAAGCTCCCTTTGGGGTTCTTTGGGGAAGTGCTAAGATCCTTACTTTAAAGATGAAGACGGTGAGATTCAGAGATGGTAAGTGGTTTTTCCAAGGTCACAAAATTAGTGAATATAGAGTGAAAACTAAAAGATCTTCAAACCCCAAGTGAGTCTACAGAGGACACCTGCTTTGAACGGTCAAGGGTGCCTGACCCACAGCACCATATGGAGTAAATAGTGTCAATTATCAGCTACCTACTATTCTAGGCACTGGGAACACCATGATGACCAATTTAAATAAGGCTCCTACCTTCATCTGTCGTACATGTATTCAGTGGTGAGGAGCCCAGCGCAGAGAATAGGGTGATACAAAATGCTGGCGGGCCATTTCTTTTTGGGAAATTGCTTCTCGTAGGAGGGGAAAGATTCTCTTATTTTTTAATGTTTTATTTATTTTTGAGACAGGGAGAGACAGAGCATGAACAGGGGAGGGTCAGAGAGAGGGCGACACAGAATCTGAAACAGGCTCCAGGCTCTGAGCTGTCAGCACAGAGCCCGACGCGGGGCTCGAACTCATGGACTGTGAGATCATGACCTGAGCCGAAGTCGGCCGCTCAACCGACTGAGCCACCCAGGCGCCCCCTTTTTTTTTAATTTTTATTTTTTAACGTTTTATTTATTTTTGAGACAGGGAGAGACAGAGCATGAACAGGGGAGGGAAGATTCTCTTAGAAAATGACATTTCAGCTGAGACAAGAATGCTGAGAAGTCACGTGATGATCAAGGGGAAGAGCATTCCAACCTGAAAGGACAGTTAATAAAAATGCTCTGTGGTGAGACCGTGCTCATCTAGAGAGAAGCCTGTGTGGTGCAGTGCAAAAGGCAAGCAGAAAGTGATAGGAGACCAATGAGAGATGTGGCTAGGAGCCAAACCACACAGCGTTTTGTTAAGAAGAACTAGTCTGGTTTTAGTCAATGCACAATGGGAAGCTGTCACACTATGACAGAAAGGTGTCGCTTTTCAATGGAGTCACAGCATTCTAGAACCGGTTTACACCCCAGAATCCCAGGGCTCATAACCTTGCTATTCCTGGTGCACAATGGATTCAGATCTTCTATTAATACAGAATGTTTTCCATAAACAGGTAGGAGGTATTTGAAAGACTCCAAAAACAACTTATCTTGCAGGAAGGAAAAAGGGTTGTCCCATCGGAGGGCCCATATTTATAAGTGGTGGGTTCACAACCTCAACGTTCAGGCAAATCAAGCTCCGTGAAGCCCAGCAAGGCTCCCTTGGGGGCACTGGCTGTCTTTTAGCAGGGCTCAGTTCAGAAATGCTGGGAGACACAGCCAGGCCCCATGCCGCCCTCCTCCCCCCCACCTCCCACAGCGGCATCTCCCTCAGGCTCAAGCCCATCCTGCTCTCCTACAGTTCACTGCTCAGATGGCAGCCTGACAGCTGCTTTCTCTGGAACTCAAAGATAAAACCTGTAACTGTCCTATAGCAACGGGATGCTCAAAACACCCCACAAGGGGGAGCAGGGAAAGAGAATCAGGAAGGGAGGGACTGGAGTGGGAGGAAGACCTATGCCTTCTGAATAGAAACTCACTGCATAAAAGAGCCACAGTCATCCACACTCGCAGTTAAAACACTGCCGAAACCAGGAGGGAAAAATAGCCCCATCTAAAGACCCATTTGGCAAGGAGTAGCCAAGTCTTTGACCTAAGAAATCACCCTCAAGAAATCATCAGGGATGACCAAAATGACTTATGCAATTATGTCCACTGAAGGATTATTTATAACAGGGCAAAATTCAAACCAGTGATCAACAACAGAGAATTGGTTAGTGATATTACAGCCAAGCCCTGGAAAGGAATACCATAAAACTGGTAAAAATCATACTCTCAAAGAACAGAATCTGTAAGAGTATTTCATCACATAAGGACAATTTCAGAATATATCAAGCTGAAAAAAAATCAGTTGTAAGGGAAACAGGGCAATGAGCAAATCCTTGTAAATAATCTAGACAAGAAAAACAAGGTAAATGGGAAAAGTAGATGGCATCTGGAAATCACTTTGATTTCCCACTCTGTGCACACAGCCTTATATGCACTGGTGAGCGAGCCACTTATTAAAAACTCATCTGGGTTACAGTCTGGCATCAGGGAGTGCTAAGAAAGATCCATTAGGAAAGTGAGCAGGTGCCTTTTGGCAAAGACACTGGACCTGCACCTCTGTAAAAATAATGACTTGTGCTTTCTGTCTGCAGTAGGCCAAGCAGGCTGCAGATTTCCTATCCCCCATCCCTATCCACCCCCAGGAGGCCTCCTCTGCAGCTCTTAAATTTTCAGGCCACTCAACAACAAGGGGCTGTGGTCTAAAATCAACACTGCATTTGTAAGACTCACTACAGCCTTCCTCTTGTTTCTCATTCCTTACCCTCCACCCCCCACTCCCAGCTCCCTACTGCAGTCGCTGTGACTGCCAAGCATTGGTTGACACATCAGAGCCAAGTGAGAGTAGTGAAGGCAGCAAAAAGGACAAGGGCTTGATGGGCACTGAGGAGGGTGCTTGTTGGGATGAGCACTGGGTGTTGCATGTAAGTGATGGGAATCTATCCCCAAAACCAAGAGCATACTGTATACCCTGTATGTTGGCCAACTTGACAATAAATTATATTGAAGAAGAAGAAGAAGAAGAAGAAGAAGAAGAAGAAGAAGAAGAAGAAGAAGAAGAAAATCATAATGAACAGACAATAAAAAAAATAAAGTTTACAAAATAAAAAAATAGAAAAAAAAGGACAAGGGCCTGAACAGCGACACACTCGGCTCCCACCTAGGCTTGGCCACCAACCAGCTGTGATGCTGAAAAGCTACTGGGTCTCTATGAGCATCCATTTTCTGATCTGTAAAATGTGAGTGTTTTACATGTTTTCTCTGTGAGATCTAATTTGGCTCTAAGATTCCCAAGTTCAAAATCTCTCGAATGTCTCATCTCCAAAGAAATACCTAGACCATGGACAGGAGATGACTGAATGTATCTGGAGCCCAGGGGATCTTCCCAAACTATCTGCATGTTACAATGACTTTCATTGTACAAGTCTGGACCCTGAAAAAACAATTTAGGTTGCCTCTTCTATGGGCCATTAGGGGAAGCCATTCCTTCTAACACCTCTCTTAGGTATTACTTGATCATGCAAAAGCACTATTTCCATTCACTCTACACTCAATTCTGAGTTCTCCTATAGGGGGACCAATCATCCCATCTTGTTGAGGACTGGGGGTTTCCCAGGATGAGACTTGCAATACCAAATCCAGACAGTCCCTGGCAAACCAGGATAGCTGGTCACTCTATCTCTCATTATACTCACTGTTTGGTTTGCTTCTCCCAAAACACCCTGACACTACACAACAAAAGAAAACAAAACTCAACACCTGTTGATCTGTACATACATTGCTGCTCAAATAAACACCATCCACAGATCAGCAACAATGGAGTCCTTGGGTTGCCTCAAGGACACTTCTGTCAGCAGGCAAGGGTGCCTTCATTTGTCTCATCCCATTAGGTGCTCTTAAATTGGCAGGGTTATTTGTAATCAATTTTTAAAAAAATGAGAATTTTTATCAGTATTCAACAAAAAGCATATGAATAAGAGAAATCACTTATTTTAGCATTGAACCAGACATTATTTCACTGCATCATTAACGCCCTTAAAGAAGATGGCAACGAAAAAACAAAAACAAAAAAACATATGGCTCACAGCAGAAGACTCAACAAAAGAATCCATTTGTTCCTGCTTTGATTCTTTGGACAAATACACGCAGAGCACCTATTCTGTTCCAGGCAAACAATAATGAAAGAGAAACACATTCACATGGAGTTTACAATCCATGTCTGATCGTTAATGAATGTTAAAGCATTTAACACATTTCCCAAACTGGCTCCAATCTGGTTACCCATAATACAAGTTAAAACATTACGTGTTGCACCCTTAAGATCACCGAAAAACAGAGTATGGACAGAATATCCACCTGTTGGTCTCTTCCAAAACATTTCATATTCCTAGAAGACAGACACTGTGTCTTCTTTTTGAAACTCTTCAGAGAACCTAACACCACTTATGAAATGGACCTGAGAATTCTAAAAAAAAGAAGCAAAGAGCAAAGGAGGAGAATGTTCCAAGCAAGAAGTTAGGAAGGAGGCTGTTCTACTGCCTGTGACAAGTCAACTGTACTCAGCACTCCTTACAATCAGCATGCTAGAACCCGGGAGCACTGGAGCAGCAGAGAGATCACACCCAATCCCAACAGAAATCTTGGAACAGGGAGCAAAGTGTACTGTACTCCACTTTCAGAGGTTCTCTGCATACTCCGGAGAGGGGAGGACACAGGCTAGTTTAACCCCTAGGCCTAAGTCTTTAGAAACCAGCACATATATTCATGTAGTGCAGCAGCTCAAGAAAAGTTGTCAGCGGTCACTTTCAATCATCACTGGTCACAGGACAGTAGGGATGACATCTAGACTTGCAAGAATGCCTGGGTAGAGAGCCCCAGTAAGGGTGGACCCAAAGGCTGTGGTATCTCACCCACCAGGTGCCCGAGGCGGAATCCCAGCCTCCATCCCTGGCTCCTCCCTCAGTCCCTCACCCCCCACAGCCAACTGTTTAGTAGTGCCAATCAGTTCTACCCCACAAATGTTCCAAATTTGCTTTTCTGTCCCTTACCGTAGATCTTGAAACGCTAATTACCCTGGTTCAGACCTCCATCACCTCTTTTTCATTTTTGGTGGGGGGGTGTTTTTTGTTTTGGGAGTCTGTTTGTTTTGCCTAAACAACTTTTTAAACTATGCATTCTGCAAGGACAGAGGCTGGACTTTACATCCGTGTCACCTGAACCAAAGAAAGGTATGAATCCATCAGTTCATTCATGAATGTGTAGGGCACAATTCTTTCACTGTCCCCGTCTGCCTGGACTTCCACTTTGCCACAAGGCTCCACCTCCTAGCCAGACTTTCTGACCCATCGTAGCTGTGACCTGCTTTCTGTGTGTCTCCTAAGCTATATCTAGCCAGACGACCAATACACGAATAGGCTCCATGCCTTGAGAGGAGGCAGTGTTATAGACGTGAGCCAGAGACGGCCTCCACACATTGGCTCCTAGGTTATTTCTGCACACCAGGCTGACACCCAGTGAGTTCAAAATCTCACTGGTGCCAAACTCAAATTTTTATACATACAATTGTTTTAAACATAGCCCAAATCAACAGACCTTTTGCCATCTACAGCCCGCCTGCTGTGGCATACCCCGTGAAACTGCCCTAAACCTGCTAGCCATAGAGAAGACCAACCCCAAGCCACTGGTGCCCTTCAGAGCCCTCTGACTCAGAGACTTCCCACCAAGCTCCCCATCACATCACCTAGACACTACCCCCTGTGATTCCACCCTCTCCAGGGAGTCCCCTTGCCCTGATCCTCTTCCGAGTGCCCCTCCCCATGACGTAGCCTTGGAGGACTTCATTGTGAAGGACTTCTTTCCCCAATGCACACCTGTCAAAGTATCACCCCAATAAAGCTGTGTGTGCTACTGCTACCTCTTGCTCATGTCTTTTTCCTTCATCAGCCGTGGACTCCCTCCAACACCCACCAGGCAGAAATCTGGGGAGTTCTTCATATTTAGAAGTTCTTTGTAGTTCCAGTTTGATAACTTTTAATCTGTCTTGTAACCCTAGCTTTAAATTTATCATCTGGCTTAATCAGTATTGTTTCAAAAACCTAATCTTTGCCTGCAAAGTTCTGTTCCAAGGATTCAGGACAGCCTCCTAAGCTCCTGGTTAGGAGACCCTGGTTACCTATCTAAATTTTATTGGGCTTTCGAGCTCTGGCCCCTATTCTCCCATCTTGGATAACAATTTGGGGCCCTGGCTATATCTGTCCGGATCCATGTTTCTAACCCATGCTCTTGGCGAACAGCTCTGGAACTATAACTTTATCTACAGATGCTGTAAGAAAGTCTTGTACCGACTATTTTATGAAATTTCTCGTTTCCATCCGTAAGATTCCACAGTTCAGAATATTTGCGACAGAGCTTATTGTGGCTGCTTAATGTGGCTCCCGACAGAATCGAGGATAGTGAGCACAACAGCAAATGGTATTTATGGCCTTGTTTGCAGACGCACAGAAAAGCAAAGAGGTTTGTTAACATAATAGGATCCTGTGGCTTGATTTTTTTTTTTTAAGTTATTTGTTATGACACTGAGTGAGACGGAGATCCTACTAAGAAATGCTGGACGGAAATAATTAATCATACATGCTTCTGAAAGCCAAGTACATTTTCGTAGTGAAGTTATAACTATCCAAAAATATCAAAAAATGAGGTCTGACCTCACACAAATCAATTAAGTGGATAAGAAATGCTGATACACCTTAAGTAGTAACTTTTCCCTTAGGCATTATTAGCCCAAGTCAGGCTTGAAACACAAACAGCACATAGCTAGGAAGAATGACCGAGAATCTGAAGGGAATGCCATGGGAGATGACATTCTTAGAGAAACAAGGATAAGTACAAAGGCTAGAAGTGACAGTGGCCTCACTCTATTTTAGGGGCATGTTGATTTGAGGGGTTCTGCCTGCCTGTCTTCTGGGCTGCATACTGACTTTTTGCAAACAAGATACTCTAGTCTTTGCACCTTACTCTGGCTTCAGAGCCATCAACATCTGACAAATATGTGCACAAAACTGTTTGCTGCTGGGGGAAAACTCTCAAGTGCTGTGTAGGAAGTCTATCCTAGCTGGCAGTGAACATCTACCTGGCCTCCATTTTTCAGGAGGCACTCACTTCTCTTTTCTCAAATGTCTGGGACCTAAAATAAGGCACAGCCCAAAGCAGAAGGGGATGCCACAAAAAAAAAAAAAAAGCCTCAGAAAATAAGAGGGAATCTTTTCCTAGCACCAGTAACTTTACCATCTCATCTCTCCTGTCTCACAAAGAAAGCCTCAGATAAGATACCCAGTGCACATGGCACCACATTCAGGACACAGAGAAGATGTTCCCAGCTTCTCCCGGGTTTGCTCACAATAGATACACTGGGACTAAGTATTTAGGTCTGAAATACTCAAGTAGCCCATGTATGAGCATATGTACACATACAACCCCCAACTTTATAAGAAAGCAATGGGCCATATCATCATGGATAAGCTAGGTCATTGGAGTGAAAGAATGGGCAAGAAAGCATAAAATTGGGAATGAGCATTTTTAAAAATGAGAACAAGAGAGTCATATAAAGATAGGCTCTTAGTTCAGAGAAAATCAACAGTGCTCCCATTTTGGTTACTGGAACTCAATTTGGTATACTAGCAATGCCAGATTACTTCTAATTTAATGGACCAAACTCACCCCATTTGCCTTTGGTTATGGCATTTTCCCAAGAGAATCCACTTTTATTCATGTTTATAGTGGCAAAAACACAAAGAATTCTTAATTTTTCACACTGGTGTAGCACAATTAACCCCACATGTTAATTTTTAAATGTATATTTCTTGGCATATGGGTATCTGTGCTCTGTAGATTTGTGCTCTTTCTTCATTCATCCATTCAATAAAATGGATTTAAATCCCAGATATTGTGCTTGGTGTGGCAGACATAGCAATTCACCTATCCATTTGCCCTTTCTTCCTAAAAAGAATTTTAATTTTGCTCAAAATGTACCCTCTTATAAACAGTCACCTTCCCGGAATGCTTTGCACCTATGAGTGGCCGTGACCCATATTTGTCCTATAAGAATGTAAGCAATCTTCTATTCCATGGGGCTTCTGGGAAAATTACTGCTTTTCCAATAAAAGGTATGATTTGAAACTTACCTTTAACCTTTTGTCTCCCCTCCTAGAATGCACATCTAAAGGCCTAATGGTGAAGCCACCTTGAATCCACAAGCTACGGAAAGCTGGAAGGAGCCTGAGTCACGGATAACTTCCTAGCGTAGCTACACCATCAATAAAGACTTGCTTGTTTTTCCCTTATTCTGAGAAAAATAAAAGCTTACATGGTGGTACTACAGCAGTCAGGCATATTTTATGTGCAGCCTAACTGGGGATACAATAGTCAGCAGAAAGAAACTCTGCTCCTACCTTTCAGAACCTTAGTCTCAAAAATGAATGGCCAACAGTTACTACTCACTTATCAACATGAAAGACACCAGAGAAACAAAGGAGAAAACAGGAACCTGGAGGAAGGAGCAATGCAACGAGAAGAAACCCTCCCCCCAAACATGTAACATCATCAGTGAAATATGAGAAGACACCATGATCCATCATAAAAGAACTCTATACGAGACCAACACGTGAAAACCAAAAAGGAGCTCTTGAAAATTAAAACTATTAAAGCCAAATTTTTAAAAATATACTAAGAGGTTAGAAGAGAAAACTGAAAAAATAGTCCAGAAAACAAAGCAAAAAAAACAAAAAAGATGAAAAATAGGAGAGAAAGCACTAGAAAATTAGAAGCCCTGTCTAGGAGCTCCAACAAATGAATAAAAGGAAACAGAGAGAGGAAGGAAGAGAGGGAGGGAGGGAAGAAAGAGGAGGCAGGGAAATCATTAGCAAAATAATTCAAGAATATTACTCAGAATTAAAGAAAATCAGTTCCCTTTTTGAGGATGCAGCATTATGAAATTTTAGAACATTCTGGACAAATATCTTAAAGGCTCCCAAAAAGGAGGACTAAAAGTCCAGTTTCATACACAAGATCAAGAAAAAGAACGGCATTGGATTTCATTGTAACACCACAAGCTAGAAGATAATGTGGCAACATTCCCAAAGATCTAGTGAAGGAAGATCTGAATCCAACTCTGAATCCTTTATCTAGCCACCCTGTACATCATCAGGAAGGCAGAATAAAGACATTTCAGACATGTAGGATATCAAAAATTGACCTCCCCTATACCCTTTTTCATACTGAAAAATATGCTCTGCCAAAATGGGGGAGTAACTCAAAGAACACATGTTCCAGGATATAAGAAAGAAGCAAAGCAAATCCCCAGGTTAACAGGGAGGGGAATTTCCCTGGACAACAGTTAGTTATGCAGCAGGCCTGGAGATCAACAAACCCAGATGGAGACTAAAGACTCTAGAAAAGACTTGACGATAAAACTGATAGATTATGTGAATACATTCCAAAGAGATGTACATAGTTGGAGGAGAATGGGGGTATAAACTGAGGATGAATACACAGAGTATCAAACAAAGACAATCATTAACTTCAGGGAGTAAAAGGAAAATAATCATGGTACAGGCACAACTCAGCCTGTCGTATAATGAAAGCATTACACACTCATCTAAGCAGAACTGAAAATAACCCTACTGCAAGGCTAGAAGGACGAGGAGCATATGGATAAGGGGGGGGGGGATAAAAGTTAAATTATCATCTTCTAGAATGCAAATGTAAGCAGTAGCTTACTACTGTTGTGTTGGGGGAAAAAAAGAGATAGGATGGTGACTGAAGTATGGAGTGAGTGGTCAAGTTTGTTTTTTAATGATACAGTGAACATTTTCATTACTTTGGTTGCCTGGCTCTTACTCTACCCTGCTGTGTTCAGGGAACTCCCCATCTTATGGGTCTTTGTAGCAGGTGCAGACTACCTCCCACTAGAGAATGGGAAATACCACACACTTGTTTCCCTAGAGGGGAAGAGACTGCATTTTACCTAATGTCTGCCAGTCACACAGGGACATCTGGTGGCAGTGACGTTAATGACGGCACCCAGTGGCCAATGCTGGTGTTGATGGTGTGGACTACAGAGACTGGTACCAATGGTAACTGTGATGGGGGCAGGAGCACCTTCCCAGAATCAGCTCCGTGACAGAACTTGGGGTTTAATCCTGGCTACACAACCCTGAATTCAGTTTGCCAGCCCTCCCTGTGGTTTCCAGCCCTTCCTGTTTTTCCATTTAATGCATTTGGCTTTCTATGTTAATCATCCAAAAGAGCGTCATCATTGTTGTTGTTGCTACTTCTAAGGTTCAGAAACTGACACTCAAGTAGCTAGCTATAGACCTCAGGCCCTTAGGGAAATCTAGGGAATCTTGATTTGATTATCTGGATTCTTAAGGGCTTAAGGCAGTGAAAATCCAGCTTATAATAGATAGTGATGCTCTGGAAACTTCAGGAGCACAGTGTTGAAACTGTTTGATAAACAGTTGCCTGTGGTCACCTGGAAAGCAGCAACCATTAAAGGCAAGTCCCTGAATGGCCAAGTCTACACTATTGTGGTGGACACGATGATATACTGCTCAGACCTTCCTCCAGAAGGGAAGGACTTATTACCCCACCTGATGGGGGCGTGGGGGGTGACCATCAGAAACCCTAGACTGTTAGCCTCTTTGGGGTTGCCTTGGCTCAAGAAAGCTGCCTCATCATCGTACCCTTTCTGAGGCAGCCACATCCAAGGACTGATTGGCATGTGGGTATAAAGGCTCATCCCCTCACTCCACTTAGGACAACAGTCAAGGATCATCTCACTTTCAGAACTTTCTACAGGATCAACTGAAGCTCCCATTGCATCACAGCTCAATTCTCCCTCCGCCCCAGTCCTGCTTCCATCCCTTTCCTTCCACAGGTGGTAATTCCAAGACAACCCTTAACATGCACCTGTAATCTAGCCTCCCTGGGGAACCCGAACTACAATTATTAAGAGCGTGGTGTCCTTAATTCAAGAAACATGATGCGGGCTGCTTACTTCCAACTCCCATGGAGAGCTTTAGCAGGAGAGGAAGAAGAGAATGGCAGGCCCAAATTCCTAAATTCTCAGTTCAAGCAGTGGGTTGAAATCCAAGGATCTTTTATTACTCTGCTGAAAGAAAAAGAAAGAAAGAAAGAAGGAAAGGAAGGAAAGAAAGGAAAGGAGGGAAAGGAAGGAAGGAAGGAAGGAAGGAAGAAGAAAAGAAAGAAGAGGAAAGAAAAAAGAAAAGAAGGAAGGAAGGACAAACTCTCTTATGTCCTGTAACCATAGTGCTCAGAAAGCCAAAACCAATCAAAAAGTCTGATCCTTGTGTTTATCAAATGACTGTATCAACTGAATTCTCACCCTTGTGAAGTATCTAACACAAAAGTTACAGCACCAATCTATAAAGAATGGGACCCCTGGTGGTTCAGTTGTTTGAGCAGCCGACTTCGGCTCAGGTCATGAGTTCGTGAGTTTCAGTCCTGCATCAGGCCCCGTGCTGATAGCTCAGGGCCTGGAGTCTGCTTCGGATTCTGTGTCTCCCTCTCTCCCTACCCCTCCCCAGCTTGCACTGTCTCTCTCTCAAAAATAAACAAACGTTAAAAAAAAATTAAAAATAAAAAAAAAAAGAATGGGACCTCTAAGGGCCAAAGTAGAGGTTCTTGATTACTCAGAATATTCTGAACCCCCAAATCTTCATGAGCATCCCTTGCCAGCAGAAGCAGCCCCCCACTTTCCTGTGAGAAAAGGCTGATCTGGCCTTGACTGAGCACTCTTTACTGAAATCACTGGAGGAAATTACTGTGCAAGAGAAGTCAGTTTTCCTGGTCTCTCTACCTACCTCTCCCCTGTATCTAGGTTAGACCCCAGCATGCCCCCAGGCTTTCTTCACTCCAAAAGAACTGCGAGACTGTGTTACTTTATATTGACAAAAGTCTAACGAATATGTGTGGAAATGGTTTCTGAAGATTCTAGATGGAGGAGAAAGGGACGAATGGTACAATGAGCAGAATTATCTGCGTGTGCGCGCTCACCAGCAACTGGGGATTCTGGAGGCCGACTGCAGCAGCTGGGCAGTGATGCTGTTTGAGAGTCTGGAAACCCAGTCACCACAATCGCCCATTCTTATGGGACTGGGATGCCAGAAATTCTTTAGGAAATCATAAAAGGAAGTAATAGAATCATTTCAAGGGATAGGAATGTCAGGGTAAATTCATCGTGGGTGACCTGCTAAACCCACCCCCTAATTATGTCCCCATGAGAACTCAGATGACACTCCCTTCACCAAGACTTTGAAGAAATACATTAGTGAGGGGAGCCCAAGAATCTCTGAAATGCACCACCAACGCCATTCTCTGAGCTAGGGGTGCTGTTAGGGGACAATGAGCTTCTTGATTCCAATGGGGAGACCAGGCTCCTTAAGTGAAAAATGAAGCAGCGGCACCTACCCCCACCCTGGCCCGAGGCAAAGTGGGCATGTTACCACAGTGAGCCACGTGGCCAGCTCAGTAGTCATGATGCTCTGACCCACAGACATCTTTGGTGAAAGGTAACAGACTATGAAACTCCCAGGCCTTAAGTAGATGAGGAATCATGAGAGTCACCCTGCACAAGTTACTAAACTTTTTGTCTGGTTCCTCACCTGTAATACAGAGATTAAAGTACCACCTACTCATAGGGCGGCTGTGAGGGTTCTATGTAGATATACATAAAGCCCTTAAGGTAAAGGCTGACACAGAGTCAGTGCTCAATAAATGCTAGCTGTCATTATTGCCATTATTATAAATACGTATATCTGGCAGAAAAAAAATCAAGTCTTAGTAAACAGAGACCTGACTTAAATCACCATGATAGTTCTAGACCTTCAGCCAAATCCGAGACCTGAATCGATCCACAGATGTAGGGCTTCTTGAATGAAGGAGACACTAAGTCACCATGAGAGAAAAAACTCTACAATTCTACAAGTACATAATATGATTCTCCTTCTTCCAAGCAAGCCCTAAAGACACTTAACGTCATTTCCTAGGATGGCTGTGCTCCTAGAGAAAGTAAAATATCCAGAACTTGGGGGAATCGTTGAACATGCACTCTGAGCTATCCCTAATGTCATAGAAACCCCAGATGCTATTCTGGTCTGTGAGTCAGAGTGGGAACAAACGAGGGCAATGCTAACTAGATTTTTGACCCGAATTTGTTACACAGCAGGCCCAGTGGGACCCCATATCCATCTGAGTTCTTGAGGAAAGAGCTTGCTCCTAGATGTGTGAATTAAAGGCTGTCACTGGAGGAAGGAGAAGCTACAGGCACTCCTCTCCCTATCAAAACAGTAACCTAAGAGCATCATGGCATCTCTGATAAAATTGCAGAGATGAAGACTAACATCAAAAGATCCCAAAGATGTAGGTAAAATGATTCTAGTCAAATCCCCATTTAACTCACCAATTTAGCAGGTGCAGAAGACGGATGGGCCTTGGAGAATGAGTTTGCATCACTGTAGATTTAATACAGTTAGGGACTCCAATTAGAGATGTTCTTCCAGATGTGACATATTGGGGCATATTCACAGAGGCTGTGGCACCAGCTTTTAACCTGGAAAACTTTTTCTATTTCGTAATAACTAGTGAGTATCCAAAGTAGTATATTTTAACCTTGTGGGGACAAAAGTACACCTCCACGGCATTACCTTAGGATAATTTTACCCCTCCAGTTCAGAGTCCCTAACTCACCTATAAGAAACAAGTTTGTCTCATTCTCACAGTAGACCTAAAATTGGCTTGGTACGTTAATAGCACCCTGATAATAGAACCTATAAAACTAGAAGTGCCAAGTATACTAGATGTCTTAGTAAGATACAAACATACTGGAAATGAAATAGAATATAGGTTATCTTAGAGAAGTTTCTGTGTGGTCAAGACCAAATGAAAGACAAGTAGATCCACCTTATGCCACTTAGCCTTAAGAAAGAGGGGTGGAAAAAAAAAAAAAAGAAAGAGGGGTGGGTGTGTGTGCGTGCGTGTGGGGGGGGGGGGGTGTGCGTGTGTGTGCAATACACACACGCACGCACCCACACATACACACGCCCACACACACTCAGGATCCTGAAATCACAAATACACTGCAGGAAATAGGGACCTCACTTTCCCAATTTGCTGACTCCTGCTAATCGTGATCCTTCTCTCATCCCACACCTAAGGCCCCATAAGGACTTGATTAAAGGGGGGAAAAAAGAGCTCTGTTCACTGATGGCTCTCCTTGGTATATTTGGAGGAGTATTGACAGGATGTGGGGAAGAAATATTTAAGTGAACACCTCACAATGAGGCCAATGAGAATATCTGTGATCCATATACTCAACCAAAGGGCCCCTGCTGTTCTCAATAACATGGTGACACCCTGGGCATATCAGCCAGCCTCTTTCCAAAGCCATTCTAATGATTTTAAACAGAGTCATGACCAAAGTCGCCATAGTGGTAGCACAAAGCCTTTGTGTGAGATCAGCACAGACTGCCCTCACCAAATTAACCTATCACTGCTGCTGAGTGCCTAACTTGCCAGCCTCTCTGCTCCAATATCAGGTTAATTACTGGACCCTTTCCATCTTGGAAGTGCCAGAGAGTTATGGCACTCTGGATATGGATTTGCTTTCCATACTCATCATGCTTCTGCCACCACTGACTGTCTTATGGACTGTCATGTCATCAGACATAACTTTGCTCCTATCTAGTGACCTCACTTCGTACAAATGGAGTAAGACGATGGGTCATACCCATGAGATTTTCTGACGTTATGCCACCATGCAGCAGCAGCTGGCCTTACAGAATAGTCTATCAATAGTTCCAGTATGGCACCAGATGAAAGTTATTGTCTTATGATGTTGGAATGCAGTCTTTGCCTATGATGTTCAGGTGCTGACCCACAGGATGTAGAAAGTACGCTGAACCAGTGACTACATATGGCGCTCTTACCCACAGGTTAAATATGTAGTCAGTATCCAAGAAATGGGAGTGGCACTCTCACTATTATACTTTTAGTCCACTCCTACGATAGTTGCTGCCCATCCCTGGAAATCAATGATCAATCAAAGATCAGAGATCTTATTACCCAGCAAAGAAATGCTTTCACATGGGGACACAGAATGATTGCATTGAATCAAAGTCTACTATTACCCAGCCATTTGGAGCTCCTCATAGAACTAGCTGAACAAGTAAAGAGGGATAATTATGTAAGCTGAGAAGATTAACACTCACTATCGAGGGGAAATAGTTACCCCTATATAATGGAAGCAGAAAGGAGTACACGTGGAACTTTGGGGACCTTGTAGGGTGCCTCCTAGTATTGCCATGCCTACTGGTTAGTTAAGGGAAGATCACGTTGGCCAAATATATACAGGACTACCAGGGGCTCAGAGCCCTCAGGAATGAAGATTGGGGGATGCCTGGCTGGCTTGACTCCTGATCTCGAGGTTGTGAGTTCGAGCACCACACTGAGTGTGGATATTTCTTAAAAATAAAATCTTAAAAAAAAAAAAAAAAAGAATGAAGATTAGGATCACACCACTGGCAAAGAACCTCAAACAACAAAGGTAGTGGGTGAAGGCAAGAAAAACCCAGAATGGGAAGTACAGTAGGAAAGTCGCAGAGCTGATCAGAACTAGCTCTAAAACGTTTACCAATTGTTCTTATTTGCTGCCTTTACATATAAATTTTCATTAATATTCCTCTTCACTCACATCCCCTTCTCCTACCATTTCACATCAGGTGTGTTGGGGGTGGCTAACTCTACAGCTGAGCCCAGGGTTACAGAGTATTAACATTATGGCGGAACTCAAGGAGGCACGGACACCCCCCTCCCCGAGAGTCTGGACCTGGAGCTGGATGCACTGACTGATGAGTTTTCCTCTTTGGGGAAGAGGACGCACATGTCTTCAGCTATCCATGGGACGGTTGTGTATCTCCTTGAAGATGTTCGGCCTGTGGCATACTGCTTGAGGACTGTATCTGATAAGGTCTCCCCTCTTTCACTGAAATCCTGTTTGAACTCATCAGACACAAAGAGGAGCTGTTCAGCAGCCTCTTCCTGTACACTCCTGCATATTAATAGAATTCATCCTCCCACTGGCCTTCAGAAAGCTACAATTACTATCACTTTTCACACTAGTGTCTGCCCTTCTGACTGCTTTTCACTGGTTTCAGCAGACACATTTAAAGTTTCCCCAAAACTGCTTCTATTTTCTCGCTGCTCCCTCATCCTATGACCCTGGGTTGTACCCCTCCAAGACAACCAGCGTCAACAATGGCTTCTTACTTGCCAAATGAAACAGAATCTCTTCGGTCCCCTCTTACTTGGCCTCGCTTTAATTCTTGAAACCTTCACAAAACCATTTGCTTCCTCCTGAATTGGTTACTAATCCTTCTCATTGGTTGCCGACTCCTCCTTCCCTACGTGCCTCTTAAATGGTGGTGTTCTTTCTCTAAAGTTCTATCCTTTCAGTAAGAAAGTGTTATGGAGGTGCCAGGACAGTCCCTCAGGAGACAGAGGCAGCCCCATTCAGGTCTGGCACAGCCCTCACATGGTGCCACTCCTAGGCCCCTAAAGCTTTACCTACTCAGCACTCATGCAGCAAATCTCCCTGGAGCCTAGCTTGAGCCAAGAAGCTGGTTATAGGAGCTCTAAGCCTCAATGAAAACTGAAGTAGAAGGGAAAAGAAATCAACCTCTCCCTGAGCAAGGATAAAATAAACGGGAAGGAAATTCTATTCTGACATCTCCAGGAGGGTATTACAGGGAATGAAAGAAAAACAAATGTCACCCTGTTGCCATGGAGTCCCTAATGTCCTCTTAATTACAATGAGTAGCACTTGAGCTCTGTCAGCCCCAGGCCAGCCACCACTGCATTTTCCATCTCCAGCAAGAGGGGATCTAATACCTTCCACACAGTTTGTGAATATCCTCATTGTTTGATTAACCACGTCAAACGAATCCCACAGTAAACAACCTCTATTTACATTCCTATTCCTGTTAACTTTGCAGTCATCACTCTTTGGAATAAAAACATAAGGTGCAGGATCCCCCTTTGGCACTTTATGCAAAATCATGGCTCAGTCACTGGCTTGGATGTCTGCTCACTCATTAACACCAATGTAATGTCATTCACTAGGCAGCGTCCCTACAAAATGTATTTTCTTCACCTGAACATGCGCATGAAGGGTGCATTCAGCACCCAAGCAGCGCCCTGGTGAGCACCAGGGAGAGACAGACACCAAAGGTGGTGGCATAGTTCCTTTTCTAGCTGTAGAAGGAAAGCTTTTGCTCTACTTAGAGGTGCTCAGGATGGGTCATTTCTGGGCAGGGCAGAATATTACCCAGTCCTGAGGTCCTTAGAGATGAAAGCCCAGTTGCATATCTTCTGGTGCATAAGACAGACAGGCAGCTTTTACTTGGGCTGTGCTGCTGCCTCACACTGTACTGCAAATTCAGGATGGGGGGAAAAAGGCATTACGGAAGGAAAGAGGATAGAAATGATCCAAAAAAATTGAAATATATCTTTACTATTTCAGAAGAAAATGAGAAACTGCACACCAGCACCCAAGGCCCCATGGCCTTTGAAAGCCTTTTAAGTCCTTAATGCTTGTTTTCTTTCTCTCTCCGAGCATCTTAAAAGATATTAGCTCCCAGACCCTAAAGCTAGGGAAAGCCATGGCAGCCTGGAGGAAGGGACACCAAGAGGAGAGACACGGAGAAGGCAGGACTGCCAAAAGGCTAGAGAGGAGCAGGTGAGGGTCACTGGGCTGGGTCTGAGCAAGGGCACCTGAGCCGCCCTGACAGGGACACAAAACACCAGCCATCATCGCTGAACACCGCTAAAGCAGCATAGTGGCTATTGTCTCTATCTTCTCCCTTCTGATTATTCTACAGCCCTGATTGAAACTCCCTATAAATGACCGAATCAACAGTGGAAAAAGCCAACCATGGCCAAAGCCCACAGCACCTTTCAAAACGAAACAGACTCTCCTTTTGTCCCTTCTTCCCCGGCCTCTCTTCAATTTCTGATAAACTGAGCATCCTTTTCTTCTTGAAACCTTCACAAAGCCATCTGCTTCCTCCTGCACTGGTTACTATTCCTTCTCATCTGTTGCTGGCACCTCCTTTTCTGCCTGCCTCTTAATTGCTGGCATTTCCTCAAGTTCTATCCACGACCCTCCATTTTTTTTTCCTCACTCGACACATTTGCTAGTCCCTTCATACCCAGGGATGCTACATGTGATGGCTTTCAAGGGTCTGTCTCATCCCCAGTCCCTCTCCTGAGCTCCAGTGCCATCTAGCTAACTGTAGCAGAGACGTCTCTGCCTCGATGTTCCATTTTCAACTCAACTTGTCAAAAACTGGACTCTTCATTCTTCCCTAAAACCTGCTCCTCGTCCTCCTGTATCCCTGGCTACTGGTGAACGGAAGTGTCAGTCATCACCTCAACTCTAAACTCTCTAGACTCGTCCCTCTGCCACCTCCCTTTCACAATGGTGAGGAGACACCACTGACCTTACTTCCATCTTTCTCTTTCCTCACTTTCACCTTCTTCTTCTTGAGCCCCCTTCTCCATTCAAGTCCTGACCGTCTTGCTCCTGGTTAACTAACAGTCTGTCATGTAAAATGCCCTCTGGCTCTTTCACATTTGTTGAATGAAGAGATGGACCACATTCTAACCGATTTTCCATATTTACAGTCTTACTCCGCCCTGATTCATATCCTGCACTGCAGGCAGAATGATACTCTAAACCCCAATTCTCATTCTGTTTCCTCTCTGCTTAAACACTTGATGGTTTTCACAGTTTGAGTATTTAAAATGCCCAAAGTAGTTAAATTACTTTCACGGCATCCTATCGCCTAAAAGGTAAAGTATATCGTCCTTAGCATTGTTCCAAGTTATCCATTAAAAAACCCCTGTCTTCCCGGAAGAATCTCTCACTATATGTGAGACTCACATCCAGCTCCACTTACAGTTTACAGTCCCAAGTGCAGCACAGTAACCCGTACCAAGCAGGACCTTTGTGTATGCTGCAGCCCCAAGCCCTCCCCCTCAGCCCTGCCCGTCCATTTTAAGAATCAACTGAAGCATAAGCCCCTCTACAAAACCTTTGTGACTCACCCCTATTTCCAGAGGTAGCAGGAGGTGAAGAGTAACCCCATCCTCTTTTGTACCCTCTGCCCACTGAATCCATACAGACATCTGTTTCAGTACTACAAAACTGTATATGCAGTAAGAAAACACTGTTCTTGGGCACCTGGATGGCTCAGCCAGTTAAGCGTCTGATTCTTGGTTTTGGCTCAGGTCATGATCTCATGGTTCATGGGTTTGAGCCCCCATGTCAGGCTCCACACTACTACAAAGCTTGCTTGGGATTCTCTCTCAGTGTCTGTGTCTGTCTGTCTCTGTCTCTCTGTCTCTCTCTCTCAAAAATAAGTAAACTTTAAAAAAAGAAAAAGAGAAAACAATGATCTTCATGTATGACTTCACTAGAATAAGCTTCTGGAGAACAAAATCTGTATCTCATTCACCTTTGCAACCCTCCAACCAAGTCTAATGCATGGCACTTAATAAATACTTACTGAATGGAGCAACGATAGGACATTAATTAATTAATAGGACATAGCTCAAATAATAAATACTCCAGTGCTAAGGGTATTGAGAATAAAAGTTACTTTCAAGTTGGAGAGGATTGATATGAAGACTTTCCTGTTTTAAGTCAGAATTCAAATTCAAATGGAGTCTGAATACCGGTTGTCCAAGAAAAGGTTATCACTAAGGTGACACTATAAGGACACATTAGAGAATGAAAGGGGTTACTAACTGATAATCACGACAAGACTAGCAGTGTGAACTAGAAATGTAAAATGGGATTTATGCCACTCTGCAAATCATAAAAGCTAAATTGCTTTAAGAGTGACATGAAATATCAATTATAAAAAATTGAGATCTTATTTTCCCGGCTGTCTCACACTAACTTTCAGAACTTTCTGTTTGAGAAGAAATCTCCAAGACGCTGTTCTCTACTTCCTACTCAGAAGCAAACATTACTGGCTGCCCACCAAACAAACCTTCCCACAATCCTTGCCATTGAAAATGCAATTTTGTTCAAGTGTTCAAACTCCCTCCTACCTCCCCTCTCACGGTGACCTGGAAGAAATTTCTAATCGTAAACCAATCATGGGACACCTATTCCCTTTGCACAAGGCTAATTACAATGTGGGCATATAGCACCCATTATGGCCATTAGACATCAGAGGAGAAAGGTTGGTGGGGGTGTTTCTGAAATGCACATGTACTGTTTCTATAATAATGAAAGGTCTCACAGGCAAATGTCTTTATGACCTGAGGGTCAGGAAAAATTTTTTTTAACTCTCCAAAGTGTGACAACCATAAAGTAAAATTCATAAATTCAGCTACATTAAAATAAATTCTGTTCATCAAAAGATAAAAATTCAAAAGTCAAACCACAAACCAGAAGATACTCATGTTTTCAAAAGCACATATAACTGGGAAAACACAGTAATAAATAAGTCCTTTGGATTCATGAGAAAAACACAAAAATCCCACTGGAAAAATGGGCAAAAGTTATCAATAGGCATTTTTGCTAAAAATGATATACTACAGTCTTATAAACTACTAAAAGATGCTCAAATTCACTAGTAATCAAGGAAATGCAAATTAAAGCTATGGGATCTAATTCACACCACATTTTCAAAATTAAATGTCAATACCATACAATCCAGCAATTCCACTACTGTGTATTTATCCAAAAAAAAATGAAAATACTAATTCAAAAAGATATATGCACCCCTATGTTCACTGCAGCATTATTTACAATACCCAAAATATGGAAGCAACCTAAGTGTCCACTGATAGATGAATGAATAAAGATGCAGTACACACACACACACACACACACACATCTGTAATGCAAAAGGCATTTCTTACTATGGGCCAAAGAATTTGAAAGCTACTTTCGTTGCACATGTTCTCCAAGAAATCTACAGAAACAGCATTATGCATAATAGCAAAACCCTGGGATAAATTCAAATATCCTTCTATTAATAGAGTAGACAAATAATTTGTAGTATATGCATACACTGGCATGCTATACAACAGTGAAAACGCTAACTATGGTAACATGTATCAACATGATGAGTCTCAAAAACACACTTTTAGGCAAAGAAGTCAAGTCACAGAATAACACACCAAGTATGAATTTTTATATGAACATTTCTTAAAATATGCAATTTTAGAGATTTAACTGTGGTAAAACTATAATGAAAAGGAAGGGAATAGATTTCTGGTTTCCGGTCCAGCACGTAAAGAGCAAAGAAGTCATCACTGCACCCTAGTAAAAAATAAAAAGCTAAACAAACTGATAATTACAAATATTCTTAGGTGGATCAGAGAAGTGAGGTCACAGGGCAAATGGCTGCCCCAAAACATGGAGACAGACAGGTGTACCCAGAGAATCACAACTTACTGGAGCAGAAATCCCTATGGGAATAGGTACAGGGGTGTGAAAATCTGGACTGTGAATGATACTGCTGGAGGCTCGGTGTGGAAAAGTCTGAGAGTTAAAAACCACAGGGGAATAAAGTCATAGGGAGGCCCCTGCACTTTTGTGAGCTTTATGTCCAGGAGTTCTACCACACTCTCAGGATGGAGATTAGAGAAAAATCCCCCCATGCTCCTGGCAGGGAGAGGGGTAAAATAAACATCTGGAAATACACCAGAGCATTCCATTCTTCTTAACAAGGCTTGCCCTCCAGACAAACTATTTTACCATACCCTAACCTATTGGGGTTTTATCAAAGCCTAACCAACCCAGGAGATAGAAAATACTCAATTCTAGTCTGCTTTGGTCTTCTACATGAAGGGAAGAGAAACACCCAACTCCAGTCCTCTCTAGCCATCCTACACTAGCTAAGAGGGTTGAGGGGTTAAAAAAAAAAAAAAAAAAAAAGAATCATTTGTGAAATTCACAGCACAGGGACAAGGGCTTATAAAAGACTGAGACCTAATCACAGAACTACAGAACACTTCCCCTTCCCAACACCTTACCATTATATTACTAAAGGCCTTTACTGAAGTTCTTTTTACTCGCTACATTATGTCCACCTTTCAAAAAATTTACAAGGCATACTAAAAAGCAATCAATCAATCAATCAATACCCCACAGTTTAAAGACACTGAGAAAGCATCAGAACCAGACTCAGTTATGGCAGGGATGTTAGAATTATCAGATCAGGAATTTAAAACAACCATGATTAATACACTCAGAACTCTAATGGAAAAAGTAGCCAGTATGCAAGAACAGATTGGTAACATAAGCAGAAAGATGGAAATGCTAAGAATCAAAAAGAAATGCCAGACATCAAAAACACTAACAGAAATGAAGAGTGCCTTTAATGGGCACATTAGCAGACTGGATACAGCTAAGGACCTGAGCTGAAAACAAGAGTTGGATGTTTAACCAAATGAGCCACCCAGGTGCCCCAGAATTTCCCCCAAACTAAAGACAGACACCAAACCAAAGATCCAGGAAGCTCACAGAACACCAAACAGAATAAATGTCCCCAAAAACTATACCTAGGCATATCATACTCAAACTGCAGAAGATCAAATATAAATACAGAGGAGGGTGGGGAACCTAACCTGTAGAGGAACAAAGGGAAGAGTGACATCCAACTTCTCCTTGGAAACCATGCAAGTATGAAGACAGTATAATGTTTAAAGTATTGAGAGAAAAAAAAAAAATACCAACCCAGAATTCTGTATCCTGCAAAATGATCCTTCAAAAGTGAATGAAAAATAAAGACTTCCTCAGATAAACAAAAATGGTGGAATTTGTTTCTGGTAGATTTGTCTTGCAATAAGTGTTTTAAAAAGTTCTTCAGAGAAAATAAAAATAATATAGATCAGAAACTCACATCTACATTTTAAAAAAGGAAGAGTTGAGGTACCTGGGTGGCTCAGTTGGTTAAGCATCTGACTTCAGCTCAGATCAAGATCTCACAGCTCGTGGGTTTGAGCCCCACATCGGGCTCTCTGCTGTCAGTGAAGAGCCCACTTAAGATCCTTTGTCTCCCTCTCTCTTCCCCTCCCTTGCACACATGCGCACGTGTGTGTATGTGCACATGTGTGTGTGCACTCTTTCAAAAATAAATAAGCATTTAAAAATAAAAACATAGGGGCGCCTGGATGGCACAGTCGGTTAAGTGTCCGACTTCAGCCAGGTCACGATCTGACGGTCTGTGAGTTCGAGCCCCGCGTCGGGCTCTGGGCTGATGGCTCAGAGCCTGGAGCCTGTTTCCGATTCTGTGTCTCCCTCTCTCTCTGCCCCTCCCCCGTTCATGCTCTGTCTCTCTCTGTCCCAAAAATAAATAAACGTTGAAAAAAAATAAAAATAAAAATAAAAAAAATAAAATAAAAACATAGAAAAGGAAGAGCAAAGATAGATAAGTTTTTATTTTATCTTTACTTATTCTAAGAGATAAGATTCTGTTCAAAACAAAAGCAACAATGTATGACTACAGTTTATATACATGAAATGAATGACAGCATTTATACAAGTGATGAGAGGGAGGAATTAGAAATATTTTGTCATAAGGTACTTGTACTACCATGAAGTGGATATAGTATTACCTGAAAGTGGTCTTGGGTTAGTTGTAAATGTATACTGCCAACTCTAGAGCAACTACTAAAAAGTTAAAAAGAAGTATATCAGATATGCTAAGAAAAAAGAGAAAATGTAATGATAAAAATTCTAAAAACCACAAAAGGCAGAAAAAGAATGACATGCAATAATAGGAACAAAAAAAAAAAAAAACAAGAAAAGAGCAATGAATAGACAACATTAAGAACATGGAAGTTATTAACCCAATTATATCAGTAATCACTTTAAATGCCAATGGTCTAAATACACCAAATAAAATACAAAGATTGTCAGAATGAATCAAAAAACAAGACCCAACTATATACTGTCTAAAGTAAACCCAGTCTAAATATAAAGACACATTTAGATTACAAGCAAAAGGATAGAGAAAGATATACCATGTTAACATTAATCAAAAGAAAGCCACAGTAGCTTGGTTAATTTTCAGACACATTAAACCTCCAAGGAAAGAAAATTATCATGGATAAAGAGGGACACTACATAACAATAAAAGAGTCACTTCTTTAAGAAGACATAATAATCCTCAATGTGTATGTACTGAACAACAGAGGATCAAAATACATGAGGCAAAAACTGATAGCACTGCAAAGAGAAACAGCCAAATTCATTATTACAGTTGGATATTTCAACACCCCTTTATTAGAAATGGGCAGATCCAGGGGTGCTTGGGTGGTTCAGTCGGTTGGGCGTCCGACTTCGGCTCAGGTCATGATCTTACGGTTTGTGAGTTTGAGCCCCATGTTGGGCTCTGTGCTAATGGCTTGGAGCCTGGAGCCTACTTCAGATTCTGTGTGTGTCTCTCTCTCTGCCTCTCCCCTGCTCGCTCGCTTGCTCTCTCTCAAAAATAAACACTAAAAATATTTTTTTTTCATTTTTTTAATTAAAAAAAATGGGCAGATCCAGCAGGCAGAAAATCAGTGAAGACATAGTTGAACAGTACCATCAGTCAACTGGACAGAATTGACATCTATAGATACTTCATCCAACAACAGAATACACATTCTTCTCAAGCTCACATGGAACATTCACCAGGACAGATCATATGCTGGGCTATAAAACACACCTAAATAAATTTAAAAGAATGGAAATCATACAATATCTTTTCTTAGACTATAATGGAATTAAACTAGAAATCAATACTAGTGATAGCTGGGGAAAATACTTGGAGATTAAACTCACTTATAAATAATAACACATGGTTCACAGAAGAAATCTCGAGAAAATTAAAACATATTTTGAACTAAACAAAAATGAAAATACAATTTATCAAAATTTATGGGATGCAGCAAACAGTGCTTAGAGAGAAATGTATAACATTAAATGTATATGTTAGAAGAGAAGATCTATAATCAATAATTTAAGTGTCCATCTTAGGAAACTAGAAAAAGAAGAGCAAATGAAATACAAAGTAAGCAGAAGAAAGAATAAAAATTAGAGCAGACATCAATGAAATTAAAAATAGGAAATTAATACAAAAATGTCAACAAAACCAAAAGCTGGCTCTTTGATCGATAAAATCAGTAAGTCAGTAGCTAGGTTAAGAAAAAAAGGAGAGAAGACATACATTACTAATACGAGAATAAAAGTGAAGATATCACTACAGAGTCCAGGAACATGAAAAGGATAATAAGGGAATATTATGAATAACTCTATGCCCATAAATTCGATAACTTAGATAAAAAGAACCAATTCCTTAAAAGATGCAATCTGCCAACTCACAAAGAAACAGAATAAGCTTATATCTATTTAAAAAATTGAATCAATAATTAATAACCTTCCAAGACAAAAAACATTTAAGGAAGAAAGTATACCAATACTACAATCTCTTCCAGAAGACATAATTTGAGGGAATACTTCTTAACTCATTCTAGGAGGCCAGCATTACCCTAATACCAAACTCAGACAAAGACATTACAAGAAAACTACAGACCAGTATGTCTTCATGAACACAGATGCACAAATCCTCAACATATTAGCAAATCAGAGGATCAAGAGGTACAAAATTTCAGTTACTAAATAAGTCACAGGTAAACTATACGATAGGGAATATAGTCAATAATATTGTAATAAAAAGAATTAGCAAACCAAATCCAATAATGTATAAAAACAATTATATACCATGACAAGTGAGATTTATCCCAACTATGCAAGGCTGGTTCAATGTCTGAAAACTGATTAATATAATCCATCACATCAACAGACCGGCGGGGGGGGGGGGAGGGGGGAAGCATATGACAAAGTCCAACACCCATTCATGATAAAACCTCTCAGCAAACTAGGAATAGAGGGGAATTTACTCAACTCAATAAAAAGCATCTGCAAAAAACCTACAGCTAACATCATACTTAATGGTGAAAAACCAGAAGCTTCCCCATTAAGATCAGGAAAAAGGCAAGCATGTCCCCTCTGATCACTCCTTTTCAACATCATACTGGAAGTCTCAGCTAATGCAATAAGAGAAGAAATGAAATAAAAAGCATATATTTTGGGAAGGAGGTTACATGATTGTCTACATAGAAAATTCCAAAGAGTCAACAACAACAATAAAACCTCCTGGAACAAATAAGCAATAGTAGCAAGGCTTCGGGATACAAGGCTAATATACCAAAGTCAACCACTTCCCTAGATACCAGCAATGAACACATGGAATTTGAAATTAAAAACAATACCATATACATTAGCACAAAAAAAATATTTAGGTATAATTTAACAAAATATGTACAAGTTATATAAAAGGAAAACTATAAAACATGTTACACAAATCAAAAAAGAACTAATTAAATGGAGAGGTATCCCATGCTCATTGATTCAATATTGTCAAGATACCAGTTTTTCCCTAATTGATCTATTCAAGGCAATCCAATTCAAAATCCCATCAAGTTATTTTGTGGATATCAACAGATTCTAAAGTTTGTATGGAGAGATAAAAGACACAGAATAGCTAACACAATATTGAAAGAGGACTGACACTATCTGACTTCAAGACTTACTGTAAAGCTACAGTAATCAGGACAGTGACACCCGCAAAAGAACAAAAAGATCAGTAAAACTGAGGAGACCCCCATAAATACACACAATCAACCTTTAACAAAGGAGCAAAGGCAATACAATGTGAGCAAAGTTAGTCTCAATAAATGGTACTGGAGGGCACCTGGATGGCTCAGTCAGTTGAGCGTCCGACTTCAGCTCAGGTCATGATCTCACGGTTTGTGAGTTCGGGTCCCGCATCGGGCTCTGTGCTGACAGCTCAGAGCCTGGAGCCTGCTTCAGATTCTGTATGTCCGTCTCTCTCTTCCCCTCCCCCACACGTGCTGTCTCTCTCTGCCTCTCAAAAATAAAGAAAACTAACTAACTAAATAAATAAATGGTACGGGAACATCCACATGGAAAAAAAAATCTAAACACAGACTTTCCACCCTTCACAAAAACTAACTGAAAATGGAGTATAGATCTAACTGTAAAGTGCAAAACTATAAAACTCCGGGAAGATACCATAGGAGAAAATCTAGATGACCTTGGATGTGGCAATGACTTCTTAGATACAACACTAAGGGCATAATCCATGACAGAAAGAGTTGATAAGCTGAACTTACTGAATTTTTTAACTATTGTTCTGTGAAAGACACTGCCAATAGAATGAGAAGACAAGCCACAGACTAGGAGAAAATATTTGCAAAACATCTGTCTGATAAAGGACTATTATCTAAAGTACACGAAGAACCATTAAAAATCAATAAAAAAAAATGAAAATCCATTTAAAAAAAGGCAAAAGACCTTAACAGACATCATGAAAGGATATGTTGTTGATAGGGGAAAAGATGCTCTATGTCAAATGTCACTGGAGAACTGCAAATTAAAACTAGCCAAATACTACTCTATAGCTATTAGAGTAGCCAAAATACAAAACACTGACAACACCAAAGGCTGACAAGAACGCAGAGTAATAGGAACTCATTCATTGCTGGTGACAATGCAAAATGATACAGCCACTTTGGAAAACAGTTTGGCAGTTTCTTACAAAACTGAATACACTCTTTACCATCCAATCCAGCAATTGCACTCCTTAGTCTCTATCCAAAGGAGTTTAAAACTTGTATCCCCACAAAAACATGCACACGAATGTTTGTAGCACACTTACTCCTAATTATAAAACTTAGAAGCAACTAAGAGGTCTTTCAGTGGGCAAACTGTGGTACATCTAGACAATGGATTATTCAGCACTAAAAATAAATGAGCTATCATGCCATGAAAAGACATGAAGGAACCTTAAATGCATAATAGTTCTAAGTGAAAGATGTCAATCTGAAAAAGCTCCATACTGTATGTTTCCAATTACACGACATTCTGAAAAAGGCAAAACTACGGAGATGATAAAAAGATAGGTGGTTTCTGGGGGTTAGAAGGGAGGAAGGGATGAGAAGAAAGAACACCAAGGATTTTCAGGGCTGTGAAACTACTCTGTGACCTTACAGTGGTGGATACATGTCATTATACATCTGTCAAAACCCAGAAACTGTACCACAAACTCCAAGAGTTAATCCTAATATAAATGATAGATTTCAGGTGATAATGATGCATGGATGTAGGTCCATCAGCTGTAACAAACACACTGCCCCAGTGGAGACGTTGGTAGTCGTGGAGGCTGTGCATGTGTGAGGGCCAGGGAATGCATGGGACATCTCCGTACTTTCCTCTCCATTTTTCTATAAACCTAAAACTGCTCTAAAAATAAAGTCTCTGTTTTTCAGTTAAGAAAAAAAAAAAAGGGAATGAATGACACAACCAAAACTCAGGAGAGGGTGACAGAAGGTGATGGGTTGCAGATGTAAACAAAGGGCTTCTAGGAATCTGGTTAGTTCTTAAGCCGAGTGACAGATCCCCAAATGAATCAGTGATGACATTTCGGAGTCCCTGGATTTACCGCCCCTGGTGCTGACCATCGAGATAACAGCTTTTCCTTGTTTAAACCCCAATTTGAGTTGTGCTTTCTGTTATTCCCAGTTAGAATCACCCAAACTGGTAGTGTCTTAATTTGGATGCAGTACAACTGGGATCTGATTTAGCATGTCAACATTTAATCCTATTCTGTTTGTCTAAGCAGATCATTAAAACTTTACATTAGTTACCCTCCAACTATAAAAAAAGATATGTTTGAGGGAAATAAAGAAACTGTAATTAAAACAACTCAGTATTTTTCCAACCCTAAAATGTATCTCCCTTGAAAACATTCTGATTAAGCATGTGTGATACCAAGGACAATCAAGACTTTTTAAAAAATCTATAAATCACCAAAGAGATAAGGCATCAGGTTTGTACTCTTGCCCTCCGTGGGGAGCGGCTTAATCTGGCTGGAAGATCACACATTTCCCATTGGAGCTACAGGCTAGAGGTCAGACCACAGGGCTGAATTCAGCTACCACAGGAGTTCTTAAAAGAACAAACAAGGAAATGAGATTTTGTTCAGAAAGGGGCATGGTCTCTGCTGTTTTGACCAGAGAACTAAAGAACAATGGTTTCTCCACAGACAAGTCCTATACTAGAAATTGTGCCCTGCTTAGGAAATCACCTCCATTCCACCTACTTGCATAGACAAAAAAAGGGGTGGGGCAATAGAGGGACATACATGGGCACACACCATTCGTTCTACCTACCAGACACTATGAGCTAAGCCCTTCACCTGCATGGCTCTATTTAATCCTCAAAACAACCCTGCAGGGGCACCTGGGTGACTCAGTCAGTTAAGCGTCTGATTCTTGACTTCGGATCAGGTCATGATCTCTCTTGTGAGATCGAGACCCACATCAGGCTCTGCACTGACAGTGTGGAGCCTGCTTGGGATTCTTTTTTTCCTCTCTCTCTGCCCCTCCCCTACTCATGCACATACTCTCTCACTCTCTCTCTCAAAAATAAATCAACGTAAGGGGAAGAAAAACCTGCAAAAGCAAGTCTGCTCATCTCCTAAGATGAAGCTATGGAGAGGTTTAGTAAGCTGCCAAAGGCTGCCCACTAGTGGTTCGTGGAGCTGAGATTCACACCCATGTCTGTCTGATTCTAAAGCTCGTATTCGTTTATTATCATACACAAGAACCACAAAGAATACCACAGGACAACTCAGTCTTGGAGCATTACCTCTTTGCAGGGACTCAAAGGCTGCCCCTGCACCCCCGCATCTCTTACGCGCTGTTAAGTCCAGTGCTGGCCACACCATGAAGATGCAGACCCAGCCAAGCTTAGCAGGATTCCATGATGAAAAGGGATCCCTACCATCCTCGGCTCCCAGACCAAAAAGGCTGGCCCTCACATCCACCAGCCACTTCACACATGCATCGTCTTGGCCACAAGAGGAACAAGGTTGAAAAACCAAAAAAAAAAAAAAAAGAGCGTTTGCTCAAGCAACTACACCCCGTCTGCCCCCAGTCCAGCTTCACTCTGAAGCTGACTCTTGATGCTCATTCTCCCGACAGTCATTTCCACAATTACCTAAGGTCCAACAAGAGACAGCCCTCAGGAGAGGGGCGCTGCTGTAGATGGCGTGCATGTACATGAGGTGAACCATCAGCTCTGCCAGCCACCAATAGCAGAGGAGGCGACCCAGCCCCAGGGCAAAGGCCGAAAGGCTGGACTTCAGTGAGCAGTACTCTTGCTGCTGCATCTAAAGTAAAAACAAAAGAAGTCATTAGATTGCGTGTGGACTGTTTGCATCTTTCAAATAGTCCCCTAGACAATGTTTCTAGCATACTTCTCACAAATTTTATTCATATATCTACTAAAAGAGGATTGGTTTAGTTATTCATTGTTCTTAGGTGAAAAAGTCACACCCAAGACCGAAAACTCTGTCCCAGAGTAAGAACAGGGTGGGGCCAACAAGCTAGCCAAGAACCAAGATGGGTTCTGCATCCCTCCATCCCTAGCAACAGCCCTGCAAAAAGCCAGGGTGGAGGGCAAGATCTGATATAGTCTCTCTTCCTCAGGACTCTGGAGTCTCTTTGGGCCCAGGTGTCACCGGCCTGTCTTCATCCATCACCCACCCACATGTAAGGCTGGTAAAAGTAAGGCCAAGTCAGGAAGGGGCACAGGACTGGTAAGAGAAAGGGAGAATGAGACACAGAACCTGGCAACAAGGAGAAAATGAGATGTGGGTGTGTCGTCTTACCTGAAGTTGTTTTTGAAACAGGCAGAATAAACGCAAACAGGGACACTACATGGGACAAATCTCTGGCTCGGCAGGCAGTGCAGTGTAACACTTAAGAACATGGACTTTACAGTCAGAACTGGGATCCAATTCTAGCCCAAACCACACGGCTGTGTGATCCTGAGCAGGTTACTTAATCTCCCTGAGGCTTGTTTCCCTCATAAAGTGAAAAAAAAAATTGTCATGACTAAATATGGTAACACAGAAGAGGTACTGAGTATAACACCTGGCATATAAAAAGCACTGGCTAATTGGTAGTATCTGATAAGTGATGTGCCTCCTACTGCCTTTCTTCACATTCTTCCCTCATGGCATCCCAGACTACTGGCTACAGGGCAGAATTAGGACACAGTTCAGAGCCAAACACCAAAGGTAAAAGAAAGAAGTTCTTATTGTTCAGAGTCACCGACAAACTACTGAGCTCACTCAATATGTGTGGACATATTGAGTCAAAGTAGCCAGGCTCTGGGTCTTGCTTGCCCCACTGCCTGCTGCTTAGGGACGCCCAATAGTTTAAAATACATAATAGATGCTGAAAGGCAGAAGCATCTTGTAAAATCTGCGTGAAGTCCATCAATTTCAGACTTACACCACTAGACAAACGTACAAAAACAAGAGAGAGCAGGTCAATTTCTGGATCTTGCTCTGACAAGATTTTATTAGACTGAAGCCTGCTATGTAATACAGAGGTGAATTTAATGCATAAATGATGAAGTAGAATCTGCAAACATTCGCTGGCAGAAGAAATGGGCTTGATTTAGCTTTTGACGGTATGGGCTCAAGACACCACACAAACAGGTAAGGCCCATTCTTAGGGCCTCTTTGGCTTCCAGGCTCCTTGAACATCAAAGGCACAAGGAGTCCCGCTACAGTCAGGAGGAGTGAGAGGCAGTGCCCTCAGAGAGGAGGGGGAACCTGCACACCAGGGTGGGTATTTTTATTCCACTTTGACAATGCATTCTACCACTTCCGCAAACTGTCCTCCCACAGCAAGAAGCCAGCTGAAGAAATTCTGGCTGGCTCAGGGGCATTACAATAACCTGCATGAATGGTGTGCTCCCTTTCACCATCTGCTTGGGTAGCTGCACCAAGGAAAGCTCATTGGTTTAATATTTTCCATGTAAATTGATCAAACCAACAGGAATTTCCTTTTTCCATTACCTGTCCACAGCTGGCCTTAGAAAGGTATTTTGCCGAGCCATTCCAACCTCCCTTGTTAGAACCAACAGTAACTGCTGGGAGAGATCTACCAGGTCACCTGGGAAGAGTTTTCCAGGAAGGAACACTGGGCATATGAGGGCTTTGCAGACCCATACAGATCACAGCCGAATGCAACCACAGCTGAACTATGTGACACAATGCACATCCCTTACCAGGCATAAACTGAGGGTGGTTTTCATTTGAATGCATACCATAAGTGTGCATGCTCTCCAAGACTGCATAAAGTCTACCGCAATGGATCTGTAGGCCAATGGATGGATAAAACTCCAATGCAGAAACGCCTACCTGCCCAATCATTCATGTCTACATTATTGAATTGAGAAGAAAAGGAAATAACTCAAATGTCCAAGAGCAGGAGGTTGGTAAAATGCATGAGTGCACCTCAATATATTATGTAGCCGTTAAACTATTTTTTTCAATGTGTATAAATAATGAAAGACTGGAAAGATACATACCAAAATGGCGACAGTGACTGTACTCTTTTTGGTAGGATTTTTGGGTTGCTTTTAACAATTGGTTATTTTTATTATCGAGGGGAAAAGTAATGGAACTTCACGATATTGTGAAGACTTTGGTCCTCTCTGCTTATGACCAAAGTAGAGGCAAGGTCCTCTATTTCTTCACCTTTCTAAAAACCATCTAGCTTCAGGATCTCCCCTGGGCAGCCCGAAATCCTCTATGGGTAAGTATTCTCTCTCTCTCTCCTACACTAGACCCATGTTTATTTCTCAACTTCCCACCTTGCTTGTTGCTCAGTACCTATGTACTGAGTTCCTCTTTGTTCATTCTTTTCCAGCTCTCTAAAGCAAATTCATTTTGATCTAATTACCATCAGCAATTGAGGAAACAATTATGAACATAGTGTCCATTGGTCTGTGGAGGCTGGAAGAAGAGTTCAACCCAAGGCAATCAGCAGAGCTAAGACAGGAAGAGGCACCTACACCATTCCAGAGCACAGGTGGGCCTTTCTTGGTGCCACACT
Organism: Lynx canadensis; assembly: GCF_007474595.2. Classification (NCBI taxonomy): domain Eukaryota; kingdom Metazoa; phylum Chordata; class Mammalia; order Carnivora; family Felidae; genus Lynx; species Lynx canadensis. The sequence goes on from NC_044319.2 coordinate 32,465,010, forward strand.
CTTGGAGGGAAGCAAGTCCCCGGCTGAATGTGATAATGGCCTCAAAAGCATTGTTGACAGAACACAATCTTCAAACAACCAAATGTCCCCAGATTCTAAAAAAGCAGCTCTCTGCACATGGCCTGTAGGCCCCTAAGCGCAAGCCTACCCTAGCACAGGTCCCCTGAAGACCAGCCCCGCACCTGAAGTCTCAGAGCATCACTAGGGGTGCAGCCCCATCCCACAGAGCCCCCCCCACACACCAGCCAGGCAGTCAGGAAAACATGTCTACCTAATCACCTCTTAGCTCCAGGCAATCACCGTTCAAGGTCAGTTCAGAGGACTGCCTTCGCTTCCCCAAACAATGTGCAGTCTAAAAAATGACACAAATATCTATAATTAAGGAGAAACATGAGGTGCATTTTGTGGCTGATTGGCTTCCCAATAATGGCTTACCTATTCTCCTCAGGGCAAAACTTCTCTACCCGGTTTAATAAGGTATAATTACGTGTCACCACTGGACCAGAAGGGCTGGACTCTTCTCCGCAATGCCCCCTTTTTGATGCCAGATGCCTCCTCATTCCGAGTAACAGAAATGTCAATTCCTTAATCGTACAAGTGAATACAGGAGAAGGAAAACAATCCAGTTTCCTTCTATTTGCTTGTACTTAAGAAAAGTTATTCATCTTTCTTTAGAGTCATGTGATTGCAGTCCATTTGTAACTTCAATCTAGTTGACTCCGTTTTAAAAAAATTCAGCATTTGTCCCTTGCCAATCCAGCAGGAATAAAAGACATGCCATACACAGCTCCCCTAATGAGCAGGGCTGCTCTCTTGCCTGTGTGCGAGCATTTCATTTCAGAGATCTCAAACCTCGGGGGGTGCCAACCGTAAGACCATTGGAAACTGCCATCAATGGGAATTTTTAGTTAAGACTCCACTAAAAAATACACATTAACTCATCTGCCAAATGCATTTTAAAACATGTTATATTTTAAAACCTCATTTCATGCAAATTGCATAAAAAGGAATATTGAAGCCTTTCAAAGATAGTCTGATGATTAAAGATGACAGTTCTCAAAGATGAAAAGTTCTCTTCCTTCACACACTAATAATACATATGTTTAAGAGCACCAAACAAAAGCCTTCCCTGGAGCCAATGTTCAACTGTGCCAAATCTGCTCTAACCTCTACCCTTGGGTCAAGGGCACTGTAGCCAGGTGTCTTATTCCTTTGTAATGGAGGGCATCTCTCTAGTCCGTGGTCACAGACTACACCCCCTACTCCCAACAAAGCATTCTGTCATCAGCCCTGCCCTGCCCCTCCCCAGGCATCCAGACCAGGCCAGGGGTTTTCAGGGGTCTCTGTCACAACAGATGTACCTACAGCTGGTGCAGCTGCCACAGGACGAGGACCTCCAGACCCAGATGTCCACCGGGACACACGGCATCCTCTAACTCCTGTGGGACTGGCTGCCCAGCTGGCAGCAAGGCTCACATCTGTACTCCTTCCACCCCAATCTGCATTCTCTTAGCCTCTCTTTGTTTCCGTGTTACCATCTATAAAGTAGTGGTAACAACAGTATCTCTCTCCGCCTGTGGCCTTGGTGATGAAGAAGCTGGCACATGCCAGGCCTGGCTGAGAGCAAGTGCTCAGTCCGTGTTATACCAGATGGCCTCTAGAGCCAGAGCCCGCCCCAAACCCGGAGCAGCATGTCTGTGACATTGCCCGCCTGCCCAGCTCTCACAGGCCCCAGCCACTCAAGGGCTGGGCCCACCCCGGTACATGCAGCAACCACCTACATCTCTCTCCCAAAGAGACAGAGTCAATACAACTGGCCTCTTCTAAGGCCAAGAATGGCCACTGCCCAGAATCCCCCACTGCTGTGCCCACCTACGTGACAGGTCACCCAGAGTCTTGGTTCTGGCCTGAACTGTATTAGTTCACAACCTTGGGAGCTTCCTGGGGTAGAATCTAAAACTGGCCCCTATACACAGAGGGCATGGAGAGACAGAAGAAAGAGGCAGGCCACTCCAGATTGGTAGGTGGCCAGTGTAATAAGCAGAGGAACTTCTATACCAGGCTGGGCTGGGGTGGCTGCAAGAACTCCACACCTGCCTACCAAATCTTAAAAGTTTATACAGAGGCCTTAAATAAGTTCAGTCACATATTCAGTCCAGAGGGTCTCGATGACACCCTATTCTCAAGTCTATGTCCCAGAAACAGCTCCTAGTGGGGAATGGTAGGCCAATTGTACATTCTAAGGACAGGGGAAGGGGTGAGGAGCTCTGACTGCCTAGGTTCAGCTTGCGGGTCAACAAGCAATCACATCCTCTCCAAGACCTCCTCCAACAACCTACCCCAGAATTGTCACACACTTTCGGCTAATGACAACAATAACAGTAATCATTAATACTTCACAGTGTTTACACGTTAAGCCATGTTACCTATACAAAATCGTTTGATCCTGAGAACAATCCTATGAGGGAGATACTATTATTCTTCCTATTTCACTGATAAGGAAACTGAGTCACAAACAATGTAAGCAATTCACCAAATGCTCTCTAGCCAAAGAGAAGCAGGAATTCAAATCCTGTAACAGTAGGGTTGGGCTCCAGGGTCTTTGCTCTTAACCACCATGCTCCCCTGGAGGCGGGGGGAGCACAGCCCTCAGCAAGGACAAGCCCCCTGGCCCTACCACACTCAGACTCACTGTCCTGCCCCACACCAGCCCCCCCCCACCCCACTGCACAATTCCACCTGCTCAGGGAAAGATGTGGGGACCCCAGGCTCCAAGCTAAGTGAATAAATAAGCCTTGTGTGAAAGTGTCTCTGTTTGTTAACCTGCCCCCAGCCACAGAAGAAAAATAAGCAGGGTATATGTTCCTGAAACTGCAAATGCCATCTGAGAGGGCCTTCAAGTCGAGGCCCTGCAGCCTCTTAACAGGCAGATTTTTATCTGCTCACGATCAGTGTGCAAATCTCACATGCCTTACCTCACAGAGGACACCTCTTCTATGCTTCCCTCATCTTGTGTATGCAATTTACACACAAACAAACTGGGTGAAAGATACATTCTCCCCAGGGTGTGCCTAATACTGTCATTTTACCAACCAGAGTTTGCCCTTCCAGTTGGTTTCCACAATGGGGCTCCGCTGCCCCCTGGTGGCACAGCCTCATTCTCTGGCTCTCGCTGACCTGACCACCTAAGAACCATGACTGTCAGTCAGTATTATCATTTTAGGTGACATTTATTCATTCACTCACACAAACGTTGCTTACAAGGTCTTCCATTTGGCTTTCCTCCTCCCACTCTTGGGAGTGCAGCCCCTTCCTTCTTGGCCCCCCTGAAAGAATTCTTTCACTACTAGCTTTAGCTTCCTGGTTAACTGCTCCCCTTTGAGACACATTTCTCTCAAAGAAGGTAAGTGCCCCATAAGACCTTCTGTAACTGCAGAAACCTCTTGGCTGCTTTTACTTATCCTGCAGCTTACTAAACATTTTGCCATTTCTACACCGACTTTCCTATGCATCTTCCCAGATCATACAGAAATGTTTCAATTTGCCTTGAGTTTCCTGGTTTTAGCAAGTGCTACCATTTTGAAAGGAATGAAAAAAGAGAAGAGGGGTAAGACAGAGATGCAACCAGAGTCCCTACAGGACAAAACCTGGAGGGCCTGAACCCACACTGCACTTGGTCACCCCCACCCTCTGGCCCCCAACTCTATTGAGGAACTTAGGACAGTTCAGCCCCTCAACAACCAGCAGGCATCAGAATCACCTGAAGGCCCATTAAATCCCATTGCTGGGCCCCACCCCCAGAATGTCTGAATCAGATCTGAGGTGGGGCCCAAGAATCCGCATTTCTAACAAGTTCCCAGGTGTTCCTCCTGCTGCTAATCCAAAGACCACACTTTGGGAACCACGGAGCTAGAAGATCAGCTGCCATCACTAACCCCCTATCTTTCACACAATCATTTTAAACATAATTTTCAAACACAATCTTCAAATACTTCATGACAGAAGAATGATCCTATGTAACCCAAACTGAGGTATGAGAAACCGTATGCCAAACATGTATCTGCCTGGAATATCCATTTCACTTGAAGACTTATGGAGAAAAAAAAGTTAAATAATTTAACTGGCAATTTTAAAACTGTACCTTGTTGTTATAATGCAGAAGTACACTTTTGAGTACAAGAATAACTTCAGGGGATTTTTAAGACAGAATATGAGATTTTTAAGAACCCTGCTATTTTTCCAGGGGGCACCTGACATGCTCGCCTTTGGAAATATGCAACACTGCTGCTGGCCCTGCACTTTGGGCCCATTTCCAGGCATGTGTATGTGTACACGTGTGCATGTGCATGTGCTGTGTTTTATGTGTACATGAGTTGTACTGCATGTGCATGTACATGTGGACATATGTATTAATATTCTCACCTCCATCAAGATTGTTTTGGTGACAGGAGGTAGGAATGTCCCTTGAGAAACACAGGCTTTAGGTATTATCAAGTACTTAACTTTTATTAACTTCATGAACATGTTCCATGAGGCTAGCTATAGAATGAAAACAAAAATTCAAAGTAGGAGGGAAAATGAGATGGGAATGACATAGATAGCTTGATGGGAGCTTCAGACAAAGCTGTAGGGAAGCTGGGTCCTGGACAGAAACAGGCACTTGGACCCAAAAACACACTGTTACCTTGAAACTCTCTCTACCTGCACTCTGTTGGCTCATCTAGGTCCCCCTGAACAATTCCCAGGCGATGGCAGTTACTTCATAAGCAGTTTGTGACAATAAAGGAGAACATGGTATTTTCCAGCCAACAGCATAGATAGTATCTCTTTCTACTTTTCCAAGTACCACCACCAGAATCCACTTTTGTCTTTCCCTGGGACTTCCTGGCAGTGGATACCCACCCTTAAGTTCCTTTCTGTGCCCAGTTACTAATCCTGGTTGCCAGCACCCACTGAAGAGTCAGGGTGGGGGGTTCCTAGAGCCAACATGCCCCAGAGACAGGCTGATCTGTATTTCAAATACTTATTTCTCACGTCACAACAGAAACGTGTCTTAAATTTGTGGGCACCCCAGAATGAAAAGCCTCAGGAGTCTCATGGATGGCCATGGCCAACAAGGACGGAGTACCAATCCAGTCCCCCCACGGGCTCTACCTGGGTGATGAACTCTGGGAAGCTGAGGATGGGCCCGTTGTGGAAGACGGGGTAATAGAAGACGTAGGCCACCAGCCAGGGAAAGGAGTAGAAGCTGTTCTCAGTCTCCTGCCAGCAGAACTCGAGGCTGAAGCTGGTGTAGTACAGGCAACGCACGGTCAGCGTGAACTGCAGCAAGTAGTACTCGTTCTCCGTCTGGTACCACCCTCTCTGCAAAGTCACAAGAAGAGGACAAGTCTGGAGTGCCAAGGAGGGATGCCATCCGGTCCCCTGGGAAGGAGACCGCTTCCACAGAGAGAGCAGCTGTACCATACAGGGGGTTTCTCCACCACTGGGAAGCAGGTAAATCTCAGTGGGAATGGAAACCAGGAGTTAATGAGCAGTGGGTGGAAGAGCGTCTCTAACACCGCTCATCTACTTAGCGTTAGGCCTCATGTGCGGTGATGAGAGTTTGCCCAGATAGGCATCAGGTTCATCCAGTGGGGGACATGGAGATGAGCTACAGCCAGTGGATACTTGGACAGTTCTTCCAACAATACTGAAGGCAAAGAGAGGCTTATAAATGTCACATGGGATTCCTGTGTTCAACACATTTTTCCTTTTGCTCTTCTGTTAATCTGGCTCCACATGTAGTTGAGAACTATTTGCCAAATAAGCTTTAGAAACACAGTCAAGAAAAATAGTCCTTGCCCTCGAGGTGTCTAAATTCCCACACAGCAGATAGGCATGTAAGTATATAATTACAATGCAGCACGAGATAAGACATAACAAGCATGTACTAAAAGATGTATGAAATAAAAGACAAGAAGCAAATGCGGTAGAATCTTAACAGTACTAGGTGGAGTAAAATTTGGATCATTTTATAATCTTTGTGTTTTTACATTTGCCATTATATATATTGCCTTTTTAATGAGAAGAACAAGTTATGGGAATACAGACCAGATATAACGGGGGACAAAGAAAGGAATAGTTAATGTGATCCATGGGAGGACTTTTACAACTTTACACAGAAAAACCAACAGTGAAGAGTTTCTATTGCATGTCTGAGCCTTCAGCAGCCACTGAGAAAGACTAAGAGAACTGCAAGTGCAAGCATGGAAACCCGGGGCTCCTGAGTGGCTCGGTGGGTTAAGCAGTTAAGCGTCCGACTTTGGCTCAGGTCATGATCGGCTCAAGTTCACGGGTTTGAGCCCCGCCTCAGGCTCTGTGCCGACAGCTCAGAGCCTGGAGCCTGCTTCCGATTCTGTGTCTCCCTCTCTCCCTGCCCCTCCCCTGCTCGTTCTCTGTGTCTCTCTTTCAAAAATAAACATTAAAAAAAATCTTGTTAATAAAAAAGCATGGAAACCCAAAGCAAGTAGTTTCTGCTCATTTCTTTCCCTTGGGCAGTATTTTTCAAACCTCTAGTCTGCATAATAAATGGAATGTTTAGTCACTACCAACATCCATAACTGATGCTAACTATTGCCACACAAATGATAATTATGATTGGAGTCTGTTTTGTACATTTGCCAGGTCCCCAAAAAGTTAGGTGTGAATTCTTTTATTTTTATTGCAGATCTATTTTTAAACCCATGTATTTAAATGATCACCTAGTTAATCATTGTGGGAAGTCTCTTTTGTTAAGATGGAGACACTACCCTACTTTCTCTCACAAGTCCAGATTTTGACATATGTGCTTAAAGTGTTAGCCCCAATTCGTTGGTGAGAAAAATTAAAATAGCATAACAGGAAATACCACTGAATTTTCAAAATGCTACAGTTTTTACAAAATCACTCAACATATATCATGTTATCAGAGGCTCAGAGAAACTCCACGTGGAAGATAGAGCACATACTACTTCCATTTTCAAAATGATGAAATTGAGACTCAGGTTAAATGACTGCCTCCAGTTTCAAGAGTAGGAAACACAGCTACTAGAAGAGACACGGAACCAAGTCATCCACTGGCTCATCTTTCCTGCAACTGTGCCGACCCACAGTGCGTAAGTGCTATCACCTAAGCCAGTGGATGAATGATCATGTGAACAAGAGTAAAGATACCACGATACCACAAGACTTTCAGTGCCACAATGACTAAAGAAAGAATATCAAAACTTCCCAAGATTCTCTGTGCAAGGAAAATACCTTCCTTATCTGTTGCAGGGACTATCATGGGTACTGCATGAGATGAGGCATGTGAAAGTTCCCCATAAATTGTAGAGCACTCTACAGATGATTTTTTTGTTAAATGCAGAGAAGACTATTGCTTTCTTTTCCTGTTGCTCCTTACCCTCTGTTCCTATGACATCTGGCACCATCCATGCCTACCCACACTGGAAAAAGAGGTAGAAGGTCAGCCCTGGGCAACCTTAGAGGGCTAAGACAGGGTCAGACACAAAAGACAAGATTCCAGAAGGCAACACACCCGGATTCACATGCATCAACCCCATATGGTCACTAGGGGGACCCCCACCATGATTCTTCAATTGACTCTTGGCTGAAAACAAAGGCATCTACCCAATGGGAGCACTTCTAAAGGGGCCTTCTCCTTCTCAAGGGTAAAACAGAGACACTTACCTTCACTTCCTCCACATCTTGCAGCCTCAGTGTGGTGAGCAGGAAGAGAGAACAGAGCCATGACAGGAGCTGCGACTGGAACTGGGCCACGCAGAAGGAGATGAGGGTGTGGAGAAAAATTATGGCCGTGCCTTGGGCCCCCAGAACACACCAGGAGGCCCACATTCCGTAAGCCCCCAGGATCCAGGGTCTGTGCTGCAGACAGGGAGGGACACAGTGAGAGACAGACAGAGGGAGAGGGCAGAGAGGAAAAGAGAAAAGAGTGAGTGAATGGGTATTGCTATTAAAGGTTCTACATAGAAGCATAATGCTTACTGATCCATTAACCAAACTATTCTCACTGCCCTGGGGATTTAGTGAAACCCAAACAGGTTTCAGAAGGACCTTCCACATTAGCCCTAGAGTGACGGCTGCCTACCCTAGAACTCCACCAGATCCACCCAGAAGGAGCCACTTTCCTGCCTTCAGCCAAAGCCACCCAGACCACTGGATCCTACAAGATATTGAGCCGACTTTTCAAAAGACACTATGGAAGCCAGAAGCCCGTTGGGAAAACCACCAACCCGGAACCCTGCGTACACCATCCTGCAAACGTGAAGGTAAAAGAAAGTATTTGTACACATTTCTCAGGTGTTTCAGTGAGACAGTTGAGCCAACCAAACCACAAACGGCTTTCTAAGGTCCAAACCAGATTTCTACATTGAAATATCTCATGTATTTTTACTAACGTATTGTTTACTGTTTACAGAAAAAGTATATCTTACCTGCTTTATACGATATTGAGACCTTTGTATAGTCAATCTGATTGGCATGTTCATTCGCATTTTAGGAGAATCAGAATGTCGTTCTATCCAATTATAAAGTTTTATAATTACTGACAGTAAATAACTAAATGAATATGTCTTTGCTTTTATGACATATTCTTGGTCATATCTGGCTGATAAATCCTTACTTAAAACCACAATACTGTTTTAACATTGTTAGAGAGGCAACATATTATAGAGGTTTAATTACCCAAGCTTTGAAGTCCAACTGCCCAAATAAATCCTGATATCCCCATTAACTACCTGTGTGACCCCAGGCAAGTGACTTCATCTCTCCATGCCTCAGTTTTTTCATATGTACAATTAGGATAAGGGCATGTACTTCATGAGGATTAACTTAATGCATGTAAAACGCTTTCCACAGTGTCTGCATACATAGTAAGAACATGACCAATACTAGTTGTCTAGTCCTAGAGGGAAATACAACGGGTCTTTCTGGTGTACATTTAAAAATATGGTTTCCAGGAATACACCACATTGAAAAGTTGGGAATGCTTGAAATAGGTCTCCTTGTGAAAACAAGAAGAATTTTTTTTTTTTTTTTTTTTTTTTTTTTTTTAATGTTTATTTATTTTGGGGACAGAGAGAGACAGAGCATGAATGGGGGAGGGGCAGAGAGAGAGGGAGACACAGAATCGGAAGCAGGCTCCAGGCTCTGAGCCATCAGCCCAGAGCCTGACGCGGGGCTCGAACTCCCGGACCGCGAGATCGTGACCTGGCTGAAGTCGGACGCTTAACCGACTGCGCCACCCAGGCGCCCCAAGAAGAATTCTTTAAAACAAAGACAGATGTGGACCACAAACTGTAAATCTCATCCTTACATGCTAACTCTTCCAAAATACTGCCAAAGTACCATCCCTTCCCAAACCTATGCTCCAGCCCAAGAGAGAACATTTTGAATGAGCAACTAGGTCAGCCACTTTTAAGTTCCAAGAAAATCAGAGAAAACTGCAGTTCAGTTTTACTATTTTTCCATCCTACTGCCACAGAAAACAGCTACATAAATTTGCTTCAGATTTTCCCCCAAATACTCACCTTTGGGCAGAGTCCATTTATAAGAAACAAGGTCGCCAAAGACCATTTTAGGAAGTAGTTTTAACAAATGAGAAAAAAAAAAAAAGGTTTTTCCAACATAATCCACAGCATTTACTACCAGGAATCCTTTTCCACACACACACATGGCAACATACATACACACAGCTACATTTTATTAAGCGTTATTTGACCCATTTGGAAGAAGCCTGTTTGTTTGGCTTTCATTTGGGAACTTAACCAAAGACTAAGGGGCTTCAATTTGGAAAAAGCTGAAGGAGATTCTCTGGTGAATTTAACGGTGCCCACCAAAGCTACCGTACAGGCCCACATGTTTGTTCCCAATTCTCATCCCCCACTGTCTTCCTCTTGCCATCTAGGACAGGCAGACCACATTTAATGCCATTCTAAGGAAGCACAGAAAACACTCTCACGTTGCCTTCATGTTCTCCACTAGCCCTCATATTATCTACTCATTCTCCCCAGTGGGTCGAGGCATCCATGGCAGACAGGTGACGTAAAGAAAAAGATAAAAATAATACTTACTTTTTTAAAACTGATATAAATTAGGGGGTACCTGGGTGGCTCAGTCAGTTGGGCATCCAACTTTTTTTAATTTTTTTTTAATATTCTTATTTTTGAGAAAGAGAGAGAGAGACAGACAGAGAGACAGAACACAATCAGGACAGGGGCAGAGAGAGAGGGAAACACAGAATCTGGAGCAGGCTCCAGGCTCTGAGCTGTCAGAACAGAGCCCGACACAGGGCTCAAACTCACGAACTGTGAGATCATGACCTGGGCTGAAGTCAGACACTTAACCAACTGAGCCACCCAGGCACCCCAGTTAAGGATCCAACTCTTGATTTTGGCTCAGGTCATGATCCCAGGGTTGTGGCAGCTGGAGAGGGGCTAGAAATGGAAGAGTGACCCTGCCCACCCATACAAGCTGCATCTGGATGGCCTGAGGAAGGGGTCTTTCCCCAAGTGCTTCAAAGACCATTTTCATATGCAAAGGCCTAGGGAGGCCTGTTTCACCGATATCTACTCCAAAAGTGCTTCTGTATTTATCAAACTTTTGTCTACCTCTTTAGTGAAAATGCTTAAGTAGCAGGTATTAAGCTTCTGACACCAAATATGTTGGGAACTACTTAACTTTTCAAAAATCAAAAATAAAATGGGTTATGTTTTATTCAAAAACAAGACTTCTCATTCCTCGCCAGAAGGACTTTAAGACTTTTCCCCCCAAGCTTTCGGGGCAACCTGGGCAGATACACAGTTTTGATCACACACATAATCTATGTCAAGCTCAAGTTTTAAAAAATCCACCTAAGAGTCAACAAAATCCCAGTTTGTTTAAATTAAGTGATGATTATGACTGGAAATTATGGGCCACTTGAGAAGAAGGCACAAAGAATCATTTTACACAAAACATGAGCTTAATTTAAAGCTGGGCTGTGATGTTTCTAATTTAGAAATTTAAATTCTAATTCTATACAATGCTTTTGAGATTTTTGAGATAGTTGTAGATTCACCTGCAGTTATAAGAAATAATACAAAGAGATCCCCCCTCCTACACTTCACCCAGTTTTTCCCAATGGTAATATTTTGCAAAACCATAGCATATCCAACGAGGATACTGACATTGCTACAATCCACCAAATTTATCCAGGTTTCCCCAGTTTTGCTTATACTCCTTTGTATGTGTGTGTGTGTTTAGTTCCATATAATTTTATCACAGGTATAGGTTCAGTCTCCACCACAGTAAAGATATGTAACATCTTATCTTTACAGATGGAGGTAAATAGTTCTATCGCCATAAGGATCTCTTGTGTTACCCTTTTGCAACTACCTCCTTCCCACTCCCTTTATCCCACATCCTTACCCCCTGGAAACCACCACCATCTTCCCCATTTCTAAAATTTTACTTGAAGAATTGTATGCAACCTTTGGGGTTGGCTTTTTTCACTCAGTGTAATTCCCTGGAGACTCATCCAAGTTGCTGAGGGTATTTAAAGTTTGCTCCTTTTTACTGCTGTGTAGTATTCCATGTTATGGATGCCTCACCACTTATTTAACCATTCACCTGTTAAAGAACATCTGGGTTTCCAGTTTTTTGTTATTCTGAACAAAAGTGATATAAACATATGTGTACAGTTTTTTTGTGTAAAAATAAGTTTTTATTTCTCTGGGATAAATGCCCAAGAGTGCATTGTTTGGGTGGCATGGTAGTTGCACGTTTAGTTCTACAAGAATCTGCTAAACAGCATTTCCACCAGGAAGGTATGAGTGCTCCATTTTATTCCCGTCCTCACCAGCATCTGGCACTGTCACTATGTTTCATCTGAGCCAGTCTGCCAAGTGTGCAGTGGTATCTCACTGTGGCTTTAATTTGCATTCACAAATCTCTTTCAAAAAGCATCAAAGTGTGAGCAACCTGAAGCTCGAGAGTAAGACAGGCTGGGCAAACTTTGTTGAGGCATAGGACTTTCCTGACCCCCTTCACTCGCCTTATTCCAGGCTCTTCAGTTTCTAACAGAAGATGAAAAGGCAGGTGAGGGAAGAGAAGAAACTTTTAAAAGTCTAGCAAACAATCAGAAAGAAACTACATTTCTGTGACAGTTGACAAAACAGCAAACTGAGAATGCAGTAGCCTTCCTCATGGGACACAGTGCTTCCCGCCCCAGACTGAAGTAGGTCGGCCACCTGCCCTCTGCTCCCACTGCTCCCTGTGTCTATGCTGAACTATTTCTCAAGATGGCCCATTACGGACTCTCTGCTTGATAGTCCCCCTTCACAGGCTAATATCCTGCCTTGTTCAAATTACAGTAATATAAGCCCAGAATCTAACATGGTGCCTAGCATATAGCAAGCACTCCATAAATGCGGGATAAATGAATGAATGGTGGAACAGTTGGGTGGGTACATGGGTAGATGTGGTCGATGGATATGCTTCCCCAAGTCTTTGGACTTAACCTAGTAGTTATGACTAACAAGTAACAAGAAGTTAGCACCAAAATTTGGGGCTGTTTAGTCCACTAACATGAAAATCTGCTGTTTTCCAAGGTCCCTACTTATACCGCTTAACCCCTTATAAACAAAGGCTGCTTTGCCAGTGCAGATGGAACGGAGGGAGTCACCTGACATCTCCCTGCCTACTGCCTGTTTTCCATCACAGGGGTCTCTTACAACTCTACCCGTGCTGGGGGAAATCTCAAATAGTTTACAACCGATAGGGCACAGGCACCAAGCTATGAAAGCAGACATCTGTGATAGAATCTGTTACCCATCACCCCACCCACTGGTGGGGGGGGGGGGCGGTTCAGAGAGACTAACCCTAAACTGGTGTGTTTCCAAGGCTGAAATCACCACCCCTGAGGAAAAACTATGTACTCACCCTCCTTTTCTTCAAATCTTCTTCACTGGGAGTCAAGACCCAGCCACAAGAAGAGCTGGTTGGCAATGCCCCCTCTTACAACATCCTTACTTTTCTCCCACTTCAGCTTGTTCTGTGCTGCAGGCACCGAATGATAAAAGGATGTGCCTGCGTGGTTCCCTCATTAGCTTACCTCCATCGGGAAGAGCAAAAGGGTAAAGTCTTGGTGAGGACAACTGTTGGCAACTACACCAGATTTTGCTGTCTATGAATTCTTTTTGTACATCTGCCCAGAAACCACTCAGTGGGGGCAACTGTTTGAGAATAAGTCAATCAATAATCCTTATGTATGCCATAATTTATTACATACTACATCATCAATTGCAGCTGCTACTAAAAAATATAGTTATATATTTTGGGGAGGGATATATACACATGTGTATATGTATGTGTGTATATATACATACACACACACACACACACACACACACACACACACACACAATCTATCCCCAAACAAAGAGGGAAAACCCAAAACCATCCCAGAGTCCAACAACCACATTCTAGCTGCTTCTCCTGGGAGCAAAGGCCAGTGGGCCCAAACAAAGCCAATTCCATCCCTCCTTAGATACGCACTGATGGAGGAAGAAGAGTCTGGTTAGCACAAGAGATTCCTATTAGGTGTGTGGTTTCAATAAAATGCTGGCAGAGAACACTGTTGACCACAGCCTTCCAGAGGTTAGTTTCCTCACTTCAGCCAATGCCACGGAACCACACTTTTCAGTCCTGTGGCTGATGAGCTCAGCTGGTCAGGGCCCGGTGCTAATGATGTGGGTTCTGCCAGTCAGAGGTACAGTGAAAACGTCGCTCTGTGGTTAGCAACAGCAGCCACCCTCAGCCCCCACACCAGGCCAGCCTTCTCAAAAGGTTCACACAGGGATATTTTTAGCTCTGAGGGCAGAGAACACAATGTCTCAGGTGGTAGCAAGGCCACAGGGGGTGTTCAGGAAAGGAGGCAACTGTCTGACCCACCCAACACACAATCCAATCATAACAAACCCACAGCCAAAGCTCAGAGCCATTACTCAGCCTCCCCTCCCAGGGTACCGGCCCTTGGTCCAGTCTCGCCAAAACCCAGAGAGAAAGCCCTGCCCAGAGAAAAGGCATTTATCCTTGTCCAAGGAGCTCAGTGGAAAGTTTTAGGACTTGTCCTGGAGAAGAGAAGGGAAGAGAAGAGAAGGGAAGAGAAGAGAAAAAAAGAAATCACACTGTTGAACCTCATCTGCCTCTCTCTGGGAGGAGCTGGGCCACCAAAGGAAGAGATGAGATGAGATGAGATGAGATAGTAGTTGGAGATGGGAAGCATCCTTGAGGGCTTAGAGGTTGGGCCAGGGAGAACTGCAGACATACTAACATGCCATCTGTGCAGGTGCTGTCTGTCCATAGCTCATGGTGCCTCTGGAAACGGGGGAATAAAGACAAGTATAGCCCAAATCTTCCACCGTAAGTCCCCAAAACATCGACCATCTGGAACACTTGGTCCAGGTGGTGAAAGCACAAAGCTAATGAGGCCAAAGCTGTGGTTCATACTTACACATCAGAACCAAGCAGACTCAGACAAAGAGAGCACTGTGCCCCAGCCACAAGCAGAACCCTGCCCACTGGCTGTCGCACAAGGCAACCTGTGGTTGAGAGGAGGGGATGGGAGAGACACACACACAGATGACTCAGTGCACACTTGGCAAGGAACACCGCCTCCTGACTTTGCATATGATGTGCTCTGCGGATGTAAAGTCCACCTGTCCCCCTGGGCCTGGTAATGAAATGCCAGAAGCCAAAAAAAGCAAACCCTTCCACTTCCTTCAAACTGCAGCTCATGAGCACCTCCTGGGAGGTCTTCCCTCACACCTCCAGGCACAGGTGCCCACTCCTCCTCCCAGGATCCCAACCCACCAGTACATCAGGTCCACAATCAAGATCAGTGTTTGGTCCCCTCTTGTTCTCACCCAACTTCCCAGGGGGAAGAGCTGTGGCTCTCAATCCTTTCCCCCAACAACCCAAGCTTGAAAGAGGGTCAGAGAAAGACATCCATGGGCAGAGTATAGGTATGGCTGAATAGGCAGCCTCTGCCCTCGGGGGCTTTAGAATCTCAAGACAGTTGCTTCCTCCCTTGAACACCCTAGAGGTGACTGCTCCCGGGAGCACACACGGACCAGTCACAGCACACAGCAAATACCAGCAGACCACAGCAGCAGCCACCACGTACTTGGCTTTTATCTTATACAAGCATAACCTTGAAAAACATCAGACCCTCACCACCACCCCAAGAAGCAAGCAGCACCATCCCTATTGCACAAATGAACAGGCTCAAAGTTATCGACTAACTCACTTAACACGTGTGGCTTGAAAGCAGCAAAGCTGGGATTTACCCAAGTCCTTCCCACAACTACTCTGAAAACTGCCTAAGATAAAAAGAGTCTCAACTCAAAGTAACAAGCAAATTAAATGGAAGAACATCTATATCCTAACCTAGGTAGATTTCTGACGGTGGTCCATGCAAATGAGAGCTAAAAATGGAGGGAATCTGGAAAGAGGGAGGAGCATCCAGTCAAGAGCATTCCTAAAGTTAATCTACATCTTAAATTCTCCAAGGGGCTAGATCTCCTGGGGGGGGGGGGGGGGAGTTGGTTCTTGAAGACAAGAAAACATCACTCTTTAGGCACAAAGCACAGGCATGCATATAGTACATCAAACGGACAGTGTATCTGTGGTATTAAAATTTCACAGTAAGAAAGTCACAATCGGGAAAAGTTTTATGTAAAAAGACTCTGGAGGAACAGGGGTAGTGACAATGAAAAAAAGCTACAGAAAACACTGATCTGTAGAAAGCAAACAAGAAATAGCAAGAGTAAGAGTGAGAGGCAAAGGAGACCAATCCGACATGGCCACGTCAGTCTCCGTGCATATGAAAGAGTCACAGGGAGGGCAGGAGATGAAACACTCAGTGTGCCCAAGGCACCCTCAGCTCTCCTTCTGCCCCACTTCACTCTTCCACATGTCCAGTTACAGTATATCAAAAATCAAACACAGAGAAAGGAACGTTTATAAGATTTGTAAGGTATAAAGAATAATGAAATAGCACTGGCATACCCACCATCAGCTTAAGATAAGACAAGGCTACATCAGTGCTTTAGAGGGTCCTGGGCATATGTCAATTATACCTCAATTAAAACAAGTCATAAACTGTCAAAGGGGAAAAAAGGGGTGGGCCTGCATTCCCCCCAATTCTATCCACTTCCCACCCCAACCAGACATAACCACTATCCCGAATTTTAACAGTAATCTCATCTTTGTAAGCATATATGTGAATGTATCATTTAGTTTTGCACAATTCTGAGCTTTATAAACATGGGATCTTATCTGATGGATTCCTCTGCAACTAGCCTTATTACTAGCTCAATGTTGTGATCCAAAAATTCATCCATGTTGACAATTCTAGCTATGATTCAGTCCTTTCCATGGAATACATTCACTATAATTCCTCCATTTCCCCATAACGGACACCTGGATTCCTTCTGGTTCTTCATTACAAACATCAATCACTGCAATGAATGGCCTGACTTGCCCCCTGACTGGCAAAAAGAGTTTCTCCAGAGACTATGTCAGAAGTAGCACTAGTAGCCTTGGGCTATGCATCTCTTTGAAGTAATATATTACAAAGAAGCCGTATCAATACATATGCACAACCTTTCTGTTTGAGTTCAGGTAGCTGTTATTTGATACAATCAGGATTTTTGTTTTGTCTTTGCTACGCTGGAAAGTAGGAAATGATACAGTTTTAAGATGTATTTGTTTGATTACTAAAAAAAGTTGAACAGGTGTTCTAAGTTTACTGGTCATTTATGCTTCCTCTTCCGCAAATTCCTTTTCACATTTGTGCCATTTTTTTCTATTGGGTGATTTGTCTTTTTCTTGGGAAATTTCTTTATATATTCCAAATACTAATCCTCTGTCAGGTTGCAAACAACTCTATTAGTGACTTGCCTTTCACTTTCTTCGTTGTGTCTTTGGCTACATCCAAAGATGTACACTAATTATACACTGATGATTACACATAATTATACATTGAGAAGTTCTTATTTTAATGTAGTTAAGCTTATCAATTGTTTTCCTTTACAATTTTGTATTTTTTGGGTCTTAAGAAATCTTTCTCAACCCTAATATCCACAGATAGTCTAGATCACACTTTGTAAAAGTTATATGCTTTTTTCTTTTTAAATCCTTAATCTACCTTGAAAAGGATTATGTGTCGTATGAGTTAAGTGTTCATTTCTTTTTAATATAGCTAAACAATTAGGTCAGCACTGCTTACTGAACAGTTCATCTTTTCTAATAATCTTTTTTTAAATTTTTTTTAAACATTTATTTACTTTTGAGAAACAGAGCACAAGTGGGGGAAGGGTAGAGAGATAGGGAGACACAGAATCCAAAGCAGGCTCCAGATTCTGGGCTGTCAGCACAGAGCCCTACACGGGGCTCAAACCCACAAACCGTGAGATCATGACCTGAGCTGAAGTCAGACGCTTAACCAACTGACCCACCCAGGCACCCCTGAACAGTTCATCTTTTCCACATAGATATGAAATGCCAATTCTGTCATAAATCAAGTTTCCATCTATGCATAGGTATTTTCTAAACTCTATTCTGTTCCATTGGTCTATTTGTCTATCCTGGTACCAATACAACAATGTCCTAATTATTATATCTTTGTAAGTCATACTTTCTGGTAAGGCATATCCTTTGATTTTGGTACCAATCTTATACTATCTTCATTAAATATACATTTCCTCCTTTTCTCTTTTCTGAAAAAGCCTGGTTAAGATTTAAGTCATTTGTGTCTGGATGTTTGGCAGAATTGGTTTATTACTAGTGTTTTTTTAATTTTTTTTATTTATTTTTGACAGAGACAGAGCATGAGTGGGGGAGGGGCAGAGAGAGAGGGAGACACAGAATCTGAAGCAGGCTCCAGGCTCTGAGCTATCAGCACAGAGCCCGACCCGGGGCTCAAACTCACAGACTATGAGATCATGACCTGAGCCAAAGTTGGACGCTTAACCAACTGAGCCACCCAGGCGCCCTGATTACTAGTATTTTCTTAAATAGATTTGACTAGTGATTAAATTTCTTTTCATGGTTTTGGTAACTATTTGGTCTATTTCTTCATGAGTCAGTTTTGGTAAGTTATATTTCCAGCAATTTGTCTGCTTTGCCAAAGTTTTCAAGATTTTTGGTGTAAAGTTGTGCAAAATATATATCCTCTTACTCTATTTTTTCATCAGCTTTTCCATACTTAATATCGGTTATTTGTGCACTTTCTTTTTCCTTGACCAATCTTACCATTAATTTCTACTTTTATTTTTGTTGTTTTCTTCCTTCCTTTTTTCTGTTCTTTAACTTCTTAAACTGTATGTACTTTGCTCATTATTTTTCAGCCTTTCTTCTTAATAGGAATGTGTAGGATTATGGTTTCCAATTAAATACCATGCTAGCCACACCCTACAAGTTTTGATACATGTAGCATTTTTCATTTATTTCTATTTTCTAACTTATAGTATGATGATCTCTTTTTGACCTACAAGTTATTTAAAAGTATGTTTTCTTTAATTTCTAAATGAGTTAGAGTTTTTAGGTCATCTCGTGTTACCGGTTTCCAAACTTAATTGCACTGGGATTAAAGAGAGTAACCTATACAGAACAGATACTTTGACATTTTGTTGAAAATACTTTGAAATGTGTTGAAATGTATGGTCTATATGTCATTAAATTTTATAAATATTCTGTGAATTCTCCAGTTGTTAGATATAATAATTTACATATATTTCTTATATCAAGCTCATTAATTATATTTTCCTTGTTTTTCTAAATGATATATTAGTCATGAAATTATGTTAAAACCTCTCCCTATAACCAAACTTTTTTAAGGTTTTTTTTTTTTGGGTGGGGGGGTGGGGGAAGACAGCAAGACCCAAGCAGGCTCTGTGCTGTCATCAAGGGCCCGACATGAACTCAGGAACCATGAGATCATGAACTGAGCCAAAATCAAGAGCTGGACACTTAAGTGACTGAGCCACCCAAGTGCCCCATAAACTTTTCTATCTTTATGGTACTGATCAACTTTTGCTTTACATCTCCTAAAGCAGACAAAATTAGAATTGTAACACCCTCCTAATGGAATTAACTCTGTATCATTAAATAATAATCCTCTGTCACTAATAATGCTCTTTGCTGGTTATTAATAAAACCACACCAGTATATGGGTGGACAGGGGAGTCTTAGGTTTGCTTGGAATGTCTTTTCCCATCCGTTTACCTACCAAACTTTCCATGTCCTTCCATTTTAAGTACATCTTGCTAAGAAGCACATCTCAGGACTCTATTTCTTTATTTTCCCTTACTTCTGTTTTTCTTTTTTAAGTGTATTTATTTTGAGGGAGAGGGAGAGGGAGGAGGGAGGAGGGAGGAGGGAGAGACAGAATCCCAAGCAGGCTCCGAGCCATCAGCACAGAACTGGATGCAGGGCTCGGAACTCACAAGCTGTGAGATCATGACCTGAACAGAGATCAAGACCCGGACGGACGCTTAACCAACTGAGCCATTATTTGTTTTTCTTTTATCCAGCCCAACAACCTTTTTCTGGCGGGTATGGGTGGGGACTGGGTCCATTTATATTGATTGTGACTACCGATCTATTTATCTGCCATTTCTTTTGTGCTTTCTCTTTGTCCTGTTTTCTCCATGTTACACCCTTACTTCTTAATGACATTTATGACAAATGAAGCTCCTCATTTTTAAGGGGGTTAAAAAAATAATAATGCTCTCTTACCACCCCTACCTTACACAAAATGATGAATTAAAATCCTGCCGTGAAAAGCTTTCCTAAAGTTATAAACCTAATCAGGGAGAAACCCAAAGACCTGACACATCATCGTCATCTCGTACTCTTCTGCTGCACTGCAGTTCACCCACAACCATGGCAGCAGTAGCAAGAGTGGACACATCTCACAGATCGTCCTCGACATCCTTCGTCTTTCCCTCACACAAGTAACAGTGACGGGTAGTAAGCTATTCATTTCACAGATGGGAAAACTGAGACCTGGGGCAATAAGTCATCTGTCTGTGGGCAGAGAAATTTTAGTTAGACACAAAAATGTTAAATCTCTAGAAAACTTGAAGTCTTAAAAAAAAAAAAAAAAAAAAAAGACCAAACAGAAATTTGTGGAAGAAAAGAAACCCATTAATGAGGGCTTAGGTACCTAAAATCGCTACTAGCTTAGGGACACCCAAAAAATTATTATTTACTATTGGGTCTGCTCAGAAAGCTCTATGAAATGTTTCAATGTATGGAGATCTGGCAGCATATAACAGTGAAGTTTTTGCCATTTTAGAAGATGGGAACCACTTGGGTACAAAAAAGTAATCGGTATCACATTTAAAACAAAGTTAACGTGTCGTTGGAATTTCCTATCTTCCAGGATGAGACACGATCCTAAAAAGCACCGATTTTCAAGAAAGAGCTAAAAAATAGCCCATGTCCGTTACACGTTTGTAACCACACGACACCCTGTTTTCCTTAGCCTCACACTGTGGTCTGTCGTGCCCAGAGGCTCCTGCTTCTTCTGTCTCTTCACCTCCATGAACCTCTAAGAATCAAACGTTTCCTGTGGGCTGACTTCCAAGTCAGTTTTTGGTCGGGTCATCTTTACTATGTAGATTTCCAAGCACAGACTCATTTTTTTTCACTTGGGGAATCTACGGAGTCAAGAAGCGTGTATCAGAAGACGCTGGACAAAAGCCTGGCCCCTCAGCGACAGAAAGATCCTCCAGGCAGCGTCTGAGATCCCTTGGGAGCTAAACCCATCAAGAGGCTTTCAATCCTCCCTCCTGTGAAAGCACTTCTCAAACATCCCCTTTGAAGTAGCCCTTGTTCTCCACTCCAAGCCAGGGCAAGAATAAAAAAATACTACTGGAATTCTGATCTACAACAGCTACTGTGGCATAAAGTATTCGACATTGAAATGATTCCCATTTAGTGATATCATTCACTACTTTCTCCTGAACTTATACATTGTCCTCAACAATCCGTGTTTTTTCTTTTTTTTTTTTTTATTTTTTTAAACGTTTATTTATTTTTAAGACAGACAGAGACAGAGCATGAACAGGGGAGGGGCAGAGAGAGAGGGAGACACAGAATCTGAAACAGGCTCCAGGCTCTGAGCTGTCAGCACAGAGCCCGACGCGGGGCTCGAACTCACGGCCCCGTGAGATCATGACCTGAGCCAAAGTCAGACGCTTAACCGACCAAGCCACCCAGGCGCCCCTAATCGGTGTTTTTTCAATATGATCATTTGATCAGGTATGATCTTAGTTTTTTTCTAAAACCTTCATATTCAATGGTTTTAAAAATAACCTGGAGGAAGCAAATGCAGGATAAGAATGTATGAGATCTTTACCATAAATGTCTTATTGATCATTAGCAATTCTTTCTCATCTTTTCCAGGCTCCCAAGGCCAATATCCACATCTCCTGATTCCCAGTTCAGGACTCTTTCCTCTCAAAAGGCAAAGAAACAGGCATAAGAGGAAATGCTGCACATAATCATACCTTCCTTGCAAGCACACCGGCCACCTGAGACACAGCCATGTGGCCCAGCAGAAACCGCACCAGCTGCTGTTTTCCCCATTCCATCCAGAAGCTCCACTCAAAGTCATTTGGGTCCTAAAGAGAGCAAAACAGGAGATTATCCGAGGGATTTTGGTACATCTTAGGCAGAACACAAACTCCAGTTAATAAAACAACCGGAAAGAAGGACGAGAGTCCAAACTCCAAATGACATGCGCGCATTCCCAGACCCAGCGCTGCCACAACACCACCAGCTTGTACCCTTCCCTCCAGCTTGGCTGGTCTCACTGCCCTTCTCCGAATCAGTGTCTTTTCAGAGCTGATCCCCCAGGACCCTCTGTGGAACAAAAACCATTATTATTCCCATTTCATAAAAGATGAAACAGAGGCTAAAAGAATTCAATTCATGTACCCGGTGTCACATAGATAATATCAGTTCATTGCTTGCACTATCTCAGGTTAGCCATGCAAACAAGAGAAATGCAAATTGGCTGCTAATAAAATTGCTTAAGGTCAATCGTGTTAAGTCTTGCTGTCAATTTGGGCAGGAGAATGAAATTAACCAATTCTCCATAGGATAAGGATGAAAGAATGAAAGATATACTTCACTTCCCTTCAGGAAGCTCTGTGTCCAGGAACACCCTGTGTGTAGGTGTCCATTATCACCCCATGTCTAGACATGCACCAGGAACAGTATCTGCAGCTCCCTGGCAGAAGCAGGTGAAAACTTCTGGGTAAGACTAGACGTGTGAATAGCTGGGGACCAACATCCAAAAACCTTGGTTTGGCCTTGGGAGCCCTAGGGAGACCATGGCAGCTGATTCAAATATGGAGGGAACAAACAGTGATTGGCCATTCTAAAATGGGCAATGCACGCTTGGCCAATGAGCATCTCAATGATGAAGCGGGGATTTGAGATCCTCAGGATTTTCTAGACCAACTGTGTGGGTGGGGAAGGAATCCCCGAGTGACTATTGATATGGAACAACTCACCAGTCTCTGCAAATGGAACTTTAATTGGATTTAGAGGAAAATACATGATTTTTTTTTATACCTAAGGATTGAAGAGTAATTTCATACCAGTTACACATTTAAAAATTCTTTTTCCAGAAGGTATAGCACAGATAAAATTTATCTTGATTCATATCAGACTATGAATACAGAGGTAGCAAACCTCGTAGCCAAGGTTATAAGCTTGTTTTGGTTTAGATCCCAGATCTACCCATATACTGTTTGTGATGACTCTGAGTGAGATACTTTATACCTTTCTGACCTATCTGCTCATGTGATAACAGTACTGATCTTCCAGGGGTTTGTGAAGTTTAAATGAGAACATATGCATACCGAAAGTTTAAAACAGTACCTGGCATGCTGCACTCAATAAAAACTGCTACTTGCCACCAACTGTTAGTCCCATGTACTTCTCATCCTATGTTAACCAGCAAGACTGTATCGTGCTTTACAATGTGCCACTTGTTTTTTTTAAAAAAAAAAAGACATCATCAAATAAAACATGTTCCTCACATTCAAGATCCTGATCCATAGACAACCTGCTCGTAGAGCCCCCATCCCCATAAAAATTATGGGTCTCGTCCAATTCTTTCCATTCAGAGATGATGACAGGGTCCAAGATGTGCACGTGCCACATGGCCAGGCAGCAGCAGAGCAGAGAACTCAAACCTTTACCTTGGCTCTCAATCCCTGATCCAAAGCTCATTTCCTCATCTCAAAAATTTCAGATGAGTCAATTAAATGAATGAATGCAAACAAGCTCAAAGGTCACGTGATGATGCCATGCTGGGAAAGTGCCGCTTTTGTAACAAGGATACAGGCAAAGAGACGCTAAAAGTCAAGGTTGAATTTTTTTAATTCCCCCCTCAAAAATATTCCAATATCCTACCTTTTTTATTATAAAGAGTGTTCTTAAACACTAAGAATAACACTTTAAATTCAGAACCCCAGGCTTACCAATGCTTCAAAGTTTCTCCAACTTTAACTTTCTAGGGGAAAAATGGTATCTCATAAAATGTAAGAAACCAAAAAGACCTTGATGTTCCAACGGAAGGCCCAGGCCTACTGAAAACCCTATGCTAGTAAAACCCCATCAACAAAAGTTAGGGTCTTTCATCATTAATTCCTTTGCAGAAAATATCCATTTAAAGGAAATAAAAACATTTCTCTCATGTCTACCCTTCTCCATTTAACATATTTACCTAAAGGAAATCATGTCTATCCTAAGGAAATAATCGGACAGAAAAGTTGAGCCAATGAATGGAACAAGATGGCCAATAACTAGTGGTTGATGATTTGGGTAAGAAAAATGTTGACTCACCTGCTTTTATAAGCAAAACTTTACAGATACTGAGTTCAATCACACGTTTCAAGGCAAATGTTAAAGCCACAAATTAAGAACAATTTTTTCATATTCTGTTCCTTCCTCCACTTCCTTTCTTGACCCTGCAGTTCTTAGTCAATTAAAACACTCTTCTTCAGGTCTCTAAGTGAGCCAGACATAAACTAGGGATCAATTCAAGTCAGACAGAACCAGGAAGGCTCCTCCACAGAGAAAGGGGAGACTAAACTCCAAGGAACAGTAATCCACATCCAATCTTCTAGATCCGTGCTTCCCAAGCTTCAGTGTGCACACAAATCATCTACACATCTTGCTAACATGCAGATTCTGGCCCAGCATCTCACCTCTGGGATGGGGCCTAGGATTCTCTATTTCTAACAAGCTCCCAGGTGATGATATCTGCTGGCCCAGGGACCATATTTTGAGTAGCAAAGATCTACATCACTTATTATGCCTCCTTCCACCTGAATGGTCGTCACCCCAGAGGATCCTTAACAGTGCACCCCACCCCATACAATTCCCAGGCAGGGACACACTAAAGCTAATATCTGCCAACAGAACAACCATCATCCTGCTCGTTGTCAGAAACTCTGAGCACCTTAATTCAACATGTTTTAAACTAAGTAAGTTAACACGCACAGTTACTCATTCTGATACTTTCAATCTGCAACTAGGCAAAACCGAGAAACCTAAAAGCACATGACAGTTCTAGGCATCTCTTAAATAGTGACTCCAACTTCCTGGTGAAACAGTCTTTCCTATTCTTCACAAAAGAAAGGGCCTGGGCCTGGTATTCTTTATTGCTTCTTTCCCCATCCAGAGAGCAGAGTCCTATCCTAGGCCCTGTGGGAAAACCTGTGTATTCCTCACCCTTGGGGAACTCATATCACCAACACAGACACCCCGCAATCAAGACACTGAAAATCCACTGCAAAACAAGAGAGGTCACAGTGATGTAATTCAAACACATACACTTGTATAAGTAAGACCTTTCCTTCTCATGTAAATCACTACCATTCTGGGTATGTGTTTTCTAACAACCTCACAACAACCCTTCAAGTTTTTTGAATAGACAAATTATTTGCCCATAACGAGTAGAGGGGAGAGCTGGATTTCAAACACAGACCTATCTGTTACCAAAGACGAAGTCCTTTTCCAAGATGTTCCTACTTGTGCTGACTCTACCCGGACTTCCCTAATCCACCCAGACAGACAGACACACACACACACACACGCACGCGCGCACGCACATACATGCACCCTACTAACCAAACTGCCTCCGAGAGGGTACCTCCTTAATACCACCATAACCACAAAGATGTTGGCTCAAGTGTGAAGTCTTCTTCCCTCTTCCAGGTGGACCTCATTGTGTCCCTCTCATTCACATCTGAATTCCAGCACCTTTATTATAACATAATTTATTGGAGCACTTTTTATTATAGTCAATTCATGTATTTTCTCTCTAGGGAGAAAAATGGCAAGTTCTTGAAAGTAACCTTGACTTAACCAAATTTGCATCAGGTATGCCCAACATTTGGCAAGCCTTAAAAATGATGGGGGAGGGGTGCCTGGGTGGCTCAGTCGGTTGAGCGTCTGACTTCGGCTCAGTCATGATCTCACAGCTTGTGAGTTCGAGCCCCGCATCGGGCTCTGTGCTGACAGCTGGGAGCCTGGAGCCTGCTTCAGATTCTGTGTCTCCCTCTCTCTCTGTCCCTCCCCCTCTCACGCTCTGTCTCTGTCTCTCTCTCTCTCAAAGATAAATAAACGTTAAAAAAAAATTTTTAATGGTGGGGGAGTAAAATCAGCCTAAGTTCTTTTTTTTTAATTTGTTTAATGTTTTTATTTATTTTTGAGACAGAGCATGAGCAGGGGAGGGGCAGAGAGAGAGAGGGAGACACAGAATCCGAAGCAGGCTCCAGGCTCCAAGCTGTCAGCACAGAGCCTGACGCGGGGCTCAAACTCATGGACCGTGAGATCACGACTTGAGCTGAAGTCAGACGCTTAACTGACTGAGCCACCCAGGCGTCCCTAAAATCAGCCTATGTTCTTATCACATTTCTACTCCTGCACAAACCTGGGTAAGTCACTAGGCTCTCTGGATCTGAGCCTTCTACGTCTAAAACAAAAGGCTAAACTAGCATGATGTCTAAGATGCCCTTAAGAGAGTTAAAAAAAAAAAAAAAAGGTAGGGGTGCCTGGGTGGCTCAGTACATTAAGCAGCCAACTTTGGATCAGGTCATGACCTCATGGCTCGTGAGTTTAAGCCCCACATGGGGCTCTGTGCTGACAGCTCAGATCCTGGAGCCCATTTCAGGTTCGGTGTCTCCCCCTCTCTCTGCCCCTCCCCACTCTCATTCTGTCTCTCTCTCTCAAAAATAAACATTAAAATTAAAAAAAAAAAAGCTACTTTCCAGACTAAGGAAAAGAGACACTAATAATAGAGTGTCTACAGACTGCTGACTGAGCACCCACCATTCTGGCGAGGGGTTGATCTCCCATCACCCCCCCAATGACCAATCCAGGCCTCCACACAGTCCACCTGCTCTGTTCCAGAAAGTCCACCAGCCTGCCCTCTTCCCCAGATTGGGTAGAAACTACCACAGTATATTTACTATGTCGTAGGATTCTGCCCATAGCACGATAAGTCAACCATCCTCAGAGAGGCTACATATCATATGTCCCAGGTCCAAGAGCAAATACATGACAAAGGCTGATTTTAAAGCCCTAGGTACTAGACCACAAGGCCCATATTTCATGTGGTAAATACCTATAACATAAAAATAGTTAAGATGGTAAATTGTAAGTGCACAGACCAGTGGCATTAAGTACATTTACACTGTTATACAACTGTAACCACCATCCATCTCCAGAATCTTCAGCTAGAATGTTCAACTACTTGACTCAGAGTTAAATCTGACATTCATTTCCATGCTTCTCTGGAGCCCTGAAGGGAGGATGGATGGAGATTCCCACAGAGTGATTAGTACCGTGTATGTTTTTGTCTATGCATGTATTTGTTAAGTATAGATAAACAATAAACTATTTTAGTCTGATAGTCCCAGAAACACAAATTCAAGAGTTTTCAGGCTGCATATCCTGAAACAGATAGAGATACTTACAGGCCAAATCAGAGAGTTGACATGCTCAAGACCCCCCAAACCCACTCAAAAGAAAGGAAGGCAGAAAGGTTCTAGAAACTGGACTGAAGAGAAGTGAATCCATGGTTAACCAAAGGGAAACATGAACATTCAGAAAAGCTACAAGATCTGAAATGCCAGGGGAAAGGGACCATCCTACCTTCTTCTCAAAATAAATGTCGGCTCTGTATGGCCGACTCTTCCAACCCTTTTCTAGCATGACTTCCTATACATTAGAGGTCAGAAGGCAAACAACAACAACAACAACAACAACAAAAACCTTACATTACCTACATTTCCCAGAATTCCCTGCAGCTAGCATGTCTACATGTGCCCCAGCTTCTGATGAACAAATACACAATGACTCTGATAAGAACATAAAGATGTGCAGGCTGGGAGACTCTTCTGAAAGTATAGTGGCAGAGGCCCTTGTTTTTCCGCAGCACCATCAGTGGACACTCCAGGGTTCAGTCAGTCCATCTGGAGGGTTGGCAGTTTTGGTTAGCACACTCGCTGCACTGTCCACTCAGGCTGGGACCTGTGCAGCAGCCACAGTTTTGCTCTGGAAATTGCTCCTGGAAGTTCACTTCGTGCCTGTCCCTGCAGTCCTTTTTTTTTTTTTTTTTTTTTTTAAATTTTTTTTTTTTTCAACGTTTTTTATTTATTTTGGGGACAGAGAGAGACAGAGCATGAACGGGGGAGGGGCAGAGAGAGAGGGAGACACAGAATCGGAAACAGGCTCCAGGCTCCGAGCCATCAGCCCAGAGCCCGACGCGGGGCTCGAACTCACGGACCGCGAGATCGTGACCTGGCTGAAGTCGGACGCTCAACCGACTGCGCCACCCAGGCGCCCCAGCAGTCCTTTTGACTGTTCTAAAATCTCCTTAAATCCCTGCAATATATTCCTTTCTGCTTAAGCAGACCAGGGTGGATTCTGTTGTCTGGAACAGAACCTTGATCAACATACTTTGGAAGGGATTTTTCTCCTGACTGCAATCCAGTTCTACTTGTGTAACAGAAGCCACTATGAGAATATTCACTTTATTTTAATATGAAATTTATTGTCAAATTGGTTTCCATACAACACCCAGTGCTCATCCCAACAGGTGCCCTCCTCAATGCCCATCACCCACTTTCCTGTCCCTCCCACCCCCCATCAACCCTCAGTTTATTCTCAGTTTTTAAGAGTCTCTTATGCTTTGGCTCCCTCCCTTTTTTTCTTCCTTCCTCTCCCCCATGGTCTTGAATTTCTCAGGATCCACATAAGAGTGAAAACATACAGTATCTGTCTTTCTCTGCCTGACTTATTTCACTTGGCATAACACCCTCCAGTTCCATCCATGTTGCTACGAAAGGCCATATTTCATTCTGTCTCATTGCCAAGTAGTATTCCATTGTGTATATAAACCATAATTTCTTTATCCATTTATCAGTTGATGGACACTTAGGCTCTTTCCATAATTTGGCTATTGTTGAAAGTGCTGCTATAAACATTGGGGTACAAGTGCCCCTATGCATCAGCACTCCTGTATCCCTGGGGTAAATTCCTAGCAGTGCTATTGCTGGGTCATAGGGTAGATCGGTTTTTAATTTTTTGAGGAACCGCCACACTGTTTTCCAGAGCGGCTGCACCAATTTGCAGAGAATATTCACTTTAAAGAAAACTATTCCAAAATAAGTCTATTTATTGCAGGAAAATGAAATGGAGCAAAACACCAGCCTACCCGGTCCAAGGGGTTCTAGAACTGGATAATGAAGGCAATGAGTGTTGCACATTCACAAGTGCATCTGCTTATATATTTCAAAACCAAATAGAAAATGATCTACCTTACTTACCAATCTGTATTTTTCATTACCATAACGCTCTTTTTCTCAGAGAAAACAACAGAGAGCTGAATATACTGTATATTACTATTTTCCTTACCCTCATATCCAGCATTTCACCAAAAAAAGAAATGTAACAGAAACATTAGACACTTTTGTGTATCTATTTCCTACATAGCATTATGTTCATATTATTTACCTCAAGACCCAATTCCTAATCACACTGAGCAAGTCACCTCTGAACAGAGAAAACCTTTATAAGATACCTGAATCCAGAAATGTTTCCCTGCACGTTCAAAAGCAACAAGCTCACCTTAATGGCCTATAAATTTCCAAAGGAGAAAGAAAAAGAAAAAAAAAGGACTAATAGGTAGGAACTCCGCACAGAAGAAGCACTGCTCTCTGAATGAACTCAGGCTAATGATTCACTTAGCAATTATTGGAATAGTTTTCTCTTTCAACAGATGCTTTGCTATTTCTAAAATAATTTGAACAAAATTATTTTACTGCCCACAATTTCCAGAGACACTCTTCCCCCAACCAACATTTCCTCAAAGATAAAATGTTTTCCCTACCAAATTTTTTATTCTGTAAATAATAAAGTCTCTGCTTAAATGTCTTTACCGGCCTCCACAGGTAAAGAAGATACTCACAGGATAGGGATCCATCGACAGGGCTGGAGTAAACTACAATGGTTCTACTGTGTGTCATTCCCAGTCTCTTAACTGGCCTTCATGATCTAAGCCTCACAATCCATCCAGGGCATAGTGGGGGCAGACGGATGTTCTGCAGAAGAAAAAGCCTCTCAAGATGACTTAACTAAATCAAGAACACTTAAATTCTTCGAATCTCTTCAACCCAACTAACAACCTAAACTCAGTAACATTCTCTGACTACCCCTCTACCTACCTACTTCCTAGAAGTTGTTCCAGAGTATTCAGGACTTATGCATATACTTGATCAAACACATAAAGATTCTGTCTCTGCCTTGTCTACTCTATATTTCTCCTTTTCTTCCTGGAGCTAACAAAAATAATCAAATTTTTAAAAAGAAATAGTACATTCTAGTATGAAGTCAAGGCTTTATAAAAATTATATTCCTTTCTCCACACCTCTGAAACTGGAAAAACACTATATTTTCTACCAAGTATATGGAGAAATGAGTTGTAAATGAGTAATAAGGCTGATAAGTTAGGGATCATGACAAAAAAGTAATAGAACAGGATGGCTGGACAGCCAATTATTAACATATGATTTCCCAGCTACAAACTCTAATAAATCATGCATTCTATTAGCATCTCTTCTCCTGAATACCAAAAATACAAAAGGAGTCACAGTAACATAGAAGAAAAAAATGGTCCACCAACCTTTGAGGGCCTTGGCCCCTAACATGGCCCTCCCACTCGGAGAATTTGCTTTCTGCTTAGGAAGTCTGCATACATACAAGAAAACTAGTTAATACACAACATCCCTGCAGTGGGCAAAAACTAGCAAACTAGAACTCCAGGTG
The DNA here is from genome assembly GCF_007474595.2 of Lynx canadensis. Classification (NCBI taxonomy): domain Eukaryota; kingdom Metazoa; phylum Chordata; class Mammalia; order Carnivora; family Felidae; genus Lynx; species Lynx canadensis. The sequence continues at coordinate 32,495,451 of NC_044319.2, forward strand.
GAATCCCCAAATGTCAAGTCTTCAGGGAAGAAGGCCAATTAAGAAAGATATGAGGGATAGAGGCACCTGGATGGCTCAGTCAGTGAAGCATCCAACTTCGGCTCAGGTCATGATCTCGCATTTCATGGGTTTGAGCCCCTCACTGGGCTCAGTGAGGACAGCTCAGAGCCCGGAGCCTGCTTCAGATTCTATGTCTCCCTCTCTCTGCCCCTCCCCACTTGTGCTCTGTCCCTGTCTCTATCTCTCTCTCAAAAATAAACATTAAAACATTTTTTAAAAGAAAGATATGAGTGATAAAAAAGAAAAACTAACATTTTTGTCATCTTTCCAAGGGGTACAGGAGGGCAAGTCTTCATCATCCCAGATACCATTTTTTTCCTTGAATTTTACACACTGCATGTAAGACCAGGGAAGTGGCAGAATATATGAAGGGTTCTCCCACACACCTTTTCTATCTGTCCCCTTTGCCCATTAGCTGCCCAAGCTCTCAAAGAGACACCTCCCTGTGAAAGAGAAATTACATATACTGGTCTCTGCTCCCAGTGCCTGGCACAGAGCTCCTAAAACCCTTGTAATTTCTTGTAATAAGAGCATAGGAACATTTTTTGTTCTAATACTTGGTCTTTGACCCTAGTTCCTGACACAGAGCTCCTAATTCCCTTGGAATTTTCTGGTTGGGAGGAACACCTTTTGTTGTAACAAGGTGACTCTTGGTGGCCTCCCAGATGAGGGCTGCTCACCAGAAAGACTAAGCCATGATTAGAAGCTTGGAATTTTCAGCCCCACCCCCTCTCCAGAGAGGGGAGGCAGGCTGGAAGTCAAATGAATGTTCATGCTTAGGTGAGGAAGCCTCCATCAAAGTTCCACAAGTACCAGGGTTCACAGAGCTTCTGGGTTGGTGAATGCACGGAGGTGCTGGGAGAGGGCGCTCCTGGAAAGGGCATGGAAGCCCCACACCCCTTCCACAGATCCCGCCTATGTACTTCTTCCATGTGACGTTCACATGTATCTTGTATCACACCCTTGTATAATAAACTCCTGTCTCCCTAATCCTCCCATTAAGGATAGCTAAAAACTCTGGATATAACTATAAAACAAACATAAGATGACTCTGAAAGATGAAAAGAAGAAAGCAGCCTGGCTAGGAAACTCAGGATTTGAGGAATGACATAAACAAAATAAAATAACCCACAGATGGGCTTCATAGAGCAGATGACTTAGGAAAAGAATCACTGAACCTAAAGATAGGTCAATAGAAATTATACAATCTGAGAAACAGAATAGGCTTAGAAAATAAACAGAACCTCAGAGTCCTGTGGTACAATTATAAAAGATATAACTTTCATGTCACTGCAATCCTGGAAGGAAAGGAAAAAAATGTAAGGCTGAAAAAAAAAAATTAAAATAATGGCTACAAACCACACAAATTTGATAAAAGGCATAAACCTACAGATGCTGAATGAACCCAAATCAAATTAAATATACCAATTAAAAGAAAATGGCAGGGGCGCCTGGGTGGCTCAGTCTGTTGAGCGTCCAACTTTGGCTCAGGTCATGATCTCACAGTCTTGAGTTCGAGTCCCGCAACGGGCTCTGAGCCTGCTTCTGATTCTGTGTCTCCCTCTCTCTGCCCCTCCCCCCATACTCTGTCTCTCTCTGCCTCTGAAAAAATGAATAAACGTTAAACATTTTTTTTTTAAATGAAAAGAAAATGGCAGAATGAATTTTTAGGAAATGATCCAAATCTATGCTGTCTATAAAAATTCACATTAGGGTTGCCTGGGTGGCTCAGTTGGTTGAGCATCCACCTCTTGATTTCCCCTCAGGTTGTGTCTCATACTCTCTTGGGTTTGAGCCCCACATCCGGCTCTGCACTGACCCTGCAGAGCCTGCTTGGGATTCTCTCTCCCTTTCTCCCTCCTTCCCTCTCTCTCTCTGCCCCTCCCCCCAGCTCGTGGTCTCTCTCAAAATAAACTGAAAAATAAATTATAAAAATTCATTTCAAATACAGGTAGGCTGAAAGTAAAGGATAGAAAAGGATACACCATACAAAAGAAAGCAGCAGTCACTATATTAATATCAGATCAAGACGACTTTGGTGAAAGAAAATCACCAGGCTCAAAAGGATCATTCAATAATGATAAAAGGGTAAATCCGACAAGAAGACATAACAACCCTAAATGTGTCTGTACCAAATAACAGAGCTGTCAAATCCATGAAGAAATGACAGAAAAGGAAAGACAAATCCACCATTACAGCTGAAGACTTCAACACCCCTCTCTCTCAACAGTTGATAAAACTGCTGGACAGAAAAACCAAGGATACAGGAAAACTTACCACCAACCAACAGGATCTAATCGACATTTATAGAACATTCCATCCAACAGCATCAGAACACACATTCTTTTTAAAGATCCATGGAACATTCATCACTAAAATAGACTATATCCTGGGCCATAACACAAATCAACAAATTTAAAAGAATTTCATCATACGCAGTATATTTTCTGACCACAATGGAATCAAACCAGAAAGCAGTACCAGAAAGATAACAGGAAAATCTCCAAACACCTAGAAATTAAGCAACATACTTCTAAATAACCCATTCTAAATAGCCCTCCCCCCTGCCCCATGCTCGGCCTCTCTCAATAATAAATAAATGTTAAAAAATTAAAAAAAAAAAAAAAGAGTAAAAGTCTCAAAACTCTAAGCTACCACCTCAAGAAACTAACAAATGAGCAAAATAAACTCAGAGTAAGCAGGAAGAAGGAACCATAGATAAGAGCAGAAATCAAGGAAACAGAAAAATCAACGGAATGAAAAGCTAGTTCTTTGTAAAAATCAAGTTCACAAATCTCTAGCAAATGGAGAAAGAATAAGAGAAGACAGCCTAAATTACAGATATCAGGAATGAAACAGGATATCACCAAGCTCCACAGAAACTGAGGCTAATAAGGGATATTATGAACAACTCCATATACATTTGACAACTTAGATAAAATAGAATAATTCCTTGAAAAGCATGAACTACCAAAACTCACCCAATACAAAATATATCATTTCAACTACCAAAAAAATTAAATTCATAATTTAAAAACTCCCTAAAAAGAAATTTCTAGTCCCAAGTGGTTTCACTGAAGAATTCTATTAGACATCTAAAGATGTTCTTTTTAAGAGGGAAACACTAACACATTTTGCAAGTCTCACAATAAACACATGAAATCTGAAGTTAAAAACACAAGACTATATATAATTGCTCAAAATCCAACAGTACCAAAAGAGAGAAACTACCGTCCAATATCCCTCATGAATATAGACACAAAAATTCTAAACAGAACATTAACCAATGAACTCCAGCAATGTATAAAAAAATTATACACTACAACCAAGTGGGTTTATCCAGGGATAGAAGGCTGATTTAATATCGAAAAATCAATCAAAGTAACCCACCATATTAACATATTCTGAAGAAAAAAAATCCCATGATCATATCAACTGACACAGAAAAACATATCTGACAAAATTCAATGCTCTTTCATAAAAATTCTCAGAAAACTAGGAATAGAGAGGAACTTCCTCAACTTGATAAAGAATATCTACAAAAAAATATACAGAAACATCAAACTTATTGGTGAAGCCTGAATGGTTAAGAATAAGAAAAAGACAAGGATGTAGACTCTCATCACTCTTACTAAACATAATACTGGGAGTCCTAGCCAGTACAATAAGAAAATAAAAGGCATACAGATTGAAAATTAAGAAATAAAATTATCCTCATTTGGTTGTCCAAATAGAAAACCTTGACAAATCAAAAAAGGGAGAAAACAAAAAACACCTCCTATAATAAATGAGTTCAGAAAAGTCATAGGATATAAGATCAAAATATAAAAGTGAATTATACTTCTATATACTAGCAATTAACATAGAAATTGAAATTAAAACTATAAGACCATTTATAATTGCTCAAAATTTAAACACTTAGGGGTGTCTCACTGGCTCAGTTGGTAGAATATGCAACTCATGAGGGAGGGGAGGGTGGGTGATCGGCATTGAGGAGGGCACCTGTTGGGATGAGCACTGGATGTTGTATGGAAACCAATTTGACAATAAATTTCATATTAAAAAAAAGAAGAACATGCAACTCTTGATCTTGGGATTTTGAGTTCAAACCCCAAATGTAGAGTTTAAATTTAAAATAAAATTAAAAACAATTTTAAGTGTTAAAAAAAAAGGAATTTTATAGGTATAAATTATAGGTATAAATCTAACAAAACATGTATAAAATTTGTATGCTAAAAACTACAAACACAAGTAAATCAAAAGAGGTATATAGAATAATACGCTACCCTCAAGGGCTTGAAGAGTCAACGTAGTAAAGACATAAGTGTTCCCAAAATTGATCTAACATTTTAACAAAATTCCTATTGAAATCCTAGCAAAATGTTTTGTAGACATAGAAAAGCTTATTCTAAAATGTATATGGGAAGGCAAAGGAACTAAATGAGCTAAAACAATCTTGAAAGAGAATAAAATTAGAAAGATTATATTACCTGATTTCAAGACTTACCAGTAATCTTAGAGAATGTGGCATCAGTGGAAAGACAGACACACAGATCAATGGAACAGAAGTGAGAACCCAGAAATACAGCCATACTAGTCTGGCCAATTGATTTTTTTAAATTTATTTATTGTTGAGAGACAGAGTGTGAGCAGGGGATGGGCAGAGAAAGAGGGAGACACAGAATCTGAAGCAGGCTCCAAGATCTGAGCTGTTAGCACAGCCTGATGCGGGGCTTGAACCCATGAACTGTGAGATCATGACCTTAGCGGAAGTCAGGCACTCAAGCAACCAAGCCACCCAGGCACCCCTGGCAAATTGATTTTTGACAAAGGTATAGAAACAATTCAATGAAATGAAGAATAGTCTTTTCAATTAATGGTGCTGTAGCAACTAGACATCCATAAGCAAAAAACATAATAATATATAAGCCTCTACCGAAGCAAAGATAAAAATTAATTTGGGGTGCCTGACTGGCTCAGTCAGTAGAGCATATGACTCTTGAGCTCAGTGTTGTAAGTTCGAGTCCCACGTTGAGTGAAGATATTACTTAAGAATATTAAAAAAAATTTTAACTAAAAATGGATCATGTATTTAAATGTAAAATGCAAAACTATGAGACATCTGGGGAAAAAATAAAAAATCTATGAGCCATACAACTAGGCCAAGAGTTCTTAGAAATGACACCGAAAGCACAATCCACAAGAGAAAAAAAAAATTACTAAACTGGACTTCTGTGAAAGACCCTAAGAGGATGAAAAGTCAAGCTACTGACCAAAAAAATATTCACAAACCACCAATCTGACAAAGGACTAGTATCTAGACTATATAAAGAACTCTCTAAACTCAACAGTAAAAATAAAATAAACAATCCAGGTGGAAAATTGGCAAAACACATGAACAGTATTTCACCAAAGAGAATATACAAATGACAAGCACATGAAAAGATGTACAACATCACTGTTAGGGAAATGCAGATTAAACCATAAGATATCACTGCACGGCTATCACAACAACTAATATTTAGGGTCTTAATAATACCAGATGCTGGCAAGTATGCAGAAAAACTAAGTATCTCATGTATTACTAGTGGGAGTGTAAAATGGTAGAGCCATTCTGAAAAATAGTTTGGGCTGCTCTCTACAAAAGTAAACATACCTGTATCGTACAATCCAGCAATCAAGCTCCTAGATATTTATGCCTGAGAAATTAAAACTTATGTCCACACAAAAACCTGTACACAAATACTCACATTAGATGCATTCATAATAGTCCCAAACTGGAAACAGCCAAAATGCCCTTCAACAATGGAATGGTTCAACAGTGTGTGGTCCATCTGCATCATGGACTAACACCCTGCAGTGAAAAGCAATGAACTACTGATACACATAACTTGATGGATCTCAAGGACGTTATGTTAGAGTGTGGAAGAAAAAAAAAACAGTCTCAAAAGGTTACATACTATATGATTCCATTTGTATAACATTCTCAAAATGACAAAATTATGAGATGGAAAATGTAACTGGTTCCATGGGTTAGGGACAGGGAGAACAGGATGGGTGTGATTAGAAAGAAGCAGCAAGAGGGTTCTGTATCTTGTGGTTCTGTATCTTGCTTGTGTTGGTGGTTAGGGGATAGAAAAGGAAAGGAATGGAACCATACTCAAAGTCCCAATATACAAAAGGGCTAAAACTAGTTTCTGTGGTTGAACCAGGACAAAGCATATAGATAGATTTCTGCTTCGCCCCCTAATGGTGGCTCCAGGAGCGGCAGTGACTACAAAGTTGAACACTCTCAAAGTGGATGACTCAGGCTTCTCATTTGCATTCCCATAGTACCCTTCATAGAGTACAGTCTTTTCAAATTTAAAAGAATATTTCTTCCACCTCAATATTTCTAACTATGAGAAGCATACTTACAGAATTTCTTGTACAAACTTTGGGTAGAGAGTAGCACTGATGGATAAAGAGTCACCATCAGTGAACTAGGAGTTGTGGTTGGTGGACTAGTAAGATTGACAACCCAAAGCCATACTCTGGTTTCTCTTCAGATCGAATAAATCTTTCGCCTTTTACTAAAGATTTCCGTGGAGAGAAACAATTCTGAGTCTTTGGACAATTTTTTGAGGCCTTGCTCTGTGTAAGGCTGTATCAGTTGTTGTAACAAAAGACCGGTCTTGTAGGAGAGAGAGAAAAAAAATAAGTCCTTACATAACATGTGAAATCTTCCCTTTTGCTAACTTTAAAAGCCATTATGCTGGGGCGTCTGGGTGGCGCAGTCAGTTAAGCGTCCGACTTCAGCCAGGTCACGATCTCGCGGTCCGTGAGTTCGAACCCCGCGTCAGGCTCTGGGCGGATGGCTCGGAACCTGGAGCCTGCTTCCGATTCTGTGTCTCCCTCTCTCTCTGCCCCTCCCCCGTTCATGCTCTGTCTCTCTCTGTCCCAAAAATAAAAAAAATAAATAAATAAAAATTTTTTTTTAAAAGCCATTATGCTGAGTGTCAGCAGAGTGACACTCAGCAGACTTCTAAAATAGCAAGATTCTAACTAGGGACATTACCTGATAGAAGCATTTCACTGTATGATTAAGGGTGAGTAGTTTACTAGAAAGGTCTTCTAATGACAAATAGCTTGGAATCCCTCTCTATATAATTTCACAACACCACAAGCTCCAAAAGGATTTCATAGGGTTCTGGGACTGATTTCTTCTGCTTGCCTAATAAATGTCTGTGAGATAGAATTTGGTCTGAGGTTTGCTTTCATGAAACCTGGGAGCCAAATGATGAAATAACTAACCCCCACCCCCACCTTTATTTACATCTTCGCCCACAAGTCCCACGATCTCGATCTCACTCTCACCCTGCAGCTGCTTCTAACTTCTTTTAACAGAGACTTACCAACTGTGATGTCATGATTTTAAAAGGCAATAACCTTTTAAAGAATGCTGACAGGCACTACTTCTAGGAAACTACTGAGAGAAGGAAGCATTTCCCTTCCTCCCCGCATCTCTGCCCGAGTTTCAGCTCCAGGCCGCAGTTCACACTGCCTAGGCTAGAAGAATCTGCTGCTTCTCTCTGAATGCCGTTAGAACACGGAAAGAAGGAGTGAGTTGGCATGTGAAGGGCTCTAATCGGAAATCCAGTCCCAGATGGCTGCAATTCAAATAATATCCAATATCGTTATCTAAAGCCGCACCTGAGAGTCTATTACCATAAGCAATGTTAGAAATAAATAATTTATAAGTGAAAGAAGTGGTGTTCAATATATATGGTGGGTTAGAGATTTTCTCAGGCTCTAATACTCTTCATAAGGATGAGGCACAACAGTCCCTCAGCCAGTGGCCCCCTCTTCAGAGTACTTGGATAGTGAGTTCAGCCCTGAAAACACACACACAGAGAGACGGGGGGGGGGGGGGGGGGGGGGGGGGGGGCGGGGCATGAGCAGGGGAGGCACAAAGAGAGAGGGAGACAGAATCCCAAGCAGGCTCTGCACCATCAGCACAGAGCCCCATGCAAGGCTCAAGCTCACAAACCCAGAGATCATGACCTGACCCGAAGTCAAGAGTTGGATGCTTTACTGACTGAACCACCCGGGCGTCCCTGGAGGAGTACTATTGACCCATCATTTAAAATGCCCTGCGAATTAAATCATCATTCTCTCTTCAAATATAAAAATAAAGGTCATCCCTCAAAAAAAAAAAAAAAAAAAAGCCCAGCACCCAGAGCTTCAGGGAAAATTGCCCTAAGTCTAGCCCTCCTTTGGTTCTATGTCCCTTCACGTCCTAAGACTATCCCCTGATCAGACTCACAGGGCATCTGCTCCCAACCATAGAGTAGGGCTGCCTCAGCCTCGGATGAATCCTTCCTGCAAGTGGCTCGCTGGAGAACCTAAAGTCAGAGAGCACAGGCTTCTCGAGCTTTCAGGAACAGGTTTAATGGGAAGTTTGGCACCTGCCTAATAAATGTTGCACACATGGCACAATTCATATCCAGACTCTTTTCCCAGCACATACCACTTGGCAGCAAAGTTGTGGGACAGGAAGATATTTAACTGCTACCCACCTCCACCTGCTGGAAGCTACTAAGAGTAAAACCGAAGAATCTGACTTTTGTTGAACCACCAAGCAGATTTGGGTCAGTTCAAAGCATGGCCCTCCAGGGAGGGCCTCAGCTCAAATCTGCCTCCTCCAGGGAGCCTTCTCTGGCCATTCCAAGGTTAGAAATTCTCCCAGAAATTTTTGGCTATACTAACAAGAGACACTCACACGCCTGGAAACATTGTGTTAAGTGTAATGCTAGGGTCAATTTTCAGGCAGGACACACAAATAGGGCCAGTTGTCCTGGCTGTATATTACTGGTATCTGTTCAGTTTGCTTGAGGCCTCTCCCCTTTGTTAAACACAGACAGCAGCAGCCCTGTTAAAGCTATCTGTCAGCCTGGCATTCTCAGACACGGTGTAAGCAACTTGAGGAAAGAAACCACACCTCTTACTTCTCAGCTTCTAGCACCTCTCGCAGCCTGGGCCCCAAAGCAGTTGGTAAGTAAACAGTCACATGTAAACTGACTGCTTTGTGTCCAAGAAATTTCTCACTCAAAACCTATTTCCCCACTGCAAGGTCTAAGTATTCATGGGAAACACCCCATTTCTACTCATCCCTCTCCCTTTCCCCTTCTCTCTCTCTCTCTCTCTCTCTCTCTCTCTCTCTCTCACTCACACACACACACACACACACACACACGTTTAGTTTTGCAGAGCTAAACTCTTGGTTCTAACTTCACCTTATTTCCCCTGGCTTCTTCAAGTGCCTTTATAATGAACCAATATTTTCTATGAACTAGTGGATATGAGAGAGAGGAGGGCAGAGCAGGGTGCCTGTAGGCTCAGAGTGAATGAGCAAATGTGATGTGTACCCATCTGCATCGCAGATCCCATTTGGACACAAGGCAGAGAGTTTGTGTCACCACCACCTCAGTTTCGTCCTGCCACACATCAAGAAGGAAATCCAGCTGGGATGAAGCTAGATAAGAGTATACTGACAGGTAAGAAGCAGGAGTTCTTTATGTTAACAAGAGGGAAATCAAGCCCAACGTGTGCTCGTGAACCTTCCTTCCATCACCAGGCTGTGGGTTTCTTGGCCCCACCATGTGGAGATTCTTCAGCCCACATTCTCTCTGCCTGGAGGGGCTGGCAGAGAGCACAAGAATCTGCCTCTGCTGAGCAGCCCCTCTGTGAAGGGGCAAAGCTGCATAAAATCCAATTTTCTGTTAATAAGGATAGGCTTAAAGTTCTCACGCACAGCCCAAGTGCTTATTAATCTGTTCCCATCAGATGGAGGGAGGCAGAGATATATAATGACACTGGCATCATCTTTGAGAGGCTATGGCTTAACAAAAATGAGGTAAAAAACCTAAACTCTCTAAACCCGCCAGAATTTACACACACGAAACAAAGCCAATGTTGCTGAGGGACCAGTGTTCCTTTACAGTAAGCCCCCAACAAGACAGGCGGGTTCACCGTAATCCAACAAACACTAGTGGACTCTCAGGCAGGGAGAGGTGGAGACGAAAGATCCTCTTACATCTACAACAGATGACGGTTAGATAACAACGGTTCAGGAAGGAGTCCTGGGAATGGAACTCACAGAAGAGAGAACGAAATGCCAACCGGAGGCGGGAGCAAGGGGAGAGGAGTCGGGGACGGTCCCCTCTGGGCTGTTCCTCCAGCAGAGGGGAGGTGCACACCAGCCCGCAGGAAGCGTCATGTGTAGGAAACATCAAGGCATCTGCAGGGAATGGCAGACAATCCTGTTACGTAGCAGCAAAGGGTGACCACGAGGATCCGAGGTGCTGTAACCAGGTAGGGTCAGTGGACAATTAGGCCTGAATGCCAGCTACGGAGTCTGTACTTCACACATCAGAAATGGGGGGCCACGAATGGGTTCTGAGTAACATTAGGAGATAACCCATCCCGGACATTAACTCCAGAGATGCACAAATCTCGGGGGCTGAGGGGAGGTAAGGTAAAGGTGGGCAAAGCAGGAAAATCACAAGGTTCCTGGAAGAGGCCACAGAAGACCCGAATCCCTTCAGTGACTGCCCACTGCCTTCTGAATAAAGTCCGGACTCCACACATGGTGCCCAGGGGCCTTCGTGGTCAGCCTGTATCTTACGCCTCCTCCCCACACCCAGCCTCCCAGCCAAGCTGAATGATTCTCGCTCTCTCATCCAGGTCCAAATGCACACTACGCCCTTCACCCACCTTCCCCACTGGCTCCCAGCACCCCCGCTGGAACTGCCATGAGTCCAGGTCACATGCACCTTCTGCTTCCGCACGCCTCGCGGAGGGTCACACCACACGCCTCGCCACCCATCGTCACCTTTCCCCCAAACCCAGAGCCCAGTCAGGAGAGACACTGAGCCCGGAATGTCCTGGCCTCCCCACACCCAGCACATCCCCTGCAAACCTCTTACACAGTAGACTCGCAAGGAATATTTGTTGAGTGAATCAAAACAGAGCTTGTTGTGTTTTTAAGTATTGAAATACAGAGGAATTAAAAATTAAGCTGAACCTGAAAATCTGTACAGGCAAAAACTTCAGTAGCTAAAAACTGTCTGTACTTTAGAATAGTACCTCTTTTCTCCTCACCAAGACTTAACTGAACAAGCTTCCCTTCTCTGATCGTGTCTTTTCTTCCTAACCCTCTGACAGGCACCGAAAATCCTTCTCTGCCTCTTCTTCTGAAAGAACTCCTTACCTACAAGGATGCCCCAGTTTCAGAACCTGCCACAGGAAGGAGTGTCTTCAGGAAAGAAGGAGGAATCAATTACATGTAAAATCTTTCGTGTTACATTAGGCCTTTGAGTGCTCTCTCCAGCAACAGTCTGCTTCTGGATTTAAATGCTTCTCTGCAGAACATTACCTGCTTGCCAGAGAAGGGGAATCAGCAAATCTCAACTCTGAAACAAGGAGGTTTTCCACAGAAGGTAAAAAATAACAAGCACAACAACAACAACACGTACTGGGCATACGTTCTGCACCAGGCACACACATGCTGGGCCTTTTCTGTCCAGCATCTCTTTCCCCACAACCTCCCCTTCCCGTGTAATAAAATTAAGGCTCAGAGGAGGTAAAGCATTTTCCAAAATGCCGTAAAATGCATTGTGAACTCAAGTCCGACCAACTCCAAACCTTCACTCTTTCCATTATGCTACCAGAACCAGAAATGATAAAAGGGGAAGAAGTCATGACAGTATGACCTGACATAGAGTTTCGCTTGTTATCAGTTTGATTCAGACCCTGTCCAGAAGCAAGTTTCCTATATCAGGCAAGGAACATGGGCATGAAAAAGTTTCCTTTATCTCTTGGGACCACCAGCAAGAAAACCAGCACGAAGACAAAGACAAGGGGACCATCAAACACCAAGACAGAGAACGGCCAGAACTGGAAAGGTACCAGGCGGGACCCATCCCTGGCCACCCATGGGCTCCCAGCACACAACTGCTCCAAGAAGCACTGGAGCCTGCAGGGAAGGGCGCTTCTAGGCCCAGAGAGCAGATATTGCAAAGGATGCAAATGTCTCAGCATATGGGTCATGAGCAGTCATCGACGGCTGCACCCACACAAGCTCTCCCACCACATCTGGTGTCTCAGCAAGTGCGATTGACTTTATACCAGGCCCAAAGGCATTCCTGATTGGGCTATAATCCTCCAAACTATTAATCAGCAAAAACTGGAGGACCATGGTCCAGCCCAGACCCCCTTCACTATCCAGGGAAGCTCCATCTTGAGTCAGCATCTCCCCAATGCCTCTTTCTCTTCTCCAGTCATGGCGATCCCCTCTGGAACAACATCTCCCTACTGAGGACCGTCCCAAATCCTACCATTCTGTGGAGCTCAGCAGTGCGGGAACTTCCTCCTCCCCAAAGCGGTTTCTGAACGCCTGGGCCACGGTGGTCTCCCCCTACCCTGACTATAAACACGGGCGCACTTAGCATTTACCTACGTGTCTATCCAGATGCAGTTAGTTCTGATGCATTTAACTCCAGTGTCACAACCTGGCACAGTTAAATTCAACAAAACACTCACCTCTTCTATTCTAGGCACTGAAGAGGCAAGAATGATTAAATCCCAGCCCTGACCTTGTGGGACTCACAGTCTAGTGAAGGATGGATAATATAAGATACAACTGTCCAAATACATTTATCATTATAGGGCACAAGATACAATCCAAAGCATTCTATCACATCACCGCATCTATTTGCTTCATATCATTTAGCTCAATCTGTGGCTGTTACAATTGTCCACTTACCTACCGTCCATCTGTCCCCACCAAGAGACAACGGGACAGGAGCCTTGTCTGTCTGGTTCACTACTGTGTCCCCAACACTCAGTTCAGACATGGGCACAGAAACACACTCATTAAAAGTAGTACATGTGGAAGGAGATAAAGAGAGAGGCAGTGAAGTGTCAGGAATGATGAGCACGGAAGCCCCAACTTAGAGGTCCAGGCAATGCTTCTGTGACAGGGAGACAACTGGGCTTGGATATGAAGAGGGAGTAAGGACCAGACCGGGAAGGGGAGAGACACATCCAGAAGAGGAAACCGGATGACCAAAAGAAAGGGCAAATCAGAAATGACAAAGGCAGTGCAGGGAGAGGTCCTAACTATTGCGGCAGACCGGTTACTCTGGTAAATGCCTGGAGACATTTTTGACGGTCATGACTTGGGTCAGTGGTTGCTGGTACAGTCCAGGGAGGCTGCAAAACACCCTGAAATGTACAGAACAGCTCCCCCACAACAAAGAATTATGTGGTCTAAAATGTCAGTAGCACTGAGTTTAGCAACCCTAACATTTAAGGGATGGGTTGGTCAGAGAACATTAAAGCTTTTGTCTAAAGTTCACAATTCCTACACTCACCAAATAGCTTCTTTTGATTAGAATTTGGAGCAGGGTAGCATTTGCTTACCACCTCCTGTAACCTCAACAAAAGGAAATGTTCAGCAAGGAGTGTCCAGAACCTATCTGGCCTCTCTATTAGCTGAGATAAGACTTTCAGCAGATATCCGTGCACTCCCTAATGCTACATTTGGCCTCTGGGTCTGTTTTATGATCTTCACCAAGAACATAGTGTCAGTTTCCCTCATCTGTTGACTATCCACCAGAACTCTCTGTCTTCCCTCTAAATTCTAAGACTCCAAACTACCCAACCCATTTGCAAGGGATGAGACATAGAAAGATGAGGACAACAAGAAGTGCTCAATAGCACCAGATAAATGGATGGATGGTCAGATAAACAGAGGGATGGACAGATTTTTCAGAGTGGAAAAAGACGGAGTCCTTGGAGCTCCAAGGGCATGCATCTGTGCCTTGTGCACTTTTCCAGGAAGGCAGGGTTGTGCTGCAAGTTGACACCCACGCCTCCCCCAGCGCTGTTATGGGTGGTGGGGGCGGGGGAGTGGTCTGTCATGGAGAATCCTTAGCAAAGGTCATCTCCCCCAGACTCCGTGGCCTTGGCAGGGAGTCAAGCAGCTGGACTTGAAGGAGTGGCAACAGGAGCTGGGAAGTCAGCAAAGACAAAGCCCCTTTGTCTGGAAGTGGCACACACAGCAGGACTGAGCCTGCCCCTTGACAATGAAATCTGCGGTAGCTCCAGAACATGCTGGGGCCTGACTCTCAGTTCAGCTGCGCACACTGCCTCCCAATCACTTCTCTTCTCAAGAGCTGAAAGTCTCTTAGTCTACAATGGGTTTGTTTATTTTTGCCCCTGGCAAACAATTCGGTATTGTCTGAAACACCTGAATTGTAACTCTAAGAGAGAAGGGAAAAAAAATTAAAAAAGAGAGATCACCATTTTTTTGTTGTTGTAAAAGATCCAACAGGGGAATATTTCTAAAGAGCTAAAGAGTGGATCTTAAAGCTCACAAGGGCTACCTTCCGCTACATCTCAAATTCCACCATGGCAGAAGTTTCCCAGATTTCTTCATCTCTGAAGTGAGCATGACACCATCCACTTTACAGTCTTACTAATATCCTAAAAGGGCTTTTTTTTTTTTCTTTGAGAGACAGAGAGAGAAACAGAACATGAGTGAGCATGTGCAGAGGGAAATAGAGAATCTTAAGCTGGCTCCACGTGGAGCCCAACGTGGGGTTCTATCTCACAACTGTCAGATCTTGACCTGAGCTAAAATCAAGAGCCCGACCCTTAGGGGACTGAGCCACTCAGGGGTCCCTAAAAAAGCTTATTTAAATCAGAAACATTTACAAATGGATCCAGTGAATGAAAACTCAATTTACACCCAACTTTTCATGGGAACTTCTGGTGAGTAGAACAAAAAGCCAGGAATGGCGCCCCACGCGAGGCAGGACATTCTTCCCAGTCCCAGAAAAATATAGGCCTTCCATCTAATAGAGTGGCTCCATACAAAGCCAGAGCTGGAAAGAAGGGACAGATTACCCTAGAAAATCAAAATGGAAATTGAATAAATTGCTACAATTCTAAGCAAGACCTGCAACTCTCACAGTAGAAAACTATCAGCACAGGCAGTGCCCAGTTTGGAAATGAATTGTCTTCCAAAAGTTCATTTGTAAGTCGGGTGTTCGGAACTTGGAATGCATCCTTTTATATCCCAAGCCAGCCCACAAACACTGACGGAACTTCAAATACATCTGGCACACCACCCATGGCAAAAAAATAAAAATAAAAAAGCAATGTTTTTATATCATTTAAAAAATCTATCAAAGCTCTCAGAAAGACAAAGACACAGCTCATCACTGGCCAAATACAAAAGTGATGCAAAATACTGAAACGAGGTTTGAAAATTGAGAAGCTTTATCATTTACCCACTAAGTACCTTCTTAAATCCTCCAAATAAAGTGCCGGCCTCCAGGTCAAACTGTCGGTCCAGTTCCTCTTCATGTTCTGACAAGAAAAACAGTGTTTCATTAGTCACAGATCTAAATAAAACTGGGTTGGTTTAATAGGAGACGCATGAAGAGAAAGTGTGCTATCCTGGAAAAACTGCCGGTGGTCTCAGCTACAGGCATGGAAATGGGTCACACACCTTGACCTGCCATGCCAGCCTTCTGTGACCTAAGTTCCTGGAACTACGTACGTAGTGGGGCTGACAGAAATGTCCCCTTCAACTTGTAATAAAGGTCACAAATGGAGAGTGATCAAGAGAGAAAGCTTCCAGCACCAGGAACCAAGGGAGGAATTAGCAAAAATGCCTCACTTGTATAGCTGGTGAAAAATTATCTTAAACAGATCACACCACAAAATGATGATCACAGCTCCATGATATGGACATAATGCTAACAAGATTATAAAATGGAATCATATAATGGTAGTAAGTATAAGCATACAGTTGGTTTAAAACAAAAAGTATAACAAAATATTCATTCAAATACTTCTTAACGGTGTACAATAACCAGGCCCACATTTAATATATATCAGGAATGAAGCAAAACAAGACTGGCATGGCCTTTGCCCTCCTGGGGCTCATGGTACCCCAGGGAAGAGAGACGAACCAATAATGATAAATTACAACAGCGCTGATGAATACCATGTAAGGAAGTGAGGAATGTTAAGGTGTCCGTACGACGTCCAGTAGGTAGCCCGATGGGTATGAATGGAGCTCACGAGTACCCTAAGTTGGAGATGAAGACTGAGGAGTCCTCAGCATAAGGGTGATGAAGCCACCAGAATGGCTGAGATCGCCCCCAAAAGGCACAGAGTGCATAGACCAGGGAAAACCAATGCTCATCAGACCAACACCCTACAAAAGCCACAGAAGAACCAAAAAGGAACTACCTAGAAAGATTACAGGAAAACCAAGTGAGTGTGCAGTCATTAAAAAATAATCACGAAATGATGCTGGTTTCACAGTAGGATCCAGGGGCAGATTCACACACACTAGAGGCAAACAGCAGCCCGAGCCTCCAACCACAGGCAATACTGCCTCTAGGAACAACAGAAAAAGGAGGGGTGGTAAGCACTGGCCCAGGGTGCCCCAGGGCACAACTCGGGGACACATTCACACTGTATCCCGAGTGGTCCAAGAGGTGCTGGGGAGATGTGGGATTGCAGCAGGGCTCTGGTCCTTTCTGTTACTGCTGTACACACATCACGTTGTGTGTGTGTGTGTGTGTGTGTGAACTGTGCACAGACTCAAGTCCCAGGGAAGAGCCCACAAACAAACAGAACATTCTGCAATCCAACAAAGAAATAAAAGTAACAGGAACCTCCTAAAATTCATTAACATAAAAAGGGTGGAAAACCTCTAGGCCTCTGGCCTCTTCTGTTCTGGCTTCACTAACATACAAAGAGCAACCTCCAGAAACATCAGAATTGTGCAGAATTGAAACAAAGCAGAAACCTGCTTTTTCTTTTTTCTTCTTTTTTAAGAGTACAACGCAGAAGCAGTGAAATTTTACAGGCTAAAGCATCAGACTTCTTGAAACTGGAACAGAGCTCCCTCTAGTGGGAAAAAGGAATCCTACACAGATAGAAGAATTCCTACAGACCAACTGAAATACTATAGGAGACACCGTCATACAAAATATAAAAAGATGAAATTAATTTTAGCATATTTTATTTATCTCAACATGGAGTCAGTATTAAACAATTACGGATGAGTCATTTTACATTCCTTGTTCTTACTAATTCTTCAAAGTCCAATATACATGTTATCCTTACAGCACATCTCAATTGGAAACGGTCACATTTTGAGTGCTTGTATGGCTAATGGCTACAGTATTGGACAGCACAGCTCTCCACCAAAAATCCTCTCTCAGGTTTAGAGAATTTCTACAATTCACCCTCGTCTGATTTCTACACACACACACACACACACACACACACACACACACACACACACACAAATACATTCGCAACCCCTTTGGAAATCACTGCCTCCAAACCGTCTTAAGTTAGTTGACAATGTGCTGCTATGTAACTTGGTTGAGAGAAGAGAATGGCCGCTGAAAACGCGTAGCGGGAAATCCTTCCTGAAGAGCTTCAGCCCTCAGAACCTCTCCAACGAGACCCTCCAGGTAGGGATCCCATATTCCCATACTAGAGGCAAGAGATTTCATCATACCTCACACACACTCAAGCAAAAGGACCCTGCAAATGGAGAGAAGCCTTCCCTGCCTGAGCATTTCTCTCCACACCACACAGGCCTGACTGTCGGGCAGAGCCAACTCTTTCTTCGAGGTGCCCTGGTTCTATTTCCCAAAATTCCGCGCTCCACAAAACTGCCTGAGAGCATAGAAATGAAGCAATTTCTGCTGATGAGCCCTCATTACTAAATCAGCTGTTGATTCTCCCCACTCCAACCACCACCCAACAAAAGGATACATCAAAGCCCCATTCTACCTACTGAGTGAGAGGATTTGCATTTTAATCGATGCCAATGAGCTGTGGTGGTAAACCATTTACTTAAAAGCACTAACTAACCTACCCTTTTCACCCTCAACATTATGATAGGAAACCATTTCTGGGGTAGGGTGGGGGTAATTAGAGGGCAATAATCAGGAAGAGGGGGAAACACACACACACACACACACACACACACCCTCGTCTGACACCAGCCACTGCCAGGGACCAGCACACCCAATCATGGCTTAACATGTCCTGCTGTTTCTATGCATTTGAAAAATTCCAATCAGCTCCTACTGATTCTTTATTTCTCTAGGAAGCCGCTGGGTACAGCAGACTGTGGCAGTAAGTAAATGAGTGGAGAAAGGGAGCAGAAAAGATGGGCTTCTCAAGATAAGAGAATTTAATGGTAAGCACCTCTCAAACATTCACATGAAATATAGAGAAGGATGACAAAGTGCTGGTTTTTCCAGGACAACTCCTGAGAAATGGGAGGCCCTCTCCTCCCTTCTCCCAATTCCCACTAAGGGAATGAAAACTTGATTTGGAAATAGCCCAAGCAAAAGCAAATCAAATATGTAAATAGGATGCAAAGCAATATATAACATAAACGGCCTTCAAATCTAATAGGGCTGCTCATCTGCTACTCACCTGAAAGAAGCCAGGCCACCAGGGGCGCGATTTGCATGGAAATCCTTAGGGCTCCGAGAAAGGAGGAAGCAGCCCGGGACTGAGATGGAACACTCCAGCAAAGAGGAAGCCATAAGCTCCTGCATTTCTCTTGTGTTGACACAACAGGGAGCCCCGGCTGGACGAGTGAGGAGCTGTGGAGTCCAACACTGAGGGTTGCCTTCAAATGCCCTCCAGCCCAGGCCCTGTCTCAAGTCACCGTAAGAAGTTTACTGCTTCTTTACTGTGTTCAGAAAGTAGCCTCTCTGGAAGCCGACACTCCCCTCCTTTGAGGGCCAGGGTCCACAATGGAGAAGGCCAGACAAGCCTGAGAGGATAGGCCAGGAAGCTTAGATTCCGAGTAGGAAAGCCGGAACTCAAATGTTTCCTATGACCTTGGCCACAGGTGACAGGGGAAAGAGGGTCAACTCTAACATGAAGCATTGCCAAACAGATCACTAGGAGCCTGAGCTGTGACACCACACTACTGATGCTAGCCACAAAGATAGGCTGTCCACTTCTTGGCTCCCACAGGGGCTATGCATTTGGGTCCTTTCACAAAAGACCTGTTGACTAAAGGGTCCCCAGTGGCCCCTTCCACTGTATAAGGGCAAGGCCACCTGTTGGAAAACAGGACCAGTGGTAGCCCCCCCATTTCCCCTCCCAGAACTGGGCCCTCCAGAGTTGCCGGTTCGTCTTGCAACCAAATTCCTCTAGTCAAAAAAGCAGGGAGGATAACTTTTCTCCTGATGACAAAGCCCATCCCTCATGAGTAGTTAGTGTGTTGTATGAACGTGACAAAGAATCTCTAAACGTGCTGCTATATCCTTTCCTCATAAACAAACACTAGGGGTAAGTGATAAGCACAGGTGAGTTTAGGAATAAACAACAGGTAAAGGTGAAAATGCTCAACTACAGTTGTATCCCACTTTAAGAACAACTAGTATATAAACAAAGAAATTGGACGTGGCAACTCAAATCATTTGTTGCATGTTTGCTTAAATATCAGGGTTTCCTGGTGCCATGGAGTTTATTTAGAGAAACATTAACCTCGGCCCACTGAAGATTTTTAAAAACAAAAATAAAATGTCTGTGAAATGGAAATGCCAATTTATGGAAAACACCATCCTGTTTAATATCCAACTAATCCTAATATCCAACTTTTCAGGCAGAGAGCACAGCATAACAGCTAATCCTGGGCTCTGTAAAGCCAAAAGGATCTAGGGTAGCCTACTGTTCATTACAGAATAATCGTCACAGGAAAAAAGTGGTAGAATTTATAAATAAACCCAAGAGATTGTATTTTGAGAAAGCAAATACGCTGAATAGACAAAACCTTTGTAAATTCCCTAAAGCAGGAAAAAAAAAATGAGACATGTAGGTTTCAAAACATTGTATGACATGGGGCACCTGGGTGGCTCAGTTGGTTAAGTGTCCAACTTTGGCTCAGGTCATAATCTCATGGTTCATGAGTTCGAGCCCCACATCGGGCTCTGTGCTGACAGCTTGGAGCCTGGAGCCCGCTTCGGATTCTGTGTCTCCCCCTCTCTGCCCCTCCCCTGCTCATGCTCTGTCTCCCTCTGTCTCTCAATAATAAATAAATGTTAAAAAAAATTTTTTTAATAAAAATTTTTTTAAAAAAATTAAAAACAAAAACATTATATGACCTACAACTGGATGTCAATACATTTGAAAATTTCAATGAAATGGAAAAATATAGGGCGCCTTGCTGGCTCAGTAGGCAGAGAACATGACTCTTGATCCCAGGTGTGTGAGTTTGAGCCCCATGTTGGGTATAGAGATTACTTAAAAATAAAATCAGAGAGAAAAGAAAAGTGCAAATTACTCGAACTGACTTCAGAAAACCTAAATATAACCTGAAATAACTGAAAGATACTGAAGTTTTCAGTGAATCTATCTATTTCCAGAGACCCCATGCCCAGACAAACTTACAAGTGAAGAATATCAAACTTTGATGCTGACATTTCGCACACTATTTAAACAGTTCCATAACATAACAGAAAATGAAAAGTTTCTCCATTCCTATTATAAAGTTAACAGAATGCCAATGCTGAAATCTGATTAAGTGGAAAATAAAACTACAGACCAACGAATCTCACTTAGAAATTAAAAGAAAAAAACTTGGAAACAAGGCATGTATTTGAAAATACCATGGTCAAAGTAGGTTTGATGTAGGAATCCATATAAACTAGACTGCAAAATTTATTACTTTAAAATATCATGCCAACAGCTTGAAAAGGGAAAACTATGCAATCATCTGTATAGTTGCTTTAAAAATGAATTCAACAGGGGCGCCTGGGTGGCGCAGTCGGTTAAGCGTCCGACTTCAGCCAGGTCACGATCTCGCGGTCCGTGAGTTCGAGCCCCGCGTCGGGCTCTGGGCTGACGGCTCGGAGCCTGGAGCCTGTTTCCGATTCTGTGTCTCCCTCTCTCTCTGCCCCTCCCCCGTTCATGCTCTGTCTCTCTCTGTCCCAAAAATAAATAAACGTTGAAAAAAAAAATTAAAAAAAAAAATAATAAAAATAAAAATGAATTCAACATTTATTACTAATTTTAATAATTTAGTAAAGGGGGCTAACTAGATTCATTAGCATGATTTAAAAAAAAAAAGCAAAACTTACTCAATTTTTCAGTAATGGTAAAAACTATAGAGGGATTTCCATTAAAGTTAGAATTAAAAATTGGGTCACCTGGGTGGCTCAGTCAGTTAAGCGTCTGACTTCAGCCCAGGTCATGATCTCACAGTTCACAAGTTCGAGCCCCGCGTCAGGCTCTGTGCTGACAGCTTGGAGCCTGGAGCCTGCTTCGGATTCTGTGTCTCCCTCTCGTTCTCTCTCTCTGCCCCTCCGCAGCTCATGCTCATACTTTGTCTCTGTCAAAAATAAATAAACTTAGGGGCACCTGGGTGGCTCAGTCAGTTAATCAGCCAACTTTGGCTCAGGTCATGATTTCGCGGTCTGTGAGTTCGAGCCCCGTGTCGGGCTCTGTGCTGACAGCTCAGAGCCTGGAGTCTATTTCAGATTCTGTGTCTCCCTCTCTCTGACCCTCCCCCGTTCATGCTCTGTCTCTCTCTGTCTCAAAAATAAATAAACGTTAAAAATAAATAAATAAACTTAATTTTTTTTTAAGTTAGAATTAAAAATAGCATTCTTTCTCAACTACTACATTGTTCTAAAAGGCCCAGCTAAACAAAACCATTAGTATCAGCTGTGGATGATATTGTCTAAACACAAAAATCAGGAAAAATCAAAGATAAGTTAATGGAACATTAAGAGAATTCAATAAACTGTTGGAATATAACATACACAAATCAAAATAAATACCTTTAGACCAGAAATAATTAGCTACAAGTTACAGGAAATACAATAGGAAAATTTCCCAATCATAAAAGGAAAAAAAAGAAAGAAAGACTCTGAATAGAAATTCTTGCAGGACCTATTATGAAGAAGGCCAGGAAACTTTATTGAGGGAAACAATAGACCTTGAATGCACAAAGAAAAAAATACCATATCCCTGGGTGAAAAAGTACAATATTATAAGAATGTTAATTATTTACAAATTAATTTCTAGGCTTACTGTAATTCTAATGAAAATCCTGTTGAGATTATTTTTTTGAACAGTTTCACATATGTATACAAGAAGAATAAACCAGTAAGAATAGCTAAGTGTGGAAATGAAGAAGGATGAATAGTAACTTTATCAGATACTCAAATATTTTATAAAGCATTTTTAATTAAAACCGTGCAGTTAATGATGTGTGAACTGATTGAGAAATCAATGAAACAGAGAAGACATGCCCACCCTTCAAACAATCTGGGGTATATGTAAGAATTTAGCAATGATTGGGCCGCCTGGGTGGCTCAGTCGGTTAAGTGCCTGATTCCTGATTTAGGCTCAGGTCATGATCTCACGGTTTGTGAGGTCAAGACCCACACTGGGCTCTGTGCTGACAGCATGGAGCCTGCTTGGGATTCCGTGTCTCCCTCTCTCTGCCCCTCCCTAGCTCGCTCACAGCCAGCACGTGCTTGCTCTCTCAAAAATAAACATTTAAAGAAAAAAATATTAAACAATGATCAAGACTGCATCATAATTCAATATAGAAAGAGTTAATTGTGTTTGGTTATCTATTTGGGAAAATTTTAATTTTTTCACTTCATATGATATACCAGATACATAGGAGATGGGTTAAAGAAGAAAGCTCAAGTTGCTGAAATACAAGAGTTATGTTCTCCAAAAGAAATATTACTGGCACAACCTTCTTGGAGAAGGGGAAATCTGTCTAAAACCTTAAAAATATTCATGCAGTTTGACTCAATGACTCCTCTGGAAATCCTTCTTCCAGAAATGCTTCTGAGAAAAGCTATCAGGTACAATACAACAATACAAAGAGATTCCTTATAAAATAACCATTCAACTCATACAGTTAGAACATAATGGAAGAGAGCAAACCCAAAGAAACAATAAGGAAGGAAATAAAAGCAGAAATCAATGAACTGGGGCGCCTGGGAGGCTCAGTCAGTTAAGCATCCAACTTCAGCTCAGGTCATGATCTCACAGTTCGTGGGTTCGAGCTCCACATCGGGCTCTGTGCTGACAGTTCAGAGCCTGGAGCCTGCTTCGGATTCTGTGTCTCCCTCTCTCTCGGCCCCTCCCCTGCTCCCTCGCTCTCTCTCAAAAATAAACATTTAAAAAAATTAAAAACTAAAAAAGAAATCAATGAACCAAGAAAAAAAAAAAAGGAAACAACTGAGAAAATCTAACAAAACCACAAACTGAAAAGATTCATAAGCTCTCTGGCACAGTTGATCAAAGCAAAAAACTAGAAGGAAGGGAGGGAAGGAGGGATGAAAAGACAAACAAGGGAGGAAGTTAGGGAGACAGTGAAGGAGAAGATGTAAAACAAAATACACAATAAGAGAGAAAAGCAAACCACAGAAACAAAATATTTTTAAATACGAGTATTATGAACAATACACTAACCAAACTGAAAACCCACATAAACGTACAGATCCTCAGAAAGCTACAAAATGTCAAAATAGGTACAAGAAGAAATAAATTTGAACATAAACCAATAAATAAATTGAAACAGGAGTCTAAGACTTCCCTTCCCAGATGTTTTCCCAGGTGACCTCACAGCATTCAGGTTTTCACAGATAATTCAACTGTTTTCATGTCAAGAATTACACCAGACTGACATGAAAACAACAATACACGGCCCTCTTTTAGGTGTAAGCATTAACAGAGCTACCACATGGCATAATCTCCTCTTTCTTCATGTTAAGTGTATGCAGAGAGACATAAAAGTGTTCTACATCTACTGAACCACAAGGGCATAAACTTAGCGCAGTAGGTCTGGATTAGCCACAACGCTGTCGAGCGCCAGGGGAGAGGTCACCAAGCATAGCAGATCACCACCACCCCACCCCACGTATTTCCAGATGACTTGGAGATGCTCTACGCCTGGTAGAGTAGGGAGGAAGAAGGGGTGCTCTGTTCAGTCCCTGCTGTGAATTTACCAAAAGATTCCATTTGACTAAGGCCATTAAAATCAGTCTGCTGTCCCTAATGGCCTGGCAACCGTGCTTCCACAGACAAGAGCACAGTGAACAGGATGCCTGCTCCATGCCCAGAGAAAGCAGCCGTGCAGATGCCCACTGGTGGCATTTCACTTAACGGGTAAGTTTTGAGCCTGTAATATGTTTTAGGCACTATCTTTGCTCCAGATACAAATGTCCCAAAAAAGTTTACAGAAGACAGTTTTCCCAGTGACCTACTTCTACCGTGTGGGTAAACAGCACTTTTCCCCAAATTAGACAGTAACACAAACAGTAAGTCAAACAGCATGACCACCTCTGGGTCAGCTGAGGTGTAGAAAAGCTTTGTGCTATCCACAGAAGGATTCCCTCCACCCCGATCCCAGCAGCTCCCATGACACAGAAAGGGAAAATTTTATTCCAGTGGGATACAATTTTAAAATTTAATAGAATAGATAGAAGAGCTTCCTCTTTTAAAGTAAGGTGCTTTAGGAATTAAATTATCAATAAATAGGAGAGGCAGAATAGGATAAAATATTGGGGCTAGAGTTGGACACAATGGAGTTTAAACGCAGTTCCACTGGAACTTACTAGACATGTTACCTTGGATAAATTATATTTTTCAGCCTCTGCATCCTCATCTAGGTAAAGAAATACAACAAACATTGTGGTAAAGAGACTCCAAAGATGACCGCCATACATTCCATGCACAGGCGTGCTGCTCCAGCCATATGGAGGTATAGTCTTTCCTCCCCCTGAATCTGGACTGGCGCTGTGGTTTGCTTTGACCAATAAATGAGGTAGAGGTGAGCTGTACAACTTCCCAGGCTGAGCTTCAAGAGATCTGTAGCTTCTGCTTTTGTGCACTTGCAGTACTCCCTCTTGAACCCAGCTGCACTGTTAGGAGAAATGTAAGCCATGTGGAGAGCCATGCAGACAGAACCTCTGCATGCTAGCTGACAGCCCCCCACTGAGGTCTTGGCCAGCCATGTGAGTGAGCCACCAGATGCCTGCAGCCCCAGCTAACACAGAGCAGACCTGCCCTGCTGAGTCCAGGAGAGGTTTGCTAAAAACAAAGTCTCACAGACCACAAAAATGAATTAGTGTAATCCATAACATCAATAAGACAAAAAAGAAAAACCACATGATCATATCAATATATGCACAAAAAGCATTTGACAAAATCCAACACTCATTTATGATTAAAAACTCTCAGCAAACTAGAGATAGAAGGGAACTTCCTCAATTGGATAAAGAACATCTACAAAAAACATACAGTAAACATCATACTTAACGGTCAGAAAGCTTTCTCACTAAGATCAGAAAAAAGGCAAAAGTGTCCTCTCTCACCATTCCTTTTTAATATCATAATGGGAGTCCTAGCTAGTGCACTAAGAAAATGAAATAAGGTATACAACATGGAAAGGAAGAAATAAAACTGTCTTTGTATGCAGATAATATAAATATCTATGTAGAAAATCCAAAGAATCTACAAAAAAAACTCCTGGAACTAATAAGCAATTATAGCAAGGTTGCAGGATACAAAATAAATACGCAAAAGTCAGTTGCTTTCCTACATATGAGAAACAATCAAGTGAAATTTAAAACTGAGAACAATACCATTTACACTAGCACACCAAAAAAGTGAAAAAACTAGGTATAAATCTAACAAAATACATACAAGTTATACGTTAGGAGAACTAGAAAACTCTGAGGAAAGAAATAAAAAAAACGAAAAAGACAAATTGAGAGATATTCCATGTTCATGGATATTGTTAAGAGGTCAGTCTTACTCAACTTCATCTATAGAGTCCATGCAATCCAAACCAAAATCCCAGGAAGCTCTCTTGTGGATAATGACAACATGATTCTAAAGTTTATATGGAGAGGCAAAAGATCCAGAATAGCCAACACAATATTGAAGGACAAGAACAAAGTGAGAGGACTAATATCACCCAAATTCAAGACTTATTATTTTTTTTAAAGAATACTTAGTCTGGGGCGCCTGGGTGGCGCAGTCGGTTAAGCGTCCGACTTCAGCCAGGTCACGATCTCGCGGTCCGTGAGTTCGAGCCCCGCATCGGGCTCTGGGCTGATGGCTCAGAGCCTGGAGCCTGTTTCCGATTCTGTGTCTCCCTCTCTCTCTGCCCCTCCCCCGTTCATGCTCTGTCTCTCTCTGTCCCAAAAATAAATAAACATTGAAAAAAAAATTTTTTAAAAAAAGAATACTTAGTCTAATTTTTTCTCAATGTTTATTTATTTATGAGAGAGAGAGAGACAGAGCACAAGTGGGGGAGGCGCAGAGAGAGAGGGAGACACAGAATTTGAAGCAGGCTCCAGGCTCTGAGCTGTCAGCACAGAGCCCGACACAGGGCTCGAACTCACAGACTGTGAGATCATGACCTGAGCCAAAGTCAGACTGAGCCAGCAGGTGCCCCCCAAATTCAAGACTTATTATAAAGCCTTATGACTCAAGAGACCGTGGTGTTGATGAAAGAACAGACAAAAAGGTGAATGGAACAGAATAGAAAGGCCAAAAAAAGACCCACATAGATACAGTCAACTGACCTTTGACAAGGAGCAAAGGTAATACAACAGAGAAGAGATATTCTTTCAACAAATGCTGGAACTAAATGTCCACATGCAAAACAACTGAATCTAGATGCAGACTTTACACTCTTCACAAAAAAATAACAGCAAATGGATATTATAGATCTGAATATAAACACTACTGAATCCTTAGAAGATAAGGTAGGAGAAAATCTAGATAACCTTGGCTATGGGAATTACTTTTTAGATACCAAAGACACAATGCATGAAAGGAACAATTGGTAAACCGGACTTAACCAAAATTTAAAGTATCTGCTCTGTAAAAGACACCATCAAGAGAGTAAGATGACAAGCCACAGACCAAAAGAAAATATTTGCAAAAGACATGTTATCCAAAATACACAAAGAGCTATTAAAACTCAAAAAGAAAATAAACAACCCAATTAAAAAATGGGCAAATACCTAAACACCTCACCAAATAAGACTATATACATATACATATATATATATATATATATGTTTGTATGTGTATATGTATATACATATATACAGTCTTATGGCAATAAGCATATGAAAAGATTCTCATTACATCAGGGAAATGCAAATTAAAACAATGAGATACCACTTACACACTTACTAGAATGGCCAAAATCTGGAATACGGACATCAATTTATGGAAAAGACTGCCTCATAAGGTGAAGCCTCATGATGAAGATGGCAGAGGGACATGGTAGAAGGAGCCAGCTCTCTGACGCTATCTAGACACAATACGAGGCTTGTAACAATGATGTTGGAGGCTGTGTTTCTGCTGCCAAACGTGTCTTCAAAGTAATAAATATACCATATCATAGGGCTGTTCTAAAGATTAAATGAGACAAGATACAATACGTGAAGTATCTAATACAGTGCCTGACATAGAGTAGGTTAGCTCCTCCTACATGGGTCCTGGGAGCTCAAAGGCTCCAGTAGGGGAATGCAAATACTTGGCCAGACTTGAGAAAACAATAGTCCTCATCTACTTTAGATGATCCGTCTCTGCCACCAAGTTCCTGACTCTGAGTGGGACATATGTAGAATGGGAGAAAAGTCAATCCTGGTGATGTACATCCAAATCAGTCCGAGTAATATAGAAGGAGGTAGGTGTTCAGGGCAGAGCACTCTCAACTTTGCAATTTTAAGTGGACTTTTCAGCATACTCTCCTGTCTTCAAGATAAAGTCCAAACTCCTCAGATCAATATGCAATGTCCTTCACAGGCTCTCCCTGCTTTTTGATCTAGGCTCAACTCTAGCCACTGTCCCCTCACTCTCTACACTCCAGTCCTCCCAAGGGGTTTGTAGTTGCCAGACCATGCTATGCTTCCTCACACCCCAAAGGCTTGTCCATTTGCTTGCAAACCCATCTCTGTCCACAGATCCTCTGACGCCTTCTCTACCTTCCTGGCTCCTGTTCTGCCTTATGACAAAGCCCAGTAATTATCATCAACTAGGAAACTGTCCCTGACCACGCAAGAGGCCATCTTGGTCCCTCCACATTTCTGTCTCCCATTCTTCCACAGTATGGGAAGTTTTAGTGGCACATGGCCACCAAGCTAAAGACAATGTTTCCCAGTTTCTCAACTGTGGCCATAAAACCTGGTGCTGGTCAACTAGGGGTAAGCAGAAGTGACAAGGGTAACTTGCCCAACAGGAGGGTTTCCATACCCCTTCCTATGGGCTGAAATGCAGATTTAGTGATGATGATTCTTCAACAAGCATATGAAAATCACTAAACACAGCAGAACGAAAGGATGAAAGGAGTCTGGGCCTCCAATACCTTGAGCTGCCTCCACATATCTCAGAAGCAATGAGGGTGGAAGAGAAACATAAGAGGTTACTGCAGATCACCTCCACAGCCTTCAGTAGCCATTGAATCAAACCTTCCTATTACAGAAGACCAGCCACCGGATCCCCTCAAAGTTCCAGGATGAGGGTGGAAAATTGCATTGATTCAGGTCATGGACTCAAAGTGTCCCAGACAAGGGAAAGCAAAGCAGGGTCCAAGTTATCCCAAGCCCATTAGACAATTTTTCTGACTCTTCTACCTCTGAGTACTTCCTTCCTCCTTCCTTTCTTGAGAGCAGTTCAGGAAAGCTGGGGTCTTACCTCTTGAGACTTTGTAAACTTCATAGAAAGAATATAAGTGGAAGCCTAGTGAAGCAAATAGGTAAAAAGACAGTTCCCATCGGGGCAGCATTGCTCCTCGTGACAAAGGGTCTTGGCAGACACACTGAGAGTTTCTAGGAAGAGAAACAGAAATAAAAACATTAAGCCACAGACATGACACTAAGGAACAGAATCTTATCAGTTCACTTGCTCTCCTAAGGATCCATCACTATTTAAGGTGATACAGATAGAACCCCAGTCACACTTCCTTCTGCCAGTGACTGTCTGCATCTTGCATCCAACATGCACACATACACGCACACGCCCTGCCTGCCCCGGGTTGGGCAGGTCTTCCCTATGAGCTCCCACAGCACCCCATCTGCCTCTGCACCCCAGACAGTTGTGTGTCCAATGCCTGACACGCCTGCCTCCCCCTATGGGGTAAGCGCTTGGAGAGCAGGGACCATGATTCGCCGAGTCCCCAGTAACCAACATGGGCTGTGGAATGTAGCAACAGGGGAATAGTGCTCCATGAATAATAAATGGCTTCAAATCCTGAATAGAAGAAAAGTACAGATCTCTAAAACTCTTCTAAGCCAACAGCTCTAACCTCCTCATTCTCCCCTTCAGATGTCATCTGAAGTTGTTTATATGAATGGATGAATGAAAATTACTGTCTTCCATCTTGTATAAACTTAAGGGAGGTGAATGATGTGACTCCCATCAGCTATGGCAGACACTGCTAGCAGCCCACCCCACAATATTTAGTCTCCCTTCCTATACAGTAATGGAACTTTTAACTGAATGCATGGATGCTAAGCTCAACTATATAGTGTAGCCATGTGTGGGCATTTGAATAGTCCTGGGTGGCTCAGTTGGTTAAGCATCCAACTTCAGCTCAGGTCATGATTTCATGGTCCGTGAGTTCGAGCCCCACATCGGGCTCTGTGCTGACAGCTCAGAGCCTGGAGCTTGCTTCAGATTCTGTGTCTCCCTCTCTCTCTGTCCTTTCCCTGCTCATACTTGGTCTCTCTCTCTTCTGCTCAAAAATTTGTGTGTAGTCCTGCGTAGAAGGCAATGATCATCCCCTTCCTGCTGGGAAAAGCTGGAACAGCCACACGGGGACAAGAGGTGAAAGCCATGTGGAAAAATAAGATCGAGAAGCCTCAGTCCCTGACTCCGTGTACCACCTCACCCCCAAAACTTCCCTGGACCGTTTATACCTATACTATTAAATGAAAGAGAAATGCACTTCCAGGTTGTTTAAGCCTCTGCTATTCTCACTCTCTCTCTTATGGCAGCCATGTCTATATTCTAAGTATTATTAGAGCAGGTGATAGGAAGTCCTAAAATTCTTCAAATGAAATCATCAGCTCCCAAGCAACAAAAAGCCAGTTAAATGGCTCACATTGTTTTCCTTAAGCCTCTCAAATATGTCTCACTATGGATGCCAAACTAAAATAGGAGCAAAATTTTAAGCCCCAAGAAAATACTTCCTCATATGAGACAGTAATGCCAAAATCAAAATCATACATTATCCCATTTTATTTTCACAATACCCTAGTGAAGAAGGTGGAGCAAGAGAGACAGGCAATTCACAGATGACAAATGTGAAACAGGATAAGGCCCCACAGTCAGCCACTGGGCCCCCCATGCCTCCCCTCAGCCACGGCTAGCCCCATTAATGCCCGTTCACAAAGTTACTTGTCCCTACAGCCTGGCTCAAAATCCACCACACCCAAACTCCTTTCTCCAGGCTGAGACAGCAGAAAAAGATACACACTTCGGCTTTCATAAAATAGAAGGCCAGAAGTCAGTGGTCCTCCAACCAGAGTGCCCCTTGGTAATGACCTAAACGTTGCTCAGGCAGTTTGGTCTCCTGCAACTGAAGGCATCCAGAAGTAGGCACTCGTGCTTTCAAGCCCAAACACTCTGCAACAACAACACCTTCTCAGGTCCCCCTGCTGTTTTTCAGAACCACTTCTGGCTTTAAACAATTCTACTCACACTTCATTTTTAAATACCTGGCATCTCCTACAAAACTTTAGAATTTCTTTCTGGAACTTTGTGGGAATATGGTAATCTCCACTTTAGTGGGAAGTTAACTTTAACCTCTGGGTTTTAGGAGTCTCCTTTCAAAGGATGTTAGTATTATATTGGATGGTCTCCTCACCTCATTAAGAATATGTGATTAGTTGGGGCGCCTGGGTGGCTCAGTCAAAGTGTCCGTCCGACTTCAGCTCAGGTCATGATCATGTGATTTGTGGGTTCGAGCCCTGCATCAGGCTCTGTGCTAAAAACTCAGAGCCGGGAGCCTGCTTAGGACTCTGTGTCTCCCTCTCCCTCTGCCCCTCCCCCATTTGTGCTGTGCCTCTCTGCCTTTCAAAAATAAACAAACATTAAAAAAATTTTTTTACAAATATGTGACTAGCAAGGGCTGAACTCCTAAAAATGCTACCGAAATGTAGACATAAATAATCTTAGAGATTAAATGAAAATTCTAGAAGCCCTGCTGTTTAGCAGCTTTTCAGGGACACTGTCTTCTAGGACAATTCCTCTGCATTAACAAGTTTCTTTCGGGGAACTAGAAACACTTCCATTTTTGGTGCTCTTCGCTGTACTGTGTATATCTTGCAGACCCACACAAAGATACACAGTCATGAGCAACAAAGCAGCAGGGCTGTATCTTCACATCTAAAATTTGGGGACTGGACCAAATAGCCTCCATCTGCCAGCATGCTGGGAAATTCTGCACCAAGCAGACCTAGGGGGGAGTCCCGGCTCTGCCATTTGCTGGCTGAGGAACTTGAGTGGATCACACCCTCTTAGATATGTTTCCTCATGGGGCTGTTGAATGGATTCAACGTAAAATGCTTCTCCAAGGCCTGGCACAGAATTAGTACCCAATACATATTAGCTATGATCCGTCCAACGGGACCAGTTAGTGAATTTAATTCCTCAGAAGCCTACCTTGCCAGAGCCTGGTTTTTCTTCCTGAGCTGATGAAATATCACTGACCCTCCGTGGGGCGTGGCCATGCCCTCTGCTGCTGAACGGCATCCCCAGAGCTCTTGCTAAGGTCTCACACCTTGTCCACACCCCAGCCCAACCCCAGGCCACCAGACAGCAAACACACGGTCCTTGGAGGCCACCTGGACAGCTTTCTGCCCAACACATCTTCCTCACCACTACTTTGCTAATCCCCAAAGGAATTACATGCATACTCCCTCCTGTCTTATTTCATCCCTCACAGTTCCAGGAACGACACCTCAAAACTCTACCACACAGGCACTCAAGTGTCCTTAACAGTCCTCTCCTCCCAACACCACTCTTTTTAACTCTTGCCCACCCATCTCAAGAAAATTCCTGGGGCACCTGGGTGGCCCAGTCAGTTGTTAAGTGTCTGACTCTTGATTTCAGCTCAGGTCATGATCTCACATTTCGTGAGATCGAGCCCCGCATCAGGCTCTGCACTGACAGTGTGGAACCTGCCTGGGATTCTCTCTCTCCCTCTCTCTCTCTGCCCCTCCCCAGCTCTCGCTCTCTCACTCTCTTTCTCTCCCCCCTCTCTCAAAATAAACAAACATTGAAAAAAAACAAAATTCTTCTCCCCGGTGTGTTCTTCCATATTCATTTCAGCTGTGCCCTCAGAAACGAAATCAGAGTAGATACATTTTAAAGCATTTAATGACCCAACAGCATCAAAGAAAAGGCAAGTTGGACATTGGAGAATATAACTAGAACTTTTTTAAAATGCGCAAACCCATAAAGGTGCCCAAACACTCTCAGAAAATTCTCAAGTTTCTATTTCTCATTGTCTAAATAAGCATGTTCTTTAGGGATGGGCTATCACAATGAAATCAAAGAGGTCCTTCCTCAAACGTGTAGGTAACACTTTGCTGTCCTTCACGCATGGATCCAGTCCTGCAGCAGCATTAGCAGCTAAGTGGGCATCTGTGAGACCGCCGAGAAACTAATCACCATTTGTAAATTACTTCTGCAGGAAAAGCCAATCTATAGCAGTACAGCCTGTTTAGTAAATGTGTACCTGATCAATCTACATACACGAGGATGTACCATTCATACATGAGAGCTAAGGAGGGATGCAAAGATGTATGACAGGAAAGGTAAGTGTCTGAGAACACTCCCACCTTAACGGGAATATTGGTCAGGACTATGAAGAAGCAAAAATGTAGCTAGTGGAGGTGAAGGGAACGCAAGAGCCATGTAGCAGAGGGCCTTAAACATACAGGATTACAAATTTGGATTTGATTTGCTGAAGAAACCTCAGGCTTGTAAGCCAATCGAACCATTTGAGTGAAGCTTCAGGAAGAAGTCCTTTGACGCTGTGGTAGTGTAGAGGCAGAGAGGGCAGCGATTGGGGAGGAAGTACAGAGAAAGTGCTAGAACCAAGCAACACAAAGGAAAATTAAGTCGTACCTGGCTTGAAATTAGTCCAGGAGGCAGGAGGATTAAAGAAGAGGAAAACTACGAACACACAACAGCAACTCCAAGCTGGAAGACCAGAGTATCTCAGAGCTAAGTATTATTGATGATGGGAAGATATCTGAGGTAAACGAAGACAAAGAGGTAGAAAGAACATTTAACATTAGGTGTTGGAAGGAAATCACAGCAGGTTTCTCTGGGATGAAAGGGAAAGAAGTTAGACTGGAGTAACAAGGAACTTTACCTACATATTGGGGTGCAAGAGCCCCTGAGGCTGGGCATTTGAAAGAAGTATTTATCTGGGGACTCAAGAGACCCACAGAATAAAATCCTCACTGTAAAAAGGCAAGAATTCCTCAGCTAACAGTTTTTTCTATACCGAAGTAACTCACATTTGCATTTACTTTGTAATTTAACACTCCACCTGCTTTCAAAGATACCATCTACTCTAATCCTCACCAGGAGGGCTAACTGTTAGCTCTTTTTCAGGAATCAGAATCCTGCTTGGGGGGTGGGGATAGGGAGGAGGCAGCGATCTGCCCAAGCACATAGAACAGCCAGTGAGGAACAAAAAACGAGACCCCAACTTCTCAGCTCCGCTTTTACAGGCAGAAATCCTATTCCTTAATCTTGGCAGAGAAGCATAGCTCACTATGCCAAACCCCAAACTGTGCATAAACATAACTTGTGTAAGATGCTTTGCCCCAGCGATTTCCAATACCACTTCAAATGTATCTTTATTTTTGATGCATGCAACAAATGGATTCGACAACCACTTCCATTTCAAACGTTTCCTGCTCCTCAGTCTTGATACCTAGCACTGAATGAGCTATAACCACATATCCACATGCACCAGAGGACTTTAACACAGCACTCTTAGCACTGAGCTAACAATCCTTAGATACCAGCGTCACCACGATCACTTCTACCAACTAACTGTTGCTCCATGTCCTAAAACTGAAATCTTCCTCTAATGGATTTTCTTATAGTTCAGTAACAGCTGTACTATAATCAGTGCCAGTTACAGGTTATCTATGCTAAGAAAGAACTTTACAAGGATTAGCCAATCGTCACAACAACTTTTTGAGGTTGCTACTTCTGGTACCCTCATTTAACACAAGCAAACTAAACCAAAGCCCAGAAAGGTCAAGAAACTTGACCCATATCACACAGCTAATAAGCAGCAGAGCTTAGCTCCATACCCACCAAGTCCAACCCCAGAGCCTTCCCTCAGCCACCTCCCTATTTTTTTTTTTTAATTTTTTTTTCAACGTTTATTTATTTTTGGGACAGAGAGAGACAGAGCATGAGCGGGGGAGGGGCAGAGAGAGAGGGAGACACAGAATCGGAAACAGGCTCCAGGCTCCGAGCCATCAGCCCAGAGCCTGACGCGGGGCTCGAACTCACGGACCGCGAGATCGTGACCTGGCTGAAGTCGGACGCTTAACCGACTGCGCCACCCAGGCGCCCCAGCCACCTCCCTATTCTTACAGAGTGCACCAGATTCATTTTTTTTTTCAAGGTCTATGATGAAACCAATCTGTCAGGAAAGCTAGAAGGTAATACAAGCTACACACAAGCAAAAGAAAATTTTAAAGTTATATGTAATTAGATACTCCCTTTAGGAAGAAAAGAAAATTTGTAAATCAACTAGATGTAATCAAAATACACCCGAACCATCTAGCTCGTACATTCCTTAAAAGATTGACTGAAGACAAACTAAACCAAACCAATTTACTCAGATATAAGAAGGGGGAGTCAGCAGTTACACAGAGATAAGGGCCGAGTAAAACTGAAATCATTCTAAATTTAGGAACAAATTTAGCACTCTAGAAGTCACAAAGTAGTAAAAGTAAAAAGAGCATGTGCACACTGAAATGACAATGGCTTTGAAGAAAGTGAAATAGTAGGGCAATATTCTAACACAGTGGGAATAACTGTTATGAGACTTGCTCTTTTCTAGGGTCCCATTTGATGAAACAGAAACTTATTTTGCAGAACATAAATTACAAGGCTCTCACCAGGAAACCAAATCCAGACACACCGTGTCTTCTCACATCAGTTTTCCCCAAACCCTACATAAGAGTCTTCCAAAGAGTCTTATCCTTTTACTCGTGTAACACTAACGAAAAAAACCACTTCTTCAAACCCAAAAAAACCTTCACTAACACAGGGGGATGATTAGGTGGGTTGGAGGAGGTCTGCTGGACTGGGCAGAATGTCTAATCACAGAGTATTTTTAAATACACACACTAGTTCCAAGTATGCACCAAAACCTCATGTATCGGTTTTGTATCACTGCACAATAAACAACACGTAGCGGCTTAAAACGACAAAGATCCATTTTCGTCATGATTCTTTGGGACGGCGATCCAAGCCATTCTGCTGATCTTACCAGGCAACACTCACGTGACTAAGTCACCACACAGCTCAACAGGGACTGGAGGGGCCAAGATGACCTCACCCGTGTCTAGCTGTCAGCTACGGGCAGCACCTCTCCACATGGGCACTCAGTAGGCCTGACCCTTCACAGCATGGTGGCTTCAGGGGTTCAAAAGATCAAAGGCAAGTGGGGCAAGGTCTCTTAAGGTGCAGGCTCCAGAATTCACAAAGCCTTTTCTTGGTCAAAAGACCAGTCCAGACCCAAGCAGGAAGAGAAGAGCGATTCCATCTAATTTTGAGAGCACAGCAATGACAACTTCAGAAGGGACAGGGACAAGCCTACCATTCCAATATGTCAGAGTTACTAATACATCAATTCCGGAAAGTTAATGGGAAAACTACAGTTCACAAGGGAGCTTTAGTACATGTCACAAAAGTTGTTATTTGTATATAAAATGAAAAAAAATATATGTTCCCCAGATCAGAATTTCAAAATCAGTAGGGCCCCTACGGCCATCTGGTCTCATCTCTAGCCAGTTTGGGAATTCCTTTTACTATAACCTACCTATTTCCCATAACATCACGAGGCAGGAA
The DNA here is from genome assembly GCF_007474595.2 of Lynx canadensis. Lineage (NCBI taxonomy): Eukaryota > Metazoa > Chordata > Mammalia > Carnivora > Felidae > Lynx > Lynx canadensis. Next base: position 32,531,727 of record NC_044319.2, read on the forward strand.
AACGTTTTCTAAGAGGCCCTGATTATTATCCTGCGGTTTCCTCAAACTGTCAAAAACCATCCCCTCTATTTTTAAAAAACCTTCTGCCACTTAGTCTGATTGTACCTTCTGGAACCAAAGGCATGGAGGCAGGGTCACAAGAGGATTTAGAGATGGCTCTGGAGTCAGAATGCCAAAGTCCAAATCCCAGCTTTGCTACTTTCCAGCTGTATGCCCTAGGACAAGTTGCTAACCTCTCTGTGCCTCAATTTCCTGCTCTATAAACAGGGATAACAGCACCCCTCAAGGGATGCTGTGAGGATTAAATGAATTTACAAAGAGATACAGTGCCTTGGGCATAGTAAGTTCTAAAATGCTATTCTTTTTGTTTTTAACGTTATTGTTCTTATACTAAAAAGGCTTAATTCTTCTCTCCAATAATACTCCTTTGAATAAAGACAATTAATGACACACACTCCATCCCAAACCGTCTTCCAGGGCACACATCCATGATTCCTTCAATCATTTCTTCAGTGACTTGGTTCCTAGACCCTTTACTATTCAGTCAATTGTCTCTTTATAGTATAGGTACCTAGACCTGAACTTAAAACTCCAGACGTGGCACAGAGAGTAGGGCAAGACCATCACTTCTATTCTTCCAGAAACCACACTTCAAATAATGAAGTCTTAGATGCATTTCTTCATTCAACACGTATCAGTGAGCTCCTGAGATTCAGGGACTGTGCTATTTATGAAGACAAAATATAAAATCCCATCTGTGAGATCCCCCAAATAGGGCTCTCCCAGAAATGCCCATGTGCTAATCCCTGGAACCTGTAAATATACTTCCTTACAGATCAAAGGTATTTTGCAGCCATCATTAAGTTAAAGATGAGGACATTATCCCTGATTATCCACAAAGACCCAATGCAGTCACAAGTGTCCTTCTGGGAGGGTCAGAGTAAGGGACCACAAGCAAAGCAAAGCAAAGTCTCCCCTTGAGCCTCCAGAAGGAACAGCAGCCCTGCCCAGCCATTTTGGACTTCTGACCTTCAGAACTGCAAGGTAATAAAGTTGGGTTGTTTTAAGCCACTAAATTTGTAGTAGTTTGTTACAGAAACAATAGGAAACATAACACACCTGCCACTTGGGAGAAAAGTATCTAACTGAAAGGATTTACATTTAAAAAATCAGAATTTTTTTAAGTGGGCTTCCTGCCCAGTGTGGAGCCCAGTGTGGGGCTTGAACTCACAACCCTGAGATAAAGACCTGGGCTGAGATCAAGTGTCTGATGGACACCTAACCAAATGAGCCACCCAGGCACCTCAAAAATCAGAATATTTTTAATCTGCTATAAACTTAAATTGTCAGAAAATTAAATCTAAAACAAAATTTTGCATTCAGTTCTCAACTTGACATTTTTTAGTTTCCACCTCACACTGATATCAGTCTTAATATCAAACAGAGCTCTAAGTCTTTTTATATGAACTGCCATTAAGCCATACCTCTGCTGTTAAAGACTGCCAAAAAGGAGTCACTTTTATAAATCCCTAGTTCACAAAAGCTACTGATGTGATATTATACTGTCTCCACTGAAAATTCTCAACCTGTTTTGAGCCTTTTTAATCAACAAGAGTCATGCCAACTATGTCTTACACTCCCCAGATTAGGGGCATCTGAATGAATCAAGAATTTTTATAATACACTATTTTAAGTAAACTTTGTATTAAAATGTAAATTAAAATTAAGACTTTCAAAAAGCAGACTCACTCCAGTAATTGCCTTCAGATTAAAAGCAAAATGCCTCAAAAGTCCTGTGTGTCCTTTCCTGTAACTCCACTAAAGGTCACCATGAGCCTGACTCCTATCGTCCTAGTTTATTCAGTTGTGCCTGGCTTCGAACTTCATATAAATAGAATTACATAGCATTTACTCTGTTGTGTCTATTTCCTTTTTGTTCAGCTCTTCTTTGTATATTTTTTTAAGTTTGTTTATTTTTGAGAGACAGAGACAGACAGTGAGCATGCAGAAACTGGAAGGAGTAGACAGAGGGGTCAGAGAGGGAGAGAGAGAATCCCAAGCAGGTTCCATACTGACAGCGTAGAGCCCCACGTGGGGCTTGACCTCACGAACCGTAAGATCATGACCTGAGCTAAAATCAAGAGTCAGCTGCCTAACCACCTGAGACACCCAGGCGCCCCTCTTTTTGGGAGGCTCATCCATGTTGTATATGAGTCAATAATCTGTTCATTCTCATTACTAAAGAGTATTCCACTCTATAAACTACTCTGCATTTATCCATTCTACTGTTGATGAACATGTGGGTTGTTTCCAACTTGGGGCCAGTATGAATAGTACTGTTCTGTCCACCCTCTTACGTGTCTTTCAGCGCACATATATATGCCTTTACTACTGTGTTTATCTGAGGATGGAGCAGCTGGGTCATAGGAGATGTGTAGTCCAGCTTTAGTAAATGATACACCAATTTCCAGAACATTTGCTCTAATTGTTATACCCATCAGCAACGTATGAGAGTTCCAGTTCACCCATTACCCAACCAGGACAGGTATCCCCCACTTTTTGAAAGTTCAGGTTATGCCACTCCACTTTTACAAAAGACCTACATTAGTACCCGTTTTTGTTAACCAAAAGAAATCCCAAGATTTTCACTTTTACGAAAAAAAGGCAAAAAGAGAAAATGGCATTGTGTTTGTTTTGCAGCCAAGCACCCCAAGCAGCAAAAGTGGCCCCCCTCAAGCTCCTTCCCAGGGAACTACACTGAGCATCTCAGCATCATGCCATCAGAGCTTTGAATTGTATCTGTGGGCATCTGTGCTCGATCTTGATTTACTTCATGCATTCACTAGCAAAATGTGTCCTAAGGTACCAGAAATGCCTAGAGGCACCTGGGTGGCTCAGTTGGTTGGGCATCCAACTTCCACTCATGTCATGATCTCACAGCTCCTGAGTTTGAGCCCCATGTCAGGCTCTGTGCTGACAGCTCAGAGCCTGGAGCCTGCTTCAGATTCTCTCTGCCTTTCTCTCTGCCCCACTCCTGCTTGCGTGCATGTGTTCTTTCACTCTCAAAAATAAACATTAAAAGAATTTTTTTTTAAGAAAAAGCCTAAAAGGGGTTATTTTGGGGGTCTGGGAATGCTCAAAATTTTTTCCATATAAATTAATGGTTAATTGCTTCTTCACTTCAGGTTACAAAAGATTTCACAAGAACAATCTGCTTTCAGATATTGAGTGAAGCCTGTACTTAGTCTACCTTTTTTTTTTTAATACTTATTTTTAAGAGAGGAGCACAGGCAGGGGAGGGGCAGGGAGAGAAAATGCGGAGCAGGCTCCAGGCTCTGAACTGTCAGCACAGAGACCAATATGGGGCTCCAACTCAGGAATGGCAAGATCATGACCTGAGCCAATGTCAGACACTTAACCAACTGAGCCACCTAGGCGCCCTTCACAGTCTGCTTTTAACCACTCTGGTGAGTATAGAGTGATGGCCCACTCTAATTTTAATTTGCATTTCCCTAATTACTAATGAAGTTAACCCTCTTTTCATGTGTTTAAGAATTGGGAGATCCTCGTTTAGGAAGTGACTTGCCCATTTTTCTACTGGGCTGTCCATTTTTTTCTCAATGATTTGTAGAAGTTGTTTCTAAATTCTGGGTATAAGTTCTTTATTGGATATATGTATTACAAATATTTTCACCTATTCCCTAGCTTGCCTGCTCACTCCCCTTATGGATTCTTTAGATGAACAGAAGTTCTTACCAATATTTTCCATTTTGTGTACTATTCAATAAATCTTTGACTGTCCCTAGGTAATGAAGATATTTTACTTTGCTTTCTTCTAGAAATTTTATTATTTCAGCTTTCACATTTAGGTGTAAGATACAGCTTGATTAATGTTTGCATATGGGATGACATGATTAAGATTCATTTTGTCCATATGAAGATCCAATTGGCCCAGCATTATTCACTGAACTGGCCATCGTTTCTCCACTGCACTGTGTTGTCACTTTTGTCACAAACCACACGTGTGAGCCTGATTATGGATTCTCTACTCAGTTCCATGGTCTGCCCAGCATTGTGCCAATACCATATTAACACATTGATCTAGTCGTCCAAATTTGCTTTTTCTTAGATTGCCCAGAATTTCCAAATAAATTTTAGAACTGGCTTATCAACTTCTCTTTTTAAGAAATCTGCTAGAATTGTGACTGGGATTGTACTAAAGCTGTAAATTTATTTTCAGAGCAATGACATACCCTCCATTTTATTTAAATCTTTAATTGTTCGCAATGTTTTAGCTTGCAAAAAGTTATCATGTATCAGTGTTGGATTTTGTCAAATATTTTTTCTCTTTATTTGAATGTGGTTAAATTACATTTATTTTCTAATGTTAGCCAAAGTTTACATTCCTAGAATAAGTCCAAATTGGTCACGGTTTAGTATCCTTCTTAGACTGTTAGATTTGATTTACCAATACATCATTTTGCATCTTTTCTGTGGGACTATGGCCTGTAATTTTCTTGTAATGTCCTTATCAAGCTTTAGTAACAAGGTTATGCTGGCCTCATAAAAGCAGCCAGGGAGTGTTCCCTCTTTTTCTTTTTTTTTTTTTTTCTAATGTTTGTAATATTTCCCTTATAAAGCCATGTAGGCTCAGAAATTTTGCTTTGGAAAGGTTTTTAACTCCAAATGTCATTTCTTTAATAGATACAGGAGTATTCAGCTTTTATCACGTCTTAGATAAGGTGTTTTATTAAAAAGTGCCCATTTCGGGGTGCCTGGGTGACTCAGTTGGTTGAGTGGCCAACTCTTGATTTCAGCTCAGGTCATGATCCCAGGGTCATGGGATAGAGGCCCACGTCAACCCCCTGCTTGGAATTCTTTCTCTTCCTCTGCCCCTCTCCCCTGCTTGTGCATGCGCACTCATGCACGCATATGCGTGCACGCTCTATGTGTGTGTGTGTGTGTATATATATATAAAAATAATAAAACATTTTTAAGGCCCATTTCATCTGAATTTTCAGCCATTACCAAAACTATTCACAAAAACATCTTAAAATCTTTTACATGTCTGTGGAATATACAGTGATAACACCTTTTTCTTCTCTGGCACTGGTAATATCATACACCATTAAGGTTCATACCCACTCTCAAAAAAAAAAACAAAAAACAAAAAACAACAACAACAAAAAAACCTCCCCTGGGGGTGCCTGGGTGGCTCAGTCGGTTGGGCGTGAGTCACTCACATCTCACGGTTTGTGAGTTCGGAGCCCCGCATCGGGCTCTGTGCTGACAGCTCAGAGCCTGGAGCATGCTTCGGATTCTGGGTCTCCCTCTCTCTCTCTGCCCCTCCCCTGTTCATGCTCTCTCTCTCTCTCTCTCAAAGATGAATAAACTTAAAAAATTTTTTTTTAAAAAACCTCTCCTGGGGCGCCTGGGTGGCGCAGTCGGTTAAGCGTCCGACTTCAGCCAGGTCACGATCTCGCGGTATGTGAGTTCGAGCCCCGCGTCGGGCTCTGTGCTGATGGCTCGGAGCCTGGAGCCTGTTTCCGATTCTGTGTCTCCCTCTCTCTCTGCCCCTCCCCCGTTCATGCTCTGTCTCTCTCTGTCCCAAAAATAAATAAACGTTGAAAAAAAAAAAAAAAAAACCTCTCCTGTACTATATGACACACATCCACTATCACAAGAATATTCTCCAGCAGCATTATCCATAGAAGACGCAGAGCAAGTGGAGTATGTAAACAATCCAGCAATTCCCTCTCAACAGCTTTTATCACCAGAAACAACCACACCTGAGTAAAAGGAGACACTAACTGAAAGTTAATAGGTATTTATAATGCTCTAGGGTGGCCAGCAAGCACTCAGAAGAAAAACACCAAGTACGGTTTGTAACCTAGGATACCCACCCCCAAGGTGGCCATAGGGAAAATTCAGGGGGCCATGAACCTATAATTCTCTCATACATCTTTATTTTCATGAACCTCTAACTGAAATGCAGGATTTCATTTACTATACACGTGGACAACAAACCACACTAATAAGAGCAGTTCTGGCAACTTCGTCACCAGTAAAAGTCAGATACCTTCATACCATAGTGCACCTGCTGCAAATACCTCAAAATATCATTTAGTGCACCTCCAGTCCACCTGAAGGACTCGGTTGAATGTCCAGCTTCAGCTCAGATCATGATCTAGCAGTTTGAGTTCAAGACTCACATCAGGCTCTGTGCTGACCGCTCGGAGCCTTCAGCCTGCTTTGGATTCTGTGTCTCCCTCTCTCTCTGCCCGCCCCCTTCAAAAATGGATTAAACATTTAAAAAAAATTTTTTTTTTCTAGGGGAGCCTGGGTGGCTCAGTCGGTCAAGCATCCGACTTTGGCTCAGGGCATGATCTCATGGTTTGGGAGTTTGAGCCCTGCGTGGGGCTGTATGCTGACAGCTCAGAGCCTGAAGCCCACTTTGAATTCTGTGTCTCCCTTTCTCTCTGCTTCTCCCCTGCTCACACTCTGCCTCTCTCTCCTTCAAAAATAAACAAACATTCAAAAAATAATTTGAAAATTGGCTTCTCCAGGGGTGCCTGGGGGGCCCAATGGGTTAAACATCTGACTCTTGGTTTCAGCTCAGGTCATGATTCATGAGTTTGAGCCCTGCATCAGGCTCAGCACTGACAGCACAGAGCCTGCCTGGGATTGTCTCCCTCTCTCTCAAAAAAATAAACATTTTTTTTTTTTTAAATTGGCTTCCCCTAACTCCAAAAAGGTCCATGGCAACCCTCCCCCCCCCAAAAAAAGGGGGAAAAATCTACAGGGAATCAAGGATTTCACCCTAAGTTAGGAACTCTAGTGCAACAATTAAGGAGCACCTCACCTTGGCCAGGCCCTGAGCTGCAAGCAGGAAACACACTGGTAAGTACCACCTAGGCTGGCTAGTTCCTGATGTTACCAGAGTTCCCACAAACATCTAGCCTCCCACAATAACTGCTCTCTCCAGAGACTTGGCCTTCACCTTAAATTAGTCTATCTAACCTGCTTCCCAAGGAGGGAGGAAAATAAGCAGTAGATACAGTACAGGCTTTGATCTAGAAAAGGGAGTGTAAAACTCGGCCCTGAAATTTACCAGTTTGTGCCACTGGCATCTCCTCCGGGTCTTTTCTTCTGCTGTGAAAAGGGATAACACCATCTATCCTCCCCAGTGGTTTTAAGGTTTAAAAATAATGGGTATAAAGCACCTGACAAGCGCATCGTCATTGTTAATATTAGTTGAATCGTTCAGGTCAGAACTGACCGTCCCTATCCTCTACTAATTACAGGGACTGCCACAGAGAAAAGTGAGAATTATTACAGGAAAGATGGAGCATTACGAATGGAAGGAAAAAAACACTGTACTTATAAAAACCACCACCTCCTCAGTGAAGCCCTTCTTCTCATGTTCCCAACGCACTTAATCAAGTAAGTACTTGTTAGCACCTAAGTGCCTAGCTCTGCGAATGAATGAGGAATACAACATAGAAATATTGAGTCTCATTTCCATAAAATGCAAACCACCGAGGACGCCAACTTCTAGTTGGCCCTGATCCAAGAGCCAGGAACCAAGGAAGCAGCACATTTCTTAACACCAAGGCCACCCCAGTACCTGGCCCGCCCACTTTGGTGAGAACTGCGGGGAGGAGGGCCTTTCCAAGTAAAGACCGGTGCCCCTGGAGGCTAGACTTCGAAGAGGGAAACTGAGTCTGAAGAATAGAAAGCAAAATAAATCTCTAACTTTGGGGTGAGGGGTCGGGCACTGGAGCCGCAGCAGTAGGGCAGGCGCACGTCTAACACCGCCGAGGAGACCAGCGGGAACCGGGGACCAAGCCCGGGGAGAGGCCGCTGGCGGGGACGTGCGCGGACTCGGTGGGGCCTGCGGGAGCCCCGCCACCGCGCCCGGAGGCCGGCCTGGCACGAGGCGCAGGGCCCGCCGCCTTTGTCTCCACAGCGCGACAGGGAGCCTCCTCTGCCCCGCCCCCGGGCACGGAAGCAGGAACCCGAGTAGGAAACGGAAAGCTCCTGGAGCATTTGTTTCTCAAGGGAGTACACCGAAGCACGAAAGTCAACACCTAACCTCCCCGGGACCCGCTGCGGTCCCCGGCTACCAACCTCCGGGCTGTCCCGGGCAGCGGCGGCGGCGTTCACGCGCGCCACGAGTCCCCAACAACCCTCTCGGCACTTCCGAGTCCCGGCGGCTGCAGCGGCGGCCCGCTTCCCGGGAAGCCGCCCTCTTCCCCGGGAGCGGCGGTTGGAGGAGCTGCCCGGCGCACGTGCTCGGAGAGCGCGCCCCCGCCGCCGCGCCCGCGCGCCCTCGGCTCCGGGCGGCCCGGCTCGGACACGCGCGGCGCTCCGGGAACGGGGACGGCCCGCCTCTCGTCTCGGGGTGTGCGGGGCTCCGACGGAGGGGGACTCCCGAATTCCCCGGCTCGCCCGCGCGGGGAGGGCCCGGGTTCCTGTGCTGAGCGGCGCGCTGGCCTCTCCCCTAACCGTTTGCTAGTTGCAGGCTAGCACTTTCGGAGCGGAAGTCACCTGAAACTCCAGGTGGGCTCTAAATCCAGCCCAGTGGTCCCCACGGGCGAGAGGAGGTGGCTTGGTGGAGTGGAAAGAGGGCGGCCTTTGCGGCCCGGCTGCTTGACCCTCTTGCCGGGTGAACTTAGCCCCTGTGAGCCTCCCAGCCCTCCTCCGTCTAGCGGAAATAAGCTCCCCTCCTTTCCTGGAGAATAAGTAAAGACCGAATGGGATGAACGGTATCACCTGTAAAGCAATTTACGAAGATAATCACCACTGCAAAACTGTATGCCAGTGATTTAGAATGGGCTATAAAAACTAAAAGCGACTTCTGAGCGCTGTTACCCAGAAGACGCCAAGTCTGCCAGAGTTGCACAGATTTGCCTGAGCAAGAGAATCACCTGGACTCTTGTTAAAATCAGAGGCTTCTGGATCCCTCTTCGAACCAATGGACTCAGACTCCCCAGGGAAGGGGTGTCTCAGGTGGCTCTATGTAAATGTGGATAACTCTGCCTTAGGCAGCAGGGAAACACAGAGACTCTAACTTTAATCTATTAGTCATTGAAATAGCCCAGGAGGTTATCTTTCTGATTGCAAAATTCTCTGAGAAACTAGAGTATAAACTCTCTCAGAACAGGAACTATCCTCTCTTTCAGCTCCCACCATCCCTGTTCCCAACGGCTAATATATGATGGTGTTAGGTAAGCAGGTGTTAATATTCTAGCCCCAAGTAGAAGTGCCAGATGTATCAAATAAAAACACAGGCTGCCCAATTAAAATTGAATTTCAGATGAACAGCCAAAACTTTTGTAGAATCAGTATGGCCCATGCAACATTTGGGATATACTTACACTTTAAAAAGTATTCGTTGTTCATCTGAAATTCAGTTTAATTGGGCATTTTATCGGGGAACCCGCACCCTCACAGAAGAGAGTGATAGAGTAACAGCTCAGGTAGTGGCAGACTCAGGGACAGGAATAAGATTCCTACCTTATTTCTAAATGACATTAGCAGACAATAATGTAGGTCCCCTGTCATTTACACTTAACCCCTTTCTACACAACATATTCACCTGAAAAAAATAAATAAATAAATAAATAAAGGCAGATGTAATCCTAGGTAAATTAGAAACATCAGTCAAAAATAGTCAAAAAGTAAAGGGAAGCAATAGACTAGGAAAAGTATTTGCAGGCACTATGATATACAGTGTTAGTATTATATATGGATTAAATAGGAACTCATTTGAAGTCAATTGCAGATGAGCAAGTCACAGAAATAAGGAATCCAGTAAAAAAAAAAAATAGTTGGGATATACAATTAGGAAACAAATATATTGCAAAAAGCTTCAAGAAATGCAAAGTAAAATAAGAACACATTTTCACATACCAACTTGGCAAAAATTAATAAATGACATTAAAGACTGGCAAAGGTGCTGTGGGATAGCACTCACACACAACTTTTTAGGTAGGTAATGAATTTGGTAATATCAAAACCCTTCAAATGTATCAAAACTCCTAATGTTTAAACTTTTTGAATTCTGTTTATGGGAATAAATCCAAAGGAAATTATACATAATGTAGAAAAATGCTCTTTGTGAACAAAGATTTTAGTTTTAACTTCTATCATTTTAATTTATTTAATCACAAGGAAAATATACGATAATGTATCTGAATTTTCCAAAAATAAAGAAGTAGAAATTAAGCTAAAATATATGCACTCTTCAATCTACTAGATACACAGGTTTTTAAAATAATGGTTACTGTTCATGTATAATATGACCAGACTATATATTTTTTTAAAGCTGTGTGTGGAAAAAAGACTGGAAATGACTAGAAAGGAAATAAGGTTAAATTTGGGTGGTGGGACTTGCTTTATTTTTAATTTTTCCACATTTTTTATTAAACACAAATTAATTTTATAATAGAAGAGTAATGTGTTACCTCTGAAAAAAACAAAAAACTTTTCTTACCATAAAGTTAGTTTTATGGACTCTAGAATCTCACTTTTACATAATCACATACTGAATGTTGAGGCTGTCTAAATATTAAAAGCTCCTTAAAACATTTTCCCTAAAGATAAACACCTTAACAAACTCTGCATGTTATCTGTTAACCTAGGGACTATCCTTAGCCAATTGCTAGTCCTGTGCTGAATTTCTCAACTTAGTCAATCACATAAGTGTATGCAAATTAAAGTGCCATAAATATTTCATAAAATTCAGCAAGTCATATGAGGCCTTGGATTTTTCTCCCCTTGAATTACATTCTGAAAAGGGACAAGCTTAATAGCATTGACCTTTTTATTTTTTATTTTTTGGTAGTAAAATACACACATAACATTTACCATCTTAACCATTTGTAAGGGTACAGTTCAGTAGTGTTAAATTCATTCACGATGTCATGCAACTCTAGACTCTTGCAACTCTGTACCCATTAAACAGTAACTCTCTGCTACCCTCAGCTCCGGGCAGCCCCCATTCAACTTTCTGTCTCTGAATTTGACTTCTCTAGGCACATACACATCATACACATCAACCATACAGCATTTGTCCTTTTGTGAGTGGCTTATTTCACTTTGTATAATGCCCTTAAGACTTAGCCTTGCAGCATGTGTCAGAATTTCCTTCCCTTTCAGGCTGAATAATGTTCCACTGTATGTATATACATTTTTATCCATTTATCTGTAGGTGGACACTTGGGTCCTTTCTACCTTATGGCTGTTATGAATCATGCTTCTATGAACATGGGGATACAAATATCTCTTCTCTGAGACTCTGCTTCCAATTCTTTTGGATATATACCCAGAAGCAGAATTGCTGGATCACATAGTAATTCTATTTTTAATTTTTTGTGGGATCACCATACTATTTTCTATAGCAGGGGCACCATTTTACATTCCCACCAAGAGTGCCCAAGGATTCCAATTTCTCCACCTCCTCACCAATGCTGTTATTTGTGGCTTCGTTTGTTTTTTGATAGCAGCCATCCTAATAGGTGTGAGGTAATATCTCATTGTAGTTTTGATTTGCATTTCTCTAATAATTAGTGAGGTTGACCATCTTTTCGTGTGCTTATTGACCATTTACATGTCTTCTTTGGAGAAATGTCTATCCAAGTCTTTTGCTTGTTTCTTAATCAAATTATCTGTCTTTTTGTTGTTGAGCTGCAGTTCTTTCTATTATTTGGGATATTAACCCCTTATCAGATACACGATTTACCGGTATTTTCTCCTTTTCCATGGGTTGCCCTTTCACTCTGTAGCCTGAGTCCTTGGATGCACAGAAGATTTTAGTTTTGATGAAGTCCAGTTTATGTAGTTTTTCCCTTTGCTTGCCTGGGCTTTTGGTGTCATATCCAAGAAATCATTGCTAAATCTACTGTCATGAAGCTTTTCTCCTACGTTTTCTTCTTTTTTTATTTTTTAAATTTTTTTTTAACATTTATTTATTTTTGAGACAGAGAGAGACAGAGTATGAACGGGGGAGGGTCAGAGAGAGGGAGACACAGAATCTGAAACAGGCTCCAGGCTCTGAGCTGTCAGCACAGAGCCCGACGCGGGGCTCGAACCCACGGACCGTGAGATCACGACCTGAGTCGAAGTCGGCCACTTAACCAACTGAGCCACCCAGGTGCCCCCCCCCCCTACGTTTTCTTCTAAGAGTTTTATAGTTTTAGTTCTTAAGTTTTGGTGATGGATCCATTTTGACTTAATTTTTGTATATGGTGTAAGGTAAAGGTCCAAATTTATTCTTTTGCATGTGAATATCTTTTACATGCAGTTTTCTCAACACCATTTGTTGAAAAGCACAGACATCTTTTAAAGGCCAGGGTTTAGAATGAGGGGTATTGTCTGGGACTTAACACTGGGAGAAAAGTTGGGGTTATTTAGAGGAGGGGAGAAAAAAGGGGAGGATTTTCTTCCCTTCTCTCCAATACTTCACACATATGCGGAAATGAGGCTTTCAAAGATCTGTGCCAGCCTTTGAGCAAAAGTATCAGAGTTCTGGGGCTCCCTGACTTGGAGCTGAAGCAGCCACTCCCAGGGCCAGAAAGCCAGAGCTGCCTTCCGTTGGAAGGCTTTTGTGAAGCCAGAGAGAATCCTCCCTGGAGTTGAGAAGCAAACTGAGGCTAAAGTAAATTGACCAAAATTAATGAAAATTGAAGTTTGAAAAGGGAAACTAATCTGTATTTCTTTAAGAACAAATGTATCAAAATTAGTATGTAAATGTGGGTAATTAACGGTCAGTCACTTTTTATGCCATTATTTTAATCCCAAATTGTCAATCAGGCCTGCACTGGGTGTGTTTTCTCTCTGATCCTATCCAGACAGGCAGCCACTGTCCACACTGCAGGGCTGGTACTTAGGAAAGATTAGCCAGGCCAACTCTTCTTTGTGAATTCAACGATGACTTAGCCATAGAAATAATATCCCTTAAACAGGGGCACAAATAGTTGTTAAGACTTAATTGATAAAGGCTGAAAGATAAAGGACAGAATTTCTAATTATGAAGTTCCAGGCACAGGCATTCATGTGGCGCTATTGAGAAGCATTAAGGGCTTTCCCAACCCTCACCACGGGGCACAGGCTCTCATCTGTTCCACCTATAAGGATGTTGGCGCTGGTTTATGGTGATCCCCAATAGTCAACATCAAACAAGCATTTCTTTGTCCAGCCTCTACTTTACACACAGCACAAAACTAAATGCTACGGGACTTTTGTTGGTTGTTTTTGTTTTTATTTTTAATGAAAAAAACAAAAAAGACTTGCCTTGCAGGAAGTTGCAGCCTAGCTGGGAACTCACCAAGTATACACAAAACAACTAGTAAATAAGGAGCGCATCTGAAATAATACAGTTCATACTACCCACATATGCTCAAGAATGCAGTCATATCAATAGCCTGCACAATGCAGAGCACTGTTCAATGTCATCTTATCCGAGAACACTTCCCTGACCACCCTGGTAAAATTAACCCCTGTCCAGATACTTTCTATTTCATTGCATTATTCTTTTCTATTTTCCTAGAACACTACCACTCTCTGAACTTGTCTTGTGTTTTTTTTTAACATATTTATTATCTAACTCGGCATTATTCAGAGTACTTGCAAGACATAATATATTAGTAGATTGTAAAATAAAGCTATGGGTCCCACCAGACTTAATTTTTTTTAACAAAATAGAATAGAGGAGAATAGAGAATCAAATATGATAGGAAAGGGTAGATAATATGAGAACACACTACTGGATTTTAATTAAGGATTGTGAACTCTGGGGGCACCTGGGTGGTTCAGTCGGTTAAGCATCTGACTTTTGATTTTGGCTCAGGTCATGAGCTCAGGGTAGTGAGATCGAGCCCTACATTGGGCTCTGCCCTAAGCATGGAGCTTGCTTACAATTCTCTCTCTCTCTCTCTCTCTCTCTCTCTCTCTCTCTCTCTCTCTCCCCCTCTCTCTCTGACCCTCCCCTGCTTGCTCTTTCTCTCTCTCTAAAAATAAACAAAAACAAAAAAAGAATTGTGAACTTTGTCAGAAATACTGCATCCAATTGCTCTGAACAGAATTAGGAGAGATAATGGAAGGCTGTGACAAATATCAGCAAACACAGGAAAACTCTATCTTCTAACAAAATCTCATTTGATTATCTACTATATGATGTGAATGTGACCATCACCATTACAGGACAGTTAACAGAATTTATATTTTATAGTAACATTAATCAGACTTCATTGTAAAGCATTTTTTTTTCTGAAAAGACATTACCAAGTAATATATGTATCAGGTTTGCATCAAATATATATTTTATGAAATTAGCATGAACTTCTCTTTCACGGGATTTCTCCTTACTTTTAAAAAAGGATGATGAAGTGAAAATTAGAGGGATGCCCAAGTTCAACCTCCAGATATCTACATCTGTAACGAGTGACAATGTTGAGGTGCATGCTTTAAAAAAAAAAAAAGAAGATACAAGACTATAAAGTCTTCAGAATGTCTTTTTAGGGGTGCCTGGCTGGCTCAGTCAAGGAACATACGACTCTTTTTTTTTTTATGTTTATTTTTGAGAGAGACAGAATGTGAGCAGGGGAGGGGCAGAGAGAGAGGGAGACACAGAATCGAAGCAGGCTCCAGGCTCTGAGCTGTCAGTACAGAGCCCGACATGGGGCTTGAACCCATGAACCACGAGATCATGACCTGAGCCAAAGTTAGACACTCAACTGACAGCCACCCAGGTGCCCCAGCGAGTCTTGATCTCGGGATTGTGGGTTCGAGCCCCACGTTGGGTATAGAGATCACTTTTAAAAAAAATCTTTAAAAAATATTTTTAATAAAAAAAATTAAATGTTTTTTCATTGTGTAAAAATCCAACAAAAGTGACAAACCCCAGTATATTATGTTGTAATGACCCCTTCAAAACTAACAGGACACTGAGAAACAGCACACGACTTGTCAACAAGCCCCACAAACACTTTTTGGACGAAAAATTATTGGCACAATTTCTTAGTAGTTCTACAGACTGTTAATGAGATTTAGTTGCATATGATTCAGCAAAAGAAAAATGGCTCATACAGATGTTTAAAAATTACTCTTCTAATATAACTAGATATGATACATGTGATTTATAATGTGAAGTTGGCTGTCTCTCTCTGTCCCAAAAATAAATAAACGTTGAAAAAAAAAAATTAAAAAAAAAAAAAATGGGGCGCCTGGGTGGCGCAGTCGGTTAAGCGTCCGACTTCAGCCAGGTCACGATCTCGCGGTCCGTGAGTTCGAGCCCCGCGTCAGGCTCTGGGCTGATGGCTCAGAGCCTGGAGCCTGTTTCCGATTCTGTGTCTCCTTCTCTCTCTGCCCCTCCCCCGTTCATGCTCTGTCTCTCTCTGTCCCAAAAATAAATAAACGTTGAAAAAAAAAATTTTAATGTGAAGTTGGCTAATAAAATTTACAACTCTTTGGTATAACATGATTTCTAGTTAAATCTGTGGAACCGTAGAAACTTCTAAAGCCATGCTTCTCAGGGTGCCTAGGTGTCTCAGTCAGTTAAGCATCTGACTCTTGATTTCAGTTCAGGTCATGATCCCAGGGTTGTGGGATTGAACTCCGAATTAGGCACTGAGTGTGGAGCCTACTTAAGATTCTCTCTCCCCCTCCCTCTGTCCCTCCCCTGTCTAAAAAAAAAAAAAAAAAAAAAAAAAAAAAAAAAGATTTAAAGCCATGCTTTTCATGTGGTTAAAATCCAATACAGAGCTTGTGATCCATCCTGGAAAAGAGTACACATGCTGTGAGTTATTCAACTTTTCTAGTTTCTGCAAGATGACAAGGGATGTTGTGTGTTTAAATTTAACCTCACACACACTGGATCAGATATATTTACAAAACTGGAAAAAAATGACTCATTGATCAATATCTATTAAACTGGAAAAATAGTAAAGGAATTATGAGTGACAGAGCCAGCAGATATGGCTAGAAAGCATAACAGAGCGATTAAAATCTTGTTAAAAGCTACTTAAAACACTTGTGCTTTGAAATCAGCATCAATAGGAATTAAACTTGGCATCTCTAGAAATAGTTTTGCTGAATTTCATGGAAGCGTTAGAAAAACCATGGCGAAGTTTATTAAATTCATTAAAGAGAGCTCATTGAACAAAATATTGATGTGCTTTGCTCAGACTGGTGCAAACCAGACACTCATGCTGAAGTTCATTGATTGTCCTAAGGGGACCTAACGGGAAGTCTTAGGCAGGGTGAATAAACTCAGAAATGACAATAACATTTTTCTAGTTGAAAAGCAATCTCGTTTGGCGAACAATCTCATTTTTGAAGACATGTTTGGGATTTTAAATTAGTATATTTAACTGATGATATTGATATTTTAAATGAACTCCCATTTATAACTTTAGGGAGAAAACAATGTAATTTAGCAAGTCAAATATACCCAAGATTCCAAAAGACATTTTGTTATGGCAAGTAAGACTTAAAAGCTATCACCTTAGCTCCTAATTGTTCCCAATACTGCTGCAGCACATTGAAGAAGAAATTATCAATAAAGACAGGGACTGAAATAAAGTTAAGGATACTGTTATATTTTACCCCTCAGTTTCAAATTTGCGATCATGATTTTCCAGAAAAGAAATTATAAAATTAGGGCACATTTTTTCAGATGAAAGAAAAACATTTTCCCTTTGAAACTCATTGACCCAAACTTGGTGCCCCAAAGGGGCAAGTGAATTATTGCTGCTTTATTCTTCATTTGCACTAAAAAATGATCACAAGACATTAAGTGCATCCTGACTTTAGAGTAAGATTACAGAAGAGTTTCCATTGCTAGGTAAAAAGAATTCATCGCTATTATTACCACTGACAATAAACAAATGTATGAGCCAGGATCTTCAACCTTTAAAACTTATTAATACAAAGGACAGACATAGGCTCATGAGTTTATGCACAAAGTATTTGTCTTTGTCCTAAGGAATAAACTTAGAAGAAAACAAGCACACCTGGAGCATTAAATAAAATCTTGCCTAACTCTTGATTTGTATTGCTTATTTGGGAACTTTTTCTATGCTGCATTCAAGGATTGATAACAATATTTTATGTTTTTAGCTTTTTATATGTAATAAGAGTAAGTATTGTTCCACCACACTTACGATTCTGTTGTGTGGGGCAGGGGAGGGAGAGAAAGCATGTACTTCATTGTTGTGCAAAAAGTATTTCTTACTGGGAGGTGTGATTTAATGTTTTTTTTAATGTTTATTTATTTTTGAGAGAGGGAGACAGAGCACAAGCTGGGAAAGACTGGGAAAGAGCAGAGAGAGGGATACACAGAATCAAAAGCAGGCTCCAGGCTCTGAGCTGTCAGCACAGAGCCTGATACGGGGCTTGAACTCATGAACCGCGAGATCATGACCTGAGCCAAAGTCGGACGCTTAACAAACTGAACCACCCAGGCACCGCTCAGAGGTGTGATTTAAAAGAAGGTTGAGGGGCTCCAGGGTGGCTCAGTCGGTTAAGCATCTGACTCTTGACTTCAGCTTAGGTCACGATCTCACAGTTTGTGAGTTCAAGCCCTGCAATGGGCTCTACACTGACAATGAGGGGCCTCTCTCTCCTCTTTCTCTCTCTCTCTTTCTCTCAAAATAAATAAATAAACTTAAATAATAATAATAATAATAAAAATAAAATAAAAGAAGGTTGAAAAGCACCAGTCAATGTCTGCCCTCCCCTGAAACCAGCCCCTCTAGAATATAAACTCCAGAAGGGCGAGAGTTTGATCTGTCCTGTTCACCACTAGTAGCATGTAGTATAGTGCTTAGTATATATTTAATAAATATGTGCTTGCTGGATACACAAACTAACCAAATTGGGAAAAATAATAGTTTGTAATTGCCTTTTGTTTGCATTACCCAAGCATCTTTCTTCCTTTTATAGATACGTGTTTTAGAAAAAAAAAAAAAAAAAGGAGAAATTACTACAGTCATTTCTGTTAAGGGTCTGCAGGCTGCCAAGAACTAGGAAGGACTCCCAGTCCCTTCTAGTTTGGGAAAAGATTGTGGATGACCTTGAGTTTTAGGGCTTAGGGAGCCCTGGATGGGAAATGACTGAGAGCTGCAGAAGGGATCACGTGCAGGCCTAACACAGTTTACAATAAAACCATTACTTTTCAAACTGAGTAGAAAGCAGCCATGCTTTGACGAGGCAGTTGAGCCCTTTTAGAGCTGAAAGATACAGTCTAGTCCCCCTCCCTCATTTCATAGATGAAGCACAAAGAAAGAAACATACATGAGAAATGGTCTTCAGGTGTGCAGGGAAGGGACATATTCATTTTTGTTTCCTTTTTATAAAATGGGGATAATATTTGTGCCATATCATAGGTATACTATAATGATTAACTGGAATAATAAATGCAAAAGACCAAGCACAGTACCTGACCCATAATATACACTGAGTCATTATTAGCTATGATTATTACTATTGCCAAAAGAACATATAATGCTTGGAAATGTTCAGTGAGGTTTTATTTCCTTGTGCTTCCTTACACTATTTCCTCTACCACTCTGTCATATTCTATACACATTGTTCTCAGACTGAGAGTGGAAAAGCTGAAAATAAAAAGTCTGTTGAATGTCTGAATGGATTTATTTTAAACTCATAGTAGAGACAACATCTTGAAAGACAGGACTTTCTTTTATTCTGAAAGCTGTGCATTTTGAGAAAGAACAAAAATGTGTGTGGAACTGTTTCCTGAGTTTTGGTTTGGGACCCCGCGCCCACCCCATGAGCCAAACCCCAGGGGAAGGGAACAATAGAAACCTACTATTAGGGCAGTGTTTTTCAAATTGTGGGTTGAGACTTACTCTTGGATCATAAAATGCATTTATTTATTGGGTTAAAACCAGCATTAAAAGAAAAGAAATGGAATGGAATAGAAAATACCAGAGTATACTGCAAGGAGTAATGCTAAGTATTATTTCATGAAGCTGTTGTTTCATTTGTGTTGTGTGCATGTACTTAGCCATGATGTAAACTGTGTTCCCTATTGTAGTCACGGCCAATGAAATTTGTATATCACCAGGGATGCTATAGCAGAGGGCACGTGCATCACTCCTCTCAGAATGTCCCAGGGAGAACAACAGCTCCTCAGAGAATTGCCATGTCCAGAATACTGTTGGAAGAGCAAAGTAGTCATGGTCTAAGGTGGCTGCCAGAGCCCCAGGCACCTTGGCAAAGTGGGGAAAGGTCTAGAAGGTTACTGTGGCTGCCAAGAAGGATGGATAAGAAGTCCTGAGACTTCCCAGCCAAATAGAACTGAAAAGGGGCGCCTGGGTGGCTCAGTCGGTGAAGCGACCAACTTCGGCTCAGGTCATGATCTCTCAGTTCACGGGTCCCAGCTCTGTGTCAGGCTCTGTCCTGACAGCTCACAGCCTGGAGCCTGTTTCAGATTCTGTGTCTCCCTCTCTCTCTGCCCCTCCCCCGCTCGCGTGCTCTGTCTCTCAAAAAATGAATAAACGTTCAAGAAAAATGTTAAATATAAAAGACATAGCACTATACAATTATGTAGAAAACAGACCTGCCCAGAGAACTAGAAAACAAAGCTTATTTTTGAATCATAATACCCTGGGTTAGTGCCTGTAAACGGATCGAAAAAATCAAACAGAAGCAGCTGAGTTTACCTTGAATTAGGAAAGACTACATTTTCTGCTGCGAAGCCGGCACTGGAGGTTGAGATGCCGGTCTGAGGTCAGTTCTAGGAAAATAAAGTTACATCTTTGAATACCAGGGGCTGTGACTGTATAAAACATCAAACCTGACACGCTATTATTAATGAGGCCTTCAGTTTTGGCAATGAGAAAGTCCCGAGCAATCTCTAAAAGAGCAGTTTCCGTGGAATGGTTAGGACGCAAGCCAGATGGGAATGTGGGGTAAGGACAGAGTGGTCAGCCTAAACTGCTCTTTGGAGACACTGTTCAAGTGGAGAAACCTAAGTAAGGTTTCTCCAGGCAGAATTTGCAGGCACATGAGAAAGGCTCACACAGAGCTATCTTGGGTAAAGGTAGGAACTAGGGCTAAAGGTAATTTCCAATGTGGTACACATTTGGATACATTTTGTTTTCAGGTGAACACATAAAATTAGCAAAGGAAAGGTGATGTCACGCAATGGTACCACACATTTCAGCACCTGCAAGATGGAGTGTATAAAATTGGGAGAGGTGTCAGTAATGGTGTGTGTCTGATCACAGCTGATCTCCCAGTGCCATCTCCTTCTTGGGGCCCAGAACTCAGAGATCTATAAATAGGCGGGACCCTGTGGGATGGTTCCAGGGTGCCTCCTCCTAGGAGCCTCATTCCATGGTATGGCCCAAACCCCTCGTCACTGAAACCCCATTGCCCAGGGGCTGCTGAGTTTTGCAGACCTTGTTCTCTGGTCACCATTTTGCCGTTCCTTTTCCGTGTCCTCTACCCGTTTCTCTGCCCAAGGGGCAATTCTGTCAAGGACTCCAATGGAGAGTTCAAAACTGAGGCGAGGAATCTCTGCTAAACAAGTCTCTCAAAGGCTGACCTTTCTCAGGAGACAAGGGCTGTGTGTCTGACCCTGGCACTCATCCACTCTCCCCGCCCCCACCCTCTAGTCCAAGGCGGCTCTGAGGAGGCAGCCATGACATCACTTCCTTCCTCTGGATCTGGGCCGCCAGGCCTCACACGGGCAGCCTTCGGCCACCGAGCCCAGCGGAAGTGGAGCAGCGACAGAGCTGGGCACGCCCTCGTGCCCACCCTCCTTTCTCGCCTGGCTCACCTTCCAGGGCGGGTCGCAGGCGTCTTGAAGAAGTGGGCCGTCTTCAGAGCAGCCGGTGCCTGCAGTTTCCGTCAGAAGCTACGGGGGCCTGCAGTGACGAAGAGACTCCACTAGGTGGCAGCACAAGACCTTGTTTGTTTGGTGTAGGTGCGGAGGAGCTGGTGGCAAGAGACACTCTTGACAGCCAGCCACTTCTCACTGCGTGTGTGTGTGTGTGTGTGTGTGTACGCGCGCGCGCGTGTTTACGGGGTGCTCACTGGGCAGAACAGAGAGGCAAAAACAGAAGTTTAAGAAAAGCCAGTATCAAAACACCTAAATTTACAAAACAGTTAAGTAATGGGTTATTCACGCCTCTTAATTAGAAGGAGCTCAGAGTTAATAAGGAGCAGAATTCCCTTGATACCTTTAATCATTTTTAGATCATCAGTTGTTTGGCAGAGAAAGTGTTAGCCTACTAACATTACTGCCTACTGAGAATGAACCAAGAGTGAGGATGTTGCGTGAGACCTGCACACCTCTAAGAGTCTGATTTGTACATTCCTTTTCATTCATAATCAGAAATTTAATGAGTGTCTACTATTTGCTACAGGATGACTAGGCTCTGAGGACACAGCTGTGAACAAGACTGACAAGACCCCAGTATTCTCACAGTTTAACTTACATTTTGGAAAAATGCATACATGTAATCAAGATTGCGTACGTTTTCTCCAGTTCTGTTATTCTATGATTCCATGACCGTACTTTTCCCTTGCCTGGCCCTCACATGTAGAAGTATGGGCTAATAAGATACAGTTAACCCACCAAAATTAGATGCACACATGTTTCCTGGAGGAAGGTTGCGATATAATTTCCAGTACTTGGTCATTATACCATCAGGGGTTCCATGAAGAAACAATGCCGTGGAATTTCCAAGCCTCTCCTCTTTATCCATCACCCACATTTTAAATGATCTGCCAGAGCCAATCTGAGCCAATCTCAGCCAATCTGAGATGTGGACCATTCCTGAGGCAGAAAGAGCAGTGTGCGTGCTCAAGAACAAAGACTTAAGTACTCAATTGGAAAATAAGCAAGAATACTAAGAAGTCTGTGGAATAACTCAGAATACAAAGGTGTGGCATTTTTAAGCACTGCCAAATGTATTTCTCTAGCCAAGTCAAACATGATACAATGGAAGCTAGCTTCCAGACTCCCTACACGAGAAAGTACAAATCCTAGATTCAGTGTGGAAATCCCCCACGGATCAGGGAGTTGTCTGGCTTGATCTACAAGAGGTTGGGATATGCTTTGCATGCATGTGTGCATGCATGCATGTGTATGCACAAGCACAGATGAGAGCTAGAGGAAAGACTATTCGTGTGGAATCATGGAACAACAGAACCAGAAGAGCTCATTTAATCCATCATTTTAGGGTTGTAGAAATTGGGCCTACAAAAGGGAGGATTGTGCTTGAGACCACAGGCATGAGACTATAACCCAGTATCTTGTCTCCCGGTTCTCAACTTGTCTATTTTCTCTGTTCTACAAGTGTTATAGAGGTGTGAGTTGCCTTTCATATTTGAATTTACTTGATTTTCCTTGACACTCTGTATTGGTTAAATGGTGGTCTCCCTCCTCTCCAACGGATATGTCTACCTGGAACCTGTGAATGTGACCTTCTTTGGAAAATGGGTCTTTGCAGATATAGTTAAGGATCTTGAGATGAAATTTTCCTTAGTTAGGGTGGTACTTGAATCTAATGGCAAGTGTCTTTACAGCTGTTTTAGGAGAGAAGACATATAGAAAACAAAGTGATATGAAGACAAAAGCAGAGATTGGGTGATGCCTCGACAAGCCAAAGAATGCCGAGGATTGCCAGCAGTCACCAGAAGCTAGAGAGAGGCATGGAAAGGATTTTCTTGTGGAACGTCCAAAAGAAACCAACTTTGCTAACACTTTGATTTTGGACTTCTGACCTCCAGACTTACAAGAGAATAAATTTCTATTGTTTGGAGCAGTTTGTTACAGCAGCTGTAGGAAACTAATCCATGTGTATCTCTCAGTTCCCCCTCATTACCTTTTCTTATCTCTTCCTTACCTTGGAAATGAGTTCTTTTAGCACAAGAACACATCCCAGTTATGAGAGGCCATTGCTGTTGGCAGAAGAAAGATTGCTTAGGGATGGTGCTCTTGGAAGAATCTGAAAATGTCAGACACAGAGGAGCCACTAACAAACACCAGCCCCAGAAACCCTCACTCCCAACGTGATGGTATTAGGAATTGGGGCCTTTGGGAGGTTTTTAGGTTTAGATGAGGTCAAAAGTATAGGGTCCGTGATGGGGGTGGTGTCTTTCTGAGAAGAGGAAGAGAACAGAGTTTACACTCACTATCTGTCTTGTGAGGACACAGCAAGAAGGCAGCTATCTGTATGCCAGAAAAGGAGCTCTCACCAGGACCCAACTATGCTAGCACTCTGGTTTTGGACTTCCTAGCCTCCAGAACTGTGCAAAATAAATCCCTGCTGTTCAAGCCACCCCATCCGTGGTGTTTTATTAGAGCAGCCTGAGCTGACTGAGATAGATAGACACAGAGATGCTTCAGCCCTCGTGTACAAATACCCATAAGGTCCAGAAACATAAAAGTCAGTGTTCACAGTTGAGTGGCTGGAGAAACAGCAGAGCATCCCATGCAGTCTGATGAGCAGAATGAGGAAAGGAAGGAACTTCGATCCTTTGAGAAAATGGCTCAGATCAACCATGAGCATGGAAATGCTAGAGAGAAACAGCAGCCAGTGGTGGTGACCCTGAGGGATTAGGGAGGAGGGATATGAGCTTCCCAGGGGTCCTAGGCAAGCAGCCTCACATTCCACAGAGACACAGACAGACACACAGCCAGGTCCTTGGCATCTGTCCCTATCCTGCCCCTGATTTTCTCACTTGGGATCAGGAGCAGGTCATTTCTTTTCTAGCTCTATGAGGTCTGATCCCAAGTGATGTGGTCACTTAAAACCAGAGTCATGCATTGAAGAGAACGTTCAGGGTCATTCAAAATTTCCTCCCACCCTAGGAAACTGACACTGAAGTCCTTCTAGTCTAATAGGGCTTGCTGCCTTTAGGTTTGCAATGCTCTCTTGCTGCTTTCTTTGGAAAGTCCTTTTATCCCAAGGAACTCTTGCCCCTGGGCTCTGGGATCGGCCAGTACATACTGATAGGGGCAGGATCTCCTGGGGAAACATGTGGGCTAAGTGGTTTCTGTTACTATCTGTCTATGGTCAATCTCCTGGAAATCCCAGGGGCCATGCACTAGGAAGAATAGGGCAGAAACCTGCAACTGGGTAGCACAGGAAAGGCTCAAAGACCTGTGGTACTTATAACCCAGGTTTGTTGCTTCTTATCCACTCACACAAGTCAGCCTCTAGACCTTAGGTGTGAGGGCTAAGTAGGAGACTCTCATTAACTGAAATTAGTCTATGTATCTGGTCTGGGTGTTCACATGAAGACCAAGGCTAGGCTAGACCAGGCAAGGATGCCATGGCCCGACAGTTACCTGTCCCTGACAGTTAGTATATGTGGTAATATCTCAGTTCAGGGGCTCCTGGGTAGCTCAGTTGGTTGAGCATCCTACTTTGGCTCCAGTCAGGTTCATGGTTTGAGCTCCATGTCAGTCTCTGCATTGAAAGCTTGAAGCCTGGAGCCTGCTTCAGATTCTGTGTCTCCCTCTCTCTCTCTGCCCCCCCCCCTGCTTGTTCTCTCTCTCTCTCTCTCTCTCTCTCTCAAAAATAAATAAATAAACATTAAAAAGTATGTATCTCAGTTCAATTTGTATCATACATAGTCTCAGAGAGACAGGGAAGATCATGGCATTGGCCACATACAAGTCACCAGAAGAGATCCCTTAGAGTTGGATTGAATCACACAGACATCAAGGAAAATCACAGATATGTGCCACTTTGAGAAACCCAGAATAGGAACTTCTATATAACAGATATACTAGGAAAACAATGATTTTTCACTTTTTTCCCCTAGGGGTGGGATTTGGGGTGGGTAATGACTTTTTGGGGAAGGGTGGGGAGGGTTATACTTCAAGTGAACTTAAAATAGAAGTGGAATGTAAATAATATTAAAGGCCAAATCTATTGCATAATGCCTTCTAGCTTATTTTTCCTTTTCATGTGGCTGTTGGCAAATATCTGGAATGGGAAACAGGATCATCCTTTTGGGAGGCTTTCTCTTTGTGTTTCTCAGTGTTGCAGAAATAAACACACAACTTTAATTTGTTCCCCAAAGAAAGGGATAATAAAAAACAACCACTCAAAACTAGTCAGAATTGCTAGAAGAGCCGGGAAATAGTTTTTGTGGTTGGTTAGTTTGTTTGGTTTTCTTTGTAGCTTTCCGGGAAGTATAATGAAGACAGTAGCTACCCTTTGGGTAGCACATTCATTGCAAGGGCCACAGGACTGATGCATTTGCTGAAGCTATCTCTCCGACTGAGCTCCTGGCACCCCCCCCCCCCACTTTGGGCTGGGCTCAGAGCTCTTGCTTGAAAAAGTCAATGGTGTCATTCTAAGAAAAGCAGGGCAGCTGCTATGAAACTTGGTTAGAAGTAACATAGTCTAATGAATGCCACCTTGAGCCCAAACTGAGGTTCATACATGTCAGAGAAGGTACCTAAATGACTAGGTGGCATTTGCAGTCAATTTGCAGGTTTGTAGGATGCAGCTGAAAGAGGAGGAAATTTCATGACCACTGGTGGGGGGAAAATTAAAGGCCAGCATGAGATTTATTCCCTACGTGGCATTTTAGCCTGGTGTTTGAGCCCTATAGAAAAGGTTCTGAGCCAGAGCTATAGGATTGGTCTTCAGGAAGGACTCTCTGTGAGGACTGAAGTTATAGTAGCACTCTTATGTCCCTGTGTGGACAGGGGACACTGAATAGAGCTGGAGTCACAGAAAAGGGGATAAACCTGGAGGAAATTTTTTTTAATGTTTTTTTATTTTTATTTTTGAGAGAGCAAGAGACAGAGCATGAGCAGGGAAGGGGCAGAGAGAGAGGGAGATAGAATCCAGAACAGGCTCCAGGCTCTGAGCTGTCAGCACAGAGCCCGACGTGGGGCTTGAACCCACAAACTGTGAGATCATGACCTGACCGCAAGTTGGATGCTTAACCAACTGAGCCACCCAGGCACCCCCAGTCTGTAGTTTTCAACTGTGCTCTGTAGTAGCCTAAGTTCTGAGATTGGGGGAGTAGCTCACGGCAGGTTCTGGCCTCCAACCACCAACTCAACCAACAGCAGTAACTACCTCATCTATTTTCCCTATGGTAAGAAAGTTTTGTAACTTAACAGAAGGTCTTTACAGTTTAAGAAAGGTCTTGGACTGCCCTGCTTTAGGGTTCTCTTGACTAAGCTTCTTATGACTTGTACATAATAGATTTTCAACGGATTCTATATTTATTTGTATGAACAATCTAGCCAAAAGAGGACTGGAAGTGATAATAACTTTTTATTAATGGATGAGACCAGAGTAAATGATTTGTTTCTAAAATATATTGAAAAGAACAAAGCAATTAAAATATCAAGTGTTGGGAATACTGTTTTATTTCTTTTGCACACACCAGAAATGAACAAGCACAAATCTTAATGTGAGACATTTATATTGATTCTTATCATTGGAAATAAGCAAGATAGTGAAAAATCATGAATACATTTGTTACTAACTATATTTCAAAGTTATGGCTGGTTGTGTGGGTCTGTTAAACAGTTGTTGGCTAATTTTCCATAGCAAAAAAGAATAATGACCACCTCATAAATTGTGTTTCTGTATGCATTTTGATTAACAGAGATTATTATTGATTTAAAAAGGGGAGTCTGAAAGGATTAAACTCCATTAATAAATAAATACTGTCTGAATGTTAACAGTTTTAAATGTCACTAGCCTAACACTTCATAATACACAGATCTAACAAGTATTTTCCTCCGGCAGAAGGTCTCCATGAAAATAGCTTTGAATATAGCAGTACATTGAAGCACAACTAACGACTTGGCTGATTGTTTTTCTCTATGGTGAGTTGATGGGCCATTTGCAAGAACTTACCCATTTGTGTAACTATGTCTGACCAGATGGACCTGCTCCAGGGCAGAGCATTCTTTTGAGGGCCAGTCAAAGCTAGCTAGATCAACAGATTTGAAAATGGCCTACTCGTAAATCTATCAAATCACCTCTGGCTTGAGCTAAGGTTCTGAGCAAATAAAACCATGTGATCTTCTAGAATATTCTCAGGAACTTTACTTGGAAGCCTTTGAAAGGTAGATAAAGTTCTCTGAAAGTCTCCTCGGCTTGATTAGATTTCCTCATTTTGTTTAGAACAGGTCAGAGCTATGAGGAACTATTCTGAAAAGGGGATTAGCATTACCTAGAATTCCAGATCAAAGATAGCTGCATCACAACCTAGGGGTACCGCAGGTAACTTGAATCAGAATATATGGACCAGATGCAGCCTTCCCCGTGCAGCAATAGACCAGTCCGAGACATGTGGCACAACCACCGTCTGTTTCCAAGCGGGCAAAGTGATCCAGCAGGGTCTGATCAAAAGGGGCCAAATGGGAATCCAGTTTCATGAGTTCTTGGCAGCAGCAATGCTCACTGTTAGGGGTACACTGAAATGCTAACAGGAACCAGCCCGCTCCATGTGAGGCGTGAGACTGGGACTAAGCCCAAGTCCTGAGAAACTGAACTGGCAGCGATGGGCTAGGCGGCTGGAACACAGGCTAGGCCTACCTCATTGCCAAAGACCAGGGCAGAAGGGACCACGCAGACAGCCGGGCTAATCATGTGCTTCTATTTTTTGTATTTTACAGCCAACTCCAAGGCTGTGCTCCCAGTGCTCCAACCACAGGCAAAAGGCAGCAGCAGAAGGTCTTTACATCCCTGTCTTAATGGGGAAAAAAATGCAACCTCCAGGCAAGGCTCCCTTGGGCTGTAGCCAGTGGGGGGGGGGGGGCAGACAGGGCTGGGGATGAGTGCAAAATGTAGTGCCCAGCATCAGGCTGAGGAAGTCCTGAGTTTGAAGTAGCCAAATGCGCAGAACAAGTCACAGATTAGGTGTGCTTCTTGGTAGACCCCCACGAAATTCTGCATCTGTGTCTTGAAAATGTGCTTTTACTGAGAAACAAAGAGCACCTTTTCTCTGGCCGAATGCACGCAGGTGAATTTTGCATTCCGCATAGCTAAACAACAAATCCTTGGAAGAATTTCTGAATCCTTTGGAGAAGTATGAGGAGGTAGTGTGAGCTTTCCCGTGATCCTCCATAAGCCGACCATATCTTTGCTTTTCTGCATTTTCCCAGAGGCTGGGAACCAGGCCCAAAAAATGTTGACAGGAAGGGGTTTTCCAATGTAAAACAAACTCAGGCTCACGTTCAGATGATACAAAATGTAAATGTGCAAAATCGCATCACGGTCTTGCTCTTGTTTTTTTATCAGTCCAGAAAGCAAATATCCAGAAGCCGCTCCAAGTCATGACTTCAAAAGCGAGTATCTTTTGCTATCTGGAACCAGCTTCCACCATGCCACATAACCCCCTGGAAGATTAGCCAACATCGCTTTCAACTTACCACTTGCAGCTGCTTGGAACTCCACATCGATTCTCCGCAGAGTTGCAGCGCCTAACTGGACAGTGAACACATGAATCTCTGCCAGCACTGGCGTCTACGGCACCATGATTTGCAAACATGTTGAATTGCTATTTTATTCAATAAATGGGACGTACAATAGAAAATAGGTTTGGAAGTTACATCAAACTTGTTTATCCTGCTACAGTGGGCTGGGTAAAGCTATCGGGCTTTAGTTACGAAGGAATCTCTGTCGGGAAGGAGTAGGTGGAGTTCTGCCATTCTTTCCTAGCCTAATATTAAGCCCTCAGTGTATACCCAGGCCACACCTCCCCACCCCCACCTCAAGACCTCTTCTCCCAGCACTAACTCTATAGTTTAGGTTGACCAATACTAATTATGCCCTTGTTTCCAAGTCTCAGTGTTATTTGTTTACTTTTTTAATGTTTACTTATTTTTTGAGAGAGAGAGAGAGAGAGCGAGAGGGGTAGAGGCAGAGAGAGAGGGAGACACAGCATACGAAGCAGGCTCCAGGCCCTGAGCTGTCAGCGCAGAGCCTGACGCCGGGCTCAAACTCAAGGACCGTGAGATCATGACCTGAGCTGAAGTTGGACGCTTAACTGACTGAGCCACCTGGATGCCCCTCCAAGTCTCAGTGTTATTAATCGATGCCACTTTTCTATACAAGTTCTAAATATATATATAGATATATGATTTTTATGTATTAATAAGTCAATATTCAGTGCAAAATATATAATATACATGTGCATGTTTGTACATATGTATGTGTATATACATATTTTATATGCATGTAATATATGTATTGTATATACATGTACGTGTGTGTGCACATATGTGTGTTTATACATGTATGTATACGTGTAAGTTTCCTCATTGTCTGGGCTGTGCCTTCTCCATCAGCTGGGAGCTCTCCAAGGGCAGATGTTTCCTCCCTCAGTAACAGTTTCCTGGGATGATGCTCTGCCTGTCCCATCAATCAAAAGGCATTCTCTGTCCCAGGACTGGGAACTCCCTGACCATTGTCAGAGAGGACTCAGGAGAGAAGAGACAGTACCTTCTGGATGTGCCCAAATGAAGAGGGGGCAGTGAGCACACAGCAGAGCACACAAGGGGAGAAAGAAACTCAAAGATTTGCCCACATAATAGCTACACTTACTTTGCCAGCTTTTTCTGTCTGAGTGATTGGGTGTGGTCATTATAAGAAGGTGACTATTCCCTCAAGTAAATAGGGTATGCTATTTGGTGGAAAGGAAATTGTAAGAGAAAGTGTCTCATTTCTGCAGTTTGAAAGCAGGTAATCTCTGTAGTCTGGGTGTCTATTTACACTGCTTTTCAGCAATAAAGAGTAACATTACCTTAATAACCCGCTCATCTGAGGCAGGGAGGATACTTAAGGCATCAGAGAAAGCAGCATTTACTCTGATGAGCCACTTTCCCCAAACAGCATAAGATCGACATCATTCGCCCAGGAGATTTTTTTTTTTTTAATTTCTAAAAATATTTCCTGGTTATGACATGTGATTTAAAGCACAGGTACCCTGGGCTTACTTTCTGTGATGGCTAATGACACATGATTCCCACCCCTGTCAGAGAGGGGGAAAGGGGAAAATAGATGGTAGCGCTAGACTTTGAAAGAAGAAAGTTTTACAAGTTAAAAAAAAACCCAACTAAGTAATTACGAGGCAGAAAATGGCTTCGTAATTTGATCTTGATGCTTCCAGAAACACCTCTGGGAGAGAGTGCTCAGTCAATGGGAGAATATCAGTTCTGCTCCCCAGACACGGAAGGGCAGGAAAGTTGCTTTTCTTGCCTTTTTCTCTTCAAAGAGACCTGTGGACATTCTGACCTCAGCACTGCTCTCTTTCAGGCAACAGGAGCATTTATTTCAAAATGGCCTTTTTTTGACACCTGTTCAAAAACTGCCTGATGACAAGCCACACCCACTCCCACAGGGCATTGTTCTTGGTTCCAGCCAGCTTGGAAGCCTGGTCTCAACTTGCACTTTTAAAAGGATCTGAGGACAGATTCAGGGGAAGATTTTTTTTTTTTTTTTCCATAGATACGGCTGGAGGCATAAAGTTTTGTGGGTTTTCTTTTCTTTTCTTTTCTTTTTGTCATCAACAACTAGTACTTACAATGCAAACAGATACCTTTTCTTTGACAGAAAAAGCTCTTCTGGGCATTATGGCAGTGGGGACTGGGGGTATGCACACACGGTGAACTCATTGATTCAGACACAGCAAATCAAAATCTGATCATTTTGGCCTTTGGAAAAAGGGTTAGGCCCTTTTACTGTCTTTAAAACAATCTACTTAAAAAGGTAATTGAAAGGGTAGGCAAAATCAGAGAAGGCACGCTCAATCTCCTTAGCATGCTTCTAGGGATAGTAGGATATTGCTAGGATAGAAATACATGTTGTTCAGTACAAAACAGTTTTATGTGTTCATTAACCGAGATCCATAGAACCGTAAAACCACCTCTGGGAAACCCTATGAAGTTGACACAAGTATGATCATGAAACTGAAAAACGCTTGAAATGGACTCAACAGTCTTTAAAATGATTTTGTAATGCAGGTCGCAGTGAGGTGGGAAGGTATAGGCTGTGGTTTCAGGATTTCTGGGTTCAAATCCTGGCTTACTTACTAAGAAACGTTAGGTAACTGCTCAGAGGCTGAGCGGCCTCATCCTTTGTAAGAAATTTCTCATTCACAAAGTATAAATGGGATATCGGTTGCCAAAGTGCTTTGTAAACTGTAAAGTGCTAGGCAAATGTACTTTGTTCTGAGAACCCTGTTGTTAGATGATAACATCTTTGAATGCTTATTTTTTTGAGAGAGAGAGTTTGCATGTACACACTCACACATGGAAATACGGGAAGGGCAGCATGAGAGAGTGAGAGAAAGAATCCCAAGGGAGATCCATACTGTCAATACAGAGCGTGATGCCAGGCTTGATCTCATGAACTGTGAGATCATGACCTGAACCAAAATTGAGAGGTGGACGCTCAACTGACTGAGCCACCCAGGCGCCCCAGATTATAACATCTTTGAATCTGAATTTCTTCAAGTAGATCCCAGGAATCTATATGTTTAAATATGATTAAAAGTATTGTGCCATTAGACTTAGGAATCAGCTCGGTGTGGTCCCTAAACCAGCAGCGACTACACCACCTTGGAACTTACTAGAAATGCAAGTTCTCAGCCACCCCAGGCTCGGATCAGAAACTCTGAGGGTAAAGTTCTGCATCCAGGGTTTTAAGGAGCCCTTCAGGTGATTCTAAGCCAAGTAAAAAACTGGGAACCACTGGGCATTACTGCTCAAGCTTGAGTGCTCATACAGCTGACCTGAAGGTCTTGTTAAAACGTCTGGGATGATTGTGGGGAAGCCGAAAGGGTAGCAAAGACCTGGAAAACACTAGTCCCCTTTGGCAGAAGGAGTTTCCACCCTGCAAGGCCACCTCAGGCCAACGCCTGACAAGATTACAGAGAGAAT
This sequence comes from Lynx canadensis, assembly GCF_007474595.2. Taxonomy (NCBI): domain Eukaryota; kingdom Metazoa; phylum Chordata; class Mammalia; order Carnivora; family Felidae; genus Lynx; species Lynx canadensis. The sequence goes on from NC_044319.2 coordinate 32,563,633, forward strand.
TTCTCTTCTGGCACACATCCCCAAGACTGAGGAGTAGGGTAGGAGTTGGGGATCCCTTCTAAGTTGCCTAAGGTCACTGTGCCTGGTGGAGAATGAGGCAGTACGGATTGGGTGGGCGAGAGGATGCTGTGGCCCTGTATGGGCTGCCCCTTTATGTGGCTGGAAAAAGGGTAACAACATCCCCTAAACACTGCTCAGATCCCCATATTACAGAGATGGCTTTCTGTCAGCCTGGAGGTGGGGGTGTGAGGTCATCCCAGAATATTAATTCTGGAAGAAGAATCTGACTCCGTGTCTTCTCTAGAATCATTTTACCAAGATGAGTTTTTGATAGGGGAGGAAGAGAAGAGCTGGATCAGAATTTCCGCAAGATAATTCTTGAAACTCGACAACCCAAACACCTCCTCCTGATTACTGTCTCCCCAGCGAGTGCCTGCCTCTGGGGAAAACGTGGCCAGAGAAGACTTTGATTTCAGACTCACAGGGATATTTCCAGCGATGGAAAAAATAGATACTGTCTTCAAACGAGGAAAAGCATTTGACAGAGCCTCTGTACCTCCGTCCCCGGCTCCCTGGGTCCCTGCACCAGCCTCACCGACACAGCCCTTGTCAGAGAACGGGGTGCTGAAAGGAGGCTCTTCTCGGTGGGGAGAAGCATCTTTCTGGGGTTTAATGAGATCATTTATTGTCTCTTTGCTCTGACGAAGATTGTAAATGTGACGGGTGAAATATAAAGAATAATTAGTCCCAGAGGTGAATCCATCCCCTACAATATGTCTTTTCTCCCTCTCAGCCTGTTGAAAAGTTTACTGCTTCCAGATGCGCCTGATTTCAACAGTTAAGAGGAGCCGGTTCCTTTTGAGCTGCAAACTTGTCAGGGAAAAGCTTGTTCCTGAGAAAAGGCTTAAGCTACAGCAGTGACTCCTGAAGAAACCTCTGATGTAGGAAGGAAATATGGCCCTAGTGAGGCATTGCTGGCCTCCCCGGGGGCCTTGACCCCTATGAGGAGGTGGAGGAAGGCCTAGGTCAGCCCCCATTACAGTAGCAACTTCTCACTAATTAGCTGTTAAGGAATCCGGCAGCTTCTGAAGGAGACATTTGTGAGGAATGCTCTCCTCAGATCCTGCCAGTGTGCCAGCAAAGCCAGCAAGCCCCAGCCCAGCCGGGAACTTCCTGCTTCCACAGACCTCGGGATGGGCCTCAGCCACCGTCTGAGGGGCCGCTGGAGCCCACACATCAGTCTTTGATAAACACCAGCCACTCCCACTTTAGAAACATAAGCTCTTCAGTCCCTGCCAGTTGCCTGGTAGCTTGAAGAGAATCCTAAGAGCTATGAACCCCCAAGGACTGTATGATCCAGCCTTGTGACTTCAGGCACGAGAAAAACTGTTAAGAGCTGCTTTTTTGCTCACGTCCACTCTCTTCCTGAGGCCCTTTAAGCTGAACGGTGTCCCCGAGGGGCCCTGCTGGGCAATGGGGAGTGGAGGGGCGTGGGTGGAAAGAGGGAGAGGAGGGCACAGCCAGATATTCCAGATGTGGGCCTCGAGAGGCTGGGGCAATGAGGGAGTCTGGCTGAGGAGGCCCAGAGCCTAAGATCTCCCGTGGCAGGAGGAAATGGCGTCCCCAAGAATAGATGCCTGTCTGTGAAGAGGGGCTGGGGAGATGGGGCTCCAGGGGGTAGGTGGACTTCATTCTGCTTGCTTGAGTATAAGCAGAGGAAGTGGAAAGAAGGGGTGGTGGTGCCATCTAGCACACCTAACGTAGAGGAAGCACTGCCTGACAGATCCTGCAGAAACATGTAGCACTGCAGTGCCCATGGGGCAAAGAGTGGATGGGAGGAGTAGGTCCTGAGTTAATGAAAATCATTCTCCACCCCTACACACTCATTACCCTCTCCTCTCAATAGTCTCTTTGCTAGGGTTCCTCAAATATACTAGGCATGCCCCTATGTCTTAGTCTGGGCTACCCCAAAAGCAGACTCTGAACTGGGGATAGAAATAGGGCCAACTTCATCCATTAGGATTATCCAAAACGGGGGTCACATAATCTTTCCAGGGCTCATGAAAATGTTTTCTTTGAAGAAGCAAGAGGAAAAAGAAATGAAATTTCAGATTAAAAATGTTTCAACACAGGCGCGTCTGGGTGGTTCAGTCAGTCAAGCGCCCAACTTCAGCTCATGATTTCACGGTTCATGAGTTCGAACCCCGCATCGGGCTCTCTGCTGTCAGTGCAGAGCCGGCCTCAGATCCTCTGTCCCCCATCTCTCTCTGCCCCTCCCCGCCTCTCAAAAATAAATAAACATTAAAAAAATAAAAATAAAAATGTTTCAATACATAACACTAGCATATTCATCTTGAGAATAATAGGATCATAAAATACATTACTTATTTTTTTTGAAGAAAGGGCCCATGGCCACAAAGACACAAGTACCTAGGACCCAGGAAAGTCACAACGTGGCCCTAGGTCTGGCCCTAATGTTACCCTAATGTAACAAATAACAAATGGAGGCTAAGGGAAGTTAAGTTCTTGCTCAGCGCTCCAGCTAATGGGTTGGGGAGTTGGGATTCCTGCCCAGGTCTCTCTGCCACTCAGAGCTCCGGCTCTTCCCCAAGATCTGTAGAAACTGAAAAGACTTGGGTGGGTGCTTCCTTTTGCAGGGGAACATGTGCCTTCTCTCTTGGCTGTTCTCATTTCTCAGAAACAGGACTGGGGAAGGCCCCCAAGCCTCGGGCAGCTCAACATCTGCAAACAGCCGTCACGGTGCATGTCTGCAGACTCTTGGAGCTGCTCCTTCAGCTGCGGCCACATGCGTATTTGTGGCTTTCCTCCTTGGCTTCTTTCCCCAGGTTTTCATTCCTTTTATTCTGAAATGGAGCTGAAATTTTTCCAAAAGGGCCTATGGTGGACACCCAGAAGTCAGTAGGGACTCCAAAAGGAAGTTAAGGTCGGGGATGGGGGCCAAGAAGAGCGGGACCAGCCTAAAGTATACAACACTCAATCCTTTATTGCTCACATGTGGCCTGACCGCTGGTGGACTGGCTCCAGGAAAATCTTAACCCTGGACTAAGCCTCACTCCGGGCTGTCCAGGCCAGGCCTGGATGTCTCCCCCCAAATCCCCCCTGAGCCAGGCTGATATTTTTTTCATATTATAGCTGCAGAAAGCACTGAGCTGGGGCTCAAAAGACCTGGTCCCTCTAGTCCTTAGCCAGGCCACAAACTTGAGCTTTGACCTTGACAAAACCTCTCTGGTTCTCAGTTCCTTCATCTGGGAAATAAAAAGACTGTTGGACCCGATGATCTTCGAGGTTCCAAAAATTAGGCAAACAGAAAACCTGTGCTGCTAAAGCTGCAGAGTCCTGAAAAATACACCCGTTGCTTTTTAAAAAAGCAATCCCCAGAGCCCCGCAGGCCGCCAATGCCGGGGTTTGTGAGTCTTGTGTTGAGGACATTCCGAAGCTGCCCCAGTTCCGGGGACGGGGGGGGGGGGGGGGGGGGGGCAGGGGTCGGAAAGGGGCATCCCCTGCAGCGCAGCTGTGGCTCTGGCTCCCGGCAGAAGCAGCGGCATTTCTGGGGAGACCGTGGCAGGGCTGGAGGAGCCTGGCGCCGAGAGTCAGGTGGACCGCCTGGGACACCTGTGCCCCGGCCCAGTTCGCAGGCCCGGGCCGGGGGGACCTCTTGGCGTCCCCTTCCCCGCCCGCTGCTCCCGCCCGGGCCAGGCCGGCGCTTTCCCCCCACCCCACCCCCGGGCCCCGAGCGGCTGCGGCTCGCGGAAGTCGCGCTCTTTCTTTCTTTTCCCCTCGTTAGTGGAGCTGAAATCTGATCGTGGAAAGTCTGGGGCGGGTCTGAGACCCGGCCGGCTCGGGCTCCCAGCGCCCGGGGCGATTCCTGCCGGAGGAACCCAGGCTGGGCCCGCCGCGGGGGCGGGAGGTCGGACACCTCGGGAACAGGCGGCTTTGTCTCTGGGCAAAGTAGGAGAGGGACTTAATTGCAGGGGCGGGGCGGAGGAGGAGACCCGGTTTGCCGAATGACACCTGACAGCTCTGAGAGAGTCCCCCCCCACCCCCACCCCGCCCCGTCCCCGCCCAACCCCCGCCGCTGGGGGGTGGTCCTGCTAATCCCCTTCGCGAGAGGAAGCTAATTGCTGCAGCCGGAGAAAGCAGGATAAAAGCGAGCATGGACCCACACCCACCAGGCCTGGAGTCATGCTATTTGCTGCTAAATTAATATAATTATATTACCTAATGCAAAAACTACGTTAAGAACTCCGGCCTTTGGCTGCATCTAGGAGCTTCTGATGGGTTAAAGGCAACATCTTGGTTTAATTCCCCCTTTTTTCCCAACCCCCCCCCCCCCCCCCCCCCTCGCCAAACTACAAATGTCAGAAATAAATTATCGAAACCAGATGTAAGGGTTTGGGTGCACATTTTCGGGCAGTTCTGCGCTAACAGATGCCTTGTATTAATAATGTACAGTTGTGACAGGAAATATGGTTTAGAGTCCTGGAAAAACATGAAAGCTAATTCCATTACCCCTTTTCATGGTACCTACTTCTTCTCAAATGCTCAACTGGTTTGGATTACAGCGAAACTTTAGAGGAAAAATGATTTGGTCTGAAACGGTAACTCAGCTCTGCTTTCCAGCCTCTCCCCTCAAGCACCCACCTTCCCACGCACCTGCAGACCTACGTTCTATGTGCAAATAACCAGAGATGAGAACATCTGGACCTGGTCACTCCTCAGGGGACACACTTCCAAATGTTCCTACGTTCCTGTTTCATGGGGACTTAGTAGACAGGAAGGCAGGGCCAATGATCCCAGCTTCACACTCTTGCCTGGGACAGTCCTTTTCAACCCCACCTATCCCCTCACACTTCACTTTCAGCAAAAATAAAAACAATAAAACACTTCTATGCTCAAGGAACCAGATAAATCCTGGTAATTGATCTCGGGAGAGGGATTATTAAGGGGCTAAGTGCAATGCTTTCCAGAACAGGGGGTGTAATAAGCATGAAGCCCAACAAATGCACAATTTGTTATCTGTATTTCATCACTTGATGCATTGCAAGCAACTGGATTGAAAATGGCTTTTCTCTAGGAAGGGAGAAGGCGCTAAAATAGCTGTAACACATCCAATGACAGTTATGGTCTGTTGCTGAAAAATGTCTGCGCGCTCCATGTCTCACACAGGCAGGCACACTCAGGAAGGTCAGAATGTTCCCACTTGCCTTTTTAAGGGACGGATTCTCCTCCACTTGATGCCAATGTACAATGCAAAAAGAGAAAATTCGTTCGAGGTCTTCCCCTCTCTTACATTCTGCCCGTGAGGAAACAACAACCAGCAAGGGCATCCAAAGTGTCCTGGATCTGTAGATGAGAAAGTCTTTTCCTATTCAGATAAAGAACAGTTAAGAAGGAAAGCTATCTACCAGTTCAGTTAAATGGGACCAAAAACAATCACGACATCCAAAATAATAGCTAATACTTATTGACAGCTTGTTATATGCCAGGGACTGTCCTATCTGCACACATACCTTGTGTCATCCAATCCTAAGAATACCCAATAAGGTAAGTGCATTACAATTATGTCCCCAGTTTTTAAAGGAAGAAACTGGTTTTCAGGGATGCTGAGTCATCTGCCAAAATTCACAAAGCAGCAGAGCCAACATTCAGAAGTAAGTCTGATTCCAAAGTCTGTTTCAAACAGCCTCTTACACTTGATCTAAGCCAAAGGGCCAAGAAGCAAGCAGCCTCTTGATTTACCCTGATGGATCACGAAAGTGTGTCCTGAATCGTGGGCAAATCTGAACTGTGTCATTCTTTCAGCAAAACTTTTTTTCAGGCAGAACGCAGAGTCTTAAAGTCCAGAATAAATTAACAAAATGCTGTCCTGTAGAAGTTAACGGCACAGATGAAACTAGGAATTGGAGGAAGCTACTAGGGACCAGGAATCAAATCTTGGCTCTGAGCCCTGGCTTTAGCTCTTACTGGCCATGAAATCAAAGCAATTAGTCTTGGCTTCAGTTTCTGTACCTTTAAGATTGACATGATAATACTTGCCCTATTTGTGAAGATTATGTGAAATAATGGCTATCCAAATTTTCATCAAGTACAGAGTAGTTAGCTGTGTGATCTTAGGCACCTTCCTTTACTTTTCTGATCCTCATTTGTCTCAACTGTAAAACTATGTGATTGAATGAAACAACATGTATCGTGATTCACCTTCAGCTCTGAAACTGTAGACGTCAAGGATTCCTTGTGGCATAGTTCAAAGGAGCAGAAGCCAGGAAACGCAAGGAATGTCTTCCAAGAGAGAATAGTTGAATAAAATGATTGCCCATCCACACCTTGAAACAGTATGTAAGCAATGAACAATGAAAAATCAGAGCTATGCCAGATAGCGTGGAGGAATTTCTATGCAGTGTTGTTGGAGACGAAAAATGTGGAAAAAGGTGTACAAGTGATCTCACATTTGTAAAACAACAAATGGCACTCCCTCCAGTGTGTGTATGTGCATGTATTCTACATAGAATTACCTGAGCAAAGAGAAAAATATGAGAATATGTACTTTTTATTAAAGGCGTTAAAGGGGGAAAGCGCCTGGGCGGCTCAGTCGGTTGATTGTCTGGCTTCAGCTTAGGTCATGGTCTCCTGGTTCGTGAGTTCCAGCCCCGCGTCGGGCTGTGTGCTGACAGCTCGGAGCCTGGAGCCTGCTTCGGATTCTGTGTCTCCCTCTCTCTCTGCCCCTCCCATGCTAACACTCTGTGTGTGTGTCTCTCTCTCAAAAATAAATAAACATTAAAAAAAAAATTTTAAGGCATTAAAGGGAATACAAAACAGGGATAGGGCTGACCATAAAAAAAATGGGAAAGAAGACTGGATTTAAAAACAATGGGGTACCTGGGTGGCTCAGTTGGTTAAGCATCCAGCTCTTGGTTTTAGCTCAGGTCATAATCTCACAGTTCGTGAGTTTGAGCCCTGTGCACTGTCAGTGCAGAGCCTGCTTGGAATTCTCTCTCTCTCTCTCTCTCTCTCTCTTTCTTTCTTTCTTTCTCTCTCTCTCAAAGCAAATAAACTTTAATAAATAAATTAATTAAATTAAATTAATGAAAGAGCGTGTATATGCTCAAACCATGCATTTGTGTGAAGATATATATTTGTGGATATGTGTTATTTTAAGAAGATGAGTCAGTCATAAGTTATTTTAAATAAATAAAATGTGGAGTGCCTGGGTGGCTCAGTTGGTTAAACATCCGAATTTGGCTCAGGTCATGATCTCACAGTTTGTGGGTTTGAGCCCCATGTTAGCCTGTGCTGACAGCGTGGAGCCTGCTTGGGATTCTCTCTCTTTCCCTCTCTCTCTGCCCCTCCCCCGCTGGCGCTTTCTCTCTCTCTCTCTCAAAAATAAATAAATAAACTTTAAATAAATAAGTAAAGAAATAAAGAAAATGTTTCATTTAAACTCGTATCAAGATGCAAGAGATTTCTCCCATACAAGTACGTACCCACCTAAGGTGCTTCAATCACAAGTTGGTTGTATGTCACTGGGTATTTAAAATAGAAAGTTCCCTAAGGTAGTCTGCCCCTTAATCATGTCTATACTACAAATTTGCATAATAAAATGTCTTCACACATGAAGAAAACCTTCCCAGCACTTCCACAAGTGCTTCATTTGTGTTAAAGGAAGACCTGCTGAGGTTCTCTGTGCAGGTACAAGTGGAGGGGCCATGATGTAGCAGAGAGCAAAGCCAAGCCCCTGCCCTCATGGAGTTTACCTCCTAGTGGGAGAGACAGATGATAAATACAAGTAAATAAAACATAGAACAGGGAGTGATACCGACTAGGAATAAAAACAAACCAGAGAAAGAGATGGAGACAGAAGAGGAGTATCTGGCACCAAATTCAAGGTGTTGAGAAGAGACCTCCAAGGAGGTGATATTTGGACAGAGATCTGGGTGAAATGAGGCAGTGAGTAAAGCACAGTCCAGCTGGAGGAATCAGACCGGAGGACGTGAGTTTGGCACATCTCAGAAGGAGCAAATTTGCAAGCAGAAGGGAGACCATCAGATTTGTCTAAGACACCACTGTCTCCCACCTGGTCCGCCCATATAACCTCTAGCTGGTCTCCCAGATTCTGTTTCTTGTTTTCTATGGTCAATTTTCCACACTTGCAGCCTGAGTGATCCCTTTAAAATGCAAATCAGATCATGTTACAACATGGTGCAAAAGCCTCCAGGAGTTTCCCATCGCCTAAAACAACCCTCAAAGTCTTTGCCTTGGCTGATGAGCTCCCCAGGATCTGGTTCCAATACCTCTCTGACCTCAGCTCACCATGTTCCCCTTTGCTCACTCACTGGCCTCCTTGTTCTTCCTTAACAGGCCAAGCACACACCTGCCTGGGCCTGAGTTCCCATAAACGGACCATGAATCATCCAGTTGCTCCGGCCATGGGTTTAAGAGTCACTCTTGACTCCTTTCGTTTCTCACACTCCGCAGCCAATCCATTAGCAAGTTCTGACAGGTTTACATCTAAAGAGATCCCAAATCAGACTACTTATTATCTCTTCCATCAACAACCCTAATCCCAGCCACCACCACCTCTCATCTGGATTACCACATCAACCTGCTAACAGTCGTCCTGATTTCCATCTTTTACCTATCCTTTACCCAGTAGCCAGAGGATCCTTTCCCGACAATTATTCAACATTCAACAAGTATTTATTGAGCCCAGCTATGTGCTAGAGTGTGTTTTAGTGGCTGGATATTCAGCCCTAAACAAAATTTAAATTTAAAAGCTTCCTGCCCTCCAGGAAGGAAGATGTAAAGAAAAAAATGAAAAAGAGTTTTGTTTTGTGCAGGTTAAAACAAGCAATCGGTGTAGCTGATCAATATTATCAAAAACGTTTGGATATGTGGATACAGCATGAGCCAGTGGCACTTTATTGTTGTTTCTTAAAATTTTAGTTTAACAAATTCAGCACTCAGGATGCTCTATTTTTTCCAGAATTGGAATGTTTTGCACCCAGCTGGTGGTAGATGCCTTGATATCACATTCCAACTTCAGTGTATGTGTTGTACCTAAGATCTGGTTTGGAATGATAAAATTTTCAGACATTTAAAAAATGAAAAATAGAATTCTCTGCTAAAGCATATGAACCCAGGCATTTCATTTGGATAAGATACTCAGGAAGCAAGCTTTTCAATAAAGCACATAGGCAAGGATATCTATCTACTGACTTGTGTCAGTTCCAAAAAGGATTTGAGGGAAAAAAAACCATACAGAATTGATTAATTTTGACTGTCATCAATCTCAATTTAAGCTTGGTCTTATTCTCAAACTTTTATTAAAATGCTTCTTCCAAATTACCTTTAATTTTTTTTTTAATTAGGGTATTTGCCCCAGGTACCTGGAGGGCAAAGATTATCGGTTTATTCTCCATTTGACCCCAGTGTCTGATATAATCCCTGGTGCAGAATAAATGTTTGTTGAATGAATGAATTAAACTTTCCTAGGGCAAGCTTTAAGTCTAAGTCCTCTATCCAAATTGGAATAAATACTGGCATAAGGAAATACCTTTTCAGCTTTTTATGAACATTTCAGCAAGAAGAATATTATGACTGCCGTTTTCCACTGGCAAATTCTAAAAAAAAATAATAAAAAATAAATAAAAATTTAAAAAAATTCCATGTTTTTCAGCTCTTTTTCTTCCAAAGCCCCTTGTCTCAAGAGGGTTTAGCTGTAAGGAACAGAAACCATTATAACCATGCTAAATACAAATGTTTAGGCATTAGGTACCTGAAAAATTATTGCAGGAGGTGAAGCAGCAGATTGTGGAAGGTCTTCTGGAATGACTCCCAGAACCACACCCCGGAAATGGCCTGCTGAGAGAGCTGCCAGATGGGTGAATCTGAAGCTGATGAATTTAAAAACCCACAGGCCATTGCTAGATTCAGGGATTGGTAATCTGTCACCAATGCTACCACAGCCACTACCTCTCGACATCTACAAAGCTAGTGACAAAACACTGAAGGATGCTGTAGAAAAACACAGTGTCTCCACAGTCATGCTTACGGCTGGTTCCAGATGACTCTGGGCAAGAACCTGGGGTAGGATAAGCTGGGATGCTTGGTTCTCAGGTGGTTGCTTAACAACCACAGCTGCAGGAAGAGAGCCTTTGCCTACCTGCATTGAGTACATCTCATCGACAGAACCTAATCCTCATCCAGAACCTTAGCTGCAAGGGAGTCGGAAACAATTTAGTTTACCAGCCTGCAGTATAACAAATCGTAGTGGGGAGTGTGGAATAGATACTGAGTGCCAAGCAACCATAACCAGTCCTTTCCCCCACTTGGGGGAAGAATAACAATACAGCTAACATATGGCATTTACTCTATGCCAGTTTAAAGAAGAAACAACTATCTGTGGCATCCCTAGTATGAGAGTGTTAAACCCCATGAACAAACCCACTTTAATGGGAAGAGGAATTTCAACCCAGTTAATGTGAAGGCAAACACCATCCTTGTTGAAGCTGGCAGAGGGAGCAAGGAACAGTGAGACATTTTAGATGGTAAAAGGAAGAATGAGGGAGGGAGAAGAGTTGCCCATTTTGAATACATATCTTTGATTTCATACTGACTTCTCTGTGGATATGCTGAATGTCTTTCAGCAGGTCAGTGTGTGGGGTGGGGAAGAGACACAACTGTCCCCAGGCTGAGGGGAGAGACCCAGTTCTTCCTTCTAGGGTCCCCTGGGGGTCTGGCTTGGTTCTAATAATACACAAAGCTTAATGTGGTTCTGATTAAACACAAAGCTTGACAAAGAAAAGAAATGAGATAAAATGGAGAGGGCCTGAGGGTGGGATTTGGAGGATTCTGGGGGGCCACTGAGGAGAACAACAATGGAACAATGAGTATTTTGGTGCCAGGGAGAGAAGACAGTACAGAGCAGTGTGTAAGTAACAGCAGAACCCTGACAGTAGTGGAGCAGCTCCTTAAGAACCAGAAGCATAGGAAGAGGACCCCAAGCTACTCAGCTTGTTTCCACACCTCCATTAGGGTTCTACTCAGAGCCATCCCTGGCACCAGAACAAGCTAGGCTCTGGATGCCTCTCTCCTGGTTAGAGCTGGTGAATCAATGGCAGGACTCCCTTGTTTTCCTTGGAGTAAGCCCACCTGTTGAGTTAAGACCCGCTCAAGAACACTGCCCAAAGACCCGGTCCTTGGAGAGTAAGACCGATTTGGTCAATGACCAAATGAGGTCTAGCCAGGAGGAGCTATGGAGATGGTGATAAGAGAGAAAAGGGTGGGGGTGGTAATAAATGGAATTGCACATTGAGGAAAGTTCACCTGGAGGACCCTTTAGCTTGTCCTATAAAGCTCAAAAGCCTGGAATAACAAGAAGAGACAACCAGGACTCTGCTGCTTTACCTTGTGCTGTTCCTCTGAAGCAGCATGGACAAGAGGCTGCCCTCTGCTGGTAGGCTTGCAGGGCCATCAGAGAAGAGCCCGCAGCTGCCCCTGGGACCTTCTTGGTCACATGCAGCCTGACTCTCACACTCTTCAGTGACCTCAAGGATTTCTCTTTCCTTGCTTATATGTCTGTTCAGGATTTCTAGAGTTAGGATCCCTGTCAGATTAGTGGTAAGAGCATTCCCTTGCCTCTCTGTACCTCAGATTCCTCATCTCTAAAATAGAGGGAATAAAACTACTCACCTCAAAGTGTTGTTGAAAGGTTAAATGGAGATCTAATTTGTTTAGACATTACATTAACATACAATTAGTTTCTAACAGAAACTGGCTCATCAGAAGCGCTGAGTAACCATTGTCAGCATTTGTTGTCTTATTCCAATGGGTTCTTTCCAGAAGTTGGAGATCCCAGATTATTTAGAGACAGCCCATGGTGGAGAAGGTGAGAATGGATGGGGAGGAGGTTGGGTGGGGAAGCGATGCAAGCTGCAGCAAGGGACAGTGACTGAGGAAACTGGCAATGGATCAGAGGTTGACCAGTAAGATGGAATGGAGCATCCAAGAGAATAAAGGCAACTAGGACCAGGAAGAAACTTGGCCGGGGCCGATATGGGTTAGAATACATATGTGGCTGTTCTACTAGAGGCCAAAATAATGATGTCTCTAAAAAAGTATATTTCTTACATAAAAATCAGGGTAGATAATTCAGGACTGAGAGGGGCGGTTCTGTGTGTTTGGAGATCCAGGTTTCTCTCTTATTGGAGAGGAAGGTTTCTTCTATCTTGTGACACGTGACTCTACCTCCTCCTCTAGGGTGAGTGCTTCAGTCCCTGCCACAACTTCTACCTTCCAGCCAGTGGAAAGGGAAGAAGAGGTGATGGTGGGCACATCCATTTCCTAAAAGAGTGATCTAGAATAACTACATGTCCCTTCTGCTCACATCGCATTAGTCAAGACTCAGTCATGTGTACATACTGAAATGCAAGAGGCTAGAAATCTGGTCTTTTGCCAAGTAGTCATGTGCCCAGCTAAATTTTGGTGATTTTTTTCTTAAAGAAAGGAAGGGAAAATGGCTATTGGGGAATGACCAGTACTGTTGGCTACCGGACTTGTGCATATTTTGGGATTCTGATAGAATATTTATTCCTAATGATTTCTGAAAACACCGGCAAACTTATGCCATATTCAAAAGGCCAACCTGTACATGGAGTTCAAAACTGGAAGCTTCCTACAGTGACCCTCACTACCACCTGAGTACCAAAGCCTCTTCTTTTACCACTGTCGATGGAAAAAGACTTGAATTGTCCAATTCCTTTCCCAGAAAATGTTTAGAAGATGAAGTCAAATGAGTATTAAATAAACTCTTCCTCTTGAGTGATTCCATCCATTGCCACCAAGATTTATTAAGCAGCTTACCTTTTTCTGGGAAAGGATTATGAAAGGACAGAACATGCCAAGCTTTTTAAGTTTGACAAAAATACTCACTTAGATTATTATTAGATTTTGAGATAGGCTCGGAAGGTGATGAAGGAGCTTTTTGGAATAGAGCCAAATGCTAATGCTGATTTCAACAGCTGAGCAAGATCTGTGCAAGCACTCCAAGATCACTCCCATGTTCTCTGTCCTGCTGTTAAATGTCTAAGACACAGCTTTGCATACGTTCACATGTTTTTATTTGCCCCAAGGCCTTTCTGGAGGGAGCTGGGATACAAATAAACCACAGGATGGATACCTTCCCAACTAGAAAGTGGGAATGATCCAGCTCCTTTGTTTCTCTCTATTACTCTCCTGATAGGGATGCATCATTTTTAAACAAACATCAAAAGTATGCTATGAAAAGGGATCAGTGTTAGCATCAGGGCTTTTTTTGTTGTCTTGCAATTGCCCAGCTATGAAAACTGAGAAAGGAGATAGAAGAGAAGACAAGAGAGGAGAGAGAGGCACTTAACCTTTTGATTTGTTTTCCTACCATAGACTATTTTGACAGACTAGTGAAGCCAGTGGACCCCCTTCTCCATGATAGTGTTTTCGAATACATAAAATAAATACATAGCATTACCCAGGAAAGCAATTATGTTGTGATAGAGTTCTACTCAGGGAAGTCTAATTTGGAGGTCTGTGGACCCATTGGAAGGACTCTCTTGGTTTCCTCCCATGCCTAGATCGTCAACTTTCTTCAAATCAAGCCCAAGTCTCAACTATTCAGGCTGCCTTAGCTGAGCATTTAAACGCACCCCTTCACATGAAGTCACTACAAAATAGGTCCACACTCTTTCCCAGACATATAGTCACTTGTGATCTGTGGACACGTACCTGGCATTTGAAGGCTGTTGCCATAAAGCTCAAAGCACAGGTGTCTTTACTACAGGTCAGCTTGGCCCCATAGGAACAGATTGCTAGGGGCTTTGCCCACATGCCCCTTCCTGTCTTATAGCACTGAGCAGAGATTCAATATTGGGATCCATTCCCCAAAAGTAAAAACTTCATGATAAATATATGAGTTGTACTCTTGATAACATATTCAGTGAGCAGGGCTATTTTCATAATAGCAGAAGCTTCTGGCCTTTGAAAGAACTCTTTGGGGAAAGAGAGGCAGAGGCAGAGGCAGAGATAGACTGATAGGGAAGGATGGGAGGGGGTCAACCTCTCACCCCTCGGTTAATTCTACCTCAACAATGGATCTACACTAGGGGAACTACAAAGGCCAGATACACCTCAACTTTGGTCTTTGGGTGCTTCCTCACACAGACAAACTTAGAATAGGGTAGATGATACTGGCTAGGGCCCTGAGACTGCTATCAGTCCAGAATCTCAGAAGCCTTATTGATAACTACAGTGGTACCTTGTCATGTGTCCTCAGGAATCCCCAGGAGACAATCCTTTCTTAGGTTGCCTTCACTGGGACCCTACCTCTGAGGGGAGCTATTTTAATGGCTCAAAAGGAGACTCAGCTGATAAAAATCTTAGGAACCCAGGCCCTTCTCTAACCATCATCAAGGACTCTGGTGGGGGAAGAGCCATCTACAAGTTCCACCTTGAGATACAAGATCCCCTCTGAATTACCACTTAGAATAGGGTTATTTTAATTATTTCCACTGTGGATGAACCAAAAGAATCCTTCGTCTATTTAAACTCCGTATGAGACCCCCACCATTGGACTGCACTTAGCGTATGTCTGGTTACTGCTCACAAAGTGCTTGGGCCACTTAGGGAGAATCTGCTGTTTCCCTACCTCTAGGAACACTTGAACCCCTGTCCCACAAAAGAGAGAGAACTCATCCCAGGAGTGCAATGTTTTTTGGAATTTCTCATGTTGTGGATTTTGTGCTTTCCTAGAACTATACACTACTAAAAAAGTCAATTTTACTATCTGTACAGTTAAACAATATTTATTATTATTTACTATTGTCCTAAGTTACCATAAGACAAAATTAGAGCTAAGTGTTAATAGTGACTTGTTTCCAGGTGGTGGGATTGGTGGTGAATTTTAGTTTCTTCTTTAGGCTTGCATATATTTTCAAAATTGTCTTCAATAAGCTGGTATTGTTGTTGTAATCAGAAGAAAAAAAGAAAACACACCTTGTGAGCAACTACTGCATTGAAGCCAGAGGCAGTTACTGAACCTTAACCACTTCAAAGCAAAGACAAAGGGAAAGATGTTTGTGTTTGTTAAAACAAGGGGTCTTTCACAACTGAGGTGACATGGACAAAATTCACTGAAAGATACAAATTATAAAAGTAGATAAAAGAGGGGCACCTGGATGGCTCAGTTTGTTAAGCATCCAACTCTTGATTTTGGCTCAGGTCATGAACTCACAGTGGATTCAAGCCCCTGTGTAGGGCTCTGTGCTGACAGTGTGGAGCCTGCTTGGGATTCTCTCTCTCCCTTTCTCTCTCTCTCTCTTTCTGCCCCTCCCCTGATCTCTCTCTCTCTCTCTCTCTCTCTCTCTCTCTCTCTCCCTCTCTCTCTCTCAAAATAAATAAATAAACATTTTAAAGTAAAAACAAGAAGGAATAGAAAAATCTTAGTAGTCTTACCTCTTTTGAAGAATTCAAATTCATAACTTAAAGTCTTTCAAAAAACAGCAACAGCAAAACAAACCTCTAGGCCTAGAGAGCTTCTTTAGTAAATTCTGTAAAACACTTAAGGAAGAAATAATGCCAACGTTACCAAAGCTCTTTCAAAAACTAAATGATGGGCAGATATTGCCCAACTGATATTATAAAACTACTTTATAACTAAAACCAAAATTAGACAAAGACAAGGACACTACAAGAAAAGAAAACTGTAGACCAATATCTCTCATAAACAAAGATACAAACATTTTTAATACAATATTGGCAAACGGAATTCACAAAGCATAGAAAAGGAAAAGAAATAGTCTTCCTTTTCAGGACTATTCTAGCTATTCTAGGTCCTTGGCATTTTCATATAAAGTTTTGAATCACCTTGTCTAGCTTTACAAGAAAGAAAAAAAAAGGTTGTTAATCTTAGAATGTAGTTAATAAAGTGAATAGACAAGCCATGAATTTGCAGAAATATTTGATATAAATGCACATACATGCACGCATGCGCATATACTCTGGTAGACATACAATGGGTCTCCCAAAGATGTCTATATCTTACCCCCTGGTATCTGTGACTTCATTACTTTAAATGGGAGAAGGGAATTTGCAGAAACGACTAAATTAAGAGTCTTGAGTGCCTGGGTGGCTCAGTCAGTTAAGCGTCCGATTTGGTTTTGGCTCAGGTCATGATCTTGAGGTTTCGTGAGTTCAAGACCCACATTGGGCTCTGTGCTGACAGTGCGGAGCCTGCTCGGGATTTTCTCTCTCTCCCTCTTTCTGCGCCACCCCCCCCCCTCCAACTCACGTTGTCTCTGTCTCACTCAAATAAATACACTTAAAAAAAAGAATCTTGAAATGGGGAGGTTATCTTGGATAATTCAAGTGGGTTCCATGTAGTCACAATGGTCCTCATAAGCGGGAGGGACAAGGGTGAGAGTCACAGAGAGGAGATGTGAGGACAGAGGCAGAGGATGGAGTGAAGCATTGCCAACATGGAGGAAGTCACTCTGCAGGTAGTCTCTAGAAGCTGAAACAGGAATGGAAAGGGACTCTCTCCTAGCTTCTGGAGGAAGAATGGCCCTGCCAACATTTTTATTTCAGCACAATGAAACCCATTTGGATTTCTGACCTCCATAACTGTAATATAATAAATTTGTATTGTTTTAAGCCACTAAGCTTTTTGGTAATTTGTTACAGCAGCAGTAGGAAACTAATACTACAGTCACACACACGAAAACATACTCCTATATCAGCAAAGGATTATTATTTTAACAGCATGATTGAGATATAATTCACATACCACATAGTATATTTGCAGATATGTAAAACTACCACCACAAGCAATTTTAAAACATTTTTATCACCTCAAAAAAACAAAACAAAACAAAACCCTGTACCCTTTAGCTATCACTCCCTGTCCTCTAAACCACCGAGCCCTAAGCAAACAAGATTTCACTATTCTGGATTATTTAATACAAATATATGCATGCAACATATGATCATATAATACATAATATATGCCTAGCTTCTTTCACTTAGTATAGCGTTTTCAAATTTCATCTATGTTGTACTTCTCTCCCTTTTATGGCTAAATAATGTTCCATTGTATGGATATACCACCTTCTGTTTATCCATTTGTCAGTCAATGAACATTTGGGTTGTTTCAATCTTTTAGCTATTATGAGTAAAGGTATAAACATTTGTGTACAAGTTTTTATGTTAGCATATGTCATCATTGCTCTTGGATAGGATTCTTATGTTACTGCCAGACTACTTTCCAAAGTGTTGCACCATTTGACTTTCCCACCAGCAATATATGAGGGTCCCAATTTATCTACATCTTCAACAACCTTTGTTATTACATAACTTTCTGGTTGATTCATGCCATCCCAGAGGATGTAAACTAGGATCTCATTGTGGTTTTGATTTATATTTCCTTGATGACAAATGATGTCCAGCAACTTTTCATGTAGTTATGGGACATTAGTTTATTTTCCTCAGAGAAATGTTCATTCAGATCCTTTGCCCATTTTCAAATGGAATCATTTGTTGTAACCTGAGTTGTAAGAATTCTTATGTTCTAGATACAATTCCCTTTCAGATCTATGATTTGCAAGTATTTTTTCCTGTTCTTTGGGTTGTCTTTTTACTTTCTCAATGGTGTCATTTGAATTAGGAAGTTTTTCATTTTGATGGAGTCCAAATTATCTAATTTTTGTTTTGTTACTGATGGTTTTGGTATCATACATAAGACTCCTTTGCCAAGTCCAAGGTTATGAATGCTATTCTATTTTTTTTCCAAAAGTTTTGTACTCTTAGGTCTTACCTATGGATCACTGATCCATTTTGAGTGAATTTTTGTATATGTTGTGAAGTAAGGATCCAACTTCCTTCTTTTGCACGTACCTATTCACATTTCAACTCTTTGTTGAAAAGACTATTATGTCCTTATTAAATGGTGTTGGCACCTTTGTCAAAAATTAGTTGACCATAGACAGATGGTTTTTGTTTCCGGACTCTCAATTGTATTCTGTTGATTATGTCTTTCCTGTGCCAGTACAACAATGTTTACTTTTGCTTTTTGGTAAGTTTTTAAATTGAAAACCTGAGTACTCGTTTGTCTTTTTTTTTTTCAAGATTGTCTTGACTATTCTGGGTCCACTGAAAATTCATATGAATTTTTGAATCAGCTTATCAATTTCTATGAAGAACTAGTGGTTCAAATGCCACAGACTGTCACTTTCATTTTTACTAGATATTTGTAGATTTTCTTCAATAAATATTTCTCTTTTTTTAATTCTCTTAATTTTTTTAACTCTTATTTATTTTGAGAGAGAGAAGCAGTGCAAGAGCAGGAGAGGGGCAGAGAGAGAGGGAGACATACAACCCAAAGCAGGCTCCAGGCTCTGAGCGGTCAGCACAGAGCCCGACACGGGGCTCAAACCCACAAACTGGGAGATCCTGATCACAGCTGAAATCAGAGGCTTAACTTATTGGGCAACCCAGGCACCCCTTCAATAAATATTTCTTTATTTGTTATATGTCCTTATTCCCAGAGTCCGACTTTGGCTCAGATCATTATCTCGTGGTTTATGAGTTCGAGCCTCACATCAGGCTCTGTGCTGACAGCTCAGAGCCTGGAGCCTGCTTTGGATCCTGTGTCTCCCTCTCTCTCTCCCCTCCCCTGCTCGTGCTCTGTCTGTCTGTCTCACTTTCTCTCTCGAAAATAAACATTTAAAAAATGTATATGTCCTTACTCCCATTTCCAGAGCCTTTAAGTATCGTGTTTTTTAAAAAATGCTTTTCACCAATTTCACTGGGGGGTGGTTCTACAGAGCTCCTCACACCATCATGCCAGAAACCAACCTCTCAAACATAAGATTATATTAAAAACCCCAACAACTCAATATCAAAGAGACAACCCCATGTGGATGCAGATATCATACAATCAGAAGTCTCATTCATCACTGGTGGGGTATAAAATAGTACAAAACCTACTGGAAAATAGTTTGTCACTTTCTTATAAAACTCAGCACTCCACATACCCTATGACTCATCAATTCTACTCCTAGATATTCAGCAAAGAGAATTTGGAGCTTATGTCCACACAAAGACTTGTATGAGAATGCTCATGGTGGCTTTATTCATAATAACCTGGAAACAACACAGATGTCCATCAATGAGAAAATGGATAAAAAACACTGATATATGCATTGAATGAAATACTGCTCAAGAATAGAAGGGAATGGGGCGCCTGGGTGGCTCAGTCGGTTGAGTGTCCGACTTTGGCTCAGGTCATGAGCTCACAGTTCGTGAGTTCGAGTCCCACGTCAGGCTCTGTGCTGACAGCTCGGAGCCTGGAGCCTGCTTCGGATTCTGTGTCTCCCTCTCTCTCTGCTCTTCCCCTGCTCACATGCTGTCTCTCTCTCAAAAATAAATAAAGATTAAAAAAAAAAAAAGAATAGAAGGGAATAAACTATGGACACAAGCAGCAATGTGGCTGAATCTCGAAAACATCAGGCTGAGCCAAAGAAACCAGGCAGACAGAAATGTATATTCCTTTTATATGAAATTCTAGAAAAGTCAAAAAAAATTGATGAAAATTGGTGGAAAAAATTGGGACAACAGTTGCCTGGGGGTCAGGGTAGGGATGGAAATAGGATTGGCAAGGAAGGAGCATGGGAAAACTTTTTAGAGTGATGGAAGTGGCCTGTGTCTTAACCAAAGTATGGCTTACACCAGTGTGTGTCAAAATTCATAGAGCTTTTACTCTTAAAATCTGCGCATTTCACTAAGTGTGAGTCAAGCCAATATTAGAAAATGAAGGAAAAACCAGACAAAGTGCATAATGCAAGGACAGAAGACAGCCTGGATCCTCTTAAAGGAAGAGACCAGGGGAGACAACCGTGTCAGTGGGATAAATATATACAAACAGCATAAGTAAAGAAAGACATGGACTTAGAAGGGGAAAAAAAGGACCAAGATAAGAAGAAATGTCTTATTTGTGGAGGAGTGTCAAGAATCTAGTCAGATGTCTGAAGATTGGATAGGATATAGAGAACATAAAAGAATACTCTGCAAAACTTAATGAAAGTCAATGTGAGTGATTCTTCCTCATCTGAGAAATATTTAGCCAAACAACCCCTTGCCTACTTACTTCAGTGACTACGGTTGTCCTGGGTCTGCCCTGTGGCCACTGCAGACCTACAGCTTGGTGGTCATTTGTTGAAACTCAGTCTCATGGGGCAGGGCCTGTCCCTGTGGCTAAAGCGGTCCTGGGAAAGCCCTCCTCTGTCTCAACAGTTGTTCTCTTGGGACCTGGTGCCTTTTTTTTAGGGCACTTAGGATGAAACCTGTACTTCTGAGAGGACACTTAAGTAAGGGAGAGGAGGGAGAAGCTGGGGGTGAGAAGGACTGAAAGAGGTAGTGTGCAGTGGGCTACAAGACAATTCCTAACGGGTAGGGCAGTCAGTGGAGGAGACAGCATCCTTCTTTTGAAAGTTATCACATTTCTAGTGGCCAAAGAAATGGCCAAGCTGGTGTTTAGTTATTACTTTAAAGACTGTCCATAGAGAAGCCTTTAATTATAAAGCTCCCTGAAACTATTATCTTCGATTTTCAAAAAAGGCTGTGATTTTCCTGTGATGAACAAACTACCTCCAAGAGATTAAGAGCAGGGGCTTTGGAGTTAGGCATTCAAATTACTGTGTGAACTTGGGTAGATAACCTGGCCCCTCAGAGTCTCTGTTATGTTTTCTGTAGGTGGAAATGTGTGGCTGAGCTGTCCTCCCCAAAAATTCCTGTGTTGGAGTCCTGACCCCTAGCACCTCAGAATGTGACTGGAGATAGGGTCTTTTAGGAGGTAATGAAGGTACAATGAGGTCATATGGGTGGGCCCTGATCCAATATGACCGGTGTCCTTATAAGAAAAGGAGACTAGGGCAAAGACAAGCAGAAAGTGAAGACCATGAGAAGGAGAAGGTGGCCATCTACAAGACCAGGAAAGAGGTCCCAGAAGAAACCCACCCTGCTAACACTGTGATCTTGGACTTCTAGCCTGTAGACCTGTAAGAAAATAAATTTCCATTGTTTAAGCCATCCCATCTGTGGTACTCTGTTATGGTAGACCTAAAACATTAATACAGGGATCATAATTCCTACTGAATTGAGATAATGTATAAGAAAGCATTAAGTACAGTGCCTGGGACTCAGTGGATGCCCAGTAAATGCCCTTCTGGACATACGAACTGCCAAACAATGTGTAAAAGAGACCTTTGGCTTGTGCAATGGACTAAGGCTGGGGAGCACTGTGTGTGTGTGTGTATACATGTTTTGTATATTTTGCATGTTCACAGATGGAATAGATCAGTCATAGCCATGGAGCTCATGACGAAGCCTGGAACAGAGTGTAAGCTCTCTGAAGGTAGGACCCCAGACTGGATTATCAGATTCTTATAGAGCTAAATAGGCCAGAGGGCCAATGCAGCCCTCTGCCTTTTTGGCTAAATAAAGTTTTATTGAAGCACAACTATGCTTATCTATTCATATGTTGTCAATGGCTGCTTCTATGCTATAAAAGTATAGGTGAGTGGTTGTGACAGAGACTAGATGGACCTCAAAGTCTAACAAACTTAGTCTCTAGCCCTCTATGAGAAACTTTACCAACTCTGTTATAGAACCCAAGGTAGTAGGGACTCAATAAATTCTTTTCTCCTTCCTTTTCCTCCTTCCTGGTATAAAAAGAGACCAAAAAGAAAAAAAGGAAGAAAAGAAAAGAAAAAAATGGAGATGGGAGGTACTGTATATTCATCTTGTCTAATGCCTCTTTATAGTTATGAGGAAACAGCAGTTCAAAATGGGGAAGTGTTGACATCCTGAAGGTCATACAGTTCTGCCTCAGTTTCCTCATCTGTAAAATAGAGATATGAAAATTAAAGGTGCTAACATGTGTAAAGCAATTCAATCAGTTCCTGGCACATAGTTTTCCTATGATTACTATTACTGTTAACTTCTGTTTTCCTATGAACAACCTGTAAAATGCTTATTTTTTTTAGTTTACATATACATAATCCATGTCCTTCCCTGCAGAGAGCATGAGAGATGGGGGCAAAGACGGATTTGAAGCTGGAAAGGCAGAGACAAGCAAAGGAAGGTGTCTGCTTGGCACCAAGCACTGCTGGATGGCTCCCCTTACTTTCCTTTCCCCCCACCTACCCACCCCCCCCCCATCCCTTCCCCAGCCAGCGTGTGCTAACGGAATTCAGAAGGTAATACAATCACCAGGCTCTGAATTCCTAGAGGATCCTGGCTGGGGGCTACTAGTTGCTGGCAGGAGGCCGGGAGGCGGAGAGGGCTCAGATAAAGATCAAGTACCCACAGCCCTTCCATTTCACCCGGGGTGGGAGGGGGAGGGCTGCCTCCCTAAGCCTGGCCTCAGCACAGGTTTGCAGATTTTCTCCAATTGGCTGCCTGGGGAGAACACGTTCAGCCCGGAGAGCCTCAGGAATGGGACTCTAATCAGACCCAGGTGTAGAGTAAATCTTGCAGCTTCCCATTGTTCTTGCTGCTTCCACCCCCACCTTGGTGGGGGCCAGCAGTGGCCTGATCGGGGAGGGCCTTTCCTATGGGGAGAAACCTGGTGGCCAGAGTCCCTTCACCCTCTCCACACGTCCTGCTCCACCACCTATGCTTAGAGACGCCCTGTCACCCTGCCAGGGAGCCAGGATCCAGACAAGGCTTTGATTGCTTTTTGCTTCCCCCAGGGTCAATGAAAGGAGAAGCAACAAATACAAGCTAGTCGGGACAGAGAGAAAAGGAGGGCAGAAAACACCCAGAGAGGAGGAGACGAGACCCCCTTCAGACCCCTCAGGCTGCGAGGAGACACCGGCTCAGCCTAGAGCTCCCTCTCTGGGGGCAGAAACGTGAGGCACCCACAGGGCAGAAGAGGAGTAAGAAACTTATTAACGAGAGCACATTATTCGTAGCAGTGACTGAGGTATAAGGGGTGGTTACAACCCATTGTTGTTATACTGTATTTGACAGGAGAGCATGGTGTGGGGATATGTGAAAATTCCTTTTTGACTCTTTTCAGAACCAAATTCCTGGCAAAGCTTGAACAACTGTGGCAAAAACCTGCCCGGAGTGCTTCCTGCCTTCTCACTGAGATTCAGAATAAACACTTCCTGAAGCCTTGTCGTCACCACACAATGTGTAGGAGCTTCTATATACGGTGGATTCTCATTAGTCCCAGTAGTTATGTCCTATACAGTCACTGCAAACACTCACTGAGCTAGCAAATACCGAACCATTGTTTCTGGGGGAATTGCAGGGTTAAGTTCCTGAAAGCCCCTGGTTACATTTTCATCAACCCATCAATACACAACCTCCTTTTATGTATGCGTGCTTGTGTTTACTTAATAGATACTGCTGATCCATTAACATCAAATTCACGGCTGAGCGGCACTATAACTCACACCTGAACCAAACCTACCTTACACCTGTATTTTCTCTCACGGCACATCACAGCACTCTTGTGCTTAGAACAGTAGACGGCACTTCAGCACTCTGCTTGGGCCCATTTTATTTTTTTTTTTTTAAATTTTTTTTTTCAACGTTTATTTATTTTTGGGACAGAGAGAGACAGAGCATGAACGGGCGAGGGGCAGAGAGAGAGGGAGACACAGAATCGGAAACAGGCTCCAGGCTCCGAGCCATCAGCCCAGAGCCCGACGCGGGGCTCGAACTCACGGACCGCGAGATCGTGACCTGGCTGAAGTCGGACGCTTAACCGACTGCGCCACCCAGGCGCCCCTGCTTGGGCCCATTTTAAACAGCAAAACCAGGGGCGCCTGGGTGGCTCAGTCGGTTGAGCGGCCGACGTCGGCTCGGGTCACTATCTCGCGGCCCGTGAGTTTGAGCCCCACGTCGGGCTCTGTGCTGACAGCTCGGAGCCTGGAGCCTGTTTCGGATTCTGTCTCCCTCTCTCTGACCCTCCCCCGTGCATGCTCTGTCTCTCTCTATCTCAAAAATAAATGTTAAAAAAAAAATTTAAACAGCAAAATCATCAGTGAAAGAAAAAAACACAAAAATGCCAAAAATATGGCAATAAGTTGGTCACAAAAAGGACACTGGTTTACAGTATGAGAGCTGAAATGAGAAGGTGTTGTGCCTTGTTCGACTTCAGCTGGAAATGTGTGTCAGCTGACTCAAATTTTCCACCTCTTTGTATGTGTTCCAGAATGATCCTGAGAGTCCTGCGAAGATTGATTTGGGGTTTACAAATAAATTTTAGTGAGTTGGTGGATTTGTAACTTATAGAGTCTGCAAATAATACAAACCAACAGTACATTGTCTCATTCACTTCTTCTAATGATCCCATGTAGTGGGATTATTATTGCCCTGGTAAAAATGAGAAAACTGAGCATCAGATGGGTTATGCAGTTTGCACAAGGTGATACAGCTAACCAGTGGTGTTTGTATTTCTCCCACAGCAAATTTAAGGCATTTCACTTAGAAAAAATATTGCCAGAGAAGAGAGGACCATCCTGCCTTAGTCAGTCCTTTATTCTGTATCTAGGTACTGTAACTAAATGGACTTGTTCAGCTGTTGCTGTGAATTGATGTGTTCTGCTACCTGGTTTGGGCACTCTTCTGGGAATGAGGGACCAGGTCCCTTTTCCTCCTTCCCCATATTGAAGCTTCCTGAGTATAGAGAGGTTCTCTCCCGCTGTTTATTTCCCAAGAGATTCACAAGCAGGCTCTTGAAAAGTCAGACCCATTCCTTTCCCGGATCCAGCTACTGGACATGAGGGGCATGTAGTCTGGGGCAAGTGTGGGAGGCCACGGGCAGGCTTTGCATTGATTCATTTGGTAGATGTGACAAATATCAGTCCCTTGCTATTAGTTTAGCCCAATGCTGAGCTCTGCTCAGTCACTGTGAAGACATAGGAAACATCTCAATCCTGGTCCTCTTTTTTTTTTTTTTTAATTTTTTTTTCAACGTTTATTTATTTTTGGGACAGAGAGAGACAGAGCATGAACAGGCGAGGGGCAGAGAGAGAGGGAGACACAGAATCGGAAACAGGCTCCAGGCTCTGAGCCATCAGCCCAGAGCCTGACGCGGGGCTCGAACTCCCGGACCGCGAGATCGTGACCTGGCTGAAGTCGGACGCTTAACCGACTGCGCCACCCAGGCGCCCCATTCCTGGTCCTCTTTAGGAAGGTTACGTGTGATAGGAAGAGACTAAATAGGACACATAGATTATGGGCCCATAATGGGTCAGATCCATGCCAGGTGCAGGGCCAAGCTTGGGGCAGGATTTCGGTGGGGGAGGGGATCCATGAGGACTGGAGCGTGTACTTCTTCATGGAGAAGGAGTCTTGAAGTGGGCTTCAAGAGGTGAAGGGAATAGAAACAAGGAGGGAAGGAAGGACGGAAGTCCAGTCATCAGGAAGGTAGGAACAGGCATAGCCTGTGATAGGCCAGTATGGCTGGGTTTGGAGGCTGGGTCTATACAAGGCAGCACATTCTCTTAGTTCGCTCTCAGATAACACTGAATGGAGCCAAGGGAAAATTCATCCAGGTTCCTTACCAATTACAATGGGGCTTCAGCCTCTTCCAACTTCTGAGCCCCTGGGCATGAAGAACCAATGCAGATGTGCACCCTGACAACAGGTCATGGTACACAGAAGATGGAATGCCCAGAGTGGCGTTCTGTGGCAGACATCTTTACCTTCAGGAAACCAGAGATATCTTTGCCTTCCCAACCCATTTACTACACTCATTCCTCAATCCACTCCAATCTGCATTCCACCCCATCACTCTAAATAAAGTCATTCTTACAAAGGTCACCAGTGACCTTCCTGTGACTATCTCCAAAGCACATCTTTGCAGTTCTCAAGTAGCTGGATACTTCTCTCTTGGAAAGTAACCATCACAAAACCAGGAAATTCTGCATTCACTCCTATATTTCCAACACCTAGAGCAGCTGGTGTAGAAAGTGATGAATGAATGAATGAACTTTCTTCCAAAGGTTTCTGTAAGGTCATACTCTCCAATTTTCCCCCTACCTCCTTCCCTGCTCCTATCTGTCTCCTTTGTAGATTCATTTTCATCCTGCCATGTGAGATCACTCCAAGTTTCCATTGTAGGCTCTTTTCTCTATATTCTCTTTCCTTGGGAGGTCTTATCCATTACCTCCCAATTACCATCTGTGGCAGAGTATAAAGATAAGGATAAGTATAAGGATAAGTACATCTATGTATCTATCTCATCCCACATACCCCCTCTGCAATGTAACTGACACTCTGCCACCAAAAAGTGGGATCTGAGTTCCCGCCCCTTGAATCTGAGTGGCAGCTTATGACTTCCTTGACCAATGAAGTATGGTGGAAGTGACGCTATATGACCTCTGAGGTTAGGTCATATAAAAAATACAGTTTCCATTTGGCTCTCTCTCTTAAGAGTTTCACTTTTGGAACCAATCCATCCTGTTGTGAGAAAGCCCAGGCCCCATGGAGAGGCCACATGTGGGTGTTGTAGCCAACAGCTAAGCAGCTAAACTAAGGTCTCAACCAACAGCCAATATCAACATCAGATAATTCCAGCTCCCAGCCATTGAGTCTTCCAGCTGAGATGTCAGACATTGTAGAGCAGAGTTAAGTCATCTTCTCTGTACCCTGTCCAAAGTCCCAATACACCAAAACCATAAGAGATAAATAAATGATAATAAATGATCATTGCTGTTTTAAGCCTCTAAGTGTTGAGGTCATTGTTACTCAGCAATAGATAACACTACACCATGTATGCTGGTATCTCCCACATTTATATTTCCACCCCAGTCTTCTCCTTTGATCACTAGATCCATGTATCTAAATGCCTACTCATCATCACCACTTGGATGTCTTAATGGAACTACAATCTCACCATGTCCAAAACTAAACCCTAATTTCTCCACAAGTCTGCTCCTTTTCCAGTGTTTTCTTTCTCAGTAAATGGCTCTACCTTCCTAACCATTTTCACAGTCCAGAATTGTACAACCCATCCTTAACGCTTTCTTGTCTCCCCTGATCCACAACAAATCCTTCTATAAATTCTGTCAGTTTTATCTCTTAAATGTCTCTTTGATCTAACAACCTGTCCTCATTGTCACTACCATCCTGGTCCAAACCACCATCACTTCTCACCTGCCTTCATCCCTGCAGTGGTTCCCTGTCTTCTCAAATCCCACTTGATTCTCTCCAATTTGTTCTTCATGCTACAACCAATGTGATCCTTTTGTCGAGCATTTGAATGCCTTTTCCTTGCTGTGAAGGTCAAGAGCAAAATCTTTAGCATGCACTGCAGGACCCTGGGAGATCTAGCCTTTGCCTAACCTCTCAATATTTGTGCCAGCTTCCCCTAGACCTGTGCTTGGCTCTAGGATATTTCCTGGATTGAGCTGTGCTCTTCTCAACAGAGGGATGTGCAGATGTGGTCACCCTCCCAGAAAATCTCCTCTGCCTCCATCTTTCATGTAGTTAATTTTTTCCATTCTTCAGATCTTAGCCCAACCAAGAACACCTCTCCTGATTCTCTTTCACTCCCCATGTAAGGTCTCCTGTTATATGCTGTCATACCTCCAGCTACTTTTTTTCTTCGTGTGTATGTGTGTGTGTGTGTGTGTGTGTGTGAGAGAGAGAGAGAGAGAGAGAGAGACAGAGAGAGAGAGAGAGAGACAGAGAGACAGAGAGACAGAGAGACAGAGAAAGAGAGGGAATTTTAAGCAGGCTTCGTGCTTGACATGGATGCCATGACTCTGGGATCATGACCTGAGCTGAAATCAAGAGTCAGATGCTCAACTGGCCGAGCCACCCAGGCGCCCTTCTGGCTACTTTTTAATCACAGCATATTTCTGTCTATAATTACATATCATGTGTGAGATTATTTGATTAATATGTCCCCTACAAGACCACAAGCTCCAAGCCAGTAGCACTCGTGTTTGTTTTGTCACTAGCATGGTCAGAAGGCATTCTGTAAGTATCTATTTTTTTCTGGAAGAAATGATTTGGTTGAGGTGGGGGAGGATGCAAAGTGAGTGACTGAGCAGCAAGCTCCAGCTTTGAGGGCCAGCAGCTCATTGCTCAGTTTTATGAACCTAGTAAGTTGGGGGAGATTTTGACGTGAACTATGCAGCCCCTTTCCCCTCTCCATAAGACACTTTTTCTTTCTAACAAAATATCATTTTTCTTCAGGTTTCAGACCCCAGCACCAGTTCCAGGGGTGGAGGTGAACGATTTCAATTAGTTTAAACCAATCAGGGCAATCCTCTTGCCCAGGACTGATTTAGTAAAAGGCATGAAACACAAGGCTAGGGAGACGACAAGGGAAGTTGAGCTTTAACCAGGGACAGGAAGATGCTCTTGAATGAAGATGTGACATTTGGAGCCACGGTAGTGTCTTGTGGCCCTGAGAGAATACAGGCCCTGTAAATGGCAGAGGTAAAGCCTACCGATGGAGAGAACCCACCTTTTCAATGAGTGGACAAAATCACCACCTTGAAACTGTGATATGCGACAAAACTGTTTCCAATTGGTTTAAGCCAGGGCTTCTCAACAACACCGCTGCTGACATTTGGGGAAGCATAATTCTTCATTGTGGGGGCTGTTCTGGGCTCTGTAGGATATAAGCAGCACCCCTGGCCTCTGCCCTCTGGATTTGAGCAGCATCCCAAAGCCAAGTTTTGACAACTAAAATGGTCTCCCTTTATTGCCAAATGTCCTCTAGAGGATAAAGTCATCCTCGCTTGAGAGCCACTGGTATAAACCAACGGAACTAAACTTTCTGTTATTTGCAGCCAAAAGCATGGATACAGCACCCCAGTGATCTTTGTTACCCATGAGAGATTAATCTCTTTATACCTTGTCATGCCCACATCTGCCTCTAACCCCAGACCTTCTCACAAACCCATTCACACAATTACACCTCTCTGCCAGCTCTGTTCAATCCTAGCCTTCCTAACCCCTGCTTTGCATGAGCTCTCAATACTCATTCACTGCCCCAGCCACATCCCCACCATCTCTGCCTTCACCATCTCCTATCACTTTCTGTGGGGGCTAATGACCGTGTTTTCAGTGCCCTGCTCTTGCTCTGATGCATGTCTCTGCCACTCCTCCCACTCATCGGGGTAAGGCCAATAGAAGTTTGCTTTAACCACCCCGTACCAACGCTCTTTCCCCATCTACTCCTGCTTCACTCATTTCATCTATCTACCCATCCTTCCTTCCATCCATCCATCCATCCATCCCCTACTCAACATCGATTGTGCACACCTACTATGTGGTAGGAGTTACAATAGGCGCTGGATAGCAAATTGATTAAGAGATGGAATGTGTCCTTGGGATGCCTGGGTGGCTCAGTCAGTCAGGCCTCTGACTTTGGCTCAGGTCATGATCTCACAGTTCATGAGTTTGAGCCCTGCATCAGGCTCTCTGCTATCAGCACAGAGCCTGTTTCAGATCCTCTGTCTCCCCCAACCCCCACTTCTCTGCCCTCCCCTGCTTGTGCCCTCTGTCTCTCTCAAAATAAATAAATAAACTTAAAAAAAAAAAAGAGAGATGGAATGTGTCCTTAAAGAGCACACAGTCTGGCTAAGAAGCCAGTTCACTAAGCCAATGAGAAGAGTTACTAATGTTGAAGACATCTGACCTATTAAGGAAAAATGTGTTTTCACACCCTGAGTAGCCCTCACATTTAATTAGGTGTTCAAGATGATGCGGAGAACGATTTTCATCTACACGCGAAGCAGGCCTGGCAGGACCGTATCTGCAAATGTGGTTAGTCCAGTTCCAGCGACTGGATGAACTCGGGAGAAATAAGAAGGCCTACGTTTAAGCATACTCTGTTAAGTCAGACTTTTTTCCCTTCCCTTCTGGACTTTTCTCCAACTGATCTGAATTAGCAAGGTCCAACTGTTTCTATTTAAAGAAAAAGGCAACAAAATCTTCAGGGCGTGCCTCCAAAAATCATGCCAGAAGACACACACACACACACACACACACACACACACACCCACCACCACCACCGACCTCATCGTCCACACGCTCTGCCCTAGGGACAGGGACGCACACTGACATACACTGTCAAGCAGTGAAGGGAAAAACAGAAATTGGGCATTAGCTCAAAGGGCTTGAAGCTGAGGAGAGGAACGGCAGCAGGAGGGGCAGACCAGGAGGGGAGTTGGTGAAGAAACTGTTCCAAGCACAACAGAAAAGTTCTCGCCTGAAGATTCTGGATTTCCTCTTTGGTTCTTTCAAAGAATAAGTCTCTGGTTCTATTTGGGGGGAGAGGGGGAGTCTGTGGGGGGGGGGGGGACCAGCACTTGTGGGGTGTGGCCTTGGGTTCTCTCTTCCCTTCACAGTAACCCTATTGTTCAGAAACTGCGGCCAATTTATGGAAAGAGGTGGAATGTTTATGTAACTGACTCTGCTTTAGACAAGACGTTTGAAAGGGGGGAAAAAATGACAGATGGAAGGAGGCCAGTCCAAACAGGGTTTTTCTTCCTTTCTGGACACAGATGTTGGAAAAGGGAAGAGAGGGAAGGTGGGAGGGAGAGAAGAAAGTCAGGGACTGAGAAGGCATGCCAAAGCCCGAGCTGGCCAGAGACAGCCAGAGTCTGTCTTTGTGGCCAGGGGCAGAGCTTTTGGAGCTGAACCTCCATTTTTGGAAGCTGCTGTTTTAATTAAATAGGTCAACCCAGTCAGAGCAGCTCTGGTGTGAGGTCTGGATCTCATTAGCCTAAAATGGGTGGGGTAGGGCAGGCTGTGGGGGAGTGGATCCCCTGGTGTGTACGTGGGGGGCGGGGGGGGGGGCCAGGGATGAGGGAACTTCTTGACTGCTTTCCCCAAAGCCAGGCCCCAGGCAGCTGGAGCCGCCAGGAGGGCCAGACCACAGATGGAGAATGCGCTTCATTAAGCACGGAGTGTGCTCTGCAGCCTGGAGGCCCAGGCAGACTGGAAAAATCAAAACTGCTTTAAGTAGGGGGGACTGGGGGGGGGGACTTGCAGGGACAAACCTTACCCCTCCACCAGCCCAAGTGGGTGAGGAATCAGGAGAAAAAGACTCCTACCTATACCTTCCCTTGAACCTTGGGAGCTGACTTCAGGCATAGAAGGCAAAGGGGGGAACAAGGAGGAGATTCAGTCTTTGTCTTCCAGATTTCAGGATTCCTGATCTCGGGAGGCCCTGCTAGGGGAGGTGGTTCCCTGCCCTTAAGGAGCCCGGTGTGATGCAGGAGTGATGCGGGAGACTCAATCTCTGCTCTTAGGAACCCCCAGTAGATAGCCCTGACCCCGGGGTCTCTAGTCTGATGGGGACGTGGGAGTCCATGTCGGTGGTCAGGGGCAGAGCCTTGGTAAATGAAATGGCTATCAAACTCATACAAAATTAGCATGAAAGCAGGCTTCAGCTAATTTCATGCAAAGTGAGGACAAGGTGTATTAAAGGACTTTATTTACAGTGCGATGAGTTTAGGGATGGTTCCTGGAGGAGGGTAGTTCTGAGCAGCAGGAGGGACATGCTTGGCAAGAACAATAGGACAATAGCCTGTGTGAGAGTCTGTTACACGTTCTTAGTTCACAGGGAGCAGGACTTAGAAGCCCACAGCCCCAGAGGTCTCAGTTTGGTTGGTTGGATGTAGTGAGGCAGGGCCTGGATGTCCAACATCTGACAGTAAAATAAAGATGAGTCCACTGACTGCCAAGTTTTCCCGGAGAGATTCAAACTGCAGTGACATTGCTGTCAGCACTTCCCAGAGGCCAGAGACCAGTCACGTCAGGTGTCCCCAAGAATAAGATGACCATATAATTTATCATCTAAATGGGGACACTTTGGAGGCAGATAGGAATGTTATTGGTAATTATGTTGGGCCCACAGGCATAAATTAGGCCTATTCCAGATAAACCAGGACATTTTGCTACTCTCCCTTCCTAAAATCTTTACGAGTCTAGGTGTGTGTGCAGCTGAGGTTTCAAGAAACTGAAGATTAGCTTCAAATATCCTCCTCAGCGCCTCAGTTGTGCTCAAAGATTTTTAGACAAATACGATTAGTATACTAAATAAAATATGTGTGTATGTAGCACATGTGTACTTATGAATAGTATGTGTGTATTTATGTATAGACATACATCTCTGTCTATATAGATAGCTAAACAGAGATATATACCCATATAATATAGAAGTTTCATGAATTTTCTTTTTCTTAATTTTTTTACTGTTTATTTTTGAGAGATAGAGAGATAGAGCATGAGTGGGGGAGGGGCAGAGAGGGGGGAGACACAGAATCCAAAGCAGGCTCCAGGCTCTGAGCTCAAACCCACGAACCGTGAAATCATGACCTGAGCTGAAGTCGGCTGCTTAACCAACTGAGCTACCCAGGCACCCCAACGAATTTTCAAAAAGTATTTTTTTTTTCCAAAACTTCGTATTTATTTTGAGATAGAGTGTGGGAGAAAGAGCACTTGAACGGGAGAGGGGCAGAGAGAGAGAAGAGAGATAATCCCAAGCAGGCTCTGTGCTGTCAGCACAGAGCCAGATGTGGGGTTCGATCTCACAAAGCATGAGATCATGACCTTAGTCGAAATCAAGAGTCAGACGCTTAACAGACTGAGCCACCCAGGCGCCCCTCAAAGATTGTTTAACTTAAAATGAGAGACCTCAAAAACCTTAGCATCCCAAGGGACTCTATCATAGATGTATGTTATTTGTGATTGCCCTAATCGTTTGGATGCCCTCTTGATATCTGAATAATTCTTCAGGATATACCTGCCACCTTCCCAGGGAAAAGTAAGACAAAATGAAACTGCCCACACTTTCCAGTTTCCCTTGCCGTGAGGGGGCAGGTTAGTGATTTCGGTGCCACCAGTCAGATGCACTTTTGGCTCAGAACAGAATTACCTGGAGACAGGGACATGGTAGGGGTCATCCTCTTTGCTGGCACCAGATCGCAGCGGCTTCTTGCTCCTGACAGGCAGCATCTCCCTTGGCAGCCAGATCTACAGTGTGACTCTGGGAACGTCCTAAAAACTCAGCCTGGAGTCTAGTTTTTCAGTCCTTCCAATATCCTTACTAAGTCTCTTCATGCTTAAACCAGATGGAAAAGGTTCCAGCCTCTTTGTTTTGCTTTAAAGAAAGACTGATCAATTCAGATGATTCAGAGACAAAGTTTGAGGGGCTTTTTGTAACACACCGGGTGAGGCCTGAGGCTCATCCCACCCCCCCAGGAGAGATTTAGCCCCAGGGATGAAATGAAACTATAAAACAAACCATCCCATTTATCCAGTGACCAGTCCCTCTTTCCACCTGGGTCTATATCCACTTGCTTCCCTCTGCCCTCCCCACCTTCCCTGCCCCCATCTCTGGAGCTCCATCACATTTCCTGTCCACATGTCCTTACACTGCCCCTCAGATGTAGAGAGTCAGAGGACATGTCTCTCTATCATTCAGGAGGGTAAGATGAGGTCCAGAGAGGGTGAGGTCTTGGCCATGGTTGTGCAGCTGGCTAAGGGTAGACCCGGGATGGCGCTTTTGCTCTCGGCCTCCATCTCTATATTCAGGAGTCCGGTGCTTCCCAAGCCAGGAATCCCTGGAGCCCTGAGCCCCTCAGCCATCTGCATTAGCTTGGTGTACAGTGAAAAGAGCAGTTGGACTCAGATTTCGAGTCCTATCTCTGCCCTGAGGCAGAGTAATCCTTGGTGAGTCACTGATCTTCTTTGGGCTTCAGTTCCCTTTCCTGTTAAATGAAGAAACTGGAACAGCTTGCTAATTCTTAACCTCTTGGATGTCATAGACTCCATTAAAAATCTGATCCTTTTTCTCCTGTCCCTGCCTCCACCCCTCAAAAATGCACACAAGATATTTTCTGTAAAATTTCAAAGGGATTGTATCCTCTGACGTAATACCTGCCTGGGCAACCATATAGAATTGTTAGGAGAATTAAGCCAAAACTGAGCTAAAAGGGTTTTGTCAGCTACAAAATGTTTTATAATTTTGAGAGATCAATTGGCCAGCATGTTTTTCCTAACATTGGCGGTGACATTAAGTCAGAGTTCCCAGTTCCTGGCATGAGAACTGGACCCCTCCGATGTTCTCTTACCAACAGGTGGCCCTCTCCCCACTTGTGGGGCCTCACTGAGGCTGCATCATGTTCCACAGTCCAGGCCCCTGAACATGGCTTCCCTCAAAGCTCTCTGCTCCTTGCAGCCTACCCCCTCCGCTCAACACACTTAGGGTGGCATCTCTCAGACCCTGTCCCTTTGAGGACAGGCACATAATCATTCATCTACTTCTATTCTACAAGATGGCAGAGAGCAGTCAGAGAGTGTGGATGGATGCAGCAAGCACGGTGACATCTGTCTCAGCCTTGTGGTCCTCTCCATCACTCCTATTTCTCAGACCACATGTCTAAACTTGGGGCTCAGAACATATGAACCCAGGACTCATTTCTCCTTGGGATGGTACTGTCAGGTGGGAGGGAGATAGAGACAGGCATGTGCAGCCTGATTAGAGGCTAGGGCACACACACACTCACACACAGACACACGCACACACACACAGTCACACACACCTGGGGAGGGCTGTGTCTGTCACAGGCCTGACCCAGCCTGCATGGCACCAAGGCACTACATCAAAGAAGAGGAGTGGTGGAGTTGGTGGTTACTCGGGCATGTAGCTCACCTTCCTGCCGGTATTTTCCCTGACAAGACTTTACTTGCCACCCACATCCTCCCTCTCTGGTAGCAAAAAGGATTAACAATCGCTCTGCCCCTAACAAAGGCCCTTGCCACCCCAGGGAACATTATTGCCTGCAGCCTCTTCCACGACCTGCCCCCCCACAGTCCTGGTTCCACTCACTCTGGGATGGCTCCACATATCCCCCCCTCCCAGGCAGGGTGGATGATGTGAGGAGGGAATGGACAGGAGCCAGGACACCCCAGGATGTTGACTCTCCAGTGCCTGGAAGTTTTCTCTGGACAATCGCTGGGAGTAGCAGCAGCATTCAATACCTTTCTGTGGTTCTGTAGCCTTGAACTAGAGAACGTGGGGATCTTCCCCAAGAAGCAAGATCATGGTGCCCAAGCAGCAGAGAGGAGAAGGGATGTTGTGAGGTGGGGGGGTGGGGGGGGAGGTGGGGGAATGGGGGGATGGGGGAGGTGTGGGGAGTGGGGGGGTGGGGGGCTGCATGTCTCCCTGCACAAGGGATCAAGGGAATCCAACATTAGACCCACAGCCAGGCCTTTGCCCTGGGCCAAGGGTCCAGAACTACACCATCCAATATGGCAGCCACCAGATACATGTGGCTATCGAGCACTTAAAATGTATCTTGTCCAAAGTGATATGTGTTGTAAATGCAAAATACACGCTAGATTTAAGACTTAATGCCAAACAAAAAGAATATAAAAATATTTCATTCATAATTCTGATTATATGTTAAAATGATAATTTTTGTATATATTAGGTTAAGTAAATTATATTATTCAAGTTAATGTCACCCACTTCTTTGAATTTATTTTTTTAGATGTGGCTACTAGAAAATTTGAAATTACATATGTGGTTCACATTAAATTTCTACTGAAGAGTGCAGGTCCTACATAAGCAAAGCAAAAAGCCCACCCAGGACACTCAGCTTTGGAGAGAGGACCAGTAAGGAAAGCCTACCTCACAGAACTTCAGCTAGGATCAGAGCCTCTGAAGAGTTTACAAGAGAATGAGCCAGAACTGGAGCTAGAAAGCAGAACACCTGATGCCCATTCAAATGCTCAAATCCCTCAAGACAAGCCTCACTCATTCCCTCACTCTCAGGGCTGAGCTGTTGAACTACTGGCTTGGGGCAGAGGCCAGGGAGAAGGTGTCCCCAGGACTCCGGGGCATTCTGTCTCGTGGACCCACTGAGGTTTCAGGGACCTGGGTGGTGGTGGTACATGTTTCTTCCTGCCAGGAAGGCTGTCACAGCCTCCCAACTCAGAAAAGAGAGATAGCCCTTGCAAAGCAGGGCGTGTTCTATTATTTATTAACCCCGAGGAGGGCTGCCCACGCTGGCCTTCCAGCTGGTTAATTGGATTTCATGACAACTTTTTTAAAGGGAATTTTCAGAGGAGCAGTGTTGTGTCCTGCCCCAGGGGTCCTGTGAGCTTCCCTCCGTCTCCTTGAAAACACAGCTACTGCTGTATAACATGGAGCTTTAATCAGACATGTCAGGGTAGTCCCGGCCCCATCGGAAGCTGTGGTGGGGCTAACAATCCGCTGATGCTCACAGATGGGAAATAAGTCCCTTTCTTGGCTGAGATGAAGAAAATATACACTGTATCTGATATGCAGGGGATTGCTGGTTAATTTGTGTGTCATTTCTGCTTTGATTACAGCCCCTGCTACGTGAAAGTGGACTGCTTATCAAAATCAGAAGGCTATAGGTTTGCATTTCCTTCTGGTGAGGAGGCTAATAAACATAAGGCCTGTGATAATAGTTATTATCAAGATAGAAGTCCCTACTTAAACAATTACTTTGAGAACAGGCAGCTGAACACTAGTATGTCATAGATCTGCTTATTGTCCTTTCTCTG
Organism: Lynx canadensis; assembly: GCF_007474595.2. Lineage (NCBI taxonomy): Eukaryota > Metazoa > Chordata > Mammalia > Carnivora > Felidae > Lynx > Lynx canadensis. The sequence goes on from NC_044319.2 coordinate 32,600,257, forward strand.
CAGTCAGTTCTGCCATGGTTAAGGCCTCATCCAGAGGTGCTCAGGGGTGGACAGCAGGGGAGCCCTCTGCCAGTTCATGGCCATTCAATGTCCCATGGCCTAAGCAACAGATAAGGAGAGGCACAAGCCCTCCTGTGCAAAATCTATATATTTCCCCAACCTGAGCTTTCAAGGACAGGCAAGAATTCTTGGCGTTGTGGTAGGATTTACTGGAGATCTCTTTTAATTTTTTTTTTAATGTTTATCTATTTGAGAGAGAGAGAGAGAGAGAGAGAGCGGGGGAGGGGCAGATAGAGAGGGAGACACAGAATCCGATACAGGCTCCAGGCTCTGAGCCATCAGCACAGAGCCGGACGCAGGGCTTGAGCTCACAAGCTTCGAAATCAGGACCTGAACTGAAGTCGGATGCTTAATCAATTAATCGGTTAGTCAACTGAGCCACTTTGGTGCCCCAACTGGAAAGCTCTTTTAAACTGTTAGATTCCTGCCAGAAAGGGTTCATTTATTGGGAGGGTTGCTGAGGATGGCTGTTGACAAGCTTAAAGCAAGAAGGCAAGGAACTGAGCCTCTACCCAGTGTCCTTCTTGTGCTGAGTTCTGACAATAGACACTGAGATTAGGTATATGCCCATAAACCACTGTCCCAAGGATGGCTGAGGAGAGTCCTGTCCTAGGGTTTGGAAGGGACCCCACAGAGAAGGAATGCAGGGCAGGCACTGAGGCACCCAAACCTCTGGAGACTGAGGCTGACAGTAGGGCAGGCAGCCAGGGAATCCCTCGGACTGTGGTCTATCTCTCCCTCATGGATGTGCTCCCTGAATTGTGCCCATATCAACAAGGACAAGAATCACAGAGCTATTAGTATTGTATGCCTATATTGTGTAAAGTGACTTCTATCCTTTATCTGTTTACACATCCCAACAACCTAGGGGTGTAGGTTTTATCATGAGTTTCATTCTACTCATGAGGAAACCAGAGCTTAGGGAAGTCATTTGCTAGACACAAGACATTTATAGAAAGGGTACATTTATGTACCCATAAACCATTGTCCTGTGGTCACAAATTTATGTGAAACCAGGCTAGTAACTAAGATCTCTGATTCCAAAAACCCATGATTAATTCCTACTTTTAATGCCTTTCTAAAAACAAAAGAAAACCCAAAAACCTATGAGTCTCATTGAAAACTCATTATAGAGAGGGGGGAATCTTACATAGTAAGATTAGTAGTACATTTTCAAGCTAAAGGTAACTAGTGGGAGGGAAGTGACCAATTGTGGAAACACAGGGGATTGAAGTTCTGGTGACTCTGATTTGGCTTCAAAGATGTGACCAGAGGATGTCTCCCAGCAGCTGCCCCCCAGAAGGGCATAGGCTTCATCCCAGTCTGGAGGCTCCAACCCACCCACCGGGCACTTCTGCCCTACAGAGCAGGACCTGGGGTTGGGCTTTCCCTTCCCAGCTCCTCCCCACCCCCTCTGCAGAAAGCTGGAGACATCCCTCACTTCTCCAGCTTCTTGTTTCTCTAATTTTATGATTGTATGAAAATAAGGTTCCCAAATTGCCTTTAATTAGCTTTAATAAGACAGCCTTTTTGCTAATTAAAATGATTATTAAGAAACCATTTATTGAGAATGAACACAGTTGTTAGAACCTAGGAGAATTCTGCACTCTTAATAATAATAACAGCAGCCATCAGCAGCCCTGTGGGCCACCAGTTCACCTGCCCCATTCCTGAATTCAAACGGGGTGGTACTCTGCCTGGGGGCCCAGGGTTTCAAACCCCTCCCTCTCCAGGCGCCTCCAGGACCACATGCTGCCTGCGTTGCTAGGGATGCTCATTTCCCACCCACCCCCCTCCTGCACTGGGGTTCTTACCGTAGAGTCTGGGCCGAGTATGGAAGCAGGGCGGTTTGCCTGTCAGAGAGCCTGGTGCGCACCGAGCATAGCTGGGCAGGCAGGCTGTGAAACCTCAGGCCTCCATCTCCCTGGGTCTCGGCCTCCCAGACTATGTGTCAAAAGGGTGGGTGGGCTGCATGGCCTCAGAGGTCCCTACCCCTCTTGGAGCTCGATGCTAAAGCATCTGATGGAGCCTTCACTCCCAGAAAGGCACACCGCTGGGTAATGCGGGAGCTTGGGACCGGCAGAGCCACGCAGCTCCTTGCGGTTCTCCTCCCCTCCCTCTTCGGGAGGGCTGTGCAGGCAGCCGAGGCAAGGCACTCTTGTCGCGAAACGCATGAGGAGACTCAGAGACGCCCTGCCTCCCGCAAGGAAGAAGCGGGGCGCTGTGTAGCGAGGCGAGACCCAGGCGCCGGGCCCGAGGCGTGTAGGTGTAGCTCTGCGATCCCCCATCTCCGGGTCCCTGGGTCCCCGACCGAGGCTCTCTCCCCTGCCCCTCCCCACCCCGCCCCCGGCTGCACAGTTGCCGACAACTCCCGGGTGAGGGCGAACGGCTGTCATCTTTTCCTGCAGGGAGCCTGGGAGCCAGAGCCTGGAGAGGATTGGACCGCTACCTAAAGCAATACCCGGGACGGGGGCGCGGAAGGGGACAACTCAGATCGAAGGTGGTGCAGCAATGCGGGAGTGAAGAGAGGCCCCGGGGAATTTTTAGGGACGTCGTCTGGGCTGTGTATGTCTTCAGGGGCCGTGAGTCCACGTGCTCTGACTCCCCCTTCCCCACTGTCCTCCCCGGGTCCTTCCAGGAACCTGGTCCGCAGCTTATTAAAAAGATTTTAAAGTGTTACAGTGGAAAGAACGTGGGCTTTTGAGTCCCACAGCCCTGGGCTCCAGGCTGGTCGGCCGAATTACTAGCTTTGTGACCTATTGTTGGCTCTATTGAGCCTTAGTTTCTTCCCACGGAGCAACTGTAAGGATTGTATGCAACCAGGGCGGTGAGGTCGCCCAGTCGGAAGCTGGTGACCCAAGCGCCAGGGTCAGTGGACTGCACACTCAGTCAGGTGCAGGTGCAGAAGCTTCAAGGCCAGACCTCAAGGCTCAGACGGCTCCTCCCTGCACGGGGGCTCTCGGGCAGGCAGGTCAGCGCCCCAAGATGAATCTGAGACCTTAGCGGGGGGCGACTACCCGCTTGTCTCCCGGGTGGGGCTGGGGCCTGGGTGTCTCGTCAGAGCTCCCCAGGGGGTTCCTCGGTGCTCCCAGACTTGAGAACCAGTTTCGCGGAAGGAATAAACAAAGAGGCTTTGGTGGGGAGGGAGGGAAGGGAGCAGGTGGGTCCTCTCCCCTCTGCAGGTGGCCCCTTCGCACCACACTCACATGCCCGCGGACACAACCACATGCACGCTCATGCACACACGCACGCTCACTCGGAGGGACCCACGCTCACACACACACACACACACACACGCCCATTCGCGCCGTCACGGACACTCACACCCACACCGCCTGTCTTCTCCCGGAGAGCCCTGCGGCCGGGACCCCGGCAGACCTCCGGCTGGCGCGGATACCCTGGCGCTCCGAGGGTCTCCGGCCCCGCGGCCCGGGGCGCGCTGCTGCCGGTGACAGCGCGGCTCCTCTGGGCCCGGGGCGCTCCGCAGAGCCCCCGCCGGGCCGCGCCGCGCTCGCTCCGGCTCTTTGTTATGCTAATTCCCCTTCCCAGCTGGTGCCAGCTGCCTGCACAATGAGTGCCGGGAGCCCTCGCCAGCCCTCGCCAGCCAGGGAGTGGGGGCGGGGTGGGGGTGGGGGCTCCGCGCCCTGCACGCGGGATCCTAGCCTGGCCCAGCCTGGCGAGGTGGTGAGCGGCCCAATAAGCATCCTTGCCTGCGTCCTCCCCTCCCCCACGCTCGCAGGGCCGCGCCCCTCGGGGCCTGTAGGGCATCCACTGATTCATTCCAGTCGCCCCGGCTGCCCGCCCTCCAGGTGCCAGGGCTTGATGAAAAGTAAAAGGCTCCTCGGCGGCTCGAGAGCAGTGCGGATGAAAGAGAAGCAGCCGCCTCCCAGACCACACAGCTAATCCTCCCATAAACCTCGAGCAAATAAGGGGAGAGGAAGAACAGGCCGGCTACAGATGTGGAGTGCAGCCTCCGGGGATCCCCAAATTAAAACTCGTGCAGGGGAAGCACTTGGACCACCACCAAATGACACTAATTGGGTTATGGGACCATAATCTTGGCTCGTATGAAAAAACCCAACAGTTATAGTCACAGCTGCAAGGACTGTCTTCATAAAAAGAAGGGGGAAAGTCCGCTATTTTATTACTCATAAACAGGAGAGAAAAGAGGGTTCGCGGATCTCCTGCCTGCGTAGGGCAGGCAGGCTGGTTGCTTGAAGGGGAGGATAACTTTGTGTCAGGAGGAACAGTGCTGTCTGTGGCTGGCTGGCTCGGGATGTGTGGAGCTAATGGGCTAATGGGATGGGGGGGGAGATACTCTCCGGGGAGGCGGGGAGAGCGAGGGGGCTGTACTGAGACACCGCGGGGGGAGCATGGCGTATCTGGAGGAATGTATTTCAGACAATAGGTTAGCAGCCATATGCAGAAAATCATTCTGGACAGGAAAACTCAGAGATTCATTCCTTTTAAGTAACATCCAGAAGCAGTTTCCCGGTTTGACTGGTGGCGGGGGTGTAGGGGTGGTGGGGAGGCATCCTGGGGAAGGAAAGGATGGGGTGACGTGCAGAAAATGAGGGTGAAAAATCTTCAGGAAGATCCACTGGTTGTTAGAATCACAAATGTTAGTTCCCAAGGAGAGAGATCTTAGATGCCCTTTGAGTCCAGCCTCACCATTTGACAGATGGGATATTAAGACCCAGAGATGTCAAGGGGTTTGTCATGGTTAGACAGCTAGTGGGTGGCAGGAATGGGCAAGAACCTGTCTCCTAACTCCTACTCTCATGCGCGCGACATTAACTTGGTAATAATTTTGTTGTTAAGAAACAGCAGTCATTTGATCAGAAATCAGTACAATAGACCTCAAGAAAATAAAAAGTTAGAAAATCTTAGAGATTGAGTTATTATAAACCTTGTTTGATCTGTAATGAGAATAAGAGTTGGAAATCAGTCGGTTCTTACAAATTCCATCCCAGGGTTCTTTCTAGCATGTATTTATTTATTCATCCATTACAACACCCAGATGGACTGATGGCCCCAGGATTTCTTTTTTTTTTTTTTTTAACGTTTATTTATTTTTGAGACAGAGAGAGACAAAGCATGAACGGGGGAGGGTCAGAGAGAGGGAGACACAGAATCTGAAACAGGCTCCAGGCTCTGAGCGGTCAGCACAGAGCCTGACGCGGGGCTCGAACTCACGGACCTCGAGATCATGACCTGAGCCGAAGTCGGCCGCTTAACCGACTGAGCCACCCAGGCACCCCGCCCCAGGATTTCTTTATGGGTCCTTTCAGTGCAGGGACTGATACTGTTTTCAGACAGAGAGATGCCCCCCAGCCCCCAGCCCCCACTGCCCTTCTACATTAAGTCATCTTGGCTAAAACCAGCTTGGGTTAAGGCTGGACTGGTTGAGAACTTTTTTTAATATAATTTCTTTAAGTTTACTTATTTATTTTGAGAGAGAGAGAGAGAGACAGAGAGAATCCCAAGTAGGGTCTGCACTGTCATGGGGTTCCCACGAACCATGAGATCATGACCTGAGTCAAAATCAAGAGCCTGATGGCTAACCAACTGAGCCACCCAGGCACCCCTGGACTGGTTGAGAATTCTAATCAATCATCCTTGCTGGTAGGTATTTATTCTACTCACAGGAAAATAAAAGTATCCATTCTAGCTGCTGAGTTTCCAAATACAGAGAGGACGAGGGTCTGGAGATAGCCAGCCTAGATCTCCCTGGGCACAATGAGGTGTCCTGGCTTCCCAGTGCCTCTCTCAGCTGAAATGGCAACTACTGGTGCCAATCAGGAGATCTAAGAGCCAGGTAGTGTAGGAGGAGAACGTGTTGTGGAGAAGTCTTGGAATGGTCACGGCACAGCACTGCCATTTTCTTTCATTATATCCAGGTGCCTGTTTCTCATTCTCAAACTGTATGGTTCAGTTTGGTGGTCTTTGAAGACTTACCAGTCAGCAAGCATCACTACAAGTGTACTTTGCCCCATGGAAAAACAAACGCTTATGAAAAGTTGAGAGAGTGGAAATTTCATTTGTTAAAGGGAATCTTATGTTGAAGCCATCAGTTGGGCTCTGAGCTGAAAGGCAACATAGGTAAAGATGAAATTTTGAAGTGGGAATAACTACTCCCTAGCTGATCTGCTTTTTAAACTTCTTATAGGTGGAAACTGTATCCTACTTATTTTATGATAGGCCATGTCCCCCAAAATTAGGATTATCCAGAAAATACTGCTTTGGCCTCCATTACCAGATGTAAGAACACTAGGAATCATTTTGGGTCTAAATTATCCACATTATATAAATACTCAAAACTGTATTTTTTCTGAGTAAAAACTAACTTTAAGAGAATCATTTAATACAGCAATTGAATTAACTTGAACTTGGACAAATCCTAGGGATGAGTCAGAGGTTAGCAGTTTTTCATGTTTTCACTTATAAGGGATACCTCTTATTCCCTTAATATAGTCCATGTTCTCAGAGATTCTATCTATGAAATCAATTGTAATTACTAAGGATAACGCTTTCATTTTCCCAGAGTTTCTTCTCAGTTTGTGCTGTGTTAACCCAGAGTTGGTTTAGTTCCAAGTAACAGTAAAGAAATCTGCCATGGGTTAGTCTATGCAACAGCTTTCAAGAAATTTTGATTTCCAGTAAACCTTTTGAAATGTTAAAAATATCTCAAGGACACCAATGACTATTTTATAGGTGTTTAAGGGTCTTGGTTCCCCAGGTTTGACAACACCTCTATTTGTTTCAAGCTTGTTATACGGAACCCAAAAGGCTGAGCGCTTTCCACAAAAAGGAGAATCTGGTTTTATCAAGGTCCAGCCTTCAGGGCATCCAGGGACATTAGTGAAGAAGTCATGGGGGCTCACAGGCACTGCATACCCATCATGTGCATCTAGGCAAGGGTGCGTCACTTCCCTAATATTAAATAAAGCCTTTAATCCTGGCAACCTTGTCAGGTGGGTACATTATGCCACCCCAATGTACAGACAAGGAAATCAAGGCACCAGGAAGTGAAGTGGCTGCAGGCCAAGGTCAAGCTTGCATAGCTACAGATGCATCCAAGCAGCGGGATTCCAAATCCCACTCTTAACCCTCTGCTATAGTCCAGTCTCACGAGAAAACCACAACTGCTGAGCCTGAACTGAATAGGAGAGAGGTACGTTAGGCTAAGAACTATGCCTAGTCACAAAGATCATTTGGTGGATTAATTGAAAAGCACAGCATCTATGGACTTGGGAAACAATGAGAAACACACCCAGCTCCCAGAAAGGGCAAACAAACCATTTCTCTCTTCTTGCAAAAACGTAAAGGAAATCCTTTAGTCCCTGAAATAGTTTTCCTATCTCCCTAAAGAGGTTGACTCACCAGCCCCCCCCCCCAGGGAAATTCTTCTTTCTGTTTGGATCTTTACACTTTTCCTTAAAGAAAGTGAGCTCACTCTGCAATGCACATGGGGCACTGTGTTTCTCAGACTTCTCACACTCTACTCCATCAGAGAGCAACTCCTAACCTTGTGCTGAATTCCCTTGCCTTATAATCTGTCATTCTCCGTCTTTTCCCAATCACGCACAGAGGTGTTTGTGAGTTTTGAGGAAGCTATAGATGCCTGAGTTCTGGGCCAGGTGCACTGAGAGAGCTCTGCTCACTTCTTGATCACCAGGATACAGGGTTATGTCACATCTGATCGTAGCTCATTGCAGTCACCTCAGAAAACATCTGCAGAAAAAACACTGTGTCTAGAAGTACCCCAGGCTAGTATCAGGGGGCAGGGAGCATCACATGCCTGATGTTTGAATCCAGCTGCTGCCATGGAATGACCTGGATGAAGGGAGTGCTTGCTGAAAGCCAAGCCAGTCTGGGCAGTACAGGCCTTCGCGTGGATTGGGCCTCTCCCAAATTTTGCTTTGTCCATTGTCTTGGCATCTTGGCAAGAGGCAAGATCACAACTTCCGTCTCTGCAAGTTCTTTTCTATGTGTGTTCTATCTCCCAAGATCTGGCATTTTGTAAGATTTTATAATTTTAAATCAAGGGAACAGTTATAAAAATGGGGTTGAGAAAAACGTGGGTACTTTCATGAGAAATGACTAATTCATCTCCATACGTTCTATCAGTTTCACTGCGGTCAAAAGCAGGTGTTTCCAGGCTATGAATAAGTAGTTTGCATTTTCAGAATTAACAAATTGGACCAACACCAAGGAAAAAAACCAACAATCATAGACAGCCCACCAGAGAATTGTTTACCAAAGAAGATGAAGCTCGTGGCAATGGTTTGCAAACACCACCAGACGAGCTTGTGTAAATGCCCTTCGTGTAGTCATGGTTCCTCAGCTTGTCACACATACTGAAGGAAAACGCAGAAACAGGAAATTACAGACTATTTTAAACAGCATGTTTTATTAAACTCACTTGCTGATGCACTTTATGGCAGGATGCGAGATTCAAGTGTTCATAACTTACATCTTTGCAAGTGCTTTTCCTAAGTGAATTCCCCCAGCTGAAATATGGCATGTACACAGGGCTGGAAACAATCTCTCAACTGGTAACTGTTTCACCCTTGGTCATGTAGCTCTCACATCCAATGGAGAAGTTTTAGCCATGTGGAGATAATCTACCTTGCTTACACACTCTAGGAGAGGAATGGAGGCAGTGAGTAGTAACTTGCAAGATCCTGAATGCATTTTATTTTAAACCACAATCAAAACACAGCAATCTTAATGTGAATTCCTAGAAACCATACATTGTCTCTTTTGTTACCGAACTATTGATTTCCTTCCCCTCTTCCTGGGACAGTTCTGCATCTCATTTAAACCATCACTGTTCATGGCCTGCTGACTCCCTGTTTTTGAAAAGGCCTAGCAAAATTGGCATGGATAACCTTCAGTAGAAATGAAGTGGCTTCAAACTTCAGGGGCTGTCACAGAAAATGGATTTGAACAACTAATTATTTTCAAAAACGTTTTCTGCTCACAATTTATTTGAGGAATATAAAAGCCTGAGCTGCGTTGCATACGAATCCTTATCCTTGTCTGATGTTTATTGTGAGGTTGACATCTCTTAACGCCCATGTCTGCTGCCAAGTTGTTCCCAGCTCTTCTCTAGATACACAGAAAGGAAGGCATTCAGTAGAGCTGTAATACAAGTTCATGATTGGAGGGGTGGGTAGCCTTGCTTTGATGGAGTTATCTATGATCTCCAAAACTAAATGTTCATTCGCTGGCTTCACCATTTACGAAACAAAATGTTCTAAATCACCACTGTCTTAAAAGATTGTGCCAAAGATGCTTGACCCTAATTACTAATCGGTCAGCAGACAGTCACTTCCTCAAGTTTTTGAGTGTTTCTACCTTCCTCCCACATCCTGGCTGCTGTAATCCTGTCCTTGGGACCCCCTTCAAGGTGAAGCACAGAATAATAGGATTTTTGAGAGCGGAAGCTAGGAAGACTACGGTATCTTTGCTCTTTTAAAGGGCCTCCGCTCCACTTTTAGAGAGGAAAGGCCAGAGGCAAAGGTGAATGATTTGGTTAAAGAGATGCACCTAGATGCCTCAGGGAGTAGCAATTAATGGCATTCTTGGGGGAGTTGGGTCATTTTCTTAAGTGAGTATTTCCCTTCATTTAACTTTTAAAAGTCCAGAATCTTGCCCTATCAGGTTTTCCTTAAAGCAAAGCACAGCAATGAGAAAAGGTGCTCCTTCCAGGTGAACAGACACAGTGTGTGGGGTGAAGAGTGTCTTAGCTTTACCAGTCTCTGAGGATGCAGCTATAGAACCCAGTCCCTAGATTTACCTGTCTTGGCCACTCTGGAAAAATCTGAGTATCTTCTGAGTAGACATGGCAATCCAGGCACACAGGAGGCCCTAATGCTCTCACACCAACAAAAGGAACATTTTTATTCTGATGGGTGTTTAGTAGGAGTTTTTTTGGGAGGCAGGGGAAAGAGAAAGCAGGTCTTTTGGTATGCTGGAAATATCCTAGAAACAAAAACTTGATGACTAAAAATTACAAATTTTAATGCTGCTGAATTGAAAGGCACCGATCTTCCAGCAGAGAAGCTCTGGTAGGTTCTACAGAGTGGAAGCCTGAACCCCAGCTCAGGTGAGTGCTGTGGGAAATCACCAACTCAGTCATTTTATAGCTTTGGCCATCAAGAGAAACATTAATAATGCTGGGGGATTTTAAAAAGCAAAAGGATGTTATTTCTTTCATATTTAAATCTCTATGATGTAGGACAGAGTAAGAATGCTATGTTCGACAAATTAGCTTTCAACTAGCCTTCTCTTACCAAATGAAATATTAGCCTCGAAGAATAACATTAATACAGAGTCGTATGGAGTAACACTAGCAATGATCTATGGCGGTTTCAACCATTGACACGAGTCATCTTTTTGACAATTTGGCATTTCATAATGGAAATCAGCTAGGATTTACTCAGGGTTTACATTATGCTGTTTTTATCAGAAACTTTGCAAAAATGGAAAATGTTTAGATTCTTTAAGATGAAGCCTTGACAACCAACCACATCATTTATTAACACTGTCCCCTTGGGGCGCCAGGGTGGCTCAGTCGGTTAAGCATCCGACTTTGGCTGAGGTCATGATCTTGCGGTCCATGAGTTCGAGCCCCGTGTCAGACTCTGTGCTGACCGCTCAGAGCCTGGAGCCTGTTTCAGATTCTGTGTCTCCCTCTCTCTTTGACCCTCCCCTGTTCATGCTCTGTCTCTCTCTGTCTCAAAAATAAACGTTAAAAAAAAAAAAAAAAAAAAAAAACCACTGTCCTCTTAATCCACAGGAATCTAAACTTACAAACTAGCATCATTCTAAAATACCTGTCCAATTGACCTCTTAAAGTAGTCTTTCATTTTGAAGACACCTGCATGGCCACTGTCCACTAGACATTTAGAGTTTTTTAAAAGAGAAAGAGCAATGGAAAAGAGAAACACTGCTGAGGATTATTAAAATAACAAAATCTTAATGAATTTTGATCATTTTAATAAATATATATCAAGAAAACCTCACTTTATTACAACAACACAGTCATATACAAGCATCTATCATCTAAGTTTTCAACATCAAATGTTTATCAAATATTGAAAATAAAGGACAAAACATTACTAGACTATTTAGCCATAACACAAGAACATGTTTTAAAAATTGGTCCTTGTGGACATTGTCCAAATGATCCTACTCATACACTGTATGAATGAGACCTATATTTAATATTAATAGCAATAATAAAAAAGCTTTATCTTGGAGAAACTGGGAGGACGTACTTATTTCCTCCATTTGGCATTTGGTTCCTGTGAAGTATTGTTTAAGGAGGCCCAAGTCAATTAGCAACCTTGGAAACTGCAATACAGTGTGGAAGAAGTTGGCTGGAGAAGGGCAGACGGTCAGAGGGGCACTCTGAACACGCTCTTGCAAACGTACAAATTAAAGAAATCACTGAGAAACATGTTGACCAAATACATGGTAGCTATTGCCAGCTGAGTCCCATTTCTCCAAAATAACTTTCCAAAAACTAAAATCTTTACATTCTTTAAGATAAAACCTTATTGATCACCACATCATTTATTAACATTGTGCTTCTTAATCAACAGCAAAAGTCATATATAAAAAACCACATGCTTTCATAATCTAAACGAGTGAAATGATGCAAAACAGATTAAAGTATAATGCATGCCACTGGTTCATGAACTTCATTGGACAAGAAAACAAAACAAAACTAAACAACCCAAAACCCAAAAAACCCAAACCCCAGCAACAGACCGTTGCCATAGAAAAAGCTCAAGCAGCTTAGTGCTGGCTTCTAACAGCTCTATTGTTGCCCCCATCCCTTTCTAAAAATGCCAAATCCAAAAGCAATTGGGCATCAAAAACAAAGAAAGGATAGAGATGTTGAATCAAAAGTTGAACGCAATAGTTTCGAAGTTAACGGTTTCCAAACGATATTGATCCACCCTGTGTATTTTTTTTTCCTGTTTGTTAAATCCCTGCTGTAACTCTTGATTTATCCTTAATTTGCACATTGGCAAAAATTAAGATAAAGTAAGGCACCAAAAATCGCCCTGTATTAACACCTCTCTTTAACAGCCGAATCACCCATCACAGGCAAGCCAGGAACTTGCAGGGATCACCCCTCTACACATATTGTTGATTGCCACCCCAAGACTGGTGTTTCATTATGTTCCATCCTCTTTTCATCTGTCACGCAAGACTGTTAAATATAAATACTTAACGGCACCACGAGGCCACTTCATCTAGCTCCCTGTCTTCAGTCTTTTATTCAGAAAAAAATAGTCACGTAGAAGCAGGCATCTTTTGCTGGTTGTTTTGGTTTGCTTACCAAATAACTACCTAATTAGTTGGCGAACATGTTGGAAGTTTCTTAGCTAGTGACAGATTCCTTGGGGGTAATGGAAAGATCACAAGGGCACACTGCCCCCAGGCTAATCTACTGACCTTTTCCATAAGAAAACTAAGGTCTACTTTTAAGCATTAAGTCAGCTGGTTTTTGGGCAAAATCACCACATTTATAAGTAGCTCGCTGATGCCTACTATACAGATGTTTTATGCAATCTGCTCTCCAGGCATTAAAACGACACGGCATGTTCATGGCATAATTTTATCAGTTGTACAAAACTATAAAATCCATTCAAAATAAAATTTATGAGAGCTAATTGATCATGCTGTGCATGCTTCAGAGTTTCGGTGAAAAGATGGCTCATATTTTACTCCCTTTGCTGCAGCACAGTTTGTTACTTGGTGAAGGCTCCTTTTTCCTTAAGGATTTTTTCCAAGACTCGCTCACATTGCTTTTTTCATTATATGCAGTCTCAAAATAATCATAAAATTGGCCTTTGCACTCAAAAGCCAGGTCATTTCCCACAGGTTCATGGCTTATGGGGCCACCATCCCTGTTGGTGTCATGATTTGCTTTCTCATCACTTAAGGTGGCCTTTTCCTGAACGCCTAGCGACCTGACATTAGTAACAAAGATTTCATTGGCAGGTATCTGGCCATCACCCTTGTAAATAGGTGCGCTGCCTACGTCAAAATCCACCTGGTGGGAACAACTCGGTAAAGGTAGAGGGGGAGAGGAAGAGGAGGATGAGGAGGAAGAGGGGACAGTGGTGGAGGCACTTCCAACGCTAGCATGGACAGAAAGGGGTACATTTAGGTAGTGACCACCACATTCTTGGTAAAAGCAGCAGGCATGAAATTTTTCACACTCCTCTTTGGCCATCCGTGGTCGTTTTCGGTAGGGACAGTCTTGAGCCATGAACCACTCTTGAGCAGAGGTGCCATTGAAAGAGCAGGCAGGAAAGCACCAGTTACTCTGCATGATGATTTCTCCATGGATCCTTTTCATCAAATTGTTTATAAGGACAGATCTTCGCAGGTATACCTCAGGATCGTCGATAAACTTTAGCTTTTCTAATGACATATAAAGGATGTGGGCTCGTTCCTCAAAAATTGAGATGGTCTAAAAGTCAAAAAAGGAAGAGAAAACTTAGGTCATGGGCTACAGGAAAATGTCATCACAGTACATTTCTTTCTTGGTAGTCTCTGGATCTGGGAATACTGGGCTCCTGTTTCTCCCAAACTCATTTAGGGATGCCGTCCCTGGTGTTACTAATGTCTCCCCGCGCCCCCATTCCTGAATCCCTGGTGTGGTCAAGCACCTGGGAATCCAGTCACAATGGAGACCTCAGCAGGGGGAGGTCAGGTTGTTCGCTCTTATATGGCCCCGTGAGGGAGATGCTGAAACACACAAATCTACACTGCTAAAAATCAGGAGAGCAGTTTCTCGGGGCGGGGGCGGGGGTGGGGGGGGCAGAAAAGTAGTAACAAGAGGCACGAAGAGAGGCTCTCAGTTGCTGGCTATGTTGTTTCTTGATCTGGGTGCTAGTTACATGGGTATGTTCACTATGTGAAATCCATCAAGCTGTACCCTTAAGACACTTGTGCTTTTATGTGAGTGTATACAAACACATACATACGCGCACACATATACTCATACATTACATGGGAATAAATGTCTTTTGAAAGATGGCAAAATACAGGTCATAATAAGTATACTTCAAACCCTGGCCAGGAGCATGAGAACTGCTTTCAGGGCTGTCCCTGTGGGTTTAACACTTGGAATTATCTTTGCTTGAACGAGGGACAACAGCCTTTCCCCTGAAAAGATCTGTCAGTTGAAGGGCCAAAGTAGGCTTCCTTCTGGAGCCAGGCAGGAGAAGAGATGCAAGGAAGAAATGAGAAAGACTCACTTCTGAGCAGTGTGCTACCATCACCATGTGATGATTGGTACAGAGGCAACTAGAAATTCGCTGCAACCATAACACAAAAACGAAAGAGGAAATAAACAGCTTGTGTCCTGGGGGCCACCTCTTCCAGGCCATAAAAAAAAAAAAAAAAGGAACTTTAGCATGACCTGAGGAGCTATGAACAAAGCCAGCTCAGGATCAAAGGCAGGAACTATACATTCAGAGAAAAGCTCAGCACCTACCAATGCATGCCCAGGTCATTATGAGCAAGGCCAAAGCCAACACCTTGAAGGATAAGCTTGTGGGGTGGCGGGGAGATGGGGTAAGAGGAGACAGAGAGGAAGTGCATCAAAAAATTAAAAATCCTCTCCATGTTTCAGACAACTATGCTTTGGCTTATACCCTCCCTTTTCTTATTTTTAAGTTCATGCACTTATTTCGAGTGAGCGAGCAGGGGAGGGGCAGAGAGAGAAAACCCTAAGCAGGCTCTGCACTATAAGCTCGAAGCCTGAAGTGGGGCTCGAACTTGAACTTTATGGAACCGTGAGATCATGACCTGAAGCCAAAATCAAGAGTCAGACGCTTAACCGGGGCCACCCAGAAGCCCTGGGGTTATACCCTCCCTCGATTAAATCTGTAGCTAGTTTTTAAAGGAGGATAACCATAAAGAAAAGAAATGGTATCTGAAAAGCTTAGTGGCCAGTTTCCTACTTCTTCTTATGTATGCAAAAGAGTTAGCTGTGGTCTTTTCTTGGGAATGAATTACATATTTTAACAAAGTAAACATATGCAGCCAGTGTACAAGTGCATGTTTCTACTTCCACGCATGCTTTCAACAGATGGGGAGTCCACCTGTAAAGGGTCCTGAGAAGCCCTGGGGAACCGCTCCCAGGTGGGCACCCACAGAAGTGGCACTGGCCACTGGAGCTAGAGCTTGGGGAAGGGGAATGTCAGGAAAGAACAAGTGCTTTTCTGTGCACACGTGAAAGCACACACCATTCATAACCATTAATGCAACTTAAGAAAAATCAAATCATTTGTAAAAAAGATGTTCCTTGGATTATGTAATTTTGTTATTTCTGGGTAGAGGAGCTCCTGCTGGCTCTTTCCTCAATTCCTTGTGAAAATAACACAGGACCCAAAAAAGGGACAACGATTAATATGGCTCTGCTGAGAAGTGGCTCATTTTCATTGCTTGGGTGGAACAATTTAATTTCTGGAAATGGATCAAGCAACTGTTACTAAGTATCTTAAACTCTTAATAAAAAGAATGACTATTAAAACAACATACTTTATGGCTACAGCTGCTGAGTGGTGGGTGAAAATCCTCTTCTTCCACATACTTCCTCTTAAAGTATGTGATCTTGGATGTTGTTATAGGATTTGAAATTCCCCTGTAATGTGATCCTGTGGTAATAAATCAGATATGACAAATGACATGCGGTTTGCCAGACTCTCCAAACAAAATACTTTCCTTTAATTTCCTTATAGAAGATAAGTTGGCTACGTATCTGTCTGTACATGTGGTGATTAAAAATAAACATTTGTCTTAATGGTTGCTATCATACAGAATTGTGACCCAGGCTAGGCAAGGATTTCGAGGTAATTATAAAGGAAAATGATCTATTTCAGCATTTACTAAATACTCAGAATCTTAACTGTATGCACAAACAGCAAAATTCATAAGAGGAAAGAACAGTATTTGTTCAAAGTGTTTAATTAAATCCATGATAACATAACACCACTGCTCAAATGTATACATCTTTAACTGTCAGCACTAACAACCAAATAACTTTAAAATGTTATTGGCTGTAGGTAAGGAAGCAAATGACTACCTGCATATTAGAGTTATAATTTTTCTTTCTTTCAATATATGAAATTAAAAACTTTTTAATTTAAAAGTAAAATTTGGGCTATCCAAAGTCCTTTTTCCTCTCAAAAACGTAGTATGTCAGCCATGAATAAAAGTAGGGTTTAAATTTTAAAGAACAGAGCTTTTAATCCAAAACAAACTTCAAAGAGTACTTATTTTACATTATAGTTTTTTTTTAAGGGGTACTACATAAAAACCCAAGGAACTTACCTTAAAATACAAGAATAAAGAATCAGGAAGAACATATATCTAGATTTCAAAAATTTTCCCCCTGAATGTGAAAGCCAGTTGTGTGCTTAATAAAAAGAAGAGACACACAGCTTCTGGCCCAAAGTGTAGATTCCTTTATGTCTCATGGGATAAAGATTTCATTGTCAAGCTCACCAGGACTTGTGTAGCTCTGAGAGAGCCATGCAGTGCTACAGGGTGAAAAACCAAAACCCAAACTCAAGAGTTCCAAAATCTGGTTTGGTTCTTTTAAAAATATAGGTGCATGACTTATACACGCAGCAGCAGCTTGCGTAGCCTCAGGTCTGAATGCAACTTGAGTATCACGTCTGGTCCCCTCCCAGGAGCCCTGGGCTCACTTATGAGAGGTGTACAGGCAGCCTGGGAAGTCCCTGGAACATGAGCTCTCTCAGCTCAGAAGGGCGCCCCAGACACCACCCCCGCCCACTAGTCTGGCAGCTGAGCTGCAGAGGGCAGCAGGGGAAGGTCAAGGGCAGTACCTGCCAGTGGGGGACCGGCTCCCCGGTCTCCCTGCAGAGGAGCCTGTGCTGGCCCAGGGGGGCTTGGGCCTCCGTAGCTGTCAGCCTCCCATAGTGTCTGGTACCCAGCAATTTCAGCAGCTCCTTCTGAGACAATGGGCTCGCAGAATCTATTCATGGACAGAACCAGAGTCATCTCTGACAGCCTCAGATCTAAAAAAAAAAAAAAGAAAGAAAGAAAGAAAAAGAAAAAGGAAAAAGGAAAAAAAAGAGAAAAGAAAAAAAGAAAGAAAGAAAGAAAACAGCCCTAATCAAGAATAAGCCAGGGAATGGCCTTGGCATTTTCATTCCTTTGCTTTGGGAAACTTTTACTTCTCAGTCCTCCCCTTCACCCTGAAACATTTGATTATTTTTTCAAAGAAAACCTCAGCAAACTCTCTTGCTGCTATTAGCTCAGCCTCTGTGTTCGGCAATCTGCATTTCATGGGCGGATCTTTAAAATCCCATTTCTTATTGTTCTCAGATTCCCCTCAGCCCTCTTTGAGACAGCTGCTTTGCCTCCTAACACATTTTCCTTTCCCCCTGACCTTCCCGTACAAAATGTACCCCTAAGAGGCAAGTCCCGGACCCTTGCGCTTCCTTTCTATTAATAAGGCAAAATCAATTTTCTAGTCAGTCCCCAGAGAGTCTCCTTTGATGAAATCCGCTAATCAATCAAAAGGAAAGGGTGGGGAGGCAGAAATCTCCACCATTAATCCCTACTGATGCGCTCAGGTTTGGTCCGTGTGGCTGGGCCTCTTGTCTCCTTTCGGCTGGGCCAGCTCCTCTACAACATTCCGGGGCTCCCTCCACTTTCTTTTCCCAAAACGAAGCAGACAGAGACACACTTGGTAGTTGTTTCCACCAGCCCTGATCGGCCTGAACTGGATCTGCCTCCAGTCAAAACACTGTGAGATGAAGACAGAAAATTGGCTCCAGTTTCAAGCCGGGAGTTGCAGCCCCACAGGAGCCAAGCACAACATCAACGGAGCAGGCAGAATATTAAACAGGAGCCAGGGCTTCAGGGCCAGAGGCAGCCGGCAACTCTTTCCTCGGTGAGGCCCAGACACAAGGCAGAACTTTCCAGGAGGCACCACACCACTGCCCTCCTCTCCAGTTTGCGCCCCTGCCTGGGGCCTGCGGGGAGACTGGGAGCCTCTCTGCTCTGTGATGCAGCGCTGGGCCCCTGCTTAACTCAGGCGGACCAGGCCACTTCCAGGGGGGCTCAGTGTCTCCACTTGGTCCTGAGTAAGGCTCGAGGCAGGGTGAAGAGTGAGTTCAAGGGGGAAAAGGATTTGATACTAAAGCAAAAAGACCTATGGGCCAGAGATCAGTGGTGAAGGCAGAGAGGCCTCAGCACCTTTATTAGCTGCCAATTCCTTTACAAGACCTGAACCTCCACTATCCCACTTTGCCATTTAAAGAACTGTCACAAGGAGTGATGTCAGGTCTGCTTTCTGAAGACTGATTGTCTTTCAAACATACGCCAAAGGTCTACTTCACGTTTTCCTTCTCCAAATTATACAGCTTGTAATGTTTTGGGGAAAGGGTGAATCTCCTGCTGTCTAGGAGACTGTGATTACCTACATGTTATACGGAGGGTCCACTTCCAGGTAACAGAAGGAAAAACACCAGGGGAAGGGGAAATAGCTTCACTGAAGAGACAATGTCCTCTGGCTAACAGAGCGGCTCTTGGCAGCCAGGACTCCATTCTTTGTTCGGGCTTCTCTTGGAGATCCTAAATTCTGTCCCAACCTCACTGAACAATGAAGCAAGGCCTTCTGACAGACAGGGGGAAGTGTCCACGTCAGTGGCTGGAAGGAGGACCCAAATGATTTGGGCTGCTAAATGACCTACCACTTCTCTTTTACACTGCAAAGAAGCAGCACCAAGGACTTAGTAAACATTATTAGAAGAAGAAAAAAAGAGGTGTTTGATTAATTCTCTAAAAGGCAATAGTGGGACATACCATTTATTTTGCTCTTGAGTCATCAAAAAATTTAGGGCTACCCTGATTTAACAAACGAAGCTGTTCTATCACCCCTCAAACTCGGCAACCAAACAAGCTATCAAGCCTCACGATGACAGATTCCCTGGGAGACTCTCATAAATGGTCTAATTTCTTAACCTATGATAAAAGACAGTTGTTTCAGTAAATGCTATTCCAGGAGCACGCGAGTTATATAGCTTTTTCTCGGTCAGTAGCCCTTTCTCGTTGACTGCAGTGGTGGTTTCCAGCTTGAAATTCACATTCACTTTTGTGCTGGATTCTGGGAATAAGACGCAAGCTTTTTGTCTGTTGAACTTTTATTACATAAAACCAGAGGAGGGTTGACAAATCCACTCCTCTTAAGAAAGCATTTGTAGGCCCCTAGAAGCAATTACCTTTGTTTAATAGGACATTATATGGGCCCTGTGCTGTTTTATGTTCCTAAGAGTTTGTTTACATATTAATAACTTATTGTTGTAGCTTTTTTGGTTAAGGATTTCAGTGTTTCTACTTGTTAGTATTGACTCCAACACATGAAATTCCATCAGTTACACATTTGAACTTGAAACACGGCATAGTTGTCTTATCTTGGCTCTTTTCTTCGTGAAATCTAATTTCTGTAAGTTTTTTCTTTTTTGAACTGGAAACCTGTACACACAAATATGCTGGAGAAGCTGAGTTCCTTCCATAAGTGATTTATGTAAGTCTGAATAAAATATGAGTGACTTTGGATTATTTGGGGGCTGGGAGAAGATTCTGCAATGGAGTCTTCCTAGGAAGCCTATTTAGAATTTACACCAGGATGTTAACAAATTAAGAAGGCAAGTTCAATGTTCAGGAAGAACTGGGAGTGTGCGGTGCTAAGCGCTCATGTTTCACATGACTATTTGTATTATACGTGCAGATCCAAACTGTCACTATTCTCTGTACGATGAGATTTACATTGTAATTCTGCTACTGAGTTCAGAAGTTTAAATCCACAAATTCATGTGCTGTTATTATTAGATATAACCACAAAGATGTACATTTATGGTAAGATTTGTATTTTTTAACATCAGAGGTGAGTGGATTCAAAAGAAGGTTGTTAAAGTGTGTTTTGTCTACACATGGGTTTAAAAAATAAAAAGGTCCTAACCTCTTATTCCCAGGTTCCTGCAGGTCAGTTTTGTCACCCACCTGGACGTAGCAGAATGACACCTCACGCATTCCCAAAAGGCTAACGACTAAAATGTCATGCTTTTTCAGGAAATATTCATAGTAAAGTTACCAGGCATTGCTATACAATTTGGTTTTTCCAGATGACTTACGCATGTTTTTTCCTCAGAGCCATTATAACGCTAATAGGAGAGGTAGGCACATAGAACAGGGTGGCTACAGGTTCAGCGGCACCTTGAATCTAAGAGGGGCTCCTGGTCATTCTTTGCCTCCCCCTCCCCCTCCCCCTCCCCAGCATTGGAAATTAGAGAACATTAAAAGCATCACAGCAGTTAGAGATCTGATTCCCACACGGAAACGCAGAGAAGGGCTGGTATGTTCAATGCTGCCAGTCTTAAAATGTGCTGCCCAGGTGGACCAAGACCCCACCCCACCCCCAACCCGACCTCCTCCTTGTCCTTAACAAGATCCCAACAGCTTGTCCAGCTGCCGCTGCTGCTCGTGGTGGTGGAAGGGGCTGAATGGGTGGAATAAAATCCTTCAACCCTTCCGAATAGACAGATGTCGCTTTTCTGCCACTCGCTGCAGTACACCTGTCTGCCCTAGAAGTGCATTTCTCAGCTGTAGCTTCGAGAGATCAGGAGCTTTAGGTCAGGTCCTAGGGCGAGAAGGGCCGGTGCTGGGCCTGAGGGGGAAGATGAGGTGTCCGGGTGTCCGAGCCCTGGCGCCAGGTCTCCCCATCCCAGGCCCAGGGTCGCGACGTCTAGAGAACCGACCCCCCTGCAGGCACCACGTCCGGGAGACTCCGGCACAGACACACCCCAAGGGGTCGGTGCCTGGGCCCCTGAGTCCCTTCTCACGTAGGGAGCAGAGCCCTGCCGGCCGGCGGCCGCAGGAGAAAGTAAACAACACCCCAAGTGTCTGGGAACAAAGGCAAGTTGTCTTTCCACGGTGCGCGAGCCGTGCGCCTCTCCTGAAGAATAAGAGCTATTATTACTCTTTCCTTCTTTTCTTTCTTTCTTTTTTCTTTTTTTTTTTTTTTTAAACAAGTTTCCTTCTAAGGGAAATAAACACCAAAGGTAGGATTCCAAGGAAATGACTCACAGCGGCTGGCAGGGCTCTGGCGAGGCTGGCCCCGTCCCCGCGCTCCAGCCCGCAGCAGATGCCTGCCCGGCCCTCCCTCCCTCCCTCGCCGGCCAAGCCCGCTCGGAGCCCGCGGCTGCGGGAGCGCCCGGCGCGGCCGTGGGACCCGGGCGGCGGGGACAGCGCCCGCACCTCCCGCAGGCGTCCGCTCTGTCCGCGCCACCCTGGGCCGGGGGGGGGGGGGAGGCGCCTCTCCCCCCGCCTCCACGGCCCCAGCCGGGCACTCCGGAAAGTTGCTAGGGCCCAGGAGGCGGGAGGGGAGGAAGGGAGGAGAGAGAGGCGGAGGCGTGGACCAGGCGGGCAGCAGCCGAGTCCGCCGGGGAGGTGAGCTGAGGACAGAGGAGCCGCCGCCGCCCGCAGCGAGGCTCGGCTGCCGGGGAGGAGAGTGCGGGGGCGGAGGTGGCGGAGGACAGAAGGTGTCAGCTCCTGCAGCTCTTCCCTTTTCTCGAAGACGCGCGCTCCTGACATCCACAACCCCTCCCTCTCCACCTGCCCAGCGTCGCGGCGACCAGACCCGGGGGCATCCCCCCTACTGACCCCCCGTCCCCTAGGGAAAGGGAGGGAGCGTCCGCCGCGGGCCCTGGGGGCTCACCAGGGCTGCCATCCCCACCCGCCCGCGGAGTCGGCTGGGTGCGCGCGGGCGGCAGCGGTTCCCGCCCCGGTGAAGGCCCCGCGGCGCAAGCCAGCCCCGGGGAAAGCCCGCGCCGCCTCGGCGCCCGGCGGCGTCCCGGCCCCCGCGCTGCCCGGGTCCCGCTCCGGCCGGTGCGCGTCCGCTCGGCGCCCCCGGCGCGGCCCTGGTGCCGGGAGGCCGCGCGGGTGCCAC
This sequence comes from Lynx canadensis, assembly GCF_007474595.2. NCBI lineage: Eukaryota > Metazoa > Chordata > Mammalia > Carnivora > Felidae > Lynx > Lynx canadensis. The sequence goes on from NC_044319.2 coordinate 32,622,335, forward strand.
TCGGCGCGCGAAGACTCTGCCCGCGGGGACCGGCCCTCGCCCTCCACCCGCCCGGGCCTCGCCGCCCCCGCCGCCCGCGCCCGGCCCGGCTCTTACCGCGGGGTCAGCCGGGAGGCGGCGGCCGGAGCGCTCGCGCTGCCGCTGGTCCGCTCCGGGCTCGGCGCCAGCCCGGCCGCCGGTGCACAGTCGCGCGGGGCCCGGCCCGGCGGCCCGGTCGACGGTGGACGCTGGTGCGCGGCGGGCGAGGGTCCCGGCAGGTCCCGCCGCCGCGACTGGGGCGCCGCGCCGCCGTCGCTGCAGACGGTTATGGTAATGAGCGGCTCTGTCTAGCGAGGAGCGTGTGAAACCCGTCAATCCTGTTTGCCATTTCCCCGTGGATTTCCGAGGAGAGGTTCTGCAGGATGCCCCCAGGGTGAGAGAGGGAACATGACAAGCGCGCCCGCTCTCCCGCCCTCCCTCTGCTCCCGCCGCCGCCGCCGCCGCCGCCGCTCCTCAGGCAGCACACGGGGCGCCTTCCCCTCACCCCCACCCCAGCCCGCCCCCTGCCTCCTTCCCTCCTTCCCGCCCTCCCTCCTCCCTCTCCTCCCCTCTCTCCCCTCCCCTCCCCTCCCCTCCCGGTGCCCGGGGACACGCGGGCCCAGCTCCAGCCCGCAGCCCAGACCCCACGCGCTCCCCGGCTCCCGCCCTAGCCCTGGGGGCCCGTCTCCAGCCGGATAACGTATTCACTCTGCAACCTTCTGAGATGTCTTCTCTTTTTTTTTTTATTTGGTTTGGTTCTGTTGTTGTTGTGTGTGCGTGTGATTTAAAAAAAAAAAAAAAATCTGTGCCTTTCCCACCCTTTGAAAAGACTTTCTTCTCCTTTGCCACGGCAAACGGAGATGAGAAACAGATGTCTTTGCAGGACCAAGCAGTTATTCTCCCCTCGCCGCCCGCCCCCGCCCGTTCCCCTCCGGAGCTGCATATGTATAAAAAAGCAACATGGGTCCTACTGCAACTTGAATTGGCAACTCTTTCTGGGTGGGGAGCCTCGAGGGAATACCTCCAGGAAATAAAAAAGTAATAAAGGACGTTGTCCTTGGTCAAGGGAATGTAATTTAAGCCCCGGAATCACATTATTCTGCAAATAGTAATTTTCCCCTGTATTAGTCTCAATTGGAGTTTGTTTTTTGAAACATTAATTCATAACTTCTGTCTAGGGACTCCTCCATAGTCGAGATGGGTCATTTCAGGTGTAATGAACACAGAGGCTTGGAAGGCATAGACCTAATAAAATCCGGGGGAAGGCACCTGCACAAAAGTGTTACAAAGACTATAATGTTTGTTTACTGCTACTATGCCAGATGTGCTAAATATAACACTTCTTTAAAACAGTGATCCTCCGACTGTGAAAAACCAAACCTCTTGCTGCCTGGCTCCCTAGGAATCAAGGAGAGGCACAGACTGAAAATCAGAGAGGGAAGGAGTAAGATCAAGGACGACGATTAGCATCTGCAAATTGAACTCTATCTAATTTGCATGTTTATTTCTTAGAATTGTAATTAAATTTGTGTAATAAATGTTTTCCATTTCATTTGTACACTTAAAATTTGGGTGACTGACATGCAGTTAAGTGAATTTCTTTTCTTTTTTAAACAAATGTAGTTTATTCAATAAAGCGGCAAACAAATATTAGACATAATTAGAACTAATCTACTTTGAAGGTATTTTTGTTGAACTTTGTACACTTAAAGTCTCTCAGAGGTTTTAAGGGTATTAGGAAGCTGAGAGAAGGCAATTATGCTGAAAACAGCCTAACTCCACAGATTTCCAGGAGCATGATTTCATTTTTTCCAAAAAGACATTTCAGGGTTGCATGCCTAAAGTTGGGAATTGGGCAGCCATCTTGGCTTTATTCTGAACCATATTAAAACCATATTAAATTGCATTGGCTCTGAGCACCTAGGTGGCTCAGTCAGTTAAGCGTCTGACTTCAGCCCACGTCAGGATCTCACGGCTCAGGAGATCTCATGAGTTCGACCCCTGCATTGGGCTCTGTGCTGACAGCCCAGAGCCTGGAGCCTGCTTCGGGGTCTGTCTTTCTGTCTCTCTCTCACTTTGCCCCTCCCCCACTCATGCTCTGTCTCTGTCTCTCCCTCTCAAAAATATACACTGAAAAGTTTTATAAAAATTGCATCCGCTCACATAGGACACTGGCCATTATGAGAATAATTGTAAAGGTGAGGGGGCCCCTGGGTGGCTCAGTCGGTTAAACATCTGACTCTGGATTTCGACTCAGGTCATGATCTCACGGTTCCTGAGTTCGAACCCTGCATTGGGCTCTGTGCTGACAGTGTGGAGTCTGCTGGGGATTCTCTCCCTCTCTCTGTCCCTCCCCTGCTCGTGCTCTCTTTTCTTTTTTTTTCTCTCCCTTAAATAAATACACATTAAAAAAAAAAGAATTGTAAAGATGCCATTTTGTGCAATCATTGGGTGTTGCATGCCCAGTTTATGGGCAGAATATAATTTTCATTCGGGTAGAGGGAAGAGGGCAAGGAAACGCACAGGGCATTTAAAGCAGTGTGAGTACTTGAAAATCTGTATCAGTACCTACAACTGGTTAGTGTCTAACTCAAATGAAGAACTAAATGTGAGGGCTTGGAGGCATGGCTTATTATTGTTTTTATCTTCCTATATTAAAGTTTTATAGCATTTAAAGGACTGTGGGGAAATCCCCACATACACTTGGCTCTGTCAAAATACATAAAACCAAAAGGAGCAAATTAAGCATAAAATTGAGAAATAACATGAGACTAAGTATCAGCATGGGTTGCTTTGGCATCTTCTGGAGCTTTGGCTCTGAGAAATGAGCCTTCTGGGAAATTGGCATTGCCCTTGGGTGGGGAGGGCTCTTGGCTTTAATGTTACAACAAAATGACCTCACAACACAAGTATGAAATCATTGTACTTCACAGCACCCTCGTGGTTTTGAGTATGAACTTGATCGTGTCCCGTTCAGATATGTTAGGTTAGCATGTTTTACTAACAGCTTTCCTTGCCCTAATTTTTAATCTCAAGCTTGATGTTTTCTGAGATTCAATGCCCAACTGTTGACAACATGAACTAATGTCTACAAGCAGAAAAGTCAGTCAAACCTCCATGGAAGGAGAAATATCACTTAAAAGTTTAAAGTGAGTTTCTTGTTGAAGATGGCAAAATGGGAAGATCCTGAACTCACCATCTCCCACAGACACAAGGAATCCACAGCTAAGTGTGGAACAATCTCCTCTGAAAAGAAATCTAAAAACTGGTGGAGTAACTCCTTTGCATGGGGCCAAAGAAGAGGGAAACCACATCGAAGTGGTAGACCAGAAGCCCCATCCCTGGTCACTGTACCAGTCAGGAGGGAACTCAACCCAAAGTTTCTCCTGGAGGGTTGAAGTGTTTGTGCTGCACATCAGGCCTGAGTGGGGAAGGAGCAGAGAGAGTGGGAGCGAGAAAATCCCACGCAGACTCCATGCTCAGCACAGCACCGATGCGGGGCTTGATCTCATGGTTCATGAGCTCATGACCTGAGCAGAAATCAAAAGTCAGACACTTATCGACTGAGCCATCCGGATGCCCTCATCCCAGCTTCTAAGGCTGGGGTCTGAGAGATGACCCCTAAAACGTGTGGCTCATTGCCACCAGACCTAGTTGGCCATGGTGAGCTGAGAAGCAGCTCTTAAAGGGCCGTTGCACAGACTCACCCACCCCAGGGCCCAAAGCAGAAGCAACCCTTTGAAAAACAGCCAGACTGTATGTGAGTGGGACACATTTCCTAATTTTAAAGCATAGATCTGGGGGGGAAGGGGCCTGCTGAGATATTGTCCAGGGTTGGAAGCTGGTGGGTTCCACCTTCTTCCTCTCCTTCTGCCTTGCTAAAGCTTGTCACTGCCACTTGTTTTCCCCTTTCCCATGGGTGCCGTCTTTATGCTCCAGCCAGCGGGCACCATTTTGCATGATCTCCCTCTGCCTTGCTAAAGCTGGCGAGCACCATCACTTTTCCCTTCTTTCTTTTCCTTTTTTTCATTTTTCTTCCTCCTTCTGTAATTCTTTTCCTTTTTCCCTTTTCTTTCCTTTTCTTCCTTTTCTTTAGCAGGTGCTGTCTTCTCACTCCCCCTACGCTTTGCTCCAGCCAGTGAGCACCCTCTTTACGCTCTCCCTCTTGCTGCACTTACAGAGCCCCAGTATCTCCCGGAGGGGAGCTTCTACATCTGGTGCTCCAGTTTTACATTTGGTACCCCAGTTGTTGTGGCTACCACCCGGAGAATGGCCGTTGATTGCCTGGTCCTGGTGGCCCAGGGGTCTTGCATTCTTGGGTCCCATGGGGCTGCAGCAATTAGAGTGAGAGTTCCTGGCAGACTATCATTCCCAGCACACTGCACAAATCGTAGATAGAAACACTCCCAGTCTTTCTTAGCAAGAGGCCTATTTAAGCAAATAGGTCACAAGAACTGTGACCTGAGGGGCAGGCTTCTGGTTTGCATACTTACAGTAGCCTATGGAGGTGCCCTCAGGAAACGGAGGCCAGTGGAACACAAACTTTGCCCTCTCCCTCTGCCTCATGCCAGCTTGCTGATATCATCTAGAAAGGAGTTTATACCCTGTCTAGTGCCTTGATTTTTGTGACTGCTGCCAGGGGACATTTCTCTAGGGCCTGGCTCTGGTGAACAGTGGAGCTTATACTTGCTTCATGTCCCACAGGAATGGAACCAACCAAGAGTTCTTAAACAGCTACCACACCCAGGGCCCAGCAAGAGGCCACAGACCCAGGAGCTCAATCTTTCCGTAAAAGAGGCCTATTAGCTCATCATTGTTGTAGCACGAAGGGCAGGCTTCAAATTAAACACACCTCTAAGGGATGACTATAAATATTTCCAGAGACTTCAGAGATGTGAGGATCATCTTTGCATTCTCCCTCTGCTGTGCTCCAGAGCTCGAGCGTCTCTTGGAGGGAAGCTCATAAACATGTCTGGCACCCCAATTTTTATTACTTGTGCCCTGGTTTTTCTGACTGCTGCTCACGGGATACCCCCGGATTGCTGAGCTCTGGTGGGCAGGGGATTTGCATTCCTGGGTCCCAGGGGATTGTAACAACCAGAAAGACGGTTCTTGGCAGACTTCCACCTCCAGGACACAGCACAGACAGCAGACTGAACCAGACACCCAGTCTTTCTGTGAAGGAAGACTAGTTGCTAGTCCTGGAGCTTTGGCTGTAGGGGCAGGCTTCAGGTTGGGCACACATCTAGAGACTTTGGAGGTGTTCTTAGGGCACATAGGCCATGGGACGCCATCTTTGTGATTCCCTACTCCCTCACTACAAGTCATTAGTCTCTCCCAGAAAGGAGCTTGTACACTTGTTTGGAGCCCTGATTTTTGTAACTGCTGACCAGGGGACGCCTTCAGATTGCTTGGTTCGGGGGGCCCATGGGGCTTATATGCTTATGGTCCCACAGGCCTGCATACATGGACATTCTTTAGAAGCTGCTGCCCAACAGCCTAGCTTCCAATAAGCCTGAATCTGGATGCTGACTGACACGCTCTCCTTTGGGACACTGACTAGCCTTGGCACCCCCTCAACTACTGGGACCTATTAAAAATAAAATAGGTGGCTTCAAAAATCACAAAGGTTTGGGGTGCCTGGGTGGCTCAGTCCATTAAGTGTCTGACTTTGGCTCAGGTCATGATCTCACGGTTTGTGAATTCAAGCCCCGCATCGGGCTCTATGCTGACAGCTCAGAGCCTGGAACCTGCTTAGGATTCTGTGTCTCCCTCCCTCTCTGCCCTTCCCCCACTCTCTCTCTCTCTTTCTCTCAAAAGTAAATAAACATTAAAAAAATTTTTTTTAAATCACAAAGGTTTGAGAGACAACCAAGAGCTAGGGCAGGGTTGAACAATGTTTCATCTCTATACGAGGCCAATCCTTCAAGACTAGGAGAGGTGACTGTTTCATCTAATGCATAGAAACCAACATAGTCGAACAAAATGAAAAAAAAAGAAAAATATGTTCCAAAAGATAGATAAAACCTCAGAAAACAAACTTAGTGAAATGGAAATAAGTAATTTACCTGACAAGGAGTTCACAGTAATGGTTATAAAGATGTTCACTGAACTCAAGAAAAGAATGTATGAACACAGTGAGAACTTCAGCAAAAAGATAGAAAACATAAGAAAGTTCCAAAAAGAAGTCACAGAACTGAAAATACAATAACTGAACTAAATACACTGGAAGGATTCAACAGGAGACTAGATGAAGCAGAAGAAAGGACCAATGAACTTGAAGATGGCAGAGGAACGGACCCAAATAGTGTAACAAAAAGAAAAAGTGAAAAAAAAAAGGTGAAGATAGCTTAAGGGATCTATGGGACAACATCAGGGGGACTAATATTCACATTGTAGGGGTCCAATAAGAAGAGAGAGAAAGAAGTGGGAAACGTATTTGAAGAACTAATGGCTGAAAATTTTTCTAACCTGGATAAGGAAACAGACATTAAGATCCAGGAAACCAAAAAAAGATGAAACCAAAGAGACCTGCACCAAGACACATTACAATTAAAATATCAAAATTAAATAGGAGAGAATCTCAAAAGCAGCAAGAGGAAAACATCTTGCTATATACAAGGGAACCCCCATAGGACTATCAGCAGGTTTTTTTAGCTAGAACTTCACAGGCCAGAAGGGAGTGGCACAATATATTTGAAGTGCTGAAAGAAAAACATTTCCAACCAAAAATGCACTACCCAGGAGTATTATTATTCAGAATTTAAGGAGGGATAAAGAGTTTTCCAGACAAGCAAAAGCTAAGGGAGTTTATCACCACTAAATCAGAGAAGAAATGTTAAGGGACTTCTTTAAGTTGAAGAAAAGGGGGTGCTAATTAATAACAAGAAAACATATGAGAGTATGAATTTCACTGTAAAGGTAAATATATAGGAAAGATAGTGGATTAGACACATATCAAGCTAGGTAGAGGTTAAAATAGAAGACAAAAGTAGTAATAACTGTAGCTACAATAATTAGTTAAGGGATATATAAGATAAAAGGATGTAAAATATGACATCAGAAACAAAATCATGGGAGGCTACGTAGTAAAAATGTATGACTTTAGAATGCATCTGGGCCTAGTGATATGCAGTAAGATCCACTCTCATGAGGCTGGACAGTGAGCTGCAGCTCCCAATCAGCCATGTTATCATGAGGGTAAACAACTGACATATTTACAGCCATTCTGTACCCAACCACCTTTTATACAGTAGTCAATCAATTACATAAACTACGCAACATTTTATTATAAAATCAGCTTTGTGTTAGATGATTTTGCCCAACTGTAGGCTAATGGAAGTGTTCTGAACATGTTTAAGGTAGGCTAGGCTAAGCTATGATATTTGGTAGGTTAGGTGTATGAAATGCATTTTCAATTAATAATACTTTCAACTTCATATTGGGTTATTGAGATGTAACCCTATTATAATTAGAGAAAGATCTATACAGTGTTATGAGTCTAAGTGAAGCAAAAAACTATAGTAGATACACAAAAGGTAATGAGAAAGGAATCTAAGCATAACACTAAAGAAAATCATCAAACCACAAAGGAAGAGATCAAGAGAAGAAGAAAGGAAGAGAGAAACTACAAAACAGCCAGAAGTCAACAAAATGCAATAAGTACAAACCTATCAAAAAGTACTTTAAATGTAAATGGACTAAATTCTCCAGTCAAAAGACATGGAGTAGCTGAATGGATAAAAAACCAAACTCATCTATATGCTGCCTATAAGAAACTTCAGATCTAAAGACACACACAGACTGAAAGTGAACAGATGGAAAAATAAATCCCATGCAATGAAAACCAAAAGAAAGCTGGGGTAGCTGAATTTACATCAGACTAAATAGACTTTAAAGCAAAGACAACAAGAAACAAAAAGAAGGGCATTACGTAATGATAAAGAGATCAATCCAACAAAAGATGTAATAATTGTAAATACCTATGTAAACAAAAGAGCACCTAAATATATAAATTAATCTTAACATACCTAAAGGGAGAAATAAGCAGCAATACAATAATAGTAAGGAAATTTAATACCCCACTTACATCAATGGATAGATCATCCAGCCAGAAAATCAGTAAGGAAACATTGGTTTTAAATGACACATTAGACCAGAGAGACTTAACAGATACATACAGAATATTCTATCCAAAAGTAGCAGAATACACAGTCTTCTCAAGTGCACATGGAACATTCTCCATGATAGAACATATGTTAAGCCACAAAACAAGCCTGACAAATTTAAGAAGATTAAAATCATATCAAGTATCTTTTCTGACCACAATGGTTTGAAACTAGGGGGTTTCTCAGTTATAAGAAGAAAATTGGAAAATTCACAAATATGTAAAGAATAAACAACATGCTATTGAAAAACCAGTGGGTCAATAAAGAAATCAAAAGCAAAATCAAAAAGTACCTTGTGACAAATTAAAACGAAAATACAACATACCAAAATGTATAGGAAGAGAGGCAATTTCACAGCGATAAATGCTTACCTCAAAACATAAGAAAAATATCAAATCAACAAGCTACCTTTATATCTACCTCAAGAAACTAGAAAAAGAAGAACAAATGAAGCCCAAAGATGGAAGAAAAGAAATAACAAAAGACTAGAGCAAAAATAAATGAAATAGAGACAAAAAGACAATAAAAAAGATCAATGAAACCAAGAGCTGTTTCTTTGAAAAGATAAAAAAGAAAAAAAAAAAAAAAAAAGACAAGCATTTTGCTAGATTCACCAAGAGAAAAAGAGACAGGGCCCAAATAAATAAAATCAGAAATGAAAAGGAGACATTACAATTGATACCACAGAAATACAAAGGATCAAAAGAGACTACTATGAAAAATGTATGCCAACAAATTGGACAACCTAGAAGAAATGGATAAATTCCTAGAAACTTACAATCTTCCAAGACTAAATCATGAAGAATTAGAAAATGTGGATGTACCAATTACTATTAAGGAGATTGAATCAGTAATTTAAAAACTCCCTACAAATAAAAAAAGTCCTGGACCAGATGGCTTCATCAGTGAATTATACCAAACATTCAAAGGACTAACATAAGGGGTGCCTGGGTGGCTCAGTCGGTTGGGCGTCTGACTTCAGCTCAGGTCATGATCTCATGGTTTGTGAGTTTGAGCCCCATGTTGGGCTCTGTGCTGACAGCTTAGAGCCTGGAACCTGCTTCAGATTCTGTGTCTCCCTCTGTCTTTGCCCCTCCCCCACTCATGCTCTGTCTCTCTCTCAAAAAAGTAAACAAAAAAATTTTTAAAACAACCAAACAAAGAACTAACATAAATCTTTCTCAAACTGTACTGAAAAATAAGAGGAAAAAACACTTACAGACCCATTTTACAAGGCCAGTATTACCTTGATACCAAAACCACACAAGGACACCACAAGAAAGGAAAATTACAAGTCAATATTCCTGATGAGCATAGATGAAAAAAATCCTCAACAAAATATCAGTAAACAAAATTCAACAATGCAATAAATGGATCATACATCATGATCAAATGAGGTTTATTCCAGGGATGCAAGGATGGTTCAATATCCACAAATCAATCAACATGATACACCACATTAACAAAATGAAGGATGAAATCATATGATCATTTCAATAGATGCAAAAAAGCATTTGAGAAAATGAAATGTCCATTTATGACAAAAATTATTAACAAAATGGGTATAGAGTGAATGTACCTCAATGCAGTATAAGACCATATATGAGAAGCCCATTGATAACATCATACTCTAAGATCAGGAACAAGACAAGGATGCTCATTCTCACCAATTTATTCAACATAGAATTGGGAATCCTAGCAACAGCAATTAGGTAAGTAAAAGAAAGAAAAGACATCCAAACTGGAAAGGAAGAAGTAAAACTCACTATTTGCAGATGACATGATATTATATATAGAAAACCTCAAAGATGTCACCAAAAAATTATGGGAATTAATAAATGAATTCAGTAAAGTTGAAGGATAATCAACATACAGAAATTGGGCACATTTCTATGCACTAATAACAAACTATCAGAAAGAGAAATTAAGAAAACAATCTGATTTATAACTGCACCAAAAGGAATAAAATACTTAGGAATAAATGTAGCCAAAGAGGTGAAAGATCACTGAAAACTTTAAGATATTGATAAAGGAAACTGAAGAACACCCAAATTAATGGAAAGATATTCTGTGCTCATGGATTGGAAGAATCAATATTGTTAAAATGTCCGTACTACCCAAAGGAATGAACAGATTCAATGCAATCCTTATCAAAATTCCAGTGGCATTTTTTAAATAGAACTGAAACAAACAATTCTAAAATTCATATGGAACTACAAAAGAACCAAAATAGTCAAAACAATCTTGAGAAAGAACAAAGCTGGAGGCACCATGTTCCCTGATTTCAAACTATACTACAAAGCTATAGTAATCAAAACAGTATGGTATTGGCATTAAAAACAGACACATAGATTAATGGAACAGAATAGACGGCCCAGAAATAAACCCACACCTATATAGTCAATTAATTTACAACACAGGAGCCAAGAATATACAATGTAGAAAGTAGTCTTTTTAATAAACGATTTTGGAAAAATAAGACAGTAAAATGCAAAAGAATGAAACTGGATCGCTATCTTACACCATATACAAAAATTAATTGAATATGGATTAAGTATTTGAATGTAAGACCTGAAACCATAAATTTCTAGAAGAAAACATAGGTGGCAATCTCCTTTACATTGGTCTTGGCAATGATTTTTTTGGATTTGATACCAAGAGCAGAGGCAACAAAAGCAAAAATCAACAAGTGGGACTACCTCAAATTAAAAAGCTTCTTCAAAGCAAAAGAAACCATCAACAAAATGAAAGACAACCTACTGAATGGAAGAAATTATTTGCAAATCCTATACCTGATAAGGGATTAATATCCAAAATATATAAAGAATTCCTACAACTCAATAGCAAAAAACAGTTTGATTAAAATATGGACAGAGGGTCTGAATAGACATTTTTCCAAAGAAGACATACAAATGGCTAATGCGTACATGAAACACCACTCATCACTAATAATCAGGGAAATGCAAATCAAAACCACAATGAGATGTCACCTCACACTTGTTAGAATGACTTATCAGAAAGACAAGAAATAAAAAGTATTGGCAAGAATGTGGAGAAAAGGGAACCCTTGTACAATGCTGGTGTACATGTAAATTAGTGCAGCCACTATGAAAAAGAGTATGGTGATTCTTCAAAAAAAAAAAAATTAAAAAATAGGACTACTATATGATCCAGCAATTCCACTTCTGGGTATTTATCCAAAGAAAATGAAAATATTAACTTGAAAAGATGTAGACACACCATGCTCATTGCAGCATTATTTCTAATAGCCAAGATGTGGAAACAATGTAAGTGCACATGAATGGATAAATGGATTAAAAAAACTGTGACATAGGGGTACCTGGCTGGCTCAGTGGGTAGAGTATGCAATTCTTCATCTTAGGGTCATGAATTCAAGCATCCATGTTGTGTGTAGAGATTACTTAACATAAATAAATAAATAAATAAACAAACAAATAAAACTGTTATAAATCTCTACATCTATTTAGGAAAAAACCTGGATATACACACATACTGGAATATTATTCAGACAAAAAGATGAAATCTTGCCATTCACAACAATATGGATGAATCTTGATTTTATGATAACTAAAATAAATCAGAGAGAGAAAGAGAGATACTATGTGATCTCATTTATATGTGGAATAAGAAAAAAAAACCAATCTCATAGATGTAGAGAACTGGTGGTTGTCAGAATTAGGGGCTGGGGTTGGGTGAAATGGGTAAAGGGAATCAAAGTATGCAAACTTCCAGTTATAAAATAGAAAGTCATGGGGAAGTAATGTACAGCATAGTAACTATAGTTAATAATAATGCATTACATATTTGAAAGTTGCTTAGAGAGTAAATCTTAAAGGTTCTCATCTATAAGAAAAACATTTCTGTAATTATGTATGGTGACAGATATATATATTTTTTTTAATTTTTTTTCAACGTTTTTTTATTTATTTTTGGGACAGAGAGAGACAGAGCATGAACGAGGGAGGGGCAGAGAGAGAGGGAGACACAGAATCGGAAACAGGCTCCAGGCTCCGAGCCATCAGCCCAGAGCCTGACGTGGGGCTCGAACTCACGGACCGCGAGATCATGACCTGGCTGAAGTCGGACGCTTAACCGACTGCGCCACCCAGGCGCCCCTGTATGGTGACAGATATTAACTAGACTTATTGTGGTGATCATTTCATAATATATACAAATATCAGATTATTATGTTGTACACCTGAAAGCAATGTAATGTTGTATGTCAGTAATACCTCAATAAAAAATAAATAAAAATAAAAATTTTAAGTGAGTAAGTGGTGGCTACGGCATAAGAAAAGAACTAACTATAAATCAATAATGAAATATTTGAAATGAGTAAATGTAATTTATGAGTTGCAATATCCAACCCAAAAACTATGATGTCATTAATTTTTAGATATGTGTGTGAAGTTCCAAGACAGAAATCGGATTATAAGCCTTAAGATATCTTGAACTGCAAATTCACTGAAGACAGTGAACAGAGTCAACAGAGTGCCAGACTTAAAACTACTGAAACCCATTCATGAAAACTTTTTGTCATTTTTTTTAAGTTTATTTATTTTGAGAGAGAGAGAGAGAGCACGAGCAGGGGAGAGGAACAGAGAAAGGGACAGATAATCTCAAGCAGGCCCTGTGCTGTCAGCCCTGATGTGGGGTTCGATTCCACAAACTGTGAGACCATGACCTGAGCTGAAATCAAGAGTCAGACATTTAACCAACTAAGCCACCCAGGTGCCCCAACTTTTTATCATTTGAAAGGGAGATTTCCCAAGTAAAATCTGACTCTTTCAGACTACTGTGGACACTGCCCAATTGGATTAATAAAAAGTCAAAATTACTGGCTTTAAAAAAAAGTGTAACATTTTTTACAACAAAAAGAGGGGTCTATATTCAATCTCTCCAATTCCCCTTCTCTCATTCTCAAACTTTCTCTAATTATGCTTTTCCATTCCATCCGTTGAAACTGTTATTGTCCATGTCATTAATGACCTCCATGTTGCTGAATCCAAAACCTTTTCTTGGTTCTCATTTTCCTTGACCTGTGTGCAGCATTTGACCGAGCTGATCACTCTCTCTTCCTTGAAATACATTTTATCCTGCTTGCTTGGCAAACATACACACCTGTTTGCCTCCCACGTTATTGGTGACCTTCTCTATGACCTCTGAATGTTAGAAAGCTTTAGGCTCAGTCCATTGAAAGTTGTCAATATCTTTTGGCCACTCTCTTGTAGACCTCATCCAGTCTCATGTCTTCAAATACTGCTTATACTCCGATGATCCCCAAATTTGGTTCTCCAGTCCTAACCTCACTCTTGATCTCCAGACTCCTCTTAAATGTATAATGGACGCCACAAGATTTACAGATCCAAAACGGAACCCCTGATTGTCTATGCTCCTTCAACTCTGCCATCCTTAATATTCCCCATTCCAGCTAATAAACCATACTATTTTATTAGTTGCTCATGCAAAAAATGTTGGAGTCATCCTTGACTCTTTTTTTTTTCCCTTTATGCCCTACATCTAATACATCAAAAAATCCTCCAGGTTCTACCTTTATTTTATTTTTATTTTTATTTTTTTATGGAGCAAGGGTTTGAACTCTTTGAAGACTTATTTATTTTTTTCAGGTTTTTATTTAAATTCCTGTTAGTTAACATACAGCATAATATTAGTTTCAGGTGTACAATATAGTGATTGAACACCTCCACACAAAACCCTGTGCTTATCACAGCAAGTGCACTCCTTAATCCCCATTACCTATTTTACACATCCCCCTACCCACCTCCTGTCTGGTAACCTTAACGCTTTTCTAGAATGATCGTTTTTTATCACCCCTGGTCCAATCCACTGTGACCATCTCTCACCTGGGATATTCCAACAGCCTCCTAACTGGCCTCCCTACTTCAGTCTTTGGCTCTTTCTGTCTCAACAGAAAACAATGTCACTTTTGCTAAGATTTTTCCTAAGACCTTCCATTTCATTCAGTGTGAAAGCCAAATCCTTACAATGGCCTCCATAGGCTGGAAGTATCTCTTTACTTTTCTTTTTTTTTTTTTTTTTTTCTTTTCAGAACTATTTTTTTAAGTTTATTTATTTATTTTGTGAGAGAGATTGAGAGAGCGCATGTGTGTGCGAGCAGGGGAGGGACAAAGAGGGAAAGGAAGAGAAAGAATTCCAAGCAGGCTCTGCACTGTTAGTAAGAAGCCCAGTGCAGAGCTCAATCCCATGAACCATGAGATCATGACCTGAGCCTAAATCAAGGGTCTGATGTTTAACCGACTGAGCCATCCACATGCCCCTCCCTTTACTTTTCTGATCTCACTCTGTCTCCAGCTACTCTGGCTCCAATGCGTCAGGCCTGTGCTTATTGCCACAGGACACTTGCACTGGCTATTCCTTCTTCCTGGAATTCTCTTTCTCCAGATAGTGGCACAGATCAGTATTCCACCTTTTCCAAGTCTTTGCTCAAAAACCACCTTCTTAACAAAACCTGACCACTTTGCTTAAAATTCTAATCATCTCCATATCTTATTTTTGACCACAAGATTTATCACCTTCTAATAGGCTCTATATTTTATATATTTATTCTATTTATTACTATCTCTGCCTACTAGAAATTAAGGCCCATGAAGGCAGGGATTTTGTCTTTTTTATTCACCCCTATATCTCCAGCACAGAGACTGACACACTGAAAACACTCAATAAATATGTGTTGATTGAGCATTATTGACTGACAATAGTTTCACATTTGTACAGAATCCCAAAGGCTAAAATAGAGCCACTAGAGTCTATAGTATATAGAATGGTGAAGCAGGCAGTTTGTTTTCTCACTAACTCCTTTGTGTCTTTTAGTGTCTTCTAGAATTCTCTGGTCCAGTGCTTTTACCTGCTTTGCAGCAGTCCAGGACCTGAAGATGTTCCAAGATCTTCAAGCATCCAAATGGTTTTGCGCTGATTTGCCTGCCTGAGGGTCCCAGTACGATACCTCATCCAAGTGGATGGTGGTGCTCTGCACCAACCCTCCTTTCCCCCAGTGCAGATTTTCATTCATTGCCAAGATGCTTGTCCTAAGCTATAGTCTGAAAATTACGAATTGTGTAAAGAATTGCTCTCCAGGATCCTGTAACATCTCTTCTTGGCAAAGCCACCCTTTCAGAAGCCAGGAACTCCTCCACTGTCTTTCTAAACCTACTTCAAAATTTGCTCAGAAACGCTTCAATGATTATGTGCATTTTATATACAAGCATTGAGCTAGGCACTGCAGGTGAAGTATAAATGAACAAGATACTGTTCCTACACTCACAGAGTTGTCAATATTGTGAGTAGCAAAAGATAGGCATAGAAATAATGGCACTATTTAGTAATTCAGGGCATAGTAGATGCCATGGGAGTTCAGTGGTGGGACAAATCAAATCCAGCTGAGAGAAGCCAGAAGACCTACTTAAGAAATTAAAATCTGAAGTTGACTTTGAAGGATAAGTAGGTTCTCAATGGGCGGACATGGGGTATAGATGAAAAGTATTTCAAGTGGAGGAAACCATTTGAGGAACATAGGTTGGAAAGCAAAGGGCATCTTTAGTAAGCATTCCAGTTTTACTAGAGTGATAAAGTACGTGAAAGTCAAAGGTAGATGCAGCCATATGAAAACAAGCGTTGAACAACGAGATGAGTTTGATTTTAATTTAATAATCAGTGGGGAACATTTTAAGTTTTTGAACTGGAGAATGCCAGGATCAAAGTCAAGTTTTAGGAAGTGTAACGTGCAGTGGAAAGCAGTGTCAGGAAGCTATTCCAACAGTCTAGGTGACGGAAAACACTGGTTTGTGTTAGGGTAGTAGCCCTTGATGGGAAGGAGACAGATGAGAGCTATCGCAGAGTTGGAATCTTTAGGGTATAATCACTGATTGGTTGTGGGGAAGGGAAGAGTGAAAGATGACTCTGGGGTTCCTCATTGAGTCACCCTGTGGCTAAGTGAACCCGTAACAAATGAAGGGAATACGACGTGTTGGTTCTGGCCATGCTGAGAATGAGGTGCTTATGGAATAGACAGATGGAGGGGTCTGGTAGACAGCTGAATGTTCTTGTCTAGATGAAGACAGAATTGAAGAGCAAATTATAAAAATTTAGTATTATTTCAATAACTACTGAGGTTGAAGTCTTAGGACTTAATGAAATAGTTGAAGACGTTACAGAGCATTTAAGAGTTAGGGGTTTAGGTTAGCACCTTGACAAATCTGATAAATGCATTTATTCAGAGATGGAAATAATATTTTGGCTTAGTGTGTGAACTCCTCAGGGATATTTGTATTAATGATATAAAAAGACTTTTGGCAGGGCGCCTGGGTGGCTCAATTGGTTAAGCATCCAACTTTGGCTCAGGTCATGATCTCGGGGTTTCTAGGTTTGAGCCCTGCGTCGGGCTCTGTGCTGACAGCTCGGAGCCTGGGGCCTGATTTGGATTCTGTGTCTCCCTCTCTCTCTGCCCCTCCCCTGCTAGCTCTCTCTCTCTCTTTCTCTCTCAAAAATAAACATTAAAAAAATTTCTTTAAAGACCCTTTGGGCTTAAATTTGAGAGAAGAAATTTGGGATGGAATAGTAGATTTGGGATAGCAAGCAGTCTCTCCTAGGTGTCCTGATGTCATAATACAATCATGCCTGTATGCTGTGCTTCTTGGTGTGGTTGAAGCTATGGATTCACCATTACAGGTGGAAAGGGATTTGATAATTCATCAGAAAATCCTGAAATAGTCTCTGAAAATATATAAATCATTGATAATGAGCTTGGAGTGTTGTATCTCTCAGAGATATCTGTGTTTTAATAGGAGTCTCCTAAATATGACATAAACCTTAATTGAAGTGATTAATAATTAATGACAAGATTTCAGATATAGTACAAGCCAACAAATATTATTTCTGAATGGAAATCACACAACGTATATGGTCCCTTGTTCAAGGTACTATTTTGGAGGGCCTATATTAGTGAATAGGTAGGAACAGTTTACAGCAAACATACCAATTATTTCTAAAGAGATGTTTTTCTAACATAGTTGGTAATTTTTGCAGTTATAAACATTTCTATTGAAATACTTTTAATGCTGTTAATATTGTATTAGCTGAAAGAGTGTGGTAATTGGATGTATATCAACCTCAACATTTATCCCAAGGCTTCAGAGAAAAGATGGTCCATAAGTTTGGTATAAAAGGTGGGTGGGCCTGGATAACCAGAGAGGAGGAGGGAGGAGCCTTCCATCTGAGCAAGGGATGGTCAAAGTGTGTGTGTGTGTGTGTGTGTGTGTGTGTGTGTGTGTGCGCGTGTGTGTGTGTGTGTGTGTGTGTTGGGGGGGTGGGTTTAAACTTCTTACAAAATAAATTGAGATGATAAATAAATAAGAAAAATGAAGATATGAATATTTTCCAGGAATATCACCTGTTTTTGTTCTATTTTTGTTTTCTTCCAAAGAGATTTTCCCCACCCATTTGCTTTCATTGGGAGGAAGGGCCTATACAGTTTTTCCTGACCCCAAATCTAAACACATAGGTCCACACTGTGCCAGAGCACTAGCTCAGAAGTATGATTTGTTAAGGAAGGAGACGTAGTGTTTCATCCAAAACCTGAACACAGATTTTGGTGAAGTCCCAGAGAGGCTATGCAGAGTTGTGTAAGGGGATGCAGACCTAGACAGCAGAGTGTATCCCAGCTAATCTTAAGCCTGTTTTATTATTTTATTTTATTTTATTTTATGTGTTTTTTTAAGTAATCTCTGTGCCCAACATGGGGCTAGAACTCATGATCCCTAGATCAAGAGTTATATGTTCTACCAACTGAGCTTATTTGTAAATTTCACTATATAACAAGGGTGGGCTCCAAAATTCATAATTTTGTCATCCTGTTAAAAAAGACATAAGCCAAGGAGAATGAGACCCCAAAGAGGGGCAGTTTGTGGAGAAACTGTAGCCACTTACAATTTGATTTCAAAATCTCTTCCCTTTCCTATTTGCCTTATCTATACATTGTTATAAAACAGGTAAGCTGAACATTTTATGAGGCTTACTGCTAGAATAGCAGGATATATTTATGATACTATGCCATCACCCCAAGAAGCATTTATTAAGTGACTAATAGTTGCATTGGCACATGGACAATTAATCTAACATGGTTGTTTCAGGAGCTGGCAAGTTTGTAGGTATCGGCAGTATTTTCTTGGGCTCATCCTTTGCCTTATATCTGTGTAATTTCTAGAGTTCTTTTCATCTTAGTGTATAGATATTCTTTTTTTTTTTGCATTTTTAAAAGATTAAAGCCTCAAATAAGAGTTTTGATAGCTGACTAAGGCAAGAATATAATCTAAGTAAAAATTTAAGCTATGTAAAAATTATAGAGATTTAAGTGTGATCCTAATTACATTTATTAAATATTGTTCAATTTGTTTTAAGTAGGATACTGTCTCTTTACTAAAATAATCAATACTGGGATTAAGTGAAACGTGTGTACTTTTCATAAGCATGTTTGATTTTGAAAATCAATTGATTTTGAATTGTGGGTCACACAATTTATAAACAGAGACCTAGGATAAGTAAGTCAGTGTTATGAAGACATAAAGCTCTAATTAGGAGGAAAATATAAAAGAGATACAGCATGTGGTGATCATTCTTCCCATCTGTAGGCATTAGCCTTGATTTGATTTAGAGCTATTTCATATCATGTCCATGAACACAATGCTAATAGAGTAAACAGACTGTATCAGTAACCTGTGTCAGGAAAGGGAATAAGGAATCATGTTCCGGCAGGGGAATGCTTAAAGACAAATTCATGTCTGAGCACTTCATTTTGTATTTCTGTCTTCTGCGTGGTATAAAATGTACAGGCATATCAAAGTTCATAACAAAAACTGCTTATGCCATTAGGAAGACGTATTTATTTTCAACAGTGTAAAGGGAAAAGCACACAATTGGAGTGGAGAGAGAGAGGGAGACAGAGAAAGAGACAGAGAGAGAGGAGACCTGCCGCAGACATCACCTGAGTGGGAAATTACACATCCCGCACACACACGCACGCTCTGCACACACATGCACAGAATTCATTTCTGACAATTTAATTGTTTAATGGTAGGACTAACAAGGAATCCTTTCTAAAGTAATGGCATATAAAGGCTTCCTAGTGAAGTTAATATTCCTGCTGCATTTGATGGGTGTTTCCCATTTGTGCAGTTCTGCCCTAACAGAATCCTCCTGGTGTTTGATGAGGGGAGGCAGGAGGGGCCATGGTGTCTGGGTTCAATAGCAGAATCTGGAGAATGCCTGAGCCTGTGACCTTACCCATTAAAGCAAATAAATCTGGGGCCACGATTGGCACCAGAGCAATTGCTCACATCGGTTGTAATGTCTTGGCTTACAGTCCAAGGCTCTGGTCTTCTTGGACCGATGGCTGGCTGTTTTGAGCACAGAGCCCTTGCTTACATAGTTGTCTGTTTTGCCTTAGTTCACTAGAACCAGGGTTTGGCAGTCATTTGTGCTGAGGTTTTAGGACTTCACTTTGACCAGTCTTCTAGATAATGAAATGAATGATGTCTCAGATGCTAGGATTTGAATTCTCATCTGGAGCCACAGTCTCTTCTCATATTTCCTTACGGTTCAGACTTTGCTCATTTCTGGGCTTTAATTGGTTCCCTGGGTGGCCTGCCTGTTATAGCCATGTACATAACAATGGATGCTCTGTGGAAGAATAACTGTATCTTAAGAAATATAAAGTTCCCAAAGCAGACCCTCATTTGATAGTTTCCATTCTTAAATCAATACATTTTACATTCATTATTCTGGTTACTTGGCTTTGAAAAAAAAGTTTCATTGCCTGTATCAGAGAAAGCTAGTGGTGGTGGTGGAGATAGAGTTTGACCACAACAGAGAAGCTGGTTTGCTCTGGAGCGTGGTTTCCTGTTGGTTGTGGAACAACTCCCATGCTGTCTGCTCCTCTCACTGGAGCTCTGTGTCTTTCAGTCTAGGAAAAGGCTTAGTAGGCAGAATTGAAAACGACAGACTATTTTTAACACAAGCTTTATATCTCACAGTTCTGGTTCTTACTTCTATTATCATTACTTATTCATAGACTTTTATTCCCAAATATCATTACCCTTTACAGTAATAGGATCAGCAAAGCAACCACTTAAAACAAAACAAACAAATGCAGGAATCCAAGTCTGCTCACAGAAACATTTCCCCCCTTCTTGCCAGTTCTCTGCCTCTCTCTCTGACTACCTGGGGGGAGAAGGAGTACATATCAGTCACTCAGAAGCTCTGCTCCTTCAGAAATATCAGTGGAACAGAGGGGCTTGGCAGTAGGTAATGAAATGAAGGTACAGACAGTCTAAGGAAACAGAAAGGAGGTAATGAAATCTGAGAAAAACAAGGGAGGGAAAAAGGAGCGGAGGAAGGTGAGAAGCAGGAAGAAAACTAAGAATACAGTGTGTTCCTGAAATTCAGTTTCAGCAGAGGCAAACCCATCTGAAACAGATCTTATTTAATTTACAGTGACTCTGAAGCAGGATTGTGTAATTATTCCCTATCTAGCAACAACAGCTATATGTCCTGAGGGCCTACTATATGCCAGATGCTTTCTAAATGTTATTTGATTTATACAACTTTTCATTTTTTTAAGTTTATTTATTTTGAGAGAGAGAGAGAGAGAGAGAAAGCGCGAGCAGGGGAGAGGCAGAGAGGGAGAGAGAATTCCAAGCAGGCTCCATGCTGTCAGTGCAGAGCCCAAGACAGGGCTCAATCTCACAAACTATGAAATCATGACCTGAGCTGAAATCAAGAATCAGATACTTAACTGGCTCAGCGATCCAGGTGCCCCTAATTTTTTTTTTTTATTTTAGAGAGTGTGAGAGGCAGCATGAGTGAGCAAATGAGTGTATGTATGTACATGTGCACTTGAGTGGGGGAAGAGGGGCAGAGGGAGAGAGAGAGAATCTTCTTTTTTTAATTTATTTTTTATTTATTCTTTAAGTTTAAATCCAAGTTAGTTAACATACAGTGTAATAATGATTTCAGGAATAGAATTGAGTGATTTATCACTTACATATAACACCCAGTGTTCATCCCAACAAGTGCCCTCCTTAATGCCCATCACCCATTTAGCCCATCTCCCTACACAACACCCACCAGCAACCCTCAGTTTGCTCCTTGTATTTAAGTATCTCTTTTGGTTTGTCTCCTTCTCTGTTTTTATCTTATTTTTGTTTTCCTTCCCCATGTTGAGAGAGAATCTTAAGTAGTCTCCATACTCAGCATGGAGCCTGATGCGGGGCTTGATCCCATGACCCTGGGATAATGACCTGAGCCGAAATCAAGAGTCAGACGCTCAACTGACTGAGCCACCCAGGTGTCCCTATACAACTTTTAATAGTGGGCATGACTGTCTCCATGTTACAGTTAAGGAGACTGAGGCTTAGAAAGGCTAAAAGGCTTGTCTAAAGTTGTATGTGTCATTTGGGTAGACCTGAACATCAACTTAGATGGTATGAATCCAAATTCTCTGCTCATAACCAATATATTTTTTTCAGACTGACTTCCACTGTGTCATATGTCTTGCATTTTATTTGGTCATTTGTCTTTCCACTCATATATTTATTTATTTATGAATACACCACATTGTTCCAGAAATGATTTAAGATGGTGTAAATGCCTCAGAGCTATGCACATATCTAAGCAGCTTGTACATGGTTAGGACAGTCTATGTATTTGTTGATTGAGCCATGCAACATCAATTGCCAAGGGTTTAGAGTTCTTTCAATGTGGGGTCCTCTTCCTTTTTTATCTTTAAAAGTAGGCCAGCCAGAAACCTGTCTGTGCAGGAAGGTGTGGATACAGGAACCAGAGTCAGGGCTAACTAATCTCCTAAAACCTTTTCTAGAGACACTTTGCTTCTCTATTACTCTGGTTTATGGGAATTCTTTCTCTTCAGTGATTACTTACATAAATGTGAAAAGTGAATTGGCAGGAGGAAGAAAGGGTAACATTATCAGGGAGTAATCTGGCAAATACTACTTCAGCCAGGTGTTCAAGGTCAACATCAACAGTAATAAGTCATGTTGATAGCATGTATTCTTGATCCATTGTATTGAAAATAGCACTTTATGGGGCACCTGGATGGCTCCGTGTTGGTTAAGCACATGACTTCAGCTCAGGTCATGATCTCACAGTTTGTGAGTTCAAGCCCTGCATTGAGCTCTGGGCTGACAGCTCGGAGCCTGGAGTCTGCTTCTGATTCTGTGTCTCCCTCTCTCTCTGCCCCTCCCTTGCTCATGCTCTTTCTCTCTCTCTCTCTCTCTCTCTCTCAAAAATAAATAAACATTAAAAAAAAAAGAAAATAGCACTTCACCTCTGTGATCCTCCTCCCAAAAACCTATAACTTCAGTCTAGTCATGAGAAAAACATCAGGAAAAATCCCAATTAAGTGACATTATATGAAATACCACACCAGGAGTCCTTAAAACTGTCTAGGTCATCAAAAATAAGGAAAGTCTAAGAAACTGTCAGTCAAAAGGAGCCTAAGGAGACAGGGTGACTAAATGTTATGTGGTGTCCTGGAACATAAAAAAGACAGTAAGTGGAAACTAAGGAAATGTTAATAAAGTATGGACTCTAGTTAATTATAATGTATCAGAATTTGTTCATTAATTGTAACAAATGTGCTATACTAATGTAAGGTGTTACTAATAGGGGAAACTGTGCAGGGAATATGGGAACTCTGTGCTACCTTCTCAATTTTTCTGCAAATCTAAAACTGTTCTAAAAAATAAAGTCTATAAAAATATTGACACACACACACACACACACACACACACACACACACACACATGAATTGACCAAGATTATTGACAGAACCAATGGAACAACCAGAAGTAGAATGTATGTCTCTGGCTTGAAAAACCTGACCCAACAATTGAGATAGAGAGCTTTTCCTTGAATTAACTGCAATTTAGTTTCCAGTTGGTCCCTGGATTTTTTATTACCAGCTTTTGAATATCTAAAGAAAGGATGAATAAATGCCTCGAGTGAATAAATGCCATGGCAGCAGACACTTATGGAGATTTGCTGCCTCTAGGATGAGGATAATTCAACTTGGGTTCCAGACCTTTCAATGTCACCCTGCCTGCACCTAGTTCACTATTCAGAACCCAGCAAGAGTTCCTGAATTACTCCAGAAACTGATCAAATAGTTAATTCAATTCAAAACTCTAATGCCACTAAGAGACTCTTAAAAACTGAGAACAAACTGAGGGTTGATGGGGGGTGGGAGGGAGGGGAGGGTGGGTGATGGGTATTGAGGAGGGCGCCTTTTGGGATGAGCACTTGGGTGTTGTACGGAAACCAATTTGACAATAAATTTCATAAAAAAAAAACAAAACAAAACTCTAATGCCACACCCTGTTTAGCTTACTATTTGTTGGAAACTCCCAATGTCTTATCCGTAGCCATATCAGTGACTATGTCACCAATAGAAACCACAGATATTTGCATATTGCGTTACACTTGCTGTCGATATCTCAAAATATCATTTACACTCATCACTACGTTGAAATTATGGTAGAATTAGATTTGCTCCTGTATCTTGATATTTAATGCATTAATAAAGAACTACGTGTATTACCGTAGCAAACATTTAAAAATGTTTTGATAACTGTATTTTCATATCATTGGTTTCCTCTGTAATTCTATGGAGCTTTAAAAATACAATTAAAAACAATTTTTTTCTGAGAAGGGGTCCAAAAGCTTCCATAGATCCCCAAAGAGGCTCATGGCACATAAAAAGATTAATCTTTGATATAGTGGAAAGAACTCTGAACTAGGACTCATGAATCCTGAATTGTGTTATCTCCATAAAATCTCTTGACCTCTAGATTCCTCATTTTTTTTCACCACTGTCCACCTTAAAAACAAATCTGAGCAGATCAAATCAGATACCACATAGGGAAACGCCTGTAAATTGCAAAACCATGCACTTGTAAGGAATAAATGTTATTATTATGTTTGGCCATTAGATAAAAATGGCTTTTTACCAAGGTTTTTATTTTTTTTATTTTTTTTATTTTTTTTTTCAACGTTTATTTATTTTTGGGACAGAGAGAGACAGAGCATGAACAGGGGAGGGGCAGAGAGAGAGGGAGACACAGAATCGGAAACAGGCTCCAGGCTCTGAGCCATCAGCCCAGAGCCTGACGCGGGGCTCGAACTCACGGACCGCGAGATCGTGACCTGGCTGAAGTCGGACGCTTAACCGACTGCGCCACCCAGGCGCCCCTTACCAAGGTTTTAAATGTAGTTGATTGCTAGGAATATTTCTCACTCAATGACTTAGACCACGCTTACATGAGCAAAATGAAGTGGAAAATTGAGTCAATTCTCTGGCTAATAATTCTTGCTAATAGTTTGCTACATTTGCCTGCAACATCCAGATAATCAAAGAAAATGTGTTTTAACTCGAATTATCAGCATAGCTGTATCACATTTCTCAACTCTACTTTGAATGTATAGATTCAAATGCCAAAATTGAAATTTCTTAATACCAAGAGGAGTAGAATTACTTTCATGCCCCTAGTCTAGTGATACTACTCCAGATGTGCACACTGAAATACTTCATGTGTTTTGTTTTGTTTTTTTTAAATTTTTTTTCAACGTTTTATTTATTTTTGGGACAGAGAGAGACAGAGCATGAACGGGGGAGGGGCAGAGAGAGAGGGAGACACAGAATCGGAAACAGGCTCCAGGCTCGGAGCCATCAGCCCAGAGCCCGACGCGGGGCTCGAACTCACGGACCGCGAGATCGTGAGGGCTCGAACTCACGGACCGCGAGATCGTGACCTGGCTGAAGTCGGACGCTTAACCGACTGCGCCACCCAGGCGCCCCACTTCATGTGTTTTATAAAAGCTGATGGTTCTTTGTGCATCAGGACACGTGCATATCATTGCTTAGAGAGTTCTTCTGTTTTAGGTAAACATTTTCAATTCCATATGTATTCACAGACCCTAAACCACTTGGACTTCTGTATGATACATATGTCTTAGGGTAATGTTGTCTTTTTAGACCCTCAGTAGTTTGTGAGTGGGGAGCATTTTCAATGAAAAGGCCGGCCTACCCTTGTTTTACAGTGTCTGAATCCTAAGCAATCTATACACAACTATGTGCAGTCATGCTTTAAGGAAATTTACAAACCAAACTGTAAACTGAAAGCACTTTTGAATTAGCCAGAAGATCAAGTAAGGAATTCAACTAGAAAATCTTAGTGAGTCTCATCCCTTCCACCCTCTGCTATAAAAGTTAAGTTCATTCACTCAGTCTAAGGAAATGAGCACATTTTCTTTCTCTGCTATCTCTTCCTACAACTTGTCATATACAACCAATACAAATGTATAGGTTCAATTTGATTCATGATGCAGTTATGTTGAGAAGATATACTGAAATCAAATTGACTTGCTGGAAAATACTTCCAACAAAAAGAAAATCCATTTCTGAATTAGGTCACATTCTGAGATACTGGGGTTAGTGATTTAACATACGGATTTTGGGAGGGGATGCAATTCATCTTGGAACACACACAATAAGTGTTCAATACATATTTGACACTCTAAGTTTAAAGGTAATATGCTTGTGAAGAGCTAGAGGGGCATCACTTCTTGAGATGAGACACACGGGTAAAGCTTCAATGACAGTGTAACTATGTATATAACTCAGCAGCTAAACCAGGATGGATAGTTTCTAGCAGTAGTTTTTAATTTTTATTCTGAAGTATCTCTAACAGTGTCCTGGGGCTTTATCTAAAAAAGATCTACATGAGTTACCCTGGGGTAAACTTGACTTTCTACTGTAAAGATGGGTCATGCTTACATTATAGTTTCTCATTCCCTCTGGAACACATTGGTTTTGGTTATCACACAGTTTGAGGAAGGGGTCCCTACCACCTAAGGACTTAATGCTTCTGAGAGTATGTCGAATGCAGGGAGATAGACCAGTCTTTAATTGAAATAAGTTGAGGGAATATGTTTAACCCAGATTGAGATTCCAATTCAAACTTAAGAAAGAACTTTTTTTTTTTACTAACTTGTTTTCCTTTACTTTTAATTGAAGATACCAATATCCATAGTTTAAAATGTCAAAGTTCTGTAAGACTCAACTAAAACCAATGATTTCTATCCCATCTCTACCCATCTTCAATTATTGCTACCTAGAAACAACCACATGTGACACTTTAGGTCTTTCTTTTGGTACTTACCTTGACATTTCTAAACACTATTTTTTAATGTTTATTTATTTTGAGATGGGGGGCATAACCAGGAGAGAGGCAGAGAGAGAAAATCCCAAGCAGGCTCCACGCTGTCAGCACAGGGCCCAAAAGGGGGTTTGAACCCATAAATCATGCGATCACGACCTGAACCAAAACCAAGAGTCAGAAATTTAACCGACTGAGCCACCCAGGCACCTCTCTAAATAACGTTTTAAAATGTTCCTTCCTTATATTTTTCATTTTAGTTATATCTATTCTTGGCTGCCTACCATGGAAGGTGAGACTTTGGTTCTCTCTGAGGTGTCCATATTCTTCCCTCTTCTCACCTCATTTTCTTAATACATCGTGATTTTTTTGGTTAGTGGAATATTCATTCAGATTCTTATGTTAATACTTTGCAAAACTAGCCATGTAGTAAACTATAATTACATTTCTTTTTTTTTAAGTTTATTTATTTATTTTGAGAGAGAGAGTCAGAGAGAGAGAGAGAGACAGACAGAGAGAACGAGTGCGGGAGGGGCAGAGAGAGAGGGAGAGAGAGAAAATCTTAAGCAGGCTTCCAGCTCAGTGCTGATCTTAACTCAGGGCTCAATCCCATGACCGTGAGATCATGACCTGAGTCGGAATCAAGAGTCAGACGCTCAACCAACTGAGCCACCCAGGCGCCCCTATATTTCCTTGTTTGTAAAGCTTTTTCCCCCTCTTAGATTAATAATTGCTTGCTATCTTTTTCTTCTTACTTTTCTATGTATCTGTCAGTAATGCACCTGCAAATTCACTGCCAGAGTATAGATGTCCTTTCAATATGCTCAAATATATTCTCTCCTCTTTTTTTTTCTTTTCTGCTTTTCTTCCCTCTCCTCCTCACTCCTGCCCCCACCTCCCACCTATGCTCTGTCACACACATGAGCGAGGCATCCTTCCTGGATGTCATTCTTATCCAATCAGAGACCCTAGTTGCTCTCTAGGCCTGCTGTCTCCAGCTGTCATCCTGGGTTTTCCATTATCATCATCTTGGGGTTCCTTTACCTCCTTGCTGTGATCAATCCCTTCTCCCTTGTTTTTTAAATCCCATATATTCTTCTAACTTCCTTCTTTCTGATGGATTACATTTTTAAGTGCTTGCCAAGAAAAGACACATAGGAAGTACGTTTTCTGAGACTTTGTGTGCCCGCGGTCGATTACTGTCCTTCTTTTAGGGTGCTGGAGCTGGATCCTGGAAACACCTTTCCTTTGCCAGCCGAAGCAATGTTAGGTTTCATCAATAGAGGGCTCTGGAAAGACACTGCAAGGCAGGGCACAGAAAAGGTCTTCTCTTCCTAGTTCCCATGGGTAGCTGTCAACAAGGGTGCAAGGAACTCATTGGTACCTGCCCTCCAGCAATTTCTCCTCTCCCCTCCAGCAGGTGCCTCCAGTTCTTCCAGTGGTGACTTCTGCTAAGCCAGCTCCATCCAGCTCACTCCTGTGGGTGGCATCCTACACATTGGCTTCAGTGTGCCACACCCCAGTGGGCGGTTTCCCATGCAGCTTCGGCCCAGGGCACCCCAGTGAACTTCTCCACCATCCCACGGGCATCAGTGGCGCCCTGTATGAGGAGGTCCGGACCTCAGCCTTCGGGAGAGGAGGGTCTTCCAAGTTTATTCTTTCTTTGTTTTGGGGTACTCAGCCACTACACTTAGTATTCCTATATGCTTTAGGGTTCTCTTTTACCATGTTAATCACCTTCTACTAATTAAGAATTCTTCATATTAAAATTTCCCTGCATCTAACAGATACACTTTGCACATCTGAAAATGTCTCTATCCTCTTATTTTCTTATTTGATTGAACACTTGGTTGGGCAGAGAATTCTGGGTTGAAAATAATTTCCTTCAGGTTGAATACAGTTGCGTTTATTTCTAGTTTCCATTGTTATTATTGAGACGTTTGATACTATTCTGGTTCCTGTTCTTGTTGTATAGGACATTTAAAAAAAGCGAGGGGTACCTGGGTGGTTCAGTTGGTTGGGCGTCCGACTTCAGCTCAGGTCATGATCTCACAGTTCGGGTTCAAGCCCCGTGTCAGGCTCTGTGCTGACAGCTCAGAGCCTGGAGCCTGCTTCAGATTCTGTGTCTTCCTCTCTCTCCCCAACTCACGCTCTGTCTCTGTCTGTCTCTCTCAAAAATAAATAAACATTAAAAAATTAAAAAAAAAAAAGCTGGGAGCGTTTAGGATCTTCTCTTTATTACCAGGGTTCTGAAATTTCATGATGTGTCTTGGAGCGGGTAAGGTGTTGGGAGTGATCTGGAAATTCACGTCACTGAGTCCTAGGATATTTTCTTGGATTATTTCTATAATGGCACCCTCCTCTTCATTTTCTCTACTTATTCTTTTTGGGATTCCTATTGCATGCATGTTGGACATTCTACACTGGTCTTCTAAGCTTCTAAATTTTCTCCCCCGTTGTCCATCTCTCTCTCTTTTTCTTTCCAGGAGATTAAGTCTATCTCACAATCTTTCTCTGCTATTGTGTATTGAGTTTGGGAGCGAGGCACTAAGAAATTGTATGGGAGCCTTTGTGTGAGTGGTCGAGTGGTTGTGGTACTTCTGGAACGGTGGTCTTCATTAGAGGGGGCCCCGCTGGACAGTGTCATAAGTGCCCCCAGCAGTCAGTATCTGTGAGGCTCTCGGTTTGGTCAATTTTCCCAGAGAAGAATCTTCCAGTCTTCTTTTCGGGGGGTATCAGCATGGATGCCAGCATTCTAGGGAGCCAAATTAAAGAAAAGCAATGAAATTCTCACCTTCTGTATGTAGACTTCCATTATCAGGCAGTATCTCTGCCCTTGGCTTCCTGATGTCCTATGTCCTGAGCCACTTGATGGAGCTTCTTCTGAGAGCAAACCAGTCTTGCCCTGGGATGAAAAAAGGTCGTCACTGTGTGGGGTGAAGGAGGGCATCTGAGAGTTCTAAGTTCTTCCTATACAGACTTACCCTATCCTTCCATTTTTAGCCCCACCTGACCAGCACTTTGAGGTATATAATACCTGAAACTTCTAAATTATTTCTAAACCATTCTGGGGTTCTTTACTGTTCTGGGTTATCCTACTTTGCCTTGTGCTGGTTTAAGAGTTTCAGCTTCTCTTATCTGATAAGTATTTTATACTCAGCTGTTTACTTTCTAAATTCTACCAGGTTATAATGCCCTCTCCTTTCTCTTTCTTGTTGCCTTTATTGATTTGTGTCTTTTAGGAAATCTATTTATTTCATGTTGTGAGATTCTGGAAGGAAGTAGAGGTGAACATAGGTGTTCAATCTGTCATGTTTGATGAGAAGTCTCTTTTGCTCCTTAAGTTCCATTCTAAGCGATGGGATAGGAAACCATTTTTCCTGTTAGGCTTGTGGGGTTGAACCAGATGGAAGTGTTACATTTTCTGAAAGCAAAGCTGACTACTGAGAAAACAGAAGATTGGAATCAAAATATGAATATAGAATATATGTGAATGAATATAGGATATAGACATTTAAGACCTCAAGCATCAATATTTACAGCAAATTAGAAATTCACTGAATTAATAGATGAAAAATATAATCAAAATAGCCAAAATTAAAAGAAATTTATATATTTCACAACAACATGCTTCTTGATATGGATGGACTGGCTAATCTCTCCCAAATCTCAAGAGATGATAATTGGAAACAGAAAGTTATGCCCTTGATGTATCTAAATAAGTTTGTGATCTAAATTATTCATAAAAGAGAAAATTGGCTCATTAATTTCTTTCTTTCTCAATATTCCCCATGTTTAGAGATTTCTATTTATTGTCATTTCTCTCAGATTTCAGAGAAAGAGAGAAGGAGAGACATGAGCAGAGGGGAACAGGTTACACACAGTGGCAGATGTCCTCTTGGACCCTTAGGGTCACTCATCAGCAAATGTACACAGCCACCAGCAATGTGTGAAAACTGCATGAAAAGGTCTACTTCTCCTCACTCTCAGCAAGAATATCAAGTCATTTTAAATTCCTGGATTTTTATTTAAAATGGTTTTTTCTTTGTACAGTTGCCACAGATGTAACAATTTTCAAAAATTTAAGCCAATGTTCTTTTACATTTCTTTTAAACATGTGAAGCTTACTGAGGTCTTTACTCTCTGAGTCAATATTTCATTGCTTTAGAGAGAGAGTGTATACCAGCTACAGACACAAACTTATTGCTCGGTTCTGACTGCTAAGTTTTTGTTTGCTTGGTTTTTGCATCTTGAAATGAGAGACAAGTTTTAAAAGCCAGACTTGGTTGAGAGCTAAGTTTCAAGATCTCCCCTCATTTATCAAAACAAAAGCTTGGAGACCTGAACATAAAGTCTGGCATGAGTGAACATGGACTGTGAAACTAAGCTGTGTCTCCCTTCCCCGGGAAGGAATGAATAAGGGTGAAGGATGGAACGGGAGGAGGGAGGAAGATTCAGGAGGTGCAAGACTAGGGTGGTGATACTCCGAGATCCCTGAGAAAGGACCCAGCAATCCTACGCCTGTGCCTCAGCGGTACAGTGTTCTGGACACGTGAGGCGGCAGAAACCCCAGGGCAACTACAGTCGGGGCCAAAGAGACTGAGAATTGCCAGGCGTGCACTTTGGGTTACGAAGCATAAAGTTCCATCTCTTAATTGAGAGTAAGGAATACCATCAGCAAGTTCGTGGCACCTTCCAGTTTTGTCTTCTATTCTCAAACTGTTATTTTTAAAAAATAATTTACTGTCAAGTTAGCTAACATACCGTGTAGTCTTGGCTTCGGGAGTAGATTCCTGTGATTCATCACTTACGTACATCACCCAGTGCTCATCCCAAGTGCCCTTCTCAATGCCCGTCACCCATTTTCCCCGTCCCCCGATTCCCACCTCCATCAACCCTCAGTTTGTTCCCTGTATTTAAGAGTCTCTTATGGTTTGCCTCCCTCTCTGTAACTTATTTTAACAGTAGTAATAGGTAATATTAAAGCTTTCTAAATCAGCTGTGGGCACTCTGCTAAGTACTTTACATGGATTAGCTCCTTGTTTTGTTTGTTTGTTTTGTTTTTGTTTTTTTTTTTTCTATTGTAGTCCTAAAGCACCATTTCACAGAGGGGCTGTGGAGATTTAAAGACGGGAAATACCTCACCCACGATGCTTGTCAGTGAGTGGTAGAGCCAGGACACGAATCAAGATCTAGCTGTCCAAGCTCTTTATCTCTCTGCAGAGCTGCCTCTCTGGGACCCACGTCTTTTTTCCTCCCCTCCCTCGGAGCCTTTCTGCTACCCTTCTCCGCCTCCTAAACCAAAGAGGGTAAGCTCTGTAACTAACCATCTGTAGTAGTTCAGAGTCGGGCTGATTGCTGTGTACAGAGCATCCTGACTTAGGATGGTTCGACTTGGGATTTTTGGACGTTATGATGGTGTGAACGTGATATGAATTCAGTAGAAGCTATACTTCAAGTTTTGAATTTTGTGCTTTGCCCAGGCTAGCGATATGCTGTGCACTTCTCTCTCGTGATGCCGGGCGGTGGCAGTGAGCCACGGCTCCGGGTCGGCCTCACGCGTACCAAGGGCGAGCAACCAATACGCATCCAACCATTGTGTATTCACACAGCCATGCCGTGTCTCACTTTCAGTATTTCAGCGTTCATGCTCAATAAATTATACGAGATATTGAACTTTATTACAAAACAGGCTTCCTGTTAGATGACTTTGCCCAACTCTAGAGTAAGAACACTCACCCTAATGTGAGTCTTCCGAGCATGTTTAAGACAGGTTATGCTGAGCGGTGATGTTCAATAGATTAGCTGTATTAGATACATTTTCCACTTAGGATATTAAAAAAAAAAAACTTTTTTTGATGTTTTTATTTTATTTTTGAGAGAGAGACAGAGTGGAGCAGGGGAGGGGCAGAGGGGGAGGGAGACACAAGATCTGAAGCAGGCTCAGGCTCCGAGCTGCCAGCGCAGAGCCCAAGGCGTGGCTCCAACTCACGAACTTGAGATCATGACCTGAGCCAATGTCGGTGCTCCACCGACTGAGCCACCCAGGTGCCCCAACACACTTATGGTATTTTTAACTTACAATGAGTTCATTGGGATGTAGCCCCATTGTAAGTTATGGAAGATCTGTACTTGAAACTCATTTACACTAAACTATAAATATTTTTTGACCTCATGAGGTATAAGCTACATATTGTAAAATTCACCCGTATTATGTCCAATTAAATTTTAGTAAGTTTACTGAGCTGTGCAAACATACCTGTAATCCAGTTTTCGAACATTTTCATCACCCCTAAAATTCTCTCGTATCTATCTATAATATATGCCTTTGGCACCCCCAACCCCAGATGACCACTAATCTACTTTCTGTCGCTATAGATCTTGTCTTTTCAAGACATATATTTTATTTAAGTAATCTCTACACCCAACATGAGGCTTGAACTCATGACCCCAAGATCAAGAGTTGCACACTCTTCCAAATGAGCCCCCAGACAGGCACCCCTGCCTTTTCAAGATATTTCATATAAATGAGAGCATATGTGCCGTGGTCTTCTGTGTGTAGCTTTTTTCCCTTAGTGTAACATTTTTGAGATGTATCAATTCATTCTTTATTTCTGCTGAATAGTATTCTGTTGTGTGGCTGTACTCCATTTTGTCTGTCCATTCACTGGTTGGTGGACATTGGAGTTGTGTTCACTTTGTGGCTATTGTGAATAATGCTGCTATGAACATTCATGTGTTCATCTTCGTGTGGACATATCTTTCATTTCTCTTGAGTAGATATCTGGGAGTGGAATTACTGGCTCGTATGGTAAGTTTATGTTGGGCTTTTTAAGAAATAGCAACTTGTATTTTATTTGCATCTCTGAATGTGAATTTAAAGACTTTCCCCTCAGTTAGAGGATTTCAACCATCAGTAAGGAATGGTGAGATTTATAAGGTTAAAGAGTTAGTGGGCTCTCACTGTAGGGAACTCTGACTTTATTCTCTATGGATGCTTTCTAGAGTGCCCGAGGCACTCACTGAAAATGGGCCATGTGCTCTCTTGCCACACCGTTCCTTTTTATTTTGGATAAGCTGGCATATGACGATGAGGTCAAGTCCTGCCTGCTGTGAGGGCTAAGAAAACTTCTGGAAGGGCTTAGCGCTTCACAAGACATTCATCAGCAAACCTTCTCCCTCCGGACACACTGGTAGCCTACAGACTGAATTCAGCCTGCAGGCATGTATTATTGGCTCCCACAAAGTTTTAAAATTTAAATTTGAATGCTTATAGATTGTTCATGTGTTCCCCATTGTACTCATATTTCTCATTACTCTTTATTGACCAACATAAGCACAACATTGGACCCACACTACTTGCTTGCAAAATTTACCATCAAGTTATAAGGATGGGGATTAAGAAGGGCACTTGTGATGAGCACCAGCTGTTGTATGGAAGTGATGAATCACTAAATTCTACTCCTGAAACTAACATTACACTGTAGGTTAACTAACTGGAATTTAAAGAAAAGAAAGCAAAAATAAAAAAAAAAAGTTTTAGCAATTGAGGCAGGGTGGTATTTGGTGAAAGAATGGAGATACAGATCAATGGAAACAAACAGAAACACACCCACTCTCACGCGGTCAATTGATATTTGATGCAGGTGGAAAGGCAACTCCTCGGAGAAAAGTCTTTTCAAGAAATGGTGCTAGAAGAGTTGGACACCCAGATGCAAAAAACCCACAAAAAACAAACGAAACAAAAACTGAACACCGCTTCCTTTTAAAAAAAAACAAAAAACAAAAAACAAAAAAAAAAACACTTTTAAGAGAATAGAAAGAAATATTTACAAAAACATTTCTCCTAAAGGACTGGTGACCACATGACATATATAAAGACTTTGAAAAAGAAACCCTCAATAATAAAGAAACAAATTACCTAATAAGAAAATGGCCAAAAAATTTGAACAGACATCCAGACATCACACCAAAGGAGATATGCAGATGGCAAATCAGTCCATTAAAAGATGGTCAATGTTATTAGTCTCTAGGGAAATGCGAATTAGAATCACAATGTGTTATCACTGTATACCTATGAGAATGGCTAGCATGAATAACAAAAACACTTTTCGATATTAAGTGCTAGCAAGGATGCAAAACAACTGGACCCTTCGTACATCACTGGTGGGAATGCAAAATATGACAGACCCTTTGAAAAACAGTTTGGCACTTACCATATGATCCAGAAACCCCATTCTGATAGGTATTTACCCAAGAGAAATAAAAATTTATGTTCACATACAAGTAATTATAAATGCTTATAGTTATTTTATTTATAATCAGTCAAAACTGGTGGGGTGGGGGGGAATGGCCATCAACTTGTGAGTTGGTACAAAAACTGGTACACGCACATCCTGGAATACTACTCAGAAATAACAAGGAACAGGCTACCAATAGACGTGATAGCACGGAGGAATCTCAGATGTGTTAGGCTCAGCCGAAGAAACCAGACTCAGAAGCTTGAGCACTATGCAAGTCCATTTATATGACATTCTGAAAAAGGCCAAGCCACAGAAAAAAGACTGGTGGCACAAGGGGGTTGAATGTGGGGAAGGGATCGAATGTAAAGAAACATGAGGGGCACCTGGGTGGCTCAGTGGATTGGGCATCTAACTTCGGCTCAGGTCATGATTCCGCGTCGGGCTCTGTGCTGCAGCTCAGAGCCTAGAGCCTGCTTCAGATTCTGTGTTTCCTTCTCTCTGCCCCTCCTCTGCTCATGCCCTGTCTCTCTCTCTCCCTCTCAAAAGTAAATAAATAGAAAAAAAAAACATGAGGAAACTTTTGGGGAGAAGGAGATGCTCTGTGTCTTGATTGCAGTGGTGGTTATGTGACTGTGTCAAAACTCATAGGACTGTTCACGGTACATTAAAAATGACAAATTCCACTGTATATATTCTTTTTTTTACCTTTAGAGACACAGAGAGAGAGTGTGAGTGGAGGAGAGGGGCAGAGAGAGAAAGAGAGAATCTTAAGCAGTCTCCATGCTCAGCATGGAGCCTGACGCAAGTCTCAAGTCCATGACCCTGGGATCATGACCTGAGTAGAAATTAAGAGTTGGACGCTCAACTGACTGAGCCACCCAGGCGCCCACCCACACCCTGGCCACTATATATATTCTTAAATTATTCCTTAAAGAGCATGAAAACAAAGCCCATAGGACTACTTTCAACTCTAGCATGTATAAGATAGTAAGCTAACAGTTGCAGCTAACCTTACAATATGGAGACAGTATCTCTTTTTTATTTTCACTAATTATTAAGTATTCGTCATGAGAAAAGGAAGGTTACCAAACTGAGCTTATAGAGAAGACGTTCACAATTGCTGAGTATCCCCCTTAGCATGAACATCAGTAAAGCTTTTCTGGTCAATTTATAGGCATGCTCACATTTTTACCTCCCTAATATAGCTGTTAAGAATACAGAATCTTTCCAGTTTCCACCTCAACGATGAGCATTTGTCATTTAAGTTTTCTGGTGTGCATGCAGCATAAAGTCTGTTGTATCACTTTACACCTTTTGTTATTTCTGACTACAACATTTACAAATCATGTTTAATCCTGTT
The DNA here is from genome assembly GCF_007474595.2 of Lynx canadensis. Lineage (NCBI taxonomy): Eukaryota > Metazoa > Chordata > Mammalia > Carnivora > Felidae > Lynx > Lynx canadensis. Next base: position 32,658,411 of record NC_044319.2, read on the forward strand.
TGCCCAGAACATAACAATGAGATACTAATATATACATATAAATATATATACATGTATTCTATTCACACTTCACACTCCTATAGTAATAGAAGCGACTTAATGCACTTCTGTCCTTTGAGGAAGCTTGTGGTAAAACAGGAGAAACATTATGAATAATTAAAAATAAGATATTTACTCCAGGAGAAAGATAAATCTTTGAGAACTCTCTGCCAGCAGAAAGCTTCACAATCAGGTTCCAGATCCTTATAAATAAATTGCTAGTCTCTTCAAGTGTCAAGGGACTTTACAGTCAGACATTAATGAGATAAAGATGCTCAGCTTGGTCATTAAGGGGGAGCAGAATGAGGACTGAGTTACTTCTTGCTAATTCTTATCATGCTTCAGTGTCGGCTAACAAGTAGGTTCCGGATGCTTAGTGTGGGGCTAAAACTACAGTTATAAAAAGCAAAGGAGGACCTTAGGCTAAAGAATTAATTCTGAGAGATTCCATTTCAAAATATTCAGACCTTAGGAAATTAGTCTTTCTTCATCATAGAGATCTGATATCGTTTATGTGTTTGGCCATTTGGCCTATCACGCTTTTACATACTATTACAGAAAAGTCTCTCTCTTCTCTGGGTAAGGACTTATGGTCAATTGCAGAAAGAAGTCGTCAGTCCATCTGGCCAATCAATGGATACAATACTTGGCCAGGGTTCAGGAGAGTTGATCCAGCTCCACTGCAGCATTAAGGCTGTGCAGCCTTGGACAAGTGACTTCACTTCTCTGGGACCTCAGTTTTCTTACGTGTATGATGATGTGGTTGAATTTGATAGTCTCCAAAATCAACTATAGTTCTAAAATCATTGGTGATTCTGCATGCTAATCAATTTTCAAATTACTTGAACATGATGTACAGACCTATATTAAATATAATTAAGTCTTTGATAATTCAGAATGCATTTCAAAACCAAGCATACTTTAAAGGCAGCCTTTTTTCTTAATGTTTATTTTTGAGAGTGAGCACACACAGGAGGGGCAGAGAGAGAGAGGGGGACAGAGGATCTGAGGCAGGTTCTGCGCTGACAGCACAGAGTCCTATGTGGGGCTCGAACTCACTAACTGTGAGATCATGACCTGAGCCGAAGTCAGATGCTTAACAGACTGAGCCACCCAGACGCCCCCAAACCAAGCATATTTTAGAGCCATCACTATTAATGCTTAGCAAAGTTCTGGTTAAACAGAAGTTTCAGGCTAATGGAATCCTCATTAGACTAGCTTTTGCAAGTATTTTACACAAATATAAAATTTTAATTGTAATAAAAAATTTACCCTCATTTTATTTTATTTTTAAAAAAATGTTTATTTATTTTTGAAAGAGAGAGCAGGGGAGGGGCAGAGAGAGATGGAGACAGAGAATCTGAAGCAAGCCCCATGCTGTCAGCACAGAGGTTGACACAGGGCTCAAACCCACTAACCGTGAGACCATGACCTGAGCCAAAATCAAGAGTTGGATGCTTAACTGACTGAGCCACCTAGGCTCCCCTACCCTCATTTTAATAAAACAAAGTCTAGGAGTGTCTGGGTGGTTCAATCAGTTGAGCATCAGACTTCTGATTTTGGCTCAGGTCATGATCTCAGTGTTTGTATGATTGAATCCCCCTCCCCATCCCCCCCCACTGACCTGGGCTCCATGCTGGGCAGAGACTGCTTGGGATTATCTCTCTCCTTCTCTCTCTGTCCCTCCCTCATTTGCATGGGTGTGCTCTCTTTCACAAAATAAATTTAAAAAAATCTAATTTTGCAATTAACCACAAGAGAAGGGGATGTAAATCCCTTATTCACGTGTTGAGGAAGTTCACATACAACATTCTGACAATTGTCAACCAGTTCAGGCTCTTTCACTATGAAAGAAATGCAGATATCAGCTAGTGTTTATAAAAAAAATTGAGACAAGAGAGAATTTTCTGATGGGCTCTAGATAGTCTCTAGAATGTAATACATTCTATGTGGATTTTCCATAGTTGACTGATTTAGAAGCCAACAAAATAATAGAACAATACAGTTAACTTCTTTTAATGGGACTATATTAATTAAAATTTGTGATACTTGGATAAGGACCACGTTAAAATTTACATGTCCTTCCCTCATTCTTTACTTCATTCTAGTCTTCCTTCATCAAACATTTATTGAGTGGTTACTATACCAGACTCTATAATTTCAAGATAACTCAAAAACACAAAAAACAAAATCCCTGACATTAAGGAGAGTCTCAATCCATCAGGCAAAGCATATAATTTGACAATTATAAAATGATGCGACAATTTATACATCAGGTATGAGGGGAGAATTTCCTTACCTCAGTACTGTCTCACACACACACACACACACGCACACGTGCACACATGCACACATGCATATTTGTTTGAAATGACCATTTCATATCAAATTTTAAAGAATAATTCTGGGGCGCCTGGGTGGCTCAGTCGGTTAAGTGTCCGACTTCAGCCAGGTCACGATCTCGCGGTCTGTGAGTTCGAGCCCCGCGTCAGGCTCTGGGCTGATGGCTCAGAGCCTGGAGCCTGTTTCCAATTCTGTGTCTCCCTCTCTCTCTGCCCCTCCCCCGTTCATGCTCTGTCTCTCTCTGTCCCAAAAATAAATAAACGTTGAAAAAAAAATTTTTTTTAAATAAAAATAAAAAAAAAAGAATAATTCTGAACCACTGGAGGGTTTTGAAGCACTAGGGTTACATACAAATAAGATCATTCTCATTGTTTTTGAATGCAGATACAAGAAACCTTACTTTCTAAAAAGTCCATATGCTTTTGTGGTTGGTATTAAGAGAAAATGAAAGTAATGAAAACACTTAAAATCTATTTTAGATGAAATAGTCATTTGTTTTTGGTGAAAATAAAGACAGGTGGACATTTTTCATATATTTCTGGTTAGGAATAAAAACTGGTACAACCTTTCTGGAGGGCGATATAAAGATTTATCAGAAGGCTTAAAATTTACATACTGTGACCCAGCAAGTTTATCCTAATAGCTGAGGATGAATGCAAAGATTATCCTAGTAATGCATACACATTTAGGATCGTTATGTCTTTTTGTTGAATTGGCCCTTTTATCAGTAGGTAATTGTCTGGCTTTACTCCTAAGCACTTTGGTCTGGGTAAGATTCTGTCAGTGGAGGGATACAAATAAATTCTTATTATAAAAAAAGGAAATCTAGCAAAACGTCTTCTTTAACTTACCATTGGAAGCAGTTGCTCGGATTCTGCTTGAGCCTGAGCAGGTACATGTTAGCGATAACATGTATATGTAGAAGTAGCATTCTATTATTAATAGTCCGAGATGTCTGACTTGTAATTAGGCACAAAACAAACAGTAAACTTCAGACATTGTTTATAATATTAGGGATTTACTACCATATAAATTGTGTCTGTAAAATATATATGACTTATGCTATCCCATTGGATACATTTTATTGCTTTCCTATGGTTTTGTGCTTTATCTATTATTTTTGAGCATCGCTTTGAGTTTATATATAGTTTATATATAGCATTTAAAAATTATTGCTATGAAATAACTAAGCAGAATGCCTGACACAAAATAGAGAAGGTAAGCTACAGTGCTGTCCTTAGACCAAATTTTCCCTACCCAATTATCTGGATATTTTGATGAAAATTAATTGAGCTCAAGGTTGTGCTGACACCTGGTGTCTAAATATATGTGAAGATAGTTTTGCAAAGTTAAAGAAATCCAAATATGAAATAGCCACATCTGCCTCACTGATCCAATGATCTGAATTTTTTCTTAATTGTATTCAATCACCCATTTCACTTTCTGTTTGCTCTCACACTATGTGCTATAGAAAGATGTTCATGTTCCAAGTAACAAAATCATATTATAAAAGTAGATCTCTTTAAAAAAAGATGGCTGTAAAGTCTCTGCTATGCCTCCCATTAAGAGATGGAGTCTAGTTTCACTCCCCTTGAATCTGGGCTGGTTATGGTGAGTTGCCAGGTAACAGTTTTAGACCCCCAAAGACCACAAATACACTCAAAGTCTGAAGATGCTTGAAAGTAGACTCTGCACCTGAAGTTTTTATGGGCTACGTCAGGATTTAGCCCCAGGTTCAAGCTACTTCAGAAGAAACACTTAAAATATTTTCACAGGGCAGAAACAGGAAAGGGTGATTGGTAAAATCACCAAGTGGAGAGGGAATGATGCATGGATCCAGTCAAGACTTAGTTGGCCCTAGAGGTAAATCTAATTCGCCTTTGGGAGGCCTCAGAATGCATCTGTGAGGATGAGGCCTGAAAATCTGTATTTTTAACACTCCTCACTTTCCAGGTGATTCTTAAGCAAGTGAAAATTTGAGAGCCATTGATACTAAGAATTGAAAACCCCGAGCCTTTTTCCTGTCCTTCCCTCCTCTACTTAACTTCCCAAATGCCCTTCAAGACCTTTCCCTCTGTTGCTGTCAAAGAGAGAACCATTCAGAACAAGATCAAAGTCAATGAGAGAATCAGAAAGAATTTTATTGGGAGTAAAGAGATTGTGTTTGTAGTGTCAATGAGAAGGCAACCATCCACTAATGGTTTTCAAGAAATAAAGATTAAACAATCTTGAATAATATGAATAACCAAATTCGCTTTCACCTTTTAAAATTTCCTATATAGCCAACTGATAATCTGTACAGGGTTAAAGGAGGTTTGTTATTTAGAAAATATTCTCAATAACAAAGTAGGGTGAAATTAAGAATCAATGAAAAGAGGGGCGCCTGGGTGGCGCAGTCGGTTAAGCGTCCGACTTCAGCCAGGTCACGATCTCGCGGTCCGTGAGTTCGAGCCCTGCGTCGGGCTCTGGGCTGATGGCTCGGAGCCTGGAGCCTGTTTCCGATTCTGTGTCGCCCTCTCTCCCTCTGCCCCTCCCCCGTTCATGCTCTGTCTCTCTCTGTCCCAAAAAATAAATAAACGTTAAAAAAAAAATTAAAAAAAAAAAGAATCAATGAAAAGAGACCACAGAACTTTGAAAAATAGGTTAGCGGTTAAAGTTAGGAGGGAAAGCTGAGGAGCTGTAGCAAGCCTCCTAAAGATGGCTCATGCAAAGTACACAGGCGCAGAATCTTCTGTCAGCTTTCCTCTAAAATCACACTTAAACTCTTTTCTGAAACAATAAATCCATGAACCTTTCTGTGATTATATTTGCAAGTCTGATACTCAAAAGGTCGTGTATTTCCTTCCTTCTGTAGTTACTGCAGAGAAACAGTAAATTGCATTAGGGTCTTAGTAATAGATGGTCCCAACTGAATGAATATGGTCCAATTCTAGGCATGCTTCTTGGACATGTAAACATGAAAATTTCTTTTAAAATATTTTTTTGGGCATTGAGGAGGGTACTTGGGATGAGCACTGGGTGGTGTATGTGAGTGATGAATCATGGGAATCTACTCTTGAAGCCAAGATTACACTGTATACACTGCATGTTAGCTAATTTGACAATAAATTATTAAAAATAAAATACGTTTTAAAAGTTGAACTTGTAACTATTAACACTGATTTAAAATGTTATACCTATATAGCAAGTACATATAGAAAAACGCTCGGGTGAAACCTGCTAATTTTTCACGAATATATAACTTATCTTTTATTAATCAGCTTTGAGTTGTCACTCTCCTAGTACGTGAGATTCTTCTCTGACTGGTCTCAACTGATGAGACTAAACAATCACAACTGATTTTCCACATTTCCATATCATTTCCAATGATTGTTCATTTTTTTCTTGCCTTTCTCCCTTATATAAATGGCAGAGGGGCGGCAAGGAAATATGTACTCAGGATTGATGTTTATAGTTAGAAGTTTACAAGAGAGGAAGCATCTTCTCTATCCCTATAGAATATTCTCCATGCAGTTGGGTGTCTCAGATATAGCAGAAAGGTTTATATATTGGGTACTTCCTGGGAATTTCCCTAAAAGTCTGTGTCAGTTATATTCTCCTTCAGATACAGAGTTTAGCAAAAGAGATTTTACAACCAACTTTTTTTTTTTTTAATTTTTTTTTTTTTCAACGTTTATTTATTTTTGGGACAGAGAGAGACAGAGCATGAATGGGGGAGGGGCAGAGAGAGAGGGAGACACAGAATCGGAAACAGGCTCCAGGCTCTGAGCCATCAGCCCAGAGCCTGACGCGGGGCTCGAACTCACGCACCGCGAGATCGTGACCTGGCTGAAGTCGGACGCTTAACCGACTGCGCCACCCAGGCGCCCCTACAACCAACTTTTATTTATTTATTTATTTTATTTTTTTTATGAAATTTATTGACAAATTGGTTTCCATACAACACCCAGTGCTCATCCCAAAAGGTGCCCTCCTCAATACCCATCACCCACCCTCCCCTCCCTCCCACCCCCCATCAACCCTCAGTTTGTTCTCAGTTTTTAACAGTCTCTTATGCTTTGGCTCTCTCCCACTCTAACCTCTTTTTTTTTTTTCCTTCCCCTCCCCCATGGGTTCCTGTTAAGTTTCTCAGGATCCACATAAGAGTGAAACCATATGGTATCTGTCTTTCTCTGTATGGCTTATTTCACTTAGCATCACACTCTCCAGTTCCATCCACGTTGCTACAAAGGGCCATATTTCATTTTTTCTCATTGCCACATAGTATTCCATTGTGTATATAAACCACAATTTCTTTATCCATTCATCAGTTGATGGACATTTAGGCTCTTTCCATAATTTGGCTATTGTTGAGAGTGCTGCTATGAACATTGGGGTACAAGTGCCCCTATGCATCAGTACTCCTGTATCCCTTGGATAAATTCCTAGCAGTGCTATTGCTGGGTCATAGGGTAGGTCTATTTTTAATTTTCTGAGGAACCTCCACACTGCTTTCCAGAGCGGCTGCACCAATTTGCATTCCCACCAACAGTGCAAGAGGGTTCCCGTTTCTCCACATCCTCTCCAGCATCTATAGTCTCCTGATTTGTACAACCAACTTTTAAAAGGCTACCTCTTAGAATAACTAAGCATATAATAGGATTATTATATAATCTTGGGTTGTCTTCACAGGAAGTATACAGTAATTGATGGGAAAGAAAAATCAAGCATGCTAATAATTAACAATACTGTGTTCTCATAAATTATTGGCAGATATTGGGGCATTAGTCTGAAATTAGCAGAAATTCTTCTGCCCCTTGCCAGAAAAACTTCACTCTCTCCTTGATAGTGACAACCTAACAGTCAACATAGACAATGCATCAAATTACACATATAGGGGTGCCTGGGTGGCTCAGTTGGTTAAGCATCTGACTTCGGCTCAGGTCATGATCTCACGGCTCATGAGTTTGAGCTCCATGCCAGGCTCTGTGCTAACCGCTCAGAGCCTGGAGCCTGCTCTGGATTCGGTGCCTCCCTCTCTCTCTGTCCCTCTCCTGCTTGCACTCTGTCTCTCTCTCAAAAATAAATAAACATTAAAAAGTTAAAAAAAATTTACACATATAAACCATGTGCTTTAAAAAGTTGAGTTAGAATTCTATGTAGGTCCAAACAGTCTTTCCAACACGATGCCTTTGTTCAAAATATTTTAAAAACTCTTTCAGGGGGCGCCTGGGTGGTGCAGTCGGTTAAGCGTCCGACTTCAGCCAGGTCACGATCTCGCGGTCCGTGAGTTCAAGCCCCGCGTCAGGCTCTGGGCGGATGGCTCGGAGCCTGGAGCCTGTTTCCGATTCTGTGTCTCCCTCTCTCTCTGCCCCTCCCCCGTTCATGCTCTGTCTCTCTCTGTCCCAAAAATAAATAAAAACGTTGAAAGAAAAAGAAGAAGAAAAAAAAAAAACTCTTTCAGAATTTGAAAGCCTCCACTGCATTCTTCAAAATATGTTAATTACTGTTCCTTGAAAGTGGGTTTGGTCTTAGGGAAATCCCTAAAAATATCATTTAGAATCTAGAATTGTGAATAAGATACAAGTTCAAACTACAGGTTAAAGCTAAGTCATATCCCTCAACAGTAGGGTAGTAGATTATCTTCCAGAGATGGCTGCCATCTTTTATCACATCTGCTACATTTGACTTGTACCTGGATAGACCTTTGTCACTACGTAAACCAATAGAGAATGGAGGAAATGACACTCTGTGACTTCCAAGGCTAGGTCATACAAAGGCCACACGCTCTCTCTCGTTCTTTTGGGGCACTTGCTCTTGGAACCCAGCCACCATGCTGCTGGAAACCAGCCAGGAGAGTTCGTGCATAGGTGTCCCAGCAGACAGCACAGTATCAACCACCAGGCATGTGAATGATCCTTCAGATGATTTTAGCCCTCGCTCATGAATCATTTCCAGTCAGTGAGTTCTCCCAGCTGACATTGTGTGGAGCAGAGATGAGGTGTCTCTGCTAAGTTCTGCCCAAGTGGCAAATTCATGAGTAAAAGAAATGATTGTTGTTCTTTTAAGCCACCAAGTGTGGGGTGGTTTGTTAGCGATAGAGATCTGGAACACATTTTGGTACCTAGGGGTAGACAGCAGCTGAAACAAAACCTAGAACATGTGGCACTGGCTTGGGGACTGGGAGGTGGGCAGAAGCCGGAAGGGCCTCAAGGAGAGGATTTGCAGGCACCTAAAGGCCCCAGAGACTGTCAGCAGGGGCTGAAAAGAAATTGAGGAACATGTTATTGGAAAGAAGACCTTTCTTTTACAGTGATGAAGAGTTGTGCCTGAAGTCACCTTACATAATATGGAAACTAGTCAATGTACCTAATGCAGTCAATGACCTAGTTAAGGAGATTTGCGGGTGGAGTATTGGGATTGCTACCTGACTTCTCAGTGGCTACACATTAGAAAAGAGGTAAGAGAAAGAACGATTAAATTTATAAGGAGCCAGGAATTGCTGGGTATGCTGGTTCTCATTTTCAGCCTCTCCAGATGGTGAATGATGCTCAAATTAAGAAATAGCTTCTGGGAAAATTAATGGTGCTCCGAAAAAAAAGAATGTGGTCTAAATATGAAGCTAAGGTCATGACTGAAATTCTTTGTTAAGACCTCAGACATACTTAAGATGGTGCTTTATAAACCTTTTCAAACAGGTAAAAATCTTTCTTAAGATCGTAGGGTGTCATCTCATCGAGAGGATGTCTCTCACAGAGGTTCCTAAATGGAGAAGGGTTTTTCTTAAAGAGATCTATGATGAGGCTTTTACTGCATGGAGTGGATTGGAAATTAATACAGAAAAAGCCACTGCTGGGACTGAAAGGAAGAAAGATGGTACAAAATGAAAAGAGGCCATTGGACCCTTAACCTTCGATGGGCAAAAAGTCTGATAAAACCACTCAGCTGCAAGCCTGGGCTTCATTGAAAGGAAATGAAGGAATCTAAACAGAGCCTAAAACCTGATGGCAAAGAGTAGGAAGAAAGTGATGCTCCATGATTGCTGAGGCAGCTCATAAAAATGCCATGCACTTCTGCCTTGTTCTCTTGTGATGCTTGTTTTGGAGCCCAACTGCCAGGCTTTGTGGAAGCCAAGGCCCCAGCTAAGGTCCCAGATGACAGCACCAACCACCGGGTATGTGGATGAGTCTTCAGATGATTCTGGCTTCTATCAAGCAACCTCCAGTCTTTGAGTCACCCCAGTTGCTGTATAGAACAGGAAGAAGCTCTCTCTTCCATGCCATCCACAAAATGCAGGTTCATGAGTGAATTCATGGAGCTTTTTAAGCCACTTAGTTTGCAGTGCTTTCTTATGCAGCAATAGGAAACGAACAAGGAGAGTGGATACAGAAATTGTGGTATATCCATACAATGGGATATTATCCAGCTATCAAAAGGAATAAAGCACTGATACATGCAACAACACAGATGAATCTCAAAGATCTTATGCTGAACAAAAGGAGCTGGAAATGAAGAGTATGTACTGTATGATTCCATTTATTTGAAATTCGAGAAAAGGCGAAATTAACGTAAGATGAATACATTGACTGGAGGTTGCTTTGGAGTGAGACTAAGAAGTGATACAAGACAACACTCTTAGTGGATGGAAATGGTGGATGGTGTGATAGAGGTGTGTTTATAAAGGTACAAACACTGGTCAAAATTATACAACTATTTGTGTATTTCAATGTATGTAAAATTTACCCTAAAAACTCAAAAATAATTAAAAAATTAAGGGAGTGTGGGAAATATGTATATATATAGATAATGTAGATATATGTATGTAGAATATATAGATAATGTAAGAGTGACAAAATGTTGGTAACTATTAAATCTGGGTGAGCGGTACATGCAATTTTTTCTATTCTGTTTACTTTGTATATGTTTTAAATTTGCTGCCTATGTCTACATGCCTGTACTCAATCAGCTACCCCTTCATCCCAATTCCCCAGAAAATGTTTATTTCCCTTTCTAGATTGCATACATGTATTAGATCCTTGTTGAATCCTTTTTGATGTGTCCCCGTCCCAAAGAAGAACCAACCATTATAGCATTTCTGAGCTCTTGGCATCATTTACAGACTTCTACCATTACATCTTTAATGATTATTTTCATTGCCTTCTTTTCAGGTCTGTTTCCCTCTGTCAGAACACATGCTTCATTTGGGAAAGAACCATATGTTATTTGGATTTTTATCCCCGCAATAGATACAGCCTTTTTTACCCCCTTAAGTTTATTTATTTATTTTGAGAGAGAGAGAGAGCGAGCAGGGGAGGGGCAGAGAGAAGGAGAGACAGAATCCCAAACAGGCTCTGTGCTGACAGAGCAGAGCCCAACACGAGGCTTGAACTCAAAAACCGTGAGATCATGACTTGAGCCGAGATCAAGAGTCGGACGCTTAACTGACTGAGCCACCCAGACACCCCTGAGATGGAGACAGTCTTAAACACATGGGAGGGGTTTAATAATTATTTGTTAAATGACTCAAAGCCCAAGCAAAAATAGTTTTCTTTGATATTTTACTTCTATCAAATAAGAAAAAAACCTGATATCACAAAAGCGACAGTATAGATTCAGACTATAAATGGTTAAAGTCCTCTGTAAATTATGAAGACTCCCACAAAGAAGACTTTATGCACACACAAATATACACTCTCTCTCATACTCATGCTTCTAGTCTGAAATCCTGTCACTTGTAAAGTTCGTATCCATACTTAATAAATATTCTAGGGTGCAGTTTCTTATGCATATAAAACATACCTCCACTGGAGTGTAACATTTTTTTGCTGCTTTCAAATTCTCTCGGTATCTACAGGCGTGTATGGTATGCAACAGACAGCAACTTTCAGTTAACAGAATGGGTGGGAAACTGCACTGGGTGAACATCTGCACTGGACTGTTTAAGAGCAACTATAGCAAAATACTGCCCATGGCTAAAAATAATCCTCAAGATTTTTGTTTTGTTGAAACAAAACTTTTGCTTAAAAGCTTATAAACAGACAAAATTGAGTCCTCACAGTCATTTTGTGTCTCAAAAATAAAGAAAAAGCAAGGTAAGTGGTATAAAATATAGAGTCATAAAGTAAGCCCTTATCACATTCTGACTCTCTATAGATAATTGTGTAGAGGCTCAAATGTCACAGAGTAAGAGGATGTTAGGATAGTTCAAAAGGATCTAGAAGATGGAAAAGCTGGAAAACAGGATTTATTGATGGGACTAGTATTATGTAGAACAAAAGTTGCTGATTTAATAATGTCCCTCAAGCATATGAAGTTACTATGCCAAAGCTCACAATTTCCTTTGTTAAGCATGAAAAGATGGATAAAGAAATAAAACAACATTAACACTTATTAAGTAAGTGCGAGATAACCTGAGTCAAATCACTTAAAACTTATAACTCTGTGCTGATTAAGTCATATCTCCAGGTGAAAAATAAGCCCAGGTGATTAAAAATTTTTCCAAAGACTTCTGGTTTCAGCTCCAACATGTAGTGCTTGGACACTGTCATTCATATTCTTAAAAAAAAACAAAAACAAAAGCAAAAAGCCAAGAAACTGAAAATCAATACTTTTCTTCTTTGGAAATGAAACATACTTCTAAATAAAACCTGGGCCAAAGAAGCAACTCAAGCAAAAATAAAATTTTAAACTAAATGAAAATGAAAAATACAACTTATCAAAATTTGTGGGCTACATGAAAGCAATGCTTAAAGGGAAATCTATAGATTTTAAAAGCATATAGTAGAAAAGGAAGATCTAAAACCAATCATTTAAATTTCCGCCTTAGGACACTAGAGAAAGACCAATTTAAAACTAAAGCAGGCAGAATAGAAGGCATAATAAAAATTGAACTGAAATCCCTGGAATTGAAAATAGGAAATGAATTCAGAGAAGCAAAAGCAAAAGATGGTCTCAGAAAATATCAGTAAAATTGATAAACTTCTAGTTAGGCTAGAACAGAAATGAGAGAGAGAGAAAGAGAGGGAAAAAAAGGGCATGAGGGAAGGAGGGAGTGAGGAAGGTGAGAGACACAAATTATTAACATCAGGAGTGAAAAAAGGGGTATTACAACAGTTCCCATGCACATGAAACAGATAATAATGGAATATTGTTAACAGCTCTGTGTCTACAAATTTGATAACTTAGATGAAATGGACAAATCCCTTGAAAGACACAAAGTACCAAAACTCACATAAAAAGAAACAGATAATTTAAATAGGCTTTACTCTATTAAAAAATAGAATCAATAATTAATAACTTTTAAGAAAAGAAAGCACCAGGCCCAGATACTTTCACAGACAAATTTTACCCACATTTATGAAGCCAGCATTACCCTAATACCGTAACCAGATAAAGACATCACAAAGAAGGAAACTACAAACCAATGTTTCTTACAACAGATGTAAAAATCCTCAACAAAATATAAGCAAATTGAATACATAGCAATATATAACAAGAATTATATAACATGACCAAATGAGATTTGTTACAGGTATGCAAGGCTGGATCAACCTCAGAAAATCAATCAGTGTAATCTATTTCAACAGGCTAAAGAAGAAAAATCACGTGATCATTATCAATTGATGCAGAAAAAGCATTTGACAAAATCAATACCTATTCATGATTAAAAACTCTCAGCAATCTAAAAACAAAGGAAAACCACCCCAACTTGATAAAGAACATCTACAAAAGTCTACAGCTAACACATTTAATGGTGAGAGACTGGATGCTGTCTGCCTAAGATTAGGATGAGGCAATGATGTTCTCTGTCATCATTCCTATTCAATGTTGTACTGGAAGTTCTAGTTAGTTCAATAAGTAAAGGAAATAAAATATACACACTGGGAAGGAAGAAATAAAACAGCCTTTGCTTGCAGAGGATGCAATTGTCTATGTATAAAATCCCAAAGAATTGATAACAACAAAAACTCTAGAAACTAATAAGTGAGTACAGCAAGGTCATAGGACACAAGATTAATATACAAGTATATTGCTTTCCAAAAAACCAGTAATGAGCAACTGGAACTTGAAATCTAAAAAAAGTACCATTACCATTTATAATAGCACTCAGGGAAAAGAAATATTAGGCATAAAGCTAGCGAAGTATGTGCAGGATCTATATATAGACAGCTACAAAACTCAGATGAAGAAATCATCTAGAGGTCTAAATAAATGAAGAGATATTTTGTTTCCTGGATTAAAGACTCAATATAATTAAGATGTAAAATATTTCCAAGTTGATCTATAGATTCAACCCAATCCCAGTCAAAGCTGCAACAAACTGTTTTACAGATATTGATGAACTAATTCTAAAGTTCACATAGAAAGACAAAAGACCTAGAATAGCCAACACATTAACGAAGAACAGAGATAAGTGTACTCAGAGTATCCAAAGTCAAGACTTATTATAAGGCTACAGTAATCAAGACACCATGGCATTGGTGAAAGAACAGAAGCATAGATCAACAGAAAACAATAATGAACCCAGAAATAGGCTCATATAGTATAATCAACTCATCTTTTACAAAGTAGCAAAGGTAATTCAATGGAGAACAGAAAGTCTCTTCAACAAATGGTGGTGAAATAACTGGACACCCATATGCAAAAAATTAACCTGGACGCAGACCTTACGTCTTTCAATTTTTCCCCTCAAAATGGATTATAGACATAAATGTAAAATGCAAAACTATAAAACTTCTAGGAGAAAGAAAAGAAGAGAAAATTATCCACCCACAGTGATGGAGGTACGTCAAAAGGACCCAGGAGCCAAATGAAAGGGTTCCCAATTGCCAAAGCCGGAACAATTTGAACAATGAAATAAACATAGTAGTACACACCCAAAGCATAAAATATCTGTGAGTCCCTATTGATATTAAATAAATAATTGAATAAACAAATGGGAGAAGAGACAAATCTCCTGTACAGAATTCCAAATAATATATCTAGATACTTGGCCTTCAAGACAGTAGAGTGTAACTACTTAAGTAACTCCTCAAGAGTGGGCACACAGAGACTTGCTTCCAAAGACTGAAGAATACAAAAGGAAAAAGGAGTAACTTCATGGTGGGGAAACCTGACAAACACTACCTTAGCCAGGTGATCAAAGGTCAATGTCAACAGTGATAACTGATGTTGGTAGCATGATAAATGTATTGAAAATGACACTTCCTGTGGTCTTCCACCCAAAACCCATAACCTCAATCCAATCATGAGAAAAACACTGAATTCTAATTGAGGGACATTCTACAAAATACTTCACCAAATACTCACCAAAATACTCCTCAAAACTGTCAAGGTCATCAAAGACAAGGAAAAGTGAGACACTGTCAGTCAAGAGGAGTCTAAGGAGACAGGATGACTAAATGTTATGTGATGCCCTGAAACAGAAAAAAGGTCATTAAGTAAAAACTAAGGAAATCTGATTAAATGATGGATTTAGTTACTTAATACCATATCAATATTGGTTTGTTAATTATAACAAATGTACCTTACATTTGTTAGTAACAGAAGACACTGGGTGCGGGGCATATGGGAACTCTGGTATTATCATCTCTTTTTTTCTGTAAATCTAAAATTATTCCAAAATAAAGTTTATTTAAAATTATTTAAGTTTAGGGGTGCCTGGCTGGCTCAGTTGGCAGAGCATGTGACTCTTGATCTCAGGGTCATGAGTTCAAGCCCCACACTGGGTGTGGAGCCTACTTAAAAAATAATAAAATAAAAAAGTTTATATTGGCTTAGTATTGTTTTCCTATTAAAAGTTATTACTGTGTCAGAAATACAGGTTTTATCAATTAATGAACCAGAAATCACAGAGGCTATGGTGTTTCATAAGTCAAATTTCATGGTTAAACAAGAAATCTTTTCATTTCAGGGGTTATGAAAGTGTTTCTAAAATGTATATTTTTCTTGCCTTGGTAAATAACACACATTAAACATAAACTTTCTTGGATGATTCCATGCAATTAAAATAAAAAACTATAAAAAAAAAGACAAAAAGCAAAACACCACCCCCACCTCCTACCCAAATGATTGTATGGAATTAAAATAAATAAATACCAAAAAAAGAAAAAAAAAGACAGTAAGCAAAACACTACCCCTACCCTTGCCCAAACTCTATCAGACACAGATTCATTAATGTCTGTTTTGGCCTGGATACTGTTTCATGAAGCTGTGAACAAGCTTCATGACTTATGAATAGGTCAATATATTGTACTGAGAACCCCCAGTCCCGTGAGAGGCTGTGTGGGCTCTTAGCTCCTATGACTCAGTCATTCCAGTGCTTCGCATGATGCCCCAAACCCCTTCCAGTCTTTACCTCTCTCCTAAATTCCAATCCTTTTGTTTCCAAATCATTGATATCTTCCACACAATGTCATCTGCTGTTAACAGCACAGCTTCTTCTCTGGACTCCTTTATTTGGTGGTGTCACCCCTCTCACCTGCTCCTCAAAACCACTCTATTTCATTCCATCCCTTCATGTCACCCCACACTCCAGTTCAATCATCCATCACATTCCAGAAACTCTCCCTGTACAGTCTCACAAATCTCACTTTTTTTTTTTAAAGATTTTATTTTTTTAGATAATGTCTATACCCAACATGGGGCTCGAACTCCCAGCCCCGAGATCGAGAGTCACATTCTGTACTGACAGTTGCTCCTCACAAATCTCACTTAAAAAAACCCTCTCTACCCACCTAATCTAAGGCTGTTGGTATTATACTCTATATCTAGTGACTCAATATTTTTAAAACACACGGATTTTAAAAAAAAAATAGCTTCCTAATTGATCCATCAGACTATCCTTAAACTCACTCATTTATGGGGTTGAGTCCAAAAGTGTTTAGACTGAATTCAAGGTTATTTATTTATTATTTTTTAAACAGTCTGGCTGCCATCTTGCCTCTCATAATGTTCCCGGCGTCTTTGCCTTAATCCTGCTGAGTTATTTACTCGCTGCTGGATTTCTTCCTCCCTTTTCTCTGTTATTTTTCTAATGTTCTTAGTGCTTCACTTCTGTCTCTAGGTTTTGATGCCTAGGTTTTAGTTGCGTCTCTGGCATTCAACCCACCACCTCATCTCTTGGGTCACAGTTAGTGACCTTGTGTCTCTTAGTTTGGTCAAGTTGGGGAGACAAGTATTTTGAATTACTCTTAGTAGCCTTAAAAGCGCTCCTACAAATAACTTCTTCAGGTCGTGGTGGCAGGTGGTGTTCCTGAGACCTACCTCATTCTTTGGTTTTGGTTCCCCCCAAATCAGGTGTCAGACATAGTCCTTCCACATACTGTATGCAAGTTTGTCCCTTTGGCCATAGCACCACCACATTTGTCTTAGTTGCTGGCTTGGAACCATGAACTTATTGGTGTTAAGGTAGGTGCTGCTGCAAGCACAAAATAGACCTGAAATCGGTAATAGCTCAAGTATACAGTTCATTTCTTGCCCGTGTAACACTTCTTCTTCTGAAGAAACTGTTGGCTGGTGGGAAGGTGATTCTAGGATGTAGGCTCCTTTCATTTTGCGGCTCCACCGTCCCCTTGGACACTCGTCATCATCTACAACCAGCTAAGGGATGGGGAAAGAGACCCTGAAGGAGGCATTTGGCCTACAAATGAGGCTTATTACTCCCACTCACATTCCATCTGGCTAGAACTTGGTCACATAGCTACAAATATTTGCAAGAAAGGCCGGGAAATGTAGCTTGTCTCCAGGAAGAGGAGAACAAAGATTTTATTAATTTTTTTTAATGTTTATTTATTTTTGAGACAGAGAGAGAGCATGAAGGGGGAAGGGTCAGAGAGAGAGGGAGACACAGAATCCGAAGCAGGCTCCAGGCTCTGAGCTTTCAGCACAGAGCCCAACGCAGGGCTCGAACTCACGGACCTTGAGATCATGACCTGAGCCAAAGTCGGACGCCTAACCAGGCACCCCGAGAACAAAGATTTTATTAAACAGCTTACATTTTCCCTAAGGAAGACATCCTCAAGTCCCATCCGGTGATTGCAATGTTTTCCAAGTCCCATATCTCTGGTGACACTCCTTTTCTTTTTTTTTTTTCTTTTTTTTTTTTTCTTTTTTTTTCAACGTTTATTTATTTTTGGGACAGAGAGAGACAGAGCATGAATGGGGGAGGGGCAGAGAGAGAGGGAGACACAGAATCGGAAACAGGCTCCAGGCTCCGAGCCATCAGCCCAAAGCCTGACGCGGGGCTCGAACTCACGGACCGCGAGATCGTGACCTGGCTGAAGTCGGACGCTCAACCGACTGCGCCACCCAGGCGCCCCGTGACACTCCTTTTCATCATGTTCAGTGACCTGGGAATTTAAAGACAACTTAACCTGCTCTCCAACTTCCACCAAATATATAATGTAGAGCAGGTGTGGCTAAATACAATCACAATTCTCAATTGAAAAGGGGAATAATGAGAAACATACATCAGCCATCGATTCACAGCAGTGAAAACCCCTACTTCTCTCTAGAATAGTTTTTTATTTACTCTGGATCTATCCTGCCTTATCCATTATCTCTGTGGCCATCTGCTCTAGCTTCTGAGAAGGTTTACATGCTATGATTTCATTTGAAGCAGGCCTTGAGAACTACATGTCTCCTTCCTGGGGGGTTAAACAATTTTCATGAACATGCTTCGTGAACATGCAGTTTACCTGAGGTTGCTCTGAATGTGAGGCAACACTAAATAAATCTGATCTTTGCCACATGGTGAGTCCCTTTGTTTAGTTGTGCAGTCTTTTTTTTTTTTAATGTTTTATTTTATTTTCGAGAGAGACAGAGACAAAGTGCTAGCAGGGGAGGGCAGAGAGAGAGGAAGACAGAGAATCGGAAGCAGGCTCCAGACACCGAGCATATCTGCACAGAGCCCAATGTGGGGCTTGAACCCACAAACCGTGAGATCATGACCTGAGCCAAAGTCGGACGCTTAACCAACTGAGCCACCCAGGAGACCCACAGTTGTGCAGTCTTGACAGGCCTTTCTTACTGAATACACTTTTGGTCTTTTGTCTTAGTATTTGGGGTTCAGAAGCAGTAGACGTTTGAAGCCAAGGCACTTAATCTCTGGGCTCTCTCCATTCCCTTCAATCTCTGCATGAAAATCATATACTTCCTGCCTGAGTTTAGTGCTTTCCTGTAATATTTTTCAGCAGAAAACATCTTGAATAAGCTGTTATTCTGGCTCTTTGCATTCATTTCCCCTGAACTACAGGTTCAGTCGTCACGACCCCCTTCCAAGCGTAGCAGGCAACTGTTCCATCAAACGTTTTGCCCCTGAATACCATGGGTTCCAGTTTCTGCCTGCTGCTAAGCCCATGTAACATATTGCAAATGTTCATTCTCACAGACCCTCTCTGGAAGGTCCCAAATTTGTTTTGGTTTTGATCATTTGTAGTAACAAGTGGACTTTAAAATGTGTAATGGCTCAAATACAATGGAGGGTTTTCTTCTTATTTATGTTAGCATTCCAAGGCAAATATATCTGGTTGTCTCTTTCCTGTGAGGTGACTCAGTGACCCAGAATCGTTCTAACTCGTGATTTTGCCATTTCCTTGGCTTTCTGTTTCCTCTGTATCCAGCCAGTGGGGGGTGAAAGGAGGCATGCAAAAGGCACATTTATTTCTTAAAAAGCCTCTTGGAAATTGGTGCGCATCCTGTTTGCTCATATTCCACTGGCTAGAATTCAGTCATATGACCATTTCTAATTTCAAGGGAGGCCAAAAAATGTAAAGTGATCATATGACACAATAGAGGAAAACATGGATTTTGGTAACAGCGGGCAGTTTCTATCTTAAAAGGTTTGTTTGGAAAGTCTTCTCTTAGATATGTCAACATAGTATGTGCCTTCATTTTTTTCCTCTAATGTTTATGAGATTCCTTATATAATGTGTTGTTTATTTGGCATTTAGTTGCATAGAAGCATTTAGTGTATGATTTTATTATAATTCATTAAAAAGTACGAATCAAGCAAAATCTTTAACACATTTACTGAGACTTTTTATTTTTAAATTGGGAAGACCTTTACTTTCAAACAGGAACCGTGGAATATTTTGATGATCTGTGGAAAGAAAGAGTTGACTTAAATATTATTTTGCATTCCGGATGTCAAAAGAGTTACTACTAGTTTGCAATTATATACCTGAATTCCTCTGCAATGATTACATATAATTTAATGATTTTCTAGTCGGAATGCCGATGTGCCTATTTTCTTCTGCAATTTCACTTTATATCAATTGCAATTCTGTGAAAGACAGTAAGCCGTGACCCAAACGAATATCACTTTTTTGGAGTAAACTCATAAGCAAGTCTATTATTTTTGCCCTTCAACCTTAAATGTTTTAATAATGGAAGCCCAACATATCTGGGGGCAGGGGATGGATTCTGCAGCAAGTACTGGGAAGGGATACAAGTTCTTCAAACTTAGTTTAGATTCAATTATGAACCTATTTTAAGCAGAAATGTTTCATGTTTTCATTGTGTTTCACTAGAGGCAACTCTTGCAAAAAAAAAAAAAAGTTAAACCAGGGAAATTGGGCATTGGTGTTGTACTCTTAAAAAAGTTAACTAAAAAAGGCTCCCGGTTAATTTATGGAACAAAGGATTCAAAGGCAGAGATTAGATAGCGTAACAACGTTAATTTCTGTCAGTTTTAAGAGCACTGAAAGTTTAAAAGTTCTTTTCAATATGGAAAATAGTGCTTGTTAAGTGTGTTTTTATAAAATCTTTGTTGCTGGAAATAAAATGGACATGGGAATGGAATATGGAAAACATATCTAAACTCAGGGTCTTTGGGAAAATGCCTAGAAAAAAAAGAATTGAAAATCAACAAACTGCTATTGTCAAATACAAAATGATTTTGTTAAACAGACTGATTACACCACTATGAAGTAGGACAAGTTCACGGTAACTCAAAGAGCCAAGCTAGGGAACAGGGTATGAGTACACAGAGTCCAGCTAAAGATCCTGAGATCCTTTGAAAGCCACTTTGTTTCATTCTTGATTTATTTGTGAACTTTAAAGAAGATTATTTTAAAATGTTTAAAGTTGTCTGTAATCTATTTTCTTTGGAGGTCACATTTGACTTAGAATTAAAGAAAATGACTCAAACATTTTGATAGCAATATTTTATAGCACATTGAAATGAGAATCCTTTCAAACTGGAGATCTTAATAACATTTACATGTATCGATCCGATATTTGCTTATGTGATCAACATTATTTTGGGTAAAAATCCTATTAATGCTTATTTGTCCATGGTAAGAATCAGGGCTGGTTTTTGAGCACGCTCATCTGAGAAGACAGATGCTTCCCATTCCAGGTGAGGGCTAAAAGGTGAAGAGATTTCTTACAGAAAGGTGAAGAGAAGGAACTTTTAAGCCACACAAAAATTTATTCTCTGGAAAACCAAACTGCCATTAAAATCTCCTTGGATTAATAATTTTAACAGTTTGTATATTGTTTACAGAGAGGTCAGCAATTTCTTTATGTAATACAATTATACAAAAGGGAAAAGGCACCGAGACAATCGGTGGGTAGATAGTAGAAAAGTAGACATGAGAATCAAACGCCACATACAGCACATTTTCAATTACATGAAAATGATTAAATATAAGCTCATTCTATAAAATGGGTCATTTCACACACGCATCTGTTTATATTTCTGACCCCAAAAGCAAATGAATTCTGGGACGATAGTACAACACTGTTGATAACCATACAGACACTTGTATATGTTAATAAGATCCATTAACGGTATACAGTCACTAGAAAATATGCTGGAGACAATTTAAGACCAAGGGAAATGTTAATCAGCAGTGCATTTCTTCAGGTTGTTTAACAGAGTTTTGCTCACAGAGCATTTAAACTTCATCACACTGTTATATCCATTATTAGAAAAATAAGTAAGAAAGCTCTGTAGAAACTATACTATTAAGGAAGCTTCTTTGCCTAAAAAAAAAAAAAAAAGAAAATAGGAAGAAAGGAAAGAAGCAAAGTAAGGGGATATTGAATATAAGATTCCGCTAACTGAATTTTCCATACAAATTACATTATTTTGAGAAATAAAGCACAATGCAAGAGTACTGAGCAGTGCTGAACATCACGAGTTTTAGAAAAGGAATAGATCCTAACATTTATCAAGACCCTTAAAGCTCATATAGTAACTGGTTCTTCAAGACTAACTGAACTGAAAAGGAACTTGGATAACACTTCTTCTTTCAAAATTCTAGTAGAAATCCAGCCAAAGGTTAGCTGTCCTCTCTATGATAGTTTTAAAGATTCCTCAAAATTGTTGCCACTATATTTTCACCACAAAAACAGAAATCATCTAATTCAAATTATGCAGAAACATTATAAATTAACTTTGTAATGCAAGCTGCTATTGGAAACTTTTCTCTTAGTAAATTTAAAGTAATTATTTATAATTTCAAAATACTGTTAGAAGTATCACCATTATTTTCTAGCTGTGCTTCAAATATTGTTTAAATATACTTAAATACTAAGCGAGCCGATTTATATGCAAAGCTACCCTGGTTTCCCCTCACAAAACAAATGTGACGTAATTATAGAATGTTGTAAATGTTCTCAATATTTATTCGGAAGGACTGCCCCAACAGAAACATGCCATCTCCACGTCCTCCTCCAACACAAGCCTTCCTACGATGCCATGGTCTTTACTTCAGTTTTCCTTTTTTGAAATTCTGTCCAGTTACCATTAAAACAACAGCTTTTTAAGCGTTCCTCACAAAAATTAAAAAACAAAATGTCCAAGCAAAAGAGAGAAGACCAAAAGGAGGGAATCGGAGGAAATTTAGGACATAATGTCCTAAAATCTCATTTTTGAGAAGTTGGCTTCCACTCCATTAGGATTAGAATCAGGGTTTATGGAGGGAGGTGGGTGGGGATGGACAAGATGGCTGATGGGCATTAGGGAGGGCACTTGCTATGATGAGAACTTGGTGTTGTATGTAAGTGATGAATCACTAAATTCTACTCCTGAAACCAATACGGCACTATATGTTAACTAGAATTTAAATAACAGTGAAAAAAAAGAGGATCACTTGTAGGTATTAAAGTTGCCATCCTACACCAGGGCTCTAAGATATTGTTCTTTTAGGCTTTAGGGGTCTTTTCTCTTATTGGTAGTTATGTATTAGTTTCATCAACACTAATGAAGGTTATGAACAGGAATCACTGGTGAGGACCTACCCCCAGCGTATAAAAGGTTTGGTTGTTACTGAAAACAATAGCGTGTGGAGGACGTGAGCACACTCAGAAACCGACAGACAAGTGCTGGTAAGAAGTTCACAGCCACCCCCTTCAACGAGATGTGAGGCAAGATAAGCAATCAGTCTTAGAGATATGGGAAAATTCCTATTTTTTCTCATTAGCACAGAATAGTCATATTTAATATTAACTGCTTAGATTTATGGAAATAAGCATTCCAGCAATATCTGAATCTATAAACAAATTTCATAAGATTATTTTTTCAGTGTATAATGGGGTATTGCATTTCATGTATTGGGTATTCATTTTAAAAACAATGTGTCAGGTGAGAGATCACATGTTAAAGGAATAAACAGAAAGGTAGTAAGGGTTTTCTTTTTAAAGTAGTCTTGAATATTTAAAAGACAAGCTCAAACATCAAATACTAATCAGAATAATAAAGAAAAGGGTGTAGAAGGAAACTCAAATAATAGGACAATTTAAGATACAGACTGTCAGACTGACATTGAAATAATGTCAAAAATCTTGCAAAACTATTGCCATAGCAGTGACTTTGTTTTCAGTTATTTAGAAATATTTATGTGCTAACGGTTGAGATTCCATGATAAAATTATGCCAAACTTTTGTTAGATTAATAATCAAGTTTCCTTCTCTGCCCCCAACCCACACAACATCCTAGAGTACTTTACACTCGTGGAGGCAAAGTACAACAATAATCACCAGAGCAACAGCTAACCTCTAGTGGCTACATATGACCATGCTTTGCTCTCTCTAGTCTTAGACAAAACCTGTCTGATCCCTGTGACTAAGGAAAAAAAAGTCCAGGTATCACTTTTCGATAGGTATTACTCAGCTTTGATGAACTCTGGTATTTAATGTGAATGCACATGAATGCAAGTGGGGGAGAAAGGCACAGAGGAAGAGAAAAAGAACAATTTTAAAAAGAAACATTACCTGTCTTAAATAAGTAAATAAATAAATAAAAATAAAATGAAACATACTTGTCTAAATGTGGAGAGAAAGAACAAGTTTCATTTTTGACAATGGGCTAATAATTCTAGTCTATTATACACTTTCACATTAAACTTGCATTATGACCAGACCAAACACAATGATACAGCAGCAGTTACAAAACAGCCCAATTCCATACCACATTATTTCAAATACTCAATTAGCTGCATTTTTCAGTGGGTTAATCACAGATCTTTGTTGGGGGAAAAAACTTCCAACATGTAAAATATATTCATGCAAAATATTACACCAGAGAAGAAGGTACAGCGACATTTTAAATGACGGAAAACAGAAACTCAGATGAACCTAATACACAGCATTTATCTTTAGAGACGAGAAAGACCCGAGGCTGCTGTATCAACTTGATATTTGAAATAAAAGATCCTAAGAAAGAGCAAAAACCATCAAGGAAATAGAGATTAGAAAAGAGGTGACAGAAACACTGGTGTTGCCAGTGAAGAATCCAGGATGAGTGTGAAGACAGAGAAGCCATTTAAGATGACAATAAAAGGCAACAGACCTTATTCTGCACAGGAATGAAAAATGCCACCACCTTCAGCTGTTAACTACAAAACTTACCTACAGGTCAGTCTCATTTCAAGGAGAATACTGACAGAGAGAGACAGCGAGGCAAATATCTCCTCAGACTCTCTGCCTTATATTTATCACTGTAAAGACAGTTCACAGGGAAATATTTGAATAATAATCCAAAGTAATTTTCAGGAATCATAAAACCAACATAATAGAATTTATTATATACCACGGAACACTTTGAAAAAGTTATGTTGAATGTGAAAGTACAGGGACTCATGATTAAATATCGCTTTTAATGTTTTCATTAAATATTTTTCTTTTTAAGGAAGCACAAATAAAAGATCAAAAGCCCTAATCCTAGTCTTAACCTCACTCTTATCTTAAATTTAATCTGTGGATGCTGAAACATTGCTGTCAGTAATTCTCTATCATGAGCTCAATATTCTACACCAAGGTAACTCAGGCAGAATTTCCTGGGAAGCTTAATAAAATACAGATTCATAGGTTTCACTCCAGACCAAATAAAACAAAAATCTCTCGAGGTGGGGCTTTGGAATACAAATTAAGCTCTCAAAATAATTCTTAAAACACACGATAGTTTGGGGCACACTATAGTTGTTTCAAATTTTGCCCTTGGAGAGAATATATTCCTTGATGGCAATCTAATCTGTGTTTATTCTTTAAGATCCAACTAAAGGGTAATTTTCTCCAGGAAGATTTTTCTGATCCCATGTTGTACTCCTCTACTAAATGTGTATCATTCTGCGGCTATCTTCTCACCTTCGGATGCAAGCTTTGTGAGGGCAGAGACTTTGTCTATCTAATATACTATCTCTGCATCTGTAGCACTTAGAACAATACATTACACATAGTAGGTGCTCTTATAAATATATGTAAAATAAAGGAATAAATAAATCCATGCACTGCATAAAATTCATAAAAAACAGAGACCTATATAACAGTATCATTGATTTCTTCTGTAGGAAATTTAGCTCGATTCAGTATTTATTATGTGCCTACTATGAGCACAGGGCACATAAAGATAGTAAGACAAGGCATTAACTCATATTAAGGGAGAAAGAAAAACATATAATAAAATAAGCTGTAATGCGGTTAAACCTTAATAATGAGTATGTAAGAAACATAAATAAAGTACAATGAGAGCACAGAGGAAGACAGAAGTCATTCCTCTCACCACTGATATGGGCGAGATACCTGCTAAAGGATACAGGATATCTCCATCATGGGGTAGAAAGGGGATCATATACAATTAAAGTATCTTGGATTCCCAAAACTGGACAAGGAGAACAAATTGAATAACATACTTTCAGAATATAAGCATAGGCTAAACTTGTGGAGTAAATTAATCTCCAAGTCCCTGGAAATCAAAGTCATCTACAAACTATCACACAGAAGTACCATTTATATCCTGAGAAGAAAAAAAAAATCTGATCTTCTTTTCTTCTTTGTCTTGTATTTCTCTTTCCCAAGCTCTGTTTTGTTCTTCTCTTTTTCCAGTTCTGCCATTCCATTTAGGTGGGTGGCATTACTGGTGAATATAATGTTGTTCTGTTTTTCTTGCAACTAGTAAAAAGGGGTGCGATTGCAGTATGTGTAGTATAGGTTTTAGAGTAATTTACAGCTGGATTCTAATCCTCGATCTACTATTTGCTTACTGGATGACCTTGGGCAAGTCTGCTTAACCCCTATGCTGCAGTTTCTTCGGCTATAAGATGTGAAAATATTACCTAGTTCATAGCACTGTTGTGAGAATCAAACAAAATAATAAGTTACTACGCTAGAACTTAATTATAGAAGTTATCATCATCTTATTATACATTTTGGTGGGCACAGATGCTACTTTAAAGTTAATTAAAAAAATGTCTCATAATGTATTTAACTTTCTGCTCAATATGGAGTTTGACTGGTGACGATAATGACGGCTACCTCCAGTGCAGGCCATAGGTGAACTGGGAATGGTGAATGGAAAAAAACAAAACAAAACAAGAAATAAAGGCTTTGGATAATAATTAGTGTGAAATAATGTAATAACTATCAACGAGAAAAATCTCTATGAATTGACCATCTAGTCCTTGTGGGCAAACGGCAATTTTATGTGGGTGGATTTGTGTTATTTCTATTCACACCTGGAAAAATTTGATGACTACTGCTCTTACTTCATCTAAAATTTATACCTTCAAATAGCCTCTCAGTTCACTTGAAAAGCTCTGATATCATTTGGTTTCCATTGTCATCTTAAAGACCATCCTTAATTCTATGACCTATTCCCCCATTGGTGCTATCTTACTTTGCGGTCATTGATTATGCTTCTGATTCACTTGATAAATAAATGAAAATAATGATGTGGTATTGAGAAAATGATTTAACATGTAGCCCTGGTCATCTGCACTAGGTTGGATGAAACCACCCTACCAGGTCCTACACCTAAGCATGCATATGCTAATCAAGGTAGCTTAGATGTTTTCTTATTGGTTTTTCCTTGTTAAAATCGTGGTCCAATTTATTACTTTTGTCACTAAATACAACATTATTGAGAATTCACTGGATACATAGCAGTAAGATAGTCAAACGGATTTCACACAAAATGTGGACAGTACAGAAGACACAAGGTTACAGAAGAAAGCCTCTGAAAGGTAAGAGGATAGTATACTAACCAAATTTTTTACTGATTTGAAACACACTTTGTTTCCTGGGCAGTAAGAAATGACTACGTTTTGCAGCTCATCTGGGAGACAGATAAAGCCTCTAATTCCAGCCTCAGAAGCTCCCATGAATGCCAGTCAATTGCCATATTTGGACTATCTCACTTTATTAAAGAACTTAGGGGGTTTTAAGAGAACAATAAGAAAGTGGGTTGTCTTTTTCACAAGTTTCTGAGACAACACCTGCTGCCCACCAGTGGGCTCCTATTTGCTGTAAATCACTGAGATATAAAATTTTGCCTTTATGCTTTCATGCAAATTTAAGCACACAAAAGAGCAGTAGTACTGTCTTGTACATTAGATTCAGTAGAGTGAAGTGGGTCTCTCGAGACCTATTTAATCTTTTTCTAAAAGAATAGACAAATTTGGGGGAGTAATTACTCTAAGTTGTGTCAATCCACAAGGTACAAAGATATATATTTTGCTGTGTGTGGAGGAGAATGGCAGCAAATAGCACCCAAAAC
This sequence comes from Lynx canadensis, assembly GCF_007474595.2. Classification (NCBI taxonomy): domain Eukaryota; kingdom Metazoa; phylum Chordata; class Mammalia; order Carnivora; family Felidae; genus Lynx; species Lynx canadensis. The sequence continues at coordinate 32,685,772 of NC_044319.2, forward strand.
CAAATTTAATTTCTAGTAAATACAGAGAGGAGAAAAAACAATCCATAAACTTGATCAATGGGTTTCTAATTAATTAGTTATCTGAAAAAGCCAGGGCACCTTCACCTTTTCGTGTGTGTGTGTGTGTGTGTGTGTGTGTGTGTGTATGTGTGTGTATGTGTGTAGTATGCATGTAGGTGTGTGTGTATACAGATACACGTACACATAATTCATAATCTTTGAGGACTTGGCAGCTGGGGTGGAGGTAGGGTCCTTCATGAAAAGTTTTAAAATTGTTGATTAATTTTTAAGTCATTGGACTTGATATCTACACCAGATAACCCCATAAAGATAGATCAAAGCACATGCACAATTCTGGACTGAGTCTGCAGAAAGACAGATTTAGCAAATAACAGCTAGTTAGGTCTTTCCGTCAGTGAAGGAGAAAGCACCACACTGGTCTCATAATATGTTTGATTATTGATTAGGCTTTGTCACAGCTACAAATATGACTCTTCTCATTAAGAAAATCTCAGTTCTTAGCAATGCAGTCCGTTGTTGTGAAGCCAGAAGAGATACTTGTAGCATTGAATGCTTAAATCCAGTTTCCCAGTAAGGTCTGCGTTCCCTAACCCCACCCCACCTTTAAATCTCTTTCCACTGCTGAAAATATGTATGCAAGAGAGTTCACCATTTGATGCACATTCTAACTTTATAACATAACTCATCTATAAAAAAACCTGGAAAACACTTATTAGTGTAACAATAAAAGAATAGATCTTTCCCTTTAATGCAACTCTGTAACATACATTCTTAAACCTCATGTCACCCAATATGGCATTTGTATTTTATCTTCTAATTCATGTTATGAATGCATAGAGCTGCCATTTTTTAAACTAAAAAATATTAGGAGTTCACTGTCTTTTTGGATTTCTTTTAAGGCCTTTTCAGTAGAGCCAAGCTGATGTGATAATGTCTATGCATGGTTTTGTTATTGTGGTAATAACAGGTCCTAGCTTACCATAATATATAGTACTAAGTTGGGTCTGGGAACAATGGCATAGTGCTTTTTGGTAATTGGTAAATAGTATGTTTTTGTCTAGTTTAATTAGAAATCAGAAAGAGAGAAAGAAAATATTTTTCATATATACAAAACATTCTATTTAATAAAGTATATGCATAAAATTATATACTGGGTAAGAAGCGAAATTAAAAAGAGAACAGCTTATAATATTCCTGATTAATAAGAGTTCTAAATATAAAAACAACAAATGGAAACGCCTTGCCATTTAAAAAAATTAGCACATTATACAACTTTTACAGACTTCAGAGGAAATAAAGATCTTGTGACACTGTTCTGAGGAATCTTTACATTTATAAAAATCGAAGGCCTAATTTTGCAAATACAACTTTCAAGCTGTATGAGCAAATTTAACTTACATGAAAGGCACAGGATGACATCACGTTGAAGAACGTATCTGTAAATTTCATAAAATCTAGTCACAAGTCACTAGAAATTTCATAAGGAATCTCAGAACTGTTTTTAATATGATGTTCTGACTCAAACTGAGAACTGGAGAGTCTTTATATCACAAGTACAAATTCAAGAGTGAAGAAGACTGAGAGAGAACAGTTTCTTATTTGAATGCTACCTGCTTTATGCAGTGTTGTTTACGAAGTTCTCAGAGCAGATAATTAAAATTAAAATTCTCTTGAACTTGAATTGTTTTCGATTTTCAACAGCTTATCTACTATTTTTTTTAGTTTGTAAAAAATGTATTTTCACGTTACTACAATTTTAAAGAGTCAGTCGTGGAAAGAAATGTTAAAGTCCTGCTCTATTAGCTTCCTACATTGGAATACAGGAATACAGAAAGTGCTTTCAACAGAAAGTTACGTAGTTCTACAGGACAACCTGTCTAAAAGACTTGCAAGGGACCAGTACAGGAACTGGGTCTCTTTGGATCAGGCAAAAGCAGAGGCAAATGAAGAAATGAGCTTTTTTTTTTCCAAAGTGACATATAAAAAAAATTCCTTTATGAAAATGAAGACTCGCTTGCACTTAAGATTTAGTGCTATTAAGAAGAACTGAGGCACAAGGAAACTAAGTGCACAAAGGAAAAATATCTGAAATGAAAGTGTTTTCTATGTAATTGAAACCCTTCGCCGTTAGATATGCCTCATGACAGAGCCGGAGACGTATTTCTTCAGATTAAAGAACATTACCAACCCCAGTGACAAGCCAGTCAAAATACGTGTTTCCTGGTTAGCGTTTGCGGGGGCGGGGGCGGCGGGGGGGGGGGGGGAGAGGACACTACAACAGTGTTGCAACTAAGGATTCTGATTTTAAAAAATCGGTTACAATTTTGATTTTTCATGAAAGTCCTGGCTCTTTGCTAAAGTGAAATTAACTTCAAACCAAAAGCATGTTCTTAAAACTCTGGAGAACTGTTAACTGTGATGATGTAAGTTTCTCATTTCCCAAACAAGCTCTACCAGAGACACATCTTTTCTTCCTTTATGTCAGGATTAGACGCTCTTTCCACACAATTTAAAGCATTCTGGTAGAAGGTTGAGGATGACGCTTCAAAGAACAGCTCTTCTAATGGTGACTAGGTAAAAACAGCAATGCTGCAATCAGAAATAATGCTGCCTTGGACTGTAATTGCTTGTTTATCCTATTCATCATGACTCTAGTAACGCATGCCATCTACACACTTGCTGTCCCTTCGACTCTTTCATTTCAGTCCAGTGATTGAGCTCCTCTTCTCCAGAGCTGTTCAGACCTAAAGAAATCCAGCCTATCATCTCTTTCCTTTTCATGCTGCGTTTGTTATACACAGACAGTATGAGTGTCACATCAGAAAGTTGAAACAGGGCCACTTGAAAAACAAATGTTTCCTTGTATACTGGATTAGGCTGCCCTCTGCGGATGGATGTCTTGCATTTGGACATCTCTTGACCCATGGAATTCAGGAGAGTTAATTTAACATACGTATCTAAGGAAAAAAACAACAACATACCACAAATATCATTTGAAACAAACTCAAGACACCTTACTTGTGACATCTGCCGAGAACATTAAGTATTTATACTTTATAAGGATATGGTGTATACCATGTTTCATGGAATTTCAACTGATTCCATTTTGATGTAGATGCTTATTCAATGTGCCAAGTACAGAGAATGCTAGGTAGGCAGAAAATCTTTTGTGGGTCATAATATCTTAACCTCGCTATTTCTACGTTATGGTTAGAATTTAAAGGTATACCTCATAATCCTTCCTCCACCCTCCCACCCTCCGCTTCCCCTCTCCCCCACCCCCGCTCCCCAGCCTTGACCTCCCACTCCCACCCCTGTCCAACCCCATCCCCATTTAGCTTCACTAAGCAGGACGTCATAGCATTAATAAACACTTAGCAAGCTCAATTAGCCACAACACTGTAAAGCATTCCACTGTGTTTTCAGAGAATAAGAATAAACAAACAAATAGAAATGAAGGCAAATGGAAAAGAGGAAAAGAAGACAAGAATGCAAAGATGACATCAAAACAGCTTAGGATGAAATGTCAAAAAAATCTCTGCATGGATGTGGTTTTTAAATATATTTTAAAAACATTTAAAAGGGCCAAAATGAAGCCAAATGCATTAGGGTTCAAAGTTTAGCAAATCAAGTAAAACTTTCTCCTGGTTTCATGCAAGAGTACATTTAATGTGCTTTTTGGGTAGTTAAAATACTACAGGGATTCTTTTTTGGCATAATTGAATGTGAAATTTAAAGTATGGTATTCTTAACTATTTTCATGAATTAGAAAAAAAACTGATGTGATGTTTCGTGTACAAAGTGAAACATAACAGTTCATCGCCTGGTTATTTGGAAGATAAACCCTCTCTTCAAACAACTGTGTTTTCAAGTTGGTTAGACTCATGCAAATGACCTTCAGCATGGTGATCCATCATGTGTACTTCATATCAAAATTTCAATTAATTTTAATGACAATTGCAATATTTCTCATGAAATATCTATTATATGAATCAAAATACAATAAATGAAAAATAAAACCGTTAATTTAAAAAGTTTTGCTTATTTTATACATACTCTGAATACCATCATCCATAATCAGAGATAAATTCTAAGTTAGTTTTATTTAAAGTACCACAGATAATAAATGTGCATTTTGTTTTGGAAACCAACATGGTGGACAGCTTCACTGCTGGCAAGTTTTAGGGTATTTTGTTTTTGCATGAAAAGACAACATCCAATTAGCCTCTACAGGAACTCACCTCGGATTATATAAACCTGTCCACCTATCAAGTGTTTTAGACAACAGAACAGTCCATCTGACAACAGGGGGTGGAAAGCAGTAAAAGAAATAATGACCAGATGTCAATTGTTGGGTGAAAGAGGGTCAAAGGTTAGAATTAAAGAGGAAACACTGTTCACTGGGGTGGAAGAACACAAAACTTCAGCATTTTAATTGAGGCAGAGGGCTGAACAAAAGGGTTGTTGGGTAAATTTCATGGAATGAGAATTTTTAAGGTCATTGTGTAATCTTAAACAAAAATTACACTGTTTTAAAGGGGTACATCTTTATAATGATATCCTCTTGGTCTAAAGCACATTGAACATAGAATCATGCAAATTATCAGACTATAAAAGACTGAATAAAAGTCATTATATAATTATTATTATGCTAAGTTTTGAAGTCTATCCATGCAATATTAAATATTTCAAATACTTCTATTACTTTCAATGTAATATAAAGGTAAGTTAAACAAAAGAAAATAGAACTGTCAAAATTTTTGCTCTTGAATGTCCCCACGTTTCTTTCGATTATTCAGTCGATAACACAGTTCAAGGCCTACAACCAGGTATATACAAAGGGTCACCATCTTATATAATGTATACAGTATACGACAAACTGATACATTACTTTATAAATACTCCACTTCTTACAATTAATTTTAATGTTGACTTTTTTACCTACTAGCTGCTTCCCAGTTAACACCATTAACCACCCTGATGCTGACGATCTAATTCTGAAATAGAATTGTTCTACTTTAAATTGTTTTATTCCATGAATTGCTCTAACTAACCCTCACCTACTCTAAGTTTGGATGCATTATAACCTCTCACCCTGTTTATTATCCACCTCCGCTCTCTTCATTTTAGCTCTGGTTAGTGTTTCTCTGTTTCTATCAGAGTGGGTACAGCAAGGACAGAAAGGCAAGCATATCATTCCATTCTGCTATTTTTTAGTATTTCAAACTGAGTATTTGTCAAAAAATCAAACTGTTAGCTAAAGCACAAATGGCAAACTGATAGCTGCTGGCCGGATGTAACCCCACATACTTATTTTGTTTATCTGTTACAGTGTTCAGAAGTTTTCGATTTGCATGTCTTGAGGCTGGGCATGCATCTTGCATCTGGCATGTGCCTCACCATGCTCCTTATCTCCTGCCTGCAAAGTTTGTTCATTTAAGGTACTTTCCAGGCCAGGCCACGTGAGTTTGCATTCTAAATAGGTATCAATAAAGATAACCCTGGCCACACTTCCAAAGTTGTTTATTCTAGTAATTGCTTCCTTCCCCCCTCTGAATTGGGGGACAATAATAATTCCATCCCTCTTTTATGCACCTTCGTCTGACTTCAGTCTTAGATAACCCTGTGAAAGACACAACCTTAATTTCACATATGAGGAAACAGACTTAGGGGGAGTTAGGTTATTCATCCAAGGGTAGAAATATGAACATAATTTTGGCCTTCTGACTTTTAATTCAGGAAGAGATACATTCCATGATGTCTGTAAGAAGCAAGGTTTCCAATATTACTTAGGGAAAATCAAATATATTTTTATGACTTTTCACTTAAGTTGAAAAGACAATGTTTAGGACATTGGGAGGTAAAGTTCATTTAATTCAAGGGTAGAAAAAGTTTCCCCTCCAATAATTATTTAATACTTGGAGTAAAAGATGGCTTTTAAGCAAGTCTGTGGGAAATCTTTAAGCAAATTTAAGGTGGCCATTACTAGTTAAGATTTCCTTTCAATTGTTTAGGGCACTAACAGCCTTAGTTTTAGAGAGTATAAAGAAGCTGCTACATTCCTAGCTTATTTCTGCAGATATCAATAGACATTTAGGGAGGTGTACTGACAGTCTCTCTGTACTCCCATAATCCGCCCCCATGCCTGTGAGCGGGAAGAGAGACAAGGAGAGGGGAGTGAAAGGCATAGGGACCAGAGCAGAGGCATACCTTCTCACTTGCCTTTCCTAGTGTCTAGGGGAAATATCAAACTATTCCTTATTCTGTTTGTCCTGGTAAAGGCAAAGCCACGCCATTTAAGAAAAGACTGCAGGCAGTACCGATTTATAACATTAAGGGAGGAAAACTGTGAAGAAGCAGTTTCTTCTTAAATTATCATAGGGGAGAAAAGAGAAAAAAATATAGAAGTATAAACATTAGTTCATAGTACTGCATGCAGACAGAAAATACAACATCAATCTTAAGTTGACAACAACAGCCATACAGATTCCTGTGATCGTATCTGTGGAATATTCTTAACTTTAAAAAAACCCTGTAACTTTTTCTAGCACTGGAAGATAATGGCTATGATAGGGATAATTTATTCGGCAGGCACTATGAAAAATTAAAAGTCTTGTCTCCTTACAATTAATATTTTGAATTTCAAATTTTTCTACTTCCCAAATGACTGGAAATAGAAAGCATGAAACAGATTAGCTGATGATTATTACACCATTTCATTTTGATCAGTTAAGACTAAATGATAGGACTGAGGCCCTTAACACTGAGAGTCCCATAAGTGCAGAAAACAGAAGAATTAAAAAAAAAATTTTTTTTTTTTTTTTTACTCACTGGGTGGTCTGTTTGCTGCCAAGTTTTTGAAGTGGCTGCCTTTTATCACTTCTGCTGATAGTCTGCCAGTTGTGGCATTGTAAAGCAGGCCAATGAGGATTTCTGGAACGGAGCCATGTTCAAGAGACTGGCATGAGGATGTACTTTCGCTACAGGACATTTCTGACATGCTCATTTGGGAGTCACAGCCCTGTAATCAAGAATGAAATCTTTATAGTATCTTTAAAAAAAAGAAAAAAAAAGATATATTAAGAGATACAGCATAAATGCTGTGTCATTACAATTGGGTAAATCACAATAAAGACAAGAGTTGCAAGCAAAATTCCCAAAAAGCTAGATTCGAAGTGTTGTTCTTAGCATATTTTAGTCTCTGGATCTCTTTTCATTACACAGCAGTCAAAGAAATAATAGGACATGAGTAGGTTTCATAAATCCCCATGTATTTATATACAGATCAGAAAGGACAAACTTCTTAAACTCATAGGTGTCAGTGAACTATTTTTGGAATGTGAAAAATTGTTGTTTAAAGACTTATTAACCTTAAAGACTGACACAGACTTAGGCTCAATTACATTAAGCATAAATGTCTTTACTGTGTCTTTAATGACACAGAGTGGAAAACTTTGATTAAATAAACAAGACAAAAAGTTCTGCTACTTGTAAGTCAATATGTAAAACTGAGATATAGAAAGTTTAAAAGGATGGGAAATTACTTATCATGCAAATAATAACCAAGAGAAAATTGGTATAGATAGATCAGTATAAGTCAAGGTTAGCTTAAAGGCAATAACGAGGAAGAGTAAGCTCAATTTGAACTTTCATTTTACCAGGAAGATAAGGTAACTCCAAATTTGCAAGCACTTAGTAACAGGTGCTTAAAATACAGAAAGCAGAATTTGCCAGAACTAGAAAGAGAAGTAGGCAAATCAACAACTAATGGGGATAACTTGAGCATACTTCTTTCAGTAACTGACCAAACAGATAGACAAATAAATGCAGTAAAAATGTAGAAGATTTGAATATCACAATAAGCAAAACTGACCTAAGGGTAATCTGTAGAACACCATACCCCACAACTATGAAATACACATTTTTTCAAGCACACAGTGGTAGTTTTACAAAACTAATTACAAAAATAAAGCAAAGAGCAAAGATTTTTAAATGGCAGGACTCTTTCAGGATAGGTCTTTTAATCAGGTAGAAATCAAAACTATCTTCTAGTAAAGAGGAAAAAGTGCCCTATATATTTGGAAATAGCCCATGGTAACTAAATCATAATGAAGACAAGTTATCAGAAAAGAGTAATAAAAATAAACACTGGAGAGTCCAATTTAAGAAGAAAGAGAGAAGGCACAAAAAACAGGAATGAAAACGGAGACGTCACTACCTATGCTATGGATTATAAAGACATAAAAGGAAGGTAAAAAAAAATTTCTTCCAACAAATTTGAAATTCTGATGAAATGGATAGATTCCTGGAAAACTACAACTAACCAAAATGCACACAAGAAGAAATAAAGTATCTAAATAGTGTTACTGAAAAAATTGAATTTATAACTAAAAACCTTTCCAAAACAAACAAAAAACAAAACTAAAAAACTTTAGGTAGATGGCTTCACTGGTGAATTCTAATTAATACTGCTAATCTTATGAAAACTCTTCCAGATGGGGAAAGAGGAAACACTCTCTAGTTTTACTTCAAGACTCTAGCAAAACCTTAAAGACAAAGCCTGACAAGGACATTATTTAAAAAAAAAAAATACAGGATTTTCTCATTCATGAACTTTGATTTCAAACCCTAAATAAACAACTGGCAAACCAAATCTAGCAATATATAATATCATACTTAATAGAAAAATTTTTGGGTGTTTCCCCTTTGAAATTGGGGATGTGACAATAATGCCAACCATTACCACTTCTAGTTAACATTGTAGTGGAGATTCTACTCACGAAGCCTTACTGAGCCTTACTAGCCTTACTTAGCTTACTAAGCCTTACTAGCCTTACTAAGGGCAAGAAAAGAAAAGAAAGGAAGAGAAGAGAAGAGAACAGAACAGAAGAGAAGAGAAGAGAAAAAGAAGAGAAGAAAAGAGAAGAGAGGAGAAGAGAAGCGAAAAGAGGAAATGAAGGAAAAGGAAGTAAAAGAAAAGGAAAGAAAAGCTACGGAAAGCCTTACTAGCCTTCTAAGGGCAAGAAAAGGAAAGGAAAGGAAAGGAAAGGAAAGGAAAGGAAAGGAAAGGAAAGGAAAGGAAAGGAAAGGAAAGAAGGGAAGGGAAAAAGAAAAGAAGAGAAGAAAAGAGAAGAGAGGAGAAGAGAAAAGAGGAAATGAAGGAAAAGGAAGTAAAGGAAAAGGAAAGAAAAGCTATGAAAAAAAGATTTGGAGGGGAGGAGATAAAACTCCTTATGTGCCTATTATGTAACTATGTGTACCTGAAATCTAAACAAGTGCACAGATGAATTACAATTGCATACAAAGATAAAAACTATAAATCAACACATTGTTATATACCAACTAAACTTTGAAAATAGAATTTATTCAAAAATAGCATCTGTTAGAACATAAGATATAAAATATCCAGGAATAAATGTACAAATGATATGTGAGGCCTCTACACAGAACACTATGAATATTACTGAGGCAAACTGAGAAGTGCTACATAGATATACCACATTAATGTATTAGAAAGCCCAATTTTGTCATATCCTCTCCAGATTGACCTGTAGATTAAATGCAGTAACAGTCAAAATCTCAATAGGTTTCTTTGTGGAGCTTGACAAACTAATCCTAAAGTGCTCATGGTATACACATACAATGCAGAATTATTCGCCCTTAAAAAAGAAGGAAATCCTGCCATTATGTGACAACATGGATGAACCTGGAGGACATGAGGCTGAATGAAATAAGCCAGGCACAGACAAATACTGCATGATTCCACATACATGAGATATCTAAAAAAGTCACACTCACAGAAGCAGAAAGCAGAATGTTGGTTGCTGAAGGGTGGGGGTAGTGGAATGAAGAGGTGCTGTTCAATGAGCATAAAGTTACAGTTATGCAAGATGAATAAGTTCTAGAGGTCTGCTGTACGACCCAGTGCCTGTAGTTAACGATACTGTGTTGTATACTTACGCATTTTTTTTTTAATTTTTTTTCAACGTTTTTATTTATTTTTGGGACAGAGAGAGACAGAGCATGAATTGGGGAGGGGCAGAGAGAGAAGGAGACACAGAATCGGAAACAGGCTCCAGGCTCTGAGCCATCAGCCCAGAGCCTGACGTGGGGCTCGAACTCACGGACCGCGAGATCGTGACCTGGCTGAAGTCGGACGCTTAACCGACTGCGCCACCCAGGCGCCCCTACTTACGCATTTGTTAAAGGGTGGACATCGTGTTAAATGTCCTTTTTACCAAAATATAATATAATATAATGAAATGGCATGAAATAAAAATACATGGCAGAATGCCCTGTTCTACTGAGTATCTACTATCAAAATTTATTATAAAGTTACATCATTTAAGACAATGTGACAAAAACAATGTACAATAGACTACCAGAATAGAAAGACCACAAATTAACCTAGTCATACACAGACACTTAATTTACAAGAGTGGAACCACAACGCAGTGGGGAAAGGATCATAATGAATAGTGCTAAGACAACTGGCTATCCACCCAGAAATCAATGAAAACTAACCCCTACTTCAAAACATGCCAGAAAGTCAATTCTGAATTTAAATATAAAAAGAAAAATGATAGGGGCACCTGGGTAGGTCAGTCAGTTAAGTATCTGACTCTTGATTTTGAGTCAGGTCGTGATGTCACAGTCGGTGGGACTGAGCCCTGCGTCGGGCTCTGTCTTAACAGTGTGGAGCCTGCTTGGGATTTTCTCTGTTCCTCTCTCTCTGTCCCTTCGTCTCTCTCTCTCTCTCTCTCAAAATAAATAAAAAAACTAAAAAAAAACAAAATGATTAATCTATATGTTAACATAGGGGATCATATTCATGATCGCAGGGTAGGGAAAGACTTCCTACAGAGGTTACAAAAGCATTAATCATAAAGGAGAAGTTTGGTGAATCTGACAAAATTAAAATTAAGAATTTCTAAGCTTCAGCAGAGACTTTTAGGATGGAAAAGAGGCAAACAATCAGTTGTGAGAAGAGGTCTACAACACATATAGTTAACAATCAGCTCAAATCCAGAATATGTAAAGAACACTTATAAATCAATAAGAAAATGACAACACAATATAAAAGTGAGGAGACATCTGAACCAGCAATTTCACAGAAGAATAGCCAATGAAATATATGAAATGTTGTTCATTAGTAATCAGGGAAATGGAAATTAAAACCATGAGGTGTCAATACGCAACAAACAGGCTAAAATAAGAGTGTGGTGAGTTCACAGAGCAATGGGAACTTACATGTTCCTCTGGTGGTAAAGTAATATGGCTTTTAAAAATGTTAAAAATACACTTACCTTATGACATGGCAATACATACCCATCAGAAATATGTACCATGTTTATCAAAAGCCATATGAAAGAATGTCCATAGCAACATTATTCACAAGGGCCCCAAAGAGCAGAAAGGATAAATAATCTGTGGTGACTTCATACAATATAGCAACAATACTGTACATATACAGCAACGAAAACTAATTATAACTACATTTACAAACACGACTTAGAGTGAAAAATGCTGAACCTAAACGGATACTTGGCTGTGTAATTTCATTTATGTAAATTTCAAAAACAGCAACCACACACACACACAAAAAACAAAACAAAACCAAAAACAGAAGAACAGACAAAACTGAACCACAGTATTTCCAATGCATGAATAAGTGGTAATACTATAAATCAAGCAAGCAAGTGATTAATATAAAAGTCAAAATTGTGGTTAACTCTAGGGGTGGGGAGAGAAGGTACAGTGATTGGGAAGGGCATGCTGGGGCTAGCTGCGGGTACTGGTAATGTTTTATTTCTTGCCCTGGATTGCAGTTACATGGGTAGTACATTTCTGTTTTTCATACTTTTCTAAAGTGTGCTGGATTTCAGAAGACAAAGGTTTAATGAAAGAATTATATGATACAAGTATATAATATATACACAAATTAATGTACAGCGATAAAAGTAAACATTTAAGACTTTATTTGAAGATTCCTAAGAGGATTAACTCCACAAGTTCCACAAAAAAAGATGATAATGCTTTTTTCTATAATGGACTTCCATATTTAAAATATATTAGATGTAGATTTTCAGATTTAAAAAAAAATCTAAAAATGTTTTATACAAATCCTCATGTCTGAGTCTACTGTTGGCTATATAAGTAATTAAGGAGAATTAATACACACCTGGAAACTGAATTAACTCACTGGACTGGTATTTAGATGGAAAAGTCTCATCTTTTCAAATTTAACTCTAAATCATAGAGGAGAAAGTCAAAAGGAATATACATCTTGTATTTCTAAATCATGGGTACACAAAACACATAGTTTGGTATGTTTTCATGACAGTTGGAGGAGGAAACATAATTTTAGTAAGTTTCAATTAGGATATATCATCACTTATGAAAATAGTGTCAAAAACATGCTCAAGCACATTTGGTGCATTTGCTACATTAGGCTATTACACTAGCAGCATCTGTTAGAATACTGTGAGATACATTTTTCATAATATAGTATTTTTCACATTAACCTACTGTCAGATATAATAAGATGTGAATCTAATATTTTCTTATTAACACAGAGGTCACATTGCCAATTTTGAGCAACAAAGCGATGTACCAAGAAAGTCCTGGAAAAGGCTTTTCTTGCTTCTAAGGAAAACAGCCAACTTCAGTCCTCACTTTACTGCTATAAAAATGTCCTTGTCTCCAAGCCCAACAGAAAAGCAAGAGTGATAAGATCCTTGGTGATCACATTCTATTTCAGTAAGCCCCGCTGAAATACAGTAGTGTTTAACACAAAAAACAAAACCAAAAACCAAAAACAAAAAACAAAAAAACCAAACCCCAAAACCCTCAACAACCACTATTGTCTAAAGGAATTCATTCTGAACTTATATAGCACCTTAGGAAAAGTGCCAATCTCAAGGTCCTCCCATCGCCATCAGTGTAATGCCTATCCAATACTGGCACAGGTGTGGCAGTCCAAGGAGATCACGGAGCACATCAGAAACAGTGTCGAGTAACTATATAAACAGACTAACTGCAGCAAAGGCAAATTAAATACAGATACTACATACCCCAGTGGCATCTTTCCTCTCACTGTCCCTCAGGGCATGCTGCTCTGTTCAGTGTGTACTCAGGAATCTCTACTCTCTCTGCAGAACCCATCATTAATTTATAATTGGGGCTTGCCCAGGTTGAAGTAACTGCAGGTGATTAACCCAAAGTCAAACAAATCCCAATCATAATTAGGTCTACTTAAAGGAGTCGTCCCACAGGCTCCCCAAAGTGAAAGTATATCTTCTTTCCACCTAAGATAGTTTTTTTTTTTTTAATTTCTTTTTCATACTTCCTCTCCTTCCCCCTGAGTCCTCTGCCCTAGGGTGGAGGATTATAAGCAATTCTGTGAAAGTAGAAAAAAGTCTATTTAATTTTTCAGAGAAATGAATAAACTCTATATAATGTTTACCATAAGCAGAATTAGTGCTTATGACAGCCATCACACATCCTTAATGGTGCCAATAGGTTAAAATTAGGTGGGAGCTTGCAAAGATGGAGGAAAAAAAACCCTAAGATTAAAAAACAACATAATTCCTATTAAGGAAATGTACTGGGCTTTTTATTAATACTAAACCGATTCCATCTTACTTGGAACCACTTAAAGTATTTTTAAGGTAAAACTGCTGAGCTGAGCAATGATAATTGCTATAAATTTGAGTAGTTTGTTGAATTTATTTTCACTGTGGCTGGAAGATATTCTCTAGTTTTTAATGTAATTTGCACATGAAAGGCTTCCACAACACTTTTCTGAAAATGGGGTGATGAGGGCACAGAGGGTGCTGACGTGTGACAAGAAGGAAGTCACCTACTGCAGGGTTGGAGCCGGCTGGTGTCATCTCTAACAGCACCTTCCCTCCTCAGGACCCTTTCCCAGCCCCGGTTACTCAACTTCTATCAGGCTAGGTAAGCCAGAGGCAATTGCAGCAAAGAGAAAGCAAGAACAGCATAACCGCTCCAAACCTTGCCCCAATCCAGCGTAAAGGAGACCCATGCTGTGTTCTAGTATCGGTAAAGACACCAAGTGACTCCAAAGGATAACTTACAAGTGAGCTAGGGATGGATGGAGAGCTGAAATTTCAGGGTAGTGTTGGAATCAGGATCCTTCTGGTTACAAGTGACAGAAAATTCAGCTTTAACTTAAGCAGAACAAGGGAATTTATTGGCATCTGTAACGCAACAGTGAGTAAGGTAGCTTCAGGTACTCACTGATCTACACCTTAACCTTGGTCCCCAGGAACTGGTTCTCTTTATCCATTTTTCAGCTGTGTTCCTCAATTTGACTTTACTCTCAGGTGGACACTTTCCTTCCTAGTTGCCAGTAGTGTTCAGCAGCTCTGAGTGTTGTAGGAAAGAGGAAGGCAGCATCCTGACTGCTTCAAGCAAAACTCCAGAACTTGCTAGTCAGGGCCCATGAAGATTTAATTCCAGGGCTTTGGAATAAAGTTACTTCATCAGGAGTACAAGGGCAGGCTGGTCTCCCAAGCAAGATCTGGATACTGTGGCCGCAAGAAGAGATATGTACGCTAGGTTGTTTGTGTCCGCTTTTCCTCCGCTTGGCCCCTCTAAGAGGATGTTCTAAGAGGAACATCACCCATGCTACTGAGGAGCTGCTTATGTTGTTGCTGTTGCTCTAATTGTGACTACCTCCCTCATGATCTTTGCTGGGTTCGGTCTGCAGTCATCTGGCTTGCAATAGCCAAGCAGGAGGAAAAGTGGTTCAGTGAAAGGGAATGTTACTACACTCCTGGAGCACAGCTCTGACATTCAGGTTAGATAATGGAGAGTGGAAGGAAAAGTAGTAAATCCGCATTTTCTCTTTCATAAAGTTTTTTTCATATCAACACTGAAAACTTAATGCATTGAGGTTTAAGATAAAAGGAAAATTAATTGTAAAATAAAAACAAAATATTTTATATTAACAATACCTGACTACAGCATCATGTAGAGATGGTCATGCAAAATTCCTGCTCTGATTAAGATGTATATATGGGTACACACATGTATGTACATATATGCACGTATTATTTTTCTTGCTGCATTCAATATGAACATACGTAATTTGGCATTCTTGTATATATGCTTGTGAGATTGGCTTATAAAGCTTATAGATTTTTCTCACACTGTCAAATAACTCTTATGCCATATAAACTATTTCAGAGGATGCAAAGGAAAAGTAGTCAACTTCTCTTTTGAGACTTGTATAATTTTGACATCAACTAGACAAAAAGAACATAAGAAATTACAAACCAATCTCACTTATAAACATACATGCAGAAATCCCAAATTAGACACTGTTGAGTTTAGCAAAAATATATACTTATGCACATATACATATATAATCATATACGTATACACACACACACATATATGTTTTTTTATCAAACTGGTATTATTCTGGGAGAGTTATTTGTTCAGTGAAGTTGGGGAAAACTTGCCTCTGAAACTCAACCATCTTTTTTTTCTTTCTCTCTTTCTTTTATGAGAATCTTTTTGACTACTGATTGAACTTCTTAATAATAGTAAGATCTTTTCTACGATCCCTAAATCACTTTTTAGAAATTTGTATTCTTCAAGAAAATTGCTCATTTCAAAGTAAGTTTTCATATTTGTTTTCCTAGAGTTGTTCTCCTTATGATTTTTAAATTTCCACTGAATTGGTGATTATGTTCTCCTTTTCATTTAACATATTGTTTCTTTTTTTTTCCTTATCAATATCTCCAGGAGTTTATCTACTATATTAGTAATTTCAAAAAACCAAATTTTCTTTCTGTTAAACTACTTTACTATTTTTCTTTCAATAATTTGTTTTTGTTTCAAACTTCTTCAGGTGGAAGGGTCTGCACTCTTTTTTACCCTCTTACAAGTATATTTAAGGCTATCCATTTCCCTCTAATATTGCTATAGCTGCACCATACAAATTTAATAATGTTTTCATTTGTTTGAGTTTAAATACTTCTAATTTCCATTATGTTTTTTTTTCCTTTGACTCTGAGTTAACTTTTTTGTTTGGGGGTGCCTGGGTGGCTTAGTCAGTTAAGCATCTGACTTTGGCTCGGGTCATGATCTTGTGGTTCATGAGTTTGAACCATGCATTGGGCTCTGTGCTGACAGCTTGGGGCCTGGAGCCTGCTTTAGATTCTGTGTCTCCCTCTCTCTCTGCCGTCCCCCCCCCCCCCAACTTGTTCTCTCTCTCTCTCTCTGTCTCTCAAAAATAAACTTTAAAAAAAGGAAAATTTTTTTGTTTGAGTACCTAAATATACAGAGTTAAGGGGTGGGAGTGGTAGGGAACAGCCTCTTTTAACCTCACCTTCTAATATGCTACTTCTCAGTTATGGAGTTCTAGCTAAATGGGTCTCTTTGCTATTCCTTGGAGCATCACACATACTCTGGGCTCTCAAGATTGGCTGTTCCATCTTCTTGCAATGTTCCTTCCTCACATACACACACGGCTAACTCCTCATTTCTTCCAAGTCTTTGCTCACGTGTTACACTCCCAATGAGTTTTATCCTACCTCTTATGTAAGTAGGCTTCATGCCCAGTGCAGAGCCCAATGTGGAGCCTGAACTCATGATCCTGAGATCAAGACCTGAGCTGAGGTCAAGAGTCAGATACTTAAGCTACTGAACCACCCAGGCACCCCTATCCTACCTCTTATTTAAAATTATACCTCCTTGAGACCAAAAGTGACAAGTAAAAAGGCAAGAAACACACAAGCAGTAAAAATGAATATTTCTGTAAAAATCAGTCAAGGAACTCACACACAGAAAAGGATATAACATATAATAACATATACCTAAAACATGGGGAGGCGAGGAGAAAAGAATGTGTTGATACTTGAACCATCAACCTAATATAGACTGCTATTTGCAGAAGAGGTTATATACAAACCTAAAGGCAACTAGATATCAAAAACCACTAATAAACATGCAAAGAATAAGACAAAGAAATTCAAACATGTCACTAAAGAAAACCAGCAAAACATGAAAGAGAAAGACAAGAAAGGATCAGAGAAAGTCTCCAGAAACTATGACAAAACAAGTAATAAAATAGCAATAAATATGTATCTGTGAATAATTACTCTGAATATAAATGGATTAAATACACCAATCAAAAGATGTAGGGAGTCAGAATGGCTTAAAAACAAACAAACAAAAAAACTCCAAGATCCATCTATATGCTGCCTACAACAGACTCATTTTAGACCTAAAGACACTTGCAGATTGAAAGTGAGGGGATGGAGAAGCATCTATCATGCAAGTGGATGTCAAAAGAAAGCCAGAGCAGCAGTACTTATACTGGACAAACTAGACTTTAAAACAAAGACTGTAACAAGGACACCATATAATCATAAAGGGGACCATCCAACAAGAAGATATTATAATTGCAAATATTTATTCACCCAGTATGAGAGCACCCAAATATATCAAACAATTAATAATAAACATAAAGGGACGAATTGATAATTATACAGTAACAGGGGACTTTAACACTACACTTACATCAATGGACACATCATCCAAATAATAAATAAATAAGGAGACAATGGACACACTGGACCAGATGGGCTGAACAGATATATTCAGAACATTTTATCCTGTAACAGTAGAATACACATTCTTTTCAAGTATACATGGAGCATTCTCCAGAATATATCACATATTAGGTCACAAAAGAGGCCTCAACGAATACAAAAAGGCTGAAGTCATACCATGCACCTTTTCTGACCACAGTGCTATGAAACTAGAAGTTAACCACAAGAAAAACATCTACAAAGACCACTAATACATGGAGGTTAAACAACATGCTACTAAACAATGAATGGGTCAACCAGGAAATCAAAGAGGAATAAAAAAAAATACATGGAAACAAATGAAAATGAAAACACAATGGCCCCAAACCTTTGGGATCCAGCAAAAGTGGTCCTAAGAGGGAAGTATATAGTAACACAGGTCTACCTCAAGAAGCAAGAAAAATCTCAAATAAATAACCACATTTTATACCTACTGGAGCTAGGAAAAGAACAACAAACAAAGCCTAAAGCCAGCAGAAGGGAGGAAATAATAAAGATTAGAGCAGAAATAAATGACATAAAAACTAAAAAAAAAAAAAAAAAAAAAAAAAAAAAGAACAGATCATTGAAACCAGGAGCTGACTCTTTGAAAAAAATAATGAAATTGATAAACGTCTACATCTAGCCAGACTTATCAAAGAGTAAGGACCCCAATAAATAAAATCCCAAATGAGAGAGGAGAAATAACAACCAACACCACAGAAATACAGATGATTATAAGAGAATATTATGAAAAACTATATGCCAACAAACTGGACAACGTAGAAGAAATGGATACATTCCTAGAAACATATAAACTACCAAAACTCAAACAGAAAGAAATAGAAAACCTGAACAGAGAGATAACCTGCAAAGAAATTGAATCAGTAACCAAAAAACTCTCAACAAACAAAAGCCCAGGACCAGATGGCTTCACAGGCGAATTCCAGCAAACACTTAAAGAAGAGTTAATACCTATTCTCAAACTATTCCAAGAAACAGAAAAGGAAGGAAAACTTCCAAATTCATTCTATGAGGCCATCATTGCCCTGATACCAAAAGCAAATATAGACATAACTAAAAAAGAGAACTACAAGCCAGTATCCTGGAGGAACGCAGATGCAAAAATTCTCAAGAAAATACTAGCAAATGCAATCCAATAATATATTAAAAAATTTATTCACCACAATCAAGTGGGATTTTTTTCTGGATTGCAAGAAAATTTGCAAAACAAACAATATGATCATTTCAATATATGCAGAAAAAGCATTTGACAAAGTATAGCATCCATTCATGATAAAAACCCTCAACAAAATAGATTCACAGGGAACATACCTCAACATAATAAAGGCCAGCTATGAAAACACCCACAGCTAATATCATCCTCAATGGGGAAAAACGGAGAACTTTTCCTCTATGGTCAGGAGCAAGACAGGATGTCTACTCTCACTTTTATTCAACACGGTACTAGAAGTCCTAGCCACAGCAATCAGACAACAAAAAGAACTAAAAGGCATCCGGGGTGCCTGCCTGGCTCAGTCAGTAGAGCATGTGACTCTTGATCTGAGAGTAATGAGTTCAATCCCCACGTTGGGCAAGGAGACTACTTAAAATAAATAAAATTAATTTAAAAAATAAAAGGCACCCAAATCAGCAAAAGGGAAGTAAAACTTTCACTACTTGAAGATGACACAGTATTATATATAGAAAACTTGAAAGACTCCACCAAAAATCAGCTAGAACTGATAAACGATTCCAGTAAAATCCCAAGATACAAAATCAGCATACAGAAATCTGCTGCATTTCTATACATCGATAATGTAGTAGGAGAAAGGGAAATTAAGGAATCATTCTCACTTACAATAGCACCAAGAACAATAAGATAACTGGGAATAAGCGTAACCAAAGACGTAAAAGACTTTACTCTGAAAACTATCAAACACTGATGAAAGAAATTGAAGACAACACAAAGAAATAGAAAGACATACAGAACTCATGGATTAGAAGAACAAACTGTTAAAATGTCTATACTACCCAAAGCAATCTACCCATTTAATGCAATCCCTATCAAAATATCAACAGCATTTTTCACAGAACTAGAACCAACAATCCTAAAATTTGCAGGAAACCGCAGAAGATCAAATACTCAAGGAAACTCTGAAAAAGGAAAGAAAAACAAAGCTTAGAGGCATCACTATTCCAGACTTCAAGTTATATCACAAAGCTGAAGTAATCAAAACAGTATGGTACTGGCACAAAAATAGACATATATCAAGTGAACAGAATAGAAAACCCAGAAATGAACTCATAATTATATGGTCAATTAATCTTCAACAAAACAGGAAAGAATATCCAGTGGGAAAAAGAATGCCTCTTCAAAAAATGGTGTTGGAAAAACTGGTCAGCAACATGCAACAACATGAAACTGGACCACTTTCTTATACCATACATTAAAATAAATTC
This sequence comes from Lynx canadensis, assembly GCF_007474595.2. NCBI lineage: Eukaryota > Metazoa > Chordata > Mammalia > Carnivora > Felidae > Lynx > Lynx canadensis. Next base: position 32,705,862 of record NC_044319.2, read on the forward strand.
AAAAAGGATTAAAGACCTAAACCCATAAAAATCCTAGAAGAGAACACAGGCAGTAACTTCTTTGACATCAACTGCAGCAACTTTTTAGATAGGTCTCCTGAGGCAAGGGAAACAAAATAAAAAATAAACTATTGGGACTACATCAAAATAAAAACTTCTGCACAGTGAAGGAAACAACAAAACTAAAAGGTAACCTAAGAAATGGGAAAAGATATTGCAAATGACATATATGATAAAGGGTTAGTACTCAAAATATATAAAGAACTTATAAAACTCAACACCCAAACAACAAATAATCTAATTAAAAATAGGCAGAAGGCATGAATAGGCATTTCTCCAAAAAAGACATCCAGATGGTCAACAGACATGAAAAGATGCTCATCATCACTTATCATTAGGGAAATGCAAATCAAAAGTACAATGAGATATCATCTCATGCCTGTCAGAGTGGCTGAAATCAACAACACCAGAATACAACAGGTATTGGTGAGGATGTGGAGAAAGAGGAACCCTCTTACACTGTTGATGGGAATGAAAACTGGTGCAAACACTCTAGAAAAAAGTATGGAGGTTCCTCAAAGAGTTAAAAATAGAACTACCCTGTGATCCAGCAATTGCACTACTATGTATTTAACCAAAGAATACAAGAACACTAATTCAAAGGGATACATGCATCCCTATGTTTATAGCAGCATTATCTACAATAGCCAAATTATGGAAACAGCCCAAATGTCCATCCACTGATGAATGGATAAATGTGTACACACACACACACACACACACACACACACACACACACAGAAACATTACTCAGCCATGAAAAAGAATGAAACCTTGCCATTTGCAATGACATGGATGGAGGTAGACAGTATTATGCTAAGTGAAATAAGTCAGTCAGAGAAAGAGAAATACCATATGATTTCACTCATATGTAGAATGTAAGATATAAAACAAATGAGTACAGAGGAAAAAGAGAAAGGCAAACCAAGAAACAGACTCTTAACTATAGAGAACAAACTGATGGTTACCCTCTCTCTCTGTCTCTCTCTCTCTCCCCTTCTCTATAATGAGTTAAGTTCCATACAGGTCAAAATTTATTCGTTTTTTTCATTAATGTACACCAAATAGCTAGAACAATGTCTGACAAAATATGTGTGCAACAGATATATGTTGAATGAATTTCTGATTTCATTGCAATGTGGTCAAAGAATGAAGTTTATATGATATTGATTCTTTGATATTTGTGGAGACTTCCTTTGTAGCCTAGCATATGATTGACGTTTGTAACTGCTCTACATATGCTTAAATTTATTAAGTTGAGGTCTCATATATAAATCAGACTTGTTAAGTGTTACTCAAATCTTCCATATCCTTACTTGTATTTTTCTGCTTGCTCTATCTATCTCTGCTTATTTAGATTTTCTACGTGTTTAACAATCTCTTCGCTCACCATCAGTTCTTCCATCTTTTTTCTTACTCTGAATTCAATGTTCTTCTTATAAAAGTATAATGCTTTAGTAATTATTCCAGCAATGATCTACGAGTGGTAAACTCTCTTGGCCTTTGCCTGAAAATATCTCGAGTTTGCTTTCTCCCCGAAATGATATTTAGGTGGTGATAATATTCTAAGTTGGTAGTTCATTTGCCCTGGCACCTTAAAGATACCATACCACTGCCTTCTGGTCCTTACGGCTATTGTGAAGCCTTCTGTTAGATGAATAGTTTTCTTATATTTTCTCTGTGGTTACTTTCATCATTTTGTCTTTGGTGTTTTGTCCTCTCCCTTGTAACTTTTATAGGCGTGCATTTGTTTTGATATTCCTGTGTAGGACCTGTCTTTTCTCAATCTGATGATCTAAGTATTTCAAACATTGCCTCTCATTTTCTATAGTCTGTCATTCTGCAGTTCTTATAAGAAAATATACTTAACATTCTCATTCTACCCTCCCTATTCCTTACACTCTTATTCATATTTTTCATTGATTCTATTTTTAATGACTCTATTTTTCATTCTGGAAGTTCCATATGGTCATTATTTAAATCTGTCTTCTTTTCCATATTGTCTTGTTCTTTCCTTGTGGTTTCTATTACTTCTCTTAGCTCTTTATTCATTTAAAACATATTTATTGTATAATCTCTTTCACAGTGTTCTATTAGTTTATGTCCTAGAGATGCCAATATACCTATCTTTGGGGTCTACTAACTATCATTCAGGTGGATCATTTCTTTGTGCTTGTATTTAAAAAATGTGAATCTTGGGGGGATTATGTTTTTCTGTAGGAATTCTGTATGGCCTAGGTTGACTACATGAACAAAACAGAATGTCATTCAAGGAAAAGAAGTAATAGGGCTATAGCATACTGGTAGAAAATTAACAGTGTCCATCACACCATCATACCTAATATTTATATTCTCAGTTTGTTTAATGATTTTGAGAATCACTCATATTCATCTCACAGTCGTGATTTATTTGTGACCAGAATTCAGGTTAGTTGCAAAAAATAATTAAATAAGCTTATACTGTTTCTTCTTACTAAAGGAAACAATAGAACAGAAGCCAAACAGCTATTTGGGAACTCAGCAGTATAAAATTTTATTGAATGCTTGTTCTTCTTTTTTTTTTTTTTTTTTTTTAATTTTTTTTTTTCAACGTTTATTTATTTTTGGGACAGAGAGAGACAGAGCATGAACGGGGGAGGGGCAGAGAGAGAGGGAGACACAGAATGGGAAACAGGCTCCAGGCTCGGAGCCATCAGCCCAGAGCCTGATGCGGGGCTCGAACTCACGGACCGCGAGATCGTGACCTGGCTGAAGTCGGGCGCTTAACCGACTGCGCCACCCAGGCGCCCCTGAATGCTTGTTCTTTTCAAGGCACTGTACTAGGAAAGAGATTCACTGATTTGAAAGCAGACTATAAAAAATGCCTCGAGAGGTTTTATGGGGGAATATAGGTGGATATGACTAATTCTGGGATAACAAAAACTCTATTCCTGAGAAGAGGTATTTGAAGTTGGCCTGAAGGAGGTTTCAATAGTCAAGGTGAAGGGCATTTCAGAAATAGAGTTTGAGATAAGGCCCAAACGTAGACAGCATGTTTGGTAAATGTAAATTGATCTGGTATGGTTGGTATATGTGGGGAAAGGGGTAGAAAATGTAGCTAGAAAGGAAAGTTGAAGCCGTATTTTAGTCACTTAGCACTATTTCCATCAGAGATGTGTCACATGGCCCTGTAACTGTTATTTTGTCTGTCTTTCCTACCAGACTGTAAGTCCTTTGAGGGAAGAACCTTTGTTTTATTTATCTTTACATGTCCCCAAATGTCACGCAGCAGGCATTTAATAACTACTGTTGAATGAAAAGAAAAAATGGTGAAAGGCATGAAACGTGATGGTAAGAAAAACTGGGCCTGCTCTATAAGCAGTGGAAAGTAGGAGAGGTATTTTGAAGAGGAGAGTAACATGCTCAAATCCGGGTCTTAGAAAAATAACCCAGGGCCAAACTGAGTGCTTGGGCAGGGGGCACAATTTACTCCTGTTGTGCTAGTGATGGCCAAGTCTTTTCTTGAGACCGCAGTCATGGTCTATCTTTATGTATATTTTATGTCTTCAAGCAAAAAATCTGCAATTTTTTACCTTGTAGCAAAACGTAAGACTTTAAAAATCTGCTTTATAATATTTTATCTTAGAGATCTAGAAACGTGTTATAGTGGCAGTAATCACGTGAGATTTCAAAAAAATTTGGGGGGGGGGCGCCTGGGTGGCTCAGTCAGTTGAGCACCTGACTTCAGCTCAGGTCATGATCTCGTATAGTTTGTGGGTTTGAGCCTCATGTCAGGCTCTGTGCTGACAGCTCAGAGCCTGGAGCCTGCTTCAGATTCTGTGTCTCCCTTTCTCTCTCTCTCTCTCTCTCTCCCTCAATCTCTCTCTTTTTTAAAATTTTTTTTTAACATTTATTTATTTTTGAGAGACAGAGAGAGACAGAGCACGAGAGGGGGAGAGGCAGAGAGAGACACACACAGAATCCGAGATTTTTTTTTAATGTTTATTTATTTTGAGAGCATGTGTGTGAACGAGTCGGGGAGGGGCAGAGAGGGAGAAAGGGGATCCCAAGCAGGTTCCATGCTGTCATCGCAGAGCCTGATGCAGGGCTCAGTCTCATGAACTGTGAGATCATGACCTGGGCCAAAATCAGGAGTCAGATACTTAACTGACTGAGTCACCCAGGCATCCCTCATGTCAGATTTCTGTAACCTAATAGCTTCAGCACATATTAAGAACTAGGATTTTTGTTTCACAATTAATGTAGCTGACTTTCTTGTCTTCTTACTGGTCTGTCACATTTCTGAAAATTGCAAAAGCTTTCTCTGAGATGTCTGAGTCACTGGCAACGCAATTGGGTTGCTAAGGTAGTAAGGACTGTACCCTAGAAATTCCCTCACATATGCATGTGGGGAGGCGTGAGCTTTTTAAAACTGGTCACTAAGCTTACAGAGTGCTAGAATCACAGTTACTCCTATGCAAATTAGTGTATTCCAAATGTGTTAAATGTTCCCTTTAATTACTTTGTTTTAAATGAGATGATTTGAATCTGTGTTTTTAATAGAAATATATATTTTTAACTACTGGGAAACTGAATGGAATGACAACTAGAAAACAGCAACTCCAAATTATTTCTAAATGCCTTCTAAGTTGTGGATTATATTCTAATGTCCACGTGCTACTGGTTTTCCAACTGTGGTTAGTGGAATCTATTGAGAATAGAGTTTTATCTATTTAAAAATGAAAATAATAGTAATATATGCACATAAATGAGCATTAAAGAGGCAGTACAATGTACTGGTAAGGAAAGGAAAATTCTGGAGTCAGATGATCAGGGTCAGTCAGTTATGGGAATGGAACTGTTGGGTACAATATTTACCATCTCCATCTAAAAAATGTGGAATAATAGTCTACTTCCTTAGTGGTTGTATCACTTGTTAACATACAAGAGAAGAATGCATTTATCTGTATTGCAGGTTTCATTCAACATTGCTTGTATTTTGGACTAAACATTTCTGTTTAATTGAGAAATATTTGGGGATTGCAGAGTAAGCTGTTTAAAAAGAAATACCATTTCTAACTCCTTAGCTGTGTGAATCACATTCTTCTCTATATGGTGTAATTTCAAAAAAGAAATAAACTGTATTCAGAGCCAAAGTATGACTAAAAAGTATTATCAGCAATTTTAGGTAAGCTCTGACATTTTGCCATCTGTGTGACTTTGGGCATTTTTAAAAATCTGCTCAAGACTCAATTTCCTTATCTGTAAAAGTAAGATAGAACTAATACTATCCTAAAAATTTTATTCTAAATATTTTGCTCATTAAAACAGCTCCATTCTTTTCAGTGTTTGATGTTGTATGAAAATATTATAAGATTTCTGCTTGTAAAGTATCGCTATTATCTGCTTTGTATATTTAGGTTAGAAATAATATTTCATTTGAAACAATGGGTGTGAATGCTTGAGAAACCATGTACTACACTATCTTTATATCTTTCTGTTTGTGAATGGTCCATTCGATGACCAAATTTTAAACACTGTAAGACTGTGCTGCCCCCTGCTGATCTGGTTTCTCCAACATATTTTGAATCTTCTGAGAAGTCAAAACTTAATACTTAGTATAATAGTTAAGTAACCCTAAGGCAGGCTAGAAGACTATAATAATACAGATGGGAAACTATTAAATGTAGCTCTAAACAATATATGAAATTTGTCAAGATACTGAAGTACAATCTCATGGTGCGAACAAATAAACATAGTAATATGCTCCCAACTGTGTCATCTTTAACAAATTTAGATATCCCATTCCAAATAACCACTATAATTGCTATTGTTTAAAGTGCTGCTGACACCTTGTGGAAAATTAGCAAAATATATACATTTTGGCTTAATTGATTTTTTAATATTTTAATGTCTATTTATTTTTGAGAGAGAGAGAGAGAGAGAGAGACAGAGACAGAGAGTGAGCAGGGAAGGGGGAGAGAGAGAGGGAGACACAGAATCCAAAGCAGGCTCCAGGCTCTGAGTTGTCAGCACAGAGCCCAGTGCAGGGCTGGAACACATGGACCATGAGATCCATGACCTGAGCTGAAGTCGGTTGCTTAACTGACTGAGCCACCCAGGCGCCCCGATTTTGGCTTAATTTAAATCCTCAATAATTATTTCCCTGATTCTTTCACTGAATTAACAGCAACTTGATCTTTATTTCCCTACATTAGAATAGCATTTGTACTTTGACTAGTTGCAACATACTAAATTTATACTTTTCATGCTAGAAATCTTGGGCATCTTCTCTCTTTTAATCTCACATATACAACCAGACACATCTTGGTGATTTTCCCTCCAGAAATCACCCCAAAATTGGCTCACCCTTACTATGAAGACTCCTCTAATAGAGTCTTATCACCTAGTAGTGTAAAGGGTACTTGACAAGAAATCAAAGAGGTAAGAGCAATGCTACCTGTTATTAGACCTAAAACATTCAGTAAATTACCTATTGAGATCTAATTTTTTTCTCATTGTAAAATATTCTTTTTAACGTCCTGTCCAGCTATAAGATTACATGAGCTAACATATAATAAGTGCTTTGAAAATAAATCACTATAAGATAACTTCATTTCTATAATGCAACAACATCTTAGTTAGCTTTTCTATGATCTATGTACTCTACCATGGATGTATGAAGTTGGAAATGGAGGATGGGAAGAATGGGAAGAGAGCAGGCACAGAAAAAATCTTCTATGCTCAGGTCAAGCTCCATGTCCACTCAATCTGTTATTTACTTTTGATTCTTTGAACTTTGGCCTTACAGCTCTCCTCTATAATGTTCTTAGGTCTTACTTAATTGGATGACCATTTTGAGTCAGCTTACCAGACTCTATCTCCATGCCAGAGGAAAGACATCAGACACCGGTAAACCAGATTTCTATAAAACTGGCTTTGAGGGACACCTGGGTGGCTCAGTCAGTTAAGCATCTGACTTTGGCTCAGGTCATGATCTCACAGTTCATGAGTTCAAGTCCTGCTTCAGGTGAGTTTGAGCCCTGCTTTGGGTAAGCATGAGCCCTGCTGTGGGTGATCCCCACTTCTCTCTCTCTCCCCTCTGTCCCTCAAAGGATTCTCATTCTCTCTCTCTCTGTCCCTTATTCACTTGTGCCTTCTCTCTCTCAAAAGGAAAAAAATTGGCTTTGATGATGATGTACCTCTTCTCAAATACAGTTAAGGGCAGAATGGTGAAGTAAGGACCTTTGAAAATCTGCTCCTTCATAAAAGTGACAAGCATACTGGCAAAAATTGTCAAATTAACTTTTTCAGAACTTCTGGTTAACTAAAGGCCTATAATAATCCAAGGAGTGTTTGTGTAAGAAAAATGACTGAATACCAGTGAGAATATCAAGCTTTGTGGAATTTTTAGTGTACCCTATTCCCATCCTCCACTCCCCAGTACCATGGTAGTCTTAAAAATTGACAGTCACACATCCCTATGGTAGCTGTTAAAACTATCAGCCTAGCAGACAGTGGAGTGATAAAGAAAAGGTTTGGAGCTTCCCCAAAGCCCGGTTCCCAGAGAACTATCATTACTTGACTTGTCTGACCGGTCCCTGAAAAGCTTCATTCTCAAGCTTTGTTTTGATTTGAACTTACTCAGGGGTTGATATTTATGTACAGTTCAGCTGTATCCTAAGGAAATTTGTTGGAAACAATTAGTGGCAACTGCTTAACATCACAGCTACCTGAGAAAGCAGTACTAGTTGGGGCTAACAAGAGCTTGATGAAAAACACTGAAAGGAACATCTTGGGAATGGGAAGTTCATGGGAGCTTTGATGAACTCCAAAACACTCCTAGAAATCAAAAGTCCACACACATGTGTAAGGCTATGCATGCCCCAGAAAGACCTGGGAAGGTCCTAAATTCACCGCTAGCTGACTCTGAAGCTTGGTGCATGCACAAAGTGAAGGCTAAGGCACAACTATAAACTTGCTGGAGCACTGAAGGCATGCCTAACACAAAAATGCTGGCAGATGTTATACAGCCACTTAAGGAAATCTTGGGAAGGGCTGGGAGATTTATACAAGGTATTTAAGGAAATCGTGGTCCAATAACTGGCTGACAGTTAATCTAACTGAGCAGACTCCAATGGTTGGACATGACAAATACTACAGATCTTACAGAATTAATCCAGGAAAATCACCAAACAAAGAGCAAAAACAGCAAAAACAGCAACAACAAGGATTTCCAGAATTGGAACAATATAGTATTTTTAAATATCCACTTTTTCAACAAAAAAATTATAAACCATAAAAATAAACAGGAAAGTATGGCTCATACAAAGAAGAGAAACTTTCCCAAGTGATCTCAGATAATGGACTTAATAGATAAGTCTTTAAATCAGACCAGTTCTCTTAAATAGGTTCAAAGAACTAAAGGAAACCATGTCTAAAGAAGTATGAAAACAATGTCTCACTAGAGAATATCTATAGAGACAGAAATTATTTTTAAAAATCGATATTCTTGAGTTGAAAAGTATAAAAACTGAAATGAAAAATTCAATAGAGGAATCAACAGTAGATTTGAATTGACACAAGAAAGAATTAGTGAATTTGAAAAGAACTCATCTGAAATTACGCAGTATGAGCAGAAAGAAAAAATGATCAAGAAAAAGAAAAGAGCCTCAAAGATCTGGTGGAAGACAACCTCAAAGATCTGTAAGACACCATCAAGCATTCCAATGTATGCATAACAGGAATCCCAGAAGGAGAGGAGACAGAAAAGTATAGAAAACATCTGAAAAAATAATGACTGGAAACTTTCCAAATTTGATGAAAAACATTTAGTATGCCACATCCAAGAAGCTCAAAAAATTACAAGTAGGATAAATTAAAAGATATCCAGTCTAGCCATATATAGTCAAACTGCAGAAAGTGAAATACAAAGAGAGAATCTTGAAAGTAGTGAGAAAAGGAAGTCATTTCATACAAGGTATCCTCAATAAGATTATAGCTGACTTATCAAAAATCATGAAGCCAAGAGGAAATGGATGACATAACCAAAGGGATGAATTCAACATCTGGCAAAACTATCCTTCAAAAATGATGGAGAAAGCAAGAAATTCCCAGAGAAACAAAACATGAGATAATTCGTCACTAGTAGACCTGCCTTACAATAAGTATTAACAGAAGTCCTTTAGGGTGAAATAAAGGGACACTAAGTAATAACTCAAACCACAGAAAGAAACAAAGAGAATCAGTAAAGGCAACTATATAGGTAAATATAGAAGACAGTATAAATGTATTTTAGTTTGTAAAGTTGTGGTGTAGGGTGAATAATGCCCCCCTCAAAAGGTTCTAACCTCTAGAACCTATAAATATTACCTTATATGACAAAAGAGACTTTAGTTGGGGTCAAGTTCAGGAGCTTGAAGTGAGGATATTATCCTGGATTATCTGAATGGACCCAATGTAATCACAGGGTCCTTATAAGAGGGAGGCAGGAGAGTAGGAGGCAAAGAGAGAGGGGAAAATGTGAAGATGCTATGCTGCTGGCTTTGAAAATGAAGGAAGAAACCCATGATGAAATGAAGATGGCCTCTAAAAGGTATAAAAGGGAATGAATGAATGAATGAATGAGGAAAGAAAGAAAGAAAGAAAGAAAGAAAGAAAGAAAGAAAGAAAGACCTTTCTTTAGTGCTCCCAGAAAAAACACAGCCCTTCTGATATATTTTGGACTTCTAACCTCTGGAACTGTAAGATAATAAATTTTTGTTCTTTTTAAGTTTGTGGTAATTTGTTACAGTAACAATAGTATATTTATATATAGTATATATATATATATGAATATGCATGTAGTATATATGTATGTAATATAATAGTATTATAGTATACTAACAGTATATGTATGTTTATATATAGTGTATATATATGTAATATAATAGTATTATAGTATACTAATAGTATATGTATGTGTGTATATATATATAATATAATAGTATTATATATATTATATATAATATATTATAATATATATTTAATTATATATTGTATATTTATATATATTTATATATAATATATATTTAATTTAATAATTTAATATATATTTAATTATATATTTAATTAATTATATAATATATAATATATATAATATATATAATATATATATAATATAATACTATATATAATATAATAGTATTATAGTATAATAATAGTATGTGTATATATATACTACATATATGTAATATAATACATAGCTCTTTACTATTTAAAATACATGAAATAAAGAATAAGTATAATCTAATTTAGATTAATACCAACTTAGTTTCAATAGTATACAAAAACTTTAATAAATAGTTCCACTCCCTTCCTCCCTCCTTTATGCTATTATTGTTGCACAAATTATATCTTTATACATTACAAATTCATCAACAAATTTTATACTTAGATTATTTTAAAATAAGATGTTAATTGTTATCCCCAAATATACCACTAAGAACTTAAAAAAATAGAGTAAAAGAAACAAGGCAATTAAAATGGTATATTAGAAAATAACTATTTAACATATTAGAAGGCAGTAATGGAGAAAGAGAAAAAAAGGCATAAGACATATAGAACATAAATAGTAAAATGGCTGTTTTATTAATCAGCAATTATATTAAATAGCCCAATCAAAAGGGAGGGGTTGGCAGAATGGTTTTAAAACACATGACCCAATTACATGCTGTCTACAAGAATCACAAGTTAGATTCAAAGACACAAACTAAAAGTAAAATGCCTAGAGAAGATATATCATGCAAACAGAAACCAAAAGGGAGTTGGTATGCTTATACTAATGTCAGACAAATAGACTATAACATAAAAATTAGTACTAGAGACACAAAAACATTTTATAATAAAAGAGTCAATCTATCAAGATCATATAATAATAGAAACATATACGCACCCAATAACAGAACCCCAAAATATATGAAGCAAAATCCAACAGAATTAAGAAGAAAAATAGACAATTCAGCAGTAGTGGTTGGACATTTCAATACCTCATTTCAATAGTGGATAGAACTAGACAGAAAATCAATAAGGAAATAGAAGATCTGAACAATATAAAGCAACCGTATCCAAAAGATATGTATGGGACATTCTATCCAACAAGAGCAGAATACACATTCTTTTCAAGTGCACATGGAACATTTCTTTATGGAGAGGCCATATGTTAGACTAAAAACAAGTCTCAATAATGTAAACCCTAAAGTCATCCAAATTATGTTCTTGAACCAGAAAGAAATTAAATTAGAAATCATTAACATAAACAAACGGGAAATTTACAAGTATGTACAAATTAAACAACACAATCATAAATAACCAATAGGTCAAAATGAAATCACAAGAGAAATTAGAAAAAAAATGGAATAAAACCAAAACATACCATATCAAATCCTATGGGATGACATGAAAGCTAGCTTAGAGGGAAATTTGTATCAGTAAATGTACATATTTAGAGAGAAGAAATGCCTCAAATCAAGAACCTAACTTTCTACCTTAAGAAACTAGAAAAGAGAACTAAACTCAGAGCAAGGAGAAGGAAGGGAATTATAAAGACTCGCACAGAAAGACAAGAAAAATGATAGAGTAAATCAACAAAACCAAAAAAGCTATTCTTTGAAGAGATCAACAAAATTGATAAACCTTTAGCCAGTAAGACCAAGAAAAAAGGGATAGCACTCCAATTACTAAAAATAGGTATAAAAGAGAGGTCATCGCTACTGAACTTCTGGAAGTAAAAAAGATTATAAGGGAATATTACCTACAATTAAACACGTTAGACAATCTAAATGAAATGGAAAAATTCCTAGAAAGACATGGACTACTAAAATTGACTCAAGAAGAAATAGAAAATATGAATATACCTATAACAAGTAAAGACTGAATCAGTAATCAAAAACTTCCCAAAGTAAATACCAGGCCTAGATGCCTTCACTGGTAAATTCTATCTGTTGTGGGTTGAAAGTGTCTCCTACAAAGACGTTCAAATCCTAATGCCTGTTACCTACAAATGTAAAATTATCAAGAAACAGGGCCCTCTTATTAAGATGTAAGTTAGCAAGTGGTCATACTACAACAATAGGTGGATCCCTAATCCAATATGACTGGTGTCCAATAAGAAGAGAAACAGAGACACAATGACACACAGGGAGAACACCACGTGAAGATGGGGGTAGAGACTGGAGTGATGCAATTACTTCAGGCCAAGGAATGCTAAGGAGGGCAGTCATCACCAGAAACCAGGAGAGAAGCATGGAACAAGTTCTCCCTTGGAGCCCTCAGAAGGAACTAACCCTGCCAACATCTTGAATTTGAACTTCTGGCCTCCAAAACTATGAGAATAAATTTCTGTTGTTTTATAGCACCAATCATAAACTTTGTTGTGGCAGGCCTAGTAAACTAATACACTGCCAAATAAAAACTCTTCCAAATAATAGAAAAGGAGGTAATATTCCCCAGTTCATTCCTTGAGGCCAATAATACCAAAGAAAACTATAGATCTAGATATCTTATGATATCACAAAAATCTTCAATAAAATATTAGCAAATCGAATCTAGCAACATATATAAAGGATTATACATCATAACTAAGTGAGATTTGTTTTAGGAATGTAAAGTTGGCGTTGGCTTAACATACGAAAATCAGCCAATGTAAAACATCATAATAACAGAATAAAGGACAAAAACCACATGATCGTCTCAATAAATGCAGAACAAGCATATGACAAAACCAAACATCTTTCATGATAAAAAACACTCAAACTAGGAATAGAATGGAATGTTCTCAACTTGATAAAGGGCATATATGAAAAACCTATAGCTAACTAACATCATACTTAGTGCCCAATGACTGAATACTGTCCTCCTAAAAACAAGAACAAGAAAAATGCTCTCACCACTTCCAATTCAACATTGTACTGGAGTATCTATCAAGACAATTGGTAAGAAAAATAAACAAAAGGCTGTCAAAAATAATTCTGACCCTAGGGCACCTGGGTGGCTCTGTTGGTTAAGCATCCGACTTCGGCTTAGGTCATGATCTCATGGTTTATGAGTTCAAGCCACACTTTGGGCTCTGTGATGACAATGCAGAGCTTGCTATGGATACTGTCTCCCTCTCTCTCTCTCTGCCCCTCCCTGTCATGCCTTCTCTCTCTTAAAAACAAATACATAAACATTAAAAAAATTATTCTGACACCTGTTAATACAGCAAGGAAGACTCTGCAAGTATACCTTGGAGATATTATGGGTTAGGTTCTAGACTACTGTAAAAAAGCTAATATTGCAATAAAGCAAGTCAAATGAATATTTTGGCTTCACAATGCATATGAAAGTTATGTTTATCCATACTGTAGTCTATTAAGTGTGCAACAGCATTATTTCTAAGATAACAATGTACATACCTTGACTAAAAAATACTTTATTGCTAAAAAATACTAACCATCATCTGAGCTTTCAATGAGTGATACTCTTTTTGCAGTGGAGGGTCTTGCTTTGATGTTGATGGCTGCTCAGTGATAAGGTCCTGGTCGCCAAAGGCTGGGGTGGCTCTGGCAATTTCTTAAAATACGACAATGAGGTTTGCAGCATCCAGCGACTCTTCCTTTCACGAATGACATCTCTGTAGCATGTGATGCTGTTTGACAGTATTTTACCCGCAGCAGAACTTCTTTCAAAACTGGATTTTAGTCTTCTGAAACTCTGTTGCTGTTTTATCAACTACATTTATGTAATATTCTAAATCCTTGGCTGTCATTTCAACAATCTTCACAATATCTTCACCAGGAGTAGATCCCAAGAAACCACGTTCTTTGCTCATCCATAAGAAGCAACTCCTCATCCATTCACGTTTTATCATGAGATTGCAGCAATCCAGCCCCATCCTCAGGTTCTACTCCTAATTCTAGTTCTCTTGCTGTTTCCACCATATCTGCAGTGACTTTCTGTACTGAAGTCTTGAACCACTCAACGTCATCCATGAGGGTTGGAATCAACTGCTTCCAAATTCCTGTTAATGTTGATATTTTGACCTCTTCCCACGAATCACAAATGTTCTTAATGGCATCTAGAATGATGAATCCTTTCCAGGTTTTAAATTTACTCTGCCCAGATCCAACAGAGGAATTAGTCTCTATGACAGCCATAGCCTTATGAAATGTATTTCTGAAATAATAAGGCCTGAAGTCAAAATTACTCCTTGATCCATTGGGGTCCAGAATGGATGCTGTTAGCAGGCATTAAAACAAGATTAATATCCTCGTATATCTCCATCAGAGCTCTAGAGTAACCTGGTACCATTGTGAACAAACAGTAATATTCTGAAAGGAATCTTTTTTCCCTAAGCAGTAGGTCTCAACAGTGGGCTTAAGATATTCAGTAAACCATGTTATAAACAGATGTGCTGTCATCCAGGCTTTGTTATTCCATTTATACGCCACAGGCAGAGTAGATTTAGCATATTTCTTTTTTTTTTTTTTTGATTTTATTATTATTTTTTTTTTATGAAATTTATTGACAAATTGGTTTCCATACAACACCCAGTGCTCATCCCAAAAGGTGCCCTCCTCAATACCCATCACCCACCCTCCCCTCCCTCCCACCCCCCATCAACCCTCAGTTTGTTCTCAGTTTTTAACAGTCTCTTATGCTTTGGCTCTCTCCCACTCTAACCTCTTTTTTTTTTTTCCTTCCCCTCCCCCATGGGTTCCTGTTAAGTTTCTCAGGATCCACATAAGAGTGAAACCATATGGTATCTGTCTTTCTCTGTATGGCTTATTTCACTTAGCATCACACTCTCCAGTTCCATCCACGTTGCTACAAAGGGCCATATTTCATTTTTTCTCATTGCCACATAGTATTCCATTGTGTATATAAACCACAATTTCTTTATCCATTCATCAGTTGATGGACATTTAGGCTCTTTCCATAATTTGGCTATTGTTGAGAGTGCTGCTATGAACATTGGGGTACAAGTGCCCCTAAGATTTAGCATATTTCTTAAGGACCCTAGGGTTTTCAGAATGGTGAGTGAGCAGTGGCTTCAGCTGCATTAGCCCCTAACAGAGTTAGCCTGTTCTTTCCCAGCACATTAAAAAATCTGATGCAGTGTGGCTACCTTCACGAATTATCTGAGCTAGATCTGGAGAACTTGCTGCAGCTTCTACATCAGCACGTGCTGCTACATTTTTCTGTTATAGAGGCAGCTTCTTTCCCTAAACCTCAAGAATCAATCTCTGCGAGCTTCAAACTTCTGCAGCTTCTTCACCTTTCTCCGCCTTCATACAATTGAGGGGAGAAAGGGCTTAGCTGGAGAGTAAGCTCTGGCTGAAGGGAATGTTGTGGCTGGTTGGATCTTCTATACGGACCACGCAAACTTTCTCCGTATCAGCAATAAGACCGTTTCACTTTCTTACCATTCATTCGTGCATTCAGTGGAATAGTGCTTTTAATTTCAAGAACTTTTGCTTTGAATTCGCAGCTTGGCTTTTTTGGTGCAAGAGGCCTACCTCTCAGCCTATCTCACCTTTCAACATACCTTCCTCACTGAGCTTAATCATTTCTAGCTTCTGATTTAAAATGAGAGACGTACACCTCCTCCTTTCACTTGAACACTGAAAGGCCACTGTAGAGTTATTAACTGACCTAATTTCAATATTGTTGTGTCTCAGGGAATAGGGAGGCTGAGGAGAAGGAGAAAGATGAGGGAACAGCTGGTTGATGGAGCAGTCGGAACGCACATAACACTTATCCGTTAAGTTTGCAGTCTTCTATGGGTGTGGTTTGTGGTACTCTGAAACAATTACAGTAGTAATATCAAAGGTCGCTGGTCACAGATCATCATAACAAATATGGTAATAATGAAAAACTTTGAAATATTGTGAGAATTACTAAAATGTGACACAGACATGAAGTGAGCAAATGCTGTTGAAAAAATGGAGCCAACAGACTTGCTCGATGCAGGGCTGCCACAAACCTTCAATTCGTAAGAAACACAGCATCTGGAATGTTGTGCAGATGCAATAAAAGTGCAGTGCAATAAAATGAAATATACCTGTATTCAGGACTATCGAAATAGGTGTCAAGACTATCACAACTGGAGAGAAAGTTTAGGCTCAACTCCAAATACAGCAGAGACAAGTGGGGATATAGAGCCAATGAGTAGAGTGAGGGGGTCAGTGAATGAAAATTTCCAAAAAGAGAAACCAAGGATGGGAAAATCTTACTAAACTGACTTAACAGCATTTCTACTGGCAGGTCAAGGACTATTACATCAAGGTGGGGATGAGAAACTTGATCAGATATGAAAAGTGGGGGGGATTTGCACTATACTGACTTAGCAGGACTCTTTGCTAAGACTGGATTGTGCTGGGCTGGTCAAAGACAGGACCACCGTCAGGTATGAGGTCTAGTCAAAAAGAGGGCTCAGGGGATCCTGACTAAACTTTGTTCAAGAAGAGTTTTTGTCAAGGCATTCAGATTGTGGGGGGGGAGAGGGGGAGAAGGAAAATTTTCTCTATTCATAGATGACATGGTCTTGTATATAGTAAATCCTAACATAACTCAAAAAACAAACAACAAACCCTGTTAGAACTAATGAAAGCATTAGTCAAGGTTGCAGGATGTGATCAATATACAAAAAGCAATTGTATTTTTATACATTAGCAATGAACAATCTGAAAACAAAATTAAGAAACAATTCCATTCGCCAATAGTGTCAATGAGAATAAAATTCTTAGAATAAATTTAACAAAAGAAGTGTAAGATTTATACAGGGAAACAAAACATTTTTTGAAAGAAATTAAAGACAACCCAAATAAATGAAAAGTCATTTTCTGTTAATAGACTGGATTAATTATTAATATTTTTTATTATTTTTAAAATCATGAATTGCATCTTTTATTTACTTATCTTTAAAGTAATCTCTATGCCTAACATGGGGCTCAAACTCACAACCTCGAGATCAAGAGTCCCAGGCTCTACCCACCGCTGAGCCAGCCAGGCGCTGCTGGAAGGCTTATTAACATTACAACACGGTAATACTTCCCAGAGCAATCGACAGACTCAGTACAATCCCTATCAAAATCCCAATGGCAGTTTTGGCAGAAACGGAGATGCCAATTCTAAAGTTCATGTGTAGCAAGGGGCTCACAGCTAAATCAATCTTGAAAAAGGTGAGCAAAGTTGGAAAGACTCACATTTCCAAGTTTAAACTTAGTACAAAGCTACAGCAATCAAGACAGTGTGGTACTGGCATAGGGTAGATATATAGGTCAATAGAATATAAATGAGAGTTCAGAAATAGAACTTGACTTTTGTGGTAAACTTTTTTTGATGAGTGCCAACCCAATTAAATGGAAAAAGAGGAATCTCTTCAACGAATGGTGTTGGGACAACTGGATATCTCATATGCAAAAGAATTAACCTTAACTCCTACCTTACACCACATAAAATAATTAACTAAAAATGGATCACAGACCAAAATTTAAAAGGTAAAACTATAAAATCCTTAGAAGAAACACAGGAGTAAATCTTTGTGACCTTGGATTATGCAATGGTTTCACAGATATGACACTAAAAGCACATACAACAAAAGGACAAATAAACAGGACTTTCTCAAAATTAGAAATTTTGTCCTTCATAGGACATCATCAAGAAAGTAAAAGGACAACACACAGAATGGGAGAAATATTTTCAAATCACTTATCAGATGAAGGACTTGTTTCCCAAGATATCAACAATAAAGAGACAAGCCAATTCAAAAACGGACAAAGGATTTTAATAGAAATTTCTCTAAAGAAGATATACAAATGGCCAATAACCACATGAAAAGATGCTCAACATCATCAGTTACTAGGGAGATAAAAACCAAAACCACAATGAGACTGCTTTACACCCACTAGGATGGCTAATATATATATTGGTCTCTTTCTGTCTCTCTCTCTATATGTACACACACACACACACACACACACACACACACACAGAGTAAGAAGTGTTGGAGAGGATGTGGAGAAACTGGAACTCTTACTCATTATTGGTGGCATAGTAAAACAGTGTGGCTGCTATGAAAAACTGGCAGTTTCTAAAAATGTTAAGCATAGAGTTGCCACATAGCAATTACACCACTAGGTGTATACACAAGAGAAATGAAAACGTATGTCCATACAACAACTTGTACACAGATCTTCATAATGCCATTATTCATAATAGTCAAGAATACAAACAATCCATATGTCTATCAGTTGATGAATGCATAAAAAATGCTGTATATTCATAAAATGGAATATTAACCCTAAAAAAGCATGAAGTGTGGATACATGCTGAAACGTGCATGAACCTTGAAAACATCACCTTAAGAGAAAGAAGCCAGACACAAAAGAGCGTATATTGTATGATTCCATTAATATAAAATGTCCAGAAGAGGAAAAACCATAAAGACAGAAGGCAGATTAGTGGTTACCAGGGGCTGTGATGGGTCAATGGGAATAGGGTTTTCTTTTTGGATGCTAGAAATAGTTTGGAATTAGTGGTGATGTTGCACATCTCTGTGAATATTCTAAACACACGATTTGTATATTTTAAAAGGGTGAATTTCATGGCATATGAAGTATATCTCAATATAGTTGTTATGAAAAATTATTTAAGGGCTCCATATATCAGAATGATATAATTTTAGAAATAACCTCAAAGAAATTTAATCCAGTCGTTTTCAAAAGACTTACTAACAGTACTCTTTGAAAAAAATAAAATCTTATTCCAAGTTCAAACACATGAAATAGACAGATGTAGCGTTCTACTGGAATGCATTTATTTATTTATTTATTTATTTATTTATTTATTTATTTATTTATTTATTATGTTTATTTATTTGTTTATTTATTTAGAGAGAGAACATGAGCAGGGGACAAGCAGAGAGACAGGGAGAGAAAGAATCCCAAGCAGGCTCCACATTGTCAGCACAGAGCCCGACGTGGGGATCAAACTCACAGTGAGATCATGACTTGAGCCGAAATCAAGAGTTGGATGCTTAACCGACTGAGTCACCCAGGAATCCGGGAATGCACTTATTACTGAGTTCTAATTTACAACAGGCTATTCTGATATAAACAAAATTTAGACAGTAAGTTGTGGGCAATAGTAAAGTCATGTATTAGGTTGGCATCCTGTTTGTGTTTCATTTTATTTACAGTATCAATAAAGTCCTGATGAATTATGAACTACCTTGCCTTGCAATATCAGAATATTAATCCATTTAACTGACTGAGAAAACTGAAAGATAAAGTTATGGAAAATTAAACTTTTCAGTTAAGTCAGTAATGGTATCTAACAATTACTTACATTTTAAAGAATGTATTGCCTTGAATTTACAAAAATCATTAAAACTACCTGATTACTAGGTCACAGCATAAGCACTGACTAGTATTGACCATAATGCATCAACTTAGTAAAACTGTTTTGGGCAGACATGGATTGGACCAAATTAACCAACATATCAATACCAAGGTACAATGTTCCTAAGCAAAGACATAATTACAAGAATTTCAAATATACAGAGAAATAGGACAGGAACAGCTTTATTAGTGAATCTACAGGGGGAAAAAGTACATAGTGTGGATTAACATGTTAATAGCTTCCAGTGGATTAAAACTGAGTACAAAGCAAGTGTTTGTACTGATTTTTACAATCTTAAATTATACTCTCATTTTAAAATGAAATTTGAAGCAAACATTTCCAGAATCCAAAAAGTATTTCTACAGAACATGGCTCAAATCTACCTATTCTACCTAATTATGCTTATTTTAGAGACAAGAAAAGTCAGTTCTGGAGAGGCTAAATATTTAATTTCTCAAAGTTTCATATCCAGCTATTCTACAGAAAATGAACTAGTTAAGGTTTGGGATTCTGAACTCAGGATTCTTAGTGCCATAGTCACATCTTACTACCAAGTCTAAATTCCCCATTCAGGTTTTCTTTTGTTTGTTTTTAAAAAAAAATTTTAATGTTTATTTTTTGAGAGAGAGAGAGAGTGTGAGCGGGAGAGAGGCAGAGAGAGAGGGGGAGACACAGAATCTGAAGAAGGCTCCAGGCTCCCAGTTGTCAGTGCAGAGCCTGACACAGGGCTCAAACTCATGCATCACAAGATCATGACCTAGGCCGAAGTTGAACGCTTAACCGACTGAGCCATCCAGGCTGGTTTTCAAGGATCTCTATTATCTTGTTTCATTCTAATATTTGTTCCTCCATGATTTGTAAGAGCAATGAGGTCCCAACATTTCTACTGGAGAAAGATGGGGAGCAATTATTGGAGGTATTAGTGGGGGTGTGCCAACAGCTCATCAAGAAAGCAAACAAGAGCTGGAGGCTGTGTCCTGTGCATTTCCCTCTCAAACGTGGGGCCTGCAGCCTCTTCCTCTTGAGAGTTTGTTTCTATTATTATTTGAGACGGCTTTCAGTGGGGACTGACAGAAATTATGGAATAGGATAAAGTCCCCTCAAGCCTACCCTTAACACTGACACAAATTTATTTTTTATAAAATTTTGAAGTACTTCCAGAATCCCTGACCCATTTCTGTACAACATGTTTCGGTGTGAAGCTCCTGCCATCTGACTGCATCATCCTTTCCCCTCAGCCGCGTTTTCCACTAGGAATCATCTTGTAAGGCCTGCTCATTTACTGAAGATTTTCAACTGGCTCACAAACTGCCTTTTTACCCCAATCTCTCTTTGACTTAAGGTGCATTAAATTTCTACATGAATGACCCTTCTAATACCTCTGGGCACTAAGTTGTTTGATTTTTTTCATTTCTAATGATTTCATCCTTCCAGTCTCATTATTTCTTGGATCTTATTAGCATCATCAGAGGCTGTGGTTAGGTCTTCACCAAAATGACTAAGTAAAAATCCCAGGTGCATTATAATTAAGCACAAGCTCTTATCCATCTGATCTGATTACTCAACTACTCTCACAACATCACTATGATTGGACCTCCAGTCTCCTGACACCATACTTTCTGTTCATCAACCTCATTCTGGACTCACTTCCTCCCCCATCAACTTTAACCTCCAAGATCCATCATTTCAATCATTCTCTTGCCTTAAACTTCCTTGCTTCTCTATTCAACATATTCTACTGGCTGGCAAAATGCTAACCTTGCATAAACTTGACAACTCCTTCACTGTACTGGGGGTATGACCACACAATGAGGTGGATTGTAACTTTGTCTGGGCCATCATCTGGTTATATATTTAAATCTTGTTATACTTTTCTAGTAAATTATTTTTCCATTTTCTCAATGATTATAAATCTTCTATTCACCTGACCCCATCTGTTTTCTCCTTCCTTATTTTTGTCTCCTACACACACACACACACACACACACACACACACACACACACACACTATCTCTCTCCCTTGTGGAATGTTCCTCAATTTTTTTGCCAAAATATCTACAAACTTTTTTACATCCAGATCCTCTGCTTCTTTCTTACCACTGTTCTAAGAGAAAGCATTTCTATTTCAGACCAATTTCTCCACATGTCTGGATTCTACGTCCTCAAACTTTCTTAAAAATACGGTGTGCCTCTATTTTTCTCATATCCTAAATATTTCTCTTCACTGGATTATTCTCACCCATATTTAAACATGCTTACGTCTCACTCATATTTTTTAAAAACTTTTTTTAGATCCCAAACCTTCTTCTAGATACTCTATTCTCTGTCTCCCTTTCTTTTCTATCTTTTCCTCATTCAGTGTCAGACTTGGTTAAAGAGTTTGACTACATTAGCATCATACACTCAGCTCCCACTCATTTCTGAGCTCATTATGCTCCCACTGCTCCACCAACACTACTCTCATTAAGATTAACTAGTGAGCACTTCATGTTAAATCTACTAGGTTTTAAGTGTCATCTTAGTCAACCAGTTAGTAACATTCAATAGAGCGAATTACTCTTTCTGTTTGAAATCCAATCGTTCCTTGGCTTCTGATACCACCCTCTCTTGAACCACCTTTTCTTTTCTTTTCTTTTTCTCTTCCTCTCCTTTCCTTTTTCTTTTTTTTTTCTTTTCTTTTCTCTTCTCTCTCTCTCTTCTTCATTTTCTATTCCTCTTCCTAGTTGTGACAAAGACTGCTAATTGTCCACAAAAATCTATTCTACTTCCTTCTGGCACCTGGCTTCAAGGTTTTCAGCTTCTCATGGAGTTATGTATGGACGTGTGACTGAAAATGGAATGTAAGTAGGAAAGACACATGCTTCCTCTACGTTGGAACCTTTAGACATTGGGCAAGCCTCCTCTCTATCTTCTTTTTACTTTTCTCATCACTTGGAACCCAGATATAGTGCAGATCAAGCTTTGAACAATAACATAATGGCAGTGCCCTAGAGTAAGAGTTGGTAAAGTACAGCTTGTGGGACAAATCTAGTCTGTGGCCTGTTTTTCTATGGCCTGGAAGCAAAGGATAGACTTTACATTTTTTAAGGTTGTAAAAAACAAAAAGAAGAAAAAAAAAAGATGAAGAACATGTGACAGAGACCATACGTGTCTGGCTAAGCCTAAAATATTTACTATTTAGTCCTTTACAGAAAAAAAGTGCTGACCTCTATCCTAGGGGATAGGTGGCAGAGAAACATCATGAAAGAAAAACTGACTCCTGAATGACCATGTGGAGCAGAGGCTCCCTCTAATCGGATGTGACTGGCAGGCAACTAATGCGGGTCTATCTGCATTGCCTGTATGGAACTTGAGGGCAGGGGATTTGATGCTAATCTGTTGATGCTAATACTGCTTACTATGTCGAGGATAATAAAGTCCTTTACTGCCAGCATCCCTGTGGCAGGCTAATTTATCAGCTAGAGTAGGTTAAATTCTCAGCCTCTTCACAGTTAACAGTTCTACCTTTTGTTTTAAATATCTTTCTTTGAATTAACATAGTTTTCAAAAAATTCCTATGAGAATCTTTAAAGTATTTACATGTAACGTTATCACTGTGACATCATGTTCTGCTGTGCTTTCCACTTTTACTATCTATTGATTTTTCCTTCTTACTTTCACATTGTTTTTGATTTTTAGATATCAACTTTATTGGAGAATAATTTACATGCAATGAAATTAGTGTAGCGATTTTAAATGCACAGTTCAATAAATTTTTATAAATGTACACATTTTTGTGTAATTACCTCCCAATATATGAACATTTAAATCATCACAAAGTGTTCCATTGTGCATCTTCCCAATCAATTCTCCCACCCACCCCAAGCAACCACTGATCTGATTTCTATCACTATAAATTAGTTTTCCTTATTTTAAAAATTCATACAAATGTAATCATATGGTATATACATTTGTGTATCTGCCTTCTTTTGCTCAGCATGTTTCTGATATCCAACCATATTGCTGTATCAGTGCTCATTAATTTTTATTATTGATTTGTATTTCATGGTAGGACTATTCGATATTTTGTTTACTCATCTGTTGATGGGTACCTGGAATATTTCTAATTCTTGGCTAATACAGCTTCTATGAAAATTCAGATACAAATCTTTGATAAAATTTTTTCAAATTTCTCTCAGATAAATACCTAGGAATCTTATGATAAGGGTAAGTTTAAAAAGAAATAAAGTGATTGTACTATTTTATATTCCCACCAACAGTGTATGAGAACTCCAGGCACTTCACAGCCCCAGCAACACTGAGTCCTTTTTAATTTTGTTATTGTTAGTATTTTTAATTGTTAGACTTTAAAATTTTAGACATTCCAGTGATTGTGTAATAATATCTCCTTGCAGTTTCAATTTTCATTTTCCAAAATAATTAATGATACTGACAACTTTTTTCATCTGCTTATTGGTCATGTACATACTTTCTTTTGGGAATTATGTGTTCACATTTTATGCCCATGAATTATCATACTGTTTATCATTTTATTATTGTGTTTTATTCCTTCTATATCCTTGATACAAGTCAGACATATGTGTTGAGAATGTTTTCTTCTACTCTGTGAAATTTGTTTATCTGTATACTTAATGCTTTTTCTGAAAAATAAAGAAATCCATCCTACTTATAACATCATCAAAAACAATGAAATACATAGGAATAAATTTAATCAAGGAAGCAAAAGTCTCTAATCTGAAAACTACATGATATTGATGAAAGGAATCAAAGAAGACACAAATAAATGGAAACCTGTGTTAATGAATGGGAAGACTTAATATCATTAAAATGTCAAGACTACCAAAGTCATCTATGGATTCAGTACAATCCGCATCAAGATTCCAATGGCATTGTAAACACTTGTAAAATTTATATGGAACCATAAGAATCCCAAATAGCCAAAGAAATTCTGAGAAAAACAGAAAGCTTCACATACTTCCTGATTTCAAGCTATACTATAAGGCTATGATAATTAAAACAGTATAGTACTGGCATAAAAATAAACAGACCAATGGAACAGAATTGAGAACCCAGAAATAAACTCAAACATATACAGTCAGCTATTGTTTGACAAGGGAGCCAAGGATACTCAATGAAGGAAAGACAGTCTCTTTAATAAATGGTGCTGGGAACACTGGATACAGGCACACCTCATATACACGTGTATTTATATAATCTCACTTACATGTAGAACCTAAAACCATTGAACTCATAGAAAGAAGACAGTACAGTGGTGGTTGCTAGGGGCTGAGGGGTACAAAAAATAGCAAAATGTTGGTCGAAGAGTACAAACTTCCAGTTATTAGATTAGTATGTTCCAGGCATTAATGTACAGCATGGTGACTATAGCTTACAATACTATATTGTGTACTTGTAAACTGCCATGGGGGTAGAGCTTTAATGATCTCACCATAGCACCAACAAAATTCTAAGTTTATGAAGTAGGAAATATATTAACTAACTTTATTGTGGTAAGCATTTTGTGCTATATGTATATCAAGTTACCACAATGTATGCCTTAAACTTACACGTTATGTCAATTCTGTATCAACAAAGTTGGGGAAAAAAATACAAAAATCTCAGGAACCTGTAACAGGTATAGTTAGACCTGTAACATGGAGGAAGATTCAAGCCAGCTATAGGAGACTCCAAAGACAGACCAGGAATTTGTTGGTACCATGGAGAGTTCCATGGCTCAACTTGTTCCTCTGTCTTTAATCCCAGAAGGCCAGAAATTACACCTGGTTGCAATACTCTGAATTTTATACCTGGTGGCCATTTTATAGACACCTGTAAAAGACAAATATCTCAATTATTTGTGACATAGAGAATGGCCATATGTTATGCATTATTAGCCAATGTAAGTTAGCTACTATCATCATCATTATCTCTGACCTCACTGAGGGACTATCAAGTGATCAATAATTTACAAAAATCTATTAAGTCCAAGCAAGATGAGGAGGGCATCCTCATAGACAAGCAGCATACCAGCCTGGGCAGGGTGAGGACTGTGTCCCTGCTGGGAGCGGGGCAGAGGATATGAAGTGGTGACACAGAACCCGGATGGACAGCTAGTGGCAGCTACCAGATCCAGCACAGAATGAGAAGTGGTCTAGCCTGGGGTGTAAGAGCCCCCACTAGCTGGGTAGGAATGATATCCTGCTGAGGGCATTGAGGGGTAACACAGAATAAGCTGTCAGAGCCTCAGCAGGGTAAGCGTATCCATTCAGAGAAGTGGGTCAATATGAGGTATCAGAATCTCAATAGGGTGAGGAGGCTGTTTCCACAGAAAGGAGGTCCACTAGGGGGTGCCACAGCCCTAGCAGAGTAAGGCAGGTGTCCCTGCATCAGGGGCAGGGGGTGGGGCAGGCTGGAATAGGTGTTAGAGGTCAAGCACAGTGAAGACCTTCTATGAAGGAGGAGCAAATGGACCCAGGGTTTTGGAGTCTGAGTTTGGGGAGAAGGGTGTGAGAATAGAGTAGGACATGGCTGTAGTGGAACATGAATTACCTATAAAAGGACTGATCAAATAAGTTAATGCATTAAGGACAGTAGGAGCCAGGCTTCTCGCTGTCAAAGGAGTAGGTACAGATTAGAATGAACCCGGTGGTGCAGGACAGGTACTGGTGAATTCAGTATGAATGCATGGCTTTCAATAAACAGAGAAATAAATATAAATGTAAATATGAATGTATACACATACATTTGAGAGAATAATACTACTCAAAAAGAGAATAGAGTATTTCATGTGTCTTGTCTCTATGAAAAAGTTGTGTAAACCATGAAAGATAGTATGATCTTTATGGTACTAGTGTAAAATGAAAACTTCAAAAATTTACATTTCTTTCATATTTTATAACAAGTTCTACATTAATATGACTATCTACATCAAAAGGGAGAAATTTTTTTTAGAAGTTATCTGTGTATGAACATAAGGAAAGGGAAACAAAAATCATATAAAAACAGGGAGGGGGACAAAACAGAAGAGACTCATAAATATGGAGACCAAACTGAGGGTCACTGGAGGGGTTTTGGGAGGGGGGATGGGCTAAATGGGGAAGGGGCACGAAGGAATCTACTCTGGAAATCATTGTTGCAATACATGCTAACTAATTTGGATGTAAATTGTAAAAAATAAAAAATTAAAAAAAGACATTAAGAAAAAGTTATCTGTGTATAATGTTAACAAGGACAAAATGAATTGCAGAGATAATGAACTGTGTGGATTCTCACCAAAAGGAAACCAAACTACTGTATTTAATTTAACAGGTAAAACCAAAGGGGCAGCAGTAATGAAGGTGTGATGCTGATGACAATATCGGTACAGCTAAGAGTCACTGAGTGCTTACGAAGTCCCAGCTACTGTGTAACTACGCCAGGGCATTAGGAAATGATGGCTTCAGTTTAAATTTACGAACACCTTCAAGTTTCAAATTTCCTTTCTTAAACTTTAAAATGGTAGTAACAATTCTCTTATGCCACAAAACAGACTATTTGAAGATTAGTTCTGATTCAAATGTTGGATGTTATGAATAACTTAATGACAAATGAAAGAGCAAAATATGATTTATATGTTCATTACAATATGAAATATAGAAGGATATTTCTGAGAGTCTTAATTGACTTCACAATGAATTCTCTTGTTACCTGAGTTATTCCACATGATGTTATTACTGTTGTTTTTGTTCATATCCTCATAGAGCATTCAAAGCAGTTTTCAGGAAATGAAATGTTAAGAGCTATAGAAATAGCAGTGCTTTTTATTTCACTTTATCACGATGTGTACTATTTTAGAACAAAAATTTTTATGTTATTTTCATCTTACAGTGTGATCTGAAGATAGTCCAAGTGGGACTACACTATATAGAGATGGCCTTGAGGACTCTTAATAGGCCACATGGCATATTTTCCCAAATTCACGTTCCTAAAAGACCAATGAGGCCCAGGAAATGCTGAATTTGTCAATTTCTAAAAAAAAAAAAATTTACTTCCAACGTCTTCAGTGCTACAATAAACTGTTTAAATAAAACTGAATCCAAAGAAAATTTAATCTGTAACATTCCAAGGTTACATATGATGAATGTTTTTGGGTAAAATAGTTTTTTCTCATGGCCATAATGATTTAATCCCCTTTAACATGTTTTTCGTATTTTTCTTTTTTTTAATTAAAAACATTTTTAATGTTTATTTTTGAGAGACAGAGAGAGACAGCACGAGTGGGGGAGGGACAGAGAGAGAGAGGGAGGCACAGAATCAGAAGCAGGCTCCAGGCTCTGAGCTGTCAGCACAGAGCCCCACGCGGGGCTCAAACTCACAAGCCATGAGCTCATGACCTGAGCTGAAGTTGGATGCTTAACTGACTGAGCCACTCAGATGCCCCTCATCTTTTCTTTTTGAAAACATGTCAAGCTTCTAATGAATCAGGAGATAATTTCAATATTTTATAATATATTTGAAATATAAAGTTTTGAAAAAAGCCAAAGGCAATGAAAGTTAACACTTACTAGTGTGTATAATACCATTTCTTCCTATTCAGGCCTATTTCAAAATAATTTATAGAAATCCAAGTTTCATTCCAAGTATCTGACATAAAACTACTTGTACTAAAGGTGATTTTTAATAGTCTAGTTGGCTGCAGTTTGAGCAGACAATTTTGGAAAAATATTTTATACTATTAATAAGTAGAGTGTTCTAAACGATATGGTTAGCTTCATGTTAAATCTTATCAGATGTTTCAAAACTTGGCAAGGACTCATTTTAGTCCTATGGCTATCCAGGAAATAATAGTGAAAAATGAGATGTGGAGATAAGATAGATTCTATAGGACAATGATGATCAATGCTATTCAGGCACTAGTGTCTCCTGCAGAGATTTTTAAAGATATGAATAGCCTGGCCCCATTCCTTTAAGTTTTTGATTCAAAACAGGTCAAAAGAAGTCTATTCATCTTTATTTAAAAACTCCCCAAGTCATACTAGTGTAATCAGGCTTAAGAATCACCATTTTCAGAACTGAGCTCATAGCCAACTAAGCAGATGAGAAAGACTGTTTAACACAGAACTCAATTCCTAAAACAATATGCAGAAAAGTATGCTGAATTCTGAGATATTATCAAATTGATTAAAATAGGATTTCATCCATGGTATGTCTAATCACTAAAGTTTTAGTAATTTTATTTTCAAGAAATTTAAATAAACATGATATTGGACATTAGTTGGTTATCTCCCTAGCATCCATTTATCACTTCCTTTCAATAGTGAATGTATTCCTTTCCATCTCTTCTCTAATGTGGTTTGGAAAGTGACCCATTGCCCAACTCTAGGGCTTAAGCTGATCAGTGCAGCCCATCCCTGTGACTGGTTCTGGGATGGGCATGTAACCTAGTGGGACACAAGAAGTTTCAAAGGGCAACTGTGTGCAATCTGATTATGAAGTTGACACACAGAAGACAGAGTGTGGAGGCTAGAGGGTGGTGGAAGGAGCAGAAAGAGAGAAATCAGGACTTCAGTGGTGCTATTTCAGTCACTGGATCAAGCCATGTCTGAAGAGAGGGCTACTCTCTAGAAGGTCCTTTACTGCTCAAGCCATTTTGAGTTAGTTTGCATTCACTTGAGACTGACTGAATCTTAACAGATGCAAATATTTACTCAATGTAATCTCTGGGTCTTCATAGGTAATTTCAGTTAATTACATGAGGGTGTGGAATTTTCTACAAAGGGAACTTTCATATTTTTACTACAATTGCACTGACACATTTTTGTAATTCTACTCCCTTTTTTTTTAACTTTTATTTTAGAGAGAGAGAGCGTGTAAGTGGAGGAGAGGGGCAGAAGGAGAGAGAGAAAATTTCAAGCAGTCTCCACACTCGTGGAGCCTGACATGGGGCTTGATCCCATGACCCTAGGATCATGATCTGAGCCAAAATCAAGAGTCGGATGCTCACCTGAGTTAGCCACCCAGGCACCCCTCCCTTAATTTTTTTTTTTTTTGACTGTCCAAATAATACACACTTAAATACTTGAAAAGGAAGCCAAAGACAATGAAAGATGAAAAGATCTGATGAAATACAGAAAACAGACAAAACTTAACCCAAAATACATTCCTCAACCCACTCATATCCACAATGTTTTTTAAAAAACATTTTCTATTCCAGTGGCTGTGAAATGTTAGTGTATTTAATGACCCTTGGGGAATTTATTAAAAGAAAAATTACTAGGGATTCTGTGATTACTAGTGATTTGATTCAGTGATTCAGTGAATCTAGTATTGAGCCCCAGGAATTGACACTGTTAAGAAGTATTCCAGGAGATTATGACACAAATGACTATGAGAGTTCACTCTGAGAAATTCTGATTTTTAAACTGTAGGGAAAAATAAATACTATATGTGAGCTGTAAACTTCTGCTTGCTTTATTTAACAGAATATTAAGACAGTTGTTTACTGGTGAATAGACTACTTTTATAAATCTACCTTGAAAAAAATTAATGTCATATACAGGATCTAAGTAGAAGCCTATTCATCTAAAATCTAATTTTAATTTAAAATCTAATCAGATTTTAAATATGAAATATTATATATTCAGAAAGAGGAGAGAAACTTAAAGGCAAAATCATTCATTTTATGAACTTTCTTCCAAAAAGGTAAGTTTATGTTACAAGCATAAATGTGAACTCATGTGAACTCATGAACACGTAAACTTAAAGCCTGCTATCAACATCCTTGGTTGTAAGCCACAGTGAACACTGTTGGTTTCCTACACAACAGTTATTCTCAATCTGTATAGTTTTAAAAAGCCTTTTCTTCTGTGATTGTTCCTTCTTTAGAATATTCCCTCTATTTAAAATGTATATACCTTATTAAATCTTCCTGAAAATACTAATCAGAATTAGTCTTTACTTTTCTTCTCATCTCTGCAATATGTACTCTTCCTGGAGGGTAAATTTTTGTTTATCCTGGTTTCCTCTTTCCTGTTGGAGGCCTTCTTCAGAGTCTCCTGAGCTATGACTGTCTCTTCATATTTAAAAATGCATCACTGTTGGCGCCTGGGTGGCTCAGTCGGTTAAGTGCCCGACTTCAGCTCAGGTCATGATCTCGCGGTCCATGGGTTCGAGCCCGTGTCAGGCTCTGTGCTGATGGCTCAGAGCCTGGAGCCTTTTTCGGATTCTGTGTCTCCCTCTCTCTCTGACCCTCCCCCATTCGTGCTCTGTCTCTCTCTGTTTCAAAAATAATAAACGTTAAAAAAAAAAATAAAAATGCATCACTAAAAAGCTGATAAAACACTGTATACTTTTAATACAGTTTGTTCACTGATTGGTAAAAAAAATGTGATTAGATGTGGACCAGGCAATTTCTCAGGGGAATCTCTAATATCACTATGAGGTGGTCTTAGCTTGGAACCACTGAGTTTTCCAGAGAAGAAATCCATGATATTTACTGCCCGGATATAGTCACAAGCCTGGCACTATTCTTCATGCCAGAGAGAAATATAACTGCACTTTTTACTGGCTTGTAGTGGACTCTCACTTTTAATCCCTAGACTCATGCTATCCTCTGCTGTATCCTGAAGTAAGTATGGTTCTGCAGATCAGATCAATTCTCTCCTTCTATATGAACTTTTCACTAGATTTCCTCCCTTCTGCTCAATCAGCTGCCAGCCTCCATCCACACTGTTTTCCAGAACCTGATTGCTCACATCTGCTGATGCCTTCATTCCAGTTCTGTTTGAGCTTGTGGGAATAAATGTCAATGTGTGTGTGGTGTGTGTGGTGTGTGTGTGTGCTTATTTTTTTAACCAAGATACTATCATTTAAGTAAAGATTACAGGAAGAAGAGGAAAGAGACAAATGTGGTTAATCCACTATCTTTAACTCGAGGAATAAACTAACTATTCCTTGTATTTTCTTCTTGTACTGCCAGTTTAGACAAACTTGTTTAATATATACTAAGACTTGTCATACATTTAAGTTTTTTTAATTTTTTTTAACGTTTTATTTATTTTGAGACAGAGAGAGACAGAGCATGAATGGGGGAGGGGCAGAGAGAGAGGGAGACACAGAATCGGACGCAGGCTCCAGGCTCTGAGCCATCAGCCCAGAGCCCGACGCGGGGCTTGAACTCACGGACCGCGAGATTGTGACCCGAGCTGAAGTCGGATGCTCAGCCGACTGAGCCACCCAGGTGCCCCAAGTTTTTTAAGTCCAATAATATTTTATAAATTAAGAACCTGAATCAGAAATTGTGATAACTGGACAAAGCTAAGTATTTAGGAAAGACTTTGCTATGCAAATTTATTATTTAAATAAGATTTAAAAGAGAATGTTTATCCCGAGAGAGCAAATTTTTTTATACTTAAAAGCAAAACTTTACTTATAAATTACCGATATGCAATTATAATAATGTTAATCGTTAGATGATATTAATCATAGCAAATCTTTGTATGACATTTGGTTCACTATTATTCACTGCCCCTTGCTGTTGACATTACATGACTTGCTTTAGACCAGAGGTCAGCAAACTACATGCTCAAACTGAATGCTGCCTAGGGCCCATTTTTTTACAGCCAGCATGCAAGGAATGGGTTTACATTTTTAAAAAGGCATTCTAAAAAAAGAGAGAGAGAAAGAGAGAATATACAACAGAGGCCATTTGTGGCCTGTAAAACCTAAAAAAAATGAACTCTCTAGCACTTTATAGACAGTTTGCTGACCCTTGCTTTAGACACGGAAATTTCAGTGGAGGTGGCATGTGTTAATTTTGGGCAGAAGCTTTAAGGAACAGGGATTAGTTTGCTACGTCCTCTGACAACCCGCAAAGTTTCAGAGGTCTGGATCCCAGAGAGAAGACAAACGAAACAGAGCCATAACCAACCTACAATGGACACGCAGCACAGTGAAAAAGAAACCTTTGTTGTTTATAAGCCATTAAAGTTTCAGGGCTTTTGTCATCTCAGAATAACCTAGGCTAAACTGCCTCGTATGCTTGCTGATGTCATATGAGTTATCCAACATGACTGAAAATACGAAATTGCACTTGTTGGAAGAAGATTTATAATTCAGACTTTTTTTTTTACCTTTATTTTTGAGAGACAGAGACAGAGCACAAGTGGGGAGGGGCAGAGATAGAAGGAGACCCAGAATTCGAAGCAGGCTCCAGGCTCCGAGCTGTCAGCACAGAGCCCGATAGGGGGCTCAAACCCACGAACTGTGAGATCATGACCTGAAGTGAAGTCGGACGCTTAACTGACTGAGCCACCCAGGTGTCCCTATAATTCAACTTTCATGGGGGAGGGGAAAGACTTTTAAATAATTATTCAAAAATATATTCTAAAAAGTGGTATCTTTTTTTTTAAACGTTATTATTCCTTTTTGAGACAGAGAAGAGAGCATGAATGGGGGAGGGTCAGAGAGAGAGGGAGACACAGAATTGGAAGCAGGCTCCAGGCTCTGAGCTGTTAGCACAGAGCCTGACGCAGGGCTCGAACCCACAGACTGTGAGATCATGACCCAAGCCGAAGTCGGACGCTCAACCGACTGAGCCACGCGGGCACCCCTAAAAGTTGTATCTTAAAAACATTCAAGGCCTGAATTAGATTTAGCGACTTGTATTGTTGGATTAAATGCTTTTTACACTGTTGGATTAAAGGACTTTACCTTCCTCTTTTCCAGATTGCTAACATTCCTCCTCATTTTGAAACTTGAAAAACACAATATAATAATTTTTATTTATGGACTAGCACCAAATGAAGATTACTACTGACTTAGCACACTAAATTTATCCACACATAAATAAGACGAAATAAACCAAATCACTTAACAGTATCAAGGTCCTACTTTGTGCTAGATGATGATTTCAGTTCTGTACATGGTTTCTCTCCTTTACTTGCCGCACATATTCTGAGGCAGCCATCATTGCTACTAGCCCCTTTTACGAACAAATGAATGAATGAGGCACAGAGGGGCTGAGTACTCACCCAAGAACACAAATCAGGATGAACTGGGGAACCAAGATGTGAGGCCAGGGACTGCAGAGCCTCTGGGCTCCCAACCTGGATGCTATACCACCCACCCAAATACAAATGCACACTTTGTCTTGGATGTCTAACAATTTCGACATTAAAACTGTAGATTCCCACAACCCGGCAATTCTTTAGTCTTTTATGAAAAATCACAAATGAGTTAGTATAGAGAAAAAATTTTATAATGTGAATACAGCTTAAGGGATAATACCAGGGGCACCTGGGTAGCTCAGTCTTAAGGTTAAGTACCTGACTTCAGCTTAGGTCATGATTTCACGGTTCATGAGTTGAGCCCTGCATGGGGCTCTCTGCTGTCAGCATAGAGCCCTCTTTGGATCTTCTGTCCCCCTCTCTCTAGTCCTCCAGCCCCCCTAAATAAATATTGAAAAAAGGGACAATGCCGGCTTCATTTTAAAGAAAAATATACCCCCAAATTAAGCTGACTAATATGAAAAATGTACTTATAATACAGGCTATTTTCCATGAACTAGATAATATCTTATTGTTTGAAAATAAACCAAATTAGGGGCGCCTGGGTGGCGCAGTCGGTTAAGCGTCCGACTTCAGCCAGGTCACGATCTCGCGGTCCGTGAGTTCGAGCCCCGCGTCGGGCTCTGGGCTGATGGCTCAGAGCCTGGAGCCTGTTTCCGATTCTGTGTCTCCCTCTCTCTCTGCCCCTCCCCCGTTCATGCTCTGTCTCTCTCTGTCCCAAAAATAAATAAACGTTGAAAAAAAAAATTAAAAAAAATAAAAAAAAAAGAAAATAAACCAAATTAAAGTTCAATTAGCTCACTCTATTTTTATTGTAGATTATGGAAATATTAATATAATTTGATTATTATAAATTATATGCTTTGATGATATATCAGATAATTTAAAAATTATGTTGTACCAAACTTATTAAGTCTTTAGTTCCTAATCAGCAATACCAGCTTCTTCTACTAGAAAACATGCAATTGGTACCATTCTAGTCACCAGCTGCCCAAAGTGACAGACTATAAGAGGACCACTGTAACCGCTAGATAGATAGAGCTTATACGAACATTCTAGGTCTAAGACTAGACAAAGGAAAGATAAGACATTGTTTTTTTTGCAAGACAAGAGAGTATCTTATACAACGTTATTAATGGCAGAATGATTCATATTAATTAAGGATAATCTATTTTATTTCAGGTTAACAACTAGCATTTCTGGTCTACAAAGGTTTTCCCATAGTTCATCTCCTTACTCATCCCAAGCTTGTGAGGGAGTCAGGTCATATATTCCAGTCGTATCTCAGGCACTAGCATGTACACTATGGAGAATTAGGCTTTTCCCAAGAATAGCTTTGCATGCACAACCCTTAAAAATGTGCATTTCCCTTGAGCAGGAGCTTCCAGTAATGAATAAGCACACAACGTATGTGCAGGACTATGCTCATTTTCAGTGACAGAAATCATTTAAATATATCTGCCTAATAGGAACAGCGTCAGGAACTGATATTCAGGCTTATCATGTACTATCAGTTTTGACCAGAATTATTCTTTGCTCTGAGTAGAATTAAGTAAAATGTAACTGTCAAATGGATATTTTTTTCTGGCTCCTAACAGGTCCCTACAGAGTCCATAGAACAAATGTAATGATTAGACTGAAACTCACTAATATAGATTTCCTTCAACTAATTTTTAAAAATTCATTTCTTCTGTCCTAGGCCTGCATTCAGTATTTAAGGTCATATTCCACCATAAGAACATAGATGCATCAACTACAAAACTGCTTCTTTTCTACACTAAATTTCAAGTTTTCTGGTGAAAAAAACATTTTTGTAATTAGGATTTTTCAGCTCTCTTTAAATTCACACTCTATGCCTAAATAGGCATTACTCTGAAGGTAGCATTAAACTCTATCAACTTCAAAATAAATGTCACAGCAGATAAATCCACAGCTCTTTTGGGAGACACATCTTCAATACTAATTCAGATGAAAAGACTATAAACAATATAATTACCACTGGTTGGTTTCTAAAATATATTCTGATAAAATACATTTTTATATCTACCATGTTTCAAAATTAGAAACCATTTTAATAATTTTTCCAGTAAGAACCTACTATTGAAATTATCTGTCAAGATTTTAAATGTGAAAATCCTAAAATTAAGATTTGGGTTTTGAAACAGATTTGCCCACTGGATACTGCCCTGTTATTTAATACGAACATGATAGGGGAAAATGACTAAGAAGAAATTAAATGTTGCTTCTGTTTGCTATTTCTTTATCTGTAAAAGGTAGGCCTCAAGAATAACCTCACTCAATGTTATTATTCATTATCAGCCACCCACCACATGACCAATAAGCCCAGTGGATATAACTATTCTATTATTGTGCAACAACCCAGGAAAAAGGGAATTGTTCATGGTAAGTAGTAAAGTGCACCTGTAAAGGAAAGTAGGTATAGCTTCTGGTTGGTATTAGTGAAAAAGGCATGCATTCAGGGTGTCTAGCATCTAGACGCTCCAAATGAAAACTTTTTAAAAATAATGGTCACTATTTATAATTTGAACTATTTATAATTTACAGGAACTTTCCAAATGTTCCTGTAAAGAACACTATTTTATCCCCTCTTGCTCTATTTAATGCACTTTAGAGTGTTCTTAATTATAGAATATGCTGTCCTCTAAACCTAAATTTATCTGTCATCATCTTTCATCCACTCTAAATTGATCAAATAGTACTGTCTTTCCATAAAGCATTTGTTAATTTCTCTCATTAGTAGCGCAAACAATTGAAATCAGTATGTTGGAAGAGTTAATTGCATAAGATAAAATACGGCAGAAAAGGAAAATAATACCTGTACTTTATGCTTATTTCTTCAATTTTCTGGCTCATTTTTGAAAAAATAATACAAGAGCGAAGTACAGGCTGGTCCTCAGTAGTGTATCGTTTAGCACATGGAGGCTTCAACTCAATGAATCCTAGGTGAGTTGTTTGCTGTTCCCTATACTCGATATGCAGAACAAACAGTTTTAGCTACTAAGATTCCATTTTTTCCCACTCAAATTTTTCTGCATGTTCAAATTTCTTGAGACGTAGGATCTAAACTTGACTTCTTTTGACCCTGTAAACTAAGAATCTGATTTAAACAAAAAGATTCCTTTTGTTTTCTAATTTAGATTCTCTTTCACTGAAAAGATTTATCTAATAACAATTCTTCCCAGACTAGAGCTATTCCTCTCTACTGATAATATATGCTTACCTACTCTGAATAACTGTCTCTAAATAGGTCTGTAACTATTTAGTTTTACACTAAAGTGAGCCATGACTCATACTGGTGTTATTGTCTAGGGAACTGAATTATACACAGCAACTTTCTCCTTCACGTAGTAATTTTTAACTGTGATCATTAGTTTATTATGAAGCTCTATTTTTAATTGCTTTAGGATTAAGGAGTGTAATGTACATTTTCTAAATGTAGATTCTTCACAATGGTAGTATGTGAATGTCGTGAATATGAAAACAGGTGAAGCTAAGTTTTAGAAGACACTTGCTAATAATACAGACTAAAGTATGATTCTTAGGAGGACACACATTTCAATTACAGAGTATAAGTAATAATTTACCTGTCTTAAAAATAACAGTCACAGTATAAATATCAAACTAAATTAATTCAATCTATTAACAAAAGATAGGCTATTTTTGAGACACAGGAATTTAAGAATTATAGGTTCTAGAGTACCTAAAAGAAGATCATCACTTTAGTAAGTCATAAGGAAGTCTGAAGACTGTGGCATTATACTCTTGAATGGGAAATTACATAAGCATATATGTCTCTAGTTGATTATTATTTAAAAATAAAACACTCTGTGATGTGTTTCCTATTTAATTACCCTACGAGTATACTCACTGGATTCTAAATCATAAAAGATTCCTAACAGGGCTGTTTTGATACCTAGCAGGGAATAATGAAATAGACCTTAGTAAGAATTTTTAAATGATTAGGCTTACCTGAACATGTTGATGAATCAATTTAATAGGTATTCACTGAATACCTATGTTCTAGGTTCTACGAAAAGTAAGTATAACTAAAAACCATACAAATCAAACACACACAGTCTCTATTCTTAAAGTATTTAAAATCTAGAAGGGCACAGAACAAGGTCAATAACAAGAAAACCTATGACTAGCCACAAAAAACAAGCATCAGAGGCAACAAGTCAGAAATAATAGGTACCACATGCACCTACTCATCCATCCATCCATTTAACATTCATACAGCAATAACCACTACTAGATATTTGGTATACAAAGATAGATAAGATTGGGGCACGTGGGTGGCTCAGTCGGTTGAGCAGCTGACTTTGGCTGAGGTCATGATCTCACGGTTTGTGAGTTCCAGCCCCAGTGCAGAGCCTGCTTTGGATGGATCCTCTGTCCCCTCTCTCTCTGCCCCTCCTCCACTCATGCTCACACTCTCTCTCTCTCTCAAAACTAAACATTTAAAAAACAAAGATAAGATCAACTAATTTAAAATTTATATTAGAAACCAACGTAACAAATTTCTATAAAGATGGGATTTCAATTAGACTTTATATAAAATCTGAGATTTAATAGATTCAAATTATAATTGGGTTTGACATTTCAGAGCAACCTAAATGAAGGCAAATCCCTGATGATATTGGCTACGTCTTTTACTTTAAGACATTAGTTCCTTCTTTTCTGAATCTCTTCACTATGCCTTCTGGTACTCCTGATCTATGATAACTCCTCCCGAACTTTAGGTTCTTCTATGAACCCCCCATGCTTTACTTCAACCAAAATCCAATTCTTCCCTGAGGATACATCATCCTCTGCAGACTTATCCATCCTGGTTATTCCCTCATACCTGAAATGCCTTAGGGTCAAAAGCAAAGTTCTCCGCTGCTTTCTCAAACATTCTTCCTCTGAATTTATAGACAAGAAACTATTTTCTTAAGGCTGATATCATCCTGTCTTCATAGATAGTCTGTCCTGGGCATTTCCTTTGCATTCCTCAAGAACAATAACCTTTCATTCAATCTTCTTTTGTACTTTAATTTCTGCCAGGATCTTTTGTGACTCAGTGTGCAGGTGGATAAGCCAGCCACCAAGAACCTGGCCTCTCCTGACCACTATCCATCTCCGGCGATTGTGCCTCTTATTCTATCTCAGATACTCACCTCTGGACCCTTGTCGTCCATCATGAAATTAACTGAAAGCAGTCTCCTCTCTCACTACATTCCCCTGTCATTCCACACTTCTTCAACTCCTCCTGTCTCATCTGTTCCTTGATATCCTTGGGATTTTCAGTCGACCAGCCTTTCTCCTTCCACTGCCTATCAGTCCCTTTCTAGCTTTACTTCCATCTTTCTTCAACTGAGATTTCACGGTCCACAATTTAAACACATTCTTAAAATACTCTTAACATTTTTGCCTCTCATCATCCCAAATGTATTGGTTAACCCCCATTTTCAATTTGTTCCCTGATTACTGTACATCATCACTGATTACATCGTTGGCATCAGTATTCAAAAAAAATTTTTTAATGTTTTATTTATTTTGAGAGGGGGAGAGAGAGACAAAGTGCGAGCAGGGGAGGGGCAGAGAGAGAGGGAGGCACAGAATCAGAAGCAGGCTCCAGGCTCTGAGCTGTCAGCACAGAGTCAGACACTTAATCGGATGAGCCACCCAGGCACCCCATTGGCATTAGTATTTAAGTGTGCCCATGTTTCTCCTAACCTCAAAACATCTTTCCTAAAGTCCTCTTCCTTCCTACTTCCATAGCCCAAATTGGCTTAAAAGTTGTTCCCATGATTACCACTCTAGTTTGGATTCTGCCTACCCTCTACCCTATCCAAATTGGTCCTGCTAAGGCTACCCATTACCTGAATATCCTGAATTCAATGAGCAGTTAGTTTTCTTTTTCTTTTAATGTTAATTTGTTTTTGAGAGAGACAGAGACAGAGAAACAGAGCATGGGCAGGGGAGAGGCAGAGAGAGAGGGGAGACACAAACCCACAAAGTGGGCTCCAAGTTCCGTGCTGTCAGCACAAAGCCGGACACAGGGCTTGAACTCACGAACTGTGAGATCATACCATGAGTTGAAGTCAGGTGCTCAACCAACTGAGCCACCCAGGAGCCCCTCAATGAGCAGTTTTCAATACTAGATAATTGGTTCCATTAGTAGCATCTGACAAAGTTAAATTATTCCTTCCTTCATAACTGATTCTTGGCTCTTGGGATATTTTAGTATTTCTTTCTTCCTACCTTACCCTCCTTTCTTCCTCCAGTCTTTAAGTCTAGGAGTTCCTGAGGATCTCCTTCCCTCGAAGACAAGCCCACCCACTCCCACGTCTACTTACTATAGATGCTATGCATTCACACAGAAATATGACATGGAGCCAGACTGAATGGAACACAGATGTCAAGGGCACATGTTAAGCGCCCTCTATTGCTAAAGCTTAAGTTTCAACACACTTTCTTGCGGTAGAAGTCCAAATGAGCTCAGCTGGATCCTCTACTTAGGGTCTCATGAGACTGAAATCAAAGTTTCAGCTGGGCTGGCTATTATCTGGAGGCTCTGGCCAAGAATCTACTTCTAAGCTCATTCAAGGTGGTAGCTGAATTCAGTGCTTTGCAGCTATAGGAATGAAGTCCCCATTTCCTAGCTGGTCACACTGCATACATTATGCTAGTTAAATAGTGTCTGTATAGGAAGGGTTGTGAGAGAAAGAACAAAGTCTCATTATTAATAAATCATAATAAAAATCTAATATTAATTAAGAATCTAGTAGCTGAATGAGAAATACAACTGGAATTAAGAAAGGGGGAGAGGTGGGGTGCCTGGGTGGCTCAGTCGGTTGTGTGCCTGACTTTGGCTCAGGTCATAATTTCACTGTGAATTCGAGCCCCGCATTGGGCTCTTTGCTGACAGCTCAGAGCCTGGAGCTTGCTTTGGATTCTGTGTCTCCCTCTCTCTCTGCCCCTTCCCTGTTCGTGCTCTGTCTCTCTCTCTCAAAAAAAAAAAAAAAAAATTTTAAAAAGTGGGGGGGAGATGCCATTCCAGGCAACTGTTACACAGAGTAATATGGCGTTAAAGATGCAGGTGAAGAAAGTAGCTGGGGTTATATACCAGGAAAGAGTGCCATATGAACAAAGATGAGTACATGAGAAAAGTTCCAGTAAGAGGGGTACACCGGGGCAGGAAGGGTAACTGATAACATTCTAGCTGTTGAGTCTGGCTTCAGAGATGACTAAAACAACTAAATAATAAACCATATGGCTATTTCAACATTTGTCAGTCAGGGTTCTTATCTGAAAACACTGGAAACTAACATTAAATGGAAGAGTAATTTATTAAGGGAATCAGGATGACTAGAGAATAGGCTTATGGGTACGCTTCTCAAGAACAAAAACTAAAACTACGCTGCAGAACTGGCCCGGTGAGGAAATTGTGCCACTGCTCCCCATGGACACTCATGTGCCAAGGTCTCTTCTCTCCTGCAACAGCCACTGTCTAGCACACATCATATTCTGCACCAGCAAAACTAATTCAGAATTACTATGGACTCTGAGTATCAGATTCCTCCACCATCAGCCCATGCAAACATGATGTGAGTGCAGCCCCTGCTTCTCTGTTCAGTCTGTACTGAGGTTTCCTGGACAGGAATAGGACTAGAGCGCCTCGCGAGCGTGGCTCTGCCCGAGTTACCAGTCAGGCTGGGAAAGTGAACTTGCCCTCAGGGAGGTGGGACTATTAGTTGGGACTTTCTCAGACATTAGAAGACAGTTGAAAATATATGGAGGAGTGAGAAACCATAATAAATATCCAAACAAAATGTCATATATTTAGCACAGCAAATGCATCTAAATTCCACCCATTTCTGTTCTTACCTAATGCCTTTCCCAAAATATATTAGTAGAATCATAATATCAGAGATAGATGGGACATTTGGTTTAATTCCCTCATTTTACTATTAAGAAACCTGATGCCCAAAGTG
Source organism: Lynx canadensis (assembly GCF_007474595.2). Taxonomy (NCBI): domain Eukaryota; kingdom Metazoa; phylum Chordata; class Mammalia; order Carnivora; family Felidae; genus Lynx; species Lynx canadensis. The sequence goes on from NC_044319.2 coordinate 32,747,368, forward strand.
ATTAGATAATTTATCCAAAGTTACAGCCACAGCTAGTTAGTACAAAGGACTCATGCTTTCAACTCTGTATGTTTTCTATCATTCAGTGATCAAACTGAATCTTTATCTTAAAGTTCAACTTAAATTCTACCCTCAGGGAAACTCAGGGTTTAGTTCTCAGTCATCCGGTGATAGTGATCACTTTTTCTCTCAATCTACTGATTTGGTCAGTTCCTGAATATAAAGTTAAATTTCTATTGTAGAATTCTGTTTTTCTATTATTACCCATGAAAGTAAACTGTTATTAAACTGCAAATATGTTTAATCATAGTATATCAATTTTGAATCTTAAAACTGTCCTTTACCTAAAGGCTAATTAATATTCTTGCAACGACATCAAGTAATTATTCAACAGCTACAAGAATAAATTGTTTAATTATGAGAACTTCTCACTCATTTATTATTACTCTTATAAATTAAAGCTAAAATCACCCATTGTAATCTATAATCACATGATTTTTCTATACGGTTAGTATCAAAACTTAAGCAAAGAGAACATAAACACTGTAGCACATACAGAACACAAACATTCTAGAGTATTTTATTGTCATGACAAGACAACTGATAGAATTATGAGTCTTGACCTCAAATTGTGGTGTGCTAAATTGTTTTGGCACAGAAGCCAAAATATTTTGGATTTGGAGAAGGTGGAACGGGAAAGATGGAAAGAGAGAGGAACAATTAAACACAGGCAGTAAATCTGAAAAGGGTGGCAGTGTAGAGAAAAAATTCTCCCAGAGCAGTGGACAGTTCTAGTCAGATTCTTAGAAGCTATTTGTCTAGCACTTTTTTCTTTTTGGGAACATGCTTCAGAAATTTACTGTACTGGTTGTCAGAAATATAGAATCAAGGACTACAAGCCAATACATGTAATGTAGGTATATACAGAAATAATTTAGTTGGACCAGAGATGAAACCATATTATTTTCTGTTGCTTCATTTTGTTTGTGAAATGAATATAATTAACACAGAGTTGGAAATGGATCATTTGAAATAAATAAATACAAAATACATACCTCATGATGATACGGTCATTCTCTTCCAATTTAAAATCAGGTATATTTCTCTATAAGAATGTGTTTTCACAGATTAACTAGTCATCACTCAGACCAAATCATGAAAAAGTTTACAATCCTATTAAGAACTGCCACGGGGCGCCTGGGTGGCGCAGTCGGTTAAGCGTCCGACTTCAGCCAGGTCACGATCTCGCGGTCCGTGAGTTCGAGCCCCGCGTCAGGCTCTGGGCTGACGGCTCAGAGCCCGGAGCCTGTTCGGATTCTGTGTCTCCCCTCTCTCTCTGCCCCTCCCCCGTTCATGCTCTGTCTCTCTCTGTCCCAAAAATAAATAAAACGTTGAAAAAAAAAAAAAAAAAGAACTGCCAAATATTCAATTTTATAAAAAAACTGCTTTTCCACTCTGAATACTGCCTGGACTTCTTTTCTCTCTCCTCTGATAAACTGCTGATATTATATTTTTAAAGGGATATTTCCCACAGTGGTAATTCTGCAATTTAAAATTGTAACAAGTTATCAATAAAGGCTAAACAGTATCCTACAACCCGCAGGGATACACTATACTACTATGGCCTTTGGTTTTAAAAATGTTGAAATCATCCAGCTGAAATGGTATGGTGAAAAAAAAAATCTAATGTGAATGAGGGTCCTATAAGATCAAATGCTTCCTGGTATAAATTCTCTGATCTTGAACTTATGCTTCCACCCTTTAAAAGCTTAAAAACAACCCTCAAATATTATACCTGTATTTAAAAATAAACATCCATTCTAAAATCTCTGTATTTATATTATAAAAATGCTTTTAATTCAATATAGTAGAGAGGAATAAATACAATTTGTAATTTACACTTACAGCATATCACAGATTTTCTCATAATCTAAACAACTATGTGACATAATGTATCTCCGGTTTAAAGAAGCAGGTCAACTCTCCTGGATTTGCAATGTCTTGCAGGAATTTAGTTAAAAATATGGAGGGAGAGAGGGAGAGAGACTTATATGTGATCAGAACCTGGAGCAAAAAAAGGGGAAAAGGGATAATAGCTCATAGACGAAACTGAAGTATTCTCCCCAAACTACTGCAAAACCTTGTTTAGAAAGGGTACAGAGTATACAAGGCCAGATTTTCTTTTGAACTTTTAAAAATAATTTCATAGCAGTTCTGGAAAGATAATTAGCCATGACTGGGCAGCAGTACATATTCTATAAAAGCAAATGATTTCTGTGGCATATTAAATAAGATACGGGGCTAGATCTTACTGTACCACTTAGTTTTAACCTGGAAAGGAACAATAAAATCTGCATGGAGTTCGTTTGATGTCATAATCAACCATCTAATAAATATTAACACAGGAACAAATGTGTAAGACATTGGACTGGACTCTGTGAAGGACTAAATAAAATACATTAAGTCACATATAATCTTCAGGGCAAACTTTTCTAGAATGAGAAAAAATTAGACCTATCCAGGCTAAGAAATTTGTAAAGGCATGATTATTGCATTTAAAAAAGACTGAAAAAGTGGCTGGACTGATAATGGATTTAAAAACTCTCTACGTTATATATCACGACATAAAGCACAGTCAGGCTATTTGATCAGATACTCACAGAATGATTGTAAGAAGGTTCCAATATCACAGGTAGTGACATTTTCCCTTGAAGATTCAATTTCGTCAAATAAAAAAATCTTTTCCCCCACAATCTTTTCCTTTTTCATACGGTGCACACCATACAGTCTAAACCGAACTGCGTAATTTCCAATCATCTCGGATTCAACATGATTGAACTTGAATGTCTCTGTGAAGACAGGGCATGGTCCTCTCTGGATGCTGGTTTTTGCTCTCTGCTTCTTTATAGGTAGAAGAACAAGGTGTACTTGCCATGAGTTGCCACCTGTCCTGTTATATGTTGGGATATCGGTGACAGCTGTCACTGTTACCAGAAGCTTCTGTTCTTGTGAGTCATAGTCAAAAGTCACATCCAGTGTGCCATATTTAGCTTCTGGCTCAGGATCAAAAGGTTTGGGAAGCTGTGAAGATGATCCTTGAGCTGACATATCCTAAGAAAAGCAAATTCAAATGTTTTCAGTTTTTAACTCTAGTATATAATCGAGCATGTAAATAAACATCTGATACTGCTTTAGGAGGAGGATGTGAAAACTGTCACAAAGAAGGTAATAATAAGTAACAGTCAACTACGATCCAAAGCTACTCCACAAGGGCAGAGGAGTAAACGTGGTAGGTTAAACTCAAAAGCTTATCATAATACAGACAAAGAATTTAGTATTCCCCATCACAATTTTGAGAAAGTTGTATATGTTTTATAATTAAAAATACATGCTTCAAGATGTATCTCTCTTCCTTTGTAGGAAACTACTAAATTGCACTTTCAACATTATAAACAATGCAACTGACAGCTCAATATTAGGCTGGATAGAAAGATAATGAATACAAGCATAATGCCATTGAAAAATTTGGTCCCATTTGGAAAGTTTGTTCTAAAACACCCCATCTGTAACAGAGTGTAAGCACCCTGAGGCTTGGAAATCAAGGAAATGGGAAATATGAAAGTATAATACAGAGGCCTCAAAATACTTGTGGCCAATACTTATTTTCCATAACACATACATTATTACACTTTAATTTTTAACCTCAATTTAAAACTACGTATTATTTTCTGAGGTTACTTACTGTTGAAAATCGCTGACTACACATTCAAAACTTCCAGAAAGACCAAACTGTACATTTTAATGATGAGGCTGGAAGAAGCTGTACCTGTTTTACCCAGAATTGTCTCAAATTCCTGCCAGCCTAAGTCCCTGGAATGTAACAAAAGGGTTGGCTACTTACCGACTGTGCCAAACCCAGGTCTCTGACCTTTCAACGACACCACTTTGTCCCTTCAAGCATTTTAACAAGTTTTAAACATCTTAAAATGATGGGCATTTTAAAATGTGGACCAATTTTATAATTTTCTGCTTCTGAACGTGTCCTTGGTGCCTATGGTAGCAGCCACTCCTACTAGTCCCATTCTTCCCTTTTTGCATTTCTGAGAAGGGCTACCAGAGTTGAGGCAGAAACACACTGTCCCGAAAGACACTGCCCTTCAAAACTTTACTTGTGGCAGCTATGCTCATGAGACTTGGCTTTGGTCAGTGGGAGGCAAGCAGAGTTATGTCTGAAACATCCAGATTAGGTTTATAGAGGAAATTACTTGACCTTCACTCTCTTTTTTTCTCAGGCTTCCCACCAGTAGATACGCAGGTAGGATGGGTGGCTCTGCTTGGACCATGTGGACTAAGACAAATACTCCAGGGGACGGCAGAGTGACAAAAAAAACAAACTTCCGCCCTGCCCGCCCTCCCCCCACCAAGCCCTGAATGATGTAGAGCGAAGCCACCTACTCCCCTAGGACTGTCGTTAAATGAGAGACATCTTCTGTGGTTTTTAGCCAATCATATTGGGCTCTTGTTAAAGACAGTCTGAACCAACAACTCTAACTGATTGTAACATAACCATAGTGCCAGGACTGTCTTTGGTTGGGGACGACATCAGCCAGAGAACCAACAATACTCAGGTCTTTTACCATATAATCTTACATGTTCTACCCATGGGTGACCCTGGTTGATACCATGTATGAAAAAAACAAGAAGAATGAAGAACAACACGTAGGAGAGGGAACAGACTCTTAGAGAGAGATTCGAGCTTTTTTTTTTAAACTGAATATGATGAATCTCAGGATAAACATATTTCCTATTCTGTTCAGAAAAACTTGACCCATCATAGAAGCAAAATGGTGAATTTTAACGTAGTGCCACTTCATAATTGGCAATCAAGATGATTAATTACATGGCTTGAATTTTTCAATTAAATACTTTCTAAAAATAGTTATCATACTAAGCTAAGAGGTTTACAAGCAAGTAAAAAATTTCATAACGTCCCAGAGAGGGTTAAAAGGGTGGACCTTTATAGACAAAAATTACTATTTGTGTTCTCTAAACAGGCTACTAGAAAATAATCTCTCCTTTCAAGGTGTCTACATTTGAATGACTGTCAGCTAGTAACAGGTCATCAGTAGAGTTTTTGACCTTCTTGCCAGGGAACCCTCACTGGAACCTCACTCCTATCCCAGTTCAGTTGTGTGTGTAGATGGGCACTAACATAGCTATGCCCTGAATTAAATGAAGAGGAAAGTAAGACTTCTATTTGATAATAGTATCTATTAAAGGAACAGTAGAAAGCAAAATAAATTTGAAAAAACACAAGAGTGGACTTTATACTAACAGAGGCTATAAAAGCACCTAGATATTGATACAACATTCACTTGCTGTAGAGTCTGAATCTATCAATTCTGCTACAGAGACACAAAAACAAGCAGGATAGAAGAGACTAAGTGTCAACAGACAGCAAGCTGGCAGCTTCTGAAATATGGGCAAACTCACGCCTGTGTTAACTATAAATAATGAATAAGGAAGTAATCTGAGAGGCCAAAATTCAGAAGATACAGTAAATACAGATAGTAACTAAATAATAACTGGAAGATTGCCAAAGACAGACATAATGAATCAAAAATATAATAGAACAAATGAGTACTGCCTAAAGGAAGGAATGTAAGGCCCAAGCCATGATCATGTCACCCTCTGAGCTAAGCTCTGTCACCCATGTGTTTCCTTAATGGAAATAGAACCGAGGTTGATTTAGTAGGCTAATTGGCAAGTTTACTGATGACAGGAGTAATTGTCCCTGCATCTCTCCCAGAAAACAAGTATATGTTTTTGGCCCCTGGCACTGTTGTTTACATCTCAACTCTTGGGGTGCCTCGCTGGCTCAGCTGGTGGGTATACAAGTCCTGATCTGGCGGTTGTGAGTACAGCTCCACGCTGGGTGTACAGATTACTTTAAAAAAAAAAAAAAACAAAACAAAAAAACTCAACTCTTGTCCCTGTTACTACAACCCGTATATAGGGAACACTGATGGGCAGAAAGAGTGACATAGGACACTTGGGCAATTACTTAAACCAAGGCTTACATAGTGTATTCCCTACCACCTGTACCTACTGGCAATCCTATGTCTAAGTGTGTTAACCTACCTCAACCGTTGCTCCTCTTCTTACATTATATTTGAAATAGGTTAAGACCTCCTAAAAACTGAGAATAAACCGAGGGGGTGATGGGGGGTGGGAGGGAGCGGAGGGTGGGTAATGGGCATTGAGGAGGGCACCTGTTGGATGAGCAACTGGGTGTTGTATGGAAACCATTTGACAATAAATTTCATAATTAAAAAAAAAAGAAAAAAAAGAAATAGGTTAAAGCACATGTGCATGCACACAGACACCACACACACACACACCACACACACACACCACACACACGTGATCTGAGCATCTGAATTTGGTCCATGAGTTCTCTGAAACAGCTTGCCTGGTAGGGGTACCAGGCAAGGGAGGGTACCATGCCAATGATCAAAGTAATTTCCCACACAACGATTAGGTCAAGAAGGGCAACAGAATATAGCTGTTAGAGCACTGCTTTTGCAGACAGACAGACCTGGGTTTGCATTACAGTTTCTACCATCTAATAGGTGCTTGTATGTGGGCAAACTGCTTAACCCTCTGAGTCTTAATATTTTCATTTGTAAAATGGAAATAACTTCCTGAAGATGAGGTTGCTAAATTAACTGAGCTGACTATAAAGCTATAGCAAAATTTCTGGCACAACTGTTGACTGCTATTGTTTATTGTTAACTCCACAGTCCAGGCTCCTCCATTAACTTGTTGGCTATCTATCCAGTGTGTAAACCTAAAAAACAGTGGTCTCAAATTGTTCATGCACAGAGCACAAAGAAATAGTCTTTGTGGAAAACCATGAAATACGGACGTGTTAAACTTAAAATTCCAATGTGGAATTTCTTCTAAATTAGATACTATATTAGAATACTAGAAATAGTAGAAACATAGTGACAGACAACACGTGTTTTTAGAAATTATGTAAGAAAAACTTAAAATTGTGGGAATTCTGTTCATGGCTCTACTTCCATTATTTAATTTTGGCAGTATATGGAATTCACCTAGTGAGAACACTGACATAACTAGAGTACTACTATCAAATGCTGTTTGGGACAAAAGTTGTAAAAAGCTGCAATCTAGAAGAAAGTAAGTCCTAAAAGTACATAGTACCTAATGGAAAGCTCAATTACTATTACAGTGTTCATCATTGTTGAAAGATTAAAAACAAATCCTTTTAAGAACATGGAAAGACTTCAAAAGTTCAACACATGTATTTTTGTTGTCATTTTCACTTTTTTGCTTCAAACAGGAAATAACTTAAAAACCAACCAACAACTCTGAGTGATGCCATGAATCCAAATGTTGTTAATAAAGCTGAGCATCACTCTTCCCTTCCATATTCCATCACATAAAAATGCAAAAACATCATTTTTGAAAAACCCTATAAAACATCAGTGAGCAACCTCCCAGAAGTAAAAATATCCAAACTAAAAGAAGTTTAAAATAAAAAACACATAATAGGAGCCTCAAGATGGAAGAAACAGGTAATTCCAGAATGTTTGGTATACAATGTTAAAATAAAAAAGATCTATCTTGAGGTGGAAACCTGGGGAAGACAATTTTCCAGTATCTTGTGTATTGCTCTCATTTTTAGCTACGCATCCTCCTTTTGGGGAAAAGGGGGTGGGGTGGGTGAAGGATAGTCGAGACAGTCCTGACATGTCTGCTGGATCAAGATTAGATCAAGGAGAACACGGGTACCTTAAGCCACAAAGGACTAGGATAGTGATGAAACCGTCTTACCAAGAGGAGAAGCACAGGATTATTATCCTCCAATAACGTCCATTTAAAAAACTCTATGTGCTTTTTTACTTACTTCTGGGCTCAGGACTGCAGTGCTGTCACTTGGAACGTCTTCTTCATATCCTTTATTATGAAAACTTTCTATTTCGTGACCTGTGCTTCCTTCACTTGGGCACTTGTTATATGAGCATCGTGGACTGTTGCTGCAGTGGGAAAATTCACATTTACTGTCCCCAATTTCTGAGGGCGTACATGAGAGATGGGGAGAACCACTGTCATCCTGATATGGTGGTGGCTGCAATTCATCCAGTGGGGGTGTTCTTCTCATTCTCTGAATGCAGTTTCCTGACAATGATTAAGAATCTGGTCACTGTTTCCAATTAGCCTCAACATGCAGTACCGTCCACAATAACTGTAAATAACTTAAAAAAAAACTGGATTAAAAAATCTGTGGCAACATAACTGTTAGATTCACTCATGAGTTTCCTCCTTCCCTAATTGAGAGACACAGAAATAAAATAGCCTGGTTTTCCACTCCTCTCCTCCTGCATAATAAGATTAGGAAAGATAAAAGTCATATTCTCGGAGAGATGCTGTCATGTACCATAAAAATGGGAGAGCGAAGAATATTAGTGCAATAGCTTATTTACTTAGTTCTTTCTTTCCAAACAGTCTGGAAGCATACACATTTTACCTACTCCCCTATGACGAGTGGCTCCTCTAGTCACAACAGGTGAGAATATGGTGGGTACTACAAATATAAGACATCATTTATTTTCTCCAATGACTGAGATGAACTTAAACTAGCATTTAGCTCAGAACTATTCTTCCACATCCACCCTAGATCCAGAATCCTAAATTGAGGTGCACCGTGAATCTAGGCCTAATCCCTAACACTGAACAGAGACTTAAAACTGCATTTCACCCTGTCTCAACTACCCAGCGGCCACTCACTGCCCCACTGCACCATGTGTCCCTAACTCCTTCTAAAGTTCAGCTCTACCTTGTCTATAGCGCGCATTGCTACCTGCAGCAATTCATTTCGAACCATATTTTCTTTCAGCCTTAAATTATCCTTTTAATTTTTACCTCAATGATCTATCTCAGTAACCCAGAATAAATACGTCTCTGAACAGGATACAGGTGGGGGGAGGTGGATGATGTAAAAAAAAAAAAAAAAAAAAATAGTTGAGTACATAATTTAAGAACAGCTAAGTCTCAGCTAAATCCTGAATGCAATATCAGATATTAAATTTAAACACTGCTCATTTTTTCTTTTAATGGACTGTGAATCTCTGTTCTCAAAAGGGACCCTGAGAGGAGGTATTTTGTATTGTAATTCTTATAATGGAGTTCAGTTCAAATGTTCAATAGGTTTTCTGTTCTTCCTAAGACAGAAAAACTTTACATAAGAAAAACAAAACTCATTTAAAAATTTCCACAATGCCTGGTTCAAATTAAAATTTGCATGAACTTAGCACAAATTTACATATTTATAGCTCAGAAGCCCAAATTTTAGAAAAAGAAAACTAAATGTCTTACCTAGTGAGTCTAACATTTAGTTGATAAAGCATAAGCAAAAAATAAACAAGTTACTGAACTAACATATTTGAAACTAAATTTGAGAAGGGAAGATAAAGTTGATACACTGCACTTAGCAGCAAATAAAACACAACACCCCAGGTTTCAGAGAGGGGTTTCCAGGAAACCTTTGGTTTTCCTGATAAAAGCAGGCCCACTCAACCGGCATGCCCTTTTTGTCCACTGGCCTTTCTCTTTCCTCCTCCTTGGACGCGCTGCAGCCATTTTGTAACCATGAAGCAACAAGCGTGACAATGAAAGCTAAGGATGGAGAAGCAGACAAATAGAACATATCAGGGTAACTGAAACATCACTAAGTAGCTATGTCCAAACTTCCTGAAGCCTGAAACAAATCCTGCTAGGTTAAAAAGTACAACAGCAAGACACTGATAGTTGGATATCCTGTGGTTTCCAAATATATTCTCTACTGACAGTTTTTAAATTATTTAACCAATGTCCTCCCCTCATTAAAGATGTATATTTAATCAGTCACTGCATTATAAATTAAATGGTAATATCTAGTATTTACTGTAACATAAAATCAATTAAAAATTTCCCAGTGTCGTGGTTTCAGGAGTCAGAATACCGTCTTTTCCTTTATCTTTACCTATATATATGTTTTTTTAAAAGAGAGGTGATCTTTCTCAGATCTCAGACCTCAAATTGCTCAGCACATAGTCCCACGGATAGCACTGACAGAACTAGGTACATATCTAGTCCTGAACCCATCTCAGGGGAATGGGATTGCCATAATTCACTCAGATTAATCAGAAGCCATCAGAGTGAAGGTGGAGATGGAGTCAGCTTCAATGTCCATACCTACGTGGAAGAGAATAGGTGCCACCCACCCAGAAAAAAGAGAAAGGACTCAAATAAATAAAATTAGATATGAAAAAGGAGACATTACAACAGATATAACAGATACAAAGGATCATATAAGATTAATAGGAACAATTATGTGCTAACAAATGGGACAACCTAGAAGACACAGATAAAGTCCTAGAAACATACTAGCTACCAGGACTGAATCATGAATAGAAAATCTGAACAGACAAATAACCAGTCAGTAATCAAAAACCTCCCGGGGTGCCTGGGTGGCTCAGTCAGTTAAGCATCTGACTCTTGATTTCAGCTCAGGTCATGATCTCATGGTCGTGAGACTGGGTCCCAGTGGGCATGAGCCTAATTAATATTCTCTCTCCCTCTGTCCTTTCCCCAGTCTTTCTGTCTCTAATAAAACAAAACAAAGCAAAACAATGACAACAACAAAGAAATCTCCCCAAAAAAAGTTCACTGGTGAAGTCACCAAATCTTAAGAAAAATTAATACTAACTCTTCTCAAAATGTTACAAAAAAATAGAAGAGGAGGGAACACTTCCAAACTCATTTTACCAGGCCAGCATTACCTTGAAACCAAAGGCAGACAAAGACACCACAAGAAAATTACAGGTCAATATCTCTAATAAACACAGGTGCAAAAATTCTCAACAAAGTATCAGCAAGCCAAATTTAACAATACATTAAAAGCATCATACAGCATGATAGATTGGGATCTACTCCAGGGATTTAAGGGTGGTTCAATATCTGCAAATCAATGTAATACAACACATTAACAAAGCAAAGGATAAAATCATAGGATCATCTCAGTAGATGTAAAAAAGCATTTGACAAAATTCAACATCCATTCACGACAAAAACTCTCAAGAAACTGAGTACAGAAAGAACATTAGTCAACACAATAAAGGCCATATATGACAAACCCACAGCTAACAGTATATTCAATAATGAAAAGCCGAAAGCTTCTTCTCTAAGATAAGGAACAAGACATGGATCTGACTCTCACCACTTTTATTTAATATAGTTTTGGAAATCCCAGCCAGAGAAAGAAAAGAAATGAAAGGCATCTAAATTGGAAGAGAAGTAAAACTATCTCTACTTCCAGATGATGATATTATATAGACAAAAAACTGAAAGAATCCACCAAAAAACTGTTAGAATAAGTGAATTTGGGGGCACATGGGTGGCTGAGACTGAGATTAAGCATCCAACTTCGGTTCAGGTCATGATCTCACAGTTCCTGAGTTCAAGCCCCATGTTGGGCTCTGTGCTGACAGCTCGGAGCCTGGAGCCTGCTTCGGATCCTGTGTCTCCCTCTCTCTCTGACCCTCCCCACTCATGCTCTGTCTCTCTCTCAAAAATAAACAAACATAAAAAAAGCGAGTTCAGTAAAATTGCAGGATGCAAATCAATATAAGAAATCAGTTCCATTTCTACATATTAACAACAAAGTATCAGAAAAGAATTTTTTTTTAATTCTATTTACAGTTGCTTCAAAAAGAACACAATACCTAGGAATAAATTTATCCAAGGAGATGAAAGATGTACCTGTACACTAAAAACTACAAGATACTGATGAAAGAAACTGAAAAAGACACAAAATAAATGGGAAGATATTTTATGCTCATAGATTGGCAGAAATAATACTGTTAAAATGTCCATAAATTGGGATGAGCACTGGGTGCTGTATGTAAGTGATGAATCGCGGGAATCTACTCCTGAAGCCAACAGCACACTGTATACACTGTATGTTAGCTAACAATAAATTATATTAAATAAATAAATAAATAAATAAATAAATAAATAAATAAAGATTCAAAGTGACCCTCTATCAAAATTCCACTGGCATTTTTCACAGAAATAGAAAAAAACAATCCTAAACTTTGTATGGAATCATAGAAGACTCCAAAGCCAAAGCAATCTTGGAAAAGAAAAACAAAGTTGGAGGTACCACACTTCCTGATTTCAAATTATATTACAAAGCTATAGTAATCAAAAGAGTATGGCATTGGCATAAAAACAGACACACAGATCAACAGAACAGAGAACCCAGAAATAAACCCACACATACAGTAAATTAATTTATGACAAAACAGCCAAGAATACACATGGGAGATGATAGTCTGTTTAATAAATGATGATGGGAAAACTGGACAGTCACATGTGAAAGAATGAAACTATATCATTATCTCACATCACACACAAAAATCAACTCAAAATAAAGACTTGAACATAAAGCTTGAAACTATAAATCTTAAAAGAAAACATAAGGAATAAGTTCCTTAAAACAGTCTTGACAAGATTTTGCCTTTGCTAGAAGCAAAGGCAACAAAAGCAATAAATAAGTGGGACTATATCAAAATAAAAAGCTTCTGCATAGAAATCCATCAAAAAAATTATAGGCAATCTATGGGATAGGAGAAAATATTTAGAAATCATATACTCAATATTTAAAAAACTCATACAATTTAACAGCAAAATAACAATCTGATTTAAAAATGGGCTGAGAAGGGGTGCCTGAGTGGCTCAGTTAGTTAAGTGTCTGACTTCAACTCAGGTCATGCTCTTGCAGTCCTGAGTTTGAGCCCCGCGTTGGGCTCTGTGCTGACAGCTCAGAGCCTAGGGTCTGCTTCAGATTCTGTGCTTCCTCTCTCTCTGCCTCTCCCCTGCTCATGCTCTCTTTCTCTCTCAAAAATAAACACTAAAAAAAAATGGGCTGAGGAACTAGACATTTGTTTCAAAGAAAACATCCAAATGGCCAATAGGTACATGAAAAGGTGGTCAACATCACTATCATCAGGGAAATGCAAATCAAAAGCATAATGAGATATTTCACACCTGTTAGAATGTCCAATAACAAAAAGAATGCATAACAAATGCTGGAATAGGATGTGGAGAAAAAGGGACCCTTGTGTCCTTTGGGTGGGAATGTAAACTGGTAAAACCACCATGGAAAAACAGTACAGAGATTCCTCAAAAAATTAAAAATAGAATTACCATAAGATCAAGCAACTCCACTCCTGGGTATTTATCTGAAGAAAATGAAATCACTATCGCAAAAAGATATCTGCACTCCATGTTCCCTGCAGGATTCTTTATAATTGCCAAGACAAGCAAACAACCTAAGGGTCCATCAATGGACGAATGGATAAAGAAAATGTGGTATACACACACACACACACACACACACACACACACACACACACACACACACTGGACTATTATTCAGCCAGAAAAAAGAAGAAAATCTTGCCATGTGACAACACAAATGGACCTTGAGGGCATTACACTGAGTGGAATAAGTCAGAAGGAGAAAGAAAAATACTGTATGATGTTACTTACAAGTGAAATCTACAAAAATCTGAACTCATAGATACGGAGAACAGATTGGTCATTGCTAGAGGTGAGGGTGGGGAGTGGAAGAAATGTGTGAAGGTGGTCAAAAGGTACAAACTTCCAGTTAAAAGATAAATAAATCCTGGATGCGACGTACAGCATGATGACAGTTAAGAATAATGTACTGTAGATTTAAAAGTTGCTAAAAGAATAGACCTTAAAAGTTCTTATTAGGGAAAAAAATGTGTAACTATGTGAGGTGACTGATGTTAACTAAACTTACTGTGGTAAATCATTTTGCAATAAATACATGTATCACATCCTATGTTGTGCTAATACCTTAGACTAATACAATGTTATGTATCAATTATATCTCAGTAAAATTGGAAAAAGAAAAGAATGACTAAACATTTCTTTTACAAAAGCTTATATACTAACTGAGAGTATAAAAATATATATACACATGAAACAAAAGGAAAAGAAACAAACTAAAAAGAGTATATGCCTAAAGCATACAGGGTCCAGGGAGGAAGATAAAGGACGTTGGTTAGAAAAACCCGCATGATCAAATCCTTGTCTCCCTTATCCTTCAATCTGATTTCATATTCATCTTGATTAAAACATCTTCTCTATGGTCTTTCTTCTTCAACAGCTGCTTCACTATATTAATCCTTGTCTGAACTTCCTTCTCATGTGACCAACACAATCTAATTTCTGTCCGGTAATAATCTAATACCTTACTTCCATCAGGTTCCAGTTTAGATGTCAGCCAACCAGGATATATTTACACAGCTGAGCTCTAGTCATCTGGCTCTTTAGTGTAACTGCTCTCCAGGGACTAAAGCACTAGTTACCCAAAAGACACTTAGTGATATTTAAAGATGCTAAGTAGGTTCCATGAGGAGACTTCACTAGTGTTTCTGATTTGAGAGAAACAATTTTAAAGCTGTGAAATTTGGAATATACATATTGGAATATATAAATTATATATATAATTTACATATTATTTATGTATTTATATTTTCATGTAATTATAAAATATTACCTAAATCCTCAAAGTTTTGAAAACAATAATACCATACTTTTTACTTTTCACTTTACTTTTGCATTTTACTTTACAAAGTGAAAGAACACCGAAATGTACCTGGAATAGTTATTTCATTAAAAAAAATTTTTTTAAAGTGTTTATTCTTATTTTTGAGAGAGAGAGAGACAGAGTGTGAGCAGGGCAGGGCAGAGAGAGAAGGAGACACAGAATCTGAAGCAGGCTCCAGGCTCTGAGCTGTCAGCACAAAGCCCAAAGCGAGGCTTGAACTCATGAACTGTGAGGTAGTAACCTGAGCCGAAGTCGGATGCTTACCCATCTAAGCCACCCAGGCACCCCAGGAATTTCATTTTTAAAAATGCAGTTATGAAGATTTTTCCTCTTTCAAACTTTTGCAACCATATATTCTTTCTCTAATTGGCAACTACTTCTTATAGTCTACACAGTGTAGTAACTAAGAGTTGGCTAAAATTTAACTGATACTGGAAAATTTTTAAGACAAACGTTTTATAAAATAACATAATTTATACTACAGTTGTTAAATTACACTGTAAACATCCAACCTTAAGAGGAAGCTTCTAGTGGAACTGCCAAACACCAAAATGATGATGCCCTGCTATTACTTTGCCCCTTGTTTTACAACCTAACTCCCCACCCTATTTTGTGGAAATGATATATCCATAAAAGGGTTCATGCATGGATATATTTAAAGCAATTTCATTTACCATCTGCATATTGTAGAGCACTTACAAAACAAGACAAGGTCTCTTCCTACCTTAAAAAAACAAAACAAAAAACAAAAATACAAAAAAAACAACCAGGAGTCTCAACAGGATAAGAAGGTTCCCGATGGTGATGCCTGGCATGGGGCAACAAAGCCCAAAAGGGTGAAGAGTGTGTCTGAAGGAAAAGGAGTCAAAAGGAAGGAGTAGGATCCAAGCCATGGTGGGTGGGGGTGGGGGGGAGGGGGACAGGCGTGGGCTGTGAAAGCCTAAGAGGAAATCCACACAGAGGCATACCTGGTGAAAGAGGAAGGCATCAGCATAGACAGTTGGCCTGACACAGGAAATCCATGAGTATCCATGAATGAAGGTCACCTGGAGTGTGGTGTCAGAGCCCAAGTGGGTAAGGAAGACAACTACATGGGGACAAGGGGGAGTCCTAGAGCATAGTGTCAGACTCCAAGCAAGAAGCCAGAGCTTTGGTAGGTTGATGAGGCCATCCAATGTGGATGGTGAGCTGGTCTGGAGTGTCACAACCCATGTTCTGAGGGTCATGGGGACATCCACAAGTAGGAAAGGCTGCAGGGTATATAAGAACCCAAATAGGGTGAGGGAGCATGTGTGCAGACTGGGGTGGGGCGGGGGTTGATCAAATAATAAATATGTGAAGTTTAATGGAAGCCAGGTCTGTCTCTCAGTGTTGGAGAAGGAAGTTAGAAATATGGAAAGGGAGAAAAAAAGAACTGTGGTCTTGGATTAGAACCGAGGATATCAGTGTGAAAATGAACTCAGTTGTTAAATAATAAGTAAATATAGCATAAATATGCATATAACATGCACACACACACACACACACACACTCATTCCTAAATATCCTAGCTCTGTCTCCTGAGAGGATTTAAGAACAACATCTCAACACCAGTGTGCACACCTAGTGCCCAGATCTTGGCTTCTAAATCTATTCTTTACTGAAAGGAACCAGGGTTCCATGAAGAAGTAGCAAATTTCAGGGCTATGAAACCAAGTTGAAAATTAGATTGTATTCAAAGAATGATGGGGACATGTCAAAAAGGCAAAGAAGCCACGTTGAAGAAGTTTGCACTGAACAAATCCCACAATTTGAGCTTCCAAATAAACAATTGAAGTAACTGATTATAACACACTGAAGAGAAGAAGAAAACATGAGTCCTTCTAGATATAAATACATATATGAACAAATTGAAAGAATTCTGAGGAACAGATTGTCTGCATTTTTACAAAGCACCTGCTGACAAAGTACTTAATTATCTAGCACGGATACGCCCTTAATGAAGACATCAAAGCGAACATCGTGAGTAACAGGGCAAATCAAAGTGTGCATCACCTGACAGGATGCAATGAGAGGACTACAGCACCACTGCCTTGGTCCTCCAACTAAAGATGCTTAACCTGAACCTAATCATGAGAAATATCAGACTTATGCAGATATGCTAAAACACGGCCTGTCATCTTCAAAAAGGAACGGCTGGAGAAGCTGCTCTGGCCCAAAGGAGACTAAAGCCACATGACAACGTATGATTCTGAACTACATATCCTTTTGCCATAATGGATATTATCTGGACAACAGCAGGCAGTGAATGGATTCTGAGGATTAGATGCCAATAATAAGCCAATGTTAAAGTGTTTACTTAGATGGCTGTGTTGTGGTTATGCGAGAGAATATTCTTTTTTGTAGAAAATACACATTAAAGTATCTGGGGGTGATGACAAATCAGGCCAGTGGGCCACTGACTCTGATATAGCTCAAGGAGTAAAAAGGAGTTGTACTGCTTTTTAAACTACTTTTTCAACTTTTGTTAATTTTCTGAATGTTTAAAAAAATTCTCCATAAAAAAGGCACCATCATATCTTTTGAAAATCAGATGATTCACACAAATTCCTAAAGAAACAAAACCTAGACAGATCCAAGAAGACACAGGAAAATTATATAATCTTGTATCTGTTACAGAAATTGAATGCATATTTTAAAACCTTCCTAACAAAGAAGAATCCAGGCCCAGGTCACTTCACTGGTAAATTTACCATTTAAGGAAGAAAAATCACCAATTTTACACAAAATATTTTTGATAGTATAAAAAAAGATGGAACACTGCTGAAATTATCTTATGAAACCCCATAACCTTGACACCAGAGGCTGATAAATTATCTTACAAGAAAAGAATAAGCTGATCCCTCTTGTGAACACAGATACAAAAATTCTATACAAATTACTAGCAAATGAAACCCAGAGTCATGCAAACAGAGTACTACATCATAACCAACTTGGGTTTATACTAGGAATATAAAGTTATGTGCAAATGCACAGTGGATTTACTAGTAGAAAATTAATTTATCTAATGCATTGCATTAAAAGACTAAAGTTAAAAAGTAATGTGATGGGGCGCCTGGGTGGCGCAGTCGGTTAAGCGTCCGACTTCAGCCAGGTCACGATCTCGCGGTCCGTGAGTTCGAGCCCCGCGTCAGGCTCTGGGCTGATGGCTCGGAGCCTGGAGCCTGTTTCCGATTCTGTGTCTCCCTCTCTCTCTGCCCCTCCCCCGTTCATGGTCTGTCTCTCTCTGTCCCAAAAATAAATAAACGTTGAAAAAAAAAAGTATTAAAAAAAAAAGTAATGTGATAACTAATAGATTCAAAAAGGATTTGAAAAAAAAGTGATGAAATTCACTGTATTCATGATAAAATCTCTGCTGTGTACAAATGAGGAATACAAAGCAATTTCTTTAATCCCATAAAGAGTATATTTGAAAGTCCTACAGCAAACATTGTATTTAATGGTGAGATGTTGAAAGCTTTACCTCTGATACTGGGAATGAGACAAGGATAGCTATTATCCCATTCAACAAGGTAAGGGAGTTTTAGCCATTGCAATAAGGTGAGAAAAACATGTAAAAGGACTGGAAAAAAGAAAATTGTTATCACTCTCAGATGAAGACACTTTAGAAGTAATCTATTAGAGTTAGTAAGTAAATTTAGCAAGGTCACTGGATATGGGATCAATACTACAAAAATCAATTAAATTTCTACACACATGAATGAAAAATCAAAAAGTGAAATTTAAAAACAATCCCATATATAATGGTACCAGGTAACACCAACTACCCAAGAATAAATCTATAGAAATCACCTTGCTGTTACTTTTTCAGTTTGGGGACTCATAACTAGAATATACTCTTAGCACGGGCAGAATCCATATTTTGGCTTTCTAAGCAGTGGCTGTATGATATGGGAAGGGACTCCTGCAAACCACTGGAGTTTACTTTCTCCAGCAGCAAGGCATCCCAAGAGAAAGAGAGATTAGTCTACCATCAGAGACTTGAGAACTGCAGGTTTGGCAAACGTATTTAGTTTGGTCATTGTAAAAATTAATAAGCTTAAAAAATGATGGCAGATTATCATTAACTTCTAATTACATGACTTTAACTGCAAGTGCCACTCCAGATGGAGTCTTCTTATTAAGCAAATTAAAACAGCCTTGGTATTTGATACGTAGCTTTTACTTAGCAAATGCTTTACCCTTTGTAACAGTGAAGAGGGAACAAAAGTAACTTGTCATTTTCACCTTGCAAAGACAGCAATACTTCTATTTCCCAGCTTCAGGGAAACCTATGGTAAAATATTCTCGTTCCATGCCCCAAGCTGCTCTGCAGAGACCATTGCTGCCTCAACATTCCATACTACATCGCCTCTATCCTTCTCTGGATGACAGCAAGCTATTAGCACCTGGAGAGTGTAAGAGCTGAGAGATGAAGTGCCTTGGTAAAATACACATGTGTGACAGAACTGAGAACTCAGTCTTACGAAAATACAGGGGCTTGCCTCCTCAATAAAGTTCCTGAGGGTGCAGGAGTATGATGGAATATTCCTTCCAAAGTCAAAGAGAATTTACTATCCCTTGTCTGTGCCCCACTAAGGAGACAAAAATTTTGGTCGGCCTCTTTACATTCTGAAAGCAGCACATTCCATATTTGAGTATACAGCTATGATCCATGTATAAGGTAAAATAAAAAGCTTTTCAGCTTCGAGTAGGACCCAGAGCAAGGTAAATCTCCAGATGATCCAGGGTACAGTGGAGTAAGCTTTACACTTGACCTTTAAGGACTCAGCAAACCAAATGGTCCTCAAATGTCTGTAGTAGGCGATGATGGTCAAAAAGTATTGAGAAGTTTTGATGGTAGAATTGCATTGGAGGACTCTTTTTTTTTTTTTTTCTGGCCATATCTTTGCTAACATTTTTGCTTCTAAGATTTTAAGTCCTATTGCTTCTCTGATGGGTAAAAGTTGGTATCTTGTTTTAATTTGCACTTCCCCTTGTATGTAGGGAGGAGCACACCTTTATCGACTACTTCTATTTTCTCTATATTCCCCACTAGATATTTACCTCTTTGAAGCATTATAGTATCCTGTTTATATTGAACACAGTGTTCATACATTACTGGTATTCAGTGCATGCTACCCAAAGCAATCTATATATTTAATGCAATCCCTGTCAAAATACCCACATTTTTTCACAGAACTAAAAAAATAAAACTAAAATTTATACATGAAACCACAAAAGACCCTGAATAGTCAAAACAATCTTGACAAAGAAGAACAAAGTTAGAGGTATCACAATCCCAGAATTCTAGATATACTACAAAGCTATAGTATGGTACTGGCACAAAAACAGACATATAGATCAACAGGACAGAATACAGAGCTCAGAAATAAACGTGTCTATACTTACATGGTTGATTCATCTACAACAAAGGAGGCAAGAATATATAGTGGGGAAAAGATACCTCTTTCACAAATGGTGTTGGACACCTACATGCAAAAGAATGAAACTGGACTATTTTCTCGCACCATACAAAAATAAATTCAAAATGGATAAAAAGACCTAAATATGAGACTTGAAACTATCAGACTCCTAGAAAAAAAAAAACTAGGCAGCAATTTCTTTGACATGGGCTGCAGAAATATTTTTCTAGATACGTCTCCTCAGGCAAAGGAAACAAAAGCAAAATTAAACTATTGGGATTACACCCAAAGAAAAACACTGTGCACAGTGAAGGAAATCAACAAAACAAAAAGGCAACCTACTGAATGGGAGAAGATATCTGCAAATGACATATTTGATAAGGGATTACTATCCAAAATATATAAAGAAATTCCCCAACTCAACATGAAAAAAACAAATAATCTGGTTAAATTGGGAAGAGAACCTGATTAGATTTTTTAAATTATGGCTTTTTTGCAGCTCCTAACACATTTTATTACAAGACAGAGCCCAGATTATTTTTGTACCATGACTTATAACTCTTAATCTTTCTCACCTTATTTTCTGGATGGTTTAAATAATCTCTGAATCAAACTATATTTCACACGTAGCTACTTTCTACCAGTACAATCTTATTAAGCACATGTATCTTTTAAAAAAAATTCTTTTTTCCAATGTTTATTTATTTTCGAGAGACAGAACGTGAGTAGGCAAGGGGCAGAGAGAGAGGGAGACACAAAATTCAAAGCAGGCTCCAGGCTCTGAGCTGTCAGCACAGAGTCCAACACAGGGGCTTGAACTCACAGACTGTGAGATTATGACCTGGGCCGAAGTTGGACACCCAACCAAGTGAGCCACCCAGGCGCCCCAGTAAATCAATTCACTATCTCTCATTTCTTGAGGCTCAGGGGTTTTTTTTTGTTTTTTGTTTTTTCTTAACGTTTATTTATTTATTTTTAAAAAAAATTTTTTTTTCAACATTTATTTATTTTTGGGACAGAGAGAGACAGAGCATGAATGGGGGAGGGGCAGAGAGAGAGGGAGACACAGAATCGGAAACAGGCTCCAGGCTCTGAGCCATCAGCCCAGAGCCCGACGCGGGGCTCGGACTCACGGACCGCGAGATCGTGACCTGGCTGAAGTTGGACGCTTAACCGACTGCGCCACCCAGGCGCCCCAACGTTTATTTATTTTTAAGAGAGAGAGAAACAGAGTACAAGCGGGAAAGGGGCAGAGAGAGAGGAAGACGCAGAATCCGAAGCAGACTCCAGGCTCTAAGCTGTCAGCACAGAGCCTGACGCGGGGCTCAAAATCACGGTGAGATCATGACCTAAGCCTAAGTCGGAAGCTTAATTGACTGAGCCACCCTGGTGCCCCGAGGCTTAGGTTTTGATAAAAGATCATACTCACTTCGAATGAAATGAAAAGTGGTTTATTTTTGAGAAACAACTCCTGGCCTACTATTTTTATCAAACAGAAACTAACTGGAGGATCAAGAGACACGAGATAGCTATGCGATCCAAACCGTGCATGTGATCTAGCTATAAAATTGGCGTGGTCAAGCTGCACTCCCAACATTAAGGGAAACTAGCAGATATTGGGTGAAAACCAATTAGGCTTTGAAGGCACAGGCAGGTATATATGCCTGCTGTATCTTGCATAACCTGCATGCATAGCCTCATGAGTACCTATGACTCACACAGTGAGGGTTAAAAACATTATGTCTAGTGACAAGTGGAATGTTCTGGTACTATAATTATTTCAGAGGAGGCCCTGAAAAACAACATGAAAGGAAAATCTTCTCAGTGGATAGAATTTAGTAGCCCATTTGGTTTTCAACTCTGCTTAGAGTAAAGAGTTGATCTCAATTACCGGGCTGCCAAAGGTCTGGCTGGATGTAAGGACTTGAGAGGAGAGAGACTGGCAGATCGGTGTCACGTAGAATGGCGGTAGGGTCTGAACATATTTACATCCCCAATACAATTTAAAACACAAATATGCAGCAAATACCTGATTTCTAAAATGTAACTCCATATATTGTAAGTCAAATTCTTTTCCAAATTGAAAAAGGCAAGACTATTCATAAGTTAGACTCTTAGATGAATTTTAAAAGCATGCCCAGAATTACAATGTCAATTTCAAACAATATTTTTATCTGTCATTTTATCTTTGTGTTCAATGCTATTCAGTTTTACCTGCAGAAAATATTTCATGTTAATGAATGATTAAAGATAATATCAAGGAATTTCTGTTTTCATGCCCAAGGCAGTAAACGGTATCTAGTCAGCCCTCCTGCTATAAATAACTACAAAACTGGACAAAGTACAAGAAGCAACTCTTTTCAGGTAGTGGACAACACACAGTTTGAAAAGGAGCACTCACAAGGTGATCCCGTCAACTGACCAACTCTCTGATTGGGCACAATATCCTACCTACAGCAGAGAGAACTGAAGTCTGAGCAGGGCAAGAGTCACCTGAGCTGAGGAGGCAGAGGTTAAGGGTTTGAGGCGGCTGCAGCAGCTGGAAAACTGTGGGGCAGGGCACTGAGCAAGAGAAAGCTCTACAGAGAAAAGGGGGCCGCAAAAGTCTGTGTGCAGGACCCCCACGAGTCCCTGGCCAAGAGTTGGCTGGACATGTGCAGAGACAGACTGCCCAACGCTTACGTGGAGGTATTAGATGCCAATCAATGCTGGGGGAAGAGCTATGCTCAGATCATTCAGAGTGTGTGCTACTCGTAAAATATATTTTATTATGGTATAATTTATAGACAATAAAATCTATCCATTTCAACGACTTAACCACCACACAAAGGAGATACAGAAAGTTTCCATCCTCCTAAGTTCTCTCATGTTACTTTGCCTCCCATAAGTCCAGCCACAGGCCAACCACTGACCTGCTTTCTTTCACTGGAGTTATGCCTTTTAGAGAATTTCACACAAATAGGATCATGCAGTATATAGTCTTTTGTGTCTGGCATCTTGTACTTCCTGTAAATGCTACTGCCTTTCAACTACGTAGTTGCATAACTTTTTGTGAAGTTGTATTCTACTGTAGAGATACAATTTATCCTTTCAAACTTTTCCAGGAGGCTGTACAATTTTGCATTCAAACTTGGAATGTATGAGAGTTCCATTTATTCCACATCCTTACCAATATTTAGTCTTGCTGGTCTTTAAATCTTAACACGTCACTGGCTGTGTAATCATATCGCTGAGTGATATCTCATTGTGATTTTACTTTGCATTTTCCAAATGACTAATGATTTGAGCATCTCTTCATGCATTTATTTGCCATTCATAAATCTTCTCCAGTGATGCATGTGTCCAAAAATGTGCACATTTTTAATCAGGTCGTTCACTTCATGTAATTGACTTGTAAGAGTTCTCTGTGCAATCTGGATATAGTTGTTTACAAAATGTACATTTTCTCAGTCTTTGACTTATCTTTTCATTTTCTTGTGTCTTTTTTTTTCAATATACGAAATTTATTGTCAAATTGGTTTCCACACAACACCCAGTGATCATCCCAAAAGATGCCCTCTTCAATACCCATCTTAATAGTGTCTTTTGAAGAGCAAGTTGTTCTTTACTTCAATGTACTTACAATCATTCTAATTTTCTTTTAAGATTCATGCCTTTTGATTCCTATCAATAAAATCTTTGCCTAATCCAAAGTCACCAAGATTTTCTAGCTCTTCTAATAATTATGTAAGTTTTAGCTTTCACATTTAGGTTCATGATCCATCTGGAATTAATTTTTGTGTATGGTGTGAGGCAAAATTGGACACATTATTTTTCCATATGGATTTCCGGTTGTTTCAGCACCACTTATTGAAAGCTGTTTTTTCCTCGTTGAACTAACTGGGTACCTTGTTGAAAATAATTGTTGTGTGTGGGTCTGCTCTGTAGACTCTCTCTTCTTTCACTGACCTGTATGTGTAGCTTTGTGCCCAAATCATACTTAGTTGTTCACTGAAGCTTTACACTAAATCTTGCAGACAGATAGTGTAAGTCCTTTTACTGTGCTCTTCTTTTCCACAACTTTTTTTGACTATCTATGCCCATTTCATTTCTATAAATATTGTAGCTTGTCATATGATATAAAAAAAATAAGAAAGAAAAAAAAAAGGAAGCCCTCCTGAAATTTTAACTGGAATCATCTTCAATCTATAGATCAATTTGGGAAGAACAGGCATCTTAACAATATGCAGTCTTTTAATCAATGAACTTGATGTACCACTACATTTAAGTCTTCTTTACAATATCTCAAGTTTTATGATTTTCCGTGTAAAGACCTTGCTTATTATTCTTATTCCCAAGAACTGTTTTATGATACTAGTATAAATGATATAGTTTTCTGAAAAGTATTTTCCAATTACTTTTGCTAGTATATAGAAATACATGTGATATTTGTATATTGACCTGGTACCCTAAAAAGTCCTTGTAAATTTCTTAGAAGTTTCTACATAATCATGTCATCTGCAAATAAAGATACTCTGATTTCATCCTTTCCAATCTCTACAACTTTTTTTTCTTGCCTTATTGCACTGTCTAGACCTTGATTAAAACACCAAATAAAATAGTAATACAGAGGGAATCCTTGCCATATACTGAGGTAAAAAAAAAAAAAAAAAAAAAAAAAAAAAGAAGCAACTCGAAATTTCACCCTAAGTGTTAGCCTTATGGGATGTTTAACAATTTTATTTTGTTATGTTTTGTTAGTGCCTGTAAGCAGAGATTAAGAAAGTTTTCTGGAAAACTTTATCACGAACAGAAGTTGGCATTTCTCCATCAAGTGTCGTGGAAGATTATGTGATTTTCTACTTTATTCTATTATGTGGAGAAATGCAACAATTGATCCTCCAATGTTAAACTAAATTGTATTCCCAAGATGCACTCCACTTGGTAATGATGAGTTATCCTTTTTTGTACTGCTGGATTTAACTTATTAGCATTTTTGAAGGATTCTGCATCTAGGCACATGAGCAACATTGACCTTTCTGTCTTTGCAATGTCTTTGTTTTTGCTGTCGTGGGAATTCTGGACTCATATGATGACTTAGGGAAATGTTACCTCCTCTTCTTATTCTCTGGAAGACCTTGTGCTGAATTGGTAGTATGTTTCTTCTTAAAGGTGGTTAGCAGAATTCACTGATGATGCTGTCTGGGTCCAGAGCTTTCTTTGTGAGTATAGACCTATAAATAGAGGTCAACTGAAGTTCTCTCTTCTTGAGTGAGGTTCAGTTATTTGTGTCTATGTGTCTATTTCATTAGGTCATATTTATTGCATAAAGTTGTTCATAATATTCTCGTATAATCCCCTTATCCATAGGATCTGCAATAATGTACCTATTTCATTTTTGATGTTGATTATTTGTCATTCGTTTTTTCCTGGGCAATAGGGATAGAGACTTATAAATCTGATTGAGTTTTCCAAGAACCAGATTTTGGCTTCACTGGTTTTTTCTTTCATGTGTTCATTTGCCAATCTCATTGATTTCTACTCTTACTTTTATTATTTCCTTTCTTATGCTTAGCTGCTTTTTTAATTTCCTAATTTCTTATAGGAGTAGCTTATATGACTGATTTTCAACTTTTCTCACTTTCTACTATTAGCAATTAATGTTACAAATTTCTGCCTAAGTACTGCTAGCTGCATCACACGAATATTGATATACTTTTCTTTCATTTTCATTCACTTCAAAATGCTAATTTTTCCTTATGATTGCTTCTCTGACCCATATTTATATGGGTTTTTTTTGATGGCCACATATTTATAGATTTTCCAGACATCTAACTATAACTGGTTTCTAACCTAATTCTACTGTTGAGAGAGAATACAGTCTATGGGATTGCAATACTTTAAAACTTACTAAGACTTTTTTTAATGTCCCAGAATATGAGGTCTCTTGGAAAATGTCTATGAACACTTAGAAAGAGTATATAGTTTGCAACTGTTGAGTGGAGTGTCCTATCAGTGTCAATTAGGAAGAGTTGGTAGATTCTGTTGCTCAAGTCTTCTGCAACCTTACTAATTTTCTTTCTACTTCTCCCATTTATTACCAAGAGAAGAGTACTGGAAATCTCTGAATATAATTGTAAATGTCTGTCTCTTTTGCGTCAAGTTTATTGAAGCTGTTATTTAGGACTGTTATGTCTTCTTGATGAATTGACTCATATTTTTGTGAAAATGTTCTTCTTTCTCCCTGGTAATAACACTTGCTCTAAAGGCTTCTCTGTCTGATATAAATATAGCTATGTCAGCTTTCTCTGCAATTCATGTTTGTCTACCCTTTAACTTTTAAATATTCTATGCCTTTATATTTAAATTAGGTTTATATTTAAATTAGGTTTCCATATATTTGGATCTTGCTTTTCTTCTTTTTTTCTTTGTTTTTAGGAGAGAAAGAGTGTGAACAGAAAAGGGGCTAAGAGAGGGAGAGACAGAATCTCAAGCAGACTCCACGCCTAGTGCAGAGCTTGACATGAGACTCGACCCCACAACAATGAGATCATGACCTGAGCCAAAATCGAGTCAGATGCTTAACCAACTGAGCCACCCAGGCGCCCTGGATCTTACTTGTGTATGTAGTCTTGCTTAAAATAAAAAATATCTCATCTGACAACCTATGCTTTTTTAATGGGCACATAAACCATTTATATTTCATGTAATTACCTGTATTGAGAACTGACAAACTTTCTGTAACAAACCATATGATAAATAATTTAGACTTTGTGCCACATGTAGTGTCTATGACCTGTTTATGTGTATCTGCTTCTGCCATTTACCAGATTTGTGACTACAGGAAATTGATTTACATCTCTGACACCTTTATTTCCCCATCTATAAATCAGGAATTGTAATAGCACCAATGTTATTGGGATTTCTGAAAATTAACTGAGGTGTCTTAAGTGCTGAGGATAGTGCTTCATAGAAACAGTAAATATTACTATGATAGTCATTTTATTAGCACTGACTAATGCAATACCCCCATTGGATAGGTGAGATTCAGGGTAAATGAATTAGGCCCAGATATTTTTCATTTTTTTAGTATTCTTGAGAAAAAGCAAAAGAACTTCTAAATTTGTTTGCAGATTAATTTTGCAGGAACTCTACCCCGTTAAAGTGTACAAAACACTACATCACCTTACTTCAATCTTATAAAAAAAAAAAAAAAAAAAGAGGGCATAGCAGAAAGTAACCAAACAGGGAATTTTCAAAAATCAAGGTAAGAGGAAGAGGATTACTGCTCATATCATGTCATTTAGCAATGTACTCCACGCCATCTTTATTAGCATGATCATCTTAATTTATAGATTTTATTTGGATCTACCTAGTAATCAATATTAACCGTGACCCTAAATTTTCATTAAAGATTCAGTTAAGGTAAGTATAGGGGTGCCTGGGTGGCTCAGATGGTTTAGCATCTGGCTTTAGCTCAGGTCATGATCTCGCAGTTCGTGGGTTCGAGCCCCAAGTTGGGCTTTGTGCTGACAGCTCAGAGCCTGGAGCCTGCTTCAGATTCTGTGCCTCCCTCTCTCTCTGCCCTTCCCCCACTTGTGCTCTGCCTCTCTCGCAAAAATAAATAGACATTAAAAAAAATTTTTTTTAAGCTAAGTATAAAACACAAGAAAGAAAGGTTTCCATTAAAAAATTAAAGAATTCTCATGCTTAAGGAAGTGAATTCCCAGTTATCTCTGAGGGATGTAGATAGCCAGGGGTTTACAGTATTCAAATTACATCAGAGATGCAACAAATCTAATAAAATATAGCTGACTTTATTTCTGAGCTCAAATTTTAGATACCTGGTACTTTCTCTGGTCTCCCTCATTTTATATACTCCTAGAATTTTATAGCCTCCTGTCAAGCAGCACATAAAATATGCTCATCAGTAAATGAGTAAAAAAAATAAAAGTTAAAAAATTAATACAATGATATTATCAAATCATATCTGCTACATTTTCCATTGTATCTTATTTTATCTATATAAAATAAGATAATAAATAATAGCTTTTTTCACATTTCTGGTTTTTTTTTTTTGTTTTTTTTTTTTTAATTTTTTTTTTCAACGTTTATTTATTTTTGGGACAGAGAGAGACAGAGCATGAATGGGGGAGGGGCAGAGAGAGAGGGAGACACAGAACCGGAAACAGGCTCCAGGCTCTGAGCCATCAGCCCAGAGCCCGACGCGGGGCTCGAACTCACGGACCGCGAGATCGTGACCTGGCTGAAGTCGGACGCTTAACCGACTGCGCCACCCAGGCGCCCCCCACATTTCTGGTTTTTTAAAAAAAATTTAATGTTTATTTATTTTTGAGAGAGAGAGAGAGAGAGTGCGAGCGAGCAGGATAGGGGCAGAGAGAGGGAGACACAGAATCCAAAGCAGGCTCCAGGCTCTGAGCTGTCAGCACAGAGCCCAACATGGGGCTTGAACCCACGAGCCATGAGATCATGACCTGAGCTGAAGTCAGATGCTTAACTGACTGAGTCACCCAGGTGCCCCTTACATGTCTGAGTTTTATTTTAAATCAATCAATAATCTGAAATATTTTAGCTTTATTTGCCTTGTATGATGTACCAACTCAGAAAATAAATTTTTGTAAGTGCTATATATGCAAATAATATACTGTAATTGATATTATAATACATACCAAAGATTTAATTTTAGAATCAGCTTAAGCCCTGTTGAGATTATACATTACATTTTTTTGCTATGAATAATTTGGTGAAAAGTTTTTATATTTGATTTATGAAATGGAAAAGAACCAATATTCTTAGAAAGACAAAAAATGTAATTCAGTTGTGGCTTGTAGAATATATACAGGTTTACACTGGAGGATGTTAACAATGCAGTCTGGTGGTAGTGGGGTGGTGATGGTGGTGGTTATATACTAACAAAGACAGGAATGAAAACAACTAAGTAGCTTTTACTTAAGACATAAACTGGGGATGTGATCTCAATTCTCTGAGGATAAAACAATAAGGCAATATTCATTCCATTTTGTTTTAAGAGACTTCAGGCATTCGTAGGACTTTTTATTTTTTCATTTTTATCACACCAACTAACCAGACATTTCAAAAATAGATGGTTGAAATAGTAGCAATTTAGGATTATGAAGCTGTTAAGTGCTTCACAATGTTGATGTAATATAGCGATTATAGACCTTTGTAATTCAGCAAAAAGGCTTTGTTTTCTTGTTACTCATATTGAAACAATATCATAAGAATACCTCTTTATTTTCACAGAAAAGGACTCAAAATTTTAAAAATCTTTGTATTAATGTTTTGACCACTGTTATGAACTCACCATTGAAATTTATTATTTTGTAACTAAAAATAAAATGAAGCACTAAGGGGGAAAAGGTTGTATAATGTTAGAATTTTGATTAGCAATCACAGCTGCACCAGAATTAGTTTCTATAGCAACAGGAAGAAATAATGTGTTGAATTGCAATGCAATACAAGATTATTCTTTACAGATTGCAATTCAAAAGAAAATCTTTAAAGAATTTTGTCTTAAAAGAGTTATTAATCATTTAGCCATCATAATTCCCTTACAGAAAATACTTAATTATTCTAGTCTACTTTCCATGACTCTTGTTTTAACTCATTCAAATTAGTATGTTCCAAAAAAGGTTGAAAATTGAATATACCTGAACAGTAAGAATTTTGGCTACTGTCTTATTTGCATTTTAAAATAAAAATGCATAGACTCATTTTTGCACACTGTATAGACAGAGGGTATTATTTCCTAGGCCCATTAGAATCTACAAGGAAAAGGGTCTTGTTTTGAATAAACTATATTGTAGGAATAAGAACTAAAAGTAATAAACAAATTCCACATTTGTATCAATATGAAACTAAGCCTCCCTTTTATCAATGTGCATACCCACGTCCAAATTATGATTAAGAAACTATGCTACTGGTGAGTATTCAGAGTGTACATCTCCCTTACTTTAGTGAGAGAAAAGGCAAGCGTTAAATTTCACATGCTGCCCATACCATTTCTAACAATGAAAAATATTATTTTGTGGCATCCTTTCCAGTCCTAGCTATTTTTGGAAACTAATTAAAAGCATATGCCTGAGCCTTTTATGTATTTTGCCCTTATAATGAGACCTATTACTGTGGCTTACTCTATCCATCGGAGTTCCAAAGTATCTTTGGTGTTACCATGGATACCAGTGACAAGCATTCTCCCACAACTGCTTTATGTGTCTCATCAAACACAAGAAAACTGACATGGCAAGAATCAAGCCATCTAGACACTATGAATTTCTAATTGTACTAGTATTCATGCTTTTTAGAAAATAGAAATATATATATATATATATTTTTAATTAAACAAACCAGATGAAAGCAAGTTATGTAAAAAATCTGAGTAGACATCAAATCACCAGGAAAAAATAAGAGGTTATAAAAGAAAAGGTACAAACATTAAAACAGACCAATACAACAGTCCATCAGTGATTAATAGGGTCCAAAGTGAAACCTGAAGCCGAAAATCAACTTGGGTTTTGAGATCGTCAGGATTGAAAACTTCTAATTATCTTAAAGACAACATATAATAGGGACACTCACTTCATACAGCCAATAATAGAAAATGTCAGAAGAAGTCATTTATGAAAACATATAGAATGGCCAAGGTTAACTGCTGGCTGTAGGCAAAAACATCACTGCAAAATTGAATAGAATGCTTTTTTTATTACCAGGCAAAATTACCAGTAAAAATTATTTAGTCTACATAAGAAATCATCTCATTGCATCTGTACTTTTTTGTTTCTTACCGTAATAGTCTAATTTTTCTTAAATTAAAATCTTTTACTAGACATCTTTTTAAAAAATCATGAATTGAATATCAAACTTGACTTCTAATAAGAAGTATTTTCAGCATCTCCTTTTGTGACTTACATTTTAAAAAGCAGTATAAATACGTAAGGAGTGGTGAGACAGATTTCCTATCAGAGTTGTGTGATTTTTACTTTTTAAAACAAATGTATACACACAAATCCTAAGTTTCATTCTCCTCACACAAAATAATTCACAAGAATTATATTATTAAATGCATATAGATATGCCTTTTAATGAATGTTTAATTATTCTAACTTTTAGGATTAAAAAACTTCAGGGCTCCTGGGTGGCTCAGTCAGTTAAGCTTCCAACTTTGGCTCAGGTCGTGATCTTATGTCTAGGCTCATGAGGTTGAGCCCTGTTTCAGGTCCTGCACTAACAGTGTGGAGCTTGCTTGGGATTCTCTCTCTTTCTCTGCCACTTCCCTAACCCCACCCCCAAATAAATAAACTTAAAAAAAAAAAAAAACAAACTTCAATCTAGTAATACATATTATTCCATCTACAAGGACTTGTGACTTAAAGATCATATAGATTAAGCAAATACAATGTTTTCATTGCCTAATATGTGAATATATAATTTACTAAGGGAAAGCTCTTAAATTTATAAGCAGTACACATAATATACAAATTCAGGGGAATAATAGAGGGGGAAATAATAGAGGGGGAAATAATCTTTTATAACTACTGAATGATTATAAAAAGGTTCTAAATAGAAATCATAAGAACAGTTAAAGGAAATGGGATTATTCCATTTAAATCACAATTAGCTAAGGGAAAAATAATACATCTCTGAAATTCTTAAAAGGACTTAAAGGAAATGTTCAATATCTGTTTTCCTTATCATTAAGGACTACAGCAAAAGTCTGTAGAAAACATTATATTCTATTCTTGTTGAATTTAGTTGAGCAGACAAAATTCATGCACCTAAATCAGATTCTGTCATCATTGGTGCAAGAGACCCAAAGCCATCTTCTGTGAAGAGTGGTTCACACGTAACACGTAAACCTCTACGTAGAACCTCTATTGTCCAGGAGTAATGAAGTGCAAACCACCGAAAACAGACCAATTCCAAGTTCACCTTTCTTTCTCTCCCAGGACAGGGTAAACTACATGGCATTATTTTGGTACCTATTTTGTGTTAGGCAATATGCAAGGTACTAAAATGCTACTGGTACTCAGAAGAAAACCTAATTTGTGAAGCTTTTACATCAGAGAGAAGGAGGGGAACACTGAACAATGAGGGAGAAAACCTGGGTGTGAGTCCATAGTCCGCTACTAAGAGCTAAGTAAGCATGTAAATTCTGGGCCTGTGTTCACAAAAAGAAGAGATTAAGCTAGATCACTAAGACCCTTGCAATAATAACAATAAAAGTTAAGATCCCTGCAACTTTGCTATCAATCTGTAATATTTAACAGCTCCATTTTGGAATTAGAATGAAATAAGGGATTACTTTTCTTAACTAACAATTCAATAGATTAGGAAAGGCAACTAGACAGTGTCCTTTCTTGTTTTACCTTTTGATATCTTAGACGTAGACCTTCCAGCGTAACTACCAACTCTCAAGATCCTATCTAGTTTGTGATTCAACAACTAAACACATGGTGATTGCACGATGCAAAGGGAGATGGAAAACAGGGCACGAAAGATTGTTGTAAAGATTAAGAGAGGAAAATGGTGCGCCTGGGTGGCTCAGTCAGTTGAGCGTCTGAGCCTGGAGCCTGCGTGGGATTCTGTGTCTTCATCTCTCTCTGTCCCTCCCCTACTCACCCCCTGTCTCTCTCTCTCTTTTAAAAATAAACATTAAAAAAAAAAAAAGATTAAAAGAGGAAAAAAACTTTTATTTCCTGAGAATAAGATTTTATTTTAAATGTTTATTTATTTTGAGAGAGAGTGAAGGAGGGGCAGAGAGGGAGAGAGAGAATCCCAAGCTAATAGCACAGAGCCCAACACGGGGCTCAATCCCATGACCCTGGGATCATGATCCGAGCCGAAATCTAGACTCAGAAGCTCAACTGACTGAGCCACACAGATGCCCAAGATGTTTATACCAAGTAATCTAAGTGACTACTAAATTTTGCAGGCTTTTTACATTAATACTATGCCAGATCTTTTAAGTAATTTCAACTTTAATATGAACAATGTTTTCTTTGAATGTTTCTAAATTCCTGGGGCACTTGGGTGGCTCAGTTAATCATTCAACTCGACTTGGATGTGAGATCCAAAGATCGTGAGATTGTTGAGATCAAGCTCCGCATGTAGCTTAGCATTGATATGGTGGAGCCTGCTTGGGATTCTCTCGCTCCTCTCAGTCTGCCCCTCTCCCTGCTCACATGCTCTCTTTGTCTCTCTGCCTCTCTCAAAATAAATAAATAAGCTTAAAAAAAAAGTTTGAATGTTCTAAGTTCCTAAAGTTGTTTAGAATATTTACAAATAGATCCTTTTCTGAGGATATTTCTAGAGACATGCCATCAAATATAAAGACCACCAAAAATTTCTGCACACTACATTATGCTCTTAAAAATCACATCAAACAAAGGCATAAAAAGGGAAGACAAGTAGCACAGAAAAAGTGGGGTGAAAAGAACAAAATAAAGCAGCAGAAGTGAATTCAGACATATGAAGAATATATTAATAAGTATTAAAATAAATATATAGGAGCTGAAGTCTAAGAAATATACTTAGAACTAAGAATACAGGAAGGCTGAATATATTAAAGCATAGGAAAAGACATATTTGACAAATATTAGTAGAAAAAAGCTGTATAGATAGGTACACTATATCAAATGAAATAGATTTTGAGACTCTTCTTCAAAAAGCATAAAAATAAAGGAAAAAAGAGCATTAATACTATGTTATTATAGATGAGATAATTTATCAGAAATATAATATATAAATTTAGGGGCACCTGGGTGGCTTAGTTGGTTAAGCATCTGGCTCTTGATTTCGGCTCAGGTCATGATCTCAAGGTTTGTAAGTTGGAGCCCTGCGTCAGGCTCCATGCTGACACTGCAAAGCCTGCTTGGGATTCATATTCTCTCTCTCTCTCTCTCTCTCTCTCTCTCCCTCCCTCCCTCCCTCCCTCCCCTTACCCCTCCCCTGCTCATGTGCTCTCTCTCAAAAATGAAATAAACTTAAAAAAAATAATTAAAAAAAAATGGACAGAACCCCAAGAGAAAAAACTGACAAATAAACAATCATGGTGAGAGACTTAACACATCTCTCTTAATGAGTAAAAGGTGAAGCAGAAAAATATTTAGGAAGAATACAGCAGACATGAACACAGTAAGTTTGACTAAATGACATTCAAAGAACCTTGCAACCAAGAATTTAAAAATACATATTCTCTTGATGGACACATTGAACACTGACAACCTTGTCCTTCCTCCGAAATAAATACATTAGTTACAAAAAAGCAAGTCTTAACAAATGGCAAGAGTCAATATTGTTATGTGATCACAACATGATTACTTAGAACTCAAGAACAGTAAGTTTTTTTTAACTCCAAAAATTTTGAAATTTTCTATGCATTTGAATTTTTTTTTTAAATTTCAGGGCAGGGCAGGATAACTAAAAAAGAAATCATGACAGAAATTAGGAAAATTATAAAAAACAAATGGAAATGGAAATAGTATATACTAAAATTCATGATACAGTTAAACAATAGGAAGAAATGTTTATCTTTAAGCACATATGTTATTAAACAAAAAATATCTAACTGAAAATGTTAAAAGCCCAAAAATAGAAAAAAGAAAAATAAAGAACACAGCATGATGAAATTTAACAATATATTCAATAATTCAAATTCAAAACCCAAACTAGGTTTCTTGAAAAAAACTAAGGAAAAAAAAAAAAAGAAACCCTAACAAGATTAAGCAAAGAATATGATTAATAACTTCACTGCCATGATTTGAAAACTTATAAAATAGAGAATTCTTGGGAAAACAGAATTTACCAAAACTGACCCAGAAGAAATAGAGAACCCAAATACTCCTACAATATTTAAGTATTGAATAAAAATCTACCCACAAAATAATCCTAAGATACAGGTGGATTTTACAAATTGATTCTGCCAAACATGTAGAGAACAGACACTCTCAATTTCATATAATGTTCTAGGAAAATGAAAGAGGAAATAATCTAAATCTCATTTATGATTTTAGTAAAACCTTGATACTAGGATTCAAACAAGGTCAAAATGAGAAGGGACAATTTTACAGTAAACTCCTTTAGGAACATAGTTGGAAAACCCCTAAGGAAAAGAGTAAACCCAACATACGATGACAACTTTGATTCAACTGCAGGAATGCAAGGTTGGTTTAACATAAGTACATCCTTTAATATAATTTACAAAATAAGATCAAAACTTAAAAACCATATGATCTCATAAGATCAGAAAAAGTAATTGATAACATTAAGCATCAATTAATGACTAAAAATACAGTCTTAGAAAACTAGCAACTGAGGAAAATTTCCTTAACTCAATAAATGAGATCTTCTAAATACCTACAACAAACATCATTAAAAAGAAAACATTAGCAGCATTCCCTCTAAAACCAGAACAAGAAGCAGCAGTCACTAGCATTCAACATTATACAGACATTCTTAGCCAGAGCTATAGGCAAATTACTGGAAATAATGAACAAAATGTCTTTTCCAATAATTTGCCTATACAGTCGCTTTCTTTTTCTAAGAAGACAATCACATCATTTCCCAACAATGCCTATTTTGTTTATTTCTTCTTTTCATATCTCCACAGGTTTCATTTATTTTTCTGTCTTATCTGTTATTCCTAGGGACGCCATCACAATGTTGAATACCATCTACCAGATTGCCAAAAATGCATAAGTCTGGCAACTACAAGTGTTGATAAATATATATAAGACTAGTAACAATGTTTACAACTGTTACTGGAGGGTGAATTTTTTTTAATGTCAAAATGCATTGGAATGATAAACACCAAATTATAGGCCAATAAAGATGCCTATAGAGATCTGTAAATCTACTTAATGTCTCATTTCTTTAAAATTTTTTTAAATGTGTATTTATATTTGAAAGAGAGACAGAGAGTGAGTGGGGGAGAGGCAGAGAGAGAGAGAGGCACACACACAGAATTTGAAGCAGGCTCCAGGCTCAGTGTCAGCACAGAGCCCAACATGGGGCTTGAACCCACGGACCATGAGATCATGACCTGAGCCAAGGTCAGACACTTAACCAACTGAGCCACCAAGGCACCCCATAATGTCTCATTTCTTTTAAAAAAAGGTTTTGGAATATAGTAAAATGTTAGAATCTAAAAAAGCTAGAGAATACACATACCATGATGAAATTATCTGTATGCTTAAAGCATTTAATTTAAAAAGAAATTAACAGGTCCCTGGGTGGCTCAGTCAGTTAAGTGTCTGACTATGGCTCAGGTCATGATCTCACGGTTCTTGGGTTCGAGTCCCGCATCAGACTCTGCACTGACAGCTCAGAGCCTGGAGCCTGCTTCAGATTCTATGTCTTCTTCTCTCTTTGCCCTGTCCCTGCTTGCTCGCTCTCTCTCTCTCTCTCTCTCTCTCAAGTAAATAAACATTAAAAAAAAATTAAAAAGCAATTAATAGGAAACCAACGTGCAGCATGACATTATAGGGAGCTCTGCCTGTGTATGCCCAGTGAAGCTGGTAAAAACTATATATTAAAAGGAAGACCATTTAAACCCACTGGAATTGAACAGCAAATGAAGAAACATCTATTCAAGAACATCTGTGACAGTTCACTAAGAAAGACAAGGACCCATGGTATTTGAACCCAGACTACTCTTTCCCTCACCCCTCTTAGCTTAGCAAGGTAAAGACTCTACTCCAGATTGATGCAGCCAAGAACAAAAAGCTTACCTCCCCTTAGCACCCAGATGGAAGGCTTTTTCCTGGAGGAGCAAAATGCCAGCTCTTTATTGTGTCTCCAGCTACCTGTTGCTGAGGCTAAGTCCCAGGCAAGTGCAACTGAGAGGTAGGCTTCTTTGTTCTGCCCAGCCCTCAATCATGGACTGAGACCCTAACCTTGGGCACGGCATCCTGAGAATAATGTAGCTCTGATCCCCTTTACCCCACCTGTGAGCCATAGTTCCACACTGGGAAAGGCACCTAAGGCTGCTGCTTCCCCCACAGTGAATACTCAGCTCCCAGAGCAGGAGTGTCAATCAGACAGAAGCTGTTCCCTCCTCCATCGCCAAAGCCCTGGCTCAGAGATGTTGCCTAGGGGGAGAAACATGCCCTCTCTCTCTCCCCTACCCTCTCTCTCTCTCTGTCTCTGTCTCTCTCTCTCTCTCTCTCTCTCTCACACACACACACACACACACACACACACACACACACACACAGTGGAGTACCATTTAGCCATAAAAAGGAATGAAATTCTGATACATGGTGCAACATGGAAGAACATCAAAGATACTATGCTAAGTGAAATAAACCAACACAAAAAGACTAAAATTGTATGATTCCACTTATTTAGGTTCTACTTCTATGGGGTAAATTTTCTGCTATGTGCATTTTATCACAATAACAAAATTAAATTTTAAAAGTTTCACTAGAGTGAGAGAGTAAGAATCTGGCCTCAAGTGACTGGAAGTAATACCCAGTGAAGATAGGCAGGTATTGTTAACTAGCCTTCAATGGAACTAATAAGGAAAGAAAAGAGTGTCAGTATAGAGTAACTCAAAAGATTAGAAGGATGTTACCTCAATTAAGTTGATTTTTTAAAAATACTTTAAAAAAAAACCCACACAGATGAAGATTAGAAAGATGGACATTGTTCATGTAGAGAGACCTAGGAATGTTTAAGAAGAGAAGCAAGTGAATCATGGAAAGAATTAAGTTGCACAATAAAAAAAGATAGGTTATTGCTGGTAACACCCCAACTAAGGCCAAATGGAGAACATAGCAAAGGCAGAGGAAAATGATTAGACCTCTAAAATATAAAGTAGAGATGAGGGATAAAAATAAAAAGGTATTTTGATATGTAAAGAAGGGGCACTGAAAAACTTCACATTGGTGATTAAAATCAATGTTAAAAAGAAATCAAGAAACACTCTTGATAAAAGGTCAAAATGATCCCAGTCAAAATAGCATGAAAATTCTTCTAAAGTTCATCTGGAAGAATTAATGTAAAAGAACAACAAGAAAAAATTTGACAAAAAATAACATAGTGTTACAGTATATCACTAGACACTGTAACAGAGGAAGTAACTGAAACAGAATAAAGTTCAGAAACAGACACAAATCCTAAAAGAAATTTAGCATATGATAAAAGTAGTATTTTAAATTGGTTAAAATATTACACTTTTTCAGTAAATAACAGTGGTAAATTTGGAAAGGAAATTTAGTAATTTGTAAGAAGAAAGCTAAATCACAACTTCATTCCTTACATCAAAATAAATCCCAGCTGGATCAAAGATTTACATGTAAAAAAAAATGAAACCATAAAAATACTAGAAGAAAATATTAAAAAAATGTGCAAACCTTAAAATATGAAAGGTCTTTCTAAACATAACATAAAATCCAGAAGCCATAAATTAAAAAACTAAAAAATCTTAATGAACATAATATTAAAATTCTGGGTTGGAAAATCACTATGAATAATATAAAAAAACAACTACAAAAATATTTATTAACATACAAGAAAGGCAAATTTTCTTAATATCCATGAGCTGTTATGAATTAGTAAGAAAGATAATATCAATGCAATAGAAAAATGAGTCTCATTTACCAAGTCACAAATACACACATACACACACATACATGTAATATAAGCACACTAACTTTGGAAACCAAACACTGAGTATCAAACTCCAGAACTAGCAGTTCTTTTCACAATTAAAGAGCTTTATAACTTTAGAGAAAATGTCTATTTAGAAATATAAAATATAAGTGTCAAGGATATGGATTGTCCTGAGAATTGACTGGTTCCCCCCCCCACCCCGGCCCCAATTTCCACGGGAGTGAAAGGTACAGGATTTTGAGACTAGAATGTCAAGTTTCATTTGTAAACTACAATGTTTAGTTGTGCCCACTACAATTCTAGAATTCAAAACGGACATGCTGATGGCAGGGTGCTATAACTAGCAATAAAAATCTTCTTGCTTATTTATTTTAAAAAAAGAAGCGGCATGCCTGAGCCATCAACTCATAATCTGTGAAAGGTACTCCTTATTCACTTGTGCATTACCGTGTTTTGTTTTCTACTGTCAAAAGTTCACCAAATTAGAAAAAACATCACTGACCTAGTACACTTATCAGATAGCATCTTTTTTATTTGTAATATACAAAACAAGTTATTATATTGGCAGTCAACCATTTGCAGAGATCATCCCTGTACAGTCTTACACTGTAAAAATCAAATTTCCAAATATGCACTTGGTTATTAGTTCTATTTTTAACCTGCCACTCACATACTGTCATGTACTTAAAATTCAGAACATGTTTACATTATCCATCCAGCAGGCTAATGCAACTGCACACCAGACAGTCATGCATAATTCAAATCAATATCCTCAGGCTTGCAAATCTAAGTCAAGGCTGCCTTTAAAAAAGCTAGGGTGTGACTTTAACATGAATAAAGTATATCTAATTTTTCTTTTTATGTGACAAATTGATACTTGCTGCAATGGAATGCCAAAAATGCAAAGCCACTGTATAATATATCTTTACGCTATTGAAAAATGAGATAATCGAAAAAATAAATAAGGCAACTACAGTAGTCTTAGGAAATTAATTCTAAATAGTGAAAGAGATCAAGCCGAACAAGATTCAAATAGCAAAGCTCACAATATAACAATAGATTATATGAAGTTTTGCCAACAATCAGAATGTACATAAAATTACAAAATCAAGGATCTAAGTTACGCTGTGAAATGGAAGTTCTTTTTACACTTACATTCAAATTACAATTTTAATATCTGTAAAGTTAGTTTCATTTAAATTCCTTAAATAAAACCTCTACTACTGAATTTCTATAACTAGTCATATGTCTAGAAATGGCTTAAGTCTAGAAAAGCTTGAGTCTATCAAATTTAAATTGAGGTTTATTGGCTAAGTATGTCAAGATAGAGCCCTGAATCTCTACTGTACCTGACTCTACTCTCTGTCACCTTTATAGTTGAGATCTTTTTTAAAAATAAGAAAGATAACTGGTCTTATCTACAAAGGTCTACTTTTAATGCTACTAAAAACATAAGTATTTGCCAATAACTTGAAATGTGACACATAACTGATCGGGATTAAAATTCTCATAAGCAAAAATAAATGTATATTTTTTGATATTTCTTCCTCTCAGAAGCTTCCAATTTGACTCATCATTTAAAGAAACCCTCCAGATATGAACGACATCATTGCTCAGGCAACTCAACTCAATTATGAAAATTTCATATTAGTTCTATTCAATATTACAGACACACCAAACATAATATCCTTTACAATGACAGTCCATTAATGTCAAGGTGCAATAATATGAAGGATGAAATTAATGGGATAGAGAGAAAGGATTCAATGGTATCTGAGATAATGAAAAAAAAGATTAAATGGCAGACCGTGGGGAAATACAGTAAAGGCATGGAAGTCCTTTCAATGAAGACAGAGGATCTAGTTCAGGTACAGAGAATGTATCGTTTCAGTTTTCTTGTAGAGATGGAAAATTTAAACAAAAGTTCAGATGACAGAGTGGATAAATCAAAGATGTCTTCATTGATTAAGACTTGATTTAATTAGGAGCATATAGATAACACTGTTAGCCACATCAGTCCAAAAACTATTCGGCAAGAACGCAGTAGAAAAAAAGTTTTACAGCAATTCAACCACCAATTAATACCAAGAAACTGATTCAAAGAAATTCAAAATTATAATAGCAATAACAAATGAAAAACTGCCCTAAAAAAGTAAGTTCAATCTCACCTAGCAATAATAGTGGCATGAACCATGCATGGACTGAATTCTTCCCCCATTTCTTCTGAGGATATATCCCTTTAAATTTCCAAAGTTCTTGCCCATAAATGCAACCATGTAACATTTTTAAGGCTCTCCAAAGATATGAGATCAGAGTTTTCTTCTTTTATTTGCAAACCTACTTCGGAGAATATATGTGGTATAGTATAATCATTTAAAGAGCACAAAAGTTCAAAGAGCAGACTATTTTCACATTAATTTTGAAAGAGACTAATGATAGGTTTTAGAAAAGTACCCAGCAAAAAAGAACTAAAAGAATGATTACAGACTATAAACTGCATACATAAATTATTTTTCATAACTTTACATATTATACTAAAAATTATGAAGTCAATAACATGAAATTTTAATAATTCTACTTAGGAACATATAAACTCAGAATGTGAGATTTGGGATGAACCTTAGATCATTCTACCCATTCTATCATTTCTTTTTTTCTTTTTCTTTTTTCTTTAGGAAGATTAGAAGCCATGTTTGACACTTATAGGGT
Organism: Lynx canadensis; assembly: GCF_007474595.2. Classification (NCBI taxonomy): domain Eukaryota; kingdom Metazoa; phylum Chordata; class Mammalia; order Carnivora; family Felidae; genus Lynx; species Lynx canadensis. Next base: position 32,788,864 of record NC_044319.2, read on the forward strand.
TGCTGGGTACACATCTGTTCACCCATACATGGTGGCTCTCTAACCACTTATCTGAAGTAGGTTTAAGCAAAAAAAAAAAAAAAAAAAAAAAAAAAAATTGCATATAAAGTGCTAATGGTAATATAGATATAACAGAGGCCAAAGTTGGACTAGAGTTTAGATTCAGGTACAGCTCATAGATGAATTAGATGAAACCCTTTATCACCCAACTTCCTCAATTTCCACTCTCCATACCCCCAATGGATCTACTTGCACCCTTGATGTATATAGTGACTTATGAACAGTGTGAGAAGCCTCCCAGGAAAACATCTTAAGCTAAGACCAAATGGAAATATGTCTGGCATATTAGAGGATGAAGTGCATGTGACACCCAAAATTTCTGAAAGGAGTGGTTAAGACTCCTGTCATTCACTACAAGGGAGGGAGAGCTCTGCCACGGAAGCCATTCTAAGCTATAGGGCCTGAAGTAAGAGAAAAGTAGAGACTCTCACACAGGTGACAGCCAGTAAAAGAACCCATCCTGATGAACTACTGTGGCTAATGGGAAGACAACATGCTGTGCATGAACTGAAAGGAAGTCTCTTTAGATTCTCACTTCAGAGCCCAGAACTCCGGCAGAAGATTCCCCAGACTAACCCTAATGCACAAGAATTTTTTCTCGCTTGCAAAAGCATGCTGAGCTGTCATGTGTCAGGGATAACTGAGTGCCATGGTAGCAGAGGCCAACTAATGCGCTTAGGAAGAGTGTTGATAACGTGTCTTGGTGGAAGAACTGGTGAATGAAGAACCGTTTAGAGCCAACACAGGTCAAGAAAGGGAGTAGTAACCCAGCCTAATCTGTGAACTGATGAAGGCACCTCTTGAGAGCTTTCTGAAATAGTTGAAGGAATGGGCTATACAAGAGATTAGAGTCTCCATGAGTAGGTAAAGCTGGCACTATTAAGATATAAACATTAACATTAATGTGACCCTATTCATGTTCATAGGATGTAGAAACCTGTCAGTGTTTGGGTTATATATATACAGGTTTACACACACACATGCACTATTTCTCTTATCAGGTTAGCAAGGGTGAATTAACACACTTTGTTACCACTTTCATTCACAAATTAAGAATATGCTCTATATAACTCTAATGGTGTGTTTCATGAATTACAGATTAATATAGCTGGTTTTTCATGATATGCTATGTTTGTATTTATTTACATATATTTGACATACACTAAAGCTGTTTATTACACAGTCTAACTTCAGTGGAATATGACACAAAGCAGCTAGTCACTCTAAACTCTATTGTTTAATTGTATGAAATTAAATTTCCCTACAGTCCCCTTGATTTGACCTTAGCAGGGTTGACCCTGTCTCTTTCTGTTAGTACAGAATCTCAAGCTAGTAGAATTTTAAAATCCTATCCCCAGCTCAAACTCAAATCTTGACTCTCTAAGTTTTGTAAAACAGAGTTAATAATAATCCATAGTTCAATGAGCTGTTAAAAGATAAAATGAATTAGCTAAAGAGCTTAAAATAGTGCCTGTTAGATAGTAAGCACTGTAGCCCCTCCCCCCCCCCCTTAAGGATGCCAACTATGCTTTTGTTCATGGAACTTTGGGAGACAAAATGTGGTCTGCACTTTTCTTTTTGTCCTTTTAATCCCCTTCATCTATTTTACATATCACCTCACTTACCTCCCCTATGACAACCATCAGTCTGTTCCCTGTATTTAAGAGTCTGTTTTGTTTGTTCACTTTGATTTTTAGATTCCACATCAAAGTAAAATCATATGGTATCTGTCTTTATCTGATGTATTTCACTTAGCATAATACCCTCTAGGTCCATCCATGTTGTTGCAAATGGTAAGATCTCATTCTTTTTTATGGCTGAGTAATATTTCAGAGCGCACATGCATCTGTGCATGTGCATGGATGCGTGCACACACACTACACCTTCTTTATACATTCAATTGCTGATGCATACTTGGGTTGCTTTCATATCTTAACTACTGTAAATAATGCGGCAATAAACACAGGGGTGCATATATCTTTTTGAATTAGTGTTTTCATTTTCTTTGGGTAAGTGTGGTCTGCACATTTAATCCTCCTACTCCAGCATCTTGGTCACCCAGTTCTGGGATGGTTTCTTCCCTTCCCTCTTTCAACTCTCAATACTATGATGTGCTGGAGTAGGGAAAAGGAATAGCAGAAATTGCTAGCACTGGGGAGCCTGAGTGGCTCAGTCGGTTAAGCATCTGACTTCAGCTCAGGTCATGACCTCACAGTTTGTGGGTTTGAGCCCCGCGTTGGGTTCTGTGCTGACAGCTCAGAGCCTGGGGCCTGCTTTGGATTCTGTGCCTCCTTCTCACTCTCTACCCCTCCCCTGCTCATGCTCTGTCTCTCTCAAAAATAAATAAACGTTAAAAAAAAATTGCTAGGACTGCCTTATTGGCTGCCTTATTGGTGGTGGGAAGGTACCCCAAACCTCACTTGGGTTCTAGTCACCTGTGGTAGCTTTTGCTGATGTGGTAGTTTCTTCACAGGTGATGCACATAATTCATTTGGAGATGTTCAGCTTCATCTCAGCCTCCCCAGAATATGGCAGTCAGGTCTTCCCTTCCCTGTCCATGCCCCCAATGCCCTTATAAGATTGGGTGTCTCCAGGCTTTCTGGTTGCCTGATTTGTCCCAGAGCACCTATCTCCTCTTCTACTTTCCATTCTCTTTCTCATGAAGCCCCCAAAACATCTCTATGACCTCCAAGAATTTTAAGTGCCACTGAAGGTAGGATAGGCACCCCTACCATATCCTAACTTTCAACCTCCAACTCTCTTTTCTTTCCTTTCTCAGTCTCCTGTTTATCTGATATGGGATGGAAGTAGAAATGTGGGAGATGGAACAATATTTGGGGGTAAGAGAACCAGTCTGGACTACTTTATAATAAATACGTAGAGAAGTGTCTGACTCACACCGTCAGGGGGTGTTAGCTCTAGATTTAATAGAGGGGATGGGGGAATGTAGTACTATCACTTCCTCACTTCATCTTTGGGTCCTTCATCACCAATCCCATAATAACAAGTCCCAAGAACAGTCGCACTAAACAGCCTGACAGGAACAGAATATCTTACCCAAACATCACGATAAACTGTTGTTAAGTACAGGCCCTAACACAAACTAAAGAGACTAAATGTCTATGTGAGCACAGGCAGGGACAGAAAGTTTATGTATTCTATGTATTCTTTTTTCCTCCCAATGTTTATTTACTTACTTTGAGACAGGGGAGGGGCAGAGAGAGAGAGAGAGAGAGAGAGAGAGAGAATCCCAAGCAGGCTTCATGCTCAGTGTGGAGCCAGATACCAAGCTCAATCTCACAAACCGTGAGATCATGACCTGAGCTGAAATTAAGAGTCACACGCTTAACTAACTGAGCCACCCAGATACCCCTGTATTCCACGGATTCTGAAAAATGATCCTCTTTACCCCTAGTCACAAGAAATCTGCATATGTAAAGGAGGAATCTGTTGTCAAGCTATATGGAAGCAGGAATATAGCTGTCAAACATGAGTGATTTATCCCATTCATGGGCAAATCATGATAAATACAAAATAAGAAAAAACATATACAAAGAGTCACACTCAAAAAGTCCAAATATATAAATCATTAACAAAATAAATGTGTCATGGTAACAAGGGAAACAGCAAGATTTTAAATGGGAAAATCACGTTCATTACTTTGTTTCAGTTAAATACAAAAAATTATTGATTTATGGTTTGCCTCCTTGCCTCTCTGTAACTATTCTTCCCCCGCCCCTTCCCCCATGGTCTTCTGGTAAGTTTCTCAATTTCCACATATGAGTGAAAAGATATATCTTTTTCTTTTTCTGACTGGCTTATTTCACTTAGCATAATACCTTCCAGTTCAATCCACATTGCTGCAAATGGTCTGATTTCATTCTTCTTCACTGTCAAGTAGTATTCCATTGTGTATATAAACCACAATTTCTTTATCCATTCATCAGTTGATGGCCATTAGGCTCTTTCCATACTTTGGCTATTGTTGAAAGCGCTGCTATAAACATTGGGGTACATGCTATCCTATGAATCAGCACTCCCGTATCCTTTGATAAATTCCTAGCAGTGCTATTGCTGGGTCATAGGGTAGTTCTATTTTTATTTTTTTTTCAATATATGAAGTTTATTGTCATATTGGTTTCCATACAACACCCAGTGCTCATCCCAAAAGGTGTCCTCCTCAATACCCATCACCCACCCCCCATCAACCTTCAGTTTGTTCTCAGTTTTTAAGAGTCTCTTATGCTTTGGCTCTCTTCCACTCTAACCTTTTTTTTTTTTTTCCTTCCCCTCTCCCATGGGTTTCTGTTAAGTTTCTCAGGATCCACATAAGAGTGAAAACATATGGTATCTGTCTTTCTCTGTATGGCTTATTTCACTTAGCATAACACTCTCCAGTTCTATCCATGTTGCTACAAAGGGCCATATTTCATTCTTTCTCATTGCCACGTAGTATTCCATTGTGTATATAAACCACAATTTCTTTATCCATTCATCAGTTGATGGACACTTAGGCTCTTTCCATAATTTGGCTATTGTTGAGAGTGCTGCTATAAACATTGGGGTACAAGTGCCCCTATGCATCAGTACTCTTGCATCCCTTGGGTAAATTCCTAGCAGTGGTATTGCTGGGTCATAGGGTAGGTCTATTTTTAATTTTTTGAGGAACCTCCATACTGTTTTCCAGAGTGGCTGCACCAGTTTGCATTCCCATCAACAGTGCAAGAGGGTTTCCATTTCTCCACATCCTCGCCAGCATCTGTAGTTTCCTCATTTGTTCATTTTAGCCACTTTGGTGTGAAGTGGATCTGAGTGTGGTTTTGATTTGTATTTCCCTGTTGAGGAGCGATGTTGAGCATCTTTTCATGTGCCTGTGGGTCATTTGGATGTCTTCTTTGGAAAAACATCTACTCATGTTTTCTGCCCACTCCTTCACTGGATTGTTTGTTTTTCGGATATTGAGTTTGGTAAATTCTTTATAGATTTTGGACACCAACGCTTTATCCACTATGTCATTTGCAAATACCTTTTCCCATTCCGTCACTTGCCTTTTAGTTTTGTTGACTGTTTCGTTTGCAGTGCAGAAGCTTTTTATCTTGATGAAGTCCCAATAGTTCATTTTTGCTTTTAATTCCCTTGCCTTCGGAAATGTGTTGAGCAAGAAACTGCTGTTGCTGAGGTCAAAGAGGTTGTTGCCTGCTTTCTCCTCTAGGGTTTTGATGGTTTCCTGTCTCACATTTTCTTTCATTCATTTTGAGTTTATTTTTGTGTATGGTATAAGAAAGTGGTCTAGTTTCATTCTTCTGCATATTGCTGTCTGCTAAAGAGACTTTTTTCCAGTGGATACTCTTTCCTGCTTTGTCAAATATTAGTTGGCCATACATTTGTGGGTCCAATTCTGGGTTCTCTATTCCATTCCATTGGTCTATGTATCTGTTTTTGTGCCAATACCAAACTGTCTTGATCATTACAGCTTTGTAGCAGAGGCTAAAGTCTGGGATATTGTGATGCCTCCTACTTTGGTTTTCTTTTTCAATATCATTTTGGCTATTAAGGGTCTTTTGGTTCCATACAAATTTCAGGATTGTTTGTTCTAGCTTTGAGAAGAATGCCGGTGCAATTTTGATTGGGATTGGATTGAAGTGTAGATTGCTTTGGGTACTATTGACATTTTAACAATATTTATTCTTCCAATCCAAGAGCTTGGAATGTTTTTCCATTTCTTTGTATTTTCTTCAATTTCCTTCATAAGCTTTCTACAGTTTTCAGCATACAGACCTTTCACATCTTTGGTTAGGTTTATTCCTAGGTGTTTTATGGTTCTTGGCAACTGTAAATGAGATTAATTTCTTGATTTCTCTTTCTGTTGCTTCATTATTGGTGTACAGAAATGCAATCGATCTGTGTACATTGCTTTTGTACCCTGCGACTTTGCTGAATTCATATATCAATTCTAGCAGCCTTTTGGTGGAGTCTTTGGGGTTTTCCAGTAAAGTATCATGTCATCTGTGAAAAGTGAAAGGCTTGACCTCTTCTTTGCCAATTTTGATGCCTTTTATTTCATTTTGTTGTCTGATTGCTGATGCTAGGACTTCCAACAATATGTTAAATAACAGTGGTGAGAGTGGACATCCCTGTCATGTTCCTGATCTCAGGGGGAAAGCTCTGAGTTTTTCCCCATTGAGGGTGATATTAGCTGTGGGCTTTGCACATATGGATTTTATGATGTTTAGGTATGATATTTAGGTATACTTTTATCCCGACTTTCTTGAGGGTTTTTATTAAGAAAGGATGATTTTGCCAAATGCTTTTTCTGCATCTATTGACAGGATCATATGGTTCTTATCCTTTCTTTTATTAATGTGATATATCACATTGATTGATTTGTGAATACTGAACCAGCCCTGAAGCCCAGGAATGAATCCCACTTGATCATGGTGAATAATTCTTTTTATATGATGTTGAATTTCGTTTGCTAGTATCTTGAGAATTTTTGCATCCATGTTCATCAGGGATATTGGCCTGTAATTCTCCTTTTTTGTGGGGTCTATGTCTGGTTTGGGAATCAAGGTTAATGCTGGCTTCATAGAATGAGTCCGGAAGATTTCCTTCTGCTTCTATTTTTTTGGAACAGCTAGAGGATAGGTATTAACTCTGCTTTAAATGTCTGGTAGAATTCCCCTGGGAAGCCATTTGGCCCAGGACTCTTTTTTATTGGGAGATTTTTGATAACTGATTCAATTTCTTCACTAGTTATGAGTCTGTTCAAATATTCTATTTCTTCCCATTTGAGTTTTGTTAGCGTGTGGGTGTCTAGGAATTTGTCCATTTCTTCCAGGTTATCCAGTTTGTTGGCATATAATTTTTCACAGTATTCTCTGATAATTGTTTGTATTTCTGAGGGATTGGTTGTGATGAGTCCATTTTCATTTGTGATTTTACCTATTTGGGTCCTCTCTGTTTTCTTTTTAAGGAGTCTGGCTAAGGATTTCTCAATTTTGTTTATTTTTTCAAAAAACCAGCTCTTAGTTTCATTCATCTGCTCTACTGTTTTTTTTTTTGGATTCTATATTGTTTATTAAATACAAAGAACAAACTGAGGGTTGATGGAGGTGTGGGGGAGAGGGGAAAATGGATGATGGGCATTGAGGAGGGCACTTGTTGGAATGAGCACTGGGTGTTGTGTGTAAGCGATGAACCACGGGAATCTACCCCCGAAACCAAGAGCACACTGTACTCACTGTATGTTAGTGATTTGACAATAAATTATATTTTAAAAATTATTAATTAAATTTGTATGCAGTAAGCACTCTGTGAGAAACTGGTAATTACACTGAAGTGAAGTAAAATACATTATTGTATATAACAAAAGAACAAACCAAAGCATTAGAATAAAGAGTTACAGAAGTTCTGAGAATAGAAAGATCAAGGTGTGGGAGTGTTAGTAAGAAAACTTCATGGCAGGAGCCAGTCTTAAAATACAGAGCTAAATAGAAAGAGATGACAGTTGGCACAAAAACAGACACATAGACCAATGGAATAGAATAGAAACCCCAGAACTACACCCACAAACGTATGGCCAACTCATCTTTGACAAAGCAGGAAAGAACATCCAATGGAAAAAAGACAGTCTCTTTAACAAATGGTGCTGGGAGAACTGGACAGCAACATGCAGAAGGTTGAAACTAGACCACTTTCTCACACCATTCACAAAAATAAACTCAAAATGGATAAAGGACCTGAATGTGAGACAGGAAACCATCAAAACCTTAGAGGAGAAAGCAGGAAAAGACCTCTCTGACCTCAGCCGTAGCAATCTCTTACTCGACACATCCCCAAAGGCAAGGGAATTAAAAGCAAAAGTGAATTACTGGGACCTTATGAAGATAAAAAGCTTCTGCACAGCAAAGGAAACAACCAACAAAACTAAAAGGCAACCAACGGAATGGGAAAAGATATTTGCAAATGACATATCGGACAAAGGGCTAGTATCCAAAATCTATAAAGAGCTCACCAAACTCCACACCCAAAAAACAAATAACCCAGTGAAGAAATGGGCAGAAAACATGAATAGACACTTCTCTAAAGAAGACATCCGGATGGCCAACAGGCACATGAAAAGATGTTCAACGTCGTTCCTTATCAGGGAAATACAAATCAAAACCACACTCAGATATCACCTCACGCCAGTCAGAGTGGCCAAAATGAACAAATCAGGAGACTATAGATGCTGGAGAGGATGTGGAGAAATGGGAACCCTCTTGCACTGTTGGTGGGAATGCAAATTGGTGCAGCCGCTCTGGAAAGCAGTGTGGAGGTTCCTCAGAAAATTAAAAATAGACCTACCCTATGACCCAGCAATAGCACTGCTAGGAATTCACCCAAGGGATACAGGAGTACTGATGCATAGGGGCACTTGTACCCCAATGTTTATAGCAGCACTCTCAACAATAGCCAAATTATGGAAAGAGCCTAAGTGTCCATCAACTGATGAATGGAAAAAGAAATTGTGGTTTATATACACAATGGAATACTACGTGGCAATGAGAAAAAATGAAATATGGCCTTTTGTAGCAACGTGGATGGAAGTGGAGAGTGTGATGCTAAGTGAAATAAGCCATACAGAGAAAGACAGATACCATATGGTTTCACTCTTATGTGGATCCTGAGAAACTTAACAGAAACCCATGGAGGAGGGGAAGGAAAAAAAAAAAAGAGGTTAGAGTGGGAGAGAGCCAAAGCATAAGAGACTGTTAAAAACTGAGAACAAACTGAGGGTTGATGGGAGGTGGGAGGGAGGGGAGGGTGGGTGATGGGTATTGAGGAGGGCACCTTTTGGGATGAGCACTGGGTGTTGTATGGAAACCAATTTGACAATAAATTTCATATATTAAAAAAAAAAAGAAAGAGATGACAGTATTTCAAACTGGGGTACAATATCAACAAAGGAGCAAAGGCAAGAATAAGTGTGATGACCATAGGGAACAATAAAAAGACTAGCTAACTGGAGAAGGTGTTAAACAATAGGAGAAAAGGGAAAGACTGATTTACATATTTTTGTTATCTTATGCTCAAATTTGTCTTCAAATCTTCTGATTTCAACCGTCAACTCTATTAACCAATGGTTTTCAAAAAAACTTTTTTAGTTACAGAATCCTTTGTTCAAATAAAATCTAACTTATTTAACCCCCCCCCCCAAAAAAAAAAAGAGATAAGGAGCTGGATCTCTGTTCTCATTTTTATTCCTCACACTTATGTTATCTTACTCTTAGGGAAACCACTACCAAGGATCTACAGGATCCATTCATGGAGGACAGGTTTAAAACTATCATAGGGGTGGCCTGGTTGGCTCAGCAGGTTAAGTGTCTGACTCTCAGTTTCAGCTCAAGTCATGATCTCACAGCTTGTGAGTGTGAGCCCCACATCGGTCTCTATGCTGACAATGCAGAACCTGCTTGGGAGTCTCTCTCTCTCCCTCTCTCTCTGCTCCTCTGATGTGCTCGCGCACTCTCTCTCTCTAAATAAATACATAAACCTAAAAATAAGTAATTAAGTAAGTAAATAAATAAGTAAATAAATAATCTATTATAGGAGTGCTTGGGTGGCTCAGTGGGTTAAGCATCCAACTCTTGATTTCGGCTCAGATCATGATCTTGTGGTGCACGGGATGGAGTCCTGCATTGGGCTCTGTGGTGACAGTGTGGAGTCTGCTTGGGGTTCTGTCTCTCCCTCTCTGTCTGCCTCTATCCTACTCACCTGCTCTTTCTCTCTCCGTTTCAAAATAAAAAAACTAAAAAAAAAAAAAAAAAAAAAAAACTTAAAAAAATAAAACTGTTATATATTTTGGGTCTCAACCAAATTTCAATCATTCCAATTCTCATCTAGTATCAGGCCCTACAGATTCCTTTACTCATGGTTTCACAGCAAGGTCTGGAGATACACCAGCCCCATAAGGCTAAATGTTGGAACTACTTGTGACTACAACCTTCGTGACACAAAGATGTCATCAAATGAACTTTACAGAACATAAACGTAATGAAAATAAGCCCCTGGGTCTAACGTATCAATATTTTAAATGATTTGAAAATAAGCACATTTTGCTTCTATCGGTGTAATTCCAGAGCTTTTACCAAAATCCAGGTTATTCTTAGGCAAAAGAACAAAATACTTTTTTTTTTTATTTTTTTTTTATTTTTTTATTTTTTTAAATTTTTTTTTTCAACGTTTATTTATTTTTGGGACAGAGAGAGACAGAGCATGAACGGGGAAGGGTCAGAGAGAGAGGGAGACACAGAATCGGAAACAGGCTCCAGGCTCTGAGCCATCAGCCCAGAGCCCGACGCGGGGCTCGAACTCACGGACCGCGAGATCGTGACCTGGCTGAAGTCGGACGCTTAACCGACTGCGCCACCCAGGTGCCCCCAAAATACTTTTTAAATATAGCATCAAAAATCTTATTTGTATGGTGTGTTTATATGTTCTGTAAAAAGAAAGACCTCATTTTTAGAAGTGGTTTCTGAAAGTTTTGTCAGAAGTAAAGTGGCAACAATCACTGGGAACTCAATTTAAATTTTAACTGCTATCTAACCAGGAGCTGTAACTGAAATCGACTTTTTGGATGGAAGACAATACTGTTTTTAAGAGTAACATTCTGATAGGAAAAAATGAGACACTCCGCCTTCTGACTAATAAAATGTCAATTTAAAAAGCCAGCTGTTACAATGTTTTAGGTAGTCCAAAGTTTATGAACTCTATTTTTCTGACAAATTAGCATTTCATATATGTATGTATATGAAAATAAATAAAAGAAGATTTGCAGTCATGTAGTAGACAGACATTGTATAAAACTGTAATACTGGAAATTGTAAGAAAATCCAGAGAAAAGAGGAGAATAGGGCATTTAATGATGCACCTAAAACAAAGGTAACACACGGACTAAATTTTTTAAAAAGTAAACTATATAAACTTTAAATAGACAAGTGGAATGATTTAATTAATTAATATATCTCATTAATTTCCTGTTAAGACCTGTTGAATGGACCTCTAAGCATTCATAATTTTTTCTGCCTGTCAATGTTTTAATATTTCTTAAGTTGCTTAAGAATGCCATTGTTTTCTGTGCTTCTGTGAGAGTTATTAATACCTAATATTGGTTCTAAATAGTTTGCAATGGGGGGATATAGAGAGCCTAAATTATAAAATTCTATAATTAAAGTTCAAATAAATTGCTCCTAAAGAGTAACTTAACAGACAAGAGCTTGAAAGGAATTTAGTAAATCACTGTTAGCAATTTGTCTAGAACAGTGCTCCTAATGAATTCAGTTCAGAATACAAACCAAGAAATTTGGCTGTATAAACACAAAAGGATCCAAAAGTTAGCATACATAGAAGACAACAAGAAAATTAAATCTGCTAAAAGCAACTAAGATACAGTTAATAGTCTCAATCTTATTAAGTATAAAGAAAACAAAGGAACAGATATAAAGCTAGTCTTTCAAAGAAATTTTGTATTAATATTCTACAGAAAGTAGTTTGAAAGGTATTTCCTCTATTCAAGAGTGCAACCTACCTGCCAATGTAAAAAAGACGCAAAAAGATCTTTACGACCTCACATGGAGTGATTTCCAAGATAATTAAGCAGCAAAAGCCAAGAGCACACTGTATACACTGTATGTTAGACTTGACAACATATTTAAAAAAATTCATGCTGTAAAAATAAATAAATAAATAAAAATAAGAGATAAAAAAGGAAGATGCAAAAGAAAACTACACACATCCTTACATACAGTATACTACCTTTTATATAACAACAAAGGAGAGATAAAAAAACACACATGCTTATTTTCACAAAGCAAAACACAGAAACAAAAAATACAAACTGAACTATATTTATTCCAAATAGATAACTAACTGCAATAAAGAAAATAAAAAGAATTCAGGTAACACTTGCACACAAATACACCTTTTGTGGGATCTACTCTAAGATAAACAGAATGCAAAAAATTCTTGCATTTGATTTCATAGTTTATTGTTGCAAGTAGGAATTGTGTACTAATTCCTAAGCTATTTTGTGTGCATTGCAGAACTGAGCAAATGAATGTTGTTGGGAACCACAGTTCCTACCATGAGTGAGAGGAGATACAAATATTGAATGGGGAAAAGAGAGGAAGAAGTCTGTGGTGTTAGATTCTACATTGTGGCATCAGAATGAACTCTGTCCACTGAAGAGTCCAGACTCAATGACACGTGACAGTAGCAAGCAATCTAGATCTTGGTTTCTGAATACCATTCCTCACAAAAAAGAGCCAGGGCTGCTTAAAAAACATGACTCATTCTTGGGCTGGTCAAGGAAAATATAACAGAAAAATAGAACTTCTTCTGCTAAAAAAGATTTAAAGTTAGAAAGTGCTCAAGGTCTGATGGGGACATGTTAAAAAGAGGAGTCATGTTAAGCGTACCTTTTCATGTATCTGTTGGCCATCCCTATGTTTTCTTTAGAAAAATGTCCATTCAGGTCTGAAAAGATATATGCACCCCTATGTTTACTGCAGCATTATTTGTAATAGTGTGGTGTGGTGACAGATGGTAGCTCACTTGTGATGAGCATGGCAAAGGTATAGAGAAGCTAAATCATTATGCTGTACACTTGAAACTTATGTAATATTGTGTGTCAACTATACAGAAAACAAAATTTAAAGGGAGGGAAACCAAGAAACAGATTCTTAACTACAGAAAACTGATGGTTATCAGAGGGCAGGTGGGTGGGAGATGGGTTGAATGGGTGATAGGGATTAAGGAACACACTTGTGATGAGCACTGGGTGTTGTATGTAAGTGCTGAATCACTGAATTCTGCACCTAAAACAAATATTATGCTGTATGTTAACTAACTGGAATTTAAATAAAAACTTGAAAAAAAAAAGATAAAGGAGTCAGCTTGAATGAACAACCAAGAGCCAAACTGGGGACAACTTGAGCATCCAAATGAAATATAACAGGAATGGATAATTAACAATGAATACAAAAAGAACCTATGAGTACTAATAAAAAAGATATATAATAACTAATTTAGGCAAGAATCGTCAACGAATCCTAAAACCACTGGGTGCTGGGGGACAGGATATTCACATGGTATCAATGTACCAACCAAGAAATTATTTGCTCCCTCGAAGGTGGAAAAGGATCCTTTAAAATGGAGCAATCTAGTGGACACCACCCCATTTAAATCAAGCAAAGTCAGTAGCACCAATAATGACACAAACTGAAATCATGTGGCCCCTAATGTAACACACTGAGGACCCTGCATCCACGGAGCAGTCCTGCAAAAAAATACTGCCCTGGAAAATGTGAGCATTTTTGTTATTTATGTTTTGTATAATATGTAACTTGCATTTCCAATTCTTGAGCTATAGTCAACCTATGTTTGCCAACCCATGTTTGTATTTTAAGACACCTGAGATATTCTTAGTATATATAACCAGAAATCTACTGAAAGTATGATCTATATTAAATTCTTCAAATTATGATATAGAAAAAAAGGTAAAAATAAAGACAGAAAAACTATACCTAAAGCTAGAGAAAAATCTAAACAATGTTTAATTTTTATTTGGCTACATTAATTCAATGTGCATTCATAGGATACCTTTCTTTCTATATGATATATATTCTCTGACAGGTGCTAAGAAAAGAATATGGCAAAGTACCTGTCACTTTTACTCTTTTCATGAAAAATTTTTAGTCATAATAAATACAATGAAAAAGAGTTTTTATCTAAATTCTGGTTTAAAAGGGTTATATAATGCAGGATCTAAATTAGAATCATCATGTAACTGCATCAATCAATATAATAAGGCCACAGTAATATAAAAGAAATATTATATTCACTGATTAATTACAGAGACAGAAAATACAGTGATTAAAAACAAGGGATCTAGAATCCTACTTCCTGGATGAATTCTGAGACCAAAGTAAAATGGGGATGATAAAAATATCTCACTTACAGAGGTGCTGTAAAGATTAAATGTGTTAATGTACATGAAAAGATCTTACCATACTGACTGGCAACCACAAAGACTTGTATGAGAAGATTCGTGGCAGCACTGTTCGTAATAGTTAGAAACTAGAGGGGTGCCTCGGTGGCTCAGTCAGTTGAGCACCCAGCTCTTGATTTTGGCTCAGGTCACAATCTCAATGATTCTTGGAATCAAGCCCCATGCTGGGCTCTGTGCTGACAGCACAGAGCCTGCTTGCCTCTCTCTCTCCCCTCTCTCTCTGACTCTCCTCCCCCGCAAAATACATAAACTTGTAAAAAATAGTCAAAAACTAGAAATATGATAATGTTCATCCATGGATGGATGGACAAAGAATATATATGGTGTATCTACACAATGAAATACAATTCACTAATAAAAAGGAACAAGTTCTTGATAAATCTACATCAACAGATGAATCTCAAAAGCATTATGCTACATGAAAGAAGCCAGACACAAGACACTACATATCGAATGATTCCATTTGCATGAAATGTCCAGAATAAGTAAATTTATAGAAAGTAGGCTGGTGACTGCCTAAGACTGACAGTGAGAATAGGGACTGCCTGTAAGTGGGCATAAGAGGTCTACTGGGAAAGAAACTGTCCCAGAAATGATTTACAATGATAGTTGTCCCACTCAGTAAAGTTACTAAAAATCACCAAATTAATGATATACTTAAAAAGAGCAAATATTATATGTAAAATAATCTCACTAAAGCTGTTTAAAAAATACATACTCAATGTATGTATATGTCAATGTTAGTAATTATTATTCAAATAAATCAAGTAATTTTCTTTCCACTATGTAATTTATATTATCAAATAAGATTATTTCCCAAGGACAAATAGAACATAAAATAAAATTTGCTAAATATTTGAGAATTAAAGTATAATGATAATTTTCTAAAGATTTAGATGTTCTAAAGGCATACAGAAAATGTTCTACCTAAAACTGAAACAAAGAATATAAAATAGTCCCTTAAAAACTAGTTTCTGTTTTAACATAACATGACTTTAGTGATTTATTATTATATTCAATTTCATATACACAGAATCTACTACTTATTACTGATAAGTACATCTCCAAAATGCTACTTACAAATGCTATTATATTTTTTTAATTTTAATTTTAACAGCTTTGAGGTACAACTGATACACAAAAAAACTGCACATTTATTGGATACAATCTGGCGAATTTGGACATATGTATATATCACGAAACCATCACCAACATCAAGGTAATAAACATATCCACCACCTCCAAGTTTCCTTTTGCCCCCACCCCTCCCTTTTTTTGTAGTAAGACCACAATAGGAGATCTTTAAAAAAAAACTTTTATTGTTTTAATTTATTTAAGTTTAATTAAAAAAAAAACTTTTATTAAGATGCTATTCTAAACCAAAATTCAGGAAGATGAGAAATTGTGTTTCATGTGGTAAAAATCTCTTCTTGCTTATTAATGTAACTTCACTATTACTTCAGAGATGTGAAATGGCCAGAGGAAGCTTTTTTCAAAGGCTTCACCTCAGAGGGAAAAGTATTCCTCCAAAAATGCTTATAGCATTATTCTGTTTTTATTTTATCTGAGTGCCAAAAAACAAACACACACACACATACATACACACACAGAGTATGCCCTCCCTTAAAGTATACTCAACTTATAAATTTTAAAATATGTTAATTTGAAATATAAGGTTCTGAAGTAAATGAACTTCAAATTAACTGCATTGAAAGCATCTCATATATTTTTTATAGAAATCTAATTAATTTGGAAAAAGCATTTGTATTTAGCACTATTTTGAATAAACAGCTCTCCATCTGACAAGGTTTTATAATACATTAGGAAAATATTTTATGGACTAATTTTTACTGATGAAATTAACTCCCATAATTTTTACTGTATTAGAAGCTTTCAGCTGAATGTGTGTAGTACTGAATGTTCTTATTATTTTAAAGTCTAGGGGTGCCTGGGTGGCTCAGTCGGTTAAGCATCCAACTTCAGCTCAGGTCATGATGTCGCAGCTTGTGGGTTTGAGCCCCGCGTTGGGCTCTGTGCTGACAGCTCAGAGCCTGGAGCCTGCTTCAGATTCTGTGTCTGTCTCTCTCTCTCTCTGCTCCTCCTCTGCTCTCCTCTCTCTCTCAAAAATAAATAAACATTAAATTTTTTTAAATAAAATCTAAATACGTAGAAAAAATTAAAAATATGCAGTAAGAAGATGTACTATTAGTAAAGAGAATCACTTTCTGGAAATTCCAAGTAAGGGGAAAACTTTTAAGATACTTTTATCCTTCCTTAGAATGAACATATCTGGACAGCAAGATATCTTTAACATCAACACAATTAGATCTAGAAAGAGTAAATCTACTACATTTGTTAGAAGAAGCACCCTGGTAAGTTTTAACACTGAAACAGAAGATTCCCATGGACTTGATTCACTAAAGGACTATTTCAAGCAACACAATGACTAGAGGCTAGCAATGACTTAAATGGGAAAAAAAATGCAGGTGCAATTTATAAAGGGCCTAAAAAGATTATCTAAATTCATTACAGAGCTTCATATAGTAAAAAACAAAGAGCACTACAAATATTTCTATATTAGTTAGCAATAGGAACTAACCAGAGCTACCATAAGCCAGAGAAAATAAATGTATAAGAAAAATACAAGGATGGGGTGCCTGGGAGGCTCAGTCAGTCAAAACTTTTGGTTTCGGCTCAGGACATGATCTCATGGCTTCGTGGGTTTGAGCCACACTTCGGGCTGTGGGCTGGCCGGGCAGAGCCTGCTTGGGATTCTCTCTCTGCCTCTCTCGGTGCCCCTCCCCTACTCGTGCTGTCCCTCTCTCTCAAAATAAATAAACTTAAAAAAAAAAAAAAAGAAAAACAACAGGGATATACGTAATATGATCTTAGAAATAATTGAAAAACTAAGCCTTATAAAAGGCATTAACCAGGATCCCTCCAGGGACCCAAAAGTAGAAGTTTATGCACCTCCTCTTTAAAACATTGAATCAACCAACCCACAGCAACAAGGGTAAGGTCTTGAAACAGAGACAAAACTGCTGGGCGTCCAGGCCTAGAAATTAGAAATAGTTGCCAGAGAAGGGAGAAGTGCTTTAAACTAAGAAGCTGAAATAAAAAAGAGTTTAAGATTAAAACAAAAACAAAAACAAAAACAAAACATACTACATGTCCACATTCCTAAAATTTACCTTGTCAATATTATCCTAATAAAAAATGTGGAACAGTCTGCCAGGCAGATTTGATTGCAATATAATTAAAATTGGGCGCCTGGGTGGCGCAGTCGGTTAAGCGTCCGACTTCAGCCAGGTCACGATCTCGCGGTCTGTGAGTTCGAGCCCCGCGTCAGGCTCTGGGCTGATGGCTCAGAGCCTGGAGCCTGTTTCCGATTCTGTGTCTCCCTCTCTCTCTGCCCCTCCCCCGTTCATGCTCTGTCTCTCTCTGTCCCAAAAATAAATAAACGTTGAAAAAAAAAATAAAAAAAAAATAAAATAAAATAATAAACAAGTATTACTAATATAAAGTCCCTGGTTTTAAATGCCACCTATATACAATAATAATTCCCAATTTCATATTTCTAGCCTGGACCTTTCCCCTAAGTAATCAGACTCACCCAGTGAACTATCAACGTGTTATTTTAAGTAGATATCTGAAAGTTGTCTGAATGTGTCCATAAAATCCTTATTTCTGCCCTATTCCTTTTTTTTTTTAAAAAGGAATTTTAACATTTTTTTAAAAAAATGTTTATTTATTTTTGAGAGACAGAGAGAGGGAGAGAGAGAGAGTGAGGGAGCATGAGTGGGGGGACAGGCAGAGAGGGAGGCAGAGAGAGGATCCCAAACAGGCTCCACACTGTCAGTGCAGAGCCCTATGCGGGGCTTGAACTCACGAACCATGAGATAATGACCTGAGCCAAAATCAAGAGTTGGACACTTAACTGACTGAGACACCCAGGCACCCCTGTCCTACTTTTTCTCATACTGTCCTCAGTGATCAACCAAAGCTCTAGGAATCTATCCTAGATTTCTCACTTTCTATTACCCCCATAATGAACCCAAAATTTGTTGATGCTCCTTCCAAAATATGTCTCAAAACTCCCTACTTCTATCCCCAACACTACTCCTGTAATCGAGAAAACTATACTGAAGCTCTGTGGCTGAGTGTCAGCCCTGAGCTGGTCACTGCTTATGGTTTGATAATTTCACTAATTATTTCACAATGTATTAGTCTTAGTTTCCTCATTGAGAAACTTCTCTGAGGCTGGCTGGTGCCTAAGCAAGGAGCCGCCACAGGTCCTACCCCCTGCACATGGTAAGGACTGACCGAAGGCCTCCTATCTGGCTCCTCGTGGAGCGCTGGGTAAAGGCCGGCCTAGCATCTACCAGGGCTCTAGGCGCTATCCTCACATATGCCCACAGATGCCACAGAAGGAGACAGCCTTGGCACTGGCAGCCCAACAGACAAGTGCTCAATGTCCATTTGGTCTACTCAGGTTGTAGCTACACGTTGCCTGTTCACATGCTCCCGTGTTGCTCCTTATAGTGACCGGAGCCTCTGTACAACTGGCTCTGAAAGATCGAAGGACCACAGAGGAGCGGGTGGTAATGGAAGTCACCACAGGCACTGTCCTGGTGCCATACAGCAAGCACTCCAGTAACAGCATGGAGATCAAGGAAGCCTTGTGACTTAAGACTGGGAAGATGCCCTGGATAGAGAACTCCTTTTTAATACTCTGCCAGGTTTCACCAACTCACTGAATGTCCAGCTAACACCAGCATAATCAATTTTACTGATTTTACCAATAAAAATGAGAGTTAACCTTACCTATTGTTTGATCAGTGAACGGCACTGTTATATAAATAAATAGTAGCTATTCCGATATTATATTTATTATCATGTCCATTTACCAGATAAGAAAATAGCACAGAGAGTCAGGATTCAAACCTAGAGTCGAGGGTTCACCACTTTTTTTCCTCTTTCCTCTATCCTGAAGGATTATGTCTAACCTTATTAAATATGAAATTCCAATCAATTATCTGTTTGCATTTGATGTTACTAGAGATAGTGGATATATAAAAACACCTGTCAGTATGGCAGGTTAGGAAACATTTTCATGTAATTGTTCAGTTGAGCAGAGGCTGATAAAGGATTCTGTACCATAAACAGTATCATCACTACTTGAGAAAGACTCTAGTTATTGTCACTACAAGTCAACTAGTGACTGCAAATTGAAGGGAAAAATAACTGGACGAATTTGAAATAGCTCCCAATGTCAAATCATGGTTCGGAAAAGCCCATCATTTAGCTGGCAGTAGCAGCAAACAAAAGATCACAGCAACAACTTCTAAAAATAATGAAATGATTTTGAAATCACTAGAATAATTTGATAGTTTTTCCTACAATTTATACCCTTTGGTAACTAGTTTTATAATAGATCAATTTTAATTTAGCTAGATAACAAATAAATATATTCAAATTATTTACTCTTGATTCATATATTAGTTTATATTTTCATACCAGTTAAGTACTTTAATATCACCTGAGTCCATATAATGCCCTCACAAATGTACAGCACCCTGAGTTATTTACAGCATAATACAAAACACAAACATGCACAAATCACATCCAGACCTTCTATTAAAAACATAAGCATAGAATGAAAAGAGCTCCTTTGACCAGTGAGAGTCAAGTCAGAATTTTGAAGCAGAAACAGAAAATGCCAGAGAATGTGGTAGAAAAGAAGTCGTTTTAAGAAATTATTAAGAACAATCTTATCCATAGGAAAAATGAGAAACAGACTAAATTATCAGCAACGAAAATTGCTAAATATATACGGTACACCATGTAACAATATGTTGTGCAATTTGTCTATGTGATGTTGTAGAAGCATACACGTTGGCAAAAAAGCTATATTTTTTAGTGGAACAAAAACAGATTACAACACTATGTAAGAAAACCATTTTGATTTAAAAACATATATGCAAATAAAAATGCCTACGAAAGGATACAAAAATAGAAGCAATTGTATTCCCATGATGAGAATATGAGTAATTATTCTTTTTGTCATCTGTAATTTCTGGCTTTCCTATAATGAAGATGTATTACACACATTAAAAACAGCAATAAAGAATTTATTTAGGTGTAAAACTTACATAAAAAGACAGATTTTCTCACAAGACATTATCCAAGGTATTGCAGTGGCGAGCTTCAGGGCGTTAGCTCTGAGGGCAGATGACTTGGACCTGAACCCTGGCTCTCTCATACACCTGCTATGTAACCCTTTCACAAGCTACTTAGCCCTACAGTACTTCAGTGTCCTGTTTGGAAAATATGGACACCAACAAAACCTGTGTCTTAGGGTAACTGTGAAGATTAAAAGAATTAATTTATGTTAAAGTGCCTACAGTAGCGTCTACTATATAATCATTCATTACATTACAGCTAATGTTATTTATGGAACTGTAATTAACCTGTTATCAATGTAGTAAGTATATAGATTTTCAAACTTCAAAAATATTTTAATCCATCATCTTGAAAACGCTATTCATTATGAAATTTTTTAAAAGATTATAAAAGTTTATAAATATTTTCCTCTAGATTGCTGATACTTAATTAAATTTATACTTACAGGCATTTCCCAAGTTACCATTGACCAAAATCCCTTAATATGTTTTTCCCTTAACTACTAAAACAAGGCACAATGAGTAAAAGATTGTGTAAACTGTAAAAGGCAAAAGACTTCATAACTATCTAGACCTTAAATAACTAGGATTAGTTTTAGTTGATGGTATTGTTGAATACCTCAAAGACTTAAATATAACCAAAATTTCTAAGAAAACATTAATCTTTATGAGTATACATCAAGCAAAAGCAAAGAGATATATGCCAAGGCATCAAAAAACCTCTCAGCTACCAAAGGTAATTTTTGACTCATTCATCAGAGATTTTAAAGTAATTTTTTTCTCATAGGCAGGAAATCTCAAAATGAGAGCCCCACACCAAGACTGCTTAGATGAAAGATTTTTCAGAATTTTAAAATTAAAGTACAGGGGTGCCTGGGTGCCTCAGTCAGATAAGCGTCTGACTTCGGTTCAGGTCATGATCTCCTGGTTCTTAAGTTTGCGCCCAGTGTTGGGCTCTGTGCTGACAGCTCGGAACCTGGAGCCTGCTTCAGATTCTGTGTCTCCCACTCTGTCTGTCCCTCCCCCGCTCATGCTCTGTCTCTCTCTCTTAAAAATAAAATAAACATTAAATAAATAATAAAATTAAAATAGAACCTCAATTTCATTTTTTCAAAAATTGTTAAGTTGTTACTTACCTCTTTGACACAGCTCAGTAATTATTCAAGAAGAATGAAGCAGGAAGAGTACCTACATGCCATGATGCAGAACTTGTGTCACTGTGTCTCTAATTTAACCTTCACCGTCTCCCCCCATTGGCCAATGAAAGTTTACCTCCATTCAGGCCTCTTTTCCTTTTGCTTCTCAAAACTCAAACTGTGATTCACCTCTGTCCAAACATGGGGCAGACAGGGTATGTTCTTCTGATACTATCAGGTAAACAACTTAGTTCATGCTTTCATGGTCATAACTGTCTCCTTTTTTCCCTTTCTTAACTCTTATTCTACCTTGTGTTATGGCAGAAACTGGAAAGGAAAAGTATTGGAGTGATATCACCCCAAACTGAGGTTCAGTTTCAAGGCAAACTCCTTTAAAAAAAAGTGTTAAAATTTCAGGACTGTTTTGAAAACATTTAGAGAATATGTAAAAATAAACTTAGTACAAACAATTAAGTTTATATCATATACCACCTGCAGAGTGGGAAACATGGAAGAAAAAAGTTGAAAAAAGTACAGAGAAATTTATCAATTTCTAATGATCATCTTCACAATAAAGCTTTTAATAAGAAACCAACAGCATCAATACATTCTTCAGTTCCGGTATTCATTTGTAAGTATTTATATTCTCTTTCTCAGTAATAATTTTTTTTACTGAGCAGTACAGAATCAGTATCACTTATAAAAAATGTGAAAGAAGGATATATGAGGAGTTAGCATCATAATTAAGCAATTATGGGGAGCCTGGGTGGCTTAGTCAGTTGAGTGTCTGAATTCAGCTCAGGTCATGATCTCCCAGCTTGTGAGTTTGAGCCCCATATCGGGATCTCTGCTGTCAGCACAGAGCCTGCTTCAGATCCTCTGTCCATCTTTCTCACTGCCCCTTGCCTGCTCATTCTCTCTTTCTCTCAAAAAATAAGTAAATAAACTAAAAAATAAGGCATTTCCCAAGTTAAATAATTACGATTTCATGTTTTAACACTCTGATTACATTTTCCTTTCCAATTTTTTTTTTTAAGACAACAGTGTTAATTTAGAAACTTCTAACAGTAAGAGTCTGCCTACTGGTCCACAAACTACAGATTAATTTAAAACAATCATCTAAGATATAAACTCACCCCAAAAAATTAGTTAATGGATTTAATCAGATTATGTTAGGCAAGAGGGGATAGGAGGAAAGGGGCAGAAGACTCAGTCCCTGGTCTTAAGAAGTTGAGAAACTAATGAAGAAAGATTTTAATTTTATTCAGCCTGTACTGTTAATTGATATTTCTTGACTTCCTTTCATTTACTGTCTACTTTACTCCTTCTTCCCAAGAAAAGAGGAACATTATATCTTCAATGAGTTCACGATAAAACCATTTATGTAAGTTCAAAAACACACAAAAGTATTCTGTGAGCAGCTTGTGTGTTTGTAAAGCATTAAAACAAAGAGTGGAAGGATATATACCAAATTTACAATAACGCTTCCCTCTGGGAAGGGGGAAGGGGACAAGATAAGGAAACATTTAACTATCTAACAGGTTAAACTTTTGAAGGAACATGTATTCATTTATTACTATATACACTGTTTTAAGTTGCAGCCATAAAAAATTCTGGGAAAAAAAAATACTAAAGTATGAATGGTGGTTGATTCTGAGTTGAACATGAGTGAATGCCATTAACTTCTGTGTATTTACTGTTGATGTTCCTACCAGTCCATCACAAGGTAAGGTGTAGCTTTTTATTGGTTGACTAGTTTATGCCTGCTAGAGCCCATATTTACAACACTGAACTATACTTGAGTATCATACTGATGGTGGTATCCTTAATTACTGCTGAGACTGATACAAAGACTTAAAATATTAGATGGGGCTTCTTAAATCTCCTATAATATACTTTAAAGCAAACATCTACAGTTAAGATTTTTTTTTAATGTTTATTTATTTATTTTGAGAGGAAGAGATAGAGCACGAGCATGGGAGGGGCAGAGAGAGAGGGGGACAGAGATTCCCAAGCAGGCTCTGCACGGGGCTCGAAGGGGGCTTGAACGCACAAACTGTGAGATCATGACCTGAGCTGAAATCAAGAGTTGGATGTACCCCAATGTTTATAGCAGCACTTTCAACAATAGCCAAATTATGGGAAGAGCCTAAATGTCCATCAACTGATGAATGGATAAAGAAATTGTGCTTTATATACATAATGGAATACTACTTGGCAATGAGAAAGAATGAAATATGGCCTTTTGTAGCAACGTGGATGGAACTGGAGAGTGTTATGCTAAGTGAAATAAGTCATACAGAGAAAGACAGATACCATATGTTTTCACTCTCATGTGGATCCTGAGAAACTTAACAGAAGACTATGGGGGAGGGGAAGGAAAAAAAAAGAGAGGGAGGGAGGCAAACCATAAGAAACTCTTAAAAACTGAGAATAAACTGAGGGTTGATGGGAGGTGAGAGGGAGGGGAAAGTGGGTGATGGGCACTGAGGATGGCGCCTGTTGGGATGAGCACTGGGTGTTGTATGGAAACCAATTTGACAACAAATTTCATATTAAAAAAAAAAAAGAGTTGGACGCTCAACTGACTGGGCCATCCAGGCGCTCCTACAGTTAAGATTTCTGCCAAGACATGAAAACTTTTGCTCTTATCTCAAGGTGACAGGGTGCTAGTTCAAGGTTCCTGTATCCTACATGGAATACTTCCCATGGGAACCAACTCCTAAAATCTTTCCTCTTACCTAAGTGAATTCTAACAAGAGTCCACCATGGAAAAGTTCTGTAGTATCTGAACCCCTGCTGGCCTTCTTAGAGTAAGGCTAAAGGTAAAGCGACAAGTCATTTATTTCCCCCCCAATCTTTCTGTCCTGGGTTTTGAGGATAAGAAGTTTGCACATAAACTCTAGGCCGTTACTGCTCTGTACAGCTTGCAGAAGGTCTGCCCAAGTATTTTGTTAAATACAACAGGCATAATAAGTGCTTCATTTCTGAGTCCAAGACCAAAACCCTGGATCCTTCCCAGTTATATGGTTCTTTTCCTAGAAGCAACGTCTTCACAAAATTCTCTGAGAACAATGAGACATCATTTTTTTGTAGAAAAAAATCATTTCTTTATCCTGGTACTAGGTAGGAGAGTACCTGATATGGTATGTTATACTGGTCAAGCACCTGAGCACGGGAATCAATTAAAGGTGTATTTGCACCCCAACTGTTAAAGTAGCTGTAAACCGTAAACTTGGGCATCCTAATGGAGCCCTCTAAGCTACTGTTTTTCTAAAACTGGGATACTAGTTAAATAATCAGATAAGTAAATAAAATGAGGGGCACCTGGGTGGCTCAGTCAGTTAAGCATCTGACTTCAGCCCAGGTCATGATCTCACAGTTCATGAGTTCGAGTCCCACATCGGGTGCATCAGGCTCTCTGCTGTCAGTGTGGAGAGCTCTGTCTCTCTTTCTCTTTCTGCCCCTCCCCCCCAAAATAAACATTAAAAATTAAAAAAAAATTTTTTTTAATGTTTTTATTTATTTTTGAGACAGAGAGAGACAGAGCATGAGCAGGGGAGGGGCAGAGAGAGAGGGCGACACAGAATTGGAAGCAGGCTCCAGGCTCTGAGCTGTCAGCACAGAGCCCGACGCAGGGCTCGAACTCAGACTGTGAGATCATGACCTGAGCCGAAGTCGGACGCTCAACCGACTGAGCCACCCAGGCGCCCCTAAAAAAATTATTTAATATTAATAAAATGAAAAAATTCTGTGAGGATAAAATGAAATGTTTCACACAAAGACTTTAGCAGTGTCTGAAGGACAGTAAAAATAAATGTAACAATAGCCACATTTAATCAACATCCCTCTGGCTTGTGGGCTCCTTTGTCCTGAGGCCTATGCACTGTACTGTCCTCCCGAACTCCATCCCACTCTAAAGCAGTGATGGTTGTCCTTAGGTGGTAGACCTGATAGGCATGTTAGGCACAGTTTTTAGAAGTAGCTTCAAGTTTCTATTATACCTCCTTAAGGAGAGTATCTCACATGCCGGAGGACAAATAGAATTGCACCTCCCTCATTAGGGATAGTTTCCTATGAGATCTGCTTCATTGGTAAGTTTGAACGTACAGTGAATACAGATACTCCAGTCAGTTTAAACCGCCCACTGCTGCCCTCAGGTAATAAGATTATTATCAGTCCATTTGTGACTCTATGTCATGCTCCCTAACTGTACTTGAGACTGACTTCCTATAGACTTTGCTAACAGAAGCCTGTAGATAAAAGAGTCAAGTCTACATAAATGCAAGACTGTTATTAGCATTATTCCTCTACCTAGCAGACATACCTCAACCCCTAGCAAGGAACACAGCCTGTATTCAATTTATAGTGCATCTCTTATCTATTTACTTGGTTACTGAAGAGTCCTTTTTAAAAAATCTATTTTTTTTTTATTTATTTATTTTTGGGACAGAGAGAGACAGAGCATGAACGGGGGAGGGGCAGAGAGAGAGGGAGACACAGAATCGGAAACAGGCTCCAGGCTCCGAGCCGTCAGCCCAGAGCCCGACGCGGGGCTCGAACTCCCGGACCGCGAGATCGTGACCTGGCTGAAGTCGGGCGCTTAACCGACTGCGCCACCCAGGCGCCCCTAAAAAATCTATTTTTAATTGAAGTATAGTTGATGCATAATTTTATATTGTTTCAAGTGTACAATATAGTGATTTAGCAATTATATTCACTACGAAATGCTTACCACCGTAAGTGTGGTTACCATGTGTCACCACACAAAGTTATTACAATATTTATTGACTATATTCCCTATGCTGTACTTTTCATCCCTGTGACTTATTTATAACTGGAAATCTGTGCTTCTTAATCCCCTTCATCTATTTCATCCATCCCCCTACCCACCTCCCCTCTGATAACCACTAGTTTGTTCTTTATATGTATGAGTCTATTTCTCTTCTTTGTTATTGTCATTTTTTGTCTGAATAATTCTTTTTAAAAGCATTGACCTGTCGGGGCGCCTGGGTAGCTCAGCTGGTTGATGGTCTGACTTCAGCTCAGGTCATGATCTCACAGTTCGTGGGTCTGAACCCCACGTCAGGCTCTGTGCTGACAGCTCAGAGCCTGGAGCCTGCTTCAAATTGTGTGTGTGTGTCTCTCTCTGTCCATTCCCCGCTTGTGCACTCTCTCTCTCTCTCTCAAAAATAAATAAACATATAAAAAATTTTTAATTAAAAAAAATAAAAGCATCAACCTATTCTCTGGTTACAGATGCTTACAGCTTCAGTTTTGCCATTAGCGAATTTTATGATCTTAGTAAAATCACATGTCTCTGGGTTTCAGTTTTGTAATCAATCAAGGATATCTTTAATGACTACCATTTAATTTCTATCATTCTTGCTAGCTACTACCAGACAAGTATCTCAAACAAAGAAAAAGAAAAAGAAATGTGAAGGATCAATATAGATTCACCATGGAAAACACAGAAACTTCAACAATTTATTTTAAGACGGGAAATCCTGAGAAACGTAACAGAAGACCATGGGGGAGAGGAAGGAAAAAAAAAAGAGAGGGAGAGAGCCAAACCATAAGAGACTCTTAAGAAACTGAGAATAAACTGAGGGTTGATGGGGAGTGGAAGGGAGGGGAGGGTGGGTGATGGGCATTGAGGAGGGCACCTGTTGGGAGGAGCACTGGATGTTGTATAGAAGCCAATTTGACAATAAATTTCATATTAAAAAAAAAAGATTGGAAATGTATAAACACAGGTGCTCAGGGCCCTGTGTATGGTTGTACAGTCTGTGCACTGCAAAAAGTTACCTAATGGACGGGGGTGCTGAAATATAGCCTGTATTAGGTTTGCCAAATCTTATAATTGGAGGAAGGGATGCCTTTTTCTTCTTCAATAGGTGCTCTCTGATCATGATGTAGTCCCTACTCACAGATGATACCTTTTTCTAACTCCCCCACATAGCAGGCTGTACCTTTATCTAAACTGTACAAAGACATCTCATTGTAGGTCACAGGCAGCCTGCAAAAGTAGCCCTATAAAAGAATTCTATGCTACTGCAAACGTAAAAAGATCTCCAAAACACAAGGATGCAGAGGAAGTCTTTAAGATCAATTTCTCTTCAAATTGGCCATGTTTAAAGCTACACACACACAATTCTTCAGAGGAAAAATGAGCATAAATAAAAACTTGAAATCAAACAAAAAGTTCATCAAAGATCTAAGCAATCCATGTAATATATATAACTTTCACTGTTTTAAGACATTAAACATTTTTGTGACAAAGGCATCTGGAAATACAGACAGAATTTTTTTGTTCTTGCCTTCTTCACAAAGATATTGTGAAAATTAACAGAATAATATTTATAAAGCAGCTAAAATGGACTTAAAGTATAAATAATTTATTATTCTTAAGTATTAAATTATTTTAAAAGTAACATTTAAATAAGATGAACAAATTCAATATGTTTTAATGCCCCTAATTTTGAGATAACATCAAAATTAATAGCGTGAAACTTGTGAAGCAGCTGTAAGAAAAAGAATGACAGATGTATGTATATATATATGGGCTATATACCCTAAGAAGTAAGTGGTGCTAGAAATTATTTTACATAGCATTTTCAATTAACTCACCCAAAATAACAACATATGATTTTAGTCACAGAGCTATGCCATGATATAGAAATATAGGCTGGTAATCTCTATGGTGAACTAAGAATGAAAAACTATAAATAATAGACATTCTAATAATTTTACATTAAATTATCTTCATATAAAATAATCTTTAATAGGCTTCTCCTATCTAATATATAAATGGAAAGTACTAATTAGCATGAATGGGATTTCAGAGGTTGGTCTATCTTACCAACTCTTAAATAAGATATCCCCAACCTATTATTTAACTCTGAAACCTTTTAAGAATAAAACAGGATTATCAGAAAATGCCTTAAATTTTAAGAACACAGTAAAAATAAAATTAAAATTATAAACAAAGGAAACTGGATATTATTTTTTCCTGGAAAAATGTCTTACAGATATCATTCCCTATTGTAGTTGAAAAAAATGGAAGATTAATATGGCCACCTAGAGGAGAAAACATAACAAATACACCATCACATTCCTAGTTTTGCTAGAATATCAGTTTATGTTTTAAAGGACTCAACTGAAGAGGTTAATCATGTATGAAAGAGACTGTAGTTGGATACTGCAGTAGCAGGGATGACCTAACAGAAGCTAAAACAACATTCATTTTGCAGTGGACCTGATAAGTATAGTTTTTGTAACTTACCATGTGGCCTTAGGTTAAAAATTACTAAAATCTCTTCTCACTTTTGTAAAATGGGGATAATCTATCTACCACAACTATTTGCAGTGAAGATTAATAGTATGGTGTATACAGAAACTAACAGTGTCAGGTACACAGTTGGAGCTCAATATGGTAGTCCTTAACTATCTGCTCAGAAAATCCTGCACTGCTTTCTCCTAGTCCTACCCAGGCCCTCCTTGACCCTCTCTAATCTTACACATACTTCCAGTACCGGCTGTTCCAAAGCTTCTCTATGAGAAGTAGTTAGTGTTGAGAAATGGACTAATGGTTTCTTACCAGCACTAATGAGGTAATAGTATGTTATGTAAAAAATGTACATTTAAGAATATGTTTCCTCCTACCCTGGAATTCCTTTTAGTTACCTCCACCTACACATCAGTTAATTTTGATCCATATAAACTTCCAGAATAATATGCAGAATGAAAGATCAGAGCAATAAAGGAAAGCATCCATCCCTCAAATCCCACCAAGAGTACTATACTCAGCAGTCCTCTTTGGTGAGCAGCCATGAAGTGAGCAGTACTTCTGCTGAGTCAGCTACGCAGAGGAACCACCACCTGGTGGAGACTCAAAGGTGTATCTGAACCAAATCCCTCTCCTTCCCAAATATATGCCAGAGGAGGGTTTCCATTGTTGGGCTGGAGGGAGAAGGGGAACACTGGTTATAATCCCCTTCAACTACCTCTCTTCCTCAATTCCACAAGTTGAAAAGGAGAGTAGGTGTAAGAGAGTGCAGGCAGCAAACGTATACTTTCTGACTAGTTATTCTCTCCTCAACAAGATTCAATCTAACTCAACTATTCTAAGCAACTAAAACTTTAATTGAATGTTACTGATCACTTGCTATTGGACAAAGGAGGTTGTATGAATTCTTATCCTCCCCAGTCTATGTACAGCATTCAAAACTCTCCAGACAACATTCTCCTGATTCTCCATTTTATTGCCTTTACTTTCCCTTCTCTATTTAAGTGACATCCTTAATTCTCCTGCTAATGAAAGAAAACGATTCCCTGATCTTTTCTCTCCATATATTCTCCCTCAACAATTAAATCCATTCCCATGGTTTCTATTTTCTTAGTATGTATCATCTGAAAACATCTCTCTCTCCCTAACCTCATTCCTGATTTCAAGCTCCATGGTCATTTCCAACGGCTTAAATACCCTTGTTTCATTATATATATTATATGTAACATATATAATTACACATATATTATATATATAATTAATCATACATATAAAAAAACTTTTATGTCCCACCTCTAACTATTAAGGACTTCATCATTCTCCTAGTCACAATGCTGGCAACCAGTGTCATATTTGTTCTAAATATATTCAGCTCCTAAATCTGATCAATTCTACCTCTATGTCTCTCCTATCCTCTTGTATTTCTATGACCTCTACTGTAATTCAGATTTTTACCATTTTCCACATAGACTACTCCACAGACCTCCATAATTGGTGTCTTTTTCTAGTCTTCCTGTTGCTAATCTAAGGCACATTCCATTTCATGGGTTCTTTGATGAAAAACGTTCAGTGAGTTCTCACTGGCTAACAAATTAAATACTAACTTTAGGCTGGGAAGCACTCCAGGCTATAGATTTCACCTTTCTTTCCATTTTGTCTCCTACTTCTATCTATCTATCTATCTATCTATCTATCTATCTATCTAACCATTTATCCATCCATCCATCCATCCATCCATCCATCCATCAATCCATGTTGGAGCCAAGTGGACTTTACTCCATACTTTGGGGTTTATGAAGTTCCCCCTATCTAAAATACCTCATCTTTTCACCAACTTTACACCCATTCTTCAAAGTTAAACCCAAATGCCATTTATCTAAAGAACTCTAACACCTTCCCAACAGATATTTTACTCCCTTCCTTAAAACTTTCTGGAATTTTATATGCACTTCTGCATCTTTGTGTGTGGGCATGTTCAGAATTTACTATCACTTAAAATTGCTTTTACCTAAGATCTTGAGCTCCGAAATCTCCCATACCAGTAAAATTTGCCTTTCTTCCCCTACTCCACTGATTCTACCTTGGGCTCAAAGCAATTTTTGACTTTTTAATAAGTAATAATCTATAATACAAAGCTATTCCCCTAATCTATTGCTTTCTTACATTATCACTTGGTCATCTCTCCATCCTAAATCCCCACGACAGCATTTTAACAATAAGGGTACCCATCTCCACTGGGATATTCCAGGCACTTCAGATTCAGCATGATGGAAACTAAATTACCTCCTTCCACACAAACTTACTTCTCTAATACTCTCTAAACTAATTTTAAAAATCTTGATTCTTCACTCACTGCACACATTCAATCATTCAAGATTTATTGAGATCATCCTTAAATCTATGAACTTTGTCCCCAAACTCATTGCCAATAAAGATCTCATCACTATTTATTTATTGTTTGTTTGTTTATTTTTGAGAGACACACACACACAATGTGGGCAGGGAGGGGCAGAGAGAGAGGGAGACACAGAATCCAAAGCACGTTCAGGCTCTGAGCTGTCAGCACAGAGCCTGACGGGGGGCTCGAACTCATGGACCATAAGATCATGACCTAAGCCAAAGTCAGACACTTAACCCACTGAGCCACTCAGGTGCCCCTCATCACTATTTACTTAACTAGTCCTTTCTACCTCAGTAGTCCGACCTCCAATTTGTTACAATAATTAAATAATCTTTCTTAAATACATTGATCTAAAAGTGCCACACTGTCCAGCTTAAAAATCTTCCTGGACTCTAGATTTCCTATAAAACAATAAACTCCCAAGCATGGCATTCGATCGTATTATCTGCCCATTCTCCAAACACACATCCTAAGTTAAAGACACTAAAATACACTGTCTTCTGCTTTCGTGCAATCACAATTCCATGGTTTTGGAAACAGTTCTTACACAAGTCTAGTTCATCTATTCTGCGAAGTTACATTAGATTTCCCCATATCCCCACCTCCCATCTACAGCACCTTCTTCATTAAAGTAATAGACCTCTTATCACACTATATTACACATATGGCCAATGATCTTCCTCCTCTAGTCTGTGGGCTCTTTGAAACAAGCATGTTTTATTCATCTTTATGTCCATGGTATCTAGTATGGCACACAAAAAGTTTTCAACAAATGTTTATGAAATAAATCTAAATTTGAGATGTCTAAAATCAATCCACCCTGGGTATTTTATCAACTAATTTAGAGTAGAAATGGTAGAAAAGTGAGATGGGTCCTAAATATATGGATAAAATGAAATGTGAAGGTGACTCCAGGACATTTGTGTCAGTTCTAGAGGTTAGGGCAAGAACAGAAGAGCCACTGAGGTTATGCCCTCTCTTCTCACTGCTTTTCCTCCAGACTATAGAGCCATTTGAGGATAACAGGACTATAGGACAGAAGCAATCAAGACACAGAGAACTGTAGGGAGTGAGGGGGTAGAAGCAGTGAGGAGGAAAAAATAAAAATCCTAAACTGAAGCTGCAGAAAGGTAAGTGTTCAGGGTCATAGACGACAGATGCAGGGCTCCTTCATGACTGCTCACCCTCATCCCCACTACTGTTTTCACTACCCTCAGCTACAATGACCATTTATTGGTCACTTACCCACAGAGGCCAGAACTGTGCCAAGAAGTACCACACATACCATTTAATGTTCATGACAACCCTATCAGAAAGGTATAATCCACAGTTTAGAGACAATGGAACAAACCTAAAAACAATTAACTATACTGCCCCAAGTTTGTAGCTAGTATGTTAAGTCACAGAATGCGAACAAGGATCAGGTTCAAATCCCATTCTCTTTCGGTTCTACTACGCATGTGATGGGGTATAAGGGTGTACATATGTTAGGGACTGGCTTTACTGCTTTGCATTACTCAGTTATCTTTGTAAGCACGTGTTGTTGTTGTTGTTGTTTTTTAAGATAATTTATTTATTTTGAGAAAGAGAGAGAGAGAGAGAACGGGGGCAGGGCAGGGCAGGGCAGAGAGAGAGAGAGAGAGAGAGAGAGAGAGAGAGAGAGAGAGAGAGAATCCAAAGCAGGATTGGTACTGTCACCACAGAGCCCAATGTGGGCTCAATCTCACACACCATGAGATCATGACCAGGGCCAAAATCAAGAACTGGATGCTTAACTGACTGAGCCACCCAGGCGCCCCATGTAATCACATGTTTTATTTTCTCTAGTACTAGGAAAGGTATTTTTGAGGGTAGAATCTAATATTTTAATTTCTTTCCTAGCATCTCATAATGAGTTTTCTGTATAGTAATCACTCAGTATTTGATTGATTTCTTACTATAAATTGTATACTAGTAGAAATAAAAAGAAGGCACATCAATCATCAGTTAGCATTAAGCCAATTTTACTTTTCTTAAAGATGCTTTAGGCCCTTTGACAACTCTATGCGCTGGGGTAAGACTTTAAGGAATCAGAATAATAGGCTCTTAAACACAAAGCACAGCTATAAAATTAAAGATAGTTTGTGTCTGATATAATAATAAAAATGCTGTCTAAGCTATATTGTTCTTTTCCTCATATCTGGGTATAAAGATAAAATTACTAGGAGTAGTCATACATTGTATGAAGCATATGAGCAACCTACCTAAAATGTGAAAATAAACATGCTTCAATTAATGGCAAGACCTCTTTTATTTCCCTTATAGAAAGATGCAAAAACGTGTTAGAGTGGACGTGTATGTCCTACATAGGTTGAATTTTAAGTCAATGCCAGTACATGAGGCAAAAATCAATTAGAGATAAAATAATCCTCGAAAATCCCTTAAGTTGCCCTTAAGCAAAGTATAGCACAGTACCAGCTCTCAATAAATCCATCTCAGACACTTTTTCCCCCTGCACAGAACAGATCACCACTTCTGCTGTGTGCCACGAGCATCCGGCTCCTGTTTAGGTGCCATACTCAATGAAAGCGCGTGCATTTACACTCCAGGATCATGGCCAGCACTAGGAGATCCTTAGACTCTGTCAGTTCCTCTAACAGGTATCTGGGGACTGATTCCACGTGACACAAAGCAGATTCGCATCTTCTACCTCACGCTTGCATTGGGAAAAGAGAGACAGAATTACTACGGTCTTTAAATTACTTGGCGTTTTGCTTTTAGGTGTTGTGGGTTTTGGCTTCGGTCCAGAGATCTGGATTTCAACAGATTACGTTCACAGAAACGTGACTCTGTGAGCCATCTCTTGTTTATCGTGCAGCCACAGATGCCTAGAATTTTAGGCACAAATAATCCAATACCACAGTGTATGAGCCAAAAAAAATAAATAAATAAAAGAAGCAACCTATCTTACCTTCATCTATCGATGCCTCACTACTGTAGCCGTCATACTCCGCAGACAGAGGACTGTACTTCTGTCTTGTTTCCCAAGCATAGTTCTTTTGTCTCGAATCTGCCAACGGAAGTCTGGAATTGTGTGTTCTGGACAAGGCCTCATGGTATTTACCCAGCGCTTCGTCTTCACTTTCAGAGGATGAACCGTGCTCATCTTTGTCCATGTAGGAATTATCTATTTGGAGTGACAGGGAGAGCAAATCAAAATTTTAATACCATAAAGTATTATGAATTTGATATAT
This sequence comes from Lynx canadensis, assembly GCF_007474595.2. Classification (NCBI taxonomy): domain Eukaryota; kingdom Metazoa; phylum Chordata; class Mammalia; order Carnivora; family Felidae; genus Lynx; species Lynx canadensis. The sequence continues at coordinate 32,823,214 of NC_044319.2, forward strand.
GCACACACACGCACACACATAAATGCACAGATGTTATGTCACATATATCCATATACACACGAATATACATATACATACACAATCTGAATTTTCAGCTTTAGAGAAGTATAACGTTTTCACTTAAGAACCCGAAGCTTTAGGTTTCCATGTTTTTAATAGAAAAAGATCAATCTGTATATTCTAATTATATAATAATGTTGCAGGGATTTTTCCAACCAAGTTACAGATAAAGGAAATAACAGAGCCTGCCACCTCACACAACTTTTTTAAAGGGTCAGTTACACACAAAGAAACCCAGAAGTACTGCTGGTACATATGGGCCTGATTCAAAGAATTCATGTCACAAGAGACACCCTGGTTATCATGTTGGTCCAAGTTTTCAAAAATGATAATCCTTAGCGCCAGAAGTACAACAGAGAAATGGGCAGATGTATACTATTGGTAGTATTCTCATTGGTACAACGCTCCTAAACAGCAGTTTGGCAATACATATCCAACTTTTAAATCTGCATAGTCTTTGATTCATTTCTAGGAATTTACCAATTCTATTTCTAAGAACTCTAAGAAAATAACAGGTGAGCAGAGATATGTACTTCAGACAATTCGCTGCACTGTGTTTAACAGCAACAGAAAACAAAAATAAAACATAATCTAAAAGTCCATCCCTGGGCCTCGGTTAAGTACATTATGATAAATCCATACAATGATATACTATGCAGTCACTACAGATTAGGAGGTGAACTTACAAGTACTCACAGGGAAGAATAAATACAACATCATGTTAAGAAAAAAGAGGTTATGAGACAGAAGGCATACCTATGTCTTATTTAAAACATACACACACACACACTTCTACATGTAATATACACACACACATGCAGTGTATGTTAATATGCACATATAAAAATATGTGGAAGGATATACACTGATTTTCTGTGAAAGGTAGAATTACTAAGAAAATTTTACTGAAGTATATTCAAATGCAAATTTCAGGCCACACAAAATTTATATTATTCCTTAAAAAACTAGTTATTACCATTTTTTAAAGTAAAAATTTTGAAACTGTACTATATTGGGGTTCATTTAAACTAAGATGCAACCCTCTTAGAATTATAAAACATCTCTGGAAAGACAAAGAGACCACAGCAGGTAGAATTTATTAGGTCAGTCTAGACATTTTTCTCTTTATACTCTGCTCAGATCATCTGTAGTAAAGGAATCAAGGTTTGACATTCAAGTGGGGAGACACAGACTAAGTAATTTAAAATACGATAGAGAGATGGTATGTTTAGAGTCAGAAGTAAGGGAGCTTTGATGTCACTAGTCCAAGTCTTCCTTTTCAGTCAAGAGAAAACCATGAATGGCTAAAACTATAAGCACTGTCGTATTCTACACTGTCCAAAATGTCGTCACTAGCCACTAGCCACATGCAGCTATTTAACATAATGCAGTTTAAAACCCGGCTTCCCAGTGCCACCAGACACGTTTCAAGTGCTCAGGAGCCATGTGTGGCTAGTGGTTACTACACGGACTACATGGAACGTTTCCATCATTACAGAAAACGCTATTAGATGGTGCTGAGGTGATGGCTGATCTGGTCCAGAACCTGGGAATTCTGACTCCCAGTTGAGAGCTTTTAGCACTTTGTGGGATTGTGGGATACCATGGTGGTGGTGCTCTAAGGCTGCAGAGCTTTGAGGAAGGTCACCAGAAATTCTGCAGTCACACTTCACCTATTACAAAATATTACCTAAAGTAACCTCGTATTCAGAAACAGAGAAGGAAACTCTTCCTTCTCTTTCTATACCCTATAAGCTCTACGAAAGAACCTAAAATGCAAGTACTAGTAATTTTGATATTACTCTCAGTATTAACTAATAATATTACAGTTCAGCTATATGAAGAGGTAATCTATGGGTCAAAAGATTTTGAAATGATTTTTAGAACATAGTATGTTTCAGTTTAGGGGTGCCTGGGTGGCTCAGTTGATTAAGCGCCCGACTCTTGATTTCAGCTCAGGTCATGATCCCCAGGTTGTGGGATCAAGCCCTGCACTGGGCTCTGCATTGAACATGGAACCTGATTTAGAAAAGATTCTATCACTCTGACTCTCTCTCTCCCTCTGCCCCTCTCCCCCACTCGTAGTCTCTTTCTCTCTCTCAAAATAGAAAAAAAGAAAAAGAAGAAGAACACAGTATGATTAAGTTTAGTACTGACTATCATCTAGAATACCTGAGAGATACTTGGGTGTTTTAGGTACCAGCATGCTTCTGAATGAAAACAAATCAAAACAAAATTAACTCTGTACTGTTACTTGTGTAGCATTTATTACTAGGGTCTATTCTGTTATTTTCTGAATAAAATATGTAAACTATTCTATTTTACTTCTTTGCTTATTTCTGCTACTGTAAGAAGGCTACCAAAACGAAACAAAGGCTACCCAAAACTACTGAATTTGACAATCAAAAATCTGCTAGAAGAGTAGACTCCGAAATGGACGTATTTCCAAAAACTGGCTTCCCTTTCTAACTAGTCTAGCCATCCTGGATCGGCCTCTATTATATCAGTTAAGGACCATTAATATAATCGATAAGTAGCAAATCTCGATTGTGTCTGATGTCCTGTAGCAGAACCGAACGTCTTCCTCACGGTTACTGCCACTCAGATTTTTGTTATTTTATGAGAATCTAAATTTATTTTTTAAAATGTCAGATACATATTTTTAAAATAAAAGCCGGGGCGCCTGGGTGGCTCAGTCAGTTAAGTGTCCGACTTCAGCTCAGGTCACGATCTCGCGGTCTGTGAGTTCAAGCCCCGCGTCGGGCTCTGGGCTGATGGCTCAGAGCCTGGAGCCTGCTTCCGATTCTGTGTCTCCCTCTCTCTCTGACCCTCCCCCGTTCATGCTCTGTCTCTGTCTCAAAAATAAATAAACTTAAAAAAAAAATTTAAAAAAATAAAAGCCAATGTACTTTTGGTCAGCAATAAATGGAAATGACGAAGGGATTTTACCAGAAGCAATTACCAGCAGGTGCAGAGCAATTCTGTACCCAAACCAAGTCACTGTCAGCTCCTTGTTTTGAAAACTGTCACAAATACTGTGGCTGAAAATATAAACGCTTAGCTGGAATCTTAATTCTACATAGAGAACTCATGAAAAATAATAGATTATTCACATATACTCATTATAAACACAGAAGTCATATACAATTCTTAATATGTGGCTAAATGAATGGACCTATTCTGAAGCCTGTTATGCAATAAAATAAACTCTACTGCTCTAAAGGAAAAATATAAGATACTTGATATCCCTCCATCACTCAAGATTCTTATTGGGAATGACTCAAAGAGCAACACAGTATAAAGGTCTCAGGGGTTAATTACAAAAATATAAAATGTTAAAATTCATTAAACAAGTTCCAGCTAAGTAAAGAATGCACACTACTTAAGAAAACTATGGAGTTTCAGGTTGTATAATAAAGAAACATTAAGAAAAATTAGGGCCACTGAAGAAGTGGCCAAATAATCAAGGGACCAGGACAATACTTAACTTAGCAGTGTACAAAGAACATGAATGCTTTCAAAATAAATGATCGCCCCCCCCCAAAAAAAAAAGATGACCTTAAAAGTGTCTCCCAGTAAGAGGATTCAGGAAAATCTTTTTTCTTTTAAGTATATTCATTTCTTTTGAGAGAGAGAGAGACAAGCAGAGAGGGGGGGGGGGTGCAGAGAGAGGGAGAGAGAGATAATTCCAAGCAGGCTCACACTGTCAGTGTGGAGCCTGATGCAGGGCTTGAACTCATGAACTGTGAGGTCATGACCTAGGCCAAAATCAAGAGTCAGGCGCTTAAATGACTGAGCCGCCCAGCTGCCCCCAGGAAAATCTTCAATTAGATCTATAGACATGTAGTGGAAAGTTTGGAAATTTGGATGATGTTTTCTTAATTTAAAAAAAAATCAAGAGAAAATTTTATCACTCAAACCCACGTTAGGAGGAGACCTCACCTTTTCTTGGTATTATCTTAGAATATTTTTCATCTTTACTCTTTGCTGTTCCTTTGTTGGCAGAAATGGCTTCATTTTGCTTTGTTTTTATGTCTCCTTTCACTTTGTAACACGTCGTTGGATTTATTTGTTCTTTGTGTTTTCCGTGTAACTTATCTTCGGAATTTGCTGATGGTGCTGGATATATGTCTTCTTTCACGATGGGTTTCTGTATTGCATGTCTGTTGCTTGCCAAAATACCTTTTGGAGAACACTCATTTCCTGACCACTCATTCCCTTTGGGTCCTTTACTTTTAATACGTTTTTCAGTCTTCTTTAAATGATTTTCTTTCATTTCTTGATCTCTTACCTCCTTTAAATCATTCTTACCATCATCAAGAATTCCTAATCCATTTTTTTTATATCTGTCAGTACTTTCAAGTTCTTGACAAGCAGGTATAGCCCTTGCATTCTGTTTGATAACTGATACCCCTCCATCACTCAAGTGCCCTTTCAAAGAAGAATCACCACCAGCATTGTTACTTTCTTGGTATTTGGACAGAGTCTGTTGCCTGTCATTAACACGTTTAAAAATTCTTTCTTCGTTTATCCCTTGCTCTTGCTTTTGTGAAACTGAAGTATTGTAACAACTGATCTGATTTGCTCTGTGCTCTAAACTAGACTGTGTTTTCTGACAATTATTGTCTTTGGAGACTTGTGGTGACGTGGCAGTTGCTGGCTTAGCAGTATCTACAGCTTCTGCTACTGCAGAGCTTTCTTCTTCTGGGCGGAAGCCACTGATCATACTGGTTACCTGTTCAGCCACTGAGTCAGTGAAAGCATAGCTGACTTCTCCAACAGCAGCAGTCAAATCTTCTACAGCATTACTGATCGTGTCCACCAGAGAAGACACTGAGGGCAGATTCTGCTGGAAATTTTTGAAAAATGCCATTTTCTAATTCTTTATTCCTAACAGATGCAATAATGGAATTTTCTCTTCTCGAAGTATCAACCACTTTGGAATGTGAATTTAAAATTTACTTAAATGTTGTTACTCATGAGCTCAATATTATTATTTTGCATTGTAGCGTTTAATCTTTCTGTAAATGCATTATGCATTGAAAGAAATATGTTGAAGCAAAGACTCTTCCAAAAAAAAAAAAAATCAAACCACTTGTCTTAAATGTAATGAAATTTTTTCCCACTCCATAGCTATCATAACAGCAGCAAGACAATAATTTCCCCTCAAACACTATCGGTTTTTATTCTATACCTGCAAGAAGAAGTATAAAAAGGATTTTTATTATGGACTTTTAGTTTATTTATTAATAGTCTATGCAGGGGAACTACCCTATATTATTAACAAACTAGCAACATCATTTCAAACTAACAAATATATTATAGGGAAAATACCTACACAATTTGCACAGAGGTTACAATAGAGGAGAGAGCAGAGGGTGAACATCTGCTGAATGGCTACCAGATGCAAGGCATTGTGATTTACAAGTTTATCTCCCCTGATCCCACAATAATGCTAGGAGGTAAATATTATTATTCTTATTTAATAAGTAAAAAAAAAAGAAGGTTCAGAAAAATTAAGAAGGTCCCCAAACCTTTCCAAGGGATCCTCAAGGTAAAAACTATTTTTATAACAATAAAGGGATATTTAACTTTATCACTTTCATTTGCTCACAAATGAACACTGGAGTTTTCCAGAGGCTACATGACAGATTGACTACAGAAGCAGACATGAGAATAACAGCTGTTTCTTCTATGCCAGTCATTCAAAGAGATTTGCAAAAAAATATAAAACAATGGCACTCTCCTCACCATTTGGGGGTGGGGGAGTAGAAAATATATAGGTTTTTAAGTTTAAAATATTACTTACGTTTAACATGTATGTAATAGCCTTACTGATTTTTTAAACAAATAAACTGATAAGAATATTTTTAAATTTTCTCAGTTTTACCTTCTAATATGGTACATATTAATAGATATAACTCACATAAACAAAAGCTGTTTATGAGTGTTTAAGAGGGTTAAGGGGTCATTAGATCCCTCCCTCAAAAAACAAAAACAAAAACAAACAAACAGAAAAACAGAAATGCTGAACCAGGGAATTCTTGGAGGCTGCCCAAAGGGCTATCTCTAAACGAGTTCATTCTATACACATGATCCAAAAGCAAGGATGAAGTATGAGAAACACTAAACTTAAATCAAAATCACATGAAGTACTATAGTTTCCCAATGCAAAAGTCACAGATTTAATTCCATAACCAATAGGCTGTATAAACAATGATGCTACTGCTTTTTAAGTTACCAGAAGAGAAAAACATCTCTCCGACACAGTACATAGACAAGAAAGGCAAGGTTTTCTGCTAATGCTCTGCAACACTGTTCTAAATTAACACCTTGCTTTTATAATTCGCAGCTTGCTTCTGCTATCATTTAAATAAGCCAGTCTCTGGAAACAGCAAATAAAGAACTCTTACAATAATATTAAAAAAAAATTAACACCAGGGAACACTTTGCATGAAAGAAAGAACAAGATTACAGGCCTCTGCTAACACCTAGCAGAAGTAAGTGATATAACGTGATATAATGCCTATAGTACCAAGGGAGGGAGAGGAACCCTAATTTTTATAACCAGACTTTATCTATACACTAAGCTGACAGGCAAAACCGCTTTCTCCAAACAATAAAATTATCCACCAGCTGAGAATTCAACAGCAGATAAAGAAAAAAGGGTGAATCCTTTCAAAAGTCTTCTGAGGACATAGAGAAAAAGCCTCTCGAGAGAGTTATTTGGACAGTACGATTCAAGCTACGATTTAAGCAAAAAGATACTCCTTCTTAAAGCATATCTACTCATAGCAGAGGCTCAAGAGCATGCCTTACATATGAAAAATAAAAATGTCATTTTCTGATAGTATGCAGTTCATCTTTAAGCAATATGCTAGCAATTCATGAACAACAGAAAGATAATGGAACATAATTTACTTAACAAATGTTTTCCTCACAGAAAAGTGCTCAAATGTTAGTTTACAATGTCAAAACCAACCTTCTCATATATATTTAAAAAAATAAAATAACAGAATGGCACAGGAAAAAAGAACAAACAAGAGAAGCAGCGATGATACTTACAAATTTTATCTTGTGAGTTCTTCCTTGTACTGTATCCTGAACCAAGATCTGGAAACCCGCCAACATTTTCAAAACAGAACTTCTTATTAATATAGAGAAAAAGGAGCAGCATCAAGATAATAAACACCCCAACAGCTGACAAAAATCCAACTGCCTCTGGAGATACTAGAGAAAAAAAAGTCACAGCTGTAAGCATTTATTCCTCTTTAAGCTACAAATAAGAAGGAAACCCCCACACATATGTTAGATTACTGCCTTATTTGAATTATACTTTTTTAATTGTCATAGTTCACACAGGTTTACAAGAAAAAACAAACTGCATACTTTAATGAGCTGTTCAATTCATTCAACAGTATTTATTCAAATCTAAACGTTTCTGCATAAAGTATGTTGGAACACTCTTAAAATACAGGAGTCTGTAACATAGGCAGCTATATATTTATCCATTTAAGAGCATTACAAAAATTTTAACCCAAGAATTAGAAAAAAGTATTTCCCATGCATGGGTGTATTACTTAGCAAAATTTATGAGAGCATACAGTAGTAGTAAAATCTCGAACAGCTTCAATGGCCCATTTTATTTAATAAACTCTAGACTTCTTAGCATTCAAAGCTCCAGCCTCTCTTTTCAATATCACACTCCATTCAAATTGTTCCACTCACTGCCTCAAAATCAACTATATGCGTTACCTCACGCCTTGTCTTGGTTCATCCTCTTCCCTTTGCCTGGAATGACCAAGTCTCCTTTCTACCATATCCCACTCATTCATTCCAGTCAACAAATATTTTAGACTAGCAGCCATACACCAGGCATTATCACATACACAGTTTCTGTCTTCCAAGAACAGTCTGGTGAAGGCAGTTACAACGTGATGTAATAAAGACTATGAGTGGGGAAGAACAGGGTCTATGAGACCAGAGAAACACAAGCCAGTGTTGAAGGATCCAGTAGGCTTTTCTGAAAGTTATGGCCTCTATGATTATATTGTAACAATAATTAAGAGTTAGCAAGTTAACACTATTCCAGACGGAAGAAACAGCAAGTGCAAAGGTCCAGTGACAGGAGATACTGTATATTCCAGAAACTCAATGAGAAACTTTGTTATGATAAACCAGATTCTCAAGAGGATCTGATCTCAAGAGAATTCATGAAATCATACATGGAGATTTTGTACAGTGAGAACAAAAAAATCTCCAACTTCTCCAACCCTCAGCAATCTCTCTTTCAACATTTGCATTATCTGTCACTATACCAGTCATTTGGAGTTTAAATAGAAACTAAATTTTTCATCCCTAATGCCTTATATCTAATACTCAAGTACTAGCTGAGAATGAATCCTAAGCCTCGACTATCCTGTACAACCTATAATCTACTCTTTCTTCTTCCACTACTCAAGCAGCAGCTAAAATGTCATCTCCTCCAAGATTCATTCTTCAATCAGAAGAGCCACGGCAATTAGCATCTATAACTCATTTGTTTAAAATGAAGTCACCAACCAGTCTAATGATGAGTGTTTTCACCTCCTGGCTTTTCATTATTTGTGAAAGTCAGCCATCGCAGGTGTAGAAATGATATCACATTATAGTTTATTCAAAGCTGGATCAACAGTATTGTGATAGAGGATGGAGCAGAGTGACATTATAAGGGAAAAGGTGAGAGTCTGAATGGGAGAAATGCAGTCCAAATATCCAGCCCAGGAACAGATCCTGCTACAAGAACCAAGAAGTTATGCTCAGACATTAGCCCTGACTGTCTCATTTTCAGGCTAGAGAACAGTCAGGAAAGGGAACAGGATTTTAATTTAAAACTCTAAGCTATATTAGCAAAAACAGTGGTGTGCGTTAAGCCTGAAGGATGAGGTAAAAATGAAAAGAGAAGAATTATCACCAGCATTTCTAATGGCTAGGAAAGCCAGAAGCAGGACAGCATCTGGTATGAAGAGGCAGAATGCTCAATAAACTTATATTCAATATTACACCATAAGGAGCACATACGTATAGGAGCTTCTCTTCTAGCCCAGGTCCAAAATACATTAGAAAATTTGATGCATTTAAGTGAACAGACAGGGTTAAATAATACGCACCCTGAAACTCTCCCATCTCTTAAAAGACTAAATGAGAAAGAAAACATAGCTCACTCCACTTAAGGCGGCTAGCAAAGACAGCAACAAATACACACAGCATATACCATGTACTAGTGACTGTTTTAAGCTATTTACATCTATTCCTTTTTTTATTTTTTAAAAAAATTTTAATGTTTTTATTTATTTTTGAGACAGAGAGAGACAGAGCATGAGTGGGGAGGGGCAGAGAGGGAGACACAGAATCCGAAGCAGGCTCCAGTCTCTGAGCTGTCAGCACAGAGCCCGACGCGGGCCTCGAACTCACAGACTGTGAGATCATGACCTGAGCTGAAGTCGGACGCTTAACCGACTGAGCTTAACCCAGGCGCCCCATATGTTAACTTTTTTAATCTTCACAATTATACTATTATAATCCCCATCATAATTCATGATATGAAGATACTAAATTACGTGCCCGGCTCGTAAGTGGAAGAGTCAGGATTCAAACCGTGTCTGGCTCCTGAGTCCGTGTTTTTAGCTACCGCTCACACTACTTCTCCCGTATTCCTTTTCTCGTTGCCTCTTCCTATCTCATGTCTCCATCCTTATCTCTATGTTCCTCTTTTCATCTCCCTTCTTCCCATTTTAAAATTTAAGCTAGTGTCGGGGGTGGGGTGGGTAATCAACTATAAACAAGTATAATATAGTAAGTACTATAATAGAGGTAGGAATATAAAGTATTACTGGAACACAAAGAAGAAATATTACCTGGGGGAAGTCACAAATGCTACAGAAAGGAGATAACACTTGAGCAGGGTATGAAAGATTAATAAAACTCTATCAAACAGCGAAAGGGCAGATGAAACAGCATGGTAAAAGACACAAAACAATGTGCATGGCATTCTATAAGCACCCATGGGCAACAGTCGTGTGTTTCATTTGCTTCCGTGTTCTCAAAGCACCTGGCACAATGCCACATACCTGACATTATATAAACATTTGCAAGTGACTGAATGAATAGATGTGTGTTCAGGAAAGATCAAGAATATACCAGAAGAGCTCAGACTGGAGATAAAGGCAAGATCCAAAATGTCAAAGAAGCTTGAATGCCATCGTAAAGATTTTGCATTTGTAGAACTACATCGCTTAAAACAACTGAAACACTGGATTATATGGTAGGGAGTGATTGGTGGCAAAACATGAGGAGTTCTTTTTTTTTTTTCAATTTTTATTAAAAATATTTTTAATTTTTTTACTATGTTTTTCACATTTAAAAACATGAGGAGTTCTTAAGTGAAGAAGTAACAGTGATGACAGAGTTCTGGTTCTTGTTCAGGGAAAAGTGATAGTAACCTAATCGATTAGATGTAGAAGATGAAAATGAAGTTGAGAATAATTCTAAAGTTTCTCCCTTGTGTGGATGAGTTAATAGTTACACCACTGACCAAAATGAAAAAATATAAAAGGAAAGGGATACAGTTTAGGGCACAGGGGTAAGAGGGACTTAGAAAGAGAGATGGATAACTAGGTTAGTTTTTGACATGTGACATTACAAATGTCAGCAGAAAATTTCAGTGTGGATGCCTAGTAAGGAAAGGGAAGTATGCGTATAGTACTCTGGTGAAGGTTGAGTTAGTTATAAAAGACTTAGGAGTTTTCCCCTTTTTGCTCATCCTATTCCAAGTGAAAGATTTCACTGGCTAAATACAATGCCAAACTGGCATTGGTAATGGTAAATCTTCAAAAGATTTTAGAAAAATACATACTGTGACTTTCCCCACTAGAAAAAAGATAAAGACCCTACTGTAAATATAATACTGACACAACTCCTTTTATATTGCCCCACAAAATGTCCATTTTCCACTGAAAATAGTTTAGGTCCTTAAGCTTTAAAAATAGTAATATGGCTGTAGACAAGAGAAAAAAATTTCTAATAGAAATACTAAAAAACTTCATCCTTATCTCAGGATTAAAATAATATTATTTCAAATGACATGATACTATAAGTTGGCCAGTAAGAGTTCTAAGCACAAAAACATTTGACAAATCCTACTTGTACATAAAACTGCAATAGAAAATACCCTAAAATCGGGGTGCCTGGGTGGCTCAGTTGGTTAAGTGTCCTACTTCGGCTCAGGTCATGATCGCGCACAGCTTGTGGGTTTGAGTCCCGCATCGGGCTCTGCACTGACAGCTCAGAGCTCGAAGCCTGTTTTGGATTCTGTGTCTCCCTCTCTCTGCCCCTCCCCACTTGCACTCTGTCTCCCTCGCTCAAAAATAAACATTAAAAAAAAAAAAGAAAATACACTAAAATTAAAGATATGAATTCTATACACCATCAAAAAAACTAAACAAAGTTACACTTAGATCTCATTACTATAAATATATATTTTCATTCACTGTAAGAATTTACCCCTAAAATCTTATTTATATTATCTGCTTATAAAGCCATTCTGCATAAGTATTTCTAGGATTATGGTTAAGTTATCTATATATAAACCTACTCTTTTCCAAAATTCTAGATTAGCTGTTGCAAGCGAGTAAATGCTATTGCAAAATGCATACTATCTTTTAAGGACATTCAAAATCTAACAGCAAACAGATAATTAGTATATACATTTGAAGAATTTAATTTGCTGAACCAAATTTAATTTCAGCTAATCAATAACTCAAAATTCACTAATGCATTACTTTCCCATAATCCAAATTTGTAAAATTTACATGTGATGAACAATAAAATTAGCAACATCAAATATTTAAAAGTGCTTATTGTTTGCTAAGGGCTGCTTTTTAAAAAATTTTTATTTAGGGGCGCCTGGGTGGCTCAGTCGGTTGAGCGTCCGACTTCGGCTCAGGTCATGATCTCACAGCTCGTGAGTTCGAGCCCCGCGTCGGGCTCTGTGCTGACAGCTCAGAGCCTGGAGCCTACTTCTGCTTCTGTGTCTCCCTCTCTCTCTGCCCCTAACCCCCTCGCATTCTGTCTCTGTCTCTGTCAAAAATAAATAAACATTAAAAAAAAATTTTTTTTTAAATTTTTATTTAAATTCCAGTTAGTTAACATACACTGTAATATTAGTTTCAGGTCTACAATATAGCGATTCAACACTTCCATACAACAGTCTGTGCTCATCACAAGGGCGCTCCTTAATCCCCATCACCCATTTCACCCATCCCTCTCCCCCACTCCCCTCTGGTAACCATCAGTTTGTTCTCTATAGTTAAGAATCTGTTTCTTGGTTTGCCTCTCTTTTTTCCCCTTTGCTCATTTTAAGCATTACATTTAAGAGTTAAGAACATTATCCAATTGATTCCTCACTATAATCCCAATTTTACAGATATATATATTGAGGCTCTGAAAGAGTGAAGCCGAATTTTCAAGATCTTAAAATTATTACTCAGTGATAGAGTCTTGATTTGAATGCAGGCACACTGACTCTTGAGCCCAAAATGTTAAACACCAATCCCTATTGCTTCCTATTTGCCAGGCATTTTTTAAAATCTCTTTTGTTTTAAAAATTTAATGATCAAGGTGCCTGGGTGGCTCAGTCGGTTAAGCATCTGCCTCTTGATTTCGGCTCAGGTTATGATCTCACCATGAGATTGAGCCCTCCATGGGGGTCTGAGCTGACAGTGAGAAGCCTACTTGGAATTCTTTCTCTCCTTCTCTCTCCACCCTTCCTCCACTGACACTCTGTCTCTCAAAATAAGTAAACATTTTTTTAAAAATACGAAAGTAAAATTTAATGATCAAAACAATTTTATGATAGGTAAGCACTATACATCATCTTAGTCTTTAGATTAGTAAACTGAGGCCCAGAGACTAACAAACTTGTCTAAGGCCACAAATGTAGTAACACGGTAGAACCTGAATTTGAACCCAGACATTCTAACTCCAGAGCTCATGCTCTTACACATCAAGCAATACTGCTTCCTTACATGTCAACCTGCAATATAAAAAATAAAGGAAAGCTGTGATCAAAGTAATATAGCTTACTATATATATTAAAAGAAAATATCTTATGATATAGATTTCATATATGTTAAAAAATGACAATGGATTCAAGCTTTCTCCAAGTAAATATATAAATTATAAAAGTGGAATAATTTTTCCTATTCAAGATACTTTCCTCAATATGCTAAAATTAATTACAGAACTATGCTTCGAAACCAAAATCAGTGGTACATCCTTGTATTATATGCAATGTTCGAAAAGTTAATAAAATAAAATTTAAAAGCTAAATGTATCCTATGGAATAATAAGCTTGATATTCATTAGTAATGCTCAGTAAAAATACATACCAACTATATAAAGTCCTATATAAGGTCTCTGTGAGCTACATGATCCCGTATATGAACTATCTAAAGATTATACTGCAAAGTAAAAAGGTGTAATTTCTTCTAGGAAATACAAAAAGTTTACCTTGTCCAAAATTAATAATTACTTATATTACATATAGTTAACTGGCTTTATCTTTACTATACATTTAGAAATGAATATATATGTATATATATATATTTACAAAAGATAAATAAACCCATTTTTTGTCAAAATTCAACTTTCAATAACAGTAATAAAATTCACTTTAATTTCTACAGATAAATTGGTCATAAGAAGAAAATGATAAAATTATAGTCTTATAAAGTAGAAGCAGGAACAAATCCATTTTGACTCTGAATGTATTGCAGAATTCACCTAAATTCTACTTTTCATTTTGTCATAAAGAAAACATTTTCTATGTAAGTTTTATGAGAAAAATACTAGGATATATATAAAAATAAGTATAAGGGAGATATTTATAAAACTCTCATATTTTCAATATTAACTTATTTATGCATTAATACTCATCTCTACCGTTTCTTTGTATTAAAACACATTAGTTACAAATGTTATATTTATATTTGTAAATTAAAACAAATTTTACAAAACTATTCTATTAATTATATTTCACACGCAAAATTAAATAACAAGTACCCATGCTTCTTAAAATTCTTCAAGAAAGAAGGATTGAAGAGAACCACTTACAATTTGTATTATAAGGCCTGTATTGCAGATCTGTCTTACTTGGCATGAAACACTAGTCCTCCAATGACATGTCATGGAGACTTAATAATTCATTTAATAGATGTAATTCTATCTCTTGAACAAAATGTGAACTGTACAAGAAGTCAACTTTCATTTTAAGAGAAATACCTGCTTACTAGTTAAGAAGTCCTGAATATTTTTTTCTGATATTCTAATCAGAAAAATTCTGCAATTTGTGTTGCTCTTGTTTGAACAGAGAGAATTTATCAGTATTTCTAAGAATGCAGGAAAATAAAAGATTTGACACGTTTAAATTTCCTTTTATAATATCTCAGTTGCTTCCACAAATAACATCTTGAAATTCTTAGATTATGATATAAATAACACAAAACTGGAAAGATTACATATATATATATGTGTGTGTGTGTGTGTGTATATATATATATACACACACACACACACACACACATATATATACCTATATAAATATATCAAGAAGGGAATATAATAACACGTAACTATTAACTCTAGATTTCATTAAAAATTGGTAAAAAACAAAACAAAAAGCATGTACTTGTAAGTGACATAATTCACTGCTGAGTAACATAAAGGGACAACAAGAGGGGAAGGCACAGATAATGATGTGGGACGTGACCTAAAATCTTACAAACAGAACTGCCCTCTGGGAGAAAGTTACCTGACAAAGTTGATAAAACATGCCATCCAACTTGTTTCAAATGCCAAACCATCACTAGATTGAACCAATATTTTCTATAAGTAACATGTGATAAATTGAAATTTCATTCCAATATCGTAACAGTGAAAAATCCTAAATCAGTCTTTAAAAAAATTGGAAAAAAAACCCCAAATATTTATTAAGTACAGAGACCAAATACATATTTAAATCATATGCCTCACACTTAGACTTGATAATAATATACTTAATAAACCCTTAATAAACTTATGATAATATATTTAAACCAAATACTTAATATAAAAACTCTTGTCAAACATTCTCTGGAAGATGTTTTTCTTCAAGTATACTCTTAACAGAGGCTTCAAATTACAAATGCAGTAAAGGTTATATAAAGACAAACTCATTTTCCTGGCAAATCTCCATATAGCAAAGCACAGTCATTTTTTTAAACAATAAATTAGGGTTAACTGCCTCAAAATTCTTCATTGTCCATTCAATGTGTATGAATTCCTCCAAAATTATGAGTGCTAAATGGGGTACCAGCAAATACAGGCATACTTCCTCTTGCCTTGTACTTTTCCATCTTCATTGCTAAGCTACTATAAATAAGATTTTGAAAAGTCAACACCAACTGCAGAAGAATCTTCTAGTTAAAGCCAATTTGTGATGACACTGGTCACAGTGGCTAAAATGAACAACTCAGGAAACTACAGATGCTAGCGAGGATGTGGAGACACGAGAACCCTCTTGCACTATTCGTGGGAATGCAAACTGGTGCAGCTGCTCTGGAAAACAGTGTGCAGGTTCCTCAAAAAATTAAAAATAGAACTACCCTATGACCCAGGAATAGCAGTACTAGGAATTTATCAAAGGATACAGGAGTGCTGATTCACAGGGGCACATGTACTCCAATGTTTATAGCAGCGCTTTCAACAATGGCCAAATCATGGAGTCTAAATGTTCATCAACTGATGAATGGATAAAGATGTGGTTTATATATACAATGGAATATTACTTTAACGATGAGAAAAAATAAAATCCTGCTATTTGCAGCAACGTGGATGGAACTGGAGAGTATTATGCTAAGTGAAATAAGTCAGTCAGAGAAAGACAGGTATCATATGTTTTCACTTGTATGTGGATCTTGAGAAACTTAACAGAAGACCATGGGGGAAGGGGAGGGGGAAAAATAGTGACAAACAGAGAGGGAGGGAGGCAAACCAAAAGAGACTCTTAAATACAGAGAACAAATTGAGGATTGATGGGGGTCTGGGGAGAGGGGAAAGTGGGTGATGGGCACTGAGGAGGGAACTTGTTGGGATGAGCACTGGGTGTTGCATGTAAGCCAATTTGACAATAAATTATATTTTTTAAAAAGCCAATTTGTGATGTCAAACAGGTTTCAGATATGCTTATTTCAAGCTTTAATTCTAAATCATTAAATTCTAATAAATACAAACTGGTTTATTTCTTTCAAATCTTTAAGAGAGACATCACCTTCCTCCTATATCTTCATGTTATGTCAATACTAGCTCTCCTCTTTAAAATTTTTTCTGTTCTTATATGTCTTTTTCAAACTTCACCGAGGTATAACAATTGAAAATTGTATATGTAAGGTATAACTTGATGATCTGACATGCAGATTATAAAATAGTCACAAGCTAATTAATATATTCTCATCTCACACAGTTATCATCTCTTTTTTTTTTCCTTTTTTATGGTGAGAATGCTTAAGATCTATTCTCTTAGCAAAGTGAAGATACCTTGTATAGTTGACTCTAGTCAAATCATTGTATTAGGTCTCCAGAACTGATTCACCTTGTATAACTGAAATTTTGTAGCCCTTGACCAACATCTTCCCATTTCCCCCAAACCCAGCCCCTGACAACCACCATTCTATTCTCTGCTTCTAAGCGTTTGACTATTTTAAATTTCACATATAAGTAACATCATGCAGTATTTGTCTTTCTGTGTTTTGCTTATTTCACTTAGCATAATGTCCTTTAGGTTCATCCATGTAGTCACAAATGGCAAGGTTTTTTTCTTTGTTAAAGCTGAGTAATATTCCATTGTATATATACACATTTATTTATCAGTTCATCTGACGACCGACATGTAGGTTGTCCCCATATCTTGGCTGTTACGAATAAGGCTGAAATGAACATGTTAGTGCAGATGTATTTTAGAGATTCCGGGCTCGCCTCCTTTGTGTATATGCCCAGAACTGGGTTTGCTGAATCATAAGATAGTTCTATTTTTAATTTTTTGAAGAAACTGCACACTGTTTTCCATAATGGCTATTCCAATTTACATTCTCACTAACAGTGCACAAGGATTCCTTTCTCTCCACATCTTCCCTACTTGTTACCTCTGTCTTTTTTTAGTTTTTTTTTTAAAGTTTTTATTTTATTTATTTTGAGAGAGAGAGAGAGAGAGAGAGAGAGAATCCGAAGCAGGCTCTGTGTTGTCAGCACAGAGCCTAATGTGGGGCTCAAACTCACGAACTGCCAAGATCATGACCTGAGCCGAAACCAAGAGTCAGAGGCTAAATTGACTCTTAACTGGCTTAACTACCCAGGCCCCCCTTTTGTCTTTCTGAAAATAGCAATTCCAACAGGGATGGAGGGATATCCTGTAGTTTCATTTGCATTTCCCTGATGATTAGTGAAGTCAAGCACCTCTTCATACACCTGTTGGCCATTTGTATATATTGAGAAACGTCTACTTGATTTTTTTCTCCATTTTCAAAGCAGGTTATTTGGTTTTTTTATTGAGTTGTATAAATTTCTTACATATTTTAGATATTAACCCCTCATCAAACACATAGTTTGCAAATATTTTCTCCCATTCCATACTGCTTTTTTACTCTGTTCATTGTTTCCTTTGCTGTGCAGCAACTTTTTAGTTTCATGCAATCCCACTTGTCTGTTTTTTCTTTTGTTGCTTGTGCTTTGGGTGTCATATCCAAAAAATCATTCCCCAGACCAATGTCAAGTTCCCCCCCCCCCATGTTTTCTTCTAGTACTTTTATGGTTTTCGGTCTTATATTTAAAAGTCTTTAATCCAGGGGTGCCTGGGTGGCTCAGTTGGTTATGAGTCTGACTCTTGGTTTAGGCTCAGGTCATGATCTCGCAGTTGAGTTTGAGCCCCGCATTGGGCTCTGCACTGGCAGCAGGGAGCCTGCTGGAGATTCTCTGCCTTCTCTCTCTCTGACCCTCCCCCACTTGTGCTGTCTCTGTACCTCTCAAAATGAATAAATAAAAACTTTAAAAAAGAGTCTTTAATCCATTTTTAATTGATTTTGGTATATGGTGTGAAGTAAGAGCCTAAGTTCATTCTTCTGCAGGTGGATATCCAATTTCCCCATTATTAAAGAGATTATCCTTTCCCCTTTATGTGTTGTTCTTGGAACACTTTCTAAACAACAATTGACTGTAGATGCATGGAATTATTTCTGGACTCTCTATTCTTTCCACTGGTCTGCATGTCTTTTTTACACCAATACTATGGCATTCTGATTACTGTAGCTTTGTAATATAGTTTTTAAATTTTTTTTTTAACGTTTATTTATTTTTGAGACAGAGAGAGACAGAGCATGAACGGGGGAGGGTCACAGAGAGAGGGAGACACAGAATCTGAAACAGGCTCCAGGCTCTGAGCTGTCAGCACAGAGCCCGACGCGGGGCTCGAACCCACGGACCGTGAGATCATGACCTGAGCTGAAGTCGGACGCTTAACCGACCGAGCCACCCAGGCGCCCCTGTAATATAGTTTTAAATCAGATAGCTTCCAGCTTTGTTCTCCACCTCAAAATTTTGTTGGCTATTTTGGGATTTGTGTGTGTGTGTGGTTCCAAACAAATTTTAGAATTTTTTTCTATTTCTGTAAAGAATCTCATTGGAATTTTGATAGGGATTGCCCCGAATCTGTAGGTCACTGTTGTAGTATGGACATCTTGACAATATTAATTCTTCCAATCCATGAACATGGGATGTCTTTTCATTTATCCATCAACCCTTGTGCAGTGTTAATGTCTTCTTTAAAATCCTTCATCAATGTTCTTTTTTTATTAAAAAAATTTTTTTTTAATGTTTGTTTATTTTTGAGAGACAGAGAGAGACAGAGCACAAGCAGGGGAGGGGCAGAGAGAGAGGAAAACCCATAATCTGAAGCAGGCTCCAGGCTCCTAGCTGTCAGCACAGAGCCTGATGTGGGACTCAAACCCACAAACTGTGAGATCATGACCTGAGCCAAAGTCAGACACTTAACCAACTGAGCTGCCCAGGTGCGCCTCCTTCATGAATGTTCTATTTTCAGGGTACAAGGTCTATTTTGTCTGATATAACTATAGTCATTCCTTTCTTTTCTTATCATTTGCATGAAATACATTTTTCATCTCTTCACCTTCAGCCAGTATGTGTTTAAATCTAAAGTTTATTGTCAATAGCATATTGCTAAATCTTGTCTTTTTATTCACTCAGCCACTCTATGTCTTTTGACTGGTGAGTTTAATCCATTTACATTAAAAGTAATTATTGACAGGTGAAGACTGAGGAAATTTTGTTAATTATTTTCTATGATGCAGATGTTCTGCCTCTATTTTCCATTCTTGCTGGCTTCCTTTGCTATCTGATCATTTTTGTAGTAATTTGCTTTGAGTTTTTTCTTTATCTTTTTTGTATCTATTACAGGTTTTACCTTTGTGGTTAGCTTGAGACTAGCATAAAATACCACGTAGTAGAATCATTTTTTTAATAAAGTTAACAATTTAATTTCAATTGCATACAAAAACTCTATACTCCCATTTGTGGGTTTTTTTGTGTTTTTTTGTTTTGTTTTGTATTTGGGGATAGTTTTTTTAAGAGAGATAGCACCAATGAGCAAGGGAGAGAGGCAGAGGGGGAGAGAGAGAATCTTAAGCAGGCTCCACGTGCACTGAAGAGCCTGACATGGTGTTCAATCCCATGACGCTGGGATCCATAATTCAAAATCAAGAGCGGGATGCTCAACCAACTGAGCTTTTTATATAGTGCTTTTTATATAGTGTATCCATTAACAAAATTTTTATTTGTGCTTTCATATACTTTCATGTTGACACTTAGTATTTATATCAGTTTGAAGAACTTCCTGAAGTATTTGTTGTACAGCAGATCTTGTGATGACAAACTCCCTTAGTTTTTGTTTGTCCAAGAAAACATTATCTTTCCTTCATTATTAAAGAATAATTTTTTCAGCCCCTCCCCAACATGAGTGTATGCTCTCTCTCCCTCTCTAAAAACAAAAAAGAAAGAAAGAAAGAAAGAAAGAAGAGAAAGAAAAGAAAAGAAAAGAAAAGAAAGAAAGAAAGAAAGAAAGAAGAGAAAGAAAAGAAAAGAAAAGAAAAGAAAGAAAGAAAGAAAGAAAGAAGAAAGAAAGAAAGAAAGAAAGAAAGAAAGAAAAAGAAAAGGAGGAAAGAAGAAAGAAAAGAAAAGAAAACACAGGATGCCTGGGTGACTCAGTCAGTTCTCTTGGCTTCATCATGATCTCACCGTGGGAGGCAGAAGAATATATGGAACACCCATAATGCATATATTGTTTCCTTCATGGTGTCTCAAAAATCCTATAGACTTCCTTCCCTGTTATTCATTCTTTCCCTTTTTTCTTTTCTGACTGGACAATTTCAAATATGGCTGGAGTCCTCGTGCTGTCCCTTTCCCTAGAGTGGGGAGGTTGTAGTCAAGGGTATCTCCTGGCACTGGGGCACACACGAGTTCAGCAGTGGTACCAGTGTCCAGGGCATGGGTGTGCCTAGCACATACATGGCCGTGTCAGTGCCTAGGGTGCAGGTACAGGCAAATCAGCTGCAGCACCAGCATCCACATGCACAGGGAATGGCTGTGGAGCCAAAATCTGGCACACGAACACAGCAGCAGCACCAGGATGGGGAGGTGGTGGTGGCTCCAGTCTGGGAAGGGGTCGGAGCCAAAAGGTGGCTCTACTCTTGGGGCTTGGGGGAAAGATGTAGAGGTGACTACTCCAAGGGGACTCAGCAGGGTAAATTCCAGACAGCTTTGTCAGGCTGGAGTCAGTGTTGGCAAAGATTCTGGAGGTCCCAGAGGCAAAAGCTGAGGGTGTCCATGACAGTGGCAAGGGCTACCAGGTTCCTCACTGGCAGTGGTGAAAGCTGCTGAAGTCTTCCTGCTCTTCTTTTCCCTCCTGAGGGGAGGTCACAGCTGAGGGGATCCCTCTTGGCATCAAGCTGTGCTCAACCAGGAGATGGGCAATGCAAGGAAAATGCTTCCTATGCTTTTCTACGAGGTACTTCTCCACTGTTCCCCTGGACTGCTGCAGCTTCTCCATTGTATTCCAGAGCTGTCCTGAAGCTATTTTCATTGGGAGTTTTTAATCATTGTTTTTGTTGGGGGATGAGTGTTGGGATTTCGTAGTCCATCATCTTGCCAATGTCAATCTCGCTACCCTTCTTGGAGTGATTAAAACATCCTTTCTTCGCCCTAAATTTGATCCAGTTTGAGGAGACGCAGTCTTTGCCAAAAACACTGCACAATTTAAGACATGGATTTACTGTGTCTGAATACATATGGATTCAAAAGTCCACTCGCCTTAACAGCATACTATGTTTTCTTATTGCCACTGAACAGGTCCCACACTTTAGTTAGTGATGATAAGGGCTCAACATCATATTGTGCTATTTCCACACAGCAATTTGCAAGCAGTGTACACCACCAAACAGAAACAAAAACAAAAACAACCAAAAAAAAAAAAAAAAGACACCTCTTTCAGTAGTGTTATTTTCGGTGGAGATTTAGGGAAATATATAATTAAACTGATAATGAAACAAAATTTTCTGGAATTAAAAAAATAAATGCACTTTAAGAAACCTTCATGCTTTCAGCAAGTATCTTTGTGTACTCATAAGAGATAGATGTTCTCTTTTCTGTCAGTGGAGAAGTCTGAGAAGTACTAACTGTACATTAATTTATTCAATAAATATTAAGGAATAAGAATGAAGTCTGAACGAGGTAAATGTAGTTCCTGAACTCAGAGACTTAATAAAGTACTACAGGGGAACCTGACCTTGACTTGGGAGACAGGAGAAGACTTCCTGGAATAAGTGATTCCTAAACTGAAATATGAAGAAGCTAGAATAAGAAAGAGGAAGGGGCAAAGCAGAAAAAAAAAAAAAAAAAAAAAAGAGCATTTACAGTGAAAAGGCCCAGAAGCAAGAGATGATGACACCACTAAGGGAATAGAATAAAAGGTACAAAGTGGTTAAGAGATAAAGCTGGAAAGTAAGCAAGGGCAAAATCATGAAAGACCTTGTAAAAACTGTTAAAGAGTTTGAACTTTATCCTGAAGGCAATGGGAACTCAATAAAGCATTTCAAGCACGGAAATTATAGTATCATTCTGGTGTACAAATAAGAATAGGAATGAAGGCCTAGCAAGGCACAGTTTATGAAGCAACTGCAGTGATGACAGCCTAACACGCTAGATGCTTCAACCGAACAGGCTGGAAGGTTTTTCTTAGAGCCTACCTTTTAGGCTGTCTCACATATACAAATGTAAATATAAAAACACACATATAATGTCCTATATTAAGTTTTAAAAAGCTTTCTGTGTAGTTGCTCCATTAAAGCTTATATTTCAAGTGATGAAGAGAGAACTTCCAATTTGTGGCATTATTATCACAAATATAGAACAAAACAAAATATTATTGATTTTATGAATATATTAAAAAGGTATAAGTCTATTCACATGCTTTACCAAACAATCTTGCTTCTATAAACACTATGTTGATATACAAGCAAGTGAAAAATAAACTGTGGTTTAAATGCCAAAGACTATTATTTTATGAGAACCATGACAGTTATATAAGAAAATATTAACACAAGTTATCAAAATACCAACTTTTAATTATCTAGAAAAACACATGACACTAAGCAGCAACCTTTATGTCTCAGTGAAACGTCAGATAACTTATTCATTTCTTTCTGTCAAAGAATGACTCACTATGTAGACAAGGAAAACACGTATGATGTCTGGCTTTCTTAAATAAACCTCACAATTTTCTCTAAAATGAAATTTCAATTTAATCAACAAACTTACAGATAGGATCTAGACTCTAGATGAAAGATTTGAAATTACAACAAGGAAGTCACTTCATGGTAGGCCTTACCACATAGGCTATCTCTCAGGCATGCACTCATATTAGATCTGGTTTTGTGTTTTTTGTCTTGTCCAACCTTTGTAGGTTATCACATTTGCCTTTATTGATAACTCGTCTAACGCCAAAGAGGCCATCTGAGTCAGTGCCTCCCCAACTAAATTTTCTCTTTTTCTGATATAGCAAATTGAAGTCAGGGAATAACAAATAGCTTAGATAGAAAGAATACAAAAAAGGATGTAAGATTACATCCAAAACTCAATTACTCATGGTCAAAGAGAATCACTCTATAAAACTGTGTTACTTAATACCTTTACCTAACCTGAATGAAGGAACTGAGAATATGTTCATTAATTTTGTAGAAGGTCCTAGGAACTAGGTTGGGCACAGTTGCTAATTCACTCAAAGATATGCCAGGGACCTCCATACATTAAAGAAATAATACATCAAAACAAAATGAAGATCAATATGGATAATTCCAAGTTACTACCCCATCAATGGCCAAACACTGACCAAGGTTAATTAATATGCTCCCTCAGTAAAACATGTCAGGAACAAATGTTTCTAACAGGTGAAAATTAAGCCTTCTATTACCCTATCAGATTCTTATTAAAGCAGTATAGTCTCCAATTTCAAAATACAACTGAGAACACTAAAAAGGTTCAGAGAGGAACAATTAAGTTCACTACACAAATATTAAAAGCCTTATGCCAAAGGTGAAATTACTTTATACTATAGAAGAAATGGCAAAAAAAAAAAAAAAAAAGGT
The DNA here is from genome assembly GCF_007474595.2 of Lynx canadensis. Taxonomy (NCBI): domain Eukaryota; kingdom Metazoa; phylum Chordata; class Mammalia; order Carnivora; family Felidae; genus Lynx; species Lynx canadensis. The sequence continues at coordinate 32,847,054 of NC_044319.2, forward strand.
GTTCATCTAAGGATTTAGTAGACACACATCAGCTGGACCACATAACACAGAACTCTAAGATTACAAAATATAGAAAGTGACCTCTAATGATATCTAAAATGTTGATTACAGAAATAGTATTTAACTGTGAGAATTAAGAACTGAAACAGACCATCAAAAAAGGCTAAAGGAGTATAAAATATACAGGACTGAGATGAACAATTTGCTTGAGAGAAAGGCTAAGAAGATCTTATTTTAAACAAGTCCCAAGTGGCTATGGTTATTGTGAAGATATTTAAAAAATGCATATTCACAAAGGAATTTTGAGAATTTTCAAACTGGTAAATAAATTAGTGGTGATAGATAATTATAATTGTATAAAAACACTAAAGTGGATCCAGTAACAGAAAAGTTAAAAAAGTACACAATGGATATGGGGACTACTTCACAATGAAGAATACATCAAACAGTGGAAGAAAACAAACAGAAAAAAACCATTTGTCAATGAAACTGAGTTTATAAAGGAAAAAAATATTAATAAAGAAAACTCATTTGTAAGAGTTTGGCAATATTTACTGAATTTTAGGGGAAAACTGGTTTGGATGTCATAGTAGAACACAAATAGGATATAGATACAATATGGTTCCCTTCACAGAAACTTCTAGATTACTAAAAAATGTTTGGTTTGTAATTTGGAATACCTGCTGCGGGGAGTCTAAAGTTCTAGGTCTTTGCTAGTGTAAACAAAGACCTAAAGTCCAGGTCAGGTCTCTGAGCAACTCTGACCACTAGGTTAAAGGGAGGAATCAACTCCTCCTGTCTTATATTCTTTCCTCTTTTAAGTCTCTCCCTGTCAGTCTTCTATAAATTCAGGTGAGTGACAGCCAAAATCATTTGAAAAATCATTTGAAAATTATTTCCCATCATTTTGCTCCTCTCAACATATAAAGATGTATGTATTCTTCCACTCAGCCTTTAGCTTCAAAGCAGTGAAACATTACTAAAGGAAGGATAATATTTCTGAGAACTAGATTTTAATTAGCTTTGATACTTTTTGGAATATTACTTTGAAGAAGTCACTATCTTTTAGTTAATGGATTACTGAAGTTAACTAATGAAGTTTGCCATATTATCCCCCTACATCTTTAGAGTGAAAAGATCAGGAGAAGAAAGGGGTTGGGATATATAATAAATAGTATAGTAATTCCTTTGTATGTTTTATATGCAAATAGTCTTTACAGTTAAAAGAATCAGAGACCCTGAAAAATCATTGTTAAAAACGAAAAATAGCTTTTACTAATTGTCCTTATGATAAATTGCTGATTACCCTCCACAATCAGGAGTGGTGATTTCTTTTTTTAAAAAATAAATAAATCCCTTATATTACATTTACTATTTTTTTGATTAAAAATTTTTTTAAGTTTTCTATTCTAATTCCAGTACAGTTAACATACAGTGTTATATTAGTTTCAGGTGTATAAAAGAGTGAGTCAACAATTCTACACATTACTCAGTGCCCATCATGGTTAAGTTACTCTTTATTTATTTATTTATTTATTTATTTATTTATTTATTTAACGTTTATTTATTTCTGAGAGAGAGAGAGCATGAGCTGGGGAAGGGCAGAGAGAGAGGGAGACACAGAATCCAAAGCAGGCTCCCTAATCTCCTTCATCTATTTCACCCATCCCCCCACCCACCTCCCCTCTGGCAAACATCAGTTTGTTCTCTATAGTGAAGTCTATTTCTTGGTTTGCCTCTCTTTTTTTTCCCCCCTCTGTTCATCTGTTTTCTTTCTTAAATGCCACATGAGTGAAATCCTATTGTATTTCTCTTACTCTGACTTATTTTGCTTAGCATTAACTCTTTAGTTTCACCCATGTTGTTGCAAATGGCAAGATTTCATTCTTTATGACTGAGTAATATTCTATTGTATATATATACCACATCTTCTTTATCCACCTATCAATGGACATTTGGGCTGCTTTCATAATTTGGCTATTGTAAATAATGCTGCAATAACATAGGGGTGCATTTATCCCTTTGAATTAGTTTTGTGTGTGTGTGTGTGTGTGTGTGTGTGTGTGTGTGTGTGTGGTTTTTTTGTTTTTTGTTTTTTGTTTTTTGTAGTTTTGGGTAACTACCTAGTAGTGTGATTGCTGGATCACAGGGTAGTTCTGCTTTTAACTTTTTGAGGCACCTCCATACTGTCTTCCACAGTGGCTGCTCCAGTTTGCATTCCCACCAACAGTGCAAGAGGGTTCCTTTTTCTCCACATCCTCTCCAACAGTTCTCTCGTGTTTTTGATTTTAGTCATTCTGACAGGTGTGGAGTGATACCACACTGTGGTTTTGATTTGCATTTCCCTGATGGTAAGTGATGTTGAGCATCTTTTCAAGTGTCCATTGGCCATCTGAATGTCTTCTTTGGAGAAGTGTCTGTTCATGTGTTCTGCCCATTTTTTTAACTGGATTATTTGTTTTGAGGGTGTTGATTTGTATATATTCTTTATATATTTTGGATACTTTTATCGGATATGTCATTTGCAAATATCTTCTTCCAAAGAATGGTAATTTCTAAGATAGTACTGTTGATTTATAAAAAGTGTCATAATACTTCCAATATGTCCCAGGCTCTTCCTTCACTACAAGTTTCTGCACATACTTGCTAGAACTCCCCTCCTCTGCCTCCTTTCTCTCTTCACTTGACCTTGCCAATATAAATCTCATACTTTTCTGGATCCTGCTCATATATGGATTTATCTGGAAAGCCCTCTTAGACTTTAAGAATGGGCAAGAGGTCCTAACTACATGCCCCCATGGTGCCTTGAACATGACTCTTTCATAGCACATATCACAACGGATCAAACTGCAGTTTACTTGTCTGTCTCCTCCAAGACAGCTCCATGAAGGCAGGGACTTTCAAACACATCACCGGTTCCCTTCCGAATACCCAGTACAATACCCAGAATATGGCAGCACTCAGTAAGTTATTTGTTTTGTTTTAGGAATGAGGCATAAATTAGTTTCATAAAAAAATTATAATCTATGCCCAAAAAATGCACATTCACACATTTTACTTACCAATCCTGACACTGCTAAGTATGATGTAATGGTTTAAAGGAAGCCAGTTAAGGAGCACTGCCAGCAAATGATTGGCCAGCAAGCAGCTTTCTAGGATAGCATTGTCTTTGACGAGTTCATCACTGCAATATCTGTCCTCATTTTTAGAAGTCAAAAGCCTGTCTTTTATCAGGGCCTAGAGGTCCTATATGAGGAAAAAATCAAAGTAGGCATACAGGTGGGGTACCTGGGTGGCTCAGTCCATTAAGTGTCCAACTCTGGATTTCAGCTCAGGTCATGGTCTCATGGTTTGTCAGATGGAGCCCTGTGATGGCCTCTGTGCTGACAGTGTGGAGCCTGCTTGGGATTTTTTTCTCTCTCCCTCTCTCTTTCTGCCCCTTCTCCGCTTTCTCTCTTAAAATAAATAAACTTAAAAAAAAAAAAAAAGTAGGCATAGAGGCAATCAATCTATCCTTTCAATCTGGTACACAGCAGCCAAACTCAAATAGGGATAGGATATATGAACAACTTTTAAAACTTATACTGGAGAAACTCTTTAAAAAAATTTTTTTTATTTTTACATTTATTTATTTTTTATAGAGAGAGACAGCACAAGTGGGGGAGGGGCACAGAGAGAAGGAGACATAGAATAGGAAGTAGGCTCCAGGCTCCGAGCTGTCAGCACAGAGCCCGACGCGACTCGAACCCACAAACCGTGAGATCATGACCTGAGCTAAAGTCGGACGCCCAACCTACTGAGCCACCCAGGCGCCCCTGGAGACACTCTTTTAAAATAATAGGAATGTTTACAGAATGTAACAGAATGTTACAGAATGTAAACATTCCTCAGGACACTCATCTTGTTATCAGAGTACCTGCAAAGCTGAACTAAAACGTTGTGTGGTGAGCACAGGATAAAAACCTATCTGGTGATTCTGTATCAGACATCAAGAATTAATTTGAAACTAGAATTAGGGGCGCCTGGGTGGCGCAGTCGGTTAAGCGTCCGACTTCAGCCAGGTCGTGATCTCGCGGTCCGTGAGTTCGAGCCCCGCGTCGGGCTCTGGGCTGATGGCTCGGAGCCTGGAGCCTGTTTCCGATTCTGTGTCTCCCTCTCTCTCTGCCCCTCCCCTGTTCGTGCTCTGTCTCTCTCTGTCCCAAAAATAAATAAACGTTGAAAAAAAAAATTTAAAATGAAACTAGAATTAAATTCAAGTGGTAACGGTACAGGGACAGACAACAGACCAACAGTACAGAACAGATGGGCCAGAAACAGACACAGGTGCATAAGGATTCTGATGTATGACAAAGGTGGCTGCATAGCAGTGGAAAGGCATCACCTCTTCAGCACGATGTTCTGGAAATATGAGGGGAAAGACGAATTTACATACGAATCAACTCCAGGCAGATTACAGACCTAAATGTGAAAAGCTTTTGCCAGTAAGTCTTTTAGAAAAATGGACAAAGACCTACCCTCACAATCCCGAGGTAAATAAAGATTTCTTACTAAACAAGATACAAAAAGAACTGCAAAGGAAAATATTGATAAACATGACTACATTAAAATTTAGAATTTCTGGTCATCAATAGATATCATATGATGAACAGGCAAGTTGAAAAATGCAATGTGTCTGCAATATATATAAGGGGGAGAGGCTCATGTCTAAAATATACAAAGAATACCTACAAATACATACATACATATATATATATGTAAACATAAACATACAATAGATAAAAAGTGGACAAAATCTTGACCATGCTTATCACAGGGGATGAAGTAAAAATGGCCAGTAAACATATGTAAAGTTGTTCAACTTTGTTATTAATCAGTAAAATGCAAATTAAACCATGATGCAATACCCCTACTCCAAAATGATCAAAATTTAAAAGTCTGTCAATACCAAGCATTCACAGGAAAGTGGAGCAACCGGAAACACTGCAGACAAACTAGTAAAAGTCTGATGATCAGTAGAAAACATTAAAAACAAACAAACAAACAATTGGGGCGCCTGGGTGGCGCAGTCGGTTAAGCGTCCGACTTCAGCCAGGTCACGATCTCGCGGTCCGTGAGTTCGAGCCCCGCGTCGGGCTCTGGGCTGACAGCTCGGAGCCTGGAGCCTGTTTCCGATTCTGTGTCTCCCTCTCTCTCTGCCCCTCCCCCGTTCATGCTCTGTCTCTCTCTGTCCCAAAAAAATAAATAAACATTGAAAAAAAAATTTTTTAAAACAAACAAACAAACAAACAAACAAACAAACAAACAGACAGACATGGTACAGTCCCTGACTGACAATGGTTCGACTTATGACTTCTCAACTTTATGATGGTATGAAGGGGAGAGGCATTCGGTAGAAACTGCACTTTAAACTATGAATTTGGATCTTTTCCTGCCCTGGTGATGAACGGTACGATGCTCTCTCACGATGTTGGCCAGTGGCACATGATCACAAGCGTAAGCAACTGGTGCAACCACTGTGTGCCCACACGATGCTGCTGCTTTGGACTTTCAGTACAGTATTCAGTAAGTTATGTGAGATATTCAGCACCTTACTATAAAATGGGCTTTGTGTTAGATGGTTTTGCCCAACTGTAGCCTAAATCTAAGTGTTCTGAGCACATTTAAGGTAGGTGAGGGTAAGCTATGCTCAGGAGGTTAAGTGTATTAAATGCATTTTTACTTGCAGTTATTTTCAACTTATGATGGGTTTCTTGGGATACAATGCCACTGTAAGTTGAGAAAGACCCACATATTCACACACCAGAATACAGTGCAGCCATAAAAATGAATGAACCAGTTACATGTAACAAAATGAATCATAAAAACATGAGGTTGAAAAAAACCAAAAACAATAACAAAATAAAACAAAACCAGGAGGGTGAGGAACAAAAGCAAGGCAGAAGAGTACATACAAGATTCCAATATAAAGTTCAAAACAGGGAAAACGAACTAGATCTTTCAAGGATGCACACTGAGGTAGTAAAACCATAAAGAAAAAAAACAAGGAAGTAATTTCCATAAAAGCAGACGGGGCGGGGGAGGAGGTGATAATCAGGAAGAGTACATGGGACTTCTAGAGGAATACCAACATTCTACTTCTTTATGTAAGTAGTAGTTACACAAGTGTTTGCTTTAAATACTATTTTTATGTCCATTATGTTTCAAATAAAAAGAGAACTAACATAATGGATAGCTCTCAGGGGCAGTTTATGGAGGTTATGGTGATACCTAATAAATCTTTTCAGTTCTGCAAGAGCTCCTAACTGGACCCTCTACTTCCAATCCTGTCCCTCTTAGTCCATTCTCACCACAGGATCCAGAACGAGCCCTTTAAAATTCAGAATTAACTGTCTTCTGCCCAAAACTTTGGGATGGCTCCCCATTTCCTACATGATCTGGCTCTCTGTTACTCTTCTGTCCTCATTTCGTACCACTTCCCTGCTAGCTTATTCTGCTCTAGCCATGCACGACACTTTGATGTTCCTCAAATATCAGCCAGCTTATTTTTCCCTGATTGTTAACTCTGCTTGGATGGCATTTTCCAAGCTATTCACATAGACCATTCTTTCGTCTCCTTCAACTCTTTGCTTAAATGTTACTTACCTTCTTAAGGAGAACAACTTTGTCCTATTTAAAAAATGCAACCCATTACCACCCACACCGCTCTCATTCCTTGATCTGTTTTCCATATCTATCTTCAAAAGTATCAAGTAATTTAATTTTGCTCTTTATTGCCTCTCTTCCCAATGAGAATGTAAACTCCAAAAAGGCAAGACGACAAAGGACTCACAGATCTGTGAAAACAAGTGCTTATTTTTATGTGAAATTTGGGGTGGATTGTTATGGAGCATTCCTGCAACAAGGTTTGGTCTCTGTTTATGAACATAAATGTAAAAAATTAACATTAAAACCAAACCCAAAAATGCATGGAGAAATATGTCAAATAGCAAACAAAATGAATGGTAATACATTATAACCCAAAGTAGTTATTTTAAAATTAGGAACACAGCAAAGCTGCCAGCTATCACGGCATATTTTCAGCACTGAAGTAGGAATCTTAGGATGTCTCAGATTCAAAACATTAATTTCTAATTTCCTTGACTTTCAGTGAAAAGAAGAATCATTGATCTATGATATCCCATCTCCTTTACTTTCACAAATATGTCCTAACAATAATAAAACTTCATTCTTGGAGGATAATGAAAACGTAATTCAGTCTTAAATGTTGTGTTTTTAATCACAAAAGGATGAATATTATGAAGGATTCAATTAAAGAAGTTTTAAAAAGAGGGCATAATATGGCCCTAAAGAAAGTAAGAGGAGAAAATAAAGATAAAAGCATCACATAATTAAATTACTGATAAAAGCAACAGAAGAATCTAAGAACTTTTTCTCAGATTTTGGTGGGGGGGGGCGGGGAGAAGAAGGACTAAAATAAAATGTACAAATCTTTAGCAATCTAATCAATAATTACAACAAAACTAGTATTAATTCAAGGCTTACTCTGATCATGCACTATGCCAAGTATTTTACAGGAAATATTTTGCTCAACTTTCGTAACAACCCTACCCTTGCAGAAAAACAAACTCAAACTTGATGAATTGAATAATTGGCCCAAATTAGCTGAGTTGTAAGTGGCAGAGCAAGGATTCAATCAAAGGCTTATTTAACTCAGATCTCACTGTGTGAACCAGTATATTGTTTACAAATACAGAATATTATACCGGAGAACAGGGATATAATCATAGATAGAGATGATATTTAAAATTTTAAAGGCTAATATTTTGTAAGCCTTTAGCACTATCTGTAAGCACAGATAGTTTTCCAAATGTCTATGAAATATGCATAAAATACAAGTTTTAAGTATCAAAGAACTACCTTAAATTAAAGCAACAGGCCTAAAAGGATATTGTACAAGAAGTTTTCAAATATGTTCTAGGACATAAGATGAAAAGCTTCCTCATTCATTTTTCAAAGCTAGCCTAATTCTAGTATCAAAATCTGACAAAAAGAACACTACAAAACATTATATATTAGGGGGCAAAAACTCAAAAACATTCAGAGTCAAGTGGGTAAAATAAATGTGTAATTCAAGTTGTATAAAAGAGTATGGTTAACAAGACTGACAAAGAAAATGAAAGAAGGCTCAAATTACCATTATCAGGAAAGAAATATATCACTATACACCCTGCAAACATCATAAGGACAATAAAGGCATGCTACAAATAACTCTGTAAACATAAATTTCACAATATGGCGAAGTGGACCAATTCTTCAAAAAGTATACACTATACACAAATTATTACAAAATAAATAATTTGAATAGCTCTACAGCTATTAAAGAAATTGATTCAGGGGTGCCCGGGTGGCTCAGCCAGTTAGGCGTCCGACTTCGGCTCAGGTCATGATCTCACGGTTTGTGAGTTCAAGCCCCGCATCAGGCTCTGTGCAGACAGCTGAGAGCCTGGAGCCTACTGCAGATTCTGTGTCTCCCTCTCTCTCTGCCCCTCCCCATTTGCACTCTCTCTCTCTCTCAAAAAGGAATAAACGTTAAAAAAAAAAAAGAAAAGAAAAGCTAGCAATCTCTTTCTGGTAAGACACAGGAACTCTGAGGTGATTTATGTGGTACTTAAGCTGGGAATTCGTACTTTTTTTCCCCTCACTTTCAAAGCAATAAGCCTTATCATTATATGTATTAGTCTGACAATAATATTCTAAGATGTTAAAATATGTGGTCACCCAGAATCTTGCCTCTTAAAAGTATCTGAGCATACACTGGTGAGAATTTGCGTATCACTATTGCCATATCATGCCATGAACTATCAAAGCCCTTTTTACTACTGAAAATTGGAGTATGTAGCTTTCAATCAAATCAGATTAGGAACCCAACTAGAGAAGCCCCAGAACGAATTCAGAAAAATCAGTCTTAACATTCTGTTCCTCTAGAACCACTCTCAGTAACAACACCTGTATTAGGGTTCTCCAAAGAATCAGAATCAATAGGCTATACCTAGAGAGATTTTGAGGAACTGGACCACATGACTGCAGGGGCTGACAAATGTGAAATCTTCAGGATAAGCCAGCAGGGTGGAGCCCCAGGGATGAGTTGACATTGTAGTCTTGAGTCAGAAGACAGTCTGCAGGCAAAGTTCCTTCCTTCTGAGCTGGGTCTCAAGTCTTTTCTCTTAAGGCTGTCAGCTAATTAGATGAAGCCCATCCATATTACGAAGGGTAATTTGTTTGGCTTAAAAGACTATGACTTAAGGGCAGCGGGTGGCTCAGTTGGTTAAGTGCCCACCTCTTGATTCCAGCTCAGGTCATGATCTCACAGTCATCAGATCCAGCCCCACATGGGGCTCTGTGCTGGGTATGGAGCCTGCTTAAGATTCTCTCTCTCCCTCCCCCCTCTGCTCCTCCTCCTGCTCTTCTGTACACTTTCTCTCTCTCTCTCTCTCTCTCTCTCGCTCTCGCTCTCTCTCTCTCTCTCAAAAAAAAAAAAAAGTACAACTTAAACATTAATCACATTTCAAAAATACCTCACAGCGGGGTGGCCTGGGTCAGTCAGTTAAGCATCTGATTCTTGATTTCAGCTCAGGTCTTGATTCGTGAGGTCCAGCCCTGTGTCAGGCTCTGTGCTAACAGTGCAAAGGCTGCTTGGGATTCTCTCTCTCTCTCTCTCTCTCTCTCTCTCTCTCTCTCTCTCTGTCCCTTCCCTGCTTGTGTGCAAGCACATTCACCTTCCCTCTTAAAGACTTTTTTTAAACAAAAGTAATGTTCATTCAGGTCACTGTGAAGTAATATTTACCAGTATTAGAGGTTTGTAAGGCACAGAAAAAAAATGTTGAAAACATATAATGAGGTTTTACTGATGGAGATATTAAAATGTATCACCAAACTGCAACTAAATAGTATGATATTAACAAAATGGACTACATAAAAAGCATAATCCAGTATACACACAAGTTTGTATATAATAAAGGAGAAATTTCAAATCAGTAAAGAAACCATCAATTTACTGGTTATTCAAGAAACAGTGCTGCGGTATCTGGGTATAGAGATTATATGTGATTTTTAATTTTTTCTTAATCTCTATAAACCAAATGTTCAATAGTGAATATATAGTTGTTTTATAACTAAGAAAATATATATTAGCTATTTGAAAAAGTTAAATGAAATTTTATGTTGGGTAAAATTTATACATATAAACCATACATAAAAATAATTACATTTTTCCTACATACAAACATGAAAATTCTGTGTATCAAAAAATACCACAAATTCAAAGTTAAACAACAGAGAAGGGCTAAAATTAATATATGGCAAAAAAAAATTATCACTCAACACATTCTTAGTACTTTTAAACAAAGAAAATTACTAACCCTACAAGAGTAATTTCCAAAGGACATTCAGCAAAGTATTATAAATCATCATTAAACATGAATATTATCCAACCCACAGTAATCAGAGAAATGCGGTATACAATGATATACCAATTTCACAAAGTTTTTTTTAATGTTTATGTATTTTGAGAGACAAGAGACAAACAGAGCACAAGCAGGAGACTGGCAGAGAGAGAGGGAAACCCGGACTCTAAAGCAGGCTCCAAGCTCTGAGTTGTCAGCACGGAGTTCGACATGGGACTTGAACTCAAGAAACATGAGATCATGACCTGAGCTGTAGTCGGATGCTCAACCGACTGAGCCACCCAGGCAGCCCTCATAAAGTGTTTTTTTAACCAAGTGATGAAAAGAGCTTTGTATCTGATCATTGTCGATGTAAACTGCTACAGATTTTATAAAAGACCTTAAAAATGAGGATATTCTTTGAGCCAGATAGTCTATTTCCACAATTTTTTTTGTCCATATAATAGACTTCTTTCCGAAGGAAATAATCAGAGCTATTACAAACATTATAAAATTTTTTATAATGTTTATTTTTGAGAAAGAGAGACAAAGCATGAGTGGGGGAGCAGCACAGAGAGAGGGAGACACAGAATCCGAAGCAGGCCCCAGGCTCTGAGCTGTCAGCACGGAGCCAGACACGGGGCTCCAACCCACCGACCACAAGATCATGACCTAAGCCAAAGTTGGATGCTTAACTGACTGAGCCACCCAGGCACCCCTATAAATTTTTTGTACTCACTGAAGCACTATATTAGTAATAGTAAAAGAATTTGTACATTGAAAATTCCAGAAATAGCATACTGGCTAATAAAAAAGTGTGCCCATACAATGGAAAACCATGCCATCACTTAAAATCAGATAAACAATAAAACAAAATGACAAACAGTCAATAACAATGGTCATAATGCAATATTAGGTAAGTAGAAATACTGTATAAAAAACAATCAACAGAATGTGTTTGTTTAAATTACATATATATGTATATAAAAGGCTATATGTTAATATTCTAAGTATTAATATTTGTCATTTGTGGGAGGTACAATTATGTGTGCTATACATTTTCTAAATATTTCTCTTCATTTTCTAAATTTTTGATAATAAACAAGCATTTTTAAATGACCAGAAAACAAAAAAAAATTATTTTATTAAAACAAAAAGAAAACTACATATATATGAATATAAATATGAAAGATTCCTTTAATATTAAAAATGGAATATAGAACAATTCCAAAAATAAGGTTAAAGAGCACAAGATCGACAGGATTTTAACACGTGTTTTGTTTTTGTTTTTTTAAAGGAAAACAAGGGGCCCATTATGAAATATGTTTAGGAAATACGGGGTTGAACAGAGTTAAACAGTCTCCTCCAGTGCAGGACTTCTAGAGGCTTCAATTGCTAATTTTTCCAAACTTAGCCACCTCCATGACAGCCTCTGCAGTGGCTCCACCGAAATTGAAGATTCTGGAGAACCACTTAAAGAGTGCCAATCTAGTCAATCATTCTCCTGTTCTGAATATCTTTTATAAATGTATACAAAAAAAGAGGAAGAGAGGGAGGGAGGAAGAATAAGTTCTGTCTACAACAGAAGTGAGGTTCTATAAGGCATTAAATTCTTAAGTACATATGGGGATAAGGAAGAGGGAACAAGAATTTTAAAAAGTAGCAGATGAGATGGGAAGGTTTGTAAACTTGAGTTGCTTGTTATAATTGGTTTTATGTGTATAAATTTAATTTATATTGAATATAACTTAAAATATGCTAATTTTATACATATGCCTTCAAATGGGAGAAAAATCAGATACTGATGTAGTTGAATTTTAAAAATACTATAAATTGAAATGAAACTATACATATACCTTAGTGTTTAATAAAATTGTACCTTGGACATTTGAAGCACCAAAGATTTCAGTGTTAAGTTTAATCAGCATATAAACAAACTGCTAAGCATTATGCTATTTATTAGACAGATTTTCATATTAGCCATTAGATGGCACCATCTATCTACTAATTAACATAGTTTAGTATACTAAACTAATTTTCCCTCACATGCTTAAACAGAATTATAGAATATATTCAACCACTAAGTACACATGATACATGTTACCTTTTATCATGGTTACAATTTAAGTTTTGAAATAATGAAAACTGAAATAAGCAACTACATTTGTCTCACCGTTTCTAGAAAATTATAAGCAACTACATTTCTATCACCATTTCTGAAAAATTACTACTTAAAGAATCCCATCCCAGAAATCAAACTGGAATACTCTAAGACAACTATTCAAAAGGTAAATGTCAGACGGCTAGAGAATGTTTTCCTCTAAGCTAAATCTAAGATAAAACTAATTGTCTACCTTAATAAATTTTTTACTTCCTTTCAGTCATAAACCTACATTGTCCAGTTTCTAATTCTTAGTAATCAAATTTCTGTCTACTCTTCTTAGCTAAACTTCATCATTTCTTGTTCTCTAATCCAGAATCTTTCAATTCTTATCAATTTAAAGTACGGTTTCCTAGTTTCTATCCTAAAATTCTCTGCTCCAGATTTTTGTATCATCTATTTACGTACGTACCAAAAATGACCCCATTCTGATCATCACTTTTGCCTTTTCCAGTTAAAATAGAGTAACAGGGATAAGATTTACCCTACCATCCTAAAACATCAGACGAAAATATGAAATAATGGCACCAAGACACTGGACATAGGCAAGAAAGGACAGTGATCACAGACACAGAAAAATAAATTGTTTTCCAAGCTTACCACCTGGACAAAGTTTCCAGGCTGCAGCAGCAAAGGGAGGGGGACCCAAGTAGAAACCTGGCTGTCTCCCTGAGCTGAGCTGCGGAACCTGGGAGTACAAAGAAATGAAGGGGGGCTACAGTTTGTGTGGCTGAAACACAGAGAATAAAAAGCTGTGCAGACAGAGAGCTCCAGATACCCACACTGAGTCACTTACGAGTATACCGCTAAGAATTGCTCAGGACGTTCATGTGAGGAAATGATCAGAGGTTGAGAAAAGAATTCCCCTAAAGAATTAGAGGGAACAGTGATCCAATCTCACATAGGACAAGAAACAGTGCTCATTCTCAATATTAAAAATGAAAAATCTCAAATCTTATGGGGCACTGATTACAATATTAAGAAGGATCTTGCTCAGAAGGAAGGAAAAATTAACGCTAGAGAAAATGCAGGCCGGATCCCACCTTAACACATTTAACAGTAAGGAGAAAATGAACAATATTTTCCTAAGTAACAGCTTATTTCAGAACAAAGCTCAAGAACTAAAAATACTCAAAACACAAGGGAAACTTCACCAAGTGTGACATTCACTAAAAAATTATCAGGCATGCAAAGGAAGGAGGAAAAAGTGGAGAAAAAGAAATCAATCAAAATTGACTCAGAAAGATGACAGAATTAATAGACAAGAATATGAACAGTTTTTATGATGTATTCCACGGATTCAAGATGCTGAAGGAAAGATTGCATGTGTTAAGAAGAGACATGGAAACACATTTCTAAAAACCTTATTCAAAATTCTAAAGATGAAAATTACAATACCCAAGGTAAAAATACACTAGAAGAGACCAACAGCAGATTAAATACAGCAAAATGAAGCGTTAGTCAACTTAAACACTTATCAATAAAAAACATGTGAATTAAAACAAAGAAAAAAAGATTGAAAAAAAAAGAACAGAAAATCAGTAAACTGTGGGACTTCAAGTGGACAAACATATGTGTAATGGGAGTCCATGAAAAATGAGACCAGAGACTAAGCAGAATCAAGAAAATATATGAAGAAAAAAACGGTCAAAATTTTTACGAATTTAATGAATACTACCAACAAAAAGAAGCTTATTGAACTCCAAGTACAAAAAACATGAAGAAAACTACAGGAAGGACATCACACTCAAATTTCTTAAAACCAGTTATAAATATAACTTTATAGTTGCTTTAAAATCTTCAAAGCAACCAGGAAAAAAAAATTATGAACAAAGGAAAAAAGATAAGGTTAACAACAAATTATTCTTCAGAAACACTACAAACTAGGAAAAAGTGGGGCACCATCTGTAGAGTATTGAAAGAAGGAAAAAAAATGTTAACTAGAATCATTTACCAGTAAAAATATCTTTGAAAAGCAAAGATAAAACAAAACAAAACAAAACAAGTGAGACATACAAATGCTGAAAAAAAATTTTCACCAGCAAACCTGTTATGAGATCTGTTAAAGTCCTTCAAGCGGAAAGAAAATGACTCCAGATGGAAATCTAGAGCTACAAAAAAGGAGTACAGAGCACTGGAAATTGTAAATGCGTGGGTAAATATAGTTTTTGTCTTGTTTAAATTTTTTTAGAACATAATCAAGAGTAATCTCACAAAAAATGACGGAGTAGGAAGCTTTAAGGGTTGGTCCCTCCACCCAAACAAACTTTAAATGGGAAAAAAAATTATCAGAATCAACTGTTTCTGTATTCTGAAATGGACACTTAACAGCAACCAGAGACACAGCTGATGAAGAAGCTTCTGAAACTCAGTATGAGAGCAGTGTGCACAAACCAGCTATCATCCCCCATCTTCAGCCCTGCTGTGGCACTGGGGAGAGCAGCTGGTTGGTACCAGGGCTGGCACTAAGTACCTAATTCTCCAAAATGTTGGGGTTATGCATTTGGGCCATTTTAGCAATTCCCTGAAGGACCAGCGTAGATCCTTATCTTTGTTTTGCCCTCCTCAAGCTATAGCAACTTCCCTGACAACAGTTTAGACACACATATCTTTGGTTTTGCTTCCTATTTTGGATACAGACACATAAGGAAAACTCTGTAAGGGCCCTGGCTGAACACGGATTACATATATAATGGAAAAGAAGCTTCAGCGACCACACACAAAAAGGGAACACAGGGGCACCTGGGTGGCTCAGTCAGTTGAGTGTATGACTTGATTTCGGCTCAGGTCATGATCCCAGGGTCATGGGATTCAAGCCCTGCATCAAGCTCTACACTGAAGATGGAGGATCCTTTAGATATTCTCTCTCCCTCTCCCTTTGCCCCTCTCCCCCAGTTGCGTGCTCTCTCTCTTTCTCAAAAAAAAAAAAAAAAAAAAGGAATGTAGACTTTTCAAAAATAGTCTGGCAAAGACACTAAGAAGCCAACTGCAGCATCCCCCCCCCCATACCAGGCAAAAATCAGCAATCCCTGAAAAGCAGGAGAATGTGATTTCAATATCACATTATAGTATTTTAAATGTCCAATTCTCAACAAAAAATTAGAAAACATTAAAAAAAATAGGAAAGTATGGTCCATTAACAGGAAAAAAAAACATTTTGAAGAAATTATCTCTTCTAAAGGAAGCCCAGAGATTAGAATTAATAGTCAAAAATGATAAATCAACAGTTTTAAATATGCTCAGTGAACTTAGGGAAACAATCTGCAAAGAACCAAAAACAGTCAGGAGAACAATGCATGAACAAATACAGAATGTCAACTAAGAAATAGAAACTATTAAAAGAAAACAAACAGTAATTTTAAAGATGAAGATACAACAACTGGAATTATTCATTTTGACAAGTCAGAAAAAAAAGAATGAAAATGAACAGAGCCTAGGGGACCTATGGGACACTATTAAGCGTGCCAACATATGCACTATAGGAGTCCTCAAAGAAGAGAGAGGGAAAGGGACAGAAAAAATATTGGAAGAAATAATGGCCCAAACTCCCAAACAACAAGGCAAAGATATCTGTTCCCAAATTTGTGGAAAGAAATGAATGCAACATTCAGGAAGGTCAAGAAATTCCAAGCTGGATAATCAGAAAGACCTGTTCCTACTATTTCTACTCAATATCTTACCAGAGGTTCCATTCATTACAGTAAGGCAAGAAAAATAAATAAAAGGCATCATCCAGATTGGAAAGGAAGAAGTAAAATGATCTTTATTCACTGACATGATCATCTACATAGATATTCCTTTAGAATCTACAAAAAAGCTACCACAACTAACAAAGAGGCAAGCAAGGATGTATAAGATCAATATGCAAAAATCAACTGTATTCTTTACATATCCCCAATGAACAGCTAAAAACTTAAATTTAAAAATTCTATTTAAAAGAGCATTAAAATTATGGCTTATATAGAGATAAAGCCAATAAAATATGCATAAGATATGTGCACTGGAAACTACAAAATATATCTGAAAAAATTTAAAAGAGCTAAATAAATGCAGATATATATACTATGGTCACAGATCAAACAGGTCAATATTATTAAGATACCAATTTCCCCCTTATTAACAAGTTAAATACAACCCAATTCAAAAACTCACATGACTTTCCTGTACAAACTGAAAATCTAATAATGAAATTCATATGGAAACACAAAGGGCCTGGAATAACCAAAAGAATTTTAAACAGAACAAAACTGGAGGACTCACCTGACCAATAATAGACTAAATGGAAATTTATTCCTTGTTGATGGATTAGAAGAATTATATTGTTAAAATGTCTACACTGCCCAAAGCAGTCTACAGATTCAATGTAATCCCTATCAAAATTCCAATAGCATTTTTCACAGAGATAGAACAACTAATCCTAAAATTTGTGTGGAACCACAAAAGAGCCGAAATAGCCAAAGCAATCTTGAGAAAGAACAAAGCTGGAAGCACTGCACTTCCTGATTTCAAATTATATTACAAAGCTATAGTAATCATAACAGTAGGTCCTGGCATCAAAAGGTTCTGGTTTTCAAATAAGTGCTGGGAGGAGCGCCTGGGTGGCTCAGTCGGTTAAGCGTCCGACTTTGGCTCAGGTCATGATCTCACGGTCTGTGAGTTCGAGCCCTGCGTTGGGCTCTGTGCTGACAGCTCAGAGCCTGGAGCCTGCTTCGGATTCTGTGTCTTCCTCTCTCTCTGACCCTCCCCCACTCGTGCTCTGTCTCTCTCTGTCTCAAAAATAAATAAACATTAAAAAAAAAAAATAAGTCCTGGGAATGTAATGCACAGCATGGTGAACTATAGTTAATAACACTGTACTGTATATTTGAAAGTTGCTAAAATAGTAAACCTTTTTTCCTCCAAATTTTTATCTAAATTCCAGTTAGTTAGCATATAGTATAGTATTAATTTCAAGAGGAGAATTTAGTGATTCATCACTTACATACAATACCCAGTGCTCAACATAACAAGTTCCCTCTCATCACCCATCTATCCCATCCCCCACCCACCTTCCTCCATCAATGCTCAGTTTGTTCTCTATTGTTAAGAGACTCTCATCTTATGGTTTCTCTCTCTCTCTCTCTCTCTCTCTCTCTCTCTCTTTCCCTTCCCATACGTTCATCTGTTTGTTTCCTAAAGTCCACATGAGTGAAATCATATGGTATTTGTCTTTCTCTGATTGACTCATTTCACTTAGCATAATCCTCTCTAGCTCCACCCATGTCATTGCAAATGGCAAAATTACATTTTTCTTTTATGGCTGAGTAATATTCCATTGTATACAGCCATGTTCCACCTCTTTATTCATTCATCTCTCTATGGACACTTGGGCTCCATCCATAGTTTGGCTATTGTTGATAATGCTGTTATAAACACCAGGGTGCATGTAACCCCTCTGAATCTGTATTTTTGTATCCTTTGGGTAAATACCTAATAGTTGCTGGATCATAAAGCAGTTCTAATTTTAACTTTTTGAGGAACCTCCACTCCAGAGTAGCTGCACCAGTTTACATTCCTCCCAACAGTGTAAGAGGGTTCCCCTTTTGCTAAGAGAGCAAATCTTAAAAGTTCTCATCACAAGAAAAAAAATTGTAACTGTATGATAATAGATATTTAGAGTGATCATTTTACAATATACACATATTCCAAACCATTAAGTTGTAAAACTGAAACTGCTATGCTGTATATACATTACATCAAAATTTTTAAAGACTAATAATAAGCTAAAATAATCAAGACAGTTACGTATCAACAACAAGGCAGACAAATAGATCAATAGGGCAAGATAGAGTATACAGAAATCCCCATAAATATATGAGCTATTGATTTTCTACCAAAGGAAAAAGGCATTTTCAGTGGAGAAAGGCAACAATGCTGAAACTGGACATCCATATGCAAAAGGTGACTTTGATCTGCATGTTACATCATATACAGAAATTAACTCAACATGGCTTTCTTCAAAATATGCCCTTCTTTGGCATTGACTTTCTGTACAGGAAGGAGTCAACATAGCAGGTTTAAGGCTGCTATCCTTAGAAAGACCTGTTTTCAAGGCCAGCCTTTGGTTGGCATTTGGGAACTGGGCTCTTGGAGTACTCCCAGTCAATAATGAACTGATAAGAATGGAGCCCTGTGCCAAGCTCGGAGCTTGAAGCCTGCTTCGGATTCTGTGTCTCCCTTGCTCTCTGCCCCTCCCCCACTCACGCTCTCTCATTCTCTCTCTCTCTCTTAAAAATAAACATTAAAAAAAATTTGTAAAAACCTTGAGCTCTGAATATTTATCAGGTTTTAACAGACAAAAAGAAACATGGCACACACATTATCGCATGTTCTCTGCTGTGGGAAGAATGCCCTCCATAAGGAAGGCTGTGCGAAGATTCCCCCAAATTCTACCCATGTCTTTTTTTTCTTTATGCTCCAGCTGTGTATTTTTGTTACACTGTTGTAATAAATCTTAGCCATGAGTACAACTATATGCTAAGCCTGGGAGTCCTAGCAAATCTTCAAACGTAAAGGTGGGGTTTGCAGACCCTCAATAGCTATAACACAAAAAATATTAAATCAACATGATAGCATGCTGTAGTATGCAGAAAAATGACTAGATAAAAATAAAAGGTCCCATTCACAACAAAATATGTAAAATGCAGTAAGAATAACTTAAAAAGAAATGTGCATGCCTATGAAACTGTACTGGGAGATACAAGAGAATGGAAAGAAATGTATTTAAGAAGTAACCCAATTCCATTCGGATTATTTTAGAGGAAGAGAGTGGGACATAAGTTACAGGAGGGGATATTTGACAAGGTGATTCCAAAGTTCACCCGGAAAAATAAACATAAGAGAATAATCAAGGAAATTTTTTAAACACACATAATACAAGAAGCCCTTTTCCACCAGGTAACAAAAGCCACAATAATAAAAGCAATGCACTAGTGATTCCAGAAGAGATAGATCAGCAAAAGAAAAAAAATCTAAATTTTTTTTTTAACGTTTATTTATTTTCGAGACAGAGAGAGACAGAGCATGAATGGAGGAGGGTCAGAGAGAGAGGGAGACACAGAATCTGAAACAGGCTCCAGGCTCTGAGCCATCAGCACAGAGCCCGACGTGGGGCTCAAACTCACGGACCGCGAGATCATGACCTGAGCCAAAGTCGGACGACCAACCAACTGAGCCACCCAGGCGCCCCAGCAAAAGAAAAAATCTAAATACAGAAAGTGGTCCATGTAAGCCCAATAATATAGTATATGATAACAGTAGTACTTCAAATTAGCAAGGAGAGGATAAATTATTCAGCAACTGGTATTTGTATAACTGTTTAATCAGTTACAGATAAATGTAAAAGATGGGTCTGTCCTTCACACCTCAGACTGAAATAAATTCCAAGTGGACCAAAGACTTAAATGTTTAACGATGCCCACTCACATTTTACACTAATTAGAGATTTGCTGAGCTGAAAACTGATTCTTTGGGGAAATCATCTCCAAATCGAAGCCATATCACTAGATACATTTCCCTAACTTTGTGGATATATTTCTTAAAAGGTTTCTCTGTGCTTATCTATCTTTTGGGATTGAAAGGTGGAAAAGATGAAGCATATTTTCGCGGATGTATGGAAACTGTCCTCTCCAGATATTTTCCCTCCTCTTGAAAATGGTCACGGCCAGCATAAATAACCAGAAATTGTAATTTATTGATCAAAAGAATCACCAATAAACATTTTTATGCATGAAGTTCATGAAGTAAAGTAAGTACTTAAACCAACATTAATTAGTATATATTCCACGTCCACCACGTAAGACAGTAATTTAGTCAAGATGATATCAGGAATCCATCCCCAATCCTCTTCTCTCAAGGATTAAAGAAAGGATGGGTAATACGTTCTGGACGTCCCCATTTCAGATCAGTGAGACATCTACCCTGGGCAAAAGTGTGCAGAGACTTTTCACCCTGCACCAAGGGCTGGGCAGTTAAAAACATTCCAGTCCTTCTGTCCTGGCACCAAATAAGTGAACTTCTATTCCTTTCTCAGGGTCAGTTATTAAAGAGTATGTAACACAGCTGAATCATGCTTGTGGGCTGGGAAAAACTGAAATAGGGTTTAACTCCCTGGAGCTGGTCCATAGATGCCATTCTTTGAAACACTTCAGTTTTATACTTTAAGACTCCAACTAATACAGACTTTAGCAAGAGAAATAAGGGAAAAGACAGAAAATGGTACTTTTAGACAGAAGTACTTCAGAGAAAGGTAGGACATGGTGAGGTACAGGACTTGCTCTCACATAGTCGTCACCAGAATTTTGCTCTCCATTTTTATGATGATTACTCCAGATTCTTGTATTCCTGTGTCCCTTACAATATATTCTTTCCCTTTATTTCCTGAAATCCAGGGCCCCCCCTTCAAACACTGAGGGTCTGCTTTACTTACTTAATGGTGACATTAACATGCAGCAGCCTGAATTTGGAATATAAAACTAAAAATAACAAGTGTGAGTCAATGCAGTAGGCTCTTTTCCCTCTGGGGTGCACATAAACCTCTCATTAAGAAGTTCAAGGAAGCTGAGAATGAATCAAAGAAAATATAGTACCATGATTTCCACCTTCTATTAAATTGTAAATGAAAGTGTCATTGTAATTATAGTAGCAAACGCCCTATTCTTTGTTACCATCAAGGCTCTATAAATTCACAACCTAATTGAAAATTCTTGAGCCAGGAAAAAAAAAAGAAGCTTAACATGTACTCTCACAGAGCAGCTACAAAAATCTGTCGGTCCCCTCATTTCAAGAGTGTCTCTTATTATCACTTTCTAGATGTCACTGCACTATATGTCAAAGGGAAAGAGATCTACCCTAAGAACCAAAAAAACCGAAAATAGTATTGTTAGAGTAGGCAGTTAGGAAGGTTCTAATAGGATACCTGGAGGCTAGCAAAGAGGAAGTCATGGCCAGCTGTCTAGAAAGTCAGAGGCCTGTCCTGGCAGCACTCCACAAGAAACCAGATCAAACCAAATGGGTCCAAGATGGCGGGTGTCATGACAGGAAACTCCTGACCAAACAAGGAAGAAAAGCAAGGAAACCCTGCTTCCAAGAAAACTGCACCTCAGTTAATGAATATTCTACCCCCTAATTAAAAACTATCAATAAAAGCTAAAAACTCATATGTGGATCCTGAGAAACTTAACAGAAGACCATGGGGGAGGGGAAGGGAAAAAAAAAGTTAGAGAGGGAGGGAGCCAAACCATAAGAGACTCTTAAAAACTGAGAATAAACTAAGGGTTGATGGGGGTGGGAGGGCGGGGAGAGTGGGTGATGGGTATTGAGGAGGGCACCCATTGGGATGAGCACTGGGTGTTGAATGGAAACCAATTTGACAAGAAATTTCATATTAAAAAATAATAATAATAAAATAAAATAAAATAAAATAAAATAAATAAAAGCTAAAAACTCAAACCCCAGGGTGCACAGTTCAAGCTCATTCTCTCTCTTGAGCTCACCCATTCTCATATCCTGAGAGTGTAATTTTTCACATTAATAAACTTCCCCACTAGTACTGCTCCTTTGTTGTGCTGTGTCTGTCCCTGAATTCTTTCTCAGGCCAAGAACTTTCAGTGCCATCTGTGGGATGGGCTGGGCTGGGTTACAGCCAAAGGGCTCAGGGTCTCCTCAGTTCACCCAAAAGTAGTATAAATGTGGAGAACTATTACAACTGTAGATTTAAAAAAAAAAAAAATTCAAACTAAATTATATATACTAAAAGCACACTATTTATAACATAGTGTGTAGTCCCAAAGAATAAAGTAGGAGTATTACAGATGCATGATTTTTATATAATTTTTCAGTATTTTACATTTGAGTGTTGATCTTATAATAGAAGACTACTAATTTCACTGGATTTGCACAGATATTGAACATGGTTCAGTCGGTTAAGCATCAGACTTTGGCTCAGGTCATGATCTCATCGTCCTTGAGTTGGTGCCCCACTTCAGGTGAGTGTGAGTCCCGTGACCTAAGCTGAAGTCAGACACTTAACTGAGCCACCCAGGGGCCACAAATATTTAGTAAATTGTATTGGAACTACTGGTTATCCAGAAATAAAAAGTGAAATTGGGTTCTTATCTCAACCATATAAAAAATTAATCAAACAGGGGCGCCTGGGTGGCTCACTCAGTTAAAAACGTCCGACTTCGGCTCAGGTCATGATCTCATGGTTAGTGAGTTCAAGCCCCGCATCAGGCTCTGTGCTGACAGCTGGGAGCCTGGAGCCTGCTTCGGATTCTGTGTCTCCCTCTCTCTCTGCCCCTCCCCCACTCGTGCTCTGTCTCTCTCAAAAATAAAACAAAATTTAAAAAATTTTTAAAAATTAAATAGGACTTTAAAATTTAATACAAGGCTTTAAACTTTTAAAAATAATATATTGTTTGCCTCAAAAAGTCTCAAAGAGAGAGAGAAAGGAAGAAAGAAAAGAATGAGGGGCGCCTGGGTGGCTCAGTCAGTTGGGTGTCCGACTTTGGCTCAGGTCATGATCTCACAGTTTGTGGGTTCGAGCCCTGGGTCAGCTCTGTATTGACAGTTCAGAGCCTGGAGCCTGCTTCAGATTCTGTGTCTCCATCTCTCTCTGCCCCTCCCCCAATTCGTGCTCTGTCTCTGTTGCTCTCTCAAAAATAAACATTAAAAAAATTAAAAAGAAAAAAAGAAAAGAAACTGGGGTACCTGGAGCTAAGCATCTGACTCTTGATTTTGGCTTCGGTTATGATCTCACGGTTCGTGAGTTCAAGTTCCATGTCAGGCCCTGTGCTGATAGCAGGAAGCCTGCTTGGGATTCTGTCTCCCTCCTGCCCTCCCTGTCTCTAAAATACATAAACATTTTTAAAAATAACAATAAAATAAAACTACTGTCAGAAATAGAAGTTCATCCTAAATCTGAAAAACATTAAAAAATAAATAATAAGTAATTGAGTAGATTACAGGCAAAGAACTTCAAAGTGCTTATGAGTTAAAGGGGCAAGCATAATTGAAAAGGGTAATCAGCAGCCTTTATAACTTACAGTTTCTGGAAAGAAAAAACTGCAAAGAGAGAAAAGAAAAGGCCTTTGGCAACTGGGTGGAGAAGGGGAGAAGAAAATAAGAGGACAGCAAGACAAGAGAATCACAAAATCAGAGCATTCATGATCCCTTCCATGCTCAAACAAAATACAACAAAAACTCTACTACATCTTCCCATATCGACCTCTTCTACCTAGCCTGAAATCCTTTCACTGAAATCACATCTTGCAGTTAAACAACTACATCTAGAGAGAATTTAGCCAGATGATTACCATTAACATAAACAGAACACATAAGACTAGGAAAAGGTGGGCATATATTAAGCTGGGTTGTTTGATAAACGCGAGAACGTAGAACGCACTTTGGTACTTCTCGGACTCGCTGGATTAACACCTCCATGCCTGTTATGAGGTCAGATGCAGCCATGTGACTGAACTACTGGTGGGATGCAAATCTTAGGGAATGGGTGTTGCTTCCAGGCTTGGCCTGTAATAACCTCTTACGGAGGAATTCTCATTTCCCAGTCCCTCTCCTCCACCCTCTGCTGATGCAGAGGAACCCAGCAGCTTCTGAAGCCACATACTGAAGATGCCACAGCCACAAGACGGAGGAGCCTGGACCCCTGAATCACTGCTCAAAGGAGCACCACGTGGCAACGTGATATACCTGATTTAGACTCCACACAAGAGAAAAATAAACCTTCATCCTGTTCAAGTCATTATTTGTTTGGGATTTGCTTGGTAGAGCAGCTAACAGTATTATAAGTAATAAAATATGCTGGCTCATTATTTCCTAGGGAGGCAGAAAACCTTTAATGATGTATGATATAGAAGAGGTATATGTCAATATGGGGGGTGGGGAGAAGAGTGGGAACAGAAATAAAATCTGAATGACAGAAAAATCGCCATGGATTCTGAACTCTGGTTAATGAGGAATTGAAGTGGGTGCCTGAAAGTGGACAGTCAAGACAGAGAGTATTTTAAGAGGAGAGGTGAAAG
Source organism: Lynx canadensis (assembly GCF_007474595.2). Lineage (NCBI taxonomy): Eukaryota > Metazoa > Chordata > Mammalia > Carnivora > Felidae > Lynx > Lynx canadensis. Next base: position 32,871,737 of record NC_044319.2, read on the forward strand.
TTGTACAAAAAAGAAAATATAATTGCTGTATAATAAGCCTTTACTACAAATAATACTGATCATAAAAATGTAAATTCTGAAAACTGACTTAAACGAAACTGAAATATAACTATACTAAAGAAATGGGATATGGACAAATGAATGTGCAGGATGAAATAATATTTTAGAGGCACCTGGATGGCTCAGTTGATTAAGTGTCTGACTCTTGGTCTCAGCTCAGGTCATGATCTCACGGTTCATGAGACTTGAGCCCCCCATCTTGGGCTCTGTGCTGACAGTGAAGAACCTGCTTGAGATTCTCTCTCCCCCTCTCTCTTTCTCTCTGGCCCTCCTATACTTGCTCTCTCTCAAAAAAAATAAACTTTAAAAAAATAAAAAGCTCATTTAAAAAATATTTTATCACTTTCATAATGATTAAAATTATTAAATTTTATTATTGACTTTGATTGGTTTTACTCGATAAATGTACACAAGAACCTATGAAGAAGACAATACTGTTATCCCATTTTATAGATAAAAATGGTTAAAATACATAAGGGCTCAGCAACCTGCCCAAGGTCACAAAGTTATTAAAGTGGTAGAAAGGCAGTATTAGAACCCAGGAGTCTTGACTCCAGAACCACATACCTGATCACTATGCTGATCTACCAGCACTAACTCTTAACCTACCATAGCAGAAAAACAACAGATGTCTAAATATTTTCAAAATCAAGAAATCACAGAGAAATTTTATTTACAATATGAAGATAAGCAGGAAAAAAAGCTAAAAGGGTTGAAAGCCTTTGCCTCTGCAGAGTAGGATTAGTGTGAAGGACAGAAGGACTAGGGGAATGCTCTTAGTAACTATGTAAGAAGTATTACTTTGCTTTAAAAATCAGAACTTTCATTTTTAAAGAAAGAGATAATTAAGACAAACGTTACATACATCATAATTTTGCATGAGTCTAGATTTTAAAAGTGGATCTAACACAAACTAACACAAGTGTCTTGTGTAATAGAACACTTCAAGGTGTAATTCAACTATACTATTTCTATTCTCACAGTATACAGACTATAGCTTATTACATTACCTACTCTAAAAGAACCACTATATTAAAATCAACTGAGAACATTTATTTATACTTACAAGATGCTTTTAGTTGAGAAAGTCACTGAAAAATCAGTTAGCCCTAGCAGAATGCAAGACAACTACTGTCTTTTTAAATTAGTTCCAAATATAATAAACTCCTTAAGATAAAAAAAATTAATCACGTTCAACGCTCAACAACTACAACATAAATACCTTCTAATTTTCTTTTTTTTTTTTTTTCAACGTTTATTTATTTTTGGGACAGAGAGAGACAGAGCATGAACGGGGGAGGGGCAGAGAGAGAGGGAGTCACAGAATCGGAAACAGGCTCCAGGCTCCGAGCCATCAGCCCAGAGCCCGACGCGGGGCTCGAACTCACGGACCACGAGATCGTGACCTGGCTGAAGTCGGACGCTTAACCGACTGCGCCACCCAGGCGCCCCAATACCTTCTAATTTTCAAGTGTAAGTCATGTTAATGCTATACTTGGTCGGTCATCTTTTCTTTCTACCTAAACTCACTTCCTGGGTGATCTCAAATAGCTTCATGACTTAAATACTATATACCCCCTAATTTATCTCCTATACTGAACTTTTCCCTGAATTCTAAATTTAGATATCCACCTGTCTTCTGATATCTTCAGTAAAGAGGTATCTCAAAGTCAACAAGTAAAATGCATAAGGACAGGATTTTTGCAATTTGTGATACAATTATGTAAGAATTACTCTTTGAAACCCCACTTTTCAGAATCTACCTAAAAGTAGACCACAAAATTCACTGTGACACTATTTTAATAGCAAAAATTTTACAACAAAGCAATTTCTATTGCTAGGCAATTAGTTGAACAAATTATGGTTGTGTTCACATAATGAAGTACAATGAAGCCAGAAAAAAGACTGAGAGATCTATGTTCTTTCTGATTTGAATTTGACTCTAAGGTACACAGTTTGTTTTTTTTTAACATTTATTTATTTTTAAGACAGAGAGAGACAGAGCATGAACGGGGGAGGGGCAGAGAGAGAGGGAGACACAGAATCGGAAGCAGGCTCCAGGCTCTGAGCCATCAGCCCAGAGCCCAACACGGGGCTCGAACTCACAGATCGTGAGATCATGACCTGAGCTGAAGTCAGACGCTTAACCGACTGAGCCACCCAGGCGCCCCTAAGGTACACAGTTTAAAGAAAAAGAAAAACAAGACACAAAACTACATATATAGTATTTCACCTTTTGTAAAAAGGAGAATATATATAATTCTTATTTGTTGATCTTAGATATATTTCTTACATCTTATCATACACATGTCATATATTTTTCTTATCATATATAAACAACTAAACAAATCCAGAACTGGAACGTTTAAAAATCTACTACATTAGGCTCTTAAAAAGTATGCACAGCTGAAGCAAACACAGAAAATAAATATAATTTTGGGGGGCACCTGGGTGGCTCAGTTGGTTAAACGTCTGACTTTGGCTCAGATCACAATCTTGTGCTTTGTGAGTTGGAGCCCCATGTCAGGCTCTGGGTTGACAGCTCAGAACCTGGAGCCTGCTTCAGATTTTGTGTCTCCGTCTCTCTGTGCCCCTCCCCACTCATGCTCTGTCTCTGTCTCTCTCTCAAAAATAAACATTTAAAAAAAAATTTTTTAAAGAAAAGAAATATAATTTTTGAATTTAGGTGGGGAGTCTGTGTGGGTTCACTACCCTATATCTTTTTGGTGTGTCTGAAATTTTTGTTAATTAACAAAAGGGAAATATAATTCGAGATATAGCAATACCTTTCAATGGCTTCCATTTCACTTACAAAATACCAAATACGTTCATGACCTGCAAGAGCCTACACAATCTAGTCTTCCATTACTTGTCTGGCTCTATCTATTCCTTTCCCTGTCACTCTTGTTACTGACCTTCTTTCTGTTCTTCAGGCAAGTGAAGAGCATTCCTACCTCAGGGTCTTCACACTTGTTCCTTCTGCCTGGAATGTTCTTCCTTTAGATAATGGCATGGCTTACCCCTTTCATTCCAATCCCTATTCAGTTTCCATGGTCTCACAAAGGCCTTCCCTGACCACCCTAAATGGCTGAAGAGGTTAAGCTGCAAGCCCAATTTCCTTTACCATGATTTATTTTTCTCCATTATCACTTCTCACTTCCTAAAATATGCTTTACTTATTCTCTACTTATTATCAGTCTCCCTCCTCTAGAAGGTAAGCTCCACGAGGGCAGCCCTTTCTGTATGTTCTCCTCTAGCACCTTTACCCAGCCTTGCACATACACATTAGGAAACTTTAAGAATACATCAGGGATCATTACGTCTTATGAACCCTAACTTTCATTGCCCACATATATGCAGTGTAAACAGCACCTCTCTTTTGTGACTTGTCTCATTTACCCTGCTTATAGTAGCTCTTATTATATACAACTTTTAAAATTTAAAAATGGTAAAATTCATCAACCTTTTCCTTTAGAGATTGTACTTTCTGTGACTTGAGAATTTGTTTCCCACCCTGAAATCATATCATGATTTCAAATACTCTCTTAGAAGTTTTTAAGTTAATCCAAATAGTATTTCAGTTTATGGCATGAAACACAGACCTACTTTTATTTTTTTCCATATGGATAACCAATTTTCCCAGCATCATTTAATAAGTAATCCATCTTTACTCTGACCTGTGATATCATCTTTCATGTAAACTAAGTTTCCTGTGTATAAGTATCTGCTTCTGTTCTGTCATGTCTCATTAGAGTATATGCCTTATCTGAGCCAATTCCATATAATTTTAATTACTGTAACTTTACAAGAAGCTCTGGATAACACTAGGGCAAGTCACCGAAGCAGAGATGGCTGCCAGCTACCGTCCGTTCTCTAGCTCTCCTCTATCTAGATATGGAATCAACTTCCCAGATTTAGCTTGAATGGACACTTGGCAGAACTAGTCTCAGCTTCCCTTGTAGCTATGTATGGCCATGTGACTAAAATCTGGGCAATGACACGTGAGTAGAAGTCATTTGTTTGCAACTCTGGATCACATCCTTAAAGAGAGCGGCTTTCAAAAAATAAACAAATAAATAAAAGAGCCACTTTCTCCCCTTCCATTCTGGTGACTGAAGGTGGACATGGAACTTCAAACATGCCAAGGAACACAACACCTTAGGGCCCATCACAGGAAGACAGAAGCAGCTCAACAAGTAGAATCACCCACCTCTATCCTATCAGCTTAGCCTTTTACATTAAAGGAGAAAAAACCTTTCTTGTTCAGTCACTTGACCTCTGATAAAGCAACCAAATGAATATTTTAATTAATATATACCCACCTCCCTACTATGTTCCTTTACTTCAAAGCTATCTTAGTTTATTCTTGGCTATGTGCTCTGCCATACACATTTCAGAACTAACGTGTACATTCCCTGAAAATTCTTGTTGGGTTTTAGGTTAGAATTGCATTAAATTTATAGGTTAATTTGGAGAGTACTGCCAATTTAAACATACTGTATTTCTACCCATAAAAATTATTTATCTCTTCATTTACATATTTTCTTTTATGTCTGTAGATAAAGCTTTTTTATTTTCTCCGTAAGAGTCATACACATCTTTTGTTCAATTTGTTTCTGGGTATATTACAGTTATCACAATACTCTAAGAATCTTCTTTTATTGCATTTTCTAATTGTTTGTTGCCTATTATATATAAAAGTGTGCCTTATTTTTATATAGTGATCTTGTATTAATCAAATTTATGGAACTCTTTTAGTCTAGTAATTTGTTTATAGAGTCTCCTGGAGTCTCCTGGATTTTCTACGTAATCAATATCACCTATGAATAATATTAGCATTATCCCTTCCTTTTTAAACTTATACTTTCTATTTCTTTGTCCTGGCTTACTGTACCAGCTAAGATCTCCAGTACGAGGCTGAGTAGCAACACTCATGCTTTTAATATTTCATCATTAAGTATTTGGTTTATTACCTATTTTTGACATATGTCATCTATTAGGTTAAAGAAGTTTTTTTATATTCTTAGTGTAAAAGCTTTTATTACAAATGACAATATATTTTATCAAATGCTTTTCCTGCTTCTATTGAGATGCTCACATGACTAACATGGTAAACCTTATGAACAGATTCACATGCAACATTCTTGGGATGGTCCAACTTGTCATATGTTTGTATGTTTTCCTCAACAATTGCAATATTTGTTTTGCTAACTCTTACATTTAGATTTCTAACTAAGATTGGTATGTATTTCCCTCTCGTACTGTACTAACTCTGGTTTGGTATCAAGGTTATATTTTAGTCTCATTAAGAAAATTGGGGGGATGTTCCATTTCTTTCAGTCTCTGGAAGTTTTTATCAGGTTGGGTCCTTTTTTCTTTGAAGACTGAATGGCAATTGCCTGAAAAAAACCACTTATGATTAATTTAACTTTTCTATTAAATTATATTGTTCTCTGAAATTGTCCATTTCATCTACAACTTCAAGTTTATCATCAAAAAGTCATGAATACTTTTAAGATTTTTTAAAGCTCACTTGTAAGTGCAATTATACCCCTTTTATAAGCCTAACCTTATGTACGTGTGGCTTCTGTATTTTGTCTTTAATTAACCATGCTAGAGACCTATCTCATACCTTCCAAAGTACTGGCATTTTGGTTCTGTTGATCTTTACTGTATCGCTATCTTTGTAGTCATTCCTTCTATTTCTCTGAGCTTATGAGATAGCTCTAACTTCTTGCACTGAACGTCTTCTCATAAATTTTCATTCTCTTTTTTTCTAACTTAAACATATATGGCAGTGACTTTATTTTAACGGCTACAAACTCTTTGGCACTATCCCCGTGAAGACTCTCCTCCCCTTGAACCCAGGCAGGCTTGTAACTGCTTATATGCCAACACAGTACAGCAGAAGTGACACCAAGTACCTCCTTCCAGGTAGATTAAAAAGTCACACAGTATCTACCTTACCTGTTAAGTATTGGCCACCATATGAGAAGTCTATGACTGTGAATCTACAGCTCTAGTTTTCAGTTCCTGTTTTTTTTTAATGGCTTTATTGATATATAATTCACCGTAAATGCCAACCTTTTTAAGTGTACAAGCTTCAGTGGTTTTCAGCATATTTGCAGAGCTGTGCAACCATTACCACTGTCTCATTTCAGAGCATTTTCATCACCCCAAAAAGAAACTCTGTACCCCTCGGCAGTCACTCTCCATTCCCTCTTCCCCTCAGCCACTGGAAACCACTAATCTGCTTTCTGTCTCTATGGATTTGTTTATTCTGGACATTTCATATAAATAGAATCATATAATATGTGGCCTTTTATGTCTGCCTTCTTTCACTTAGCATGTTTTCAAGGTCTATCCACATTGTAGCATGTACCAATACCTTACTCCTGTCTATTGTTGAGTAATACTCCATGATATGGATATACCACATTTGGTTTATTCATTCATCACTTCATGGGTATTTAGGCTTTTTCCACTTGGGTTATTATGAATAATGATGCTATGACTATTACAATACAGGCTTTTGTATGAACATAAGTTTTCAAATCTCTTGATTACACACCTAGGAATAAAATTTCTGGGTCATCTGGTAACACTATGTTTGACTTTCTGAGGAAATGCCTAACTGTTTTCCAAAGTGGCTGCAGCAATTCACAATACCACCGGCCACGTATGAAGTTCCGATTTCTCTACATCTTCATCAACACTTGTTATTGTCTTTTTTATTTTAGCCATCCTATGGGGGAGCGGAAATGGTATTTCAACATGGTTTTGATTTTGCATTTCCCTGATGACCTTCTGTATTTTTTTTCAATTTTTTTTTTTTAACGTTTATTTACTTTTGAGACAGAGAGAGACAGAGCATGAATGGGGGAGGGTCAGAGAGAGAGGGAGACACAGAATCTGAAACAGGCTCCAGGCTCTGAGCTGTCATCACAGAGCCCGACGCGGGGCTCGGACTCACGGACCGCGAGATCATGACCTGAGCCGAAGCCGGACGCTTAGCCGACTGAGCCACCCAGGCGCCCCTGACCTTCTGTATTTTTAATACTGATGGTTCCCTAACTTTTATCTGGGCTTAAAAATGCATTTAATTTTTTTTTAATGTTTATATACTTTTGAGAGAGAGAGAGAGAGTGAGCAAGCATGTGTACCACGGAATGTAGGCAGCCCTGGACAGAAAAGATAAGGAAACAGATTCTCCCTTCAAGCCTCCTGAAGAAAAGCTTGACCTCAGCCCAGTGAAACTGACTTTGGACTTCTGGTCTCCCAAACGGTAAAAGAATAAGCTTGCGTTGTTTTAAGCCCCCAAAGTTGTGGTAATTTGTTACAGCGCTGTAGGACACGAATACAGATTTTAGTACCTGGAAATGGGGTGCTGCTGTAACAAACGTGTAACGTGTGGTAGTGGCTTTGGAATTAGGAAACGGGGAGAAGTCTGAAGAATTATGAGCAGCATGACAGCAAAGGCCTAAATTGTCTTGAGAAATATTTATTGCCTTTTAAGAGAAATATGGATTCTAATGATGATTCTGTTAGTGAAGACAGAAAAAAATAAGGACTGTAGTAGGAAAAAAAGCCTATACTGTCTTAGGTCTAGAACACCTAATCAGCCATAAAGTGACCACTGTAGAAACAAATGTTAAAGGTGCTGCTGGTGAGAGGTCAGAAGGAAAGGAAGAGCATGTTATTGGAAATGGGAGAAACGAGATCCTTGTGGCAGAGAGCTTGGCTAAATCATGTCCTATAGTTATATGGAAATTACAACTTGTAAGCAATGAACTTGGATATTTAGCTAAGGAGATTTCAAAGAAAAGTGCTGAAAGGGGGCCTGCCGCTTATAGTAAACCTTGGGAGAAAACGGATAAATTGAGAGAACTTATAAGCAAAAAGGTGCCAGGCCTTCATGATTTGGAAAATCCTCAGCCTATCCAGATTGTAAATTATGCTAAAATTAAGTACTCAATGTCAAGAAAGCATGCTCTGGAGACAAAGCCAAGGGTGTAGCTAAACAACCTTTTGCCAGTGCCTCAAAATGAACAAATTCAGTGACACAGAGGGCTCTCCAGAGAGATTAGACATATGACTCATGGATCTCCCCTGCCATCTCAGTAAAAGCCAAGTACGGAGATGGAATTATCCAGGAAAGAGCTGTGGAGAGGCATGTTGTCTAAAGGAACGAATCCCCATGACATAATGAGAAGACTCATGAGGTTTTTGAGAGTATATATAATCACTGCCAGCTTGAACTGAAAGGATCAAGAAGACAAAATGAAAGACTAATGGCCTCCCCAAATCCTACAGGCAGAAAACCAGTGCAGACATATGCTACCTTCCGAGAAAAAGGAAGGATGACTCCAAGGGTACAGTCTTAAACCTAAAAGGTAGACAGCCTCAGACCTCAGGCTGAGTTTTATTTCCAGGCCACGAAACTTACAGGTTTTTCCCACTTGCATTTCAAAATTGCTTAGTACCAGTGACTCCTTTCCTCCTTCCATTTTCTCACTTTTGGGGTGGCAACGTTTATAACTGCTATCCTATGTCTCTTCCATCGCTGTATTTGGAGAGCAGGCAACTTGTTTGCTAGTTTCACAGGTCTGCAGATGGACAGGAATTTTAAGCCAGGATGGATCATACCCAGAGTTTCACCCATACCTGATATAAACGATTTTAGATGAGGAGTTAATGATATTTAGATGATGTTTTGGACTTTGAGTTGATAATACAACATAAGGCTTTGTAGATCAGGGTAAGGCACTTTGATTTTATTCCAGGTATAATGGAAATCCACAAAAGTGGACATACATTTAAAACCTGATTTAATAAAAACCTGATATAGATTTAATACATGTAAACCTGATACATATAATATACATACACACATATACACACACACATATACATACGTGTATTTTCTAAGTTTGCTTATTTTGAGAGAGAGAGCCTGCGTGCAAGCGGGGGAGGGGCAGAGAGAGAGGGAGAGAGAGAATCCGGAGCAGGCTTCCTGCTGTCAGCACAGAGCCCAACAGGGGTGGTGCTCGATCCCATGAACCACGAGATCATGACCTGAGCCAAAATCAAGAGTCAGATACTCAACTGACGGAGCCACCTGGGAGCCCCTAAACCTGATTTATACTTACATCATTGGTATGTACTGTAAGGAGATAAGAGTAGAAGCAGGGAAACCTGTCAGAAAACTACTACAGTTGTGTAGACAAGAAAGGTGGGAACCCAGGCTACAATGATAACAGCAGGATGGAAAAAAGAGGATGGTTTAAAATTCTGAAGGCAGAAATGGCAGAGCTGGCTAATATATTAAATGGGAAAGACAAAGTGAAATATGCAGCTATTCCTAAATTAGGACCTGAGCAACTGGATAGACTGTTTTTTTATTTGCTGAGACGGGGAAGACTGAGGAAGGTATGGACTCACGTGAGAAAATCAAGACTTGAATTTTCGACATGTCAAGTTGTTGTTCTGACAGACATCCAGACAGAAGTACCAAGTAAGTAGGGGATGTAAGACCGGGAGCTCAAGGACAGCTTGGATGGATACATTTGTGTGGCATTTAAGAGAAAACTAAATAAAATCAAACAGAAGGAAAAGATGGAAAAATGAAGTAAGCCCAGGACCAAACTCTGATACATTCTGGTATTTGAAGGACTGACAGAAGAAAGAAGCCAGAAAGGAGACAGACAGCCAAACAGGTAAAAAGAAGCTGAATATGTCATGAGAGATGCCATTTTACCAGAATCACTGATACTAATTACAATTATTCTACTTTATTTAACCTCCATATCCTCTACTCTATGAAAGTCCAGCTTAAAGTGCAAAAGCTTTAGCTCTGAGCATTAATTTTGAAGTATTTAAATATTTATGGAACATCCATCCACTGAGATAGGGCGCTGTACTGGATGTTGAGGACATACACAGAGATTGAGACACTTTTTTCATGACATGGCTACTGTATAATTTTTTGAAATTTTCATCACATACTTAAAATTCCATAGGAAAGCAGGACGAAGTGAAAAAGCTGGACTATTATAATGGAGAGAAATCTGGGCAAGGCATTATGTGGATAGGAATCGAGACAGCAATAAAGAGTAAAAGAAGAACCATAATACAAAGGTATGTTCAGACCATCATCTATCCCATCTGTACTCTTCTCCCCACTGTAGCTTTATGTTCCTACTGTAGTCACAAAAGACCCTCTGAGCCTTTATCTTCCTCTCTTCTAGCTGTCTCTATTCCTGTCTTGATCCTCATTTCACCTAACTCCAGCTTTAACAGCTTTTGATTCCAACTGCTTTGTACGGTGTCTTCTGCTGTCCCGCCAAATAAATTCTGTGTTTTAAAAAGTTTTGGTGGGACAAGGTAATAACTGTAAAATTATTTACAACATCTTCAGAATTTCTGGGCTAATATATTATAGAAGAAGATTTCAAACTGTTGACCTAGAGGAAGAAAACAATGTACACATTTGTCCCCTCTCTCTCTCTCATTTTAGGTAAGAAGTACAAATCAACAATGATGATAGCATGAACACTGTAATAAAAAAATTTGAGATTTCGGGGAATGGACTTCGATTTTCTCTTTTGTGTTACCAGAAGAAAGGTAATATAGATAAACTACACTTTAATCAAGGAAGGAGACTGTTTTTAAATGGATAGCAATCACAGGCAGTGACACACAAACCATAGCGTGACCACGTCAATAATGTTCACACAAATTCCCCTACAAAGGATTATAAATTGCTTTCAACTCTAAACAAGCTGAGGCTTTCAGACCTGTTGAAGACTTACTGAAAATATGCTCAATTTTCCTGGCATGCCAGTAAGACTCACCTAACACAAATACTGACACCGCCTCAAACCTCCTTAGGGTGAAATATTAGGGACAAAAGTGCTGCTAGTTGGCCAGACTCGGGAGGGCGAATTCAGTTTTTAAGAGAGATGTAAGAAAAATAAAGTCTCCCAAGCTTCAAAATAGAAAAGAGTATGGAATTTATAAGGATTTCCTCCCCTGACCTCCCCAGGTATACCTTTTCCTTTCCTCACAGCACGTCACCGATTTGGGATTACTCATGTGTGTGGGGACTCCCAAGGTTCTCCTGATTCTTCCAAATCTAGAGAATACCTGGTTCCTTTCCTCCCACCTAATAACTGAATTACCTTTCCTGGGGCCACCTTGTTGAACCACCCAGTTGTCAGGTGGCTCCTTCTAAGGAAGCACAGACAGTTGTTGGTGTCAAAGGATGTTGTGGTCTTTGGACATGATCCCGATTTGAATTTCAACCAACTCCTCACATCTCTCTGATGGGGTACAGTAATAGAACAGAAGTCAATGGGAGATCAGCATGCACTCAGATTCCAGATTCTGAAAGGGAACAAAAATCAAACCCTCCATTCTTTGCCTCTGCACCATGTCTAATAACCAACATGCTAAGAAACCAGGCTTTATCAGCCCAACAAAACTAAACATAAAGTAACAACTCTCAATAACCACATAACAAACAACAGGTACTTTATGAATGCTTAAGTCTAATAAAAATAACAAATTAATATCTTTTAAATTTTTTTAATGTTTTTATTTTTTATTTTTGAGACAGAGAGAGAGAGAGAGACAGAGCACGAGCAGGGGAGGGGCAGAAAGAGGGGGAGACACAGAATCCAAAACAGGCTCCAGACTCTGAGCCTGACGTGGGGCTTGAACCCACAAACCGTGAGATCATGACCTGAGCCAAAGTCAGACGCTTCACCGACTGAGCCACCCAGGCGCCCCAAAAGTTAATATTTATTAAACTGTATACTTTCTAAGTCCAAATTATCTAACATCTTACTAAAATTTAACATACACTGTGAAGTGTCCATTTTGTATCTGAATATCCATGCAGAGGACTGACTTACCTTTTCTAATACAGATAAGTTCATGTACTCCACAGGTTCTTTCTCCACCTGTTAAAAAAAATTTTGTTAGAAGTTAAAAAGAGGACATAATGTGAATGTGACTATTACAAAGAACTGTTTTAAATTAGCTTCTACCAATGACCTCAGGGAAAAAAAGTTCACTAATTTTCCTTAAACTCAGCTATATGATAACTTCATATTTGGAATTTTCCCGAACCCATAAATTAAGATCTTATAAAGTCTTGGAATGAAGACACTTCATTCAAGTATGTTATTTTTAAATGGCAGTCTTCTCAAGAACAAATATCATATCGCCATTTCCTAAGTACCTCTTCACACCATCTAGAAAAAACACCGTAGGACCCACTTTTGTATTTGAGGTTTAATATATACAGGTAAGTTACTATGGAGGGACCAACCTTGTAAAGACACTATAGTTTATCACATATATGGTATAAAATGAAATGTAACCTTTCCCCATTCTTCAGCTACCCACTCTTATAAGTCTGTAAAAAGATAAATTTAAAAAATAGGATGATAAAAACAAATTTAACCAAAAGCTTACTTTGAGTATAATTAATATAAAAAGTATTCTATCATAAAATTAATATTATTGGTCACTGTAGAAATAGATATTCCTTCATTCTGAAACAGAATGCCCCTACTTTAAATGAATGTAAGCTAAATGAAATTTTGTAGTGTTCTATATATGCATGACCTTATAATTATGCTGTGAATTATGTTTAAACTTTGCATAATAGAAATATTAAATAATTTAATCTAGCTCATTACAAAAGTTAAGTTATAAGAAACAGAAATATCTTACAGCAGTAACATGAGGTAAAATCCATGATATCCACTAAAAAAAGTAGGTCATCTGAGAAGCAAGTGAAAAAACCAGAAAACAGTATTTCTATTGCTAAAGTAGGTTAGATCTACATTCTAATTTGGTTGTAACAACGCCATGTTTGTGATTATTATCAATACTATAGACTAATCACCAGTTATCAGTAAGATAGACTTAGCAAGAAGAAATACATACCTTAAAGCTCTGATTATAAAATGCCTATTATTCAGCAAATCTCAGTGTAAATACATTGGGTCCTTACTAATTAGAATATTACCAATGAGCAACCACTGATTACTTGCTGAAGGGCAAGAACAAGCTGTAACTGTATACTACATATCTTTAATATTGAGAAGACACTAGTCAAAAACTAGAAGGAGAATGTTTACCAAATTACAGAAGAAACTACTTTCAAGAGATTTGGAAGAATCATGTAACAACAATAAAATAACTATACTGATGCCATCACTGATGTTTTCACAGGCTACATAAAAATATTTTTTATATGGTCATTAAGGCCTATTCTCCAGAAGATAACACCTACAACTTAGTTTGCCTTATGTACTTAATTCATGTTCATAAGACTGTACTTGTTAAAGCCTGTATTTAAAACCGGACTTTCAGGGCACCTTGGTGGCTCAGTTAAGTGAAGCATCCGACTTCACTCATATCATGAACTCACAGTTTGTGAGTTCGAGCCCCATCTCAGGCTCTCTGCTGTCAGCACAGAGCCCACTTCAGATCCTCTGTCCTCCTCTCTCTCTCTGCCCCTCACCCCTCTCAAAACTAAACATTAAAAAAAAAAAAAAAAACAGACTTTCCCCCATATTTAATGCAAATCAGTTAGGTTTTAGTATACACATCTAATCTCAAATATAAGTGCATAGTTTGTACAGCCTAAGTGCTAATGGTAACATAAAACTATTAACAGTAACATAAACTATTAGAATCTAAGACTTTTCTCAAAACTATAAAATGACAAGGAAAGCTAACTCCCGCTTTTATTTTTTTTTTTTTAAAACATTTGTACTGATTCTTTTTTTTTTTTTTTTTCAACGTTTATTTAGTTTTTTTTTTTTTTTGGGACAGAGAGAGACAGAGCATGAACGGGGGAGGGGCAGAGAGAGAGGGAGACAAAGAATCGGAAACAGGCTCCAGGCTCCGAGCCATCAGCCCAGAGCCTGACCCGGGGCTCGAACTCACGGACCGTGAGATCGTGACCTGGCTGAAGTCGGACGCTCAACCGACTGCGCCACCCAGGCGCCCCTAACTCCCGCTTTTAAAAGTATTCTATTCATCTATATCAAATAAAAGAACTTCATAAATAAAAAGCTAAGTCAAATAATTACTATATTTTAAATTTACAGCCAATAGATAATTGTCAAACGTGTCAAAGTAGCACAAAAATCACATAACTAGAAAAAGTGAGACTGTGCTCTACTCTTGCTGATATTTGTCCCAAAAATTCTAACCAACAAGGGGTATCTCAGTGATGTACATGTGGAAATCAAGAGCACTCACTATTATTACTGAAATGGAAAGGAATATTAAGGACAAATAAATGCCAGGCAATAAAGTAAAATTTAGGAAAAAACAAAAAAAAAACCCCTCCCTTTTAAAAGTACAAAAGAAGAAACACAGCTAAATAAAATTTACTATATTACTGGACCATGAAATCGATATTCCTTTGGTTTTCAATCCTTTTTGAGACCAGTAAGAGTGTTTAGGAAAAAATATGCATTCTATATGCTAAATGTGTATGTTTTAAAGTATGTGTTTGGGAGTCAAAGGCTTAAATACTTTTTCAATCAGAGATAGTGAACTGTGTATAAACTTTATGCCTTGTTTTAAAATCTCTAAAAATAAATCTGAAAAATTTCCAAGTGAGTCAAATTTGCAAGCAAAAGGCAAGTCATTGTAGGCATAGCTTGACTTAGATATGGTGGTAATTCAAAAAGTGGTTTACTGATTTTAAGAGTATAATGCATAAGGGGAATGATTTTTTGAGGTAGATACATAAGTATATATACGTATGTATATATACATATATAACAAATATGTATATCAAATATATAGAAGAATGATTACTTGTATATCAAATACATACAAGAATGATTATTTTTATTCAGCTATTATTGGCATATAACACTGTGTAAGTTCAAGATGCACAAGCTGATTTGATACATTTATATATCGCAATGATTACCACCACAGCATTAGCTAACACCTCTATCACATTACATAATTATCAGTTGTTTGTTGTAGTCACAATTAAGATCTAGTCTGTTAGCAATTTTTAAGTTTATAACACAGAATTGCTGTCTAAAACCACTATACTGTGCATTAGATCTCCAGGACTTATTTATCTACAGGTTGCAAGTTTTTTCCCTTAAACATCTTTCCAATTCCCCCACATCTCCCAGACCCTGGTAACCACCATTCCACTCTCTGTTTTTACAAGTTCGGCTTTGGTAGATTCCACATTTAAGTGATACTATACACTATTTGTCTTTTATTTTTATTTTTTTGGATTTAAAGGAATTTCTTTCTTTCTTTTTTTTTCTTAATATGAAATTTATTGTCAAATTGGTTTCCATATAACACCCAGTGCTCATACCAACAGGTGCCCTCCTCAATGCCCATCACCCACTTTCCCCTCCCTCCCACTCCCCATCAACCCTCAGTTTATTCTCAGTTTTTAAGAGTCTCTTATGGTTTGCCTCCTTCCCTCTCTGTAACTTTTTTCCCCTTCCCCTATGTCTTTTATTTTTAATGTTTACTTGTTTTTGAAAGAGAGGGAGACAGCATGAGTGGGGGTGGGGCAGAGAGAGAAGGAGACACAGAATCCAAAGCAGGCTCCAGGCTCTGAGCTGTCAGCACAGAGCCCAATGAACCCACAAACCATGAGATCATGACCACAGCTGAGGTCGGACGCCCAACCTACTGAGCCGCCCAGGCGCCCCACTATTTGTCTTTTTGTATCTGACTTATTTCACTTATCATAATGCCTTCAATCAAGGTCCATCCATGTTGGCAGGACTTCCTTCTTTTTAGGTCTGAGAAATTTTCCATTGTATATACATACACCACATTTTTATCCATCCATCCGCTGATGGACACTCAGGTTGTTTCCTTATCTTAGCTATTGTGAATAATGCTGTAATAAACATGGAAGCACAGATACCTCTTCAATATATTCTTTTCATTTCCTTTGGATACATACCCATTTGTGGCACTGCTGTATCTCATGGTAGTTCTATTTTTAATTTTTTAAGGAACCTCCATGCTGTTTTCTGCAGTGGCTGAACCAATTTGGAGGAATGAGTACTCAAAGTAATAAATTAGCCAATCTCTTTATTTTTTTTTAATTTTGTTTTAATCTTTATTTATTTTTTTTTTAATTTTTTTTTCAACGTTTATTTATTTTTGGGACAGAGAGAGACAGAGCATGAACGGGGGAGGGGCAGAGAGAGAGGGAGACACAGAATCGGAAACAGGCTCCAGGCTCTGAGCCATCAGCCCAGAGCCCGACGCGGGGCTCGAACTCACGGATCGCGAGATCGTGACCTGGCTGAAGTCGGACGCTTAACCGACTGCGCCACCCAGGCGCCCCTAATCTTTATTTATTTTTGAGAGAGAGAGAGTACAAGTAGGGGAGGAACAGAGAGAGAGGGTGACATTGAATTCGAACGAGGCTCCAGGCTCTGTGCACAGAGCCTGACGCAGGGCTTGAACTCAGGAACCACGAGTTCATGACCTGAGCTGAAGTCAGACACTCAACCGCTCAACCGACTGAGCCACCTAGGCACCCCTAGCCAATCTCTTTAGAAAGAGATGTCTTCTGTTAAAATGAATAATTATCCCCCAAATGAACTCATATAAATAAAAATTTTCACACATCAAATTTACTTCAAAGACATAACAATAATGAAGACTTGGAGACCATAACAGAATGACAGAATATAAAAAGGCTAGAAGTCAGAAATAAAGTTGTCTAGCTCAATCCAGATAAACAAACTGAACCACTAAACGTTAAGTAGAGTTGCCCAGGGTCACTAGTTTATTGCCAGAAAAAATAATTAGTACACTAGGGTTAATACAGTAAGAAATTTAAATATCAATTTTTCTTCACTTTTACAAATAAAAATTATGTAATTGTTTTCTAACCCTCTCAGGTAATTAAAATACAAGTCAGTTTCTCAAAACTATTCTTGGAGATAATACCAGCATTGCTCTTGAAATAATCATCTCAGCAACATGGAAATGAGAGATAGAAAATGACAAGCTTAGTCAAAGTTACCATCTTTTCCCTCAGGCAAACCCATGTAGGAGCATAATATAAACTGGCAGAATCCTCTACAATTGGCGTAAGTACACAGTGTAAGAGGAAATAGATGTGTATGGGCACTCACACACATACGTACATGCTGCGAATGTTGCGCATGTGTGTGTTTGTGTATGAATGGACACATGATTGAGAGTGTGCCTGGGAACTAGGAATTTCTTTTTAAGTGGAGACGAGGTGGGTGATAGGGACTTACAAAGTATGTACTTTTCCATATGCCTACATAAGGAAAACATGTGGGGAGCCTGGGTGGCTCAGTTAAGCATCTGACTCTTGATTTCCACTCTCTGGTCATGATCTCACAGATTCATGAGATCAGGCCCCACATCAGGCTCTGTGATGACAGCACAGAGCCCACTTGGGATTCTCTCTGCTGCTGCTCTGCTTGTGTGTGCGCACGCACTTGCTGTCTAAATAAATAAATAAACTTTAAAAAAAAAAAAAAGAAGGAAAATATGCAGTGATGCTCCAGTCCCATCAAAATATGGCCAGGTATACAAAAATGCAATTAAACCCAAAGATTTAGTTCATTGAAAATGGATCTAGGAGTCCTTTCTGAAATTGACTTTGTCTACCATGTTAACTTTGACCAATAACGTAAGTCACTACAATTTACAGGCAATATTAACTTCTCAAACAGCACGAGGCTACTTTAGAAATACCTTAAATTCTACCTTATCTAAAGATCAGCAAAACACATGCATTAAAGTGGTCAAAATTAAATTAATGTCTAGCTTACACTGATAAACTCTGTTATAGCTAATTGTTATAGCTATATATAATAAGCATGAAATGTTAAATATTTCCTGTTAATGTTGCCAACTACCACCTTCCCCAACCAATTTAACTCATTTAGACCACAGTCACTAATCTATAGATACTTTTCAGTTTTAACCCTAATTAAGTTATTCAAGGAATGATACCAATTTTGGTGCCTAACTGAAAGCACAGTATTATGGAAAGACCATGGTTTCTGAATTGAGCCAGGCTTCAGTTTTCAAGTCAGCATCACCTAGTATTGTCTTTGTAAACCTTGTGCCTGTAAGAAAAAATAAAAATAACTAAACACATTTGTAAAGTAGTAATAATAGTTAACTCCAGGATGGAAAATAGCTTTCCTATCGTATACCAATTCTGGGCTATTAAAAGTAGCTGCTGGCACGGGGTGGAGGGCAATGTTGAGAAGGATTCTGAAACAAAGTTGATACTTGGTAGGGAGATGTTAAAAAGACACTTGAAGGAAACAGATGACTACTATAGGAGAAACCGAGAACAGTGCCATGCATTTGCCGTCCACACTGTGATAATGGATAGATGATGCCTAGCCCATGGTGAGCACCAAAAAATGTTAATTCCCTTTGCATTCCTCACAAGGACAAAACTCAAAGAAAACTTAGACTTATGCCTAGAGACAGAAAAGATTCTGTATGTTTTCTTCTCTTCTACAGCATTAGTTACCAGTTAATTTCAAACACTCTCCTGTGTAAATATTCCAAAATAAACATTAATCTTCTCATACTTCTTAACTTATCCTCTTTTTAGAAATTTTCTTAACAACAACAACAACAACAACAAGCTTTTGGGCCTCCAGTCCTCTGGGAGTTATCCTCCCAAATTGGAATTCTTTTATTTTTTATTGTTGCTATTCAATTACTAGAGTTAAAATAATCTGAATAAGTATTTTCTCTCTTTTTTTTAAGTGTTTATTTATTTATTTTGAGAGAGGGGTAGAGAGAAAGAGGGAAGAGAGAGAGAATCCCTGTCTCTGCACTGTCAGCACAGAGCCCAACACAGGGCTCGACCCCAGGAACCGTAAGATCATGACCTGAGCCAAAATCACGAGTCTGATGCTTAACTAACTGATTCACCCAGGCGCCCCTGAATAAGTCCTTCCTATATTTACTTTTACAAACTCTTTTAATTTATAACATTCCTATACCATAGCCTAAGTCTTGAGACATATATTCGGCACCATTCCAGCATCACACAGAACAACCAAGTGTACCTCTTTTCATAACAATATCTTAGAGTACTTTATAATTTGCAAATCTTGCTAAGTACAGTATATCTTTTGATCCATATAAGTTCCTATAAATTTATTCAATAATTTTTTTCCAGGAGGTACAAGTTTATCTTATAAAAGTAAATTTATTGTTCACAAACATAACCCATTTTTCCTACTTCTGAGCCACTTTTACTTCAGTTTTTAAGTTAATTAAGTTTTTGACTGTTTAGATGCTCATTAAGATAACACCATAAATCCCTGAATAAGTATATGCTCAAAAAAAAAGGGAGCATACTACTGGGGAGCCTGAGTGGCTCAGCTGGTTGAGCAACCGACTTTGGCTCAGGTCATCTCAGTGTTCCCGAGTTCTGTGCTGTAGCACAGAGCTCGCTTCAGATCCTCTGTCCCCCCTCTCTGTCCCTCCCCTGCTTGCAGGTGCATACTCACTGTCTCCCAAAAATAAATCTAAAAAATTTTAAAAAGGTATTCTACTTAATTTTCTACTTAAAACACCTGTGTTTTGACTACTGCACCAGTTCATTTGTTAAAATTACTAATATGCATTATTGTATTAGTAAGTTAAAAATGCTGAAGATAATTTCTCATTAAAATCCTCTATCTCCTGATGACTCCTAATACAGCCTTACAACTGTAATGTTCTGAATGTACATATGGATCTTAGAAGTTTGTTTTTAAATAACTTCCTAAATAAACAAATTCCTGATGACAGTTTGCTGCGTTGTCACTATTTCTTCCTTCTTAAAAAAAAAAAGTCAATCAAGGGTTCCAATTTTTTAGGTTTCAATTAAGATTTTACTACACATACATACGAAATATGCACATAATTATCTTATTCAAAAGTCTAGAATGTTTCATTGACACTAGTTTGTTGAATCTGACGTTCTCCCCCACAGGCTTGTCACGTTAGGTATAAACTAGGTAGGACTTGGGAGTGGAGGAAAGAATGAAGTCAGCTAACTGGAAATCTTCGAAGACAGTCTAGTATGCTACTACACATATGCTATGGACAAACACTACAATCACTTTAAAGAAAACAATAACGTAAGCAGCATTACTCAACAAATAAATAAGCCAACATGTGGTTCTCTAGCTTTCTATGCCGGCCTGTGCCACTGTGTTCTAACACTACCTAAACCAATGAAAAAAGGAAATGTTTCTTAATGCAACTGTTTCTCTAATGTTCCCTAGGTTTTTTCTAATTTGGTTTAGTGAGTTAGGACAGAAACCTTAAATAGACTGTAAATTATTCAAGAGTAATTACAGAGAGAGGTCTCTGAACAAACATACCTCACATCTAGACATATCCTAAATCTCTGCAAAACATCAGGAATTTTATACCTGCCGAAAGTCAAAATATCCCTTTTAGGAGTATCATTGATTACACTGAACTGTAAATCCTCCAAAAATAAACTGCTCGATAAACTGTCTCATTCTGCCACAGACTGCAGACAGGCATGACTTCCTAATTCTATCATCCCCCATTACATCCTAATGAGCTCTTACAATAACATGGAAAGCAGGAAAGGAGTGTGATGTTCTCCCTCAGGACTTGTAGCAGAACATGTTTGTACTGGGATTTCTTAATTCGATACTTCAAAAGTCCAAATTCTGCCTTGGAAATCTTAGAGTCACAACAAACCTTCAAAAGCACCTCAGAATTGTACTGATGATTAAAAAAGTACGTATGTGGAAGTGTGTGGTAAACGACAAAGTGCCTTATGAATAAAAGGTATATACACACACACACACACATACACACACAGATTCTTTCTAATATAGTCTTCTTTTATAACTTTAAAAAATGTTACCCAGAGAGGTAAAGTAGTTAAAGTTGATATACAGCACATTAACAACAAAAGTGAGTACTTTTACCTCTATTTTGATAATCCTATGGAAGTCAGAAAAATGTGGAGTGAGGGAAGGAGGGGCATAGGACAGATCATTAAAGGCCTGCTCTAACCTGAGGTTTTAAATAATTTATATGTTACGAAGATAACTAGCAACAGTTCAGAATATGGGTTGGAAGGAACCCTAAAACTGGTGCTAACAAGAATAGCTAGGAAACTAATACAAGCCCTTTAATGAGGGGGAATAAACTAAAGTATAAGCATGAAGCATCATAAATTCGTTTGAGATGTAGACTTGGCAGGACTTAGTGATCAACAAGATGTGGGGGGTGAATTTTAAGACAAGGTTGATTTCCAGATTTCTATCTCAGATGTCTGGTTACTTAAAAATGACACTCAGATGGTAAATTTGCATAGAGTGGGGATACAGAAACTGGGTGTGGTGGCTGTGATGACAACTTTAGGACATTTTGAAAGTCCCAAACTAAATATTTTGGATTGTTGTGGAACACCCATGATATCTAGCTACTATCTGAAAATATAAATTAAGAAAACTCTGTGTGCTTTTATTAACAGTGCACTTTTATTTGCTTTTTTAAAGTCTACTTATTTGGGGAGGGGGGAGAGCACAGAGTCTGATACAGGGCTTGAACCCACCAACTGTGAGATCATGATGTGAGCTGAAACCAAGAGTCAGATGCTTAAGCAACGGAGCCACCCAGGCGCCCCAACACTTTTCATTTTTTAAGTTTTTATTTAAATTCCAGTTAACATACAGTGTAGTATTAGTTTCAGGGGTACAATATAGTGATTCAACACTTCCATACATCACTCGGTTCTCATCACAAGAATTAATAGTGCACTTTTAATTTACTGCTCCAGAAAGCTGAACTAGAAGGATTAGTAGATAGACAGAAGTTAATGAATGGCAGATTTTTGGTCAAATACATCTGGGAATCAATGTAATCAACATCTATAATTTACAGAATTCCATTATAACTATTCAAAAAATATTTGTGGACTATATACTATACTCAGATACTGTGCAAAATGTAAGGAGTAAAAAAATGAAGAAGATATTACCTTCTGGAATTGACAGGAAAGACAAATTATAAACAAGTGATTACAAAACTACTCAATATGTGCAATTACAGCAGTATGTAGAGAAGATAAGAACAGGATTAAGAATGGAAACACAGGGGCACCTGGGTGGCTCAGTCGGTTGAGCGCCTGACTTCAGCTCAGGTCATAATCTCATGGTTCACTGAGTTTGAGCCCCGAATCAGGCTCTCTGCTGTCAGCACAGAACCTGCTTCGGATCCTCTATCCCCCACTCTCTCTGCCCCTCCCCTGCTCTCTCTCTCTCAAAAATAAATAGAAACATTGAAGAAAAAAAAAAAAAAGAATGGAAACACAAAGAACATTAGGCAAAGAAGATGAAGGAAAGACTGAGAAGTAATCAAGAGAGAGGAGAAAATTTCCTAAACACAGGAAATGGTTAACAATGCCAGACTGACAAAGGCCAACATTACAAGAATTAATACACTGGATGAAAACTATAGGTCTTGATAGGCTACAGCAGACCAATGATTCCCAACATTATTACCACCAGACCTCTAGGGTAACAATAAGGATCTGTAAACTATTCAATATTTCAAAATGCTTTCTCAAAATTTTACTTTAATTTAAGATAGGTGGGGTGCCTGGATGGCTCAGTCGGCTAAGCGTCCGACTTCAGCTCAGGTCATGATCTCACGGTCCATGAGTTCGAGCCCCGCGTCGGGCTCTGTGCTGACGGCTCAGAGCCTGGAGCCCGTTTCAGATTCTGTGTCTCCCTCTCTCTCTGACCCTCCCCTGTTCATGCTGTTTCTCTCTGTCTCAAAAATAAATAAACGTTAAAAAAAAAAAATTAAAAAAAAAAAGATAGGACTAAATTCTTTTTTTTAATGTTTATTTATTTTTGAGAGAGAGAGAGAGAGACAGAGACAGAGAGAGAGAGAGAGGAGGACACAGAATCCAAAGTAGGCTTCAGGCTCCAAGCTGTCAGCACAGAGCCCAACATGCGGCTCAAACTCACGAACCATGAAATCATGACCTAAGCTGAAGCTGGACACTTAACTGAATGAGCCACCCAGGCACCCCTAGAACTAACTTCTTTACCTCTGACTGGAATTATATTAGATCAGTGTGGTAACACCATCATCGTATATTTGTCTGAGTCCTGACTAGCACTTACTTTCTGATAAAAGGAGGAAGTGAATGATTACTTAGTACGTACAATATGGGTTTTACATAAAGGAGGAAATAAAAGTAACCCTCAGTACTTAAAAATCTAAATTCAAGGGCTAAAATGTGGAGCCAGAGCTGGGAAGAATATGCTTAACAGATACAAATGATCTGTTCTTTGAGTCAAAACACCGGTTTGCTATGCAAGGGATTGAAGACACCTGATGTGAAAGAAGTCCAGGTGAAAGAGACTCTATGGTTTTGGTTCATTTCAACCTCATCCTGAGCCAACATACAGTTCCAAAAAGGCTATGCTAATATTAAGCTACATTAATAGGATTATGCACAAGATAAGAAACGGCAGAACAGTTTTAAATGTATGCTACTCAGCAACGCATCTGGAATGGATTTCATTTCAAACTTTAAAACATACATACAACTATACACCATCCAGAGGAAGAGATGGTTATTCTGTCTAGAAAGTGTTCAAAAGTTGTCTTCAAATGGCAGAAGGGATGTCATGTATATAGGGAATAGAGGGCTTTTAATTTATTGCTCCAAACGGCAGATCTAGGAGTAGTAGTTAGACAGAAGTTACTGAATGGCAGGTTTTTGGTCAAATTCAAAGACCTCATGAACTGTAAGAATTATACTTCCACTTGGCAGACATTGTTCAATGTCCACTGGCACATGAGTGCAATAAATTCATCCCCATTGAGCGTTTTTATACAAAAGATGATTCATCCTTTGTTGTTCACACCGTATTGTAATTACATGACTAAAATTATCTGTCTCCCCAACTAGAACATGTGCTCCTTGAGGGAAGGAGTGCAGTCTTAGTCATCTTTATGGCCCCATAGAGTCCAGCACAGAACACTGAGTACAGCTAGTGCTCATTAAGTCTGCTGAATTAACAGGTGAATGAAGGGACTGAATGTTTTAAGAACCACTTCATTGGGAAGAAGGTTGAATGAGATGCCCCCTTGGGCCACTAAAATCCTAAAACGTCTCTAGTACAAAGCCATCATCCAGAGTTCACTTTACTTCATAAAACAGCATGGGAGGGGTGCCTGGGTGGCTCAGTTGGTTGAGCCTCTGACTTCAGCTCAGGTCATGATCTCGCAGTTTGTGAGTTCGAGCCCCGCGTCAGGCTCTGTGCTGACAGCTCAGAGCCTGGAGCCTGCTTCAGATTCTGTGTCTCTCCCTCTCTCTGCACCCCCACCCCCTGCCCATTCATGCTCTGTCTCTCTCTGTCTCAAAAATAAATAAACATTAAAAAAAAATTAAAAAAAAAAAACAGCATGGGAATGTGCTGGGGTGGAGGGTGCGGGGGGCAGCTGGTGGCTCAGTTGGTTTTAAGCGTCCGACTACAGCTCAAGTCATGATCTTGCGGTTCATGAGTTGGAGCCCCATGTCAGGCTCTGTGCTGACAGCTGGCAGCCTGGAGCCTGCTTCAGATTCTGTGTCTCCTTCTCTCTCTCTGCCTCTCCCCTGCTCAAGCTCTGTTTCTCTCTCCCTCTCAAAAATAAATAAACATTAAAAACAATTAAAAAAAAAAGTGTTCCGGTATGTAATAAACAGCACAGTTAGACTAACCTGACCTGACATCTTTATTTGAAATGCTAATACTAACTTTAGTCTCTATACCAAACTAGAAAAAGTATAATTTCCAATCTTTATATTAAGAAGACTTTGACAAATGTTTAAGTATTAAAAAACCGATGAGAGTATCTAAAACACAGAAGAATCTCTAGGAGAATTTCAAAAATCTTGTTCTTTAAACATACTAGTAGTGAAAGGCAGAACAAAATGCCATCAGTTAACATAAAAAAAGGAATCAATCACATTTAACTGTGGGGTAGGAAAGACTGAGAAAAAGAGGAAAAACTAAAATATATCAAGAAATTACAAGTTACAAGATCAGATCCAGATGCTATTATACCTTCCGCATAAACCTTTTTAGCTTTACCACATCATTAAGAAACACTACCACAAACTGGTTGGCGAAATAAAGTACAAAACATTAATCAGTGGATTTGGTTGCTGGGTTTTTAACCTCTAGTAAAAAGTACAATAAGGAAAAGAGTTTGAAAGTACCACTCTGGGTAACAGGAATATCAAAGGTTATGAAATAGATCTTGTTCCCAGTGCTAGCCATCGTTTTGGCTAAAGTAGCTATTTGAAATGTGTGAATGTGTCTGAAATGTGTGTCTTGCATATAATAGGTAGAATCTCTTAAATAAGCATAAACACAGCTAAAGTTATTTTGGAGGATGCAGGATCTGACAAAAAGGAACCCCCAGAGCTGTATGTTACTGGTGATTAGTCAGTCACCAAGATGGGAAGTGCTCTGAAAAGTTTTGTTTACGAGGAACACACATAAAATCTGAGCTAATGAGGATACAGCCAAAGGTACCTCGAACATCTGTACAGATGATGTGAATCTGTACACACGGACGTGCACCCAGGTAAATTTTACAAACTACTTTCACTGTCTGAGTTAAGCTCAGAAGGACACAGGCTGGAAGATGGTGCAGTCTTTCACATAAACATCCTAGCCGTGTGATACTAATTTTCACAATATCCTCCTTAAAAGCAAAGCAAAATACAGACACTTCTAAAAACATGGAACAAGAAGAAAATACACTCTGATGGCAACTACCTCATCTGGCTAGGTGGTAAACACTAAGTATTTCGAAAATACGAGTATTGTTGACACTAACACTTAGTGGACTGATACACACGCAGGATTCTAAGAGCGTGCGTTTGTTATTTCAGATGTATTTACTTCTCTTTCCCAGAGAAAAAGCAGTTTTGAGTGTTAGGGGAAAAAACACTTGAGGAAATTAACTTCATCCCAAATTTCTTAGCCCCCTAACAGCAGCAAACAGAGGGGAATGGACGAAGAGTGCGGTCCAGCGTCAGCTCCAGAGCAGGGACTAAGAATGGTTAGGACTGGGACAGCAAAACTGGACTTCCAGTTTGGTAGCAAAGCGGGTACTTGCCGGAGGAGGGGGTACGGGGGGGTGGGCGATGGAAGGGGCTAAGCCCCGCGGTCCCTCGCTCCCCGGGCCCGTCCCGCGGGGCTCTGCAGGGCCGCACCGGAGCCCCACTCGGCGCCGCCAGGCACGGCACCTGTCAGGCGCACCGGCTCCTCCCCGCGCCGGGCCCCGGGCCGAGGCCGACTGGACCGCCAGGGCCGGAGCAAGTCGGGCGGACCCGCGGCGCCGCTCCGCCCACCCGTCTCCCGAGACGCGGTCTGGACCCCTGCGCCTCCCCAGCCGGCTCCCCTCCCGCAGGCGAGCGCCCCACCCGCGCCACGGCCTCCCGGGCGCCTCGGAGCCCCGCTCCCTGGGCGTTCCCCCTCCTCCCTCACCACGGCCGGCCTCCACTTACCTTCAATCGCCATGATGTGCTCGCCATGGACCGCACCAACTGGATGGCGGGGGCGGAGGGCCGGCGTGCGGGCGGAAGACGCACGGAGTCCGCCAGCCAGAGGGGCGGGGCAGGCCCCGCAAACGCCCGGCTGCGCAGCCCGGAGGGGAGCCGCGGGCGGGGCGGGCTGGGGCGGGGCGGAGGAGGGGCGCCCCGAGCGTCCGACTGCTGGCCGCCGAACAAATGGAACCTTCCCGGGCTGCCGCCGCCGCTGGCGGCACGTGACGCCGCCCCGCCCCCACTCCGCCACCCCCACAGCGCCTCGCGCCGGGATTCAAAATAGGTGCCCAGTCTGGGGAGCCCCGGCACCTTCGCCGGAGACCGGCCCGAGGCGCACTGAGCATGTGCAGGAGGCTCCGACTCGCTTGGCCCGGGGCTTCCCCGGGCCCAGGACCACGGCGGAGGCGTACGCATCTCGGGTGCTGGCAGCATCCGTAGCCGAAGAAGGAGAAGAGTAGGGAAAGGATGTGGTCAGGACCATGGACAGGTCTCCTCGCTTGAAGACTGGGCTCGGGGATTCCCACCCAATGACTCCTTGTTTAGGTAATCTGAAGGTCTGTTTTGGTTTTGCTTTGCTTTGCCTGAATCAGCCAAGTACTCGCCTCAGATCTCTGCTCTGGGGTGAAGAGACAGCTAGTTGGCAAAGAGCAAACAGGAGAAAGGCATCCTAAGGACAGCAGCTTCCGTTGCGCTCCCCCTATCTCTGTTTCTCTCTCTCTCTCTCACTGTCTCTGTCTCTGTCACGCACACACACACGCACACATTTCTGATAAAGCTTGCCACTACCCTGAGCTTGGTTTCCACTCTGGAAATAGTTGATATTTATCTCCACATTATAAACACACCTTGAGGCCATACAAAAGTAGGGATCAGTTTTGATAAAGGGCCTGAAAAGCATGTCACATGCAGCTTTTTAAAAAATCTACAAACCTGTGGGTGTTATGAACAGTTACAAGCCAATCTAGAACACAGCAACACTTAGCCCCTTCATTTTTTACCTAAAGTACTTGAACCACTCAACCATTTACCCAATTCGCAACTTCATTTGGTACTGAGAGTCTGGACAATCAACAACATTGAGGAATAGGGACTTAACTGATTCTGAAATGAAGAGAAAATGATAACTCCTAGCGCCAAATAGCTATATTGGGGACTGACACAAAGAAGAAAAGATTTTGCACTTATGTAAGTGAGGTTGGACTGTAAATCTAGAGCAGAACTGTCTTTCATTGCTTTTATATAATCCCTCCCTCAGTCACAGCTTATGTTCAATTAGACATTCATTCTTTACCATTTTCATTAATTCAGTGAATATTTACTGAACCAGGAACTGTATACTAAAAGCAGGCTACAAGCAAGAGTTGTTATTTAAGGAACAAATTGTACCCAGAAAACATTTAAACGTCCATATTTCAGCAAAGCTGTGTGTGTGTGTGTGTGTGTGTGTGTGTGTGTGTGTGAGAGAGAGAGAGAGAGAGAGAGAGAGAGACAGATTATCTATGAAATATAGGTAAAATATGTATAGTGCCAAAGATATTTTCTCCAGGTAACCTCCCTTAAAAATGTCTTGAACTCTAAAGCATGTGTTTGAACTTGAAACTGACAGTTCTGAGTTTATGGTTTCTGACTGGCTCTGAGTAATCCAATTGTTCAACCTTTTTAAGAATTTCATATGGAAAGTCAGAAAGACCTAATTATTATTATTTCATCACCAACACACAAGTTACTATATATATAACCAAGTTGTGTGAGCTTCCATGCCCAGGTTAATATCACCATAGTTTGCTCAGGAAATTAATTTGTAAATGTGTGGTGCATTTGAGCTTTAAACTTGTTAAATTCAGGAATTTAGGCCAAGGCTATTCAGCACTGATGACATTTTCCCCCAGATTAGAATACAGAATTCCCTCTGTCAACATTACCTTTAAAACAAAACAAAACAAAAAACTGTGCTCTCCAAATTTCTAATTGGAAATTTTCTATGAAACCAGTCATGGACAATATCATATGGCTTATCTTCACTTTCCAACATTCATATAGCTGCTAAGTTTGCTTATCTGCCATTTGGAATTGAGATTTATCTTCTTATACATATAATCCTATTTCTGAAGTATGCTATGGGTTTGATACTTTTAATTTGATACTTACAATTACATTACAATTTAAATGTTTTACATTTTGGGGTACCTGGCTGACTCAGTCGATAGGGTATATGACTCTTGGTCATGTTGGATGGAGAGTTTACATACAAAATAAATAAAATCTTTACAAAAAATACATAAATGTTTTTTATTTTACTGATTACCTACTGACATTATTTTTTCTAATTTAGACCTGGTACCTCTAAATTATTTAGTCTATATACCTTTATGCACTAGGGGATATTCAAGAACTGCTTCCTTTTAAATTCTTCATTCTTCTGAAACAGGACCATTTTCCTACACCATACACAAAAATAAACTCAAAATGGATGAAAGACCTAACTGTGAGGCAGAAAACCATCACAACCCTGGAGGAGAAAACAGGCAACAACCTCTTTGACTTCAACCACAGCAATTTCTTGCTCGACACGTCTCCAAAGGCAAGGGAATTAAACGCAAAAATGAACTATTGGGACGTCATCAAGATAAAAAGCTTCTGCACCGCAAAGGAAACAATCAACAAAACTAAAATCCAACTGATGGAATGGGAGAAGATATTTGCAAGTGACATATCGGATAAAGGGTTAGTATCCAAAATCATAAAAAACTTAGCAAACTCAATACCCAAAAAAACAAATAATCCAGTGAAGAAATGGGCAGAAGACATGAACAGACACTTTTCCAAAGAAGACTTCAAGATGGCCAACAGACACATGAAAAGATGCTCAATGTCACTCATCATCAGGGAAATACAAATCAAAACTACATTGAGATACCACCTCGTACCAGTCAGAGTGGCTAAAATGAACAGCTCAGGAAACAACAGATGCTGGTGAGGATGTGGAGAAATGAGAACCCTCTTGCACTGTTGGTGGAAATGCAAACTGGTGCAGCTGCTCTGTGGAGGTTCCTCAAAAAATTAAAAATAGAACTACCCTACAACCCAGCAATAGTGCTACTAGGAATTTACCCAAAGAATACAGGAGTGCTGATTCAGAGGGGCACATGTACCCCAAGGCTTATAGCAGCACTTTCAACAATGGCCAAATTATGGAAAGAGCCCAAATGTCCATCAACTGATGAATGGATAAAGAAGACATGAAAAGATTCCATTTACAATGGAATACTACTTGGCAATGAGAAAGAATGAAATGCTGCCATTTGCAGCAACGTGGTTAGAACTGGAGAGTATTATGCTAAGTGAAATAAGTCAGTCAGAGAAAGACATATCATATGTTTTCACTCATATGTGGATCTTAAGGAACTTAACAGAAGACCATGGGGGAAGGGAAGGGGAAAAAATAGTTTCAAACAGAGAGGGAGGGAGGCAAACTATAAGAGACTCTTAAATACAGACAACAAACTGAGGGTTGATGTGGGGGACAGGGGAGAGAGAGAAAAATGGGTGATGGGCATTGAGGAGAACACTTGTTGCAATGAGCACTGGGTGTTGTATGTAAGCAAAGAATCACGGAATCTACCCCCAAAACCAAGAGCACACTGTATATACTGTATGTTAGCTAACATGACAATAAATTATATATATAAAAAAATAAATTCTTCATCCTTCTTTATTAATAAGTTTATTTGCAAAATAGTTTCCAAACATATAGTTCAAGCAATTACCCAATTTTCGCACCATGTGTTGTGCGGACAGGGGTTGAGATGGGAAAATAAAAATAAAAGAAGTCAATGTAATTCCCTTACTTGTGATTCAGAAATGGAAATGTGTTCTTTGTATTTTAAGGTTCAGCTTAAAATTTCACAGAAATATTATTTAAAATTATAGTTGACTTCCAGGAATGCAACAAAGCTTAAATATCAGGTGGTGTGGCTAAACATTAGTAACGTGAATCATGTGGAAAGGTCAACTCAAAGGGAAAGTGATAAGTTACTCCACCTACATTAGTTAAGTAGCATTCATGTGCCAACCAAAATAACCTACCACCATTGGGGCACTTGGGTGGCTCAGTCAGTTAAGCATCTGACTTTTGCTCAGGTGATGGTCTCATGGTTCATGGGTTCAAACCCCACATCAGGCTCTGTGCTGATAGCTCAGAGCCTAGAGCCTGCTTTGGATTCTGTGTGTGTCTCCCTCTCTTCCCCTCCCCCACTCGCTCTCTGTCTCTCAAAAATAAACAAACACTAACACAAAAAATAACCTGTCACTATTAATAGCAACAATATCTTAATGGAAAAGCATATTCTAATTTATAAAAGTTCCTGGTTCATTCTTAAGAAACAAATGATTTTTAATTTTTTAAGGATTTTTTTTATTTTTGAGAGAGAGAAAGCACAAGCTGAGGAGGGACAGAGAGAGAGAGAGGGAGTGAGAGAATCCCAAGCAGGCTCCATGCTGTCAGCACAGCTCAGGCCTAGGCGGGGCTAGAACCCAGGAACCATGAGCTCATGATCTGAGCTGAAATCAAGAGTTAGACGCTTAAGCAACTGAGCCACCCAGGCACCCCATGAAACAAAATTTTTTTTAATTTATTTATTTAGAGAGAGAAAGAGACAGAACCAGCGCCGGGGGTGGGGGGAGGGCGAAGGGGGGTCAGAGGAACTGAAGCAGGCTCTGTGCTGAAAACAGAGAGCCTGACATGGGGCTTGAACTCATGAACTGTGAGATCATGACCTGAGACGAAGTCAGATGCTTAACCCCAAGAAACAAACGATTTTTAAAGTTGGAACCTTCCTTTATCTTTCTTATTTTTTATTTTTTTGGGTCATGAAACAAGAAAGAAATTTATTTCCATGAGGCTAACACCTGGAGGACGCAGACTAGTGTCTCAGAGCCTCTCCAAAGTGCTGACAATCCTTCCAGGTTTAAGTCAGGAGAATGTGGGACAGAGGTCAGCGGATACATGCAGGTGGGCCGTGAAGGTCAGGTTGTCATGGTCATGCAGTCAGTCACGGGGGTCTTGCTGGCTCAGGGCAATCCTTGATGCTTGAGGGGGTAGTTTCGCCTCCCATAGGGGATACTGCGCCTGCAGAGCTCCTGCTTGGGTTCAGAGAGAAGTGATGTGAAATGTTGGGGTCTGGGAGCCAATGGTCAAGAAAGAATTCTTGAGACATCTTCTGTACAAAAAAGTGGTTTTATCAAAGCACGGGGACAGGACCCGTGGGCAGAAAGCTTAAACTATTCAATAGAAAAAGACTAAAGTCCAGGTGCCTGGGGGCTCAGTCAGTTAAGCATCCGAATTCAGGTCATGATCCCGCACTCCGTGGGTTTGAGCCCCACGTTGGGCTCTGTGCTGAGAGCTCGGAGCCTGGAGCCTGCTTCAGATTCTGCATCTCTTTCTCTCTCTCTGTCCCTCCTCTGCTTGCACTCTGTCTCTCTGTCTCCCAAAAATAAATAAATATTTAAAAAATTTAAAAAGACTAAAGTCACTAAAAGAATGAAAAAATAATTCTTTCTAGCAATATATAGTTGCATATATAAAAATGGAGACTTTAGACAGAGAACTCCCCTCAAAATCAACAACATAAGTAAAAAATATAAATATAAATAAATATAAATAAATAAATAAATAAATAAATAAGGAGACTTAACAAGTACCTATACAAAAAATTATATTTTGGAAAATTTAGTAGGTGTTAAGTTATGTTACCCAGGGATTTTGAATCTTTGAGCAAGGAGACATTTTTAAACTTTAAGCTTTGTTAGCAGTTGCAATTATCCAAAATGTAGCTGGATATAAGGATCTAGTGAGAAATCTAGTTAACACCATTAATACTGAATTTCTTTCATGAACCATAATGTCATGGAAACAGTTATAATATTAGTTATTTGTTCTGGTAACTTTGCCAATGAGAGAAACTCAACTTGAAATAGCTTAAGGAAAATGGAAAGTTAATTATAAAGACAGAAGTATACAAATAAAGCTGGGCCTCAGTATCTGCTGGATGTGGGAGCCTGAATGCTATCACTATACTTTCTGCCTGTTTTCTCTACCTCTTTCTGCATGTTAGCTTCATTTTCCTTGCTCACCACAGGATAATTTTATCCCTATGGTGGGAAACATGACCCCTGAGAAATTCCAAGCTCTATGACTCACAGATTCTGCCAATGTTCTGGGCCCCAAGTCCATATATTCCAAAAAAAGGTGGGGTGTCATTGGCTCTACTTAAATAAAGGATCCTGTCCCAGACCAATCAGGAGGCCAGGTACTGAAATTGACCAGCTTGGGTCAGGTGCATACCTCTGACATAAAAACCTCTGTGGCCATAATGACAGGGCCATAGAAGAATAACAGCAGCCCCCATGAGACCCACATGGATGAAGGGGAGGGGAGGGAGACAGTTCCCACAGGGGATTTTCATACCGAGAAATCGTAAGTAATGGCTACAAGGACACTCTACCTTGACACATTTCCCTGAGGTTCTCTTAGAGCAGAGCTATTTGGAAGAATTGTCTGTGACAATGAACACTTTCTATATTTGTGCTGTGCTGGGCACTATGGTGCCCAGCCACATGCGGTTAGCGCCTCCCATATTGGACAGCACAACCTCAGCGCTACAGAAATGACACGATGCTGTTCAGGTAGGGACTGCCGAGTAAGTTCAGGTAGGTACTTGGTGGGATAAACTGTAATGTCTCTGATCAGAGAACAGTAATTTCCTGTGTGTGGATACTCTACCTTATCACCCAGTATGGTAAGAAATGTATCCATCAGGGGCGCCTGGGTGGCGCAGTCGGTTAAGCGTCCGACTTCAGCCAGGTCATGATCTCGCGGTCCGTGAGTTCGAGCCCCGCGTCAGGTTCTGGGCTGATGGCTCAGAGCCTGGAGCCTGTTTCCGATTCTGTGTCTCCCTCTCTCTCTGCCCCTCCCCCGTTCGTGCTCTGTCTCTCTCTGTCCCAAAGGTAGATAGACGTTGAAAAAAAAAAAAAAAAAAGAAATGTATCCATCAGGCTGTGTGGAAGTAATTAAAGATTGAGATGGGAAGAAAAAGATAAAAATAAACAGAAATCAAAATAATTATTTTTACTCTTTCATTGCCTCCAGCAATTATTTTCTTCAAGATTTGCTCCCTACCCCATTATAGGCAGCACAGTAACAACTAAGAGAAAAACTAAACATGCATTCTAGAATTTTTTTTATTCACTTAGATCAAATGGTAGTTTTCCCTCTTGCCACCTCAAGTTTTCAAGATACCGGAAGCTCTATCAGAGAAAAAAAAAGAAGAGAGCAATTCACACAGACACGAATTATTACCTTATATTTTCCTTCCATTATATCTTCTAAGACTTTCCTGCAGACTGAAGGGCCACCTACATTTCTCTTCCTTTTCCTCTCTAAATATAATGTGCTCTTGTATAATCTCTGCTATAATTTCCTATTGATCAATGAAGTTATTGCTGTTGGCTAAATGCATGGAGCAAGTACCCTCTGGTTTGTTGAGAAACTACCACTCAGTATGATACAAGCCTGTCAGCATGGGGGACTGATCAGAACTTCCAGTCATAGAGACTAACCTAACGCAAAATGTCCAACAAACACATGCTTAGTAGGATACAAACTACCTTGGCTAAACTTTATTCCCAATGAAGAAATATATTATTTTGTTCTAAGTAGGAGTACTCAATTATATTTAAAAGCTTTTTTCACAGCTGGATGTTCCCATAATGACAAGTGACCGTTATGTAACAATTTTCACTCAAAGGTCAGAAAGTATGCCACAAACCTTTTAAATGCCATAAATATGTCACACCAGTAAATACAGCCACCCCTCATGTAGAAGGCAGGAGGCGACATATAGAAGGCCTCAAGAATGTACAAATGTCAGAAGGAAATCGAATACTAAAGAAAATTAGTAATCTGAGTTAGATGAGAAAATCATCTTCTGCTGGAAAAAGTCATTTAAATCTCCTCAGCTTACATAACTTTAAATGTGTGGACCTGATACAGAGAAGGTTACTAAGTGCTTTTCTTGCTTAAATTCATCAAATACAAGAATGCCAACTACAATTCTTTGTATGAAAGTAGATACTCAATTAATTTTTGATGAGTGAGTAAATAAATGATAACAGGCTTAGGTGTCATGGGTCCTCTTATTAGTCATTTTTAAACTTTAATGTGTATATTGCATAATAATCTGATAAAATAGCCATTGATGATTGTGATAAAGAGAAATTTAAAACAACTCTGAAAAACCTGAAGATCACTTTATCTATCATAGTGTTTCTTTCTACTTATCATCTTCCCAATTACTTTTTCCCCAATATAGACTTTCTCTTTGCTTACCGTTATGAATGAAAGAGGAAATTTCCACAGAGCTTAACATGGTATAACATGCCATGTTCTGACATTAAAAAAAAGTTTGCAGGTATTTTTTTATTTTAAGGTGGAATGATTTATTAAAGGAATTATGGGACATCTTTTGAGGATTCAAACTGATGGGCCACAACAATCAATCATAGGACAATGATTTGTAAGAGTACAATTTGAGTTTTACATGATATGCTAAGGTTTGAAAGTGAATCATGAGCACAATTTGTTTCAATCACTACCATAAAGTTTTCATTTCATAAAGATGCTCACTAAATTTAAAAAACACCACAAGGGGCGCCTGGGTGGCTCAGTCGGTTAAGCGTCCGACTTCAGCTCAGGTCATGATCTCACACTCCATGAGTTCAAGCCCCGCATTGGGCTCTGGGCTGATGGCTCAGAGCCTGGAGCCTGTTTCCGATTCTGTGTCTCCCTCTCTCTCTGCCCCTCCCCTGTTCATGCTCTGTCTCTCTCTCTCTGTCCCAAAAATAAATAAACGTTGAAAAAAAATTAAATAAAAAAAATTAAAAAATAAATAAATAAAAAACACCACAAAATCTGATTTAAAAGACACTTGCTTAGTGACTCCCTAAGTAACCAATTTCTCTCTCCTAAAACAATATGCACAAATATTTTAACTTTCAATAGAAAAGGTTATGTAAAAATAATAGATATAGCTATTAGGGTACTTGCTACTTCTATCACTTTTTGTCTACTGCATTTTATTGTTTTAATTTACATGGGGAAAAGATGTACTTTTTTCAGATGCTAACCCCCATCCATCTTTTTTCTCCTCCACTCAGACTCCTCCCCCAACCAAAATACACTTGGTTGAGTTTATTCCTATATTACTAAATATTCATCCCATTTAACTCCAAAGGTAGAACTTGTACCTAGGGTAAAATCAGAAAGCTCTAAAGAAATTTAATGTCTGCCTAGGAAGAGGTAAGGCTTCTAGTGTTGATACCCCAAAATAATTCCCTTGCTATTTCAATACACTAGCTATCTATGTTATTCAACCTAGTCCTTCATTAAGAAATACGAATAGAGGGGCACCTGGGTGGCTCAGTCAGTTAAGCATGTGACTTCAGCTCAGATCATGATCTCATGGTTCATGGGTTCGAGCCTCACATAAGGCTGTGTGCTGACAGCTCAGAGTCTGGAGCCTGCTTCAGATTCTGTCTGTCTGTCTCTCTCTCCCCCTCCTCCACTCATGCTCTGTCTCTCTCTCTCTCTATCAAAAATAAAAAAATAAATAAACATTAAAAAATATGAATAGAGAGGCAAGGATCTCTAGACTTTGAAAAGAGCCTAAGTGAACAACTGCATAAATGATCCCAAGGGAAACTCAGAGAGTTTCAGAAAGATATTACAAGCTGTTAAGTAAAGGCTGCTATTGAAAGAATAAATAGAGAAAAATCCAAGAACAAGGAAGACTTACTGAAATTTTAAAATATGATTGTTGAAACAAAACGTTCATTAAAGGGGATGAAAATGGCATCAGGACTTTGGAAAACAGTTTGGCAGTTTCATAAAAAGTTAAACACACACCTACCATATGATCTAGTCATTCGTCTCCTAGATACTTGTCCAAGAGAAAGGAAAGCATATGTCCATGCAAAGACTTGTACATAAGTATTTATAGCATCTTTATTTGCCAAAACTGAAACAACCAAAAAGTTCACCAAGAGGTGAATGGATAGATAAGCCGTGGCATAACCATACAATGGAATAATACTTAGCAATTAAAAAGAAATGAACTATGAATATACACAGCATCATGGGTGAATCTAAAATAATTATGCTAAGTGAAAAAGTCAGAGATAAAAAAAGAATACATACTGTACAGTCCCATTTATATAAGTCTAAAATATGCGAATGACATAATATATAGTGACATAAATCAAATGAGTGGTTGCCTGGGGGAAAGGAGAAAGATGGTCTAGGGAAGACAGGAGGGAGAGATTACAAAGGGGCAGAAGGAAGCTTTTGGTGGTGATGGATATGTCCTTTATCTTGATGGTTTCATGGGTATAAACATATGTCAAAACTTACCAAATCATATGGGGCACCTGGGTGGCTCAGTTGGTTAAGTGTCTGACTTTTGGCTTAGCCTCAGGTCATGCTCTCACAGTTTGTGGGTTTGAGCTCCAAGTCAGGCTCCACACTGTCAGCTCGACGTCTGCTTGGGATTCTTGCTCTATCCCCCTCTCTCTCTCCCCTGCCCCACTCATGTTCTCTCTCTCTCTCTCTCTCTCTCTCTCTCTTTCTCAATAAATAAACTGAAAAAAAAAAGGACTTACCGAATCATACACTTTAAATATATGCAATTTATAGTTTGTTAAATATGCTTCATCAAAGCTATTGGAACAAAGAAAACAACAGAATATGAAGAAAACAAAACAAGATCTAGAAGAGAAAAAAAGAAAATTAATGGAAAATATGAGAAAAAATTATAATTCATTGATCAGGGGTGCCTGGGTGGCTCAGCCAGGTGAGCATCCAACCCTTGATTTCAGCTCAGGTTATGATCCCAGGGTCATGGGACAAAGCCCCGCAGTGGACTCTGCACTGAGTGTGGAGCCTGTTTAAGATTCTGTCTCTCTCTCTCTGCTCCTCTCCCCCATGCTCTCTCCCTCTCTCTCTCTCTTTCCCTCTCCAAATTAAAAAAAAATAATAATTCATAGATCAACTCTGGAAGTCCAGCATTTAGCTGATAAGAATTCAGAGTGAAAGAAAAGAGAATATGAAGCACAGATAGTTAAAGAAACAATGGAAAGGTATTTCTCAGATCTAAAGAAAGCTTCTGGACTTTAGATGAAAAGAGCCCTCCAAAAGCTAAATAAGCTCTTG
Organism: Lynx canadensis; assembly: GCF_007474595.2. Classification (NCBI taxonomy): domain Eukaryota; kingdom Metazoa; phylum Chordata; class Mammalia; order Carnivora; family Felidae; genus Lynx; species Lynx canadensis. The sequence goes on from NC_044319.2 coordinate 32,909,701, forward strand.
AATGAATAAAAACTCATATCTAGATACATCCCACTGCATTTCAGAAGAGGAAGGATAATGAAGATTCTTAAAGCTTCCAGAGATGGAAAAAAGGTAAATCAAAACAAAAAGTCAACTCCCCCAAAATGAGATTCAGGCATCAGAAATCCCAACAACAAAGTGAGTGTTAGGAAAGGACGGAGCTATGCCTATAGATTACTGGGGGAAAAATGATTATGAAACTTGAATTCTTTGCAAATCAAACTCAATCAAGAATGAGGGCAGCAGCACCTGGGTGGCTCAGTCAGTTGAGCATCTGACTCAATTTCAGCTCAGGTCACGATCCCAGATCATGGGACTGAGCCCTGCATTGGTCTCTGCACTGAGTATGGAGCCTGCTTAAGATCCACTCCTCTCTTTCCCTCCCTCTCTCTCTCTCTCTCTCTGTCCCTCCCCTGCTTGTACTCACCTCTCTCTCTCTCTCTCAAAAAAAAAATGAGGACAAAATTAAGTCATTTAAGGAATGCATGAGTTAAAAAAATCTACTGTCATACACATTTAATTAAAAAAATTTTTTTAACTTGATGATATAGCCTAATAAAATGAGAACAGATTCCAAGGAAGTGGAAGCTAGGGATCCAAGAAACAATGAAACTAACCTGTGAATACAATGAAAAGAAATCATAGGATGACACTGGAACAGTAAGCCTAGAAAGTAACACATTCAAATTAGAAAACAAAGTCTAAAGAAGATGTTCAGGAAGAAAATTCCTTCCATTCAACAATAAATATACTACAAAGCTGGAAGATCTTATTATTATCATGAAAAGGGCATATATTTCTTCTCTCATTGGAAAAAGAAGGCAATTAGATATTGTAGGGGGGAATCCATATGGTCTACACATGAAGCAAATTAAATATGGCATGATTTTGAGTAGTTCTTTTGGACAAGAAAACCCATTTTATCTAGACATTTGGAATATTCTCTTTCGGTCAGCACTGATTTAGCAAAATAGTATTACATTTTCCAATTTAGAATTCTAATCATAAAATTTGGGTCACAGTAAATAATATTTATTTAATCATAATATTATAAATATGTGTTCTAAAATGTTAAATAAAGTACAAAATCCTTAGTGTACAGAACAGAATGTAAATATTATCAATCTTGACATCATCAAAGGAAGAATATAGCCATCAGTGAGGCTAAAAAAGTGAAACAAAGGAATGAGAGATGAAAGTTTAGGGATGGTAATTTCTCTCCTCTTACATGATGGAGAATTTGAAGTTACTTTTTAAAACTGATGGAAGATAAGGAGAAGTTTTATATATTTTTAATTGATGTAAATGAATAATAGAATGTATATGTATCATATTGCTCATATATATATCATATTGTCCATATGTAATATATCATGTTTGCATATATTATACCTCATTTTATGTATATGGCATAGCATTGAATATATATTTAGGAGGAGAGGGAAAGGGAGAAGTGGTGGGAAATCCCTCTGCTTTCATAACCTGGAATCAACAGGTGTTGTCTAAACTTAGAAATCAAAACACAGAATTATAAGTATATTCTGTAGGATTATGGTGATAATTGCAAGAACCAAAAACATAAACATATCAAAGAAGCTCTTGGGAATATGCTAGGTACATGGGGAGTTCAAATTGGGAAATATGTATTTTTATTTTGTTTTATGCCATTCTATACATGAGTATGTTTTACTTTTATTAAAAACAAAAACATAAGTTAAGTGAGTCCCACTTCTGCTGCCTTCAGGAGGATAAGATCTATACTTACAATGTGTTTGACAATCTAGTTCCGAATGACCTTTTCAATCTTGTCTCCCAGAATTCATGCATCTGACCACCTCACTTTTTTCCTGAAAGCACACTGCTCTTCTGTTCCTTCATGCATGTCTTTTGCACATGACTACCTTTCTGTCTTAAAATGGAAGATAGGAATCTGCTTTGCTGGGGAAAGTTCTACTCAGCATTTATGAATAAGACCAGCAAGAAATCATGAAAAGAAGAAGGAGGAGGAGGAGGAGAAATTTGACTACATAAAAAGTTAAAAGCTCTGTATGGAAGAAAGACACTGTAAACAAAGTTTGATGACAAATACAAATTGGGAAAAGAAAGATTTGCAGCATATATGACAATGGGTACAGCATGGACGTAGCCAAATGCCTATGAGCAACTGACTCTACCACTTACCAGCTGCAAGATCTTGAGCAAGTTATTTAACTTTCATGTGTCACACAGTTTCTTTATCTGTAAAATGAGAATAATAATAGTACCAAATTTATAGGATTTTTGAGGAATAAATTAATTAGTACATGTAAAGCATTTAGAACAGCACCTGACATATATTAAGTGGCATATAAGTTTGAGATTTTAGTATACTGTTGAAGATTTTAAAGAGCACTTAAAATAAGAAAACAGTATCTTAGCACCTATTAGGAAAGTGGTCGTATAGATAAGAAGGGTCAAAAGAAGAAATACTAATGGGCATTAAGTATATGAATTTGCTCAAGCTTGCCATTTATAAAAGAAATGGAGATTAAAACAAGCGAGATGTCTTTTAAATATCAGATTGGCAAAGACATAAATGATTGATAGTGCTGAGTTTAGGTAAGAGTATGGACAACTGGGCATGATCTCAAATGTGGGGATGGGAGAGAAATAAATTGATAGAACATTTCCAGAGAACAATGTGGCAATATTCATCAAAATTAAAGATAAGTAGTATATTTTTGACCCAGTCATTCCAATTTTATGAATTTCTGCTAAATAAATAAGTTGATAAGACTATCTTTGTTTGTTTGTTTGTTTGTTTGTTTGGAACAGGAAACAATTAGAAACAACCTAAATGTCTATCAATAGGAGTCAGTTAAATAAATTAGGATTCATCCCTGTAATAGAATACTATCCATTTATCAAAAATGGATGGAGTGGAGCCACATTGATTGACGTACACAATAGCCACAGTGTATCAGGTACATCAGAGAATTGCCTATTCTCTGGTAGGCAATTTATCTGCAACATTTCATTTACTTCTCATCACAACTATGTAAGTTATATCATGTTATTAGATCAGTATTATAAAGAAGGAAACAAATTCAAAGCCCTTCGGTGACTATAAAGGTCACAACTCAAACCTAGGCCCACTGACTCTGAAACCCATGTTCTTAATGTCAATGCCATAATGCAAATAGATTATAAGGCAGTTCATACTCTGTAAGCTGATTTGTTATATATAATAAATATGTAATGTGGTTTTACGTGTCAACTTGACTGGGCCATGGGGTGCCAGATATTTGGTCAAACATTATTGTGGGTGTGTCTATGGGGGTTTTTCTGGATGAGATTAATATTTGAATTGGTAGACTAAGTAAATCCTTATCCAAGCAGCTGAAGAACTGAATAGAACAAAAAGGCTGAGTAAGAGGGAACTCTTCTTGCCTGACAGCCTTGAGCTGGGACATCTGTCTTTTCTGGCCTTTGAAGGTAAACTGAAACATCGGCTCCCCTTGGGTCTCCAGCTTGCCAGATTTTGGATTAAACTTACACCATCAGCTCTCCTGGGTCTCCAGAGAGCTAACTGCAAGACATAAAAAATAGCCATAATCTGGGGATTTATAACCATGTGAGCCAACTCCTTATAATCCCTCACTCTCTCCCCATCCATATAAAGAGAATATATATACACACACACACACACACATATATATACATATGCATATATACATATATATACACACACACATATATATACACATATATATATACACACATGCATATACATATAAACAGGATATATCTCCCTGGAGAACCCCAATACATATGTAATAACACATTTTTAAGGCACAGGAGTATTGGATGGATATACACCAAACTGTTAACAGCTGTTTCCTCTGGAGGGCCAGAGCATGGAATAGGCTCTCACTTTATATTTTATCATTCTTTGGTCTTTGAATTTTTCACAAATAACAAGAATAGCATTTAAGGTTAAAAGTATATAATTATATTCTGAAAATACAACTTCAAATGGCTGCTTCCCCTCTCTGTGATTCCTTCCAACCCTCTCTCCCTGAATCAGAGGTAAGAACTCCCCTGACATTTTGCCTTTACATATATTAGAAAATTTAGAGTATCTCTTTGTCATTGAATAGGGCCTAGACTGAGTCCTAAATACTTACCCTGTTTCATTCATCTTCCTGGTCCCCTTTCACTGAGAAAGCTAAAATGGGGAATTCCTCAAATAGATTTGGTTTGAGCTGGACATGGTAAGCTAACCTGAAGGAGGAGGTATGCATTCAACCCTCTTTGCCTGTGTTCCCCTTCTCTTTGTTTTCCTGAAAGGATTTTACTGCTCTCTGTTAGGGACTATTCCCTTTTGATTTAGCCTCCTTTATGTCTGAGGCTTAGTTATATAATCACAGCTGAAGTTCTTTTTTCTCCCAAATTTCCTATGGAGAGCTTTTCTTTTGATGCTGGTCATTGGGAAGTCACTTAATGTTCTGAGCTATGCCTCTGCAGAATGGGAGAACCTAGATCCAGGGGACAATTTTAAAGAAAAGTTTGCACAATAATAGGAAGAATTCACAGCCCAAAGGAAACACATGAGTATAAACACTTCCAATTGTCCAAATTGGGGGCAAAAGTTGGATTTATACACTTCTCCTCTCTCTCCTTACTGTCATGGGAAGATTTCAGAAATATCCCAGTCTTGTATTCTGAACTCCCTCGCTCTGACTATATACCATATAATGACTATCGTTTTCCTTTGTGCATCTTAAATAAGAATATATACTTGTGTAGTTGTTTGTGCAGAATATAAAAGTACTAACTGTAAAACTTTGTTTTGTAGTTAAAATGGCCAACACCTGAACTAAGCTACCTGATCTATGTTCTTGGATTATCCAAAGCAATAAACTAGAGAGGAGACAGGATAAGAACTCTGTCCAGAATACTATAGTATTTGTGCTGCACTTGCACAAACCTGAGAGTGAGTGCCTCCTTAAATTTTGCACCTTGGACATTTTGCTTACCTCATTCTTAGTCCTGACCCAGGATCCTGCCATCTCCAGCTTCCCCAGGTCATAGCAGTAGGAGAGGATCCCAGTAGAGATATATTTTTCCCACTCCCAGTGCCACCCACAGTGGTTCCTTATCAGTAAAAATGTAATTAATGAGAAGTCCTCAATAAAGTCTTCCAGTAAATGAAAGAAAACAGAATAGAGAAGACCTGTGTCAGAAGGAGCACAAGTGGAAAGGACTCGAGTTTTCATTGAGGGTAAGTTTAATTTTCACATAAGGGCACCTACTAAAATTCCTAATGTGATTTTAGGTTGCAATTTTAGATTTTTATTATCTATCACAAAGAAAGCAATAATCCCATTCTCCTTTGCCCTAGTAAGAAATATCTGGAGTGAATTCAGCAGCAAGATATTTCTAATTATATTCTATGAGAAAAGGTTAAAAAACTGATAATGTTTAGTCTGAAAAAGAAATGACTCAGGGACTCCATGGTAATTGTTTTCAAATATTTGAATGGTTGCCAGATGAAAAGGGATCAGGCTTATTCTGTATGGTCACAAGAGTTAGAGCCAAAACCAGTGCATGACAGCTGCACAGAAACAGATCTTGGCTTGTTATAGGCCCTGGTGCCCAGATTATTATTGTTACAAATAATCCCTCTTGGTTTAGTGTGCAAGATAATTGGATTTCTTACCACAGTAAGCCAGATTGCAATCATACCTTACATGTAAGCTCTATTGGAACAGAATTATGCTAACGGGCCCAGTCAACAAAAACATTAGATGGATGGCTGATTTGGGAAGCTGCCATCCTTCCTTTCTTCCATGCTTTTCCCCTCAGACTCACTTGGCTTTTTTTTTCTTTTCACCCTGTGTTGGTGGAGGCCCTTGGGATATTTGGAAATGGTGAAGTTTTCCCAGGTGGGTTTTCTTCTTGCTACAAGACTTTTCCTGAAACCTATTCCATATTCTCTCCATCCCTTCTTCTCCCACAATCCAGATCCCCAGAAGCTTTCACTTTATCCCAGATATGTGCTTTTAAAACCCTAAGGACCATCTGCTGGTTTTGTCACATGGACCAGACCTTAGACCTTGCACTACCCCTCCTCTTCCTCTCTCACTTTCCCTGTCTTTCTCTCCCTCTCTTCTCCCTTCTCTTCTTTTATATTCTTGTTTTAATCTCCAAAGATTCACCTCTAGTCTCCCTAAGATCAAGAAGATAGAATGGTGGGGTGCCTGGGTGGCTCAGTTGGTTAAACGTCCAACTCTTGGTTTCAACTCAGGTCATGAAATCACAACTTGTGGGTTCAGACCTAGCATCAGGCTCTGCGCTGATGGACGGAGTCTGCTTCAAATTCTCGGTCTCCTTCTTTCTCTGCCCCTTACCTGTTCTCTGTCTCTCTAAAAAATAAATAAACATTAAAAAAAAAAAACAAAGAAGCTAGAATGGAGAACAATTGATACTCATATACAGACTTTCCATCTCTGAGACTCTACGATTTTAAGACATGCTTGGGGTGGAAAGGAACATGGTGTGCTTGAAGGATGGTGATATTTGCAAGATACAGGAGTTGAATTAGGGAATAGTAAGAATTATATTAGAAGATCCTGAACCCCAGACTGAGGATTTGAGACTCCTCTGAAATCTTGCAGGGCCTTTAGTAAGAAAGTGATATGTTCAAAGTGATGTTCTAGTCAGAAAATTATAAGATGGAGTATAGGATTAGTTGAGGAAGGTTGGGAATAAAGGCAGAAACTCATTAGAAGATGCTCTGTCGTCCAGGAATAAGATAATGGAAGTATGGACAATGGTAGCAGATATGGGAATAAAAAGGAAGAGTTGGGTTCAAGAGGCATGTTAGAAGAATTTTGACAATACTTTATGTATTAGACGGTATTGTTTTATCTGTCCACAAAAATATATCTCTCTTTCTTTTTCTTTCTTTCTTTCTTTCTTTCTTTCTTTCTTTTCTTCTTTCTTTCTTTTAGGAGCTGCCCATCTCCCACTTCAACCACGTGATCCTGGAAATGCTGAGGTGCAGCCATGAGAATGCCCCTCATAGACCTCCTACTGCAGGGAACACAACTGACTAAGGGTCCCAGCTGCTGTGTTTCATAATCCATCTCTGTGTTTGCACGGAGGCCACACTTCCCACACGCTGTTCTTGCCACCAATTGAGTATGACTGGAACACCAAGGTAGATCTGTTCCTGGGTGATGAGGAGACAAGGGGACTCCTTTTTTCAGCCAACTTTGGCTCAAGAACGACCCGATAGCTTTTGCTGAACTTGCTACAAACTGTAGAAAACTCTCTCTCTCTCCTTCACTCAGGGTCAGACTGCATCATCTAAAGGTTTCCCTTTACATCCAGCTCCTTACATACAGGCATCTCCCCAAATAAAATCCCTTATGCATTTAATCCCATTTGGGCAATCTGCTTCTTTCGAGGGCATGAACTAATATAACTGCCAATCCAGAGAACAGCATCCCACAAGTCCCAATGGTTGGTCCAAGAAATAGGCCTATGACTCAAGCTGGACCAAAGGAATGCCTTCTTGAGACTGGCTGAACTTAAACTGGAGGCCAAACTCAGTTTTTCCTCATGCACACTGAGCTGTAGGTGTGTGACATCAAGGCTTCTACTGGCTCTCAGCCTTGTGGAAAATACCCAGCAAGTTTAGTTACTGTCCAGAGAGAAAGCACATTCTTGCTGCACCAGTTTGCTGGCTCTAGTTCCAGAGGTTCCTAGACCTAGTCCACTTCTGCTTTCTTGATTCTGGGAACTACCTTTGGATCCCCCAGAAAATTCGCTTCTTTTCCTTAAGCTAATTGGAAACTCCACTGCTTGCAACCAAACGAGTCCTAACTAACACGTATAGTGACAAAACAGATTAAGTACAGGAAAAAAGCAGAATTCGTTCTGAAGTTATAAACACAAGAGACCAGAAATATAGGAATTAGAAACATTTTATGGAAGATGATTCAGGCATGACAGGATACCAAAATCAAAATGTTCTATAGATTACTGGGGTTAGTATGATTGGAACCTTAGGGAGAGGTCTTAGGCAAGAGATATAGATACTGCACGGACTTGCCAGGTGATAGTGGAATGTAAAAAAAGGTAATACATTGGCTTTGCACTGTAATGAGATGATCATTTGCTCTATTTTTATTTTCATCCTTGTACATAACCTATATGGAAGTGTCACTAACATAGTATTCCTTCCTCATAATGTAATTTGGTAATTAGTTCAAATTAACTGTTTTTTTTTAAAATTTGTTATAACCAAGTTTAAATGAGGTTAAAGCCGAAATAATGGTTAAACCAACACGAAGCTGGCTTGTACTATAAATATTTTGTGTGTGGGGGGGGGTGCACAACCCAATTACAATTACTTTGAATTGTAATTACAATTAAATTAAATTACAATTAAATGACAATTAAAATTACAATTAATAATTTCATATATCCAAAAGAATGTGAATGAAGAGCAGAAAAAAATCCTACTGATGTGTCATCACAATTGTTGAAAAAAATAAAACTAGAAAAAAGAAGAAATTGAATGCTAAGTCATTCTACAGCTAAGTCAACATGGATTAACTTTTTAAAAATTTTCCTCCACAATCCCTTTTCTGAGTCACTTGCCTCGTAAAATTTAAGTCCAATGTCACTGTTACAAACAGTGATACATTTGAGGACACAGAGAATTTGAAAATATATGACTCTCTTTAAGAGATAAGAAACTCTTTCCCAGGAATTGATCAGGCCAGTAGTGATGAGGTGGTTGTGATAATTATGATATTCTGCCATGCCCTCATTGATCTGTGTTCTCAATTTGAATTTTTCAACTAAGAACTTTTGGCAGCAACCTTGTAACTCTTGCCAAAAATTTACTCTGGTGGCCATCCAAACTAGTGAGTTAAGCAAAACATTCCACAATAGGTGTTAAATAGCTGAACCTTTCTTTTATATACCTGCCTTAATAAATTCATGTGTTTCCTTGACTCCTGAAATAAAATCAGATTTTTTTTTTTTTTTTTTTTTTTTTTGGTAACAAGCATAAAAAGGCCTTCTCTACAGGTGGTTTCTCAAAGTGTGGTCCTTAACATCACATGAGTACCATCTAGGATTTGTTAAATATACAAATTCGTATGCTCCATCTCATATCAAACAAATCAGAACTTTTGGAGTTAGGACCTGAAGACACACATCTTTAAAAAGCACGCCCCCTCCAAGGTACTGTCATGTAAACAAAGCTTTACTCCACAAGACTGGTCTGAAGGAATATTTTCCCTTCTATAGATTATTTTAAGTTCAGTAATCTAACACATACTGAAGTGTTTCAAGTAAAAAAAAATATTGAAGAATACTTTCTTGGTATCTCAAGAAGAAGAAACACCAGAGAAACAAATCTTTTAGGAAACAAATCTTCCTGCTTATGATACATCCTCCTGTTTCTGAGAACAGTCCTCCCACTATCTATAGTGAGACCCAGGGAGTCCATGTTTAGTATAGTCAAATATGTATAGTCAAGTGTAGTCCTACTTACTCTTTGGTTCTAATTGATTGAGCTAATTGATTGGGGTAATACCTAACTGAAATGGACCAATCAATCCCAGTCAAACCTCATTCTGTAATTTGAACTGAGAAAGCCAAAGAACATCACAGTTGGGACATCACCTTAAGGTCTAGCATGGAGTTCACTAACTTCCAACATCCAAAAACCCCAGAGCTGCCCTGTTCTCAGTCTTCACTAGGCCCGAGATAAAGAAGATATTTCAACAGTGAAACAAGAACAGGATAAAAAGTAACAATTAGAGAATACAAAAAAAGATTTTGAAACTAAAATAATATATAAATTTAAAATTCAAATATAAACAGCTGAAAGATATAGTGAAGACATCTCCCAGAAAGTTGAGGAAAATGACCAAGATACAGAAAATAGGATAAGAAGGGGTATCTGAGTGGCCCGGTTGGTTAAGCATCCAACTCTTGGTTTTGGCTCAGGTCATGATCTCACAGTTCGTGAGATCAAGCTCCATGCTTCAAGTATGGAGCCTGCTTGAGATTCTCTCTCTGCCCTTCTCCCTCTCTCTCTCTCTCTCAATAAATAAGGAAATAAAACTTAAAAAATAGAGAATAAGAAAAGAACATAAGGTGACACAGAAATTCCAGGGTTGCAAAAAAAAAAAAAAAAAAACAGAAGAAATCATCAAAGAAAAAAATCTAGAAAATTTTCTGTATTTGAAGAACAAGATTTTTCAGATTGAAAGGCTACTCTGAGTGCGTGGTACAAGTGAATGCCTTGTACACCAGAACACATCTCAGCAATTTTTAGAATTCCGGGAAGGCAAGAAGATCAGAAATCAGATGTATCACAAGGATAAATATAGAACAATCTGATTACATAACAGTAGCTCAATAAATTATAAACTAGAAGGCAATAAAGAAATGCCTTTAGGGGTGCCTGGGTGGCTCAGTCGGTTGAGCGGCTGACTTCAGCTCAGGTCATGATCTCGCGGTCCGTGAGTTCGAGCCCCGCGTCGGGCTCTGTGCTGACAGCTCAGAGCCTGGAGCCTGTTTCAGATTCTGTGTCTCCCTCTCTCTGATCCTCCCCTGTTCATGCTCTGTCTCTCCCTGTCTCAAAGATAAATAAAACGTTAGAAAAATAAAATAAAAAAAATTTAAAAAAATTAAAAAATAAAAAAGAAATGCCTTTAGAATTCTGCAGAAAAATTAATTCCTAAGCTTCTATATCCAACCAAGTTAAAAAAAAAAAAGTGGAAGGGTTGGGGCGCCTGGGTGGCTCAGTTGGTTGAGCATCCAACTTGGCTCAGGTCATGATCTCGCAGTTCATGAGTTCAAGCCCCACGTCAGGCTCTGTGCTGACAGCTCAGAGCCTAGAGCCTGTTTCAGATTCTGTGTCTCCCTCTCTTTCTGCCCCTCCCCCACTCTCTCTCTCTCTCTCTCTCTCTTTCTCTGTCTCTCTCTCTCTCTCAAAATAAAGATTAAAAAACTAAAAATTAAAAATAAAGTGAAAGGGTAGAATAAATACAGTTTTAGACATCTATGGTCTCAAAAAAATCTTACTTCCTATGCATCCTTTCTCAAAAACTTACTTGGGAATGTTTTCCAACATACTAATTGAAGAAGCCAAAAAAGGGAAAGATATAGATTATAGGAAACAGGAGCTTAACATGTAAGAGAAACTCTTAGAATCCCAGGAAGATGATGATAAAGGAAGAACCAGGAGACATCTGGACACCACACATAGAAGGCAATGAGTTCTCACGGGCCAAGTCACAAGGCTCCAAGAGAGACACTTCCTCATGAAGATGAATGCGAAAGAACACTTAATGTGCTTCAACATCTTGACAGGGTATTTAGATACATGAGCTTGAATCAGTGATGGGCACACAGAGACCTAAGAAGCTTTAAAAAAAAAAAAAGATAATGATCAACTTCAATTTGTAGGAAAATAAAGGTAATCATATTTACTACAATGCTTACCTCTGAATAACAATCACTTAGTCATCACATGTAAACATTGAATATTGATCTAACCAGAGTATAAATTAACACTTTGAGAGTATAAAAACTATGGAAAGTGTGCATATGAGTGGTAAGAGTAGGGGATAGAAAGAGAGCTAAATCCTAATCTGTAGTGGAATAGATCGTGATTAAAACAGAAAAATTAAGTAGCAACAATACAACCATGATATTTGAAGATACGTAGAAAGATACCAAAATAATCAGGTAAACAAGGGGAAATAAATGTCTATTAGAAGGAAAAAAATTGGGCTGCCTGGGTGGCTCAGTCAGTTAAGCATCTAACTCTTGGTTTTGACTCAGGTCATGATCTCCTGGTTCGTGGGTTCCAGCCCCATGTCATGCTCCATACTGACAGTGCAGAGCCTGCTTGGGATTCTCTCCTCTCTCTGCCCTTCCCCTGCCAGCTCTCTCTCTCTCTCTCTCTCTCAAAATAAATAAATTACAATTTTTAAAAGGGGGAAAAAAAGAAGGAAGAAATTGTGGGAGAGGGCCAGGAGGTTTCTCTTTTTTATTACGAACCTTGTAGGACTGTTCTGCTGTTTAAATATGTGCACATTTCTTTTTTTAAAACTGAGCTCACAACATGGCACTATTCTTTGAGAGAGCAATTTTTTTTTAAGTTTATTTATTTTTTTGAGAGAGAGAGAGAGAGAGCGCGCAGGGGAGGGGCAGAGAAAGAGAATCCCAAGCAGGCTCTGTACCAACAGCTCTGAGCCCAATGTGGGGCTTGAACTCATCAATCATGAAATCCTGACGTAAGCCAAAACCAAGAGTTGGATGCTTAACTGACTGAGCCACCCAGACGCCCCTGATTCTTTTTAAAAAAGAGGGTTTTTGAACTTGAATCATAGAAATGCACAAGTTGGGAAGGTCTCACAATTGGTGTGTCAGTTTGAGCCCTCTGGGAAGCAAATGTCGAGGTAGAATCAGAAGCACAAGAGGTTCATTGAGGCTAATGCCTGTGAAAGAGAATGGAGAAAGAGAATAGGAGTAGGTATGGAAAGCCTCAGACCACAGTGTAAGTCTGACCTCTGTTAAAGAAGGGGCAAGATGGGGATTGGGTAGAAAGAGCTTCAGACTGTGGTGCAACTCTGAGAAAGTTTGAGTCAGTCCATTAGTGAGCTCCAGAGCAAATACTGCCTCTTGGAGAAATTTCCCTCTGAGCAGAAATGGTCAAACTCTAGATGCCCCACCGCATTCAGTCTTCAGCTCTATCTCTTCACAAAGAGAGCCCTTCCCTGCCTTGAACACTGCAACATATCCTTCACCATCTCCATGGTTCATACAGGCTTTCTTCCAGTAGAGAAAAGCTTAGCAGGAAATTAATGAGATAAGCTATAGCACCCATCTCTACAATTGATTGTAGGGTTGCAACTGGTACTCATTATTTTCTTCTTCCACTATCCATTCTAAATGTTACTCACACTGAGCTATCGCTTCTGGAGCTGTTGGCAGGTTACAGGGTGGTGTGGCCAACCCACATTTCTGAGGAGTCTGAGCCCCTGACTCCTTCATCAGGTCAGAGTTGCTGCACTTCTCCATTCACAGTCACAACTGGTCAATAGAGCACCAAGAAGCAAGCAAGAAGATCCTCTGCATTCCATAGATATCCCTCTCTGCCCTTACTGTATAATGGGAGACTTACCTCCTCCTGATAATCAGAGCTAATTACCTCTGACAAGACGGTGACTCTTTTCTCTCTTGCTCTCTTGATCGCTGGACACAGGAGTCCAAAGTGGCCAGTGGCAGTTTTAGGTTATAGTTCAATAGGACCCCAGCAATAGTGCTTCCTCTTTGAGGATCAAAACCTATAAGCCCTGTAGAGAGCAGAATTGTGGGAACAGGAATCACAAAGCCCCCAGTGGGTCTTTAGAAATGATGGTAAGTGGGGCCACTCACATTTCCACTCCATGGTTCCCAAGCCATATGTAGAAACCTGACTAAGGGTAAAGTACATATACTCCATCCTTCCGAAGTATGTTCCCAGGCTGGTACTCGGTTGTAACTTCAGCGGGTCATTCAGTACTCTGTCAGACCTGTTGCTGCTGGGTGGTGTGATAAATGAAATGCCCAGTAGATCCAATGGTCATGGGTCCCCCTCCTGCAGCTCCTTTGCTGTGAAGTTGCTCCCCTGGTCAGATGATAAAGGTGACTCCCAGTCACATGGATACTGTGAGTGATTCTATGCTTGTGAATTGGGCACTCCATAATGAATGTCACAATGGCACTGGCTGAGGCTCTATAGGCAAAAAAGGCAAATTCGTACCTGGAGTAAGCTTCTTCTCCTGTGAAAATGAATCACTAGTCCAGGGTAGTATGCTTTAAACTGAATGGTCAGTTGGTCTCTCAAAGCATAGTGCCATATTGTGAGCTCATTATCACTCTCTGTTGCTGGCAGCTTGGACATTCAGAAGCAGAGGTAGTTATATAGGTCTTGGTAAGTAGGACTCCATGTTCTTGAGTTCATGCATAACCTCTATCTCTGACACCACTATCACTTTGTTCGTGCACTTTCATTGTGCCAGTTCTTGGGTTCCTGATGATAAAGGCAGGCTGAGGTCAACTGGCCAAGTCATTTTGTCTACTAGGTTGTTCAGTGCTTCTTACATGTTGAATGCATGCTGATGGGCCTGCCTATGCCACCATTGTAACAGGAGAGCCACAATGACACTTTAGGTTCCAGGTTAATTTCCTATGTCCAATAATCCCCCCAAATATCTGGGCATTCTCCTTTCTCTGAGTAAATGCCTGAAGGTCCTTTTGGGAAGGACTAGAAGAATCTTTACCTTATATTTTCATGGGTACCTATTCACATTTTCAGTCAATAGATTTGGGGTCTGAGAATTGGCATAGGCCCAATTGGCTTAGGAATTAAGCAAGGGGTCACAACTTCTTACTGGGGAAACTGCCCTCAACCTTCTGCTTACCCATTCTTGCTTTCTCCTGATTGTATGAAGCAACGCCTTTGCTGGTTTCCCATTTATTTTTGTCCCTAGGAATGCTCTGTTCACTTAATAGTCTCCATAGCTCCCTTGTTGATTAAGTCTCCTTAGCTGCCTCTCCATATTTATCGGTCATTACCATAATTGTTTTCCCTGACTTTTGGCAGCTAAGGGCCACCTACTGGCCTCTGTTGTTGCAGAATCCCACCGTCCCGACCACTATTGATGAGCCTTGTTCTGTGACTGCATCATCTACCATCAGCCCTGGCCTACAGAAAAGAGCCAATACTTGTCTTGGTGAGACTGGTGCCTGTCTCATTAGCACATTCCTGATAGTTTGAGAACTGATGTGACTTCTAGGCTCTCTTATAGAACATAATCCTCTGGTGGGTCTTCTGACCTCACATAACATATATTTTCCAATATGGCCACTTTCTTGAGCCTTTAAGTCCCTTCTTAAAGCCTAGTGATTAACCTAGCAGCCAGGAGAAGAAGGAATAACTCCTTGTGTGCAGTCCCTGTGCTAGTTACTAAACGCTGGAATGGGCCACTTAAGCTGCCCGGCCACTTCTCAGTTTTTCCTTTTTCTTTCTTTTTTTTAATGTTTATTTTTGAGAGAGAGAAAGACAGAGCAGGGGAGGGGCAGAGAGAGAGGGAGACACAGAATCCAAAGCAGGCTCCGGGCTCTGAGCTGTCAGCACAGAACCCATGTGGGGCCCAAACCCACAAATCGGGAGATCATGACCTGAACTGAAGTCAGATGCTTAACCGACTGAGCCACCCAGGTGCCCCTGAGTTTCCTCTTTCTGATAATTTCTCCAAAATATTAGTTATTTCTAAAAGTTCACCTCATAAATTTACTTAATTACATCCTATATGTTTTACAAAAGAGTTTCTTAAAAACACTACGATGGGGGCGCCTGGGTGGCCCAGTCGGTTAAGCATCCAAGGTTAAGCGTCTGACTTTGGCTCAGGTCATGATCTACCAGTCCATGAGTTCAAGCCCTACATCAGGCTCTGTGCTGACCGCTCAGAGCTGGAGCCTGCTTTGGATTCTGTGTCTCCCTCTCTCTCTGCCCCTCCCCCCTCCACTGGCGCTCTGTCTCTCTCTCTCAAAAATAAACATTAAAAAATAAATCCACAGTGATGATAAGAGGAGAGTGAATATTTGGGGGCTAAGTAATCATCATTGCAATATACATCATAAAGGTATGTTCCCTGTTGATAAGAATTTTTCTAATTACCTGTTATCGTACACCACAACCGAAAAAATTAGGATACTCTTCTTAGAAGAGTGTCTTTATCTTTTTTCCTTAGCAATTGATATTATGACAGCAAGAAGAGCAAGCAAAAGTGCATCAGTGCCAAGTACTCCCTCTCCTCCTCATTTCACTAACATCCACTGCTCTCCAGCAAATATGCATATAAATAAAAGACCTACAAAGAAGATGTTTTGCCATGGAAATAATGAACCAAAACTACCCTACTGGGTAGTCACAGGGGATTTTGGCAATCTATCTTCCAAATGTGTGCATCTGTATTCTAAGACAAGGATAAAATATTAGAAAAGCTTCACTTCATACTCATTGGCCCTATATTGCACGTCCCCAAATTCTACTTTGCTTTCCAGTGCAATAGTCCTACTAATGACAATCAGAGTAATCATGGGACCTTATCCCTCTAGTCAGTAATAGTCCTTAGTCAGTCAAAGTATAATAATAGCTATCATTTATTGAACACCTACCATATACCACATCATTTAATCCCCAACACCACATAGATATTATTATATCTATATACCTTCATATTACACCTATATACCCATATAGAGGGAGGGGACTGGTTGCTGTAGCCTGCAAACACAAAACACTATTTGTTTGTTTGTTTAATTCAACTTTCCTCTTCCATCGTATATATGATTCTGGAAAGTCTCTTCCAATATGCTATAGAGTGGAGAGTAGTATAAATACACACACACACACACACACACACACACATAAACCCATACATGCAAAAATATTATGAAAGGGTCTTAAACATAGTTCAAGGAATCACACCTGAAATCATTATTATACTACCTGCTAACTAACTTGGATTTAAATAAAATTTTTAAAAATTAAAAAAAAAAAGAATATCAGGGGCGCCTGGGTGGCTCAATTGGTTAAGCGTCTGACTTCAGCTCAGGTCATGGTCTCATGGTTTGTGGGTTCGGGCCCCGTGTCGGGTTCTGTGCTGATGGTTCAGAGCCTGGAGCCTGCTTCGGATTCTGTGTCCCCCTCCCTCTCCTCTGCTCCTCCCCCACTCACACTCTCTCTTTCAAAAATAATAAATAAACATTAAAAATTTTTAAAAAAGAATATCATAAGGAAAAGAAAATACATTTTTAGTATTGTACTATGTTAAATCCATGTGTATGTAAGTGGCCCCAGACAATTCAATCCCGTGTTGGTCAAAGGTCAACTATGTTTCATATTCTAAACAGTTATCCTATAAAATGAACCGTGGAATATAACCCATTTTTAAGTAAAAAAAAAGGAATCAACACCGTTCAAACAAGTTACTTGTATGTTTTTTTTTTTTTTTAATGTTTTTTCAACGTTTATTTATTTTTTGGGACAGAAAGAACAGAGCATGAACGGGGAGGGGCAGAGAGAGAGGGAGACACAGAATCGGAAACAGGCTCCAGGCTCTGAGCCGTCAGCCCAGAGCCCGATGCGGGGCTCAAACTCACGGACCGCGAGATCGTGACCTGGCTGAAGTCGGAGGCTTAACCGACTGCGCCACCCAGGCGCCCCTACTTGTATGTTTGACTCAGCAGTTAGGCCTAGTTGCTATGTAGCATTTTAACAAGTAATCATATTGATTTAATTAAGTTGCTAGGGGAGCCTATTAACAAGTAATCATATTGGGCACCTGGGTGGCTCAGTCCATTAAACGTCAGACTCTTGGTCTCAGCTTAGGTCATGATCTCACAACTCATGAGTTTGAGCCCCACATTGGGCTCTGTGCTGACAGCGTGGAAACTGCTTGGGATTCTGTCTCCCTCTCTTTCAGCCCCTTCCCACTCTCTGTCTCAAAAATAAGTAAATAAACATTTAAAAAAAGAACAACAAGTAATCATATTAATCTTGTGTTTGTATATAGATTTAGTTTTCAGTGGGCTAAAATATGAAACTGTGATTAAAATATGAAACTTCGGTTCACATGGTTAAAACATGAAACTAACACGTGTTCAGTCTTAGCTGCCTCTCCATGCCTTTTTTTTTTTTTAATTTTTTTTTTTCAACGTTTATTTATTTTTGGGACGGAGGGAGACAGAGCATGAACGGGGGAGGGGCAGAGAGAGAGAGACACAGAATCGGAAACAGGCTCCAGGCTCTGAGCCATCAGCCCAGAGCCTGACGCGGGGCTCGAACTCACGGACCGTGAGATTGTGACCTGGCTGAAGTCGGACGCTTAACCGACTGCGCCACCCAGGCGCCCCTCTCCATGCCTTTCTAAATGTTTCTACCATTCTACCCTGAACGATAGAAAAAATACTCCACCGGCCACTGTGCCTCTGCCTGGGCTGGCTCCCTGTCCCTCCTGTCTTCCTCCCCTTGTTCAGAGTGTCTTCTATACTGCCCACAAAGGCACGGGAATGAAAGGTTACTGTGAAGAGAAAACGGAAAGGAATAAAAAAGAGGAAAATCAAGAAACTATTACCAGGAGGAGATATACAATCAAATTTCAAATGGAAAGCTGTAGGGCATTGGTATAAATGAGCACACGTAAAATATATCCAAATAAAATACAGATTTTACACAAATATGCAGACTAGACTGCTTCCTTTTTTTAAGATTTTATTGTTATGTCATCTCTATACCCAACATGGGGCTCAAACTTACAACCCCGAGGTCCAGAGGCATATGCTTCACTGACCGAGCCAACAGAGTGCCCCCTGACTAGACTGTTTCATAGCGGTATTTTGGGGTCTTGAGGAAGACTCTACGAATAGCACATGAGGTTAAAGCATGGAATTTATCATTATATCTGGGATTTAACTGAGTCTTCGTCCCAGTAAGGCATATTTTAAGCGATATTTTTAACATTTCTCATCCTGAATTTGTTCAAATATTAACTCCTTTTAGCCAGATATTTAGTTGCTACAAGCTTTTATCTCTCTGAAACAAATGTAGTGATAACTTATAGTGATATTTTAAATAAACCCAAAATTTTCTTGTATGAAAATGTCTCAAGGGGGCTTTATTTATTGCTTGAGGTATAGGCCACACTATTAATTGGAGAATTTCTTATCCTCTTTGTATAAATTTCCTTTCATTAAAAAGCAATTGGATATCATTTCAAAACTGTAGGAC
This sequence comes from Lynx canadensis, assembly GCF_007474595.2. Taxonomy (NCBI): domain Eukaryota; kingdom Metazoa; phylum Chordata; class Mammalia; order Carnivora; family Felidae; genus Lynx; species Lynx canadensis. The sequence goes on from NC_044319.2 coordinate 32,928,581, forward strand.
ATAACCTTAGTGGCGTTTATGAACACTTGTATTTATTTGCAGACTAAGTAAATTAGTCCACGAGCAGCGCTTTGAAAAACTTAAGGAGCAACTTTTCAAAATACATAATGTTGTGAGGGATGACTATTTTGTTCATTAACAGTTTTAGGGTTTTAATAATTTAAAATGACTCCTTCTCACTGGAAGTTCATGTTTTGCGATATAACGTGAATTGAAAATAAATAGCAGTTTCATACATTGTTTTCGCTTTTATTTATAGAACTATCAGCAGCCGAAAAGAAAACTAGGATGCGCTGTTTTGCAGTGCCAATTTGGCATATGCATCCTGGATTGGCCCCAGGGCAGCGAGGTAATTCCACTCGTTAAAGCTGAAAAGTAGGTGAAAACACAGGACAATAGAAATACCCCAGGTGCTGCTGGCCTGGGACTATCCACACACTCTGTGTATTGGGTTATTTTTTAGGCATTGTAATCCTATACACCCTGTTCCCGTTTCCCTCTGGGTTTATGGCAATGCGGTTATGAACTGTCCCTGCAGCTGTAGTTTTTTCTCATTATTTGCCCTCCACCACTCCAAGCTCAATCGTGGTGCCCACCTGGATTTCTGCAGACCCTAGAGCGAGGCGTCCTGAATTTAGGTTGGCATACTGGGGATTCCCAGAAGAAAAACCGGGGTGGACAACTGCCTCCAGAAGGGTTATTGGAAATACTCTAGGGAGACATACCTTGAAGAGACTGAAGAAAGCAGGACTGAGCAGAGGCAGAAAGTGACCCATGATGACTCCAGTTCCAGCTTCCTACAGGAAGGCAGGGAGGGTTGGCCTTTACATCCCCTCATTCAGCCAGTCCTTGGCCATGAACCACCCCCAGCAAGCAATGTGGCCTTGGGCATAAAGTTCCCTGCAGCTGAAGGCACTTTCCCTGTGGGCACACAGCTCTGAGACATCAGCAGCAGATATTCCCATACCCCAGAGGCCGGAAGATGGTTGCTTTGGACCAGAGGAGGGAATCTGGGAGGAGTCATGCTCAGTTAGCTCCTTGCATCCCTCAGGTTCACTTGTTTCCATAGAGTAAGTTCTCCCTGGCCAGAGCTTCCCCAGAATAAGAGGTGGAAAGTTGTTCACCAGGTACCGGAAACAGTAAAAGAGAACTCTAAGTATCAGGGAGTTAGCAATAGCAGGAAGCACTCCACCTTAGGGCTAAAGGACCAGAGGGAAGAGGGTGGGGTTGTTAAATCTTAGAAACTTAAGACAAGCTGCTCGAGGAAAGAAAGAAAGAAAGAAAGAAAGAAAGAAAGAAAGAAGAGAGAGGAAGAAAGAAAGAAAGAGAAAGAAAGAAAGAAAGATGAAGGAAGGAAGAAAGAGAGAAGGGGAAGGAAGGAAGGAAGGAGGGAAGGAAGGAAGGAAGGAAGGGAGGAAGGAAGAAAGAAAGAAAGAAGAAGAAAGAAAGAAAGAAAGAAAGAAAGAAAGGGATACAGGGTGCCTGGGTGGCTCTGCTGGTTGAGTGTCCAACTCTTGATTTTGACTCAGGTCATGATCCCAGGGTCGTAGGGTCTAGCTCCACATCCAGCTTTGCACAGAGTGTGGAGCCTGTTTAAGATTCTTTCTCTTTCCCTGTGCCCCTTTCCCCTACTCTCTCTCTCTCTCTCTCTCTCAAATAAAAAAAATAGGATAGACAGCTGTAAGTGCCCTTTGAAATAAAGAATAAAAAGAACTCAATGAGCCATTCTGGAAAACAGTACAGAGGTTCCTCAAAAAGTTAAAAATAAGACTACCCTATGATTCAGCAATTTCACTACTAGATATTTACCCAAAGAATACAAAATACTAATTTGGGGCACCTGGGTGGCTCAGTTGTTAAGCATCTGACTGTGGCTCAGGTCATGATCTCACAGTTTGTGAGTTTGAGTCCCACATCAGGTAAGCCTGTGCCTTGCTTCAGGTGAGCCCTGCTTCTCTCTCTCTCTGTCTCTGTCTCTCTGCCCCTCCTGGGATTCTCTCTCTCTCTCTGCCCCTCACTTATTTAAGTCTTCTCTTTCTCTCTCTCTCTCTCAAAAAACAAAACAATAAACAAACAAAAAACAAAACTAATTTGAAGGGATATATGCATCCTGATGTTTATAGCAACATTTTCAACAATAGCCAAACTATGGAAAGAGCCCAAATGTCCATCAACTGATGAACAGATAAAGAAGATGTGGTATCTGTATAACAATGGAATACTACTCAGCCATCAACAAGAATGACATCTTGCCATTTGCAATGATGTGGATGGAGCTAAAGAGAATTATGCTAAGTGAAATAAGTCAGAGAAAGACAAATAACATATGATTTCACTCATATGTGGAATTTGAGAATCAAAACAAATGATCACAGGGGAACGAAAGAGAGAGGAAAACCAAGAAACAGGCTCTTAACAATAGAGAACAAACTGATGGTTGCTAGAGAGGAGGTGGGTGGGGGGATGGGTAAAATAGGTGATGGGAATAAAGGAGTGCCCTTGCTGTGATGAGCACTAGGTGTTGTACATAAGTGTTGAATCACTAAATTGTACACCTGAAATTACTATTATGCTGTATGTTAACTAACTGCAATTTAAATAAAAACTAAAAATACAAAAAAAAAAATGCAATGACTAGGTGTGTTGATCCCTATGGAGGATCAAAGAAAGGGAGAAATCATTAAACAGGCTCGCTATTCAAATGGAAATACCCTTGTCTCCTCATGAAACCCTGTTAGTGGCTTTGTGCCCGCCTAAGGAGATCATTCCAATCATCAAAGAAGTATGTTTTAAGTCAATATTGAGGTACTGCTTTAAATACACTTACCCATCAACTATTCACTCAATAACTTACTTTTGCTAAGTACAATTGAGGTTGTGGTCAGTGTGATGTGATATACACGCACACTGCTGGTGGCAGGGTAAACTAACATAGCCCTTTTGAAAAGCAATATGGGACAGTTACAAAGATGGGCTCAATGCTTACTGCTTTTGACTTAATACTTGAAAGTTGAAATTCACAGGAAGAAGTTAGGAATGTACAGGATACCCCTACCACCTTAGACAATCTTAGGGATAGTTGCTTCTAAGCCACGAACTGTCCTTTGGCAAAAAAACTGGTTTGACCCAGAGCTCTTGTTCTTACTTTTTGCCCTGAGTCCTGCCAATGAACCAGTGGGCATTTTGTTAAACGGGAGTTACACAGCTAACCTCTAACAGAAGGTACCTTTCCTCTAGCTCCTTGTCCATGTGGCTAATCAGAGCCTTATAATTTATAAATGTATTATAAATTATAAATGTGTGTATAAATGTATAAAATTCTCTCAGTTGATTATGTGCTCTTCCAGAAACATCATGATGGATCTGCTATTTAAAAGCTCCCTGATGACTCTGGCTCCAGGCCCATAACTTTCTAGTACTAGGTGTGCTCTGGGCTCTTTCCTTCGGTTTGTCCTGCCTTGTTTCCCTCCGCTTCCGCCTCACAGCTCTAGCAAAGGAGCGACCACCTTCAAGACTGCCATTTTCGGCAACAGCTGGAATTCAAAACTCTGATTCAAAACTCCCTCCTGATCCCTGATCCACTGCAACCACTCTTTTGGCTATGGCTTGCCAACCTCTGTTGACACTTACGTTGAAGGAGTAAAAGGATGCAGTGATCGTTTGTTACGACCAAAGTGATACACTAAAAAATGTGTTCTGTCGTGAGATGTTAAGGTATTATTCAAGTTATGTTGATGAAACAGTTGAAATCTGGGAAACCTACTTCCCTGTGTAGCCTTGACTCAAATCCATACCCTCCACATCCTGTCCACCTTCTCCATGAAGGCTTCCCTGTCCTCTTTACAGCGTGAGAGGGGTATTATCTCTATGTCCCCTCAGTGTGTGGGATATCGCTATACTGTAAGCATCTCCAGGTAGTACAGGAGAGTCAGAACGTTACCTCTGCTCTCTTATGGTCTGTGGCTGGGCCTAAGAATTAAGTTGATATGGGGGCAGATTGACAGGAGAAAAGCACACAATTTTTACTGAATATTTTTCCATGTACATGGAATCTTCACAGGAATCTGAAGACCCAAAAAGCACCTAGGCTAAGTGTTTATATACTAGATTGAACAAAGATAGTAATTATGGAAAAGTAACAAAAATATGTGGGGGGTGGGCTACAGGAAGATGAAGGTTATTTTGACAAGGCCTATTCATACAGATTTCTCTTGGTCTCCAACTCCCCATCTCTGGTGATAAGACTGTCTTTTCCTCCTGTGGTAGGGAAGGTGTCTTCCACGTGAGCGTTTGGTTTCCTGCTTTTAGAAGGAAAAAGGGAAGTCACAGTTCTCTTCCTGTGTCTGTTGTGTTTTTTTTTTTAAGAGCCTCTAGCTCAATATAATCAATATACCAAAGTGGCACGTGCTGCTTCTCTCAGTAGCGTACGTTTAGGTACTTAAGTATTTGCTGAATGTTGAATGAATGTATCCCTTTGTGCAACTCTCCCACTCAATCAGCATCCAGGCTCGTAGAGGAGAGAGGGGGCTTCGGCTGATATAAAATAATTGACAGTTCTGAAATCCACATTCCCTGATTCGAAAGGCTTTGCACACTCAGTAATGTAGTCCCACACCCACACTGAAACAGCTGGACTGCTAAGAGAATTTAGAGGAAGATGTCAACAGTTCGGACTCCCTGCAGGGTGGCTTAGCTGGTCACGGGAAACAATAAAACTGGTGTGGCGGACTTTGCTCCTCCGGAATGCCTTTACACCAGACCCCCCCCCCCCCCACCTCCACCCCCGTGGGTAAATATCTTTCTGTCAGAGCGGCAGGCTCACAGCTTCACTGTATTAAAATGGCAGGCGATTACTTATATCCTATATGCCTTGACACCAGTGTAAGCTTAAGAGGCACAAGAAATAAGATTGAAGAAGTAAACTGACTTTGCTTACCAGGAGGGCCTTGAATGCCATACTCAGGAATGTGAGTCTGAGGGCCAGTGAAGGTGTTGGAGCAGAAAAACCACGTGAAATGTGGCTTGATGAGGATCCTTGGACAGCACTGTGAGGGTGTGGGGAGCAGGGATAGGTCACTTAGGAAGGGGTGAGGAAAACACGTGAAGAAGGAAATCTCTGAGTGGAAAGAGAGCACGTTTGTTTAAGGCAGAAAGGGAAAAATGAGGAGTTGGTGCTACATGCAGTAAAAACTTCCTCAAATCGAACTGTGTAGTTGGTTAATCTTCAGAGCTTCGTAAACTTGTTCTGCAGTTTCCTGCAAACTTTTTTTTTTTACAAACTTTCTCTGTCAACATACAGTAAATACTCTAGGCTTTGCAGGTCGTACCGTGTGTCAAAACCCCTCAGCTCTGCTCTTGCAGTGGGAGAGCAGTTGTACTTGTAATAACGAGCATACCTAGGTTCCAATACAACTCTCTTCATAGAAAACCAAAAACCAGCTGGTGATCAAGGGCAGCAAACTGAAGCAAGGCCAGGAGAGAGTTCATTTTAGAGGGCCCACAATTTCTCAGGTAAGAGGGAGACCTGAGGAGAGGGCCGTGAGGTTTCGTCTTTGGGAGAGCAGTTGAAACCGATGCAGTGGGGAATTCGAGTGAGCTGCTGAAGTCAGTGCTACGAGGGCTCTGTAGCCAGCGAGACTCTTGCCTCAGCAGGTGCAGCTGAGAAGCTGAGAGGCATCTGCTCTGGAGAGGAAGTGAGAGAAGACAAAAAGCAAGTCCCTGGGACCAGGCGTGACGGCTCTAAGCATCTCCGCTATACCTTGTGAATTGCCTCTTTGTTTTTCTTGATCTATTTTCTGCTTTCGAGGACTCAGCAAGGACATAGCGAGTCCTGAAGTCCATGTTTATTCATCCAGTTCCTGTTTGTAGAGTACCCAGTAGGCACAATTCACTGTTCAAGGTGCTGGATATGAAGAGTAAACAAATCCCGGGAGTGATTGAATCCTGCTCTCACAGCACCTACATTCCAGTTGGGGAGACAAACAACGGAGAAGCCAAAAAAAAAAAAAAAATTATAATTCTGCACACTGGTATGTGCCGTGGAGAAAGTAAATCAGGGTAATAGGACAGGTCTGGAGGAGGCATTGTTTGAGCTGGTGGTCAGGGGAGGCCCCTCTGAGAAGACAACGGCTGAGCCAACATCTGAGACAAGAAGCTCCAGCCTGTGCAAACCCGAGAGAAGGCCCTTCTGGGCAGAGGGAACAGGTGCAGTGGCTCTGAGGTGGGAGTGAAGCTGGAGAGCCTGAGAGCCAGTGTGGTTGGGACGCAGCAACCAACGCGGGGAGGGTCAGAGTTGGGTTTGCGGAAGTGGGAAGCAGAAAGATGCGACAGCCAGACACCGGCCAAGGCACAGGGAGACTAAATTCTCCTCCAGGCTCTGCCACTAATTTCCTGTGGGACCTAAGGACAATCAGCCTGGGTCTCAGTTTCCTTGTTGCAAGATGTGAGGCTTGGACAAGATGATATGCATTGAGGCCTGCCACAGACACTTAATGCTGTTTGTTTAAAAGGAGGATCTTTGGGGCGCCTGGGTGGCTTAGTCAGTTCAGTATCCGACTCTTGATTTCAGCTCAGGTCATGCTTTCACAGATCATGAGATTGCGCCCTGCATGGGGCTCCCAGTACAAAGCCTGCTTGGGATTCTCTCTCTTCCTCTCTCTCTGCCCCTTCCCTGCACACACATGCTTTCTCTCAAAATAAAGAAACAAACTTTAAAAAAATAATAATAAAAGAAGATTTTTAAAGTTCTTTCTTGCCTTTGTTCTATGCCTAGTGTTGCTCAGAGCCTACCCTGTATAACAGTATTCCCCCTACCCTTTAGGATTCTCTAGCTGGGCCGTTCTCCTCCTCGTAAACACAACATAACACTCTCTGCCCACCTCCCCAGGCCTCCTTATGTGCAACACCCTCCTTTCTGTTTTCTACCTGTTCTCATCTATTCTGAGAGCTCCAGATTAAATCCCACTTTGCTCATAAAGCCTCCTTTGACCACCCATTCTCATGAAGTCCAAGGCAGTTTATTCTTCTTCATTTATGTGTGATCACCTGTTACTCATTGTTTTCCTTTGTACACATTTCAATCTTCCCAATGTTATTCTGTCCTCTTAAGGGTCATGTTATTAGTCATGGTTCTCCAGAGAAACAGAACCAGTAGGATTTGTGTGTGTAGATATAGATATAGACATATATGGAAAGAGATTTATTTTTTAAAATTTTTTTCTAACGTTTATTTATTATTGAGAGACAAAGAGACACACAGCATGAGCAGGGGAGGGGTATAGAGAGGGGGAGACACAGAATCTGAAGTAGACTCCAGGCTCTAAGCTGTCAGCACAGAGCCCTACACGAGGCTCAAACTCACAAACTGCAAGATCATGACCTGAGCTGAAGTTGGTGGCCTAACTGACTGAGCCACCCAGACACCCCAAGAAAGAGATTTATTTTAAAGAATTAGCTTATGCAATTTGGGGGGCTGGCAAATCTAAACTCTGAGGGTAATCTGGCAGGCTGGAAACCCATAGAAGAGTTGATGCTGTGGTCTCTCTCTCTCTCTCTCTCTAGGTTGTAGGCTTGAGTCTGAAGGCAGCCTGGAAATAGAACTTTCTTTTCCTTAGGTGACTTCAGTCTGTTCTCTTAAGGCCTTCAACTGGTTAGATGAAACCCACCCACATTATACAGAGTAATCTGCTTTTCTCAGTTTCTCCTGACTTAAATGTCAATCACATCTAAAAAATACTTTCACTTTCAGCAACATTTCAGACCAGTGCTTGACTGAACAACTAGGCACCAAAGCCTGGCTAGGCTGACACATAAAATTAATCATCACAGGAGGGGATGGAGCTTTATGAGTCTTTGTAGGCTTCACTGAGTTTAGCACAAATGTACTGTGTGCAGTAAGCATCTGATAAAGACTTAACTACAGGGCTCTGATTAGTGCTGTATATCCATTCATTTAGCAAACACTGTATTTAATGAGCACCTACTTTGTGCCCGATGCTGCCATAAGGGCTGGGGAAATGGCAGTGAGCTAAACTAATAATAATGAAATCCGATTCTTTTCCATTCATATGTTTGTACATCTTACAGACCCAGTCTGAGAGTGTTTTTGTTTGTAGTTTGTTTTGTTTTGTTTTGTTTTGAATTGGCTGGTGCTGTAAAGTTATAATAAGTATAAGTCCTTGGTAGGTCTAGTCATCAAAGCTATCAGAGTAGGATTCTAAAAAACCTGAGGCCTATAGATATTAGGTAACTGCTTACTTGTGTTAGAATATGTGGCAGACAAAATTCTAAAAATGGCTCCTTAATATTCTAGCCTCCTGGTTATTCACTCCAACAGTGATCTAAGTGGTGCTGAGGAAGAATTTTGTAGATGTAACTAAAATCTCAAGTCAGCTGACCTTGAAATATGAAGGTTATCCAGGTGGTCTGACCCAACAGATGAACCCTTTAAACGCCGAGTTTTCTCTAATTAGCTGCAAAAGAGGAGATCAGAGATTCAAAGCTAAAGAGGACTTCTGACACATCTTTGCTGGCTTGAAGAAGGAAAGGTCCATGTGTCAAGGATGTGGACAACATGAAGGAACTGAGAACTTCCCCTCACCAATAGCCAGCAAGGATATTGGACCTCAGTCCTGCAACCACAAGAACCAAATTCTGCCAACAACCTGCATAAGCTTAGAAACAGATTCTTCCCCGGTCCCCCAGACAAAAGCCAAATGGTCAACCCTTGATTTTGGCCTTACCGGGTAAAAATAACAAAACAAACAAACAAAAACAAAACGTAAAGCTCACACAGACTCTGACCTACAGAAGTATGAGCTAATAATTGGATTGTTGCTTTCAGTGGTTGCTTGTGGTAATATATCATGTAGCAATAGAAGATTAATACAGAGTATACAGCTGAATAGTGACAGGGCCCCCCTTAAGATCTTGGGTTTTTTCCTAAGTGGTTGAGAAAGCAAAACTCTTTTTCTTTTCAGTAATTTTTGACACATTTGCATAAAAGAATAATGTTTTTGTTGTTATGTGGTCAGCAGTATTTATCTGAAAATACTGCAAATCTGAGACATATCTGTTCTGTTTTGAGTGAAAAAGGTCTGTGGTAAAGTATTAAGCTATTATGCTGAAAGCAAAATAAATTAATGAGGATCCATAAGCCATATCCACTTTCATTTGTGTAAAATATTTAGTATCATCTTTATCACATGTTATGAGGATAAGTGATAATATGGTCAAACTCCTGGTGTTAAACACCCCAAGGACTAACGAACTTATGAAGGAAATGAATAATTTGTTAATGCTTTGGAAATGAGGGCTTTAGGCAAGCAGAGCTGAGTTTCCTGTTCTTAATAAATGTAGATGGATGTGTTTCATGATAATTTAATATGCCTGGAATAAACTCCCACTTTGCATCTGGCAAGTTTCTCCCTTTTTATTTATTAGATTTTCCCTCTAGATTCACCCATCTCCCAAAACCTCTCAGAACCAACAACACACCCTGAAGGCAATCCAGGCCCAAATAATAACTTCTGAATATAAATAGAATTTGGGAGCAGGAAGGGTGTCAGAAATGGTCCGGATCAAAACACCCACTATTCAGATGAGGAAAGTGAGGCCCAGAAGAAGGCTTTGTCCAAGTCGCAGGACTTTGGTGATGGGAGTGGGGCTAATTTTTAAGATGGTTAATAGAAATATAAGGAAAGCTGACTAGCTTTCCTAGACTAACTTTTGTCAGAATTAACTTGGTTAATGTGTATGAGCTATTTCTGACAAAATTAGAATAAGCAGTTTTTAGTTTCAAATTCTGGGTCCTTAAACAGAAATTACAAAAAGAGTCTCCAGCCTCCTACTCTTTGTCAACTGTAAAATGAATAAGGTTTCCAGTGACAGGCCATCTTCTGTAGGTTGTTAGATAGTATTTGCATGTGTGGCTTAAAATCACTGAAGGTTAGCTGACCTGTGAAAATAAGGTTAGTTTTGATATAGAACAAAGAAGCAGAAAGCTATGCAGAAAGTCCCTGACCTAGTAATGGAGCCAGTAGTTCTGCCCCTAAAATGACCCTCTTTCTCCCTCTGGATTCTGACTGTTAGATAATACACGTAAGAACCACTAGACAAAAGGGAACAAAAATATCAGCTTTATTAGTGGCTTGGCAAGGACCCAATAATCTTCACATTACAGGGATCTATGTACAACTCAGAACAGAGAAAGCTGCTAAGAACTGATGTCAAAGTGGGGGCCTCTCACTTCCACGCTGGTATCTGGGCTCTGGGATAGGCCATCCCAGGGGTGAGGTGGGGGCTTGGGTATGAAGGGCGCCCACTAAGCAAACTGCCATGAGGTTGAACACTGTCGACACACATCATCATGAGAGGGTAAACCCAGTTCTCTGCGCTGCATAGACAAGGGAGGTGCAATGAGCTCTGCTCTACCCAGAAGGGAGACAGATATGGAAGCCTATGCCAGGTGACCTGCTGGGCCTATTCCTGTTTGAAGCTTGAAGCTAATAAGCCTTCTCCCTATGAAAAGGCAGGAATTAATCATTTTTTCCTCGCCAGGGATAAACCAGTAGAGAGTAAAGACTCGGACAGTTGGTGGACGTCACGTCCTCTAGGAATAAGTGAGAATGTACAGAAGTAATAGAATTCTCCCTCCAACAACAACAACAACAAAAAGGCTGTTTTCTCTTCAGATGGAGTTTGAAACCAACATTGTCTCAATATTTCAGAGAACTCTGAACCCAGAAGGACCAGTGATAGAACTTCTGGGGTAGGGCAGATCACCGTTCCTCACCTTGGCCTAGTACTTAGGAAACCTCACTAGCAGAACCCTGAGCAGGAAGAAAATGTGGTATTTGGAGGAGGACCCCACTATACACAGGCTGTGCGCCTCTTGGAAGCTCTTCACTCATAAAATGCAGATCAGCTATCTTCCTTTGACAGTTGTTTCAAGAGTGATAGCAAATACTAGGCACTCGACAAATGGCATTATTAAGGGCTCTTGATTTTTCTCTAGGTATGGATATTAAGAATACTAGAATTAATATTATTATAATTTGTAAAATGGATACTAGAATAAAGGGGAAAAAACATATTCAAGCTGACTGGGGAAGAAACCATCCTGGCTAAAGAATGAAATTGTACACCCTCTGTCCAGATTTTAAAACAAAGACTCTTAGTTGGGACCTGGAGCTTTCTCTCTCTTTTTTTTTTTAATGTGTTTATTTATTTTTGAGACAGAGAGAGATAGAGCATGAGCAGGGGAGGGGCAGAGAGAGAGGGAGACACAGAATCTGAAACAGGCTCCAGGCTCTGAGCTGTCAGCACAGAGCCCAACGCGGGGCTCGAACTCACGGACTGTGAGATCATGACCTGAGCTGAAGTTGGACACTTAACAGACTGACCCACCCAGGTGCCCCTGGAGCTTTCTCTATCCATATGCACACGCATGTGCAAGAATGTCGCTGCTCTAATATTCCCCTAATTGCTTTAATGCTAAATACTAAATGTATTTAGCATGTGCCAGGCCTTCTGGTAAATATGGTATGGATATTATTTTGTTTCTGCCAGGAACCTGTCACATAGTGAAACTCCAGAAAATACTTGTTGATGAAATGAATAAATGTTCCACATACTAACATTAGAAAGTATGTTTTATCTCTATTTTTACAAATGAGGAAATGAAGTTAGATATGCAAAATAACTTGTCCGAGGTCACACAGCTATCAAGCATCAGAGCTAGGATTGGAAACTGGTCCTGTATGATTTCAAAACCCTACCACACACACACACATGCCCAGGCCCACACACACGTGAGGCTGTTCATACGACACAAACTCCTGACTTATACATGCTCCTTTTATGAATCTCTGTTGGCATAGGGACTCTCTTTCTTGCTGCCATGGTATGGTACATTTCTTTTTTTTTAACCACTGTCAAATTTAGTTTGATAAATAAATAGGGGTTCTATAAGGAATAAATAAATAGACAGTTAATATCATTTATGTGGCATATATATACCAGGTAAATATTCATTGTAGTAGACCCAATGGAAGATACAAAGATAAATCAATCTGTACATATGGGGTCTTTAAGGAGCCTCCAGTTTAGTGGGGGGGAAATAAAGTAAATATATAGATATTTAAGATGCATGGTGGAAAGATATAAATGCCATACATAGATGTAAATATAGTGTTATGGGACTTTAGAGTAGAGGGAGATTGAATACATGTTAACCGGGAAGATGAGATTTGACTTCATGAAGGAAGTCAGATGAAATAGGTCTTGAAGGATGGGTTGAAATAAGATATGTGTGGATTTAGGAACGGAATCCCAGGAAGGTGACTAGCAGGAGCAAAGGCCAGAGGTGGGAAAGCACAGGGTGTATATATGAAATTGCATTTTAGTTTGATAAGGGATAAGAAGCAAAATGCAGAATGAAGATTAGGAAGATAGGCCAGGGGGCCTGATAGTGGGGAGGAGGGAGAGGGTGACATTTAATGGTAGGCCAAGAAGTTTAGATTCTGTGGTGGGGAACAATGAAAGACTTAAAACACAAAAGTGACTTGAGGCCTGTGTCAAGGGCTGTTTTAGGATAGGAATTCGACACTGATCCATACAATGATTGGCCTAGGGAAAGCCCGGAGCCAGCAAGTTCAAAGAGGAAGCTCTCACAGCACACTAGGTGGGCAGTACTGAACGCTGGCCATGAATGGGGCAGTAGCAAGAGGGCCAGGATGGTGGGGTTGAATGGGCAAGAACACTGGGTGCAGCTGAGGGACAGGGCCAAGACCCAGGAGGCAGTGTGGTGAAGGAGGAAGAGCGTTGGGTTCCAGTCCCATAACTGAGACATGAGAAAAGAGTCAGCTCTGTGCCAGCTCATAGCCCTTTAAGGCCTGTGGTATTATCCCCATTTTACAATCAAGGAAACTAGACTCAGAGTAATCTGTCTAAGGTCATGCCCCTGACCTCCATGGGCTTCAGTTTCCTCATCTATGAAATCAGAGTGGTGGCTGATTCGGTGCTCACCTCGGGTGAATGAATATGTGACTCTTTGGTGAGTCACAGGGTGACTCTTTGACCCTGAGAGAATCAGCAAACCTGATAACGAATTCAGTGTTGGAGAAGGGGGAGGGTTGGTAGGAGGCGTCCTTTCAAGAGGACACACATTTCTATGCTGGAGTGATTGGGTGGATGGCGAGGTCAGTAACAGAAACTAGAATAGCAAAGGTCTGGAGGGAAACCTGAGTCCATATTTGAATATGTTGAGTTAGAGGGGCTGGCAGGACATGTAGGTGTAGATGCACTAGTGGGAGATCACACAAACACACACCGGTCCAACTACCCCCTCATTTTCTACTCTTACCCTTTCTTCTTTTCTTGTGTTATAGTTTTCCCTTCCTTCCTTCCTTCCTTCCTTCCTTCCTTCCTTCCTTCCTTCCTTCCTTTTCTTCTCTTTTCCTTTTCTAATGTTTTCATCCTTTCTCTCTTTTGCTTTTTCACAATTGAGTTAAAAATATTTTAAACCTTTTAAACTGAAAAACGATAAAAATACAAGCAAATATTATTTATATTCTTTCCCCTCTATAACAGTGCTTCTCAAATGGGGCATTTCTTCCTCCCAGGGGATACTCGGGATGACGGAAGACATTTTGGTTGTCATAACTGGAAGGAGGTGATACAGGCATCTAGTGGGTAGAGGCCAGGAATGCTGCTGCCCTACAGCACACATAACAGCTCCCAGCAAACGTCAGTGGTGCCACAGTAGAGAAACTCTGCTCTGTGCTTTAGGTTTGGCAGTGGCACTGCAGCATTGCTGGGTTCTACCGGTAGCTTTAAAGTTTATCTATTTATTTATTTAGAAAGAGAGAGAGAGAGAGAGAGCTGGGTAGGGCAGGAGAGAGAGAGGGAGGAGACAGAATCCCAAGCAGGATTCATACTGTCAGTGCAGAGCCCGATGCAGGGTCGATCTCACGAACCATGCGATTGTTTGAACCAGAGCTGAACCCAGAACTGGACTCTTAACCAACTGAGCCCACCCAGGGGCCCCGGGCTTACCAGCAGTTTTAGTTTAAGGCAGCAAGGACTGACTCGTTCAGTCAGAAGTCAGGCCATTGTAGATGGAGGCAATTTAGAGATTTTTCAGTGGATTGTTTTTCAAATGCAAAAATAATAAACTAACATTTATATGCCCTTATTAGGTACTAAGCATTCTTCTAAGTGCTTTATATTTATTAGCACAGTTCTTCCTCCTAACCATCCTTTTAGCTAGAACTAATAAGTTTACACAGCAAGTAGACAGCCAAGCCAGGAACAAATGCAGACAGCCTCGCTCCTAAGCCCTCTCTTAAATACGTCACCATATTGCTCAGTATAACAAGACCGACACTCTTAAGATGTGTTGGTCCATTTCTATAACAGTTTCCCAACAGAGGCCTAGATTATAAAACATGATACTTTCTCATTAAGGCTTGCTTTTCTTAAGCTACTCATGATTTTACCAGGACTAGATGGGCTATATACTTCTATGGTCCAAAAATAGAAATGTTTCTGTTTGCAAAGCTAATTAATTGACTGCTAACGGAATCTAATGTGGCCTCATTAGTAACATAAATGCTTTGTCCCTCAGTTTCCTTACCTGTAGAAGCGAGGCATTAACTGCATCACAGGATTTTTACGAGGGCTAAATGAGGTAATACGACTTGCCAATATATGGTCTGTAAATGGGTTGCCAGTTCTGAAGATTGTTACTGGTCCATAGGGGAGATGAGTACAGTGATTAAGAATAAGCATTTATAGCCATTTGCTGGAGTAATTTTAAAACCTGTTAAATCTAATAGTAAAAAAAAAGATCAAAACACACCTGACATTGAATTTTGCATTTTAAAAAAACCTTAACTTTTCTAGTAATTACTTTTTATTGAAAATTTACAAAGCATTTGCCCATGACAGATAGGAAATTAAAACCATCTGACTCATCATCACAGACACCAATGCAGAAACACTGAGTTAACATGTATAAAAACACTTTAAAAAGCACCTGGCACTTAGTAAACGCTTAATAAATGTTAGCTAATAGCAATAACCGCGCTTGTAGTCTGACAAAAATGACCTATCTGTCCCAAAGACGTATGTTCCTGAGATTTATCTTCCATGTCATTGTAAGTTCATCCTCAATTCTATTAAATTTCCTTCCTACAGTGTGAAGCACATTAAGGGAAGTGCTACTATACCTCTCACTCATTCATCCTATATTATCAGACGCTAAATATTTTAATAGCCAATGTCTGCCATGGGTCCCAATGGGAGTATAACCAACACAGTCCATAGGCCATTCTGGTTGTCATTCTGCCACAAAAGGTGACAGCTTACAGCGTGGCCCAGGTGCCGAGAGATCGGTCCCCCTGACTCATCATCCGGAGGGCGTCGAAAAGACCAGAGTTAAAGTGTTCCAAACAGAGTTTACTCAGGATTGTTACGAGAGGCACAGGAGACCTCGGCGCAGAACCGGACTCAATTCCAAATGTAGCATTGGCAAGTGGGCGTTTAGGAGCAGGGTCGGGCTGGGTGGATAGAAAAACTACACACAGAAAAACCAGGAGCTGGGGGATTCTGGCTAAACGACCTTTAGGAAGAAACCCGTGGGTGATCAGACATCACCTGGGCGAGGGTGGAGGCTGAGGAATCCAGATCAGATATCAAAGGTCAGGGTTCTTGCTAAATTGAGGGTAGCGGGGTCTCTTGCTAAAACTGAACGTTACAAGGAAGGGTACAAGATGGGCCTACGGAGAAGGCCCAGAAGCCTGACCAAGGTCAGTCAGCAAAGAATCTTTGTGAGAGGAGGACCACCCAACTCACCCTTCCTTTCGCCATCCTTCTATCTGCCAGTGGCCCTTTCCTAAGGAATTACACTATTTAATAGTCCAGGCCTCATTACATCACTCCATTTGTCCCTCGGTCTCCTTCAGGATCTGTTACACCTCTCTCTCAGATGCGACGGATAGCCTGTAAGTTTGCACTGAGTGGATAAATGAAAGCGGGAGGAAAAGTAAAAAGAAAATCCGCTCCATGCAAGCAGTCCAGCGCATCCAGACCGCGCACTGACTTCCCAGAACTGCAATTTTTTCCTCTGACCTGCTCTGTGCAGGCTCTTGTCTCTTTCCTCTCTTGAACCATCAGGCTCACACTGCCTGCTCTTCCGAAACCCCGGCTGTTTTACAAGGTTCTCAACTCTAGCCGGTCCCATTGTTCCTCCAAATTAACGCTCTATTCCATCTGGCTTAAGAATCTCTGGAGAATGTCGTGATGCCCTTTAGGATAACCAAAGGCACAATGAAGTATTGGAATCACAACACAAGGGCCTAGAACAATTTTTCCGAAGGAGACTCGGTTGGCTCACCAGGCCGGGTACCAAGCTGCAACTTCCTGTGGAACAGTTTGTTGCGTGAGCCCTTTTCTCCAAGAGGCTTTTCATCTTGAATGGGAGGTCAGACCCCTTGGGGAGCTAGGACACAGGGCTCACACATTTTCCTCTTTATTGAAGCTCGGAGGGAGGGCCCTTTGCCCGCTTAATCATTCACATCATAATAAAATCTCTTTGCCCCAGAGGAACACGACTAGATTTCTTTTGTTAAATCTCATTAAAGACTGCCTCAGCCTACAATAATTTGTTAATAGATGGCAGTGTATTTGGCTGCTACTGGCTTTCATTCATGTCTTCTCAGGGTGCTCATAATTGTTGCCTTATCTCCCAGGCATTGGTCGTCCAGCACTGGAGTGTAAAAGGTGCTATAGCCACCGCAGACGGCTTGGCGAGCAGCCCACATTGTCCGTGAGGAAAGAGATGGTCTCGTTAGTTTCCCTCCCTCCCTTTTTTCACTTTTTGAGATTCTTTCTGTTTCAGATGAAAAATATGGCGCTTCTTACAAAAGCCAGCCAAACCTCCCAGGTATTTTCCCTGCCAGTGATTTGAGTGAAGCCTCTCTGCCCCTGGTCCTCTCCCTCCAGTTGCGGTTGACGCAAAATCACCAAAGCAATTATTTCCGTTTTAAAAAGCTGTCTCGTGAGTGTCCACCCAAATGGCAGCAACTAAGCCTTTCCGAGGCGCCGTGACCAGAGTCTGTCTGTGGGTGGGACTGGGTCACTGTGAGAAGCAGGTGAGAGCACGGAGGTGGAAGGACGTGAGAAGCCGTGGCCCACAGAGATGGAAGGCACGGAGTGATTACCCCGGATTCTGACTGAGCGTGGAAGGCTCTGGAGGCACGAGCCTAAACAGAGGCGGGAAGTACTTTTACCCAGCACCGGGTTTACCGGGCCATGAATTCCCTTTATCAAATATACAGCAGGGTGGGGTGAGAAGAAACGGGCTGTGTGTTTTCATTTACACCGTGTACCTGTCAGTTTCCGCCACCGATCGGAATGCAAACGCCACTGCTGAGTCACGCAATCTTCCCGTATGGGGGTACAATCCTTTTGACGATTCGATAAGGAAAATGGAATTCTAGAAATATTCCTGCTACTACTACTAGTAACAACATCAACAGCTAATACTTAGCAAGCACAGACTCTCTGCCAGACACTGTTCTTAGAAGATCTTTACTTGTATTGATTTCTTTCCTCTCACAACAACCTTCTGAGATAAGTATATTACTTTTCCCCTTTTAAAGATGAGGAAACTAAGGGTTAAGTGATGAGCGTTAGAACCCAAACATTCTGACTCCAGAGATTGCTTCCTTGTCTACTTCAGCCCTTTATATTAGTTAAGTTAAAGTGTATTTCCGGGGCATCTGGGTGGCTCAGTCGGTTGAGCGTCCGACTTCAGTTCAGGTCATGATCTCGGGGTTCAGGAGTTCGAGCCCCACATCGGTCTCTGTGCTGACGGCTCGGAGCCCGGAACCTGCTTCGGATTGTGTGTCTCCTTCTCTCTCTGCCCCTCCCTCACTCACGCTCTGTCTCTGTCTCTGTCTCTGTCTCTCTCTCTCTCTTAAAAATAAACATGAAAAAAACCCCTATATTTCCATTTATACTAGAAATACAGAGTCAGTCCGCCTTCATTATGTCAAGCCACCATAATGGACCTTAGATTGAGAAGACAGTTGAATTGTCCTGAGTTACTGGCCAGCTATATCACAGTTATTGTTCTACCCTAACTTCAGACCAACCAGGGAGGGAGGGAGGCCCTCTTGTAAAAAAAGGTACTCACAGCACACCTGGGTGGCTTAGTTAGTTAAGCTTCCGACTTCAGCTCAGGTCATGATCTTGGTGATCAGAGTTCGAGTCCCACACCAGGCTCTGTGCTGACAGCTCAGAGCCTAGAGCCTGTTTCAGTTTGGGTCTCCCTCTTGCTCTCTCTGCCCCTGCCCCACTCGTGATCACACACACTCTGTCTCTCTCTCCCTCCCTCCCTCTCTCTCTCAAAAATAAATAAACATTAAAAAAATTTCTTTTAGAAATTTAAAAAGTGACTCAGGAACATTAGGGTCAATGAATGGCAGAGGGCACACCATGAATAAGAAATGGAAGCATAAAGAAGTGTGGTTGGCCTAGAACATGCCAAGGGGGGAAGTGGGATGAGGCCAGGAGGGGTTTTCACCAGAGATAAAGTTGGAGTGTTAAGCTGAGACACTTTGTGGGCTACCTCACAGGCTGTCCTAAGAAGCTTAGAGTGTATGACGAGGATTTTATTTCATTTTTTAATGTTTGTTTGTTTGTGTAACTAATCTCTATACCCAATGTGGGGCTTAAATTGATGTCTAGGCTGCATGAGCTATATCTTACAAAGTACCCAGTTAAAGATGGCCGATCAAGAGCTGCACAGTCTTCTGACTGAGTCGGGCAGGTGCCCTTGTATACTGAGGATTTTGAGCAGGAGGATAACATCATATCTGCCTCCTGGGAACCATTCTGTGGTAACACTGCAGGGAGGGGAGAAAGGACAGCTCTTACTACTGGAGCAATGCAGAGAAAGATCCTGAGGGCCTAAAGTGGGGTGGGAATGCAGAGCAATGGCAGAGAAAAAGAGGGGTCAGGAACAGAGATGGTAAGAAGGTAGAAGATTTTGCTGGTAGATAAGGGAGCATGAGGATAAGGGAGAAGACGCTGTCTGGAAAGGTTCCAAGGTTTGTGGTTTAAGCTACTGGGGGGCTGCTGAAGCCAATACAAGACTCTGGGGCAAGTCCTAAATGGATTCTGTTTTGGATGTGCGCAGTGGGTCCTGGATGGACAGCACCAAAGTGAGACCGTTGAGTGTGTAGTTGGATATGGAGGTTTCACGCTCAGAAAGAGCTGCTTCCAGAGATGGAGACATGGAAGGTTCCAGTTAAAGATGGCCGATGAAGTGGGATCGTGTGATGATCTAAGAAGAAGAGAGGGCCAAGGACTGAACAGTAACAGGGAGTATAAGCTGGGGGCTGGGGTGTGGGACAGTGACCAGGAGAACTGAGTAAAATTCTGGGACCTTGGTGTTCACCCCATGTTTGTAACATCTTTGCATCCTGGCTGTTTCTTCCTGGTGACAACTGGTTAAAAAACCAAAGAAGCCTCTGGGTTTGTCTTTGAGGATGACAAAGGAGAGTCATCTCCTTTGTAGGAGGAGCTACTAACCGACTCAGAACTTAGTCTTGAGGAGAAAACAGGTATGAGAAGTTGACAGAGGTCCCTCAGCCCTCTGAGGGACATCTGTGATGGAAAGGGGCATCTGGGAAGTGATGGAAGGCGAACCGGGGCTGAGAGAAGTGCTTGCCGGCAGTAGACCCCCATGTTTTCTGACCTGGTGGTCTGAGCTGAAGGAGCTGCCTTATTGTCTTCTAGGGAATTTGGATAATTTCATGAGATCACACAAAACTGACTGCTACACATGCCCAGTTGCTGCCAAGGGGGGCTCCCTGCCGTGGTAGACATGGCTTGATGGGCACATGGAGGAACAGGGAATCTCAACATCCCTTCCTTTAGGACTGCCTCTGGACCCCTGTGTTGGGAAAGAAGAGGTGGGTTTGTCTCACCTGAGAACCCTCCCTTCATTTCCCCTTTTTCCTTCCCACGCTGGAGAAAAATATACCATGAAGATACTTTGAAGCTTATCACATTGGCTTTGTGGAGACCTGATGTCTAGGCTGCATGAGCTATACCTTACAAAGTATCCTAGACTTGTAAGCTCCCTAATGACAGGGATTGGGACTTCTGCTTATTAAATTTTACTTTGCAAGAGCACGAAATAGGCAAAATTTGTCTTCAAATCTACTTTTTCTTAACTTTTCTGGAACCACTAGTTATCCCCTCTCTGCCTTGTGTCTAACGTCTTTCCTTTCCACCATGTCCTCCCAGAGTCTTCCAGTTTTTCACCCTCCCTTCCACCCAGAACTCATTCACAAGAAAGAGTTTCAAATCATTCCTGATTCAAATCATTCCTGCAATGCTTCAAGGGCCACCGTATACAGTTGCGCAGATTGGCACTGTATAATTCTGAGGCCTAATGTGTAATATTTCCTAGTGATATCTTTCACTGGGCAAAGGCAAATCTCAAGCCAAGGAATGAGGCTGAAATGGTGGGATTTTAGTCATCAGTGAAGCAGATAAGAGATGCCCGAGGAGAACTAATAGAACCTTCCCCCAGTCCCTGCAATCAAGTAGGCAGCTACTTCTCCCAGTGACTTAGAAGATTATTCTTGCTCCCAGTGTAACCTTACATGCAATTAAAGTCAATCCTATGTCGCCATTGAAAAAAAGCCAATCAACGTTACGTTGAAAGACGGCATGTGTCAGTCATTTGCCCTGGGTTGCCCTCTCTGCAGACCTACCGCTTTTCCCCTCGACTAAGGTTAACTTGCCCGTAGAGATGTTATACAAGGCAGAGTCATTTGTGCTCATTGTGCTTGTGGGATTTTTCTACTTCTCAAGTAAATACTTTTGGTGAAATGGGTCCAGCTCTTTGGAATACAAATCCTTAGCTCGGGGTTGCTTGAGTGGAAATTTTTAACAAGCAGCTCCCTCGGCTACACAGCCATGCAAAATGTGATTTCCTTAATGCGTGTGCTCCCACAGAAGCTAATAAATGGACATTACTCTGGTATGGACACATCCTATTACTCAGCTTGATCCTAATATCACTGGCAAAAAACCCATTTGCTGCTCTAGCAAACAGCTGAATTCATTATGTCCAGCTACATGAATAATCCCCAGACAAATTCTTGTTGACACAGACAGAATGCTGGTCTCTGAGGGACGACCGAGCTGCCAAGCAGAACAGCCAGTGTTGCCATGGTCCCTCCTGCTGCTCTCAGAGTATCTCACTAATCAGAAGTCACCACTTGCTACTGATAGGGTGATGTATGGCAGACTCATGACATCTCGTTATTTCCGAGAAAGAAAAAAAGGACACCGGGAAGGAAGGAAGGATCTCTAGGTTGAGGTGGGAGGAGGGGATGGTGACACACAGCAAGAGGAAGGGCTGCTGCATTAACCACACGTGCTGCCACACAGGGAGCCGAAAAATAGGTCATCATTATGCAGCCACTTGCCCTCGATAATCCTTGACTCTCAGGCTGAATGGGCTCAACTAAAGGACATTTGGTCTCCTCCCTACCTTGGGGCTGGATCCTCCCCACCCACACCCATGACACCCTGGGCTGGGAAGACTGTTCCTGGAAGAAGAACTGCGTAGTCACCCTGTCCCTCACTCTGGGTAGGCATGACCCCATAGAACAGATTTAGGGACGGTTCCTGGATTGGAGGAACGACAACCCTTCAGAAAGACAGTACCTGTCGAACTCTGTGAGAATTCCAGTGACCAATGGAGTCCTGTGGAGCATAACCGTGACCTACCAGGCAGTGCCCCCGGCAATCCTTTCTTGGCCTGAAGCTACCTCCATTTTCCTGACAATTCCCAGACTGGTCAGAAGGTAGATAAAATCATCCTACCAACCCACACACATGCACACATCTGATTGTACTTTCCATTTTATTCAAGGGAGGTTAAGTGTTAAGAGTATTCATTCTTATAAAATGTTATTGTTCCAGCTGGTTATGTCCCCTGTTGGTTCTCAGCAAAGTTATTTTCCTCCCCAGTTGTCCTTGAGCTCCAGGCAAATAGTCCACTCACTCTTCGTTGAAACTTCCATGAAGCCCTTTCTAAACCAAATCTTTCAACCTAATGTAATTTTCTCCTCCTTTGTACCCCTATAGCATTTGTATCCTATTGTCACTCCACTCATTCATTCATTCATTCATTTATTCATTCAAGTATGTACTGAGCACTTACTATATGTAGACGAGGCACCATTTTGGGCAGTGAGGGCAGTTAGGGACAAGACAAGTAATGTCCTGATCTCATGGAGCTTACAGTCTAGCAAAAGAAGCTATCCAGTAAACAAGTCCCACTAATGTTGCCGAGAGTAGGGTCAAAGATTTTTACAGCTGAAGAAATAAAAATTATAATCTCTCCAAATTATCTGATTTGGCCTTGACTATAACTATAGGTCACAAAGATACTTTATAAGACTTGGGTGAAAAGAATATCTTAATGAACAGTATCCTTATGCTGTTCAAAGTGCTTTCCTGAGGCTGCCAATCTCCAAAATTGTTTTATGATCCAAAATTCCCTACTTCTACTTTTCCAACCAGAATCTTTATTCTTATAGGACAGCTGCTCAAAAGCTGCTTAAGGTACGAGAGAGAAAGCAATTTTATACTAATGTGTGAATGGTTAATTCACACATAATCCTCGCAGTGTTTTTGACTTTTCGTAAGAGAATCTTTACTAGCCCCAAATATCTAGATTTTTCAGTCTTCAATATAAACTGGAAAAAAGAAGGCAATATGGGAAGTTTCTACTAGGTTGTGAGCTGTCCATTCCTTGAGGGCAGAGACCATCTCATTTCTGGGTCCTCAGTTACTCAGCCCAATCAATTGGGTATCTAATCAACATGCATTTAATTGAGAAGAATTCAACTGAGAAAGGGGAATTCAACTGAGAGGGAGAGGATAGGAGGAGGGTTGACAGGAGGAGGAAGGCTTGGAGGAGGGAGGGAGAAGGTAAGAGAGCAAGGGAAGTGAAGGGAGAAAAAAGATAAGAGGGAAAGAAGGAGGAAGGGAGAAGGAGGGAAGAAGAGAGTAAGGAAATCAGAATGAGAGAGAAAGAGAACTAAATACAGCCCCAACTGTGGTATAGTTTCTGATTTCTTTTGCAGTCAAGGCCCTCAGAGAAACTGTAGCAAGGAAGAATTTATTCTAATAAAAAGGGGGGAAATGTTGCCACTTCAGAGTGCCAACAAGAGAATGGAGCCAGGAGATGCTGAGCCCTAAGGAAAGATATTGATCAAAGCCATAAATTTCTATTTTCCAGCATGACAGAAATGACTCGTGACAGATGACTAGCCTCCGTCAATTAGCCTCCCTGAGGGACCCCTGTACCCAGAGGAATGGGGCCATGATCATCTAACAATCACAGGAACTCAGGGACTAACCCTGTTAGAGTTATAAAAATTGATCTCTGTAGATTCAATGTAATTAACAAGGCTGCATTCATCCATAGAAGGCTGCAGTGGAATTTTCCACTGAAATCGAACTAAAACGAAAACTTGAGAGAAAAGTGGAGGTCAGAAGGCAGGGATCCAGGACCACCAATTTTCTTTTGGGTCTCAGGAAATAAGAGAAGAATCTATCTAGATGCTAAAGCAGCAGAGTCTGGCTACAGAGAACCCAAGAGACCAAATGTTCCAGAATTCAAAGAGAGATGGACACAGATACCCTGAGCAATGGGATCCTAGAGCAAGATCAGCCCAAGAACCAAAGGGAATTGGCATTATTTTTGCCAAGATATACCTTAGGGAATATAATCTATATACTCTGACTGGCCTGCTCTAGACAAGTATATCAGAAATGGTTCTGCTCAGTCCACAGTCAGTAAAATTATATGCATTTAAATGCCTGTTTCCGTCTGTACAAACAATGAAAGAGTGCTGTCTGGATTTAGGGTCAAACAGAGTCCTGACCTCACCACTAACTGGGGTTATGACCTTGGTCAGGCTACTTAAGCTCTCTAATTCTCCATCTCCTCTTCTGCAAAGTAGAAAACTCTCTCTCTTTCTTTCTTTCTCTCTCTCTCTCTCTCCCTCTCTCTCCCTCTCTCTTGCTCTCGCTCCCCTGTTTCATGAGTGTTTTCTGTTGCCAGACACTATGCACTCTACACATTCGATCTTCTTTACTCTTCACCAGCACCCGAGGAGGTAGGTATTGTTATTGTCTTTTTATATTTAAAAATTTTTTTTATGTTTATTCATTTTTGAGAGACAGAGAGAGACAGAATGTGAGTGAGGGAGGGGCAGAGAGAGAGGGAGACACAGAATCCAAATCAGGCTCCAGGCTCTGAACATGGTCAGCACATAGCTGGCCATGGGGCCTGAACCCATGAACTGTGACATCATGACCTAAGCTGAAGTCAGACGCTCAACCGACTGAGCCACCCAGGTGCCCCTTGACTTTTGACAGGTGGGAAAAATGAGACTTAGACATACTGTCCCAGCTTTTCCAAGGTCACTCAGCTGGGAAGTGGTATAGCTAGAACTGACACTTGGTCTAACTTCAGAGCCCACAGTCTCAAATTGGGTGGCATTGCCTCTCCAACTGTCCTAAAACCATGGGGCTGAATGAAGATGAAGAACTTCCATGCTCCTGTCCACATATGATGGAAGGAGCACCCTCCTTCCCCATCACAGCAAGATCTGCAAAAGGGAAGCCCTCCTCTGCTTATTTTTCAGTTAACAAAAGGCAAAGGAGCTTTTCCTGGTTTCAGTTTTGGTTTTGCTTGGTGGCACTGAATGATCCCAAACCTACAAACTGGGAAACACAAATCTCAGTCCCCAGGTCTCCAGGGAGCAGACTTATTATAAGGAACAGCCATTTGTCGGTTTTCCTTGGTACCCTCCACAGGGCAAGGGCATTGCCAAAACATGGTCCCTGTTTCTGAGGACTGTTAGCGGCTGCAACCTTGGAATTCAACCTCTCTGGCTTATTAGAACAACAAATTACCCAACATGAGAACTGCGGAGTGCGTTCAGATGGAAAATGGTCTCTTTTTTATGAAGTGATTTAATTAGGAGCCACTTTCCCATCAGCTCAGTTATAGCAGCACGGCTGGGGCAGCCATTGAGAAGAGCATTTGGCCTCCGTCTTCCTGGCTCCCTCCTTTCTGCTGCTGCCTCTTGGAAAAGGAGGAAACTGAAACCATGCAAGGAAAGAACAGTGGAAGCGGGGAAAGGAAACAGATCAGGCCTGAGGGCCATTTTTTAAGGTCTTCTGAGATTCCACCCACCGTCTCAGGCTGTGATTCTTCAATCTGCAGCCTGAGTCCTCGGTACAAAGATTTTTAAAGGCTTTTGCTTCTTGTGCTTCTCCCTTCTGCTCCTTGCTCCTAGCCATGACCTCCTGCAGCCCCAGTAGTTGAGAAAACAAAATGAATTTCAAAGGTATCCTTGCTGGAAGCCTATAGCTCTGAAGGACATTTGCAGTGGAGAGCTAGCGGGAGGCTGAACCCAGCTGGGGCCGTGCTGTCCAGAGGCTGAAAAGTTTCTAAAATTGCACTGGAAATCTAATTATGTATATTTTTTAAAAGCCTGGGTCCCATTCTGGACCAGCTTGATTTTGACATTTTTTTGTTGCTTTCCTATGTTTAGCACTCAGATACACAGAATTTTGATCTGTATGGATGACATATCATTCTACACCATGCATATGAGCCTCTGTCCCCACTCCTAGACTCAGGAATATGAGGGCAAAAGTCCTTCAGGCAACAACGGGTATTCCCCCCCCCCCCAATTTTCCTGGAAGGAAGGGGATAAGGATGAGGTTTAGGATTAGTGATGAAATATATTGCAAAAACATGTATCCGTGTTGAGGAGATCAGAGCTCAGTAAGTTTAGACTGGAAAGAATTCATGCAGAAAGTGAGTTTTGAACATGGTTGGAAAATATCTGACAGGTTCATGACTCCCTTTATGCACATTTAAAATTTTTTTGCCCAAGAAAACCAAATAAATAGCCACAAATTCTTTCTACTCACCTATGAAAAGTGGCACAGAAATGTAATCTGTCAAAGGGAAATGTTTGCTCACACTGTTGTAAGAAAGCATTACTTTCCATTTGGTGTATGGTTATGACAGCATATGAGTAATACTGTCACCTAACACAGTGTTTATCAAAAACTGAGCTGAGCTGAAATCTTTTAACGGGTTGTGAAGCCAACTGAGTGGGTCATGACCAGCACTTTTTAAGAGGAAGTAATTAGGGGCGCCTGGGTGGCGCAGTCAGTTGAGCGTCCGACTTCAGCCAGGTCACGATCTCGCAGTCCGTGAGTTCGAGCCCCGCATCAGGCTCTGGGCTGATGGCTCAGAGCCTGGAGCCTGTTTCCGATTCTGTGTCTCCCTCTCTCTCTGCCCCTCCCCTGTTCATGCTCTGTCTCTCTCTGTCCCAAAAAAAAAAATAAAAACGTTGAAAAAAAAAATTAAAAAAAAAAAAAAGAGGAAGTAATTAAACAGAAAAGAACAGAAAACACCAGCTCATAATTGTAGGTGTGCTCTTGGACACACAGTGAGTCACAATGTAAAATGCAGTCCTTACTGTGGCTCCTGTAGAGTTCTAACTTTAGCATCAGAAGACCTCAGTTCTAATTTTGGTTTTTCCCTGAACTATGTAACCTTAAGCAAGTGCCTAATGTCCCTTCTCTAATCTTTCCTCTCACAGCATCTGTAAAATGAAGGGGTCTGGTAAAATCCTAAGCTTCTGTGATTCCACAAAATATGAAAAATATAAATTTACTCTTGCAAAAATGCACTACATCCCAAAGTCAACTAGAAATGGACTGAGGGTGTTTTGAATTAACTCTATTGTAGCGCCTCCAATCCACGTAGCTATTCTAGATTTGACTAAGACAAGCTTTTTGATCTACCTAGCCACATCGGCAAAGGAACTTCAAGTTTGCCGCAGGTTTATGGAAAGGGGAGATCAAGTCACGGTGACGTTTTAGAAATAAATACGTCACACACCAAAATCTGGGCACAATAACTTGCTTGTGGTCAAAGCATCTCCTCTACCAAACACCTCATCTCCCTGAGAAAAGAAACATAACAAGAAGTACAAAGCTTTGTGGAGTTGAGGGCCGTGCCTTGTGAAAACACAGCTCCTCCATGTGCTTCCCATTCCCCCGGAATGTCACATGCCACATTCCAGAACCAGAAGCTCTCTTCACAAGTTCTGCGTCACAAGCTACTCCTCGCTTCTTTGCACTGGAACAAAGGTCCGCCTTTTACCACACCTGGCCACCCCTCGGACCTCAAGTGCAGTCTGTCATGGCATTGCTCCCGGACCAGTCCCAGTCTGAGTCAGAACTTGCCTGAGAGGCCACAGCCATCACTTCTCACGGGAATGCCCTGGAGATGGCTCACCCCAGTGTTCTGTGTATCCTAGACGGGCTACCCTGCAATGTCCTTGAACCTGGTCCTCTCTTGCATCTCAAATCGGGATGTCATGGAACTTGATTTAAGTCTTGGTAACCGATCGTGGCACAATTATGGCAGTTCCTGCAATGTTGATAACGATGTAATTGCTGCATGCCTCTTTCATTACACTGTGGATAGCTTTTGGTTTGGTCCTGTGGATTGTTAGATTCCCCGACAGTAAGAGCACCACGTGGCACAGTGCTAGGCTCTCATAGATGCTGAAATTAATTTATCACTGGAGAAGAGAGAAGAAAGATGCTATCTAAAATAACGACCAAACGTTGGTGTATATATTTGGGTTCATGTTAAATGTATTGTGTATGTGCTAGCAAAGAACTCCCCTCTAGCCTAAGGGAATTATTGAGACTTTACAGGACTTTGGAGATCATCGGACCTGGGTTTGTGGTCGAATTCAAGTCCGCCATCTGTTTTTATAAATCAAGCTTACTTGGAACACGGGTGAGCATATTTACTGTGCGCTTTCATGCTACAGCGTAGAGCTGAGTAGTGACAGAGACACATGACCTGTGCGGAGCCTAAAATATTTACTCTCTGGTCCACTTTACCGAGGAGGATTGCTGGGCCCCTGGCCTAGACAGAGCACCACTCTGATTTTATAGTAAGGAAAGTGAGACCAGAAGGAGGAAGCCACTTGCCGGTCTCATTATGGTGTCGGTGCTGTTGAGAGGGTGAGAGGCATACTCTATCTCCATTATCCTGTTTCTCTTCTTGAATATCCCATTCTTTGTTTGCCTGATATACAAAGCTCTCTTTGAAGATCTGACTCAGAAGAGCCAGAACCTCTCCCTATGTGCTCCTCTGCTTTGCCATGTAAATATCCGTGAGCTTCCTGTCAGGCTGACTGGTAACGTCCTGTTTTTTCCATGCGTGTCCATTTGAAGGAGTGACAGGATCTCAGCCCGGACCTAAACTTTGCTCCCCTTCCATTCAGGCCTCCTTGCATATGTTTGGAGAATCATGGCATCGGCCTCCTAAGAGGCCTTTCCCGTGAGCCTCCAGTGAAGAGTTCATTTAAGGAACAAAAGGAAGAGCTGCACAAATCTGGGTTTCACGTTGAAAGGAGCAGAGAAATGCAGGGGGCTCTCACCTCCGGGCACTGAGGACGCTCATGCCCGAAGTCCCAGAGAGGAAGGGCTGTGCAATAAGGAAAGAATGAAAACTACGTTGAGTTCTGGCAGGGGCCATGGAGGGCATTAAGACATACAGGGGATCTGAGGGCCAGTGCTGGTGGCTTTGGCACAATACGTGGTGGTCCGTGGTTGTTCCAGGAGGCTGCACAAGCATATGTGACCTTTATAACAGAACTCAGCCCAGCAAGCTGGGGCAGAGCTGGAGAGAAATGACAGATGCTAGTGACAACCCAGACGATTCTACGTATCCACGTGCAGTGCTCCTTGGGGGAGAACCAGCAGAGAGAGCTCTGAGGAGCTGGGGGCTCACAGTAGCAAATGGGGCTGAACAATAGAAATGCCGTTTTGTTTTTGTCTTACCTTTGTGTCCCCGGCCGGTGCAGCAGGGTAGCAGTGAATGAGCACAGCCTCAGAGGTGGACAGTTAAGCCTCCAAGCTCTATTGCTGAGTTTATCACCCTGGTTCAATGGGGGGCAGGGATACACTCCAAGTCAGTCGACAAGCAACTCCCTCCCTGTCAGATACTGGTGGCCTGAGAATACAGTCACTGTCACGGATGGCTCTGGGCACCCCCAACCTAAACTTGAGTGGGGCCCAGAGAAATCGCTTTTGGTCTGTGGAGGGAAAAAAACAAAAAGAAAACAAGCGCTTGTTTAAACAACCGCGATTTGCCCTCATGCTAGGAAATACTGGCTTATAATCTAGGGCTTTTAAAATAAGGCCGACAGAGAGGGTGGGCCTATTCGTTCCATGCAGGTGGTTATTGCCGTGCAACTAAAGAACGCGGAGGAAGGGTTTAAAAAGGGCAAGAGAGTGCGGGGAGAAAAAGTAAGCAGGGTTTTACAGTTTGGGTTAGATAACATCTTCTGGAACCATGTGCTGGTCTTACACGTGATCATGTGTGGTGATTTATTGGCAAATGGTGTCTCACAAAGAGTGAAAATGTGTGTTAAGAGAAATCATTCAAAAAAAGAAAAAGAAAAGAAAAATCATCCAATACTTGGAAATAATACCAAAAATATTCTGTGCGCCATCTGATGTCAATGCCATTCCATTGTCTAACAAGCCCACGTAAGGGATCAGCCAGTGCTCCAGGGGAGGAACTGAGATCTGATTACTTTCTCTCTCTCTCCTCTTTTTTAAATAAATGTTTATTCATTTTTGAGAGAGAGAGAGAGAGAGAGAAAGAGAGAGCGTGAATGGGGGAAGGGCAGAGAGAGAGAGGGGAACAGAGGACCTGAAGCGGGCTCTGTGCTGACAGCAGCGAGCTCGACACAGGGCTCGAACGCACGAGCTGTGAGATCATGACCTGACCTGAAGTCAGACGCTCACCAACTGAAACCACCCAGGTGCCCCAAGCTTACTATTACTAATGATGAGGGCCCCAGCTCTGCAAACATAGATGTTACCTTGAGAACACCTCCAAGTTGCAGATGATGTTTATTCAGTAGACGTGCAAATGAATTCCACCACATAGCAACTAACCCCAAAGGGGGCTGATCTTATCATTGCATAGGATGTTAACAGTTTATGTACTTGCAAACCTCCTTTCCTGTCCTCTCTTTCAGTGATCATATAAAAACAGCCTCCTGTATTCTCCCTTGGTTTGGCTTTGGCATCCTACTGGTTCCTTCACTAATGAATTGAATAAATCTATGACTATATGTCTGTGCAAGAATCATGTCTTTAACTTTTATAGAAACCCCTCTCCCAAAATTCACCGTGGCCTCCCTGTCTGCAGTTAGCCACCTATTTTCCATGTCTCACAACAAATTGGACACATCTGGCTTTCCTTTCTCAGGCTGGCACATTAGACAAAGTCTCAGTTTTAAAAAATGAACGTTCCTTTCACTTCTACTTCGAAGGAAGCCAGTTCAGTTCAGCAAGTTGCTTGCTGTCCTTTGGGTCCACGTTGTGCTGGGTTACTCCTGAATTACAGAAGAAAGTCACTGCCCCTGTCCTTACATATCTTCACAGGCCAACTGGGGAGAGAATCACTGCATTTTTTAGTATAGTCTTCTGTGTTGAGACATTGCCATCATATGCTTAGACCAGTTAGCTTATCTGAGTTTATCGTAGGACCTAGAAGAAAAGGTAGTCAGAGACATGACTGTGGCTGTAACAAATTTCTGCCTCTCTTGGCGCTCGCCCAAACTAATCGGCCTGGGAGATTGATTTCCCCTCCAGCCAGCATCTTGTTCAGCATTTCTGCTCATCATGCTTCTGGCATTGCTTTCTCAGAGGACTGTCCATCATTCCTAAACTCTCGCCGCTCCCCTTGATAAGTCAGCAGACGGATGTTGGGGATGCAGAATGGAAATTCAGAAAATATGCCTGATTTACAGACTCATTCCTTCCTTCTTACTACTTTGTTTTCTCACATCAGAGAGAATCATCAGGCAGTATGGCTGTGAACCAGGAGGAGTGTGTGTGTGCGTGTGTGTGTATATGTGGGTATGTATGTGCACATGCATGTGGGGGGAGGGGGCACCTGGAGTAAAAGGAAGAAGATTCCTGGGATGAGTTTGAGGGGAGACAGCTCCAAAACGGGCTGTCCTCTAACCTCTAAACTCTTACACGCCCATCTTCGAGAAATATTTGGGAGAATGGTGCTGATTTTACAGTCTCTTCAAGGTCAGAGACAAAGGCCAGGGGATACAGAGAGAGAAGGAGGAAGGAGAGGGCTGTGCACCCACATGTTCATTTGGGTAAGAGGTAAGGAGGAGTGGAGCAGGGAGGAGGTGCAGACGAATCTGGCCACTTCTGTGAAACTACTTCACAAGGTGAAACGCTGCCGGGCTCTCCCCCCGCTGCTTGCAGATCCAGATAAGGCTCATTTGAACTATCTGGATTATTCAACAGCTAGACCCCTCTCCCAAATTTCTGTGAATTACTGGTGGGTCTGTATGATCTTGTTCGGATTCTGGTGCCAACATTCTGTCCCTGCTCAGTTCTGGTCCTCTGCCTATCTCATGGCTGTTCCTTCATTTTCACCCCTGGCTTTAACCAAGCACGGGAAGAACTTGGCCCCCATTTCACAAAATAACCATTCAAACATGGAGATGATGAGATTCTGTACAGTGACATAAACCATTTAAAACTGAGTGGTAGAAATGATGCTGGGAAAAACTGGGCAGCTACATGCCAAAGAATGAAACTGGACCACTATCTTATACCACACACAAAAAGAAACTCAAAATGGATTGAAGACCTAAATGTGAGACCTGGAACCATAAAACTCCTAGAGAAGAACCCAGGCAGTAACTTCTTTGACCTGGGCCATAGCAACTTCTTCTAGACATGTCTCCTGAGGCAAGAGAAACAAAAGCAAAAATAAACCATTGAAACTTCATCCAAATAAAAGCTCCTGCACAGTGTAAAAAACAGTCAACAAAACAAAAAAACAACCTACGGAACGGGAGAAGATATTTTCTTTTTTTTTTTTTAATTTTTTTTTAATGTTTATTTATTTTTGAGACAGAGAGAGACAGAGCATGAACGGGGGAGGGGCAGAGAGAGAGGGAGACACAGCATTGGAAGCAGGCTCCAGGCTCTGAGCCATCAGCCCAGAGCCCGACACGGGGCTCGAACTCACGAACCGTGAGATCGTGACCTGAGCTGAAGTCGGACGCTCAACCGACTGAGCCACCCAGGCGCCCCGGGAGAAGATATTTTCAAATGACATGACCAATAAAGGGTTAGTATCCAAAGTATATAAATAACTGATACAACTCAACACCCAAAGCACAAATAATCCAATTAAAAGATAGGCAGAAGACACGAACAGACATTTCTCCAAAGAAGACATATAGATGGCCAACAGACCCATGCAAAGATGTTCATCATCACTTATTGTCAGGGAAATACAAATCAAAACTACAATGAGATCACCTCACACCTGTCAGACTGGTTAAAATCAACACCACAGAAAACAACAGCTATTGATGAGGATGTGGAGAAAAAAGGAACACTACTTGTGCACTGTTGGTAGGAATGCAAACTGGTGCAGCCACTGTGTAAAACAGTATGGCGTTTCCTCAAAAGGTTAAAAATAGAACTACCTTATGATCCAGCAGTTGTACTACGGGGTATTTGCCCCAAGAATACAAGCACACTAATTCATACAGATACATCCACCCCGATGTTTATTGTTTATAGCAGCACTCTCAACAATAGCCAAATTATGGAAAGAGCCCAAGTGTCCATCACTGATGAATGGATAAAGAAGATGTGGTATATATATACCACATATGTACATATATATGTATATATGCATGCAATGGAATATTACTCAGCCATAAAAAAGGATGAAATCGGGGCACCTGGGTGGCTCAGTCGGTTAAGTGTCCGACTTCGGCTCAGGTCACGATCTTGTGGTTCACGAGTTCGAGCCCCGCGTCGGGCTCTGTGCTGACAGCTTGGAGCCTGGAGCCTGCTTCCGATTCTGTGTCTCCCTCTCTCTCTGACCCTCCCCCCACTCATGCTCTGTCTCTCTCTGTCTCAAAAATAAATAAATGTTGAAAAAAATTTAAAAAAAAAGAATGAAATCTTGCCATTTGCAATGACGTGGATGGAATGAGAGAGGATTATGCTAAGTGAAATAAATCAGTCAGAGAAAGACAGATAGCATATGATATCACCCATGTGTGGAATTTAAGAAACAAGACAAACAAGCAAGGGGAGAAAAAAATGAGGGAGAGAAAGAGACAAAGCGAGAAACAGACTCTTAACTATAGAGACTAAACTAATAGTTACCAGAAAGGAGGTGGATGGGGGGATGGGTGAAATAGGTGTGAGAATCACGGAGTACACGTGTCAGGTTGAGCACAGGGTGATGTATGGAACTGAGTTACTACCTCTACACCTGAAGCTGATATGACACTGTACGCTAACGAACTGGAATGCAAATAAAAACCTAAAATTAAAAAAAATAATAAAATAAAATAAAACTGAGTAGCAGATATTCCTTCTCTTAAAGTCCTTTGGCCACTCCTGCCTCATTGCTCTACTATCCCCCAGACCCTCACGTTGTTTTATGCAAAGGCAGGTGGTATAGCACTTGGGAGGAAGGATGCCAACCCTAGAGTTCATGTTCCGGCCTAATCCTCATCGGCCGTCAACCTTAGGTCAGCCCCCTCACCCCTCTGCACCTCGTTCTTCTCCTCTGCAAAACGGAGATTCATCATCCACCCACCTCACGAAGGAGTTGTGAACATAAAAGATCCACAAGCCGATAAGCACACTGCAAGATGTTTGCCACTATTAGCCATCAAGGAATTGCAAATCAAAACTGTGATGAGATACCACTGCACACCCACTAGGACGGCTGGCATAAACATTTCAGATAATAATAAGTGTTGGTGAGCTTGTAAAGAAATCAGAACCCTCTGATTGCATTGCATCAGAAATGTTAAATGGCGCAGATGTTTTGAAAAACAGTCTGGCAGTTCCTCAAGTGGCTAAATATAGTTACCCTATGACTCAGCAATTCCATTCCAGGAGAAAGGAAAACATAAAAACTTGTACCTGGGTATTCACAGCACCCTATTCATAACAGCCGAAAGGCAGACACAATCCAAATGGCTATCAACTGACGAAATAGAAGGCAGTATATCCATGTAATAGAATATTATTCCTCCACGAAAAGGAATCAAGTACTGATCATTGCTATAATGTGGAAGAATTTCATAAACATTGTTACCCGAAAGAAGCCAGTCTCTTAAGAACCACATGCTATATGAACTTGTCCATAGGAAATGTCCGAATAAGGCAATCTATAGAAAGAACACCGGTGGTGGATAGGGCTGAGGGGCGGGATGAGGGTAGGGAGTTGATAGCTAAAGGAAATGGGGTTTATTTTTGAAGTCATGAAAATGTTCTAAATTGACCGTGATGACATTTGCACATATCTGTGAATACTCTAAAAACATTGGATTGTATACTTTCAGTGAGTGAATTGTATGATAGATAAATTGTATCTTAACAAAGGTGTTTCTGAAAAAACAAGATTTTTAACAATGTGTAGCACATAGGAAGAGTTCAGGGTCCTGAGATGGCACATTTAAATGAGTCGTTAAGGAGAGATGAATAAAAGGTGTCTCTTCCCAAAGGTGCGGGCAGGGTAGGGGAAGCTAGCAGGGTGGTGTCTATTCCCAAAGGTGCGGGCCAGGGTAGGGGAAGCTAGCAGGGTGGAACAGCCCACGGGCAAGGGAAGGGGATCCAGAGAGTGGGCTGCGGAAGGACAGGGGTGCGCTAGAGAAAGCAGCCACTGACTACCTGCACAGAGCAGGGAGGACCCAGGAGAATGAGCGCCCCCTGGTGATCACTCTCCATCTACTGGGACTCCCCATCACCAGAGCCCACAGGATGAACACTGAGCCGTGCACTGAGGAGCCAAAGAGGTAGTCCATACAAGTTAGCCCCCAGGGCACAGGCAATTATTCTGTGGACCAGCCTAGCCTTCCCTTTGTTTTGTTCCCTCCTAACTACCTCACCCTATGGCCAGTCTTCTAGGGCCAGCTTTTCCTACTAAATGGTCTAACCAGGTAGTTTCTTTTCTTTGTCTTTTTAAAGTTTATTTATTTATTTTAGGGAGAGAGAGAGAGAGAGAGAGAGAGAGATATCATGAACAGGGGAGAAGCAGAGAGTGAGGGAGAGAGAGAATCCCAAACAGGCTCTGCACTGTCAGCACAGAGCTGGATGCCAGGCTCGATCCCATGAACTGTGAGTTCATGGCCTGGGTCGAAATCAAGAGTCGGGCGTTTAACCAACTCAGCCACCCAGGCGCCCCTAATGAGGTAGTTTCTTCAAGATTATTTGCTTATTAAGAGATGTGGGTATTTTTTTGTTACAAATATTTGCGGCCTTTGGCAAAGATGCCCCATAAATGTTTCCTTAGGGTAGCTAGAGAAGGAAAACTAAAATAATAGAATGTTTCTCCCAGGCTCTCCACGGAGAGGGCTGACTTATGGGACTTACGGGCACCCTTGCTTTGCAGCCCAATGTAGGAAGTAACAAAAGTGTGTGTTGAAAAGAGGCAGATTCTCAATTTCACTTTGTAGTAACCATGCCTACAGCTGCCTGTATTTATTCCTCCCAGAAGTTATTTCCTCCAGGAGGCGTGGCACCCTCCTGATAAATGGGTGAATCCATATTTGAGTTAAGTTCTGAGTAGAAAGGGAGTACGGCCACCCATTATGGGGTGAATTGTGGCTCCCCACCCCTGAATCCATATGTTGAATTCCTAACCCCTGGTACTTAGAAGGTAATTAATTTGAAGATAGGGCCTCTAAAGAGTAATTAAAGTAAAATTACCCACTATGATTTTTGTCTTTGTCAGAGGAAGAGATTAGGACAGAGACAGACAGAGAGGAAAGACCCCGTGAAGACATAGACAGAAGGCGGCTGCAGGCCAACGAGAGAGGCCTCAGAAGAAATCAACGCCATGGACACCTTCATCTTGGATTTTTAGTTTCTGGAATTGAAAACAAATTTCTGTTTAGGTGACCTGGTCTGTGATGCTTTATTATGGCAGCCATAGCGTGGTGGTGATGGTGGCCGTGTGAGTGGAGGGGGGATCTTTGCAATGCCCTTCCCAGTCTGAAAGAAGTAAGCCCTCAGAATTCTTCCCCTTGAGCTGCTTCTGCCTCTTCTCCTCCAACCCTGGCCTCAACGTCCTCCACCTCCAGGACACGCCAACAAAGTTCTCCTCCTGGAAGAAGTTACGTCACCTCTGCCCCAAAGCTCCCCAAGAAAGACCTGTTAACTTCTTGGCGGGAATTTGCAAGAACACTTATAGCAATAAAAACAGCATAAATTAGTGTCATCCCGCTTTGTTTTGATGGAGCCCAAGGAAACTACCACACCCCCTTCACTCACAGAGCCACATTTTTATCCTGGTACAGCTGGAATTCTGTCAAGGAAGGGGCAAGGACAGAGCTCAGCTGGCATTTCCTCCTCTAAGTTCAGATTCCTGTGGGGGACATCATTCTTTGGGCTGCTGGCAGGCATTCCTTTCCACGCCCCAGAGCCTCAAGCTGGTTTTCTGACCAGGGAGCTGAGTCAGCACAACTAGATTTAGTCTTTGCCTCAGGTTTCATAACTGAGAGAAAAAAAAAAAACAGGAAATCTCGCTATCCACCCACAGTGGCCAGGAAGAACTCTGACAGGTGCTCCCCATCCATCCCTCCTCCTGCCGACACCTCTTCACCCTGTGTGATTGGAGATGGGTAGGGGAAAAGGTCCAAAACTCCACTTCCAGGGTACAGAGTGGCTACTTTCTGGGAAATGATTAGGACCCCAGGGGGAAGCTGCATTCAGACTCTGAGTATCTAATGAAAAAGAGTGCTCCGTGGTGCCACAGTAGGGGTGGGTGCAGGTGGCAGAGGAGCTCAGCAGGAGCAGTGAAAGCCAAGCAGACTCTTTCAGCCACTACATGCCCTTGATGTACAAGCCTTCATTCCAGTGGCTCCTAGAAATCCAGCCTCCTGCAGGAAGCCTTCTTGGGCTTTTTAGAGAAAAAAGAACCAGTATCCCTCCTGCTGGAAAATACAGGTTTTCCCCTCCTATCAGCCTTCATTGCTACCTCTAAGATACACACACACACACACACACACACACACACAGTGTGATGTTTCATTTTGTTACTTGTTTAGAAGATTGCTCATTCGGCCCCCTGTATAGGTTCCAGGATGCCTACCCCCTTTCCCCTCACTCTCTCAGTGCTCACCCTGAGAATCTGCCACGTGGGAACTGGGGTGGTGCTTGGGGTGATGGTGTTAGTTTTTTCTTTCTCTTTTATTAAAGTTTATTTATTTATTTTGAGAGAGACAGAGAGCGCAAGTTGGGGAGGGGCAGAAAGAGAGGGGGACAGAGGATCTGAAGCGAGCTCTGTGCTGACAGCAGACAGCCTTATGCGGGGCTCGAACTCACAAACCATGAGATCATGACCTGAGCCGAAATCAGACACTTAACCGAATGAGTCACCCAGGCACCCCAGGATATCCAAGGGACTTTCTTGAGGATGGACAATGGTTTGGAGAATGCAGCAATGAGCAAAATAGAGCAGTAGTCCTCAGCCCCACAGACGGATTTAGACAACCGATGGGAAGTCTAGAGGAAGGCATGATTAAGTTTGATAGTGAACTGTGATGATTTCACAAAGACGATCATTTCAAGGGGGGCTTGAAAGATGAGCAAGAGTTCAACAGGGACGGAAGTGGGGATTGGGCATTCCAGGCAAAGGAAACACGATGGTCAAAAATTGCTATCCACTGACCTCGTTTTCTTTTCTTCCAGCATTTAGCACCATCTGCAATTATATTTTTATGTAGCTAATTGTTTACTTTCTGTCTCCCGCATGAATCTAACTCTCTGAGTGCAGGAAGCATGTTTGTCCCATTTATTGCTCTAAGTGCCCAGAAGCATTCCTGGCACATCGTGGGCACACGTACATATTTGTAGAATGAATGAATCAGTGGGCGGTCCAAGTGAAAGGGAGAGAAGAGAACTTTAATAAGCTCTGCAAATACGTATGTGCTTTCATTTCACTCTTAACAATACCACTCCCCCCAAAAGACATCATTATCTGCACTTCGCAAATAAGGAAACTGAGGTCAGACAAAGGTGAGCAAATTTCCAAAGATCCCATACCCAGGAAAAGAGACCAAAGCCTAGGCCGTCTGGTTCCAAAGTCCAGAGTATACCAGGGAGAGGCTAATAAAGGCCTGAGTGAAGTCACACTGTGGGAAGGGGTGTAGAGGGGAGAGCTCATGCTCAGGAGCCACTGCACCGATAGACCTGACCAGACCTGGCCGCAGACCGAAAGGGACAAATCCCCATGCAGGTTCATCTCTATCCCAGCACTGACCTCTCTCCCGCCTGGGGTCAATCACATGCGGATGACAGGAAAAACATATGGCTTTGGCCACTAACTAGCTGTTTAACTTGGGGAGAAATACCTAACTTCTCTGAGTATGTTTCCCCCACAAAATGGTAACAGGTACTAGCTTTAGGGATGTCACAAGACGGTGTGGGTAAAGCATCCAGGACAGTTCCTGGCCCGTAGTAGGTGTTCAGCCAATATAAATTCACTTAGCTTTTCCCACGGCCTCCTGATGTCGACTGGCCTGGGCAATACTGTTCCTGAGAAGACCAAAGAGGGAAGAAGTGTTAAGAGGACATCTGCCCTGGTACAGGTGCTGGAATGGGACAGCGTCAAGAAGGAAGTGAGTGACAAGCTCGGCCTGGGAGAGGTGGATGGATAAGGGGCTCAGGGAGTGTGCGGCAGAGAAAACTTCCCTCGCCGTGAGGGAAGCTTTGGTCCCTCTCGGATGATGGTTCAGACAAGTGTCCAGAATTCTAAGTCTGTGGTTCAATCTCTAAAGGTGCTGCCAGAGCGTGGTGAAGGGAGCCAGGGAGCCACATGGCTTGGGCCTCATGTCTGCAAATTTGGTTGGAGCCCCAAAGGAAGTTATTCATAAAGTTATAATTTAGTGTTAAAAATGTTAATTTTTAAAAGTTATTTGCCGGGGCACCTGGGTGGCTCAGTCGGTTAAGTGTTTGATTTTGGCTCAGGTCGTGATCTCACAGTTCTTGGGACCGGGCTCTGTGCTGACAGTGAGGAGCCTGCTTGGGATTCTCTCTCTCTCTCTCTCTCTCTCTCTCTCTCTCTCTCTCTTTCTAAATAAGTAAAAACATTTAAAAAATAAAAATTAAAAAAAAATTTTTTTTAAGTTCTTTGTGAGTTTAATTATGAATTGCACCTACTAGAGATTTACCATTTCTTAAAACATCACGCACACTGCTCTATAGAAATTGTTTCCTGAAAGAAACACACTATCTAGAATTGTTTTTATACCACAAGTTTTTGTAACTGTCTTTGAATTTCTACATTTCCTACGTATTGGAGAGATGGAAAGGAAACGAAGGGAGGGAGGGAAGGAGGAAAAGAGGGAAGGAAGGAAGAAAGGAAAGAAGGAGGAAGGAAAGGAGAGAAAGAAAGGACACACAGAGACAGACAGACAGACGCGGGTCTCTGGGTCTCTCCAGCTCGGGAGAGAGCACAGGACAGCAGCAGCCCCGAGGCAGCCAGAGGTGGGGGAGAGCCCACTACTGCACTTGTTTACTGCGCCCCCTGGTGTGTACAGCTCATAAAAATTTCAAGCGGCTTCATCCTTCAGAGCTGAAATTTGCTGAGCAAAATCCCCACAGCTGTCTTATGAAACATTCTCAAAATCTCTTCTTCATTTACATGAAAAGTATGAGTCTTATAAGCAGGAATATGCCTCACAGCTTTCCTTTGTTTTTGTTTAGCTTCGTGATGTGGAAGGGAAGGTCTGTATGTAATACTAGTTAAGACGGAGCACTGACTATGTGCCAGGCAGTATTCTAAGTGCCCAGCATGGTAATCCGTGTAAGTTAGTTGTAACAATTCTAGAGATAGGTATTATTATTATTATTATTATTATCATGCCCATTTACAGATGTGGCAATTGAGGTACAAATACAAAGAGTTTAAAGAATTTGCCCCAAATCACACAGCTATAAAGTAGCAGAGATTCAAACCCAGGCAGGCTTGCTGAAGTGTCCATGATTTCAACTAATATGCCATTTTTCCATGTAGGTATGTGTTCAAGAAAACATACCTGAATTTTTATTTGGCCTGATATTAAGAATCTAACTTCTCTGTGTAAATCTTGATGGACCAAGGATAAACAAAGCAGCAAAGAAGTGAAAAATATGCCTTCAATAATCCTCTGCTATATGAGATAGTAAGCTTTTCAGAAGCATAGATTCTTTTAGAATATCATAGAACCCAGAAGGATGACATACAAAACAACTTAATTAATGTTTGTTTATAATAATTCCAGGAAAATATTATAATCCCCTCAGCCCTTTTAAGAGTCTGACAATTTAGGAGAGCTCTTCTTTAAGAAGAGTAATAATAATTACAGCTACTATTTATTGAGTGCTTGTTTTTCATTTTAGGGAAGCAATTATCTATGGACAGTACCTGACCTATAGTGGTTTGACTTGCAATTTTTCTAATTTACCCTGGTGCAAAAGCCATACGCATTCAGTAGAGACCACGCTTCGAATTTTGAACTCTTCCTGAGCTAGGAGTGTATGGGAGGATACCCAGCTGGAATGATGGGCAGTGGTACCTGTCTGCGGCTCCCAGTCAGCCACCCAATCAGGAGGGTAATCAACCGATGCACTTACAACCAACCATTCTGTGCCCACAACCATGCTGTTCCTCAGTATAGTATTCAATTATGTGAGACTCCTAACACTTTGTTATAACATAGGCTTTGTGTTTGAGGGCTTTGCCCAACTGTAGGCTAATGTAAGTGTTCTGAGCATGTTTAAGGTAGGCTAGGCTAAACTCTATTTGGTAGGTTAGGTGTATTCAGTACATTTTCAACCAGGACATAACCCCATTCGTAAGACAAGGAAGATCTGTAGTGAAAAAGTGTTGGTTTGGGGATCACACTACTTGGGTTCAAACCCTGACAGTGTTACTTAAGAAGTCACTTCGTATCTCCAAATTCCAAATTTCTTCTCTACAGAACGGGGAAAATAATGATGCCTACACTTCAAATAGGGGTATCAGAATTAACTGATTTAATACACATAAAGAGCTTAGAAGAGTTTTTGGCACATAATAAGTGCTCCAAAAAGTGTCACCTTATAGTATAATGTGCCAGGCACTGTGCTAAGCAGAGTACAGAGTCACCTTTCTAAAAATTTAATTTTTATTTTAGAGAGTAAGCACTGGGGGGAGGGGGGGAGGACAGAGAGAGAGAGAAAGAAAGAGAGAATCCCAAGCAGACTCATCCCTGCTCAGTGCAGAGCCAGACGTGGGGCTCGATCCCATGACCCTGGGATCATGACCTGAGCCGAATTCAAGAGCCAGACACTTCAACTACTGAGCCACCCAGGTGCCCCCAAAACCACCTTTTCATGCAAGTGTCCCTCTATATAAGCTGTTAGCTACTATTATTATTATAGAAAATAATCTTTATAGAAAAGATTCTTGGTGGAAACATATCAAGATATTAATAATAGTTACCACCAAGTAGGTATAGTTTTGACTTTGTATTGTTTTTCACTGTTTTACTTCTTTTTGTGGAATGAACCAGGGTTTTTTAATAAAAAGACCAAAAGTAAAAAATTTCTCAGGAAAAAAAAAATCATTGAAGGAACCACCAAGAATGAATGCTTAGCTTGGAACTAGGAAGTCTCAAGAGGACAGGGTCGATGTCTTCAAATAGCTGAGGATTAACAAGTGGAAGAAAGGCTTGTACCGTGTAACCTGAGACACTGGGCTAGACTAACACATGGAAGCTTCACAGAGTCTTCTGTTGTCTAATCGGGGCTGATTAGAAAAGCCACAGTGAGAAAGAAGTACCTCATCCTTGAAAGCATTCACGCAGAGGCCGAAGACCACCTCTCAGGGATGGTCTACGGATGACGTGTGGGCCAAGCGGCAGACTGGATCACAAGACCTCCAAGTTCCTACCCAAC
The DNA here is from genome assembly GCF_007474595.2 of Lynx canadensis. NCBI lineage: Eukaryota > Metazoa > Chordata > Mammalia > Carnivora > Felidae > Lynx > Lynx canadensis. Next base: position 32,970,743 of record NC_044319.2, read on the forward strand.
TGGGGATCCTAGTTCATTACCTAATTTTGCCTTGAAACACAGAACAGATAAAAGGCAGGCGGTCATCAGCTTTCAGAGAGCTGAAGTCTGTTTTCTTGCCAGTGATTTTTCTGCCACTACCAGTTTCCATGAAGTCCTAGGAGGAGACACTTGTCTTCCCTCAGATTTATGGATCTGCATGGACAGGTGACGGCAGTGACAGTACAAAGTCAGAGGCACATTAGCGCTCACTCCCCACTGTCATCAAGGGGTCAGGTATCCACCCTGAAGTACAGTCCTTATGGGGGATCCTGCAGAGAAACAGAAGAAAGAAGAGGCAAAGTCTTTGGACTTCAGGACTCTGTGATCCCATTTTTTGTCCTCAGCATCAGTTAGGAACGGCTAACAATAGAGGCCTGGCCTCAGTGGCTTAGACAAATTAGGGATTTGGGTTTTCATCTGGAGTGCCAAGGGAGAACACGCAGGACTGGTATGGGTGGCACCTTCAGAATGTGATCAGAGAACCAGGCTACTCGGTCTTTCTGCTCCGACACCTTCTGTACAGAGCTCCCACCAAGAGCTTCAGCCGTCACTTCGGTGTTCCAGGTAGAAAGGGGGTGTTCCTCTCAGGCTTAAAGAGTGCTCCTCCAATGAGCAATGGTTACAGCTCGTTTCCTCAGCCAGACCTGTAAGGGGGGCTGGGAAATGTAGTTTTAGCTGGGCAGAACCCCAATAAAATACAGGGTCCTGTTAGTAGGAAGTAGGAGGTGACTACAGGGCAAACAGCAGCCTCATCCGCTTCCTCTCAGGTCCCGATTCTTCCCTACTTTACAAAGATGAGAACGCTGATGAAGGGAACCGTGCAGAGCCACAGCAGGTCAGTGGTGAGGTCAGTCTCAGCACCCAGCTCAGGGCCGGCTTTGAAAAATGACAGAGAATGCAAAAAGCAGGAATCCATGAAATGTCTGCAGGCAAACACCAGCTGCGAGCCCGGGACCATTTCTCTGCAGGGAGCCACACTGGCATGTGAGACGGGCTGCAGAGGACAGGGAGGACGAGGGCTGCAGCACACTGGTCTACATGTCATTCCCTGGGCTGGCAAGAGGTAGACGGCTACGGCCCTGGCTCAGCTGGGAGAACAGATGGGCGGGAATTCAGTGCGGCTTCCAAATCAGCCAAGCGGCAGAACTGCCTTCCTTCCCCGTCAGCCAGGCTCGTTCCCACCTGGTCACAGCCAGCTGCAGAGACCCAAGACTGAAGGCCAGGAGCAGCCTAGGAATGAGCCATCCCTCACCCGATGTGAGGGGCTGTCATGAGGACAAGTGAGTGCAGCGGTTTGTTTGTCCCAGCAGCGAGGGGGACAGCCGGGTGGAGCTGCCCACCAGGAGCGGGCAGACTTCTCTGCGTGGGGTGAACCAGCTCTCTGGGGAGGACAGGACCCTAACTGTTGAGATGGCCTGTCTCATTGAGGCCTGGAGCTCTGTTCTTTCTCGTGCCTTCACCTCCCACAGATATAATGGCAATGTGGCCAGAGAGGTAAGGGGAATCCGGGAATTATGCTGAAATACACACAATGAGAGCAGAGCCGACCCCTTCCCACATCTGAACGAAGAAAGCAAAGTCCTCAGAGCAGGGCGATGGAAAGAAAGCAAACTTGACCTGAGGGGACAGAAATGCATGTTCATTTGCAAAACAGGATAGAAAATGCACAGAATTTTATTGCAACTCTGATGAGAGCATATGGTATAGGAGGAAGGGCCACAAATTTTTAGAAAGAAACACGACTTTCCTGGGGCGCCTGGGTGGCGCAGTCGGTTAAGCGTCCGACTTCAGCCAGGTCACGATCTCGCGGTCCGTGAGTTCGAGCCCCGCGTCGGGCTCTGGGCTGATGGCTCGGAGCCTGGAGCCTGTTTCCGATTCTGTGTCTCCCTCTCTCTCTGCCCCTCCCTGTTCATGCTCTGTCTCTCTCTGTCCCAAAAATAAATAAAAACGTTGAAAAAAAAAATTAAAAAAAAAAAAAAAAGAATCCCCAAGTTTATAAAAAAAAAAAAAAAAAAAAGAAACACGACTTTCCTCTGTCAGCTGAATGTGGTTGGGTTCACCAGGGAGGGAGTGGATAGGCCCAGAGGGAAGGAGAGAGCTCTCCTCTCTTTCGCCTTCCAAAGACTACATCAATTTTGGGTTATCTGTGTATCTGCTCCCAATTCACAGACTAATTAAAAGCTGACTGAAATTTGTTTAGAATTCTATTTAGCTAGGCCTCCAGAAAAGCTTTTTAAAATAGTAAGTCAGGAGTAGGAACACTGATAATAAAAATCACTACCATAAGCCCTTTAAAGACAGAGAAATCGGGGAAGAGATTGGAAGGACAGGGGGCAGAAGGAGCAGACGGACCAGCTGTGAAGGCCATGCAGCTTGGAAGATGCTCCGGGAAAGGTGAAGTTGATGCGTTTCCATTACATTCCTCTTCGGCAAGCTGCAGGCACCTCACAGCCACCTGCTGGTTGCACAATGAGACTCTTCAGATGATTATAAAGAACTTCCAACTCCTGTTCCCTCACCCCAGGCCTTCTGTCATCTTGAGGCCCTCGACTCATCAAATCTAAACTCTGCAGCCTGAAGATCTGTTCATGTGGCCTTGGGAAGGCTGGGCAGAAGGCGGCCAGCAGGCTCCCACACCACCTGCCTTCCCCCTCCTTCCTCAGCAGCCTGGCTCCTCACTCCCACGAGGGCATGATCAGGGCCAAGAGCCTTCATGAGCCCCCCCCCACCCCACCCCTCCTGGCCCTCTGGGGTGCAAGGAGTCAGCAGGGATATGCTCCCCATCCCGCCGGGGCCATCTGCACCAATTATAAGCCCTTTGGAAGCCAGCAGAGGGCTGTTTATCTGCTGGTTCTCTATGATTAGCTAGTTCTTGTTTTTTGAATATTGCACATGGTGCAGCCAGCTGTACGAAGCATTCATGATTCAAAGCTTTTCTCCCCTCAAAAAGAAAAGTGCTAAGCTAGTTGTTACTACTATGGGGAAGGAAAAAAAATAAGAAATAGCAAGATAGTATGTAATTCCAGCTCAGGCATTATTATCCATAGTCCAATAAATTCTCTTCTCTCCCTTATTTGGTGTATGTGAGAGATCTGATGTTAAGGCATCCTTTTAATGGAACCATTCCAGAGAATCAACTTTTTGCAATCAACTCAGGAGCCAGGGCCAGCTGCTGAGGCTTACCTTCTTTCCCAGGTACCGAGCCAAGAACGAAAGAAGTACTTTGTTCACACTTGAAATCCTCCGTGTTCTCACAGGTGAGAAGCAGTTGGCTGCCTATAAGCCAGCACTAAAATCACTAGGGATGCTTAATCAAATGCAGATTCCTGGGGCTATCTCATGGACTTAAAATCCAGGTTCACACGTGCGTAGAGATCCAGAGAAGCCGCAGCTCTGGGAGTCTTGTAAGCAGTGGTAATGAGAGCCATGAGATCAGCTACAGTGCAGCATAATGAACACAGAAATAGAAGAGGGGGGCGGGCAACCAGAGCCCCTTTTTCCTCCTATCTCTGAACCAGGCAAGGGAACCCATTTCTTTTCTCATAATATACATGCTCCATGTATACATGGTAAACAGCAGCACAGATAGGCCAATAACACACAGGACACTCTGGGGATATAAAACGGTCTTTGTAGCATTGGTTTGGGCAGCTTATGACTGTCACCTCAATTTTCAGAACTTTAGGAACCCATCTGTATATGGAATGAATAGTTCTACTTTCCCTGTTGAGGGAAGAGAGAAATAAAAATGCCTATTTAAATACTTAGCAGGAAGACTACCCCAAAAGTGATTTCACTTGTTTTTGCTAAGCAATTTTAAGTGTGTCCAAGTAAAAGAAAATCTGTACCAATTACGGGCTGTTCCATTGAGGATAATGGGAGCCACATATCTCACTGTCTGAGAAGGGAGCTACAACTACAGACAGGGAGAACACCGGAAGGCGTCCGTGGTGTCAAAGTGTGGTGTGAATTCATGGTTTTCAATACATGGATATAGAAATAAATTCAGATGCTGTGTGTGTATACACGTCCACAATGATAGTAATGGATTATAACCCATTGAATAGAAGATGAAACTACAAGCCCATACTGATGGACAGAAATTAACAAATAACAGGAAAAGAGTAACTCCATACTGGAAAACCCTGGCAAACAGTGCCTTAAACAAGTGGTCAGTTAGTGGGGCATATGGCTGGCTCACTCAGTACAGCATGTGCCTCTTGATCTCAGGGTTGTAGGTTCGAGCCCCACAATGGATGTAGACACTACTTAAAAATAAAATTTTTAAAACACAATTTTAAAAAGACAAAAGAAAAACAAGTGGTCAGTTAGCATCATCACTGACGGGGCACATGGACACTGTGTACCACCTGATGAGACGGGGTGAGGACACAGCAGTGCTTCAGTGTTCCTGCTAGTGGTGCGTCAACTAAACCTAATCAAAGGGAAACATTATCCAAAATAATAACCAGTCTGTAATCTTCAAAAATGTCAAAGTCAAGAAAGCCAGCAAAAAGCTGGGGTAGTCTTCCAGAATAAAGGACACTACAGAGGTACGACAATGAAAGGCAACATGTAATTCTCAACTATCTCCTTTTGCTATTAAGGACATGACTGGACCACTTGGCAAAACCTGAATGGTGGCCAAGGATTAGACGGCAATAAGTATTAATGGCAGTTTCCTGATTTGATATTTGTTTTCTGGTTACATGGAAAAATGTCCTTGTTTACAGGAAATACACACTACATCCAGGGGTAATTTTTACAAATGACAGGCCCATCAAGTCAGCAACTTATTCTCAAATGGTTTAGGTTCAGGACTTACAATTTTTCTGGGAATATTTCAAAATAAAAATGTTTTTAGAAGTGTGATTTCCATTTTTATCTGTATAGGACTTAAAAAAGGGCCACCATAATAATGAAGACAGTGACATGAAGACAGATGTCATGACACCAAGAGTCTCACAAAATTATTTCTTGAAACAGAGTAAAGATCAATGTTATTTCAAATAACACGATTTTAAGTGTATATTTTACAACATTTACTATTGTGAGTTAAAAAAAAAAAGCAGTGAATGTATTCTTCTAGGCTGAATTAAAATAGAATATTTAAGATTTAAAAAAGTTTGGCTGGGGAAAAATAATAGTTTTGCAAAACACATGTGATCCACAATTAAGATGGTATTCAGCAGCAAGAAGTCTCCCAATATTCTCACAACCAATTCTCACAAGCAATGACATGTATGCCTTACTTTAAGGAAGCATCAGACAGAAATAGGCGAATCTGAAAGAATTTACCAAGTGTAATAAATTAGAGAATAAAATAACACCAGGAGAATTTATGGCTTACAAAAAGTTTCACAAGTAGAACGTTTTCCTTCTGCCCACCTCTCAGAGTTCTATTAGCTCCCTCCTGATCTCTGAAAGATGTGCCCAGAATCTGGTTTACATTTAACTTTTCAGGGACGTGTGACCTAAAGAGAAAGACGTATCCGCTCCGCTGCTGCCCGGTGCTCCTTCCCGGAGCAGTCCTTGCGTAAGTGATCAGAACTGGGTCCAAGTGGCACAGAACCAAGCGTCAGGTATCCCGCCAGTACCGTTTCTGTCCGACAAGTTCTCATCTTTCTCCAGTAACGAAGAGGTGGACGTTCTTGTGGGACTGCAGCATCTGCGCAGCCCGCTCCACGCCGACCACAGCAGCCAACCTCTGGGCGTCGTACTTGGAGTAGAGGACAGTGCAAGTCCAGGTGGCTTCCTCTCCTCTGCTGGTGGCTCTCAGCATGTTACAGACTTCGCTGTACAAGTGGGGATATGTTGGCAGTTCATAGAAAATCAGGTTCCTGATCCCTTTTATGGTATACCTATTAGGAGGGGAAAGAGAGGCTATATCTCCTTGAGAACATTTATGGAAAAGCTACCTGAGAGTTCGGCAGGGGCGCAGCTCCCTCTTGCTGCTCCATGCTCAAGGAGGAAGATAATGGCTCACCATCCGACAGACCAAAGGTTATTTGGAGTTGGAAGGGCTTATTTTGTGACAACGTATCTGAATTCCTAATGTTTGGCTTGAGATAGTGCTAAAACAAATTTGCATTTCTTGAGCCTACTCTGGGTAGACCAAGGTAGGATGGGGAAGAACAGTAGACTAGGATTAAAGATCTGTCACAGAAAATTTAAAAAGTAAACACAACTTAACGTTACCCTTATTATAATCGGGCAAAACAGAATGTCCTGTAATGGCAATGAGGTCAGACCCAGGTCGTAAAATGAACTGCATAAACTGTAAAGGAGTTCCCATCAGTCTTCTCTTGTCACTCTGCAGACACGCTAACTCCATGGCAGATGTCCCACGTTCACCCATTTACAAAATCCTGACTGAGGACCCATCAGGCGTTACGGAACAGCAATTAGTTTCAACAGCTCGTGCACTTCTCTCCCTGCTGCAGCGCTGTATACAGTGGTGGGGTGGGGGTGGGGGGGGGGGGGGGGGCAAGGTGCGGACCTTAGGGACTCACCGTATGGTTCGGGTCCGGGTCAATTATTTCCTCTGGGGCCCCATAACAAAAGATTTTATAGTTGACAAAGTTCTGATTTTTCCTGCTAAAGCCCTCTCATACGCTGCTGATGTAAGACTCACTTGGGAATTCTATTTTATTCACAGAGGATCCGCTTTCCTTGTCTTCTTATCCCACAGATCATCCTGATCTCTCTGGAGACCCTCATCTTCCAAACTGTAACTGCAACCCACTACTTGGTTCACTTTTCCACATTACCATAAGGAAGGAATTCCAATGGCTAATGAACTTGAGTACACTGTCCTACCTCACTAGTTATCGAAACAAACAAAAGCAAACACCAAGTTCCACTTGTGCTTTGTACGTAGAAAACTCAAGAGAGCACTGCTTCCACACTAACCAGAAAAAGCCACATAACCTATGTTCCTTTTCCTGAGCCTAGACAGCACATGTCACAAGGCAACCAAGTGAACTGATTCAATGGTATGCTGGTGTATGTTTAAGAACTGGTTCTCAGTGGGGAAGAGAGGGTGCGGATTTGAAGCAATTGCCAAATTCTGTGGTGTAAATACTCCCACCGTGGCCAATTTCAAGCTACCAACGTTATGTTGCTAAACTTGGGAGTCGGGAAGAGATGGGCAAGCAGATCTCACGAGCCAGCCCACCACTGACTGAATTCCAGAGTGACAAACCTCTCCGAAGAGAGAGTTTCTGGCAGAGCACAGGAGGAAGAGGGCAGCTGCCAAGAAAATGGGTAGCAAGAAAAGAGCTGTACAAATTCTTAAAGGGCAAACGTAGGCCTTTGCGACAGTTCGGAACCCTTGAGATTGGTGGACACTCCTTTAGCTCGCGTTCACATCGTTGAGCTCTCTTCTACAGGCCTCCGATGGGGGTCGTGGAGAAAGGTGGGAGGCGAGGCAGGAGACCTGAGAGAGACTCCTCGGTGCAGACATGAAACCTCACTCACTTCCCAGACCCATATGTATATGAAGTAAAATCTGAAACTTCTGAGAGAGGGGCAAAGGTCAAGAGCTGGGGCTGGGGCCTTAAAGGCCCACCCATGCTTCCTCACCACAAGACTTACACCCAGTAAAAAGCAGCAGCAGACTGTCCCTGGGGAAAGAACACAAATCCATTCAGCCCAAGATCCCACACTGACATAAGCACAGGTCTGCCACCACCGTGGGAGAAGCAGGAAGTTCTTTCCTACCAAGATCCCTCACAGATTCAAGGTAGGGTTTGGCTGCCACGGAGTGGGCTGCAGGAATGCTGACCGGGCCCCAGCTCCGCGGCCTAGGACGAACAGGGCCCGCCTCAAACCAAGCCACGCGGAGAGAACCCCAATCCCACCTCAAGCCTCGCAGGGAGTAACAAGCAAGAGCAGCCTGCTGCTGCAAAAGGGGCTCGAGTGGGGAGAGACCCCTCCTCTGTCACAGGGGCACAGGGCTTGGTGGAAGCCGAGAGAAGATGGACACTGGGAAAAGACCTGCCGGTACCCCCAGGCCCTACACTAAGCACTGACTGCTAGAGGAATTTGAAGTCTGTGGTGCATGGAAGGTTAGCTACAGTAATAACCAAATCCTGACTCGATTCACAACTCCCACACGAGTGGCTTGAAGAGTAAGAGGTATGCCTGATTGTAAGTACTACCCATCTCAACCCCTACATTCAATTGACAATTACAAACACACACACACACACACACGCACGCACACATGCAAGACTCTTTAAAAGACATTAACACACTGAGGAATCACTCTGGCTATCAAGTCACTGGCAACAAGTGGGGTTTTGCAGAAATAGGCTAATGGAGTATAAATTATTGTGTGTGTATTTTGGGGAGGGAGAGAAGATATGGAGAAGACAGAGGGAGGGAGCAAAGGGCAATGCATAATAAATTTTTCAATGTATACAGTTTTTGAGCTAACAAGTTTTCCTGTCTAAATTTATTCTAATAAAATAACTAGACAACTATGCCATCAATTATGCACATAGATGTTCTTGGCATTGTTGCATATAATAGAACAATTTTTTTAGAATCTATATACCCATGAAACGGAAACTGAGCTACTTATATATCCATACAACACACTATATGCCATTTAAAAGGATGCAATACACACCTCATAGCTTACTTATAAATAGGAAAGGTACTTTCACAATGAAGAGATCTAGCAGATACACTTTGACCAAGTGATTACATTCAACATCACCAAAAATGATACAAACCGACATTATGTGCCTCTTGACAAGACAGAGTGGAAAGTATACAATATCCTCTATGTGGAGTTCTCGCCAAAAGATGTTTAATCTAGTCTGAACATCACTGCACTATGAATCACCTGTCTGGTTGTGTGCTTGAAATATCTGTGCTTCGTTCCCATCCCCAGACACAGGGATTTAATTGGCACTGGGGTGTATGCCTTGGGTATTTGGATCTTTAAAAGCTCCCCAAGGGGATTTTAATGTACAGCAAAATCTGGGAACCAGTGATCTGAATAATAAAACAAAACAACCTGAATAATAAAACAAAACAATTATACAATCTAGGCTTTGGGACATTCTGTAGGAAACTGGATTGGCTCTTCAAAAAATGTCAAGGGGAAAAAAAGCAACAGAATTATTTTAGATCAAGGTTTCTTAACCTCCACACTACTGACCTATTGAGCCAGATAATTCTTTGTTGTGGGGCTAGCCTCTGTACTCTAGGGTATCCAGAAACATCCTGGCCGCAATCCACTAGAAGCACTAGACCACTAGAATAACCCTCCAGTTTTGACCACCAAAAATGTCTTCTGGAACAAAACTGCCCCCAGCTGAGAACTACTAAGACAGACTAAAGAAACATTAACCAAATGTAATGTATGATCCTTAACTGAATCCCGGATTATGGGGTGTAACAGCTACAATGGTCATCAGGACAACAATGAAAATTTGAATACAGACTATGTATCAGATGATATTACTATAATAATATCAAGTGGTTTGATAGTGGTATTACCATTAGATAAAATAATATTCTTGTTTTTAGGAGCTACATGTTGAAAGATTTAGGGGTTCAATGTCATGAAGCCTCTGAACTTGTTTACAAATGGTTCAGAAAGAAAAATTAAGATGTGAATGGACAGAGAGAAGGAAAGACAGAGAACAGGGGTGCATACAAATGTGGCAAAATGCTAACAGCTGGTGAAATCCCAGCAAAAGGAGCTATCGACGTTCACTATTATAGTCTTACAATTTCCTGTGAAATGAAATCTTTCCAAATAAAAAGCTGGGGGAAGGGAGGACATGATAGAGCTATGTATGTCAACTTAAAAATGCACCCATGATACACAAATACATATGCCAAAATGTTAACATATTAAAATTCTTTTTCAATGAACACATAAAATGCATAAAAGAAAAAAATCCCAACGAGTACAATGTAATCCCAATTTAGTTAAAAAAAAAAAATGTGTGTGTGGGGGTACACACGTTTGTACATGTGCACATATTTTTCACATTAAAAAAACACACTAAAATGGGTATTAATATCAGGGCAGTGAGATTCCATTTTCTTTTTTTTAACCTACATTTTCCAAGTTCTCTACAACAATTGTCTAACACTCTTAGAATCAGCGTACTTATAAAACAAAACAACAAAACAAATTCTACTAAGTGCTGTATTTAAAACCCAAGAAGATCTTTCTCAGTTTCAATCTCCCACAACTGACTAGGTATCTCCTGGAAACAGTGAACATGGTGACGGCCTCTTCAGAGGGACAGTTACTGTCGATTCTCCATAATGTTCAGCATCCCTTCCCCTGTGTAGCTTCTTCCTCCCCTGGAACAGGTTTTGGGTCTTCAGTGACCCCTAGAAATAGGACTCAATGGCTGGATGGGAACTTTAACTAAGGACAAAGGACATTCAGATGTCGACCTCACCTACCAAATGTGAAAGATAAATGAGGCACTCACAGCTGATTTGAAAGGCTGGCTTCTCCACATTGTCTATAAAGCTGGTCTGCTATTTCCAGAACTGGGGATTCTCACGTAGGGGCTGGGAGTAGTCAGAAATATCCCAGTATGCCTGGGTGACTCAGTCGGTTAAGCATCTGACTTTGGCTCAGGTCATGGCCTCATGGTTTGTGAGTCTGACCCCGTATCGGGCTCTGTGCTGACAGCTTGGAGCCTGAAGCCTGCTTTGGATTCTGTGTCTGTCTGTCTGTCTCTCTCTCTCTCTGCCCCTCCCCTCCCTCTCTGCCTCTCTCCTGCCGGCGCTCTCTTTCTCTCTCGAAAATAAACATTAAGAAAAAAAAAGGAAGATAAAAGAAATACCCCAGCAGCCTTTCCCAACCCCATAAATCCCACCTCCAGAGTTTCTGACTTGTGCCCTGGTTAAGAATTCTCCCTGCTGTAGCAACCCAGTGATAAAGCTCACAGAAAGGACTGTGAAGCATCCCATCCTTTGGTGGGCCATCATGACCAAAGGCCTGTCCAATCCTAAGATTCAACTCGTTTCATCCCCCAATCCCCACAAAAAAATGAATCATCTTCTGGATGAAAATGTTTTGCTAGCTCACAAAAAAGCAGTGGTATTTCTAACACTGCCTACTTCTAGAGAGAATATAAATACAGAATTTCAGAGCTGGATATTAAAGTTTAACATATGTTTCCCAAGGTCAAATCGAATCACAAAGGCATTGCAGATAAAAGCACCTATCATCACTTTGATGACCTTTCAAGCAAAAAAATCTAGAGCTGGAAACTTTGAGATAATTAGCAGTCGCAGAACACTGAAGCACATTGTTTCTATTCATCTTCAATCCAGGACAGGATATACTCACGAACCTGGTCCAGGGTATAAGGCAAGTGGTACATGCTTGATTTGTCTTTATAATGATTTGGGGGCTAAATAGTTTGGTAAATACAGTGGTGTAAGCCAGTGGATTGTGCTGCCTACTTAAGACATCATGCCCTCTCCTTGAAAAGCTGCTATATGAGAACACTCTTTTCCTCCCGGCTTAATTCATACTTGCTATAGACCATCACGCTGGGAAATTTTCCAATCCATACACTTCACTTAAAAGGCTTGCTTTCATGTGTCAAGCTGACAGAAAACTAAGGGCTCTTAAGACCTGCCAAGTGCAAACTCCCCCAAAATATCACTTTCCAACATGAATGAAAACAACAACTCACCGGAACAAAGCAAATAACGATGCCAAAATTCATCAGCACTCTTTGGCCAAACAGCCCTGTGTAGGTGGCCCAGAATGGAGCCCAGAGAACACAAATGTAGCCGTTTCTCCTCTCTCCACTCACAGATCACCTAGTCAGCAGAATAGCCAAAGAGGTCATGTCATGTCAGCTCAGCCCTGGTGGGATGCTAGATTCCTCCCTCCCCATCTTAGTAACAAGAACATGTCTGGGGAGCACATCCTAACATCAGGATAAACTAAAAGGCAAAGCAATGCCAATGTGCATCATCAAATATGCTCCAAAGCCTAGAAGAGTTCTTACATGTTTGGAGTTCTCTGAGAAAAAGTGCCCCTCAGTAGTACACGTGACTGCGAATTAATAAAACAGTAAAGGCAAAACGTAAATTCACTGAACATTATTGTGAATCAGGAAAGAAGAGATAATAGGATGCAATTTTCCCTCTCTCTGTAGATAAGGGTTTAAAAAGGGCTTTTCACTTGGCAGCAGAGACAAACTTGGCAAAACAATAAAATACCTGACTTCTCGGGGCACGAAAGGTTGCAAACAGTAACAGAAAGCCCAATATTACTAACACTCTAATTAGAATTTTTTTAAAAAGGCCAATCCAGGGGCGCCTGGGTGGCTCAGTCAGTTAAGCGTCCAACTTCGGCTCAGGTCATGATCTCATGGTTTGTGAGTTCGAGCCCCACATCGGGCTCTGTGCTGACAGCTCAGAGCTTGGAGCCTGCTTCGGATTCTGTGTCCCCCTCTCTCTGCCCCTCGCCCCCCACTTCTCAAAAGTAAATAAACATTTAAAAAAAAATTTTTTTAAAGGCCAGTCCAACTTGTTTTGTCAAAATCACATAGTGGGGAAGCAAAGCAAATTCTGAAATCATTAAATATTCAGTTGTAAGCCCCTCATCTTTTGCCTCCTACAAACAAGGGGCCCCTCGCTCCTCGTCTCCTTGGTCAGGAAGTGTGTGTGCACCTCTTCAAGACACACTGGAACTTTCTGAACACTGACTTTGTGCTCAGCCTCCACCTCCGCCTCCACAGACCACACAGTCCCTGGTATTTTGGCTTTGCTTCCATGACAGGGCCCTCTGCTTCCTACAGTCACTTCAGTTGTGCTATCTAGAGTTGTTCAACTCAGTCATGTCTTTCTTGAGGTGTACAACCACAGCTACAGGAAGCATCCCCAAGTGTGGACCCGCTCCAGACCCACACAGATTATACTGTAGTCACTCATTTGTTTCTACATTCTCCAACAATGCCCATTTGGGGAGGAAGCCAACCAACCAACCAAGAAGAGCCTGTCCAGTTCCAAAACTCTCTGGCTCCTCTACAAAAGGTAGACACAAGAGGACCTCACAACACTGCAAAGCTTACCATGCACTCAGAAGTAGGCCATGATCCACACTGCATTTTCCCCTCCTGAGAGGACACTCAAAACCTGGCACTACTTTACCTTTTGTAGAAATGGAAGCGTTCTGTGAGGAGCAGAAACTGCTTCTCTCCTTGAAGGAAGAAGTGTCTGGCCCTGGAGACACCAGACTTCGGGGTGTACTCGCAGATGTGGGTGAAGTTCAGTTCTTCCTTCTTGAAGTAATTTCGGAGGCGCACAAAGTCAAAGTAGGAGGGGATATAGATGAGCGTGTGAGACATGACTGCATCACGATACTGAGGCAAAATCTTGTTCACAAAAAAGTTAAACCTGATTTGGAAAAGCAAAGGGCAAAGTCAATGACCGAGAGATTAGCCCTCAGTGTCCTCACTAACTGGGTTACCCTGAGCAAGTCACAATCTCCTTCTACCTCCCCCAAAAGGCCAGTATGGCCTACCTCATCACAAAGAGATTATGTAAGGATAAAAAAATAAGTGCTAACACTATTCATTGTAACAAATAGATGCGATGCCAGTATATCTCAGAGAATTATTCTAGAAGTACATACACAAACCATTGACTCACGCATTCATTCATTCTGTTGTCAATCAACAAATCATCACTGAACAACTCCCATGGTCCCCTGACCAACACCATGAGGAGACAGGGAAAATGCAGAGAGAATTAAAAACACTGGAACCTTGATGTCTGCAGGAAGCAAAAGGTGAAGGGCTTAGAGTTGAATATTTAAAGGTTTCAAAAATAAAAAAAGAAAAAAGTAAAGGTTTCAGTGTTCGCTTCTGGGCATTAATTCCTGCTCTGAAGGGCTTAAAATTAAGTTGTTGACATAGAACACTCTGCAGCATTAACCAGTGTAATGTAATTAAGAAATGCCCCAATCTTGTGGAAAGGCCCCGATCTGCAGTACTAATGCTATCACTAACCAGCTGGGGCACTAGGACAAGGTACCATTCCTCTCTGGGCTTCAGTCTCCTCCTCTGTCAATGATGATTAGGTTCAATTATCTCATCTCATAGGCCAAAGCCAAATCCCTCTCTCTGACCCCCAAGTGTCCAATGGGACCAGGAAGGGATAGGTACCTGTCATCAATCACTGAAGCTAGGTTTTCAGCTTCCATCCTCTGGAAGACATGTGGAAGCTGCACCAGGACATGGCTGATGGAGCCTGTCATTGGGACGTTCCTCACAGCCACCTGTCAGGAGGCAATTAGAGTGTCAGGAGGCCAGCCATCCCCACTGCTGATCAAATGCCATCTTCTCCTTATGCCTCATGACCCAAACAGTACACAGTGCTTCATGAAGACCCAGAGAAACAAGGAGAGAGCCCACCTGGCCTTGCAGATTGACACAGTACTTGTTGAACACGGAGTTGATCTGGGCATCCTGCAGGGCCCCGAAAAGCAGTGTCTGGCGATAATACTTGGACCAATTATTGAGGCTCCACATCCTCACTCGAGAGAAGTCCACCCCATGTGAATCCAATGGCAGTAGGTTCATGTGGTTCATCAAATGCTTTGAACAAAAATAACTACCATTAATTTTTATTCTGGATGTACCTGTTGGGCACTGCTAAGCATTTTATAAATCTATCATCTTGTTAACCCCATGGGCTATGTACAATCAACCTCCAAATCACACCAGAAAATCAAGGCCCAGATGGGTGTGAATTGCCCAGTTAGGTGAACACTGCCAAAAGGAAGGTAAGCTAAAACTGACCATCTCTTGGATCTTTCAGAAAGGATCAAAATGGTACTTGCAGGAATATTCCTTTAAAAGGAACTTCAGAAATGTTGCCTGGTCACTCTATGGGTTCTTCAGTCCCAGACTTGGATAAGAAGAGAAATGACATGGAAAACAGAGCTGTTGTTCTTCAGTGACTTAGTTCTCAAACATAAGGAGATCCCCAGAGACACAACACCTGCCTTTCCCTCAAATTAAGAAATAAGACTCAGCTATCAACATGCCTTTTCTATCTTCATTGTATTTTCACCTGGAAATCTATATTAACAGACAACAAGTACTATAAATGTATTCCCTCCTTTATGACTAAATGCTCCCCTTTATCTGCCCCAACCTTCCTGCAAGCCCTGGGACTACAGAAGCAAGTTCTCATGTGCCTGTAAAAACCAAACCTATGGCTCTGTGGTAAGGATTATTCCAAAGCAAAAATGGTCAACACTGCAGAGTATGTGGGGAAGGAGGAAAAATTACAGCATATTACAGTAGGAAGATAAAGACCTCCTACATTTCTCTGTAAAACAAGATCACACATTAAGAAATCCTGAGCCACATTTCCCATTTCCTCTGAAGGCCAAACAAGAGAGAATGAGCATAACTGGTAGGAAGAAGTAGTCAGGTAAAGACCTTCCAGGTTAAAAGGAACCAACCTACCAACCAGCCACTCAAGTGGTCTATTCACAGAAGTGACCTTTGAAGGGAAGAAATCTTTGCTGGAGATATGACAATACTGACAAGAATTTTTATTTCTCTGCATGATTATTGACCAATCTGTGGGTAGAAAACGGGACAAAAGGCTTTTTCAAACTGGAAAATGTGAAACATTTCCATTTCCAAACTGAGTTCTCACTTGGACTTAAATAGCCCTTTAAGAGTTAAACCACTGGTGCGCCTGGGTGGGTCAGTGGATCGAGGGTCTGACCTCAGCTCAGGTCATGATCTCATGGTGCATGGGCTTGAGCCCCATGTTGAGCTTTGCGCTGACAGCACAGAACCTGTTTCACATTCTTTGTCTCCCTCTCCCTCTCCCTCCCCCACTCACGCACATGCTCTCTCTCAAAAATAAGTATTAAAAAAGAAAAAAAAAAGGCTTAAACAACTCTCCCTAAATGTGAACTTTGTCACTCTAAATGTAAATGACCACCATTACCAGGACATGCTCCCAGTTCTGCATCAGGTAAATGTCAGCTTGATCAATGATGAGAAGCTCAATAGAAGACAAAAAGTCAAAATCTCTCTTTTTCTCTCCTTCTCCACCAATGATGGTCCTCAAGCCCAGCGGGGAGGCAATGAGGATGTCGGAGGAGTAAAAGGGGGCATACAGTCGGATGCTCCTCTGAAGGATTGCCACTCCTACAGGAAACAGCCAAGTGCACATTACTTCATTAGTTCCCACCAAGCCATTGGCTTTCACCCTCTGATGTATGTTGTACCTTCACATCTTTCCCTTAGCACATAACCATGTTCAAGTTGTTTCACTTACTAAAATAATAATAATCTTCCCTCTCTTGAGTCTATGGTCCCATCTAGCTCCCCTTCTCTTCTTTTCCTTTAGGGCCAACTTCCCCAGAGGATGGTCTCCACTTAGAAACCTCCCACTCATTCCTCAATGCATCACAATCTGGCTCAATTCTCAGCACTCCACTAAAATGACTCTTGCCAAGGTCACCAATTCAATGACACTTTAGTGTTTCTTATCACAAATGCATAAAGCAGCATATTGAACCAATCTTCCTTGAAATGTTCTTTTCCTCACTTTAATACTCACTTCCATTTCTATAGCTGACCTGGCCCATATCAATCTTTCCAGATCCAAACAGCTCTTCCACAAATCCCTGATTTGGCTGTAAGTTCTACTTTCACTCTACCTAAGTTTATGGGTAATAAATGGGTATTCACCATTTACCAATAAATTGGTATTCACCAACCACGACTGTAACATCACCTCTACAATGATCTGTATTTCCAGCCCACATCTCTTTGCTGAGCTCAAAACTGACATCATCAGCAGCTTGCAGGACACTTGCACATGTTTAAAACTAAACATCAACTCTTGGGGTGCCTGGGTGGCTCAGCTCGTTGGGTGGCCAACTTTGGCTCAGGTCATGATGTCATGGTTTGTGGGTTTGAGCCCTGCATCAGGCTCTGGGCCAACAGCTCAGAGCCTCGACCCTTCTTTGGATTCTGTGTCTCCCTCTCTCTCTGTCCGTCCCCTGCTCATGCTGTCTCTCAAAAACAAACATTAAAAAAAATGTAAAACTAAACATCAACTCCTGTCCCGTTTCACCTGACACTCCAGTCCTGCTAAAGCCTATATAAATCTTAGGTCATGCCTGGCTTATTCACCCTGATGCCTCTGCACATGCAGTTTCCTGTCTGAAATCTTTTCCTACATGCTGACCGCCCCTCTTTGTAACTTTCTATAAATGGCACCTCCACCAGGAGGCCTTCCCTATCTTGTCCTCGTTTGGAGTACAGAAATTGCTTTAAACACTCCCAGAACATCCACTGCATCCTCTGATAAGTACTTATCATGATCATTCTATATTGTTTTCCCATGAGGCTGGATTTCCTTAGCAACAGGAACCATAACTTTTATTTCTGTATCTCTAGCTTCCTAACAGTACCCGGCACCCAATAGATGCTTTATAAATGTTTGTTGAATGAACATTTTCCCAAGAACATTACTCTATCAATACACAACCAACCAAGTATATGGGAGTTGAACGAGACAAGCAAACACAAAACAAGTTGGGTGGCAGTTGGTAAGTCCTGAGTGGAGACAATTCAGGGGTAGGCACTCTACATGGCCAGTAGGAGGAAAGTCCACCATTATGCGTAGACACTCAGTTTATTTAGCCTCCCCCGAGGGACCCACTCAGCCTGTGTCACTTCCAACTCCCCTGTAGCATCAACTACTAGCTATGGGTGTGCTGAGACATTTGTTATAAATGTGCACGTATCTTTATATAAGAGCTTCAGAGATGCTCCACCCTTAGCCCAGCGTCCACCCCATTAGCCAAGCAAAACTCTCTCCTCTGGCAGACAAGATGTTTCAAATGCACCCCACCCCTGTTAGGAGGACATCTCAACCCCCTGAGAGAATGCCTAATTCCAGGCTTCTAGTCTTCGGCCATGAGAACCTCACACTGTAGGTCCCTTGGGGTCTGAGTTCTGACAAGGAGGAATTACCAATCCGAAAGTGGTCATCGATGTTGCCGACAAACACAGCTTCATAATCCTCAGGCCTCTTCAGGTTGGGTGGTCTCTCCTCAGGATCTGAGCCATACTCTCCCTTAAACCTCTTTTTATTGCTCACAATTATTTTCTTCTTGCTGTCGCCCTCGAGGAGGCTGATGAAGAGCTGGACCACCCGCAGAGCAGCTTCCCGGAAAGGCACCACTATCAGCACCTGTGGAGGAAGCAGCAGCAGCCTTGGTGGGACCAGGGGAAGGATGGGCAGCTGCAAGTGAGCCTGCTGAGGACATGGAGCTCAAGAACCCTCCACAGAGCGGCAGCCCCTGGAAGGGCTCATATCTAGATCACCCCTTTTGCACAGGACCTGGCTCAGTACTAGAAGCTGAGTACCTCTCATATCCACAGTACTATGTCCTGTGGACTTTAAGCTCATGGCCCCACAGGAGGCATTTCTCAACCAGAATGTCGAAATACCTTTCAGGATTAAGTCAATGCCTTTAACAGCTGCCCACTAGCAAAAACCCAATAGAAACATACAAGTGGCAAGGAATGGTACTCATTTCTGTCTCCCATAGAACTTAGTATTGGTATTTTTGTCCATAAGCCTCAAAGGGTAAATATATAATGAATAAATAAATGAATTAGTTGTAATAAGTAGAGAACAAATAAAGCTGGTAAGGAAAAGGATTAATGAATCACTACTTTTCTAGAATGTTCTTTAGTACATTTTTCAGAAATGATGATAAAGCATTTCTGAAATAAGATCATATCTCAATGGAAAATTAAGTTTTCCAAACATTTCCAAAAATGCTTAAAGTTACAACTGTTAAGAATGAAAACAGAATATGCTTGATAAATAAATTTCTAACTAGCCTTCTGTAAATATCAACAATGTGAACAGCCCATCAGATCACACAATCCATCAAATTCTAAATGTGCTTCACGGTTAATCTGCTTCATTTTTCTCTACAACTGTAAATGGAAACAGATAAATCTATAATCCTTATGTCCAAGACTCAGTTTCCCAGAAAGGGAACCAGCACAGCTGGAGAGGTGTCATGATTCAGCCTGGTACAGTGCAGCAGTGAGGACCCAAGATTGAAGAGGGACAAGTTACTGGCCTAGCAGCCACGCTATGTAAGCGTCCAGGCTTCAATTTCCCCAGCTTTCAAGTAAGGGGTTGGACCAAGAAATGTCTAAGATCCGCATCAGTATTAAACCCTAGAATCCTACTAAACTCAGTAAAACAATCTAAAAAATCTTTTTAGATTCTTCAATATGGAGGGATATAGGCTAAGGGGGTATAGGAAATGGACGACACAAGATGTAGCCACTTAACATGAATAACATGAGCACAACTAAAACACATTTCTTCCCAAAGCCCCCAAATCAACTGGAACTTATGCTTATGAACCCACATTAATGTAATAGTTTTAGGCAGTAATAACTATATAATGGAAAAATAGGAATTTGTTTTCCAAGGTTTACATATGTATGTGGCTCAGTGAAGAGAATCCTTGGTTCTAATCCCATCTCTGCTACTTGAGCATCCCTGGTTCTCTTTAGCAAGGTCCTCTATGAATCTGGGTCTCTGTTCATAGCTTTAACATCCAGGGATTGGATAAAAGGCTTACTAAGGTTCCATCCAGCTCTGACAATCATCAAGAGGAGATTTACAATGAAGTGTCATTTACACATGTTCAGGGTTATCTTTAAGGAAAACTATCACGGAAGTACCTGTGACTTACAAGTTTCCAGTTAAATCCACAAATATGCAGCTAGACACAGTCCACTGAGCTGTCTACTGTACTGCTCTGACACTACCTGGCCCAACTAACATGCTCACTCTTGGACTCATTAATTATTCCAGAATTCATATCATTAAAATAGTCGAGTACCTGCCAAGTGCGAGGCAGTGCCCATATGGCAGTACCTATATGGCAGTGCCTTGCAGCCTCCTTCTTGAGGACAAAGTCCTCCTGCTGTCACTCACCTTGGGCCTTGTTAGCCCTTGGTCTCTGAAGTCATCATCGTCACCCACCCCAAGTTTCTGGCTGCGGCGTCTGCTATTGTTACCGAGCACCTGGGCGTTGGCTTTGAGGACATGATTTATTACATGCAAGCAGTACACATGGCGGATCTCCTCCCCATTCTTCAGGGCGGTCCTTTCTGGGTAGAAAAGGTCCCGGTAAGAATTCATAATTAGGAAGAGCTCTTTCTGGAGGGGTGTGAAGGGGCTACTTGATTTAGGGGAACCAGAGACGAACTGGCTGTTGGTCTTGGTCCAGGTGGATTCCAGAGGCTTCTGGAGATGAAGTGACTTTAAGTCAATGTCCTTTGATGGTTTAAATGTTTCCAACTTCTGAAACTTTGATGAAAAGACAAGCTGGCCCAATATGGGCCACTAGGAAAGAGACAGATCAAGAGCTAAGTTAGAAATGCAAAAAATAAAAAATAAAGTTAAATCAAAAAAAAAAGAAATGCATTATACTATGTTACACTCACACAATTCCTAATCTACCAAGATCTTTCTGATTTACAAGATCATTTTGTTTAATCCTAACCAACAACCCTACAAGGTAGATGCTATAATGCTCTTCTTACAGTTTAGGAAAGCCGAGGTTCAGAGAGGTTATATGATTCAGACAAACTTTCCAGGAGAGGACAGAGCTAAGAGCCAGAGCCCAAGGGTTCTGACTTCCAACCTGACCTCTTCACTGTGTCAGTGTGTCCCAAACTATTCTGTGGAATATGTTATAGGAAATCAAAATTCATTGCAGAAGAGAAAGGGCTCCAAGGTCAAATAACTTTGGTAAACATCACAAAAGCTAATCCTCCTCCGGGAGAGTCACAATGTATATTAAATACAAAAGGTTCTGGTGAGTCCTGTGATAAGAACTCTGTTCTATTTTATTTAACCTAAAGTTCTCCAAATTTACTTGGACATGGAATAGTTTTTTTTGGGGGGGGGGGTACAGCTATTAAAATCCTAAAGTATATTTTTGTGAGACACCAGTTTGGAAATTTTTGCACTGTAACAAAACTGATGACCTGGGGTGGGAGGTGGGGGGACAAAAAGAATGATCTCAGCAATAAAAAGAATCATTAATATGCACCAACGATTGGGATGAATCTCAAGGGAATTATGCAAAGTAAAAAAAGCCAATCTGTAGGATTCTTTTTTTTTTTAATGTTCATTTATTTTGAGAGAGAGTGCGCGGTGCATGTGTGCATGCAAGGGAGGGGCAGAGAGAGAAGAGAGAGAATACCAAGCAGATTCCATGCTGCCAGCACAGAGCCCCACACAGGGTTCGATCTCACAAACCATGAGATCCTGACCTGAGCTGAAATCAAGAGTCAGATGCTTAACTGACTGAGCCACCCAGGCATCCCAGGGTTCTTTTACATAACACTTTTGAAATGACAAAACTGTAAAATGGAGAACAGACAGTGATTACCAAGGATTAGGAATCAGAGGCAGGGAGGGAGGTGTGGTTTTAAAAGGGCAAGTGGGAACAAGAGAGATCTTTAAAGTGCTGGAAATGTTCTGCATCTTGACTTTGGTGGTGGACAGAGGACACTTAACACAGTGCAGAACTTAACACACACACAGAAGAGTAGGAGCAAAACCGGGGAAAGTTGAATAAGACAGAAGAGCATGTCAATGTCAATTTCCTGGCCCTGATACTATACCACAGTTTTGCGAGATGTTACCAATGGGGGAAAGTGGGCAAAGGGCATAAGGGGTGTCTTTATTTCTTACAATTGAATCTATAATTATTATCTCAGTAAAAATTTCAATTAAACAAGGATGACCAATTCTTATAAACAGCATGAGCTGGTGAAAAACAAAAAACACAAAGAAGTAAAAAATTGCTCCACATTTGCATTACTTAGTTGTGAACCTATCTCAGATTATTTCAAACAAACAGCAGCAGTAGCTACTGTTTTACTCAACACTTTCTATGTATCAGTCAGTAAACTAAATTTCTTCATTTTGAGATAAGCACTGTTGACCCCCTCTAACAGATGAGAAGAGTGGAGATCAAAAAGGTAGATTAACTTGCCTTACGTCATGCAACAACGCCTCTCAGATGCTGATCTAAACCCTGGTGTACCTGTCTCCAAAGCCACTCTTCTCTGGCTCCCACACTCCAGCTTCCCCAGGCCTTTCTAGCTACACCTGTGCTCCCCTAGGCTCTTCCAGCCTTCCTAGGTTATGCTCCCCTGTCCCATCTACCACCAGCATGTATCATATGTTCGAGGAGACCGCCAAAACCCAAGACCATTGTTTTACTTGGAGCTTTACTTCGTTTGTGACCACTAACCAAGCAACACTTACTTTTAGCTGGTGAGTAGTTTTGGAATTTGTGGCAACAGCTTGAATTTCTTTTTCTTTCAGTTCTTTGTTCACATGCTGTAGAAATGGATCTAATTCAGAAATCCAGAATGTCAGAACACTTGGAGAAAACAGGTGTTTTCTTGGTCTTCCCTCTAAACAACACACTTCTTTCCATGGTGTTAACTCATCCTTTCTCCCATCTGATCTCCCCACCCTCTCTCCCAGCTCAAAAGTTTCCAATGGGTTCCTTTTCCTAACACACTTCTCTAATTACTTTACTTCCCAGCTCAAAACCCTTGAAGAAGCTTCTCAGTCTGAAATCTGGGGTGCTGCAGGACGTACAACTCCAATCTACTTCTCCAATACAATCTTTGAATTACATGGCCCTCAAACTCTTCTGCCACTGTGGGATTCCTTCCTTCGATGAAAAATTCTATTCTGTCCTTCACCTCATTTTTGTATGTCCAAATATTATCAGTTTAATGTTATCTCCTGACTCACAATAAATGTTTCCCTAGAGCCTACCGTGCCAGGCACAGTGCTGGTTCCACTAACAGGCCATCCTCAGTGCCCTGCGGACAGTACCCCCACCCCATCCCTACCCACCCACTGCAACACATATATGTGCAGATTTGTCTCATACACTAGACTGTAAGATCCCTGACAGCAGGTCCATGTCTGACTTATCTAACATTGCAGGACATGCAGAAATGCTCAATACTCAACTGAGTTGAACAAATGATCCAAATGGTAGCATCTGTAATCGGGGTTATCTCCAGTCCTCTGAGCTGCCCACCCAACCTTGTCTTCCAGTCCCACTCATTAAGAAGTAGAGAAAAGTTGGGGCGCCTAGGTGGCTCAGTCAGTTGTGTCTGACTTGATTTCAGCTCAGGTCATGATCTCAGTTTGTGAGATCTAGTGCAGGGCCTGCTAGGGATTCTTCCCTCCCCCACTATCACGCACACATGTGCTCTCTCCCAAAATAAATAAACTTCAAAAAAAATTTTTTTAAAGAAGCAGAGAAAAGGTAAATGACCTATGCAAGGATCCAAATGGTAAAACTTCAAATGCAATGCACTTTCTACTGAACACCTAAGACAGAACAATAGGACATAAGAATTCTAGGTGCTTATATACCTATACAGGCAAAACAACCAGAGAAATTTTAGGATAATCAAGCTTCCTAATGTCACCTCCAATGTTTTTGAAGTTTTGATGGTTCAGAATGGGGTTTGTGCCCAAATTCTACCTGCTAACTTCTCTTTCTCCAGCACAACATCCAACGGAACCAAATAAACCAAATATGGATCAAAATTTCAGCTTCAGTAATTGTAGAGCTAGGTTGAAGAAAGGCAATGGGGCCAAAAAGGCCATCAGAGCAAAGAACAAGACCAACCTGACTTGCCTGCCAGGCACAGGCTGACAAAGTGGAGCTGAGAGAGAGAGCAGAGACCTACCTACCCCCACCACAGCCAGACCTTGTCCAAGTCACTGCCACTGGGACACAGGCATGACCAAGAGGCTGAGAGAGACTGGAGAGACAGGATGGAGCTTTCTGGCCTCTAAGGGGCTCCCTGGTAATGAGGACCAATCAGATTAGCCAGTCCTGAGTCTACAAATCTGGAAAACTCCTGCTCCAATAACAAAGAGCAAGTGAAGGGCAGAGAGAAAAGTGCAAAATACTTTTCTCCTTTCTCTTCCTTCCCTGCTTGGGGAGAAAATCAGAGGTCTTCCCCTGACTCCCAACTGTGGAGATCCGGGATCCAGGGAACCGGCCTTCCCTACTATCACTCTTAGGCGGTTTGTCCTACTAAATAGCCTCCTGATTCCCAACACTGCCTAACCACTGAAAACCACAAAATACCTTTGGGAAATATTTCTTTCCAGCTCTAGATGGAGCTGCTAACCCGTTTTTATTGCTGCTCATGCCAGTAACCAGAGACTTAACGGGGTGTATTAGCCCACAAGCCTCCATGCTAAGCACCTGGTGAAAGTGAACAACACACACTGTGCTCTGACCTTGTGATGCATTCAGAGAACACGTGCCTCCACTCTCCTCTTCAAGAAAATTGGTTTCCAGGCTGAAGAGTGACTCGTGTTTTGCATCTGTAAACTCCTCGGAGGATTCTTGTGATGTGCCAAGTGGCCCATCCCCACCTTTTCCCTCAGGGTCAGGAGGACCTGTCATTTTGAGAAACATTTTATAAAATTATTTATGCATAAATATAATTATACCTCTGTGGACCAGTAAAACTTAATTCTTTAGCCCAAATCAACACTGATGTTCATTACTATTATTTATTTTTAAGCAAATTCAGGTGGAAGACTTAGGTTTCAAAATTAAGCCTGACCGCTGACCCCGTTCCAGTTAGGAATTTATTGTAAGATGATAACTGGACAAAGTACACTAAGATGAACATGTAAGGATGTTTAATGCAGCACTGATTATGACCAGAAATAACTGGAAAAATTGATTTCATCCTTTTCTACCAATGGAGTAATAATTAAGTTACCACATAGCATTTACAACGAAATACTGTGTAATTAAGAAGCTAATATGAATCCACAATTACTCACAGAGAAAAGGACTGTGGTACACTATTAAAGAAAAAAAGTAAATTACAGAAGTGTATGAGACCATTACACACACACACACACACACACTTCTACTCACACTTGTATCCATAAAAAAGTAATCTGGAGGATTACATAAAACGCTAAAGGTGTTTATCCCAAGGTACGAGAGATACAGGTTAACTATACGACCCTCTTGAGTTTTATAATTAAAAAAAACAACCTCACAAACTTTTCATTTTCAAAAATCCAAAACAGGAAATAAAAAAACAAAACAAAAAGCCCCCTAAGTCTGAGGCAATAAACTTTCATCCCAGTGAAACTGAATTAAAATACTAAGGATGGTGAATGACATCTTAGAGAGAAAAATACAGCTGTAAGGAAAATAGGCCTTCAGATAGTAAGATATAAAAAGTTACTCAGATACACTGACAATGGGATGTTACTCCAGCAATACAAAGTCATGAATTGCTAACAACACATAAATGACATGGATGAACCACAAAAACATGAGGAGCCAAAGCAGCCAGACACAGGAAAGTATACACTGTATGCTTCCACTTATATGAATTTCTAGAACAGCCAAAACTAATCTGTAGGGAAAGAATGCAGGTCGGTGGTTGCCTGATGCCAGCAGGGAGAAATGGACTCTAAAGAGACAAGACACCTTTTGGAAGTGTTGGAAATGTTCTGAATCTTGATTTTGGTGATAATAGCACGGATGTACACGTTTGTCAAATGCCTCAAGCTGTATACTTAAAACGGGTACGCTTTATTGTACGTAAATCACAGCTCCATAAAGTTGGTTTCAAAGTTAGAGGAAAAAAGTCACCTGGAGGTCCGAGTGAGAGAATTCCTTTAAACTTCCAATCTCAGCTCTTCTCTGCAGCCTGCCCCCATTTACTCCAGCATGCAACCACTTGGCATTTCTCCCAAGCCTTACAGCTAGTTGTTACATACAAATCTGCTGCTTCAAAATGTTTGTGTTTTTATGTCTGTCTTCCATTAAATTTGGTTTCTCTAAGGGACAATGATCTCTTTAACTGAAACTGTCACAAAAACAGAATTATGTCCCCTTTCCTCTGAATCAAGAAAACTTTAACTAGGATTGATGAAGACCTGGAAATTATAAGCAAAAATATTACTTCTGCATTTTTCTGGCCAGAGGGCCCTGTATTTTCATCGGACTCTCAAAGATATCACTGAACCAACCAAGGTTAAGAGTCTCTGCTTTGGATCCATGTGCTTTCCCCCAACTCACTCAGTACAGGGAGGGCACTGTGCTCAGGGGGCAATCTGTCCCGACACAGAGGAAGTCTGAAGACACTTACTCTCCCGCACTTCGGCAGACTCGGGCACTGTCTCCTCCTCCACGGTGACATCACTTTCACCATCATCATCGTCCATTTCTGCCTCATCTACAGCACTGTCTTCTTCCACTTCTTCCTCCTCCTCCTCTTCCTCTGAAACATTCTTTAATGTGGCGAGTAGTCTGTGGTACCCAGAAACTTGCTCTGGTTCGCTCTCCGCTTCACTTTCAGAACCTGAAGTATCTGAACTCTCTGACTAAAAGGAAAATGGGAATTTTTGAAACAGAAACAAACCATTCGTTTCTACCCTATGATTATTATCATCAGACCAAAAGTATAACAGGTTCAGACTTTCATAAATAAAAATTAGTTTTTCTGTAAATATGCAATCCTATCTATTCAACCATGCCCAACAACAAAGTTATTTTATTTTTTTTAGAAAAAAATTTTTTTTATATTCATTTATTTTCGAGAGACAGAATGAGACAAAGTGAGAGTGGGGGAGAGGCAGAGAGAAAGGGAGACACAGGATCGGAAGCAGGCTCCAGGCTCTGAGCTGTCAGCACAGAGCCCGACGTGGGGCTTGAACCCCCGAGCCATGAGGTCATGACCTGAACCAAAGTCAGATGCTCAACCAGTTGAGCCACCGAGGGGCCCCAACAAAGTTATTTTAAAAAGGTAGATTGGCTATGATTCTAGGAACTTTCACCTTCTTTGAACTGATAATGTTCCACATGGGAAGAAAGCTGACTAAAAACAGAGCTTTGGGTTATGAGAACTAATTTTTTTTATAACTATTTTTAATGTTTATTTTTGAGATAGAGAGAGAGAGCAAGAGAGAGAGAGAGAGAGAGAGTGAGTATGTGAGCACGGAAGGAGCAGAGAGAGAGAGGGAAACACAGAATCCAAGGCAGGCTCCAGGCTCTGAGCACAGCACAGAGCCCGACGCGGAACTCGAACTCATGAACTGCAAGATCATGACCTGAGCCGAAGTCAGATACTTAAATGACGGAGCTGCCCACAGGTCCCAGAAGTTAAACTAATCTATGTGTTAGATACTTGGCACCTTGAAAGGAACAAAAAGAAAATGACAATACAACAAAAGAATTTAGTGGGGGGTTTTTTGTTTTTTGGTTTTTTTTAGTTTGTTGTAATGAGTTAGGACCCCTGTTCAGTTTGCATTGTTTGTCGCTCCTTTTATGTTAAGTAAACAAGATACTCCTTAGGATTCACCAAGAGAGGCCTCTAATAAGCCTCCTTACCAGGTTCGAACAGGCTGATCTCTCAGGAGAGTTTCAAACTCTGGTTACTGTATTAGTTGTCACAATGACATTTTAACAGACATCTGCATTCAAAAGTACACATTACTAAAATAATAGCTTAAGTCTAAAATCGAAAGAAGTGGAAATGTAGCCAGACTTCATCGTTATTATATACAATCTTAAAACAACCCAGAACCAACTAGTGTAAAAAAAAGTATAAAGCATTACCGGTTGATAAATCTGTGGTTTTCCTTCCTTTCCTGAAACCCTGAGAAGAAACAAGTTATGTTAAACTCTACTAGCATGTAGCAACTAGTAAAAAGTCTAATGATACAACTTTATTTTTTATTTGAGAGAGACAGAGCGAGCGCATGCGCAAGCTCCAGCAGAGGAGAGGGGCAGAGAGAGGGAGTGTTAAGCAGGCCCCATGCTCAGCATACAGCCCGGTGCCAGGCTCAATCCAAAGACCTGAACGGAAATCAAGAGTTGAACGCTCAACGAACAGGCGCCCATAATGACACAACTTTAAGTGAAAAAAGCAGAATATACCATTATAAATACATAACTATAGTCACATAAAAACTATGTATGCTCTTGGACAGGGATTGTAAGAATACAGCAAACTGTTAATTGACAAAAGTTTAACAACGTCACAATGACAAACACAGTACCTGGCTCTCATCGGAAAGAAGTATCAATTTAGCAAATAAAATACATTTTCTAGCACATTGCTTCATTACAATGTCCTCAACTGCTGATGAAGCAGCCCTAAGTGGAGTGGCGGGTGAGGACTAAGATCATAACTGGGAGTCCGGACACTCAAAGGAAACCACAACTACCGATACACTGGTTTCCTCATTGTAACTGGATAAATCAGTAATGTCGAAAGGCCCAGACAACTCTTTGAAAACACAAAACACCAAAATCAATGTTAGAAAACCTCTGACAGTACGAAAAGCAGCCCCCCACCCCATAGGGGGCGTGCGGTCCAGCATAAAGCTAAGGGCTCAACAAAAGGCAGGAAGACCCACGAAGAACCCCATCCCACGCGGGATGCCACCGAAATCCTCCCAGGCCGCGGGGGAAGCGCGGGAAGCGGTGGGGAGCGGGGGGCGCCGCTCTGTCCCGATCCCCAGGGAGACCAGCGGACCCAACCCGGGAAAAGCCACGGACACGGCTGGCCCCGGCAGTGCCCCTCCATACCTGTCATAGAAGGGATGCTCCTCGCCGAAATCCCGAAGATGCTTCTTCTGCTTTTTAGTCAGGGTGTTGAGCAGCTGGCTCTGGCTCCGGCTCCCGCGTTTGCCCATAGCAAAAACGTCAAGGTCGCCCACCTTCAAGAGCCGCGTTTCCCACCTGTTAGCTGTCTCAACTCACTCACGCGAGGTCGCCCACGGCGCTTTACGGCGGAACCAGGTTGCCATAAAGCAGAGCCGTTTTACGTCGCCTTGTACGACAGGCGTTAGAACTTCCTGGTCTCGATTCCGCCCTCTAGCGAGACCCTTTGGAAGCACATGCCCGCGTGCCTATTTGTTGGTCTGAGTTCTAGAACGTTGGCCGGCCAGCTTGGGACCGCGGGGGTGAGTAGACGGGTGGGCGTGCTTTGTGCTTCCGTTTTGGTTGTGGGAATCCTCCCGCGTAAACGTACAGGAGCGGAGGTGGTCGAATGCCCTGACTTTATGTTATGCTATAATAAAAAGACCAACCAATATTTAAGGGTGCGGCACATCTCACTTCATTGTCACGGCAGTACACACACAAAGGGGTCCTGTTAATAAGCCCGATATTGTAGATGAGGAAATGGATGCTTAGTAAACGTTGCACACTAAAAAAACAGCAATAATCGTAATAAAGAAAACGTTACATACTGGCAAAAGAGGATGGGGAACTAACTTTGACGCCACCACAGGCGTTTACCCACTAGAATCGGCCACCTGCGTATGCTGTATCAAGAATGGGGACCTAAGGCTGGGATACCAGCGCCCACTCGACTCCCTTGTTTTCTGAAAGTACTGGAAGAGTCCCTAGAAATAAATGTATTCCTTCATTTATCATGTTACAAGAGCAGAAACATATCAGGGGAAGTAAAGTGACTTTCCTAAAATCAGCCAGAGTCAATGTTGGAGAATGCCGTAAAACTGGAGGGTCTCAACTGAACTTGGACAAAGGGGATGGAAAAACTTTTTTAAGGTAGTGTGAACATTCTATATCTTTTTTTTTTTTTTAATTTTTTTTTTCAACGTTTATTTATTTTTGGAACAGAGAGAGACAGAGCATGAACGGGGGAGGGGCAGAGAGAGAGGGAGACACAGAATCGGAAACAGGCTCCAGGCTCCGAGCCATCAGCCCAGAGCCTGACGCGGGGCTCGAACTCCCGGACCGC
The DNA here is from genome assembly GCF_007474595.2 of Lynx canadensis. Taxonomy (NCBI): domain Eukaryota; kingdom Metazoa; phylum Chordata; class Mammalia; order Carnivora; family Felidae; genus Lynx; species Lynx canadensis. The sequence goes on from NC_044319.2 coordinate 33,000,664, forward strand.
GAGATCGTGACCTGGCTGAAGTCGGACGCCCAACCAACTGCGCCACCCAGGCGCCCCTGAACATTCTATATCTTGATGGTGGCAGTCGTTACGTCTTGTATACAATGACAAAAATTGTACAGTTAAAATTGGTGAGGTTTTTTTAAATGTTTATTTATTTTTGACAGAGAGAGCATGAGTGGGGGAGGGGCAGAGAGCGAGGGAGACACAGAATCTGAAGCCGGCTCCAGGATCCCAGCTGTCAGCACAGAGCCCAACACAGCGCTCGAACTCACAGACCGTGAGATCATGACCTGAGCCGAACTGGGACACTCAGCCGACTGAGCCACCCAGGCGCCTCTGGTGAGTTTTAATGTATGTAAATAATAACCTCAATAAATAAACAGAAGGAAGCACAAAACAAAACTAGACTCTGTACTTCAGCAACAGGCACAGGTGTGCGGGGCTTCTGGAATTCATGGAATAAATATAGCAACTCTTTTTCCCCTAATAATAATATAATATCATGTTCTAGAAGAACAAAGTGATAAATCAGAGATTGCAGAATTCATCTGAATATTTAAGGTAAAATGGGAGCCATCAAAGAGAGGGTTCCCTTGGCTCTATTAGGGGTGCTTCTGTGGGAACATTTGAGCTTTCACTGATATCATGTCTCCCGTGGAGAAATTGTACTAGAACTGCTAGAATCCTATTCTAGGTTCTAGTGACCATCTACTGCTCCCAGTTAGATTCTGGGAGGTTGGCATTGGGTAGGGAGGGCAGGGGAAGGCCTATCAAGAAAATGTGCAAACAGCCAGTGGTGTCAGCAGCTGGCCCAGCCAAGGAAACCATAAACAAACACATCTGTCTTCTGTCTAATTTGAAGATAAAAAGGTGTACTTATGTCAACAAAAGGCTGTTTGCAAAATGTCATCATATATTTTAAGGCACTAACCACAGTATAATCTGACTGTAACAATAAAGTCATACTTTATTTTCCCTCCCACCCTGTCCGGAGTGCTCCAGCTTCTCTCCCCAGCGGCAACCAGTTCCTTGGTGTTCTTCCAGAGATCTTCTATAAAAAGCTATACTCTTGAGCACTTGAGATGACTCCTTACTGTCTCCTGGTTTCCACGTCCTTGTGGTCTTGTGGACAGGTCTAGACTGTTCTCGGGTTCAGGCAAAACTGTGCCTCGCCCCACCCAAACAGTCTCATCGCTGGCTCACTAGACAAGGAAAAAAGACTCCTTCTTTTCCTATAAGTATTTATACTAGCCTTTAACAACATAAAAAGGGACCCAAAATTTAAACATTTTTTTCATGCCTTCAGTGAAAGTTCTCCTAATAAAAACCCACACAAAGAAGATGCATGAGCCAAATAGTGAAGGATGTGGAAAATCCTAATGAAGCCCAAATTTGTTCTCCTTTCTTCTTCCCATACTCAGCCCTTACTTTTCCCTCCTCCAAGGTTTTCTTTAATGTTTATCTGCAGGCATTCAGTATTTTCAGAGGTAAAGACAGCCCAGGAAATAATCTTTTAACTAGTGTGCAGAGATACTAATGGATTAATGTAACTTTTCCCAGGATATTTGCAATTCCCCAGACTCCCTAGGAGAATGATCTCAAAAGGTGGGAGAGAAGTGGCTGTCCCTTAGGACAAGAACATCAGAATATTCAGGAAGGTTAACACCTTTAGAAGAAAAAAACTTATTCTTTGGAAAATTTCAAGTATATGCAAAAGCAGACAAAATGGTATAATGCACTCACACGTACCCCATAACTCAGCTTCAACAATCGCCAACACAAGGCCATCTTATTTCACACATGCACCCAACCATTGTCCCTGACCTCCCTCACCCCCACATTATTTTTGAAACAAATCCCAGACATCATATTATTTCATCTGTAAATATTGTCGTATGCATTTTGACAAGATAAGGATTCTTTTCTTTAAAAATAGCCATAATAGAGGTGCCTGGGTGGCTCAGTCGGTTGAGCGTCCGACTTTGGCTCAGGTCATGATCTCGCGGTCCGTGAGTTTGAGCCCCGCGTCAGGCTCTGTGCTGACAGCTCAGAGCCTGGAACCTGCTTCAGATTCTGTGTCTCCCTCTCTCTCTACCCCTCCCCTGCTCACATTCTGTCTCTCTTTGTCTCTCAATAATAAATAAAGGTTAAAAAAATTTTTTAATAAAAAATTAAAATAGCCATAATGGCATTTCACCTAAAAATGACAACAATTATTTAATAACATCGTGTATCTAGTTGGTGTTCAAATTTTTCATTGTTTCATAAATGTCATCCTGTTTTTCTTTACACTTTCTTGGTTTAAGGTCTTCTGCTGTTCTCTATATTTCTTGCAGATAGGTTGCTGGACTTAGAACTTTGATCAGACTTCATTATAGTTAGTGTTTTATGCTTCCTACAGGAGGCATATAATGTGATTTTCTGTTATTTGTGATGCTACCAGCTATTGGTGCTTAATGTCTCAATTCATTAATTCATTAGAGGTTGCATTCCAGTTCTATCACAGGGGTGATATCCTAGTTCTGTTATTTCTTCCTCACTCCCTTGCTGAACTATCTCTATGAAGACGACTTCTCCCTTATCGAAACTTTGGTGACCCAGTGGTACAGTTTCAATAGGAAAGGCAGAATAAATGGTTGATTCCCTCCCTTCATTTACAAATTTTCAACACAAGGAGTCAATTCTCTGTTTTCTAATGGTAATTAGTCAAGTTTTTGTTTTATTTTTAGTACCATTATGAACTTATGGAATTATACAAATTGATGTGTTTTCACCGCTTGCGTATATTATGGTGTATATTGTTTGAAAGAGATTATTTGATATATAACTATATATTTTAAGAGACGAATAAACAAACCACTTTCTAATGCAAACTACAAAAAGTTAGCAGAGGTCTATCTCAGATTCTCAGTGGGGTGGGTGTGGAAATTAGGAGGTGAGTGGGCCAGGGGTGTACGATTTGAAGCTATAGATCAGATACTGAAGATATTTGAATGCTGCAACTAATGTGATAACTTATGTAATAGCAAGGACACATGGATTCAAGATACATTGATAGGGAGCCATATGTAATGCAAAGGTATGCCTTTCTAATGACGGAAGTTCAGACATCTCAACTACTTATTTGGGAGGGCTCTGGGGAAAGTTCTTATGCACACCCACACATTTATCTCCTCTCCTCTAGAGGGCTTAAATCAGATAGTTTCCTACACACAAGACCAGCTTCTCCACCACATGTATACACATGCATCTATATACACCCCAAAGCATTCCAGCCTCTCCCTGAGAATGCTGGTAGAAATTAGTATCTCACTACCCTTATAATAAAATGAGTTTATTCATTAAAAAATACATAGACTAGACACCACATGCCAGGTCTATGCTAGCAGCTGAGGCTAGGAGAAAGAATACGGTCCATGCTGGTCTCTTAAAGGAGTTTGCAGTCTGGTTTAGATATGGATAAGTATGCAGATTATGATTGCAATACTCTGTGATAAATGCTGAACCAAGAAATGTCGATGCCCAGGAAGCAGCCAAGATGTTGTTTTAGGACCAGGGTGGGGTTTGGGGCCGGGGTGGGTCTGCTACCATTGAGCATTTGTCCGTCAGTCACATTCATTGACCATTAGGATTGAATTCCAAATTGATCTAGATTCTAGATCTTAGTCTGTATGAGTTGTTTCGGCCGACTTCATGGACAGCGTGTGCGTGTGTGTGTGTGTGTGTGTGTGTGTGTGTGTGTGTTCAAGACAGGATATGAAGGATATAGGACAACAGGAAATTAGAAACCTGTGTAGTCATCGGATTCCACAGCATTTATTGTGTATGGAGCAATACATTTTCAAGGTGGAGCACATTTTAGAAAATGCAATTATGTGTGAGAAAAGAAAAGCTTTGTAATGCACTTAAGTGTACGTAGAAATATAAAATATTGATATATATAGTTCCTACCCTTTCTGTTCATCTGTACCCATAACAAGTTCCCATTGTCAAACCCAGAGCCTGGAAGATAGTGACTTTTAATAAATATGTTTCCTCAGGTTTATTAGAGATTCATTTATATTAGGTCAAGCCTAAAAATGAAATACTTTATCAGATTATATTAATCTGATTGAGATGGAGCCTAAAATGCTATGCTAGAGGGGAGAAAGCTTTACATATCCTCTTCTAGTGGAATATTGGTACAACTATACTCTATTTTTCATATTTTGGGGCAGGGCTCTGCATGCACACATTCACTCATTTATCAAACATTTACTAAACAGTTGCTGTATTCCAGGCATGATGCTGGGCATCAAGGATTTTATTTTATTTTATTTTATTTTATTTTATTTTATTTTATTTTATTTTATTTTATTTTATTTTTAATATAGTTTATTGTTAAGTTGACTGACATACTGTGTATACAGTGTGCTCTTGGTTTTGGGGGTAGATTCCTGTGATTCACCGCTTACATACAACACCCAGTGCTCATCCCAACAAGTGCCCTCCTCAATGCCCATCACCCATTTTCCTCTCCTCCCTCCCCCCCCATCAACCCTCAGTTTGTTCTCTGTATTTAAGAGTATCTTATAGTTTGCCTCCCTCCCTCTCTGTTTGTAACTATTTTCCCCCTCTCCTTCCCCCATAGTCTTCTGTTAAGTTTCTCAAGTTCCACATATGAGTGAAAACATACAGTATCTGTCTTTCTCTGACTGACTTATTTCATTTAGCATAATACACTCCAGTTAGACATCAAGCATAACACTCCAGTTAGACATCAAGGATTTTAAAAGCTCCAACCTCAGACTTTTCCCTTGAAGATCTCATAGTCTATCTGGAGAGACAAAGCAATTAAATAATTGCATCATCATGGGCTAAAATCTATATTAGGAAGTACCTGGCTGGCTCAGTTGGAAAAGCGTGTGACTCTTGATCTTGGGATCATGAGTTTGAGCCTATGTTGGGTGTGGACACTACTTAAATAAATAAAGCTTTAAAAAAATAAAATAAAATCTGTATTAGAAGGATGTAGAAGGGGTTCTAGGAACCCAGAGGATAAAGAAACTCATTCTTCTGTGGAGGGAAGGGAGAGGGTCATGGGGAGCTGCACAGAGGCTATGCTGAGTCAGGGTTTCCCAGGTGAACAGTAGGGAAAGAATACTCCATGGAGACGGAATAACACGAGTAAAGGCGTAAAGATGTGTTTGGAAAACTGCAAGCCCATGTTGCTGGGGTGCATCGTTGAGAGAGGAGTAGTTGGTGAGGCCAACAGGGAAGGTGGCAGTCCGTTAAAGGCCTTGCACATCTTGCTGGGGGGTTTAGGCCCAACCCCACATAAGCTAAGAAGCCATTAAAGCATTTCGGACAAGGGGATTATGTGATCAGATTGGGACTTCAGAGAAATCATAATGTTTGGTGTAGGGGACAAGGGTATTAAATCTTCCTTTTTGATGCCTCCCCTAAGCAGTTATTTTGCTATCCATGCTGCCCACCAAGACTTTGGAGACTTTTTCATATTTTTACCAAATACTTCCTTACACTTCTCAACATTTTTGAAACTAGCATCTCAAATGTCCCCGATAGAAGCATCCTAAGTAGAGACTATAGTGAAGTAGATTTATGAAATCCACACCCACCCATGCTGGTCCCTGTGCAGGGCCTTGTTACAACACAAGGGCATCCACTGGGCCAACCTAAGGGTGTTGCTCCCCACAGCTATTAACTTCTTCTGTTCTGCCTTTTTGGCCTCAGAGATCCTGCACCCATGTATCTAACAAAAAAAGGTCATTTGATTTACATGTGCTTGAGAATTTTATTAGACATCCAAGTAGAGAGATCCAAGAGGTAGTCAGAGCTGCACAGAGATGTGTGCATATCTGCGCTTCCGGGGAGAGATCCAAGATGCCAGGAGGCCCAAGCACATCTGTGAGTGGTCAGCATATGAATAAGACAGAATTACATCACCTAGTGTAAATACAGAGAAGGGGTCTGAGAAATGAGCCCTCAGGCCCTGCAAATTTAAGAGGCTGGGGGTGAGGGTCGCTGTTGAGGAAGAACAAGCAAGGTGACTGAGAAGGAGCAGCCCCTGGAGAAGGAGGAAAGCTGATACTTTCTTCCATTTACCGACTGATCCTTCTCAGGAAATGTAGGTTTACAAAGAAGATTAAAAAAAAAAAGATGCTAAGACTGTGGATACTGGATTTAGATGGACTGGATTCAAATCTCAGTCATATATTAAGTACTAAATGAGTTTACACTTTAATTTTTTTTTTTTCAACGTTTATTTATTTTGGGGACAGAGAGAGACAGAGCATGAACGGGGGAGGGGCAGAGAGAGAGGGAGACACAGAATCGGAAACAGGCTCCAGGCTCCGAGCCATCAGCCCAGAGCCCGACGCGGGGCTCGAACTCCCGGACCGCGAGATCGTGACCTGGCTGAAGTCGGACGCTTAACCGACTGCGCCACCCAGGCGCCCCGAGTTTACACTTTATATGTGTCACTGGGTCCAGTATATCACCAGGAGGGTATCTGCTTGTTGAGTAATCATTGTGACCACTGCACTCTGGGAATATACTGAGTGCCAAGGCAATTCATGTGAAAGAATCAAACAAAAGCCCTAGCTTCAGGGAGCTCACAGTCCAGAGGGAAGGGGCAGCCCTCAAAGTCATTCTCCATGACATCACGACATGATCAATTCTTTAATGAAACTATGAGCCATGCACTGGGACAGCAGAAAAGGGGAATGATTAATCCAGCCTGTGATGGCCTGACTTAAAGGTGATGCATTTTTTTATCATTTGTCTTTTACATGTCAAGTTGCCCGAGAAAATCTTGACTCTTCTACCGCCAGTCCATCTATGTGACAATTTATGAGAATTTTTTTTTTCTTTTGGAAAGAAGAAGCATAGATTGTGGGCACAGATTGTGATCCTACTTTTTGACAAATGAAGAATTACCATCTCGAATGAAATTGAATCCATAATTGCCTATTAGTCCAAATCAACAGCAGCTGCTCTTATGTTTTCCCACATTTGACTGTTACCCCAGTGTAGCACTCACATCACAGGCTAAACCGGGGAGCCTATCACATCTGGTGTGGTAGGCTTCAGTGATCTCAATCTTTTTCCTTGGCTGATGATTTACTTTCCATTTGGGGGGGCAGATGGTTTCTTCAAATAGGGAAGCCCCAATAAACATTGGCCTTTCTCAGATTTAACAGCCATACATTTCTCATGAACAAGATTTCTAGCATCTTTGTGTGCTTTTTATTACTCTTTGCTTTCTTCTCTATGCATTCATTCTGGTTAAAACTGAAAGCTTTAGACCTAAAATTTGTAACTGAAGATGTCCTTCCATGAATTTATTGTAAATTCTTGCAGTGAAAAGTCCACCAGGGCAGATTGCAGAGATGTTTGCAGCTCAGTGTTGAGCACAGTGGACTCTTCTACCCTTCTTCTGCAAACTTGTAGGTCCTCCAGTTCTGCTTGAAGACAGGGCTGGAGTTTGAGAGCCAGATGAATGTTTGGATCACTGCATCCTCCAATCCTAACGTAACTGTAACAGCAATCCTTCTGGTGGTAGCATGGATGATGGTGAATGTATTTGGGATAAGACAGATTCCATTGGAAAGGGAAAGGAAGGTAGCATGGGTAAGGGTTGAGCATTGGTAGCTGAGATCCAAGGAGGAATTTTTTTCAACCACCCAGGAATATACCCTGAAATCACTCTTTTCTCTTCAGAAAACAAAAAGACCTTGAAAATCATTAAAAGAAAAGAAAGAGAACTGTATTCTTGATTTTAAAATGAAGGATACTCTACCCTTTTCTTTTAGGAAAGATAGATTTGTTTCTTAAGTATATTACTTGAAGAGCAGTCATTCTTCAAAGTTGATCCTGTGCTTCAGCCTTTACCTAAAAGAAGGAATTTCTTTTAATATAGGAATCCCAGTGATGCTGAGGACAACGGACTGAATGTTTGTATCCCCCCAAAATTCATATGTTGAAATCCTAACCCCCAAGGTAATAGTATTTGGAGGTAGGGCCTCTGGGAAATGATTAGTTCATAAAGGTGGAGCTCTCATGATGGAATTTGTGCCCTTATAAAAGGGACTCCAGAGAGCTCCCTCATCCTTTCCACCATGTGAGGACAAAGCGAAAAGATGGCCAAGAAGAACCAGGAAGCCGGCTGTCATCAAACTCCGTATCTGCCAGTGCCATGATCTTGGACATCCCAGTCTCAGAACTGAAATAAAAAGATTTCTGTTTATGGTATTCTGTTATAACAGCTCAAACAGACTAAGACATCAAGCTTCTACACACATACGTTAGCGGGAAGTGCAGTCTTCTCCCTGATTTGGCCAAATCTCTCAACAGTGCAAACACAGCCCAAAGGGTCAGTCCTGACCCTTAACACTGATGTTAAGCGGTCACTGCTGAAGCCTAGCTGTGTTCCAGGGGGCAAGAGCAGACATTCTTCCCTGCCTTCCCCTTCCCTGACCTTGGCTGCCCCAATTTGTTACAGTCAGCCTTACGCATGCCATGCCAGAGTTAGCTAGCTCCCAATGGTGTAGCCCTTCAGCAGATAGCCACTTCCCCAGGGACTCCCGCAGTGTCAAGCTGGTTGGGTTGGAAGGAGGCTCCAGCATCAGCCTCATGTTGTTCTCAGAGTCAGATCTCCCCTCTGATGGGCTCTAGGCCCTTGGACACCAGTCCCGATTCTCCCCTGTCACGGTGAACACCATTTCAGCAGCCTAATCACAACTGTCTGTCATTGAGCCCCTGTCAAGATACCCTAAGTTCATCTGACATGTTCTGCTGACTCTGAATCTCAAAGAGACTAGATCAATAATAATGAGCTGTTATTGTTGTTGAGCATTATTTACTCTCTAAGTGCAAGTTCCTATTAAATTAAATGGAATGAAACAGGAAGGGTGAGGAGGAGTTGGCTCTGCCATCCCAGATGAGTATATGCGTGTGTGTGTGTGTGTGTGTGCATGTATGTGTGCGTGCATGCGTGTGTACACGTGTACTGTGGGGAAAGGAGCTGGTTATAATGACCAGGCCCTGAGGGCATATTCTTCTGGAGTCCAGGATTCTTCTTTGTTCTGATTTCCTAAGGAGCCTAGGGTAAGGCCGATACAAAGGTATTGAAGACAGATTTTGGGTGATGGGGAAATTTTATAACATCTCACTAATTTGCCATCATCAGTCTACAGTCTAAAATTCTTGAACTTACAGACAGTTTGGGCAGTTGGGCAGTTTGCACTGCCAACAGTAACCATGTCGGACGTTTCTATAAGTTTTGACACTCACATAACAGGTCAGAGACGAGTCATACGTTGGTACGCCAGGAAACCCAAAAACTGTTTAGAGCCCTGGGAATCCAGAGAGAGACAGAGATGTTTCTTTGGCCTAGCACAGACAGATTCATTTGGCACAATTAGTAATGCTGAGCACCTCCTCTATGCTAAACCTTTAGAGAAGGAAATGCCGTGGCTCCTTCTGTGGAAGAGATGATCGCCTCCCTGGGGACAGCAGGAGGATGCAATCCTAGAAACGGTTAAGACCACAGACTCTGTTCAGGGCCTCTGGGCCTGGCCTTTAGCTGCCCTGGCTACCATTGTGTGACCAGCTACCTCTGCAGGGAAATGCTTACGTGTCCTCCCACATAGTCACTCTGCACAGTGGCAACTGATTCTTCGAATCAGGGAAGAGTTTGCTCCCAGTCGTCAGGGCATTTGGGTTGAGAGAGGCAGCTGACATCCCTTCTGTCTCGTCCAGGACTCGGGTAGAAATAGTAGCTTTCAGCTTTATCATTCACCGAGTGTTTTCAACCCAGGAAGGTAGGCACAGACGTGTCCCGGGAGAGGGTGGCTACTGTGCCCAGAAAGGTGGATCCCTTGTCGTGGTGATGAATCATCTGAAAAGGTAAAAGCAAAACAAAACCAGAAACAAAAACCAAGTCTAAGTCAAGGTGGGTGGTACTGGGGACCGGGGCTGGCAGGGACATCTACCCTAGTGCTGGATTAGAAGAGGTTGGCCTTCTCCTGGGAGAGCGAGGTAGGTATTTCTTACAAGAAGTGAGGTCCCCCAGTTTTCCACAGGGCTATGGGAAAAATTGCTTGTAATTATGTTAATTACAACAACAGAGCCCTTCACTTCTCAGGAGGGCTTTTCATCTTCAAAGGGGCTCCAGGATGGAGCATTAATACTTGACATGAAAGTCTTTGGAGTTTCAGAACTGAAGGCAGAGGGGCCCTAGCTATGTGGGGGCTGGGGCACGGGCGCTGTCTTGGAATGCCAATGCCCAAGGAATTCTCTTGCTGTAAGGTGGGGATCAGGTTAAAGCAGGGATACATGCCAGAAACTGGCCCTCATCTCACTGAAATTGGAGGGGCAGAGGGACTGAAGTGTCACCTCACTCCCCTATACTGGGACTCCCCGTTAAATTTGAATTTCAGATAAACACTAAATGCACAAATGCACTACACAATTTGCTTATACACGCCCACACACAGCAAGTGCCATCAGAGGCTGGGCTTCCTACCTGATAGACTCCTACCAGAGAGGTCAGCAAATCCGGGCGTGTTCCCCCCAGGGCCATAGGGAACAAGGGCTCCTCAGACCTGCCCAGACCCAGCCTCTTTCCCACCCCCGTGTGGGAATGCCAGAAAGTCCTCCTTTCAGTTCTGTCAGGGCTAGAACTCAGGGCTGGGCTGCTGGGTCCAGTCCAGCCTCCCCAACTCCTTTATTTACCTTGGATTTGGGATGAAACAGCCTCAGGAGTGGAATGTCTAAAGCGTCCCCTCCCCGCTTCTCTCCCGTCTTTCCTTCTCTGCACCCTGACCTCCACCCCACCACTCTGTAGTTTGAGCGAGACATCTGTGGCCGCCCACCCCCAACTCCCAAAACTGCTGGAATCACAATTCTCCTGTGACAAAAACCAGAGCAAGATGGTCACTAGGCTGAGATGAGCTTCCAGCCTCGGCAGTGGAATCCAGGCTGCCAGGACGGGTCTGGGCCTGAACTAGAAATGCCGGAGGGTTCCTGGGCTGGGCGGGAAGGGGAGACAAGCTGGCACTTGCCACAGCACAGAATAGTAACTGGGAGCTGGCAGTGCCTGCTCTGAAACAGAGCGAAACTCTCAGGGCCTCCAGACACAGGCACACTGGTTCCCAGGCCCCTAAATCTCCAGAGCTGGCCCCTGGGCTCAGTCAGTTAGGGTCAAGGGCAGAGCATGTTGCCTTCTTCACGCCCCCAGGACAGACAGATGGTCACACACATTTACATCCTGGGATATTACTTCGGCCCTTGGGCACGATTAACATTCCAAAGCTTCGGTTCCCCCTCATGACTTAATGGAAAGGGCACGAAGTCAGTCAGATAGGGCGGGTCAGCTTCCCACTCACCGTTTACCAGCTGAGTGACCTCGGGTAAGACTCTCTTAACAAATTTTTAAAAATGCCCCCGATGTACTTGGAACTAAAGCCATTTAAGGAAAATGGTGGTGGGCAAGATGAACCTGGCCGATTGGCTGGCAGTGCTGTATAGAAGGCAGGGCACTGAGCTGCAGCTGTTCCTTCAAAGTACAAGATGCTGGGAAGATTCCAGAAAAGCTAATATTGGTAAATCACTCTTAGAATCGTATTGGGGAAGAACAACTTTCCCCTCTGGATTAAACATTTACCCCTCTGGGTAAAACATGCTAGTGTTTCTTTCCCTCCTCATCCTTTCTTAATGAATTAAAAGTACATGAATATATGAACGAAGTATGACACACTCAGTTCATGGGCATCATTCAAATCATGACCTGCACTTCCAGAAGTATGTTGAGCCCTGCACAATAAATGTTTGTTGATTGACTAACTAACCTGTCTGATTAGATTAAAGGGAAGAAGCAAGGATTGATTTCATGTCAACTGAGTAGATCTTCTTAGAAATCCTGCCTCTTATTTTAGAAGCTTCAAAGATTAGTGTTTTATTTCCCCAAATCCCCACTCACTGGCTCTACTATTTTGTTACCTCCTTCCATTTCTATTTATGCAGCAGCAATGCCCGGCTCTGCAGATAATGTTTTGTAACTAGTGAACTAGAACAGCAAGAGCGTTGAAGATACTTGGCTATGCTAAGGGATTTGTCAGCCAGGCACCTGGCCAGGGAAGGCCTGGTGGGTCCTTCCTTGGATTTGAAAGGCCAAGGAGAGAAGCTGCTACTGTTAGCAGCCCAACGTTATGCAGATGTCACTGTGCTGGGGAGGGACAGGTGGTGTGTGGGCTGCCTCGTCTCTAATTCCTAGGTCTGAACAAAATAGGGGAAAAAACAGTCCCAACAGAGTGGGATCGGAAGTATCCCAGGGGAGTTAAAACCAGGTAGCGCCATACATGAGATTTTGGTAACAAGTGGGAACAGCCCTGGGATAGGGGGTGGTGTAAGGGACAGACGAACTGTTTCTACTCTTAATTGATCTCTCCTATGAGTCATTTTATCTCATTTGAAGTTCAGAGATTTGCTCCTGAGCCAGAGTATGGCCACTTCCCGTGTGATCTATTATCCTCGATGAGCCTCAGTTTCCTAAAGTGTAAGGGGGAATACTAATACCTAACCCCTACGTATGCACGGAATAAATATGTATTGAACACTTAATGTGTGCCAGACCCTGTGCCAAGTTCTCCGCTGAGAACACAGTGGAAACAAGACAAAGTCCCTATCTTCCTGGAACTCATTTATACTCCAGGGCAGAACCCCCCCAAATAGCAGCTCCCATGGAGTGTTTTATATGGCTCATGTAATTAAATTTGTTTCTTTAAACGTGTTGTGAACGTATACAAAGTTTTACATAAAGTCTAGATTTCCCAGTGGCAAGGCTGGGCCTGTCTTTCTGCATGGCAACTATCAGCTAGAGCTTAGTGTCTGCTTCCCTTAAAAGGAAAGCATTTTCTCCAGGTAGCCACAGTCTGCACATTTTCAGGCACTCTTATCTTGCTCAAACTTAAAGAATATTTTTATTTGTTTGTTTAGTTAAAACCTTTCCATCCTCCCGGACTATAAAGAGGTGAAAGCCTGGCTCTTGGATATGACATTCAAGGCCTTTTAGGTCTGTTTCCTGCCTAATTCGTCCCTACAAATGCTAAAGCTCCAGCAAATTGAAACCTCCTGACCTTCCCACATGGTACCTCTGACCATTTGCAATGTTATTTTCTCTGCCCAAATGTTTTTGGCTTCTATTTTTCAATCCAGAAAATTGATATTGACCTGTCAGGGTCATTTTAAACATAACTCTCCCCATTTGTTCAGACTTTCTGTGAGGAAGTACCCAGAGAGTCACATGGCGTGGAGACCCTCAAAGATAGAAATGGTCCATTTGAGACCTGAGGGACAGCACTTGTTTTACATCTTACAGTTGGGCCCAGGGACCTTCCCAGTTGGTGACAATTTGTAAAAAGCCTCAGCTTTCCCAATAAATAGGAACAAAATATAAACATGGAATGAAATAATGTCTGTGAGTGACATCTGATAATATTTCAAAAACCACATTTGACTGGAGTTATTGATGCTTAGTAAGTAACAGCTATTGTTCCTGTTGTCGTATTGATATTCCAAGTGGTGGTAATTTCGCGAATGGTAGGCCAGCAGCTGTAACGTGTGCTCTGGGAAGAGTCTATGAGGGCTGTAGAGTTGTGAAATGGTTAAGAGATGTGGTTGGAAAAGCAGACTAGGGTGAGAGAGGGGCCTTCCAATTAGACTCCCTGCTTGGCCTTTTTCTCCATTCTTCCTGTCTTAAACACAGCAGCCAGAGCGATGCTGCAAAACAAGTCACACCTTGTTGCGCTTACTCTAAAGCCCCTAGTGGCTCCCTATCTGCCTTAGAGTAAAAGCTAAAGTCATTACCTCTCACACCTTGTATCCCAACACTTTCCCCTCACTCCTTGCTCTGTTCCAGCCACTGAACCTCATTCTGACCTCCCTGACCCTCCTTTAATGAGCAAGTACGTGCTTACCTCAGGATCTTTTCATTTGATCGCCCCTCTTTCAGGAACCATCTTCCCTCTGCTATCTACACAGCTCCATCCAACACTTTCTTAGATCTCTACTCAAATGTCATCTTCTCCCTAGTTAGTCTATCTAAAATTTTACTTCTTCCCTGCCCCCTCCCCTCCCTAACCTCGGTTGCCTTATTGTTCTCCTTGGAACTTATTACCAACCAATGTGCTTTACTTGCTTCACTTATTTATCTTGCTTATTTTCTGTCTCTCCCCACTGGAATCTAAGTACTATGAGAGCAGAAGTTCTTATGTGTCCTGCTCACTGCTGTATCCCCCAGAACCTAGAACAGAGCCCGGCACATAGTAGATACACAATAAACATGTGTTGGATGAGTGAATAGTGCTTTGATTCAATAAACCTTGGGAAGTCACAATGTTTTTGAGCAGGAAAGTGAATGGGGTCAGAGCTCACAAAGGACTGCAGGATAGATTAGAATGGGGCTGGAAGCTGGCGGATAGGAGGTAGTTACAATAGCAGAAGGACTCATAAGTGAAAGTTTAAACAGAGGGCTTCAGTACCAATAGAAGATGACAATAGGAGGTGGTAAGTTTCATGAGGGCAGGGAATTTGTCTGGCATATAGTAGGTGTTCAGTAAATATTTACCGAATGATGAATGAGGGAATGATGCTTGTGTTTTTCGTGTGGGATGGCCTCAGGCCTCTGGTCTGGGTCTGTGTGAGGAAAGACCTGAACCTTCTTTGCTCTTGACTCTGGGGTTCTCCTGGCCAGGAGTTACATGAGATCAACACTTAACTCTTACATTGGTATGTACATCTTCCCTTCCTCCCTTCCTGCTAACCCCCCATGGCATCCAGTCACCTTTTAGGCCTCAGCTTAACTCAGACAAATTGGGGTTCAGGCTGTGGGAATTGAGGTGGGGTTCAGGCGGCAGGTTTCTACAGGCAGTGACCAGGTCGAATGAGCTTTTTGAATGCTATACAACTAAAGCCTTAGGTGACGTGGATAAATTAGTGTGGAAATTAGTGTGCCAGTCCAGAGCCCCTCAAGAGCATGGAAATCCCTGTGGACATCATCCGTACCTTTTCTGCAAAACCACAAGTTATTGGATAGGAGGCTGATCTAGGTTGAGGCTGGGTATGTAGACTGTGTTAAGAGAAAGTTCCCACACTGGAGGGGGGGGTTGGAGAGGGTGGAGGGGTGTGAGGTGGGGCTGTTGCTTGGTTAAAGAACCTCTCATTTATACTCTCCCTGGTCTGCCCTTCTCCTCAAAGGAATTATTCACTAGGCTCTGAGATCCACACTTGGACCTTGCCCCTAATCCAATCAACAGAAATGAAGGGCTTCATATCCTCCCTGCCCCAAGAATAAACATATAGTAACTCGCTTCTGAATTTTCCAGGTTTCTATGAAGTGAATGCCTGGTGCCCAGAACCGCACCAGATCCTCGCCTAAAGATGGTGGAAAAAAATAACATTTGCATAGACTTATTCTTGTTTTATTTATTTAATTTGATCTTCTTGTCAATACTGTGAAGTAGTATCCTCATGTAAGAGATGAATAAACTGAGGTCCAGCTCGTTCATGCAACTAGAAGTTGAGAGAAGGGAAATTTGAGACAAGTTTTGATTCATCCCAAACATAGGTTGTTTTTCTGAGGACATCAGCGCTGTCTCTAGAATTTGACCACAGAACTAGGAATTGTTTGGACGAGAAGGTGCTTGTGGAATTTGCTCAGGTCCTTCCCACAAAGGGGTTCAGGCTCAGACAGCAACAGCCACAAGCCAAAAGAATGGTCTGAATGCCAAAGAAAGGTCTGATAGTCCGGTCCCCTGACTCCCACGTGCTTTTTCTTTTGTCTTTAAAAATATGTGATGATAATATCATTCTTAAATATTATGTTTATCTGCCTTAAAAATCAAATAGTACTGAAAGCTTTATAACCAAAACATTGGCCCTCCCCACTCCTTATTTTTGTTGAGAGAATATTTCATCTCCTAATATTTTTGTTGAAATCTCTCATACCTTCTTATCCTACCCCTCCCCAATGCTTTTTGTCCTCTTCTTAACCTTGTGGTTGTACCAGAATGGTGGGGGGGGGGGGGGGGGGGGGGGGAAAACAGATAAAACACATTTGGTCAATCAGTCTTATTGAACAGAAGTCCAATTTCTTACCACATTGCCCCCCCCCCCATAGGATTCTGTATCCCCAGATAACTCATTTTGCTGAAGTCAACACATGTCCAGTGCTCAGGTAGCTTAGCCTTGAGCCTGACACTGGTAGGAACTCCTGGCTCACGAGAGCTCCTGTCTGGTCTGTGCCTTGCTGCCCTCAAGTCCCCTTGCTGCCCTCTGTCCCCTAGCTGCTGAGACCAGAGATTGATTTACATGAGAAAACAGAGTAGATAACCACAGTGATGATCCCTCCCATCCACACTTGACCAAGTTCAGAAAGCTTTCATGCCCACAGTCTCATTTTACAACAGCATAACATCATGGGATATGTTGTTCAGTACTGCCCATGAAGTCAAAATTGGGACACTGCTCTGTCCTGACAGGGCAGCGTATTTAAAATCAGGACTGTGATGGGGCACCTGGGTGGTTCAGTCTGTTAAGCATCCAACTTCAGCTTAGGTCATGATCTCCCAGTTTGTGTGTTTGTGAATTTGAGCCCCCTGTGGGGCTCTGCTCTGACAGCTCAGAGCCTGGAGCCTGCTTCAGATTCTATGTCTCCCCTCTCTCTCTGCCCCTTGCCTGCTCATATGTGTTCTCTGTCTCTCTCTGTCTCTCTGTCTCTGTCTCTCTCTCTCTCTCAAAAATAAATAAATAAATAAGCTTAAAATAAAATAAGATCAGGACTGTGAATCTTCACATTCATGGCAGTTTCTTATTTGGCTCTTATGTCTGCAGGGCCAGTGGAACCTTCTTTTGCCTGGGGGGGGGGGGTGGGGTGGGGCCTGGGGGGGGGTGGAAGTGGAGTCTCTGACTGACACTGGAGGGGAGGAAGAATGATGGGAGGACCTCTGGGAGAGAGCTTACTTCTAAGTGATTTACTGGACTTTGTTTTTCCTCCTCTTCCCACATAGATCCAAATTTGGAATAAAGAAAACTATTCCTTTGAGGACACTTACCACCACTTGGCTTAGTTCAAGGATAAAAAGAGAGTCAGAAACTAATAATTCTGAACACTTTAGTGGGGAATTCACCTAAAATCTCAAACCAAAATCTGTTTGATTGCCTGGGCTAGAAAGTGAGATTCATTTATAAATTATTTTTGCTGCAGCTTCCACTACAGAAATCTCAATAAGCCTCGAATTTGGATCACATTCTGGGACCCTCTATACAGGGTAAGGAGACAGAGGAAGGGGCAACAATTCAGGCTACAGTTTAGGCAATGTGTTAGGTTCATCTGTAGCCCCAGTACCTTGAAACACTTGGATGGAGCCAGAGATAAATAAGGGTAGGACTTGGGCTACAAAATGCCTTCCAGAAGGCTGGATGGGGTCTGAATTCCCCCAAATGCCAATTGATGGGCTCCAAAATGCCTTCCAGAAGGCTGGATGGGGTCTGAATTCCTCTGAGAGAGACCAGAATTGTATTGTTCAGTTTGATGTCCTCACCCCCTCTTCAACAGACCCGCTGACAAATAACGCAGCCTATTGCTGTTACTGACTCCAGGGACACTAAATTCTCCACTGTCCTGAACCACTGGGAGCAGTCCCAGTTGCTCCGCACCCTGCTCAGCGGAGAAGAGTGGGATTTGGGTCACATGGCTTTATTGTCATATGTTTGGTATTGTTGAGGTTAAAGCCTCTGGGTGGTGAATGAGTCCTCACCAAGTAAGAGCTGCCTGGGAGCAGGAGAGAGGAATTCCCAGATTCCCTATAGCTATAAATCAATGCCTCTGTGTTGAAACATACATCTCACAGCCTGAAACTCAGACTCACAAATGAGTCAGCAATGCCTTACTTGAGCAGGGATGGAGGGCAAAGCAATGGAAACATCACAGGCCCAAGCCACACTGGGGATGTCTGAATCTTAGGAGTGCTCTTTTGAGAACGTAGAACTGATTCCTCCAGAGCCTTTGGGTTTTCTTATTCCCCAGACCAAGCAAGTGAGGTGTATCTCAAGCAAAGAAGACTTCAGGGTGGCCTATTGCCAGGTCTCATCATTCAAAGGACCCAGAAGTTCTTCTTGATCTCTACCTTAATTCCTCTTGCTTTATCCCCTTTCATTGATTCCTCAGTAGAGGGACACGAGAGTTGGGACTTTGTTTGCCATAGTATCAACAGTGCATAGATACATGCATAATTAAAAAATAATAAATTAACAACCAGTGCAGCATCAGTCAGTATAGATTCTGGTTGGGATGCTGAGCAGGGTCCAAGTGGAAGGGACCCTGGGCTTGGGTTCTAGTCTTGACTTTGTGTGTAATTTGCTACATGATCTAGAGCAAATCACTTGACCTCCTGGGACCTCAGTTTTCTCATCTATAAAAAGGGAGAATTTGGACTAGAAGTTGTAAACTCATATGCCTACAGGGTCAGACAATTAAAGTAAATGAGTGAATCCGGTAGGGTGGGGTTGTCCTGATTTTAACATGTGGATTCCATCTAAATGAGCAGCTGTTGTCGGATGGAACTGCTGAGCCAGGCTGTCTAGAGCCTGTCTTCAAGAGATGCTGAAAACCTAGATGTTTATGTGAAATCTCCTGGTGTTTAAGATACCGTGTGGGTCAAACAAACAAACATCTCTAAGCCAGTAATAGCCCTAGACCAGAGGATTTGAAGGTCCCTCCCAGCTTGAATTTTCTGATTCTAAAGTATGTGTCTTCTAAAGAAAATCTTTAAGAAATCACTTTAGTTATAGGGATTTCTGCTAGTGCATAAGTGAATGCCTGTGTGTGGGCTCATACTTGTATGGTGTTGGGCTTTTGGCTCCCCTCAAATGATGCTCTCCTGGTGGTCTTTCCCCTCATCCCTCACACACACCTGCAGTGGACTGTTTGCTTGGTCTCAAGAGCCAAGCCCTGGGCCACATGGGAGATGCTGCTTGTCCAGTGAGCTCATCAGCAGTAAAGAGCAGGCTGTGCTGATGAGATAGTCCTTCCCCTCATGAAGGGAAGAGTGGCCACCAGCAGCGGCTGAGCCAGAGGCTGGCTGAGTCAGGCTTGGGGACTTGCTACCCTCCCAGCCTTCGCTGGATATGTCCCCAAGCATTGGGAATCAAGTTCCCATGATTACCAACCCGGAGCTCTCCAACACACCGGTATTAGTCTGCTGGGGCCACTGGAACTAAGTACCACAGACTGGGTAGCTTAATTAACAGAAATGTCTTGTCTCACAGTTCTGTAGGCTGGAAGCCCAAAATCAAGGCATCCATAAGGTTGGATGCTTCCCAGGGCTCTGAGGGAAGGGTCTGTTCCAGGCCTTTCTCCTTGGCTTGGAGATGGCTGTCTTCTCCCTGTGTCTCTTCACATCATCTTCTCCCTCTGTGTCCAAATTTCCCTTTTCTATAAGGACACGGGTCAAATATGATTAGAGCCCACCCTAATGACCTCATTTTAACTTGATCACCTCTGTAAAGACTCTATGTCCAAGTAAGGTCCCATTCTGAGGTACTGGAGGCTGTAGGACTTCAGCATCCGAATTTAGGGGGTGAGGGGACATAATTCAACCATAATATCACTCCTTTATGGTCTCTCTCTCATTGCTTTAAACTTCAAAACCTAAGTACCCATAAGCATATCCCTTCTTACCTGTGACAGCTCCATGCTTCAGGGTCTCATGTACTGGTACACAGCTCACTGTAAGCATGTACTCTGTAAGGACTGGGGTTCATTGTAGTGGGACAGGAGAGTGAACTCTCATCAAACATCTGATAGGGGACATACAGGCCTTGAGTTTCAAGTAATAACAGAAGGTGTCACCTTATTCTGTGAGGCACTGTCTACATGCTTTTTATCTTTATACCAAAATTTCAAGTATTTATACATCACTCAATAAGTACCAAAATACTGTTCCAAATACTTTATATGAAGCAATTTATTGAACCCCCACAGCACTCATTTGAGGTGGGTACTCTTGTTTACTGCATTGTACTGATAAGAAACTGAGGCTCAGAGATCTTAAGAACCTTTGTCAAGTCTGTAGTAACTGATGAAGTTGGAGTTTGAATCCTAAAAGTTAGCTCCTGAGGCCACGCTTTTAATCATTACCAGATAGTGACTGGAAAAGGCAGTCTCTCACATATTATTCTCACTGAAAAGACAAGAAAAGTGAAACCAAGAAGCCAAGTAACTTACCCTGAGTCACTCGGGTAAGAGGCAGAATAAAGGCAGAATCCCTGCCCTGAAAGCCACCGAGCTTCTTCTCCATGGGATCAAGTGTCCTGAGTCCCTTCCCCTTATCCCACTCACTTACACAGGCCCACGGGTAGAAGGGCCTGCCCAGAATCTCTAAACCCTTGCTTGTGGTTAACTATCTCCAAAACCGCAGTGGAACCATGGGGTACGAGGAAAGGGGGGGCACCCTCTCAACTCAGATCTGACCTCCCAGGCGCTCCCAGTTCCCAAGACCACCAGCCCCGAGGCGTAAGGTCCAGCCTCGAGTCTGGGAATTTTCTCAGCTCGAGTTAGAAGCCAGAGAGCGAGGTGGGGAAGGGGCTGGGCGGCGCGGGGCCGCCCAGGAACACAGAGTATCAGATTTCCCGTAAGCCGCCAATCCTGAACGCGAGAGGGCGTGGCCACACCTGGGAGGCGTGGCCGGACTGCGGAGGGGGGGCTGCGGCGTCCTAGGGCGAGGCGGTGACGTGAGCTCCGCGCACCTGGGCCCGGCAGGTAAGGGCCGGTGCGGGACGGAGAGCGGAGCTCGAAGAGTCTACCTGCGCAAACCCAGGTATTGCTTGCTGACCGGTCAAGGAGTGCTGGGGACTTAGTTCGGGGGACGACCGCTTCTTGTAGCAGGATTGAGAAAAGGTGAGGACGCTAACTTCTGAACACTAGTTTTGGGGGTAGGGGGCTGGGGACACACCCGCCCCAGAGTTTGTGGGGTTAGGAACCTTGCTTGAGGACATCTGTTTGTTTGGGGGGGGGGGGACTCTCAGGGACTGGATGCTTGTCGCCGTGCTTTAGGTAGCTTTTGGGCGGTCCTAGCCCTGGAGTACGGGGCCCCTCCCGACCCCACACTTCTCTCTACTCCCTTTCCCTCCCTGCCCTACTGGAGCGTGCCGCTCTCGGCCCTTATCCACCCACCAGAGGATAGAGCTACGTCGCCTCCACCCCTCCGGTGGAGGCCCAGCTCGCTGGGCCGCCGGCCCCAGTGTCCCAAAGGGGATTTCCGAGGCCTGCGGGCCCTTGGTCCTGGTGGGGGTTTGGGGAAATGGAGATGGGGGCGGCCAGGCGCTTTAGCCAGTTTGTTTTTTCTCTTTGAATTTGTTTAGTGCAGCCAGGCCCCTCGCCTTGGGCCTGGGAGACACCACTGGCTTTCCTAGTAGCCAAGCTTGATGTTGGGGAGGGTGGTGCAGGGCGTGGTTGCTCTGGGGGTGAGGCCCTCTTTGCCCAAGGGGATGGAGGGTGGGTGTGGAAAACTGGGGAAAGTCTCCCAGGCCCAACTGGAAAGGAGGCCCCGGGTGCCACTCTTTCCGGGGAGCCTGCTTTGTAATGAAGGGGTCACCTCTGTCCCGACCCTGCTCTCCTGGTGGATGTCAAAAGTGGAAGCCAGGGAAGGGAGAGGGAGAAGGCGCTTGAGTAGGAGTTGGTGCTGACCCAGGAGAGTAGTTTAAGGTTAGATGTGTGCATAACACATAACAGCAGCACCATCTCACCAGCCCCCAACTTCAATCCAGCAGGGGGGAAGGGCATGGGAATTATGGCACAGAATTTACCTCTAAGCAGGGCTAAACTAAAGGGAAGAAAGGCTGGGGAACTGGGAAGATGGCGTTCGGTTCCCTGCAGGGGAAGGAAAAAAAGCAGGACTCCCTGGCAAATGCTTTTCACTCTGAGCCAAACCATTGACAGCCCAATCTCGAATCTCTACTTTGAGGTAGTGCTGCCCTTGGAAACTCGTCTGGGCAAGGGCTGCAGAGGTGGCAGTGGGGGTGTTTATAGAGGGCCTGCTCCCTGGAATGGGGGTGTGAGAGAGGAGAATTACTGCCTGAGGGAGGTTGAAAGTATCCCAGCTGGATGCCCAGCGTGAGGGGAGTGGATGGGTTAGCATCTTTGTTCTTTGACTGGTCAAATACCTATTGGAGACACAGGCCTTGAATTTCACCGTGATGGCAGCTGGAGATACTAGGGCTGACTTCAGCTAGGCTAAGTTTCTGTGGGCATTGAGATTTGGGCGCTGAGAATGTTTTGGAAGAGAACTCTGATTTAGGTGTGTTTGGTGGCAGGTGTCATGCAGTCTTCTCCCCAACCACTTCCTTGGCCCTTCGTGCTGCTGGGATCTTGTGAATGTTTTTGGTTTACTCTCTTAGTGTGTAGAAGAAGGGAGGGATTCGGAAGGCAGGGTTAGTGGCAAGATTCAGTACAGCACACTCTGATGAGGAGCGGTGGGTCCAGGCCCCAGATAAAGCACTTTTCTGGGTCTCAGTTAACCCAGCTATAAAATGGGGATGAGGGGCGCCTGGGTGGCTCAGTCAGTTAAGCCTCCAGCTTCGGCTCAGGTCATGATCTCGCGGTCCGTGGGTTCGAGCCCCGCGTCGGGCTCTGTGCTGACAGCTCAGAGCCTGGAGCCTGTTTCGGATTCTGTGTCTCCCTCTTTCTCTGACCCTCCCCTGTTCATGCTCTCTCTCTCTCTCTCTCTGTCTCAAAAATTAATAAACGTTAAAAAAAATTTTTTTTAAATGGGGATGATAATACATGCCACTTCCTGATCATGAGGATGAAATCAAACACGGTAAATAAAAGTGTATATAAACTTTGTAAAGTCAGTGTAGATATGAAGGATTGTTGGTACCATGCTATCATTAGCTGAAGAACATCATCTTTTATACCTTCCAGGGGCCAAGAAATGTCTTAGCTTCCTAAGCTAATATTTTTTTTGGTTGAAAAAATATTACTTGTAGCTTTTTTATTATTGTTATCATAAATTGAAACATGTCATTGTAGGAAAATGTGAATCATATACACAAGTATATGAGCAAGTATAAAATTCACTCATAATCCCATCACCAGGTAACCATTGTGAATATCTTGTTACATTGATGTATTATCTTTTCCTTTTTTAAATTATGTGTGTATGTGCCTAAGTACCCAAGTGCATGTTAGTTACAAGGTGAACATACTAGTCTACAGTCAATATTGTATGCTGTATTTTCTCCCTAACTTCATGTTGTAAACATTTCCCCAGATCCAATAAAAATTCTTCAGACGTCCCGTTGTTAATGACTGCTTAATATTGCAGCCTGTGAATTAGCCATTTTCCTCTGTTATTTTGGTTGCTTCCAGCTTTTCCTTCTCTGCCAGTTTTTAGAGTCTTAGTTACTGGGTGGCAGGTAAGGGAGATCTTGGCTGACTTCCAGAAGGTGGAGAGGGTTAGCAGTGAGGGAGGTGGGGCATGGAGGAAGGCAGGCTGGGGCGGGGTTGCTCATGTGTGGTGCCATCTTGAGAGAATGTTGAGAACCCAGGACTCTAGATCTTAACAATCCATCTCTATGGGTGGCTGCTTCTCCTTCCCGATCACTATGTGCAGTTCCCCATGTTGGCCCCGTTGCTTTAATTTTTTCTTGATGAGCTGTCAGTCAGCTAGGATAAGCCCTTTTCTTCAAAGTCCATCCAAACAGAGATTTCCCATGTCTGACAAGCATAGGCCCAGCATTTACTGGTACTGCAAAAGTTCCTTGCAGGGTTGGTCAACGTGTCGCCCATGTCCCTATTCGTCCTTTCCTTGCCCCATCCCCTTTCCAGTAGCCTGGGACTGAGGAGGAGAAGGTAGAACTTGCCCTTAGGAGAATATGCATTCTCTACTTCTTATAAGGTAAATGTTCTCCACGGTTTGGTGGCTTGACTTGCTGCCCTTCCAAAACCATGGCCAACAACATGGGGATGGGGCGGGGGACAGTTGAATACTGCATGCCAACCTTGCCTGCCCACTGTGAGCTGTGCTCCCAGGGGGAAGGTTTCAGTTGCAGGACTTGTTAATTGGGTCAGAAGGCTCAGGTGAGAGCAGGTCCTGCCTTGCTCTTAAAGTGCCAGAAGCTGAGTTGGTTTGGGTTTTCCCTGTTTGTTGGGTGTCTGGCTGGGGAAGGAAGTGGTGGCTGAGGCCACCCCCTCAGCTAAGCTCCTCTGAGTGGGAGCCTTCAGCTGACTCAACTGGTTTGGTTTCTGAACTGTGATCCAGGTGGGGATCTTCCTGGGTGTGAAGGTGACTTATTTATCTTCCTTTCCTCAGGCCACTGTGGGGCTTGAGCACTTCCAATGTGGGTTTCTTCAGGGAGTCTGAGGAAAACTATGTGCTTTTTAACGGACATAGTGCTGGACACACAGTAGCTGATGAACACATATTTGTTGAGTGAATGCTATTTTGCAGGCCTCCCTTTTTCACCTGATGTAAAAACAAAGTAAGATGAGAACACCCAAAAAATCTAAACACAACATCCCAAGCAAACAGGTCTCTAGTGACTGACTAGTCTTTCCTAAAGACACCCAATCTGGGCAGGCCTCTGTTTCCTGCTGTGAGTGCTGGCTGCTGCCGAATGTTATCTGCTGTGCCCGTGTATTTTTATGAGAATCAATCGCAGACTTTACCCAGGCCAGCTCCTGCAACCAAAGAGGTCACTCTAGCCTTTGTGTGGAGACAAACAGACCCAGGTGGAGGAGGCTGCCTGAGCAGAACAGAGCCTGTCTTATGATTGTGGTTAGCAGCCTAAGTTTAGGAACTGTAGCATTTGATTATTCTAGGGCTCCTGGACTTTTCTGGACTCAGGTGCAAGAAAGGGTCCTCAGAGCCTTTGTCTCCCATGTTCCCTAGTATTCTCCCAGCCACTGGATTGTCCTGTTGATAACCAACTCAGACCCCTTTTTTCTTGCTCCAGAGTCTTTGGGTGGTCCAGAGAAAAGGAAGCTGACCTGAGGTCCAGCTCTTCAGAACCCCGTGGAGACACTGCCTGCTCATCTCTGTAAGTGAGGATGTTGGAACCAGGGCCTGCCCCTTGTCTACTTCTCTCTCACCACAATGGGGTCATTTCTTCCTAAAATATTCCCCACTCGCCTTTAGTTCTCTTGTTGAAAAAGAGAGTGTGCTTCAAATTCTTGCCCTGTATCTTTGCTGTTTCCATACCTTTTTTTTCTTCCTTTTCCTGAGATGAGATAGAAAAGAGCAATTCCAAGAGCCCTTGGTTCTTCAGGAAGGACTGTGTTCCAGCAGGGATGACATCATCTTTTTTCTTTTTCTGCTTCAGGATTTAAATAGAAGAAATGTGATCCACTTACATGATAAGTCTGATTTGGCTAGAACATGAAGCATAAATGGCTTTGGAATAAGAATCAAAAGGACCTTTTAACCTCTTTTCTTTTCTTCCTTACCTGGCACAGTGTATTCCCATATTTAGTTTCTTTGCTGTAATCTAATGAAACTGTAGCTCTATCATACGGGAACAGTGGCTGGGAAAAGTTCCCAGAGGCTGGCCTAATTCTCCTGCGCTCTCTACTCTTTACCCCTCCACCCAGATCATGGCCCTCCACCCCCGCAGAGTTCGGCTGAAGCCCTGGCTGGTGGCCCAGGTGGATAGTGGCCTGTACCCTGGGCTCATCTGGCTACACAGGGACTCCAAGCGCTTCCAGATTCCCTGGAAACATGCCACCCGGCATAGCCCCCAACAAGAGGAGGAAAATACCATTTTCAAGGTAAAGGACTTCTTCTACCATCAGACCGGTTCTGTCAGACCTATGTGGATGTTTTTGGTTGTTCTGTTTTCTATTTGGGCATGGGGATACACTAGATCCAAATGCTCCTGCATCAGAGAGAATGTTTATGAAGGGGGTGCCCAAACTTAGGCGTAGTAATTTCTCCTGCTGGGGCATGTCCATAATGTTTGAGGCCGTTTATTCTTTCCCGTTGGTCGAAGGAGCTCGACTCACATCCCAAAAGATCCCAGGTGCAGTTGGCTAAACTACAAATGATTGGACTGATGGGGTTGTTCCAAAAGCTCCCAGGGTCAGCAAATAACTCTTGTTCTTCATTCACTCAGGGTTCTTGCTATGGAGAGAGGTGCTTGGGCCAGGGACAGCTCTCCAACCCAGGACAGAACTACTGAGTGTTAGCAGGCTCCTAACATAGACCGTAGGATGGGTATAGAGGGTTCTTTGCAAGTTTTTCTTTTGGTATTAAAATCCCTTACCCAACCCATCACCTCTGCTTAAAAATGAGAGATGATATAGTGCAAGCTTTTATTCTACAAATATGTTTTCTTAAATAAAAAATACCTGATATGAGAAGTGTTTTACTTAACTGAAAACCAGATTTAATCACTGGCATTTTACAAAATCTCGTGAAGCCAAAGCTTGACTTAAGACAGACGTAGGTGGGAAGCTGGTTGTGGGAAGGAGTGTTATGTTGTTTGTAACTCTGGAGCCTGTGCCTCTGCTCCGGACCAACTGCTCTGTGCTGGCCAGTCTTCTGTGTCAGCTGCTGGCTTAAGTTTCTGCCTCTCCAAGTCACAGAGAAGTGAGTTTAGCCTCTTCTTCCCTCTCTAAGCTGGAAGTCAGAAGGAAATCCGGTCCTTACGCTGGGCCCCTCAAGAGTGACACCCCAAGTTCTTGCTGAGATTGGATCAGAAAAGGTGGGCTCGCCCCTCAAAGGAGAGCCATCTGAGAGATGTTTCCCAACTCAGTTATATCAGGTATAGACCCAGGTAGTGGAGAGAAAATTGGTCTAGAGCACTTAGAAAGAAAGTAAAGGAGCACTTTTAATTTACCAATTAAATAACGGTATGAAAATGGTAGGGAAGACATCTTGAAACCAGTACCAATTGCTGGAGTTGGCATGGAGGGGGGAATTGACCTGCCCTGGCCCAGCTGACTTGTGGTTGTGGCCTTGGTCTGAAACTGGATTTGCTGTTGGTGACTGGGGGTGGCTGGCCATGGGGGAAGAGGCTGGTTCCTGAAAGCCCTATTCACGAGAGCAATCTGTGTGCTTCGGGCTTGAGAAAAAAGTGGCTGCAGGAAGCTTGTCTTATTTATATCTGGATCTCTGCTCGTGGAATAGTCAGGGAGGGCCTTTAAGTCAGGAGAAGAGTGAGGGTGCTTTCACCCATCCCAAGCTCTGACAGGCCGTGGGCAGGTTGTGTGGGGGGAGGGGGAAGCAGTGGGGTGCTAGCATTAAATGGGTGTCCATTATCTCATTTAATTCTCAGGAACTCTGTAAGGGGGGGTATTCCTCTTATGTTGTAGATGCAGAGGCTGAGTCTCAGGGGGACTAAATAATTTGCCAGAATCACACATCCAGTAATGGGTGTGGCCTGGATTTGAACCCAAGCCTATCTGCTCCCCCCTTATCATACTACCTCATTCTGGCCAGGAATTGGAAGATCTGATTTCAAATCCTACTACTATCAATTGCACATATGGTCTTGAACAAGTCACATAGTCTCTTTGGGTTTTAGCTTCCCCTTTGGTAAAATGGAGATGAAACCAGTCTTGCCTGCCTCAGAGGATTGTCATGAGAATTGAGTGAAATAACGTATGGGGAGAAATAGTGAATTACCATCAAAATACAGAGGTTACTTCCATTTCTGGAAGGGGAATAGGGACCTCCACAGGGACCTGAGTGTCAGAAGCAAGACTCAGAATGGGTTTGAGTAAGTCATGTTTATAAATCCCAGTGAATGCCATGTGTCTGGTACTGTGTTCTGCTGCATCAGCCCTGGCCCTCTGAACCTTCTGAGTGGGTCCTGAGGAGGAATGTCTGTGTTGTGAGCAGTAAGGCTGGGGCAGTGCTTCTGGGTTAGTCTGGCTGCTCTCCATGGAGGGGCAGGGATTTAAGGAGCCACAGAAACTTGAAGACCCATGCCAAAGTCAGCACAGTCCACGCCAGCTGGGTGGGGCCAGAGTGGGAGAGGGCACAGGGGATCAAATAAACGGAAAGGTAAATGTGGCAAGGCAGCAGTCAGGCACAACTGGAGATGTGCTTCCCAGACCCTAGGGATCGATGAAGTTGAAATCCCCTGTGGGGAGCTGTATGGAATGGTGCCAGTGCAGCCACCTGGGGCAGACCTCTTCATCCTATAGTGCGAAACAAATGCAGGTGCCCCCAAGCCTGAGGAAATGGTAAGAAGTGAGCTGGAATTAGAAGATAAGGATTTAAATTAGTTTTGGAAGAAACTTCCTCGTGATGGTCAGGTTCTGCAGGGAGGGACTGAGGGAGATCAGAGATCTCAAAGGATGGGGCAGGACATTTCCATTTCAGCTTGAGGTCAGAAGCAGAGGCAGAGAGTTGGGACTGGACGTGTGCCCTGTCCACTTGAACAAGTTGGTGTGTGCTTCCTGATCTTGACTACTCTGCTAATGACATCCCCCTTCTCTGCATCAGAACGTGATGTCCTGAAGAAAGCATAGAGATCTGAGACTGTATTAGCAGCCGGGGAGAGTGGATATCCCGTGAGTGGAAACAGACATGCCATTGGACCTGGAAACTGAAAACCAGAGTGGAGGAGCCAAAGTGGTTTTAGCTCATGCCACCAGCCCCTGGTGTTTGCAGCAAAGTATTTCCAGTGAAGTGGGATTTTGAGGAACTAGGGAAGGGCAGGGGGTGGGGGTTTACTAGGACATGGGGTCAGCTGAATGAGGCCCTCAGTGTTCAGCTGAACTCCCAGAGTGTGCTTCCTGTCCTCCTACAGGCTCTTATTCCTAAAGGTACTTGTTTTCTACAATTATTTAAGCATCAGATTGAGGGATGTAGGGGGGAGGGAACAGCAAGGCCAAACTCTTCATATCACATGCCATCTCCTTCTGTCTTGTAAGTAATTAATGTCAAAACAAATAAGCCAAAAAAATTTACCTGAAATCCTGCTATCCAAAGTTACCACTAGCATTTTGGTGTATACAGTTGACGTTTGAACAATATGAGTTTGAACTGTGCAGGTCCGCTTATATGCGGATTTTTTTTTTGACAAATACAGTACTGTGTATTTTTCTTATGATTTTCTTACTAGCATGTCTTTTCTCTAGCTTATTTCATTGTAATACAGCATATGATATACAAAATATGTGTTAATCGACTGTTACCAGTAAGGCTTCTGGTCAACAGGAGGCTAGTAGTAGTTAAGTTTTGGGGAGTCAAAAATTATATGTGTGGATTTTTGGGGCACCTGGGTGGCTGAGTCGGTTAAGTGTCTGACTTGATTTCAGCTCAGATCATGGTCTCATGGTTCATGAGTTTGAGCCCTTCACTGGGCTCTGCACTGACAGTGCAGAGCCTGCTTGGGATTCTGTCTGTCTGTGTGTCTGTCTGTCTGTCTCTCTCTCTCTGCCCCCTTCCCCACTCGCTCTCTATCTCTTTTTCAAAATAAATAAAAAAAAAAATTAAAAATGTATGTGGAGTTTTGACTGTGCAAGGGGTCAGTATTCCTGACCCCTATAGTGTTCCAGAGTGAACTGTATTTTTTTCCAGGCTTTTCTTTATTTTCAACCCTCGTTACAGCCACTCTTGACAGGTGGTGCTGGCATCAACACTTGAGATGAGGCTCCTCCTTTCAAAAGATTGTGTTTACTTATGGCTTAATTTCCCTCAGGCCCTGCTTTGCCTGGTCCTGAGGGTGGTGTTTCCTGCTGCAGGCTCTCTAAATTGGGATTGGGATGGTGGGGCAGCAAGGCAGGGGTGTGTGTGCATGTGTGTCTGTATGGGAGAGGGTGAGTACACTTTGTACTGGGCAACAGCAGGCATTCACTACAGTTTCCTATTCTTCAGGCCTGGGCTGTGGAGACTGGGAAGTACCAGGAAGGAGTGGATGACCCTGACCCAGCTAAATGGAAGGCCCAGCTCCGCTGTGCTCTCAACAAGAGCAGGGAATTCAACCTGATGTATGATGGCACCAAGGAAGTGCCCATGAACCCAGTGAAGATATATCAAGTGTGTGACATCCCCCAGCCTCAGGGGTCAATCATTAACCCAGGTGAGGCCCCAGCTGCTGGGAGACGGGGGGATAGTGAACCAGGTTCTGGGCTAGGCTCTTAAGGAGATAGTTGGGGGCGCCTGGGTGGCTCAGTCGGGTTAAGCGTTGGACTTCAGCTCGGGTCACGATCTCATGGCTCATGAGTTCGAGCCCCGTGTCGGGCTCTGGGCTGACGGCTCAGAGCCTGGAGCCGGCTTCTGATTCTGTGTCTTCCTCTCTCCTCTGCTCCTCTCCTGCTTGTGCTATGTCTCTGTCAAAATAAATAAACATTTAACAAACTTAAATAAAAAGAGATAGTTGACTTGAAAATCTCTTACAAAGTTTAAGATTGGTAAAGCAAGAAGGCCTTTCCCTAGGAAGGACCCAGAGAACAAAAGATGTAAAGACAACAAAATCTTCTTGTTCACTTAGGGGAATACTCACTAGCCTGACTGCTTAAAGCATTAGAATATAGAGGCTATGTAGATTCCTACTGTAGGAAGAGCTTCCTTTGGGACTCACCACTGAGAGGAGAGGTCAGTAGTTTTGAAGATAGAGGAATTAAACCTTAGAAGGTTTTGAGTTCTGAACCTGGCTCTATCACTTTGCTCCTTGTGAAACATCGAATCAAGTCATATGAACTTTGAGCCTCAGTTTCTTCAATGGTAAAATCTGGGTTCTCATCTTTCCTGCCTACTTCAAAGACTATTGTTAAGACTCAACTGACATGACATTTAAAAGCTATTAAGTTCTCTGTAAATGTTGGATGAGTGATTATTTAATTTGTAGGATACTTTTTCTAAGCGAATATCACCTGATCCTCCTGTTTACCCAATGCCTGGCAAGTACCAACTAAAGGCCAGACAATTTAGACTTGTCCTCCAATGAATCTAGTGAGGCCCTGCCAAGAGGGAAGCATCTGTCCTCACTTTAAGCTTAAAGGAGAGAAGTTAGTGTTCTTGAGTCCTTAAAAGCAATGCTAATGTGTACGCAAAGTAGGAATTAGAGATTTCTAGGAAAGGGGAGTAGGGCGTGCAGGTCCTACGTAGGGGAGGGGAAGAGAGCTCATGTTAGGGCTCATAGGAGTTTGGAGCCAGAGGTTAATACAGCTTTGGTTCCCATTCTTTTTGGCTAGGATGTGGAGGGAGCACACTGAACCCAGGGAACCTCTGTACTAACAGTACCTAATATGTACAGTGGATCAGCAGCAAGGATGGTGGTGCAACCTGAGTGGCTCACTTGGCTTGTGTATCTGTTTCTCGGGTAGGATCCACTGGATCTGCTCCTTGGGATGAGAAGGATAATGATGTAGATGAAGAAGAGGAGGAAGATGAGCTTGACCAGTCACAGCACCATGTTCCCATCCAGGACACCTTCCCCTTCCTGAACATCAATGGTGAGTGGGGGTGATAGGTGGTACAGAAGAGTGAGGAGGATGGAAGAGGCTTTGCCTTTGCAACTGCTGACCCCTCGGCCCCCACGGCACT
This sequence comes from Lynx canadensis, assembly GCF_007474595.2. Lineage (NCBI taxonomy): Eukaryota > Metazoa > Chordata > Mammalia > Carnivora > Felidae > Lynx > Lynx canadensis. Next base: position 33,032,226 of record NC_044319.2, read on the forward strand.
GGGAGCAGTGACCAGGTCCTGTGGCCAAGCTGCTGGTCCATTAGCAAGTAGGGGTCATAGACAAAGGAGCTCTGCTGGCCCAGTTATCCCAGAGGGTGGCTTCCAGGCCTAGAGAACATCTGAATCTTACACATAACTCAGAGAAATTAAAAATTCAAATTCGTTCTCAATCCCATATACAAATACAGTTATAAATTTCACTAAGTTTCCTTAAGGCCAGTGCAGCAGATACCATTTTTATGAATTGTAGGCAAACTCTTTCACTATTTCCTTGGTATGAATTTGTGTCACTTTCTTAACAGGGTCTACTTTGCTAGGGCTATATCATGAGAATCTTGTGATTTCTACATCTCTTAATACTAGGCTTTGATAGAATTTATCTGCAGGAGATTTTTTGCTTCCTTTATGGACTTTTTGAATTCAGCTTCCCAGGAAAAATGAGAGATTGGAAGGTCACTGTGACAAGGTAGGTCGTGACTCTGCCACTGCACATTCTGAAGAAGCTCAAACACGAGGTGAATTGCTTTTCAGCATCTTCACTTGGACTGTCCGTTTGACTAGGAGCAAATGCTATGCATTTAGTTCAGAAGCTTGTCACTGCCTTTCTAATTCCATCTGGCTGCTACAGATCAAATGAGATACTTGTGCCATTTAGAGAATTTAATATATCGAGATGATTCCTTTGCTCTTTTGGAGTACCCTACTCTAGATGATTCCCTTGCCTTTGAGAATCAAGAAACAACCCTTATTGTCTGTTCACTTGCCCTCCTTCACTTAACCTGCCATCTGCCATTTATATCTTTACAACCAAGTGATGCGTAAAGAAAAATATCATTGAGCTTTTTCATGGTCCGTTTTGCCACGTGCTACATTCCCACTTAGTGATTTGAGTTGCATACCTGGAGATGTGAGATCCTTTCCCAAATCCTTGACTGACTTATTCTATTATTCTTACCCCTGAAAAGGATGCAACCTATTTCCAGGATCTTGATTTCCTATTTCTGTTCATATTTTACTAAACTAAAGTTGTGTGGCCTTATGTAACGGGCTGCCTTGGATCCTTTTTGGGAAGATGTGGGACGTCTGTTAAAAACAAAAAAGTAAAATGGGTACATAGATTTAACCAGGCTTGTGCACAAAGGGTCAAAGAAACATTAACTTCTATGATTTCAGAGCTGTTGGGGCAGAGGAAGAATTGTTGAAGGATAGATGCCTAAGAGGTGAGGCTAGGAGGAGAAATCTGTAGACTTTGGAGTGAGTCAACTCTGACAAGAGCAGGAAAATAGGATGGGTGTTTCACTATCTTTCTTAAAAAGCTTTGATTAGATGCTTTTGAATAGTGGTCTTACGTGGTTTAAAATTCATGATGGTACAAATGAATCAATTTATTGATTATTACAAAGGTAATCAGTTAAAAGGCTTTCCCTCCTTTCTGTCTCTGAACCTCCTGCTCAGCTTCCCTGGAGGAAAGAGATCCTTTCAGGTTTTGGGGTATCCTTTCAGATGTTTTGTGTATCTAAAAGTATTTGTTTGTTTTTAATGGAATTTCTATACACTGAAAACTAATCAATTAATTCAGTTGAGTTCATTTTATTGAAGACAGCCAACTCCTACTTAATTGCTGGGGTTGAAATCTGCAACAGGGAGCCTCTCACTCATGCCCATTCTAATTTAACCCCAGAGAAGACTCACATGTCTGTTAATCGTCAACAAATGCAGGTTTTCTGAACGATGAGTTTATGGGAGAACTAATACGATTAGGAAGCAAAAGGAGGAGGGGAACTTTATTATCATGTTCGTTGTGGGAATCATTCATTGATGGGTTGCTGCCACACCAAGTTATAGTCCAGTGTTTGACTCTTGTCTGTTGACCTTGTTAGGTTTTAGAGCCTCAGACCAGGTGATGTACGTATGTGGTACCCCTGCCTGCTCACCCGCATCCTTCTGTTCTAGGTTCTCCCATGGCACCAGCCAGTGTGGGCAACTGCAGTGTGGGTAACTGCAGCCCTGAAGCAGTGTGGCCTAAAACTGAACCTCTGGAAATGGAAGTACCCCAGGCACCCATACAGCCTTTCTATAGCTCTCCAGAGCTGTGGATCAGCTCTCTCCCAAGTAAGTGAGCCTTGATCTTTCTAGTTGGGTCTTTAGCTCCTGTTATAGTCCCTTCCCTGCCCCACCTTCTGCTTCCATTTATTTGCCATGTATAGAGTAGCTACCTATCCTCCAGGCAGCCTCTGTCTGGTTCCTGGCTGACTGATGAGTCACCAGGGAAGAAGTAAAGAAACATTAGTTCATATCTACTTGCCCATGGGAGTGCTCTGATTCATTGCAGCTCTAGGCTACTCACCTCTTAGGTGGGTAGAAAGCCTAGGTTAATCAGTTTGGCTAGGAGATCTGGGGACAAGGCCAGTTGTGGGATAAGAAGATGAATTAACATGGATTCAATAAAGAAGGCTCTTAGAATTTGAGGGGCTGCTGAGTGGGAGAAAATGTTTCTGAATTGAACACAAATTTATCTCAGTGAAGAATCAATGTCATTGTCCCATCTCCCTTTCACAGTGTACGTGGTGGTAGTGGGGATGGGGTGGGGGGTGGGGATGCAGGTGCTAGCATTTTGACCAAGAGGCTAATAGCTTTGATAAGATCTATAAGGTTCAATGGAGGTTTGATGAGTGAAAATTTACTTTGCTGTGAACTGTGTCCTTTTATGATAAATTGTTAGAACAGATCCACAGAGTGTGCTCATATGTTTTCAGAAGACGGATTGGTATTTTTTTATTATTCCTCTGGGATAATTTCTTTAAAAATGAGCCAAAAATGTGACACAAACCAGATACTTTGGTTTTTAGCTCTTTCCAATGCTTCCTGATGTGAAGACTTAAGTCAGTATAAGTGAGGAGACTGGCCCCAGAAGTCTGCCTGGAGAAATTCTAGCCCTTAGGGTGTGATGATTAAACAGAGATAGTATACATGGACCTTGAACTGTCTGCTTTAAGGCAGCCTTTTGACTGAATATTCCAGGAATAGGTTGATGTCTGCCTTTATTACAGGAAGGATAACTATGGCAGTGACCTTCCTGAATGCTGGTTGAAAACTGGCCTGATCTTGATGGACTTGCATGAGTCTCAAGCATAGACAGGCCGAGCAGCAGAGCAGGACTTTCACTGTCCTCTCTCACCTTGCAGTGACTGACCTGGACATCAAGTTTCAGTACCGTGGGAAGGAATATGGGCAGACCATGACGGTGAGCAACCCCCAGGGCTGCCGGCTCTTCTATGGGGACCTGGGTCCCATGCCTGACCAAGAGGAGCTCTTCGGTCCCGTCAGCCTGGAGCAGGTCAAGTTCCCAGGTCCAGAGCACATCACCAATGAGAAGCAGAAGCTGTTCACCAGTAAACTGCTAGATGTCATGGACAGAGGACTGATCCTAGAGGTCAGCGGTCATGCCATTTATGCCATCAGGCTGTGCCAGTGCAAGGTGTACTGGTCTGGGCCATGTGCCCCATCACCTGTTGCCCCCAACCTGATTGAGAGACAAAAGAAGGTCAAACTATTCTGTCTGGAAACATTCCTTAGTGGTAAGTCATTTTTCAGAAGGTTGATGGTTGGGCACTACTCCCTGGAAGGTTTTCCTCCTTCCCTTCCCCACCCCCTTCTTGGATCTGCAAAGATCTTAATAAAAAACTACTTCTGGAGGAAGTCAAGGTAGAAGGGAACTTTAGTGCTGAAAACTGAAAGTGACCTGGGCAACAAAGAAGGGCATTCCACTCCAAAGCTATGTACTTGGAATCTATTTTTAGGTTGGTTGTGGCTGTTTTAATAGCAGAAGAGGGAGACAGCCTTGTCATTACCACCAAATGCCACCAGCTTATCCTTAACTTTGGAAGTTGACATCATCATAATCAGCAAAAGATACACTCTTCTTATTTGGGAAATATCTGAGTGGCAAATTCAAGCAGACAAATTTAGGGAGAATACTGAAATGTGGATTTTACAATATAATTTGAACCTCAGGTCTAGTTCAGTGATGTCCAACAGAACCCTCTGAAATGATAATGTTGTATATTTGTCTTGTCCACTATAGCCCACATGGGGCCATTGAGCATATGTGCCTCATATGACTAAAGAACTATTTGATTTTAATTAATTTAAATTTAATAGCCACATGTGGCTAGTGGTCACCATATTGGACAGCATAAAATATGGTATTAACTGAGTGGATATGGAATGACCCAGTATACCAAACTCGCTCTTCCACCTTCTACAGATCTCATTGCCCACCAGAAAGGACAGATAGAGAAGCAGCCGCCATTTGAGATCTATTTATGCTTTGGGGAAGAATGGCCAGATGGGAAGCCCCTGGAAAGGAAACTCATCTTGGTTCAGGTGAGGAGATAAGGATGTGTCAACAACTCTTTGCCTTTTTACCAGTGCTCTAGCCCCTAAGACTAGGGTTGTGCTGAGCAAAGATCCATAAGCTTATGTGGGTTTTAATCCCATCAGATAGAGTAGCCGACTCAAGCTTTGTTTATTGCAAGAACCAAGTAGGTCCTATTAAAGCAGGGCCAAGCTGGAGAATACAAGGTCCTCAAAGTGGGTGACTGATTAGTGAAGATCTTCTCTTTCATTCCCTCACTGACATCAGAATCTTGCTGGGAAGGATATAATCCTTTCCACCTCTTTTAGAAAAACCTTTTTTTAAAAAATTTTTTTAATGTTTATTTATTTTTGAGAGAGAAAGAGAGAAGAGGGGAGGAACAGAGAGAGAGGGAGACACAGAATCTGAAGCAGGCTCCAGGCTCTGAGCTGTCAGCATAGAGCCTGACGTGGGGCTTGGACTCACAAACCATGAGATCATGACCTAAGTCAAAGTCAGAGGCTCAACTGAGCCACCCAGGTGCCACCCAGGTGCCCCTTAGAAAACCTTCTGAGTTCCTTTTAAGAATGTAACTTTATTCTAATAAGTGGCAGCAAGACCACTTGGGTTTGGTCCCTGGATTTGTACAAAAAGGCGACAGAGGAAATGTGGGTAAAAGTCTTGCTAAATAAGCAGCTGTTTGCTTAGGCATGTGGTGTGATGATACATACAGTGTTTTTTTTTTGTTTTTTTTTTTATCTTCTAGAGTGAATTTTGGCAGGATGGTTCAGAGGTGTACCCTTATCTAGACATTAGAGTTGGGAATTCTCCAGGCCTCACTGGGCCTTTCCTTCGATCTTGAGTCCCTCCTGCCATTTATCTATTTATTTAATTTTATTTATTTATTTTTGACGAGGGGAGGGGAGGGGGGAGGGGGCAGAGAGAGAGGAGGAGAGAGAGAATCCCAAGCAGGATTTGCACCATCAGTACAGAGCCCGATGTGGGGCTCGAACTCACAAACTGCAAGATCATGACCTGAGCCAAAATCAAGAGTTGGAGGCTTAATTGATTGAGCCACCCAGGCGCCCCCTCCTGCTATTTAAAAATTTCTTTTCTTCACCAGATAATGTATGCTCTGTGTCCTGAACAGGTCATTCCAGTGGTAGCTCGGATGATCTACGAGATGTTTTCTGGTGATTTTACACGGTCCTTTGACAGTGGCAGTGTCCGCCTGCAGATCTCAACTCCAGACATCAAAGATAACATCGTTGCTCAGCTGAAACAGCTGTACCGCATCCTCCAAACCCAGGAAAGCTGGCAGCCCATGCAGCCTACCCCCAGCATGCAACTACCCACTGCCCTGCCAGCCCAGTAATCATGAATGACATCTTTTTTTTTTTTTACAGTATTGTACATATGGATATTTTTTATTCAGATTTAACCAGCTCTTAAGCCTCTCCTTTCTTACGATCTTACAATGGTCTCCAACTCTCCACATATGCTTGACTTTAAAGTTGATTTAATTTATGGAAAAATCACCCTTCATATCCCCCCTTTCTTTTTTAAACCTCCCCATGTTAGTGTAATGTAGTAGGAGATTTGACCTGGGAGTTTGGACACCAGCCTTCTAGCTGCACCTCTGCTTCAGTGGTATGACCTTGAACTACCAAGTTATTTAACCTTTAGGCTTCAGATTCATTACTGTAAAGTGAGGGGGTGGAACAATGCCTGAAACAATGCCAGCTTTAAAACTCTGGCCTGATGACTTCATTCTACTTGTACAAGGCAAAAAAGCTGCCTGGAACAGAACCCTTCTGCATTGTTCTAGCACTATTTTTTTTCCTTTTATTAAAGTTCCCTCAAGCACTGATTTGTCCAAGATTGATCACCGTTTGACCTGTTCTGCTAGTATAGTAAGCTTGGCTCCCTGACGGGGTAAGAGAGAGGGAGGGGAACTGGCTAGTTGCTTAGGAACCAAGCTTGATATCTAAATAGAAATATGTGCCAAAGTCTGAAAGTCACCTGGTCTGTGGAGTAAAGCCTCATAAACTGAGCTTCTAAAGGGAATCTGTCAACAGAAGGCCTAGGGATTGTGCAGAATTGGTTGTCTGGTATCTACCTTGCCACCACTCAAATAACACTGTGGTGGGGGGGGGGTGCGGGGGCGGGTGTAGATAAGAGTATATGACTCAGTGGTACTCTTCAGAAAAGATAGAGCTCTTTTTCCTTTTTTTCTTTGAGGAAGACCTGGGAGTGCACTGGGCCATGTAGGACAAACTCGTGACTACAACAGGGACACTTCGTTCTTGTTTGGCAACTTTTACAATTTTACTACCCTTTGGATTTTTTGCTGTTGGAAAAATGGGGTATTCAGTTTTAAGGCCAAAGTGAAGGAGGACTAGGCTGTGCTCTTCTGCAAAAGGCTCACCTGGCCCAAACCTGCTTGTCTCCCTTCTTGTGGAGGTGGCTGGGCATGAAGGACTCAGGTGAAGAATGGTATAGAACACTGCAACTATGGCTGCCACAGACTGGTCTTATCTGTTAACTTTGGCTCCATCCCTGACCTCTCTGTCCTACCCCCCAACCTTTTTTTTTTTTTTTTTAAAGACAAGCATAATTGAAACTCTAAAACCTAAATGGAGAACAAGATGTTAAATCTCTGGTTGCAGGCCCCTAATCCTCTTGAATACTGATGCCTATCCATGCCAGGCCATAATGAGAAAACCCCTGTCTAGTGTGCTGCACTTAAACCAGGCCATCCCCCATTTGCTACTGAAGTTGAGCTAGCTGAAAAGTCAGGCAGCTTCAAAAGCCTTAGGCTCAATTCAGTCACAGGTGGCAGTGGGACTTATTTAGAATGCTAAAGCTGTGGTTTTAGGGTCTCTAAGGGACCTAGTGGGATCTGCTGTTACTAAAGTATGACCAAGAGAAATCTGGGTAAATGTCAGGTGTTGATCTGTGAGCAGAAGTTGGGCTTCTAGAAACTAGAAAACATGCAAGGTATAGAACCTTTATATTTTTTGATCATTTTGTTGAGTGGGTGACGTGAAGGATTTGGTCTTTGTGTCTGGCTGCCTCTGTCTATACCTGCCCAGCTCAAAGTTAAAAAGAACCCACTGTAGATAAACTGGGAGGGCAACTGCTAGATCTGGGTAGTGCTTTTCCCTTATTCTTGGAGAGGCTAATAGCCAGTCTGTCCATCTGGCTGGGGGTCCAGATAATATGAGCTGGCAGTGTTGAAAATTGTGTTTTGAAGGGCCAAGAAGGATCAAACTTCCAGTATGTGACTGTAATAAAAAAATCCAAACATGTCAGAGGAATGGATGAGTGGTTCTATGTGGTCTTCATGAGACAGCCTGGTTTCTTCCATGTTTTCTATTGTTTTTACGATGCTGGGAGAGTGCAGTGCTGTCCACTGATCTCCCTCAGTTCTCCTTCTCTGGTCCGGATGGATTGATAGATACGAGGTGTATCTTTCTTGGGAGAGTCTTTATCTCCTTTAGTGGCGACACACTCTTGATGTGTTCTACTTCCTTGTGTCCACGTTGCTCAAGAGTGGAAAGGGAATTAGATGGTGTCACCAGCTCTTCTTTTTGTTCACTGTCCACCCCACCAAACCAGGTTAGCTCAAAGTTCAAAACCAAACACAACACAACACTATAGGTAAATTGGGGGAGCAAGTGTTGGATCTGGGCTGTTCCTTCCCTATATAATTAGGTATCTGGTTTTATGTTCCCATATCATCCTATACTTCCTTTTGCAGAATAATCTGTTCCCTGGTAATTGCTCAGCATTTGTGTCCTGCTCGATTACAAAATTGCTGAAAGTAGGGACTGTTTGTCTTGGACTTTGTTGCCAGTGCCTGGTACATAGTATGTTCTCAAATATAACATCCTTGAACAACACAAGTTTGAACTACATAGGCCCATTTATACTCAGATTGTTTTTTGATATAGTAGAGTACTATAAACGTATTTTCTCATATATTTTTTTAGCATTTTTTCCTCTAGCTTTATTGTAAGAATACAGTATATAATACATGTTGCTATAATAAAAATATGTGCTAATTGCTTATATTATCAGAAAGCCTTCTGGTCAATAGTAGGCTATTCGTAAAGTTTTGGGGGAGTCAAAAGTTATACACAGAGTATCTCCTGTGTACAGCACCCCCTAAAACCTGGGTTGTTCAAGGGTCAACTGTATTTGTTGTTAGAATAAATGAATGAACTAAGGAAGCCTTTTCATCTTACAGATTTATTGCTAAACCACCATGGAAAATAAAATAAATATGGCGAAGGAAAAAATCCTCAAATTAGTTCCTGGTCTCTGTTTCTGACTCCTTCTGAGCTAAGGACCAGTGTTAGCCTGGGGGTTCCTACATGCTGGCAGGCCTCATCCTTACTCCATAGTTGCCTCTCTTCACCGGCTGAAGACGCCGCCACGGTAGAGCCAGGAGTGCAACGTCCGGTGTAGGAGCCCGCAGTTCCCTCTGCATCTGTCCCGCCCATGGAGCATGGAGTCTGGGCCATTTCCTCAGATGAGCTTTCTCAAGAAATTCTTAGCTGGCAGTTAGGAGCGTTAAACCTTCAGCGAAATCACACTTTCTTCTTGTTGAGCAGATTGAAAAGCCTCTGCATGTCTGCTCTTATGTGAAGTCAGGAAATTGAATTCCTCTAACTTGAGCTCCGGGAAGGTGGGGTTTTTGTCTATTTTGTACGTTGTAAGAGCGCCAGCGCCTAGAATCGTGCCTGGCACACCTTTGTTCAGAGTGAATAATGCTCATGCCCTTCACACCCTGCTTAGAGATGACAAATCTTGGGCAGGACAGCACTTGTGCAGCCACTTCTAGGAATTCAGCGTCTCAAATTTAGCATTTAGGGAGATCAAAGTAAACCAACTTTGCAGCGCCACGCACAGGTGAGGTGTAAAACATGTCGCTTGCCACGGGATAGGCTTCGTTTGGAGGGGGAAGCGCATTTCTCCAGACACAAATCAAAGGGTGTTTTTGCGTTGCGTGCCTTCCTAAGGCTTCTCAGCCTGAAGAACACACAGGCTGGGCACGACGCGAAGCCACGTGAGGGCAACGACACGCTGCTCGTTTCACCAGGTCCCGCCTTCCTTCGTGCACTTCCGCCCCTCCCCGTTCCTACTCAGAGGGGCGGGCCGGCTTCTGTCCGGCCGGAAAGGGCCTGGCCTCGGGAGCCCAAACTTCCGGCACAGACTTGCCAGAGGTTCTAACGCGAGGGGCGCGAGGAGAATGGATGACGTCACGGAAAGCGGTGGGAGGGCTTGTGTTGGGCAAGCGCGGTAGGCCCGTTTCGCCGACTCGGAACCCAGAGCGTTGAAGGGGTTTTCCAGTATTGCGGCGGAGCCCACGGTCCTCGCCGTGTCCCCGGCAGCCCGCACGAAACTGGAAGGCATTTCTGAGCCTGCGAACCTGCAGCGGAAGTGGAAGCAGAACGTACGTGTGTGAAAGAGACCTGCCTCATTTAACAAATCACTATAGTGTGCTCGGGACAGGGTGGGGGGATTGGAGTTAGCCCATCTTCCGAGGGTCCGTCGACATCGGCCAGAAGGGAAAGGCGGGGACCACAAAAGTAAAACACAGCCCTCCTGCAGTTCTAACAGGTTTTATTTATTTACTTTTACGTCTCAGGGTGCAGTGGTTGTAAGTCCACATTCTTGTGTGTATTTAATCAAACCGCTGTTCCTAGTTATTGGCGGGAAGATCAGAGGAAGCTGGCAATGGAAACCTAGAATTTTGGAACCTAGAATTTTACCTCAGAAGGGCAATTTTAGATGAAATGCCCGGAATGTTGCCAAAGACAGCCCTGCCACTTCTCTGCCCCAAACTCCTTAAGGTTTGAATCCAAGAAAGTAGTTTACAACAGGTAAAATTTAGAAGAAATCAGAGAGAATATAAATCTAGCCATGACGCCTGAAAGACACATGAAATTTGGGACTAAGGGAGACTAAGGCAGCCTTAGAAATGAGTTACGATTGATGATCTTATCTTGTCTGGTCTGTATTAGCATTTCAAAGCAGAGGGAGGGACAAAAAGATCTTTGGAAGATGCTGTAAAATTTAGGGGAAGGCTGTTGGCAGGTTTCCTGATGTGTCACTGGCTGGTGTTAACAGTCCCTGCTACTGCTTTGTTTTTAGGCCCTTCCTCAAGTGATTGGAGCTTACAGATGCGGTCCGGGGCAGGGAACTGTGGCTAGGTAAGGAGGCCATGCTTGATGTTGCTTCCAGATCCCATGTCAACACCAAGTCCTCAGATGCTGGTGGCAGCTGCTCAGCAGACCCTGGGCATGGGAAAGAGACGGGGCCCACCCCGAGCCGTCTGCCTTCACCTAGCTGGAGAGGTGCTGGCCGTGGCCCGGGGACTGAAGCCAGCCCTGCTCTATGATTGCAGTTGTGCAGGGACATCAGAGCTCCAGAGCTATCTGGAGGAGTTGCAGGGCTTGGGCTTCCTGACCCAGGGACTTCACATCCTTGAGATTGGAGAAAACAGCCTGATTGTCAGTCCTGAGCATGTATGTCAGCGCTTGGAGCAGGTACTGCTTGGTACCATAGCCTTTGTGGATGTTTCCAGCTCCCAACCTCACCCTTCTATTTGCTCCCTGGACCAACTTCAGGATTTGAAGGCCATAATGGTTGAGATCATCACACATTTGCAAGGGCTGCAGAGGGACTTATCCCTGGAAGTCTCCTGCAGCAGACTTCGTTCTTCAGACTGGAATCTCTGTACTGTGTTTGGGATCCTCCTGGGCTATCCTGTTCCATATACCTTTCATCTGAACCAGGGAGATGACAACTGCTTAGCCCTGACCCCACTACGGGTTTTCACTGCCCGGATCTCATGGCTGCTTGGTCAGTCCCCAGTCTTGCTCTATTCCTTTAGTGTCCCAGAGAGCTTGTTCCCAGCCCTGAGGGAGATCATAAACACTTGGGAGAAGGACCTTAGAACTCGATGTAGGAGGCAGAATGACTTTGCTGACTTGAGCATCTCCTCCGAGATAGTCACGTTGCCAGCTGTGGCTCTCTGACTTCAGCTCTTCTCTCATGTAGAAGATACTCAGTAGATGATCAGCTCCGGGTTAGGGATGGCATCTCAATAACCAATTCTGAGCATCTTGAGAAAATTAGGGAAAAATTCTGCGAACAGTTGTCCTCATCTCAGTGGGCATGGGAACAGGTGGTAGTGGTGTTGGTTGTACATAGTTGCCATTTCTATAGTAGGGAGTCCTCATGACTTAACTGAGATGTCTGTTCATTTTTCACTGGATAGGGGATAGAAGAAAGATTGTGGAGACAGGCGGTGGAAGTCAAGTAGTCTGTTCTTGTGTGGTGGTTGTAAATATACCTGCCCCAGTGGGCAGTGTCTGCCAGAAAGTAGAGGACTAGGTAAGTTTTACTGCATGTTTATATACCACCAACTGAATCGGACTAAGGAGAGTAGACCAGGATTCTCTAATGTCTTATGATTGTGTTGTGATGTGTCTGTCATTCAGGGGTAAACTAAGAGTTCAGAGGAACAGAAACTTGTTAGGTGAAGTTTATTTTACAGTAGGTTAAAAAAATAATAAAGTCAGAAATCTCTGTGGGAAAACCCACACTCTAAAGTATGTAAACATTCTGAGTTTTTTGAGTTTCTTGCTTCAGATTTTCACCCAGGCAGCTGTCCGAAGTGATTCAGATCATCAGGCTGTCCTTGTTGGCCAGGAACACTGCCAGTGCTATAGCAATCATTACCATCAGCATCGAGAGCCATTGGCCACATTGCCTCTGTGAGGAGGGAAGGGGAGAAAGAGAAAGAGGCCATGGGTTGTTTGGAGAAGATACAGACAAAATAATCTTCCTTCTTCCCATTCCAGCCCCGTGGAAAACCTTGGGTCAGTAGAGGAGAAAAAGCTTTTTATATCATTATTTCTCTCACTTGCTCACTTCCTTTGGGATAAGACCACTTTACTGCTGGTTACTGGTCCCTAAGCCCAGGATCACTGGCCTAGGGAACCATACCCAGCAAGGGCCAGATACTTAAATACTGGTTAGAGTAATCAAGGATGGAAAATAACTTAGCAACACTGTATTATTCTCTATTCATATTCCATAGTACTTTTGCTCTCCTTACTCTTTTTTTTTTTTTCTTCTCTCCTTACTCTTGCCACTAGCTCATAATAGGCTAAAAGAACACCATTTAATACTTTAGCTAATAGTAGGCCTCTTCCTTTAGGCTCAAGAGTTCCATGAAAATTAGGCTTGGTTGCATGAGCAAGTGTTTCCCGACAGTTGTTATACTCAAGTATATAAACCAAGCTGAATGGAATGGGCTGGCCCAACGTTGGCACGGGTTGATGAATGATCTGCAAGATTTGACTAAAGGAGGACCTGTCCCACCATCATCCAGGGCGATATGGGAGGATAGACCCTCTTACTCTGGGAAGCGGCCGTGGGCTCTGGTTCAGCTCTTCTCGACAGTGCTGCAGCTTACGCAGGCAGGAGAGATACTCGTCGCTGAGGTTGTCTAACTCCAGATGCAGTTCTCTGCACTGGGGGGAGAATACCACCAACATCATCACTACCAGTTCCTTCTGGGATAGAGCTCAGGTCGGGGAGAGGGCCCTATGTGAGTTACCCCTTCATTCATTTGGAATTTTTATCACCATCCTCCCTTCCCAGCCTTTACTCAGAGATTTCAGTTTATCTTCTGGCTGCCTTACTTAGTTTGCCTGGAACGTGTTCATTTAAATGATTGATTATAATGCATATGATAATACTATATATTATACATGTTAGTGCTTTCATGTGATTGTGTATGTGCAAGTGCTTTGTAAATGCGGACACCAAAAAATGAAGTTCTTATAGCACAAAAGACCTGGGAATGATCTTAGTACTGGTGAAGAAGCATCTTCAACAGGACCTAGTTGAGTTGCATGTGAATACTCTGGGAATATGTAGATTTCTAAGTATGTAGATGGAAAGAGTTTGTTACTTAAAAGACACTATATAAAGTTTTAAGATAACTCTATGTAGGACAAAGTTTGAGGAGTTAATATGTTTATTAAGTGTGTTTTAGTTTAGGCTGACTTTATAAAAGGTAACTATTTAATAAAACCTTGCATAATGGTTGGTATAAATGAAGAAGGAAAAAGATGGACAAGTTAGCCTGAAAGCAAAGTGAATACCTGCTGGCATCCAATCACAATTTAAACTTTGAAATCTCTGCTCCCTGGCTGCCTCCCAGCAGTTTTCCCTACCATTGTGGTATGAGCCCCTCACTACCTTGAGGTCACGTTCTCACCTCCTTTTCCTTGGCCTGGAGCTGCAAAGTCTTCTTTTGCAGCTGGTCTCTGAAATCCCGTTCTTTCTCCTTCCCTGTACCCTCAGGTTCCACTTCCTTATGGGAGGGCTTTGGACTCCACACAGGCAAAGCCTGACCTAAAAAAGCAGCCAGATTCTCAGTGATAGTGCGGTCCATGCCTCTGAGGAAGGGCCCTATCACTGAGAGAAGTCTGGAGGGAGGGGAGAGAACAAGAGAGGTCCTGTCCCTGACTAGACTGCATGGAGTAGAATTTTCTGACTTTCTCCCATTGGGACCCTGCTCAGCCTTGACACAGCTGGAATTTGAGCCGCGTGAGGGCAAGGTTGGCCTCTTACTTTTCTTTGTATCCCCAGTCCCGTTTAATGGCAGATATTTCTAGAGAATACTTACTAGTCCAATTTCTTTTGTTGTACTTCTGGTAGGTTTGCTGGATGCTTCAATAGAACTAACCCCTTTCCCCTTCTGTCCTTATTTCAAAGTCAATGAGAATGGCTGTCATATCATAGAATTCACCTTCATGTGGTTAAAAGTGGTTTCTGAGCCACGCAGAAGTCTTAGTGTTGGTGAAGAGGGCACTGAACTAGGAGTCGGAAATTCTGGATTGTTGTCTTAGCTGCGTCCTTAATTTTTATGACCATAGGTTTTCATTTTCTTGCTTGTGCTATATGGGTATAATACTTTCTGCCTTATATTTTACGTGGTGATTGTGATGAGAAAACAAAAGACCACTTGGAGTGCATACATGAGGAACTTTTGCCCCCCACCCTCAGATACATGATGCATTCTTCTCAGGGAGTTAAGGCAGCAGACTCTTGAGGGCTAAGAGTGAGGTGACTGTTGCATGCAGCATGGTGTGGAGGTGTGGACTTGGGATGTGATTTGGAAAGTCAAATGTAAAAATTGACATTAAATCCTGAGTTCAAAATCAGTTTATTGAAATGTTCAACACAGACATGTTTTCAGAGAGAGTAGAAATTCTTTTCACAGTTTATGTACCTCTCAGGATAGGAGGCTAACTAGTTAAAGTGTTCTCAAAGCCAATGATCAGTCCTTAAAAAGCTCTGCTAGATCCCTGACCTCACAGACTCCTAGAACTGCATGGGACTCCAAGAGGTCATGTAGTCCATTCCTCTGCCTCTAGGCAGGCAAGGAAAGACCAGTATCTTAGACTTTGTGGAAGTAAGTTTGCTGACCTTTCTTTGTTAAGAGTTTCTCCTGTTCTTGAAGCTGTAAGGATTGATTCTGAAGCAGACCTGTGGGAAGACACAAGGAACTTGTCTGTATATTGACTGTAAACAATGTTTTCAGAACTTTGCTACAAACCTTAATTATTCAAGATGTTCCTATCTGTTATTGGCTGAATTGTGCTCCCCCAAATTCATAGGGGGAGAGTCCTAACTCCTAGTACCTCAGAATGTGACCTTATTTGGAGACAGGTTCTTTACAGAGATAATCAAGAATTTTAGGACATCAGAGTGGGCCCTAATGTCTTATGACTGGTGTCCTTGTAAGAAGGGGACATTTCAACAGACATCCATAGATAGAAGACATATGAAGAAACATAGGGTGAAGAAGGCCATCTACAAGCCAGGGAAAGTGGCCTGGAACAGATCTATCCTCAAAGCCCTCAGAAGGAACCAGCCCTGGCAACACCTTGACCTTGGACCTCTAGCCTCCAGAACAAAATAAATTTCTGTTTTTTAAGTCACACAGTGTGTGGTATTTTGTTGTGAATACACTGTCCTTATGTCTCTTCCTTCAATGTCTTTACCTTTAAGTCTCTGCTTAAATGTTACCTTAGAAGACTTTCCCAGATGACCTTGTATGAAATAGCAACTGTTTTCCCTTTAAGCTGCTTTATTTTTCTCCCTAGCAGTTATTGCTGCCTGACACATACTTACTTGTTCGTAGAAGCTCCATACTTTATTATAGAGCTTAGAGTGTAAGCTTCATTAGGGAAGGAGCTGTGTCAGTTCTCTTCAGCACTGTGTCTTCAGTGTGTATGTCTAAAGTGCCTGGTGCTTAGTAGGGACTCAGTAGATATGTACTGAATAAATAAAGGCATGGTGTTGAAGTGATTCCTGGTCCATTCCGCTCCTGCCCTGTAGGCGTTCGGCATCTACTGCTGGTTGCCTTTCTCTGTTAATACTAATTACACAAAACATCTCTGTTGGGGTAGCAGAGGTTAAGGCGGTGGGCAGCCAGCAGAGCTATTAACTGAATCAGGTTCTCTAGCTTTTCAGCAATGGCCTACTTTTCTTCTGAAAAGTCCTTTTTCCTCTTTGGCCCCAACAGGTAGTTTTGAAATGGACTGAGGCATATGTAGTGTGAGCTGATTTTCTGAACCATTCCTAGTGACAGAAGTCTATATGACATACTCATGTACATAATAAGTTACAATATGTCAAATAACTGGCTTAGAAAACCCATTTTTTTAAATCAAAATTGAGGGAAATGGCAATTCTGGGGGAAATTCAGGTGGTTGTCATTGGCATGGAAGGAGAAAAGTAGAGAAGAAAAGACCAGGCTAATACTAACTTGCGAAGAGCTATGTAAATGACCTCTCACTTCCCAAGAAGGTCTGAAAATGCACAAAGGTAAAGGACAAGTCCAAGACCGGGCCCCAGAGCCCTTTGTGCGGCAGGAGCCCCAGGAGCACCAAAGAGCCAGCTGGGCTGCTTGAGGATCTGGAAAGGGAACTTACTCTGCAGCTGCTGTACTTTGGCCACCAGGGCAAGTTTCTCCTCCTCTGACCTCTTCAGTTGATCTGGAAATGAAATAATGCAAACCGAAATAGACGAAACTAAGACTTCATGAGCCTGACACCCGAGAATGGGACCTAGTAGTAGGCCTCTGATGTGTGTCAAGTGGAAATTGCTCTTTCTTCTACTTGTCCTAGTTCTGAGACGGGTAAACCAGATCCCAAGTGCCTTGGACTTCATCAGCATCGACAACGTCAGGTTGAATTAAGAGTTGTATTTGCACACGATTTGGTCCTCTCAGCTGACACAGAGGCTATGATGGGAAACCTTCACGGCGCCTTGTGTTTCAACTGACCTTTCCCTTTTGAATTAGAAATGCAGCCTTGGCACGTGTGACTGAAGTAGGAGTGCTGCAACGTGGCTCGGGGGATGGGCCGGAAAAGCAGGCTGATAACTACAAGATCCGCTAGTGCAGTGCGATTCATTTTCAGTCTTGGATGATTAAAACAGCCTTGCCTGTCCCTCCGGGTCAAATGAAATCACAAAGCCAACCAAAGATTGAAGCCGCCTTCTCTACCCAGCTTCCTTTCTTGGGCTCACTTGGGCTTACTGAGCCAGAGGCCTCTGGGGAGAAGGGTACCTTGTAGGTGCTGCGTATCCGAGCTGTACAGGTCTCTGTCCCCCTGCAGGTGTTCAATCTTGGCCTGCAGTTCCTGGTGCTCATTCTCCAGAAGTCTCAGAGCCTGGTTCATCTGTAAGTCTCTACTGTCTGCTCCCTGTAAGGAGGAGGAGGGGCCGACACAGAAGCCGGTCAGTGCTGGGGTGGAGGATGGGAACAGATTCCATGGAAGAGGAAAACTAGAATTTTAGAGATAGGAGTATTAGGAAAATGGGAAAATTGGGATTTGTAGTTCTTCCCTTGCTATGTTCCTCACATTTAAATGATGCATTAGACTTTACTATTCAAAGGGACTCATTTGAGTAATACCCAAATTGAAGAACACCCATCACTTTTCTAGGTGACTTCACATTGTCTTTACTTCTCATTCTAACACTGTCAACTTGTTTTTTCTGTGGTAGGGTCATTTTTCTCAAAGAATTAAGGTTAAAAAGAAAAAGACCTTCATGGGGAGCCTGGGTGGCTCAGTTGGTTAAGTGTCCAACTTTGGCTCTGGTCATGATCTCACGGTTCACGAGTTTGAGCCCTGTGTCAGACTCTGCTGACAGTGCGGAGCCTGGAGCCTGCTTCAGACTCTAGATCTCCCTCTCTCTCTGCCCCTTCCCTGCTCGTGCTCGCTCTCTCTCTCTCTCTCTCTCTCTCTCTCAAAAATAAGTAAACATAAAAAAAAAAAAAAAACCTTTAAAAAAGAAAAAGGTCTTCATCAGAGTTGCCTTGTAGGTGACAGGAGGAAGAAACAACAAATGTGGAGATGTGGCTGTAGTGCACCGACCAGCTGGGTTCACACCTTCAGTAAGACTAACGTGACCTGTCTTACTAGTTTGGCTACTCAGGTTTCTGCTTCAGTAAAATTATAAAGGTAAATTATAAAAAAATTATTTTAAGTTTATTTATTTATTTTGAGAGAGAGCACAAGCAGGGGAGGGGCAGAGAGAGGAAGAGACAGAATCCCAAGCAGGCTCTGCACCATCAGTGCAGAGCCTGATGCAGGGCTCGAACTCACAAACTGTGAGATCATGACCTAGGCAGAGATCAAGAGTCGGCTTAACCGACTGCACCACCCAGGTACCCCTATAAAGGTAAATTTTTGATGTGGGTCTTCAAATTTTCAAACCAAGTAAGTAAAATCTAAAAACAACAAACAAACAAAAAAACCGCTAATATTTACGGAGGCTGGTATGCCAGGCATGGCACTAAGTGCTTTGTATGGATTACCTGACTCGATCCTCCCAAAATCCCAACAAGCAATGGAGTTACTATTATTAGCCTCCTTTTGGAGGTGAGGAAGCTGAGGCTCAGGAGATTAGTTAAAAGTTTATAAGGTAACACAGGCTGGAAATGATGGAACCCTTGAGAATGCCAAGGGTCTCCTGTAATTGCTTAAAAATTACATTGGCAGGATGTTAGTTAATACTCAACCTGTAAGTAAGTTAGTGACCTTTGTTCCGAACTGGATGCTGTGCTGGGGTGGGGTGCAGAGAGTGGGCTGACAGTAGGCTGATGAATATTCCAGTCCAGCCCTTTGCATTTGGTTGGTGTCATTCAGTGAACACTTGGTTCATTTGCATCAGCAGTGCAGACATCCTTGCTGAGCTCACAATTATATTTCAGGGCCCCAGCAGTGAGTCAAGTCCAAAGTGGCCAATGAGTGAGGAACTGAAAGCCAGATGCTCTCAGCTGCCTTTGGAACCCCCTGTCTCACTAGCAGCTTCTCTCCTCACTGCTGTCACTGCCCCCATAAACCCTGCCTTTTCTCCCCACGACCCAACCCCAGGGCCTGCTACCTGCAGTTTGGACTGAAGCACATGGAGTTGGCTCTCCAGCTCTCTGTGCTGGGTCCCCAGGCTCTTCCAGTCTTCCTTCAGAGCTTTGTACTGGCTCCTCCACTCTTCACACTTCTGCTCAGCCAGAGCCAGGGACCGCTGGCAGGTGGGGGGTCAGACAAGAGGAGCAAGGGGAGGGTGCCTTGGGGGTTCCAGTGAGTTCTGCAGGTGTCTCCCAGGCTGCCCAGAGGCTCCCCCCTTCCCCCCGACCCCGGGGTCCCAGCCTCAAGATTACACAGCACGCCCACACCTGCGCGCTCTGCAGTTGCTGCTCTGCGCTCATTTTCTCCTCCAGCACTTTCTGCAGCGACTCCTTAGCTTTCTGCTCATAGCTGTTTTTCTGGTCTTCCATCTCCAATAACACCTTTTTCATTCCCCAAGGGGAGTATTTCTGTAAATTTGATGCAATTCAACAAAACATATTGAGCTTCTGTGTGCTGAACCCTGAGATGGGATAGAGAAATGAAAAGAATTGGGTCCTTGCCCCCAGAGCAGAGATACCAGTAATCTGATGGACCTTCTTCCAGGCTGGAGGGGAGCAGGGAGAGGGTCCCAGGTGATGAGGGAGGTAAGCAGGGATAACAAACAGTGTCCTGGCATGGTGAGCATCCCCTCGGCCTTCCAGGGGTGTTTCAAATTCAACATTTCCAAAGCAAAATCATCTTTCTCAACCTCCTTTCTCCTGGGTTTCTTATCTCAGTGACCAACATCATCACCTGCTCAGTCTCCCAGGCCTGAGATCTGATTTCTCTCACTTTCTCCCAGTAATCAGTTGTTCCTTGAGCTTTGTCAAATCAAACTCTTTAACAGCTCATATCTGTCTCTGTCTCTTCTCTGTACTTCCTGTCACCTCCTTAGTTGCGACTCTATGGGTCAATGCAATATTTTCTCCATCTTCAACCTTGTAGCTGATCGTGTCACTCCCTGTTTAAATCTCTCAGTGACTAAGGATCAGGTCCAAATTCCTTGGCATGGCTCCCACATGTAGCTCAGACTTTGATTCTATGCTGCTTCTACCCAAGCTGAATTGCTTGCAGATCCCCTAGCCACTGTGCTTTTGGGCCTCTGCCTTTGTCCATATAGCTTATGCCTAGAGGTCCTTACCTACCCTTTTCACCTGGCTAACCTCTACTCATGCTCAAGGTTCAGTTCAAGAATCATGTAAGGTCTGATAAATCTTGACCAATCACCCCTATCCCCCAACTCATTATGAGTTAGGTAGCTTTTCTTTGGGTTCACGTAGTATCCCTTGTATGTCTCTATCTTCCCACACTATTGATTCATTTTTCTCCCTCATGGGATTGTAAACACCTTCAGGTTAGAAAGCAAGCTTTTTTTTTTTTTAATGCTTCTTTATTATTATAATTTTAAGTGTTTAAATTATTTTTGAGAGAGAGAAAGAGAGAGAGAGAGAGCAAGAGCACAAGTGGGGGTGGGGCAGAGAGAGAGGGAGACTCAGAATTTGAAGTAGGCTCCAGGCTCTGAGCTGTTAGCACAGCTCGAGCCCATGAAACGTGAGATCATGACCTGAGCTGAAGTGGGATGCTTAACCTACTGAGCCACCCAGGCGCCCCACCCCCCCTTTTCAAATGTTTGTAGTTTCAGAGATCTGAACAATCCCCAGCACTCTCAATGTTTTTAAATTAATACATTTTCATTAAAAAAAAAATTGGCTTCAGGATTTAAGAAAAGAGCAACTTTACAAATTCACTTAGGGTCTTGCCCTCCCCATCCCTTTCATCTTTTTGCCCTGTGATTCTGGGGAAGGCAGGAAGCTTTTACTGTCAATTCTGGGTTACCCCACTGTGTAAACAGCAGTCCAGATCATGCAAATTTAGGGATCCATACGAAGTCATTTCCATTTAGTTTTGGGACCATCTGAAAATTTGGATTTAAATGTGAGTGGGTCTTATGTTCTTGGAATTTCCATTAGAAGCCAGATCCAGGAGCCACTGGCTGAAGTCATACATGGGTATGTCCCAGTTAGTGGACTTAACCATGCTGGCCAGCTTTACCCGCTCCCCCACCCCTCACCCCTGCTGAAAACCAAGAGACTGGCATTCTGGATTATATGTTGGTATTTTATGAGCTGGGTTGACATTATTTAGTTCATAAGAGTCTGACAAAACAGGCCATACTGAAAAAATAAAAGTTGTGGGTCAGCAAACCTGGTTATAAACTCTGTTCCCCCACAAGACCCCAACCGTCCATCGTATTCTCCCCAACTCCACATGCTTCACCTCATTCTCTTATCTGACCCCTCACCACTTGTCATTTCTATCTCTTGTAATCCCAGATCAGGTCAATGCAGAGTTTAGTGAAGATGGGTAACAATGCCATAGAAAAGCCAAGAGTCATAGCCTTTTACTTTCTCCCAGGGATTGCTACTAGACAAAAGTTGCCCGTGGAATGGAAACCGTTTTGTAAGGCTTTATTATAATATCCAACACTTCTGTTCAAAGATTGGGACCTGTGAAGGTCTTTCTGGATGGTGTGAATCTTTACCTCTCCTTACAGTTCCAGGTATTCCTAAGGTTTCCCTGGAGCTGGCAAAGTACTTGATTTGGGGGTTCCTTCTCAGGGTACAAAGGGAAGGACACTAGGAAAAAGGGAGAAGAGGGTGGATTGGGGACCAAAATGAAAATGGCAAAGCCAGAACTGGGTGAGTAGGAATGGGTACATTCATCTTTGTTGGGTGTCCTTTCTAGAGCATAGGATTGAGGTTCAAGCATTCTCCTTTAATTCTAGATTCCTGGGCTGGAAGTGTCCTCCAGAATGCTTACCTGGGTACAGGTGTACAGCTGGTTTTCTAAAGATCTCAGTTTGCACTTCAATTTGTCTTCATTAAGCTGGCCCTGGAGCAAATGGGATGACTTAATTAGTCTGGGCCAAAACATAGCATGCAAAGAGTTTTCTTCTGTTTTCCCAGCTTACTGCCTAGAACATGGTCTGTGCTCAAGCAATGTTTGTGGAACTGAACTCTTTCAGGAGGTAGGGAGGAGGAAGGATGTCAAAGGATGTTTAGGTAGAAGAGGATCTTTTCTTCTGTCTCTGGAATAGGAGAAGGAGGAATCGGACTGGCCCCAAGTCTTCTCTGTATCTTGAGGTCCTCTATCCAATGGCTCAAGGTATGATAATAGTTCACTTGAAGGAAATCTTCTAAGCTCTTCTTTTCTTTCCTCATTACCTCTCTCTCCTGTCTGTCTAGGCACTTCTGTATTCCTCACCCCCTCAGTTGTGTACAGGATCTTTACTTCTAAAGTATAGGCCAGTAAGACCAAAAGGGTCTCCACATTCCCTTCCTTACCTCCATCATGGGCTGAATTGTGTCCCCCTTTGCTCTCCCCACCCCCAGATTTATACATTAACATCCTAACTCCCAGCGCCTCAGAATGTGACTGTATTTGGAGATAGGATCTTTAAAGAGATAATGAATTTAAAATGAGGTTGTTAGGGTGGGCCCTAATCCACTATGACTGGTATCCTCATAAGAAGAGAACAGAGCACTATGTGAAGAAGATACAGGAGAAGACCGTCATCTGCAAGCCAAGGAGAGAGGCCTCAGGAGAAACCAACCCTGTCAATACCTTGATTTTAGACTTCCAGCTTCCAGAATTGTGAGAAAATAAATTTCTTTTAGTTAAGCCATACAGACTGTGGTATTTTGTTATAGCACCCCTAACAAACTAATGCCCCTCCTTGCCTCCTCCTTCCCCTAACACACACACACACACACACACACAACACACCACACACACACACTGGACTCAAGATGAGAAATTCTTTAAGAAAGCAGGACATGGAGGAGAGAGATCAAGTGAGGCAGGGTATGTGTATGTGGGGGGTGGTGGTGGTGATTAAAGGGCTTCCCAGAAAGTCACACATAAGTAGGGTCAGTTGCATGACATTTTGGACATTCCAAGAGGGATGCTAATCTCAAGGATGGGAGTGGGGAAAGGCAGGCAGGAAGAGCCTTATCTGTTTCTCAATTTTTCAGTATTTTAGCTGAGTAGCTAACAACCTCCTTGCTGCTTTGTTCTTTCCCCCACCTGTAGTTGTCTCTTTTTATCACGGCGGGGTTTTGTTCTTCCAGGCCTGAGTCTGACCTAAGTTTGTGAGAGGATCGGGAGACAGGAGGGTGTGGGTCTCTAGCCATAACCAGTTTTCATATCCTTTTTCTGGCTTTTTTTCCCAGTAGGCTTTGCTGGACACTTGGGAGGTCTAGAAATTACATTTCTCTTCTGGCCTGAGATGCCATGGCCCTTCTCAGGTGGCTTGGGTGTTTGGAACCCTCATAACATTTCCCGTCTGTAATGGCCTGGGTGCAGAGGAGGGGACTCTGTTTTGAGGTCTGTCCGCTTCTGAGTTTCAGGGCACCTGGGGAGGGCGCAGGAAGTGGTATCTCACAGCTCCTGTTTTGATCTTGTTTGGCTGATTCTTCTGACCCTGGGAGCCAGGGGGCGCCCCACCCTTTCTGCTTCCTGTATTACTCAGCTGGGCCTTGCAAAAGCAAAAGGCTTTGCCAAAAATAATTTTCAAAGTGTCTCCTGCTATTAATGTTTTTCATAATGTCTCGTGTGAGACCTGAGAGTCTAGGATTTGGCATCT
Source organism: Lynx canadensis (assembly GCF_007474595.2). NCBI lineage: Eukaryota > Metazoa > Chordata > Mammalia > Carnivora > Felidae > Lynx > Lynx canadensis. Next base: position 33,055,720 of record NC_044319.2, read on the forward strand.
ACAGAAACCACAGGGCTTTGGGACAGATAAAAGAGATGGACAAAGACTTCCATTGGTCTGGGCTTTGGAGTAACTGGTAAAAGGGCTGCATTCCCCTGAGTGTCCTGTTCATTGTCAGTCCACAGGTCCTGAAATCAACTCCTTCTGCACCCCCATTTCCTGGTTCAGATCTCTGCATTTTCCTGCCTAAACTCTTGCCACGGCAGAATGTAATCAAGCCCACCGAGTTTAAGGTTTATCTTGCTGTAGTTTGGGAAGAAAACGAACAAGCCCAAAACATTACATCCTTACATTTCCCCCCATATACTCCCATTTTTGGGTAGCTCCTCTCTCCTTCCTTACTGTGGTTTTAATTCAATGTTTTGCCTCTTCCAACTGTTTTTGTATTTTAGCCGTATCCCAGATTACTTTTCCATTCACAATTCAATAAGAGACAATTCAGGATAGCCCCTTCAGTGGGGATGAAGGGCCACCCAAGTCTGGGGATTGAAAAAAATCTCTTGTCCACAGCTCCACCTTCCCAGACTCCCTGAGGCAGGGAAGAAAGTTGTAGCCAAGTTGTTGCAAATGGGGCATGTAGTTTCCTGGTCTGAGCCCCAGCTACCCTGACTGAAACCCAGTGGTACAGTATGTGGGAAGAAGCACCCTTTACGGGACTACTGTGGACCTTTTTTGGCAGTCGCCCCCCCTGCCAGGAGCCCAGGGCTCAGAGAGCACAGGACCCCCAATTGGAAAAGGGAGCAAGGTGGAGGCCGTACACACCTGGTGCTGGTCCGAGGGCTTCAGCTCCTGCTTCTGCTTGGCTTTCCCCGGCCTCTGATCTGTTCTCCAGAAACACTACCGCCACACCGCAAAAGCGCCAACCCACAGCTCATCTGTGCTCTAGCAGAGGTTGCTTAGGGCTTGCAGCCAATCCCCCGCTGTGCTGTCATCTCAAGATCTCGTTTCCACTTTGCAGAACTTAGAACCCAACTGTGCCCCACTCTTGTTTTGGTATTGCCCAATACTGAGAGCCTGCTTTCTCGACTGCCCGAACCATCTCCCCTCTGAAGGTTGGACCTAGCTCAGGAGTATCAGCAGTGCCCCAGGCCCCACCACATCCAGTAGGCCCAGACTTAGTTTGGAGGTAGAGGCAATGGAGGGAGCTCCTTCTTGGGGTTCTCGCAGGGTTTGCCGTGGGCTGCCCTGCATGTGAAACTGGGAGAGTCAAATCATGGAGGCCAAATGGAAAAAATAAAAGGTCTGAACTGGGTTGAATGTCAAAATCCCCGTTTGGGTCACATTCTTCCAGTTGGTTTTCCCAAATACCACAGTCTGGGGCTGCTCTTTCATCCAGGCTGAGGTCTCCATGGCAGGGGTAGAGGGCTGGATGATTTTGTTTTGAGGGAAGCAAGAGCCCTTAACTGACAAATCTGACTATTTTTGTCAAAAACAGGAAGCTGGGGTGCCGGTGGGGAGGAGGGAGAAAAGAAGCGTGGGTATGCAGAGGGGTGGGAAGAAGGGAGGGAGAAAACCACAACCAAAGGAGCTTCTGCTCGCCTGCCCTGCCCAGCGTGGAGTGAAACTGCCCACAGAGGTGCCCTGAGAAGTGTGTCCTGTCCTCACTGAGCTCCAATGACTCAGGCTCTGACTGCACCTTAGTGCCTAGGACGTCACCAGAGATTTCGCCGCTTCCACACCCACCTGGAGCCCAGGTCCTCACTGGTGTCAGAGACCATTTCAAAGCACAGATCGGATCATTCATTCTCAGCTCAGTTCCGCAACTATTTCAGCCTGTGTGCTGCCGAAGAGAGCACAACTCCACAGCCCCTGACTGAGCTGCTTGTGAAGATGGGCGGAATCTTGCTAAGTGTAGGACTTTCAACCCAGATGCAGCGCCCTCCCAGTGCTACCTGCTGACCGCCTGGAGCAGCGTTTCTCACATGGGTAGCATGTGTTCTCACGGACCTGTGACACATATGCTTTTCCTTTAGGAAGGAGTCTCTGTGTTATTTACGTTTGACATACCCCATCAGTGGAAAAAGTTTAAGCTTCATAATTCCAGAGTCTTCGGAACTCCTCTGACATGATCCCTTCATTTCAGCCAAACTCAGCTGCACCCAATTGCTTGTTACACAGAGGCCTTATAATCATTCCGATTGCTTTGCCTTAAATCCCCTTTCCTTTCTGCTTTTTCTTCCCCATCATCATTCCTACGTCTGCAGCTGGTAGACTATGCATCCTTCCAGGCTCAGCTAAAATGGTCCCTTTCCTTTGGATCCTACCCTGTTCCACCTCAGGCAGAAAAATTGCCTCCTTCTCCTTCCTCCGTGTCACTTTGTAGAAACCCCTGTTATGGCCTTTCCACACTGGATTCGTGTTGTTTACTACCCATCTCTCTCTCCTGGCTGAGACGCGAGCTCCTCAAGAGCAAGAACCCTACTTTTTGTCCCTGGAGCACAGGGCTCAGCACATAGTTGAAACTTAATCAAATGTCTGTTGAATAAATGAGATGATCTCAAATTAGTTCAGCACCGGAAACCACCTGGCATGCACAGCTGTCTGTCTCAGGCTTCTGCTCTGCTGATGCAAACGACCTTCCTTAACCACCAAGAGCCCCAAAACACAGACACTTAAATCCTGGTACAATGATATATGAGGAAGGAGGACCGAGCTTAGAAAGCTTCTTTTACATCACTGTAAACTTCTCAGTTTTGTTGTACACTGTCCCATCCCATCTTTCTGTCTAAATAGCAAACCATCTATGCTGTAGGGTTAGATGTCCACGGAGGCTTGTGAGTGTGTACATTCTCTTTGTACTTGGTGCCTTATGCCCCAGTGGCATAGCTCCCTGAACATAATATAGTCTAGAGGGTTTCCATGTGGTGTCTGAGGACCCCTGGGAATCCCTAAGACCTTTTCACTGGTTCTACGAGGGCTTCCCTTTTCCAGCTACATATCTGTATGAGGCTGGATTTTCCTTTTCTACGCTTCAATGAAAACAATGTATTGCAACAGATGGAATGCAGAAGAAAATATGTGAATCTAGCTGTCTTCTGTTCAGACTTTAAAAAGATTTGCAAAAGTATAAAACAATGCTATTTCTCTTACTATTTTTTCAAAAAATGTACTTATCTTTCATAAAAAATATGTAATTTAGATTCACATGCAATGGGTTTACTATTTTTATTTTAAAATTTATACATATTTTGAGATTCCTATTTTCATTTCTAATATAGTAAATCTCAATATGGTAAATAGAAACAGTTCTTTGAGGTTTTCAATAAACTTTTTAAAGAGTATAAAGCAATCTTGAGATTGAGACCCATATCGTGCCTCTGGGTCTTTCCTGTGCTGTATTTCCATCCCAGAATATAGTTCCCACTTCCACATTTGTCTGGGAAATACTTATGTAACTATAAATATTCCCTGGTTCTCCTATTCTCTGGATTCATTCCTTCCTTCTTGTGTGCTATTATATCCTGAAAAACATTTATTTCTGATATCTCTGCATTGTTTAGGCATCTGTCTCCCTGACAAAACCACAAGCTCTCTAAAAGCAGGAACCCTGACTAATTAATCTTTTATTTCCAGTGCTCAGTACAGAAAACACGGTCTATGAATATTTGTTGAACAAATGGACTAAAATAAGGAGGTCTGAATTTTAGTTTCAGTTCTGCCTGTAACTAGCGATGTGACTTTGGGCAAGTCACTTGACCTCTCTGACACTCAGTTTCCTCATTGGTAAAATGAGAAAACTTAGACTATGTGATATCTAAGGTCCTATCTCACTTTGACATTGATGTCTAAGCTGAATCGTGGGTGCATGATAGCTTGGCATTAATATTGGTGTGAATCCCATATAAAAATAGTTGACCTTGGGGCGCCTGGGTGGCGCAGTCGGTTAAACGTCCGACTTCAGCCAGGTCACGATCTCGCGGTCCGTGGGTTCGAGCCCCGCGTCGGGCTCTGGGCTGATGGCTCAGAGGCTGGAGCCTGTTTCCGATTCTGTGTCTCCCTCTCTCTCTGCCCCTCCCCCGTTCATGCTCTGTCTCTCTCGGTCCCAAAAAAAATAAACGTTGAAAGAAAAAAAAAAATTAAAAAAAAAAAAAAATAGTTGACATTTACCACAGTTAGTAATAGCAACTGTATTGGGATCTTCCTCCTTTTATTCCAACATATTAAAAAATGGGAATTCTTGGGGCGCCTGGGTGGCGCAGTCGGTTAAGCGTCCGACTTCAGCCAGGTCACGATCTCGCGGTCCGTGGGTTCGAGCCCCGCGTCAGGCGCTGGGCTGATGGCTCGGAGCCTGGAGCCTGCTTCCGATTCTGTGTCTCCCTCTCTCTCTGCCCCTCCCCCGTTCATGCTCTGTGTCTCTCTGTCCCAAAAATAAATAAAAAACGTTGAAAAAAAAATTTTTTTTAAATAAAAAATAAAAAAAAAATGGGAATTCTTTCCAATTTTGGTTCTGGGTCTTCCCTGGGTATGGAGCAGCATCACCCCAGCTAATGACCGTGGATTTAGCTGAGCTCTCCCATGTATGTAACATCTTTGCCCTTTAGGCCTCAGCAACCCCCCCAACCCCCCCACCTTGCCTCTTCAGTAGTGAGAAAACCCCTTGTCTTGCTGGGGTGATGTGGAAAGAAGAATGAGATGGGCACCCATAGAAGCCCATGAGTTTTTTTGTTCAAACAAAGATTTCATTCCCTTACCTTCCAAGAGCTGTCAGAGGCCCTTATCAGCGTGGACAGTAGGTCTTGGAGAATCACCATTTTCTGTTTTAGAACCAGTTCCCTTTGGAGGGCCTCCTGGGGGGAAAAATGCAAGAAGGTAAGATTAACCTGGAGGAAGAAGGAGTAGATGGGTGGAGGAACTGAAGAGAGAGTTCACATGTTACTTACTTTGAGGTACTCAGAAAGCTGGATGATTTCCTAGACAGAAAGAAAAAGGGTATTCAAGAAGACTCTAGGGGTGCCTGAGCCCCACCTCAGACTCTACACTGACAGTGTGGCGCCTGCTTGGGGTTCTCTCTCTCTCCCTCTCTCTCTGCCCCTCCCCCACTCATGCTTTTTCTCTCTCTCTCTCTCTCTCAAAATAAATAAACTTAAAAAAAGAAAGAGGGGTGTCTGGGTGGCTCAGTCGGTTAAGTGTCCAACTCTTGATCTTGGCTCAGGTCATGATCTCTCGGTTCATGGGATTGTGCTCTCATTGAGCTCTGTCCTGATAGCATGGAGCCTGCTTGGGATTCTCTTTCTCTGACCCTTTCCTGATTGTGCTCTCCCTCTCTCTCAAAATAAACAAATAAGCTTTAAAAAAAATTAAAAAAAAAAAAAAAAAAGAAGGAAGACTCTAGGTTCCCTGAAATCCTGGAACATGGAACCAGAGCCAGGACTGGTTCGTGTCAAGTAAATTTCTTCCTTGGCTCAGAGTCCCTCCAGGCCCCTGTCCCTTTGCTTATCCAGGAAGAAGGTGTCCCTCCATCCCAGCTGTATTTACCATAGAATTCCAGAATGTCAGAACTTGGAAGAGCTGAGATATCATCTGAGTCAACCCCTTCAAAGTGAGGATTTTCTTACCTTATCTAGAACTGCAACTCCATAACTGGGAAGAGAAGAAATAGAATAAAATGACAGTGGATCAAAGAAAAAAAAGCACATCAGGAGGCAGTGGGTCGATTCCTTCTCTGATCTCTTCTGAAGAGCCAGTAGGGTAGGGAAGGTCTTTCTCTCAGTTAAGGTGGGCATGGAAGTTCATCATGCTCCTTCTCCACACACTGGGTGAGGGTTCAAGCAGAGCTTATCAGAGTGGAATGGATGGGATGTAAGGCAGCTGGGGTCACATGGAAGTACTCACTTGGTTTGCTGACTGGCATCATTCTTAATTGTTGGCTGGGCTTCTTCTGCCTTTGTCTGAGTGCCTGAGCAATGGAGGATAAGGTGATTCAGAACCCATGGAGGAGGAAGTGGGAAGGGAGAGGCCTCTCCACTGCCAGCAAGCTGAGCCTGCTGTGGCAAGGTTTTCTGCAGGCTCCAGTGAGGGAGGGAGGCTCAGCTCTTACCACGGTGGTGTGTGGGTGGCTTCTTGATGGGAGAGTCCTGTGGTGAAAGGCCCCCAGCCTGGGAGGAGAGGTGAGCCAGATCCCTCTGGGTGCTTGAGGAAGGGTGACGCTGGGTTGGAAAGGCGTCAGAGCTGGTTCCTGACACCTGGAAAGCAAGTAGGGGATGCTGAAAGCCTAGAACTTCTTACAGCGTGATTCTCCAGCAGATTGCAGAAAGATGAACCAGTGATCAAGTTCAGATCCAGAAAGCCAAAGTAGCCCATTCCAACCTTCAAAACTACAAAGTTGTCCTTGCTCCTGCCCTCTCTTGTCCTGGTTGGTGGGTATGGTTCTCCACAGACCAGGCAAATGGGGAGCTGGGCTTGTCTCTACTTACTTTCTCTAGAATCCCTGATCTACCTTGTTTGGTTTTAGCCATTTACACTGCCAGTATGGTGATGTGGAAAGAGGACTGGTCTTAGAGTGAGGGGGTCTGGGTTAGATCCTGCCTTTTCTACTAGGTCTTGGTCTCCTGTTTGTGTATGAGTGTGTGTAATGTGGATGATCTCCCAGGCCCTTTCCATATTGGAGAGGTGGCTTCCTTCCTCTCAGTAGTAGCCGGAATACCACTGAGGTTTTGTGTGAAGAGACGTTAGAGCAGGGAGGTATGGGGAAGAGTGTGGTAGTAGCCATCACAATCTAGTCTGCTCTTTTTTTTCTTTTGAAGTATATTTATTTATTTTTGAGAGAGAGAGAAAGCATGAGCGGGGGAGGGGCAGAGAGAGAGGGAGAGAGAGAGAATCCCAAGCAGGCTCTGCACCGTCAGTGTGGAGCCTGATGCGGGGCTTGATCTCATGAACCATGAGACCATGACCTGAGCTGAAGTCGGACGCTTAACTGACTAAGCTACCCAGATGCCCCTCTAGTCTGCTCTTTTTGTATTTTCTTTATGCAAACTCAAAAATTCTAGGATTGTAACAGAACACTAAAAGGCTAAGAAATGCCTATAGTATCCAACCATGCAGACTGACTCAATCTCAGTAAAACCTTAAACAACCGATAGGCATAGGTAAAGTTTTTTAGTTAAATGTGTTTTCGTTCTTTTTCTCCTTAAAAAAATTTTTTTTTAAACAAAAAGCTTTCAGAAACCTCTTGCCTTAGAAAGTACACAGTTGGTTTTATTTTACAATTGGGCTCAAGGATCATTTTTGTGAACAGCACCTTCTATTGTGGCTAACAGATCCACTGGTTAAGAAGCCCTGAATGAACTTCTACTCTGGGTACGGAACCAGGCCAGGCACTTCCAGGGAATACGATGGACCCATCCCTGTTGTCAACATGCTCAGAACATGGACAGGAAGACACAGATGGTTTGCTGGCTGAGATCATCTCAGCACACCCTGATTTTTGCCAGCACTGCTCCTTCCCAGGCCAGAATGATGGGTGCTCTAAGTATTATTACACAATCTTAGAGGATTTATAACCTCATAAGGACCGCAGAGAGCAGAGGTGGCCTGGAGAAGCCAGAGAAAGCTTACTGGACCACGCAAGACCTTTACTGAGTGAATTTAGTACAAATGGAATGGTCCAAGTGAAAGAGAAAATGTAGGTGGGTGCAACAGAAGGGGTGTGTGTGTGTGTGTGTGTGTGTGTGTGTGTGTGTGTGTGTTTCTGAGAGGGGGCATCAAGAAGATGGGCCTGTGTCCCTGGCATACAGTAAGCATATACAGTATATATTTGTGGAATGCTGGATGAATGAATGCTGTAAAAGATATGTATAGATTGCCTAAATTTGAACTGATAACTAGGAATTAGCAATGGACTTACTTTCTAAATTATTTTTTCTTCCCTAAAAGGCAAATGCAAAACAAAAAAATACCTAAGCAAACAAAGACCCAAACAATAAAAGTCTCCGAATGAGTAAGTGGCTAAGGGGGACTGCTATATGATTAGGGAAGAAGGAACTTAATTTCAATCGCTTTTTAGTGACCTTGAGCCCACCCACGTGCCTGCCACCATCCAGAGCAGTGTGTCCCTTGACATGACCCACCTGCTGCTGGGGGGAGGAGGAGATCCTGCTGGCCCAAGACAAGGGCTCCTTGAGGTCAGTTGGCTGGCCTGGCCTCCTCGAGGGACCGTGCTCCTTGGCCCTGGGGCTCTGTGTCTTGCCTTTCTCCTCCACCTGCAGGTTCCTCCTCCTGAAGAACTCCTGTTGTCGTGCTCTCTGGAGCTGCTCTCTCTGCTGGGTCCTCAGCGCCTTCCCCACCTGGCGGCAAGTGGTCACATTGGGGCGGCAACGGCGGCTTTCACGGGTCTCTTGCCGGCGCTCACACTTGGCCTCATAGCTCTCGGCCCACCGGGCCAAGCCAGGGGAAGGCCTGGGGTCCAGGCTGATCATGATGACCTCCTGAGCACCTGTTGTGCTTGGCTTCCAGTTCCTGGAATAGCTGCCTGGGTCTGCCAAATGCCAAGAGGGAGGAGAAGGGGAGGGGTCAGGAGATGGGCAGAAAAAATGACTATCTCCCAGGACCAGGGGGCAGAAATAGCACACCATCCCATGCATGTAGGTTGAAAACTGAGGAGGTGATGGTGTCGAACTGGGAATCAGGACTCCCGGGTTCAGTCTCCATACTAATTATGGAGCTTTCCATACTGCTTCCCTCTGGCCTATGTTTCTCCCTCTGCAAAGTGGAAAGATCTCTCTGGCTTCCACTTCTTCCTTGACCTTCCTTGTTCTCACCCTGCCTCTAAGTCAGGAATAATTGATAAAATTGTCATGTGTGTATAGCCTTTTGGATAGCAGCTAGGGATGTGTTCATTTTCCAGAGACTTCTAGAGAACCAGGTAAATTGGCTCCTTGTTCTTCAATCTAAAAGAAAATAATTTTTACTGTTCTCTTGGCCCAAGTTGTTGCTAAATAGATGAGTGACTCTTCTCAAGGCCTGGAGGGATAACCAGACCCCCCCCCCCAAGGTGTGGCCAGTCCTGTGACCAGCACCCACTGCTATCTTTTTGGCCCTTAATGACTGGCTTCTGAGCCTGGTCCTGGGCCTGGTTGAGGAGGGAAATCTCACCCTAATTTCTCCAGTCATGAAGTACTGACATTGGTCCACTGACATCCACTTCTGGCCCAGGACTGGGCTCTGACCCTCAGGAGCAGATCAACTCAAACCAGTATCAGCTGAGTACCTGCCCTCTGTCCAGTGTTGACTGAAACCCATTTCAGAGCTTCCAGCTCAATAGCCCTCCAAGCTGAAGGTTCCATGTTTTAGAATCTCCTCTCTGTTAGGGCTAAGTATGCCGCCAGGTCAGCTCTCCTTGGCCCAAACAGAGATTGTGCCATCAAAACTAGCAACTACACAAATTACACCTTAATGAGGCATTACAAACAAAAATGAAACAAAGGCAAATAGTGTCAACAAGTCCGCAGGGAACCAGGCTTGGTGAAGAAGCCACACTTGTTGCCCCTTTACATGGTCCTACCTGCTATTCACAGAACCCCCAACTCTAACTCCTTCTTCCTTCTCTGTGCCCTTTTCTCTCTTTCCTACCCTCCCTCACCTACCTTCTGCAAATTAGTTTATTTTCCTAGAATCCTCTCTGGTAACTTGGCTGAGTTGGGACTGGACTTGGCTGAGCTGGTCCTGAGAGCTGGAAATTCTGCGCCCCGCCTCCACTGATCGCTGGAGTCAGCCCAGTGGTTGATGAAGGAAGAGGGACTCCTTCTGCAGCTTCTCCTCTGTGTCCTGCAACTTCACTACCCACAACCTGAGAACCCAGTTCCTGGAGAGGTCAGAGAGGGCATCTCAGCTTCATCGACCAGCAGGCAGTTACCAGCTCTGGCCCCTTGATTTTATTTATAGGCCAAACAGACTCAACAGGTAGCAGACTCTCTGTCCTTTTATTGGAACTTTCCTGCCCATCTGGCTCAGTCCAGAATTCTCTGCAGGATCCTTGCTCTCTCCAGGATCATACCACTTGTTCCCTGGGGTCATTCATGGGTGGGGCGGTCTCACTCCAGGAGAGTGGTCTTACAAGGTCAAACCTGGCATGCTGTCAAATGCCTGACTCTCCAGGCTTGGAGGGGCATCCTCCGGCTGTGGGCAGTTGCAGACCCTAGGCAGGACTGTGAGGCTGTCAGTGCTTGTTCTCTCGTCCCACCCCTGGGTGGCTTTTCTCTTTAGGCTTTTCTTCTCGTTCCTACTCTATAGGTGTTCCCTGACTTCCCACCTGCTTCCTCTGTTATCTAAAACCTTAGAACAGTATCCAAAAGGCTCACTCATTTTAAGTTATACATGACTGAATGGATTATGTACAGGTGAACTCCATGTCCAGAATCTATGCCTGTGGTGTAGGAAGGTATTCTGCCTTTGATGGGGGAGGCAGAGAACCCTGGCTCTGGACTCAGGCCGTGTGGATTCATATCCTGGCTCTGTCACCCACTACCCCTGTGCTTTTGGACAAACTATTACACATCTCTAAGTCTTAGTCTTTTCATTTATAAAACGGGGCCACAGCCTCCCTTGTAAAGTGATAAGAATTAAAGAGAAAATGCACATCAAGCATCTGGCACATAACGCACAATAAATGTTAGCTTTTTACAATACTAAAGTGGGATGATTATTACCCCTTTCTTGCCGATCTTAGCTATTAAAGACTCAGTGCTGTAAGACCAACGCCTCCGGCTAGACTAGCACTGCAGGACCAAGAGAATGCCTCATCCTTCCGTCTCCCACCCTCTTCTCTTTGAAGGAGTGCTGTTTACCACATGGAGGGGATGCTGGCCTCGGGTTGAAATCATATTTACTGCTCTGGTTCCTCTGACCTCTGCGTGTGGGCTACAAGGCAAAAGGGCTTCTCTGTGGTCTGGACACAAGTGCCATCGCAATTAGGCCCAGCAGAAAGGCAAAGAAGAGGCGGGGTAAAGAATCGGTGTCCAGCGTGCCTGCATCCCGCCATTAAAACGTGGGCCGCTAGGTCCCCTCCCTGTAATCCACAGGCTTTGTAGAGGAGGCAAAGCCTGTGGTTATGGAGAATCCTCCCACCTTCCTGCCATGAGGAGGAAAGGGCTGCGGGGGAGGAGATGGAGCCTGAGGTAAGGTCTTCCCCCGGACTCTGCCAGGCTGTCCACACCAGTGGGCCACTTCGCTTAAAAATACGGCTGCCTCACTCTGCTTCCTGAGGGGCAGACGCTGGGATCCGTTACTCCAGCAGGGAGTTGCAGTAGAAATGGCTCCTAGACCCCCAGGCCCTTACACCCGGGAGGATTAGGTGCACACAGCTGAATGGAATCATATCCAGCTTTCTGGGATGCTTTGACTATTCTGATTTGCTTAAACACAAGAAGCCATGTGGGACGGCTGACTGACAGGGATAGGCTGTAGAAGAAAAGGGAACTGGTCCCTGTGTGGTTCAAAGAAAGGTCACTGGGCCACTGCCCAGGCTTTCTGGCATCTGTGGGATGTCCCTTGGCAGTATGACAAGTCCCATTGGAGCTTGGGGAGGAGGTGGTATGGCTGAGGGCATCCTGCCTCAGGGAGAGGTCAGGGTGGTGCCCTCACCTGACAGGGGTTTGTTGCTGCCTTTCCAAGTCTCTGCTCCTACTTCCTGCTTGTGTGTGCAATGAATGGCTTCCTGCCCGGGTCTGACCGCCCTAGTGCAGAGATCCTAATGCGAGGTGAGAAGGCAAGGGCCTGCACCTACGTGCTCTAATGGCAGCTTGTTGTCTGGGGGGGACTCCTGCTTTGAAGGGAACTGTAAAAGTTCATTTAATTCATGCCCATCACTGGGCAGCCTGGACCCTAAGTCATTTGACTCACTCCTAATCTAATCTAATGGATGGAGCAGAGGAGCGACAAAAGCCGTACCCTTGTAGTGTGGCTTGTGCCCTCGGGAGCCAGTGCAGGATGCTTTCTTGCTTACCCAACCCCCCCAACACTCTTCAACTAATCCATCTGCTTCTGCGTCTCCCCCTTCAGCCGAGGGAAGCTTCAACGACAGATCACCTTCTTCCCCACCCCAGAGTTGGAGGTCCCCAACCTGGACACAAAAGCATCCTCCTTCTCAGTTACCTTGGGTTCCAGGCTCCAAACCAAGCAGCTCAGGAAAGCATTCCAGCTGCTGGGCAGATCTTGGCTGTGGTCTCAGATGGGGCAAGGCAGCAGCTGGGTCAAGTGCAAGCTGTCAGTCCATGGCCCTGGGCCCCCTTAGCATTTTCCTTCTTCGTACTGTCTTTCTTTCTGCACAGCAGCCTTGCTGAAACAGGAAACAGACAAAGCCACAACGCTTGCTCACCCCAGTTCCTCTCTCTTGCTCTCTGGCACAATCTGAGTGGGCCCCTGAGCCCTTGAGGCCTCTGGGGCTGGGCACAGGAGCTCCTCCCATCTTTGGGCACCCCTGCCACCCTTTTTCTTGCTAGTGGGTCAGTGTGAGCTCTCAGTTGGTTTCAAATCAAGATCCCTTTCTAGAAGTAGACAAGGATGGGACTCTGGGTCACATGCAAACCTTGCAGTTTCGATGAGGGGGAAGATGCCTTTTTGGCCTAGATGTTCCCAGGATAGGTTTGCATGTGTATCAGGTAGCTCTCCGTGTAAGGATTTTCTCTTTCCTCTGGTTACCTCTTCCCAATCCTAGAGAGTTGTAAAGGGTTTCTGCTTTTCTGGGGGCACCTGGGTGGCTCAGTTTGTTAAGCATCTGACTCTTGGTTTCGACTCAGGTCACGATCTCACAGTTCATGGGTTCGAGCCCTGTGTCGGGCTCTGTGTTGACAGCGTGGAGCCTGCTTGGATTCTGTCTCCCTCTCTCTCTGCCCCTCCCCTGCTTATGCTCTCTCTCTCAAAATAAATAAATAAAAAACTTAAAAAAAAAAAGTTTCTGCTCTTCTGAAGTATTTGGTGTCTTTTTCAGAATTCAGGAATGAAGCCAGCTCTGAATCTGCTCCTTTCTGAAGCAATGAGGATGTAAAAAGGTGAGGGATGTGTGGGCTGGGGAGCGGCACGACAAATAGCAGACAGAATCTCATAAAAAGTTCCAACCAGGGGTGCCTGGCTGGCTCAGTTGGTTGAGCGTCCGACTTCGGCTCAGGTCATGATCTCACAGTTCATGGGTTCAAGCCCGGCATCGGGCTCTGTGCTGACCGCTTGCTCAGAGCCTGGAGCCTGCTTCGGATTCTGTGTCTCCTTCTCTCTCTGCCTCTCCTCCGCTTATGCTTTGTCTCACTCTGTTTCTCAAAAATAAATAAATAAAAAATAAAAGTTTCCAATCAACTAGGAAATTTGGGCAAAAACTAAAAAGAACTGATCTGTGTGCATTAAAAAGAACTATTACAGGGGTGCCTGGTGGCTTGGTTGGTGAAGTGTCTGACTCTTGATTTCATCTCAGGTCACGATCTCATGGTTGAGAGATTGAGCCCTGTGTGCGGCTCTGTGCTGACAGCAGGGAACCTGCTTGGGATTCTCTCTCTCCTCTCTCTGCCCCCCCCGCTTCTCTCTCTCTCTCAAAATAGACACTTAAAAAGAAAAGAAACTATTACAAATGATATTGTCAGGAAATTCACAAGAAGTTCAGGATAAGAAGGTGGTGAGGAAATTGGATCAGGACAAATTAACTAAGTAGCTTTATAACTATGCGCAATAAGCCTTGAACGAATGGTCCACTCGGTACAGTGGTTGGATGATTCATATGGCTCCTATGAATTCTAGTCTTGACACATGTGAAGTATGTAAGGAGACTTTTAAATAGCTGTGATAAGATAACAGTAACATGTAGGGAGTATGTCACAGTCTTCTCCGCTGCCTACTACTTACCCCATTCTCTGAGGAGGAAACGGACAAGAAGAAGGCAGGGGAAAGGACAGAGGATGGATTCTCCAGCACTGGAACTGAAGGCAAACAACATTCCCTCAGGATAAGAGACAAGAGCTCAAGGTCCTGGAGCCTGACATAATAGAGATGAGAATGAGCAGAGACAGAGAAGTTGGGGAATCCAAGATGAAGGAATAAGACATTTTTATTGGCATAGCTGACAAAGAGGGTTCTGGTGGTTCAGGGCCCTAGGGAATACAGGTCGAGACAGAAGTTCCTATGGATCAACTATTTGGACTCTATTAACAACCAAAAGAAATGTGTATGAAGATCAAAATCCCTTTTAGGCCTATGCACTCAATGAGATACCACACCCATCATCACGAAAGAGGTAAGGCCATTACCTTTGTTTTCAGCCAAGAATTCTGGGCGCTTAAACAATTGTGACTGTACTCACTAACACGCTAATTCTGGAGATATTTGCTGTTTGGTAAAATTAGTAGTAGTGTTATCTTCTTGCTGAAACTGGCAGTTTTCTTTCCTGGTTTAAACGGTCATTTCTTGCCACAGCCTTGATTAAGTTATTCCCATTATGTCACAGATGCCTCACATTTCAAACTTAAATATCCTCTCGAGCCTTTTCTATACATTTTGCACATTTTATACTTACTCTTCTGATATTTTTAAATTTTTTTTTATTTTTTAAGTAACCTCTACTCCTAACATGGGGCTCAAACTCACGACCCTGAGATCAAGGGTCTCATACTCTACTGACTGAGCCAGCATTGCTGATCTATTTTATACTCAGAACAATCTATTGTTCGTAACAGAGAATATTTAAATTGATGCAGTGAGATTGAACAAAAACTGATCTCACCAAAGTTCTGACAGTTTGCTGTCAGCCTGCTCTGCAGAGAGCATTTTAGGAGCACTCTTTGAAGACTAATAAGGCAGATTGATGGAGAAATGGGTCAGAAAGCATTCAGATGTTTTTTCAGCTTTATGAAAACCATTAAAATAACTTTTAAAGTAAAAAATAAACATCTTAATCCTACTCCCCAAACACAAGTTCCATTTTTCACATTGCCTTCTATTTTCTTTTCCTTCTCTTCTTTCCTTCTTTCTCTTCTTTCTTTTCTTTTTTTCTTTTCTTTTCTTTCTTTTCTTTTCTTTCTTTCTTTTTTTTCTTTTCCTCCTTCCTTATTTATTCTTTCTTTCTTTTACATATTTTAAGCGTAATGAACCTACAATTATATGTTTGTTTTCCCACTTGATACTATAGTATAATTTTTCATATTTTTGCTTTCTTTTTTATTATTTCCTTATTAATTTCTAGTATTTAAAAATAATTTTATAATTATTATTTTATAATTTTTATATTTTATATTTTACATTTTTATAATTTTATAATTATTATAATTTAATAATTATTATTTATGATTTTTTAAATTATTTCCTTAATAATTTCCTTATTATTGAACAGTAGCTATGTCTACCTAATGTTGCTCAAGATAATTATTAACCCCTGGTAAATACAATTTAATAGCCATAAGAAAAATGAATGAGTTATAATAATTTTCTGTAATCGCAATAATTGATTCAAAGCCATGGTAACTTTCAACTTTATAACGGGATTACTTTGTATATCACATCTGTCACCTGCTTTTCAAGGCTATTGGTCACTCTGAAGCATACTGCCTGAGTGGTAGCCTGGGTCAGTAGATCAGCAAGAGCACTCAGAAAGTAGAGCTGCCTGGGTTGGAAGCCTGGCTTTGCCATTTACTTCCTGTTTCAGTTTAGTAAGGTATTTAATGTCTTTGCATCTCAGTTTCCTCCTCTGCAAGATGGGATTAAACTGCAGTGCCTGAGTGGCTCGGTTGGTTAAGTTTCCAACTTTGGCTCAGGTCACGATCTCACCATTCATGGGTCCAAGCCCTGCTTTGGGCTCTGTGCTGACAGCTCTGAGCCTGGAGCCTACTTTAAATTCTTTGTCTCCCTTGCTCTCTGCCCCCCCCCCCCAATAAACAAAAATTTTAAAAAGATGTAAGATGGCAATAATGATAATACCTACTCTACATTATTATTTTAGAATTACATGATATTATAACACACTCAATAAATTCCAGCTATCACTGTTGTTATAGTAACATCTGCAATTTTGAGCATTTGCCCTTGTGACTTATTAATGGTTATGATGGAATAGATCCTCAGTCAGACATGCAGCTGTATGAAAATGAAGTAGTTTCAGTGCATCTGTGTGTTTTATCTGATATAATTTCATAAGTATATACATGGGTTAAAAAAACATTCAAAATCATCTCTTTGAAAGAATAATAAACATAAGGAACTTGTCTATCCATGCAATGATGGCATTAGTTCAAATATGTAAGTTTTTAAACTCACCCAACTCAAGTCAACTGACCAAGTTCTTTTACAAATGTGTATCACACAACTCTATAAGGAAGAAAAATAGTTGAGATGCCTCACACTGTTCCCTCAAATAAGTGTCTTGTGGGCCATTTAACTTTTCTTTTCTATCGGACCAAACCAAATGTGTTCTGAAATAAGTAATGGGAACACAACTGCACCTATCTCATAAGACTGTTTTGAGGAATAAATGAGTGACTTTTCATTCCGTAGAATAGTGCCTGAACATGATTTAAGTCCTACGCTTGCTAATAAAGTGAAGTAAAAAAGAACAAATCATCCCAACGTGCTGAGACACTTCTTAGTATTTGCATGATGTAACTGATTATTTGTTTCATATGGAGATTATATGGAGGAATTTTTTTTTTTTTACTTATATGGAGACTTTTGTCATTTCTAAGTTTTACAAATAGTACTGCAAATGAGCACCTTCGTGCAGGCAATTATGTGCTTTTCTTCTTTTGAAATATTTCCTTTTGGATAAAATCCAGGAGTGGGGTATGCTGGAGCAGTTTCAAGAAGAAGCAGTTTAGTTCTGATGAGGAAGTTTTGCAGGAAGTGGACAGGAAGGAAGAGAGCTAGGGTTTGGGCATTGCTGGAGATGGCAAGGTCAGAACTGCCAAGAGGTGGAGGGCTCTCCCAACAGGCTGAGGTGCTGCTGGGTGTTAGTAGAGAGGCAAAAACAGGATGGTGTGGGGAAAAGAATAATGGGCTGGAATCTGATGAAGTCACTTTTAGATCCATCTATACCTCTTCTTTGAAATGAAAAGTTGTTTTGTCCCCATAGTAAGCCTTTCCCAGTATTAGGGTCTAGAAGTCCTTTATTTCTCAAACACCTTATACACACGAAATACCTTATACTCACGAAGATCTGTGTTCAGAATTAGGGATGCAACAATGAGTAAAATAAAATAAATACCTTCAAGTAATTACATAAGACAATTTTATTTTTTATGTATTTATTTTAAGCTTATTTATTTATTGGGGGGGGGGGGAGGTACAGAGAGAGAGGGAGGGAGAGAATTCCAAGCAAGCCCTGCACTGTCAGTGCAGAGCAAAACATGGGGCTCGAACGCGCAAGCCCCATGAGATCATGACCTGAGCCAAAATCAAGAGTCGGGCACACAACTGACTGAGACACCCAGGCGCCCCTCATGAGACAATCTTAAAGGTAAATTCAAAGCATAGTGAACTAAAGTGATGGACAGATACAGAAAATAATAGAGGCATGGGGTGCCTGGCTGGCTCAGTTGGTAGAGCATGTGACTCTTGATCTCAGGGTTGTGAGTTCAAGCTCCACATGGGTGTGGAACCTACTTAAAATAAAGATAGCAGGGAAGGAAGGAAGGAAGGAAAGAAGGAAAGAAGGAAGGAAGAAAGAAAGGAAGGACAGACGGAAGGAAGAGAAAAAGAGAAAGAAAGAAAGAAAGAAAGAAAGAAAGAAAGAAAGAAAGAAAGAAAGAAAGAAAAAATTATAGAGACGTGATAGGAGTGGGCGAGCACTCATCCCAGCATTGAGGATAGGCCTTGGTGGAAGGGAAGACACTTTTCCTAGAGGTAATGGCAGAGTGGAGTCTTGAAGGATGAGTTGGAGTTAAGCCGACAATAGGGAGAGTGAAGAGAATTCTGGGGAGAAGAGATAGCATGGAGCAAACGGCTGGTGGAAATAGAAGGGTGCCTTCAGAGGACCAGCAGTTCTTTTTCCTTAGTGAATCAAAAGCAGGACAGGTGGCCTGAGATGTGGCTATGGAGGTAGCCAAGGTCCTTGGACATCACTGTCAAGAGTTTGAGTTTTCTTTGTACCACTGTACTCAAGAATGGCTTTGGATACATTCTAGCTTCCAGTGGCAGCCAAGAATGGGCCTTGATTTACCCATTCCCTTACATTTCTTTCCCTGTGAGGCTCACAGCACCTTGCTTGTAAGGTCAAAGCTAGAGTGACCACTAGCTGTCGCTATTGAACAGATCTAACCAAAAGCCAATGGTGTAGATGCCCGAGCCCCGCCTCGCCTCCTGTAAGGTCTGTTCAACCGCCCTAAGCAGTGATGCAGAGAAGGCACGCTGTGAAGGAAGTCGTGGTGGCTCTTGCCGACCCGGCGCCACCTGCGGGGAAGAAATTGTGGTGAAGTGCCCTACACCACGAACTGTCAGTCACTGGGTGGCGCTGCCACCCTGATGGCAAAAACGCAGGCTTGTGAAAAGGAAAAGTCTGGTTAGGATGGCCTGGCTCTTTGTTCTTGGGGTGGGGTAGCTTTTCAAGCTCTCTGTTACAGAGTTCAGGGTGCCACGAGACTGTTCAAGGACAGTGTGAGGGAGGTCCCAAAGCATGCCAACCCAACAGTCCCAGGGCAGCCAATCACAACACAGACAGACCCTAGCACCGCTGGCGTCGTGGTCTTTCAGACCTCAGCTCTGATCAGTGTGGATCTTTTGAAACCCTCTGGTTACTGATCCTACGACTTGCCAATGTGCCCTCACCTTTGGCTTCTGTTCTGTATCCTCTTTCCCAGAAACTCCTATCTCCAAAGCCTCCCCAACTAAAGCGGTTTATTCATCTGGCACTTTCCTATTTTTTAAGAATTCATTTCCCCACCCTCCCTCCTCTGGCTTTACCTTTTGCTCTAGGTTCTTGTCCTCACCCCAAGTGTTCTGGATCTGTGCAGACTTCTGCTTCTTCCGACGTTTTTTGCCTGTGGGCACTGGGGTTCTGTTTTATTTTTTTGAAAATTCTCTTTTTCTCATCTGCCTTTCTTTTCACATTTGCCCTGTTTCCATCCGTTTCCCCTCCCCCCTCCTTAAAAACTAGAGAATTTAGACACATTCTAAGTCTAACTAGAAAACGTGTAAGACTAACAACTAGAGAAGTTAGGTTAAAAATTGCTGAGTGGGGAGGATCTAGCATGTAAGGGATATCCTGATTTTCCTGAGCGGTCTCCATGAACTGGTGACTGCCTGGGGGGTGGGATGGAGATCTAGGGGTGCTGAGATGTTGACAACAAAGCAGAGTTGCTAGAGACATCATGAGACATCATGAGCACTGTATCAAGGTGGCAAATATGTTTTTCTATTCCCTTCATACTGCAAATTACTTTGGTTCGAATATTTCCCTGGAGAAATTAAGGGATGATTCTGGGACTTGATTAGCATATGTTGCCCAGTGCTCTAGGCAGGGCACTAATGGATAAGAATGAGGGTCCTTGACAAATTCCCTGGACAGCAGGCAGTGTGAGCCGGTGGGAGGGATAGATTCTACCCTACATGTGGTCCCCTGAGAGGGGAATGGGGCTCGCCAGGAGCCACAGGTGCCTGCTGGTGCTCTAACCAAGGGCTGGCTAGAAGCATAACATATGCTGACTTCTTTCTCTAACACAGCTTTAGAGCCATGGTCTCCAGCCTGTCAGAGGAACCGCTGGATATGGGGAGATGTTCAAATTTCTATTTATGTTTTATCTTATCTTTTGAAGATTTCTGTTTTTGTATATGTTTTATGTTAGTAAATACTACATGCATGTATTATGTAATAGTCACTGTATATCTGTTAGAAATATACATGCCTAATCATTTTTTAATAACAAAGTATGTGATCAAAAGTTTTGGCAACCGCTGCTCTGGAGAATCTTTGAAGCCATGGACTCTGGGGGTGGTCTGAGATGCTGGCCCAGAGCAGTCCAGCCAAGAAGAAAGGCCCAGCCTATGTGGACAGACATGGTGGTGAGGTGGAAATTAATTGTCCCTGAGAGGGAACTCTCCAGGAACAGTGTGAGTCATTGCCTCTGGGGTCACCTCAGGGCTCCCTGATACTTCTTTTCTAGGGTCTTTCATTATACTCTTTACTAAGGAGAGGGGATCATAGTTTTTCAAAGTGAAGTTTGGAGAGGGAAGAGCCTGGGATGTTTTTCACCATGGAGGGAGCTGGAACTAATGAGACCTTGCAGGTGGTCAGTAGGACTGGATCCTGTCACCATGGTTAGGAACCTGGCATCTTAGGAACTATGTATGTCCTTCTCTGACTCTAGGTTTCTTTGTTTCTGTTGTGATTTATGTTTGTGACAAACACTTCTTGGTGCCTAACAGAACCCCAGTTTTGTTTGGGGTGAAAATGCACTCAGCTGAAAGCTCCATTTCTCAGCCTCTCTTGAAGGGAGAGGTGATCACATGACATGACTCTGGCCCACAGGATGGGAGCTGAAGTCCTGGATGGGGCTTCCCAGTTTGCTCTGTATCAGGGCTCAGATACCGCTGGTCTGCATCTGCTGTCCTTCACCTTTTCCTTTCCTGAAACCCAGCACAGAGCTGAGGTAGAGCAGGTGTCTTGTGCCCCCACAGTCACAAGGAGGAGGGTGGTTAGCTGAGTGGAGGAAAAACAGAAGGAATCCAACTCCCAGAAGCCTTGGACTGCCCCTCCTAGATTTTTGGTAACTGGTGGAAAAGTAATTTTTACTTGACTGAGCCACTGTCAGTGGGTTTTTCTGTTACTTCCAGGGGAATTCAATGCTAGCGGACATGAAGGTCATCTTTGGGACTCGCACACAATTAAGGCTGTTGACTTCATGCAAAGTCAACATGAACTTGAGTTCCAGAATATGAGCATCCCTTGTCTTTGGGAGCTCTTGATCCCCCACCCTCTCCAACAATGGTAGAAACAAACTGTTCTGTTACTTTCAAGTCCTTGGAGGAGGAGAGAGGCATTGAGCCGGGCCTTTAAGAATAACTAATTCTGCCAGAATGTGGAATGTGAAAGTCAGGGTGGTTGCTGGAGGAGGCTGTGCAGGTTTGAGAGAGCCCACGGTGTGTTCCTGTTCTGTTACACATTCAGTGAGATGACCTGGTGGCTTAAAAAAATCGACTATGCTGAGAATGTTTACATCAAGGAAGCAGGCAAAAAAAAAGGGGGGGGGGTGGAGGGGAAGCAGGCAAATGTTTTGAATCAGGGCTTTCTTTCTTTCTCTCTCTCTCTCTCTTTCCCTGGACTGCCAGTTAAACATTTACCAACACACCCTTGGAAAGACCAAAGGTTTAGTTTATTAGTTACATAAATATTGTTACATAGCTTCTTGTTTTCCCCAGGCCATAAATCAGCAGAATCAGAGAGCAGCTGATTTATATGAAACATAGGCTGAAGTCTTAATGTGTCTTTGGGTCTAAGGAGGATCTTAAAAGTTTAGGCTGAAGGCAAAACTAATTTTAAGCTGACTCTGGCTGTACATTTACCATTTGATTGTGCTCCTGTCTCGGCATTCACCTCTTCCCTTCCTAATCATCCTCTCGCCCTCATCCTGTCACAAACCTGGTTCCTTGCCCCATTTGTGTCACCTACAGACGCACCTGACTCAGGGACTGGCACGTGTGTGTGGACACCTGGACACCTGGACAGGTGTGCATGTATGCATGTGTATGCTGCTCTATGGTCAGAAATCTGTCTTCACATTTCGGATCTATTTTCTTGCACACTGTTGCAGTCAAGTCTTTCCTGCTCCCTTACACTGAGCATAGTCTGGGAAGAATCTCTTTCTAAGAAAAGCCCAGCCATATTCACCCTCAGATCTAGCTCCTTGTTCATGTGGCCGGCAGGCTTAATGGGTTCTAGTCTGTTATGCTGCCTGGTCATTTAGATGAAGAGATGAGAAAGGGAAATTTTCCCTGTGCTTCCAAGTCTTGTGTCCTAGCATCACTTATCATGGAAGCCCTACATTTGGGGATGTTGATATATCCCATCTGTCAACCTAGGACATTCTCCATCCTTTCCTACCCTGCTCTGTGCATGAGTAAAGCTGTGAGGTTATATCATCTGCTGCTCCCTTACCCCTCTGTTTAGCTAATAGAAAATATTAACAAGAAATCAGAGGGAGGGAAGAGAGTGAAGCGAGGGTGTTTGTCCCTCCAGATCCTTCCTGTATTGTCCTGGGTGTGCTGGTGGCATCCCTTAACTGAATGTCATAGCTCCTGTTCTGTGATGATCTCCAAACAGTTTCTCTCTCTGGGTTCTCTATAATGGTTCTCTCTTCTTATCCCTAAGGTGGGACTAGCCCTGAGATACTACTTACTTGATCCCTTGTGATTGCCCTATAACCTTGTCCACACTTTTGTCAATAATCTCTTTTTTATTAAAGTCTACTAAAATTAGGGGTGTCTGGGTGGCTTAGTCAGTTAAACATCTTATTCTTGGTCTCAGCTCAGGTCTTGATCTCAGGGTCATGAGTTCAAACCCCATATTGGGGTCTGTGCTGGGCGTGAAGCTTACTTTAAAAAATAAAGTCTGCTAAAATTATCTAATTTGCTATCTCTTACCTGTTGGAGACCTAACCAATAAAAGGCTTTGCTGAATTGTTAATATAGCTGATTTCTGTTTCCTATTTGGTTGTAGTTAGGTGATGCCTGGCAAATGTTTGGTAAATATCTGTTGACTTAATAAATGATTAAATGAGTGGCAGGATCAAACTCCACTTCTTTCTCTCCAGACTTACAGTACACATTTGAAAGTTCACATGTAAAGTGTAGACACTTGATGCAGTCTGAGAGCACTAAAGTATGTTGGTTCTGTGGCTCAAGTTTCCAGGGACTTCCGCTTCCATGGGTTTGCCCTAGTGATTTATGCCCACCCTGGTTTCCTCCTTCCCAGAGGAACAATATAAAATAATATAAAGAATATCTGAAATATACAATATGGTATGGATGTGATGTCCTTTAAATGAAGAGTAGGGTGATTTCTTCAACTCAAGGACAGAGAAAATGTTCAGGCCACAAGATAAGATATGAACACTGAAAAATTTCACTTGTGTAGGTTTTGAAGGAACCACACCGAATGAACCTATAGCTACAAATTATGAATTTATATAGTAGATATGACCTTTATTATAATTAATGTTTTAATTATCATAATATTATTACATATGAGGTAAACTTGATAGAACTACCTTTTAATTATACCTACGGTTATCAATTTCATGACTGCAGGTTGCAGTGGCTCATGACATTCATTATAATTACATTTCCACTGTGCAAGTGTTAGAGGAACTCCTTCAAGCCGTGACATGTGATGTTTCCAACTCTCTGGGACCCTCACTTATGTCTCCAGGGAGATGCCTTCATGGATGGAGCTCAGATAAATGTCAGGAAGAACAGTCCCAAGCTCTCTTACCATGATCCACCTTAAGGAAGTGCTTAGTTGATTATAAACTTGTCCAAACTATAACTTCTTAAGGAGAAGAGTTCCAGAATCTTCCTCCCTGGATTTCCCAGCAGGAGAGCTGTCCAGACTGAGTTGTCATAGTACACTTCCTCTTGGCGCAGAGCTCCCCCTTTGATGATCTCCAGGGCACATTCTTCCTTTGGAGATGCCTCCATGTTGACTATTCCAGAAATGGCATTCATGGCTGTGTCTGAAGAATGATAATAGAAGAGTGGGGTTGTCCAAGACTAGTAGAGTCTACATGATGGAAATTCTGCAGATAGCCACAGCTTCGCTGTTAGGAACTGTTTGCCAGGGTTTGCTCTACAAGACCCTGTGGGCCCTATCAGAAGACCGGGTATATGTAGGGCCTGCTGGGCAAAGAGAGGCTTAGAGTTAATGTGGGCTCTGTCTTCCTAGATGAAGATTTGTGGGGAGTGCTGTTAGAGGTGATTAATTGAGAGATTTAAATCATGCCTCTCTCTTGGGTGTTTTGGTTGAGGTGAGGGAGTAATAAAGGGCAGTAGAATGAGGATAGAAGTTATATCAAGACCCAGTAGCTAATGGAAAGTGTCAGTGGGCAAAGCAGAGTGCTGTATGATAACGCTTTACTAACTTGTAAGAGGAAGAGATGGACAAGAATCCAGGCCTTTGCTTTCTGTCCACAGTAGCCACTTTTATTTGGAAGGAAAGTTACCTTATCTTCTCTAAATTTTTATACCCTTCCTGCACAGTTTCTTTCTCTCTTTCTATCTTTGTTTCCCTGTGTGTCTTAATCTCTCTTGTTCTACAACTACTACTCAATTTACTCAATTACTCTTTTTTTTTTTAAGTTTATTTATTTTGAGGGAGAAAGAGAGGGAGAGAGATTGTGAGCAGAGGAGGGGCAGAGAGAGAGGGAGAGAGAGAATTCCAAGCAGGCTCCATGCTGTCCCTGTGGAGTCCCACATGGGGCTCAAACCCACGAACCATGAGATTATGACCCGAGCCGAAATCAAGATTCAGGTGTTTAACTGACTGAACTGCCCAAGTGCCCCTCAATTACTCTTTAAATAAGGTTTCTGTATTGAACCTATTTTAGATAAATTTACCTTTGGATTACAGACAAATTGTAAAAATTGTGCAGAGTATTCCCTTATATCCTTCACTCTCCTTCTCCTAACTATAACATTACACATAACCTCTGTACAATTGTCAAGGTACAATATAATTGGGACAATTTTACTAACTAAAATATAGACCTTATTTTTTTCACTAATATCCTTTTTATGTTCCAGGATCTTAGCTAGGATTACACTTAGTAGTAATTCTTATTTTCTCTCCAAACTGACAGTTCTTCATTCTTTCTTTGTCCCTCATGGCCTTGATACTTTTGAAGAATATTGATCAATTGTTTTATAGAATGTCCCTCAATTTGGGTTTGTCTATTTTTATCTCTTTTTTTAAAGGAAATATTTTAGGGGTGCCTGGGTGGCTCAGTCGGTTAAGTGGCCGACTTCGGCTCGGGTCATGATCTTGCGGTCCGTGAGTTCAAGCCCCGCGTTGGGCTCTGTGCTGACAGCTCAGAGCCTGGAGCCTGTTTCAGATTCTGTGTCTCCCTCTCTCTGACCCTCCCCCATTCATGCTCTGTCTCTCTCTGTCTCAAAAATAAATAAACGTTAAAAAAAATTAAAACAAAAGAAAAGATTTTATTTTTAAGTAATCTCTACGCCCAACATGGGGCTCAAATTTACAACTCCCAGATTAAGAGTCACATGCTCTACTGACTGAGATGGCCAGTGACTCTGTCCATTTTTCTATGATGATTGGAGTCAGGTTATACATTTCTGACAAGTATATCACAAAAATGATGCTGTGTCTTTCCCAGTGCATCACATCAAAGGGTTCATGAGGGGCGCCTGTCTGGCTTAGTCAATAGAGCATGAGACTCTTGATCTCGAGGTTGTTAAGTTTGAGCCCCACACTGGATGTAGAGATTACTTACTAAAAAAAAAAAAAAAAAGGTTGGTGGCTCAGTCAATTGAGTGTCTGAGTTCGGCTCAGTTCATGGTCTCACGGTTCATGAGTTTGAGCCCTGCATTGGACTTGCTGCTGTCAGCACAGATCCTGCTTCAGGCATCTGTCTCCCTCTCTCTGCCCCTCCCCTGCTTGTACTCTCTCTCTAAAAATTAAATAAACATTAAAAAAATTAAGAAAAAAAGATTCATGATGTTGATATGTCTTATTACTAGTAATATTATTAAGAATAACAAACTTGTATTCAATAAGCCTCAAATGGGAAAGTAATGGCCGTTGAGTGTCCCTGAGGAAAAAAAGTGCTCAGAATAGGGTCAGGTGATGAGTCTGTTGTCACTTGGCACACTTGGTGGTCAGAATGGAAAGAAGAGTCAAAGAATAGTCAGAGGCTCCACTAGTGACAGAAGTGCTTCATTGCATGGAGAACCACTGCTCTCACTGGTTTTTTGTGCATTACACAGGAGTCAAGGAGTTCAGCACCTTTTTTACCCACAATGGAAATGGCAGAAAATCATCTGCAAGCTGTTTAATCTACTCTCTTCAACTTACCTGTGTTTATGAGGCCGAGGATACAGAGAGTGATCGATACATTAATCTTGGCCACTGAATGTTCCATCCTGATGGAGGAGAAAAACCCATCCAGGGCAAACTTGCTTGCAGAATAGGGCGCAATAAGTGGACTAGCCATTTTCCCTAAATAATAAGGAAATGGGTTAAGAAGGTGACCCATTTTAGCTTCTTCTGAGATGATCTTTGTTGCATCTGTAGTAGGATTTGTAACCCCTGTGGAGTCCTTTTACCCTTTGAGGCATAGTTTCTCTCTACTCCCTATAGAGATTATCATGCTGTGTTGAATTTCTGAAAGAAAAAAAAAAGATCTTTAAGGTTTCAAAGAAACTCCCCTTGAAGAGTCTGGGTGGGGGATGGGATGGGCTGCAGGAAAGCCTTCACTGAGGAAAGATTGGTTCAATTTTAATAAGGATGGTAAATAAGTGGGACTACAAAACAGCCAGGTAATCCCACAGCTGCTACCTCTGACTCAAGAGAGCTGAGATCCAAGGGTTTAGCAAGAACTCTCTGCCAATACAACAACCAATCATTGATTTACTTTCTATACGAGGGAAATGAAAAACCCTGTCTTTCCTTTTCTTCTTAAAACTATTATTCTTACTTTCATCATCCTGGTTAATTCTCAGTCCGGTTGTTGGGAGGACATGTGGACATATGCCTCATAGGGTGATCTATTCATTATACTCTGTCCAGGAGGAGGGATTAGAAGTGGCCTGAGACCTTAGATTCTTTGCTGAACAAAGAGTTATAACAGCTACTTTAATATTCCTGTCTGCTAATTCTACAATAGGAATAATTTAAGGGTTGATCTCCACTGACTGCCTTTCCTCCTGAGTATCAGTCATATTTTCTATTCTTGTATGTGGAGTAATTTTGCAATGTATTCTTGACATTGTGAATGATACGTTGTAGAACCTCTGGATTCTGTCATATTCCTCAAAAGAGTATTGAGTTTTGGTTTTGTTTTTTTTTAGGTGGGCATTTAACTTGCCTGAAATCTAGTGTCTCTTGCAGTAGATTCCAGCTAAAATTTCTGTTGAATTATTTAATCTTAATTGGGTTTCTTGGTAACTGCACTGCCCATGAGTAATTCAGGGGACAAACAGATTTTGAAAGAGTTTACATACAGAATGTGGCACTCTTCCACTGTGGCTCTTTCCTTTCCAGGATGTCCCCCTCCACTTTCTGGCTGCTACAGAAATCCTAAACTCTTCTTTCTAGTTCTTCAAGGTAGTAAGATGGCAGATGTCTATTCCAGATACAACATTGATTGTGGCCTGCCTTTAGGCATAAGCTATAATATTGGGAAACTCATGTAGTGTAAATTCCTCCTTTCAAGTGTCAACAACTCTCCAGTTTCTGTCAGCTTTTGTTTTTTCTCTCCAGTGCTTTCAGTGGTTGTTGTCTATATTTTGTCCAAAGTTTGATCTGGGGCAGGCCGATATATTAGGTACCTCTCTGCCATTACTGGAATTGGAACCTCTATAAGTTCTCAAATGAAGTTGCTTGCCAAATAAATGAATAAAGAATGGTTCATTCAATAAAGATGCTGGGGAGGTTGGTTAACTCATTGGAAAAAATTGTTAGCTCCTTGTTCTATATCATATATCAAAAAAATTCTAGTTGGAAAAGTATGGCAGACGTTGTCTACCCAATATCCATTCCCTCCCTTAATAATCAAGTTTGATTTTTTCAGGACAGCAATGTGTTCACATAAAAATATTTACTTCCTCAAGATTCCCTTGCTCTTTTGTGTGTCCATGTGACCTAGTTCTGGCCAATGAGAAATCTAACAGATGGGGTCTCCAGGAAAGATATTGATTTCCTGACAAAATCTGTGGATTCCGGTAGCATGCAGTTTTTACATTTTGCCCTTCTTCTTTCATTCTAAATGTACTTCAGATGTGATGCCTAGAAATGCAGTGGTTGTTTGTGAACTTGAGGAAAAGCTACATATTAAGGATTATAGAACAGAAACATGGAATGAGATTGGATTCTTGAAGATCTAATGAGTCCACCAAACCAACCCGGAAGTTATGACCTGAGAAAAAGGAACCCCTATTTAGTGTGAAGTGATTGTAAGTGGAGTTTTTGTTAAATGTGTAGCAGAATGAATCTTCTGACTGATAAAAAATAATTTAATCAGGAAAGAATAATATAGGTGAGCATTTATCAAATCCTTGGTTATGAAAGATCATTCTAACAGAAAAGTAAAAAAAAATATGTAAAGGTAAAGAATATTTAATAATATAAAATGTAAAAGTTCTGTATGTGAAAGCAATAACTAATAATATAACTATAAAGGTTAAGGGTAAATGATAAACTAGAAAACAATTTAGAACATAGTAGACAGACAAAAGCTTAATCTTCAGTACAAATATCTTCAATTCTTATTTTTAAGGTGCAATTTTATTTATTTATTTATTTATTTATTTATTTATTTATTTATCTATTTATCTATCTATCTATCTATCTATCTCATGACTTGATCATGACCTAAGCTGAAATCAAGAGTCAGAGGCTTAACTGACTGAGCCATCCAGGCATCCCAAACTTCAATTCGTAGTGTATTAACTCTTAAAAAAAATACAAACAAATATTTTTAGGGAACCACTCCAACTCTATTCTCAATCATGAGTTTTGGCTTGGAATGCCTCTACAGCCAAGTTCCAGGAATGGGTGTGTGGCACAAGATGTCCATCCAGAGTATTTGATACCACTATGTTGTTGACTAGTCTAGGACTAGATCAATGACTCCATCAGGGCTGCAGGACACATTGTTGGTTGTGTAACCAGAATTTATTTAGTTCCCCCTTCTTCCTCCGTAACAGAACCCCAGTTGAGTTCATGTTTCCACCTGTTCTAGAGACTACTGGCATTCTCTCTGTATCTTTTGCTCTTCTTCTTTAGTAGTGTAATCTGTGATGTGTATCTGGGCAAATAGTTATCTGGGATAAAGTCCACATTTCTCAGCTTTTTTTCAGCCAGATGTTGCCAGATGACTAAGTGTTGTCCAGTGGGTTGTAAACAGAAATGTATCATGTGATTGCTGGGATATGTCCTTAAAGACAGAAATCAGTCTCTTCCTTCCATTCCTTCTTCCTTCTTGGTGCCTAAAGGTGGGTATGATGGCTGTGGCTCCAGAACTATCTAGAACCATGAAGTGGAAGCCACATGTTGAGAACAGCAGAGCATTGAGAGAAGAGGGAAACTGGGTGACCATGGAGCCTCCATCCTAGCCCTACCTCCAGATTAATGCCTACCTCCAGACTTGATTTACCTTTTAACTTATTTAATCTACTGCTATTTTAAGTTTTCTGAATTAGAGAGCTGAACCTAATCCTTACTGATAGTACTTCTTACTTTTATGATGCCCATGTTCCAAAAGAAAGTTGATACTGTTTCTAACTCTAGGGGTGGGCTTATATAATTGATTTAATCCAATCTTCTGGCCCATAATTGATACAGAAATGGGCATTTGGCCAATTTTGGCCAATGTGACTTGAGAATTTTGTTGGAGGGTCTGAGAAAATCCTTTCTTATTCTGGGAGAGTTTCTTAAAGTAGCATTTTGTTTCTCTTCTACTGGACATTTTTGTGCTTGGATATGGGGGCTAGAATTGCTACAGCTATCTTACTATCAGCCTAGGGATGAAGTCACACATGGAAGGAAGCAGAGCCAAGAGACTCATGGGGACATTGAACTTGAGCCAAGTCAACTGTGAAGCCCATCCTAAATCTGGACTTCCAGTTGTGTCAAAAATGTTTCCTATTATTTAAGCTAAAAATAGACCCAAATTATTTCTATGAGTAGCATAGTGGTTGAAAGTATGAGTTTGACAGTCAAATGACCTGGGTGTGAATCCCAAGTATGCCATTTCTTAGCTGTCATATGTGGATAATAATACTACTAAGCTGAAATAATCCATGTAATATGCCTAGCACAAACTCTGGCACATAGAAAGCATTTAGTAAATGCTGTTGTTATTAGTATTCATGTTTCAAATTAGAAAAGTAGGAGCTACTCAGAAGACTATGTTGGGACAAGTAGCTAGCTACTTGGTGAAAAGAAAAGTGCCCTTGGGATAAAAGAATTTAAATATATTAGAGAGTATACATGGAAAGTAAAATAAAAAATATGGGTCAATGTATGATCTCAAGGTAAAAGCTACTGTTTTTTGTTTGTTTGGTTTGTTTGTTTGTTTGTTTGTTTAGAAGGGGGTGGGGCAGAGGGAGAGAGATAGAAAATCTTAAGCAGGCTCCACAACCAGTGCATCCCATGACCCTGAGTTCATGACCTGAGCTGAAGTCAAGAGTCAGCCACTCAACTGACTGAGCCACCCAGGTGCCCCAAGAGCTACTTTTTAAAGCATGAAATCAAAGGCATACATTATGAGGGTATATATAAATAGGTTCGAATATATACAATTTAAAAGGCTTCAGTATTCTAGAAATGCTCACCATTGCCTTCCTAGACACATCACCTTCAAAAAGATTTTGCCTTTCCAGGGGCACCTGTGTGGTTCAGTAGGTTAAGCATCAGACTCTTGATTTTGGCTCAGGTCATGATCTCATGGTTCGTGAGTTTGAGCCCCGCATCGGGCTCTGTACTGACAGTGAGGAGCCTGCTTGGGATTCCCTGTCTCCCTCTCTCTCTGCTCCTCCCCTGCTCCCTCCTCCTCTCTCTCTCTCTCTCTCTCTCTCTCTCTCACACACACACACACACACACACACACACACACACACACAAATAAATAAACATTTACATATTTAAAAAAAGGAAACAACATTCCTAAAATTATAAAAAAAAAAAAAAAAAAGATTTTGCCTTCCCAGCCATGGGAGGTCAGGCCAGTAATAGTTAATGTACACAACCACTTGAACATACATTGTAGTCTCTCTCTCAAGAAATTGAAATAAGTGGTGCAAGGGTTTTAATTAGCTGCTGTTGGATTTTGAACTAAAAAGTCGTGTAAGTTTGGGACTGGGGTAGCCATCTCTAGCCATTGAAAAGAATAAACAAACAGACGAGCAAACAAAATAAACACAAAAGTTGGAGTTAAATAGGAGCTAATATTTATGTAGCTCTTATGTGCTAGTCTCAAGGCTAAATAATTGCCTAAAGCTGCATGGTTAATGAGTCGGAGAACCAGGAGCCAAATCAGGATTCAAATTTGACTCTAGTGGCCAACAATTTCAAGCAGTAGCTGACATTTCCTCAACAGAAGCACTGTTCTTTTTCTTTTTTTTTTTTTAATCTTAATCCCAGCATAGTTAACATACAGTTATAGTAGTTTCAAGTGTACAATACAGTGATTCAACAATCCTATATATCACTCAGGAAGAAGCCACTGTTCTTTATCTGAATATTTTTGGGGAGCCACGTGTAGAAATCAGCCATCCTGAGTTGGTGAAGATTCTCTGCTTGACCATTAAGACCCTAAATAGGCAAAATTTATGAATAGCAAAATTATTTTCACTTCTAAGCTGACAGATGAGGCTACCCATAAGTAGAGAGGGCTAGTCACTACCTGTCCCTTTGTGTTAGTTTCCCAGGCCTGCCATAACAACAAATTACCACAAACTTGGTGCCTTGAGGCAACAAAAATTTATTCTGTCACAGTTCTGGAGACTAGAAGTCCAAAACCAAGGTATCAGCAGGAACACATTCCCTCTAAAAGCTCAAGTGGAGAATCCTTCCTTGTCTGCTTTTAATGTAATGTCATGTAAGCTTTTAATGTCTGCTCCCAATCTTTGGCATTCCTTGGCTTACAGAGGCATCATTCCATTCTCTGCCTCCATCTTCACATGGCCTTCTCCAATTTTGTGTGTGTTGTACTCTTCTTATTAGGATACTTGCCACTGGATTTAGGCCCACCCATATAACCTGGGATGATCTCATCTTGAGATCCTTACCTTTATTATGTCTGTAAAGACCTTTTTTTCCAAATAAGGTCATATTCACAGTTTCCAGGTTGACATATCAGCCCACTATACCCTTCTTGATATTAAAAAAGATATTGACTGTGGCATTTTATGTATCTTTCCAGGTAGCAACAGGGATGAAGAAGCAAGAGACCATGTGAACCCCCCAGTCTGAATTCCTGTAGCAGTAATTTTTGTCTTATTAAGGGAACTTAAGTATATCCCATTTTCTGTCTTTAATTATGTCTTAGACTGTGCTCAAAGTACAAAAAAGATTCTGAATTGTTTTGCAGGAGAAATGGAGAGATTTTGTTGTTGGTGGTGGTACTTTGTTTGTTCCAGGGAGGAGGGTGAGAGAAGAGAGAAAGGGAAAGGGGAAGAAAGGAGAGAGGGAGAGAAGCAGCCAGACATGGCAGAAAACTTCCTGAAAAATTCACCAGATAGATGCATGGCTTAAAAAGACATTTTTAGGAGCTCCTGGATGGCTCAGTCGGTTAAGTGAATGACTTTGGCTCAGGTCATGATCTCATGGTTTGTGAGTTCAAGTCCTATATTGGGCTCTGTGCTGTCAGCACAGAGCCTGCTTCAGATCCTCTGTCCCCCTCTCTCTCTCTGCCCCTCCCCTGCTCATGCACGCTTTCTCTCTCTAAAAAAAGTTAAATAAGTATTTAAAAAAATAAAAATTAAATTAAAAAATATTTTTAAATGGTGAAGAAAAATACTGAATTATTAGACAAGGATCAAGATTGGACAAAGACTATTGAAAAATTGTTAACCTTTATTATGAAAGCTATGCATTAGGTACAGGGTAACATAACTACCAATGGGAACTGTCAGTTTCTCAGCTGAAGACTGCTTCATTATAACCATATTTTATCTCTCAAATTTTGTGAGTTGCCATTGATGTGCAAACCTTTAAAATTTTTTTTTCAACGTTTTTTTAATTTATTTTTGGGACAGAGAGAGACAGAGCATGAACGGGGGAGGGGCAGAGAGAGAGGGAGACACAGAATCGGAAACAGGCTCCAGGCTCTGAGCCATCAGCCCAGAGCCCGACGCGGGGCTCGAACTCACGGACCGCGAGATCGTGACCTGGCTGAAGTCGGACGCGTAACCGACTGCGCCACCCAGGCGCCCCGATGTGCAAACCTTTAAACCAGTAGTTCTCAAATTCAAATATGGAGAGGAGGCACCTGGCTGTCTCAGTTGGTAGAGCATTCAACTCTTGATCTTGGGGTTGTAAGCTTGATCCCCACATGGGGTGTGGAGATTACTTAAACATAGTAAAATCTTTAAAAAAAAAAACCCGGGGCGCCTGGGTGGTGCAGTCGGTTAAGCGTCCAACTTCAGCCAGGTCACGATCTCGCGGTCCGTGAGTTCGAGCCCCGCGTCAGGCTCTGGGCTGATGGCCCAGAGCCTGGAGCCTGTTTCCGATTCTGTGTCTCCCTCTCTCTCTGCCCCTCCCCCGTTCATGCTCTGTCTTCTCTGTCCCAAAAATGAAAAAAAAAAAAAAAAAAAAAAAAAACCAAAAACCCAAGTCTGCAGAGAACCTGCAGATTTGAGTCCACTCCCTCCCCAGAGTCTTCTAGTCTGTATGCTGGGGTAGAGGGCTATGCTGAAGGGTTCAGTAGGAAAGAGGGTCTTTATCAATAAACCATACTTATGGTGGGAGGAGGAGATTCATGATGACATAAGCTCCTTAAACCTGATCTAGGAATTCCCAGAAGAAATGGGGAGGGGAGGTCTTTGGAAGGGGCTAAAGTCTTATGACAATAGTTGGGTGAGCTGTCATTAAATTATGAGTCATTGTGTCTCTTTAAAGCCCAAGCTAGTATGGCTTGGTCCCAAATCTAAACTCGATATTCAGGTGAAAAAGATATTAGACTAACCAGGAAACTTCAAACTTTACCTCTAGGAGGTAGGTTGTGAACTCTGCTCTGATAAAAGAAGGTACAGAAGGGCCAGAAAGGTGAGGGAATAGCTTGTACAAGGACTAGAGGTGGGGATGAGTTAGTTATAATGAGAAGCTAGTAGAACAAGAAAAATAATAACACTTTGTTACATTTCTCCTCTTTAGAAATATAGGCTTTAAGCACTTGTCCAAAACCAACAGGGCCTGATGTGTTATGGAATTCAGTTTTTTTTAAGTTTATTTATTTTGAGATAAAATAAAGAGAGAATCCCAGACAGGCTCCACACCATCAGTGCAGAGCCCAATTCAGGGCTCAAATCCATGAACTGTGAGATCATGACCTGAGCCAAAGTTGGGCACTCAACCAACTGAGCCACCCAGGCGCCCTAGAAATTCAGAATTATTTTTGGATTTTAGGAGGTGGTATGGGGCTTATACTGTATATTACATAACACTTCCAGTAGGGTCTGGGGAGGCATGCTGCAAGCAAACACATTATAATTTCTTCAGTAAAATATTTGAAAGTTCACACTGAGATAAAGGCTTTAAGGCTTCCCTTCAGTTCAAGTTAAATTAAGTACAGAGAATTAATTATGGGGGGAAATCCTTAGTATTCAGAGCTTTTCTCACCCATAGCTTATTGGGTTTTGGAATTGCAGATAAAGGATTTTGTGAACCAGTCTAGGCTCACTAAAGGAAAGTTGAAACTAGTCAAAGAGTAGAAAAAAGAGAATAGAAGTGAGGAAAATCTCCTAGGTTCTCACTATTCCAAAACAACCTTGGTGCATTTGTTAAAGTCTGTTTTCTATTCACACAGCTGTTCTTAAACATTTTCTCATATATCACTCCTTTGCTTGTGTGAGGAAACCTCTGCATTCTGTCCTATGTAAAATATTTTGAAGTTTCAGGAAGCTGAAAAGGGCAGTGCCTCTCTAAAAACCCAGATTTTTATTTTTTGGAAAGGTTCTGTGAGGCTCTGGACAAGATGGAATAAATCACATGTAACAGGATGTTAAAAATTGACTTCTCCTGCTCTAGTTTTAACTGAGGTTCAAAGGCCTAGAACATAGTAACTGGCCAATGCTTCCATCTTCTGAGGGAGGTTCCAGATTGCCTGTGTCCTTACCCAGCTTGTAGTAACACAGATAAGCAAGAGAACCAAAAATCCAGAAAAACAATGTGGTTGCAACATGTATACTAACCATCCTGAGGGAAAGAAGGGCTGAAGGCGAAGAGGACAGAGGGAATGGAGTAGGGAGAGGAAACGAGCAATGTCTCAGCCATCTTCCAAGAAGGAAGGTGGGCCTTCCCCTCATGTCCATCCTCGTGAGAGGAACTCTAAGGGTGCCTCATGGAGACCTTGTCCCTGGGAGTTTGAGGGGGCACCAAGGACTGGGGAGCCACCCCAGAGGCTCTGGTTATTATGGGCAAGGCCACCATGGAGCTGGTGCAGATTGTCATACACAAGGGAACTCCCTGTAGGAAGCCTGACGTCCAGCCCACACTCTCCTCACCACCCTATGGGCTTTGTCCTGGGGCCTGTCCCTTCTTCCCCAGAGTCATTTCCAATCCTGTCCCAAAGGACAGCCCCAAGTGGTGCATGTATCCTCCTGTATTCCCACTGTGTTCCCAGGGCCTGAGGGAAATAAATCACATAGGCAACTTCTGCTCAGATCACAAGGAGAGCTAACAGTGTTCCAGCAGGGGCTTCCAAAGGACCCACAAAAACATCCAATGCAAGAGTCGGATTTGGTCATCCTCCCAGGTCAGAAAGCATGAACTTTGAACATTTGCTGTGGCCAAAGTTTAGTGGTATATTCACCAGGTGCCAGCCAAGTAAGACCTTACCTATCCTGAACCTCCCTTCATCCCCATGTGCCCTATTTTCTTTTAAAGAGGGGCCAGAGGGGGCCTGGGAAGCAGGGAGGAGATAGGGAATGGGAGGAAGAGCTGATCCCATTTCTCTTTCCTACCCGGGAGCTGGATGAGGGGAGAGAAACTTCAGTTAAATTACTTGTGGCCAGACATTTTAACTACCGAAGTGAGACTTTTTTTGAGACTGGAAGCAGCCAGAGGATCTTTTATTACCCTAGAGTGTGTCTGTCCACCCACGATCACATGCAGGTTCAGGGGTGAGCTAACCCACAGAATGGGTCTGAGGGAAAGAATAAAGTTGTTTTCTGATTGTAGCCTACGAGATTCACTTGTTCAACTAGCAGTTAAAAAATATGCCAGAGTATGAGCTTAATTGAATCAAATGAGCAAGTAAATAAATGTACTAATTTGCATGAAGCGGTCATGAAAGTTAGGGTGGAGAAGGCTGGGTGTTTCTGCTCAAGGTTAGGTTTTGTTTACGTGGGGAGAATGGAGCCATCCCAGCAGAATAGATACATGTCGTCTCGATTTCTCTCCTGGGAAGTTTTAGACCACAAGGAAACAGAGCTCTGGTGATCATATTTCTGAAGCAAAATATGGGACATGGAGTCTGACAAGTAAGAGTGCAGACTTGGTGATGAATGGGACATACTGTTTGCAATTAGCTCTGTCCCAGAAACGCTGGGACTTAGCCACTGTAGAAACAGCAAGAGCCAGAGGGCTGGCAGCTAAGCTGTGCGCTGGAGCTTGTTAGCTGAGAAGAAGAGGTCAAAAGCAGGCCTCAGTGCTTTTGTTCATCCACTCCACACCCTCCATCCCCAACTGCCCTGCTGAGATTTTGAAATTACAGTATTTCCATTTCAAAGGCAGATTTTAAACTGCCTGAACTGAGAGCTCAGAAGAAAGTGTGCAGGATTGAAAAGCTTCATTTCTGCCTGCCTTCAGACTTTCAGAGTGACCCCAGGCAAATGTGCCACATCTTCTACTGAGCGAGCCCCAACTTGGGGTTCACCACGCCCTGATGGCTTTGAGGCAGGGAACTCATCCTGGATCCTGCCCCTTCTATCCAGCCTTTCCTAAAAATATTTCCTTAGCTGGGCCCCTCAGGGTCTAACGTCTTTTGTTGCTTGGGTTGAATCGGGGTCTCAAGATAAACCCATCTTCCTCCTCCAGGCTTTGGAGAACCTGAGGTATCATTGTTAGCATTAAGACAGCCCACAATCCATCCAGTGGTAATTGAAGCAATGGGAATGGGTGGGAATGCCCAGGAAGAGTATGTTGAGCAAAAAGAGAAGAGGGCTCAGGATGGAAAGAATCTTAAGGAAACCAACAGTAAGACTTTGAGGGGGATGAGGAGAACTAAGTTGAGGCATGCAGGGCAGCCAGAGGACATGACACCCAGTGGGGGGTGTTTTGGCTGAACACAAAAGAAGAATGTATACTGTTGAAACAGTGCAAAATGCTGCAGAGATAAGTAAGATAAAATCTGTTACTAGGTTTTGCAAGATGATTTTGGCAAGAGCTTTCCTGCGCAGGCCATGAAATGTGGCTCCTGCTGTCGTGAGCATCAGCACGTCTTCCAAGACGAGAACAAAAGAGACTTTAAGAGCCCCCAGAGTTGAAGGGTGGCCCCAGCTAGTTCCACCAGCATTACCTAATCACCCATATCCAGCCTACATAGTTGTGTTTGGAAAAGGGAGAATTGTCACTGTCTTATATGCTCATCCACTGAGGGTCAGGGAGACAGTTGCATTCCCTTCACCGTAAACCCCACAAAAGGAGCTTTAAGATTATTTAGCCACCTTTGCAAGTGTCCAGTGGAGTTTGGGAACTAGTTGGGTGCATTGTGGGATCAAATATATCAATAAGCAGCAGGTTTCTCAGACACCAAATGTGGAGCCTGTAGAGGGGGAGTTGGCCTGGAGTCATCTGCCCAGGGATGGTGGGGTGGCCTGGGCCAAGGGGGATGGGCTGATCAAAACCTAGAAGCTGAGGAAGAAGCTGAGAGGAGTGAGCTGGAGGAAGTACTAGCATGTTTCCTGCAGGGGATCTCCAAGGAACCCACGAGAAAGCCCCACAAAATCCATCCTCATATGTCATCCAAGTCACTAGACCCCTAGGATGGGGATTTTTTTTTCTCTTTTGAAATAATTCCAAACTTATAGAAGAGTTGCAAGAATAGTACAAATGACCTCCCCCACTCTTTCTGAACCATTTGAGAGTAATTGCTGTAATTGAGGTAATCGCCAATCCAATGTCCCACCACCCCTGAGTATGTTAGTGTGCATTTCCTACATATAGGGATATATATATCCCTATATATAACCACAATGCAACTATCAAAATGTGGAAAGTCATTTATTGGTTTCCTAGACCTGCCGTAACAAATTACTACAAGCTAGCTTACTTCAGGCAACAGAAATTTATTCTTTCACAGTTCTGCAGACTAGAAGTCTGAAATGAAGGTGTTGGTAGGGCTGTACTCTTTCTAAAGGCTCTAGGGGAGGGAGGGAGAATCCTCCCTTGATTCTAGCTTCCAGTGGCTTTCAGCATCCCTCTTGGCTATATCGCTCCAAACTCTGCCTCTATCTTCACCCCACTATCTCCTTCTATGTCTTCTCTTCTGTCTCTTACAAGGACACTTGCCATTGGATTTAGAGCCCACCCAGGTCATCCAGGATGATCTCATGTCAAGATCCTTAACTTAATTACAGTTGCAATGACCCTTTTTCCAAGTAACATCACATATACAGGTTTGGGGAGTTAGGCCATAGACCTATCTTTTTGAGGATCACCATTCAACCTACTCCAATATTTTATAGGATGGTACTTAAAAAACAACAACTATCTTAGCCATTGTTAAGTGTGCAGCTCAGTGGTATTAAGTACATTCCTCTTGTTGTGCAATCATTACCACCATCCATTTCCAGAGCTCTTTTCATCTTGCAACACTGAAACTCTATGTCCATTAACAGTAACTCCTCATTCCCTTCTCCCAGCCCCTGGCAACCACCATCCACTTTCTGTCTCTATGATTTTGACTACTCTAAGTATCTTATGTAAGTGCAATTCTATAGTATTTGCCTTTTTGTGACTGGTTTATTTCACCTAACATACTGTCCTCAGGTTTCAACCATGTTGTAGCATATATCAGAATTACTTTTCTTTTTAAGGCTGAATTGTATGTATATACCACATTTTGCTTATTCACACATCTGTTGATGGGCACTTGGGTTGCTTCCATGATTTAGCTATTTTGAATAATGCTTCTATGAACATGAGAGTACAGATATCTTTTTGAGGTGTGCTTTCAATTATTTTGAGTATGTACCAAGGAGTAGACTTTCTGGATCATATGGTAATTCCATTTTTATTTTTATTTTTATTTTTTTGAAGAACCTCGATATTAGTTTCCATAGTGGCTGTGCCGTTTTACATTCCCACCAACAGGTTTCCAATTTCTCTACATCCTCACCACATCCTGTTACCTTCTGTTTTTTTGGTTTTGGTTTTGGTTTGGTTTTTGACAATGGCTAGCTATCCCAACATTTGTTAGGTGATATCTCATTGTGGTTTGGATCTACATTTCTCTGATAATTAGTGATGTTGAACATCTTTTCATATACCTGTTGGTCATTTGTACGCCTTCTCTGGAGAAATGTCTATTTAAGTCCTTTGCTCCTTTTCGAATCAGGCTGTTCTTCTGTTGTTGAGTAGGGTGGTACTTTAAGACTATGTAGATACTGTGTTTTCTATTAAACTTTTACCCACTAGTTTTGGCATCCATTGATGATTTCTGGCCAAATTATTACTATTCTTTTCAACTATTACTAATTATTTCTAATTTCATCACTCCTTCCATATTTATCATGTAGCTTTCCACTCTATGGAAATGCCTTGTCCACTCCCCATTTCTTCATGTGTTTGTTTATATCATCATGGATTTTTATTGTATCTTATGGGTTATTACCCATTTTTATCATTATTTATTCAAATGTCCCAATGGTCCCAGGTTTGGCTAGTGGGAGCCTTTTAAAAGTTTCTATGTCCTAGAACATGTGCCTATTATTCTTTGGGCAGTTAAAAAAAATTCTTTTTAATGTTTATTTATTTTTGAGAGACAGAGACAGAGAGAGATAGAGCATGAGCAGAGGAGGGGCAGAGAGAGAGGGAGAGAGAATCCAAAGCAGACTCCAGGCTCTGAGCTGTCAGCACAGAGCCCAGTGTGGGACTTGAACCCCTCAACTGAGAGATCATGACCTGAGCTGAAGTCGGACGTTTAACTGACTGAGCCACACAGGCGCCCCTCTTTGAGCAGTTTTAAAATCACTGGCACAGGTTGGCCCATCTTATACTATTTCTGCCATTGCCCTGGAATCAACCATTTCTCCAAGAATACTTGGTTCCTTTTAGTGGAGAATGATATTTAAAAAAACAAGATCTGGGACACTTGGGTGGCTCAGTTGGTTGAGCAAACAACTTTGGTTCAGGTCATGATCTCATGGCTTGTGAGTTCGAGCCCCACATCGTGCTCTGTGCTGGCATGTGGAGCCTGCTTGAGATTCTCTCCGTCCTTCTCTCTCTGCCCCTCCCCAGCTCATGGTTTTTTTTCTCTCTCTCAAAAAAGAAATAAACTTTAAAACAAGTAAAAATAAAAACCAAGATCTGGACGCTGAGTGTGCTCCCAGATCCTCTCACTAGATAGAGCTAGGGAACATATGCATACATATATAGACATACACATGTATATTTCCATATCTATTCATGGATATTAGGAATGATTGGTTCCTAGACACCCTACGCCCAATCTAATATCACACGGTTCATTCCAGTTTTTTCCTTTTCATGTTTGTAACTTCGGCAGCAAGAACCTGGCTTCCATTATCCTTGGTATGCGTTAGTTATTTGATGAATGCCCCTCGGATGTGATTATTCTTCACTTTTTTTCTGAGTCCTCTGTGTGGATGTCTTCCTCATCCTGCCTGGGCTCTGGTACTTCCTACCAGGGCACACGGGTGACCTCTTCCCTCCATATTGGGAAGGAATATGGCACCATATTGGCACCTCAAGTGGTGCCTCCTTGGCCCACTTGAGCTCTGAAACTTGACACCAAGCTACCATCGCTGCCTCTTGTATGGACGTCCTCCTAATCTCATTTCAGTGTTGATATCCCGAGCCAGGCTGCCAGTGCTGCTTTCTGTCCTGTCCCAGCCTGCCCAAGTTTGACAACCTGTGCTGACAGAAGCAGTCTTTAAGGAAGATTATCCAAAGGTTATGCAAATGACTCAAACATGTCTACCATTCTCTACCCTGCTTCTACTCCAACTCTGTCCTTCCTGTGGCCTCACTAATTAGACCTGAGTCAATGATTGTGCCTCTAGACTGGTCAAGTCATGAATAACTTGGGGGATTCACTTATAAAATTCAGCAGAGCCAATTAGATACCTCTTCTGTGAGAGGATTTGGAGTTGGGAGATTGAGAGACCAAGGGAGCTGGCAATGGGGCAGAAGTTAAAAGCATATTGAGAGATGTTAGGCTGACAAAAGGACAGTGGCAGCCAGGTTGAACTAGGTGCCAAAGGAAGCAAAAGCTAATGGAGAGAGAAGGAGAGCAAATGTGCTGAGCAAAGCAGGTATGGCAGAACCATGCTATCTCTGGGAGATCCTGACCTGGCCTTATTTCCTGCCACGGTCTCAGCTGCAATTCCCACAGGACCAGCTGTCTTCCCAGGGATGGGCTGAGACTGATGTACGTCCAATGTGGGCCAGTCATTTGGCACCCCTTCAAAATAATATTCTTTAAATATTGTTTAACTAGAGAGTACAGGGAAAGACTAATTTTCTAATGCTAGAAATAAAGGATTTATTATAGGCACTTATTAAATGGGAGTTCCTGAACCAGACAACTTCATGGGAAAATAGGAAGTAATTTACAACCCATATAGTAAAACGGACTATGCAATAATTGGATCCTGACTTTAAGTCGGCTGTGATGGCTGACTTCAGGCACATGTCAGCTGGCTATTTTCAGTGTGGTGGCTTTGCTTGCAGATTGAAAGACAAATTGAAAAAAATTCTACAGTAAATGTTTTTGTACATCCATCTGTGACTGGATTGATGATTATATCTTGATAGAGTCTCAATATTATGTTTGCTAAGTGAAATGATGGGAACACTTTTGAGGCTATGGACACATATTGCCAAATTGCTTAAGAGAACATGAAAAATAAAGGACTAGACTTTTAATAATCAATGGTGGAAACGAGTTAAAATTAATAAAAGAACAATATTCTTTCTTACTAGGTGTATATGAGAGTGCCCATCTCAAACCTACTCTGTGGAGTTAACAAAGTTCTCAACAACTGACAATTTTGTAGGCAAACAAACAAACAATACAATAGTCCACTCCTACCATGGCATTTAGTAGTTTGAATTTGGTAACATAGTATTTTTAGTCACTTGAATTTGCTT
Organism: Lynx canadensis; assembly: GCF_007474595.2. Classification (NCBI taxonomy): domain Eukaryota; kingdom Metazoa; phylum Chordata; class Mammalia; order Carnivora; family Felidae; genus Lynx; species Lynx canadensis. The sequence continues at coordinate 33,097,901 of NC_044319.2, forward strand.
GTTGCCTTGTGAGATTGGGCACAATCTCTGTTCCCACCTCCCCCCCAAGTCAGCCATCATGAGAGGAGAAACATTTTGCTTCTGGTTACCATATAGAATTCCATCTCTTACTTTTGTTTTAAAAATTATTCTAACTTTTCTAATTATTCAAATTATTCTCAGCTCATTGTACAAGAAACAGCTCTGAAGTCTATAAAATGAAAGGCAAAAGACTCCTTCTTTAAATACAGTTGTGGTCATACTATATGTACTGTTCTCTAAGTTACTTTTCTTTTAAAACATTATGATTTTATAGTCAGTATGTGTAAAAATTTATAAAGCATTTCACTATAATTTAGAAACCTATCACTAGTGGTGGACATTCAGATTGCCTTCAGTTTTTCATGACTGTAAACAATGTAACGATCATTTACACTGGAATGAGGGCTCCACGGTAATGCACCGTGTCTCGCCTTCCTCACTCCCTGACAAAGCCCGGGCATTGGCACAGTGTGTGGCTCAGAGTGGACCCTTGATTTATATCGTTTGAAGATGAATGAATGTAATTTGGGAACATTTTTGCAACTTTGTGTGTAGAATAAACTTCTCAGATGTAAAGTTATGCCCTCTCTCCCCACCCATTCCTAATCTTGAAGTACCTTAGGTGGTCTTCTACTAACTGAAATCAATACTTATTTCAACAGGAATTCTCCTGGTCAAGCCCAACTCTCTCAAGCTATATATTCACACCATGCCAAATTCACTTTTCACTTTATTAATTTTATATTTAGCTGTGTTTCAAACATATGACTTTGCCAATGTTTGCAACAAGAAGCTGCAGATAAAATCAATTAGGTGTCTTTATTATTAGAAAAGTTTTGCTAACATCTCAATGGGCAGGAGCATGGGGAAAAAATTCACAGAATAGAGAATATAAATATCCTATAAACACATGAAAATGAAATGAATTCAATCGTTACCTGACTTTTGTTAAATATCTACTACATGCCAGATGCTATTGTAGGAAATAAGGATTTTATGGTAACCAAAAAAAATACTACTGCTCTCAAAGAGACAGGGACCTCACACGTCCCATTTCACAAATAAAGATTTTAAAATTTTAACTACTAAACTCCTTTTTGTTTTACCTACAAAAATTGTCAATTGCTGAAAACTTTGTGAACTCTGCAGAATAGGTATGAGAGGAACACTCAGGTCTATACTCAGAGTGGGAATGGGGCATGATGCTTATACTCATATAAATTCTTTTTTTATTTTTGTGTATTTAAAAAGTCTAGTCTCTTATTTTTCATTGTATCTAAGGCAGTTTGGAAATACAGCAATAGCGTTAAAAATGTTTCCATCAGGGGCGCCTGGGTGGCGCAGTCGGTTAAGCGTCCGACTTCAGCCAGGTCAGGATCTGGCGGTCCGTGAGTTCGAGCCCCGCGTCAGGCTCTGGGCTGATGGCTCGGAGCCTGGAGCCTGTTTCCGATTCTGTGTCTCCCTCTCTCTCTGCCCCTCCCCCGTTCATGCTCTGTCTCTCTCTGTCCCAAAAATAAATAAAAAACGTTGAAAAAAAAATTAAAAAAAAAATGTTTCCATCATTTCACCATCATCATTTCATCATTTCACCCATCAGTAAATCTAGTGCTAAGAATTTATCTAGGAAATAATCATCAACTTAGTGACAGGCTAACATATAAGACATCTATTGCAGGGTTTTTAAAGGGTTTTTAAAAAAATATTTATTTTGAGGGGCGCCTGGGTGGCTCAGTCGGTTGAGCTTCTGACTTCGGCTCAGGTCATGATCTTACAGTTCGTGAGTTGAGCCCTGCGTGGGCTCTGGGCTGATGGCTCAGAGCCTGGAGCCTGCTTCCAATTCTGTGTCTCCCTCTCTCTCTGCCCTCCCCCCGTTCATGCTCTGTCTCCCTGTCTCAAAAATAAATAAATATTTTTAAAAAAATAAAAATATTTATTTTGAGAGAAAAAGAGAGAGGATGTGCACATGTGGGGGAGGGACAGAGAAAGAGGAAGAGAGAGAGAGAATCCCAAGCAGTCTCCATGCTGTCAGTGCAGAGCCCAACGTGGGGCTCCATCTCACAACCATGAGATCATGACCGTGAGACATGAGACCATGATCTAAGCCAAAACCAAGAGTCAGAGGCTTAACTGACTGAGTCACTAAGAGGCCCTGCAGGATTTTTAAAATAGCAAAACATTGGAAGTAACCTAAATATCTGGCAGTAGGAAAATAATTGTCCGATATCTATATCTATCTATATCTGGAAAGAAATTCTCCAAAATATTGTCATGATTATGAATGACTTATTTTCAGTTTTATACTTTTCTTCATTTTTCAGATTTTCATAATGTGTGTATAATTTTTAAAATCATAGAAACTTTAAGAAACTTTCAGAAAGTTGTTGGGCCATTGCTCTTTTCATTACTTTGTGCCTTCATTTATAGTCTTTTATTTACGAAAAACAGTGTTTTATGAGAAATTGATTACAGATACTATTTGCTTCCTGCAGTATCTCTTTCTTTTGCCTATAATCTTTTTTTAAAAATTTTTTTCAACGTTTTTATTTATTTTTGGGACAGAGAGAGACAGAGCATGAACGGGGGAGGGGCAGAGAGAGGGGAGACACAGAATCGGAAACAGGCTCCAGGCTCTGAGCCATCAGCCCAGAGCCTGACGCGGGGCTCGAACTCACGGACGAGATGGTGACCTGGCTGAAGTCGGACGCTTAACCGACTGCGCCACCCAGGCGCCCCTTTTTTTTTCTTTTTCTTTTTTAAAATTTTTTTTTCAACGTTTTTATTTATTTTTGGGATTCTTTTGCCTATAATCTTATCTATATACTGACCTTATTCTTTTGTTGTTGTTGTTAAGAAAATTCAAGAGCCAAATTTGAAACTTAAGCACAGCATCTATGTGGAGTCTAAGTTTGGCACTTTTAAATATTCTTTTCTTTTTTTGTTTTTCGAGTTTATTGAAGTATATTGACACACAATGTTACATTAGTTTCAGGTGTTCAACATAGTGATTTGATAAGTTTTATCTTCTTTTCTTAAGACCTAGTTTTCTACTTGTGTATTTCCAAATAGAGTATATTTGTTCTAAGCCTTTTAAAAGTCCTTGGTGAGTAAATGTAGACATGAAGGATGGTAGAACCCTCCTATTTTCACCAGGAAGGGCACCTGAACAAAATCAATTGTCTAGAAGCATTAAGGAGCTATGACTCCTTAAGCCCACCCACCCCCACCGCAGCCTTTCAAGGGGGGAAGATGGAGCAATGGCTGTCCTGGATAGCATCATATTGTTCTTAACCTATACTAAGTTGTTACTGTCTTCAGCAGGGAGTCATCTCTCCCCCTTCAAATCTCTATGTGCCCCTCTTGCGGGGCTGAGTCCCAGAACCTGAAGATGAGTCCAGCAGGTTCTGTCTCAGTCCTTCATGTTTGCCTAAACACAATCTCTTGAATTTAGGCAACAATGACTCCTGAAATTTCTATGTCCAGGTTGTTGATTCTTACTTGAATCTCCTTTTTGGCCTTCTTCCAGACCTTGTAGATGACATCTATACATGTACATACCTCCTCTCCCACTGTCTCTCCCCATTCCCCTCAAAACAGTGCAAATCTGCAGCAGCACCCACCTCCTGCCCATGTAAACACCTCTATTCACATATATAAACACTTCTACTCACCTTGGAAAGTATGGTTCCTGAAAATGATTTCTGAGGTAATTGGATTTAAGGGTAAAGATTCGTCTTAGAAAAATATAAAGCAATTGGGTGAATGATAAATCACCCCTTCTTATTCTAACTCCTAGGCCCCTTTGCATCCTAGACATTGACCTTGACCCTCCTCTCCCCACTGCACTCCAAGGCATATCCATACATTGAGGCATTGTTTAGGGCTTTTCAGGAAAAAGTAGGTATACAGAGCTGAAGGGAGGGATGAGATTAGCATCTGTATATTCTTGTCCTGATGCAAAACACCATTATGGGTATTCCAAATCCTGTTAGTTGATATGTGTAGTTGAGAAACCTGGTTTCCCCCTCACCCCCACTCCCCCTCTCCGTAATGTTGAATTCTTGAAACAGGTTTGGACCACACAGGCAGCCCTTAACCGACAAACAGGTTAAGGTCCAACAAGTGACTTCATACATTGGTTTGAGTTTTCCCACAAAAGCATTGTCTTATGAGGTATTTGCCACTGGCTACTCATCTCATAATATGCCTGAAATACTACACATCTGTGTAAAAAAAATATATGAAGCAATTCTGGAAATGGATAAACCAGAAAAGGAATACATTTGAATAAGACTTAAAAAATATATACAGAAAGTTGATCATTTTAAAAGAGGACTTACTTGGAGAATCATGAATAGGTAACTGGAGACCCTTATGGAGCTCTCAATGAGAGGTCTGAGCATTCACAGTTTATTGGCAGGGTTCTCTTAGTCCTTTAGTTTTTCATTTTGAATATTTAAAGAAACTCAGTCTTTTGTTATGTCTAGTTGCACTTCAAAATATGTCTTAACGTTTTTCTTGATATAGAAGAATTAATATCCCTACATTTATCCTGGTCCAGTGTGGTTAGTATTTTTAGTATAACTGTTGTTAGTAGTATTTGTATCACCAAGAGAGCCAAAAAAGAAAGGGGGGGGAGGAAGTAGAATTTTAAAGGTAATTTTCCAAAATGTAGTAGATTAGAGGAAGAGGAAATGTTTAAAGGGCTCTGGTGATAGATGGAAAGAACTTCATGTGAAGTGAGATTCTTAAGAGGAGAAAGAGGCAGGGAATCACAGAGTTTGTCTATGATAAAGGAGGGGCGGAGAAGCAGCATTAGAAGTTGGATTCTGGCTGTCACGTGTGTAACTGATGTGATGGGCCATCGTTACAGGGGTCACAGAGCCAAGGGGCATGAAAATGGAATGACCTTTACTTTTTGAAAACTGAACCTGCCTCCAGAAGACCCATTTTGATTAACGGCAGATAAACTTTTTCCAGATGTTTTCAAATGTTCTTTGCCCAAACCAGTGATTTCTTTTCCAGTTGCATTGGAGAATTAATATCTTTGTTTCACAAATACCATCTCGACATTCTTGCCCCATTGCCTCCTGTACTGCTGTCTGATGGAAGGGGTTTTGTGTTCATGATGGATCTTGAATCTGGAGAGATGGAATCTGGAGTGTGTATATGGTATGCAGTAGTCACATGGGGTGGCCTAGAGGGAATACCACCTTCTAGTCTTGTATGCATCTTGGCACGGATGATGTGGGAGACACTGTTAGTTGTTTATCAACATCAGTGTCTTTTATAGACACTGGTTTTCAGTTGGACACAAATCCACTTTGAGTAGAGACCACAATTGCAGCCAGCTGTGGCAGAAGAGAAGTATACAACTTTCTTTAAAAAAAATTTTTTTAATGTTTATTTATTTTTGAGAGAGAGAAAGAGAGACACAGAATGCAAGTGGGGGAGAGGCAGACAGAATCTGAAGCACGCTCCAGGCTCTGAGCTGTCAGCACAGAGCCTGATGTGGGGTTCGAACTCGTGAACGACAAGATCATGACCTGAGCCGAAGACGGATGCTCACCTGACTGAGCCACCCAGGAGCCCTGAAGTATACAACTTTCAGGTTTTATTCTTCTTTCTCCATTTTCTCTAGCTAGAATTCTGATGTGATAGTGAACCATCCTGGACATACAGGTGAGGATAACATCCCAGGGATGATGGTTCTGAGATAGAGAGTTTCCTGGACAACTTCGTGGGGGCAGAACCACCATATCAGCCTTGCTTATTCCAGCTGTTTTATGAGAGAAAAATAAATTTTGATTTGTGTAAGCTAGCATTGATTTGGGTGTTTGTTATAGTAGCTCAACTTATAGCCAAACTAGCATATGGTAGAAGGAGGGGAGGACTAATCAGTGTAATAACTAGATATTATATATCCATAGAAACTTGATCAGTAGGTGCCCCAAATGGTGTTGAATGATGGGTAGATGTGGACTGTAAGGAAATTCCCAGAGGCAGCAATACTGTTTTGATGCTAAAGCATATTTAAAGCTGAGGCTTTAAAGAATGTATTAAAAGTATAGGATTTCTATGTATTGCAGTACCTGGAAATGCATTGGAGATAACAACAATTGCTTATCACCATAATTCAATAAGGGACTTAATGTATTCCCTGAAAGGAATGATTAAAAATTCATCCCAATACTCTTTGGCTGACCTTAGGATCTATTTGAGGATTAGCATCCCATGTTTATGGAATTCAGATTTTAAGGAAGGATAATGACCATGTTTGCTGAATGTTTAAAAAACAGCATAGGAAAGAAAAATTCTTCAGTTAGGGAGAGAAAGCAAAGCGTCTGTACTTTGCAAATCACAGACATGCTTCAAAGCAAACAGGCTGAACTTTTTGGGCTACACAAACAGCAGACATGAAGGATAGTAGTTCAACTAGATTTTCCACCTCTGAGTCCACAAACATTATGAAGCGACATTTAGTAGGTATGGAAGAGGTGTGGAGGAAGAGGTTATCAGACTTTCATCATGCCCTTGGGCTCCTACAATAATTCTTATTCTTTCTGAGAACATTAAGACTCTCTGTACGTTATAGAAGTTAAATTTCTCTAGCCAAAGATCAAGACACGCTCTCTTGCCTAGAGTGGATATATTATTTAATCAACTAAAATCATTAAAGCCACCTACACCATGACTGATGTGAGGGTTTGGCCAATGCCCTAGGATGTATTGGGATGTGCCCAGCACCCTCCCACTCAGTATGCATCCGGAAGCTCTCCCTTCCTTTCAGCCTGGAGAGAGGCTGTGTCTGGGGAGGGGTGGGGAGTCTGTGTTGTCTGGGAAGCACAGGGATGCATATCAATCACTCTGTTTGGCGGGTAGCACAGACACACTGCCCTTTTATCCCATCACTATGCAGGCCTTTCCTGTCCAGGAAATAGAATTCTTTACAACATAGATGGTGTTCTTAGTTACAGTAATACCTAATAATAGTTGGGAAATATTTAAGAATTTACAAAGTCTTCAGGTTATTTGTTTTTTTTGTTATTTGTTTTTACAGGAACCACTTTTAAATGGCTCGTTTTAATCCTGGTGTTTGCACCTTCCAGTCACATCCTTCTGACTAATCAACAAATACGTGTGGGACTTCTCTCCTGGATGCATGAGAAAAGTGGGCCTAGGAATCCCTCAAGCTGGAAACTCTCTAGCTTTTTATTGGTGATAACTTCTGATACTGTCACCATCCAAAGCATCAAGGACCTTTCTTGGTCACAGTGTTCTCTTCATGAATATTTCTCTGTACACGCTCTCTCCCTACCCTGTTCGTTGTTTAAATAGAACTTTTAAGGTAGTAAGTTCCGATTTTGGAGAACATCCCCAATATAGGCAGATCTGTTAATGATATGATGTGCTTGTTTCTGTTCTTTATTTCATTTAGCCTTAGTTTAATCCACTTATCAGACAACTGTATGTTAAAATATTTCACGTCTCAGTTCTACCTTTGTATCATCAACGAACTTTACCAACCTACAGTTCTTGGTCATGGCAGAAGCAAGATCATGTTTATCCATCATGACCAGGTCTCTCCCTTAGTATCAGAATGGGCTATTCCTCCACAGTCTCCCAAAGCCCCTTTAGACTTCCATTTCTAGGTCACAAACCACCAAGCTTCTCGTGGGCACTCTGCATTACTGCTCTTTCTCTGTTACTCCCAAGGATCTTGTAGCCCATCTACCTTTAACAGCCCCCCATTTCTTATGACCCAATTTGTTCTTTAACCGTGTCTCTTTTCCTCAGGATGTGTGCTTCTCATTGAGTTTACACACCCAAGCCTCATATTCATATGTCTGCCTATTCATGTATAGGGTCAAGCTGTTAATCAGCTTTTGCTTAATATCACTGTGTTATTATTTATTTATTTATTATTTATTTATTTATTTATTTATTTATTTATAATTTTTTCCCACTGTGAACATTGAAAATTCTAGTTTATATTGTGTTACTTTTCTGCATGGAAACTGACAAAAATTCACATTCACCGCAGAGCCCCCAACACCATCCCTGCTACTTCTCCTACTCTTACCTTCCATCGTGGTCCCTGCCCCACTCACCAGCCTTCGAGGACACGACAACAATGCTTCCGTTGCTCTGCTTCAGCATAGGCAAGGCAGTAGCACTCAGGACCACATAACTGAGGAAGTTGACTTCCATGCTTCTGCGCACGATGTGGATATCACCACTAAACAGATTCATAGAAGTGTTGGTGATGTGGTTGAGAATAAGCATGTCTAGTCCCCCTGCAAGAGATGGCTGTGTTGAGAGAAACTGTCTGGGGTGATACCTTTCCTCTCAACCTCCCCCCTTCCCTAAAGCTCCCTAGTCACCCCTAGAGCAAAGTCAAGAAGAGGAGGGAGGAGAGCAGCCTCACCCATGAGCTTTCCAGCTTTGGCAACAAATTGCTCTGCGAAGGTCATATTCTCCATGGTGCCAGCAATGTAGTGTGCTGAGGCTGCTCCAAGCTCCAGGCAATGGGATACTATCTGCGGGGACACAGCAACAATGGCGTCAGTCTTGGCCGTAGACTTTGGGAGCAATCTCTGAAGTAATGGGGGTTTAAGTGAGAAACTGCTCACAAACCTGTTTTGATAAGAAATGGTAGGGATATGTGTGTGTAAGCATGAGTTCAATGAATGTGTGTGTGTTGCTAAATGCAACCTGACACGATCTTTGTCTTAGGCTGTAAGTTAAGTAAATCATCCCTGTGCTGGGGTTTAAGTTAATGGCTTGTGCTTATGAGTTTCTGTGAATAGATGTGTCTGAATGCATTATTGGTATGGATGCTTGTTTCCATGTGGGTAGCCCTAGGTTTGTGACTCTTTGTAGCCTTAGGTTTGTGAGTCTGAGTATATGAGAAAACATGTGTCTGAGTCTGCATGGGGATGAGAATGTGAATTTGTGAGTAGGTACTAGAATTTTGGTATCTGAGCACATATCTATATATCTGTGATTCCATGTGTAAATATGGGTGAATAGGCATGTCTATGAGCATGTATAGCCCAAGAACTTTGTGTCTGTATGTGTGTGCATGGGAATGAATACTTAAATGCATTATCTTTATATTCCTGTGGGTGTTGAATCTGTGTGTGTGTGTGTGTGTGTGTGTGTGTGTGTGTGTGTTTGCATCTATGTATGGACGTGTCAGCTTCTGTGTGTTGGCCTGTGTATGTGAGTATATACAATACATCTAGACATGAGAGAGTACATGTGTCTGTGGGCACAGAACCCTCACCTTCTTTAGATTTTCTTTAGACCTTGCTGTCACCACCACATGGGCTCCCATCTTTGCCAGATGATAGGCCATCTGTTCTCCAATCCCCTTGCTGGCCCCTGTGACAATCACTTTCTTTCCTTGGAGCATCTCTGTGAAACCAAAAAGAAGTGAGGACCATTCCCAACTTGGCAGCAATATTCCTTCCTCTCTGGATGTGGGCAGCCTTATCTCAATGTCTAAAGGTTATGAGCCCAGATCAACTTTTCTCAAACTGTATAAATCAATGAAGGAACAGTTCAAGTTTCATAAACATGCTCTGAAATGGAGGTTTAACTTGATTGCTCAAAACAAGCCTTCTTGCTGTCCTTTCTAAAAATGTTCATTGACAGAGGTTTCAGCTAAAACACTAGAGTTCCAGACATTTCTGGGCTCATCCAATTTTGCTCATTTGAAATAAAACCCAAAAAGTCATCAAAACACATGTGCTCATAGAGATTCCAGGGATTTTCTCTCACTTCTATTTAGTCATCAACTCCAGAATCCTTTCTTGCTTCCCACTTATCAGTCTCTCCTTGGAGCCCAATTATCTGGCTGTGTTGTAAATTTTGGAATTACCCTCATTTTTGTAAGGAATCTGAAATTACTTTCCATTAAGGGTGCCAAATAAAGCATGGACTATTTGGCAATCTGTTGGCTACATGATTACCCCTCCCCACACTCTATTACCCATAGCCCATGTCTAGAAGACACAGAAATACAGTCCCACCCCAGGGTTCCTCTTGTTCAGCAACTTTGGGGATCAGGAACTCATCTGGATCCTCAGAAACACTCCAGCCACCCCTATGTTTTTTATCTATTCCTCCAGAATTAGATACATTGGTACTTACCTGGTCTGAATTCCTCATTCGCAGAATAGTAGTAGTAGGCCAAGAAGATCCCCAGAATGGGGGGGAGATATTTTTTCATAAAAGCCATCAGACACAGACCTGGCCCGAGGAGCCCTGTAGGACACACAGAGAGAACCTACAGAGCTTTCTACAACCTCCCAGTCAGGCAGCAGCCTCTGAATTGTGACATCAGGGACGGGGGAGGCTGGAGTAGTCTCAGGCAGTGCTAGCCAATTTCCCTGTCAGAGCAGCGATTGGCTTTGGGTGGGATCCCATTCGTCCCTGGCAGCCTGTGTGGTGGATTTCATAATGGACAATGTTTACTCCATTTCATTGAGCAAGAAGAGACTTCCAGATGGCCAAGCTCATGACTGTACAGGACTGGATTCCTGAACATCCCTACCCAGAGCCCATCTTCCTCTTAACACCATTTATGCCAAGAATCAACGGCCGTTCAAAAGTGGTACGTCAAAGGCAGAGAGAAAGTGTGTGCGGGGCTTCTGGGGAAATGTGAGTAATAGCAAAACAAGCCAAATTCAAGCCAAATCTCACTCTTGGCCCCACCTCCCAGTCGGAAGCAATTAAAAATAACAGCACAAAACAGAAAAATAAGCTTAAGAAAAAAATGTGCACATTTGGGGGGGGGGAAGAAACAAGCCCTATAAGCCCCACACTCAAGTTCAATGAACAAGTATTACAACATCAAAGGGGAATGCAAGCCAGCAAGAACCCAGATGGCGGGAAACCCAAGACCAGTTCAAGACTCTCTCTCAGGCAAGTGCAACGGAACGTACACTTATTACTTTAACAGCAAATAAAGAAGAAATAATGAGTGCCAAAAAAAAAAAAAAAGGCACTAAGCTATTAAACTGGGTCTTGTAAATGCTATAGAGGCACAAGAACTGTAAAGATGCAAAGGAGAGGAGACCTGGTCCAGAAACAGAAGGAATTCGCATTGTTGAAGCAAAATTTGCCCCCCAAGGTCTACATCCGGCTAAAGACGGATCTAGTAACAATCAAAGGACCAGGGGAAAACCCCCTAGTTATTTAGAATGTGTCACAGATATATAGAAATAACCACTTTGGTATGTCTGCAGCAAGAACTCAGTAAGGAACAATCCTCCAAAAAAGAATTTGAGAGATATTATTGTTAAGTTTTTCAACTTAAAAAAACAAACTAACCAACCATAAAAATTCTCTCATCACAGAGCAAACCCAAAATTCTGCAAATTACCAACAGAGCCAAGAAAAACCACTTAAATGTTAGGATAAGAATGGGTATCTGTGTTTTGGGAGGATGAATATGGTTTGAGGGCAGGAGTTGGGGGCTCACACAAGATTAAGAGAAATTGACTTATGGCCACAAGTACAGTATGTGGAAACACTCGGTGAGTTTTCACTTCAGAGTAAGGGAAAACAATTTTTTTTTTTTTTTTAAATTTTTTTTTTCAACGTTTATTTATTTTTGGGACAGAGAGAGACAGAGCATGAACGGGGGAGGGGCAGAGAGAGAGGGAGACACAGAATCGGAAACAGGCTCCAGGCTCTGAGCCATCAGCCCAGAGCCTGACGCGGGGCTCGAACTCACGGACCGCGAGATCGTGACCTGGCTGAAGTCGGACGCTTAACCGACTGCGCCACCCAGGCGCCCCAAGGGAAAACAATTTAAGACCCAGAGGAGATGAAATAATTTATCAACAAAGGCTCACAGCTGTGAAGTTCACATCCAGGAAACAGTGGCGATTTGACAACAGTTGAGGGCTAGCTAGAGCTCAAGGTTATGGAGGACAAAATAGAAAAAAATATATAAAGAAAATTCAAGTGGGAAATTACATTACATACTGACAGAATTCCAAGATATATATGCATCATTTTATCAGGGGCTTTATGCTGCCAAGACATGTTACATACTAGGCTCCATTTTCATCTCTGGAGGGAAGGAAATTGAAACATTTCATTTTTCTTAGTACCATCCTATTAATAGTAAAATTAGAGAATACAAGGAAAAATTGCTTTAAAATATGATGCTGAAGTGACAGAAAGATGGACAGATGAGGGAAGTTTATAGTCTGATTAAAAAAAGACTTAAGGTATACTACAGAAAGCATACACTTAAAGAAAGCAAAAGTAATAACAAGTGAGATAGGGTTGATGGAACATAAAACAAATGCATCAACTATTGCTGATTGTTGGTTAAATGAAAAATGAAGTCCACATTGTGCTGCTTCAGAAGACACATTTAAACACAAACAGGCACACACAAAAACACACACAGACATTTTAATAATTAGCTATTGTGCTAGAAAATAAGGATACAAAGAAAGCTTTCAGTAATTTTTGTGAAATAGATGAAATAATTTTTAACCAATAAAATGCATTAATAAGAAATGAGGACACCATATAATGGTAGATGATACATTAAGTCTGAGCAGTTCTTAAATTTTTTGGTCTCAGCATCCCTGCACAATCTTAAAAATTATTGAGGATCTCAATTTGTGCATAGAGGCATACTTAAGAGATATTGTGGATTCAGTTCCAGACCACCACAATAAAGCAAATGGTACAACAAAGTGAGTCAAATGAAGCACACACAAAAGCTATGTTTATACTATACTGTAGCCTATTTAGTATGCAATAGCCTTATGTCCAAAACATGTCTATGCCTTCATTTAAAAATACTTCACTGCTTAAAAAAAATGCGAACCATCATCTGAGTTTTTAGCTACTTTTAATCTTTTTGCGGGTTGAGGGTTGTGCCTCAATATTGATGGCTGCTTACTGATCAGGGTGGTGGTTGGTGATGGTTGGGGTGGCTGTGGCAATTTCTTAAAATAGGACAACAATAAAGTTTGTCACATTGGTTGACTCCTTTTCCTCATGAATGATTTCTCTGTAGCATATCATACCATTTGATGGCATTTACCCCCAGTAGAACTTCTTTCAAAATCGGAGTCCGTTCTCTCAAACCCTGCCACTACTTAGTATGTTTATGCAATATTCTAAATTTTTTGCTGTCATTTCAACAATCTTCATAGCATCTTCAGCAAAAGTACATTTTTGAAGAAACCACTTTGTTTGCTCATCGATAACAAGCAACTCCTCATTCATTAAGTATTCTCATGAGATTGTAGCAATTCACTCACATCTTCAGGCTCCACCGCTAATTCTAGTTCTCTTGCTCTTTCCACCACATCCGCAGTGACTTCCTCCACTGAAGTCTTTGAACCCCTCAATGTGATCCAATCAACTTCCAAACTCTTGTTAATGTGAATAGTTGAACCTTTCCCCATAAATCATGAATGTTCCTGGTGGCATCTAGAATGTTTCGATTCTAGGTTTTCATTTTACTTTGCCCAGATTCATCAGAGGGATCATTGTCTATGGCAGCTATAGCCTTATGAAATATATTTCTTTAAGGCTTTTTTTTTTAACGTGTATTTATTTGTTTTGAGAGAGAGTGAGCGAGCATGCGTGTATGAGCGTAGGGGAGGGGCAGAGAGAGGGAGACAGAGAATTCTTAGCAGGCTCCGCACTGTCACACAGAGCCCTACACTACGCTCAAACTCACAACCTTTGAGATCATAACCTGAACTGAAATCAAGAGTCGGATGTTTGACTGAGACACCCAGATGTCCCTGATATGTATTTCTTAAGTAATGGAAAGTCAAAATTACTCCTTGATCCATGGGCTGCAGAATGGATGTGTTAGCAGGCATGAAAACAACATTAATCTCATTGTACATCTCCACAGAAGTCCTTGGGTGACCAGATGCATTGTCAATGAGCAGTAATATTTTGAAAAGAATTTTTTTTTTCTCTCTGAACAGTAAGTTTCAACAGCGGGCTTAAGATATTCTGTAAATGGATGTGCTGTCATTCAGTCTTTTTTGTTCCATTAGTAGAGCACAGGCAGAGTCGATTTAGCATCATTTTTAAGGACCCTAGGATTTTTGGAATGGTAAATGAGCATTGGCTTCAACTTAAAGTCACTAGCTGCATTAGCCCTTAGGAAGAGAGTCAGCTTGTCCCTTGAAACTTTGAATCCCAGCATTGACTTTTCCTCTGTAGCGGTGAAAGTCCTGGATGGCATCTTCTTCCAATAGGAGGCTGTTTTGTCCACGTAGAAAATCTGTTGTTTAACGTAGCCACCCTCATTAATTACCTTAGCTAGATCTTCTGGATCACTTGTTGCAGCTTCTACATCAGCACTGGCTGCTTCGCCTTGCAGTTAGTTTATGTTATGGAGACAGCCTCTTTCCTTAAACTTTATGAACCGACCTCTACTCCTTCTACAGCTTCCTCACCTCTCAGCCTTCATAGAATTGAAGAGAGTTAGAGCCTTGCTCCTGAACAGGCTTTGGCTTAAAGGAAGGTATGGCTGTTTGATCTTCTATCCAGACCACTTAAACTTTTTTCATATCAGTAATAAGGCTGTTTTGGTTTCTTATCATTTGTGTGTTCACTGGAGCAGCATTTTTAATTTTCTTCAAGAACCTTTCCCTTGTATTTACAACTGGGCTTGTATTTATAACTGGCACAAGAGCACTAGCTTTCAACCTATCTTGGCTTTTGACATGCCTTCTTCACTAAGGTGAATAATCTGTAGCTTTTGATTCAGTGTGAGAGATGCGCGCCTCTTCCTTTCCCTTGAACACTTAGAGGCCATTGTAGGGTGACTAGTTGGCCTCATTTCAGTATTGTTGTGTCTGAGGGAATAGGGAGGCCTAACAGGAGGGAGGGAAATGAAGGAACAGCCAGTTGGTGAGCAGTCAGAACACTATTTGTTGATTAAGTTTGCTGTCTAACGGCACAATTTATGGAGCCCCCAAAACAATTACAATACTAACATCAAAGATCACTGACCACAGATCACCATAACAAATATAATAATAATGAAAAAGTTTGAAATATTGTGAGAATTACCAAAGTGTAGCACAGAGACACAAAGTGAACAATGTTGTGGTAGACTGGCTCGATGCCGGGTTGCCACAAAACTTCAATGAACAAAAAGCCCAATATCTGCAAAGCACAAAAAGCAAAATGCGATAAAATCAGGTATGCCTACATGTGGGTTTTACTGCTGATATTGTTGTATTAGAAATTTAGACCGAGAGGGTGCTTGGCTGGCTCAGTCAATAAGAGCATGCAACTCTTGATCTTGAGATCGTGAGTTCAAGCCCCATGTTGGATCGAGAGACTACTTACAAAATTAAAACAAAATAAGAATGGAGGATTCTTTAAAAGAAATTGAGACTGAGAATTTTAAAGAAAAATTTTTAATGTTCTATTTTATATTTGAGGAGAGAGAGAGAGAGAGCATGAGCAGGGAGGGGCAGAGAGTTGGAGACAGAATGTGAAGCAGGCTCCAGTGTCTGAGCTGTCAGCACAAAGCCCGATGAGGGGCTTGAACTCCTGAACAGTGAGACCATGACCTGAGCTGAATTTGGACACTTAACTGACTGAGGTACCCAGATGCCCCAAGAATTTTTTTTAAGTAAGCTCTATGCCTAACATGGGGCTCGAACTCACACCCTGAGATCAAGTGTTGCATGCTCTACCCACTGAGCCAGCCAGGCACCCCAAGACTGAGAATTTTTTTGAAACTCAAGAATACATAAGTATACATTGCTTTGTATTATCACACATCCTGTAGCCTCTAGAAAACTTGTGAAAGACTGATAAAGAAAGGAGGCAAATAATGTCTTAGTATGATTATGAAAATAGTGGACCTTTCAAACCTCCTTTCAAGAGGGTCTTAGGGATACATTTGTGCCACACTTTGACCACGTTATGTAATAAACATTGATCCACGGTATGTCCATATTTTCATGCCTGTGTCTCTCATTAGCTTGTAAGCTCCTGGAGGATGTGGAGTGTGTCTTTTTATCTTTGTCTCTCTCCATCTCCCCCTAGCCTGGCTCCAAAATAGGCATTCCATGAAATTTGCTGTTTTAGTGTTTCCGAGGTGCTGCAACAATGAGAAAATTGCTATCTTTCTGCAGCCTGATTTAATCTAGAGAAATCACTGGGATTCAGCATTCTAGTTAGAACCTATCCGCCCCATTCCCTACTCCTCTTCTAGTGGTTCTCAACAAAGTTAAAAAAAAAAAAAAAGACAAAAGGAAATATGACTGTTTCACCTAGCATTCGTTTTGAGTCAAATTTTCATCAGTCAAGTAAAGTTCCTTTCCCTGCCATGGCAACAAAGCTAGCTATTCACTCCAGTCCTTCATGCTGGCCCTCCTTTGTAATGCATCGACTATGTACACTTTAGAGCAGGCTTTCAATGAAATAGGTAAACACAAGCTAGAAATTTTCAAAAACTCAGAGTGGGTCCACTCAGCTGGAGGTGCATGTCCCAGCCCAGCCAGGAATTCTGATTTGATCATTCTCACCTGAATCAATGGCTCAAGAAATAACAAGGTGAGAAGATCACGGCATTGAACGGGAAAGGGACCATGAGGGATGGGCCAGATCCAGTAGGACTAAGAAGGGGGTGGCAAGACTGTGGGGAGGGGCAGCCAAAGAGGAATTTTCATGCATTTGGCATAAAATGTGGATCATGAAAGGTGCACCTGTCATTTCTGAGGCAGCAGCAGCTGTGGGGATTTTCAGGACTGTTTAGTAGCTTTGTTAAGTGGTCTCTTCTTTTTGAAAACTAATCCTACCAGAGGTAGAGTGGGAAGATCTTAGAGTAAAAGGTGGTTGAACCCTCTCATTTTGGAGATTCTCCCTTTCCTGAGAAAATACTGTCAATGCGCTGAGACAGGAAAGGACCTTAGCATAATATTAGAATGAATAAAATTCTCCCTTTCTCTACCCTTGCCACCTGCCTCATTCCAGTTTCTCAGTTCTGACTTTTTAGGAACTCCTAAGTCTATGCCATGGCTGCCAAAATCTGTTCCTAGCTATGGAAACAACCATCATTTTATATCATTTTATCTAATAACATGGGTTCCTCCCCACTCCCTCCTTTCTTTTCCTTCTCCTGCATATCTAGTGAGGTGTGGGGGAGGAGTTCTTTGTCAACCTTCTGTATGGCCCCACTCCTAATGGACAGATTTTCTCATTTTCTAACAGAATCTCAAGATAGGGGCAAATGAACTAGAGATGGGATAAAGTGCCCTGTGTGTGTTTCCTGTCCTAACCCGTCACATATAATCTGTGGCAGGGGAACTCTTGGGGCAGACTACCTGGAATCCATTTGTGTGGGAAAGCCAAGAGCCTCTTGGGAAAGAACAGGTACCTGATGAGACCCAGAGCATGGTCTGATCCCTGCCCCTCAGAGGGAGTGGGGCAGATACAATTCTAAACATGCTGCGGTTGCAGTTTTTTCAGGTTTTTCTCTGGCCTAGCTCCCATGGATTTGCATCTGAGCGTGGAGGAGAGATAGGGCCCATCTACAGTAACAGAAAAAGTTACTCCCTGGAAACTTTGGTAAAACACTGGTAGTATGAGGAGCAGTGGAAGAGGCCCACACAGCTGAAATGGCTGGCTCCAGCAAAGTCACCACATAGCTCACACAGTTTTGGCCCATCTAGCAGTTTTTTTCTTGGTCATTCAATCCAGCTTTCAGGAACACATCAAGATGGTATGGCAGCTTCAGCTGGGTGAGTTTCTTTAGGGTGCCAGTGCCTTCAGCATTAGACAGAAGCCACTTCCCTTTGGTGGAAAGTAGGTTTGCCAAATTAGCAAATAGAAATACATGACACCAAATTAAATTTGAATTGCAGAATACATTTTTTGGAATATATATAATTAACAAATATATAAGAACCATGGATATATGTAAGCAACAAATACATTTTTGGGCTATGTATAATCTCAACTATTGTGTTAGGAGGGAAAAAAATTTCCTATACCCTTTAAAGTTCTTCTAGCTGGTCTAAGAATGAAATTGACCTAAGACAGGTTAACAGGAGAAAGTCAAAGAAAAGTTTAATAACATATATACCTCCTATATACATGGAAAAAACCCAGGAAAACTAACTCCCTGAAAAGGTGAAGCTACACCCAAAATACCATCTCCAGCTAAAGACGAAAGATGGGGTGGGGGGGGTCAGCTATGGGAAGTTCCTGGGGAAAGTACCATATTCAAGGGTAAGGTTGTTCTGTAGGTTTATATCTAAGCTTTCTCCATTGATAACAGTTTCTAGAGAATTAGACTCACCCCTCCTTCCTAGTATTGAGGCAGATACCCTTCTAAATGGAGATTTCCCTTATACATATAAATGTCTCTTGCAAAAAGGTAACTTCTACTTGGTTTTCAGAGCTTCTCTTGTGTCTGCAGTTTATTAAAAATAACCAACTTAGAATAATCAATGTGCCAAAAAGGCATATCTTGGGGTGGTAAAATTTGCTTTCTTACAATTGAATGGGATATACTTATACTAAAACTGTATTCATTGTTTATCTGAAATTCAGGTTCAACTGGGCATCCTGGGACTGGGAAACTGGGCCTTAGGTGTGGACAAAACATTCTTGATCATGGCTGCTGATAGCAGAGGGCAGACTACCTCATCCACCCTCATACAATGAAACCCAGCAGTCTGGCCACAAACAGCCCCAAAAGGGCTCTTAGTAGCAAGGAGGAAAAGGGACATACATGCCACATGGTGGCTGAGGGGAGATTTCATCTACTAACATTTATTTAGTACTTACTATGGGTCAGGTCCTATGAATGAAAGGCAAATAAAATGCTTTCTAAGTCTCAAAAGAAGACATACATGGAAGTAAGTGAAATAGAGTTACCAGTGATATGATAGAAGTCTATGGTGGGGGCTGTGGAGGGTGGGAAGAATTTCTTCTGCTCTTCAAGGTCCTTCTAGCTGTACTAATCACCAAGTTAACATGAGATACATTAATGGGAGAAAATCAAGTTTGGTTTTGTATGTATGGGGAGTCCACACAGACATGGAATTTCAAAGACAGGCAACATGAGGCTTTATATGAGCTAAGGGGAGGGGTGGGGGTCTGAGGATACAAAGGGGAGGAAAAGCATTAGCAGGAGGGTGAAAGGAGATGTTTGGAAAACAAAGATTGCCCTGTTATGCAGATAAGTTTCTTAGGTAAAGAGGAATCTAATTTATAGCTCTCTTCCTGGTACAAGCAAGCAGTTGAGGGGGAGACAAAGAGCTTTTCCTGGATTTTCAGGGTTTTGACTGCTTTGAACTCAAAATAATGTTCATGCCCAAGTGGCCCATCTTGGGGCAGTCTGCCCTTGGCCCCTGTAGTTCTCTCCTCTGAAACTTCCCTGACATTTCACACATTAAAAGTTGAGCTGGTAGATTCTCCTGGCTCATTGAACCAGTCCTGGCAATAAGTCAGTTTAGTTAAACTCTTTTCAGGAGGTGGTAATTCAGGTGTGTCCTCAAAGTTAGGCCTATGGTTCAAGCAATTAAGCATTAAATAAGAGGCATTTCTATGGAAACAAAAGAAAAACAATGGCTAATGTTTGGATCAAGTTATAAACCAGTTTCTGAGTTTTGAGGGTAGAGAGTAGATTTCTAAATGTCAAGCTTGAAGCCTCTTTAGATAGTGTGAGAGCATCCAGTAACAGATTTTCCTGGTTTGTAGTTTGAATGTCTTTGGTGATAGTTTTGCCCACAGAGCATGAAGATTGCCTATACATGAGCTGTTGTGGTGATTTCCCTCAAGTTTACATCAAGTTATTCATACTTAGTGTGCAGGGCTTCAGGAAAAGGGGCATTTGTTTTTTTATTTTAGTTTTTTTATTTTTTAATTTTTTTAATGTTTATTCATTTTTGAGAGACAGAGAGAGACAGAGTGCAAGTGGGGGAGGGGCAGAAAGAGAGGGAGACACAGAATCTGAAACAGGCTCCAGGCTCTGAGCTGTCAGTATGGAGCCCCATGTAGGGCTCAAACTCACAAACTGTGAGATCAGGACCTGAGCTGAAAGTCAGACTGAACCCAGCTGACTGAACCACCCAGGCGCCCCAAAAAAGGGCATTTTAGATCTCAAATGACTCTAAGGAAGTGGGAGAAAAATTGAAAGCACTAGTTTGGAGAGTTGTAGCCAGGCATTGGAGGATGCTGGAAGAAATCAGGATCTAGTCTAGTTTATAATGAACAGGACTAGAATCTAATATTTACTCAGGTCTGTTATTGAAACCTATTTTCTCTCTATAATCACCCCCATTTCTATCAAAGATAGCCAAATTAGTAATTCTCAAAATAAGTCTAGTTTCAAAAACAAACAAGCAAACAAAAACAACCCCACTTGGCCTGATTATTTACATAAGCTCAGCAAGAATAGCAGTTGACCACACAAGCCTGCTTTGGGGCACCTGGCTGGCTCAGTTGGAAGAGTATGTAACCCTTGATCTTGGAGTTGTGGATTTAAGCACCACAAGGACTGCAGAGATTATTTAAATAAATAAAACTTTAAAAAAATAAATAAAAATCTGCTCTGCTGTATGTTTTCATAACAAGTATCTAGACTGAATTTTTAATAGTCGTTTGAGACCAGAAGCCAAGTCAAATACTTGCCATCAGACTTTGCCGGCAATACCTGTGGATTTGCATTAATTCCTCTCTTCTTGAGGTACCCAAAATATCCTGAGGTTCCTCCTGAGGAAGTGAGTTTATTCACCTTGTAAGCTGCTGGAAACTCAGGCTGATATTTCCAAGGGGCTTTATTGGCTCCCTCATGTCAACCTTAGCTCCCTAAAGCTGTCTGGTCGTATCTGAGTCTATGTGGGTCTCTCTGAAATATGACATTCCAGTCAAAGCCTTGGTAATATAACCAATGTTTCCAGTTGTATCTTATTATAAGGAGAACAGTTTCTTATTGAGCTTATGCAAATAAATATATTGCCATGAAAATATAAGAATACTCACTGAGAGGTTTTAAATTCTGGAGGGACCCGGTAGGGAGGAAAAGATAAATGGTTCAATTCTGCTTCCAAAGGTATAATTTATCACATTGCTATAGGTTACGTTTAAATTAACTTAGTTAGCTTAAGAGAAAAGGTTTCCTTATATCTAGAAAAGCAAAACATTGAAAAATGTCAGTGATATTTGAAACAAAAATTGTAAAAATTACAATGATCTTCTTTATTCAGTCTCAAGTTATTAATTCTTGCTCTGTTTTAATCCAGTTTTTCTACTAGTTCTGGAAATTCTTACCTCGTTCAATTTTATGATATTAAAATTATCAGAAACTTGTACTCAGATTTTTTTCTGAGTCTCACTTAAGATGAAACACATTGCAACATCATGGGAGTAGAACAGTAACTGTAAATGACAAGTCTTAAAAATGATCATGATTAAAGATCTGATTAGACTTAATTACAATGCAATTGACAATTTGGTTATTTCTGTGAAACACAGCACTCCAAGATAATAACACGCCAGATTTCTAGGGGTTTCACACAACTTTTTAGAACACTTAGTTTAATAAAATATCTGCAAAATATACCCAAAATATCTACAAAAATATAACCCAAGAGGGCTTAGTATCACTTATTTGACAATGCTTCCCATGTAATTTGACATGCCAAATAAGCCTACTTAATTTAATTTCTCACAAAATCTTTGAAATGTTCCAGGAGTGCTCTGGAACACCTCAGTTAGATTGTGGTCCAAAGATTTCTTTTAGAATTTCATTTTGGGACGTATGTCAAAAAGTATGAAAAGATTTGAACATTTGATTAGATAGGATCATAAATTATTATGAAACAATATTAAATTATCTAATTAACCAAATCAACAATAGAATATTTCAAAGGCAAATACAGAAAGTTAAATAGTTGTGAGCAAAATTTAGCTTTTTTAATATTAAGGCTCAGTTTTCTTAAGTAATCAGACTTGATTAATGTAGGAAATTATTTGGCAAAACAGAGTGCTTGTTTTCCAGGCAGATGACTTTAAAGGCAAAGAAAAACTTTTGTTTACAACTTCTTATTAAGAGCAGACCAATAGTTCAAGAAAACTTTGTCCTTTTACCAAAGAGAAAGACAAAATTGTAATTGTGCTTCAGTATATTTTTAATATTAAGACTCATTTACTTACTTAAATTGATTCTAATCTTAGCCAGTACTAACCACACACGAAATTCCTTTCCAGATTCCTTTTTCATAAACCTTCTGCAACATTTAAAAAAATTTTTTTAATGTTTATTTATTTTGAGAAAGAGAGAGACAGCAGGAGCAGGGGAGGGGCAGAGAGAGAAGGAGACACAGAATCCTAAGCAGGTTCCAGGCTTTGAGCTATCAGCACAGAGCCTAATGTGGGGCTTGAACTCACGACCTGTGAGATCATTACCTGAGCTGGAGTCAGACACTTAACCAACTGAGCCACCCAGGCACCCCTGCAACATTTTACATTCAGATTTTGTCCTAAGTTTTCCCTCTTTAAATAACCAGTTTCACTTTAGGACAAAATTATTTTCTTTTCCCTCAACAAAAATGTATTCCCCTTCCTCATGCTTCTTTTTTTTCCTTTTATCCTCAAACACACATTCTTACTTTCCTTGCATACAAAGTTATTTCCTTTATTATTTTCAGTAGTCTTAATTATATTTATTAAAAATTTTCTCTTAGAAATCTTGACTTCTAATGAAAACTAAGTAGTAAGCAATTTGTGAACTATCTGTTATGCCAATATTCTTTAGATTGGCAAATTTATGAATACATTTTGTAATTCCTAGAAATGTGTGGTTTTTCATAGTACAATCTTTCAATAATGCACAAACCATGTTTATTAACAGACCTGAATTTATCTTTAGTTTCTCTGTAATATGACAGAAGTAGATAAGCCTATGTTCAGTACTTAATGTTTTTATTATTTTGTCTTATTTGGAAATGATGTAGATATTTAATAATTTTACAACTTATCATTTAACTTAGCAAAACTTTATAAAGTTCCATGTTACAAAAGATTTAGGAAGCTACTTAAAAGTTTACCTACAGACCTTATCTTATTTACATCTATTCAATTTACTTGTTCTTAACAATTATGTTTAGATTACTTGCAAAACATTATGAGGCATTAGACAAAGTCAATGATTATTTGAAGATTTTTTTCTTTTGACAAATTTTGCAACAGAGATATAACATGAACTTATTTGACTTTCAGTAAATATAGATGGAATAAAGGTTTTACACTTAATGCTGATAACTTTAAAGACATGTCTATTTTAATTAAACCAACAACTTTAAATAGCTTTTTAATACTGAATATTTTTCCAGATCATATGAACTTGAAAAACATTTGGGTTAGTTTCTCTTTATGAGTTTTAGATTGTCCAGTTTTTGCAAATGCTGGCCTTCAAGCCAACTAAAAGAGGTCTTTTGCAAATTAATTTTAGCAATACCACCTAGAGGTAGAGAAAAGATCTCATATTTGCAACATATATGGACAGACACTCAGATACAAACAAAATCTTACAGCTTTCTTTTTGCTAATATTTGTGGAGAGGACATAAAGACCCATTTTTTAAAAAAAAGTTTATTTATTTATTTTGAGAGAGAGCAGGCGTGGGAGGGATGAGGGCGGGGTGAGGGGGGGGTGGGGGGAGCGGAGAGAATCCCAAGCAGGCTCCAAGCTGTCAGCCTGGAGCCCAGTGTGGGGCTCCATCTCATAAACTGTGTGATCACGACCTGAGCCAAAATCAAGAGTCGGATGTTTAACTGACTGAGCCACCCAGGCACCCCAAGACCCAACTCCTACTTTCCTTTCCTTTCCTTTGCCCTTTCCTTCCTTCCTTCCTTACTTCCTTCCTTCCGTCCTTATTCCATTTTTCTTCCTTCCTCTTCTTTCTTACTTAATCTGGTTCTTGCGTTATTTCGTGTCTTGATGGGGTCGGCTTCTTAGGTCTTCTTTCTTTCTCCTTCCTTCCTTTCCTTCCTTTCACTTCCTTCCTTCCTTCCTTCCTTCCTTCCTTCTGTCCTTCCTTCCTTCTATTTTCCTGATAAAAAATTCTCTACAGTTTGTATTTCAAGAATGGCTCTTCTGTCCTAGGGAAGGGGGTGTGTGGAAGCGGGGTGGTGGTGGTTAGAAAATTTGCATCACAAAGGCACAGAGTAAGTATCCAAGTTTTCTCCAAGGTGGAGATCAGAGCATAAGTGCCTATTATCAGAGGTGCTTGGTGTCTTGTCACAAGAGCCATTTTAGCGGTTTTGGTTTTTATTCAAAAAGAGGCCTCCCCTACTCCCTTTATTTCCCTTCAGTCTCAGGTGATGATGGACTGTATTTACTGTTTGAAGACATGTAAAATTATAATTTTTAGGGACAGAGAAAGAATGCAAAGTGTTTTTTCTCCTCAAATTTCAGGGTAATTGTTATCAGAAATTTACTTTTTTTTTTTGAGTACAGGAGAATTTTGTTCTAATATTCTGTTTATAATATCTACAAATATTTTGAGAGGAATAGGCAAGGTTTGGGGATTAGTAAAGATGGGAGGGCTTGACTTGTTTCTAGACTTGCATTTCTGGTTTTGTAGAGATTTGTAAAACAAAGGTCGTTGTTTCTAATCCCCCAAAGAACTGGATTACAGCCTGAATATCAAGGGACTAGCCTGCCTTTTTAACTAAATTTGCTTTGTTCAGGGGGATTTTTAACTAAAACTGAGAATCAAAAGATTTGTGCCCTTGTATAAAGTATTTTGGCTTCTATTAGTCCCTGATATTAGCCTTTTGAGATCATGTGTAGGAGGGCTCAGGAGAAATTTGGGGTCCTGTTTCCTCTGTGAAAGGGAGGTTGTGAATACTCATGAACCAATTCCTCTCTAAAGTTAGTAAAATATTCTGGGGGAAAAAAGGCTTTATAACTTAAGAGATCTGTTGCTGTCTAGGGGAGAGAATTCTTCTGCAGTGGGGGACCTAGGGTACACCTGTAAAGGACATTGCACAGGAATGCCTACAGCTGGCAGATCCTGATTACAGATCCCTGGGAGGTAGGATCAAAGCCAACCTCACTGCCAGTCTTGGGTGCTTTTGTTACATTCATTTCCTGGCATTCAGCATTTACATGAGCAACCTATATTCTTTGAACCTAGAGAATAGGCTGGTGTGCTCTCTGTACATCTTGTAAGGAAAGAGAAATTAAAACGGGGAAACTGTACATTGGATGTGGACTTTTATTTTTGTTTTAATTTCTAATTAAATTTGTCTAATTTCTGTGCTTTAATCTTGTCAAACGAGTCCTTAGGCTAGTTATTATACTAATAAGACAATTGAGAACTCTCTATAAAGAATATTTTTCTTTTAAATATAGCCAATTTAGGGGCACCTGGGTGGCTCAGTTGGTTAAGTGCTCGACTCTTGATTTCAGCTCAGCTCATGATCTCATGGTTTGTGAGTTTGAGCCCTGCATTGGGCTCTTTGTTGACAGCACAGAGCCTGCTTGGGATTCTCTCTCCCTCTCTCTCTGCCTCTCCTCCACCCCCTCTCTTTTTCTCTCTCAAAATAAATAAATAAACTTAAAAAAATAAATATAGCCAATTTAAAGGATCCATCGTCCAGCCATTGAGGAGTAGAATCTATTAATAGCAACTCAAACCAATAAGCCTTTTAATGACTTAACTAAAGACACAAAGGCATTCAAAGAGGGCATAGATGATGCAGTCCCCATGATCCAAAAGTTTACTTCCAAGATTAGTCTAAGAAAGCAAAGGTCTTCATTGCACAGGCAGTAAGGATGGTGTGCTGAAAATGGTGTCTCTGGTCTCCCACAAAATCACACACCACTAATCTGTGACACCAGGGAGGTGCTACTGGAATGAGACTTTCCAGCATTAATAAGCAATGATGGTTGAGAGGACAGAGGTTCCTATGGGCTAAAGCCTCTCATGACTAACACCACTGACAAGGCCTGGGGTGAAAGGTGGGGAGAGAGAGAGTGTCAGAGTTAGATTCCCAGTCATTTCGACTGGCCATCAAGGTACACCCTGGTAAGTGCACCCTCTGGATGACAGAGACCAAAGGGAATATTCTCACTGGTCACAAAGCCAGCTCTTAAGACATAGAACAAGACAAAAGGAAAAATCTCATATGTACCTTAACAGCTTTAGCTAAAGCCTTGAGTCTGGAGCCATACTAATAATACCTAGGAGAGATGTGCCACAGGGTTGGGGACTATGTGCTGTTTTATAGTGTACCTCATTGCAAGGAAGTTGCTGAGTGACCACGTCAATCTCACTCATTCTATGATCAGTCTGGGAATCTTCTTGAGGTGGCAAGCACTCTAACAACTTTTAAATGTTCAGCCTGTGCCCACCAATTTTGTGGCTTTGGCTTCTAAGATGTCCCATAGCAATTGCCATTAAGTTATGTGCATATTAAACTATGGTAAAATTTGTCTAAATAGGTGTTGGTCTGGTGTGAACTGTGAACTCACCAGTCTATGAGGCTGGCTCCAACAGCAGGCTTGTATGGTCTATGCCTGTGTTCTGCCCTATGGTAACTCCTTCTTATGACAAAGGACAGAAAGGATACAGACAAAGGAAAACAAAGACCATCTGTGGAAGGAAACAGATAAGTACTTAAAGAGTAGTCTACCAAATTTAACCAGAGTTGCTAGACCCAAGGAACTTGTTCCACAGATATTTTCTTCTGCTAACCTAAATTTACAAAGAGAAGAAACGGACTCACCACTCTCACTCCATTAGACTCTGCAGATAGAGATTCTGGGGAACTGACATGGTAAGAAATCTTACCTCTCCCAGCTGTATGTCAGATGTCCCAGGATCTCTGAGCAGCAGGAGTGTCTGGGGTGAGTAGTGTCCAGAGAATGAAAGTATCCTGCTGACTATGGCAGCTGTTGGGAAGGGAGAATTTTCTCTGCCCTTCAAGGTCCTTCTACTGGACTAAGAATCAAACTGACAGGATACAGAGTAACAGAAAATCAAATTTAGTTTCAGGCATACAATGAATCCACACAGACATGGAATTCCAAAGATAATCAGGCTTCAATGAGCTAAGGGGAGTTGTAGGGGCCTGAGGGTACCAAAGGGAGAAAGACCAGGAAGGTAAAAGGAAATGTTTAGAAAACAAAGGTTGCCCTGTTATGCAGATAAATTTCTTAGGTAAAAAGGAATCTCATTTATAGCTCTCTTCCTGGTACAAGCAGGAAGTGAAGGGGAAGATAAAGAACTTTTCCTGAATCTG
This sequence comes from Lynx canadensis, assembly GCF_007474595.2. Taxonomy (NCBI): domain Eukaryota; kingdom Metazoa; phylum Chordata; class Mammalia; order Carnivora; family Felidae; genus Lynx; species Lynx canadensis. The sequence goes on from NC_044319.2 coordinate 33,125,206, forward strand.
CTGGGTTTTGATTGCTTGTAACTCAAAATAATGTTCATGCCAAAGTAGCCCATCTTGGGGTGGCCTGCCCTTGGAGTCCCAAGGGCGTAAAGAAGGAAATATGCTGTTCCATGTGGGCGATGGGCAAGTAGGCAAGGCTTCAGAGACAAGGTTAACCTTGATTCATATTGAAACAAGAGGAGGAATGCTCCAGGCAAATGAGGAAGGGTAAGCATGGACACTGAGTTGGGTTCCTGGAGTGTGTGTGGGAGAGGGGAGGGCTGGTTTGTAGAACATTCTATGCAGAGGAAGCTGTGTGAGAAAACAGAAGGAGATGTGAAAGAGAATGGCATGTTTGGGAAACTGCAAAGGATTCCATATGGCAGGATCACTGAATTTAAGAGGTGTGGGGTTTTGTGGTTAGAGATCTGCCTGGAGAAGTAAGCAGGAATCACATCTTTGAGAGCCTTGAATATCTACTGCTGGAATCTGTAGTTGTGGCCACTTCCAGACTTGGAAGCTCTGTACCCTGGGGTCTCTTTGTCCTTCTTCCAGAGCTCTATTTACTGGCCTTTTGTATTCCCTCATTGCTTTATGTCAAAAATTCTGGGTCCCCTACACTCCTCAGGCTCATCAATCTGGCCTCACTCCCTCCATCAACACGTCACTCCTTCTGCATGCTATGCCTGATCCTCTGGAGGCTTTTGGCCTCCTGGAGCTATGGCCAGCCATGTTCTTGGGCTCCCCAGCCCTGCTAGATTTTTCTACCATGACTTCTACTGGTTGGTTCTGTTTATACTTACCTGAGTTCTCAGTAGCCTTTCTTCACTGCCCCAAAGCATCTTTTTCCCCTTGGATTCTGTCTATTTATATTCTCTGGGCTTCCTTCCTACTTCTCTGACTGTTTCTTCTCAGTGTTCTCTGTAGGCTTCCCTTCCCTTTTGGATTCCTTGAATTTTCAAGTTGGCCTTGATTCTGTTTTCACTCTTTCCTTCTCTCTCTTCCCTAGGAGATTTCCCTCACCTCTATGGCTCCAATTGGGAGACATAGAACCTCCAATTGGGGTTCTATGTTGATGAATCTTAAAATTCTCTATCTCCTGTGCAGCACTGCCTCCTAAGCTTCAGGTGGTGTAACCAACTGTTTACTCAACCTTGCCTTTATAATGCCTCCTAAACACCTCAAACTCAACATGCCAAAACTGACCTGATTTTTTTTAAACATCTTTTTTAAGTATAATTTATATGCCAGAAAGTCATCTTGTGGTAAGTGTACAATTCAACAATTTTTAATAAATTTGCCAAGTTGGGAAACCATCACCTTAACAGAAATTTTAGGACATTTCCATCATCCCAAAAAGATCCCTCTTACCCATTTGCAATTACTCTCTGTTCCTATCCCCAGCTCCATGCAGCCAGCAATCTTCTGTCTTTCATATTAGTGGAATCACATGCTATATGACAGACACAGTGTCTGACTTCTTTGACTTTAGCATAATGTTTTTGAGCTTCACCCATATTGTAGCATGTATCAATACTTTGTTCCTTTTCATTGCCAAATCATATTTCATTATATGGGTATGCCACGTTTTGTTTATCTAGTCACCAATACACAGATGTCTGGAATTTTCCACTTTTTGGCTATTATGAATAAGTGCTTCTGTAAACATTGGTGTGGAAATCTTTGTCTAGACACGTTTGTATTTCTCTTGGGTATATACCCTGGAAGGAGTGCATTGCTGGGTTGTATGGAAAATTTATGTTTAACTTTAAGAAACTACTAAACTATTATGACTTCGCTATTTTTTATTTATCATATCCTAGGGACCTCTATTTCAATGAATGGCTACACCATTCATCCAATGAGTACTCCAGAACCTTGGAACTGCTTCTTTACTCCTCCTTGTCCATATCCCTAAATTCCATTTCTCATCAAGTCTACTCAATTCTACTTCCTAAGTGTCTCTAGACCTATCTCCCAATTTTCACCTTTACTATGAACATCCTAACTCAGGCCACTGTTATTTTCTGCTTTAGGAATCTCCTCATTCTTCTGTCTATCTCACCTCTAATCTATTTATTTAAAAAGAAAGGCTGTGAAACATTTGATGTGCACAAAAAACAAAGAAACCATAAATAACTTATAAAGCGTAATAATAGAGTGAAAGCCTTATGGGCCTACCATCGACATAACCATTGCTAACACTTGACCACTGCCAACACTGTGGATGTGCCCTGTGGGCTCTACTCCACCCAGTTCTTCTTCAGTGACTCCCTGTTGTTCTCAGGATAAAGTCCAAACTCACTATTTTATCTTTGTAAGTTCTTCATGAGCTCTGAAATCCTTTCCCAGGGGCCCCTTATCACCACCCCCCAATTCTTTTCCTTAAGGTTCCACCCTTCAAAATCAGTGACCTCCCTGCCCTCCCTTAGACCAGGTAAGGGGCTCCCCAAACACTGGGCATTTCTCTTATCATGGCTCCCATCACGGTATTCACAGGTGCTCATTTGCCTGTTTTTCCCAAAACCTAGCTCTGGGACAACAGAGGCCTGGTCTGTCTTGCCATTGTAGCTCTAGTATTTAGCATGGTGTTTGGCACACAGTATGTACTCAGCATTTTTTAATGTTTATTTATTTTTAAAAATTTTTTTTAATGTTTATTTCTGAGACAGAGAGAGACAGAGCATGAGTGGGGGAGAGGCAGAGAGAGAGGGGGACACAGAATCCGAAGCAGGCTCCAGGCTCTGAGCTGTCAGTACAGAGCCCGACGCGGGGCTTGAACTCACAAACCGCGAGATCATGACCTGAGCCGAAGCTGGACGCTCAGCCGACTGAGCCGCTCAGCCAACTGAGCCACCCAGACGCCCCAGCATTTTTTAATGTTTAAAGGAAAGTGACTTCTATACATCCAGATAAAGATGGCTGGTAGGTATTTGGAGCTCAAGAGAAAGGTCTAGGCCAGAGATGTAGATTAGGGAGAATTAAATCTTGTAAGTTAAAATGGAAACCGTAGGAATAAATGAGACCATGAGGGAGAGGATGAAAAATAAAAGGGGGGATAGTACACTAACACTTATGGGTTAGGCAGAAGAGGAGAGCCAGTGAAGGAGGGCAAGAAGAAATAAGGAGCAGGAGGACCTGAGAGAACAGGGGCAGAGGGTCTCAATGAGATGGGAGAGGTCACAGCCTTGAAGCTCTGGGAGGTCAAGGAAGATGAGAAGTGGCAAAATACCTTGAGTCTTGCACATAAGAATCCCTGGAGACGGTGTCAGAGGGTTCTGAGGAGCTAAAGCCAGGATGCTATGGGTTGGAGAGTAAGGAACATGAAGAAACACCCTGTTTAGTGTGAACCTGGGGGTACTTTTGAGGAGCTTGAGAAGTATGCAGATCTGAAGGAAGATTCTGATTGTTAGGATGGCAATGAGTTAAGCTTTCATTCAAATGTTTTCGAGCACTTTCCCTGTGCCAGACACTGTGTTAGGTTGAGCATATGTTCACCTTATGGGAAAGATACAGGAGTCCACAGACAGGTATGATTTACACAGCTCTGAAAAAGGGGACTCGGGGCGCCTGGGTGGCGCAGTCGGTTAAGCGTCCGACTTCAGCCAGGTCACGATCTCGCGGTCCGTGAGTTCGAGCCCCGCGTCGGGCTCTGGGCTGATGGCTCAGAGCCTGGAGCCTGTTTCCGATTCTGTGTCTCCCTCTCTCTCTGCCCCTCCCCCGTTCATGCTCTGTCTCTCTCTGTCCCAAAAATAAATAAACGTTGAATAAAAAAAAAAAAAAAAAAAAAAAAAGGGGGACTCGAGGAAGCACAGTGAGGGTGGGTAGTGAACCTGTGTCTTCTGCTTCCAAATTCAGTGGGCTCTTCAGTCTAAGATGTTCCTTCCCTTCGATTTTTGGGAGGCAGATGGATGTGGCCTTCCATATCTCTTGGCGGAGGGGGAGGAAGAAGGTGGGGAGAAAAACTCCTCAAGGTCTCCTTTTCCTCAGGCTTGACCACAAATGTACCTCTCACTGTCATTTCTGCCTCTCCTGCTCCCTCCTGATCTTTAGATATCCACACAAGTAAGGCAAGAAAGTCTTTCCCAGGTTGGGTGAATTTTCCATTTTCTGTCCGACAGGAAGGTTCCTGAAGTATGAGGCTTGGAAACTACCCAGGGAAAATGACCTCACAGGAATGGAAGGAGTTTCTCGGTTTAGGATGTTAAGAGTTTTAACAGGCTTCTGCCAGCAGAGGGAGCCCCAGGGTTGGGAGAGGAGGATCCGACAGCAGTGTTTAAAATGGGATGGGGAACTCGTTTCTGGCAATGTTTTTAGCAGTCTGGAGGTATTTATGCATTAAGTTCAGATAAAAGGGGATGAAAGCGGGAAGGAGGGAGGGAGGAAGAGACACTCATAACACACTTGCATATACACAGAAACAGTCACACAGACACACACAAAAAAACACCGTATAACCCCCGCCCCCTCACCCCTCCCTACACGCACAATTTAGGCTCTAGTCCAGTGGTTCCTGAACCCTGCCTCGCAACTGGATCACCTGGGGAAACTAAGGGCAGATTTCCAGGCCTCCTCAAGGCCGCTTCAGTCAGAACCATTAAGGGCGCGACCTAGGAATCTGTATTTGTACAAAGCTCCCCAGGCGATTCTGAAGTCAATGTGGACTGGTGAGCTGCTCTTGGTAATTAGGTAAATACTTTAACTATAGCTCGTTCAGAGATTTAATTTAATGGCTCCAGGCATCAACATGTTGACTGCTAGATCCAATGTAATCCAGGGGAGACCAATGAATAATTAATGAATTTATTAATGAATAACAGAAATCCTTGTTCCTTTCTTCCCCATGCCCTAGTCTCATTCTAAGGCAATTACTGGTTTAAATCTTCTTTTTTTCCCCCTCTGGGAATCAACTCCATATTTTTAAACAATATGCTTTCATTGTTATTTCTTGATTTTGCAATATTAGAAATTATTTATTTGATTTCCTACTAAGGATTCTTAGGACTTTGCTTTTTCTCACAACATATGCAGACAGACATTTCCTTCCTTCTAGATTCCTAGTACCATTATGTCACAAATTTTAAGTAAACCAATAGTCAGTGTTTATATTGTTATGACCAACTGTTTATAGCACAGCAGTACAATGCACTGTAATGTCATCTCTTCTGATCTCCCCTTCCCTTCTGGGAGTTAATAACCACCTCATTTTTGTTTGCTTACTTCGTTGTCCATGGTCTCCAAATCCTCCGACAAGAGCTATAAAACTCAAATAAGTTGGTCAAATTCATTGGATAATTTATCCAATTTTTTTCTTTGGAGACAACCCTCCTGGAGCCACGACTCATTCTGTGCCAGTCTGGACTAGGAGCTTGATAGACTGTTCTCTGGGACATTTCCTTTGCCATCCACCTGGAAACTCAGACTTTTTTCTCTCTTGGCTCACTTCCTTATGCATGGTGAGGAAATGTTTTTCAGACCTTGGATGCAGGAGTGATGTTTCACATTAAACATCTTTTTGTGGCATTCATCCATCAGACCTTGGCCACATAAACCCCAGTGAGGCAGCTCTGTCTGCTTGTCTTTACATTCCCCTTGATTCATAGTTTGTCTGGGTAAGGATTTCTAGATTGAAGGTTGTTTTCTCTTGGAATGGGAAGACACTGCTATATTGCCTTTCGATTTCTAGCTTCCAGTATTGATACTGAGAAGTCCAGTTACTCTCTGGATTCCTAATCCTTGGTTTGTGAACTATTTTTCTTCTCTTTAGAATTTTTGGGATCCCTTTATTCCTGGGGTTCTAACATTTCTAATAATACACTTTGGGGAGAAGTGGGGTTTTTTTTTTTTTCATTCGTTGTTTTGAGTACTCAGTGGATCCTTTCAATGTGGAAATTAAAATCTTTCATCACAGGAAATTTTGGAGAAATTATCTTCTTTAAAAAATTTTTAATTAATTAATATTTAAAGAAATTTTTATTTATTTATTTTGAGAGAGAGAGTACATGAGGGAGGGGCAGAGAGAGAGAGGGAAACAGAGAGAATCCCAGGCAGGCTCTGAGCTGCCAGTATAGATCCCCACATAGGGCTTGATCCAATGAATGGTGAGATCATGACCTGAGCCAATATCAAGAGTTGGATGCTTAACTGACTGAGCCACCCACGTGCCCCTGGGGGAAGTTATCTTTTTGAGTAATGTATTCCCCTCCATTTTCTCCTGCTCTCTTTTTGGAATTCTAATTAGAAGGTGTCAGAGCTCCTTGACTGATCCTGTAGGTTTCTTACTGTTTTTGTCTTGTTTTCCATCTCTTTCCCTTTTTATCCTATTTTCTGGGATATTCTGTCAATTTTACCTTCCAGTGTTTTGTTTTAATTTTTCAATTTCTAGTTGCATTTTTATTTTAAAAAGCTCTTTCTTGTTCCCTAGTATTTTTAAAAAACAGTGGCTTCCTGATCTTTATTCATGGATGCACTGTCTTCCCTTATCTCTGGGGAGATTTTAATGTTGCCATGGCTGTTGTTAACAATTTCTTTTGCTCTCTGGATGTTGGAGTCTCCATCTTCAATGCCAGAGGCTTTCATTCCATGCTTGGTAATCCTTGGAGTCCATTCCTTGGCTGTTGGAAGTTTTGTGTGCAAGGGCAGGGCTTGCCAATTGCTGGATTCTACTAGAAGATAATCCAGAGAGTGCTTGGCAGTTTCATTGGCAGACCCCATTGTCAGTGTCTGTAGTCTTCTCTTCTTTGGTTGGGCACTTTCTACAAGGAGCAATCGTGAATTCTTCTGGCTAGTGCGGGCTGGAGTAGGGTGAATGGAGATGGGGGTAAACTGCGCAGTTCGTGTTCTGGGAGCTGCGCCAGGATAAGGGGCTGGGGAATCTCATCTTTCTCATCTTTCAGTATTGAATCTTTCTGTAATCCTTCTGTTTCTAGCTCCGTGCCTAACCCCACCCTTTGCTCTGCCTGGTGTCCCTGTGACTGGTGCCTCTTGGCCAGTTTCTCCAGAAAATAAGCTTTCTTTTTTCATTGGAGGGCAAGAGAGGGAATCTGGAGTGTCTCTTATCCTTCCCCTCATTTCTCTGGCTGTGTTCTAAGGTTCCCAATGCCCTGATCCCCGAGACTCTCCTGTACTCTGTGGCCTCTTGTGGGCTTCCCATCATGGGTACTTGGGCTTCAGCAATCACTGCTTTGCTAAGTCACTTATCACTCATCCATCCACTTTGCATCTTCCAAAGGGTGTTGACATCTCTCATCTGCTGTTTCTATTCCAGTTCTCTTTGTCCTTGTGGTTTATAGGATGCAAATTCTTCTACTGTGATCAGTGCATTTTGTCAGGAAGCAGAAACTAATGTTTGTTCAACTGCCACATTTAACCCTAGACAGCTCCTTTGAGTAGTCTGTCAGGCTTGACATGATGGGAAGCTTATAGCAGTGACATCTTCTGTTTCCCCCCGAGTTACTCAAGAGTCAAGAACATGTAAATGAGACTTTTATGAAATAATTTTAATGGAAGAAAATGAGGGGAAATATTTCATTTGTTCATTCATCCATCCCCCACCCCCCAAACATTTATTGAGCACTAATATATGCCCAGACTGTGCTAGGTGCCAGGAATATAAAAGCTGAGCAATATTTGGTATCTTCCTTTGAGGAAATTATAGTTAAGTATAAGGAAGGTAAGCAAGTAAATCAAAGTTCATAATAGCATAATAATATGCTATAATAAGGGTGTGCAAAGGGTATATATGGGAATATAGCGGTAGGGTGTCCAGATCAGTCTAGGACAGTGGGAAAGTCTTCCAGGAGGAGGTGGCCCTGGAGCTAAGTGTTGAAGGACAAATACAAATGACAGAGATGAAGAAGAAGGAGGAAGGGCATTCCAAATAAAGAGAACTGCATGTGTTCCGACAAGGAGTCTAGAAATAGCATGATATGTCAGAGGAACCTCAAGTAGATTGAAATGGCCAGAGCAAGGGTCTCCGTTGGGGAGTGGCTTGAGTGAGAGTATAATGGTCATTGAACTTTAAATATCTATGTTAGTCTGGAGCATGATCCTGGGTCTACCGATGAGAGATGCAGAAATAATAATAATATCCTATTCCCTCTGTGAATTTGAGCAAATTTTTAAAATGTCATTTGTAAAATGAGACTACTATGAGATTATATAAAGATATGAAGTATGCAAAATGCTGGGTCAGTGGTAGGAATTTAAAATATTCTAGTTGTCTTCTGACAAACCTGCCTTAAATCTTTCTACTCTCTCTAGTCCCCTAACAGTTATAAAACAGATTCTGGAAAAGCTTAACTATTAGGAAAATCTTTTCCTTCTTTCCATTTCTGCCAGGCAAGGATTACATGAGCATCTTTTAACTGAATATTTTTTTAATCAGCAGATGCAGTGTTTATGAATTCTTGGGTGTCTGGGGGCACCTTCCTGTAAAGGCAGGGTGGTTATTTTACAGGGCCCTTGGGTAGGACCAGAAGAAATGAGTTCCAGTCTCCTCTCCACCATGAACATATATGTGACCTTGGGCAAGGCCCTTTCCCTGTCTTGGCTTCGATTCCCTCACCTGGCGAACAAGAGGAATTAAATTAGATTAACTTTAAGATTTATTCCAGCTTAGAAATTGGATGCAGGGAGGTTTTAGCTGTACTGATACTAGGAGGGAGGGAGGATTTTTGGATTTTACTTTCATATCATTTATTTTCATATCATGTAATATTTTCATATATCATGAAAAGGGAAAGGCAATTCCTGTCCAATCTCGGCAAGCAAGCAGAAGTAAGATTCTTTAGAATCATCTCTCCTTACCTCTCCCACTCTCCTTTCAGCTTCTGACTGATTTACTCACACAAACCCCGAAGAATGATGCTGGCACCAAAAACAAAACAAAACAAAACCGCCCCCCCCAACCCCAACTTCCATGTGCGTCCTTCTGAACTGTTACGCACTGTTGGAAAGGTTGGGGGACAGGGACTCTTAAAAGCCAACTGTTGTGAAAATACATCATCATTGCCTAGAAGTGCTTTCCAAAGCATGAGTCCAGCTCTCTTAATCCCTCCAAGTGACTGGATCGGTCAACTACAACCTTCTGGATGGTACTGTCTATTGATGGCAAGTGACGGTTTGGGTAAACGGTGGGGGTGGGGAATGGCATTTCCTGTTCCTGTCGGTTTCTCCAACCGACCTGAAAGAAGTGCCTTTGAATTGTCCCCAACAGGCCCTTTTAAGGCTCACAGGGTCAGTACCCTGAGCATTCAGGCTGGACGGGGGCTAAGGCATAGGTGAACAGCACGTGGAGATTTTTGATTGACAACTTTAAGCCTCCCTTGGTGTATTGAACAAGACTTCTTGAGATAAAATGAGCCTTCCTCAAGGCTCCTGGTTTCAATATTAATAATATTGAAGGAGCTGATGATCGGATGCAGAATGCAGATATCAGCATTCTCAGCAACTCCCAAGATACAGCCTGGTGTTTGTGCTCTGTCATCGGTTTAAAGCCAATTTTTAAAAAAATGCTTATGACCTGCAATCTTTGTATGATTTCAAAAGAACAGGCAGAGTTTTTAAAACAATTTTTGCAACTTTTTGTTCCAACTTAACTTTCTGTCCCAAAATGATCAGAATGCTCTCAGTGCCAGTAACAGACGCCTGGTTCCATCTGCGTCTTATCATATCTTCCCTCCTACACATTTCAAATCTCATCGGGCATTTTTTTTTTTGACCAGCATTTGACATTGAAATCTCTCTTCAGCCCAGCCCTCCAGTTTATTCCAATAGATGCATTACTTCAATAGCGTTTTTTCGAAGACCTACTACGGACTAGGCCCTGACACAAATAGTGATGCTATCATATATAATGTGATTTTAAAAAGTCTTACCTTGAGGTTTCAACCAAGTTTGACTTCTTTTTATTGATCTCCTTTTTCCTTTTGCTTCTTTTCTCCCTTTCCCTCCTCCTCTGCTTTCCCTTCTGTTTCATCTCTCTCTTTCTCTGCGGTTTCCCACTCTTTGGGGAGGGGCAGGATTTCCTGCTCTGAAGTTGGTTGGTTTCTGGGAGGAGTCAGAAGACCTGATTCGGGACTGGAACCAGCTGGTCTGCCACCTGATACAAGAAGGTGAAACCCAGGCCAAGGAAGAAGGCTCTTAGGCTAGGACGGGAGCTTGCAGCCAGGAGGCGCTGGGAGAGGAGCCCCGAAGGGAAGCCAGAGTGGGCCAGTCCTTGCCGCAGGCAGGCGGAGAGTCCAGGGTTCCCCAAGGGAAGCCCATGGTGGGAAGGATTGAAAGTGGTCCTGGTTGCCCTGGAGACTTATCCATTACTGTTGTTAGCTCCCCACATGCCAGAGGCACGCTAGGCAGAACCCCGTCCCACCCTTAGCAAAAGCTCACTCTCACATTCCTGGCTTTGCCTCAAAGGAAAGTACTGAAACAAGACCTGGGTTTGGGCCGATTTTCCTTCTCTACCAGGAGAGACTCTAGGATCCAGTGTGCTCTGTGAGACCTGTGTGTCTACACATTTCTCAATTATAAACTCCTTAGGAAGTCCTCTAAGGACATAAACGATTATGGTGATCACATCAGCAGGAGCAGAGCATAGACGGTAGAGGGAAAGACAGGAACCTGCAACAAGATCTCCATGGGGTTGGGGCTCCATATTATTCCACAATAATTCCAGCCTGATTCACACCAATTAATGTTGGAGGATCATACTCCAGTTTAGAAGTTTTGTTCTTTTGGAATAAGGCATGGACAACAGTGTGCCAATTAAAAAGTTCACTTTCTTGGGACGCCTGGGTCACTCAGTCGGTCAAGGATCGACTTCAGCTCAGGTCATGATCTCACAGTTTGTGGGTTCGAGCCCCGCATCAGGCTCCGTGCTGACAGCTCAGAGCCTGGAGCCCGCTCTGGTTTCTGTGTCTCCTTCACTCTCTCCCCTCCCTGCTCATGTTTGCTCTCTCTCTCAAAAATAAATAAACATTAAGAAAAATTTTTTTAAAGTTCGCTTTCTTTATCCGTTCATTTATTCACTATTCAACAGATATTTAACGAGCACCTACCCCATGCCAGGCATTAGTGTAGGATCTGGGAACAGAGGGCTAGCCAAACTAGACATAGCCCCACCCTGATGGAGAGTATGATTGACATGGTCAAACAGTGGTGTCTCTGAGAGTAGGGGGCATAAATTTAAAGGAAGGACTGGAATTGTTGGGTGCTAATGTCTCTCTTGGAACAGCATCACTGGACAGATTTTGGACAGTTATCTTTCTGTTTCTTAGTCAAATGGGACATTGGTTCTTTCAACAATGGTTTTGCTTGCACTAACTTTAAGTATCCTTATCTATAGGCTCCCAGGTTTTTTTTTTTTTAATGGTTATTTATTTTGAGAGAGAGAGAGAGAGAAAGAATGTGAGCTTGAGCGGGGGGCAGGGGGAGGCAGAGGGGCAGAGAGAGGGAGAGAGAATCCCAAACTGTCAGCTCGGAACCCCACGGGGTAAGGTCATGACCTGAGCCAAAATCAAGAGTGACGCTTAACCAACTGAGCCACCTAGGCAGCCCTAGGCTCTCAATTCTTAAAACATAGAAGAGTTTTTTTGTCTTGTTTTTCTTTCAAGAGACAGTTTTCGTTTTATTTATTTATTTATTTATTTATTTATTTATTTATTTATTATTTATTTTTTTATCTAGAGAACCATACGTTCTATTGATTTCTAGCTTATTCACCCTCTAAGGCTCTCTGAAACTGTTTAGCCCCATATTGGACATTTGGGATTATTTTTATCTCTCATTAAATCCCCTAATTTATATTTGAGCCCTAAGAGAAAGAAATAAGAACTGAAAAAGACAAGTCTCCTTTACTTCAACTGTTGGGTCTACTCCAGAATACTCTGAAAATTTCCTGAAGTCTGTTTTCATTTTTATTTAATTTATAATTTTAAATCTTTGTCCAATGTACCTTTAAAAGAAAGGCTTCTGGAATTGTCTTTTGTACTGTATTTTTTCTTGCTTTCTTAAGGCACTTTTTTGTCTTTCATTTTACATGGCTGAGTTATTTAAAATTTTTTCCTTTCTTCCCTGCTGCTTTTAAATATTTTTCTACAGCTGAAGGACTAACAATTAATTGATCAATTTGGTACAGATCTGTAGCCCAGAGCAATAAGTACCTAATAAAATCCTGAATTATTTAACAAATTTCTCCCTGGCTAGGTTTAGGAAACTCTTTAATTACAACTCTTAATATGGCTCCAGACCAGGTTTTAAATTTAGCTCCTTTAAAAAAAAAAAAAATCGATTTATTTATTTATTTATCAAATGTTTATGTATTCATTTTTGAGAAAGACTGGGGGCAGGGGAGAGGCAGAGACAGAGCGAGAGAGAGCATTCCAAGCAGGATCCACACTGTCAGTGCAAAGCCGGATGTGGGGCTTGATCTCACCAACCATGAGATCAGGACCTGAGCCATAATCAAGAGTCAGACGCTTAACCGATTGAGCCACCTAGGCACCCCCAAAATTCCATTTATTTAAATCAAAAAACAAAAGAAACAAACAACAAAGCCCTCAAAACAGGTCACCCAGCTTCTTTAGGACTGCCTTCTGGTTTAGCAATTTTACAGTGTGATGGCTTTTTTTCCCCAGAGAAAACTCTGATAAAAGTATGGTCTATATAGAAGCAGGTAAAGATGAGTAGAAAGAGAGAGAGAAATGAAATGAGAGTGGGTGTCAGAAGGTATCAGAGTCTTTGAGAGAGACTATGCTGGAGTTAGAATTTTACTTTTTAGGCCTCAGCCTACCATTTAAAGAAGCAAACTACTGACTCTAGATTTCTGGAGTTCATCTTAAATGCCTTAATTTATTCTGGAGTTCCCCCTAAATGAATTAATTTACTGATTTTGACATGTCAAAAGTTCCTCCATGATGGCCATTGTTATTCTAACTCAGTTTTTGTCCTTTATCAAAGTAAGCACAAGAGTTAGAATCACAGGGCAGCTTTATAAGGGAAGTAGGAGTCCTTCCAAGAGGAGGTTGCAATTTTGATGTAGAAGAACCCAAGAAAGACAAAAGAGGCTGTTTAGTAAGAGTGTGTGCTTGGGTGCCCTTTCTAAGCAAAGGTTAGGAAAGGGCCATGCAGTCAATGACCTGACAATGTTTGACCCTGGAATACAGACTAAAAAATGACCTTCTTTCACATGTTGACCAGACAGAGAGTACTCTCATGAACGTTTTGTAGGGGACCCAAAGCTAAGTTTGGCCAATTGCCTTTTCCTGAATTGGGCATTCGTCTAATGGATCTGCAACTGTTATCCCTTAGGCCAGCTTGGACTGGATTGGCGGCTTATTGAACCATTCCCTATGAAACACTCCCTTATACCTATATTAGAAATAAGGTGCTCCAGAACAAAACGAAAACAGTTTCATAAGACAAGACTTTATAATATAGACAAACAAAAGCAAAGGGAAAGTGAGCAGCAGGGGAATAAGCAGTTTAATGACAAAAATAGTTATCAGATGGTATATCTCCCAAACTGAAGGTCTAATAACCTTATACAAAGGCCTAGGTATAATAATTTACTAGCATGTACACCTGTAAACTAAAATATCGAATTACTTTGTACAAACATTGAGGTCTAATGATTTTATACAAAGTTACTTGGTTATAAATCATATAGGTGGTGAGAAGTCAGTGAAACCACTGGAGTTCAGATTGTCATTGGAGCTGACTTAACTGGTAGCAGATAGAAGGACAGATAGAGTTTGGGCACAATGAACCCAGTAAGCTCATGTGTTGCCTTCTGGGAAACAAGAAAGTTAGAGATTGGCGTACTTTCCCAGACTTACGTGGGCTGACATCACCTATAGAAGCATATTTACTTGTTGACTGCCTGGCATTCTGAAATGTATTTATGGGGTGAGTCATTTACTGATTGGTTGACCCTCAGAAGTTAGGGACTATCACTGACTGGTTAGCTTTGTAAAAGTGTGTTAACTGAGGTGAGTTATCATTCATTGAGCCAATGGATTTAAAACTGATTCTGGATACTGTGATTATAGGAACAATCAAACTTGTCCTAAGAATGTGGCAATTAAAAAAAAAACTATTTAATGTTTATTTTTGAGAGAGAGAGAGAGAGAGAGAGAGAGAGAGAGTGTAGCGGGCAAGGGGTAGAGAGAGAGGGAGACACAGAATCTGAAGCAGGCTCCATCCGGGCTCAAAGCTGTCAGCAGAGAGCCCAATGTGGGACTGCGAGATCATGATCTGAGCGGAAGTTGGATGCTTAACCCACTGAGCCATCCAGGTGCCCTGAAACTTTTTTTTTTTTTTTGAAGTTTATTCATTTATTTTGAGAGACAGAGCAGGGAGGGTGAGAAAGGAGAGAAAATCCCAAGCAGGCTCTGTGCTGTCAGTGCAGCACCTGATGCAGGGCTCAAACTCACTAACCCACTAACCCTGAGATCATGACCTGAGCCGAAACCAAGAGTCAGACCAGACACTTAACTAATTGAGCTGCTCAGGTGCCCCTGTGGCAACTTTTTAATATTCTCACAGTTGATACCAACTATTTGTTTTCACTAGAACAAGTGTAAGTTGAAATTTGATACAACAGAAAATTACATATTTACTTATATTAATAGATCGGAGTTTTGTGGTGTTTTGTAAAGAGCAACGTGACTAATAAGTGTTTCACTATGACGAAGTTTGAGAACCATTAGATACCACCACTAGATTAGAGTGTTTCCTAAGAAGCAAAAGTATTAGTTAGATAACTTAATCAGGAAATAGTTTATTTTTTGAATTAAATTCATTATTTTTAATATTCATCCAGCAAGAAGGAAAATATTTGGCAACATGCTGAGAGGAAGAACACAGACACTGGAAACATAGAGAGGGTGTGTGTGTTGGGACCTCAAAGGTCATAAGACTAATCTCCCTCCAAGTTCAGAAATCTCCTTTCCAATTTATACCACCCCTCACAGATGATTTCCAATCTCTGCTTGCATGCTTTAAGTAATGAGGCACTTACTACACATCACAAAGAAACTCATATTTTGAATTATTCTGATTTCTTAATGACCTAAGATCTGCTTCCTTGTACTTCTATCTGATAATTCCAGCATTTTCAAGCCACATCAAATAAATCTATTTTACTGACTTTATTGGGTCAATATGGAAGCACTTCAGAT
Organism: Lynx canadensis; assembly: GCF_007474595.2. Classification (NCBI taxonomy): domain Eukaryota; kingdom Metazoa; phylum Chordata; class Mammalia; order Carnivora; family Felidae; genus Lynx; species Lynx canadensis. Next base: position 33,140,361 of record NC_044319.2, read on the forward strand.
ATTTGGAGGCAATTGTTATGCAACACTAGTGTATTGTAACTCTAGTGGTCTATTCAATTGTTCTGTAGGTGACAGGGTTTCTGGATTCTTAATATGCCCAAGTCACTCTGATCTTAGCAGGTTTTTGTTTGTCACGGTGTCTCTTGAAATATAGCAACAACTTTCATTGGCTGAAAGCTTACTGTATGCCAGGTAGTGCTGTAAGCACTTTACATGCATTATCTCATTTAATTAGCAAAATTATCCCACAAGGAAGGCACAGTTTTATAGATGGGGAAGGAACTTAACTAACCTGAAGCGGGGAATTTATAAGTAACTTTTTCAAGGTCTTAGAGCTAGCAAACGAAGGAGTCAGAATGCAAACCTAAGCATATCCAGGCAATCTTATTTAACTTCTTTGGTTTCCTGCCTGCCAGATTATAAGGTAAAACAAAACCTCCTCCTCATCCCTTTTGCTTGACATTCCACTTCTACTACTAAGATGCTAGGTTTTTTAGCAGGCCCTTGTTGGCTTATATTGAGTTGGCAATTAGTGAAACACCTAGGTCTTTTTCACGTGATCTGCTGCTAGAATAAACCTTTATAATTCTGTGGCCATGCAACTGGATTTTTGGAACTAATTCTGTACTCTTTCTTCTTCCCTGTTCAGTTTCAATTGGTTAGCTTCAGTGCATGGTACTAACCTGTTGAGCCGTTTTGAATCCTGACTCCACTGTCTCAGCTCTGCATCAGCAACAGAATTGATACCTTCTGTCACTTCTCCTAGGTTGATGATAAAATTGCCAATCAGGATAGGGCCAAGGACCATTTTTGTCCCTGTGTTGGGAGAGAGACTTATATCTGACCATAGTCTTTCAAGATCACCTCAAAACCTTGACTCTGAAACTATTAAGCAAACCCTTTTTCCTTCCTTTACTTTAACCTGGCGTTTCTCAACCTTAGCCCTATTGACATTTTGGACTAGAGAATTCTTTGTAGTGGGCGGGGGGACCTGTGCATTATAAGATGTTTAGCAGCATTCCTGGCTTCCTTAGATGCTAGTAGTAATGCCCTTCCTCCCCTACCAGACAACCAGAAATGTCTCCAGACATTTTCAAATGTCTTCTGGGTGGGGGTGGGAGTGGGGGAAACAGAACAAAATTGCTCCTTGTTCTTTTGAGTATCAGTGCTCTAACTTCATGAATTGATTACTTGAGCAATCAAGTATTTATTAAGAACCTATTATTTGCCCAGGACTTGATACTTTCAACAAACACTAAAGAGGAAGAGGAAGATAAGGACCTTGATCGTGAGAAGATTATACTTTTTCCCTGGAGGAAGAGGACTCGATGGGTGTTAACCAGCCTTTTCTCTTTCTAACCTGGAGCTTCTCACTATGATTTGAGTTGATAAAGAGGAAGGTTTGGTAAAGCTAGAGATCCAATTAGTCATTCTTGTCTTGCTTTCTCTTTTCTTACCAGCTGGGAAGCTGGTGCTTCTTTCCTCTCTCTTTCTTTTATTAAGATACAGTTAGAAGAGGGGTGCCTGGATGGCTCCTTCCATTAAGCATCTGACTGCAGCTCAGGTCATGATCTCATGGTTCCTGAGTTCAAGCCCCACGTCAGGCTCTGTGCTGACAGCTCAGAGCCTGGAGCCTGCTTCGGATTCTGTGTCGCCCTCTCTCTCTCTGCCCCTCCCCTGCTTGCGCTCTGTCTCTCTCTCAAAAATAAAATCAAGGGGCGCCTGGGTGGCGCAGTCGGTTAAGCGTCCGACTTCAGCCAGGTCACGATCTCGCGGTCCGTGAGTTCGAGCCCCGCGTCAGGCTCTGGGCTGATGGCTCAGAGCCTGGAGCCTGTTTCCGATTCTGTGTCTCCCTCTCTCTCTGCCCCTCCCCCGTTCATACTCTGTCTCTCTCTGTCCCAAAAATAAAATAAACGTTGAAAAAAAAAAAATAAAAAAAAAAATAAATAAAAAAAAAATCAGTATTAAAAAATATATACAGTTAGAAGAAAGGTATCAGTCATAGGAGGCTCTGGTCTGGTGTGAGGTGGCAAATAGCCTTTCTGCCCTAGAACTAATCTGTATCTGCTGTTAGTGTGCTGTAGCTCAGAAGTTGATTTATCTTTTTTTTTTTTTTTAAGAAAGACAGACAACCACGTGCAACACCTCATATGGATGTGTCTGGAGTCTTGGAAGCTTGACTACCCTAGGTTCTCCTACAAATGGACCTCGAGAGCTTGTTTGGAGGTTCTAGCAGGGGAACGCAGCTACTCGTATACCCTTGACAGAAGAACGGTCCTCCTCTATCGGGGAAGGTCGTCCTCTTCGACCGAGCGAGCTCACAGCTTCAGGAGGGACGCACATGGAGTGGTGAGGGAGGAAGGGGACACCCGCCTAGCCAGCCAGATCAGCCGAATCAACCCTGGCGATCACTCGGGGGACAGATGTTGTGGCCAGATCGCCCTCACATCTGAGAAGTTGATTTATCTTCTGATCTTAAAATGCTAAGTCTGATGCAAGGTATAAAAGTTTCTCTCCTGCCACCCCTAACATGAAACAAAAACAAATCTTCAGCATACTTACAAGCGTGTAATATGAACATCAGGGTCCCGAACAGTGAAGCAAACGCTGACTTGGCTTCAGGGAGCTGCTCTTCCCACAGTGCTCCTGCCCCTTCACCAGCATGCTCCCCCTCCTTGCTATCTCTCCACCCCAGGGAAACATGGTCAAGGAATCAGATACTGAGATATAGTATAAAAAGATTTTTATTTCAAAATGCAAAATGGTGGTCACCGTAATAATAATAATATAAAAAGCATTTCCCCTCCTTCCACCCTAGTGCAAAATGGTAGATGCACTCAGATAGCTCAAAGATACATAGTTTTGTATGTGTCTTCCTGCAGTGCTGCACAGCAGCAAAACTCAATCCCAAACTCCTTTTGGTGGATCCGTGTGGTAGTTCAGTTCTAGAAGTCAGTGGCTTCTCAGATGTAAGTCCAAACAGCACAGGACTCCTGCTCTCTCCCACTTGGGCCTGACCCTACGCGCGCTCTCTTCTCACGCTCAGGCTATCTGTCCCCTCCCTCTGCCCGCTCCCAGGGGTCCTAGGAGGCGTGCAGCCTGTTAGAGAGCGCCCGGCTGCAGAGGACGGCCTCCTGCTGCTTGCCTTTCTCTAGCGGGGCCTGGGTCTCCAGGACCTTCCGTTCCCGGGCGGCCTGCAGCTCGGCCACCGCTGCCTCCCTGTCCCGCAGGCGGCTGGCGGCCGTGAAGGGGCTGCACACAGTCTCCACCAGGCCGATCACCACGCCGAAGAAGGCCAGCACGCTGCCCAGCACGTACAGCTTCACCAGCTTCCGACTGGGCTTCTGGGCCATCATCTCCCTGGCCAGCGGGATCAGCTCCTGCACCGTTTCCATCTCGGGGGCGGGGATGACCTGCGGGAGGAGCGGCGCAGGAAAGGGGCCCGTTCAGCCACGGAAGGATGGCCACGGCCTTCCCGAGCACCCTTCTCTCGGGTGTCCCGCAGGAAGGGGGACCCGCCCCGGACCCCGCCCAACCGCGCTCTGCCCCGCGGGGCTCACCTTGGAGGCGCAGCGCGAGCGGGAGGCAGCGCGAGCGGGGGGCGGCGGCGCGGTGGCGGTCAGCGCGTCCGGGGTCCGGCCGGCCTCTGCGCTCTCCTCCTCTTCGGCAGCCGCGGCTCTTCCAGGTGGAGACTCCGCAGCTGGCACCTTGGCAGCGTCCCGGGGCCGCTTATATCTTTCCTCTGAGACCCGCCTATCGGGCTCCCAGGGCCCCGGGCCAGCGCAGTTCTTGCCAAAGGAAGGAGGGGTGAGGAAGGGGAAGGGGCGGGGCGGGGGAGGGGAGGGACCGGGAAGGGCCCAGGGGAGGCGGCCGCGAGCAGTGCACCTCCAGGCGGTGTGAGCTGCGAGTCCCGGGCAGGGGAGACCGCGGCGGGGGTGGGGGGTGGGGTGCGGCCGCAAAGCAGGAGGTCCCACTCCGGGTCCGCACAAGGGTGAGGACCCGGCACCCTGGGTATCGTGTACAGTTCCGACGTGACTCCTCCTTAAGAAGTGTGGGTGGGTGCGCAGCTTCCCTTGTCTGGGGCGACCCTAGAGGGACCCCTATGAGGACATGGGTTGGGGGCGGAGGAGGTTCTACGTAACCGGAAAATCTTTAGTTTTTATTCCTAAGGGGTGTCATCTTCCCACAGGTGTGGGGATCGGAGGGGAGAAGGCAAGGGGAGGGATCATGGTTAAGGAACGGAACAGGTCTCCAGGCTCTGTGTGTGCTTGTGTTTCTTTCCGGCCTGACTGGTCTTATTCACAGGTGCTTGCATTGCTACGGTAACTTGATAGATAACTATTTATCGAGGGTACCCTTTAATTGCAGGTGTATGTGTGATATGTCTCTGTGCTTGCCTCTGTTGGTGTATGTACTTCTGTGTCAGGGAACTACCATTAAATCCAATGATCCCCACTCCTACTTGAGAAGTGCAGTTTGGGGGTTTGGGGGGACCTGAAGATGGAAAGGGGCTGTTGATAAATTTCCTCTGCGGGTCTGGAATGCAGTTAGTTTATGCTCTCAATAATTATTTGCCACTTCCCTGGGTCTGGGGGTGCCATACCACAGAGCCAGTTCAGCTTATGGAAACAGGGGCGGAAGGGTGAGAATAGAGGGTTTGGGTAAGAGTTAAAGAGACAATTCTTGGAGGGCTCCCTGCTGGCTCAGTTCAGAAGAGCATGTGACTCTTGACCTCAGGGTCATGAGTTTAAACCTGACTTTAGGAATAGACATTACTTAAGTAAGACTTAAAAAGAGAGAGCATTCTTTGAAGCAAGTGTGAAGAGAGTAAGATACATTTTGGCCTGGGTGAAAACATCCTCACCTTGGGGTAGGGTGTAAGGATAAAACTTTGGTTATCCACTTATCCGAGTTAGCTAGCAAGAGGGGAAAAGCAGAGGTAATTGGGCCAAAGGGCTGCAAGCAGTGAAGGGAGAGGGCAGGAGGAGGAGGGGGAAATCAGACTGGCCAGAAAATTGTAAAGGTCAGTGATGCAATCTTGCAACAGTTTGTCATAGGCTGAGTGCTGTGAGGAGGGACTGGGTAAAGGGCGGCTTCAGAGATCAAGTGTTTGAGTCCTTGCAAATTTTAACAGTAATCTTTTTTGGGGGGGGGGGGTTGGTGCTGAGGCAGTTTCCCAATTTGGTTAAAAAAGGCAACAATAATAACTACCCTATGCCGTGGCTATTAGTATTTCAGGTAATAAGATCTATATATGCTTGCAGATTGGGCAAGGTTACTTAAATAGCTTTTGTAAAATTCTACATTTTAGTCTGTACCCAAGCAGTCAAGGTGACGTGGGGCCCAACAGGGGTTATTCCTAGACGGTGGTGTCCTGGTGCTTATTGTTCTTTTAATGTTGTCAGACAGGAAATTTGCGCAACAAGGGACCAATTTGAGATTAATATCAATCTTGGCATTTTCTGTGAATCTTCCTTACAATTTTGGAGAAGTCTCCAATACCTGGCAGAAATGATACATGAGCTTTCTCAAGATTTGTGAGTGTTCCAAACATTGTGGCCTCTGGAAGAGTGTATGATGTGTACCTTAATATCAGAGCTTTCACCTGGTTTCTTCTCTGAAAGTGAGTCAGCCCAGCTTTGGACCCAAAACTCTGAAATTGACTCAATGGTAAGCATTTCCGGTATTTCTGTAAATCAAAGACGAAAACCGCATGTCTTCCAAGGTCAGCAGACTGTAATTTACCTACAGTTCCCCTTTCTTGTGATTTGCTGTGGCAGAATACATCAGCATCTCAGATAAGTTCTTCTCTTCCCCTCTTTGATAATCTGACTTTGACCCCCAGACCCCACCAGCTTGCTGGCCAGACGGAGACAGACACAGCAGCAGGAGGTATGGATTGGAGTTGCCAGTGCATTTGGTGCTTCTGGTTTAGGTGGTAGCTGGGGCTGAGTGGGAGATGGTGGGAACCAAAGGCTGAGGAATCCAGGGCCACCTCATGTTTAGGAATTTCTGATAGCTCCTCTGTCTAGTGGGGCAAGAGAACCCAACTTCTAGGGTAGCAGGTTAGGTAGGGCTTGAGAAACTAAGCATGTGCTTTGTGCTGATGTCACTTTAGAGATGTAAAGCCTTGTGTTGCATCACACAGGTCAGACACAGGTTATAGCTCTGAAGGCCAGACCAGCTACAGGGTCATCAACCATTTCAGTGTGCCTATGGCTAAGGGGTTTCCCTGAGTGCAGGAATTAACAGGGCTGAGAGTGGGACAGCTCTGGGTAAACTGGGATAGTTGGTCACCCTACCCTGGAGTCTATCCTAACATTTAATTCTGCCATTTCTAGGAAGGTAGGAAAGGCTAGTTTAAAGTGTGTTTGTTTTCAGGGGGCCTGGGTGGCTCAGTTGGTTAAGCGTCTGTCTCCTGATCTCAGCTCTGGTCATGATCTCATGTTCGCGAGCCCCACGTAGCACTCTGTGCTGATGGCATGGAGCCTGCTTGAGATTCTGTCTTTCCCTGTCTCTCCCCCTCCCCCACTCACTCTCTCTCTCTCTCTCTCTCTCTCTCTCTCTCTCTGTCTCTCCCTCTTTCAAATAAATAAAACTAAAAAATTTGTGTTTACAGGGGTGCCTGGGTGACTCAGTAGTCGGTTAAGCATCCGACTTTGGCTCAGGTCATGATCTCATTGTTCATGGGTTCAAGCCCCATGTCGAGCTCTGCGCTGACAGCTCAGAGCCTGGAGCCTGCTTTGGATTCTGTGTGTGTCTCTCTCTGTGTGTCCCTCCCCTTCTTGCACTGCATCTCTCTCAAAAATAAATAAATGTTACAAAAAATTTTTTAAAAATTTTGTTTATTTTGCTTTCCAAATCCCTTTCTCCCAAACATTAAAATACCCAGAGCCATCTGCAGAGGAAACAGTCACAAAGGTACAACAGGTAGTCTTAGGGATAAGTGCAGAGGTGGGATAGAGCTGTCCCAACAACTGTGCTTTGGGGAATGAAGGAACAGGAGACCGAGGCCTTTTGGATGATTGGTTGTATATGAACTTCAAAGATTAGTATTATTATTTTGTTACCAGCTCCTTGCTGCCTAAAGTCACTGCTCACCCCTGGTATTCCAGGAGGCAGGAGGGAGAAGATCATCCATCATAGAAGATAGGATAAAATCATTTGTAAATCTTACACTCAGTCCTTAGAGTTACTTTCATCTCATGTATGCTAGTTGGAGAGGTTTCTCATCTCTCAAATATCAACGGATGATTTTTATTTTATTTTTTATTTATTATTATTTTTTATTTTATTTTTATTTCTATATGATTTTTAAATTTATACATGATTTTAGTTTAGTTTATTTATTTTTAAAAGTTTATTTATTTATGTTGAGAGAGTGAGTGGGGGAGGAGCAGAGGGAGACAGGGAGAGACAGAGAATCCCAAGCAGCCTCTGCACTGGCCCCAATGAAGGGTTTGAACTCACAAACCTTGAGATCATGACCTGAGTCCAAGTCAAATACTTAACCAATGGAGCAACCCAGGTGCCCCTTAACGGATGATTTTTAAATCTACACTCTAACCTTTATCTTCCTCTGGTTTTGTAGATTAGAGTTCTAGAGGCTAGACATTTCTGTGTGAATCTCCTGCTTTTATCAAAAACTTAACACACTTTAAACAAGACTCCCGATATTCTCTGTACTCTTACAAATGAAGTCACCTCAGTATCCTTGTGGCTAGCAGTGCATCTCCATTTTACCCATTCTCTGGGCCTGAGATACTGTGGCATTTTCTTAGAGAGGCTTCTTTCCTGACGGCTCTATCCCACCATTCCCTACTTAGTGTCCTATTTATTTTCTTCATAGCATTTAGTACCTGACTTTATATTGATGAACTGTTGGTTTGCTTTTGTGTTGTCTTCCATGTTAAGCTTCAGTGAGGGCTGGGACTTTGTTTTGCTTTTCACTGTGTCCCTAGAACCTTGTATGATTGTTGACATATAGTAGGTTCTTAATAGGTAACTATGGGATTAATTAATGTCTTCTCCGTTGGACTGGCAAGGGAAGGACTATGTTTATTAAGTTTGCATGCAGTCAGATGTTTAGTGTATGCTCAAAGAAGCATTTAGGGTATTTTTTCTTTTTCTTTCTTTTTTTTTTTTTTTTTTTTTTTTGGTAGACTCTATGCCCATCATGGGGCTTGAACTCACAACCCCTTGATCAAGAGTTGCAAACTCTACCTACTGAACCAACCAGTAGGCATCCCACTGTTTTTGGGTTTTGACAGTTTTCTTTTCTCCTTGTCCTTCTTCTCCTTCTCCTTCTTCTCCTTCTTCTTCTTTGCCTTTCATCTTGTCCTCTGTAATCCATTTCAAACACTACCACCAAATAAATCTTCCTAAAATTAGATTTTTATTCTTTTTTTTTTTAAATTTTTTTTTTCAACCTTTATTTATTTTTGGGACAGACAGAGACAGAGCATGAATGGGGGAGGGGCAGAGAGAGAGGGAGACACAGAATTGGAAACAGGCTCCAGGCTCTGAGCCATCAGCCCAGAGCCCGACGCGGGGCTCGAACTCACGGACCGCGAGATCGTGACCTGGCTGAAGTCGGACGCTTAACCGACTGCGCCACCCAGGCGCCCCTAGATTTTTATTCTTAATGCCTGTTTAAATCCCAGATCATTTCTCATTGCCTACATGAACCTGGATTCTGCATATTGGATTTACTTGATCAGTATTCCTGGAATCTGATACTTCTATGATCTGCCCTCCCTACTCATCTCCATTCCATTCTATTCCATTATATTCCATTCTCCAACTAGGACCCTTTGCTCCACAGATGGGTTTCTCATAGCCCGAGTCCATTCTCATTGTGGTTGCCTCACTTTTGCTCATAATCTTCCTACCTGAAATGCGGTTGTCTTTCTCCTCTGTCTTCCTTCCTTCAGTTCATGTACTCGGAGAAGCCACCAGCACACCCTGATCTCTCTTTTCTGTGAATTTCAGCTGCCTTTGTGGCTCATTCTGCACGGGTTGGCACTGCACTGTGTACTGTTCTCTACAGCTCTCTCATTGTTCCCTGTGGGCTAGCCCTGTCTCTGTGGAAGACCAGATCTTTGTACCTTTCATGGTGCTAATGTATAATAGGGGCTTAATCAATACCAGTTAGATTGACCTGAAAGTCAGTATTGAGACAGAGATTACAAAATGATCAGACTCTCTTGGGATGTCATTTTAGGCACAGTAGCTTGTCCTTGGCTCAGAGCCTTGGGGTCAAAATTGCCCAAGACCTGGCAACTTGGCTTATTTCCTTCCACTCTGTCTTCCTCACCTTTCACTTCCACTCCCCACATAGTGTCTGACATTGCAGGGATTGGCTTATTCTGGGGCACTCCTCCAGCCTGCTCCTGGGGCCTCAGGGTCTTGGCAAATCAACACTGATGAGCAGACCCTTGGTAGACATTTTGCTTTAGTCCCTCATGGCCTCTGGCCAAGCAGAGTCACTATCTGCTGGGCCATGCAGGATGTGCTGGGAGCAACACCCTACTGCCCACATACCATGTCTGAATCGCACTGCTCTACTTTGTAAGGTTGAATCAGCGCAGGGAATTTTTCTCAAGCTCAAATCCCAGCTAGACTTAACAGAATAGGGTTCTGGAGTCAAACAGACTTGGGTTCATTCAAGACCTGTCTTCTCTTACCAGGGTCTGACCTTGGACAAGTGACCTAACTTCTCTAGTCTCCATTTCCTCATCTGTAAAGTGGGGTTGATGATAACACCTATGAAATGAGATGTGATAAAGACTGGATGAGCTAGAGAACTGGAAAAGGCTTAGCAGTCTGGCACAAATGAAGCAATCAATACATGTCATTGATTCAGTCATTACTCTGTTGTCTTTGCCCCCTGCTTGTGTCAGCAATTCTTGTAGTCCTTTATCCCAGCCCAGGTCATTCACATTCTCTAGGTGACATATAGTCAGCAATAAGATCCAAAAACACTTGTTGAAGGGGCGCCTGGGTGGCTCAGTTGGTTAAGTTTCTGACTATTTGGTTTGGGGCACCTGGATGGCTCATTCCGTTAAGCATCTGACTTAGGCTCAGGTCATGATCTTGTGGTTCATGAGTTCAAGCTCCACGTGGGTCTCTGGGCTGACAGCTCAGAGCCTGGAGCCTGCTTTGGATTCTGTGTCTCCCTCTCTCTCTCTCTGCCCCACCCCCCCAAAAAAATAAATTAACATTTGAGGAAAAAAAAACCAAAAACATTTGTTGAAGCCAGCCATGTATCCATTACTGTGTTAAGTATAGTTATAGAAAGCAAAATACAACATTGTTTAAAAATATATATATTTGAGAGAGAGAGCAAAGGGCAGGGGCAGAGAAAGAGGGAGAGAGTGTGGAGCCTGATGCTGGGCTCGATCTCACGATCATGACCGAGCTGATATTAAGAGTCAAGACACTTAACCAACTGAGCCACCCAGGTACCCCAGAATACAACATTGCTTTTGCCCTCATGAAGCTCATAGTCAAGTAGAAGACTCAGACATTAAATAAATTATTACAATATCCTAGGATAAGCACAATAATAGAAATATACACCAGGGAAACAAATAGAGTAGAATGGGTACTATATTGATTCAGTTTGGGGAGGAAGTTGTCAAAGAAGGCCCAAGAGTGGATGATGCCTGAGCAGCTGAAGGTATTAAAGGATGGATGATGTTCATCAGTGACTCTGGGAGTGGGGGCTCAGGGTTGGGGGAGGACTGGAATGAAAGAGGGCTGCATATAGAAAGGGTAGGATGTATGAAAATACATTTTGGGGTCCAAGAGAAGTTAAGCAAAATTGGTGTCAGAACATAAAGGATGGGTTTTGGGAAATGGCAGGAAATGAGGAGGAGGTAGTAGGCACAGAAACCATAATGAACAATTATGCATATGGTCACCTACATATGTGATGTCTAGTAACTAATGACCACTCCCATCTTCTAGAAATACATTCTCCTTGGCTTCCATGTCATATTCTTCTAATTTTCCTCCTATTCTATTCTGGACACTCTTTAGTTCTTTTTCTCACTTTTGCCTTTTATACAACGTCTATACGACCTCTTTTTCTCACTTTTGCCTTTTATACAACCTCTATACGACCTCTTTTTCTCGCTTTTGCACTTCTCAGGACTCAGTCTTGGAACCTCTTTTTAAACTCTACACATTCTCGGGGCGCCTGGGTGGCGCAGTCGGTTAAGCGTCCGACTTCAGCCAGGTCACCATCTCGCGGTCCGGGAGTTCGAGCCCCACGTCAGGCTCTGGGCTGACGGCTCAGAGCCTGGAGCCTGCTTCCGATTCTGTGTCTCCCTCTCTCTCTGCCCCTCCCCCGTTCATGCTCTGTCTCTCTTTGTCCCAAAAACAAATAAACATTGAAAAAAAAAATTTTAAACTCTACACATTCTCTTCAAGTGATTTAGATTCCTTGCAAGGCTTCCATTATTGCTCTGTAAAGATGACGTATACATCTGAGCCCTAGACCTCTGTATCTTCCTGCCTAGTCTACATCTTGACTTGGATATCTTGCAGGTATCGAACTTTTCATATCTGAAGCCAAAGTTGATATTTCCACCTCCAAAATTTGCACCACCATCTTTCCTGGTCAAGGCTTCACAATCTATCTGGTAGCCCAGGTTGTAAGCCTGGGAGTCATCCTTTTCTCCTCTCTCTCTGTCACCTCTCATACATGATCATCAAGACTTGTTATTCTGGGGCACCTGGGTGGCTCAGTCATTAAGCATCTGACTTCAGCTCAGGTCATGATCTCATGAGTTCACTTGGTGAGTTCGAGTTTCACATCAGGTGAGCACAAGCCCCACTTTGGGTAAGCACAAGCCTGATTTCGGGTGAGCTCCAGCCCCACTTTGGGTAAAAACACGAACCTTAAGCCCTGGGTGAGCCCCACTTCTCTATCTCTCTGTCTCTCTCTTTCTCTCCACACCCTCCCTCCCTCTCTCTCTCTGCCCCTTGCTCACTTGCCCCCCCTAAAAAAAAAAAGAGTTATCATTCTGCCTCTTAAATACCTCTTGACTTTGTTTTCTATCCCCCTTGCCACCCTCCTAGTCTAAACCCTCATCATCTTACCTGCACTATTGCTGTGATCTCATAACTGGTCTCTCTGCATTGGGTCTTGACCTATCCAATCCAGTCTAAGCCAGTCCAGTCCAATCCAATCCAATCCAATCCAATCCAATCCAATCCAATCCAGTATAATCTTAAAAAAAAAAAGCAAACTTATCATGTCATTCTTCTTTTTAGAACCCTTCGATGGCTCCCCATCTTGCCCTTTGCATAATGCCCTGGATTCTTAGCATGGTGTATAAGTTCACTCATGACTTTGTCCTTGCCTTTTTTTCCAGTTTCATTGTATATCCCTCAACCCTTACTTTCTAGGTGCTAGCCCCACTGGTCTGTTCCTTCATAACTTCAGATCCTTCCTCATGTTGTTCTCTCCACCTGGAACACTGTCCTCATTTCCCATGATCTGGTGAACATTTACTCATCCTTCAAGTGTCACTGTCCTCTCACTGTCTCAGAGAAGCCTTCCCTGCTGCTCGGATGAGGGAAGCACCCTGTGCTGCATGGTTCCCACAGCCATTTCACTTTCCTTCTCATGACCGTTGTCTGTTTCTATTGCAAGACTGTCAGCTCTATGAAGGTGGCAACTATCTCTGTCTTGTTCAGTACACTGTTCTCAGGGCTAGCACAATGCGAAGTCCACTGAGTTATTTAATCATAGCTATCAATTTATCTTATATTGAATTGGTTATCCTGCTGGCAATCAGAGAAATTGATGGATTTCAGACAGCAGCACAATACAACAAGTTTGGCATTTTAAGTAGATCACTATTGGAGTGAAGAATACATGAGTGGAGCAAGATGAGAGGCAGCGAGTGGGATATTTTTAGAGTAATTCAGGTAGTCATGGACTAGGCTGAGATAAAGGTAATGTGGATAGAGGGAGACAGATTTGATTGATGAATTGTAGGTAAAGCTGGAAGACTTAGTGCTGTAGAAGAGAAAAGGAGTTAGAGGTGACTCCCAGGTTTGGAGAGAAAAGAAAGAAGAACACGTTTGAGGAGGAAGAGAATGAGTTCCATTTTGGTTATAATGAGTTTGGGCTGTTTGTGAGACATGCAAGCAAAGATGGTCATTAAGTGGTTGTATATGAATCATGAATCTGGAGCTCTGGAGAGAGATTGGGTTGGGAGTTGAAGATTTGAGAGGTTTCAGTGAGTTGAGAGTGGCTGAGATCTTGGAAATGGGGAAATACCCCATGAGAGAACAGAGACAAGAGAGAAAGGATGGGAATATGGGGACTGTGGAGATATTGTTTGCCTTGGGCTAGGGGTGAAGCAGAGCAATAGGTCTTATTCCTAAATCAGCTTATGGAGTAGTTGTTCTAAGAGTATGTATCACCAAATCTGCTTTTCTCCCTTCACATCCAGACTCTAGACCAGGAGCCCTCTTGGAATAAAGGACTCATTTCTTTATTTCTTTATTATTTTTAAGTTAAAATTCAAGTTAGTTAATACACAATGTAGTCTTGGCTTCAGGAGTAGAACCCAGTGATTCATCTCTTACATATGACACCCAGTGCTCATCCCGAAAATTCCCTCCTTAATGCCCATCAACCATTTAACCCATCCCCCCCACCCACCACCCCTCCAGCAACCTCAGTTATTCTCTGTATTTAAGAGTCTCTTGTGGTTTGCCTCCCTCATTGTTTTTATCTTATTTTTCCTTCTCTTCCCTTATGTTCATCTGTTGAGTTTCTCAAATTCCACATGTGAATGAAATCATATGATATCTGTCTTTCTCTGACTGACTTGTTTTGCTTAGCATAATACCCTCCAGTTCCATCCACGTTGTTGCAAATGGCAAGATTTCCTTCTTTTTCATCGCCGACTAGTACTGGTAGAATCACATCTTCTTTATCCATTCGTCAGTCAATGGACAGGTCTGTCAGAGTGGCTAAAATTAGCAATTCAGGAAACAACAGATGTTGGCAATGATGCAGAGAAAGGGGAACACTTTTGCACTATTGGTGGGATTGCAAACTGGTACAGACACTCTGGAAAACAATATGGAGGTTTTTCAAAAAACTAAAACTAGAACTACCGTATGACTTAGCAAAGGACTCATTTCTAATGTGGTAGACAGAATTTTAAGATGGCCTCTGATGTACAAGCCCTTTAAAACCCCCAGCATTTGTGAATAGGATGGGATAGTGCCCCCATGATTAAGTTATATTATTGGACAGATGATTTAATAAAATTAAAAATTCTGGTGTACCTGAGTGGCTCAGTTGGTTAAGTGTCCAAATCTTGATCTCAGCTTTGGTCTTGATCTCAGGATTGTGAGTTCATGCCCATGTTGGGCCCTACGATGGGCATGAAGCCTACTTAAAAAAAAAAAATCAGTTCATCAGTCACCTGAATTGCATTTCAAGCATTCAACAACCACAAGTAGCTAGTGGCTACCATATTGGACAGCACAGGTATAGAACATTTCCATCACTGCAGAAAGGTCTATAGACGCAGAGCACTGGGTCTCAATCTATGGAACGGTAGGAAATCATCTGGGAAGTAGTTCTCAATTCTGGCTACAGATGCTGTCTGAATTCTTTGTTCCTCTCTATAACTAAAATTGTTTATTAACAGTTGTCTACAATCACTATATCTATTTCATCAACCATTCACTCTTTTGCCCATGTCCATCTGGCTTCCATTACCACCACCCCACCAAAATCCAATGGGATATTTATTGAATGAACTGGGTTTTATCATTCAACAGATAATAACTATTTCTTCCTTTTAGAAACACCTTTTCTCTTTGCTTCAGGGACACTGCACTCTCCTTTTCTTCATTGTTCCACCTTAGTTTCTTCTTCCCAGATTTCCTTCATTACATCTTTCTTTTCTATCAGTCAGTGGCTCTTAATCTTGAACATGCATTAGAATCACTGGGGAGCTTTTAACATTTCTGAAGACCAGGCTAGATCAATTAAATAAAAAATCTTGCCAAGTAGGACCCAAAGATCAGTAATGTTTAAAGGTCTAAAGGTGATTCCAATGTGTAGCCAAGGTTGTGAATTACTCTCTTAATGCTGGGGGTTTTTCCAGTGTCCTACCATGATTCCTCTTCTCCATCTACAGTATTTCCCTAGGTCAGTGGTTCTCAGCCCTGGCTCCACTTTAGAATCATCCTGGGAGTTTTTAAAAGCCATCATTGCCTGGGAGGTCCCCAAGGTGGATCCACCTTAATTCCTGTGGGTGACTCTAGTATCTCCTATGGCTTAAACAAGACTTGAGAGGTCCTAAGTCTGAAAAGATTGAGCTTTCCACCCTGCCCATGTAAATAAAAATAATAGCATTAAATTTTAAAATATATATTGGGGATTTACATACAGCCTTCTAATTTTGCACAAGATGTTTACTTCCATATCTTAAAAAAAATTTAAATATAAAAATTTGTAAAAAAAATGTTGGTACCTCTACTTTGCTGGCACCTTAAATACACATTTAACCTCCCTTTGGAAGTCCAGCCCTAAATCTCATCCCAAAGGTTGCCTCCTTGGAGAGACTCCTCTTATCCATCCCTTCTAAAGTGGCACTCCCAATATCCTGAGATCCATATCTACTGTATCATCCCATTAAAATAATATTTCACAAAAATTGTGAAATTTGTAATTGTCAGATTTAGTCTTTGGTTTACTTGTTTATTGTTTACCTCTTGTCTGTCTTTTTTGCGGCTATCTTGTTTGTCCTCATCTAGCACAATGCCTGGTACAAAATAAGTGTTCAGTAAATATGAACAGAATGAATGAATGAATGAATGAATGAATGAATGCTGATGTATGGCAAGTAGCAGTGAGTAGATTAATACCAAGGCATGTAGGCCACCTTGGGTTGTTACCCGTAAAAGTCTGTCTTCATGGGGTGGGATGGGAGAATTGAGTCCGTGAAAAGGGAGGACCCTGACTGGTTACACGGAGGGAGGCCCTTGGCTCCAGTAACCTGGTCAAGGCTTAGAGCAGTAGGAACATGCCATGATGTTGGGTGAATTCTGGGGCTGATGAAAACTAGTATTTATTTTTAGGTTGTAGTTTCCCGGTGTCACTTCCAAATTTTCAGTACAGTTTCTTAAACTCAGCAGCTATGTGTTTTGTTCTTTGGGGAATGGAGGAAGGATTGTGTCTTTGGGTCTGAGGTCAAAATAGGCCAGAGAGATGGTTAAAAGAAAGCTGTGAGTATTTGAGGACAAATGGCAACTAGAATGAACTTGTATTATCTGCTAGTATTTCCTTAGAACTGTCAGCATTATGGTTTTTTTGATAGTAGAAGAAAGGGTGATTTGGATGGCTAAAGAAGTTGAGATCACTGTTGTTACATAATTAATAAATTATTTGGTAATTATGTGTTTAGCATCTGTGTCCCATGAGACAGCAGTCTCCCTCCAGACAGTGATTCTGTCTATTTACTACTGGTCACTGGGTGCCTTGCTTGGTGGATGCTCAGTAAATATTTGTTTTGTGAATGAATGGTTCTGGATGTTTTTGTGTTTCTGGGTTAAAAGTCAGAAGAGTCTGCTGACATGTGATGAGGAGAGCCGGAAGAAAAGCCCAGGCTCTGAGGATGAGGAGCTGATAGAAGCTGGGGGTGGAGGGGTGTTATGTACACAGTCTGATTTGCTGGGAGGGTTCACATCCAAGTCCAGGCCACCAGAACAGCTGGAGGGATAACAGGACACTGTTGGCCCTAGTTAATGAACTTCGAGAGACAACTATTCTGAGACCCTGTTGGGTTGTGGGAAGGGGTTTTTTAGTGTCTTAGGCTTGGTGCTCATTGGCCCAGGGTTGGAATGGGCCTACAAGTACCAATGGAATACATTATCTTTGGCAGCACAAGGACAGGTAGGGGCTGACAGACCTTAGGCTACGTATGTTCCCTGATTCTCTGAGAGTAACAAAGAATTCTTAAAACATGTTGAGGAGTTCTTGTGTTCTAAGAACCTCTCTCCACTTGTGCCCTTTCCTCCCTTGGACCCACATTTATTCCTTTCATTGCCTCTAACTATTCTAAAAGCTGGGTCTTATATGCCTTGAGTGGCCTGGGTCCATAGCCTGAGCACAGAAGTATTTCAGTTCCCCAAACCAAAAATACTGCCATTTTGATTCCTGGCCTTTCTCTCCCCAAGTACCAACCATGGTAGATGGAATAGGAAGCCTAACTTTGAGAACCTGTTGATCAGCAGATTGGCTCATCATGAATTTTCTCGGGTTCTAGTTCTTAGGAGAAAAAATATTTACTTTTCTCTCTATGTTGTCCTGAAAGGGAATTATGTGTCAATATTCATGACAGCATATTTTTCAACTTTTTGTTAGGTTTTCCCTTGCCCTATGGATCCATACTAATAAATCAATATCTGTTTTTGAGCACCTACTATGTACAAACACTGGGCTACGCACTCATTAGGGGATAAAAAGAATGGCCAAGGGTCATTCCTGTCCTCAAAGAGTTTACAATCAAGATTTGGGGACAAATCACAAAATAACTAAAATTTGAATAGGTGTTAATATGTAAATTTGGTGTAGAAGGGATTTACAAACAGAACAGTGCTGATTGTTGCTTGAATTGTAGAAGTAAGGTCTGCTGCTGGGACTTGGGAAGGATTTACAAAGAATAGCTGAGAAGTCATCACTGACCCAGGAACCTGATCCAACTCTTGGATTTAGAATTTATCCAAGTACACAAGAGATGGAGATGGCCAGGCAGACAGGCGGAGCTGAATGAATTGAGTCTAAATATGGTCAAGGGAATGGAATGGCTGGATCAGAGCACTTGTGTGAAGGTTGCTGTTTGAGATAAGGTCAAATGTGCAGCTTTTTCAGCAGCACCTGAGAGTCTGGCTGTGGACTTGGTATTTTAATCTGGAGATGATGGAAAGCGTACAGGTCAAAGTGCATACCAAATCCAGCTCAGCAGATGGAGCGCTAGGCGAGTGCTAATAAGATGAAATGTACACTGGAAAAAGTGCAAAGGCATGTGTGTGTGTCTATGTGTGTATGTGTATGTGCATGTACCTCTGAAGAAGGGCAAAAGTTCAACGTGTAGGCCATGGTTTTAACAGTATTTGATTTGAGACAAGATAGAGATGTTAATGTGTCTATAAGCTCAATATGGGTCCTTGGTGTGATTTGGCTGAGAAAAGAGCCTCCTGTACTTCAGGCTCCAACAGCAGGAGTAGAGTTGCCAGAACAAAAGTTGTACTGGAATGCTGTTTTCTTTCCCTAGGTCCTTGAAGACAACTGCTTTGATAAGATGTCTAATATTCATACAGGAGCTTCGCGAGCTCTTCCCTGGGGGAGAGTCTTATTCTCATGTGCTATTCCATTCAGGTTTTTCTAGGACTCAGAGCCAACTTCACTTTCTCGAACCATCGCACATCTTCATGTGGAGTTTACTGAGCCACCTGATGTGACATGTTCAAAACCTGTCTGGGAGAAGAAGTATCGATGTACAACCAGGTGAGCAAGCATTTGTCTGAGGCAAAAGAGTGTTCTCTGAGACATAGAATTTCTGGGGCTAAAACAAGGAGAATCCTGGAAAACTGCAGTGGTTAGTCACCCTACAACATACCAGAATCTTTTCCTTGAAGATTCGCCCCCAACCCCCGTGATTTTTCTCTCAGAAACTAGAGCAACCTGCCTGTCTCACAGATATTTATCCTCTATCTACATCTTGTAGAGATCTCACGGGCTATGTTTCTAAGGTTTTCCAAGGGGATACCACTGGTGATGCTTTAGGTTTTGCAAATCTAAAATATTCACCAGGCCATTTTTTCCTATCACTTTCCTTGAGATGTTGTATTCCACAAACTATTCCATGTGACTTTTCCTTTTTGTCAAAAACAGATTCCCTTAATCTTGGGAGGACCAGATATACAATGGAAAGAATTTGGATTTTTGGAAACTCAAAGATACGCTGATGGATTCTGGTTTCACCATATACTAGTTGTGGTAGACAGTGCTGTTTGTTCACCACGCTGTATTGCATTTTCCTTTTCTGGGCACAGAGGAAGATCACTTAGGCGCCCTCTGAGCAGTTCTGGCCAATAAGTTGTAAGCCAAATGACGGTGTCACTTTAGAGCTGAAGCATGGAATATGGGAGAACTTCTCCACACTCCTCTATCCTTGCTGTCATGATCATTAAGGACATGTGTCCTTGTTGGTGTAGCTACAAGATGGCAGAAGTCCCTGAATGGCTATAGAACAGAGGACCTCTCCCCTCACCATTGTCTCCCATTTTACTTTGTACGAACAACAAATAAATGTTTGTTGTGTTATGCTGGTGAGGTTTTGTGGTTAGTTTATTACTGCAGCATAACCTGACTAAAATGCTAGTTCTGTGTCTTCATCACCTTGGGCTACCCAAATAATATACCATAGATTGGGTGGCTTAAGTAATAGACATTTATTTCTCACAGTTCTAGGAGGCTAGAAGGCCAAGATGATGGTGCTAGTAATCGGGTTCCTGATGAGAGCCAGCTTCCTGGCTTCAGACAGGTGTCCCCTTACTGTGTTCCCACACAGTGGAGGCAGAGCTCTGGTGTCGGCTCCTCTACTTATAAGGTCTCTAATCCCATTATGGGGACTGTACCCACATGACCTCATCTAAACCTAATTACCTTCCAAAGGCCCCATCTCCCAATACCATCACATTGAGGTTAAGGTTTCAACATATGAATCTGGCAGGGGGGGGGTGCAGACATATTCAGTCTCTAACACCTCATAAACTTTTCAAGCTACCTAATAATGCTGAGGCTATAAAAAAGGGAAATAATATCTCCTTTAAAGAGCCACCTTCTAGAGCTTCTGGGATACATAAGTGAGATACTGTAGACGTGGTGTTTAGAATGGTTCCTTATACATAGCAAAAGCAGAAAAATATTTTGTTCCCTTCTGTTCTTTCAGGGAAATACATAGCTATTTCTTTCTGGAGTAATACTTAACCAAAGGAGTAAATGCAACCTCTCATGTCCAGGGAAGCATACACAGAGTCTCCAGATGATGCAGGTTGTTTAGTTCTCTATTCTGTTGTTTGTTCTTGGTCTTTCACCTGGAGAGGTCTTTGATCAAGGGACTCATGCCCAGAGCATGCCGCCATGATGTCAGACATTAGACACCAGGACACCCGTGTTCACTTCTAAGCACCATATCTTAAGAAGATTGCTGACAGATGGAGGAACTTCTAGAGGAAGGTGTGCAGGTTAGGAAAAGTCTGGAAGCCATGAGTAAACCATCTACTACAAGTAAGTTTGCCAGATTCAGCAAATAAAAATATGAGAAGCCCAGTAAAATTAGAATTTCAGATAAATAATGGATCCTATTTTAGTATAAGTATGCCTCATGCAATCTTTGGGGTTCTACTTATACTGACAAGGTGTCCCTTGTTTATCTAAGATACAAATTTAACTGGGACCTCTGTATTTTATCTGGCAGTGCTAGCTACAAGGATCGTTGGGGACAGTGCACACACATCAGATCGAGAGATGCAACATCACAGTTAGGCATCCAAATGTGTGATTATACTTGAGCACTGGGAGCTGCTGGGTATGCAAATTTCTGAGTGAGCAGTGGGGAAGTTCAGAATTAGGTATGTTATTCTGGGAGAATTGCATGGGAAAGGCAAAGTTGGGTGAGGGTAGGAATTTTAGTTATCCTCACTTCCTCTTTCCCCTCAAAATATAGATAAACCAGAACTGACTCTTTCTTTCTTTTGATTTGCCCTGAGACATACAAGCAGGAAGATAAGGTGCTGGTAGTTACTTGTTACATTTTCTGCCCTCCCTCTCTTTTTGTCTGTTCTTCCTTACACGTTTATTAGCACATACATTTATTGAGGAACTATGCTAAGGGCTTTCTTGACATAAGAACTCTAACAGCCCCAAGAAGCAATCTTTCTTAAGAAAGGGAAGCCATATCTTACAAAATCTACAATGATTTAGAAAATTTGTAGCGAACTCCTGGGCGGTCCCTGGGTATAGTGGTTCAGGGCAGAGGAGGGAGCAAAGAAAGATGGATTAATAGTTTGTAGATGAACAAAAATTACTGTCTTCACCCTGACGCTTTTTACTTTATGTTTACTGATGATTCTAATAAAATATGCTCATTATGGAAGATGAAGGCATGCAGAGAAATAGAAACAGACAGGAAGGGGAGCCTGGGTGGCTCAGTTGGTTAAGCATCCCAATCTTGATTTCTGCTCAGGTTGTTATCTCACAGTTGTGAGACTGAACCCCGTGTCTGGCTCTGCACTAGGTGTGGAGTCCGCTTGGGGTTCTCTCTCTCCCTCTCTCTCTGCCCCTCCCCTGCTGGTTCCTCCCTCGCTCACACTCATTCTCTCTGAAAGAAAGAAAGAAAGGAAGGAAGAAAGGCACCTGTGTGGCCCCAGTTAAGCGTTCGACTTTGGCTCAGGTCATGATCTCACGGTTCGTGAGTTTGAGCCCTGTGTCAGGCTCTGTGCTGACACCTTGGAGCCTGGAGACTACTTCAGATTCTTCGTCTCCCTCTCTCTCTGCTCCTTCTCCATTTGCACTCTGTGACTCTCTCTCAAAAATAAACATTAAAAAATTTTTTAAAGAAAGAAAGAGACAGGAAATATTAACATGGCTATTTCCTCCGTGTCTTCTCTCTGAATATTAGTTTTCTTTCGAGTTAAGTAGATTTTATGTATGTTTATTTTCTAATTCTCCACCCCCCCCCCCGCCCCACTTAACAGTATCCCATCAACTTTTCCCTCTTTATCAGTATTAAATCTCTTATCAGTATTTTAGATCAGAAGGGAGTCAGTTTTGACTCACATTTTCAGGGGAAGGAATGAGATTGGATAAAGACTCATCACCCTTCTCTGCCGGGATATTGCCCAGGCTTTGATCTGTGTAAAACAAAGGCCCCAGGAGAAGAAAGTGCCTTTTATCTATCGCCCTCAGATTTGCTAGGCAGCTGCCCTGAGTTAAGAACAAAACATCTGCCCAGACCAGCTTTGACTCCTATCTTTATCAGGTGTTGGACTCTGGTTTTGCTAAATCTTGATGGCCATAAAACAGTAAGTCTGTTTATCCTTACACTTGTTCCTCTGCCCTCTATCCTCTGTTTGTAAACACTCCCTGCCCTCTACCCTCTGTCCTTCCCTGTGCAGGAATGCTGGGAGCATTGCCCTGCTCTCGGGAGCTTAGCTCGTTGGCCCCCGGAGTGTCCCCTCATCCCTTCTGGTCCAAGTCATGGCTTCTGAGGACTTTGCAGCCCCTAAGGAACAGAGTGGAATGCACAAAGCACAGATTTTCGGGTTGGGCCCTGGGGCTTCCGTGGATGGCCTGCTGCCCGGTAAGTGAGCTATGAAATATCTGGATGGAATTGATATTTGCATTTTGATAAGAACAACTGCAGATTCTGCTTATCATAGGCCTTGACGCCTGCATGTGATGTGCACGTGAGCACAGACATCTTTTATAGAGGACGCACCTAGCCAGGCCACAAGTTTGCATTGTTTCCTTTAAACTTTATAAGGATCCATGAGGCAGATGGCTAATATTCCCATTGTAGGCAAGCCGTTTTGGTTGTGCAAAAGCACACAGCTGGGGGTGCAGAGTCAAGACCTTCACCTTCACCTCGCTTACCTTGAGGTCCGGGCTTTAACTGCTGTCCACCCTGAGAGCAGAACATTCTGGAGCTGGAGAGGGCTTTAGGGGAGATTCAGAAACATTGAATGCCCCAGCCACTCTGCAAGCCAATTAAATTTGGGGGTGGGGCCTGGCTTAAGTCTGTGATTTTGTAAGTCTTGCAAGTAGTTCTGAGGGACAGCCTGGATTGAGAACCAGTAAAATCCAACACCTGTATTCTCAAATGATGAAAATGAGACCCAGCGAGGGGCTTGCCCTAGTTTACACTTTAGTTGAGTAGCAGAGCTGGAGCTAGGACCAGGATTTCCGAGATGCTCCAGTCCATACGTGGACCCTATGCGGCCACAAGCACTGCAAGGAGGTGCTGATTAAAAGCCTTTAGTTGGGGCTAATTCCAGATGTGAAGCCAGATACACCGATGCCCCCCTCCCCCCTCAAACCTCGAAGTGCTCACTTCCCCATACTCCGGCAACAAACGCCAGTTTGAACATTTGGATGTTCAGTTTGTCGGCCTACTGGCCCTTTCTGGGATTGTATTTAGAAGTTTGAAGTCCTGTTTGGCAGCCCTCTGCTAGTTCGGGGAGCAGATCTCCTGAGGCAAATGCCGACAGTCCCCCTCCATGTCTTCCCCAAATGCTGCTGACCTGCCGCGTGGCTGCACGTTGCCCCCTTCAGGCATCTGTCTCTCTCCTCTCCGGCTGGGCCATGGCCACATGGGGAGCTCCACATGGCATCTCTGTGGCCAAAGGTCACAGAGGTTGGGTGTAGATCTCGAAAACCTAATACCCTGCGGACAGTGACTGGACAGCAGAGGTAGAGGCGGTTGGGGTGGAGAATGCTTGGTCATGAGCTGGCTTGTCTGCTGGAGGAAGGTCAGGAACCCACAGTACAGGTGGTAGAAATGCCAACATATTCTTCCCTCTTCTCTGGGAAGCCAGCCAACAATGGGCCAGGCATAGGCCAGCTTTCTACTCTAGCAAGCTGCAGGCTACACTGAGCTGTACCCCTCAGGAGGGAAGGGTGGAGCATTTGGGGGTGTACCCTGGGAGATAGAAGGAGCTGAGGTGACCCAGAGCCTGACCTCAGGGGAGGGGATTCCCCCTTCCTGTGGCGAGGCAGAAGTTGTGTCATCCTGTCACATACACTGTGTTTAGGTCACTGTGATGTGTTTCCGGCTACTTTCTCTCTCTTTCCATTCCTTATAGGGTACTCACGTCCTCAGTCAGAACAGCTCCCTGTCAGCATGGTGGGGAAACCCTACCAGTATGTGCCTGAGCCTCTGAGATGGGGAATTTGGATGCCAGCCCCTTCCTCATCTCTGCCCACACAAGAGAGCCTGTCAACGTGGAAAACAAACAGGAAGGCACTTAATGGTGTCTGTTCTGGATGTTCCTACAGCATCATTGCCTCCCCAGGAGCCCCCAGCTAACACCAGTCCTCCGCTGGAACCAAGTTCCTGAAAGTGTGCCTCATTTTCTTCATCTGCATAGGAAGGATGATTAAGTGCCATCCTCTACAGAGATGTAGTGAGTATTAAATGAGTTAATACATACAAAGGGTGTAGAACAGTGCTTCCTGAGCACTTGGTAAAATGTTAGCTGTAGTTATTTTAAGTTGACTGCCTGATTTCTCCTGGACCTCAGACCCAAGCTAATGTGTGCCATTGTCCTTTGGGCAGACATTCAGGCTGAGGAGGTGAGGGTAGGGGAGAGAGAAGGGCACGAAATAGAGTCAGCCCCTGACAGGCATCCCAGGCCCCTGTTCTGCTGGCCTCTGTCTGAGGCTGGGTTCTTGCCTGTGCTCAGTAACATAATAAACTGTCTCTCTCTGGTTTTGGGGGAGGCGCACGGAAGAGTGACCAATGTCTGGGCCACTGAGCTATGGTGCAGGTGTGAAGGGCCACGCCAGCTTGAGTCATGTGGCGAATCCCCAGGGCTGTTCCTGGAGCCTACCCTGTCCCACAGACGAAGACTCAACCATGACTCACCATATTCAGGTGGTGCCTGGGCCTTAGTCACCTGGGGCCTCTTCTACCGACACCTGTGATCCGGCATTCACAGCCTACACCAGGCTCTCTTATCCACCTTAAACTCCTCTCCTTTCTTCTCTCCTTCCCTCTCCTTGCTCCCTATCCCTTGATCTCTCATGGATCAGATCTTGGCTGATCTCCCTGACAATTTGGATGGGTTGAGCCTGACAGATGGATAATGGAGACTGGAGATTCTAATGCCACCCCCACACCCTGTCAGAGACATTGCCAGGAATGACTGATAAGCACACAGGATGCTGCCTACATCAACATGGTGACATTTATGTAATCTGGGGGTAGGTGCCTCCAGAAAGACCCCCCTCTCTGCAGTTGACTGCCACAGGAATTTCCACTATAAGCCGTCCATTCCGGTCACTAGAGGCCCAGACTGTCCCCTCTGAGAACGCAAATACACCCACAGTGCATGGGGACTCCTTAAACTATATCCCTTATTTACACTTCGGTGTGAACCTGTTCGTTACACAAAGAGTGAGCACTTGCTAGGTGCCAAGCACTATTTCAAGGCACTTGGAAAACAGTAGTGAACAAAAGGGACAAAAATCTCTGCCTTCTTGAACATGTCAGTCTGGTGGAAGGAGTCAGAAAATAAACGTGATTAATAGGTAAGCTATATAGTTGGTGGAAAGCTGGTAAGTGTTGCACATCACAACCAGAAAGACCCAGCCCACCAATAATGTAGGATAGGTGGGGTTGGGAGTGCTGGGGGCTGGGGACAGGGATTGGGCAGGGAAATTGCTTGTCATTTTAAATAGGGCGGTCAGAGTCATTGAGAAAGTAACATTTGAACAAAGACTTGAAAGAGGTAGGCCAGTTAGCCTTGTAGACACCCAGGGGACAGTGTTCCACGGGGAGGAAGCACCCAGGCAAGGCAGCAGAGTCCTAGGACGGAAGCAGCCTGGTGGTTTGGAGGCACAGTTAGGAGGCCATGCCCCTGGGGTGAAAGGAGTGAAGGGCAGTATCAGTAGAGACAGAGGAATCATGGGGGTGTTTGGATCACGTAGGGCCTCGCAGATGTCTCTAAGGGCTTTGGCTTTGACCCTGATCATAATGGGGAGCTAGTGCAGGGTTCTGAACAGAAGAGGGTCGGTTCAGAAGAGAGTCTTCTAAAGACCAGTTGGGAGGAAGAAGAGGAAAGTTCGAGGATTTGCAGAAGTCTGAGGAAGAGAGGCTCAGGCCAAGAGGGTAGACGTGATTGGTTCTGTTTGCCTTTGGAAGGGGAGCTAACAGCATTTCCTGTTAGGATGATGTGGGTGCAAGAGACACCGGAGTCAAGGATAACTTGAGTAGCCATTTCCCTAAGCTCAAGTTCTAATGAGCCAGGGCTGGTGGGAGGGGTGTGTGGGGGGTGTTGGTGGGAGGGTGGTGGTGCTGAGGGCTCCAGAACGAGATGATGGGAAGCAGTTAGAGAGGGAAGAGTACACAGAGGGAGGCTGGGGCATTGTAGTGATGCCCCCACCTGCCCTTTAACCCTGGCCAGGTCCTAACCCAGCCTCTGGCTCTATTTTAGGCTTCTTGTCTCTGAACAAATTGGGTTCTGAAGTTCAAAGCCTGTGCCTGGGGCCCTGCCATCCTGAGGGTTCTAGATCCCCTTTGGAGAGTGCTCAGTATCCCTGAGGAGTGAGGCTGACAAGCCTACCCTGGGGGTCTGCAGAAACACTGTCCTGGATTTGGCCCAGAGTGTGGGGGGTGCCCAAACGGAGCAATTGCCATTTCCCTCTGTGAAGCGAAATCACTCCTGGGGCCTGCCCCAGCCTGTGAAGTCTGAAACACTAACGGCTTATTTACCCGGGCTCCTGGCCTCATAAGGGAGGAGAAGGAGGGGGATTTGAAGGGCCCCAGCCACTCAATGTGCGGCCCACCACACACCTGCCCCACCTCGTCTGACAGTCTGGGATTGCCACACCGGTTCCTTCTGCTGGTTAACTATTAACGAGTTCTTTGTCACATCCTCTTTCCTGGTGGTGGGCAAGGGATGGGGCAGTTCCAGGAGGGTGAAGACTTCCTGGAAGCTTAGAGTTCAGGGAGCTGGAGAAGTGGGGAGACACAGACCAGGCGGGTGGACTCTAAGCCCCAGGAGGTGGAGTGGGTGTCAGCAGTGACCTTTCTCTGCAGGATGTGATGGGGGTCTCTCTGTGTTCCTGTTGCAGAGGCTGGCCCATGTAGGGGAGCTGTTCGTACTGACTCTGGCTTGTTGAGTTAAACCAGATTTCACTGGAATTCTTACAGGGGTCAAGACACTAACATTTATTGGAGTGTTTGTTATGTGTGTAAATAACTTATTGCCCATTTGCTAATTATAGTACTTCCCATGCCCACCTAAGCTTACTGGACTAAATTAGAACCTAAGATTAGAAACGCCCGGTTTAATCCACAAAATTCTACATTTTCCCCTTAAGGGTTCTCCAACCAATTTCTTGGACTTACCCCTCAAACTGTAGAGAACTTCTTGCTTAGGAGACACTGACAGACTGGACTGGATAGTTAAAAGTCTCCTTTAAATAGAAACTTTGAGGCAGCGAGTGGTGTTCCAAGACAATGCCAGTTCAACAGTGCCAAGATATGGACTGGGTGACCTTCCAGATCTCTCTAGAAGCCCTCTCTGACCCTAACCTGGGGGATGAGTGTCCTCTGAGACCAGCCTTTCCATTTAGGTCTGTTACTGCCATTTACAGTGGCCCTCAGCCCAGGGGCCCTAAGGTAAGGGTGCACCCAGAATCCCACAAAGGAAGCTGTGTTCTCAGGCCTGGTGGGGGGAGGGGGCAGACAGGGGAAGTGGGTCTAGTTGTGGTTAACCTTTCCTTCCACCACTTGTGGTCAGGTCTGTTTTCTGGCCCTGCAGGCTGGCATTCCTGCCCTGGAAGGGTGGGGCCCCGAGACCAGCCCTTACTGAGCTGGGGGCAGTGACTCACAGGTAGTTACCTGTCCTGGGGCTCCCTGCCAACCTGCAGAGGGAGCCGGAGGGTAGGCATTTAGAGTTTATTCCTGTTTATTCCCCTTAAGCTTTCCTTGGGCTTTGACCCCTTCCTGATGAACCTAAAGGGTCTGCAAATTCCCCACAAAGTAGGGTTTTTCCACTTCCCCTCCCCCCTCCTTGGGAGGGGTCTGGTGCTTTCCAGGGTCCTGGATGTTTAGTTCTCCTCCCCTTGTAGCCCAGTGACAGGTCTGGGCAATAATACCCTGTATAACAGCCCTGACCTTTGTGTCCTCTGCTGGGTCTTCTGTCCAGGGTGGTCCAGGACACAAGAGGAAGCTGACCCCTATAGGCCTTGGGAAAGTGCCAAGTGTGGTGTCTATCACAATGTGAGTGCCGTTCCCTGCCCCCCTGGAGTCACTGACATTTGCCTGGTGCTTTCTGTTTGCAGTGGCTCCCTTCAACCACCCCCACCCAGGACACCCATGGGCAGCCAGGGACTGATGAGCTCGCTGTGAGGCCTCTGAGACCGACCCACTTGCCCAGTCCTGTCCTGGGGGGGTGGGGGTGCTGTGACGGCAGATGGGCGTGCCAGCCGCCAGATTCCTGAGGCCCGCCCTGCAGTGGGCTACGCCCAGCCAGGGAGTCTCCAGAGGTGAGGCCGTTCTTTAAAAACTGGGAGCCAGGAGAGGAGCCCCCACATTCAAGGGGTGCTCTCAGAGGCCATCTGGAGAAAGAAGAGCAAGCAGCACGGAGCAAGGTATGTTACCTGTCTTCACCTGCCTTCACCTGCCCGGTGAGGGCCAGACGCAGGGGGGAAGGGCTGTCTGTATCTCTGGGTGTCTGGGGCCTGGCTACAGGGCCTGATTCAGTCCTTCCTGGGAGCTCACCCAAGCAAGCAAGCTCACCTCCAAAGGCTAGGTTAAATGTCTGCCATTGTTTGGGCTGCTTTTTCACATCTGATAAGAGTCTCAGTGACATGATCGGGGCTGAGCACAAAGAGTAGTAGAAAGTGTGGGCTGGCCCAGCTAGAGCTCTTCCAAGGGCCACTCAGATGCCTAGTCGTGGAAGATTCTAGCCCGGGAGTGGAAGCACAGAGATAGCACTGGATGAAAAACCAAAAAACGGGTCTCCTCTTAGGCCATGATTAGCTGCGCAACATCAGGCCACCCATCTCCTCCTGGGGCCCCTGAATCTTCTAGGAGGGATTGGAAAACAATTTTGATGAATTGGGATGTATAATTTAAAGATTCCAGGAGCGTCCCCAGTTCCTCTGTGGCCATGCCTTGTCCTGCACGCACCCCCACCCCCGCCTCATTCTTCCACCCCAGCCAAGGGAGTTTGTGGCTGTCACTGGAGCAGGGCACACATCCAAACGAAGACAGAGTTGGGTACTGCCTGAGCTGCGGTGGGGCTTGCCTCAGCACGGTAGGCCTGCCTGTGCCCCGGAGGGACCCTTTGAGTATCCAGCCTCAGCCTCCAGAATCCCCATTCTGGGGACTCCCTCCTGCACAGCCCGGGCCAAAATGGGAGACATTTTGATTTGCTTTCAGTTCACGTGAAATCGTCATTCACTTTTTAAATTCTGCCAGGCTCCCCTTTCTTCCCATCACATCCCAGCTACCTGCTTAGCCCAGAATTGTGGCCACCACAGTCTCACCCTTAGGGTGGCCTGGGTAGTACTGGAGACCATGGCAGTGGCAGAGAGAGCTCGCTTCCAGGCCCTCAGTCACTTTGACCCACTCACCTTTGGGCCTGGATGTTGGGCCAAGCCCTGAGAAAGGCCAACTCTGTTTCTTGGAGTAGTAACAAGGCCTCTATAGCTCCTCTTCTGCAAAGGGCCCAGCCCTTTTCTGCTCCCCACGATTGTGTGGGCAGGGTAGGGCCAAGCCTCTTTCCCTTCCATCTCGGGGGGGGGGGGGGAAGACGAAGTCTGTAAGGTGATGGCATTTTCCCAGGTTATGCTGTGAGACACACGCCAGCTCAGACATGGGTTCAGGGCTCTGACATTTTCCAAGCTTTTGGCTACAAATGTACCTGCTGCTCGGAAGTATCCTAGGTCAAGACCCTAGGTAAAGGGGGCTAGTATGCCCCAGAGGTTTTATGGATTTTTTTAATCCAAGCTGCTTTGTTCTGTCCCAGGTGAGGTCCTCTGTGGGGATTCCCCTATTGGCTGAAAATGAGGCCACTCCTACTCCTGGGTTTTGGTAAGTATCCATTCCTGTCTTTCCAAGCCCCGTTATATAGCAGGGAGGTGACAGCCATGGGTAAGAGGATAGTTTACCAAAGTACGAACATTATCTGTCACCCTGTAGTCCTTGAGCTTGGAGCACTTGTCTACTGGGGCACCCATGAGGTTTCCCTGCTCATTTGGGCCTTTAGAGAAGATGAGAGGTTCCTAAGTGTCTTCTTATTTCTACCTGAGGGTGGCTCATGGTTTCCCAAGTGCCCTGCACAGCTAATTTCCTAGCCTTTCACTCTGGCTGGTTCCAGAGCCATCATGGCTTGATTTTACAGTGGTCTGTAACTGGGCACTCACTAAGTATGGCTGGGTCAACTTTGCAGATAAAGGAGTAGAAAGAATGCAGGCATCTCCTGGTGTTGCACAAATGGCCAGCAGCCAGCCCTGCTCTGGATGCTGACAGAGGCCAGGCTGCAAGTGAAGAGATTGAGGAGTATGTCCTGGTGGCTGAGCATGTGCCTGCAACTTGACTCTAACAGCCACATATGGATGCCACATTTCAGGATCATCCAGGGATTTTGGTTGCCAGTGTTTCCCCTCCTTTCCTTTTTAAGTTATGGGTTATGGAACATGAAATCAGGGTTTTGTTTTGTTTTGTTTTGTTTTGTTTTGTTTACCTAGCAGCATCAGGATTGCAATCCTCACCACCACCACCAAGTGGGAGCGTGCTAGTCTAGCTGATTTATGCTTCCCTGGGGGATACTGGGTGGCCTGGTGGACCCTCCTCTCTCTAGGCTGTATCTTAGCACCCTTGTGATTTCAGTCTTGCCCAGTTTCCTGTGTGCCCAGCAAGCCTGCTCCCGTGGGGCCTGCTATCCACCCGTTGGGGACCTGCTCATTGGGAGGACCCGGTTTCTCCATGCTTCATCCACCTGTGGACTGACCAAGCCTGAGACCTACTGCACCCAGTATGGCGAGGTAGGCCCTAACACCATGGCCTTCAGGGCTGGAAAAGGCAAGATTGGGCTGTGTGTGAGTCTGCCATTTGTTCACAGAATGCCTGGAATGTACTTGGTATAGCCCCAGCTTCATGCACTGTGGAGAATGCAAGAAACATATAAGGCCAGATCACTGCCTTGACAGAATTTTCTCCTTCATTGGGCAAGAGAAAATGTACTCAGAATTAGCAGGATGGCTCTTTTCTTCTTCTGCTTATAAAACTGAAATCTCTCCCCAGTCCTTGGGCATGGGCAGGACAGGTTTTCAAGTCTTGAGAACAGACAATGGGATGAGTATTGATCCTTTAGTATGTAGAGTTTAACATGTCTGTGGTGGATGAAGTCAAGGCTGATGGAGCATAGGTGGGGGGATGTGTGCACTGGGTTGTGTTCTTGCTGTGGGATGAGCTAAGTTGTGCCATGGTTACTCGTTTGCCACCATCTCTTTGGCCAGTGTTGGGATATGAGTGGACAGAGCTAGCGGGACAATACATGATTATAAGCTGGAGTTTACCTTCTGTGTTTTGCAACTATCATGTATGAAGAGCCAGCTTACCTCTCAGCCTCGTTGGTCCACTCAGACAAAGTGGGAAACATCCCAACTGCTGTTGGAGAACATAAATCAGCAGGATAGACCAAGAAGTGATGAGGCCAGAAAGGAGGTTTGGCAGCTCAGCTGATAAGTCAGAACACAAGCTGAACAAATCCAGAAACTCAAACGCTAGGACCTGTCAATTGACATTGCCTGATTAGGAAACTGAGTTTTTTAAAGAGCTTTTGTGTTTTTTTTTCTTCTACATGCCTGTGGACCTTTGTTGTAGGAACTTTGGCTTTCTTTTCTTTTTTAAGCCTTTTTTTTAATGTTTATTTATTTTTTGAGACAGAGACAGAATGCGAGTAGGGGTGGGGCAGACAGAGAGGGAGACACAAAATCTGAAGCAGGCTCTAGGCTCTGAGCTGTCAGCACAGAGCCTGACGCAGGGCTCGAACCCACGAACTGTGAGATCATGACCCGAGCCGAAGTTGGACGCTTAACCGACTGAGCCACCCAGGCGCTCGTCTTTTCTTTTCTCTTTAATAAGGTGGGGATCATTCTTGGTGCCTTATGTTTACCAATGTTGAAATCACTTAGCATTTTCTTGTTTCCCAGCTGCAAGTCTCATTTGGCCATCTTTCTGCCCCAAAGACAAAGATTTGGACAAAGGAGTGGGTGAGGAAGTGGTTTTCCTCGAATCTCTAGTCTTTTCAGAAAAAGAGAGAAAGAGAAAAACAGACAGAAGGGGAGTAAGAGAGATTGATTGCCATGAAAGAGACTTGGGTTCACAGAGAGCCTGTGGTGTCCTCTTTCCAGACTGTCCTTGTCCTTGGGATGATGGAGGTGGCATCTGATACCGCCTCTGGGCCTCCCTGGCCTTCTTGTCACCAGTGTTCTCTTGGCTACTTTTAATGACAGATGGTACTGGGTAGTGGCTTTGGAGGCACTGAACAGAGATGGCTGTGGTTTCTGCTGCTCACCCAGTTGGATATAGGAAACCCTGTTTGACAGTGTTGGGTAAGATGGCCAGCATAAGACAAGTACTCCCTGTGGGCCCAGATTACTCCATACGCATCAGGGGACCTGGAAATATTGAGCTTTCTAGACAACAGAATGGTTTTAGCCACCCCCTTCCTACACACCCTCAAAATCTCATGCTACTAGGGTATGTCTAAAAATTTCAGGGAGACTTCTGCTGACCTCCTTCCTCAGGATGGCCTGCCTTCTGGAAGGAGAAGCAAGGAGAAGTCAGAGCCCCTGTCCTAGCATGTCCCCTCAACCCCAGCCCTGTCTGGACAGCCTCTGTCCCCAAAGCCTTGGGCTTTTGGCTTCACCTTGGCCTGCCCTCTGCCTCTCTCAGATGCCCAGGGTGCCAACTCCCTTCCCTGCTCTTAAATAGCCCCCTGAGAGCAAAGTGGTGCTTGCAAAAGAGAAGTCTAGACTTTTGCAACCCTGGGGATGGATAAATATCAGCTATTTTGCCGCTGTGAAAGTTGAGAAGGATTGGCTTTTTTTTCTCCTTTTCTATAAGGGGGAATAAAGCCATGCAACCTCTTTTCAAGAGTAGAGGATAGGGCATCTTGAATGCAATGTGTAGTCCCAGGTCTGCCACTAACTTGTGGCAAGATATTACCCCTCTCCAAGACTTCCTTCCTCTTCCATGAGTGAGTGTTAGATGAAAGTGTCTGCAGGTTTGCTCCTGGCCCCAACTTTCTCTGGAAATGAGCTGACTGTTGAAAACCAGCTTCTCTCCCCCTACCTTCCACTCCTCCCTTATTTCATTTCTCATCCTCTCTCTTACCTGTCTCACCTCCTAGAGGCTGTTGGGTGGCAGCCATGAAGACATACACTAAAGACACACACTGGGTGCTGTGATGGCTGTGTGATGACAATTAGGAATCAGTGTTTTAACTCTGCTGAGTTCCAATTCCAGTTTTTAAGTTTAATTTATTCTATTATCAAATGGTATGTATAGCAGCTATAATTTATTAGGCACATATTATGTGTCCCAGACATCATAGTAAGAGGTTTATATAAACTATCTCAATCTATTTTCATGATACTTCATGTGGTGACACTTGTTATCTCTGTGAGCTATTGGGAGGGTCTGGGTGTGTGCTGGGACCCCAAATTTCTGATGGAAACACACAGGTGTCGGGTTTTCTGAGTACTTAGAGATGGGGGGTGTCCTGGCCAGCCCTGGCTGGAGATGAGACATGATGCAGAACCTCACTGCTAGTGCCCTCCCCTCCCCCTTCTCCCCCTCACCCCTTTCTACCAGCTCCTGCCCTGATATACACACCTGCCTTAAGTCGAAGCTTCTGGTTAGTGCCTCTGTTCTATTTCTGTGACATGGCGAGCCCTGAGCCAATTACAGCCTTACCCAGCACCTGCTGCTGCCCACTGATGTGGCACGAATGCAAGCTCTCATTGGAGATTTATGACTCTTGGACATTCTGCACTGCTCATTCCCCTGCTGTCCACCCCAGAGGGACTCAGTGGAATGGGAATTGCAGGAGCAGTGGGGACTCCTTCCAGTTCCAAAATTGTCTCTCCCAGCTCCTGGTCTCAGAGTGTAGCTCCTTTTTTGTGTGCCAGTCTTTGCCTGTTGGCATTCTACCTCCTCTCCCTGATTTGGTCTCAGTAGCTAAACCCCATCAGCCTCAAGAGCTTGCTTCTGAGATTTTGGGGTCCATATTGCATCCCTTGCAATGGACATAGGACTTGGTCAGCTTGGCCTTATGGCACCCCACCCCCATCTTTGCCCCTCTGGTCCTGACCTTTAACTATCTAAGCTTGGGCCCAGGCTGTTCTTTACCAGGATGGCCCTGTTTCCTCGCTCTCCTTCCTCTAGCTCCTAGCTAACCTCTGGATAAACTCACTGTTCCCTAAAGCTCCAAGAACATCTGTGTTGCCCCCTTATCCTTGTTTGCTTCTGTGCTCTCCCTGAGCGTCAGTTCCTCATTGGAAAAATGAGAGTAATGACAGCACCCACTGCAATGAGTTGTTGTGAGGACTGTACAAAGGAATGAGCAAAGTGACCATGGCTAGTGTCTGCAAGATGCTAAATGTTCCATCCCCTCTTCCCTTATACACCTGCCTACTGGCACCTGTGTCTGCGTGCAAAGGCTGCCTCATCTGTGAATCATACTCCTGAGCATTTCTTCCCTGATTAGGACACACACTCACATACTTATGGAAATCAACCCATCCTTGGGCCAGCCCACTCTGCTTCCAAGTGGCTGCTGCCAATCTGATTTGCAGTGGACTGTTGGAGACTCTGGAGACAATTATGGTCAATGAAGTCACCCTGACCAGTAGTGAGGACTCTCTGGTTCTGATCTTGGCTGTGACACTTAGATTAGGGATGGAACCTTACTAGCCCATGGGTTCCCTCTAGACCACCACTTCTCCATTTGCGAGATAAAGGAGTTGGGTTAGTTGGCCTTCATGTTTGCTTAGCTTTAGCATCTCTGCCTGCGTCTCAGAGATGGCTGGGCTGTGTGTGACCCTTTAGGTTCCTCATGGTCTCTCTCAGGCAAGTACTGGCAGGGGCTGAGCCATGCCATGTGATCATCTCTGGGCTGGTGCAGGCTCCCCAGAAACCAGTGGGTTTTGCCTGGAAGCTTCCCAGCCCTGATTTCTGCTTCTGACAATGTCTCCTCCAATGTTGTGTCTGCTCCCCTAAATGCTTATTTATCTCCCACTCCCTCCCTTTCTGGGGAAAACTTAATTACTCAGCTGCCTTAGTAACAGTTTTACATAATGCACACCTCAGGTTAATTAGCTGTGTAAACGAAATAGCTGTCATTTTGATCTCTTGGAAACAAGCTGAAGAGCAGTAGCCAGTTCACATCCCCTCCTCCCCAACACACACACACATACAGGCACACACTTGCATACATGCATGTAAGTGCACCCATACCCACATGCACAAACCCCAACAAACACTGACTTTCTTTGACAATTGTCTGTTTTCTTAACCTTTGGCATGGCTAATGTGTAGACAGAGGATATGTTCGTTTATATCCTGAGATCCTTATCCTGTGCCCACAGAAGACTTTGAGACTGTCTCTAACCAAAATGTCTGCCCTCCCGTTTCCCAGAAGCTCTCAGACATTCTGAAACTTCCAAAGCTCCTGCCATTGGGGATTCACTCTTTCGGATGAAGCATTGTTGAATTCCTTGTTTAAAATACAAACGCTCTTGGGAAAGGCAGCATATCATCAACCATTTATATTTCAACAAGGGTTTGCTTGTCAGAAAGTGAGCTGTGGCTTTTGAAAAGGGTTCCAAGAAAGTGAAACCCAGGATGGGTAAGTTTTGAGGGCTAGAAGGAAATGGATAGGGACACTGGGGGATAATGTTGCTAACAGAAGGAAGAAAAACCCGGGTTGGTGGAATGTGAGATTCTGGGTGCCTGGTTGTTATGGGCTGGGAAGCACAGCTTGTAGGCTAAAAGTACAGAAGAGGAGGGAAAGATGTGATGGGAAGGCCTGGACCAACCAGGTGGCCTCAAACTTTGCTGGCCTGGTCTCTCACTCAATTGCTTTTGGGGTTCAGGTCTCTAGAAGTCTCTAGGCAACATTTTGCAGACCTACTTTACTTCTTTGTCTTTGGAGGCTATAGGAACCATTGTTACTGGCAGAGCCTACAGAGGTCCAGACAGGCAAAGGATTCCCTGCACTCAGGTTTAGGGAAATATCTCTGTTTCTGTAAAGGTCCAGGCTGGGGCTGAGGCTGTCCTTTCCAGGGAAGAAGGGAGGGAGCATCCTGACAACCAACTCTGGTCCCTGCCAGTGGCTGCCAAGTCACCACTGTGTCCCTTGGATCAGAACAAGAATAGAAAATTTAAAGGCAGATACTTTGGGACAGAAATCCCTGCTTCATCTCCTCCTAGCTTTATGAACTTGGACACATTTCTTAACTCTCTAAGACTTGCTTTCTTATCTGTCAAATGAGTATACCCATCATTTAATGTAAAATACCTACCTCAGAGATTTTGGAAGGATGGAAGGAGATAACGTATGCACAGTGCTCAGGAGAGAGCCTGGTGCAGTGTAATTTCTGGGTGTGTGGTGCACATCATCTTTAATCAGCTTCAGAAAGTCAGCCTACTGAACTTCCTTTGGATGGTGATAAGGGCAGTGCTTAAGGCTTTGGTGAAGATGTTATTTCATGATGAGAGAAGATGAAGTTGAAAGTGCCTTATAGAACTGGGGCTTTCCTCCCACTCAGCACCATAGTGGAACCCAACTTTTGACCTTTACTGGCAATATCCACGAATGTAGAAAGGCTGAGGCTTCTGGATCCCAGTGGGGTTTAATGGAGGCCTTGCTGACCAACAACCTTAAGGGCTCCTTCTTCTGCCCACTTAGCTGAGAAGAGTATTGCTCTAGTACAGCATCTGGTCAGTGTCTTTTTTTTTTTTCTTCCTTCCTTTGCATTCTTGTTTGGAGTGTTTTTAAACTTCTGAGCAGATAAGCTGGAGTAGGGAAGAATTCTAATAGCATGTTAGAGCAAGAGGGAACTTCATTATCTCATTCCACCCCTGCATATTACCAATGAGGAAGCTGAAGTGAAGAGAATGTCTTTTCTTGCAGGCAGCTGGATTTTTTTTTTCTTTTCTTTTTTTTTTTTTTTTTTTGGTCTCGGCTTCCTTTCTTTTGGCCCTGGCTGGCAGCCATGACCCTGATGATATCTCCTTAGATAGACACAGGCAGCCACTGGCTTGCTCATGGCAGGGAACTGGGCCATGAAAACCAGAGGCTGTTTTCCTATTTCCCCCTGGAGTTAGCTCTGCGTTCTACAAAGGCACAGAGCTTTGATTTGCGTTTACCTTCCTTTTCCCACCCATTTCCACTGTGATTCAGGCTCCTGCTGGCTCTTGCTCTCTCCTTTGCTCTCCCCCTAGCTCTCTGGGAGGGTTTCTCTTCCCCCCAGACTGCTGAGCTTCTAGAAAGCTCTAGGATGAGGGAAGAGGCCCAACCTTTCCAGATGGAGAGTTAAGTAGGAGCCAAACTGGCTGGAGGCCTGACAGGCTGAACTGATAATACTGCCGCGTCTCTGAGGTCGTGCAGCCAGGAGAACGCTCACTAGTTGACCCCAGAGGGAGGCTGCTTCAGCTGAGACCTTCCACCTCTGGGAGAGATGGAAGCGCCTGACACACATGAGGGGAAGAACCTCGCATTGATAATCACACACACACGTTTATACACGTACTCATATAAGCATGCAAGAATAGATAGAAAGGGAAACTGAGATACAGAGGAAAAGAGAAAGTTAGCAGCTTGTCTTCACGTGGGCTTCTGCCATAAGCTGCTCTATTTCAGGTCTCCAGCCAGCTAGCTAGTTGACGAGCAGAGCTACTTAAAATACCTGGCCCAAGCCTGTTGGCTTAGCCTGTCTCTAAGGATTGTAATAAATCCCTCCTTTAGCTATGTTACTAGGATAAGCAGCACGTAGGTTTTAAGCCCACGAGGGTATCTGATCTTCCATCAGTGTCTGCACATGTGGAAGGGAAGTGGAGCAGGCACCGGGTACCCCCAGCTGACTCTGAAGACTGGGCCAGGAGGCAGGATAAAAAGCCCATACTGAACACCCTGGAGATTTTTAGTTTGTTTAGTTTTATAATGTCTACTTTTCCGGGCATAAAAGTGTGTGTGTGTGTGTGTGTGTGTGTATCTCCAAGGTACTAAAGTTTAAAATTATTAAAGAACAACATATAAGGAAAAGAGTTCCTTATTATCCTATTACCCAGATATATTAGGTTAAATTGCATGCCATTGCCATTTTTGTAGGTCAGATTGGCTGAAGTAATTTCATCTGTTCAACCTAATCTGTTGGTATATGTCCTTCCAAACACTTTCTATTCCTTTAAAAAAATATATATATATATATATATTCCTTTTATATTATATTTATTTATATTTATATTATATTCCTTTAAACATATATATGATATATATATGATATATGTATACATCATATATATATGTATATATATATGATCATGACCTATATACATTTATTCCCAACTGTTTTTCTTCATAAAACAAAATATGGTAAGCATTTTCCCCATGTCATTGAAAACTTCCTGTGACCAATCTTTTTAATAGTTACATAATATTTCATCTTTTGGGACCATGAAGGTCATTTTTCAGTTCCAGGTTGAGTTGTTCTAGCCCCTGTGCCCCAGGCCCGAGGAAAGAAAGAGCCTTGTTTCTGGTGCTCGCTTGGCCGGGGAACAGGCTGGGATCGGGTCCCAGCAGAGCTGAGGAGAGAGCTCTGGTGACAGGCGGCCGGAAGGCAGCTGGCCCTTGTCTCTCTGCAGGACATGTGCTGAGTGTAGACGGAGGATGGGGAGTGGAAAAGTTTGCCCCTGAGAGGCTGCGCAGAGTGGGGAGAAGGGCATGCTCACTGCCAGGGACCAAAATAGGATTCTGGAGGAGAGTCAGATTCCAGCAAGAGACTTCTCTTGCCCAGAAAGGATTATTTTAAGTGCTCAGGTATTTATTTCAGCCACTGACACATCTACAGTTTCTGTGTTAACTGAGCTGGGTCAGCCTGAGAAACCCGCTTTCTTCCCAAAGTGCTTTCTCCACCTTACATTCCCCCATGGTCAGCTACACGGTGAGGCCAAGCCCTTTGAGTGAGACAGAGATTGTCACCCTTTACTGTGCTTCCGTGATGTCTGTGGACCCACCTGGCTTTCTAGCAGAAGTGAGAGGGCAACACTGATGGAGGAAGGGAGAGGGAAAGAGGGAGAGGAGGGGGGGTTGGTAGGGGACCCTCTCTGGTGTTGTGTTGGTGCCGACATTGGCTATCAGCAGAAAACTCACGAGCCTTTTGAGCCTCATCTTTCACAAATGTAAAATAGGAAAAATACTCCTTATTACCTGGGTACAGTACCTAGCCCACGGTAAGCTCTCTGTCACATAATGTTGATGTTCTATTACCTCCTCTCTTCCCCACCCCTCGGTTTAAACTCCATGACTGCAGTAAGGGAATGTTTAGTAATAATAACAATGTTAGCAGTCATTGAGTATTTGCTATTCATTAAGTATTAAGGCCCTACTATGTGCTGGGCACTTTTTTAAGCACTGGGAATACAGGAGAGGAAGCCCTCATGGAGTATATATGTTCAGCAGAAGGAGGCAGAGGGTAAACAAACAATATAAGCAAATAAATAGACAATAAATGCCCAACATTTCAAGTGGAGATCTGAACCCTGAAGGAAAATGTAGCTGGGCAAGGAAAGGACAGGGCATTGAGTGCTCCATACAGAGCATACATGCCAGCCATTATCTGAACATTAAATACCAAAAAATTATTGTTTAATAAAACACGTTTGGTCGTGATGAAGAAACCTCTGAGCAGCAGGATGGGTGACAATTCTCTCATATGCAGGTGAGAACTGGAAAGCGGGGTGGGAAGTAGAGTTTCCAGGAACCAGCACTCCTGGCTCCTCTTCTACTTCTGCCCTGTCCCAAGCTTTGTCAGCCGTGGGGAGGGAGGATGGGCGTTGGGCAAGGAGTTCCCATAACCCCAGGCACAGGCTCAGCATATTAACTCAATCCCTTTGGGACTGACCTGTCACGTTAATTAGTGCAGGGGACACTACCCGTTCTAAGACATCACATCAGCCTTATTGGCTTATCACCTTCCCTGGTCAGGCTAGAGGTTCAGGATCAGAAAGGTCTTGGACAAACCAGAGCTTTCCCCTGGTTCTGGTGAGTAGAGGCCTTAGGGGAAAGCAGAAGCATGGGTGTTTGGAGATACGGTTGTCCCAACCCAGAAGGAGATTCTTGTCCAAGCCTTGCTTCTACTTGTAGATGAATATGGAGCCCTCCGAATAGTGTTCTCTACTCTGGGCACAAGGTTTGGTGCCTTGGTTACTCAGAGAAAACAGAGTTTATTTGTGTTGCATGGGGGAGCTGGGACAAGGTTGTGCTGTCTCTGTGGGGGGGTACGTGTGCATGCACACATGCATACATACGCACACACACATAAACTTAAAGAACAAGGGTCATGTTCTATGGCCCTATTCTTTTGCTTGCTGGTATCCACCTGCTGTGGAGTCCATGGGGTTCAGTTCTTGTGTCACTTGTGTCACCCCAGGGCTTGGGCAGGCCAAGGAAGGTGTGATTTGGTGGGGGAGCTCCCCAGTGAGGCTGTTTCTTTTTTGGCTGCCTCGATCTTCATGTGAGAACTCTTGCCCTGAGCCCCAAGGCTGCAACATTCCCGGCCTTGGGACCACCTACCTACAAAGCTCCACTTGGTGGGGGACCCTTAGATTCTCTCCTGTGGGTAGGGAATGCCAAACCTGAGAAGGGTCCTCAAGTCTTAGATGTCAGTGCTGGAAGGCCTTTGAGATCATTGAAATGTTACTAGAATGTTGGCTCTCTGAGGGCAGGGTCTTCATTTTGTTCACTAGTATAACTCCAGGGCCCAGAGCAGGGTCTAGCACATAGTACACACTCAGTAAATATTTGCTGAATGATTGAATGACTGTATTCTAACCTCCACTCTACCTGCACAGGAGAAAACTGAGCCTAGCAGATGGGGTAACAGAGCTAGGAATGGAACTCCAAATTCCCTTGTCCTATTTTTGCTGTGTCCCCTCTCCCTCATGCTCAGAAACCCAGTTTTCTCCAGGCCTCCAGGATTAGGTCAGATGAGATCTAAAACTCTCCAGCCTGTACCTAGCACACAGAAGATGCTACATTCATGCAAATCCCTCATCTTTTCTTCGTTTTGCTCTTGGTACTCTTTCCAAGTTTTTCTTTGAGGCAATGTTCTGTACCAGAGTTTGCTGCTACCTCACATCTCTTTCCTAGCAGTAACACCTATTTGCTATTCACTTTGCTATGTGTTAGGAGGGAGACAAAAGAATTAAAGTCAAAGATGACAATAGCCTTGTTTTAAGAGGCTAATCCTTCCAAGGGTATTAATGAAATCAGTGGATCCCTGGGGGTAGGGTTTCACAGAAGGAATGTTCTAGGCTCTCAGGACGTAAGGGAGAGTCTTCCCTGGACCCCACTCACAAGGCTCTCTTGTCTCCCTGTCCCTCAGTGGCGGATGAAATGTTGCAAGTGTGACTCCAGGTTGCCTCATAATTACAACGGCCACCGAGTGGAGAATGTGGTTTCATCCTCAGGCCCCATGCGCTGGTGGCAGTCCCAGAATGGTAAGCGCCAGCCGCCTGTAAGGGCATAAACTGGTGGAGGCTCCCACAGCGTGGGGGTGGCTGGAAGTTTCCTGGGAACCCTTGGGGTGTTCTAGGCATTTCTTATGGAGGTGGGACATGTGTGGTTAACAGGCAGTACCTACAACCTCTGTATTTGAGAACTTTTGAATGCTGTAGCTAGAAGAATTTACTGGAAGTCAAGGAATGGGTAAAAGGAGCAAGAGAGAAATGCCTTTATTTCACCCCATTAGTTACAATGAGCTCGTTGAAGGAATGGGGCTTGTAGAACAGACAAGTTGAAATCTCTTAGTGTGTTAGGGTCATCAAGAGATGATGGGAAGGAAACTTGGCCAAGGACAGATAGGATCTTGAGTAGGAAATATAAGTAAAAGCATGCTGGTACCATTCCTCTCCAAGAGGAGAATTGGAGGATCGAGGTTTCTGACTTCCGAGAGCTAGTGGAGTCCAGAGCCTTCTTCAGGGCTGGGAAGGTAGAATTTCCTGGTCTAAAGTTTCTACTTTTTGTCCTTCTAGATGTGAATCCTGTCTCTCTGCAGTTGGACCTGGACAGGAGGTTCCAGCTTCAAGACATCATGATGGATTTTAAGGTGTGCTTCCTAAGGATGGCAGTGGATGGGAGAGGGGGACCCTGGGCCATTTGGGCTTGGGCTTATAGGAAGCACAGCGTCCTTGTCTCCCTAGGCTTAGGGTGATGGCATCATATGGTAGGTAGGTGCCACTTCCCTAGGCTGAGGTGACACTTACCCTGAATCTCTATCATGGTGACAACAGAGGCCCACTCCTGGGAGCACAGTGGCACCTCCAGGCTCCCTGTCCTGGCCTTGCAGTGGATATATATCCACTTTCTCTCTGCATCCCCCATCCTCGACCCATCTAATTAATTCAGCTCTGCCAAGTACCAATTCCGCTTGGCCCAGTCAATTATTATACAGGTGTATATTCTTGATGTGTTTAATAATTTTGCAGATGAGATTGAGTTTAATAAATGGCCAATAAGTGGCCCATATCCATGAAAGATGTGCTCTTGGAACAGCCCTCTTGGTGGACAATCTACTCACTCACTGCTATTACTTCCCAGAATACTTTTGGATTCTGCTTATATACTAGCATCCTGAGATACTCCTTTTGGAGGAACATTTTTGTTCATTTGTCACGAGTCATTTTTTTTTTTTCAGAGAAGATTTGATTTTATTCTTTCTACAGAAATAGTCAAATACTTAAAGATCAAGCTTGGTCAATAAGATTAGATCAGGAAGGGTGAAATCATTTTCAGAAGTTAGAATGAACCGTGAATAAGATGCAATAGGATCTAATTTCTTACTTGACTCAGAAAGTTAACTTTGAGATCCTCTCCTCAAGAAAAGGTCAAAAGTATTTTGAGAAATGGCAGCATCATCTGAATAAATGCCCAGTCTCTAAAGGTGACAGCGTTGAAGGGCAACATTCATCTGGATGGATATTGTTAGTCACATTGCTTTTTCGTTACTCACTCATTCCTTTGTCCATTCTTGCCACACACATATTGAACACTGGTTATATGTTAGGTTTGGTGCCAGGTGTTAGGGATAAAAAGATGAATAAAGCTAAATCATGGTTGTCACGCTGCTTCAGTGTATGTCAGGAAGACAAAGGACCAACAGTGAGATGATGTGTACTCTGATTAGGAAGAGGTGCTGGGGAGCACAGAGTGAGGCATCCAATTTGATCTGTCTTTGGGGAGTAAGTCATAGCATGTACCCAGGAAAAGATGAATCTTTGCAGGACACTGATAACCAGGTAAAGGGCAAAGTCCATTCTGGGAGAAAAAAACCATAAAGTGCAAAGGCCTGGAGGCAAGAGGCAAGAAGGTATGTAATTGAGGAGGGGGCAAGGGAATGCACACAAGGTCTGGAAGGGAAAATATGTATAAGGTAGTGAGAAGAAAAGATGTGGAAGGCTACCACCTGGTGAGAGACAAGTTTGCAGTTGTAAATGGGGAGGGAGGAAGTAGACTAAAGATTCATCCATTCTTCATTCAACAGATGACTAAGCGCCTCCTGTGTGTTAGGTGTTGGGGGTGCAACTGTGCACAAGACAGACAAGGAGGCCTATGGTTTACTGTAGTGGTTCTCAATTAGGGGATATTTGGAGATCTGGAGACGTTTTTGGTTGTCACAACTGTGGGTGTGACTATTACACATCTAGTGGTGTCTAGTGAGTAGAGGTCAGGGATATCCAACTCCAAACATGGACAGTGTAAAGGCTGGGAAACCCGGGCTCCCGGAGAGGAAGAAAATGCAGGCAGCCAACAAATAAATTACTAGAAATTGTGGTGATATTTATGAAGGAAACAAAGTAAATTCTGGAATGGGGTAGAGTGGGCAGGATGTGGGCAGAAGAATGCATAGGTATGAAAAATCTTGTGGGGAAGTGACATTTAAGCTGAGAACAAAAATTGAGAAGGAACCCACCAGGGGGGAGGAACATTCCAGGCAGAAGAAACAACCCAAACAAAGGTCTCTGAGGAGGGAATGAATTTGGTATGACCCATGGCTTGAAGAGACGGAGGTGCACAGGGCATGAGATGAGGTGAGGAGACGGGACCCCTTCACCCTTGGTGAGGGGTTAGGATTTATTCAAGAGTAGCAGGCAGAGGACTTGAGTAGACATTTCTTCCAAGAAGATGTACAGATGGCCAGAAGGCAAATGAAAGGGTGCCCAACACCATTAATCATCAGAAAAATGCAAATCAAAACCACACTGATATATCACCTCACACTTGTTAGAACAGCTAGTCTTAAAGGACAAGAAGCACATGTTGGCGAAGATGTGGAGAGAAAGGAACCCTTATGCCCTGTTGGTGGGAATGTAAATTAGTGCAGCCACTAATGAAAATAATATGGAGGTTCCTCCAAAAACTACAGATAGAACTACCATATGATCCAGCAATTCCACCAGGGTCTATAT
Organism: Lynx canadensis; assembly: GCF_007474595.2. Classification (NCBI taxonomy): domain Eukaryota; kingdom Metazoa; phylum Chordata; class Mammalia; order Carnivora; family Felidae; genus Lynx; species Lynx canadensis. Next base: position 33,184,901 of record NC_044319.2, read on the forward strand.
GGGAAGGAAATGAAATCAACCTTCCGAGGAGATATCTGCACCCTTATGTTCACCACAGCATTATTCACAATAGGCGAGACATGGAAACAAGCCCAGTGTCCATCAGTAGACGAATGGACAGAGAAAATGTAATCTATAGCTATATATCTATACACAATGGGATATTCAGCTATAAAAAAGAAGGAAATCTTGCCTTTTGTGACAACATAGGTGGGCTTTGAGGGCATTCTGCTAAGTGAAATAAGTCAGACAAAGAAAGACAAACACCATGTGGTCTCCCTGATGTGTGGAATCCAAAAAAGCTGAATTCAAGCAAACAGAGTAGAATGGTGGTTGCCAGGGGTTCGAGGGTGGGGGAGATGGGGAGGTATTGGTCAAAGGGTGCAAACTTCCAGCTGCAAGATGAGTAAATTCTGGAAATCTAATATACAGCCTGGTAACTATACTTAACAACACTGTTATATACCTGAAAGCGGTTAAGAGTCTAAATCTTAACTTTTATCACCACACACACAAGATGGTAATTATGTGAGGGGCTGGATGTGTTAATTATTGCAGTAATCATTTTGCAATTTGTGCATGCGTCAAAAATCATCATGTTGGACATCTTAAACTTACATATATTAGAGGTCAATAGGATCTCAATAAGCTGGAAAAAAATAGTGGGAAGCTATTCTAGGGTTTTTGGCAGAGGAGTGACACAGTCCATTTTATGTTTTAAAAAGGACATTCTGTCTGTAGGTGGAGGGCCTAACTGAGGTGAGAGTGAACAAGGAAATCAGGTGGCGCCTACTTGGGAGATCAGGGGGCTGTGTGCTGCCGCAGGAGACAGGGCCTGCTGTGGGTCTGTTTGGAGGAAATGGTCCAAGCTGGGAGCCGTCAGCACGAAGACCGCATTGAAAGCCACGAGAAGTGGGTGAAACCACCGAGGGTGGAAGGACACAACGTGTCATGCTGAGAGGCTTGCATTTCATCTCTAGCTAATGCACATCCACCGAGGGGCCTGGAGCAGGAGTGACATGGTCAAGTAGTCATCTAGAAAGACCTCTCCAGTGACGTGGGGAGAGAGGTTTGGAGGGCCCAGACAGCTGACTGTGGGAAGTACCGTGGGAGAATGTTCTGGCCTGGCCACCTGCATGGTGCGCTGAACTAGGATCATAATCATGCCTTCTGGAATGTAGATCACCGTTCTCCTGCTTTCCACGGTCCCCCTGGGGAAAACCCGATGGGGCTTTCCAGTGTTGGCCAGGGTGTCTGCCGTCGGACCTGGATGCCCTGAAGCCCACCCGCTCCCTCTCGCCCCGTTCTCCTTCCCTCACTGTGATTCTCAGGGACCACCAGTGCATCTTTAGGAGGCTTTTTGGTGATGCTGTCTCTCCAGTGGCCCCTTCTCTTTACTCAGGCCCCCACCCTGTCTGTGTCTCTGCAGGGGCCCTTGCCCGCCGGGATGCTGATTGAGCGGTCCGCAGACTTCGGCAACACCTGGCAGGTGTACCAGTACCTGGCTGCTGACTGCGCCTCCGTCTTCCCCCGGGTCCGTCAGGGCCAGCCTCAGAGCTGGCAGGATGTTCGGTGCCAGTCCTTGCCCCAGAGGCCTAACGGGCATCTGGACGGGGGGAAGGTAGGTAGAGGGGACTCGGAAAAATAGGCACGGGTTGGTGGGGGAGGGGAGGTCCCTGACATCACATTTGCTCGCACGGTCACCCAGCCTCTGGAGAAGACGTCAGTGCACCTTGCTGTTTTTCCTGCTCCCTCCAATAATGACCTCTCTGGCCGCTTTCAGAATATCTGCTGTTTGTCCCCTTTGCTACTCAGGAGGAATATTTTAAAACCACATCTAGGGCCCTGCATAATCCAACTGTGCCCTCGTCCCCTCTTCCATAGCCACCGCTCCCAGCTCGTTGGCACAGTCCCCACGGTAGAGAGGGTAAAATTGACTCTGCTTCCGTGCAAGGACTTTGAGATGGTTGTTAGATTCACGTGAGCAAAGTACACACATTTAATTTGATCTCTGGTTTCACCTTGGTAAAGTTTAACACCAGAATGAGCTTTCTCAGTTTAATCCCTCTGCCTCTCCCTTGGGGAAATTCAGGTAGAAGCTGGGGCTCTGTGTCACCAGAATTTAACCCTGAGCAGGAACGGAGAAACTGCTTCTAGAAATGGCTCAGAACTTTCTCCCCAACTCGACTCCTCTCACCTGGGGTCAGATTCTTGCATTTCTTTCGTGACTGCCTTTCCCCTCACCACCCAGCAGCTGCCGCTGGAGGGCTGCTGTGTTCTCTGTCCTTCCTTCTCTGGTTCAGGCTCCAGCAGCCTTCAGAGCTGTTCTCCTGGGCACCCAGTGCTCAGAGTGCTGCCCTCCCTGTGGGCGGTGCCTTGTTCCTTCCCCGGAGCAAGTCCTCCTGGGTTACAGCAGACCCCATCTGCTTGTTAACCACACTCCGGAGACTCCAGATCCGAACACAGGGCTTTTTCCTGATTCGTGGAAGGTTGATATGAAAACTCTGGAATATGCAGATGAATTCCCGTACAATGAATGGGGTTTTTTGGTTTTTTTGTTTTTGTTTTGTCTTGTTTTGTTTTTTTAGACACACACACACACACACACACACACACACGTGGATGAGCAGGGGAGGGGCAGAGGGTGAGAGAGAACCTTAAGAAGGCTCAACGATCAACGTGGAGCCCAATGCAGGGCTTGATCTCACAAACCTCAACATCATGACCTGAGGTGAAATCGAATCTGATGCTCAACCCAGGTGACCCTGAATGGTTTTTATTAAAGAGGAAAAGCATAGTTAAAATTGGGGTTGTCTAGAGTGTGGTTACCACATCCATGAATCCTTGGGCCCTGGACCTTCTCATTCATCCTAGGTGTTTGGAAAATTAATATTCCCTAAACCGTCATGTGCACATTGTATATCTCACCATTATTTTTGACCCAAGGAAATCAGGAAATTCTTGGGATATCTGTATTTTTAAATGGAGAGGTGTGGTTGTCTACACACACACACACAAACACACACACACATTTAGGGCCCAGTGACCATCTGGCTCCCTCAGTGCAGCTGGCAGCCCTCACATCGATGGTCTACTCAGGTTCAAGGTGAGAAGGGCCTCAGAGCAGTCTGATGGGGGTGGAGCATTGGTGGAAAGGGGCGTTGGGGGCACCCCATTTACCTCTGCCACAGGCCTTCCCTTTCTGTCTCTCTGTAGGTTCAACTTAACATCATGGATTTAGCATCTGGGATTCCAGCAACTCAAAGTCAAAAAATTCAAGGTCAGTGTGGTAACTTCTCCCCACTGTGGGTGGGAAACAAAACTTGGAACTTGGGACTTGCCATGGTTGGTTGGTTGGAACTTGGGACATAGAAATTGCCTGGTCTTTCCTATTTCTGTCAATATGGTTGGATTTAATACTCACCCTGCTTATTCCATCAGGCTCTGTGGTAGACTCAGGAGGCCTGGGTTGGAGTGCAGGGGTCTTTCCTGCTTGGGAGGGTTGAGGGCTGAGGAGGATGGCCCCTCATATAACCAACCTTATGGAGGCAGGGAAGACCAGATGGTGAGATCAGAATTTCTTTCCTTATCTGTCCTGCCCTAGGAGACTATTTGCCTCTCACTTCCTTTCTTCATTTTCCCTTCGCCAATCCCCTCCCTCCGTGTTGTTTTCCCCCTCTCAGAGCTGGGGGAAATCACAAACTTGAGAATCAACTTCACCAGGCTGGCCCCTGTGCCCCAGAGAGGCTACCACGCCCCCAACACCTACTATGCAGTGTCCCAGTTGCGTCTACAGGGGAGCTGCTTCTGTCATGGCCACGCTGACCGCTGTGCCCCTAAGCCTGGAGGCTCTTCCAGCCCCTCTACCGCTGTGCAGGTGACAGCCCTGGGTGGGAAGGGCTGAGGGGAGAGAGCAAGACCAAAGCAGACTGAGGACATTCTTGGGGCGCCTATAAAACAAGGAGGGCACTGAATTTAAAACTTGGGTATTTAACCTTTTAGCAACACTGAAAAAGAGTCTAATTATTATTTCAAAGATCAGAATTTTGTAGCACTTCTTTAAGCCTGCCTTATGGTTTGTAATGGTTTGTTTTTCAGTTACACATAAGCAAATCTGTGGGTCTTGCCTGGCGCTTAAGGTGATGCTGCTTAATCCTGGCTACACGTTTTAACTTCCTGGGGAGCTAAAAAAAAAAAAAAAAGAAAGAAAGAAAGTGCCCAGACCTCCATCCTCAGATACGCCAAGTTGATTATCAGTTTTTAAAGCTCCCAGGTGATTCTCAGCACTGCCTGGGTGGAGAGCCACTGGTTTGGGGACTCTAGAGTCCCATCTAGTGGCGAGATATAGGGAAGGTGAGAGAGAACAGAGTCTAACGTGGATGCTAAGAGTACCCCAGACCATCTGACTAATGAGTCAGATGGATGCATCAGGGATGGGAGAGGGAAGCTCCAACTTCACCAGCAACCCTGGGGGGTTTGCTGTGAAACCACACACGGGAAGCATCCGTAGAGTGACAACTTTGCGCTCAGAAGCAGAAGAAGCTGTCATTTCTATTCTTTGGAGCTTCAGCTCTTCTATTAACGTATGGGAGCTCATTTACCCTAGTGATGGAGGGGCACTAGGAAATCACGTAGAAGGGCCTAGAGGGAAATACAGGTGAAAAGAGCTCTGGCCAGCTGCATCCTTCCCACTTCTGGGCCAGCCTCTACCCAGGGCTGCAGAGTTGGCCAGAGGGGACACCAGCTCCAGGAATGTGTCATCTATTAGGGTCTGAAGACAAATGAGCAGAACCCAGGCAGAACAGGATTGCTGATAGACGAGGAATACAATATGCTGTGGGATGTAGGGGCGGGATAGGGCACACCAGCCCCAGGGGCTCTCAACTCTGGCTGCACACTGGAATCACCACTTTAAAAAGTACCAATGCCTGGGCCTTGTCCTTGAGATCTGGATCGAGTTGGGCCTGGCCATGGTAGTTCCAAAAAAGCTTCCCACGTGATTCTGGAGTTGCACCCAGGGTTGAGATCCACGGAATTAGGGGAACCAGGGAGGCCTGGGGAAGAAGGTGCCATTCTAGCTGGCAGGATCTTACTGGTGACCAGAGAAAGAAGGGAATTCCAAGCAGGAAGAAAAACATCAGTAAAGGCTAAGAGGTGGGGGAAAGCAGGGCTTGGACAGGACGCGGCTGGAGGTTCAGGTTGGCTGTGCTGTTCCGAGTGGGAAATAAAGATGAAGCAGACATGGTAGGAGTCTTTAATGCCAGGCTGAGGGTGTGGGGCTTAATTTGGAAGACAATGAGCACACAATAGCTATTCTATTTTTATATCTTAATAAGTCTGGTAACAATTCATCATAGCAGTCCCATTAGACAATCAGCCGCAGTCAAAGATTGCTGGAATATAAATCTGCAGAGGGTCCACAAGCTTCCAGAACCATAGTTTACCAGTAAAGGTATCTGGGCACCTTCCAGGTGCTGCTTTGGACTGGGCATCACGGGGATGTTCAAGGGCAAAGAATGAGCTTTTTAAATACCTAGTAAGAATAGGAGGGCAGGTACATGCATCTGAGCATGTGCGCGCGCGCACACACACACACACACACACACACACACCAGCACACAAGCAGGCAGCTGAGAGTGTCACTGGAGCCGAGTGAAGTCTGGAGGAGGTGGGGACTGAGCTGGACCCTGAGTGGTGGTGGGGGGGGTGGGTAGAGGGCAGGTCCATTTCTGGGACATCCCTCTGATGATTATTCCTGATGGCTGGTGGCCCCTTTTCCAGGTCCACGATATCTGTGTCTGTCAACACAACACCGCCGGCCCCAATTGTGAACGCTGTGCGCCCTTCTACAACAATCGGCCCTGGAGACCTGCAGATGACCAGGACCCCCATGAGTGCCAACGTATGGTCCAGAACTCACCTCCTCCCCTGTAGTGACTGGCTGGGGTGCTGGCCCCTCTGGGCCTCAATGATCTCACCTGGGACATAGGGAGAGTCTATTCTTTATTATTTAAGTTTAACCTTAATCGCACCCCTGCAACGTAAGCTCTCCTTGCTCTGTGCGGATGGAGAGAGTTTAGGTTGCACCTGCCCTCTTCCTTCCCAGACTTTTTCCTCAGCCAGGCCTGAAGGGACCAAGGCTGGTCCTTGCTTCTCATGCCACATGGCTTCATGGTAACTTCAGATCCTCTATCTTCTGTGTCCTCCACTGGTCTTGTCCTGTGTAGGACTTATCTGGTTCCCTGCTTCACAGGAGCCCCTGCAGTCAGGGCCTTTCTCTGCACAAGGGAGGGAAAGAAGGATCCCCAGCCCAGAGAGAGTCAGTGGCCCAGGAGGAGATCCGCGGTGGCAGTCGGGGTGGGGAGGTGGGGTTGGGGTGGACCATTCAAAGGTCTCTCTCTCTGGCCCAACGCAGACATTATTCTCAGGTGAGTCTCCACACTGGGAGTTAAGAGGCCTGAATTCTTACCCTGCTCTGCTTTCTTACTGGCCATATAACCTTAAATAAGTCACACGAGGCTCCTCGGGCCTCAGTTTCCCCATTTCCTGAACCTGAACATCTTGCAGAGTTGCAAGAGATGCTAGTGCATTAGCATGGCATATGCTTTGTGGATGGTGGTGGTGCTGGCCTACGGTCAGCCCTGGGAATGTCCTTTTGCAGCGTGCGACTGCAACGGGCACTCTGAGACCTGTCACTTCGACCCAGCTGTGTTCACCGCCAGCCAGGGGGCGCACGGAGGTGTGTGTGATGACTGCCGGGACCACACCGAGGGCAAGAACTGTGAGCGGTGTCAGCTGCACTATTTCCGCAACCGGCGTCCTGGAGCTCCCATTCAAGAGACCTGTATCCGTGAGTAGGGGCTCTGGGGACCTAGCGTATCATCTGCCTATTACTCCCCATCCTCTCTAGGTACGACGGAGCATGTGTCCCTGGGGACACACAAGCCCTCAGGAAGCGTGAAGACTTCGTTGTTTGCCAGAACTTGTGGGGAGTTGTTTTAACTTAGCTGGGCACGTCTAAGCAAATCACTTTACCTCTCTGGACCATCAATCCATCAGTCAATCAATCATTATGTAGCCCTGATTTTTTTTAATTAAAAAAAATTGTTTAATGTTCATTTATTTTTGAGAGAGAGGGACAGAGCGTGAACAGGGGAGGGGCAGAGAGAGGGAGACACAGAATGTGAAGCAGCTCTAGGCTCCGAGCTGTCAGTACACAGCTCGATGCTGGGCTCGAACTCACAAACTGCGAGATCATGACCTGAGTGGAAGTCAGATGTTTAACCAACTGAGCCACCCAGGCGCCCCTCTGTAGCCCTTATTTTGGACACAGGCGGGACAAAAGTAAATATAAGATATAGTTCCTGCTGTCGAGAAACACACACACTGTTTGGCAATGTAAATCATACCTGGAAAAGGCAGAATAAGTACTTCATCCGTATACATGCTATTGCCTTTACCATGTTGTATTGCGGTTTGCTCCGTATTTTTCCATGTCCCCCAATATCGAGAACTCCTCCATGGCAAAGGTTGTGTCTTATATCCTTGGGCCCTCGTGCAATGACAGGCACATGGCTGGTGCTGAGGAAATGTTTGGTGAATGAGCGTATGCACCGAACTCCCAGCAGTGACTTAGCACGTTCACAGGGGCCAGTGAGTTTGTACACGAGAGAGAGCAAAATGGACTGAAGCAATCTGAATCGGGCGGGGTTAATCACCAGACTTTTTAGACGAAGGAAGAATCTGCATTCTGAAAGGCTTGCCGAGAGGTCTAGGTGTGGGAGTTGAAGAAAGCTAGTTCACTTCCTGTTGATATTATTTATGGAAAGAGTTGACTTCTGTTTCCTGCAGTTGCTTGCTGGGTGGCCTTGAGTAACCTCAGGGTTATCCTGAGGATTTCATAAGGCAACGTGCATGCGTGCACAGCTCAGCGCTTGGCATATAGTAGTCGTTCGGCAAACAACGACAACAAAAACTTCTATAGTACTTAACGTGCGCCAAGCGCTGTTCTACCCGCTTTTCATTTACTCAGTTGTTTCTCACAGGAAACCCATGAGCGTTGTATAATTATCCCTATTTTACAGATGGGGAAACTGAGGCACCGGGGGCTCAAGTAACTTGACTAAGGTTGTAAGGTTGTAAGCCAGTACGTGCTGGAATAAAGGTTTGAACCAGGCAGTCTGGCTTCTACAGTCTGCTCTGAACTTTCTGTTTTTCTTCTTTCTTCTTGCTGTGGTGGCTGCTTCTGTCTCCCAGCCTGCGAGTGTGATCCCGATGGGGCAGTGCCGGGCGTTCCCTGCGACCCAGTGACTGGGCAGTGCGTGTGCAAGGAGCATGTGCAGGGGGAGCGCTGTGACCTGTGCAAGCCGGGATTCACAGGACTCACCTATGCTAACCCACAGGGCTGCCACCGTGAGTAGGGGGACCCAGTCTGGGATATCACGGGGAAGATTGCACCGGCCACCACAGTGGTGATGTGCCTCTCTGTGGTGTGTGCCGGATGCTGTGCCATGGGCCTCCAGAAGGTGGCAGCACAGGCCCAGGTTAGAAGGTGGGACTGAGTCGGCCCCCCGGAGGGAGTTGGAGGGTGGGTGTCCAAGCTGCCAGGTGCCAGGGAGGAAAGTGCAGTGGCCTCGTGAGTCAGGCAGGCAGGTTCTCTGGAAAGAACGACGCTGCCTGGTTCTTTTCCCGGGTTGGGTTCTCTCCCTGATGTGTGTCCCCTAGGGGTGCATTTTGGTTGTCTTGTGAGCTCAGTTCCCCTCCCTCCTGCAGGCTGTGACTGCAACATCCTGGGGTCTCGTCGGGACATGCCGTGTGATGAGGAAAGCGGGCACTGCCTGTGTCTGCCCCACGTGGTGGGCCCCAAATGTGACCAGTGTGCTCCCTACCACTGGAAGCTGGCCAGCGGTCGGGGCTGTGAGCCGTGTGCCTGTGACCCTCACAACTCCCTCAGCCCCCAGTGCAACCAGGTACGAGGAGGAAAAGGGTCTTGCCCACCAGCCTCTGTCTCCCCCCAGCGCTGCCCTTCTGGTCTTTCCGAAGTCAGACTGGTCTGGTTCTGTCCCCATCCTCTCTCCCTCTGTGACTCTGAGGCTTCTGCAATGCCAGATTCGTCACACCTTCCGTAGGGCCGTTCGGGGGCCTTGCCTTCAGAGCTTGTCTTTGAATGGGAGCCATTGTTTTGGGGGGCACACTCGCTCTGTAGGCAGTCCCGGGCTCTGTGTGCTGACCAGGGATCTGGCACACGGCCCCCGATTCCAGGGCAAGGCCAGGCCTGCGAGGGAGGTCCCCTCACAATGCTCTCCCTCACAGTTCACAGGGCAGTGCCCCTGTCGAGAAGGGTTCGGTGGCCTGACCTGCGAAGCTGCAGCCCTCCGCCAGTGTCCTGACCGGACCTATGGAGACACAGGCACAGGATGCCGTGGTGGGTGCTTCCTGAGAGGGGCGATGCTGAGGCAATGGGGGCGGGGGGGGGGGGCACTTGGGCGGGCTCCTGGTGGAGGGCCGGTGGGTGGGTCTGTGGTAGGGGAGGACATCTCATACTGGACAGGTGGTGTGGGTCCTGGCAGCTCTGTGAGAGCACAGGTTCCCCACAACTGCTCCAGCCAGCCAGCCCACTTAGCCTCCCAACCCCAGGGCCGGCTGACGTCAGGCCACCCCCCTGTCTCCACGACAGGAGGGTTGCTTTGCCCCCTACTTCCCCGAGAAAGCATTTCCCAGAAGCCCTCTCCGGGGCAGGGGCAGGAAGGGGAGGGGTTCCCTCCTAGATGGAGAAAGTGAGTCTTGAGGGAAAGGTCTAAATTTCCCTAGAGTCAGTTTGACAAGTAGCCACAAGAGCATGGGACTTGGACCGCCCAGACCCAACTCTGGTCTCAGCGTGGCCTCTGTCCTGCCGAGTGACTTGGTGTGGGTGGTTTTCGCCAAGGCCTCCGTTTCCTGAGGGCACATTGTACTTAACAGCTCTGTGCCTTGTTGCTTCATGTCTACAAATGGGAAAATAAGGGAGGTTAACTCTATCACAGAGTGGCTGCGAAGTTAAAGCGAGTTCATGTGTGAGTGGGTGAGTGTCTGACTTAGAGCTGTGCCTGGCGCACAGTAGGTGCTAAATTAAGGGCTTGCTTTCGTTGCTTGCATTGCCCTGATTTTGTTCTGGCCTTGGAGGTCTATTATTCTAAGCCACGTAGACAGGCCCTGAAGATAGGCCTCCGCTTCAGGCTCTCCCCACAAGGTGCCTTTATCTTCCTGACCCCCCGACCTTGATCATCATTTTTTCCCCGCCTTAGCCTGTGACTGTGACTTCCGGGGAACAGAGGGCCCAGGCTGTGACAAGGCCTCGGGCCGCTGCCTCTGCCGCCCTGGCTTGACCGGACCCCGCTGTGACCAATGCCAACGAGGTTACTGTGACCGCTATCCAGTGTGTGTGGCCTGCCACCCTTGCTTCCAGAGCTACGATGCTGACCTCCGGGGGCAGGCCTTGCGCCTCAGCGGCCTGCGCAATGCCACTGCCAGCCTGTGGCCAGGGCTGGGTCTGGAGGATCCTGGCCTGACTGCCCGGATCATGGGTGCAAAGAGCAAGATGGAGCAGATCCAAGCAATTCTCGCCAGTGCCTCGGTCACCGAGCAGGAGGTGTCCCAGGTGGCCAATGCCATTTTCTCCATCAGGTAATTTCCCTTTCCCTGCCAAACACTTGGAGGAATTACATCACACGGGTTCACATAAGTGGCACACACTGGTCCTTCTTTCCACTGTACAGCCCTTTACAGTTTACAGAGCATTTTCACATATGCTCTTTTTTTTGAACTATTGCAACACTCCTATGAGGTTGGGGTGGTGGGTGTTATTACTTGCATTTTGCAGATGGGGGAACAGGCACAGATAGGGGATGTGACAGAGTCACGTGGCCACTGAGGGGCAGAGCTGGGACTCAGAGTGCAGGCAAGAGCCCCAGGGCTCTTTCAAGTGCCCGGTGCTGCCTGTGGGAGAGAGTCAGCTCTGGATTAGTCACCCTGGTGCAGGGCATTGGAGAGGCAGGGGCTCTAAAAATAACTTGTGTTTGCCTTTGGAATGGGAGCGGTCCCACCCACACCTCCTTCCTACCAGCAGGGGTGTCTTCTTGTAAGGTTCGGTTCTGGAAGTTTCTATAATTAGTTTGCATTCCCCAAGCACTAGTTGACTTTCTCGGTGCCCAGAGCCATCCAGGTGTGTGATTGACCTAAGTCTCAAAATTCAGTAGTGAGTCCATAGGTATTTGGTAGACTGGAAATGCAGGTATGGAAGGGTGTCCCGTGGAAAGATGTTCTATGCCAGAGCAAAGCCCGTAGGTGAAGAATGCAAAGCTTGCCGGGGGGGGGGGGGGGGGGGGGGGGGGGGAGTTTGTGGTTGGTAGGCCAGCCAAGAAGATGGGGAGAGAGGAATCTCTGAAAACTCAATGGTTGTGCGCCAGGGCTGATGGATCCTGACCCCCTTTCGGTGGAGATGACCAGTGGGTCGCGGCTATGGGTGCTCATGGGAGGCGTGGGCTGCAGAGAAGAGACTTGGGAGCCCAGCAAGCAGGCAATACAGGTGGTACAGGCGGTGGCTGAAGCCAGCCTACAGCGAGCTGAGGAGAAACGGGTTAGGGTGATGCTCCTCGTGGAAGCCTGCTACGGAGGTGGCGCAGGCTCAGGAAGGTTGAAGCACACAGGTCAGGGAAGGAGAGGTTCCTGCGATCTGCCTGCCGAGGGACAGGGGTGGGGGGCAGGTTGTGCTGGCTCTCCAGCAGATCCCTCCTCAGCCTGCAGGGTCTGCATTCTGTTGCCTTTTTCCTGACTCACAGAGGTTTCTCCGAGGGGCTGCCGGGTTCTGGGGAGGCAGCCTCCTTCCCATATCTTAGCCAAAGCTCTTCTCCCGTCTCAGGCGGACTCTCCAGGGCCTGCAGCCTGATCTGGCCCTAGAGGAGGAGACCTTGTCCCTCCCGGGAGACCTGGAGAATCTGGACAGAAGCTTCAATCGCCTGCTCATTATATATCAGAGCAAGAAGGAACAGTTTGAAAGGATAAGCAGTACGGATCCTTTAGGTATGCGCGGCCACGCCACACCTCACCTGGGCTCCGCTCTTGCTTGCCCTCCGTCTCCCAGCCTCCAGGGCCAGCGGCGGCTCAGTTCTCCCCTCGTCTTCCCACAGGGGCCTTCCGGGTGCTGACTGCAGCCTACCAGCGGTCCTCCCAGGCTGCTCAGCAGGTCTCCGACAGCTTCCACCTGCTCCTCCAGCTCAGGGACAGCCGGAGAGAGGCAGAGAGGCTGGAGGGGCAGGTGGGAGGAGGAACGGGAGCCGGAGGTCCCCAGCTCGCAGCTCTGAGCCTGGGGATGGCTTCCTTGCCTGATCTGATGCCCACCATCAACAAGGTGACTCATGGCATGGAGCCCCACTTCTTGGGTCTCCCTGCTCCAGTCTGTCGCATGCCAACTGCTGCCATACTTTTCCTACGAGGGCACTGTGACCCTACCCTACTCCCCCACCCATCCCAATCTTTGGCCCCTCACGGTGTGCTCAGTGGTTGCCAAGGAAACAAGTTTCTGGTGCCTGGTTGCCGTGGAGACGTCTGGCGGTTTGTTTCTTGGGTGTGGGACAGGGGTGGTTGTTGAAGAGCCTTGGGTACCCTCTTTGACGTCTCCTTCTCTCCACAGCTCTGTGGGGGCTCCAGGCAGACGGCCTGTACCCCAGGAGCGTGCCCCGGAGAGCTGTGTCCCCGAGACAACGGCACGGCATGTGGCTCTCACTGCAGAGGCGTCCTCCCCAAAGCGGGTGGGGCCTTCCGGACTGCGGGCCAGGTGGCCAGGCAGCTGCAGGGTTTCAACACCCAGCTCCAGCAGACCAGGCAGATGGTGGGTGCAGCCAAGGTGGGGTGGGCACATGTAGAGAAAGGCTAAGGGGATGGGATCCCTGGGGCAGGTCAGTTTTTATTTCCCAGCCAGGAGACAAAAGCCCAGGGATGCTAGGTGACTTGTCTGAGGCCCCACAGCAAGAGAGAGGTAGAGTTTGGGGCCAATGTTCTGAGGGTTTTGTTTTGTTGTGTTGTGTTTTCTACCTGACTCTACGTCATTTTTTCCAGAGCCAAACCACGTTAGCAACAAATGTTTCCCTGGTAGATCTAGGGTAGCGGGTGTCCACAGAATCCCTGAGGGCTGCTGCGAGGCTCTCCTGGGGCCTTGATCGCTGCTGACCCATAGCTTGTGTTGGTAGATCAGGGCGGCAGAGGAGGCCGCCTCGAAGGTGCAGTCGGACGCTCAGCGCCTGGAGACCCAGGTGAGCGCCAGCCGCTCCCAGATGGAGGAAGATGTCAGACGCACACGACGCCTCATCCAGCAGGTCCGAGACTTCCTGTCAGGTGAGCCTGGCCCTTTCCCTCCTTCGGCCTGAGAGGGCCCTAGACCCTCCATTCCCTGTCCCTGACACAGCAGCTGGCTGCCTCCTTCCCTGGCCTCCAGGCCACCTGGGCCAGGTGCCCACCACTCGCCTGGATGGCTGCCACAGCCCTTCACTTATTCTCCCTCCCCCACCCCTGCTCCCTTACAGTTCACTCTCAACAGAACAGCCTAAAACATCTTTGAAAAAATGCTTCAAATCCCTCACTGGCTTCCCCTCATTCTTGGAGTTACTGTGGCCTCTGCTCACCTCCCGGGTGTGGCCGTGTCTTCACTGCTTTGCTCACTGCCCATCCTCGAACAGGCTGGCTCTTATCCACCTCAGAGACTTATACTTGCTCTTTCTCTGCCTGGAATGCTCTTTCCAAGGCTGCTGATTCTATTCCTTATGGTCTCAATTTAAATATCATCTCCCTAGAGGCGCTTTCCTGACCACCCCATCTGGTACCCACTCCCAATCCCCCCAACCCCCACCACCGCTCCCAGCGTCTGACCTTCATTGCTTTGCTCTGAGCCTGTGGTTGTTGAATTCATTCGTCTCGGGGTGCACTGTCTGTCTGTCCACTAGACTCTAAACTGCAGGAGGGCAGGGACGGCTGCCCGTCTTATTCACTGTGTCACTGGCGCCCCGCATGAGGCCAGACACAGAAAAGCACCCGGTGTCGGTTGAATGAATAAATGAACCAGATCCCCTCTGTTGGTGCCCCGGGAGTGGAAAGATTCCTGGATAGCACTCAGGAAACCTGTGACTTTGAGCAGGTTGCTTTTCTCTTTGCCTCACCTTTCACTTCTGCGAGCTGGGATGGTAGTATTTCACGTTGATTCTGGGGATCTAGTAACTGATGTAAAGTGTGCTTTGAAAAATTAAAGTTGCCTCAGGAATATGAGTTGATATTATTAGAGTTCTGTTCCCTGCCAGGGAATTTGCTTGGCTGGGAGCCCAGTTAATATGAGCTGAGGGCTTGGTGTTACAACAGGCCTCTTTGTGCTACTCTTGCAATGCCTTTGCTCCAAACAGGCAGGTTGGAGAGAGGCAGGGAGGATCTGTTGGGAGCCATGGCTTGCCTGAGGCCAGGCTGGAGTCAGACTCCCAGGGAACCCCAGAATGGGAGAGAGTGGTTGTAGGAAAATGGTGCTCAAGAAACATGGACAGGGGTGCCTGGGTGGCTCAGGGGGTAACTAGCCTCCGACTTCAGCTCAGGTCGTGATCTCATGGTTCATGAGTTTGAGCCCCTGGCTCTCTGCTCTCAGCACAGAACCTGCTTCAGATCCTCTGTCTCCCTCTCTTTCTGCCCCTCCCCTGCTCACACTCTCTTTCTCTCTCTCAAAAATAAGTAAACATTAAAAAAAAAAAAAGAAACCTGGACAAAGGGGCAGGCCAAAATTTGGGGTTCAGACTGATAGATAAGATCTTCCCCCAAGCCAAGCCCAGTGAAGGCTGAATGGTGTCAGCCCTGGCTAGGGGGTAGGAGGTGAGTAGGAAGTCTCTCTTTGGGGCGCGGCCTGGGCTCACGTGAACAAGCAGGGAGTCACTGAGCTGAGGGGACCCTTTTGTTTTCTATGTTATACGTGTGCCTCAGGTCAAGTCCTTTGACAGGATCAGGGGCAAGGAGAAGGCGCAGGGTGTGGGAAAGCCTGCACCTGTGAAGGGCCCAGGACAGTTCTCACAGTGCCCATGGGAATGGGTTTTGGCCTCTAGAGCACTGTGTAGGAGGTGCAGGTACCAGTGGCTGTTGTGCACAGGGTTGGTGTGTGGGGTGTGTGGAAGGCCCCTGGAGGAAGGAGGACCCGTGGTCTTTCCCAGGTTTTCAAATGGAATTAACAAAAATATCTCCGGCTTACTGAGTTCTTACTAAGTGCCTGGCACTGGTCTAAGTGCCTCATAGGTACTGCGTTATTTAATCGTGACTGCCTACCACCTTGTAGCAGGGGACTCCAGGCACAGGGAGGTTAAGTAACCTGCCTAAGAGCATCCAGCTTGGAGGGAATGTGGGTGGGATTCTTCTCATTCTGTTGTCCACACTGTAGATTGCTGTACTGTTAAACACACACACACACACACACACACACACACACACACACACACAGTTTTGTTAATATTTTTCTTCCTGGATTGCTCCCCTGTCCCACCTCTCTTGACCTGGCTCATTCCTACTCCCCCTATAAGAATCCTTTAGATGGCCCATTCTCCAGGAGCCCCCCTGACCACCCCCTCACTGGACCCATCAGATGGGGTTAGGCGCTCCTCCAGTGGCTGTCTGAGCTCCCTGTGCTCAACTTCATCACTCAGGCTGGCCTTCCTTGTTATGTGTTTGTCTGTCCCACTAGGCTTTGAGCTCTGTAAGGATAGGGACTGAGTCTGATTTGATCTGCAGTCTCAGTCGCCCACATTCTGGCCCCAAGCCCCAGGACAAAGCATCTGGGTGGGCAGGTGCCCCCTCTCCTACCACGTCTGTACCTGGAATGTGTACAAGTGAAAGGGAGACATAGGGAGGAGATAGTACTTCTACGTCTGACCTTATTCTCTGACTCAGAGTTGGTTGTAAGACCCTTGCTGATTGAGTGTTTCATTTCGTCCCTTCGGGTTGAGGATCCTTATTTCCATTTCACAGATCTGGAAACTGAGCTTAGAGAAGCCATTTGACTTGTCCCAGTTTGCTTGAATAGTAAAGGAGAGGCCTGGGTCTGGAGGGCCTTTAGTCATTCATTCACGCTGCAAACACCAAGTGCCTCCAGGGGCCAGGCACCACGGCAGGGGCCAGGGATACAGATGACGCCCAGGCACCGCCATCGTGGAGCTTCTAGTGGGGTAACAGACAGAAAACCAGAGACATGAGTTAAGGGTTCGGCATGTGGGAGGCAATAGATGCTAGGGAGAAAGATAAAGCAGAGAAGGAGGATAAGGGGCATTGGCACAGGTGAAGGTTGCAACTCTAGATCGGATGGCCAGGGGCGGCCTCCCCGGGAAGGTGACATTTGAGCAAAGACCTGGCAATCTTTCTCTGCCTTTGCAAAAATGAGCACTCTGGCCTGAGGAGGGGCGCGTGGAAGGGGTCTCACTGCCAAGGAAGCAGTCAGTTCCAGTTGCTGGCCGCTCTTCCCAGTCTAGGGCTGATTATGTTTGTGCTCCAGGCATTGTGCATTACCAGCTGGCTGGCACCACCTCCTTCTCTCCAGCCTGCAGCTTCCTGTGGCACCAGACACGGAGTTGCCACAGCTGTGTCCACAATCATCCTCCTGCAGGATACCCCCCACCGGAAACCGAGAATGGGCACCTGAGTGCGCCTGAGAGGGCGCAGCAGCTCTGTGGGCGGCCGGGGCCGAGATGTCACCGTGGCGCTTCCCATGGCGCTGCTCGGCCTGGAGAAGCCTCTCATTTTGGGGGGCTAGACTCCCCCGGTCTGATGAACGGCTTGTCTTCCAGACCCTGACACTGATGCAGCCACCATCCAGGAGGTCAGCGAGGCCGTGCTGGCCCTGTGGCTGCCCACAGACTCCGCCACCGTCCTGCGGAAGATGAATGAGATCCAGGCCATCGCAGCCAGGCTACCCAATGTGGACCTGGTGCTGTCACAGACCAAGAAGGACATTGCTCGGGCTCGCAGGCTCCAGGCTGAGGCTGAGCAGGCCAGGTATGGCCCTGGGCCCCGCGCTTCTCCCTGCCCAGGGTTGGCCTGCTGCTTTGCTCCCCAACTCCTTTGGTTGCGGGAAGAGGGATAGAATCTGTACACGTCAGAGGGGTGCAGAGGGCTGGGGGACAGGAAGGGTGCTTGCCGTGGTGGGGGGGATGGTGAGGTGATAAACGGCATCCACGGGAAACTTTACTCGCGTGACCCTGTCTTCCACATTGGAAACTGTGCCCGAAGGGTATCTCAGACATAACACCCACATTGATACCACGTCTGCTTGGTGGGGCCTTGGGATGGAAAAGCTACTGAATTAATCTTCCCTGATTAGTCTGGGCCTGGAAGGATGTTCTCTTGAACTGCTGTACAAGTTGAGCCACACATCTATTCATTCACTGTTGCTCACTCCTTCTCTCTCCGCTCTCCTCCACTCCTCGGTCCCCAGGAGCCGAGCCCACGTGGTGGAGGGCCAGGTGGAGGATGTGGTGGGGAACCTGCGTCAGGGCACAGTGGCACTGCAGGAGGCTCAGGACACCATGCAAGGCACCAGCCGCTCCCTTCGGCTTATCCAGGAAAGGGTTGCTGAGGTGACGTGGTGTGGCTTTCTCCCCCCGTGTTTGAGAATGAAGAGACAGATTCAGGCACAGGGGCTAGAAAGTGCCGGAAAGTGACTTGGATGGGGACCTAGAGAGGGAGGACTATGAGCTCTGGGCCCAGCTTTGAGCCCTTGGTTTTCTGGTCCTGTGGCTGGGTGCAGATGGCCAGGGGTGGGCTCTGGGCTGCAGTGGGGGCGGGGGGCAGCTGAGCTGGAGAGGGAGGGGCCCTGGATGTCAGGGGGCAGATAGAGGATCGGCAGGGGGACAACAGCGGTATCCTGGTTGGAGAGAGTTTTCGCTGCCTGATGAGTCGGGCAGGGGGAGGACGAGGCCCCCGCTTGTGAGACCCACCACAACCCAGGCGTCCCTTTCCCCACAAAGGTTCAGCAGGTGCTGGGGCCAGCGGAAAGACTGGTGGCCGGCATGACGGAGCAGCTGGGTGACTTCCGAGCACGGATGGAGGCGCTCCGCCTGCAGGCTAGGCAGCAGCGGGCACAGGCAGCTCAGGCCCAGCAGCTCGCGGAAGGCGCTGAACAGCAGGCGCTGAGCGCCCAGGAGGTACGAGCAGACAGACTTCATCCTAGGCAGCACAGCCAGGGTGAGGGTCCTGAGCAGGAGAGGACTCTGTACGCTTTGTGAGACCCTGGGTTCGAAGGCAATTCCAACATGTTATTCTAGAATCGTCAGAAAGGGCTTCAGGACTCTACCTCGGGCCACCTCTGGGGAGCTGGTCAGGGGTGTTGTGAATGATCTCCCCAGTCCCTCCCCATTTACAGATGGACAGGTAACTTTGTCCGGGCCCAAAGCTCACCTACAAAGCAGGTCTGTTGATACCAGTCCAGAACTTGTCCCCTTTGTGGCTACCCAGCCCAGAGAAGCAGTCTTGACTTAGCCTAACCTGGGTCCCACCATTGTTGGAATTATGTCAGAGAGGTGATCAAAGAGCCTCTGGTCTGGGTCTCCAGCGTACCAGGAACTTCGGCTCTCATGGTCCCAGTATAGTGGCAGGCAGCCAAATATGCTGCTACATGACAAGTAAGTGCCCGGCACCGTGCAGAAAGTTAGGCAGGAAATGACAGGAGCTCAGGTGGAGGGAGGGAAATACAGAAGGAATTTAAGGTATAGTTTGTGGCCTAGGGATTTTCCTGGGCAAAAGCAACCCTCTGGGGAGTGTCAGGAGGCACCTTGTGCCCGTGTGTTAATCTGGATGGTATCGAGAGCTTTAGCCAAAGGTCTTTAGAACTTTGGGTGGCGGTGATGGTGACACTGAGATTGTTCCATGTTTTTCAGGGATTTGAGAGAATAAAGCAAAAATATGCTGAATTGAAGGACCAGTTGGGTCGTAGCCCCATGCTGGGGGAGCAGGGAAGCCGGATCCTGAGCGTCAAGACAGAGGCAGAGGAGTTATTTGGGGAGACCATGGAGATGATGGACAGGATGAAAGGTGAGGGTTCCATCCCGGGGCTCGGACTCCTGGGCATCCCAGGAGGCTGGTCCCAACCCCAGGTCTCTGAGGCCCACCCTTGTCAGAGCGAGCAGTGCTAAGGGGCGAGACCAGAAGGGAGTCCTGAGCACCTAGGAATATGAGGCACAGTGATGGGGCTTCGGGGAATGCAGAGATGCTCACAAGACCTGTCCTGCCCTCCAGATGTGGGTCATGCGTCTACCAACCGGAAAAGGCCAGGTGGTAGCAATGGAACAAGCATTTACTTGTCTGTAGGAATTTGCTTTTTTAAAATTTTTTTTTAACATTTATACATTTTTGAGAGACAGAGACAGAGCATGAGTGGGGGAAGGGCGGAGAGAGAGGGAGACACAGAATCCGAAACAGGCTCTGGCTCCGAGCTGTCCACGCAGAGCCCGACGCGGGACTCAAACCCACAAACCTTTATTTATTTTTTTTTTTTTTGAATTTTTTTTTAACATTTATTTATTTTTGAGACAGAGAGAGACAGAGCATGAACGGGGGAGGGTCAGAGAGAGAGAGGGAGACACAGAATCTGAAACAGGCTCCAGGCTCTGAGCGGTCAGCACAGAGCCCGATGCAGGGCTTGAACTCACGGACCGGACCGTGAGATCATGACCTGAGCTGAGGTCGGACGCTCAACCGACTGAGCCACCCAGGCGCTCCAACCCACAAACCTTTAGATTATGAACTGAGCCTAAGTCGGATGCTTAACCTACTGAGCCACCCGGGCACCTCAGGAATTTACTTTTAATTGCAGGATTTGGGGGAAGATCATGCATAGGGGCCACCTGGGGGAGGGGACCAGGGAACATAATAGCAGCTGCTAAAATTTCAATACTTGATCAACCCAAAGGTCCATATGGGTGCCCACTGACCGACTGGCATCCCAGTAATGCCCCTGTTACACTCTGCTGGTGGGATCTCACCCGGCGGATGGTGTTCAGTGGTGGCTACAATATCCTCAGAAAGGATGTTGACAAAGCCTGCACGTATCAGAGGGAGGGTAAGCAGGGCTGGGAGTTAGAGAAGCGTCCATAATTGTATCGGATGAAAAACGGGTGAAGGAGCTAGGGAGATTTGATCTGAGAAGACGTGGCCTCAGACATTTGAACGACTTCCATGTGGGAGACAGAGCAAATATATTCCTACACCCCTAGGAGACAGACCTGGGACAACCGGCTGGGGGCCAGAAGTGGTCAGACTCTGGCTTCATGAGAAGCCTTTTTTAACAGCTAGAGCTGCCTGAAGTTGGAACCCTGTGAGGCAGTGCACCCCCTCCTTATTCCTGGAAAAGTTCAGGCTGATGCTGGGTGCCAGCTCTCAGGAGTGTGGTAGAGGGGCCTCTTTCCTAGGGTGACAGTGACAGGAGGGACAGGCTGTCCTCCACATCCTCCGCAGGATCTGGTGGCGGCGTGCGGAACAGACCTGGCGGGGAGGACTAGATTTATCTGGGGTGGTATTTGGGGGAGGGAAAGCGCGGAGGAATTCTGGTCCCCCAGCCAGCGCTTTTGCCATGGTGCCCACTTGAGGACCATTAGTGGGATGGCAGTGTCTGAGTCCAATAGTGGTAGGTTGGTAATCTCGGTGCCAGTGGCCTCCCTCATGAGTCTGGGACAACTGCTCTGCCTAGAGCAGAGGGGGAGACTAGGGGATTTCTGGGTCTGGTTTCTCTAGAGTGGGGTATGGGTGGAGAGCCATGAGGCTGGAGAGAACTTGCCTTAGTGACCAGGCTCCCTCACAGGTGATTTCACCTGTGGCTGCTGCCAAGCGGGTGGGAAGAGAAGGGGTTTGGAGTCTTTGGGTATCTCACCAGCGCCTCCTCCCCTTGCTGTTCCATCTGCCTCAGACATGGAGTTGGAGCTGCTTCGGGGGAGCCAGGCCATCGAGCTTCGCTCGGCAGACCTGACGGGGCTGGAGAAGCACGTGGAACAGATCCGCGACCACATCAATGGGCGTGTGCTCTACTATGCCACCTGTAAGTGACGTGCCGGCTTCCAGCCCCTGGCCCTGCCCGTCTGCCCTCTTTACTTTTGGAGGACAGACTGGGTTGGAATGCTTTCCAGCTCCAGGAGACTTATACAGCCGAAAGCACAGTGTGGTCCACCCCTGGTGTGCAGCTGTTAAGATTGTTCTGGGCTGCGGCTGAGCCCGAGATGATGGGAAATTACATTTGAGAGACAGAGAGGGTGGAGGCGGGCCGTGCCTTTGTGACGGGGAGCTCTCAAGTGCAGGGAGCTTGACCGGGCAGCGTGCATGCCCTTCATCCTCCACTGAGGCTGAGTCCTGGACGAACCCAAAATCTTAACAAAAAGTGATGTACAAACTAAAAGCCCAATAAAAATCTTTGGAAAGAAGTCTGGAGGTTGAAAGAGTTTCAGAAAATGGCCTCCCCATTAAGTAAATCTTTGTCACTTGTGTCTGTCCCGCACTTGGGGTTCCTGGGTGCTCCCCTGCTCAAGCCCAAGGCCTGGTGGTGTAGGAAGCATAGGCTGCCCCACTTTGCTCAGTACAGCTTGCTCATCACCCAAACTTAGGGTGACTGGACCCCTTTGCCCCAGGACCCAATGGATCCCTTCCTTGAGAGACCAGACCAAGTATTTTCATCTTTGAGCAGCGATCCAGTTTCTCATTTACAGATGAGGAAATAGAAATCCAGAGAAGGGAAGGATTGTGTCCAAATTCACCCAGCTCCAGAGGCAGAACCTGTGTCTCTTGGGATCTCAAAGAGAAGTTGCAAATGGATGACGGGTAACTGTGTGTGTGTGGAACATATGGAAAAGGCGTGACGTGAGTGTGCTAACCACAGCCTGTGCAATGTGCTAGGCGTTTTACCTACATTAACTTTTTGACTATTATCAATTACTTATTGAGCACTGCGCGAGAGACATCATGTGCATTATCTCGTGATATAGGTGCTGTTCCCATTTGACAAGTGAGGAAACGAAGGCACAGGCTGTGTAACCCCCCCAAGGTCACAGATGAGGCAGAGGGCAGGGCAGAGCTGGGCTTTAAACTCATGATCGTCTACCACAGTCATTAGGAGAATGGATGCTGGAACCTGACGGCTCGGGCTCGCACAGACCCCACCCCGGGGGTCGTTCTGAGGAGTCAATGAGTCAGTGTGCGAAATTCCTGTCATTAAGTACCTGGCATACCTTATGCTCCCAGTCTGCATCAGCCACCCCCCTGCCAGACCCCAGGCTCTCCACCCGGCACGGGCTCAGAAGTCCCAGAGCCACTGCTGACTTTGAGAAGAACCACATGACGCCTCGTAGAGAAAAATATGTCCGTTTTATTGAGCACAACACCGAGCATGAAGCTGGAGGGGACGGGGTACAAGAAAACTAGGGAGCGACAAGAATAAGGTCCCCGATTTCCAGGGAGAGAAAGAAGAGCAGAAGCAGGATGAGAATTAACCATCTGAAATGAAAACCGTCAACTTCCAATTTGTACTTCATTGGGTGTGGGTGGGGCGTCTTGGTCAGGATAAGGATTCCTCGCAGTACCTAATCATTGATCTCTTTCTTTTTCATCTTGGAGGCTGTGGGGCTGCTTTGGGCCTGGGGCAGGGAGGGAGGTGGTTCAGAAGTGAGCCGGGGGCAGGCTGGCCGCGTCTCAGCCCGGTTGGAGCTAATCCTAAAGCCAAGGATGGGAACTTGAGAGCTCACGGGTGGCCCACAGAGCTGACTGTCATTCATGCAGATGGGCAAGCGACTACATTAATGAGCCCGTTCTGGCCGTGAGGACAAAGGCCTGGCAGGCAGGAGCGAGTGTGTGCTGAGCCGGAGTCTGGGTCGATGCTCCATATGGCTTTGCTCGGAGAAGGTGACACAGCCTGGCCAGCCCATTAAGCTTTTCATCACAAACAACACAGACCCGGGCAAGAGCTACCTAGTACACTGCACGGAGCCACGGCACGCAGGGTGTGGGGGCGCAGAGCAGGCAGGTCAGGGAGACCTGGAAACGGGTGGATGCCGCCCTCCTGCCCACGGCTTCAACGAGGCCTCCGCGCCTCGGGGCTCACTGCTGGGCCTTCCGTGAGAGTCTGCCCCGGGCGGCAGCGTGCTGCTTCCGACCCTAAACCACTCCTGCCAGGCCCTGCTCCGCTTGCTCCGCCTTCCTCCCCGCTGCAGGGTGGATGCCGGGTTTGGAAGGGTAGAGAAGAGATGACAACTCCCCTGCAGAGGAAATGGGTTCGGGGTGGGGGTGGGCCTGCCGCTTCCGGTGCCCCTCAGACCCCTTCGTTCAGACCCTGTGCTGGGGCTCTCCTTCTGGGCCAGAAACCCTCCCCGAGCCCCCCGCCCTGGCCCTCCCACCTCTGGTCGCCTCACCTGAAAATTGACACAGGTGTGGACTCCGGGGATCACATGATGAGACAGACTCCAGTCTGCCCCGCCCGGCAGTGGGAACTGCCGCTGGCTTTAACCGGCACCATGACCTCTGATTTGTAGTTCCTGGAAAGCAAACGAGGCAGCAGGCTGTGGAGTATTTGTGGAAGCAAGAAGATCTGGGTGGTTCCCCGTGACCGTGGCATCCACTCAGCCCTCCCTTTATCAGGTTTGGAAAGTACAAGCCCTTGCCGAAAAGACCAAGATGACAACGAAGCTCCCCTCCTCCCCCAACACAGCGGTTCTGGAAAGTCAAGGAATCTAGTGCGCATCACTCACACGTGCCCAGTTTTCTGCAGGCATTTATAATTCCTGTTGCTTCACTAAACTTTTAAGTACCTTTGTGAGGCAGGCTGAGCAGGTGGGTAGGATTTTACAGATGAGCAAACCAGAAACAGACACGTTGCCTGATCTGTCAGCAGCCACACAGCTAGTGGGAGGGACAGGACTGGAGGCACTTCCCTTGACCCCTGATCCAGAGCTCTTCCCACCCTGCAGAGCCTCCTCCTTCTGGTCAGTGTCTTTCAGTCCCTTTGCCTGAGCAGGGCTAGGCCTCTGTCTTTGGCTGAAAATACGTACTGTTTTCTGTTAGCTTTTTTGAGGAGTGTGGGTTCGGAGCAGTAAGAGGACCTCTCTTTACTCCCGATGCTCAGGCAACTAGAACAGCAGCCACAGGGCCCAGCGGCCAGGGGCCCCTGCTGCATGGGCACCAGGCTGCTGCTGATGCGGAGCGAGCCATTGACCAGGCAGTTGAGGGACCTGCCACCGGGCGCAGCGGTCCGGGGGCCGTGCTGGCAGGGCAGCCGGGGCAGGGCAGGAAGTGCGCCACTCTGGTCCAGGGCAGGTGCCTCGGTGATGGTGAGCTCAGAGGAGCTGGGTCTGGAGGCTTCTGAGGCTTGAGTGACGGGAGGCCTGTTCTCCACCTCTGGGTGGATGCCTGGGCTGTGCAAGTTCATGTGCAGCTTCCTCATGTGATGCACCACAGCTGCTGCATTGAAGGCTTGCTGAGGAGACACAAGAGCAGCCTCTGGCCACCTCCGCTCCCAGAGGGCTGCAGGGCTCAAACTTTCCCTTTGCCCTGTGGCCTCTTGAAACTTGCCCACTTCTCATTTCAGAGAGGGTCCAGGGAGCTCCAGTGTCTGCTAGGAAGCCCCAAGGACAGCCCCTCCACCAGCCCTGCCCCAGCTCAGCCTCCAGTGGCCCAGAAGAGCCTGCTACCTCCCCAGAAAGGGCGACCTACCCTCCACTTGCTCTTGGCAAAGTTCTTCTGGATCTGGAGACTGACTGATGGGTAGATGTCCCGGTGGAGGGCTGTGTTTCCATTGATCCTGTAGATATAGAAGGGACACCTGGCTAGTGGGTGATTATGGGACTCATCCAGGAGCTGGGCAGGGAGCTGTGCATGCAGGTCCTAGTTAAGTTGAGTGAACTCAGAAGAAGAGTGACCCACCGTAGGAATGGGCTGGAACCAGGCTCCTCTGTCCCCCTGGGCAGGTCATTAGGGGGCCAATGCTTTGGCAAAACCAAAATCTTGCTTTACAGCAGGGTCGGCAAACTATGGCCCGTGGGCCAAATCTACCCATTGCCCATTTCTGTAAATAGGTCTCACTAGGACACAGACGTGCCCATTCATTCAGGTATGAGCTATGGCTACTTCCAGGTGATAAGGGCAGACTGAGTAGTTGCCGTATAGACGATATGGCCGGCTAAGCCTAAGATACTGACTCTCCAGCTTTTCACAAACAAGGCTTACCAGCCCCTGTGTCAGAGGGTGCTTGGGTTGTCCCTCTCTGTTAGCTCAAAGCTTTGCTTGGAACCCATCTCCTCCTGGAAGCCTTCTTGAAGGAGGCCGCCCAATACAGGCTGCCCTTGCCCTCATCATCCATTTCTACGTGTTCCTTAGACATTTGCCATGGGTGCAGTACTTTCTAGGTACTAGGGACGCAGAGTAGCAACAGATGTCACCCTGATCCCTGGGGCTTTCCAGTGTAGGCGTGGAGCCTTGTTCCATGCCATGAACTAGAGTCATTCATGTAAGCTGTGTGATTGATGAAGAGAAGTGAGGAGGGGTACCTGGCCTGCAGGAGCCAGGGCATCAGGGAAGGGCAGAAACTGCTCCGGTCCTCAAGGATGCTACATACAAGGCAAGAGGCAGGACATTCTAGGTGGTGAAAATAGTATGACCCCAGGTGTAGGTTGGAAAGAGCTTGGTATATGGGGTAGGGGAGGGCAGGAAGAGAAATGCAACTCTTAGGCCTCTCTGGAATAGAGGATGTGTGTCGGGAATTGGGGGAAATAAAGTTGGAGGTAAAGGGTCAGGCCAGAATGGGGAAAACCTGAAAAGGCACAGGAATCTAGGCTTGCTGTGGTAGGAAGTGGGGAGCTACTGGGAATCTTGAGCAGGGGTGTTGCATGAGAAAAGAAAGTGTTTCAAGACTTAATTTACTCAGTTTACTGATTGGTTGCTTTGTGATTCCTCACAAATTGCCTCAGTTGGGATGATTCTCTTAAGGACAGGGCACAGCTGCCTCTTCCTGGTGCCTCTTGCACAGCTGGTACTGATGGTTGCATCCTAGTACTGATGACAGAGCCTGGTTGTGTCTGTCTCCTGCCCTTGACGAGATGATGCAGCCCCCACGTCTGGGTCAGAACCCACTTCATTAAATGCTGTTTGCATCTCTAGCTGGACCGGATAGACAAGTCTATGCTCCTTGGATGCTGCAAGAGTAAAGAGCTCAGGGCAAGCAAACTCTGGGGATACACCATGTGAATGAGTCATCATGGCATCTGGGGAACCAAAAGGCTAGGGTCCAGACCCCACCCCATCCTCACTCACCAGGGGTGCCTCAAGGCCTTCTCACAGGTGTACCGTTCATTCGGGTCCTTCTCCAGCAAGTGGCAAATAAAATCCTTGGCTAAGGGGAGCAATCAAAGACACAACTAAGGGCCAGATTTCGTGACTGATGGAAATTCACTTCCAGGCTGGTGGGTGGCAATGAATGCATCTTTAGTTAATCTTCCAAAGAGGCAATTTTAAGAGTCTTAAAAGAGAAAAAAAAAATCCAAGCCACCTAACGACAACCCACCATAAACCACCAAAGAGAGGCTCTACGTAGCCTCACCCACACAGCACTGCAGATACATCTCTTATCACGAGGCACCAACGTGCCTGCACGCCACGAGTGTATTCGTTTGCACCATTCAGGGGCAGGCACCCACACGTGGGCACACATGTGAATGCTGCCTTGTCCCGGCGCTGATCTGCACTTAATGGGCCCCACAACATGTAATGATTGCCTTCTCTCCCACATACAGACATTGCATACTCTCGGTCTTGATATCTGAAAGGAAAAACTTGCCTTGGTTTTGCTGCTCCTGCCTGGAACATTCCCCTGTGCCTCAAGCTGCCCTCCTGGCCCCTCATCTAAACTACCTCCCCTCTTTTACCAGGTATGCTGTGGTTCTGCCTCCAGAAAACAAAAGCCTAAACATTGGATGCAAATAATTTATTTGGCCTTTGAGCCAGATAAAGATTTCTCCACTTCTCTGGCAGCCTGGTCTATAAGTTTCCCTGGGGACTTTCAAGAGCCAGGACTGTCATCTTTTGTTAAGCTCTTTTCTCTTGGCACCCTCTGCCTTGAGCCTGTCATCTTGTCCTTCACACCTGGTAGCCTTACCTGACTCAGAAATGTCATCCCAGAATGGAGATTCAAATTCATAGTAGCCTTCCTTGATCTTCTCGAAAAGCTTAGACTCAGTTTCTTCATAGAAGGGGGGATACCCACACAACCTGCAGTGAAACACGGAAGGAGGTATGCTGCTAAACAACCCCAGTCTCCCTGAGCCAGCCTGTCCCTTCTGCCTAGCCTCCACTATACACAGGCATGAGCTAAGGATCTCCAATCAGCAGTATGAACAGGTGGATTCGGGAATGATGCAGGCCCCATCAAGTATTTATGCAGGAGCCAAAGCTTGGAACAGGCAGCCCTGGAAGGCCCCTTTGTGCATTGTTCCCCCAAACCTCTCACCACCTCTCCTATACCTCCCCTGACACTTAGATGATGTATACAAGATCTTTAAGAGGGATGACAGAATGTCTGCTTGAATGTAAGTTTCCTGAGGGATTATTTAGGCTATTAGCACAGAATAGACAGTCAATGAATATTTGTTAAGTAAATGAATGAGTGACAGTAGTTACTCAACATAAGCTTAGGAAATAGAGAACTGAATCCACACTAAGGGGTAAATGACAGGTTATTTTCCTAACAGCAGAGTCTGCTATAGATGAAGAGGAATGGTGGGGAAGGGGTGATGAGTAGGTTAGTAAAGGAGAGCCCAAGAATATGTGAAGAGGAACAATGACCAGATTCATTCGGGCCATCATTTTGCTTTGGGCTGACTTGCCAGGAGAGAAATTTGAGATGTGAACATTGTACCCACTTGACTTCCAAGCTTGGCTTGGCCTCCCCTTTTTCCATTGCTCATTCCATACAGCGGGACTCAACACATTTATATAGAGTAAATGGGGGTGGGGTGCAGGAACAGAGAGTACCATATGGCTCAACAGTGGGTTCACACTCAGCTCTGTTTTTATAATCTGGTGGAGACCAGGACAGAAACCTTTGGAGCTGTGTGCATGAGTAAGCATGTGTGTGTGTGTGTGCGCACACACACACACACACACACACACACATGCATGCAAGCACTCGCACATGCACACGTGTACATACACATGCTTTGGAGGTGGATGTTGCTTGAGGAGCTAAAATAGGGGAGGGGAGAGAAAGGATGAGCAGGTTGTGAGATTTCCCAGGAACTGAGCCAATGACAGCTTCTACTCACAATATGTAAGTGATGACGCCAATAGACCAGCAATCCACAGCCTTGCTGTAGGGCTTCTGTGCCAACACTTCCGGAGCTACAACAAACCAAAGGCAGAGTCAGGGCTGGGACAAGAAGACAGGGCCGAGGGGTGAGGGCTGAAGGTCAGGATGAGGCTTAGAGAAGAGGACTAGGAAAGCTCCTGGGATGGCAGTGTTTCTGTATCACTGAAACTTTTCCTAGGGCGGGGACGGTGTCTCTCCCATCTGACTGAATCTTCCTCCATCAACCTGGAAGGTCCCCACGACAGGGCCTATGACTCTTACATCAGACTGGGAATCTCCAGGGCTACCTTGCCCCCATCAGATGTAGGTCTATGTCTCCCCACACAGATGGGTTAGCCCAGGGCTGGGGTTGTGTGTCTGTGTTCTGATGGGGACATCTGCCAAGTAGGGGCAATCTCTCTCCCACTAGACTGGGATCTCCCTGGGGGCAGAAACTGAGTCATCCCTCTTAAAATGAGGAACTCTTAGAGGGCAGGTGATAACTGCTCCATCTGTCTCTGGTACCTTCTGAGGGCAAGGCTTAGTTATCCGTATCAGACTGAGAGCTCCCTGAGAAAATGAGCCAGGTCTTCCTCTGAATGGGAGCAGTAGAGGGCTACTTTCTGTATTTATCCCAGATCCCAGGGATTTGTACTCATTGGGACTCAGTACCTACTAACTGACCTCTCTTTGGGGGTGAGAGCAGATTTCCTCTTAAGTTAGAGTTCTCCTTCCTACTACCATCCTCAACCAGGTGATGAGTGGTGAAGAGGGAAGGGGCAGGAGTGGACATTCTGAGTTTTGGCTTTCTCCCCATGAATTTTGGGGATGCTTTCACCTGGTAACTTGCCTGCCTTACTTTTTGGGGGGCCTTGAAAGCCTGTTGTTTAGGCAGGAAGTCCCGCCTCTGCCAGTTTCCTAGGATGTTTTCTTGGGGATACGTTTGGGCGGGAGCATGCATGCCTGAGTTCCTCGGCTTCAAACTCAACACTATGCCTCTGGGATACCACCAACTGGTGGGTTGTAGTCTCCTGTGGAAGTGGGAAAAAGGAAAAGGGGCGGCTAGCGGTCAAACCCTTGGCAATCTAACGATCTCTGGGTTTGTGATCTTGTCTCTGCCCCTGGTTTAGCTGGAGAGACAAAGGCAGGAAGTTAGCCAAAATAATGAGAGGCAAGTATAGGCAGGGGCTGTTGGAAGAGTTCAGGGGTAGGCTGTCTTTAAAGATGTAGGGTTTGGGAGCAGTAGGGGTAGTTCCAGAGATACATGGATTTACCCTAAGCCTCATAATGAATGCTCTCCTGGGATTGCCCCTGAAGTTGAACCGTGTCTCCTTATAACCACCCCTCTCTGTTAAGTAATATCCATGAGGTTGAATGCAGCCAACTGGTTAACCTTCCTCCTGTCCCCAGACTCACCCACATAGCCCGGGGTCCCACAGGCAGTGGACATGACTCCACTCTGTTCCATCTTGGACAGACCAAAGTCTGTGATCATGATCTTAGAATTCTCTTCAGGGGTTAGGTACAGCAGGTTTTCAGGCTGTGGGAGAAGAGCAATACCATGCAGTGTAGGATATAATCATCTGAAATACATATTTATTTTCCTCCCCTGATAGAGAATTTCTTAGGAAGCTACGCTCTGGGCTCCTGACTTCAAGGACAGGCTCATGTCCCCCAGTTCTTCCCTCCTTCCTCCTAGCTGCAGCTCCCCACCCCATATTGAGCACTCTGTATTTTGCTTATGGCCCTCAGGTTGCTCATCTTTGTAGTCATTAAAGAACTACTCCCTCCCTCTCCTCAGCCCCAACTACCCTAAGACTGTTTTTTGAGGAAATCAAACCATAGTTAATTGTCTCTGACCTTTCTAAAGTCTAGTGTGTGCCTGATGCAATGTTGGCCTCCAATTAGTATTTATTTCTTCTGATTTTGAGTGTGGCTAGGTTCAAGAAACATGTGCATTCTCTTGGTATCCTAATAGGGTGAGGCCTAGGGCAAAGTTCAGGAAGAGGCTGAGATGAAAATTAACAATGATTGTTCAGTCATTCAAGATTTGTTTAAGGGATCCAACAAATGATGAGGTTGGTCCAACCCTCTCATTTTACACAGCTTAGGCTGCCCATGACCCATGCAGCTTCCTGAAGGGTCGTTCTATTTCCCATTGAGGACTCCCACTCGGGCACCTTCAAGTCTCTGTGGACGATGCCATTCTCGTGGAGGTATTTCACTGCTGACAAGACCTGCTGGATCACCAGGCTGGCATCCTTCTCTGTGTAGACACCCCGCTCCAGGATCCGGTCAAAGAGTTCCCCGCCAGAAACACTGTGGGCAGAGGGGCAAGCGCAGGAATCCAGGTCTTATTCCGGGTCAGAGGGACATAAGTGCGTTTACTCTGTAGCTCTGAAGACACAGCAGTGGCAGAACGGGTGGGTGCCCACGGCCCAGGTAGGGAGGTCTACCTTGGTTTGAGAATACCTCCTTTGGGTGGTGGAATGATATCACGAGCGAGTCATTTCTTTGGGCCAACCATTTCCCTCTCCCTAGACACTTCTTTGAAGTGCAAAATGCCCCTCGTTAGGGTTCAGCAAGAAGCCAATAATCCCTTAGTGGACACACGCTTAGCTGCCTATTTTCCTGACTTAGGACACAGGGGCCATGATGAAAGAAGAGGTGAAATTGAAATGAGGCAAAACAGGAATGAGGTGTACACGTGACACAAATTGTGCTCGTGTCAGGATTTCTGTCCTCACTGGAAAACTGGGCTACTGACTGCCGAACTTGTGGGTGGAGTTCTAGTGCTGCTGGGAGACTCCAATGGTAAGGTATCTTAGGATTCAGGGGAGCTTCAGATCCACTCTGCTCCCCATCTCTTGAATGCCATCTACGCTATTTTTGCCAAGAAGTTTCTTAGCTCGTCCTGAAACACCTCTGAGGCCGACAACTCACTACCCCTAAGACAGACTGTTTTATCTTTCACCGCCTTCTTAATATTTCTGTATATTACGACGGAACCCACTCCCTGTAGTTTCCACCAGCAGATAGCCCTTCTACCCACTGGGGCCACGCAGAGCAAGAATACCACCCTGTCACGTGGATCTCTTCAAGTATGTGAAGACAGTGAAATGCTCACCTGAGGCCTTCCCTGGGATAAACATTTCATGGGCCAGGGTTTCCAACTCTTTCACAGTCCTCGCCCCCTTGTCACTGTTCCATGACACTGGATGCGGACGTGCACACATCATAGGACCATGCAGTGATGAGGAAGGGGAATTTCTCTAATCAAGATGCACACCACCCTACTCCTTTTGTTTCTGTCCTGAAGCTCTGGGCTCTGCCATAGGATCTAGAGGCCCATGAGAAAGACAGTCTCTATGCACAACCAGCAATTCCTGACACGGGGTGGCCTGGGTCCTAGAGCTGGCACCCTCATAGGCTTTCCACTCTTCGGTGATATCTGAATCTGCCCGCTTCCCTGCCTCCCCTTAGCTGGCTATCTAAATGTGTGCTAATCCTGTTGAATTGGCCTCATTAAGGTGCCACATGGTCCCTGCTCATTTGTTAATGCTGTTCTGCACCCCTATCCCCAACCTCGCTCCCTTGACCACCTGCTCCCTCTAGTCACTGGGCCTCAGGTGAGCCTTGGAGTTAATAGGCTGCTTAGGCCTGAATCAACTCATTAAAGTTTCTGAGGAATCAGCCTGTTAGTCAAAAATATTGCATCTAGCCATAGAGATAGCAGAGTGGTGTGTGTGTGTGTGTGTGTGTGTACTTTATAAATAGAAATTTCTCTGAGTCCAAGGCTGAGCACTTGTAGGAGCACCGACCAACTCCTACAGCATTCAGTCTCAGACAGAACTCCTATTTATATATGACAATGATGTGGAGACCTTTCTAGGGAGGCACCATTTCTGTCCCACAGATGGACACACACAGTCACAGCCTGTTTTTAACTTTGGATGGATCTCTTTTGAGAAAATCTTTTTTTTTTATATGTATCAAATTGAAATCTGTGTCGTGTGGTTTCTAATCCCACAGTAATTTTACCCTAGAGTGGCATTAAAGTATTTAACGTTAGTTTGGTGGACTGACTGGTCAAAATGGACTCAAGCCGTGGCGCCCAAGAAGGGTTCTGGAGGGTTCCCTGCTATGCCAGTCATTATCCCTTCAACTGTAGCATTGTGGGGAGGTCCAGAAAGTCTGAGGGGAGTGGCTGGGGCACAGGGGAGGATGGATGGGTTGGAGTCACAGCTGCTGCCGGGGTCGCTTAGCTGACTTGTAGCAAATACTTTAGGGGCACCTGGATGGCTCAGTCAGTTGAGCATCTGACTTCAGCTCAGGTCATGATCTCACGGTTCATGGGTTAAAGCCCCATGTTGGGCTCTGTGCTGACAGCTCGGAGCCTGGAGCCTGCTTCAGATTCTGTGTCTGTCTCTCTCTCTGCCTCTCCCCTGTTTGCGCTCTGTCTCTCTCTCTCTCAAAAATAAAGAAACGTTAAAAAAATATTTTAATGATCGGTAAGGCTGTCGTGGTACAGACCATCTCAATAATCAGTCCTAGTTCTACCCTTCGGTCCACACAGAACATGTTCATGACCAGAGGCATACTTAACCTGAGAGAAATCTTAGCATTTGAGAGCCTCTTGAACTAATTCTTGATCTCATCTTTTAAATCACCGTACTCCCCTCACCACCGAGCAGCTTCCTCTAGGCCTCCCAGGCCCCCAGAGATGTCTGTAGAGGAAGTGGGTCACCTTTCACTTACAGCTGCATGACCAGGTAGTAGTGAGTGGTGCTCTCATAGATGTCCTCCAGGGTCACGATGTTTTCATGCTTGATCCTGGGGAAAAGGAAGGGTCATGGTACGTGGTTTAGGTGTCCAGACAAAGAATGGACTTTTTTATTTCTGTTAGAGACTTTGATGACAATATTTAGGAAGAGTGGATCCTTGTGAAACCTTCCTAATAAATAGGTGGTCACAAAGAAATCTTAAAGATCCCAGAGTGGTGTTCAATCCATGTTTCTGAATGGATAATTGATCATTCTGCCTTCAGGGAACCAATATTTTGTGGCTACTCCAGAAATCTCTTTAAACTTTGCCAAAAGAGAAACTTAAAATACCTGAAGAAGGCCAAGGGAACACCCCAAACTAGATTATTTTACAAAATGGGTATCCAGAAACATCCTCGAACAAAGTGGACTGCAGCAGAAGAGAATCGGGTTAGTTAAGCCTCCTCATGGGTAACCACGGAAGTAGTGTTGCAAAATTCTTATTCCGGAATATTTTGAGAAGCCGGGAAGATGCTATTTTCTGGGGTCAGTTCTGTGGAATGTCTTTGTTGCTGATAGTAATTCTCAACCAGCGGCTCTTTTGTCCCTGGGGGAATATTTGACAATAACTAGAGACATTTTTTGTTATTGTGCCTCGGGAGGGGGTAAGAGCTACTGGCATCTAACGGACAGAGGCAGGAATGCCGGTCAATATCCCATAATGCACAGTCCACCACCCCACCACCCCAATAAAGAATTATCTGGTCTAAAATGTCAGTAATGCTGTGTTCAGAAAAATTTGCTCTAGGTTCTCTCTGAATGGGATTACTCACGGGCCAAGGCAAGCAGAATAATCATACTTGCCGTGGGGCTTGGCTTCCCGGGCAGCAATTCTGTGCATAGGAAGAACCTTTCTAGGAAGTTTGGTTCATGGCTGGGTAGCATAGGGGTTAAGAATTTGGACTCTGAGTCAGTTGGGTTTGAGTTCAGATCTGGATGAGATACTTATGAAATGGATGACTGGCTGGTTTTCTTAAATCTTCTAAGCCCCACTTTTTTGGTTTGTAAAGTACATCTCTCTCATAGGGTTATATCAGGATTAAAAGAGATAATGCATGCAAAATGCTTAGTATAGTGCCTGGGGAATAGTAAACACATAATAAACAGTATCTAAACATTTAAGTTTAAGTTTAATTTCTAAAATTATAGACCAACTGCAGTGGGTACCTGATGGATTCAATTACACTTACAAGTTGACAATACTAACATTAATATATCATTTACTGAACAAATCTTTACCAAGCATCTATGCTGTTAGGGACTGATGATACAATACGATGGTAAGAAAGACCACCATAGTCCTTGCTCTCAATGAGTCCACAGTCCATCTCTGTTCTAATCTCTCTGGAGTCCAAACTGGTATCTCCAGCATCCTCCATATAGAGATTGGGGGATACACGTATTCAATATGTTCCAACAAATTTCTTTCTATTTCCTTCAAGCCTACACATCCCTTTTGTTCTCTATCCAAGCAATGACATTACTATCCACCAAATCGCTCAATCTCAGCATCATTTTTAGTACTTTTCTCTTTTATACTCAAAGCAGTCGATCCCAAGCCCAATCACTTCTCTCTCTTGAATCCAGTCTTCTTGCTGCCACATGATCCTGCTATTACCTTTGCTTGTATCCTCATCCATTGTCTAGATTATTGAGAAAGTCTTAAATCTATCTTCCACCATGCTTAAGAGGCATGGCTCTAAAATAGAAGTCTGATCATGTGATTCCTTACTAAAAATTCTTTGATGACTTTTCTTTGCCCACGGAAAAAAGTCAACATTCTTTACCATGGTAGCCAAGACCCTTTATAATCAGATCTCATTTGATTTCATCTCCTGTCCCTTGATGATCCTTACTCTAAGCTCAGGGGCTTCTAATACCGACTCTTTCCTAATGTCCGTTGCACTTACACAGTTGAGTTTCTGTTACTCTCAGCCTGAATTCCCTTTCTGCATTGCCTCTCCTGTCTCCATTAAATTCTACTCACCTATCAAGGTGCCTCTTCCTTAAAGATGTACCTAATACCCCATACTCATAAAAATGTACATGTAGGCAAAATGAATCTCTGTATTTTTCAAGCCTTGCCTTCTGCTACTATTGGCTCATGTCTAATGGGATTAGAGTTTGTTATGGGCACCTGTCTCTGCCCAGAAAATGTGAGCTTCTGAGGATAAGGAATTTTGTAGGCCTTATTCTTGTGTTCCTAATGCCTAATACACTTTTGGCATACCATGGGGATTCCACAAGGCTTTTTTGTTTGGGTCCTGCTGTAAACAGTTAGATGGTTTGTTAGTGTGGCCTCTACCATGATGGCTGGGGTGCTGAGCCTATATTTGCTTTGGAATAAAGTCAAACCAATTTCTAAATCTTCTGCTTCCTTAATTACTGATTCTTCCTGCTATTGGCCCTAGTTGATTTTTGTTCCATTGAGCTAATTATTCTCTGGTCTATGTGCACAAACCAGGTCTGCTATCAGTTGGTTTGCTAGTCAGTTTGCTGCCCCCACAACCACCCCCCAATCAGCAGAAGCATCTGCCTGGCTTAACTTGGCCGATTGATCCAATGGACACATTAATGCAATCAAAGGGAGTAAGTAATGCCTTTGGGTGTGGAAATCCATCTTCAGTCCTACTCATAGGTAATTTGTGAAGGAAATGTTATGTAATGTATGGTTGTACCCGACCAACCTAAGACCCACTCACTTTTTCAACACAGCAATCTCATTCTCCAGGCTGCTGTCCCGGAAGGCAGGTGACTTCTTGATGCACTTCAGGGCAAAGAGCTTCCCAGTCATCCTTTGCTTCACGAGGAAAACTTCTGAAAAAGCTCCTCTAAGTAGAAGACACCAAGAGTTAAAATTAGTCCTGGCTGGCTAGAGAACATTGTTAGAGGCAAAACCAAAGGGTAGATGAAGGAAGGTGTGGCTGGTAATTGGTTTCCACTGTCACTGTGGGTATCTGAGGAGCTGTACTGAGGGTAGAGCCTATCTTACATCGAGCCCTGTGTCCTTTCTCTTGGGAAAGAAAAGATTCTACTACAGACTCAGGCACTAGATGGATGCTATTTCCCGATTCTGTGATTTGGAAGGGACACCCAGGGACTCCGCTTTGTTATGGAGAGATTTCTCCATTTGGCCAACCCAGTAAAGAGAGGCCACCGCAGAGTCAATTTACTTGCCTTCTTCCAGCATGTTGAAGTGTGGCACACTGGAATGGCAGCTGGAGGTAGCACTGGGAACAGGGCTCAGGCAGTGATGGAACAAAACTCCCCTCTCAGTTTTAGATGGTGATAATTATCTTGAGCCAATTACCAAGGGCTAAGGGGGCTGAGAACCCTCTCATTCAGTAGGATCTATGAGAATGAAAGACAGAACCCAGCAGCTCTGGAAAGGTTTTCTGAAGAAGGAGAGGTTAGAACCCAATGGAAACACAGGGTAGGATTCCAAATTATAGCTTTCTCGTTTTGAAGGGGGTTCTCTGGAGACCAGGCTATTGAATACCAGTTAGCTAGCCATGGATGTTGGAGCCCAAGTGCCCAGGTGAGAACCTCAGCTTTTTGGGTGACAAGTCACTTAACTACCCAGTTTCTTTACCTGAAAAGTGGGAGTGTCAATAGTATCTGATTCAGAGTTGTTTAGAAGATGAAATGAATTAACATACGTAAAGTGCTTACAAGCATTCCTGACATCTGTTAAATTACATGTGTCAGACACTATTATTGTTATTACTATTATTAGTTGAATACCATTAGGGAGAACACCTGGTAGTAACAAGAGGCAATAGGGTTTAAGTGAGGAAACAGCTGAGCCATCGCGTCCCCTGCCATCTGGGGATTTTAGACTCGGGGCCCAATAGCAGTCAAGCTCATGTAATGGCTTTGAGGATCTGCATTAGGAAATACTTGGTGTGGGGCGCTTGGCTGGCTCAGTGTGTTAAGTGTCCGACTCGGGTCGTGATCTCACGGTTCAATTCGCGAGTTAGAGCTTCGTGAGTTTGAGCCCCGTATAGGGCTCCGCACTGACAACGTAGAGCCTGCTTGGGATCCTCCGTCCGCTCTTCCCCGCTCACACTCTCTCATGCTTTCTCCCTCCCTCTCAAAATAAATAGCATTTAAAAAAAGAAAGAAACTACTTAGTGTTTCCTGGGTCTGAGTTTCCTGTTTCCCCCAGCTGCACTTGGAAGTGAATTAATCAGAGCCTTCAGAGCTTGCTCCATTCATTCATTCGTTCATTCACTCATCCCTTCAATCAAGATTTATTGAGCACCTACTGAGTCAGACACTGGAGATAAAAAAGGTAAGTGTTTCTGTTCTTAGGAAGCCTGCAGACTAGTGAAGAACGCAGACAAATGAGCAATTAACATTGGATTTGAAAGATGTTATTAGACATTCAATGAATGCTTGATTATCTGACAGAACAGATAATCCGCGTGTTAGTTAGGCGCTTGGATTAGTATCGGTCTTGAGAGTCTAGTGTGAGAGATGGATACATACAAATAAGCAGGGGGTATCATGAGACCACCGACAGCGAACATTTAAGACAGGGCCTCTGTTCTGGCTGGGCAGGATGCATGGCACACAACTCCAACACATGCCAGTCACCTTGGAACCGCTGTACATGTTCATCCAATAATTATTGCAACACTTTCCCCCCCAGCAGCTAGCAGGCTAGAAAACAAGGGCACCTTTTTCTAACGTGCATGCAGCGATCGCTTGGAGCAGCTAAGGAGCCTGTCATCCGTGGCCCTCTGACTTAACACCCTGAACTCAGTTTTCAGGGATGAATGAGAGTTAGCCCAGCGAAAAGGTGGAAGTGATGTCTCAGGAGGGGGTGAAAAAGAGGTAGAAGAAACAGCATGGAGGCACAGGACAGCAGGTAGGATGGGGCTGCCAGGGTCCAGCACCATCTGCGAAGTACGACGCAGGGAATACGGGCACACAAGTGGGCACGAGTGCCAAGTCCTCCACCCGGTTGCATACGGAAAGTGCTCAATAAACGTGTGATGGGTGGATGGGTGGAAGGAGGGAGGAGGGAGAGGTTTGGACTGGGATTAGCTGTGTGTTCTACTCCTCTTTAGATCCCACTTTCCCTGTTATAAAATGAGAGAGTTGAACCACGTGGCCTTCAAGATTCCTTCCAGCTATGACCTTCCGGGACCCAATTTCAGAGTTCTCCCTTTCGCCTGTACGTGGGTGGTGCAGCTGACTTCAAAGCCGATATCCACTCTGGGTTCTCTTGTGGAATGAGGTCAAATTCCAGCCTTCCTTGCGGCTGGGGGGGGGGGGGGGCATTTACATTGCAGTGTATGCAAATGACGCCTCCTAGGGTTGTGCAGTGTGGTGGCAATTTGAGACGGTGTTACTGCTCTTCTGCCTCAGGCTGCTTTGTACACTGTGTGTGTGTGTGTGTGTGTGCGCGCGCGCGCACGCGTGCGTGTGGTGTGTGTGTGTGCGTGTGTGTGTGTGGTAAGTATGGCCGGGCAGTGAAGAGGGATTACAAGACTTAATTGTGCTATCTGTCAGAGTGGGGAGCAGAGAGCTAGTTCTGAGCAGCTCAGGTTGCTGGGGTCAGAAGGCAAGACGGGCAGAGGCTTCAGAGCCAGGATTACTTTGCTGCAGTAGAACTTGGTCTGTGTTTCCTGCTCTGAACAGCTCTCTCCGCTTGCTGGAAGACTCGTTAATGGGGGAAGTGGGGGAGAACCAAGGAGATGTCTCTTCCTGGGCAGTGAAAGGAGGAGGACCGGGGCCTGGGTGACATTTCCCCTGCTATGGACTAGCTTTACCCATCGTCCATAAGGCTACCCTAGGGCCCTGGAATTGTGGGTGATCTCTGGGCAGATTTAGCAAAATCCTTCTCTACTGGTGGGTTGTTCCAGAAGAGCTGAGGGCTAGAGACAAGAGGCATTCGTCAAGATTCCAGTACATCCTGCTCAGAGGAGTCTGCCCCACCCACTCCTCCCTTCCCCTCAGCATCTCACCTTGGTAACAACTGCATGGGGTCTGCAGCTTGGGGCTGCCTGTCCCCCTCCTGGGCACTTCAGGGGTGCCTTCTCTTTAGCTTTTGTTCAGCCCCAACTGCGGCAACAGCTGTGACTTGCCCCCTCTCTGGTCCCCCGAGTTCCTCAGATCAGTGCGGGGCTGGATATGTTACAGCCACCAGAAGCACTTAAAATACAGATTCCTGACCACTCAGTCCTATCTCCGCAAACCCCAGTGCGGTAGGTCTGGGACCAGGAGTCTGTAGTTTTCAAAACTTACCTATGCTAAAATGATAGTGGGAAGTTATTACTGATTTTCTTGAGTGTCGCAATGCTATTGTGGACACAGATGAAAATGCCTTTATTTTTAGGAGATGCAGACAGAAGGATTCAAAGGTAACATGTCATGAAGTGTGCAACTGCTGACAAATTGTCCAGGGAAATCAGTGCGTGTGTGTGTGTGTGTGTGTGTGTGTGTGTGTAAGAGAGAGAGAGAGAGAGAGATGAAAGTTTGTAAAACAAATATAGTGAAGTGTTAACAGCTGTTGAATTGTGGTGTATATTGAGGTGGTGTATATATTTGTTGTTCACTGTATTATTATTTCACTTTTCAAAAAATTTAGTTATTTTCACAGCTAAAAGTTAGAGGGAAAGGGGACACCTTGGCTCAGCTGAGCAACGGACTCTTGATTTGGGCTCAGGGCATGATCTCACTATGGTGATATCGAGCACTGTGCTGAGTGTGGAGCCTGCTTGGGATTCTCTCCCTCCCTTTCCCTCTGCCCCTCCCCTGCTCTCTCTAGCACCTACTCTCTCTCTCGAAATAAATAAATCAACTTAAAAAAATAGTCAAGAAAAAGTTGCGACTCCGCTGTCCCCCTAGGTTGAGGACGGCAGTGGCCGACTTCGCTGAGTTCCGTCTTCTAACACACCCACAGCACAAGTCTGAGCAAACAGTGAATAAGCCCTTGCCAACCTGGGCATCCTTCTCCCTCCTTCTCTTGATTTTCGGGATGCTTGGCAAATCATTTCTGATTCATGCATGAGTCTCGTCCCTCTCTCCTGCCAAAAATCCCCTCTCTAGCCCCCGTCTTGGCAAAGGTCCTTGATGGAAGGCCAAGGCTCTGATGACCAGCGCCACCCCCGAGATCCTCCTGCGTGCACAGAGCCCCACGCTGGCCTGGGCAGGGAGAGCTCAGGGACCTCCTGCCCAGGCCAGGCCTGGCTCCTCTCCGTCTACAGTGAGAGTGTGGGCAGCTGTCATTGCCCGAGGTCAAGCCTCCCAGCCAAGGCCCACGGAACTAAACTCAGCCCGAGTTGGCTAAAGGGAAAGCTTGCTTGAATGGACAGCCTACTAACTGCCCCTCACTTCCTGGGGCCCAATTAGCCCAGACCAATTAGCAGGCCAGCTAGGGTCCTGGGGCTACAGAGCTGGTGGCCCGGAGCCCCTGGCAGCCTGTGTCACCGCCTGCACCCTCCCCGGGGGGGGTGGGGGAGAGGCAGGACTGAGCAGAGTGTCAGCTCCAGACAGGCTGTCTCTGTTCCTCCAGCCGTGTAATCGTTGTCAAAGGGCAGGCACAGACACTCCAGAGGCGGGTAGGGGTTTGGGCTACGGCATGACTTTATTTTTCCAACACAGCACTTAAGCTACAGTGCAGACTCGATGGGGAGCTGACTCCAGTATGTGTACCCATCCACTCTCTGGGGCCCAGAAGCCCCTTCTCCTCTGTCTACAGTACACAGTGGGGTTGGGTGACCTGTTCACTGCCAGGGGGAAACGAAGAAGCTGGATGAGGAGGCCCAGGAAAGTTCTAGGGTCATTCCACAAGTGCTCCAGAATCCCGCTTTCCTGCCAAGTTGTCCCGGATCTAGAAGCAGGGCAGGGATCCCTGGGGGTGGGCCAGGACGCGGAGCCCAGGGAAAGGGCTGGTATGCCCTGCGGGTCCCAGTGTATGAAACCGTCCTCCGTTCTACCCCACGGTGAGTTCCCCTACCCCACCCCCTCCCTGCGAGCTGATTTCCCAGGGGCCTCAGTCCCAGCTTGTCAGCTGCAGCTGGCCCAGAACAACTCTTTCCAGGTCCCCCCAGCGCGCAGCCCTGCCACCCGCCAGCTCTCAGCTCCCGCACTCACGATCCCAGCACTTCCATGAAGATGAAGGTTTTCCGGATGTTGGTGGTCTGTTTCTTCCAGGAACTGGAGTCTTCTTCCTTTCGACCCATCGCCTCCAGAGTTGAAGCTTTCGGGGATGCTTTGAGGAAGGGGAGGAAGAGTCTGATCAGCTAAAATTTCTTAGACAGAATGAAAACAAGTTGCAAAAAGAATCGAAAACACCTCTGTCACATAATAGCTAGAAAGAAGGACAAGGAGCAAATCCTGGATAATTGGCAAAAACAAGACCATTCTCTCCGCTTGCTTTTTAAAATGGCTCCAAAAAATACGTTGCACGTCTGCTGCATGCCCGTTGTACTTCCTACCGCCCAAGGAGTGGAGGGTCTCGGAGTGCAAAGTCCACTTTGTACATATGTGTTTAAGGGCAATAACACACACACGTATGGATTCACACGTGAATATCCACCCTGGGGGGAATCTGAGCTGTGCGGAGGGGTTTCCTGCGTTTCCTGGTGATGGCCAAGGTGTTTATTCAAACCACAGGGTCAGCCTGACTTCCCTTCTGTTGTCACACGTTGTATCAGGTAGGCCACGTCTCCAAGTCATTCCGACCCCCACCTCTCTCCTACCTGTTCTGGGCTAAATGAATGTTGGATGAAGGAACACTGTTTCCTC
Organism: Lynx canadensis; assembly: GCF_007474595.2. Classification (NCBI taxonomy): domain Eukaryota; kingdom Metazoa; phylum Chordata; class Mammalia; order Carnivora; family Felidae; genus Lynx; species Lynx canadensis. The sequence goes on from NC_044319.2 coordinate 33,226,832, forward strand.
CCAAACACCCACAACATTGGTACTGTGCTGGGAAAGTCGTTATTCATTAAAATCTGAACTAAATCTTGTCCTAACCTTGTATCGGGGTTCCAGAGTTACCACCTTCATTCACCTGAGGCAGCACCTATGATGTGCCAGGTGCTGGCTCCATACAGATGGTGGCTCTGTCCTCTGGGGACTCGCAGGCTAGAGGAGGCATACGATGAGCAGGGAGGGTACCACGTACGCGGTGACAAAGGGCGGGAAAGCCATGAAAGAATAAAACCTAGGCTTGCAAGGGGGACAAACAGGGACAGTCATCTTTAGATAAAGTCAGGGGAAGGTCTACGTAGCAGGTCATATGTAAGCTGAGATCAGAAGTTTGTGAAGGAGCCTGCCAAGCACAGGGTATGTACCAAGGAGCATTTCGGCAGAAGATACCAAATACAGGAGCCCCAGATGGGGGCCAGGCAGGAACCACCTGAAGGGATGGAAGGGACAGGGTGTCTGGAGCAGGGGGAACTCTGCATGACACGGGGGCAATGAGTGGGCAAGGGGAGGCGGGCAGGGGACAGACCATGTGTAAAGCCTTATAGATCCTGCTAAAGATACTGGGCTTTTCTTCTAAGGGAGACCACAAGACACTGGAGGATTTTTAGCAGGGAGTTAAGTTGCATGTTGACTTTAGAGCTCACTCTGGCTGCTCTGTCGAGAATGGGGTGGAGGGAGTAAGAGTCAATATATGGAAAATGGTGGGGGACAGAAGTCCAGGACAGAAATGGCGGTGGCTTGGATCACAGTGGAAATGAGGGAGAGAGAAGGGGTGGACTTGGGATACATTCTGGATTTCCGATTATGTGCGATACCAGGTGATGTGACTACAGAGCAGGGAGAGTCTAGGCTGGCTGCCATGTTTCTGGTAGGGGTATCGGGGTGACGGTGCCCCTAGTGAGGCAGTGAATACTAGAGAGAAGCATGTTCTTGGGGTGGCTGGGTTGGGGGGGACCTCCGTGCCTTTGGGCACTCTGCCCTCGTTGCTCTACTACAGACATATTCGTGTCTGGAGCGGTGGGTGAACCCCATTTCTGCCAACACCCTTTCCCCCATACTCCTTGGGCCTAAGAAGTAGGCAAATATGTCTAATGGTCGCATCTCTTAGGCAATACCCCTCCTTCCCCATTGAAACAAATGCCTGTAGACTCTATGGGGTCTTCTATTAGCCTCAGGACAAAGGGAAAGTTGGTGCCTCCCTAAATGAACATCAGGTAAAGAACAGAGGTTTGGAGGTCAACCTGAGTTCGGATTCTACTGCTGCCAGTTACTACTTAAATGGCCTTAGGCAAGCTACTAACCTCTTTGAGTTTATTAACTCATCTGTAAAATGGGACAAAGCCCATTACGGTTATGGTGAAGGTTAAATGGAATTGTGTACACAGAGACTTAGCACATTGTCTCACATGTACTAAACAGTTGGAATAGAGATAGTATTTGGGGGATGCTAAATCGATGTCTCTTCATTCCTGGTAATCCCCATCTGGAGGAGGACTCGTGTCCTAAAATAGGTTCTATAGTATAGAGAGGAACCACTTCTGCCATTCAGACACAAGTGTGAGACTTAAGCCCCTGTGGATACGAAGAATGTGACATAAGAGAAGGCCCTGCTAGAGAGGAAGAGGTGTGGAAATGACCGACAGTTTTGGCTCAAGTGGATCCAGGGAAGGAGAGGGGGGGAGATGGGTGTAGTTGCCCGAAGCACACATCTCTGCGTTCACCTTCCTGGAGTTGAACCCCATCCGGGCCTGGGAGAGATAGGTGACACAGATGGGTGGGCTTCCCAGGCCCCTGCTGGTGGGAAGCTATAAGTGTAGGAGGAGTTTCCAGTGCAAGCACATTTAACAGGGCGGGAAGTAATCATGGGGCAGGCCTAGAGGGAGAAGGTGAGTGAGACAGGGTGGCATGACCCGCTGGGACTCCAGAAGTCTCCCCGGCCTATGGGGGGCTGGGGCCAGCTTGTTCCAGATCATGACGGCCGACTGCGGGTGTCTCCCTAGCCCTCTGTTTGGTGACGTCATGTTGTTAGCTTGAAATTAGCCACAGTGGGAGTGCTTACACCTGGACACAGGCAAATGCTACAATCAGGGCTTCTCCCCCACTCATCCCCTACCTTCTAGAACCAGTCCTTCAACAGACATGTCATCTCACTTCTGCCCCTGGCCCTGGTGAAGGGACACAGAGCTGCTAGAGGGCCTGTCACCTGGGGTCCAGAAGAAGAGACAGGCTTAACCAGGGCTTCTCAGGTGGAAGCAAATGGCTGGGAGCTGGGCCTTTAGTAGAGGGTGTCAGCACAGTGCCCGGTGGGCCAGATGGGACCAGTCACACTAAAGAGGTCAACAGTCATCTTCTGGTGAGATCCCAGAGAACTAGGATCTGAGGTCCCTGATGAGTCTGAGGCCCCTTTCTCCTATCTACAAGCAAGATCAAGTAAGCACCTTATAACACAAAATGCCCCCTTGAACCAGAGTAAGAGGCGGCGAGGCCATCTCAAGGCTGCTCAAGGCTGTGTGTTTTCCTGGAAGAAACTGAGTTAGCTAAATGAGAGTCCGTTGAACCCGAGATGCTATAATGAACACATTCAAATTTAAAGTTCCCCATTTCCCGTTTTTGCTGCCTGGTGAGAGTGGGGGTTCATGAGAAGGATTTTACGGGAAATAAAGACGCTACATTTTCTTCGCACATTTCAGTATTGTGTGTAAATTTGCAACCTGGCTGTATACTAGTTGGTGGCTGTTATTATGAGAATGCGTGTGAGAAGTGTTATGAAATCCTTAGCATTTGGAAATTCCAGTGTGAATCTGGTGGTTTGTGCTTGTATCTTCAGGACCATTTGTGGACTTGCTCCTCTTGGGAGGGGGGCAGCCCAGAGGGACCACAGCAGTTCAGGGCCCTGGGCACTAGCCGCGGGGGGGGGAAGGGGGCCTCACCATCCATGCAGTGGTGGCCTGACCCTTGATTTGGAGGGCACGGTCCACAAGGCAGAGAGATAAATGAACCCTGACTGGCAGACTGCTTTAGGGAAGATGAAATATTAGAATAGAGGGCTATCTTTAGCCAGATACCATTCTGCAGATTCTTAGCCCCAAATCTGGCAGCTTCCACTTATCAGACTGGGTGGCATCTGGGCTCGGACCAAGTGCTTCTTATTGTATACACTGCAGCTGGGAAGTCTTGAAGAATGTAAGGGGTGAGGGCAAAGAGGTGGACGTTAAAAGGAGCCATATCAAGAGGGTCAGTCTGTTTGTCTCCCTCTCTGTCTCTCTCCCCTCCACAGACCCGCAGGGCTGGGGGCGGGGTGCTGCTTTTCCAGGTAAGGAGCCAATCAAGAATCTTCTTTCCAGCTCGGGGACCATCGGCTGGGCGTTCATGACTCCCCCTGCTGGAGCCCCGTGGAATGACGGCCCGCCCTCAGGGAGGCTCCCCCAACCACCTCACTAGCAGATCTGTACTCCCTGTTCCCTCTCTCCCATCTCTCTTAAATAGCTTAAAAACATAGTATTCTTAGCTAAGCCAGGCTATAAGAAAACATCTTTCCCGCCCACCCCTCCTCCCATACACTCAATCCCAACAATTTAGTTCCATCTTCAGAGCAACGTGGAAAACTCGGGGGCCCGGATCTGAAACCCCCGGTCGTTCCCGCCCCTCCCGGACCTCAGAGAAGTCCCCAGGCCCCGTGCCCCGCGCGGTGAAGGTCTAACCTTGGGCTCCTAGAGGGGCAGCCCACATTGTTTCCGCGTCCTGCTTCTTTCCGTTGAAGTCCTCCCCCTTCTCCCCTGACTCCTGTAATCTAGGTTCTTTCAGAGGAAAAGAAAACACATACTGAGAAGGTTGAAGCCCCAATATTGCTGTTATTTGTTCCCAAAGCACTTGCACCTCTCTGTTTTGGGCCAAGACTTCCACTGGGCTTCAAAGCTCAGGAACAGCCACTGCAGGGTTACAGCTGATTTCCCACGTGTAGCTGGGGGTCGCGGTGGGGGTTGGCATCCATGACCCCCCGCTCCCTCAACAGGGCAAAACCCTCAGGGATATTTTGCGAAATGACTCCAGGCAAAGGAAACAACCTTACTCATGGGGCCATCTTTGAATTGTGAGGGTAACACTTCTTCAATCAACAAGCGTTTATTGAGTACCTCCTGTGTACCTAGGGCACTAAACACGGACATTTCTATGATAGGAAGCTACCTTTAAAAGTTCTTCCGATCAAGGTGGAAAGACCAAGCCTAGGTATGTACATAAGCAACTAAAAACACGGACCAGTCCAGGGGAGCGGCAAACGAATGCACACACTGCTCATTGCTCGGAGCCAAAGCGGTTCAGAGGTCAGTTGCAGATTGACGGCGGACGTGTGAAAGTCCCTCACCAGGCTGTGAGTGCTTCCAGGGCAGGGGACGTGTGTTCCTCAACTGGAATCCCTAGTGCCTAGTACTGAGCCTGGCATACACCAAGGTCCAGCATGCATTTGATACGCGATTTAGTGAAGAGGAGAGCCCAGGTGGGTTGATCAGGGAGTTGGACTTAAAATGGCTTAGTGCAAGGTGGGAAGACAGATTCCTTACCTTGCTCTAGAAACAGACCTTCAGCAAGAAGACCTGTACTTGGGGAAGAAAAGGCAGTAGGGCCTCCTCTCTAAAGTTCTCTCAGCGAGGCTCCATTTAGGACATTGCAGCCAGACCTATGACAATCTGAAACTCTCCTGTTCCTTTGTGTGAGGTCATATCCTCACTAGAAAGTAACTCCATGTGGACCAGACCTTGCCCATCTCCTTGTCTCCCCTGGGCCTAGCGCAGCGCCTGGCTCCTAGGTCGTGCTCACTCGTAGTTTTTTCAGATGGTCTTCCTGGTCTGTTGGGGGACACAGCTGGGGAGGAGCTTGCAGAGGGAAAAGTTCTTCCTAAAGGGTAGCCCTGGGCTGGATGCCGCCTCTGAATGCAGCCCTTTCTGGTGCTTCTGGGGACAGGCTACGTGATCCGTGGTGGCATCCAGCCTGGCTGTTTATGAGGTGCTGGTGAGAGATGCTCGGGCTGTGAGCCCAGGAGGCAGGTGCCCTTCTCATGCTTCCTTCGTGGAGCATCACTGCCCTTCTCCCCTTCCCATGCTCCATTTGGTCACAGGAACAACACTAGCACCAGACAGAACTCTAAGGCAGATGAGGCTTATTTTCAATGACCTCCTCATTGCCATCACCAGTCCCCAAAGATGCCAGGCATTCAATTCAATTCAATTCAATTCAATTCAATTCAACTCCATGTGTTTCCCAAAGCCACAGTAGGGTTCCTAAAGTGGACAGGAGCAACCTAGAGGCGATGGGGACAGGGAAGGAGGGGATCTTGGAGCAGCATGTCTGCAGCCTTCAACCCACAGATAATGGCTCTCAACTCTACCTAGGGGAAGAGTCACTGTACCTTTGCTTATGCTCTCACTTGGGGCTTCTGAGCAAGCAGGTATAAGTCACTCTGGGGCATAAGTGAGGCATGTGTGGCTCTTTTACTGACCTCAGTGGAACCAGGCCACCCTAAGACCGCTTTATGGTCTGCATACAGGGCTTTCCATTTCTTGGGAGCATGACTCAGAAAGGCCTGTGGGTCTTGAGAGGGAGGTTATCAGTTGGATCATCTTTAATAAGAGTGTGCTCTCTGCCTCCAGGCTGGGGCACATGGAGCCATGGCAATGTATAAATTGTGTGGTTATAAGGGGCTGAAAGGCTAAAGCTGGGTTGTTTTCTTGCCCTGATTCCCACCACCCCCCCCCCCCATCTCCTGGGCTCTGGCCCATATTGGACTTTGCGTCATCCTTTGGATTGAGAGGGACATTAGAAAGAGCTCAAGTTCTGGTTCCAGTTTTGATTTGGTACGGAGAAGCTGTGCAGCCCCAGGGAAGTCACTGTACATCTCTGGGCTTCCACATTTCTCTTTAGTGAAAAGAGATTGGAACAGACAAAGGTTTCCTGAAGTTTGTTTTTTAAAATACTAGTCCCAGAAGATTCTTTGTGTGCAAAGCGGGTTTGCTGCCCCTTCTTTAAAGATTCACGACCCATATTAGCTTATGAAAGGCTCTGAGGACTATTACACACCCTCGGTTAATGCTGTTTAACCTGTCATGCCCCAAACTTACGAGATTGTGAAACTTTCCTTTTGTGACATCTGCTAGCATCCAGGGACTCCAGGGTTGCCCAAGCTTACTTTGGAAAACGGGGTGACTGGCTATTTCTGATACTCTGTGATTCTCCATTTGTTTTAGCCATAAGAAATTTCCAACAGTCTGCTGCCCTCAGCCATACCACTGCATGAGGTCACAGGCATATAGCTGGGCCTGGGTGGCTGTCAGGCCCAGTTCATGGGCTGTAGCTCAAGTGGCTGGTCAGTTTTCCAGAGCCCAAGCCCCGAACCTGCAAGTCTCCTGGAGACTTCTGGCAGAACAGAACCTCTGAGGAGTACGGACTCCATCCCCAGTGCTCCCACTAGGCCTGCGTCTCACGGGCCAACTCTGCGTGCCAGTTTCTGTTCACAAAATCACGGAGGAAGGATGTTTTTCAATTGCCTCCTGCAGTTTATTTCAGGCTCAAACCCACATTTACGTTTAACCAAGCTCGTCCTGCTGCAGTGACCAGCCAGAATCCACATGTTGCCTAAGGTTTACCGTGTGCCTCTTATAAAATAAATGAAGAACACGCTCCAAGGCTTCACTTAGTGGCTGAGAGGTCAACACATAGGAGTCACTGGAGAGAATAGGGGGTGCTCCTGATTCCCGCTGTGCTCCTAAGCACAGGGGGCCTCAGTTTCCTCCTCTGCTGCACCGGAATAATGATCCCTGCTCTAGTTCTCAGCACTCCCGTGGCGTCAGTGGGCACAACAGAATCATTCTGCAGCCTCGACGATGCCATGCAGCGGGTCCACATTATAGGCACATGAATTAAACACCATGCACCGGCCGGGAAAGAGAGGAAAACAAAAGCACTTTAAATAGAGGCGAACACACAGGAGGAGACGTGAATCCACTGCTCCCTAACTGGTCTCAGCTCCCAAGTGCGTCTCACCGTGTGGACATCTCATCTCACGGTGATTTTAAAGTGTTTGAAAGTATCTAATTTTTCATACAGCACGGCTTGAAATGCAAACCCACTACTTCATCTGGTGCCGAACCAGCAGAAGAGAGCTCTGAGGCCACACTGGGAAGCTGCCTGGGAAGGGTTTATGCCGGTCTCTCTGGGGCACCTTTCTAAGGAGTTTCCAGGGGGAATGGTGGTGACCGTGTATCTGCCACACGCGGCCCTTAAAGCCAGACCCGTGCAAGAGGTGCGTCCTCTGTGCAGGTGCAGGGCTCCTTCCTGGCACCGCCAGGCACGGTCCGCCCTGGGAAGGGGTGCACGAGGCGAGCTGTGGCAGGATGCTCTGCGGGACCAGCCCTGCCTCCCGGGACTCGGGCTCGACCGGCTGGCAGCGCTCGCGGGGCGGGGCGGGGCGGGGCAGGGCGGGGCACTTGCCGCCGGGCCCCAGCCCCCAAGCCCCCAGCCCCCCGCCGGTGACCGCGGGGGCGCGCCTGCGGTTGTAGCCCGCGCGCGCGCGCGCGCGCGCGCGCGGCCACCGTCTCATTCATGCTGCAGCTCATTCACTGGGCGGGCTGGCGGCGCCGGGGTGGGGGGGGCCGCACCGCACGCGCTGAGCGGGGCGTTTATTCCAGCCGCGTGCGCGTGTGTGAGCGCGGGAGAGGGATCGAGGGAGGCGCTCTCTGCCTGGGGGGGGGGGGGAGTATTTCCTGTCCCAGCCCCCTGCCCCCAAGTGCTCCCCGGCCTCGCAGGGTGCCTGCTGAGCGCTGGCAGCCGCACCTTGCAGGCGCCTCACCTGCCTCCCCTCCTCCCCTCGGCCTCACTGTCACCTTTAGGGGAGGTGTCACGAAGCCCGTTCGGTAGCTGCGGTGCTGATGGCTAGGAATGTTGAGCAGGATGCTCCAAATCAGATAGTATGTGACAGAGCTGGCCTGGGAGCCCCCGTCCATCAGAGAGCCACCACAAAACCTGTTGCCTCTCTCCTGGAGGTGATTATCCGATTTCACTTACCGGGCTTCACCCTTGGGGTGCTTTCATGCAACCCCAGCACCCAGCTCCTGACCGAGCCCCCCGGGGGACACGTGACTTGGATGATCTGAGAAAGGCACTGAGGCCGGGCCATCTACTGCCTCTCCTGTCTCCAGCTCAAACCTCTTGTCGCTCGGACCTCAGGCTTCTTTCCCCAAGTTTTGCCCCGTCTCTCTCAGGAGTGCTCTTAATACACACCCACATCCACACCTGTCCCCCATCCCATACACCATAGCTATCTGTGGTATCACGGAGAGGTCACTGATGATGTCAGAAGTTCTGGGGTCAAACGCCACCGTCATTAACCAGATACCACCAATATCCAGCTTTGCAACCCCAGGCAAGCCTCTTTGAGTCTCATCCATACTAAGGGAGAACTATTACTTGCCCCACCAGCTCGATGGGCTTGCCCTAAAGCCAGTAGCTTAAAAGCACATTATAAACTGTAAAGCGCAGTTCCCATACCAGGTATTACTAAGCACTTTGTGTCATGGCCTATTGGAGCTCATCTTTGGCCCCGGGTTAAGCGTGGGTCAAAAGAACTGCCCGGGGCTGGGCTGTTTCCGGCCTCTGATCTGGGAAAGATCGTCTCCTTACCCAGGAGAACCCGGCTCGACTCTTTGACCCTCCTCAGAGATTTTTCTCATGATCAGTTTATCTGGCTCCAGAGCAAGCCGCTGGCCAGCCGTGCACTACCGCCAGACCAGCGCGAGCCCTGGCCGCTGCCTCCGGGAGCTTCGGGGTTAACGTTTGTGCGTCAAAGTTACGTGGAGAGAAGGGGCCACGGTGCGGATGGGGGTGGTGGAGCAATCAGACCTTCTTTTCACGTCTTCACCTGCCAGCGCAACTGGGGAAGTTTCAAGACGGAAGGGAGACAGAAGCGCCCCTGGGGAAGGTGAAGGAGCAGTCTCGTGACTGACAGCAATGAGTTCTGCATCCTGAAGCCGCCCAGGCGGGACGTGGAGCTGGCGCCTGCCGGTGGACCCCGCCAGGAGGGACTGAGGCTGGCCCGCTTTCCTGGGGTTTGCAGAGCCACAGGCTGTTTACAAACTGCCTTTTCTGCCCACTGGCTCTCTTAATGCTCACGACAGCCCAGCCAGGTAGGCAGAACGCATTGCTCCTTGCCAGATGGGGTCAGAGAGGTTAAGAGATGAAGGTTGAGCAGGAGGCAGGGTTGCAAGCTCGCTGGAGCTCCTGACACCCCCGCAGACAGACAGCCCCTCCCAGCCACAGAGCCCTGAGGGTTGTCCCTAGAATGCAGCCTGCAGGCAGGCATTGCAGGAGGGACATACACAGATATTTTGCCCCCCTTTCCCTGCCCAGAAGTGCAAAAGGTTCCCCCTCAAGCCAACCGCGAAGTGATGGCAGATGGCTCTGCACGGAGGTTCCACCTGGGCCCCGTTCAGACTTCTTTTCCAAGGCAGCTACAACTTACCCTTGATACCACGAGAGTCAGGCAAGCCTGGAAATGGGGCAGAAATGAATAAAATACCCAAGTTGCTTGCAAAGGTGGCTCTTCTGCCACATCCCTAGGTGCCACATGCCTCCCCTTAAGCAAGGAAACCTCCTAAAACCGAGAAAAGAGTCAGGTTCATCTTACCTGAAGACTCGGAAGGAATGGGGCTCCCGGTGCTCCTACTCCAGCTCCTACAGGTCTGTGAGGATTAGCTGCTCCAGCGCTTTAACAATAAACTGAATTAAAGGGGAGGAATGCAGGGGTTTTCTTTCCCAGGACCGTAACCAGGCAGTCTTAAAGGGGAGGAAAAGTAGCTATGGTGGCTTGCGTCTCTCCTGCCTTTCCTCTGCTTTGCTTTCCCTCCCTCCAAGCAGCATTGAGGCCGATCCAGAAAAATGCTTTTGCAGAGGGCCCTTTTATGCCCTCTGTGCGTGTGTGTGCGTGTGTGTAATTGTGTTTGCATTGATGTGTGTAATGGCAAGGGAGCAAGAAGAGAAAGCAGAAACAAAACTGCAAATTACTGGTTTCCATTGGCCTGGATGGGGTGATAACAGAACATTAGAGAAGCTTTCTAGGACTGCCTGCCTCAGTTTCTTTTTTAACCACTCAGTTGCTGGAGTGTCGTCTAAAAACACCTTCCCGACCAAGAGGATATCTACTTGGATCGAAATGTAGGGACTGAAGACCGCTCTGTGTCCAGTTGTCTCTTACAGAATGGGAGGAGAAGCAGGGGGACCCTCTGTTGCATGGCCCCACCCCAACTCTCTGATCTATCATCTGTCCCCTGTTTCTAGAAGCATAGCATCCTGATCCCAAAACCTACCAGCCTCTTTTCAGTCCTATCCCATTAGACCTTAGGAGATCATTCCCTTTCCTCTGGAAACTCTAGCTGACTCTGTTCCCCCCACTCACCTCTCCATCCTGCTCTTGACCATCTCAGCCTCCTTGGGGCTGTTCCTTTCCGTGAAGTTTCCTTGAACTTCCGTCTTTTGCCCTTTGCTTTCTCTTTCCCTCCTCTTCCCTTAATCCTAACATCCACTCACAGAGTCTGTTACCATCATCATGTGAATGTCCCAAGTCAACACCCCCGTCTGGGTTGTTGACCTTAACCTTGACATCCAGATGTCCAACTCCATCCACAAATAATCCTGAACATGTAAGAGCTTTCTTCAGACGCCTCTCCCCCTGTCTCCCCAGCTAGGCTGTGGAGCTACTATCTTCCCAAACACTCAAGGTAGGGTCCCAGTCACTTTCTTTGACTGTGTTGTCTCTTTCATTGCCTTCCAAATCCAATCAGCTGTTATGCACTTTTAATTGTTCCTTTAAATTAGCTTTTAAATTGTGCCTTTTCAATTTTTTAAACTCGTTTGTGTTTTTTGAACAAATAACACATTCATAGGGGTCAGAAATCAGAACTATATTAAAAGACATATATCAAAAAATAAAAATAAAGAAATAAAAGACATGCACTGAGGTGTTTCACCCTTCCATCCACCCTTTCCCGCCCACCCGCCCTGCCCTCTATAGGTGGCCACTCTTATCGGTTTCTTGTCTATCACTCCAGTATTTCATGTGGATGCAAGTAAAAGAATATAGAATATATTCTGTAGAATATAGAATATAGATATAGCTATAAATAGATATAGATATTCCCTGCTATCCTTTTCACACAAAAAGTAAGTAAATGCTGCCTCTTTTATATCTTCATTGCTACAATTTTAATTCAGGCCCTCCTTCTCCTCTCTCTGGTACTATTGTGATAGATTAGGCTCTAACTGGTCCCTGGGGGAGGTGGCCAATTGAGACACCTAAAAGTGGCTCTGGAGAAGTCTTCTAGGTTAGACTCCTGGGTTGTCCGTTGACAGGATATGTGGCCTTGGACAAGTGACTTAACCTCTCTGTGCCTCAGTTTCCCCACCTGTGAAATGGGATAATTTGTGAGCTTATTTCATACGCTGGTAGGGTGGAGTGAGACAGAATGCCAGTTGCTTGGAACAGTAACTAGCAGATGATAAAGACTCAGTAAATGTGGACTAATACTGTTTTCCCTCCAATCCAACTTTCATTCTTGCTAGAATTATCTCAAGAAAACATATCGCTTTTCCCTCACACACACACACACAAAAGATCTATTACCTACAGGATAAAGTCCAAACACCTTGGCCCATCACTGAAGGCATTCTAGGATCTGGCACAAAACTGTCCTCTCTCCCTTGAGTCCCTCCACCCACCCAGCTAACTCTCTAGCTTTGCATCCGAGACCCTGATTTCTGACACACCGCTTTACCCAGCACTCCTGACCTTCGCTTGTGCTGGTCTATCAATATAGAATGCCCTTTCCTCGTTCTCTGCCTATGGAAATGCTATAGATTTTAAAAATCCTCATCAAATACTGTCTCATCCGTGAAGCCTTCCATGATTTCCCGACTTCCTTGCAACTAGTCCCTCCTTCCTCTGTGCGGTTCCCAAAACTTTGTCTACAGCTCTTCGTCGTCCTTAATCTTTTTCTGCCTTGAATTTTAGCCTGTGTTTCCACCACTTAGATTCCCTGGGTACAGTGTCCCTGTCCAGCAGCTGTCTTCCTCCTGTCTGAACACTGGAACTGGGGAGTTCATCACAGCTTGAAACAGTCAAGTAATGCCCTTGGGCATCAACATGTGTTAGAAAGCTTATCTCCATAGGGGACTGAAGTCTTCTTCAGCACAGGCACGCATGCACTCATTCCTTAAATGTTTATCGACACTGAACACGTACTAGGTACTGGGGACACAAAACCAGACCCAGACTCTACACTCCTAGAACTGCTGTCCAAGCACACGAACCAGCCACGTCTGTGCTACGTAATGTGCGCTGATACAAGTTTGAATTGGGCAAGGAACTGCTTGCTGGTCAGCACCAGCCCCCTGGAACCCTCCCTCTTCTTCCCCTTTCCTTCCATCCACCTGCGCACTGCTGGCCTTGGTGAGCCACAGAGCCAGAGATGAATTCTCAGCTGTGGAAACAGAAATGGGTTCCATGGTGGGCGCCATGGGACAAAGTGTTACCTCTTTATGCTGAGTTCCAAAGGTAGATGTCCTCGCAGGTACCGAACAGGCCATATGCTGGACATCAGAGGCCGGGAGCAGGGGCAACGAATCCATTGCTGGAGCAGTAGCACAGGTGGCTAGAGAACTGAAGGGGCATCCATTCAGGAATGTGTTCCAGGGAGGTAGAAGAGAGACTGGGGCGTGAGAATGCATGTGTACTTGGGCACATATACATGCATGTGCACACTCACACATGCTTGCAACGTTGTCTGGTTCAGTCTTTTTTTTTTTTTTTTTTTTTTAATTTTTTTTTTTTTCAACGTTTATTTATTTTTGGGACAGAGAGAGACAGAGCACGAACGGGGGAGGGGCAGAGAGAGAGGGAGACACAGAATCGGAAACAGGCTCCGGGCTCCGAGCCGTCAGCCCAGAGCCCGACGCGGGGCTCGAACTCGCGGACCGCGACATCGTGACCTGGCTGAAGTCGGACGCTTAACCGACTGCGCCACCCAGGCGCCCCTGGTTCAGAGTCTTTTAATGGCCTTGTCTCTATGGTTTCTCTAATCAGCAGTCCAACTGAGTGTTTATGCAACATCAACTCTGTGCCCAGTAGAGGAGGCAAGGCATAGAAAACAACTGGAGATGAATCAACAGCTGCATCAGGTACTATTACCTCACATTGTCCCCAGGGACGGGGCCTTGGCAGGAGAGCTGGGGGTTGGAGGTGTTTGGAATGGTTTCATGGAAAAGTGTCACGGAAGTCAGCCTGGTCCTTAAAGGTGACTAGGACCGGATGTGGGAGATGTTAGGGAAAATACAGAGGCTGGAATATGTAAGATGCATGCTGGAAATGACAGGGTGGCCCTGCAGTGCACGGGGGACAAGTGCATGGGGGACAAGGCTGGCCCAGGAGGGTGTTTGAGCAGCCTGACTGAGGCTTTGGACTTGGCTGTGAGGCAGTAGAGGCACTGTAGATTTTTTTTTTTAAGTTTATTTATTTTTGAGAGAGAGAGAGAAAGAGAGACAGAGCGTGAGCGGGGGAGGGGCAGAGAGAGAGGGAGACAGAATCCGAAGCAGGTTCCAAGCTCTGAGCTGTCAGCACAGAGCCCGATGCGGGGCTCAAACTCACCAACTGTGAGATCATGACCTGAGCTGGAGTCAGACGCTTAGCCAACTGAGCCACCCAGGTGCCCCATCTGCACTATAGATTCTTAAGCAAGGATGTCTTAAGCAAGATTCTTAAGCACCAATGTCAGGGTGCCAGAATTGGGGAGAAATTAGAGACTAGAAAGTCAGCAGGGAGGCTCTACTGTCACGGAGATGCAGGTCTGAACCAAAGGGGTGGAGGAGAGGAGAAGGAAGGCCCATTCTCACCAGGAAGCGTCCTTCTCTCACCTAAAGTGACGTGTGCATCTGAGCTTGTCACAGGGGATGTCAGCAAAGGGAGAAGTGACCAAGTGTACTCACTGGGTGCCCACCTCCACTGCTCCCATGTGGTCATGCTTACCCTTCAACTGAACAAAGCAAGGAGTCCTCTTATGGTTTGGGGTAAGGAGGAGACAAGGGAGGTGTGCTCATGAGAACAGAACAGTGTTTTTCTTTCAAAGAGCATTGGTCTGCACTCTCTTTTATGTTTGATTAGACCTCCAGATTGAGCTTTTTGGATAACCAAATGACGACAAGACATAATGAGGTGCCAGGGTGGAAAAGGGAAGGGAAAGCAACCTCCATCCATCTGTCCATCCATCCATCCATCCTTCCATCCATCCATTCTTCCATTCATTCCTGCAACAAATATTTATTAAGCAACTACTCTGTTTTGGGCAATATTTTGGGCTCCAAACATACAGTAACAAATGAGATAAGCAGTTTCTTCCCTAACGAGTCTTGCATTCTAGCCGTGGAGTCAGATTTTAAACAAACACAGATCATCACAAATGCAATAAGTACTATGAACAGTTTAGGACACTGTGAAAATATGTGTTAGGGGACCTTACCAAGCCCGGAGACAGTGACTTTCAAACTGGACTCAGAAGGAAGAAGAACTAACTACGTGAAAAGTTAAGCAAAAGAACAGCTTGTGGAAAGGCCCTGAGGTAGAAAGGAGCCATGCCTACTGGAGAGACAGAGAGAAGTGCATTGTTACTGGGCAGTAAGAGCAAAAGGGAAAGATGCCCCAAATGCAGCTGGTGAAGCAAGAAAAGAAACATTGTCCAAGGCCTTGAAAGTATGACAGGCAGAGTAATGAGAGGGGAGAGGGCCACCAAAGAACAAACACCACTTATTTCGTAACACATTTCCAATTTGAAGTTGGATAAGAGAGAATGGAATGGGCACCCAAAGTGGGGGCGAGAGGGAGGAAATAAATGGAAATTGTAGGACGGTACCGACAGGCTGGCATGCAGGCATGAATCAACGTAATACTTGCTACTTTCGTGTTTATTTGTTTTAAAAATAAGACACCAGATTTCTAGTACTTCCAGGAATAGACGCCGCTTGGTCTACATTGTTCCCGCAGCCTGCGATGCGCTCATCTTTTTGTTTGAGCCGGACCGTTAAGAAGTCTCCTCCCCTGATCACTCTTCCCCGGGCACAGGCAAAATGGATGTTCTCTGAGCCCAACTCTGCAACCGCACGCACCCTGCTCCACTGGGTGGAAACCGGTCTGCCACATGTCAGGGTTGTCCAGTAGTGACGAGCTCTCTAAGCGTAGAAACCATGCTTCAGTGACCTCTGTACTAGCATATCACCAGGTGCAAAGCAAGTTCCACAAGGGGTCTGAAAAATCGAAGGGCAGAATAAGACCTAAAAGAAGGGTTTTCTGCTGTGTCCTGAGTTTGACACTATTAACAGCAGAAGGAGGTGCATTCGTAATGGGTTTACCATCGGCTGCCCCTCCACACACGCAGAACCCAAAGAATATATGTTCAAACAGCCATGCCTCCTGGTTTGTGCCGCAGCTTCCGATTTCTTTAGAGGGCACAGAGAGTGGAGTGTCAGGGGTGGGCTGGTCAGTCAGGATCTCTGGGTACTTCCGCATGGCCCCTCCACCTAGGGAGGGTGTGTCAGCTCATTCCATCTGAACTTTCTCTTTCTTCTCCTTTCTCCGATCACTCCTTCACCCTGTATACCCTGTCCTTAGATCTTTCTGTCTTTCTCCTCCACCCCTGCCAAGGTTCAGCAGACATTCAGCTGTATCTCGCCCTACCCTGGGTGGGGCAGGCATCCCGTTGGTTCTCGCAGGTTGGATGTCTACAAGGTGAGTAGATTTTTCACCCGATCCCCTCCTCACATGTTCGCTCTGTGTCTCTGTGCCAAAAGAATCTACCGTCTCCGTTGCTTTGAGTCACATTCCCAAATGAGCCCAGCCTTTGTATATGCCATGTTCCAGGAATAAGTGGGGTAAGGGACAAAGCCTATGAGCCTGGCTTCAGATTTTTGGCTGATGACCTAGTCAGTTCCCATGTGAGAGCCCCAGCAGAGACTGTAGAACCTTTCTCCTCTGTATCCAACATTATCTGCGTGTATTTCTCTGTCCACGACTGGAGGAATCAGTCACGACTCTCCATGGTCACCAGCACGTGACCTTGAAAAACAGTGGGGATGGGAGGGGGTCAAGTGCAATGAGTGGGTGATCCTGAGTATCACTTGGCGGAAAATATGTTCCAAACTTTTATCAAGGCTACTGACAAAGTACCTGATTGTCCTCTTTGATTTTCATTTCCTTTTTCTGTCTCTTCCTAAGCCTCCAGGGAATGAACAAATAACAAAGGAAATGGCTGACAAAGGGAAAATTATGATGTGAGAATTTCACTAAAGAATTTAGCCCACTTTACTCTGTTCGCAAAGGCCCTGGAATTGGCCCCGAGCTGGGGTTTAGGGAATCTATCATTTGTTCCCACGGTGTCCTTATTAGCCAGGCAACCTGGGCAGAGTTTAAACCTCAAGGATCTTCCTGGTCTCATCTGTCAAATTGGGCTAATGATGTCAATCCACCCCACGAGTCTCTCTACTGTCGGTGTCCCAGGTAAGGAAAGGATTGTATGAGTCATGGAAAGTAAGGTTACACTTGTTCCCTGCTGAAAGTCACATGCTCACCTCCAGGTCCTGCCCCCGCATAGGGCAGAGTTAGAATGCAGCAGGATTGCTCTGGGCTTCTCGGGGGAGAAGGGACTCAGGGCTCCTTCACTCCCAAGAGCAAGCTGCCACTGCCCTCTAGTGACAGCATTCTGTCCGGACCAGGTGCCTGTGTCCACCCCTCTGGCTAATGGGGGAAAACAGATCTTTTTCTTGACAGGACTCTTTCTGACCAACCTTTTCTCAAAAAAGCCGTGCCTCAAAATTCTCCATATTCTTGCTCTGTGTGGTGATTGCTGTTCTTATCTATCATATTCTAAGAACTAGCAAGTATTTTTCAAGTGTCTGCTATGGGGGGTGGGCAATGTGCCAGGTACTGAAGTGACAGTCCTCCCCTCCTCCCACCTCCCTCTGCTGCCCATTGTCCCTTAGGAGGGGGACATCTCAGACCAGTCATCTTCAGGATGTCAGCCTTCTGGAAACTTTCCAGAGATAATGACTGAGCCTCCTTCTCCCTCTTCCGTGTGGAAAGGACCCAGTGGGACTAAGGATGCTACCTACTAATCTCCTCTGTCCTTATGGTGCCCAGCGCAGAGCAGGCATTCTGGAAGGATTTGCCTGTTGAAGACGTTGTCTGCTGAATGAATAGCTGACCTTCAGAAGTGACTCCTGGATAGACCTTGGAATTTTATAATATATAAACATCTTGGAGAGCCACAGTGAAGAGCCTAAGAGTCAGACACAAGACCAGACTTGGGATTGAATTTTGGGTGCTTTATCACTAGAAGTGTGATCCCCAGGCAAATTCTTCAACATTTCTGCACCTGTTTCTCATGCATCAAATGGGCATAAAGGGATACTTTGCTCAACAAGAGGGCCATGAGAATTAAATGAGAGAATGTAGGTGAAGTGCTTGGAAAATGATAAGCACTCAGGAAGAGGACCTTTTGGGCGCATGACTCAGTTACAGCCTCTGCAGAGTAAGGCAGCTCAGGAGAGCGGGGTGGAGGCGGGACAGGGAGCCAAGAAAGAGGCAGTGTCTGCACGGATGGGCAAGCGTGCATGCATGTCCCCGGTGGCCGGGACAGAGGATTTCCACGTCCAGTGAGCTCTCACCTGTAGAGGTGACAGGTCCTTTCCCCTCTTGGGGTAACTGTCTTTGCCAGAAGGAGGGGTGGTCTAGAGCAATCTAGCACCCAGTGAAGTCCAACGAATGCACCAGTTACGGACTTAGTCACAAGTGGGGAGGTAGCAAAAGACAAATCCTCTCAATAACGGGAGGGTGACAACCAGGACTCTTGGACGACTGGGGTGCTAGGACCTGAGAGCTAGACAGCATTCTGGGGACGTATCCGCCCCCATTGTCCCTGGGGAAAATAACAACAAGAAAGTCCTCCTTTTTCCTCCTCTCCCTAGACACTTGCCCAGGGCAAGTGAACCCCTTCTCCCGCCCCAGTCCCTCCTCTGTTCCAGGCTTGCAGGTGGAGAAGGGCTCCTGAGGCTGCCAGCTAGATGTTCTCATCTGCCGTTGTTCCTGAGACGGAACATTTAAATAATAGAACTGACGATAAGTAAAATTTAGCAGCAATAATTTGCTTCCAAGGAAGGAAAAATTGCTTGATTTAGACACCCGATCCCTTGTTTGACTGTTTTCAGTGCTACGGTTCAAACCTGACCTTCGGAGATGGATTGACAGAACGTGTGGAGGGAGAGAATGCAGGCACGATGTCTCCAGGGCAACTCCTGGAGTCGCAACGGCCTGGCCGTGGCTCAGTGCAGTGCCTTGGGAACAGACACAATACACTCCAAGTCCAAGGCTAGTTCCTGCACTTCTACTGGAGGTGAGTCCACAGCATGGGGACGGGAGCAGGCTGGCGTTGACAGTCGGTGTAATGGATCATTCTGATCTGAGCTTTCAGCATTCCTGCCTCTCCCCCAGCTGGTGGGAGGAAGCACAGAGGAAATGGTCTGCCTAGGCTTTCCAAAACCTTGGAGAAAACAACCACACTCAAGAATTACAAAGAGGACAAGGGCCCATGTTCCTGCAGTCACCAAGCCAGTGTCCTTGGTAGCACTAGAAAATTATTGATTGATGCTGGGGTTTAGAGGACCTGAATTCGTCTGCTCAGAGGGTCAGGTTTGGGGCCAAGGCCTGCAAGCTGGTGTGTGGGAGAAAAAAGAGGAAGACGTTTCTTCCATTGTTCTGGACTAGGGCATCGTCAATTCCAAGGACAGAAGAACAGACCAGCATTAAAGGCAGATACCATTCTTTTCACAACCCTGGGAAGCTTTGGAAATACCGGCCTTTGAAACAAAGCCAGGCCAGTCATTTTGGACATTTCTCTGTAAGGGGAGGTTGACCTTATCATAACCTGTAACCCAGATGAGAATGGAAGGGTTAGGGACCAGATGGGGCTTGGTATCTGGAGAGGGTGGCAATGTCATCAAATTGTCACATCCCAAAGTTCCCACGAGAGGTAATGGGGATGTCACGAGTGTGCAGAGAACAGCAGTGGGGCGTCTAGGAGAAGCCAGTGTTCTGAGATTGTCAAACCACATGCATTTGCATGGGCTCCTTCCTCTGCCTGGGATGTACTCTCATTTTCTGCTTAGAAGATTACTAGCCATGCTTCGAGAACAGCTCACAGTCTACCCCCTGTATGAAATCCTCCAGGCCGAAATAGCACACTCTTGCCACAGTATTTTGGCCATACCTTATTCATTCTTCCATTATATTCAAAATTTTAAATTATTGAACGAATTTATTTCAATAAATTTGGGGCGCCTAGGGTAGACACTGTCTATATATGCCTAGCATATAGCAGCTAGTAATTTATTAATTCATTCGACACATATAAATTAGGATTGAGGAAAGCAGGCTGAAAGATAGCATGGGGGGGGTGAGATTTGGTGAGAGATACCAGGGTGAGAGTCTAAACCCAGGTTAGGGGTGGGCACAAAAGCAAGAAAGTGCCTCTGTCCCGGAGGAATTGGGCACTGGGCATAGTTTTAATGCACAGATCCCAGCACAGGAATCCAGGTTGGAAATGGGGTTCAGGGAGGAGCACTAGTTGCATGAATATTCAGCGACTCAGAGAGTTCAGCATTAGCCCTGAGAAGGGTTGGATGCCGAATCTCATGAAACCTGTCTCCTTGTGGAAGACAATTCCGATGTCTGAGCCCGGCATGGGGCTGGGTCTGTGGCTGGGAGAATTACACTGAACGGGCCTCAGTTGCAGCTGGAGGACTGGGGGTATCATGAGTCTACAAGTCAACAAGCCAGACTCCTGGGCCATTGCTTTGTCCTTTTTTTCTCTAAAAAGGGAACTGGGGCATAGATGGCCAGCTTTCTAACCCAAGGCAGGGCAGCACAGCTGATGGAATCTCAGGAGAATGGACCCCATGCCGCCATTAGTTACTAGACATTCCGTGCACAGAATCCGGAAGTGAAACTTGCAGAGACACAGATACACCATCCATCACATACACATCACATACACCTGCCCATGTGTTCCACAGATCCTATTGCTAGTTTTTAAACTTAAGAACTGTTCTGTGGCTTTTCTCTTCCCATGGGGAGAATCACAGTTTGTTGCTCTAGAGCAAGTCTCCTGGAACAGATTCTGCTCCTAACCAGGGACTGGAGGAGGGTGAGTTAGAGTTCAAGTTTGAAAAGCATGTCTGTAGGTGGTGTTTAATCAACATGAAACAGCTGGAAAGTCAGTTGATCTTAAGTCTTAGAATAAAAACAGTTCATGGCGGGGGAGGGGGGGGCGGCGCCTGGGTGGCTCAGTAGGTTGGTTAAACATCCAACTCTTGATTTTGGCTCAGGTCATGATTTCATGGGATCATGAGTTTGAGGCCCATGTCAGCTTGAAGCCTGCTTGGGATTCTCTCTCTTTCCCTCTCTCTCTGTCCCTCCTCTGCACTCTCTCTCTCTCTCTCTCTCAAAATAAATAGACGGTGAAAAAAAAAAAAGAATAAACACAGTTCAGGTCCCATTGTCCCTTTGCAAATCCTTTTCTCGTGAAAGGGGTTTTCATTCTAGATTTGAGTCTTTGTTGGGTAACTTCAGATAAATCTGAGCCTCAGTTTCTTCATCTACAGAATGGGAAGAATAACGTGATCTTGCCAGCACGGGGGTTCTCATGAGCATACTGGATAGCCTCCTGTGGGGTCTACCCAGCCCTCTATCCCCTTTCTGGGTTCACACCTCAACCCTTTTTCTGCTGGGGAATGTTCATTTTCTTGTTACTTGACTCCAGTGTGAGCCATCATGTCTACATAGAACCTACTCCTGGCCACACTTGATGGGTTAAATGGTGAGCTGGAGTCAATTTTGTTTAGTTTTGCTATCAAATAAATTTACTTCGAGTTTATGTAATAAAAATTCCTTTCAGATTTGCTGGACTCTTTGGATTTTGGAATTGTAGATAATGGACTGTGGCATTGTAGATAGTTGAGTCTAGGCAAATTTTGATCCTACGTGTCTGTGTTCTTTATCAGAATGTGAATTCGTCAAGGACAGGACTAAACACCTCCCCCAGGGGTCCTATGGTCCCCTCGCATTCAGCATGTGTAAAACCGTACCTAAAAGAAGTGCAAAGGGTTAGGGGTGGAGTGGAGCTACGAAATCGAACCTGATGTCTCCCCACACCTCTTCTTCAGCCTGTATCCTGTGCTATCCTTGTAGTGAGTGAATCTGGAAGCCCAAGTCCCTTGTGACTCCCCACCCTCCCTGACCCTTCAACATCCAGTAAATCTCCAAGTCTCACTGATTTAATTTCCTAAATACGTCTTGATTTTGCCCCTTCTCCATTCCTTCGTGTTTTAACTTTATCATCTCTTGCCGGGATTACAGCAAGAGCTCTGAATTGGTCTTATTTTCTATAGTTCTGTTCTCCTCCCATCCCCATTCTCCTCCCCAGCCACTCCCTGCTGGAGTGAGTGATCTGTAATGCAAATCTGAACATGTTACTCTTACCTAAAAATCTGCCCATGGCTCCTCATTGCTGGCAAGATCAAATCCAAGTTCTGTGGCACGGTGCAGATCTAGCTCAAATCCCTGTGCACACTTTGCTATTTTTTATGCTTCATGAGCTTTATTATGTTGGCACTCTTGTTTTCCTTAGGACACCCATCCTGCATTTATTCACCTTTAACACGCATCTCAAACTTCAACTCCTTAAGAAGCCTTGCTTGGAAAAGACAAGGAGAGTCCCATAACATCTTATCACTCCAATGATGTGCCTCTGTCACTCAATATATGATTATCGTGTTGAAAATACCTTCTTGATGACTTACTTCCCAGAGCATACATTCTTTGAGAATACATTACTACCATATCACATTTATCTTAAAAATTTTTATGTTTATTTATTTTTGAGAGAGAGAAAGACAGAGAGACAGAGTACAAGCTGGCGAGGGGCAGAGAGGGGGGGGGGGACACAGAATCCAAAGCAGGCTCCAGGCTCTGAGCTGTCAGCACAGAGCCCAATGTGGGACTTGAACTCACGAATCGTGAGATCATGACCTGAGCCAAAGTCAGATGCTTAACCACTGAGTCACCCAGGTGCCCCTCATATCCATCTTTAGAGCCTTAGTTCTTAGTATATTATTAGAACTTAGTAGATGCTTAAGAAATGCCGAATGTGATAAAGACATACCTGGGATCATCTGGGAAACTGGTGAAGTGGGCTTGTTTGTTTTCATGGAGGTTGAGTAGACCCTGAGAAAGAACCTTAGTGAATGTTCACTGATCGGGTTCAGAAATAACAGGCTAGGTCTTGGTAAAGCACAAGGATTATTCTATAGAAGCCACTATGCAGGGGAGCCAAGGAGCCTGATGAGAGCAGTCATTCTTAGGCATAATGCACTTGATCCTGGGGAAGCCATTTTTGGTTAGATGGGAGGAGTATGGCCTAGACAAGGTTACCCGAAGTCACCTTGTGCACCTGGACAGGGCTGAGGTAAGGAAGCAACAGGGTCAGGCCGTCTCCCCTGCACACGGGCTGGAATAAGAGCTCCAGAAGATCCCAAGTCTGCCTTTGCTGCCCTCTCAAGACGTGGATCTGCTGACAGTGTGAAACCCTCAAGCCTGTTTTTGCATTCTCAGTGTGGAGTCAGAGCCCAGGGGGTGCCCTCCGGGAGCTGTGTATGCAACAAGCTTTACATGTCAGAATTAGCTGAGAAGTGAGTTGTTGTTGCCTCTTTTTCAACACACAATTCCCACTGCTGGTCCATTTGACAGGTATTCCTGCAAGAAAGGAAAGATATATTTCCATGCCTTTAACCACCTGGTGACTCGGTCAGAAAGAATTGCTTCAGTCACCACTTGATAGAACTATGCCTTGGTAGTGCTAAGCACACCCCTGAACAGGTTGGAGACCCTTCATGATACAGACCTTCAGTGCAGAATAATTTATTTGAACACTCAGTTAATTCCCAATCGTCCGTCTCCTCAGTCAGATCCCTGGCTGCAGACAGGTTTGAATTGTCAACAGAAATTCTGAATGTTGAGTGAATGATTGCGCGCGCGCGCGCGTGTGTGTGTGTGTGTGTATGAGAGAGAGAGACAGACAGACAGACAGAGGGGTACAGAGAGAGACATGGATGGATGGAATAACTGACCATGAATCTTTGATAGTCGTCTGAACAAAATAGCCAGTATTTTCAGACCGCCTTGAAAACTGTTGTTTTAAAATCACTGCCAAGGAGGTTTTGAACTTTTATTCAGAAAAACAGGAAATGAGAGGATTGTAAACCCCAGGGGAGAAATCTGATATTTTGAGGCCAAAGACCGACTCCCTTTGAAGCACTAAGTATCCTGTGTTTTGGGTTAAACAGATCCCTCTTGATGACCTAACATTCCCCCAGAAATATGGAATGATCAGGAGGGGCCAAGTGGGAGCTCCGGAATGGACTCTTTAAGGGACAGGACCAGCGCCCTCTGCTGGCCACTCACGGATCAGCCAGAGGCCTTTTCACCCCCAAGTCCTATCCACTTCATCCATGAGGAAAAAACCAAACTCCTTGAATCCTGGGTGTCCAGGTAGGATCTTTCTCTTCCCATTCCTAACTATACATGTTTTTAGCTCCTCCTTTCCCAGTTTATTGTGGAGTGGGTTGGGGGGGGGGGGGTCTTTGGTAATACAGAACAAAGAAACAGTTTTTATTAGCCTAATCCATGGATGTTTTGAGAGCCTATCACTCTCAGTGGTAGAAAGGCTTATATTTCATGTAGATGCTCTAACCTGAGGGATTTAGTCCTTAATCATTAGGGCTGTGTCTCAGTTACACTAAAACTTAAAGGCTCTTTGTATGATATTGCCAAATGAGAGCTCGTCCCTTGCCCACCAGGGTACAGTGACAGGAGATGCCCCGATCTTGGGGTGGGATACCACAGCTTGAAGCGTCTCTCCCCACAGAGCAGGGCCAAGGGGAGGGTTTGGGGGGAAAGAGGAAAAGAGGACAGAGTAAGGTGATCCCTGGGTCCCACTTAAGGAGGATCTATATGATCTGGGAGGCAATCCTAAGAGAAAAGTGGAAAAATGTCTTGCCCCACCCTCCCAAACTCTGGTCAACTACTGGGAAGATTATGATCTTTTAGGGGACCAGAGACAACCTGCTTGGTCTTCTAGCCAGTGTGGGTCATCAGTGAGGGCTTTAAAAGACCCTCCTTTGGAACTGAACCCCATTTGCATATATCTGGCTTGAGCCAACTCCTTTGTATATCAGTAGAGTTATACTGGTTTCTCTGCGGACCTGTTTATATTTAGAATATTCAGGTCTGGACTTACCAGAAACCAGGTTTTCCCACTACAGTCTGCCCTACTCTCTCTTCCAAAAATAAAGTGAACCTGGGCGCCTGGGTGGGTCAGTCGGTTAAGCATCTGACTTCGGCTCAGGTCATCATCTCGCCGTTCATGAGTTCAAGCCCTGCCTCGGGATCCCTGCTGTCAGTGCGGAGACTGCTTCAGATCCTCTACCCTCCTTTCTCTATCCCCCCCCCCCCTCTGCCCCTCTCCTGCTTGTGCTTTCCCTCTCTCTCTCTCAAAATAAATAAACATTAACAATAAAATAAGATGAACAGCCCAGTGGTGGAGCAGAATAGTCGTTAGAAGCATGGACTTTCATGTCAGATTGGTGGGGTTACAGTCCCTGCTGTGTCTCTTACTACCTGTGTTACCTGGGAAAGCTACGTAACCACTCTTTGCTTCAGTTTCCTCATTTATACAGTGGGAATGTGAAGGGGGCTTACCATACAGGGTTGTTGTGAGGGACAAGTGAGTTCATACACAAAAGCACTTAGAGCAATTCCTAGCACATATGAGCACTCGGTAGTTATTTCCCACCACCATCATCGTCACCTGATGACCAACATCTGAGAGGCTGAAAATATGTCCCCAATAACCACCACCCCATTTCTATTTGATTGCACATGCTATCATGAGTGAGAAGGGAGATGCCTGGGTGATATGTCCATCAGTACAAGGGCTCACCAACATCCAGTTCACCTGTCCTCTTAGGAGCATGGATCACTTCTACCTGGAACACGGGCATGGGAGGAGTTCTGGTCAATAAAATGTGAATGGATAGGATTTCTTTTTTTTAATTTTAATTTAATTTTTTAAATTTACATCCAAATTAGTTAGCACATGGTGCAACAATGATTTCAGGAGTAGATTCCTTAGTGCCCCTGACCCATTTAGCCCATCCCCCAACCTCTCCAGTAACCTTCTGTCTGTTCTCCATACTTAAGAGTCTCTTCTGTTTTGTCTCCCTCCCCTCCCCGTTTTTATATTATTTTTGCTTCCCTTCCCTTGCGTTCATCTGTTCTGTGTCTTAAAGTCCTCCTATGAGTGAAGTCATATGACGTTTGTCTTTTTCTGACTAATTGCACTTAGCATAATACCCTCCCTTTCCATCCATGTGGTCGCAAATGGCCAGATTTCATTATTTTTGACTGCCAAGTAATACTCCATCGTGTGTGTGTGTGTGTGTGTGTGTGTGTGTGTGTGTGTAAACCACCTCTTCTTTATCCATTCATCCATCGATGGACATTTGGGCTCTTTCCATACTTGGGCTATTGTTGATGGTGCTGCTATAAACATTGAATGGATATGATTTCTCACATCACTTCTGGACTGAGACAGTTCAAAGCCCAAATAGGACTCTTCACTTTCTCTTCCCTTGTCACAGCAGCTGCGAAGGTCAGATGTGCTAGAAGATGCAGCTATAAGATGGTGGGGCACTTATTAGCTGGGCCCTCCAGTGACTGTGGAGCACAGCCATACGGACTCTTTCCATACGTGGCACGAACAAGAAATGAACTTTCGTGTTGTGAAGCCACCAAAACTCAGGAGTTATTACCACAGCACAACCTAGTCCACTAGTTCTCAGTCTGGTCCGCTTATGTGGGGACCTATTAAAACTGCAGATTCTCTTGGGGCGCCTGGGTGGCGCAGTCGGTTAAGCGTCCGACTTCAGCCAGGTCACGATCTCGCGGTCCGTGAGTTTGAGCCCCGCATCAGGCGCTGGGCTGATGGCTCGGAGCCTGGAGCCTGTTTCCGATTCTGTGTCTCCCTCTCTCTCTGCCCCTCCCCCGTTCATGCTCTGTCTCTCTCTGTCCCAAAAATAAATAAACGTTGGAAAAAAAAAAAAAAAACTGCAGATTCTCAGGCTCCACACCACACACAGTGATTCAGAGACTGAGGGTGGGGCTGGCAATCTGGGTTTTAACAGCTCTCGTTGACACATGTCAAGTTTGAGAGCCCCTGCTCTGACCTATCCCGAATGCTTCTCAGGTTCCAGTTACACAGGGACTTTGTCCCCATTGGTGGCCACTACTTAGGATGATCCAGTCTGCTTTACCCCTTTCCATTGGGAGAGATATCTAAGCACCAGCTACCTCAGGATGGTTAACATCGAACATGTCAAGGCCTAGGGTATTTACCTGAGGTCAACAAACAACCTGGAAATGGGTTCACTGTTGCTTTAAGGAGGTGAGTGCCCTCTGGTTCTTTTCAGGTGTGTCAGAAAGCACTGGGTTTATTGCAGTCTTTCTCACTCTCTGGTTTAGAGTCCTCCTTTACCCCAGGGAAGGAAGAGGCTGATGATCCCTATTTCATAGGTCTCTGAGGCTCCGAGTGGTCAAGTTATTTATCCACAGCGTGGAGCTATCGCTTCGTCCCCCACACAGCCCTTGCGCTGTGCCTCACACAAGCAGATACTCAGTAAATGGTCGTAGAAAAAATGAAGACACAAAGACATCAGCTGCCCCAGCACATGATTTAATTGTCTGAGCTTAGCTGGATGTCAGTCTGGTGCCTGATGCTGTGCCTGGGGGGGGTCCCAGGGGGACCAGGGGGCACCGAGGCAAAGAAAGGGTAGACCCAGGAGGGACAAAGCAAAAGGCTGGGTAGAACAATCTGATCCTGCCCTTCGGGAGTCTTTTTCCAGGCGGAGCTGTCCCAGAGATGTGAGAGCCTGTGGTCAGTAGAGGGCAGTGTTGTTTTAGCAACTACTTTGATGACTTCAGAGAGGGGCTGCTTGCTCACATCTGCCTTGACAATATTGATGGAAATGACAGAGGCCAGCGGGTCTGGTTCATTTGAAGAACGAAAACAGCAAAAAACATGGACACCTACATACCCACCATCTGTATTAGACAATTAGCATTTCTTCTATGATTCTTTCAAATTTTCTGTCTGAACATTTTGTTTATGTTAGAAGAAGAAAGAGGATAAAGCCCTAAGCTGTGCCACCTCAGCCCTCCGGCTGGTGGGCAGCTCACCCGTCTGGACCAGTCCCAGAGCAACTGGATGTAAACAGTGGCATCAGCCTTCGTCAAGCGTCTTACTCATCATATTCTTGCCGCTCAGAGATGTACCCCCAAACGGCTCCTTTCTTCTCATGCTCTCTTTCCCTGCCTGTCTTGTCTCGCTCGTTCGCCCCACCCCCACCACCCTGTACTCTCTCCTTTACCCCTGTATCTAGGCATGGCTCTAGGTGGGTAGCTGATGGCTTAGCAGGGCCAGGTATTGGGAACCAGGAGGTAGGTGTGAAAGACGCAACACACCCATCCCTTCTCTTAAGAATGTGTGGTTTGGGAAAAACCAATCCACAGAAGCAGAACTTCGAGGAGAAAGACAGGAAAACATTTACATCATGTTATCTGAGCCATAGGATACATGCATGTTTGAGCCTCTGACTCACCTTGGCAAGAGGCTCTGAAGGTTTTTAGGACTTCTTCATCATGAACTGTCTAGAACGCACCTTTTCCATGTCTCTAAACATGCTGCAAGGTTTTCCAAGAGCCCACTCCTAGACCCAAGAGAAAAAGGGACAGATTCCTTAATCTGGCTATGAGACGGGCAGCTCAGCATAACCAAGAGGTCCCAGATAATCCTTCCCTTGGTATTACTATAATCCGTCTTGCACCCACCTGAATCATTGGGTCAGGCCCCCTAGGACCACCCCAGCCAGAGGCAGGGATTAACCAGTTTCTAAAATTTTTTTTTAACCTTTTATTAATTTTTGAGAGAGACAGAGACAGAGTGTGAGAGGGGGAGGGGCAGAAGAGAGAGGGAGTCACAGAATCGGAAGCAGGCTCCAGGCTCCAAGCTGTCAGCACAGAGCCCGATGCCGGGCTCAAACTCACAAACCATGAGATCATGACCTGAGCTCAAGTTGGACACTTAACTGACGGAGCCCCCCGGGCGCCCCAGATTAACCAGTTTCTAAATCAGCCTGGCTCTGTGTCCCTAGGCACTGGCTTAGCCTTCTGAGAGGGAAGGTATTTCCTACTGCTGTGTTGCCAGAGACCCAGGGTATCCCACTGGGACCTGGGTGCTGGGAGGTGACAGGCACCATCAGCAGCCATGGCTACACTGGCATTAGGAGATTAATGAGCCTTTTTGAATAATGAATCTGTAGCTACAGCCAACTGTTGGCAATTAGTTAGAGCAAAGCCATGCTGTGCTCCAGATCTGTCAGCTGGGACCTCCAAAGAGGCAGAACAGCAGGAAGAGAGAGACAGAAAGGAAGGAAGAGTTGAAATCCCACCTTCCCCATCCTAGGCCAGCACTCTGGGTCTGTAACGATCCTGGGCTCAGCCTTCCATAACCATAGGAATCTGATACCACTTGGATCTGAGAGACATATAAGGTAGCGAGGGGCCTTAAGGGGTCATCTTGTCTACCTTCCTGCCTCTGCTTAGGACCACACAGCAGTGCTTCTCAAAGTTTAGTCTGGGTATAGTTCACCCGGGACCCTGGCAACCTTGCTCCCAGGCGATTGCCAATGCTTCTGCTTTGGGGGCTGCACATAGGACCCGGAGGTGGGTGAGGGGTGGGGGGAGGGAGGAAGAGAGAGAGAGAGAGAAACACTTATTTCATTGAGACCTTAGTGTTTATACTTCATTCATCATTTATGTATTCGTTCATCCAACAGTGTCTACTGTGTGCTAGGCAGCTGGATTCACATGTATTGATACAGAGATAGGTAAAAATAGCCTGGAGTAACCAGAGAGATGCCCTGGGGCTAGAACGAGGAGACTTGGGAGGCAGGGCTGCCTCCCTTCTGAGGATGCCCTCCTAAAGCAGCAGTGACAGCAGCCAAGGGCCAAGGCAGGCAGTAGGGAGAGAGAAGTAATGCTCACATCATCGTCTCTTTAAGAGAGAAAATGCATCTTAAAAGCAGTGGGAGCTAATTTGCTCTTCTATAATCAATCACCCAGTACAGAAAACAAAAACACACTGCAGCAAGCTGGGAACGACCGAGAAGGGATGTGAGGCTGGCAGGCAAGGGGGGAGGGCCTGCAGAGAGGATCGTTTTCTCCTTATGGGTTTAAAATAAAATGCATCTTAAAGACATATGGCATCTGTGTGCGCATGTGTGGCTGTGTGTGTGTGTATCGGGGGTCATGTCTAAACTGGTGCCAATCTTCTCCCAGTTCCCAAGCAGCCTCCAGTCTGCCCCCTTTGTCTTGCCCCCCCCCCTTTTTTTTTTGATGTATGTATGTGGGCAGTGGGAAATGATGACTTCAGTTCAGGCTGTTCTGTACATCTGCCTCCGGAAAGGGTCCCCAGAAGCATGGAGCCTCCTCTTTAAAGAGCTTTCCCTCGTTAAACTCATCACTGGATAGCTTCTGTTCCTTCCTGGGTCTTAGTTCCCTCCTCAGTAGCACGGGGAGATGCACTTTCCCTTCTCTGTTCATATCGCTGGAGTGAGGGAAAGTGGGGTGTTACGAAAACTGATGTAAGATAAACTTCCAAAGAGGCTGGTGCTCTGAGCTATAACTACATGGCCGTGAGACAACCAGTCCGGGTCAACGTGATGCCAGATACCCAGATGTTTAGAAACGTCCAGATGGTAGATTTAATTTTGCAGTTTTGTTTATTCTGGGTGCTCAGTGCCCTGTGGACACAATTCAGTGAAAACGAAATAGATGGATAAATAAAGATGACCTCTAGAGCCTCCGCAGCGAGTTGTTTTAACATCTCGTCTTCAAAACAACTGGTTGACAGATTGGGATTGTTTTCTTCCTGCTGCCGTTGTTTGGTAGTGTGCCGTGTGACTTCACATAAGCTGTCTCTGACCACGCTTTCTGGGGACTTTCCCAGGAAAGAGACTCTTCCAGTGAAATTACACCCTGAGGAAGAAAACCATGGCTTGGTTTCCTGGAACCATGGGGTCTGTGTAATAGTGAGTGGAGTCCCTTATCCAAACCCTCCATCATCCACCCACCCATCCACCCATCCATCCATCCATCCAACTTCCTCAGTTACTCACCTGCTTCTCCTTCCTGTTTCTCTCCCTCCTTCTCTTCCCTTCCTTCTTTCCTTTTTTCTTTCCTTCCTCTCTCTCCTTCCTGCTTGCCTTCCTTGTTTTCCATCTTTAAATGTCTACTATTTGTCCTGCACTGAGCTAGATACTAGTCTTTGCCTGCTATCACTGCATTTGTGGGGTGAGACAGATGTGCAAAGAGCTGTTAAAATGATGTGGTAGAAGATACAGTCATGCGTTTCTTCCCTAGACCCATCCCTGGACATTCCCACCCTCCCCAGGGTGGGGGCATTGTGCCCAGGAGTTCAAAGAATCACAGAGAAGGGCCGCTCCTTTGCGACAGACAGGTCTCATTCCAGACAATGATGGGGGGCTGGAAGAAGGAGCAATTTACATATAAAAGTTTGACTGATATCCTTTTCTTTCTTCTCCCTGTGGAGCTCTTAATTCATGTTTCTCCACAGAATAGTAGTCCTCCAGTCACGGGGAGAGGTAAACCTCTGATGAGGGGGAAGACATTTCTTCCCTCAGAATGTCCTGCTCTAGCTTCACCACCTCCTAGTGGGAACAGATCGACAAGGAAGCAGAACCATTCATTTATTTCAGTTCTGGCTGGTGTCTGGCCTGGTGGGAGAGTGTAACCAAGAAGACAGAAGGCTCGTGGCTTTTGGAGCTTAATTAAACATATTTACAAAACCCAGTTCTGGTTAGCTAGTGAGTCACAACGAGACAGAGGCTGGTATTGCGTTGTAAGATTAATAAACCAATTAAATAAAGATTGCGGCGGCTTGGCAACCCCATTGGGGCAGGAGGCGATCCTGACAGCTGCTCTTTTCTGATGATTGCCACAAATGTTAGGAGAAAAGACAGCCTGGGCTTCCCCCATTCCAGGAGAGAATACCCCAGGCTGTTGTCTTGTCTAATGGCTCAACACTGCAAGTCAAGTTGTTTTCTGAGCCTGCAGGTCAGATGTCATGTTTAGCCGACTGGGAAAAAAGAAAACAAAAGCTATTTCTTCCTCTCTAATCCTTTAAAAAGAAATCAAAACCCACAACTATGAGACCATTTATCTCTCCGCTGCAATGTACCACTTCCGGGGGGAACAGGGAAATGGAGTAAGCAGGGGACTTCTGGGAGTCCCAGCAGGAGACTCAAGAGAGAGGGCTCCCTGTGGATGGAGGCCCCACCTCCTGCTGGTCTGCCTCTAGTCCCCTTTCTCTCAGTGTTAGCATGCTCCTTCAGAGCTCTGGTTCTCACAGTCAAATCACTGTTTGGAATTTTGCAAGTGTTTTGTTTTGTTTTGTTTAAGTGTGTTTATTTATTTGAGAGAGAGAGAGAGAGAGAGAGGGAGGGAGAGCAAGTGAGGGAGAGGCAGAGAGAAAGAGGGAGGCAGAGGATCCAAAGCTCAAACTCAACAACCATGAGATCACGACCCGAGCTGAAGTCGGACACTTCATGGACTGAACCGCCCAGGCGATCCCAAGTTTTAGATTAGGTTCAAATGTTCCCCCCAACCCCTGCCGTTGCCTGGGGCATAATTAGTAAAAAAAAAAAAAAAACAAAAAACAAAAAACGGGTCCTTTTGTGAAACGTGGTGAAGACCTTTTCTTTTCTGAAGCAACAAGCACCCTTATTCAGGGAATGGCAGTGAGGAGGGAGCCCCACACACGTCTCTTTCTTCAAGATCTGCAGGC
Organism: Lynx canadensis; assembly: GCF_007474595.2. Taxonomy (NCBI): domain Eukaryota; kingdom Metazoa; phylum Chordata; class Mammalia; order Carnivora; family Felidae; genus Lynx; species Lynx canadensis. Next base: position 33,258,976 of record NC_044319.2, read on the forward strand.
AGGCCCTTTCCTCTGCCCCTGGACCCGGCCCACGGGCTTTCTGCTGAGAACTCTTGAGACTGTGGCCAAATAGGTCTCCACAGTCAGTTAGGAGCCCTTGCCTTCAGTGATATCCAAAAGCATGACAGAAAGTGTATTAAGGACTCCGTACCCTGGCCCAGCCGTGGGAGCCCTGTGTGGTCTGGTGTCACAACAGCTGCCGAGGCTTCCCTCCCACAGCTGTCGGAAGTGCTCTGGTGGATCAGGAATTCGGAGAATGTTGGTGGGGTTGGGCAAGTCAGAAAAGATTCTGAGCGCTTTCATTTTCTCATTTGCAAAAAGAGGGGAGAAGGATGGCAATTATATAATTATAATAATACACAAAAAATAATTATAATAAAATCAATTCTGTCCACTTTATAAAACTGGCAAAGAAGCAAGGCGAATAATGGACTTGGAGAGTTCTGGATAAATGTGAATATTTGTAGTCATGGGGCAGTCCCTCGATTCCTCTCTGGAACAAAACTGGGAATGAATGAATCAGACTCACCTGGGACTTACAAATTATGATCTTGCCCACTTGTTTAAACTCCGAGAGCTTCACTTTAAGTGGGTATGGCTTGAAGTCAAAAGTGTGGACTTTGGCATCATGATCAGTCCTTCTTACTTACTGGCTGTTTAACTTCAAAAAGATTTGAGTCTCATATTCCCATCTGTAAAACGGGAAGGAGCCTAATTCCTGCCTTATGGGGTTATTGTAAAGATTCATGAACATCACTAACGTAAAGTTTACAGCTCTGTGTCTGCTATATGGTAAATGGCCAGTATAATAATAATAACAACCATATATGGTAACTTTAATTATTCTCATTAGAAAATGAGATTATGTCTATAAAGCATCCTCCACAGCGTCTGGCACATAGCAGATGTTCAATAAATAAAGGTCCCACCTCCTCTCCTTCCTAAATGAATGATCCAGTCCATGCATTAAAAAGCAAAAACAAGAACAAAAACAAAACTGGCCCAACTGTGTTTCCCACTGAATAGAATAGCTGTTGTAATGTAGAGCCATAAAAGGTCCCCTGCCTTTTGAAAACTCTGGCCAACAGGGTCACCTCTTTCCTCCAGGAAAAAGGAATGCCCTTAAGGAACGAGCTGGGGAGAACAAGGATAGAAAATCAAAACTGCACAGGGGGCCCCAGGGTGGTCTCTGCAGCCAGGACCTCTCCTCATCTTGTCCCAAAGGCAGTGACCCGCAGATCGGTTCCCCTGCCAGATCCTAAAACCTCATAGTCCCTCAAACATCCTTAAGTTAACATCTACAGTTTTCTCCCTAAGTTGAAATGATTTCAAGATATAACTTCAGAGTATTATAAATACTGACTCTTTAAATGAAAACATTACCCCTTGTTAAATGTATTCAATGGAATACACACATGCGATTTGATATCTGTCATCATCCACTTACAAAGCATATGAGTAAACTCTCCTTAACGTCAGGAAATTTTATTTCATTCTCTTTCTTAAACCCATCTTTCTCTTCTATGTCTCACAGAATTGTATTCTAATGTCGTATGTTTTTATGCTTGATCATGTTTGGTAGTCACCAAATATGCATTTCTTAAATATTATGTATGAAATAATATTATATACACATGTAATATTATGTTTATGCCAGAAAAAAATTTTATTTTTAATTATGGTAAAAAAAAAACCTCATAATACTATTTACCATTTTAACTATTTTCTTTTTCTAGTGGGCTCCATACCCAACATGGGGCTTGAACTCACCACCCCCGGGGGTCAAGAGTTCCATACCCACTGAGCCAGCCAGGCATCCTTCCATCTTAACCAGTTCTAAGTGTATAATTCAGCAGTGTTGAGTACACACACAATGTTGTGTATAATGAGAAATTTTAATATTAAAATATTTCTATAAGGTTCAAATGTTAAAATTACTTCTTGAATGAGTGATCATTATAATTGTTATAAGTGTACAAATAATCAAAATAACGTAAATATAACAATTTTTCCAATAAAAAATGAAATAGAAAAAATGTATTGGGATGTCATTTCTCAATGAAATGAACATGATTCTCCCAATTAGATAATAAATATTTCCTATTAGAGAATGAGAAGGGTGCAACATCACTTCTGTTCTTTTTGGAAAACTTATATATTTCGTTTTGTCTTTATGGATGTGAACAGTGACGAATCTTGCTTATCTGAACAAACTGATAGGAACAGAAAATGTTCTGTTGTGATAACTTTACTAATGATTTGAACTCTCTTTGTGTTCAGTGCCCCAAATCACACAGTGACCCATCAACCACAATGATTTTTTTCCCTTCAATTTTGTTGACAGAAAAATTTTTTTTTTCCTAAAGGATTTGTTATCCATCATTAGAACTATTTACTTTCTCAATTTCTGGAATATCCAAAAAGCCTTTTCTAAAATGTATTCAATGACTTTTAATTACGTCTTTTATGTTTTTCACCTTGTCTAGTCCAACTCATGAAGACAGGGTTGGAAAATTAAAATATTGTTAATTTCATTCTACTTTCCCAATGCATTTTTTAAAAATAAAATGCTTTTATCTTATTACATGCTTAAGTACCTTTTTGTCAAATCTTAGAGCTCAGATTTAGCTCATTCAATTGATGGAAAATGCCTGTGCATAATCTATTTAGCAAAGCCAGTCTTCCTTGTCAAACCAGTTTGCAAATCAGACTTACTGCTCTAAGAAAAAGTCTGTCTTATATTTTTAATTTAGATCAACATTACAGTGTATTTTGAGGAATATTATGAAAACCACCGTAAGAAGGATTACTTCTAATCTTGTAAAAAAGATTACTAGATGCAGTCGAGATAAAAATCACGAAAGATACAATGTAATTAATCTATTTTATGACAAGTTATAAAAGCAAAAATAAATCTATGTTTCTCGTCACTTAGTTTGCCATAACTCAATGTTATGAGCAGCCCAAATTGTAAGCTATTTATGAAACAAAAAACATGATGAAAGATACGGCATTTTTTAGTAAGTATATGTGTGGGTGTGTACTAAACTTTGGAGTTGGCTTTTGGGAATAATTAAATAAGAATCTTGTGTGAAAACACAGAACTCCTTTAATTTTATTGGACCTTGAGATAAACTCTCCAACGCATTTATGAAAGAGAAAGGTATATATTGCTGACAATAAATGTGTCTAGCAGCTAGCATTTAGTTTTCTTTTTTGATTAATAGGAGGTGTAGGAGGAAAAGAATGTTTAAACATTTTATGAGATAAAATGGTCGCAGGATTGATTGTAATTGGAATACATATCTCGTTATTTGATAAAATAGATTTTAACTACCTTTTGAATAATGCATATTGCATTCAAAAGTAATCACATAAAATTTTTATCCGAGCGTTTTATCCAGTACAACTTGTCAAATTTAGTAGCCCCTGAAAACGTTTCAGTTGTGTTTAAAAGAATTAGCAAACCTATGCTGGTTTGGCTTTTCAAAGATGTTTTTTTTTTTGGGGGGGGGTTCTTTTTAGTGTTGTTTATTAAGAAGAGCTGAAAAGGTTGTTTATGTTTAACACGGGGGGAGGGGCGGAGCATTCTTAGTCTTTATTATTCCTTACAGTGTTGTCTTTTCTTTCTTCTCTCCAGAACCTGTCAAGAGCAATGCTTTCTTTGACAGGACTTGAGGAATGCAGACATGTCATCCTTACAAGAAAATTGCCACCAGGCCCTCGGCCCGTTCTCTGTAATATATTAAAGACCTCTTCTACGAAAGCCCATGACTAAAAAAGGGGTGAAACAGGGAAGGAATGGAAGTCCGAAGGTGGGCTAATTGTGCTTTAATTCATCAATGGGGAGACCCACCCCCAAATAATATTTTTAAGTGTCCTTTTTGTTTGGTGCCCTGAAGGATTTTACATCCTAGGAGAGGACACCATGGTAAGGTTGGGAATGAGTAAGGGAAACACCTTTCTTTTGTAACATGGGAGAAGGGCAGTTAAAAAGGGGGCAGAGTGAGAAAAGGAAGCCCATACACCAGGAAATAGGGTCTGTGGAATTTGAGAACATGCATTTGATAAAATTAGCCACATGGGCAATCCCATTGGAAAGTCCTATTGTATGGAATGTCTTTGTTCAGCTATATACCACACACACACACACACACACACACACACACTCACAACCTCACACTCATCGTATACTCCCGAACACTCTCATACACCTTCAGGCTTGCAAATACTCTTGCACTCACACACACACATATACACTCAAGACTCACAAGAATGTATAAAGGTGTGTGAATGTGTGGTGAGTGTGTGTGCACGTGTTTGTACGGGTGGATGGTGGAGAAAGGGAGGGTGAGGCAAGAGGGAATCTTTAAAGGAGTATTAAAAGCATCTCAGTATCTCCTAGTGATGGGTGGGGACACACGAGATTATGCTTCTTCCTTCGACAGACACTGATTTGGTACACACGGGGTATGTTTGCTGCTGGGCTCAGTGCTGGAGTTTAATGGCAAGCAAGACAGACATGGTCCTTGCCCACATGGAGCCTACAATCTTGGATTCAGATTGGAACACAGGTTTTAGCAACTGAGTGTGAGAGTTGCGACAGGGGCTGGGAGCACTGAGGAGGAGCACCTGGTCACAAGAGGCAATGCCCTTTCTGTCTGCTGGGCCTGACCAATGGGCATGGCGCTCTGGATGGAGAAGAAGGAAGCTGTGTTTGGCTGGTGCTAGCCAATATGGCAGCCACTAGCCGCATGTGGCTGTTGAGCACGTGAAAACGTGGCCAGTCCAAATTGATACTATAAGTTTAAAATACACATCAGATTTTTAAAAAATAAAAAATAAATAAAATACACATCAGCTTTTGAAGACTTAGTCTGAAAAAAGAATGTAAACGATCTCAATATTTTCTTCTTGACTTACATGTTGAAGCCATAACATTTTGGGTAGACTGAGTTAAATAAAATACGTTGTTAATGATGAGATCGTCCATTTCTTTCCACTTTTTTCCAATGTGGCTGCTAGAAAACTTAAGATGGCATAAGTGGCTTGCATTCTTCTGCCATTTTTCTATTGGTCAGTAGTCCCTGAGGCAATGAGAGTGGTCTGTGCAGAGGGTCAGAATGGGGTGAGAGTTCAGGTGTTTGGGGACTAGAGTTGCTGAGCTTGGGGTTTGAGGGATGGTGGGTGAGAGCCGAGGCTGAAGAGGTTGTGGGGCTGCAACAGAAAGGCTCTGGTGAGCCCTTTCAAAGCACCACTGAGGCAACAGAAAGGATTTTTAAGCAGGGATATGCCTTGAGCAGATTGAGGTGCACTAGAAATTCTCCTCTGGCTTCCTTGTAGAATGTGAAATGAGCAGTGAAGGCCAAACTAAAAACAGGAAGACCAGGCAGAAGATTCTAGCAGTGGCCCAGGTGAGAGAAGACAGTGGCTGGGCTTGGGAGTTCTCGTGTGGTTGGAGAGAAGTGAAACACGGATGGGAGTCCATTTATTACAGACACACAGGAATGTTTCAGCAAGGAATCCTACAAGAACCAGTCTCCAGTGATTGTATCTGATAGTCATGGAATCCTCAAGCCACAGACTGATAGGGCAGGAAGGGAGCTTGGAGGTTACCTGGGCATTCTTCTTTAGGGCTTCTGATAGATGGGGCCATTTAATCCCAAACCCCAAAACCAGACGTGATAGGTGCTTTGCTTCCTGGGCTGGAGAGAGGAGATTTTCTTAACAGAAGCAGCTTGAGTGCTCCCCAGGAAGCAGGCCACAAAGCCTACTGGGCCCATCGGGTGTGCCATCTCCAAAAAGCAGCTCTGGAGGTTGTTGTCCCACAGAGCATCTGGGCCAGTGGCTTTAGGTTCCCGTTCTGCAGCGGCCTGTGCTTTGACTGATGTTTGGGGATTGATGGGTGCCTGTCAAGGCTGGCTCCTTGGCCCTGACCACTTTTCTAGTCCCCAGATAACAGCCCCTGGCATTCGTTAAACTTGACTTAGAAAATCAGACACTGCTCAGTGACTGTCCTTAACACAGTTCCCCAATTGCTTCTCCCATTGCTGATTTTTATTATTTTTAAAATTTTTTTAATGTTTATTTATTTTTGAGAGAGAGAGAGGCAGAGCATGAGCAGGGGAAGGGCACAGAGAGGGAGACACAGAATCCGAAGCAGGCTCCGGGCTCTGAGCTGTCAGCACAGAGCCCGACGCAGGGACTGAACCCACGAACCATGAGATCATGACCTGAGCTGACGTTAGACGCTCAACTGACTGAGCCACCCAGGCGCCCCCCTGCCGTTGCTGATCTTGTTTACAACCCCCAACTTCTGATTCTTGATTTGTGATGCTGATTCTAATTACTCTCTCTCCTGCCTCAAAATCTTCCAAAAGGCCCCATGTACCAGAGATGGAAGCCAGCATTCCTTAGCAGACTATTCAAGGCTCTCCACCATCTGGTCCTCTTTCCTTCAGACCTCACCTCCCATTGTTCTTTCCAAGTCTCTAACCTTCTAATGATGCCAACCACCTGCTAGTTGCAGAACCCACCACACCTTGATTTGTTCTGTTTTCCACCTGCTGTTAGCTTCCCATTTTCTCTCCCTAGATGTAGTCTGTGCAGTGTCCAGGGCCCAGGAAACACTATTGCCTTCTTGAAGCCTTCTCCGCTGTCTCTCGTAATTAATTCCACCTCCTCTGCTGTTCCACATATACCTCTGCTTAGCATCTGTCCTAGCCAGCCTTGGGTTATCACTTCTTGTTTACATGTTTTCTTACTATGCTCAGCTCCTTACAGGCAGGAACTCTGCTTCCTTTGTGCTTATTACCTAGGGGCATATAATAAATATTGGCTGAATGACTCGATGGAGGCCTTGGGATTGATAGCGTCCCTCTTTTAGTCTTGCACTGGGACCTGGAGCATTCATGGCCACCCGGAGCAGGAAGCCGGGCTGGGACCGGGGTGGGGTGGGTGAGGAGTCTAGAGCATAAAATGTAAGTTGCTCTCAGTTGCTGACCTTGTGCTTGCCTGACCCTGGGAGCTAGTCCCTCTCAGGTGCCTCCCTTGCCTCACCCTCAGCCCTGGAAGGAAGGAAAGATGGAGTCTTGGGATTCAGAATGAGTCCATCAAAAGGGACAGGCCAGGTTCCATAGGGTCCAGTTACTCCTCTTATACTGACGCAAGCCCAACCCATGCCCGAGGGCCCCCAGCATGACTCCAGAGCCCACTGGTACCAGAAAAGTGACAGGTCCCAACAGTCAGGAATCTGGAATGGCTGACATGTGGAACACTTTGTAAACAGGCCGAAGGAGTGCAGTCTCTTGAAGGGAACAAGGTACCAGCCTTTGTCCTGGAGCATGGAACCAGATAACAGCCTTAGGATATGCAGTTAGTAAAAACAGAGCCCCCAGCTATTGACTGGGGTCTAGGGCAAGATCAAGTTTTATGGACCGTGGCATTAGGGTAACTAGTTGGAACTTACGAGTGGGGCCACGTTTCCGTAGGGCTGACCTCAGTGGGGTTGGGGATGTGGAAGGAGGAGAAAGGGCTACATTCTAGTGGGAGTGGGGTCAGTGAGGACATTTAGCCCATGTCTCCGAGAACGTTGTGCCCTGTGTCCAGTGGTATCAAAGGAGAGTGGGGTGTCACGTGAAGCCCAGAACTCAGCTCTTGGCTCTGGAGCTCATCTCTGAGTGTGTGAAAGACTCCAGGTCAACCTGAAGAAAGGAAAGGTAGAGGAAGGGAGAGAGGGTGAAGCAGAGGCTGTTTAAATATGGCCACAGTACTTCGGGATTGTTTGGGGGAGGGGGTTGTGCTGGGCTCTCATAAAGAGTAGCCAACTGGTCCAGTTATGGGCGCTCTAGCAGTGGTCCCCTATTGCCAGTTCGTGGACTAATGGAGTCAAAATATCCAGGGACTCATGTTAACAGTGTAGTTTCTGGGTTTCAAACCTTGGGGATTCTGGTTCAGTCGGTCTAGAGTTCATTTTAACTGAGGGCTCTCAGAGTGATGTGCAGCCTGATTTCGGAGCCACTGGCTGGGAACAGACTTAAAGGAGGCAAAGAGGCTGGCAGCTCATTTGGAGTCAGTCCCATGTCTTCCTTTAGAACTCATTTAAGCCATGAACGACCTCAATAAAAAAGCCAATGATAGGTAAAGCAGGGCATGATTCTAAGACACATTAAGTGTTTCTAGCTGTTATACTTCCTTTTCTCTGTATCATCCCTTTTTGGGTATCCTAGTGCTCATTCTCCTGCTTTGATGTAGTGGTTTTCAAACTTTAACATGCAAAAGGACCCTCACCTCCTCAGAGAGCTTGAGTAAACACACATGCCTGGCCCTCATCCCCAGAGTTTCAGAGTAAGAGGGTCTGGGCTGGAGGAGGGCTTGATTATTGCACTTCTAACAACTTTCCAAGTGATGCTGATGCTCCTGGTCCAGGGAACACACTTTGAGAAACACTGATCCGGTGGAACAAAAGGTAGAACATACACAAAGAATGAGAAGAAGGGGTAGAAGAAATATTTGAAGTAATAACGACCAAGAATTTTCCAAAACTAATGACAGATACCAACCCACAGATCCAGGAAGCTCATAATAGGTAGGATAAGTATCCAAAAATGTACATCTCTGTGTCTTATATTTAATATGCAGAAAATCAAATATAAAGAGAAAATATTGAAAAATGCCAGAGTGTAAATACCTTCTTATAGAAGAACAAGGATAAGAGTTAAAATGGAGTTGTCCGAAATCACACAAAGAGGAGGGCAGTGTCATCCTTAAAATGTTGAAAGAAAAGAACCTCACCAACCTCGAATTCTATATCCAGTGAAATCATCCTTCACAAGCGAAGGAAAAATAAAGGCTTTCTTCGACAAAAGCTGAGGGAATTCATGGCCGGTGACTTGCTCCGAAAGAGATGTTAAAAGATATTCTCAGAGAGAAGGAAAATGATAAGTCAGAAATTGGATCTATAACAAGAATGAACGAGCATCAGAGAAGGAAGAAGTGCAGGTAAAATAAAGTCTTTTATTTTTCTTATTCTCAACTGATCCAATAGATAAGTTTTCAAAGCAATACTAGTGAAAAGGCCTTGGGTGGTTATAGTGTATGACGAAATGAAATGAATGCAGCTATGTTTTAAGAAATAGAGGAGGAATGGGGGAATCTCTGTTAGAAGTACTGAAGTACTTAATGCTACCTGTGAAATGATATAGTGATATTTGAAAGTAGATTTACATGAATTATAAACGTGTATTGCAAAATACAGGGCAGCCACTAAAAGGAATTTTTTTAAAGAAATACAACTGACATGCTAAAGGAGGAGAAAGAACGGTATCATAAAAAAATAGTTAAAACTGAAATGGCAGAAAAAGAAGGGCAGGCAAAACGAGAAACAAAGAACATGAGCAAAAATTAGCAAACAGTTAAAAAAAGTGACAGATATTAATCCAGCTACATCAATAATCACTTTAAATATAAATGGCCTACATATATGAATTGAAATACAGAGAATGGGGGCGTCTGGGTGGCTCAGTTGGTTAAGCAACCAGCTTCAGTTCAGGTCATGATCTCACGGTTCATGAGTTTGAGTCCCATGTTGGGCTCTGTGTTGACAGCTTGGAGCCTGGAGCCTGCTTCAGATTCTGTGTCTTCCTGTCTCTGCCCCTGCCCCGCTTATGCGCTCTCTCTCTCTCTCTCAAAAATAAAATAAAATCAAACATTTAAAAAATACAGAGAATGTCAGAGCAGATACAAAAAAAAATGCAAGGCCCAACTCTATCATCTACAAAAATATGCACTACAAAAAAACTCACTTTATATATAAAGACACAGATAGATTAAAAGTAAAGGGATGGAGAACCATTGCTCTGGTAAGATTGGTTCTCAGGAAAGAGTATCAGGAGTTTACACTTTTAGTGGATTTGTTAGTGTTCCTTTTCATAGGATTTTTTTCAGTTTAAGCTTCTTTTGAAATGAAAGGACTTGTTAGCTGTTACAGGAATTTAAGTAGGAAAAAGATAGGTGACCTCCTTGGAACTCTTGAAATGGCCAAATCAAATGCCAAGGTGGAATAGGTCAGGTTGTGTCTTATTTATACACTCACAATTAGTTATCATGGAGGAGAAGCTAATGGCCAGGTGATCCGGACTCTCCTACATCTGCCAGAGAATAGTTTTGCCAAAAGAGCTTCATTCTGAAAGCTAGTTCCTAAGCAGCCTTGGTTTTTGTTTGCATTCCTAGAAGCCTTCCAGATGGGCCAGAGTGAGAAAACACAGGTCAGTACACATCATGCAGCTGAGAGCAGAAGACAAGCTGGGAGCAATGGACAGCTGGAGGGAGAGAACTTACGGTGGCCATTTTGGATTTGGGTTGTTGGAACTATTTCTGAGAAGGGCGCTTCTGACTCTGTCTCTCCAAAGCACCAACAACTAAATGGACAAGAAAACATATAATTGGTTGTTCTGTGATATTTGGTATGAAATATTTGATTGATGCTTTGTATTGATGCTCAGATGCTAGGTATTCTGGTATTTCAACAGGTGAATAGTGATGCATTTATGTTACAGATTGGCAAATAATGAGCTGAGGAATATTAATGTTATGCAATATCAAGAGATGCTCTATGCAGTGTGCTGAGTATGTATGTGTCCGTGAGAAGGGAATGTGGGGAAAGCCAGGTTCTGAACCAGGTTAAATAAAGTGAACAGACTCCTGTTATGAACCTTTAATATGGGCAAATGTACAACGGGGGTCTTTACAGACAAGGTGGGGAGCTACACTGCGGTGTGCAATATCTCCCAAACTTATTTGAAGGAGCTCTTTTTCTCCCCCATACAATGCCTGTATCAGTGTCAAACAATCTCCAATGTGTCATTTAAACAAAGTAAGATTTCTATTTTAAGTGAAAGAAATCCAAAAGTATTTAGTCCTAGTGAATATGACCCCATGGTATCATCTGGAATCCAGGCTTTTTTTTTTTTTTTTTAATCTCTCTGCTCGAATGTCTTTAGCTCATTATTTCCACCCTGGATGTCACTACACAGTTCCAGGTGACCAATGATCACAGCCTTGATCCAGGCAGGAAGTTGGGGGAGAGGTGAAGGGCATAAAGGCTGTGCCCCCTTGGTGAGTGAGCATCTCCTCCTTAAGGAGATTTCCTGGAAGTTCCTTACCATGACTTCCATTGGCGTCTCTTTGGTCACATCTTCCTGCCAAGGAGGCTGGGAAATAGAAATCTAGAGCTGGGCACATGGCTAAAGTTTTATAACTGAAGAAGAAAGAATATTAAGTAGACACATAGTCTCTGCACAAACATCCACTTGAACATTCCTCAGGCCAAGTTTGGAAAATGTTGATATGTGTTATTTTCCCACTGGCCTCCTATATTTTGTCTTTTCACATACTACATGGCCTTGGTTGCTTGCTCTGTCTCTGTTTCTCTCTCTTCATCTCTGTATACCTTTGTCTCTCTCACATACACATATACAGAAATACAAATATATGTCTTAGATTATCCATAGAATATAAAAGACTTGATAGGATATTAGAGCAGGAAGAAATTTTAGATATTGTCTAGCTCAGTGGCTCTCAACCCTCGTTGCACATTAGTCTCTTGGGGGGAACTTATAAAAATATTTATTCTAGAGCCCTCCCAGTTAGAACTGTAATCTTTGGGGGGGTAATGGCCAGTTAGTCATCTCAGTTTCTTTCCTAAAATTTCTCAGTTGATTCTAATCTGCAGCTAGGGCTGAAAGCCTCTGGTCTAGACAAACTTCATTATTTTATAGGGAAATTACCTGTGAAATTATCTCTTTCATGTCTGTTTTCCCCAGTAGACTACAAAACCTATGAGAGCAGAAATAGTACTTATTATTATGTCACTGTAGTCACAGTATTCATCCCCAATGCTTAGCACAACACTGGCACAAAGCTGAATGAATGAATGAATGAATGAGTAAACCAAGGCCCCCAGAGGGGAAGGTCCTCATGCAAGGTCATACAGCAAATACACATACAACCGAACTAAGATTAGAACCTTTGTGTCTTGACTCCCCGGTCAGGGCTCCTTCAGTTAGCTCAAGACTTCATAGTGAAATGGCCAGATCTTGGATCACTTTACTCTAGAACTGATAAATGTGTTCCTATAGCCTTGTATGCTATTGTCATCATTTGTGAGTCTTAGGTTAAGAACTGTATCTTATTTCTTCAAGCATCACCAGCCACCCACCACACCTAGCTCACAAGAAATGACTGATGATAATAGCTAACTGTTGGGGGGGGGGAATGTGGGGGGAGAAAAAAAAAAAAGAAAGGCCCATGCAAGTTCAGTCCATCAGAACATCATCTTCCACTTTTCTGTCTTCAGCCTTCCCCTACTATGCATGGCCTAAACCCAGATTCTGCGTCTTCTCTAGCCAATTGCTCACTTTGAATCACCCGTCTTGTTTAAAGTTTTTGAAAACGAATTTACAGGAAAGTTAATAATTGATAAGATTTGATGAAATACACCTTCTTGGTATGTCTGCATATTCATTAGGGACGGGGTCCTGATCCAAAAGAAGAAAATTCTAATTGCAAAATTTTAAGTATAAGAAAACAGAACTCCTAAGGGACTATTTGGGGTATAAGCAGAGTGGCCTTCCTGGAGGGGTATAATCCAGTCAATCAGAGGAAGGTAGCTAGATGTTCATCTTTGAGAAGGGCAACTGGAAGTCACCCCTGCGGGGCCAAGTTCTTGAGTTTTGCCTTAGTTAGAGGTCTTCTTTGAACATAGGGTTCTCATTTGGCCCTATTGTGAGGGGTGTAAGAGACCAGAAGCTTCCCTGGGATGCTGTGGGAGCTGGGCCAGAGGGGATCTGACCCATTCTGGTCTAGGAGGAAGGGAATGCATATTCAGTGCCTGAGGTGGAGCTCTTAATAAATGTTAACTCTCTTCTCTCCGCAGGGATTGACTGCTCAGCCAGCAGCCCCAGAGGGAACAATTAGGTTGTTTATCCAAACCTCAGCCACTTTGCTATGTAATTGATTTTTCATTGAGTGTATTTAGGAAATGGTTATTTACATGAATACAGGCACACCAGGGACAGAGCTGCATCTGATCTGTAGGATATGGGAGGGAATCTAGATCAAAGTGTGGAATCTAGAGGGAGGGAGGGTGGGCTATGGAGGCAGACAACCTACGCTGAGATTCTGACTCTGCTACTGACTGTACATATTAGGGCAAATTATTAGCCCTCTGAGTTTTGATTTCCTCATTTGAAAAGGGGGTTAGTAAATTTACTTCCTAGTAGGATATCTCTGAAGATTAAGTTAATGCTAGGGGCTGGGCTTGTTATATCCTGTATATCAGTAAGAAGCCTTTATGGTTATTAGCATTACTACTATCACTACAGGTCATGCTAGGGAAGTTTACCTCCCTTCCCTTAGTCTATCAGCCCGTAGCCCTAGCTCAGCGCTTGGCCTAAGTCTTGCTTCTTCCCCAACACCTTCCCTGACTGCTCCCGTCCTTATCTAGTTACTTCCAGCTTCAGAGAACAGCTGAGATCTCACCATATTGTAAGCCTCAGTTATAAGTAACAGAGTTTTATTTTCTTTTTTCCTATCTAGACCGGGGATTGGCCCACTATGGTCTACTGGCCAAATCTGGTCCACCCACTGTTTTTGCATGACCTGTGAGCTAAGAACAGTTTTCAAATTTTTAAGTGGTTGGGAAAAAAAAAAAAAAAGAATGCTTCATGACACACGAAAGAAAGGATATTTTGTGATACACGAAAATGACTTGAAATTCAAGTCTTAGTATCTATAAATAAAGTTTTATTGGAACACAGTCACAGCCATTTGTTGGTATATTCTCTACAGCTGCCTTCAGGCGGCAATGGCAAAGCTGAGTAGTTACAGCAGAGACTGTAACCAAATATTTACTATCTGGTCCTTTACAGGGAATCTGTGGAGCCCTAAACTAGAAGCTTCTTTCACGTGGGCAGTGTGTGCCATTCTTGTCTGAATTCCTGAGGAGCATCACTTATCATACAGCATAAACCCTGTGGGTGGCTGACTGCAACCATTCAATCTTGCCACAAGGGGGCTCTTGTCCCTCATTCCTCTGCTCCCCTGCTGGGGCGTGGTTGGAAGATTATTTGTACAGCAGGTGTGTGTGAGGAGTTGTCCCCCCTGGTGGCTATGAAGTCCTTAGAGGCAGAGAGACCAGTTCCTCTTGTAGCCAAGAGAAGGAAATGAGTTGTTCCCCTTAGTATGTTCCTCAAAGTATGAGGGAATGAACTACACCAATATGCACTGGCCACTTTGCACGCTTGATTTCATTTAATGCTCATTCATTTAGTCAACACATTTTTATCAAGTGCCTCCCACGGGCCAAGCACTGTTCTAGGCGTGGAAATGCAACCGAGCAAAACAGGCAAAGTCTTCTTTCTGCTATCATAGGGTTTACTTTCTATATCGGAGTGGGGTAGGCATTCCAAAACAGTAAGTAAACACAAGATCCTGAGATACACTGCATGTTAGATGGGATTAAATGGGAGAAGTAAAGCAGGAATGAGGGACAGCACTCACCAGCCTTTTTATTTTACATGGGGAGAGTGTAGGAATTTGAAATAGGGACGTCAGAGGGGCCTCTTTGAAACTGTGACTTGAGCAAAGACCGAGGGTGTGAACCACGTGGACGTTTGGGGAGAAGGATGTTCCAGGCAGTGGGAACAGCAAGTGAAAGGCCCCGAGGCAGGAGAGGACTGGGTGTGTCCAAGGAGACAGGAAGAGTGGTGTGGCCAGAGCCTGGACAGGCAAGAGAAAGTAGTAGTAGAAGAAGGTAGAACAATAATGGGGGAGGGGGACAAGGGAAGGAGATACATCATGAAAAGCTTTACAGGGCTTCAGCTTTTACTTTGAGGTGGGAATCACTTAAGTGTTTTGAACACAAGATTGAGGATATCTGATTTTTATTTTATTTTATTTTATTTTATCTTATTATTTTTTAAATAAAGTTTTAAAAAAACGTTTACTTATTTATTTTGAGAAAGACAGAGGTAGATCATGAGCAGACAAGGGGCAGAGAGTGAGAGGAGAGAGAGAATCCCAAGCAGGCTCCTTGCTGTCCGCACAGAGCCCGATGGGGGGCTTGAAGCCACAAACGGTGAGATCACGACCTAAGCCGAAATCTTAAGAGTCAGATGCTTAACCGACTGAGCCACCCCGGCGCCCCTGAATTTTATTTTAAAGCAACAGCTGTGTGAGGTAGGTGTTACTTGTCTTCATTCCACAGAGAAGCAAATCGGAATCCAGAAGGGCCAGGCGGTGCATGGTTACAGAGGTAGTAAGAGGCGGAGGTAGGATTTGAACGTAGGCTTAGCCAGTCTCTGCACTATCCTTTCTGCCTGGCCGGCTGGCACGGAACAGAGCCTCCATAGCCCCTTATTAAATGGATTTAGAGGAACTTCCGGGCTTGGGCCATGGAACGAGATGTACCATCCCACACACCGCCCCATCTGCCGGTTCTGCCTCGGTGCTGGGAAAGGCTGGGACCACCATCCAGGGGCCGTCCAGCTGGGCCTTCTGTTTTCTTTAAACTTGTACCAGCCACGCAGTGGCCGAATGATAAACATTAATCAAAATATGAGGGAACGACTTAATTAGCTCCTAATGGTCACATACTGCCAATTAAACACCTTGATGACTAGTTTGCTCTGGAGCTTAATTAGGTATTTCTAAATAAATCTAGCCCTGTGCTACCACCTGTCAGGTTAGGAGCCAAATCTTTTCTTGGATGTGCCCTCTCGTACACATCCAAGTGGGAGTAGGAAGGCTGGTTTGCATGGAGAAGCGGAATCAGGGATGGGCATCTGTCAAGATTATTTTGTGGTCCTGTTGTGCGTTTTAAACTTGGGGAAAATCACCAAGCAGGTGATATCTCACTCCCTGCCCTGCCTGCACGACTCACTGCGCTGCAATACTTCTGGCAACAGGAACCTTTAGCTCAAGGGCCCTCGAGAGAGGAAAGTTGTGTGTGCGTGTGACCTTTCCCTTCTGCGGGTAATGTGAAGTCTCACTCTGGGTCTGCTGCCTAAATACAGGGTGTCTTCTTAATGACTGTGGAATCGCGTTGTCAAGAATGAGGAGCCAGAGTTTAGCAGCACCACAGGGGAGAAGGTTTAGGCTTCTGCAAACTCGGTTAAGTGTAAACAGAACCAGAAACTGCCGAGACACCAGACTGTGTCCATCGATGGAGAGGTCATGCCCGGGGGTGCGTGGTGCTGGTCGCTGATGTGAGCACTGAGGGAGGGGTAGCATTTTCCAAGGAACACGGACAAGTGCCGACATTTCCCAGGGATGCTGACCGGCTTGGGAAAAGGGCCTGGAAATGAAATCACTTAAGGAATGGATGAGAAAAATGAGAATCCCTTGGCAATTCTTGGATCCGAGTGCTGCATATTCAGTTTATGAAGAGCTGCCATCATCAGAGGGCACAAGCGTACTGAATATTGCTCTGCAGGGCAGGGCAAGCGTCCAGGGGGAACAGTACCACAGCCCACATCTTTAACCATTATACTTTCTGGAGAGAAGTGCAGAGGTTAGCTGGGTTTGCAACCTTTACCACTCTTCCTCCCCGTAGCTGGGGTCATTTCTTCTCAACCTGTAGGCTATGGCTGCTTTATTTATTTATTTATTTATAAACTTATTTGTTTATTTTTGAAACAGACAGCGAGAGAGACAGAGAGAGAGAAAATCCCAAGCAGGCTCCATGCTCTGCATGGAGCCCGACGTGGGGCTGGATCCCATTACCTGAGCAGAAACCAAGAGTCGGATGCTTAACCCACTGAGCCACCCAGGCGCCCCTATGTCAGCTTTAAAACATGACTGCAAAGATCTGTGACACTTCACTTATCAAGAGGCGGGGTCTGTGCCCTTGGTCCTTGAATCTAGGCTCTGTGACTCCTTCACCAATAGATTATAGGGGAAGTTGCCCCATGCTAGCTTCTGGGCCCGACATTCAGAAACTGGCAACTTTCTCTCTCTTGGGTTGCTCACTCTTGGAAGCCGGCCACCACACTGTAAAGAAGTGGGCAGGCATTTAGGTGTTTGAGCTGGCGGTTCCAGCTGAGGTCCCAGCCGACAGCCAGCATCAACCACTAGATGCACTGAGCGAGCCTTCAAATGGCTCTTTGCACACAGTGGAGATGGACTGTCCCCACCACACCCTGCCCAAGCTGCACATTTGTGAGCAAAATACATTGTTGTTTTCAGCCCCACATTGGAGGTGGCTTGTCAGATAACCGGAACCCAGGCCAAGGCAGGCTCCCAATCCTCAGAACCAGTCCTAACTTGAATGGCAGGGAGTTCTGCCTCTGCCATGAGTCGGGTCAGCCTGACCTTGGCTCCCCACCTGCGCATAGGAGTGACTCAGAGCATCTGCCGGATGAAAGAATAAGGATAGATTCCAGTCGTGAAAACCGAACTTCTGCTTTACCCTGACCTGCATTCTTCCTCTAGTCGCCTTGGTGTATTTTTCAGCCTTGATTGTAACAATCGTGTCCATTTACTAAATACAGTTTGCAGGTGTTCCAAATATCTACAAAAACTAAGTTTGGAGCTGCTCTGGGTGCTGCCAGCCTGGTCCCCCTTCCCCACCCTGCAGAGTCCCCGAGGAGCTCGTGGAAACCGATGGCCTCATTCATCCGTGTAATCTTTGGTCCTGCTCCTGAGTTCTGTCCTGACCACTTCGCTCTCCCAAAGGTAACACCGGGGCTTAAACCGAGCCGTGGTAAGTGGTAGCAGAGGTCTCGTTGCGTGCCGAGAGTCCCGGTGAGCTTTCTGAGAAGTGAAGGTTCATGTCTCAGCAGGCAAAAGAGGAAATGAAGCAGGCCCTCCATTTGGGGGCAGAGAGGCTGGGCTGGCTGTGGCCTGCCTTGAGGGAAGGGCAGGGGCCAGAGGGATTCTGTGCAGGTGGACGATGGCGGTACTTAGGGAAGGGGGTCAGGAGCACTGGTGTTTGGGCTGAAGCGAATGAGGCAGGCCAGGGAAAGGAGGACCGGAAAAGGGCAGAGTCCGGGGCTCAGAGAAAGGCACTGGGTAAAGAAGTTTGCCCCATTGAAAGGGCCTGAAGGATAGACACAGGGGAAGGAGAAGGTGGGAGGACTCCAGTGAAGGCACCAGGCTTCCTGACGATTCTGAGGAAAGCGCTCAGTTTCCTCCTGAACTATGGTGGTTGGGGGGTGGCGGGGAAGGGTGTCCTGTGGCCTGTTTCTTCTTCAGCAAGTTGGGGTCATGTAGAAGGAAGGGCACTGTTTAGGGGTTAGGTGGTCTAGCTTCATGTTGGACTTTGCCACTGGTGAGTCACTCCAATACTCTGGGCTTTCATTTCTCCATCTACAACGTGACAGAGTTGTCTGTTACTGGCTGCCACGTCCCTTGAAGTTCTGGAAATTCTGTTGCTCAGTCCAATGAACACAGGTGGGTCCGGCACAGTGCTGGGCTCTGGAGGTGCAGGTGACAGGTGCCCTGCCTTCAGGGGGCTCGCACTGGGGTGGGGAAAGGGGACCTCCCTACGGGAGGCTGGGCTGCAACATGAAGGGGGATGAGAGCACTGGTTCTGTTACTAGGCTCAGCTCGAGGTTACAGTGAGATAGCAGAGAAGAACAGAACCCCCCCACCCCCGAATGGGGACTGAAGGAAGAATTGATTGGTTTGGAGGCAAAAGAAGGAGGTTTGGGAGGATGTGTTGAAGGTTTCACAGCAGAGTCACGAAGCGGGCAGATGAACATTGTGTGAACTTGGCCCAATCTGTACCATGGCCTGCTCAAGATGGTCCGGGCCCTGCGCTGAGCCAAGGGGTGCGGGAAGGCTGTACCCCGGGGCCCTCCTCCAGGAACATGGAGAAGCGCTTAAATCAATTTTGTTCCTTTGAGGCATACATTTATTTTTCAAAAGTATTTATTTTCAATGCTAAGTGAATTAAGCCAGAGGAAGACACATGATTTCACTGATATGTGGAATTTAAGAAACAAAACAAATGAACAAGGGTAAAAAGAAGAGATAAACCAAAAACAGACTCTTCAATATAGAGAACAAACAGATGGTTACCAGGGGGGAGGCGGTGGGGGTTGGGTGAAATAGGTGATGGGAATCAGGGGTGCACTCGTCCTGATGGGTACCGGATGATGTAAGGAACTGGGGGGGGGGTCACTACATTGTACATCTGAAGCTAATATAGCACAGTATGTTACCTACGCTGGAATTAAAAATAAAAGTATTTTCATTTTAGAAAAATGAGAACATTCAAAAACCAAATGAGTCATAAGGTTAGCAGATAGTTAATATAGTATATATCCTAGATCTCTCTCTCTCTCTCTCAACACACAAACGTACACACAATTTTATTAGACTGTTTTGTGCTTTTCCCACTTGGCATTGTGTATGAACGTCTCTCCTTGTTGATGAATATAGATCACATTGACAGTAGACACCCAAGACTCCAAGATGGCATCAGTCATGCCAGTGAAGAAGAAACTCAAGTTGCCAAACCAAGGGAGCTGCCAACCTGGATACTGATGTGGAATTTCACCCCTAATGGCATTGTTGGAGCATTTCAAAGAGGTTACTTACCACCGGTCTCACAACCAGTACGTCATTGTGAAAAAAGGGAGCATTGCTGGCATTTCTATGGTGCCGGCGGACCTGCCTTTCAACTACTGCTTTCCTTACACAGAACTCACGTGTGCCCAGCCACGCACAGACCACCGCAGAGAGTGTGGAGGGTGCACTCTATAATCCTGACCATCTTTGCTCAGCACCCCTGAATCCTTTCATATCCTAATTGAAAATTAACACCCAATAAAGAAATACTGGCTAAAAAAATATACATATCAACATCATCATTTTTTTTTAGCTTTTTTTTTTTTTTTTTTTTTAAGAAAGAGAGCACATGCAAGCAGTGGAGAGGGGTGGAGGGAGAGGGAGAGAGAGAGAGAGAGAGAGAGAGAGAGAGAGAGAGAATCTTAAGCAGGCTCCACGGCCAGCACAGAGCCTGATGTGGGGCTCCATCTCAAGACCCTGAGATCATGACCTGAGCCGAAATCAAGAGTTGGATGCTTAAACAACTCAGTCACCCAGGTGCCCCCAAATCATCATTTTTAATGGCCTCATAGTAATTTTGTGTGACTATAACAACTTATTAAACAATTCCTATTGTTTGAACTTGAAGTTTCTTTCCTTTGCTATAAAAACAGTGTTTTGATGAAAATAGTCTTATGCACAGATCTTTGCACATTTACCTAATTACTTCCTGGAATGTGATGATCTTTATAGCTTTTGGTGCATACGACTGTGTTACTCTCCGGAAGATTTGTTCCCCCTTATTCCCAACAGGGGCATGTAGATGTCCATTTCCCGCCCTCTTGACAACATCAGGCATTGTGATTCTTTTTCGTCTTTACCATCTGAAAAGTAAAAAGGGCATACCATTGTTTTAAGTCACATTTCTTTTATTACCATGGAGGTTGAACATTGGTTCTGTTTTTTAGTGTTATTTGTCTTTCTACTTTCATGATTGGCTTTTTCATATCATCTTGCGGTCTGCCCCCCGCGGTGTGTGTATTAGTTTCTCAGGGCTGTCGTGACAAATGACTTCAAACTATGTGGGTTAAAACAACAGAAATTCATTCTCTCATAGTTCTGGAGATGGGAAGACTGCAATTAAAGCTTCGGCAGGACCACACTCTCCCTGAAGCCCCTAAGGGAGAATCCTTCCTCCTCTTCCTGGCTTTTGGTAGTTGCTAGCATCTCTTGGCATTCCCTGGAGTGTAGTTGCCTTACTCCAGTTTCTGCTTCTGTCTTCTTTCTGTGCTTGTCTGTGTGTTTCCAGATCTTCCTCTCCGAAGGACACCAATCACTGGATTAGGACCCACCAGAATCCAGTGTGACCTCATCTCAGCCGGAGATGAACATCTGCAAAGGCTCTAATCCAGAAAAGGTCACATTTGCAGGTACTGAGGGGGTTAGAACTGAACATAACTTTTTTTTCCCCCCCGGGGGCAAGGAGACACAATTTAACCTACAGCGTGCTTGTCTTTTCCTTATTAATTTGTAACAGCTTTAGGCTTCTAGCTCCTCTGACTGGCACCTGTCCCTCTGCTTGGTCAGAGAGTGACAGAGATTTGATTGGACTTGAGGAAGGGAGGCTCATATGCCTAACTACCTTGTGGGTCATGAGACCTGTGGGGGTCAGGAACTCCTGCACTAACCCTTTCTTCCCAGAGAAGGTAAGTGATGGAGGAAGAGAGAAAGGAGTTATCTTCCTGGTGCTGCTGGGAGGGACTATGGGCAGCTCTTCTGGTAGCAGGTCTTGAGGCCAGTTGGTCAGGTGGAAGATGATCAGGGAGGGAAAGAGCCACCAGTGGCAGTCTGTGAATCAAAACTACATGAATGAATGACCACTGGGGTTGGGAAGGGTGTCAGCTGGCTTTACTAGGACTTTCTGGGCTTATATGAGGCTGTTTGGCTAATATTGGTTTATTAAAAGCATGATTTGGCTTTTATCCTGCTTCTCAAGTACTCAAGAATTCCAGTAGCAGCTGAGCCCTGGACGTACAGTTTCCTTGAACCTGAATGGATCATCCTTATCATAAGAGGCAGAATTATTATAGGCTAAGGAGACTCTGCTCTCCCGGACCTCTGCAGGGGTCTTTCCTAGAGAAGTAAGAGGATGGAGAACAATTAGCTCCAGTTTCCAGGTTGGCCCAGTGGTGAGTTTCAATGGGACCCAAATCCAGATTCTTCCTTTCTACAGCCTCACCTCTGAGGAGTGGCTCTGCAGAGTAAAGAGCAAGGCAAAGCTCCCGAGAGGCTCTGGGTCTCTGAGGGTGGGGAGTCCCTTGTTCCAAGATGGTGAGGGGACAGTGTGCCAGTGAATCTGTTCCTCCAATGAGCCCAAAGAAACAAGCCGTGTGGCCAGCTCAACTTTATTTTTAAATATTTATTTATTTATTGGAAGAGTGCAAGTGGGGGAGGGGCAGAGAGAGGGGGACAGAGGATCTGAGGCCGGCTCTGTGCCGACAGGCTGACATCAGCCAGCCTGATGTGGTGCTCGGACTCACGAGCTGTGAGATCATGACCTGAGCCGAAGTCAGCTGCTCAACTGACTGAGCCACCCAAGTGTCCCCCAACTTTTATCTTTCAGTGGGGTGGGAAGTGGTGAGTGGTGTCGGGGCCAGCAGAGGTAGTGAGGGTGGAGAAAAGTGAGGCATGCCCAACCCTATACACTTCTGCTCAGGGAAGAATGTGAGCATCAATCCTACCAATGGAAAAGTGCTGGGGTAGGAGACTCTTGAATTTAGGAGAAAATACAGACCTGGGTTTCAATCCCAGCTCTGCAATTTACTAGCCGAATAGCATGAGTTAATTCTCTTCATCTCTTTGAGTTTCAGCTTCTTATTTATTTATTTTTTTTGTAAAAGTAAGATCATATTTTGGTAAGTTGTTTACCAGATACAATAAAGTAGTGATGAGGAAAAGCCCATTACAGGGTCTGGCACATATCTTACACCCTGTACAAAAAAAAAAATCAACTCAAAATGGAATAGACTTGAATGTAAGACCAGAAACCACAAAATTCCCAGAAGAAAACATAGGCAGGAAACTCTCGGACATCAGCCTTAGCAACATTTTTATGGATTTGTCTGCCCAGGCAAGAAAAACAAAAGCAAAAGCAAACAGTTGGAACCAGATCAAACTAAAATGCTTTTGCACAGTGAAGGAAACTACCAACAATATAAAAAGGCAAACTACTGAATGGGAGAAGATATTTGCAAATCATATAACCAATAAGTGGTTAAATATCCAAAATATATAAGGAACTCATACAACTGAAGAACAAAAAGCAAAGGATCCACTCAAAAATGGGCAGTGGATCTGACTAGACATTTTTCCAGAGAAGACATACAGATGGTCAACAGACTAATACATACAGATGCTCAATACTGATTCTAATACTGATATATACAGATTCTCAACAACACCAATCATCAGGGAAATAAAAATCAAAACCACAATGAACTATCACTGTACACCTGTCAGAATGGCTAGCAGCAAAACGACAAGAAATAAGAAGTGTCGATGAGGATGTGGAGAAAAGAAAACCTTGGTGCATTGTTGGTGCACCAAGTTTCCTCCCAAATTTAAAAATAGAGCACTGGGTGTTGTATGGAAACCAACTTGACAATAAGTTATATTTAAATCAATCAATTAATCAATAAAAATAGAGCTACCATATGAGGGGCACCTGGGTGGCTCAGTCGGTTAAACACCTGACTTTGGCTCAGGTCATGATCCCGCAGTTCGTGGGTTCAAGCCCTACTTCAGACTCTGCGCTGACAGTCTGGAGCCTGCTTGGAGTTCTCTCTCTCCCTCTCTCTCTGCCTCTACCCTGCTCATGCTCTCTCTCTCAAAAATCAATTTAAAAAATTAAAAGAAAAATGGAGCTACCATCTGATCCAGCAAGCCACTGCTGAGCATCTATCTGAAGAAGACACAAACACTACTTCAAAAAGACAGATGTTAATTGCAGCATTATTTACAATAGCAAAGGTATGGAAGCAATGTAAGTGTCCATCGAAGTGGATAAAGAAGATGTGGTATGTATACACACACATACACACACACGGTATATTATTCAGCCATAAAAAGGAATGAAATCTTGTCATTTGCGACATGGGTGGATCTGGAGTGTATTACAGTCAGTAAAATAAGACAGAGAAAGACAAATACCATGTGATTTCACTTACATGTGGAATAAAAACAAACAAAACAAAATAAAATTCAGACCCATAGATACAGAGAATAGATTAGTGGTTGCCAGAGGGTAGGCATTTGGGGGTCGGGAAGGGGATTAAGAAGTGCAAAATTCCAGGGGCGCCTGGGTGGCTCCGTCAGTTAAGCGTCTGACTTTGGCTCAGGTCATGATCTCATGGTTTATGAGTTTGAGCCCCATGTCGGGCTCTGTGCTACAGTTCAGAGCCTGGAGCCTGCTTTGGATTCTCTCTCTCTCTCTCTCTCTCTCTCTCCCTGTCCCTCCCCCATTTGTGCTCTGTCTCTCTCTCAAAAATAAATAAAATGTAAAAAAAAGAAGTACAAAATTCCAGTTATAAAATAAGTAAGTTGGGGCACCTGGGTGGTTCATTTGGTTAATCGTAGGACTCCTGATTTTGGATCAGGTCATGATCTCACGGTTTGTAGTTCAAGCCCCGTGTCAGGCTCTGTGCTGACATTATGGAGCCTGCTTAGGATTCTCTCTCTCTGCTCCTTCCCCACTCACACTCATGCTCCCTCTCTCTTTCTCTCTCTCTCTCTCTTTCAGAATAAATAAACAAATAAACTTAAAAAAATAAGTCATGAGAATGTAATGTACTGCATGGGGAATATGGTCAATAGCATTGTATTAACTTTGCACGGTGACAGATGGCAACTAGAAACTTATAGTGGTGACCATTTCCCAGCGTATACAAATGTCAAATCACTATGTTGTACACCTGAAACTAATACAATATTGTATATCAATTATATCTCTGTAATAAAAAATAAAGAATCAGTCTTTTTGAAAGATTAGGCATTTTCGTCACCAGGGGGACTGAGATACCGCAAGGAATACTTTGGTCTTCTTCCCAGGGGTTCATAATTCCATAGACTGAGACTCTGGTTATGTGTATGGGGCAAGGGACATTACACTCTGTGTGATTGAATGTGTGATTCATTTGACACTGAGAATAAAACCGGGTTGAATAATAAGAAAATACAAGCCTCAGAGGATATGAGAGAAAGCCTTGAAATCATTGTCAAATCATAAATTAACACCTATAACAAGAGTAGAAATTTACCCTGAATTTAGGACACACTGTTTTCATTTTTTTTCTACTGAGTTTAAATGCTTCCCATAAATTCCAAATATCTGGGGGCTATAAAGATGATTAAACACCTGAAATGTAGTTCCCTGGGACATAAGAAGAAAAATATTAAGCACTTTCTTAAAGTCCATGAGTGAGGACTGAGTTATGGTTGCTTTGAATGGTGAGACTTGTGCCTTCTCTACTGAGGTCAAAAGGAAATAAAGAGAAAGGAAATCAATAGGAAAATGAGCCTTATGCTTGAATCATTATTTTCTTCTCCCATCAAGCAGCTGCAATTTGTTTGTATAAGTTAACAGTAAAGTAGTTTAAAACATACTAAAACCTTGAAAGCCAGTGTGGGGGCAGTAGTGTGAACGGAAAGATCCTTGCTCCTTCATCATTCTACCCCCTCGGTGCCCCCTCCACCACCTTTCATCCATCGTGTGAGCATGACTCATGCCTTAATGCTGCTATGACATTACATATTTATATGGTGATTCATCTTTTAAGAGAGTTTGTGCCTCGCCTTACAAACAGTCCAGCAAGTATAGTCCACATTCTGTCAGATCTTCCCACAAATACTGAACTCTGACATTCCCAGTGCCCAGAAACACTATGCTGCTTGTCGCCTTGCTTGTTACGAATGGGTCCTTGCCTACAGCTTGATATCCTTTTTAAAATTCATGTTTATTTATTTATTTTGGGAGAGAGACAGAGAGCATGAGTGGGGGAGGGGCAGAGAGAAAGGGAGAGAGAATGCCAAGCAGGATCCCCACTGTCAGCATGGAGTTCAACATGGGTCTTGATCCCACAAAATGCAAGATCATGACCTGAGCCCAAATCGAGAGTTAGATGTTCAAGTCAATAAGTATTCAATGAACACCAATTTTCAGGTCCTTCTCTTTGATGTGTGAGGTGCATTTGTAGCAGGCTGACCAGCTGGCATCCAGGGATTGGGGGCAGAGGTCTCTTACCCACAAGATTTATTATCTCCATCCCAAGGTTCCAGGCTAGTAAGTGGCAGATTTGAACCCGGGTGTCCTTGATCTTAAGGGAGAAGCAGGGAGTGACAGAGAAGATTAACCGGGAGATTTAGATAGATTCTGAAGCTGGCCCACCATCACCAGCAGGGAATTTTTCACATTTTTTTGGCATGCACTTGCTTCAGTGAGCTGAGTTTATTTGATGTGTTGAAACAGACGGACATCAAGTACATACTTAGCACAATCCCAAGTACTATGGGGTTAAAAAGTGCCCACCAGGACCTCATTTCCACTGCCTCTGTCACTACAGACTTGAGTCAAAGGGGAACAAAGCTGGAGTCTTGGATGTTATGGAAGCTCAGGAATCAAGAACTAATACACAGGGTTAGGCTGATAGCTGAAACCAACTGCAAAAAGGACCAGCCACAGAGCTCAGGTCAGGAGAGAAAGGCAGTCAACTTGCAAGCTTGGAGAAGTCCCCTAAAGGTGGTGGAGCCTGGAGAAGTCCCCTAAAGGTGGTGGAGTAATAGGGCAGAAGACCTGCTAGGGCTTTCTGGGCAAGCCTTTCTTCTCTGTCGGAATGACCCCATTTTGTAATTTTGATGGTTTTCTTGCCCAGAAGCCTAGCTTCTCTCTAGCTGGTTCCTTGACTTGAGGCTCATTCTGGGGCCTTGGAGGCTCTGTCCTGCCTCTCCCTGCATGTGCAGAACTGGCAGATCGTCCCCTGGCCCACTGTTTAAGGTCCCACTGGCAATATCGCTCGCATAGTGACCACTTCTTGCTGCCTCAGTCTTGAATACCAACTGCTGCTTGGGTTCGTTGCCCTTTTTCTCCCCCACTAGTGGATCTCACTCTAGTGTCTTGACCTGAATTATGTCTTGGGTCACAGTAGCCTCTAGCATTGCATCTCACCTTCACCCCAGAAGGAAGACGCCTTTGCGGTTAGTATCCCCAGCTGCTGTCTCGCTACCGTATGAAGTTGTTGAGCTGATCCTTGCTTTGATCCTCATTCTGCCTCAGTGATTCATCAAAGGGTGTCTCAAATCTGAATCTTGCTCTCAGAGAGGCTGCAATCTTGTGGATAAGCAAAAAGTAGGCAAGCAAAACAGATTTAGAGCATTGCAAAGTAGGACACAGTCCACTGTGTCCAGCTGTGTAATGTGACATGGTCCGAAGTCGGAGAAAGGAAAGCAGCACAGAGCGCTAGAACCAGGAAAGGCTCCATGGAGGAGGGGAAGCATGCATTGGACTGTAAGGATAAAGTCAGTCATTTATTTCCCCATCCTGGCTATAGTTGCTCCATGCTTCCCTTGGGAGAATGGGAGTTCTAAAGCATGTGATCTCCCAGGTCCCTGTTTTTGTATACATGCATGCCAGCTAAGGGGACTAGGTGGATGAGAAGACCACACTTACCTCTAGATGGCCATCAAGGACTATTAGTTAGGAAAGCAGCTACTGACCAACAGATATTAAGCGTTGGCTGCTTGCCCATGTAGGTAATGATCAGAATGAAATCCACTCTTCTGCCAAATGAAAATGGATAAAACCTTAGAAAATAAAGAGATGGCTTCTTTGACAGGGAGGCGGAAGCAGCTTCTATCAGTAGTAGCAGGTGCTTCCTTTTCAAGTAAGGCTGCATGGAAGTTAAGAGCGTGGGTGGGAGGGGAGCTGGGGTTGTGTGCTGCACAGAAGCAATGATATAGGGCTTGTGAATCAGAAGCTTATATACAAGCTACATGTGGAACTTTGAGGAATTGCATGTGTCAGCTCAATTCCTCCTCTGGGATTCTAATACAGTAGGTCTGGGGGGAAGGGGGGTGTAAGGTACCTATCTCCAGTTAGATCAGAAGGAGACATGGTTATAATCCTCACCCAAATCCTAAGCCCACCTGAAGCCTGGGAAATGCTGACTGAATGAATAACAGAACCATTTCAAGAAGAGATGGGACCTGGAAACCCAGTGGGTCAGTGTTTCTCAAAGGGTGGTCTGTAGGCCCCTAGCACTGGAATGACCCCAGATCTAATGAGTCAGATCTCTAAGCGGTGGCAGCCAGAAATCTCTCCTTTTAATGAACACACCAGGGCAGCAGATACTTAGGTACTTGCATGCTAAGGTTTGAGAACCATACAACAAACTTTGGTTTGTTAACTACAGAAGTATAGGAGCCCGCCAAGCTCATACAAATAGTAAGTGTTACAAATAGTAAGTGTTAGAGGTGGGATTCCAATCCAGATCTGGCTGAATCTGAAATACACCCTTGTTCTGTCACTGTCATGTCGAGTGGCCTCTGAAGAGCAGGCAACAGGAGGGATTCCAGGCTGGCAATGCTTAGAGAGGGACGGCTGGAGGATGACAGAGCGTGGCAAGAGACAAAGGGGACCCCTTCACAAAAACTGATAGGTTGAGGCAGGACCTCAACCTCAGAGGGAAGGAGGAGGCTAGTTAATGCCTTTGGCCAGCAGGGGTCCAGGAAGAAGGACTAGTACAGGAGCCCAGCGTCTGCGAGAGAGCTATCAGGCGGGGACCTGGTCTTCAGAAATAAGAAAACGACGCAGGCTGGGGAATCAGTAAGGATTAATTTCAAAATTAAGGATTAGTGTCTGATTAGTACCCACATCTGAAAAGTGCTCCTAGATGGATACACACTCATTCCTGGATAGGCAGCCCTGCTCTCTTATGTGACATACAGTTGTAAATGCTGATTACCTGATACTAATTTGAAGGCTACTGGGAAGGTTCCATGATTACGCCCATAGATCAAAGATTCCCACACGGCTCCTAGTCTTTCTGCCACCACCAAACCAATCATTCTACAGAGACTCTCTTTTTTACATGCTGACCTTAGTAGAGCAGCTCAACCCCCAACTCCTGGTCTTTTTCCCATGATAAATATTTATCTTTTTTTTTTTTTTTTTTTTTTGATGTTCCACATCGAATCTCCTTTCTTACGTTGGAAGAAATTCTGCCCCTAGAAGTTTTACTGAAAAGCAGATCTTGACTCTGATGTAAAGGTCAGATAAATGACACAGGCTCCTCCAATCAGATAAAACCATCTGACTGTGGCCCTTCGTTCGGAGTTCACCAGTGGCTGTTGAGGACCGCTCATAGTGGTTTCTGTGGAGTGCCCTTGATGGTGGGTCTTGGTGCTTAGCCTCTCTTATTCCCAGTGGTTCTGCACATGACCCAACATACTTCGAATGAATTACTTTTCCACGTAGACCAATCAGAATGTATCAAGTTTCCAATAGGAGAAAAGAAATCACCCTAGGCCTTCAACTGGGGGAATTTAATATCAGGAATTTCATGCAGGGTGATGGAAAAGCTTGAAAAGCCAAATCCAAAATGGTGAGACAACCCAAAAAGTAACAGGTGCAGAGTCACCTGTTAATAGGTGTGGACTCAAGGTGGGAGGAAGTGTGTTTTCAGATACCACAGGCTGGAGCTGCCCCACGTGACCTTGGACCCTGCATGGCCTCTTTGGTGGAAGGTGGAACTAAAAGACACAAGCTGAGTCAGAAATGGCCTTAGGCAACACGAGAAAGGGAAAGTACTGCTTCTCCCCTCCTCCTGACCACCAGGCTGCCACCAGTGCACCACTGGCAGAGGCTACCCAAGGCCACCTGCAAGAGACTGTCATCGTTCCCTGCCCTACAGAACAGAGCAAGGGAAAGGCAGGAAACGGATATGAGAGACAACACACAAGTGACCAGCCCATGGAGTTTGTCTTTGTTGCTGATAAGATGCTAAAGGGAACATCTGTAAGTGAAACACAAAAATATACTGGAAGTCAGAACCTACAGGTTGGGTCTTTTTTAGGGCAAGTGATATTTCAGCAGAAAGACAACAGGTACATAGAGTCATTACAAACTACTTAGAAATGCTAGCAGCCATGTATGTTTATTTTTCACTGTCTCATACTCAGGCTGTTGGCCCTTTCTCCTCCAGCCTGGAATCCTAGGGCAGTCATTATCCTTTGTGACAGGTTACCAGGAATAACCACCTCTCTGCCCAAATTTCCAGTCCTTTCTGGATTTCTCTTAGCTGCTTGATCCTGAAATTTTTGTCCCATCGACTGGTTAGAGTACCATAACTTGTGAGAATGAATGAAGTCATTAGGTCACCAGGAGGGTGCTAGACACATGGCAGAAGAGGGACCCAGAGTTGGGAGAAGCCCCAAACACTTTTTTGTGATTTCACTCAGAGCTGCCTCCGGGCCCATGGGGAGATGGGAAGGGTCTACCCTCAGGTAGAAGACTCTATCACTGTAGTTTATGATCCTAAGACCTCAGCTTCTTGAGTTCCTTTTTCTTGCTTTGCTCTAATGCCAAACCAAAATTAGGGACTGAGTTTTTTCAACTTGGTACCTCCAGTGCTTCACATAGAACAATATAAGTGTGGTGAGAAATGAGTGAATAGTGAGAAAAAGAATGAATGAATAACAGCCACTATGACAACCAAGGCATACACTCTCCATTGTGTGGCCATATGAAATAAATGTCCCCTAAAAGGCAATATGCCTCTTCTGTGCTTTCTTCCTGGAGATGAGCATGTATATCTCACTATCTTTGCTGCTGTAAGAAGGAAGATGATGGGAATCCCAAAAGCTCCAAACATGCAGGCAAGGATATGGCAAAAAGGCAAGGCTATGGCTCTTTCTCTTTGTTACTCCAAAGCGATGGCTCAGAGGCCAAGAATGGCACTATGTTGACTTGAGCCCACTTTTCTGCCTTTGACCTACATCCACAGTCATAATACAGACCAAGTCAGGTTGGTGTAGAAAATTTCCCTGGGGAGACCTACAAGCTATCCCTTTTTTTTTATTATTTTTTATTTTTTTTTATTTTTTATTTTTTCAACGTTTATTTATTTTTGGGACAGAGAGAGACAGAGCATGAACGGGGGAGGGGCAGAGAGAGAGGGAGACACAGAATCGGAAACAGGCTCCAGGCTCTGAGCCATCAGCCCAGAGCCCGACGCGGGGCTCGAACTCACGGAGCGCGAGATCGTGACCTGGCTGAAGTCGGACGCTTAACCGACTGTGCCACTCAGGCGCCCCAAGCTATCCCTTTTTAAGTGTGTGTGTGGGGGGTTGGTTTCTATGATGGGGAGAAAATGGAACCTGTTACCCCAAAAGCCAAATTCAATTAGTTTTCACTATGGTAAAAGAAAATAAAAGCAAGGAGAGATCTTAGTTCACAAAGTTTGTCTGTTGTGTATGACTTCCCATTATGAGTGACTGTTCTAATGGCAAGAGAGTTTTAAAGTCTTTGTAGCTTGGGAATGACTGGGCATCCATTGATGGGCTTCCTCTGCCTCCACCTACTTCTCCATGAAAGCCTGCGTACACACACACACACACACACACACACACACACATGCACATGCACACACTGGTGTTCTCTTGCCAGCTCTGACATCTCCTTCTTACTGTTAATTTATGATTCCTCGGCCCTGGTGTCTGTTTTTGGCTGATGCTAAAGTGACCAGTCTCCCTTTGGAGATTTTTGGGAAACTCCAGGAAGCTGGAAAAGATCAGGATGTGGAATTAACATCTGGTTGGGTGAATAATGAATACGAGGGACACCTAAAGCTTGCCAGAGACCAGGAACACATGCTCCTTAAGGGGGAAGTGTCACCACATCTCCTGGGTGGCCCATTTTCTTCTTGATAGGAGAATGGACACAAGATTGCCCTAAAACTGGCTTTTTGAAAAGATTTTTTTTTTTGACCAATACCCAGGGTCTCAACTTTAAAACTGGAATCTCTTGACCCAGAGTGGTAGGAGTAGGTATGAAAGTGAGAGCCACTAGGGAGTCCCAGGACCCCAACTAGCAGCTCTTTCTTTCTGGGGTCCTCTTATCAACCCCAAAGAGAATATCTGGATCACTTTCCATGGTGCTGTACTTTCCACAGGGCTGTACCCTGGCCATCCAGACGAGAGAAAGCGCATATTTGGGAGCATTTCTTTAAATACCAGCAATGTGTCTCTCTGTTTCTCACACTTCATGTGTAAGAGAGAGAGAGAGAGAGTGTGTGTGTGTGTGTGTGTGTGTTTCCTTCACTCACACCTTCTTTTTTTTCTTAAAGATTTTATTTTTAATTTATTTTTTTATTTGAAAGAAAGAGAGAGAGCATGTGGAAAGGGGCAGAGGGAGGGAGGGAGGGGGAGAGAGAGAGACAGAGAGAGACAGAGAGAGAGAGTGTTTCACGCAGGCTCCACACTCAGCATGGAGCCTGACACAGGGCTCAACCCCACAACCCTGGGATCATGACCTGAGCTGAAATCAACAGTTGGATGCTCAGCTGACTGAGCCACCCAGGTGCCCCTTAAAGATTTTTTTTTTAGTCTTTTACTTTATTTTTGAGAGAGAGAGAGAGAGACAGCATGTGAGCAGGGGAGGAGCAGAGAGAGAGGGAGACACAGAATCCAAAGCAGGCTCCAGGCTCCGAGCTGTCAGCACAGAGCCCGACGCGGGGCTCGAACCCACGAGCTGTGAGATCATGACCTGAGCCGAAGTCAGACGCTCAACCGACTGTGCCACCCAGGCGCCCCTAAAGATTTTATTTTTAAGTAATCTGTATACTTAATGTGGGGCTTGAACTCACAACCCCAAGGTCAAGAGTCACATGTCCTACTGACTGAACCAGCCAGGTGCTCCTCACTAGCACCTATTTCTCTTCCTTATTCTTTTCCATTATCTCTCTTTCTTTGTCTCTCTAGTTCTGTCTCCTCCTACCTCTGTCTCATTCTCTGCCTTTATCTTGTCTCTTTCTCTCTCCTTTGTTTTCTCTGCTCAGGTTTCTCAGTCTTCCTCCTCTGCCTGTTGTACTGAGTTTGAAAAGTGACTCCCCACCCCCCCCCATCCTGCCACCAAATTCATGTCCTACCCAGGGCCCCAAAATGTGACCTTGTTTGGAAATAGGGTTGTTATAGACGAAACTGGCTAAGTTAAAATGAAACCACAGGGGAGCAGCGTGGGCCCTTAATGCCATACGATGGTGTCCCGGTAAGGAGAGAAGAGATTCAGAAACAGACTCATCCATGGAGCATTCATGTGATGACAGAGGCAGAGATATAAGCGATGCAGGGCCACGCCGAGGAATGCCAAGGACTTCTGGCAATCGCCAGAAGCCAGGACGAGGCAAGAAAGGATTCTTCCCTGGAGCCTCCAAAGAGAACATGGCCCTGCTGACATCTTGAGTTCAGACTTCTAGCTCCCAGGACTGTGGAAAAATATGTTGTTTGAAGTCATCCAGTTTGTGGCAATTTGTTACATCAGCCCCAGGAAACGAATACATTTATCACTAGGTTTCTGCATATTTCTCTTCCCCAGCCACAGCTCATTTTTTCAGATACAAACCATTAACCTCATCCGTCGCATTTCTGGCATCAGATATTGACTGGCTCTTTCTCTTTGAGGGCAGAGCTCACATCTGCTGGACCCGCTGCTCCACAACTGTGTGGGGTGCTCCGCTGCTACGAAGGGTCAGGGTTTGTAAATATTTCACCAAGGGAGCCTCCTTTTGACCTGATCCTCCCGAGGGAGTACGCCTCCTTCAAAAAGCGCAGAAAGACACAAGAGTCGGTTTTAAATCTCCACGTGGCCTTGGGCAAGTCTCTTAACCTCTCTGTGCTCCAACGTCTTCACTAATAAAATAAGGAAACCACTTCTGACTTGCCTGCCTCCAGAGAATGTGGTTAATGTGAAAGAATCTTTGAAGGTGCAGAGAAGGATGCAGGGCAATTTTCCAGCCCTCTCTTATCCAAACTTAGGAAGCTGGGGTGAAAGTAAATAGTTCTTGAACACTGAGAAATGACAGGGACTTTTTTGGAATATTATTACATTGAATCCTCAAAGCGACCTACCAGACAGGTGATTCCCATTTTTTAAGTGAGGAGAAAAACTGACTTGAACAGCAGTGAAGAAATGTCACTTGCATGAGAAATGGGAAAATTCCTAATTAAACTCAGATTTCCTGATTCCCAGTCAAGAAGTTATTCTACTACATTCATTACACTGTGACCTTCTACTATGTTGCTTGATTTATTTTTTAATGACCTACTTCCTTCTTACCTTGTCATCTCAGGAGAAGATACGAACCCAATAGACTCTGAGTCCCTTTTGTAAGAGGAGATTTTTACAAGTATGAATTTTACCAACATGTCTAGAAACCCTAGAGGAAATGTTTTGGTAGAGTAATTGATGAGAACAGACAAGGGTCTATCAGGAAGTAAAGGGTTTGGGTGTTTGTAAAACTGAATTTCTTTGTTAATGTTTATTTATTTTGAGAGACAGAGAAGGGGAGTGATCGGTGAGAGAGGAGAGAGAGAGAATCCCAAGCAGGCTCCGCGTTGTGAGCGCAAAGCTTGATGCGTGGCTTGATTTCATGAGAACCAGGAGATCAGGACCTAAGCCGAAATCAAGAGTCACTTAACCGACTGAGCCACCCAGGTGCCCCTGTAAAACTGAATTTTAAGCAAACCTTTGGAAGGGACATAGGAAAGACTGCATCCAGAAAGTAGGATTCAGAAGTCACAGTGGGAAAGAGCATACTGAGCCCATGCTTTGCAGGGGGTAGGAGGGTGGGGGGGACAGTTTGGAGATGTAGAATTTTACCTGCATGCTGTGTGCGTCTGTGATATGTATGTTTCTGTGTCAGACAGAAAGAGAATTCCTTTTATGTCTTAGGCATCTTCTGAAAAGTGCTTGCTTCAGAAGTCACCACTTTCTCCCCCACTGATTTTTTCCGCTTTCTATACGTCTTCCCACTGGCTGAGTCTTTCCTTTCCTTCGGGAGCGACAGGAACGCGGGCTCCTTCCTTAGACATATTTATCTGGCATCTGACTCACTGCGGAGGGAGCAGACCCTTTTTCTTCCCTTCTCTAAGTCCCAATTGTGGCTTTCATCTTCCCACCCTGAGTGTGATTAGGGTGAAGAAAAGCTCGTAAAAAAGAAAATCAAACGTTGGGTAATTACGGCCCATAATTTGTTTATCTTTAAGAAGCCCACATTGGAGGAGCATTCTTCACTCTGAGGATCCCGGCATAGGCAGATGCATCATTTATACTGAAGTATATTATCTGCTGTGATATTTATGATGAAATGAGTTTGCCAGCCATCGCCTATCAGGTCATAAACATCTTACTCAAGCTTGAAAAATGGCTTTTAATACAGTCCTGTTGCAAGATTGGGATGGATGTGCAATATGTGACTTTCCCACTTCTGCTCCCAGGAATAGGGTATGCAGGGCTGTGTCCCAGGGTGGGGTCCATGTTTGTCAGCCTCATCTGTACCCCACCCCCTCATCGGTCCGGTGAGACCACAGGTCCTTGAAAACAAAGTCCATATCTTACTCATCTGTGCGTCCCTTGTGTCAGGCACATGGCTGATTGTAAACAAATCAATAAAATGGAATAAAATGAATGGATTCACATGCAAGAATGTTTAGATTCTAGGAGTGTAACCTCAGGAATTCCTGAGGAAAAATAGAATAAATACTTAGCATCGCTTGAGATTATTTTTTTCCATTCATTTATCCAATTATGCATTTGCTAATTCATTCAACAAACGCTCATAAGAACTATTTGTGCAAGGCTCTGTACTAGGTGCTGTGTGGGCTAAAATGATAACTAAGACATGGCGTCTACTTTCAAGTAGCTTATGGTCTAGTATCGAAGGTAAGACAGAAATAAATAGTACAGAGAGGATAACAAAGCCATCAAAATGCTATGAGTGTTCTGAAGATGAACAGATCACTGCTAGCCAGAGGCACAGGCAAGAGTGAGCGTTTGAATAAGATTAGAACGAATGGTGTTTTTGTTTTTTGTTTGCAAGAAAAATAAATCAAAGCTCATCTAGCTTTAGATGTTCCTAGGGAGTCGGTTGTGATAGCTAATGGAATCTAAGGAAGTACTCAACAAACAAGTCACAGGCAGGATTGGAAGCGGAGATCCTCTGGAGCCTCAATAGGGGAAAGTATGGCCCTTCCCTTGAGAGGTCCACTGTCCATGTGCTTCAGTGCCAATGATTCTGTCTTTCTTGACCAACCTTCAACTTCTGAGACATATGATTAACCAAGCCGTATGCCAGGAGCTCAGCCCCTAAACCAGTTAGCTATGGCCAGAGGACCTATCGCTAGAAACATGGCTGCCAAGACCCGCTTTGGCAGTGGAAACCATTTCCAGGGAATAATGAATAAGAACTGGGGAACCTCTCTGGCAAGGGCCCTCACAGAGGGGTAAGATTTGGAAGTTTACAGACAACGGCACGGAGGACATCTCAGGTGTGGCGAAGTACAGGGCTGAAAGCCTTCCCACCAGGACCCTTGGCTTTGGTTCCCATCTGTCCTTGTGGCCTCTGCTGTGTTCATTCACCCTCAGTTCTCTCCTTCCAGAGGGATTTGGGTTGAGTGTATTCTCCTGTGAACCCGTGTGTGAATGCAAGTGTAAGCACGAGTGACTGTGATCATGCACGAGCGTGAGTATGTGCATGCATGAACAGACGTGGCAGTGTCTGAGTGTGTGTGGGCCGGTGCGAGTGTGCGTGTGTGCGTGAGTCTGTACGCGTAGGTAGGTGCGAGTGTGATTATGTTTTGGGCAGTGGGGTGGGGAGATCACAATCAACAGCCGGTCTGAACCTCCTCACGCCAAATGAGCTTCTTCCTAGCACAGCTTTTACGCGCCATTATGCGAGAGGGGGTCCCTTGTCCTCCACCTGAGAAAATCACTAAAATGACTAAATGTCCTCTTTGGTTACCCTGCCTTCTCTATGTGCCAGCCCAGACAGTGAGGAAGAGCAGGGGAGACCCCCCCCCCGCCCCGTCCTGCAGTACAACCACAACGTCTTCATGTCCGAACCCACCGATTTCTTTCCTGCAGCGGAAGTTCATTTCATCCTCTTGAACTTTCTGTATTTGCTCCTTATGATAATCCCTAGGCTGAATACAGCCACCTCCCTCTCTCTCCCCAGCTACCTCTTTCGGAGGCAAAACAACTCTGGTTCCGTCCACTACTGTGTGCTCCCCTTTCCCAGTTCCCGAATGCACGGGCTGCTCCACTGTTAACGCCTTCTGCTTCTCCAGTTTCTTCTTGCTTCTCTCTGTCTGCTGAAGCCCCATGTTTTCCCAACAGCTTAAGAGGGTAGACTTGGCTTCCTTCTCTCTACTGAGGATCAAATAGAGATGTCTGCCTCCTGAGGAGGGTCTGTATGTCTCAGTAGAGAAGTCATTTGCAAAGGCTGATAGGATGGAGTATTAAAGTCCCCTATAATCATGGTATTATTATCTGTACATTTATTTATGTTTGTGATTAACTGATTTATATATTTGGGTGCTCTACATTGGGGGCATAAACATCTACAATTGTTAGCTCTTCTTGATGGATAGACCCCTTAATTATGATATAACACCCTTCTTTATCTCTTTTTACAGTCTTTGTTTTAATATCAGTTTGTTATTATATCTACGGTTTGTTTGATAGAAGTATGGCTACTCTGGCTTTACTTTTTCTTTTTTTTCTTTTCTCTTTTCTTTTTTTTTCTTTTTCTTTTTTTTGACATCCAGGTGTCAAAAAATGATAGGTGGTTCTCCATCCCCTCAAGTTCAATCTGCAGGTGTCCTTGGGTCTAAAATGAATCTCATGGGGCGCTTGGGTGGCGCAGTCGGTTAAGTGTCCGACTTCAGCCAGGTCACGATCTCGCGGTCCGTGAGTTCGAGCCCCACGTCGGGCTCTGGGCTGATGGCTCGGAGCCTGGAGCCTGTTTCCGATTCTGTGTCTCCCTCTCTCTCTGCCCCTCCCCCGTTCATGCTCTGTCTCTCTCTGTCCCAAAAAAAAATAAATAAACGTTGGAAAAAAAAAATTAAAAAAATAAAAAATAAAAAATAAATAAATAAATAAAATGAATCTCATGTAGGCAGCATATAGATGGGTCTTGTGTTTTATCCATTCTGATACCCTATATCTTTTGATTGGGGCATTTAGTCCATTTATATTCAGAGTGATTATTGAAAGATATGGATTTAGTGTCACTGTGTTATCTGTAGGTTTCAGGCTTGTGGTGATATCTCTGGTGCTTTGTGGTCTTTGCTGCTTTCCATTCACAGAGTCCCCCTTAGGATCTCCTGCAGGGCTGGTTTAGTGGTCATGACCTCCTCCAGTTTTTGTCTGTCTGGGAAAGCCTTTATCTCACCTATTCTGAATGACAGCCTTGCTGGGTAAAGGCTTCGTGGCTGCATATGTTTCCTATTCAGCACACTGAACATTTCCTGCCACTCCCTTCTGGCCTGCCAAGTTTCAGTGGACAGGTCTGCTACTACCCTATGTGTCCATCCTTGTAGGTTAAGTCCTGTTTGTCACTCTGCTTTTAGATTTCTCTCTTTATCTTTGCCAGTTTCACTATGATATGTCATGGTGTTGACTTGTTTTTGTTGATTTTGAAGGGAGTTCCCTGTGCCTTTTAGACATGGATGTCTGTTTCCTTCCCCAGATTAGGGAAGTTCTCGGCTATTATTTGTTCAAATAAACCTTCTGCCCCTTTGTCTCTCTCTTCTTCTGGAACTCCTATGATACAGATATTATTTCATTTCATTGAATCACTTAGGTCTCTAAATCTCCCCTCATAGTCCAGTAATTTCCTTTTCCTCTTTTTTATCAGCTTCATCATTTTCCATCATTTTATCCTCTATTTCACCTATTCTCTCCTCTGCTTCTTCCATCCTTGCTGTCACCACATCTAATTTATCTTGCATCTCATTTGCAGCATTTCTTAATTCATCATGACTATGTCTTACATTTTTTAAATGTAAATTTAAAAAATTTACATTAATTTTTTTTTTTTTTTGAGAGAGAGAGAGAGAGAGCACAAGCAGGGGAAGGGCAAAGAGAGTGGGAGACACAGAATCCTAAACAGGCTCCAGGCTCTGAGATGTCAGCACAGAGCCCAACATGGGGCTTGAACCCATGGACTGTGAGATCGTGACCTGAGCCGACATTGGACGCTTAACCAACTGAGCCGCCCGGTCGCCCCTCATTGTCACTATTTCTTAGGTCTTTGATCTCTGCAGCAATGGATTCTCTGTGGTCCTCTATGCTTTTTTCAAGCCCAGCTATTAGTCTTATGACTATTATTCTAAATTCTTGTTCAGATATATCATTCCTGTCTGTTTTGAGCAATTCTCTGACTGTCATTTGTTCCTGGAATTTCTTTTGAGGGGAATTCTTCCATTGTGTCATTTTGGCTAGTTTTCTTTTACATGTTTTTTTTTTTTTTTAATTTTTTTTTTTTAACGTTTATTTATTTTTGAGACAGAGAGAGACAGAGCATGAACGGGGGAGGGTCAGAGAGAGGGAGACACAGAATCTGAAACAGGCTCCAGGATCTGAGCTGTCAGCACAGAGCCCAATGCGGGGCTCGAACTCACGGACCGCGAGATCATGACCTGAGCCGAAGTCGGCCGCCCAACCGACTGAGCCACCCAGGCGCCCCTCTTTTACATGTTTTAATAGCTTGTTATGTGTCCTGCCCCTGCGAGCACTACCATATTAAAAAGGGGTCATCTGCTGCAGGGCCTGGCACTTCAGGAAGTGTTTTTGGAGTGTTGTGTGTACTCTGTGGTTGTGTATTTGGCTTCTCTATCCCACTGCTCATGGTGATGGATTGTTTGGGCCTTCCACCAGGTGTGCTTTGATTTGTTCATGGAAGTAACCCTGGGAAAAAGGAAAGGGTGGGGGGAACCTTATCCCACACAAAGAAAGAAATGAAAGGGACAGAAAAAAAAAGACCGGGCAGTGAATCAAAGAAACTATAAGGCTTAATCCAGAGAGAGAGAGAGGAAAATAAAGAAAAGGAGATATAGAAAAGGTGTAAAAAGAACAGAGTAAAAATGCCTGATTAAACAAACAACAAGGACAGAGAAAGAAAGAAAGAAAGAAAGAAAGAAAGAAAGAAAGAAAGAAAATACTTACATGTATATAAGAACTGACCAAAAATCAAAAATGAGCCTGATTCCAAAGGGAAAAAAATAAAATAAAAAAGAAGAGGGTAGAAAGAAAAAGAAGGGAAAAGAGAAAAGAACGAAAGAAAAGAGAAAAAATAAAATAAAAAAGAAACCCAGACTAACATACAAGAGCGCAGGACAGTTGTCTGTTGGTGCCTAGGACCAGCGGCCGTGCGGTCTGGAGGTGACCCCTCAGTTCAGCGTCAGTGTCACCCCAGCACATATGGTCCCACCCCAGTAGACACGCCGTCACCAGGCACAGAGGGGCGGGGTTTGGCGGAAGCGGGTCCCCCTCCACCGGGGGTCGCTGTCCTGTTGCCTGAATCCCCATGTTGACGGGGGAGAAAAACGGCCAACACCCGGGCCCTGTCCTTCCCAGACTGGGTGTCTCAAACCACACTGTCAGGTAGGCCTCACAGAATAGCCAGGCGGCAGGCTTGTCCCGCTCCACAGTCTCCGGCACCTCCCGGGCGCTCGGCTGGGATTCAAACCCAGTGTCGTAAAGGATCCCTCTCTGCCCCGACTCGGTTCTGGGGTAGCGCCACTCCGCCCAGTTAACCAAGGGCCCCTGACTGGCGCTTGCAAGGTCTCTCGCCCTTGGCCGGGCAATACACCCTCTTCCCCCAACGCTGGAGGGAGGGGCCCCGCTCTTTCCCAGTGCGCCCCCGAGGTCACTACCGACATCACCACGGAGATCACCACCGAGATCACCACGGAGACCGAGATCACCACCGAGATCACCACCACCATCACCACCGACATCACCACGGAGACCGAGATCACCACCGAGGTCACCACCGAGGTCACCACCGCGCTCCGGAGCCGGCTCCCCTCCCCCCAGGGCGCACATGGCAGCGGCTCTGGTCAGAGAAAGTCGCGTACCCCTGAAAACTCTCACCTTTAGCTCCTAAGCCTGTTTGCAAAGTAGAAACTGGCTCGAATCTCTCGTTCCCCCACCCGTGGTCCGGAGAGGTTTTTCTCGTGTCCAAACACAACCCCACGCTTCCACAGCCTCTTTCCCTTCCTTTTGTCTCTCCGTAGAAGGGGCTCCCCCTCCCCCCACGCCGCGCCCACGCCGCCACCCGTTTTCTCTCTCCCAGTTCCCCCACACGCACCTCTGTCCCGCCAAGCTGTCTCTGTCCACCTGTGGAGCCTTTTTTGTCACTCCGCACACCGTATTCCTGGATGTTCCAAGTGTTGTGACCTCCACGCTGCTGTGCTCAGGGACGAGGGCAAAACCAGTCCCTCTGCTGCTCGGCCATCTCAACGCCTCTCCAGCGCTGGTAGGAAGGGATAGCGGGCGTGTGTGGTTGAAAAAACAACAGCCCTGGATCTCTTTCCTGGCATGCAGAGTGGACCCCACTGAGCGTGATGCATATATGTCTCACTGGACTTCTGCTTATGTAGGAAATATCTGTGGCTTGACCAAACGCTCTCGGTCCCCGCAGCCCCCCCCCCCCCCCCCCCCGTTGTTACGACGGGAGAGAATAGGAGTCTTGCCCACCTCTCCATGCCTTTTGTAAAAGAGTCATGTGGCTGGCTGGCCCTGCTCTTTATTCCTCCCTGGAGAAAGCTGGTTGCATGCATATCATCGCTGTAGCCCAGCAGGACAGGCCTTGGTTTATTTCTTTAATGTATATTATTTATTTATTTTTAAAGTATAATCGGCATACAATCTCTTATTCGTTTGGGGTGTACACCATAGCGATTTGATATTTTTATACATCTGATATTTTATCAGCTGAAGTTCATCTGTAAATTATTAAGCTTTCAGGAGCCAAGGCTCGCTCAGGGCCGCCCATCATCACCACCATAAGGACTGAGTGAGGAACTGTACTTTGAACATCATGCGTAGCCCTTGGCAATCCTAGGCATTTAATAGATGAAAGCCAGCTTATGTTAGTAATTACAGCTAGAAATGGTAAATGCAAATTTTTTAGGTAGGAGTGTTGGTGTTGGAGGTAAGGGGCCATGCTGGGTGGCTACTGTTTAGGAGAAAAGACAATGAGGGCAGTGATGATGGGGATGGGGAAGAAGGCAGAGATTCAAGAACCGTTAGGAGGCCAAGTCTTCAGGACTTGCTGGTCGACCGGGTGTTGGAGGGAGGGAAAGACAGAGTCAAGGATGATTTCCAAGATTTACCTTAGCCAGCTGGGAAAATGAGGGTGCAGTTAACAGACAGAATGTTAAGGGGAGAAGGAGGCTTATGGGGGAGGCTAAAGCACTGATTGTTGTGCATGTTGAGTCCGGGGGCCTGGGGGACACCCGAGTGAGGGTGGACATCCAGCAGGCAGTGTGCCTTGAGACTGAAACTGAGGAGGAGGTTAGAATTGCGAGCTACACCCAAGCCCAGAAATTAGCGATGACGGTGAATGTCTCTTCTCCACCTCACTGGTCTCATATCTTCCTTGCTCTCTATTTGCATGTTTAGCAGAGTAGCACTAGTGTATAGGAAACCAAATTGCCTGGCCTGGATTCCCGCTCCCACCATGACATCTCCCCCTTTATGCTGCTCCCTCCTTTCAGAAGACCTTTCCACTTTCTTCACCCAGTTAATTCTTAACTCAGCCTTCAAGACTCAGCTCCAGGTTCAGGGACAAATATTTAAATCACATTCTACAAATGGCTTTCAGGATCCCCATAGCCCTAAAGCAGATATACAAGCTGGTTTTGACAACTCGCCTGGAGTACATCAGCAGAGGCCTTGTGTGTCACTGGGTTTTCCTCTCTCTTTCCTCCTTTCCTTCTCTGCCAGGCTTCTTTTTCTTTTATGCCTGCAGTTTCACACGCTGCAAGCCTGGGTAGTGACTGCAAATCAAGAAGGTTCCCTCCCAGTGGACTTCTGTGGCGAGGTGCCCCGGTGCCACACTTGCCCTGGGATTTCTCAGCCACCCCATCGTGATCTGCATTGGTTAATTGAAAGTCAATTGCAAGTCAAAATGACAAACTCACATGGGAGAGCACGGTTATTTGGGCCCAGCAGCTCTGGAATCAATAACCTTTAATTGTGGAACTTAAAGTGAAATAAAAATGGAAGGAAGGAAGGAAGGAAGGAAGAGAGGGAGGGAGGGAGGAAGGGAGGAAGGAGAAGGGAGGAAGGGAGGAAGGAAGGAGAAGAAGGGGAGAAGGGAAGAAAGAAAGCAGAAGGAAGGATTTATTGAATTACTACTGTGTACTAGACTGCACAAAAAGATATTGATCTATAGGTTCATTCAATTTCCTTTTATCAAGCATCTACTCTGTTCCAGACACTGTGGATATAGAGGTGAATAAGCACTTACCCGGGCTTTGAAAAGCTTACAGCCTAGGGGGACAGATAGGCACCTAATGAATGTACAATGAAGTAATTATGATGTGCAAAGGCTGTAGAAGACCAGAGGAAAGAACAATTTTCTCTGGTTGGGGAGAAAGGTGGGTCAGGGGAGACCTCACAGAAGACTGATGCGTGTTCCTAATCTGACTTGGGCCAGAAGAATACCCTAAGCAGAGATCTGCAGAAACAAAGGCACACACGCCTGTATGTTTGGGGATTATTGAGCA
The DNA here is from genome assembly GCF_007474595.2 of Lynx canadensis. Lineage (NCBI taxonomy): Eukaryota > Metazoa > Chordata > Mammalia > Carnivora > Felidae > Lynx > Lynx canadensis. Next base: position 33,302,371 of record NC_044319.2, read on the forward strand.
CTTTGGCTCAGAGTGGCTCCTATTTTCCAGTGCCCAATAGTCCAGCTCTCTGAATATTTACTTTCTTTATTTGCTTTTAATAATTAAGCACTAAGGAAGTGGCTTTGATTGTCAGTCTCACTCTTGAGGTTAATTAGATATTTCTAAATAACTTGCCAAATGCTTGCTTTTGTCCCAAGCTTGGCTCCCCCTTTCTTTCCCCTTTCCCCAAACACTGATTTCTCTGGAGAGCTCTTGTTGGAGAATTGACTAGAGCTAATTATTCCAGATAATTAAGATCGCTAAGCAAAGCCATTTAATTCTACTTCTTTCCTTCTTTTTTCTTTCTTTTTTTTCCTTTTTTTTTTTTTGAGAAATGTTAATTGATGGCGTGGCACACCATCAATAAAACTCCTTTTAAAAGGTTACGTTGGCAGAACGCAATATTGAATTGAGAATGCCTGGGATCAAATGAAATCCAGTAAAGATATTTAGCAGAGTAATGGAGTTTATTTGGGAACAAATGGCTTTTTCTTACGAGGGTTTGCTTTTACTTGAGGCAGTGTTGAAATGGGGAAGCACCCATCACCCTGAGCCAATCATGTTAAAAGAAGTTTGTTTTTGGGCACTCACCTTCTGTGTTTGTCCTGCACCACCGTCCTCTGCCCTATCTCCCCTTCCTCCCCAAGCATGAGGTTTTTTACTCTGGTTTTCCCCTCTTCCTCGTTCCCTTCCAAGTCTGCAATTCTCTCACGTGTCCTATGCATCACATAGATATGCCAGATAGGTCAGAACCCATCTTGGAGGAGGGTTGGGGGAGGGTTGGAATGTATGGTATTGGAGAAACAACCTGAATGATGTTGCCAACATGAAAACGTCTGGAGACCTCACAGAGATCCAGCTCCGAGAAGCGTGGCAACCCTCCACAGTAGTAATTGACCTGAACAAACCAGTCACCGTCCCCTTTAGATCAGGCATGTGGGCCCCACTAGCCAACACCTATCCATTTATTATCTTCTACTTATTACCTCACCTGCTAGGCCCTGTGGGCATTCAGGTTTGAAATACCCGCTCTTTTCTCTTTCTTCCTTCCCCATTGTATCCACACTAGCATTTTCTCTTTTCTCAGACAGATTTTAATTTTGTGATAGGAAAACAATTTGATTAAACAAATCCACTTTTCAAGATTAAATGGCTGATAGTCTGCTCAACCCTGCCAGGGATATTACATTTTCAAAACGTTTCATTTGATCTCTTAACTGTCAACATTTTGGGCCATGTGCCAAAGGAAAGTAAGGAATATTAGGTGTGGTGTGGGAGGAGTATTGTGGATAGCCGGGTTCTCCTGGCTTGTCTTCAGATGCTTCCACTGTTACAGTGTCCTTTAGTGGACAGAGAATGGGCTTTGTAGTCAAATAGATCCGGGTTCACATCTGAATCATCACTTATCTCTGGTGACCTTCATGTGGTTTCTGACCCTCAGTTTCCACATCTGGAAATAGAGTTTGTTCTTAGGATTGTTGGAAGGTCCTGCTGAGCTGGCAGATGGAAAGTACCTGAAACAGCAGCTGCCCAAGAAATATTCCTTTTTCTACTGCCTTTCCTTTCATTTAGGCCTGGGGATAGATGTACTGAATGTGTCTGGATGAGTACAGATTCACTGTCTGATTTTTTTTTAAGTTTATTTATTTATTTTGAGAGAGACAAAGACAGCGTGAGTGGGGGAGGGGCAGAGAGAGAAGGGGAGAGAGAGAATCCCAAGCAGGCTCTTCACTGTCAGCGCAGAGCCTGACTCGGGGTTTAAACCCACGAGACCGTGAGATCATGACCTGAGCCGAAACCAAGAGTCGGCCACTTAACCGACTGAGCAACCCAGGAACCCCTGAGTTTTTATTTACAGAGTATTCTCTGTAAATAATTCTGACATTATTTAAAATAAATGTCAGAAAACACATTCACCATTAGAAGAGGATGTGCTTAAATTAACTGATCAGGTGATGCACATACACGGCCAGAAACTGCATGAAATGAATTGCATGTACCATAATTCACTCACTTCTTCATTCTTTTATCAGTGTATCTATTGATTCAATAAAGTGTTATTGGGTATGGTATTAATCAGTTTTACTAGGTTATGATGTGGTTAGACATAAACCCAAATTTCAGTGTCTTAAAACCAAGCACTTACATCTTCATATTCTATACTGATTACAGGTCAGTTGCGTTTACGGCCCTGCTCCAAGATACGTTCTGCCTTCTGGGACTCAGGACGAAGGAGCAACCTCTGTCTGGGACACACTACTCTCCTGGCAAAGGAGGGAAGGGAGCAGCTGAAATCATGTAATGCCTCTTGAAGCTTCTTTTGAGAATTGGCTGTCACTTCTACTCATATTTCATTGGCTAAACGAGTCACATGATCATGCACGATGTCGATGGGCAGGGACACCACTCTTACCCCGGGGGAAAGCGCTGCAGGTCATGAGCAGTGGGGAGGGATTGTTAATTCTCTTACAGAGAAGAGGCAAGTGGATATTTGGGAACTGTACTCTACGCACTGGGCATAAAGACATGGATGAGCTATGGACTGTCTTCTCAAAGAACTCACAGCTTACAGAGGAAGATGGGCCTGACAGTGATTACAGTGGAACATAATTAATGGCTACAATACCTCACAATGAGCACTGATCTATGGGCTAATGCATTTACGTGCATTAAACAGTTTAATTCTCATACAACTTTATGAAGTAGAAACTGCTATTATCTCCACCCCGTTTTCTAAGTGAGCAACAGAGGCATCCAGCAGTCCAGAAACTCAACTCGAGATCACACGAGCCAGGGCCGCCCGGCTGGCTCAGTGGGTGGAGCATGTGACTCTCGATCTCAGGGTTGTAAGTTCAAGCCCCACGTGGATGTAGATTTACACAAAAATCTTTTAAAAAACCAAAACGCACTTTTTTTTTTTTTTTTTTAAAGATCACACAAGCCATACATGGTGCTTCAGGAGCAGAGGCGTGTGGCTGGAGGGCCAGAGAGGGGTCAGACCACAGGGTCGGGTTTTATCCCGAAGTCTCTGGGGGAGCCATGAAGGGTGGATTTGGGAGTATAGGTTGGAAGCGGGGAGACTGGTATGAGGCAGTTGCAATGTGCTTCTCTACCCTCCTAACCCCAAAGGGATTTCCTATTAGGAGACGACTTTTCCCCTTTCGCATGATCGTTTTCTCCTTGCTGTCGGCCTCTGTCTCCCTGGGGTAGGGGCGCCGAGTGTGGAAGGGGGGCCGGTGGGCCCTGCGTTGGTAAAAGAGACAGCCGGTCTGAACTATAGCCAAGCCGTGGTCTTTTCTACCACATTGCACTGCACAGGTCTGCAGCCACACTGAGCATTTCTGTTGTCCCTCAGAAGCAGAATGTCGGCAGCTTGCTTTTTCTCAAGGGTATAGCACTGAATGTTATTTATTGTTCTTACTCTGAATTCGGTGGTGTCTTTTTTTCTGTTTCCTTCTGACAGATGATTTGCTCTTGAACAATTAACAGACTGAAGGCTGTGTTCCATCTCCTCACGGGCTCCCGCCAGGCACCCTTGGGGCACGAGAGGAGAAAAGCTTTCTTCTTGATCCTATTACTGCTGCCCAGCATCGAGAAGGATTAATTAACCCACCAGGTTTTGCTTCGTTACCAGGAAGAAGGAAAAGCCTCTGACAGTAGAATTCAAACATGGAGGCCGCAAAGATTCAGCGCTCAAGCGCCGAGAGCACTTCCAGGACTTTCACTGGGCCGCACGGCACAGTGGTGAGTGGGGTGGCCCGGTGCGAGTTACAGACTCTCCCAGCCCTTGTGTATCATCCTGAGAATTCATACCTCAGTTCCACAAAATCGACTGTTTACTCTGACCCGAGCCCCACAGAGGCCAATAAGAAACAGAAGCTTCTCGTTCCTCAGAAGCTCCCTGTCCAGTAGGAATTGGGGAGCTAAATCACACCGACTTCCGAGGGTGGTGAGAATTAATTAAATGCGGTACCACGAGTGAAAGTGCTTTGTAACTAAGCATTATGTAAATGTTGTTGTCACTTCCGCATTGATATTCAGACATTCAAACAATTATCGCACAGTTATTAGGGCAGAGGACTATAGGGCTAATGGTTATCTGACAGAATTTGAGGACACTGGCTTTGCTGTTCAGGAGGGTCCAATAGCCGTACACATTAAATAGTTTAACAACCAAATCAGGGCCTCAAAAAGTTTCATGTCATGTGCTGACCATGGCTGGTTGGCTGTGACCATCTGGAGTATCATGGGTCCTGAAGCTGTTTCCAGGCTCAATTTAGAAGGATGCAGCAGATTAGAAATGAATGCCATGGTCACAAGTTTGGCTCGTGGTGGTACACATACTAGATTTTTCTAATGCTTGATATTAGGTAGCAAACTGGATGATAAAAATAACTGTTATAGGGACGCCTGGGTGGGTCAGTTGGTGAAGTGTCTGACTTTGGCTCAAGTCATGATCTCACGGTTCCTGAGTGCAAGCCCCACATTGGGCTCACTGCTGTCAGCTCAGAGCCCGCTTGGGATCCTCTATCCCAACCCTCTCTCTGCCCCTCTCCTGTGCGTGCATGCATGCTAGTGTGTGCGTGCTCTGTCTCTCTCAAAAATAATGAAATGAAACATTAAACAAATTGTTATAACTGGTGGCACCTGTGTGGGCTTGTGTGGTTAGCAAATGATGTGGAGGAGCTGGTTAAAAGTTGAGTGTGGCCTTGAATTATGGGCAGAATTTCAGTGGAGAGAGAGGAAGGCTATTTCAGTGAGGGGTTGCAAAATGCAGGTGGCCCAGCTGGAAGGATTGGATGATATGGTATATAGAACCCTGAACAGAATCAGGAGACCTTGCTCAAAGCCTGAGTCTCACAGAGGTGAGCAGTGGTGTGGCTGGTGGTCCTATAGCCCTTATGGTCTCAGAGTTGTCACATATAAAATTATACAGCTTGACTTGATGCTCTTAAACATTCTTTCTGGTTCTGCAAAACGGTGCATCTGTGGGCTAGATGAGCCTTTGCCAAATTGTACTTCATGGAACAATGGGTCCATTAGCTGCTCTGTGAAAAATGAGTTCCATCATCAAATAATTTGGGGAAATTATGAATTCTGTAGACTTGTTGATTCCTATTCCTCTCCTTTCCATTCTTTTTTTAAAGTATTTATATATTTTTGAGAGAGAGAGAGAGAGAGAGAACAAGTGGGGGAGGGGCAGAGAAAGAGAGAGGGGGAGACACAGAATCTGAAGCAGGTTCCAGGCTCTGAGCCACCCAGCCATCCCCTTCCATTTCTTCTTGAATCAGTTTCAACTGGTCCTTAGAGTCGGTGTTGGTTTTTATTATAATTGCTACTATGATGGCAGTAAAGATGGGAAAAGGTGTATGTCATAGATATTTCAAAATATAAATCAATCGAACTTGATGATTAATTGCATGTAAGTAATGAAGGAAAGAGTCAAAGCAAAGATGACAAATGTCTCAACCTAGAATATGGATAGAATATGCCAGGGGAGTATTGATTTAAAAAGAGAAGTTGAGCCAGGTTGAGGGACATGGAACAGGGCCGCGGGAGGCCTGCAGGCCAAGTGTTTCATGGATTTCATAGAAGGGATGCATCTAGATTATTCACAGCTATGGACATTTGTTGCAAAGGTATGAGAAAAGGTGAAGATGGGTTATTACTCAAGCAGCCACACAGTGTTTGGGTCTAGGGTGACCAGCCACCTTGATTTGTCCCACACAAGAGTTTCAGTTCAAAAGTGGGAAAATGCTAGGCAAAAAGAGTTGGTTACTCTATCAGGGTATTAGTTTCCCTCACTCTAGGATGGACAGCTGGATTCATAATCAAAGGGCAATGTATTCTATCGCTAGCAATTTTTGTTGAGATTCTTCTGGACAGACTTCCAGTTAGTCCCTCAAGACGTGGCTGCTCTCTCTTGCGCCCAGCACATAGAGGGGCATCTTCAGCTTGTCCAGCAGTCTCTGGCCATTCAGCTACATCTGGATCACATTTGGTTCCACCTCTTCATGTAGTATGCTGAGTGCAAGTGGGGAAAAAGTAGTTGGGACCACTGTCATCAGACGGTGACCGTCCTATTCATTTGAGGGAATTAAGACCTTATCGATTCCTTCCCCAGTCCATCCTGACTCCACCGAGTCCTTTAGTACATTCACTATTGCAGCTAAAAGGGTGAAGCTTGTAAACAGCTCATACGTTTACTTTAACATAAACGGTTTTAGCTTCCCCTGTAGGATTCTACCGGAAGGTGCAGCAGATTTAGGGACCTGTCACTTACGATGGCTCTTCGACTTCCAACCAACAAAAGTGCATTTTGCAACATAAATGTCATTTTACGGACAGGAAAGTTCAGCAGGAGTGTCTGCCGTCCAGGCTTGCCTGACCCTGGCAGGAGGCACCAAAGCCTGCAAGTTGGGAGACCCAGCTCTTAACTTCTCCCCTTCTATGCTGCATTGTGTGATCACGGGCAAGTGGCCTAGCTTCTGTGGCTTTTGTTCTTCTAGCCTTTCAAAGGAGACAATGACCCACTCTCTGTAGCCTAGTGTCCCACGAAAGCCCTTCCTTCGTTATTGGTTACTTGGGGATTTCCAACCTCCAATCTCAAAAGTCAACACGAGCCACGCAGCTAACTTCAGAGGTTATGATTTGATATGACCGTTGTCTATATAAGAGGCCACCAGGGCGCCCTCCAGACTGTAAGCTAGTCAGAGCTCAGCCCCTGGAGAGTCCAGTTGGGAATGGAATGAACTTTGGCTTTCAAATCCCACTGACCTAGGGCTTATCCTCGAAGGCAGGCTGTAGCGTGGAGCATGAGATGGAGGGGAAGGTGGCAGGTCAGCCCTACCCAAGTATCGTGCAGTAGATAAAACCTGTCCTCAGAGTCTGATACATCTGGGAAAGTGAGTGATAACAGCTGGAAGTTATAGTCCTCAGGAGAGTATGTTAAAAGGGATCAGAGCTTTGTGCTAAAGGAGTATCTGGGAAGCACAGGAGAAAGAGCTGGAAGCTGCCCAAAGTACAGGAGCTGCGGCCGGAAAGTTGGAATACATGTTTGGAAGGTGAAGTCCAAGGTTGTATCATTCATTTGGAATCTTACCCTTTGGACCTAAGACTGTAATGAGGTCTACCTACCATTAGGTGGCGTTGCAAGAATGCTTTTTTTTTTTTTTTTTTTTTTTTCTTCTGGTCCTAAAAATCGCGCTGGCGTTTGTCTCCTAGCTCAGGCTTCTACAAGCAAGTAACTTCATCCCTGCCCTCAGCATCTACAGAACAGTTTTGGGGCCCACGAGTGCCCGCCGCACGTGAGGGCAGGTGTGCTTGTGTGCGTTTTGCATATGTGCCTATCTATCGACGTGTGTTTTTCCTTCAATGTCAGTGACTGCGAATGCCGCAGCCGGGCCACACTGGCGGCAGCTGACCACACGGGGCCACACTCTGTGAAAATGGATTGCCTCTGTCTTTGCTTGATCATCGCTGGGGAAAAAGAATTAAATTAGATTTCAGGGAGTGCTCCATCTCAGCCCTTTACACAACAGACACATTTCCATAGAAGATGCTGAGTCTTCCGGTTTGCAAAGGCCATCTGGTTCCCTTGCCCTAGACGGACAGGGACTCCTCTCCACCCCCGTATCTTTGCCTACGCACCACAGTTCCGTGGCTGGTGGAGGCTTCTCCTCGTCCTGCTCTTCTCTCTTGGGGTATTAGCCACACTGTTCACCCGTCTTGTGCCTATGTACGGGACTTATACCAGCTTTCTCTCCCCTGTGGAGCACCCAAGAGGCAAAGGAACAAACCCAGCCTTTCTCCATTTACCCCAGTGCACCGGAGGGGGGTGGGGGAGGAGGGTACATGTTGTCGTTAATAAGTCAAATCAAAGATAATGTCTTGTTCCAAAGGAAAATACCACCTGCTGAAAGAAACATTTAAAACTGTAGGAAAATAAATTCCATTTTGGCCTTGGTGGTCATCTTGTCAGCAATTTTTCTCAATCTTCTGTCTCAAACTGAGCACCAAGGGAAGAATTTCACATGTATTTTCCTTGAATTTCTACCTCACATAAGGCACTGGGCTAAGGGCCACAGGAGAGACGCAGTTTGTAAAACTCAGTTATTACTTTGCAGTACATTTTACCCAATGAGAGATACATTAGCTACCTCAACCCCACAAACACATGCGTGTAACACGCTCCCATGAGCGGTGGCCCCAGGTCAGGTCAGATGTGGGTTCAAACACACATCTTTCCTTCCCTGTGTGAAAAAAAAATAACAAGTATGAGTGATCTTGCAGGAACACTACTGAATCTGCTCCATTTTGCACATTCACAAAAGTTGAGGCTATTTAGTCTAATAGATGAAAATGATACATAGCGAGTATAGGACGTGAGGGAAGAAACAACATCTAGTGAATTCTGGGCTTCCAAGAAGGAGAAATTGCAGCCAACTGGGAGTAGGAAGGCAGGCACTAGGTAGGCACCATCATTTTTGATGGATGGCTACCCTTTTTTTTAAGGTATTTTTTCAGCTCAATTGACAAAATTGTATTGTACAAATAAAGTTGTAAAATTGATATTGAAAGTGGTGATTTGGGATAGATATAAAAGATCCCCACCATCTAGCTAATTAGCATAACCATCACCTCCCCTATTTATCGTTTTTATTCATTTTTTTGGTGAGAACATTTAACTTCTACTCTGTTTGCAAACTTAAATTACATAATGCAGGTTATCAACTACAGTCACCCTGTTTGCATTAGATCCCCAGACCTCATTCTTCTTATAATGAAAATTTGTGTTCTTTTACCAACTTTGCCTATTTTTCCCACTCCCAATCCCTGGACAACCGTTTTTCTATTCTCTGTTTCTATGAGTTTGAGTTTGACCCTTTTTTTTTATTCTTTTTTCTTTTGGATTCCACATATAAAGATACCATGGAGAGTTTATCTCTCTGTCTGGCTTATTTCAGTCAGGGTTGTGCCCTCAAGATCCATCCGTGTTGTCACAAATTCCTTCTTTTTTATGGCTGAATAATATTCGTTATGTATATATCACACTTTCTCCATCCGTTCATCCATGGATGAGCACTTAGGTTGTTGCCATTTCTTGGCTATTGCAAACAACCCTGCAATGAACAATGGGGCATAGATGCCTTTCTGAGATAGTGATTTCATTTCCCTTGGATATATACCCAGAAGTGGAATTGCTGGATCATATGCTAGTCCTATTTTTAATTTTTTGAGGAACCTCTATACGGGTTTTCATAGTGGTTGCACCAATTTACGTTCTCGTCGACAGTGCGAAATTATTCTTTTCCTCACACCCTTGCCTCCACATCCTTTCATTAATGAAATTGTACAATATGAACTCTTCTGTGACTCGCTTCTTTTACTTAACATGATTTCAAGGTTCATCCATGTTGCAGCATGTATCAATACTTCACTTCTTTTTCTAGCAGAAAAAATCCGTTGTGTGGATAGACCACATTTTGTTTACCCATTCATCAGTTGATGCACATTTGGGTTGTTTCCACTTCTGGCTACTGTGAGTAACGGTGCAATGAACATTCATGTACAAGTTTTTGTGTGACAGAAGCTCTTGTTCTTCTTGGGTATATACCAAGGACTGGAATTACTGGATCGTGTGTTTATCTCTATGTTTAACTTTTTGAGAAACAACCAGTTTTCCAAAGTGTCTGCACCTTATTATATTCCCACCAGCAATGAATGAGGGCACCAATTTCTTCATGACCTTGTTATTGTCTGTCTTTTTGATGATAGACATCCTCGTGGGTGTGAAATGGCATCTCATTTGGTTGTGATTTGCAATTTCTAATTACTAATGATGTTGAGCATCTCTTCATCTTTTCGGCCATTTGTGTTCGTGGGTTGTTGTTTTGTTTTGTTGTTTTTTTTTTTTTTTTTTTTTTGAGAAATATCTGTTCAAATCCTTTGCCCTCCTTTTAATTGGGTTCTGTGTCTTTTTATTATTGAGTGGATGGATGAGTTTTTGAGAGGCAGAATACAGGAGTAAAAGCTTAGCTATGGAGAAGGATGAATGCTAGCAAAGGATAGGAAATAAAACAGATTGGCTGCAGTGTAGCATTGCATAGGAAATGTGAATCCGTATTTAGCAGAGACGGCTGTCAAACATTCGTATTTATTTATCAAGTGGGGACAACAATGAGACAAAATACGATAAAGAGCCAGCCCAGTGTTTACACATTGGATAAGCTCATAAATAGAAGGTGATACCACTGCTGTTACGGGCTGCCTAAAGTGGGCTGGTCACCGATTTAGGAATATTAGGTATGATCTGGTTTAATCCTCCGTTTTATGAGCTATCCCATTTTCATATGAGGAAACTAATGATCAGAGAAGTGAAGTAGCTTGTCTGAGTCACTTAACTAATAAATGGCAAAGGTGAATTTCAAAGCCAGGTCTGTCAGCCTCTGAAGTGCAAGAAAGCAGCAGTGTACTACTTGGGAGATAAAATTCGAAAGGAAGGCTTGGGATCTTACGGTCCAGCTTTGACTCCTCTGGAAAAAGAGTTTACGCTTAACTTGGAGACATTGGATAGCTGCCATTTATTAGCTAGGGAGACTAGGAACCATATTTTGAAAACACAGAACTGGATGATTGGGGGTAGGGAAGGCCAGAAGCTGGGAGGCAGGTTGGGAGGCTAGTAAAAGAGCCCAGCTGAAGTATAAAGAGGGCAAGGACTGAAGAGGTCACAGGGAACCCGGGTGGGAAGACAGACATGCAGTGGTGTGCTGGAGCCAGCTTACACTGGCTCTTGAGAACCAGTTATTAAATTTTCAGCCAATTGTTACACACTGCCTTTATTACGAATTAAATTGCATCAATGTACAATTTAATGCTTTACATTAAAAACAAAGGTAATATAAACTCAACAGTCATGGCTTCCTAATTATTTGACTGCATTTTACTATCATCTGTGCTCTTGAGGCTATTTTCATCTATTTTACCTGTAGAGCAGAAATGCCATATGAATGGTATCGCTGCACGTCTCTTCCCACATTCAGTGACATCACGTTGGTAGCTTGAAATTGGCCACGATAGGGCACCTGGGTGGCTTAGTCCGTTAAGCATCTGACTTCGGCTCAGGTCATGATCTCACGGTCCGTGGGTTCAAGCCCTGCGTTAGGCTCTGTGCTGACAGCTTGGAGCCTGGAGCCTGCTTTGAGTTCTGTGTCTCCCTCTCTCTCTCTCTGCCCCTTCCTTTCTCTCTCTCTCTCTCTCTCTCTCTCTCTCAAAAATGAATAAACATTAAAAAAAAAGAAGAAGAAATTGGCCACCATAGAACACATATAGCCCCAGAACTGGTAAATCGGTAAATTGGGGGTTTTCTTTGGGGGACTGCTGGTTGTTAAACATTCACCATCTCACTGCTGGGGAGCAGAGATGTTGAGGAGGCAGAATATTAGGATTGAGTAGTTCTGTAGATGTAGTGAGAAAAGGCAGGGACAGATGTGTGAACGTTTCTGGTCTGTTACATGTGCCTGGAAGTGCTGACTGTCCCCATGCACGTGAGGAACATGGGATGTGGAGCAATGGGAAAGACAGACTGACCAGGAATGCTTCCTCAGGAAGGCAGGCAGGCAGGTCTGTCTCAGGGTCTGAGGTCAAAGGAAGGGTAGGTACAGGAAGGGTGGTAGACATGGGCCACCTAACTTTAGTCTTCGGGTACTTTGTTGGTCACCTGATTTCTTCAGCCATAAGATGGAGGGTGGAACTTTCCAGGGCAAAGACTGTTTCTTCTGTGCCTGAGTGCTCTCTTCAGTGGGGGAGTGGGGCAGGCCGGGGGAGGGGGAGGGTCTGGTAGGTGCTACGTCGACAGGATTTGAATTGAAGTCTCCTTTCTGGGAGTCAAACTGGAACCACCATTGTCCATCTTTCTTGGAAGGTTAAGAAAAAATCTAACAGAGTCAAGGCCTCTGGGGGAGAGCAGGTGTGGCAGGAATCCAAAGTCTACTTATAGCTACCATGAGAACTTGGACCAGTTACTTAACTGCTCTCAGCCCCAGTTTTCTCATCTGTTTGATTAGAACACTGGACTGAGAACTTTCCCAGTTTGGGTTCTACAAGCCTTTGCCCTTCACACCATGTCTCCTCAACTGCTGGGCAGGCTTGACTGAGTTCTAGGGCTCTGCTCCCAAGATAGTAATTTATGAAGCAATCATTCATCTGGCCATCATCCATCAGGTGGGAAAGGAGGGCCTGTGATCCTGTCAGCCTAAGTAAAGGCGACACAGAAGGGCTTTATCAAATGAAATGGGACGGATGGATGGCGGGCTTCCCAGTGTCAGGGAAATATTGATTCAGGCAAATATATGATCTATCGCATGAATATCTCAGAGGCTGTTGCAAATAGAGACACTGCAGTATGGAGAGTGTCTTTTACATGATGAAGGATGGCTTTTTGGTGCCGCATCATTGCAATGAGAAGTGATGCACGGAGCCCTAGTCTCACTCGCCGAGCCTTGCATCATGGAAACAATGATGCTCTTTCATTACCACAGGTAAGTGGAGAAATATACAATTATTGTCCTAATAAAATCAGAGGAAAAGAGATGGTGGCAGCTTCCCCAGGGATCCGGAGTTGCCCGGGATTAGGCAGGGCTGCTAATTGGACTTTCCAGAAGCTGACTGCTGGAGGGAGTTTGGAGGTGACTGCTGACTCCCTGCATCGTCTCTCTTGCCTGACAGTCCGTGAGCACACAGGAGCCCCTTGTCGGGCCTTAGTTGTGCTAGTGATTGTAATTACCAGTGGAATTATCTTAATCCCAGATGACCCCCATCATGCTTATGCCACACCTTCTACTTCCCTCTGTATTGGCATTTGAACGTACAGACCAACCCGCTTTGCTGATGCAGGAACTGGACTCCATGAGGTCAGGAGGCTCATTGAGGCTATTCTGTCTAGCATGAGGGCTCAGACCAGGATCCTAAGTAGTCCAGGACTGATTTCCACCCTATGCCAGTTTTGATGCATCATACAAAGCCTGCATCAGAGACTCCCCAGACCCCGTTCCAAAATCTCAAATGCTGCACTTCATCCATACTAGTATCAAAGAAAGAGACAGTTGGTTGTCAGCCTTGCTAGGGTGGGCTTGAGAGGATACACCTGTTTTCCAGTCTTAGCTGTGCTACTTTCTATCCGGTGCGTTCCAAGTATTTACCCTTTCTAAGTGTCAGTTCCCACATCTATAACACGGAAAAGAATTCATCCCAAGTGCATTAATTGAGCGTCTATTATGTGCCAGGTACTATGATACAGATACTGATAATAATAGCACCTACCTCACGGGTGTTTTGGCAAAAATGACATGAGATGAAGACAAGTGAAGAGCTAAGCATCATGCCTGGTCAATGATAAACACGCAGGTGGCATTGGCAATGAACGTAGGTCAAGTTCTTCTATACGTCCTTATTTTCTGCCTTTTATATGTATTTATCTGAGGACCTGATGAAATCTTGGGGTTCAGAAATAAATAAAATATAATCCCTGCCATTGACAAAGTCTGTTTCATAGCACAGATCATCTTGGGTTCAAATCCTGCCTCTGCGATTGGCATAACTGTCCAGGCTTCTGTGAGATGTCAAGATTATATATATAAAAGTCTAGTCCAGTGCCTTGAACACAGTTGGCATTCAGTTAATGATGTTGACTGTCATTATTATATTATCGTTACTCTTCTAGGTTATTACTAAACAGATGAACAGATACTTTCAATGCAGTGTGAATATACTAGAGGTGACAAAAAGCAAAGGGCCCATAAAGGGATGAGTTCATAGAGCTGGTTCTTGACAGAGACATTGACATTGCTCTGGAAAAAAAGGAGAAGAAGAGCTGCCACAGCAGAGGGAATGGAATTTGCAAAGGCCGGAATGTTCAGGGAGGAGGACAAGCTCTGTGGGGCTGGAGGAAAGGGATCATTGGGGAGGGTGTAGGAAAGTGAGGCCGAAAAATGGGACAATGTTGTCAAAGGCCCTAGAAGATACTAAGGAGTTTGTCTTGGAGAACCTGGCACCGAGGGCCCACTGCAGACGTGCAAGGGCTTATTTGGGGACGGGAGACACAGACCAGGCTTTGATTACCTGCTGCAGGCTGCTTTCATCCCACCTCACTCAGCCAGCTAAGTTCCCAATAGCACTGAAACTCATGCTCTCCTGTCCCTGCCATTGAGGGGCCGAGTGTGGGCGATCCATGCTCACTCACCAAGCCCCTCTGCATGGCCCTGTCTTGCCTGGAGCTCCACTGAGCATCCGAATTCACTTTCAAAAGCAGAAGGAAGAAAACTTCTGAGCCAGGCTGTTGGACCTACGCTTAGCAGAACTCAGTGTCCAAAGTGTCCGCGTTCCCAGAGGCTTGAAGAAGGCTCAGGCAGGGTCCCGGTGGTTGATGCCCAGAGCGTGATACGGGAGATCCCACCGACCAGCTCCCTGGGGTGGGAAAATAAGAAAAAAGCAGACAGGAGCAAAATCTCTCCTGCAGGTTGAACCGAGTTAGGGAAATTTCAGATCCTCGTTTTTCTTCCTCTGCTTCTCTTTCATCTCTGCTGTACGTTGGGGGCATTTCCTGAGGGCCGTCTTTCTGTTCTGAGCTAATGACGGACTGTTTTCCACTTACCCCTTTGAGATCTTAGCACTGTTATTAACTTGTCAACAGGTTTCCCCTCCATTTTAATTACTCTTTCTCAGCAGCAGATGGTGGAACAGTGACACAGCTGATTTCCAAATCACTTCTCCCCTTCAGGAGTGGCTGCCTCCTCTTTCCCGGTGACCTCGAGTGAAACCCAGTCACATTGTCTGTGTGGCATCTTTGCTGACCCAGTTCTCTCCCTCAGCTTCCTTCTGCGGCAGAGGGCTCTTTTCCTTTGCTGCTTCTGGGAGTGTTTGAAGGGATATCATACTTCTCGCCCCCCCAGGGCAGCAGTAAGTCTGTGGAACAGAGAATCCCAGCCCTGCCCTGCTTCTCCTTTCTGTCTTCTTAGGAACCAACTGCCCAGATACTATGTAAAAAAGGAGGTGAAGTCGACAGGTATCGGCCCTCTCATTTGTTGTCCTAAGATTTCCAGTGCCTCTGGCGTTCCGTAGAACCCAGGGCCTCACAGCCCAGCGGGTTCTCCACGAGATCGAGGCCTTTCCTGACTCCCCTGACCATGAATAGGTGGATGTCGGCAACCAGCCCACAGAAGACGAGGGAAATCTGCTTTCTCAGATAATCCCTACCAATGAAACTCTGGTTAATGGTCACTCGCTCAAGCTAATGCTTTTTTATTTTCTTTTAAAAAAACTGCCTTATAAGTTTATTTATTTATTTATTTGAGAGAGACAGAGAGCGAGGAAGCCGGGGAGGGACAGAGAGAGAAAGAGAGAGAGAGAGAACCCCAAGCAGGCTCTGCACTGTCAGCCCCAACACGGGGCTTGAACTCACAAACTATGAGATCATGATCTGAGCTGGAACCAAGAGTCAGATGCCTACCCGACTGAGCCATCCAGGAGCCCCTTCGTGTTCCCTTTAAACAAGAGCTTTCAGGATACAGTGCCCCCCTAACCTCTAGTGTTGTTAATGGTGGAGAGAGCCTTGTGGGCAGATGGGCCTCTGGGGCTCCTGAGCTGCATTGACCTTGTAGGTAGCCGCCCCTGTCTGGCTGCATCTGCCTGCTTAGCTTTTACTCTGGCTCTGCTGAGAATCATCACAGGGATAACGGGGAATGATAAGTATCTCAAGTTTGTTCTGATGTGGCTTAAGAGAGGAGTGCCTTCTCATTTCTACGATTCCTTCAGTCAGGACCTTGGAATTAGTCCCTGGGTATCTGGGTTGCCTTCTCGTATTATGTATATATGATGTGACTCCCCAAAGAAATCATAATTTCCGTGAGGTCAGGTACACGTACTTATGCTTTTCTGCACATCATGTTAATTAATAGGTGATCTCTGTTCAAGGTCAAAGAGAGTCATTATTTTGACAGTCGTTTTATTGAATAGTTTCAAAACCCTGCAAGGAAAGATGTCACGATTGCCATTTTACAAATGAGGAGAGAGAAAGATTGGAACGCACGGTTGGGGTCCCAAAGCTAGGAAGTGGCCGAATCAGGATTTGAATCCAGCTTGGCAAATCCTGTGCAGTTTCTACCACATCACACCAAATAAGGTAAGCACCAGCTCTCTGGATTTCCAGTCTAGGCCTCTAGGCTGTATGATGACTGACTCTGTATCACAGAACTTTTGTAGCCTCATTTGTTTCCTGGCCAGTGCTGATCACGGTGAGCAAAGGGAGAGTGTGGGGAGAGGGGGGAGAGTCTGGGCTTGCAGTCTGATGACCCCGCTTTACCACCCTTAATTAACTTAGATTTGACTTTATTTCAAAGATAGGCAGGAACACAGTCTTTTTCAAAAGGGACTCCTCACTTGAACTACAAACTCAAGAATGTGCTTTGAGTGACAATTTGCTCCGTTCCCCCCAGGGATGGTACAGTTTGGTAGCATTCTAGATGTGTGGGAAAGCAACTCATTTATTACATACGATGGATGCCTGAGGACAGTGGTTCTCAAACTGTGGTATTTGACTCCTTGGATGTCCCTAAGACCCTCTCGGGAGGTGCATGAGGTCAAACAACTTCCCATACTAATACTGAGACGTTATTTTCCTTTTCCACTGGGTTGACGTTTGCACTGATGGTGGAAAAGTGGGGGTGTGTAAAAACTGCTGGTACTTGAGCATGAATCAAGCAGCGGCACCAAACTGCACTAGGAATCGTATTTTTCACCACCACGTATTTGCAGGAGAGAGAAAAAAATCGATGTCCTCTAAGAATTCCTTCATTAGGTCCTTAAAACAATTTTTGTGTGACAAAGTAAGAGGTATTTATGAAGTACTTTTGCCGCAGCCCAAGGTACCGTGCAAATCTTGAGGTAAAGGAATTGTGCGATGGTTTGAGCTGTGGGTGAACCAGTGACTTATCCCAAAGAACAACGTTTTTCCTTGAAACGATGACAGATAGACCAACTCTCGGTATTCATGTCTGGGTGTTTAACAGATATTTCCTAAAAAAGGGCATAAAGGGGATCGGTCAGTTCAAGGAAAAAACACTGACAATAATCTTGCCTAAGATGAAATTGAGCTTTCAAATGAAAATTAGGGGCACCTGGGTAGCTCAGTCGCTTCAGCTCAGGTCATGATCTCATGGTTCATGAGTTTGAACCCCTAGTCAGGCTCTGAGCTGTCAGCACAGAGCCCGGAGCCTGCTTTGGATTCTCTGTCTCCCTCTCTCTCTGTCCCTCCCCGGCTCATGCCTTCCCTCTCCCTCACTCTCTCCCTCTCTCTTTCTCAAAAATAAACATCGAATGAAAATTAAATTTTGGAAAACCTGCATGTATCACTGTAAGCTTGATAGCTCTCAGTTAAAGGTTTTTCTGATGAGATTGATGGTGATACTGATAATTATATGATTTTTTGATATTGTATAATGAAATATGTCAACATTTTAAGATGTACATGTTTCACTAAATGAATATTTTCCAAATGACCAAAGCATGCTGTTATAAAGTCATGCGTGGATAAAAGGGCCATTCAAAGTAGAAGATAGGCCAGTAGATTTTAGCATTAAGAGAGTACATAAAGGGGCGCCTGGGTGGCGCAGTCGGTTAAGCGTCCGACTTCAGCCAGGTCACGATCTCGCGGTCCGTGAGTTCGAGCCCCGCGTCGGGCTCTGGGCTGATGGCTCAGAGCCTGGAGCCTGTTTCCGATTCTGTGTCTCCCTCTCTCTCTGCCCCTCCCCCGTTCATGCTCTGTCTCTCTCTGTCCCAAAAATAAATAAAAAACGTTGACAAAAAAAATAAAAAAATAAAAAATAAAAAAAAAAAAGAGAGTACATAAAATTCATTTATATTTATTTTTAAAAGTTTATTTATTTATTTTGAGAGAGAAAGAGAGTGCGTACATGAGCAGGAGAAGGGCAGAGAGAGAGGGGAAGAGATCCTAGGCAGGCTCTGCACTGTCAGCACAGAGCCAGATGCCGGGCTCGATCTCACAAACTGTGAGATCGTGCGTGACCTGAGCTGAAACCAAGGGTCGGACACTCAACTAAGCCACCCCGGCGCCCCTTAAGGTCATTGATATTGATGAAATCTGAAGTGGGGTTTGTGAGCAAACGACTAAGAAAGAATTCTTGAGATGTTCTTTGGTGCAAAAAGGTGATTCTCTTCTAGCATGGGGACAGGACCCCCGGTCAGAAAGAGCTGCCCCTGCAAAGGTGAGAGGTGACTGATTATACATTTTAAGTCTGTGGATGTAGCTATACAGTAACTTTCTAAGGAATTTTGAAGCCAGGCTTTCGGGACCTTGAGGGGCTAGCTGCTGCTAAATTAAGGTTACTTTTAGTGGTTAATAAAGCGTAAACATTAAGGTGCTAAGGCAGCCGTAAGTTCCCTGAGGAAGGTCACACTCTGCACATTTCAGGCATGTATCAGTGGGCTGCAAGCTCTAAGGAAGTTTAACTTAAAACTACATTTCTCTTGCCTTTGTTTCGCTCATCAATATGATTTCAGATTCCATGTTACAACTAACCTTTAAGGAACTATCATTTGTTGCATTTTGGGGTCAAACCAAAGAACATCCCCTTTATTGGAAGGGGCCATACAATTTTCCTCCCTTTGTGTGACTGGTGTTTTCTTTATTTACTCTGTCACAAGAACAGATCACAAAAGATTAAATAAAGAAGCAGCTATGCAAATCCAAATGTTTTCTATTAAGTCAGACACTTACAAGATTTGCAAAAGATAGTGCGCTCGGGTGGCCCAGTTGGTTAAGTGTCCAACTTTGGCTCAGGTCATGATCTTGCGGTTTGTGAGTTCGCCCCGGGTCCGGCTCTGTACTGACAGCTTGGAGCCTGCAGCCCGCTTCGAATTCTGTGTCTCCTCTCTCTCTCTGTCCCTCCCCGCCTCACTCTCTGTCTTTCTGTCTCTGTCTCTGTCTCTCTCTCTCAAAAATAAATAAACATTAAAAAAAAAAGATTTGCAACAATTAAAACAAGGCACTATTCTCATTGTTTCTGGCAAAATGTTTTTATACAAATATACTGTTTTATTAACATCATAGGCTTATTGTTATTTTAAAATGAAACATTTTAAAGTTTCTTAATTGTAATTTTCAATATGGTAAATATCAATTCATATAGTCCATATAAACCAAAGCTCTTTGGAGTCCCCGATGATTTTTTTGAGTATGAAGAGGTTCTGCAAAAAAACAACTTTAAGACCCACTGCCTACAGTCTTAGGTTTAATTCTCTCACAGGCCCCGCAACTTTAGGGTCAAAAATTCTGCACAACTTGCTATGAGAAAAGCAGGCAACCTTGTATTCTTTCCTAGCTTCTGGAGAAAAGATAGGTGTACCGGAAGTAAGCTTCTTGAGAGAACTTCCCTGTCTTAAATTAACATTATTTTACTTTCTTATTTAATTGGTAGTGTTGTATTGAAAAAGGATTGTAAGATGTCTTCTCTTTCTTGAGCTCTCTGAAATGTCATGATTGGGCGCCTGGGTGGCTCAGTCGGTTAAGCGTCCGATTCGGCTCAGGTCATGATCTCACTGCTCATGGGTTCGAGCCCTGCCTGAAGGCTCTGTGCTGACAGCTCAGAGCCTGGAATCTGTTTCAGATTTTGTGTCTCCCTCTCTGTCTGCCCCTCCCCCACTCACGTGCACACTCACTCTCTCTCTCTCCCTCTCTCAAAAATAAACATTTTAAAAAATAATTAAAAAAAAGAAATTTCATGGTTATTTCACATTGTTTGCTCTTATCCATTCCAATTTGGTAGATCCTTTCAACCTGGCAACTCAAATCTTTCAGTTCTGGAAAATTCTTTGGAATCGTTCCATGTTTGCTTTTGTGTCCTCTGTGGCCTCTTTCTAGAATTCCTTCTATTTGAATATTGAACCTCCTGAATCGGTCTTCTAATTTTCTTATTCTTTCTCATTTTCCTTCTGTTCTTTTTTTTCTTTCTCCCTTCTGGTTTACTTTCTAGAATATGTCCTCAATTTAACCTTTGAACTCATACACCATGTTTTATTTCTGCAACTGTCTGCTTAATTTCCAGGAGCACTTTTTTGTTGTTGTTCTTCTAATTTCCCTTCATCACAGTGCCCGATGTCATAGACACAGTGTCTCTCTTGCTCTCTTTCTGAGAACACTAGTGATACAAAACTTTAAATGTTTTGTTTTCCTGGTATGGTCTGTTTCCTGCAACTTACTACTTTCCCTTTGATTTTTGTGTCTGTCTTTCCCCTTAGGGGATTCCTTCAGTGTTCAGGAATCCTTGGTCACCTGCTTATCTTTATGAACAAACACTAAAAAGCACACTGAGATCTCTAGATACACGGGTGAGGTTTGCTGACCACTTTTCTATAAGGTGGTCAATGTTGGCCATTTATTGGGAGGCCTCCACTGTGAAAATCTTTAACTTTCTTTTTGGGGTGTCCTAGAGGTGTTTCTGGTAGAAATGTCTTTCAAATATCTATTTTGAAGGACTTGCTGAAAGCTTCTGGAAACTGACTGGAAGGAGAAGGCTAAAGGCTACCAAGTATAAATGTTCATTTTGTGCTTGCTTGCAGTATGACCCCTGTCTTCAACTCTGGTTGATATCTACCTCTCTAAAGACGGTAGAGATTAAATCTCCAGTTTTCCTGGGCTTGAAAGAGACAAGTCTTCCAGGTACTTGGACTGGGGGAAGAGAACTAGCTGTACGTTACTTTAAAAAATAAATTATGTCACTTTATACAAAAGACAATACGCAAATGTCATATACGAAAGCATACAAGTGATAGCTATGTAAATAATGACCCTTATTAATAAGGTGAACATCAGTTAAGAGCTGGGACATTCCAAATGTTTTTGTAGCTACATCTGTGCTCTCTTTCCCATCTACCAGCCTCCTTTACCATCTCGATGCGGAGGTAATTACTATGATGGATTTTGTATTTATCATTTCTTTGCTTTTAAATAGTAGTTTAATGTATATATCACATATGTGTATATCCACAAACAATGTATGGTTTAAGTTTTGTTTTGAGCCTTTTAAGAACGGTAGCATACTATATGTAGTTCTTCTATAATTTGCTTTTTTACATTTAAGATATGTTTCTAAGAGTATCTGCTTTTATTTATTTTTTTAAGTTTATTTTATCTATCTTGTGAGAGAGAGAAAGCGTGCACGCAGGGGAGGGGCAGAGAGAGAAAATCACAGGCAGGCTCCATGCTGTGTGCAAGGAGCCCAACCTGGGACTGGATTCCATGAAGTATGAGATCATGACCTGAGTTGAAATCAAGAGTCAGATGCTTAACCAAATGAGCTGCCCAAGTGCCCCCTAAGAGCAACGGCTTGTAAGCGGCCTTTAGGTCAATCCTCCTGTTTGCGGTTCCAACTTCATCCCCACTTCCAGAATTGCCTTGTGCTGCCAATCCCTGAGCTTTTGGAATTTCCTCGTGTAAATTGCCTTTCGTGTTGGATATCTCTACTACCAGCTTAGGGTTTAACTTTTTCAAGGTTGCTAAATCACAGTTACTATTTTTAGGTGTTTCCCAGCTTCTAAAATGTTATTGCTTGTGCCTTTTTGTTTTCTTTCAAGATTTACCCTTTAAAGAGATTTGTGGTAATATTAATGAGATTTGGGGAGGGAACAAATGTAACTGTGATTAATCGGTCATGATTATTTATGAGTCTTTACTTCCTCCCTTCGAATACATTAAAATCACTCAGGATGGTTCAGCTTTAGCACCTTTCAGTTGTCCTTTCTGCCACCCTCACTGTCAGAGTCTGCTCTATAGGCAGATATACGTGCATGCATGCATGTGTGCATGTGAAAGAGAGAGCACAATCGTGTGTGTACAAGTATGCAGGTAGGTCTCCAATGCTCCTTTTTTGCTGTGGGTTTCACGGTGACTTATTCAAGCATATTGGATGGCCATTGTCTGTCATGCATTATAATAGGTGCATAAGGTGCATCACCTAGTTATGGTTCCTTTTCTCAGGGAGTTTATACTACAGAAAAAGAAAAATGTAAACGCATGAAAAAACATAGCGGATATATAACCACCATGAAATTGCAAGGCCTTCAGACTGAACAAGGGGAGAGAGAGGAGGTAGGTGTCGGTCAGAACTCAGAGAGGAGGCAAGGCTTCCATGAGGCCTAAGGGCATACTTTGGAGGAGAGAAATGGAATGGAAGCCATTCCAGGTGGGGACACCTCAGTGCACCCCCTCCTTGGTCTATTGAGTGCCAGCTAAGCTAGCATTCCATTCTTCCTTCAGCTCACTTCAAAACTCACATTAAAATTTTGCTTCCTCGGGCAAGCTTTCCTTGAGTCCTTCAACCAAATGATCTGCCTCCTCACACCCCTGTCTACAAAGTTCTACTCTCAGCACAAGCTGTACTTTTCCTTCTCAATTTCTCCACAGATTTTTAATTGTACATTTATTTGTGTGATTAAATGATCTAGTATCTATTTTTCACATTAAACATGAAGCTCAAGGCAGAAGACATTTGTGACTATATCACGTGTGCTTAGCACAATGCCTCGCATGTGGAGGAAATGTGTGGACAAGGAAGGGTGGGTAGAGCTAGGAAGAGTTTGAGGTGCCCAACCTCCAATATGGCCCCCTAGTGATCTCCGCCTCTTGATATTCACACCATTGTGTAGTCCCCTCCCATATTGCACTAGGTAGTCGTGTGTGACCAAATGCATGTCATTTCTGAGATTGGGGTATGAAAAAGTACAACTTCTATCATGGATTCTTTCCCAGTCTATTATTTCCCTTGGGGCAAACCATCTCCACATCTTGAGGACACTGGGCAGCCTTGTGGAAAGGCCCACGTGTCAAGGAACTGAGGTCTCTAGCCAACAGTCAGGGAGAGAGTGAGGCCTCCCAACAACCACGTGACTGAGCTTGGAAGCAGATCGCTGACCCTGAAGAAAATCCCAGCCATGGCCTATAGCTCGACAGCAACCTCATGAAAGACGCTGGGGCAGACCAATCAGCTAGGCCGAATTCCTGATCTCAGAAACTGTGTGAGATAATTAATGTTTGTTTTAAACTGCTAAGTTTTGGGGTAACTTGTTATGCAGAGATAGATAACCAATACAGGGCTTAATGAAAGAGAAAGGTACATTAGAATAATCCTGCTGCTTCTTTTGATACTTTTAAACAATGTTCATTTGTGGCTTCTTCTAGGGAATTTTGGGTCTTGGACCCATCCCTTTGGAGAGCCTTCATTTTTGTCCCAGCTAGTCCCTGATTGGATGCCTGTCTCTATTCCCATGTTTCAGTGGTCTGGTGCTTAATAAAGGGGCTCAGACTGTATTCACAGCTCAAACCTTTTAGTAGATTAAACATCTCTAGCTGACTGAGTACAAATTTCTTTAGGATGAGGGAGGGTCCTTGTCTAAGTTGAGATTTACAAGGATGTTTCATCTTGAAAATCCTTTCTTTTGAAGGAAGGGAGAAGGTTTGTTAAATGTCTGCCCCTGAAGGCCACATGGGCATCACTTTGTTTCAGACTCAGGGGAAGTGGCTGCCTTTAAGGGGCCATGAAAGATGAATGTCTGCTGTGCTTCTGAGGCAAGGTGGAGCTCAGGTTAGGTTTGAGTCTTATTCTCCTGTCACTGGCTGTGCGTCACGTGGCAGCTTTAAGCCTCAGTTCCCTCACCTATAAAATGGGGGTAATGCTACTATTCATCGTCATAGAGTTGATGGAAGAATTATATAAGGCAACTTATTTAGCACGGTGCCCAATGAATCATGGTGGCTATTTTGATTACAAATGACCGAATAAGACTGAGTCAGAAGCTAGTGTCAGGCTCCATATTTGCCTGTAATTAACTGTTTAATTTGGGCCAAAGGTTTAACGTCTTCATACCTTTGTTGCCTCCTTTATAAAATGAGGGGGTTGGGCAAGTCAGTATTTAAAAAAAATTTTTTTTTAAACATTTTATTTATTTTTGAGACAGGGAGAGACAGAGCATGAGCAGGGGAGGGGCAGAGAGAGAGGGAGACACAGAATCGGAAACAGGCTCCAGGCTCTGAGCTGTCAGCACAGAGCCCGACGCGGGGCTCGAACTCACGGACCGCGAGATCGTGACCTGAGCCGAAGTCGGCCGCTTAACCGACTGAGCCACCCAGGCGCCCCAAGCCAGTATTTTTTAAAGTGCAATCCAAAGAACTATTTGCACCTGAATCACCCCAGTGCTCAGTAACATAAGGCAGATTCCTAGGTCCACCACAGTCCTGCAAAATCAGAATTTCTAAGCGGAGCTCAGGAGTGTATGTTTCAGTCAGTTCCTTGGTGATGCCTGTTGTGCATTGCCTGCTCTACTATTGTCTGGATCTATAAGATGGTCTTAAGTCCCTGGTATCAGGAGGAACTTCCCACAATGCCCTGGAGGATCCTTCAGAACATGAATTGTCCATCAGGTAGGTAGATTTAGGTTCTTCCTTAGCCCACGCCAGGAATTCCGGATCTGTAGAATGAGTGTACTTCTTTCTTATGCCCACAGGAGGTCAGTGAAACATTAGGCCTATCCGTCTGAAGATTTCAGAACAAAAGAATTTTGAACAGTGCTCTCCTGGAAGTAGAATGCTTCCGTATTAAACATAAGCCTTATTTACTCATACGCTTCTGAGGTGAGTGTTTGAGGATCTATGCAGCCCCATTCCAACAGTGTCCTGCTCTTTATAGAGGAAGGTACCTTAGCTTTCAGGTTCGTAAACTTGAATCCATCAGTAGGTTTTCTAAGATAACTGTCCTTGGAGCCCTGGGAGCCATTTTAAGGCAGAGAAAGCTCTGCTTTGAATTTCTCCAGGGCATCTCTTTCGAAGAGTTCAAGATATCTGGCCTGTGCTGTTTCACACAGCTACCCAAATGGATCTGGGCCAGAAGGACTATTCGCCAGAGATGGGACAATGGAGGCTCAGAGAGGCTAGACCATCTGACGGAAGACACACAGTGGTAGAATGATCAGGCCCCAGGTCTACCACCTCGTCATCAAGGGCCTTCTTTACAAGATCTGATTAATTTCATGGGGGTGTTCACGCCAAGTGTTCTTTTAGCCAACTTACACCATCCTGTTTGTCTTTTATGGAGCTTCTCTCTGGAGCTCAGCAGTTGGTCCTTCCCCTAAGCTCAGTTGCTTTTTCTTCTTTTAGGACCACAGTCATCAAATGAGAGTGGAAGAAGTAGGATTATCAGGGAAGAGCCCACAGTAATGTGCATATGGCTCTGTATCTACTTCCTGAGCTCCCCATCACTGCTCTGGCATAAGACCCTGGGCCCCTCCTCAGAGCTGGCTACAGGAGGTCAGTTGGCGAGTTGTTGCTGAAGAACTGAATAAACATTCAGTGTTCACACTAACTTAAGACCTTAAAGGTCACCTCCTTCTGTGGTTTTCACACTTGTTAAATGCCCTCCTTTTTAAGAGCTAAGTGGCACCCCGTTGTGGAAAGCAAATACACTTGGCAGATGTTCTAATGGGCAGCCCGGCGTCTTGCTTCGTCTTTCTTCTCTTTGGCCGTTGCTGGAGTTTGAAGGAACTCTTCACATTTTGAGAACTGCAAAGCTGTAACCCAACCCACAGGTTTTAGATGAAGGTGGGGCCCAGATAGGAGCAGTGGTTTGCCCAAGGGCCTGCAGTGAGTGTTTGCGGAGCATCACGTGCAGAAGAGCTTTCCCATGGTGACAGCGGAGCTCAGGCCTCCGGCCAAGAGCAGAACAGGCCTCCTCTTGCCTTGACGTCCATCATCCCTGTCCCTTGGCTGGGAATTTTATCTTCTCACCGCTCCACCCACCCAGTTCTTACTCATCCTTCGCCATTTAGCCTAAGCATCGCCTCCTTTGTGGAGTCATCCTCAACTGCCCGTGCCAGCTGAACCCCTCCCATATTCCCACAGCCCTTTGCCATCCATATCAGAGCAGTTCTCACGTTCTACCTCATTGATCTGTGGGTCATTCACTGCCGATAATCTGCCTCATTCCAAAAAGATTCCAAACGGATGGCTTAACAATGTAACTCCAGCACCCAGCCAGTGCCAGCGCATAGTGGGTGCTTCAGTATTATTTTGAGGATGAAAGAATTATGCAGCTGGGTAGAAATCAACCTATATTCTAAGGCAACGTGTCTCAAATTTAATGCATGTTGAATCATCTGGGAATTGTGTTAAAATTCAGATTTTGATTCAGGAGGTAGAGTTTAGGGACCGTGATTCTGCATCGAACAAATACCCCGCGGACCCTGGTATTGCTGGTATTCAGACCACATTTTCGTCTCATAAAGGAGGGAAGATTGCAGAATGCTGCTAACCGTACTAAAAAGAGATAGGGAAGTTGGATAAATCAGGGACTGCCAAGGAGTGCAGAGAGCATCCAGAAGGAGTGCAAACAGCTGAAACTCAGAAGCAGTCTTAGAGAAGTGCGCCTGGTTAGCAACTCCAGTCTGCCTGGGGTGGGGCCAAAAATGGACTTAAGCGTTGTTGACTTTGGCAAAATTCAAAGCTATCAGGAAGTTCTCTCCACCATCCAGCAGGATGGGGATGTTCAAAAGGGAAGACAGCCTGGGAATCTCTTACTAATACTTTCTCACATTTGGGCAGGAATACACATTTTACAAAATGCTACGATACACTATCTTCACAGATTCTGAAGACAGAGGTATGACACTCCATTGTGTAGAGGGCGAAACTGAGACTCACACACATACACAAGGCTTGCCAGGGTAGTTCAAGCCACAGGCATTGCTGAAAGGGGTACTGAGATTAGATTTTCATTACGTCTTTTCCTAGAGCACTTCACCTTACTATTTCACTGCTACAGGTTGTTTCAGTAATCTTCTTCCAGGCAAATTGGGACCTTGTCTGAGTTGTTTGTTATCAAGCCATTAACACCTACCATGGTGTTTTGCACCTAGAAGGTACTCCATGAATATGGGTTAAATAAGTGAATAGAGTTTGAGCATGGGAGGGCCTGCACTCATGCACTCCATCAAGATTATAGGTTCAGCTGATTACAACATAGCACTAATGAGGTCAAGCTTGTGGGTTCGGTTCTGCTGTGTGAGTGACACAGCTTTGCCCTGTTCCCCACCCATGCCTCTGAACATACACAACCGCCTTCATGAAAATATGGCACCTATTAGCGATTCAGGAACTTGGTGAGAATGTGAGTGTCCAAAAAAACCAACTCAAAGTATGTGCAGGGAAGGGCAATGGCATCTTCGATGCAGATGGTGACTCAGGTCATAAGCATTTTGACATATCACCCCTTACCGGTGATGCTCTGGGTCAACTCCCTTCTCTGCTACCTGCTGAGGAATAGCTATCTCTGAAGTGTGTAATGATCTGAGAACACGGAGCCTTGCCCACCCAAGGGGTTAAAGAGGGAAAGCCGGCTTACTACCATTTCAAAGGCAAGACTAGATCCTCTATTTGCATTTGTTTAGCCCTTATACTCCTTTGGATTGCTTTCTTGCCCCTGATGTCTGTTCCTTAGAAAGCATTAAAAAATACTTCAAAGAAAGGTCGCAATTCACATAAGATCCAAGCGAACTGCAAAGGAAGCTGAGAAACATAGTATTTCTGTGTGCCCAAGAAGAAGGAATGGGATGTTCTGTGTGCCCAAGAAGAAGGAATGGGATGGATGACCATCTAGCTAGTCTCTGTCAAAATCGCCAAGTGAGTTGTCCTCATCTTCCGTTTTTTTTCTAGACTATTCTATCCAAGCATTGATTTGAAAAATGAGTATCAATAATAATAGCTGACATTTTTTGAGCACTTGGTATATGCCAAGCACTATGCTAATTGCCCAGCACACGTTATTTATAAAAACCTTACCAGCAACTTATGAGGAAGACACACTGCTTATATCTTCAGTTCATGGATAAGGAAAAGGAGACCAAGGGAGGTGAGTGACGCCCCAAATTGCGGGACTGGAAATTGGAAGAGCCAGGCTAGGACCCAGGTCTGTCTGATTTCTAAACCATTGCATGATACTGTTAACTGATACTTGGCTTCCTCCTGATAGGACCACCTTCTTTGTGATTCTTTCTTTGGAAGTTCCTCATTTTCCTTGTATCTCTACCACTATCCCTCCTCTAGCTCCAGTGCGGAGACTAGGTTGGCATCCTCCAGGCATTTGCTCTTGCTTTCCACCATTATTGTTCAGCTTTGTTTCTTCACCCGCCCTCCTCCTTTGACACCCACGGCTTGGTCCGTGTCATCTATTGACCTAGCAGCTGTGGCCATCACTTCACAGAAGTATTCAGCATCTGGCCTCCCATCTTCCTCTGCAAGCCATTTCCTATCATCGTCTGGGCAACTTCAATGTCCATGTGGATGATATGTTCAGCCTTAGAGTCTGTTTTCCACACACAAGTTCACTTCAGCCCCTCTCAATGGAAACATCTGGAACCTGCTGTCACTAAGGGCTGTTTGGCTTCTACTTTCTACCTCTCCCATCAACCTCATCATCAACCATGTGGAGCACTTCTCCACCTGTGTAGGCCCCTGCTCTCTCCTGGCCTCACTTTGCTTCCTGTATAGGGTGGAATCCATGCACAGCTGTCTCACAAGAGCATTGAAGAAATAAGTTTGGATAGGGTCACAGTGCAGTAAAGAATCTGGAAAGGAAAGTCAGAGGATTCCCTAAACTGTGGGAATCCCAGCCCTGGATCTGGTCCATGTAGTCAAGTTTTTCTCAAGGTATGATCTGGCGGACCACCTTATTAGAATGATGTAGAAGTCCTTAAAGGCCCTGGCCCCATCCCAGGCCTCCTGAATCCGATTATTTGGGGATGGGCCAAGGTATCTGCATTTTCAATGAAATCCAATCGATTCTCATCTAATTTAAGGTTTGAGGATCTCTGATTTAGGCCAGTCAGACACATCTCCCCCAGAGGAGTTAAAAGTCCCTGTCACCTCCTAATTCTATCCCCATGACTCACTCCAACATGGACAGGGTTCACACTTGCCAATCAATCCATGTGACTTTTCTTTAAGCCCCTTAGAACCGACTCCACTCCTTTCCCTGAGGGGCCTGGAGTGAAACAAGCATACTGGGCTCAGAAACAAACAGAAATTCCCCCCCCCCCCAAATCCCCATCTCCCCCATCTTCCTCGCCGTCGTCCCCATGTTGAGAAGCAGCTTCAGCCCCTCCCTCCCTTCTGTGTGCCTGTGAAGGGGAGGGCCAGGGTGATCAGGAAAGTGATTAATCTACCGGGGTAGGCACCAAGAGATAAAAATCCAGTCTTTTATAACTTGTTAAAACCTGCCTCAGGGAGAGGACAATAAACCAGGACTCCCTGTACTCGGAAGACCTGGGTAGTTCCTTATCTGCGTTGAAATAAATCAGATCAATTAAGTTCCCTGCAGAACATAACGTTTCTCTTTCTGCTCTGCGCTTTCCAAACAGCTACTCTGCCCCTGGGGTCTCTGCAGCCTCCTCCCAGTGCGGCAAAGATGGGGCGTTGCTACTCAGTTTCTGGGACAGCGGATTCTAGAATTTGAAACCACACAGGTTTCAGCTCAGAAAGCCTGGTTAGAATCCAAGCTCTACGCCTGTCCTGCCGCGTGACCTTGGGCTAGTCACTAAACCTCTGACTCTATTTATTTCCTTAGCTCTAAAATGTAAATGATCCTACTCCTCTTGACCTTCTCATAGGGCTTTGGAGGACAAAGGAGATGATTCTTCTTTTGAGAAGGGTAGAGCCGTGAACTGTTATGAGCAGGAAGGAGTCGTCATGAGCAATGTCCCCAAGCGCCGTCCCCCTGGGCTTCCACCTGTAACTGACAGACTGCCACCTGCCGGGCTCCTGGCGGTCCGCAAACGTGGGTGAGCGTCAGAATGCTGCCATCCTTACAAACTCACATTTCCTGGTGCTGCCGGAGAATCAGTGGTGCTCCATGTTGTTCTAGAGCAAATGGACCAATGGTCCAGGTATCCTATCCAAGCAACCCTGTGAGGAGACGAAGAGGGCTGGCCCCCTCATGAGGTAGAAGGTGAACTCTGTCTTCTATCACTGTCCAGGGAGCTCTGGGTTTGACTTTACGGCTGCTGTTGTGTATCGAGAGATGGGAAGTTACTGATTCAACTTCCTGATAGGTTTTTTTTTTAAGGTTTATTTATTTTTGAGAGAGAGAGAGAGACAGAGCGTGAATGGGGGAGGGGCAGAGAAAGCGGGAGGCGCAGAATCCAAAGCAGGTTCCAGGCTCTGAGCTGTCAGCACAGAGTGGGATGCGGGGCTCAAACTCATGAGCCATGAGATCATGACCTGAGCTGAAGTTGGACGCTTAACCAACTGAGCCACCAGGTGCCCCCCCACCCCCCGCCCCGATAGTTTTCAAACACACTTGAGTGAGGTTTGGGGGAGTTGGACAGGCTGGCTGTTCAGGCTATTGGATGAGGGACTCCTGGCCTGGGCCTCATCTCAGTCTCTCCTCATACTTGTCCTCCTGACTCAGCCATCACCACCCTTGGTCTTGTTGTCTCAGGTCCCTGAACGGAGAGAGACTTATGTGGTCAAGTGTTTCTGCCGCACTAGGACTGTCACCTGTGTAGCAAGTTCCAACCCCTTTATATTTTTATTTTCGAGAGCTTCATTATTTTCTTCACTTGAAAATAATTCTTGGCCGGCAAGAATTTCAGAAGCCATGGCAGGGGCTATGGCCTCAGATAACACTGTAGTCGAGCTGGACCACTTGGCTTTTTGAGAAACTCTTAACCAGGAAAACCGTTACAGCTCATCATTCCCACCCAAGGGGACCAATGGCTCTTTTTAAATTATAAAGATGCCGGGGCGCCTGGGTGGCGCAGTCGGTTAAGCATCCGACTTCAGCCAGGTCACGATCTCGCGGTCCATGAGTTCGAGCCCCGCGTCAGGCTCTGGGCTGATGGCTCAGAGCCTGGAGCCTGTTTCCGATTCTGTGTCTCCCTCTGTCTCTGCCCCTCCCCCGTTCATGCTCTGTCTCTCTCTGTCCCAAAAAATAAATAAACGTTGAAAAAAAAAATTAAAAAAAAAATAAATTATAAAGATGACGTCAGGGGCACCTGGGTGGCTCAGTCGGTTAAGCGTCCAACTCTTGGTCATGATCTCAGGGTTTGTGACTTTGGGGCCACCTCAGCCCCGGCCCTGGGTTGGATTCTGTGCGGGGATTCTCTCTCCCTCTCTCTGCCCCTCCCCACCTCTCAAAATAAATAAATAAAAATTTAAAATCTAAATATTTTTTTTAAAAAGATGATGTCAGTCTCCCACTTAAAACTTCCAATGTTTTCTCACTGTACTTGAAATAAAAGCTGAACTCCTTACCCAGGCCTTTGCCTGCAGCCCTGGGCTCCCTTCCTGATTTCACTGTCTCCCATACTGGCCTTCTTTCTGCTCCTCAGTCATAAACCAGCCAGGATCATGCCCGTCCTGGGCCCTTTGCAGTGACCATGTTTCTGCTTTGATGCTACTTTCCTCTCCCTTTACATGATGACCTGCCTCTTTCTTGCCCCCAGAGCCCTCCTTAAATGTCACCTTCTCAGAGAAGCCCTCCCTGACTACTTACCCGCTATTGCCTCTTTCTGTCACCTGCTCCTATTTTCAGCCTCTGCAGAGCACTTATCCCTCTGATATTCTTATTTCTTTCTTTATTTCTGTCTCTTTTCACTAGAATGGAAGACAGATCTCACGTTTACTTCTGTAGTTCTGCTCCTAGAACAGTGCCTGGCACATCATGGCCCTCAGGAAATATATAATGACTCTGAAGGACTTGCCTTTATACAGCTAGAGACCCATTTCTTGGGTTTGTGTTTTTTAGGAATCGCTACACCCAATGTGAGGCTCGAACTCATGACCCGCAGTCACATGCATCTCCGACTGAGCCAGTCGGACAGTCCTATAGCCGGAGACTTTAATCCTGGGCCTCTACCGCATCAGCTGGATGTTCAGAGTCTCGCTTTCTTCCTTTGCTAAATGGTGATCGTAACACCGACTTTGCAGAGTTGTAAGTATTTAATAGGGAAGAATATGTAAAAGTGCCTTAAATGTAGAAGAGGCCCACAAATTTATAATTAATTAATTATAATAATTCCCTTCTCTGTCTTCCTTTCTTTGGCCCTGGCTTTGCCACTTATGAGTCCTGTGGCCTTGGTGAGTCATGTTCGATCTCTGGGCTTGATGAGGGGGAGGGAGGGATTGTTACCAGGTCATCAGTGCTGACGGCTCCAGTTTATTTTATTTTTTTTGGTGAAAGGAAACTAAGTCTTTTTTTTTTTTTTTTTTCCCCCAGCCACGTGGCCGAATGGGCTTCTGTAAGTTATTCCAGAGATGATTCTCCTTTGGCTAAACGGGCGTGGTGGGGGAACTGCAGGAGGAAAGCTAGTGGAAAGGACCACCCTTGGAATACTAAGCAGCATCTTAATTTTTCCTGGAATTGGCAAGCTTTATATTATGGGTCTGCTGTTGGCAGGTGTGGGGGGAGAACCTTGATGGTGGCTGAGTTAAATATGGCTGGGATTTACAGTGAAATAAAAGGTGCCAGATTAATAGGGTTTCTTTTCTCTGAACTGTAAATTGGAAGCCCTGGTGCCTGATCGGCTACTAAATCTCCAGTCCCCTGGGCTTCCAGAAGGAGAGGTCTGGAAGCACCCAGCTGGCAACCGAAGGTTGGGGCAAATAATGATCTCAGCAGCACTTTTGCTCTCTGCCAAGGGAGCTGGGTTGAAGGGCAAAGGGACCTATCACATTTGCAGGGTGTCTGCCTCCGCCCCTGCACGTTGGCTCAGAACCCTTGTGCAGTCGTCTCACGGATGGCCTGAGTCAAGGGCAGCAGGTGAAGAGACGGAGAGAACGCGGGCCGGGGGCATCTTGGTTCAGCTGTCTGGAGTTATCTGAACGAGTTTGATGAGCATCTCCTCTCCTTCCACTCCTAGATGAATGCTGTGGAGAGATGGAAAATGGCCCAGGGCCTGTGACAGCTGACGCCACCCCTGTAATCCACTAGGGACATTGACTTTGAGAAGACACCCTCCGGCATTTTAAGGAGCAGGGCCAAGGTACAGTGCAAAGAATGGAGTCCTCACTCGCTTGGAGTCAGGTGGAGGAAGCAGAGAACAGGATGCAGGCTGATCTCATGGCCCCCTCAGGGCTCCCTCCCCGAGGAAAGCTCTCTTTCCTAAGAATGCCAGGGACCAGACGGCGAGGCAGGGGATCCGTTTCATCTCCTTGTCACAGTACATTTCAGGGTAGCCCAGATTGTGACTGATTTCATTTTAGGAAGGAAGAAATGGAAATCCAAGGAGATAATGTGACTTGCTCACGGCTCCACCGTTGGGGAGCAGCGGGACAAGAAACAGACTCTTTGGATCCCTCCACCCCCGTGCTTTCTCCCTTTAAAGCTACCTTCAATCCCACCTTAGCAGGAGTTGCTAAGCCATTCGGTGCCTTTATGAAACTTAAAAGAGATGTTGGCTCTGGGTGACTATAGCCCTGTGTCAGCCCTGGATTTTGGCCTCAACTTGCCCTTTGGACTGTGGAGTCTTTTGCAGAGAATAAGGGGTGCACATGCATGCACAGCTGCCCTGCTGATGGCAAGTCACAAAATCTCAGCTTCAGAAGGAGTCTCTTCATCACAAAGGTTGCCATTTCCCTTTGTCCTCTTTCCTCTGCTCTTTGAAGCTGCCCCCTCAAGGAAGAATCTGCTGGAAACAACCAGACAGCTTAGCCAGCTGCCTATCTGAGACTTCTGGTAGACCTGCGCTGGGCCATTCAGTCCGAGCAGGGAATCAGAAACAGCAGAGGTTGGGGAAATGCGCTGAGGCTGACAGTCAAATGGAGTCCACCCCTAGTCACCACCTCTTCTGGTGTTTTCTGCTGCCTTCCCAACCAACCTTGGAGCATTCCCAGCCCTTCTCTCGGCCAGTAGTCATTAAGCTGCTTTGGCTAGATCTTCTATGGACATGTAGCAGAATATTTATGTTCAGCTGCTTTTTTTCTTTTCTTTGAATGTCAACAACTCAACTTATTTTTTGGCTTTTTCTTTGCTGCATTAGAAGAAGCCAATTTCTCTTATAGACAGGAAGGTGACCTTCTCTTGAAAAAAATCGAACTAGTTTTCCTACTGGAAACTGCTTCTGAAGACCAAATTTCCCTGCCCTAAAGCAAAAGCAAAACCCATTGTGTATGTGCTTGTGTATGTGTTTATGCATGTGTTTATGCTGCGATTGAGTGGAGGCAGGGAAAGAAGGACAAAACTGGGGTATCTGGCACAAGGAGTGTGGGCGGATTGGAACAGCTGACCTGGGGTGCCAGGCAGTTGAGCAGAGACAATCAGTATGGGGGTGTGGGGTTTCTAGAAGGTGGGCTAAATGAGGATCTTTGCCAGGGGACCAAGTACCTGATATTTATTTCACGTGAGGGGGCCTTTCTTTTCCTACCACCTAGATGCTCCACAAGCTGTATCTCTGCAGAGGTCCCAGGCCGACTATAATGACGGAAAGGCATCCTAAATAGGGAGCAAGGAAGTGGGGAGGAGTTGATATGCTGTGTGAAGGGGTCAAGTTGCACAAGTGAAGGTCCGGAGAAGTAAACATGTGAGCCCTGGTGTCTCAAGTAGGCAACCTCCTCAAAGTTGATAGACCGTTTTTTTGGTGAGATAAGATCTAATTGTCGAGGCATGAGGAGAGCCTGCAATTTTGAAAGTCCGACTGCGGATTATTTTCTAAAATAAAAGACCCTTTGGTCATGAGCCAAGGTTGCCCCATGATTTCACTTGAATAAAACACTGTAAAAATGCAAACCTTTTAGAAAGTGGATTTTTCCCAACCTAATTAGAAATGCAACCACTCTATCTCATCCCTTAGATAAGAAGCAATGGGCACTGGTAGACACGGATAGAAGTGTGTGTCATCAGAAGCTCTCCTGTCTTCTCTCCTCTACCCACATTCAAGCCAGAATGCATTCGTGAGATTTTCTGAGACCAAATTTCTCACTGGAGGCTGTAGTTAGAAAGGATCTCAGACGTCATCTGCTCTACCCTCCTGACTGTTGTAGCGAGATCCTGCTCAGGATGGATAGCACTTGAGGACAAGGACAAATAGGCCTCATCTGATTTTGGTTCCCCAGCACCTAGAACATCATTTGACAAGAAGCAGGTGCTCAGTAAGTGTTGACTGAATGGCTTCCTGACTGATGGAGTAAATAAATGCATATCTCTCAGTGACAAAGATGATCTCCTTAACCAAAACTCTAGTCAGGCTCTTCTGAACTCTTCTCCATAAACCCCTGACTTTTGGATTTCTGTGTTCATCTTTCCATGGTCTAATTTTAGCAAGAATTCTGGTAAATCAGTTTAAACAGAATCCCCCACCCTCAATATCTGATCACCCTTGATATCTGACCAAATTCCTTATTCTCCACCATTCTCCAGGGGATTTCTGATAATCCTTCAGCAAGAATCCTATTAGATGGATTTAGCCAGAATCCCCTCTGACTCCTCATGTTACCGCTCAGTAATTTTTCATCCACTGACTTCCTCCCTGCTCCTTGGCTTTAAGTTCCCACTTTTCCTTATATTTGGAGTTGAGCCTGAACTGGAGGACCTGTCTCTTTTAAACTACAAAACTCCCTTATAGTAGCTCCCCTTGAATAAAGTCTGCCTTACCATCTATGTCACGCATAATTTTTCTTGAACACCAGCAGCCACTTGGACACATCTAGGAACAGGCTGCTTACTATCTCAGAAGGCAATATATTGTGTTTGTGGATCACTCTGATTATTAGGAAGTTGTTTAAATTGAGTCAAGGTCTGATTTCTTGCAAATTTTCTGCACGTGTTCTGGTTCTGCTCTCCGAAGGCAGCAAAGAAGCCTGCCTCTTCATTGTCTTACTGTAGGTTTTTCTGTCCTATTTCCCCTGGTGTTTCTTCTTCAGTGGCCAGTGACCTCATGCTTATTCCTGCTGATCTGGAACACATCCGGGAAAGCGTTCAACACACAGATGCCTCGCCAAGGCAATACTGTAGGATTTAGGTCTCTCCTTTTTCTTTGGCCTCGCTCATGTACACTGGCCATGTCTTCAGTCCCCTCCTTTCTCAGCTAGTTGCTGTTGTAGAAAACTAGCTAAAAGACAAGATATCTCTGGGGGTGATAGTATCAGTGATGCTTATCTTTTTCTTTATGTTTTCTTATAATAACAGAAAGCATTTACAGAATGCTTTACTCTAACGATCTGGGGCGAAAACCGATAAAGCCATTTCTATTGTGGAAGAAAGGTACCAATAAACTAATTTATAATAGAATGTTGATGAACAGTATTAACCTGGAGAAACTTTATCAAATACCTATTAAGTATCAGGCACTGAAGTAGGTAATACAGAGGCAAACAAAAATAACTTTTTCCTTCAGGTAGCATGTGGTTATTTGCTCCAACAATTATGCCCTATGAAAACAAAACGATCAGGTTCCTATGGGAGCACTAAGGAGGTGTCCAGAAAGTAAACTGGGAGAGCAGCAAAGAACTTTAAAAAATAGATGCTCAACAGGTAATGAGGAAGAGAGAACCCAATGTGAAACTGCACGGATATGCAAGAGACGGTGGCCCCTTCAGGGGACTCCCAGGGGGTTGGTGGGTTGGGGAGGCAGGCTGTGAAGCAGGGACGGGCAAGAGGGGACCAAGATGCTGACGAAATTGCTACTAAAGACTGAGACTTTATTTTGTGTGTGTACTTGGCGGTTGGGGGTGGGTAATGAGGCAGGTAGGGTAAGAGCCTTTAAACAAAGAGAACTAATAAGTGTGTCCAGAGAAATCATCTATGATGATAGAATGTCTGGCAACATAGTAGTTTGCAGGAAAGATTTCTGGGTGTGTGGGAGGGAATAGGAGGAATATAGGAACTTAAATCTTTCTTTTTAATTTTTTAACGTTTATTTATTTTTGGGAGAGAGAGCCTGAGTGGGGAGGAGCAGAGAGAGAGGGAGACAGAATCCGAAGCAGGCTCCAGGCTCTGAGCTTCAGCACAGAGCCCAACGCTGGGCTGGAACTCAGGAACCACGAGATCGTGATCTGAGTCGAAGTCGGACGCTTAACCGACTGAGCCACCCAGGCACCCCTGACCCTTCATCTCTCAAGTGATACCGTACTTGTAACTACTCATAGATAATACTGGCCACATTTCTCCCTTCTGCTCTGCCACCAGAAATGGGTAAAGGAAGTGTCCAAAGCTTAAGAATGTATATTCTAGAGCCAGTCTTGCTAAATTTGAATCTTAGCCCTACCACTATCTTAGCCTCTCTGTATCTCAGTTTCCTCATATGTAAAGTGAGAATAATAATAATACCTACTTTGCTGGGTGGTTAGATATACCTTCTGAAGGTATATCCAGACTAAATGTGAGTTTGTTCCTTCGTGAGTCGCAGATAGAAACTACACCAGGTGGAATTGTCACACAAAGTAAACTTTATTTGCAGCAAATAAAGAGATTACAGGAAATAGCTTCCAAAGCCATGACTTCCCGAGCAAGGGTGAATTTATTTCGGGTTAAGATGAATATTTAGAAAGGGAAGGCTTGTCAATCTATGTAGAGGCGGGCATCGGGTCACTCGTGTGCCGTAAGGAAACATGCCTATATATACCTTGTCTGTTATGCAAATGAGGCTTGTGTCCTCCTTGGGTAGAGAGTTTAGTATTACAATGAGACAAAAGCAACTTCAGGTCACTCCGAGGTCCATCTGCGCAGGCGTGAGTCCAGGGTTGAGTTCAGTCTGGTCTGGGTGGTCTGGGCCAGCCAGAGCTCTTCTTCAGGACAGTTGTTACTGCCTGAGGGGTTGTTTTGATGAGGGAGCTTGAGGCAGGCTGAGGGGCAAAATCCAAGCTGGTACATTGATGCCCCTCCCCCCCCCCCCCCCCCCCCCCCCCCGTGGAATATGTGTGATATTCCTCAAACACTCCCATCTACCCAAGAACAAAGGCAAGGGGTTTAAGTGCTTGCCATGGTGATTGGGGAAACGAAGGCAAATGAAACATTAAATTCCCTTACCTTCCACTGACAAGTCCTTGAAACTGGCAGAGTGACCTCCCTCTAGGAGCTCAGCAACCTCGATGATGACACTTTCTTAGGGGCAAAAGAGAACCTTGGCTTATTGGCTTAACATTGTCCCAACCTCGAGGATCCTGAAAGTCTACTTCTTTTATCTCAACTGCCTCAAGATACATGCTGGCAGTCATACTCCAAAGCTTACGGCCCCCCGATATGCATCTGAAGGGTCTCATGACTGAGGTTTTATTAAACAGTGATAAATGGTGTTTCCCTAGCAACAGCTAGCCCCTCAAGGTCCTGGAAACCTGGCTTCCAAAATTCCTTAGAGACACACTCTATCCCTGACCCCCTCCCAACCTGAGGGTACATAAAGAGTTACCCATCAGGACTCCAGCACGGCTCTTCCTGCCCATGGGTCCTGTCCCCTATGCTTTAATAAAATCACCTTTTTGCACCAAAGATATCTTCGAGAATTCTTTCCTCGTTGTCAGCTCCGGACCCCGTGAACCACCCCCCCCATCACCCCAAAACTTCATCAGTTTCAATTTTCATCACGGGATGCTATGCCCAGTGCATCTTTTGCCTGAGTTAAGAGGTAAGCTGAAACGACCCGCTCAAGGAGAAACATGGGACAAAGTTCAGTGAGTACAAGCAGGTAGGTGGGAAAGGTCAGGTCTTGAGGTCTAGTGGGTGACAAAGGGTACCAGAATATGCCTCTCCAAAATATGCCTCTTTGGCCTATGGATTATTTTGAGCTACAAGGCCATTGAGAATGAGCCGATGCAGGAAAAGCTCTAAAAAGAGCTTTTCCTTTCATAGAGGAATTTTTCCTTTCATAGAGGAAATTTTAAGCTGTAGAGATGTCTCTTTTGCCCATACGAGGAAGAGGAGGACCCTTAGCAACTCATCGGTGGAGAAGGTACCAGTTTAAATCTATGTAATAAACCTTACTAAAGAGTACTTGTTTACCATGCTTTTCCTGATCACCTTCCCATACCTTGCCTCCATGCACCCCCACCCTTCACCCAGAAGCACCCCCAACCCTTTTTCTTCGTTTAGCCTAAGATGGTATATGAGTCCAAATGCAAACGACCCCTTTTGTTCACTCATTGCTGGATGCTTCCATGTGTCCATGAGTATGGCATATGTAAATAAACTTCTGTTTGTTTTTCTTTTGTCCATCTGTCTTTGGCCAGTCACATTTACAGGGTCCCGGCCAAAGAACCTGCGTTGGTGTAGGGACAGAAAAAATTTCCCTTCTTCCTTTTTTAGATTTTTCTGACTGGCCCAGTAAGTAGATTGATGTAAGGCAGATTAATAGGAGAAAAGCAAACAGATTTTCTATGTACAGGAGCCCCACAAAAATAGGAGACCCCAAAGGCAGCCAGGTAATTGAGGTTTATATAACATCCTGAGCTAAAGAAAGGGGTAGGGGGCTGAGGATACCAAGGGAAGGAAAGCCATTCCCAGGAAGGCAGAAGAGATGTTTGGGAAACAAATGTTGCCCTGTTACACAGATAATTTTAAGTAAAAAGGTATCTTTGGTAATAGCTCTCTTCCTAGCACAGGCTCTCTTTCCAGTGTAAATTTAGGCAGGTGAGGAGGGAGGTAAAGAGCTTTCCCTGAATCTGCTGGGGTTTTACTGCCTTTAGCTCAAAGTAATGCTTATGCCAAAGAGACCTAGTTTGGGATAGTAAAATCTGCTCCCCTTTAATGGGCAAAGGAAAAAAAAATTCTTCTCTACACTTCTCATTATTGTTCTATCTATGAAGGAGGAAGAAAGGCCGAAAAAGGATTTGGAGTTAGAAGCAGCATGCCTCCGTCACTAATTGATTGTGTGACTTCAGCAATCCAACCTCCGTCAACCCTAGTTTTCCTGTTGGAAATGCAAATGATAATTCCTGCCTCATGGGGTCTGGTGGGGATCAAATAAGATAATGGATGCAAAAACACTTTATAAATTGTAAATTGTCAAATACCAGGCACAAGCTTAATATTATCTTCCCACTCCTCCCGCAGAGAGGGCAGGGATGGGTCTCCCTACTTAACAGAGAACTGAGGGCAAAGGGATTCAATAATTTACCACAATTCTCCTGCAAGTCTGGGTCAGGTCCAGCCCGGAACAAGCCTCTGCACTCAGCAATTTCCCCACAGGGTCTGGTCAAGTATGCTCTGCTGGCCACATCGAGACCCAGAATCCACATAAATACAAGCAAAATCCTGGGCCAGCCCCCTCCTGCCGCTTCACTGGGTTCTAATTGCCTCTTACTTCAGAAATAGGAATAATTAAACTGAGCTTTATTTTAATAGGCCTCAGTTCAGGCTCCGCATTCGGCATCCTTGGTCAATTTCTCCATGTTTCTCAGCTAATCTTGGGGAGAGGAAACTGTCCTGAAGTGGTTCATTTGCATCAAAACCACTATAATTTGTAAGTAAATGGCATTGCTTTTAAATGCAAAGGAGCACCCAAGAGTTGACGGAACAGACTATTTTTGATTCTTCAAAAAATTGCAACCCCTAATGTTCTGGAAATAATCTTTCCTTCTCTCCAATTACACTCATCCCAGGAGGAGCCCCCTTTCACCCCTCTGCAAAATATAGCCATTAAAGTTTCTCGAGTTAAGGGCGGCTCTCCTTGCCCACAGGGAGACTTATTTGAGCAACGGTTCTCAACTGGGTAGACACTTTGAGGTGCTACCAAGTGGCATTGGGAAACAAAGATGAATAAGACGCAATCCCAGCCTTTAGAAAGTCTGCAATCTCTGAAGGGAGAGAAGGTTGCAACATATGTAGCAAAAGGCAGAATATGGTGTTTTAAGAGGGCTGAAAAGCAGTATGTGTTGTAGGGTCTGAACCTGCTTGGGAGATGAGTTAAGTTGTGGAGAGAAGACGGTTACTTAGGGGGACTTGGAAGGCTGAAATGATTTCTCCACCAGGACAATTCTCCACTGTCCCCCATGCCCCACACTCACCTCACAATCTCAGTCCAGCTGTTCTGCTCAATGCTTGGTCTTGCACATTTGACAGCCGGCCGTAGTGTGAAAGCATTGCTCCCTCCAAGATCCCACCGGGAATTGACTTTGCCATTGTCAGGGAAGAAGAATTTCCTCTGCCCTTGAAGGTTCTCCTAGCTAGGCTAAGAATCCAGGTGACATGAGACAGATTTCACAGGAGAAAATCAAGTATAATAATGTGCTTATGGGGAATCCACACAGACATGGACATTACAAAGACCGTGAGGGAACAACATTTTCTGAGCTAAGGCGAAGGGTAGGGGTCTGAGGGTACAAAGGGGAGGGAGACCATTAGCAGGAAGTTGAAAGGAAATGCCTGCAAAACAAACATTGCCCTATTATACAGAGAAGTTTCTTCAGTAAAGAAGAATCTGTTAATCGCTCTCTTCTTGGTAAGAGCAGGCAGTTGAGGAGGGGGGTAAAGAGCTTTTTCTGAATCTGCTGGGTTTGGATTGCTTTTAACCCAAAATAATGTTCTTGCCAAAGTAGCCCATCTTGGGGCAGCCTGACCTGGGCCCCTACACTATCTAAAGGGAATAGGTATATCCTATTAACTAGCTCCCTGCCTCTTTTATGGACCTTGTTCTGTTCACTCTGTGCCTGAGTTCTTCCTTGGAGCCAAGAGCTGAATGCTAGAGCATAGCTGGTTCAACGGGAAGGTTTGAACTAGGAATGGATTGGAATCTGGGCTCTGACCCTAGCCAGGGGTGTAAACTGGGAAGGTTATTAAACTCCTGAGCCTCACGCTCCTCATCTGTAGAATGACAATAATAACTGTCACTTTACTGAGCTATCCGAGAGGGACAGTTAATGGGTATAAAGCAATTAGAAACTGCTTGATAAAAAATGTTTGTTTTCCCTTATGACCGTACATCATTAGTTGTATTGGGACATTTTCCAGCTTTGTACAAAGATCTTTGTCCAGTACTTAGTACTTGGATGATAAAGAAGTCCTTCCCAAGTGAATTAATGCTCTGTTTCATCTCTTTACATTTGTATGTGCTTTTGCCCCCATTTGGAACATCAGCGTCTTAATCCCTCCCTCCTCCATGACCCAAGTGACTTATTATTTGAAATGCAGCCCTGCACCCCTCTCCCGAGCTAGACAGCTCCAAGTATGGAATAGGGAAAGGAGGGGTGAGAAGACTTGTTTTTCCAGAATGGCACGCCACTATGTTATTGTTCAAAAGTGATCACTGCCTCTCTCTGGGGCAGACTGTACTTCCCTACCCCATCGATGGTAGGCTTGACCACATGACTTGCTTTGCCCCGTGAAATAGGAGAAGCAGGGCCGTGTGTCATTTCCAAGAAGGAGTTTTAAGAGCCAGCATGTGAACAACCATGATCCCTTTCCCCCCTGCAATCCCCACCAGCTACGGGTCCTGGTTAGAGAACATGCGTCAGAATTGCAACTGCCCCCCCAGGGCACATGCATGAGTGAGAAGTGAACCTTGGATACTGTGAGCTCCTGAGATGTCAGAGTCATGGTTGCTTCCACTTATCCTGACTGACACAGTATATTTGCTGGGCTCTTCTTTGAGGTACTGCATAGCCCTTTTCTCCCACTCTGGTGATTGTATCCACTCTATGCCTTAGTATCTGCCAAATCTGTGTATCTCAAGGATGGTCTCACCATGAGGATAGGCTGCTGGTACCTCACCCTGAGCATGCAGAGAACCAAACTTACTGTATTACTTCCCACCCCCACCCCCCGCCACCCCAAATCTGCTGTTTCTCCCATCATTGCTTCTCATATCCAGGGAAGTATCTAGACATGTGTGAAATATCACTGAGGATGTTCTCAAACCCCTCATCCTACTGAGGGCTGGGGCTGCTCACTTCTGCTGGGATGTCTCTCGCTTCTATTTTCTCTGTTTGAAGCTCCTAACCAGTAATCTGGCTTTCCATTTGTCATGTGAATGCTTGCAGGAGCTCGGCAGCTGCTCTCCCTGCCTTTTGTCTCATTCCTGATCAATCCATCCATCCTAACGTTTGCAGGGCCCGGGGTAAGGATTTGAATGGGGACCCAAACACTGAATGTCTAAATATTTAAAACTTCTAAATCAAGATAAAAAGTATGCTACACAGAATATATTCTGGCTCTCTGTCTTAGTAAATATACCTTCATAATTACATGGAAACCCAGATCAAATTTCAAATTTTTGGACTCCTCAGGGTTGCGTGATAGAATATAGTAACATGGGAGATCTGGATCTTGGACCCTGGCCCATCATCTATACACCCTTCTCTTTGCATCCCTGTCTCTACCCACAACTGAAAAGGCCTTGCACACATACACATGCACATGAGAATTCTGAGCTTACATCTATACCCCATGCAAGCTGCTGAGCTTTGGCCATCCCTCAGCCTACAGTGAATATGACAAAAGCACAGTCTATCCACAGGACCAAGGGCTGAGGAAGCTAACCATTTGTGCCATGGAAGCAGGCTTGCAGTCAAAGGTATGCGGACATCCAAGATCCTGGACACCCAGAGCATAC
The DNA here is from genome assembly GCF_007474595.2 of Lynx canadensis. Taxonomy (NCBI): domain Eukaryota; kingdom Metazoa; phylum Chordata; class Mammalia; order Carnivora; family Felidae; genus Lynx; species Lynx canadensis. Next base: position 33,345,982 of record NC_044319.2, read on the forward strand.
TCTAGTGGGAAGGACACAGGCTTGGATGCTCATGACCTCTTTGTTCCATGTGCTTTTACCCTATGGATAGGGGCATGACTGGATATGGATCAAAGTGGATCCTACTTAAGTGGGAAGCCTGAAGTAGACCCCTTTTCCTGAGTAAGAGCAATTCGGTAATCCATACCATGATCAACATTTATTGAGCACATATGATTTGCCAGACATTGTTCTAAATTCTTTACTGATGAAGAAAATCAAGCATATCTTTTTTTGGGGGGGGGGATTTCCAAACACATCTCTTAATTTGCCCAAGTCATACAGCTCATAGGAGGCAGCACCAGGGATTGAACCTACGTAATTTGATCTCAGAACCACTGCACATAACATGCTCCACTGACCCTACAATCACCTTCTAGGTCATAGATCTAATTAAGCCTGTCTCTTGTTCACCAAAATGAAAATGTTACAATGGAAGGAAAACAAGATTTGGAGCCAGAAGATTCTGGTTTTGATGCTAGCTCAACCATCTGCTAGCTCTGTCTCTTAATCAAGGAACTTTGCTTTTCAATAAAATTAGGAGAGTAATAATAGGTTCCCCATTGGGATTAAGTGAGTAGTGAATATCAAAAGCTATAAGGTCCTGTTATTATTAAGCCTATTATTATTAAGATAATATCCCAGTTACTATGGATACATGATAAATTACCCTAAAACTTAGTGATATAAAAGAACCATTTGTTATGCTCCTAGATTCCATGGGTGAGGAGTTTTGACAGGGCATTTCCCCTGCTCCACAATATCTGTGGGCTCAGCTGGAAGACTTGAAGTTTAGGAGATGGAATCATCTGAAGACTTCCCCCCTCCCATGTTCAGTGGTTGATGCTGGCTGTCAGCTAAGATCTCCACTGGGTTGAGAGGTGGACCACCCACGTGAGGCCTCTGCATGTGCCTGAGCCTCTTCAAATCATGGTTGTTGGGTTCCACAAGTGGGGGGGGGGGGGGGGGAGAGAGAGAGAGAGAGAGAGAGAGAGAGATCGCTGTATAGTTCTTAGAATCTAGCCTCAGAAGTCATAGAATATGACTTCTGTTGTTCTCTATTGGTTAGATGAGGGACAGTCTGCCCAGATGGACTGTCTCTTGATGGAGAGTAGGAAGCTTCTAGAACAACATGTGGGACTGAAAAATATTGCTAAGGTCAATTTTGGGAAATACAATCTGCCAGATAATTATGAACTTTCTAGTCAATATATAGACTGACTCCAAATGCCTGAACATAGCACCTCAGGAGATCTGTGCTCTGGCCTTTCACCTTAGCCTGTTCCTATCCTACATGCCCACCTCGCTGAGCAATAGTGTCTCAAGTCCACTGGGAGTTTTCATTCCTTCCTTTTGGGTGCACGTACCCTCTGCTTGGAATGTGGCTTTTCCCCGCTACAGTGATTGGGCATCCAACCCATCCTTTGGTGACATCTGTCTTCTTCTAAACTCAAAGTGCTGTAGGACAATGAGAGCAACCCTGGGACACATATGATTTCAAATATTTGATCCCACTGTCAGTTTATAAAGTGGAAGCTTCATGACTACAGTTTGTCGTGAAGTGCCTGCAGATAGATGGTCAGTTGTGTCAATGATTGTGTCCTTTCACTAAACAGTGAGGCTTCTGGGTTTATTTCTCTTCATCGTATCCCTCCTCCTTCCCACTCCCAGACCAGTACAGTGCCTGGATGCTAGCAGAAACTCAATAAATCTTTCTTTTGTTCAAACTTCTCTGTCCTCATCAATTCACTTAGGATTTTCCTCTTACTGAACAGATTTCCCAGGGAATGGGCAAACTCAAATTTTTCAGAGGATTAAGCATTTTCATTTTTGCTTATGCAAAGGCATTATTGGCACATGGCTGCTAAATGGAACTGGCTTGTCACTAAACAAATAAACAAACAAACAAACAAACAAAAACCCCCCACAAAACCCAAACTCTTTTATTCAAGCAGGTGGTTGTTTATTTATTTTTATTTTTTTAAATATAATTTATTGTCAGATTGGCTTACATACAACACCCAGTGTTCATCCCAACAGGTGCCCTCCTCAATGCCCATCACCCACTTTCCCCTTTCCCCTGCCCCCCATCAACCCTTAGTTTGTTCTCTGTATTTAAGAGTCTCTTATAGTTTGCCTCCCTCCCTCTCTGTCTGTAACTATTTTTTCCCCCTTCCCTTCCCCCATGGTCTTCTGTTAAGTTTCTCAAGATCCACATAGGAGTGAAAACATATGATATCTGTCTTTCTCTGACTGACTTATTTCACTTAGCACACTACACTCCAGTTCCATCCACGTTGCTGCAAATGGCATGATTTTATTCTTTCTCATTGCCAAGTAGTATTCCATTGTATATATAAACCACATCTTCTTTATCCATTAGTCAGTTGATGGACATTTAGGCTCTTTCCATAATTTGGCTATTGTTGAAAGAGCTGCTATAAACATCGGGGTACAAGTGCCCCTATGCATCAGCACTCCTGTATCCCTTGGGTAAATTCCTAGCAGTGCTATTCCTGGGTCATAGGGTAGTTCTATTTTTAATTTTTTGAGGATTTCTACATTGTTTTCCAGGGCGGCTGTGCCAGTCTGCATTCCAACGAACAGTGCAGGAGGGTTCCCATTTCTCCACATCCTCACCAGCATCTGTAGTTTTCTCATTAAGCAGCTGGTTGTTTGAATGAGCTCCCTAAGTTCACTGGTTCTTTTTAAACTACCAGGATGTGACTTTATAGTTTCTTCAAGTTTTGAATAATCAGAAACTCTTGTAAGATCTACAGTCATGAAACTGAAATAGTCATAGAGGCCACTGGTTCATTTGTAAAATATTTATATTCTTTTGTACTTGTTTTGCATATAATTTATGGGACAGGAGACCTAAATCTACTGTGGAGTTTGGGAAATTTTCAAGTGCAAATTTGATTATTGCCCTTCAGGAAATTGCCTTTTATTGAGTGTTTCTCGTCTCTGCTGTTTCTTAATTCTTCAACTCCTTCTTCTTCTCCTGGTTTCTCTCATTCCCTTCACTAATCACATCCCTGTGGCATAGACAAGAAAGCTGTTGAAAACGAGAGCGACAGACGGTGAAATCGACAAAGTCCTTATGACTGTTGGACGGAAGTGTCCTTGAATTTTATGGGACTGAACTAGACTGAATTGTGCCAATAGGCGTGTCTACGAGGTGTGCCTAAGAAATTGTCTCCCAGACACACACCGGTGTGAAGAAGACAATGACTTTGCTGGGGGAGAGGGAGGGAGAGTGAGGGGGACAGGACACATCTCTGCCCCACCTGGATCACATCTTCCTGGAGTGACATCTCTCCACTACTCTTCACAGTAGCTGGGAAGAGATTACAAGGTCTCTGGGGGCATGGCCTAAGCATCAAAAATTGGGATGGATCCCCATCCGCTTGCCTGAAATGATCCCTCATCTTGCTGGCTCATATTGGATGGAAATTTTTGTTAAGAACAGGTAATTGGCTGTGAAGCTTTGCTTTTCAATGGAGGAATTTATGGTGTATCAAGTAGCAAACATGCCCTCCAACATCATATTATGTTAATTCCTCCATATCATCCGAAGGTGATTTGACACAGCTTAATGTGATGTGACTATAGAACATCAAAGGAACATACACGGTGGTGGGGGTGGGGGGGCTGCTTACCGCCCAGGCTCCTGTTCTTGGAAGGAAAGATGCTCCAAAATGGATTGTTCTAAACAACCCGAGAGCCCAAGGCATCATTGCTGTTGACTAAATAACTTTGTACCCAGTGTCTCACTTACTTCTCACACCTCAATCTTGTGGGATAAGCAGGATTGTCACTCACATGGTGCTAATGAGACAGTTCAGAGACTGTAAGTGACTTTCCTAAAAACACAGGGCTGTTAGGATGTAGAGCTGGAAGTCTAGAGAAGCAAAGAGGGCTATACAGTGAATGAATCTGGAGGCTTGGGTTGCCTGATCCTGAGTTAGCTGGGATTAGGGCTCCCCCTTCCCCAGAGGGAGGGACTTAGCTTCCCACATGTTTTGAAGGCCCCAAGTTCCCCAGGCATCAGACAACTGTTTCTTGATATCTCTTCAAAAGCCTGCACCTGAATTTAGACACTTGAGCCCCAAATGTGTATCCCTTCCCCCAACAATACAAAGCTACTCCCACACTCATCTCACAAAAACAATGAGCAGATGGAGGTGAGGCCGTGTTTCTGCTGGGGTCCAGCCCCATGGTGCCTCCAGCTGCACTCTGGCCTCTTCTCCACCAGGCGTAGAGGCGTGTGCACCTGCTAAAGTCCTGCCAAGGGTTCCCTCGCCCTAGGGAGATTTGCTGGTGTTGCTGGAGCGCTTTGCTTCCAAATTTTCTACTTCAAACCCTCTGCTTATATTGTTTGAGACCATTACATCGCATGTAGACATGTTCACATTTATTCAACTTTAATTTATATTAACGAATGACCCACACAATCTCTTAGAATCCAAATGGGTCTTGGGATGTGGCATGAGATACTATTCTACATCACAACAAAATTTGTTCTTACAGATCTGCATCCTAAGGGAGTGCCTAGCAATAAATAGAAATGGAATCAGCTGCTTTTTTTTTTTTTTAAACAAAGCTATTCTCTACTGGCAATTGTTTTTATAAATCTAGGTAAATTAATGCTCATGAGATCAGGGTAGAGATAGCCTTGGATTTGAAGAATCTGCTTAGAGAAGTGTTTGAATTACTATCCCCAAAATCAACCTCTTGTAGATAGCCCCCAACTAGAAAGATCTAAGATTGAGCCTGGACAGGGAAGGGAAGGGGAGCTCCCTGGCTCCCTGAAAATGCTGGTGCTGTAGCTAACAATTTAGGCAAAATTAATCATTTTCAAGTGAACACAAACTGACATAGTAAAGACACAGAGATTGAAACCAGGAGATATGGGACTGCTTGAAAATTGAATGGGCTGCCTCCGCAGGAAGTAAATTCCCTTTGTCAGAGGCATTCAGATGGACAAGCATTTAGTGAGATTATATTAGAATGACCAGAAAAATTAACTAGGAGCAGTGCTACTGCTACTCACAGTAGCTTTTATTTTTTGAGACTTAGTCTGCGCCTAGAAAGGTGCGAAATACATTACACACACTGTATTTCTTGATCCTTATAACAACCTCATGAAGCAGGTATTATTATCCATCTGAGGATGAGAACAGGGGTACAGAAGTTGAATGGTATGTTTGAGCTTATATATCACAGAAATAGATTTAAGTCCTGCTCTCTCTCTTTTTTTTTTAAGATTTATTTTTTAAAGTAATTTCTACACTTAATGTGGGGCTCGAACTCACAACTCCGAGATCAAGAGCACTGTGCTCTACTGCCCAAGCCAACCAAGTGCCCCTAAATCCTGGTCTTTTTTCTTCTAAAAGCACTATTCTTCTAGTATAGCCTCTTCTAGTCCTGTGAGTCACTGACATTCCTTTAAAGCCTTGCTCTGACCCCCTGCTAAACTCTTGACTTCTTGACTTAATACACACGGGATAAGTCCTTCCAAGGGAAGTTCAGAGCCCCTGCACTGGGGTTGGAGGTTATTTTCCTACAATATTTTCCTTTGAGTGGTCCCCACCTCTCCACCAGCAGACAGAGATGAGGAAAGGTAGGCTTCCTAGTCGACCGTGAACTCAGGTTACCTGCTGAGTAATGACCTGCTGTAATGTGAAGGGGAGGCTGCAGGACTGGGCTGATCCAGGCCACTTCGAGTGCAAGAAACTCTTTTAAAGTAGAGAGTGTAGCTTCTTTGGAGAAGAGTTCCCCAATAGGAATCTGTGGCACCAATGAATTATAGGGATATCAAGATATTGATTCCCTCAGTCAATAAGGCAGGAGGGCAGATGCTGGGGTGGCCAGAGCCCGAATCCAGAAATTCTAATGGCTTTGGCCACAAACAGTCCCTTCTGATTACCTGAGCATCATATAAAAACATCATTTTCGGGGTACTTGAGTGGCCCAGTCAGTTAAGCGTCTGACTCTTGATCTCGGCTCAGGTCATGATCCCAGGATGGTGGGCTAGAGCCCCATGTCGGGCTCTGTGCTGACAGCGTGGAACCTGCTTGCGATTCATTCTCTCTCTCTCTCTCTCTTTCTCTTTCTTCCTCTCTCTCTGCCCCACCCCTGCTCGCACTCTCTCTCTCTTTCAAAAATAGATTTCAAAGTTATAAAACATCACTTTCTACATATGTCTTGCTGTAAAAAAGTGAGGAAACCCTATTTTGAGCATCTTGCAGGATGCACCTGAGGTAGGAAAAAGTCGCTGGATGTTATGGGTGGGGAAACCGAGGCTCAAAGAACTTAACTCTGGATGTCCTTCACAAGCCCTTCTCAGGTTCTGTCTGATGATAGTAAGAAAGCAAACAAAAAGCAAAAACAGCAAAGGGAAGCGCAGAGGATCTCCCTGTCAAAGGGGAAGGAGCTACGGTACATATTGCAAGGACTTCAGACCGGTTACAGCCGGGCGGGACCTCGCCTGCGACTACATAACCGGGAGCCATGAATTATTGAAGCACCAAGTTTAACATGCTATTCCGACTAATAAGCTCTCTTAGCTGCAACCCCAAAACTACCACTGCACGTCGAGAGAAGATTCATAATGACACTTAAGTTTGCAAAGCCTCCCATTTTGAAACTGCAGCCATAACGCATTACCCGTGTCGTGCTGAGCTCATATTTAATTCTGACAAAGGACAAATACGAGGTGGTGAGGACTTGATGTTTTTCCCTCCGCTGCCGGAGAGGAGAAGTGTTGGGCCATATTGTTTTTGACACGGCACTTCAATTAGGCCTTAAAGAATAGGTAGTACATGCTTGATGAAATCGGAGAATGCAGCACTGATCCGGGGAACATCCGGCAGCTTGGTTTGAGGTTGAAGTTTGATGTTCCCCCACCAGGGACCCACCAGTCACAATAATTACATTGCTGTCTTTTCATAATATGATTTATTTAGATGTTGCTTTATGAATTAATTCCCTCTAATTGCTGCTCCTCTCACTGTAAATCAAGGTTTCTTGCTTTGTGTAGTACGATGAACATGATCCTACAGTGTGGTAATTAGTCCAATTAGGAAGCAAGGCAGATGTGGAAAACCAATTAGTTTCAGGAATATGTCTGTGCCTATGTATCCCAAGCCCTGTTCAATTGAAATTTAATAGCAACTTAATAAAACATTGTTTTATTCATAAACCATCTCTTCCTTCCAAGCTCCCGTTTGTTTGTTTATCTGCTCGTTTCTGGAGCTAACTTGCTTCATGCTCCGTGAGTCTTTTTCCGTGCGGAGAAGATGATGCGGAGAAGATGATTATTTTCTCCCTGCGGTCGGAGGGAAGGGATCCTTGTTTGGAAGGGGCGGCAGAGGCCAGTGGTTTGGAGAAGGGGTGAGGTTTTGGCTTCTTCACCCTCTTTATTGTAGATATAACCTTCACTTGATCCAGGACTTAAATCAGGAGACATCAGCGCTGTTCACACATACATACAGAGAAGCATACACGTATATACATGGGCACACAGGTGCACACACATGTACATATGTGTGGACATACGCACACACACAGAGAAACACACACATACATAGAAATACGTACACACATAGACGTACAGACATGCATGTACATGTTTACACGTAATGTGCACACGCATACATGTTGCACACGTATTCACACACACACACACATACTCCTTGTCGCCACCCCACAAAGGACCCCCCGTGCCCCAGGCTCCTCTCTGAATCTGAGAGTCTGGCAGGGCTTCTACTCCCAGAGTCTGAGCATGACTCAATCCCCTGCCACTTCCTGGGGATTATTCATTCCCCTGGGAAATCAGAGTAAAATGAATGATTAGGCGTATGGGTTCAGAAGATAACCTATCCCTCAAAGTGCCTAGGTATTAACCCACAAACCACTAACAAAACAAAATGGTGAATGGCGTCGACAGTCTGTGCTGAAACGGAAGGAAGTTACTGTGGGTGACACCACCTACGTGGCGTAGGATGACACCTACACTGCGTGTGTAGACAACCCACTTCACCAAGAGTAAAAAGAGGCAGAGGGCTATACCATCTCTCGATTTAGTGGAGGCTTTGGGGAGTGGAGCAGCGCGCACGGAGTGGGGGGAAACTCACGTTTCTCGAGCCGGTGAAGGGCTGGCTGGAGCTCATCAAAGCTGCTGCCATCTGCAGAGTGAGAGGCAGGGCGAGCCCTGCTGTACTTTTCTGAGCAGTATGGGTAACAGAATCTCAGAGAGGAAGGGACCTTTACGGAGTGCAAAGATGCTTCTATTTGATAGGGGAACCCGAAGCCCGGAGAGAAGGGAGCTGGCTTCCTTCTCCAAGATGGCTGAGCTAAAATTAGCTAAAGGGTCTCTTGACTCATGCCATGTTCTTCACACAGCGTTCTGCTTCCTCCCTGTAGGAAACAAATCTCTAGTTTCCAGGACATTTACGTACAAGGGTTATTAAAAAAATCTATCACAAAACAATCACAGTAACTGAAGATCCCTATTCACTGCTCAATCTGATAGGTAAATTACTGAACTTTTGATTTATGTAACTCATTATCATTGCACAGCGGCTGCACTGATATGCTCCATTTGTCTCCTTGATCATTATGTGGTTGGTTCTCTCTACGTCCTGAAAGCAAGACCTTAATAATAACCAGCAAGGGTAATGCAATTAGCAAGATGTGGCATTAGTGTGTGCAGTTAGCCGTGCATGTGTGTGCGTGCATGCATGAGAGTGTGTGTGTGTGTGTGTGTGTGTGTGTGTGTATGTGTGTGCACATGCTGAGGAGGTGCCACAGTTGAGGATGTTCAGTGCAGGTAGGAATCAAGGCCATCTTTTGGAACCAGCGACCCCGCATCCCTACAGATCCAGGAGGGTGATGAGCCTGTAGAAGTTCTGTTTAGACTCTCAGAGAGTCGAGTGGAGGTCCCTGGGGACAAGCTGTGGTGTGGGGGGGCAAGGGAAGAGGCACTGCGTCAGTGTGGGGGTGGAGGTGGGGGAAGAGAAAGCGGTGTTGGGATTTTGGAAGCTGGTTGCCCTAGTGACCTGAGAGATGAGGTTGTTCATCCCAGCTCACAGAAAGTCATTATTGCTCTTCTGATTGCATTTCTCCCTTGGGGAACATTGTGACAGTGCTTGGGTTACAAACGCCCAGCCACTTTGGAGTGGATGCTGCCCCAACCCAAGCTGATTAAGGGAGCTGGAGGGAGCAGAAACGCTTTCCTTGCCCTTCCCAGGCTTCCACCTGTAGAGGCACTTTGGGGGGGGGGGGGAATGGGGGTAAAAAAGGGTAACTGTTAATCAAACCAGTATTAATTTAGTAAGTCCGACCCCAAATCTAAAAATTCAATACAATGTAATTCAACCAATGCTTATTGAAGGATACCCAACAGTTCTAATTATTATTAATAAGATAAATAAGCATACACTGTACTTGAGTTGTGAACTATTTAGCACAGAATACGACATAATTCTTGGTGTCAGAGGAGTTTACAATCTGCTGGGTCAGGGGCAAACGGTCCAAGTGCCTACCAGACAAAGCAATAGATAATGAGCAATACGAAGCATCCACGTGCGGTGAGGGCATAGGTTTCAGGACGCAGGTGTGGATGTTCTAGCGACACAGCCAGTCAGGGGCCCCACATTCTTGGGACTTCTTCTAACACAGAAACCACTTCCATGATCCATTCCATCTGCTCTGCTAAGTAATTGTTTCAGAAATTGCAATGCATCAACCCTTTGCTAATGACACATTCAATTCTGGGCCCCTCACAGCTCTTATTAGATGAATCTTCAAGAACAGACTCCCTGCTGGCTTGTCTACAGGGACAATCTAATGTTCATGAGTCCAAAGATTTGTAAGCTATTGTTGAAAGGTACATTTTTTTTCCTTTTTTTTTTTTAGTGACAGGGCAACTGGTAACTTTTCTGTTACTAACGTGTATGGCAGGGGTGGGTAATACAAATAGCAAGTTAGTTAAGTTTTTTCACAGATCTCTAGGGGCCACACTTCCCCACCAGTCTGTTGGAGAGAACTGGAAGCCAGGACAAAGGCTCAAAGACTCTGCTCAGGCTTCCCTGGGGCCCGGATTGATTGTGCAAAATACTGCCTTCGGGGCATCCGCTTTCCCAACCAATCAATGCAACAACACGAGTGAGAAATGAGGAACGGCAACTGCTTAGCATTCATTCTTCCTTGTAATTAATATCTCGTGGCTGCGTGAACGGCCTGGAGCTGTCTGGTAGAGAAATGCTCATTCAGAGAAACCAAGCAACAAACAAACAAACGCGAAAAGGCGTGCTGGCACATAATTCTTGCAAAATGCAAAAGGGAAAGGTCTTACCTCAAAGCTGTCTGTAACTGAAATACCACTGGAGGTTTACGTTTGGTCTTTTTTCTTTCCCTCTGAAAAATCAGCTCATATATTTTCCCGCAACCAAGACAAGCACTCCCTTAATTGTCCCATTAAAAGAGGTGTTGAAATGTTACTAATTGTCAAATGCAATTAAGTGTAGCAACATGTCACAGGTAAATTAACGAGAAGCCAGGTGCTGGGAAGGGGGTGGTGCACAGCCTTGGCGCTCTTGGGAATAATCGTTATCCTTCCTGGAGGTGACTCCTGCCTGCCTAACCGTGAACCTGCATGCATCATGCTGGCCCCTGATTACAGCTTTTAAGGGTTTCTGACTCATCAGTAGCCATTTGCTGTGAGTTTTTAGCTGTCCGGCTCTAGAAGCTTGATAGTGATGTTATTAGCAGAGAGTGTTGGTAACTTAAAAGGGAAAAGTCAATTGTTATCCTTAAGTAACCCAGCAGAAAGGAATAGCATTTGCAAAGAATCCCGAGGCCCATATCTGAAAGTAGAGAAAGCAGTTACCCACAAGGAGGGAGGTGCCTAATGGACATTCTGTTGCTGTCTCAGCAGCTTAGTTAGCTTTGCTTTCCTTCATCTGATTTCCCATTTGTTCATTTAGTCGTTTCAAAAGCATTTCCACTGTACCCTGTGCTGTGGAACATACAGAAGTGAACAACAGTTCACAACAGTCCTGCTTTCATTTTTGACTAATTCATCTAGGTTAAGCACGCACATTTTCAAAATAGACTTACGCTCTTGGGTAGTAGGGACCTGATTCTATGCTTGTTTTGTATCTCCAACATCGAGTGTAGTGCCTGGCAAATATTAGGAACTCAATAAATATTTAAGGGATGCCTGGGGGGCTCCGTCGATTCAGTGTCCGACACGGGCTCATGTCATCATCTCACAGTTTGTGAGTTCGAGCCCCGCATTGGGCTCGCTGCTGTCCGTGTGGAGCCCGCTTCAGAGCCTCTGTCCCCTTCTCTCTCTGCTCTTCCCCCACTCTTGCATGCTGTATCTCTCTCTCAAAAATAAGTAAACGTGAAAAAAAAGAACTCAGTAAATATTTAATGAGTAAACAGAAATGATACACAGGTTGGGAGAGGGGTTTGCGTTGGGGGAAGGGGACACATTTGGTTGGATTTTGTGTGTGTGGTGATAATGGACCTCTGTGTGGAGGTGTTTTAAGTCTGGTCAGACACTTTGGAGACCAAGTTCCACATGAGGTCAGAGCGGGAGGTTTGTCGTTGGACATCTCTTGTGAAAAGGGCTGGTTGGACCTCAGGGCCCTGTTCCTGATGGAGGAAGAGGGAGAAGGCCAGGGGCTTATGCCTGGGTAAGTGTGCATCGTGCATCGTGCATCGTGCACGCCCAGGGTTGTGGGAGGAGGTAGAGGATCCAGACCCTTCTGTAACTGCAGGGGAGGAAAAAGTTTCCTGACCCACTGACGTTCCCTGGCTGGGTCTGAGAGTGAAACTGACAAAGACAAATTCATAAGAGAAGAGCACACACATTTTATGAAAATTTTCATGTATATGGACACTTTCACAAGAGATTGAAGACGAAGGAGGGACCAGAGCAGGAAGCCTTTTGCATCTTTTAGACAAAGAAACAGTAAATTTGTCAGGAATTGACAAAACAAACGGATTTGGGCTAGGGGTAGTAAATGGTGAAGAGATAAGTAGGAAGATAGGGGTCAGTGTAACAAGATTTGTTTGCACAGATTTCTTGATTCTAAACTCCCCATCTCTGGAGATGAGAATATCTTCTGAGGGCTTCTGGGTGGCTCAGTTGCTTAAGTGACCGACTCTTGATTTTGGCTCAGGTCATGATCCCAGGGTCATGAGATCCAGCCCTGCATTGGGCTCTGTGATGACAGTGCAAAGCCTGCTTGGGGTTCTCTCTCTCTCCCTCTCTCTCTGCTTCTCCCCAACTCACGCTCTCTCAAAAGAAAGAAAGAAAGAAAGAAAGAAAGAAAGAAAGAAAGAAAGAACATCTTCCTTCCTCTTGGTACAGAGAGGGAACCTTCCATGTGGGAGAATGACCTGTTTCAGGGAAGAAGGTAACTGGGCTGGGGAAGAGGGTTATCAGGGTAACCTTCCTGCTTCTGCCGTTTTTCAAATTTCTTTAGCTTAAGATATTCAATATGACAAGTGCCATATTTTGGGGTAGCATGTCCTGAGCCCCACCATTACCAATCGCTCATTTCTCAGTGCCAGGCCCTGAGTGGGCAGAGAAGTCAGTAGAAGACCTTGTCTACCAGCCTGGCTGGGCCTTTCTGGCATAGGGACATAGCCATAGGAGGACATGGTGTGAGGGTCTGTGTGGGTTTTTCCAACACCAACAGCCAATCCTCCAACACCAGTTGGGTGTCCGACAATCCAATTCAATTCAGACACTTATGATCTGGACTTCGTGCAGACCCCACAGGTCAGGATGAGAGCTCAGTCCCACAAGCCTGCCCCATGTCAGACACCAGCCACAAATGGGGTGCCCAGACCACCGACACTTCTGCCCAGCCGATTACAAATTCAGTTTCCCATGACCCCTTCTTCAGGTTTGGTAATTAGCTAGAGCAGCTCACAGGAGTCAGGAAAGTGCTTTATATAATATTACCAGTTTATTGTGAAGGATACGGCTCGGGGCAGCCAAAGGGAAGAGACATATAGGGCAAGGTATAGGGGTGAGAAATGGAAAGCTTGTGTGCCCTTAATGGGCACACCACTCTGCCAGCACATTGATGTGTTTGTTCACCACCCTGGAAGCTCCTCGAACCTCATTGTCTGGTTTTTGCTCTGTTTTGTTTTTTATGGAGGTTTCATTATGTAGGCATGATAGATCGAACCATTGTTGGTTGACCAATCTCCAGCCCCTCTCCTCTCCCTAGAGGGAGGCCGGTGAGGCTGAAAGTTCTAACCTCTGGTCACTGGGTTGGTGTTCCTGGCCAGCAGCTCCTATCCTGAAGTTATTTAGTGCCTTCCCCTCCCCCCTCCCCCCCACCCAGTCTTCTCTTTACCATACAGAAGATATTGTCATCATTCAAGAGATTCCAAGGTTTTTCGGGGCTCTGTATCAGGAACAGGGATGACTAAGTCCAAACGTTTATAAAAATTTTTTTTCTAATGTTTATTTTTATTTTGGAGACAGAGGGAGACAGAGCATGAGCGGGGGAGGGGCAGAGAGAGAGGGAGACACAGAACCCAAAGCAGGCTCCAGGCTCCGAGCTGTCAGCACAGAGCCGGACGCGGGGCTCGAACTCTTTCGTCAACTGCAAGATCATGACCTGAGCCGAAGTCGGACGCTCAACCGACTGAGCCACTCAGGCGCCCCGTAAGTCCAAACATTTGTATTTTATTATCCCCCAGGGCCCATTCCAAAGACGTGCCCATGGGGGGCTCACTTCACATGGGACTGTGCTGAATCGCTGTGGCTACCCTGGGTATCTTCCTCTTGTCCTGGTATCCCGCTTTCTCGTACTGCTCGCACTTTTGAGGCAAGCAGTTTGGAGATGTTGTTGCTAATACGGCCCCTACCTTCCTATCAAAACTGATTGCCTCCTAGGATGTTACTCTTCTGCTCCACGCTCTGTGGAGACCCGGTGCTGTGGAAGTTAGCCCTGGGTGGGGCGTGCCCCAGAACCAATAAAAGCAGATGGTGCGTAAAGTTACTTCCAAACTTTGGTACCATCAGGTTTGGGTTTGTTTTCAATTAAAAAACAGTAGCTGTGTCGGGGGTAGCCAGGAAACTGAATGGTTGTCTTGTTAAATAACTCAACTGGAGACCTATGAAGTTCACCCGAGGGGCTACCAAATGTTAAAGATTCCCAAGCTCCACTCCAAGATTTATAAAGTCGTATTGTCGAAGTGTGGGAGAGAGAGAGGGCAAGAATTCATATTTATAAGCTCCACATGTCATTCTGATGTGGAACCTCATTCATTTTATTCATTCAGCCGTTTCATTTCTTCATTCATTGAAATTTGTATCTGGGTCTCAGTGAAAACATGGACATCCTCTCTCACCTACATCTCCTCATGGTTGCATGTAATGAGACACTCATCTGCAGGGGGAAGGACATAGAATTTTGAAGACGTGGCCTAGGACTTAATTAGAAGAGTGGCCAAGGGCCAAAGAAAATTTCATTCCCAGCAAAGGCAGGTCAGCTATGCCCAAGTCAAGGTTCTGTTTGGGAAAGAATGGGCGTCTGGCACATGAGATGGGGACATCTGGATTAATATTCTTCCAATCTTAAATTTCTCTATTTTTCTAGACACTCTGAGCCTGAATGAGAGCAGCATTCTTTCCTATTAAGGCTTAGACTCATTCCTTTCATGAAGATGACACAGAAGGTTCTCCAAGCAAAGACATGCTTGGCCTGCCTGGGAAGGAATGAGATGGTATTCTCGAAGGAACTGCAGAACCTAGCCAGGAAAGAGGGCATGGGATTATATTCGGACTGTTCTGAATCAAGGAGTTGGCGAAGCAGAACACACATTTAGATCAAAGGGAGCTTATTGATATGAGGGCATTTTATTATTTTTTAAAACTCCCTCGCAAGGGCCTCAGGAGATGATATTAACACACTCCTAAGACTTCTCCCAGAAGTATGGCAAAAGTGATGGCTCATTAGTTAGGTAGAAATGCCAGAATTACCATGGGAGTGGCAGAAGAAGGGATTAGAAAGCTCATAGATGTGCGTATGTTAGAATGAATATAATACATAAGGCTGGGTGACTATGTTCCACGGAAGTGTCCAGAGGAACAGTAAAGAATGTACTGAGAGGGGCACCAGCCTCAATAAGAAGGTAAGTGATGGGGGCGCCTGGGTGGCTCAGTCGGTTAGGCATCCGACGTCGGCTCAGGTCACGATCTCACGGTTTGTGAGTTCGAGCCCCGCGTCGGGCTCTGTGCTGACAGCTCGGAGCCTGGACCCTGCTTCCGATTCTGTGTCTCCCTCTCTCTCTGCTCCTCCCCCGCTCATGCTCTGTCTCGCTCTCAAAAATAAACATTAAAAAAAAATTAAAAACAAAAAAGAAGGTAAGTGATGGTTCTCTGTAGGGCTGTGCTGATAGGAAATAGTGTTGCAGAAATAGGTTCCCTTGTGACAGTGGAGATGATAAGCCTGTAGCAGTGGCTAGGCGGCGGTGCTTAACTGTCAGAAGCCAGGTGGGTACAATTATCATAAATAACAGCAAAGCTACAATCGATGGGTGCCTGACCTGCAGAGTTATGAAGATATTAATAGAACACAGCACCCCTCGTGGCAAAATCTATGGGCAGCCAACGAGGGTACTGCCTAATCTGTACAATAAAAGCAAAAAGCAAAAAAAAAAACCAACAAGAATGGACGATTAGGAGGCTCATAGCAGTTACTCTAAGAAAATATGATTCCTGGCTCAGTTTTCAGAGATGAGCCAGCTTTCAGGTCTGGAACTCATTCACTGAAGGAGAGGCTGGGCTCCCAGGAGGAAGGACCCTAAACACCACAGGAAGTGTATACAACATTGGGTCTACCAGTTATTCCCCAAAGGGATTCCAGCCATTTACTCCACTGGGGAAAGGGCGATACTCAAACATTTTAAGGACTCTTGAGCACCAGATCTGAGGAGATCTCTAGGAACTAGAAGTATTACCTTGTCTTCACTGATATAGTAGGAGCACATGGGGGCCAGGTAATAATTGGAAGTTTGGCCCAGATCTGGCTCACAGTTGTGTGTATTAGGTTTGCAGATCCACCCGAAGGCCATTTCCCTGGTCCCTACACGTATAAAGGGAATAGAAGTATTTGGTATTTAGCAAAACCATCCATTAGTTCCTTGGCCTGAGGGGTAAGAGCTATTTATTGAGAAAGGCTAAGTGAAATCCTTTGTGCCACCATTTCCACCTGCTGGCCAGGAAAGTAAATCACAAACAATATCACAATATCACATCCTAGTGGGAATGGCAGAAATTAGCTCTGGTTTTAAAGAGCTGAAGGATGCAGGGGTCATGGCCCTTATCATAAGCTCCATTTAATTCACCGGTCTGGCCTCCGTAGCAGCAGACAGGTCGTGGAAGACGACAATGAATTACCTAAAACTCAAGCAAATAGTAAATCCAATTACATCTGCCTTTTGCTACACCAGATGAACATGATCTGGGGCACCAGGTATTGACTGGCAAAAGCGTTCTTTTCATCTCTCTCTAAAGAGAATCAGAAACAATTGATATTCGCTCGGAATGGACATAGGTATATATTTATAGTTTTGCCCCATCCTCTTCCATCCTCTGTCATAATATGATCTAAAGAGACCTGGGTCATCTAGCCATCCCACAGACTATCACACCGGTCCGCTCGGCAATGACAACCTGTTAATCAGACTGGATGAGCGTGTTGGAGGTCTTGGTAAGGGTACGAGGGCCCTGATGCCTGAGCCACACAATCAAGCCAGATCAGTGGTGCTGGAGGTGTCAGCGATGGTAAGCACTTTTGGAAAGTTCCAGTGAGAAAATTGCAACACAGACACCTGGGTTTCTGGGACAAGGCCGTGTCATCTACAGCAAAGGCTCATACACCTTCTGAGAAATGGCTCGTGGAGAGGGACCGGACCCCAGCACAGAGGGAACACTTGACCATAGGACACCAAGGGACCATGCATCTGGAATTGCCCATTTTGTTGCAGAATGAAATGCAGTTGGTTTCCCGCCCCGAAAACAAGGACAGGTGGTCTGAGTAGGGCTGTTTTCACTGCCGATTATTCTTGGGTGTGCAGCTGTTTATCCAATTTAAAAGGAAGCTTTCTCGCGTCGCAGAGGAGGGACTTTTTCATTTAAAAGCTGCTTTTCTCTCTTTCTCTAGACGCTGGTGCTCTGAGGTTCTTTTCTTTTCTCAGTAGGAAGTGGGTAAACGCTAACAGACTTCCTGCGACCCAGTGTAGCACCGGCAGTCAATCTTGGCCCCGGGCGAAATTACAGAAGCAGCCAACGTTTGTCTTGAGCTCTCCAGCATCTCTTTGCTGTGTTCTTCCCCCCACTATCAGCGCTGCATTACCTCTGTGATTTCATTCTCTTCAGAAAACTCAGATCTAGGAAAAGCACTGATTTAATCATTTATAGCTTGGTGCGACTTGCTGTCTTTTCCAGGAGTATTTGCACACAAAAAACTTTTTTTTGCCTCTTTTTGTTGTTGTTGTTGTTGCTCTGGGAACAAAACATTCTGTAGAAAGTCTAACAAACTCCGTTCCTCCCCTTCAAAGTCTCTAGTTTTGTTTTAAATTTGATCGTGTTAACTTGTGTTTTGAGACCCACAAAATGGATGCCACCCCAGTGCCAGCGCATGCCATGGTCTAGACCCAAGTCAGCTACGAGGTTGGCTAGAGCCAACCCTCCAACTTGGCTTTCGCTAGCCTACCTTCCCTGACAAACAGAACCTCTTGGCCTTGTGAGGAAACCCCTGACTTCCTAGCCAATCACACCCTGTTTTGCCTTGTCTCTTCTAACGCCATATTAAAACTCAGTCTTACCCAAAATCCCTGGGGGAGGAACTGCACTCCTCCAATCTGTGCTTTTGCTTGAGTAAAGGACACCGAACTCATTTCTAAAGTGTTTTCGTTTTGTCATTTGACAAAGCAGACGTTCAATGAATAGTATAATTATTTGATTAATATTTGTTTCCCCTTATAACTGTACATGCAACAAGGGACCCTGTTTTTGTTTTTAGCACTATATCTCAGCATCCAGCATAATACCTAGTGCACTGTGAGTAATTTGTAAGTCAAGTTGAATATAAATGTATTAATAATTAGGGACGCCTGGGTGGCGCAGTCGGTTAAGCGGCCGACTTCGCTCAGGTCACGATCTCGTGGTCCGTGAGTTCGAGCCCCGCGTCAGGCTCTGTGCTGACGGCTCAGAGCCTGGAGCCTGTTTCGGATTCTGTGTCTCCCTCTCTCTGACCCTCCCCCATTCATGCTCTGTCTCTCTCTGTCTCAAAAATAAATAAACTTTAAAAAAAAATTAAAAAAAATAAATGTATTAATAATTATATACACATGTATAAATTTATAAATAATTGTTGCATACTTGAGAAAACGTCTTAGGGACAAAAGGATGGGGCGGGGGTTTAGTGCAGAATGCAACACTCTGGCAGGTGCATCATTTTGAGCTGAGGATGATCAAGGTCCTACAGACTTAAGAAGGGTGTTTTTACCTTCTTCTCAACTGCCTGAAAGAATTTAGCGAGAGAGCCTATACCAGGAAGAGAGTATTATCAAAGATAACTTTTTTTTTCTTACATAAGAAAGACTTCTTTGCTGGGCACAGCCAATATTCGTTCACCACACATTTGCTTTTCTCACCTTTCTGTGGATGTCTTCTTCCCTTTTGAAGTCCCAGACCCCTCCCCCTTCTCCTCAACTCCAGGTGGCATATGAAACTCAATTGCCCGACTGTTGGGGAACCTCTCATGTCTCTGTGGGGCCCTTGTACCTATATAATTAAAGTTGGTTTTCTCCTGTTAATCTGAATTATGTCAATTTATTTATTAGGTTCTAGGCAAAGAACCTAGAAGATAAGAAGGGAAACGCTTTCCTTCCCTACAGTTTTGGCGGCCAGCATGGGACTCTGCCCTGGCTGGACACTACTCTCTCCAGGAATTCTGGAGAGATCCTGGGACCTCTGGCAAGGTAAGAATTCGTACCACATCAGGCTCTGGGATCTCTGCCTGCAGGGTCTACTGGAAAGGTGGTGAGAGTCATTTTCTGTTTATAAGTTTAAATTAGCAGGAAAAAATATTTGTGTGAACTAGTTCCTTGGGTATAGCAATTTTGGTAAAGAGTTTTACGAATACTCCTGATTTCTACTAATTCCGTTCCTCCAGAGATAATCATTGCTTTCTTTTGTTTTTGTCTTTTGTGTTATTTATCATAAGGAGGAAAACCATAGATCTGATGGGGTTTTCCTTTCATCTTGTTCTATGTCCTGAGAGCTTGGTCCTGTGACCAATGAGAATGTTCTCTCTGGTCCCCCCATCCACAAGACACAAATATAGGTGTGCATCTGGCAGCCAGTTGAATAGACTGGGGGTTCTGAGACACAAAGTCATAAGCAGAGTTCTCTTTGTCCAGCTCTTTTTTTAAATTTATTCAAATCTTTATTTGTTTTTGAGAGACAGAGAGAGAGAAAGAGACAGAGTGCAAGTGGGGGAGGAACAGACAGAGAGGGAGACACGGAATCCAAAGCAGGCTCCGGGCTCTGAGCTGTCAGCACAGAGCCCGATGCGGGGCTCGAACCCATGAACAGTGAGATCGTGACCTGATGTCGGACGCTTAACCGGCTGAGCCACCCAGGCGCCCCAGTTGTGCCAGCTCTTAAGGGACTGTGTCCATAGGGTCTTTGTCATCTCAACCTCCATTGCTTTGTTAGTGCTGGAAAGTCTCATTCCCAGTAGCGTCGGCCCAGTCACAGAGTAGTGGGTTTGTGGCGGAGGCATCCCCCATTCCTGTGAGAGACCAGAGATACTGTTTTTACCACACAGTTCTTAACATCTGTCATAAGAAGTCCCTTGCTTTCTGAGGCTAACCCTGGGAATGAACTCTCTGGATCCTGTCAGGACTACATCTTTTGCACTCTCTCGTCAGAGGCCTCTTGTGTCTTTGGGTAAGCCATAAAATGGCTTATTGGTTTGAGTCATTATTGAGATAAAAATAAGATCCTACTTATCAATGGCCAGATGATGACTCTTTTGAATTGGAAAGACTTCTGTATTTGAAAAAAAGAGTTTTTGAGAGCTCTCATCCTAAACAGTTGTCTCATGGGTGCTCATGGAAAGACCAAATGAAAAGATAGATGGATACATTCAGCTCGGGTCACGATCTCATGGTTCGTAAGACTGAGGCCCGTGTCAGGCTCTGTGCTGTCGGATTCTCTCTCCCTCTCTCTCTGCCTCCCCCCACTCAAAATAAATAAGTAAATAAACTTAAAAAAATAATAAAAGATAGCTACAAGGAAATATAACTGCTAGCCTTAGGGATTCCCTTAACAAGATAAAGCGACAGAATTACAAGATAAAGCGACAGAACAAAAATTAAAGCCCCCGTGCAACACAAACTCTCCTTAGAATCTTGCCTGGTCTCCTTAGCAAGTTCTCTTAGCTGTCAAATTCCTCTAACTTCTCCAGAAATATCCCTTAAACATCTAGATGCTTATTTTAGCTTCTCTTTCCTTATAAGACTTTTGGAGAGTGCTCTGGTCTCATCTCTGAGCCCAGAATATACAGGTCACTCCTGTAAATACTAAGAGCCCTTGATTGAACAAAAGCACCTGGAATGGACAATAAAACTCAGTCATAGAACTTGTTTTGTTGGGCTCTGTAATCAGGCTCTGCCAGTTTCAGGTCCTCTTATGTGGTATATTCTTTGCAAATATGCCCTAGACCCCACCCAAAGAATTCATGTCCCCTGGACAACAGGGGATCTTTTAAATTATAAAGCCCTTTTACCTCTACTTCCCAAAGATCCTACCAAATTTAAAGAAAAACATTACAAAATTAATGCCCTATCATAGAGGAAACAGATGGCCAGAATTTCTCCCAGGCCCTTTTACAAATGACCAGAAAATAGCTCAACTCAGGCCGGTATTCAAGATTTGATAGGATCGGCATTGGAGGCTTTCCTCCCTAAAGTGAATTGGTCTAAGGTTAAACTGCACACTCAGAAAGAAGATGATCTCATCCAAAGGCCTTTGTTGAAAGCTTTATACGGACTTTTCAAAGGCATACTGCGCTAAACCGGGAAGATCAAAAATACAGAAATATTTCCATTTCCATCTTAGTTGGAGATTTCCTCCCTAAAACAAAACAAGGCAAATTTAAAATAGTGTGGCTGGCTGAGTGGGCACATCAACCTCTAAACGTGTGGTTTGTGTGTGTGTGTGTGTGTGTGTGTGTGTGTGGTTTAGTAAACTTCATGCCCAGCATGGGGCCCAATGTGGGGCTTGAACTCACAATCCTGAGATCAAGACCTGAGCTGAGATCATATGCTCAACCAATTGAACCACCCAGGCGTCCCTTAACCTCTAAATGTTTTAGCGAAAAAGGCTACCAAATTCTTTGAAGATAATTTGCAAGAATGCAGACCCAAAAAGGTTAGAATCAACAATTCTTGATTTACAGCTTGAATTTTTAGAGAAATAAAAACATAACTCCAAGAGCAAGTTAAAGTCCATTCAGCGCCCTTCCTATTTGCCTCTGGACATTGACGGATATTGTAAAAAAAAAAAAAAAATGAGAACATTGAAGTACAATTGTTCCACGTATGAAAAAGAGGAGAAATTTAAATAGTGATTACCCTAGACTTTTGATAACAGAGAAAAATAGAGAAATATACCCGGAACTCCTAGGAGAAAACTTGCATTCTTTCTCCATCTCTTGAAGATACAAATCTTACAATGTCTTTGAAATGTAAACACCCCAGGAGGTAACTAAAACAATGGTCTGAAACCATTTGAAAAAGGGGTGGGAGGGGTGGAGGAGGCCTTTCAGAAATACAAACTGCTAAAAAGGCTCTCTTGCCTCAACTCTGGAGCATAGCATCCTTAAGATTACTTGTCAAGGACGAATACAAATCTTAATAGTCTTCTCCACAAATACTAGCAAAAACCTTTTAAGTGGGCAGCCTTAACTTTTTCTGTCCATCAGAGACAGTTATTTATAAACCAGTGGGTTTTGTTTTCTACCAGATTCATGGCTAAAGTTTTAAAATGAAAGCAACCAGATCTCTGTGTCTGTCTATGTATATCTCTATGTATACATGATAGATATGGCATTTTTCTACCTGTAGATGGTGGTGCCCAAATTAATTTATAAAAAAGCTCTATTTAATTGGCTTAAAAACAAGT
This sequence comes from Lynx canadensis, assembly GCF_007474595.2. Lineage (NCBI taxonomy): Eukaryota > Metazoa > Chordata > Mammalia > Carnivora > Felidae > Lynx > Lynx canadensis. Next base: position 33,368,243 of record NC_044319.2, read on the forward strand.
CCTTTTGAACTATTTTTAAATCTCAGAAATATAATAAAAACTAACCCAAACATTTTTCAAGCTCATGTGATCTAGGGTAATTTTTGGGAAATAAAGCAAGTTCAAATTTGCTGGTTTCATTAATACAGACATGTCTTTAGAGCTATCAGCATTATGTATAATTCTTTTATTCTACCTCGGTTTACTGAAAGTAAAATTAGCTCATGTTATCTCTGTTATAAACTTTGTCAGCAAGAAAAATAACCTAAAATGAGGGCTAACTGCTTTAATGTCTCATGAAATTTTCATGAGTAATCTCAGTATGATTGTTAGGAACAAGTAAATAAACGTAAGCGGGGTAAAAATTTGCAGGTGAACTTTTCAGGAATAAGTGTTTTATGGCATGTCTACTTAAAAATAGTGTCCCAAATCTCCTTGGTAACCTCCATCCTCAGAATTTTGCTAAGTTAAATTAAATGGTGGGAAGTCCTTAAATATCTAGGTTATTTCCAAATAAGATAATATACTAGAACAATAATTACTCAACACAGATTTTCTTTTACAGAGATGCTAAAGATAGTTATGGTCTCTTAGTAAATACGTATGTGTCACGCTGAAAATTCTGCTATGAGAAAACATGTTTCTAGATATTCTAAAAGTATTTCTACATTTGCCAACCAACAGAATGCTAACATACAAAACAGTTTGTAATCGTCTCTTCTCTATTTTAACTAAAAATGAGGGTATTCAAGAGTTAAAAAACTCTACTATATGCAAGCAATGCCATTAGAAATAGAAAAGGAAACATCTCTGAATGTGAGAAAAACAAGATCTGTGTTTTTAATAAAATTAAGTATGAGAAATGGAAATGCATTTTTCTTTGTTAAGGAAAATAAAGTAATTTTGTCCTGAAGAGAGGTTGTTTTTAAAGTGTTTGCTTGTTTGCTTGTTTGTTTAAAGAGAGCAGCGGAGGGACAGAGAAAGGGAGAGAGAATCTCAAGCAGGCTCCACACTCAGTTCAGAGCCTGACATCAGGTTCTGTCTCACGACCGTGAGATCATGACATGAGCCGAAATCATGAGTTGAACGCTTAACCAACTGAGCCACCCAGGCACCCCTAATTATTTTTAAAGGGGAAAGAAAAATCATAGGACAAAATGTGAATGTGAAAAAGAAAGTTGTAGAAGGTTTATAGGAAAGGGGTCTTGAGAAAGGAATTTTAGTCAAACAAGCTAAGATTAAAATAAGTTTAATTAAGTTAAATGAATTTTAATATCAAAAATAATCTGGTATAAAATTAGAATTGAATTTTCTCCCTGTTAAGAGGGGGAAAAAGTTTTCTTGAACTATTGGTTTGGTCTTGATAAAAGATTGTAAACGGTTTTGCCTTACCTTTTAAAGTAATCTGCCTAAAAACCAAAGATTTTGTATCTCGTCAAAGTAATTTTCTGTCGTTATCAGGTCTTTGATTACTTAAGAAGGCTGAGTATTCTCTATTAAAAGAAGGAAGGTTTTTAAAAAATAAATATTTAGCTTTCTGAATTTGCCTGTAAAGTCTTTAACTGACACTATAGTTAAACGTATAGCTACGTATTCTTTCACAGTGATCTATGATCCTGTTTGACCAAGTTTTTAGAAATCTCTTTGATATTTTTGACAAACTTCTCAAAATCAAGTTCTGAATAAAGTCCTGAACTAACTGTGGGAATTTTTTAGAGGGTCCCTGGAATATCTCAAAAGATTTGTTCTCTCTCCTTATAAAAAAGAAGATGTTAAACTAATTAGGCTTATTTGATATGTTAAATTACATGGGAAGCAAATTGTCAAATGAAAAAGTAATACTGGGGTATCTGGCTGTGCTTCAGTTGACAGAGCACATGACTCTTGATCTCAGAATCATGAGTTCGAGCCCCACAGTGGATGTAGAGATTACTTAAAAAAAAAAAAAAGTAGTACTAAGCATTTTTTATGTTGCATTTTTTTTAGTGTTATTTATTTTTGAGAGAGAGAAAGAGAGAGAGAGAAACGGAGCGCAAGTGGTGGAGAGGAAGAGAACGAGAGAGGCATAGAATCCCAAGCAGGCTCCAGGCTCTGAGCTGACAGCACAGACGTGGGGCTCAAACTCACAAACTGCGAGATCATGACCTGAGCTGAAATTGGACGCTTAACCGACTGAGCCACCCAGGCATCCCTTGTATTGTTTAGTATATGCTACCAGTGTTCTACAAATTGTATGAAATTTCTAGAAATCTAATATGTCCTGGTATAACATTTTCAGTCATAATTCCAGTTATCTTAAAATGTTATGTGTCACAAAAATAAATAGATTTCCTTGTCAAGTGCATTGTAGTAGACGTTTACCAGATCTTTAATCATGGCTATTTTTAAGTCTTTTGTCATTTATAGATGGCTATTGTTTCTCTGATGCTTTTGAAAAAGTGTTCCTGCAAAAGTACTTCATCTTCAAGAAGACTTATAGAAAGTGTTCTAGAATACAGATTTCTGATAACTTTAAGATCAGAAAACTGAACTAGGTAAGAATTTCCAGAGCTAATAGAATAACGAGGTTCAAGCAGAGCAAATATTAATTACATTGTACTCAATGAACTAGGGAGTATGCTTATAATTTTTTAGAATTTTTTTTGTTTAAAACATGGCCAATTAAAAAAACATTTTGTTTTCCACATTTAAGGAAACTTTTTTTTCTCTTTTCTTTTAAGCTACCTATGACTTAGAACAGTTGGGAATATATACCTTTGTGAACAAAGATAAAACTTCTATCTTTTCTTCCCATCTGGTGCCTCTAGAATTCATAAACTCTCAGTGTGTATTCTGATTTTCATGGCAATACAGTTATTTGCGTAAGTTCACTAAGAATCTGTTTTTCTTGTAATAAGACACACTGGAAAACATCGGTTGCATTACCAAGGCCTTGACTGGAATGTCATACTTGAGAGAGATATACAAAGACTCAGATATGACCAGACAGCTTTAAGGAACTAAGGTTGACTGGAACCAATAATGCCCCTTGGGAAAAATGGCCTGGTATCTTACTTACAGGGATTCCAGCACATTACTAGGCGAGAAAGAAAGGTGACTTCCTGGCGACTGCAGAAATTTCAGGATATTTTGGGACCTTGAAAAGAAAGGAAGTAACCTAAATCTATAGGTATTGCAGTCAAGTCTGATGGCAAGTCCTTGCTTTGGCTGCCTTGTCTTGAGAGGCTTGTAAAAGTCCAATCTGACATTCCTTATAAAGGTTCCAGCAAAGCAGATTAAAAAATTATATATTGTCAATCACTGTTCTTGTTGTATAAACAATCAAGCCACATTTATTAAAACTAGACCTACTTCTTTGCAAACAAGTTAGTCTATGGCTATCTTTGATGGAAATGGGGGTGATCGTAGACAACAAAATGATGTATTGGTAGAAATTATAATATATACTTATGGAGATTAAACTCTAGTTCTGTTCATTGTTTCTGAGGTTTTCTTTTCTTTTTCTTTAAAGTTTGCCAGTCTTTTTTAAATGTTTATTCATTTATTTTTAAGGAGAGAAGGAGAAAGAGAGGAGGGGAGGGGCAGAGAGAGAGGGAGAGAAAGAATTTCAAGCAGGCTCCCTGTTGTTGGTGCAGATGCCCCCCATGTGGGGCTCGATCCCATGAACCGTGAGGTCACGACCTGAGCCAAAACTCGAGTCATATGCTTAATGGATTGAGCCACCTAGGTGCCCGAGGTTTTGTTTTCTACCTGTAAATTGGACTAGATTCTGAATTCTTTTAGTTTCCTCCAATATTTGGTTACAACTCTACAAACCAACATTTCCAATTTTTCTTCTACCCTTCTGACTTAGAATCACTGAGAACTAAAACTGCCCTTTTACCAATCATGCAGGCTAACGTTGGCCAACATGATACACATTTCAGAGAAATCACCACAAAAACCCATGTGTGGACAGTCTTTGTGCCTGTGGCCGTGTGGGCCACTCTGAGAGATCACCAGAGGCCTTCAGATTACAAACCAGGAAAATCTGTCAAATTGCCACCGTCTGCCCTCAGTCCATCTAAAAATGCTTCAAGCCGGACATAAGAAATCTTTTCAATTGGCTAGGGTTCTCTTGGAACCCTAGCTTCCTCCTCTGTTAAATGGGGCTAAAAATAATTATGGCTCTAGCCCTATTAAAAAAAATTTTTTTTTGATCTTTATTTATTTTTGAGAGAGAGTGTGAGCAGGGGAGGAACAGAGAGAGAGAGAGAGGGAGACACAGAATCCGAGCAGGCTCCAGGCTCTGAGCTGTCAGCACAGAGCCTAACGCGGGGCTCGAACTCACAAACTACAAGTTTGTGACCTGAGCTAAAGTCGGACACTCAACCGACTGAGCCACCCAGAAGCCCCTGGCTCTACCCCTATTAAATGAGATGATGTGTGCAAATGTAGAATGTGAGGACACAGTAAGTATGCGACAACTTCCAGCAGTGGTAGTTGTGGTATTTTTTTGTTGCTATCATTGTTATTGTTACCAGTTTCCTTTTCTGTAAAATGGGACTAATAAAATTCCCACCTACTTAGAGTTGCCAGGATCATCTATGATTCACAGTAAGTAAGCTTAAGCTTTGCCTGCCCCAGAGTGAGTTCTCACAAAATGTTAATTGTGGCCATCATCTTCATGGGATAAGAACCCAGTTTCCCTACCTTTATCCTACGGAGTAGGATTTGATGTAGCAAAAACAGTGTCTATATTTAATAAAATGCAATGTTCTTGTCAGGGCAGCATTAACCGGGGAGGCCACCTATTTTAGGCAGGAAACTCATATTTTAGTTATTAACACCTGAAATGAAGCGACACAGGAGAATGCACGACTTATGAAATTATTCAGCTAAAGGCTGGCGGGATCTATATTTCTGAATTGCATAGCAAAGAAATGTTCAGGTTCAATGTGGGTGATTAACCATTTGATAGCTTGTCAGGCTTTCACAATTTCTTCCTCTGTTTTTTTATACGCCTTGCTGTGTCTCTTGTAATTAAGAAATGGTGCTGGGTTCTTGTCATCCACCATTAAGAACTAGTCACAGATAGTTTCATAACATCTGCTTCTTGCAACCTTCTAATTATCCATAAAAATCTGGCAGAAGGACCTGACAGTTTATCTGGAACACAGAATATGAATACAAAACAGGGTGCTTTGCTTCTGGATATAGAATCATGGTGTAAAATAGGTACTCTCTAACCTCTTATTTTGCATGCAGCTCTGTCTCCTGTTCAAATCAGAGTTAGGTGCATGTCTTCTCAATAAAGACTCAATTTTGAAAAGCATCTTTTGACAAAATGAATGTGGGTCAGGAATATGTTAATGGTGCTATGTCAGAATCTGTTGTCAGTTTCTGCTCTGTTATTCCTTTTACAACCCAGCCAGACGCCGTGACTCCCTGCTTGTATCTGCAGGCTCTGAGCTGTCCATGCCCTGATAGGAAGAACTGAGGAAGTCTTGACTGGGCCAGACACTTGCCTCTAGCAAGGTCAAGTCCCAGCCTCTTGTTGCTTGTTTCTTGTAGCAGGTGCCCTTCTTGTCCACCAACATGCCTGGCTTTCTGACTCATTTCCTCATCCTGACTTCAGGAAATGCATCTGCCTGAATCCCTACACCGTGTGCGTTTGATGGCCGAAACCATGACTTTATTCTGATTTTTGGTCCCAATGGGTCTGCCCTCAGCCAGCCTATACCTCCAACATCCATTTCAATCCATGGATGATTTGCTTATTTTGTCCTTTGATTCTGAATGTGCAGATACCTACTGGCCTGTTTGGTTAGATAGATAGATAGATAGATAGGTTTTCCATTTTGAGAGAGAGAGAGAGAGAGAGCATGAGAACACACACAAGTGAGTGGGAGAGGGGCAGATAAAGAGGGGGAGACAGAATCTTAAGCAGGCTCCATGCCCAATGCAAGGGTCTCCATCTCATGACCGTGACTGAGCCACCAAGGTACCCCCACCCATTTGGTTTTAGACCCTTAGTTTGTTGATGCTTCTGGTCCTTTTGTGTCTTATAATCTCAGTGCTATGAAGCCTCCGTCTTGCCTCAGCTCTTCTGGTCTCACTGTCTTTTATCTTCTCTATGTCCTAGTATCATTGAGATGCATAAAAATGCTCATTTTTCTATTTATCATTCACCAAGCACTTTTCGTACCTATAATGATCTTGAGGGGTGGAGACCATGATTTGCTTCGTAACTTTTGGTGAATTGAAGAGCACATAGGCTCACTGTTTTACCGAAGAGCAGGGACTATATTTCCACTCAAATCTGTCCTTTGGCTTGAGTTTTTTCCAGTCACTGACCTCATGAGCCAATATGTTACTGCAGAACAGCCATTTATCGGTGGTATTCATTTCTCTAGTAAACACTGAAAAAGTAGCTGAACTTTAGGAGTGTACTTCTATAAATACACGTTCATATTGAATATTTAATTTTTGAATTTTATCAGCTCCACAGTCCCCGTTTGACAAAAAAATGAATTGAGACATGGAGTTTTAAGGCATTGAGAAATCACACGGTAAGTCAGCAAGAAAGCAGAAGTTTCCTAGCACGGCGATAGAATAGCTTGTTGAAAATACCCCTACATTAACAGGCAGAAGAAATAGGCCAGTTCAAGGTCTGGCTGAGAATCTTGATATTTAGTAAATTGCCTGACTTCTCTCTTCCTCCATCTTGAAAATTGCTAAGTTTAGCTACGGGTTGTCTGGCAGCTAAAGTATCCTCATGATTGCTTGTCCCAGATCGGTGGTCACTGGCCAAGATACGTAAAGTTGTCTCATCTTATTCCTGGGTCACAGAGATTTCATTTCTAAATAATCTACCTCATATATTAGGCATCGGGGGGTACTATTACCATTCTAAACTGCTCTGGGTTCATGAGTACGAATCACCCGGGCCATTTTCACGGCCAGAAAAGACTCTAACTTCTTCATCACGTGTCAGAGCCTTGGGCTGCCGTAATAGGTCCTCTGGGCCTCTTCTGTCTCCCCAGAATGGCTCAGACACCAATGACTCAAAAAACCAGAGGAAAACGAGCAAAGCCAAGCTGAGAGGTGGATCCTGGCCTTCTGTGGAGAAGAGAGGAGTGGGGTGGGGAAACTGGGCTGAGAATCTTGGACCCTGCAGTTCTTTGCTATCCCAAGGGTGGTCCTAGCACTACAGTGGCATCGCCTGGGATCTTGTTAAAAATGTAGAATCTTAGGCTCCATCCTACATTTGCTGAATTGTTTGTACCAGATTCTCAGGTGACTTGTATGCACATTAAAGAAGCACTGCGGGTTTATTAATCTATAGAAACGTTTAAACATTCACCTCCAAGTGGAAAGAAATGTTTCACAGGGCCCCTTTGGAGGGGCAAAGGAGATTGCTGCTGTTACTGGCACGGGCTTACCTGAGAAAGGGAGTCTGGACATAATTATGGTAGATGAAGTGATTTAGCCAAAAGCTAAGCTTTCAGGAGGGCAAAGGGGAGTGATGTGGGCTTTTGAGGTGAGGCCATTAACAGTTGGATTATAGCACAATGTGCCATAATGGTGTAGTAATGAAATGTAATTGATACGGTTATATTATACAAAAGGACACTCGCTTTGTGCCGGCCTCTCTTTCTTCGGAGAAGGCAGATGGTCACAGGGCAACCAGGCAAAAGGAACTGATTCTGTAAACATTTTGGTCTCTCCTTCGGCCTGCTCTTTGACCTGACCAGCTTCCGCTAAGGCCTTCCTTGGTGCAGGCAACTACTAGGTGAGCAGTCTCCAGCCACAACCCTCCTACTTCCTTCAATCAGCTTGACCCTCTAAGAGGGAGTGGTGATCTGAAAGCCCAGTGCCTGGGGTGGTCTGAGTGACATTCCTGTCCCCATTCTCACCTCTGAAAACCCTTAGAGAAGGAGCTCCAGCCTGCGGACTGCATGCGTGGTGTCACAGTGGCCCCAATTTTGGAAATGTCTGTAACGGGACCTGTAGGGCATCGCTTCGGTACCATCCTGCCCCTCAAAACCTCAGATGTGGGCTTCAGGATGCTGAGCTCACAGCAACCTCCTCACTGAGCAACTGTTTGCTATTTTTGACTTATTGCTTTTGACTGTTCCACTTTCTTGGGAGCTCAAAACTTTTTTTCTTTATTAGCTCTTCATCAGTTTCTTTCTTCACGAGGGTTTTCCACGTGCCCCTGGGAAAATGCAGTAAAAATTTGAAATGGCATTTATTCTGGAAAAATGATTATTTATTTCTGATTTATGCCACGCCTGTATCAAAAAGGAAAGGAAAGGAAAGGAAAGGAAAGCCCACAGTATGATACATATACTGAATGTGAAGCTAAAAGGTGAAAATCAGCTATAATAAAGGTGATAGAAAGAGATAATTATTCTAGAAGCTAAGTTTGATCATAGTTGTGACTAGATTGCCAATAATTTCTTTTTTTTAATATATGAAATTTATTGTCAAATTGGTTTCCATGCAACACCCAGTGCTCATCCCAAAAGATGCCCTCTTCAATACCCATCACCTACCCTCCCCTCCCTCCCACCCCCCATCAACCCTCAGTTTGCTCTCAGTTTTTAAGAGTCTCCCATGCTTTGGCTCTCTCCCACTCTAACCTCATTTTTTTTTTCTTTCCCCTACCCCATGGGTTTCTGTTAAGTTTCTCAGGATCCACATAAGAGTGAACACATATTAGATTGACCAAATAATTTCAATGCTGAGTTGCTGGAAGACAAAGATGTGCATGTACTATTTATTCCTGGTCGGTGGGCATTACACAAGTTTCTTAAAGAAGCCTTTTCTGGATACTGAGTTTGCAATAATAAATAATATTTTTGAGTCTTTAGATTCTACTAGGCACTTGCTAAGCCCTTTGCACGTGCTATTTTGTCTAACCCTCACACTGACATTAAGAGAGAGGATAGAGTGACAGTCCCATGTGTGAACTCCACAGCTAGGGAGCCCAGGTTTGGATCTCATCTCTGCTCCTCACAAACCAAGTGACCTCAGGCAAGTCCTTTAGACTCTCCCTGTTTTGGTTTTATTCTCCATAAAGGTGGAATATCAATCATACCTTACATGGTGATTGGGAGCATTCAGTGATTTAATATACACAAAGCACGCAGAGTCTGGCCCTTAGTAAGTAACTTGCCATTATGATCGTTATTTTCACTTGACAGATAAGGAAATTGGGTCTTAGAGGGGTTAAATGGCTGGCCCAAAGTCCCCTAGCCAGATCAAAGTGGCAGCAGATCTAATCTGACCCCTCTTAAACGCTTCACACACACACTGACTCGGAAAGTGCAGCCCGCCGCTGGCAATGTACTTGGGGGCGAATAAGGAATCACTATGAGCCTTGTGCAGTCGCTGTTAGGTTACCTTTGGCGAGAGTTATCTTCGGGAGTACTTCTCCCCGCCGTGCAGCTTGGTCTGGGCTGGTGTCTGCTTTCAATATGGCTTTAAGTAAACTTTAAATAATGAGGGACTTGTATGGCAAATCATAGCGTGTATTTGTTTATCTATGGATTCTACTTGTTCATATTTATTCCCAGCCACCAATTCTTCCCAAATGTAGTGGAACGTGACCGAAATGTAGGTCGGTCAGTATCTATTCAACTGCTACTATATTTAAAGCCCACTTTTTTACCACATGCCCTGGGGAGCTGCTTGCCTTGTTCTCACGACCTCAGACCTGGGCAGCGACGCTGGACATTGGATACGGGTGTAATTCCCCTGCTGCCCACCAGGTGTCTCACCCAGCCCTGCTATCTGACTGCAGCAAGGAAACCTGGCCTTCCCCACCCCTCCAAAGAGGAAAAAGGGATTGAAAGTGGGCGGAGGGAGACAGGTGGAGGGAGGCGGGAGGGGGACTGTGACACGACTTTCAGATGCTTCTTCTTGCCTCCAGACAGGGAATTTTTCTCATTGTTTTTCTTTGATGCATAGGTACCTCTCTCCAGCAAGCTTGGTCAGTTCCTTATAATTTAGGAAGATTTTATTTCCACTAATGAACTGGTGTCTGGGCCAGGCCTTTTCATCTCTGAGCTTGAGGTTGGGGCCTCGGTCTGCATCCCCTTCCTTTTGCCCGAAAGCTCCCGACAGTCTCCTATCCCTCCTGGGCTCTACTTCTAGGGTCTGATCAAAAAAGACATAAGGAAGGTACTGACCCTGCTGGGCCATATGATTCCTCATTACTTCCTTAATCAGGGGAGGCCAAAGACAGACACCAGCATGTGGCTGTGGCACTATCTAGCCCTCTCGAAAACAGTAACCTAATTCGTCCGCGGCGTTAATATTGCCATGATGTAAATACTTCCCTCCTCACTCTCAGATAAGACCACCACTAGCTTCTTCTGGTGGGAGGTGTAAGGGAATTTGGATCCACTGAGTTTTAAGAACTTGGCGGCATTTTGCATTCCAGAATAAATCCCTTATCCTCTGCAGGTGGTTGGCTCCTGCCTGTCATCTGTTTTCCCTCCCTTCTTCCTTTCTTTTGGAGGACCACACACAATTGGCGAAGCTGGGGTCAAGATCAGGAGGAGAGGGAGCTCTGAAGCCACGTGGGTTTCTCTCTCCAACATTGCTGTCTGCACGGGGACTCTTCTGCAGTCTTTTATCCATCAGGGTAGAGCACCCCAGCACACCCTCGACATTTGCCAGGGACCGGAGGCCTCCGAATGGACGCAAATGCTCTGAGTAGACTGGCAAAGGGGTGTCCTGATTATAGGTTATTCTGTGACTGAAACTTCACCCAGAGATCTGCTAAGAATGTGGGCAGGATATCTTCATTTAGCACCGGCTTTAGGAGCTTCAATGCGGGATATTTCCTCCGTAAAGGACCTTGACAACAAAGACCAGAAGACAGTCCTATGGGAGTATCTAGCTTCTGTATCCACTGCTTCATTATATGCATGGCTTTTAATATTCGGAGAGCCTTTTGCCAATACACATTTTCTAGTGAACTGGGAAACTGGAGCCCAGATGCGATGTATTATTGATAGGATTGTAATTTACTCTTCTCGGGTTGTATCTACAGCGTATACCATTAGCACAAAATATTAAATTACCAGTGGTTGTATATATTCGTCTATTCAGGTTTGGCTCAATGATACTTGCCTTTCGCTTCAATAAAAGATCATGAATAAAGAAAGCAGGGCAATATTGTTTTTTTTGTTGTTGTTGTTGCAAGGGAATTTTCATGAAATCATTTTCTCGGTGTTGTGTTTTGGCGAGCCATGCTTTGCAATGGAGATATGAGACATAAAATAGTGGGGGCTGGACAGGGAAGATGGATGGGGCAGTTTGCTCCAGCCCAAGGCACACACTGGCTTCCCTGGCAAGGCTCAGGGTTTTCTCCCTTTGCAGTAGAGAATAAACAGTCTCTGCTGTGCTGGCAGGGGGAGGTGGGCAGTGTAGACCTTGGTGTTAGAAATACAGGGCCCTGTGCCTGTGCTGTGAAGGCTGCATTTGAGTGGGATTCGGGGGGTGGGGATCCAGCAAGGCATCTGTCCTTTGTCGTGCAGGCATTATGCCCTGGCTGGTGTTTGACAGGAGGGCCTCTGGCCACCAGTTTGAATTCTAGCCCCCACGTGGGCCAGTTGAAGGTTGGTTTCTCTCTCTCTCTCTCTCTCTCTCTCACACACACCCATACATGCATGCATGCGCGCTCACAACCCCTCTTGCTTTAAAAAGAATCCAGGTCATAGGGCTCAAACCAAGCTGCAAAGGGAAACGCCACATCGCTTCTGCTTTGCGCCCCTTTTGTTCTTTCAGAACCTTGAGTGCAAGGTATTTGCTGGTTAATTAGCCTGAGTGTCCTGCTACCCCACCCTCAACCCCATTCGCTGCAGAATTTTTATGGGTAAACATCTTTTTTTAAAATGCCCATGGCTTGGCCTCCTCATTCTTCTGTTGCCCATGGGCTCCGAGCGGAGAGGTGAGGGTGACAAGAACGAAGTTCTGAATCTATTTAGACTTGAAGCAGGAAGATAGTTTGTTGAAATGCTTATTCCTTTGGGCTCTGGCCATCAGTCAGGGGACCCTTTAGTCCTCAGGGGCAGAGTCCCAGGGAGGCCATGGAGGGGGGTGAAGAGGCCTTTCCCCTCTGAGGTCACTGGTTGGGGGAGGGAGCTCGGGGACCCAAGTGACAGGTAGTCTGCAAAGCTGGAATCTTCTTTCTGGTGGTTCCTAAGACAAAGCACCACTCGGCCAGGGTATCTATGGGTTTTGCTGCCTGGGGCGCATTCTGGAGGTGAAAACCGGTTTTTCTGAAGACTTGTCAGAGCAAGGCTTTGTTCAGAATTTGCCTGTTTAGCTAGACTGGTTCCCTGAAGGAGACCCCGTTTACCCGTTTACCCGAGGAAGGGGCAATTAACATAAAGGCCTGGCCATCTCCTCCATACCTGGGTGGGACTCTCTTTGGACTTAGGGTCTCTCCCTCCTCCCCACAACCTTCTCCTTCCCTAAAGGAGAGATGTAAAGTAAAAAAAAATCACACAGGCTTGTAAAGCCAATGAAATCAGCGCTAAATCTATCAAAGCAAATCATAGACCCTGACAGCTGAGAAGTATTATTTGTTTTCTTCCCTCCCAGATTTCTACCAAGCCTGGTGTTTTAAGCATATGTCTTGGGGAGAAGAGACCCATATAAAGGCAATTACAATTGGTAAATGATTAATGGTGGACCTGACATTTTTATGTGTCAAATATGTTTAAGTGCATTAACCTTAGCGGAATTTACGCCCATACTATATGAGATATATCTTGTATAGCATCTGAAATATCTGCAGTCTGCCTTCACTTAAATCTTATTTACATTTATTTTATTACAATATAAATGGGTTTAAACAAATCTTAATCGAGTTTTTTACCCCGTTCTGCAGGTCCTGCTGGCACCGTGGGGAGGCCGAGGGTAGCAGGGCTCCTAGCAGCTTGCAAACAGAGTTCAGGCCACCAGCCTGGGGCACCCCGGAGAGAGGAGCCTGTGGCCATTGTTCAAGCTCCTGTCTCCATTCTAGCCCAAAGAGGAGGTGACTTAGAAGGCCGGGGGAGTCGGCACCCCACAAGCATGAATCACAGAGGCAGGCTTTCCAGCAGGCAGGCAACTTTTAATCTTTGTAAGTTACAGAAAACACACATTTCCAAAGCATCAATTTTAGACAAGGAGGAATAAGCGGCTCCCATCTGTGGTGTTTTTTGCAATCTGCCCATCGCGCCCCCCACCCCACCCCCTTCCGCAGGAGGAGATGCGCTCCAGATGTCTCCTGCACCGCTCACATCCCTCCCTGGGCCTTTCTTTGCCTAAGTCGGAGCTCCTCTCTGCTGCTGCGGCCGCTGCTGCCGCGGTGTCTGCTCCACGCCTCCTGAACTTCACTCCACTGAAATCTGGTTGGGTACGAGACAGACTCCGGTGGAATGAAGGACAAGAGAAACACATGGAATGTCTGGGGCTCTTTTTCCCAGAGGGTGGGCCGCGTGGCCACCCTGGCCTCTGCGTGTAGGGTTATCGCCTTGGCTAAAGGCCCGAGGGATCTTTGACACACGGTCTCGGGAGCCGTGGAGGACCTGTGTGTGTACTCACAGCCCTCCCCAGGGTCCTGTGCAGCCGGGTGGCCGCAGGAGCCAGCTCACCGAGACACTCCCGTGCCTGCCTGGAGCCCAGGCAGACAGTGCTGAGCCATAGGGCTGGGGCTGCTGGGCTCGGGGGCTCTTGCTACCTCTTGCCCTCAAAGCAGTCATCCCAGACAAGTCCCTGGAGAACCTTCTCTGTAGATCCCTAGTTGGGCTGCTGGTTGTCTGCTCCCTTTGTCTGGGGCCCCCTGCATGTGCCATGACTGAGCTCAATGTGGTTGGTCCTGGCTGGGGGAGGCAGGGGCTCTGAAACTGCTAGGGAAAATCCATCTATAATGAGCATGCTTCCCAAGGTGATGGAATGCAGGGGAAGGGCACTCCTTTCCGGAATGCACCAAAGAGCAGGAACAGTACTTTGTGGGCCCGTTTGCCAGTGTGAAACCAGGAGGAGGGGGGTGAGGAGCTATGGAAACACCAGAATGCCGGGGTTGGAGCCAGGCCCACTCCCGAGGGCAGGGGTGGGCAGAGGAGGGTGAGACTCTTTGGTCTCACCCCTACCCACATATCTAGGATGTCTACTTTCCAGCGACCCCGCATCCTTTGCCGGATCTGCTTGGAAACAAGCATAAAATCTTTGGGCATGGCGATGGGGGATGTGGGGAGAGAGGAGGTAGCCCTGGCTTTCAGGGGCTGAACCAAACAGGGAGGCTGGAGCCTATCTGAGGCTTTCCGTCCTCTTAAAAGCAATGCCCATCCAACAATTGCCGTTTAGTTGCTGTTCCGGCCTCTTCCTCGCGGTGTTCAGGCATGCCTGTGGCTCAGCGCAAGCCCCATAAAAGGCTGTTCTCAGCACCAACATGCAGACTGGGTGAGTTTGGGCAGATCCACCCTGTTGTTTGGAATACTTTCTTCCTGGGGCTTGTTCCGACCCGATACAGGGAGACACTAGCTTAAAATGTAGCTCCTCCCCCAAGATCCAGCCCCCTGGGTGTAGGGCCTCTAAAAAAAGGCTCTTCTTAAACAAGGGCTTGGGTGTTCCTTCTGTCGCTGAGGAAGGGCCTGGTTTTCCTTGGTCAGGGTGAATACAGGGGATTCTGGGGGCAGGGATCTGGGTGCCGACAAGAAGAAGCCTGGCCCATTCTCTCCCACTCAGCCTTCTTCACAAATACTCACAATTCTCGATCGTGAGAGAGAAACGTGCCCTGCTTGTGAATTAGCTAGACTTTGTAATCCTCCCGCACTGCCTGTGGCCCATTTCACAGTCAAGGGAAGAAAGAGACCGGCCTGGCTGACTCTGATAAATGATGGCAGAAGGCAGCGGGATGGGAGGGTTCTCTGCTTTCTCTTTGGATTTCAGTCCAACTCGGAAAGCAAAGGGGTCCATTTGTCTCCCTTCAGACCCTCGTCATGCCACTCTTACCCTCCCAACGTGTATGGTCCACCAGATTCTTCAAGTCTTCTGTTGGAATGTGCACAGTCTCACCCTCGTGGGGGGTTTTGAGCCTCGAGGGTACATACTCCGGAGACAACAGTGTCTGTAAAAGCACTTTAACCGCGAAAGGCCATGCACATGGGAGGTGGCGTTGACATTAGACAGTCCAGAAAAGGTAGGCCCTTCTCTTATCATCCACCCTTGCCCTACAGACCTGCGACAAGGCAGAGAAAAGAAAAGATGAGCCAGAACCTGTATCAGGAGCTTGACCCACTCTGGACCCTACACGCAGAGTTCAAGATTCTCTGCCCACCATGCCTTTGTCACCTTGACGCCCCAGTGCCTTCTGCTTGGCCACCCACAGGGAGGGGCTGGGTCAGAGAAGCAAATCATGCACGTGTTCGGCTTGAGTAAGTTCATCCAGTGACTGCTCACCTGCTCCCCAGTGGCCCTCAGGACTGTGCCCCAGCTGGCTTCCTAATGAAACCAACTTGGACATGAGAACCAATGGAACCAGGTCCTGAATTTCTTTTTATAGCCGTTATACCCTCCAGCCTGAAAAGCCAGCCCCCTCTCCCCCATTCCTCTAGTTGGATAAATCTCAAAATCAGACAGAACTGTATCTTGGTGCTTAACTGCTTAACACCCACCTTACCACCCCAATTCCCATTATCGATGACATGGATTGCCTGAGATCACTGGCAATCATCCCCCAAACATAGAACTGGCTGGGGATTTGGCCACATCGAAGCAAGTCCCCCAATTTTAGCTTGGGAAGATGTTGATAATCAACTTCCAGTGAGTTTGGCTTTTTTCCACAGCCCATGCTCTACTCTTACTGTCCAATGATCTTCCAGGTACAGGCACTCAGCTCTGGTTTTCCAAAGCACCCCAAATCACAGATTTCAGACTCACCTGTCAGCGTGAACGTCTGTACCTTCAGCTATCAGGGCCTACTTTGAGCTTGATGCGAAATAATAGATTTCTCATAAGATGATTCGGAACAAAGAGATGGCTAAGGACCCATGTGTATGAGAGGAAGAATAGGAGTTCCGAGACCCGGAGAGCTCTTTCACTCCTAAGGTTGGAGGACAGGGACTAAGAAGGAGGAAACACTTACTGTGTCGCGTCCAGTCCCGCAGGCCTGTTCCTGAGGGAGGCGGGAGGGCGAGTCCCGAAGAGTCCTTCTCCCTTTAAGAAAAAAAAAACATATGGAAGCAGAGAAAAGTGGAGCCGGAGCAGAGGGAGCCCAGGTGGCTGGAAGAGAGGGTTGGGACTACGGAGGGGCTCAGTTGAACTTTGAGAAGCAGGTAACAGACAATAGAGGAGAGAGAAACTGGTTTTTCCAAGGCAAAGGTGAAGAAGGACTCAGCCCCTTCCAAGGAGGTGGTACTAGGTTCACTCTTTATTTATGCACCTCTTGGCGCCGCTTCGGGTTACCTGCTAGGCCCGACCAATGGAGGGAGGGCTTGGACAACTGGGTCCGCCCCTCAGAACCCGCACCTCCCCCCCCCAGGGGGGGGGGGCAGGGCTGGCCAGGCCCTTCTGCACGCTAACCTTGCTTTCTTATTGTTCTGTAAACACCAGAAAAGGGAGGTGAGGTCTCTTGTCACTGGAGGGACACTGCAGGTTATCTGAGCACTGGCCCCGAAGGCTCTGGTCTCCCAAAGACTTGGGGAAGGACAAGGGGAAGGCGGAGATCTTATCTGGGCGAGTAGAGGCCCTGTGGCTCTCCCGTGCTTACACACCCATGCGAGTGCGCAGTGCCAATAGGTGGTCTTTGAGCTTTTAGCCGTGACGGCTTCCTAGCCCTGCACTTCCGGAATGCCGCAGAGGGCCGACAGCCCTTCAAGGGACAGTCGTAGAAAGGGGCCCAAGGGTCGGAGCAGAGGCCCAACCGGTGGGTTTTCCCGGCATTTGGCACAGAGTGAGTTTGCTGCTCTTTTGTGAGAAGCCAGTGGCCTGTGTAATCCAGGAGGCTTTGTGATCTGCTTCCCTTCTATTCCTGGGGGGTGGGAAAACACTACCCTGTCTGAGGGGAATGTTGGGGAGAGGCAGAAGGAATTGTAGAAAGAGCCAGCAAACTCATCGGGAAACGTTAAAGAGGTTGACGTTAAAGAGGCATAACCACTGATTATTTTAATTCCACCTTCCTTTGCTCAGCGGTGACCCCCTCCAAGCCCTCCCTCCTTCCCCTTTCCTGCTCCCCTCTCCCCACGGGGCGCCCTCTGGAAGCCCTGGGAGGACAAGGGAAGTTGAAGCCTCCTCACGTGTAGCGCGTTTTGCCTAGAATTTTAGCCTGACTTCCATTTGCTCTCGTGGCAGATCTCCTGGTGTGTAGCAAGAGAGAGCCCGCCCTTCTGCAGGTCAAGAGGAGAACTCAAGAACCCAATCTCTAGGGCATCTTCGTGCAGTCCTGTCCCAAGGCCTTCATAAAACTGAATCCCACCTGTTCAAAATCTCTTTAGAAATCACCTAATCCACATTTCTCACCAAATAGATGGAGAAACCGAGGCTCTGAGAGAGAATTTCTTTCTCAGGTTCATGCAGCCAAGGTAGGGTCAAGATTCTAATTTATCTGGATCTACTGACCTCCACGTGAGGGCTCTTTATAACAAACTCTCCATGCTGCCTCTGCTTCCGGGTGGTGTCACATTTGCCTAGAGCATTCTATGCTCTTTCTGGAAGAAAGGAAAAGGGGAGGGGATGGAGATTTTCCAGGTGATAATATTCCTAAGGATGGGGATTCCTCCCCGTAGCTGTCAGGGCACATGGTTTCCCTGCCAGCTGGACTCAGTTTGCTTTCATACAGTCTCAGCTCTTCCATTTTCCAACTAGTCACGTAGAGAGAGAAGCAGAGAGTCCCTGGCCAACAGGCACACACTTGTGGGTTGGAGACCCTATGTCCTTGGCTCTCCCTTCCTGTATTTCATTCATTAATTCACAGATTCATTCAGTCACGCTCTCCCTCACCGCCTCACTCCATCAAAGCGTCAGCTCGGTTCCAGGTGAGTGAGAGGCAGTGTTTACCCTTTAGGAGCTCCCGACTTAGATGTGCATATACCTGAACAGACATCAGAACAAGCCAGCGAGAAAAGCACTACGAGTAGTCCCCAAAAGGGAAATGTCAGCTTTTGTCTATGAGACGGAGGGAAGGTTCCAGAGAGAGGGCAACATTTGAGCTGACTCTGAAAAGGTAAGGGAGGACAGGGGGTTGGTTAGCTTCAATGAAAGCCCTGAGGAAGGAGCCCTCACACTGTGGTTCAGAAGCTCACTCTGGTCCAGGGTAGGACTAGAATCAGAGCGACAGACTGCAGACAAATCTGACGGCCTTAAAATGCAGGGAAAGGGAGGGGACGTGGGTAGCTAGGGCAGAAAAGAAGCATAAGTCCTACTGGTTCTATTCTTGCCCTCCAAGGGTCATCTTTGACCTTCAAATTTGTTGTGAAAAATGGAAACAAACTGTAACCCAGTTGACACAGCCAGGAAGGACTCCCCTGCCCTAAAAATAATAATGATATAATAATAACAGCAGATATTTACTATTATTATTATTATTATTGTTATTAATCTCTGCCCCAATCTGCTTCAACAAGGTCCAGGAAGGTGCTCTGTGGACCATTTGGGCACCGGTTTGTATGGTGAATCTAGAGGGGGGTTGGAAGCACCTCTGGGTGGCTTTGACAAAAGACACCTGTCTCCCCACCACTCAGTCTGGTTCTTTGTTCCAACGTCAGCTCGGGAAGCGAAACACCTAGACGCCCTCCCTTCTTCGCCATTTCTAGTCCCAAGGCTCGAAGAGGCATTTCCAGACTCTTTCAAGGGTGTCTGTGGGCAGAAAAGAAGGGAGCTGGGAGGGCAGGGTGGTTGCACCAGGAACACAGGCTGCCTCCAGTCTCCACTCAGGAGCTTGCCATTATGAGGGTATTTATTCACTTTCTCTAATGTAGGGCTTCGCGGTTCAGATTGGTGCACTATTTATCCTTGTTTCTCATTTCTTCGTCCCCCTCAACATGCCCCAGCCTGGGCTTCTCTGCTGTGAGATCTTTGGTCCCCACACACATTCCCTCTGCTGTGACTTCCAGCCCATATCTTACTGCCACATCTATGGCTTTCGAGGGAACAGGTAAAAGATTGCAAACTCTCCCAACTGTTCCGACACCTGATTAACATCAGCACTACCTATCAGTCCCTCTGGACTAAATTCTGGTTATAATCTCCTCTAACTTTGCCGCTCTGCCTCCATTCCCAGCGCTGTGCCTGACAATCCTTCATAAAGGTCTGTGGAATCAATTGTAATTCTTTCTCCTGGAAAGGGGCACCAGAAAAGACGTTTCCAAGAGCCACTATGGCACAACACTTGGAGTGGGCTTGTCTCCTAGGGGTGAAACGGGAAAGTTAAGTGTGACACAAGGAGACAACTTGTTCCCAGAAACCTGATGGGGACATCAGAGCCCATGGCCTGAAGCGGGGGTACCCACTGGGCTGCTTACAGATTGGAGCCTTCATCACCTGCTTCCCAGTAGCTTCTTGGTCTGCTCCGCATTTTGAAGAGCCGGGATAGCCTTTCTTTCCCTGTGAGGTTTCTCAGTTAGGGCCCCAAGTCGGCAGGTGTGCATGTTAATTCTTCTGCCACTGGCTAGGTTTAGTACTTTGGCTCACAAAGTGACTGTACAGATGCAGGGTGGGTAAGATGTGGATTAGCAGCAGCAGAAATAGGAAAAAAAAAAAAAAAAAAAGGCCACCTCAGGGCTTGAACTTACGGTAAGCTTTTTGGGACTCAACGAACATGACGTAGCGACCGAAAGAACAAATTCTATCTTTGGTTGTGTTATCAGGAATATGGGATGGAAAACAAGGCAGGTGATATTCCTATTCTACTCTGTACTGATATGATTACACCTGGCTTGTTACATTCAGTTATGGGTTCCACATTTTAAGAAGGGTGAATACAAATCTAAAAGCGAGAAAAAAGTGTTCAGGTGGATTTGAAAATAGGTCACTCTGGGGAAGGATTAAGAAACGGGATTTTTAGTCTAAAGAAGTGATGCGGGGGGGGATGCAGGGGAGATAACAATAGCTATTTTCAACGATATGGGGATGTGCCATGTAGAAGAGTTTTGTGTTGGCTCTTAGTGGCCCTGTGGGGTAGAATTAGAAGTAATTTCTTTTCCTGTTACCAGTTCCCCATAGAAGCACCTTCTTAGAAACAGACAACAGAGGACACAGGCAGGCAGCAAAAGAAATCTGATGATTCTAGAGTCAATATAGCCCCTGGGAGAGGGCAAAGTCTCCCCCCACCCCCCACGGCAAGGGGTAAGTGGAAGGACCAGATACACTCCCACCAGGTGATACTGAACACCTGTCTGAACAGGTGGGAGCGAAGCCCTAAACCCAAGTCAGTAAATCAAACTGAGGTCCTTTCCTCCCATCTTGACTATATCTTCCCTCCCACATCCTCGTATCTCTTTAGTTGACCTGGTGCAACTGTTGTGCAGCCAGAAGTTTATTTTGGTTGGTCTTCACTAGCCAGGTCTCTGTACGTTGTTTCCGGAAGCACATCCCCACTCTGCACATAACACCCTGTGATCTGTGCACATTTCTGTCATATATCGTCTTACAGCTATTGATTTCTTGTCTTTCTGTCTCCCTAGACCATGAAACTCCTAAAAGAAAAGAAAGTCCTGTGTTCTTTGCACTTAGAAGTTCCTGGCATGTAGTAGGTGCTTGGGAAATATTTGCTGAATGGGTGAAGGTGAAGAGGGGCCTGACCCATGGGGAAGTCTGACCCTTTGTTACTGGGGAGACCTGGGGTCTGGGTCTAACACCCCCTTCCCTTCCCTTTCCTGGACTTGTTCTGCTCCAGTATTGATCAGAACCAATCCCAGAATTCCAGAAGATACAACCAAATGTTTTCCTGCTCATCGTCCATTCTTTCGTTTCTGGGCTGGGGCTGGAGGACCTGTTCCACAGGTGGGCATTTTCTCTGGAGACTGTAGAGGGTAAGAGAATGGTCTCTTCTTCCAGGCCCCTCTCTCCCGAGGTCTAATTTAATCCCTCAGATGACGGGGAAAATCCCAGGGGACATTACAGTCCTCTTATCTTTAGCTCAGCCACTCTGGACATTTCCTACCATTATCTGCTCCAAATAATCTCTCCAACTTGCCTGGAGGCTTTCTGGGTTTGGGAAACTTCCACGTCCTTGGGAAATGGTTGTTTGAAATTGTATTTTTCTACACTGACATCTGAATACTACTTTAGGAAAATGGAGGGGTGGGAGGAGCATTCTTCATAGGAAGAGGCTTTGATAAACTGAAACAGTTCTGGTTATTAAACAGCAAGAGGGAAATTTCAGAACACTTGCCTCTTCTGTCTAACTCATGGCTCTCACCTTTTGGAGAATTAGAGAGTATGGACAATTCAGAGGACAGACAGGTGTCATTTGCTAATTCATATCTTTGCTCAAAGTCTATTGCGCACTTGCTTATGTGCCAGATACTCTACGGGGTGCTGGAGATAAATGGATGGCTAAGATCCAGCCCCTGAGCACAAAGACTTCAGATGCAGTGAAGGCACCAGCCTGGTGATGTGTGGGAGGGGCAAGAAGGGGTGCCTCTTACTAGCACTGTAGGAATCAGAGAGGAGCCTCTATCCCTGCCTTGTAGATCAGGAAGGCTTCATGGAGGAGGTGCCACCCAGCTGAGCTTGGAAATGCAAGAGGAAATATGCCAACTGGAGAAAAGAGAGGGTTTGGTGTGGGGATTCCTTGGGGCTTCAGGGCTGAGCAGGGTTTCTTCTTCCTAAGTAACAGATAAAACAGTGCAAACTCCAGCCTGGGTCACTGGACAGATGCAGATTTACCACCTGGCAGGGGGGTGGGGTGGGGAGGTGGGGGTGGGGTGTCTAGAGCCAAAGATAGGAGACTGAAGGAGTCCACCTTGTCTGCCATGGAGGGAAAAAAAAATCTAAGCTGAACTTTTCCACATCAGTATCTCTGCAGGGTGAACCTATGCAGGTAATCAAGTTTGGCAATCTCTGTTGGCTGCCTCTTCGTGTTTTTTTGTCCGTTTCATGACATGCCAGTTCGAATTTGCTAAATAAAGAGGGAGGGTTGGCAGGAGAGGGGCACATTTTAATGGGGAGAAACTCACCAGTGAGCTGGTAAAAAGAGACAAGCAGGCGGGAGGCCACCAGGCAGCTTAGCTCAGCACCAGGAATGGCTATGGGGTGCCCGGGCGCGTGCGCGAGTGCCTATGGGTGCGCATGCGTCCGCCTATGCTCACAGCTAATTATAACCTAAGCGTATTTTTGCTGGTCTGCCCAGTCGTCCCAGAAAGGAGAATAGGTGGGCAAAATGGATGAGGTAGAAAAAGAGGGGGAGGGTCAGAGGTAGAATTTTTCCGTGAAAGGTTTATTACACCTACGGAGCTGTGAGATGGGGGAAAATAAGCCAAGTCTGGTCTCCTCTTACTTGCAACCCTTAAACAAAACAAGGAGAAACCAGAGCTTTGGTTGGGGAATCATTTTGGGGGCGCGGAGCGCAGGCTCTGCTCTCAGAACGTGCTAGCAGGTGCCAGCTCATCCATCTTGCCCGAGTCCTGGAGAAGCAAGCTCTGGTGCTGAGTCCAGCAGTTCTGAGCAATAGAGCAATAAAACAGTCGAGGAGCCCTGTCACCGCAGTGGAATGGGATAATCCTACAATTTAATAAGCAGGAACATGCAGCAGGACTGAAGCAAATTGTTCGTAGTGAGGAGATTGCCGGCTCCTCCTGGGCCAGGAGGGAGGCAGTGGGAAGGTGTTCAGGGTTTAGGTTACGGGGGTGGGGGATGGGAGGAGGGGGAGCTGGGGAAGAAGAGGACCCCACCTTCAGCCTTAACCCTGGGATTCATTCTGAAGGCCGAGACAACCGATGGCCTGAATCTGTTCAGCATTGCTTGAAACTCGGGATGGGGAGGAGCTAGGGAAGGGATTCCCATTCTTACTGAACTGAAATAAACTGGGTGTCAGGCAGTGAAATACCTCTGGGGTGGGGAGTGGGGGGGGGGGGGGAAGGGAGCCAGGTAGGTTTCCGCCCAGACTTGAGAAACTGCTAATTATGCAATTTAATCGCTTGGACTCTGACGCTCTCTTTCCTCATCCGTAAAATGGGCATAACAGTAATGCCTAGATAATGCCCGGGAATATTCCCCGCAGAGCTATGAAGAGGTTCCCGATCGTTATGAACGCTTATCATAACTAAGATTCAGAAATGTTGAAATGCAGAGTTTTATGGATTTAGGAGTTGCTAGGTGTATCCAGTTTCTGGGTTCAGTATTTGATGCTGGCCACTCCCCAGTTTGCCTCAACCCAGCCCAGAGATGCATTGCAGCTGGCTAACCTCTGCTTGCCAGAGCCGATTGTGCGAATTTCAGAAAATGGTGTGCCGGCTGGTTGCCGAACATGTCGGTTGCTTGAAATCAGCCACAGTGGGAGTGCTTACACCGGGCTACAGATCAGGGTCCTCTTGAGAGCCAGTCATTAGGCATTTAAGAGCGCACCCCTGGCCCCGCCTTTGTGCCTCCCCTGGCTCTCCACGCTGCTTCCCTAGACCCAGCCCCCCTGCCTGCTTTGCTTCTCAGTGAGGGCCTGCTGGGGCAGGGATGCTGAGGACCCCGGAGGAGGCCCGGTTCTGGGCCTGCAACCCAAATTCTCATCCCACGGGTCTGCTTTCTGTGTCTAGGAGATGGGAGTCTATATGTTTTTGTACTCTGTGCTTTTGATTACACTCTTTCCCCCCATCCAGAATATTCTTCTGAATTCTGAATATACTTAATCTTGAAGTACCGCCTCCTTCCTGAGGGGTCTGCCACCCCTTCTGTCATTCCCCGATCGGGGGCCCACACTCCTGCACAGGGACCCCTCCATGGTGCCTCTTCCTGGTGTGGTGGGCGGATGGTCGGGCTCCCTGCTGCAGGGTTGGGACTTCCTTCAGAGGCAGGGCCAGTTTCCACTAAGGTGTGCTGAATGCCTCTCTTAGAATAATTATACCAGGGTTTTCCTCATAGTTTGCTCCTGTAATCCTCACGGCGTAGACATTTCACAGATATGGATGGAATCTGAGGTGAGGTAACGCGTATGAGGTAACGTAACGGGTAAGTGTTAGAATTTAGATTGGAGAAAAGGTTTTTCTGACTCCTTGGGCCAGGGCTCTTGCCATCTCTTCTCCTTACATTTCCATATTCTCTGTCATTTTCCTCTTCTGCATAGAACCTAGCACAATGCCCGGCATAGAGTCAGGGTTTAATGCCTGATGGACGAGTTGACCAAAACTTCCTTTTCTTTCAGTCACAAAAATTTTTGCAACAAAAATGAGATGGGGATCAGGGAGGACTTGTAGCGTGATCTGACTTCTATAAAATCAACCCTGTCCTCAGGAAAGCCCTGAGAATGCTTCCCCCGGTAGGGCACTCGGCTGGAAGTTCCCTTTAGAGTGAAGCCTTGAGTTTGTGGAAAGGCAGTTGAAAGAGTTTCAACAGAGGAATGGATTTGCCCATGGACTTTCAGCTGAAGAGTACTATTGAACAAAATTTGCAACAAAATGGTACACACATCAAACCTTCCAGGCTTTAGTAAAGCTCTTCTTCATGTTGGTTTTGCAGCCAGCACCAATAACAATTTACATTTCCCTCAAACTTGAGGGCCACCAGCCCATATTAGAATGCAAAATAGATTCTAAGAAAGCAAATAAGCTCCTTTACGGCAAAGGAGAGACCCTTCTGAAGGGTTTCCTTGTAGCTGTCCCCTTCCCTCTACTCCCCCCCCCCAAAAAAAAAAGTAGGGAATGGTAAAGATTTAACAATGAGAATTTCCTGTGTTTCCACAGGCCTCATGCCTCATTCTATCTGGGCTTGGAAATATGAACCCACCCTGTTTTCCAGCCAGTTTGAAAGGAAGTAAGAGACCCTTCCCTACTCCTGTCTTCTCTGAACCATAAGAGAGCCAACGCCACACAGTGGCCAAGAGGCATTCACTGGGTTGTTCTCTGATGGAAAATCCAGAGCTAAGAGTACCTTCTTTCCCATGAAGGTTCCGCCAGAATGACAGTAGGTCAAATTATAGGTTTATCTCGGGCCAGCGTTTTGAAGAACTGCGGTGTTCCTATTCTTTTCCAGTGAAGCTCTGATGTGTGCAGCCTCCCTATAATTATGGTGTAATTGAATTTAACTATAGGGGTAGAACTAGTTTTCAACCAAGTCCCCTCAAATAATTTGTTGCCTATTAGAAAAAAACGGGTACTCTTACCGCCTTGAGGGGCATGCATGTATGGCTCCCCCAAACTCCTCAAGAGAGAAAAGAATTGCTGGTGTGAGCCCCAGTAAGTTTGTTTGAATCACAAACACACGCAAACAAACTTTGTGTTTGTTGAGTCACAGTGCCGTTGTATCCCAGCTCTGAGCATTCCAGAGAATTCACTTTCTCTAAAAAGGAAATCCAGAGATGAAGCTTTCCCAGGGCCCCAACGTGAAATGTTCCAGTCTGTTCTCACTGTTAAATGTTCTCACTCCTTTGCTTAGGAGATTATTTTAAATATCCGGAGTCTGCAAACCACGGGGTGTGGGTTAAATCTGGGCAGGGGCTAATGCTACTCCGCTTTCATGATATTTAGAGTTTTTGGAGGTAAGGGTAACAGATATGAATTAGACAGTTTCACATAAAAGTCTGTCCCTCTAGAGCCTGAGGTCCTTCATTACCACACTTTGCTAGACTTGAATCTCAAGGCAATCATTTTACCTTATGGCCCTCATCGCTCACTTCCCTCAGGCTTCTTGACTATGTGCTATTATTTGGATCTGTGAGTCTCTGTCTCTCAATACCATCCCTCAGTCTCTAATATGAACTGATCGTTAAAAAAATTTTTTTTAATGTTTTATTTATTTTGGGGACAGAGAGTGAGTGGGGGAGGGGCAGAGAGAGAGGGAGACAGAATCCCAAGTAGGCTCCAGGCTCCGAGCTGTCAGCACAGAGCCCGACACGGGGCTTGGACTCACAGACCTTGAGATCGTGACCTGAGCCAAAGTCAGACGCTCAACTGACTGAGCCACCCGGACGCCCCTGAACTGATCTTTTATTGAAGGGAGTGTGACCTAGTGCAGAGAGGAAGGTCTTTTGAGTCACAGAAACTCAAACTTAAATCCTGGCTCCATTGTTCATGAACTGTGTTACTTTGGATGCCAACTCTAGGTTTCTGATCACCGTTTCCACATCTGGGATTCACACGATAGCACGCAATAGGTTGGTGTGAGCCTCAGCACAATCCTGGTTCCCAGGCTCTCGTTCTGCCCTAAATGGAAGCAAAGAGAGGGCATTTGCATCCGTCCACATCACAGACCCCTTACGCAGAAAGGTACCCGAGGAGTTTCTTTTGTTCCTTTCTCTGCCTCCACCTTCACTCTCCCACACAGGTGAGATACAGAGAGGTGAACCCGCTTGCTCAAGGTTACTCAGTGAATAACAAATAAACCCAGGTGTCCTGGGCTCTCCGCCCGGGCTCATGTCACTCGGAACAGCCTGCCAGACCCACGCAGATTCTTTCCAGTAGAACTGAAGATGGAGGGAGCGTGGGATTTCTGTTGCTTGGGGCTTGACAAAACGGTTGCAGACAATGAGCGGTTTGAGTGTCTGAAAAGAAGCATCAGGGAGTGACCTGAATTAATCACACAATTGTTGCGAGATGTAACCAGTGTGTTAATAAGCTCTGCTTTACCATTTCGCTCTTTAATGAGGCCGTTTGCACAGACATACCTTCAATATGCCTTACCGTCCTTTTTGAGGTGGCTGTGTAATAAAGGTGTGACATTTAGGTCAGACCCTTAGTCATCTCTGGCTGGCTCTTTCAAGCCAAGTAGAATAATATCAACTAGCCGATCCAAGCTCATCTGCTTCCCACCACCAGGATCCCTTATGTATCATCACATATGTGTCTTCACTCGCAGACGGCTCAAGGGTTATGTGGGGGCCAGGTGGGGTCTTGGGCAATCATGCCACCTTCTCATAAGGTGACTCAGACTCCCCACAGTCTGGGAGACAGAACAGCCGAACTCGAGCCCACGCCCGCTACCAAGGATCTGTGTGACCCTGGACAAGTCACTTCACGTCTGTGGATCTTCGTTTTCTCATGTGTCAAAAGAAGGGTCTGAAGAAGACGGGCTCTAAGAATCCTTGCAGCTCTAACGGTCTAACGGTCTAATGACCATTAATGGAGAACTGAACTCTTGGAATGTTGCAGATAGATCTGGGGAAGGACGCCAGTCAGGTTGCTGAAGGACAGTAGGGAAGTTATGAGGCTTCAGTGGGTCAGAGGGAGGCTGTGGGTAAGGAACCAGATGCTACGGTTTGTTACATCCCTTGGTAACTCCAATGAGCTTGAAAATGCCAGGCTACCGATTGTTTTGGCTGAATGCAATGCAGGGGTCAGGAGACGGTGTCATGGAGGTGGGTAATGCGCTGGCGAGGCAGGAAGTAGAAGGCTTTGCAATTCCATTCGTAGGTTTATAGACTGGGCAGTGCATCCCTGGGCAGTGGGTTTCACTCCAACTTACCTGCCTAGAAATGCAGATGTGGGAAGATTGTGTATGAGTCAGGGGATGAGATTTTAACAAGACTTGCTCTTCGATTCGGGTCCGACCAGAGATCGGAGTGTATAGAAAAGAAGTGGCGATGGATTTGTCTTTCATAATCCACCGAGTGGTTTCCAACAAAGCATTTAGTCTTTCTGAATCTTGGGGGTTAATGTCCTTCCTGGGGCTGACCTGATTTTATTCTCTGGGTATATCTAAGTCTTTGGATAGAGAGGCTTCAGCTGGAGCCAGAAATGAGGCACAGATACTGATTTTTTTGGACATGATATCTTGACCTTGGCTCAGGACCACCATGAAGCGGAGTTCAGAGTTTCTCCTGTTGCCTATAGCCTAGCAGAGCTCTTGGAGCTGCCCTAGAGCTTTGGAAATTAGAAAAGCCCTGTGGATATGTGGAGGCAAGATTGAAATTGGGCTGGACCGGATTGGATCAGTGGTGGTTCTGCTAAGAAGAGTCTGGGTTCAAGCCAGCCACGCCCTCGCTTGCTTTCCTGAAGATTTAATTCACGTTGCACCCCTCCAGATGCTGTTTATAGCATCCATTGTGTCCTCTGATCACATGGACCAGCATCTATGACTTATTTCTCTCCTCTGGTCTTGCTCTACCCATCCTCTATGCTGCTGTGTGGACTTTATCACATTCCCCCCCCCCCCCACCGGCCCCCTCGGATGCTCCTGCCCTTGGTGATCTTTTGCACTGACCTGCTTTGGCTGTTACATTTTGGATCCTTCAGTCTAGCTTTTAATGACATGCTGCTTTCTATTGTCCTCTCATTGTTTCATGTATACTGTTTACCTCCTCACACCCTCTCTAGATTGTGCGCTTCCTGGAGCCGGAGACCAAGTCTTCTGCCTTTCTTGTATCGCCCAATGGCCCGAGCTTGCTGGCCCACGTCTGATCTCTCATGGTCACAGGCTTTGTGCTAGATATGTTCTTCACTGGAGACTTTCCCCTGCCTCCACGCACCTCCCCCAGCTCCTGCCAGTGACAAGCCTTCCTTTTCAGATGGGAACCTGTAGCTGCCCTAGCACGCCTGCTGCAAATCAGCTTGAAGTAAGCTGTCTGTAAGTGCCCTGGTGAGTCAGTTGCGGCCCCTCCTTGGAGACGAGGAATTCTGAGGTCTTACAAGCACATGCCTGCCCATCTGTGGAACCATTCCATGGCTAACCCTCATCTTGCCTCTGGGAACGCTCCTTACTTTTTACCTTGCTCCTTCCCTCCTCCACTAAGCTTCTCCCCTCCTCCACTGGCTGCCCTGACTTGTCAGGTGTAGATGGCAGGGCAACTCTGAACAGCCAGCCGTTGGTGTGGAGAGGCGGGACGTCTGCCTTCTGGGGCATTGTGGAATTCTGGTGGGTTTACTGTGGTAAACCCAAAAGAAAGAGGAAAAACCACCGAATCATGGTATTTTTGAAGTCTTCCCCCAAAGAGAGAAAGAGTAGGGTGGGGAAGAAGTGACCTGGGCTCTGATTTGGCTTGGCCACCAATTAGCTGTGTCATCTTGTGTGACTCATTCACTCTCAGCCTCCTTTTCTGTAAATTGAGGTAGTTGCGTTAAGGCAATAGCTTTCAAACTTATAAAACAAAGGATCCCTTTTATCAAATGAAATAGAGTGAAGCTTTTCCGTTTCTAGAATGGGAGAGCAGAGCCATTACGGTTGAAGCAGGGGTGCCAAGGGGCTCTCGGTTTCCTCCTGGGCTTTCCAATGATCCCCTGAAATACCTTATTGGAACTTCCCAGGGACCCAGTATGAAATGCACTGAGAAGGATAACCTCTGTGGCCTGTTTTGGCTCTGTGCGTCTCCAACCTTTGCTACTCAAAGGTCCTCAGGCCAGCAGTGAGCGCCAGGGGGCTCCTTAGGAGGGCAACATTTCGGGCCCCACCTTGAGACCTGCTGAATCGAACTCTGCACCCCCAGATTCACAAGATCCCCAGGTGATTTATTTCAGCTTGAGAAGCACTGGCCTGTATCAGTGTTCTGTGACCTGGAGAGCCAGGTAACACAGGGACCAAGGGGGCATCACATCTTTCGCTGAAGTAGGCGGGCCTGGTGGACTGAGGTTGGAAGCATGAGCCACATCTCTTTCTTGCTTCAGGGCGTTAGCTGTCCCCTGGTTGGGGAACCAGTCATGGGAATCAGCAAGACTTGTTCTTAAGCTTAGCTGAGGAGGGCAGAGGGGCGGCTACCACGTGGCCCGACAGAATGTATGGCAGGTAATGCTGCAGCCGTAGCATTTCTAAGAAGGATTCACGTTCCCAGTATGGAAGAGCTCATTGCAGATGCCATACTAGCTTGACTGTAGTAGGCATTCATGCTTCCTAATGTCTGTCTCTCTCCCCATCGTGCAGGACCCCTAATCTCTCTTCAGTACCTGGGGTATGACAGATGGGCTCGGATTTCGAAGACCCGCATTTTAGTCAGAGCTCTGGCCTTTGGTAGCGTTGTTCCCTGGGGTGTCTCTCTACCTTCTCTGGGCCTGTCGGCGGTACAACGGAGGATGATGTCACCATCACGTAGCTGGGAGGATGAACCAAAGTGTGGAAGCTCCTTCTTTCAATTGCGAAGTGCTCAAAGTGAAGGGATGTTTTTATATCACTTTTGGTTGGTCAAGATGTCCACAGTCTGACCTTACCAACAATGCTGACCCACAGACCGCTAGCACCCTTGGGACTAACACCCTGGTTTCGTGCGTCAGGCTCCGCTTTTCCCCAGAGTGTAGGTTTCTCCAAAGTTGGGCGGCCCTGTTGGTGGTTCTTAAAAACCCTTCCACGGGACTTGATTATATAGTATTGTGGGAAACTGAAAAAGAGAGGAAAAGTAAATCTAAAATATTTTAAGACAGAAAGCCAAAGTTTATTAAAAATGCAAAAATAAAAGAAAAAGGAAAGTGAAGACAAGGTTCGGAGCCTCTTCTTGGTGCGATTTTTTTTTTTTTTTTTGGCTAGAAGCTGGGGAGAGATGGGTTTCGAGTGAACCCTGCAAATAAACTTGCTATTTTTCTCTTTCATTAGTTAATGTTTAAACGGCTATTTTCTGTGGAAAAACTTCTTGGTAACCTAGAAGCACATTTTTGCTGTTGGGTGGGGATGTTTTGGGAAGATCTCTGTTTCTGGTGCTTTTATATTTATTGACAGAGGAGTTTAAGTGTCATCTAATAATAAGATCTTTAGGATTTTCTTCTGATTTCTCATTTCCTCTCTCCTTTTTGAAAAATGCAATCTTCCTCAGCCAAGAATAAACAAATTTAGCCCCAAAGGGGTGGGCTTGGTTTGACATCTAAGCATCTGGAATTTAAGTAGGTTTATAGCTTGGCAGGTAGCCTCAGCCACGCCCCAGCTCTGGTCATGCAGGGGTGGGGGGTACCCCACCCTTTTGCCTTCTCATTGCTCAGCTCAGCCCCTGCCTTTTCATTCCACCTCACCTACCGATGGTCTCCTTTTGAATGGCGCCCACAAAAGTTCTATGCCTCCAGGAAAAAATGCTTCGGGGAATTCTGGGCTAGCCTTGGTGGGGGGACCTCTTTGCTTATTGTGGTACTGCCATATGGCTGGAGGCAAGTCTGAGACAGATTGGGAAGATGTTAAAGCTCTCGGGATGGAGCCAGGTCAACTTCCTTTCAAAAAATAATTTTAAAAAGTATTGAATCTGCTGCTAACTTCCCACCCTGTGCAATCATTCTAGGGAAGCTGGTTTGGGCGGTACTGTTAAGCTGAGCCCAGGGGACTCTGCTCGTAAAGCCTTCTTTACCATGCTTCTATGACATTTTGAAAGGTCCTGCCGTCACTGGCCAGGCCTGGCAGAATCCAAAGGGAGGGTCTGTGCAGCTGTATCTGCCCGAGGCTGTTTGCCTATTACTGAAAGATGCTGACCCCTTGGGCCAACTGAGGCTTTTGTGATTTCATGGAATTTTCCTCATTCATTAAGCATCTTTCTTTGAAATCTAGGCCAATGATCAATTCCCAACGCACCATGGGATTTTCATTTGGATCTTCTTACCTCTTTGGGGGCTGGAAAGACACACAGATCTTCTCCAACCCTTCCTTTCTTCCCACGTAACAAATTTCCTGAACACAGTGCCTCCAAAATTCATGTCTTTAGCCCAGATCTTTGTCCTAAGCATAAGATCCATTTACCCAACTTTCTCTTGAACATCTCCACTTGGATATCTCATATGCATTTTAAACTCAGTCTGTCTGAATAATCAGATTTCCCCCCAAATTTGCCCCTCAAACATTCTTGTATTCCTTTTTTTAAATTTTTGTAAATGGCATCAACTTTCACCCAGTGGCTCATGCCAGAAATTTAGGAGTCACCCTTGATTCTTTTCTTTCCCTGACTCTCCACATCCTCTATTGTCACCAAATTCCATCAGTTCCACCATCTTGATTGGCCTTGAATGCAACCATTTTTTGTCCATTCCCACTGGTGCTACACTGGTGTCGACCACAGATATCAATCACCTGGATTAGAATCAAAAAGAAAAGGTTTCCCTTTCCCTCCTGCCAGTTCCAAGCACAGAGACTGACACATTAGGTGTTGAAGAAATGTTTGCTAGGTGAAGACGTGGAGAAAGGAAGGAAAGGCAAATGAAGTTATTACCAGTCACGGCCCTTTGGAAAGACCAGAACCAGACACAGCAGAGAGATGAGAAGCTCTTCAGACATTAAGGGCTCTGGCTGGAATGCTTCAGAACATTCCTTTGTTGAGGGACTCAATGCCAGGGGCTTCTGTATCTAACCTAGGTCCCAACAGCTACAGTGTAAACTCATCTTCACTGGCTCTGTCTTTAAGGAAGAAGCTATAGGGATTCTACAGCCTTTGTCCAAAGCCTCGTGCCGATGCAGGCTGGAGATGTGAAACCATGTGCTGGGAGAAGGGCTACCCCAGGGCTGGGTCTCTATGCCAGATAATTAGCAGAAAACCAACGATGAATTTGAGATTTGGACCCAACTTCAGTGTCTTCAAGGTAGCTGTGTACGTACTTCACGTGCACTCTGTCCCTTCTCTTTTCTGTGCAGCCCCCAAACCTTTTGCAGTCTTTTCCCCTCCCCCCAAAGCCAAAAGAAAAGAGCAATGAGAGAAACCAAGAGCCTTAAAGCCTCGCCCATTGCAAAGTGTTTGAATTCTCTTCTCTCTTTGTCTCCACACCAGAACATGACATAACATGTTTTGCTGATGCTAGATCCTAGGGCTGCTGGGAACGGAAAGGAAGCCTGACAGAATGCATTGTTTTAAAAGTACGAGGTCCCCATTTTTGCTCCCCTACCAAGAAAAAAAAAAAGAAAGGAAAGAAAAGAGACGTCCTCAGTTTCACAACCCTGTCTCTCTGTCTGGACTGGCTCCAAAGCCTTGGAAGGGCCCAGATATTTTTGTAGGAGGGTGGCCTTCTGCTGTGAGGGGAAAACACTTTCTGCATATGTTGGCTGCAGTCACCCCTGCATCGTACTAGAGTAGCTGTGCCAATTTCTGCAGAGGGGAAGCCAGTCGGCCATGACTCTGCTCTCCTTGGGCCGTGGTGTAGACAGCGCAGGTGGTGGTGGTGATGGGAGTGAGGGAAGGGACTAGTTTGTGTGTGAAGAGGTGGGGACTGGGGAAGGGGAAGGGGAAAGATAAAGACTAAGCCTCTTGTGGAGGGCAGAGTGTTAATGAACCAAATCATTTGCTCTGAGATAAGGCAAATACACAATTCTGAGCAGGATGATAATTCTCCTGGATTTGGGGAAATTCTTTTGATCTGCAGGAGAATTTCCAGGTACGGTAGAGAATAAGAAACTTGTTAAGCTTTCACTCCCTTGAAACAAAGGCAAAGGATATATAGATTTAGCAGCTTGGCTTTCTTTATTGTGATACTGTGATAAGAATTTGTCAACATTTTTTATTCACCTAGGTTCTTCATCCGATTGACTTAAATGATTAATTTGTGTGCTAGCTTTTTTGAATGTCTAGATGTGTAAATAGTTACTCTTGCTAATTTTTAAAAAATTGGAGAAAAACGTTGCCTGCCTGCTGAAAAAAACCAAAAAAAAACCCCAAACCAAACAAAAACAGACTACTTCTATTTCATCCAGAAAATGACTTTCAATAATGTAATATGTTATTGACTAGTACTTAACATAAAGTTCTTAATGATTTAAAACTTCAAAGCTTCTGTCTGCAAGGAATTACAGACCCAGAAACTCGAAGCTGAAAGGGACCTTAAAGATCATCTATCAGTGGGTCCTAACCAGAGGCACTTGGAAATGCATACGGTTGTTTTGGAATGTTACAATGACTGAGAGATACAATTGAATTTAGTGTTCTGAAATTATGGATGCAAGCATTCCACATGCTTCCATGCCATATGGTTTGATATGGTTCCACACAGCTGAGAATTTCCCTGTCCAAAGGGGGCAATCGTGCCCTTGTTTAGAAGATGGCGTCCAGCTTATTGTTTGAGTTATAAAAATACTGAGGCCCGATATTCCCCAGGTTAATAAACTGGCAGTGAGTGGGGCTGATTTACAGGTTTTTGATATGATCCAGTTTCTTGTGTTCCACTATGCTGATTTTAATAGCACTTGCGCAGTTGGCATGAAGAGACCTTCTCCATTATGCAGTGAGAAAACAGTCAAAACCTGCGTTTCTTGGTACCTGGGTGTCTATTTTTTTTCCTCCTTATTTATTTGTGGGGACCACAGATCTTATTTTTCCCAACCAGCAAAAGGGCTTGAAAGTGCAAGAAGAACAATGCAAATGAAAATGACCAAGGAGGGGCGCCTGGGTGGCTCGGTCGGTTAAGCGGCCGACTTCAGCTCAGGTCATGATCTCGAGGTCCGTGAGTTCGAGCCCCGCGTCGGGCTCTGTGCTGATGGCTCAGAGCCTGGAGCCTGTTTCCGATTCTGTGTCTCCCTCTCTCTCTGCCCCTCCCCTGTTCATGCTCTGTCTCTCTCTGTCTCAAAAATAAATAAACGTTAAAAAAAAAATTAAAAAAAAAAACACATTAAAAAAAAAAAAAAAAAAGAAAATGACCAAGGATAGATGCGCCAGTTGCTTGAAGGAACTGTAACGGTAATAGATAAACAAGAGAATATGGCGAAAAAAAAAAAAAAACAAAACAAGAGAATATGGGGGAAAAGAGGGGGGGGCGGGGGATGGATGGAAGACCAATGGGGGTTTAAGTTCGTTCTTCATCAGGAACAGGGAAATCAAATGAGACAGGTTGGAATATGTGCATTAGGGGTGGGTGGGAGATACTAATATGTAGCCATTTTGAAGCAGTTCACAACGTCCAAGTCTAGGTGCTTGCATACTCGTGTATCAAATACATTTGCAGAGGAAATCTCAAAACTGTTGCTTTCAGCAATCATGGAGAATGGAAAGATTTCCAGAATACTGCAAATAGGAAAATATTCTTCTAACTTTCAAAAAGAGAGAAAAGGTAGTTTTGGAAGCCCACTTCAAGGGAACTTGTCATGGGATCTGATAAAACTCTTCAACAGTACATTAAACTCATGCTTTAGGTATGCCTAGAAAAGATTGAGGTGTATCTAGCAGCCAGTGTGGACGCTGCTACCATAAACTGACCCATTTTGGATCAACCACACTGGCAAATTTGGGAAGGCCCACGAACCTAGCATGTCTTGATTTCTGCAACATGTTTGACCAAGTCTTCTGTGATATCCTAGTGGCTAAAACTACAATGGGCGGATTAAGCGATATTGCAGTTAAGTGGATTTCTTGTTGGTTGAATGAATGCATTTAAAGAATGTTAATAAATGGTAATCTGGAAGGACAGGTCAGTAAAATTTATCTTTGCCTGAACCACGGTGTATTCAATGTAGACATCAATACTCTAAAGGAACACAGCAACAAAATATGCTTTTCAATTTCCTTGTATGACATAGAGTCATATGGAATAACATTAAAGTGTTCTCAGTAGACTAGAAGTCTGGACCAAATTCAAGAAGATGAGCTTTAACACATCTACAATGTTAATCTGCTGCATTGAAACTCAAAAAATCAATCGCACAGCCACAGAGTCAGGAGACCTGGTTTTGCAGATGTTAATATTGAAAGGGAGAGGGCTTTCCAGGGAAGGGCTTTCTATTGGACAATAAACAGAAAATGAAACAGTAGTGGGATGTGATTTTCATAAAAGTTAATGAAATCTGAGCTGTACCCAGAAAAGCATGTTAGGTTGATGCAAGGCTGAAGAATGAAAGGCTGGAGGAGGAACGATGGAAATACCAAAAGACCTTGTAATATAAGGGTAAAGTTGAGGTAACTCAAATATCAAGGTTGTCTTCCAAAAGTTGAGGTTTCCTTGTGAGGAAAAAGGAGAGGGTTTGCCTTGCAAGAACTTAAGGCAGTAGAAGGATTACACTAACACCGGATGTTATAAGGAGACCAATTTAAGTTGACTAAATGGAGAAACTTATTAGTCAGGAAGAAATGGGCTGACGCTCAGTTGGTAGCAACATGGCTACTCGGTAGAAGCCATCCAAGGGTCCTTCGGTGGATGAATGACAAACAACACGGGGTCTGTGTATACAGTGGAAAACTCTTTGGCCTGCAAAAGGAAAGAACTGCGGACACATGCTCCAACGTGGATAAACCTTGAGGACGTTAGGCTACGTGACATAAGCCAGTCACAAAAGGACAAAGAGTGTATGATTCCACTTACATGAGGTGCTTAGAGTAGCCAGATTCATAAAGGCAGAAATACAGTGGGAGTCGCCAAGGGCTGACAGAAGTGAGAAACAGGGAGCTGTAGAATAGGGACAGAATTTCAGTTTGGAAAGACGCACAAGTTCTAGAGAACTCTAGATGGTGGTGATGGTTGCAGAACAGTGTGAATGTACTTAGTGCAACTGGACGGTACACTTAAAAATCATGAGGACGGCAATAGTTTATGTTATGTGCATCTTACCACAGTTAAAAAAAAGTAAATTGGGGACTCCATTGCCTGCAGAATCAACCTTAAAAAAAAAAAAAGAAGAGGGCTGCCTGGGTGGCTCAGTAGGTTTAAGCGTCCAACTTTGGCTCCGGTCACGATCTCACGGTTCATGGGTTCAAGCCTGGCATCGGGCTCTGTGCTGATAGCTCAGATCCTGGAGCCTGCTTTGGATTCTCTCTCTCTCTCTCTCTCTCTCTCTCTCTCTCTATCTCTCTCCCTCTCCCACTCACACTCTCACTCACACCCTGTCTGTCTGTGTCTCTCAAAAATGAATAAATGTTCAAAAAAAAAAAAAAAGAAGAAGAAATGAGAGGCTATGAGAGGTGTTGAGTTTCCCATAACTGTAGGTATCCAAGCAGGAGCTGGGCAGCTTCATGGTGGCACGTCCTAGGGGGAATTTTAGGATTAGAGGGGATTGTGTCAATGACTTTAGAACTTCTGTAACTCTGCATGCAAACAGAGGCTTACTCCATGCTCTAGACTGAGCCAGGCAGCATCCTCTCTTGATATTGTATTACATCCACGAGAGTATATCATACAAACGTAAGGCTATGTTTTATAACAAATATGCATTTAAATATACACAGTTTAATGAATATTAAAAAAGAATTACATACCCACTTAGCCCCAGCCAGATTTGATGTTGAAATTTTGCCAGAATCTTAGAAGCTCCCCGCTCCTGCCATGAACCCTTTTCCCCCTGACATTCTTTCCCTCCTTCCTGAGATGACCCCCTCCAGATTTTTATGATGATCTGTTCCCTGCCTTTTAAAAACCAGCCTTATGACCTATCATGCATCCCTGAACAACATAGTTTGGTGGTGCTCGTTTCGAATGGCATGTACATATGATGTTTTCATTTGTTACTTCCTTCTTTAGCTCATTATGGTTACAAGATTCATTGGCATTGGTATATGCATGAAGCTGTAATTAATTCATTTTCAATTGATCAGAGTGTTCCCTTGTGTGTATACACCACGCTTTATTTATTGTTTCTACTGTGGGACATTTGGACTGTTTCCAGCGTTTAGTTTTTATAGGCACTGCAGCTAGGAACATTCATGTGCATGACCTCTGGTCCTCATGTGCAAGAATTTGTGCAAAGGTACCTGGGAGTGGAAATCTGGGATTAGAGGGTTTACACATCTCTAAATGTTCAAAATGCCAAACTGTTTTCCTAATGAGGGTATTAATTTACACTGTCACAATGTATGTGACACAACGTATGTGACAGTGTAATGTATTTTTTACGGTAAAGTACTGTAAATGTATTTTCTCTTCCTTGTGATTTTCTTATTTACATTTTCTTTTTTTCTAGCTTACTTTATTATAATAACATAATAGTATATAATATCTGTAACATGCAAAATCTGTGTTAATCAACTCTTTTGTTATTGGTAAGGCTTCTGGTCAATAGTAAGCTATTAGTTAAGCTTCGGGCAGTCCAAAGTTAAATGCAGATTTTCGACTCTGTTGGGGGATCAGTGCCCCTAACCCCCACGTTGTTCAAGGGTCAACTGTACTGGTCAGATTCGGACTGCCTCATTTACCCAAGAATTAGAGAAGGTGGTGATGTTGGCAGCCTGGCTCTAATATCTTGTCATAAAGTGGGAAAATGATTTTGAATTGCACCAAGACGAATTTAGGCTCCAAATCAATGTAGGTTCTTCTTTCGAATTAAATGGCTTTAATAGAGATAAATCCGCAATTATATCCTAAGCGCACGAAGGGCAGGAGGTACCGTGTATCCTTTGGCTGGCTGGTCATCCCCACCTTGCCCCTCAGCTCTAGGTTTACAGCGCCTGCTCATCAAATGCTGATGACCTTGTATTCGAAATGCAGCCTTCGAAGAAAGAAGTTTCAAAGCAAGATAGAATTTACTGAATTGTGTCAATGTTACAGTGTGCTGCGGCTTACTGACTCGAATTGAAATGAACTGGCCTTGAGACGACGTTGGCCACACAGCATATTGTAGCTTTTGGCTTGGAGCTGACAGCCTGAACTTAAACTCAGTCTAGCTCCGTCATTTTCCACCAATGTAACCTTGAGCAAGATCATTGATCTCAACCTCAGTTGCCTTACCTGTAAAATGGGTAGGGCAGTAGGACCTACTGCATGTGTCGGCGTGGGGAGAGGCTGTTGTGAAGATGACAGAAGTCGTGTAAAGTACTAAGCTCAGTCCCTGACATTTAGTGTTCAATAAATGCGGCACATATTATTAGAATCTGTATCCCTGAAGAACTACTTTTATAACGGCTTCCTGGATAATACAAGCATGATTTGCCTGGGGAAATGGGGCAGGACTTGACCTCTTCAAGGTTTTTTTTTTGTTTGTTTTTTTTGTTTTTTTGTTTTCCTTTTTTTTCCTTCCCCAACCCCCTTCCTTGGTAATTTTCAGCAGCGAACATTTAGAATGAGCTCTGGTTTTACTTTTCATCAAACCAAAAGTGACAGCAAAAACAGACATTTTTTTTTTCCAGAAAAGAAATTAATCTCCTAAACAGGGTGGTTTTACCCTTTTCTTTAAATACTTCTAAACTCATGAGAGAGAAGCACAGCGCACATTATCCATCAGAATGAAGCATCATCCAGTGCTGCTGAGTTTCATTGACTTTAAGATTGCCCTCTGAGCTATAGGCTTTTTTTTTTTTTTCTTTCCCAGAGCACAGTTAGCAGGGATATTTTTCTTTAAATGGCCCCATTTCATTTGCATTTTTAAGCTTTCACTGCAGAGAGTAGAAGCAGTTGTAAATGGTTTCAAGGAGGTGGCTGGGATTTCTCCAAACTCAGAGCCGCCTGCCTGTAGCTTCTGAAATTGAGTGTCAGTTTCCCTCAGAGTAGAGAGATATTACTTCATATTTGTGCACGCGGTTCGCTGCTCTGCTCTTGGCTTGATGGTCTCATTTAGCCGCGGGCATTCTCCAGCAATGATTCGTTCTCCCCAATAAAATTAAATATCACCTTTCTCCTGCCCAGCCCACCCCCTTTTTTTTAATAAGACATTTTCTTGTTTAGACTGAAGCAAGACAAGGTGAGAACCTATAAGTTCTTCTCTGATTCCTTTTATTGCTTTTCTTTTCTTTTCTTTTTTTTTTTTTTTTTTTTTTTTTTTTTTGTGACAAGGAGAGAACAGCAGAATGGTAAAAGAGGAGGAAAATCTACCATCAGAGATCTGACTGAAAAGCGATCCCAAGATCAAAGATCAATTTGACTTGTTTAAGATTTAATAGGAAAACCTTGGAGTGAGTATGGAATTCTCATGAGGGACAAAGGGACCCGCATTATCTCCGTGGTGATTCTTGAGTTCACACCATTTACCCAAATAACCCTTAGGTGCCAAAGTTTGTAGTGAAGCCCACAGGGCCACTGTGACCATGGGGTCCACACACCTCCCAAGACATGTCAGGAGGAGCCTGGACTGAGTCCAGAAAGGGATGGGCAAGCAGCTCTTTGTAAGATGAGGAAACATCAGGGGAAGGGGCTTTGTTGCTTAAAAAGAGAAGGCAGCTTTTGATGGCTCTGTAGCTATTGTCAGAGGCGTAAGCCACGATGCTTTGATCGATGGGATCCTTGAACCAAACAAGTTGAAACATACATGTGTTCTCAAATCTGGTGTAATATGCAGACAGCCTTCACCATGCTGGCGAGCTGCGTGCCTGGGGTTTACAAGTTGGGTGTTTAAAAACCGGAATACAATTTACTTGAAAATTGTCCTTTAATAGGGTGGTCAGGTTTCTTGGCCAGCTCACTGAAGTCCATTTAAGGCATACCGTTGTGGCCGAAATGTATTGCTAAGGGTCTTACTGGGATGGAGATAGGAATCGATGCAGTGGGGGAAGAGGAAGTACAAGCGATTTCACTCTTTTTTCCTGGACCTTGAGCCAAGTTCTGTTGAAATTTTGAAATAGACCCAGCATGTTTTTGGCACGTGCTCTTATGACTTCTTCCTCCCCTGGTTGACAGGTCCCTGTGTTGCCCCGAGGGTGACTAAATGCAATGTGCTTAGGAATGGTATTGAAGAGGCTTCCTGCTTTGGATGATGGGTATGTGCCCAGCTAAGACTCTTCCTACTGAGATTCTGTGATCAGTTGGACAAAGTGGAGACAAAAGAGGCTTGGAAATCAGTCTGATTTGCTTCTGCGTGATTCGGGATCAGGGTTATTCTTAGGTATTTCTGAGCTGTCCTGGTGGGATCTCTGCCAAAGTGACTTGAGAGCCCAGGGGTCCAGCTCAGGACCACGAAGTTGCTCCCAAGAATAATCAGAAAATCCTGCGGTTTCTCATTAGAGGCTTCACATCTCGAATATCTGTTTTCTCAAGTGACTTCCAGTCACCTGCTTCTCCCCGCCCTTTATTATTGCTCTGTGTTTCCTCTCACCAGCCCCGCTCTTACCAAAAATTTATGTCTGTCCTCTGGAATTTCCACAATCAAGAAATTCATTCATAATCTCTGACTTCTCACCGACCACTCCCTCCACCTTCTTGCTTGAACTTGCCTCTCCCTTCTCAAGGGGAGCTGCTCATTCTCCCATACCTCAGGGTCAGCAGGTGTCAGTGGCTATGCTCCTTACTATGACTCCCCCACATGCGTCATGGAAACATTTCTGCCCCTTTAAGCCTCATGCTCTTTGGCATTTCCTGCCCTCTCCTAGAGGTCACCAGTGAAATGCCTACAAGTATCTGCCAGTACCCTAGGTGAGTGCCTATGGGTACTGTAGTGAGCTACAGACAGCAAGATAGTTGAAAAGGGCACAAGTTTTCCTTGGTTCTGGAGGTCACCGTGGAGGAAGATCAGCCCCACGTTGCTAGATATTCATAGTTTTTAGGAGCAGCCTTCCAAAGAATCCAGATTGTTTTTTTTTTCCTTTTTAAGTTTATTTATTTATTTTGAGAGAGAGAGAGAAAGTGCATGAGCAGGGGAGAGGCAGAGAAACCGAGAGAGAGGGAGAGAGAATCCCGAGCAGGCTCTGCACTGTCAGCACAGAGCCGGGCGCGAGGCTTGAACTCACGAAGGATGAGATCATGACCTGAGCTGAAGTCAAGAACTGGACGCTTAACAAATTGAGCCACCCACGTGCCTCAAGAATCCAGACTTCTATATGCACTCTCCTGATT
Organism: Lynx canadensis; assembly: GCF_007474595.2. Classification (NCBI taxonomy): domain Eukaryota; kingdom Metazoa; phylum Chordata; class Mammalia; order Carnivora; family Felidae; genus Lynx; species Lynx canadensis. The sequence continues at coordinate 33,409,903 of NC_044319.2, forward strand.
TTTAAATGGTCAGAGGTAATTCATCATAGAACGAATAAGCAAAAAACCCTGTACCGGCCAAATAAAACCTGGCTGTTGGTCTGATTTGGCCCATAAGCCTCTGATTCGTGATGTCCATGGTGTATTTCTTGGTCCTCAGTAACAATCTCTTAGTCATCCAACCTTTCACTAAAGGTATCAGCACACGACTCACAGCCTTTTCCTGCATCTGAACCCCTTGCCTCATCTTGGGTTAGCTCAGTGGTCATGAGGATGCCCCAACACGACTCCGGCTTCCCCTGGGTCTTCTCGTGGACAGCGCCCTTCGCTTCCACTCTGCTTGAGCCTCACACATACATAGTCTCACCCTAGACCTTGTCATCTTCTAGGCCGTATCCTAATTTCTGACTATAATTTTTTGATCTTTCTACTTCTACTCCATCATTCACGCTATTTGTATCTTTTAAACTAGGGACTCTCAGGGGCGCCTGGGTGGCGCAGTCGGTTAAGCGTCCGACTTCAGCCAGGTCACGATCTCGCGGTCCGGGAGTTCGAGCCCCGCGTCGGGCTCTGGGCTGATGGCTCGGAGCCTGGAGCCTGTTTCCGATTGTGTGTCTCCCTCTCTCTCTGCCCCTCCCCCGTTCATGCTCTGTCTCTCTCTGTCCCAAAAATAAATAAACGTTGAAAAGAAAAAAATTAAACTAGGGACTCTCAGATCCTTGGTCTCCCTGTACATACCTTTTTCTCTATATAAGCCCACCCCTCATTCCCTCTCCAGCTGCCTGTTACTTCAGCCTCCGTGTAGCCGATATCACTGCTCCACTGGCTTTCTTTCCTACTTGGCTGGTGAAACCTTAACCTTGGTTCTAATGAACTGCCAGCCTTCTTTACCAGTTTTGCTGAATGTTGGAGAGAAACCCACACAGATCTGCAGATGAATTTCACTGCCACTTCATGGTTCTCAGGCTCTCCTGGATCTCCACTGCTGCCCTGTAATCGTTCCATGGTCCCTTGGTCGGTCTCTGTCTGGTTCTCTACACCAGACTTTTTGTGCCTTCTTCACTCTTCTCCTCTCCTCAAATGTTTGACTTTCACAAGTTAAGCATATGGCATTGCTTACTACTTCACAGGGAAAGTAGAAGCCAACCGTGGGAACATTCCCTTTCCGCCATTTCACTTACTGCTACTGAACCTACAAATTAGCGACACCACCTCCGTGCCTCCTTCCTTGACTGCTGTTGTAATGGAAGAAGAGTATCCCCGTTTGGGCTGATCCCTTCCCTTATCCTCTGGAGCTCTTCTCTTCTAGTCCTTAGTAGCTTGGCTTGGTAAATTCTCCCTCTCTGCTCCCTGAGCAGTCACCCTGTCCCTTTCCCTTTTGGCCTCTTCCTGTCTGCACTTGAACATGTGCACATCTTCCGTCCTGAAGATCCAACTCCTGTCAGGCCCCGTGGCACTGTTCAGCGACTGCTTTCTGCTTGAACAGACCTATGTATCTGTTTTTCCTCCCCTTCTACTCTACCCACTGCAGTCTGGTTTCTGCCCTCATTACTCTACTGAAACTGCTCTCAGCAAGGTCATCGATGACTATTTTATTGCTGAATCGGAGGGAAACTTTGAAGCCATTATCCTTCTGACCTCCCTGTAGTAGCTGCCACTGTTGGTCCTTCCCTGCAGGTGGAAAGCTCGTTTCCTGGGCCTCCAGGACCAGATGCAGCAGCTGAATTCCCTCCCCTCCCTCTTTAGGCGCCTTTATAGGCTGCCCTTCCTCTGCTTATTCTTAAATATCAGAGTGGGTTCTGTCCCAGGTCCTCTTCTGGTCTTATTCACCTGTGGTCCAGAGGTTACTCAGCATTCCGTGACTCACCTGGGGAAACTGAGATAGAACAGGAGGGGTAGGGTGCAGATTTTGTGCTGGGGAAATGAGGTTGGCCAGGCATGATGGTGCCAAAGATGAAAAGCAAGGAAGTTTTGACTTGCTGAACTTGCCAGCAGGTGAACAAGCATGACGTCAAGAATGTCAATAGTGAGTATTTTAGAAGTTTGAACCTTCCTTTGTGTTGTAAAGTATTTGCCTGGTCTCTGTCCTGGGTTCCTGGGATGGAGATTCTAAGCCCTTGGCATTTCCAGAATGATGGGAGTGTCTTTTTTATTCATGGTGGGCCTTTGGGACCACACTTGAATTTATGCTAATGAAGTGACTCATAGTGAGCCGCTAGATAGTTTCAGCATGGGAGAGGGCCATGCTGGAAAGAACAATCATATAATGAGAGTACTGGGGCTTTGAGCCACATGATAGTGGTCCGGTCTTCGTGAATAGAGGGAATTGAATTTAACCACATAGCCAATGATTCAATTAATGATGCTTACCTTATGAAACCCCAATGAAAGCTCTCATTCTGAGACTCGGTTGAGCTTCCGGGTTAGTGAACACATCAATGTGCCAGGAGGGTGGTGCATCTCAATTGTACTGGGAGAGACACAAAAGCTTCCCATTCAGGACCCTCCCAGGCTTTGTTACATGGATTTTCATTTGGCTTGCGTGGGGATGTATATCCTTAATGAAAAAGTCTCATAAGAAGGACAGCACTTTCCTGCATTCTGTGAGTCATTCTGAATTAGTGAATTCGAGGGAGCCACGGGAACCCCTCAAGTTTAGCCAGTGGGGCAGAAGTGCAGGTGGCCTGGGGACCCCTGAACTTGTGGTTGTTGCCTGAAGTGAGGGCAATCTTGTTGGAGACTGTGGCTTTGACTCGTAAAGTTTGAACTAGCCCTGGGGAGTTAGTGACAGAATCGCCCTGCACTGTTGCAGCTCCCCAGGAGAAAGTGTGTGGACACAGTGAGGGAGTGAGTGCCTGTCACTAGAAGAGATTTGGTTATAGAACACAGAGGAATAGAGAGGACTGTGCAATCACAGGACATTGGAGGCAGAACTGACTTTATTTAGAAACAGTGTCTCTAGCTTTTTGGATAGGATAGCCATAAGGAGTTTTTATGAAGGCAGAAAGATTGGTCACTTTAGGCCTGGTCATACTTTCTTTTAACACTTTAACAGCATTTGTGCTTCTGAGTTCTTGAATCTGTCCCTCAAAATTCTAGAATACTGTATATTTCCAGGTTAAAAAATATGACTTTTTCTTTTGTCCCCTAGAAAAAGCAGAGAGCAGCCCTTGGGGATAATAATGATGCCATTTATGCTGTGCTCTCTTGTAGTTAAAATTGTGTCAGCCATTTTGACCCCTGATGGGATTTATGGTAGCTTAGATCTCTGTTGGAGAAATGAGTTTCGGGCAGTAGACAGGAGGAAAAAGGTTTCAGGCTAGGAGCATATTATTTTAGTGAAATGGGGAGAAAATTCACTTGAACTTTTTTTTTTTTTTTTTTTTTTTTTTTTTTTTGCTATAAAATCTGACTGTTCATATTCTACTATCCCTGTCTGCACCCTGATTTCACGGGGCTCCCTTGCATGGGATGCTGGCTGGTTCTGTCCTTATCAATAATATGAGCTCCCATGATGTGCTGACCTCCACTATGAGACTGGTCACTGGGCCAGCTCCTTACAGACCCTCACTCTGTTCCTTCTTCCAACCTTTGCAAATCAGAAGTGTCCCCATTTTACAGATGAGGAAAATTGCATCCTAAACAGGGTGAGTCACTTGGTCAATGGCACCTTCTTAGAATGCTGCAGAGTAGAGCCTGGGTCTCCCTAGTGCCACTATAGAGTGCCCCTTATGGGTGGAGAAGGCACTGAACCTAGAGCAGGAGGAAAATAATAATTAAGACCTGTTCTTATGCTTCCCAGGAGCTTGGAGTCAACTTAGAGAAACTGACCTTTATCTTCTGATCAAGGCACTGTTTTGGCACAGGAGTTGGCCGAATCGGGACTACTGTTAAATACATGGCCTATTGTTAAAGCTAAAAAAAGATTGCCAAGGAAGGTCCCCAGCAGTAGCTTAGTTTAGCAACAGCTTACTTTTACTTCTTTAGCCTGTAATGACCATTGCATATAGTTGAATTTGAACCTTCTTGTCTTTCCTTTGTAACCAAGTCAAACCCCACTCTTATTACCTCCATGGCGTTGGAAGACAACACCGGTTTTAAAATTTCCAGATCGGGGGGAAAAGAAAGTAACATTTATTCAGAGAACTTCAAACACTTGAAAAAAAAATTTTTTTTTTTTTGATACTTTTAGAGATCAAGATGCAGAAACGCCCTGTTCAGCTTCCCAAAGGTCTCATAGCTGTTAAGAATGAGCTCATGATTCACCCTAACTCTAAGGAAATATTGGTCACCCCTCTCAAGGTTCTCCATTTTGTATTGCCGGAATAGTAATCATACCATGCTGGTGACACTTTTAACTTTTGCAAGTGTCTTCTGCTGTTATGTCCTTAGTAAATCTAAAAGCCCCAGCTTTATGAGGCAGGGAACAGGGTCCTATTTGATTGAGGAAAGTGAAGTGTAGGTCAATGTTTAGTGACTGAACTCCTAAGAGGAGAGATAGAAGGCGAACACAAGTTTTCCTCCCCCAACAACTTTTAAGTGGACCCCCTTTTCAATCAAAAATGAAAAAAAAAAAAAAAAAGAAAAGAAAGGGCGCCTGGGGGGCTCTGTCAGTTAGGCATCCAACTTTGACTCAGGTCATGATCTCACAGTTCGTGAGTTTGAGCCCCGCGTCGGACTCTCTGCTGTCAGCACAGTCTGCTCCGGATCCGCCACTGCTCCCCTCCCCCCCCCCCACTCCCCGTCCCTCTCTGCCTCAAAAATAAAATAAATAAATAAAGAATTTAAAAAATGAAAAGGGCTGCCTTTGTGGTTCAGTCCGTTAAGCCTCCGACTTCAGCTCAGGTCATCATCTCACTGTTCGTGGGTTCAAGCCCCGCACCGGGCTCTGTGCTGACAGCTCAGATTGTGTGTCTCCCTCTCTCTCTGCCCCTCCCCCACTCGTACTGTCTCTCTCTCTCTCTCTCTTCCCCATAAATATTTAAAAATTTTTTTAAAAAATGAAAAAAAAAAATGAACATCAAAACCTACAGGAGCCAATCACGCACTGGGCATCGTTGAGTGAGATCCCCTGAAGTTGAGCGTTATTGTCCTTGTTTTCCTGATGAGAATTGAGGCTCCGAGAGGTTGTGTAACGGCCCTGGGGTCACACAGTAAGTGGCAAGTCTGCTCTTTTCATGCCAGTGCACTGTCCTCCGTGCCTAACCTTTCTCTTAGAGGAACTTTCAGTTGAACTCAAGTTAGGAAAATTCATCTCAAAAAAAAAAAAAAAAATTAAACCCTCTCTTAGCCTCGTACACCTCTCTCTCCACCTTCTCTCGTCTCACCTGCCCTTTCATGGGCAAGCCTTGCAGCAGATGAATCTATTTGGGCAGTCTCTTCCTTCCCAATACCCCCCACCCCCAACTCCCCCATCTTGCTACCACCATGCTTCTCTTTTGGCATTGGCAATGGTTCTTGGCTAAACTTCTAACGGCCACCTCATTGCTATTCAACAACTGGCTTCTGGTATGTGTTTCTTTGGCTTCTTTCCAACCTTTGACACCAGCCCCCTGTTTCTGGAAATTCTGTCCACCCTCCCTCCCCCCCCCCCCCCCCGCCTTGGTTTCTGGACCACTGATTCCCACTAGTCTCTTTTTCTCCCATCTCCCTGACTGCACCTTCACTTTGCTGGTTCTCTTCTTTAGCTTTTAAGTGTCTGTGTTTCCCCAGAGCTCCCAGCGTTCCACAGTATTGACTTGTCCGACCAACAGCTATTACATGTTCATCATCTGTCAGGTCCTGTGCTACGCGCTGGGGATTGAGACGAGGGAGCAGTGACCGAATGGTCCCATGTGTGAGAAGCCCATCATGCTCTGCTCCTGCCCCACTGGCCGTCCAGCCCCTCCACTGCCCCCCCCCCCCCCCCGTCTGCTCTGTACAACTGTAGTAGTTCTCAGAACTCGATGAGCTCTCTCTTGCCTCTGGTCTTTTACGAGGCTGGCTTCCTCAGCTAGGAAAGTTTTCTGCATTTGTTCCTGTGTTTGCTTAGCTCTTTCTCATTTGTCAGGATATGGTTTGGGCATATCTCTTCTGAGAAGTCTTTTCAGACTTGCCTGAGGGGCCAGATCTGCCTCTGTGCTCAAGTTCATCACAGAACCTACATGCAGAATAACTGCCCTTGTCTTATTATTCTGCCCACTCCTTGATAACGGGGGCCAGGCCTTAGGTTCCTTCATATTCCCAGCACCGATGTAGCTCTTTGTGGGATGAATGAATCAAGCTTGCCATGACTGGTCCCTGCTCCCTTCCAGCCAGGACTCCTGTACCCTATACCTACCCCCCCTCCCCTGCATTGTTCATCGTATGCCTCATTGTCCTCCTTGACTGAACATGAGATTCAGCTGCGGAGAAAAGAAATGATAAGCCTGGACCCTACCCCATTTCAGTTGAATTAGATTATCTAGCGGTGGGACCCAGACATCTGTATTATGTAACCCTCCCACCCTGCCAGGTGATTCTGGTGAGTGGGAAATAATCACGTGTAGGACACATCTCTGTATCTCAACGCCTAGCACGATGCTCTGTACATAGTGGGTATTTGATAATAAAGATATCTAGAATAATCTAGTGGAGCCCAAAAGCCTCGCTTTTGCATATTCAAATTCAAGCCAGCCATTTCCCTTCTCCAGGCACCCACACACAAAAAGCTGCTGAGATTTTCCAGGAAACTTAGCTCTGGAAGAATTTGGCTCCCAAAAGGGTATCGCCTAGTGTTTAGTCCCCTTTTTACAAAATAAATAAAGTTTTCAAAGCCTAAATTGGCTGTTGATTTATGTAACTAAGTGACACATGTTTTTGTTTTAACCTCCACAAAACAGTAGTCAAGTAGGTGGGGTTTGGGTGAGAAAAGAGTATATGGAAATTACTGGCTTTCATTACATAAGAATTTATGATTTGCCGTGGTTTCTGGTAAATGCTGGCAAAAGTTTATTTGGCCTCAGGCCCTATAAAAGCACCCTGCTGCTTCCTTTCTGATGTTGCCGGCCTTTGGCAAGAGAACAGGATGTAGCCAAGTCCGTCAGGGATGGGGTAGGGCAGTTGAGAGTGGGGACAGAGGAGGGGTGACAGCACCCAGCCCACTTTGCTCCGTCTCCTCAGGTCACATCTGCCCTTAAAAACTCTTTGAAAGCAATTTGAAGTCTCAGTGATCTCTACTGCGTCATGACTCAGATCTCTGAGGACAGCTAATTAGGGGTCCTTCCCTCACTGCCTGTTGCCATTCCGGCCCCCAAGTTCATAGGACAGAGCTGGGATTGGGGGGGCTTAATCACCGTGGCTGACTGAATGCGACGCCTGCCACCTTCGCCAGGCACTCCATAGGAAAAGTTCACAGGCACAGACTTTTTAAAGCTTCACGGGAATGCTGCGGGGGAGTCGTTATACCCATTTTACAGACAACAACACTGAGGCTCAGAGAAGTTCAGTGACAATGTCTGCCTACTAAGCGGCCGGACGGCGCTATCATCCCCATCTCCTGACTTTCCAGCGAGGACTCCTTCCACCACCACCGAGGTGACCTATGTGGGCTGGGGCAAGGCAGCAGGGCCCAGGCAGGCTGGGAAACCATTCCTGGAGTGGCCTGATGCAGAGGCGTGGGAGCAGAGGTGCCGAGGGGCCGAGGTCTCGAGCCGGGCTGAAGAGGTAGGAAGAGCCTGGCGCTGATCTCGGGCAAAGCAGCGGGAGCAGGGCTGCCCGGCTCCGGCTGCCTCGTCCTCCTTCCATTGCGGGACCTGGCAGAGAAGTCTGGACGCTTCTTCCCTCTATTTGGAGCTTGGGGAAAACTCAGAGTAAACAGGCACATAAAACCTACCTGAACTTGTTATTATAACCCCATAAAAGGTTAGGAAACAGTTGACGGATGGGAAGAGAGAAATCAAGCGACCGCACGGTACAGTCGGCTTGTTTACCACGGCCTTCTTATTTATTGGCTGTGTGTCTTCCATTTGTCAGGCTATAACGATAGCAGCTTTTATGAGTAAGCAATTTTTTAATGAACTTGTTCCAAGTGTATATTCTGTTCTTGGAACTCTCCATGCTCTGAAGCAGCGTTATAATTATTGCCTCCAGTGGAACCGCCAGGCTCTATCCGGCTTTTATGTAGGCAGTCGCTCTTGGTTTCCCTCTTCCTCTGGTAGCTTCCAATGAAGAAGATGAAGAAGGGGTGGAGAAGATGTAATAATGACAGCTTTTGGTAAAGAGCGTTTGTTCCATGCTAGGTATTGTTCTAGCTATTACGCAGCCATCTGTTTATTTTATCCGAATGTTGCTGGGTCTAAGGGGTTTTTGTAGCCCCCATTTTGCAGATGAGGAAAGTGGCTCCGAGGCGTTGAACAAAGTGTCTAAAGTTACTCAGGTCGTGCGTGGTCGAGACAATACGGGAACACCGGTCTGTCTGACCGCACAGCCCGTGCTCCAGACCCCACTGCTGTACGGGGTGGGCTGCTTATAGCAAGACATGCCAAGGGGGGGGGGCAGGGGCGGGAGGAGGACTTGAGGACACTGATGGATGCTCTGGAGTCATTTGCCATGTTGGCCCATGCAAGAGGTGTTGCAATTCAGTGCTGATGGCTCTGTAATTACGGATAATTTTCCGGTCTTTTGCTTTCATAAAGGGCAATAGAAGAGTTTAGAGAGCTCCCGAAACTTGTTGCTGCCCATAACAATGCGACCTTCTGTCTTGGCTTAGGGCTGCGCCATTTTCCCAAAGCTAAAAAAATGTATCATAAACTGGCCTCTTCTCCGTGACACGGTCCGTTACCATCTTATTCAGAACCCTGGTCCTGCCCAGCTGGACTGAGGCTATGACCAGTCCCCTTCCCCTCCATCCTGTGCATTGTTCTTCCGTCATGTCCACCTTCGGCTTGAGCAGTGGGGGCCGTGGAAGACCGGCCCCGGGGGAGGCTCGGCTTCGATTTCTCACTCTGTGAGTTTGGGCCCGTCATCTAACCTCTCTGGGTGTCTGTTTCCTCATCAGTAAAATGGAAATAGTAGTAAGAAGAATGCCTATCTCGTAGGGTTGCTGGGATGATGAAATGAAATGATGCATGCCAATGACTGGCTCATACAGTTTTTGGGGGGTTATTCTCTCAGCTCCCATGTAAACCCTGCAGTTAAGCGTTGGGAACCACTGTCAAACTGTTCCTAGTATCTTGCTTTGTTTCAGCAAATGGGCATGGAGTTTAAGGAGACAGGCGGTCTCAGGGCCCTGTTTGCTCTTAATGCATTGTTATTTCCAATATCTCTTCATGGGGTGGAAAGATACAATGAGCAAATTCTGCCTTGGAGGAAGCCCCTCCGTCTCCCGCTTCTCATATCGCCCCCCTGTGGCACGGGCCCCCCTCTCTTGTACCTGCTATCCTCTCGCTGACCCTGGGCTCCCCAAAGCTCCACCCTGGGACCCCCAGGCTCCTGGGCCCTTACCTCTTGATTAAGACAGAACCAGGCGCTTTGCAGAAAAGGGGAAATTTGCTTGGCTTGACCCAGGAGTGGATTTGTTTCCCTCCAATTAGTTGAAAAATCGAACTTGATCTATGAAGAAGGCAGATTTACAGCCTGAGCTGATACATGACTGCCCTAGCTTTCTTGTAATAAAAGATGAAATCACTCCAGTGGGAGGCTTAGGTGGACGTCGGGCTGGCTTTCTGATGACTGTTCCCTCTGATTTTCAGAGGCTGAGTGAAGCCGGCCAGGAAGATCGAATAGCCCTTCATAGGAGATGAGAGATAATCTGGGGACCCGAGGGGAAGAGGATTGGAGTGTGTGTTTTTCTTTGCTTTGCATCCCACCCCCTTTTCCAGAGACTTGATGGCGCTTCTCTAGATGCAGACATGGAACCGATCTGACCTCGGACAGAAGTCTGCGTGGACTGTGAGTCCTCAGGCCAGATGGCTGCCAGTGTGGCCTTAACCCCGGACGAAGGCTGTTTCTCTCCCCTTTCTCCGACTTTCTTTCGCTGTTGCTTTTCTTTTCTTCTGTTTCCCCACTTTCTTTCCGCTGTCTTCTGCTGTCTATCTCTCGCTGCCTATTTACGTATCCTCCTCTTTCCCTTCCTCTCCCTTTTTCTTCCTCTCTTTCTCTTCCCTCCTCTTCCTCACCGCCACCGCATCTCATTTTCTGCCTTATTTGCTTCCCTCCTTCCCGTGGCTTGATTTCTGACACTCCTCTTTACGTCCTTTTCTCCGGGTGATTCTGGTTTCTAATACGGAGTAAGAGCGTTTGATAACGTTGGCCTGACCCTGCCTGACATCGGGTAAGTGATTCTCCTCCGGCAGCTTTTGATGTGGTCTGTGTGTGACTGATGAAAGCTGCCCAATTTGCTCTTCAAAGCTGTTTATAGTGAGCTTGGATGTGTCTCCTCGGCATGTCACTCTCTCTCTCCAGAAACAAGCCCAAATTAGAAGACGAAACCGTGGCGCTCCACATTTGTTCATCATTCTCACAGATCCCTTCACGCACACAAGGGAGGGCCCACAGATATACAAACCCACTATCAAAAAAGTGTTGCTATTCCTAGTGTCCTCATATTAGAGGTTTTTATCCACAAAGACAGTTCCTTGGGCAAACTTTAATTTGAATACAGCCACTTTCAGGGCACCTGGGTGTCTCAGTTGGTTGAGCGTTCGACTCTTGATTTTTGGTTCAGGTCATGATTCCCAGGGTCGTGGGATTGAGCCCCGCATGGAGCTTGAGAGTCTCTCCCTCTCCCTCTGCCCCTCCTCCCCCAAATAATAAAATAAAAATAAAAATAACGAAACGAATACAACCACTTTCAGCCCCAAAGAGGACACTTTGACTTGGGCACCGGGTGATAAAATAAGAAGAAAAATGCTATAAAAATGCTTTTTTAAATACCAGAATCTAAACCCATGAGGCTACTAAGGATATGGTCAGAAAAGGCAAGAACCGCCTGCAGCTTCTGGTTCCAAAAAGAACAGTGGGTCAAGTTCTTTCTCGTACTGATCCTCCTGGATCCCAAAAGCATTGGGGAAGATGGGACCTATTTTTCCCCTGGCTCAGGTTTCCTGTAGTGCTGTTTCTAGTTTTCAGCCTAAGAAGATGGGTCATGTTCCTGCACCAGCAACCTTCCACGTTCAGCGGCTTGAAGGAAGAGGGATGGACAAAATACCCTGGAGAAGATCTTTCTTACTCTCAGCAGATTCCCCAGTTCTGCGAATCGGATACGTTAGGTATGATAAATACAGCACGCTGGGAAGATTGCTGAGTTTCGTGCCAGAATACCTGAGTTTAAACGCAGATTTGGACAATCATGAGTTAAATGATCTTCAGTAAACTTAAATTTTTTTTCAGTTTTTTTTTTTTTAAAAACAGCTTTACTGAGGAGTAATTTACATACCATAAAAGCCAGCTCTTGTAAGTGTACAGTTCAATGATTTTTAGTAAATTTATTAGAGTTGTGCAACCATCACGACAATGCAACTGTGTAACATTTTAAACAAATCTTTAAGCTCTGCCCATTTTCTTTCTTCATCTCCAAACTGGACTTAGGTGGTGGATTGACTGCAAGAATGAGCACAATCCTTCAGTGCGTTGCAACGTGACTTTGTTGGTTCTCCCATCAAGAGTGGAATTGATTTATTCAAGCCCTTGAATCTGGGGCTGGCCTTGTGACTCATTTTAACCAACAAATGTGGTCAACGTGACCGCATGGCAGTTCGGAGCCTAGACCTCTAAGGCGCTCGTAAGCTTCAGCTTACTCTCTTGGAAACCTGCCACCTCCATCATGAGTATTAAGGTTAGGCTACCTGCTGGAAAGTGAAAATTCATGTGGGGAGAGGCCCCAATTATTCTCGCCACCCCAGCTTAGGTCATCTTAGATCAGCTCCCCCCCCAGCTGCCCTCCAGCTGACCACAGGTGCTCTCCTGAGATATCTGGGCGGGTCCCAGCCTAGATCAGCAGAATTGGCTAACCAACATGGAGACCCACAAAAAAATAAGAGGTTACTATTTTAAACGACTAAACTTGAGGGTGGTTTGCATGACATCATTACTGTGGCAATAAATAACTGATACAGGGTAGTCACGAGAATCAATTTTTTAAAAGCTGTGAAAACCTCTAACACCCTGCCTATCACATAGTGAGCTCTCACTAAATAAAAAAAAAATTCAATTTAACAAGCATTTATAGAGGCCTTCATATAGGAAAAGCACTATGCTTGAGGTTGTAAGCGATGCAGAACTGAAAAAAGACCTGATGTAATCCCTTAACAGTCAGTTCCAGTGGGAAAAATAATAGATGCTTACACAAACAATTATAATATAAGACGAGCTGTCACTCTGTTACAACATTTATGTCCAAGCGATTTCTCCATTGTCTGCAATTAACCATGCTCTTCTTTTCTTGGTATTTTACTTTGTCTAAAAATGTGTTCAAGGGATACGGTTTATTGAAAAACCCCCAAAACAGCACACTGACCAAAATTAAGTCTTATTAATATGTTCAGATACAGTGTTTGCATTTATAGGAAACAATCTATATGGAAGCTTGGTCATATGACATGCCTCATATAGCCAAAGAAACAAAAAGGCAGATATGAAATCAGAGCCAGGGTAGGGAGGGGAGAAAGGGTGGTTGGGAAAGTCTTAATTTCTAGAATGATCAGTAGCTTTAAATCTAAGGATGCTTAAGGAGTGCAGCACCGCCTTGGCAGCTTGTTTTTCTGCTCACCTCCAAAATATTCTAGAGGTTTGGGAGGCTGGGATTAGAGTATGGAGTGGGGGGGAGGAAGAGGTGTGGTTTGGCAGACAGGACCTTTGGTACCCAGGAGTTTGGTTAAGCTCCAGCAGATTCCCTGAATTCATACTAAGGAGAAGCCCATCTGGGTAGCCTCACAGCACAGTGAGAAGAGCCTTGACTTGGGAGCCAGGGGTCCCACTTTCCCTGATCTTAGTTCTAGCTTTGGCACTAAAGAACACTTGCTGTGTGACCATGGGCTCTTTCCCTTCCTGGGGGTTGCCCTAGGTGATTTCTAAGGTCCCTTCTAGTTCAAAGCCTACAGGATATCAGAGCAAACTGAGGCAGATGCAATGCCCTTCTGACAACACAAGTGGATCCTTGGAAAATGGAGCTGCTCAGGAAACCCAAACAGAGGTCAACAGGTGAACCCTGCAGATCTGGGAACCCGCCCCCACTTCCCCCCCTGAATGTGTAGGGCTCTGACCGTCCTCAAGCACTCCAGCGGTCCTAGATGCTCCTCAGCCTGTGACCTGACTGCTGGGCCAGCTTCCAAACCCCCGACCTGGCCTGTTGAAGTCCTCCTCCCTTTCCTCCTAGAACAAGGGTGTCAAAGTGGCATCTTAAAATCTACTTGAGCTCTAATAAAGGGCTGTTTAAATAAGGGTAAATATTCCTGGCAGTCAGGTGGGAGTGAGAAAGTGACCTTTTTCCAAACAATGGAAATTGAAACAATTCAAAGAATAAAGAGCTTTGCCACAAGAAACTGCCTGAAACTGGGGTCAAATCAACACTCTCAGTGCCGGTTAGGGTCTCTTTCAGCACGAGGACTGTAAGCCATCTCAGGGATAACTGGATGATTTCTGGGACATCTTTGGGGGGGGACACACTCCTTGTCACCCCCTGAAGCATGCCTGGGACACGATCAGGGACAAAGAGCAGAACCCCCTGCCGAGATCTGAATCACCAGGAGTGACCTCCCTCTCTTGCTGTGAAGAATGAATTCCTGACTGCAAGTTTGCAAATCATACCCACTGTAGGTAACACTGATGTCCCATCAGTTGACTTCCCACCACCGGGGGCCCTCTCAGGGGCAGGGGGCTCCTGTCTTCCTAGAGCAGAGCGAGTGGGCATGAGTGCCCAACAACCGCTACGAGGCTGGGCCAGTAGAGGCAAGACCTAGGCATCCCATGTGACATGTGATTACATCCGCTTCCTTTCTCACCTCAGAAAAGAACACAGAGTACAGACCGCATCACTCAAGTCATTGCCCTTCTCTTATTGTCCCACAGAGTCATTGTCTAGTTTGTGCATTCCCCCCTCCTTTTCCAAGCACTGTTCACTCTCACCTCCAGGATCACTGGATCACTGACGTCTTGCCCCTCACTCACCACAAATCACCCAAACTCAGTGGCGTAAGACAACTGTTTCATTCTGCTCCTGGACTCTGCGGGCCAGGGGTTCAAACAGGAGATGGAAAGGGCTGCTTATCTCTGCTTCACAATGTCTGGAGCCTCGGCTGGGAAGAATCAAGGGCAGGGGGCAATTCAAGGCATGGCACTGGGGTCATCAGGAGGCTCGCCCATTCACACATCTGGCAAGTTGTGGGCTGGGACCTCAGTGGGTTGTCAGCCAAACACCCACACGTGGCCACTCCACACGCTTGAGCTGCCTCACAGCATGGCGGCCTCAGTCTTTTGCATGGCTCGGAGTTCAGGGCTCTGAGTGCAAGTGTCCCAGGGAAAAAAGAAACTGCAAGGCCTTTTGCCATGTGGCTTTAGAAGTCATGGAGCATCTCTTCTGCCGCATTCAGTTGATTGCAAGCAAGTCAGAAACCTGCCCAGGTTCAAGGGGAAGGGACATCCCGGGGAAGATTGTGTGTGTTTCTGAGACACGTTTAAAACCCTCCAGAGTAGCCTATGTAGCCAAGTCCAAACTAGGCTTCATGTGAGTCTCCATCAGCTTCCCTGTAAGGAGCTCCTTTATCTTCAATTCTTGGACCCTGAGGTACTTTGGAGGTGATCATGGGGAAGTTACTTAAGCGCTTCTTGGTTCCTTGGCCATGGTTGAATTTGAAAGCGGCAGAACTTGCATGGGAAGCCCTCTTTCCCTTTGCTCTTTCTCCAACCCGTGACCCTCCCCCATTGTCTGACCACTGCACCCAGCCTCTGCTTTGACAGTTGTCTTGTGGGTCCCTGGGAGTGGTCTGGCACCCTCTTGTATGTCCTTGCAGAATGACTTGCATGCTGATGATGTATGCCTGGCTCAGCACAGACGTCTCCCTTCAATACCTCCGTACCAAGCCCTTGTCTTACCACGCTTTCTGCCTGAAGTTGTTCCCCCCCCCCCCCCCCCCCCCATGGGGAGAAAGACTCGTGAGCATGTTCCAGAAGGCATCGATTCTGCCTAGCAGAAGGCAGAAGCACAAGGCACTTGCTCAGTCAATGATTGGTGAATAAGTTAACCCTGGCTTGCATGTGCTCTAGATGACTCCCGGGGTCTGATTCCAACCTGAGTCACCAGAGGATTCGTGGGGACTAGAGCAAAGGAGAGCCTTGCATGTTGCCAGAAGGGAGGTAGTTCGATATATGTGGGGTGCCGCTGTGCCCGTGTGTTTCGGAGGGACCGGGAGTGGGTGGTGATGGTCCTGTGGCACGGTATTGCAGGCTGGAGCCAGGACTTGACACGTTGGCATTACCTGGCTTCTGCACATCCGCCCTTTATGATCCCCAGTACTTGGAAACTTTTCTGGACACACTGAGAAGACTCTCCAAGAGCCAGGCTACCTGTCAAGTTTCCAGGGCCTCCGACCCCTGCTGCCTCTTCTTTTCCTCCCCAGAGTGTGTGGATAAAGCACCAGAATCTCTCTGGGGAAGCCTGACCTCACTTGAAAGGACCTGTTTGAGAGAGGTGTATGTGTTGGTGGGGCCGGGAGGTGCCTAGACTTGTAGGGACCTGTATCGATGACAGAAATGACAAAAAATAATCTTCTACTCAGTCAATCCAGCTAAAGATGCTGCAGTCCCAGGGAAACGTTTAGGAAGGATCTGCTTTTGTGTTTCTCATTTATGAAAAGCAACAACAACAAACAAACAAAGGAAAAGACTCCCAGGCTTCCTGTGGTGAGGGAGCTATGGGTTGGTGCCCGACCCCCCGGGAGAAAGGGCTGCAGACTGACTGAAGGAGTCCTCATTGTGGGGGAAGCGAGCTTGCTTCTTTTTCTTTCTTTTCCATTCCCTGTGCAGACTCACAGCCCTGTGCACTTAATTCTCCATGCCTGTGCATCAGCATTGCAGTAGACTTTTCCATATGCTCCTTCCACTCTGAACAACAGCATGGATTATTATTTCCAACCTACAGAGGAAAGAACTGAGGCTCAGAGAAGTGAACTGAGTTGCCCAGAACGTATTGCCGATAAGTGGATGAACCCGATTATTTATTTATTTAATGAACATACTAAGTTATGCATTGAGCTACGGAGAGAACAAAGATGAATAAAATGTGTTGGTTCTGGCCAAGAAGAAATTCAGCGTAGGAGCGGAAGATAGCAATTATACAACAATATGGTAAGTGCAATGACAGCCGTACATGGGGCATGAGGCTAAGTACCAAGAGGGGCATCTAATGCAGCTGGGGATGTGCAGGATGGACTTCCTGGAGGAGGTGGTGTTTGAACTGCGGACGATAATCGGGAGGTAGTTCCGTGAAGAGAGGCCGTGGGGTGGGGCAGAGCATTCCAGAAAGCGGAGGCAGCACAATCGAGGCGTGGAACTGCAAAACAGCAAGGCAGGTGGAACTATTAACGAGTTCCATGTTGCACTAAGGTTGGTCCAACTGGGGTTTATCTAACTTCGAAATGCAAGCCCTCTTCCGCTGTGCTGGACCTCCTTAACTGGTTCATTTTGGAGGTCGTGGCTCGTATGGTACTTCCTGGGGGCTTTGGGTACCCAGTTTTTACTTTTAAAAGTCCCTTGTGTAATTAACAGAGTGTGGGAGGCGTTTCCTGGCACTTCTCCACCGTGACTTCTCAGCAGGGCTTCGGGGGTACCAGGAGGTGGCCGTGCCAAAGGCTTTTGACTGAGGGAAAGTCAACCCACCGCCCAGGGTGCCATGACTGCCCCACGGCATCTCAGAAGAAGTAGGCCAAAGATCATCAGGAAACAGCGGCTTCCGGGTTCACTGCCGCCAAGCAAGCTATGGTGAGTCAGAAGGAAGCAAAACTTACCTGCACCAACAAACAGGTCTGGCGGGCAGCAGATAAAGATATTACCTCAGAGAAAGACCAGAGCTGAAAATGGGCAAGGCCTAACTGTGCCAAAGATCCGCTGTGTCCTTTTTTCTTTTTCTTTTTCTTTTCTTTTTTTTTGGTAACCATGGTAGGGGCGGTGTGGGTGGTGTGGGGGAGGCGTCTGATACGTGCATTTACATTTCCAGCCCCTAAATAAACACAACCTGTTCTTACGGCTGCCCCCAAACTGTTCTCACCCTGTGGCTTTTTGGTACACTTCCTCATGGGCTCACTGGGGAGGATGTGACGATACAGACTCTTGGGGTTCCATCAGGAAATCCCTTATCCCACAACCCAGGCCTCATGCAAACAGGTGGAGCTTCTGTCCTGCTGTGCGAAGTTCGTAGGAAGGACAGTTGTGGCCTGTCAAGTTAAGGTGATCTTTATAAGAAGCCCTTTCTGGTAGGGGACCCGGAGTCAGAGCACGGGGCGCCGGGAGCAACCTTTGTCATTTCATGCGTCAGGAAACTGAGTGGAAGCTGAGTCTTACTTTGCCAAAAGTCAGTCTGACATAGAACCTGGGTAAAGTCCAGTCTCTTGACTCAAAGCCTACTGCTCTCTGCACAATGGCTTGCCCCCCCCCCCCATGTCGCTCTTCTGCCTGCTGTCACAAAATCTAAAGTACTGTTTAGTTATCTTTTAAAAATTTTTTATTATTATTTTTAAAATTTTTTCATAATTAAATAATTTTCTTATAATATAATTCATCGTCAAATTGGTTTCCATACGTCACCCAGTGCTCATCCCAACAGGGGCCCTCCTCCATGCCCATCACCCACTTTCCCCTCCCTCCCGCCCCCCATCAGCCCTCAGTTTGTTCTCTGTAATTCAAGAGTCTATTATGGTTTTCCTCCTTCCCTCTCTATAACTCCCCCCAATCCCTCTTTCCTTCCCCCGTGGTTCTCTGTTAAGTTTCTCAGGATCCACATTTGAGTGAAAACATATGGCATCTGTCTTTCTCTGCCTGACTTATTTCACTCAGCATAATACCTTCCAGTTCCATCCACGTTGCTGCAAATGTTGCCAGATTTCATTCTTTCTCATTGCCACGTAGTGTTCCATTGTGTGTATAAACCACATCTTCTTTATCCATTCGTCAGTTGATGGACATTTAGGCTCTTTCCATAATTTGGCTATTGTTGAAAGAGCTGCTATAAACATTGGGGTATAAGTGCCCCTATGCATCAGCACTCCTGTATCCCTTGGGTAAATTCCTAGCAGTGCTATTGCTGGGTCATAGGGTAGCTCTATTTTTAATTTTTTGAGGCACCTCCACACTGTTTTCCAGAGTGGCTGCACCAATTTGCATTCCCACCAACAGTGCAAGAGGGTTCCCGTTTCTCCACATCCTCTCCAGCATCTAGAGTCTCCTGATTTGTTCATTTTAGCCACTCTGACCGGCATGATAGTTATCTTTTTTAAAAAAAAATATTTATTTTTGAGAGAGAGACAGAGTGTGAGTGGGGGAGGGGCAGAGAGAGAGGGAGACACAGAATCCATAGCAGGCTCCAGGCTCCTAGCTGTCAGCACAGAGCCTGTCGCGGGGCTCGAACTCATGAACCATGAGATCATGACCTGACCTGAGGTCAGATGCTTAACTGACTGAGCCACTGGGGCGCCCCTTAGTTATCTTCTAAATGAGCATTGCTGTTTATTTACCTTTTATTTACCGAAGGAAGCCACTTGAAAGGCCATCTTTTATTGCTATTTGTAGGTTCAGTGCCCATCACACGCCAAAAGTGTCCCTGTAGTGTTTCTACCCTGGAATGCACAAACAGAGACCCCCCTGGGAGCTGAGATTTGGTGGATCATTTCGATTTAAATGGGACCTCACATTTAACAGGTCTTCTTGTCCATTATCTTGCCTGGCCCTGTTCAAATACAGCTATATTTTCTGGGTTACTTCGGCATTCATAATTCTTGACAGGAAAATCCTCCCATCGAATCACTGCTTTATTTCTTTGTTTCAGGAGATTATCTAGCGTGTCTAATAGAGCAACAAGTCATGTCCCGTGGCTCCAGGTCTGCTATTCCATAGCATACCGAAATCAACCACGAGACCGTGCCTCCCACCTCACCCAAGTCAAGGGGACAGGTGGGGCCCCTCTCTGCCCTCTGTGGAGGTGGAATCTATGACCAAATGCATGTGTACTTTCTTGATTTCTCCAGGGCTCTCCAGAGAGGTAGCATTCCTGGATGATGGGGGTTCAGAGAAAATTGAGATTAACTTTCCATGAAGCAACACAAGCTCAAATCTAAGAAAGAATTGTCCAGCTGGGAGTCGCTGGAATATTGATGGAATATCACTTCTTGCTATTTAATTCATTCATCTGGGATAGAAAAGGCATCTCTTGGGGATGATTTAGGTCAGTGGTGTCCAAGTATTTTTAGTATGGAGGCACATTTTCCATCTAAAAACATTTATAGACCTGCAGATAAACGTACTCGCATTTGAGAAATGCATTGATAGAACAAATGCTTAATGGCAGGGGCCATCACCTTTAAAGTAATTTGAATGCTGGTAATCACAACCTCTTTAATATACTATCCCAAAGTTGAGTTACTGCTTTCCTTCTGCAACTCTCTGTGCCTATCTTCACCACTGGACCAGAAATACCTACCACAGGGGCAGAGTTGGTTTGACTTGTCCACCATCTGTTGTATATTTCAGCACCCAGCACAGTTCCCGGCACAAAGTAGGCACCTTCTGTATATCTGTAGACTGAATCAATAAATACAATAGAAGTGTCAGAGTATATGTACATGAGTCATACTATTTAGCCAGTCCTTAGGTACTGATTCATGCAAATATGGCGCCCCCAACTATGGGAGCCCACAGACCGGAAACTGTGGATTCAGATTTACATCTTTGCATCCAGTATTTTGTTCCCTTTTCCCCACAGGGAGTTTATGTTCAGTAGACCACAACCACCTGGACAAATGATAACTACAGGTGGGAGCCTGTGCTAGTTGACCTCCCGAAGTCCCTTCCAAAATGGTAGGTCCATGAAGAGGACAGAGTGCACCGTTCAGAAAGGCTGGAACTTCCCAACACCCATGGAGAGAGGGACATTGATGACAGCTTCTTTCAAGAGCCAGTTTCTTACATTTGTAGGAGCAAAAGGTAAGCTAATCTCTGTGAGCCTCCAGGTAGTCTGGTTGTTATTTCAACCCCAAACAGGCTTGCAAACGTTCTTTGCCCATTTCCTCTGTCAACCGATTTGTGTGGAGTGTTGATAACTGAAGTGACACCCAGTAAACACTCTTTGTCTTATAAGATGTTGACTGGAGTGGAGACATGTAGGGAAATGTAGGAGTTGAAAGAAAGAGTGCTGGGTTAAAAAAAAAAATGTGTGTGCATACATCTTCATGGAGTGTGTGCATTACTATTTAAATGCTGACATCTCTCTTCCTTCTTTAGAAAACAGCCTTTTGTCTTGATTCTCCCTGCACCTTTCCATCCTCTCCAAACAAAGAGAGAGTGATGTTCCAGGTGTGAACACATCAGGGAGGTTTCCTGCTTGGGATTCAGAAATTCACAGCCCTGAGGAAATGAGTAAAAGAGAGGACAGAACAAGAGAGATGAAAAACAGAATCTTCACCACCTGCTATTTAGTGATTAGCTCCCAGATAAGGAAGGCGAAGACACATTCCAGAAGCTCAGGACTTGCCCAGACGGAAACTCAGAGTAAAGAGGGGCTCGGAGGGAAATGAAGCCAGAAGTGGGAGGGGACAGCTGAGCCACTGAAACACTGTCTATCAATTCTGTCTCAAAGCCTCCCCTTTTCACGCAGCCCTTATAAACTTCAGTCCCTCCCTTCACCCTCTCTCTCATTCACCCCACCTTACCTGCTTTGGTTTATGGGAAGGAATCTTGTCCAGATGGACTCTTTCGCTAAATAACTGTGTGACCCGGGGCAAATCACTTCTTAGATTTTGGTCCAGTGGCTGCTGTCTCTTGACTTGCAGTAGCTTAATTGAAAGCAGAAGGAGAGAGGTCACAATAACACCCAGCCCGCTAAACAGAAGATCCCCCACGATGCCACAAAGCTGGCAGGGGGAGCCCTGGTGAGTGTGCAGGCAGGCCACCTACGTTCTAGTTCTTACCTGTGTGCACACCAGGCTGCTGGACGAACCCCACGAGGAGAAGCAAGTGCTTATTCATGCCCCTCCTGAGGACCAGGCTGCCCAATTGAGGTGTTTTCCGTCTCAGTAGACACGGGTGAAAACAATTTCTGCACAGCCTACCCTTCTGCAGGGGGCACCTGTGGCCACCGACCTGACCCCAGGTTTGGAGCCCCGGGGGCAGGGTGCTGGGTATCTGTCTGGGGTGCATAGCCTCTTCCCTCATTAGCCTTTTCTGCTCCCTTTGTTGTTATAACCGACAGCGTCTTGTCCTTGACAACAGCCATGTGTTCAATTTTTCCGACACGGTGAGGTCAGCACATCGGCTTTTAGCCTCTAGAGCAGGTAAGAGCCACCGAGCCTTGACAGATAAAAGAGCGAGTTACTAATTCACCCGGATTTTCTTTTCTTTTTGTTTTTTTAAAATTTTTATTTATTTTTGAGACAGAGACAGAGCATGAACGGGGGGGAGGGTCAGAGAGAGAGGGAGACACAGAATCTAAGCAGGCTCCAAGCTGTCAGCACAGGGCCCGATGCGGGGCTCGAACTCACAAACTGTGAGATCATGACCTGAGCCGAAGTCAGACGCTTAACCAACTGAGCCACCCAGGCGCCCCCACCCGGATTTTCATTTTGCACGGCTCCCATAAAAAATAAATGTGGAGCCATGGACAATTATGCTATAGGAGAAAATAAATACGCTGGCGATTAAACACTGGAAATCACTAGCTTCAAAATTTCTCCAAAAATACAGTCCCAGATGTCACGCAATCTCCAATCAAACACAGGCTATAAAAATCAAACCGTAGACATTGCCTTATGAAGTGTTCGCAGATGTAACAGGAGGAGAAATTCTCACAGCTCAGAAAAGCAAGATTTATGCTTTTTTCCTTTTTTTTTTTTTTTTTTTTTTTTTTTTTTTTGAGGAGGGGCATGGGGAATTTTGCATCCGACTGTTCATTTCAATATGTAATTTGCCTCAAAGAGTTTCTGACTTAATTTATTTTCTCACCAACCTAAACCAATTCAAAAAAAACGTTTACTGAAACCCGAACAATCTACTTTTGGTTGACGAGTGCTAATAGGTGCAATGTTACCCCCGTCAACTTATAAGATCACCTACTGAGCTTGGAGCTAAACAGGAAAAAGTAAATTGAACTGGAATTTGAATCTTTTTCCTTCTAAAGTCTCTGCCATAGTTGGACAAGCACAGTGCTTAGTGAGAGATGAATTGCATTGTGGGAATTTCTTTATTAAAAAACAGATTTTTCTTTTTTTTTTCAAGTCGGAAGATGTTCACATATTTAAAAATTTTTTTAATGTTTATTTTTGAGAGAGAGACACACACAGAGCACGAGTGGGGGAGAGGCAGAGAGAGAGGGAGACACAGCATCGGAAGCAGGCTCCGGGCTCTGAGCTGTCAGCACAGAGTCTGATGTGGGGCTCGAACCCGCAGACCTCGAGATCATGACCTGAGCCGAAGTCGGATGCTTTACCGGCTGAGCCACCCAGCCGCCCCTGGAAGCTGTTCACATCTTAATGTTGGAGGCACCTCTAATGCAAAGGGGATATATGTGTATGAAAAAAAAAATAAGCGCTGTGGAAAAAGTCTCTTTTTTTCAAGACTTCTTTACTAGATCTTGGGCTAAATACGTCTTTCCAGTGAAAACTGACAAGTGTAATCATTTCTGGACTCTTTTATCTTTCCCAAGAAGAGACCAGCCTCTCTTCCATCTTGGATTCCACGGATGGGTAGATTCCCTTGAGCACTTGTCAACGCCGTGAGAGATTTTGTGGGAGCGTCTAATAGGAGCAGATGGGAGGGTGTGAGTGAGCGTTCGTGGGCATGCACACTCCCAGCGTGGGCGCGTGCAGTGCCAATGATGGCGTATCACCGCTGCGTGAAAATTCCACGCCAGCTCTTTGAATAAGTCGGACGATTTGCTCCAAACACGTGGCCCAACGTCGTCTTCTTTCTCCTCTTGACTTGTAGTTAACTAAGAGAATGTGGCCCTTAGCGTATCCCAGACTTCACCAGCCGGTATCAAAGATCATCTTCTTCCTCCCTCCGCGTGCAGGCTACTTCTGGTTTTCTGTAAAGGACAGCCAGAGTTCAACTGATCTCTTTTCATGTAGTCGCTCCCTTACACAATAGGGAACAACCAAGCACCAGCTCCGTACACGAGGCAGCCTTGCAGGTGCTGAAGGTGCCTAAGAGAACAGGACAGAGAAGGACAGGTCACAATAATGACCGCGGAGGTGGAAAGCCAGAAACGCGTAGGTGCGGGGCGCGATGGGGACAGGGACGTTGGCAAAGGGCTGTCTGAGAAGGGGCTGTGTGAAGACGGGCAGGTGGTGCAAGGCGGGGATGCTGTGTGCGGACGAAGCGGGGAAGGTATAGCACTTCACTCGGGGGGGACAAGCTGAGCGTTGAACTTGTTTAAGTGAGCTGTCCCCTCACTACATTCTCACGGAGGGGATTTTCTCGATCCACTTGTAAATACCGAGTGGGCAAGTGGGAAGACACTCTCTGGTAGGGGTGGGTATGAAGTTCTGTGATACTTTATCAAAGGAAACGGAAGTGTCGCTTTCCTTACACTGGAGGGCTTTGCAGGGGAGGTTGAAAAACTATAGCGCTGTAACCCCACCTTTGCCCGTCATAGATTGGGTACCTTTGGGGAAGTCCCTTCCCCTCTCTGACTCCAGTTATCCGGAAATGATGTTGTATTGGGTGATATTAAATTCCCTTCCAGGGAAGACAGTCTCGGAGTCCTTTGAGAACAGAAGCTAGACTTGCATGTCCCTGCTTGAGAATATCCTATGAATATGGACGCACTAGGATGTTCAAAGCCAAGCCCTCATTAAAAATAAGCATATGAACTGGAGTTACACCTGACTGACTCCTCCTGGAGCCCAAAGGAGCCGTGTTCAGGCACCTGGCATCTTTTAATCTTGACTTGATCTGTGTTATGGCATAGTTAGTAGGGAGCCCCCTTCAACAGGCAACCAATAGAGAGAGCTCTATGGAGAGGTCAGATCTCCCAAGGCACACTGAGATGTGGCATCCTGTCCCTATGCAACTGTGTGCAAAAGGGCAGGTCTGATGGCAGAGAGAGGCCAGATAGGGGTCCCAGGGCCTTAGCCTTTAATAATAGATGATCCCTTCTAGTACAGGTCTTTGGTTCAAGGCAGCCTTTTACCGTGATCCCTTGACTTACTGGCTGAAAGTAGCCTTCTTTAAATCCTGCTGTAATGAGCAGAGAATCCCACGGCTATCTTTCCTCTGTTGGGGCTGGTGTATAGGGTTTTATAAGTTCAGGGTGGACAACATCTCAAGGCCCAGCAAAGGTAGAGGATGAAGTAATATTATTCACATGTGTTTTGAGCATCCTTGCTATATGGAAGAAGGTATCTGGAGAGACACATAGGGTATTAGATGTAGTCTTTGACCTCAAAGAACCTCCTCCATATAGACCCATAGGTAGATACCTAACACTCACACGGGTCAGAGAGAAGAGAGTGATGGATATAATGATGCGGGGGAGGGGGGGTGGTGGTGGCCAAGCTGATACTTTGACTCAGTCCTTACCACACTTGGAATAATTACGAATTTAAAGGTCAGAGAAAGGGGCAAGGAAGGGTATTCCCATCCAGGGGAACAGAGTGAGTAAAAGCTAGGCACTGCATAGAACTCCCAGGAAGACCATCAATTTATCTGGACTTTGAGGGGAGAGACCCCCAGAAGTTTAAATTTAAACTCCAAGAACTTGACACAAAGGAAGCCAGAGCTCTGCCCTGTTTGGCATGCAGCTACTTTTGGTCCTGGTGTTTCCAGTCCCCGTTCCAGGAGTACAGCGCCTTCCTGTCCTCCTTTCCGTCCTGCCTCCCTCCCCCCACCGCACACACAACAAACCTACCAGGAGGACAGGGCTGTGGTTTTCAGTAGCTAAACTTGCATCATCTATAGTCAGGGAAATATTTTAAAATTCCATCCATTTTGACATCCTGATGATTTGCCGTAGAGTTGGAAATCGACTGTAATCTCAGAATTCTTCCTTGTTTCCTTGCTGTGATTTCTAAATGACATTTCTGCCTCACCTTCCTCTATCCAGATAAGCTTTATCTGTCTTTGGAAACTTTGGAAAGCTTTACAAGTCTTTGAACACAAGTCTTTGGAAACTTCCTTTTTCCTCCCTGATTTCAGTCTCCAGATCTTCTACAAAGACAGTCACCTGCCTGTAATCCTCATCTTCCAGATGCCTCTGAGAAACAAAACCACACGCTTCCCGTAGCCACACATTGGTCTGGTCATTCACACATCACTGTGGCTTTCTCTCACCCTAATCCTCCCTTGTCATTCCCATCAATAATTTTACAACGCCAAATGTGCCAGCCAACTGACTCATACTTACTCTTGATAAGTACTTGATGATCACGCAGAATTGTACCAGCTAGTTATTTTCTGGCCTCTTTAGCTTATAGTCCTTGTACTCCTAACCTTAACGGTGGCAATGTTGCTGGTTAAGCAAACTAGTCTTTTATTATCATGGTCTTGGTCACATAGAAACAATGATGGTAGCAGTTGATCATGCAGTGATCATGCACTGCTTTTATAGAAGACTCACCTCCCCAACGCTCAAGGCAACCTTTGAAACAAGTGATCCCATTTTACCAATGAGGAAATTGAGGCCTAGGGAGATTGAGGGACTTGTTTAAGGTCACTCTGTTAAGAGATAGGAAGGGTTCAGGGGCGCCTGGGTGGCTCAGTCGGTTAGGCGTCCAACTTCAGCTCAGGTCACGATCTCGCGGTCCGTGAGTTCGAGCCCCACGTCGGGCTCTGGGCTGATGGCTCAGAGCCTGGAGCCTGCTTCCGATTCTGTGTCTCCCTCTCTCTCTGCCCCTCCCCCATTCATGCTCTGTCTCTCTCTGTCTCAAAAATAAATAAACGTTAAAAAAAAATTAAAAAAAAAAGAGATAGGAAGTGTTCAAACTCAGGACGGTTGAATAGATTTGGTGGTTCTTGGGCTATGAAACAGGCTCAGAATTCTGTCCTGGATCTCCTATACTTCCTGGAGACCTGGCAGACCAGAGGTTCTCAAACACCAGTGGGTTTTAGCATTACCGGGAGGCTTGTATAAAATGCAGACTCTTCCCCTCCCCTGTATACATTCTGATTCGGATATGATGGGGCCCTAGAATTTGCCTCATTCCTATGGACTCTTGATGGCTTCGATGTGGGAGCACGTGCAGAGAAATTGCTGAGCAAAGTGAAGAAGCTGGAGTCTAGTAGCCTAAAACATGCCCTCTTTTGCATTTACCCTTCATTGTATGCAAATTTAAGTTCATTCAGGGAAAGACAGTTTGTATTCTGCTTTCGTTCTTATAAAATATCATTTTAATCTTATGTTAAATGGCTGCATTTCTGGAAGACCATTTCATCCCAAAGAGAATTTCATTTCTGATCATTTCAGATAAGTCTCTTATTTTAATGCTCCTTTTCCTTCTTTTAATATGACATCATAATCCTCTTTGCATCTAGATTTTGTGTTATATTGGTGTTTTTTCATGGAATATTGCCAGGGCTGACATAAATGATGGAGTTGTCAGAATTGTATTCTAAATGAGAGTAAAATTCAAATAAGGACCCAAATGGAAAATATGCCTATAAATATTTGAAAAGATTTCTCTCTCTCTCTCTCTCTCTCTCTTTGTAGTTTTTTTTTTTTTTTTCCTTTAAGCAAAAGGAAATGTTGATTTACATAGGTATCTTAGGGGATACATTTTTTGTTATATGTACCATCTTAAGAAATATTCAGCTAAATTCTGCTTGTCACAACTCCAATAGAGGTCAGAACACTGGATAAAAAAAATAAGTCCAGTTTGATTTCCTTATGTAAATGTTTTATCTAGGTATGTCCATTATGCCAAACTTAATGGTTCTAAAAACCACTCCAGACCCGTCTAATTTAATTTAATTCTCCCGATCAAAAAATACAAACCCAACTATTTGAAAGACAGAGATTAGCTCTATTTCTACCACTAAAGGAAAGGAGAAAGGCATTAAAGCGATGAAATCTCAGCCAGAGCTTCAATATTGGTCTCATCTTCCCTAAGTTTGATCTTGTGTATAGTACATAGAGTGAGATTTGGTATGAAAATATGCATTTGTAAGGCCCAAGAAAAGTGGAACAAATCATCCGTATTCATCTCTTCTTTGGTGGGAATTTCCCTCTCCTTGGGGTCAGTGCAAAGGGTTGAGCTTAGTTCTCTCAAGATTTCAGATCATTGTCCCATCGCCATATTTTCTCATGAGCTATAGCTTTGGCCTCTTGCGCAAGATGCTATATTTTACAAGAATATCTTCTTTCCACGGAGCAAAATGTAAACTCTGTCTTTGCATATTCAACCCTGTCTTGAAAAACACCTAAGAAACACCCCTGGGGTTTGGCCAAGGCATTCCAAGCTCCTGCACAGCCTAATGGGAAAGGTCCTCTGGTCATTCACAATCTTGCTTATATCCATACTCGATTTTCATCCCTACCTGGGCTTTTAAACCATCTGGTAGATCTGCGTAGCATACCTTCTGCCCATCCCTCCCACTTGCTGGCTTCATTGGTGATGAGCTGCTGTAGGGCCTTCTGTATTTTCATCTCTTCTGGGAGCAGAGTTCTTCCAGCCCCAGGCAGGAAAGGGGGCAGAGGTCAATGAAGGCTCTTAGCGTATGGGTATCTGGCTAAGCTGTGGGAGCAGCGGACGACGGGCTCTCCCCCTTGTGAAAACGATGATGCTCTAGTGAGAGGTAACGGGTCTAACAATAGAAACAGCTCCTATTCTTTGAACACTTGCTCTGTGCCACATCACTGGCGCTAGATCAGTTCACAGATGCCGTTAAGTTTCATCCTCACAAAAGCCGGAGGAGTTACGTGCTGTTATTCCCATTTTGCAGATGAGGAAATTTGGGCTCTCAGTGCTCTGGCCCCCAGTGAAGATGTGTCAGTGTTGGCATTTGATCCCTGGTCTTTCTGGTGTCAGAGCCTCTTCACTATGTATGCTACGCTGGCTGAAAATATAAATAATAGTCGATGACTGCAGCCCAGGAAAGATCAACAGAAGAAGACATTCATCTCCAGGGTCAGAGGGATTAAACCAGAAGCTGGAAGGCTTTATCCATTCCGGTGTGGCAGTGCCTCTCCTTTTAATGACTTCCCCCTTGCAGGCGGAATTCTCCGGAAGAATGCTGTTGACAGCCTTCAATGCATCATAAATAACATCCCAGGTGCTCCAACTACCAGCTTCAGTCACACTCCTCTAGAGAGCTTTGCAAAAGCCTTCAGTGTTAACCCCCTTTCTACCGGCGCTCCTTCCCGTTCCCCGCCCCTCCCTCATTTTGAGCTCACTCTCGTTTGCCCATATTTGATGATTGCTTTGAAGTGCTCTTAAATATTTTTGGTAAGCAATTTTTTGCTCAGATGAGTGTCACCTCCACAGAGCCAGGATCCATTGCTTCTGGGTAGTTAGTATCTAACAATTCTGCAAACATTTTTTTTTCTTTGTTTTTCAGTGGGATAGAGAGATCACTTAAACTGCAGGTTCCTGAAAGGCTGGGTTGTGTGGGTTTTGTTTGCTTGTTTGTCTCCTCCTTGGTCCCTGGCTGAACAAGGCTCAGCACAGGTGCTCATAGAAGTTTGATGAGCTAAACCAAATACGGAGGCAATTGTCTTAATCTCTGTGTTGAGGGAATATAGATTAATATATCTATAAATGATCCTCACATAAGTTACATTTTAGTGAAGAAAGGCAAGTGTGGAGATCATTTAATATAAGTTTACACATTGGGTGCCTGGGTGGCTCAGCCAGTTAAACATCTGTCTCCTGATTTCGGCTCAGGCCATGATCTCACGGTGGGTGAGTTTGAGCCCTGCGTTGGGCTCTGTGCTCACAGCGTGGAGCTTGCTTGGGGTGCTCTATCTCGTCTCTCTCTGCCCCTTCCCCACTCTCACCCACAAGACCTCATCTCTCTGTCTCTCAAAATAAACAATAGATAAACATTAAAAAAGAGATAAATTTACATATAACATAGTGCAGAACAAGATAAAGTATCGTCAGAGGGATAACAAGTACCAGGGCACTTCAGAGATTGGAGAGACCTTCTCCACTTATCTAAATGGGGGTATGAGAGAGCTTTAGTTGGTCACCAGACTAATCACAACTCTTACGCCTGGCACTGGGGAGGTGCCGGGTTGTTGTTCTTGATAGTGGTGATGGATGTAAGGCATGGAGAAATCTCCTACTTTATACTCTCCTGGCATAAAGAAATATTTTTATAATAAATTCATTCTTCTTGCAATTGTAATGAAAAAGAAAGGACTTCTTGATGAAGGCAGCATGGGACCGAGTTTGGAAAACTCTATGGATGGGCTGAGGGGTGGGAAAAGAATTCCAGGCTGAGGAGACACATCACAAGGAAAACCACAGAGGCAGGCACACATTGAAAAGATTCAGGGAGCCAGTCTAAGAAGACTTGGCTCGAGTGCTGGACCTGGGCAGGGAGATAGTGGTAGACAAGGCCAGAAAGGAAAGTTAGGGCCATGATGTGAGGGTCAAAGACGCCAGCACTGAAATCATCTGGCCATGAAAGCTCTGGAGCCTTCTGAGCTGAGTAAGGCAAGATCATGCCCAAGTTTTAGAGGAGTCATCCTGGATCTTGCTCAGGACTTGGATGTGTGCTAAAAAAACCCTTCATGACCCTAACAGCCCTGTCAAGGGCTCACATCTGCTGCATATGCCAGCTCATCCAGTCCTACAGCCCCAAACAGTGTGACAGCTGGTGGGTCTTCCAAGAGCCATTACCAGAAGAGAAGGGAGATGATAGGCATCTTCAGACCATCCCTAAAATCACCCATAGCTTCTCCTCTCCTTTGCTCATCATGGGAAGTCAAGGTGGACAGTTCCAGAGGTTATTCTTTACTTCAATAAAATAAAGCTTTCTTAAGTATTTATATTCTTGCCCTTCTCCTCCCTATTCCTTTCCTTTCTATTTATGTCTCACATATAAACACATACACACACGCTCAACATATTCATTCACTCACTCTTCCCCCTATTACCTTGGTTCTATTGGGAGCAATGAGGACGAAAACTCAACTAATTCCTATGAAATATCCATCTACCGCTTTAGTCAATAGCAGGTTTTTTTTTTATCTGTCAGTGTTCTCCATCAGCCACTTCCTGTGGTTTGAATAATTTTCTTCTCATTTCCATCTGTTCCATGCTATCCAGTATGAAGGCCCATCGTGCCCTCTTCTTGCTTTTAAAAAAATATTTTTTGACTCTGAAATGAAAATTCATTACCTGTTCCTTGAGCCTAAGTCCTTCAATAATGCATTTCTTTTAGTGTTCAAAATATTTCCAAGTATTTGTTTGAGCAATCTGTCCAATAGAGACTTTTTAAGCAAAGAAAACCTAATGGCAAAAAGAGGTCTCTCCATGAATATCATTCTATTGTTGGGCAAGACTCTGAAGGTCTTCGTGATGGTAAATTTTATACGTCAATTTGGCTAAACCATGGTACACAGATATTTGCTCAGACATATCTAGATGTTGCCGTGAAAGTATTTCTAGAAGAGATCAGCATTTCTTCTTCTTTTTAAAAATGTTATTTATTTTTTAGAGAGAGAGAGAGAGAGAGAGAGAGAGAGAGAGAGAGAATCTGAAGCGGGCTCTGCACTGACGGCAGAGAGCCTAACATGGGGCTCAAACTCATGAATTGTGATATCATGACCCAAGCTGAAGTCGGGTGCTTAACAGACTGAGCCACCCAAGCGCACTGAGGAGAGCAACATTAGTCAGTAGACTTTGAGTAAAGCAGATCATACTCCATAATGTGGAGTATATGTGGGCCTTATCTCATCAGTTGAATATCTTAAGAAAAAGGCTGACTTCTCCTGAGGAACAGAGAATTCTCCAAGCAGTGGCAGATGGCCTTTGGACTCAAAGTACAACACAACTCTTCCCTGGATCTCCAGCCGCAGACCTACCCTGTGGAATTTGTACTTGGGAGCCTCCACAACTTGATGAGCCAATTCCTTACCATAAATGCATCTCTGTCTCTCTCTCTCTGTGTTTCATATATATATATATATATATATATGAAATATATATGAATATATGTATATACACATTATATATATACATACATTATATATATGTGTGTATATATATATATATATCCTATTGGCTGTGTTTCTCTGGAGAACCCTGACTGATACAGTCTTCATATCCATAGTCATCCAGCAAGATCACCATTTCTTCTTCCACCCCGGAAATACTTATAGGCTATCCACAAAGTGCCAATAAGACAGATCTTTAAATTGACAATACCCTCTCTACATCCCCCATCTGTTTCCCTGCTTGAAAACCTATATACACGAGAACCCCAGCTATCACCCCACTTTCACTTTGTTTCCTATCTTTTTCTTTGATCTTGCAGTCGGTGGTGGGAAGCACTTTGGCCTCCATGACTGAGAAAACAGACATGGCAACTTGGAAGTCACCTGTCTTCTAGTTGAAAACTTCACCATTTCTATGATCTTGCCTGCATGGGTCCTAGTTAACAGCACTTTACTCATCTTCATTTGTCCCTGCAAATTCTCTCCAAATTCACTATTTGACTTTATTGGGACCTTCACTTTGATCTCAGCGAGGAAACAGATGGGATTACACGGTGTCTCCGGGATGAAGTCAAGTAAGTCAGGCATTGCCAAGATTTCCAGAGAAATCTGTTCCTGGGTAGAGGTATGTCAACCTTAACCATAGCAGTCCTTCGCATTTATCCTGCAAATGAGACATGAGAGGCTATATTGACAATCCCCCAGTACTCATCCCCCCAATTTTAATAAGCAGCGGAACCTCTGAGTTTCATCTGGGTACGTGGACACTAAGAATAAAAATGAGATCTTCCAGCCCCGCTTTGCATGGAGATGTGGCCAGATGACTAAGTTCTGGCCAACGGACTATGAGAGGGAGGGTTATGTAGAACTTTCAAGAAATATCCTTTTTTTTTTTTTTAAAGTTTATTTACTTTGAGAGAGAGAGAGAGAGAGAGAGCAGGGGAGGGGCAGAGAGAGAGAGAGGGAGAGAAAGAATCCCAAGCAGGCTCCACACTGTCTGTGCAGAGCCCAACGTGGGGTTTGAACTCATGAACCATGAGGTCGTGACCTGAGCCAAAATCCAGAATTGGGATGCTCAGCCGACTGAGCCACCCAGGCATCCCCTAAGAGGCTTAAAAGAGGCATAGTGCATTCCCCTTCTGCCTAACGGCTGGACTTTGAACAAAGTCCCTGGACCTTGCAAAGCCATCTTGAAGTGTGTGGTGTTAAGTATGTGTTACAGAAAGGTAGAGCAACCTGAGGAAAGGAGCCTGGATTCCGGATGGGTTGTGGAACCATCGTACCAGTGGCAAATTGCTTGCATCTGAATCACTTTTTTCTCGTTTGCATCTTGTTTAAGGCACTTGGGGTTTTAGGGTGTCACTTGTAGCCGAATCCAATATAATTGACCCGGCGGGTTCAAATATTTCCATTTAAAGGAGGAGGAAATTGAGGCGCAAAGAGGTTCGAGAACTTGCGTAACACTGCACGGGGAGCAAATTGGTACCCGGTGGATCCTGGTACTCGCTCATTCCAAAGCCTACCGCGGAATCTCTTCCTGCTAGTGAATGCGGGCCGCTAAAGTGAACTTCTGATCTTCTCTCCCGGTCTGCTGATTCTTCTAAGCACGCGTACTCTGGTTGAGCTGCCACTGTCTGTAAAGAGGTTCAGAGGTGCCTCACTGTCCTGAGAGACGTTTGAAAAAAACCCTCTGTACTCCTGAGCATTCAGGGAGCCTGGAGAGATTTATCCCCTAGCTTTTTGATATGTTTGCCAGGTAGCGCCTTCTTAAAATGCAGAGTAGTGTGGGTATCTTGCACATCCTGTCAGACCACTAAGCCTGCCTGTCCAAACAAATCTACTCTGCTGTGACTTTATTCCCCTGGCATGTCCATACACAGGCTTCTCCCAGTGGGGCTTGGGGCCCAAGCACGTTTGAGAAATTGAATGGCAGCAGGTTTTCCTGCCAAGACCACAGCACACGTCCCTGGAAACAAGGAAAGGGACAGACCTACTGTGAACGCCTGGCTTCTGTGTGGATCTTCTGCCAGAGGATTCCAGAAACTTCCTTCAGATACAGAGACCCTCAAAGTCCTTCAGATGCTCAACAACAGTCTTTGCCACAGTTGAAAACACAATCCCAACAGAGAAAAAAAAACGTGTCTGCTTTTTTGCTTGTGTGAACTCACAGGGGTCCCATATACTGGCTTTGATCTAGTTTACTGTGTGACCTTGAAGAGAGACAACATGTTGTGTTGAAAAGCACAGGTTGAGATTCTGAAAGCCTTTCTGGTAGTGTTAACTGCCACACTATCTAGTTCAGTCTTGGACAAGTCACTTAACGTCTCTGAGCCTCTCAGTTCCAAGATGGGAGTTCATTCATTCATTCACCTCCCCAGGCATGCATGAATGCATGCATGCATGCATGCATCCATCCATCCATCCATCCAATTCAGTGTTTTTTAAATGTGCACTTTTCTGGGTTCTGGGCATACCAATAGGAATCAGACATGGCTTTCCCACCCAAAGAGTTGATCTCCTACCTGACAGTGTTAGCATAAATGTCAAATAGTTAATAAGTACAATGGTACCTGAGAAAGCATAAAACTGTACATGACGTAAGTTATTTTTAAGTCACAACTTTGGTATTGCCCCTCCTCCAGGGTGGGAACCCCAAAGTATGCCAAAAGGAGTCAATGGAAAGGTGGGCATAAAATTAATGAACTGGCTACCGGGGCCACCAGCAAGAGGCAGATCATAGATGGGTATTCAAATGGTGAATGTGGAACCATCCTAGGAAAAATATGGACTGAGAAACACCTTGAAACTCTCCCTCCTCAGGCCCCTTGCCTGAGCTCGGTATCTAATGGGAGCCATAGGTCACAGACTTCTATCCTTATGATTGGAAGATGCCTCTGTCAGCCAGGAGAGAAATTTCATATTTTATTGAAAGCATTTTGCAGTGAGAAATACCCCCCCTTTTTTTTCCAGTGCCAGCATAATTTAACTATGATTTAATAGCTTCTTTCATTTACTTGTTAAATTATGCCTCTCCATCACCTTCCCTTTGGGTTTTCCCGCCTTTTGGTCCTACAACCTCCCATTATTTATTAATGCCCCATAATACATGATCGAGGCAGGCAGAAAGCAGCCATTTCACAATGATTTAGGAGGCCCCTGGCAGCGAAACAACAAGAACAGAAGCATATGTTCTGAGAGTCTCCCCTGTACTTGCCTTTTTGGAACAGAGTTGGTTAGTTGTTAGCCATCAACTACGTGGGTCCTCCCCTCTCCTCCCCTGCCCACCCCCCTGGCCGTTTTCCTGTCCTGAGCAAATTCAAAATACTTGGCTCAACATGACTGGTGAGTCACAGCTCATGTTTTTTCCAAGTGCCAACTGCCAGAATGAGCATGCTTTTCCACGTTAGGCTTAACCTGAAAAGACACTAAAAGGTAATTTGGCTTTCCCTCCAAGGGAGGAGTCCTGGGTGGGATGAGGAAATTCCAGATAATTTGAATCCTTAGGGACTCGGTTCTTGCAAGGAAGGTTGAAACAAACTAGGGAGGTGGTCCTTGCATCCCCCACCATCTTTTTCCGGGAATAACTTGGACAGTGTCTACTCAGGGAATGACTCTCACAGGGAATGGAGTTGGGACAAGCATTTTCCAAGTGCAAGTGGGGAAACTGGGGTGTTTTAGCGCTCACTCAAGAATATAGGTTGGGTCATATCTGAACCTGATCACCGTTCTGCTTCCCTCGGGCATTTGTGAATTTGTGAGAGGCACATTCATTCACTTCCCCATCTAAGTTTCTTTTGCCCTGTCTCTTCTTTTGTGCTGTGGACTGGATTAGCACTGATTCTGTGATTCAGTGGATGACATATGGAGGTTCTACAAACCAGGGAGACGGTCACACTAGGTGCCAGAGGCAGAATGACACCTGGAGAAGTGCCATGACGCATCCAACATCATACAGTTGAAAAATAACAGAGCCAGAATCACAGCCAAGTTTTCTATATGACGGTAAACTTTTATTGAGCTAGACTAGTGTTTACTCTTTTGGAGATAATATATATTCAAGCTTTTAGCACCATGCCTGGTATTTAATGCAGGTTTGCCTTCCTTTACTACAGACCGTCAAAACTGAACGTAGTGCTTAATAGGAGGGGCAGTGTTGCATGTGGATAGATCCTTGGAGTGAGAGAGCTGTGACCATTGGCCAACCTTGGATGATTTGCATTGCCTCTATGGGCTTCAGTCTTCTTCTCCGTAAAATTTAGGAGGTGGGGTTGGATAGTCTTTGAGATACTTTCTCGTTGCAACTTTGTTCTTGAAACTGCCTTATTGGGACTGTGAGTTCATCGGAGCCTAGAGAGAGATTCTAGAGTCTAGGGAATGAGCTGTCCATAGTGCAAGAAGCTCAAAGCACTTGGGGCTTCCTGATTGTTACATTGCGTGACAGTGAATCAAAGCAGGGGGATTTCTTCTACTTCTTGGCTGTCCAGACTCTTACTTCTCTCCAGGTCCTAGATGCCACTTGGCGTATACTGCATTGTGTCCCCACTGGTTCCCTTTCCAGCTTTTGGAGAAGCCTGGTTACACTAAAGGCTGGGCATGCTTGTGACTCCTCTTTCATCCTTGAGTACACTCACCCTCCAGATGGCAGTAAGAGCCTCAGAGTCTGGGGAATTGCCCCCTGGAGACATGTTCTGACTTTCCCCTGGAGCCCAGGCGGCCATTCCCAATCTGGTAGTCTAGAATTAAAGCCCGAGGACAGGAGAAGAGAGCTGAGCTAGAATAACAACGGGAATAGCAATCCTGGTCCCTCTGTCCCTCCACGATATTACCTTCTGCTCCCTGCCCTGCCTTGCAGAGGGTGGCAGATGAAGTCAGTCTGCCTAGGGACTGGAGCTTGGCTTTCTTTAGCTCACCCTACGTTCTATTCTTTGCAGCAAGCCCGACTTTGTGGTGACCTCCGCAATCCCAACATTTGCATTTCTGCAGTGCCCCAGGTTTGCAATGACACGCTCCATTCCTCCGGAAGTTTTCATTCCCGTGGCGCCAAGGCTGGGAAACTTCAGAGGCCCAGGCTGTTCTGTAGCTAACGTCAACGTGGAATCTGCCTAAGCCTTGACTAATGTATTCTTTGCATTATTAAACACAGATTAAATATATATGGATATTTAAATGTAATGT
Organism: Lynx canadensis; assembly: GCF_007474595.2. Classification (NCBI taxonomy): domain Eukaryota; kingdom Metazoa; phylum Chordata; class Mammalia; order Carnivora; family Felidae; genus Lynx; species Lynx canadensis. The sequence goes on from NC_044319.2 coordinate 33,446,372, forward strand.
GTTATTTTCCTAAATCTCGCTCTACTCGATGTTCCTTTGACTTACGCCTTTTCATTGCTCATAATTGTCTCAGGGATCATGAATTACAGGCAGGAAGGAGCTGGAGCTCCCTCAGCACCAAAGACTTTGCCGTCCCATTACATTTGCCCAAGAGATGCAGCCTAGAAAATTCTTGCTGGGGTTCTGCACATGGGAATGTATTTTTTTTTTTTCCTTCCTAGACAGAGCTTATTCCTCACCAATGATTCAGAAGCTAAGGCGGCCAGAGCCTGACGGACGTGCGGGTTTGTTTTCGTGGTGCCAGAGAGGGTTGTCCGGGGCAAGTCACCGAATAACAAATTCAGACAGAGTCAGAGTCTGTGGTTTCAGGCTGGTGGCACCTCCATCCACTTTCCATGAGCTGTAGAGCCTGTTACTTGTCCTCTATGGGTTCTCAGAGGGCCCCAGAGGATTCTGAGTGTTTTTCTTCTTTAATAACCTAGTTTATTAGGTTCCTGCTCGATACCCCAGTCCTAAACTGTCCACGAAAGTGTGTCTGAAGCAGAGCCTATCTAAATCACCCCATGCCTACACGATCCAGGTCCCCTTCTGGAAGGGCCTGGATGAGGGGATTGGTCTTGATTATCTGCACGGTCTTTGCCTGCTCTAACAGCCCGCGGTGCTCCGTGCTTCTGGGGGACCAGAAGGGGACACAGAGATACTGTTCTCAGTCTCCAGTTTAGACATGTGGTCATTTTTTTCTGCTCTCCCTAACTCATGCTCCCCTCTGGGTCTTGGCTAAAGATTTTCTATCCGATGCCAATCAGTCAATTGATCAGGAGATTTTGCCAATGTGCCCTGTGTTTCTCTGTATGAGAGGATTAGAGTATAAGCCTTTGGTGTTCTGGAGTTAGTTCATAGTAACCAGCACGAGCTGATTGTAGGCATATCCTCCGGACTCCTCATGCTGACACCTTAAAATCAACCACTGTGGGAGTATTTATACCATAGACATTGGCAAAAGCTAGAAAATAGGGCTTTCTCCCCCCCTCTGGAGAACTGGTTATTAAAATTGTAATCTTACCACTACAACAAGCTCCCTGAGGGCACTGACCAGTACCCACAGCTCTCTTTATATATTACTAAACACATATTGAAGTTTACTGAACGCTTTGTAAAGACGAGCAACAGAAGCCATGGCAAGCCACAGATCTTCCAGTTTGACTGTAAATGAGCTATAATCTCCGTTAAGTACCACAGTCTGCTAACCTTGCCTCCTTCCTATAGTATTCGATTATTTCCTGTATTTTCCCACTTGGGAGACATGTTGGATCCCACCATCCGTGTTTCTCTGAAGCGGATTCTCCCTCTCCTGGGTATGCTAAACAGACCTCCTTGAATCAGAAATTGCCTTCTACCTGCCTCTGGACCTAGGACAATTATTGATAATATCCTTCTTCCAATAGGAGAGTTACCAGAGCAAGGTGACCTAGGCTTGTCTCAGAGGGATAAAAAGGAGATGATGGAATTATTGGGGAGGGAGGGGGATACTTGGCTGGAATGACTCCAGCAGACAGGTCACTTGCCGGCTGGACCCACAAAAACCCCAAAGAAGGAAGGGAAAAGGTGATGTTCAATGTTTGCAAGGTCCAAGCTTCACTTGGTTTGTCAAACAGTTAGAGGCGCAGGATGCTCATGTTTCTTGTGCCTCCTGACCTTGGTCATCCTCCCTAAAGGCCTCGTCTGGAGCCTGAAACCGAGCAGGCATTCAACAAACATTTATTCGATTAGTGAATAATTTCATGGGCCATCCATGGTTCTCAAGGCTTAGAAAATGAATATAGCCTGTGGTGGGGACAGGGAGGGTGGCAGGGGAATTCATTCTTTCCTGAACCCTGCTTCAGTCCTCTTGCCCTAGTCAGGGTGGTGACCGGGACCCTCAGAGGAGAGGAGGTGATATGCAAGATGTGAGGGTGCAAGAGGAGAGAAAATCCTGGGCGTTAGAGACGCTGGGCCTTTGCGAGCGTTGCACCTTCTGACTTCAAGGGGCCTTTCAACAAAAGTGTCTACAGCTCAGGTAAGCAGGGAGTTAAGGTTGGAGGAGAATGGAATTTTCCTTGTGGTCGTACAGACTTGTTTTAACCGCAGGAATGAACACAAGATTCAACTTGTTTCCTCAGCTATTGTCTGGAACTCTTTTTCCCTCCAGCCGCCGGCAGCTGGAGGTTTTAATGTGACATTTTTCTAAGTATTATGATTGCTCTCTGGCCTTCTCTTTATAGGCTTTTTGCTTCTCTCCTTGCAGGCCCTCACCCCCCTGGCCTCTAAATGCTTTCCAATGAGCAAGTGCTCCCCTTGCTGCCTACCAGCCAGGGGAGGACATCTGGGCTTGGTTTATTTACTTGTTAAAGACGCACGTCTCCTCTCCTTCCTGGACCCCCACCCTGCAACTCCTCCTTGAAACCACAAACCACCACCTTCCCACTTCCCAAATCCCAAAGCACAACGTGGAGATGTGTGCAGGACGCTAAGCTCAGTTCCTGTGCTGCTTGAACCATCCTAACAAGTGTTTTTCAACAGCCTCATCAACACAGGGAAAAGATAGGCACGTTCGTTCTCAATTAATTACCATTGCCTGGTCCAAGTGTGAAATGCCTTCCAAGCCTTCCTTAGATCTTATTCTACGGATCTTGCTTTAGATTTTCTAGTCCGTGTGTGCCTCCCTGTAAGAATGCCTACCCAAACCCACACATCTTCATTCATTCACCTTTAATTGAAGGGGAGCTCAGAAAAGTGACCCCAAAACCGATCGACAAGATGGAAATCCGAGAGATGGAGTATTTTTCAGACTCTCTTCCTCGACTGCCCGATGATCTCGCCGGACCTACTTCGCTCAAGCAAGCTGGAAGCTTGGGGCCTGCCTTCTCCCTGCTGGTATGGCAGTGGAAAACCACTCCTGCAGACAATTCTGTTTTTCTATTTTGTTTTAAAGCAGCATTAGAGAGACTGAGACAGATTTCTTTCCAAAGCATCCCCCTTTCGGCGAGGTGCAAAAAGGTTACACAAAAAGCCAAACTTTGGTTTCAAATATGAGACACCTTTATTGTAATTATAATCATAGTGATTCAGTGTGTTTGGGATTTAATTATTTGGAATTAGAATAAAAAAAAAAAAGACATCCTGTAATTACCATTGAACTTATCTTGAGGCATAAATCTAATAATTAAATACTTTCAGATTTCATTCAGTGAGTAATTAAAATTTAAAAAATACTGTGGATCCTTTTCCACCTCTGCAAGGAAAGTTCTAAAATTATCAGCGGATTTCAGTGGAAAGGTCCGGATATTATTGTGTATAAAGCACAGTTCTTAAGAAAATTATCATTTTAGTTATTTATAGTCCTTTTCCCCGGTGATCAGGGTGTTTGAGCAGGTGAGAAATGACTGAGTGAGGAGTTAGATCTGAATGAAAAATACTTCCTTCAAGAAAGATAGCTCCCTGAGCAGGAGCTTCATTTTTATTGTCGGCAAGGAGAAGGAAACAGGTACTGTGCAATTTGTATGAGAACGGAGTTTTGTTCTCTGATCAGTTTTGGCAACAAATCGCGGTCCATATGTTTTCCCCTCCTGGAAGCCGAGCGCGGGAGCGAGCCTTGGCAAGAGCAGCTGGTGGTAAAATCCAAGGGAAAGGCTGGGTAGAGGGTGTGCTTTTGGGTAGACTCTTGCTTGGGAATAGGCCACAAATGGGACCACAGCAGACGCATCAGCTCTGGATGGGGAAGGGGAGGAGCTGGCTGATGTGGGGGAAATCTTCTGCTTGCGCCGCACTGTCTCTTTAAGCTGAAATGTAAGCGCGCTGCCCAGCTCTCGGCTCCCCTCCCCCCAAGGGCACGCGAGGCATTGGCATTGTTAGCAGGAAGGGGATAGGGGCTCAGGCCCTCAGGAGTCTCACCCCAAGTGTTCAAACCCCTGGGGCATTCCATCGCCAGCGAGCCCCCTGTGAAATGCTGCTTTCCTGGGATGGCCACCACCTCAAACAAAGACCACCCCAGCTGAGTGGTGCCAGTGACCTTGGACTTACAGAGGGAAATTGGGAATAGGTTCAGGAAGAGACTGGAGCTCAGGGGGAGTACCGACAACAGCAGCAGTAGTAACCGTAATGGTAACAGCGCACAGACACTTTACTCATGCTTCACCAATTTAACCTTTACACCCGCCCTGCAAGGGAGGTACTGAGACCCAAGAGGTAGAGCAGTTAGTCACATGTTGTCAACAAGGAGGCCAGATTTGCTATCACCCATTGCAGAATACGGCAGGGTTCTCAAATGGGGTGCTCCCAGAAGCACCGTAGAGCTTCAAAAATTAAGACGTGTGGCTTTTCCTCCAAATATACCAGAGACTAGTTAACGACAGTACAACCGAGAAGGTGAAGTTTGATTTTTGGAGCCAGACGCCCTGGGTTTGTTTCTTACCTGGTAAACCTTGGCAAATCGGTAAGCCTTACTGAATCTGAATTCCTCATCTGTGAAATGGGCATAATTGATGTACCTGCATCGTACGGTTATGGGAGAGAGATAATACATACAAATTGTTTAATATAGTGACTGGCATTCGGCCCATGCTCAGTAAATTCAAGCTACTAGTCATTGTTTTGTAAGAATTTTGTTAAACCTTGAAAGATGATGGTAATTTAACTGAAGGGAACATTAGAGAACATTGCAGATGAAGGGAAAATAATCACGTTTAGACATGACATTGTTTTATTCTGATCTTGTTTCACGTTTCTACTCCCTAAATGTCAGCATTACGTACGCTTCTGTCCTCAGTCCTCTTTTCTTCCTACCCTCGGTCTTTGGGCATCTCATCCGTCCACACAATTTTCATATCTCATTCATATGGCTAGACCCCTGAGCTTTATCTTGGATGCCAGTTTCTTTCTTAATGTCCATTCTCTTGCTTCTAGTTCCTATGGGATGGCTCTTCTTCCTGGTGTCTCCATCGCAGCATGTCAAACGTGGTTCTCTAAGTGTCTCTCTTTCCCTTAATGGCTCCACCGTACTCCACCTCACCAAGAGTAAGTCCTCTTTGTCATGTCCGTCTCCTGTCCCCCATCTAATCAGGTCACAATCCAGGTCAATTTCATTGGCTCCAGAATTAAGGCTGCTGTTTTCGATATGGGTGATTGCACTGTCCTCTTACCTGGCCAATGGATATCTTCTAAACTGTGCCGTACGCAATCACCAAGTTGACCTTTCTGAAGACAATTCTAATGCTGTCGGTCCGTGCTCGGAAAAGCTTGATTTCTGAAAGTTTAAAACTAGAGAAAAAAACCCTCTTATTTTCATTTTATTTTGACTCCAGGGTTGTCACTAACTCTATTTTCAAAAAAATATCTCTGCGGAAGCTTGCTGTTTGGGTTCTCTGGACACAGCCTGACTTCCCTCCTTCATCCTTGGCTGCCAGCTTTACCTGGTGGATTTTACCCCTTCTTCAAGAGGCTTAATGCCCACCCTTCCATTTACTTTTCCAGATCATTCAGGATGACAAAACCTCTTCTTATTTCTCCGTACGGCTGAAGCATTCTGTGTCCCTTTTGTGATAGTGATATTATCTTGTGTCATGGTTTTAATCAATTAATAGAAGCACCTGGAGGCCAGAGACCTGCTGTCATTCATTTTATGTGTGATCTCATTTAATCTGCAAAACAACCCCCTCAAGAAGGTTGGCATTTTTCATCCTCCAGATGAAGAAACTGAGGCTCAGAACTGTGACGTCAACATTCCAAAGGTTCTAAATGTACGAAGTGATTAGATAGGAGTCATTTTGAACCCACATTCATTTCGTCCCAAAGCCACCCCGCGATACTGCTGGGTTGGTGGGGAGGAGGAGGAAGTGGAAGGAGGGAGGGAGGGTTGGAGAGATATCGAGGAAGGCTTTAACTTAGAGGCAGATTCTGAGTTGGGCCTTGACCATTATGATTTCAGTAGGTGGGTGCAGTGGAAGGCATACTAGGCAGGGGCAACAGCGTGAACAAAGGCGTGGAAGTTGGCCTCCAACTGCTTGCTGGGTAAATGGACTACAAAGCAGGTGCGGTCCACTTTCCTACCTTCATGAGGGACCTCCTTAGCAGTGGGGCTTTGTCCTCGGTGGGTTCTCTACTCCCACGTGCTTTTGCAGACCTAGGGAGAGGGGAAGCTGTTCGGCTGAAAGCTCTGGTACTCGTTGTGATTTTCAGGAAAGTGAAGGTCCTTTCATCGAAGTCTTCAAGCTTGAGATTACAGTGAGACCTGCCTGCTAAGGAGAATCCCCTCCATGCCAGCTTGGGTGTCCCGCTTCCATCTGGCATCAGCCCAGGCTCAGCAGGAGACACTGGCTGCATGAGTCCATAGCTACCCCTCCAGGTGAGGCAAGAACAAAGAGACGGCTTCCCCTGAGCAGTGGGCAGTCGTCCATGGGTCTTTTGCAGTAGCCTCTTCAAGTTCTATCCTCTTAAGCCCTTCACTCCCTGATCCCCTTTGGCCGTAGCCTAAAGCAGGACAGCCCGAGTTGAGAACTCCACAGGGCTTGGACCCCAACTCATAAAATCTCTGCCCTCGCCTCAGTGATCCAACGGAGCAGGGGAAGTAAACCAGAAAAATTAAACTGCTCCACCATGAAAAGCAAAAGATGAGTCATACGTTTCTTAACTGAATAGAAAGAGGCGGTAGGTTCTCTCTCCAGAAGGCTCTTTACCTAGTTTAAAAATCGCAACGAATTAGGACCTCCAGTACAACCCCAATCAGAGATGTTGCTGCCAAGCGTTTGGATGCAGCCACAGAACATGCCCGTTATTTAAAGCCTGATGCCAACCCTGCAGGGAGTTGCATCCTTGTGTTTCAAGTGGCTGCCTTCACAGAATTCTTCCAGCAAAAGACACGAGCATACATTTCAGGCAAGCAATCAAGATGGATTAATAACCCCACTAGAGAATATTTATATAATATTAGGAGAGGCGAGGCCCATGACACTGCAAAACCACGGCGCTAAGCATGAAACCGAACCAAAGGCGGGCGCTTAAAAAAAAAGAGAGAGAGAGAAAGACCGATCGATTTAACTACCAAAAGAAGGCAAAAGCTCTATGCATTAAAAACTCAATTAAAAAAAGAAAAAGCACTAAATTGAGAAAATTATCCGTGGCAGAGTGACATAGGGTTAACGTACAGCTTTATCAACACTTATTAAGAAAAAATACAAGCCCTTTAGTACAGAAAAAGGACATAAGGTGGCAAGTAACAAAAAAATGTCAAGCAGAAAATATATGAAAAATATTCAACCTTACTGGCTATCAAAGGAATATGCATTAAAACAATTGTGGGACTTCAATCAGTCTATCAATTTGGTAAGGGATTTACAGTCTGATCCTGGCCAGGATTCTGAGCCTGTGGAGTAGACGTCTGTGGATTGATACTAACTTCCTGCACACTTGGGCCAGATGTATTTCAAGCCTTAAAAGCAACCACAGCCATTGGGCGGGCAATTGCATTTCTGGAAACCCACCCTCAGAAAATACCAGGAAAACATACAAATACATGTGAACTAGAATGTTACAACATCATTGGCAAGTACAGGAAACTGGAGACAAACTACACGTTCAAAAATTATCACACGATATCATAATAGAACATTGTACAGTCATTAAAATGCTGATAGATACCGTTAGAGCACTGTCCACGTGGGAGGGTGATGACATTATACTGTGAAGTGAAAAAAAGCACATTGGAGAGTATTCGGTAGAGTTTTGTTTTTCTTTGAGGAATAAAATGGAGATATTTTAAAACTGGCTACATTCTGTACCTTCTTATTTTAAACTGTTCTGTATTTTCTAGTTTTTCTATAAGGAACATGGGTTATTTGTGCTAAAAGACAGAGGAGAAACGATACAAGTGGTAGGCAAAATAAAGAACCCTTCCTCAGAATGTCCATGTTCTGATTCCCCAAACTAGTGAATATGTGACGTTCCATGGCAAAAGAGACTTTGCTGCTACAGTTAAGGATCCTGAGATGGAAAGATTATTCTGGATTATCTGGGTGGGCCCAATGGAATTACTATGGTCCTTGTAAGAGGGAGGCAGGAAGGTCAGAATCATTAAGATTTGAAGATGTTATGTAGCTGATTTCGAATATGGAGGAAGAGGTCACGGGCCAAGGGAATGCAGGAGGCTTCTAGAAATGACAAAAAGCAAGGACGTAAATTCTCCCGTAGAACTTCTAGAAGGAATGCTGGGCTGCTGGCACTCTGACTTTAGCCCAGTGGGACTTCTGACTTCCAGAACTGTAAGAAAATAAATTTTGTTGTATGGAGCCGCTAAGTGTGCGATAATTTGTTACAGCAGCAATAGGAAATTCACATAATCTGCAAAAGCACTGCCCACAATCAGACCCTGCTGGCTGAAGTGTAGTAGGATGGGGTGTGGGAGGGCTTTTGGTTTAGGGACAATCTTCCCCAGGCCATCGCCAATAAAGTGGGGTAAAGTGTGTAAATGCAGGTAGCCTGAGACATCCTCCATAAGAATCCTTTCTCCTTAAACTTGGCTTCAAGAGTTTTTTTTAATTGTTTCATCCTTTACCTTCCCTTTAAACTCAGACAAGTCAGGGATCTGGGCTTGCTTGGCTCATCCCCTGGCATTAGCATCCCTGGCATATTAGCACCATGCTGAGGGGCTTGTCGGCTGCGATCACCAGCTCCCAAGTGGATGCATAAATGGATGAATTCCAAACACCACTGTCTACCCTCTGAAGCACATCTCCTGAATGACGCGGCAACTCAGCTGATTTTCTTCCTTCTTTTTTTTTTTTTTTTTTGCTGGTGGTGTAGAATTTAAAGTCAACAGTGATCTTTCCTTCATGTTTGGATGGTTTTTCCTTCTGGATTTCAGAAGCCCATGACTGAGATTTCAGCCTTTGAACAAACACCCACCCAGCCACATTTCAAACCACAAGTAACAACCGTGGCACAGGAGTGGTAGTTTCACACCCAGTGTGTGGATCCTATCTCTGCAGGATTCTGGTTTTAAGAATGCTGTTGGCTGACTTCTACAGAGGTGAGTTCCAGGTTCTCGGAACGGGCTGGGACCATGACAAAAGTGCCAGAAAGAGGTCTTCTACGCTTGATCGTCCGTCGAGTGAATAGACCAGCTTCTTTCCCCAAAGTCTGGGATCCTTGGAGGCCTTTGGAGGGGAAGGGTAGGGTTGGTTGTGTGTGTTGTCTCCCCATAAAATGTCGCCAGTTCACTCTAGGGACCCCGGAGGCCATGTAGTGCTCCCACTGGTGTCCTGTAGCAGAGAAGTATCAAATGCCAACTCTCAGGCTCAGCATCACTGAATCACTCGGTTTAAGTCTTAAAGGGGGAAGAAAAAGAAGAACGATTTTTCAGGTATACTTCTTCCTTACTTACAGGAAGCAGACTGCTTCAGAAAGATACAAATTCCTTGCTGAGTCGGTAAGCGTTGAGGCAGAATCTTAAGAAAACACCTACTGGGAATACTATAAAGAAGGTACCAGATCTGAGTGGAGCTAGAGTCTCTTCATGATGGTTCTGCCAGCTCTGAATCATGTGATTCAGTAATCCTTCCATATAGGCTGGTTCATACAAGCTTGTAGTAAAATGCAGTCACATACAGTTAATGGAGGAAATAGGGTCTTGACCAGTGTGGTTGGAGATACAATTTAAGAGCTTAAAGAATAGGTAATAAAAGGGGGTAAAAAAAAAGAGGAAGAAGATTATTTCACAGAATAAACCCCACTGCGTGCTAAATCCATAGAAATCCTAAATCCGCGAGCGTGCAGATCGAGGAGTTCAGTCCATAAGGTGACCAAAATAGCTCCGTTTCGGCTCTGAACTGTGACCTCTTCCAGACTGGGTTTGGCACTTCCGTTCTTGGTGCATTTTGCCCTCATTTATACAAAGCTGGTTATTTCTGCCTCCTCTGGTCTCACTCCCGTGCTCTCATATCCGGGAGCTGGCTGACCCTGTTAACCAGAGTCCAGGTGGGAGGTGCAGGGGACTGATATTTGCATGTCGGGTCTCTGTCACAGGGGGCTTTCCCATTCACTGTCTCATGTAAAGAAAAGCCACTTGCCATACCTCAGGAGGGATTCAGGGATTCAAGAGCCTGAAGCTTGGTGTCGACTGCTTGCCTTTCAGCAGCTAAACCCATCGTTGTGGGAGGGCAGGGGCCGTATTTGGGAGTTGTACTGGACAGCACACCTGATCAAGGGTTTTTTGGTTTTTGTTATTTTAACAGTGAAATCTTGGCACTAGAGTATAGTGGATCCTGGCTGTGGTTTGCCTATGACTCTTCTAGATAAATTCAGCAGACCGAGGCTGCTAGCTGACGTGGAAATAACAAGGGGACTAATGCCTGGAGTGCACAGGTTGTCAGAGGTAATCAGGTCTAATATTCCTCGGGTTTCCTCTTCCTCTGTGCTATTCCTCTGTTTTCATGCCTTCCCACGGCAGCAGGCCCTGAAGGCGCTGAGCCTAGGCTCTAGGAGCTTTTCAGAGGCTTTCGGACTTAGGATGATGGCTAAGAGCTCCTCTTTCCCCTACAGCCCCACACTGGATCCATCATTCAAGACAAAATTGCGAAATCAAAATAAATCAATTTCTGCAAAACGTAGCACGTCGACCAACTCCAAACCAACTCAAGTCTTAGACGGTCACATGCCAATTTATTTCGTGTGGGATGTGGGTACATTTTCATACCTTTGATGGGGTGTGGAATGTGACCGCAAAACCAAGCTTGCCTGGGGCCGAGGAGAGATTTACAGCACTCTTCTCGGTAGCTTCTGGAAGGCTCTAGCCCCTTACAGAGCTAGCATGTTGCAGGGCCTTCAGCAGTTTCTCCTGGGCCTGCGCTCCGAACACTGGGTGGCAGCACAGAACTTCCTAAGCTTCCTCCAGACTCTGACTGCGAACCTGAGAATTCCACCTTAAGAGGGCCATGCACAGAACCATGCAAAAAGTGCAGTAATTCTTGGATGTGGCTAATCTCTATAATTCACCCCATTGCAGATACAAGTGACAGCTGCAATAGGGGTGATGTTCTCGCATTCGCTGTGTCACCAGGATGCTATTTCGAATCTTCCTGAGATTAGAAAAAGGATTACAATTGCCCCCAGGGCCTTGCCATGTAATTTTTATCAGTCTTGATCTGTGAGTTCCCCCTGGCAGCGTGCATGGGCTTCCGTGTGTGTGTGTGTGTGTGTGTGTGTGTGTGTGATGAACTGGCCTATGATGAGATGAGATGTAAGGCTCCTGAGGACCACATGGTCCATTTTTTCTGCCACTGGACTCTCTTTCCAAGTTTGTCCCCAGCTCCAAGACTCTTTCCTTTGTTATTCCTTGCATGCGGTGCAGCAGGACCAACTTCATGGGCATCCAACCTGTTCAGCTAAACGAGGCCCCAGCGCTCAGAAGTCTCCTGTCTTTGGTTAATCCTCTGTTATTGCTGTCTTAAAATTCTTAATAAACACTGGGGCGCCTGGGTGGCTCAGTTAAACATCCAACTTCGGCTCAGGTCATGATCTCACGGTTCATGGGTTCGAGCCCCACGTCAGGTTCTGTGAGGACAGCCCAGAGCCCGGAGCCTGCTTCAGATTTTGTGTTTCCCTCTCTCTCTGCCCCTCCCCTGCAGGTGCTCTGTCTGTCTCTCTCTCTCAAAAATGAGTAAACATTAAAAGAATAAAAAAAAATTCTTAAGAATCTTTGAACAAGGGCTCTTGCATTTTCACTCTGTAGTGGCCCCATATCCCAAGTAGCCAGTCCTTCCTTGCCTGTGGAGAAGTGTGGTCAGACAGATTTCGCTCGAAGGTCTCTGTTCTGAGAAAGGGATGCGTGGCCAAACTGTGGTTCCGATTTCTGCACCGCAGGAAAAGCTGGCTTTACAGAGTCACCTACTGTTCGGGGAGCCTCTAAAGTGACCTTCTGATGAAATGCCATCTTCAAGGAACGGCCTCTGTACTAATTAGCTTCATATGTTGTACTTTGATGCTGCCTTTTTCTCCAAGGATCTGTGGACGCTTGGCCAGCAACCATGAATCACACTTTCCTGCCTCGATGTCAGATAACTACATTGACACGTTTGTTTCCCCACCTGGATGGGGAGCTGAAAGGTCCTGGGGCTGGGCCTGCCTCTGCTCAGGACTTTTGTGAGGTCTTGAACAACTTTTTGGACTTCAGTTACCTCGGGTTAATAGTTTCTGTTTGATCTCAGAAATCCCGTGAAGATGAAATGGTCCCACAATGGAAACACACTTTAAAAAGTAGGAATAAGCTCACAATGCAAGGAATGGCAGTATTACATTTGGACGGTGAAGTTCAAGTTTAAAAGCCAATGCCATACCAAATAATATACTTTTGTAGGCATTGAAATGTCCTGCAGCTAATGCTGGGGTCAGATGTCCATGAGACAGATGGGAAATCCTTTAGAACACTGAGAAAATTAACTTTATAATACTGCTCTATGTGGAGTCCATTTGCCCACAGCTGAAAAATACTGTGCAGATACCGGAGGCTCAACGAGTTCTCACTGGACCTTTCCAGAATTTCCCTGATCACCTTTTTGTCAGAGTGAGTTTTTTTACAACTACCCACAGAGTCATGTGGCATTGAACCAGGTGAACCTTTTTTGCCATTTGCAACCTTTTTTGCCATTTGCAACTTGAAACCTAGCTCTTTGTTTATCTTGATGGTAAGCTCCCCGAGGGAAATATGGGGTATTTGGCCACTCACGACCCAGCACAGTGCTTTGTACCAGCAGGGCGCCGATAGTGACTGTCAGCCCTGCGAAGACAGCTGAGTTAGTCTACCTCTTCCAACTTCTCAGGCTCTACAAAATGCTTAGGAGTCATGTAAGAGAAAAACCTTTGAGTAGTGCCTCTGTGTGGTCTGAGCTTACGTCTGCCATCAGAGAATGTATAGCTTGTACCAGACTGATGTTAATTTAGCCTTTGATCTGCAAAGTTATTAACAAATGCAGCCACTTCTGGGGATTTAATTAGTCCTGTAAGGGATTTTTGGTGACTTTCAGGGGAAAGTTTCTCAAAATGATAACAAAACTCTTTCAAAAACCCCCAAACCGCTCTTCTCCTATTAAAAATCAGAAAGCTCTTTGATGGGCATATCAAGAGGATAAGGATGTAGATATGAAGCACCTGTGGTTTCTCACTGGTAAAACAAATGACAGATAAGATCTCGGACTGCTTTGCCATTAAAATTAATCATGCCAAGTATACCTGTACCGATTTCCCCTTCTATATGCTTCGACATCTGTGTAGTTCTTAAAGGTTTCCAGCCTGTCCATCTCCACCAGCTTGCACAGCCCTTTCTATAGACATCATACAAGGAATGAACCTGGCATTGTAATTACTCATCATTAAGGATTGATGCTATCTCTCTTTTAATGAAAGGAGATAACTATTTACGATATTGATTAAGAGATGAACTTGGTGTGTATCTGGTGAGTTACAGGAAGAGTAGGGACTAGACCTCAGGCCATCTGTCCCTGACTAATCAATCTGGTATAATAATTAAGGCCACAGTCCTACAGTCTTCTTTTGTTTGTTTGTTTTTGTTTGTAAAGTTGGTCTGAGAGGGGGCCTAGGATCCCAGGGCGTTAAACGGCCTCTGAGGCAAAAGGCCAATTTCGCCTAGCCCCAAATCATGAATTCCCTTCAGCATTACAACCCTCCAACTCTTCATTCAAATTGCCTCTCTTCCTTGCAGAAGGAAGGTGACCTTGACCTGTTCCATAGCTCTCAACTCTGCTATCAGAAATGGAGCTGAATATGTCATTGAAACCTTTCACTGGGGAGGGGGGAGGAATAAGCAATCTCTATTTTAGGCTGAGGTTTTCTAAAAGCTATAAAGCTAATGATCCCTAGAAGCAGCTCGACTTCACTCTGAAGCTTTGAATAATCTACTTCTGGTGGTAAAAAGGAGCCACAGTAAGTCATGTAGTCCATCCCCCTGTCTCTGGGCTGGATTATGTATTAAAAGTTCCAGAAAGGTGGAGTCATAACAATCCTTATGCTTGATAGCCCTTTAGTGTTTACCAAGCATTTTATATACATCATTTCATTTACTGCTTTTCCCAAATACTTCAAATTAGTTATTACTGTCTCTGTTGTACCAAGCAAATTGAAGGTCAGAGAGGCTGTGACTAGCTGAAAGTCACGCTGCTTGTAAGTGCCAGCTCCTGGGCAGGGACCTTGTCAAATGTCCTTTCTACAACATTACTACAACAAGCTATCTGGCGGATTTTGGTTTTCCCCAGGCAAGGAAATTTCTACTCCTTCCTTTTAGGTCCAACAGCTTTCATGGATGGCTACTGCCGATTTCTCCTGTACCTAAGCCCATGTCCTCTGGTCTCTTCTGATCTAATGCAAGCGGGGTTCCATCCTTTAAAGAATAATCTTAGACTGACCTGAAATTTGTAACAGCAATTCCTGTAGCCCATCTTCCCGAGGCTGAAGACGCCAGGCTTCTTTAGCATCTTTTCACTGGCTTGCGCGTCAACAGGGTCTGCCGTTGGACACGTCACTGAACTGACACATGTTTTCTCACCTGTAATTAAGGGATGATGTCACGTATATCACAGGGTTTTGTGAGGATTAACCCAGAAAATACACAGAAAGTGCACATATGAATTGCACAACAAATCAACATACTTAAATTATTTTTTCCCCTCTTTCTTACCTTTCCTGTATCTTCCTCTCTGGCTTTTTCATCATCCTTGGAGATCCCTGGAGAGACGGTATCCTCCCCACTTATGGGCATAGATGGTAGCCTGGTGCTTTGCTAAGAAAGGGAGACTCTACTTTCGATAAACCTCCCCTAACAAATCGTGAAGATAATCCTAGAAATACTTGAGGAGCACCTCAGAGGTTAGCGTCCCTCTGCTGACTCAATGCCTTTTATTCTTGTATTATCCATGTGCACCAATTATAGGCCTAAAACATAGCCAGGAGGTGCCACCTAACAGCATTTGATTTATTAGTTTTATTAAACATAGATGCCTTTAATGTGGACTTGTTTGTAGCCTGTGCTGGATTTCTAGCTACTTTATCGCATCTATTGGCCAATGTATGAATTATCTTCAAAGGACACGGCTTTTGCTTTTTATCACACTTTCTCTCCAACTACCAAGGAAGAGGTCACTTGGGAGACACATCCTTTCATGGCAAGAAAGTAGCCTCGTAGATCAAACGTGTGTTTGTTCTGGAATGGCGAAGCAGCCAGGCCAGGCCTGGAGGAGGGGCTGACATTGCTCAGAAATCCTCATCAATCACTCACCAAATGGGACCCACAGGTAAAGGCTTTGATGGGAGGGGAGTCTGGGGAATGGAAGTGGGTGGAAGGAGGGAGTACTATAGAGTGGGTAGCACATTTGCTCTGGGGCCGAAGAAGGTTTCAAATTCAAGTATGTTGCAAACCTACTAGCTTGGAGGCAAATCCGTGACCGTCCTGAGCCTCAAATACCTTATCTCTAAAATGGGATTAACACTAGCTCCCTCCCAGCATTCTTGTAAGCCCTGATGAGACTCTTGACACGTATGAATTGACTCCCCATTCCCTTTGCTAATTACAGCCTCACCTGAGGGTCTTAACCCTGAGAGTCGTGTCGATGCAGGAGAGTTTGGTGGGAGGCCCAGGAACCTTTGTTTCCTTGTGGTTTGATGTTCAACACTTACATTCTTCCATCTTTCTCCATTACTTTTTAAGTTGCCTCAAAGTGGTGCCCCTGTTGTAATTCATTCCTGACTTTCCCCCAGCACCTAGCACCCAGAACACATGGTGAGCAAATGTTATTGAAATAAAGTCAAGGGGCTCTTTTTTGCATCGCTGTGATGATTTTGTTTAGTTCTTGGCTGGCTCAGCAGACTCAGGAGGAAGATTCTGAGGGTGTTGGCTGCTGATATTTATTAGCTTTTGTGTTCCAGAAAAGCCTGGCGTTTTGGGAAAGGACACTGGGTGGTGAATTAAGAGACCAAGGGTCCTGGCCTCACCTGAGTGAGCTTGAGCTCTGATTCCGTGTGACCTTGTGAAAGTTGTGTTGGAGAGGAAAACTTTTCCTCTACCCTTCCTGATTCTTTGGCTCATCCAATAATCAAACGAACACAGGACTGGGGTGCCTGGGTGGCTCAGTTCGTTGAGGGTCTGACTCTTGATTTCGGTGCAGGTCACGACCCCAGGGTTGTGGGATCGAGCCCCATGCTCAGCGCTCAGCATGAAGCCTGCTTGAGATTCTCTCTCTCCCTTTGCCCTCTCCCCGACTTGCGCTCTCTTTCAAAAAAAAACAAAAAAAGTTTTAAATTAGCATAGGACCAATTAATATGAGAAAAACAAATTTACAAATGTACATAAGAATATACGGCCCACAGGAAGTCAGGCAATTCAGGTTATTATGCTAAGGATAGGGGATAAGTGTAGGGGTACAGGGCTTCAGAGGGGAGGAAGACAATTCACAGGAAGTTAGGAAGAAGAAAAGCTTGGTAAGGGAGTGTTTGCCATGACAGGCAGAGACCATGGAACGCACAGGGGAATGTGATCTCCCCCAGCTTACCACACCTGTCTTTGTATCTTTGTGGTAACTTTCAGTTATAGCTCTCTTCTCTGGGAGCAGGTCCTCTTTCTACATTCTTTCAGGCAGTTAGGCAGGAGGTAAAAATCTCTTCCTGAGTCTTTTGGGACTTGATTAATTTCAGCTCAACGTAATCAACACGCCCAATGGCGTATTTTGGGGAGACATATTCTGAACCCTGTTAGTTACTTAACCTCCCGAGTCTTGGTGTCTTCATCCAAGAAATGGCGATGACCATAGTATTTACCCGATAAGGTTATTGTGCAGATTATGAGTTACTATATTTAAAACCTTAGAACAGTGCCTGGCTCATAGTGAATGCTGTCTGTGTTTGTTGATCTTACTACAACTATAACTATGACCACTACTATTTCTAACCAGCTATGTCAGCTCCATGATATTGAGAGGACTTGACTCTTCCAGCTCTAATATTCTGTGACTTTGATGAGTCCAGAGGAATAAAAAGGACCAAACAAATGGGGGGGGGGGCACAAGAAAAGCAAGACAAGGCAGAGCTTATGTGCAAGTGGCCTGCAGCTGAGCCTAACCTCTGTGGTTCTGGGCTCTGAATGTATGTGAGTTCTTGATGGTGCCATCCCCTAGGCCTTTGAGGGCAACACTTGTCCACATGCTTGCTTTTCACCCGGGTTGGATGCTGAAGCTAATAGATCGAGTCCTGTGACACACTTAGCAGATAAGCTCTTCTGGCTTACAGAAATGTAAACTCATAAATACTGGAAAAAATTCCAACTCCTTGCAATCGGCAGTAAACCTCAAAGATGTGAGTCAAGGTGGGAGCTTCCATCCCAGGAATGTTCTAGAGAGTTGCAGATCTGGAGGCCGAGGCTTCAACGGGGGGGCCTCAGAATTGCTCAGGTTTTGTTATTCCAAGCAGTTTTCTACCTTGAGGGGGGGAATGGGCCAGGAATAGAAGAGCGGGCTTAGCTGTCATTTTTTTGGCCCTTAGCTCGTTCTGTCATCAAAGACTTAATATTTTGGTAACTAGGACATGCAGGACCGGGTGATGGAAGCAGGTGGGGTTGACAAAGCTTCTTGCTTCAAGCAAAAACTGTCTTTAGGATGGATGGACCGTCAGAGGAATAGCAGAACTAGATACCTACTGTGGAGTTGTGGAATGCAGCCCCGGGAGAAACACCTACCAAGGAGAGAAGCATTTATAACTTTCGTGGGGCGGGGTAAGGACAGAGTAATTTATTGCTGACAAAAGAATGTTTTTCTTCCATCAGAAATAGAATTTATCGTCTGTATGATGTGTCGTATATCCAGACTGGAAAAGCCACATTTTGTTAGAGATGCTTCACCTGGTACATCCACCCCAGACGCCAGAACTATTTAAAAAATCAAAGGAAACATTTCTCTTTAAAATGAATGCAGGCTATTGTTGAAAATGTCTGCATGGACAAATTAAAATCTTTCATAATCTGACTACTGAAGATAGCCCATTAGCATTTTGTTATAATGCTATATATTCTCTGTAATCTTTCCACGGTTCAAAACGGTGCATACACATTTTAATTCTAAGTTTTCAATCTGACGATTAGGCGTAGGCATTTCCATGTGATTAGAAAGGTTCATAAAATGATTGCGATGAGGTTACCATGTACTGTTTGTTTCTATACTGGAATTTACTAAACCATAATAATGCTGGCAAACACTTCATGTCACTCCCCGTGTGCCAGGTACGGTTCCAAGTGTTTTACATACACCAACTCATTTAATTCCCAAAACAACACTGTAAGACTTACATTTAAGATCGCCCGGGTTACAGATGAAGACGACGAGAGGTTAAGTGACTGGTCTGAGGTCACTCAGTTGAGCGATGGGGCCATGATTGGAATGGAAGCAGTCAGTGTTCCAGGGGCTCTTACAGCTCCTCTATACTATTCAGCCACTCGACTACTGTTGGCTCTCATGTTACATTATAGCCCTTCTCCCCTACCTCCTCCTTCTCTATCTTCTTCCCCTTCTTTATCCCTTTTCCCTCCTTCTCCTTCTTTTCTTCCTCCTTCTCCTTCCTCTACTTCATCATCATCATCTCCTCCTTCTTCTTCGTCTTCTTTCTTCTCCTTCTCCTTCTTCGTCTCCTTCTCCTCCTCCTTCTCCTTCCCGCTCTTCCCCCTCTTCCCCCTCCTCCTCCTCCTCCCAATATCTCTCTCTCTCCTTCTCCTTCTTCCTAAAAATAAAACTCTGTGAAGGAAGTGGCCTCTTTTCCTTACAAGCGAGACCTTGGGCTGCTGGACACGGGCAGGCTCTTGGCAGTCAGGCTGGATGCAGGGATAAAGGGGCTGCCCAGCCAGGGGGCTGCTGGGTATGTGGGAGACAGAATTTTGCAAACCCCAGCATGAGAGCCTGTCTGTGGCAGAGTCGAAATTAGAACACTGTTTTCTGACTCTTTCCTACTCTATTTTTCTTTCTACTCCTTTCTGCAAAAAGACACACAAAATCTTTTCTTCGTAAGGAAGGATGATGGAATCTTTTTTAAAACCTGATGTCTAGAATGAGCCTTTGGTGGGTATATTAATTACGGCAGATTATTTTCTCCCTATGTCTGTACTTACGTCTTGGCCGAGCAAGTAACTGGCTTTTCTGAGCTTTGTTAAGTATCGGGAAGGAGTTTTGCACCCTTCTAGTCGCATCGGCAGACGAGACTGATATGCAATCAGGACCGAGCCAAGGGCAGGGGGCAGGCGTGGCTCAACCCTTGTGAAGACTTCTCCCCGCCGAGGCCTGCTTTCCTTCTGACCCTGCTTCCTTGCAAGAAGATCTAGACATCCACCTGTCTCTTGGGCTCTTGAATGCCCTGGGCTCGGCAAGGCATGTGGCAGACCAGGCTCTTTCTGGAGGCTGGCAGAGTCAAGTCTGCTCTTCAGACCCCACCTCCCGTATCTGAGCTCTGGGGACTACGTTCATCAGAAAGCAGTAGGAAGCCTGATCTTGACCATGAATCTAAGGTCCTGCAATCCAGGTTCACCAACAGATTAATTTGTATTTGTATTTCCCTAAACCTGTAATGCCTAGTTCTCAATTGGTTTAGAAGCCACAGGAAGAGGTGTGTAATTAAAAGCCTTTTTCCTTGATCTTTATGTATTGGAGACAAAAAATATTAATGTGAGAGTCATCTCCCCACCTCCAGCCCCAAGCACTTAGGGAACACAGTCTGCCATTGGCATGTCTCCCATTCTCTACGAAGAAAATCTAGCTCGAGAGGCAAATTTCTGAAGCTCCCTGAGGTTCAGTTCTTGCACTTGGGTGATGCAGAACTCCAACAAGGTGCAGGGGCAGGCAGAAAAGAGGAGGAAGAATGGGTGCGTTGCATATCAAATGAGCAGAGATTCACTCACGGTAAGGATGAAAGAACAGGGATGGTTGGGTAGGAGGAACAGAAGGAAAACCAAGAACTCACACAAATGGCCAAGGGACTCTTCGGGGGAAGGATTCAGATCCGTGGGGGTATGTGAGTGGGTATTGAGAATCAGAGGAATGGGGAAAGATAATCTGAAGAAGTGTTTACCGGGAATGATGAATTGAGTTCCTTTGACATTTTTGTTGAGAGAGACACTGGTAAATAGTAAAATTCTGTAAAAACTTGGGGAGATCAGATTTCATTGAATGTGACTTTCTGTGTTGAGTGGCTGTGACGTGGCCTCGGCTGTGACTGGGTTACGTACGTCTCCCCAAATATTTAATTGGGCTCAGGAGATGTTATCGAATGGATATGGAAAAAAAATGCCTTGAAGTATCCTAAGCCCTGGGTCGTGTTGAGGTTGGGTATCTGTCTGTATGTGTTCAGGGGCTCAGGGAGATCTCAACTGGAGCCCGTGCTGTTTTATACTAAAGCTGGGCACCTGGGGACACCTCCCCCCTGCTCCCAGCTGGTGCCTACCTGTTTGAGATACCAAGGATATGTGGAGAAAGACCGTGCCCTGGGGGAAAAAAGATGGAGGGGTAGGAGCCGGGTCAAAGACAAGTAGCAAGAAAGAGGGAAGGGGAAATGTGGACGTCTGTCCTTCAGGAGCCAGACCCGACAATAAACCCGAAGTCTGGCATGAGGGGGTGGCAATAAAAGACGGTGAAACAGAAACATGGGCCTTCACTGGGTGTCACCTTCGCCAGGCAGCACCAGGGAATTCTTGAACACCGCCATCAGCTGTGACAACAGAGGTGATGGGAGGTCTGAGGCCTCTTCCCAGACACCTTGGTCTCAGGCCTCTGTGGCCTCAGCAGCAACCATCACCGGAGGGGCTGAGAGAGTCAGGAGACACCATGTGGAGCCCGAGAGACGTTTGCGATCACACGGGGAAAAGGACACAGAAACGCTCTTCTACGAGAGCCCTAGAATAGGCTAGTGGAGTCTAGGAAACACAGCTTGCTTTTATTTTTATTCTCCCTCTCCACCTGGGTCAGAGACACCTGACATTATCTCAGTGGGTAGAAGGAAAGGAGAAACTTTCAAATAGGTGTCAGCTGCACCGGGCAAAGTTTTGAAGAAGTTGGGCAGGAGCCCCAGCCGGCAGTTACATCTGCGTTCCTGACATTGGGTCTGTAATAGTTGGATTCAAGGCCTCGGCAGATGGACCATTTGCCACGTGTCTGCTTTTCCTGGCTCCTGTTTTCCAACAGCCCTTGCTAACTTGGATCAGGCTATTAACGGATCTGACTCCCATGCAGCCGGCACTTTGCACACATATGCGTCCGCACGCACACAGTTTTCTGGTTATCCGTGCAAGGACACGAACGAGTAGCGGAACAAGGTCCTTGCTCTGGCCTCGCCTGGTTCCCTTCTGCCCGCCTCAAGCAGGCTTGGCTCGCACTGGCACTGCTGGTGAGGATCCTTGACGGACTCTCTCAGGGCCAGGCGGGCACTTAATAGTGCGTCCTGTGGCAGTTTGGGGAGCCAGACGTAAATCGAAGATGCATACCCTGACCTACAGGAGCTGGATGTCACAGGGGGAGTTGCGGGGGCGGGGGGTGGGGTGGGGAGACGATGGTCCCTGAAAAGCCTTGGGTTCATCTCCAAAACCACAAGGCTGCACATCCACATACAGACGGTGCATACTGGCTGTTTTGGGGCGGGGGGGGGGGGCTTCACTAGTGCGAAGTGCATGTTCCAAAGAGACGGTGGCATGTTTAGAGGAGACACTGAGACAGACAGGTACGCGTTAAATCTCCGCAGGGACTTCCGGAACAGGTGACCCCGCCATCAGGCTCCACAGCTCTCCTTGGTCACCTCGTTCGTGGTGGTATGAGGTCCTGTGACGTCTTGTCAGATGTGCACAATGAACGCGTGCCCCATTGGGACCGAGTAATTAGGGAGACTGTAATTATGGAGACCCTCCTTACAGGGTCCTAGGCAAGGACCCAATTGCCCTACGCTATCTTTTCCACAGGGAGGAACAACACGGGGTTGAAGAGAAAGGTAAACCAGTGCCAGCTGGTCTTGTGGGTCCTTTTCATTATTGCGGGCAACGATTGCCCAATGGCAACTTGATTCGAGCGGGAAAGTTCAGCTCTCTCCAGTGTCTGCGAAAGGCAGTTGCAGGAGATGGGTTTCTTTGTGCTGCGGTGTTGGGATTCGGTTTCCACCCCGGAGGCTCGGATCAGAAGCGAAGCATTAAACTTCATCCTCAACTCTTTGCCCCACAGAGTGGTTACAAGATGGCTATGCTTTTAAACCAGGAAAACCAGAACGCGGGATAAAGAAGGATTGTAAGAACTTTTTAGCTTAGGCTGCCTGAGATGTTCCCAATTCTGACATACAGGAGGGTTCTTACTTTGGGTAGGTGTGGGGGAAGTGTATGTAGCCTCTTGGGTTTCTGAAAAAAAAGAGACAGAGAGAAAGAGAGAGAGAGAGTCTCAGAATTCCACTAGCAGACTTTCTATCAACATTTGGAGTTGTGAGAAAAAAATCAGACAAACATCAACCAAACGTTCCTAGAAAAGCAGAGGGGCTGAAAACGGAACTGCAAAGTGTTTTGGCAGTTTGGGATTTGGGAATATTGTTAGCACCCTCCCACTCCAAACACCACCAGATAATTGACTGCCTGTGCCCGGCTGCTTTTTGTTTGCCTCTGAGACAAGTGATTTCGAAGCCTATTACGAGACATTTCTCTCGAAATGCTTCTTTTCCTTATTATTATTTGTGTGTGTGAAGTAGAAATCAGAGTCAGGTCCATGAGGAGGGTGATTTGGCGGGGGGTGGGAGGGGGGCACTGGGTGGCTCAGTCGATTGAGCCTCCAACTTCGGCTCAGGTCACCGGTTTGTGAGTTCGAGCCCCACAACGGCCTCACTGCTGTCAGCTTGTCCGTACGGAGCCTGTTTTGGATCCTCTGTCCTCCTTTCTCTCTGTGCCTCCCCGGCTTGTGGTCTCTCTTCTCAAAAAATAAACAAAACTTAAAAAAAAAAAATTTTGGAAAAAACAAAACAAAAAAAGAGAGTGACTTCGGTTTTAAATGTTTCCAGACAGCCGCCCCCCTGATCCACGCTCCCCAGAAAGGGGCCACGGCTGTAATAGACAAGCCTCGCTTCCCGGCTTTAGTTCCAGGACCCCAAGAAGCTAAGGAGTCAGGAATTCAAGAGTTCGTCTTCTTAAATCATACACCCATCACCAGCTTTGCTGCTCAGATCAGCACGTGATCGATCCTCCCCCCACATCCCCCACGGGAGGCAAACTGGGAGCCTGTGGAAACTGTATTTACTTCAACGTCTACACTTAATGCAGTTTTGAGTCACTGAGCCTGATGGGCTTATTGTCTCCTTTATTCCAAGAAGCCCGGAGTCAGGCCAATCTAAGGCTGGGTGGAAGTGATCAATGCTGCTCCGTTAGCTGGATAGATCGCACAAGGACAGGCTGATATTAAGTGCTCTAAAGCAGGAGGGAAACTCCGGAAAGGTCTGCCGGGGAAGATTTCTGGTTGTATTGGGAACAGACTCAGTGGATTCTTCGAATCGGGGTCCCCAGTGTCAGGAGCAAACACATGATGTGAGTCTTCTACCCTAAAATACACTGGTCTTCCACCGCTGCTAAGGGACAGTGTTGACTCAATTAGGCCATCTAGTGGTGGGACAGAGCCATGGTCGCTAGCATTCCTGCCTTGTGGGGCTGCGGGGGGGGGGGGGGGGGGGAGGCGGCTGGTGGAGGCCGGCGCGGCCGGTAACAATTTATCTGAGTTAATGGTTTCATTTCCTCTCTTCCTCCCACTCTATTTTCTATCTTCTCCATTTTTCCTTTAGGAAACTGAGACCACCTGTCCCCAGCTCCTTTGCTGTCACCGGCTGCCTTTTTGGACCAGTAGAGATTTCTCTTTTCCATTTGGAAACCACACATTATTGCTATCTACACATTGTCACCAAAACCAATTTGTGCAAACTAACAGGCTTATCAGCGCTGCTGAAATGAGATTAAAACTGCTTCCAATGAAACAGATTAAAAACCAGATGAATGAAGCCCTCTAATAAGACATTAAAATAATGACAAGAATGATTAACCAGTATGATATATTGAGCAGTTATGAGGAGTCGGGTGTCCAGGATCAGTAAACTAATAAAAAAGAATCTACCTTTAATTCCCTTTAGTCAGTGAGGTGTAATCATATCAGCATTGTGATGTTTTTAAGTTATTATTTATCTGTGAGAACAATATCACACCTTTCCTCCAAATTGCTCAAAGCTTGTGTGTGAGAGAGAGGGAGAGGGAGAGGGAGAGGGAGAGGGAGAGGGAGAGGGAGATTGCTTTGGGGAGGAGAGCTCTTCTCATTCCAGCTCTTTAAGAATAAAAAGGAATGCTTAATACCCTGCTTGCATTTACACACCGATTATGCAGACACTGTCATATTTGTTTCATCTCTGAGAGTGGCCTATTCATAGCTAGACTGTTTTACACTATATAATCAGTTCGTCAATTATTGCATTATCAAGTCCCATCGAGACAATCTGAACGTGACATTGCTACTGGATAATATCACAATGGGTTGGCTGCGGCTGCCACCTTGGAGTTTGGAGTTGAAGGGAGCCCTTCTGGCCATGCTTCAGCTGGGTTATCCTCCTGCCCGGTTGGGTGTGCGTTCATGAGGGAAGGCATAGGAAGGAAAAGGCAGCCATTTATTGTTCACTGGGGGGGAAAAAGTTAAGTTTATTTATTTATTTCGAGAGAGTGGGAGAGAGAGAATCCCAAGCAGGCTTTGCATTGTCAGTGCTGAGCTGGATGTGGCCAGAACCCACGAACTGTGGGACCATGACCTGAGCCGAAACCAAGAGTCATATGCTCAACCAAATGAACCACCCAGGCACCCTGAGAAGTTTTGGACACTACTAGGTGACAGTGCTATGCTCTGGGGATACAGGTGATTGAGAACTTGGCTCCGCCCTCAGGGAGCCCATAGTTTGGGGGGGGTTGTGGCAAGGAGGAGACAAAACAAGTAAACAATGGTGATGACAAGTAAATAAAGCCATGTGACAAGTGACTCTGATTCATACAGGACCCCATGGATCCCTGAAGGACAGAATAACTCTCTGGAGAAGCAAGAGAAGGGTTCCCAGAGGAGGAGCCCATGGGGCAAGTGTGAAAGAAAGACTTGGTGTTTGCTACAGAGAGAAAGAGAATAGGGAAAATGTGAAATCTATGTACCAATGGACACGAAAGTTGTGTTACAGGAAAAAATGCCTGGTGGCGATGGCAGCCTGGAAAGGCGCAGCAGGGGAGTCTGGGGACAGTCAAGAAAAAGCCTGTATTCCACATGGGGGGGCTGCACATTTTATCCTAAAAGTGATACTTTGCAAGAGTAGCTAGAAGATCCGTCCCGTGTTTTGCAACCATAAGTTTGGTGAGTGCGGAGAATGAGTTAAAAGCAGAAGAGAAATGAGTCAGGGAAATTCTGCTATAGCTATGCAACAGTGAGAAGTCGCAGCCAGGACCAAAACAGGTATGCACTTGCATCTGAACGTAGCCACTAACTAGCCCTGTGATCTTGGGCAAAACCATCTCTGGAATCACAGTGGCCTCATCTGTAAAGTGAAGATAACAATATCTACTTCCTGGGGGTTAGTGGAAAGATCTGAAACAATATAAAATGAGGCCCAGGTGGCTGGCACATGATAAGCGCATAACACATACCTTCGTGTTAAGTCTCCATTAAGACTGCTGGGGGTGTGCGAGGAGATGGGGAAGGATGGCGGGATGTATGGGTATATGTGTGCGTGTCTTACTGTTAGAAAAATTGATAAAATAATACTACATTATCACATTATGTTGAGGATCCAAGGGAATCTGCAATTTAAAAATACATGCTCAGATGGATATATTATTTCTGTCATTGATGTAATCGCACAGATGAGACATTTTTGCAATATTTTAGAGAGCCGGTCGATTGCAAGGAACACCCATGTTACCCATTTCACAGGCAGCCATGAGGACTCAACACTGGTTGTGAAATTCCTTGATTGCCAGAATGTCAGCTCCATGAGGACACTGATGTTCACTGGTATATCCCTAATGCCTAGGGCTCAAAAAATAAATATTTCTTTAATAAACGGATGAATTCTATGAATGATTGCAAAAAACCGTGGAAACATTACTTTGATTACTAGCCAATAGGCTCAAAATATCGTTTCAGTCTTTCCCTCCATTCTCCTCACCAACTAAAATGTTACTCATGAATCCAACATTTAATCAAAATTATTGAGTCCCTGTACATATCCTTGGCCTCGACTTGCCACGTGTGTAGAATGAGGGGTGTGGTACATAGCGATGATTCATCCAGATGTGGCTTCCCCCTGAGCTGACATTACAGTTTCGCGAAGGTGGGCAGTTGAATATCCTGAAGGCTGTAAAATGTGTAGGTTCTTTCCCCCTTTTCCCCTGCACCCCAGTATCACTCCAGCTGAGGTGTGAATGTTGGATATCAAAGACACCAGGTAGAAGGCACTGTCATGGAATAAAGGAGGATGTGTCCTGGGCCCACATGCATTTGGTTTTGCCTCCTGATTCCATCACTTACTAGACATGAGAGTTAAGGCTAGCTCCTCAGCCTTGCTAAGCTGAAATTTCCTCATCGTTAAAAGGAGTCCTCTCAGTAGGAATTAGTAACATTAGGTATGCTAATCATTTCGTGCAGTTGACTCTTAGTATTATATTTTCCTTATGAAAAGATTGCCTCGTGGACAGAATTGATAGCTATGGAAAGACCCTTGTTTTCCAAAGGATGTGACGCTTTGATATCTACAGTTTGCGCCTCCTGTCTGCACAGGTGTCAGAGAAGAAAATTAACTCAACTTTGTTCAGAAAGTGGAAGAATAAACTTGCGGACCTTCTAACAGCTCTTGAAAGTGCTTGTCTTTTCTGGTGGTTTGTTAACATGCAATCAAGTCCAGATTCAGGAACCCACGCATTTGCGAGAGAGCAGTTAGAAATCGACAGGCGGGATACAACACAATGAAGAGAAAAATCTAAAACCAGTATGTGTAAAAAATGCAATCTCACTGTTTAAGATCTCATACGAAAAGGAGTTGAAAGTGGTAAGTCCATTATTTTCACATTCACTGCTGTATTTTACAATCATGTTTAAAAAACTGTAATTTCTGAATTTAATAGAAATTTTAAACGTGTCTTTTGGGTATCACTTTAAAGCTCCCAATCAAGATTTTCTCCTCACTTGAGCCAATCCCACATGTCCAATCTTACCTGTTTCCTTGCCCATCTACAGAAAAAGGAAGAGATTTGTAAAAATTTATCATACCGATGGATACCAATTTTTCTAATCAACATATTTGATTCAAAGACCATATTCAGAGATACTTAAAAACATTTCTATAGTCTACAAATGACTCTACTTGTAGGTGAAGGGGATTAAGAGCACACTCACCTTGATGAACACTGAGTGCATATTGTACACCTGAAACGAATAGAGCAGTGTGGGTTCTCACTACACTGGAATTGAAATTAAAGTTTAAAAAAACCATAAAAAATTCCTGTCTGCAAAAAATCTGCATGCTTACAGAATGTACATTTTATGAAGTGGGCACTTACTCGTGGCGTGAAGACCTACGATCTCCATAAAAGTACATACGCTCCTGAGTTCCCTTGATGAAGAAAGGACTCTCCCTCTAGTTTCTACGATCTACTGTTTGGAAAAAGACTTGAGGATTATTTCTCTAGCCTGCTATCCAGATATAAGAATGAGAGGTGCGGGGCACCGGGGTGGCTCAGTGGGTTGGGCGTCCTACTTAGGCTCAGGTGATGATCTCACAGCTCGTGAGTTCGAGCCCCGCGTCGGGTTTTGTGCCTGGAGCCTGCTTCCGATTCTGTGTCTCCTTCTCTCTCCGCCCCTCCCTCCCCCCTCCTGCTCTGTCTCTCTGTTTCTCAAAATGAATAAACATTAAAAAAATTAAAAAAAAAAGAACGAGAGGTGCACATATGATGAGTCTGAATTATATCATCTTTTTAGGTTCTTTCCAGCTTGAAAGGTATATGTTTCTGTGCATTCAAGTTCTGAAATCTAGGATGAGTCTGCGGCTAGTGTCTCTTACTTTCTGGGCGGTCCCTAAATCAAGAATGTGGGGGCAGGAGCTCTGAGATTAAGGCTTTCTCTGCTATGTTGAGAAAGAAATTGTCTACCAACTAGTCCCTGGGAAGCAAGACTTGTCCCTGAGGTAAGTGTATAATCAAAGGGGAGAAAGGCAGGGGGCACCTGGGTGGTTCAGTTGGTCAGACCTCGTCTTGGGTCATGATCTCCAGTTTGGTGAGTTCCAGCCCCAAGGGGCTCAGTCGGTTAAGCGTCCGACTTCGGCTCAGGTCATGATCTTGCAGTTCATGGGTTCAAGCCCCACACTGGGCTCTGTGCTGACCGCTCAAAGCCTGGAGCCTGCTTTGGATTCTGGGTCTCCCTCTCTCTCTGCCCCTCCCTCGTGCTCTCTCTTTCTCAAAAATAAATAAACATTAAAGAAAATTAAAAACAAAAGAAGGGTGAAAGGGAGTACAAAAGTAGCTAGGATTATATGACTTTTGCAAACATGTATTTATTATGCTGCAAATGTGTTTTTTTATGTGGATGACTATATGAATGAATCTTACTCAACAATTACCTTCAAAATTGGAAGCATTTCTAAAAAATAAGAGTAATGCACATCATGAATGTTCAAGTAAAATGAGGTTTCTTCATAATGATTATAAATGCAGTAGAAATAACAAGTAAATAGTTATTCTTGGTAGATCTTTACACATTTTAGTTTTGGTTGTATTACTCTCTAATACTATGACATGGAAATTTTTCTGAAGAATAGAATTTTGAATATGACTTACGGATCATGTTTTTCAGAGGATTGATTGCAATCTCCTTACATTTTATGGTTGACAAATTTAGAATTGTTGATAGCTTCAATTGACTTCGCTGTAGACTACTTCTCTGTAGTACTGTTTTTGGTTGAGAAAACACTTCAGGTATTGAGGTATCTGGTAAGCTCTGAGTAAATTCTTCTAGATGGAAGGTTTTTTGTTTTTTGTTTTTTGTTTTTTTTTTAAGTTTGATAAATGCTGCCAAATCATCCTTACAGGCGTCTCTGTAGGTTTACAGAGAGCATCGTCAACACAGTACGTGAATAAACTTTTTGATCTTTGCTAATCTGTTAGCTCGAAGAAAAGGGATCTTAATGTAGTTTTACTTTGCATTTCTTCTATTATGAAGAACCTTAACTTCATTTCATATATTTAAGGGTAACATATTATCTCCATTTCTGTGATCATTCTGTTCATATCTTCTAATTCTTTTTAAAATCAGGTTGTTAGACTTTTTCTTAGCATAGAAAATATTCTTAATTCCATTTTCAATATGCAAATATATAAATATTTTATGTCAGATATTTTCATATGTACTGTCTTTTTGCCTCCATTTCTTCAAACATTTTTTACAAAACCTATCAATAAATTATCTGCAACATTTGAGGGCTATCTACAGTTCCTTTCCAGTACAGACTATAAGTCTACTAAAAAAACAAAAACAAAATAAAATCCAAAGGATCTCAATTAGAAGATTTTCCCCAGAGGTAAGGGTAATTAGTAAGTATAGTCATACTATAGATTTGCAAAATTAAATATTTTATACTTTTCATGTCCTATCATTTAGTTTGCTTATTTTTTCTTTTGCTTTTGTGGGATTACATTTTGTCATCTTTCTGGTTTCGAGATTTTTTTTTCCCAATAATTACAATTTGCTACGCATTCCAAAAGCTGAAGTTTGGTGTTGCATCAGCTGAACATTTTGATTAAAGATTTGCACCTCTTTCAAACAAAACACAAGTCAATTTAGAGGACTGCTATACAATAAGGTTCAATGCCATTGTTGGATGGTTGGATCAATCTACAAAGAGTTCTTTAAAAATGAAAACATTTCTAACTTCTGATGATGACAGACAGCAAAGAGAAAAGCATGCCCTGCCATACTGAAACATTTTTTAAGTAAATTCAACAGACCTTTGCCACAAAAGGTTATAATTTAGCTGGCTTTGAATTCAGCTTCTATTTTGACAGTGTTTGGACACACTCATCCGTAATATGTGCGCTACAACCAATTCCAACTAGGGTTCTGCTGCACAGGTTTCTCGATTTAGTTAAAAAATTGCTTTTTATCATGATATTGGGCTCCACCAAAGTTTGCAACATATTATCACTATAACTGCAAGTAACTTTGTCTCTAAGGTTGGGCGTTTTACCCACATTTATAATAGCATTGGCCATGATGGTAAGTTATTTTACCAAGGCAGAATGAACTTCTCAAAGTTTTACTTTGATTTCGTGAATGGGATTTGAAAGACAGTATTGAAATAAACTGATTTTCTATTTGAAGAATCTCATGACACTAATGTAAAACTGACATCATCTGTCAGTGACATTCCCCAGGTAATGGAGCCAGGATTTTTAATAGCCATCATTCCACTTTCACACATAGACAAGTAAAACTTGGAATCAAGAGTGAAATTAATTTAGAAAAATACACATTTGATCCAAATGAAAAGTCATGCTTTCCAGTGTTGTAAATGAACTTGCTACAGCTCTACTTGTGTTACACTGACATTTTTTTTTTTTTTTTTTTGAAGTAGATGTCGATGCTCCCTCAGGATATTTTCATCTTCAGGACACTTGTGTCTTCTAATGATACCAGGTAGATGACAAAAGCAAACCAAAATTCTGCGCAGTGTCCCTTTTCGTCACCAAGTTTATTAAGAATGGAAATTCATTGTTCACCATTTCACTAAATGTGCACTTTTTTTGAGGTCCTAAAAGTCCAGTAAGACAAAGCCTCACTAAACGATAAAATAAATACATGATTGGAGATTTATATCATCCAATAAACAATAAAAGCCGCTGAACAAATGTATTCAGACTATTCTCTCTACGATCTACGGTGGGACTATCAAGTCTATATATCCTACGCATGTTTCACAAATTCCCAACCTATAATTCCCAATGATTCCCTCTGACCCACTGACTGGGAGTAGCCTCATAGTTTCATACAATTCACAGGCCGTGGCACCGGGCATTCTTTGGTCAGAGCACCAATGGCCACTAGCACACTGAGTGGCCAGCAGCCGCAACAACATTAACACTTCTCCCCCTGGGGCCAGACCACAGGTAGCTGTCCCTAGCTACCTCACCGGAACCCACTTCTTGTTAACAGTGAGTGCATGCTGTCCTTGGAGGGAAGGTGTCCGTAGCGTATCTCTGGACAGGGAAAGGAAAAGTAGGTTAGGTTATCACCTATCATCTTTCAGATTTCACGACATGTTCATGAGAATTCTGGATGGTACATACGAACTACACACTTTTAGACAAGACCCTGGCAGAAGCTAGAGGTACAAAATAGAAATGACCAAGCTCATCTTAGTTGATGGTAATGCTTTGCTAAAAAATGAAAGGTCTGGGATCCCTGGGAGACTGTGCAGGGTCTGGGATGATATAAACTGGGAGTGTTGCAGCCAAACTACGACACGTGATCACCCGAATGGTAGGGATTGTTTTCAACGGAAGAAGTTTAACAATTATTCATTGTTGGAGACTAAGTAAAGGGTGAGACATTTAAAGATTCATTTTGTCTACCCAAATGAATAATTAGCAGCAAAGGGCAAATATTAGACTAGTTATAGTTTAATTCAGTGGTTCTCAGATTCTTTGTGTGGTAAACATATAGGTTTGAATACGCAACTAGTGAGCAATAATTATGAAGCAAGGATTGCTACGAGACAGCAGGGTCTCCTGGAGTCTATCAAGTCATTCACAGTTACAGCCCGATTCACTTGGTTGCCCTTCAGCTCTGTGTTACTTTTTGAGCCCAGTTGTTTATTGCTTTGGCTATACTTGTGCTCTGTTAAATACCCAGAAGGCAATGTTCTCGCGCTTTCCTGTAAATAGGCAGTGTTCCTTTGGTGCCTGCGCGATATGAGCTGGGGCTCTCCACTCACCCGTTGGTCTCCTGAGTTGATCTTACCTCTTGCTGCACTTCCGCCAAGGCTCCATCTGACATGCGTTGTCATAACATCACGTATACCCATTGTAGCAAAAGCAATTTTTACGACAAAATGATTTTTTATGAGTTCACCGGTATACAGTGAGAAGAACCTATAATTTAGTCTCAGTTGATTGCAGCAATCCCAATCCTCATTCTCTTGCCTCTGTGGTCCCATCCGAAGCAAATTTACATAATCGGCATGGGACTTTTACACATCCGGAGGGAATTTATCCTTTCTCAGATGGCCACTTAACCGGCAGGGGTAAGGTAAAAGGGAATTTAAAGCTGGTACGATGATAGTTAGCCCAATAAAGACTTGCCTGATTCCTGGTAATTCTTAATCTCAGAATTTATTCTGCTTGTATTATTGTACTAGCAGATTGGGGGGGGAGAGTTCTTCTTACCCTTAGCTTTTATAAGTGCTGTACCAAAGTCTTATAAAAGTGAGTACGTCAATTCCTCATTCAACTTCCAACCTTTGTTTACTAAGTCACATCAAACTTGCGTACAACCAGGGGCGACCAATACGTTGTTACACGTCTGCTACCTCATTCATTCATTCATTTACCATTCAACATTCAGTACATATTTTTTGAATATTTATTTCTTTTGAGAGGAAGAGTGAACAAGTAGGGGAGGGGCAGAGAGAAAGGAAAAGAGAGAATCCCAAGCAGGCTCTGCGTTATGAGCTTGGTGCCCAATGCAGGCTTGATCTCTCGAACCGTGAGACCATGACCTGAGCTGAAATCAAGAGTCAGATGCTTAACCGACTGAGCCACTCAGGCACCCCAACATTCAGTTCCTATTAACTGCACAGCTAACACTTGCCCGTGTACAGTGAAGGTGCTACAAATATAAATAAAACACAACCCCTGACCTCCAGGATTCTAGACGGCTGGTAGGTACAGGAAGGGAAGCAAACCTTTTATAGAGTATGCTCATCGTCATAATCATGGAGCATATAAACTATAATGGACAAACGGAGGAAAATGTCTAGATCTGTGGGGAAGTTTCCATGAGTTCTTCAAAGAGTGAACAGATGCCTGAGTTGAAAATTTTGCCACACTAGGTGGATTGGGAGTGGTGGATGGAAGGATGTTCCAAGCACAGTCAATAGTCATACATGAAGCTATTTATCTAAGCAGCGAGAGCCACTGCTGAGACTCTGACATGCTGTTTCCTCTATTTGGAACACTCATCTCCCCGCACCCTATCCCTTGACCTTGACCTGGCTAGTTCAATCTCATTTCTCAGGTGACTCCATCCAGTAGTCCTTCCGTGACATACAAAGTCTGGTTTTAGTGCCTTTTTTAAAAAATGTGCTTCCATAGTGTCCTGAACTTCTTCTAACTGTAAAAAATAAATTCAAATTTCAAGTTTCAAAAGCTAGCTTCACCCATAAATTCTCAGTTCCTTGAAGACAGGGACTGGAAGACCATGATGTTCATGGATTGCCCTAGTATGTGGCACAGCTTGTGGTGTATAAAAAGCTCTCAGGATTTTGAAAAAAGAAGAAAAAAAAAAAACTATCAAGTCAGGCCACGTAAATTGAGAGGTGATTTTCTCCAAAAGCTGATCAGGGTTCTGTTAGAACCCAGATCAGCCACTGTTTTAATTTTTTTTTAATAGCTCTCCTTTCTCATAAAACTTGGTGTGTGTTCTCCAAAGGACACTTCCGAGTATTTTTCTAATCATTCTTGAGACGGCAAACTGAGACCTTTCCCCTCATAAGATCGCATCAAAATTATAGCTCGACAGTCCGCAAAACAATGAACACCTGATAGCAAAAGTAAGGGGAGGTAGATTCACTAGCTGAGAGATTGCAGCCCATCAGACGGGATGGATGGATGAATACTGACAGATGGAACAGTAAGGGGAGTTGTTCAGACTTGATCACTTGCTAGACGAAGCTATGGTGTAAGTAAGATTGGCCCGCCGATTAGAACCTAGGCATGCTCGCAGCTTGGTGTTGGTAAGTAAGGAGGGTAGAGGGGGGCCGAATAATTGTAGACAGGAAGATTCATCCAAGACGTACCTGTGGAAAGCTATGCCAGGTGCATTCCCCTTCCTCTGTCCTTTCCTGTTCACAGAGTGGCAGGCAAATTGGTATTGCTCTCTAGGGAAACATCTAGATGCTCTTCTGTGAAGACTGAACTTTCTGGGGCAACCTACTGTTGTTGGTTGAGAGTGAAGGCCCAGAGTAAAGGTTTTCTTACACTGGTGCCTGCAGGGAGCACGGTCTAAGGGGTTGCAGACGCTCCCATTCTCATTCCTCATAACCTGGAGGAAAATTGCTGGAGGAGGAGCCCACCCATGTACAAAGACATCTGCCTTCCCATCAAGAAAGAGGCCTGTTGGGAGAATATAGCTAAAAACTCACAGTAAATGCAATCCACTCCATCCCCTTAAAATAATCAGCCTAGTCCTCAATTTCTCCATATAAGAAACACAGAGGGGTCACCGGAAAAGAAGGGAACAAGAGCATGAATGAGAATGGCCAAGATAATAAAGAACAGCTGATCCGGAAGGAAAGAGTGATTACTCATGGACAAAAAGAGGAAAGTGTGCTCTGTGAAAGGCAAAATAAGGGGATATGATTGATCTCCTGGAAATAAGAACTATGACTGCTATGACCAAGACTAGTAGTGATCATCAACTGAGCACTTTGTGTTCCTCCTTCCAAAATATATAGTTATTGTGGGAAGCAGTCGTTGAACCTGGAACTAGGTTTTACAGCGCCATCCCCACCAATCCCCAAATTGCATCTAGGTGAGACCAAATGACAGTTTTCACCAATGGAATGTGAGCAGAGGTGCTGTGTGTCATTTGCATGTCAAAGTTGTTGAGAACCAACTTTGCTTCCTTTCCTCCTTCTGCAATCAGGGGATTGTGAGGCCTTGGGTGATAGAAGCGACTGAGTACGGAAGGATTCAGGATCCTTGAATCTTCCTATGGGGAGGAGTTGCCAGATGAACAGGGACACCTGTGTTTAAAGAGTTCCTGGGGCATGAAGTAAATTGTGGACTGACATTCAAATTTGGGGGGTTATTTATTACAAGAGCAGATAAAGTTGTCCCAACTAATACAACTGATAAGATTTAATTTAAAAAAATCAGTAGATAGGATGATGCGTTGAAGAAATCTCCTAGAATCCAGAACAATTAGGGAAAGAAAAAGAAAACTTGAAAAGATACAGGAGACATGAGGAATTGGTCCGGAAGCTCTAAGCACTAAAATGAGTTTTTAGGAAGAGATAATATAGAAAATTGAAGAGAGAAAATGATCAAAGATGTACTAGAAAAAAAGTTCACAGAGCTAAAGCCTGAGTTTTCAGACTGAAAGGGATCAATGAGGTCCGGCTAAGCCCTAACATAAGATATGTACATGCAAAATTTCGGAAGATTAAGGTTGAAAGGAAGACCTTAAAGTCAATGCATGAAGAAACATTATACATAAGAGAAAAGAATTAGACTGGCTTAGGGTTTCTCAGCAGAATCCTTGTATGCTAACAGGCAATAGAGAAAGACTTCAATATTTTGAGGAAGAACATTTTCAACCTAGGTTTCAATCTAGACCTAGTCAATTCTTAATCACTTGGGAGGGTAAAACCAGGATCTGTCTAGACATTCAAGACCTTAGAAAATCTGCCTCTTATGTACCCTCCCTATTTATTCCAACAAAGTGAGAGAAGTATCAGGAAGGAGGCAACGTGGGGTTCAGGAAACAGTGGGTGTGACTGAGCTAAGAAAATCACAGAGAATCTAAAGATCTGAGCAAGGGGTCTTCTTATTAGCAGAGATGGTTAATGAGTGTATTGTTAAGATGGTTGAACTAGGATTTTCTGTCATTTGTATCTCCAAGTATCTAATTATGTATGGAGGGATTCTCTAGGATTCAGAAATCATTGTGCTAAGGTAGGTCTGACCACCACAGCTCTTTCTTACCTCAGGCTGACCAGTTCTAGACCGTTTGGTCCACACCTTCTAAAATTTGGGACCAGATGTTTTCCACTATGTTTTTCTTGGTATCCTTACTTTCCTGTTTCCTGGACTCAAATCTCACTCCCAAAGTCCCTAACATTTCTCCCACAAAGCTTAGGAGTCTTCATGCAAAAAGTCCCAGGGAGCTGTGCCATTTTCCAGACTTCGTCAGGTAGGTGTGCAGATTAGACTCCTAGATTGACCCCTACTCTGTGTTTTCTAGAGCTTGCAAAGCACGGGCCTCTCAATTCTCCAGGATAAAAATGGTTCTGTGGACAATGCTTCTTCCTAGTCTCTCTTGGAGAGTCAGTCATACAGTGCATTAGCATATTAACAACTCAGAACTCTGCAGTGAAGAAACCTGATTAACTTTGTTTCACCCAGTGTCTCCTAAACATAATTGACCACAGAACCCTGCCTCCCCCTTTTTTTCTACTAACGTACTTCAACATCCCAAGGGGCCTCCCCCTTTTTTTCTATTAACGTACTTCAACATCCCAATGTGTTCTTTGAACACATTTGGACCAATGTTGTTCCAGCAACGAAGCCAATCGGTAGAGTGGTATGCGTACCCGTTGCGTGTTTCCTCTGTGGTATGATTTTAGATTATAAACTACTACATGTCTCAGTCCACTCCGTTCTGGATTGTACTTGGAAGAGGCAGCCATTCTGTCAGTCCCTGATCCAAGATTCCCTGCACCAAGACCTGGTGTTATTTCTACAGCCAAGCAAAGGGAAGGCTGGGGACCCATTCTGAGTTCTGGGGCTCTTGAATACCATACCTGATGATGTATAAAGATGACAGAAACTCATGTCAAGCAACTTCAAAAAGATAGATTGGAAATTACATACATGCCATGAGAGAAAAATCAATGGGGTGACCAGAACAATATACATGCAGAAGCTGAATAAATATTTTTGATGGTGACATGATGATGATTCCAAATAAAGAAGCTCGGAGGCACAGGATCCCAAGGGGGGGGAGAAGGGCAGGGGCACCGAGACTCTGACAATGAGATAATTGACTGTGAGCTTGCTCTTGTGATAGAATGGGCGCGCCGGTCCTTGCCTTCTGGCGGCTCTCACGTGAGCGGTTCTGCTGCTCCCTCGGGTCTGCAGAAGGAGTGGGAGGGCGATGTGTAGAACATCTGCTTAATGGAGGAGATGGGACGCTCTGGCTTTGCTCATTCCTTTGAAGTGAAATTTTAAAAGGGAAGTTAAATTAATTAAATGCAATAGGACTTTGCTGCTTTCCTTTCAAATCAGGTATTTACCGCTGTAGCATTCACCGGCCACTAAACATTTACCACTTGGCTATTCATGTGTACATGAAAGGCAGCGTGCGTGGTGGTTCTAACAGAGACTGACTTGTGTTTGAATCTAGTTCCACCAATCGCTTGCTGTAATTAAGCTAGTAATTGACTAGTCAGGTACCTTTTTGAGCCTTAGTGTGCTTGGTTATGACATGGGGCTCACATCCTCCCCACGGTGCCAGGATGAGGATTAAATAAAACAATGCATGTAAAGCACTTAGCGCACTACCAGGGACATAGTCAGTACTCAGGAAAGAGTTGCTTCTTGTCAGCCGTTCGTGTACCGTCTCCCAACAAAACTGGTCTTTGAGGGTATGGTGTCTCATCTTTTATCGTTGTATCCTAAGGCTTGGAGCCTTGAACATCACACGTAGCAATTAATCGTTAGTTGATAGTCCAAGATTATGCTGGCATAGCTTCAGGGACAATATGGGCAATTACCCACTTCACCTGGAAAATCCAGTCCCCCAAACAGAATTTTTGTTACGATCTAATTTGGTTATCTGCCTAATTAGCCCTTAAATAATGGCCACATCTATCATTCTTGAGGACTGGTATTGGTGCTTCTGCCCCCATCCCCAAAAAGCAGATCCATTTGCCTTAATTCAGTAATCTAGAATCTGCTTTTCCATCCTGTACTTACACAGGCCTGGGGAGGGTGGGTAAGAACCACGTTCCCCTTGAGGGGGCAGAGTTCTCCAAGTTGCCTGCCATCTTTACTGAGTTGCGGGGAATATTTCCAGTTCCTCACCTCACTCTGTCCCTATGGGCCACCCCGGGCTGGCTGGAATGTATTAATGAAGAGCTGAGAAGTCAGGCCATCACCTCACAGTCACACGTATCTACAAAACAGGCGACACGTAGGGAAACACATCTGGATGATGGACTGCAGTTTCCGCTTTCCAGCTGGACTTTTACACGTCGCGTAGAATGGGGGCTCTCGGGACTTGCAAAGCAGCCGTCCATGGGGCTGCTGATATGTCCAGCCCCCCAGGGGAGAGGCAGGGGAGGTGAATGGCAGGAAGGGAGGCTTCCTGGGGGGCCTCTGGACTCCTCTGCCTGCCAATCCCAGCAGCGATGTGGCATCAGCCTACCTCACCCAGCGAGGCTTAATGGCCGCGCTCTGACTTAAAAACACAGTCCCAGGGAAAGCATTAACATTCTGAGCTCAGCTGTGTCAACCCGGTTGCCATGGCAATGCCAGGAAATATATTTTGTGTCCGGTGGTTATTTCTCCACACTAATGAAATGGACATTTTTCTTCAGTGAATTGAATCAAAACTAATTGAGTAGTAATCAGTACAGACCCCGAAGTTCAGGGAAATGTAGTCTGACTAGTGCTTTGTAGAAAGGCAGAAACCATTAACTATCTTCAAATGAGATTTTTTTAATTAGTGGAATCTTAGCAACCTATTACAGGAGGGTGTGAGTGTTATCACACAAAAAGCTCCTCATTTGTTTAGTGCTGGGAGGGGAAATTTATTTTCAATTAATTCAAGTGCTGATAGGGTTCTATGGTTTGGGTGCCTTCCCTTCTCCCCCAATAAATATCCTAAACTGATGTGTTCTTTAGATGGACTTATATATATATATATATATATATATATATACACACACACACACACACACACACACACACACACTTTATATATATTTATATATATAAATATATATAATATATATTAAAGTCCATCTAAAGTCTATACTTTAATATATGTATGTACACACACACACACACATATATATAATTCATATTTTGGATTCTCGGGTGTTTTCAGAGAAGGGTGTTTTTTGCTGAGACCAACTGTTCCTGAAGCCCATTGAATAGTGGAGATAAAAAGGCGATTTCTTTTTGCTTGTTTGTTTTTGATATATCTCAGAGCTAAATCTGTTCAACTGCAAATTGCACTGTGATGTAACACGCCACACAGAGAGGTGGCTGAGAGCCACAGGGTCATGATCTTTGTCCTCGCATATATCTACAGATAATTCTTTGATTAATCTAATAGTTCTTTTTGCTTCAGTTTGGACTGTGGATATAAAGGAAAATACAAGCACAAATGAATCTCTGACGCAGTAATACCCCCTTCTGAGAACATAATATTGTGTATTATTACAAGTAGGTCTTTATCTCCTTTGAATACGGGTCTAGCCCATGGCAAAGAGACATTTGGTTATGTGCAAATGAGTGTCCCCTTCCCTTCGCTGCAATAAACTAGAAAGTTGTCTCTAAATGTGTAAGACAGCTGGCTTGTCAGGTTTGGTCCCATGGTGGGCTAGGGACGGCTAAACGCATTCCCAATTTTAGACGTCCGGATTCTCTTTATTTGCAGAATCTGCTGAGATGCGTCTGAGCTCCCTTTGCCCTCGGAAACTTCTTATGTCCCGTGGCCTTGGGGAACAGGGGTCCCAATCCTTCTTTCCCTCCGTTAAGGTGATCGATCAGCAGCGGGGCATGATTGATTCCAGTCAGGCTGCCTTCTTGAGGTCGGTACCAGAGCCAGCTTAAGGCAGATGGGGTTTGAGGAAATGCACCCCAACATTTGGTAAATGGACAAACAGATGAGTTATCTCCCTGGGACTCGGCGTCTAATGCTTCCACCCAGCACTAAATTCACATTAAACATTGATTGCCCTATAATTTTTAAGAACAGCCGGACTTGGCTGGCACACATTAGTGTTTCCTTGAGGTGAGCTAAAGCTGCCTGGAGTCAGTCTCTCAGCCAGTTGGTGGGATGAGGTGCGGAGGAAGGAGCAGCTAAGGGGAGGGAACAGACTCAGCTTTTCCACGCACGCCTTCCGCTTTCATAGCCTGGGGGTCTAAAGTGGGAGAAGCTGCCTTTCTGTCACCATAGCAACTTCAGTGCGTCACCCTGGGATCAGGGGTTTGAAAAGCAAGGAACTGCCAAGCTTGGAGGAGTTAGGGGTGGTAGAAAGAGGATGGGTTTTTGCTAGAAATAAACACAATAAGGTGGCAGGGCAATAGAGGAGAGTGGATTTATAGTTTATGACATTCCTAAAATATCTTTATTTAATAATGAAAACTTCATTATCCGGGCCTGGGTGGAAGTGTTGCTATGGGCCCTCTGAGGATCCCAGCAAAGATCTTTCATCTTGACAGAAGTTCTAAATTACAACATTAGTGTTCTAACCAAGAGGCTGTTATTGCCTATTTGGTCTGTCCAGGGAAATGAGACACACGTTGCTGGAGAGTGGGTTATTGAAATCTAATAGCTTCGAATATTAAAAATGGGGGCTGGGTTGGGGGGAGGTCTCTCTCTCTCTCTCTCCCCATGAGCTGGGGATAAATTAAGGGATAAACCTGGGATGTTTACCAAAGTTTCATTATTTTTCAGGGAAAAAAAAAGTAATTTATCTTTATTACGGCCAAAGCCATTATTACGTTTCACGTCATTAAGAAACCAACGTAAGGAGACCCCTAAAGCTAATTTTCACACTAACTATATGAACCTATTACGCCTTTATTTTCGGCCCTGGTATTTCTACCTCCTTTTCAGCTGCGCAGCCTGACCTCCAAAAAGTGTTTGGTCTTTGGATGTTTCAAAGACAATTAGGTCTAACTGGCTCCCGGTGTTTGACTAATGGTCAGAACGGATAGCTCTCCAGATCACAGTTCAATTTCCACTCCTTCTGGCGGGGCTGGAAAATGGCCTGGCTGGGCCAGGAAAATCAGAAGAGGCCCACGTGGGTGAGCCGAGGGCTCTCTGCCCTTCTTTCCTTTGCCCCCTCCCTTCTCCCCTCGTATCTCCCCATCCCATGGACACAAATATATTCACCTTCATTTTCTGTCTCCAAAGCCTGTCTCCCAAAAGGGAGGGCAGCTGCCTCTGTTACAATAATAACAATCCAAGAGCGGGCTTGCTATGTGCTAGGCACTTTGTTCAGTGCTTTCAATGTTTTATCTCATGTAAGCCTTGCACCTACTTCTGAGATGTAACTTAGAACTCAGCTCCCAAGTGAGGAAGCTGGAGTCAGAGAAATCAGGCAACTGAGCGAAGACCACATAGTTAATACCTTGCAGCACTGGGCCTTGAATTCAAGCCTTTTCACTCAAAGCCCAGACATGCCGCTCCTCACGCCTATACTGTATTGCCTCCCAAGTATGGCGATGCTGAAAGTTTTCTCCTGCCATATCACCCTTGTATCCCACCCCCATTCCATTAAGGCTTTCCTTAAGAGGAACCCAATATTAAACATTCCTTTGCTTTAAGAAGGAGGTTGGATGTCCCTTTGAAAAATAGAAATGTATTCCTGGGGATAGGGTGGCAAGATTGCTGCCTAACTTTGGTCAGCAATGATGTGTCATTTATTGAGGGGGTTGGGGTATCATACTACACAATAATTTAGTTCTTCTGGAAATACCAAGTGAGATACGGCATTGGAAATGTCTTTTCGAGCCACGTGCCAGACAGGGCCATATC
Organism: Lynx canadensis; assembly: GCF_007474595.2. Taxonomy (NCBI): domain Eukaryota; kingdom Metazoa; phylum Chordata; class Mammalia; order Carnivora; family Felidae; genus Lynx; species Lynx canadensis. The sequence continues at coordinate 33,488,221 of NC_044319.2, forward strand.
CTTACACGTGAGTTAGTATTATGATTATCCAGAAGGGTGTTCACCATGTGACTACAGAAAACTTCACTCATTGGCAGACAGCAGGGTCCTGAGGGGTTACAAATTAGATCGGTCAGCGTGGCTGGAGAGAGAGAAGAAGAAAGGCCCTCTGCTCAGGGCACTGCTGGGAAGTAGGCTGGAGAGAGGCCCTGCAGAGGACACCCTGGGCAAACAAAGAAAGGGCACTAGGTGTGTGTGTGTGGGGGGGGGATGCGTGCGCGGGTATGCAGACATGTGTGCAGCGTGGGCATACATTGTGGAGAAAAAGGGAATAGACAGGCTAAGCTGAGGAAAGGAGGTGGCCTCTGACAAAAGGCAAAGCCAACACTGCGAACCAAATTTTTCCTTTCTCATTCTTCATCCTTTTTCAGGGAAGGGCTTGTGTATCTAATTCAGTGGTTTCCAAACCTGACTGCGGTTTAGAAAGAAGACTTAAGGACCTTCCCAGGCACTACTCAAGACTCCGAGTAAGTAAGCTTGTGGTAGGGCCTGGGGATTCGTACTTTTTAAACACCTTTCTGGGTGACATCTACGGCGTGCTCAGCCTCGGGGCCTGTGCGAACACGCGGCCCGCATGGCTTTTCCATTACACACCCTGCCTTCCCCTCTTCCCTGTGAGACTGCACCTGCTTAACGCCTCCTCACCACAGCTCCTGGGCTGGCATCCCCTCCTCAGCGTGCCTTCCCTGACCTTGTCTGCTCCTTTGTTACGCAACCCAGAGAGCTGAGTTCTCTTCCTTCAGAGCGCTTCTCTCAATTCGTAATTATATTCTTAGAAGGCGAGATTCCATAAACATGAAGCAAAGACTATATTTGTTTTATGGAACACCAGTGCCTCTCTAGTACCTAAAACAGACCGGAACATGGTCTGGTGATTAACAATGTATGTACTTTTTATTGTTTGTCTTGGCCTGGGTTCCCTAGACATTAGGGACGACTGAGGAACTTAATAGCTCTTTATTAGGGAGTGCATTCCAGTGGAAAGAACTGTTAGGATATAAGAAAGCTAAGACAGTAATAGGGAAGAGCAAGCAAGCTGAGCCAGCAACAGCTTTATAACCAGTGCAACGGATGGTCTTCGGCTAGGCTTCCTGAAAGGCCTAGAGAATTAACCATCTCTCTAGGTGGAGGAGAGTAGGGGACTTGTTGGCCTCCCATTGGTCAAAAGTCAACTCGCAAAGCATGAACTTCCCTGCACTTCCTGGTGGCGTCTTGGCTGCGGGTCGAGGGCGCAGGTCCAGGCAGTCAGCACGAGAGTTAGTCCTCCCTCTTTTCTCTCCACTTCATCCTTTTCTCCTCGTCTTCCTAGAACATTGCCAGTGTCGGTCCTTTGGTCCCTTTCTTGCATTCTCTGCCTGTCAGCCAAGACCCTCCATCATAGACCCACACTCTCTATTCGACTTGATTTTCAAGGACGTCCTTTTTAACAGGCTGGCTTCTCTGTACCACACACATGCTTTTGGTCACTCTACGCTTCATGTCCTTTTTAAAAATGCCATTTCCTATCCAGAAGGCAGACGGCTTTCTCTTGATCTCCACGTGTACGGATCCTTTGTATCTTTCAGCGTACATCTCAAGTTTCACATTCACCGGACATCTTCCTGTTATGTGTTGAATTGTACCCCTCTAAAAGATGTTCAAGTCCTCACCCCTGATACCTGTAGATATGATCTTATTTGGAAATGGTTCTTTGCAGAGGATCAAGTCGAGAGGAGATCATTAGAGCGGACCCTAATCCAGTAAGACACCTGTTCTCGTGAGAAGAGGAAACCGGGAGACAGATGTGCACACGAGGAGAATGCCACGTGAACATGAAAGCAGGGATTAGGGCGATGTGTCTCTAAGCCAAGTAATGTCAAAGACGCCAGCAAGCCCCCAGAAGCTAGGGAAGATGGAACAGATTCTCCTCACGGAGAACCTGCCAACACCTAGATTTGGGACTTTTAACCTCTGGAACTGTGAGATAATAAATTTCTGTTATTGAAGCCCCTAATTTCTGCTACTTTGTTAGAGCAGCCCTAACAAACTAAGGCATTTTCTTAGAGTTCTCTAGCTATTACTGCCTTTCTCATTCAACATTTCTAAAGCATCCAGCCTTTACCTCACAATTTAACTTTTTTAAACATTTATTTATTTTTCAGAGAGAGAGAGAGAGAGAGAGAGAGAGACAGAACACAGTGGGGGAGGGGCAGAGAGAGAGAGAGAGGGAGACACAGAATCTGAAGCAGGCTCCAGGCTCTGAGCTGTCAGCACAGAGCCTGATGCGGGGGCTCAAACCCATGAACCGTGAGATCATGCCCTGAGCCGAAGTTGGATGCTTAACTGACTGAGCCACCCAGGCGCCCCTCGACTTAGCATTTAAATATATCCTTGCTTGTATTGTGAACAGTGATTATGTGCATCGTATGTCTTGTTTCCCAGTTAAGCAGCAAGATCTTCAAAGCTACAGACCATGGCTGATACATAGTTCCTAATCCAGAACTAACACGTAGTAGTTGCTCAGTAAATGTCTCTTCCTCAGTCAGGCTGGGCCGTATGAGATTTAGGTCTGTCTGGTAATACGCAGTTCATCCTTATCTTTAGTTACAGTATGTGAGGCCAGTGGATAAGTGTTACTTGGGAAGTCATGTTGCAAGTACTAACAGCCAGGTCCAAGCTGAGCTGCCGTCTTGGCTAACGACTTTAAACGGGAGCCAAGGTATTTAGTTCAGTTGGTGCCAAGAGGCCACGGATACAGGTGGCTGCCTCCTGTTCTCCCAGATGAATACCTAAGGCTGAATGCAGGTTCCCTTGGCAGCTATTTGATTCATTCCCAAGCCATCTGCAAGGCAATGCCAGGCATGTTTCAAAGGGACAGGAAAAGGATGAGTAATAAATATTGTTGTGTTGCCCATTCTTCTCATCTAGAGGGCACCAAGGCTTGCCTCGTGAATGGGGTAGGTAGGCTGGGTTGACCCAACATTCCTGGTCCTGGATTAACACTATTCACAAGAAGCGTGTTGGGTTCTAGCCAGCCAAGAAGTACCTGTATTTTAACCCTGAAATTCTCACATCTCCGGATTCTGGAAAGACCTCAGAGGGATCAAAAATCTACTGGCAGACCATCTAAGACCCGATTTCTTAGAGCTAGAGACCTAATATGTCTTTCAACATATTTTACATCAGGAGACCTGGCCAAGGAATATGTGTCTACACTTAGGGATGGCCTCTTTTCTTGATGGCTTTTCATAACTAAGTTTGTCATGAGAGTACACAGGTTATTAAGCAGGATATGGCAGCTACTGTCCATTTGCTAACATTTTCCCAAGCTGGTTCAGACAGTGGCCCACTTCCGACGGCAGTGTCTTACGTTGATGACCAGGCCAACTGGACCACTGTCCCCATTCGAAAGAGTCTGAGTGGAAGGCACCCCGGTGGCACTCCCACAACAGTGGCCTCTGCAGAGCAGGAGCTTTCTTTCAGGTCAGATCCTCCTTGCCTTTCTTGTTCTCTCTCCAACCTGCCTCAAGAAAAACACTGCTTTTTCTTTTTTCACTTATGCCCCCTAAGCTCTGGTCCTGCCTGCTAAGGACCACGTAATGTGAATTTCAAGCTGTGTAGAGCTAGGCTTTCAACCCCGGCCAGCTCAGGTCATTGGGCATGGTGAACTTCTATAGTCCTGGGGAGAAGCGCTAACCAGGCTGTTGAAAGTGATAAGGAGAACAATCATCATGAGAACTGCCACTGCCCGAAACACAGAGCTTGTCACTGAAAACGACACCTGACTAGAGCTTACGTTGAAGTGAGCCCTGAGCTTCTTCAGAGAGAAAAGAGGTGCCAGTCACATAATAGGCATGATCCCAACCACTAGGATCTTCGGGAATGTATGGATAATGCCTTCTTGTTCAAAACCATTTGGATAAAATAAAATATATCCACTTTTCGCAGGGAATTGAACGGATTTTTTAAGGGATCATCAAAAGTAGAAAGGTAGAGTGATAGGAAGGTTTTTTTCAAGATTGGAGAATGACGCCAGCTTGGGTTAAAGCTGTTTTGAAGGTAGGGACTCCTAACACTAAGTTGGGTTCTCTAAGCATTTATAATGCTGTGCAACCTAGTAAACCTTTGCAACTCATCGGGCCCATGCTCCTCTTACCTGTTCTTATTGCATTTTCCTCTTTGAAAATAAGCCCACCTCTCCAATGAAGTGGAGAGTTGGGATGAGTCACTTTGAATGACAGGCATAGTAGAGCTATTTTTACTGTTTAGATGGATCCTGGAATAAATGAGTTTAGAAAGCTAAGAATCGTTTACTTTTTAAGGGGGTTAAATTTGGAGTAACATAGAGGTGAACCTAAAAAGATAAATTTCTAAGTACACGGTTGATAAGATACGTTGGCTTTGGAGCTGAGTTCTTATCTCTCTTTCTAGATGGAATGCCAGTATGTTGAGCTATTAACACTGCCCTGTGAAGGTTTTCATGATAGTTCAGTGAAATGAGAATATGACAACCGGGGTTGGCACTGACACAAGACTGGAATGAAGAGCCTCCTCAAATTTTGCATCCAAGCACCTCTTTTACTCAGTCCTGTTAAAAATACCCAGCATGAGGTTTGGCACAGAACTAGATATTCAGAGTCCCGACTTCCTCGATCTTAGTTGATGGAATTGTTCAGACGACTTATGCCCTAACCTCTTATGTTCCACCCTGGGCCCATCAGTGTTTCCCATTCTCCTCCTCTAGGTGTCCAAGTCTGATGCATAACCAGGGTCCCAGCCAGCGTAAGTCTGCGTGCGGATGGAGAAAGCGAGATTTTGAGTCTTTGGGAAGAGTCCAAACAATTGCACAATTTTAAGGTCAATGCTGTCTATCTTGCCCTCTGGCAGGACGAGGAACCAGGTGGCGGAGTTCATCTCTGGCACCAGTGGCAAAGGCAGTTTTAAAGGAAATGTTGAGACTACGGTGTAGGTCCTTAAGAAGTCTTGGGTTAGGGCAGGAAGACTTTTCATCTCCTTGGTTCCCATGAGAGTGAGCCTCTCCCCTGAATTGACTCGGAAGAGCCCAACGGCCTGTGTTTAAATCTAGGCCTGCCCCCCTGCTGCGTGACCTTGAACGTGTTGTATGACCTTTCTATGTCTCAACGTGCTCATCTGTGAGAGGGGCATAACGTGACATCAATTTCATAGAGGATGCGAGGAGTACGTTTAAAGATCTAGTGTGGCATACATAGTAAGCTCTCAGTAAGTGTTATTCGGTGACATTATTATTATGTCAATGACCACATAGAAGAGGAGGGCTGTAACTCAGCCAGAGAAATGATCCTACACAGGAATCGACCGCTTTATGGACACTTGTTATGCAGAGGGGGATGATTTGGCTTCAGAAAAAAAAAAAAAAAATTGCGGCACAGGAGAATTTTAAACAACGCACCCTCCACTGCATTTAAAATATGACTCAAGGGGCGCCTGGGTGGCGCAGTCGGTTAAGCGTCCGACATCAGCCAGGTCACGATCTCACGGTCTGTGAGTTCGAGCCCTGCGTCGGGCTCTGGGCTGATGGCTCGGAGCCTGGAGCCTGTTTCCGATTCTGTGTCTCCCTCTCTCTCTGCCCCTCCCCTGTTCATGCTCTGTCTCTCTCTGTCCCAAAAATAAATAAAAAACGTTGAAAAAAAAATTAAAAAAAAAATAAAATATGACTCATTTCTCCAATCTAATTTACACCCTTTATTTAGAAACACACCTTTTGTTAGAACAGCGCACACCTGTGATGGGTATTAACGGCATCCACTGCAGAAACTCGAGTTAAGAAACAGGAAGAAATGAAAGGACCTAATATTAATGAAATACCAATCATGCGCTAGGGAGACATACCTTATTTTATTAATTTTTCTAAAGAGTCATACAAAGTGCCTCATGTCTCTTTCGCAGATGTGAAAGAAGTAAAATTTTCCAAGGTCAGAAAGCTGGTAGATGTCAGAGCTGTTGATGCTCATTCTATTGGGCCATGGAACTCTTGACGAGAGCAATCTGTTTTTAAGGTTTATGTATTTATTGGGGCGCCTGGGTGGTTCAGTCGCTTAAGCGGCCAACTTTGGCTCAGGTCATGATCTCACGGTTCGTGGGTTCCAGCCCCGTGTCGGGCTCTGTGCTGACAGCTTGGAGCCTGGAGCCTGCTTGGGATTCTGTGTCTCCTTCTCTCTCTGCCCCTCCCCTGCTCGCGCTCTGTTCTCACTCTGTCTCTCAAAAATAAATAAGTGTAATTAAAGTTTATTTATTTATTTTGAGAGAGAGATGGGGGTGGGGTGGGGAGAGAGAGAGAGAGACATCGCATGGGCATGCACATGAGTGGGGGAGGAGCAGAGAGAGAGAGAGAGAGAGAGAACCCCAAGTAGGCTCCAAATTGTCAGCGCAGAGCCCGACTTGGGGCTCAAACTCACAGACCATGAGATCATGACCTGAGCAGAAACCAAGAGCTGGACACTTAACTGACTGAGCCACCAAGGCAAACTGATGAGAGTAATCTTTATTCTTTTTCATAGTCTTTTCCTATGTCCCCCTTGCCACCCCCTTCCCGTTCACCCTGTTGTCCTTGAACTCTCACCCAAGGACTCCCTATGCCTCTCAAAGGAGAAAAAATGAGCCTCATTGGCTCGGGAACACATTTATTTGGGGTGTGGGAGAACAGCATGATGGACAATAGCCACGATACAATGCTGTCGTGCAGCTTAATTAAATTAGCTCAGGATAATGGTATATCCTGAAACGGGAACGCATCCATTGATGCTGTTATTATTATCAAGGACACGAATGGCCCATTGAGGATTGATGAGAGAATAAACTGTCCATATGCTGTGAACCATAAGGAAACAATTGATAGGAAAAACCTTAGTGAGGAACTTTGGATGGGATTGATAATGCATCCTCCACGATAAAACACACACACGCACACACACATGCATAGTAAAAGGGATGTATGCTTGGCATCTGGTTAATCAATGAACTGTGAAGGGACTGAGACAATAAAGTGAGCAGGTTCCACATTTATATTATAATATGATATGTTTATAGGATGGGAACACTCAAAAGTGATTCTGGCAGCAATGTATAGGATCTATTTTAATTGAGTTCATGTTCTGCAGCAGACGCACAGACTTCATCCATCACTCAAAGAAGGGGGTCATAGGAAGGGAAGATTTTGGCCTCGTCTGCCCCTAGAAGTGGCCTTCCGTTTTTACTAGACGTAACGTGTACAATGCATTATTTTAGCCGTTGACTATTTAGCCAGGCAAGTTGTTTAGGAAGACACAAGCCTTGGCTGCCCTGTCTATACCCAAAGGATGTTAAAATAAAATATGCATATCTTAATGCCTTCCTGAAGTCATAAGCATGTTCTGGTTCACCAGGGATCCGTCTCTGCTGGTATGATCTATGGTGTTATGGACAGAGGGGAGGTAGCTGCAGCCAATTATACCCGTGGAGCAAATCCGGGGAAGAAAAGATGTATTACAGGCACAAGGAATGATTTGCTGCTGAAAAGGGCTCCATTAGCCCAGGAAAGAGGTTAGAGGGAAAAGGTTCACAGCATAAGGATGCAGATACGTGCCAGGGAATGTCACGAAGGGCTGCCAAGGGTGAGACAGAGGGGAACTCCCCACCTGGAAAATGTTCCTCCTGATGGCAATCTGTTCCAGGTGAAATCAAATGGTTTGCAACAATGTGCTGGGAATCGCAAACGTTTTGTGGGTTGGGGACGCGAAATTACTCAGCGAGCAGGCCTTATGCATGTAGCCTGTGGACGGCTTATGAGTATTGATCTTGAATCTTGATGGGACCCACTGGGTTTGCGCTCAGGCCCACACATTCAAAACGGAGATAGTCCCCCCAGCCCATTCAAGTGAAGGGAGCAGGATTCGCCCTCTGACAGTCGCCCTACCGTCAAGCTCTGACAAGTCTCTGAAAGTGCCCGGCCCCGGACTTCTCTGGTATTCCACTCCAGGGGCCCTAACCAGGATGAGGATGGGAGGTCTACCTCTCACTGAGTTGTATATTTATGTCGAACGGTTTGGGGGTACCTACTCTGTGCCAGGCTCCGTGCTGACTTCTGGGAATAGAGTTCTGCTCACAGTGCTTATTTATAGCTAGGGGTAGAGAGAGTTGGATCAGTAATTATAGTGACGTGTGATCAGTTCTCAGATAGAAGAAATACAAGTTTCCATGGGAGCAAATAGCAGGGACGCCTCATCCGGACTCCAAGAGAGAGAAAGGCTTCCCAGGGCAACAGTGTTGAAGTTGGGAAAACACAAACAAAAACAAAAAAAGGAACTATTTCACAAAACCGCTCACCATCCTTTGAAAGGGCAATGTCAGCTCTTCACCCCCACCCCTTCCCTTCGCCTCATGCCCTCCGGCCCTGAGGAAATCCCTAGAGGTTCCCGAAAGGGCCACGCTGTCTCACGTCTTTGAGCCTTTCTATTCTGGTGTGAGCCTTTCTATTCTGGAGCCTTTTCACGAGTCAGTTCCTATCTATCCTTTGAAACTCTTTTCATCAGGTAGTCTACAAAAGCCAGCTTGCAGGGTAGTTATTGCTGTCACCTCGCGCACAGGAGTCGGTCTGATTCTGCCCCTGAGTTGTGAATTCTTGGGCCAGTGACTCCACTTTGCTGAGCCCCGTGTTCTAATTTGCAAAATGGGAGTAATAAAAGTACTCACTACGGGGATTTGAAGGGACCTAATAAATGGTGGTCCTCCTTTCCATCCAAGTTTTGGATACATTGGAATATATGACAAAATAATAAAGCAGATGAGAAACTAAGCATGCACGTTTTTAGTGATTAAGCTGCTACTAAAGAAAATGGTTGTTACTATATTTTATTGACCGTAGGATGTCCTTTCTGTTCACATTGAACATCCTTGTTTCTTTCTTCTTAAAATTATTTTTAAATGTTTATATATTTTTGAGAGAGAGACAGAGTGTGAGCGGGGGTGGGGAGGGGCAGAGAGAGAGGGAGACACAGAATCCAAAGCAGGATTCGGACTCTGAGCTGTCAGCGCAGAGCCCATCGTGGGGGGTTGAACTCACCAACCACGAGATCATGACCTGAGCCGAAGTCGGATGCTTCACCGACAGAGCCACCCAGGGGCCCCTCACATTGAACATCTTGGGACTGAAGGTGCATTTTGCAATCAACGGCATCTTACCATTGCTTCCGGCCAGGTGGCCGTCATGACATTATCGGTACCTGTACACACGCGAACTTGAGTTACTCTTGCGGGCAAGACCAGGCCACTGAACCTCTGGATGTTTCTGCCAATAAACTACTGAAGATCATTTACGGAAGGAACGTAAGCCCTGGTTGTTGCCTAAAAACCTTCTACTGACGCCTTCGAAAGGGTAAAGTGCCAGCATTACCATCGGCAGAATGGATGTCTGTAGAAGCAAATCACAGAGCGCTTTGAGTCCTGTACGACATCTTGCCGGCAAAAAGGAAAAGGTAGAACTACGAATTAAAGATGTATGGGGCGCCTGGGTGGCGCAGTCGGTTAAGCGTCCGACTTCAGCCAGGTCACGATCTCGCGGTCCGTGAGTTCGAGCCCCGCGTCGGGCTCTGGGCTGATGGCTCAGAGCCTGGAGCCTGTTTCCGATTCTGTGTCTCCCTCTCTCTCTGCCCCTCCCCCGTTCATGCTCTGTCTCTCTCTGTCCCAAAAATAAATAAAAAACGTTGAAAAAAAAAAAAAGATGTAGATGACTCTGGGTCAAAACATTTTAGACTCTGGGGGTGGGAGCCTGGGTGGTTCAGTCAGTCAAACAGCTGACTCTTGGTTTTCCCTCAGGCCATTATCTCCTGGTTCAGGGGATCGAGCCCTGTGTCTGGCTCTGTGCTGACAGCTCAGAGCCTGCTTGGGATCCTGTCTCTTCCTCTCTCTCTCTGCCCCTCCCCCGCTTGTAAACGTGTGCTTGCTGTCTCTCTCAAAATAAATACACTTAAAAAAAACAAAACAGGCTCTTATGTGGATCTTGAGAAACTTAACAGAAACCCATGGGGGAGGGGATGGAAAAGAAAAAAAAAAAAAAGAGGTTAGAGTGGGAGAGAGCCAAAGCATAAGAGACTCTTAAAAACTGAGAACAAGCTGAGGGTTGATGGGGGGTGGGAGGGAGGGGAGGGTGGGTGATGGGTATTGAGGAGGGCACCTTTTGGGATGAGCACTGGGTGTTGTATGGAAACCCATTTGACAATAAATTTCATATATTGAAAAAAAATAAAAAAATAAAAAAACAAAACAAACCAAAACAAAAAAAACAGGCTCTGTAAATTTTTTAGAAAAATGATGACCAACTTATTTTCCTTTTTATGCATGCAGAAGAGTGATAGCTCACAAACACTAAAATACGTCTAAAAGAAACAGTCTCATTCAACAGGTATTAAAAAATTCAAAGTGATAGAAAGGATTGCATTGCTTAATTATTAGTCTTTTACTTTCTTTGTGGTACATGAAATAACGGGTCAGCCTTCCACTTGATGGTGTCTTCTACGAGATGAAATACAATGTATCTGCGAGCGAGCCGGCTTCCAAATGCTGAACCATAGAGCTAAGCCACTTTATCCATGAGGACCAGAGCCCAGTGTGTTATAGTCTATAGGGGCAGGGCGGAATTATGCTTCCTGTGAGAAGCTTGTTCCACAGAAAAGGGAAGCAGAAGAAGGAGCTAGATTGTACGTCTAATTCCTTCTCCCAAACCCACAAATCAGATTAAGTCGCTCTTTCTCTGTGAGGTGGGTGGAGAGAGTTTAGGAGTGTTATGCACACAGAGTTGTCTCCATGTGGAAGGAAAGATCAGAGGTGGCAAGAAGTGTCTCACAGGTTTTGTGTGGAAGTGAAATAAAATGGGTATTTTAAACATTGCTCGATTGTCTTTCTAGCATTCAGTGTTATTGATGAGAAGTTTGATGTCAGTCTGATTCTTGTTGTTCTATCATTTTTTCTGTTTTATTTTGCTCCCCCCATCCTTTTTAGAAGGTTTATTTTCTCCTTGGTCTTAGTGTTCTGAAATTTCAAAAAGGTCTGTGGAGGTATGGGTCTTTATTTTTCACTTTAAACTGCTTAGGATTTTGTTAGCACTTAAACTTTGAAATTAATGTGTCTGCTCATTTCTGGGAAATCGACTGTTACTCATTTGACAATCTCCTCTCCTCTGTTTTTCAGATCTAAGTCTCTGGAACTCCTCTTACTCAATGCTGGATCTCCTGGACTGAATGCCTATGTCTCTTATCCTTTCCATTTTTTCCATTTTTCCATTTTTTAAGGCTGCCCCCCCCCCTTCATTTCCAACAGTTTCCTCTTCTCTTCTCTTCTCTTCTCTTCTCTTCTCTTCTCTTCTCTCTTCTCTTCCTTTCCCTCACTTCCCCTCCCTTCCCTCCTCTACTCATCTCTTTTCAGGTAGGCTCCATGCTCAACATGGGACTTGCACTCACTACCCTGAGATCAAAAGTCACATGCTCTACTGACTGAGCCAGCCAGGCATTCCCTCCAATACTTTTCTTATTATTTCTTTTCTCATAGCATCTTCCCCTTGTTTTACAGATGTAGTATTTTCCCGAACCTCTCTGGAGACTTTTGGCAGACTGGAGGAAGTCAGAGATGTAAAGCAAAATGGGTTTGGAGCTCGTATGGTGGACGGTTTATTCTACTGATGTGGTTCTGAATGCTTCCCTGGTTTCAGGCTTCACGACTTCTTGAGGTAACACATCTCACATTGGCAACTTGAAAACCTGCTGCCTTCTGATGCTTCATCTCTCTCTGGATATCTTGGCTAGGAAGGCTCACATACCTTCCTGGCACCCTGAACTTCCCAGGGTCAGAGCATATACTTACTGAGCAGCTACTATGTGCTAGAACCTCTCCTTTCTCCTTTGATCCAGCATCTGGGTCATGGTGTGCATTCAGTAAGTGCTTACAGAATCTATGATTTTATTTAAATGGATTTCAATAACTGTCTACTGAATATCTCCTGTTTATGTACCCAGCAGAATACAAAGCGTTGTGTGTCATTAAACACAAAAACACCACCAACAAAAAAGTCACAGCCAACGTCATTGTGGAACTTAGAGTTCAGTAGAGGAATTAAGCCAGCAGGAGGAACCAAACTGAATAACAATACAAGACGGTATTCAGATAAGACATGTCAGAATGCAGTCTTCAGATGAAGTGCACAGAAGGCAGATGCTGCCGGATGTAAGTGTTGGAGCAGGCTTCTGGAAGGATGAGCCCTTTGAAGGGGCCATTCCCATCAGGGGGCCACCAGAGGTCAATCTTCACAGACAAGAGCTATGTGGACCTGTCACTTCCTAGTCATTGTCATTCACACAGTGTTATTTACATCACGTGTCTTCCTCCCAGCCTATGGCGACGAGGAGGCACGGTCCAGGGCACTAAATACGCTTTGCCACTTCCTGCTTGGTTCCATCACTGACACGGGTGGTGATCATGCACCCAGCGACAGTCTTTTGAGCTGGGGCAGCAGTAGCTTTGTGGGAATGTGGCCATTCTTTTCCCCCTCTTGCTCTCTGTTCATATCTCGGGCTACAGACGAGCCCATCGATTGCCATCTCTTTGATTTGTATTCCTCTGATGCCTTGTTATTTTTTTCATCCTTGTTTCCCTTTTCTGCCTAATGGCAGGTGGCAGTCAGTTGGACAGGACTCAAGCCACAGCTATTTCTCCTTCTGCCCGGATTTCTTATATTACTTCTACCAAAAGCTATTAAATGTTGCTGTTGACATTTTCTTGTTGGCCACATGACAATCACAACACTCAGATCTCCAGCCAAACACCTGCTCAGGAAATATGTTGCTGAGAAACTTGAAGCCTTTCTTCTCTCTGTCATTCTTATCCCACACCCCTGGGCGACATTGACTCCATAGCGTGGCTCTGAAGTTTACACTTTTTAGCCTGGCGCTTACAACCTTCACGGCCAGGTCCGTGTCTACTTCGCCAAGGTACTTCTTCCCTAGGTACCTTCTCACATTTGACGGGGATGTCTAAGTCGCAGGGCTTAGGTAAGGGGCTGGTTTGGAACCGGAGCCCGTCTCTGATTTTTAGTCCAATGTGAGTTTCTTCCCACCATCCAGTCTGCCTGACTTTTTCCTCTGCTGCCAGTGGGGTCATCTCTTCCTGGTTTGATCCTATAGCGTGTGTTGCCTGGGCCTCTCAAGTGACTCTTCTGGGGAGGATGGTAATTTTATTTTATTTTTTTCAATGGTCATACAGTAAAATTGACCTTTTTTTCTTTCAGGGTACAGTTCCAAGAATTTTGACATATATATAGACTTGTGTAACTATATCATACACAGGATACAAAAGAGTTCCAGCACCCCCTAAAAATCCTTTGTTATCCCTTTTTAGTTGAGATGTAATTGACATATAGCATTGTATAAGTGTGAGGCGTAAAATGCCTTGATTTAACACAATTACATATTGCAACACGATTACTCCCATAGCGTTAAACACATCAGGTAAGTATCATCTCCTTTTTGTGGCGAGAACATTTAGGGTCTAGTCTCCTGATAGCTTTCAAGTATGTAATGCAGTGTTGTTAACTATACTCACAATGCTGTGCATTAGAAACCCAGAACTTATTCATCTTCAAAGTCCAAGTTCATACCCTTTGAGCAACATCGCCCCAGTGCTCCCGCCCCCAGCCCCTGGTAACCACGGTTCTACTCTGTTTCCATGCATTCAGCTCTTTTCGATTCTCAAGCGACACTTAATCACATATGCCCTGTATTCTTGGTTAAGTTCATCCAGAGTTGGTATTTAGCTGGCATGTTCCAGTGTGGTTATACAGGTGGTTAAGATATCGAAAGACTTATGGGGCGCCTGGGTGGCTCAGTCGGTTAAGCGTCCAACTTCGGCCAGGTCACGATCTCGCGGTCCGTGAGTTCGAGCCCCGCGTCGGGCTCTGTGCTGACCACTCAGAGCCTGGAGCCTGTTTCAGATTCTGTGTCTCCCTCTCTCTGACCCTCCCCCGTTCATGCTCTGTCTCTTTCTCTGTCTCAAAAATAAATAAACGTTTAAAAAAAAAAGATATCGAAAGGCTTCTGTGGTGGTGTGTAAATAACCATTACTCTGAATCCCTAAGTAACCTGCCCCCACCATCATCCTGGCTGTACCGGTCCCCACTCTGGGACCTTCTCAGACCTTCTTGTCATCTTGCTATTAGACTTACACCTGGCTCCGTAAGGGGCCCCCTATCCCTAGTCCTATGGCTGGTGTTTGTTTTTACCGGTTGACACCCATACTGTTTGGGTTGTTAGCTATTTTGAACAGCAGTCGTGATGTTGTGTGCTTCTCATGTGAACAGGGGCAAAGCTCATCAGCCTGTGCGGCCAGCAAAATGGTACCAATATGGATACCCAGCTTGAGACTTTCCACCCTCAAAGTTGCTGGGTTTCAGCAGTATCTGTTTTGATTTCTCTCGCCCCAGGGGAACTCGGAGGAGGTGAACCAGTCTTCCTGCTTACCTCCTCTGCCACCGCCCTCACTGTCCTCCTAGCCACAGCTCCATGAGTGTCTGCATCGCTAATATTCTTTTTTTTAAAAATTTTTAAAATGTTTTTATTTATTTTTGAGACAGAGAGAGACAGAGCACGAGCGGGAGAGGGGCAGAGAGAGAGGGAGACACAGAATCGGAAGCAGGCTCCAGGCTCCGAGCTGTCAGCACAGAGCCCGACGTGGGGCTCAAACCCACGGACTGTGAGATCATGACCTGAGCCGAAGTCGGGCGCTCAACCAACTGAGCCACCCAGGCGCCCCTAGAAGGTCTTTTAGGGGTAGATCCCACAGTCCTCCATTGTGGTTTGGCCTTCATTAGGTTCTTCCTCAAACTCATCCCCAAATTTCAGAAAAGTCTATTCCTCTCTGGACATCAACACTGAGAAGTGAAGGTGTTTTGTTTTGTTTTGTTTTTTCCCCTCTAGAGAAGGTCCCCATTCCCACATGAATCAACCTGTGAAAATGAACACTGGGGAAGGAAAAGCATCAGTCTCCCATCAGAAATTTCTGTTTAGGTTCAGCCAGGATCTCCTCTTGCCATTCTCACACCTGACTGTCACTTTATTGGGGGCAGAAAGGATTCCCCCCCCTTTATATTCTCCCGTATCATCTAATATAGGACTAGGTAGCTCATAGACATTGAATATAACTTCATTGAGTGAATGAAGGGATACATTCATTTCTCTGGTGGGTAACATCAGAACTTATTACACTAGGGGCTTCCTATTCTGCTGTGTGTCCTAAGGCTTCAGAGATCTCATGAGCCTCTTATTATAAGCAAAGATTCTATGTATGTGAGGGGTTTTTTTTAGGAAGCCTATAGCTTTTCCCCCCCTGAGGATTTTCATACAAGCCTATGCCCTTCTACCTTTAAGGTGCATCTTGGGAATCTTCAAGGGGGTTATCTTAGATGAGAATTCATGATTCTTAGTGTCTCAAAGTCTGACTGAATCTGGAAGTATGTGGAAGTGGGTGCCTAGGTAAAAACAGACAACTCTCCAGATTATTCTGTCTTAGAAGAAAGGACTCAATGCTTTGCTTACTTACTGGTCAGATCCGGCACTGCCTCTTGGCCTGGGCTTTACTGATGTAGAATCTTCTTTGTGACTGCTGTCCCTTGTCAGCTTGGCAGTCTACCAAGTCATGCTCATTGCCTGGTCTATCTGTGTCGTTGTTATCAACGTCACCACTGATGTCAAATAAGCTGTCTGTGCTTGCTGTTTAGATCATCTATTTTGGGGAATCAATGGAAAGCTCCCCAAACACATGCCTGAGTCCTGTTCTTCAGAGCCACACTCAGAGGGGGCCTTGAACAAAAAAAAGGTGAGTCATGTTAATGACATCTCGGGTTGAAAACATACTTGAGGTTATCCTTTAGAAGTCTTACAAGCCGAAAACCAGCCTACCCCGAACCCGCGATGCCTTTATTAGACTAAGATACTGTCCAAGTAAACTTTTCAAAGTGGGAATGGGGATGGGGATTTTCAATCCTGAAGCGTTTTATCAAACCGATGTCATTAGAGTGCTTTCTCCATGGGAACTAGCTTCTCCAGTAGATGAGGTATCGTGAGCTGACATTACCCCATGCTTTCAAAGCAGCAGGCAACAGTTTACTTCTAGAGCAACTAAAAACAGGATAAGCACCCCCAGGCGCTTCAGGAGCTAGAATAATCACAACCTCCATGCTATGAGAATACCTACAACGGGCTAGACACTCACAAGACTTTTTACCACCGTTGTATTTCACTGTTTGTGGGAGGGATAGATAGAAAGAAAAAAAAAGAGAAGAGAGAGAGAGAGAGAGGCAGGAATTGTAGTCCAAGCTCTCAGCGGGAGGCAGCCCTTAGATGGAGCCTCCCTCCTTTTCCTCCAAGAGGATGCTATCGGGATTATACATTACCAACCCCAGGGAGTCAGCTTGTCCCTTTAAGGCTATTAAAGGGCCCGAGATGAGCTGGATTTCCAAATGAGCTTAGAGGATTACTGGACCAGGTGGAAGGTGGCTGCCCAAAGGGGGAAAGAGAAATTGGCTTCTAGTATATCATTTTGGAGGTGTCCAACGTTAATCCCCAGACTGATTTAAGCAGGAGGAATTTGAGATAGTAATGGCCAATTGGCTTTTGCGTCTTCATGATAACAGCTGGTGCTCTCACAACAGACTGCTTAACCCGGGTACGGGGAACATGAGAGGTGGGAGCCTTGGACGTGGGCAAGATGATAGAGGACTGAAGGGGGGGGCGGTGCCGGGCACGGGTGGGGGCTGGGACGGGTTTGGGGAACGCAAGTGTCCCCTGCTTCTCTGCGACTAAATTCTGGGAAGAAAATCCAGGCCTGCTTTTGTTCCACACAGGAACGATAGCTTCCGGGCGGACAGCACTCTTCGGAGGCAGGAGCTAATTTTCTCCGTGGATTAAGGAGAAGATTCATGAGGTCAATGGTGTGGGCTGGGCAGCCCACTCAGAGGCTGTCCTGGAATCATCCATCAAGCGGGGGGCCAGCCGTCCAGTCTCTACCATTGGCAAATATCTATTTTAGGTTGACCCCGTCCTCACTTGCCAGAGGCAGGAGATGTTATTCAGTATGTCAGGGAACTTATTAAACTACTAGATGGCAATTTTTGGAGTTATCCTTTATTTATTTATTTATTTATTTATTTTTAAAATTTTTTTTTAACGTTTATTTATTTTTGAGACAGAAAGAGACAGAGCATGAACGGGGGAGGGGCAGAGAGAGAGGGAGACACAGAATCGGAAACAGGCTCCAGGCTCTGAGCCATCAGCCCAGACAGAGCCCAACGCGGGGCTCGAACTCGCGGACCGCGAGATCGTGACCTGAGCTGAAGTCGGACACTTAACCGACTGAGCCACCCAGGCGCCCCTAGTTATCCTTTTTTTAAAAAACAACAACAACAACAGCAACACATCCTTGGACATGTGCTGAGGATGGATTCCTGACAGGTGGGAGCCCTGACACAGGCCTTCGGCTGGATAAATGCGCGAGAGACCTCACTGGCTCTCACCCGGACCGTCACACTACCCGTCTCACCCAGCCTGGCTCATCCCCCGAGGCGCCCCCACCTCAATGCTTCCCAAGGCATTTTTAATGGATTTCTTCTAGAACATTTCGCCAGGCTATACAAACTCTCCTGGAATTTTGCGCCTGCATATCTGCCTTCTCCACAGTGGTGTTCTGGGTGTTTTCCAAGCCTCGTCTACCGTTTTTTTTCTCCCAGCTTCAGCACCTACCACAACAGTTGACAGAAAGATACGCAGCAGACACTCATGGCAAGAGAGAATGAATGAGGGCTTGCATGAATGTAGAAAGTGGGGCACAGACTCTGAGGTTTTGCATTTTTAGACAGAAAAGACCTAGAGAAGGTCACGCCATCCCGCGCCCCGCTGGGTCCCTCTCCCACCCCTCTGCAGACAATTTGCACCTCGCCCTTTACTTTTCTGGTCCATCATGTCTTGTTGCCCTCCATTGCTTTAGTCTGACGTTGACCCTGCATGACAAGCAGATCAACTCCTAATCTGCCAGAGCCCCAGTTTTTCTGGGATGTTTGAAAGCTCCTGACAGAACTGGAGGAGAGGCAAACTGTCAGCTCTCACTTGTCAGCTCTCTGAGCAGCCTGTCCAAGGCTTAATTTGCACCTAGAAATCCCCTGAGGCCATGAGGCTCTGATTGCTGGTTTAGGCCCCTTCAATAGTCTCTCTTCGGGGATAGGTAGAATAGAAGGGTGGAGGGTGGGGAATACTCCTAGTTTCTTCTTGTGTCTCCCAAAAAGGCAGTGATGGGGTAGGGGTGGGGAGAGGGACGGTGGTGAGGAGGGGAACTCGAAAACGCGCAAAGAACAGACTGGCTTTAAGTTTCACATCAAAGCGGAATACTGACGGGGAAATCGAGTGGGGAACCATTTAGAAAACACAGAGGAGTCGATGTACACAGCACTGTCCAAAAGGCGACAGAACATCGACACACGGAGCCACGGTGAATGCTGAGCCTGACTCAGTGATAATAAAGGAGGCAGCTAAAGCAAAGAGATCTCCCCCGTCTGCTGGGCTTCTATCGCTTAATCAAAACTGACTCCAACTACTGCAGCTGCAAAAAAATGTTCCCAACCTTCCATTAATTTCCATACAATAACCCTCTAATGGGGGAGCTGTTCAGGGGAGGAGGACAATCAATCTGGCCTAATGGCACACCAGAGACCTGGGGAAAATGCAAACTTGGAGCAATTTCATGGCAGGTGCAACCTTGGAAAGCATTACCATTTTTCTAAGTTAATTTGTTCCCTTGATATGTTTGAAATCCATATTTGTACTTTAAAGGTCTAAAATGCAAGATGATTAAAAAATATAACCGGATTTTTGTAAACCTTTCAGCAGTAGCAGGTGATGTATTAGCCGTCTCCATCCTTCCTCTCCCCTGTGAGCAGGGACCACTTTGCCTTCTTTTATCCTTTGCTGTCATCCTAGACGACCGTCGAGTCTGTTTTGTTTACTATTTTTAGGTTCCTCCCTGGCTCTGCTGGCCAGAGCCCTTTGGTGCCGACCGCGGAGATTGCCACTAGACGGGCTGGCTCTCGGGATGGGGTCCCAGACCCCCGAGGAGGAGGAACAAGGAAAGCCTGGCCATGGATTGGTTGCTGAGACGCTGTGATGTCTTCTCTCTGTCTCCAAACTCAGGCTCCCAGCCAGGCTTTTCCTCCCAACCAGGTGGGTGAAGAAGGGTCCAGGGAAATGGAATCCAAAGTTGGCACTAGGCCTCCATTCAGTTTCTCAGTTTCTGAGTTTCCCTAGGTCTCCCCTAGGCTTGAGGCTGGTCAGGCTTGGCAGCTTGAAAATGGCCCCCAGAGGCACATTAACGCCCCTCCTAGATGAACCTGGCGGTTCCCTTTCCTCTTACAACTTGTCCTAGGAAATCAAAGGGCAAGTACTCTGCTCTACTGAAAGGTGCTCCGTCTCCCCCCGGCTCTCTCTTCTTCTAATGCCCATTTGGAATAAAATGATGTTGTGTAGACTTCTGCTCCCTAGTCCGCCATCTTACCAGAAGTTGAGCAAACTAGCTGGGCTTATGGAACAGGAGGTTGCTTCCTTCCCTTCTGTCCCACTCTGAAAGAATCTTTTCTAGACTCTTGGGAATTCCTCTCCCCATTTTTCCTGTCACTTCTCCAGAGCCCCAGTGGTCTCTCATTGGCAGGGAGATGCAAACAAGCAGAACCTTACAAGTTCTTTCAGCCTTTAGAAATAAGGTGACATTTCATTCTTTTTAATGTTAAAGTTTATGGATTAATCCAGAAAGTCCCCGAGGATTTGGAGGTATTGTGCTTGGAGATCCAGCTCCAAGGCTTACGATGGTGATTAGAGTTCAAAAGTTGTGTGGTGTTTAACCGTCTTGTATCTGGTGCTCTGGGATGAGCTGCCTCTGGAAAGAAGCACAGATCTTTTTGTTTTTTTAAATTTTTAATGTTTTTTATTTTATTTTTGAGAAAGAGAGAGAGAGAGCGACAGAGTACGAGTGAGGGAAGAGCAGTGAGAGAAGGAGACACAGAATCTGAAGCAGGCTCCAGGCTCTGAGCTGTCGGCACCAGAGCCCCATGCTGGGCTGGAACTTTCGAACTGCGAGATCATGACCTGAGTCAAAGTTGGGCGCTTAACTGAGTGGGCCACTTAGGTGCACCAGGAGCGGAGATGTTTTAGAGCTAGAAGTTCGAGATGGTTTCTTTTGCGCTTTCCTTAATTAGCTAATTATAGTTTCTTTCTCAGAAAGAGAAAATTAACATTTGTCATGAACTTGGGAAATACTCTCTTTACTATCCTGCATTAGTATTATCCCTGCATCATAAGAATTCTCATGGAGCAATGATGAGGATGTCCCTTGCAAACGCTCAACTCCAGGGAGTACAGTTGACCGAGAGCCCCAACTGCTGGGCTCTGAGTTCCTTTGCTCTATTTATGCTAAGGCCACATGTCCCGCAAGTGGCTTCCAGCTGGCGACTAACGTTAGCAGGGATGCTAATGCAGATTGAGCCCTGGGAGATACTGGACTGTGGTGATTTTGGCTTGATGATTCCCTGATGGTTCCCCTGAACCTTCCTGAGAATGCCTGGTGGTCTAGGGCACTCCCTTCCTCTCTGCGGCCTTTGGAAGCCTTCGACTTGCCATGGGGTCTGATGGCTCCCTGGGTCCCTTCCTATTTTCTCTCTAACAAAATTCCTTTACCATGTTTAATGTCACTTTGGTGTCTGCTCCTCCAAGGACCTGGACTAACAGACATAGTCACAGGCACTAGGGAACCATATCCCTGGGAGATGAAAACTCAATTGATTCAAGTTCTATTTGCCTCCAGAAGTGCAGATAGTTACTCATTTTGCGTTTCAAGGTATGACTGAAACATAAAACAGGGCCCAACGAACGCATTGACCTCCTAGGTTTTTCCCTGGGTTTTGGAACCTTCTATTTGAGTGCAGAACTCACTTTATTCCAGAAATGTGTTGCCTTTCGACTCCTCACCATGTGATCCGTGTATGGCACTCTAGGTAACAGGAGTTGACATTTATTGTTAAACCTGCCTCTTGAATCACTCTGAGGGAGACCATAAATGTCTCCAATGTGATTCCATATAGAGGCTTAAAATGGCAATGTTATCTATATGTGCAATTATGATTCTTCTATTCCTTTCGAAAGATTACAAGTGCTGGAAAGGGGCTGCAATCTTCTTCCTTGGTGAGGTGGGGTGCCCAGTAAACTCATACAAACACTGTAGGGTCATGAAAATGTTATTCCGGTCCAGCTTCTGGGACCGACTTTATTTATCAGGAACACTTCCCTAGATCAGGAGTTGAAATACTCTGGACAGATTCCAGGAACTGTGGTAGGTGTTCCATCTGGTACATTTGGGAATGCACCAGTTTTAATGCTATAATTTAACCTTTGCATACCACACGTGACCCCAGTTTGCTTCGAATCCCGCAGGAGAAGGCCCGGAATTGCTGTTAGCATTTATTCTCATTACAGGAAACAACAGACATGTAGGTAATGCTGTGGTTCCAACCTCTGTGCTTTTCTCTCCCTCTTTTTTCCTGGAAAAAAATAAAGTCCGGTTTTATGGGGATACGTGGTATTTTCTTTTGTAGCAGAAGCCAATATTCGACCAGAATATTCAATCAGAGACGTTTTAGCCATTCATGACTTCTTCCATTCTTTGGAGCAAAATACTTCTGACATAGTTTACTTCTTTACAAGATGGAAGGATTCAAAAACAGCTTTCACTCAGTTTTCGTCTTATTAAAGAAGAATTGCACGTCTGATTTCTTGGTTCTAAAATATTAGCAGAAAACAACTTTGTGCCTCACTCTGGATGAAAGCATAGTGCTGGTCTCTAAAATTACTTGTCTAGAGGGCAGGCTTGAGATACCATGCACTCATTTGTTCTTTCTTCCACAAGTATTTGTTTAAATTTGATCCAACAAATGTTTATTGGGCCCCTGTCATATGTGAAATGCCAGGAATTCTGTAGTAAACAAAATGAACAAACCTTCTACCCTCATTGAGCTTGTTCCTGGTGGGAGACAGACAACGAACAAACAAAGAAGCATATAATCAGGTGAAATCAACAGTACTTCTGATGGATTAGCTGTGAGGATGTTAGAAAAAGAGGAGTCAGGGATGAGTGCAAGGAATGTAGCTTAAGAAACTGGGTAAATTAAAAATGTTTTAATGTTTATTTATTTTGAGAAAGAGAGTATGAGCTGGGAAGGGGCAAAGAGAGAGAGAGGGTGAGAGAGAATCCCAAGCAGGCTCTAGGCTATCAACGCAGAGCCTGATGTGGGGCTCAAACCCACAAACCGTGAGATCATGACCTGAGCTGAAATCAAAAGTCAGATGCTTTTTTTAAATTATTTTTTTAATGTTTATTTGTTTATTTTTGAGAGAGAGAGAGAGAGAGAGAGAGAGAGAGAGAGAGCCCTGCACATGTGGGGGAGGGGCAGAGAGAGAGGGAGACACAGAATCCTAAGCAGGCTCTAGTCTCTGAGCTTTCAGCACAGGGCCCGTTGCAGGGCTCGAACTCATGAACCATGAGATCATGACCTGAGCCAAAGTCGGACGCTTAACCGACGGAGCCACCAGGTGCCCCCAAAAGTCAGATGCTTAGCTGACTGAGCCACCCAGGCACCCCAAGAAACTGGGTAAATTCAAAGAAAAGGAGAATACTGAGGGAGATACAGGTTTGGTGACAGGCTGACTGGGAGTTGGATCAAGAATTCTGTTTTGGATATGTTAAGTGTGAGACTTGTCTATGAAATGCTCTGGTAGAGATTTCATGGAGAGAGTTGGATGGATAAGTCTGGAGTTTGGCATGTGGATTGAGACCAGTAGTACGTATTTAGGACGACACTTAAGGCTTTGGGACTAGATGAGAATCTCAGAAGCATGTTGATGGAAAAAATAAGCATTCCGAAAACTAATTTTGGGTCTCTCCAACAGTCAGTAATCAGACAGGGGTAACAGATTCATCAGAAGAGGCGCTTACCATGTGCCGGGCACCAGGCTAAGTGGTGGGGTTACAAAGAAGAAGAGACATTAGCTTTAAGTTCTTTGAGGACAGGAAATGTGTACTATTTTCTATGGATTCCCAGAAATTAGCATCATACCAGCCACACAGGACTTCACTTAACTAAAAAGATAGCATGGAGGGACCATGCAGGGTTCAATGATGAACCAAAGATTCTGCTTAATTTAATTCTGTGCATGTGAGATTCTATTTGAAAATAAATAAATAAATAAAGGTCATAGTCTAGTAGGGGGAGAGGCAAGCAGGTAAGGAAACCATTACAAAACAGTGTGATTTTTTTTTTTTTTTCCCAAAAGGAATCTGGTACGAAACGTTTTGGGAATGTGAGAGGGACATAGCTGCTTCTGCCCAGGGCTATCACCAGAAAAGACGATGCTTCAATGGGAGGAGGAGAATGGGTGACCTCTCACCAGGCAGACAAGGCTGAGGAGGACATTTGTCAAATTACTGAGGTCTCACAATTTTGTTGTACAATTTGGTGTTATTGTGTACCGGAGGGAGCGAAATTCTCCGCTACAAACTTCCTATATTTGCCAACTTTGAGCTCATCCTTGGCTCATTTTGCACAGCTAATGTCTGCCTCTCTTAAAAACAGATTTAAACAAACATTTATTTGGTGCCTAAATTCCTACCTGCCTTCGAGAGCTTCTAACAATGGAATGAAACATGGATGTTAGCAGTCAACAACGGGCCAGACCAAGATAGCAAATATTAAACTGGGGCTCCCGGATGGCTCATTTGGTTAAGTGTCTGACTCTTGATTTCCGCTCAGGTCATGATCTTGCAGTTCATGAGTCTGAGTCCCGCATTGGGCTCTGTGTTGACACTGCGGAGCCTGCTTGCAGTTCTCTCTGTCTCTTTCTCTCTCTGCTTCTCTCTCTCTCTCTCTCTCTCTGCTTCTCTCTCTCTCTCTCTCTCTCTCTCTGTCTCTCATAAATAAATAAATAAATAAATAAATAAATAAACATTACAAAAGCATTAAGCAGAAGTATGAAGATGTGTTACAGTCATGCATAGGAATGAACTGTTGGTTCTGAACAAGGATAATGGAAGGCTGTAGAGAGGAAGTAACAAGGTGATAAGTGGAGTTTTATAGGATAAGGAAGTGGAGGATATTTCAGGCCGAGGAAGCAGCATGAGCAGGAATAAAGGTGGTACAACGTTTGGTGTGGGAGGAGCAGTGAGGTGTCGCTGTGAATGTTTGGAAGGTTGTTTCAGGGAGATTGGCTCAAATGTTTGCAGTCAAGTCATGGAGGGCTTCGACTACCCTGCTGAGGCATTTAGACTTTAGTCTGTAGGCAACGGTGATGCTCCTTCACAAAGGAGAGAGAAAACTTTTGAGCCACCCCTCCAATATCAAATCAATAGGAGAAAATCCTCCGTCAAGTTGGGAAGTTTCTTTATAAAGAGAAGGGTGAGAGCATTACATCCTCCCTCTACTGGGTAGAGTTTTTATAAATCATAATAATAACTTTTAAAGTTTCATTAAGTCTTACTTTTAGCCAATTAGTTTGGGGATGTTAAGCTGACATGTGTAATCATGCGACTCCCAAGTGCTCTCAGAGATAGCCAAGACAGAAAAGTAAACCCTCGGTCTCACCACCGGACTTCTGGCAAATATGGTGGCTGGACAACACATTTATCTCTCCCACTAACTTGAAGTCTCCTGAAACAACCACAAGGAGCAAAAGAACAAAGCGATTGAGGAAAGTGACACCAGTGGACCGACCGTAAGGTCCGTGTTTGTTCGCTTACGTTTTCCTAGAATCAGGGACACGGTAGGCCAATGATTTTTGACGTTTTTTTTTTTTTTTAAATTTATTTTGAGACAGAGAGAGACAGAGCATGAACGGGGAGGGTCAGAGAGAGAGGGAGACACAGAATAGGAAGCAGGCTCCAGGCTCTGAGCCGTCAGCCCAGAGCCCGACGCGGGGCTCGAACTCACGGACCGCGAGATCGTGACCTGAGCCGAAGTCGGCCGCTTAACTGACTGAGCCACCCAGGCGTAATGATTTTTGAATTAATGAAGAGGTGGGGAAAAAAGAATTAGATAAAGTCTTTTGCAAGATGAAGATCTGATGAAGGAGTGATAACTGGACATGGCAGAGAGGAGGTCGTTCCAAGCTATGAGTCTGTAGAGGGGAAATACTATGACTAGGAAAGATCCCACTCTTTCTTTGTGTCTCGCTCCCCCTCTAGGGCTGGAGAATGTAATCCTGTCGCAGTTGTTAATATTGTTACCGTTCACTCTTATCCAATTCAGTATGCTCCTTAGATCCAGAAACAGGCATGCTCTGTCCTTGTGCAGCTCTCTGCTCTGCCCAGTTAGATACTGTCACTCCTGTCCAAGAAGAATTCATCGGACCCAGTGAAAGCTCCATGTTTGGTCTCAGCCGTAAAAAGCGTGAAGTGTTCCAAAACTTGGGAGCTTGGAGCTTGCCCCATGGGCTTTGCTGGCTGCAGGAAACCACCCTTACCTTCAGCTTCTGTGTCCTTGAATGAAATTGTTGCTGGTTACTCAGGACAACATTTTCCTTATTATTCCTCATTATTTCCCTCCAAAATCTTAAAAATATGATTCTTCTTTGAGAGGTAAGATAGTAAAACCCAGACGCCATGCTTACGATCGTCCATTTGGAGAAGAAACTGGAAAGATACACTGTACGTGGGCAGCTGAGTGATCGAGGGGTAAAAATGGAAGGGAGACTTTGGTGGGCTGGCCTTGCCAGGCCTGATGAAATGAATGAATTCCTTCCTGAAGAGACCACAACATGGTGCTTGAGACCATGACCTCAGGGGTACAGATCTAAATTCCAATCCCTGCCAGCCTCAGATGACTTTCTGTAACGGCTTCTCCTCTATGGGAATCCATAGCTTCATCAATTTAATGAAGATAATTGATATGTCTCTGGGGTTGGGCGCTGATTAATGAGGTGATATCTGTAAAATGTTTAGCACGGTGTCTGTTGCATTTAACAAGTGATCCTGCATGAAGCTGGAAGAAGGAGGATGCCAAAGGACTGAAATTTGTCATCATTCATCTAACACATCCAGAGGACTGAGACACTGAATGTGAAGGAAATGAGCATTCAGGTCCCTAGAGAGTTGAACCCTTTCAGGAAGAGTACAGTTTCTCAGGATTTTCTATGGCCTCTAGGAGCCATCCTTCAAGGCCCCCCATCTCCCACTTTACATACTCTTCAAAACAACACTCTGGCAAACAATGTAGCTTCCAGGTTTTCTGGTGTCTGAAAGAGGGAACTCTAAATACTGGTCTCCATTACGCTGGTTACTTAGCAAGGGGTATTTTCATTCTAAATGCATGAGCGTTCATTTTGATTTATACATTAATCTCTTGTGAGTTTAGTTCACATGAGTCACCATCTAATCTCCATCCTGTCGGGAGGTGAACTCAAGTGAGACCTGTGTAGTCATAATTTTTTTCCACATGTCTCCATTTCTTCTTCTACCCGCCCTTTCCAGGGATGATCTATGGCCACATGACATTGGTTTCTCTCTGTGGATTCTCTCACTGTTTATCCTGGCCCATTTTGTGGCCAGTCAGACCTCTCAGGTGTCTGGAGCCCCTGCTCTGTACCATGGCCTTTATAGGCACCAGGGTGGCAGCTGTTTCCACAGCTCCTTTGGCTGTGGGGGAATCCATGATCCAAAGAGAACACTGAGTCCAAATATGTCTGATGTCTGGTGTCCCCAGAAAACAAACTTATTTCACGGATGTGTTTGTACCTATTTGTCTTAATGGGCCAGTTTCTTCTGGAATTGTTGTAGTTTTCCTCATGTTGGAAAGAAGATACAGCTCCTGACTCTGGCTCTCTGAGAGGTCTCTCTCTCTCTCTCTCTCTCTGTGTGTGTGTGTGTGTGTGTGTGTCTCAGGCTCAGAACCTTCCATGCTGTTTTCCTAGTGAATGAGTGTGATTCTGCCTGAGGGTCTAGTTCAACTATCTAGGAAATAAGAAATCCCCCAGCTTCTCCGAGGTATTGGCCATCATCCCCTGTCTCCAGTCAGTTAGTTCTGTGAGACCTTATTGGAATTAATTACAGATACTGGAATTTCACTTTTATAATGTATGCATTTTTTCAGGGTAAGTCAGCTTCTTCCATGATTGCTTTTCTTTTCTTTAAAAAAAATTTTTTAATGTTTATTTATTTTTGAGAGGAAGAGACAGAGCATGAGCCGAGGAGGGGCAGAGACAGAGAGGGAATCACAGAATCTGAAACAGGCTTCAGACTCTCAGCTGTCAGCACAGAGCCTGACACGGGGCTTGAACTGGGGAATGATGAGATCGTGACCTGAGCCGAAGTTGGATGCTTAACGAACTGAGCCAACCAGGCTTCCTCATGATTGCTTTTCTTATCACATCCAGCCTTCCACTACCTTGGACCCCAGGTGTGTGTTCTCATTATTTTCTGGCCGTTCGTCAGGCGAGGTTACAATATTTTATCTCTTTTTGTTTTTTCCTCCACTGCTCTGATGGCTTTGAGATATTATTTACTCATCATAAAATTTGCCCATTTAGCTGCACAGTTTGGTGAATTTTTATAATCACGTACGATTGTGTAAACTATCACCACAATCACTTTCTTTACCCTACCATGTTTCTTTTTTCTGCTACTTTTTATTTTTAGTTCATTTTTTTATTTTTATTTTTTGAGAGAGACCGAGCATAAGCAGGGGGGGGGGACAGAGGGAGAAAGAGAGAATCCTAAGCAGGTTCCATGCTCAGCATGGAGCCCGATGCAGGGCTGGATCTCACAAACTGAGAGATCATGACCTGAGCCAAAATCAAGAGTCAGACGCTCAACCAACCGAGCCATCTAGGCACCCCTCTGCTGTTTTATAAAGGCGGCTAAAAATTCTTGAAAACACCATGTACCTCACACTTAAAGATCCTTTACAGGGAAACATTTTAGGGGAAGTTTTATTTAAAAGCTTTAATCTGGGTGACACGTTCAAAGTTCTGACTTTGGGATCCTTCCAGGGCTGAAGTTCCAGTTGTATTTCTGAGCTTTTTCTCCCAGTTAAAGGCCACATTTGTCATCTCCATCTGCTGTCAGTGTGGAATATTTTCACAGATGTCAGGTGTCTTGGGTGAGGATTAACCCACTGGCCTCATCCCCTCTCCAGTCCTGCCAGCTGCCGTTTTACCAGTCCTTGGTTGGCCTCACAATTCATCCACCGATGTCTGGTCTCTCCCTTGCCAATGTACTGAACAGAGTGTCGCAGACCTTAGCAGCTTTGGAAAACTGTGCTATCCAGAAGGTGGTACACTCTCTTCAGTTCTTCCTAGGGTCTATTATTCCATTCAACATCCCAGCTCTCCTTTCATCAAGAAAATGGAAGTGTGTGTTTTTTTCCACGTGCTCTCATTGCATGCCAACATCTGTCCGATATGATTACGTATGACCCTAGCAGAATAATTATGCCTCACTGGATCTCCATTTCCATTCATTTATGAATTTATTAATCAATCAATGAGCATCCGGGATGTGTGAATATGTGGCTTACGTATGGCAGACGTCGGCCAGCCTTGCCCTTTATGGTACCATCTAATTTGATCCTTAAAACAACACGGGTTTTGCACTCGGGGAAACTTGTGGCCGTAAGTGATAGTGCTATGACTCAAAATCTGATTTTCTCTGATTGCCAAGATTATACTCCTTTCTGGGTTAGTGGTGCTGGAAGTGTGCTTCCCCAGTGAAGATATCCAGGAGGGATTTGGCTCTATGAGTCTGAAGTTCGACGGAAGTGCGTCAGACAAAAGTAGGGATTTAGGGGTCATTGACATACGGATGGTCTTGGAAGCTATGGGATTGCCAGCAGAGAGGGAGAGGTAATCTGACTAGAATTATAGCCCGGACACGGTCTGCTTCTTTGTTCTTCCCCACGACATCCTTTTTCACTGCTCAGGGAAACTTTCCCTGACCTAAGGAAGCATTCCTCTTCTCTTTGATTGAACTTGGACGAGACTGGAATTTACCACGGGGTTCAAGTATGCTGGGAAACCAAAACATGGAAAACCCCCAAACCTAGACATGAATGCATTTAGAAAGTACCTATTTTAGATCACAGCTTATTTATAATCAAGCCAGAGACTTGTGTCTCTGCTCTTCCTTATGGAGTACTTCCTCAAAATTTGCTCTTTCTTTCTTAACACTGCCAAGCCCCACAAAAATTCCACATTTAGAATTTCTGGGATTCTCCCTCCCACTTGTTCCCATGGGAGGCCTAGATTTATTCTGTCTTGGTTTTTGGTTAATGAGAAGCTTCTAGCTAAAGATTATTTTCACTTTTGTATATCACACTTCAGACTCCCACGGCCCAGTAATTAGGTTGTTTATCTCACCCACATATATTGCGTTTATTCAGAGATGCCTGAATGTCTTTATTACCTGAAGAAGAGCCCAAGCCAGGTGGACCTCCAATCCTGGGACTGTGTTATGTATGTAATAAGCGTTCATCCTGTGAGACAACTCCGGGAAATTGAGAGTAGGAAATAAGGTTGTGTTTCCTTTGACGGACTGGAGTTAGACGTTTAGGACTTTTGGACCCTGAGGAGGAGCAAAACCCCCTAACGCAAGGGAATTATGGCAGTCCCTGTTGATATTTTTATTGTTTTAAAGAAAAGAAAACAAATCGCTTTCCAAAGATAGTTTAAATGTCATCCTGCCCGGAGGAAAGGCGATGGGCTAAATGACTTCCCAAGGTCTCCCTTAACCCAAGGATTTTGATAACCGCTCACCCAGAAGATGTGCTCCTTGAGTAAAAATCAGCTAGCTGTACTTTTCCAAGCCGGCACTTGAAGATGCGGTTCCTCTGAAAGTGTCCAGGTTTCAGTGATATATCGCTGCTCTTCATCATGAACCCCAGCACCTTCTCGCAGATGCTGGAATCTTCTGTCACCAATACAAGCAAATCCATTTCTCTCAGACCCCCGAGTGACTCCCAGGCCACTCGGAGAGAGAGAGTCAAGAGGCTTAGTGCTAAAATTACCTGGCAAGAGACTGCTCATTCTGGCTTGGGAAGAGACAATACGTGCCGGCGACTTAAAGTCTCTGCGGGTTAGGGGTTGGGAGACTGGCGGCTGCAACCGGCTCAGTCCCCGACTACCTGTGGCATACGTTTCTGTGACCCCTGAGACCTCATGCCGTAGAGGTCGGGAGCGCGGGGGCTCGAGTCTAACTGGGTCTGCCGCTGATGAACCGAATGACCTCGTGCACGCTACTGCGATCCCTTTAACTCGGTTTTCAGTTTTGCTTTTCGTCAAATTTTGGCGACAGTGCCTACTTCATAGAAGCAGGGGGAGGATTAGAGGGAAGGATTGAGCATCATACGGCAAATCTGGTGCGACGGTAGGTGCCCACTCCCTGTTAGGTGCTGTCATTCCTTTAGTTTTCTTACTTGTAGAATGAGGAGCTCGGGCGAAGGCAGGAGGTCTTTTTCACCTTTGAGGGTCCGTGAGTCAGATACTATTTTTTTCCATAGTGGTGTCTATCTCATTTTCTCCTCCTGTCTCCTTGGGGACCCCACCATTTCCCCCGACCACAAGGCTGGCTGTCCTGGGGCCTGCTGTGCTGACTTCTCTCTTTCCCATAGCACGGGACCCCTCACCCCCCTCGCCACTCACTTCTCCACAGGGTGGTCCTGTGTTTGATAAAAGATCCCGTCAGGGCTATGAGCGTACATTCCCCTCCTCCTGGGCCATGAATCCCGTCAGGTGCTGAGCAATGGTGTGGCCGAGCCTTCCTCTCTAGCGAGCAATCCGCGAGACCGCCTGACATTCGTAAGTTCCGGAGCTGTTTTTCCCTCTGAAACAAAGTCATCTCCAAACTTTTACATTATAGATCATCCCAGAGCTTTATTTTCACCATCACTGGGCTGGAAAGGGGACTAAGATAGCCCATATTTCCCTCCTCCTCAAAATCAAGCATCTCAA
Organism: Lynx canadensis; assembly: GCF_007474595.2. Taxonomy (NCBI): domain Eukaryota; kingdom Metazoa; phylum Chordata; class Mammalia; order Carnivora; family Felidae; genus Lynx; species Lynx canadensis. Next base: position 33,519,318 of record NC_044319.2, read on the forward strand.
ATAAAAACCCTTTTGATTCTCATCTTTTCCATTTGCTTTCCTAATGCTCAAATGAAAACGAGACTTTGCCTTTTGATTTTCACTCCTTTGTCAATTTTCCGGTGGCTGCCAACCCAAGAGCGGTGGGGACAAGCTTCAGCAACTCCTCACGGGCGGGGACGTGACGGTGGCAGTTCTGTCCCCAGGCAGACGGGCAGCCTGGGTGTTCTCCCAGTGCCACTTTTGCTAATGCCCCAGGACTAGTTTGACTAACCATCTTGTACAACAGTTGAAGTCTGTGGGGCCGCGTGGGAGCTGGACTCTTCTAAACAGCATGTGTGGGCACAGAGTGCACATATACAGGGTGGGCAAGGACCTCAGAAGCCAGTTTAAGTTTCCAATTCCTCCTGGGCTTCCCTGTGGTTTCAAGATAATTTAACTTTCTGATCCCTGGCAGAATCAGATGTCCTAACCTACGGAAAGCTGCTAATAATTGATTGCGTTGACCCTAATAAGGGCATTTACCACTTGAATGAGGACCACATGAAAAGGGTATTTAACCTCCAATATGCTTGTCTAATGATACAATTTCAAGGAGACTACTAGCAGATTGAGGGAGATGTATTTGCCCTGGAATGTGTCCCTGGTGTTTGTCAAATTTCAAATCACATGTGTAAGGTAGCCATGTGGCTCTAAGCATATTTCGGCCTGATTTTACACACACACACACACACACACACGCGCGCGCGCGCGCGCACGCGCGCGCACCTGCTCTGGTTGGGGTTCTCCCCCCAGCCTGCCTGATAATACCTGGACTGATACCGTTGTGACCCAGACTTACTAGAGCTTGTTTTATTACTGCATGATTATTAAGCTTTGTTCTTCCTTTCCTTTGAACTTTTGAGATACTGGTTTTTATTTTACGTGGCTCTTCACTGAAGGAAAGCAGAAATTTATTTGGCAGGTGTAGTTCTTCGTTTTAAAATTAAATTGACTCTATCCTTTTGTCTTCATCCCTCAGAAGCACTTATTTACATACGTTCCCACTATTTCTTATTTTACTTCCTTGTCATTTTCATCATCCCTTTCTCTTCCTTCCTCTGTCCTCTTTCTCTCTTTTCCGTACACCCCCCCTCCCCCCCCACAGTCACTTTCTTGGTTAGATTGCTTTGGTTTTCATATGAATAATTCTTCCAGCCATGTTCTATAACCTGATGCTGAAGTGGGGGTCACTTGATGAACTCTTTGATGAGTATTGCCCCCTGGGAGGCAATTATTTTCATGGTTAGAGAGGGCGTCCCTGGATCCTAAGGTTCTTTCCATTTCCTTTCCTTAGCTTAGACATACGAGTTCTTTTGTGCTCGGCAGTTTCAGTTCAGGTTTTATTGACTCCTACCTTGGGATTTTTTCTATGGAGAGTAACTACTTGTATGCTTGAGACCAAAAACTTTGGCTAACCATATTAAATCAGATAGCTTGGCAATGTTAAAAGGTCGAAGCGGGGGGCGCCTGGGTGGCGCAGTCGGTTAAGCGTCCGACTTCAGCCAGGTCACGATCTCGCGGTCCGTGAGTTCGAGCCCCGCGTCGGGCTCTGGGCTGATGGCTCAGAGCCTGGAGCCTGTTTCCGATTCTGTGTCTCCCTCTCTCTCTGCCCCTCCCCCGTTCATGCTCTGTCTCTCGCTGTCCCAAAAATAAATAAACGTTGAAAAAAAAAAAATTAAAAAAAAAAAAAAAAAAAAAGGTCGAAGCGGTCCAGATTTTGTGGGCCCTGATGCTGATACTCTTGTATTTTTCTTAAAATAATTAAAAATTGCAAATAAATCATACTCGGGGCCTTAAAAGGGATCCATGCAAGTAAGGGTCCGCAAGCTTAGGCTCCACTTACTTGATGGTAAATTTATTTCTTGGAAAGTGGGATCCTCACTGCAAGACCCTTAAATATTTTGCTCCACCAAAAATCTTGTTTGCTCTGCTATCGTTCTTTAAGATCCCTCAGTCATCTACTTCACAAGTACCCACTTACACTTAAAGATAAGAGAATCTCTATTTCCCTTTTGAGCTTATTGTTCAGGTCACCACGAGTCCCAGTTGCTCCTGACTCATGATTTTGGCTCCAGCTTCTGGCCCCTCTGGTCTTGGCTTTCCTTTCTGTTTATCTTTGGGTCCTATCGCTTCCAAGCCTTCCTTTTCTAGATTGGATTAAAGTGCCCTACATTTCCGGCTCATGAAGAAATTTCCTGCTGTAGGCTTAGCTCCAGGGAACACAAAGTCCCCTCAAATTCCAGTCTCTGGGGCTAATATCGATATAGGCTAGATCTGTTTGTCTGGTTAGATGGAGGAGAGGGGTTTCAGACAGTTACAGAGCTTCAGTTCTATCCATAATGAATCCAGGACAAACCCTCGACTTGGCTCCATTAGTTACCTCTTTCACCATAGAAGAGAAAAAAAATCAACTTTTTCCTTTTAACAAATACTGCAATCTCATATTACACAAGGGCTAAATGTCTCTGGTTGTATCGTGCCATATTGGAGGTATGCCCAAGGGGCTCTGACAGGTGAAGGGAACTGAACCCACCCTAAGGATGCCGAAAGGTTTCCATGAGGAGGTCACGGAAGACTGTGAATGCCAAGTCAGCCAACTTGAACTTTATCTTGAGGAAAATGGAATCCACTGACCAGGGTGGTGGCTTCACCCGCGTTCCTTTTAAAGATCTCCTGGGGGCGCCTGGGTGGCGCAGTCGGTTAAGCGTCCGACTTCAGCCAGGTCACGATCTCGCGGTCCGTGAGTTTGAGCCCCGCGTCAGGCTCTGGGCTGATGGCTCGGAGCCTGGAGCCTGTTTCCGATTCTGTGTCGCCCTCTCTCTCTGCCCCTCCCCCGTTCATGCTCTGTCTCTCTCTGTCCCCAAAAAAATAAATAAATGTTGAAAAAAAAAATTAAAGATCTCCTGTTAGCAGCTCATGGAATATGGGCTAGAGGAAGCCTTGCTTTAGAGGTGGGAAACATAGTCAACCAATGCAGTCCAAGTGTCCAAGTGAGAGACGAGGACTCTGATGGTAGGAAGGAAAAAGAGGCAAAGGAGATAAGATGCAAGGACTTAATATTTAGGAAATAAAGTAAGTAGGGCTGAATATCATTCAGAGCCTGAAGGTCTAAGTCACTGGCAAGACTCCTCAAGGGCCACGTTTCTCCTGCCCACCTTGTTCTACTTCATCCCCTTTCTAGCTCGGAGAGAAAGAAGTTGGGGGAGGAACGGCAGGGTTCAGTTTTGTAAGACGAACTGTGTTTATTTGTGAAGTTCTGCTACCACATAAGGCCAGTGGCAGGTCAGAGGCGAGTGAAGGAAACTGCCCTCCGTGGGACCCCAAATTCTAACCGGCTATAGACCTGGTTCCGCTGCCATGGCTAGGGGAGCTCTTCAGCTCTCTTCTGCCTTGCCCAGCTGTTCTGTCTGGGCTGGCTCTCATTCTCAGGCCGCTGATTTAAGAGAGCAGCCTTGCCTTTCACTACTGTTTACGACGGGTGAGACATGGGCTCTTGGGGCTGAGAAGCACTGTAATTCACAGAGCGCACGGCTCCCACTGGGTGAAGCTCAGATATATAAGGGCTGGCCTGGAAACCAAGGCCTCCTGGATTCTAATCAGACAGGCCTGATTCCTCTCCTTCCAGTGGCTTTTATGACCCATCCTTGCCTGAGATGACAGAGTTCCTCATTGTCCACCGAAAGGTAAAAATCCGTAAGAGGCAATTCAATTTCACAGGCCATAAAGTTATATGTCCACTTCTTGTACTTCTTCTTCTTGTTTATTATGGCAGAAAACTTCTGAGTTCACCATCTATATTTTGTCAGCGGATAGAAATTGTTTTATCCTACATGTTTCTCCTGCCTCCTGCCACCCTCTCTCCTCACCCTGGCCTTGCTTGTATCTCATTCTATTCCTTACGTAAGAGATCCCTTAAATCAAGGCTCGCCACTTCTTGGCAGATCAAAGCAATCTGCCCGTAGCTGAGACTGGGGATGAATTTCCTCTGGGTGATGGGATTTGTGGTGGAGAGGGACAGAAGAGGTAAGCAAGAGGAGGGGCAGATGCTTCCTTTTCTGAGCAGCACTTAGAATAACCATATAGTTTTTCTTTTCCCCTGGCCCCCTATAGTTTTACATACACAGATTCAGCGTTTGCATCCTGAGTATAGTAAAAACATATAGTTCCAAGTGTTTATTGTTCCCGTATTTCTATTACACCTGATAAGGAGGCATGTGTCACGGAATCAGCCTTGCATACAGTCCCTTGGGGGAGCAGTTTTCTGTCTCATGTGACTTCTTGCCCCTATGGACGTGCCTCACTGAGCCAGGACTAAGCCCCTGATGAGAAGGTGGCCAGCCATCTCCATCACCTGGCTGAGGATGCAAAACCTGGGCCAATCAGATTCTCCCTTTTGAAAATTTGGGGTTCCCCTATCATTTTATTACAAAATATTTGAAACATTTAGAAAAACTGGAAGAATTAAACATTAACTACCCATAAACCCACCACTAGATTGTATAATTACTACTTCACTCTGTTTTCTCACATTATCTATCCATCTACCCATTCTTCTAGTGATCTAGAAATACATAATATTTTTTATGCATGTCAAAGTAACTTGCAGAAATCACTACACCACGTAACATGGGTAAGGAGACTGTCGTGAGTTGGTGGAGAGTATTGGAGCTAGAAGGTCACGTAGACTGGGGGATGGAGGTGACTGGGTCTCAGTCACGGACAGCTGATGAGTGGTGGATTCAGTGTGCAGAGAGAAGGAAATGAAGCAGACATGGAGAGAAAAGCAGTGGCTTGTGACCACCGTGGGGCACAGAGATGCAGAGAGAAATTGCTTCAGTTCAGAAACTTTTCCAGGGCTAGGTTATCATTCCCCTGGGACCCAGCTGTACCTTTATTTTATTTTATTTTATTTTATTTTATTTTATTTGGTGTGCAACAAGATTTCTGGATCCTTTATAAAATCTCTTTTTACTTGAGTTTCTTTCTGGCAACTTAAAGACTCCTGCTTTGAACACCCTATTTATTTCAGCAGAGTCACTGGGCTCCTACCATGGTCCAACGGTTGTTAGGCACCTTGAAGACATGATTCCCTCTTCCTGAAATGCCCTGGCCCCATGATTCCACACCAGTCAACACCTGCTCTTCCTTTAGTGGCTCATTTCTGTGAAGCCCTCCCTCACTGGCCTAGGTAGAGGGGACCAATTTCTCATTTGGGCTCCTGGAAACCTTTATACACATTTACAATGTACTGATCTCAACACTGTGCCATTGTTAACATTTTATGTGTCTGAGACCTCTGTAGATTGCGTGATGATGCAGGTGATGTAGTCATGTTTGCATCACCATGAGCTAATGATATTTAGCATATGGTAGGCTTGCAATAAACACAGCAAGGTTTATATGTATTTTCTTCCATTGGTATGACTGGAAAGCCTTCTGGACATTTCCTGCTAGAGGGTTGCAGCAACCATGGATGTGCATTGCTCAGATCTCCCTGCAAGAGAGAAGCTCCTACAAGGAGCACAGTGAGCCAACAATGCAGTGCTTTGGGCTCTGTCATGGTACTTGAGTTGAAGACATGCACTCTTCTAGCAACTTTCACCAATGACTGAGAACAGGGGTATGCGTACGGGCAGGGTGATGGGATCTACACATTTCTGACCACCCTGGGGTCGGCCAGCACTTTCTCAGAGCTGCACTGCAGTCTGAGACTCTTCCTACCCAATCGTCCTTCCTTCCCTTTCTTCTTTCAGAGTTGGTAGACCTTCATCATGGCCTGAAGGCCACCCTGTTTATTTCTTTTCCCTGCCTCCATTAGCTTTCATGGGTATTACCCCCCAGTAAATCTCTTGCATTTCTGTCTTGGTGTCTGATTCTTTGAGAACCCAAATTGACATAATTTTTCCTAGAAGTGGTAAAAAAAAAGAGTTAGGTGGTAGGGTGGGGTTTGGGAACTGGATCCCCGATCACCATCTGGCTGTCCAAAAGGATCTCAGCCGGAGTAGTATGTGGTCCGCAGTCAGTTCTTGCAAGAGGATGGCTGTCCCATCGGTAAAACTTTCTCTAGTTGCGATTTGGGGAAATGTCCCACTAGAAGGAATGCCTTTCCTGCTGTGATGATCCCAGCATTGGAAAGATACAGGGGAAGAATGTGCACAGGACAAGGGAGCTGGCTGGTTATTACGACGTTGCCGTGACCCCCCACAGAGGGATAATGAGAAACCGAGGGTAGTTAACAAACAGCTAAAACATAAGTGTGTTGGCCAGAGAGCCTTTCTGGTAGCTTCGAAAGCTCGTTATCGCCTGCGGTGGATAATTAGATACAGCTGAGGAGGTAATGCAGGTTCTGGTAGTTACAGTCACAGACTTCAAATATTGAATTCTTAGCCAAAGTTCAGGTCTAATACGGTTGTAGGGACATCTAGGTGAACATCATGGGGATTGTGCTTCTGTAGGGTCCCCTGAACCCTCAGGGCATGAAGAAGTTAACTACTACTATTAACAGATAACATTTCTCCTGTTTGAAAAGACACTGCAAAGACCTTGCCTCCACGTGGCAAAGGCACCCCCGTAAGGAGTTGTACTTCCTTTCCCAGTTGTCAGACCAATTGCCAGAGTTAAATCCCACCATAACCCACCTGTGGGGAGTGTTGAGTCTGATAAGGAAGGAAAAGGCTTGTATCTCACAGGAGATGTAAGAATTAGCCAGCGTTTCCTGGCAGACGCCCGAAAAGTACCCACAGAGATAGATATTGAAGATGCTCAGAGGCTGGGACATAGACTGAATCAGAAGCATTCATTACTTGGGGGCCCCCTCTCGGGATATAGTTTTACATCCTGGAAAAGATCTTAGGGTTTGGGACAAACTCACTGCTAGAGCGGATCTCAGAAGCCCAAAGAAGATGATAGTCTGTGCGGAACAGAACACAAATGCCTGAGTTTCTGTAAAAGATGGGGTAGGAATGACTTAGGAGGTTTAGGCGCAGGGAAGTAAGCATGCTGGAATGGGTAGATTATCAGAGGCCAGAACACCCACTGGAAGATTATGTTCCAAGGGAGGGCCGAGAAGACAGACACTATTCAGGAAGGCTGTCAAACCTGCTGAAGAGGGGGGCATAGCATCACTAACAAGTTCAGTGGTGGCTTTTTTCTGCAGGTTAGGGCTGACAAGAGACAGGGCTGTCACAAAATTCGACTTATTAAAGCAATAGAAATGATTGGGCCCCAAAGCAATCGAAGCCACGTTGCTGTTCTTAATCTTGAGAAGCTGGTACGATTGGAGGTAAGCCAAGGGGGATTGACCTACAGGGAATTAAGGAGATGTTTATTTCTTTCTGAAATCTTGGCAATGATAAGAAGATCCTTGATTTTGTTTTCCAACCCTGCGAGTTGTGGAACTTTCTGACTTTCTATATTTTCATTTAATTCTGTTTCTACCCAAGACAATTCTTACCTGAATTCACACCTCTCTTGTAGTATCTTATTAAATCCTGTCAGCAGAAGCCAGCTCATATGTCCACATCTTGCTGCAAAATCACTCCACTTGACCAGCTCATTAGGTGCATTTTCCATCCTCCAGGTGATTGCATGACACAGTTTTAACCACACGTTTCATCACCTCATAGCACACCCATTTCTTCAGCTTTATTTAATAGTTTCTTTCAGTCAGGTTTTTTTTTTAGGTTTTGGTTAACGTAAGCTCCCATTTCTAGGTCCAAATATCTGTATCAGTCAGCTCTTGCTGCGTAATAAACCATCCCCCAAATCAGCAGCATATAGTAAGCGCCACTCATTACTTTGCTCACAAACCTGCAGGTGAGCCTGGCTGCTCTGCTTCAGACTGTGTGACTTCTGAGAGGCTTGGCTTCAAACTGCAGGCCTGTGGGTCACTGCCTCTGGTCCATGGGAGACTTTTACTTTGGAAGCAGTGGGTTACCCAAGACATGTTCTTCCCATGGCAACGGCCAAAGCCCAACTGAACAAGTCCCACTGCACATAGACAGCTTATGTCTTTTCTTTTTTCCTTCTTTTCAATGTTTATTTAGTTTTGAGACAGACAGAGACAGAGCATGAGTGGGGAAGGGGTAGAGAGAGGGAGACACAGAAGCCGAAGCAGGCTCCAGGCTCTGAGCTGTCAGCCCAGAGCCTGAGGCAGGGCTTGAACCCACAATCCAGGAGATCATGACCTGAGCTGAAGCCGGCCGCTTAACGGACTGAGCCACCCAGGCACCCAATGTCTTTTCTAGTGTCACACTTACTAACCTTCCATTGGACAGGTCAAGTCACGTGGCCAAGCCTGACCAGCAACAATGGAGTGAGGAAGCATCTCCTCTCACAGTAGAAAGGAACGGAGTGAATATTTTCTGAGCACGAATCTGAACTATCATCGGTACACTAATTTGAGGAAGTTTTATTGGACATCTGAGTACTTGGATATATATATGTGTTTGGATTTCAAGGCAGAAGTGTAGGCTAGAATAAAAAATTTTTGAGTTAGTAGCATATAGATGCATATAAAGCCATTACCCAGGATTAGATTGCCGAGCGAGCGTGTGCAGATAGAGAACAGAAGAAGTGCACTTACTGAATACTGGGGCAATCTGGCTTTCAGAGATTGATAAAAGAGGAATCAGCAAAGGAGATAGCGAGAAAGTGATTAATGAAGGAAGGGGGAAACCAGGAGAGCACAGGGTCTGAGAATACTTATAGAATTCCCTTCAAAAAGTATTTAGGTGAACACTTTAAGCCTTAAAGAGCTGTGTTAGAAAAGAAAAAAAAAAAAGTAGAAATTAGTAAGATTAATGTCTAACTGAAGATGTTAGGAAAAGGTCAACAAAATAAGTCCAATTAAAATAGCAGGAGGAACATGAAGAAAGCAGATATCAGGGTGACAAAAACAAAAATACAGTAAGGATGACTAACGACACTAAACATTTGTGCCTCAAAAAGACTAGTTCAGTTCACACAACTACGGTGAGATTAACCAATTCACAAGAGAAAGGCCCAAATAGGTAATATTAGAAATGGAAAAGAAGTCAAAGTGGCAAGTGCTACAGAGGCAAAAAGAAGAATAAAAGTATCAATTCAATGCTAATAAAGTTGAAAATGAATGAAAGGGACAGAATGCCCCCAAATAAGTGATCAAATCTGCATCAAGAAGAATTAGAAAGCCAAATACTCCATAAAAATTAAAAATATTGAAACTATAGTGAAACGTTTCCATAAACGTGTCACCCAGAAGTTTATTTTTCTTTTGTGCCAAATTGTAACACTCGAAGAAATATTTCTGTGTTTACTTGAACTATGGCAGAATATAGTAAAAAGAGAACACCCTAACTCATTTATGAGGTTAGCAAAATTTAAAATAACCAAACAACAGTGGGGAAATTATTATTCTAGGTCACTATCTCCCATGAACATAGGTGTAAAATTCCTAAACAAAATATTAGCAGATCACTTCTACTGCTGCATGAGAAAAGATGATACGTCATGACCAATTTGGAATAAATTCTACAATGTGAGTTTAGTTCAACATTAGACTAGCAATTACTAGAATTCAGTGAATTAACAAATAAAAGGAAAAAGTGACAAAATTATATTTCCTATAGATGCAGAAAAACATGTTATAGAATTCTGCTCATATTTATTATCTTAAAATATACTCTTAGAAAACTAGCTAAAGAAGGAAATTCATTTCATGGTTAAATATAATTCACAGGAAACCTAAAGCAGCGGTGCTATTTTAGTGGTGAAGTGTTGAATGCATTTTGATGTGTTTATTTTTATTTTTTATTGTTTTTAATGTTTATTTTTGAGAGAGAGAGAGAGAGAGAGAGAGCACAAGCAAGGGAGGGGCAGAGAGAGAGGAAGACCCAGAATCCGAAGCAGGCTCCAAGCTCTGAGCTGTCAGCACAGAGCCCATCGCGGGGCTCAAACCCACAAACCCTGAGATCATGACCTGAGACAAAGTCAGACGCTTAACTGACTTAGCCACCCCGACACCCCATTGAATGCATTTTTAATAAAATAAACAAGACAAGGGTGTTTATTCTCACCATTTTATTTAACATTGCACTCAGTGTCCTAGCAAAGCACTAAGGTAAGAAAACAAAAGGTAGGAGAATTAGAAAGTAAGAGGCAAAAGTGTGATTTTTTTAAACAGTTATGTTATTGTATATGGTAGGAAACCTACAATGATCTAATGTATTAGAATAAAGAAAAGAGTTAAGCAAGGATGTTGGATATACGAATATATTAAGGTTAATGGCATTCCTATGCTCAGCAACAAACATTTAGAAGATGTAATTTTAGGGGTGCCTTGGTGTCTCCGTTAGGTAAGTGTCCAACTCTTTATCTTGGCTCAGGTCATCATCTCACAGTGTGTGAGTTCAAGCCCTGAGTCATGCTCTGCGCTGACAGCACAGAACCTGCTTAGGATTCTCTCTCTCCCTCTCTCTCTGCCCCTCCCTCTCTCACTCTCTCTCTGTCTCTCTCAAAAATAAACATTAAAAAGAAAATGTAATTTTAAAAGGAATCGTTTGTTCTGGCTTCTATAGCAGTAGAGGACCTTGGCTGAACTAATCTTCCCTCAGATAACAATTAGAAAATATGGAAAAAATGTTTTTAGAATTGCCCTGCTTTTTGGAGAAACAAGAGAGTTACTAAAAGCAGAAAGAAGCCAGCAAGGAGTCAGCCCTTGAAAGATGAACCATGAGTTAGGTATTTTAATATGAGACATTCCCCAGTGCAGCAAAGCTCATTGGGCTGAAGGCCACAGCCCTACTGGCTTAATGTGTTAGAGAACAGAATTTGGGACAATTAAAAAAAAAACAAAACAAACATAGAAAATTAGGTGGGAAATCCTAGAAGGCAAGGATCCACAGAGGGGTAAACCCCAAAATCTGTATGTATATAATCCACCAAAATCCTTGGATGGCCATTAGCTTTCCTTTCACAGGGGAAACTGTAGAAGGAGTTGTGATAAAAATAAGCAACAAAGAAAAACAGTGGAGGCTGAAGTCATTGAGAAATTTATACTTCCATCCATTTCAGGAGAGACAAAATTTGGAATTTGAGCACAGCTAAATTAAAAAAAAAAATCACTCTTCAGTGTACAATAACTGAATCTAGACTTTATACAATTTTCATAATGTCCAGTATCAATCAATTATCAAGAGACGTGTGAAAGAAAGAGAAATCTGGCCCATACCTGAGAAGAGAGCCCAAGTTCAAGATGATGCGGATGTTGGGATGAGGAGATAAAGACTTTAAAGCAGCCGTTGTGAATATGTGCAAGAATTCAGAGAAAGATGCATTCATAATGAACAGATGGGAAATATAAGCAGAGAACTGACAGTTATAAAAAAAGAACAACATGGAAACTCTAGAGCTGAAAAGGACCATTACTGGAATGAAAAATGCACTCAATGAGTTAACAGCAAATTGGAGATGGCAGAAAAGCCAGTTAACATGGACGAGAACAATAGAGGTCCGCCAGAAGCGAAGGGGGTGGGAGGCACAGGCCTCCAGTTAAGGACGGAAGAAGTCACAGGGGTGAAAGGTACAGTGTGGAAAATGTAGTCAGCGGTACTGTAATGGCATCGTACGGTGACAGATGGGAGCTACGCTCATGGTGAGCATAATGTATAGAGTTTTCAAATCACCATGTTGTAAGCCTGAAACTAATGTAACGTGTGTCAGTTATACTTCAATTGAAAAAAAAAAGCTAAAACAACAGAAATTACACAACCTGAGAAGTGGGGAGAAAAATAATGAATAAAAAGAAACAAAGCTTTACAGACTATATGGCGAGAGTAAGAAATCTAATCTATGTGTAATTAGGGAACCAAGAGAAGAGCTGGAGAATGTGGCAGAAAAAAAGTATTTGAAGACATATTGGGTGAAAACTATCGAAACAATCGAAAATTCAAAAATATACACACAGGTACAGAGTAAATTGATTTTTTTAAATGTTTATTTTGAGAGAGAGAGAGAGAGAGAGAGCGCATACAAGCAGGAGGGGGGTAGAGAGAGAATCCCAAGCAGGCTCCACATTGACAGTGCAGAGCCCAACACAGGGCTCCTTCTCATGAACTGTGAAATCATGACCTGAGCCAAAATCAAGAGTCAGATGCTTAACTGACTAAGTCACCCAGGCAACCCCCGACCCCTGCCCCCGGTAAATTGATTTTTGATAAAGACACCAAAGCAACTCAATGGGAAAAGAAAAGTCTTTTCAGTAATGATGTGAAGGCATCTGAATATCTATATAGAAAACAAAAAAATGAACCTCAAACCCTTACCTCACTGTACAAAACAATTAACTCATAGATCTAAAATTAAAAGCTAAGACTGTAAAGCTTTTAGAAAAATTACAGAAAGATATCTTTGCAACCTGGGGTTAAAAGTGTTTCTTAGATGTTGAAACAACAATAATAAAAGCAAAGCAACAGGTAAATTAGATATCAAAATTTAAAATATCTACTCATAAAAAAATAAAAACCTCTACTCATCAAAATAAACTGTTATGTAAACAAATAGCGAAACCACAGACTGGGGAAATATATTACATGTAAACATACCATCCAGTGAAACTAGATTAAAATGAAGAAGTTTTATCTTTCAAAATACAGCATAAAAAATGTTAAAAAGACAAGACACGAATTTGGTGAAGATACTTGTAACGCATATAATTACCAAAAGATCAGTATTCAGAATCTATAAAGAATATCTCAGGAACAGCACAAAAGCTATAAAAATGAATAAATTATAAGAAGACGAAGCTTGATGATCCAATTGAAAAATGGGCAATCACTTCTCAGAAGCACCAAATTAAAAAAAAAAATCAACCTCTTTAGTAGGAACATATTAATTGAAGTCACAATGCAATATTTCACATTTAATAGATTGACAAAAGATTTCAAAGTCTAACCATATCAAGTTTGACAAGAAAGTGAATCAATCAGAATCCTTATACACAGCAAGAAAAAGTGAAAATTGGCACTAATGTTTTGGAAAAAAAACCAAACAAACAGCGTTGCCTAGTTTACCTGAAAATATACATGCCTTTACCTTACTTAGCAACTCTCTTTCTTGCTACATACCTAGAAAAACTCTGGTACGTACCACCAGGAGACAGATAGAAGAATGCTCACACGAGCATTCGGTGTAGTGGCAAAGTATTAAAAACAGTTCAAATATTTATTAACAATAGAATGGATATATTGTTGAACAAATGGAGTACGATACACCAGTGAAAATAAGCAAATATGGCGATACACAGCAACATACACAAATCTCAGGAAAATGAAATTGAATGACAAAAATGCAAGGTCCAGAAACCTAGAATGGGATTCTATTTAAAAGAGTTTAGAAACATGCAAAACTGAAGGGTATATTGTTTGGGTATAAAGATATATGTCACAAAATAATCATAAAAGCAACAGAGTGATAAACAGAAGACATGGGCTGTGGTCTCTAAGAGAATAGGGAAATGGATGAGGTTGTTGATAGGTTCAATGGTGGTTCCATGAGTAATGGAAATGTTCTGTCTCTTACACTGGGATGTGAGTGGGTGGATGTATTCACATATACGTAAGAGTATTTCTTCTATTTCTATTATCTCTATTTCTGTTTCTTCAATAGTACATAAAATAGAGATATGTAAATATAAAATATCAATAGTAAATAAAAATGCATACATCTCTCTTGGAAATGTTTATTGACCCCATGGCGTTCATCACCATGATAACAATTCTGGAAGTGGAAAATCTGGGGTGTGAATTCCAGCTCCCAGAACAGTTTAACAGGGGGTTGTATGCTATGTCCTTGTTCCCGTCTCTCAGCCTTATTTCCTTTTCTGCCTCACAACCTCTGCTCTCCCTTATCAACACAAAAACACAGCCTATAATGGAGTACTTAGGCATGATCAAAAGAAATGTTAGAAAAGAACTTAAAAAGTAACTTCACCTTCCTCTCAACAAGTGTTTAAGATACGTTTGTTTTCAAGCCTCTCACCGGTAGTTGTGCTGACCCTTGACATAACTGGCCAGTCAGCATTTGAGAACTCTCATTGGGGTTGAAGCTTTCGACCTCTTTAGCCCCAAGATAGATCCGTTACAACCACACGAATCTTTCTTAATGTACAGCCCTAATAGATAAAGTCTCTATAATGGGGGGGGGGGATGATAAATAAATCAGTTATATTATCATGCATGTTCTAAAGTCAAAGGAAATACTGGTTATCCCTAAATATCTATATTTCATAAGTAAGGAAATGTAGGGTGTCTGACTCTTAAATGGGATAATATAAGTCATCCAGATTTATGTCTTCCTAATGACTTTCTTTTTCTTTCACTCCTTTCTCTCCTTTCTCTCTTTCCTTCCTTCCTTCTCTCCCTCCGTCCCTCCCTCCTTCCCTCCCTCCCTCTCCTTCTCTGTCTTCAGAGCAAACAGAACAAGGGCACGATGCACCATTGCTTGGGCACTAGGCGGCATAGTGCTACAGACAGTGATAAAAACAATCAACAGTGGGGGCGCCTGGGTGGCTCAGTCGGTTAAGCGTCCGACTCCGGCTCAGGTCATGATCTCACGGTCCGTGGGTTCGAGCCCCGCGTCGGGCTCTGTGCTGACAGCTCAGAGCCTGGAGCCTGCTTCAGATTCTGTGTCTCCCTCTCTCTCTGCCCCTCCCCTGCTCATGCTCTGTCTCTCAAAAATAAATAAATGTAAAACAATTAAAAAGAAATTAAAAAACAAAACAAAACAAAAAACAATCAACAGTGGTGCCAAAGGAGTGGTAGAGGGTGAGAGAAAAGTGAGAAAGAGGATTGCTCAACCTCTAGTTTGTTTTTGTTTTGGTTTTTGTCTTCTCCGCCTAGAAATATGACCTTCACACCGAAAGAAATAGAACAGACACAGCTCAGGAAGAATTAAATCCCAAGAAATTAAATCCCAAGTATGGAAGGTATCAAAGAACCTAGATGCCCTGGAAGAGTAAAGTCCCCAGGTTCAATAAACCATTGGAGTTCTCACAAAACTTGTATTGGTCCTTGCCAAGCTGTTGTTCTGTATCTAGGACCAAAAATATCAACTGCCCACGCTGGAGAGGTAGGAACACTGCTTTACTAGAAGCTCACGAGAAAAGATTAGGTGCTATTTTAGTTGACTGCATGCTGAATATGCATCAGACATAACAAGAGATACCAGAACGGCTAATGTCGTCTTAGGCTGAGCTGAAAGGAGTGTGAGGCCCAGACAAAGAGAGTTTAATCTCCGTCTGTTTATTTCTGGCATTTCAAGAGAAACATTGACATGCTCGGTATGTTCAGTCGGAGGAGGCTAAATCGATTGCGCGGAGGACTGGAGACTATGCCACAAAAGGAAGAGGTGCCCGGTGTGTTTAGAATCGTGAAAAAACACCAGCCTTAGCCAGGAGGAAGGAGTCAGTCCAACAGCTGTCTTCCAATATTTCAAGGATTGTCAAGTACAAAAGTGATGAGACATTTTGCATCGTTTCGGAGTGCAGAACCAAAGAGAAGCGTTTGGAAGTGAGGGGGAAAGAAATTCCATTCGATAGGAGAAATTCTAACGATCTCTCAAGCGGATGTGATGTTGCACAATCCACAGATAGTCTCGTGTGCATCGTCTCCCATTAGAAACAACCCCTGAACAACCGGTGCTTGAGTCAGTGGCTGGGCACGTGTAAGCAGAGGCTAATGAGTCACATTAGACTAGATGGACGTAAAGACTATTTCTGACTCAGACTGTGAATTAACCAGGAGCTCCTGTCAAGCCAGCTTCCAAAATGACAAGGAACAGGAAACAAAAGCAATAGCACTTCAGCACTTCATCCTGTGTCAACTTACACTTTCCAAAGTTAAAAAAAAAAAAAAAAGTGAAAAGATACATGTCTGTGTTCACCGTAAGGGGAAATAGGTTGATGAGGCACTTTTTCCGTGCTTTAGGGCATGCAAGCGGATGTTGACTACCTCTCTTCTGGAGATTTCTGCTCTGGATCGGAAGAGAGACCACAGAACCCTCGGGTACCCTCTAAGGCCAAGGTTCTGTGAAAGTTATATTTCACATGCGGCTCTGTTACTTTCTAAAATGGCTTTGCGCAAATCATTTTCATTCTCTGGGCTTTATTTGTCTTTTTTATCAAATGAGACTAGTGTGATTTTTTTTTTTTCAAAGAGAACTCACATTCTACAGTGAGAAGACTTTATGAAGGATTTGTGAGAGCTTTGTTCTTCCACATTCAATCAAAAATTAATTGATCTTAAGTTCTGGTCCTGGTAAGATCGTGGTAGCAGTATAATTTCTGAAATTTTTCCAAACTCCCCTGAAAACCAAAGAGAAAATTAGGGTAGTATAAGAAAATACATGTGAGTTATGTGTTTAAAAATACTAAGTGATAAGAACCGCCCCCCCCCCCCGTCCCCGCCCCTTCACCTTAGAGTACTGGTCGGTGTGATCCAAACCATGTACAGCAATGGTACCTAAAAGCAATCAGCAGTACTCTGGTGGTGGTTACTGTTTGGGGCGGGAACACTGGATGGTTCCGAAGGTGGGAGGTGGCTGAAATGGGGAAAGGGAAGGGTGGTTCCATTGCAAACCTGTGCGTGCCCTACAAACCATGGGAGCCCGAATCACTTATGAATATTCACCCTCAAGAGGAGAAGGCCTTTACCTAGAATGAAAATTTGTCTGCACAAGCCTGAGAACGAATGTGAACTAGAGGTTTTTCCATGCTGTGACCTGCAGCTGAGAGCAAACACGGGCACATCGCATCGCCAAGGGATCCGGCAGTGCTGGAGTCAGGCAAACGCTTGACGAACTGCAAAGCGCCCGGTCAATATCCTTTTCTGGATATGGCATCTCCCTCTGAGGGGGAAACCGCTAGAAACAGGTGAATGGAGCAGGCCCGTACCACTGGACAATTGAGGGGAGGGAATGGTGGCCCCAAAGGAATCTGATCCCAGAAAATAACATAACAACCGAAGCATTCATCTAAAAGTGAGACCACAGCCTTGCAGGGACAGGAGCTCTGGGAAACACTGGCCTGGAGGTAGAAAACATTACTGACCAGGCTTAGGACTGAGAGATAGACGAGCCATGTTTTGTGTTCTTCACATTAACAGGAGAAAAGGAGGCCTGAGATAGACTGAGAGAACTTCCCTAGTTCCTCTCCTAGCTCCTTGCTGCCCCAGGAACTTCATCCTGATAGTCTAGGGAGAGCCATCCCTTTATTTATTTATTTATTTTTTAAACGTTTTTTATTTATTTTTGGGACAGAGCGAGACAGAGCATGAACGGGGGAGGGGCAGAGAGAGAGGGAGACACAGAATCGGAAACAGGCTCCAGGCTCTGGGCCATCAGCCCAGAGCCCGATGCGGGGCTCGAACCCACGGACCGTGAGATCGTGACCTGGCTGAAGTCGGACGCTTAACCGACTGCGCCACCCAGGCGCCCCGAGAGCCATCCCTTTAAACATGTGACGTGTAGGGAGGAATAGAGTCTGATACAAAGCTATTCTAAGAAAACAGGTCATAATGAAACAAATACATGAGAGTCCAGGAATAACCCCAGAGAAATATGGACACAAAGCAGATGGAAACCATAACAGGTGATATTGAAATGAAAGAAAAGAAATTAAGGAAACTATAGACACTTTGAAAGAACAGTATAAATCAGAAATAGAAGAAATAGGTGAATAACCAGTGGCTATAAACTGAGAACTCACAGCACTCAGGAAAGAATAAAAAAAGAAAAAAAGAAATTGAGAAATAAAGACTAATAAGAAGGGATACATGAGAGATTAACCCTGTGGAACACGCAGTAATGAAATTAGAAGGTAGAAAGAAAAATGAAGGAAATCAAACAGAAATAAAGGAAGATAAAGAGGCTTTGGGAGAAAGTGAAAAATAGAAGGACAGGTAGAGATAGGAAAGTAATGAAAAAAGTAAAGAAAAGACACAAATAATGAAAAAAAAAAAGGGAGAGAATCTAACAAAAAAAGTCCCCAATGGAGGAAAACTAGACTTAAAACTATAAGTCAGGAGAAGTTTCCTGAAGGAAAAAAAGCTTTAAAATCCACCTTTTTATTGTAACTAGAAAAATGAACTCATAACAGCAAGGGAATACCAACACCAACATCAACACCAAGGGAATCCTAATAAAAAGACTGGACTTGAAAGATAAGAAAAATATCCCTTGGACATCCAGACAAAAAGACTAAGTCATTTTAAGGAAAAAGAAAATCAGATCAGAATCGGCCTTCTTAACAGCAACATCTTTTTTTTTTGTCAGAAAGCAGCAGAAATACTTGAGAGATGCAAGGAAAAAAGAGGGAGCCACAGATAGTATAAGCTACCTAAGAGAATTAAGTCTAGAGCTACAACCATGGAGGGTCTTATGGAGCGTTAGTCTCATGAGATCTTCCTGAGTGAGAACTGGCAACAGACTGAGCTTCAGGCAATCAGTGAATGATTTTAGAAGATTCACTCCAAGTTCTCAGGGTAAGCACGAATGTATTTAACTGTGGAACAGCTAAAAATTGGAGATGAGTTTTAAAAATAGTCCTACTGGCACATGCATGGACAATGCACGCCAAATAGTAAAACTAACAAAGGTGGGAGAAGGTGAGACTCCTTGGAAAGAATACTTTTACGAGATTGCCTGATACGTATTTGGTGGGAGTAAGAGGCGATCCAATAAGGCTGACAATCCTAGTGTTTGAAGCTTCGATGACGTTAAGCTTTCTTACTGTTTAAAAATGATCATTAAGGGGGCGCCTGGGTGGCTCAGTCGGTTAAGCGTCCGACTTCGGCTCAGGTCATGATCTCACGGTCTGTGAGTTCGAGCCCCGCGTCGGGCTCTGTGCTGACAGCTCAGAGCCTGGAGCCTCTTTCAGATTCTGTGTCTCCCTCTCTCCGACCCTCCCCCGTTCATGCTCTGTCTCTCTCTGTCTCAAAAATAAATAAATGTTAAAAAAAAATTTAAAAATGATCCTTAAGGAGCGTCTGGGTGGCTTAGTCAGTAGAGCATGCGACTCGATCTTGGGGTTGTGAGTGCAAGCCCCTCGTTTGGTATGTAGAACTTACAAATAAAAATAAAAATGATCATTAAATTAATGTTCGTGACATAAATTGGATGGGGGGAAGAGAAGGAAGGGGAGAAGAAATGATCATTAACTGAGATTATCATATAAAAAAATAAGGCTAATATATAAGGAGTAGTAAATAATAACCATTAGAACATGAATGAGAACCTTTGTAAATGTCAGAAGAAACAAAAATAAAACATACCACAAAGTAAAGACTTTGTATGTACATTATGTACGTGTATAGACACAGAAAAGTCGTAGGTAGATGTATATGTGCACAAAGTTGATTGAAGCGCGAAATTGGCATTTTTATAGGTCATAAGCAACAAATTATCAGCAATTTCACATTATTCAAAAAGAGCAAGCATGTAAAACAATGTAACAGGAAAAATATCGATTATAGCAAAGGGTATAAGGGGCTTTACTTACCTCCTAAAAGAAAAATTTTTTTCTGATCTTAGCAAAGCAAAACCCATGCTCTTCTTTTTTAAATTAAAAAAATTTTTTTGAATGTTTAGTTATTTTTGAGAGAGAGAGACAGACAGAGCATGAGCGGGGGAGGGGCAGAGAGAGAGGGAGACACAGAATCTGAAGCAGGCTCCAGGCTCTGAGCTGTCGGCACAGAGCCCCACACAGGGCTTGAACTCAGAACCACGAGATCGTGTCTTGAGCTGAAGTTGGATGCTTAACCGACTGAGCCACCAAGGCACCCTAAAATCCATGCTGTTTTATGAAAAATACTAAAAGGGAAAAAGTGAATCAGGTGAAGAATAAAACTATAGACAAAGGCATACCAGTCGATTGAAAATAAAAGGAAAGCAGACAACATGATTTGAATATCAGAAAACATAGATTTCATGCCAATAAATATTACAAAATATGAAGGCCATTTTATGCATTTAAAGAATAAAATTCACAGTAAAGACATAATAATTACTAATATCTATGTAGAAAGTAAAATTGCAATTTTTATAAATAAAACATACAGGCAATAATGGAAGGAATGGGCAGACACTAATAAATTGAGATTATTACCATATCTCTTTCTAGACGAGGGGGTTAAAAATTATTAAGAATATACAAGACCTAAAAAAATCAATAAGGTGGCTCATCTAGCCTTACATTTAACTCTGTATCCCAATAATAAAGAATACACTTTCTTTTCAAGTGCATTTGGGTCATTGACATACGTTGAGCATATCTTAAAACACAGAAAAACTTCAGTTAATTTTAGAAAATAAAAATAATAAGCCCGACTTTTTTGACCCAAAACATGCAATTAAACCAGAAATAATTGACAAATTCTCACAGTTCTCTCTTAAAAACTCTTGGGCCAAAGGGAAAATACAAAACAAAACTGCAGAATCTCTAGAAGTAATAATAATGTAGACATTATATATTTGGAAAACTCAAGAGAACCAGTGAAAAAGACTACTATACCCAGTAATAAGAATTTAGGAAAATAGTGCGATATAAAATCAACTGATGATATCATGTCATGAACAAGAACTATTAGAAGTTTTGGGGAGCCCGGGTGGCTCATCCGGTCAAGCGTCTGAGTCTAGATTTCGGCTCAGGTCATGATCTCAAGGTTTGTGGGTTCAAGCCCCGTGTTGGGCTCTGTGCTGGCAGTGCAGATCCTGCTTGGGATTCTCCCTCTCTCTCTGCCTGTCCCCTGCTCATACTCTCTATGTCTTCCCCAAAATAAATAAATAAAAAGAAAAAAAACTATTAGAAGTTTTAAAGAGAGGAGACACCCATTTATAACAAAAACAAAAAAAAGAAAAAAAATGCCTTGGCATAAACTTAACAAAATGTGCAAAACTTATATTTAGAAATCTTTTATACATATTTAAAAGTTAGAGCAATGATATAAATAAGTGGAAAGTTATACCATCAAAAAGGATAAAAGGATGATCGAGTAACTATGGTAAAACCTTGAGAGTTGTATACTAGTGTGTGTACCAAGGTGGATTATACTACCCTCTCTGCTTCTTTGTACGTTTGAAAATTTTGCAATGAGCTAATTTAAAGTAGTTAATCCTAGTGTTAAAAAAGCGCGGGATTTAGGTTCTAGCTCCATGCTATCAAAGCACACCCAGATTAATTACATGAGTCAATTAAAATGATTTGATTAAATTTTCCAGTCAGACTTGGTTAAGCTCAATCTCTTTGGAATCTCTGCTTAATAGAAAGTTAATTGTACATGCATGTTTTGGATACTTGAGTGGTAGCTTTTCTGTCTACTCTCTCCCAAGTTTTGGCCAAGGGAGGCATCACATTTCTTCCTGCCTCAGCTTCCTGAAACGATGTAAGGTTGAAGAGTTGAGAGGCAGAAAGAGAATTTCCCAGGCCACCAGAGCTGCTAACACAGGGCCTCCAGTTCTCAGACCGGGAGGGACCTTCCAGAACACCTGACTGGTTCTCTGGGTTCTACCTGGGACCGTGTGAAATCCAGATTAACGGCTAGGCCCATTTTCCTCTGAAGTGTTGCCATTGAAATGCTAAACCTCCCCAAATAAACTAAAAAAAAAAAAAAAAAAATTCTTGATCACACTTCATGTGTATCCTGCCTGAAAATTCCAGATGAGCAATTTTACTTTTCCTGGAAGTTAGTGTTTGCTTATTCTTGAAATAATAGGCACCGATGTTATTACACTCACCTTCAACAAACCAAACCAAAATGAAGCAACAGGAAGCAAGACATGAGCTAGTTTCTTAGTTCCTATTGGACAAAGCTTAGCCTCCTCACCCTGGGGTCCTGGCCCCAGCACCCCCACTCTCCAGGGCACAGCTCCAATATATAGTTTTCGCTGATATTGTCTATTATGTATCATAGCACTGCTAATCTCTATAATCTAGACAAACCAAAAAAATCCTAAAGCCTAGTATCTATTCCATGTTGTTTAGCTCACAGAATGTTTTCAATACATTTCAATATATTTAACTACAAAAGCCTTAAGAGCTGGGCATTATTTACCTTTCTTCGATTTTCTTTTTTATTAAAAAAACTTTTTTAACATTTTATTTATTTTTGAGAGAGACAGTGAGAATGGGGAAGGGTCAGAGAGAGAGGGAGACATAGAATCCAAAGCAGGCTCCAGGCTCTGAGCCCGACACAGGGCTCAAACTCATCAACCGGGAGATCATAACCAGATACAAAGTCAGACGCTTAACCCACTGAGCCACCCAGGCACCCCTATCTTCATTTTGTTTTTTAATGGATAAAGCCATGCTGGAGGACCTATAACTCTGCCCAACATCAAAAAGCTAACACGTGATGAAGCAGGACTTTTTATTTTGAATTCTGTGCTCATCCTACAACAATATATTACCACTAAACTGTGTAGTCATTAATCCATGAGAACATTTGCAATCGAATGTCCTGATTTTGCTACCAGACTCCCTTCTTATGAAATCCCATTTTCCTCCTCATCCAAGTTCCTCAAAATTCTTTTTTCTCCACTCCTCCCTCCCTCCCTCCCTTCCTCCCTCCCTCTCTTCCTTCTTTCCTTCTTTCCTTCCTTCCTTCCTTGAAGCTTCTGTGCTCTTTCTTTTGGGCCAGCACAGGACATTTCTGGGTCTTTAGGGGGCACTTGACCTATTCTACCTTGTGTTGTATCATTCTGTGTCTTATAGGCAGAGCCTATGTCTTACTCATCTTTTGTCCCTTCCATGTTGCAAGTATAGTGGTACATAGTAGGTATTATACTTAACAAATGTTTGGGGGACTACATGGGAATTTGGTTTAAAATAATTGAAAGACCTGCCTTCTTTCTTTTTTTCTTTTAATTGTTAAAAGTTTATTTATTTATTTTGAAAGAGAGAGAGAGAGACCGTGTGTGAATGGGCTGAGGGGAGGGGGGAGGGGGGTGGGTCGAGAGGAGGTGGGGAGGGCAGAATCCCAAGCAGGCTTCATGCTGTCAGTGCAGAGCCCGACTCAGGGCTTGATCCCGTGAACCACAAGGTCATGACCCGAGCTGAAATCAAGAGTCGGACGCTTAACCAACTGCGCCACCCAGGCACCCCAGACCTGCCTTGTTTCTGGAAGCGTTCTTTCCTTACAGTAGAAACTCATATGGTAAGTGGAAGCCATTTTCATAATAAGTAGACAGATTCACGTGAAGTATAAAAATAAAATAATACTGCTAATAGTTATAATCAGTGACATCATAATAATGGTAATCTTATAAGCTTGAATTATAAGGTTCTCTCCTTTCAGATTATAATAATTCATATCAGCCTCATGTATTTTCCCAATATGCCTGTAAGCCCAGGAAAGGGTTGTCAGTACAGTGTTTAGCCTGGAAACTGAAGAATGGGAGCCTAGGTATCTGTCGCACAGTAAGCACTTATTAAATGGTGTTATTATTATTGTTGCGAGCGAAGACAAAGGGATCTAAGACCCAAGATGATTAAGTGGCTTTCTCCAGACGGTATGATGAAATCTAAAGACAGCTCGGGTTTAGGCCTCCTGGGTTACCTCATCATCTCCCACTGTGCCCCATTCCTCTGCCCCTTATCTGCCCTGTTAGTCCTGCATAATAAAGAATTTGGCTGGCCTTTGTCCCCACCTCCCGGGAGGTAAACTCTAAACTTTGGAATTCCCCAAGTAATAGGAGTTTGTTTGCTATTCAAGGTGGAGCCTGATAGGTTACATTTGCTGGGTAGTTTATGCTAAGGAGAAGATTCAGGATGGGGGCTGGCCATGCCAGGAAGACCAATCACTGACTAGCAGGTTACAGCTTTGAGTCACCCTAATATCAGACCAACCCCCAGGGAGGGGAGAGGAGGCTAGAAAGTGAGTCAGATGGCCAGTGAATTAATCAATCACGCCTACATGATGAAGTCCCAATAAAATTTATGTTTCAGAAGAAGCTCAGGTGGGCTTCCTCGGTGGGTCATACTCTGTGCACTGCCACACATTGATGTGCCAGGACGCTGATGCATCCTGACTCCACAGGGAGAAAACAAAGGAATCTTGATGTTTCGGACCCTCCCAGACATTGCTGTATGTGTCTACCTTTGAGTTGGTTCTGATCTGTAGCTTTTTGTTCTAATGCAATTGTAGGGGCACCTGGGTGGCTCGGTCAGTTTAGTGTCTGACTTCTGCACAAGTCATGATCTCACGGTTTGTGAGTTTGAGCCCCGGGTCGGGCTCTGGGCTGACAGCTCAGAGCCTGGAGGCTGCTTTGGATTGTGTGTCTCCCTCTCTCTCTGCCCCTCCCCCGCTCTTACTCTGTTTCTCTCTCTCTCTCTCTCTCTCTCTCTCTCAAAATAAATAAATAAATAAATAAGCTTTAAAAAAATTTATACTGCTATTGTATTCCTAAGAATAGTGTTTCCCTGGGGTGCCTGGGTGGCTCAGTCGGTTAAGCGTCCGACTTCGGCTCGGGTCATGATCTCAGGGTTTGTGAGTTCGAGCCCCGTGTCAGGCTCTGGGCTGACAGCTGGGAGCCTGGAGCCTGCTGCGGATTCTGTGTCTCCCTCTCTCTATGCCCCTCCCCCGTTCATGCTCTGTCTCTCTCTGTCTCAAAAAAATAAATAAACGTTAAAAAAAATTAAAAAAAAAAAAAAAGAAAAACCTGGACAATTATTTCTATCTGGTACTAACCTGTCAGACACTCTTTTCTTTCCCAAAACCCTCCTCCAGCCTCCAAACAAATTAATTCATCTGCACCACGGAAGGAGGAAACGAAGCAGAGGCCTCTGCCGTGAGGGACACCAGGGGGACATTCACCAGGACAGCTGGAGCGCATATGTTGTGGCTCTCGACACCCTACTGGGGGCATATCTCTCTCACCAACAGTATGGAAATCATAATTAGCACCTTGTAGCGACTCAGGGCTTCCAACCCGCCCGGATCTGTTTGTAGCCCTTCTCAACTTACTGAGAACAGCATCTATCTCTCGCATTTAGGTAGCTGCCTGCCTCCCGTCTGCTCTGCTGGCTCTAATGTATTTAGATGGATTCTTCTTCCATGAAGCAGAGCCCAAGTTCATTAGAATCATGCGTTCTGCTTCAAAACCTCCCTTAATCTCCCTAGGTGCTCTTTGGGCTTTACCAGTTGTATTCACTAACCTTGGATGTGGGTATTTAGGAACAATGCTAATGTTCTTAAATTGCTTTGCGGTCTCCTCTCCTGGATTATACTGGCAGGCAAAAGAAAGAAATACCAATTAAGCCCCAAGAACCATTTTGCAAATGCTCTTTCTCTTAAACCAGGGAATGTCTGACTGCAAACCCAAATGGAAAAGGTGCAGGGTGTGCTGGGATGTGTTGTGCATGTTGACTCTTTTCTTTCAAAGGGGACTAATCTTTTGGAGTGGGCATTAGGTGATGCTTTCAATATATTAGTAAGGGCCAGAGAGAGAGAGAGAGAGAGAGAGAGAGAGAGAAGACACTTCATACGTTTCGGATAATACCATGTTGGTGCTTTAATAATATTCATCTTAAAAGGGTTTTTGTTATTCATTATGTCCAGTGCATTTCAGAGTTCTGTTTTCCATTAGCCCCTCCTCTGAGCAGACTGCAGATAGCTTTAAAACCTTTCTGTTAGGAAAGCCAGCCTCAGCCTGGATGTTAGATTTGTTTGGGTTATGGGGGTGACTCGGATGTGTGACCGTCACACGGGGATACATAGTAACCCTGGCTGCCTTTAGAAGGGGAAGTAAATGGCGTGGAGACAAGAGTCAAAAGTAGATGTTCTGTTATTAACGCTGTGTGTTGTACCATGTTAATATATCAACAATTCGAAATGCAAGTAAGAAAATATATAATTATTTTATTTAAAAAAAAATTTTTTTCAACGTTTTTTATTTATTTTTGGGACAGAGAGAGACAGAGCATGCACGGGGGAGGGGCAGAAAGAGAGGGAGACACAGAATCGGAAACAGGCTCCAGGCTCTGAGCCATCAGCCCAGAGCCCGACGCGGGGCTCGAACTCACGGACCGCGAGATCGTGACCTGGCTGAAGTCGGATGCTTAACCGACTGCGCCACCCAGGCACCCCTATAATTTTTTTTAAACGGTAAGCAGAATGATGCAGTCATGGTAGAAAACAGTATGACAGTTTCTCCAGAAACTAACGTAGGATCACCACAGGATCCCACAATTCTGCTCAGTCACATACCTGAAAAAAACTGAAAGCAGGAATTCCAACAGCTATTTGCACATCCACGTTCAACAGTGGCGTTATTCACAAATAACCAAAAGGTTGACGCCACGGAAATGACGGTGGGATGGATGAAAGGGGAGATAAAATGTGGTATACGCATGCAGTGGGACATTATACAGGCTTAAAAGGGGAAAAAAAAATTGTGATACATGCTAAGTCATGGATGGACGTCAAAGACATTATCCTGAAGTAAAAGAAGCCAGTCACAAAAAGACAAAAAGACTGTATGATTCCTCTTACATGAGGCACCTGGGATAGCCAAATTCAGGAAGCTGGAAAGTATAAACGTGGTTGTAGGGGCCGAGAGAAGGGAGAAACGGGGAGTTGAGTGGGGACAGAAATTTAGTTTGGGAAGATGAAAAAGTTCTGGAGACGGACCATGGTGATGGTTCCAGAACAACGTGAATGTGCCTAATGCCTCAGAACTGCACATTTAAAAATGGTGAAAATGGGGGCGCCTGGGTGGCGCAGTCGGTTAAGCGTCCGACTTCAGCCAGGTCACGATCTCGTGGTCCGTGAGTTCGAGCCCCGCGTCAGGCTCTGGGCTGATGGCTCAGAGCCTGGAGCCTGTTTCCGATGCTGTGTCTCCCTCTCTCTCTGCCCCTCCCCCGTTCATGCTCTGTCTCTCTCTGTCCCAAAAATAAATAAACGTTGAAAAAAAAATTTAAAAAAAATGGTGAAAATGGCTAATTTGCTGTTGCCGTTACAAAAAGGAAAAGAAACAATGTAAGAAAGATTTGTTATTCCCTTGGATAACACTCTGCATTTCCATCCTCTCCGGGAGGCAACCTCCACGATCTGGCACCCCATCTCCTCTGCCTGAGACCTCAGCACGGGCACTTGCGAAGCGATGGGTAGAACGATTCTGCAAAAGAGAATGTTCTGCTTCTGTCCAATCAGACAAGGGAAGACAAGTATCTGTAAGTACTTATCGAGGACCTACTCAGGACCTCACACTGTGCTAGGAAAAGTGAGGGCACGGGAATGTAATGGATGCATTTTGTTACGTCAGTTCATACAATTAATAAAAATAAAAATTGGATTCCTGCTGTGTCGGGGCACTGTGCTGGGCCCTGGAGACGCAGAGATGAAAAGATAGAGTCAGATATTCAGAATTTGACGGTCAGATTTGCATACTGATAATTAGATAGGTTTTTATACAGGATATTGAGGGTGTACACACAGGGAGCATAGAATTCCTCAGGTCTGACTTTATTGAGCTTCGAAAGTTCAAGATCTGGCAGCCAGTCGAATGAACGAGTATTTTTTGAATACCTACTATGTGACCTAAGTTCTGTGAGTGATTCAGATCATGTATATGTGCGACTGTGTTCTGTTCCTTAGGGAGCTTAAGTCCACTTACGTGAACACTAGTCCGAAAAGACAATAGGGCAGCAAATAATTGTGCGGGACACATTCTTGGCTTTGGCAGGGACTGCAGAGAAGATAGATCCGTAAGGGCTGGGATTGTCAGGAAAAGTTTTACTGAGGAAGTGAGACCAGAATTGAGCCCTAAGAGATAAGCAGAATTTCAGCCAGTAGAAAATGGGTGCCAGGAGACAAGAGAGCATAACAGTACATCCATAATTACCAGATAGAGTGGGCAAAGCAGGTTTGCCTTTCCTGGGCTAAGCCACTACAATTTCCCATTAGCATATGATTCTGTGAAGCAGGGACTCTTTTTCATTGAATAAGCACGAATTAAGTACCTATTACGTGCCAGCCGTTGTTCTAGGCACCGGAGGCATACCATAGAACACTCAAAGTTCATGTCCTCAGAGTTTGCATTCGATTGGGAGACACAGACAAATAAATGAAATACATCTCATGCTAAGTGGTAATAAGAGATCTGGCTGAAAGCAAAGTAGGGGGTGGGGTGACTGCTGGATAGGTTGGTAGGGGAGAACATTAGGTGTCCCATAAAAAAGATAGTTGCAAAGCAACTATGCTTCTGAGATGTTTGGGGGGCCGTCCTGTGGCAGATGACAGTAGGGACTCCATCTCCTGGGGCTTCCAGTCCCCAAAGTCTATGAACTTTGACTCTGAGCCCGAGTGAATGTTCCACCCAGTTTCCTACTGCTATGAAAATGTAAGGTGATAATAGCCTCAGAGACCACATGTCTTTATCCTAAATGGACCCTTTTGGGGGTCCTTTACTTGGGGATACTTCAAATGGGTATATTCTGACACCAATTTTGACACCAACTGAGTCTTCTAAAATTAAATTCAGCGTTGACACTAAACTACCTGCAGTTAGGGTCAGACCCCACAAGCTAATGTGCCCACATTTCTCGTTTCTGCCCCGTTGACTATAATTTCAGAATGTCCCATAGCTCAGTCAGGTTCAGGATTCTCTGGAGGAACTCACAGAACTCAGACAAATGCTATGCTTCCAGTTACCACGTCATTATAAAGGATGCACATGAACATGGAAGAGATACATGGAGTGGGGATGCACCATCCTCGTGGTACATGGGTATGTTTGCTAACCGGGAACCTCACCTGGGCTTCAGCATCCGGAGTTTTAGATGGGGGTCTCATTAAGTAAGCATGATTGGTCCAATCACTGACCACGTGGTTGAAGTCAACCTCCTGTCCCTCCTCTGTCCCTGGAGTTTCGGGGTGGGGCGTTAAGTTTCAACCCTAATCACATATGTTGTCTTTCTGGAGGGGTCAGCCCCTTCCCTGAAAGTATCTAAGGGCTCACCATGAAGTCACCTCCTTAGTATAAACTCAGATATATTAAAAAGGCTCCTTATGGATAACAAAAGGCACTCCTGTCACTCTGGAAATTCCAAGGGTTTTTGAAGTTCTGTGCCAGGAACTGGGCACAAAGACCAGATATATTCTTTAGTATATCACAGATGGCAAGAACTCTGCCTTGATTTCTCCAGCTAATGCTTATATAATGGCTACATTCTACCCCGGACAGAAGAGAAATCAGGTTTTTCTTTTTTTTCAGCTCTCAGCTAAGAGCATCAAGAAAGCATGGCCTCAGCAAAGCCACGCTTTGCTTTTGATTTAAAATCTGTAAGCTAAAATGTAATATAACCATACCCTTTGTCTTCCTGACTCATGACCAGTCATGGAACACCAATAAGAGTTCCTAGTTTCAGCCTTTTGAGCCTGGATGCCTCTTGCTGGTGAGCTCTCCAGTCAACTTCCCTCTAATTCCTCCTTAAGCATCAAGCAGCTGTTTAATGCAAGGTTCTCGTCTGTTCTTTTCCCTTTTTCTTGGTCGGTGGATTAGCCAAGATTGATTTTTCTGCATGGCTGGGGAAGGCCTAAGGTTAAAAGATAAAAGGTAGATTTCCTTTAAATGTAATTTGGGTTTCTTTTCTTGGCATTAGTTCTGATATCAACCATAGAATCACTTTGGTGTTCCAGAAACACCTGGGCCCCAACCACAGATGCTAGAGAAGGGCAAAGCTGGGCTTCCAGCAAAACACAGCCTTGGGGGGGGGGGGAGGGGGTCCAGGTGGAGTTGCTGTCAGGTGCCATATTCTCTCTCTCTCTCTCTCTCTTTCTCTCTTCTTTCTCTCTCTCCAGCCCCATCTTTCTCTCTGTCCCTAACTCCTTCTGTTAAATTTGATTCTGCTTGCAAAATGCAGCTAGATATACACATTTATTCTACACTATTGTTCTTTCAGATCAGTGTGTATTTATCTTTTGCAAACCAAAGAGCTCAAGGGGAACTGTTTCTGAGTCAACCAGATGACAAAAGAACCAATTGATTCATCCAGAAAGCCTGTCAATTCAGCGGAACATCATTGGCAGGAACGGTGTTGTGGACAAAGCAGGCACCAAATGGACTCAGTTTTGCACTTTTGGCCAGGCTTCTCTTTGGCAGCCAATAGACCGTGCCCAAATACCATGCCAGGTGTGATGGACAACCCTGTCCACCTCCGGGTGGATGTCTTTCCACTTACCCCATGCAGGGTATACAAGCAGTCCTCCCCCTGTTGAATAGCAGCGGGCAATTTGATAAATACCATCTTCTAAGGGCTGGGCACTCCCTGGAGCCTGAGGCAGAGTGGCAGGGGCAGTGGTGGGAAAGGAGGTGATGTGATGCTAAATGGCGGATGAACTAGACACGTGTGGAGGCATGGAGACTGACGTTCAAGGAATGAGGCTAAGCCGGGAGAGAATTTGTGGGAAGAGTGACGACGGGAGAGCACCGGCAATTCAAGCTGAGCAATGCTCAAGTGGTAACTTAGGCCAGACTCTTGCTGTTCTCAATAGTGCAGCTCAAAAGGTCTTAAGGACCTGTGTCCCCAGGAGGGGGCAGCGTGGCTTCATGACATCATGTTCACCGGGGCTATGGGGGCAAGAGACAAGAGGCCACGCCCTGCTCCACTGTCTCCCTTCTTCCTTCCTCCTCCATGCCGTCCCCCGCCTTTCCTCATGTAGTTATTGCTAAGATTGGAAAGGGACACTTGAGCGATCCTTATGTATGTCTTAGCCACACTCAGACTTACATTCAGAGAGCTGGCCACACTCAGACTTACATTCAGAGAGCTGGCTTCAATCCAGCCGGCCAGGGAGAGCGTTTCTAACTGCCGACATGGGATTTCAGACAGCCAGCTGGATGTCAACTCCACAAGCTAACCCCTCCCTCTGCCCTTGGGTCAATGTCTTGGAGATACCAAGACAGTTTGGGAAGTTCACCCAACCAAATGAAGCTACAACAAAGGAACAAAATGGAAACCCTTTCACCGGACATCAGGAGGTAGAAACAGACGCTCACAGGCAAACTGGGTGTAAACACAAAAGGGAAGAAGTGGAGAAGAGAGGAGAAGATTCTGAATCAATTAGGATTCTCCTGGTCGCAGGTAATAGAAACCTATTGTGCCCAAGCTTAGGTGAAAAAGATTGGTTTAATTGGTTTTATTAGGTTAATCCAACTTAAAAAAGATTGGTTTAATTGGTTTTATTGGTTAATCCAACTTAAAAAACAAAAAAGTCCAAGGGTGCTTCTGGCACACTGGATCAGATACTCCTACAACACCTGGTGCTGTCCTTCTCTGAGCTGGCTTCACTGTCAGGCACATTTTCCCCTCATGGTGACAGGAGATACCCTCCGCATTTCCAGACTCAAACTCCATTTCATTAGTACCGGGAAAAGTTCAAGATGGGCCTTCATTGGATCAATTTGGCTCATCTTTCCTGTCTGGACTAATTACCGTGGCCAGGGAGACAGGATGCTCTCATTGATCATGCCTCGATCAGCCCCACCTAACGTACACAGTCTGGGAGAGGGCAAGGAATGGTCCTGCTGAGAAAATGGGGGTCTTCTCTACAAAAGAAGAAAATGGTGGCCGGAAACAAATAAACAAGCAACCCAAAACAGATGACCACCCCAGATGCTAAAAAGAAGCCAAGATCATAAAAATTTTAACCACGAGCAGTCAGGCTCCGGTTGCTAGAATCTGCCAGAAATGGGTCAGATCTATATGGGGACTCAAGGCTTACATGACAGCTGTCCAGATCACATTTGGTACAAGTGTCTCTTTTTGGATAACTAGTTCAGGGCCTTTCTGGCCCGCTTGCTGTTGCTCTTAGAAGGAACTTGCCCTCGCCAGGCCAGACCCCCGATACCCCATTCCAGAAGGGAATCCCTCTATGGAATTCAAGGATGCCCTTCTGTCTTTCTCTCTTTCATCCTCACAAGTTCTGGTCTCATATACTCACCCCCCCCCCCCATACACCTTCTCGTTCTTTTCTATTGCTTTCACACAGTAATCAGAAAGGACATTTGTATGGCCATTCTAGTGAACGTAGGCATTGAGACAGACCCTACTCCCATAGATACACAGTGGATGCCCAGGGGCCTGAGTGGGAGTTTAACACAGTGGCCCACATAGCGGGCAGAAGAAGTGGGACAGAGGACAGGAGGGAACGGCTGCATGATCTTGTAGCTGCAAAGCATAACTCTGATTGCATTTACCAAAATTTTGCAAAGAAAGGGGAAAAGAAAAAGCCATACTTCTTAGCAGAGCGATCCTTATTTAAACAGCACCCAGAATCCGTGGTCTCACCCATATGCCAAGCCCCGACAAAGGACACACACCAATGAGGGCACAGAAAGAACAGAGCCGCAGGCCCTGGTGCTGAGAGGCCTAATTATCAACGCTGCGTCTCCATCCTGTTGCTATCAGTCCTGGCGGGGCATGGAAGCTGCTGCCAGCGGAGAGGAAAAAATTACCCAGGCTGACGCCTCCAAATAATTGATAATTTGCCTAAATGAACGAATCGAGTAAGATTTAATTGTTGGCAGGGATCACCACCCAGGAACAGCAAAGTATACAATTGCTTAAGCACCGCCCACGGCTTTCCACGAGTCCCCCGGCCCTCCCTCTTTCTTTTCTCCAAACCAAGTATAATTGTTTAATGACATTGATGGGGGATAGACTTGTGACATTATAAATGACACTTATGACAGAACTGTCAGTTGGTGACAGCTCGTTGACAGCCCCAGTGAGAAATTCATCATTTTAGATGCTTTATGATTTGCTCATTTAAGGTCGCAAATAAGATCTTGCTATGAAACCACACCGAACCTCATCCCCTATGGGACAGTTTGGTTGTTTTCTTACCTCCAGGATGGGGGTGGTGGGGTCTGGGGTCAAGGGTGGGGAATATTTGGTAGTAGGTCCCGTGCACCTTCACTTCTAGGGAGAGGCTAGAATTGACCTGGGGAAATCTGCACCTGTGCAGCGTCCGAATTTAGTTTTCTCACTTGCCACTTGTTTAAGGAAGCTTTCAAGGGGAAAGAGGTAACCTGTTGGGACTGATGCTAATAAAGACAGAAAGCAGAAAAAGCAGAGAGGTTATTTTTAGCTGGGTAATGGGGAGTAAATGGGGCCACCCTGTGATATGCTAAGATATGCCTGCGCTCATTTCTGCCTGTAACTCCCACACTCTCTGCTGGGCAGACATCTGTTAATTGCTTTCTGTTGGACCTCACTTTGACATTTGGGGAAATGGAAGGAGACTGCCTAACCATCTTTTTCTCTTTCTTTTTTTCCTAAACGATGTCTCTGTGGAGTTTTGGAGCCAGGGAGGAAAGGAAGTGAGGTGAGTTTGAAGCTTGCTCTCTGCTTGGGTTTGCTAAAACCTTCAACACACTGTGCCTACGGCAGTTGAGCCTGGATTTTATTGAAAACCCTGTGTGGGGCTCCCAACAATCAGAGTCACTGAAGTTTTTCTTTCCACACTATACTGGCCTGAGCTCCGTTTAATCAGAACACATGCTTATCTCTCTACCCACCTTTCCGTACACTTTACTAATCTTATAAATAGACTCTTAAAAAATAACAAAATGAACTTTCCAATTTATAACAAAAAACATCTCAGTGCACATGCATCAATGCTTTCTTGCTGAGGCAGTTCCTGTCACCAAGCAGCAGGAGGCTAAAAAAACCAACCTTCAGGAGGTGAAGGTGGTAGTTTCACTGGTACATAATCTTCTCTCTGCCTTTTCTTCCATATTTAGGCGCCTAAGTTTGTCTGCACTGGTTATCAGTTGCCTTTGGGTAGGTTGACCTATGTGGCGTAGTGTGATTAACGACCACTAGGTGGCGACAAACGACCTCCTGGCCGGATTATTGGATGGATGCGATGACTGGTAACAGGTGAAATGGGCTTGCTTTCGGTATCAATAACAACAACTAGCAGGCACCATCAGAAATACTCTTTATATGTGAATTTATTTTATCTTTGCAGCAATCCTGTGAGTCCTATAAAAGATAAGGAACTAATTTGCCCAAGGTCACATATTTGGTGGCTGGCAGAGCTGAAATTTGACCTCAGCTCAGACTAAAACAGGCTGTGTTGTTCTACACTGCACTCTCCTGTACCCTTAATGGAATACCCTATTAACTTGGGGAGGAAGTTGAATGGCGAAACTAATGTCTTGCCCCCAATGAGCTCTGAAGCTCCATTCATCACCACACGATAAGGAAAAGCAGTCCAGAAAGAGCGAACTTATCAGGTACATAGAATCTGAGAGTTGGAAAATTCTTGACCATCTAGTCCAGGGATCCCATTCAATATAGAATTCTCCTTGGCACATTCCTGAAGGAGGATCCCACAGTCTCTCCTGGATCTCTTCTGAGACCAGGTTGCCAAATGAAGACGGCATGGTGCTTTCTCTATCCTCCCATGGTCACCTTCCTCTCCAAGAAGGGAAATTCAGATGGACAGAACCAGAAGAAAAATTCAGAGCCCCTTGCCATCAAAGCAATTGTAAGGAACCATGTGGGTGTGATGGCTGATGATACGTGTCAACCTGATTGGGCCACAGGTTGTGGTCAAACATTATTTTGGGTAAGATGTTTCTGGAGTGAGATTAAACTTTGCATTGGGAGACTGAGTGAAACTGATGGTCCTCCCCATGCAGATGGACCTCATCCAAGCTGTTGAAGATCTGAATAGAACAAAAAGGCTGACCTCCTGCGAGTAAGGGGGAGCACCTCCTGCCTGATTGCCATGGAGCTGGGACATAGGGTTTTTACTCCCTTCGGACTGAAAATGAAACGGGGTCTTCCTAGATCTCAAGCCTGCTGGTTTTGACCCGGAACCACAGTTGACCCTTGAACAATGCAGGGGCTAGTGACACTGGCTTCCTGCGCAGCCAAAAATTCATGTGTAACTTTGGACTCCCCCAAAGTTCATTAATAGCCAACTGTTGGCTAGAAGCCTTAACAGTCAGTTAACCCATATCTTGTATGTTGTATGTATTATATACTATATTCTCACAACAAAGTAAGCTAGAGAAAAGAAAATGTTCCTAAGAAAATCATAAGGAAGGGAAAATACATTAAATACATTACTGAAAAAAATCCACATATAAGTGGACCCCTGAAGGTCAAACCTGTGTTGTTTAAGGGTCAACTGTATACTATCGACTATCGACTCTTCTGGGTTTCGAGCTTGCTGACTGAAGATCTTGAGATATTCATAGTCACATAGTCACATAGTCACATAGTCACATCGCCTCCATAGTCACATAATCATGTGAGCCAGTTCCTGTTAATAAAAAGCCCCAAAGAGTGACACTACATGTATCCATATACACACATACATACACATATGGTATCTTCCACTTAGTTGTCCAAGCATCACCTAGAATTCTACATTTTAAATTTGAGTCTTTCGTGGTAATATCTGTACCTACACATCTCCTATCGGTTTCATTTTGAATCGGTATGAGCAAATGGACAGCAGGCCAATGCAAAGATTCAGTCATTTAGTTAGTAAACCTTTCCGAGGGAGACAACAGGGAGCCTCTCAGGAGAGGCTTAGCCAGAGAAATAGTAGTGATTTCTCCTGCACCGCTCTTGGTTTATTCAAACGGGGAGGCGGAGTGGGATGCAGATTTCTAGGAAAAGACATCCTTAGGATGGACTGTATACAGCTTTGCTTTCTTGACTGACAAGCCAGCCTTTGGGGCCTCCCTTAGTTTAAAACATTATTTTTGAAGAAAGGAAGAGGTCTCTTGGCATGGGTAGACTATTCTTTTACGGGCACCTGAAGCTGGTAAATATCACCTGTCTGAGGATCTGCAAATGTGAACATTGAACTTCTGCCTAGAGACTCCTCCTCTCCCCTCTCACCATTTCCTCCCTCCTCCCCCCCCCCCCGCCCCCAGTTCTTGACTTCCTGGTTTTTTGCCCCACATTGGTTTCGCACTTGTTTTTGGGGAATTTGTACGATCTCATGGCTTTGGCTGACAGCTCTCAGAAGGAAGCTAGACTATCATCCTCATGCATGCATTTCTACCTATTTGTCCGACCGTCATCTTGATTTCTACATTTAAAAAATCAAACCCTTTTGTTTTAATCAGTAAAGTCACCGCCTGTCCCCCAAGCCACGATTCTGCCTGGGGGGCCACTCCCAGGACCTCCAGGCTGCTAGACTCGGCAGGTTGAAATCACCTTCAACGCATCTCCCCTCCTTCATCAATTGCTACCATGGCCCGCTTCCAAATTTCTCCCAGATTTGCCCGTTTCTCTGGGTTTCTGCCGATCGGGTGTTGAACACTGCAAACCTGGGTGCCTTCAGCTTTCGGGGGGCAGGGGGGAAGGGCTCCTGTATCTCATTGTGTGTGCACAAATAATTCTGTTAAAATGCCCCCTTGGACCTCACCCTTTTCCTGCTCCAGACCCCACAGATCCTTCTCAGTGCCTCCTCCCCAGGTACAGAGTCCTCTGCCTGGTTTCCGGATGACATCCCCTGTATGTTTGTTCACTCATTTCCCCTTATTTTCCAGCTTCTGTCAGTCAGACGTCGCTCTGTCCTCCACAGCCTCCCTGTAATGCCGTGTAAGGAGTGTCCCCAGAAACCCAGGTGTGAGACTCAGAGAATGTTTTCTGCCTTCCCATACCCTGCTTCATTCTCCTCACCCTTTGTAGCCCACCAAACCGCTCTGATGCTTCATCTGCCTTCTGCCCCCATTTTTGTTTAATTTAAAATTTAATGACACAAGTGATACCATCTACATGGCCTTTATTTTATTTTTTATTTATTTATTTTTTTTAATTTTTTTTCAACATTTTTTATTTATTTTTGGGACAGAGAGAGACAGAGCATGAACGGGGGAGGGGCAGAGAGAGAGGGAGACACAGAATCGGAAACAGGCTCCAGGCTCCGAGCCATCAGCCCAGAGCCTGACGCGGGGCTCGAACTCACGGACCACGAGATCATGACCTGGCTGAAGTCGGACGCTTTACCGACTGCGCCACCCAGGCGCCCCTACATGGCCTTTAAAGATAAAAGTTTGTGGACAACACTAAGGTCCCCTTTGATAACTTTCCCCTTGTCCAGAGGTAGCATGGTTGAGTGGTTGGGGTGTATATTTCCAGAGATTTTCCGATGTTTTTACGTACACGTATACGTGCCCATAGAGGATGTGTGGTATTTATATTGCACGTGTCCATTTTTAATATAAACGGCATCACACATTCACATTTTGTAAAATTACTGGAAATCTCTCCACGTTCCCCACCCCCCCCCCGGATGAGCCTGACTCTGCTTAATGGTGAGCACTTCCCTGTGGTATGAATCCATCAATGTTCACTTGACCAGCGCCCTTTTGATAGGCATGAGATTATTCCAGCATTAGATTATTCCAGTGTTTAGGTTTACAAACACTGTTGTGCTGAACAACTGGAGGACACATCCTTTTGTACATGTGTCAACAGCTGTCGCTGATGGTATTTGCTGGTCAGAATCACACAGCAAGATTACAAGGAAGTTGATGTTTATCCAAGATTCTGAAGTACCAGGCACCGACACAGGCATCTGCAAAACAAACTTGGGCTACGTATGATCCTTCCCATTTCATAGATGGGAAACTGAGGTTTCAAGAGGTAAAGTGAGTCCAAATTTGAAATCCCGCTAATGTTCTCCCTCCCACCCACCCCTCGTGTTGAGTATTTTCCCTTCAACTCTGCTGTGCATTTTGTGGCCGCAGGAACTAGCCACACATTTCCTTTCATTCTCCAATATGTCCTGAGTACCCAGGAAATCTCAGGAAAACCTGATTGATTATTTGGAAGACAAATTAGCACTATCATCTTAACTAGTAGGATATTTTATTTAGGTGTTTTAGCAACAATAAGAAGACGCTAGCATCAGAGAGGAGCTGGTTATAATATTATTAGAAGTTAATTCATATTTTAGCAGATAATTCCTAATTAATTTGCTGTAGTTATCTTGTTAAACGTCAATTAAATCTCTCCACATCCCTTACAGGTTTCTGCTGTTCATAAAATGTAATTATACAGCTATTGCCCATGTATTCTTTATTGCTTATATAATCTACCAGTTAAATGCGAGTCAAAAAGATTTATCTTCCAAGTTCTTAATAACATCGCTAAGTGTTCTAATTAATAATCGATAGCCCATTTGCATAATTAATTGGAGAAAGGGTCCTAATGAGACGGTGCCTTGCAGCTAGCCACTCTGAGGCCAAAACTTCATCTCCTGTAGCAAATCGTCGTTCGGAGTGCAAGAGATTGGTGAGCAACTCAGCTCCTTGAGTGCTCCAGGAGCACTGTGCTCAGCACTCATGAGCGGGGGCTCACGTGATTCTACCGGCAAGTCCTTATTTACATCGTTCCTCAACAATATGGAACAGAAACCGTTGGA
Organism: Lynx canadensis; assembly: GCF_007474595.2. Lineage (NCBI taxonomy): Eukaryota > Metazoa > Chordata > Mammalia > Carnivora > Felidae > Lynx > Lynx canadensis. The sequence goes on from NC_044319.2 coordinate 33,557,771, forward strand.
TACGAATTTTCACGGGCACAGGCTCAGGCGAACAAAAATAAATTTCTTCATTTTCCTAAAAACCAATTTAATTCTCTGAATCCGAGCCCTTATTCCACTGGATGCACAAACGCAATCTAGTCACTTTCAAGCAAACTCAGTCCTACGAGGTATCTTCGCAGGCACATACGGTTATAATTCCTTCACATTCTAGATCTGAAAAAAAAAAAAACAACCAACCAAAACCTTCTCCCTTTCAGCTTTTTCCTTCTCCCTCTTCCTTGGCCCTGATGTTTGACCGGGAGGAGGGCGGTTCTACCACGGTCCACTGTCAAGTGTCATCTGGGCGGGGGATGTCCACGTCCCGGCTTCCACCCGTTTGGGTCCTGGCTGACGTCCTTCGAAACATGATGTGAATGATCGGTCCTCGGGGGAGCCCCTTTGCAACGGGTCCCACTGCCAGGTAGGTGTTCGGCCATCTATCTCTCATTCACCAAAGTAGTTTTGGTTTTACCATAGCCTTCAGCTCCCCAGCTCCATAAGGATTCCCTGCATTTCCTTGTTCCCATCTCCTGGTTCCTGTGCACCCATCCACCTGCTTCCTAGCCCTTCTCATGAGCTTGGGGACCACTTGTAAGTCACTTTTTGATGACGGAAACACTAAAGGGGTGTAGGAGTCTTCACTCTGCCCTACCGACTCCCTTACAGCCCGGCTGCCTTATTTTTCACACACCCCAAGGCACAAGGGTTCCTGGAAGGATGCCAAAGACTGTAACTCCAGGTGGGACCAGTAAGACATTGATCCTTCTTTGACCCCAGAAAATCAGGTTTTTGTCCTACTCCCCTCTTCCAAATTATCGGGGGGGGGGGGGGGTTGGTGGGCAGGATTCAGAGATTCAAACTCATCTCTGTTTTCTAGAAGCTCTCTAGTCCTTTTCTCTCTCTCCCATACATGCAAGGGAGGGCGAGGCAGAAACAGTTCTACCCACAAGCACTTTGTTTCTTTTTTTTTTAATTTTTAAAAATTTATTTATTTTGAGAGACAGAGAGAGCGGAGGAGGGTCAGAGGGAGAGGGAGAGAGAGAATCTCAGGCAGGCTCCCCGCCGTCAGCGCAGAGCCCGATGCGGGGCTTGAACTCACGAACTGTGAGATTGTGACCTGAGCTGAAACCAAGAGTCGGATGCTCAATCGACTGAGCCACCCAGGCACCCCACAAGCACTTCGTTTCTTACACTTTCTGCTTACGCCAGAAAGCTCAGCATTTTGGGGCACCTGCGTGGCTCAGTCACTTCAGGGTCTGACTTCAGCTCAGGTCATGATCTCACGGTCTGTGGATTCGAGCCCTGCATCAGGCTCTGGGCCGACAGCTCAGAGCCTGGAGCCTGCTTCGGATTCTGTGTCTCCCTCTCTGTGTGCCCCTCCCCTGCTCTCTCGCGCTCTCTCACACTGTCCCCCCAAAAATAAGTACACATTAAAAAAAAAAAAGAAAAATCTCAGCATTTTATGTTGGAGGCTGACAATGTGGCATCTTTGTTCTCGGTGGTAAAAGCAGCCCCTTGTCATCCGCAGGAATAAGAGTGGTCACGAGGGAGTAGAGCAAGTAACTTGGCAGCAACATGGCAACGTGTGACTCTGCCACCCGTTTATCATGTTGGAGACAAGGACGGGAACGCTGGAATGTAGAGCCTCACGAGCGTTCCCAAAGAGGACCGGCTTGAACCCACAACATAGAGGCAAGGAAGCAGTGCAAAGTTTCTGAGGGTTCTATGGTGGGATTCAGTTAGTTCGTCTTGCGTAAAGTCAGAGGGATGGATGTGGGGACCCCTCAAAGGTACTTTCAGTGTCAGGCAAGTTTCCTATAAAGCAGAGACAAAATGTTCCTCTGATTTTTTTTTTTTTTTTTAATCCCAAATCTCTGGCTTCACTTTAAAAATAAGGCTATCTGCTTGGGGGCTTCAGGCTGAGAGTTGCACATTCTAAGAGTTTTCAAAGAACCAAAAAAAAAAAAAAAACCAAAAAAAAAAAAGATTTAAAATAAAATGCCGTCATTGTTCATTGAACTACAAATTGCGATTGGTGAAAGAGAATACTATTTTGACTTGGAAGGAGAAAACCCCTTCACCCGAGCGTGTCGTGAACCTCGTGATGCAGTTGCCCCTCTTCAGACAACACTGTCAGAACAGCCACACATCAGATCAACCACAAGTATTATCGCCTTATTGAAAAGACTCTTGCTTGTCATTTTTTTATGAAGCGTCTGCCCCTTTCAGTTATCAACAACAAAGAGCCTCACCCCTTCCTTCCTGCTTATCCTTCCTCCCGGCTCTTATCACAAAGGAATTGCATTTTCACACTGGCCCTTCTCACAGCGAAGAGCTGCTTCCTCTGTCCATAATAACAGAAATAAGAGGAAACAGAATGAGTCTATCTCACAAAGCTCCAAATGGGCTGTCAATCAGCTTAGCGCCAGAGCAGAGGAGGCCAGCATGGGAAGCGCCACCTGAAGGTCATCTCGTCCCTCTTCTGTCTTCTGGCAAGATGGCTTTCAACTCAACCAAAAGAAGTCTCACCTTGAAAAGCTCCAAGGAAGGACCCTCCTTGGCTTCTTGCTATCACACCCATGTCTCCCGTCTAGGAGTGCGCTGAGTCTGATGAAAATCTTTCTCGCCATTTTTCGTTTTCCTTCCTCCTCATGAGATTTACCCCTGAAAAACGGATGAAGTCGGTCATGGCTGTTTTGGGTGCCTTCTCTTCCCTCCTCCCCCATTGCCATGCGTCCTTTGCTCTCTCATCTCCTGGGTTTTTCCGGGTCTTAATTGTCATAGAGGAAAGTAGATGGATGCACTTTTTTTTTTTTTTAAAAGAAAAAGATATTGCAAAATGAGTCCAGCAAGAAAAGAGCAATGCTTAATACAAAGTGTTGAATTATTAATGATGACATTTCAGGCACTTCCGAAAGGGAGACGGGTCAGGGTGAACTTTGCTCACATCCTTCAAATAATGTCATGCTTGTAAGATCAATCATGACTATTGAGTCAAGGCAGCCGGCTATGAACTTCAGGACACTTGCACCTGGCTCTCCTTAGTAGGCTTGGTCACTTCAACCAACTTATCAAATGTCTCTCAGCTTTATTTTCCCTACCTGTAAAATGGGGGTAATCAGCCTACAACATGGGTTATTGTGAGACTCAAATGAGATGATGTGGGGAATGCCCTTTCCGCCATGCCTACCAGGCACGTTGTGTTCTCATACAGATTGGCTACCACCGTCATAATCCACGGTGAGTTTTAACGGACACAATCAAACGATTTTTCCGACAGGCTAGTGGAGTACTAAGAAGCTGGCAGTGGGGAGTAGCTGCTCCTTCTACTGATATATTTGATACATATTACTATCTAATCAACAAGTATCGTTCTCTGTCCCCAGGATAACGTAGTCGTGGCAGGTAGTGAAGGAATAGAGGCACCGGGAAGTGAGAGGCCCCCCCGGATAGGAGTGGATGGTCAGGTGGGCTTGAGGAAGGATGCCCCTTCTTCCTGTGTCCTCTGCCTGCCCGAAACATTTTGTGATTCTCATTAACCAGTGTGAATGTCAGCAAGGGCCGGGAGTTAGGTTGAGCCCCACATCTTCGTATTTTATATTTCCCAGGACTGACCCATATACAGCCTCTTTCACTGTAAGATAGAGGACCGCCTGGCATACAGTCGAGCAGACAGACAAGTCGTGATCTGGCGAAACCTGAAAGAATTATGAACTGTAGCAAAAATAGCCAACTAAGGGATAGCTAAGGCATCTTTTCCCTTCCCCTAGATATCTGTGGAAATGTACATCTTCAAGCATCACGGAAATAATCACCTACTCTCTATATTCCCCCCCCACTTTTTATGGTTTTTATTGGTATACAACATTATTCAGACTAGGCTCTTCCGTCTCCCAAGCCAATTTCTTTTGCAACCGTGTTTATATTGATGCGATTCAAACAATGATCCTCTGCCTCCCCTGTCAGTTTCCATTGTGCATTTCACATATTAGGAACTTATTTAAACAAAAATCATCCTCTCCGGGTACATTTCTTTCCCATCTGTTTTCCCCCTGCCCCATACTACCAATTCTCATTTCAAAGCAACATTGTAATATCATTTATTGTTATTCTCTCTTGTTTTCCTGAGCTGCTCCTGTAACGTTCAGAGGGGGAGAGGTGGAGGAGAAATATACAGTTTTATTGATTTATACTCAAGAAGGTGTTTCTTACTCAAAATGTTTCTGAAGGCTTCATATCATTTTTTTAGAGCAATGAGACCTCAGTAATGACGACACTTTATATTGGTAGGGTGCTTACAGATAGTTTTTAATGTATTTTCACTAGTGTCATTTTAGAGAGTTGAGAGAAAGAAAAAAGGAAAAATACAGCTGGCTATCCAAGTCACTCAAAATATCCAGATTTTTGGCAACACTGTAGACTGGCATGCAGATGTTTGACTGAATGATTCACCCTTCTTCTAGATGCTCGGTGTTGTGGAAATACAGCTAGTTGTCTATTAAGATCAACGTGGGGTGGTGGTGTAGCGGGTGGGAGTTGTTTTTATTTTATGAAATCATGTAAACATGGAGAGGCAAATCTGTCTCTGAATACATTTTTAGCTTAATAATGATTTTTTTAGTTTCCGTTTGCTCAGTAGTGTTCCATTTCCCAGGCTCAGAAAGACCTGCTATAAATATCCTAATCCTTTCTAAGTCTTAGGTGTTTGTGTACCTGCTCCCATGTAGATATGTTAGGGCCATGAGAGACGGTTTATTCTCATAATCTTCCAACCAAAGATGGATGTTCTCCCTGCCTTGTGCTAGCCTTGCCCAGAGCCTAGTGCAAGCTCCCGAGGCCAGCTGGGGGAGCTCGGGTCAAATTTTTTAAGAGAAGTAAGCCTTTTCCAGGTTTGAAGAAGTACCTGCAGAATCCACACTCAGAAGGACAATTTCTAGAGGTTACCGAATCCTGCGTGTGGTTTAATGATTCAGAGGCCTTTTTCAAGCGTTCCCGAGCTTTGTTAAGACTATCGCACGCAGGACAAACAGCAGTAAGGTGGTCATCTTGGGTCTGGCTCCGTCCTTCCTGCTGTCTTGAAGCCCTGTGCTCCTGAGTTGGACCTCAAAGCCTAGTGTATGTTGGAGACCATCTGCTTCACTTTCTCTGGGCTAAAGGAAACAAGAAAGCAAGGTGTTTCAACCGCTCTTTGTCTGTGATGGTTTTACAAGTGGGGAAGAGTCTATTCATCTCTTTTACAGTTCATTACACCTGAGGAACCTTATTTAGTTGGAGGAAATTGCCCTCGGGGGAACAGTTAGAATTAGCAAGGAGTCAAAGCTTTTGGGGTGGAACACACTCTCCACACATCACAGAAAACAAAACCCAACTCCCAAACCTGCTCCATGATATAATCTCCCAATGGTGAACAAAAGGTCTTTCCTTTTCCCGACTCTTCTGTGGGTTTTATAGCAATTTGGTTTCTGCGCCTCTGCTCTTGTTTTCTGTTTTCTTTGGGTGGGTGAGGTCTGGTTTCGGTTCCACACAAGGATGAGCTTTCTAGAAGTGGGAAGATCCAAACATAAGATGTGTCATCTTGAGTAGTCACATAGGCACTGGAAATTCCGATGGGGGCTGTCGGAAGAGTTGAGTGAGGGAAGTCACGCCTCAGAAGGGGCATTGGACCACGTGTCTTTTTAAAACATTTTTTCCATGTTTGTTTGTTTATTTATTTTGAGAGAAAGAGAGATAGAGCACAAGCAGAGGAGGGGCAGAGAGAGAGAGAGAGAGAGAGAGAGAGAGAGGGAGAGTGAATCCCAAACAGGCTCTGTGCTGTCAGTGCAGAACCAGACGTGAGACACCAGCTCACAAACTGTGAGATCATGACCTGAGCCAAAATCAAGAGGTGACACTTAACAGGCTGAGCAACCCAGGCACCTCTGGACCAGGTGTTTTTAAGTACGCCCTTCTCAGCATGATAGACTAGCCTCCTGGTATTTATAAGTAGTTCATTTGTTTTTCACAAGGTCATCATGACCATGGCCTTGGTCACGTCATCGCTGCCATGATCTTTGTTTCCAAAATCTCCTTCTACGTCCGTAGTTCTCCCTGGCCTCTTTGGGCTCGAAAAGGCTCCTTTCAAAGCCTTCGAGGTCTATAATCTTTACTTCTTTAGCTAGGCAGCTTACGTTGTTTCCTTTTCCAGTATTGATTATACTCTGGCAGCCGCTTTCCACTGTCCTGACCAAATATGCTTATGCAGTTGCAGGTGAAGGAATTTCTGAATTCAAGAAGCTCAGAGATTTAGGTCCAATGTGGCATACTGAACCACGGGCATAGGACCAGGAGATAGAGGGCTCCTGTCGAGTCTCCCAGCACTCAGTGGACAGTTACACTTTCTGCCTGAAGTCTCCGTGTCAGGTCTAAGTAATATTTGACTGAGCATGTGGGCTTGTGATGAACTGTAACTTGAAGGATGTCTGAAAGATGTTGCTCTGCTTTTAGGCACCAGTTTCAACAGTCGCGTTGGGTAAGGGGACTCCTGATTTAGGTCCTTCTTTCCTAAACTCATTCGGAGGTGAAAGGGGCGTGTCCTCGTTTTAGAGTCAAGAAGCTTGTGTTAGAACGGACCCTCTTCTGCTGCCCAGGAGTGTGTGATGTTCAGTAAGCCACGCGGTGGCCCTGGGCTGATTCCACATCTGGGAAATGAAGGTGGACCTAGGTGATCACCAAGGAGGCTAATTGCTGGGCAAGTATAGCATTTCATGTGGATTGTCCCAGGATCAGAAGTTCGTACACTCTGCTGGGCTTCACAAGCATCAGGGCGATTTTTTAAAGGATAGATTTCCGGACTCACTCCAACAGGTCTTTTTTTTTTAGCAGCTTTTGAGGGGCAGAAGCAGTCCCGCAGACTCCGTGCCTAATCAGTGCGCTAGGTGATTCTGACACTCGGGGTCCTCAGATCATGCTTTAAGAAGCACTACTTTGGGAGGTAGAACTGCAGAGTCACAGAGAACCTCTCCTCCCCAACTCCTCATTAACACTTGAAAGGTCCTTCTTGGGGTACCAAGGGAAGACTTCTCATGGAGCTTAAAGCCCACACGTCTTAGATAAAAATGCAATCATACCAGAGAATAAGTGACAAGCGAGTCCTTTCTAGACGCAGGTTTTGATGGGAGAGAGGGGGAAGCTTGAAGGCACCAAAAGACTAAAGGGGACAAGAATGGGGAAATTCTGACCGGCAGAACAACTGAAAGGCGAACCTCCCTGACCGTAAGAGTTTGCTCCAAGTGGCCCTCAGAGATATAGACAAGGAGTTGATGAGAGGTGGGGAAATGTAGAAAGGGGTTAGGAAGCATGGCGGGAATAACGCATCCGGAAAGTAAGTGCCCGAAGGTGTTTTCTGAGGGACGCACAGGTGAGAAGATGGCTTGTTTTGGCAGGGAGCCTGTGGTACCTGGCTGCATCCTAGAGACACAGGCAGAGCCATTTGACGATGTGACATCCGTGGGGGTGACGATAACCGTTAGTTTGAAGTAGAGACAGAGCGTGTGTGCTGGGGCAGGTGCATCCGTGTGGGGAGGAGTCCCGCGTAAGAAGTCAGGACAGAGGGGAGCCAAGCAGTTCAATAACCCTGTCTTAATTTCAGCTCCATTGGTGCAAGGGCAAGGCACCCAAATGAGCCTCCTACCCAGTTTATTTGTTGTTATCTAAATCCCAATTTATTTTATTTTGTTTTATTTTATTGTCAAGCTGGTCTATTTGCATGCGAGGTGCATAGCTCTAATCTACTCTGATGATGATTTGGGTAAGCAGGTTGGAAATTTCTTTCTCTTCCCTGGAGGCTCACCATGTGGGAAGGAAGAAGTATAAAGCAACCATTTCGTGATTCAACAAGGAAGGAAATTATGTCTTGTTTTTATTCTTCTCATTTTCTTTTTCCATCTCTTACCACTTTGGATGCTGAACTAGGCTTGGCAGGGATACGGACTTGTGATTGGGTTACTTGTTTCTTGGAATTCAAACATCTCTTCATCATAAAATCTTAGTAATGCCATCCAGCCAATTTCTGCATTAAACAAATACAAAGTGAATGAGAGGGACATTATTTCATTTCTTTTTTTTTTTTTTTTTTTTTTTTTTTTTTTTTTTTTTTTTTTTTAAATTTTTTTTTTTTTTCAACGTTTATTTATTTTTGGGACAGAGAGAGACAGAGCATGAACGGGGGAGGGGCAGAGAGAGAGGGAGACACAGAATCGGAAACAGGCTCCAGGCTCTGAGCCATCAGCCCAGAGCCTGACGCGGGGCTCGAACTCCCGGACCGCGAGATCGTGACCTGGCTGAAGTCGGACGCTTAACCGACTGCGCCACCCAGGCGCCCCCATTATTTCATTTCTATGTGGCCAACACCCATTAATAACTTAGATTTTCCTGAACCTAAATGTTACAGACAGATTATTCATCTTTTTTTCTTTAAATGTTTGATTCTTCTCTCAGATTTATTCTTACATGGCTGAAATGATGTATTCTCCAGGTAAAAATTCAACAACACCCCTTTCAATTCCAATCCATTTCATTTGGTTGTGTTCCATTTTGTCCCGTTCTCCTTTTATTTTAGTTTTTAGAAGTTCATATATTTATTTTGAGGGGAGGGGATAGAGTAAAAGAGAGAGAGAGAGAGAGAGAGAGAGAGTACTAGCAGGGGAGGGTCAGAGAAAGAGGGAGAGAGAGAGAGAGAGAGAGAGAGAGAATCTGTCAGTGTGGGACCGATATGGGGCTCAAACTCACAAACTGTGAGATCATGACCTGAGCTGAAACCAAGAGTCAGGCACTCACTGACTGAGCCACCCAGGCCCCACTTGGCATTCTTGTCCCATTCTCCCTCTTGTTCCATTCCAGAAATCACTGGAGTCAGACCTGGAACTTAACTCCCGTTTTGGATGCCTCGTTCGGTTACCAAGACTCCATTGCAATGGTGGGGTTGAACCTTCATAAAGGTTTAATTTCTCCATCCTGTTACCAACCCCTTCCTCCAGCCCTGCCAGACACTGAACACAGGAATGGAGCACAAAGTAAATGGAGATGCATATACTTAAGAGGCTAGGATCTGGGTGGGTGGCCAGATAGCGCTGGGGCATCACTGAAAACCAATTAATATAGGAAGGAGAGTCAGGGCACCTGGCTGTCTCAGTCGGTAGAGCATGGAATTCTTGATCCCGGGATTGTAAGTTCGAGCCCCACATTGGGTGTAGAAGTTACTTTAAAATACTTTTTTAAAGTGATATTGAAAAAAAAGAAAGAATGAAAGGGAGAATCATTCCAAGGGAAAATTTGAACGAGGTGAAATTTATTTAAATGTATTCAATTTCTTTTTCTTTCTTTTTCTTCCCTTGTGGGGCCCCTATTCACTTCTCTTTTCTCTTTTCTAGCCCCAGAGCACTCATGCTACCCTTCTGCATCCTGGGCACTCTTCTCTGGCACCATATTGAATGACCAATCCTTTCTTCCCATCCAAACCCCAGCTCTACTTTCCTAGGTGAATGCTAGTTAACTGATAGGCTAAATTATACTGAAGAATAAAAGGTTAATATGTTATCCTCTCCTATGGAGTTTTGGATTTTGAAAGGAGGCTTTAGAAATTATTTAATCCAAATGACAAGGATGTGACGAAATGGGAAACCTTGTGCACTGCTGATGTGAATGTAAATCGGTACAGCCACCTTGGAAAACAGTACAGAGGTTCCTCAGAAGATCCTAAATAGAGCTACCATAGGGTCCGATAATTCCATGCCTGAGTCTTATCCGAAGAAAAGGAAAACACTAATTTGAAAAGATATATGCATCCCCATGTTTATGCATCATTACTTAAAATAGCCAAGATATGGAAACAGCCTAGGGATCCTTCAACAGATGAGTGAATAAAGATATGAGGTATATGGACAATGGAATATTATTCAGCCATATAAAAGAAGGAAATCCTGCCTTTTGTGACATCATGGATGAACCTTCAGGGCGTTATGCTCAGTGAAATAAATCAAAGAAAGAAAATTACTGTATGTGTGGAATTCATGTATGTGTGGAATCTAAAAAAGCTAAATGCATGGAAACAGAGAGTAAAATTAGTGGTTGTCAGGAGCCTAGGGGTGGGGGAAATAGGGAGATGTGGTTAAAAGGTACAGATGTGCAGTCGTGAGACAAATGGGTTTTGGGGATCTAATGTATTGCACGGAGACTATATTAATAATACTGTATTATACACTTAAAAGCTGCCAAGGCAGTAGATCTTAAATGTTCTCAGTACAAAAAAGAAACGGTAATTATGTGATGAGAAGGAGGTGTTAGCTAATGCTACAGTGGTAATCATTTTGCAATATATAAGTGTATCAAATCAGCACATTGCCCCCTTTACGCCCTAAACCTGCACAATGTTGCATGTCAATTACATCTCAATAACGCTGGAAAAAAATTAAAGTGCTATTTGTTTGCTTTAGAAAATAGGTGATTTAACCCAAAGGAATGAATCTCTTTGGTGGAATTCTAGGCACTTTGGTAGAAAATTTTTGAGCTGAGTGTCTGGGCCTGTTCAAATTCCACCATGTATGTTGCTTTCTACTTTCTCCCTTCTTTAAGTCAGTTCTACCGGCTGCGATCAAAGGATAACTTTTAACTAAGAAGACTCACTGTGTAAATCACTCACTTCGTTCATTTGCACGGACACGTGACAATCTATTTATTCAACAGATATATTTTTAAAAAGTTTATTTATTTTAGAGAAAGAGAGAGAGAGAGAGAGACAACCGGAGAGGGAGGGGCAGGGGGTGTGTGCAGAGCATCTGAAGCGGGCTCTGTGCTGACAGCAGAGAGCTTGATGCAGGGCTTGAATTTACCAACTATGGGATCATGACCTGAACCAAAGTCAGAGGCTTAACCGATGGAGCCACCCAAGTGCCCCTCATTCAACAGATACTTACTGAGCACTTACTATATTCCAGGCCCTGTGAAGTGCATTTGGTAGAAATGACGAACAAGGCAGTCGTCCAGGTAGTGAAATTTCAACAACCAGAGTTCACTTCCTGACATCCTCTAGGCTAGGAATACTTGCCATACCCATCCCATCCATCAAGAGAGAGAATGGGAAAAAAAGAAGGATGGAGAAGAGATAGCACACACTTGAACTTAATTCTCTCTGCTCTCGTGTTATGGCTCAAGAAGAAAGGGTTTGGAAAAGCAAGATAAATACTTCAGTCAGAGCAAGCTGGCTGCTGAAGCATATTTAAAAATCAAATTACCATTTTAATAGTAGGCATCGTTTCCATATCAAATGATGACATTATTGGCAAAGCCTAGAAGGTGACACAATTTTGAGTGCTTAAACTGTACCCACAATAGATGAAGCTATCTTATAGGGACTACAAAGCCTTCTGCCATCTGGCACCCTCTCCCCATCCTGGTGGGAATGGAGGAAAGCACGCTTCTAAGTGGTAAAATGAAATTGGCTGCTGCCTCGAGAATACACGTTGAGGAGGGTCTGTTCGCCCATCTGACATTTTTCCTCACTGTGGCTGCACAAAGGGTTGACTTCCTAAACAGCAGCCATATAAACACACAGTTTCTTTTATTATTGCAAATATAGGGCATGTTTACTGTAGAAAACACAGCAGAGCACCAAGCAAAAAATAGAAACCATTCACAAAACCCGGAGATAGCTAATATTGATATTTCTGTGTGCATCTTTTGGATCTTTTAAACACGTCTGTGTATTCATGTGAGTGTATATGTGTGCGAGCACGCTTGCCTGTGTTTGGAAGTATGTGTGTGTGTGGGGGGGAGTGGTTTTCAAAGCAAAACTGAGATCAGACTGTAATTTTTCCACTTAGTGCTGGGCTAACTTCACGAGTGTGTGGCCTGTGGTTGGTTCCATGCTCTGCTGTTGCCATCGTGAAATTCCTAAGAAGTTTCTCTTTGAACTTGCTTTGTTTGTAAGTGAAGCTCCCCAGGACGTATTTGTGAGCACAGGACATCTGTGCAACAGAGATGACTTTTGTTCCTGCTGCCCCATTTGCAGGTAGCGGTCACAGTGCTTCATGAGCACAGGATTGTGAGTCCACGATGCATGGGTCTTTCTTGGTACTGAGGGCGAGTGCCAGGTAAGGGTGTTGCATTTTGACTGAGCGAGTGGGAATGCTGATAGTCGCGGGAAACCATCCTTTCCATTTGAACCAGAACTTTTTCTATGGGAGGAAGACCACAGGTGCCCGAGAAACCTTGCCACATCCTTTCCCGCTCATACCCCTTCCCTCTAGGAGCCAGTCACTTGTGCCAAAAATGATAAAATGGAAGGAAAGGGGAAAAAAATTGGGCACCCCTTCTTCTTTTTTATTTCAGTCCTTCCCTACTCATCAGCCAGCTAAAAGTAGAGAGTGTTGTAGATTATGCACATCTCAAGAAGTGAAATAAAAACAGTGGGTTCATTTCGTGCAGCGTTTCCACACTTTTGGCAAGAAAGAAGTATATGTGTGTACGAACTTCGAAATATGAATTGTATAATTTCGGTAATCCTGCTATCGAGCTGAGTGGTTTTATTATTTGCATTTTAAACTTGCATTGCACATTGGAAAGATGAATGGTAAAACTCATGTAATAATTTACATTTTTAATTTTTCTTTACTTAGAACCACATTAAACAGCAAAAAGATGCCACGCGAAGTCAATTGAGAGATCATTGAAGAAAGGCAAGTTACTTTTATTCTGATTATTGACCCCGCATTTTCATTTTCTACTGGCTATGCAAATCGTGTAGCCAGCGCTGACTACCCCTTATATTGTGACCATTTTTCAAGTCGTTAAATATGATTTTAAAAGATTATTACTAACAGCTGCATAGTAAGTGGTTTTCATTGATGAATTTATTCAACTCAAGCCCTATTATTTTTTGAGACATTTAGATGGTTTTCAATATGCTCACAATGAGTTGATTATCATGGTATGATGAAAACTTTTATACATAAATATTTGCATACATTCATGGTTATTTCCTTACGTAAATTCCAAGAAGTAGGATTGCTAAGTCAAATGATATGTACATTTTTAAGGGTTTTAAGATATCCGTGACACATTGCTCTTCAGAAAGTTTGTGGTAATTTACAATTTTCACCTCAATAGGGCAACCTCAGTCAGTTCTTCAGTTATGGTTTTTACCCATGCGGTCTCTTTGGCATTTGCTCCTTAGTTTAATTCCTTCGTCAACAAAGCCAACCATGTGCCAGGCAGTGTATTAGGAACGTACTGGGGCTAATGGTGAGCAAGACACGACTTACCTTCATGACACTTACCGGCCAAGGGGAGGGGTCAGGTGTTAAACAATCACACGAATACATACGTGTTTACGAACCGTGAAGAGCCTGTGAAGGAAAAGAAAGACGTTTCTAGAGCATTTAGCTGGCGACTTGACTTAGCTGGAAAGTCCCGAAGAGCCACCCTGAAGAAGTGATTTCTAGCTGAGGTTGGAAGGAAGAGGGTAAAGTTGGTAAAGAAGGAAGGGGAAAGAGATGAGCAGCATTGCAGATGGAGGAAGCCAAGTCCTGTGGGAGAAGAGGGCTCGGCCATGTTTTGGGTCAGGTCAGTGCAGGCAACGGAGGGGAGAGTGGAGACAGATGAAGCTGGGGTGACCATTTTTTTTTTTTCAAATTTAAAAATTAGTCATTTTTTTGCTTAAAAAAATTTTTTTTAATTTAAATCCAAGCTGGTTAACAGTGTGGTAATAGTTTTAGGAATAGAATTTAGTGATTCATCACTTACATGTAACGCCCAGTGCTCATCCAAGAAGTGCCCTCCTAATCCCATTTAGCCCATCCCCCCCTCCCCTCCAGCAACCCTCAGTTTGTTCTCTGTATTTAAGAGTCTCTTATGGCTTGCGTCCCTCTCTGTTTTTATCTTATTTTTCCTTCCCCTTTTTCATCTGTTTTGTTTCTTAAATTCCACATATAAGAAAAATCATATGATATTTAGCTTTCTATGACTGACTTATTTCACTTAGCATAATACATTCCAGTTCCATCTATCTTGTTGCAAATGGTAAGATTTCATTCTTTTTGATGGCCAAGTGATATTCCATTGTACACATGTATCACACCTTTTTTTTTTATTTTATTTTATTTATTTTGAGAGAGAGAGCGGGGGAAAGGTAGAGAGAGAGGGGTGAGAGAATCCCAAGCAGGTTCCACACTGTCAGTGCAGAGCCCGACGTGGGGCTTGAACCCACAAACTGTGAGATCGTGACCTGAGCTGAAACCAAGAATTAGAGGCTTAACCGACTGAGGCACGCGGGCACCTTATAACACAGCGTCTTTATCCATTTGTCAGTCGATGGGCATTTGGGCTAATAGTGCTGCTATAAACATTGGGGTGCATGTACCTCTTTAAATCAACAGTTTTGTATCCTTTGGATAAATACCTAGTACTGCAATTGTTAGGTCGTAGGGTAGAGTGGTCATTTTGGACGAGGCCAGGGGTCAGCCAACTATGGCCTGCCTGCCAAATCCAAATCCCACCAGATGTTTGTGTTTGTAAATAAAATTTTTTTGAACGTTTATTTATTTTTGAGACAGAGTGAGCACAAGTGGGGGAAGGGCAGAGAGAGAGACAGGGAGACACAGAATCTAAAGCAGGCGCCAGGCTGTGAGCTCTCAGCACAGAGCCTGATGCGGGACTCGAACCCACGAATGGTGAGATCATGACCTGAGCCAATGTCGGACGCTTAACCCACTGAACCGCCCAGGCGCCCCTGTAGATAAAGTTTTTTTGAAACACAGATGTGCTTGTTTTGGCTTGTTTTTCCATATCGTCTATGGCTGCTTTCTTGTTACAACAGCAGAGTTGAGTCGTTTCCACAGATACTGCATGGTCTGCAAAGCCTCAAATATTTCGTATGACTGCTCTATAGAAAAGAAAAGCTTGCAGAGTGCCGGATGAGGCCATGCACGGCCTTGAAATCTGGAGATATTTCAGTCTTTACCTCAGAGCAATGGGAAATGGTTAAAAGGCAACGTGAGGAGCCTTGGACTTTGGGGTAGGTTGGAGGGGGCCGAGGGAGACCCAGGGAGCCCTGGGCAGGCTGTCACAGCATTCCAGGAGAGAAATAATGGCCCCTTGGAACAGGGTGGTGGCTCTACAGATAGAGAAGAAAAGACATTTGGGAAATAAAACCGAGGGACATAAAATGATGGACGTGGGAGAGAGGTATCCAAAGTTACCCCAGCTGTCTGTCTCACAGAATCCTATGGACCACAATACCCTTCACAGAAAGAGGGACAACTGGAAATTTGGAGTGCTCTGGGCGATATTAATGCGTTCAATGTGAGGTCCCTTTAGGATTATCCGAGAGGATTTTCAGCAGGCAGTCGGATAAAGATTTCTATAGCTCAGAAAAGTGGCACATACTTCTCACTATCATTTGCCCAAAACCATGCTTCGTATCTCAATACGTACTTTTTGCCGGGTTTATATTTGCCACTGACTTTTCAAACACAAAGAGCATCTATGTAGTGTCTCTGATGTGCTAAGCATTTGTGACTTACTCCACAAGAATTGGGCCAAAAAAAAAAAAAAAATGCTATGCCACCGAATAGCAAACACAAAAACGAAGGGAGATGGGGAGGAGTAATTAGTTTTGTGAGGGGTGAGGAATCTACAAAGGAGACATCGGAACTTTAAAGGATTAATGGGGTCTCTGAGGGTAAAGAGGAGTGAAGTACAAGGACACACGAGCGAGAGGAAAAGCGTGAGCTGAGCAGGGGGGCTGAGACAAGAGAGCAGCTATCTGTAGGCAGTGGTTTCTTTTCTCGTTCTTACCATACCCAGCCCCCAGCCCCACCCTTGCCCTTGGGTTCAGAATAACGCTTGGCACCCTAATGCTGCTTTAGTTGACTCTAATCTCTATTTCCTGTGAGCATATAGTGTTTCATCACCCATACTATAGATAAGAGATCTTATCTGACCGATCCCTTACTCCCACTGCAGAAATAGTTAATTGCTTTCTTTTCTGCACTGTTATATCGCTTTATCTTTTATGCTAAACTTGCCCTTGTCACGGGCCATTGGGGTTAAAGGCACAGAAGTCCCCCTATGTGTTGGGACATGAACTTCTTAAGAATTTCTACTCTGTCTCCTATACCTCTTGGCCCCAGGTGCCCAGAACGGTGCATGGTAACAATAACAGCAACAACAACAGAGGGCAGCTGAATCGAATTGGACAGAGGCCAATAACTTCTGGCTCCAGTGCTGGCAGTTTGAGTGATCTGATGAAAAGTCCCAGACTGCGTGCTGGTGAGGACTGGGAGCAAGAGAAGAAATTGGATTTGAATAATTGAATTTTAAGAAGGAGGCATATGCTTCTGCTGTAACCTCCCCACACCAGACAGCAGAGCCCAGATGCAAGTCAAAATGCATTATGTATTTAATGTGTCTCATGGGGTTGGCGTTTGAGATAATAGGAGGAGAAGGCAAGGATTATAATCAAAGTGGCAACATCTGAAGACATTTAGCTGTGTGAAAGGTCAGGGCATATCTTTAGATATTTAGTCAACCTTGTGCCAGAGAAGAGTGGATATGATTGAGGGCTGGTGTGTGTGTGTGTGTGTGTGTGCGTGTGTGTGTGTGCACGCGCGTGGACAGTTTAGAGACAGAAGACTCTAAGTAGCAGGTTCAAGATTGCTAGAGCAATTGCTTTTGGGGCTTCAGGAGCTGGGTGCCAGTTTTTACAGTGGAGGTTGAAGTCAGCGTCGGTGCTGAGACTTGAACCTGGGGAAAACAGAAGTCTTTTGCATATAGGGGTGGGAGAGGCAGAGGGAAGGTGAGGTCTGGGGGAGGTAGGACGCCCAAGCCAGCACTCTGGAAATCCCACCGCACGGGTGGCTGCACAGCTCTTTGAGAGACCCAGGGCTGAGTGCTGTCCCCAGCATGGGCGCCCAACGGCATCGCGCATGTAGCATTATTCACGTCATTTGGCTGTCACTCAGACGTGAACCGTGTGATCGAATGGTGGCTGGATAACCATGATGTCTACTTCTGTTGTCTCCACTCAGGAAAAACTACTCAGAAAAGAGGAAGCATGAGACAGGGGGGAAAAAAAAGAAGTCACCCCAGAGAAACCAGACTCCTCTGGGAACACATCAATGCCATCTTGTCACTGGTCAAAGATGGGGCGATTGAGAGATCCGGAGATGAGTGGCTGGTCATCTGTTTTCTTGGTCCAGGAGGAAGAAAACGGGCTGAGGCATCACGCCGGAACCCCTTAGGTGTCAGGGCTTGAAAGGAGCACGCTTCCCGGATCACACGGAGCGCCTCGGCATTTCTCGCCGTCTCCAATGTGTTGTTCCGTTGACAATTCTGAAGCCTTGCCACAGCAACCAGCTGTCTCTGTCAACCCCAGCGTTTTTCTGTCTCTCATGCTCACTGGCTTTCCATTGCACAAAAGAGTTCTGTTAACTAGAAGCCTTTGCAGCAAGGCAGTGAGGTCGTGGGGGTTGGAGCCCCCATTGGCCAAAGCTGCCGGTGGCTGTCTGGGGCTCCAGACATTTTTAAGATCAAAATCAGGGGAAAAATATCAAACCCTTTTTGAAGCCGCTGCTCCAGCTTCCTTTGGAGTGTCAGGTCTCCTCCCCCTCCCACAGCCCCAGGCACTGTCTGACCCAGCCTTTTATATACTTATGCTCTAGAACATTTCCAAAAATAGACGTGCACTTTCGCAAAAAGTCATCCTAGCTGCTGTTGCCCGGATGGCAAGAGTCTGTATGTGGGCTCCCAGCCCTCCTGCTTGGAGGAGAGGAACGTGGGAGAAGGCGCAGGTTGGGAGGGCAAGCAGCCGCCTCGTGCGTTTCGCTTCTCTCCCAATCCTCCCTCTGGCAAAACCCTTCCAGCCGCAGAGTGCAAAGAGGGCCCCGGGATTTGCAGGCAACGGACAGCTCCCAATCCTGGTGGCCTCCCTTCACTGCAGAGATGACTTTGGAAAAGTTACTGACCTTTTCTGAGCCTCAGCTTCCTCCTCTGTCCACAGAGACTAATCACAGCCCTCTTACTGGCTATACGGGCGTGACGTTGGCAACACATGCTTAGAGTCTAATACAGCGAGCGCGAGGTTGATCTTCAAATGCGCTAGCTGTGATGACTGCTATTCCTATGACTGTGCCACGACTATGTCCTTTCATATCCAGAGCTTCCCCCTCGTTGGGGATGCTGTGCCTCGCCCAGGTTTGCATGCAGTAAGCTACGAACGCACACATAAGAGCAATGAAAACATCTCGAGAGGTAGACGTAACTGCTGCCGGGTTGGCAGGAAGGTGACCCAAGGCTTCGGGCCCTAGAAGGACTCGAGGCCTCCTCAGTCTGCCTGGCGGATGCCTGAACTCCCACCATTACGGACTCCTTTCTTTGATGTATCAGCCACGAGCTCGGTCAGAAAATTCCCCAGAGGGGCGATGTGGTTACGCAGCATTTGCCCCTGCATGTGACTCGGGATGAGGCTAAGACAATGCCATTTTTGTATGCACTTTAACCCTCTAGGATTGTGACAAACGTCCAAATACCAACAGTATAAATGGAGGTTCAGCCTTTTGTTAGGAATATCCTTAGGTCACTTTGACACTTGATAACGGGGTCCCAGGGTGGCGTCACTTCCTTTCATATCCAGCTCCTTGTTTTGCACCACTGGCTGGCCCACGCACGCGCCCTGAAATGGCCCTGACCGCGAGCTGCTCCTCAGAGCGATAGCATTTTCTGCCGAGCATGTACTTCCTCCCGTGCATGCTGACGTGGCAATGCCAGAAAATGCCCTGCCTGTGGCGCTAGGAGGGTCAGAGATCCCTGTCCCTTCCTCACCCTTCCCTATGTCTTCCCTGCCAGAAACTGAAGGG
Organism: Lynx canadensis; assembly: GCF_007474595.2. Taxonomy (NCBI): domain Eukaryota; kingdom Metazoa; phylum Chordata; class Mammalia; order Carnivora; family Felidae; genus Lynx; species Lynx canadensis. Next base: position 33,576,679 of record NC_044319.2, read on the forward strand.
GAGCTGGATGAGGCCAGGGTAGATGTAAGAGAATCGTTCGAAACGGTCTACCGAACGCAGATGCCCTGAACCCGGCACTTAGAGGACCGAGGGACTTGGAAATGTCACCAGGAGCTGGCCGCAGGAATTAGCAAGGGAGAGAGGTCAACAACACACCGGTATTTGTTGAGCGCCTGCTGCGGACCCAGAGCGGTGCTGGTTACGAGGTGGGTGTGCAAGTGTGGTTGTCCTGGGATGTGTCGCGAGAGTGCAGTGGAGGAGGGTTTTAAAAGACGATTGAAGAAGAGACTGGAGTCATCCCCGACTTCAGGGAACCCTCACAGTAGCAGGGAGAACACGATTTGACCGGCAGGTGAAAGAGCGAGAGAACACGAGTAAACCGAGGCAATGGACGCCATGGCAGGCCACCGGGAACCTGCCCCGAGACGGGCGTCGCCAGAGGGCTTCTTACGAGAAGTGGACCGGCCTGTGGCAGCATGGAGCCTCATTAAGGGCCTTTGCAGGTCACTGAAAGCGTAAATAGAATTAAGATGGATAAAGATGGGGGCGGGAGGAAGGGGGCAAGTGTGGAGGACACGAGGATGGGAGGGGTCACTCTGCCCAAGCTCAGAAACATCCTGGCCTCCGACAGATGCGATGAGGTGTCTGAAGCCCTGGATTAGAGGGATTCGCTCCAGAGCCGTGAGGCTCGAGGCGGCTGAGTTCAGAGGTGCCTGGATTCCAAGTGGGGTAAGTGAGACCTGACATATTACACACAGGGTAAAAAAAAAAAAAATGTGCCTCATTGTTCAATAACGGTCTATTACATATGTACTCGGGATGGAGCACGGTCCTGACCGTGAGGATAAAGGGGATTCGGAATGTCAGCGAACTGGGAGAGCGTACGTCGGGTGGGGTGGGTCTCATCTCCACAGGAGGCTGGGGAACCCTGCAGGATGCTTCTGAGGCGGAAGACTGGACCCATCTGGTGACAACAAGATAAAGAGGAAGAAGAGAGATGGAGTGATGTCCGTTTCCCCAAAGGGTGAATCAACAGGTGTCAGCGGCACACTGGTGGACTGATTCGCCACAACCATCATTCCTCTGGGCTGAGAAGCAACAACAACAACAACAACAACAACAATCCCTAGCTGAAAGGTAGAGGTTCCAAGCCACTGAACCTGTTATTTTATGCTGTGGCTGTTCCCTGTACAACAGGGTCTGGTGCCACCCTGGGAAGCTGAGAGAGGCACTTGGTAGTCCCCACTGGAACCCGAGAAGCAATTCAGAGGCTTAGCGCCCCCGCCCTGGTGGCGATGTGCTGCGGAAGCCCTGCCCATGCATGCCTGGGAGAACAAACAGGGAAAGAATCCAAGATCAAGTTGTCCTTCACCCATCCAACCAGTGCTTACGAAGGATCAGCTCTGGGCAAAGCACGAGCAAGCGTATGGACATAAACTCTAAGCATCTAGGTCTCTAGATGCTGGAAGACTTTGGGGGACGTTTCCCCTCATCTGCAAACGCCTTGTGCCTCAGCTGCATTTGCATCCCGAATAGCATAAGAGGATTTGGTCTGGGCTTCACGAATGGACGTGCGCGCGAAGGAAGGAATACTTGAAGGGGCCACCGAGGGAGGCTGGAGGACTCAGAGACACCTCCTGGAGAAGATGAGGTGGGGCAGATGAGGCCTGAGACGGACAGGGTAGAGCAGAACCACGCAGTGGAGGGTTGAAGATGAATCGCCTACAGCCTCGGTCTGTCGGGGGGTGGGGGGAGGCGGGGGAGCTGCTGCTGATTCCCTCTCTATGACTCATAGACTCGGCCAATGTGGTCGTCTTACGTGATCTTCTTGACAAGCCCCGGCCCTCTGAATGGTGACAGAGAGATTACTGTTAGCTCTACCGTGGTTTAAACAGGCTTCATTTTGTTAAACATTCCCTGAAGGCAATGCTCGGAATCTGGGGACAATTACTCAGTCTCCCCATCGCCTCCTGCTCTTTTCTAAGACGGTGAGGGGTGTGTGGTGTGCAGAGGGAAGGGTTCACTCGGCTTGGGGGAAGAAGCATTTATATTGTCCTTGAGTCCTCCCGTGTCTGGGTGCTCTGCTGGCCTCAATTCTGACACTCTCCACTTGGAGACAGCTCGGATTCCACAGGGTGAGGGCTCAGCCCTACAAGACCACCCCTCGCCCCTCACCCTCAGGCACATCCAGGTTGTCCCCTGTTCTCCTGACCAACTGACTATAGATTGGCGGTTCCCATGACCTTCTCAGGTTCTGTTAACTGGCTCCTAGAACGCAGAGAAACATTTGAGTCATAGATCACCGGTGTAGCACAAAAGGACACAACTCAGGAACGTCCAGATGGAAGGGAAGAGACGCACAAGGCGTGGTATGTGGGAAGGGCGGGGAACCTCCATGCCCCCTCCAGGTGCACTCCCCCCCACCCCGTATCTCCACGTGATCTCCAGCCTGGAAACTCTCCAAACTCCGTCCTTTTGGGGTTTTGTGGAGGCTTCATTACTTACCCAGAATGGATTAAATCATTGCTTGTCGCTGACTGATTCGACCTCCAGCCTCTCTCCCCCTCTTTCCCCTCCTTGGAAGTCTGGTGGTGTGTGAGGCGGGGGGGAAGGGGGGGTGGGACTGAACACTCCAACCCTCCAATCACATGGGCCACCAGCCCCCTTCCTTAGGTGACCCAGAGGCTTTCCCAAAGTCACTTCATGAATGTAATAAAAGACATCTTTATCACTCTTATCACAGGAAATCCCAATGGTTTGAGGAGCTGGGAACCTGAAACCAGGAGGCAGACCAAATACATATCTCATATTATAAATCACAATATTACGCCCCCTCTCTCCTCTTGTCACAGTGAGCTCCTGGCCGGCTTACTGGATTTCAACTCAGCTGCCGTCCCTCCCACACTGGTGCCGCTGTGGATGGGGTGCTTCTGGGTCCCACCTACGTCACTGGAAGTCAAGGAGGCCCAAGAAAGCTAAGCTGCAAGGGAGAGAGAGAGAGCGTGCACAGGGGAGAGGCAGAGAGAGAAGAGGAGAGAGAGGGTTCCCAAGCAGGCTCAGCACTGTCAGTGTGGAGCCTGAGGAAGGGGGACGGGGCTCGAACTCAGGAACTAAGAGTCAGATGCTTACTCGACTGAGCCACGCAGGTGCCCCAGCAAGGGAGCGCTTGTGCCTGCCCACACTGCATTACCAGGTCTCTGCTGCTGTGGCTGTGACCGCAGGGCAGCCTGGGAGGTCACCTTCCAGAGCAAAGCCCCTACAGGTAAGTGAGCAAAACAATGAGGGCAATTTCATACAATGCTTCCCAGCCAAGGCTTCCCTCTCCTACCTCTCTACCTCTCGCTGCCTTCTTTTTGTCACCATTTCCTGTACCTGCTGCAAAATAACCCTGGTCCCCCTGAGCAGAGTCTCATGGCTTGGCTGCCTTGGAACAATGGGACCATGAGGTGAGTCTCCTGGGGTGCATTCATGCTGGACCAAAAAGGACCTTAAGAAATGTTTAAAAATCACATCCCAAGTCAATAACCCCATTCGTCTGGATGCAAATTCCTGCTTCTGAGTCTTTCTCTCTCTTTCTTTGCCTTCTTTATATTAAAAACAAATCCTCATCTTCCCCCGGAGCAGACAGATTCCTTAGACCCCTGGAAAAGTTAAAAAAAAAAAAAAAAGAAGAAGAAGAAGAGCTCATTGAGACTCATTATAGGTGTTTCACAAATTTCCATCTTTAAAGGAGCCCCGCACCTTTCTGCAGGTGAAACCCAGACACGGCAAAGTTAAGACACCAGCTCAGGGCTCTGAGTCCCTAGGAACAGAACCAGAATCGAGGGCTGGGTCTTTACATCCAGGTGTCCGGCCCCCACATCCCAGGACATCTCCAGCAGGGACTGCCACCCCGGGGGCCCAGGGAAACGAGAGGGGGAGGGAGGAGCAGGGCTGGACCCCAGGCAGAGAAACAGGATGGATTCAGGGAGAGAGAAGGGGGGTTGGTGGAAGGTTTCTAGGCAAGAGGAATGCGGGGTAGAAGCAACGTTTAAGGTGGTTCGCCGGGGAGGGGGCTGCAGGAGGCTGCTTTCCATTACCCCTGGGGGAGACAGCTTTCCTCCCAGTGGGAGCGTTCTGAGCGCTCTCCCCTCCTGGGTCCCCTCCGCCAGATCCCCTGCAAAGAGCCACACTGGCAAACCCGCAGGCTTCTCCAAGCCTGGGTCTGGGCCACACTGGGGGCTCGTGCTGAGACCCTCCTGTCGTCGCGGGATCCCTCCCGTTCCTGCACCCTGGCTGCCCTTCTGCTCCCCCGCCCGCGATGACCCATCCACTGGGTTCCTCACTCTGCACTAGACGCTGCGGAGGAGACAAGCACTATATAAATGCTAAACAGACGGGCCTTGCCTGTCCCCGGATAAATAGACCGCCAGCTCCCGCTGTCAATCCTACACCTTTCGTGAACACAGACAGATCTCCCGAGAAGGGGGGAAATGTTGGTGTGGCTTCTCCATTTAATTCTGCGTTCTACCCTCAATCGTGACACCAGAATGTTGTGCTTTTCGTTTTGTTTCTCTCTCTCTCTCTTTTTTTTTTTTTTTGGTATTGATTTCTTTTTCTTGTCTTTCTTTCTTCTTCCCAGAAAGATTTGATGGTTTCTTATGTTAATTTCCTGGACTCGTATGCAGAAAATGGGATGCTTCTCTTCTGATTGTTCTTCCAAAATAATAATGATAACTATCATATGTATAGGACTTTCACGTGCATGATCTCATACAAATTCATTAGACAGGAGTCAGGGGAAAAGGATTCCGGTCTTGATTCCATCTCCCACCCCCTGTGTGACCTTGGGCACATGACTTGACCTCTCTGAGTCCTGCTTGTTTTATTTGTACAACGGGCACAGGGACAGACCTGTTCTTCCTAGCACAAGGGCTTATGCGAGGAATAAATAGGATAATTTATATGAAAACTTGAGGTAGGTATTGATTTTTAGATGAGAAATTTGAGGCACAGAGAACCTAAGTGGTTTGCTCTGAGGGCTGTAGCTTATAAGCAGCAAAGGCCGTACATAAACCCGGCTCTTCTGACAACGAGTGATCTATCCACAAACCACAACTCTGAGTGATGGCTGGCACTTGGGCAGATGGACGTAAAAGCCAATATTACAAAACACTCCAATAGTTAGCATTTATGAACACTGACTACGGGCCGGCCACTCTTCCAAGAGCTTTGCTGTATTAACTCATTCAGTCCTTATAATAACGCTGTAAGTCTATTATTGGCGTGTTTATTTTATAGAGATTAATTTCTCGAAGGTCACAAAGCTGAATCTGAGCACCGACTGGAAGGCCTGTCCTTAACCACTAGCCTATCCTGCCTCCGAGCCCACGCGTTTACCAACTGGACCTTTAAAAGAAGAGGGAGGAGGAGGAGGGACCAGGTTTCAGGAGCTCGGGGCCACTGACCTCTGTAAACACACTGCCAGGTTTATCTTGGTGGCTTAATGACCAGGCCAGTGGTTCTCAACCTTGAGCATTGCACCAGAACCTCCTGGAGGGCTCCTTCTCTCTCCCGATTTCCGCTTTCTTGTGACTTGAGAATTTGCATTCCTAACAAGTTCCTAGGTGGTGTGGACGGTGCCAATCTGGGTACCACGTTCGGAGCAACCCAGCCCTAGAAAGTAGAAAGTAGAAGATGAGACACCACAGGACAGCCGGATCCCGGGTCCAGCCGGATAAGGACTCGCCCTTCTCTTAGTAAAGAAGACTTGGTCTGGACCCATTCAGCGGGTCTCTAGGAAAATGTTCCCGGCGGTAGAGGGGTAGGGGCTGTCCTCCCTGGGGGTCGGAGCTCCTCCACCAGCTCCTGCCAGGGCTGGCTGAGGGCTGAGGCCTCAGGGCCGAGGGCAATGTGTTCTGCATTATGGATGAGCGCGCTCAAAAGCCCCCGCTGCAGATTAAGTAAACAAACAGCCTCTGCAGCCACAGGAAAGGCTGTGACCAAGCCCCCTAACCCTCCCAGACAGAACCTTTCCTTCAGCTGTTGTTTTGTTCTGCTGCTGCCTTCTCATCGCCTTGTACTGACAATAGCCGTAAATAACCGCAGTGCTGTAGAGAAATCATTTTAACAGCAGAGAGTCAAATAAATACATTAGACCTGACAGCTTAACTACGCCGAGTCCATTCGTATGTGGTGGCCAGCTGCTTCCCGAGACGTGCGCTGAACGGAGCGGCCGCGAGAGGGCGCGCCGAGCTCGCGTTGAGCAAGGCCAGCCGCGGCGTCCCCCGACCAAGCCCTGCCCCGGCCTGGTGCCCGCGACTCGCGACTCGGCTGTCTCTAGGGTCTCCGCTAAAATAAAGCTTTCAGATTCCAATTAGCGCGGAAAAATCATGAAGTCATGCAGACTCCCGCCCGCACCCCTCACCCTTCCGCAGGGGGAGGATTTTGTTTTCTGCTCATGTCAGACTTCAGGGTTAGGGTTGAGGCGTTAGGGTGCCGAGATCGGTGGCTCCGGAACTGTGTTGCCCCCAGGGCTGGCAGAGTCACCAGGTCACCCAGTGAGGGGCATCACATCGTCATGCGTGCGTGCCACCCACACGCACCCTAGTCCCATCCGGATGCTTGGGATTTTCTTTTCTCGGCCCTGGCTTTCAGTGGACTTGGCCCCTCGTGGCCCTTCTAAGGCCGCTCCCCTGAGTCCCAGGAGGAATGATCTGCCGCTTTCCCTTCCCACGGCGTCCTGGTTTTCAGGCCGCGCATCCTTTCAGGAAGTGCTGAGGGTCAGTGGAGGGCAGTGCAGATTCAGGGTACCATCCTCCTCTGGGCAAAGACATCCATGGAGTCTGCTGGGTCCTGCTTCACCAGCGGCCCTCTCTCTGCTTCCCCGTCTGCAGGGTCCCCCAGGCCTGGAGCTAAAAAGAGCTTCCCGAAATAACCGTGAGTGGAGAGGAGCGCTCCGTTCAAGCTGACCACCTTTCGTCCAAACCCTCAACCAGCGTGGAGATGGGCAGGGAGGGCGTGTGAGTTCCGCCCAAATGGAGGCACCCAAATGCTCTCGTGCTGGTTGGTCAGGGGTTGTTTTTTCTTTGCTGTCTTCCTAGATACCACACTTCAAACTCCCCGTGAGCCTTGACTGGATCTTACTCTCTGCAGGATGCTTGTTACTGACAGTCAGTTGATTATAGGGGACAGATTATGAGAACACGTAGTAGCCGTCTTTGAGCCTGTGGTCATGGGGTGAATATTTTATGTTCTCTCAAGGCAATTTAGAGTATAGCCAGTTAGATAAAAGGAAGCACTTCCTGGCAGTGAAGTTATTATAAGATGCTGTAGTGAATTCCAAACGGGGTTGTCTATCTCTTTGGGGGCAGACCGGGTCAGACCGTGTTGTGCCTCCTCGAAACTGGCACCGTTCCTGTTGTTTGAGAGCTGAGTCACCGTGGATTGGGCCCCCTGAGGAACTGTCCGCTTGGTGCCACCTTCCGCCTCCCCCTCAAGGATCTCTCCCTGTCTCCATCCACAGCAGAGGCAGCCATGTTAAAACAACCCTGCCCTCATGCCCCAGTTACGTGATATTGGCTGAGGGATTGGTATCTGACCCCACCTGGTCGAAACATGGTGATGCCTCATGGCCTTAGAGGATTGTCCCACAGTGCCTGCCCGACGTGACCCTGGTCAATCCAAATTCTAACCTGGGAATAGTGACACTGAAATAGAACAAAAGAAGTTCATCTTTGTTGGAGGCTTGTAGATGGTAAGATGGAAAACGGAGTGTTCTTGCCTCCGTGTTTCTCACCGCCATGCCAACTCCCAACGTTCTCCATCCGGATTTATCATCTCCACAAAGAGACTGCAACTTTCTGCTATCGTGTTAGATACACGTCCTTCTCTCTGCCTAGAATCCTACAGCATCCCTTCAGTTCTTCAGTCTTTTGTAAGAAAACTGTCCCCTCTCCTCCGAAGCTGTTCCAGACAGACTGGGCAGATTTATTCGTTCCCATAGCACTTTGTTCAACCTTCTTAGGATGTGTTCTTCTGTACTGGGTTAGAGAACCGTGTTCTTCACAAGCCTATGACCTCTTCAAGGATGGGAACGGAAATACTGAGAGTGACAATATACAGTGACAATGAGGCTGGCGGTCCTGCCCACAAGCAGCAAAGGAGGTCCTGAAAAGGTCCCTGTGGCCAGTAATGCCCAGAGGATGCAATGATAGAGAAAACAGGATACACGAATAGAGGGAACACAGGGATACAGTAAGGACCTCTGCCCTTTTTCCCTTCTTTCTTTCTTTTTTTTTAAATTTTATTTATTTGGGGAGAGAGAGAGAGTAAGAGTGTGTGTAGTAGAGGGGCAGAGAGAGAGAGAGTGAGAAAGAATCCCAAGCAAGCTTCCTGCTGTCAGCCCAGAGCCCTACACGGGGCTCGATCCCATGAACCTTGAGATCATGACCTGAGCCAAAATCAAGAATTGGATGCTTACCAACTGAGCCACCCAGGCGCCCCCCTTTTCCTTCTTTCTTATCCCCATTTAACTCACTCCAACACACACGCGCGCGCACGCACACACACACACACACCCACCCACCCCAAGACTGTTCCTTGCTGCCCTAGCCCCCACCCAGTGTTTAGAACTGACTCACACCTATCTTCTCAGCTATTACATTCAGAGCCTTCTTCAAGCTCGGATTGCCAGAGGGAATCTTCCAACTCAAAGGCAGAAGAGAAAAGAAAAAGAAAAAGGGAGAGAAGAAGGAGAGAGGAGGTGACAGAGAAAGTAATATCCAATTTCAACATTTTGTTCTTTGCTCTTTAAACTTCCGGAGGCGGCAACTGTACAATTTGTATGTTTTGTATCATGTCTGCTTCCTTGTGGGAGTTTCATAAATTGATGATGATAACACAGCACACTGCTTTTAAGTCCTTAGACATTCGGTCTTTATTGCTTTATAAAGTCTGCTCGGGGCACAGCAGATGAAATGAAGCTGGGGAGATTTTGCGCTGTCCATTCTGCAAGTTCCATCACGGAATTTGCACCTGCTACGCAACTGGCCTTCAGAAGTAGCAGGTCATGTCGCCAAAGGCCGGCGGAGGCCAGCGCTGGGAGCCTCAGGATAGTGGGTGACCCAGAGAGATTGAACAGTGTCAGCTCAGTGGCTGCCTGGAGAGGAAGCCACTTGATTAAAGATCAGTCTAGGGAAACAGCTACGGCTTTCTGTAACCTCCACCTGCAACAAAGGTTTTTTTGAAAACTATGCAAAATTCATTTCCCTCCAGCCTTATAATAAAATATATGCAATATGTAAATAGCAGCATTCCTAATGTGGAAGCCATTACAGTCACCTGCTGTATTTAATTATTGGAATACAATGATTTTTTTTTTTTACCCACAGCTAAGTAGCTGCACTAATAAAAACATCAGATTGATGGACAAACTCACTCCCCAAGCCCATATGTTTTTTTGGCTTTTATGCTGATGTCATGGACAAATGTGTGGCATTTGTAGTTCGCCCCAGAAAACAATGAGTTCTGCAGTATATCATTACCTACCTATGCAGAGTCAGTGTGATGCTGAACTTCAGACTGGGAGAAAAACCTTCGTCTGTTAATAAAAGGAATCAGACCTTTTTCAGACCAAGGTATAAAACTGAGCAGATGAAAATAATCTCACACAAGTAGATTTCCATCCTCTTACCCACTCTCAACCCCTCGGAATAACACCCCTCCCCAACGCGCACACACACACACGCACACGCACGCACACACACAGGATTTGTTTCCTTCTTGAATGAACTAATTTATTCCTGAAGAGCAAGGGTGACTTAACTCATGCTGGCTATATGCAAATGGCAAGCTGTAGCTGGTTCCTTTCTGTGAGGAGAGAACAGACCACCCCCCACCCCACCTCCTCCGGGCATGGCATTACCAGGACAAACTGGGAAATGCTGCACCCAAAGTACCTAGTCTGGTAAACTTGGCCTTTCAGCTGCCAGCCTAGTGGGTGGGTGAGCTTCAGGTCCCAGAGAGACTGAGCTAAAGTAATGGCTGTCACTTGCCCAGTACCTTCCACTCCTGCTATGTGTTCTAAGACCTTGTGTAGCCACTGTGTCCTTATCAAGCGGATGTGAAGGGATCAGCGGGACACTGCACGTGTGTTGTGAGTCAATATAACGAAGTTGCATTGTGGCCAGCCCCACTGGATGTACCTTCGCTTGTCAAATAAGATGCGGCATGCAAAAGAGCCCTGCCGGTCCTATGGTGCCTTGTAACCCATAAAACCCACAGTCACGGGGGTTTGCTGTTATCAGGGTTGTGATTATGAATCCCTGAAGGGCAGCGCATTACAGCAGGCCGACTCGGGGTACCCGCAGAGGTGGAGCAAGTTGGGCTTGAAATCAGAAATGAGCTTGAGATTTGCTGATTTTTTTAAACGGAGTAAATGCTTGGAGACGGAGGGGGATCCTTTACGACTGCCGTTAATACCTTCCTTGGAAAAGGCACGTCGCGTTGCCTGCCATCTAGTGGCAGAAGGGGTAAGTTTGCAATTCCCTTAAGTCCCTGGGAAATGACTTACAGATTGTCTCTGAGAGGGGCTGGCAGACGGACCAGGAGCTGTGGGTGGAAGCTGACCCCGCGGTGAGCGAAAGAGAGTGACTGTCTTCCCTGCCTCCGCCAGCCCAGGAGCCTGACCTCCGGCACTGCCACAGCTTTAACTGGCATCTCCGCTGTGTAAACCCCGAGAGCCCTGTGGGTCTTTCAGACATTAAGTAAGAATAACAACAGAAATGATCCGGATGATGATGATAATATTAAGAAGCATAAACAATTATAATCATAACACCAGATTGCTTCCGCTGTTCCTTTCTAGGCTCTGATGAGTCAACATACAAAAGGCTGAAGCAGGGGATAGAGGACGCCCAGGAGGCTGCAAACAGAATGTAAAATCCTCCCTTCCTTCAACTCCTCGCTCCAGGAGAGTTTGCTGAATTAAACAGTTGGCCTTTGGACCGCCTGGAGCTTTTGAAGACAGGGGCCCCACGTCAGCAGTGTCTCCATTTATTCGGGTGAGTTGTTGGATTTCAGGAGGCCCCGCCCTGCCGGCCACGGCCACGGGGCAGTGCCTTCACTTGTTTGCGGTGGACCCAGCAAGCCCAGCTTCTAAAGGAACTTCCAGAAAACAGTCGGGGTGATCATTGGAAGAAACCAACAAAGATGAATAGATACAGCACTTGCTTAAATTAAAAACACACGTATGCACGCACGCACACAAAACGTTTCAAGTCACTGATAAGAACTATCGTGCGTTGAGTACGTATTATGCACTAGGCGCCCTACGCGCACGGTGCCAGCTAAATCTCCCAGTCATCGTATAAGGTCAGTAGAGCTACTGCCCCCATTTTACAGATGGAGAAATAGAGGATCCGAGAGGTTAAGTAGTTCGGCCTTGGTCACACAGTAAGTCATGAAACCAAGACCCAAAACCTGTTTGCACATGCCCCACTCTTTGCACCTGTGGCCTTTCGGTACCTTATCCCAGCCACCGGACTCTCAGAACCTTAGTGTGGAAAAGAACTTGCTCATCCCAAGATGCAAGTTTCTTTTGTAGTGGTGGTTTAGAGACTCTGACAGGTTTTGATTGATTGTGTGAAAATCATTAAAAAGCCTCAACAAACCAGGGAAACCAAAAAGCACGTTCCAGGTTCCAGAGACCACCTCCCTCCCCCGCCCCTGCCCCGCCAGCTCCCTCCCCCCCCCCCCCACCCCCCAGCGCCTTTCCTTGCCCCTCACATTCTGATTTGGCTGTTTTGCACTGAAGTCTGGAGATTCCTCCTAAAAGGCCTCTTAAGTGTTTCTCCAGCCCAGCCAGAGCGGAAGCCTGCGCCCTGTAGCATCCCTCCAGCACCCTGGAGAAGGAGCAGAGGACGAAAAGGCTTGGGGCCGGCAGACCAGGGGGCTGGCTTAAATTATCTAGAGGCACGGAGGTTCTCTCCAGCAGACAAACGGGCCAAAGTTAAATAAAACCTTAACAGATCAGAGCTTTGTGCTTCCATTTGTAATTGGTGGCAGGGAAGGCGCTCTCCGTGCGCCCTTGACTCACTTGTCCCTCTCCGGGGCCCCGGGAGTTGCTGCTGCATCTTGGAGAGAGTGTTTGAAAAATACAGGCGGCTGCGGGAAATGCCCACGCTGGGGATGGCTCTCGGGGTGCAGACGGGAGCCCACAGGCTTGCCGCCCCGGAAATGGCCAGCAGCGATGGGGTGCCTTAGGGCTGAGGGTCACTAACTCCCATGGTCTGTGTGTGAGTGGCGACTGCGGCCCAGTGACTCCCAGATGGCACCTCCCCGCGGTTGTGAACCGGCTCTGGCTCCCTGTTTGGCCTTTGGCTTTCTAGAGGTGAACTGGTGATTATTTGAAGACTTGGGTGTCTGTATGTAGCTAGTCTTCGCTTCCCATTAAAGCGAAAACATTTATCTGGCCAAATGAAGTCACCCTAGACTATTCGAAAAGCAAATGTCCTTTAGCTATTTTGTGTCTGATGTTTGTCTTCCTGTGTATTCTCTCTTATCTGGGGACTTTGTGGATTTCCTAAAAAATCAATATAAGAGTCCTGAAAGGAAGTTCACACGAGCTCCCCGTAAGAGCTGCATTGAGAGAGAGAGAGAGAGAGAGAGGAGAGGTAAAAGGGAAGAGTCCCTCAGCCAGTGGGCGTCTGTGTGCCTAGTCCTTCGTTCGTGACTATGGGAACCAAGGCAAGTTCAACTCTCAACTCTCAGTGGCTCTCACAGATATTCGAGGACATGACACGGAAAGGAAGCTAAAAGAAAGGATTCTAATCAAAGGTCTTGGGTTTTGACGAGATCTGATATAAGCGGCGTGACAAAATGGTTCCGAGCGTGGGCTCTGAATTTGAGTTCCTGAAACTGAAAACATCTCAAATGGAGGATGTGAGTGGGGGGCACATAATGAATAAATAGGACATCACTATATGCCAGGAGTAAAATCACAGCGAGGCGTGGTAAAGAGTGCCAGGAAGGCGGGAAGTCTCTGCAGGAAAGACACCTGTTGGACTTCGTTCGATCCCGTGTTTCCCTAATTTCTTTGGCCGTAGAATAATTGGATTTCATTTAATATTTTTATTTATTTACTTTTTTCATCTTCTACTCTCACCAATGGAACTTGAGCCCTGGCAAACTCATTTTGGGCAACTCCTGTCTGGATGAATATGCCCTTGTTCTATAGATGAGGAAACAGGCCCAGAGAGGCAGAGTGGCTTGACCGATGTCTCCTGTAGCTGGCTGGTGCTGAGAAACCCCACCCGTGTCTCGAAGTCCTCCTCCACCCCTCTCTCTAATATGCCAGGACTAACTGAGGCACTGCTAACTTATTCCAGGTTCATTCACGTGTGGCAGCAGTCAGAGAGACATTTGCAACAAACCCCGGGGCACTTGGCTGTGCTTTATAGGTGGCATGGGTTTTATTCCTTAGTAGCCGGTCAGTACAGAGCATTCCTTTCTCCACCTGTAAGAGCTTTTCCTTTTAAATTAAAAAAAATTTTTTTCTTAATATTTATGTATTTTTAAGAGAGAGACAGAGGCGCGAGCAGGGGAGAGGCAGAGAGAGAGGGAGACACAGACTCTGCAGCGGGCTCCAGGCTCTGAGTGGTCAGCACAGAGCCCGAAGCAGACCTTGACGTCAGGGACCATGAGATCATGACCTGGGGCGAAGTCAGATGCTTAATCGACAGAGCCACCCGGGCGCACTGGGGACCTTTTCCTTTTAAAGCCTTCTTTTCCTTCAACTCCTCTTTTTCCTCGTTTTGAATTCCAGGCCACGTGAGCACCAGTGTTTTCTGAAATGCGGAATCAAGTCGGAAGAACACTGGATACCATCTTAAGGACTAAAGGATTTATTTGCTTCCCAACTAATGGGTTCCACGAAACGATGAATGTATCTGTTAAGGAGGGAGTGTTATGTTTGCGTCTAAAATTAGTGTCTGTGTTTTGTTTTGGGTGGATGTGTGATGGGGTGGAAAGCCGAAGTACAGGCCAGTGTTCACAGAAGGCTCAATTCATTCACTGTTAAAAGGACGCGTGTGGAAATGATGCCCTAGGCTCTCCGGGTTTTTGAGACGGTGACATTTGAAAACCATTTGCCTTAGCTTAAATTTTGCCTGAGATAAGATGCCTGTGGAGTGAATTCTCCTCACAACTGTTTGCTTCTCCTTGAAGGGGCGGACTTTAAGCCCCTCGTATTACGTGTAGATAAACTTGTTGATGGGAACAGTGATTTCCTTGACTTGATTTTGTAAATTGGCTTCTTTGCATTGACCAACCCAACCAGCTGTTCTGGATTCCTGTGGACTCAGGGTCAAAGTGCTGATGCAGCTGAAGAATTGTAGAAATTAATTCCGAGAAATGGCCGCAGAAGGAGTAAGAACCTAAGCCTGAATCCGTGCTCGGTAGGCTAAAACTGATCAATTTCCTGGTCCCTAATTAAAACAAGCCACCAAACACGACAACGGCATACAGTCCAGGGCTTTGCCTGGTGATGAATGCGACCAGCCTGCAAATTTCTCCTTGCTGGGAACAGAGATATCGTGTGCTACAGCAGTTAAACAGGAAGCTTGCTGGCAATTCATGTTTGATAATATGTATGTATCTACTCACTGCCCCGACCCTGCCCCTACCCTACCTTCATCCCGACATAGGCGACCACTGAAATTAAGCCAATAAAATGAAAGAGGACGTTTCCTTCTTTCACATGTGTGTCTTTGAAGGGTGTCCATTCCTGGATATTGAAGGGGTAAACAAATATGGCAGGATATCTAAATCTTTTATATTACTTGAGTTGTGAAAATTTGCATGTGAACCATCTGCTTTTCAATTGAATCCAAGCTTTCCATCAATTAGCACTATAATTTCAGACGTAATGTAGGTTAAGTTCTGATTGATCTTCAATTAACACTAGTTCTTAACCATTTACTTTATTTCAAATTCACTCTTCCCCTCCCAGATACATCAGGAAGATGTAGAAAGACATTTCTGCTTTTGAAATGCTGATAGCTCTTTAGGATGAAAGAACCCACATCTCTCCCACCCTCCTTTTATTCCTGGGTTGGGAGAGCCCAGGTAATGTAACCTTTCCAAAAAAGCATCAAGGAAATAGTTAAGAAGACTTTGTTTCATGCAAATACGTGTGTTGTTGTTTTCGCTTTGCTTATTTAGAGTAGGGAATTTTCACAAAATAAGTCATAAAACCATTCCAGGAAGGCCTGAAATAGCGTTTCTAAAACTTAAGGTTTGCTGATTATGTAAATCTTAAGGAATTTGGAGATTTGGCTCCTTTCCTGGGACAGACTCTCAGGGTTTGGAGAGACCTCAGAGGCGCCCCAGCCTTTTACCCGCTGAGGGCCGGCGCCCCCCCCCCCCCCCCCAGAGCATCCCTGCCAGATGGTCAAGCAGCTTTTCCTTGTTGCCACCATTGGACAAAAGGCAGAAACTTACTGATGAGGTTGTTACGGAGAACTTCTGGCCACTGAGTAATATTTATCGACATAATTCAGATATTTCTTTTGCAATCTAGAATCATGAGCAATGTTATGGATAATTTCTCTATGGCTTATGATAGTATATCATTGTGATGTGTTAGTCAACTTTTCTCTTGTAAGTTTGATTTGTAAAAGATTTGTTGTATCTTTGCACTTGTAATTTTATCACCTAGGGGACCGTTTGTTTGTTTGTTTGTTTGTTTAAAGCTTATGTATTTATTTTGACAGAGACAGAGTACGAGTAGGCGAGGGGGAGAGGGAGAGGGAGAGAGAGAATCCCCAGCAGGCTCCACGCCACCCGTGCAGAGCCCCACGCAGGACTGGAACCCACGAAACCGCGAGACCGTGACCCAAGCTGAAACCGGCTTGGACGCGCTTAACCGACTGAGCCACCCACGCGCTCCACGGACAAGTTGTTTTAATGAAAGAGATTTGTGACTTTCTCCTGCGTGATATCTTCCTTTGGTATGATACGCATCACTGTGTCTCTTAGCAGCGTGTCACGTTGAAAATGAACAAGGGTCGCTGTACCAGTTAGGCCTGGTAGTATTTGCTGCTGTTGTTAACCAACCCCGAACCTCAGTGGCTTTTCTACAGGATAAGTTCACTTCTCACTCGTGCCAAGGTCCAATGTCCATGTTCTTCCATGGATGGTGTTTCCTGTACTTCCGCCTTGCTTCTCCATTCAGCTGGGAAATGGAAAATGGAAAATAGAATGAAAGATCAAGCGTGGGAGTTTTTAGGGCCCTACATCCACTGTTTCTCATGCATTCCAGGAGCTAGAACTCGGTCGCTGGCCAAACCCCACTGCAGGCTGGCAGGGAGAAGCGTCGGGAGCGGTGACCAGTTTCTGCTGCCCGTGCTGTTAGCATTTCTTTTACTTCTCTATCCTGGAGACTTGTATGTCTAGGAGAGCTTCTAGAATTTCTATTGCAGGTGTACTCTCAGACTTCATTGGAAATAAATGAAGAGGGATATGAGGCTTTTTTTTAGGTGGCCTGAATTCCTGGGTATATACATTGAAATATGGGGCATCGGGGCGCCTGGGTGGCTCAGTCGGTTAAGCGGCCGACTTCGGCTCAGGTCGTGATCTCGCGGTCCATGAGTTCGAGCCCCTCGTCGGGCTCTGTGCTGACAGCTCAGAGCCTGGAGCCTGTTTCGGATTCTGTGTCTCCCTCTCTCTGACCCTCCCCTGTTCATGCTCTGTCTCTCCCTGTATCAAAAATGAATAAAACGTTAAAAAAAAAAAAAGAAATATGGGGCATCAAGGGTTCCACTTTGCAGTGATCTCTGAGAGTGCTCTTTGAATCGGGGAGTCCAATAAAGAAAATGGCGGGAGGTTACACCTTCAGCAGAGTCAGGCTTATTTACCATTTCCCCTCAAAGATCTGCCCAAGACCACAGCTGCCACTAAAGGGCACAGCAGATGCCTTATAGAAAATCACCCTTCTGTGTGCCAGGAACTTAGTAGCAATTGGTAGTATTATTATGATAGGAAAAGATAGGATTCAGTAGGCAGAGAAGGAAAAGTTAGGACCTGAGGTCCCCGGATAGGGAAAAAACACATATTTTGTAACAATGCTGGGAGCGTCTGACCACAGCAAACCCCTACAAGCATAAGGTTCCTCTTAAGAACGTAACAGACACGGGGGCACTTGGGTGGCTCAGTCGGTTAAGCATCCAACTCCTGATTTCAGCTTGGGTCATGATCTCGTGGTTTCATGGGGCTCTGTGTGGGTGGTTCAGAGCCTACTTGGGATTCTCTCTCCCTCTCTCTCTGCCCCTTCCCCACTCGCGCTGTCTCTGTCTCTCTCTCGAGAGAAAGAAAGAAAGAAAGAAAGAAAGAAAGAAAGAAAGAAAGAAAACTTGAAGAAAAACAAGGATGTAACAGACAACACCTACTCCCGCTCAGGTTTTCCTTAGGAATTTGACAACAGACCTGGCTAAAAATAAGTAGACCCGAAAACCTATGACCCACAAGGAAAGATCTGGCCATAGACCACCCCTCATACGATGGAAATGAGCCAATCAGAAATGGTCAACCCAGCACTTAGTGTTATTAAGCCAATAAGGGTAGGACCTGAGAAGGAATAAGGGGAAGGGGGGTGGGGGGTGCCAACCAGAACCTTATGAAACAAAGACCCTTACCTCTTGCCATGGGCATTCACTTCCAAATGCCCCCCTCAATAAAAAAAAAAAAAAAAAAAAAAAAAACTTTCATACTATTCTTATTTTCTGATCTTATGCTCCAATAAACTTTTGCCTGCTGCTCATTCTGTGTCCACCTCTTCCTTCTTTGAAGCAGGGAGACAACGAATCTTGGGTACTGAGGTCAAAAAACCTTGCAACAGTATAAATGGGGGCAAAGACATGGGGTTCCTGGCAGCCTTGTCATTCTGGGCAAGACTGGTATCATGGGAAAGAGGAAACAACAGCCTTCTTAAAAGAAGACTTGAAGGCCCATGGACTCAGTTTGGAAATCCCACTCAGCCTCAACCCTACAGTAGAGAATGTCACCCGGGAAACAGGACCTTGAAGTGAAGGATTGTCTTAATAGGGTAGATAACTTGTCGCCTTGGCTACCTTCCTAAACTATGGAGACACCTTTCCTGATTGTTGGTTTTTCATTCCCAACCTATGTGAGGGGCTAGAAGGGTAGGGGTGGCGTTAAGGCTTGTTCCTGTTTTACTTATGTCTTGTCAATCTGTAGGGACTTCGGTGTGAATCTATGTGATGCCCCCGTCTGCTTAAAGGAAAATCCTCACTCTTTGTTCTTCCGTTAACATTTGGATATTAATCTTTAACGGGACTAAAGCAAAGTGTCACTTACTCAGTGACCCCAGCTTATTAAAATGTAGTCCAGAATAAGGAAGCAAGTGAAGGAGACCCTCAGTAACCCCTCAGTAAGAGAAGCCACTAACTGAATCCAATAGTTAGAAAGGAGAGATTACACAGGCAAAGCACCGATCTCTACAGAGGAGGGCTTGCGGTCTCACGAAGGTTTAGGACCCCCTTCCCTTGTCACGGGCAGTTGAGAGTTGTTTCTGCTCACTTCTTGAGGGTGACAGGGATGAAAGGAGGCAAGGAGAGGGAGGTGATTCCACGACCAAAAGCATGTTGCCTTTCTGTGTTCATTTACTGAAACCAGTGCCTTTAACTCTCTGCTCAAAATTGTCTGATTGTCCTTTGGATTCCTTACTTTAGAGGTCAATATTATCAAAATCTGCTGTGTTTGCTCTTCTTCCATTACGTGATTCATTTAAAGCTTATTTATTTTTGAGAGAGAGAGAGAGAGAGACAGAGAATCCGAAGCAGGCTCCAAGCGCTGAGCTGTCAGCACAGAGCCTGATGTGGGGCTCGAACCTACAGACCCGCGAGATCATGACCTGAGCTGAAGTCAGACGCTTAACCGATTGAACCACCCAGGGACCCCTAAATCTCTCTCGTTTTTATTCTTCCCTCACCTATGAATGGAAGCCGCTATCTTTTTTCTTCATCCCCTTTACCAGTGAGTGTCTGTATGTTCACTTTCCCAGTCTGACTTGAAATGGTTGACTTTATTTCCCCTTTTCCAAGAGGCAGCCAAAGTTTGGGGTAGAAACTAATTCATTAGGGCTTAGCCTTGACACTTGGGGGAAGTGGGTTAGGATATCTAGATGTAAATACTCCGCAGTGGGGAGCTCTCGTTAAATAATGACTGGGATAAGTCTCTGTTACCTGGAGGGCATCACAGGCAGATCGGGGAGGTGAAAGTCTCACAGACCTTGTGAAGGGTTTGGCCTTTATCATCGAAAGTGGCTGTCCTTGATCTCTGGGACTTGGGGACGGGAGACCCAGAATGCTGAGATGTAATTTATCCCCTGCTGGGCCTATCCTGGCGCCTTATCCACGATGGACGCCGGATTCACGGTTTTCTGAGTGTGCAGATGAAAACAAGCCTTCAGGCGTGCCAGCAGAAGGAAGGGGAACTTACAAAGGGGGGCAGAGGGCAGAAAGAATGGTTTTTCGATTTGGGAACCCGGTGAAATGCTCGCGGGGCAGAGGTCAGTGCATTTTGATCTCTGAGGAGATGAAACACCCTGAGTTGGTGAGGAGGAGAAACCCCAGAAAAGCACAGTTAACCTCTGAGTCTGCAAAGGACTTTTCAAGAGTGTGTGAGGATATCAAGTGCAGAAGTTGTGTCTCCTTCAAATCCTATTAGTGGAGAAAGAGATTTTCACAGCCACATTTTTAAAAAGTGAATGGCAAGAAACAGGATTTTTCTTTTCCTCTGCCCTCCTCTCTCCCCCCTCCCTTCCCCCCCACCCCCACTGGGGCTGAGGGAGGGGCTCTGGGCCATCTATTCAGAATAATGGCGGGAGAGCAATAATGAGACCTTTCTCAAGGACTGATTTTTCTGCAGAAAGGAGAAGTCATCAGGTATCCATTGTGAGAAGACTCGCCTTCTCTTAACAATGGCTCTGATGAAGCTGCTAGAAGGTTCTTATCGGGAAGAAAAGACTCCCAGCAGCAGGAAAAGGGGAGAGGGGAAAAAATGAAAGGCTACAAAACCCCCAAATCATCCTCCAGGCTCAGTGCAGTGGAGAGGGTGAGGGAGGCACACTTCCTGAATGCCAAGTGACATTGGCTGGTCAGTCCAAATGAGCCTCTAAAGAGAGATATTAAAAAAGATGAGAAGGGGGGGGGCAGCTTTCCTGCAGGCAGGCTTTTAGCAGGGAGTGTGAGGTTGGCTGATTTAAGCTGTGCAATCCTCCCGTTTCTCAGGCGGCAGGAAATAGCTAGAGGTCATACAAGCTTATCCTTTGGCCTCTACCTAGAGATTTTCTAGACCCGGGTCACAGGGCCACCCCTTCTTCAGCTGGATTCTGGGAAGGAAGAAGAAATTCATAGCCAGCCGAGAGTCTTGACAAGACTCCAGGCCCATTTTTTCCCGGGTAACAGGCCCTCAGATTCAGAAACAATAGATTTTCTGGGTGCTTAGAAAAGGGAGAAGAGAATTGGAATTAATTCTGCACCTGTTAACTTCTGTTAGGGGCTTTACTAATTTGACTCAATTAATCCCCATCACCTCCAGAGAGGTGACTCTGTTCAAACTCCAATCACACTGCCTTCTGTTCCTAACGCTTCAAGGGCTCTTTGTATTTAAATTGAGCAAAACTCTGGCCTTCGTCCACACCCAGAGCAGAAAGCTTCCGTGATGTGGCCACCACCCACCTCTCCTGCTTTTTCTCCCACTACTTATGCATCGGGCTCTCCTGCTTTAGTGCTAGGCAACCGTTGACTCCTGGATGTTTCCCAGTCAGGCTCTCAGCGCCCTTCTTCGCTGCCTTGGTTGAGGCTATGCCTCCCTCTGCCTGGAATGTTCCCTGGACACCTTTTTGGGCTCCATTCACTTGTTGAAATCCCACCGATCTTTCAAAGTCATGTGAATTTTCCTTCTCTGTGCAATCTTTATCAAAACTGAAGTCACTTCTCCCTCCCTGGAACTCCCAGAGTTCTCTTAGAAGATTTCTCCTATTGCGTCTTTTTATGATTATTTATGGTCTTCTCAAACCCTCTCTATTGAACCGTGAGTTCTTCAAAGGCCGGGACTGAGTCCTGCTTATTATCTTTATCTTTCAGTGCCTAGAGCATAGTGGGTGATCCTGAAATAGTGATTGAACAGGATTTGCATTAACATTTGGACGTCTAATTCTGAAGTGGCGTGAACTTTGTCTTGCCACTTCTAAGTTGGGTTGGAAGGCAAATTCACGGGAAACATCTGGATCTGTGGAAGGAACATTCAAGCTCTAGATACAATAGCATATGGAAGAGCCGTTCCTGACCAGCATCCTTCTTCGGGACCCGCTGTTTAAATGGATTTGGATTTTGTCCCTTTTCACGTCTTTTCCTTCTCCTCCAAAGAGAATGGGACAGAACGATACAAAGTGGAATTTATTGCACACTTAGCCTGTGCCTCGCACTTGTTAACCTGAAACTTACGAACCTATTCTGAAAAACGAGCAGCCAAGAAACATATGCACCCTTCTAATTTCTGTAAGGTTTTTGTACACAGCTCTTAATTTTTGGAGCTCACAGCAAATTTTGCTTTTCTACTGTTACATGAGAATATTCTGGACCCCAGGGCTGCAGACTTGCCTTTCTTTGTTAAAAATGAAATTTTAAAAAGTCCCTTAAGGACGGAAGAGATGGGTAGCAGGAGTTAGCAGTGGGTCCTGAACCTGTTGATCGTCACAACGCCCGAGACCGTCTTAGTTATCACATCTGGGAGCCACTGGTCTGGCAGGGAGAATATGGGCGTTACAGTCAGATAACTATGGTTCAGAGCCCATCTCTGCCACTGAGCAGTCAAGGGAAATTTGAGTAAGTTATGTAAACTTTGCAGGCTCAGTATTGTCATCTGTAGGATGGAGAGCATCATAACCCCCGGAAGGGTTGCAAGAATTCAAAGAAAGGACTACATGTAGTTAAATGACCATGGAAGAGTCGAAATTGCCACCACGATGGTTGAGCCACAATTAATTAGAACAGCCTTTAAAAATGTCTTTTTTGGGGGGCGCCTGGGTGGCTCAGTTGGTTGGGCGGGCGACTTCGGCTCAGGTCACGATCTCACGGTCCGTGAGTTCGAGCCCCGCGTCGGGCTCTGGGCTGACAGTTCAGAGCCTGGAGCCTGCTTCGGATTCTGTGTCTCCCTCTCTCTCTGCCCCTCCCCTGCTCATGCTCTGTCTCTGTCTCAAAAATAAATAAAAATATTAAAAAAAAAAGTCTTTTTTTGGGGGGGGGTATGTGTTCTCTTATATTTCCTAGATGTGACCAACTCCATGTGATACAATGTTTTATTTTAGTGCGTTTCTACCTCTGTGCAGGATGCTTTCCCACCTCAATCCTAGACTCAGCGGTTGCCCTTTCAGGGTGCTCCTGAACTCACCTCTGCTCACATCTCTCTCTGCCCGCCTTCACGCTACACAAATGATCTGTAGACGAAGCTTCTCAAGATGGTGCTTGGGCAGAGAACAGAACAGGAGAGGCAACAGGGTCCCCATTTAAGAACACCAGAGTGTTTAGTGCTCACTTCTGCAGCACATACGATGCCGAGAACACTAGCACAGCACGTGTGCAAGGGTGACACGCAAATTTGTGAAGCGTCCCATATTAAAAAAAACAAAAAAAGAACACCAAAGCGTTTAATGGCTTGCCTGAGACCATGTTTAGTCTGTAGCAGAACTTAGGAATCCGATCCTGGGACTTGTCACTGCAGCGGGAAACAGCAACTTGGAAGAGAACTTGTCCCGGTCCAGGAAAGAGGTGACAGTCTAGAGGTAGATGAGATTAGTTTTTCTCCTCGCCTCTAATTTCCTTTGATTTCCCTACCCTGGCTACATGCTAATGGCTTGGCAGAAACTTCAAAATTAAACTTGTAAGAGCAATCACCGTTATTGGACCTCTAGGCAATTATAGTAGCTGTCAAAGGTTTTAAAGCCAACAGCCAGCCTGACCCTTTCCAAATGACTCAAAAGTGGCATTTTAATGAGAAACGAAAGCAGAAAAGGTGTTTAAAAAAATTTTTTTTTTTAGTAAGAGGTTTCTTTCTTTCTCTTTTAAATGAACAAACTGACATTGAATTTCACCGCTTATCCAAAGGGTACGGGTAGGATTGTGAGACTGGGCAGTAGATCTCAGGGCAGTTGACTTTTGTTTGTAACTGTGGCTCCCTTACTTCTCCCACTGGAGCCTATTATGAGAAGCCCCACAGAGGGGTGCTGAGGGATTATCCCCCAGTAAGACTTCCTGCTCATGAATGCATTTGGGATAGTGGAATACCAGCATGGGTCAGTCTCCATTTTCTTCTTTATCTCTGGGTCTGGTCAAGGCTAATCTACTAGGTGTCAAGATTGAGCTATTTTTTAATATCTATGTATTTATCTATGTATCTACCAATCATCTATCTATCATCTGTTTATCTATTATCTATCTATCTATCTATCTTTTATCACCTATTATCTATCTTCCAGCTTTATTGACATGTCATTAACATACAACATGGTATAAGTTTGAGCTGTACAAAGTGATGATTTGATACATGTATATAATACAAAATTATTAACCACAGTAAAGTTATTTAATACCTCCATCGCCCCACATAATTACCATGTTTTTGGTAGTGGGAACATTTAAGATCTACTCTCTTAGCAACTGTCGAGTAGTCTAAAATATAGTGCTGTTAACTACAGTCACCACGCTGTATGCGAGATCCCCACAAATATTCATCTGATAGTATTTAGCACATCTCAAAAAATTATTTTTGAGCTACTTTTTTGAAAGACAACATTCACACACTGTAAATGCCACCCGATTAAAGGGTACAATTCAGGAGGTTTTAGTACAATGATCACCACTAATTCCAGGACATTTTGTCACTCCAGAAATAACCCTGTCCCCATTAGCAGTCACCTACCATTCCCTCTTCCTCAGGTGCCAGGGTGAGCTGCTGGGCCTAGGGTTATGGGGGCCTGTAGGGAGCCAACTAGGTCTGTGGGAGTCAACCTGGGGCAAGTTGGCTCTGGGGTCCCCATGAAGTCAGGCCTTCACTTTGCTCTCCTTTCAAGGGGGAGGTGCTTCTCTGCACTGGGCTGCCTGGGCTTGGGAGAAGGGACGGGGGTCATGTAAATTTATCTTTCCTACCTCCTCAATCTGTCTTTTCATATTTCTGTGCTTCACGTGGGCGCTGTAATCCCTCATCTGAATTCCGCGGATCTTGTGAAGGCATTTTCCTGTGTTGATAGTTGTTTAAACTGATGTTTCTGGAGAGGAACAAGTGTTAGAAATTTCTATGCTACTGTTTTGCTGATGTCACTCTCCTTCATTATAGTTTTAATTCTATTTCCCTAATGACTCATGGCGCTGAGCACATTTTTAAGCGCATATTGGTCATTTGTGTATCTTTGGAGAAATGTCTGTTTAGATCCTTTGCCCCTTTCAATATTGGATTATTTATCTTTTATTGTTGAGCTCTAAGAGTTCTCTACATATTCTAGATACAAATCCTTTATATTCTAGATACATGATTTGAAAATACTTTCTTTCAGTTTGTGGGATGTCTTTCACTTTCTTGACGGTTTTTGAAACACAAAAGTCTAACATTGTAATGCAATCCATATATCTATTTTAAAATTTTTCTTCCTTGTGTTTCGGTGTCCTATCTCAAAACCATTGCTTAATCCAAGGTTATGTTTTCTTCTAAGAGTTTTTATAATTTTGGCCTTTAAATTTAGGTCTTTGATCCATTTCGAATGAACTCTTGTCTGTGATAGAGGTAGGGGTCTCACTTCATTCCTGTGAAAGCAGGGGTCCAACTTTGGCATATGAATATCCAGTTGTCTCAGCACCATTTTTAAAAAGACTATTTTTTTTTTCTCAATCGTCCCAGCATCCTTGTAAAAAATTTTGCTCTATAGTTTTGTTTAAATTTTTTTTTTCAACGTTTATTTATTTTTGGGACAGAGAGAGACAGAGCATGAACGGAGGAGGGGCAGAGAGAGAGGGAGACACAGAATCGGAAACAGGCTCCAGGCTCTGAGCCATCAGCCCAGAGCCCGATGCGGGGCTCGAAATCACAGACCGCGAGATCGTGACCTGGCTGAAGTCGGACGCTTAACTGACTGTGCCACCCAGGCGCCCCTATAGTTTTGTTTATAGTTTTGAAACCAGAAGGTGTGAGTCTTCCACTTTTGTTTCTCTTTATCAGGATTGTTCTGCTTGTTCTGAATCTCTTGAAAAAGTTTAGGATCTGTTTGTCCATTTCTTCAAAAAAGCCAAGTGGGATTTTGGTAGGGATTGCATTGAATTTGTAGCTCAGTTAGGGGAGTATTACCATGTTAGCCATATTAAGTCTTTGATCCGTGAACATTGACTCTCTTTTTTATTTTTATTATTATTTTTAATGTTTATTTATCTTTGAGAAATAGAGAGAGAGACAGAGTACAAGTGGGGGAGAGGTAGAGAGAGAGAGGGACACAGAATCCGAAGCAGGCTCCAGGCTCTGAGCTGTCAGCACAGAGCCTGATGCGGGGCTCGAACTCGCGAACCGTGAGATCATGACCTGAGCTGAATTCAGACACTTAACCGACTGAGCCACCTAGGTGCCCCAACATTGACTCTCTTTCAACTTACTTAGGTCTTCTTTAATTTTTCTCGATGGTGTTTTGTAGTTTCCATTATATGAAATCTGTATTTCTTTTCTAAAGTTTACTCCCATTTTATTCTTTTTGATGGTGGCCTAAAAATAATTGTTTTCTTTAATTTCATTTGTGGATTGTTCATTGCGAGTGTACAGGTTACATGATTGATTTTTGTATATTGATTTTGTGTTCTCTAACCTTGCTAAAGTTGTTTGTAAGTACTAGTTGTGAGTGTGTGTGTGTGTGTGTGTTTTATATTTTTATATGTAATCTAAGTAACTTTTATTCCTTTTTATTGCCTAATTTCTTTGGCTAACACATCCAATAGAGCAGACATCCTTGTCCTGTTCCTGAAAAAGCATTCAGTTTGTCACCATTAAATGTGATATTACTTGTGAGGTTTTCTTAGACGTCCATTATCAGATCAAGGAAATTCTCTTGTAAGATTGTGGAGTGTTTTTAGCATGCAAGGTTATTGGATTTTGTCAAATGCTTTTTCTGCAACTGTTGCGATGATCATGTTTTTTTCCCCTTCCGCTAATACAGTGTATTACATGGATTGATTTTCCTATGTTGAACTAACTTTGCGCTTCTGGAATAAATCCCACTTGGTCATGTGTACACTCCTTGAGTTACTCTCCAGGTCTCCCTAAACCACAGGCTCCAAGCTCAGTGGCACAAGAAATGCTCTTTAAGGTCACTGAAGCAATTTGGTTTACCCGGCTTTTAAACATGAAAATGGCCTGGTTTCACCGTCAGGTTGTGTTCAAATTAAAATACTTCCATCTGAGCCTTATGAACACAGTACGTACTCTTGTCTCTGGGCCCAAGTACCGAACCCAGTCTGATGTGCCATAGGCGTGCAAGCAGCGTGAATGAATTTTCAACCAAACTCTGTCTCTTTGAGGGAACCTCTTCTATAGTTCTGGGCTATGGGAGGTTACCAGGTGCGGCTCTGGGGAAGGAGGTATGCCACACGTAGTAGGTTTTCAGTGAGCGCTCCTGATGAAATCCTACCTTTTGCTCCTACAGATTGGTTGGAGAGGTGAAAAAAAAGCAGTTGAATTTACAAATCAGGGGTAGGTCCACCTTAGAGCAGGATCTCAGGCCCCTCCCCAGGCCTAACCAGCCAGAATCTGCATTTGGCAATGTTCTGAGGGGACTCCCACGCACGGGCAAGTTTGAGAAACTGACCGAACGATGTGGCCAGATGCTTGCTCTGGAGCTGTTCCATTTTCAAATGAATCATGGTCTCTTTGGGTACAGTTCAATCTGAGATAAATGACAATCAGAGTGAAAGTGTTCATCTCATGTTAATAAAATGAAATCAGCAGATAGGTTTTGAACCCGTATTGGACAGGACAGTCGTCATTTCTTTTTCTCTTTTTTTTAAATTTTTTTTTTTTTTACATTATTTATTTTTGAGAGACAGAGAGCACAAGCTGCGGGGGGGCAGAGAGAGGAGACACAGAATCCAAAGCGGGTTCCAGGCTCCGAGGTGTCAGCACAGATCCCGACGCGGGGCCCGAACATCACAAACCGTGAGGCCATGACCTGATCCGAAGTCAGACACCCAACCGACTGAGCCACCCAGGCGCCCCAACAGTCGTCATTTCTTTGCATGCTGTGAAGAGAGAAGTCAGTATAGTTGCTCCTTAAGAAAAATACTTCAGTAGTGCCCTCCAGGGACCTCCAAATTATCTGAGTCATTCTTTTGGATTCAATTCTTCTTCGCATCAGTTGGGACAATGAAACCAACTGTTGTGTGACTTACATCAGCCTCAGTAAGAAAAATGGACGTTGAATAGACGAAAGTTCAATTTTGAGGGGGGAGGAAGCAAGAAGAAAAAAGCCCTAGAAGGCTGAGACAGTGAAAAAGGTAGGGTCTGTGGGGGTCTGGAGGGACAGTGCCAGACGCTGGGGTGGCTAACCCGAGAAAGGATGCTCTGCAGGGGGATGTGAGAAAGAACTCAAGATACACCTCACATACTTCACGGGCTTGTATCCATCTGGGCTTGGCTACCAAGCAATGCAACTTGACTTTTCTAACTCAGGCTTGATTTTCCTTGAATAAGAACCACCCCAAGGATTCTCGTTATGGGACAGTAGCAACAATGGAATGAGACATGCTTTCTTCTCCAATTTCCTTGGAGAGAGAAAGATTGATGGAAAACAGTGCAAACGCCTTCCTGGCACAGATGGGCAAAGCATTTTGCTCAGGGCAGATCAGTCCTAGCACATTGAAGACAGTTCCAAGCACCACATCAGAAGTGCTTCAGGGGATAAAGGAGTTGGCGGGGAAAGGAATAACACAGGAGCTAAATATGGACTGGCTGGCTAATCACCTCTGAAGGGGGAACCAAGCAGTATGGTGATGATCTTGTGGGCAAATGCTATGGGAATTTGCCTGGGCTGTGTGGCATAATTGAAGTAAATGTAAGGTGAAGGATGATCCAGGAAGAATACCTTGCATTGATGGATTTACAGGGGACTCTCTCTTCTTCCCCCCCTTCCCCCCCCCCCCCCGCCCCGGTGTTAGATGTTTCTCATCTTTGTTGTGTGTGCCTTTGCAGTGTAAGAAATCTGAAAAGACAACTTGAAAATTGCCTGAAGAGAGACCACACGGTGTGTGCTAAGCTGAGCAGGTGATGTGCATAGCAACACCCAAGCCTCTTCCCAAGTCTATGCACCTTGACAGGTGGATTCCACTTGGAGAAAGTCTTGTGCACAAAGATTGCATTCTTTCCCTTTGAAGACCCAGGCCCCTACCCTCTTCTTCTTAGTTCAGAATGACATCTGTACCTCATTTCACCTGACTATTTCTGGAACTTTCATGTCTATGTGGTTTCCCCCGTATATATACACCATTAAACTTGGTTTTCTTCGGCTGATCTCTCTCATGTCAATGTGACTCTCAGTCCAGCGAGAAGGACCTTGAAGGGGACTGAATATTCTTGCTCCCCAACAACAGAAGGGCCATGTCTCTTTCCTTATTTCTTTTTTCTTGCTCTCAGGGTGGAGAAAATATTTCCTTCTTACTCTTCTTGGTTCTTGGCTAGAGCTCTGTAACAAAAGACAGACTAACAAGAGAGCAGCACACAAATTTGCTTAATATAAGTTTTACATGATAAAACAGCCTTCATGAGGAAATAAAGATCGAGGGGCTCCTGGCTGGCTCAGTTAGCAGAGCACGTAGCTCTTGATGCTGGGGTTTTGAGTTTGAGCTCCACATTGGGTACAGAGGTTACTGAAAAATAAACTCTTTAAAGAGAAGGGAAAAATGATTGAAAGCAGTCAAATTTTAGTATTTTTTGTTATTTATTTACTTACTGATTTATTCATTTATTTAAAGATGAGTCAGTGCTCATCACAATAAGTGTAGCCTCACTCCCTTTCACCGATTTCACCCATACCCCCACTTACCTCCCCTCTGGTAACCGCCGATTTTTATAGTATTTTTATAGTAGACTTGATGAAGAGTGGACAGTAGTGAGAAAGTGCAACCACAAAGGGATATGAGCTGAGAGCAATGAACAAGGAGATGCTCCACAAGGCCCATTTATTTGGATTTTTCTTAGAGTCACTCCGTCGTGGAGATAGGATGCTTCCTTCCTCCAGATGTAGGGAAGGCACTTCTCACACAAGGATCATATGACCTGCTTCAGGGGAAGGTCAGAAAGTCCTCCCTGCAATCCTGTTCCTTAAATTCCTTCAGCTTAAAATATTCAACACACAAAGGCACCATGTTTTGGGGCAGTTTGTTCTAAACCCTGTCGCTGCTGGAAGAACGATAAAGTGCGGAGGTTTTTAACTTTATTTTTTAAAATCCATGGACCAGTTTGGCAGGTGAACAGAGAACTCAGTGGCTCTTTTATATGGAAAAGGAGCCATCGTCATAGTGATATTTTTCAGTTATTCTTACAACTTATTTTTCTTATTTTTAAAAAATAGATTCAAGTTGACTCTAGAGAATGTCCTTTAAAAAAAAAAAAAAAGCTCTGTGATCTTGCCCAAAGATTCATGAGACAGTTTGGGCAACATTCTTAGAATACGGTCATGGGCAGTGGTCAAGGGTGAGTACTGGATCTGTCGCAAATATCCAGGAATTAACTTCTGCTTTCAACATTTTTGTTTTTAAAGTTCCACGTAACTGGTTCTGAGTAACGCGGCTCCCCTGTTCATCTGGCTTTTTTTACAAAGTGATGCCTTGTCAATTACGCATGTGACCTAGGCGGTACCTTCCGGGGAACAAGTGGCTTAGATCTTCAGCTTTTGGGGGAGGGAGTGGAAATTGAGATGCAAGCCGAAGGGGAGAAAACCGGAAAGCTAGGAGCTGAACTAAAGCCATAAACCTTCCTGGCAGTGGCCCTGATGCTTAAGGACTGCTCAGCTTTCAAAGGGAACGTGGAAGCCTGAGCAGCATTATTTATGGGGAGCACCCCTGGAGCCTGGTCCTGAAGAAACAGCCCTGTCCTGTGAGTCTGTAGAAATGGCTGTAAACATTTACGCATCCTGAGCACTTCCAGCCCGCAGCTGGCAGGGGTTTCCAAAGCAGATTGCTCGCTTGCCCAGCACATCGCAGGCCACTCGTCCACACTGCCTCCTTGGAAAACACGCCAACTTCTGTCTCATTTCCCTCCATCTCCCTTTGACTTTAGGAACTGGAGTTTCTTTTTTTTTAATTTTTTTTTTTCAACGTTTATTTATTTTTGGGACAGAGAGAGACAGAGCATGAACGGGGGAGGGGCAGAGAGAGAGGGAGACACAGCATCGGAAACAGGCTCCAGGCTCTGAGCCATCAGCCCAGAGCCCGACGCGGGGCTCGAACTCACGGACCGCGAGATCGTGACCTGGCTGAAGTCGGACGCTTAACCGACTGCGCCACCCAGGCGCCCCTAGGAACTGGAGTTTCAACGCCTCCTTCCAGGGCTGGTAGGACACCGCGAGGTGGGAAGGCTGCCCCTCTGGGGTAAGTTTTCCGCAGGCAGCCCCATTTTATGATGAGGGCCTCCATCTCGTGTGCAGGGAGCCTTCATGGCACTGTGAAAGAAAGCCAGTTAGTCATGAGGTAACCCAAGTCCTCTGGAGTAGGAAACAGGAAGCCGAATGACACGCATCCAGCCACAGATGTACTAATTCAATTTCATGCCTCAACGTCAGCTGCTCCTCTCCACTTAAAAGGAGCATTTGAATCCATCTGTCATCATCTCCCCCTTTCATTTTCAAATCTCTTTGCTCTCCTTTCTTTCCCTTTACCTCCTCCCCGGCACCCCCCCCCCCACCCAACTTGATGAAATAATGGGACACATTTAAAATCCAAACTCAGGCAATTCAAATTCTGAACTGATGTGATTTTGTTCCATTCTGAGTCACCCTGGAAGAGCGTCTGGGGAGTAGAAATCAAGGGGCCAAACGAAAAAAGCAAGTGAGAGACAGAAGATTTTGAATGCAAATCAGCCTCCTCTACCCATTTGAAACAACCTGCTGTGAACTGGGCTCCAAAGCCTGGCCCATTAGCACCTTGTTAGGCTGTCAGAGTCTGAGCCGCTGAACCGGGTGATAATGGGGGAGAAATGGCTCGAGACCTTTTCCATCCCAGCCCCAGCTATTCTCCCCCCACTGACTCTGGGACCCCAGGAGCGGGTCTGCTAAGAGTAGCGCAGAAGAAAAGGAAGGGGGAGAGAGAACAACTTCCTGAAACACATCGTTACAATTGCTACATGCACCTTCCTAGCAGAAAGGAATACAGAGGTTAATTTCAGTTTTCTTGGAGTAGGGAGCGATTAATTTTTGTGTGTGGGAATCTTTTTGTGCTTGTTCTGTCCCGCTTCATTCAATATTGAGATTTAGTTGAAAAAATAAAAAGATGTTGAAGACTACATGATAAAATCTTAGCGATTAAGTCTTAATCCTCATAAGACAAATCCTCATATATAAGATGTATGGTTGGCACACCTATCAGTAAACATTATTTGCAAATGCTTTTAAGAATACAATACTTGCTTTATTTGGAGCAAGGATTCAGAGAGGGAAAGGCCTGCTAGGAGGTCCTCTACCCTATTCTCTTCCAATGCTTGGGTGGAGAGCATCTTTAGTGGTGTAGACTGTAGGAAGGCCATAGCTCTTGCTGATGAGAATATTTACTTCTAGATATCGAAGATATTAGATATTCCATTGCTAGGCAATAGGAATATTCTTTTTCCGTCCTAAAAATGCACAATTTGTCAGGTTTAGTATGAAATAAGCCTTACTGACTTTGATGAGCCATTGGAAATGACAGTGGGGAAATACAATCTAAGGTTTTTGCCAAAAGGTTTAAGTGGGATGATGATGCCTTTAAGGTCAGGCTTAATGAGCATGGTCTAATTTAGGGTCAATGACCGTATAAACTTAGGACTTATACCCAGAGGGGGAAGAAACAGTAACCACATGAGTTAACGTGGAGAAAGTCTGCAAAGAACAGTTACTAGAACAGTTCCCAGATGAACTCTACCATTTCCACGCCAAACTTCTTTGAAAGTATTTTGAAGTGATTCTGTTGTCATTACCAGGATGGTTTTTAAGGGGTTTTGCTGGGAGTAAGGGGATAGATTTCATAACCTCCCAAGGTCACCAGAATATTTCTGTGTTCTGAGGCTATGCTAAATACCAATAAGAGATAAATAGCCCAAGGGTATTTGTTTTAGTGTTCATTTTGGAAAGGCGGTGGGGATTAGGATTCACAACACTAGGGCGATTCTTTTGTCTCTCTGTCAGAATAAAAAATGAGTAATAAATAGCCACATTACACTTAATTTTATAAAAGTGCAAAGTAAGTGCAAAATTTTGCAAATTTTTAAATAGAGCAATGTAAGTGCTAACCGCTAATAGTCCTTTGCTTTCATTCCTAAGGGAGCTTTCTCCCACTTTTTTCTATAGGCAGGATCCCTGAGGCTAACTCAACATCCTGCTATTCTTAAGGGATATGGAAATGTCTCCGGGACAGCTGTACTCCCCTGGCTGAGGAGCCCACAAGGTTAATGAACACCCACAAAGACTGAGGGGGAGAGCGAGCGTTCTTCCCTGGATGATTAGCATGCGGGCATTCTTTCCTTTGTGGTGATGATGGTCAAGAAGGTGCCTGGCGATAGAGGGGAAAATGGAGAGTTTCTGCTTCTTCTGCCTCCAACGCTTATTAAAATTCATTTCCATTCAAATAGCCATCGTCTGATTTTCATCATCAAATAAGCACACGCCGTACATATTTAACAGGCAGGAGACCTGTGCCGAGTTCATGTCTTTTTGAAGTGAAGGCCTGTTCTCTTAATGACTGTCCATGCTTATCTCTGCATGTAAATTTCTCCCCTTCCTCTTTTTTACCCCCTCCACTTTGCTGCTACCCTGGTTCTGGGATCTTTGATAGGCAGCCTAGATGCCTATTATCATGATAATTCATTTGGAGCGGAAAGGAATCTCCTCCACTAGTCTAGCTCATTATAAAGGTGAAGCCCTTGGGAGGGCAGGCTGGGAATGAACAGGTTTACAGAGGTTTTTTTGTTTTTTTTTCCCTCTACAAGAGGCAGAGACAGGATGGGGGAGGGAGGTTTCCTTACTTCTCTGCTTCGGGTTTTTCTCCCTTTGGAGCTGGCCTCCATTCCCAGACATGGTGATTGTCCTTCAGTGCTTCTGGGGACCATCGTCAGCTGGAAGGCATTTCAGCTCAGGCCGTTCTATATGGAACAGCTGCTGGGAACAGCTGGGCCTGCCCTACTGTCGTCTGGGCGAAACCAAGTGGCAAATGTGAATGTGTTGGGCTTCCTTAAAGGCTCCACGTGATCTGATAATTCAGCACAACACAAAGATGCTGGCCTCTCTTGGGGTGTGCCAGGTGGACCCGGGTAAGGCTTATTTTATTTTATTTTTTTGTAAGCATAAGGGTCATCAAAAAATCTCTTTGAAAGGTTTGTGCATCTCCAAACTCCTTCAAAAAGAGTATCAAGAAAGCAATCCTATCAGCGTTGAGAGTTTTATTAATAAAAGTCATGAGAAGATAGAATTTTCTTACGTGATTCAATTTGTAAAGTATCTCATAATTACAGTCCGCTCAGGACCGGGGAACAGATAACTTCCTTTTCTTTTCTTTTTATTTTGTTTTCACCTGCCTTAAAAAAATCCACTTTAGGTCTAAAATAATCTAACTCAGGCTCATGGGTTGGAAAATCATCTCTACATCTGCAGAGTCCTGGTGTAGAGGATGGGGGGAAGAAATTAGTTTTACAAAGCATATGCTGCACCAAAATATAAGATAAGTGAGATTTGGGATAAAGCAAAGAAAAATATTTCTTGCTCTGGGTCTGATTCCTGTGATTTCTTTTTTCTGTTGAAACATATTGTGTCTCCTAATTTTAGAAACTTGATTATTCATAGGAAGTTCATTCTGATGAAGCAGTTCTCCTGTTTTTCAACAAAGAAATTGGACAAGTTCAGAAAGTTTGTCCAAGCTCCTCATTTGAGTGTCTGGAAAGAAAATTTGGTGGCAGTAATTGCCAGGAGCTCATTTCTAGCCTTCAGGAGCCTCCAAGAGTTGCCTGGCTCAGCCTAATTTAAACCCCAAACGACCTGATGATACCTGACTCTTTATTGCTTTGGCCACATTGTTTTTCACTTAGGGAAAGCCACCACTTGTGGCTGGTAGAACAATAAGAAGAAAGTTGTGTAGATGTAGAATTATGAGAGTAGCTGTTTCAGTCTCAATACCAAGGTTGGCAAACACTCCCCTTTCTTATC
Organism: Lynx canadensis; assembly: GCF_007474595.2. Classification (NCBI taxonomy): domain Eukaryota; kingdom Metazoa; phylum Chordata; class Mammalia; order Carnivora; family Felidae; genus Lynx; species Lynx canadensis. The sequence goes on from NC_044319.2 coordinate 33,611,147, forward strand.
TGCAGCAAAACACAGCCAAGGCAATGTGAAGGATTCCAGAAGGGGCAATATGGATGAAACGATTTATTAGATTTACAAGGACTGAAGGGAAGTGCTAAAGCTATCCATCTCCTATACTTTATTGAGAACAGGACCAATGATTCAGACTATCAGGACAGTATCTTCAAGGCAGAATTGAAATCCCAAAGTAAGCTGAGAATAAGTGCATGCATTTTAGGGGAATAAGGATCAAAGGCCAGAGTAAAAAGCACATGTAAGCCTTCAAATACATTGAATACAAATCTGTCTGTAACAGCTATGCAGCCACATAACTTTGTAAATAGAGACCTCATTTCAGATGGTCTGAAAGATTTCTTTCCCCTTAGTTGTTTCTTACATTGGAAAGTAAATTCCAAATATCCGGTGACCGTGGGCAAAATTATTATTTGGGTCATGTGAAATGCATGTGTGTAAATAAATAAAACTAAGAATGATATAAACAAAAAATACAATTTAATTGAGACATATAGCCAGTTAGATCTTTTCTTTTGGCATGATGGCATTATCAGAATAAGTCAAATTGGCTGAATACGTTTAAAAGTGTCCTGTGTATCTATGGGTTTGAAACTGAGTAAATCGAAAGACATTTGATTTAGAATCTTGACAATATAACACGCTAACATGTTTGTCTAAGGGCACGAGTTTCATTTTTAAGTTAGACATTGATTTAAAGATGCTTTTTTTTTTTTTGCCTTTGTTCCATCAGAGAAAACTGGTTTCAGCCCCTAAAAATGGCTGGTTTGGTAATTACGATCTATGTGATCTGGGGCAAGTTTCATTTGTCTCTGCTCAGGCTTAGTTTTGTCAGGTGTAAAATGGGGATAATAACAGTGCTTAGTGCCAAGATGAAACTTGATAATAAAATTAAAACAGCTCACGGCTCAATAGTAAATGTTAGCTGTGATGATGATGCCAAAAAAGTGGGTGCTAGAGCCTAGGACCCTTTTAGAAGAGAGCTCTGAAGCAAGGAGCGCGCATGCACCAGGAACTCGCTGGTTATTGCCGGGGATTTAGACTAAAATATTAATTCCCGTGAAAAAGTATTCACTGAGTATCCACTAGGTTCAGGTTACACACTCTGCTTTCTTGTAGACTGTGTCCACATAAAGGTTATAAGAAGCCCAAACAGCTTAACTGTGTCTCAAGTCAGAACAATGCAGGTGCAACAGAAGAGGCCCATCCATGGAACTATGGGAGAGACATGTCACCCTCAGCAGGGAGGGAAGTGGTGAGAGAAAGTGTAGAGAAAGGAGTGAAGATGCATCCTTTAAGAATGAGTATAGATTTGAAAGGCAGAAATGTTCGCTCATTTAACAAATATGTATTGAATATCTGCCAGGTCCTCTTTCACGTGCTAGAGATTCAGCAGTGAGCAAAGCAGCTGAATTGCTTTGCTTGGTGGAACCAGGCAGGAACATTGGAATGAATGTTCTTTGGATTTGGAATAATAATAATAATAATAAAAAAAAAGCCCACTAAACTTTATGATGACAAGTAACAGTGATTTCCACATAAATATCTTAAAGCCACAATACCTCACTTATCTCTATCCAACAAGCATAAAATTGGGATCCATTTCTCAGAATTAGAAGATGATTAGAGACAAAATTTTATAGATAGACGTAAAGAGATAAAATCCTAAAGCGGAACGTGTACTCTTCACTCTGTTTCCTTGACTCATCCTCATATCCATTAAGTTTTTCTATTTGACATAAAGATAATAATTTTCTCAATATATCCATATCTATATTTATATCTTTTCCATCTCTCAATATAAATTTCCTTTTGAGAACTGCATATCTAAGTTCTTTTACAACTAAGAGTCTTCATTTTATTTTCCAACTTGCCCACTTGGCACATTTCAGCTCCTGTCCCTTTAAGTCTACTTCTCCTTTACAACATGGCACTCCCTAAATATCTTTCCATAGTACCCAAAACAGCTTACTGAAGGAAACAAACAAATCCAGTTGGAAAATAAGACTCAATGATGCCAGCCCGAGCTCTATCAATCTCCCCAAGGGAACAAAGTAGACATCTAATGTTGTTGGATCCTGGCACTCCTCTCCTAAAATGAAAGATTACTGAATTAAATATAACATTAATATTAGCAAATTTGGTGACATAATTAAAAAAAATATTTTGTCTATTGGACAGGCACAGTTACCCTTGGTCTGCCTAAAGAGTTCAACATCTTGGCCAATATCGATCTTCATGAGTTTTAAAATCCCAGAAGCTCATACAAACCAGATGGCCCCCCCAAATTAAGATGAATGCGTGTAATTGTCATTCAAGACTCTCAACGTTAGATGTTGCCATATGTGTGAAGAGCTGGCCTCCTGTCTGTGTCCCTGTCCATGGTACTAAAGAGCCCACCATGACTGGTGGGAAGGCTATTAGTGAAGACAGGAGTAAATATTAGAAAAGCGTGTTTGAAAGCAAGACTCTGGTGGTGCTATTTCTTAGAGATCCACGCATTTCATTTAAAACTTTCACAGTGCTGATTTACTAACAGTGTCTTTTTAATTATCATCCTCTCTCTTTGGGGATTGACTGACCTTGGGCCATGGGAAGAAAATGTCAGAGTTTGCAGGGGCCTGCACCTTTTTAGAACAGGTATAGGGATTTCTCTAAAGGAACATGTATTTATTAAAGGCAGATGGTTGAACAGAGCTGGGATTTGTCACTTCCTATTACAAAAACTTATTTTCCAAGATTTTACAACCCAGCCATAAAAAATTATATTGTCGGATAAAACTTAGAAAAGAAAAGACTCTTTCAAGGCTAACTAATTAGGAGAAAGTCCCATAACCTGCAAGTTATGCTCATGGAAGTTAAGGCAATGTTGGACCGCAAGTGCCTAACTATCCACCATTTTTTGTGTGAGGCCATGTAATTTAAAAATCGATAACCAGGTAGTGTATTTAAAACTTCAGACCCTAGAGTCGTGCAGTGCTAACCAGTTGGAATTGGTCTTAGAGGGAAAACGTTCATAGTGGTGCCAAGAAATGGTGGAGATGCTGACGTTCATGAGCCAGCTGTTCTGCATCGGTTGTACTTTCTACTGATATCATTGTGAAGAAGAGGGTGAGTGAGTTGGCAAGAAAGCCTAATGCTTAATGCTTTTGAAATCATTAAATAAGATGGCATTACCTCAGCTTATATCAGGGCCACCTGAGCCTTTTTAGAACAGGTATAGGGATTTCTCTAAATAATGGATTTTAAAAGTAAAAAACAGCAGTTTCAAATTTAAGATTCCTAGTCTTGTACTATAAATTGGTTCATATATCTTTTCCTCAACAGAAAAAAGAAAAAAGACAGCAAAACAGCCTTTTCTTCCTGGAGTAGCTGAAAAAGTAAAACCTATAATTACAACATAAAAAATGTTTGAAACTTGCATTTCAGATCTCTACAACCATTAATATGTTTGTCTAAAAAAATAAATTACAGATATTTGATTGTATGGGGAATTCTTCACAGCTGTGACTATCTAGATAAAAGAAAATAGAAATGATAATTGTAAGAAAGTGCTGCATTAATTCTGGTGAATGAGTTAATTTATTAAATGATTTACACTGAGTACTTAGAACAATGAATGGCACACAGCAAGTCCTTCTACTATAAATATGCTTTGTTGTTGCTGATGATGTGTTTTTTATTGTTGTCATTAAACAGATAGGGTAAAAAAAACTTCTACTCTCTGGCCTCAAACCCACATTATCAGTTAAATATAATCACCAGAGGTGCTTGGCCAACTTTCTTCCCTCTTCCTTCCTTTCTTCATCCCCATCCCATTATGTACCTCTCAATATGTGCTTTCTTGTCCTGATAATCTTGGGTAAAAGTATTATAGCTTAAAAAAAGTTAATTGTGAAAGGCAAAAGGTCTCTGTGGGTCATCTAATAGTGATAAAATGGTCCTTAATTCAAATTAAATATATATATATATATATATATATATATATATATATATATTTAATAGTCAACAGTTTAGTCTGGAATCCAAAGAATAAAATAATTGGGGTGACTGGGTGGCTCAGTCAGCTGAATGTCCAACTCTTGGTTTTAGGCTCAGGTCACGGTCTCAGGATTCGTGGTTTCGAACCTCGCACTGATGGTGCACGGCCTGCTTGGGATTCTCTCTCACTCCCTCTCTCTCTGCCCCTCCCCAGCTCGCACTCGTGTTCTCTCTCTCTTTCTCTCTCTCTCAAAATAAAGAAATAAACTTAAGAAAACCCAAAGAATAAAATAATGGCCTCAGTTTCCTCATATGGAAAATGAAACTAGTAAGACCTTTCTCATAGAATGTAATGGAGATTAAATTAAGTATCTCCAAAGTACCCAGACTAGTGGTTGGCGCTTGGTGCCTAAGTGTCTTTAAACAATTTTTTAAAAATAAAATAAAGAATCTTTGTTATTGTTCTTGTTTTTATTTTTCTCACCAGAACCAGAATGCATATGAAGAGCTCACAGAGTCTGAGACTGTTCTGGGCAGGAGCCAGAGAGTAAGGCACTGCTTCAGAAACTATCTATAAATAACACAGCAAAATTAACTCAGTCTCTAAGGCTCCAAGAGTTCTCATGTCAGGCCCCACATTGTCTTTGTATAAATTTTCCCTTTTATATCTCTCTGATGCTTTCCTCCTAAACAGAGAATATACTTAAGGCCCTACTCGGTCAATGGTGGGGCGTATGAAGCTACTTTGCTCATCTTAGGGCTGAAGGTCATACCTGGTAGTAATTTATAGATGTCAGGAGTCATTGAATCCAAAAAGACTCTGCTGAAGGCGATGTTCAGGATTTCGGGGTAGGCTCTATGTATATCCCCTACCTCTTCCTTAACTTTTATCTCTGTTCCAGACCAGAGGTTACCTCTTTCTGTTTCCAAGAGGATGGAGACAGATAGCATGTCTATTTCTGGCTGGATTCTCCAAGAATCATACGTAATCCAGGCAGCCTTCAACATCAGATGGTCCTTGTGCCTTTGGTTTCCCACTGCTAACCAACTTCTTAAATTTATTTCATTTTCTCCAAGTCGTAAATTCTGTGACCATCCCTTTGTTTCGGGTCCTTCCTAGGCGGGTGTCTCCCTGTAACTCTCAAATTTGTATACTGGCCTGATTTCCCTCCACATACAACTCTCTACCACCAACTGTTTTTTATTTGTTTAATTTCACTTCTAGTCTTTGTTTTACCAAGTTGCACAAAAGTTACTGATCCCATACATAATATGTTTACTTTTACATTTATGTTATCGTTACTTCTGCCAAAGTCAAGCAGGCATAAAAAATTAGGGGTGTTTGTACCACAACTCAACTGAACTGATGGAAATACTCATAACTCAGGTGACTGGAACTAGTATTTTCATCTAGACAAAGTATTTGGCCATTTTCCCCCCAGTAAACATTTTTTTTTTAATGCTGGTTTGGGTACACTGATTCCATATTCTATGGTTGCCTATCAAAAGATGCTGTACAAATTCATTTTACCACTTGAAGTATGAAGTGCAAACTTTGTTTTGGTAATTGTTGATTTGTTTTCGGTAGGGCAATTTGATCTGTCCATAGAGTCAGGAAGACATAGCGGAGGGGTAAAAGAGGGAAGAAGAGTAATTTTCCTAGACAGCAGTTACAAGAAGTATAAATCTTTCTGGAGTGGAGAAGGGTGAGCTGTCATCTGAGCCCTCACGTCTTCTGGGTCTGAGTTCCTGAGATAGCTCAGCGGGGTGGTCATGTGTACACAGATAAGAAATCATCTTTTATTCTTTAGAACCTTCTCTAGGACTTGCTTATGGAATGGGGAGGGCGCAAACCCTGTTCGTTTTGCTATGGCAGAAATTCACTTGTACTGCTAAGTTGCTTTGAATAGTCAACTGTTGAATCTTTGGCTACCCCTGTGTGTAGAGCAAGGAGATAATTGCTCTGATCGCAGGGTGAGCCATCTGCTAGTACAAATTGCTCTGCTATCTGCTTCATTGAAATGCTTGTGTTCGTTATATTATGTTGAAACGTTCATGAAACGTGGTTTATACTAAGCTGTGTTCCTGGAAAATTTGATTCTATAAATGGGCAGAACACTTTTAATTGCAAGGGCTTGTCTCTCTCTTTAGATTTCTAAGCTGCTTTGTTGATTTGATCTGGGGCAGTGGAAAGACAACCTCCTGTGATAGAAGCTGATTATCAGTGCCTAGGAAGATACGGCGGTGACAACCCAAATTTACAAGACTCATAACGGTTTCTAAAACCTCCTTCAAAAACAGACATTCCTGAGTTGTGGAAGCTGAAAAAAAAAAAAAAAAAACTAAACATGTCTTGTTATTATCATTCTAATGTTCCTTGTTGATGTTGCTATTGGAGAGTTCTGTTAGTGTCTCATCTATCAGCTTCATTCTTGAACTGTAATACTAGTCAGGGGAAAGTATAATGTGATAAATGCCCACTCCCAAATCTTTTTGTTTGCTGTGTTAATGTAAGATTAATGACCAAGATAGCTCGAGATGGGTTTTTTTTTAATGTGTTGCTTTCTTTATGCCTCCTGATATCACACAGATCTGCAAAATGTATCTGTAGCACGAAGGGAGAAAATAATGATTTAAGTCAGAGATAGGAGTTGAGTCTTCAATTAACAAGACAATGTTAACATTTCTAGGTGGATTTCATAATTCTTCAGGCACGTCTGGTAGAAATTTGAGAAGTAAAGGTAGGGAAAGGCAGAGAGACAATGTTAGGGTATTAGCAATTTCTTCCTGCCATAGTAGTTCTTACTCCCCTGTGAATAAAGCTAATGTTAATTTATTTATCCATCTATCCTTCGAACTCCAGTTTAAAAGGCCATAAGAACCAAGACTTACGCAGGGTGGCAGATTTGCTCTGATTGAATACTCCAGTGATTTTTATCATCTGAGGTCTGTTGACATAGTAGGGGTATTGGTGCACCTGGGATCACCAGGTTGGGCCTCTTCTACTGATACCTCCATCATCCATGATGATTTGGTATGATTTGGAACACCAAATAGTTCCTTGAGTGGAATCGTTTTACAAACGATGCGTGGAGATTGTATATATAGGGCTAAGAGTTAGTAGATCCAGCTTCAAACAAAAAGTTATATACGTGACCAATGACAGTCTTCCATCATTTGCTAGTAGCCTGGAAGAGACAAGGGACAGATGGGCCCTTGTGTGGTGAAGTTAGTTTTAAAATTCTTCCTTTGTCTTTCCCACCTGTTCCGGGCAGCCAAGACCAAGAGGAGAGCTATTTATTTGAAACATCTCTCCTCTCTCTCTTCTTCATCTTTCAACACTTTGATTCCCTTTTTATTATCATTATTTATGTTTTGTATAACTAGAAAAATAATTTGTCATGGATTACATCTTGTTTGCAGGAGGCTCTAGCAAGATGGCAACAAGGCGTGCACAATATATCATAATTTAGCAGCTTCTCTTGTAACCATACAGAAGTAATGGTGGAAAAAATATATATAAACAACTCTGAGGACAGATTTTGAATGATCCAGTAATTTTGATTTATACTTGGTATTTGATGGAACTGTATTAGCAGTTAAAGTCAATGGCTAAATGATTCCCAGCACAAAATGAGCCAGAAGTACAAAAGAAGCTTTACAATGCACGATTGAGAGCTCCGAGCCTCCCGGCTTAAATTTCCAAAGTGCGATGTAAATTACAGGCCCGGTTGTCACTTTTAACTAACAATTCTACCCAATATGGTGTAGCTGGGTGATTTGTCCACTATTCCTTTATGAAACAGTAAACACCAGCTTGATTCCATTGGCTTTTCTAAGGCAAGCAGCCTCATTTCTCATATCTACTGCAAAGGAGGGGTGAATCTCCTGCCCCTGATGACAATAAGCCCCACTCAACAAACACCATGTAGATGGGCAGGAAATGCTTTTCGTGTCTATCAATAGCCCTGGCTGCCGATCCTCTTGGAGACATCAACCTCCCCGAGTCCTGCGGGGGATAGGGCCCTCATATTCCTGTTTCTCTTCCTTAATCAATATTCCTTCCCACCTCCGAACAAACCATTCCGTTCCTTTGCACTTGTTTCCTCAATGGCTTTCCCTATCACAGAGAGGAAATAAATGACAGCGTTGGAAATCAAAGCCCGGCACTCCACCAATATCAATGGAAAGAGAAAAACGCTCCAAATTTCAATCAGAGCCTCAAGTCCAACAAAGCAAAATATGCAATTAGGCAGGCAATTGCTGGTTCGGCAGTCACTGATAAAGAGTGATTTCTACTACTTCATTAATTTGACTTGTATATCCTGGGCAATTTGATCATACCCCCACAGCAAAGTTCTTAGCCAGAAATGGATCTCTGAAGATTACAGATGTTATAAGGGCAAGACCATTCAGACATGAGATCTTTGATCTTTGCAGGTCAGGTGGGAAAAGCTAATAGATTTGCATAAATGCTTCCCAGGGCATCTGTATTGTGAGCAGCGATGCAGTTTTAGTCAAGGGCTTGGATGTGGACCTTTTTCTTCTTTAACCAAAACGTGGCCTTCATGCACAGAGCACAGTCAACCCTTACATCCACCCTCTGGTCTTTATTATTGTCTTTTGAATCAAAGAGCATGATCCCTGACACTATCATTCATTTGGAAAGCACCCTCGGAATCTTGCAGTTATTGATATTCACCAAATATTTACAAAGTTCTTACTTTTGTGACGTGTTGTAGTAGACATTAGGGATGTAAAAATGAACACTGCTTGGCCTATCCTTGTAGGACTCAAGGGCTAGGGGGAAGATGGACATATAATTGGCTGTTATAACCGCAACAATCTTAATAATATGGGCAAATAATTGGCATAAGAATCCTGAAGACCACTGAGGGGGGAACAGCGAACTGGGAGAGTTATGAAAGCGATGTAAGAACAAGTGGTGTTAGAGTGTGTTTATTTTGTGTGGGTTGTGTGTGTGTGTGTGTGTGTGCACACGCGTGTTTGTTGTTGTTTTAGAGTGTGTTTCTAAAAGATACCTAAGAACTTAACAACTTTTGATGGCGAGTTGCTGTTGTGGTGAGGGTCTGAGAGTACGTGGTCTTTACTCAGTTGAGAAGATTTTATTGAGCCATTGCTGTGTTTCTGGCATTGTGCCAGATGAACTCATTATGCCAACACCACTCCGATATTCACCACCCGACCTTCCTGTGAGCCAGTCCTCCAGGATGGAAAAGAAGAGGGTGGAGCTGTAGGGTGGGGAGGAGGAAACTTTGAGATTCATTACCTAAAGGTCGTTTGGAGAACAAGATGCACGTGATGTGGCTCTTCTTTGGGAGCACATCTCCTGAGCTGCCAAAATGCCACCATTTAAGAAGACACTAGCAGAGTTTTACTCTTTAATTTCTCTGCTCATTAAGCCTTCACTTCTGAGGTGTGAAAATGACTCCAAGCTGGTAATAAACGGCTGGAGAAGTCATTATTTTAAAAATGATCTTGCTCCCAAAGGGGACGGAGTGGTACAAAGCACATTAGCTCCAAGATCAGCTCCTCTGCAGGACAATGATTGTTCAAATGTTTCAGTTATCGCAAGAATAAAAAAGGGCTGTCTACTTACAGCAAGAAAAGTTGAAGCACAGAGTACCCAGACCTACTCAATAATCACACTAGTCTATTTTGGGGGGTGGGGAGAAGGCACATTTCAATGCGGGAAAATTATAGTATTGTTAGCCTGGGCATTATAATGCAAAGGCAGCCAAAATGCTCCCGGAAGGACCAAAGGAGACAGAAGTCACTTTCATGGAGTTTTGTGATGTTAAAGAAGGAACCTGGAATAAGTTGGAATAACAATAACGCTGTTAACAATGGCAAATTTCTCTTGGAGTGGTAAATGTCACTCACCTTTATGTTTGAGGGAACTTAGTTCTGTGTAGACAGGACCTCTTACAGTTTTGCTTTTTCACATGGTTCTCATTTGCCCCCCAAATTAGTGAGGGGCGATGCGTGAAACTTCACATAATTCTGAGCCCTATGTATATTATGTTTTTTGCTATTCATACATACATACGATAAAGTTTAATTTATAAATTAGATCCAGTAAGAGATTAATGACAACTAATAATAAAATAGAACACTTATAATAACATATTGTAGTAAAGGTTATGTGAATGTGGTCTCTTTCAAAATGTCTTTTCGTACCATACTCACCCTTCTTGTGATGATATGAGATGATAAAATGCCCATGTGATGAGACGAAGTGAGGTGAGTGACACAGGCATTGTGACGTACAATTAGGCCAGTATTGACCTTCTGACAATATGTCAGAAGGAGAATTATCTGGTTTTAGACCAGGGAAACCTGCACGCTTGGAAAACTAAACCGCAGATAAATGGAGACTACTATACTTCTTAAGGCAGTAAGTCCCAGGCTTTGGGACATTAACTTTCTGTGTCTTTTCTCTCCCTCCCTCCTGGCCTCCTCCCACTCTCCCTCCCCCTCCTCCTCCCTCCACCCTCCTCCTCTATCCACCCTCTTCCTCCCTCCACCCTCTTCCTCCCTCCACCCTCTTCTCTCTCCTCCCTCTTCCTCCCTCCCCATCCCCTCCCCTTCCCTTCCCTCCCTCCCTCTCTCATTTCCTTCCTTCCTTCCTTCCTTCCTTCCTTCCTTCCTTCCTTCCCTCCCATTGTTTGTTCAGTGCTTCTGGCTATATTTCTCCCCTTAATACCATCACGTAGAATGCAATCTCTGCTTTTCTCTCTAAGTAAAAGTAAATTAAGACAATTTGATTTTAAGAAATTTTTGAACCTGCAGTAGAACCCCGTGAGTTAATCAGACAGCTCCTGTGTTGTTGCCTAAGTGGGATTGTGGGAGGTATAGAGGGAAAAATGATTGATTGAATGTGGATAAAATGTTATTCTAAGGATTCTGCTTTTCATCCAGCATTTTTAAAGTCTTTGAGCAATCAGCTCCCTCTGCTTGGGCCAATTAAGGGGCATGATTAGAGAGAAATTGAAGCTGCCAACTGGTGATACAGGGATAATGTTTCTCTTCAGGAGGCAATCTCTTCTCTGGGGAAGGGAGTTCACTCAGTCACCTCACCTCTGACCTAAATCCATTGGACCTCTGATGGGGAGAAGGAAGAGTAAAACTCCTGTGGCCTATGCAAGCCTCTTGGCTTTCCTCCTGAGGCTACTAATTATTTCCCCCCACAGCAACTTGGTCACATGTCCTCACTGCAGAATCACCCAGGGACCTGCCCTTCACTTCTAAAGGCTCATTCTCAGGTTTCCTTCTGCCGCCAGGTACTTGGCCTTGTTCAAACCCATACCAGATGTTACTGAAGGCGTAAACTGAATAACTGCCCTTTTGGTAACTGCTCTTAGACTCAGTGGTCCAAGTAGCAATCACAAGTTATAGCTCACCTCTTCTCCAACCCCTTATATTATATGGCCAACTTCCACACGATCAGTTACTCTTCAGTCCTTTGACAATCGATTCACCATCAGCTGGGAACTAATGAGGGGACTAAATTTTAGGCACTGAAATAGAGCACAAAGAAGACAGAGCACGTGGTGATCTTAACTGGAGTGATGTAGTAGATGCTCTCTCATTTTGGGTTCATATTGATGAATGAGGCTAGTCTGCTGCCCAGGAAGTTTGGCAAATAGAACCCTCATGTCTTACTGGAACAGCTCAAAGGGCTTTGCCATTGCAACCCATGCTAAACACTATCGCTACCTCCAGCACCAACTTGACCATCACCTCCTCCACCATCTCCTCTGTTTCCACCTTCATGCCCAATGCCACTATGATCACCTCTACCTCTACCAGCTCTTTCTTTAAAACAATTTTTTTTTCATGTTCATTTATGAGAGAGAGAGCGAGCAGGGGAGGGGCAGAGAGAGAGGGAGACACAGAATCCGAAACAGGCTCCAGGCTCCAAGCTGTCAACACAGAACCTGACATGGGACTTGAGTTCATGAACCAAGAGATCATGACCTGAGCCGAAGTTGGACGCCTAACCCACCAAGCCACCCACGTGCCCCTCTCCCATATCTTTCATTTCCACCTTCACACTCAATGCCACTATCATCGCCTCTTACCACCACCTTCCTCACCACAGGGCCGCCACTGCTGCTTCCATTTCTACCCCCACCACCTTCACTTCCATATCCATCACCACTAGCATTGTTCCCTCAGTCGTTTAAGTCAGTAAATGAGCAGGCAATGGCATCTCCCTTAGATCTGAGAAAGGTATGTATCAGTCTGCCTTCCCACTAGTTCTTTTTCTCTTGGGAGCTCTAACTGATCATTTTTTTTTTTTAATTTAAAATTTTTAATAACTTAATTTTTATTTATTTATTTATTTATTTTTTAATTTTTTTTTCAACGTTTATTTATTTTTGGGACAGAGAGAGACAGAGCATGAATGGGGGAGGGGCAGAGAGAGAGGGAGACACAGAATCGGAAACAGGCTCCAGGCTCCGAGCCATCAGCCCAGAGCCTGATGCGGGGCTCGAACTCACGGACCGCGAGATCGTGACCTGGCTGAAGTCGGACGTTTAACCGACTGCGCCACCCAGGCGCCCCAATAACTTAATTTTTAAATGTAACTTTTATTTTATTCACAACTTAGACATGGCAGAGGGTATTAGCGCTGAAAATTCTCACAATACAAATATGTGCCTCTTACACAAATGGTAGCAGACTGCACGCAACATTTATTTTTAATTCTTTTTTAATGCAATGACTTGGATATCATTCCAAAAGAGTGCCTATAGAGCTTCATTCTTCTTTTATATTTGTCTGAAATTAAATTTTAGCTTTTACTTATATTAGTTTTTTCCCTCGATGTTAGTTGGGTTTGTTTTGATGTTTTTATTCTAATTTCTTTTGAAGGATGCTTAGCTCATTGATTTGCAATCTTTACATTTTTCTAATACAAATGATTACGGCTATAAATTTCCATGTATTCCATTAGCTTCATCCCAGGTCATAGTATTTACATTATTTCATTACTTTTTCCGTTCAAAATATTTCAGGACTTCCATTATACTTTATTCTCTGACCTATTTGAAAGTGTATTTCCTAACTACCCAAAAGGGATTTATCAAGTTTTTTTTTTGTTATTGATTTTGAGCTCAATTGCATTGTTGTCAGAGAACATATTCTGTAAAGTTTTTTTTAACTGTCCTTTTGCTCTATGTCTCAGTATATGATTATGATTATTTTAAATGTTTATTTGAGAGAGAGAGAGAGAGAGTGTGTGTGTGAGTAGGGGAGCAGAGGAGAGGGGCATAAAGGGAGAGAGAGAGAGAGAGAGAGAGAGAGAGAATCTCTCTATGTCCAGTGTGGAGCCTGACCCAGGGCTTGATCCCACAAACTGTGAGATCATGACTGAGCTGAAATCAAGAGTCAGACACTTACCAGACTGAGCCATCTAGGCACCCCTCGGTATATGATTATTTAAAAAAAATTAGTAGATTAGGCTCTGTTAAAATAGTTTCTCTTGAAGGTGGTTCTTGTTAAGAACATAATGCTCTGGTGTAGTTTGAAATGGTTTCTTTTCCCCTTTTCCTCTGGTAGCACCAGGGGATTTTTCTCCAATATTCACTGTGAGAACTTGGTTCAGTTGGTGGTGGTAACACTCACAGAAGTGTCAGTGCACTCCCCGTGCCCAATTCTGAGCCCCCTGGAGTTTTTAACTCTCAGACTTGTCCACTCTGGGCATCCAGCAATTCATCAATTACAGTTTGGGTTTTACTACCCCAGTACTGGTTTCTGTAGAAGGTTTTTCTTCCTTTAAGTCGTGATTCTTTATACCGACCTCTCTGTATCTTCAAGTCTGGGGACATCCGTTTGCTTCTGTGACCTCAATTCTCTGATGGATCTAAGAAGAGGAAAAAAACCCTCTACAGAAACCGGTACTGGGGTAGTAAAACCCAAACTGTAATTGATGAGAGAAAGTCTTTTCCCGATGTATATTCAAGCCTTCTTTGTCATAGACTAATCGACCATATGTTTGTGGGTTTAGTCTGTGCTCTCTATAGCTATTTCATTGATCTATGTGTCCATTTTTATGCCAGTACCATACTGTTTTAACTATTATAGTATTATAGTATAGTTTGAGATCAGTGAGCATGATACCACCAACGTTGTTCCCCTTTCCCTGGCTATTACGTTGGCTAGTCAGGCTTTTGTGGCTCCATAGAAATTTTAGGATTCTTTGTTCTAGTTCTGTGAAAAATGCCATTGGTATTTTGACGGGGATTGCACTGAATCTGCAGATTGATTTATGTAGTCTGGACATTTTAACAATATCAGTTCCTCTAATCTGTGAGCACGTTATAGCTTCCCATTTATTTGTGTCTTCAATTTGTTTCAGCAAATATGTTTTAGTTTTCAGAGTACAGGTCTTTAACCTCCTTAGCTAAATTTATTACTAGATATTTTATTAATGCTGTCATTTTAATGCCTTTTCTCCTGTTTCGTTTTTATTTTTTTATCTTTTTTTAAGTTTTATTTATTTAAGTTATCTCTACACCCATTGGGTGAGTCATGACCCCAAGATCAAGAGTCACACGCGCCTCTGACAGAGCCAGCCAGGCACCCGAATGCCATCATTTTTAAATGCAGATATATTTTTTTAATGTTTTATTTTATTTATTTATTTATTTATTTATTTATTTTTTAATGTTTATTTATTTTTGAGAGAGATAGAAACAGAGTGTGAGCAGGGGAGGGGCAGAGAGAGGAGGAGACACAGAATCCGAAGCAGGCTCCAGGCTCTGAGCTGTCAGCACAGAGCCCGACACGGGGCTCAAACTCACGGACCTCGAGATCATGACCTGAGCTAAAGCTGGCTGCTTAACCAACTGAGCCACCCAGGTGCCCCTATTTATTTATTTTTTAATGTTTTATTTACTTTTGAAGGAGAGAGAGACACAATGTGAGCAGGGGAGGGGCAGAGAGAGAGGGAGATACAGAATCCAAAGCAGGCTCCAGGCTCTGAGCTGTCAGCACAGAGCCCTATGCGGGGCCCAAACTGAACTCGCAGTGGTGAGATCATGACCTGAGCTCAAGTCGGATGCTTAACTGACTGAGCCACACAGGCGCCCCCCTTAAAGCAGATATTTAACTTTTGTTGGGGAGGAAAAAAATGTTCTTTTAGTCTTCTAGGTTCTTTGGCTGTTCTAATAATTATATTAACATAAGAGATATTAACAAGAGAAAAATAAATTTAATTGCATACATACAGCGGCCTCTCAAACACAATGAGGTGCAAGGACAAGCTGGGAAATTGAGGCTTCTATGCCATCTTGAGCTAAGGAATGGATTAGAGGCCTGGGACTTCAAAGGGGACAAGAATGATTCACAGGATGATAAGAAAAGCAGATGTTTGGTAATTAGACATTTGTCCTGCCATCCAAATAGGACATTTAGATTAAAAAAATCATCTCTTGGTAATAACTCTTTTTCTGAGCCAGGCCCCCTGTCTAAATTCTTTAAGTAGTTTAAGGGAGAGGCATAAGTTTTTCTTGAGTTTGATGGGTCTTGATTGCCTTTTAGCTCAAGATAGTCCACATGCAAAAGTGGCACATTTTAGGGATACTTGTTCCGAACTCCTTCGCTTTCGTTTTCTTTAAACAGTAAGTATAGTGGTTTTAAAATATAATTCTGATGGTTCCTGTATCTGAAGTCTTTAGGGTCCTGTTTTTACTTCTTGTTGTTATTTGTTTGTTCTCATTCCTGTTACCTTTTGTCCCTATGTCATTGAAACTTTTCTGTGCCACCCGTGGCCCTTGAAAATTATCATTTTAGGTTCTCAGAGACCTTGGATAAAGATACCATCCTCCAGAATTGATTTGGATTTGCTTTTTCAGATATCCGTAAATAATACAACCAGACTTGACATTTTTGGACCAACCTGACTACGACAATTTGAGCAATTTCTACCGGATTGTCAAAACTTGGTTTACAGCTAATTAAAAAAAAAATTTTTTTTTTTTTTTGAATTTCTCTCCCTGATCACCATTTTATTGTCTTCCCCACTTGTCTTGTCAGGCTGTGGACGATCTGTTTCTCAGGAGCCCTTAATTTGAGACGGTGTCTCTTTGCTCGTACATGCAAAAGGACGCATTGTTCTGGAGTACTGACCACCTTGGTCAGGAGTTGGGTTTTCAGTGTGTCCTTTTTACCTCGAACAGCCAGCAAAACTTGAGCTCAGTTTTACAGTCCTTTCCTCTGGATTGTCAAATGCCCCCAGGGGAAAAGGAGCAAGGAATCCCAACTAATTCCTCTGAGTTCTCAACCTTTTCTCCACTTTAAACTTAGTAATAACCCCTTCCAGCTCTTTGATACCTCTTTCAGAAAAACTATTTTGAATTCGTGTATTTTGTGCCTCTCTATTTCCTTGGGGTCAGTTACTGGAAGGTTACTGCGTTGCTTTAGTGGTTTCATGTTTCCCTGGTTTTGCTTGATCCCAGTAACCTTGCAAAGGTATCTGCATTTGAAGAAGCAGTCATCTCTTCCAGACTTTATGGACTGACTTCAGTAAAGAAGGACCTGAAACTATGGGGGTAGGAGGGGGTCTAGGGGTGCAGGGTACCAAGTACAGGGGCACGAGGTGGCTCCAGGTGGGAGGGGGTGTGATGTCTCATCAGTTCAGGCCCCTGAGGTTCACATCGCGAACAACTGTGTGACTCTTGGCTAGAGTTTCAGGGCTTCCGCGGGGGCTGTGAGAATTTTGGGGGTCCTTAGCAGCACCTCCAGATCCAGAGGCTAGGGACCAGTGCAAGCAACAGTGGTGGGTAGGGTGGGTGGTGGGCACATGTCCTGTGGCAGGGGCCCAGCTGCAGATACACAGAGGGTGAGGGCTGGAGGCAGCAGGAGGGGACCAAGGCAACTGTGGGCTTACGAGCAGCTGTGGGGGTCCTGGCTGTCAGCATGAGTTCATGCTGTTGTTTTAGATTCTCACCAAAGGCGAGTGTGGCAAAGGGAGCTGGTGTTAGGGAGTCGGGATGGCGACGTGCAGTGCACGGCTGCAGGGGCTAGGTGCCAGCCAGCCCAGGTGTGCTGGCTGGTGACAAGAATTTGGGCCCATGAGTAGCTGCGGCTGGGTGTCCGCGTGCACTCCCGCGGCTGCTGGGGCTAGCCAGGAGTGCGCACATGGCGGTGGGGTCAGCTGCCAGTGTCTAGGCTGATGCCCTGCAAGCCGCAGATGCTGGGGCTGGCTGCCCTAGTGGGAATCCTGAGCTCCACGGACAGGAGGGTGGAGGGTGAGGGGAGGGATCTGGGCAGCTGGTTTGGGGGAACACGACAACAGGTGGGGAGAAAACCTCAGCCGTGAAGTCCATAGAGGGTCCAGGATGACTATGCTGGCCATTAGTGCAAGCTGTTGGGGTCCTGTGCAGAGCTGGGGCCCACGACCGGGTCCTCAGTGATGAAAGCGGGGGGAAATCGCAGCATGAACAAGAGCTGTTGAGGTCTTCAACGGCAAAGGCGGCTGGGGTGTCCTGCAGAGCAGACAACTGAGAACTGCATTGGCTCCCACTTCTTGGCAATCCATGGTCCCTGCCCTTCTATCTTGTTCCTAGCTTTCTTGAGATGTTTCAGCTTTATCCATCTCTGGATGGGGTGAAACTGAAGCAGGTCTCTTGTGAAGTGCCCTGAAAGCCTGGGGTAGGTGGTTGCTCACCCCACTTTCCCTTTATTGGTGAGGGAAATTCTCTGGACCTGGGAGGTTCCCTCTTGGCACTAAGCAGTACTGGCCTGGGGGATGGACTGATGTAGGCAAAATGAAACTGCTCTTTCTACCCTTTTTGTGCAGAATTTTCAGGTTTTATTTGTTTCCCTGTGCTGCTGAACCTTCTTTACTGGACTCCTGAGCTCTCCCAGAGCTATTTTTTGATCAAGGATGGCTATCTAATGATTGGTCTTTGTTGGGGGACAGAGTCTGGGGTGACCTACTCCACCATCTGGGTGCTGTCACTGACTCACCTGTTTGATACTTTGAAGAAAACATATATAAAAATTTATCCAGCATTTTATTTGTT
This sequence comes from Lynx canadensis, assembly GCF_007474595.2. Taxonomy (NCBI): domain Eukaryota; kingdom Metazoa; phylum Chordata; class Mammalia; order Carnivora; family Felidae; genus Lynx; species Lynx canadensis. The sequence goes on from NC_044319.2 coordinate 33,629,197, forward strand.
CTCTGCTGGAGAATTAGTCCAAATAACCTAGCTTGTCATTACTAGCCGCAGATGTCTCTTATATGTTCTCAGATTGTTCCTTGATTACTTTTTTGGGCTTTTGTTCACAGATGCATCAGTATATCTCCTCTACCGATCCAATAAACCCATTTCCAACGTGATTTAATCTCAGATTTTTTTTTTTTTTTTTTTACAACAAAATCTAAGCCAGCCTTGTCTCTACTGCAGTCTGTTCAGAAGTACACGGGGAAGGGGCATGCATTCAGCCCAGCAGTCTAATCCTTTCGACTGGTTCAGATCTTGGCCAAGGGTAGGGGAAGAGGTCCTGTGATCCTGACCTCACTTGGCTACTTGGCTAGTGCAGCTGGATAAGGACTGGTTAAGGTGATATACTAGGTCCTGAAGGCCTAGGATTTCGAAGGACTCCTTCACATACCTAAATCAGTCCTTCTACCTTCAGATTTTATTCCATCAGGGATTTTTCTATTCTTTTCTTTCTTTTCTATTCTTCCTTTATTTTTTTTTTTTTTTACTTTTCTACTCTATTGACTTTCTAGTTCTCTACCTCTTTCTCAGATCTAAATTGTCTCTGGTAAGATGTTGATTCTGTTTTATTTTTCAGACTACCTCTTAATTTACTACTCCTCTTTGAACCATATTAGGGGACTAGAAAGTCTGAATCCAAGATAAAGCCTTCTTACTTTCCGGGCTAAATCTCTTTGCCGAGTTACAAACAATGACAATACAGCGTGCTTACGATGTGGGGTTAAGAGTTTTGCTCATTATCTTGCTGAAATTTTACATCATGTATATTATTTGGAAGACAAATATTATACGTGGAAGATTTGTCTTACAGATTTCACACACTTCAGTTATCATTTTCTTGGTTTTGTTTGTTTATATTCCTTCTCTCTTTGTTTCAGTTTGGACTCTTGGGAATCATTTGACCTAAAAGTTTTCTTTTCAAGATGAATAAATTGAGAGCCAAAGAGTTTAAAATTTTTGCAGGTCGCACACAGGTAACTTGTAGCAGAATTAGCTTTGAACTTACAGAGTTGCGACATCAGTACAGAGAATTCTCTTCCATCTCTTTGCCAGATTCTCCTCCTGTTAATATCTTGTGTAATCATATTCCAGTGATCAAAACTAAGAAGTTAGTGTTGGTACAATACTATTAGCCAAGCTACAAATTTTATACTGATCTCATCAGTTTTTCCACTAATTTCCTCCTTCTGTTCCAAGATCTAATCCAGAACGTCATGTTGCATTTAGTTTCCTGTCTCCTTAGTCTTCTCTAGTTTTTGACAGTTCCTATTTCTCCTTGTCTCTTGTGACCAGGACACTTTTGAAGAGCTCTGGTCAGGTATTTTGTACAATGTCTTTTCATTTGGGTTTGTCTGCTGTTTTCTCACGACTGATTAAAATTACACATTAATGGGGTGCCTGGGTGGCGCAGTCGGTTAAGTGTCCGACTTCAGCCAGGTCACGATCTCGCGGTCCGTGAGTTCGAGCCCCGCGTCAGGCTCTGGGCTGATGGCTCGGAGCCTGGAGCCTGTTTCCGATTCTGTGTCTCCCTTTCTCTCCGCCCCTCCCCCGTTCATGCTCTGTCTCTGTCCCAAAAATAAATAAACGTTGAAAAAAAAAATAAAAATAAAATTACACATTGTTGGTAAAACTACCATGGATGTAATATGCCCTCTTCAGCACACCATATCAGGGGCTACCTGGCGTTGGCATCTCATAACTGGTGATGTTGACCTTGAGCACTTGGTTAAGGTGATATCTGCCAGGTGTCTCCCCTGGAAGGTGCTATCTTCCGTTTATAATTAATATATATTTTGGGGGAGATACTTTTCCCATTTCTCCATAATCTTTTGCTCATTAATTTTAGCATCCATTGGCTACATCCTGTATATTTTACCTTTTATAAAGCAAACCTTTCCAGAAAGAAAAAATGGGATCAAATGCTCACATTCTACCTGAGGGACCAAGGTGACGATATGGGGCAGTTTCGGTTGAAATCAGAAGACAGAATTGATAAGAGTTTGAACTGTTGTAGAAAGGTGATGTATCTAAATAATTCCATAATCTAGAATTATGGATCCAAAGGGTAAATGAAACCAGATGCAAATGGCCTCCAGAGTTAAGACCAGGCTGTCACATCAGAGAAATGAAGAAACCTTGGACAGGACACATGACTGAAAACCACGCAAAATGATAAAAACGACTACTCAATTTGAAGATATGGGTGGAAGGTGAAATGTCAGAGAGCAAAGTGACTCTGACCACCTAAAGTGCCGTGAAAAGTGTGCTAGGGGAAAGGTGTTTACCAAGGAAGACAATTATATAAGAGTTTTGGCAGAGGGGTACTTATACCCATCACCATGAGATTCCGTAATAACAGTGAAACAGTTAATCTAAGCAGATATAATTATATATGGAGGATATTTTATCATACCCATTAAGGGATGAGTAATTAGAGCCTAGTTGTCATTGTTCTTATTTTGCTTTGCTGGTATTTGCCACCTGCATGATTTCTTCCCGTCTCTTCTCTTTCCTTCATAATCTCAGACAGGGACATTAGTGGGTTTCATAAACAAAATGACCCAAAGGGGATAGCACAGAGTAATTCCCCTCTTTTGCTTCCTTCTCTGGATAGGGAGTCCTTTGATGGGAGAAGGACATTGTTCTAGTATTTCTCATTGCTTCCTAGCTTCCCTTTTCCACTTTTCCGACAGAATGGAGTTTTGAACAGTCCCTGTCACCTGTTAGGGGAGTGCCTTGCACTCTTAGAAGAAGGAAAGCTAGAGCAAGGGAATCAGGAGGTCAGGAATCAGGAAGTACAGTCCCACCCAATCTAAAACTTTGGGACAGGAGGATGCGAGGAGTCCTAAGGAGTCGGGTGTGCAATTGCCTGGAACATTTCTGTGACAAATATCTCAGGATGCCAAACAATGGGGTGGAGGGCAGATGGACAGTTGAGGCAATGTTATTTGCAGGGACTGGGGATCCTTAAAAGATTGTTGCTCTTTATCTTAATGTTGATAATGTCAATTCCAAGATTGATGGTAGAGAGCAGGTCTCTTTTGGGATGGGTATCCATGTCTCAGAATCTTCCATTTTTTCTATATTGCTTCCAAGTTTGAAAATGCAATTTCTCGGGGTGCTTGGATGGCTCAGTTGGTTAAGTGTCGGAGTCTTGATTTTGGCTCAGGTCATGATTTCATGATGGTGAGACTGAGCCCGTGTCAGACTCCACGCGGCAGAACAGGGCCTGCTTGGGATTCTCTGTCTCCCCCACCCCGCCCTCAAAAGAAATAAATACACATTGGAAAAAAAAAAAAAAAGAAAATGTACCTTCTCCTGAGAAGGATAAGATAGCCAATGTAAAAGCATCTTAAAATCAATCAGCTTATCAAGGACAAACAAAACAGTTACTTTTGAAGTGCTTAAGGCTCAATACTAGTTTTTCTATTGCTGGTGTAATGAATTACCACAAATTAGCTGATTCATATAACACAAATTTATTATTTTACAGTATCTTTAGTTCAGGAGTCAGAAATGGCTCTCGTAGATCTAAAATCAAGATGTCTGCGGAGCTGCGCGCTCTTTTCCGCAGGCTCTGGGGGAAGAATCTGAGTCCAGACTCACTTGCGTTGTTGGAAGAATCCACTTCCTTGTGGTTGTAGACTGAAGTCCTCACCTCTTGCTGGTTGTTGGATTTAGCTTTTAGAGGCTGCCTGCATCCCATGGCTTGTGACCCCCTTCACCGTCAAAGCAGGCAATGACGGGTCAAGTCCTTTGCACAGAAATCCACTCCTGCCTCAACTTTCTGGTTTCCTTTTGTCGCATCTCTGACCGACTCTAGCCGGAGACATATCTTAGCTTTTGAGGACTCAAGTGATCAGATTGGGCCTGCACAAATAATCCAGGATAATTTCCCTGTTTTAAGGAATGTAACGATTACATTGGCAAAATCCCCTTTGCCATGTAATGTATTCACAGGTTCTGGGATTTAAGGTGTGAACGTGTTGGGGGGTAGGGGCATCGGTCTGTGCGTCATAGGATCAAACAACACATGAGGAAGTTTGTGAAAGGGGTTGGGGAAAGAGGCAGGCCGAGTCCCGGAGTGTCATCTGTAATACGCCAAGGGACCACTGGGAGGACACCACAATGATGGGAAAGAATGAAAGAGAGGAGCAGGAGACACCGGTCCTCTGTGCGGGTGAGAGATAAGAATTTAAATGAGAATCTCAGTTGGAGGCAGAGGTAATGGAGGACGATATTGCCTTCTCAAATTTACATAGGCCGACTTTGCTGAGGAAAGCCAGTGGGGGATGGAGTAGGGCTGATCCCTGGAGCACTCCGCTCGTTTGAGGAGCACGTGGATGTCTGTCTAGACCCTGGCCTGTGGAGCACGCAGGCCAGCAGCAGAAGACAAAGCAGAACTTAGAGAATCCGGGAGGAAGTGACCCGCTGAATCCAAAGTACAGCTTTCTGGCCATCTGTCTGCTTTGTTGGCAATCCTATGACCGCTCTTTGAGCCCTCTGACTCTTCCTGTCAATGGCACTGGCCTGATGGTAGGGCTTCTGAGAAGCCCTCACACTCACTGACATACATCCTGACTCTCTTCTCCGTCTTCCACTTTCTTCTAAAGGAAACTCTGGCGCAGCCTGACACTGGAGCTGGGGATGTCCAGTTTAGACACGTGTTATATGGGACTCTTCACGGGCACCACGTCATGGTCACACAGCCCCTTCTTTACCCCAGCCACTGCCAGGGCAGCCAGCTTCACACACGTGCCCCGGAATATCCCTTTGCTTCCCTTCTGCCTCAGGACACCACGGCGGAACTGGTGAAGAAAGTGATTGGCATCATATACACTTTAGAAGTCAGCGAAAGGTTGATATTCCATGAAACAGTCTTTGGCCAGTGGGAAATGGGAGCTTGGGATCAGTCTCCCCCCTTCTTTCTCTGAGGGGGATGTTCCTGAAGTATATTCTATACCAGCTCCTCACGGGGTCCTAGTGAAATGGATTCCCACAGGAGTGACCATAACATATTCTCATACTGGCTCTCATCCCTCCTCAGCTTTATGCTCTCTGCTCTCTGACTACCGTTCCCTGGAATCACTTCCCAGAATACATTGCTGGCGCGCAAGCTTTGTCTCAGGTCCTGCGAAGACTTGTGCCGACTATATTAACTGGCAAAGCTGAGGAAAATCTTTGTCAGAATCAAAAAATTCAGTAAGACAAAGCTCAGTCTCTTTTCTTAACACCTACCCATGAATCACTGGCCAAGGCTGGGAGAAAACAGTCTCGAGCATCTCCCACCACTGGCTCCTGGGGAGATACATGACTCTGTAAATCCCTTTTAACGCAGGCCAAGTTGAAGATGGCTGGTTTGTGTAAACAAAGGAGGCAGAGAAGCATAGAGGCGGCATTTACTGGTAGTATAAACAGTTTATATGGATATCAGGAGGCAACACAATAGAAAACCTATGATACATCAATTAGTCAAATGAATTGATTGCTGTATTTCAGGCCTGTCCTTTGGAAGGAACTGGGAGGGAGCAGAAGAAGAGAGAGAGAGTCCTCATAAGTCTTTTACCTCAAAAATGTATTGTAGAAGTTAAGTATTGACTAGTCTTAGGGATGCTTGAAAGGCCAAACATAAAGGTTGGAATGAAAACAAACCCCAGAAAAGAGAAATAGTTGGCTGTGAGTAAAATATATATTTTAAATGTGCTGACTCCACTTCTTTCGAATCTGGGAGACCTGGTTTCTAGTTACTTAACACATTTGAACCATAATTTTCTTGCCCGGGAGCTGGGGATACTGATAAGTTTGCTCTGATGCTATGCTGTAAGAATCAAATAATATAATGTACGTAAGCCAACATTACCATAAAACAAACATTTGGTGAGAACCCACGATGCACCAGGACTGCCCTAGAGAATCTAGAATAGAGAGATAAGTGCGACATGGTCCTGGCCTTTGAGGAACTCCCAAGGCATGAAGACAGAGACAGGTATATGTGTGAATATATAGAAGGCAATGCCACTAACAGAGGGAAGGAAAATCTGAGGCATCTGGAAAAGAAGCAATCGATTTTTCTGGGTGTGGGAAATGAGAAGTTGACATCTATGCTAGAAGCTTAGAAACTTTGTTAATGCATAGAAAGAATGGAAATATGTTGGGGGAGCCAAGGGCGTGCCAAGGAGACAGACGAGCCTACCTAAAGGCATCCGTGTGCAAGTTCGAATGAAGAAATATTAAGTTTGCTTTGGGACTTATTAAACGGAAAGTTCCCACTGAGCCTCCGCAGTGTTAGTATTCAGTAAGTAGTTGGAATTAGGACTCAGAGACTCAGGTGACGGGATGGAACTGGACATAAGGATTGGGAAGTAATTTGCATGTCCATAATTGTTGCCATGAGAGTGGGAAACTGTTCAGAGAAGACGCGTGTGTTGAGTGGAAGCAATAATTGGCTCAAGGACAGAAACCTGTGCAATACCAATACTCTGTGGGTGAGGAAAGGAAGCTGGAACAAGATGTTAAACTGGAAATTTTAACTGAGACAAGAAAACATAGTTATAAAACTACAAATTGAGGCATCCGATCACTAGGCAGAAATTTAAAAGTAGGTGTCGGAACATTTTGCTAGCTCTCATGTCAGCGAGGAGCATAAAGAAAGAATCTATAGAGGCTGATGGGAGAATTTATGATAAGGACTTTTTTGAGAAAAGTCTATTCTGAGATTCCTAGTATTTCTCACTGGGGTCTGTTAGGAAGAACGTCCAAGGAGATCATTTGGAGGGTTTGGTATGCAAATCTTGTATTTGGAGTCTAGGGGACAATTGCCTGGCATCCAGCACCTGCCTTAAGTATCAGAACATGAGGGGCGCCTGGTGGCTCAGTCGGTTGAGCGTCCGACTTCGGCTCAGGTCATGATCTCACGGTCTGTGGGTTCGAGCCCCGCGTCGGGCTCTGTGCTGACAGCTCAGAGCCTGGAGCCTGTTTCAGATTCTGTGTCTCCCTCTCTCTCTGCCCCTCCCCCGTTCATGCTCTGTCTTTCTCTGTCTCAAAAATAAATAAACATTAAAAAAAAAAAAAAGAATCAGAACATGAGGGAGGGACCAGCTGAACTGGCCTGTGACAAATAATTGCATTTTCTTCTAATGATGTGTCCAAGGTGCATGATAATAAGGACATCATGATAAGACGTCATATGGTGTCACTTAAAAAGTTATCTCTATCGGGAGACTTATGTGCGAAAGAGTTCAGGTTGGGGGCTTTGGTAGGTGGGCCTCCGAAACACCCACTAATCTTGTCATGAGAGAAACAGTCAGCTTTACATTCCTGTCAAGTCTGGAGACAACAGAACCTTCTTAAGATAGTACCAGACAGGGCAGAGTCTTCCATTCTACTTCCTTCCTTCTTCCATTCTGTTCCCAATTAAGCCATGGTAAGTTTAAAAATAGCAATTAGGAGGAGGTGACAAAGAAAGAGAGAAAAAGTGAACCTCACCTTCTTTCTTGAAAACAGTCAACCTGCTGTTAGTCCTGTGCTATTTGGGGTGTGTGTGGGGGAAAGGGACTGTTACATCATTGAATGAAGATCGAAATGCCAATTAACATATTTAACTAGGAATTCTTAAGTTCCAAATTGAGACTCTATGACTTAAATCATTCTTTGGTTTTATTTATTTCCTGAGTGGACATACCCTTCTTCTTTCTACTTATTTTCCTTTCTTTCTTTCTTTTTTGTTCTTTTTTTGCTTTTCTTCGTGCTTTATTCTTGATTCTTTCTTCTTTGTTCTTCTTTCTCTTCTTTCTGATCTTTCTATCTTCTTCTTCTTTTTATTTCTTCCTTCTTCTTCGTTATTCTTTCTTTCTCTTTCTCTCTCTCTCTCTTTCTCTCTCTCTCTTTCTTTCTTTTTTCTATCTTTCCTTTTCTCCTCATCCAGAGACTTGGGAAAGACATTTCCCAGTGAAAGAGCACAAATAAATAACAAAATACCAAAATAAGTTTGCAGTTTGAATAGATCCCACATGTTGTATTTTTTTTTTCAAGGCTTGATTTGAAGACGATTCAGAAAAAGAAAGAGAATTAAAAGCCAGAGAAGTCAATAAGATTAGAATTGTAGAAACTAGGGGGAACATAAGCTATCAAAAATAGGGCTGAGGCAGGAGATAGTTATTTTCATCCTAACAATGAGACAATCTGGAAAAACTGTAAAATTATACTGTATTTTTGAAAAATCCATCTGAGAGCTGAGGATTTAACGAATCCTAAATGAACTAAACCCAGAAAGAGATGAGTCCTTTCTAAGAGGAAAAAGTCTTACAGATGCTTTAATTGTTGGATGCTGGAGACACAGTGGCTAAGGAAGTAAACCACCCCCCATAAAAAAGATAATGAGAAGCCAGACTCTTTTTTTTTTTTATTTATTTTTTATTTTATTTATTTATTTATTTATTTTTTTCAACGTTTATTTATTTTTGGGACAGAGAGAGACAGAGCATGAACGGGCGAGGGGCAGAGAGAGAGGGAGACACAGAATCGGAAACAGGCTCCAGGCTCCGAGCCATCAGCCCAGAGCCTGACGCGGGGCTCGAACTCACGGACCGCGAGATCGTGACCTGGCTGAAGTCGGACGCTTAACCGACTGCGCCACCCAGGCGCCCCGAGAAGCCAGACTCTTAATGAACATTTCATGATTGCATATGGACGAGGCATGACAGGCCAGAATTTTGAAGAGTTGTAGTCATGGAAAGATTCTGCATACACCCACCAACTCTTTTCCATGGACCTCCTCCACACCACCATAACACATCAGGGCAGTGTGCTGAAAGCTGGGGGGCAGGACAGAAGAATCTGAGAGAGATTTGTCCCTGGGTACAAGGGGTCTTTTCTAAGAGTAAGGCAGCAGCCAGCAGAGCATAGGTAGGAGAAATGACAGAAATGTCTTTAAGTTTCACTGGGCTTTTACCAATTACAGTAAAGCCTTGGTTTGTGAGCATAATTCATCCTGGAAACATGCTTGTAATCCAAAGCACCTGTATATCAAAGTGACTTTCCCCATAAGAAACACAGAAACTCAGATGATTCTTTCCACAACCAGAAACATTCATATAAAAGTGATAACAAGGGGTGCCTGGGTGGCGCAGTCGGTTAAGCGTCCGACTTCAGCCAGGTCACGATCTCACGGTCTGTGAGTTCGAGCCCCGCGTCAGGCTCTGGGCTGATGGCTCGGAGCCTGGAGTCTGTTTCCGATTCTGTGTCTCCCTCTCTCTCTGCCCCTCCCCCGTTCATGCTCTGTCTCTGTCCCAAAAATAAATAAAAACGTTGAAAAAAAATTTTTTTCAAAGTGATAACAATACTGTAATAAAATATAAAATAATAAAGAAAATACAAAGTATGAAGAAAAATTAACAAATTAACCTGCACTTGCCTTTGAAAACCTTCATGGCGGTGTGAGAATGACAAGAGGAGGATGGTTATTGTGTAGGACGACTTTCACTATCTCTAACGGAATCCCTGCTATTGATTGGTTCAGTGGAATCTTTCTCTACATGGGAGCCATTGTATACGCTCGCACAGATGTTGACTACAGTAGAGTATTAATAAACTCTTGTCATCTACTGTATTTAATGTAACTGACAATAAGGCAGCAGAGGAAAGGGTCTCTATCTGCAGGCAGCCTGACCTAGAATGAAGCAAACATTCTTAAACTTGCTCTTGTATGGAAAAACGAAGGACTGTCTATAGGTGCTTTAAAGTGACAAAAAAGACACTAGCGTCAGCTGTGGGCACCTTCCATTGTCCTGAAAAATCACTGATTTCTGCCAAACACCACGGCCTGACACTGATCATCTGAGCATGGGCGACGATCACCCACAATCCTGCAGTGAGAAAGAGAACCATTGGTTCAGTTGTGATCGTGTGACATTTAGCCTCGCATACTACTTTAATGCAAGACGTCGCTCGTTTATCAAGTTAAAATTTATTAGAAATGTTTGTTCTCCTGGCAGGACACTCACAGAATAAGTTACCCGGAATCTAAAGTTTTAGTGTACAGTTTATTGGCCCAATAAAGGCCAGGGACAGGGATAGTTCTTCCAAAGTACAGAGAGCCAGCATCAGAACTGGAAAGCAAAACAAACAAACAAACAAACAAAACTCCCCAGTGACCCCAAAATCTGACATCCAGGCAGTAAGGGAGTGGGATATACCACAATTTGAAAAAATGGTACTTGGAGAGACCTTTAGATCATCACCAGTACATAGATTCCCAAAAACGTAATACTACCTTCACAATCTTTGAAGCAATTGGTAGGGTGAACGTAACTCAAGTTGTAAAAAAGCCCAGACCCAGCTCAGTGCATCAGGTTCATTCTATCCACAAACTAACACTCTGGCACTGGAAGAGGTATAGCTTTTTCTGGGGATTAACAGTACTTACTTTAGAATCTATTGCTCTTTTATTCATGATGTTCTGTATACAATAAAAATTACAGAACATGAGAAAAGGCAAGAAAGTGTGAGCTACTATAGAAGAGCCAAATGGAGACCCACAGATAGTCCAGATAAGTGCTTTAAATTAATCATTATAAACATGTTAAATATTTTAACAGAAAGGTGAAAGGTATAAAAAAGAACGACATGGAAATATTGGAAATGAGAAGTTTATATTGGAAATAAAGAATTCATTCAATGGCTCCATTAGCGATCTGGGTACAGCAGGAGGAAGTATCTGTGATCGGTCAATACAATCATCCAAACTAAAAATCTCAGAGAAAAAGACGACAGAAAAACCAAGCCGAGTGTCTGAGACCTGTGAAATAACACCAAAAGGTCAAGAACATATGCAATGGGAGTCTCAGAAGGAGAGGAGGGAGAGAATAAGGCGGAAGAAATATTTGAGTGGATAACGGTCCAGAAGTTTTCAAAGTTGATGAAAGACATCAACTCACAGTTCCTAAAAGCTCAGCAAACCCCAAGAAGGAAAAACACAACTCCGAAATATGTCATAACCAACTTGATAAAAACTACATGTAAAAGTTAAGTCTTGGGTGCCTGAGTGGCTCACTTGGTTAAGTGTCCGACTCTTGATTTTGGTTCCGGTCATGATCTCACAATTTGTGAGTTGGAGCCCTGAGTCCAGCTCTGCTTGGGATTCTCTCTCTCTCCCTCTCTTTCTGCCTCTCCCCTGCACGTGCACACTATCTCTCAAAAAAATAAAAAAAAATAGAAAATTTTAGATAGCAGTAGAAAAACTGTCAGCCTCAAATTCTGTATACAGTAAGACTATCTGTGCTTTTTCCAGGCAGATAAGAGCAGAAATAATTCCTCTTCAGACCTGAACTACTAACATGAAAAAGGATATTCTCATACCAGATAGAAGTCTTGTTTTTCAGAAACAAATGCAGAGCACCACAAAGGGTAAAACTGTGAGTACATATAAAAGATCTTTATATTTTCTTTAAACATCTCTAATGGACCATTGGCTGTCCGCACAAAAATTGTAACGATGTAGGCTGAGTGTGAAGAATTGACTAGTTGCCTGGTGGAAGCTGTAGGACCAGGGCCAAGAATCCAGTTTTGGGGGGTGTTATCTAGCAGGCCCAGGGCCAGTGAGGCAGTTTGGGTGGTTAGAAGTGGTGTGGCTGTGGCCAAGGAGAGAACCTGATATTGGTTAAACACAGGGAAATTGAGCAAAGGAAACAAATATTTTGAGAACAGTGGGAGCGAATTTGTGACTGTTAAATAAAGGAGATACAAATATAGAAAGAGGGAAGGTCCGAATAAACCCTCTGGTATTGGGTTAGGATTGAAGGTGTTGGTATGAATTCATAGTTTTACATCTATCTATCTATCTATCTATCTATCTATTTATCTATCTATCATCTACCTATCATCCATCTATCTATCTATTGATAAACATATAGGTATTGAAATAGAAACAAATGCAGATGTTTGTGGGTATATACATAAATACATTTCTTAGTTTTGCCCATTGAGAGGACCTAGAATCAATGATGTTGAACAAGAACAATAAACATACCTAGATTTTCCTTTCTAAATACCATTGTACACTAAAAGAAACCAGAACTTTCTGAAGAAAGCATTGATTCTTGGACCAGGTCAGGGAAAGTAAGTATTTTCAAAGTAAGTATTTCATGCATCAGAAAGCAAGAAAGTGCACAGAGAATGTTGGAAGATATAACAGAAGCGTATAAGAGCCTGCTTGTGTGAACTCCTGCTAGCCAAATCTGGCCATTTGGACATCAAAATAAATAGTGGTGGTAACAGGTTATGACCCATTGAATAAAATAAGAATTCATGTTTCCATATTAATATAAATGAATGAATGAATGAATGAATGAATGGGAGAGAAGGGAAAGCTCTACCTTATGGATAGGATGCCCACTAATAAATGCAGAAGTAGGTACAGGCATTAGAAAAGTCACCATTTGGTGCTATCATAATATTAAATTATTCAAGCAAGAAGCATTAATAGACATTAAAACGAGTGGGTAAAAGTTTGAATAAGAGCAAGATATTTATGTACTGTCAGCGTATCTTCCCACAAATTACTTACTAATTAATAAGCACCAAATACTTCGTAATTTACGGTGGAGTCACTTAGCGGACTCCATTTTAATCAAGAGATAGAAGTTAACATCACCAGTAATAGAACAAAGAGACATTATATGTTTCCTGAGATGTTTCATTTAGAAGAACGCAGCATCACTCCTGTGGCGTTCCTTCAAAACACGCATAACCTGAATGTAATTATGAGGAAATGTTGAACAGATCCAAACTGAAGGTTGTTCTACAAATTAATAGGCCATACATAACTATGATTTTTAAAGACTCAGCCAAATGGATTGCCTGCTTCCATCCCACCTCAATATATAAATGGGAAGCTTTCAAGGGGGCAAAACAGAAAGAGGGACAGTTAGCCAGAGGAGGCAAGGCCCCTATTATCCTCATGCATATTGGACGTCCATTAGTGAACTTGCTTTATGGTTAATGAGCTCCCGCTTTAAGACAAAACCTTTATGAAGGTTAAACCTCATATTCTCACCTTAGCATAAATTTCTTTAGTCAGATCATTACATTGCTTTCTTACGAACACATTAAAGAATCACAAAGTGAGAGCACCTGTTTTCTCTTTTCTTTTTCGTTTTGTTTTGCTTAGGTTTATGTATTTATGTTGAGAGCGAGCGAGCGAGCGAGCGGGGGAAGGGGCAGAGCGAAAGCTGAGAAAGAATCCCAAGCAGGGTCCAAGCTGTCAGTGCAGAGCCCGATGCGGGGCTCCATATCACGAACTGTAAGATCACGACCTGAGTCGAAATTAAGAGATGCTCCACCAACTGAGACACCCCGGTGCCCCTTTCCTTTTTAATCAAACCTTTTTTTTGGGGGGGGGTGGTGGTGGTGGTTACATGGAGCACATGACATTTAGGAGAAAGAAAACACCTAATCGGAAAGTGGGGAGACTTTGGGTAGCTGAAGAGAAGCCGAGAGACACTGCTCCCTGGAATAGTGAGAAGCATGCAGGGACAAGTTGAAGATTGGGAGTAGAGAAAGATCAACCGAAAATTTTGTTTTCTTGCAATTTTTTTTTCTTTTCTTTTTTTGTGGATTCAGCTATCTGTCTTCACGCTCTGGAAAGTCACCCAAATGGCCATTGTCCTATGGGAAGAAGGTAATTGCCAATGCCTTGAACAGAACTAATGGCCAGTCAAGATAATTTCCAAGGAAGGGGTGAGGTTGCAGTAGTCACCTGTCCGATCAGAGAACGAGAGAAAATCATTCTCATGCGGGTGGGCGGGTGGTTTGTTGCCCTGTCAGATACAGACGGTTGGAAAAGTCATCTGGGTCCCAGAGAAATTTTACAAAAATCCACAGGTTCTGGTTCTACTGCCTCAAAAATCCATTTCCTCGTGCTATCTGATCGCCTCGAGGCCAGCTCCTGAAAGGAATACTGCCTCAGAATGGGATCAGGGGCATTGGAATCTCAGGTAAGTAAACAGCAAAACACAGCAAAACCTTGTTCTCCAGTCACTTAATAATGCTTCCTATAAGTAGCCAAGAAGAAAGATGAGATTGTCTTCATCAAACAAAGCCTGGCAGAGGGAGAGAGAGAAAAAACATGTTTAGAATGCTTTGCTGTATCCATGTAGCTTTTAATCCTAATAATGTCTTTTTGAATTCCTGGAGAGATGATGTATACGAGGATGGCCGTTGGCAGCTGCCTACAGATCCATTTTCTTGTTCAGCGGGACCCCAAAGGGCAGGATATAGGTGTGCAGTTTTGGGTTGAGTTCCAATTCAACTGGCTAAATGACAGTGTCATAAATGTCCTGGTGCTGAAGATTCATGCCAGGATGCTGAGGGTTGGGGAATACATTTAAGCAGCATTTGGGGGTTAAGTAGGGTGAACATCTGATCCCAGTTTGCCTGGGACTCTCCTGGCTTTAAACCCCATGTCTCAGTCCCATGCAAACCAAGATGTCTGGCCACCCACCCAGTGGGTCTAACTCAGTGATTTGTAAAGCTTTCTTCAAACCCTGAAGTCCTTTTATTCCGATGCTTGTGTATGTAAGTCCAGGGCTGCCTTCGTGAACTCTGGGCTTGGAATAACAGAGACAATAATTGTGTCACTAGCTTGGTCAAGAGGGCAGAGTGTTGGACCAAGGACAGGTGGTTTTACCAATAAACAACCGTGTGACCTTGGGAAAATCTCTCCTCTGGGTCTTTGCTATTTCCCAGGGTGAAGGAACTCATATGGAGGTCTTATAAGATTCTTTCCAACTCTACCATTCCATGGCTTTATTCTATGAATTTAAATTGTCTCATGTGAGTCTTAAGAAGATGCCCTTGCATACCAATTCTCTGCTTATCCGTGTGTATGTAGAGGGGGAGTGGGTGTAAGAAGGGGGGGTGGGGAAGGAAAGAAGGTAGAATGAAAAATAGGGTGTAGAAAGGACAACAACAACAACAACAACAAGATTAGGAGAAATTCTGAGCTTTTATTCCAAGGAGGTCAGAGGACACATGATAAATCTATTCACTTACCACTACAGAATTCCTTTTAGGTACGTAACAAGCAAGATCTCTCCTTTCCCACCACAGGCCCAGAGAGAAAAAGAAATTTGTTGAAGGCTGCACATTAAATTTGTGGCTAAGATAAGCAGTAGAGGTTATGTCTCCTAGACTGTGCTGTTTTCCTGCCAGGCTGGGCTGCTTATGAAGGGCCCCTAATTAGAGCAACCGTTCCTTTCTCCTTTCTTTTTGAACCAAAGAGGGGAGCACTGTGTCTGGTAAAACGCAAACAGGGGAGACAGGGAATAGTTTTCAGGCTCGGGTCTTTCTCCCAACTCATTGTCCAACCCTTGGCATTGTTGACTCTTGCAGATACGGGTTAAATACAGCAAGGGGAAGTCAATGCTACCCCTTAAAAATTAATTGTTCAAGTACTAGGTCATTTCAGAGTAATGCACCGTGAAATTATGTTATTCTCCAGAAGAATTTCCATAAAGTTTAACATGCCATGACACATTCTTTTTCCATTGGAGTTAGTTTTTTTTTTTTTTTTTTTTTTTTTTTTTTTTTTTAAAGTACATAAAAAGAGTCTTTGGAGCCCAGGGATGTGTATAAACCTTGCTGCAGACAAAGCGGGACATGTGAGGCAAGCCTTTGCTAGCGGCAAAAGCCTTAGCAGCGAAAGACCCCATTACCACGCCATGCCCCCTAAAAGCACAGCCCGGCTGGTATCTGCAGAGGCAAGCGAGGAAGAAGTCATTAGTCTTGGTGCTTTTTTACTGTTATTCACACTGGGATAATGAGATTATTGGAATATTTTTTTTCCTAATGAGAATGAGACGGAATACCTTGGTCTCTAAATGATTTAGTCACAGGGGGAACACATTACTCTTCCCTTGATTGCTGTCAAATGCTGGAAAATTGGAATATTATACTGATATTTATCGTGATGGGCAATATTTTTCCTGCCTCCTCAGTGTCAAATGAGATGGGGAAAATATTTGTCTGAAACACAGGCTCCTTTACAAGGTTTATAGAAAGGGAGACAGATGAAAATGCAGGATAAGGAACCGGGGGCGGAGGTTAGAAGGAGGATAATTGGAAGATGGTTTTTTGCTATTTCTTCTTCTTCCTCTTCTTTTTTTTCCACCAGTAGAGCTATCCCCTTGTTTTAAATTTCCTACCGTCTTCTCTTCCAGTAAGCTCACCAGTGCTTGGGGCTAATTAGACATTGTTTAGATTCAGAATAGAAGGTTAATTTCAAGGGGAAATGAGTTTGTGCTGGTCTGGAGGTCATTAGTGGCAGCTAGTTAATTTGTGTTGCTCGGTTAGAAATAACATCCTGGGGATGGAGAATTCCTCGCAGAGGGAAGCAAGGTTTTCACGCTTACTCTTAAGAACCTTTCACCTGAGACTTGTCAGCCCGGGGTTTATGTGGCCAGTACAGACTAATTGGGTGACCTGGTGCACTGAGATCCAACCCAGGTCGCAGGTGGCTTTGCAGCCGAGCTGGACAAAGAAATCCTGAGTTCTAACTCCTGGTCCAAACTTGTTCTCCAAGAAGGCCCGAAACTTTGGAAAAATGGAAATACACGAAGTGTAACACTGCCGGTCATCATTATGTGTTGGCTTTCGGAAGGGAGATGTCACCGTGTTGCTGCATTATAATCAGGAAATGTTAGTGTTCTCAGTGTAACGGGTGGAAGAAGCTTATAGCACAAGCATTGGCCCGGTGATTTACAGATACGACTATCTGTTGGATCCATTCTGAGATCCTGTTATAAATACAGAAAGTTCAGGCTCCCCCCACTGTGGTCCCGATTCCGTTAGTTCAGGTGGGGGCCTATCGTCTGCATTGTAACAGACTCTCAGAAGATGTTGTTGCAGTGTTGGACATAAACTGGGGCTCTGACAGAGAAGGGAGATGTTCTAAAAGCTTAGGACAATCGAAGGAGAGGGCCAGCAACAAATGTTGAGGACTGTGTGCAAGCGAATGGGATGCATGATTGTGGATGTATCATGTGGGCAAACTCTAGACCTGGAAATGTCCGGAAGCAACTCACCTGTTGTTTTGTATCGCAATTTCTTCTGAGATTAGGATTGTATCTTCTTCCCATGAATCCCTGGAAAGGAAACATTCCCTAGGGCCAGGGAAGAGGTCGTTCACTTAGTTTAGACGATGCTCAGATTCCAGCTCCTCCAGGAAGTTTCCCGCTCCTGGCCAAGGACCTCTCTTCCTTTGAAACGAATGGACACCTCCAAGTTAGACTTAGCAACGTCCAACTTGTAGTATTGGTACCTGTATTTATAATTTGTCATTTATAAATCTGTATTTATAAATCATAAATTTATAATTTATGCAATCTGAGACCAGAAATAATCTATTTCATTCATCTTTGAATCTTATCCCTGGGGACTTCTAGAGAGCCTTCCCTAGAACCTGTTTGTACTGAATTAATTAAATGGACAAAAATGTGCCACACAGAGTGAATGGCCCTCTGCTGCACCCTGTCATATACCCTTCCTGTCTCCTGCTCCTTTGTCTTCTTATTCTGATGTCCCACCCTCCCCCCATCATCTCAAGTTCCCAGACCGTAGCTTGCCTTTTTCTTCTATCTCCTTCTCTTCTTTATTCCATTGCCTCGCTCAGCGTCACCAATAAGAACGCTACTTAGCACGTTACTGTGTCAGGGTTCCCTGTTGCTGCTGAAGACGGTGGTGAGGTCTGGGATTCTAGCACCGTTTTCCATCAGAACACAAGCAAATCATTTCCTGGGTGGTGAGGAATAGTGTATCCTGGTCACGCTTAGTTAGCTTCCAGCTGGCTTGCGTCTCACCTCCAGTAAAACCACTTATTTATAACATATCAATGTATTGACGAGGTCGGAGAGCAAGGCTGTCCTGAAGTGACATGCAAATTCCAAAGGGGTGAGCACTAATTGCTCCGGTGATTGTTTATTCATTGGCCGCAACATCATTACCCCCCTTGGGGTCACACATTCCCCTCCAGGCTGCTACATCGTGCTGACCTTGGGATCAGGCCAGGGCAGGGTGTGGTCGCTGAGACTCAGACTCCAGAAGCAATCAGCCAGAAGCTCCTAGAGAAGGTGGTGGGCCCTGTTCCCTGAGGGATGGCAGTGGTGGGTTGAGAAGCTTGGATTCTGACCCTGCCGGGGAAGCTCTCTTGGTTTTCCGGACCTGGGGCGAGTACCATGCGGGTCCGGTGTGTGGCCCACGGGACCCCGAAGGTAAATGGGCACAGCAGATGCATAGGAGTCTGGTCCCGGGAAATTGGTACCGGGGCTCTGCATTCAGAGCTGCGTGTGGCAAGGATCACCCATTTCATGTCTCCTGTGTCTTGTGAGGACCGGGCGCTCCACAGCCGCACAGCCAGCCACGCGCCCCTGAACCGTATTGCAGGGATATGTGCAGGCGGCCTCGTTTGACCTCCGCACAGGAAGCCCCAGAGAACGGATACCAGGCTCTGTTCCTGCTTGGTAAGCGGTCATTTGCCGGCAGCATGACCGAGACCCCTCTGGACACCTTCCGGGACCCGCCACCATCCTCGCCATCAGGGAAGACGAGGCATTTGCAGCTGCGGCAGACGGGGGCTTCAACGCGGGGATGGATGGGTCTGTGATTTTTCCAGCGGAAGCACCCTTGCAAGGGTCAGCGCCCAACCGGATACCCAGGGGGCACCTGCAGCTGGAGGCCCCGCTCCCGGGACCCCGGCCAGCAGCCATCTGTGCCCTGCAGCGGACCTGGGCTGGGACTTGGGGTGGGTTGACTTTGCACTGTGGTCTTCCCCGGCTGGCCGCTCTCTCTGGGAGAGTGGAGAGCAGATACGGGGAGATGGCTGAGCGTGGGAGAAACGGGTTCCCACCAACGTGAGTCGCCCCGTGTCTTTCTCTGTTCCCTCATACATTTTTAAAGCAGATTTATTGCTAGCAAACGTGCTGGCTGGACAAAGCTGTCGCATGCTGTGCGTTTGCTTTTTCTTCTCTTGAATGTTTTTCGACCTCTCTAGGTGTTTTGTCCGTCTGACCCAGACTGGCAGAGAAAGCTAGCAGTCTGGATTCCCGGTTCACTGCCGTGAAGGCTTTGCTGCTTGCTGGCTGCCCGGCCTGGCCAGCTCCAGGCCCGCAGGCCCCACGCAGCGGGGGGGCCTGCAGCACCAGATGGAGAGAGGGAAGGCCGACCCAGCGAGAACCCTCGCGAAGAGAAGCAAACTGCCCAGGGAGGAGAAAGATGGAGCTGGACCAGTTGGACAAGAGCCCAGCTCTGAGCAACTCCTCCCATTCGGGGGGTGGGGGGTGGGGGGTGAATAAAATCACAAATGAGAACACTAGGGGGCCAAGAACCAGCTGGAGACAAAGGGGTGTT
Organism: Lynx canadensis; assembly: GCF_007474595.2. Classification (NCBI taxonomy): domain Eukaryota; kingdom Metazoa; phylum Chordata; class Mammalia; order Carnivora; family Felidae; genus Lynx; species Lynx canadensis. The sequence goes on from NC_044319.2 coordinate 33,648,640, forward strand.
AGCTTCGGGGTGGGGGCTGTGAGACAAGGAGGGCTCTGACGAGATGTTCAAAAGTCTGGCCTGCCGTGGACAGCTGCCACCCGAGCTCCGGGCCCGGATCGTTGTCACAGGTCCAGCAAGCCCAGCCGAGCCGTCTGCCTCAGCCCAGGACCCAGGAAGACTGATGAGACAAGGAAACGCCTCGGGCCTCCTCTTGCCCTCCCCCCCCCACCCCCCATCTTTTAGCCTTTCCTGTCCACCCCTGGTGATTAAGCATGTACCGCCAAGATTCCTCCCCTTAGGCAACTGACAACAGGAGGAGCAGGAGGAGGAAAAGGAGGAAGGGGAGAAGGAGGGAGAAGGAGGAGGAGGAGGGAGGAGGAGAAGAGGGGGAAGAGGGGGAGGGCTGGGAGGGGGAAGGGGAAGGAAAGGGAGGAGGGGAAAAGGAGGGGGAGAAAAAGGGAGGGAGGGAAGGAGGGGGAAGCAGGAGGAGGGGGATGAAAAGCGGGATGGAGGGAGAAGAGAGGGGAGGAGGAGGAGGGGGAGGAGCAGGGTTTGAGATTCAGTGAGATTCAGGGTAGAGGCTGCTTCTCACCATCCCCACCTCTGGGACACTGTCTCTCAGCAAGAAGCTGAAATGGTCTTTCTGGAGGGTTTTGGCCTCTCCACATTTCAGAACACGGAACAGAAAAGGAAGTCAGTAGCGGGAGGATGGCGTCCGTCTCGCTGTCCCTCTCCTGTTGTGCGTGCGACTTGCTCTGTCCCGTTCTTGATTGGAAAATCATCCCTGCTTGTATTCTGCCTGAACTTTTCATCCTGGAACATCACAGAGCCTCCCCCTGTGCCTGTTACTGCACAAGTCCCAAGATTAAAGACTTCCTCCTCCTCGATCCCTGCTCAGAAACAAGAGTGACATGAAGTGCCACTTAGTCATTTCTTTGCATTAACTGGTGATCATCTCTTGATGTGACTTGAGGCTTCCAAGGCATTTTCCTACTTGGAGAAAGATAGACAGGATTGAGTCCCGGTGTGTGAAGGGAGAAAAATATTAGGTCCTCTTAAGAATATTAGGCAATACACACACACACACACACACACACACACACACACACACACAATTTATATATGCACATACGCATACATACACATATACGTGCATATGTGTACTATACACTTACAGGTACCTGTATGTACAAATATATATACACGTATACATACATATGCTTATCTCTATGTTTACATGGGATTTATACAATATTTAAAATATTTGTATAATGCTTTATACTTTAAAAAATATTTCCATATCTAGTATCATATTTGATGTGATTTGTATGACAACCTTGAAGGATATGTAACAACAGAATCCTTATTTTACGGAGGAAATTCAAGTTCAAGCAGGTTGTGACTTGTGTAAAGTCATACAGCTCCTGAGTGGCCTAACTGGAATTCAACCTAATTTTCTTTTTGAACATAAGGCTTTATGTTCTTTCCTTCATACGATTCTGTATTTTATACATAAGGTAAAAGAATTCTCATAAAAGCGTTCCCTTCATCTTTACCAGGTAATGTGCTCGGCACGATTTCACCTAAGTTAGTTTTTAAAATAGTTGTTTAAGGGGCGCCTGGGTGGCGCAGTCGGTTAAGCGTCCGACTTCAGCCAGGTCACGATCTCGCGGTCCGGGAGTTCGAGCCCCGCGTCAGGCTCTGGGCGGATGGCTCGGAGCCTGGAGCCTGTTTCCGATTCTGTGTCTCCCTCTCTCTCTGCCCCTCCCCCGTTCATGCTCTGTCTCTCTCTGTCCCAAAAATAAATAAAAACGTTGAAAAAAAAAATTAAAATAGTTGTTTAACATGGAAATTAGTATTCTTGGGTGTGTAAGTAGCAGAGCCACGATTTGAACCACGATCTGGATGCCTCTGAAGCCATGCTCTTTCCATTACTCCGGAGAATGGGCGAGGTGACATTCTGCAGGTCAGTGGGGGCAGAATCGTCCAAAAGAAAGGCACAAGAACCTGGATCTATCTTCTATTCGCTCTGGGAGTTTTGGCAAGATCCTTAGTCACTTTGATCCTCAGTTTCCTCAGCGATGATAATGGGATTAACAACATCCGTCCTACTGTGTGCTCTCAACATTAAACGAGACCAGGTGGGTCTCTAGCACAGTATCTGATACGTAGTAGGTACTCAACAGATGATGCCTATACAAGCTGCTGTCTACTTTTTGGGTATGTTGCTGATTTGGGTGCGATTCCCTAGTCATCCCTGAGACCAAACAACCCATATGGATCAAGAAATGTTGGCTCAGTAAGAACAGGACATGACGATCCAGAAGGGAGCTTTTGATGCTGAAACTAAGGCTCTAAGGCAAGAAGAGGAAATCCTGGACAGGAGAGGTTCTGAGGATTGCGACTGTTGGCTCACCCTTTTCCACCTACTCAACTTTCTGCCCAGGTGAGTGGGGGACAACACAGAAGTACAAGCACACAGAAATCGCTAGCATCGCTCTTCATTCTAACTAAGCCATGGCCGTGTCAGCCATGCCCACACCGTCCACTCCTTGCAAGCTTGAGGGGGTAGTTTTTCTTTGGCTTTGCCTTCCTGAATGAAACAAGAGGAGAGTAGCTTAAGTTGTATGTCAGGGCAGGGAAAATTCCAGTATGAACCCTCCTCCCTTCCTAGTCTAGCATGACCCCGCCTCCAGCTTGCCTTTCTGCTCCTTGACGGAATCGTCACCACCTGTTAGCCGTGAGGGAGCCGATTAGTCTACAGAGTAAGGCCTACACCCCACTTTCTCTTTTTTGCGAATGCTGTATCTCTTGGAAGCTTCAGATTAGGGGCATCTGGGTGGCTCAGTCGGTTAAGCATCTGACTTCAGCTCAGGTCATGATCTCGTGGTTCGTGGGTTCGAGCCCCACGTGGGGCTCTGCACGGACGGTGCGGAGTCTGCCTGGGATTCTTTCTCTTTCTCCCTCTCTCTCTGCCCTCCCCAGGTTGTGTGCGTGCGCACCCTCTCTCTCTCTCGAATAGATGAATAAACTTAAAAAAAAAAAAACCCTTCAGATTAAAGCTTCTGTCTCTTTGCTACTTTGTATTTTAAATTAAATTTTGCCCTTACTGTCTTAAAAAGAAAATAAAATACCCAATTTGACCCCCAACTCTTCCTTTTCTCTGACACATACAGACACTACATTTCTAGGCTCTCAGTATTGGTGCTTTTCTTTTTTTCTTTTTTTCCCCGACGCCTGTGACATTTTAATAATTATAACACCAGGGGTGGAGAAATGAAAAAGGAAACAGCATGACAAAATACTTCTGGGCCATTTTGGAATTAGTGATATTTTTCAGGAGTGATCAATTACATTACTTAACTGGAGAGCACAGATTATAAAGAGAAATATAATTAGTGGCAAATGTGGTGAGATATATAAAGACAGATAGGCGGGCCAAGGAATGGGGGCTCATCAATTTTTCCAGGTTCCATCAGGAGGGCAGTTGTTTTACTGCAAGACTCCATCCAAGTGATTGGAAAGCAAAAGCAAGCACACTCTGAGCATTGCCAGCGCTCAAAGGAAAAAGCATCAGCTGAAAATCAGCGGGTCTGCATCTGGTCTACCATTGATTACTATGCAATTCACTTATCCTGCCCCATGTCTCAGTTTCCTCCTCTGTAGAAGAGGATTAATAATGCCTCTCCATCCTGCCTCCCTGGGAGCTGTTGTGGGGCTTAAGTCAACCATATGGATGTGGACTTGCCTTGAAAATTAAAAGCCCTATATACATGCAAAGGAGGATTAGGAATATTATCGCTATTCGAGCTGGATCTTGCCGAATAAGTAGGATTTGACCTTCTGGAAACAGACATGGGGGGTATCAGTTAGAGGATACAGAACAAGCAAGGCATTGAACACATACATTAGTCTCCTGTAGCACAGAATATTGAAATAAGACGAGGAAAATATTATAACCAAAATGTGGGCGGGAACAAGAACACGGAGGCTTCAGAGTTGGAAGTTTTTTCCCAAAGCGGAGGCAACTGCTGATAAGCTCTGGTCGGGGATTCCATAATCTAGGCAGTGTTGCAGAGAGAGGAAACAGAGAGTGTAGGGTAGAAGGCATTTGTCAGGGAGAAGTGATTAGGAAGTTGTGGTAAAAAATAAGGGATCCCTACGCAGGGACACTGGATCTGAGAAAAGAAGCATTGCAGGAAAATTAGTGAGGTGGGATACATAGGGCTGATTGAAATGCCAAAGAAGAGGCTACGGAGAAAGGACAGAAGGAGGAATCAGCTCACTTCAAGGGCTGGAGTCTGAGTTCCTGGGAGGATGGTCATGCCATTGACAGAAATCTAGAACGCGGGTTAAGGGGCACCTCGTGGTGGGGATGGAGAGCATAGTAAATGTGATCCATCCTGCCGAGGTTGATTTTAAGGAGCTGATTAGACCTGCCATGTAAAGTGTCATTAGACCTGAGCTAGAGCTCAGGAGAGGGGTCAAGCCATTTTGAAACCATTAGGAAAGAGGAAAAGCCATCGGGATCGTGAAACTCTAGGAGGAAAATGAGAAGGGTCCAGGGGATGAAGGCAACAGTTTCAGGCCGTTGACTGGAAGGGGAGGTGAGTATGTAGACTTAACTTGCTCATTGAGTTTTCTGCTTCCCTTCCAAAGCTTGCTACCTTTCTGTCAAGGGCAGTGAGGGGGAGGGGAGGCATTCTTATCTCTTGGGAGGAGGCAAGCTAGGGCCACAGGGATAGTGAGAACATTTGCTTGGACTGGTGTGGCACCTGAAGAGGAGGAAGGGATAGCGGCTCTGTCAGAGTTCACTAAAACCACGGTTGGCCACCCTGGCCCTTGGGGAGCCTGGGAGATTACTCTGCAGCTAATTAGGAATCGCTCTTAAGAATCAATACCATCGTTTTGATTCCCCATATCCGGAGCCAGAAAATTAGCACTTCTCTGAGAATACGGATGGTCTGTGCGACTGCTTTGTCGATGGAAAGCTACATTCTACTTTACTGGAATGTGTTTCACACGAGCAGCTTGTAGATATGGAGGAGCCATCAGCTTCCAGCTCTTTTCCCTGGAACACAGTCACAGGCTGGACACTGTCATAGGAGAAGGGAAATGAATTGGACCAACAGATTGGAAACTACAGCCGGACAACTTTCCATTCCATGGCTGAAAACTCCACCCCCTAACCGGAATGCCAAAAATGGTATCTCTGCTTTGGTACCTCCCTGGGCCTGGGTATGATTTTTATGATTTTGTTTATGTATGTGCCTGCGTGCAAGTGTTTGTTTTTGAAATCTCAGACACACATTTTACAGGAAGAGTATTGGCATTTCAGAAGTCATTGATGTTTTGGGCTATTGTATCCTAGAGATGCGGGTCATTGCCGAACAACCTGACATGAGCATTATCAGGCTTGCAAACCTGTTTTCAAGTGAGATGTTCTAAAGCAATATTTATAGCAAAGTTATGACCTCGAGGCATCTAAATGTAATCCATTTTTAAATCTCATTTTTTCCCTCTGAATCCTTCAATCTAATTAGGCTCACATCAGTATATTATTACGGAGAGTAATCATTCCTTTCTTCTAATAACATTCATGGATAATTTTATTTCTCATTTCCAGCCTCCTACTCCTGTGGTGTAATTAGTGTCTTTGGCACCTCGTGATGCTCAGAATGAGTTGCAGCTGCTAATTGCTAATTGAAAAATTAGAAACTCAGTTAGAAAAAGGATCTAATTAAAATGAAATTAGATAAAATCCCTTCAAACCAGCTCCTGTCTCTGTCTCTCTCTCTCTCTCTCTTTCTCTCTTTTCTTTGTTTTTCTTTTTTCTCCTTCTGCCTTCTTTTTCCACCACAGAACTATTAGCCCTTGCAAAACATGTGTGATAAGTGAAAGCCAAATACCTTTCCAGAAAGTGTTATACAATGGCCTTTGGGAGGGAGCTATGGAGAGTTTATAACAATTGAACTTAACTTCAGAACCTGGACTTTCTCCCTATTCATGTTCCACCCATGAGTAAGAGTTCCACCTTACAAGTAAGACTTCCAGGCTCTCTGGAGGATGAGTGTGTGGTTAGCCCCGCGTGATCTTCTCATGTGTTTGGAAGGGTCATTGCCAGCCTCGTGCGTGTGAGCTCCAGGGAGCCACTCACTTCTTGGTGCAAATCTATCCCACCCTCTTCTTTACTGTCTCGTCCACCCAATAAATGATTATCTAGTCAAAGCTCAGCCCCGTAGGAGACACAGAGTGAACCAAGTCCCTTCTGCCTCCAAAGTATTTACAGTCTGCCGAGAAGCCTAAACTGATAGACACAACAACGGAACAAGAGAACATACAATCAAAAGCAAAATAGTGTTTCTCACTCTATGTGATAATTAGTTCAACCCTTCCGATATTTTTGAGCAATTTCTTACTGCATGTCAGGCACTGTGCTAGCTGCCACATGTAGAATATATACCATATAATTCCTACCCTTAAGGAGTTCGTATCTGAACACACGTAAATTAGTGATTTATAATATCATATGATAAAAGCAATAGTAACAAAAGCACAAGTTGTTGAATTAATGCAGAAATATGGGTGATGAATTCTGATGGGCCAGACAGAGAGGGCATCGGGGAATTCTTTACACGGAGGAAGTGACATCTCCATAGGATTTTGAAGGATGAGTAGGGGTCCATTAAGGGGACCGGCATTTTAGACAAATGCGTCATTTCCAAAAAAACACAGACACATAAGCAATACAGTGACTTCTGGAACTATGACCACTGGCATTTCCGAAGCCTAAATTGGGAGGTGCAAAGCAAGAAATGAGACTGGGGAAGTGGTAGGGGTCCAATTACAAAGCGACTTGTGTGCTTTTCAAGTTTAAAGGAGAAATAGATTTGAATATTTGGGAGAAGTTTTCTTGGATGATATAGGAATTAAATGATAGTAAGATCTCAATAAAAGTCTTCAGGAGGGGATTTTGTGGAATGAGAGGGACATTCTGGATGAGATAAAAAGATGGAAAGACTTTGAATATCCAGTTTGACTAAAGCAGAGAGAATAGTTCAGGCATCGGTAGAGAAAAATAAAGTGAGTTCAGATCATGATTAATAATCAGGCCAAGGATGTTTATTTTCAGAAAACAACAAGAAAAATGGGCACTTTCAACTACGTATTTTCCTTGGTAGACAAATCGACTCTCCGTGAGGATGTGGACACTGAGGGTCGGAAAGCTTAAACGACTCATCCGAGGCCACACAGCTAATTTGTGACCTGAAGGAAGTCCAACCCCAGTGGGTCTGATTTGGGAAGCCACTCCCTCCGATTCCACCAGCCCGCCACCTGGCACCCCACCTCAGTCCAAGGTCCACCGCACCACCTTCTACCCCTTCCACATCCTGGAGGCGGCAACTTCTGCTCGACACAGCCCAAACGACTGCCCAAATGACTCCAAAAACAGAGGTATGCATGTTCTGTTCCTTGTAACTTATTCTGATCCCAAAAGATAATGGAATGGCGACTGAAGCCTTGCCTTCAAGAAGTCCTTCTTGATAGCTAACATATTTCTCATGCTGCAATTCAGCTAACTTCCCTCTAGTTTATCACCACCAAACCTGATACTTGCAACCCACCTGTATCTTCTAGAATAATTAAAGTGCTCTGGTTTGTCCGTGGCTCAACACGCTCCACAGAGTTCAGGTACATGGGTGGGAAAGATGTAGAGTTATATTAGTGCGTGAGCTTTGGATCACACTACTTGGGTTCAAATCCAACCTCTTCCACCCGATTGTACAAGTTGCTGAATCTCTCCGTGGTGATGATGATGGCAAAAATAATAATATTTATAGGGTTTGGGGGCAATCAAGTGAGATAGTACATTACATGTTCGGTCCATGCTTGACACTGGCCGGTTACTGAGATAAGAGACTAGGAAGAAAAAAAGAAGGTGAGTGGAGAAGAACAGAGGAACGTGAGGGCTGGCCCCCTTTATAGCCCTCAGCTCAGTGCCTGGCAGAGACTAAGCCCTCTGTGCTTATGGCTCGATTACCGAATGAATGTCTGGATAGCACCAATTCTTTGCCTGATTTTGCTGCCTGTCACTGTTAGCCATCTGAACTACAGTGGCCCCGTGCTCTCTTGGTGGCGTGAGATGTTCTAAAGCAGACTGCGACAGGAGCTGACACGCTGACAATCTCCTGTTTGTCACTTCTGGACGGAGGCTGGACAAGGAAGAAGACGGGACTGTGAACCGGTCGAGAGAATCCGCTTGGACTCAATTTCGGGAAGCGACACCAGGGCCAGGTAGTTGCAGATGCCGGTGCCCCTCTGCCTCTCCGTCCCCGTGGGTCTCCGGGCTCCCCTCTCCAAAGGTACCCTGGGGCTCTGCTGCAAAGTTCCTGTGAAGCTTGAAGCTTTCTGCCTCTCCATTTTGGGGGAAGAGCCTGGTAACTAACTGGATACGACGTAAATAAAAACTATGGGAAACTCAAGTGAAATTAGCACTTCCTGGAAAAGGAAGCTAAAGGAAGATTTCCTGTATGTGCTAATTTACTGAGAGGCACGTTTTAAAAAGAAGCTTCTACAGCTGTTCAAAGGAGCATTTATGGATTATAAATTATAACACCCTTGGAATTTGGTAGCGATCAGCTCAAGTCTCGCGAAATACATTGAGTAACTTGCCTTTGCTAAGCGACTCCCTTGCGTATCACCTTTTTCCATTTTCCTCTTATGCGAAACATCATTGCACGTCAACACAGAAAGAATTTAGCCCAACGTACTAGGAGGAGAAGCATTTTTTCTGCTTCGACCTAAACTTCTCAAATAGGCCATCTGGGGAATTCTCCACCCTCTCAGACCGTGTTTTAAAGGGGAACATGAGAAGGTGCACATCAAGAGAGATGCTTATGTGGGGTGCATCCATATTCAAAGCGTGATTCCGTTGGGCGGGCCAGTTCTTCTGGGGTTCAGCTCACTTCCACCTCAACGCACCCTGCGAACTGCAGCCAAGATGGCACAGCTCTTGCTGTTCCACTTCATAGCGAAGGGATTTTCAAAGAAAGGTGACTTTGAAGGATTCAAGGTGAAAGTCACTGTCAGCCCGCAGCGCCGGCTGTTTGCAGAGAAGGAATTCACTGGGGGATATAAGAAGGGCTGGGGGCTTTAAGTCCTTGCTACGGCTAAGCTTCCCATTTCAGAGAAGCAGGTCGTCCTGCTAATTATCTGTCACGTCACCCTGGCTCTCCATAGAAACAGATAATTTCCTTCTCTGGGTTTCTCGAAGCCATTTAGAGTTGCAAGAAAACCCTTCGCACTCTGTCTTTCGGAGAGTCTAGGAACAAGAGTAAAGGTTATGACCACCAGAGCAATTTTCTTCAAGGACTTCCCAGTATGTTCATATTGATGCAGGAAGGCAAATGTGCTAACTCAGTCACCACAATCCCTTTAAGTGAATAGATGCTGTTTTATGGTTTCTGGCTACCTGGAGGAGGAAGGATGAAAATAGTAGTAAGGGCAAATTTACTCAAGGGGAATAATACAGTGTATCATGAGACCCAGGTAAATGTTGCACATAGGATTTGGACATTCTGGCCCAAGGGTGCCAGCATCACATATTCTGATAATCTAGATTTTATTACGTGAAAAACATCTTGAATCATCATATCACATAATGTGAAAGTCATAAGAGGGAAATCATAGTGAAGTGAGACGCAGAGGGATGTCACCAAGGGAGGCTTGACTGTTAGGAGACCGAATAAGACCGGTTAAGTTCATCCAAGTCTAGAGACTACCCCTCAGCTGTATGGGTTTGGGTTCACATTTGTCGGTTTCCTGGAGTTCAACAAGGAGACTGATACTCAGCATTGACACTGATATAAGAACGTTCAATACAACCGCACCTGTCCTGTGTCCTTCATCATGTTAAGAGGTGGCGGAGCCCAGTGCCGAGGAGAGAATGAGCCCTTGGGGAGATAATCTGGGTACTATTCGTCTTTGTACTTCAGCATCCCGCCCAGTGCCTAGTCCCTGAATACATCTTGCTAGATGGCAAATGACTGTTCAGTGACGGAGTGAGTGGCTGGCTGGCTGGGTAGATGAGTGAGTAGATGGGGGTAGGTGGGTGGAGAGATAAAAAGCAGGCAGAAGATGGGGCACCTGGGTGGCGCAGTCGGTTAAGCGTCCAACTTCAACCAGGTCACGATCTCGCGGTCCGGGAGTTCGAGCCCCGCGTCAGGCTCTGGGCTGATGGCTCAGAGCCTGGAGCCTGTTTCCGATTCTGTGTCTCCCTCTCTCTCTGCCCCTCCCCCGTTCATGCTCTGTCTCTCTCTGTCCCAAAAATAAATAAACGTTGAAAAAAAAAATTAAAAAAAAAAAAAGCAGGCAGAAGAGAAGGAGTGAGGGAAGAGGTTGTAGTGACGTCCCAGCTGGTATTTACTGGACAGCACTACGTGACCAGGACTGTGCTGAGTGCTTTTATACGCTGGAATCACGAAGCCCTCGCAACAACCTCGGGAGGACGGAGAGGCTGCATTTGCCATTTTATACGGGAGGAAACTGAGGTTGAGAGGAAGGCAGTTTGCTCAAGGATACCCCAAGAGTAAGTGTGTGGAGTCAGAATAAATTCACAAGAGCCTAACCCATAAAATAATTTTCGTAGGGCCCACTTAGAACTAGAACAATCGAAGTTGATGCCTCACTTGCCTTCTCCGGCAAGCATAGTCTCTCTTGCTGGACGAGCCATGTAGGAGGCCGAGTGTAATCAGACGTGTTGTGTGGAGGCTAGCCTCAGAATGAGGAAACATGCGTCTGGCTTAAATGTTTAATATCGTCTAGCGTCTCCCTCCATGTTCGTAACGGGAGTATGACTACCAGGGATCAAACCTTCATGTAACCATCCAGAGCCCTTTCTCCCCTGGGCAGCGCTCACATGGATGGCTCTGTTTCCCTACGTTCTGTGCTTCCGTTGTTCATCTTTTAGATTTACACCACCCTGGAAATCAGAGGTCCTTTAAGATAAGTTTAGAGATTTCTACTGTAGCATACGTTGTAGTTGTCAACATCTACTCTTGTTCCTCTCATGTTTCGGATGCTGGTGCCCGTTTCAGGGTCCCCTAACATTAGCCAGTGCTAATGTAGACGGGTGGGGTATGAGGAAGGAAAGTGACTTGCTCAGCTGCATGGGGCTGACTCTCCTGATTCTAGCCTGGTTCTTTCTTGCTGTATTACACCCACCAGTTGAGTGAATAAATAACTATTTCACAGAATCTTATACTCGTCAAATTAAAGTGCGATATGGCATGGTTTTTTAAGTGCTCCGTGAGCTCGGGGGAGCACGGGATTTCTCAGCTCTTGAGGCTTTATGTCTGCTTTCTCTGGCCTTCCCCAGCCAGGGGCCTGCCCCAACCTGCAGGCTTTTGGTTTAGGTTTGTAGAATCTGAGTGGGTCTTTGTCTCCTGGGTTAAGAACTTTAGACACCCAACCATAGATCATATAAATGACTCCTCCTGTGAGATAAGGAGACACCATGTGGACACGTCTCTTAAATCCACATACCCTTCCAACACGTCTATTTTGACAAGAAAATGTCAAGATTCCTGGGTATTATGGACACCTGTCAATCCCACAGTTAATCATAAACTCTCAGTGAATCATAAAGTCTGGAAAGACTTTTCCATATGCCCTTCCTCACCTTGCAGGATTCTGAAGGCAGATTGATGATACCAGAAGTTCTAGGGAGACGGAGTGTTTTGGCTTTCCCCACTGAAGCAGCTAGACAAAGATCTGACTACCATGGAGAGTAACTGATGGGTCCTTTTCTGCAAAAACAAAGAGGTATGTAAGGGGACTTTCGCCCTGTAAGGAGTAACAGTTCATTTGTTCCATGATAAGTATTAACAAAAGAAGCCACCCTCCTCCTGTGTGTAGGGACAGCCCTCCCCCCCACCCTCTGCCACATGCGCCTCCAATAGAAAGCCTGAAAACTCATCAAGGCTGGCCTTACATAGCTGAACAGACCTTGCCATTACTTTTTCCCATTTTTCCCCCCTATTTCTGGGTAATGTGTCCCCTACGCTCTCCAAGTACTTCATTATCTGCTTATTTTCTGTTTGATTCACCGCCTTCCCTGGCTAGCAATTTCACTGGTATAGCTCAAAATTACTTTAAATAGTTTTTTTTTTTTTAACTCATTTTAAAATACCTCCCATTCTTTAATCTCTTCATGCTAGACTTGGCTTTCTCCTAAACTAATCTCTGTGATAGCAAATTAAGGTCAATATATATTAAATATACCACCAATCAAAGTTTATAATGAGAATCCTTCCATTTATTGGTTTTGTTTTAAATTAAGTGGAATGATCGATGGGAGGGATTCGGAGGATTGAGGATGATGGTCTAGATGCTCCCAGCCAAGAATAGGGTGGGTATCACTGAACCCAGATGGTATACCTTCAGATATTTCTATGTTAGCACAGTCTGAAGGAAGTTGCCTTATAGTGAATAAACACTCCTCAACCTCTCTGCGGGTTCAAGATACTAATGTTTTCAGGACCCCAGGGCGAAAGTACCAAATGGAGGCTCACATGCCTCTATACTGGAACATTCTATGTCAAGTCAACAAATTGTTCAATGGGCTCTAAGTGTTGACATTGACAATTATATCTAAGTAATAACCTGAAGACCAGGTTTACATTTAGAATTCTTCAACCCTTCAGAATTCTGTTTTTGAACATGGTGGCACAAGGACACGGGAAGGCCTGGCCTTTGATGTGCGTGGCCTTCTTTTGCTTTCCACTGCTGGCTCTGATTTACGCTGCAAAGGCCTTCGTGAGCCTTCATGTGAATGTCATAGTCTGCACACCCACGCCGTGTCCAATCTTCACCACCAAACCTCTCTTTTTTCCTCAACTTGAGGCATGGGTAAACAGAAGATCTGGGGAAAAGGCTTACATAGGTCCTAAAAGTAAACTCTAGGCTGACTGAGTAGGGAATTGGTGAAGGAGTCTGAGTACTCTGAGTGTGGTCAAGATAGATGGGCTTCAGAGGCACACACGCTCTGGGTAGACACGTCCTCTCGACTCCACGAGGTGGGGAGCAGTTGGAGGAGTAAGACAGAGAGGGACCCTCTAAAGTGTGAGGCCCATGGGACAGGTCCTTCTTGTGGGGCCAAAGGGTAGCTCTGGTGTTAGAAACTCAACAGACTTTGGAAGAATTAGTGTAAGAGGAACTGGAGTTGACAACAAATGATTACTTTAAGGATATTTTCGTCTTATTTTTGTTAGGTAGTTTCCATTATTATACGCAATAACCGTTTTTATTAAGTTAATAAGCATTACACACTCTCAAGACTTCTCATAAATCATTCAGAGTGCTGCTATTTTAGCTAGATGAAACAATCCACCAACTCAGTAGCATTGACTGCTCTCCTGTACCTGTTCATTCCAGCCCACGTGACTAACAACACGTGTATAACACGCACAAACACATACTATCAGAGGAGATCTTTAACCTAAATCGAGCCTTGTAAATGTAGCTCATACAGTAAATATTTCTAAGGTACAAGTGCCCTGAGAAATCCTTATTTCCACCCCTCTCCCTTGGTATAGGGAACTGAAGTCGAGAGAGAGAGGAAGTGATTTGCCAGTGTTTTGTTTGCTGACCTTTATATCTCCAGGTCTCACTGCGGCTGAAGATAGGGAGGTTGGGCCCATCAACAGAGTCAGTTCTGGGGAAAGGAAAGTAGCCAGGTGTCCCTTGACCAGTGGCTAATTGGGGTGATTCACTAAGAAATCAACCGTCCCCCCATCACCCCCGGTTTAGAAATCTTTTGTCTACTCTTGGGGGAAGTTAACTTATCTGAGGGAATGGAAATACTTTCAATTGACTCTAGACAGAGAAGATAGGCTAGTGTGCATCTAAGAACTGAACCATTTTTATCCACAAGGAGTGTAAAGATTAAAAAAAATCAGTATTATAGGGGTGCCTGGGTGGCTCAGTCGGTTAAGCGTCTGACTTCAGCTCAGGTCATGATCTCGTGGCTTACGAGTTTGAACCCCTCGTCAGGCTCTGTGCTGGCAGCTTGGAGCCTGGAGCCTGCTTTGAATTCTGTCCCCCCCTCTCTCTGCCCCAACCCCGCTTGTTCTCTGTCTCTCAAAGATGAATAAACATTAAAAAAAAAATTTAGAAATCAGTATTATAGAGGTAAATTTCACATTTAATGAAAATCCTCAATTTTAAGAGTAAAATTCGATAAAGTTTGACCAATGTTTATAGTCAACACCACCATTACAATCATCATATAGACCATACCCTCAAAGTTTCTTCCTGCTCTCTGGAGGTAAATACCTGCATCTGTCCCTAGCATCTGTCAAGTGATTAGCTCTTGGCCACTACTGTTTTGCCTTTTCTAGAATTTCATGTAAGCGGAGTCATATAGTAAATAGACATTTATGTCTGGCTTCTTTTACTTCTGAGATTTACCCATGTCGTTGCATACAATAGACGTTCACTTTTTAAATTGTGGAAGAGTACTAAATTATGTACATAACCCACAATTTGTTTATTCATCAATGGATGGACACTTGGATTGTTTCCAGTTTTTGACTGAGAAACAAACAAAAACGGGCCTCCTCGGACACTTGAGAGCTGGCCTGGCACTCACAGCTAGGTCATGTTGTTTTCCTATAGGACGTAAACAGTCTCACAAAATAAAATTTTCAGACAAGGTGACTCTGAGGACATGATACCACGAGACAAAGCAAGTCTACTTCATGATTTTGTGTACGCAGAGACAAAAATGTTCTTATTTTCTACCTCCAAATTCACCACGTTTCCTTTCTTGGACAAACGAATGACTGCTGCTTCTTTAGTAACCATAGCTCTATGCCCACCTGCTCACCCTATCGATTTATTATCCAGATGCCCGATCAGAGAATTATCTTCCCTTTGCCACCTTCAATCTAGCGTCAACCCCCACGTCCTCCTGGTGCCTCTCAAATCACCCAACCAGAGTCTGAATCCTATCACAGTCGCCTTCTCCCCCCCTCTTACTGAGATTCCCCACCGCGCGTGCGCTCACAGTATCACTCACCACAGTGGGTTAGAAACCTAACGCGCTCCACTACCACCGGCGTCTTCCCCGGGGAGCTTTGGCTGGAGAGCGGTTGCTTGAAACATTCACATACAGGTCTTCTCGTGCACCTCCCTTTCTTTTGTCCGAATCTAGGGGTGGGATGGTTGCCGTGTTGGTAAACGTGCGCTTCATTTTACAAGACGTTGTCAAAGGGGTTCCCGACGTGGCCACCAGCAACGCGGGGAAGTTTCAGTTGCGTCCCATCCTCCGGCGGTGCTTTTACCATCCGGTCTTTTCAAAGCGACCACTTCAGCGCGTGTGGCCTGGTATTTTTATTTCCCGGTGGTTTTAACTAACACCTCTCTGTTCACTGGTGATACTGAGGCTCTTTTAACATGCCGAGAAGGCATTCGCGTGTCTTTTGGCGAAGGGGACTTCAGATCCTCTGCCCTTTTTAAAATTGTGTTGCTTGCCTTTTATTGTGTTCTACCAATTGTCAGAGTTCGTTATATGCTTTGGATTCAAGTCTTTTATCAGTTATGTTGCAACCATTTCTCCCGCTCTGCCGTTTACCTTTATATGTTTTTAGCAATTGTTTCAGAAGAGATTTTTAAAGACTTTGATATTACCTATTATATCACTTTTTTTCTTCTTTTTTTGGGGTTGTGCTTTTTGTGTCCCCAGATATCTTTGTTTACCTAAGGTAATAAAATTTTTCTGCTGGGGCACCTGCGCGGCTCAGCCGTTAGGCAGTTCGTGAGTTCAAGCCCCGGATGGGGCTCTGTGCTGACCGCTCAGAGCCTGGAGCCTGCTTCGGATTCTGTGTCTCCCTCTTGTCTCTGCCCCTCCCCTGCTCACGCTGTCGCCCCCCCCTCTCAAAAATAAATAAACATTAAAAATTCTTTTCTCCTATTTTATTTTTCTAAAGTCTTGAAACTCCTGTATGTGCTTTACACTTCACGACATATTTTATTTTATATTAACCGCATTTTAATTGCTCGATAGCCCCATGTGATCAGTGGAAACTGTATTGGACAGTTCAAGACTTAGGTGCATCAATCTTATTGATCTTTTTAAAGAACTAGCTTATAATTCTTTGATTTTTCTCTACTGCTGTCCTGTTTTCAAGTTCACCTATATCTGTTTTCATCATTTTAATCGTTACTCCTCTGCTACTTTGGGTTTAATGCCCTCGTCTTTGCCTAGCTTTTTAAGGTAGAAATTTATACAATTGGGGCACCTGGGTGGCTCATCGGTTAAGCATCTGATTTTGATTTCGGCTCAGGCCATGACCTCATGGTTTGCGGGTTAGAGGCCCATGTCGGGCTCTGTGCTGACAACGTGGAAACTTCTCCCAAATAGGTTCTCTCTTTCTCTCTCTCTCCCTCCCTCTCTATCTGCCTTTCCCTCACTCTCTCTCTCAAAAATAAATACATAACGTAAAAAAAAAAGAAATTTATATAATTGATTTGAGACTTTTTTCTTTTCTATAAAGATTTACCTACAACTTCAGCAACTTCACTTTCATTTACACACATTTCAAAATACATTGTTATATATATTTCATGTTATCTCGAACTGCATTTTTTTGTTTTCAAATATTTTAGAGTTTTCTAGATGGCTCTTTATCATTCATTCCATTTTCTTTCTGCTGTCAGAGAATATATGATTTTAATTTTTTTAAATGCATTAATGCATGTTGTATGGCTCAAAATATGGTGTATCTGGTGCATTTCTCACGTGTACATAAGAAAAGGAGAATTCTGAAACCATCAGGTAGAATATTCTATAAATGTAATTGATGGAAATATCAGTTAAGGGGCACCTAGGTGGCCTGGTTGGTTAAGCGTCTGACTCTTGATTTCAGCTCGGGTCATGATCACGTGGTCCTGGGATCGAGCCCCGTGTTGGGCTCCATGCCGAGTGTGGAGCCTGCTTGAGATTCTCTCCCTCTCCCTCTCCCCCGCCTTCTCAAAAAATAAAAAACAGAAAATAAAAAATAAAGAAATATCAGTTACGTCATGTTCGTTGATGTTGCTGAAGTGTTCTATACCCTTACATGTGTGCGTGGCTGGTTATTTTATCAATTACTGAGAAAGGAGTGTTGGCGTCACCAATAATAATTGTGAATTTGTCTATTCTTTCAGTTCTGTAAGTTCACTAATTTCTTAAACTTTTGTTCCATCTAGTCTGCTAGTGATTTCACCTAAAGTCTTTTTCATTTCAGTACTGCATTTATCTCCAAAAGTTCCTTCCTTCCTTTTCCTTCCTTCCTTCCTTCCTTCCTTCCTTCCTTCCTTCCTTCCTCCCTCCCTCCCTCCCTTCCTTCCTTCCTTCCTATAAAATACCTTCCTTCAAGGGGCACCTGGGTGGTGCAGTCGGTTAAGCGTCCGACTTCAGCCAGGTCACGATCTCGCGGTCCGTGAGTTCGAGCCCCGCGTCAGGCTCTGGGCTGATGGCTCAGAGCCTGGAGCCTGTTTCCGATTCTGTGTCTCCCTCTCTCTCTGCCCCTCCCCCGTTCATGCTCTGTCTCTCTCTGTCCCAAAAATAAATAAACGTTGAAAAAAAAAATACCTTCCATGTCTCCCCTCACCACGCTCATATTGTCCTTTGCCACTTTGAGCATATGAAACACATCTATGGTAACTATTTTGACATCTTGGTTCACTAATTCTATCAATTGTCATTTCTGGGTCTGTTCTAATCAATGAGGTTTTTGTTGTTGTTTTTGTTTGTTTTTTAGACAGAGAGAGAGAGAGAGAGAGGTGGTGTGCAAGTGGGAGAGAGGGGCAGAGGGAGAGAGAGAGAAAATCTTAAGCAGCCTCCACACTCAGCACAGAGCCTAACATGGGCTTCGAGCCCACAACTCCGGAATCATGACCTGAACCAAAATCAAGAGTTGGATGCTCAATCGACTGAGCCTCCCAGGCGCCCCTGTTAATGTTTTCATTTTAAAGAATTTCAATCCTTCCTGTGTCAGCACTGGGTGGAAATAAAGGAATAAATTAGTGAATGAGGCTCAGGCTTAGTATGTTCTTTCTTACTTTAGAATTAAACAGAAGATGGGCTAGAGGGTCATTATTCCTAATGAGAGATTCATCCACTCTTTTTGAAGAACTTAAACACTTATCACTTTTAAATTAGAATTTTTTCTCTTTCTTTATGGTCCTAATTGTTTTATTAAAGAATGGAGCCCACTTATCTATGAATCTATTTCTGATCTATTAGTGAATTACTTTAAGTTAGGCCTAATCTCATTTATATATGTACCTAGGATGCTTTCTTCTGTCTTACAGATTGTGCTATTTGGCTCCTTTGGACACGAGAAAAACAGACCTTTGTCATGTCGGATTGCTCTCATTTACAGAGGTTTAGTCATGGTACTAAGAAAGTTAGGAAGACAGAAAAACCTCAAGACCAGTCAGCTGAACAACAAGGGGAATGAGAACATATTTCAGGAATAGACTGTAGTTATGACAACCAGGTGTTATATTTTAGGTAGCCCTTGCTACCTACTCAACTGCTGTGCCATTACAGTCACAATGTATGACTTCGCTCCTCTGTCTTCGCTTCTGCTTATTTCCCTTCTCTGGCTTGACCCTGTTTCCTGTCTTACACGTGGCTTCTGTTTATTTATGGTTTTGCTACATCATCGCTTCTGCTTACTGCCTTCTTTCGACAGGTATCTCCTTTTCTGCCCTTCTCAATTGTCGGCTTAGGCTTTCTGTATTCTGATTGGGCTGAATTCTCATGTGGGGTTATATCATAGGCTGCTGGCCAGATGGCAACTTGAGCACAAATACCCATGCTTGGTTCGATCACTTGTAAGAACGTAGCACGAATAACGCCATGGAACTCTTGGTTCATCCCTATAAACCCACTTAACAGGGTGCTGGGATTATTGAAGATACTGTGAGATTTTCCAAAGGGGGAAATAGAGGTGTCAGACATCTTGTATTGACGATATACTGTGTATATGTCAACTGAATGATCACTGAGTGAGTGAATGGATTAAATAATAAACCTATGCTCCTTTGTTTGACTGGAGGAAGAGCATTTAGTTAAAACATACTTTATGGTTTCAGCTTCCCTGTCATTTCATCTCAGTCTGGTCTTTCCCCCTTTGTAACTTTTCCTTTTCTCTCTTCCCCTTCTGTAACTCAAAATGGAACCGGGCACCTCCGGGCAGAGCGGATCCTCTCCTGGTGAATGAAGGAAGGTGTTTCATTTTCTGCCGCGTCCTATCTCCCGACAGCTAAGTGCCTCATTCCTCATTGGCTTCGTAGGGCGGCTCTGGAGGAAGAAATGAAATCCTTTATATAGATTCACCAACCTCATTGTGTGTGCCATAAAAAGTGCTTCATATCAGTAGGCGGTTATTTTTCTGTGCTCCTCGTGATGGGCTCCTCATTTGGACATACCCCAAACTCCCAAATTACTTTAAAAAAAAAAAATGTTCCCTTTCATATCAGGAGGTACTCTGTGCCGTCAGTGGTGTGTGTCTGCTGCGGGTGGTGGGGGTGGGGAAAAGATTGAGTAAAATAATCAACTAAGGGGTTAATAATTTATTTTCCCCTCTTTATAAGAGTTTTCATTTTTTAAAAAAAAATTTTTTTAGCGTTTATTTATTTCTGAGACAGAGAGAGAGACAGAGCATGAGCAGGGGAGGGGCAGAGAGAGAGGGAGACACAGAATCTGAAACAGGCTCCAGGCTCTGAGCTGTCGGCACACAGCCCGACGCGGGGCTCGAAATCACGGACCGCGAGATCATGACCTGAGCCGAAGTCGGACGCTTAACCGACTGTGCCACCCAGGGGCCCCAAGAGTTTTCATTTTTAAAAGAAGATTTTGCTAAGTCCAAGGGATTAAACTTTAAATATATATACCCTGAGCAAATATGGGTTGGGAAAAGGGCACCTCTTTCCTGCGTGTCCAAAGGTAAGAAAATGCAGTGGGAAATACTTACTTTGGCTTATTTGGCTTTCTCGATTCAAGCACTGGATAGATCAGAAGCCTGATGTTAGGGTCAGGGTTTTTTTTAATTTTTATTTTTAGAAGTTTATTTATTTTGAGAGAGAGTGAGAGAGACCGAGTGTGTGAGCAGGGGAGGGGCAGAGAGAAAAGGAGAGAGAGGATCGCAAGCAGGCTCTACTGTGTCAACGCAGGACCCCCACGATGTGGGGTATTCATCTCACGAACGGTGAGGTGGTGACCTGAGCCAAGATCAAGAATTGGACGCTTAACCGAGTGAGCCACCCAGGCGCCCCAAGGTCAGGTTTAATTTCCACAGCTCCGAGAAGACAAGGACCTGATCTACGTATTATCCTTACTGAAAAACTTCGGCAATCAAATACTTCAAAGACAGTTAAGCCAACTAAGTTCACAAATGAGTGAGGAAGTATTTTCCTGCTTGAGAAAGGGGTGAGTGAAAAATGGAGATCCTTAGCCAATCCAACCGGTGGCTTAGAAGGCCAAAATGAACTCATATTTCTGGACTCTTTTGTTGGTCCTCGAGCCCCTATTTGCTTATGTTTTCAACTGTGCTGTGCACCCTCCTCCTGTTTGGAGCTCAAGGAGAAAGTGGACATTGGTGGAGCTGAGGTGCCAAACCAAATAAATGCCATGAGACCCTGGAACATTTACAGCTTCTCAGAGAGTAGTCACTTTTTTCTTTCTTTTTTTTTTTAATTTTCTCGATTGAAGTAGATAAACCAGAGGCAAACTTCTGCACGGCCCTCATGTGCAGCTGCTCGCTTTGGGGACGTCTTGCTCACCAGCTATTTTAGCAGTGTTTCAGCAGGCAGGGCAGCCAAGCAGAAATACCACACTCTTTGCGAAAACCCCGGGTCAGCACAATTTCTTCCCAGGGAAATTGTAACCTTTTGCGCTGAGATTGGGATGTCGGGGTTAGAAAAGAGGAGAGAAAAACCAGTTTCTGGGGTCCCCAAAGCCCTTATCTCTTTCCGGAGCACCAGAGCTAAGATCACAAGTTCATTCGTGGCAGATGGAAAGCCTCCCAGCTCTCGGGGCCGCTAAGAGAACGCGAGGTGTTTTGCAACTCACACTCCCAGTAATACTTACACTGCAGTGACGCACACTTTTGAGTTTCCTGTTGTTTTACTCTTGCCTCTTGCTCATTTTATTCCCTCATTCTGCTGTGTGGAATGGCTTGCCTCCTCTGGACTTATCCCTCTCCATCCTCAAAGACTCAACTCTCCAAAAACGTCTTTCCTGAACTTCATACATCACATGTACGTTGTCTTTCCACCAGTTCTACGTGGTTGAACTTCTTTGCTCTTGCAGTTTTCTGTGTTTGCCTCCAACCTAGAGAGCACCTAGGACTCTCTTCAAGTCCTCCGTTTACACGCCTGTGTCTCCCATTGTCCCGTGAGAGCAAGAACCGTTATCTCCTTTATCATTGTGTCTGGAGGGCTCAGGGTTTAGTTTAGAAACTTTCAAACCAGAGACTTCTGGATTCAAACCCATTCTGTCTCTTACAACTTCACGAACTTAAAATAGAACTTCTTCTATAAAATGAAGATAATAGGGGCACCTGGGTGGCTCAGTCGGGTAAGCATCCGACTTCGGCTCAGGTCATGATCTCGCGGTCCGTGAGTTCGAGCCCCGCGTCAGCTCGGTGCTGACAGCTCAGAGCCTGGAGCCTGTTTCAGATTCTGTGTCTCCCTCTCTCTGACCCTCCCCCGTTCATGCTCTGTCTCTCTCTGTCTCAAAAATAAATAAACGTTAAACAAAATTAAAAAAAAAAAAAAGAAAACGAAGATAATAATGCCTTGAAGGTGGATATGGTTTAAAAAATATGTATGTAAGTCCCTTGGACTGTGGGAGGATTTTTATATTTTATTGACTAAAGCTTTTCTGAACATTAAGACCCTCTCTGAAGGAGAGAAATGCCACAGAAGGTACACAAATTGAAGGGGCTGTAAGAAGTAAAGCAGCCAGTCTTTTGGTGACGTGGGTCCACGAGGTGGCGATGGGACACTATGAGCTGATTCTGCTTGTTCAGGTCTGCCGGATCTTCATGGTGCTTGTGGGCGGGGCAACCACTTTCTGGCCGGCCCTAGCCTTCTTCTCCGCCGCTGTCTCCACCCTCCACGACCTGAGATACTTGGCCCGAGTCGTTCCCTGGGATTGCCAGGTTTTGTGGACAAACATGGTATCAGAATAAAGGTCTCAAGAGTCTTTCCGTTTTCATTCAGATCAAAGCTTAGGCCACACTAGCTGGACTCTTACCTTTTCTTGGAAGACTGGGAATGGTTCTTAGTTCCAGTGAGTGGATTTCCATTTGTGTAGCAGCACGTTAATCAGATAGGCCTCTTTCAGGTCTCATCTTTTTTTATTAAAAAAAAAATTTTTTTAATGTTTATTTATTTTTGAGACAGAGAGAGACAGAGCATGAACGGGGGAGGGGCAGAGAGAGAGGGAGACACAGAATCGCAAGCAGGCTCCAGGCTCTGAGCCGTCAGCCCAGAGCCTGACCCTGACGCGGGGCTCGAACTCACGAACTGTGAGATCGTGACCTGAGCTGAAGTCGGACGCTCAACCGACTGAGCCACCCAGGCGCCCCTCATGTCGCATCTTTAAGGGAAAACACAAACATGAAGACTTTGTCAGTCCGTGGGCACACCTGAGAAAACAACAGTCTGGATGGCAATATTGCTGAGGGCGGAGAAGAAGCGGCCCTCAGGGTTCTGGGTCTCTAGACACTCATTGAACAAGCATTCCTTGAAGAGTTCTGGCATGCTAGCCCCAATTTTTCCATACGACCCATTTTTCTTAATTTTTACAACATGTGACACAGATATTATCCTTGTCATTTTATAGAACCAGAGTCACGGAGGTAAAGTGACTCACCCACAGGCACACACAAAATAAGTGGAATAGTCAGGATTTGAACCCAAGTCTGTCTTTCTGTCAAGTTCAGCTTCTCTCTTTTAACCTCAGCGGTTTCCCCAGTGTCAAAAATGTGTCTCCCCAAAGAAGTACGAATGTTGAGGTCAAGTACAACCCTCAATTTTGTATATTTGGGAAGCCAAGGCCTCACGGGGAATCTAACAAAAGCCAAACTTCTTCCTCCTAGGAAAAATGTACCTATGTATCAAAATTTACATTTGATTTCTTGGGTTAACAGAGCCCTGGATCCCATCCATGGGGCTCAGTTGACGAATTCACGATCTGGTCTAAATTGTCAGGTTACTTACAGAGAAGCTAATACCAAGAGAGAGGGGAAGGACATATTTAGTCAATTACCTGGTGGCAGAATCCAGGCCTTTCAAATCTTTGTCTGGTTTTCTTTCACCACCCAATGGGTCTCCCATATGCAACCGCACACTGAGGGAAAATTAAAAAACCACACTCAAGAAAACAATGAAAGTCGAGGTGAGGGAATAAATAAATGTCAATTCCTGGGCCCAAATTACTGTTGGCTCTGAGGGCTCTGTCCTACAGAGTGGAGGTAGTGCATGCCAGTGATTTTAACTCCTTCTAGATATTTATTAGTCCCAAAGTCCCCAATTTCCAAGGCATCTCACTTACTAAGGAGCAGCTTATACATAGAAAGAACGTGCAGCATCGATATTCTAGCCTTGCCTCACGCCCTATAGATCAATGGCTTGTTCTTATCTGACAGCATCTACTGACATATTTCCCTGGGATCGAAGAGGGAAGAGAAGAAATTACAGGTAGGATTTGCAGCTGGTTGGCATGTTGTGCTTTTATCGAGGGGCTTTACTGTCCCCACGTTGCCCGGATTCCCCAAACCCATGCCGTCAAGAGTCTCAGCATGCGTGAGAAGTTGATAGGAGAGCCCGGTCACTAAGCCTCCCCTATTCCTCGTTGGTTGTCTCTTTACCAAATTGGAATATCATTTTCAAGGGCTCTGACTCTTATCCTGGCAAATCTGTATTTTCATGAGAGAATAAGCAGAGGAAATTCATGCCATGCAAATGTAGATCCATAGATAGACTCACCCAGGGTACGCCTTAGGGTACACTGCATATACCGTTAGGTTCAGGATCCACAAAAGGAAAAAAAAGAACGTATGAAGGCACGCTATGATGTTGACGAATTGCACAAAAGAACCTCTCGATACTCTCGTATTGAGTGTGTCCCAGGCACATACTCAATAACAGCTTGTAAGGGTTGATTTTACCTTACATTGTCAGGTAGGACAACCTGGCAGATAGGCCACTGAGCTGAATTTTGACATGAATGAATTAGATAAATTAGAGATGAAGGCAAGGTGAGTGGGGCATTTGTTCAGAGCAGGGATTGTATGATGCACTACACTGGCATGGAAGCATTAAATAGCATGGTGGGTTTAGGGGATTTCATGTACTTCAATATTATTGTTGGAGTAAAGGTCGTGGAAGGTAGAGGAGTGGGGGCAGGGAGGGAAGAAGCTAGAGAGTTATTCAGGGACAGGATCACAAAGAGTTTTATGTGCTAAGCTAAGGAGTTTGAACTTTACCTTGAAAACTAAGGGGAGCTATTGAATGATTTTAATAGAGACGAGTGGTAGGATCAGATTTACATTTTGGACAGATGATTCTGTCTGCAGGGAGGAGAATGTGCTGGCAAAGGGCCAGACTAGAGGCTGGAAGATGAATTAGGAGGCTATTGCTGTAATCCAGATGGGATCCGGAATGAAGTGGTAACAGTTACTAGAGATAGGAAGGCATATATATTAAATATATATTTAAGATGTAGGATGTAAAAGACTTGAACTGTTTGTAAGTGGGGATGGAAAGAAAGGAGGAGTCAAGGACTCTGCCTTGGGCAATTATTTCTTTGTTGGTATCATTCGCTGAAATAGAGGATATAATAAATAAGAGTAGCACGTGGCAAGGACATTAGCTTAAGGCAAAGTCATTAAATCATTTTAGGAGATTTTGAATGTGTGGTTGGAAGAATGTGCACGTGGAGATACCAACGTAGCAGTTGGCTATCTGGGTCTCAGGGAATACATTTCAACCGAAAATGCAGCTTTTGGATTCATCGTTCATAGACGGCTATGGGCAAGATCGCTCAAGGGGAACATAAAGCCTGGGAAGAACAAAGGGTGGAGTCCAAGGAGTGGCCAGAAAGTTAGAAAGAAAGCTGTAGGAAGGTTGTTTCAACAGAGGCCAGAAGAGGAGACAGTTTTAAGAGGAGTGGCCAGAAAGTTAGAAAGAAAGCTGTAGGAAGGTTGTTTCAACAGAGGCCAGAAGAGGAGACAGACCACGTAGAATTCTTCGTGGTCAAGAGCTTTAGAAGACAACGATGGGGATCATTTGAATTGTTTAACGACATGGAAAGCTTTTGTCTTACAAAAGATCGTATTTCAAGGAGATGAACCATGAGTGGGAGAAAAGATAAATGATAAGAAATTAGAAACAACTGATGTAGATAATGCTTTCAAGAAGATAGTGAAAGGAAGGAGGGAGGTAGGAAGGTTGGGCAAGTGGATATAGTTTTGATCCGTGTTGTCTCATTGTGTTGTTGTTTTAATGGGAGAGGCCTGATGGGGTTTATTTTCTCCGAAGGAAGAAGACCCCTTACAAGGAGAGATAAAGGATGCGGCTGCACCCCTGAGGACGTACGAGGGGATGGGATCTAAAACATGACTGGAAAAACCATTCTTAGATGGCAGACCAGAAGGAAGAGGAAGGAGTAGGTGCAGATAGAGGTAAGAGTGCAGGTGGCAGGGGAGGAAGCTGATGGAGTGGCTGCCGGTGACTCCTGGAAATGGCGTTATCTCCCTCATGATAACAGGCAAGTCTTATTTGAGTCATCAAATGAGCATTTGGGATAACGAGGCGCAGAAGTGACGAGGCCATACCAGGGTTCCTGGGCAGTGCCGGGGGCCCAGCGGAGACAGTAGACCTTGAGGTTGTAACGGTGCCAACGCGTGCTTCGGAAGACCCAATTGTAGTGTCGCCTGAATACTGGCCACACAGCGGACGGCGGTCCGGAAGATGAGCCTACCTCTCCCACAACACCAGGAAGCTTCTGCGGCACGGCGGAGGATGGAAGGCTATCCAACGTCTTCATGTCGCCAGACCGTGTTCCGGCTGTGTGACCTCGAGCTGGTAACTCCGCTTTCTGAGCCTCGTTTTTCTGACCTGTAAAAGGGTTAAGGTCACCATGTATCAAGGGTAGTTACTATGTATGAGAATTCACTCTGTCAATTATTTAATGGTATGTAAAAATGATGGATGTTTTTCTGAATATGAAAAATGAATGCAGAGCCTTTGGAGAGCTCACTACTATCTGTTATAGAATAAAAGTAAATGTGAGTTGACGTGGTCGAAACACAAATTTGAGCAGAGATGAACAGAAAGGACCTTTGAGACTAAAGATGAAGGCACAGGAAAGTTTCTTCTTCTTCTTCTTTTTTTCCCTCTTAGTGAAAATGTAAAAGTTACAAGATAATGTGGAGTGACCAAGATGCATAAAGAATCTCTAAGAATCCTCTACCCTAAGAATCTCATCTGAGAGAAAGGACCAAAAGAACTTTTTTGCTGGTTGACTAACTTGGAGATAAATATGGGGAATAAGAAGGCAAAATGGAGGGTGATGCTTGTTCAAGCCTCTAAGCAGCTGCCCCAGGAGACATGGCGTCCAGAATATCCTTCAGGTCCCACGTGAAGATAAAAGGAGAAAGAATCTGCCATTTTGGGAAAACCTTCAGGACTTCACCTGAGGCAGCTGAGGGTTCTCTCTGACAGCCAAAAAAAAATTGCTACTGCCCCACCTGGTCTGCCTACCAGAGCATCATGCCAGTTAAGCAGTGTGTGTGTGTGTGTGTGTGTGTGTGTGTGTGTGTGTGTAAAAGGCTGCTACAACTAATCTCTTATTTATAAAATCGATCCACTTTCCAAAAAACACTGTATGTTCTGAAATGCCATTTGTGCAACACATTTTGAAGAGGAAGCAACAGGAAACAATTACGCAACAATAGAAGTTGGCGTGCAACCTGGAATGAAATTGTGAGTTACAATGATAAGAATTACAGAAATTCATGGAAGATATTGGGCATCGTGGGCTGGAAGATCAGATTTGAAAAAAAAAAAAAGTTGGGCGCCTGGGTGGCTCAGGGTGGTGCCTGAAGTGGTTAAGCCTCCGACTTCTGCTTAGGTCATGATTTTACCGTTCGTGGGTTCAAGCCCCATGTCAGGCTCTGTGCTGACAGCTCGGAGCCTGGAGCCTGCTTCGGATTCTGCATCTCCCTCTCTCTCTGCCTCTCCCCTGCTCATGCTCGGTCTTTCCCTCCCTCTCAAAACTAAGTTAAAAAAATAAAAAATAAAATAAATAAAAACAATAAGTAAATCAAATAAATAAAAATCATGGATGCGGAATCCTCTTTTAATACATGCAGCAGCTCTGTGAGGTAATTTGTAGGTTATAATGAACAGTTATCTCTGGGGTTTGTTTTTAATTTGACCATTCAGAATCTGTATCCCCTTCTTCTGTTTGAAAAACCACTTGCTCTTTGAGGTGGACGGTGATCATCACTACAGAAGTTGGAAGCTCCAGGTGAAGAGCAGAGAAGAATATTCCCGAAGATTATGGGCTCGGGAGTGACGCACGTTAGTCTGCAATTCCGGCTCTGAATGTTCCTCGGCTCTACTGCACCCCGGGTTCTTGGCCAGTGAAAGTGGGGATGACATACAGACTTCACAAAGTCCTGTGAAGATTAAGCGAGTTAATGAATGGAAAGACAGAAGGGTGCCTGGCACGTAGTAAATGCTCAGTAAATGAGAGCTGCCATTATTATAGCTACGGTCTCAGCCTCCCTAGCAGCTGGGGCACGGGGCCCATGACCTAGGGCCCACCAATCAGACGTATTCACTTCACGTGCTGAGAAGGAAAAGAACAGGAGTTGCCAAAAAGCAAAACAAAACAAAACAGAACATTTTTTAGTTAACATCAAGGGGCTGCGACCACCGCAACGATAACTAGTTTCTAAAGACGGCAGGTGCTTTCCGTGCGCCACCCAATATCCTTCGAAGAGATTTCTCCTTAAATTAGCAGCTGGTGTCAATACCTTCCATCTAGGAATGCTGACTCAGCACAGAAGACTTAACTGTTTTTGGCCATTAGCCATTAGGAAGTTTGTTCAAGTAGCTGGTCTGTAGTGAAACCGGGAGGCTAATTCACACTTTTCTGGCTCCAAATCCTGGTGCTTACGCCTAACCCTGCTTTGCCTTGGACGCTCAGGGACTCCTTGTGTTTACCAACACGAGGAAGTCACGTAGACCACCCTTCAGCGCGGGAGCGTCTCATGCGATATCCCAACTGGTGGTCATCCAGGCTGGGTATGAACTCTACCCGTGAGAGGGGATCCCAGCCCTTCCATTTTGCCAATTGTCAGACAACGTTTGGTTGCTGTTCCTTTCACACACGTGTGTGCACACGCACGTATATACGCACCCTGTGGTTGGCAGGTCGAAGAACCTAACTTTTGGTATGTACTGTTTTGTTAGTTTCCGGGGGCTGCTCAACCAAGTTACCACAAACCAGGTGGCTTAAAACCATGGCGATTTAGGGGCACCTGGGTAGCTCAGTTGGTTGTGTCTGACCTCGGCTCAGGTCACGATAGCATGGTTGGTGAGTTCAAGCCCTGCGTCTGGCTGACTGCTGGCAGCACGGACCCCTCTTCGGATCCTCTGTCCCCCTCTCTCTGCCCCTCCCTCACTGGCACACATGGTCTCTCTCTCTCTCAAAATTGAACAAACATTAAAAAAATAAAACAAAGGCAATTCAGTCTTATTCTGGAGACCGGAAGTCTGAAGTCAAGGTTGGTTCCTTCTGGAAGCTCTGAGGGAGAATCTCCCTGTGCCCCTCTCCTGGTGTCTGTTGTCTGCCTGCCATCTTCAGCCTTCTTTGGCTCTCGGCTGCGCCGCTCCCATCTCTGCCGCGTCCTCACGTGGCCTCCCTCCTCCACCTGTTTCTTCTCTGAGTGTCTGTGTGGCCAGCTCTCCCTCTCCTTTCTCTTGTAGAAGGCAAAAGATTTACACGCTCTGAAGAGAAACCAGAGTATCTGCTTTCTGTTGCAAAGACACCAGTCTCCGGGTTGGAGCCCAACTTAATTCTGTACGACCACGTTTTAACTTGATGGAAATGGCAACGACCCTATTTGCAAGAAAAGTCACGTTCATAGGTAGGAAGGATAGGACTTGAACAGAGCTTCTTGGGCGACACAATTCAACCTACAACTGCGATTGGTACAATTAGAAGATGAAAATGCTTTTATTAAAGCACGTATGAGTGGACACAGGGGAGAAAAGGCACAGCTGGCTCACGTGAGGAAGGGGAAGCTAAGAAGGTGACAAGGCAGGGCACTTGCGGGCACATCTGTCTGCTGGATGGAGATAGATCTTGTCCCTGCTCCAGGAAGCTGCAGTACGTCTTAGAAAAGGCTAGAACCTGGCAGACGCTTATAGATTAAAACATTAACACTTATCTCCCAGGCCCTTCCCCTTCCCGAAGGTAACCATTACTGAAGGGTTTTCTTCAGACCTATTTAAAAAATTGGATCTTGCTCTGTATATACATACACATAGTTTAAAATACATATATGGGGCCAGGCTAGGTGATATATTTATTTGTAGGGTGTCCATCTTGCTATTTTCTCTGAAATTTGTACCCCCTATCAGCTTTTGGAGGTCCGTCTTATTCTTAGTTTACTTCTGATCTGCAACTGATGTTTTAATTTCTTTACCGATGCAAGCCAACTTCAGTTAACAACTCTACAAAAGAAGTCTTCGCACACAATGCAAGTATTTCTTTAGCCCTTGGAGGTGACGTTACCATATCAAAGGGTATACATTTTAAATCTTTATTAGATACTACTTACTGGCTTTTAGCAATTAGTTTATCAATTCACTTTCTCACCAACAGCCCATTTTTGTGTGTCCTTGCCTACACTAATATTATGTGTGCTATTTTTGCTAATCTGAGATGAAAAAATATATTTTTCCCCTCATCTTTATTACTGGTAACGTGGAGAAGCTTTTCTTATCTTTATTGGCTATTTAATTTCTCCCGGTGAATTACCTGTTCATAGTCTTTACATTTTTATTGATCTATTTATCTTTTTCTTATTAATTTGTAGGTGTAATTTTTATATTTTGTATATTAATCCTTTGTTTTATGTGATCATTGCAAATATTTTCTCCCAGGGTCCTGCTGTTTTAACTTTATTTATAGTCTTTTGAGGATAGAAGTTTTAAAGTTTATGTATTCCCGTCTATAAATTCTTTCATCTTTTTACATCGTCTACATTTTGGATACTTTTATAGTTTTAATGTTTACACTTATTACATTAAATCTTTGATTTAAATGGCTTTTATTTTTGTGCATGTGTGAGGGTCTAGATTCATTTTTTTAAGAAATAGCCATAGATTTCAACACTGTTTATCTAGTTTATATAAAGCATTGAATTCTGCTTAGTATCCTTTTTGTAAAGTCTTATTCATTTATATTTGAGCGAGAGAGAGAACATTGGGGAGAGGCAGAGAGAGAGAGAATCCCAAGCAGGCGCCACACCACCTGCACGCAACTGGGCTCAGACTCACAAACCATGAGGTCATGACCTGAGCTGAAATCAAGAGTCTGCGCCTTAACCGACTGAGACACCTAGGGGCTCTTACTTTTTTTTTTAAATAAAGTTTTATTGGAACACAGCTACCGTCATTTGTTTTGTTTTGTCTATGGCTGCTTTCACATTGCAGTGTCACAGCTGAGCTTTAATGTCCCACAAAGCCTACTGTATTTCCAATCGTTTCCTTTGCAGAAAGGACAGGAACTTTTTTGTAATTTAATTTAATTAATTTTTTTAGCTTTATTGAGGTAAAAGTAGCAGATCAAATTGTAAGATTTTCAAAGCATTCACTGCTGTAATTTTCTGTGCGCATACATTGTGAAAGGTTTCCCACCATTTGGTTAATTAACACATCTCCTATTATATTTATCTCTTTTCTTTGACCCCTAATTCCCTACTGAATTGCAATACCTCCTTTTATATACTACATGTCTCTACATGTCTGCTTATACAGTGACTTTTTCTGAGTTCTTTTTTGCTCTATTGATCTACGTGTCTATTCCTGGGTCAACGCTGTACTCTACCATATAGGTTTATGGCATATTTTGATAGCTAGTATGTTGAATAACCCCCTTGTTTTTCTGTTTCAAACATATATTATGTATAATATAATATGTATATATAATATATATTATGTGTATATGTATATATAATATATATCATATGTATACATATAATATATATATTATATATACATATATTGTGTGTGTGTGTGTGTGTGTGTGTGTTAGAACCACCTGTCAAACTCTAAAATAAACAAAAACTCTTGCATTTCTGATCAGAATTCAAGTCTATTCGCAGATCTGGTGAGAACTGACATCCTTACCATGTTAACACTTCATTCAGAAACACTATGCCTCACCATTTATTTTATATTGCTTTTTGCTTTCCTTGGGGGAAAGTTTTATAATTTTCTTCTATAGGTCTTGTGCATTTCTTGTTAGATATATACACATGTGTTTAAAGTTTTTTTTTTTTTTCTATTGTGAATTGTTTATCTGCTATTTTGCAATTCCACACTCATCTTCTTTTTGGGGGGGGATCTCTGGTGAAGGAAAGGAGTTGCTCTGGTTCTACCTGCCTCTTACTACAGAAGGTAAAGTAGAGGGGATATTTTATCTTCCCTCCTCTGGCGGCTACACATAACTTAATCTTGGTCGGTGAAATGCTACTACCAGGGACTTTAAACCTTAAGAGTAGCATGGAGAGGATCAGTGAGAGATACTTTCCATGTAGTAGCTTCTCAGAGGCAAGAGTGAAGAGGGTTCGTGGCTTGGAGGTGAGGGTACTGGGACCGAGGAGACCAGCAGCATGGCGGTGGGTGTCCGGTGGTAACGTGCTGCCATGCGAATTGCTTTTGGTATGATCTTGGCTATGCATTGCCTGTTCTTGATTTCTGCCTGAACTTTCTCCCAATCAATTCGGTGACCTACTTAATACCCTTCCGATAAACTTTGTTTCTGCCTAAGATAACCAGAATTCGTTTCTGTTATTTATAACCAAGAACCCTGACAAGGGATCATCTTACCATTACAGTTTATAATTGGTTATTGTTGGTGCATATACACGCTAGCAATTTTTGCAATAGTCTCAGAAGTCAAGGCAAAATGGATTATTTGACCTTCTGTCACTCATATTTACAGGATTTTGAAGCTGTCATAGCCCTGAGAGTGCCTGGCGATTGAATACCTACCACATGACAGATACATGTGTCCTTACTGCATTCAATTCCTATAATTATCTTGGAGACCTGGCATTTTTATTTCTATTTTTATAAATAAGGAAATGGAGTTTTAGAGAGGTTATGGTCTATGGTTATGTAATTAATCAGGAATGGAGCCAGGCTTTCAACTGGTGTTTGTTTTATCGCTCAGTCTCTGATTTTTTTAGTTCATCAGACTGACTTCCTAAATAAGTGTTGTCTCTTAAATGTTTACTTCCCAGGTATACATATGTAATATTCACATTTTCCCCACTAAGAACACGGACGTGGTCCCAGGTCTTCTCTTCAGACCTCTAGGCTTCGTTTATATCCATCCTATTTGCCCTCTGCAGCCCCCACACCCATAACCAGAGAGTTTTTGCTTCTTCGTCACAAATCATTCTTTCCCTCCCCTTGTCCAATTTCTGTATCTAAAGCCTTCTGTGAGTTCTCTGGCCTAAAATGTTGCTTCTCTCCCCTCTCTGAACTTCTGTCACAGATCTCCATTCCCCTCATCTGGAGTCTTACACACCTTTGCATTTTTATTGCCTTATCATCCTGAAAAAACTGCTCTAAATCTAGAGGGCACGAATTTACCCTATTCGTCTTTGAGATCCCCTACGGGAGCAGGCGTCCCTGTTAAATGGCATGCTCGTGGTAACTCTAAAAGCATCAAAAATCATCAAAGCTCTGAGGTCTTAGAAAACAAACGACCCTTGTGTGAGACAGTCCACTCTGCAGGTGCTTTCTCTGTGGAGCATAGACCTCTGTGGAGGTGGTTCTCAGATCCCGTCTAACATTTATTTCAGATTTGCGGAATGTTCTTGCAAATACCTAAGGTGTGGATTGTGACCAGTTGACAATCTCTGCCACCGTGAGACTGATGCAGAGGGGGCCTGGCCAGAGCTGCAGCACATGGCTGTACAAGAGGCACTGGAGAAGGTGGCCCTGCCATCTGGCACGTTCTTCCCGAGCCTGGAGTCCTGGCCTGGAGCTGTGCCCCCAGAAGAAGCACATTTTTTCTAATTTGCACAAAAGCTCCCTATAGCTTCTCAGCGGCCCTGGGTATAGAAGGGTTTTGCATAAGTCGAAAGTACTGGCAGTAGACCGCACTAAGTACTTTCTTACTCAGAAATCAAGGCTTTGACGTTGTGGTTGGTTTTCCTTCCGATGGAAATTTTAACCGACAAAAAATGGCCATGTCCTACAAGAAGTGGAGTTTTATGTTTACCTGAAGACAGAATAGATGCGTCCAAGGACTGCTGATTTTAGTAGATTGCTTCCCTTCACCATGACTTTGAGATTCATTACTCAGAGGAGCATGTAGGAGATCCGGACGGAACTTACACACCCTCAGACTGGAACCGGAAGGGGATCACATCCCCAACGTCCTTGATCTTTTTTCCACACGTATTCCATATTCCTCCTTACAACAGGCATGTAAGACACACGCATGTGCACACACACACACACACACACACCTGATCCATCTAAGCTGTATTGCATCCTCCAATTCCCTGGGCTTATCAAACTCACTGCCATACCATAGACTCTCTTTTATAGAAACCCAAGCCCTCTCTCTGTTTCGACAAGGGGAAGGAAAATACAATCTCCTCTTTTTCAGGGAAAATAAGGTTTGGAAGTTTAAAAAGGGACAGCAATTAGAAAAATAAAACCGGGTGCCACCCACAAGTACAGAGACATTTTGCAGAAAGCAGACATCTGAGCGTAATTTTATATACATTTAGCCAGCAAATCGTGGCACACATTTCGTAGTGCTTAGAGATGAGTTTCTTTATGTCTATTCACCCCTCTCTGGGGGTAGATATTGAATCATGATGTTCAGATCTCTGGCCTTGGTAGGTTTCAGCGAGTGTAATTTCGGGTTGTGGTGGAGTCTCCAGTCTTCTTCCCCAAACCTGCATTGAAGCCCAGGTTCCTTGCTGAGCCCCTGGTCATCCTCTCTGGCCTGGCAGGGTGGGGTTGAGAGTTTGGGGGTTGCTCACGTGCATGCTCTGCGACCGTCTTATCATGGATCCCTCCCTCCTCATCTACCTCATGGAAGAGGGTCTCATCCATCTGAATGTACAAATGTCTCTCAGGGCAGTAGAGACTCTTACACCGGCCTCCGTGTCATTATTCTCCTCTTTCTAGAGGCCTCTACGCCTTCGGTCTATAAGCTCCCGTGTTGTCCCTGGAAATGTTTTGTTTTTCTGAAACATATTCGTCAATATTATTAAGGTCTGTTCTATCCCCTAAGCTAATATGCTGACCTCCTGTCTTGAAGATTTGGTGGCCACAGTTTCCAAATGCAAAATTGGAGTATATGGTCTGACAAGGTGATAGAATATTTGGAATCGGGACTGACCTAGAAAATTCAGGACAGGCAGTTGTCATACATAATGGCCAAGTGGCCTAGATAACACACACCACTTTCCCTGAAGCCTGTCTGCATCGTGACAGCTTCATCTGATGGTGTGAGATAGCCTGTCTCTTTCTGCTTTGGGTCACCCAGTTAGTAAATCCCAATTTCCTCTCAGAGGGATGAATCCTGCTGTCAGCCAATTTACAACACGGGGATGATTGACAAGCCGTGTTCCTGGCTCCACCCGGTTCTACAGGTCGGCTTGGCTAGACGCAAAGGGTGCTTCCCCCAGAATCTCTTGTGGCTGAGCAATCAGCTTAGCCACACTGAAACTCAGGCTGGGAAAAGGCAGGGGAAAAGGAAAAGGAAGCGGGAGGCATTCTTATCTTTCTATTGTGGACTGAGATGAAGAGCTGAAATCGATTTGCAGGAGAGAGGGAACGACGAGACTAGTAGTTCTGGTCTTAACTAGCTCTCCTGGGAAGCTTTGTGAAATTCTAAGCATGAGGATTGGCGCTTAGGATCCAGGTGGTAAAGGAGAAGACAGAATTTTGGAGAAAGCTCTCTTCTTGTTTCTGGGTATCAGGCACCTCCGTGGTTTACGGTTTGGGAAGCACCAGGAGAGGGCACCTGCTGTGGCCTGGATGTGTCCCCCTCAGGTTCATATGTCGAGGCTCTAACCCCCACCCATGTGACTGTTTTGGAGATAAGGCCTAGAAGGGGGCAATCAAGGCTAAATGGGCTCGTAAGGATGGAACCCTGATCTGGCAGAACTGGTGTCTCTACAACAGAAGGGGGGACGCCAGAGGGCTTGCTCGCGCCCTCTCCCACCAGGTGAGGACACTGAGAAGGTGGCCATGGACAAGGCCAGGAAGAGAACTCTCACCAGTAACTGAACCCTGTCGGAAACTTGATTTTGGACTTTCCAGCTTTCTGAACTGTGAGAAAATAAGTGTCTGCTGTTTAAGCCCCCCCGGTCTAAGATATTTTGTGATGGCAGCTCAGTCAGACTAAGGCACCCTCATCACAGATTTCATCGTTTCTTTAGAGCACACTGGCAGGGGGGGAGGGCATCGTGGAGAGCACAGAGGGTCAGCAGGACGGCTCTGGAGCCAGATTGAGTGGCTCTGTATCCTGCTCTGTATTCACTAGCTCCGCAATGCTGCAAGTTAATTGGCCTTTCAGTGCCTTGATTTTCTTATCTGGTAAACGGGTCTTATTGAAGTTGAAATTAGCGGATACATTTGAAGTGCTTAGAGCAGTGACAGGCATGTAGAAAGTTCTCAGCAAGGCAGACTTCATTTTATTGCATTTTGCATTATTGCACTTTTGCAGACACTGGTTTTTTTTGTTTGTTTGTTTTTTAGTGAGCTATCCCATCAATGTGGGACTCATACTCACCACCCTGAGATCAAGAGTCGCATGCTTTACTGCTACTGACTGAGTCAGCCAGGTGCCCCTCTAATTTTTGTATTATTTTTGTTTGGTGATCTGTGATCAGTATTTCTTTACATATATATATATATATAGAGAGAGAGAGAGAGAGAGAGAGAGAACAAGATGGTTTATAAACGATTTTATTTATTTTTGAGGGGGACAAGGAGCAGGGAGAGAGGGAGACAGAGGATCCGACGCGGGCTCAGCGCTGACAGCAGAGATCCTGATGTGAGGCTTCAACTCACGAATCATGAGATCGTGCCCTGAGCCGAAGGTGGACGCTTGACCGGCTGAGTCACCCACGTGCCTGTGATCGATGATGTTTGATGTTACTATTGGGATTGCTTTGGGGCACCATGAACTGTGCCCATATAAGTGTGCCGACCCATTGTGCCTACAGACTTAGTGGAGAGATGCTTTGTGGGTTCTGATTGCTCTACTGATTGGCTGTTTTCCCATCTCTTTCCCTCTCCTCAGCCTCCCTAGTCCCTGAGACACAACAGTATTGAAATTAGGCCAGTTAATAACTGTACAATGGCCTCTCAGTGTTCTAGTGGAAGGGAGAGACTCGGGTCCTTCATTTTGAATCAAAAGCTAGACGTGACTAAGCTCAGCGAGAAAGGCATGTTGAAAGCTGAGATAGGCTGAAAGGGAGGCCTCGTGTGCCAGTTAGCCAATTTGTGAACACAAAGGAAAAGTTCTTGAAGGAAATGAAAAGTGCTGCTCCAGTGAACACATGAATGAGAAGAAAGGGAAACACCCTTATTGCTGATATGGAGAAAGTCTGAGTGTCCTGGAAAGGAGACGAAACCAGCCACAACATTCCCTTCTGCCAAAGCCCGATCCAGAGCCAAGCCCTCCGTATCTTCAATTCTACACGGGCTGAGGGAGGTGAGAAAGCTGCAGAAGATCAAAGTTGGAGGGTAGAAGAGGTCTTAAGGAAAGAAGGCGTCTCCCTAACATAAGAGTGCAAGGCGAAGCAGCCAGTGCTGACGTAGAAGCCGCAGCAGGTGACCCAGAAGATCTGGCTAAGGTCATTCATGAAGTTGGCTACACTGAACAACAGATTTTCAGTGTAAATGAAACGGCTCTCTATGGGAGATAGAGATAGAGATAGAGATCTCCAAGGAGATGCCGTCTAGGACTTGCATAGCTAGAGAGAAGTCAATGCCCGGCCTCAACTCGTCAAAGGATAGGCGAATTCTCTTGTCAGGAGCTATGCAGCTGGTGACCTTTAGTTTAAACCAATGCTCGGTTACCCTTCCAAGAATCCTCGGGCCCTAAAGAATTATGCTAAATCTATTCTGCTCATGTTCTATAAATGGGAAAACAAGGCCTGGATGACAACACATCTGTTTACAAAATGATTGACTGATTATTTTAAGTCCACTGTTGAGACCTACTGCTCAGGAAAAAAAAAAAAAAAAAAGATTCCCTTCCAAAGATTACTGCTCATTGGCAATGCACCTGCTCACCCAAGAGCTGTGGTAGAGATGTCCAATGAGATTAATGTTGTTTTCATGCCTGCTAACACAACATCCATTCTGCAGTCCACGGATCAAGGAGTAATTTTGACTTGTAAGTCTTATTATTTAAGACATGCATTTTGTAAGGCTATTGCTGCATAAGTAGTGATTCCTTTGATGGATCTGGGCAAAGAAAATTGAGAACCTTCTGTAAAGGATTCATCATTCTAGCGGTGCCTGGGTGGCTCAGTTGGTTAAGCATCTGACTTTGGCTCAGGTCATGAGCTCATGGAGTTTGAGCCCCTGTTGGGCTCTGTGCTGGCAGCTCGGAGCCTGGAGCCTGCTTTGGATTCAGCGTCTCCCTCTCTTTCTGCCCCTACCCTGCTCGTACTCTGTCTGTCTCTCTCTCAAAGATAAATAAACATTAAAAAAAAAAAAAGATTCATCGTTCTCGATGCCATTAAGAACATTTGATTCATGATAACAGGTCCAAATATCAACAATACCAGGAGTTCGAAAGTGGATCCTGACCTTCACGGATGATTCTGAGGGGTTCAAGACTTCAAGGGAGGAAGTCACTGCAGATGTGGTGGAAACAGCGGAGCCGGAAGCCGTGCCTGAATTGCTGTGATATCAGGATCAAACTTGAATGGACGAGCAAAGAGAGCGGTCTCTTGGAAAGGAACCTACTGGTGAAGACGTGACACTTGTTGAGATGACAACAAAGGATCTAGACTGTCATGTAAACTTTGTTGATGAAACAGCAGCAGTGTGTGAGAGGCTTGAGTCCAATTTTGAAAGCAATCCTACTGGGGGTCACATGCTATCAAACAGCATCACATGCTACAGAGGGATTGTTCGTGAAAGGAAGAGTCAACCGATGTGGCAAGCGTCACTGGTGTCTTATTTCAAGAAATTGCCACGGCCACCCCAGCCGTCAGCACCCACCACCCTGACCGGTCAGCAGCCGTCAGCATTGAGGCAAGACTGTCCACCAGCAAAAAGACTTACTGAAAGCTCAGGTGATGGTTAGCATTTTTCAGCAACAGAGTTTTTTTTTTTTCCTTAAGGTATATACATTGTTGTTGTTGTTTTTTTAAGACTTAATGCTACTGCGCACTCACGAGACAACAACATAGGGTAAACGTGGCTTTTATGCGCAGTGAGAAACCAAAAAAATCATTTGACTTGCTTTACTGTGGTATTAATTTTCTTGCGGTGGTCTGCAACTCAGCCCGCAGCACTCTTAGATGTGCCCGGTTTTGTTCGACGTCAACAGTAACAGGTCCTCACTTATGTCCATAGGCCGATGAGCACTGTGTGCATCCGCGTAACATGATTACCGTGTTAGAATGCTCCACGCAGAAGAAACTGCTACCTCCTTCCTGAAGTCCGTGCTTTTCTCTTCTTCCTGGACAGACAGTGACACCAGCTTCTCCTGCTCGTAGCCGCCTCTGTGTGACAGAAGTCCGGTTGTAGAATGTGACAGGGAAGTGATCGTTGCCACCCCCAGACTTGGCCCGTGACAACTCCCCATGGGCACATCTCATGCATTTCTTCTTCCAGGTGGCAGGCATGAGAATACCTCTAAAGAACAACACCCAAGTGTGGAAAATGGCAGAACCTTCATCGGTCTGGGTCCTTGAGTAATGGCCAACTGTTTACCCTACCAGCAAAAAAATAAGCTTTTATCGTGCTTGTGCTATACATGTTTGAAAGGTTATTTGCTGCTGCAGTTAGCCTAATACACTTCAAATATTGTAAGCCTACCATAAGGATAAAATACTCCTTTTATGTGTCTTCAAAAGGGTTATTTACTCACAGCATTATAGATGTAGTTATTTCTATAAATAAGCAGGACTCGTGGGATTTGATCAGAAAGCACTTTTATATTTATTTCCTACTGCTTTTTTATACCTGCTCAGTGGGAGAAGTCCTTCCTTTCTATGGAGGCAAAGTAGGGAGAACCTCACAATGTTTCTGGCTACTTCCAGTAAAGACAAAGACCTAGGCTTATTTAAAATTGCAAACACAAACTCAGTTTGGCAATAAACATGTCATTTCCTGTATAATAACCAAAGCTTCCAACTTCATCAAAATGTTATGTTTTCCTCCTTCATTTCCTTGCTAGGACCATGTTATAGGTGGAGACCTCTGCCTTGGGGAAAGAAGGGGTGGTCAGTTTTTTCTGTATATTTTATCTGACCTTCCAGGGTAGAGAGGAATGTGCACTATGGGGGTGGGGATGGCAGAGGCATGAGGAGAGATAAGGGGAGCAGAAAACTCTTGATTACTGGCACCATCAGGCCTACGAGGTAGATGTTTCTGTCTCTTTCACGAGGTTCTTCCTAAGTTCTTTGGAGAAACCATATCACTGGCAGTCTCTCACCTTCAGTTCCTTAATCGGGTATATTGTTCTCTGGCCCAACTTGATTACTGAAACTATTTTGTTATTTTGTTTGTTTGTTTTTACAGCAAAGCCTTGGACTGCGAGTAACTTGTTCTGTGAGTGTTCTGCAAGATGAGCAAACATTTCTAATGAAATTCAACTTGATACATGACTCATGTCTTTGCAATAGGAGTAGTACATGATGCCAAATGTCACATGATCACAACTGAGCCGATGGCTCTTCTCCTTCTCTCTCTCTCTCTCTCTGTGGGATTGTTGGTGATCGTCTCCCATGTTCAGATGCTTGGTCTCAGGCTTCGGTGTTTGGCAGAAATCAGTGATTTCTCAGAATGTTGGAAGGTGCCCGCAACTGGCACAAGCGTATTTTCTGTCACTTCAACGCACCTTTGCTTTTCCATGCAGGAGTAAGCTTAGGACTGCTTTGCTTCATTCTGGTTCAGGCTGCCTGCGGATATAGACCCTTTCCTCTGCTGCCTTATTGCCAGTTACATTAAATACAGTAGATGACAAGAGTTGATTAATACTGTACTGTAGTCAACATCCGTGTGAGTGGATACAGTGGCCCCCATGCAGAAAAAGATTCCATTGAGCCAACAGATAGCAGTGATTCCATTAATGATAGTGAAAGAGAGAGAGACACACACACACACAGAGAGAGAGAGAGAGAGAGAGAGAGAGAGAGAATCTTAAGCAGTCTCCACACCCAGCATGGAGCTCAATGCAGGGCTCGATCTCATGAACCATGAAATCCTGACCTGAGCTGAAATTGAGAGTCAGACTCTTAACTAACTGAGCCACCCAGGAGCCCCTCAGGTGGGCTATTTTGAAAAACATCTTAAAAACTCTAATTCTGGCTCTCTCTTTGGTATGTTTTGACATGCCAACTTTTATTTCTTGCTGGCTGGGTGAAGAGTCAACAAGGGCAGAAACCCTCCTTTGTTCCACCACCAAAGCCTCTAGTCAGCTTATCTTTAGCTCTCGGGATTTCCAGAATGGGATTAAGATACCAGCCCATGGTGGCACCCTTCTCCCACATCCAAGCACAAGATCACGTATCAGACCCATTGAGAGTTTACATTGAATCCCTCTCTCTTGACATGAGGTGAAGGTCAAAAGCAGATACTCATAGCACCACTATCCCCAAAGAGAGTCTCATTAAAAAATCTGCATTTACACTCTCTTGTCCTTTAATATATACCCTCAATGTGAGCAAGGAGGTCCAAGAACCACGACACTGGTTCTTATCATTTCCTCTGAAAATTTGCATCTTGATTGTGTATCCAAACCTGGTGTCCAATATAATTGTAACTCATGTAAAACTTCAATTTAACATCCTGCTCCAAAGAGGTCAAGTGTGTTCTATGTCAAAAACTAGGATATGAGGTTCTGAGTCTCAGCAAGCAGACAGCTAGTGAAGCAATGAACAGAAATTAGGATTTGTTCATTTATTCAACATTTATTGAGTCTTTATTGTATAATAGCTTTTGAAAAAGACATTAGAGACTGAAAAAAGTAGAAAACATACATAGCCACTACGTTTATGGAGCTTACAGTCCAGATAGGGAGATGGATATTGATTAATTAAACAAAATGATACATAATTTAAAATAGTGGTAACTGTATTGAGGGACACTATTGGATGTTATAAGACCAAATCAGAGAAACACCTGATTTAGATGGAGAGTTTTTAAGGAAAAGCCATTAGGAGGTAGAGGTGGCCCGGTGAAAATTTTGAGAAGAGTGTTCCTAAGAGAGGGAAGGTTGTTTTCACAAGTCTGCGAGGCTATAGCTATCATAACAAGTTTGAAGAATTACAGGAAGACCAGGGTCCATGTTTCCTTAGGCGCCCAGTCATGCAGCACCTTGGAAGCCACATGGAACATTTTGGAAACCCATCAAAGGATTTCAAATGGGGGAGGAAGGGAATAAGATTTGTGCTTAGAAATGATCACATGAACTACTGCAAAGAGAATGAATTCGGACTGGGA
This sequence comes from Lynx canadensis, assembly GCF_007474595.2. NCBI lineage: Eukaryota > Metazoa > Chordata > Mammalia > Carnivora > Felidae > Lynx > Lynx canadensis. The sequence goes on from NC_044319.2 coordinate 33,690,655, forward strand.
CTAAACCTGGAAGAACACTTTTGTGATAATCTGGAAGAAATGTACTTCGGACCAGGTCTGGACATGAAGACAAATGGAAAGAAGACGGCTTATTCGGGATATATGTTGGAGGTTTACACAAAAGGACTTGGACTTCAATTGGATGAAGTAAAGGGAAGTGTTTAGGGCAAACGCCCAGATTTCTGGCACAGGCGAGAGGTGAACAGAGAAGCCATGGAAATAGGAGCCAATTGTAGGCAGGAGTGAGACAGTATAGGGAAAGTCAGAGGGACTTAACTCCTGTAAAGCCACTGGTCTGAGGGTTAAAACTTTCCATATGCTTGAAGACAAATTCCTCCTCCTGGGAAAGAGAATGCAAGAGAGAGAACAGCCATTTTCGGGTAACGGTTGCCTGAGCAAAATTAGAAGTAACAATTTAAAGCCTGCTTGCGTAAGTATTTTTGTTTTCCGGAAGCCCTAAAGAATGTTGACCATGAAGAAAGGCATCCTGGGATTGTCTTATGTTCACTAAAAAGTAATGACCACAAAATAATGACTGTGGGACCAAAGGATGCTTCTCTACTCCCAGTCCTTCACCCTTTGGAAAAGTACCCTTATTAGCTTTGCATGCTACCCTTTCAGAGAGTGATAGTCTTCTTTCTTGTTGGCTCCCTTGTATACAAGCTATCCCTGTGACATTTGCTTGTCATAAGGCAAATGACAGCAAAATGGGAACAAATTGCAAAACCAATAATAATAAAATTCCACCTATTTTCTTTCTTCCGAGTCCCGTGTTCGTTTCTATGACATTGAGACTCAAGAACCTGGTCTTGGGGGTCTGGTTAACAGGAGGTGGATAAGAAATTCAAGTGTCAAGACACTGAATTTGAGGAGTCCACGGAACCTCTAAACAGAGATGCTAACCCAACAGTTGTCTAGAAGTTTCCATAACTCGGGAGAGAACTATAAATAAAGAGGAGAGATTAAAATGTGGGAGTTGGTGGCATTTGCTCGTCACTTAGAGGTTGCATAAAAGAGGAGGAGCCAGCGAGGTGACAAGAAAACCAGAAGCATGAGACATTATCAAAGCAAGCATGTCAAGAAAGAAAGGGTGGCCAAACGCCTTGAAATTTGCTGAGATATCCGGGAAGAACAGGAACTAACATGTGCACATTGGATTTTTCGGTATGAAAGCCATTAGTGATCTTAGGAAGAACATTAGGGGGAATGGCAGCACCAGAAGCCAGAGGGGAAGGAGCTTGGAAGAAAGGGTACGGAGTGGGTAGCAAGCATTCGAGGATCCCATACTGGAATGACAGAGTCCCTGAGAACATTATCAGAAAATGCGCTTCAGAAAATAGAGCGTGGGCACGAGTCAGGAATCAAGCACGCAGAGGAGGGCCTGGGCGAAATACTGCATCAAAGGGACAAAGAATGATTCGGAGTCAAAGGATCCTTAGTGATCCTTTAATGAAATTCTGGCCCTACAGAGAGTAAGCCGAGCCCTAGAAATGACTTTGTTGAGGCCACACAGTGAAAGAATGGGTGAGCCAGGATTAGAACCTTGTCCGGGATTGGAGTCCCTCCACTGCTTTTTCTGCTACCTGTGTTGCCTCCCTCAGCCTGCTTATTGCCGGCAAGAGACTTGGGAAGAGGACCTTGGCTCTGTTGTCAGGCAGCCCCTGGCACTCCCATCTGGAAGAAACTCATTGGAGCCGACGTAAGTGACCTGTAACTTAGAACCGGCGAGCCAGGGTCAGAAATAATCAAGCCTCAGCCCGGTAATTTATCAACACCTAGAAGCGCGCTTCCGAGGCTGCCTGTCTCTTCCAGTTGTTCAGGCACGGGCCACACAGCTCTCCCTCAGTCCTCCAGTGGCAGGAGGACTTCATAAATGACATTTGATTATGCTCAACACAGCAGCCAGTACACCAACCGCAATAAAGACAGCAAACACGAGCGATCTCCGTAAAACACGGGAGCCCGGGGGGAATGGAATCGAAATCTTAATGTAGAGATCCACGGCCACTAAGGCAAATGACAGCAAAATGGGAACAAATTGCAAAACCAATAATAATAAAATTCCTGCTTGTGCTGCCTGTAAGGCATCAGCTCTCCAATATCACCCCCAGGGAGCAAAGTCACCTCTCCATGGGGTCAGTGGAGGCTATTAGAAGCCTGCTTGCTGGGCTTCTCAGCTGGAACCCATGGTTGCTGAAATAGCTTTGTGTTCGATTGAGTTGGAACCCTCTAATCCTGCCCTTCTGCCTGAGGGGAATCGTAGGCACATTTAGCCTTATTCCCAAGCCAGGAATATTCCTTGAGACATATGAATTCCTAATGTTTTTTGGATTTCTCAAATAGTTAGTTTTGAATGAAATTTTTGAATTTTAATGCTAGAAGAAGTCTTGGAGAGATCATTTAGTCCTTCCCGAGTCTTTTATTCGCAGAAACTGAGAGCCAGAGAAATAGGAGCCTTTGTCCGAAATCACACAGCTCGTGACAGCACTTGAATTGGAATCTGGAGCTTTGAATACACAGCTAACGCTCCCAGGCAGACGCAGTGAAGGAGAACTTACTATTAAACAAGGAACTAAATATAGATGTACTTTTTTTTTTTTCATTCTATGGGAGTCACAGAATTTACCTCAGGGTAAAATTTATTCTTTTGTTTAGAAACACATTTTAATTTTTTTAAAAAAAATTGGTCATAAAAGGCACAGCCTTGGGTCTTGTCTGAAAAGGGGAAGTTAAGTGGACTGTATAAGACTACATAATAAAGAAGTGCATTCTCTCAGGGTCTGGAGGGATTGTTTTGATGTGTTGCGATTGGGGAGAGCGATGGGGTAGATTTCCTCCGGAGGAGAGTTCTGGTGGGTTCTTTGCTTGAAGATAGAAGGGAGGATGGATCAGATGAGTATAATTTGGCTGTGGCTTCTGCAGACCTGGCCAATTTGCGGGGGGCAATGGCCCCCTTGCAAAGGAGGGGGTTCTAGAATGTCGGATGTTGCCCTGATAGTATCCTCATGAGCCCTCAATGACAGGTTTGTTTCACCACGGAGCACAGTGTTAAGGGTGGAACGGACACAACGTGTGGGCTTCTGTGCAGTGAGGAGGAGAGGCCTTCCTAGCATCTCTCTCCCTGGAGACTTGGAGGCTAGAAGTGATAGCAGCATCATAGGAGGAGAGAACTGCATCCCAGGGTTCTAGTAACTAACAAGCAAGTGGGGGCATTAAGGAAAGCAGGGAGGGATGGCCACCAGCCAGGCAGCAACAGTGGGACCCAGACTCAACACTAAGCCAAACTTACTGGGGGGCCCATTCTTATTTAGCTCTCTTTATGTTTCTGCCTCATGGGCGATCTCAACCCCAAGCCCAGTCCGTGCCGTTTCAATGTAATCATTCCTTATACTTAGCTCAGCTGCGAGATCGTTCCAAACAGCAGCCGAGCAAAGGGGTTGTGGTGTAGAGGGGAATCCGGGGCCACTCCTCCCCAGGAAGCCAGCATTTCTTTCCTTGAATCTCCCTTTTTTAATCTGGGGTTTCAGAATGAAAGACCGAGGAGCTGAAATCTCACCTTTTCTGCATTTTGAGGTTAAGATCCCAGAGATATCCAGAGTGGGGAAGGAGCCATGAAGCAAAGTAAAGCCGTTGCAGTCACCAGATACTTGCCTCGGGTCAAAAAGCGGTAGGGATAGCAAAAGAGACGGAGAGGAAAGGCAGGAGTCGGAGAGGGTCCGAACCTCTTTTGCTGGAAGCTTTCTGGAGCTTGTGGGAAAACACAATATGTATTTTGAGCTGTGTACATCTCATTTCACTGTTTAAAGGAAAATAGCAGGCCCAGGCCACAAGGGGCCCAGACGGAGACAGGGGGCCTTGGGGTACACACACACTCAATACTGTGACCTTCTCAAATATAAACATTCCGGGGATGAATAGTTTATGACTTCTGCTGGTGCCTGAGATCGCTTCATAAGTGAATGAATTAGATTTGGCCACAGTAAATACCAACTGTAAGACATTTGCAAGGCCAGCAAAGGCAAAACAAGGCAGTGGAAGTTTCTGGTTGTCCTTATAAGAAACATGAATGTTTTCCATTTGTAGCCCCTGTAATATATATTAATTTTCATGCTGTAGTTTGGGTCTAAAGAAAGCAAAGGATTCTTACTCTTTGTGGCTGATGCTACAGATCGCCTGTATATGATCCCTCTTTTCTTAATAATTCAACTCTGACTCCGTATAGGGTGGCGGGGAGCCTAGTTGTTTCCCAGCCCCTGCTTGCATATAGGGGATGGCTGAAGGGAACAGTGCTGGCCAGGGAGATGTGAATTGAAGTCACCTTCTGGAAAGGTCCCGGGAGGGGTACAGATTCATCTCATTCTCACATTTCCTCCCTTATTTGTTCTTCTACCGTCTTCTAGAATTGAAGCCAGGACACTGTGACCGTGTGACCTCATGTGACCACGAGGATGGCAGATGATCACCGGGCAGGCTGAGCAGAAGCACAAGGCAGCCGGTCTCTGCCAGTGTTTTGAGCTACTGCGCTAATCGTCACCAGCCTACCTCTGGATTTCCTTTTGCACCAGAAAAAGCAACCCCTCAACCGCTTTTGTGAATTTGTCTGTTGAAGCCAAAAGCAAGCCTCACTGATAGAATGGCAATTTTTACTTTCAAGATGCATATGGGGAGGGATGAAGGAAGTAACCATCATGGCAGTGATCGCCTCTGAGGGGTGCCTCGGGCTATCACACTGGTGGCCAGGATTCTCCTTGGATCTGGGCACCCTCAGGCCCAGAGGGTGAGAAAGACTGCCTCCTTCTGGAATGAGAGAGGCAAGTTGAATGTAGACCTCCCAGATCACCTCCAGGATAAGATGGTCTGTAAGACCCGGGAGAGAATCCAGGCTCATGCAGGTGGGCTAAAAACCGTGAGCTGAAACTTGCCCATCGTCTATGCGAAACCTTCAGAAAGATAGTCACACCTGTCTCATGGAAGCTTCGAGAGCATTTTTAGGTATTTTCATGCTAAGCATTCAGTAGTCACTCCACCAAATTTGGTGAGGTAAAGTGCAATTCAGAAGTCTGTTTAGAATTTTCCAGACCTTTTGGCAAATCATAGGTGTGTGTGTGTGTGTGTGTGTGTGTGTGTGTGTATCAGATATATCAGATGAGACCAGGCCACTGAAGGCTCAAGGATATATGATTACTGAAAAAACGTGAACCAAAACTCCATTCTAACAGGGTCAAGTGCCGCGCCTGTGTTGACATTAACTGTTCTCCCTACAGGGCACAGTTGCCATTAGGTTGGTAAAGCCTATGTGACATCTCTACCTTTACCCAGGAGAAGGTGACTCATGTTTAATTTTATAAGTCGTGTCAAATTTGAGAGAGCACAAAGAGCAGTTGTGTAAAGTGAATCAAAGCCCCTTCTCTAGTTCGTTTAATTCCAAGTGATCTATCTGCTTTGTAAATTTTTAACTCTTACAGCTCAGCTTTCCTTAAAAGGGGCATGCTACTGGCTATTATTGGTAGCCTTTGAGAACAGACAGAGCAGCCCCGTAGAACACCAAGGAAACTACCAGCAGTTGAGCAGTTAAGAGAGCCATTTGCTGGTAAAAGAAGCAAAAGTAATTGGGCAAAGCTTTTATGAGCTTTTTGAAACAGTCTGGAAGGTGATGATCTTTCCGACGGCTAAGCTCGGCCTGAATGACAAGGAGAAGGTAAATACACTAACAAATTGTTCTCTAAATGTGTTTGTGAGGTGACTTTTTTTTTTTTTCCCAAGGAAGCATACTGGAGATAAAATGAGATGACCTTTTAATGTGCGGCTCCCAGTCAAGTTATTATGAGTTGCATTATAACAAACACCACCAGGAGTAGTGTCCCCAGGCAACCTCCCTGATGTTGCCCCCCAACATCTAATTTGTAGATCGGATGGAGACCCACTAGAAAGGGCAGCCATCACCTGAACAACCCCCATTCTCCAAGATCTTCACACACACACACACACACACACACACGCATGCACACACAGAAAGGAATGAAAATTGATTTTCGATGTTTTGGCAGCCACGGGAGACCCTCGTCCCTCCAGCAGCATTTCCCATAGAAGACATTACTTATCAGAGCTGGTCGGCATCAGCAATCTCTCAGATAAATAATTTATAGGGGGAACTAATAAAATAATGGAGTACTTCAGGGGATGGTAATGAGCAGGCAGAAGCAGGGCCTCCTGGGGACACTCTTGGGAAGAGGCATGGATCTACAGCCTGGGTGCTTTGCGGGTCTTTCCTTTAACTCTCCGCTGGCCCCACTCCCTGCCCCCCACCCCCGCCCCCACACAATGTCATCTCTTTTTGTATTTTCCTGTACTTGAAACTCGTGTAAATGCTCCTCGTATTTCAATAGCCCGCTCCACTCTTTCCTTTTGGTATCGCCTCTCCTGCCCTAAGGTCTCTTTCCTTCAAATGTTCATAGTATTTGTGTTTCTGTGATTTGTCTCATAGCCCACGGATACAGCCACCTGTTACCCCTTGTATTGCAATTGTATTTATGTTTTGGAGTGTAATTAGACTCTAAGCTCTCTGCAGGAAGGGCACGTTGAATAGTTTCTGAATTCCCAACAGTGTATATAGCACATTGCTTCATATCCACCAGTTGCCTATGTTTGCTGACTCACCTCCGGTTCCACAATCCTTTCAATGAATTGTTCCTTAGGTTGTGTGAATCTAACAGTTGGGGAAGGGTCTACATGTATTGGATTTGGGTGGCGATTTGGAAAAGCAAGGATTTTTGTTTTGTTCTGTTTTTGAAGAAGTATACAAGCGATGCCCAAGAAACAAAAAATATCAGATTATTCTGGAGGAAATTAGCAAAGAACACAGGAGACTCCGATGAGCAGTCAATTAAACAAAAGTTGTCCTTTCCAGAAAGAAGTCTTTGTTCCAACTTGCCCTCGGGCCAATGGAATGGCATCAAAGAGAAAGGGCCTTAAAGGCAGGAAGGAGACAATGGGACCCACCCAAGTGGAACTTCAATGTGGCCCCCAAGGAGGGCTGGCTCCTTTGTTTGATGCTATCTGAATCCTTCCTCTATACCTATGGGTCTTCTTTGCACAGCAGGGATCTGTCACAGATTCCTCCTTTCTAAGAAGCAGTTATAAACCTTTCTTTCTTTTTATTTTATTTATTTTAAATTATTTTTTAATGTTTATTTAATTTTGAGAGAGAGAGAGAGTGCGCGAGCACAAGCAGGGGAGGGGGACAGAGAGAGAGGGAGACACAGAATGAACAGCAGGCTTCAGCTTTGAGCTGTCAGCGCAGGGGGGCTCAAACTCACGAACTGTGTGATCATGACCTGAGCCAAAGTTGGACACTTAACTGACAGAACCATCCAGGCGCCCCCATAAACCATACTTTCTTACAGCCCTGAGCCGGCCTCCCTCCCCATTTCCCCGTAGTCTTTTCTTGTTCAGGAAATCCTGAGGTCTTGGGTAGCAGCCAGTTCTCTGATGCCTCAGGTTCTCCTATGTTCTCTCTCTCTGTGATACTTTAGACTCACAGCCCAAAGCAAGTGCGTCTTTGAGCAGGGTAGTCATGATGGATTCTCTTGGAAGCTGGCATTTGAGCTGAAGCCTAGTGGATAAGAATAGCCAGCTAGGCAAAAGCAGGAGACTGGCTGAGTACCCAGGGAACACCGCTCAGCCTCTCCCCAACCGCCCTCCCCCCACTGACCATTGGCTAACGCAGGTGTATACTTGTGGGTGGGAGAGCATTGTCTTTTCTCCAGAGGTGATGGCGGGAGTGGGGGGTCTTCCAGGGTCAGAGCCCAGGAGAACTTTAGCTGGAGTGTTATGACCAGTAACGAGTGATGATTTGAAATGGTTTTGGGGTGTATGAGATCCTTCAGGAGAAAGAAGGTCTTCCACAGTGCTGAAGCAAGGTAGGAAAAAGACCAGACGAAATGTGGGGAATGTATAGAGCAGCCCCAGTAGCTTAGCCAAGGATTCCCAGGTGTTCAGACACGTGTCTCTTTCCATCCTCACTTTGTGCATTGGATGCATGTATTTTCCCGTGCTCTGTGTGTCTGTAGTAACTGACAAAGTCAATGTTCACAGGAAAGGGCAGTGGGTAACCTATGAGTCGAGGGGCAGGGGGACGGCAGCCTATCAAGTTAAAGAGCACATCACGGCTGAGCTCCAGGAGATTCAGGAATCCTGCCTGGTGTTGTCGAGTGTGACCATTTTTTCAAGAGAAACTTGAAATAGCTGGATTTGCATGTGAAATTTACTCGTTTCCAAATGCTCACAACGAATAAGAAAAAACACTTTGTGGGCTGCAAAATACCCTGTGAGTCACCTGTTACAATCCAGCTCAGGACTGAAGGTGAGAATAGGGCCTCACCGTTATCTCCTCAACCCCACCAGTGTCAGGCACCTAGTTGTCTCAAATATGCATGGGTGATCGAACACCTGCACAGTCATTCTTTAGCCACTGCCACGCCTGGTTCATCCTAGCGTATTTAGTCTTTGTCCGAAGTCTGACATCACGTCAACTTAACAAAAGAGCATCAGTGGAATGAATTTTCCCCCTTTTCTCGGAGGAAGAAATTCTTGTACCCGGTTTCTCTCAAACTCCGTCACATCCCCAAGCCCTTCCAGGCCGTTCTGAGTCAGACTAAGCTTCCGAATGCATTCCAACATTTTCTTTCAAGCAGCCATGACCAAGTAGTTATTTTTTCCCAGTCTGGCATCTCGCAGTGTTTTTATCAAACGTCTTATTAATTAACCTTAATTAATTAGAATTTAAGAGAGCTTTCCAAATCCACAGTAATGTAAAGCTGTCTTCTCTCACTCGTAGGAAGATTCAGTAGAAAGTCCTGAATTCCCATTAAGAGCATAATATTCTCAAAGCATGTCTGTCATGAAGACTATGAAATTGTTCAAAGAGAAAATCAGGAGAAATTGTCTCTATCAAGTGGCACAAGGCTATTTAGATAGAATTACTTTGTCAAGCCAGCTTTGAGCTAAGTTATTCTTTTGTGAGATTTCTTTTTTTTTTTTTTGCTTTGCGTATTTTTTTTTTTTTTTACCCCTTCCCCTCTCCCTGATTCTTGTAAAAAAAGAAAATCAATGTTTTCTGGAAGAACAGAGATGAGAGCCTTTGGAGAACTCCACCTCCTGTTTGCTGCAAAAACATTAATAAATGTCACCAGCAAAGTTGGGTACCAGGGGAAACTGGATGACCTCATGAATATATTTTCTAAAGAGCTTAAAATGTCCATCTTGTATATTATTCGTCCCTTAAAGAGTCTAAGAGCTATTGATTCCTTCGACTGCTGCAGAAAGCAATTTAAATGCACTGAAAGCTCTAAGTACGAATGTATAGACAGAGCAGTGCCTCTTCAAAGTGGCTTCTAAATGTCCCCTTTCTCAACGTGGAGAACTGCTCTGTGGTAAAAGATGCCCCATGGTAGGATAGTTGGTGTCATCGAGTCTATTACAGCCAAATAAAAGGAAATTAGTGCTCCTTTTCCTTACAATGATATTAGTGCCTAACCCTGCTAAAATTTATCTGCTGATAAAAATTGATTTTTATATTCATTAGTCACCATTTGTAGGTCTACCCCCTGGGTTTCTAAAGAGGCCATCATCTGACACCCTTCGTCATTTGGGTACTTATTTAGTTCTCCATCTGCAAGCCTTCAGTGATAGGTACGGTATTCCAGAATGGTACTTAGCATCAAAGTGACATAGACCAGAAGCTAGGGACAGAGATCCAGGTATTATGGGATATTAAGTGATGCAGGCTTATCTCTGGCAAAGAACTTCTAGGTGATGCTGGATCACCTACTCCACCTGTTCGCTGTGATTTCCCTGCCGATACAATGTTCTTTCCTTATCACTTGGAGGTAGTAGGAGGGTAACTAATAAATGTGCTCTGAGATTAGCAGTGTGCTTTGTCAAAATGAGGCAACCGTAGGTCTATGCCTATAATTTCCAGGCCAAAGAAAGAATATTAAATATTTTATCCTTTAGGAATTTCAAGGTGCTTTGAGGCTTCTGGTCTGGCTCTGATGTTTCCCCCTGAGAACCTTCAAAGGTTCTCCATCAGCTCTCAGCCAAGGAATAGGAAACTCCTTCTATTACCATTCCCTTATTCATACTGAGACATATTCGCAGGGCTGTACGACCAGGCCTGTCTTCTTGAATGCCCAGTGACGTGAGGAATCAGAGACATCTCATACAACAGTGAGGGCAGTGCGGAGGGAAGAGCGCTAAGTCGGGACTCAGAAGTTCTGCTCCTTAGTTCCAGCTCTGCTGCTAATGAGCTGTGCAAACTTGGCCGAGTCGTCGACCTCATGTAGTTTCAAGTTGACCTATCGGTAAAGTGGGGTTTATAATAACATAAGAGCGCCAGGATGAAAAACACTATGTGAAAGCATTGTGTAAGCCACGAACAGAAAAACACTGTCACAAGACAGGTTAGTCCCAAACAAATCATCTTTTCCTTTGGGAACCGTTTCCTACTGGTTTCGTCTGGATCTGACTCATGGGCTCCATGATTCATCATTGATCTTGGCTGAAGCTCCTCTTCTAAGTTGTCCTCGTAAACACTCTCACTTCTGCCGGCTCTCTTCCTACCCCAATCTGAGTATGAAAACCCTTACAGGCAAATCTCTCCTTCAGCAGGTGGAAATCCTTTGGTTCTCTCCAGCTACCATTCCACCCAGGTAGTTGCACCACCCATTCCGGCAAACATTAGCAACAACCCAGTTGTCGTTAGGATCCATTCCATTCCATCCCAGACACGTGGGGGTGTTCTGCATTTGTAAAAATGGTCCTGAGTTAGTTGCCAGAGGGTTTTCCTCTGTACCCTTGTACCAGCCTGTTTGTCATCTAGTAGGTGTGTTTTCAGGAACCATGACTCTGCTGTCCTGCTATTTGCTGCACTTTTAACAGGTTGGACAGCAGCTGTACGTCCATGTGAGATCTCACAGGTGACATTGTCTGGCAGGGCAAAAGTCGCTCGGGTTCCCGAGAGTTCAGTGTCAAAAGAGGGCAATGCTTCTCTTTGTAAGAGGGCCTTTAGTCTCCGGTTATATTCATGGACACACACACAGCCCAGACTGACTTTGTTTTAGGTGATCAAGGTGTAGACAACTGTACATTCAGTATTGGTCAGGCCCTGGGTGGGGCTCGGCAGGGATAAAACCATGACATTTGTCAGTCTGTCCTAGCATCCTGGTGATGTCAACCTCAAAAGATTTGGGATACTCCCGCCTTATTTTACTTTCCTATGGATTATTTCATCAAAGCTTTTGAACTTGCATATTTCTTTCCGAGGCACCATCACGTCCACGGAGTAACACCCGCTGAACTGCACTTCTGAGATGTGAGTCTGATCGTGTCGTTTCCCTTCTTAACAACCCCAGTGGCTCTGTCACTCACATAACCCTTGGTGTTGCTTCCAGTGGCTCCCTGAGTTGGAGACCGAGTTGCGGATTTGCCACTAGGCCTTCCCACTTCCTGTAAGAGACCACTTATTTTCATATCCCTGTGTTTCCTTATGCTTTTTTTCTGCGTCTGAAATGATCTTTTTCACCTTGTCTGATGACATAATCTTACTCATTCTTCAAAGCTCAGATCAAATGTCACCTCAGCTGTGAGGCCGAGAGATTCTTTTCTTTTATTAGCACATACTTATGATAATGCAATCATGCCTATTTTTCTAAAGCTGTCCCTCTTCTGTTAAATTTTCCATCAAGGACAGAGTCACATTCTATTTATCCAGGTATTCTGAGGGCCTGGTTGAGTGCTTGGCACATAGTAGGTGCTCCACAAAGCTTTAGGAAAAGAAACAACGAGGAATCAGATATGGACAAACACCGAGTCTTTTACGGGTTCCGATATTATTATTATTTTTTAAAGATTCGAGAGTTAGCTCCTACTTCATACATACACGCAGTATAGTCGGTGGATACTTCATGTGACACGGTTTTTTCACACTCTGTACTCTTAAAGGATTCGCCAACACATCCCCTCTCCACTTTTTTTTTTCTTTCCAGATGGTTCTAATCTTTCTGATTCATTTCCATATCTTGCATCCTGTTGATAATTTTAGTTGTTTTCTCTGGAGCTTTGCAGTATTATTTCATCTTTTATAAAACGAGGACAGGTTGGACAGCCTGAGCTGAATGCAGGATTCCAAGAGTGGAAGATTTATGGTTCGTACAAGGCAGCAGCAATGTTTTCTGCCTTATTACAATATCTTCTTGTCCCTGAAGGCCAAAGGCTCTCTTCAGGGAACGGTTCCAATGTCTCCTGAGTCCCCTTATCAAGTTCTAATGATCACTCAGAGCCCAGTGTCCTTTGAGTTTAGACCGTCTTCTTTTTTTTTTTTAAAGTCATTGTCTTATTCTTGCTCATGTGGAAATATACCTCCGCCCTGTGACCTTCACTTGGGTTTTTCCTGACGTTTTTCAGAGTACATCACAGGAGTTTTCTTTTCCCCATATGAAGAAATTCTCTGTTATCTGCAAACTTGGGGATTTCACCAGATAGTCATCCTTCTACTTCATTAGCTAAACTTTTAAATAAGAGTGATCAAGAGTCTAATATCTTGGTGATCCTACTATTAACATTTCATCACAGAATCCTCATTTACTGCAATCCTTTCATTCCTGGATCTATGCCAGTTCTTTAGCTACGAAGAAAAAGGGTCTCTTTAATTATGTGTTTTTAGACAAAAAAAAAATCACTTAGCATATAATTTAATCAAAGGCTTTTTGCAAGTGCAAGTAATTGCATCTCTTAATTTTATTTTTACCAAGTTCAATTTCTTCATTCAGAAACACCACAAGGATCAGGTAGCTGGGCCAAGTGGGCTGAAGAGTAGGTCTAGCTACTAGTGGTAGCCAGAAATACATTGCTCGATAGAAAGACCAGATAAAAAGAAGAACAAGGAAAAGAAAAGGCAAAACAGTGATGCTAGAGTTTGTAGAGGACAGAGAAAGGGAGTGAGTTTAGCGAAGGGGCAAATAACATTGGCTAAAGTCTGAGAAAGACAAAAGCCCAAGGCTGATGTAAACCAACTAGCAACCAAGGTTAGGAAGTAGATGTAGGTGGTGGAGAAGAGTTTACTTGGATAGCAGCTATTTATTTATTTTTAAAGTTTATTTGTTTATCTTGACAGAGAAAGAGAGACAGAGAGATAGCAAACAGAGAGTGAGAGACAGAATCCCAAGCAGGCTCTGTGCTGTCAGTGCAGAGCCCGAGGCAGGGCTTGAACTTACAACCTGTGAGATCCTGACCTGAGCTGAGATCAAGAGTCAGACGCTTAACTGACCGAGCCACCTAGGCGCCCCAGATAATGGTTATCTTTAAAAGCTAGGATCTCATTTTTTAAGGGTTTGCATCTTCCTTAAGTGCGTGAATCTCTAAGGTTGACTTCTGAAAGTATAGGTTTCCGAGGTACGTTTTTTCCCCCCCACCAATACTGTGCCACTATATTTTAAATTCGCTTCGTTCACTGTTCAATGATTCTATCCTCTGTTATCCAGTCAACAGACACTTACTGGACACCTGTAATTTTTAGATCCTTGCAGAAAACAAACAAGATGGAGAGAGTAGTGTTGCTCCCTGCCCTTAAGGACATCACAATCTAGCAGAGAGGGAGGATAAGACAAATAACCACAGAAGTTGAATATAAGATAGACTAGAGTAAGTGCTGTAAGAAAGGCAAAAACAAAGTGTTATATACAAGGGCATCTCTGGTTAGAAAGTCTTTCCCAATATCACCAATCTCTGTCAAAATAGGACTTTTCTTTCCAAATTAGCTCAAATGCCACCTGTCCTATGAAGTCTTCTCTGACTGCCCCCCCCCCCAACCTTTTGCTGACAACTTCCTTATGACATGGTGTGTGTTTGGAGAGTTATAAGGATTCTAATTCCCAATATTATCTTGGATTTTTCTGAACAGTTAATTTTTTGTAACTGTATTTCTTTTGTCTTAATAGAACAAATTTAATATCTGTATGATTTCATCTTCAGACCCTGTCACTTATTAGACCACATGCTCCAACCCTGACCTTCGGTTTCGACAATATAGTCACTTTGGCTAGAGTCAGAGATAAAGTGCATGTTCCCCTGAAATGACTGGTCCACCATCTGTTTATGATTGACGCCCATACTGACTGATCAGGAAAAGTCTATTCTGACTGGTCGGAGCCCATGCCATGTAAGTTGTTAACTATTCTGAATATCACTCTAGGTGATAGGGCATTCACGGAAATGTGAATGGGGATTCAGAAAAGTAGAAACGCATACCCTCGGTTAGGGAATTTTGGCTCCATATAGGGAAGGGCTCTATGATATCATCAGTAGTTTTATACATACCTGCTCAGATCAAATGACTCACTGATTTGCAAACTCAAAAGATCCTCTTATCAATCTAGACGTTCTTTTGCATTTATGCATCTTGCATAAATACAAATTACGAGATCATACATACGTCTTGCAACAAATACATATTGAGTACCCATGCGGCAGGGACTACTCACTGTTTACCCAAGTCCCCTTCTTATTCCTGGGCATCGCTATACATTTTTCTGCCTCTTTTGCAATTAGATGTGACCATATGGTTAGACTCTAATATGGTATGACTGGAAGGGAGAGGCCCCTTGAAACTATGTGTTTAATAAGGCAGAGTAACCATCATCCTGGGTCATGAATAACGGTGTGGACCAGTGTGCCCTCCACTTTTATCTCGCCAATCTGGCACAATTAGTGAGCAAAAAATAAATTTCTAAGCTATTAAGCCATTAAGTATTGGAATCTATCTGTTATTATAGCCTGGCTATATCAATTAGGATAAGCTAGGTTATGATTTTTTTTTAACTCAGTGGTCTAAACTATAAATGTTTATTTCTTCATCATGTGAGTTAATCATCGAGGGTTTTCTGAGGGTTATTCTGCCATCTTGTTCTTACTTTGTCACTCTTTCTCTGGGGGCCAGCATCATGCAGCAACCACTGTCTGGATCATGCTGGTCACTCTGAAGGAGAGAAAAGAATCCTGAAGAGTCTTTCATTAGCCATTAAACAAACATCCGGACAGTCATACGTGTCAGACTTGGCCATATGGCCCCAATCAAGGCCAGAAAAGACAACGCTATTATGTGTCAAGAAGCTGCAGAGGCAGAATTCAGAGAGTGTCATTAAAGGCCACCACAGCAGCCTATCTAAAACAGCCTACTGTGCGCTAGGTACTATGGAAAATGTTGGCATTTCAAGGTAAATATGTCACAGTGCCAATTTTATGGTTTTACAATGCATTGTCTTCTAAACCTATGGGTCGATACCACCTGTACCTGCTGATTTTCTGTAATATGTTTTAAGACAACAGCACATACATTATCAATTAACTACTGTATTCCCTTATCCCACCAATAATATTTATTACGTATTTATTTACTACCTATAACCGTCTTGGGAGCTGTGGGGTTTACCATGATGAAGTCGACATTAATCCTGCCCACAGAGAACGCAGAGTGTAGGAAACGTATTTATTATCATACTTCCAAGCTACCCCAGTAAATATCTCCCTGGCTGTCTTTTCAATAAAACTAAGGTTGGGGTTTCATTTTGTGGCTTTGCTCTCATCATGTGGGAGTCAAGTGTTAAATTGGGAGAATGTCTAGGCTATTGCCCAAGGCTCACGGAGAGATCCGCTAGTGATCTTCTATCATTTGGTTCTTGGGGCTTTGGCTCACTTGAGGTTCTGCGAACCACAGTCTACACACGGTATGGCCTCCACCAATATACCAGAGAAATGGAAGATAGGGACACAGACTGAAAGCAATGTGCTCTGCTCTAACTCATTCTTCTTCAGGGGTCCAGGCCCTACTTATTTTTGGAAACTTTTTTCAATTTACAAGTCTCTTTGAAATGTAATAAAGTAGTGGTTTTCTACAGTGCAAGAGGAAAAAGAGGAAGGTGACCCAGGGAGGGGAGGGGCAGCCCAAGCAGGAAGCTACAGGCATTCCGTCTCAACTCCAACCAGAGCAGCCTCACTTTTGACTGTTTTATGAATTGAAATTCTACCAATGATTCTATTATTAGACATCTTAATTTCTTTAAAAAGATTAAGTGATCTAATAAGTGGCTATTCCAAAACATTGCAAGGAGCGCAAGAGAATTAACAAAGTCACCTTCCGCACAAATAACAGACCACGAAATCTGGAAGGGACTTAGAATCATCCAAATTCCTTGGAGACAGCATGCAGAAGATCTCATTGAATATACACCCTGCCCTCAAGGCCATGACTTCCCCAAAGGAAGAAGTTAGCCCAGTGCCTTGCAAGCAGTAGATGATCAAAGAGTATCTGTTGAACAAACAAAGGAAAGAATCAGGGTTGACCTTCTTTGTCATGGGTAAGAAAAACAAAGCTCAGAGTGGTGAAGGTTTTGGCCCAAAGTCATACTCTAAAAGCGAAGGTAAAATTAGAAGACTCTAGGGCTTTGCCCACTGGATTATGTCATGTTGACTCGTAAACAGTATTTAAACTTCCAAACTCAATCTTTCACTTCTTTGTTCTGTCTCCACAGCCATCCTAACGATGTAGCCAAGGTAGCCAAAGTTCCGACACAAATGATCAATGGCCTTGTCTGTCTGCTACTTCTGTGAGTATGGGATGTGAACAAAGTATCTCTCTTTTCCGCTCCATGATGCAGAATGTGTCTCACCCCTTCCTATCCCAGCCTCACCAAGGGCAGGGCACACTCAGAGACTGCCGGGCAACAGTATCTGAGGCGCTAAACAGAGGACAGGGCCTGGGGGGGAGGGCAGTTTAAGAAGGACGAGTTATGTTAGGGTTGGGTTATTGCTGTTTCTTCCCCCTTTGTGCCTTCCTTTCTTTGCGTCACCGATGATGTTATTTCTGGGATTCCAGTTTCTCTTTTTAATTAAAAGGAGGAAAAATCCAGTCTTGTTCAAGAACAAGAGGGATGACTCAACGGGACTGCTCGGTGCCAAATGACTTCCTGTAATCACTTCTGTAACAGTGTTTCTTACGGAAGCAGGCCTTCGGACGCAGGGTGAGACTGCACCACCGGACCCCCACCTGCCCAAGTGGTTCACTCCGTAACCCAGCCCGGGGTTGTCTGGTGCATCTGCAGTCATGAACTCTGGCCTGGGGAACCCAACCTGACCAAATCTTGTGGCTCTAGGAGCAGGGAGAGGGGAATAACTTAGCAGAGCTCACTGACTTCTTGCTCAAATCTTTCAGGTAATCTACATGTTAGCCTTTTCAGGCACTAGAACATGCCCAAGGATCATTATTTTTAATAATGTAAATTAGCTCGAAACTCACCTGCTTTAACTCCTTTTTTATCACAGGTAAGAAAACCGAGACTTAAATCAATTTGGCAAATATTTATTGACCGCCCACTGTTTGTAAGGGATTGTGCTCAGCCTCTCTGGTCCAAATGACATTTTAAGGTCTCACAACTTATTGGGCGACAGAATTAAAAACTAAATGTCCTCACTCCCTTGCAAGTCTTTTTTCTTCCATCAAGTCTAAAGTTTGGGTTATTGTCCTAACTCTCTTGCTGGTCTAGAAATTCTAGACTGGTTTGTGATTGAGTATGAACATGTGGGATTTGTGTGTGTGTGTGTGTCTTTTAACCCTGGGCAAGTAGCTAGGAGAGATATTTAGCAATCCAACCTGATAACAGGAAACACTGGAGGCAGCATGTGAGAGTTAGAAAAACACCTGCTTTGTGTTCAAACATAGTTATGAATCCTGGCCCTCCCACTTAATATGTGACCATGGCTCAGTTGCAGCATCATTTTGAGCTATACGTTCTTCATATGCAAATGTATAATAAAGTATATTTAATATTTACCTTAAAAGAATATATACAATATACAGAATGAATATAGTAACCGTATCTTTTACTGTCTGATGCTTTAACATCTTGGTTAAAGCCTTGCTGACCGTGGAGGGATTGTCCCTGTCAGGGTTAGATAGTTCCTACCACCTTCCCTAGGCAAACCAACCAGTTCAGAGCCATACCCCTAACCACTTCCTTTACCAGCCTCTCACCTTCCACACTACTGTTCGTCTGGCCTAATCACTCCAGGGCCAGGCGCCAGACTAGGAGAGACAGCCCTTTGTGATCCAGAACCTCTGAAATTATTTGAACTAGTCAATCTGAATCCTGCTTACCCTGCCTTGTCCATTCTTTCCTGTGGAAACAAGAATAAGGGCTCTTGTCTATGCTTTCCTCTCCTTCCTCTGCCTCTTGATCTTGGTTCCTCCCCTGTGGCCTCCCCCGCCATGGTTTGAGCCTCCGTCCTCCGTCCCCCCTGGGATCTGTGAGTAACAAATTACGTTTTCAATGACAACCCTCCAATCTGTTGGCCTCACTATACCTGAATAATAATAAAACCTATATTTTAAAACACAGTGTGCTTGATAAAGCACCTCGTCCACAAAGGTTCTTGATAAATTCCTTCACATGACATAATGTATTAATGGCCTGCTACGTGTGAAGTCCCTGGGTGCACAGATATGAATAATACCTAGTTCCCTCTCTCCAGGAACCTCATTGAGAATATGGAAAACAGCAACCTGTCAGAAGTGGGGGGTAGGTTGCGAAAATGTCTCTGTGGCAGATGGAGATGTAGGAGGCAGCAGAGGCATTAAGCAACCCGCTTGGGGACACACAGCAGGATGGTGGGAAGGAGGACTCAAGTTCAGGCTCTTCTGACCAGCAGCCCAGGATCTGGTTTTTAGCGGGATCCAGGATTTCTTTGAGTGCAGGGAGCTGGAGCTAGGGAGACGGAGAGCAAGCCTGGTTGCCCACAACAGCCGTCCTCTGCCTCTTTCTGCTACTCTAGGGGTTTGTTCCTGCAGTACTTAAGACAAAATATTCAGCCCTTCTTTGGCCTCCATTCCACATTCCATATTCATTTATTTTCAATAAACGTTGTCAGATTCCTTATTTTTCCCCCTAAAGCTTACAAATAAATTTTTTTCTGTCTTGCCTTTCTTGCCACATTTACATAAAAGCCACACTGAAAAATTTATAGCAGTAATGGAGGTCTCGGGGAAAACAAAACGCTCTGAGAACAAATGCTGCCTTAACCCTTTCCTGAGGAGCAGTGCTGGGCGGGCCGGGCCACGGAGCAGGACTGTTACATGGCAGGGAACACACTGAAGATGCTCATTTCACCGATGAGGCGCTACAAACGGGGTCAATTTGGGGATCCTCGCGGCTTCAGTCACTAAATTCCTTAGACCGCGAAGGATACCATGGAAATAAAAGGGAATTCAATTGCTAAATTTGAAGCTGCTATATATATTCTATGCAAGTTTACTGTTTGGAAACACTGAAAGGATGGGATGGATGTCGCTTAGGGCGGAATATGACTTTGTGAAAAGTCTGCATAGCAATATTTTATAAGGATTATCATCTGGCCACTTTGGAACACAGTACATATAGAATAAACGACCAAATCATTTCTCCTTTCGTTCAGTGAACATTTAATGTGCATCTACTAGGTGTGGGTCCCTCGGGATACAGAGAATTTAATGCATTCCTTGCCCACAAGGAGGACGTAGCCTAGTGTTCATTAATAGAAAAAAATGGTCCTAACAAGCCAAATAAGTTAAATTAGTAAAAATCAAGTTTTTATTTTATACTGTAGCACACACATGAAAATACTTGGGCACATGAGAATTAATTTCTGAATGCCTGGAAGTAAAAAGGATCTTTAATTTATGGCATGTTCAGCTGAGACGCGAAGAATTTTGCAAACCTTCCGTGACGTAGGAAATAATGGCTTCAAACTCCTTGATCAAAATGATCACAGCTAACGTTAACAAATATATATTGCCAGTCCTTAGGATTTTCCAATCCCAGCCTCCATTTTGCCCTCTTCACCTGCTGTTACCCAACCTCCAAAGCTTTGCCGCCGGGTTCTTCTATGTAATGGGATGAATTATCTAACCTCCCTAGAGATTAAGAGAGTTACTCCCACCGAAGGATAGGCTATGTGCCTAGAGTAGGGAGGCTTGAATGTGGTCCTTCCTGTTCCTTGTTGTAGATACATTCTGGTTCTACCTGGAGGCCTAGGCTGAGGATATGTTTCACCAGCTACGGGGAGTACCAAGGGGAGGGCAGCTGCGTATCTGGCAAGGCAACAAGTTTATAAGGGGCGCTAAACAGTCCTGGAAATGTGACCAGGGGCATAAACGGTATTTAACAGGACACCTTTCCGGGGTCGCATCAGATGCGGTTAGAAGGAGGATGGGGAAGGCGCTCGGGATGAGCATAGACGAGAACCCGTAGGCACATCACCCACACCTCCTTGAACATAGCACTTTTCTCTTCCTCGCTGAGTTATGCACGTCTGGAACCAGACATGAGTTACTCTAGCAACAGAAGCAAGGTCGACGGACCCCATCTTTGGGTCCGTGTCTTCATTCTCCGCAGCAGAGCATTCAGATTCTCCTCTGTGCAAATGGCGAACAACTATCTGAAAATACGAGTCCCCATGTTTCAATCTACCCCCGACCGTAGATTGGATACTCGGGGCAAGTTAGTATTTCTGTGTCTTCAAGTCACCTGTGTTTGAACTTCACAATAATATCATAGTAATAGAATAATAAAAGTAATAGAATAATCCTGGCGGTGGTGGTAGTAACTACTACTTGCTGACCTCTTCCTTTGTCTAACGCAAGGAGACTTGGAGTGAGAATTTGGGGTTTTGCCCCCAGCTCTGTCATTTATTCTGTTAGTTAAGCTCTATCCACCTCAGTTTCCTCCTTTTCGAAGTGCAGATAATAATTTTACACCACTTCATGAGGTTGACAGAAGGACTAATTGAGGTCGCGTGTGCGGTGTTCAGAATGTTCTTGGCATGTCATATCGCTATATTACTTTATTTGCGATTACTATTTTATACATTCCTCACAATAGCCTCGAAAGGGAGGTGTTATTCCCATGACGTAGGGAAGAAACTCAAGCTCACGGAAGTTAAACAATTGGCTCAAGGCCAAACTACTGATGAGTGCCAGAGCTGGGATTGGAACCCAGATCTCACCGATACCAAAGCTTCTCTGACACAGCAGCCTGTTAGTGTCGTGTAGTCCTTGAATTCAGCAGTTCTGGGGGCTGAGCTGCCTGAATTCAAGTAACAACCCCACCTCTTTTTGCTGTGTGATCCTGGGTGAGTTCCTTCACCTCTCTGTGCCTTACTTCTTTTGTGTCTAAAATGACATATGAAATCATGGCTTCTAACTCCTTGATCAAAACGATCACAGCTAAGCTTAGCAAATATATAGTGCCAATGGTTAAGGCTTTCCGATCCATTCTTCCATTTTTCGTGTGTCTAATCCCAACCTCAGAGGGTTAAAGAGTGAATATACATGGGGTACCTTGCACAGTGCCTCGTACGTGGTAAGTACTCAAGGTTTGTGATTTTCACTATTATTACCAAAGCCATTTATAAATTGAGAGCTTTTGTACAGGGGTACTATGTCCAATGTTTTTGTTAACCTTGTATCCTTTAAAGAAACACATTCACATTAGTCGACTTTTGTTAAGAGCACGTAAAACCTGGGTTTTGGATATTCTCTGCTATGCTATCTTTCTCGCTCTCAGAACGCGTTCAGACTTCCTTCTGCTCACGTGTCATGACCTCCTGCTCCTCCTGTCTGGTTTGTCAAGCCACAATGACCTCTGTTTCTTGAGGTTATAGGATGAATCTCGTCTTGCCCTTCAAATTCGTCTGTGGAAGCTCTAACCCCCAGTACCTCAGAATGTGACTCTATCTGAAGACAGGGCCTTTAAATTAAAATTAGGGGGGTGGGGGAGGCCCTAATCCAATTTGACCGGTGTCTTTATAAGAAGAGGCTGCTCATGCACAGAGGGGTGACCAGGTAAGGACGAAGCAGTAAATGAGCAGCCATCTGTAAGCCAAGGAGAGGGGCCTTAGAGGAAACCCACCGGTCAGCACCTTGATCTTGAACTTCTAGCCTCCGGAACGGCAAGAAGATGAATTTTGGTTGTCTAAGACACCAGTCTGTGGTTTTTTGTTACGGCAGCTCTAGGGATGAATATTCCCGGCTTCACGAACTTGCTCCGGCATAACTGCGACCTCGGGTCCCCATATGAGCCATTCTACCCGCTAATCTCAGCCTCATTCAGACTACACTCGGGTATGCATCACAAGTGTGGGCACAGACTTCTCCTCCACCTCCCCACCTTGCTTATTCCCAGGACCCACAACACATGCTCCTTCCTCCGTCCTCTGAGCCTCCTTGTGGTGAAGACCTGGGCGTTGGTACCAGTTTATGGTTCTCCCTCCCACAGTTGTGATACAGGAATGGGTTGCTACTGAAAGGCATGAATGTCTTACAGTCATACATCATTAAAATAAACACAATGGGGGCGCCTGGGTGGCTCAGTCCTTTAAGCGGCCGACTTCGGCTCAGGTCACGATCTCGCGGTCCGGGAGTTCGAGCCCCGCGTCGGGCTCTGTGCTGACAGCTCGGAGCCTGGAGCCTGTTTCAGATTCTGTGTCTCCCTCTCTCTGACCCTCCCCCGTTCATGCTCTGTCTCTCTCTGTCTCAAAAATAAATACACGTTAAAAAAATTAAAAAACAAACAAACAAAAAAAACAACAACACAATGTAGCTTTGTTAGGAAGCCGAACAAAGTTCTGATTTTACCCATGGTGATTGTTTTGATATTTGGAGGGAAAAAAGCAAATAGCTAATTTTTTTCTACCCTCATGTCACCTCCGATGTATTTTACGTGTTCTGGAATCCTGAGCACATGTGGATTTTGCCTGTCAACTGATAAAGATTTGATAAGATGACTTCCGGCCGTCTCGTGGTCTCCCAGTTCTGGCATACTTGACCTGCTTCCTCGACCTTCTTCCCACCTTAGCCGCTTAGTCTGGGTTGACCTCCAAGCCACAGCACCTCCAAACCTCCTGCCTCAGTTCTCCCTGCTAGTTTGCTGCCGAGTTGCCGCTCCCCCTCTTGGTGGCAAAGTCCAGCGCGACAGGCATCGGCTCTGCTACTCATTCACCACAAGATTTTGCTTCTACACGCACCGTTTTCCCTTTTGTTCTGTAGAAATTTTGAGTCACTTTAGTGTCGTTGAGAGGTAGTGAGGTAGGAGAGAAAGCGAGAGCTTTGGAGTTTGAGGAGCTTAGCTTTGAATGCTGGCTTGCCTTCTCGACCGGGATCTTGAGCAATGCACGGTCTTCTTGCGGCCCTTGTCACATATTATGACAATCTTAGTGGGGTGAAATAACAGAAATTGATTCTCTCACGGTTCTGGAGGCTCAAAGCTTGAAATCGATGGGTCGGCAGAGCTTCACCTTCTACAGGATCTGGGGGAGCATGCGTCCTTTGCCTCCTCCAACTTCTGGTGGCTGCTTGGCCTTCCTGAGCCTGTGGCCATATCACTCCAATCCCTGACTCCGTGGTCACATTACCTCTTCCTCTTTGCATGCATTCTCCTCTGTATGTCTATCTTATAAGGATACAAGTGCTTGCATTTAGGACCCATTGGGATAGTCCAGAATTAAGCCTACCCTCTCAAGGTCCTTACCATAAACTCGTCTTTTCCCATGCAAGATAATATTGACTCCTTTTCCATCTACGGTAATGTTCACAGAGTCTGAGGTGTAGGACACGGACACATATTTCTAGGAGCCACATTGAATTCACTTCAAGACAGCTACAGTGCCTCAGTTTTCTCATAGATAGAACAGGAATAGTAACAGCCACTTCACAGACTCCAAGTGAAGATGAACTCAAAGGCGTTTAGTAAATGTAGATGCTCAGCAAAAATCCGTATCTCCAGGAGCCCCCCACACTACTGGGTGTAAACTCTGCCAGCCCCCGAATGTCCCAGCCCCACTCCAGCTGTGTTTCAAGGAGTCTGTTACCTGCAGCCCCAGTCCCTCTTAGTTCTAGACTACACCCGGAGAGGCTGTGCCCAAGACAATGGCCTCCAGGAACAGCTGGCAGCTCTAGGCTCATTTCCCCAGTGTCTAGGAATGGATTTGGTCTTTTTGTTAGTACAGGAGCAATTGCAACATCAACTTTGTCTAACTAACCCATCCTTGTCTCATCGACGCATCTTGGTCACCGTCTCATCATTCAGTGTCTGCAGTAGATTTTGACCAGGCCTGTTCCCTGCCGGTCTGTTTCACCGAGACCCGAGTCTGCTTCTCTGCGGCCAACACCCTGCCCTGCAGGGACCTGCACTCAGCCTCTTCCTTGCCTCACCCGCCTCCTCCCTCTGCATCTGAGCCATTCTCTGACTTGTCCGTGGCCTCAGTACTCAAACCATTGTCTGCCTCACCTCTTCGGTCTCTTTACCCTCGAGCCATTCCCTGCCTTATTCCCTCTGCACTAAAGCCATGGCCTATGCTCCCTTGGTGGCACCATTCTCTTTCATCACTATCCCTTGGCATGTATAATTTATTTCCCTTGGAATGTACTCACTGCCTGGTCTGCCTGACTACTCTTATTTTTCCTTGAAACTTATCATCAAGGTTTTACTTCCTACAGGACGTCTTCTCATATTGGGGTAGATGTTCCTTCTCCGTACTTCCACCGTGGCTTTGATCCTCTATCATGCTTGGTTTTTTTTAGCATGACTCTCTCTCCTAGGAAGCTGCTTGAGGCTGAGGGTCTTCTTATACCATTGGCCTCTCTCACAGTGCCTGAAGATATTAAGTACTCAAAGAAGGACTGTTGAATGGTCCTTATGTCAAGAACTATCATCTTCTTAACGTCACGATGCTGAATTCTTTGAATTAGAACCTCTTTAACAGACAATGGGCCCCAATGGGGCTTTAAGGTATTAATTGAAGTTGTTTTAGATCTCCAGATCCTCTCAAAGACCGTCTCTGCCACTGTAGTCAGTTGTTTTTAAACCCATCTCGGGCCGAGCCAAACAGATTCCCAGGTCTATCCTCCTCCTTGGTAGAAGCTCTCAGGACATGATGAAGTGGGTCTGTGATGAATTTGACAAGTGAAAACCTTTAGGAAGTGAAACTCCCCAATCTAGCTGAATGCACTCAGCTGGGAATAAACTTATTCGCTGGGCTTTTCGAGAACCAGAAATGGATTTTATTTTAATTGTTATTACTGGCAATAACATGGTGCTTCACAGTTTACAAAAGTGCTTTCTCATATATTATGTCAGTTAAACCTCATGTTAACCCTTGTGGGTAGGTATTAGTATTATTTTCTTTCTTTCCCTCCTTCTTTTCTTGAAAAGTACCAGGTGAGAGATAATGGTACCAGGGTTAGACTTAGGTTGGGATCTCATCTCTGTTGATTACTAGCTGTATGCCTTTGGAAAAATCCGTTAACTTCCTTGACCCTCAGGCTTCTCAAGTTGTAGGATATTTTAACCATATCAAATTGAAACCACCATTTGGCTCCATCGTTTAAACTTCAGAGATATTTCAGCCTTGCCGTAAAATTGAAACGGAAAAGAAAGAACGCTAATGAAAATGGGAAAAAATTACAAATGATTAAATTGTGCAATATGGAACATTGATCAAGGAATTAAATTGGCTTTAATGGAGTTCGCTGGAAAAATACTTTCTCACCAAAGTGTATTGATGTGAGCATAATTCTCATGAACATATTTGTATCTGAAACGTACTTGGGGGACAAAATGGGGTTGAAATTGGGAGCACACGTAACCTGGTCTCTGATGACCATAATAATAACTGTAATACTCATATTGAGCACCATTTCAAGTACTTTGTATGTAATATCATTTAATTATCCAAAAACCCAGGGGGAAGGGATGCCATGTGGCTCCCTTTTACAGAAATGGAACAAGGTCTGGCACATGTGACTCCGTGATCACCATGATTATTACCTCCATGCCTCCATGCTGACATATTATGGTTTCTCAATACCATCAGGATAAAATCCAAACTCTTTGTCAGAGCCTGTAAGGCCCCTGCCTCATTTGTTACCTAAGCTTTTTTTTTTTAATGTTTATTTATTAATTTTGAGAGAGAGAGAGAGAGAGAGAGATTAAGAGCACAAGCAGGGGTGGGGACAGAGGGAGAGGGAGAGAATCCCAAGCAGGCTCTCACCGTCTGCACAGAGCCTGGCGTGGGGCTCAATCTCATAAACTGTGAGATCATGGCCCGAGCCAAAATCAAGAGTCAGATGCTTAACCGACTGACTCGCCCAGGCACCCCCGTTCCCTAAACTTTTTACCATATTTTTTACTCTTTTCCTTGCTCATTCATACTTATTTCTTGCAGTCCCTGCACACAACAAGCATGTTTCTGCTGTACGCCCCTTCTAGTCCTGTTTATGAAATGCTCTTTCCCTAGACAAGTGCTTGGCTCCCTCCATTCTTTATGCCTGTGACACCTGCCACGGACCATTTCTTGAGACCTTTGTCTCAAGTAACCATTCCAAACTTGGCACCCTCCGCCTACTCTTATTTTTCCCCTTTCACGGAACATGTGTGAAACTATATTTGTATGATTTTTTATTTATTATCTGTCTTCTTCACTAGAGTATTCAGTTGACCCTTGAACAACATGGGTTTGAATGGCACAGCTCCACTTCCATGCAGATTGTTGTTGTTTTTTTTTTTTTTTTGATAAATACAGCAGTACTATAAGTGTATTTTTTCTTAGGATTTTCTTAATAACCTTTTCTGTAATTACTTTATTGTAATAATGCAGCATACAATACATATAAAAATGTGTTAATCAACTGTTCGCGGTATTGCTAAGGCTCCCAGTCAACAGTAGGCTATTAGCAGTTCAGTCTTTTGGGGGTCAAAAGTTGTAGTTGGATTTCTGATTGTGGGGGGTTGGGGAGTAGGCTCCCCTAATCCCCACATTGTTCAAGGGCCAACTATAATTGCCACGAGGGAAGAGAACATCTCTATTTTGTTCATTGCTTTATCTCCAGTGTCTAAGACATTGTCTGTCACATAGCAGGCTCACAAATGATGCCTGAATGAAGAGATAAATAAAAATGAGGTCTTTGTATATAATCACATGTTTCTAAGCGCTTGATCTTTGCTTCTTATTCAAGTGGCTTGTCCAAGGAGCCCCAAACAAGAGGTTTCTAAGGGGGACATACCAGAAATCAAGTCTGCCAGACCCCACATCTCTACCCTGCCAACGGCACTGCCCAAGCTTTCTGCTCTTCATGAAGAAGCTCTTTGCCCAAATCTCGTCCACACACTGGTCATTCTTCTTCCCTTCTTTCCTTTTGCTCCAACCTGCCACCCTAGGAATGACACAGTTAGTGTGCAATGACAAAACACAACGTCACTCCTGTGAATTTCCTTTTCTGGGCAGGGGTCATTGTGTTTTGTTTACTTAATGAATTTTTATGTTTGGATCATGGGAATAATTTCTGGGGCCTGTGGAACGTGTAAATAGCCTGCATCCTTGGAAGGAAGACTGAGGCAGGTAAGGCCTGGCCTCCCAGAGGGCCTGTCTATGGCATTGGTCCATGCGCTGGCTATTTGCTGCTTTACAGATCGCTGATGTCATTCCTATTGACAGGTGTGGCACGCCTCATGGATGTAGTATGTTCAGTCTCCCAGGTGGAAATTGATCTCAATTGAATGACCAGGAAGTTGGATTTACATTGCTTGCAAAAACAGCCACCTTTTCTCTTCAGATTTAAAAAAAAAAGGAGATAATGAGCAGGATGTGTCAATGTTCAGGGAGAGGGATGAAGGCAAGCGAGAAGAAAAAAAATCAAATATTGATTAAAATCAAAGAAACATATTGAAAGCGAACAAAGGCCCTTTATTCTTCTGAGCGGGGAAGAAATCAGAATTAAAAAAAAAAAAATGGGTGGTAACCTCGAGTTGGAGGGAAAGAGGCATGGTGGAATTGGAAAATAGCCTAGAGATCTTTACTTTGGAGTTTTGACATATTTATTTGTGGAAGTGAAATCGTAATGGAAAGAACAGAGAAGAAGAACAAAACAAAATTCCCCTGAATCAACACAAGAAACGGAGCCCAGGCCCCGAATAGGATTTTGGCTTTTAAGTGTGGAGTGTCAATCAGCATCTTTAAAAAGTTCTCCTCTGACCTAGCCCAGAAGCTGTAACCTCTACATGAACCTGTGCCAGATTGATGGTCTCCACGTTCACGTTCACGGGAGCGACTCTCGGTCTCTGAACCATCGGCTAATACTTTTGCATCACAAACCTGCCACTGGGTGGGGCCGAGTGCAGAAAAACTGAAATCAAAGGAAAAGAGGGGGAAAGGTCTAAGGCAGTGCAGAAGGCTGGAGTGGCTACGTGGGAGCGACGCCAGAGGGAACTAATAATGGATATGAGAAAAGAAGGCGGTTATGCACATGGATACAGATCAAGGGCAGGAAGCTGAAAGAAATGACAAGGTGGCAGAAGGAAAGACGGGGAGGAGAAGTATAGGTGGTTCGCTGAACCGACTACGTACAATCCTGCACATCTAGATTTCTTTTGATCTTTTGGAACTTTTAAAAATATACGACTGAATAAATTTGTAGTTGTTTTATTTTGGCAAAGCCTCTTTTAAGAGGTTTTAAGGATCTCTATGTCTTCTGTGTATGCTGCTGTTCACGTTTAAAAGCTCATCCAACATGTGACCGTTTTCTCAACGCAAAAAGGTATTATTTATATTAAATGTGTCTCCTCTAAATTAAGATTTGAGGATCGTAGGGCAGATCTATTTTTAATTTTTTTGAGGAACCTCCACACTGTTTTCCAGAGCGGCTGCCCCAGTTTGCATTCCCACCACCAGTGCAAGAGGGTTCCCGTTTCTCCACATCCTCGCCAGCATCTAGAGTCTCCTGATGTGTTCATTTTGGCCACTCTGACTGGCATGAGGTGATATCTGAGTGTGGTTTTGATTTGTATTTCCCTGATGAGGAGCGACGTTGAGCATCTTTTCATGTGCCTGTTGGCCATCCGGATGTCTTCTTTTTATTTTTATTTTTTTTTTAAATTTTTTTTTTTCAACGTTTATTTATTTTTGGGACAGAGAGAGACAGAGCATCAATGGGGGAGGGGCAGAGAGAGAGGGAGACACAGAATCGGAAACAGGCTCCAGGCTCTGAGCCATCAGCCCAGAGCCTGATGCGGGGCTCGAACTCACGTACTGCAAGATCGTGACCTGGCTGAAGTCGGACGCTTAACCGACTGCGCCACCCAGGCGCCCCCCGGATGTCTTCTTTAGAGAAGTGTCTATTCATGTCTTCTGCCCATTTCTTCACTGGATTGTTTGTTTTCGGGTGTGGAGTTTGGTGAGTTGTTTACAGATTTTGGATACTAGCCCTTTGTCCGATATGTCATTTGCAAATATCTTTTCCCATTCTCTCAGTCGCCTTTTAGTTTCGTTGATTGTTTCCTTTGCAGTGCAGAAGCTTTTTATCTTCATGAGGTGCCAATAGTTCATTTTTGCTTTTAATTCCCTTGTCTTTGGAGATGTGTCAAGTAAGAAATTGCTGCGGCTGAGGTCAGAGAGGTTTTTTTCCTGCTTTCTCCTCTAGCCAAATTATGGAAAGAGCCTAAATGTCCATCACCTGATGAATGGGTAAGAAGTTGTGTTTTATATACACAATGGAATACTAATTGGCAATGAGAAAGAATGAAATGTGGCCTTTTGTAGCAACGTGGATGGAACTGGAGAGTGTTATGCTAAGTGAAATAAGTCATACAGAGAAAGACAGATACCATATGTTTTCACTCTTATGTGGATCATGAGAAACTTAACAGAAGACCATGGAGAAGGGGAAGGAAAAAAACATAGAAAGGGAGGGAGCCAAACCATAAGAGACTCTTAAAAACTGAGAATAAACTGAGAGTGATGGGGGGTGGGTGGGAGGGAGGGGAAAGTGGGTGACAGGCATTGAGGAGGGCACCTGTTGTGATCAGCACTGGGTGTTGTATGGAAACCAATTTGACAATAAATTTCATATTAAAAAAAAAGATTTGAGAATCAATATACAACAGCTATATATTTTGGTGGCTTAACATACAAGTTTTTTGAGGGTTTTAATTTAAATTCTAGTTAGTTAGCATACAGTGTAATAATTTTGGGTGTAGAATTTAGTGATTTAACACTTACCTACAATACCCAGTGCCCTCCTTAATCCCCATCACCAATTTAACCCCTTCCCCCCCTCCCCTTCCCCCTGGTAACCATCAGCCTGTTCTCTATAGTTAAGAGTCTGTTTCTTGGTTTTCCTATGTTCATTTGTTTTGTTTCTTAAACTCTACACATAAGTGAAATTATATGGTGTTTGCCTTTCTCTGACTGACTTGTTTCGGTTAATATAATACTCTCTAGCTCCATCCACATCATTGCAAATGGCAAGATTTCATTCTTTTTTTGTGACTAAGTAATATTCCATTATACACACACACACACACACACACACACTACATTAAGATTATTTTTTAAAATAGTATTTTATTACTTTGAACTCCAGATTTGCATGACTCACTTTGTTTGTTTGTTTGTCCTTACTAGTCCACACTGCCTAATATCTTCTAATACCTGCCACCAAGGTCATGTTTGCCGAGATATGAGGTCCAGGACATTTCCTAACATGTTTAATGTCTCAGAGGCAATAAGTGCTACGTGCCTCCCTTTTAGAAAGATTTTATACATGTCACCCTGTCAGCCCTAAAGGAAAAAAAAATGACGAATTCATAACATTCAACTTGAGTTCTGTGTGGCTGTGTGTGGCATGAAAGGTCGTGTTGCCTACCTTGGGCATGTCCACATTATTTCCTCCCCCTCAATGAGAAAGGAGCCATTGGGCTTTATTTAGGTCATGTAACTACACCCCTTCTCCTATTCCAGGGGATAGTTGCTTGGGCCACAGGTAGACTCTGGCTCAAGGGCAGGCAGTATCCAGCATAATAAAAGGCCTCTAGTATTGCTTGGCATAGAGAGGGGCTGGGCCAATGAGATTCACTTCTTCCAGGTTTTGAATTGAGAAATATGGGATCCAACAGAGTGGGAGTTACAGGAGCCAGATGGGACCTAAACTATGAGGAAGCAGAAACAAAAAAAAGTATGGAGAAGTCATGAGGTAAGAAAAAGTAGAAAGAGTTGCATAAACAATGAGCAAGTCAGTAGGAGGAAAGGGAGCAAACGTACAGAAGAAGAAAAAGGTATGACCAAAAGGAGGTTAGAGTGGGAGAGAGCCAAAGCATAAGAGACTCTTAAAAACTGAGAACAAACTGAGGGTTGATGGGGGGTGGGAGGGAGGGGAGGGTGGGTGACGGGTATTGAGGAGGGCACCTTTTGGGATGAGCACTGGGTGTTGTATGGAAACCCATTCGACAATAAATTTCATATATTGAAAAAAAAATAAAAGGCGCCTTATTGGGGCACCTGGGTGGTTCAGTCGGTTAAAAAAAAAAAAAAAGGTATGACAGAGTAGTCATGTGGCCTTTGAACAAGAAAGAGAGGAATTGACTCCGAGAATCACCTTGCTTCTGATAGAATGACAGAACCCATTTCAGATCTAGCCCACGTTTATAAATGTAACTAGCACAAATCCCTTGCTTACTATCTTAAGGTGTTTCAGTGAACTTCTGTTCCATACAATCAAAAAGAAAAAAAAAAAAAAACCCACCACTACCAAAAGTTAACCCAAATAAAACTGAAGTGATATGGACAAAAGTTACAAGTCATTGCTTTCTGTCAAGTAGGAAATTTAGGCCTTAAATTTCAAGCATGTTTTGTGATAAGGAAACTGATTTCCGGGGCTGTGGATCCCATTGCGACGCACTGAATAATGATCAGTTTGGACCAGTTAGCATCCGGGCAGGAAAGCCGAAACTCGTCCAGGGTTCTTCTAGGAAAAGGGACTTAAATTCAGGGACTTTGTTACAAAATTCCTGGGAGAATTAAAGACGCAAGAAGAGTAAGAAAGAGATTACCTAACGATGAGTAACAGCAGGGAACTCTTACCACTCCTTGAGCTGGCGGAGTAGAACAGAACATGGGGTCACCCAGAGTTGGACATGCTGGTTATTGAGGCTGCTGGAGAATTCTCTGATACTGCTGCTGTGGTTAGGACCTCTGGTACCACTTTGCAGGGCCCCCAAAGCATGGGCGTCCCCCCAACTTGTATCAAGGTAAGACTCTGTATGTATGTAGACCTTGCCCTCTTCGACAGGATTTTCTATGGGAACATCAGCACCTGGTGCCCTGATGCTTAAAGACGATATAACTAGTTCAGAAAAGGCACCAAAGTTCCTTGTGCCAGATCTTCTCTGAGGATTAAAGCATTCCAATAATTTTGTCACCAATGGCCTGTATTGAATTCCTGCTGTTTTATTTTTTTTTCATTTTTTTTTCAACTTTTATTTATTTTTGGGACAGAGAGAGACAGAGCATGAACGGGGGAGGGGCAGAGAGAGAGGGAGACACAGAATCGGAAACAGGCTCCAGGCTCTGAGCCCTCAGCCCAGAGCCTGACGCGGAGCTCGAACTCACGGACCCCGAGATCGTGACCTGGCTGAAGTCGGACGCTTAACCGACTGCGCCACCCAGGCGCCCCGAATTCCTGCTGTTTTAAATATCCAAACTGGCTTCCTGGTTGGCTACACCTGGCAATTGATTATGGCTCACCAGAAAGACGCAACTGGAGATTCACTGCCCTGGGAGAAAAATGTCCTCCCACTACCAAAAAGAGTGAAGATAAATGCGGACGTACAGATTATTAACTCCAGTGGAGGAGACCTCTCTTTTGTAAACAAAATCTTCATTGAAAGACCCTGAA
The DNA here is from genome assembly GCF_007474595.2 of Lynx canadensis. Lineage (NCBI taxonomy): Eukaryota > Metazoa > Chordata > Mammalia > Carnivora > Felidae > Lynx > Lynx canadensis. The sequence continues at coordinate 33,723,461 of NC_044319.2, forward strand.
TTTATGTTGGGTGATGAATCAATCTTCTTCCTTAAGCTATATCCTAGTAAGTATAGAGTAACATACCAGACATAAATAGAACAGACAGTGTGTAAATCATCCATAAACTTTTTTCAGGACCCATTGAGAAAAAAGAAGAAAACAGTCAGCTAACTAATGGGATGCTATGGAGGCCACGTTATGGAGGCGGCCGGTCTTTTGCTATTGCCGTTGTGGCTGGGGTCATTCTATCTGAACCTAGGGGTCCCCACACACCCACATCTACAGATGCTTCTGTGTACAGACGCTGACAGATCCATAATAGATTCTGCCATCCAGTCTCCCCCAGTTCCTCAGAGTCTAACTGTAGTCTACAGTGGCAGAGTCTAAGTGTAAGCCACCTGGGAAATAAGTCTTAGAAAGGTAGGGTAGAGGCTTATTTCCTACCACTGCATTATAAAGGAACTCAAAGAGGAGTAAGAATGGACATGAAAGGCAGCAAATAATCAACCCAAGAGATACACCAAAAAAATTCCTTGTAGTTACAAGACATTGAACTTTGTGAATAGTTAGCTTTTCATTACAGCAGTCCACAACATCATGCTGGTTTCCTATTCAAAAATCCCGGTGTCACGTATCATGGTACACATCCTCATGGGACCCAGGGCAAAGCCCATGCCCAGCTCTGAGGGTGGACTCTGATGAGTCTAAGCCTGGTTCTGGGATCAGTTTTACCAGTGATAGGTCTATGGATACGTATGTGAGCCATTTCTGGTCAAGGGTGGTACATGAAAAAGTGATGGATGAGTTTTTTTCTAGTTCTTTGAGAGAGATGAGAGGCCAGTCTCTTTTGTCAGACATGGTCAAGAAAGCAAAGAGCGGTGCTCGCTACTTTGCAAGTGTGGGAGAAATTGGAATTAAAGTTACCCATGTGGATGGCCACACAGAGATCTGGAAAGAACCAGAGTCCTTGAGGAAATCACTGGGCTACCAAATCCATCAATCATGAGGTCCCCACCCTACGCCTACACCACTTTTATATGAATTAACGTATTTTTTTAGTGTTTAAACCAATTTAAGTTGTTGGATTTTTTATTACTTGCAGCTAGAATCCCTGTAATACACACACATATATTCAAGGTTATTTTTATAATAGTGTCACTTTTTTGCTTTTAATAAACTTTTGTGGGAGATAAAAGGGCAAAATTATATCTAGAATGTTAAGAAGTATATGCAATAGCAAGTGCACTCATATGATGCTGGTCCATTATGCCAACTGCTGTGGTTAAAAAAAATAAATATTATCCATATATTAAGACATAAGACAGGGGGCACCTGGGTGGCTCAGTCGGTTGAGCATCCGACTTCTGCTCAGGTCATGATCTCTCAGTCCATGAGTTCGAGCCCCACGTCGGGCTCTGTGCTGACAACTCAGAGCCTGGAGCCTGCTTCGGATTCTGTGTCTCCTTCTCTCTCTGCCCCTCCCCTGCTCAACGCTCTGTCTCTGTCTCTCAAAAATGAATAAATGTTAAAAAAAATTATAAGAAAAAAAGACATTAAGAGAAGATGCAAAACCAATGTTAGGTGACAGAACCTTTAACCAAGAGATGGACAGATTCGTGGCGTAGTTTCTTTGAGTTTCGTTACCATATGGGAGACAGATTCTTCCATCTAGAGGATGTAGCTAGGACAAAACTGACAAAAATGACATGGAGGCAGGTTTCAGTGCATTGAAAAGTAAAATTATAGTTTCAGGACTGTCTAAAAATGGACAGGGCTTCTTGTAGACAAGGAAACGAGTCCCTAGTCACTGGAGATGTTTAAGCAGAGATTGACCACTCTGGGACTGTGAGAGAGGATGTCATATTGGGGAAAGAGACTACCATCTTTCTTGCCAAGTCCAAGATAGAATGATGCAACATCACTGAGCCCATGAGAAAGCATTGCACCTAGTCAGTCTCCCTAAACGATGAATGGCCAACAGACAGCTCAGCTTTACGATCTCTAGTTGAGACTCCGTGGCATACTTCAGAAACAATTATTTTGAGGGGGAGAAAGTTAAACCCTGACTAGGATGAGATTTTTAGTTGCTCCTGGGTGGCTCAGTCACTTAAGTGTCAGACTCTCGATTTTGGCTCAGGTCGTGATCTCACGGTGGTGGAATGGAGCCCTGCGCGTGGAACCTGCTTAAGATTCTCTCTCCCCCCTGGCCTTCTGCCCCTCCCGACCTGTAATCTCTCCCAGGAGTGACTGAAAGTCGGCACAAACCAGTCCACAAACAGTAGAGAGTGTGTGCAAAGCGTAGGCAAACTACTGTCCACACAGCTCAGCCCGCGAGGCGTGCCTGGAAGTCAGCGCAAGTGCACAATTAAAATATCACAATGAGCCATAGACCCCAGTAGGTAGAGCTCCTTTGTCTAATGACCTTTTTCATCGTGTGATAACAAATACAATAGGCTGGCCTCATAAATCATACCTCCAGAAAACATCCACAGGGCAGACTGTGACACAGTTTGCATATTCAAATGTCACCCCGTTCATAAGAGGAAAGACAAAACACTTTTTTCTCTCTCAAAAATGTCAGCATAGCTGGATTAGAAAAGATAATTCGGAAGTACTTCTAGACAATAATTACCTCTGGCACCTATCTGCAGGGTACTTAATGAATGGGAAGAGGGATTTTTTTAATTTTTAAAAATTATGATTATTACAGTAATTAATCAGCTGCTCAGTGACAGCTTCCTTGAGGGGGAGAAAGTGCCTCAAAGGCCATCTTGCTTCTGTAGGGCACCTTGTTGATTTCACATCACATATGCAAAACATATCCTATTATTATTAGCAACAAAAGTGCTTGTGGAAGTAGAATTAGCCTCAATTTCCTAAATAGTCAGGAAACTCTCACATTTTACAAGTGCAAGGAAAAAAAAAAATCCTAATCCCAAATGCCAGTTGTGAAAAAAAAAAAAAATGTTTCAGACTTGCTCAGCTGGGGTTGTTAAACCAATCTCTTACTCTTAATTACATGCAAAAGGTTCCCGGTTCTAATTATGGACCTTGGGGAAATAGCCCATCTCCCCAAACCAATAACGCCTCATGTTAACTTCAGCTCTTTTGTGTTTAATATCCTACCGCTGGATTTCAGCTTCCCTAGATGATCTGTAAATTTGGCTTTTTCGACTTCATTTTTCACCGTGCTGCTCAGAGCGGGGGCTAGGAGACCTCACTCTCCCCAGTGATTCTTTTATAACATTTCCTGCTACTCGAGTACAAAATTCTCTAATCTAAGCTATCTACATCAGAGGCAAGTTCTTCCCTGAAATTCTTTCCTCTGCTGCTCTCCTACCTTTCCTCCCGCTGCGCACAACCCTCCAGTTCCTACATCAAAGGCCCCTGGAGTGCTGTGAATACAACGTTCTTGTGGGGGACTTCTCTGCACAGGTGTGGAGGTGAGAGATGCTTCCGGAGGTCAACGGGCCAAGTGCCTTCTCATATGTGGACCCTGCTGAACAATCTGATGGCCAAGCATGAGCCGGCTAGACACTTCGAAGCAGAGACCCTTAGTACTAAACTTTAGAGAATGTTTAGTCCAAACCCCTCAGTTTTCAGATGAAGAGGCTGAGATTATAGGAAGGAATATAAAGGGACTTGTTCACACCACAGTAGGTGTGAGGAACCATGCCAGTAGCTCTACAGACCCCATAGCTCGCGCTTGGGATTTATTGTCCAGACCCTCGACGACTCTCTGTTCCATGATCCCCTCCTCCAGCTGAGAAAAGGTAAACTCACATGACCTAGGAGTGCACGACTCGGGCCCCCGGATCCTCCCCTCGTCTTTTCTGTTAAAGAATATTTGGGCTTCGTACATCTAAGTTCTTTCAACAGTGAAATGGGAATTATAATACTCACTCTTACCGTGTTATTTGTTAAAAGGGAGGAAAAGGGAAAGGGGTGGGGAACAAACCTGAAAGCGTCTTTGATGAGTGAAAAATTGAAAGGAATTACTTTCCATACATTTCGCAAGTACATCAGATCAGACCATCTCTAACATTTTAGAGAATATTTTTGGGTAAATCTCATCCAAAGGTTTTCAGCAAAAAAGTACTTTGAAATTAAAATGAGGATGAAATCTTGTAGCATGTGGATGTGTGCATACTCTCTAAAAAGGAAGTTGGGCTGTAACATTTTTGCACTTTTATTTATTTATTTTTGAGGGAGAGAGAGAGAGAGCGTGAGGGGGAGGGGCAGAGAGAGAGGGAGACACAGAATCTGAAGCAGGCTCTGAGCTGTCAGCACAGAGCCCGGCGTGGGGCTCGAACCCACAAACTGTGTGATCATGACCTGAGCTGAAGTTGGACGCTCAACCGACTGAGCCACCCAGGCGCCCCTCATTTTTTTGCTTTAGATGGAGCTCGTATTTACTCTTTTCCACATAGCAGGTGCTCAGCTCAGCACATTTGAGTGAAATGAGTGAATGTTCTCTTTTTTCATCACCCAAACAAATCCTACCCACCCCTCAAGTTTCATGTCAAGATTCACCACATGACTTCAGACCCGAGTTATTTTTTTCCTTCCTTTCCATTAATGTCCACTATGCCCTGAGTTATTGCTTTGCAACCTACAGGCAAGCTCTTGTTCATGGACAGTGGTCTATTGCAATCTACCTCTTTGATATGTGTTCACATCAGCATTTGGAGGAAATTGTGAGTTCCATAAGTACAGAAGCTATGTGTTGTAGTTCTCTTATGCACCCACAGCAACTGACACAGAGCTCATTTGTAAGCAGAATCACAGATGCTGGAATTCATGGACTGTTATTCACACTCCAGTCTTCTGTAACATGTGCCTATACACACACGGTAAAACCTTGGATTGCAAGTAACTTGCTCTGCGAGTGTTCTGCAAAAGAAGTGAACATTTATAACAAATATTAACCTGATAAACCAGTGGTACCTTGCAACACGAGTGGCACGTGACGATGAACATCACGTGATCGCAAGCGAGTCAATGGTGTTTCTCTCCCTCGTGCTGCGGCATGGTGGGTGATCCTCTCCCATGCTTGGATGCTCGGTCTCAGGCCGCGGCGTTTGGCAGAAATCAGGGATGTTTCAGAATGCTGGAAGGTGCCCACAACTGACGCTATTGTATCTTTGTCATTTCAAAGCACCTATGGACAGTGTTTTGCTTCTCCATGTAAGAAGAGTAAGCTTAGGAATGCTTTGCTTCATTCTAGGCCAGGCTGCCTGCAGATACAGACCCTTTCCTCTTCGGCCTTATTGCCAGTTACATTAAATACAGTATATGACAAGAGTTTATTAATACTCTAGTCAACATCCGTTAGTGATAGTGAAAGTTGTCCTATGTAATAACCCTCCTCTCTCTTGTCTCCCTCATACCAGCCGCAAAGCTTTTCAAGGATAAGTGTAGGTCAATTTGTTTATTTTTCTTTATATTTTGTATTTTCTTTATTATTTTGTTATATTATGGCATTTTAATCATTTTTACATGAATATTTTTGGGTTGGGGGAAGAAGCATCTGAGTTTCCATTATTTCTTATGGGGAAATTCGCTTTTTTTTTTTTAATTTAAAAACAAAAAAATTTTTAAATGTTTTATTTATTTTTGACAGAGAGAGAGAGAGACAGAGCATGAGCGGGGGAGGGTCAGAGAGAGAGGGAGACACAGAATCCGAAGCAGGCTCCAGGCTCTGAGCCATCAGCACAGAGCCCGAGGCAGGGCTCGAACTCACAGACCGCGAGATCATGACCTGAGCTGAAGTCGGACGCTCAACCGACTGAGCCACCCAGGTGCCCCGTGGGGGAAATTCGCTTTGATATACAAGTGCTTCGGATTACAAGCATGTTTGCGGAACGAATTGTGCTCACAAGCCAAGGTTTTACTGTACGTGGACTCTATGGGCTATAATTTGTGTTAAATGTTTGTTTGCCAACTCTTAGGTAGATAGGTGGCAGCTAACTGCTAAGAGATTTCTGTCCTTCCAGGGGCAGTATATCCCTAAGTCACAGATGAAACCACATATGAAACAGAGCCATGAAATCTATCTGATCAGAAATCCAAAGTTAGTTAGCGGATGAGAAATGGTTAAGTAGAAGTGAGCAAACTGATGAATCTTCTGTGTAGAGACCAGGACACTTCTAGTTTATTCTAGAAAAGGTGGGAGAAGGATTCTAAGAACTAAATATAGATTATTTCTTCTTTGGATGGTTAAGAGTGTTTAATGGGAAAATTTAGCTTGGATTGGGGATAGAGGAATGATTTAAATCAATAGATTTGCAATGAGTGACTAAATCCAGAGGCAACAAAAGGAAAGACTGATTTTTTTTTTTAAAGTTTGCATCACAAAACATACCATAAGCAAACTGTTAGCTTGGGCAAAAATATTTGCAACAGATAACACAGACAAGGAGATAATATCCCCATAAATAAATAATTTTTAAAATTGAAGAGAAAAGGACTGAAAACTTGATAGAGAAATGGAAAAAAAAAGGCACACAACGGTGATTCACACAAAAGGTCTTCAAAAAATGAAAAAATGTTCAAGCTTGCTCACAATAAATGGCATACACATTAAAACAACTCTGAGATGTTATTTCTCACCAGGCACAGACTAGTAAAAATTAAAAAGAAAAAAAAAAGACAACACATTCTGTTAGTGAAACTATAGGAAAACAGGCACTCTCATTGTCTCTGGAGGAAAATTTTAGCTGAATTGTAACATTGGCTAAAATTTAGCTAACATGCAGCTAACAAAGCTACAAATGCACTTGCTTTCTGGCCTACATTCCCATGGCTAGGAATTAACCTCTATTAATAGAAAAATACACATGCAGAAGGCTATTCACTGTAGCATGGTTGGCGACTACAAAATATTGAAAATGACCCAAGCGTCCAGTCATAGAGTAGTGGTTGTATAAACTCTCTTACATCCACACATGAAGAGCTAACATGGCCATAAAAAAAATGGGAACAATCTCTATAGGGTGATATGAAATGAGTTCCAGGGCATGCTGGTGAGTAAAAAAGTAAAGCGTAAAAGAAAATGTATGGTATGCTACCTTTCTGTAGGAAAGAAGACGATATAAGTAAATGCACGTGTCTACTCATTTGTGCAAAAGAAATAAAAGAAAGGTAATTCACAAATTAAGGAAATTGACTACTCGGTAGAAGGGAGAGGCAATGGGGAATGGGCGAAACGAAGGGATATTTTTTTGGGGGGGGACATTTTTTTAAAAGTGGGATTGGGGTTATTGGAGTGACAAAGGAGTTTACTTCTCTAAGCATAACTTCTGGCTCTTAAAATCATACTAATGCTTCATACACCCTTAAAATTTCACCCAAATAAACGGACCAACCAGGATGGGGATGAGGGACCCAAAAGAGAACACACACAAAAATAACGAATTAACTTAATTCTATAAAGTCTATAGCAAACACATAACAAAAGTGCACTGAAGAGGGTAGAGAAGAAAAGAAATAACTTGGGTAAGCAGTATCTTGACTGGATACTGTACGACTACAGGCAAAAAGAACCGTGCATAAATACTGAATTTCATCAGCTAATTTGTTTCTTATTGGGATATGAGAATTTAATGATTCTAAAACAACTTTAGGAGTACACCAGAATCAATGACAGAAGTAAACATGCAGAATAAATGAGAGCCAGCTTGCTTGCCTTTGGAGAAAGAAGTTACAAATAAAGGGAGAAAACGAAAATAAACTCCGTGGAAATGAATTGAAATCAGCCATCAGTATAAACCCATGGTTTGTATGTGTAAATATATATATATATTTTATATATATACTACTATATATATTACTATATATAGTAGTATATATAAGTATATATATATACTATATATAGTAGTATATATATACTTATATATATATAGTATATATGTACTATATATATACTATGTATATACTATAGTATATATACTATACATAGTATATATATATACTATATATATATAGTATATATATATATATACTATGTATATACTATAGTGTATATATATAGTATACATATAGTATATATATACTATACATAGTATATATATAGTATATATACTATATATATATACATAGAATATATACTATATATATACTATATATATATATATTACTATTCATATGTAGTATATAGTGTATATGTACTATATATATATAGTATACAAGTATATATACATATATACACACACATATATCAACCCACATCCATATGCACACACACACAGATAAATACAGATGCTTGTGTCTATGTGGATTAACATACATACATGCATATTTTCTGTTCCATCCACTGAGAAATTCTAGAGGCAAAGACACTCCAATCACCATGAGCACACCTACTGATCAGATCTTTTCTAAACACCATTCTCTGAGAAATGTTTGATACCAGGTCTGGGGCAGGAAAAGAAAAAATCTGAGCTTGGGGCATCTTGGGACGCCACAAAGTAAGAAGTGCTCAAATAAGAAAGGAGACTTTTCATAAAAGATAGTGAAAACAACTCGAAAGATCTCCTAATGACCAAAGTTGGAAATATTTCAGCATGAAAATAAACAATGACAGTGTTGGATTTTAACCAATAGGATAAAATCAATATCCATAAGTCATAGTGACATAAATATTTGAATAAATAAATAGCTGGGGAAAACCGACAGCTCTTTCTCGTACCAAAAATTCAATGAATACATGTAGAAGGAAATAAAATAGAAAAGCACCATTAGGCAAACACCAAAGTAATAATCGTTGTGAACAAGATCCACTAATTGATGCTAAAAATAGTGGGAAGAAGTCTGAGGAAAAACAAGGCATTTTCACAATCTCTATGTATCTCCTACAGATGTTTGGTAATTGCAAAGGGGAAAAAAGGTCACTCTACTGAGGAAAAATCTAGCAGCACACCATCTTGACCAGGTGATCAAGGTTAATATCACCAGTTACAAGACATATCAACAAAATGGGGCTCTTGAGGAGATCATGGAATCATTTCTGTAGTGTTCTTGCCAACACCATTGAGAAAATTTGTATACGATCTACAGTTTAGTTAATATTATTGAACCAGGGTTAACTTTCTGGAGTTAATAATTGTACTGCAGTTATATAAACAGTTAACAATAGGGGAAGCTGGAGGAAGGGTATGTGGGAATTTGCAACTTTTTTGTAAGACTAAATTGAATTCAAAACAAAAATATAAAAAAATGTATATGTAATTGGTGCCTACATTTAGCCATCTACTCTAGTCTGGTCTCCAGCCTCATAGCCACCAAATTAGCGCCTAATCAGTTCTGGTACTTTCATAGTATCATTTGCTTGACTTTCTGGTTTTCCTCACACCCCCCCACCCCCCGCACCTGCTCTCTGCTTTGTGTGTGTGTGTGTGTGTGTGTGTTTTGTTCTCTGTCTCCTTTGCAAATTCATTTTTCTCTACGCAGACATTAAGTGTTCCAATTCCTTCACCTTTGATCTTTTTTTTTTTTTATCTTACTCTACCCTTTTTTTCTTAAGAAATCACATCCAAAGTTTCCATTACCATGTAAATCTAGAAGATTCACAATTTTTGTATCACCAGCCCAAATTTTGGGGGGAATGGGATGCAGTGGAGGATAGATCCATATCTACACTACTTGAAATCTGAATTTCTTGATGGCCCTTCAAACTTAGTATGTCAAGAACGAAGCTCATGACCTAGCACTCCCTCCCGCAGTGGTTTAAAATATGTCCACAAATTATTTGACACACCCTTCCAAAGTGGAGCCTGATTCTACTGTAAGTGTGGGTTGGACTTAGCAACTCACTGACGTAGAATAGAGAGAGAAATGACAGTGTGTGACTTCAGAGGCTAGGTCATAAAAAGCACGTCAGTTCCTTCTTTCTGTCTCTTGCTTGGATTACTTACGCCAGGGAAGACAGCTGTAAGGCCCCTCATGGAGAAGTCCACGTGGTAAGAAAGTGAGACCTCCAGCCATCCGCCACATGAGATAGTTTGTAAGTAGACTCTCCAGCCCCAGGCAAGCCTTCAGATGAATGAAGCCCTGACTACCATCTTGACTGCAACATCCTGAACTAAAATCCTCCAGCTTTTCCCAAATTCCTGATTTCTTAGAAATTGAGATAATAAATGTTTCTATTTTAAGCCTCTATGTTTGGGCCAATCTGTTATGCAATAACAGTCTACTCCCTCTTCCCACCTGTTGGAAGCCGAGCTATCCCAGCCTGAGTGGCAGGGCCCGGGCTGTGGACGGATTGGTGACTGCAGGGCGGCTCGCCGACAGTGAAGCTTCTTGTACTCCCACTTTTAGGTAATTTGGCCTTATAAGTACCTGGGGTATTGTTCGTTGGGGAATTGCCCTCGGCAGGCCCCCTGGGAAAAGAACCATTAGGGAAGAAAATAAGGTTCCACAAGAAATTGTGCGGCCTTGCGTTTAGCCCTTGCCATTCCCCATGGAGACTCTTCTACTTGCAAGAAGGATAGCCTCATGCATTTGCCAGCAAAGGCGGCCAACGAAGGAGAGACATATGGATCCGAAAGCCCCACTCCGGTAACTAAGGAGGGTAGCTATGGACACAGGTCACTCTGACCCCTAGGACCACCTGGCCCCCAGGAGGCATTCCAGATGATGATTGCACCTAGTCGGTTAAGCTACAGAATTGGTTCCTAGGTGTGTTGCCTCTCTGAGAATGTATAAGGCGTGGGTTCCTAAGGCCCTGTTAGCCCCCTCCTGGCACCTCGGACCCAGGTGAACACTTTTGTTCTTCAAAACCACGAATGGTTCAGGGAAACAACGAAGAGGTCATGTCCCTGTAACTGTTCCACTTGAGGTGTTGAGAGATAAATGACCTTTCATGAAAACAGCAAAGCGAATACTTTATAAATTACAGATAAACATAGATACATAATAAAAACAATAAAAGAAATCGATCAATAAGCAAAGGGCAGGAGGGAACGTTATGACAAAACAATCATGTTATTCCTTATTGGGTGATTATACAAAGGAACAATTTTAAAATTGGGTAATGTTAGAAAAACATAGGTGACGTATGTTACAAGAAAATCACTAGCATATATAATGCCACGTTTTACTGCAATAAATCGGCCAGTTCAACGCACTGCTGTTGCCTGTGTCCATGACCTGAGCTGAAGTTGGTCACTTACCCAACTGAGCCACCCAGGTGCCCCCAAGATGATCTTTTCAAAAAACACTCACTGATCACCAGTTCTAAGCTGGAAGCATTAGCATGGGTCCCCAGACAGACAGAACTCTCCCAGAGGCGGGGACAACAAAGAGAGTGCAGTGAGAGGACAGTGGCTTCTCCTAAGCTTCTCATTACCTCCACCCTGAACAATGTCAAAGTGCACCATTTAAGGACGGGGAGAGTGGCCTTTCATCAATTTGATTGTTACAGCTGATTCGGAGCTGTGACGTGCGTGGCTCAAAAAAAAAAAAATCATACTCTCAAATTGTTTTCAAATGTAATACATGCTTATGTTTTACAAACTTGGAAACTGTGTACAGTTTTTAAAGAGTGGGAAAAATCACCTTTAATGTTACCGTACTGAAATTTTGGCTTATTTCTTTCAAACATTCCCCCCCAGTGCTCTTTAAACCTTATTAAGATTGTTCTGTATATTGATGTAATTTTCTATTCCACTTTTGTGCTTCAGGTTATAAGATTCTTTCCATATCATTAAAAACTCTATGCAAATATCATTTTAATAGCTGCTTCCCCGTCTATGATGTTAGAAATTTCGTTCTGAAATTCATCTTCTTGCCCAATACGAAAATGAATTATTTTCCTTTTGGGGCGGGGGGGGGGCAGTAGCAATCGTGGTAGTGTTGGGGGTCTGCTTCCTTGGTTTCATGACACTTGGAGGCTGCTGTTTAAATATTCAACCAAATTGTGTTTCTCGAGCTATGGCCTCAATCCAAAAGGGAGCAGCAAATCTGCTTGGTGATTCCAGCACTTTCTAACAATATTTACTCCTCGAGGCTTCCAAAGCTAACGCACTCTTGGTTTTCTAGTGGATAAGCCGATAATGCCTCTAGGATGTCGCTCAGGTCAGACGCCTTGAGAGAAGAAGAAGGGAAAGTCAAGGAGCCCCAGAGAAACTATGCTGAAGTATGCAAACACATGTGGCCCTCAGAAAACCCAAACCTAGCTGCCTGTCTTTTCATTAGAATGTGCAATGATTAGTAATCCATAATTTATGGCTCGAATTAATTCTTCCCTTTATCATGGAGAAAGACTCACCCAAGCATGCTACAATGACAAAGCTCCCATACACTGCTCCCTTCAACCCCTGGATTTCCTGGCCGGGAAGTCATTTTGCAAAACCCATTAAGCTGGCAAAATATCCAGAAAGACATGCCTCCCCCATTCTGCTTAATTTCATGAAGAAATGGAATGAAGAGAGAGAGAAAAAAATCCGATCGTGTCATTTAACTGAGGCCACGTCTCCTTCAAGAGGATCCCTTTTGGGCCTGTAACTGCAGCCAAGGCACGTTCACGAAGAGCAGATACTCCACCAAAGCTTTGAGGCTGGTCCCAGGAGGAAGAGGAAACGGGGTCAGGAAATCAAATGGCTCTCCATAGCATATCTCTGCATGTTACGCACCTTCCCAGTGCATCACTTGGATGGCCCCCAACCAGGACACTTTCTCTCTTGGAGCCTGCTGACCACATCCAAGTGTAACCAGATCTTTGGGAACTTCGCCAAGGGTCTTCCCATAATCTGGCTGTCGCCCTAGGTAATGGGAGAGTGGACATTACCTCGTGACTAGGGCTGGGCCCAGCAGGATGCTAACCTGTAGTCTGCCTTTCTGGATGACTTGAAATGATAAATTTAAATTTAGTTCATATTTATTGCGAATCTACTCTATACCAGGGATTTATTAATTCATTTAGTGCTCACGACTCACTGAGGTAGGTGCCACTATTATAAATTAGAGCCGACATTCCAGACAGCAGAGCCCCTGTTTTGATTTCTGCTATATCTCCATATAGAACTCCCTTGGCATAGAGTAGGCACTCAATGAATACTTGTTGAGTGAATACTTTTTTTTTTTTTTTTTTTTTTTTTTTTGCACAAGAGAAAAAGCCTGAGGCACAGAGCTAGTAAGTGGCAAAGTAAAATTCAATCCTTTCCATTCTGGTTCCAGAGCTAATGCTGTTGAGTGTCAGTCAGTGGTGAGTCCTTGACTTCTGCAGAAGTTTGGTTTTATTTCCTTTTTAGCAGAGGGATAATCCTATTCAGTGTCCTCAAAATATTTTCGAGTTCAAGATGCAAGGTAGGTACCAGGTGTTAATTCCTCCCGGCATGGACTTGGGACATAAGACAGGTGTAGCCAGTGATTGACGACAATATTGCCACCAGTGTCACTCAAATGATCATGGCCTGCTTGCAGAGGAGACATCTATTTCTCTCCACCCTAAGCCCCTCCTGAATGTTCCGAGTCCCTTTCTTATGACAGGCCATGTCAACCTGCAGATGCCTCCACCCACAGGCGAAAGAAAATGACCCATTTCTGCAACCACAAGGACAGACGCCCTTTCCCACTGCCTCACCTTTGTTCCATTGCCCTCTCAGGTTGGATTTATTTTCATTTCTTTCTGATCTGCAGATTGATGAAAATCTTTCGTCTTCTCCAAGGCTGCCCGAGCCCCAGACTGTGGCCCGGGCGGGCCATGTGAGAGCAGAGCCTGCAGCCAGAGCTAAGAGAGGTGTTATTTACATATTTATTAGAAATTCTGTCCTGCTGGCAAGAGACGCTCACTTCTGACTTTAATTCCGATAAGTAAACAACCCCATTGGCAAGGAAGAGGGGGAAAACAAACCAGAGTAGTTTGCACAAGATAATACAGTACAGCGGAAAAATATCCGTAATGCAAAACCATTTGCAGTGCAAAGCAAGAGAGAGAGAGAGAGAAAAAAAATCTATCTCCATAACCTAGCTTAGGTTAAATACTCCAAAAGCAATAATTACAAAGTAATTCAATTATATTTGGTATCAGTTGCCTCACAGGCCAGTGGAATGACAATTAATCCCAGGGTGTCCTCTTTTTTTTTTTTTTTTTTTTTTTTTTTTAATACTTGTGGTTTGTTCAGAATTGCCCTCCAGCAGTTAACCACACTCTGCGGTCCTCTGGCTGATCGTGTCTCTCTTCTTCCTCATTCATTCTGGCCTGATAACGCCCCGCACCAGGAAGCCGTTCTGCCAAGTTCAACCTTCTCTGACCCCACTCTCACACAGTCCGGCATCCTAACATTATGCTTAGGTGCCCTCCTGCTTCGCCTTAATTATATTGTATCGTGAGGATTGCAACAGTGGGAGAGTTTAGTGGCCTATGGCTTTCTCCTAACGTTCAAAATTGAACCCACATCATCATCCCCGTGACAACGCAGTGAATTAAATCTTTCTCAGCATAGCATGTCTAGCTATTCCCAGAAAAAAAAAAAAAATTACATTTTAGGAACATTAAAATGGACTGGCTTTAATCCACAATAGCAAAGGAAGGAAGAGATATGGCTGAAATCCTGCCTGATGTTCTGACCTGAACTTACTCTGCAGATAAAATCATATGGAATTCTCTGCGTTTCTATAGCTTCTTTCAGTCAGGGATTGCAAGGTACTTTACACATAGTAATAAGTTCCACAACCTTTCTCTGATGCTGCGCCCTGGCTCCAGGAAGGGTTCGCACATCAGAAATTGGCAATGATGGACAGAAAGGGACTGGCCCAGGCAACATCCCCAGCTGGCAGAGGTCGAGAAATGAGAACTCAGGCATCTGGATGGCAGCACTCCACACTGGTGAGCAGAACAATCATGGTACTTCTAGACCCCCAATGTACTTCTAGAAATAAAAATAAAAGCTGCAGCGAGACCAGCGTTGTGGATTTGTTCTGCGGGGGAGGAGAAAGCCTTTTCCTCTACCCTCTTAGGTTATCTATCTGGGGCCCTGCAGATTAGACTGACAAAAGACAGATTAGGGAGAAAAAACCAAAAGTTTATCAACCTGCACAGGTATGGGAGAAACCCAGTGACGGGTAACTCTAAGGGGTGGTTAGAACTTGGGGCTCACATAGCATGTCTAAAAGAACAGTGCCTTGGTGAAGAAGTGACAGGAGAAAAGAAGCCTGAGGCTTCTGGGGTAGCAAACTGGAAAGGGAAACATCCAGGGAGAAAAGTGTTGTTTAGGTAAGAACTGTTATGGAGATAGATGTCTCTTAGGCCTTCTCCGGGCTGATAAGAGTTTAGAATTGCCTCCAGTGATTAAGAATCCTCCTGTCCTTCCGGGTAGAGAGTTCTTCCCGTGTCTGTTTTCTCAATTGCTCTCCTGTCAAAATAATCCTTCTATCAGAGTGTCATATTTCAGACGCCATACCTTTCCTCGGTGATCCAGCTGACTGAAGCACATGTGAACCCAATGGCTTGGAGTGAAAATAATTTTTGTTAATAAACACACCTGTGTTATTTCACGGTGTTTCCTGTGATCATGAAAGAGTTAGGCTCCCAACAGTGTGATATTGCCAAGTTACAATATACAATATTGTATTGTATACGATATTGTACAATATACAATGAGTTACAAACCAGATGAGTGGTTGTCCAATCGTAATCGCTGCAGCTAATCCAGTGCTTATTATGAGGAAGCTGCTGCACTAAAAACTTTATGTGCATTAATTAATTTAATATTCCCCACACCGCTACACAGATATTAATCTCATCTTCCAGGCAGCTAGCTGAGTCTCAGAGAGTTCAGGTAACTTTGCCAAGTTTACACAGCCTATAAGTGGTAGAACTGGGATTTTTTTTTTTAAATGTTAATGTTTATTTTATTTTTGAGAGAGACAGAACACGCGTGGGGGAGCGGCAGAGAGAGAGAGGGAGACACAATCTGAAGCAGGCTCCAGGCTCCGAGCTGTCAGCATAGATCCTGACGAGGGGCTCGAACCCATGAATGGTGAGATCGTGAACTGAGCCGAAGTGCTTAACCGACTGAGCCACCCAGGCACCCACTGGGATTCTAATCTAGGTGATTTGGCCCCACAATGCAGGGTGTTCTCTGACAGTGAAAATAAAATATACATCCGGAAGTAGGTGGATGCAGGAGAGGAATAGGTTCAGGTGGGAAAGTGGATGGGAAATCTTAATCTTTCGTCACAGATCGTCTCTAGTTCTTGGAAGAAACCTGCTGGACCTTCAGTCTCTTTCCCTCCCAAGAGAAGACAGCCAGTGTCTTGCATGACTTAGGAGTATGGATGCTAAACTGGACTGTGCAAATCTGAATTCCTGGTCTGCCACCTTCTAGTTGTGTGACCTTAGCCTCTATGTGCCTTCTGTGTGTCTCATTTGCAAAATTCAGGTAATGGCTATGGTCTCAAAAGGTTGTGCTGAGGGTTGAGACGATACGTGTAACGTACTTAGAATGGTGCTTAACACTCTGCGTATTTTAGCTAATATGATTCAAAATTATTTTACGAAGGTAGGTTCATCTACCGGTCAACGTGTCTTCTTTTCTCTTCCCCGAGTTAGAGCCTGGGGGGGTGATGGTGGTGCGTGATTGGTAGATTCCAAGGCCTCCTTCCTTCCTGGTGACCCTAAATTAGCTTAATCATATCTACCTTCAGACCGCACCTTCTCGTCCTGAAATACCTTTCCTGCCAGCTTACTTACATGTTAACTCCTATAATGGAGAATGGAGCCTTTCATCGTATGGCCGGGAAATGTAGTTAATAGACAGACTCCTATGGTTGAAAGACATCCAATCACTCATGAGTGCTGGTGGGCAGAGACAGGCCACCCTCTCCCCTTGTGAAGTCTTCTGTTGGACGGCAGACAGACTGATGAATTACAGCGCAAGTAAGAACAAAATTACAATAGTCATGCATACTACAAAATAAAATTCCAGAAGGTGGGGGAAAATCCCATTCCTGGCCCAAAGCACCGCATATGCGAAACGATTGGGAGAGAATATGGCAGATGAGTGGGAGATGGCCAGTGTGGGTAGAATGCAGGTGTGTGGGGAGTGGATTTCAAACAGATGAGACACTCTGGATATAGGCAGAGGCCAGGCCATAGAGGTTTCAATCTTTTTCCTGTGATCAGTGGGAACTTCTGGAAGGGTGGAAGCAAGGATGATAAATCAGATTTTCTTTTTAAGAGATCATTCTTCTTCTTTTAATGCAGTCTCTGTCATACCAATAGCCATTTATTTATTTGTGTCTATATATACATATATATATATATATATATATATATATACCAGCATATACCAGTTTTCTTTTTCCTTATTTTATTTTATTTTATTTATTTTTATTATTTTTAACAGCCATTTAAATAACCAGTTATTATTTTTTAATGTTTTTATTTATTTTTGAGGGACAGAAAGAGAGAGCATGTGTGTGCAAGTGGGGGAGGAGCAGACTGAGGGGGACAGAGGGCCCAACGCAGGCTCTGTGGTGACAGCAGCGAGCCCAATGTGGAGCTCGAACTCCCGAACCGTGAGATTATGACCTGAGCCGAAATTGGATGTGCAACTGACTGAGCCACCCATGTGCCCTCATCAGTGATTATTGAGCACCTACTCTGTGTGAGAGCACTTAGCTAGACCCAGAGCATGTGGAAATGATTAACATACAACCCATTCAACTTACATCTTATGAAGATTAATGAAAATATCAATTCAATGGAATTGAATTAAAAAAGTCAATTATTTATTTATTTATTTATTTATTAATGTTTATATATTTATTGCAAGTGCGTGCGTGTGTGTGTGTGTGAGAGAGAGAGAGAGAGAGAGCACACAAGCAGAGGAGGGGCAGAGAGAGAATCCCAAGCCGACTCTGCACTATCAGCACAAAACCTAAGTTCACAAATGGTGAGATCATGACCTGAGCCGAAACCAAGAGTCAGATGCTTAACTGAATGAGTCACCTAGGCATCCCTCAATTAGATTTTTTAAAAGCATATACTTTAAATATAGAAAGCCCTCAACTTACAAATGCATTGGATTTTAATGTTTTAATTGTTTACAAGGAAAAGTTTGTAGAATTCAGAGCATACTTGCATATTTCCCCACAAGAACAACATTATGACAGGATTCCGGGTTCCCAGGCTAACCTGTAATATTTCATTAATATATATATATATGTATATACATATATATACATTAGGTCATATATTAATATACAATAATTAAATAATTAATAATATATTAATATATTACTATTAATATATATTAATATATATTAGGTCATATATTAATAACATATATATATATATTAGGTCATGTAATTTACAGGTTACTGTATTAATTTATCTATATCACTATTTAATAAAGTATCCCAAAACTTAGTAGATTAAAACAAGCCTGTATTATTTCATAGTTCCTGTGAGTCAGGAATCCAAGCACAACGTCTCCTGTGGCTCAAGACTCCTGAAAATTTGCAGTCACGGCATCAGCTGGGCTGTAGTCTCATCTGTGAGTTTGACTGGGGAGGCATCTGCTTCTAAGCTCGCTCACGTGGTTGCTGGCAAGAGTCGGGTTCTCATGGGTGGTTGCATTAAGCACCTCAGTTCTTTGATGGCTGCTGGCTGGAGGCCTTCCTAAATTCCTTGCCATGGGGGGTGGGTCTTTCCATAAGATAGCTCACAACATGACAGCTGCCTTCAGTGAGAGTCAATAAGCGAGAAGAGCCACAGAGAAAATACAGGCAAGAGGAAGTCACAGGTTTTTTTTCATTTTCTTTTTAATTAAAAAAATTTTGTTAATGTTTATTTATTGAGAGAGAGAGACACACACACACAGAGCATGAGCAGGGGAGGGACAGAGAGAGGGGGAGACACAGAATCCAAAGCAGGCTCCAGGCTCTGAGCTGTCAGCAGAGCCCGACGCGAAGCTTGAACTCAGAAACTGTGAGATCGTGACCTGAGCCGAAGTCGGGCACTCAACCAACTGAGCCACCCAGGTGCCCCGGAAGTCACAGTTTTTTAAAAGCTAATCTGGAGCTGTCATCTCATCAATTTTCTATATTCAGTTTTTCAGAAGGAAGGCTAGGTCCAGTCCATACACAGAGGAGGGGATTACATAAGAACATGAATTGCAGGGGGCAGGGATCATTCCAAGTCATTTTAGAAGCAACCTACCACGTCTTTCTCTTTTTCTCTCCTTCTCTCTGTGTCTATCTATGTACATCTACATATCTGTGTATCCATCTATCTCTTTCTAGATATATATTTATATAGATAGCTATGGATGTATTTGTTTTCAGTAGACGTCTTCTTTTAAAAATAAATGGTTCTGCAGAAGCCCACCGTGTAAAGCAGACACAGGTGTTGCTACAGCAGTGGGGCTGGAGGAGTGGAAATGGAAGCCTAGTCTGCAAGAGTCTGCTAACCCAGGCTGAAAATTCCTAAATATCTGAGCCACCGTTTCTCCCCAGGGCCCAGGACAAGAACAGGACATCTTATCACAAAGCAAAGAGAGCACTCATGCTATGTTCTTTGGAGCTCAGAGTTGGTCCAAATTACAACTCTGAAACTCTTGTGCGCTGTTGGCGGGGATGTAAAATGATACAGCCACTAGGGAAAAGCGTATGGAGGCTTCTCAAAAAATTAGAAATAGAACTGTCATTTGCTTCAGCAATCCCACTTCTGGGTATTTACCCAGAGGTCTAGAAAAAATTTTAAAGCGATATTTGCATGTGCCATTCTCAAGGCAGTGTTATTCACAAGAGCCAAGAAGTGGAGACAACCTCCGTGTTCATTGTTGAATGGATGAATGAAGCAAATGTGGCATATACTTACAATGGAATATTATTCAGCCTTAAAAAAGAAGGAAATCTTGTCATCTACTACAGAGAAAGACCTATATTGAATGAAATAAGCCTGTCAGGAAAAGACAAACATTACATGATTCTATTTATAGGACGTATCTAACGTAGTCAAACTCTTAGTAGAATTGTAGCTGTCAGAAGCTGGGAGGAGGTGGAAAGGGGAGTTGTTCAGTCTGGCAAAATGAAAAAATTCTAGAGATCCATTGCGTAATAATAGGCATGTAATTAATATACATATAGTTAAAAATGGTTACGATGGTAAGTTTTATGTTTTTTTTTTTACCATCGTAAAACAATTATAAAGCAAAATACAAATAAATATCACAAAAACAAACAAAAAAATAAATTACAACTTTGACAAAGGTAACATTAATTTAGATACGTCTTGGTGTCACATTTTTCTCTCCAATTCCTATTGCTTTGGCTCTAGACAAACTCAGTGTTCCTGAAACTTCAACTCAGTATTAACTCAGTATTGCCTTTTAGTTCTATTTGGCTTTTATTTCATGTTTTATTCATTCATTCATTCATTCATTCATTCATAAGGAGAGAGTGCATGCAAGCTGGAGAGAAGGGCAGGAGGAGAGACAGAGAGAATCCCAAGCAGGTTCCATGCTCAGCACCAATCCCGATGGGGAGCTCCATTCCATGACCCTAGGATAATGACCTGAGCCGAAATCAAGAGTCGGTGGCTCAACCAACTGAACCATCCAGCCTTCTCTGTTTCATGCATTTTAAAGCTCCAGTGTTATGGGTATACATGTTTAAAGTTGTTATATCTTCTTGAACATTTATTCCTTTATTATTATATAATGTCTCTCTTTATCTCTGACAATATTCCTTTTCCTGAAGTCTATTTTGTTTTATATAAAAATAGTCATTTCAGATTTCTTTTGGGCTGATATTTACACGGTATATTTTCGTTTTTACTACGAATTCATATTATACTGATAATTATACTGCATGCATATTTATATTTACATTTATATTTGAAGTTGGTTTCTTGAGAAAAGCATATAGTTGGGGCTTGCTTTTGGATCTAATCTAATAGTCTTTTTTAACTAGTGCATTCAAGCATTCATATTTAATGTGATTATTAATATGGTTGGATTAAAATCTATGATCTTAATAGCTGCTTTTCATTTCTCCCATCTGTTCTTTATTTCTTTTTTCTTCTTCATCTGCCTTCTCTTGGGTTAATTATTTTTATGAGTTCATTTTATTTACTCAATTGACTTATTATTTATACCACTTTTAAAATGCTTTTAGTGGTTGCCATAGGGTTTATAATGCACAACTTTAATGGCGTAACTTTTTTGTTTCCACAGGAAGTAGTCATGCCTTAAAAAAGATGGAAAAACCACTGAGCTTTATAACAGGTTGATTAACTCATATTTATTGAATGTCTATCATATGCCAGGTATTACTCTAAGCACGTTGCAGACATTAACTAGTTTATTGCTTCAAACAAAAGAAAAAAGGCATATCCAATTGTTACCCCCATTTTACAGATTAAAAAACCAAAGCACAGAAACCTCATTTTCTCATGGTCACAAAACTAGTTGGTCTCCAGAGCTTATACTTAAAAGCATTGAGTTGTACTTCTGTGGGCCACACAAGTACACTGCAACTTAAAATTTGGGACCAAAACCGTCAACTTACAAAACATCTTTTGAGAGCATTTTTCGCAAATATACTAAAGACAGTTGGCCTCCAGAGGGGGCCTCCAGAGTTAGGCAGAAGAAATTCATGCTTAGCTTACATTTCTATGTGCTGAATTTTGTAAATCAAGTATTTTTAAGTCATTAGTATCATAAAATGATTGCATTTGTAATCACTTAATTTCAAGGCTGAGAGTTTACTTGGATATCGTCCAATTTTCTCATTTTGCTGATAGAGGCAATGAGGCCCCAAGAAATTACATTTCTTGCCTAAAGTCACAGAACTAATAATCAGTAGCAGAGTCGGAACCCGGCCCATTCTGGAGGCCCCCTCCCCAGAGTCTGCTGTTTCCCTCTGTGTTCCTGTACTATGGAAGCTTATTTCTCATCAGTGACCATGGTCACACAGTGGTCTATCTGTTCTTTTATATATTTGCATCTTTTATTTATCTTTAAACTGCTTAAATGGTAGCTTTGAATCCTATTTGATTTAGTGTCCTGAGCAACTGTCATAGAGCAGAATACATTGTAACTTTTTTTTGTTTTTTTAAGTCTGTGGAATGAACAGTCCTCTATTTCGGTTCAAGTCTAGAACTCTGGTCTCGCTGTCATTCTATATCCCACGAAAGACAAGGAGCCATCCCCAGTCTTCCAGCCTCCAGGAGAGTGACATACAATCTCAGGGTGAGACTTCCGACTTTTCTGCTCCTGCAATTAGAGCGATTTCGGGATCAGAAGGATATCAGGGTACATGGCATTCACTCTGGAATCGTCTGTAGGATGCAAATCAGAACAACTCTTAGATTTTGATCATATTCGAAGACTCCTAGAGGACCAAGATGTCATAGAAGACCCTTCGTTATTTTGCTGCTAAATATCCCTGCAGCCAAATCTCCAGCCATTCAGCCTTTACCATGGAACACTTTGACAACTCTTGCCTGGTTAACTTCTCCTAAGACTCAAGGGTGTATTTTTGTGCCAACTCCTTGCCGGCCATCAACTTGTCTCACTAATTGTGGTGACTCCTTTACTGAGTCTGACCTCAAGAAACATTTGTTGGTATTCGGAAGGTGGCAAAGTACGGTGGTTTGGGGGTTCACAACTTACTGCCTATGTGACTTGTGGGAAAGCAACTCACCGTCCTAAGCCTCATTTACCCCACCTTTAAAAAAGTGAAAAGTAATTACTTCATTGGGTCCCTGTGAGGCTGAGTGTAGACAATAGATACATGGGAAGCATCTTGAAAGGGCCAGATACACATATATTTAGTATGTAGCTTTTATTATTCCATTACTATTACATCCTTATCATCATCACTGTTAATCACAATATCAAACAAATGAGAGTGCGAAAGCAGAGTTACAATGACATTTCATTCTATATTTCTAAATGTGTAGTTTCAAACAATGTCACATAAGAGACTAGAAACCTAAAGCTCTTAGGCCACCGGGATCCGGGACCCGTAAAAATAGGGACTTTTGTTGTTGAGCCCAGGACCAGAAGCAATATTTGATGATTTTTTGATGCCTGTCTTGGGTGTGGAGAAAGAGGAGTTCGGGCACAAACTTGTGTTTTGGAAAAGAAAAAAAAAAAAAAGAAAGAAAGAAAACCTGTGTAGAGTAAGTGGGGAAGTGTTTGTAGCTCAAGACCCAGGAGGTCCCAATTACTGGGTCTCTGTAAAGTAGTCAGAAGTGTCAAGGGCTGACGGAAAACAAGCTCTCAGAGGCTACTTCCGAGACCCGCTCAGACAGAGCAGAATTCTAACAAGAAGTGGATGGTATTTACCGCCTGGGACCTGACAGGGATCCCCAGGAAGCCAGCGAGCCAGCTCCAGGAGTCTGATGATGGTCAAGTGTTTCCGGAGGCAGGTGTGGAGAGAGGAGATCTTGGGAGACTGACTCTCCTTGATTTTCTGTTGCTTTGCTGCACCTCCCAGAGAGGCTGAGCCCATGACTCAAGACACACGATCCCCTGTATGTTCTTACGCAGCGGTTGAAGGCTTCTGGGAGGGACAGGCAAATACACACCGTGAACAATGAGAAAGATAAAATGAAGGCAAAATCGCATTTGAGCTGACTTCCTAGTGGGCGAAGCACAGATCCCTGAAGAGTATATGGGGCCCCTATACCAAAGCTGTAGGGGGATGAACCTTTTCAAAAACTGTGGTTAGTCATTGGGTTTCATGTGGATTGTCCAGAACTCCAAGCTTCTCCCGACACTGCCACTGCCTAACCATTTCTCTGTTCCCTCGAGCTCTCCCAGAGAGAAAGAGAGAGAGAAAGAGACCCTGCCGAAAGGCTTGGTACGTTAGATGGTAGGGGAGAGGGAAGGGTGGTGAAAACTGAGGTGGAATCTCTTGGCTGAAATGAATTTTCAATTTCTTGGTGAATCTCAATTACACAGACTTTCCCTGAGGCCTGTTACTTCAGAGAATCAAAATTCTGCTATCACTTGTAGCAGAGTGGAAGTTCTTAGTCAGTCCGTTTACCTCATTTTAGGAGAGCATTTGTCCCCCGGAACGTGTAACTAAAAGACAGGATTACAAGAGCCCCCCTGGGGAAAGCACACCCTCTCATACCCTTTCAACCACAGAATAAACATTTCCAGGCATACTAAGCAAGTTTTTCTGACTCCACAATTTAACATCAGCCCTTAGCAGGTGTTCAATAAATAACTATTGACTGAATGAGTGGCCTTGATGATCTTCCGCATGTGGGGTAGCTTTCAAGGATTGAAAAGCAGTAAAGATTAATAAAAGGAAACTTTTAGCCAATATGGTGAACTAAGCAGAAATGGGCAACTTCTCATCCTGCTCCAAATACACAAAAATGCTGAATAAGATAGAGCACAAATTTTCCTTTAGAGTACATAGCTGAAATTGAAATCCAGAAGGGGAAAGAATTACAAAGTCCTAGAAATGAAAAGGAAACTCGAAGCCATAGTGGTAGAATGGCATATGTCTGGGGGGGTAAATGACCAAATATGCATCCAAGGGTGCAAGTGTGCTATCACACCAAAGTGGAACCAAGCTGTGATACAACAATCATGGATGAGACGAGGGGGACATCCAGAGTTATAGCACTCTTACATTCCTCATTTTGTTGAGTAGCACGATAGAGGTATCGATTAGTCTTAGATTTGGCTCTTTGTGCATTAACATTCTAAAGGTAAATACAGAAAAAAACAAGGTGGGAGAAAGGAAATAGCATGTTTAGTCTCAAAAACCAGTGGAAGGGGAGAAAGGAAATAAGGAAAATGCAGCCAAAATAGAGAATGTCAATGAGATAGGATACTTAGGGACACATATACCAGAAATTACTGTGAATCTGAAAGGATTAAAGCTGACCCTTGAGCAATACAGATTTGAATTGCATGGGTGCACTCATATGTGGAATTTTTATAGTACAGCACTATAAATATATTTTTCCTTTTTATGATTTCCTTAATAACATTTTTTCTCTAGCTTACTTTATTGTAAGAATATAGTATATAATTCATATAACATACAAAAGAATTGACTCTTATCAGTAAGGCTGCTGATCAATAGTAGGTTATCAGCAGTTAAGTTTTTGGGGAGTCAAAAGATTTTCAATGATTCAGGGGATCAGAACCTCCTAACTCCCAGACTGTTCAAGGATCAACTGTATTTACTAACAAGAGGCAGATTGGAAATTGGAAATAAAAAAAATTTCTGCTGTATGCAGGAATTCCTAAAATATAATGACATACAAAAACTTAGAAGTCAGGAAAGATAAACCAGGCAAATACTAATCAAAAGAAAGAATAATAATGATAGACATAGTAATTGGTGGGAAATATGGGGTTTGGAAAAACATGGGAGAAATCATAACCTCAAGGAAAAAAGAATTCCGTGGCTGTTGCTATTGTTTCATTGACTGGTCTGGAAAAAAAAAAAGCAAAAAAGCTAAGAGTGATTAATTAGCAATTAAAAGCTGAGAGTAAAAGGTAGAGAGCCTCCTTGGTAGCATACAAGGAGCCTCTCATCTCCTGTAGCAGGATGGCAGAGAAATTTAAGAACCCAGACGCAGAGCTCAATTGTAATAGTTGTCCAGCTCTAAAGAGGTTTAAATTCCTAACCCAAGCAAGTCTGCTATGCCCAGGTCAGGGATCTAGTTGGGACATTTGGCATGTGGCATCCAGGTTGTTGCATCTGAAAATCTCGAATCCCCAGACACAGCTGAACGTGGCAAGCTCTGTGGCCCTTCCTTGTACAGAGCTAGTACGCTCCCTTACTTGAAGATGATAAAGAGGACCTATGTAGCCTCTTCCCTGCCCCTAGGTTCTAGCTCCATCTGCCCTCTGGGTCAGTAGGCCAACAACCAAGATTACGTACATCAAAACCTAACCTGGCCATGCTAGGTTAGGATATACTTGGGCCTACTAGGAAAAGGAACTAACCCCCAAAGGAAATTCAGGACCTCGTAGCAAAGGAGTGGGGAAGATATACTTGGAACTGCATTTTGAGGCTGCTAGACCCAAACCAAACAAACAAACGCCGAAGCCAGCAAAAAACCAAAACCAAACACTAATTTGGACGAAAGAAACCATATCAATATCAAACGTATCCCTTTTGGGCTTGCAGGGAGGCAGAGTATCTGACCTCAGGAGAAACTGTGAACACGCAGCCATGTCGGCTGCTAGACACAAGGAAAAAGGGCTACTCTACATTGACTCAAGAAGCGAAGCCAGAATGGTCATGACAGGAGGTGGAAAAAAACGAAAAGCCTCAGAGGAGCGGACAAGTCAGAGGGGATACATGAGGTAAGATCAGAAAACCTATTAGATGACTCTATCTCACGTGAGGGCTAATAAAAGACATCATCTACCAGAAAAGTGAGGAATGTGTTGGCGGGAAAAGCAGCATCAGTAGGAAGGTCCACAGCGATTCTTTTCCATAAGTCAAGTCTGATAGTACAAGAAGCCGTTACTGAAGAGACTCATTAACACAGAGCAAAGGAGAACCTAGGATGCTCTGACTGCAAAACTAGAGGCCAGGTGGCAGCGTTTTACACTCAGAAGCCAAGTGAGCACAGTTTGTGCAATAAATGGCACCGTTGGAAGGGCAACCAGAGGGCTGGCTTTCAGAATATATGGCAAGAGTGAAAAGAATGTGGCATCGCTAAGGGCAAAATAGATGGTCACCAACATGAGTACTATTCTATCTGTAAAATAAAAAGAAATTGAGGGTGATCATCAGAAGACCAAGGGCAATCATTTCAGTAAATACACCCTCTGTCCAATATCCAGTTTTCAGGCCCAGGCCCATTGGCTACAGAAGACACTGGTTCAGAGAAGGCTCCTGCAATATTGTGGCAAATACACGTGACAATGACCTCCTCCGAGCTTTCCCAAAGGGACCTGCTGTCATTTATTGGATGACTAGGAAGAAGGAATATCCAAACATTTTGAAGAATATTGGATACAAGGTTCAAGTTGATATAGATGCCAAAGTATCATTATGGTCCCTCTGATAGACTGGGGCATGGAATGGTGTAGGTAAGCTCACAGTGGATGAACCAAGTATCTGTGAACTCAGTCAGTGGTTGTTTCCCCAGATCTCAAATTATAATTGTGATAGATCTATTTGGAGGTTATCAGAACCCCTATATTGGGTCCTTGGTCTATAGGATAAGGAAAAGCCAAGTAGAAGCCTATGAAACTACCCCATCTAGATAACAAATGAAAAAAGATAATAAATTAAAATAATAATTTCAAGATCATAAATTAAAAAAAAATCATAGTCCAATATGAATGGCTGAAATTATTACCACCTTTAATATACATTAAGGGATGTAGGAAGGAAGATTCCCATTGGTCTCCATATTATTCAGCAATCTGGACACTGCGAAAGCAACACATATCCTGAAGTGGATTACAGTGGATTACAGCGGATTATTGCAAACACAGCCAGACATTAGACCCAGTGCA
This sequence comes from Lynx canadensis, assembly GCF_007474595.2. NCBI lineage: Eukaryota > Metazoa > Chordata > Mammalia > Carnivora > Felidae > Lynx > Lynx canadensis. Next base: position 33,750,907 of record NC_044319.2, read on the forward strand.
AGGTTTGGTATCTTTGCTAGAACCCCTTAACATGGCATCACATATATGGCATGCAGCCATTGATCTGGGAAACACATTCTTTTCCACCCTTAGGAAAAGAAAGAATTTGTATTTATTTAAAAAGTACAACAGGATACATGAATTACAGGTTTGCTCTCGGGCTGTGGTAACGTTTTGGACCTTTGTCGAGATAGTCTGAAGCTATTGCAGACTCTTGGGATAGCCACACAGAGTCATATCACGTTTGTGTATGATATCGATAATATCGTGCTAATGGAACCAGACGAGCAAACGGCAGAGGCTAGTTGGAGGCTTTGCCGAGAAGCATGGGTTCCAGAGAGTTGGAGATAAACCGTATGAAGATCCAGGGTCTGCCACATCAGTAAAATGTTAGGTGTCTGGTGTTCATGGCATGATGAGAATCCCCCGTCCCTCCCCCCACCATAAAGAACCAATTATCGGAAATTCTCAGTGTGAAGAAAGAGGCAAAATGGCTGGTGTGCCTCTTTGAGTTCTGGAGGCAGCATATTTCATGCCTAGGAACCCTATCTGGGGAGACACACCGGATGATACGAAAGGCTGCCAGCTTTGATAGGTGCGAGCTTGATAGGGATGCTGCCCGTGCAATTTGGAAGCTCATGCCGAAGTACCAGCAAGTAAAATGAACCCCCATCTTGGCAGGGGTAGGTAGATACTAGTTTTGCTGAACAGTGAGAGAAGAAGGAATATATTCGTAGCAACCAGGTGATACACTTGTGCATATTTTAGCAAACGCTGGTAGAATTACAAGAAGAAATCTAGAAACATAATACTTGGGTAACAATTTTAACACTTATTTTAGTAGTTGATGGATCCAGAAGTCAATGTTCGTAAGGATGCAAGTTTGAACAATACAGTTGTTCTCTCTCACGTAACATATGCAATGTAATATAATGCAATACACATAACGTAACCTAACATGACGTGACATGACATGGCATAACATAACACAGCTATAATCTTATGTCAAGGAATAGGGAGCACATCTGATTCATAAGCACACATGTATTATTTTAAAAAGTTGATCATATGTGAGTCTACAATCTCAAAAACTACCGAAAAGTGATACCATACAAAATATTTTTTCCTAGTACCGTATGATAAAATGAATACAATTGGACTTTCCCAAACATTTGCTGGACAAGTAATCATCTATGGCAAAAAATAATTGAATGGGTGATAAAAATTTCTGTCTACAAAAGACATCAAGTCCAGACAATTTTATGAGGAAATTTTATCAAAAATTATAATTCATAATCCTTATCTTATACAACTCGTTCTAGTGAATGGATAAAGACAGCAAATTATCTATCATGTGATATCAGAATTAGGCACAAAGAGTATAAGTAATGAAATTTATTGTCCAACCCTACTATGTCATAGATGAGCAAATCATGATAACATATTAGAAAATCGAGAATTGTATTTAAGAACATCATGATAAAGCAGTGGTTATCCCAAGGAAACAGATGCATCAACATTAGAAATAAATAAAATAAATAAGTAAGAAGAAATCTATTTGCATAATTTAATGCATTAACCAAACAAAGGGAAAAAAGTGATATCTCAATGGATATAGTCAGTACCTATTCATAAATTAAAGGAACAAAAAGTACATTAATAATAGAAATTTTCTTAACCTGATAAAGCGCATTTATCCCAAACCCGTGACAAATGCCATACTTTATTTAGAGTCAGATTTTAGAAGCATTCACATTAAACTCAAGACAAGAAACTCTTCACTGAGTTTTTATATAGAGCAGTTACTGGAAGCTTTAGCCAATTCAAAAATGCAATAAAAAGAATTAAATTATATAATTACTGAAGAGAAAGAGGCACAATTGTTATTTGCACATAATGTCATTGTTTGCATACAAAATGCAAAAGAATCCACAAACCATTTAGAATTAAAAAATTGGGGAAGTTTAATGGAAATAGGATCAACATACAAAAATGATTACAATGTGAGGCTTTATTTAATAGTAATTTAAAAATAGAAAATGTTATTTTAGAAAGATTGCATTTATAATTTTATTCAAATTTACATAGTACTTGGGGAAAAATCAAGCAACTGGTATTTAATACTTTCATAGAAGAAAATTATAAAACCATACAAGGTCAAGAAATACATGTTTATGCATATACAAATTCAACCTCATAAACATATACTGTAAATTATTCCCCAATTGATCTAAAAATTCAAGAAAATGTCAATAAAAACCCCAATAGATTGTTAAATAAATTCGATGAACTTATTTTAAAATTCCTGTATCTAGGGATGCCTGGGTGGCTCAGTCGGTTGAGCGTCCAACTTTGGCTCAGGTCATGATCTCGTGGTCTGTGAGTTTGAGCCCCACATTGGGCTCTGTGCTGACGGCTCAGAGCCTGGAGCCTGCTTCGGATTCTGTGTCTTCCTCTCTTTTTGCCCCTCCCCCCTCTCACGCTCTCTCTTTCTCTGTCTCTCAAAAATAAATAAACATTAAAAAATATAAAAAAAAATAAAATTCCAGTGTCTGAGTAAATGTTCAGGAAGAGGAGGGACCATATGATAAGAAAATTTGCTCTCCTGGATGTCAAGAATTAATTTAAATCTATAGTGGTTAAGCGTTATGATATTAGGCAGACTTAAAAACAGATTAATTACACAGACTTAAGAATTTAGGAATAAACTCTAGCTTACATGGGCATTTGGTTTATGATACAGGTGGCCTGAAAGATCAGAATTTATTGGAATAACTAGTTATTTGCATGTAAATAAAGAGAATTAGAGCGTTGCCTCTATATAAAATAAATGTCAGGTAGATTAAAGATCTAAACCTGTTAAAATGGTTTAAAACATTATATAGGAGGACAACTTTATGATTCTGTGAAGAAAGATAATGTTTGGATACATGGGAAAAACACAAATCATAAAGAAGATGGATAATTACATCAGAATTTAAAATACCTTCATGACAAAAGCTAACAAACCCAAAAGACACAGATTTTTGCAACATACAAAGACACACGGAAAGAACACCTTCTTACCTGGAAGATAATGATAACAGCTAACATTTATTAAACACTTACTATATGCCAAGGTCTGTTCTAACTGGTTAGTATGTGTTGTCTTAATCACCATAATAATATTATGAGATATTGTGTTAATCTCCATGTTTAGGGATGAAACCCAGGCACAGGGAGGTTAAGTAACACACCCAATTATGAATGAGTATTAAGTGACAAATCTGGGATTGATATGCCCACAGATATCTGTATACAGTACCACTGGGTGTATATTTATAAATAAAATAGTGTTGCCTTCGCACACCCAGGCACATATACATCTTCTGAATTGCAAAGCATGCTTCAGGTTATTTGAAGTTCTGTACAATATGTCTAGCCTCCCAGGCAAAGTTTCTTGTTAATTTCCTCAGCTCCATGAATGTATGATTTATTTAACAAAACTTTCATGCAGCAAATTAAACAACATTTGTTCCACCTAGAGGGATAGTTCCCCAACATCACAGAACAGACAGGCCCAGTTACGAAGGTTGACGTAAGAACAGTGGTCCAGCTCAGAATCCCAAGTGCAACAGTGTCTCCTGGCCTATTCCCACTAGATACACTCCAGTGTCTAATTAGCCCAGGGGGGAATAAGGAAAAAAAATAAAAACAACAAAAACGAAACTGTGCCCCTAACAATGCTTGTGGTTGTTGATTTTTTTTTTCATTCTCTTTCTTCTCCTTCGTCCTCCCACCCCATCCCTTCACCAAAATGTACTCATAAACGAATACAATTAGCCATCCGGTTCAAAAATTTTTACATAGGAAAAGACCCTGAGCCATTTCAGTCTGAACCCCTGGGAACCTATCCAAGAGAGGTAAGAAATGTGCCATACCTGATCTTTGCTCTGCTCCTTTGCAGTCTCAACCCAAATTAAAGAAATCATAAAACAAACTGCAAAGTAAGGAATCTACAAATCATTAAATATCAGCAATTAGCATTTTTATCCAGCTTGCAAATCCGTATCACCCTAAAGCAGGGCCCATTTCTGACTGGCAGAAGGCAGATATGTTTGCTAAATTCTGATAATATTTTCGCTTTTATTTTTATTTTTCCCCAGGGCTCAGCATCTTAGGAGCTGTTTTGTGTTGGGAGGTTCACTCTTGGCACCTATCACAGCTTGCTTCATGATTGGGCATGCTTAAAAACACAAAACAAAAACCGCAGGCATTCATGTACACGATCAACATATATTGAACACTTTGAGAATATAAACATGACGGGTAGAGTTCCGATCCTTCGTGGTGTTCCAGCTACCTAGTGGTTCATGATGGTAACTCCCAAGCTTTGCGTGTATTTGTGTTGCTCACAGATACAAGGGAGCAGGCTTTGACAGGTCATGGGGGGAATAGCGTGACCCTATTCCACCATGTCTGTGGCCTCAGATGACAAAATTCAAGGCGGGGTGTGACCAGATGGCTGAAGGCAGACGCGAACTGAAGGTGCATCTGGCAGGAGATCCTTCCGGGGGGCTGAGACCGAGGGGACTGTTGACGCCTTCACTACCAGGCGGTCTTGGGGCAGCTGGACTTCTGATAGGACTCCAAAGGACAGTGTCCTAGTGAGAAGCAGAGGCTGGGTTGCTTTTTCTGACCTTTTCTTAGAAGTGAGGTCAGATCACTTGCAACGCATTCTGTTGGTTACCAGCAACTCACAGCCGAAATAGATTCTGGGGAAATGAACGCGGATCCCATTTCTTGAGAAAAGGTAGGCCAAGGTCACATGGTACAAAAATATGTATGCCGGGAGATATTTTCGTGGCCAGCTCAGAAAACACAGCCTGCCACGGGCAGCTTATAGTTCAATAGAAAAGATAGATACGTAAATACATCCACAGAGAAAGGGGGTCAGCGCTGCAGTGGAAGGACGGTGTTACGTGCACTAAAACACCTGATCAATCAGATCTGGAGAAAAGGAAACATTTCAAAAGGGGGTGAATCTTAAGGGGGATAGGTTGGGCATAGAGTGGTACACATTTTGGGGGAAGGTGATGGAATGCGGAGTTTCGAGACACAACTCGCATAAAGTACCCCTTTACTGGTAACACGTATTACGTGCGTTTAAACACGTAAACACGTGCGTTTAAAAAAACGAACAAAAGGTGATGTCCGTTCCACGGCCTTTCGAAACCCCTTTGCTAGTTGGAGAAGGAGCTTGAGATGGGGGAGGGCACCCGGAAAGGTTGGCTGCTCTGGGCCCGCAGCCAATCGAGGGCGGGGTGGGAAATCGCGGTGTGTGACGTCACCCACTCATGACAACCCTTGCCCTGGTAGAACCTCCCGAAACTGTGAGGGGCAGCAGAAGAATGCGGGCCAGCCAGGGCCCACACTCGTCTACCTTTATGCCCACTTAGCCGCTGTCATGCCAGGGTTCACTCAATCCTCGTTTGCCCTGAAGCTTGATGTGTTACCTGCTCTCCACACGTCTCGGGGCTTGATGAAACTGTGGGTTTGTGGAGGCCCCGGGGTGGGTCCCCAAGGAATGCAACCATCTTGTGCCTTTATTAAAAGGTAAGGTCAACCCTTGAAGCAACCACCCTGGCAATTTCGGAGGGACGTCCGAAGCAATGACAGACCATAAGACACAAGACAGACTATAGCCACCCCTGGGTTTGCCAGGTGCCCAGCACAGCTTATCGATGCATATCCTTTTCCTGTCCCAACGCGCAAAGAAAACCATGCCCGGCCATACACTCCCCAGCTCGTCACTCCATATCAACCCGGGAGAAACAGGTTTTCCACTTCCCCATCTGTGAGTACTCGTAGGAGGTGGCAGAGGCTGCGGTGTGGGGAGAAAATGAACAGCGAGGCAGATTGGCCGCTGAGACAGAGAGGGCATCAGGAGGGTAGGTTGGGAGGCGGGTGACGGACCTGGGGCTCCACTCTCCCACATCTGATGTTGGGGAGCTCTGGCTTCAGCTATTCTTTCTGCACTTGGGCACGTTCTCTCTTACTTCTGAGCCCGTGTCTCTGTTATTTGCTTCTACCCGGGACACTCCTTTCAGACCCCCCATCACACCCTCCATACTCCATCTTTTTTTAACTCTGAATTGTCCAGCAAGTTTCAATTTGATGCCACATCTTCCTGGAAGCCTTCTCTTCCTTTCAGATATTCGGTTTGGCCCTTCCCTTCGCTTTCCTTCCTTAGTGCCTGAACCTATTTCCAATAAAGCCTTTGCATGTGGTGTTATAATTCCCCACCCCCCCTTTTTTTTCTGGTTGGGTTTTCCACCTAGGCTGAAAGGTACTTGAGAGCATGAAACCTGTTTTCTCTGCGGTTCTATTTCTATGCCTCTAGTATGACGCCTACCACCTTGTAGGAGCTCAGGCAAAATTATGGATTAGTAAGGAAAAGAGAGAGAAGACAGAAGTTACAGGGAAACATGCGGTCAGAATGCAGGTCCACATGGATGGACCGAAAGTTGAAAAATGGAAAGAAGTCTTATACCAACCAGATTTGAAAAAAAGAAAACAGTCAGTCATGGTGAGATAGTGGTGAACTTATTACATGCATTCAAACGACGGCAATATTACATCAGTAGGATAGTTTTAGAAGGTAATACCTCAGGTGAATAAAAAGCTCCGAAATACATATACCAAATAGACTCTGGAATCCCGCCTGTGGGAATATAACTTAAGTAAATCGTCTTAAAGAGGCAAAGTGTCATTACATGAAGATAATACATTGTAGCATTATTTATAATAGCGAGAAATTGGAAACAATTTGAACAGTATAAGAATGGTTAAATAATGACAGTATCATACAATATAAAACTATATTACACAGGGATTAAAATGATAGATGTGAGGTTTATTTGTCAGCATACAAAATATTTATTATGTAATTTTATGTTAAACAATGGAATTGTGCCTGTGCCTTGCTTTAAATTATATAAAATTATGTTTTTGAATGGCCAAGTTCTAACAGAAATACATGAAAATAGCTGTATTTACTGAAGTGGTTGGATTTTGGGTGTTTTTTAGCCTGCTTTTGTGTAAAGCTTCTTTAGTGCTGGAAGGCTACACAAATGACTTTAAAATATTTTTTTCAAAAAAAGATCATGAGGAAGTTATTGAGAATTGAATCGGAAGTCTGATAGACTCTTTCTTCAAAACATCTATCTGGGATTTGTTTCAGGTAACCTTGGCTAATGGATGGAAAGTCTTATTTTTTTCTCTTTTCAACTTGCAAACTTTAAGATTAAATCAGAAAGATCCAGTATCAGGATGTTTGGGTGATTTTGTTTCGATCTTAACCCTCCAGTTAGGTCAACTACTGGTCAACTGCTCGTCCCCCAGTTGTCAAACAACTGTTAAAATACAAGCATCTTCAAGTTTTCAGAGGAAATTATTTCATGACCAGCCATGATTTGTATCAGCTAAAGGACCACATTGCGTTTCTTTCTATTTGTACACAAGGGTATTTTTGAGCACAGACTTGCAACTTTTCTAAACCTCCATCAAGAAAAGAAAGCATCAGATACACTCTTATCTACATCCGTTGGATAAAGGGCAATCTGATTGGGAGCCTGGGAGGTGACTTGGGATGGTTAGAAAGTTGGTGTCTTTGGAGTAGACAAATGTCAGCTTATGTAGGAACAGGACTGTCGCCAAGCTAGGCAATCATTCCGGGTCTTGATCTTCTCAACTAAAACATTTGGAAACCAACACCTATCTTCAGTGATTCTTCATAAAGATTCAGTTCAAATAGGTGTGTCATGTCCTCAGCCCAATACCTGCCAGACAGGACCCTCTTCTTCTGTTCAACAAACATTTATTGAACACTTACCACAGTCCAGGCAAACTGGGAAATGGAGACCATTGATGGCGTGCAAACCAAGCCCAGACCACCTTGCACAGAGGGCTTTGTGTTCACAATGAATTTGGAATCTCTGTCCATGGCTAACTGACAGCTAAAGGCAAGTGAACACAATGCTGGCCTCTTTGAGGACGATTGTGCAGCAGTGGGTGATGACCATATGACATATCAGGGAATAGGGACTGGGAGGCTCTATCACTTATTCCAGCGAACAATTCTGACCCTGTAAATGAAGAGACCACAGTAATTCCAGAAGCAAAATGTGCAATTAGCAAAATACAGACAATTAAATCCGTGCTTCATTGACCTAGCTTTGTCATTATTCTGGGACTCTTTTTAGTGGTGACCCTAGTTCTGGTCAGAAGTATTTCATGCACACAGAAATGGACCAAAAGCACATTTCTCTCCACATCTCTTACTGCTGTGTAGATAATAAACATATTTTGTTGACTGCCAAGCAATCTCATAGAAGGTTATACAAGGTCACGGGACTCTGGTTGTGATAGTTCTCCCTCACATATTTCCTGTGTGATTTGGGGCAAGGAGTCTCTGGGTCTTCATGCCTTGAAACCATTTTAATAGTTTTGCCAGATTCTTATCCATAAATAATTCCACAAGGAAGAAAGGAGGGGAAAAATGCCCCAGGGAGCTGGTGAGTATGGAGGAAGAAGGGTGGTACAGAATCTGTAATCTAGCATGGCACCTGGGTGGCTCAGCCGGTTGGGAGACCGACTTCGGCTCAGGTCATGATCTCATGGTTCGTGGGTTGGAGCCCCGCATCAGGCTCTGTGCTGACAGCTCAGAACCCGGAGCCTCCTTTGGATTCTGTATCTCCCTCCTGCTCTGCCCCTCCCTCGCTCATGCTCTGTCTCTCTCTGTCTCTCAAAAATAAATAAATGTTAAAAAAAAAATTAAAAAAAAAGAATCCGTAATCTAGCAAGTCTGGGGACCACGGTGGTCTGCTTGTGATGTCATACACAACCCTGGACTCCATCCATGCATGCTGAACACATTTATATTGCAAGGAAAACTTGGTGTTTGACCACTTCAGACTCAACACTATCTATCATCTTCAAGGGGGAAAAGCATCAGTCCCTTCTCCAACTTCCTGTCTCTGGAGGGCTCTTAAATTCCTGGAGCCATGTTCTTTCTTTCCTTGTTTCTTCCCCACAAAGTATTAAAATGCATTTACTTGGGGTTCTGAAATAGTTCTACTCTAGTCCATTTGCTTCTTTAAAAAAAATCTTTTTTAATTTTTTAATTTTTATTTTTTTAGATTGTATTTTTTTTTTCGTTTAAATCCATATTAGTTAACGTATAGTATCATAATGATTTCAGGAGTAGAATTTAGTGACTCATCATTTACATATTATACCCACTGTTCATCCCACCAAGTGTCCTCCTTAATGCCCCTTTTCCCTCTAGTTATTTCCCCCACCCAACACCCCTCCAGCAACCCTCAGTTTGTTCTTTGTATTTAAGACTCTCTTAACGGGTTGTCTCCTTCTCTGTTTTTATATTATTTTACCTTCCCTTCCCTTATGTTCATCTGTTTTGCATCTGAAATTCCTGGAGCCATTTTCTACTCACCCTCCTACCTACTTTGCATTATTTTTGAATGGTGTATGTCGCCTCTTTCCCCGTCCCCCCCCCCCCCCCCCCCCCCCGCACTGTGTCCACCCTACACAGGTCTCCTGAGCCTCCCTAGGATTCCGGCGATTTCTACATTCTGCATTTTCCTCTCTCCAGTCCGCGGTAGCCGGATCTTTGTTAATGTTTATGCTCCCCTGGTTCTCTTCTGATATGAAAACTCGGGTCACTCCCTGTTTCCTCGGGCATCAAGTCTAATTTCCTCTCCCTGGCCTTCAAGGATCTCCGCAACTCCTCCGCTTCAACCGCTTCCTGATCTGACCACGTCTTTGCTACCCTGCTCACCTCGGCATCACTCCTCCTCTTTCCGGAGTCGCTTGTCTCCTGTCCCAGAGGATCCCTCTGGCCTAGTTCATCACAGAGCCACAGAACCACCTCCCAGACCTGGGCCGCGTTCTCTGTCATCTCTTGCCAGGCTTTTAGTTGCGGAGACCCAGCCTGTGTTCCTCTCCCCTCTCAGGGAACCAGAGATTCGGACCGTGTTAACAGAGGCGTGCTCTCTGATCCATGACTTCCCTTCCCCCATCCTATCTGTGATGATTTCTTTGTTACGATTTCTGAAAGTGATGGGCGCAAGCTTCCTTCTTCGGTCAGGCGGATAGAGCTGTGAAATCAACCCTCATGACAACTTGGAGAAATTAATCTTCTTTATTTGGTCTATAACACGTGCAGTTTTCCTCTCAAGCCTCCAACTTGCAAAATCGGGAGGAGGGGTGACTGTGTTCGGTCCATCTGGACGGAGAGAGGCCGAGGAAATCCCAGCCTCAGGTCTTACAGCTCCTGGACCGCACTTTTCTCATCTTGATGGACTGGCTATCCTCCTGATCCTTATGGGAGCAGTTTAAGGGAGACAAGGAACCAGGCAGATGTCCCTGATGTCCTGTCTCCCCACATTACCCTCTTGATCTGATGTTTCTCTTCACGCCAAGCCTAAATTCAGGTGACAGAACTTCCTCCTCCTTTTTTGCCCTTCCGCATGTCCTCCCACAACCAGGGGCGTAATGGGGTTGATTTTGCCCCCTTCTTTGGACATTTATAGTTTCTATGAATGTTCAGCATCTATGCACAGGGTTTTGGTTTTTTTTTTTTTTTTTTCTTTATATTTCCCACCTTCCATCTGTAAAGTCGAAGTCCGAACTTGGTTTTCCGGTCTCCCCTGCATCCCCTTGATATAGGCCCGTGGTCAGAGATCCGTGGGAGTCCTGGATTCAGAAGAAAATGTGCGGGGAAGGAGGCGCTCTCTGCCATATGTGTCCCGGTCGGTGTGGTGGCACACAGCAGGTGCATGCAGCTCAGCGGTCCTGGGGGTCCAAGCCCGGCGCCTCTGCTTTGCCGGAGCGGGATCACTCGCATGCTGATTCTGGTGGTATATTGTTCCTGCAGATGCTGCTTCTGACGCTGGTTCTCTGTTTTTTTCTGGAAATTCCATGAACTAATATCCTTTAATGACTCCGCTTTAAACAGCCGGAGTGTATTGCAAAATGCTGATATACCACCCTTCTGGCCTCACACGCAGGGACGTTCTTGCTTGGGTCACTCTTAGGTGCAGATGTGCTGGCTCATTTCGAGCTTTGATAGACGCTCACCGGCAGCTGACAAATACCTGGTTTTCTGGCTTTGTCTTGCTCGTGGAGTCAGGTTCTCAAACTCTCCTCTCCCGTCATCTCGGAACAGATTTGGGGGCGGAAGTTTGCCAGGGACATTCGCACCTTGTTCTTCCTCATCCCTTGCTGGGAAATTTAAGCCACGCCCCTGATGACGTTTTCCAAACCACCTGTCCTTCCCAGCCCTTTGCGGCTTTTCTTGGCTCTGCTCTTCCCTTGTTGAGCATTTACATTGAGTGTCCCACAGTTTAGTACTGAATCTTTGCCATATGGACCACACCCCGGCAGAAATAAACCTTAAGAGAAAATAGTTTAAGAAGTGCTGTGTTTCTGGGGGCGCCTGGGTGGCTCGGTCGGTCAAGCGTCCGACTTCGGCTTGGGTCATGATCTCGCGGCTCTTGAGTTCGAGCCCCGCGTCGGGCTCTGTGCTGACAGCTCAGAGCCTGGAGCCTGCTTCGGATTCTGTGTCTCCCTCTCTCTGTGTCCCCCAACCCCCGCTCACACTCTGTGTCTGCCTGTCTCAAAAATAAATACAATATTAAAAAAAAAAAAAAAAAGAAGTACTGTACCTCTGGTTTGCCCAACCTGGAATTCAGAATGTTGATTATTATAGACGGCGCGAATCCAGCCAACTGACATACATTATAGTAAAAGTAACACGAGGGAATTTGGTTCTTTGTCCCAGAACTTCAGACTTGTGTCTCTCCTCAGAGGTGCAATTGGCATACTAAATACAACATGTCCCCAAATCACCTGCTTCCCCCCCCCCGCCGCCCCGAACCTGCTCCTCTTACGTTCTTCTCCATCTCAGTACATGACAACTCCGTGTCTGAGTGCCTCCCTCCCTCCTCTCTTTCTCTCCCAGCTGTATCCAATCTCCGTGTCAATCTGTAGTGACAACCTTGACCACTATCTAGAAGGCAGGCACTTCTCACCCGCTTTGCAGCTGCTGCTACCTCTCTCCGAAATTATTGTAATGGCCTCCCATGTCCTGCCCTTGCTCTCCGCCCCCAACCACAGCACATTCTCAGCACGGTCCCCGGAACGAAACTTCCAGAATGTATGTCAGATCGTGGTGCTCCTCTCTTCAAAAGCCCTCCGTTGGCTTCCCGTGGCACACAGAGCAAAAGGGAAAATTCTTTCAACGGCTTGGAAGACGTTATATGAGGAAGCTCGTGGCTACCTTTCTGATTCCATCTCCCACTCTCTTTCTGCCTGATGTTCTAGTGAAGTGAACATCTCTGCCGTCCCTCGACTAAAGACAGCCGGTTGCCACCTCGGAGTGTTTGTCTCCGAGGGTCCTTCTGCTCGAAATGCTTCTCTTACCGAGCTCCAAATAGCCACTTCCTTAACCTCCACTGGGGTTTGGTCTAGTGTCACCCTGTGAGACCTTCTCCGACCGAGCTGTTGAATCCGACAACTGTCTAGCTTTTACTGCACTTCCCCTCCGAGTTTTTCCCATGGCATTTACCGTGAGCTGATACACCTTGTCAATGTTGGGTCATTTATTTGCCGTCTGCTTCCTTCCATTCAGACGTAAGCTTCGTGAGAGCAGAAGACAGGAATAGCTCGTGGGGAGCGACAGGGACTCAATTAATTACTCTAAAATAAATGAATAAATACATGAGAGAAAGAGCAGGACCCAGTGTCAACTTAGAATGGGTGGAACCGTACTCTACTATACTCTAGTATGAAATCATATAGAGATTTCTACACAGTGAACCTAGACATTACTTGGGGGAAAAAAACCCCTATAAAATCGATAAGTGTGTAAATTTAATAATAACTCTCAGTCCCTTCTCTCTAAGCAAATTAACTTGAGAATCTTTCACTCTTGTCGCCAAGAGAAGAGTCTCAAATTTGGACAAATTGGGTGCTCCTCTTTTTCCGTCTTGGGTATGTGTGTTCATTTTATTTTATTTTTTTTTAAGTTTAAAAAAAAGTTTTTAAGTTTATTTATTTTTGGCAGAGACAGAGTGCAAGCATGAGCTGGGGAGGGGCAGAGAGACAGGGAGACACAGAATCCGAAGCAGGCTCCAGGCTCCAAGCTATCAGCGCAGAGCCTGACGCGGGGCTCGAACTCACGCACTGTGAGGTCATGCCCCGGGCCGAAGTCGGATGCTTAACCGACTAAGCCACCCAGGCCCCCCTGTTCATTTTATTTTTTAAAAAACCTTTCTCTGTGTCCCAGTGAGAATTAGTCCTGGCACATCTGGGGTTGCGATGGCCGATGCCTTCCTCGGAGAGCCCTTACTACAAAGTCCTGTCTGTGTTGGTTTCCAGAGTTGGCTTGTGTAAGTGTTTCTGGAAGCTTTATACGTCCCCAGCAAGCCGTGCACAGGGTCTGCTGCCTGCTCTATGTAGTCCTTTGGGAATGTGCTCACTCTCTCCATTCTCTCTCTCTTTTTCTCTTCCGTCTGTACAGCTTTTTTTTTTTTAATTTTTTTTTAACATTTTTTATTTATTTTTGAGACAGAGAGAGACACAGCACGAACGGGGAGGGTCAGAGAGAGAGGGAGACACAGAACCCGAAACAGGCTCCAGGCTCTGAGCTGTCAGCACAGAGCCCGACGCGGGGCTCGAACTCACGGACCGCGAGATCACGACCTGAGCCGAAGTCGGACATGTAACCGACTGAGCCACCCAGGCGCCCCCCATCTGTACAGCTTTTATCTGCACACGGTGGTCTCTTGCCATACTTTCAGTGTTCCCCGGACCTCCTCTGGCACTCTAGAAGGAAGATGAGGGTTTTATTTTGTTCTTTTTGGTAAGAAGGGTCATTTGCTAAGTTCCGACCTGACTTCATCATAGTCCTGTGAGCTAAAAGACAGTGAATTTAGTTTGATGATAGTTTGATAGTTCTTGGTACCTAACTAAATTATAGGTTCCTTAAGGAACTGGGAATAGATATATGGGGGTTTGTTTTTTATAATAGAAAGTAGCAGAGTTCTGGGTCCATCATTAATTCTTAATAAATATTTATTTGATTAATTTGTTCACTTAGCCAGATCTTTATTTATGCAACGAATATTTGTGGGCCCATCAGGTGCCAGACACTCTTAAATGCACCGAGAAGAATACATTGAGAAAACAAACTTGTGTTCTCACGAAGTTTGCCTCCCAGCAGAGGCCGGCGGACAATAAGAGAATATGCAGTACAGCAAGCAAATGGGGATCTGTGCTAAAAGGAAAACTGGAGCTGTAGGAATCAGAAGGGCTTGGAAAGGGGGGATTTCTATTTAAAAAAATTTTTTTTAACATTTATTTGTTTTTGAGACAGAGAGAGACAGAGCATGAACGGGGGAGGGTCAGAGGGAGGGAGACACAGAATCTGAAACAGGCTCCAGGCTCCGAGCTGTCAGCACAGAGCCCGACGTGGGGCTCGAACTCACGGACGGCGAGATCACGACCTGAGCCGAAGTCGGGCGCTTAACTGACTGAGCCACCCAGACGCCCCATGGGGATTTCCATTTTAAATAGAGTATTGAAAAATGTTGCTGGTGGCGAATGAGGAGAGGTCCAAAGAGCTGGCGGTACAAGCAATGAGGATATCTGGGGGAAAAGCATGTTCCAGGCAGATGAGCTGACAAAGTCTAGATCCTTAATAGAAAATATGTTTCTTGAGTCTAAGGAATATCCAAGAAGCTATAACGGCCAGCACGTGGAGTAAGCAAGATGAAAGGTATTAGGAGATAAGATCTACCAGTGGGACAATAGGATGCTTAAGATTGACACTTAGAAGGGGCCGAAGCTGTTGGTAATGACAGGGCCTAGGGAAAGGCCATGAGATTGGGTGGCTGGGACATTTGAGGAGAATACATCCTGGAGCTGAAAAGCCAGGGTATTGAAAGGATCACCTTCAGGTATATTGAAATAATGAAGGATTGTGACAGGAATTGTATTGCACAGAATATCAGAAACAAGGAGTGAAAGTCATCAAGGCATGAGGAGGGTTCATCCATCTGGGGATCTATAGATAAATAGGGTAGAGGAGGATATATTGTCGTGGTAGGAGCATCAGAGCTAGAGAGGAGTTATAGGGAGTTCGGTGAGTGGAAGGGTTAAAGGGCTGGAAGAGGCAATAATAATGGAGGATAGCCTGCCCATAGGCAGCGTTACCAGTGGCATGGCGCCCTAGAGTTTCCTAGAATTTTCTCAGTTAAGCCACTTGAGAGGGCTATAGGAAAGGCAGTATCTTCAGGCAAAAAAATGAGTAAAAAACAAAAGGGTTCAAAAAAGAGACTGCGTGTGCAGGGGTTTTTGCTGATAGAAGCATTTCAGAATATATTTAGTGCCTTGGAATCATGATTTCAGTTTTGATGGTCATTGTACTGTAGATATGCTTAAGTGGCAGTTAATAAAGAACTCCAAATAGACAAGTTTACTGTTTTGTTATTTTGACGGTTCCGGGCTCTTGTTGTATAAAGAACAATGTAAATGCCAGTCTTTCTCTCTGTACATAACAGTGGGAATGGGCTTCGACTTTTCATTCTAGGAGCATGATCAGATTTTCCCCCAGAGCATCAAGGCACTAGGAACCACGTACCCTTTCCTCTGGATTGGGGCCTCAAGCCAAGATGAAAAACAATCAACTTTCAATTTTCTGTGCTAGTTTGCTTTCTGCCCAGAATACACAGAAAAGGCATTTAAGCAAACTTTTGGGTTAAGTTTTCAAGGACATCTTTCCATTTCTGCCAACAAAGGATTTGGGAGCCCATTACTCCTGGGCCCCAGGAGCTCGTTTTTATTATTTCAGTGTGGGTGTCTTCAGAGCAAAACAACCTCAAAAACCCAACCCAAGCCCCTCAACCCACCACCATTTGCTAAATGAAGCAAAACACCATAATGGTCTTAATGATGTAGATTTATCTCTTAACTGTTGTTTTGAGATCACAACAAATCATTAAAATCATTAAGTCTTCTAGCTAAATTAGAGTGTGGATCTTCCAGAGTGCATGGCCAATGTGTTTTGTTCCATAAACCACCCCCCAACCCTCCCCCCATGCCCTCATCACTGTCCTTCTCAGATTGTTTCCATGCAGGAAAAGCTGGCTTAATATATTCAAAGTCATGTTTCTAAACAGCTTTTTACCTCCCTCTCTGCTCATTTCCCCCCTGTACCCCAGGGCTCCTTCCCTGAGAGATGTAGGCGGCAAGACAGCTAAGCTAAGGGGTTTAGATCTGTGCTGATTCTGGGGCCCAGCACAACGGAGTGTAACAAAGACAGGGAGACAGCCAGTGGCGTCTGGGTTCTTCCAGCACCCCTTGGCGAGCAGAAGCTGTCCCCCGCTCACCTTCCACTCAAGCTAGCAAAGATTTCACTTGGAGAAGGAAGACGGGTAGTGTTGAGATTCCCTTCATTTCTTCTTAGGTCTGTCACTTACTGTCTCCCCAGCCCATTCAATGCAGGTAAGGAAGCATGTCTTCTGTTTCCGGCCCAGACAGCATGGGGGCAGGAAGAAAATGTATCATGTGGGTATTGACTAAGTAGATGAGACCTCTCGGACCTATATATGCTGGAGAAGTTCATGCCTCTTCTTCTAGAAGATCCTACGAAAATAGGATGATAGGGTACTTGAAGAGCTCGGCGACGGCCACTTATTCACCTTTCCTTAAGATAAGAACAGAAGTGCTTGATGAGAATACTGAGTCGAAAGGGGTTCAGGAAGATGGGTGAAACACAGCCGGATGAGTGGTTCAAACTTTCTTTACACTAATTGCTAAACTAAGTTACTGTTAAACAGTGACACATAGCTCAGTGCTGCTCAGGCACCAGGAGATGTCCAATTAATGTTGGCTGAATTAAAGACTGTATGTGACGACATCCTACGGGGGCCTGGGGTTCTCGAAGTTGAACCCGCCTGACGCCTGATAAAGAGGTTAATTTTTCATCCAGTCGCCTATGCCTCCTCTCTGGTCGAGGTCTGCAGGCCTGTTGTAAAGGTGGCTGACACACCTTTCTCATAATTCAGTAGTTCAAATTCAGGTGCCAAAGTTATGCTTGAAATCTAACGTGTGATTTATTCTCAGCTATGACTGCGAAAGAATTGGTGAGTTACTTTTGCTGGGGAAGTCGTCCCCCGACCAACTCTAAATTCTAAACTCTTGGTCCCCTTTGGGCTGATCTGACTTTTCCACCTGAACCTGGTAAGGACAGTGAATTAGAAGGGGTGTTAAAGAAAAGTGTCCCCCTGAAGCACTGAGAGTCTTAACTCATTTCCGTGGTTGGAAGTTTTACCTGTTTCTCCTCCAGTGGGTTTCCAGAAGAACTGAAGTGGGCGTTAAAGCTCTCTTAGGCTTTAATTGTATTCTGTGAGTCCAAATGTATGTATGTAAAAGTCCATTTATCTCCAAATAGAAGAACCCACTCTAAGCTCTATCTTTGGTACTAGAAAATTAGTCTTTTATCAGACTAATTCATGGGCCAAATGAAGGACTACGGAATATAAAATCAATGACCTTTTGTAGACAGGCAAAGTCAGGGGGAGGAGAGGCTGTGAGTTGGGCAAAGGAATGCTTGTCTGCTCTGAGCTCCTGTTTGTAGGAGAGAAATCATAGGGTGGATGTGGGAAAGCATAGGGTGGGAAAATAGATTTCCCATCAGGGGAGTTCTAACCTGGGCCTCAGAGAGATTGATGTCTGGGTTCAGCACATACACACGAGTTCCTTTCTCTGGGCAACCGGGAGGCTCTTGCTTTACTCGCCTCTGTGGGCAAGTGTCACAACAGCATGGCCCTGCTACCTCCCTCCAGACCCCAGGCTGTCTTGTTTGTGCTTTTGTCAGTCCTCTAGCTTGTGAGGAAGAGAAGCGAGGGACAGAACAGCCACAGCTGGGCGTAGGAGCACGGAGCGACTCCTCTGGGCGGCTGCCCCAAGCACGCCCCTGTTCCTGTCCCATGCCATCTTCCTAGGGAGTCTGAGCTCTCTCTGGGGCCCTCACGTCTGGGCGGTGACTCTGTGAGTGGCAGCTGGTGGCTCTGTTGGCAACCCCGTGGTTACCCCCCAGGACTCTCACAGGACCCCAGCACACTGCTCTCAAGGGGTTGGATCATGAATGGTGCAGCAGGTACCCTCCTCTTTGCTCTAGCAACTCTACCTCCAACCCCAGGACTGAGAGAAAAGAAACCACCAGTGGGAAGGTGAAGGATGCATGCATGATGCGTTTGCAAGATCACCCTTGCTTCTTCCTCTCACTGGTCTTGTGAAGTATTATGGTCTGCATTTTACAGCCTAGGAAACTGAGGCAGAGAGAGGTTAAGTGAGTTGCATAAGGTCATAGAGCTAGAAAGAGGCAAGGTTGGCATTTAGACCCGGGGTCTGTTGACTGTGTGATTTTGCACCACAACATGTGGCTGTGGCTGAGTGAGTCTGTTCAGACAAGGAGCAAATCATCCAGGACCCCAGCTGATCCCCAAGGACAAGCTAGACAAATAGTCCTGCCTTCTGAGCCCCCCAAACACACACACTCACACATACACACACACCCCCATACATTCTCTCTCACATGCAAACTCTTTCTCTCTCTCTCTCTCTCTCACACACACACACACACACACACACAAAACGTGTCCTGCTGGTATTTGTTTTAGTGTTGCCCTTCCTGAGGGAATCAGACAACCACCCAGGCTCCCATTTCCATATTTATTGCCCCTGTGTAACTCTTCTGTCCTGAGGCCGTGCAGGGCAACGAGCACTCTTGTGTGGATTTGGACCCAACTGAGCACTCACTCAGCGGGCAGCCATGATTTTGGTTATTACACTCTCCCCTCTCTTTTTGTCCGTCCGTTTGTTTCGTCCAACCGAAGCATGACAGGCAGTGAGACCTGGCCCAGATTCTCAGATGAGGATTCTTGTCACAGCTGGGCCCTCTCTTGCGGGGAGAGCCCATCTTGTATGGAGGTAACTCGTTTAGGCTTCAGCACAGGGCATGGCGCGTAGTGAGAGCTTCAATGCTTGCCTCAGAATTGCTCAAAATATCACTCTGTTAGCACTTTGCCGATAAAAAACGTATAATGGCTCTCTATCTCCTGTCCCGAGGCCATCCACAGGCCCCCATTCCAGCCCCTCACAAACCCAGAAAAGATGTGACGTCTTTATTTCTACCTCATCTTCCCCCTTGAGACTTCTCTGGCCCTCCTTTAAGACTAGAAATTCAAATTCCCACTTTCCCAGGAGACTCTCCCTCTTGGATCCAGCCCTCTGGGGCTTTTCCTCTGAGCTAAACTCTAAGCAACTTACTGTCTGAACCACTCCAGGCGTGGAATCACATGCCATCTTATTTTGTTATTAATATTTTCATGGGTAGCATCTTAAACATTGTAAACCCATTAAGTTCCAAGATTACATAGTAAATGTTTTCTGTATTACTCAGAGTGCTAGTCTAGTGTTAGGAATATAAAATGGATTTTAAAAATATTTTAATTAGAAGCACCTGGGGGGCTCAGTCAGTTGAGCATCCAACTCTCGATTTCAGCTCAGGTCATGATCCTAGGGTTGTGGTATCGAGCCCCGAGTTGGGGTCTCTGCTGAGCAGGGAGCCTGCTTATGATTCTCTCTCTCTCTCTCTCTCTCTCTCTCTCTCTCTCTCTCTGTCTCTCTCCCCCTCTGCCCCTCTCCCCTGCTCGTGCTTTCTCTCTCTAAAATATACATATATGGGGCACCTGGGTGGCTCAGTTGGTTAAGTGTCCAACTCCCGGCTTCTGTTCAGGTTGTGATCTCACGGTATGGTGGGTTCAAGCCCCACATTGGGCTCTGCCCTGGCAGCGTGGAACCTGCTTGGGATTCTCTTTCTCCCTCTCTCTCTGCCCCTCCCCCACTCATGCTGTCTCTTTCAAAAACTAAATAAACTTAATTTAAAAATTAAAAAAGAACAAAATATACATATATATTCGAATTAAGTTGTATTAAAATTCTAGTCAGAGCTTGCACAGTATGCTATTTATCAATCTTTCATGTATGAACCCCTTGTAGAGAAAAACATTCTCATAAACACCCCATGTTTACTTTATTTTTATTATGCCACTTAAGCGTATAAACATAAAACTAAGTAGAAACTCTTAATAAAAGCTTAAGGTTCTTAAATCACTGTAAAACTCAACAAATTTATGCAATTAAATATAAATAACCGTATAAACACTGTAAAGTTCAAATTAACAGTGTGAATTTATTGTTATATATGGTACTTCTCAAACCAAATCGCATCACAGTTATGGGATGGCTATGAGTCAAGTTCTTCTGAGTTTCTGAGCTTGGCGTCATTCGTTTCTCACACCAGTCTCTTCTGTTCCTTACACGGAACAGCAAAGCCTTTATTCCCACAGTGTGGTATCAGGTCACTGGTGCCTTATTTAACAAAATGGCATCATCATTATCAAGGCTATTTTTTTTTTTTTTTTTTTTACCTGAGACAAAGACACAGTGTGCTGAAATCACTTGTCAGTATTTAGATTGATGTGGCCATCCAAATATAGTTTGGGGGATTATCTTTGAAATTAGAAATCAAATTAAAATATCTTGTAAGAAAACTTTTGGACCATCAAGAGCATATCTACAGATCCCTGGTTGAATAACGCAGCACCGTCGACACTCTAATAGGAGGAGAATTATTTAAAGCAGAAAAAAATGAAATTGTCCTTTCTTCCTCCCTTTCCATGGAAGACTGTCAAACAGAGTTGCATTATCTTATTTTTTGTTACAAGGTTTATTATTTTAAAACTGTGACTAGAATTTACTTTTCATTCGCACACAACATGTTTATCATGGAAAATTTGAACGACACCTATATGTTTTTTTCAAGAAATGAAACTAAGGCCCCCAGAATCCCACCTTCCAGCGATAACCTTTGATGGCTTGATATAATAGTAATGTGTCTTTGTTAATATCATCAACATCAACAATGAGTGTATACTGACTACCACATGCCTGTAAACGTTCAAAGCGTTTGATTCATTTATTCTGCACCCCCCTATGGTATGGGTATCATCAACATTCTCTATCTTATGGATGATGAACTGAGGCCTGAAGTGTTTAAGTAACTTTCAAACACATAACTAGTAAGTTGTCAGGAAGGATTCTAATGGAAGCAAAATAGAACAGTACATAAAGAAAACAAATGAAATCAAATACAAGATCACTTATTTTTCTTTTAAAAAATTTATTTATTTTTGGGGGGAGGAGAGGTAGCGGGGGGACAGAGGATCTGAAGCGGGCTCTGTGCCGACAGCAGAGAGCCCGATGCGGGGCTCAAACTCACAAACTGTGAGATCACGACCTGAGCCGAAGTCGACACCTAACCAACGGGCCGAGCCACCCAGGTGCCCCACTAATTATTCTTAAAAATATTTTAAGCACCTTTTTGTTTCAGTATGAGTATTGTTTCTGAGAATCAGATGGGTATATTCCATTATAAAAATACATCATGTTAATCAACAATTCTCTGTTGACAGCCTTCTAGATAGTTCTCAATCTTTATTATCAGAAACAGTACTGGGATGAACATTCTCGGACCTAAATCTTTGAGCCTGTCCTTACTAGCGTAACATTTTTTTTAACGTTTATTTATTTATTTTGAGAGTGGGGGAGGGGCAGAGAGAGGGAGAGAGAGAGAATCCAAAGCAGGCTTCATGCTCAGCATAGAGTCCGACACGGGGCTCGATCTCATGACTGCAAGATCATGACCTGAGCTGAAACCAAGAGTTGGACACTGAACCGACTGAGCTCCCCGGGCTCCCTGGAAGCATTTTAATTTCCTATTTCACTAAACAGTATAAGAAGAGGAAAATACAGAAATCTCTGCAAGTGTAGTCTAACATTGTTGTACCAGTTGAATTTTTACTCGGTAGATAAGCACTTAGCTTTACATAATGCCTAATTGTGTGTATTCGTTCAACATTCAACCAAAGTTGAAGTTTTTGCTAATGCTAATAGGTGAGCAAGTATAAAACCCGTTGGAAAATTTAGTTGAATAATTTTAAAAAACGTAATTTTTTTTTAACACAACTGGTTTGGATGTTGCCTTCATCACTGTGGGCTTGGAAATCTTGGGCAAGTTAGCAAATCTTTATTCACCTAAACATCCACTGTATTAAGTGGAGAAAACATTATCTTCCACAGGACTGACATTAAGGTAAAAATAAATAATCTGAGTGAAGTCCTTACAACAGAGAAGACATGGAATAGATCCTTTTTGCATTTCCTCTTTCATAAGATTTTAATTGCATGTTTTACAGGAATGTTGGCATGTTTAAAGAAGACCCAGTGAGAGAGCAGTGCTTAACTCAAAAGAAAACTCTGCTAGAGCTCAGTCAGTTGGGCTCAGTGAGTTGGGCATCTGACTTTGGTTCAGGTCATGATCTCACTGTTAGTGGGTTCGACCCCCGCCTTGGTCTCTGTGTTGACATTTTGGAGCCTGGAACCTGCTTCGGATTCTGTGTCTCCCTCTCTCTCTGCCCCTCTCCCACTCATGCTCTGTCTCTCAAAAATAAAGAAAGAAAAAAAGAAAGAAAGAAAGAAAGAAAGAAAGAAAGAAAGAAAGAAAGAAAGAAAAGAAAAGAAAGAAGGAAGGAAGGAAGGAAGGAAGGAAGGAAGGAAGGAAGTTAAAGAAAATAAAAATAAAAAGAAAATTCCCCTAATGTCACATCTCATGATTGTGGGGTCAAGAACTTCTGGAGACTTTGAAAATATTCCATGTTAAAGCATCCACATGTACGGAATCACTTCCCATTCTCCCACTTCCCATTCTCAAGGCAGAAAATATTTAGGGAAATAAGGTGCAGAGAGTTGAAGCAAGGCAAGGAAAACCGCCTTCTCCCAAGCTTACCTGGAGCTTTTTCAAGAATGTTTGGCATGAGCAGGTATACTTTTGCTTCCTGCCTTTGTCCCACTTTCAAAGCTTATCTTCTCCCAGGATAGAAGAACATGTATTTCCAGGGTATCTGTCCCAAATACATTTCTCTGTTTGTCTTTTTCAAGGTGGTGAGGTTGAGTCCCCAAATGGTGGAGGAGGAAGGGAACACTTGGTGCCAGTAGAAAGTGTGGGTGCTGGAGCGGTGGGGACCTGCTATTTCCAACACTTCACAGAGCACCCGAGTGTTCGAGAAAGCAGTGCTTGACAAGATATATCTGGCTTCTAATTAACTCGGCCACACTCTTCCCCTTGTGTCCTCCAACATGTTTTCAGACAGGTGCCAGTCATGTGTTCTAGGGTGCACATTTTTTTTTCCTGCACAAGGTGGAATAGATTATTCTTCATGAGATTCTTTGGCAATCTTAGGAAAATCTATCCTGCGAGCTCTCTACCAGTTCGTTCTCATGATTAATAGATTTGTCTGTCTCCTTTTTTTGTCTCAAAGTCAAGACAATTACCCTTTGAGATGTGACAGAAGTGCAAAGTCGGTCCAAATCTAGGGACAGCCTGGGGATTCGTCATTCTAATAATTCATTAGGAGGGAAACATAAAGCATGCCCCTTAGGAAAGGTGAAATGTATTTCAGCTCAGATGCTGTAAAAAGGAAGTGTTATTTATTGATACCTACTATGTGCAAGGGGCTGAGCATAAACTATTTGATGTCATCTGCCTGCTGGTAGGCGAGGAGGGTGTTAATGCTTTAATTTCCAAAATAAGGAAAGTGGCTCAACAAGGTTGAGATTCACACAAAGTGATAGAACTCACTGGGGATCGAGACAGGGACTCAGCCTGCTCTTTTCTGACCATGAAGGACTCCCTTCCAGAAAGGGATACACCAGAAGATCGACGGAGAATCCCCCAAACGAATGTTCCGTGCTCGACGTGAGTTCCAGCTTTCCATCTTTCAGCCCATAGCTGGTTGGACTCTCACCAGCCCCGAAAATGGGCACCTGCTCACCGGCCTCTCTCTCTCCTCCTGCTTGATGGTGGAGTTGCATCCCCACTTCACGGACAGTGGGGAGGAGCTTTTCCCTCTCCTCTTTTCTCCTCTACCTCCACATGAGGGAAACATATTTTCTCCTGGAGAGAAAAGATAGCTTTGTCACCATCTGGTCCAATTCCAGAGTCACCACATTGCAAGAATGAAAAGCTAGCGCTCCCAAGGATTCTATTTGCTGCCGCGTGTGGCTCCTATCGCTCCAGCCTCAGAGCACTCAAGAGAGAAAATCACCGCTCCACGAAGAATCTAGGCAGCCAGACTAGGCTTACCGACATGCCAAGCTTCTCTGTCAGGTCACCCCCATGGGGAGCTGCTTCACTTGGCCCTTCTTGGGCTGACAGATCTATGAAATAAGTCCGCCATACTGTTTGGTTGCCAGTGGCAGAGTGAGAATTTCCCTCCCATGACCCAGAAAACTCCGAACCCTGGTCACATCTGCCAAGTTGGCAGATGTGGTTCTTCCTGGTCCAAGATGGGCTTCAGTAATGGATACATAGCATCCACTTATCTTTTTTGGTTACCTTGAGCCAGACGTTGGCACAAAGTAGGATTGCCAACACATGAGGCATTTTTGTGCCATTTGTGAAAATTAACTTCCCTAATTAACTTACTCATACAATGGCACTCCGGATGAAGACATTAGGATGATCACCTAGAAAATTACTACCTTGGTAGAGTCCCCCGTGCCTCCTTTTGCCTCTTTCATGTGCCAAGAACGAAATTGCGCTGATGACATCGTCAGATCTCTGAGAGCAAGTAACTGATGAACAAAAGGAAGGCGCCACGTGTTGGCTCCTTTAACCCCAATTTTAGCTCATGGATTCTGCTCAGCAGGGGGTGGCCAAGAAATGATGTTCTCCATCCAGAGGGAAGCACGGGTGAGGATCAGAATTACTTCTTGGTGCATATTCAAGCTCCTTCTCAAGCACCAGGCTACACAGCAATAATGGCTAAATGAGTTCCACATCAATTGGAACCGCGAGGAGGGTCCTTTGGGGGTGGGGGGAGGGCAGTAGGAGGCCTACATTTCAGAAACAAGAGGTTATAAAATTTCATTTTGTTTACCCAGTCTACAAATGCGGCTTTATTATTTTTTTATGAGCCTGCGTATCTCCAGGTAGAGCCTCAGGTTTATGAAATATTTCTAGCCCGAGGGAATGTCACTCCCTCTCTTTGAAATTCCCTATATATAAGTGTTGGTCATTCGTAACAGGATCAAAGATTTCTGGAAAATGTCCATCTTTTCCATGCTTTTGCTTCAGTCCGCTATATCGTATGCACAGGTGACTCTTGGAATAAAATGCACAGCTCCAAATTTTGTTCTGTGTTCTTTGCGGGGTCAGGCATGAAGAGGGATCAAAAGATACGGAGTGTGTGGTTCAGTGTTGTTGGAGGTAATGGTGTATGCTTCCTGCAAAAGTTGGAGGTAAATTTGTATGCTGAGGGTTTAAACGAATGGTCTTTGACTCTGCTACGCGTTAAATTCACCTAGTGAGTGTATTTATTTATTTAGTTTTTTTTTTTTTAACATTTATTTATTTTTGAGACAGAGAGAGACAGAGCATGAACGGGGGAGGGGCAGAGAGAGAGGGAGACACAGAATCGGAAACAGGCTCCAGGCTCTGAGCCGTCAGCCCAGAGCCTGACGCGGGGCTCGAACTCACAGACCACAAGATCTGAGCTGAAGTGACCTGAGCTGAAGTCGGACGCTCAACCGACTGAGCCACCCAGGCGCCCCTATTTATTTAGTTTTTAAATGCCAATGCCGGAGCCCCATCTCAGACAAGTTAAATTAGTACATCTGGGAGGGTGGGATCAAAATATCTCTAAAGTTCCCCAGCTGATACCAATGTCAGCCAGGGTTGAGAGCCACTCATTCATTGCTTTCACAAATATATATTCATCAACCTATTTTGCCCTGGGCATCATTCTAGCGGATGGGGATATAGCAGTGACCAAATCAAAAACTCCTTCCTTCAGGTAGCTTACGTTCTAGTGGATGTTGACTGGCTACAAACAAGATAAAGAAATAAATAACATTCATGGCATATACATTGATTCTAATGAGAAAAATAAAGAAGGGAGATATCGCACATAAGGGGTGCATCCAAGGGCCCCTCAGGAGAAGATAACATTGCATCCGGATCTGAAGGAGGTGGGGGAAGAGTCTCTAGGGGCACAGGGAACCAGCAAATGCACAAGTCTCGAGGTGGGAGCATGCCGGTTCCAAGAAAAGCACGGGGACTAAAGTAGAGTCTAAGTCAACGGTCTAACCTAATAAGATCCATACTTTTGGTCGAAGATGAACTACTTGTGAAAGTGAACCGAAAAGCTGTGGGAACATTTGTAGTTATAATTTTGAGAATACTCTGTACCAGGTCAGTGCGATCTAGCTGTAATCCTAAGGCAGCAGCCGGGCTGTGAGGATTGTACGGTAAATGGACATAGAGTATATCCATTTTAGCCTGTTTGGAGTAAGGGGGTAGGAGTAGAAGACAGGTTAGTGTGGAGAACAAAATAAGGCAGGTGAAATGAACAAGGATGAGAACAGCCCTCTGTGCCTGGGGGGTGGGGGACGGCCAGTGGGCGTTGAGAGAGGGTGACAGTATGTGGTTAACATTTGAATCACAGAACTGACAGTTATTATTGTCAGTCAGTGCTCTTCAAGCTCACTTTTATTTATTTATTTAAGTTTTATTTATTTTTGAGACAGAGAGAGACAGAGCATGAACGGGGGAGGGGCAGAGAGAGAGGGAGACACAGAATCGGAAGCAGGCTCCAGGCTCTGAGCCGTCAGCCCAGAGCCCGACACGGGGCTCGAACTCACGGACCGCGAGATCGTGACCTGAGCCGAAGTCGGACGCTCAACCGACTGAGCCACCCAGGCGCCCCATCACTTTAAAAAAAAAATTGGCTTCTAATATCTCTAGCTCATAGGGAATGGTTGTATTGATCAGCCAGGGTGAACATATAGCCCACCCAAATATTATTTCTTGTGATAAATGAAGAAATTATGATTGAGATTCTAGATATGAGTCTAAGGACTTTGTATAAGGTAGTTCCCCTGAATCAGATTAATCCAGCATTAAGTACTGAGGGGATATGTCCTATGGATTTGGGACAGCGAATTTTGGATAAGACAAATGTCCTCTGTGGGACCTCTCGAGGCTCCCAGTCTGCCGACCTCTCTAGCTGCTGACTTCACATTGTCCTGTGGCATTTACCTTCTCCACCCCAAACTTCATTTTGCTGTTTGACTATTGTTTTTCCGTAGTATATATCTTTTCAGAATAATACCTAATATCTAATCTGTCGCTTACAGGTAGTATAAAAATCAGATGTGTTAATATATATGAAAACATTTTAAATGTTAAAATGGTGTGTAAAATAAAGCAGTATTTTTGTTAATAATGATAAAAGTAGGGGCGTCTGAGCGGCTCAGTCGGTTAAGCGTCTGACTTCGGCTCAGGTCATGATCTCACGGCTCGTGGATTGGAGCCCCACGTCAGGTTCTGGGCTGACAGCTCAGAGCCTGGAGCCTGTTTTGGATTCAGTGTCTCCCTCTCTTTCTGCCTGACCTCCACCCACTCACTCTCTCTCTCTCTCAAAAATAAATTTTAAAAAAGTTAAAAAAATACAAAAATGATAAAAAATAAATCCAAGTAAATGGAAAATCAGAAACCTGTTAAAGTCACTTTGTATTTACTATACGTATAGATTGGATTCAACATCTCTTGTAGATGTATTTTTTTAATTTAAGAGCTAACTTTATGTATATAAATACATACAAAAAAAATCTAGAATGTTAATACACCAAAATAAAAAATAATGTTTTTTTTAATTTAAGAGCTAACTTTATGCATATAAATACATACAAAAAAATCTAGAATGTTAATACACCAAAATAAAAAATAATATTTTTTTAATTTAAGAGCTAACTTTATGTATATAAATACATACAAAAAAATCTAGAATGTTAATACGCCAAAATAAAAAATAATGTTTTTTTAAATTTAAGAGCTAACTTTATGTATATAAATACATACAAAAAAAATCTAGAATGTTAATACGCCAAAATAAAAAATAATGTTTTTTTTAATTTAAGAGCTAACTTTATGTATATAAATACATACAAAAAAATCTAGAATGTTACTACACCAAAATAAAAAATAATGGCTAGATCTTGAATATAGAATTTTAATTATTCTTTTCTTTTTTCCCATAAATATAATATGATCATCTCATACAAAATAGATATTAATAGCTGTATATCCTAAATATTCAATAGCACATATTATGAAGATGAATAACGAAAGTTACTTTGTTAATGCTTATTCATTTATTTTGAGTGACAGAGAGAGAGAGAGAGAGGGAGAGAGTGAACACTCAAGCATGAGTTGGGGAGGGGCAGAGAAAGAACCCCAAGAGGGCTCCATGCTGTCAGCACAGAGCCTGGTGTGGGGATAGATCCCAGGAACCATGAGATCATGACTTGAGTGGAAATCAAGAGTCGGACACTTAACCAACTGAGCCACCCAGGTGCCCCAATGGCTGTTACTTTTAAAAGATCCTCGCCCTAGAGTTTTATGTAGCTGCTACATAAATGGAACGTTTGAGTTGACATGACTGGTAATGGGCTGGGTGTTTAGAGCCATGAATCCATTTTTGAATGTCAGTCAAGAAAAGCAGCATCCCACAGCTCGCTGCAGGCAGGTCCGTGTGACCTGCCTGCCTTTATGAACACACTCCTGAACCAAGAAAACCATGGAGCTGTTTCAGAGGTCATGCTTCTGTTAGAATTCACAGGTGTCAAAGAGAGGTCTTATGTGTTTTTTCCTTTTCTTTTGCAAATATCAATAATTCCTCTGGAAAAAAAAAAAGGAAAAGATTGCATGAAAGCAGAAATAGGCAAATGTGTCCCAGACACATTGAAATTAAGCAGGTAGTAAAGACTTCTTCACTTGAGCTAAGGAATAATTGACAGAAGAACCTGGCTGGCTGAAAGAAAATGAGTCACTTCTCTTCCGGGAACTTCTCTTGTGAGGACATAGTCCAGCTGTGAAGACAGCCTGAGACAAAGAGAGAGAAGGAAAAGGGAATAGATTGAACCTCTCCCTCTCCCTCAAAGAGCAACTCTTGAATCGGGTAATATAGCCATTCGTGCTAACGTCCACAAAGCAGTAAACTTTGGGAAATTTTTCCAGCGGTTAAGGTAGGGCTTTCTTTTCATTTCTTTATCCTTTACTAGAAGTCAGTTAACAAACCTCTCCATTTCTTTTCAACCACACAATCAGCCATGTTATACTTGGGCTTTTTCTCTGTTTGCCATTGATATGAAGAAACACAACACAGTCATCTTGCAGATGCCTGATGGGGACTTTTTACCAAAATGGTTCTAAGACTTCCTGGTCTGCGTCTACTCCCACCGCCAAGAGACATGTTCTTCATGAATAAATCACTGTATGCCATGAGCAGCATTTTATTCTCCCATCAAATATTTGACCCATTGGATCAGAAAGCATAACCCATGAAATTGACCCTGCGCATATTTTTGCTGGTCTTCTCCAAAGCTGGCAGGAGATGTGCCAGGGTCTGGGCTACTCCATATTCCTCCAGGCTGTCCATTTGATGCCAAAAAACACGAGGATACAATTGGCATTTCTATAGCTTTCTCTTAGATCTTTCTTTAGCCTGAGATACACCCCCAGGGCCAGAAAGAGTAGTTTGGAAACCCATTCCAATCTCAGTAAATAAAAGGAAAAAAGAATTCGCCCAGAGGCTCAGACTGGGACCAGAATATCCCATTATCTAGACTATGTGTCTAGAACACAGAGTAACTCCCCGAGTCCCCTTCCCCCTTCCAGTCTCTCAGTTTGGGTGTCCTACTCCAGCCCTCCATTTTATCCCTTAAAGACAACCACTATGAGTCGTTGCATGCTAAGAAATCACTAGGAAGCCACACATAGCAACTGTTTTTGCAAATCAGAGTAAGTTGGCCACAAGAGGGAAAGGGGCGTAAGATGGAGGAGGAGGAGGAGGAAGAGAGTCAGCGCGTGATGGTTGTCACTGACCTTTCGGTAGGGTTTCCTTCATGCCCTCACCCAACTTTTCCTGAGCTATGCCGCTTGCGGTATGCACATTCACTGGGCAAAGATGGCAAGTTACAAGTGGAGATGAGCAGGATCCCTCATTAAATTTCTCTCTCTCTCCTTCCTATTTCCTCCTGGGGGAAAAGAATACATAACTCCCTTGTTCAAATCCCTTTCCTGCTAGGAGTTGTCTCCTCAAAAGAGGATACAATAAAGAGGAATGAAAGAACTCCCTCCAGTAGTTACCCCTATTCTTGATTGTGAGCATATTCAGGGCAGGCTAAGGACCCCAGAGGGATCAAAGTGTTGCCAGATGTCTGGGATAGGGCACAAGGATTGGTTCGCAGAGGGTGGGTGATTCAGAAGACAATTTCGGACTCGAGACTTTTGACTACGTTCTTTAACAGCAGCTCGGCGGAGTCACATCGCATTTGACATGAATGGAGGCGGCGGTGTCTTGTGACGTAGGGCAAGTTGATGCTAAAACATGATCCTGACATTGAAGAATTGGCTTTTGGGGACTAGGATTTCCCCCACGAGTCTGTTGAGATTTATAAGAGTAAGTCATGGCCTCCTCTGGTGCTAAGGCAACTCGGGTTGCAGAGCAATTGTGGAGGGCCTCTGGAGAAAGGTCAAACTGCCAGTCACACACAATTATGGGTCTGGATTACCATGCCAATCACAGATGCCAGTTTCATGGGCCCAGGTGAAATACTGTGTTTTGGTTTTTCTGTCCAAATAAGGGACGGTGATTTGTGTCTTTTACCTCCTGGGTGGATTTATTGAAGACAATTTTGAACATGACATGAATTTAGGACACTTTCAGGGCTTCTCTACGTTCCTTCTATCTGGAATGCCCCCTTGCTCACATCTATTAAACAAACTCCTGCCCAAACATCACCTCCTCTGTCTTGCCTTCCTTGGCTCTCCCAGATTGAGTCCATTACTCCCTCCCAAAGGGCTGCCTGTCTTTGGCTAAGTGGATTGCGAGCTGCTTCAGAGATGTTGGTTATAGTTCTTACGTGCACAGGCCTAACACGATCCCTTGTTCACAGGCTCCAGAAAACTGACTGTATCTCTATTCCTGTTAGGAACCTTTCCAGGTTGCCATCTACGGGGGAGATCCTGCCAAGGGGATTTCACATAAAGTCCATTCTGCCTTGACTCTCGGGCCACGAATGAGAAGTTCTTTCCTTCCTGGAAGTTCACGTTGAGAATTTCAACCTTGTACTTTACCCTTCAAACACTACTTTGGAGGAAGGATAATTTCAAGCCATTCATTGAAGAAAGTACATGTGGCTGATCCAGATGATCTCTCCTTGACCTCCCAAACCTTCTCTCTCAGCTCATGCAGGGAAACTGTGACATATGTAAGGGGTTACTTGAGTGTTAGGTAGCCCGAGGCCCAAGTTCCTTGTCCCAGCTCTACCACAGACTAACTGAGTTATTTGGATAATTTGCTCCCTTTCTCGGACTCAGGTCCATCCTCTGTCCACAAGCAGGCGGGGATCAGTGATGTCCAGATACAACTTCTAACGCCAACGACAGTCTTAAACTGTTAAGAGTCTCCACATTTGTGAAGTGTCAAAGCTGGGAATCCAATTAATGGCTGTTTTCTTAATCTGTTTGGCAGATGGGTTCCCTGCCCCCCTGTTGTTTAGAAATTTTTCATCATTAAAATAATTGAGTGGGATGTTGTTTTTATTCCTTTGACCTCTCTGCTTTCCACTGCTTTAATGAAACTCTGCACCTGCTATTTGGTGACTAGGCTTCTGGGGAGTTCTCTTATGCGCCATTGCGATATAGAGGTGGAGTGGAAAGGGCACTGAGTAGAAATCAGACATTCTGGGGTCTTGCCCCGCTCTGCCACTAACTAGCTTTGTGGCCTTGGGCTTCTCATGTCCCCTCTTGGGGTCTGCATTTCCTCACCTGTTAATTGGGTGGGGGGTGTGTGAGCTAGATGATTTTTATGGTTCTTTAACTCTTGCATCCTATGAATTCTTAAGCACTGACACCTCCCTAGAGAGCAAAGGCTGGATGGAAACTTCATGTTACACTACTCCAAATGCCAAACAATTAATTACGGAATTCCAGCAATCAGCTCCCCCTCGCTGGTGCCTACCCCCTGCCCGCCTGCATTACTGGTATTTTTAGAAATTTCTGTTCAGAACAACACGTCAGTCCCAGACTAACTGGCATCTTTCCATCAATGCCAGAGGGAGTCAAGGGGTCTTTACTTAGAATTCTCCTAATTCCCCTCTGTGGGGCAGGAGTGGGCTGGGCCCTCAGCCTCTGACGCTCCTCTTGTATCCTCCAGCATGCTGACTATATTCCCCTTGGTTTCTGTCTCTTTAGGATGTGTGCTCATTTGAGAAATCCCATTAAACAGAAGAGCTGTCTCGATCATTCAATATTCATGGAATTTACCAGACCACTTTGTAACCATATGCTAACAAAGATTGAAATTCCAGAAGGAAAACAAGGAAGGGACCCTTTCCGGTTAGTTCCAGTATCATGCAGAGTTTAAAACCACAGACTCTGGGGGACACTTGTCTTGGTTTGAATCTTTATTTGCCACCGAGTCAGCCACGTGACAGAGGGAATGTCACTCTGGGTGTCTGTTTTCTTATCTGTGAGATGGGGTTAGTGAATAAAAGCACAAGCCTGACAAAACTAATGAAATAAGACATGTTAACTAATATAGTGTTTAATACAAGGTGGCTTTTAATAGTAACGTTATGACGGTTCACATTATTTTGGGCTAATTGACGTCTGCACGGTGCCCCTTCTGCTGGCGAAGCCAGTTGTTCGTCAGTAGTTTGGTAGCAACTCATGTCTGCCCATCCCCTTGAGTCCCCGTCTCCCCGGGCTCCTGTCGCATGACTCCTGTGAGCTCTCACTGTTCTCTGATGATTATCTAGCAAAGTGCTTTTCCATTGGGAGAACCCTCCTTCCAACACCACCCCCCGCCACCCCCGGATGCTCTAACTCCTGACCTGAACAACTGTGCAGCCGACAGTGAGCCTTTGCAAGAGAGAAGACACTTAAATGCAGAAGGGGTTTTAATCATTACTTCTGATGTGCACTCCGTAGGCACGACAGCTCACCACGCGCACACAGTGAAAGCATCTTCTACTGCTCAGAGAGGGGAAAAAGCCCCCCACTTATAGAACGGGCTGAATGGAGGTCTGGTTTCTGGTAATCTTTCAGTAACCAATTCCATTTTCTTTCCTCCCTATTTCCCTTCCTTTAATACCAACGGCTGGGACTGTGCAGTGTGCCGCAAAAGGAATTAAGACTTTCTCATGAGGGGGGAAGAGTAGAAGCAATTCATTTAATGTGTTTTATTGATTTCACGGCACATTTACTCCATGGGTTCAAGATACCACGTGCCTGTTCTCTTGAAGGCAAGTCCAAATCACTTATGGCATCTTTACGGAAGTTCAAAATTAAATGGAAATATGACTACGAAGCCATCAGCTAAAAAGCATCGGCTCCTCATGGGGAATTTTGCTTTTTTTTTTTTCCCTCTCTGTCTCTCATTTGTATCATCTTTCATAGCAGTGTCCTTGAGGAAGTCTCCGGGCCTCTTCTACAGCTCTCCGAAGGACAACTTTGGTAAGAGGCAGTAAAAATACCCAAACCATAGAACTACATTGAAGGAGATACCTGGTTTGGGAAACCCATCATCATGAGTAAGCAAGCAATAATTTATAAAACCAAACTAGACCATATATAAGAGTTCCCCGTGTTTGTAAAAATCAAAGCATGTGTTTAACAACACTCAAATGATGTGAACACTGTCAGGTTCCCATTCGTGTACGCAGGAGGAGTGGTGGGGTGGTGCCTTCTCTGAAGACCAGCCTAAACAGTTCTGGTGGTCACCTGTGAATGGCTGTGTAGGTTGGGTAAGAAGAATGTCAAGGGTCATCAAGGTCAGGAGCCAGGGAAGTATCTGGAAGTGCGTTGGTTCTGAGAATGACACATAATGGTGCCAGAAATCAGGAGTATGAGAAATGGTGCTGAATGTAGTTTCAGAAGAGGGTTTGAATAAGTGGCTCAGGCGCACTATCATGCCCTGCACTAGGGTGACCAAGATCTACTTTCAAATGACCCACTTATGTGGCCTGGGAGCAAACCTGGCGTGAAAGCTGCTCTTATTCCAGGCGAGAATTCTCATGTGTGTATGTAGTGACCACAGGTACTTTTAAGAACTGATTTGTCATGGGTCAGGGATATGTGGGGAGCACCTAGAGCAAAGGCAGAAGGGATAGACGACGGAGGTCTTGGGATTCTAGCCCTTGGAAACGAATTCTCTCTTTTTGCCTGCCTCCAACTCTTTGCTAAAAGACCAAGAGTTGGACTCGTGCCGCTGAGTAATTAAGACTTTCTCATAGAAGGAAGAAAACCCAAAGCAATTCATTTAGTGCATTTTATTGACTATACAGCTCATATGCTTCCTGGGTTCAAGACGGCTCATGTCCATCCTCCTGACAGTAAGTGCAAATCATCCTTGGAATGTTTATAGTATCTTTCTTGTCCACAGCAGAGAGTAAAGGAAAGGATGGGGGGAGTGTGTGTGTGTGTGTGTGTGTGTGTGTATAAGGTGGGGAGGGAGAGGAAGAAAGAGAGAAAGAAAGAAGGGGGGAACCTAGGAGAAAAATACCTAAAAACTAAAAGGAATTAGTATTTTTAAAAAATTTTTTTTTCAATATTTATTTTTATTTTTGGGACAGAGAGAGACAGAGCATGAACGGGGGAGGGGCAGAGAGAGAGGGAGACACAGAATCGGAAACAGGCTCCAGGCTCTGAGCCATCAGCCCAGAGCCTGACTCGGGGCTCGAAGTCACGGACCGCGAGATCGTGACCTGGCTGAAGTCGGGCGCTCAACTGACTGCGCCACCCAGGCGCCCCAAAGGAATTAGTATTTTAAGGCAAAGGCAAGATTTGGAGAAGGACAGATTGCCAATGGGATGCAGTCTTTAGAAAAGAGGTTCTGAAGATTGCAGGGTCTAGAATAAGGAAGAAAAATCCTTTGGATGACTTTTTAAGGTTTATTTATTTATTTTGAGAGAGAGAGAGAGAGAGAGAGAGAATCCCAAGCAGGCTCTGCCTTGTCAGCACAGAGCTGGATGCAGGGCTTGAACTCGTGAACCCGGAATCGTGACCTGAGCCGAAAGCAGTCGGATGCTGGACAAAATGAGCCACTCAGGTGCCCCCCTTTACGTGATTTTAGATGTCTTATTGTCTAACACAACAGAAGCAACCCACAAACAGCCTTATTTTTTTTTTTAAAAAAGAACAGGGGTGGTGTAAGAAAGCCTCTGAGAAAAGAGGGTGGCTGACTTTCGGTGGCTAACAACACCAAGAAGAGAAAACAGACTTTCCAAGCTGAAGGGCAACCAGGCTGGGAAGAAGCTAAAAGTGTTACACGCAGCATGTATTTGAAACCTGCTGAACGTAGCATAGCTCGGGCTCCAGACTCTTTAGGCTGCAGAGGAGAAACTACTTTTACGACAAAGGAAGAAAAGGAAGGGCGATTTTGCAGATTAGTCCCTGGGCGGGAGGAGAGTGGGGGCTGAAGCAGATTAAAAGGAGGCAAGCTTCTTTGGGTGTTGGCAGGCTTGGGGTGCAGGGAAGGCAAGGCTGATCTTCTCCAAGGGGGTCCCCGCACTTGGAAGCCTGCGTCTCCCTCAATGGCAGAAGATGTTTCCACTGGCCAGTACAGAGAGCTTCATTTTCTCGTCTCCCTACTTCGGCTGTCGGTCATTTACAGGGGCAATGACTTAGATCCTGCCTGCTCAGAAGTCTCTGGGTACCTTAAACCAATTACAACTCTTCACTCCTATTACCGATTTAAAAATGTATCTGGGATAATGTCAAACAGCATCGAGAAAAGACTTTGGGCCTCAGATAAAGCAGCAGTGACCTCCTTACCCTCAATTTTCCCTGGATGTCAGGACACCCCTCCACAGGGTGAAGGAGTATATAAATTTAATCTGGTTGTTCATACTAGGGTGAATGGAGGGACCCATCAGTTGTCACTCTGGGCAGTGACAAGCTCACAGCCTGTCAGTAATGGGCAATGAAGCGTTAGATACATCCCTGTCACCTGAGGAAGAAGAGAAGGGGCAAAGGAATCCCCACAGGAATGTCTTTGTTAGGCCGGTTTCACAGATTTTGAGAGGAAATGAGCTCCTTAAATAGGGAGAGAGGTTCCCAACTGAGCCAGTCAGATGGATTTCTATGCAGCCATTTTGCAGGAGAGGTGAGAAACCATTGGGCAGCTATGATTCTTCTCTCTTTCTCTCTTTCACATCATGTAACACATAATTTGTATGCATATTAATCACTGTTGTACAGAATTCTCTAACTATCCAATTTTACTGGAAAGAAATTCTACAGATGTAGCTTCTACTACTTAGACAAGCAGCAGTGACTTTCTTCATATCATACCGAATATGAACTTTTTCAGCCAATTCAGCTGAAATGGATCAGGTAGGAGGAGAATATCATTTCCTTCCACTACTTAGTTTAGCTTCCCACGGAAGCCAAGCACGAATCGAATAGAAAGGAAATGCAAGGAACATTTAATTCCGTTTAAGCTTCATACCTGGTTTTCTCCAGATTCAGGTTCAGTGTTATTTGCATGGCTCAATTGAATTGTTTGAGCATCTGAGTGCGCGTGTGTGTGTGTGTGTGTGTGTGTGTGTTGCCCACAGAAGCCTAAGCATTCTACTTTTATTAGGCAATTTCTAGATAAGGAAATGTGCTTCATCTCCTTTCAGCATCTCCTTCCTTTCCTTTCTTCTTCTTCTTTTTTTTAATGTTCATTTATTTGAGAGACAGAATGCAAGCGGGGGAGGGGCAACAGAGGGGGACGCAGAATCCGAAGCAGGCTCCAGGCTCTGAACAAGCGGTCAGCACAGAGCCCGATGCGGGGCTCCAACCCACGAACTGTGAGATCATGACCTGAGTTGAGGTGGGACACTTAACCGGCTGAGTCACCCAGGCACCCCTGGATTCACTTCATTATTAATTTAAATTCGAACTGAACTTGAGTAAGATGCCTGATGCTGTTCTAGTCATTCCAAATGCACAGATGCCTAAAGCAAAATCCTGACCATTTGCACCTTGGTGTAGAATAAAGTAATGTGTGGGCTTTGGGCCAAATTCTTGGGCTCTGACTTGCAAGATATATAGTCAAGTTGCTTGAAATCTGTGAGCCTTCTTGCTTCTGGAAGCCAGCCTGTCTAAAAAAAAGGAGATCGTAAACATTGTAAATCTAATGACCATGGCACAGACTTCTCTGATATCTTATGAGGCACATGTTAGCTGCTTACTAAATACTAAACTAAATTAAATTTTGAATACAACTTAAAAATCAATATGATATAGGAGAACCTGATTCTCAGCTGTGCTACCAAGTAGCTGAAAATCCTTGGATAAATCATTTAACTTTAGGGATTTTTTTTAACATGTAAAAAGAAACTGGAAAATTCCAGTTTTCTTTTTTTCCAGCTCTCTATACCCTCTAATATGTGATTCGTCTCTAGGATTCCAAACTTTGTGAAATGCTACACCCTCTTTTATAACAAATTCCATATTTATCATTCACTAAGATTTTCTTGGAGATACACACACACGCACACACACACACAGTCTCCATATGTATACGTGATATGCATACATGATATCAATGTATATATGATATCAATATAATATATGCTGACAAGAATACACATATCTATTTTCAGTCATTTTCTGTGTGAATTGAAAGTTTATACGATATTTTAGTAATTTAAAGGCCCACAATGTCCTAGAGTAAAGAAGGCTTTGGACTTGTTTAATACAGAATTTCGTAAGCTTATTTTAATCCCTTCTTTTTTTTATATAATGCCAGTTGACATCTTAGTTTTCCTTAGCGTCCTCAAAGACCTTTGGCATTCTGTATTTTTAAATCTTAGTTTTGAACATTCACAACAATCTCCAAGTCTCAAAGAGAAATTTTAATTTTGCCAAGCCACATGAGTATCATGCTACAGACTACTGAGCGGGATGAAGTCTTTACCGCTGATGATCAAGCCCAGTGGGCTCTCCTGCCGTCACCCGGGTGTGATGTCCTCCCCTCACTGTCTCTACCAGCTCTCAATATTGGCACATTTTCTAGGCCATGGATTCACAATGATCTTGTACTACGATCCTTAAGAACATCAGAAGTTAAATGCAAATGTTTCCACCTTTGGATGCAGTCTCCTCTTTTAGGCCACTGGTACCCAGACCTAAGACGGATCATTGTTCTTTTCCTCGCAGCATTGGCCCTCTGTAAAGAGAAATGTGGCAGATAATCAACAGGCCCTTTCAATCTCATTGGTAAGATTCCAGCTTTCCTGAAATGTGAGTCATATACCAATGAAATGTGTAGTGGCTTAAAGAAATCCTGACATCTGGTCAGCAAAGCCCAACATTTTTCCTTTTAGTAATGACCTAAGCACAGGAAGCTATGTCACCCATATGCCTAATGCCAGCACTCATCCTGGCACCTCTGTTGATGGAAACTTCTCGGCAGTGCGATGGGATTGTTTCCCAAGGGCTTCTAATCTAAGGCCTGGATTGTGAGGAAGAGAAAAGGCATTTTTTGGAAAGCAGAGTCTGGTTCAGAGACTAGAGTGAGACCATCAGTTTACGTCTCCAACTGGTATCTCCTCAACTTTTCCCTCTTTCTTGTCCTGACATAATAAAGCCTGGGGATGGCTCCTATTGATGATTATGGAGATTCACACAAAAAAGAAACTGTTCCTCAATTCAATGAGGCCTAGTTGGAGGCAAAGAGTGTTTATTGGCCTCCGCTGTTCGGCAACGAACGAAATTAATTTTTTAGGAAGAGTTGCAAGTGAAATACTGCAGTCACACTGCTGTCTCCCAGCTCACTGGGATATCAAAGGAGCCACACTTAGGTCTATGGAATTTCCCCAAGAGATTGTTCTTGGAGAAGCCAGAGTAGATGATGCAAAGATTAAGCACTTCTCAGCAGAAACACTACAAAATCATGTCTTGAGTTGTTTTATTGTCTTTGTGTTACAGCTGTAAGACACGTGGCCAGCGGTCTGCAACAAGCCGTCTCATTTTCGACACAGCAAATTAATTCTTGAATTTGAATGCCATGCGGAATTAAGATCAGAATTCATTGCAAGTCAATTATTGATCTTTAAATGGAGAAACTCATGGCCGTCGGCGTTCTATAAGTCTTGGAAACCATCTTCCAGGCCTTGCAGCTTCTTTGGTCACCAGAAAAAATGACAGAAGGCTGACTAATATTGACTTCAGTTTGCAGAAATTGTTTCATCCATCATACTGGTGATTCGGGTTTCTCTTTATAATATTATTGATGATCAGTTGTGAGTATTACTTATGATGGATGAAGCCAAAAAGGGCTAGCAGAAAATTCTGTGAGCACAGGTAACACAGAAATGAGAAGTTAGGTGGATAGAAGAGTTCCAAAATCATTAAATTTCCTGCGGTTATGTAAGATGAATAAGCCTAGAGATCTAAAGTACGGCGTGATGATAATAGGTAATAAAACAGTATGAAAACTGGAAATTTCTAAGAGGAGATTTCAGGTGTTCTTAGCACACACACAAAAAGATAGTCGGTAAGGAGAAGATCTGCTAATTAACTTGATTATAATAATGTTGTACACCTTAAACATATACAACTTTTATTTACGATTAAATAAATAAAACCGAAACAAAACAACATCTGATTTTCAACCTTTTTGGATGAAAATCGAACTGAACTATAACTAGTTCCTCTGAGCACAGATGAGGCTGCCTTTTTTATCATGTTTTTTTTTTAAATTTTTTTTTAACGTTTATTTATTTTTAAGACAGAGAGAGACAGAGCATGAACGGGGGAGGGTCAGAGAGAGGGAGACATAGATTCTGAAACAGGCTCCAGGCTCTGAGCTGTCAGCACAGAGCCCGACACGGGGCTCGAACTCACGGACCATGAGATCATGACCTGAGCCGAAGTCGGACACTTAACCGACCAAGCCACCCAGGCGCCCCTATCATGTTTTTTTCTTAGTGGCAATGAGATCACAGACGACAAAAAAACAAAAACAAAAACAAAACAAACCCCCCAAAACCACAACAAAACATAAAGGAAATGTGAAAAACAAGTTACAGAGCAATGTTGTTTGATTCTAAGACAAATTATTGAATAAATAGGGTATCCAATGAAGAAGAATTTGTTTTTGTTTGATACAATTACCCTTTTTATAATTCCTTCGGCACAAATTATTTGAAATGTATTTTATACCTCTTTGGGTACAGAACTTTATTTTAGGACATAGGGAGAATTCAAACTAATAAAAAAGTAGAGCTCTTGATTTGAGAGCCTCTGTGTCTCTTTCCTTCAGCACTTATTAATTCAATAGCTATTTCTTGCGAACCTATTATGTGCAAGGTTCTCTTGCTATCTGAATATTCAGCAGTTAACAGCAACAAAAGACAAGATTTGTTTAAAAAAGAGTTACACTTCCCAAAATGAGAAAACAAGAAAAAACATCAGGCAAGATCATTTAAGACAGTTTTAAGTTCTTTTTTTTTTTTATGTTTATTTATTTTTGAGAGAGAGAGACAGAGCATGAGAGGGGAAGGGACAGAGAGAGAGGGAGACACAGAATCCGAAGCAGGCTCCAGGCTCTGAGCTGTCAGCACAGAGCCCAATGTGGGGCTCAAACCCACAAACAGTGAGATCATGACCTGAGCCGAAGTCGGATGCTTAACCAACTGAGCCACCCAGCCACCCCGTCAGTTTTAAGTTCTATGAAGACAATAGTTCATAGAGAATTATAATGGCCTCAGCAACTTTGGATTGGATGGTCAAGACAATTGCTGCTTTTGGTAGGCTGTAGTTTGTAGAGACCAATGCTACAGCTGAGCAAATAAAAACAAAAAACAAAAACCCAGCCAGACAAAAAACTAAAATCATCTGTGTAATGGTGTATGGAGACATTGGAGCCATTCAGATCATAGTGGTTAAATTTCAAGAGGAGAAAACTATAAAAAAGTGAGTTGATGATAAAAATCTGCTTTTTCCTTGGGGTATTTGTTGAATCTGGGCATGCTAAGTAACTCATGTGGTTCTAGGCATTAAGTCACTGCTGGGAGACAGGAAAAACATCAGATATTTAGGTGCTATGTAGATATGGGATGGGGGGGGGTGGTAAATTGACGATCTGAAGGGCCTAGGATACTTGGCCAGATTCTTCTTCAAGACATTTCCCGACTTTTGGAGCTATGCAAGACTTTATCCTAAAAAGCTACACTGCAACGCCCTGAGAAACCTCTGAAATCTCTTGAAAATATACTCCTTTCGCTTTCCAATACCTCCAAAGTCTAGTCATGCTATAACATTACGCTCAAGCTTGAGGTCCGGAATCTCAGTATCTAAATCAGGTCCATGTGTTGATGAGGCTGAGGCTCCTTGAGTAAGCTTCTTCCCAAGCTGATGATCTAAAAACTAAAGAGAAATATCCGTCCTCCCTCCCCACCCCCAGTGGTGAGACAATGCTTAGATAACCACAGTAGATATCCCCTATCAAAATGGAGGAAGAAGCAGGCAACACTTTGTAGTTCCTGAGTCACAGCTGGACCCATGTTGCCAGTTCCTTGATTAGGGTCCAATCCTGTTCTACGAAAGCGGTTCCCTAGTATGTGGTTCTGCATCCTGTTGATTCCAGTGAGTCAAAGGGCTGTGATTGAGTCAGAGGGGAGACTGTACAAGGGTTCAAATATCAGGGATGCGGTTCATTGGAGCATTTTTAGAATATAGCCACCACAGTGATATAAACATCCTATATAACATACTCAAAAATATGTCTGTGGCTACTTTAAAGAGAGTGAGGAAAAAAAAGTCTTTATTTTTCTATGTGGATTTGACATCGCACTGGCCTATACACTTCTATTGAGGCTAACGTCCCAATTTTGAGATGTAAAACGATCTGGACTTAGCTCAAAATTCTACTACTTTTGAAAGAAAGACCTTGGAGAAGACACTTAATTCTTGCAAGTATTATCCCAATGCATTTAAAAAGAATATAAACTATATGGCTTACATCGTTATTGTGAGGATTCTATGAGATAACGTATGTCAGGTATTCAGCCCAGTGATGGGCATTTTGTACGTGCTTTACAAATGGTAACTTAAAAAATATTGTTCATAGGATATATGCTGAGACAGGATTTTAGGAATGGCCTCAGGTTCTGAGTTCACAAATTTAATTTGGCATTTGACATCAGACAGGGAGTAAGCGACTTAGATTTGGAGAAATTCAGTATCGTTGGACCACTGTGTTCTTGAACAAGGAGACAGGGCGTAGGTGATCTTTTCCCTTAATTACCCTTACACTTAACTTATACGCCCAAAGCTTGAGGATTCTCCCTGAGCCTCCTTTACTCCTTTCAGATGTCATTTCATAATGTTTTGGCTTCTAGGAGCCTCCTACTTTCCAAATCTAACCACTTTACATCTGTCGTAGGCTGTGGCTTGAAAGGAATTAAATATCCCTGGAGGAAATCGGATTGTAGAAGCTTGTTACGTGATCTTTGAGTCAGTCCTCTGAAGGCAGCCCTACGTCTCTTCCTTAAAGAGTAGTGTATGGACTACTGACCCTTTTCTACATAGTTTATGTTTTTTCAGCTATATTCCGACTGATTTTGGTTGCTAGAAGGCTGACCCTTGGGTTAATAGGACATTTTTGTACTTCACGAATAAGCTTTGATTACAAAACACTTTAAATGGCAAACAAAACAGTTAAGCATAGTGTTGGGGGCTGTCGTACCAGCTTGTCTATCCCATCTATTGGCGTATCCAGTTGATTTCCAGAGCTCCTTGGAGAGACGTTCTGAACTTTAGTGTTAACCAACATTTCCTGGATCCTGGCATGAACCCATGTGTTGAACTGCCCTTGCTTCTGACCCCCTGCACATGTCAGCAGAGAAGCAGATATATGAGCTGACGCCCCCACCGGGGAAACACATCCTGACACAGCATAGCCTGACCTCCCTTTTCACACCTCTTTTGGCACACGCTTCAGGGCTCTGTTAATAGCTTGTATTACAAAAGTCCCCAGGGCTGTGTTCAAGTGTAGAAGCTTCAGAAGAGGAAACAAGATGAAAAAGCCTGATGGGGGGTTCTGGGCAGGCTATTGACATGGCCTGGAGGTTGACGGAGGAGGTCGTTTGGAAGCTGCAAAGAGGTGGCTTTCCAGCCAAAATTGGAGAGAAGATTTTCTTTGACTTGC
The DNA here is from genome assembly GCF_007474595.2 of Lynx canadensis. Lineage (NCBI taxonomy): Eukaryota > Metazoa > Chordata > Mammalia > Carnivora > Felidae > Lynx > Lynx canadensis. Next base: position 33,794,367 of record NC_044319.2, read on the forward strand.
TTCCACTTTCTACTTAATTTCCCTTCTACTCGTTCCATTGTCCCTGACGAACACACCTCTCCCCAGAGTTCTCAGACTTTCCCTGGGGCTCTGTCTTGGTTAGTCCTTCAGGAACAGGGCCATGTGGCATTACATAATAACCCCTTAAGGTGGGATGCCTCCCAATGGCAGTGCCATTTTTACAGGAGCTCCTTCAAGGGGGAAAGATTTCAGTATTTAAAGGAATGACTCTAATGGTCCATTTTATGGTTCGAGCCCACGGAGAAGACCCCTCCTCATTCCACTATGTATAATTACCTGCTTGCTCACTCCGAGAGCCAAGGGCTGCCTGTTGTATCCTGCTGGGTGAATAATGGAGTTGATTCTCTGACCTCCAACAACAACCAGACTAAGGTGAGTTATAGTTTGGGGTGAAGGTAGCAGGAGAGGGAGGTGGGCATTTGGATTTAATTGGAGTTGAGGCCACCAACTTTGTAGATAAATGTCTTATATGCTGAACCTATTCAATAATTACAGCCACCGTTCACATACACAAAAAGTGCACCTGAGTTCAAGAAGGGGAGTGCTAGGATTATTTTTCAACCCAGTTGGTCTAAATCCTCTCCTCACCCTTCTTGGCTTCTGCAAGCAGATGCCGAACATGCTTTGAGCAAAGGGCTAGGGGTTTCCTGCCAGGCAGCTCCAGAAGCATCTACAAACCACAATCATCGAAGACATTTCCCAGAAGGCTTTAGGAGTACAAATCTCTTTAATTAAAATGGGAAAAGCCATAGTGAGCGAGGTGAGAGGGGGTTGGCTGAGAGGGGAAGGAGGAGGGGGATGATGGGAAGAAAGGGACGGAGAAAAAGCAATAAATATTTTACAAGTGTTTTCAAACACTAGCCGTCTAACACCCAGTGGAAAATGCCACTTGATGGATTATATTTTGGGTTGGAAAGTGAGGCTAATTCGACGTAATGAGAGGTGAATGGGACTTCAGGCCCTTATCCAACCACAAGAGACCCCTTACAAAAGAGTCTGCTCTTTCAGTCATTAATTTTTTATGAAGTTTAATAGGCCTGAGCCTAGAGACCTTCTGTGGTGTTGATTAGCCTCATATTTCTCTCATTAATGTACAATCTGATTAGCTCTTATAAAAAGCATTTCATCTCAGGCTCCAGCATGGCAACCACATTGTTCTGATATTAGGAATTGCAAGTTTGATTCAGCCGAGGAAAGAAACATCCTCAGGGACAAAGACCCTGGCCTCTTGCTGTCACAGAACGAGAGTACTGGGGAGACCAGCTGTCTTTCACATTTTGTTGGCTGCAATAAGGAGCCCTCGACAATTTGGACGGGGCTAACCTTATTGGAGGCCAGTGGGGCTGGTGTACTGCAAAGAGAGCAGAGTTAGAAGAATGGGCAACAGCCAGTGTATCAGTCAGAGTTTGAGGAGAAAAGCAAGACTGCTGAATGATACAGGAGAAGAGGGCTATTGTAAGGATTAGCGGTCTGGAGCTGGCCGAGGAGTCTGCGGCCCTGCGTCTGCTATTGACCCTAAAGTTGCTGTAGATCGGCTAGATCAGGAGTCAGGATGGAAAGCGGAACGTGGAGAACAGGGACAAACTGCAGTCCACAAGGACAACCTGGAATCCCCCTCTGCTTCCTGCTACCGCCAGCCTTGAAGTCATGGCTGCCCAAGAGGAGACGCCTGTGCCCTTGACCCCGGAGATGTGTAGGCACTTGGCTCAAGACTTGGAGAAATGAAATAAGATCATCTGGCTCCTTCTAGAGAAGCTGCAGGTTCAGGAGCTGCCCACATCCGGAAGGGGAGCCCGCGGGTCAGCGACAATAGGCGAGAGCTGCCCCAGAGTCTGAAGTCCGGCATCGACCTTCAGAGAGTAAGAACGATTACTCCTCCATTTCCACCCGAATCTCATGATTCTCTAGGGCCAACACTAGCCAGCAACCATACAGGGAAGGGAATTCTGGGAAATATTCCAGTGTAGCTAATGTGTCACAGTACAAAGCTTCCACAGGTAGTCCCAAGGATTGTGCATGAAACAGAACGACTAGATACCAAGGGTGAGCACTAATGTGTGAGCGGATGATAAGGCCTCTTCATTGGTACACAGTGAAGACTCAATTTGTGAGAAACATGGAGAGATTTGAGGCTGACAGAATTTCGTTTTCCATAAAGGTTTTAAGGTACCCGTGACTATCCATCTATTGGGATGTTTATGGAAGCTTCTTCATGTAGGCATAACCCATTATTAACTCCATTTCCAGCCTCTCTCCCCTCTCGGGAGAAGCAGGGGGTGGTTGCTGAAAATCTCAAGCTTCCATGCATGGCTTGGTCTTTCTGGTGACCATCCAGAAGCCATCCAGGGACTCTGCCATGATTGCCTCTCTAGAACAAAGATACTCCTAATATTCTTATCATTAGGAATTTAAAAGGGTTTTAGGAGCTCTGTGCTGGGAACCTGGGGCCTATATATCAGTCTCACGGACTGATAAAGCCATAAAGAAACTTAAGAAGGCGATTAGAGGCCCCTGACTGGCTTAGTCGGTTAAGCGTCCGACTTCGGCTCAGGTCACGATCTCACGGTCCGTGAGTTCGAGCCCCGCATCGGGCTCTGGGCTGATGGCTCAGAGCCTGGAGCCTGCTTCCAGTTCTGTGTCTCCCTCTCTCTCTGCCCCTCCCCAATTCATGCTCTGTCTCTCTCTGTCTCAAAAATAAATAAACTTAAAAAAAAAAAAGGCGATTAGTACAAAACTCGGGATGGTGGGTGTTGGCTTAGGAGGGAAATAAGATTGTGACACGTGGAAAGGCTTTTCGGGCGGCTGGCAAAGTTCACTTTCTTGCCGTGGGTTGTGGTTAAAAGGATGGTCACCTTAGCACAACTCATGAAGCCATACTTTTGCTTTTGTGGGGTTTCTTTACCCCTCTTTCATTGTATAACAAAAGGTTTCTGTTCTTTCCATCTCTGATGCCACCACAACGCCCATTGTCTATTACATCAACTCTTTATTATACAAACTTTGTATATGCACTGAAACTGCATTTGCCACCCACTAGTTGCCTCCCCTTGCTGGACTCATGGCCAAGTCTCAGGCCTTGTCTTGCCTGCCCAGCTTTTACACAGCTGCTCATTCCTTCCCGCTTAAAATACTTTCTTCAATGCACTATTGTAGCACTCTACTCATTGATGTCCTTAGTCTCCTTTTCTGATTTCTCTTCTTCTCCACCCCCTCCTAAAGTGGCAGTGCCCAAGGCCGCAACCGTTGGGTTCTTCTATCCTCTGTAGACACTCACTCCCTTTGGTTATCCCACCAAGCATGATGGTCTTAAAGAACACCTACACACTGACCGTTTCCAACCTTCCTTGTCGTCAGCGTAGAACATTAGAGTATCTAAATGCCTACTCAACTTCTTCACTTATGTGTCTAAGAGAAACGTCGAGTATAACAGGTCCCAAGCCCAAGTTTGATTCACCCCACCCCCAAAATCAGTTCCATCCGTGGTTTTTTCTTGCCTCAGTTCATGACATCTCCATGCTTCCGGTCGTTCATGACAAAATTTGGGGTCATCGTTGGCTTCTCTCTTTTTCTCTTACTCTTCATTCGGTTTGTAAGCAAATCTTGCTGACGCTATCTTCAGAAAGTATTGGTGACCCAACTGTATCTCCCCTCTGCTATACCTCCGCCTTGATTCAAACCAGAGCCATATCTCACCTGCAAGACTGCATACCCTCCACAGTAATCTCCTTGCTTTTCTGGTTACCACTCTGTATTCCCCCATGCAAGCTACTCTCAGGAGATGCCCAGAGTACATCTTTAACAGTGAAAGTGAGGGCATTTTACTCCTTTGCTCAGGACTTAGCAATATCTTCTCATTTTGCTCAGAGTAAAAGCCGAAGTTCTTACAATGGCTTAAAAGGACTTACGTGGTCTGACTCTCCTACTTATCTCTTGACTTTATGTCTTACTACAATTCTTCCCCTCCCTCCTCTATCTTGACTGTCCAGGTCTCTACTTGCTAGTTCTTGGATAGGCCAGCCACATTCCTACCTCAGGACTTTTGTTCCCTCTGCCAGAAATATTCTTCCTCCAGATTTCCATGTGGTCCACATCCTGACATTCATTCAAGCTTGACCAAATGTCATCATCTTAATGAAGCCTCTAATATATATATAGTCTATATTACATTAATAATTATGGTTAAGGTTTGACATCTGCTTCACCACAACGAAAATAAGTTCCACGAGGGTAGAAATTGTTGCCTGTGTATTCACTGCTATATCCCTAGGATGTAGTTCACCACGTGATACATAATCAGAATTCAGATTTCTATTATGAACGAAGATTCAAAACAAATACATATTTGTTCATGAATGACTATAAAGAAGCATCCTCTTCACCTCAAATTTCCATATTCTTTTCTTCTTTGGACAAGAAAATTCCTTTGAACATCAGGAAAACAAAAAAAAATAGAACTCATCTCGGATTTCCCCGAACTGAAGAAAAAAATAGATCTTAGTCACTTACATAGATCTCTCCACTAACCAATGTTTTGGGTTCTCCAATGATGTAGTTTATGATCTCTCCATTCACTCCTTCTGCAAAGCAGGCACACATTTAATGCGTGTAGTACCCCTGCACATGACATGAAAATGTATCTGAAAAGACATAAATTGGACATTATGATTGGATATAGAGCTTTTTCTAAGAACCATACTCTCACACGATTAACAAATAATACTGCTAGATATCTTACATTGCTAGTTACTCTTTATTATTCTATGACTTGTCTTTCCAACGTGAACATCAATACTCATGTTTGCATGTACTACTTGGCATCCTTTTACCCAGCTCATTTTATAGTTTTCGTCCGTAACGGACTCTAAATCAACATAAAAATATTTCCTTGACTGGTGACAAAAACGCTGAGTTCTGGGCGAGGGCGGGACAGACGAAACGACGTGCCAGCAAATGGCAGTGCCCACGGAAGGAAATGAATGCACTGCCTGGTTTAGCTGCCAACTACTCAACCCAACGACGATTGTGTCTCCATTTCAAGTCCTCCAGAGATATTTTTTATCATCTCCCATTCCTTGTTTGTGTCTAGGCTCAACCTTTAATCTGTCTCCCCTTGTTCTGTTTTCAGTTCAGGTGGAATAATGTAACTGGAACACTGCCCCTCATAGCGACCCAAGACCTTATCCACAACCCATGGTTAGTGGCGGGGACCTGAGATGCTGAGAATGGGGGTTTGGGGTGTCAGCCCACTTTGGGATTTGATTTCAAGTTTAAGGACTTTTTTTTTTCTTTATCGCTTTGTTAAATCATACACTTAACAGGCTGGAAATTTGGGGGAAGCGATAGACCTTTCCAAAGTTTGAAGTAAAAACCCTCAAATGCACTGCTTTAAGGCGAGGACAACAAGGTTTTTCTGTTCATTTTTCATCCTTGAGCTGTAAGGAAGAAGAAGGGGCTGAGGTTCTGAATTAGGCTCCTGATACATGGCTATTTAATCTATCCCTGATTCTGCATTTACTTTGCTCTGTCTGGAAAGGATGCAGAATTTGCCATAATGAAGACCCAAGCAATTTCAGCTAATGGCCAGAATTGAAACCTTTGATAATCCCAGGTGAATAATGTTGTCTCAACAGACTGAAGGAGTCTTTTACCTGTCTGACACAATGATAGATGTAATTAGTTAACAGGGATAGTCAGAGGTTTTAGTGGAGGCATCAGCAGAGATTGCTGAGGTCATTCTTAATTATGCAAATTCTCAGTCTTCTACAGACAGAATACCAAAAAAAAAAGAGTAAACACAGCTGGATGAAAAGATTTCAGGGAAACCACTAAGCTAGGAAACATCAGAGAAGTGATTATGCATCCCTCAGGCTAGGAAGGAGAAGAGACAGCCACAAAGGCGGTTACTGTGGGCAGCCCCCCACTTTTGGCCAAGCCAAAACAGCTGGGATGCCTGCTAGGAATGCTTGTCCTAAGACATATGTCACCTTGAGCAGACGCGGCTAGAAAGAGGAGTAGTGCTATGGTTTTAAGCCCTTCTAAATAGCAGACTTTTGCTCTCTGGGGAGAACAGACAAGTAAGTAACTTCAAGCATTCGGAACCAGGAGCTAGAGAATGCGAGTTGGGTTCCGTAGAGTTAAACTGGAAAAGGAAGATGAGAGAAAGAGGGTCCTCCTCCAGCACTAAATTCACAGCCACCTTTGAATCAGCTGTCCTTTGCCCTTCTCTGACATTCCAATTTGAGACCCTACATGCCTCCACTCTGCCTCCTAGCAAACAGTCGCAGCCAGTGTCAGATCTGAGAGAAGGTGCATAATTCAACCTGGCATCAAAAACAAAGGACTCTTTGCATCAGACATGTTTATTTTTCTTGTAAGGCTTTGACACGTCAATGGTTGTCACCCGTGGTTTGAGTGAGATCTTGGCATGAAATCAATTTGATGTCCAACGTCAAGCAGCCTTCTTTAATGTCTCTGGATAAGGCAAGAGGGCCCTCGCATCCTGGAAGAGAGGCAAATGAATGACCTGGGGTCAATCACTCAGGCTTGACAAGGATCAGCTGGTTCCCAAAAGCAGTCAAGAGAAGTGAGCTGCTAGGCAGGGCCCCTTGCTGGTTGGTTTGCAAAGGCTTCAGAAGACAACCCTGGGATCTGCTGTTATCTTTTCTCTTTGCCTGGCACACGGGGGTGACTAATTTTAGAGCATGACTTTGCAGCCTGCCTACCATGTTTCGTTTCATTTTGTTCCTTGCTGTAGCTTGAAGGAGACAAATCAACGAGATATTTTAAGTTTTAGGGAACTCACAACCAAGAATTTGTCCACCATGACAATAGCAATAAACGAATTAAAAGGCAGCAATATCTGTGTGACAGGTCCACTGTAGGTGCAGTAGGTAATGTAGGAGAATGCGAAGAGCATTTGTATTAAAATCATACTGCCCGGATTTAAATTCTGTCCTACCCCCTTTGCTAGCTGTGTGGCCTCACAGAAGTCACTTCAATCCCCCGGGACTAGGCTTTCTCACTATGTAAAATGGAGATTAGTGCCTATCTGAAGATTAAATGAATTAAGGTTTAGTACACATAAATCTTAAGCCATATTTTATGGTGAGAAAAAGTTTTGAAGTTACATCAGAGAAAAGACAAATCCCTCGTATTCTTCTTAGCTCTTTAAGAGATAGCACACAGTGTTAAATACTTTCATAAGGAAATCAGTGTACCAATGATTATATCCTATATATCAAAATCAATTTTCGAGTTTCCACTCTTCTGTTAAATCTTAAATAGAGACTAGCCTAATTAAGAGTTTGTCTACGTGAGTCACTCAATAGAAATCACCCAAGAAAGGGGGACAATTTAGAAGGGCCACCCCATTTGTGAAAGCATCTACTTCCCAAATAGACATCCTTATGGAAAAATTATCCAAATTGGACCCCAGGGATTTACTGACAAGCCATCACACGGTGCTTTGCTATGTGTTAGGCATCTGCTCCCAGTGTTTTCAAATATGAAGTCATTGAATCATCGTGACAATCTCCATGTAGGTAGGTATTATTATTATTTCCATTTGGCAGATGAGAGAATTGAGAATTGCTAATAGGTTAACCAAATGGAAAAGATCACACGGGAAGTAAGTGGCAGAGCCCAGTTTAATATGCAAGGAGTCTGGTTCCAGAGTCCATAATTGTAACCATGGCTGTGCTCCTTTCTTCACATCTGTACTTCTCTGGATACAGCATTTGCTTCTTAGCACACAAGAGTGTTAACGTGCTATGTTCCCATGGTTCCTTTCTAGGTACTGATCTATATGTGAGGCACTGAAGTTAACCTGTTATATTAGAAGTTCAATTCGCTAGGATCCTATAGAAGCATTATTATATTTTCCACCCTGTACATATTAGGGAGGTCATTAATTGCCTATGAGTAACATCAAGAGTAGGAAAATGCTAGTTTCTGTCACCCACAGAATTCATGAGATTAAACACGTGATATGTGTTAGTTGCCTGTGATACCGAAACATAAGCATAATCTTAAACCACCATCTCCTCAGTGATCTTTATTCAGGATTAAAGTGATTTTAGAAGGTAAGATTCTAGATTATATTCTGTTTCTTCAACATCCATCCCAAGGACTCTCCCGTTAGGTTTTGGCCACTCTAGTAACCGCTAGTTTGCTGGGCATGCCAGTCCACGGTCAACCCCAAGGTGGCTCAGGCATGCCATTTTTTAGATTTAATAATAACTTTATTGAGATATGATTTCACATGCTCTTTAGACATATACACTCAGCGGGCTTTAGTATATTTAGAAAGTTACACGACCACCTGGACTATCTAATTTCAGGACGTGTTCATCACTCCGGAGAAACCCATTAGCTGTATGTCCCCATCCCTCACTCTTCCCCTACTCTGACTAATCTGCCTTCTGTTTCTACACATTTGCCTATACTACACATGTCACATGCATGGAATCGTACAGTATGTGGCCTTTTGTGACTGACTCCTCTCACTTAGCATAATGTTTTCGAGGTTCTTCCACGTCATGGCATGTATTGGTACTTCATTTCTTTTCAAGGTTAAATAATATTCCATAGTATGGGAATACCACACTTCCTTAACCATTCGTCCCTGATGGGCATTTGGAAGTCCATTCTTCTTTATTTGTTGGAAGCATTTGTGAAGGACAGGTGTTAATTCTTACACGTTTGGTAGAATTCACGTGTGAAGCCAGGCTGATGTATTTTGTAGACCGCTGATGCTTGGCGAGTGGATCTACAATATCTTCCATCACCTAGGATAGTGTTAGAAATGCAAATTCTTAGCCCCCCACCCATCATCTGTTGAATGAGAATCTCAGGGAGTGGGTCAGGCTGTATTTTAACAAAAGTCTCCAAGTGGTTATCATGCGTACTGAAGTTTGAGAAGCACGATTTTAGACGACTTTGAATGTTCTTCTTTAGATCAAACTCTAGACGTTTTGGTAGATTCTCCCTCCTTGATCCTTTTAGGTCAAGTCTCTTTATCATCTGTTTAGCTTTTCTAGTGTTTGGAAAACAGCTATACTAATACACCTGAATACTGTCTTCTCAATAAATGTCACCCAGTTCTTTGTGAAAAGCATAGGGAGGGTTAGTATGACATAGAAACAGGGCAGAAATCTTTGTCTGTTTTGTTCCATGATGCACCTCAAACTCCTAGAATATTGCCTGGCACATAGTATGTGCTCAATAAATATTTATTTTATGAACCAATGAGTATCATTTGTAAATTAGATGCTATGATTCACTGTATAGTCAACACTTCTGGTAGAGAACAGCAGAAACACCATAAATGAGCTGAAACAAAAATATATTTATCATATGGATACACATGTATCTAATGGAACCAAGGGGCTTTATTCAGGGAAGAAAAGCACTGAGTATAAATGGCCAAGTTTTTCTCTCTCTGCCTCTCATTTCTTCCTTTTCCCTGCATTTTGTGAGTCTTTCTTCTCTCTAGTTACGTATCTTCAGAGCATAACAATTTCCTCAATAATATCAACAGTGCCCTGATATTATGACTCGTTATTGAAGAGTGGAGTCAAACCAGACTAGCTTAGCCTCAGTTCCAAATTCCAAAGGTTAAAGCTTCTGGCGTGTGCAGCTGAGATTAGTGCCCTCTCCCAAATCACTGGATTTGGTTAAGGGTTTGGGGTCTCAACGTTTGAACATGGCTGCCGCTACCCGTTGAAATCACGTAAAAAGAGCCTGTGGTGTTGAATACAAAAATTGGGAGGTACTGAGCAGACAAAATGGTAGATGTCTCATCGATCATGATGGATCATCATGGTGGGTAACTTGATTAATCTCACATTTTTTGAGAAACCTTCTGTATTCAATGGTCTGTGCTGTATGGTTCAGGTAATGTAAAGGGATAGAATTTAACCTTTGCTCTACGGGGAGACAGGAATTAAGCTAAAAGGTCAAGACCTGGGCACAAGAAAACTTAGTCTACAACCCAAGTAGTACATGTCAGTGTCAGTAAGTGGAATGACAATCAGTGTTATATCCCTGTATCGTTAACACTAAAAGCGAGCCGCAAAGCATTCATTCTTACGTCCCCTCCTAGGGATGTCAAGGGTAGAGATCTTATCCTGGTCTCTCTACAGGGTAGGAGGTGGTGGGTAGGAGGTACCCACTCCTTTTATTAGAAACACTGGCACACCTTGATTTGAGGCATTTGTACCAGGAATCACTATGCAGTTTCCGGGGAATGAATATTTGTCTTTTATGAATATCGTGGTTCTTAATTCAATTGAACAACCAATTCTGAAAACACCTTGGGCAACTCTGCAGGACCTCGTGGTTTCTATTACGCATACTAATCCTATTCCTGATATGTATTTTATTTTTTCCTATGTTGTTTGTTACTCCACTGATTTTCCCCAGTTATTTACATTTCACACTGTAGTTTGGTGTATATATTTCCATCTATTATTTGATATATTTCCATAAGTTTCCTGCAAGTCCTTTCTTTAAAACAGGATGTAACCAACCAGAAAAAAACTAAACTCTGTCTTGTAGCGTTCATAGAGGGAGGATTGACTGTAGGAAGTTAGGACCAGAGGAGGCCTTATAACCATATTTTGCCTCGGTCTCCTCTGAATTTCACCATCTATATTTGGGCAGTGTGGAGAACAACAAATCAGTTGGATTAAGTTACTGGGAAGACCTTTCCATTTTTTTTTTCACGATATTCAGTGTAATTGCTACTTAATAATCTGGGTAGTTGCCCAGATATCTAAGTTATTTTGATGGCCTGGACATTGTCATGCCTTTTTCAGGACAACCATCCGGCAAACACGTTTAAGAAGGTTGCCTAGGAAATAATGGAATTTGAAAACTGTGAGGAATTCTTTTTGTCTTGGCTTTTTCTATAGAGAGTTAGTTCAGCTGTTCAGAGCATCTGTGTCTGGTTAGCTCAGTTAATTAGAGCCTGGTGCCAATGACACCAAGGTCATGGACGTAATCCCCCAGTGGGCTCCTTGACTTTGTTTCTGTGCCTTGGCTGAAGACTATGCTCCTGGACACCTGCCTCAAACATGTGGGACATGCCGTCCATGGGAGCCATTGGCGATAACTCTGTGAGGCTTGGTGCTTAGCTCTTCCAAAAATATCCCTTGAAAGTGCGCTGGATGCCAAAGCTATCACTTATTTATCTTCTGTGCACCGGTTAATTTCTCTGTCTCTGTCTCTGTCTCCGTCTCTCTCTTTCCTGTCCCGCAGAAGAGGAGTAAGTCAAAGCACAGACTATCTTTGTGATGGGTCAGTTAAACCAACTTGCCTTCTTTGCATGCAGAGAGGACAGTGCCTGCATTGAACTGGGATACCCGGAATGTGGCTGGTTCTTTAGTTGGATACATGTACTCTGGGATCATCAATCAATTCTCATTTGATTCCACAAAGCCCCTTTACTGAAAAACATCCAGGCCTCTCCAACCAATACGACTCATGGGACACTTCTGATTAATACCAATCCGGTTAATGGCTTAGCAATAGTTAGTGGTGCCTTCTCTGTAGCCACAACAAGAATTAATAACAAATCCCCACTTGTTTTTGCAAATCAGAGGAAAGATGCTAAGGGCTTGACAAGCTCTAATCTTTATGATTTAATGGAATCGTGTTAGAGCACAGAGGCCGTGGAGGGGAAACGGCAAAACATTCTGTGTCACATCCCTGGCTTTAAAGATGTGAGCTCTTTCTAATACTCTGTCAACAGCTCACTGTCACTGGGGCTTTACAGGACCGGACAGCACCGGTGACAAACCATCTAGTAAAAAAGATACAAGAACAAGTGCTTCATTAGGGCAGATAACACACACGAGGCTTAATCTCTACGGAGGGGGACAAAAAAATTTCACAGGCATCTTATCATAATGAGCTGGAAAGTGTGTCTTAAAGGCACAGGGGATGATTCATCTTGTCTCTGCCGGTGACCTTTACCGATTCAATGTCACACGCTAAGTGCCGAAGTATTCAGCTTTGGGCAGTCCCCGGGATAAGGCATTGGGGCTTTCTGTAGCCAACTGCAAAGTGAACCAAACGTCCAAATGTCAAGCTTTAGCGAAACTTGAAGTGGGCTCCCAGAATCCCCGAAACACTTAGCATCAGGGTTAGTCATTTGCCGCAGGGAAGGTTAAGATTGGGGTGATAAGAGCTGGGGGGAAGTGGAGGAAGCCCTACATGAGTAAGGAGCTAGTCCTATGCTAGAGTGTGGTGTGTGGGAATAGACACTAGTGTGGGCGAAGTAGGGGAGGGGGCTGGTAAAACCGGGCTTTATTTTAGTTGCTGCCACAAGGGACCCCGGAACACATGAAGGCAAACGACATGGGTAACTGGGGTGGGTGTGGTTTGGACAAAAATCCCAGCTCTCATCTGGCAGGCCAAGAAACAAAGTTCAGTCTACCGGGGAAGAAGATGAACAAGATTACTGAGGGGGATGTGTGATGGCTGGCCAAATAATTTGGAATTCGCGAAAACGAGAGTTCCGGAACTTGTTTATACAGAAGAAGCCAATGTAGCTGGCATTGGAGGGGGGGACCCCTGGCATAGAAGGCTGTTTCCAAGCAGCTACCAAGAACCAAGTTGCAGGGTGGTAGTAAGATTCATTATTGACTTGACCTGGGGGTGGAGAAGAGGTTCTCAAGTCTCCGCCTTAGTCCGTGGTAGATGGTCAGAACCTATGAGGACAGAAATCCAGGGTGAAAAGTCTAGACACAGAACTGAAAGAGACAGTACTGGATGGCGTTTACAAAACCCGCCTTGCACGCTCCCTGTGTTTATTTCATGTCCCTAAATGTAGGTGTCTAGTTCTTTAAGGTTAGAATATAACCTTATCGTTGTGTGTGCCACGTGACAATTAACATCGCCGAGAGAATCAAGTATGCACTCAGTTAAATCTCCTGGTTGTCTCTATCTTACTTTAATTCGGAACCGGTTTTTTCTTGGGCTCTGAAAATGATAGGCTCAGAGATAAATGGCTGCTGATGGGCCTCGAAGACCATAAAAAAAAAAAAAGGATTTTGAAGGATTGGCTCTGTGCAAAGAACCCTCTCCCAGAGGATGCAGACGGTGACGGATCAACAGCAGGTTTATGGATTGTTTTTACTGCCACTTCCGCGGGAATTTTCTCTACGCCTGCTTCTCGAGTGACAACAGGCGGACACAATCTAGACGGCCATCCTTCACCCTGAGACTGAGAGGACCGCGTCTGGAGGAAACCTAGCCGGTGCCCTTGATAGGCGCTTATAAATGGAGGCCTTTGTGTGTGTCTGATGCATTTGGCTGCATTTGGATACATCAGCTTCGTCTCCACACGCCCTCCCCCGCTCTCCACGATCCAGTTATGTATCGGAAAGAGCTTTGGTGACTCTTTTGGTGCCAGAAGAAAGAGCGCATAGATGGAAATCACCTTCTGTTACCCATCTGAGCCCTCGGGAATCCACGTCTCCAAGAACAACAGATTACCATACCCGGCCTCTAGCTTCAACTGGCTCTTTACGTTTAAATGAACGTAAACAAAATGAAATAAGGAATTGTTCTTCGGCCGCAGGAGCTGCGCGTCTCAAGCGCTCGGTGCCCACAGTGGCTGGTAGTCACCCTGTTGGACGGAAGTAGAATAGCACATTCCCATTACACAGAACATACTACTGGACAGAAATGGATGAGACGAGGGCCATTCGTCAATTATTTCTGTCTGCCTCTCTCACCACCCTTAGGTTCTCTGTAATCTAGGCTTCCTTCCCAGCTGCTCTTTGTTTCGAGCTCCTTCTAGACAGGCTGAAAGTAGACCTGTTTGTGCGTTCTCTCTCCCCCGCCCCCTTCCCCTCCTCTCTCAGTCTCTCTCCTTCTTTCAAGGCTTGTTTGGCCTGGGACAGAGTCTTTGTACTGATACTAAGCTCTCAGAGAGTATTAGGTCCTGTGATGGCTTTGCCTTGTGTGTAGTGAGAACAAAATCAGTGGAGAACTGGGGACCATTTGCGCTGGGGGGAGAGGGGGAAACGGGAAGACACTGGGTAGCTGTGCGAAGGGCTGGCTCACCTGGCTCTCCTCAGTCAACCAAGGGAGAGAACCGTGGAGGAAGCGGACATTGATTAGCCCCCTCGCGGTGATCTCAGTACCTCACAGCAAACAGGTGAGGTGGCGTTTGTTTTCCACATTTAGAAAAAATTTGAGAGAGATTGAGGGAATGAAGATTCAGAAAGGTTAAGTGATTTGTTCAAGGTCTCATAGTTAGCAGGAAGCAGAGCTTATATCTTACAGTGAGTTCTTTTTTTTTTAATGTTTGTTTGTTTATTTATATTTATTTATTTATTTTTTCAATGTTTATTTATTTTTGGGACAGAGAGAGACAGAGCATGAACGGGGGAGGGGCAGAGAGAGAGGGAGACACAGAATCGGAAACAGGCTCCAGGCTCTGAGCCATCAGCCCAGAGCCTGACGCGGGGCTCGAACTCACGGACTGCGAGATCATGACCTGGCTGAAGTCGGACGCTCAACAGACTGCGCCACCCAGGCGCCCCTGTTTATTTATTTTTCAACGTTTATTTATTTTTGGGACAGAGAGAGACAGAGCATGAATGGGGGAGGGGCAGAGAGAGAGGGAGACACAGAATCGGAAACAGGCTCCAGGCTCTGAGCCATCAGCCCAGAGCCTGACGCGGGGCTCGAACTCACGGACCGCGAGATCATGACCTGGCTGAAGTCGGACGCTCAACCGACTGCACCACCCAGGCGCCCCTGTTTATTTATATTTAAATTCAAGTTAGTTAACACACAGTATAGTCTTGGTTTTAGGCGTAGAACCCAGTGATTCATCTCTTACGAAGGACACCCAATGCTCATCCCAACCAGTGCCCTCCTTCATGCCCGTCACCCATTTAACCCATCCCCCCCTCCCTTCCAGCAACCCTCAGTTTGTTCTCTGCATTTAAGAGTCTCTTATGATTTGCCCCCCTCTCTGTTTTTACCTGATTTTTCCTTCCCTTTCCCTGTGTTCATCTGTTGTGTTTCTTAAATTCCACAGAATTGTTTTCAAGCACATGGGCTTTTTCTATGACTTGGAAACATTGGGTGGGCTGGAGACTTAGGCTGTAGGTATAGGGAACACTCCTCGACCAAGAGTCATCTTGAATCTAGCAGTCTGTGTCCTGTGAGGAAGAAACTGTGGGTACTTGCACCTCTGGAGGGGAATTCACAGGCCTAAGTTCTGTTAGCCTAGGTGGTGCTCTGACAGGTGGTATTGGGGGGGATAGGGAGGGGAGATTATCCTCTACCTGTTGTGAAATATAGTTTGTTGCTTTTGTAAACAGCTGGTTGTATTACTTTGCACCAGCGACACTTCAAGATAATCCAGGACAAGATCCTAGGCGTCTGCCTAGTACAGAATTCATTCTCACACAGTATACCACCTTCTTTCTTTTTGGTCCATCTGTAAGATATTGCCATGGCAAGTTCTTTGATGGAATTAGACAAGTTTCTGGTTGTAGGATACCTCTACAATGTGAAAGTCAAGACTGATTCATATCACTGGTATTTCTGGCCTCACATGTATACTCAAAAGCTGTCTAGTAACTTTTAAAACTTTTCACAGGCCTTTCACACGACTCTCACTAATATCCTAGGCACTGATACAATTTTTTTTTCCCCAGATGTGCACAACCAGGCAGTTTTTCTTTTATCATTTTCCCCCCCGCAAACAAATAGGAAATTTAAAAAACGCCAAATCCAGACACTTCTGTGTCCATCACCTTTGTCCTTTTTCTTTCCTGTGTCTTAACTCTTGGTTTGGAAATCTCTAGCTTCCAAATTGTAGAAGTTATTGATCAAGGTCTGAGGGACGTGTGATAATAAACATACTTCAAAGGCACCAATGTCAAGGAATACAGAAGGTCTAGAACATGGAAGCCAATGTCCTACCCCCCAAGCAGAAAGGATTTGGAAACAGTCCTTCATAAATCGGTTAGATAAATAAAACAAGCAATCAACCAACTCACCAATTCAGCTACAGAAAGGCAAACCAGTGGCCGGATTTCCCCCACCCCCCACTACCATATTCAAAGGCCACTGTGGTATCAGGTTTAAACTGCTCAGATTAAGAGAAGAGTAAAGGTGCAACATTGTCTGGTGAATCATCACAAACAGCACAAAGTTTTACAAGAAACCATCTAGTAAAAGCCAAGTTCTCTTCCACAGCTGGGTAAACCAAAGCCCATCTGGGAAATGGAACTAAGCCTTCCTATCTCTCTTCATTAACTTGCCAAGTCAAGAGATGAAATCTAGGTGCAGCCTAGAATTATTAAAAATTATTCATATTATGAGATATTTTAAAGAGTCAACTTTCCGGCAAACATTGAACGAATTCTTGTTCTGTGCCTCATGCCCCCTGCATGGCTGTTCGACAGGCTGATTCACAAAAATAAATCCATGCAGCATAATCTAAGACAAGAAATAAAGATTTCCTTCTTCCTCGGATTATCCAGGTAATTGCCTCAACACTCCCCTCCATGGCACCTGACTGCTAAAGCTTTAATTGTCTTCCAAGGCCACGGGCATAAGCAAATGCAAACCTGAGCTCTACTCTCCCTAGATGTCTCCCCAGAGGAAAACCCCCACAAACTGGAAAGGAATGAAGAATCATCTCACATCAAGAAATTTGCCTTCAGAGGAGTAGGGCTGGTGAGAAGCCTTTTACAACGTTTTCCAGGACAGCATTAGATCCATTAATTACCTAATTCTCTGTGCCTTATTAGCTCCCTTAGAACCCTTTAGATGCCTCTAATTCCCTTATCCTAAAGGCTTCAGAATTGGGGCTACTAGTCCTTTGGTCCCAATTAGGTCCACATGTGGCATATTGTGCTGTAGATCTCTGCAGCGTATTTACACTAATTATGAACATTAATTATAGGGGAGCCCTGGGAGCTTATTGCCCATTCCGAAGTCATGCATGGAGCTAAGCAGAGTTTACAATCTTGGAAGCACAGCAAAGCAAGCCCGGATTATATGGAGTCAAGAAGGAAAAAGAGAAACAGACATGGAAACAACCAGAGAGGCAAGAATTGCTAAGAAAGAAGAGGTCCCGAACATAAGAAAATCAAAAAGGCAGATGCCCACTTAGTTTGCATAAACCAGGCACGGGATCAGAACGGAAGATCCAAAACAAAACAAACAAACAAACACACAAACATCAAAGAAAGAACTCAACCTTCAGCCCAAACCCTAGAAATCCTTCTTCTCTAAGTTTAGAATTGATCTCAGAAGACCAGAGGGGGCTCTGATAGGAAATAATTTAAACTATAAAGATATTGTAAAATAATATTGATTCATTCACTCATTCATTCACTCTCAGAGTGCATACAGCGTGCTACGTTCTGTATCAGGTTCCAAATGGCTAACATTTTTTTTTTAATATTTTTTTTCAACGTTTATTTTTTTGGGACAGAGAGAGACAGAGCATGAACGGGGGAGGGGCAGAGAGAGAGGGAGACACAGAATCGGAAACAGGCTCCGGGCTCTGAGCCATCAGCCCAGAGCCTGACGCGGGGCTCGAACTCACGGACCATGAGATCGTGACCTGGCTGAAGTCGGACGCTTAACCGACTGCGCCACCCAGGCGCCCCCAAGTGGCTAACATTTACTGAACATCTGCTACCCATGTCAGATGCCATTCTGAGCACCTTACAAACATTCATACTTTGCCACAACAGGTAAGTAATGTTATTATCCCATTTTATGTAAGAGGAAACTGAGGCATAGAAAACTTCGCATAGAATTTCTCAGGAACACAGCTGGCAGGTGTCTGATTCAGGGTCCAAACCCAGGCGGTCTGCCTCCAAAGTTCACACTGATGCACACCTTGCTATTCTGTCTGAACTGCGTATGAAAAGGTAAATGGAGCACGATTCCAGCCATAAAGGAATTCCAAGCCTAGGAGATTGAGACATATACGTAATTATACAACTTGGGCACCCTCCAGAGGCTTGGATGATGCTGGACCCTATCCCTTCATGTCTAAGCAAGGGCATTTCTCCTCTTTTCTCTGCATGATCAAGTTTTCTTTCTCTGCCGTTATTCTCATTAGCATACAAATATACGATAAAATCTCTCAATATAAAAAAACATCTTTGAGCCTCCTCTCCCCTTCTAACTGCTGCCCTTGTTTTCCTGCTTCTCTTTGTAAAAACAAAACAAAATCAAACAAATAGACACCGACACACCAGCCTTCGAGGAGTCACCTTTGCTATCTTCTTCTCATTCTCTCTTAATTCCATTTCAATCAGGTTATTCTCCCCACCATGCCTAAGATACGGTATCTGTTAAGGTCACCAAAGATTGGCCTGTTTCTAGGGCGCCTGGGTGGGTCAGTCGGTTAAGCAGCAGACTCTTGATTTTGGCTCAGGTCATGATCTCACAGTTCGTGGGATCGAGCCCGGCATGGGGCTCTGTGCTGACAGTACAATCCTGCTTGAGATTCTGTCTCTCCCTCTCGCTGTCCCTCTCCGTCTCTCTCGCCTACATGTCCTCTCTCTCTCTCTTTCAAAATAAATGAATAAAAATTTTAAAAAAAGTTAGCCTCTTCCAATACTGGTGGTCAATCCTCAGTCCTCATCAGCATTTGCCTTTCTTGACTTGTCAGAAACCACAGTCCGTGGTTTCTTTCCTACCTCATTGACTGCTCCATTTGGAGCATTTCCTTCTTATTCCATTGGCCGCTAGCGTTTTTTCGGGACTCTGACCTCAGACCTCACCTCTACTCTTTTGACCCTGTCCCTCTGAGACCTCAATTTCCTTGTACTGGTACTTTCCAAGTACTGGTGAAGTACTTGCCACATTTCATCCAATCTAAAACACAAATGGTTCCACGTTTTACATCTCCATAAATGAGATGCCTCCTCGAATAGTTGTCATCATCCAGACAGCGGTCTTGATTTAGTCCTTCACTGTCTGCACTGTGAGAGCTTGGTCTTTGTTGTTAATATTTATTCAGTGCAAATGTATGGCTGAATGGCACCGAACATGTTGGGTTTAATGCTGTTTAAAATGAATCTAAAAATGAGTACTTTGATTTGACATTGAAAGAAAATCATTATTATATATGCAGAAGAGCACGGAAATAGAGCAATGTGAAAGCACATGAAATGACAGGGGCGCTTGGGTGGCTGAGTCGGTTAAGCGTCCAGCTTCGGCTCAGGTCACGATCTTGTGGTTCGTGAGTTGGAGCCTTGCGTCAGGCTCTGTGCTGACAGCTCAGAGCCTGGAGCCTGCTTCGGATTCTCTCTGTCTCCTTCTCTCTCTGCCCCTCCCCTGCTCTCTCTCTCTCTCTCTCTCAAAAATAAATAAATAAATATTTAAAAAAAGTTTAAAAAGAAAGAACGTGAAATGGCAAAACTTCAATTTTTCTCCTTCAAAACCACAACAAACTGCTTTATGAATCTTTAGAGAGAAGATACCTTCAGGAGAAGCTCTTTTATATTCAGTTACTGAGATAGCTATGCGAGGTTTACCTATCACATTTTTATCAATGCAAACGAAGGCAAGAGAAGCCATCAAATGCTTTGGAAAAAATAATACAAGCTTGTAAGTGACACAAGTGTCACCAATTCATACATTAGGCAGGGCGATTACTAAGTAAATGTATCATAGCTTAATTGGTAGGTTTTTTTTTTTTTTAAGGTTACTATTTGTTCGTTTGCTTTCATTCCAGTTAATAGGATATTTATTTCGTTTCGTTTTGCTTAAGGCATCTTGAAATCATTAGTGACTCTGAGTTGATGAAATATGGGACATACTGATGATTCCCATATTTAAAATATCCAAAATTGAGGCACCTGGGTGGCTCAGGTGGTTGAGTGCCTGACTTCAGCTCAGGTCATGATCTCACGGTTTGTGAGTTCAAGCCCCGCGTCGGGCTCTGTGCTGGCAGCTCAGAGCCTGGAGTCTGCTTTGGATTCTCTGTCTCCCTCTCTCTCTGCCTCTCCCCTGCTTGTGCTCTATCTCTCTCTGTCTCCCAAAAATAAATTTTAAAAAAGTTAAAAAATATTTAAGAAAAAAATATCCAAAATCAACTTTCTTCTGTGATTCAGAAGTATACATTTAGCTGCTTCCTCAATATAGGCACTTGGATGTCTAGTAAACATTTTAGAATCAAGATGCCCATTGAATACTCCGGATTACCTATTCTCATTCCCAACTCACTTCCTCTCAATATACAAACAAAAAACCAAAAAACATTGCTTCACCACTCATCAGTCGCTTAGGCCAAACACCTGGGAGTTCTCCTTGATTTCTTCCTTCTTTTTAAAAAATGTTTATTTATTTATTTTGAGAGAGAGAGAGAGAGACAGAGTGTGTGCATGCAAGCAGAGGAGGGGCAGAGAGAGAATGGAGAGAGAGAATCCCATGCAGGCTCTGAGCTGTCAGGGCAGAGCCCCACCCGGGGCTCAGTCTCATAAGCTGTAAGATCATGACCTGAGCCAAAATCAAGAGTCAGATGTTTAACCTACTGAGCCACCTAGGCACCCCTCCCTTCTTCTTAACTGCATATTCGGTCAATCTGAAAATCCTGTCAGATGTCCTTTACAATATATCTCAAGCCCTACCCCTTCATGCCATCTCCACTGCTATCTGATAGTCTAAACCATCATCATTTCTTCCTTCTCCTTCTGTCTGACGCTGTAGCATCCAGAGTGATCTTAAAATGTAGTTAAAATCATGGTACTCTCTGGGCGTCTGGGTGGCTCAAGTCGGTTGAGTGTCTGACTTCGACTCGGGTCATGATCTCACAGTTCGTGAGTTCGAGCCCTGTATCAGACTTCGTGCTGACAGCTCAGAGCCGGGAACCTGCTTCAGATTCTGTATCTCCTCACTTTCTGCCCTTCCCCCGCTTGCACTCTGTCTCTCTCTCTCAAAAATAATAAATAAACATTAAGAAAAACACATGGTACTCTTTTGTTTAACACTCCAAAAAATAAATACATCATCATCATCACCATCATCATCATCATCAACTCAGTGCACATCCTTAACAGCAGAATGGAGGAAGAATAAGGAAAGAATAAGTAAACCTGAAGATTGAATAGAAAACATCCAATCTAAATAACAGAGAGAGGGGCACCTGGGTGGCACAGTCGGTTAAGCGTCCGACTTCAGCCAGGTCACGATCTCGCGGTCCGTGAGTTCGAGCCCCGCGTCGGGCTCTGGGCTGATGGCTCAGAGCCTGGAGCCTGTTTCCGATTCTGTGTCTCCCTCTCTCTCTGCCCCTCCCCTGTTCATGCTCTGTCTCTCTCTGTCCCAAAAATAAATAAACGTTGAAAAAAAAAATTAAAAAAAAAATAAATAAATAACAGAGAGAAAACAGACTGAAAAAAGTAATGAAAGGAGCCTCAGCAACCTGCACAACTATAACAAAAGTTCTGAAACCAGTGTCATCAGAATCCTGGGAGGACAAGAGAAATAGAGTGGCCTGAAGAAGTAATGAAAGAAATAACAGTTGAACATGTTCCAGATTTGGCAGAAGACATAAAACAGAATCAAGAAGCTGAATGAAACCCCAACAGGATAAACTGAAAACGAATCTGAACCCAGACACATCACGGTCGAACGTCTAAAAACCAGAGACAAAGGAAAAATATACTTACAGCAGCAAGAGAGAAGCAATACCTCACCTATGAGGGAAAAGCAATTTGAAGGACTGTGGATTTCTCATTGGGAGCCACGGAGCTTCAGAGGAGTTGGCATAACGTTTCTGAGGGAGAGCAAGAACGTGAGCAGGGGAGGGGTAGAGAGAGAGAATCCCAAGCAGTCTCCACACTCCACGCAGAGCCGATGCGGGGCTCAGTCTCATGACGGTGAGATCACGACCTGGGCCCATATCAAGAGTTGGTTGCTCAACCGAACTGAGCACCCCGGGCACTAAGAAAATAACTGTCAGCCCAGAATTCTATATCCAGCAAAAATACCTTTCTGGAAAGAAAGAGAAAATAAAAACACGCCAAGCTGAAG
This sequence comes from Lynx canadensis, assembly GCF_007474595.2. Lineage (NCBI taxonomy): Eukaryota > Metazoa > Chordata > Mammalia > Carnivora > Felidae > Lynx > Lynx canadensis. The sequence goes on from NC_044319.2 coordinate 33,816,420, forward strand.
GAAAATGAAGAGAATTTTCACCACAAGGCCTGCCTTAAGAGAACGCATAAAGGACTATTCTAAACCGTAAGGAAATAATAATAAAGAAATCTTAGATTATCAAAAAGGGAGAAAGAATAACAGAAAGAATAAAAATACAGGTAAATCCAATACATGCTAATCGCTTTGAGTTTTCTCGAGAATATTTAGCACTTCAAGCAGGAGACAAGACATACATATTAGAAAGGAAGAAATATTCCTTTCCTTATTTGCAGGTAGCATGGTCATATACAGTCCGAGATGGTTCTAAATATACGTAGAAAAAATGATTAAGACATTGAGAGGTGGGGAATTTAAAGAGAAATGAAAAGAAACAGGGCTTCTGTACTTTACTCAAAACTGGTAAAATGTCAACACCAGTGAACTTGGATGCTATTTATATATAAGAGAATGCCTGGAACAATCACTAAAAAAGAGAGAGAGAGACAGATAAACCCACCAAAACTGTAGATAAATCAAAATAGAATTCTAAAGAAAGTGTTCAAGTAACACAAAGAAAGGTGGAAAAAAGAAAAAGACAAGACATACATATCAGAAAGGAAGAAATAAAACATTCCTTATTTGCAGACAGCATGGTCATATACATAGAACAGCCCAACGAATCTCAAAAAGAAAAAGAAAAAAAAAAAAATCCTAAAACTAATAATGAGTTCAGCAAGGCTGGAGATAAATATATAATTTTTAAAAAACCTTCACAGGTGTTGATATACAAACCTGTCTAGGACCAGTGTTCTGAAAACTACAACATGCTCATGAAAGAAAAAAAAAAAAAAACAACGGAGAGACATATTTATGGATTAGAAGTTTCAATATATTAAAGATGTCAATTCTTCCCAACTGGCAAATGGGTTTAACACAATTCCTGTCAAAATTTGAGCAGTGTTTTGTAGATACAGAAAAAAAAAAAATGATGCTAAAATGTATAGAAAAAGTTAGAAAAACAAAATAAAACCAAAAACCAAAACAACGTAACACTATGCTAGATAAAACAAATTTGCGCATCGGGAATAAAGTGGAAAGAATCAGTCTTCCCAATTTCAAGCTGAAGTACTCAAGAGAGTGCAGTAGAGGGAAAGACGGATGGATTTATGGGACAGCATAGAAATTAGTCCTTTCAACGAATAGTGCTGGAGAAGAAACTGGACGTATGGAAAACAAAACAAAAAAAGAAAAAGAAAAAAACAAGAACTTTTGCTCTGCAGAAGACCTGGCTGGGAACATGAAAGGGTGAACTATACACGGAGAAGAAAATATTATCAGATCATCTCTCCATCAAAGGACTAGTATCTAGAATATAGAAAGAACTCCCAAGACTCAAATAAATAAATAAATAATAGTCCTACCAATCTAATTAGAAAATGGGCATAATACAGGAAAAGACATTTCACTAAAAAAAATATATGCGGATGGCAAAACAAGCACTTAAAAAATGTTCGCTATCATTAGACATTAGGGAAATGCAGATTAAAACTGCAAGGAGATATCAAAACATACCGATCAAAGCGGCAAAGCTAAGCAATAGTGACAACACCAAAGGTTGGAGAGGATGCGGAGAAAGTGGATCACTCACTGATTGCTGAGGGGGAACGTAAAATGTTACAGCAACTCTGGAAAACAACGTGGCAGTTTCTTTAAAAACTAAACGGGTGGCTTCCCCATGTCCGGCAATGGCACTCCTGGGCATTTATTCCAGAGAAATGAAAACTTATATTCCCATAAAAACTTGCGCGTGAATATTTATACTAGCTTTATTCGAAAACACTTAAGACTGGAGAGACAACCCAGATGTCCTGAAACAGGTGAATGATATAACAAACACATCCGCCTATACCACGGAACACTACTCAAATACAAAGGGACAAACGATTGCTACATGGAACAATATGGATTAATCTCCAGACGCTTAATCGCCTGAGCCACCCAGGCGCCCCTGGAAATGTTCTGTTTTTTTGACTGTATCCATGTCGGTATCCTAGTTGTGATATTGTTATGGTTGGGAGTGGGAATACTCCCTTATGTGAAGATAAAAATTCTTTCCAGATGAAAATAAAATTTCACGGTACCACTATCAAGTATAACAGAGATTTTCATGAAAGTTGATAAACTAATGTTTAAAACTAGGATAGCAGGCAAAAGCCAAGAACATCTAAGAAAGATTAAGATATGTATATATTATCAGTGCCTATTGAAAAAACCATTAATTGAGACAGTGATGTACTGGAATAGGAGTGGTCAAAAAAAAGACTCACGAAATAGTAGGACTACAGTTAGAAATGAACACTTGCCTATATGGACAAACAAAAGCATATTACAGAGTGGCATTTTTTTCCAGAGTGTTATTTAAATCAGTGGAACAACATAGTGTAATTTTAACAGATATATTAGGACCATTAATATATTAAATATATATTCCCACACCATTCACACACAAAAAAAATCAATTCCAGGTATATCTAAAACCTTATGTGAAAAGCAAAATGATTTTCAGAGAAGAACATAGAACAATATCTTTGTGAACCTGAAGTGTAAAAGGGATTTTCCTAAACAAGAAACATACCACACACAATAAACCATAAAGGAAAAGATTGACAACTTTGACCATATTAAAATTAAAATCTTCTGCCCAACAACAACAAAATGTCGTAACGGAAATGAAAAGATAGTATTTGTAACACCTATAAAGATCAGTGACCAGAATAATAAGCACTCTTTTAAAGAGGTAAGATTAAAAATCATCAGGAAAAAAAAAAAAAAACGGAAAAAAAAAAAAAAAAAAAAAAAAAAAAAAAAAAAAAAAAAAAAAAAAAACACCCTACATTTGAACAGAAAATTCGTAAATGTGGGAATGTGCGTGGTCAGTAAACATATGAAAAGAAGTCCAATCTCATTTGTAGTAAAGGAAATATAAATTAGAACCAGAAGGTGTAAATTAAAACCCAATGTGGGGAAGAGAACTATCATTCAGTGTTACTCAGTATAAAAATTGGCACCTTGGAAGGCAATTTGGCACAATCTAATAATCAAGGATAAGAATGCTTTATAAGTCAGTGACTCTTCTTCTAGAGAATTGCTTGCATTACGTGCTGATGTAGATGTATATAAGGATGCTTATTGCAGCATTGCTGGCTATTTTTCTCCCTCCAGTGCATAAAGAGCCGCCCTGAGGCATTGCTTTTAACAGAGAAAAATTAAAAACAACTTAAATATCATCAACAAAGGGGGGAATGAACTGTGGTGTAGTCATACGGCGGAGCGACAGATAATAAAATAAACTCGGTGTCTCTATAATGATAAGAACTAACTTAAAAATAATGTGAAATTGAAAAAAAAGCCGGGTGCTTACAAATACATATAGTGCACATATAAGCTGTACATACAAATACAATTGATATACAATTCAAAATACACAAAGCAATAATAAATCTGATTATAGATACATCAGTATGTAGCAAAAGTATAAAAAAGTTGGTAAGGATATACCCCCAACTCCAGACTACTGATTACTCATGGGGAGAGGGAAGATGAATCAGATTCATGGGGGTACGCCTTTAGTTACATCATAACTTTAATGTCTTTGAAAATAAAAAATATGTACACACACGGAGCTTGTATATGTGTATACAACAATGCATTAGCGTTTGATAAATTTCGATGTTGGCTTTATCGGGTTTCTTATGTTAGTTCCAGTATTGTTGATTCTAATGTTTTCTTAATTGAAATGTGAAAGAAGTCTCCAAGATGCAGTAAGCATTGCTAACAAAGTCATTCAAACTAGCACAGAAAGGCACGGAAGAAGAGGAGCCTATGCAAGCCTCCAGTTTCTTTTTTTTTTTTTTTTTTTTTTTTAACGTTTTATTATTTTTAAGACAGGGAGAGACAGAGCATGAACAGGAGAGGGTCGGAGAGAGGGAGACACAGAATCTGAAACAGGCTCCAGGTTCTGAGCTGTCAGCACAGAGCCCGACGCGGGGCTTGAACTCACGGACCGCGAGATCATGACCTGAGCCGAGTCACCTGCTTTTTTCAATTCTGCCAATGCTATGAACCTTAGACCTTTGTCAATTGCAACGTGCAGCCTACAACTGGACCACTTCCTGGCACACCTTCTTCTACTTGGGGCTGAAATAGAGATAATGTAACATATCTTAGCTAAATAGCCAATGGGGTATTAGATTGTTTAACTCCGTGGGCACCAACCATAGTTCTTTCAAAACAAGTTATGTAAACCTTGGGGGTTTTGCCTTTATAAGGCTGCTTTCCCCGCTTGGAATTTGGAGCGCGCTTTTGATTTGGGTGGGCACTGTGTCTCCTGTTTTGCAATCCCTAAGACCCCAAAAATGCTTTTGGTTACGTCCCAATGTGTGTCTTCTTGGTGGCCAATAATAACGAAATTCCAAGCTGGCCCTTCAAATACCTACTCAGCCTGCATCGGGTAGAATTCTCCTTTGAAATTAAGAAGCATTTTATGCTTTCCAGTGAGTTGAGGATCGCATTTTTGCCCTAGAATTAGGTGTTAGCGGCCATGGCTGCTGTCGCTTGTTTCTGGGTTCCTTAAATCTGTCCTCACCACACACCTGCATACAGTCTCTGCATTAAATTCTCTTTGGATAAGCCATCAGAGTGCGATTGTGTTTCCCTGCTGTGACCCTACTTGCTTTCTCTGTGAAGATGTTGGACAAAGAGGCCCTGATACTCTCAAATGTTTTCTGGAACACAGGGTAGAATAATAGGAAATTCCTGCCTCCAAAGGCCGGACCTTTTCTGCTACGGTGGGTGTTTATCTGGCCGGTCAAGAGTCCTTTCTCACATCTCTTGTGAAAGAGTAACAAAGTAGCAGAAAACAGGAGCAAGTCTGAGCTGACTTGCCCACAGGCCTCCCTTGCCGCTGATTAACTGCAAAATCCTGGGGAATGGCCTAACCACTCGATTCCTCAGTTTTTTCATCCAGAAAGTGGATTTATTAACACTTACGTTACCGGGCTATCGTGAAGATTCAGTGAAACAAAGCAACGCGCAAAGCTGCCCCGAATGACCAAGTCTCGCGCTTCGCACACTCTCAAATCTGACTCGCAAGGAATGCTAACTCCAGCTCGGTCCAGGGCGTGGATCTCTTCTCCCCCTTTCACTGGCTTACTTTGTTTCTGATGGGTTTGATTGTCTGCTCCCTTTATCCAGAGCCTCCTAAAGGCGGCAGCGGTGTAATAACAACAACAAACAAGTTAGGAAGAATTAGCCTCCCATCTCTCTTGTAAATGTCGACAGGTCCCATCCTTATATTACAATCCCAATTAAAGGGGAATTCCCCACCAAGCCATAAACCTAAAATGAAAAAAAACCCTATAGGGATGAATAAGCCTCTTCCGTGAACAAACCTGCTATTTATCCTTTTTTTTTGTCACCGCTTATGTGTGCTCAAATCCCTGCTGAACCAATCCTGCAAGCTGATGAAGAAGTAAAGCTACAGGCATCCATCGATGGGTCTGTCAGGATGTTACTTGTAACGAGTCTCCCATGGATTTGATTATTATTGGGTATTAATTATTAATGGCATTTCCTGCAGGAGGCCTGTGTGGGCTTTTTCTCCCCTACCTCTTTTTGAACTAGAATTAAAAAATAACCAAAAGTCTCCCCCAGAGGAGCAGGGGGGTGTGGGTAGGAATTAAGGGTATCCCTTCGCAGGCTGTTACTACAGGCGCTCCTTGATTTTCTGGGCCTGTGCTCATAATTAAGTGTGGGGGAAGCCGACCTCTGAGCAGCCTCCTGGGTGCCTCTGGCTGCAGCCTAAACCTAGTTCAGAACCACAAAGGAGGAACAAAGTGCCCCTGCGCCTTGTCCCTCTGCTCCTATCGCCCCCATCCCGCTCTAACCTTGTCTTCTCTGGCAATTAATTTCCTCTGATGGTTATGTTAATTTTTATGGCTTCCTAATGATCAGAAATGTTTGGCAGATTAACATCATTTAACTTTCCTCTCCCTGGGGGCGGGGGGGGGGGGGGGAGGCAGGGAGGGGGCTGAATGGTGAGAAACAGCTGGAAAAGGCAAGAGTGAAAAATCTGAATTCCCTGCCAAGCGTGTCAGTGGGGGCAGTGAGAGGTGGGCACCCAGGAAGGCCTGGAAAACCTAAAAGCAAATTTTAAAAATGCAAATAAAGGCCGGAAGATCAGAAGCAGAGCCCCTCTTCCACCCTATGTCGTTTTCTCCTTTATTCACTGATGACAATCCATATGTTGCTTCCTAGCGCTGGTTTAAACATGGCTACACCTGTCAGGGTGTCTGGGAGGCGAAGACAGAGCAGATGTTGAGATTTGTGCCATGGAAGGGACAAATTCGTCTCGTCTAGCAGAAAGTGGCATGTTCATGAGTGTCCTGAAGGGGTCCCTCCTCCATTGCTACACTCCCCTTCTCCATAAGGCAGTGGTCCCGGTGTGGTGCCGCAGATGGAAAGATGGAATTTAATTTTACTGGCGTTCAGTCAAAACAGAATAATGTGTTTAATATCCCTGCAGTGTAAGTGAAAGGGAGAGATTCATGAACTCGTGGGAGGCGAGGGATTCCAGGCAGTGCTTTGATATCCCCTAGTATATATAAACATAGAAATCACAGTGGAAAATATGGATAAATCCAGGTTAAGATCCCCACCTGCTACCCCAGGTTGCTGCTTTAAGTTCAAGCCTTTCTGACAGAGGTATGGCACGCACCAAGAGAACAACTGAATTAACACAAAGGTAGTCAGGTGCCCTGAGCTTAATCCCAGGAGAGGGTGATTTGGCTGCCGAGTCTAGGAAGGAGATAAATGTTCCCGAATGGCAGATGTATTAAGTAGGAAAGAGCCTCCCAAAGAAAGTCACTAGAACCTTCACCGTACGTTTCTTTCACAATCCAGCGGAGAGTAATCACAGAGCTATAACTCTACTTATAAAATAACAACATTCCATGTACATGGGAGGAAAAATCTGGAAGTAGATATCCCAAAGTGCTCTAGATAGTTGAATTAGATTGGTAGAATTGTGAATAACCATAGTCTTTTATGATTATTTTCTTAATTTTTTCTGATGCAATTATGTAATTTTTAAGTAATAATGTGTGCATGCGTGTGTGTGTGTGTGTGTGTGTGTAGGTGATTCTTACTTGTGGTGTGCATCAGAATCACCTAGGGAGCTTGTTAAAGATGTAGATGCCTGGGCCCCACTTGAGACCTCCTGAAATCAGTAAGAAAATAAAATAAAAGTAAAATAAGAGGGTATAAAAATATAGACATCTCCCGACCTTTCCCAGGTCTGTTTACTGTGGCATTGTCCAGCACGCCGTCCCCTGTGGTCTTCATTATATTCATGACTGCCTCCCCCAAGCTTTTTGCCGAAAAGCACTGCTTTCTATATAATTTTCCCAGAAACTATTTACAACCCTGCGTATATCTGACTTTTTTCCCCCTAAAAAAAGTCTTTAAACTGTGTCCTTTTGTCTCTTGGATGTGATTTTTCAATATCAAAACTACAAAGCCCCGTGTCTGCAGAAACTCAACTTGTTCCAGCACTTTGCTCACGCACGTGTACACACTTCTACACTCACAACCTCAGAGACGGGTCTACACATACATGATTCCCTTACTGTTACATAAATTCAGCTAATTTAGTAAAAAAAAAAAAAAAATCCCAAGTTAATCAAGTTTGTGGTTGATTGCATAAATCATCTGGGAGGATTTCAAAAAAAACAAACAAACAAGCAAACAAACCTTTATCTGGTATGTATCACTGTTAGTCAAGAGAGCTGAATGTGGGTGCCTGGGTGGCTCAGTCAGTTAAGCATCCGACTTCGGCTCAGGTCACGATCTCTCGGTTTGTGAGTTCCAGCCCTGCGTCCGGCTCTGTGCTGACAGCTCAGAGCCTAGAGCTGGTGACAGAACAGTCGTATAATATAGTTTTATTATCTTAATTTCTTTGAGTCCAGTTAACAATAGCAATTGTATCAAATGGAAATAATAAAAAAACATCCTCTTGGCTACAGTGCTACCTTAGGCATAGCTGATTGTGGAAACACACACACACAGAATACACATCCATTAGAGCTCTAAGATTGCCACCACATTTGCATAAGGATGCGGTGATCCATGATAGTGTGTTTTTTAAAGACATCGGCAATGGGATTGAATATGCCCCCCACCCCCCAGCTAACTGCCTGGTGCTGCAAGAAAAATGCCCGGGTACTTCATTTTGGTTTTGTTTAAGCAGGAGCTATTGACGCCCGGGAACCTCTCATTCCCCCCCCACTGCCTTCTGTCTGTGCCACTAAATGACTGATGTTACATTGAATCGGCTGGCTCTTCTTCCCGGGGCTGGCAGCTGTCCACCCCCTGGACCTGGACTGGCTCCCAGAGCTGGGACACAGGGTCCTACAACTAATCAGATGTCAGCTTCTTCAAGGAGGGACCACCCATTTGTTTGGCTCTGTGTAAAACAAGCTCTTCGCATTTGCATGTCGCCCATTTTCCCAGCCCTCGCCTTTCTAGAAGATGGCACGTAATAACGGTACCACCGTGCACCGACTAGCCCCTTCCACCGCCCAAAGCTCTTGCCTGTCCGTTATCTCACGTCATCTGTTACTGTGGTTTGTAATGCACACTAGTCTTTGCAACTCACACGTAAGTCTCTGGCACGCCAGGGACCTGGGATACTCCCAGCTTCTCATAGACACCGACTCAAACGACTGAAAACTCTTCCTTTTATCTACCTGATATCCAGCCAACATAAGTTCTGTTCAGTCTAGCCTGAAAGCAGTGGAGCCCACTGCTTCCTGGTTCGTCCAGCACCCTGACCCTGTGATTCTCCAGTCTGCAGAGCAGGGTCCACGTGACCCCCATGTAGTTTCAGCCTCACAGGAAAAATCTTGTCTTGGGCAAAGGTGAATGTAAAGTTTATATGGCTTCGCTACTGAGCACTTCTAATGTGCCTGGTGCTTAACTTTGTTAGTTCACTTAGTACGCGCAACATCTCTTCAGTGGGGATATCAAGCCCCAGTTTATTTTATCTATCTATCTATCTATCTATCTATTTAATGTTTTATTTATTTTTGAGAGAGGGAGACACAGAATCCGAAGCAGGCTCCAGGCTCGGAGCTGTCAGCACAGAGACTGATGTGGGGCTCGAATTCACAAACTGTGAGATCATGACCTGAGCCGAAGTTGGATGCCACCCAGGTGCCCCAACCTAGCTCCACGTTAGAGGGATGGGAACTGAGGTCCCAGGCCATATGCCTATAAACAGAGAAACCTGGATTCGAACCCGGTTCGATCTGAATCTGAAACCATTGGTCTTTTTCTCAGATTCGTTGCTGCCTCTTGTCACCAGGAGCTGCCTCAGAGGGCAGCATTACTTGTTCCAGGATCCACAGAGAGTTCCTTGAGTTCTTCGGCTCACGGCAACCTTATCCCACTGTCGTTCTCCAGGCCCATACCCCATGTCTTGTCATGCAAGGTGTGTGTTTCAGTCCCGTCCCCCCCCCCCACCCCCCCCCCCCCCCCCCCCCCCCCCGCCCCACCATACACTGTGCAATCTTGTGAGCAGCCCCGATGTCTTACTCATTCTTGTAGCTCTAGCATGTAGCAGAATTCCTGGAACATAGTAACTACTCAATGTTTCTTGACTAGATGAGCAAATGAGTGCATACATCCACGCTAGGTCTGTGAAGGATGAAATTCTGAGAGGCTGCCTTGAGAAGCAACCGCTCACTTATTGAGGGCCATGTGGATCCTGTATGCTCCGAGTTCTGCAGCCTCACTGCCTGGGCCTCCTTGGCCTCCCAGTCCTGCCATAGTCTAGGCGCTTGGCACAAAGGCTCAGAACCGGCAGCCGCTGAAAATGATGGGAAGCTGTTCCTTAGTTTCTTCTTTATGTGGCCTCTGAAGCACGCTTCCCCAGGAGCGCACTTAGCAAGGCTCTGGCCGCTGCCTCCCCGGGGGCGGGCTGCTCTGACCGGCATTTGAATGACTTCTGCATTTCGCAGGCAGTCTTCTAGACTGCACACCTAGTTCTAGTCAAAGAAGGGCCAGAGAAGATAAAGGCAGGAACTGGTAATAAGGAAGATCCTCTCACACACAGGAGACTCGGATCGCTGCGAGGCAAACCATTTGGAGCCTCTACAGGGGGTCAGGCATGGGTACTACGTGGATGATCGCCCAGGATCTGTACATTGTGTCTCTATTTTGTACAGTTGGAGTCAGCGCATTCTTAGATTTTAAAGACCCTCAAACCTCTTCTGCACAGGAAGAGAGAGGTCCCTAGATCTATAGGCTGCCTTCAGTTCAACTCTCCTGGTCTTACTTTGAATTCCCAGGTCTGCACTGATGAGATTCCATCCTCCTTCCGCGGTGATATAACACCTGCCTGCAAACAGAGAACGGAGAATGCATTGTTGCTGTTGAACCTGTCTTCTTTAGTTACTTCTCACCAAACCATCCAGATGTTGATCTGGCGTCTTTATGGGCCCTCTATCTTTTACTGTTCTCGTTCATTCTGAGTCAGCGTGGACTTTGGCTGAGGACCTTTGTGACCCATTTGTCCTCTGACCTGCAGAACAGTTTCCAAGTTTTATTTCTACTGCTGAACTCAGCTGTTGGTTAGCCAAGTCATCCTTCGTCCAATCTTCACTGGCTTTGTGGCTCTGTGGCTTGGTGACTTTGTCCTAGAGGTGCTATATATACTGAGGTTGACCCAGATTTCCATTGCTTAATCCCCCGTTCTGGCAGTTATTATCATTGAGAAATATCTCAAGTCCCCCAAAGCTAACATCGGTAGAATGACTTATGGTTTAGTGACTGGTATTTAGACTCAAAGACCGTGTTATTAAAAAAATCAATTAGCTCTAGAAAGATACCTTTGCTCCAAGTTCCTTTCCAATTTGCAGCATGGAAGCAGTGGCTGGTTAGCATCTGGGTGTCCTCGAGACACACCGAGCATTTCATTCATCATACATGACATTTGCATATTGCAAATATCATACTTTATGCACATGCCTTCCAGGCTAGTATAGAGACTATGATTGCTGCCTAATCCTCACATAAATCAATGCACCAGGGAATGCCACTTCTAAACATGGGGAAAATCAAGGGTTGCTCTGCCGGAGCTGTTAGACTTTTCCAGAACCTCCTCATTTTCTTCACATCCCAAATAGATTCAGTGTTTTCATTTTCTCTTCTTTCCTGTAGCTATTAAAATTCTACTAGCCAGTTGTGAATATTATTTTATACCATCTGCATTTTCTCTAAGTTGTGACGGTGACCACTGAAATCATTTGTGTGCGTTTTCTGTGCAGGAATTTTGGGGGGAAGAACAAAACCTTTCCTTTGGGTGCCCACGTATCCAAACAGGTGCCTGTTTGTAAATCCATTTCTCGCCCAACATTTTTTTTTTTCAACGTTTATTTATTTTTGGGACAGAGAGAGACAGAGCATGAACGGGGGAGGGGCAGAGAGAGAGGGAGACACAGAATCGGAAACAGGCTCCAGGCTCTGAGCCATCAGCCCAGAGCCTGACGCGGGGCTCGAACTCACGGACCGCGAGATCGTGACCTGGCTGAAGTCGGACGCTTAACCGACTGCGCCACCCAGGCGCCCCGATCGCCCAAACATTATTTTATTTGCTTAGGAGACAGAAAGAGAAGATGCAGAAAGAGAGAAGGCTAAAACATTTCATCTCAAATGACAGAGTGTAGGTTTGCTTTTTCTCAGCTCTTGGTTTGCTGCCTCTTGATCAAAGTCACCTTATAACTACCATTAGATTCTGTTTTCTGTTTTGGAGCTGACGGCCTTCAGGGCATTTTCCGCCTACCGCTACCTCCGTAAAGTCCCTTCCCTCCCTTCCATGTCTCAGTTAGCAGAATAATGCATTGTAACCAGTCTCCTCCTTCGCGTACAAGAATTACTCTTGTTCTTCTCTGGGGAAGGTGCAAACTGGGATGGGAGTCTGGGGAAAACCAGCCCATAGTCTATCGCCCTGGGGAGTCATCTGCCTGCCATCGTTTCAGAAATGGGGGAGGGGTGGTGTGGTGACCAGGAAGCAGAACTTGCCCTTTCTCCGTATCACCTTGTACGTTATCCAAAAATTAAGCACATGCTGGACTCCAGTTACGGTTTAAGCCGACCTGTGCATGAGAGGTTTCAGGAAGTCTTCCAGGGAGGCTGAGTCAGCGGATTGTCGTTTACATCCTGATTCAGCTGATCAGTCCGCTTCTGCCACACAAGGGGCCACATGCCATCTCATGGTCCAAGCCTTTGGGAGCTGTCCCAAGTGAATAAGACAGAGACAGAGTGGGAGCGGGGGGAGGGGCAGAGAGAGAGGGAGACAGAGAATCTGAAGCAGCCCCCAGGCTCTGAGCTGTCGGCACAGAGCCTGAGGTATCTCCAGGATAATTAAAGGCAGATATTTTTAGCACCAGGAAGGTACAGTTGCTTCTAGAATTTCTTCTAGGTCTAGTCTTCTGTGAGATGCATGCATTCCTTCTATAGAAATGATTCTGGCGCACCTGGATGGCTCAGTCTGTTAAGCGTCTGACTCTTGATATTAGCCTAGGTCTTGATCTCAGGGTCATGAGTTCAAGCCCTGCACCGGGCTCCACGCTGGGCGTAAAACTTATTAAAAAAAAAAAAAAAAAAAAAAAGGAGGGATGCCTGGGTGGCACAGTCGGTTAAGCGTCCGACTTCAGCTCAGGTCACGATCTCGCGGTCCGTGAGTTCGAGCCCTGCGTCGGGCTCTGGGCTGATGGCTCGGAGCCTGGAGCCTGCTTCCGATTCTGTGTCTCCCTCTCTCTCTGCCCCTCCCCCGTTCATGCTCTGTCTCTCTCTGTCTCAAAAATAAATAAAAACGTTAAAAAAAATAAAAAAAAAAAAGAGGGATGCCTGGGTGGCACGGTCGCGTAAGCGTCTGACTCTTGGTTTTGGCTCAGGTCATGATCTCACGGTTTATGAGTTCAAGCCCCGTGTCAGGCTCTGTGCTCACAGCGCGGGGCCTGCTTGGGATTTTCAATCTCCCCTCTCTCCGCCCCTCCCCTGCTTGCGCTCTCTCTATCCCTCTCAAAAAATAAATGAACTTAAAAAATAAAATAGTGTTGCTCTTTGTGAAATCATAAACTCTATCTGTATTTTGCCAAGGCGGCATACCTTCTCTTTCTTAAGCTTACTTGCCTGTTCATATGGTCTCTACATTAGCTAAGAAGGCCTCTGTCTGAGCCCTTTGTGATGGATGGTGGCTGTCCCATCCACTATTCGTTGTCCTTTGACCTTCAAATTTCTCCCATGATTTAGGGTGAGAGTAGTGATAAGCTGTCAGTTTATCCTGTCACCACCTTGTTGGCAATGAGTATCCAAGAGAGACGTAGAGGGTGCGGAGACAAAAAAGAGAGACGATGGAAGAAATTTTAAAAAGTGATAATTTTACAGTGTTCTATGGCACATAAAGGAAATAGAGTCAAATCACATCAGACCCTTGAGGCTGTATTCTTGTCTGGTAGAAAGCGGGAGGCTGTCTATAATTGAAGACATGTTGCAACCAGGTCATAGTGTTTTGAGGGGTCCTAATATACTCTGACACAGAGTTATCTCCCAAGGAGTGAAAGTCGTATACATATATTCCCATGCACGGGGGAAAGGGTGGCAGTCAAGAGTACCCCTGGCACGCACAGAAAACCTAGGCTAAACCTGAGCTAAACTAGGTAACGTGAGTCACCCAAAGCTTTCTCTGCAGAACTAACCAACGTAGTTGATGGCTCCTCGTCTGTAACTGTATTGGGGAGTTTAAGAACTAACAGCCATCAGTGGTGCATTCTGTGGCTTAAGTAAGGGAAACACAGCTGTGTTTCACCCAGGCCAGGTACCAGGGTGAGGCCAGTAAGGTATCTTGGGCACATAATTTAAGGAGATTGCACAAAGTGAGTGAGAGTGTCTCTTTAAAATTTGCTCCCTGGGTGCCTTACTTTACCTTTTTCTAACCCTGCTTTCAAACGTGGAAAAGAAACTTCCATATGGGGCAGGGAGGCCTATTAGCACAGATATAATTGCAGAGCAAAAAAAATCAGCCTGTAAAAAATCAGTTTTATGTGGTCTACCACTAGATTGGTCAATGAAGCTTCAGATCTCTCTCCTCTCTTTTTTTTTTTTTAATTTTTTTAATCTTTATTTTTGCCAGAGACAGAGACAGAGTGCAAGTGGGGAGGAACAGAGAGAGAGGGAGACACAGAATCCGAAGCAGGCTCCAGGCTCCGAGCTGTCAGCCCAGAGCTCCATGCCGGGCTCCAACTCACCAACCACAAGTTCGTGACCTGAGCCGAAGTCGGACGCTTAACCGACTGAGTCACCCAGGCGCCCCAGATCTCTTTTTTAAAAATATGAAAATTGCTGATTTCATCTGTTGACATTAATTATACAATACGTCACAGTGATAAATAAACCTTAGCGTGTTCTTTTTTCTCTGTAAAGGGACAATCAGGTCTTTGAGGAGGGGGTCAGAAGAGGAAATGCACGTTTACTGAACACCTACTAAGGCAGGGAATGTTAGTTGACCAACCTACTTTCATTCCCTACTCCCTTTGTCCCTTGCCAGCTAGAAAGGGTGCTAGAATCCTGTTTTCCCGGGCTCCTTTGCGGCTAATGGCTACGTGTAACAGAGTCCAGCCAATCAGGTTACAGCAGCAATTCACTAGGTGTTCCTGGCATAGGGCTGCCAGATCTGGGAGATAAAATACAGGATGCCTAGGTAAACTTGCATTTCAGATAAACCACAAGTGTTTAGTAGAAGTATGTCTCTAATACTGCTTAGGAAATACCCTAAAAATTTATCCATTTATTCATCTGAAACCCAAAGTTAACTGAGCTTCCTGTATCTTATCTGGCAACCTTACCCATGCATACATTTTGGCTTTGTAGGTAGCTCACAGTGCCCCCTCCTCTTCCTTCCCGTCTTAAGTAAGGACTGTGACAATCAAAGAAATCAGAGAGACGCTGTTCAGGAAGTCTCCGACTGGATGTGAAGAACATCCAAGCTCTGGACTATTGTCTTTGGGATGAAATTTCACTCTACATATGTTTAGGTCACTGTTAATAGGGTTTTCTGTTGCTACGACACAAAAGCAGTCTTACCTGATACACCTGTTCAGGGCCAAACATGATGCAGTTTCTCTATATCTCACTTAAATCTCATTTAACTATTTATAATCACTCTGTGAGGCAGGTGCTATTGTGTCTATTTTCAGGTGAGAAAACAAATTAAAAGAGCCCGAGTACCCTGCTTGACGCCTTATAATAATAATAATAGTTAATGTCGATTGTGTTATCAGTGGATTCAAACACAGGTCTAAGTGTATTCCCGGCAACTGTTGGGAATAATACTCTAATTACGGTCCATTTTGTAGATAAGGAAACTGACATCAAGAGACTAAGAAATGTACCCAGTGCAACAGAACTGGCTTCGAGTCCAGGCAACAGGGTTTCAGATCTTGTACTTGTTACCAACATGCATACTGGCCAGCCCGCCATGGGGCTGACATCCACACTGAGCCCTATGATGCTGAAAGGCCGATGCTGAAAGCCCTATGATGCTTTCCAGGCACGCTGTACCTGCCTAACATACTAAGGAGTATGGTACTGGCCCCGTTAGGTTTCCAGAACCTTCTTTCTCTAACTCCCAATAACTACCCCCTACCCATCCTCCCCTGCAGGTTCAACCTTGTACACATAGGTTCAATCTGGCACAAATATTCATAATAGGCAGGTGTCACAAGGCGCCTTCCCTCTGTTCCTCATGGAGTTGGCATCAGCGATTTCCGGTTTTTTAAGAACCTGGTCACGGGGCTCTCCTTGTTCCCAAGAAAGTGGGCTCGTGCTCTGTACCACTGAATTGCATAGTGAACCCTTGTCCCCAGGGGCAAGGTCTTCCGTTTCCCTACATCCTCTCACTCCACACCGGTGCAGATTTTCAGCCTGCATGGAGCTTTTTGGTTTGCTTCCCTCATCTTTACCGAGAGCAATGCCCTGCTTTTCCCTCCCGTACTTATTTTCTCCTTCTGGGCCTCAAATTAATCACCTCTTTGGGGAAGCTGCTTTCTAGACTCCTGTCTCTTTCTGATTTGCCCCATAGTAACTTCCAGCCTACCCTGACCCTCTGGGTCTACTTGGACTTCTAGTGTCAGAAAACTCTAGACCTATCCTGCCTGTACTCACATTCCTTTCATGACAGGGGGACACACACTTTCCAGGTTCGCCTGGAGCGTGCCCTTATCTTGAAGAGAGCTTAGGCTTTGCCTTAATGCCCTCTGACAGCCCAAGAACAACACAGTTTATTTTAGAAGTGTTCTGATGGGTGGTTTTTTCTAAAACAATCCCCAAAGGCAAGAAGGTGTGGTTGGGCATTCGACATTCTAAATGAGAGAATTGTTTACTCAACCTTGTTTCTAGGGTCACCGATCATTGAAATAACAATGACCTCACCGGCTTGAAATAGAAAGAATCACTGTTTCCTTGCAGAAATAATGATAGTTTAATTTACCATTTCCAAGAGGAAAGGAATGCTACAGTGACCGGAATTAAAGTTTCTTAATCTCATCTTTTAAAATCATATCCAACCATTTACATATTCAGGCTCTGTTCAGTTTTCACCTGAGGTCGCGTCTCCTTATCATTTTCTATGCCCTCTGTCGATTCAAGTTCATAGTCTTCCTTTCTGTAATCAGGTGTGTGGCACTCAGGTATGCACAGAGGAGCCTGCCGGTGGGAAACTATGATCGCCTTTGTTCTTGAACCGCTCTCTGTATGCCCCTGTTTGTAAACATAAAGAACCAAGCAACGAACAAGTCAAATTGAAATCTTGGCCTTTAGAAAATGCTTTCTTGATTTGATCTCATTTCCCAGCAAAGCAATTGGTGGTACCATTTCAGAAGTAAATGAGGTTTGATTGCAGACAGATTTGTCTTTAGAACATCTTTACTCAGGTACTGTTTTTCCTTACCGGAATGTTTAAGGGTCGACTTCCCTGGTTGTCACAGAACCCCTTCATCTAAGCGTAAACTTTTCTCATTCAACGCGCTTTCCTTGTGGACTGAAGTCTAAGCATGGGGTACATAAGACGGGGTTTACTTTCTGAAATGCACTGGTCTCACAGGGAACCACCATTCATCTTCCGGAAGAACCAGAGATTCCAACTTTTCCTTTCTATTATAAACCCTCAAATAAGATCTTTATTCTAAAGAAAATCATTACACTTTTCATATTGTTACCAATAAAAAGGTAAAGCTTACTAATTTTTAATTTCCTTAGCATTTTCTCTCTAAATGAGGAACAGATTGTAGAAGGAAAAAATTTGATAATCGTAGTTGGTTGCTGGCTGCTTTGTTAGCACAATCTATTCCCGAGATTTTATGAGATCTGGCTTACAAAGCACTGGGTGATAAATGATTCAATATTTAACCACGATTTACCTGTACCATGTGGAAGAAAATTATGCTGATGGGGCTGAAATCACAGGAACGGAGATTTTTACATCCCACAGAATGTGTCAACGTGGTGTTGAGTGTGAATCACTCACTCGGGACATCAAGTGTTCTTCTTTTTAGGATCCGGGATTATACCTCAATATAAATGGCTGGTGGAAGTAAACAAAACGAGCCCAGTGCACTGCCTGGTGACACGCGGTAATAAAGATCAGCGGTGAGGGATGGAAGGGCTCCCCGGCCATTTCTAGATGTCACAGAAGTAGTTCTTAAACTCCGTGGGTGGTAGAACGCTGGAAAACAGGGACACTAGACCATATGGAGATCGCTACAGCTTCTCGCAAGGAAAGATGAGAAGCAGCTTTGCCTCTTTAAGAGAATGGCGCACTGAGGGACCATGATCCCTGGGTCTCTCCCTGAAGTCTCACTACCTATATGTTTATTTGAAAGTTTACTTCACCTAGATTGATGAGCTCCAATCTGTTGCCACCCAGGACATTTCAGCCACAGGCTACGGGATGTACAGACATCGGGATAGCGGTGCCAACGCAGAGCTGAGTCGAATTAGATCACGTGGTCAGCAGGTTACAGCGGTGTTTACAGTCCTGTCCCCCCCCCCTCCCCCCCCCGGATGCGAAAGAGAGCACACCGGCACAACTAAAAATGGTAAAAGCTTTATATTCAGGATGGGAAGGGTAGTAGATAGTTCATCTCCTGGGGAAAATTTTTGCTTTGCTAGACAATAAACCACACGTGCAGGATGACCTATGGGATGGTCACTGCTGGCCCAAAGCAAATGTTAAATAATTTTATTTTGGCTTGGCTTCTTGGTGGACAGGAAATTTCAGGAGCAGCAGACATCTCCGGAGAGAGGTAACTTGGGGGCAGGGGGGACCATATAACAGGGGTGCCGGTAAAAAAGGATGGTGCTGGAGAAGAAGCTGGGAAGCTGGAAGGAAGGTCCAGGGGTCCACTTTCTACTCTCATTGTATTAATCCTCAGACCTCGGAAAGTCTGACTGGGCTACTATTCCGACTTAAGGCCAAGCTACTATCCTGTGTCTTATTAACCTGATGCATCTGTGGCCAAAAGCACAATCTGGCTTTGCTCTATCCCTTTTCTATAAATCCCCACCAAGTTAACCAGATTTGTAGTCACAGCCAATAAATATACCATACACTGGCCTTTCTCAAGGCCCAAGGCATTTTACTTGTGTCCAGGCCAAGAATTAAAATGAGATTTCAAGCCCCTTAAACTGATTCTGGGTCTTGCAGTTAGGCTGACAAATGACATTATTCTTGTCGAATCCAGCAGGTGCCAAAGTCCTTATCCTCAAAATCTGATGGCTTTGGATGTAGATCAAGGGCCGAGTTTCCTAAAGGTGATGTGACCGATACCACCCAAAATGTCCCATTGCCATTGTCTTAGACTTATTTGGGGCAATTTTTCCGAAACTTTGTGAGGTGTCAGACAGCTTGAAAATCATAGTGCTCTTTGCATAACACTTATGAAATATGGATGTATTTAATTCCAGCGTTTGAACTGGGGGCAATTTTACTGGCAGAAAATGACTATATTATAGGTATGCAACATAAAATGTCGATGCAAAAAACAGGCTCTGGAGGGAGGCACGATCTGTTGTTTCTGAGTCTTGCCATTAATATTCATTTGTTGCTTGTTCATTTGTTTTGTTGTCTGCCTCGCAGACAAGCAGTGGAAACCACCAAAGATTTAAGAAAAATTTATGGGAAGAAAATTTAAAATGGAAAACAGTCTATCCATTAAGCTATTGTTTCTTCAAAATGGGCAACACTGACATTATTCAATTTCCGCGGTGAAAAATCTTGGATCAGCACGTGGGACATTGGTAATCTTTGAGGAAGAGGTTTGAAAAGTACAGACGGGAATCGGCACGATATAGGTTAAAAACGTGAAACTCAGGATCAGACACACCCAGACTTGAGCCCTCCATCTATCAGTTACCAGCTCTGTGATTGTGGGCATGCCATTTAACCTTTCTTTGCTATAATTTTCTCCTCTGTAGAATGGTTATAATTGTTAATATCTGAGAATTATGTGAGTAAGGTGGTATATCATTAAGGATGCTTTCATTAGAAGCAAATAAATTTGGCGTAAATTCAGGAAAAGTAATTTATTGCACGGGGCGCCTGGGTGGCTCAGTCGGTTAAGCGTCCAACTTCAGCTCAGGTCATGATCTCACACTCTGTGAGTTCGAGCCCCACGTTGGGCTGTGTGCTGACAGCTCAGAGCCTGGAGCTTGCTTTGGATTCTGTGTCTCCCTCTTTCTCTGACCCTCCCCTGTTCATGCTCTGTCTCTCTCTGTCTCAAAAATAAATAAAAACATTAAAAAAAAAACTAAAAAAAACGTAATTTATTGCAAGGCTATCGGGACTTTACAATGTCCACAAGAGCCTGAAGAACCAGGCGGTGGCAATGGGGATGAACCAAAGGAGCTCTGGAGGCAGAGGTTGAAAATCTAGCAATAATTTTGTAACAGAAACTAGTCTGAGCATGCTCAATCGAGTGGAACTGACCCAACACGGTCAGTCTCTGACTTTCTGATCCTATTTGAAATATCAGAGAGAAAACATCCAATTGTTCCAGACTGGGTCACTGAGGCCATTTCTTGTTCAGGAGTAAGGGGCATCACTGATTGCAATTTCTCTAACGGATAATATTTCGTGAGATAAAGGCGTTCCAATGAAGTGAAATAGGATACTATTAGAAAGGGGGAAATGAATGCCAGAGAGCCTAAAACAAAAATGCCTTCATTTTGCCCCAGCTTTATTGAGGTATGATTGACAAATAACATTGTAATATATTTAAAGTATATAATGTGACGATACGATATACATATACATTGAAAAAGAATTCCCATAGTTGAGTTAATTAACACCTCTATTACATATTTATCTTTTTATCCCTTTTTTGGTGAAAACACTGAAGTTCTACTCTCTTCACAATTTTAATTATACAACATAGTGTTATCAATTATAGTCACCATAAAACAAAAGTGTCTTCTATAGATGAAGTTTGGAGAGTGCCTGATACCTAATAGCTACTCAGCGTATGGCATTTAATCTCACTTTTCTCGTCTCGTTTAAGGCAATCAGATGGTTCACACTAGGCGGAGCTGACTTGGGATTCTAGCTATTACTCGGTACTATTTTGATATTAGCCCAATAATTTTAAGAGTGTGAGAATCCTAGATCCTTGTGGTTTTCCATCTCCCTGGAATGAGACATGATTCGCTCACAAAAGGGCTTCAAGAGGAGTCCAAGAGTTCCTAAAGATGCAGTTTCTCAGATCTGGGGCCCATAGAGGTAGCTAAAACCGAGTAACTCTGTCTAATTCACTATCTTCGTGATATTTAAGGACTTGTGGTTACATACATCATTGTTTCCAAGACGTACTTGAAGATCTACATTTGCGATCATTATGAAAGAAAATCAGTTCTATGATCACCCTTCTGTTCTGTAAATTGTGCATCTTTGATAGATCTTTTCAGAATGAACGTGGTCAAAAAGACTTGTACCCTTTTTTATCTCTGCTGATTACAAACTAAATCTACAGATGTCCCAGAGAGTTTGGCAAATCTAAACCATCAGAATATGGTAACTTCGTTGTTTCTCTGGGGTGACTGGGAACATTTGTTTGGAGGCATATTTTCACTGCTGACTAGACTCTAAAAGCTGCCTTTTATTCCTCCCTCACTTCTTGCTCAGCCTGGTTATTTTATTTGCTAAACTACAGTCTAATTTTATTCTTATATATGTTTGCAATTTCAGGAGAACCTTCTAACTAGGATCTTTTGAAACTCCAACAACTTGGCTTTCGACGTTTGAAAACAGACTCATTTCCTCCCAGTTATAATCCAGGTCACAATGTGGGATGACACTCTTTGTACCGGACTATACTTCCCCATTTTACCCTCGTGACCAAATTCACCACATCGCCTCTGGAGTCCTTCATTAATTATCAGGACTCTACTGCATTTGGGATTGATTTGATGGGGGACTTGGGGGCCATCAGAGCCACAGGATCGTATCACCAGCTTTCTTTTCCTTTTTTCCTTCTTAAGTCAAAAAATGACTTTGGTTTGTCACAGCCTGACTCATCTATTCAGAAGTTTCTTCCATTAACTCTTTTAATAGTCTCTCTTCCAAGGCTCTGACGAGATTAAAGTTATTTTCCCCCTAGAGGCGGGAAGAGCTTCTGCCTTCCACCATAATTCACTGTCTCCAGCTAATGGGCAGGGGAAGGAGGGGTGGAGGTTATTGCCAGACTAGGCCAAGCTTTGTAATGACAGTGGGGTTATTGAAGAGGTGGAACAGTGAGCGTTCTCTTTTCTCCTTAGGTCTTTGTTAGAATGCTGTTTTTGTCCCGTCTTTCACTCTAGTCTACATAAGGGGTGTTGGGAGACATCTGGTCCTTTCATATTCACCCCCATACTTCTGGTTTGGCCTTAAACTGCCTTCATTAGTGATTCATTCTTTCAACTTACGGTTCTAGATGTTCTAAAAGTTTTTAGTGGAATACCATATTGAGTTTTATATGTCATTAACATCTCATAAGAAATTTATTTCACACTTAGTGGATAACCGAATTTGAGCCAGAAAGATGAAAGAGTCAGGGTAGCCTGTGTCCCTGGGTTAGCGGGAAAATGAGTGTCAGAAATTCCCAGAAGTGGAAAGCATCACTAAGAAAGCTTTTGCCAAACTTGATGATGTTTAACCCAGAGCTGGCTGATGTCTATCCCCCATACTCAAATATTGTCTGGATTCCTGAAGGACATGGGCACCTATTTTCTATTTCTCAGAATTAAATATTTGCCAACCACTCTCAGAAAAGTGTGTCCCATTCCTTTTTAAAACGTACCTGTACACCCTCTCTGATCCCTTTCCCTGGCACAAGCAAGGGGGAGATCACAAGGAAGATTTCCAAAGGAAAAGTGACAGGCACTTCCAGGCCACAGATAACATCAGAAGTGTGAGGGAATTAAAAACCATGGGAGGTGACTTATGTTTCCAGCTATGTTTTAATCCTTAGTCCTGGATTTGTCCTCTTTGGTATAAACAAACAAACAAACAAACAAACAAAAACCCCCCAAAAACTAGAAAAATTGGAAAAAAAATATAAGAAGCAAGTGTTTTCAGACACAGATAAAAAGCAGCACCAAACCATGATCCCCGAGGGAGGGAAACAAACAGGTGAGTCCTGCCTTTGCCTTGGCTTTCTGCTTGGAAGCAATTTTTTTGAGCACAGTGTGCGGTTGGGAACACAAGCAAAGCGCAATTGTCTGGCTGAGTTGAAGATACAGTAATTGAAATTTGGGGAGGACGAGGAGGCTTGAGCCTACTGAGCCATATTGGCAGGAACTACACAGAGAAAGAACCCTTAAAACCAGCAGGATGGTTCCTCTGAGTTGGTTGTTGAATACTAAATTATACACTTGTTGGGTAAGACCCTGTAAAGGTGGAGCAAAGAACAAACATCGTGAAAACAAAACAAAACAAAACAAATGGGTAGCTCTACAAGCTGAATGATTCTTAGAGAGCAGACTAGGACATGGTCAAGTTCCAAGCTGTCAGATTAGAGAGAATCCAGAGGCTCAGATATAAACTAGATATACAGTGAGTGTTACTCTAAACACGACAAAATTGAAAATTTTCTTTTGAAAGGATTAAGAGGGTCTCGTGTATTTTAACTGCCTACCCAGACAAAACTCAATATTCTTTGAAGGAAGGCAACAAAATCAGTATTTGCAAATATAACATTTACAATGCCAAGCATCCAGTAAAAAATAACCAGCTATGGAAAAAAAAGCTGGGGACCATGGAGAGGGGGAAAGAAAAGTGTGACCCATAATTAAGAGAAAAACCAATCTATAGAAGCAGATGCCGAAGTGATAGAAAGAACAGATAAACAGCTATTATAAGCATAAAATCACTATTATATATATATTCAAGGATTTAAAAAAAATAAGAGCATAAAAAGGAGGGAAATGAAAGATGTAAAATTTAATCAAATGGAATTTCTAAAGCTGGATAATACAGTATCCAGAATTAAAAATTAACTTAATGGGAGTAATAGCAGCTTATAAACTGCAAGTGAAAGTATCAATGAACTTGAGAGTACAACAATAGAAGTTATCCAAGCTAAAGCATAGAAGTCAAAAAGAATGAGAAAGACTAGATGTTTGAGAAAACATCAAATAATCTAATGTATGTAGTTGGAATCTTAGAAGGAAAAGAGAGAAGAAGAAAATATATTTGATGAATAAGTTCAATTTCCCCCCCCCCCATTTGATAAAAGATATATGCCTCCAGATATAAAAAATCTAACAAAACTCAAGCGGGATAAACAGAGAAACCACACAACAGGGCATTATAATGAAATAACTGAAAACCAATAATAAAGAAAAATCTAAAAAAGTGTCTAAGAGGGAAAAAGATACACAGGGCAAAAAACAAAAAAGAAAAAAACAAAAAACCCAAAAAACAACAACAAAAACCTACAGACTTTCCACCAAAAATAATATGAGCCAAAAGATAGCGTATACATATTTTTACAGTTCTGAAAGAACAAAACAAAAACAAAGACAAAAAGTCAACCTCTCAGGGGTGCCTGGCCGGGTCAGTTGGTGGAGTATGGGACTCTTAACCTTGGGGTCATGAGTTCAAGCCCCACGTTGGGTGTAGAGCTTACTTTAAAAAATTACACAAAAATATTTTTGAAAAAGTTAACGTCTCAACCTAGAAATCTAAAAGCAATGACTATATCCTTCAAAAATGGTAATAAAAGTTTAGATCTATACAGAGGACCAGGGAACACTAGAAATGATAAATGTATGAGTAAATATGTTTTTTTTAAAACTTATTTAAGAGATAATTGCCCATTTAAAGCAAAATTAATAATAATGCAAGTGGGGCTTATGACATTTGCAAAAGTAAATATAAGACCATAATAGTACAAAAGAGAGATGGGAAGATCTAGGAACTCTGTAATTAATTCCTCATTTTGTTCAAGAAGTAATATGTTAAATGTAGATTGTGTTAAGATTGTGTAAACCCTATAGCAGTGGTTAATTTTTTTTTTTAATTTTTTTTTCAACATTTATTTATTTTTGGGACAGAGAGAGACAGAGCATGAACGGGGGAGGGGCAGAGAGAGAGGGAGACACAGAATCGGAAACAGGCTCCAGGCTCTGAGCCATCAGCCCAGAGCCGACACGGGGCTCGAACTCCCGGACCGCGAGATCGTGACCTGGCTGAAGTCGGACGCTTAAGCGACTGCGCCACCCAGGCGCCCCACAATGGTTAATTTTTTAAAGATAATAAGCCAACAATAAAATAAAGTGAAATAATAAAACATATTTAAAAAATTCAAAGAAGACAAAAAAAGAGGTAGAAAGATACAGAGAAACACGGAATAAATAGAGAGTAAATAACAACATGACAGACTTAGTCAAACAAATCCATAGGTGTATTGAATAAAATAGTTGAAGTGAAAGACAGCCAGTGTCTTATTGGATGGGAAGGCAGAACCTAACTAGCTCTGGCCTAGAAGAAAGTCTTTTACATATGAAGATAGAGGTAAGATAAAAGGGGAAGGACGGGAAAAGTATACCAAGGAAACTAGAATCACAGGAAACCGCAGTGACTATATGAATAAAAGTCGATTTGAGGACGAGAAATGTTTTGTAGACAAAAGAAGACATTTTGCAATGAAAAGGGTCAGTCCAAGAGGAGAGTGTAATAATCAATCCTAAACGTGATTGGAAAACTTGACATTTACTTAGCTATAATTGGAGATTTCTATACACCTCGCTTGGCAATTGAAAAGAAAAACCAAGTGGACCAAGTGAAAAGAAAATCAGGGTAATACGTATAGAGAAGATTTGAACATCATTGTCAACTACCTTAATTTAATTGACACTTATGTATAAAAATGAAAGCATATATATCTTTTAAAGTGCACATAAATATTCACCAAAATAGACCATATGCAAGACAAAAACGAGTCTTAGTAAATTTAGATGGATTGGAGTCATTCAGGGTATATTCTTGGACTGCCATATAACTAAATTGGAAATAAATGAAAAGTATACTTCTAGAAAATCACTTAACCTTTGGAAAATTAGCAACAGACCCCTAAATACTTTATGTGTCAAAGAAGAAATCTCGGGGGCAATTGGAAAATATTTTGAACTTGATAATAATAAAGTCATAATATGTTGCGATTTGTGAGAACACCTGAAAGAGTGCTTAAAGAGAAAACGTAGATGTTTACATTAGAAAAGAGGTGCCTAAAATCAAGGATCTCCTGTAAAAGCCAAAAAACAAGAACAAATTATCTCAAAGTCAGAAGAAAGAAAATAAAAATAATAGTTGAAATACATGAAATAGAGAATAAAAAATAGAAGACAATCAGTAAAGCCAAAAGCTGATTCTTTGAGAAGTTAAAATTATTAAATATCTTGCTAGAATGACTGAGAAAAAAAAAATGAAAAGGAAAATTACCAATATTGGAAATGAATGAGGAAATATCACTATAGACTCTCCAAACACTAAAAAGGTAATCAGGTATAACTTTTTTCACTTAATCAATTTTGAGCATTTTCCCATGGGGGAAAAAATCAGAAAATATTAGAACTTTACGGCAACATATTAAACAAGTTAGATGAAATGGAAAAAATTCTTTTAAAGAATGATATTACCAAAAATGATACAAGAAGAAACAGAATACCTGAAAAGCCTTCCATCTATTAGATATATTAAATTCATAATTTAAAATTTTTCTACAGGGAATACTCCAGACCCAAATTATTGAATTATATCAAATATCTGAGGCAGAAATAATACCAATCCAACACAAATTAACTCAGAAGCTACTTTCAAACTCAAATATGAGACCGATATTATTCTTATAGCAAAGTCAAACAAAGACATCTCCCAAGAGAAAACTACAGACCAATATCCCTTCTAAACATGGATGTAAATATTCTTAAAATAGTAGCAGACTGAGTCCACAATATATAAAAAGGATTATAAACTAAGAGATGAGATTTATGCCAGGAATGTAAGGTTGAATTAGCTGAGAAAAATTTAAAAGAACCTAATAGATGAAGAGACATATCATATTTATAGACTAGGACACTCATAATTGTTCAGATGTCAATCTCCCCAAATTGATCTATAAAATCATATCAATTTTATTCAACATTTCCACCAGGCCTTTTAAATAGCAATTTATAAGCTGATTCTGGTATTTAGATGGGTATAAAAAAATCCTAGATTAGTCAAACCATTTTTTAAAAAGAATAAAGTTTTAGGACTCACAGTGTATGATTTTAAAACTCATTGTAAAGCTGTAGCTATTGAGACAGAGTGATACTGATGGAAGTATAGAGACACAGACCAATAAAATAGAATAGAGAATCTAGAAATAGGCCTAAAAATAATCAATTTATTTTTGACCAATTGCCAAGACATGTCAATAGGGAAAGAATAATGCTTTCAACAAATGGTGCTGGAACAGTTAGATATCTCTAAAGAAAACAAACAAACAGCAACAGTGAATCACAGCCCTTACTTTACAGGATACACAAAACCAAATATAATCAAAATGGATTATAGACCTAAATATAAATACTAAAACCATAAAACTTCTAGGAAAAATGCATAGGAAAAATGTTTGTAATTTGGGATAGGCAAACATTTTTTAGACAAAGCACAAAAATCCTGTAATTTGGACTTCGCCAGAATTTAAATTTCCGTTCTTCGAAAGACACCATTGAAAAGATTTTTTTTTTCAACGTTTATTTATTTTTGGGACAGAGAGAGACAGAGCATGAACGGGGGAGGGGCAGAGAGAGAGGGAGACACTGAAAAGATTTTTTAAAAGACAAAGGTTACAAGGGGAAAATACATTTATAGCACGTACCTTGGACAAAGGACTTGTATCCAGAATAAAGAACTCTTACAACTTAGAAAAAAAAAAAAAAAAACAAAACCATAATTAAAAAGAAAAGGCGAAATATTTGAATGAACACTTCACAAAGCAAGATATAATCATGGCCAATAGGCACATTAAAAGATGCTTGGCATGGGGCGCCTGGGTGGCTCAGTGGGTTGGGCGTCTGACTTCGGCTCGGGTCATGATCTCACGGTCCGTGACTTCGAGCCCCGCGTCGGGCTCTGTGCTGACAGCTCAGAGCCTGGAGCCTGCTTCGGATTCTGTGTCTCCCTCTCTCTGACCCTCTCCCGTTGATGCTCTGTCTCTCTCTGTCTCAAAAATAAATAAACGTTAAAAAAAAAATTAAAAAAAAAAAGATGCTTGGCATCATTTGACATCAGGAAAATGCAAATTTAAACAATGCTACAACTTAGAAGATAAAGCTAAAGCGTTACGCTGAACAAGAGAAGCATACAAAAGAATAAATACCATGTGATTCAGTTTAGATAAGATTCTGAAACAAGGAAAACGCATCTATAGCAACAGAAAACAAATCAGTGGTTTTCTGGATCATGAATGAGGGAGAATTGATTAAAAAAAAAAAAGGGAGGGGGGGGGTCCCAGGGAAATTTTGAGGGATTATGGAAATATGATCTATCTTGACGGGCATGGTGATTGCACAGGTCTCTATTGTTAAAACTCAGTGAATTGTACACTTTAAATCCATGCATTTCATTATTGATAAGTGGCATCTCATTAAGTTCTTTTTCAAAGTTAATAAGAAAAAAGTGAAGAGTGGGAAGAGCTTTAAAATTCTCAAATTTAGGCATGTCCTTAATTTGTTGGTCCCATAGCATAGCAAGAGTATCAACAGGGATTCCTGTATGTCTGAAGATTTAGGAAGTATCATATTGAGATAAAAAGTCTCACATAAAATATATTCTTGACCTCTTACCCTCACACAAATACCTGAATTATGACCTGGAAGCCAGATTTGAGCTTAGGATTCTGGGACTCCCGTGACCTAGAGCACTGTCATATATATAGACTGTTAACTTTTCATCCACCCCAATTTTCTTTCTATCTATCTATGCTTCACATAACGCACATGGACATCTCAACTTCTATGTGCAAATTCTGCCACCTGGCCCCCAAAGCACTGCCTATTGGCCATTCCTGTGGGGTTGCACACTGAGAGTGTAGTTCACTCTTGCAAAGACAGACCCAGGAGGAGGTGCATACCGGCCCTGGAGAGTGGCTTGGGGTCCTGTGAGTGGGAAATTACAGTCTCACAACCTGATCTAGAGAGGGACATGGGATCTAGGTAAGCACCAGTCGTGGTTCCAAGGACTAGTTGCCTGATGGGGAGATTGTAGCCAGATGACAAGCAGAAAAGGGCCTCTAATACAGGATTCCAGCCAGGGTCTGGAACTCTCTCTCCCTGGTCTGAGAGCTGCATTGACCAAAGGGCAGGCATCTCAAATACTTTTGCCAGGAAGCTATCATGAGACTTCTCCCTCCTTGTTTTCAAAATAAAGGAGAGAAGAAGTAGAGGTAGAAGAAATAAGTCTCATTTAGCCACCATATAATTGAAGCTTAAAATATCAAACTGGACAAGACGACAAGGTTCAGATGGGGAAAGAACAGGTATGTTTAGGGCAAGAGGTTGTTCAGGTTATAGGTGTAGGGCAGTAGGCAGGCATTGCTGTTGTTAAGTTCAACACTTAAAACTGGGGATGATATAACAACTACATCAAGGGTTACAAATTTAGGACTCTCAGAGGAATAATTCTTCCTTCTAATCCTTTTATCTTCTCTCCTTCCTTCCTTCCTTCCTTCCTTCCTTCCTTCCTTCCTTCCTTCCCTCTTTCCTTTTTTAAGGACTCACAGTATATGATTTTAAAACTCACTGTAAAGCTGTAGCTATTGAGACAGAGTGATATTGATGGAAGTATGGAGACTGGAGACACAGGCCAATAAAATAGAACACAGAATCTAGAAACAGGTCTAAAAATCAATAATCAATTTATTTTTAACCAAGTTGCCAAGACATATCCATTCCTTCCTTCCCTCCTTTGTTCCTTTTTTCCTTCCTTCTTCCTTTCTTCTAAGTATGCATTGATACAAATCAATTTGGCATAAGCCTTTGTAGTTGAGCAAAGCAATGTAACCCATGGTACCTACTCTTGAAGGAATTTACAAACCAGTTGGAGAAATAAGATAGAAACATGTGAAAAACAATTCAACCAAGGCATGTTATGATGCAATGCATTGTTGGCTGTAAGATCCTTGGAAAGGGGGTTCAGTGTGCATTAGCATAGTTAGAAAGTACCTGATATTCAAGTTAATCAATAACTCGAGTTGGGAAAGCTAAGTAAAGATTAAGGAACTGGGGACAAGAGGTATTCTCAGGACTAAATGGCATTAGCAAAGACGTGACTATGGGAATACACATGGCCAGGTTTTAGGAAAGTAGAATAAATCAGTCCAGCTATAGATGAGTATGCAATAAAGAAAAAGCCTCGGTTTTAAAGCTAGAAACTTGAACGTACATTTGGAAAGCTAGGTCGGGGACAGATTAGAGGGAATAGAGCTCTATAGAAAGTATGTAGTCACCAACAATGAAAATATCTGGTACACTCGAAAGCTTACAAAACTTGTCCTTATGCATTATCTAAGCTGATCTTTACGAACTTTGGAGGATGTTTTGTATGGAGGGAATAAAATGGTTCATAGAAGGGAATGACTTGCATGTGCTTACAGTGCTAGCCATGGTGGAGCCAGGACTCAAACTCAGGTCTCTGGGCTTGCAGACTTAAGTTCTCACCTTGTTGAATATGACCTCGTAGGTAAAGTATGCCCTCGTTACTCTCGCTAATGACAGTAGCATCTTCTAGAGGGCACTTCACCTGTGTGTTTGAATGAATGAATGAATGAATGAAGAGTTGAAATGCAAGAAGGAACTGGAACAAACTGCACAGTAGAATCACCTAGCAGCTGGGGCACCTGGGTGTCTCAGTTGGCTAAGTGTTTGATTTCTGCTCAGGTCATGATCACGTGGTTCGTGAGCACAAGCCCCACATTGGGCTCTCTGCTGTGAGCCCAGAGCCCTCTTTGGATCCTCTGTCCCCCTCTCTCTCTACTCCTTCCCCTTCCTCTCCCCCCCACCCCGCCGCCTCTCTCTCTCTCTGTCTCTCTCTCTCTCTCTCTCAAAGTAAATAATAAACTTAAAAACAAAAAAAAAAGAATTACCTAGTGGAGTATCTAAACATACTAATGCCTAGGATCCATACCAGAGATTTCCTACTTGTGTTGGGTTTTCCCACCCATGGCAAAGGTTCCCATCTAGGCTTTCCTTAGACCTTCCCCAGCCAAAGTCATATCACCACATAAATGTGTTTGGGACGAGGGTCACACACTTTCTTTAAATGGAGATATGGGCAACTCAATTCTTTTAGGACAGAAGGCGATCCTACATAATTTCAATAAATTAAACAAAAATGAACACGGCTTCCGTAGCTAACGGGGGCGGATTTGGGGCTGAGTGAGCCTGTGACAGGTCTGGAAAATGTAAGAGGGATGACTTCTTTTCCTCTTGCCTTTGTAATATTTCCAATAACTGTGCCATTAAACTCCTTAGATAACATTAAAAATTATTTAACAGAGAGCCTTCATGAACAATGAAGTGAGAGCCTCCTGTCTGGACCATCCACACGGTATGCATACGCAACAGGCACGCTGGTGTTCATCCCAGGATCTCTGCCTGGCACACAGGGAGAGAGAGCAGGAGAGCAAGGAACTGAAGCAGAGGGAGAGAACGGGTGTGAATTTCTAAGGTAACAATGCAGATGAACTAGTTTTGCCTTAAGCCCCTCCACTTCATTCTCTGAACATTCCTGCCCTTGTGTGGTTCCTATAGGTTGGAAACAGGGTGCAAAGGCCTGACAGTAACAGCTGTTAAAGACTCCCTGCAGATGAAATGAAAGCCAAACTAGCATGCACATGTGAAGGGGATTATCAACCAAATGTGTTGATTTATCCCTGGGTCTTTGCAGCAAAAAATGTATGTCCTCCTGAATAATAGGATGTCTTGCACTCCCATCATGCCTTCCTTTCCAGGACTCTGAAAGATTCTATTTGTCATTTGTCCACTTATGGGAAGTGAGGGAAGAGAGACCGTAAATGTTTCCTAGGGTGACCAACCACCTCGGTGTGACGGGTTTTAGTACTGAGAGTCAGTCCTCATGGCATCCCCGGGAAGCCCTCAGTCAAGTGCAAATCGGGACAGGGACCGTTGGTCAAACGGAATTTCTCCCAATGTTTTATGGAGATTTCTGAGTTCTGTGGTGACACAGTTCCCTGCACTAGGGGTAAGAGGACCTGCTATGTTTTTTAAAACGTATTAGACACAAATATTGTATACTTGTAAAGAAAAATTAACACATCTGTGTGTGTGTGTGTGTGTGCATGCACGTATGTGGAAAGAGAGGAAAGCATAGACATATATATGCATGTATTATATATATGCATATATATATTTGTATTTATGGAATTGTATATTTGTGTATATATATATATATATATATATATATATATATACAAATGCCCTCCCAACATACTGCTTTGTTACCCTGTTTTTCATTCTTCATGTACCTTAGCATGAATATCTTTTCAAGACTATATTGTATCTAGAGCTGTAATTATTATTATTTTTTTAAATTTTTTTTAATGTTTATTATTTTGAGACAGAGAGAGACACAGCATGAGGCAGGGAAGGGGCAGAGAGAGAGGGAGATACAGAATCTGAAGCAGGCTCCAGGCTCTGAGCTGTCAGCACAGAGCCCGATGCGGGGCTCAAACTCACAAACTGTGAGATCATGACCTGAGCCGAAGTCGGACGCTTAACTGACTGAGCCACCCAGGCGCCCCTAGAGCTGTAATTATTTTTTCAAGATGCGTGGTGTTTCACGATAAAACTATTCTATGCTGCATTCAGCCAATCTCGAACGGTTGCCCTCCATATATACACACACGGCATATTGTTGCTTTTAAAAATTGGCTTGCAATAACACCATTATCATATATAATTGAAGATCTTCCAATTGCTCCTAGTTGACGTCAATGTCCGCATAGCTTATCTTTCCCAAATCCCAACTATTTAAAATGAGTTCTCCCGGGGCACCTGGATGGGCTCAGTCAGTTAGCATCCGACTCTTGATTGAGGTTCCGATTATGATCTCGTGGTTTCGTGAGTTCAAGCCCTGTGTCGGGCTCTGCGCTGACAGCGTGGAGCCTGCTTGGGATTTTTCTCTCTCCCTCTCTCTCTGCCCCCTCCCCTACTTGTGCTATCTCTATCAAATAATAACTTAATAAATAAAATAAAATAAAATAAAATAAAATAAAATAAAATGGGTTTCCCCCGAAACAAATCCTGATACAAGGATTTTGAGGTAGGTGATTTATTTAGGATGTGATTCCAGGTGGCCCAGTAAGACAGTGAGACCGATCATAGGTGAATGACTGAATGGGTTTCTTTGTGTGGGAACTGGGGCTCAGTACAACTAAGGGCCTTCTGAGACATTGTAAAACATACTTCAGAACAGGGTGTCAGAGGGGTGGTGAGGTTGGGGAATTTTCCCATTAATTTCCTTCCCTCCGTGATTAGAAGTCACTTTTGAGACATGAACTTTGCACCTCATGTAGGCCAAGGAAACGTCTGTGGTCAGGGAACATCCCCAGGCAGAGATGCGGAAAGCTACGAGCATTTCTGAGAACTGTCTAGGGTGACCTCCAGGGTGGACCAAGGAGGTATAGGAGGGCACCCACAGCATCTGCCCCTCTGCCTCTCAGCCCCTTTGTCTTCTCTGATGAGGTTGTATTACCCCCACTGCAGCATCTGTTGGTAGCAATTTCTACATTACCTCATAACATCCCATCGTCCAGCCCAGTCCGTCCTGGCTTCTCACTCCCTCCGGGACCCCAACCTAATAATTGTTTTTATCACATTGGAAGCTGTCACACATTGACACAACCATTCTTTCTCGGTCACACATCCCCTTCAAGGCGTCATTTCCCTCCTTCGCCATCATCGTAATCATACCCTTGGGTATTTCCCTGAACTCTCTTGCCTCTCTCTCTTCAAATTGTGCTAGTCTGGAAAAATCCCATTCCTTAGTCAAGTCCAAACGTCTGTCTAATTTATGCGTGTAGCCTCATTGTGTTTTGTTTTATTTTATTCATTTATTTATTTATTGATTTATTTAACGTTTATTTTTGAGACAGAGAGAGACAGAGCCAATGAACGGGGGAGGGTCAGAGAGAGGGAGACACAGAATCTGAAACAGGCTCTGAGCTGTCGGCACAGAGCCCGACGCGGGGCTTGAACTGCACAGACCGCGAAATCATGACCTGAGCCGAAGTCGGCCGCTTAACCGACTGAGCCACCCAGGCGCCCCATCCTCATTGTATTTTAGACATACCAACCTTCTCTCTCCTTAAGCCTCCAAAATCTACCCCACCCTCACCCTCAACTGGTTACATTGCTTCTTTGAGGAACTGAATCACTCAGAAGAGAACGTTCCAAGTTTCCACAGTGCAGCCGTCTCCCTTTTGCATCTGTACCCTCCTGTTACTTTTGCCTGAATATTCACCTCAGGGTCATATCTCAACGGCTCAGTTTTGTGCTGGGGGCTATCCCCTCTTGCTTCCTTGAGGACAGAACTAATTCTTTGCTCTTTCCCCTACATCATCTGTTTTTCCCTAGGCCACTTTCATCGAGACACAAACATGGTAAGTATGCCTCCTGTTCTAGAGATATTTTCTCGAGATCACACCCCCCTCAAACTTTTGCCTCTTGTTTTTGCTCCCCTTTATAGCAAAACACCTCAAAATAGTCTTTTATACTTATTGTCCCGCCATTTTTCCTCATCTTATCTCCTAAATCAATGTCAGTCAAGTTTCCATCACCACCACTGCAACAATAAACCACTTGTAAATGCCAATATTGATAAATCCATATTAATAAACCCAATGGCTGATTCTCGTCCCTCATCTTACTCGTAGTTGCATGGAACTCAAGCTGATCACTTTCTTTCCCTTGCTATATGTTCCCCGCTGGACAGTATTATTTTTGGTAATCGTTTTAACTCACTGATGCCTTCTTCTCAATCTCCCTCCTCATCTCTGGAAACTCTAAGATTGGAAATGTCTGGGCTGAATTCAACACCATTATTAGTCTCTGTTTATATCTGATTCCAATGTCTATATGCTCTTTATCTACTCTCGTGTCTTTAATCAAGCTCCAGCTTAATTACCACCTGTCTGCTGGGAAGTCCAATTATATCTGTAGTCTAAACTTCTCTCTGACCTCTAGAATAATATACCCAACTCCTGTTTCAACAGCTCTATGCGGAGGTCCAAAAGACATATCAAATCTCAGATGCGTAAACCCAAAACACACGATCTCTCACTCAAGCCTGCTCTTCCTTTCAATCTCTCCGTCTCAGTAAACAGAAACTCCATCCTTCCAACTGTTCATTCCAAAACCTTGTAGCTATCTGTATGCCTATGCTTTTGTCACATATTATCTCAAATCCGTCAGCAAATCTTCTAAGCTCCCACACTCAAACTACAACTGAAGTCAACACAACCAGGCTGGTCTAAGCCGCTGTTATTTCTTGCCTGGATTACCGTGATAGCCTCCTAACTGGTCTTCTGCTTGCTGGCCTTTCCTCTGTGAAGTTTAATCTCACCTCCAAGTGATTCTTCCAAGAATTGAATTATATTGGTTCTTCTTTGTTTAAGATCCACTAATAACTTCAGAACCCACTCAGTAAAAGCCTATAAGGCTTGGCATGGTCAGACCCCACAGTATCTCCATGACCTCATCATTTCCTCCTCTCCTCCCCCTTTTCCACTTTACTCCAATCCCGATGACTTCCTCATTATTCTTCAGTTGGGTCAGACAGACTACCACCCCGGTATCTTTGTCCTTGCTGGAATCTCTGTAGCATACCCCCTCTTCTATTGAAGTTACTCAAATTTCACTTCTCAGGTGTTTGCTGACCACCATATTTAATATTGTAGCCCACCACATTCCCACAGCCCCCCACTTCGCGATGCCTTTCCAAACTGTACTGTTACCATAACAGTCACCAACACATGGCGTGATGTTTTTAAAGCACATTCATTTATTGGTTATATCTCTTGTCCTAGAATGCAAGCTTCATAAGAGCAAGGATTCTATCTTTGGTTCTCTGTTCCTAGAAAAGTGCCTGGCATGTGGCTGGTGTTTAACTGATATTTGTTGAAGAAGTGATTAAATGAGAACCTGGTTTGGTCTCCCAAACAGGTTTTTCATTTATTAGCTGTGTGACCTTAGGCAAGTCTCTGGAACATCCCAGCTATATTTCCTCAGCCATACAGTCGTATAGCAAAACCTAATTATGGAACTGTTGTAAGGAGTCATGTTTGCAAAATATCCTATTGTAACACTTGGCATGAAATATACATTCAGTAAATATCCACGGAGTCTGTTTTCCCTAAACAGAGACTACCAAAATTTCTTACAAATTCCAGAATTTATTTCTTCCGTCTTTCCTACCCTACCACCTGCCCTCAGGTATTTTCACCTCTGCTTTTATTTTCCATGCATTTTGCGAAGCAAATAGCAATTGCTCACCTTGGGGCCGCTCAGTTGACAGCGTGGGTGTTACCAGTGCCTAGTGTCAAATAATCAGACCTTCCTTCCTTCCTTCGTTCCGTGTCTTTATTGTCGACCTAAAGACCATGTGTAGGAGATTTAATAGACTTGGAAGAAACTGTCCCATGAGCTTAAAATTTAATTATGAAGCTAAAATGTCACCCTTCCAACAGTGGATATGAAGCAAAATGACTCAGATCTAGTTATTAGATGTATGCAGGAATGAATGTTTTGATGGTTACAAATGTAGAGAAAGCTCTCTTGAGAGAGGTAATATTTGATCTTAACCCTGAAGGATGGATAGGCATGTCGCTCACAGTAATTAATGTCAACGGCAGCAACAAACCCCAAAAGAAGAGGCGCTCAACATAATAAGTGTTTATTGGTTGCTTGTGTCACACTTTGATGTGAATGGAGGGGCTCTTCTAGGTCAGTGCTCTCCCAAACGACAACGCACATGATCTTCTAGATATGCCCTTTGCACTGTCTTCTAAGAGCACCAAGGGCACCCTTTATCTCTGCTAGCCCCTCAATAAAACAGTTTATAGGGTTAAATACAGAGTCTTGATTCAGTGTGACCTGCAGAGAGTGCTACTCTGATTTGGAGCTGCCAGTGGATGGTTTTAGGTTTCACAAAGGCTTGAAAGCAAGAGAGTATTGTGGCCGGTGCCCCAGAGAGGGTGTGTGGGTCTCAGGGTGTGGGATCGGAGAAAAATGGTGGACCATTCCTCAACATTTTATACCACAGGACAAACGAGAAGGCACTTGAGACTGGCATGGAAATGTATGGGTCTGTTGAAGAGACAGAAACATCTATAAATCAGGCAAACAGGTGTGCATGGGATTACAGGTTCATTAATGAAGCGATGGACCTTTGAGAGAGAGAGAGAGATTGCATTTCAGAAATTGTCATACAGTGGTTTGTTTATGATGAGGCTTGTGACCTTGGAGGCTGCACGATGGCACGCTGCATCTCTTGAGAAGATTACAGTGTAATTATTACTCTAATGGGCTGCAAGTGAAGACTTTAACTAGAAAGTTCCTATTTTCTCTCTCAGAAGGGTATGCGGGGGTGAGATATTGGGACTAACTCAAAGGTAAGGTATTGCTTAAAACCATTTCAGCAAAGAAAAGAGAAGACAAATGAAATTTCTAGGGAGAGGACCCCTTTCATTTAAAGTTTATTTATTTTTTTGGTGGGGGGACACCTGGGTGGCTCCATTGGTTGATATCTGACTCTTGGTTTCAGCTCAGGTCATGATCCCAGGGTCGTGTGATTTGAGTCCCATGTCAGGCTCCAAGCTGAGCATAAAGTCTGCTTAAGAGTCTCTTTCTCTTCTTCTGCCCCTCTCCCCCACTCGTATTCTCTCTCTCTATGAAAGAAGAAAGAAAGAAGAAAGAAAGAAAGAAAGAAAGAAGGGGAGAAGGAAGGAAAGAAAGAAAGAAAAAAAAAAAGAAAGAGGAAGGAAAGAAGGAAGGAAGGAAAGAGAAAGAAAGAAAGAAAGAAAGAAAGAAAGAAAGAAAGAAAGAAAAAGAAAAGTTTTTTTTTTTGTTTTTTAAGTAATCTCTACACCCAAAGTGGGGCTAGAACTCATGACCCTGAGATCAAGAGTTACATGTTCCTCCCTGAGCCAGCCCGGTGCCCCAGCACTTCCATTTAAAGGTGATTGCATACCTTCCAAGATAAGCAGTACCTATTTTTCCTCGATGTGTCTCTCTTTCTCCTCTCTCTTTCCTACCTTTAGCTTTATCTCCGATTCCATTTCTTTCTCTCTGTATTAGTTTTGGTTTTTCTATCTACATGTCTGTCTGTGGACCTGCCTTATCGCTCATATCTGGCCATGTGCCTCTGTTCTAAGGGATGATCAACTTTGTCCAACAGGCCATATAATCCTCTACACGTTTATGAAATAATGATTAAGTGCCTCTCTTTTCCAGTGTTACGCCAGGCCAAAGAAAAAGAAACCCAAACCGAAGCCATTAATTCCATAGTCTCTAATGTAAGCAGGATGTTTTCCATAAAACAAACAATTATCCAAGATGGGGACTATTCCAGTGGACATAACAGATGGTCTCTAACCAGTTTGTAATTTCTGTAATAGTCTATACCAGACTAGCCGGACCTGGACTTACTCTTAACTACCTCTGGCTCCGCAACAGAATTCTCCAATGCCTCTTTGATGATCGACTTCAAGGCACTTTTATAGCAGCTGAGAGTTTACTTTACCTCACTCTGGAAGAGGCGCCGTCATCCGCCCGTTTGCTCTTAGTAAGAAAGCCATGCAGGAGACATGAAGAAAGGGGTGAGATTATCTTTTTCTTCGTAAGGCTTTGTCCCAGAGAAATGAGGAATTTTACAAAAGAACCTAATAATATTTCATATTTATCAAACACCTAACGTGTGCTGAACTGTGCTAAGCATTTTAGAGACACAAACTCCATGTAACATGCACAACAACGCTGAGGAGTACTTACTCTTGTCAAGAAACTGAGGCTTAGTGAGGAAAGTAACACACTGGAGGTCCCACCATCTGTAAGGAGCGGAACCATGTTTCACGTTGAAGGTTGACT
The DNA here is from genome assembly GCF_007474595.2 of Lynx canadensis. Taxonomy (NCBI): domain Eukaryota; kingdom Metazoa; phylum Chordata; class Mammalia; order Carnivora; family Felidae; genus Lynx; species Lynx canadensis. Next base: position 33,855,177 of record NC_044319.2, read on the forward strand.
CAAAAGTCCCCGTGACTGTGTGGCTACTGAGGGCCATACATTAAGGCCACATAACTGCTGAGCAGTTCTTCCCTAGTAGGCATTTTTTCTGGAAAAAATTTTAAAAGGTTATTTCTTTATTTTGAGAGAGAGAGGGAGAGGGAGTGAGCAGGGAAGGGCAAGAGAGAGAGAGGGAGAGAGAGAGAATCCCAAGGAGGCTTTGCACTGTTAGTGTGGAGCCTGACATGGGGCTGGAACTTGTGAACCCTGAACTCATGACCTGAGCCAAAATCGAGTTGGTCCCTCAACCGACTGAGCCACCCAGATATCCTTCGTAGTAGGCATTATTATCTCCATTTTATATGTAGGAAAACTGAGGTCTAGAAATTAAGTATGTGACTAAGAGAATGTAGCTGGGAAGAGGTTATTTTGCATTTATACTCAGGCTTACCGAGTACCAAAGTACTTCACTCCTCAGAGTACTGTCTTTCTCATCCTACTGCCTCTCGAACTCATTGCAGTCAAGATCTTATGTTCTTATCTCCAAGCTAGATCCCTGAGAGTGAAAGTTATTTTTTCCCCTCGGTATCAATCACCAAGTCAAAAAATCGTATTTATTATTGGTTTTTTTAATATCTAGCATCTGCGAAGTTTGGTGGTCAGAACTGAAAGAGGTAGGAAGACCAGAAGCAACTGGTTCCTACTCTCAAGGAGCGATGGTCTTAATTGGAAAGAAGAAAGAGAAGTTCATGATAAAGTTAAATGGATTTTCTGGACAACAGAAGACGAGTCCTACGGCAGCATACGATGAATGGTTGAGAGAAAGTTACAGACAATATGTGCTGTAGGATTTCAGAGGAGGGAGGAATGGGGAGCAGATGGCCCCTGCTCTGTCGGTAATACACCTTCATATATTTAAAGCCCATCATTAAGCCCTTTAGAAATCCCTTGCTTACGACAAATCTTTCATCCTTATTTGGGAATGCTATTCGCCACCCCTTTCAGTGTGTGCTTGCTTCTCCTCCAGCCTTCCCAGTTTTCTTAGATACGTTGGCATCGGAAGCACAACGTAACGAGACGAGTGAAAAGTTGTTCCTTTGAGGTTCCGTGTGAGCTGAGCCTTTCCCTCAGACCATGGGACGACTTACAGGCAACAATGAAAAACTACTCTGTTGTCCCAACATACTCTTTTCTGGTATCCCCGAGTAAGTGAAAATATATGTGTAGGCATTGTCACATCAACCTTGAGATCGGGGGGCACGACCAGCCATACAGCCCAAGCCCGTGGTAGACTCAAGGACGCGATGGGGAGGGGAGGAGGCATGGGAAAATTCCCCAGCCCTCCCGTAGATTTATCCTTCCCATCCAGCTGGTGCTCGGCTTTGTGGGCGCGTTATTGGGTAGCATCTTTAAAATAGAAATACTCTAGGGGGGGCCTGGTGGCTCAGCTGGTGGATCTCGTGGTTTGTGAGTTCGAGTCCCGTGTCGCGCTCCACACTGACAGTGCAGAACCTGCTTGGGATTCTCTCTCTCTCCCCCAATCCCTCTCTGTCTTTCGCTCCTTCTCTCTCAAAATAAATACACTTAAAAAAATTTAAAAATAACAGAAATACTCTTGACTCCTAGATATACATAATCCCCTCCTCATAAAGCCTGAGAATGTGTTTGTGTGGCTGGGTGAAGGGGGAAGGGTAGCGGGGTGTGAGATTACTGCTCCTGGCGGAGAAAGGGAATCAAGGAAGAAATTGCAAGAAACGCTAAGGGCAGGGCCGCAAAAGGCAGGTGCAGAGTCCTGAAGTAAATCTCACCCACTGCCCCACCCCACCAGGGACTAACCCTGTTGAAAAGTTCACAGCTCTAGAAATATATGCACCCATTTTTTTTTTAATCACCCTTCAATCAAATGTCAAACACAAATCCCTAGAGACCAAAAGGTTAGGCCATCACAAATGTCCTCCCATCTCAAATCAAAGGTGACAGAGACAAGAAAAACAGACACGATAACCTTGAGAGCTTTTATCTCCTGGACAGCTTTCAGGATACATGTTTCACCAGGGTTGTTCAGAGTCACTTTTGTAGCCCGGCCCGGTGTGTCACCTGATAGTTCAAGCCACCTAGTTTGCTGAAAACAATTCCCTGTGAAGAAACTGCCAACAATCTTGGATGCGCATTTTCTGTTAGAGGATGTTGGAAACTTTCCAAAGAGCCAGGAATTCCTTTCTTAGGGTTCCTCTAGTCCTGTGGTGGACACGGCCACCAGCCCAGGCTGCTCTGTAGAGGCCGTCGCTTCAGCCAAGCACATGACTCGCTCGTCCAGCCGGCGACAAGCAGGCAACGGGCGAGACCTGTGGTCACCCAGAGGTGTGGAAAGAGGACTCCAGAGCTGGACTGGGAGGTGGAAGGTTCAGAGATTTGGCTGGGGATTTACTATCGTCAATTAGGCTTATTTACTTTCTGATACATTATCGACGAGTGACGCTAATAGCATTATGACATATCCCCATGGGTGTGTCGGGTTAAGATATTTTGTGTGCCAGCTTATCAAGAAAATAGCATATTTCAAGAAATAGTTGTTTAATCTAGGCCTCCCATTATCCAAAGAGAAAGGAGTTTGGAGGGGGGGGGGCTGGAGCGTGTAAAGAGAGAACAGAGTGATGGCTGCAGGACAGTTCCCCAGACCCTGAACAATAGTCTCTTTATTTTGGTGGCCAAAGATATGAAGTGTGATCTTTCCTGAGACACATTTTTCCACACTCCAACTTCATATGGTCCATGCGATGCCTGTAACAGTTGCTCACTACAGGTTACAGGGGAAATAAATGGATGGATGAATGACTGGCTTTTCTAAGGAGCTTCTAGATATTTTCCTCAAAGCGATGGCCTGATGAGCCACAGCAGGTTATGTCTCAGACACCACGGAGGTAACCCCTTCCAAGCATGACAGTAACAAACCCTGGAAGGACACCATCCTGGAAACGATTTCCATCCACAACTCCTCAAAGCACAAGAGAACCTCATGCTGGTTGCGTTGGGGGTGCCCGTTACAGCCCGAGTCCTCTCCGACTTCTCCTCAAGCCCATCTGCATGCCGGTTCCGTGTGTAATCTTGCTGGCTGTAGGATTACTGATGACTGACAGCCATTCCCTGAGAACATCGGGTCTGCCTGTAGCCTGGCTGTGCATGGATGCTTTACGGTGACAGGATTAAGTGCTGAAGCTTCTCCAGGGACAGCCCATGTTCAGGATGTGTGTCTGAGATCCTGTCAAACATGGCAGCCGGGGGATGGCTACTAGGCATACGTCCCGTGCATGAAGAGTATCACAGAGACAAAGCACCGAGGTTCGCTTGCAGGCTGGCTTCCCTGGGCTCCCTACTTTTGTCTGTCTGGCCAAGAAGATGTTGGTGGGAGGCAAAACACCACTCCTTTATTTTGAGTGGTGTTTTCCCAGTCATTAAGTGTGTTACAACCTCAACCCCCAGCTGGATCCTCATAGACGTACGACACACTCTCGTCTTTGTCTAGGGATTAAACTTCCTGAACCAAATGTTTGACAGAATATGTGAGGAACAAGGAAGGGGGAAAGTAACCAAACGATTGCAGCTTGGGAGCTGTCAAAACACACGGGTTTGGTCACTGACAGAGAAGAATCAGCACACTGAATTAATAAGTGAGATTAGTACATAGTTTCATACTACTCAACAACTCAGATTCGGAAGAACGTTTCATTCTCAAGAACTCTTGACTTTCAGTCCTAAGGCTTACTGCATAATGAATATTAAGGCTTCAAGGAAGAATACAGGTCTTGACTTTGTTTTCTCTGCTTATAATTTATGAGGAAGAGATTCTTGGGGTGCCTGGGGTGGCTCAGTGGGTTGAGCGACCGACTCTTGATTTCGGCTCGCATCACCATCGTGCGGTTCATGAGTTCAAGCCCTGAGTCATTGGGCTCTGGGCTGACAGCACGGAGCCTGCTTGGGATTCTCTCTCTCCCTCTCTCTCTCTGCCCCTCCACCTCGTGTGCATGTGCGCACTCTCTCTAGCCCTCAAAAATAAATACATTTTTTTTTTAAAGAGAGAGATTCTTCCATTCTTCCATCATAATACAGTCACAGGTGGAGCTAGACTGAAAGACTGAAGGGAACAGATCTCCCAGATTCTTTGTGGATCCCATATATATATATATATATATATATATATATATATATACCAACCCAGGAAGCTAGAATTAAAAGTAGCTTCCAGATTTGGAATGAGAGAAACTCTTAATCCCTGCTATTAGCACCCCCCCCTTCCTAACCCTGCCACCTCCCCAAAACTCTGCACGGCCTTGCAGCTCTGGGGCACTCCCCAAATAAGTATTCCTTTTCCATTTGCCAACTGAGCTCGAAATTCTTCCGGAGGAAAATAAGTGATGCCATCTAAAGGAAGATTCTGGTCACCGATATTAGACCTAATAATAGGGAAAGACAGACCTGGGGGACTGAAGTAACTGGTCCAGCGCATTTGGACTCCGATCACTGTAATTCAGGTCTTTGGTGAAGCCTGGCCCCATGTGCTCTATCACCTTGCTAGTCAGGCGGAAGGTGACTTCCTCACTTTTCTTTCTTTCTTTCTTTTTTTTTTTTAAATTTGTTTTAATTTATTTATTTTTGACAGAGACAGAGTGTGAGCATGAGCTGGAGAAGTGCAGCGAGAGAGAGGGGGAGAGACAGAATCCAAAGCAGGCTCCAGGCTCCGAGCTGTCAGCACAGAACCCGATGCGGGGCTCGAACTCATGAACCGTGAGATCATGACCTGGGTCGAAGTCGGATGCTTCACCGACTGAGCCACCCAGGCGTCCCCTTCCTTACTTTTCTTGAGCGATGATATGGATGGTTTCTGAGAAAGGCTGAGATATGAAACCAGCACACTCTTCTTCCCTCTCCTGTTCTCTTCTTGTCTCTGTCATCTGACTACCCAGCATTGCCCTGCTTGCTCTTGGTTATTAATGATCCTCTCTTTATTTTGGCCAGTTTCCTGAAATCTTTAGCCACCACAGGGGCTGTGCCTCTTCCAGAAATCCTAGTGTTAGTACAGGCCTGGTGCCAATGACTCCCATAGACATAAGGTCATTTAGAATTATACAATGATAGAGATCATTCACTTTAACATTTTAGTTCTAGAATGGGACACAGAGGCCGGAGAGCTGTATCCAGGTTTAAATGGATAATTGTGGCTGAACAGGGAAGAGAATTTAGGCGTTCTAAAATCCCAAATCACTGATCATTCTGGTCAGTGAGCCGCCTACTGGCCGCTTTCAATGCCTCTACTCCAACTCCAGGGTTAAATTTCTGCTTTCCCCCGTTCACTCGCTTGAGCATCTTACAACTCATTTTTTTTTTTTTAATCCGTCTTGTTCTTTACAGTCCCTGTGCCTTCTCTCCCCGTGTTTCCTCCACACCCACCCCCCACGATCACTCGCTGTTGTTCCCTCACCTTTAGGAGGATACACAGAACTGGCCGAATGGAAAATAAATTCTTCATTCCTTGCCAACCCAGCCTGAGGGAAGTCATTAAGAAGCAGCTCTTCCTGGAGATGTTTCTAATGTGCTTGCTGGAATTGTGGCTGAAATTTCAATATCAAAGGTTAAAGTATCATGGTTTCCTTTACACTTTCTTTTATTTGCAATTACCCTGGGAGGAGAACATATCTGGGCAGGACCGCTGGAGACAATACTTGCCAGCCCAGATCACACTGCGGGGTGGTGGACTATCTTCTCCAAAAAGCAAACTTCTTGAGTCTTTTCTATCCAGCAAATCCAATCATCTTTTGGAAGCCTCATTTTCCTGAAGGCACAAAGCCCCGGGGAGGGGAGGGCGTGCTCAACCCCTGGTGGAATCCCTTCCCATCTACTTCCCAAACTCGTTCCCTATCCCTAACGGGTCGAACTCATTTACCGCGTAAATGATAGCAAATCAGGAACCTCCTGCTGCTTATAATGATAACACTTCCTATAATTTGCATGATAAAATTCAACCGATTTCAGATAGCGTTTCTTAGAGCAGATAGGTGACACCAGGGCTCCATGAGGGGAATAAATTACCACCTCGAGTTCTCTGCCATCGCAGTTGCGGCTTCCAATTGGCTGACATTCAGCCCCAAACAAAAGCACAAAGCCTTGTCTAATGGAGCAATGAGAAGAGATATCTAGGAAATATTAACAAGTTTCTCATGGTAATTTATGCAAATACACGCCATAACTCAGCTGAAGAGGTTCGGCTGGTACCTATGGAAGGGAGCTGCACTAGCCAGGGATTTGATGGAATTCACGCCACCTTATTACATCTCAGAGGTTGTGGGTTTCCATACAAATTAGCACTGGAGAGGCCCAGGGTGGCAATTAGTCCTCAGACCCTCTGCAGCAGAATCACCCCAGGGTGCGTATTAAATGCAGTTTCCGCTGCCTCTGTTACAGACCCATTGAATCAGAAGCCCTTAGCGTGGGGCCTGAGAATCTGCATTTTAATTACCCCCCCCCCACCACCACCACCAAGTGGCCTTTATGCACACTGAATGAGACCGTCTTTCTGAGCCTGCCCCGCCCCCTTGGTCAGTACCATCTACATCTAGGTTAGACTCACAGTGACCCACTCTCTTACTATGTGAATTGGCTAAGATACTTCACTCTTCTCAACCTCACTTTCCTCCTCTATAACAGAAGAGGTGGGCCCGATTACCTCTTAAGTGTCTCAGGCCATCATCCTTTTTTTCAAATGGAGCATGGGCCAAACAAAACCCACGTGCCAGGCGGCCAGTTGCCAAAATGTCCCCGATGGACCCCGGATCCACGTCTCTCAGGAGTTCCGCAGCCTCCCAGGAGCAAGGGAGGCTGCGCGCAGTGCCCCCGTCTGTCTTTGCCTCCCTAGTTTCTTGCCCGCACAGTCGCTTTTCAGTCTGGAAACCATGCTTACCCCACTGTTTCTGCCAGAGCACTGTATCTAGACTCCAATCCTTTCTCCTATTGGTGGCTTGGGCTTTTGAAAGCAAATCCATTATGTTTCTTGCTTTTGTTTTTCTTTTGAAGGTTGGTTATGTTTTGCTTTTCCGCGTCTGTCCTCCAAGGAAATAATGCTTTGTATATTTTATAAACCACAATGTTCCCAGCGCCTAGAGTGGTATCTGTCATGTAGTAGGCTCTCAATAAATCTTCTTTGAATGAAGGAATCCAAGGACAATTACCTGCCGGAAAAGAAAACAGGAAAGGGGGGAAATAGAGGGTGGCCGGGATACATTTTAATAGCTCAATATATTAGCACATAAAGCTAACATTTATTTATAACCAAATACGCTCAAGGTTTTCTACCTGTATTATCACATTTATTCCTCATACATCTACGAGGCAGGTAATAATATATGTATTTGACTCGAGAAACTGGGCTCAGATAGGGTGAAATGTTTATCCAAGGCTTCACAGAAGTTGCTGAGATTGGATTCACGGCCGGGTTTGTCTAACAATAAAACCCATGTCTTTCCATCTCAGCACTTTGTCTCCCAAGATCAAACCCAGCAAAAATTGTTAACCGTTTCATCTAAGTTAGTTCCCCCTCCTCCTGTATTGTAATTTCTTTCTTATCTGAAACTGACTTGTCTGCATCATTAAAAAATCAAAGGCAAGATTGGACCTTGTTTAGATTGGGGTTCAGCTGTTCCCGCAGCCCGGCCACCGTGACCTTGGGAGAGGGTGGGGCAACACAGAGCCTCCTCTGGCATGGTTAGGATGAAGTACCAAGCTCAGGAGACCGGTCCACTACCACTATGCAGGAACTGGGGACATTTCTTTAGGGCCTCTCGTCTCCAGTTTAGGCAGTGCCTTCTCTGTATCCTTCTGGACTTCTCCAGGTGTGGGCAAGGCAGGCCCCTTGGTGCTTGAATTTCCTTTGAAATAACCCCTCCTATTGCTCGTCTGAAGACTTGGTCATTCAGCACATTCAAGGGCAGGCATGCAGGTGATAGCCATCCCTGGACAAAAAGGTACCCAGGAAGGGGTTGCCTGGGTGGCTCATTCCATTAAGCATCTGACTCAGGTCATGATCTCCCAGTTTGCAGGATGAAGCCCCGGGTTGAGCTCTGCACTGACAGCATGGAACCTATTTGGGATTCTCTTTCTCCCTCTCTTTCTGCCCCTCCCTGCTTGTACATGTGCGCACACACACACACACACACACACACACTCTCTCTCTCTTTCCCTCACTCTCTCAAAAGAAATAAATAAAACTTAAAAAAACAAAGGTACCCAAGAAGGCGTGTGTGTGTGTGTGTGTGTGTGCGCGCGTGTGTGTGTGTGGATGGGGGTGGTGGTGGAAGGCATAGTGAGCATCAGGGAAAAGATCATTATAATGGGCAAAGGGCAAGTATAATAAGATGGCTCACTGCTGGCTGACCACTGTCTCCCTGTGTTTATGATAATGCAAAGGACCTTCCTCTGTGGTACAGCTCCCTGAAATTCAAAACCCAGCCAGCGTCCCCTTAAATCCTCCTCCCGTCCTCTTTATTGTAGGGCATCGGCCCATCATAAAATCTCAGCCCACCTTGGCGTGCAGCCCAAGTCCTGATTCTTGTTAGGGAAGAAGTTGTCTACCATTGGTAAGAAGCACGCCTGGAACATGTGCACCCTTGGGAGGTGGTGCCTGTAGCTTTTGCTCAGCCCCAAGCCCTCCCTGCAGGTCCCCGCTCAACCTGTAGCCTGTCCCCTATCTGGCCTCCGTGTCATCTGTCTCTCTGATTTGGTTTGGAGCTGGGCTTCCTTTCGGCTGCAGGGAAGTCTGATTTCATCACGGTTCTTTCTCCGGTCTTTTCTATAACTGTCCTCCCTGCTCCCACGGGCCCACCACATGGGCTGTCTTTGTTCTTCTCACAAAGGGAGTCATCAGCATTGAAGGCTCTTTTCAAGGAGGCAGGGAGGAGGCTCTTGTTTTTCTAAGTCACAATCAGAGACGCATTTTTGGCGCTTCTGCCCTCTTTCAGGCGTGCCGTATAAACATAACTGCATATGAGGTATCGCATGTTCGTGGGCTTAGGATGGGGGGCGATGTGCGTGGGGGGGTGGGGAATGGTACAGTTCATCACAGGAGAAAAACGAGACAAAAAAAAACAAAGGGGGAAGAAGCAAAGGAAGAGAAAGTAGAAGCCGAAGAGAGAAGGAGCTTGGGCCATAAGACCCATAGTAATGGCGCCCCAAGGCTTCAATATCCTACCCCCAGAGTACTGTTTTCAATGTCAGATCCTTTCAAGGCCTCCTTCCGCTCAAGGGTTCAGTGGGCGTTTGGGCATTGTCCAGTGTGACATCCAGGGTGACACCCATCAAGTGCTCCTTTGGGGTCCTTTTTGGGCTGATGCAATTGGAGTTGTCAGCGTAGAGACAGGCAGTGGCGGGGACCAGGGACACCAGCCTGAGGAAGTAAAGCCACAGCACACGGTCTCTTCAGGGTGGTTTCACTGGGTGCCGGGCTCCGTGCCCCAAGGGCGGTGAGTCAGCCTTCCCTTTTCATTTGTCACCCCTGCTCTCTGTCTGTCTTCCCTCAAGGTGGTCTAGTTCAGAGGAACGAGTCAGACGGCCTCTCCGTTGCAGGCTAGATGCCTAGCTCGCCTGTCACCATGGGGACCCCAGTTTGGTTCGGTCAGTTCCTTCATAGCCACCACAGCTGCAAGGCACCCTTGGATCAGCTTGAGTCTGCTTGACGAGAGCTGTGCTTGGGGACCAGCAGTTAGCCTGTTTGTGATCCTGGCCCCATGACCACGCTCACAAGCACTGCTAATGGGGAGGCCGATGAAATAATGCCAGCCACCGCTTGTCTTCCTTCCGGCACTTGGCACTGCTGATAAAACGTGTTCTGCAGATTATCAACACCAACAATTAATGGGGGAGTAATCAACTGTGAAAGGAAGCCAGCTAGGGTGGCAGGGACAATCCAACCTTATATTCTTGGGGCCAGGGCCTCCCAAGGGAGTAGACTACATCCCGGACAAGCAGCCAGTGAACGGACGAGGAGCAACATCTTGGCTTCCACGGGGCAAAAGTTTAGGAAAATGCTAGCCTCGTGCGGGAGTCCACGTGGGCCCAAACTGCAACGCCTGCCAAATTCTCCCTGTTGAGTTAAGCTCCTGATTCCGAAGAAAAAGTCATTTCCGTAAGGTGCAAAGCCATCGGTTTGCGGGCTGGCCGTCTGAGCTGGGAATGACATTCGTTGTATGATTTGTGGCCGCCTCTCTCATTCCTCCACGAGATAACCTGCCTGGACTCGGTGATGAGAGCTAGTAATAATTTACGGCTGGGGGTCCAGCATTTAGGAAAGTAATTCCTGCTAAAACGCAAACAACTTATCAGAGGATAACTCCCTGAGCATTATATGTCGATAATATAATCAGAGTATTAGTAAGAGCGACTCACATTTATCGAGACACTGTCATCGTCGTCATTATCATCATCATCATCTCCATCATCACCCCCCCCCACCGTCATCCTCATTACCGAGTAGGTAACACGTATCTCAATACATACTCGTTCCTGACACTGTTTTCAGCGCTCTCTGTGCGATGCGCCTTTAATCTTAATGACCACATTAGGAGGTAGGTGCTAGCTTTGGGAAGACCAGGAAACTGGAGTGGAGCATTCAAGCAAGTTGGCTGAGGCTACTGGTTAGCAAATATTGGTACCAGAATTCCAAACTAGCAGGCTCTTCTAAACTCTCTAGGGTCTGTGCCTTGACTCACTACTGCACTGCTGGGATAGAGGAAACACACGGATCTTTTTGGTAAAAATGTTTATTTACTTTTTTTTTTTACTTTTTTTTTTCAACGTTTTATTTATTTTTGAGACAGAGAGAGACAGAGCATGAACGGGGGAGGGGCAGAGAGAGAGGGAGACACAGAATCGGAAACAGGCTCCAGGCTCCGAGCCATCAGCCCAGAGCCTGACGCGGGGCTCGAACTCACGGACCGCGAGATCGTGACCTGGCTGAAGTCGGACGCTTAACCGACTGCGCCACCCAGGCGCCCCTGTTTATTTACTTTGAGAGAGAGAGAGAGACAGAGACAGAGAGGGAGTGGGAGAGGGGAAGAGAGAGAGAGGGAGGGAGAATCCCAAGCAAGCTCTATGCTCCAAGCACAGACCCTGACACGGGGCTTGATCTCCTATGAACCGTGAGATTGTGACCTGAGCCGAAAGGAAGAGCTGGACACTTAACTGACTGAGCCACCCAGGTGTCCCAAATGGATGGATCTTAATGTCAGATGTGGGGCTGTGCGACTTGGGGTCTCTCTATGGCTGATTCTGTATTTATGACATGGGAATATAAGTACAGACGTAAGAGGACCAGAGCTAGGTGAGGCAAAGGAGGCGTGCAGATGCAAAATTTAAGGAGGCGCTCGCCCTCAAAGTGGTACGTGAGTCAGCCCCCTACTCACGGCCCTCAGGAGCCAGGGCCTCCTTGCACTATATTGTCCCTTATAGCAAAGATCAAACTAGATAAGAACCTGTACTCAAGTTACGGGCATATTCTAGGTTATTAAGTACAAGTTTCCTTCCTTTGCTCCAGACTATCTAATGAGATCTTTCCCAGGGACCCACTGGCCTTGGCTAGGGCCTGAGCAGCAAGAGAGGAAATGGGGAAGGCCCTGGTGGTGAACTTCACGTCCATTTTGACCCTGCTTGGTGGCCCTGGAACTTGCCAGTGACCATTCCTTCTCCAGTGGCGAAGGTCTCACTTCTTTAAGCCGTGGGTGTGGTGTTCGTGCTGCCTCAGCCCGTCTGCGGTAGTGTGTGCTTTCCACAGGCATGCACGGGCACCCTGTCAGCAAAGCGGTCCCTACCACGGGGTCCTTTTATATAAGCAAATTACCCTTTGCAATAGCAGGATACTGTGGCCGAAAAGGACTTTCTAGGTCGCGTCCTCAAGCGCTCTTATGTTAAAGATGTTACACCAAGGCCTGGGGAAGAGGAACGATTTGCCATAGGTCCCTGGGCTAGTACGACTCGTAAATAGAGCTGGGTCTTCTGCACCCACCGCTTCTCGGGGCTGCCATTCTGGTTTTACGTGGCTTTCCATGCTGTGCATGGGATGTGCCACCAACAAGGCCAGCAGTAGACGTGGCAAGGCAGGGATCTTGCCTTAGTCTAAACAACCTAGTCTTTCCCTTCTAGAGAAAACTGCCGTTAGAAAGATTGAGGGGGACCCCCTTCCCTGTCCAGAAATTCAAAATCAACGTATCAATAACCTTCATGAAAGAAGAAACCATTCCACACCCTCTTTGCTGGGGAAGCGATGAAGTAGGTGAATTCTGTCAGGTGGGAGGAGGTGAGGGAGGATTTGGGGACAGCAGGTAACAAAACAGTTTCTCTTGCCGTCGCAGCTAATTGCAATATTTTCGATTCCAGGACCCAGCACAAGTGCTCCCGCACAATATATGTTCAGCTTCTGAGCCGTTGTGCCCTCTCCTGCCATCTTGGATTCCCAGCACTACAGCCCTAGAGGGAGACGTGGGCTAAACTCAGCCATATGGATGTTGTCACCACAGCATGACAATTAGGCTTTGAGGGACTATTGCTTTATGCATCTTTCTCCACCTTCCCCATCTTCCTAATGATGACAAAGTCACAGGCTAGCTCTGTTCTCTTTTCCCTCTGGTCACAAAGTGACTCCTTCTAAGAGCCTGGATGCTTGTTAATTACTGATGAAGTCTAATCTACTGGAGCCTCTCGCCTGGTGGATGTTCAGATTCTCGGAGACTTGGAGCTGAGTATTGAGATGGGTATTTAGAATAACATCCCCTGGGGGCCTCGCCCCTTGGGAAAGTATCAAAGCATCGAATTACCAAATGCTTCTGAAAGGAACGCTGGCGAGATACAAGAAATACAATCGTCCCTCTCAGATAGCTTCTCCCTGGTCACGATGACTCAGAGAATCCAGGCAGAGATAATTGGGAGGAAATGTGGAACATCCACGTACTTATGATCTCTCTATGTAGTCTTCAGTTGTTTTATTTTTTTTAATTTAAGTTTACTCATTTATTTTGAGAGAAAGAGAACATGAGCAGGGGAGGGACAGAGAGAGAGGGAGAGAGACGGAATCCCAAGCAGGCTCCGCACTGTCAGCGCAGAGCCCAGCGAGGGGCTCAGACTCATGAACTGCGAGATCATGACTTGAGCCGAAACCAAGAGGCAGACACCCAACCGACTGAACCACCCAGGTGCCCCAACCTTCAGTTATTTTAGAAACTGGCATCGCTTCTCGGCCTTTTGGCTAAGATCAAGTGCAGTTATTTTAGAAACTGGGAAATTGCCTACGTATCACTGACTCCAGAATGTTCAGTGCCTCACCCTGTGTGTGTGCACGTATGTGTGTGTGTGTGTGCACGCACGTGTGCGTGCATGTGTGTGTGTGTGTGTGTGTGGTGTGGAATAATTATCTAGCCCTGCTTGGCCTTGATAACATAGAAAAATAATTCTGTCAATAGTATTTTATTGAAACCATGCAATAATCAAATGTGATTTGTTATTTCTATTACCTACATTTTTCATTAAAAAAAAAAAAACGACTTGCCTGAAGTCATGTAGTTACTACGAAGCAGAGATGGGACTGAAGCCAGGTGTACTGATTTCACATCTAGTGGTTGCTCAGTGATATGAGATCTAGTTTCAAACACTTCCCCAACAGGTGTCAGTGCCCTGCTACTCCAAGTGTGGTCCGCAGACCGGCACCAGGAACATCTCCTGGGCGCTTGCTCCCAGGGCGGACCATCAGTCCTCATCCCAGACCTATGAAGTCCGAATCTGCATTTTAACAAGACCCCTCTCGGCAATTCCTGTGCACCTTGCATTCAGGGAAGCAATGCTTTTGCGCAGTGCTGTCCAATATATATTACAATGCAATGCTGAGTTTTCTTACAGACATTCAAAAGGTAAACAAACAAACAAACAAACAAAACAACAAGTAAAATTACACGTGGAGGGCTGTTAAAACACAGATGGCTGAGTGGCCACATCTGGAGTTGCTGGTTCAGTAGATCTGTATTTATATTTCTAACAAATTCCCGGGTCACGCTGCTGCAGTTGGTCCCGGGACCACACTAAGAGAATTGTCGCCTCACCTGAGAAATCATCAGGTTCTGGACTAAAAGGAGAAACATAAGGAGGACTCAGGAATGTGGGAGGGGAAAAAAAAATCAGAACCAGAAGAAAGAACATAGATTTTCTATGTAGGATGGTCTCTGGGGCCCGGATGCAGTTGTTGTCCACAGCAAGGCAAATCGGTATGCAGGTTTGACCTCGCGTGTATAATAATAAGTAAAATAATAAGTAAAATAACCATTTGCTAAGAGTGTGTGTCTGTGTCTAGACCCACTGACCGCAGTTTTCACTGTTAATACTACAGATTTGCTCCAGAGGGGGCGACCAGACATCCGTGAGCCCGTCGTGTGTTCCACTTCCCTCCTGTTCCACTGAGAAGCCCCCTGACAGCTCTCCCTGCTTCTGGGCTTGCCCACCCCCAAGTTATTCCGCACACTGCAGCCAGAAAGATATTTGATGCACTTCACGGCACTCTTCGCCCATTCTGCAGTCACATATGACACTGCCCTCCCTGCAGCTGGCCTCTTCCTCCTGTTTGAGCAAGAAACCAATAAGCTCTTTTCTGACTCTGAGCCCTCCCTGGGATGGTCCCTTTGCTCGGAATTCTCTTCCTCCTCTGATTTGTTGAGATGGCCATTTCTTCAGGTCTCAACTTAAATGCACTTCCTCTGAGAAGCTGACTGAACCGTCCTCTGGAAAGTAGCATTTCCATCCACCAGGCTTCTTATAGCAAGGGATCATTTTCTTTACACTTATACCATAATTATTTGTGCATTTACGGCTTCATATCGGTCCCCCAAATGGTCTATCAGCAACAAGAGGAAAGAAACCTTGTATCTGTTCATTTCTGTATTTATTATAACTTAGCCTGGTGCCCAGAACAGGGGTGGACCCTCATGTGTCCGTTGGTTGGATGGAGAATTCTGTCATGTTAATAAATTACAGGGACACTGACAACAGAAGAGATGATCTTGAATATATTTTTTTCTTTTGAGAGATATACAGAGTGCAATCAGGAAAGGGGCAGAGAGAGGGAGACACAGAATCTGAAGCAGGCTCCAGGCTGTGAGCTGTCAGCACAGAGCCTGATGCGGGGCTTGAACTCACGAACGGTGAGAGCATGACCTGAGCCGAAGTCAGACGCTTAGCCGACTGAGCCACCCAGGCGCCCCACCTTGAACATGTTTTTTAATCGCTCAAAGCCGTCGGGGAGCTACTGTTTCTCCCAACCAGATTAACGTTAACATAACCATATTGACAATTTCAGAAATTGTCCAAGAAAACAGACAAACGGGCCAGGCCAGACTGGCTGGCTTCTGAAAGGCAAAGTCAAGAAGAAAATGTATCAGTTATTCACAGCAAAATATTTGTCAGGAGTGGCAGTCTGGTGGCAGAGAAGACAATTATCATTTTCTTTACTGGGCCAACAGGTAGACCCTGAGAGCCATTTTAAATTAAATGGAATCCAGCATGGCTGCTGACTGCAGAATTTCATTTTTAGGTTTTCGTTACCATCTCTGGGATGTATCCTGTTTCCTTTTATATTCAGACCGTAGCTATCGATTCCCCGTATCTTTGTTCCTTCCCTGTCTGGGTGCAGACAATATACAATCTCAGGAAGGAGTGATCGCCTCCCACCCAGAGGGGTGTTGCCCGAGAAATCCCATGGGCAGCTCCGCGTGGTCTCCCCTTTCGGTGTTGCTCCTTCAGGCTGGGCTGCGGAGCATCGGTTGGGGGCTTCATTGCCTGTGCCAGAGGTTCTAATAAATCAGGCAGAATCCCGCAGAGGGGCCCCACTGATTCAGGCATTTAGACGAGAGCAGACCAGAACCAGAGCTAAACCATTCTTCATCCTGCCTGGCATTTCCTTTCTCTTGGAGGTGCCTTTGTTGTGCCGGACTGAAACCAAGTCCCGGAGCTATTGTGCGCTGACTCCTGTGTGTGTGTGTGTGTGTGTGTGTGTGTGTGTGTGTGTGTTTTGGGGAAGGGGACGCACATGCTCATATGCCTTTTCTCCCTCCTTTCTTCTTTTATTATCATTAATAATGAAATATTGAGACCAGGCTGCTAATGAGCCTAAACTCCCTCCTGTTAGTTTATTTTTCGCCTTCAGACTGTCACTTCAGAGTAAATTACTTCTCTCTGCATCTTGTTCCAGTAATATTACACCAGCACGACCCTCCCCCTCCCACCCCGGCTCTAATTTCAGGGTTATTCCCTTTCTCTCACGGCAGTTTGCTAGAGCAAGGGAGGTTGCCCCATCTATCATGCTTAAACCTGTGCAACGTGCCCCGCCACCCCCCTGCCCTGCGATGGAGACATCATTCTCCTGGCTCTGGGTCGAGTCGGGTTTTAAATACTTACACAGTGCACGCAGATATCACCTATAAAGAAGTAAGTAAATAAATAATATATACCCATCCCTGTGTGCTGTTCCTTGAGGTCTACGGAGGAAGATTTAGAGACTGCGAGGCAGAGCGAGACCCGTTTGGGAAGGAGGGGGCCAAAGAGGCGGGCGCGCTGCAGTCCCGCTGTCCGCCGCCACCGCCGTCTGCTCGGCTCTGGCTCCCGTTCATTTCATGGCACGCTAAGCATTTCCTTGTCAACTGGGAGATGTCAGGATGTGAAAACAACCAACATTAAGTAGACATTCTGTGCCAGCACAACAGCGAGTGTCTCCAATATGCTTTTGTCTCCTGTTCAAAGATGCTAAACTGGTCTTCAAACAGCCACCGCGTCTCCGTTTCTTCTTTCTTCGCCAGTGCTCTGCTACTGGGGACTTCACAAAGGACTGGAAACCCGGGGGCTTTCTCTCCGTTGCATTTCCTCCCTGGTTCCTTCCTTTCTTCCTCGTCTTCCTGCTGGTCAGAAACACGGGCCCCCAAGCCTTATCGCAGCCCTGCCATTGACTAACGCGATCTCGGGGAACTAACCTCTCCGTGTCTGTGTCCTCACCTATGGAGCGGTGACAAATAACAGTATTTGCTTCACAATTATGTTTTGAGGACTGCATGAATTAACACATGCGACGTGCCTAGGACAACGCCTACTCACCCTTTACAAGCGCTCAACCCGTCGTTTTCTTCCTCGTCCTTTTCTTCTGCCTTTTCTCCTGTTTTATCACCCACTTGCCTTTTTTTTTTTTTTTTTTTTTTTTTTTTACCACTGGCAGTTCTGACCCCAGAGAATTAGCTTTACTTCACTCATTACTCACCCATCTGTTGTGTACAGAACTGAACATCGTCCCACGGTTGTGGCTGGTAGTCACAGACAGTGCTAGGTAGAACCCTCAGGGCCAGAGGCAAGAAGAAAACTCAGTAATGCTGTTGCCGTCTTTATTTGTATTTTTTGATATTTGGATTTTTTTTTTTGTTTTGGCTTTAAGTTTGGCTTTTGAAAATGGCGCATGAAAACATCCTTTATCCTGATGGTTGAGCTTTTTGGCAACGCTTGAATTTCTGCCCAAGGCAAGTGCATCATGGCCTTCACCTGCCTTGCCACAGGTGAAGCCGCAGAAATCCACTGTCTTTTACTTGCCCGATCTTTTCTCATGTGGACCCGCGTATCAGTACATACCTTCTCGACAAACGGCCACCCACCTGGTATTGGGCTTTGCAGGGGAAGGGAAGGGAGAGTCGTTTTTAACCCAGAGAGGAAAATCTCTTTGGCCTCAGCAGGCAACAAAGGCGGGCAGGGGAACACATTTGAGATCCATGTGACCTCAAGGTTAGGCCTTCAAATCTCCCCAGCTGATCCATGAAATCTGGTCTTGCCTCCCTTGATGGGACTCGAAGAGGGGCCAGACTGGAGGCGGGGCTATTTATGAACCTGACACTCCGGGTGCAAGATGGCTCAGCTGGCGGGGTCAGACAGCAGAATTCAGATGGCGTAGCTTTTCCTCTCTCATTTTCATCCAAGTGGCTAAGACTCAGCCCCCGGGGTTAAGCATTTTTATGGGGGTCTTCTGCTGTGCCCCATGATAAAGTAGGACCTGCACAGAATTTATCCTTTACAGTTCTTTTGATTTAAGAATGAAAGGGCAGCTGCTGGGCAAATGAGAGGTGGACCGGGCAAGCTTCTAAACTCCCTTGCTAATAGAACCACCTACCGCAGCGCTGAACCCACCACCTTCCTTGAGCCTTCAGGATACTGTTTGAAAATTACGCAAAACTTTTCTAAGCTTTGAGGTTACAGGGGAGTCTCAGCCCCTTTAAATATGCCCTAGAAGAAGCTACTCTTTACTAAATGTTGAGACTCTTCTATGTCTTCCAATTCCAGACGAATCTTCTACCGAACCTTGCCCTAACCAGGTAATGGACAAGCTCGGGATCATACAAGTTGCTAGACAAATCTGATGTCCTTTAATCTGATACAAGTCTTTTTTTTTTTTTCTTTAAGTAGGTTTTAGCTTAAAGCAGAGCATCAGTAATGTCTTTGTTCCAATTTGGGTTTTTTTTTTGTTTTGTTTTGTTTTGTTATTTGCAAATATGCCTGAAGAGTATATATCAACAGTTCAGATTTTGGACCATTGAGCCATTTACCTTTGTGACCATGTTTCAAACTCCACCCTGGTCCTGAAACCTCCAGAACAGAGGTGATCTCAAACTTCAGCGTGCATCAGAACCACAAGGAGGGCGTCATGAAAATGCTGGCTCCACCTACAGAGAATCTGACTCGGTAGATCTGGGGTGGGACCCAAGAGTTTGCATTTCTCATGTGTTCCCGGGTAATGTTAATGCTGCTGGTTTGGAAACCATGCCTTGAAGACCACTGGTGTAGACTTTAGATGTTCATTAGGTCACGGTTTCAAGTCGCTGCTTTTAGTGGTCAGTTGAATTATCCTATGAATTCAGCGTAAAGAGAGCGAATGTCTCTCCCTTTTTATCAATCAGGGTCGTCTATCTTCTTACTAATACAGTTCCTTTTTTGGTGTTCTATTTTGGGTTGCTTCTGTCCTTCTGTAGCTTCTTGGAAGCTTTTCCATCCAGCTAGCATGCAGGGAAAGAGAGTAGGGGGGAGTGTATTGCTTCTGAAGCACTCTGGCCCAGGAGTGGCTTGTATCACTGGAAGGATGGAGGAGAATGCCCCCCAGAGGAAGAAGAAAGGTATTTCAGTGAATTTATAGCCTTCTCTGCTCCACCCCCCCAAGAACATCTGGGTGCTCCATTTTTGTTCGAGGTAAATCAGTCAACGGTCTCAGTTTTCCACTTTAAAAACACTGTATCAGACGCTGGTAGTTATGCCCTAGGTTGCTTCCCTAGTTATTTGACGACTTGACATAAAGTGCCACTTGTTCCTAGACAGAGTGTTCCCTCTCTGTAGTGGGGTTTGAGGAAGGATGCCACTAGATAGGTGAAGATGCTGATTCCTCTTTAGAGACCCGCGATTCCCTTCTAGAAGAGCTTCTAGACAATAAAAAGCATTTTGACACTCTCCCTTCTATTTTAGATGCCCCTGATTTCTCATACTATTTTGTTAGTGGAAGAGAACGGGGGTGGATAGGAAGTGGAAGGAAGAAAAGAGTAAAACTTTCCATGTTTCTTTCTGCCCACCTGACTCCTGTATTTCAGTTGCATATGGTCTGCGTGAGAACATGAGAAAGAACGTCTGACCAGACATCAATTTTTGTTGCCATCAGGATTCTGACAAATTGAATGATGCATACCTCTGTATGTAGGCAGAGATCCTTAAAATAGCCTGGAAATCATGACTTGCATGCAGGCATATCGTTATATATGACGAAGCAATGTCATTGTATGTTGAGCAAGGTGAAAAAGAAGTCTCTCACATTGAAACCAGTTTCTCTCCCACCCTCCTGGAGTTTACAGGCAGAGAATGAATTGCTGTGGAGTCTATTCTGGATGCCGGCACCTCTGCCCACATCCTCATTTATACACTCCTCCTCGTTCCTTCTAGGGGTATCTATTTTCTATAGAAAAAGTCTAACTCGTTGGAAATAGCTCCTCAATAGAGTTTCATGTCCCATCTCGACCCTCAGGACAGTGAGCCGATGTACTAAAATCACTTCGGAATAACAATAAATTATTAAATACATATATATAACATCCAGCTACCTATCCTTATATTTTTCACAGTAACGTTGTATACATTTTCTTCTTTCGCCCTATTTAGAATCTTATAAAAATACATAGGGTGGGTGCAACACGTCCCCAATTTGCAGCTGGGAAAAGTGATATGCAAAGGGGTCAGATCACTTGCCTAAGGTCACCAAATGAACTAGGAGATGGAACCAGGTCTAACACTGAGACACCTATACTTAAAGGAATATTGGACTCAGATACATGTGAATATAGCCCCTGCCCCTCATGTTAGTGACCCCTTCTCCGCTTCCTTCCCACTACCTACCCATGAAGAATGGCATGTCACATCTGTGAAGCAATTTTGTGCATAACTTATAATAAGATTTAGGCCAAATAAGTCCTTTTGATGACGTAAATTCTCAATATGTTCAGCCATTAGCTCCAGGAAATTCTAACATAATACAAACACATTTTATTTATTTATTTATTTGCTTATTTAGTATTTGTGATAGAGAGAGTATGAACAGGCAGAGGAGAGAGGGGCAGAGGGAGACACGGAGAGAATCTTAAGCATGCTCCACACTCAGCACAGAGCCCGACATGGGGCTCAATCCCCCGACCTTGGGATCGTGACCCTTGCTGGAATTAAGAGTGGGATGCTTAACAGACTGAGGCACCCAGGCGCCCCAATACAAGCACATTTAGACATCAAATTATTTAGCTGCATTGAGAGTGATAAGGTCAGGCTATTACAGGCATAGCTTAAGCAAGCAAATGCTCAAACACTTGCTCTCAGCCTGTCTGTATTTTGAAGAAAGAAAATATAACCCCAAATGTTCATGCATGTTTCCGCCTTCTCCTCCTCCCACTTTGTTGCCAGGTAATAAGTATCCAGGTAAGCCAAGTCCGATTTATCACAGGAGTTTGTAATGGCTTCGATGACCTGGTGCCTCAGTAACATTTTATTTTTCCAAAAAATTACCTGATAACCACGATTGACGGGACCCATTCCACCATTTTCAAAGCCAACTTCCAGCTCTCCTTCCTACATTATCCAATACACAGAGACATCTTTAAGTGTGATGTCAGCGTGCAAACTGAGTCTACATTCTTTAAAAAAGTATTTATTAATAGATCTTCATAACCTATCAGCATACGTAAAATGACATAAAGAAAAGCAAAAGCAAAAACAGAGCGTTTCTTTATTCCCTTCACTTTCCCCAGGGCTCTTTTCTATCTGTTTTTGCCAAGCTCTTTCTCAAATTGTTTTTGTATTATAACCAAATGGTAGCTGATCGGAGGCATCAGGGAACATGTCGTGGCATTTTCTGCGCATTCCCCTCTCTCCAGCTTGGCTTTAAATGCCCTCGTGGCACTGACTAACAATTTGGGCTTCATCCAGAGCACTGAGCCTTGCCGGCATTATGATTACATTTTTTTTTTTTTTTTTTGCATAGTCGATGTTGCTACATTAAACTCCAGATGCTTTCTCACAAGTCACTAAATTAACATCACATACATTTTTGGCCCATTAACGTTACACTAAGATCACAGTAGGATTATCACCCAGCAAGGTGATTTTGTGCGTGTCTTCTGCTCTCAGCATCCTTTCGACATTCACTTCTTTAAAATTAGGTCAGGGAAAATGAGGCTAGAGACCTACCGAAGACCCATGCCTGAAACATCACAGGAAACTCTGTCCCTGTCAAGAGAAAAACATCTTCACCTTCTGTCTGTCAGCAGATTGACATGTTTTATGAAGTGCAAGTGACAGCCTTTAATGTAAGTACCGGCAAAATTACTGTTGGATGGCTTTTTTAGGAAACGAATATACTTTATGACATGAAATATATTAAAACGTCAGTGTTTTAACCAATGTTGATAAAAATATATTACAGTCATTTATTGAGTTTGTAAAGCATGTTATGGGCTAACAAGATAAAAGATGTTTTGCAAATAACGTTGCTATTATTTAGAATGTGCATCTGCTCTTTGAGTTTACTCAGTATAGGTAGGTGGCATGCTGGACCCCTTTTCAACAAAATAGCACTTCATTTGGGAAGAGAAATAAATTGCTCTCAACAATAGTCGGCACTCATTTAAGCAAGCTCATTTGTACTGCCGCACGAGTACTTTTGTGCAAAGGCTTGTACGCCCTGCACTATTTTGGTATCTGTCTGAAAAACTGGGTCACAAATCCAGCATTGCAACTGACTGTCACCCTGCAATTGTCTATGTACTTAACCATAGACCCTCATTAGACTCTTAGCTCCATGGAACAGACTCGATGCACTGTTTTTCTTTGTGTGCCCTCTGCCTGGCTCAGGACAGGACACACAGGCAATGGATAAATGTTTGTTGAAGAGGTAAAGGAAGCAATGAATGAATGGAGCATAACCCAGGTCCGTTGACCTATCCTGTAATCACAAACTTGCGCAAGTTGGGTACACACACTGTCTATTTTAAACGATCAAAAAACATTTTTTTTTAATGTTTATTTATTTTTGAGAGAGACAGAGACAGAATGTGAGTGGGTTAGGGGCAGAGGGGGAGGGAGACACAAAATCCGAAGCAGGCTCCAGGCTCTGAGTGGTCAGCGCAGAGCCTGACGCGGGGCTCGAACTCACGGACTGCGAGGTCATGACCTGAGCCGAAGCCGGGACGCTCAACTGACCGAGCCACCCAGGCGCCCCTACTTTAAATGATTTTTAAAATGTTTTTCATTTTTTTGGAGAGAGAGAAAGAGAAAGAGCATGAGTGGGGGAGGGGCAGAGAAAGAATCCCAAGCACAGAGCCCAATGTAGGACTTGATCCCACAAGCCATGAGATCGTGACCTGAACTGAAATCAAGAGTCGGATGCTTAACCCACCGAGCCATCCGAGCGCCCCTACACAGTGTCTACTGTAAAGAATGGCTTGGGGCGCCTGGGTGGCTCAGTCGGTTGAGCGTCCAACTTCGGCTCAGGTCACGATCTCGCGGTCCGTGAGTTCAAGCCCCGCGTCGGGCTCTAGGCTGATGGCTCAGAGCCTGGAGCCTGTTTCCGATTCTGTGTCTCCCTCTCTCTGCCCCTCCCCCGTTCGTGCTCTGTCTCTCTCTGTCTCAAAAATAAAACGTTAAAAAAAAAAAAATGAAAAAAAAAAGAAAAAAAAAGAATGGCTTTTCCAGTTCTGTAGGCCTTAAAAAAGCAGACAGTTTTAAGTAGCAATTATTACCTGGAGAGGTACAGTTTCAGATATTTAGGCTTATTAGCAAAGGACGTCTTTGTTGAGAGGGGAGCCCTGAATTCAGGCTGCGATCCCAGATTTTCTCTTTTAGGGGAGACGGAATTACTAAGTGCAAGGAACTTCATGTTGTACAAGTCAGGGGAGGAGATCCGTCCGGCTAATTGGGCTTCAGATGTCAATAGCTTTTCTCCTAAAAATCTGCGATATTCTTTTCTGCACGACTGTCACAGAGAGGGGAAGATCCCGGGTGAAAGAGGTATCGTGTTTTGTCTTTTAAAGCAATTTCATTTCACTCACCACCAGGCTACTGCCTTTCTCCTTGCGTTCTCAGCTTCTTCACACTTCTGGAAACCACAGGTCCCTCCCCAAGCCCCATGCCACTTCAATTGTGAGGCCAGTGAGACACGATTTAGGCGTGCAAGATATTTTACTTTGCTGAACACACTCAGTTCAAGGAGGAGGAAGTGAAAATGGTGTTGAAGGAGCCAAAGCAGCAAACTGCCGTGGGGGGGGGGTGGGGGGGAAAAGTGGGGTGCTAAGACTCAGCCCAGGCTTAATGCGGGTGCCGTCATCTACACGGTTCAAAATGCGGTTCATTTGGAAGCACATTCACATTTTCAAAAATTATAAAGAAAGACAATCATTGTTACAAAATAATCCCACTCCTGAGATAAGGCCACCGTTTACACTTTAGATTTCTCTCCATTATATATATCATATATACCCGCATATAGGTCATGTATGCACTCAGAGGTACCTAACTATGTAAATGTTTTATACACTTTGTACCCTACTGTTTTCACTGGAGGAATAACAAAGACTGGGATGAGGTTGAAACAAATTTATCCAGTGGTAGGAAGGTTAACCATTGCCATCTTAGAGTGAAATCGCAATAACATGCCGCAGAACGAAGGAGCTTAGAGATCGTTCGCTCGAACCTCGCTCCTCTTTCCCGCTCCAAGCCTAGGACAAGAATCCATGGGCCAACATCACCTGTCCGTCTGCTCTCTGGCATGCTCCTCCTGTACACACAGCCGGACAGGAGGAAACCAGTCTGCTCCTCTAGGCACAGCCAGACGGCAGTGCAGGGCAGGAGGAAAGCACGGGTTCCAGAGTCCCATTCAAATCCCAATGCCCACTTACTGAATTTGCAACATGGAGCGACATCCTCAACCTCTCCCTCTTCGCTACAGCACAGATAACAAGAGTGCCCATCTCTCAGGATTCTTGTGGTAATTAAATGAGCAAATACATAAACAAACAAACAAAAAAACCAAGACACCCAGAACAGAGCCCGGCAGTTAATATGTCCGCAGTAAATGTTATCTCTTATCATTATTCCTTCACGTACTGTCCATATCCGGGAGAAAACACGTTTACAAGTCCACAGTTAATTTGAATTCAATTTAGACACTCCCTCAAAAGACTTAATGTAATGATCAGCAAAGTGAGTTTGCAACCAATCCATCGATCGGGGAAAAAAAAAAGGATAATCAAATATATTACTGGATTAGGTCTTACAGGGTTATAAAAGAAATATACAATCTGGCTTACAGATTTCTGTAAACAGAAATGAAGCAATCTTGATAAAGAAGACAGTATCTATGCATAAAATTGCGTATTATTCATTTTGAGTATGGCTCTTAGCGCGCATCTATGACAACGTCCCCATTTTACAAAGGCAGAAACTGAGACCCAGAGAAGTTACATAGCTTGCTTGAGCTTGTCAGTACAGAGGGACCGGAACTAGAATTTCAGCAGGTGGAATTTCAATTGGTCGTCAAGGGAAAGATTTGGAAAGGACGCCGGAAGGACGAAGAGCCAGCTGGGTGCAGAGGAAACAAGGCAGGGCCTCCGGGGGAGGGATGGACAGCGTGGGTTCGGAGCGTGGGGAGGAGACCGGCTTCCCCGTACGTGGAGAGACTTGTTGCTCATATGTTTCTAGCTTTTGCACCAAGATCCTTGGCATCTGACCAAGAGCCTTTCATCCTAAAGTAGAAGGAAAGGCAGTGGTGTCCACTCAGCTCACGGTGCAAGGTTGAATAACACTGTTCTTTCCCCATCACTTGGAGTAAATCTCTCAAACCCTCCTCTGATCATCCATCCGATAGACCTAAGAATAGGGTCTTGCTCATAGGTTGTCACACAAACAAATAAGAGAATACACGCACTTATGCTTTGGAAACCGTAGCGGGCTAAAATGTTGGCTCATGAAGTTTCCTCAGCTTTCCCTTTGCCATCAGGGACCAGCAATCCAAGCGAACTCTTAGCAATTCACCTGCTCTCCTAGGGTCGCGAATGCAGCTGGGGCCCAATGATCGAACAGCCGCACCACGCAATTGAGAACATTTTTTAGAGACCACAGCGCAGGCCGTGAGCTGCGCGGGCATTGCAGTGACTGATTAAAAAATACACGATGAAATATTGCAGCTATCAATAATTCCTGCACATGACTGACTTCTAATGAAAGGATAAAGTTTCCGAGGGAGAGAGAAGAAATGAAGAAAAGGTTGTTTTTTTTTTTTTTTTATCAATTTCAGAGGAACACTTTGATATAACCCTGAAAAAAAAAAAAAAAAAACGTTTCCTGGTGAAATATTTTCTTTTATTGCCCTCCATCACACAGTGTTTGTTTAATTTCCCCTTTTCAGCAGGTATATATTTCAGTTTTTAATTTAAAAAAGAAAAAAAAAAACAACATCGTTTTTTCTCATTGGTTTCCTCGCATCATTTCATTTCCTATTTGCTAGGCTTCTCCTCGGAATTTTTTTGTGGCCCGGGATGAGGAATCTCATCCGCTATTTTATTCTCCGAAACTTTTGTCTGAAAAGCAGAATATGACCACAAGCGATTGAATTTCACTAGACTTCGTTTCCGTATCTGCCCCCAAAGCAATATGTCATTTCTGGTTCTACCGCCAGCGCTTAGAAGCATCATGCCACCTCCATCGACATGGCCCTCTGAAATATTGGCATAAAAATATTATTAAAAATAAAGCACGTGCAGCATAATTAGCAGGTGTCCTAGACCACGTGGTAGAGGGCTTTGTGAGGCTGTGAGAAGCTGCAGCCTCTCTAGCCAGGGGGTGGATACGGCAGCACCAGAGTCACCCAGTACAGTGACCTGTGCCTCCTTCCCCCCCTCCTCTTTCCTTCTGCTTTCCGTCATCCACTCGGCCCTTCACATGTTAGTCTCCCTCCTCGTCCTCCCGCACAACTGAGGCTTGGCTAGTCCTCCTGTGCTCCCTGGGTCTGGCTAAAAAAAAAAAAAGAAGAAGAAGAAGAAAGAAAGAAAATAGGAAAGAGACAAGTGCAGGAATGTGAGTCTGAGGCATGACCTTCTTCCCAGGCTTCAAAATGACATCTCTTGCCTAGGTCTTGTGAGTCTGGCCGAGATCGGGACATCCAGATATGTAGGGCACCAGGTATTAACCAAACTCTGAGGTGAAGGACACGGTCCTGGCAACTGCCACGTCTGCCCCAAATGCCTGACACCAACTGCAAGTTTGGGAGTTTTCCAGAATCACCCCACCTGGATGTTCTACAATCCAGTTCAGTTCTGAAACTAACCATAGCAGTGCAGACCCCACAGGTTAAGGGCTCAATCCCACAAGACTGCACCCTTATCAGATGCCAATCACAGCTGGTGCCCCCCCCCCCCCAGGTTACCCACAACTTCCCTGTGACTTGGCTACAAATCAGAGGTTCCCATGGCCCCATGCTTAGGTTCAATCATTTGCCAGAGCAGCTGTCAGAACTCAGGAAAACAGTTTACTTATTATTGCCACTTTATGACAAGGCATGTGTTAAAGGCTACAGATGACTTCTCAGATGAAGAGATCCATAGTGTGAGATCTGGAAGCGTTCTCAGTGCAGGAACTTCTGTCCCTTTGGAGCTGGATACACCATCCTTCTGGCCAGAAGATGTGCTCGTCAACCCAGAGACTCTCCGAACTCTGTAGTTCAGGGATTTTTATGGAGGATTCATCACATAACCATGATTGATTACTATCTCACTTTCCAACCTCTCTCCTGTCTCTAGAGAACGAAAGGTAGGACTGAAAATTCCAAGCTTCTCTTCACGGGTTGGCCTTTGTGGTGACCAGCCCTCATCTAGAAGCCACAAGGAGTCACCTCATTAGAAGAAAAGATGCTCCTGTCACCTAGGAAATTCCAAGGGATTAGGAGCCCCATGTCAGGAACTGGGGTCAAAGGCAAAATATTGGCACGAACCAGAGGCAGAGACATTTTATATATATTTCTTATTATCTCTCACACGCTCAGGCTCAACAACTCATTAGGAAGTCTTGCAGAACTCAATAAAAATGGGTGCACCCACAATCATATTTATTACAGGGAAAGGATGCAAATTGGGACCAGTGAAAGGAAGACACTCATAGGACAGAGACAAGGAGGGTTCCAAACCCAAATCTTTCATCATCCTGCAATGCGTCACCTGTGACGCTTAGTCAAGCTTGATATGCGGGGTTCGTATTGAGGCTTCGTTACATAGTCATGATTGCTTGATTGCCTATGATTGAACTCAGTCTCTGTGTCAGCTGATACCTCAAGACCAAAAGCAGTCCACCCTCTAATGATACGGTCGGCCTTTCTGGCATTTGCCAGTCTCCACCCTAAGATTATCAAATGTGGTCCCCCCCCCACCGACCCTGAGTCATGTTGTGGGATAAACCAGCAAGTAGGGTCCTAGGGGGCCCACCATGAAGAACAAGCATTCTCGTGTAGAGCCAAGGACAAAGGCCAGATGTCTATTTTGGTAGGGCCAAGTTCTTTACTCCTCCAGGGCTAACAGTGGAAAAGCCACGGGAGCCACATGGGTGTCTACCTGCCTTATTGAATAACTTCCAGCCCCTTAGCCCACTCCTTATCCTCTTTAAAGGGTCAAGTTTATTCTAGGTAGAGTATTGATACAGAACTGTTGCTTTTACTCAGTATGTATTTATTTAAGACAATATTAAAATCCTTATGAAGTCCCACAACTGACGTGTTCTGGCACATTAGATTCGTTTTAGCTCGTATTTAATGGTGCTTTCCATCTCATAAGCCCTGTATTTAATGTTCTGAAAGGAATTCACATTTCCTTCAGTTTCCTGCTTTTGAGGACGGTGTTTGCCACCACAAAGTGAGTCACTGGTAGCTCTTTCTGTTGACAGGGGGAGGGCTTGTCCAGATCCAACACAGGTGCTTTCCAAACAAAACATTTTAGTGAATGACAGTTCTTTTCTACAGTGCTCCGTGTGATTTGAAAAGTAGAAGAAATTGCTCTAAGTTTCGTAATGTAACATTTTATTTGGGTCTGTCTTGCCAGTGCTTTCAATATCTTAAAAGTGGCCTGAAAGAGATTTAAAACATTTCTACCCATTACGGGCAACAGGAGAGAAATCCATTGTGAATGGAGATGCTAAGTCCAAATGTTTTGTCTGTAACACGGCTCTTGTTGTCTCCAAAGTGGTTTCTCTGTTAAGAGGAGGTTGTAATGGGCATCCACGCATAACCATTTGCATCTTCGAACACATCAATGGCTCACATATTCGCAGGTGGTGATAGACTGATTCGTGCGTGTCTGCGCAATTTGGCGCGTTCGGCCGCGTGCTTGAGGAGGTGGGTGTATTTCACAGAAGCAGGTTGGGCAATAAATTTTGAAACTTCATCCTCGTCTTTGGATAGAGTAATAAAAGTTTGTAGGCTTAAGAAAGCAATATTCCCTGGAACCGCAGTACACGGGGACGATGAAACTCAGCTGAAACGTACGGTAATCTCCAAGGCCTACCCAAGCTCAAGAGGTGCAAAGTAACAGCCATAAAGCAAAATTTAACACCTGCCTCACTAAAAGTCATTTTCGGCCTCTGACCGATTTCACACAGCATTAGGAAATATGACTAATGCCAAGGCCTGACTCCCTGGGGGAGCTTACGAAGGAGCGTGTCAGGAAGAAAAGTGATGGCTCGTTGTTACCTGAAGCAATGAGAGGTCAGCGCTGGTATCACAGGGTCCCAAAGTCTCCCCAACAGGAGCTCGCTTGCCCTTCTCTTAGATCCTATCTGCTTTACAAAATAAGAATTGCAGCCATCGGTAGGAACTTGGGACCTCCGCAGGTCAGGAGGGCTCCACGACATAGATCGAGAATCTTCCTTTCGGTGGAGTTTGGTTTAGGATGTAAGAAAGTCGACTCTTTCCCGTGACATAATGCTGGCGTGGTGCAATTTACTGCCGCTGAGGACATCCCCATACGACAGGCGAAGAGAGGCAAACCAACACTCACATTAACCAAGCCCACATCGCTATCCAAAGAATCTGAGAAGCACATCTAGGCAAACTCGGGCACTCGTGCCCACACTTCTCCCAAAGCTCCTTACCCAAAGGCTGGAAGAGTTAATTAGATTTTAGTCTTTTTCTGGCTCAGTCAGATATTATGCTGGGTTCTGGCACTCGGGGTCCCCTGCTTTTTTTTTTGTTTGTTTTTTAATTCTGTTTTTATTTTCCAGACATAAGCTTTCAGATACAGAATTTGTTCTGTGTCCAGCTTGACTATCTCTTTCGGTTCCCGCACCATCGATTAGCCCCACCTTTGATGATGGTAGACATGGTCGCACATGACTATCAGCTTTGGTTAATGTCCTTGCCTTATCGTAGGATCATTGCCGTGACAGGAACGTCAGCGATGGGTGATTTCCACTGAACAATGACTTCTCGACTGTGGCTATGCAGGCAGAGCAAAGACGAAAGATGAGCAATTATCCAGTGGATGTGATCCATGCTGACAGCCGATCTGGATAATTCAAATAGAAACAACTTCCTTTGCCTCCCTGGCAGGTTTGGGGCTTGATTTAGTGAGATCGTTGTTTAACTTTCTTTGCCTGTGGAAATGCAGTACATGTGTTTGCTGGTTAAGTGAGGGTTTGGGGGTTATAACCACAGCATCTGTTAATTTGACATTCAGGTTTCACTCTGGTTTGGAAGCCTTTGTGCCCCAAATTTAAAAGCGGCAATACGTGCCTAACTCCCAGCTGTCTGGAAACTCAGACTGCATATGCTTCTTGGTTTTCTAATCTGCCCAGAGAAATAAAACCATCACCTGAGCCAAAGAGTAGTTTGCCTAATTGGATTTTTTTTTTTTTTTAATTTGAGAGATACACAAAGTGTATTCTAATGTCGCAATTGTCTGAGTGACATTGTGAGCTGAGCCAGACCACTTACCTAGACTCGAAGATTTACATTTTGATGATGTTTTTCAAGTGCTGTTTTATCTAGAGGAAAAAAGAAATAATTTAAAGCAGCTGCAGAATTCCTTGTACATCTGCCGGAAGTCCTTCCTTCTGCCCCGGGCAGCACAGCATAATGGATAGGGCACGAGTTTTAGAGTCTATCTGACCCGGTTCACAGTCCCAGTTCCAAAACTCATCAGCTGTGTTATCTTGAGCAAGGTACCTAAAATTTTCAAGCATCAGTTGCCTTATTTATAAAACGGGGGTGACAATCATCCCGATAACTTCCAGCCGCGATGAGGATTGAAGGTGATTCATTCAGTAAGCATTTGCTGAGTGCCTACTGTGTGTCAGGCACTGTTATAGGCTCGGGGAAAGCAGCAGTGACCCAAAGAGCTGGTATCATAGCCTTTGTGGAACTGATAACCTAGGGGGAGGAGACAGACAAAACCAAGATTCACAAGAAAAATAAATAGGTGCGGTGGTGACGAGAGGTCTGGAAGAAACATAAAATATAGAACAGAACGTGAGTCGGGGGGAAAAAAGGTGGTATGCGGGAAGAGATGTCAGAGAAGCCTCCCTTAACATGGCGATGCCTGAAGAACGGAGAGGGCAGGTCATGGGGACGTTTGGGAGAAGAATGGTATGAGCTGAATTGTGTCCCCCCAAAAGATATGCTGAGGTCCTAGAGCTAAGTAACGCAAGACCATGACCTTATTTGGAAATAAGGTCTTCATCGAGGCAATCAAGTTGAAATGAGGTCATTAGGGTAGCCCTGATCGAGTACGACTGGGCAATATGGACCCACAGACCCACGAGGAGGGATGACCGTGTAAAGACACCGGAAGAAAATGGCATGTGACTGGACTGCTGCGTCCACAAGTCAGAGAATACAAAGGCTTGCTGGAAAGTGACGGAAGCACACTGCCGTGTCAGAGGGACCAGGGTGCTGCCAACGAAGCCTTGACGTTGGACTTCGAGCCCCCACGACTGTGAGGCAATTTGTTTCCGTTGCGTTAAGCCTCTCAGTTGTTGGCTCTCTGCCACAGCAGGCCTTGGGAAGGTGATGTAAAGAATGCCGGGGCTGAGGGATCAGCAAATACGATGGCCCCGAGTCAGCAGTACAGCAGACCACGTGGGCAACGGCAAAGAGGCCGGTGTGCTGGCGAGGTCTGAGCCAGGGAAGCAGCGGTGGAAAATGAGGTGATAGAAGCAAGGGGGTGCAGGCTGTGGGTGGTCCTTCAGACCACCCTCAGGCCTGTGTCTTTCCTCCGCATGGTAGGGAAAACCATCAGAGGGCTTTGAACCCAGAGGGAACATGACCTCACTCCCGTTATAAAATTATGCATGTAGGGGCGCCTGGGCGGCTCAGTCAGTTGCGCGTCCGACTTCGGCTCAGGTCACGATCTCGCGGTCCGTGAGTTCGAGCCCCGCGTCGGGCTCTGTGCTGACAGCTCGGAACCTGGAGCCTGCTTCGGATTCTGGGTCTCCCTCTCTCTCTCTGCCCCTCCCCTGCTCATGCTCTGTCTCTCTCTGTCTCAAAAATAAATTTAAAAAATTAAAAAAAAAAAATAGAATGATGTATGTAAAGTGCCTCCTGATTGTTTTTACTCCTCCAGCCCACTTCACTTCTGATAAATTCTTGTCGAGCGGTGGGTGGGGAAGGCAGGGTTTTCAGCATTTATTATTTATGCAGCTGCTCCTGTGCTATGTGCCGTTGAGAACTCGCACTCACGCTGATTGCCATCCTTCGGCGTTTACAGTGACAGCTTCTCTTTACCTGCACCCCCCAAATGCCATTTATCCGGGGCTGATGCACTCAACGGTGATCCATTTGGATATATCTGTTCGTTTTGTCTTGATTCTGCTTTGCTGCAGAAAGATAATGAGCCTCCACCGGTTCCCACACGGCTAGTTGACCATTCGCTGAGAAAGAAACAAAAGTTTCAGAAGGCAAAATCAAAGCACGGTCTCTGAAGGATCTTCCGTTGCTGGAGATGTCTGGCTTACCGTCGAGCGAGCGATTTGAAGGAGAAGCGCCGATAAAAAAGAAGGCCTAGCTTACAACGTAAAATGGCATAGTGGGGTTGACTGCAGGGGGTAGGGCAGGGTAATGAGGGCTGGGACGTGGCTTCATTCATTCAGTCTGTATTTACTGAACGCACGCTACATGTCAGTCACTGGATAAAAGCCCAGCGGTTAAAAAGCTAGCAAAATTGGGCCATCCACAGGATAATTCCCAGCGAGTATGAACAGAAACAAAACAACCCAGAGGAGGAGACATATTCAGTTCTGCTCTGGGATTGGAGAAAAACACGAGGCAGGAGGAACACAGAACCCGGACAACGTATGATAAGGGACCGGTAGTAAGTAGCTCAGGTCCGGCAGCCAGCAAGAGGGTTGTCAGAAAGAAGAAATGTCTAAAATTGAGATGGGGTATGCGACATGTGAGCAGAACATGCCGCAGGGAATTCTAGGAAGTGCTGGACAATCCAGAGGAACAGGTAGGACATACGGAAAATCCGCTCATCGCAGCAGAGCCCAGACAGGGTTGGGATTCAGGGGAGCCACTCTTCCATGGAAGCCTT
The DNA here is from genome assembly GCF_007474595.2 of Lynx canadensis. NCBI lineage: Eukaryota > Metazoa > Chordata > Mammalia > Carnivora > Felidae > Lynx > Lynx canadensis. The sequence continues at coordinate 33,888,341 of NC_044319.2, forward strand.
GGATTGGGGGCGGGGTGGGCAAGTAGTGAGTTAAGCGACTCATAAGAACACGTAGGACATGGTCCTAAGGTGATGCGTATTCCGCTGGTTAACAGAGGAGCATTTCAACATGGAAACAGGATGGAGAGGCCATTAAAAATACATAAGCATGGGGGCGCCTGGGTGGCTCAGTTGGTTGAGCGTCCGACTTCGGCCCAGGTCATGATCTCGCGGGTCCGTGAGTTTGAGCCCCGCGTCGGGCTCGGTGCTGACAGCTCCGAGCCTGGAGCCTGTTTCCGATTCTGTGTCTCCCTCTCTCTCTGCCCCTCCCCCGTTCATGCTCTGTCTCTCTCTGTCTCAAAAATAAATAAACATTAAAAAAAATTAAAAAAAAAAAACATAAGCATGACATGGGCTCAGGTTTTGGAAACACAGCAGCTTCCCAGGTATGACGCTGCGGGGGAAAAGGTCAAGGCCAAACTTAAGAGTATGAAAGGTGGCGCGCGAAGGCCAGATGCACCCAAAGCCTGCAGGGGGAGTGAGTTTGCTCCCGAGCTGCGAAGAGCTTGCTTAGCTGTGAGGAGAACGAGGCTATGAGAACCCACGAGGCACTGAATCCGCATGAGACTTCTTGCCTCACCTGGCAATTGCTGGCTATGCCACACCATCCCCATGAAGGAGACACGAAAACTCTACCTATCACCATGGACCAGGACTGTTGGCCAGGAACCTCTGCCCCTGCCCCCACAAGCCACCTAATGTGGCAGATGCGTCACGTGAAGCAATTTCCTATCGTCCTAGTGAAACAGAGCGAGGACATCACAGAGGCTGCGATGGGCGGGACCTCGGACACAATTTATTGCTCGTGCTTCATTTCACATCAGAGATCTAGAAGTGTATTACTTGGATAAACATTTTGTTTTTCTTAAAGAAAAAAAAACCCAGCTGCACTTCTTGTCTGGTCCTGTGTCTTGATTTTAGATTTCTCTCTTCTTCAGACGACTGAGAGGAGAAAGAAGAGCCTTTTTGATATAATCACTATAATTTAAACGACTTCTTGGTTTTCTTTCTGGTACGAGGAACAATTCTGGAAAGTAGAGTCTCGCATGCATGAGCACTGTTAGTAACAAACACCTCAAGAGAATGAACCAGGGGCGCCTGGGTGGCTCCGTCGGTTTGAGCGTCCGACTTTGGTTCAGGTCATGATCCCGCGGTTTGTGAGTCGAGCCCCGCGTCGGGCTCTGTGCTGACAACTCAGAGCCTGGAGCCTGCTTCGGATTCTGTGTCCCCCCCCTCTCCGCCCCACCCCTGCTTGTGCTCTGTCTCTCTCTGTCTTTCAAAAATGAGCAAACATAAAAAAAATTTAAAAGAAAGAGAAGGAACTAGAAATATTGGTCTCTCTTGGACACCACTGGAAATTCCATCTGCACTTCACGTCATTTCTTCTGTGTGGGTGACCATTATCTTCATCCTAAACAGGGGCACGCAAAAGACTTTCTTTCCTTATCCCTTCACACAAAATGTCTAAGCCTCTGATGCATGCTTTGAAGTCAAGGTGCCCGTGTTGAGTCCTGACTCTATCACTTATCAGCAATGTAACCTGCGACAGGTGACTTTGCCTCGTGCCTCAGTTTTCTTATCTGTGAAATAGACTATATATTATGATGTTGGATAGGATGGAACAAGTTAATACTTGTAAAATTTCTGCAACAATGCTTGGCACCTAGTAAGCACTCAATAATTATCTGCTGTCAATATTACTTTTATTCCTTTTATATGTGGCCTTTCATGAGTGACTGGGGGCAGGTCACCGAAGCCATCTGGGAATCATTGCTCCAAATGCATGGTTTGAAAAAAAAAAACAAAAAACAAAAAAAACCGGATCTGAAGCCTTTTCTGATGCTGAGTTTCTAAAGTTCTTTCTCACAATGTTGCCATAAAAGTAAAATCAATAGTTACATTTTCACATTGACTGCAACATTTCTGGAAAACCATGCTTTTGGGGTTTAAAGATGATGTCACTGATAATTGGAAAACTATCTCATTTTCATGAATGATCTTCCCCATTTGCTCCTTATTGCTCATAAATTGAAAAAGTTGTCTTGAACTTCTGCTTCACGAAATGTGAACATTAGTGAAGAAATGCAGATCTAAAGAATGAAGACCGTTATCGCTTCTGTTGTCTTTTCTGGCTTCATTGCGTAGGTGTTCTCTTCTGCTGGCGAGGAGACTCCAGCTCCCTCTGACCCTGACCTTTGCGTAGTATTTATTGGATTAGAGAAAAACAATTCACAGAGTCATAAAGATATCTGTGCATGCATTTATTATACACAGAACTGTGCTTTATTTTGGAAAATCTGTCCCAAACCTGCTCAGGCAAATCAGCAAGAACCAGGTCACTGCAGACTTCGCTGAGTGCCCTACAGATGTCTCTCGCTTTAGCTGGGATGGCAGTGATGGGATAAAGAGAAAAAGAGAGGAATTTATACAGAGCAGGGACACTTCAGCGGCTCTGTGCAGATACAATAAAATATTCAACGTGATCTTGGGTTGGCTAGTCAGGTAGAGAGGACGCATCAAGGTTTAATGGAGACGGACCTTCATCCCCGGGGCTGGACTATCTCCCCTCCCTCTACCCCCTGCCATGACTGCCCCTTTCCTTCCCACCCCACCCCACCCCACCCCCGCCCCCTTTCCCTTTCTCCCTTCCTCAGCCTCCCCTATTGCCTTCCTATCTCCTTGGTCTCCTTCTTCCTTTTGAAAAACCCCATAGATTCAAACTTCTCTGTCCCCAGTGACACGACCCCAGGCCAGGATCTCTGTACCTCATGTCTCGATCCCTACCACCATCTCTGAACACCTTGGCCGTCACAAACCCAACCTACATAAAGCTTCCAAAAATATTTATCCTCCATTCTGTTTTCATTTAGTCACTTAGGTGATGAATCTCAGAGATTGGCTCTTACTTACAGTTCAGATCAACATTTTTCCTACCATTTCCAGCTCTCTATCAACTGGCCTCCAAATAACCTACCCCAGAGGAATTCTGCAAGCCAGGTTCCCCCATATAGCAAGATTCATCTCTCAGTGCTCAGCAAATATGTGTCCCTTGCCTCACACACCATTTCTCAGCTACATATTCCCACACCTGCTTGTTTTCCCCTTTTTGGGTAACATCCCACTTCCCATTTTTCATCCACGTAAGTTAATTTCTTTAAGCTGAAGAGACTCCTTCTCTGAGAATTCTTTCCTGTTTGCTTTAACCAATGATCGCTTTGTTTTTAAACATTTGGAAGACTTTACTAGTTTGAGGCATCAGACCTGGATAGTTCTTAAATAAGGAGGTTTTAAATTCTTATTTTAACTTATTTTATTTATTTTACTTTATTTTATTTTATAGAGACAGGGCGTACTGGGGAGAGGAGCAGAGAGAGGGAGAGAGAGAATCTCAAGCACGCTTAGCAGAGACCCCCACGCAAGGCTTGATCCCATGACCATGAGATTGTGACCTGAGCCAAGATCAAGAGTTGGACGCTCAGCCGACTGAGCCACCCAGGCGCCTCAACAAGGAGGTTTTAATTATGAGTTCGAATTCCCATATAAATGCAGAAGTTTTCAGATTTTCCATTTCTTTTTGGGTTACCTTTGATAAAACATTTTTCTACAAATATGTTCATTTTTTACACATATATTTAAGTCAAATAATTTTTTTTACAATATCCTCTATTGAATTGGTATTGATAACCCCCTTTTTTTCTTCTTATTAGTAACTTGTACTTTTAAAAATTTTAATCGGTTTTTTTTGGGGCGCCTGGGTGGCTTAGTCGGTTAAGCGTCCGACTTCGGCTCAGCTCATGATCTCACGGTCCGTGAGCTCGAGCCCCGCGTCAGGCTCTGTGCTGACAGCTTAGTGCCTGGAGCCTGGTTCGGATTCTGTGTCTCCCTCTCTTTCTGACCCTCCCCGTTCATGCGCTATCTCTCTGTGTCTCAAAAATAAATAAACGTTAAGAAAAAAAATTTAAAAAAAATTTAATCAGTTTTTATTAGAAAATTTCCAAACGTTATTTGTCTTCTCAAAAACGTGCTTTTGCCTGACTATGCAGTTTTTCCCCAAAGAAGACTTCCAGATGGCCGAAGGATACGTGAACAGTTGTTCAACGTCACTGATCATCAGGCGAAAGCAAATCAAACCCACGCATGATAACCTCACCTCACACCAATCAGAATGGCTGGTACCAAACGGACAAGAATAAAAAGCGTGGGCAAGGATGCAGAGAACAGGAGACCCTCGTGCCCTGTTGGTGGGAATATGAATGGGTACAGCTACAACGCAAAACAGTACGGAGGTTTCTCAAAAAATTAAAAATAAAGCTCCAGTCATTGGAGCTTTAAAGGTCCAGTCGATGGACCCAGTCATTCCATTTCGGGGTATTTACCTGGAGAAAACACAAACACTAATTCAAGGGATATAGGCATCTGTATGTTTATTGCAGCACTATGTCCAACAGCCAAGATGTGGAAGCAACATTAAGTGTCCACTGACAGACGCATGGCTAAGAATAGCCCTGTCTATGCACACGGCGGAATATTACGCAGTCACGACAAAGAACAAAGTCTTGACACTTGTGACAACACGAACGGGCCCAGCGTGTATTATGCTAATTGAAGGAAGTCGCAGAGAAAAAGACGACTACGCTATGATTTCACTCACGTGTGGACCCTAAACAACAAAATGAACTAACGGAACAGAAACAGAATCATAAACGCGGAGAACCAACTGGCGAGTGCCAGAAGACAGAGGGTGGGGGGATGGGCGAAATAGGTGAAGGGGACGAAGAGGTGCGAAGTTCCGGTTATAAAATAAGTAAGTCACGGAAACCAGAGGTACAGCCTAGGGGACATGATTAATAATACTGTCATCACTTTGCGTGGTGACTACATTTACCACGGTGAGCATGTCATAATGTATGAAATTGTTGAATCGGGATATTCAGTACATCTGAAACGAATGAGATATTGTATGTCAACCATATCTCAATACAAAAAGAACAAACTTGGGGGCGCCTGGGCGGCGCAGTCGGTTAAGCGTCCGACTTCAGCCAGGTCACGATCTCGCGGTCCGTGAGTTCGAGCCCCGCGTCGGGCTCTGGGCTGATAGCTCGGAGCCTGGAGCCTGTTTCTGATTCTGTGTCTCCCTCTCTCTCTGCCCCTCCCCCGTTCATGCTCTGTCTCTCTCTGTCCCAAAAATAAATAAAAAACATTGAAAAAAAATTTTTTTAAAAAAAGAACAAACTTGGCTCTGCTGATTTTCTTGATTGTATATTGTTTTCTATTTTAAAATGTCTACTCTCATTTCCATCCATCTCCTTTCTTTGGTTTAAGGTACTGCCATTTTTGTCTAGCTTTCTAAGAAAGTACTCAAGTACTTAAAAAATTAATGTTTGGCCTTTGGTCTTTTCTCGTGTATACGTTTAAAGCAATACAGTTCCCTTTAAGATTGGCTTTCGCTGTACCTCACAAATCTGGGGTTATTTTATTGTATTTTCATTCCCGTATGATTAATATACAGTGTTATATTAGTCTCAGGGGTCCGATACAGTAATTCAACAGTTGTATGCATTTCTCAGTGTTCATCACGATAAATGTACTCTTAATCCCTTTCACCTACTTCCCCTGTCCTCTCACCCACGTCCCCTCTGGTAACCATCAGTTTGTTCCTTACAGTTAAGAGGGTATTATTTATTTTTATCTATCATTCAGTTCAAAATATTTTCTAATGTCCATTATGACTTCTTTTTTCTTTCGACCAAAGGGTTGTTTATAAGTCTATTGCTGGATTGGGAGGTAGGAAAGGGAAGCTGTATGGAATTGTTGGCTAACAAATGCTCAAGGGAAGTAAACAAATGGAAAATAGAGTCTAGAGGTGAAGACGGAGATCAGAGCTAGAGATAAAGACCACGGTTTTCCTCAGCAAAGAGGTGGCCATGAAATCTTGTAAGTAGATGAATAACCAAGGAAGTACCTCGTGAGAGTAGAAGGCCCAGAAAAGACCATTAAGGACCAGGAGGAAAAGGAAGGCTAACCTCAGTGTAGACTGAAAAAACAAACAAAAGGAAACAAAACAGAACAAAAACGTGCATAGGAAAGTGCTGTGCAACCCATCAAGGCAGGAAAGTGGCAGGAAGAAGAAAGAAAGGGCCGTGTACTTTACCACCAAATGTGCCTGCAAAGGGGCGAGGAAATATGGCGGTGTCTAAAGAGGACATGGGGCTGATGAAAGCCTTTTTGAAGAGACTGAAGTCTTGAGTGTCTGTGACCGTATTCATGGCACAGCATCTCTGAGGCTAACAATAGTCAACAAGATCCTCAATATAGCAGGAGGTAAGTACTCTGCGCACAAAAAGGGGCACCTCTTTCTCTACAGCCAAGCAGGAGACAGGCAGAGGGAGTGAGTACAAACTCATACATATGTCGGTTTGGGGGGCGGGAAGTTGAGGGGCTTCTCCTAGTGTCTTGTGCGTTACATCTTCACGGATAGAATTCTTGTGGTAATTGTGGAGGAAAAAGAAAAGTGTTCCACATTTAAATCCTGGTTCACTTTCAGAGATTAATAACAATAATAATGGAAATCTGGGAGGCCTGTGACTTTCCTCCTTTTCTTTAGTTATTCCTCACATCCCTCTCTGGAAAGTTTCCAGAGAGGGGCTGTGAAAGCTGGCAGATGGACAAGGGTTCTCAAAGTGTGGTCCCTGGACCAGTCGTGTCAGCGTCACCTGCTGATCATCAGAAATGGAAATCAGAGGGGCGCCTGGGTGGCACAGTCGGTTAAGCGTCCGACTTCAGCCAGGTCACGATCTCGCGGTCCGTGAGTTCGAGCCCTGCGTCGGGCTCTGGGCTGACGGCTCAGAGCCTGGAGCCTGTTTCCGATTCTGTGTCTCCCTTCTCTCTCTGCCCCTCCCCCATTCATGCTCTGTCTCTCTCTGTCCCAAAAAAAAAAAATAAATAAATAAAATAAAAAATAAATGTTGAAAAAAAGAAATGGAAATCAGAATGCCCCATCCAAACCTACTGAGCAACCCGGGAGGTGGGGCCTTGTATTACTCATCTAGTTTTTGTGTAACAGTTTGCCTTGTATTTAGTGGTTGAGACAGAAATTTATTGTCTCAGAGTTTATGGAGGCCAGAAGACTGAAATCAAGGTGTTGGGGGTCAGGCAACCTCCAATCTTTGCTTGATTTTTTCCAGCTTCTGGGATGCAGGCTTCTTCAGCTTGTGGGAGTATAACTCCAATATGTGTCTCACCTTCCCAGGGCCTTGTCTCTTGTGTCTCTTTGTCCCAAATCTCCCTTGAACCTTTCCATTACGAAGACATCTATCATTGGATTAAGAGCCCACCCTAAACTCACGCTGATCTCATCTCAATTACCCTTCGCTTAATTATACCTGCAAAAACCCAATTTCCCCAAAAGGGGTTGCATTCACAAGTTTGGGGGCTAAAACTTGGGCATATCTTGTAAGGGACCATTATTCAACCTACTCCAAGGCCCCTGATCTGCTTTAAGGTGAGCCAGAGCAGTGGTGCTCACCTTGGCTACACAAGAATCACCTATAGAATTTTAAGATCCCTACAAAATTGCATCAGAATTTTTGAGAATGGAACCCGGAGTTTGACCAGATGATGACAATGTCAGTCAAGTTGGAAAACCAATGGTACAGAGGAAAGAATAACTGACGGGTTACAATGCTGCCTCTTTGTCTTACCACGAGAGCCTACTCTTCTATAAATGGAGGTCACCATACCTATCTCATATTATTACATGTTATCGTGACCCTTAATAAATTCTCTATGTCGAGCACTTGGAGTTTTAGGCCATTGTATGACTCTTGACCTTCACTCACCATTGACCTGTTTAATGAAGCACCAAAAAATGACTTTCTGCTGAGAATTTGGGCCCTGCCTGTAGTCCTTCCTTGGCTCCCCTCTGAGGCAGGTAGCAGGATCCCCTTTTAAGCATGCTCCTTACGTGCCCCTCGGCTTTCAGGAAGGAAGTGAGCCCTTCCTGCTCCAGTCCAATGATCTCTCATGTCATGGGGTTTTAATAGCCAACAGGCCACACAGAATATCTGGATTCTTGGAGTTTCCAGGAAGTACGATCTTGACTTTCTACCCACGTCACCATTTATCAACACTTCAGATGAACAAAATAATTTTCCAGGAAGATTGCATGAAAGACTGAGATTCCAGATGTTTTCAGCCTCTTTCATTCAATACAAAAAAAGAAAATTGCTTATTGAGCCTCTGAACATCAAAAACTGAAGATATTGTGATGATTTAGTCATCCCTTGGCTGGGAGTCTAGTCAGGAAGACAAAACACAACCAAGTCCTATCACAAAGAAATGTAAAAATGCAACCGTGGCCAATGCCACAGATCCTTGAGGGAGGCTTACACCATACTACAACCTATAACAAGATCGACAGTCAGAGAGGTCAAGGGGAGGGCTCTCTTGAGCAGATCCTTAGCTGAGATGTCAAGCATGACATAGGAATTACCCATGCGAAGGAGAGAGGGGGGAGCATTCAGGCAAAAGGAAAAGCAAAAAGATGTGTGGCGAGAGTATGTTCCCTCCACCCGGTCCTTCCCTTCCCTTCCCTTCCCTTCCCTTCCCTTCCCTTCCCTTCCCTTCCCTTCCCTTCCTTCTTCCTTTCCTTCCTTCCCTTTCCTTTCCTTCCTTCTTCCTTCCCTTCCCTTCCTTCTTCCTTCCCTTCCCTTCCCTTCCTTCTTATCTTCCTCTTCCTTATCATCTCATGGTGCCAGATGGTTACCAACAGCTCGGAACATGGGTGTCCACATTCAAGTCAGGAAAGAGGGGAGAAAGGGTCAATTAGCCTTGTCTGTCCCTTTCATAAGAAATTCAAAGTCTTTCCCAGAAGCCTCCCAGCAAACTTCCCTTATATTCCTTGGGAAACATGCTCATAACTTAGGTCATTCACTGACAGAGAGGAGTGAGATAACAGGATTGGCCTAAATCAAGAGAACTCTCTCTTTGATACCAAGGTCAAATATGAGATTTCTGGGCGGAGAGGCCGTCGCTGTGGGACTGCTGTGTAGGCGATCGAAAGTGTGTGTCCCAGAGACTACAGCAGCAGAGTCCAAGTGGAAGATAGAAAGCAGGCTTTGGGTGATAGTAAGGCAGTGAGAGTGGCAGGGCTCAGTGACTAATTTACCCACGGGGCTAAGAGTGAGGGGTCTTGTGGTTGAGCAAGAAGCCACATGAATGAAGGGTTGTGTAGAGAAGAAGTATGGCTCTTTCCGAGAGCACAGTTGTCTCAGCCCGAACACTGATCACGTTAATTTCGATGGGTGTCCTGTTTTAGGCAAGTTCTCCAGAGAAAGAGAATATTTATATGAGCAATTGGCTCCTGTGATTGGAGGCTAGAAGTCCCACAGTGTGATATCCGCCAGGGGACGTCCAGGAGAGACCATCTGTAGTCCTCAGTCCAAGTTCGAAGGCCTGAGGGCCCGGGGAACCAGGAGTGAAAAATCCCAGTCCCAGGACAGGAGAAAATAAGATGGGATGTTCCACTCACGAGTGAGGCAGGAGAAAAAGGGGTGGACTCTTCTTTGTTCTACCTTCTATTCTATTCAGACCCTCGGGAGAGTGGGGCAGTTTCCCACGCTGGGAAGGGCAATCTACGTTACTGAATCCGCTGATTTCACCCTGAAACAACCTCACAGACACATCCAGAAATAATGTTTAATCTGGGCACCCCGTGGCCCCGTCAAGTTGACACACACAAACCATCTCAGTGGCTGTCCTGCCCCTTGCAGGATGTTCAGCAGCATCTCTGGCCTCTACCCACAAGCTGCCTGTATCACCTGCCCGGTAGCGACAGGGTCTCCAGATTTTGCTGAATATCTCTTGGAAGGAAAAGTTATCTCCGGTGACAGCCACTGCCTCAGAGAACTCTTCCTCCTGAATATGGCTTTGAGATGTGATCACAGGGACAGGACCAGAGAGAGAAACGTGGGTGTCTAGGGCACAAATTTTCAAGACGCACTGGCACCATCCTGAGATTTAACGCCCTCTTGACTTTTGTGGCCTAGGAGCCTCACGCACCTCTGCCTAGCTCTGCCTGGGTGGTGTCAGCCTCTATTTCAACAAGAAAAAAAAAACCCGGCTCTCCTTATCATTGGTTCTCGGTGTCGATGGTATTGTCCTTCATGCGATACGCAGTGACCTGTTGATAAGAAGCCCCAGGAGAATTCCTGCCTATTTTCTTGGTCAAAAGCAGGGACACGTGTTTCCTAAGCCACTGGTTTGCTTTCGTGTGAGGAATATGATGAACTGCCCAAGTTTCGCTTCCCTTTTTGCACCGGCTGTTATTGACTTGTTTCCCGTTTTCGTTCGGGCTGCTGTGAAACATGGGAGCCACGCCCGTGACTTCCACGGCAAGAACGCATGATAATGTTTCTAGCCTCATCCCTGACTAAATTCTAAATGCCTGCTTTTCCTTTTTGTTTTTGTCTCAATTTTGTTTTGGCTAATCTTACAGGTGATGTGTTGGTTGAAAATACTTTAGAGATGTTTGGCAGAGGTATCATTAAGGACCCAGCACAGGGTCCGGCCTCCAGCATGCATTTGGTGCACAGATGCTTCCTTCCTCCAGTACTGACATGAGAAGGAGAGACACTGCACAGGACAGACCTTTGCCAATGGCCAAATGCTCTGGAAGTAGAAGAGCCATATTTGGCGTCAGGATGGTCTCTGGGGACAAAGAAACAGAGACAGCTTGCGGCAGAAGGTTTTAAAGGTGCCTCCACTTCTCCAGGAAAACCGATCACATTCAGTGGTGGACTTCGGACCTGTGTCGTTGATCCAAACTCTGGGGGGTTTGAGAACGTTCGCAAAACCCAGTGCCCTACATCAGCCCCGAAAGCCGTTATTAGTCCGTGTTCAAGTTCCTGAAGTGCCACCCGCCTTCACAATGGGCACGCGTTGCGACTGCGGATTGCGTTCCGTATTTTCAAAGATAAGACGCAAGCGGAATGACAAAGAGGGATTAGTTAAGGAGCACTTGGAACCCTGAAAGCAATGGTTACATTAAGAGAGAACAATGAGCCCTGATCTGCAAAGACAGAGCTGAGCTGGGGGGCCGGGGCGGCTCTAAATAGCCTTTGCCTCTTGCCGTGAGATTACTGCATTTTCATCATAATTATTAAATCTTGGCAAGAGGCTCAGCAGCCTGTTACCCACCTCCCTGATGTCAGCCTGCTTCCCCACTCTGCAATTTTGAAACCTGGTCGGCAATTGCACCCTGAAGGGCAGTTCTAACAACGTTGCAGCAAACTTTCCCCCACTTGAAATCTTCAATTATATATGTACAGACTAATGGCAATCTACATCCTACCATTTTCTCCCTCTGTCTTTTTCCTTTCTGCCATATCATTACTTTCAACAAAATTAAGTTAGGGACATTAGTCCTCAGAGAAGCCAGGGGAATAATAACAGATGGGTTAGGGTACAGGAGATAAGGCAGAGAAAGGGCAGTTTGACTTGCTTTCAGAAAAGTTGGAGCCACACAAAGGGAAAGACACACGCACACAAAGATAACATCAAATTTGCAGGGAAAATTTCAGCTCCTGGTGAGCCGAGCTACTAGAAATCCCTGGGATATTGGATAGTCACCGATCCATGGGGGAAATGTACGGGGCAAGTAGAAATTATGTTTTGAAGAGTGCAGAGGATTGGAAAAAATAGAAGAGAGATGATAAAGTATTATTACTTCCCCCTAGCCTATTTAAATTCTTAGTTACATAAATAACAAAGATTTTGAATGAAAACAATTCCTGTGTGCCAGGGACACTAGGGAATGACATTTGAAGGATTCTGCAGAAATATGGCATCTGGGCTTCGTCAGAGCCCAGTGAAAGTCAGGCTCCAAGAGGCCTCCTTTGAAGGGCTTATTTAACTTCGTATGTTCTGGTGTTCGTACCGATTAGTCTCAAAAGTCAGGTCTGACTCTACTGCAGCGGAGAAAGTGCCTTGAACATAGTAGGTATTCAATATGTGTTCGCTGAATCGCGTTAACGTTTAGCGTACCTGTTTTTTTTAAATTTTTTTTATTTTACATTTATTTATTTTTGAGGGACAGAGAGACGGAGCACAAGTGGGGAGGGGCAGAGAGAGAAGGAGACAGAATCTGAAGCAAGCTCCAGCAGGCTCAGCCCAGAGCCCGACGCCGGGGCCCGAACTCACAAACCGCGAGATCATGACCTGAGCTGAAGTCAGACGCCTAACCGACTGAGCCGCCCAGGCGCCCCAAGCGTGCCTATGTTTTATGTTTTAAAACAAAACCGATGAATATGGGAGGAGGCCATTTGGAAACAATTATTAAAATAAATATATTCCAAGATTTCTCGAATCTTCTATATCTCAAGGGGGAATGATGAAACCAGTTTTATAGTTGAATATAGCTTTTCAAAATTTATAAAGAAACTTTTGTTTATTTGTCTTGGGTAATTTTTCACCACATTCCTATGTAAAAGGTGTTTGTTATCCACGTGAGGTAGTGGTAAGACCTCATTGCCGTTGGGCCGGGCTAGGAAATGCGTTTTAGCCAATAAGCTGTGAGAGGCAGTGACGAATTCATTCTGTTGGAGGCAATGAGATGACCTTGGGGGATTTTCTAGCCTCTCTTCCCGAATTCATTGACCAAGGAGGCCCTGTGTTCCACAGGATGGAGTCTTTATCCGCCAGGACTTTTAAGTTACCATATGGAGGAAAATTGCTCTAAAAAGTCACCCAGATCAAGCGCAGATATTTGTACGTAGGAATTAAAGCTTGGTTGTGTGAAACTACTTAGATCTCGGCCTGTTACAGAGCATTAGAAGACTAGCCTTATTAATACACTAAGCTTCATAAATGCGAAAACCGAGAACTATTTTATTTTATGGGTTGATTTATTGATTAACTGATTTTTTCCTGAGAACGGTTTTAAAATGCTCCGGAACGCATTGTAGGTAAGAGGCGAACTGGTATATAAACCCAGATATTGTCGAAAGCGTATCGACACAAAGGGAAACCCCCAGCCCTTCTGCGGGATGGAAGGGAAAACCGTATTTGGTCTCTTTTGGTATAAGGCTGGTGGCAGGATCCACTCTGGGCAGCGAGATCAAGCTAACACTTGTGAGGAACAGAACTGCTGCTTCTATTCTGAAGCCCAGGCTTGCAGAAAGGCAGGAGAGATAGTTACTTCCATGCTTTTCTTTTTTTCTTCTGCTTGAGAGCCCTTCCCACTGTATTCCTAAATAAGCTTTATTTCTATGAAAGAAAGCCCCACATCTCAGTGGCTCAACACAAAAGAAGTCTCTTCTTATGAACGTAACGTCCACTCAGTGGCGCTTGGGAGGCCAGCCTCAAGCAGTTATTCGGGAATTTGGGTTGATAGGATCCACCATCTGTAACACACACGGTTTCCAAGGTCACCTTGGGCACTGGCAGAAAGCCAGCGGACGGACGAAGAGCCAGTGTGGGCAACTGAGCTGGCCTTTATGGACCAAGTCTGGTAGTGGCACATACCAGTCTCTCATTCCATCAGCTAGAAGACCGTCATGGGGCTCTACTTGCCTGCCAGAGAGACTGGGCAGTGTTGTCTAGCTGGCTGTCTAGGAGGGATAGGAAATAATTGGGAAACAATAGTCTACACCACAGTCACAGGAGGGAAACAATAGTCTACACCACTGTCTACCACAGTCAATCCTTCTGGTCACCAAATAAGCTTCCATTCTTCTTCCCAAGCATTAAAACACTCATCCACCCCAACTCTAGCATCCATTCATCCTGGGGAGGCAACTCAGAGCCCCGTATAATCCCTCCCTCCGACCAAAGCTCAAGATCTTCAGAGGGTATTTAATCTTCTTCATCAAGCACCCCTTTGTTTCCAGAAATCTGAACCCAAAAGAGAAGCAAACTGCTCTCCCAAAATAATAGTGACGTAGGACAAAAAGCTGCAAAAAGTGTCCCGTTTAGGGAAGGGAAGAATAGAAGCAATGTAGCCGTCACTGGTTGCCTGCAGTTCGGACTCCTGCGCGGCAGGTGTCCAGAAGGCCCCTCCCTGGAGTCACGGACATTTCTCTGATTAGTTCTTAATTGCTCTCTGCTGAAGGAGCCACCTTGTGCACAGTCTCTGGAGCCCCTGGTGACACCCTCAGTAGCTCTTCCTTCAGGGCTGCATAGCTTATGAAGTCTGGTTTTTTTGCTTCTGTCTTTGTTTTTTTTTTTGTTGTTTGTTTGTTTTTGCTAGTGATGTCCAGGGGCCCAGGAGTTACTACCGGTTTCACACACTCAAAGAATTTTTGGTCTGGACTCATAGACCCTTGATCCCATACAATCACCTAAAATCTTCAGAGGTTTCTGATCTCTTTCCTTCTGATCAGTTCCTTTCACCAGAAAGCCAGCCCAAATGTATTATCTAGACTGTTCTCAATCTGTTTTATTTCTTACCTTCTTGTCTCGTACCTTTCTTTCGTACTTAATATCATTTACCCTGGGCCTGGAAAAATGCACGGGAAGGTGGCATTCTTTAACGTCATCTTTGCCACAAGGAAGACTCCTTTTGTTCAACGGACACGTTTTTGAAGGCTCTGCCGCTAAGTATCTTTCTGAATCATATCTTTTAAAAATGTGAGTTTACAGGTGCTAGGCTTTTCTAACCTTCCAAGGCCCCACCTTTCCGGTCTCTCTTTATTCCTATCCTTCTGAGAGGCTAAGAGAAAGTTACCAGGTGTACTCACAACTGCAAAGAAAAATCTTTCCCTTCCCCCGCAGTTCCCGAAACCAGCCAGGGCGTGCCCGGTCGTAGTCTGACATAAAGGCGGAACCATCAAGTTCTGCTGAATGGTTTGAAATAAAGGCGGGAACCAATCAAGTTCTGCTGAGCGTTCACATTTAAATGTCGCCTATAACAACTCTGTAACCTCAAAAAAAATCCCTAACTGTTTGTGCCTGTGTAGAAAAAACTGTAAGATCCTTGCTCGGGGCCTCTTGCGTCACCGGCGACGAGTGCTCGGAGGACCGGGTTCGAACCTGCAATAAACGACCCTTGCCGCTTGGCTTTGGCTCTGGACTCTGGTGGTTTGTTTTCGGGGGGGGTGGGGGGTCTCTCGAATCGGGCTATCACTTCTAATTGAAAAGCGGCCAATTGTTGTCCTGAAATGATTTCCCCTTACAATAGCTCTCCAATAATGAACAATCGTGACTACCCCTCTTTTCGATTCCTCCAGCCACTTTTCCTGGACTCACTGAAGCGCAAGTGGAAATCTTAGTCCCAGTTTTGCTCAAAATTTTGCTTCTAAGTAATAGGTCCACGGGTTCACCCTTCTCCATTATCAGTTTCTAGTCCCTGTCTTCAGTGACCAAGTCGGTGCCAAGTATATTTCGTAGTTGTTTTCATCCACTGTTATCTAGTTCTGATAACTGTTTCCTCTCGTCGATGTCTCAACACATACTCTTCACTCCTAAATAGGCACACCTGATAATCTTAACTGATTTTAATAGGTTTTCTCTTTTTGCAAAAATTCCAAGCGTGTGTGCCTGGGGGTTTTAGTCCACAGTTTGTTGAGGATCTAATGGCTAAAGGAGTCTCCACCGTCCTTGCTTCCAATGTTGCCATTGTCCTTCACATCCGCTGGTAAATTTTGGAGGAGCTGACGGGAAGTGGATATTTTTGGGAGCCCACCTTCAATGTCGGCATGCCTCCTTTCTGATCCCATTTCATTCTAGGCTAGGGTTTTGCAGAGTGGGTGAGCCACAAGAACAGGGACGCCTGAAAGCAAGGGCTAAAGTAAGCCCAGTGATTAGAGTGATGGAGCTTATCCTGGTCAGTAAGGGAATGAAGTCAGGAAGAGGCTGATGGGTGGTGGGAGCTAGTGGGGTTGAAGAACTTGTGATCTTGAGATCTAAGTGCATAAGTATAAATAATAAAGGGAGAAATGGAAATAAAGGAATGATGGTCAGAGAGCGAGATGTTGGAATTCATGTTTTCAAAGATGGGAGAGACCTATATGATAGTAAGATTCAAATTTGGTTCCAGAAAGGGGTTGCTGAAGCCTGGCTAAGTTGTCCTCGTTCTAATGTTTCAGTCCTTGTGAATCCAGCTCAGACGAGTACTGTGGTACAGAGGTTAAGCTAGAGAGTTCAATTTCAGCGATTAGTGGGGGGAAGCTCAAAGATTCTTCTTGGGCCTCTGTTTCTTTCTTTTTAAAAATTTTTTAATGTTTATTTTTGAAGGAGGAGAGAGAGAGAGAGAGAAAGAGAGCATGAGCAGTGGAGGGGTAGAGAGAGAGAGGGACACAATCCGAAGTAGGCTCCAGGCTCTGAGCTGTCAGCCCAGGGCCCGACGCGGCGCTCAAACCCATGAACCGTGAGATCATGACCTGGGCTGAAGTTGGACGATTAACCGAGGTGCCCCTTGAGCCTTCTGTTTCTTAAAAACAATCAGCCTGACATAACCACATGCCAGTGAGGCACATTTTGGGATGGCAAATGTTGTCCTACAACTGTAATGCTTACTAGCTTGGTGTCCTTCAGGATGGTAATCTCTCTCAACATCCTCTGCTCCTCTATAACATGATAGTATGAATCTTTTCTCCTTCATAGGGCTGTTTTTAGAATCAAGGAGTTAATATGCATAAAGTGCTCCATACACTCTTGCCCATAGTAACCAGTCGTCTTTAATCTCTACTCTGTCTCTGTCATTCTTGATGTTCTTCTATTCTCAACATTCACCACCTCCACCTCTACTCCTCTTTCCAACCCACCTCTATGGAGCTACCCAATATCCAATATACACACGGTTCATTTGGAACAAGATGCTGTAACACCAGCCTTTCTTCCAAATTCATCACCCAACCTGTAGAGTGGAATTTCGTTTCTATCACATTAAGTATCCAATTTCAGATGTAGTGGCTTAATCTAAAGTGGTTCCATTGCACTACATTTCTCTTGAGAATAAGCACCCAAAAAAAGAAAAGGAAGAGAAAAAATTCTTGTTTGGAATAGAAAGCTTTCTCCAGAGGTGTGGCTGAGGGCCTACCATTACATTTTAATCATAGCGCTATCATCCCGGCCTGGCAGGTATCATTTCTAATGACAGTCCTGTCCCAGTGGCTCTCCTCTCACTTCAGCAGAAATCTCCTTACAACTCAAAATGTGGTCCATAGACCAGGGCATCAGCATCACCGAGGATGTTAGAAAAGCAAAATCACAAGCCTCATCTACGCCTATTCCATCCAATTCTGCATTTTAACAAGATGCCGAGAGATCCTAATGCATAATAGAGTTTGCAAAGCACTGGTATACAGCAAAGAGACTAACCTTTCCATCCCTTTGTTTGAAGGAAGGGTTACATCTTAAAGCAGACATCAGGCAGAGCGCACTTAAAATTCATCCTTCCTGTCTAGAGATGTGGAACTTAAAATTCTATGGTTACCTAATGCTCTTAACTTGAGATGCAGAGATGAGGGAGGTGAGAAGAGGGGGTGGCTGGTTTCTCAAAGGAATTTCTGGCTCCACACAAGATTTGGAAAGTGGTTTTAAAATATTTTTTTTAGGTTGCCTGAAGACATTTGCTAATTTCCCTAATGTGAGTTTCCCCCATCTCAGAAGGGGAGAAACAAATAAAAAAGACACAGAGAAAGTACAATAGGATTTGTGTGTGTATATATAATCCTCAAGGGTCTGTTCCATCTGGAGTGAAGTCTAGTAAAATAAATCAGTTAGACCAGGGAAGTGGTGCCCGCTTATACATAGATACAGGACAGGGCTAAGAGCAATCTGCTTAGAGAGAGATGGGTAGCTGACCCAAGGAATTTGTCTTAAGGCTGTTCGTACAAAAAAAAAAAAAAAAAGGCTGTTTGTACAGAACACACACCATTTTTAACCAATGCATATGCTTCTTTGGGACGTCGGGTGGTAGTGGCGATTGATAGGAATTACGGTAGAAGCTAAAATCCACTCCAAAATTACCAGCTTAGAAGACAAATTGTTTACTTGAGCAGGGTCCTATGATTATTAAACAACTGTTATTCTACAGAGACCAAGTGTGATTTCAGGTTGGAAGTTTCTATCCTCAAAAAATAAAAGCAAAAGCATTGTTTCGTGGGACTTTCCCTTACATTGCTGCAAAGAACAAGGAATATCAGACCAAAAGCAGAGACCGTCGACAGCTTGTAAATTTGTTAATCTTTTTGACTACCCCAAATTTGTCTGAATTTTCCCCTAGGTGTCTATTTGGGTGGTTACCAAAAAGCAAAAATAAATAAATAATGCAAAATTATAATTTGAATCCCTGGTAAACACCTGTTTAGCCAATGATCAAAATTAACCACACTATCGGTAAGACGTATCAACATACAACCTGCTGCTATGATGCACTTAGAAGGACATGTTGTCACTTTTGTGATGTTCTTGCCAAAAATGTATCACTTCATTCTATCAGAAGTTTTCATAAGAAAACATCAAACAAACCCAACTCAAAAGACATTCTACAGAATACTGTTATGTTACTTTTCCAAGGTATCGAGGTTATGAAAGAGAAGGAAGGACTGGGGGAGGAGGCAAGAAAAGCAGTGTGGATGCTAGATTGGATCCTATAACAGAAAAACAGCATTAGCAGAGAAACTAGTGAAATTCTCAAATTTGTAGTTTATTTACCAGCATTGTATCAATGTTAATTTCCTGGTTTGACCATTGTACTACCGGTGGGGTGGGATATTAACATGAGTGAAAGCTGACTAAAGGATATAGGGGCCCCTTTTGTACCACGTTTGCAACTTCTGTAGAAGTCTAAGATTATTTCAGAATGTAAAAAGTTCTTAAAGACTCAAAGATTTTTTGTGGTTCGCTTTTAGAGGTAACTACAGAAAGTAAGTCCCAAGTTTCTGTCAGTCTTGGGACGAATACCCTAAATAGGATAGGAAGATAGACCAAGAACCTGGGGCCAGTAGCAGGAAGACTAGGGAAAGCCCCAAGAATTGTTCTGAGTCTGTGAAGTGATCCCGGGCTTTAATAAATAATAATTCATGCAGACCTTAAATAATAACATGTTAAATACACATGCATACGCACATACACACATTTACCCATACATACATAAATATCTGTATTCATTGTTAGGGGCTGAATTGTGTCCCCCCCCCATTCATATGTTGAAGCTCTAACCATCAGTACCCCAGAATGTGACTGTATTTGGAGATAATAACTTTAAAGAAGTCATTAATTGAAAATGAGGCTGCTGGGTAGGTCTTAACCCAATGTGACTGATGTCCTTATAAGGAGAGGAAACTTGGACACACAAAATGATGCCAAGGATGCTGGCACACAGAAGAAAAACCACTGAGGACATAGCCAGAAGGTGGCCATTTGCAAACCAAGGAGAGAGGCCTTAGGAAAAACGCAGCCAGCCCACACCTTGATCCTGAACTTCTCCCATGCAGAGCTGCGAGGAAATAATTGTCTGTTGTTAAAGGCACCCAGTCTGTGGTATCTTTGCTATGGCAACCCTAGTAAATGATACAATTACACATGTTTCATTTTTTTAGAATCATATATATTTTCATTTTTTTAATGTTTATGCATTTTTGAGAGAGACAGACAGAGAGAGAGAGCACAAGTTGGGGAGAGACAGAGAGAGAGGGAGACACAGAATCTGAGGCAGGCCCCCCAGGCTCCGAGCTGTCAGCACAGAGCCCAAAGCAGGGCTTCAACTCACAAACTGCAAGACCATGATGTGAGCTGAAGTCAGATACTTAACCAACTGAGGAGCCGCCAGGAGCCCCACAATCATATATGTTTTCAAGAAATGCATATTTAATTGGTCTCTTTAACCTTCTTTAAACGTGTCGTATTTTTTCCCCTGCATTCATGGATGAGCATACTATTTTCCCATGTGGAAGATTCTTGGCAGAGGCTTTTGATATCCTTTAATGCTTATCTTTCATCTAAAGGATGCTCCTCTCAGTTTTAGATGAATATTAGATACATAGGAGGTTTCCCAGATCACCCTTAGAATGCTTTCTTCACAACTTAATGTTGCATTTAAGAAGGACTTGAATGTACTATGGTATGTTTGAAGGAAGTTAACCTAGATTAGTAGCAGTCTGTAAGTCCTGTAATTCTGGGAGCGGTGGTGGTACAATTCGGGTTTGCTAAGATTTAAGACGAGAGTCAGGAAGGACATAACAGATACCTTTCACTATATGCAGGGCTTCCGGTGAAGCAGGTTAGGTTTATGTCATTAATTTTTAGGGAGCAAACTAGTTTTTAGTTAGTAGGAAGAAACATATTTGGTACCAGCATAAAATATTTTTGAACAATCAGCACCATCTAGTAACAGAACGGTCTAGCTTGAGAGGTAGTGAGTTCTCAGTCACCCAAGGCATTTAATCATCTAGCGATGGCCAGCTGTCAGGGATCCTGCAGATCAGTTCCCTTGACCGGATGCAGGTGAAATATACTAAACTTTTAGAGTTCACTGGCTCTAAGCCTCAGAGAATTCTAAGGGTAACAAAGGACAGTGGAGGGAGTCAGGATTTGGGGAAAATAATCTGCAAAGAACAGTCAGAGATATTAGCAAGGTCATGACCCATCAAGTGAGAGGTTATTCAACAGTCATGCATCGCCCCGTCCTGCAGGGAGTCGCGTTAATTGCTCTGGGCCAGCGCCGAGGCACAAGTATTTCCTTGTGTGTGTGTGTGTGTGTATTTATTTCTTTTGAGAAAGAGGGGAGAGCATGAGTGGAGGAGGGGCAGAGAGAGGGAGGCAGAATCCCAAGCAGGCTCCACACCGCCAGCACAGAGCCCAACACAGGGCTCCGTCCCGTGAACTGTGAGATCATAACCTGAGCCGAAATCAACAGTTGGATGCTTAACAGACAGAGTCACCCAAGTACCGCTGTGAGTTTTCCTAAAAATCTTCAGATAATCCTTCTGTGCAGCCAGGCTTGGGATCTCCGAGTGCAGCAGTGCTGCGCGATATCCCCTCCCAACTCCTTATCATTCCCAGCAATTCTCAAAATCCTGAGCTTTCCATCATACTTCCTGACAAAAGGGATGACATAAATTCTTCTGAAGAATGCTAACACCAAGCTACCAAAGAGTTATGGACCCCTCACTGGCTTTTCCACTGTCTACACTTGTCTGGCAGCAATCATCACACCCAAAATTAATGCAAAAGATGGGTAGGGGAGAGTTGCACTAAATATAAAAGTTTTTCCAACTCCCCCATTGCGTGATAAATTGGAAGCAGTTGGGTAAGTATTCCAGATGCTGCCTGATATTTACTACACATCTATCATCCTACACAGGCAGCTGGTGTCTAAAAGGGAAGTCACCTTTGTTTGGGGGCAGTGTAGAAAGATACCACAGGAGTTAATAAGAAATTGACTTGCTTATCGATTCAGCAACTGCTACAGCGCAGAAAAAGATTTTCCCTCTTTAGGAAATACAAATAATTATAAAAATAAAAATTACAGGTGATATTTATTGAGCATCTACTCCATTCTGGACAGTGTTGTAAGTAAGCACATTACACTGATCAATTCATTTAGTTGTCCCAACGACTATATGAAGTAGGTGCTATTTCCCCTCCCCATTCATTTACACAGATGTGGAAACTGAGGCACAGAGAGGCTGAGAGAAATTCACCAGGTCTTAGGACAGACGAGTGACAGCACTGGGAGGCAAACTTAGATGTCATAGTTTGGAACCGATGTTCTCGCTGTACCTGCCACCCCCCCCCCCCCCACAAGACAGGTATCTAGTGAAGCCCGCTTGATGTCATCTGTTCCAAGTCTTCCGATCTTAGATGCCTGCAAGGGGACATGACGGAGAGATCTGTCAAACAGGTTATTGCCAAGGTCCAGCCACCATGCAGCTAAGCAGATAAGCAGAACAAGGAAAGCATAACGTGTCCCTTTAGTCAGGGACGAGGTCATACACCATCTGCAACACTGCTTTCATTGTATTCAATTTGCCCGTTCCTCATATATAAATGGAATTATTTAGTTGATTTTTTTGAAATCTTCTAATTGGGACAGACCATTCAGTCACTTCTGTCAGTTGATTTCTGTTTTACACTGCGAACACCTTCCTACCTAAGTGATCCCTATCCCGGTTCTACATTGTTTCCAAATCTAACCTTCGCTAGCTGCCAATCCCTACTTATTAGCTTTCTTTTATACTTGCCTCCCTTATCTTTAAAAACAAACAAAAGAAACTAGTCCTGGGGAATGTTATTTTGTGATTAACATATTTATCTGAATTAGCGCAGCTGAACATTTCTCAACTGAGATCTAGCCCATGTCCCTGTATAGAAATACCCAATGCAACGAATCCTCCCAAATTACGTTATGAAACGAGCACAATTCCAATAAAAATCGCCCTTTTTGACTAGATAAATGATTCTACCATTCTTCTAGGAAAGCCAGTTGAATTGCCACTAAGATATTTTTGAAGAGTAAGGTAGGTATACACCAGCTGATAGCCAAACATATTCTAAAATGTAGTAAATAAACAGTATGGTAATGGCATGGGAATAGAAAGATCAATGGAAGAGTACCTTATTTCTGACTTTATTCTGGACTTTACCATCTTTGGCTTTTCATTTACAAGGGGATTTAGTGCCTGGAAAATTTCAAAATGGGAGAAGGTTTATTATCAAATTTGGGCCATCTAAATGTTCCTGGTATTTTATTATTGGAGGCTTCTATTTTTTTTTATTGAAGAGTCTTTATGTTATGTGTCATCTCCCAGGAGAATCTCTGATAATGTGTGTTATTAGTCCTAATTTAGGATGGAAAATAGAATAGGGAGTTTTCAGCTCCCACTTCGGGGCCTTAGGATTGTTTTGATTAATGTGCTGTTTTTGATCCATTTCACAGCTTTCTGGAAGGAAAATCTAAACTCCCTCTGGAAAGGATACCCAAAAGAGCAGTGGCCAGTGTTAGGGAAAGTAGACTTAAGAAGGTAGGAAGCTGAGTACTCCCAGCAGACCTCTTTGCTGGGGAGATAGCCACACCCATTACTCTTCAAGGTCAACACAATGGATTGGAGAACTAAACGTGAACCCGGGTGAAGCAAAGAATGTCTTTTTCCCACCGGGAAGATTCCTGTCTTCTTGCTGAGGATTTTCTCTAGCCACCTCTGGCCCTTGTTACACAAGGTAAGAGGGAGTAATTTACCTGATTCTTAGGTTTTGGAAGAATGGAACAAGCTTGCTCGGCTCATCACTCTCCTTTTCCTTCTCTTCGGAACTAGCTGCCTATAGATAACAGGATATTTCTCTGTAAGTCTGTATGTCTTAGCTTGGAAAGCAGCACTTGGAAAGAGGAATTGCCTGAGACTCAACAGTTGTGTTGAATTTGGGGGTTCAGTTAGCAGGGCGCATCTGGCTTGTGCACTAAGCTAATCCTCTAACATGCCCAATCACAATAATAAAAGTAATGTTTTGACCCCCATTTGCCTTACTGATTCTTTTTTAAAAAATTTTTTTAATGTTTATTTATTTTTGAGAGAGAAAGAGAGTGTGAGCAGGAGGGACAGAGAGAGGGAGACACAGAATCTGAAGCAGACTCCAGGCTCTGAGCTGTCAGCACAGACCCCGACGCGGGGCTCAAACTCACGAACTGTGAGATCGTGACCTGAGCCGAAGTCGGACACTCAACCGACTGAGCCACCCAAGCATCCCTGCCCTACTAATTCTTATTTCTCAATTTATTTAGAACCCAAGTAGTCAAGAGGGTACTATATACATATGGGATCTCTTCAGATACTTCCAACAATAGTATTTGATAAAGGTAGCTTCTTGACCTTTCAAGTTAGGTACTCACCTCGTGTTCTATGGAACCTTGGTTTCTTTGATGCTAACAGATGTTGTTTGTAAAAGGATTACATGGTTAGATACATAATTCTAGGTAGAGCAAGATAAAATAGTTACTACAGCACTTCTTGAAGCTTTTAAATGGAAATACGCTCTGTGAATCTTAATGAAGGAATAGATTATTCAGCATCTCTTAAATATATATGTATCTGAAAAAAATGCTTTCTTCAAGAATCCTTAAGCATCAGTGTTCCGTAGAACACAGTTAGAGAAAGGCTAAAAATTTCCATGAACAGCGTTAGGCCAATTGGCAGTTTGCAAAGAAACACACAAAAGAGGAAGAAATTACTACCCATGCAACCTGCAAAACTAAATCACAGAATTTTAAAAAGTGAAAAAAATGAAAACAGAAAATATTGGTGAATATAAAATCTCAGAACAGTGAAGATTTTCCAAACCATTATAGGAAAGGAAGAACCGTAACAGAAATAACAGATTTAACTTATCCAACGTTAAAACTTCACATAACTGACAACAACAAACACATCATAAGGAAGGGAGAGAGCAAGACATTTTAAGGTTGTGTGCAAATGGTTTAATACGCTTAATATGTAAAAATTCTCACTAGCGAACAATAGAAAGATTAATATTCTAAGGTACAAAATAAGAGAAGAATATCATTAACACTCACAAAAAGATATATGACCAATAACTATGGAAGACCATATCTGATTTCAGGGATAGACAACATTACAAGTAAGAGTGATGATGAGGTATAAACCATTTTTTACTTTTTTAAAAAATTATCTTTCCCATATTGTAGATTCTAGGAATGTAAATGGGTAGGTATAACTTTTCCGGGGAAGCAACTTGATAATATGTTCAACAGTCTTTAAAATATACATAATTTTTGACTCAGCAATTCCACCTCTAGAAATTTCTTCTGAAGAGATGATCACGGGTGCTCGAAAAGATTTATATTCAAGTATAGCCACTTTATCCCTGCTTATAATAACAGAAATGGAAATACCCATAATGTTGTAGAATAATATGACAAATTCATGAGCTAGAATACTATGCAGTCATTAAAATCATGTTGTACAAGGGCATTTAGCAGTGTTGGGTGACAATGATACAGTAAGTGGAAAAGCATGTTTAAGGCCAGAAGTACAATAGATTCCCATTTTATTAGAAAATATAAGGAGTGAAAAGGGCTATCCATTAAAATCAAAACAGTGGTTATATCTGGTTAAGTGGAGTTATGGCTGACATTTTCTTCCTTCTTTGTGTTTTATTGTATTCTCAATTTTCCTGCAATTAAAATGCATTGCATTTTTCAATAAGGAAAAAAAATAATTGCAGAAGTATAGTAGTAGAGATTGCATTTTACAGAGAAGGGATATTTGTGCCTACCTTGTTAAAATATCATAAGTAGTGAAGTGTTAGGCTACTAGGTTTTTATTTTTTTTTTAATTGACTTATCTTTTTATTGTTAGATTGTTAAGATTTTTTATAAATTCTAGATAAATTCTAGATACATGTGATTTGCCAATATTTTCTTTCAGTCTTTGAGTTATCTTTTCATTTTCTCTTTTTTTTAATATAATTTATCGTCAAATTGATTTCCATATGACACCCAGTGCTCATCCCAACAAGTGCCCTCAAATGATTGGGATCATGAGTCTGCTGCATGTATAGAGCCAAAACCAATATAGACCCAATGTCTATATAAATTAATGTCATTTAGGGTACAAATTCCTCAACAATCACCCGTGGATTTGTATGATCTGAATGAATGGCCTTTGGGGTGACGTATGGGCTATGACAGTCACACATCGTCAGGTTACAAGCACGCAGAACCATAAGTCAAACCATTTTCTGATGTGAATAGGCTGCACAGTTCCAGACTTCCCAAGTCATCCGTGAGCTCCAGATTTTACAGTCAGTTCTACCAGAACAACCATCGGCTCCCGCCCTCCTCACCTCAAGCCGCCTTTAAACTACCTACATTATCTGACCATCTTCACAACCATGAGATCTGTTTACTTGGAACCTAGGGATGAAGAGTTAGTGGAAAAGAAAAGAAAATTGTTCTACTCGGATATCTCATATAACACAACACAGAGGGCGAGACCTTTGATTCTTTAGATGGCCTGAAAAAGATTGTCTTTGATCCATACCAGAAATACCTATGCTGTGTCTCTGGGTGCCCCTATTACGCTCCGTGAGGCCATGTCATTTCAGGCTGTTTCTTTCTACCTCTGTCTGTTTTCAAGCCCATCTGCAGAATTAAATTCCGTGCACTGACAGAGACGCTTTCAAAAGCTCGGAATCAATTCTTCAATCATTCCACTTTCTTAGCTGTGATTAAAAACATGTGTCCCCTAATTAAGCTAATGAGAAATTGCTAATTGGCACAAAGCCCCCCTCTGTGCACACTTATTAATGTCACCGTCACTTTGACAGGAGAAAGGATCAGAATCAAGGGCAGAGAGTTCTTAAGTGACTTCGACATCAGACTTAAGTACAAGAGCTCTATTTAGAAAGTGAGGGCTGCCCTTTCTAGGAGCTGCAGGAAGGAATAAGGAATGACACGTTCCTCCTGATTTCATACAGAAGCAGAGGAAAGAGATACCCTCGTACAATAGTTGATAAGTTGGTTTCCTTTTTCCTCTTCATAGAGGTGGTATTTTTACTCTAGCTCTCCATGCGGCGACAGATCTGTATAGATGAGCCACAGCCAGGCAGGAATAAATCCTTCTGAAGGATCACCAGGAAGGAGCCTTCCTTGGTTATTCAGCATCCTGTTGGCCCACTTAGTTTCCTCCTGACCTTTAAGGGGCAACATCCTTATTGCAAATTATCCCGCACCCGAGATGCCTTGTGGATGGGAAGGGTATGGTTTGGCAGTGGGAGCATGTTCTCTGATAATATTATTTTTCATATTTTTCTACAATTTCCACTCGGGGAATACCAGAACTTTTTACCTACTTAGGGTATCCCTAGCTCTTCCTGGGTACCTTTCCGCACCAAAAATGATGAATTCTCAAAGTCTTGGAAACTTCCGAAGACGTACACATGTCCTACAAGGGGAGGGTTGGGCCGTACTCATGGAGGGTTCTCAAGAGAGCCTTAAGGAAGACAACAGGCACAGATGAGGAGAACTGAAAAGCACACGCACTTGTCTTTTCGTTCAGAGCAGCTAGTTTCCGGAGATGGAGATTTCTACTTTGAGAAAGCCCAAGCTCATGACGTAGATTGATCCTTTGACAAACGGACAAGCCTTGAATACTCAGGTTATGGGACAAACGTCCGAAAATGCCTAAGGGTAGCAGTGGATGGGGGGGGGGGGTGGTTCTGGGGGCCACCTCTGAAAACCTACTGAGTCATGAATTATTGGTGGGGAATAGAGGGGAGGAGGCTGTGCTGACCTGGAACCCCCTCTCTCCATCACCTGCCGGAAGCCAGGGACCCAGTACCCTTATTGATCATCTCAGAAGGAAAAGAAAACTTTGCAGTTTGAAGGCATGTGAGTCTCTTGCTGGAACCCTGAGATGCCGTTGCAGCAATCTCGGTCCCTGACTTGGGGGAAGAGGGGGTTGGGGGGTGGGTCACTCCTCAGGCAGCAGTTTCCATGAGTGATTTGAAGAGAAAAGGGGGAGGCCTGTCTGGAGGAGAAAAAATAATTCTCCTGCTACCCTTCTAGGTTCTTGGCTGAGCTACCAACCCCTACCCTGTGATAAAAGACAGAGTAACAGGAGAACAACAGAGGTTGAATAATATATACACCTCCTGTGTCTATGAGAAAGACCCAGAAAAACTGAGTCACTCACTCCCTAAATAGCCTAACCACTGCCTTAAATAATATCTCCAGCTAGAGCCAAAAGAGGACGTTGAGGGGTAGGGAAGGCGGTTATGGGTTACCAGGAAAGCACGGTCAACAAGGGTAAGCTTGTTATGCAGACTTAAGTCATTGCCTTCTGCATTGAGTTTCTTCATCTTCTTGGTACAGACAGGGAGACATTCGTACAAATGAAGATTTCCCTTAAAAATGTAAATGTCTCTTACAAAAGGGTAGCTCCTATTCAGTTTTCAGAGCTTTTTCTCATGTCTGCAGTTTCTTAAAAATAACCAGCTCAAGGGGCGCCTGGGTGGCTCAGTCGGTTGGGCGTCCGACTTCAGCCAGGTCACGATCTCGCGGTCCGTGAGTTCGAGCCCCGCGTCGGGCTCTGGGCTGATGGCTCAGAGCCTGGAGCCTGTTTCCGATTCTGTGTCTCCCTCTCTCTCTGCCCCTCCCCCGTTCATGCTCTGTCTCTCTCTGTCCCAAAAAAAAAAAAAAAAAAAAAAAAAAAACAACGTTGAAAAAAAAAAAAATAACCAGCTCAAGACCATCCTTATGCCAAAGAGTCACATTTTGCCACGGCAAATTCTGCTCCTCAGTCAAGGAGAAGGCTGCTTCAGGGATCAGAAATAATGGGTACAGTGGGCGTGGGCGGCTCAGCTGGTTAAGTATCCGGCTTTGGCTCAGGTCAAGATCTCACGGTGAGTGGGTTCGAGCCCCGTGTTGGGTTCTGTGCTGTGCTGACAGCTCAGAGCCTGAAGCTCGCTTCGGATTCGGTGTCTCTGTCTCCTTCTGCCCCTCCCCTGCTCATGCTCTGTCTCTCTCTCTCTCTCTCCTCTCTCAAAAATAAATAAACATTAAAAAAAAAAGAAAGAATGGGTACAAGAATGTGATAGTAATGGGTATTGTCTTCCTTCCATCCAATGCCACGGATTGTGTTTGGGTCCAGAGAGACTACAGCTGAGCCTTGAACAATACTGGGGTTAGGGGTGCTGACCCTTGAGCACAGTTGAAAAAGCCATGTATAACTTTTGACTCTTCCAGAATTTAACTACCAATAGCCTTCTGCTGACCGGATGGTTTACCAATAACATAAGCAGTTAACACGTATTTTGTACATTCTGTGTGTTATCTACTGTATTCTTACAATAATGGAAACCAGAGAGAAAGAAAATGTCATAAACAAATCATAGTGAAGAGGAAAATACATTTATGGTACTCTACTGTATTTATAAAAAAAAAATCCACCTGTAACGGACCTGCAGAGTTCAAACCTGTGTTGGTTGTTCAAGGATCACCTGTATCTGATGTGGACTCTGTGAATCATGGGGAGGGACGAGAAGCACTCTCGGTGTCCCTGGCTAGGAAAACACGACAGCGAATGGAGGAGAGAAGCATTGTCTCGACTTCTGCAGAGCTTGGCCTCGCTGGGGAGACAGGCTGAGGCACAGGTGCTGGCATCCCACAGTGGGCTGGCAGAGAAGGAGCCTGCAGAGCTGAGGACCTTGACACGGGGAGCTGGGCAAGAGAGGAAGAGCACTGAGGACACTGTGTGGCGGCCGGGGCTGTCAGGAAGCCCACCCTTGACACATGGAGGGCACTTCCGGAAAGCCGATGCCCCCATGTGTCTGTTGGGTCAGGAGCCCCATGGAGATTTGAGTCGCACCTTCCGGCCAGGAATGGTGGTGAGTGGGGAGGGTTCAGGGAAGTCTAGATGTGGGGTCCAAAAGGGAGGAGGGGTGCAGGACTTAGATGTACCATCACGTGACTCTAGGCTTGGATCATCCCATCAAATCCTTGGGCATGCCCCTGAGGTTGTTATTATTTCAATCCACTTAGGGTTTTCTTTCTTTATAACCTCACCTCAGGAACTATAAGCACAAAATTCAATCAGTGGACCTTCCATTAGCTTCTGTCTGGTGCGTAAAGGGGAAGGATAAGGATATACCAGGATGGGCTCCCTGAGTGTCAGCTGGGGGTCCACAGGAAGGGGACAAGAAGGCAGAGAGTGACTTTGCAGGGCTGAACAGGACGTCCTTGTCACCCTCTTCCACCTCCTGCCCCCAGGAATTTGTTGTTTAACAGAAGACTTCTATCCTATGGCCAGAAGGCAGGTATAAATGTTTTATAGTCTGGTTTTGTAAATCAGTGAATCTGTTCATTTGCGCCGAAAATGTTTAGTTCAATCCATAACAGATGGCATGGGTACCAAATAGGTCACATTTTCGGATTCATCTGAAGTAAGTCCTTTTTTTTTTCTCTTTCTTTCTTTCTTCTGTCTTTCTTTCTTTTTCTTTTTCTTTTTTTTTTTTTTTTTTACCTCATCGCTTGCCAGAGGGACAGAGACGAGATGAGATGATGTATATGAAAGTGTTTGCAAACTCAAAAGCATTCAGAAAATAGGCTGAAATCTGCTGAGAGTAGCAGAATTGTCAATTTTTAAAGTGAGGATGACGAGCCACGATTTCAGTAGCTTTAAAATTCAGTGAGCTCAAGTCTCCAGAGGTATTCCCTGCAAATCCTGTCCGCCACAGACAGGGCGGGGAGCCATGGCTTCGGTATCCAGAAGTGCATCTGGCCTGGCAGAGAGGCAGAGCTGACCAGGGATGAGACACACGTTGGTTATGCTTCAAACACACAACGAATTTGCCAACTTACCTTAGAGAAAATTTAAAAAGAGCGTTTTGGGGCGCCTGGGTGGCGCAGTCGGTTAAGCGTCCGACTTCAGCCAGGTCACGATCTCGCGGTCCGTGAGTTCGAGCCCCGCGTCGGGCTCTGGGCTGATGGCTCAGAGCCTGGAGCCTGTTTCCCATTCTGTGTCTCCCTCTCTCTCTGCCCCTCCCCCGTTCACGCTCTGTCTCTCTCTGTCCCAAAAATAAATAAATGTTGAAAAAAAAAATTTTAAAAAGAGTGTTTTGAGGAAAGTTCTAGATGAGTTGTTTTTATGGACATTTGCTTTAGCCGATTGTTTAAAGAGATGAAGACCTTCTGTCTGCCGCTGAATCTGTTCCAAACTTAACTTAAAGTTACCTATTCCTATCTGAATAGTCTTAGTGCCTTTAACAGGCCCTACCTTCCAAGAGAGAGGGTGTAAGAGGGCCAGGCTCTAGGCTTCGGTCTGCTTTACTCACTCTTTAAAACCTGTCTGCTTCTTAATGTTTCTTTCTCTTACTAGTTGTCATCTCGAGGCTCTTTATATCTGGACCTTCTCTTTGGTTACCCTATCCCCCCACGGATGCTCTCTTTTTGGATACTTCAGTATCACATTACTGTGGACTTCGGGACCCCCAGACCGGATCAGAGACTGAGGTCTTAAATTGGCAGGAAAAGAAAGTTTGGACCATTCCACTCTCTGATTCCAGTTTCCAAGAGCAACAGCTGGAGAAGCTCCAAATTACATCCGAAGTCAAGGGCAGGTTCAGGGTTTAGACATCTCGACTGCACCCGCTTTGTTAGAGCTGGGATAATCATCCCTGGGTCCAGATGGTAGAATGCGGGTGTACGACATTTTATTCAGGTCATACAGGCATTAAGGGAAAGTGGCCAAGCCAGGATTATGAATACCAAGTCCTTGACTCCTAAACCCTCTCCCGAAAGCATGACAATCCAAGCTATAAAATCTCCTTCTGAGTGGCTCCACATATATCCTCCAGCAGCTAATTCTGCCTCCATTGCTCTGCGTGGCCCCTCTGAGCACTCCTGTGATGATAGGAACAGAGCAGGAAGGGGAGAGAGCAGAGAATCCGGAGTGGCCATACTCAGTTTCATTACGGTTGGCGGCTTTTGGCCCCAGAAGGAGGCCACAGAGTTAAGGGAAGGTTTCTCCCCAACTGCTGAGAAGTGCCCTCTCACTGGCATGAATGCTGCGGCTCTGGTGGGTACGGTTCCTTTTTATATTCTACTTTCAAACTGGGAGTCCAGCTTCCCAAGTTCTGGGTCAGTGGCTGGCGTGCCCTCCCGCATGTTCTCTCAAAAGCTCTCTGCCCAGACCACCACACCCCCATGTTCTAGAAGGAGCTGGTTGCTGCAGCCCAGCTCACCGGGAACGTCCCCGTCGTGCTGAAGTAAAATTTCCTCCCGATTGTTCAGAATTTTGACCAAAGAATGGACGTAGTAGTCATTCTTTCCAAAAATATCTATTGAGTACGTACCTATTACGAGCTAGTAGTCAGTGTTCCAGACATTGAAGATACAACAATGAACAACAAAAAGAGACAAGAATCCTGCCTTCATGTGCAGATCGGGGGGAACAGAATGAGTACAAACATGGTGTACTGGACTGTCACAAGTGCTATGGGAGAAAAACAAAGTAGGCGAGGTGGACAGAGAACGCTGGCTTGGCCATGGTAAATGTAAACAGGATAATCAAGGAACGCATTGCCAAGGAGGTGACATCTGGGTAGACTTGAAGGAAGTGAGATGTGGATAACTAGGGCGGCGTTCTAGGCATAGGGGTGGGTCGGCGGCAAAAGCCCTGAGTTGGGGGCAGTCCTGCTCCTTCCTGGGGATGGGGCTCCGAGGCCAGGGCAGCTGAATCCCAGTGAATGAGCAGGTGCATGTGGAAGAGGTAGGGAGTTCAGGGAGGGATCTGGGCGGGACGGTGGTGGCGGTGGGGACCCCACCAGAGCTCTCGGGCTCTGCTGCGGAGACAAAACAGAAGGGTGGAGCCAGGGGCAGGGAGTAGGAACAGAGAGACCTGGTGGGGTGACAACAGTAGAGATGATAAAAGTGGATTGATTTTGAATATATGTGGAATGTGAGCCAACAGGATTTGCTGATGGACTAGATATGGGGTATTAGAGAGAGAGAAAGAGAGCGAGAGATCTTCTTCATTGACTCTCCCAAGAGGTCTTAGGGTTTCTGGGTGGCCTGCCAGCTCAGAACAGACCTTGAGCTTGGGCTTACGGATGAGGCTCCCGCCCCTCCCCCTGCGCAGCCTCATTCTACACACAGGGCAGAAAGGACTCTGGTGACCCCAGGCAAAGCATGCGGATTAGACGGCAAATCACTGGATATAAAGGCGTTAACTTAGGAGTCGTAAAAGATTATCTTCCTTCCTAGGCCTACAAAGATACGCCTCCTTTCAGGTGGCGCCAGTGGGATTTCCACAAGGGACCCTCGTGCCCGGCTTACCTCTGACTCCTTGAAACAGGAGCCCTTAGGTGGTGCCCGTCACTGCTCCCCCCCCCCCCCCCCCCCCCTCTCCTTTCTTGCCAATACCCTAGGAATCCTAAGTTATTATTTTTCTAAAGCAGGAGTGTTTATGATCTTCCCGGCACAGGGTAGAAAATAGTTAGTTTTATTAAAGTACTCATAAAAGAGGCTAAGTTAATAAAAGAGGGAGTTGGGGGGAGACCAGGGAGCCACAGGCTTCAAGAGAAGCACGTTTTAACGTGTTTGCAGCGGCTCCCCTTGCCCGCTCCCTTCCCCGATCGGCTATCACTGCGGCATTTCTGCTCGCATCAGCGACTTTCCACCTCATCTTTCTTTCTCCCAGGTAGTTTTGAAACCTAATTTCAACCTGTTTGGATGAGATGCCGGCGCTTGACGGGAGCCGGGCGTCCACCGGCAACCTGGCAGTCTGTCCCAGCCAGCTCTGCTGCGACCTGGAAAAAATGATAAAGGGGCAGCCCGCGTAGGGCCGCTGAACAGGTGTTTCCCAGAGCGGCGCTGCTCCCACAAGGGCTCTTTGGTGGGGGACATTCGGCTTTGTCAGCCCCGCCCCGGGGGGGGGGGGAGGGGGACAGCCAAGTCGCTTTCGTGTGCCCAGATCCAATGAAACACCTCTTGGGGGTAATACCATGCCTTAAAATCAGCTCCCCACCTCTTCTAGTGTAAAAACGTGAGGGTGCATTTCTCCCTGCCTTGGAAGGCGGTGCGAGTGTAAGCAAGGCCTGCTTCGAAAGCTCAGCTTCCCATAATGTTCCATCAAGGCAGGCCCCAACCCCTTTCCCCCCCCCCCCCCCCCCCCCGCCTCTCTTTTGAATGAATGGGAATATGGAACGCCCTTGGGAGGAAAACCACCACCACACTTGACTGGAATTGAATGGGGACAGGCAGCGCAGCCGCGGCTCAGAGATGTGGCCTTTCTCTTTGCCAGGCAAAGATTTTACAAAGCATCGAGGAGGGGGAGGGAGAAGGGGAGACCGATCAGATTTCTGAAGGGTCTGAGCCGCTGTAAGCCTATGCATATGAATAAGAGACCCACTGTACAAAGCCACCAACCCTAGTGAGAAGGCCAATCGACTTCACCAAAGGGAAGAAGGGGGCTAGAGGTGGGGGGCTGAGAGAAATAATAAAGGTTGTATGAAAACGGTGGATAATGGAATTCAGAGGTTATCACCGGAGTTGAAATGGAATATGAGGTTCTCACTTTCATTCTGTCTTAAGCCGTTGTGCGCCGCTGATGTGGTTTATTAAACGGCTGTCACAATCCAGGCCCCCGAGGCAGAGGCATTCAATAGGGTACCAAGAAGAAATTCCAGTAGAGGCAGATACAGCAACAAGATTCACCACAGGCTCCCCAAACCCAAGCGCCTTCCCATTCTCTTGCTCCCCGCTACTGGGAAATAGAAAAGGAACCAAAGAATAAGAAAGGGAGTGAAAGAATAGGACAAGTACATAACAAAGGAAGAATGCCCTGGTAGGAAATGCTACTTTGTTTGTTTTTCCCCCTCTCCACGATTAGTTAAAAATATCTGGTAAGCTAAGCAAGTTACATGCTGTATGTATACGCAGAGGCACAAAGATGGATGAGGCTATGCCTGCCCTTTTGGGGACTTAGAATCCAAGGTGACTTTGAGTTGAAGGATGAGTGGGCTTTGCCGGGATAGATCACGGAAGAAGCTCTTCCCAAGCAGAGAGAATAGAGAGGCATGCGAATCTTTGCCATCCCTGTAGCTTGAGCACAAGACCTATAGGAAGGAATGGCAGGAGGGGGGCTGGAAAGACAGGTTCCGGCGAAATGGAAGAAGTTCCTTGTCTGCCATTGTGGGGCATTTGGGTACGATCCGATCCGAGAGGATAGGTGAACCTTTGGAGGGTTTTCATGGAGAAGCAATCAGAATTTGCATTTTAGAAGGGTCTCTTTAGCTGCACTGGAGAGGACCGGTTGAAAGGAGGCATGACCGGAGACAGGGGGACAATTAGGAGACTTGTCCAATAGTCCAGGTGAGGGATGAGCCTCGACTCCTCTGCGGGAGGGATGGATCCCAATCCTCCCCAGCCCAGCTTGCACCCTCTGGCTTGTAGGCGAGCAACAACTGAAGAAGAAACTGCCGGGTGGCCAGCAGTGTTTGAGGGAAGGTGGCAGAAGGGGCAGTTCACTGGGATAGGCAGAAAGCCCTAAAAGCAGAGGGTTCCTGAGCTGTACCTGGCTCCACCCAAGGCCTTGGCAGTCCCAGAGTCAGGACAACTTTTTACAAGTGCCCATCAAGAGTAGCACGCGCTTTGGAAGGACTTGATTCCCACTTTCCAGCCACACACTAAGGATCTCCACTTCCGAACTTCCTTAGAATAGTGTGGCTTTTACCTCTATTCACGAGTAGATTTAACAATTTCTTATGATGCTATGCTATTTAACTGTTAATTACATTATTATTTTATTATCCGGCAATGAGAAACACTTGGTACCCTTTAACATTTTTTAATTCCAGAGAGAAAAGAAATTAGATTATTAACTTTTTTTCAATAAAAAGAAATAAAATACCTTAAATCAGCCTATTCTTTGCCTCACAGTCTCTTTTTTTTAGCAAGTGCTACGTGATAAAATAACTGTGTAATTAGAAATAAATGGCTTGCAAGAATGATACTTTGTTCTAAAAAAGGTGTAAGTGTTCTGTAGCTCCTTTTAAAGGTGCTCAATTTGTGCTGGGAAAAAAAAGAGCAGATAATATAATTTTGGAATAAGTGCACTTAATAAGTTCGGTGACCGAGAATTTTTCCTAGGGTTGGTTGCCACATTTCCCCAAACAACATTCAACCTGTTTCAGGAACTATTGAGAAATGGGATAAACCATCTCCCTCAAGTTTGGGTTTGACTATCCTGGGACGGGATGACAACTTTGGGTTGTCATGTATTTTTCTTTCTCTGAATTGACCATGGAAGGACTGGAGAAAACAGTTTCTTTTTCTCTCTCTCTCTCTGTGATTGCTTCAACTTATAAAAGCGAGATTTGTGTTGTTCTTGTTCCAGTCACGGTTTAATAGCTAGAGCACACTGACGTTTTTTCCCATTTGCTTAATAAATTAGCATTCCGATTTTGGTTGACTCTTGGGTGCAAACACTAAGTTTACAGGCCCAGGAAAGAGTGCCGAGGGTTGGGCATAGAGCTTGGGGAGAGGTGAGAAAGCCAACTACAGTGCATCAGAGAACAGTGCCAGGATTTCATTTTTCATTCTAAGGCCAGGACTAGTTCGTAAGAGTAACCTGTCATGTGGGTAAGCTTCTTTAGACTCTTCTAGGACACCTTCTTACGTATTTGATCCTGTGACTTAGGAGGGCAATGACTAATGCCCACCTGCCTGGGTGGAGGGATCACCGGGAGCACTCTTCGGTCCTCCTGAACTAAAGTCCTCCTGATAGATCCAAATGGATCGATCTCTCCCAGGGATTTTGGGATGAGAAAATGACATGACCGATGTAACTACATGTAGAAAGTCAAGGCAGTACAGACATGCAAGAGATTCACAGCTTTTATTACAGAGATCCATCCAGTGCTGCCACATTATGACAGCATAAGCCCTATTAGCTACATATATTATAATAATGTATTATTGGCAGCCTCAGCCTTGGGTGGTAACAGCCGGCTTCCACAATCACCATAGAATCTGCTGGCGATATGATAGAAGTATGGCTGTAAGAAACGAGACCGGTTAGTAGGCATTACCTGTAGAAAGTGGTCTTGGTTCTGTTCCAGCTTTGTGGATTCTGCCCCCATGAAGGCCCTGCATCTCAATGAGGCTAGGTGAGCCAGATTGGACCGAATATCAAGCTTGAGGGCCAAAGTTCTGGTTTCTAAGTCTGGCTCTAACACTTACTAATTGGGCAAGATCTGTTTGCTAAAGACGGGCCAGAAATGCTTCCCACAGTAAGCCTAGCTACGTGGTGAATGAATTACTGGGTTATGTTGGTGTATGCTAGGCACTTTAAATGCCAACTGCTGGCAATTGTTTTATTTTAGAGGAGCAAATAGCCTGAAACTCAGGAGACGTTTAAGATATGAAGACTTCTTCCTATTCATTCATTCATTCATTCATTCGTTGATCGGTTCATCTATAAATAGTAAACGTTTAATCTCTAACAGGCCCCCCGGTTTAGGTACTGACGATAGAGAACCAAAAGGAAAAAGACCTTTTCCTCTTGGAGATTACGTTGAAGTGAAGAAGGGTACGTTATTCTCCCACAGTTGCTGTAACATTACCACAAACTGGTGTTTTACCACGATGGCAATTTATTCTCTCGTAGCGCCGAAAGCCAAAAGTTTGGGGTCCAGGTGTTGGTGGGCTCACACGTCCTTTAGGAACATTTCTTGCCTTTTCCAGTTTCCAGTGGCTTCCGGAATTCCTTGGCTTGTGGCCATATCCTCCTAATCTTCAAACCCACCATCTTCAAGTTTCTCTCTGCACTGTCTTCATCTGGTCTCTTCCATGTGTATCAAATCGCCCTCTACCTCATTTTTACGGATGTGGTTGCATTTAGGGTCCATTCTGACAACCCTGGATAATCTCCCCAGCTAAAAATTCTTAACTTAATCACATCTGCAAAGCTCCTTTACCCATACAAAGTATATTTTCAGCTTCTAGGATATAAACGTCCTTTGAGGAGCCGTCTTTCTACCTACCAGAGTGACAGTTATTATACGCGGGAAAATATAGAATATGTCAGAGAGCATTGATGCTAGAGAAGGTTAAGGTGTGTTGGGATGGATGGGGGGTTACTATTTCAGATGTGTATCAGGAAAGGCCTTGCTGAAATGCTGATCTCAGCAGGAATTTGAAGGAAGGGAGGGAGCAAGCCCTGCGGATGGCTGGAGGAAGCATCATTGGCAAAGATACCACATTCCTAGGGGCGTGTTGTTTCCCTCATCTGCAGCCTGGTTTCCTAGAAGTACAGCCTCCTGGTCATCCTAACCACACATATTCTGACCTCTTCTTTAGACCTCTGGTCTTGATTTCTCACTTAGCTAATCTCCTTCAATCTGGATGAATCTGGAACACTCAGAGTTACAGGTTCAATATCCTGAAGGAACCTCATGAAAATGGCCATGGAATCCTCAGCCCTGTGGGGTCTCAGCCAACTTCTGAAGTAAGGAAGCTTAAAAGTTGACAGATACAGGTCATCTACTTCCTTGGCACAGGACCTATTCTTTTCGTTTAAGGTTTCCGGATATATGTGTTCTTATTCCTCTTCCTTCTTCCCTTTCCCCGGTTCTCTCTTATTATTAAGAAATCAGAAACAGTCAAAATTCTTTTTTGAGCCTAGATCTTAAAGGAATCCTCTAAAGACATTTCTTGTTTTTAGAATTCATGTTATTTATTTTGAGAGAGAGGGAGTGAGCGAGTGCGAGCGGGCAGAGAGAAAGGAAAAGAGAAAATCCCAAGCAGACTTGGCACTGTTGGTGCAGAGCCTGACTTGGGGCTCAGTCTCCATGAACTGTGAGATCATGACCTGAGCCGTAATGAAAAGT
The DNA here is from genome assembly GCF_007474595.2 of Lynx canadensis. NCBI lineage: Eukaryota > Metazoa > Chordata > Mammalia > Carnivora > Felidae > Lynx > Lynx canadensis. The sequence continues at coordinate 33,926,726 of NC_044319.2, forward strand.
TGGATGCTCACCCCCCGGGACATGCAGGCACCCCTCTCCCAATGTGTTTAGTTTATACTTAAGGTAGTTAAACGATTTCTCCTCGATTCCATTGACCTTCCTTAGAGACTTGAATTAATTTCAATATGTCTGAATGTAACTATTTCTCTCCTCCACAACTTGAAAGCTAATCACCAGAGAGGCAGTGTCTCCCTGTCTCCTACGTGATGTACATGTGGGCTACACAGGGGCTTTGCCTGGCACGTATGTCATGGCCTTCCTCCCAGAGAGGTTAATGGTGTCCCTTGAAGTTGAGCTAGGCAGTGACCCCATACCCTCATTTATAGAAAGTGTGAAAAGACCTTTGATATGCAACAAAAATGCCTCTATCCCTCCTGCACCCAACCAGCGCTTGAGATCCTTTCCATCAGAATTGTGCATTCTATTTTGAAATGGAAATATCCTTGGGGGGGCAAGCATCCGGGTGTTATATGCCAGTATCAGTCACGAATACCTTAACGTGCATTGGCTTATTCTTGCTTAAATAGGAGTCAGTCTTTTAAATGAGGAAGAGAGAGATTCAGGGGTCAAGCTAATGATTTGGGGAGAAGGAAAACTGGCGTCCCAGCACGAGTGTGCCACAAAGAATAAATGCGAGGGGGGAACATCTAAAGATAGGGGGGCAAGAGGCACTGAGGGCTCTGGGCCATTATAGCGGTGTTGTTCTGGCAAGTTCATTTCAGTTTTCTGGACCTCCCTTGACTAATTCCTTATAAAGAGGTTGACAGTAATTCCTTATAAAGAGGTTGGTACTGAATGAAAAGATCCCTTTCAGTTCCACAGCTTGGGATTTAATGTAATAGCTTACGTCGAGGGAGTGTTTATGCCAGGCACTTGTGAAATCCTTTATGTACGTTATTTTATTGAATCCTCACAAGGACGCCCATGAGATACTTACCATCATCATCTCTATTTTAGAGATGAGGAAACTGAGGCTTTGAGGGATTTAGTAAATTACTTACCTTCTCCTGGCTCATAAGTGATGAAGCCAGGACTAAACTCCATGCCAACGTGAGTCTAAAGCCCTTGACCTTATGTACCACGTTGGACGGGCAGGGAACGCTGCATTGTGAACACTGGACACCTCGTCCCCCTTCCTTCCAGCCCTGCACTCAACAAAGACTCTTCTAATTTGTCTGAGTCCCACCGGAGATCTTTGGCAGCATTTTCAAAATCCTCAGAGAATGTGTATACTTCATGATAAGCTGCTGGCTTGTGGGTTTCACACACAGTGTCCTAATCCAGACAATACACAGCTTGCATTTAGCTGCTCTGAACCGTCTCTTCTGGCCAGTATGATTAGAGCTTTGCTGCAGACAAGCCTACGAGGGCTGGGTGACACCCACCGATAAGCCGGTCATCAAAGGGCTCCCGCTATTAAACAACACGTCATATTCTTAGTCCAGAACTCAGAGTTTTTGCCTTGGGCCCTCTCACCTGTTAAGCCTCCTCCAAAGAGATACTGTAGCTCAGAGGAAGAAAATGACTTGACAAGGCAGAGCGTCAGGCTGTCTGTCTGGGAAACCCGCTCCAGTCCCCTTGGCTGGAACAAATGCATCTCTTAGCATGGCCCATCATTTTGATATTTTTTTGACAACTTCTAAATGTGTATAGAAACAACCTGCCTCCCTTTATATTCATGTATTCCAGCACATAACGTCTGATTTTCTGCATGGCGGGAGTCAACCAAGCGCCCACTCTCCATTCCCCAGTTCACCGTTTTAATGCATTTCATGATTTTGTTGCTTTGGTGTGCATTTCAAAATGACACATTTGATCAGTTCTTTAGGTAATATTGATGTTTTGCCCTTTTAAATGTGTCATTTGATTTTCTGATGTTATTCTCCATCTGCTTTGGTAACACTTTCATTTAGTGGCAGCTTTTTATTGGGTCCCCAAAGGTTTATATAAAGGAATCTGACTTGAGGGTATTTTATTTTATTCAAATTTTTTTCCCCGTTCTTTGGTCTTCTATACCCCCAACCCCACCCTTGCCAACCAACTACCTCCCTCTCCTTCCTGCCCCCCTCTCCTACCACCTCACCTCCTTAGCCACTTTTTAAAACACTGTGTATAAATTCTTCACTAAAAGAGCTTCAAATGCTGGCCTTTCCTCAATCATATTTAAGTCTTTCATTGTGTAAGGCTCATTGCCTTGCCTCTGCCGTTCCCTGTGGATTCAATCAAAGAGCAATTTTTAAAAGCAGGTACAGGGAGTGGGCTGATGTTTTACATTTCTGACGTGTTTGTATTGCCCTTGTTGAAAACATTTCCAAAAGGTAATCCCAAATTTTCGAAGACAACAACAAAATCCCAGTAAGATCTGTTCTTTTTCTCATTGTTTGACTTGTTTTGTTTTCTTTTGCTTTGCTTCCTTTTACCCGCTCTGATTATATTTACCTTACATTCTCGGCAGGTTAATTTCCACACTTCTGATCTCCTAACCTCCTCCCCCAATACAGTAAATGCAGATGTTAGAGACACATAACAGGGTCGAGAGACTGGTGGAAAGTAAGCATATGCCAATTTCTTCCTTGTGAAATATCTGAAGAGACTTGAAGGAGAGGGTCAAATAAATAATAAGAAATACCTTTGCTTTATGTTTACAAATGTCATCACACAGTGTCTCAAAGCTTAGATTCTGTGCAGAGAGACCATGCAATCTGTTGGATGAGTCCACCGCCTTAAATTAGAAAAAGTCCCCAATGTAAGAGCATTTACTCAAGATTTTTTCCTTTAAGAAAGGACCTTGTATTATAAGTAAAAACCAGGAAGTAAGTTGATATCAAGTATCTTGTTTGTTTCACCGGAGAGAGCTAAGGATCTACTAACTTGCGGGGATGAACTTAAAGCTACAGGATTGGGTCTTCTACGAGAGAAGGTAGAAATGAGGTAGAAAAAGTGTTATGGGCTTAGCCCTTGGCATACACGTGAATAAGCCAAGTTTGTCTTTAGGATCGTTCTACCTTTCCCCCTTCCTTTCTGCATAATTTGTGTACCTGTTACCCTTCTAAGTTTCTGGTAAAGAAGAACGGTGCAATGAAGAGAGTGTGAAATTTGACATAGAAATGACTAGTATTTGTATACGAGCTCTTGCACCATCAGATTGCACACCTAATCTTCATGACTTATTTCCACATCTAAGAGAAATTAGGTGAGTACTATCTCCTTCCCAGGAGGAGGCTGATGTCATTTCCTGGTAAGATGGAACATGCCGAAAATGGAATCCAAGGGCATCCTGCACTGGCAGTGGGAGTCCTCCTGGGAATGGCAATAGTTCTGTCTACAGGGAACAGAGAAATACTAGGGGAGAAATGTTATAAGCTTAGCCCGGGCAGCGGACATGAACATATTTCCAGAGAATCCCGGGGAAAAGAGGCAACTTGCTGGCCCAAGTGGATAAAATCAGACTGACTTGAGGAAGGTGGCCAGGTATAAAGACAGCAGAAGCAGAGACAGGAGTTTGAGAGCTCACACATTTCTTCAGGATATTACTGGGTGGCCCCTCTTGTCTTTATCCTTGGCCACTTCTTTTAAGTATAAACTTTGGTTTATCCATCTAGACTTCTAAGCCTTCCTCTTTTTTTTTTTTTTTTCTTAAGTAAGACTAACAGAAACTAGGATATTTCGATTCCTCACCACACATGCCTTCTACAATAATACTCCTCGATCTCGGCTTTATTGTTCTCTGTAGCACTTACCCCCATCTGTCTTCCCTACTAGAACATAAACTCCATAAATGCGGTGATTTTGGGTCTGCTTTTTCATTATTGTTTCCCCAGCACTTAGAATAGAGGCTTATTCGGAGTTCTCACTTAGGAAACGTGCGTTGAATGAACAGATAAATTATTAAAGATTGTTAAGGAATGCATAAGTAGAGTTGTAGCCTAAAGTCAAAGGAGTTGATAACCTTCAGTGACAGCTTCTAGATACCAGTCACTCATGTACCCAATATTTTTTGAGCACTAATTTTCTTCCAGACACTGCAGCATGCATGGGAAACTCATCAGCAAATAGAACCACGTGATCCCTCTTTAGAGAAGATCCTCCCGAGCAGGGATATGAATAAACAGTACAGCTGTGGAATAAAGACCATTATAATCATATGGATGGTATTATCATATGGGATGTATTATCTCCAAGCACTTAAAGGAAGTGCTTTAAAATATTTTGCCATGATTCTTCTTCCTAGGATAAAATTTATTAATAACGGACTCCAAGAACACATCCATAATAATTGACTCCTGAGGGACAATAAACCAAAAACCAAAAAACATCCCAAGATGGCAATTCGCTTTTGCTGCCCCAAAGAAGAAAGCAACATAGGTCTCCATCGTGGTATCTTCTTGGTCTGTAAAAGACATCTGACTCTGATGCTGTCTCGGCAGAACCTAGAACAGACCAGATTTTTCAGCCTTTTCCACCATGGCCCTTGTGGTAGAAAATAAAATCCCTTATCCAAAGGGAAGGAAACTTGGCTAATTTCTCCCTACAGAAGGCCTTTGAAGTTCAAAAGCATTTGAATTTGTTTTCCAACAAGTGGTGACAAAAACTCTTTCTCCCAGCATTTTACCAACTAGAAACCTTTTAACTGGCACATCAATACCACAGCCCTATAATACAGGCACACTGATGGCTTTTTTCAAAAATGTATGTCAGAAAGGCCCCTTTATGGGGCCTAAGACAAGCAGAGTGATCCGGAAAAAAAGCAGGAGGTGCAATTTAATATAGGAATTTTAAAATCACACAGGGATTTTTTGTTAATTGTTCTTTAAAAAAAAATGATTGACTCTTTATAGTGCATATTGGCACTCAAAAAATAGTTGAATGAAGGACATTTTTTTCTCTAGTTGTGAGGGAATTTTTGTTGTTTTGGCTTATATTTTTTTCATTTTTTCATTAAAAAATTTTTTTTTAAGTTATGTCTACGCCCGACATGGGCCTCGAACTCATAACCTTAAGATCAGGAGTCGCATGCTCTATCGACTGAACCAGCCAGGCATCCCTTGGCTTACATTTCTTTAATTGAGAGTAAGGTGACATATTTTCTGTATTATTTGTGATTTTTTTTCCTATTCAAGTATTTGCCATTTTTTCTTAAGTAATGTATATTTTGTTTTTTTTTTTAATTTTTTTTTTAATGTTTATTTATTTTTGAGACAGAGAGAGACAGAGCCTGAACGGGGGAGGGGCAGAGAGAGAGGGAGACACAGAATCGGAAGCAGGCTGCAGGCTCCAGGCTCTGAGCCATCAGCCCAGAGCCCGACGCGGGGCTCGAACTCGCGGACCGTGAGATCGTGACCTGGGCTGAAGTCGGACGCTTAACCGACTGAGCCACCCAGGCGCCCCTTAAGTAATGTGTATTTTGTAAACTGATGGCAGTTCTCCCTAAAGTGAACATTTTTTCCTGATGAAAGGTGAGGGAAATACCAGCTAGACATTTTATAACAGGGACATTTGTCTAGCTGGCTATTTTTAAGCATCAAAGATTTTACTTGGGGCTAAGGCTGTGCGCACAGAGCCTCAAATGCTTTCTCACAGTCTTATGAATGGGAGGGGCACCGATGATGAGTGTTTCCATTTCTTTAATGGAGAAATTGAGTCATGAGCTCAGCTTTCTCGTCTAGAGGGATGAAACTATTGGATTTACAGTCCACTTTAGCCTCCCGCGGAGTATTCATCTATGAAGAGTTTTGCTTCTTAGAGAGCAAGAGCATAGCAAAAAAATAAGTGCACAGTAGAATCTCTGAACATGGACAAACCCTTCCTTTGTTAGGAATCGGGTGCCTTTTTACTGCAGGTGCATTGGCATTATTCTTTGATTAATCAATGCTGGACAGTCCTTCTGGCTAATCTCATTAGCTAATAGTGCTTCTGGGTAATTAGCTTGATGTGTGCAATTATCCTCAGATTTTAGGGCCTTTTTCCCATTTTTATAGCATTAGTACATATTTAATGCTTTGGAGTGCCTTGGCCCTTGGAAACACTGAGCAAAACTCCCAAATCTTTTCCCATCAAAAGAGCACGGTGGTATACCTGCCAATGGACTTATCCGAGTATCGTCTATTAAGAAACTTCTTAATTCCAGCAGTTTCTCAGGCATGCACCCCCCCCCACACACACACATACACAGATGCATAGTCACACACCCTGCATATACACAGAACCAGCAGATGCAATCTGAAAGTACTTCCAGAATTTTCCATTTTGGCTGCGTCATGAGTCTCCAGATTCTCTGATAAACTTACTACAATTTTTTTTTAATGTTTATTTATTTTTGAGAGAGAGAGTCAGAGCATGAGTGGCAGAGGGGCAGAGAGAGAGGGAGACATAGAATCTGAAGCAAGCTCCAGGCTCTGAGCCATCAGCACAGAGCCCGATGTAGGGCTTGAACTCACAAACCGTGAGATCATGACCTAAGTCGGACGCTCAACGGACTGAGCCACCCAGGCATCCCTACAATTTTTAAACGAATAAAAAAAACCCTAGAATTTAGCTAAATGCAACAAACCAGAAAGAAAATTCCACATGGCAGGCAACTATGGCTGCCATACAGAAATCATATAAAATCTTTGGTCCTTTAAGGATCCATTGTCTTTATGCCAAGACCCAAGAGATCTGAGCCGTGGTCTCGATTCTGCCCCTATCTCGACTTGTGACTTTGGGTAAGGCACTTAACCTCTTTGGTAATGAATTTATATATTACAAAATGAGAAAGACCATTCAGTCAGTCAGTATGTTTTAAGTTTCAGTTGTGAGCGAGGCTTGTAGGAACCCAATGATATCACGAGTACATAAGAAAAGTTCAGCCCATCAAGCTTATGGTGCCTCATAGGACATGTACCCGAGGTCAACCCAAGGACCAGGTTAGATGCAATGATTTTCTAAGATCCCCTCAAAGTAGGCAGACTTATGATTCTACCATGAACCACTCTTCCCTTCTCATTTTTCCCTTCCCAAATCCCCCAGGAAGTAGGGAGGAAAAAGTAAGGAACACTTTGTGAAGTCAGGTGCCACCAAGATGCTGGAAACCAGATAAGGTTACTGGTATTAAATCCTCCAGAAGAAGAGCAGCAAGGTCATGACCTTTCATTTTGCCTTATTTTTTAACCTTCCCCATTATCATCCTAAATCCCACCCATGGTGAGCCTGAGAAAAGGGATTAGAGAAGGCTGTGTTTATACATTTTAAACCCTCAGTCTCTGCCTGTGTCTATGGGCCAGATGATTACGTTCCACCAATGAGGGCAGAACATCTAGTTGAATTTAGACCTTGAACATACATCCCTGGTTGCCAAGTAATGCCCCTCGGCTGCGATATCTAAGCCATTTTATTTCAGGGCATTTTGGCAACCTTGCCTAAACTAATGTTGTCAACTAAATAACCCCCGAGGACACTAATGGAGACTTTGAAATAGATTATCCGATTATGGAAACTTATCATTGTTTGTTATTGTTTAAACAAACTGGAGTTTGTTTTGTTTTGTTTTTCCGGATCTGGCTGCAAAAATCCCAGAAAGCACCTTAGTTATGTTCCAAGTCCTGCCTTTATACAATTGTATATAGCGCTTTCAGGGACAGAACCATCAACCATGACTCAGAGGACATTTGCTGCTAAAATGCATTATTGTCCAGCCACCGATGGCCTATCACCCGGGTGGTGGGGGTCTGGAAAAGCTGGGTTTACTGTCTCATCTGAGGCAAAGCTGGTTTACATTAATGATCAATGCAACAGCAAATATATTGGATTTTATTTTCCCCTTTAACCTGCCTCAGTAATGATCTTAATAATGGGAAAGGAAGCTCTCATGATCTTTCTCAGAGGCTCTGTGTTCTTGTCTCTTTCAGACAATTTTTTCCCCCGAGAGCTCGAGGGAGACAGAAATGGAAAACTCAATGATTTTCTTTCTCTTATACATGAAAAAGAAAGGGAGTATGTGAGCGTCTACAAAGTATGGGAAGTGACAATACGTCAACTAGCGTTTTCTTGTTCTTCAGTAACTCTCTGGAGAGGGATTCTTTCTCTTCTCTAAACTTAGTAAATGAGAGACCTAGAATGATTCTCTAAATAGATAAGCATTGGAGCATTTATATTGTTGTTATTATTTTTATGCATGCCACTTTGCCTTAGCAATAGAAAAGAAAATAAATAGTCTTTTCATTGCCCGTTCTATTTTTGTTGAGGGCTTAACTAGAAGATATATCTAATCATAATGAGCAGAGCGTAAAGAATATTAAGATGAAAAGAACTTATATTTTCCTTTATCCTCCCAAGAATCTCCAGATGGATTTCCTAGGGGTTGCCTTCTAAATCTTCCTACATAGTGAGCTGTAAATCCCGGACCCAGCAAGCTTCTGGTTTGGCTGAACACAGCCTTTCATGTACAATATGTACAGCCTGAATAATGGCAGAAAATTATTCAGGGGATAATTACAGCAATTGATCTTGAGATGTTTTGTAGCGTCCTTCATAGATCATTCTTCAAAGCCTTTTGGAGAAATGGTGTCTGTGGAGTCCGCCAGAGGCCGAAAGCTTCTAGGGTCTGATGTAAAATACATAATCCGCAAGAATCCTTGTCACCTGAAAAGGGACGGTGTGTGTGTGTGCGTGTTGGGGGGGAACCGCTCCAGGGGAACTCAGGCCAGAGGTCAGAGATGGCTCAAAGAACCAGATAATTTTGATGGTCCCTAGATGAATATTACCTCCATCTCCCTCTCAGACTATTGTAATATACGTAAGTCTTTGATTATACATCGCTCGACAGTTTCTGAAGAGCTCTCCTGGGAGTTGTCCCACAAGACTCTGAACATTTCCCTATGAAGTGGGAGGGGTGGTGAGTCATCAGCTTACTTCTAGATGAGGAAATTATGACGATAGGTCAGATGATTATGCTAGGGTCACAGCACTGGCAAGTGGTGGAGCCCGAGGACAGCATGGTCTTCTGACCGCAAATCGAGGGGACTCAGCTCCCTGACAACCTCTAAACAGGAAGCAAAACTACTTCTTGACTTTTGAGGGAAAATGCCACCCGTGTGTGTAGCATCCCTTCTACCAGAGAGGAATGATTTGAATCCCTGTTCCTCTCTTTAACATCACCTCTCTCTCTACACACACACACACACACACACACACACACACACATCTCCTCTCTCCTTTATTTTTCTCAATGGTCCTGCCTTAGGCAGAAAACAGATGGCCAGCTGAGCAAGCATACCTGTATTGGACGCAGAAATCAATAGAGACAGTTATTTCATAAACGGCTCCACTAGGCACGAGGAAATTCATGGCTTAGTGCGAGCGGGTGGCTGGAGGAGGAGGAGGGGTTTTGGAGGAGGCGAGTGCCTCCTTTTTCAACGGCAGCTTGATCTCAGGGATACCTGGAACATTCACGATCAGGCCATAGCCGAACACACCCAGATCGAGCAATTAGACTGTGACATTTTCATTTTTGTATCCCCAATGCCGATTATGGTGCCTAGCATTAGAACACTTAATATGTAATTATATAAATACTGTAGTGGATGTTATGTATATTATATATTTTATAACGTATATTTGTATAATTCCATAAATGCATCATATTATTATATACTTATTATCATGTATGTATTTTAAACAGGATGGATTTTAATTAAGCTATAGGTGTGATTTCTGACAAAATTAAATGGTACCTGGGTAACCGGTAATTATGGCCTGAAAAAAAAAAAAAAAAAAAAGATAAGACTGTGGTTGAAACAAAGAGAGCCCAAAAACCAAATGACTAACTTAATCTGGTCAATTAATAGGAAACAAAGATGGCCAGATTTGTATTCCCAAATCATTAGCCGGTAATTAACCTTCTTCCACCTCTACTTTTTGACAGAACGCTTTTTCTTCCCTAGAGAATTTCCATGAAAAATAACAATCGTCTATTGTTTTCTAATGTGTGCACCACCGACCTTAAATTATCACAATTAATATAATCAATTATTTCTCTATGTCTTCGCAGCTGGGGCTGAGGTGTCTCTAAAGGAGATTGGACGAGATGCGCACGTGGTCGCGTGTGTGTGTGCTCCGGCTTTTAAGCATGTGCTTTCAAAGAGTGATATTCAAAGGTTGTGCTTCCAGGCCGCTTTGCCTAGAACTTAAAATCGGAAATTCCTCTTCCTCCCTTCCCAGCCAAAGTAAGCACAATATTCCTGACGAGGAAAAGGAGTACGTTCTGTGCGTGTGTGTGTGTGTGTGCGTGTGAGTGTGTGTTATAGAACAAGCGACATAGGAACGTGGAATGGCCATATTCCAACAGATTCTTCACCAAGTTGCCCAGTTTCCATTATACATCTGTATCTTTTTTTAATGTTTATTTATTTTTGAGAGAGAAGAGAGAGAGAGGGAGAGGGAGAGAAGGAGGGGCAGAGAGAGAGAGGGAGAGAGAGAATCCCAAGCAGGTTCCGCGCTGCCAGCACAGAGCCCAATGCGGGGCTTGAGCTCACAAGTTGTGAGATCAAGATCTGAGCCCAAACCAAGAGTTGCTTAACTGACTGAGCCACCCAGGTACTCCTATCCATCTGTATTCCAAGGTATGTGCTATAGAAATGCAATGCCCTTGTCCCTAGTTCCAACCATAAAGGAAAGACGTTCATCGATTTTGCTGATACGGTTCCATTAGTGACAGATGTTTTTTTTAAGTTCTCCTTTAACCCCTTTCTAGGTTAGGGCCATATATGATAATATTATAGAAATTTACATATTCACACAGGCATTATCCATTTTGGAATAGTGACTTCAAAATGCTACATGTTTTCTGGCCATGCTACTCATTCATAGACCACTAGAAGAATCGTGTATTAGAAGCCAAGAAACCAGGCTCCTAGGTGTGAGTCCACTACAGATCATAATGTGTGTCGTTGATCAAATCTCTCCCCCTTGCCTGCTCTCAGTTTTTTCCTTTTTATAAAATTTTTTTAACGTTTATTTATTTTTTACAGACAGAGACAGATAGAGCATGAGCAGGGGAGGGGCAGAGGGAGAGGGAGACACAGAATCCTAAGCAGGCTCCAGGCTCTGAGCTGTCAACACAGGGCCTGACACGGGGCTCGAACCCACAAACTGCGAGATCATGACTTGAGCTGAAGTCAGACGTTTAACTGACTGAGCCACCCAGGCGCCCCAGCAGTTTTTTCATTTCTAATGTGAAAGGGCTGATGCTCTCTCAAACCCTGCTGGCTCTAAAAATATACGATGCTGCGGCTTCTATGTCCCAAACCTTGGGGGACTTTTGGAAATTACTTTCTGTCCCTTATGATATGTTCTTTAGAATTTTCTTAGTGGTTGCAACTTTATTTTTTTTTTCCATTGAAAGCAAATTTGATTGGCAATAGCGAAAGATCATTAAGAGCTGAGTTGAGGGATTCAAGGGCTTGATCAAGCTGGTTATGAACACTTTAGGCCAAAAATGAACTGTGACCATAAACTAGTAACACTGGGTTTATGTGTTATTTTATTGTATTATTGTGTTAAATTATTATATTTATTTATATTTATTATAGTAGTTACACAGGTTGTAGAGAGGTTGTCCTTATCCTATGTTCAATTATTATTATTATTGTTGTTATTATTGATAATAACGGTAGTTAACACGTATCTAATATGCCTATCTTCTGTATTTCCCCAACTCTAGGAGCTAAGAAGCAGATAAAGAAAGTGTATGGTTTCCGAGTGGCCAAGTAACTTGTCCAGGATCATGAAACTAATAATTGGCTCAACAATGTTGGACAGTTCCCCAGCCCACAAAGTATTATTTCATGGTATATTGTTATAAATTTAGAAATTCAGTTACTGGTGAAAAATTATGGCATTTTTTTTCTCAATTGCTCCTCACCATGATCTTAGAGTTGCTCCAAAATGTAGAGCCTGAGGTGAAAACTTGGGTGCAGGCTTCTTATTTGGGGGTAATATTCAAAGAAATGGGAGTGAGGAAGTGCAGAGGGTGGGGCCGGGAGGGAGGATTACCCAGTTTGCTGCTGTAGGGCCACGAGGGCTGAGTTCTACGGTTCCTTGCAGAGGCACACAGAGTGCAGCCTGCAGAAGTCCCCCCCACCCCAAGTGGGAAGCCCGAGCAACCACCCACCACACAACGTGTTTCCATTGGCTGCGGGTTACCCCTGGTGGGGGTAGCTCTCTGATTTTCTGATGTCCACTTGTGTTGGCTGAGCGGGATGCTCATGGAAGAGAATTCTAGAGCCGAATGCAGATGTGAGCAAGCTCATCCTGGAAGTGGAAAGGGCAGAACAAGGTGAGCTTGTGCACTTAAGGAATTGTCCAAGCTGACTGTTCCCGAAGCATCTGCTCTAATCGCCACAATGTTCATGCTACTGAAATTCCCTTCCTCTTGCCCTTGAATGCCCTCCTTCTTTTTTTCCATTGAGATTCCACTCATCCTTTAAGGTGAAGGCAGGCATCACGTCCTTTGTGAAGCCTCTCTGGCCCTGTGAGGTTCTCCCTCTGACTTCCGACTACAGTTCAATCATAAGGCCATCAGGTATTCTACTGATGTCTCGAAGATCCTGTTGACCCTCGAACAACCCAGGGGTTAGGGCAGCTGACCCCCTGTGTTGTTGAAAATCTGCCTATAACTTGACTCCCCCAGGACGTAACTACTGATAGCCTACTGTTGACTGGAAGCCGTACCGATAACATATGCGGGTGATTAACACATATTTTGTACATTGTATGTGTTATATGCTGTATTCTTACGATGTAGTAGGCTAGAGAAAAGGAAATGCTGTTAAGAAAATCATAAAGAAGAGAAAATACATTTATAGTACTTATGGTACTTATTGAAAACATCCATGTATAAGTGGACCTGCACGGTTCAACCCTGTGTGGTTCAAAACTCAACTGTACTTGCCTATAGGCCCATTTCCCTCACTGAGTCTGAGTTTCTTAGGACGGGGGCTGCACTAGTTTATTTCTATGTCCATCGCACAGAGCCAAGATGGAGGTGGATCTACACACACTTTTATTAATGAAGTAAAGGCGTGAACAAACACTCACTTTCCATGGTTTCGTATATTTCAATCGTGACCTCTTTCGCCTTCACCTTCCCAGACTAAGACAGCAGAGCACTACCCCTTCTCTCATTTTTGGTGCCTTTCCCTGGACCTTCTCCAGACATCTTTGATCTTGCGACGTGGCATCCAGAACTGCTGAGCACATTCCAGGTGACGAGGCGCCACAGTTGTCCGTACGGAGGTAGTCCTGGCATCTGTTTCCCTGCGTCTCAAACCGGAGGCAGCAACTTCTACTTCACTGCTGGCAACCGTTTTGATGGCCTGCATTCCAGTGATTCATGGACAGCCCTCTCTTCCCTAATGGTCTGCGGACTCCTGAGGGGAAGGCGATGGTCTTATCCATCTTCCGATTCCCACAGGGGAGAGGAGGTGACATACCGAATGGTCAAGGACAGCCACCTTCTCATACAACGGTAACAATAATAAGGATCACTAACAATGATTACGCATTTACCGTGTCCCTGTCTCTCTCAGCACTCTGCATGAATGACATCATTTTCTCACTAGAACTTTTGAGATGGTCTGATTATTACCCCCATTTTGCAGACAAGGAAACAAGGCTCATATAGATTAAGGGACTTGCCTGTGATTATGCGTCTAGTAAGTGACAGAGTCAGGCTTGATCTCACGTCTCCCTGGCTCTCACCACAAACCTGTGCAATTACAAAACACTGCATGGTCTGCTGAGCTCCCTCCTGAAAGACAGAAGAGAAGCACAGAGATCACCAAGAACCATCAGGGAAGATTTTTGTCTGTTTAGGTCAGTGGTCCTCACCCAGGGGCGAATCTACCCTTCAGGGGGACAGCTGGAAATGTCTGGATACGTTTTTGGGTATCACAACAAGGGCAGGGGAGGGGTGCTGCCGGCATCTGGTGGGAGGAAGCGGCGAAACATTCTGCGTTGCGCGGCAGAGAATGATCTGGTCCAAATTGTCTACGGTGCTGAGGTTGAGAGGCCTTGGTTTACATGCAGAAATTGAGGAAGGAGAAAGGAGGAAGGAGGTCTCACACAACACGGCGCAGGCTGGAATGAGCCCACTACATTTCTTAATTTACCGTGCGCTTACCCACGCTGGCTCGGGCTGACCTACGGCAACAACTGCTTGTTCAAGTGCTTTGTAAACTGTAATGTTCCCGCAGAGGTTAGGTCTTGGTGGTCAGCATCTCCTCCCTGCTGAGGCCCCCTGAACTGACTTCTCAGGACTTCTTTGGATCTCGTCTCAATCTGCTCCTATATCAGCCTCCTCCTTCTGCAGCAGAACTCTGAGCCCTCTGTCCTTGGCCATCCTTATCCACGACCCCCCAAGCACAGACAATTTTACCATCTTATTTGTCTCTCACTTCCTTTGTGATGTTTACAATGCTTATTTTGTTTTTTGAGAGAGAGAGAGAGAGAAAGATACAGAATCTGAAGCAGGCTCCAGGCTCCGAGCTGTCAGCACAGAGCCCGACGCAGGGCTCGAACTCACGGACCGCGAGATCATGACCTGAGCCGAAGTCGGACGCTTAACCGCCTGAGCCACCCAGGCGCCCCATCCTTTGTGATTTTTTAATAAGGTATGACCTGTTTGGCCGGTGCGGTCCTCCAAGCTAATGCATTCAGGGATGTTCTTGTCCTTCCGGGCCTAGTACCTGGCTCCGTCTCATTAAAAATATAGGATTTGTGATTCTGGTGTCTTACAAGACCTCCCATCTCCAGAACACATGCAGGTCTTCTCCACTTGACCTGCTGTGGCCTGGTACTTCATTTTGGCACCTCACGTGGTTCTGACCCTAAAGGATTATGCGTCTCGACCTCCAGTCTCATCGCGAACACGGCTGGTCCTGATGACCTACTGTGGACATGATACCTTTTCTTCTTCAGACTCAATTTCCTGCCCAAGCCCCCAGGATAGGAAGATGGGACATGCCTTTTGCAGTGAGACTGTAGAAGGCCACCTGTCTGGTTTGCAGCCAAAGTCAGAGGACATCACTCAGTATTCTGGGTCCCTTTGAAATGCACGATAGATATTTCATCCATGAATTCCTCTCTACCTTTTTTTTTTTTTTTAATTTTTTTTTTTCAACGTTTATTTATTTTTGGGACAGAGAGAGACAGAGCATGAACGGGGGAGGGGCAGAGAGAGAGGGAGACACAGAATCGGAAACAGGCTCCAGGCTCTGAGCCATCAGCCCAGAGCCCGACGCGGGGCTCGAACTCACGGACCGCGAGATCGTGACCTGGCTGAAGTCGGACGCTTAACCGACTGCGCCACCCAGGCGCCCCTCCTCTCTACCTTTTTGAACTTGTTGAATTTCTAACTATGTTCAGCCTGCAATGGATTACAATCAATCAAACACGCTAGCAAACAATCGATAATCCAAATAAGTAAATAAATAAGAATTCGGCAGTTTACTACCCACTCTGTGAAACAGCGGGGCCAGAGTAAACGTCCCAGAGTTGCAACAAACAGGAACACCTCAAACTATTACTTCATTCTCATGTAATGTAGGTTGCATATGGTTGTTGAGGGAAACTAAGGCAAGAGGAATGTAGCTCAAATTCAATCTCCTTACAGCTTGATAGACACCTGGAACATCCGCTGTGACCTTCCTCAAGCAACTCATGGCTGCCTCACTTCCTTAAAGTTTTTTGTTTTAGTAAAGACTAAAAGGAACCTTATCTTAACAGCAGCTAGTCCCTTGAGGTCCTGAAAGCCTGGCTTTCGAATTCCTTAGAGACTTAGGCTATCCCTAATTCCCATTCACTTAAAAGTGTATTATTGGTCACTCCTCACAACCCCAAGGCAACTCTCTCTCCCCATGGGTCCTGTCCCCGTGTTTTAATAAAATCACCTTTGTGCACCAAAGATGTCTCACGAATTCTTTCTTAGCCCTTTGCTCAAGAACCCCATTATTTTGGCCCCCAACATGGGGCTTGGGGTCTTTTCATCTGGACTCTGAGCCTTGGTGCAAACATGGTGAGTGCTTTCTCTCTTTTTCCTTTACTGTCATTTCAGGGGCTTTTCAAAGAGTGTGGTCGCGTTGAAACACCTTCGTGTTGATGGCTCTGGTCCTAATCCTCTAGCCCGTGGCTACTGTATGGGGAGGAGAAAGCCTGCCTTTGGGATGGAAGTCAGTACCCTGGCTGGAATGGGAATAAGACCCAGAAGCTTGATGCCCTCTCTTTATTTCCATCCTTATATAATGTTTTCTGTTTTGGGCATGGGACCTCCATTTAAATGACTAGCATAGCTGCCTCTCTTAAGACTCCTGTGTAAGGTTTCCTTCTCATTGGTCTAATGTGATCCCCTCCACGTCTCTGGTCTAGCTGCTTCTGGCTGAGGGACCTCCACTGGGAGCCAGCTGAAACCAGTACCTAACTGAGTTAAAACCCAACTGAGGACTCTTTCCTAGGGAACCTGGCTCTAAAGATTATATGTGTTGGAATGTCGCTTAGATCATGATGGATTTCTATTGTTACTGTTTTCTGTCAACGTTCTCTACCTACTACTGAAATTACAGAATTGGGTGATTCCCCCTTGTAAAAGCTTTCTAGTGTTTTCCATGGGTTAAAAATGGCATGGCCTTCAAGGAAACTAAAGCATGACCTTAATGGCATGCTCCTCAAGACCAGGTAAACTAAGGCACGGCCTTTTGCAGCACAGCCTTTTACGGCACAGTGTTCAAGGCACAGCGCGGCATTTAGGTCCATACACCAGGCACACGTTTGTAGCCCAGGATGCAATGGGGGCCCTTCGCGGCTGGTTGGTGGTCCTAGTGATTTTGTTTGAGGGGTGCCTCTAGTCACTTTGACACCAGGAGCCTCTGATATATCCTGCATGGGATACCAACCAGGAGTTGGGGGTATTTTTGGTAATGGGTCTCTCTACTTTTCTAGGAACATAGAATCTTCTTCAGTCCCCAAGGGGTCGTCTCCCTTGGGATGCCTTTGAACCTACTGGAATCTATTTGGTTTGCAAAATTTAGGAAAGGACTGATCTGGAAAGGACTGCATGGCCTTAACAGGATCTATCAGATCTCTTCTGCAAGAAACAGGGCAAATGCACTGAGGTACCCTGTGTACAGGTTTTCATGGCCCTAAATCAGGACCCAGATCTGAAGGCCTCTTGCAGAATGTGTTTGGCCACTAACTAGGGTGATAAACTCCCTCCCGATATATTGGATGATTGTCTAAACAGGCCTTCCTCCGGGTTGTTGGAGGAAACACAGGCCATCCCTAATGAAGGAGACTCTGACACTCTGTCTCACTGTTCCTCCTTCCTAATAGACTCAGATTACTCTAGCTGTATTTAGGGGTTTCTCCCACATTCATTTCCTGGGTTAATGACTCTGATAATTGGAGCCAATTGTCTCTGGTTAGTCTACCTAGGGAAGGAGACTTTGAGGAATATTCCCAAGCAGCTGTTGAAACTCCCTTTGTTTCAGGGAAGTTCCCTGTCTTCTCTGGCCCAACATGGACTGCCCATTCCAATTTACTGGTGGGAAAAAAAAAAATCTGCATCTGCTTATCTGTCCCCACTGACAGGCTTTAGGACTGGAAGACCTCTTTCTCTGCCCTCTGGGCTTTTATCCACTTCACCTCTTCTGCCTTCCCCTGCCCCTCCTCCTGTTTCTGCACCCCCTCGGGTGCAACCTCTATAGCTGGCTCCTGTACTATCTGGGGGCCTCTGGGACCATCAACTCCTCTTCCTATCCTCAGTGTCAAGGAGCAAAGAGCGTCCCCTTGAACTTACACTGCCCATTTCAGGTGTCCTCCCCAAAGTCCCAGGTAGAAATTGACAATGGTGAACAAATTACGTGACTTTTAAGCGGACTCAAGTGGAACATATTTTGTTTTCGAACTAATTTAAGTTTGTTGGTTTAATTAAGACAGACATGTCTTTAGAGTTATCAGCATTAAAAACATGAAACTTTTTCTACCTAGGTTTGCTGAAGGTCAAATAAGCTCATTTTATCTCTGTTGCAATTTGTCAACAAGAAGATGGCTTACAATGACGGTTAATTCTGTCTCAAGAGTTTTCATGAGTAATTGTTAAGATAGCTTTTAAAGTCTTTGGTAACCTGAAGCTTTAAAGTTTTGCTTGGATGATAAACTGGGTTGAATTCATTGGACATCTAGGTCTTTTCCAAATAAGATTAACTACTAAGGCATTACTTACTGAACATAGGTTTGTGCTTTTGATTTATTGCAGAGAAACTAAGGATATTTGAGTTTGTTGGAAAATCTACGCAGTGCTTAGTTGATTCATAAATTTGCCATCTAAAGAATTCTGGTGTAACCGTTTACAATTGGTTACTATTTAGTTTTCACTGGAGTGTAAGGTTTCTAAGAGTTAAAATTCTGCTAGATGTAATTAAGACTGACGGAAATAAGGAAAACAACTTTGTATGTAAAAAAAGTAGGAAATATGTAAAAAAGATACAAGGAATGGAAATACATTCTTGTTAAAGGTAAAAAAAAAAAAAAAAAAAAAAGAAGAAGAAAAGAAAGTAATTTTGTCCTCAGTGAAACTGGTTGTTTGGAGAGAAATGGCTTGGGACGAAATATGAATGCAAATGAAAAATTGTAGAAGGTTCGTGGTTAGGCCTGACTAAGGTTGAAATGAATGGATTTTAAAAATACACTGGTATAAGATGAAATTCTGCTTTTCTCTCTGTTCAAAAGACAAAGTTTTCTCAGATTATTGATCTGTTTTTGATTAAAAAAATGTAAACAAGGTCTTTTCTCTTTTGTCTGCCGGGAAAACCGAAGCTTTATGTTTTGTCCTTATCAGGTCTTTGATTACTTAGTTAAAACTTCTCAATGTTAAAGGAGCTAGGTTTTGTTAGCAGCTATATAACCCTATATATTTGCTTTTAGAGTCTCTTATTGCCATCTTGGTTAACTAAATAATTGAGATTTGTGATGCTATGTAATCCTATTTAGGATGTGCTTTATAATTTTCTCAGGTTTTCACAAACTTCCCAGGATTTAAATTGTAAATGAAATCTTTTTGGCCAGTTGGGCCTTTTTATTTGGTATGTTACTTGGAAAGCCCTGTCAAACAAATAATGGTAAACTTTAGGTGATATTGCTTGGATAAATGCTATAACCACTCAAATATATATATTTCCTGAAGTTTTAATATGTTTTGGTATAAGGTGAACCCTGGATATTCCGATTATTGAAGCAACCAATATATTGAATAACCAAAGTTCCTTGTCAATTGCATCATAATGAACTTTCATGTCAGATTGTTAACCATATCCATTTGTGAGTCTGTTGTTATTTATAGTTATTGTTCTGATGCTCTTACAAAGCATGTTTTATCTTCAAGGAGATTTATAACAAGGATTTTTAGGACAAATACAAGTATTTGACATCTTTAAGATTATAAAACAAATGGGTAAACATTTCCAGAACTAAGAAGCTGTATTCAAACTGAACAAGAATTAGTAACATGGGACTAACTAAATGGAGGAAGATTATAGTTTCTGTAACTCTTGTTGGAAATATTGTTGGTTCTCTAATGTTTGCTCTTCCAGATTAAGGCAACCTTCTCTTAAGATATTTAAGATATACAGAAATGTGATAAAGTATTCGTTTGCGGACAACTGAGGCATTTAACTTTTCAACCTGAACCCTCTGAAATTCAAAAGCTCTCAGTAAGTATTCTTTCTTTCATGGTAATTACAGTTATTTGCACAAGTTCAATAAGAATCTGTTCCTGGGACAGGCCACCACTGGAAGAACTGGTTAGCTTACCAAGGCTTTGACTGGAATGCCATATTTGAGAATGACGTTCATTGACTCGGATATGACCAAACAGTTTTAAGAAACTCGGGTTGACTTTACAAAACAAGGAACCATAAAGCCCCTTGGAAATGGAGGCCTGATACCTTGCTTACAGAGTTCCCGGCAGCCTCACCAGGTGAGTAAAGAAGGTCACTTCCAGGCAGGTGCAGGAACCTCAGGATTTCTTTGGGACCTCACAAAGAAGCATTAGCTCAAATCTACAGGATTTGCAGGCATGTCTGATGGCAAATACTTGGCTTGGCCTGTAGAGGCTACTATTGGCCTGTAGAGGCTTGACCTGGAGAGGCTACTATTCCTTATAAAAAGTTCCAGAAAAGCAATATTTAAAAGATCTATATGACCGGGGCGCCTGGGTGGCGCAGTCGGTTAAGTGTCCGACTTCAGCCAGGTCACGATCTCGCGGTCCATGAGTTCGAGCCCCATGTCAGGCTCTGGGCTGATGGCTCAGAGCCTGGAGCCTGCTTCCGATTCTGTGTCTCCCTCTCTCTCTGCCCCTCCCCCGTTCATGCTCTGTCTCTCTCTGTCCCAAAAATAAATAAACGTTGAAAAAAAAAATTTTTTAAAGATCTATATGACCAATCGCTGTTCTTGGTGAGCTTATGTGAATAAATAGGCTGAGTTTGTTAAAACCGGATTTGTTCTACAAATGAATTAGTGTTCATTTGGCTATCTCTGGAAATCAGGGTTGGTAGAAAAATCATGTTTCAATAACACACCTTAATGGATGTTAAATTCTAGTTCTGATTGTCTCTAAGTGTTCGTTGTTTGCCTACACTAGACAACTTGCGGTAAACTTCAGAGAAATTATCACAAAACTCACATATAGACGATCTTCGGGCCTGTTGCTCTATGGGCTATCCGAAAGGATCACCACAAACATTTGAATTACAAACCAAAAACAAAACAAAACAAAAACCCCAAAACCCCAGAACAAATAAACAAAAACCCCCATCTGATTCCCGCTGCCTGTTCCCATTCTATCTGAGGATGCTTCAAGCCTGACGTCTAAAATCTTCTTACTGGCAGAACCGGCAGGAACTGGGTTTGCAATTTGCTCTAACCACTAACCTATATTTTTGTTTCTATAAAAGTGCCTCTGATCAAGTACCTGATTGTTTACTAGACAAAACAGAGTCCGTATGATGGTTCACACCACCTGTTACAAAATCAAGGCCTTACGTGACTCCCAAAATAACATTATATTATTAAACATTAAAATAGCTCGAACGCGTTCAACAGTTACGGCAAAATAAAATGGCGTTAGATGCCTCAACTGCTGCACAAGGTGGAACTTATGCTCTCCTAAAAACATAATGCTGTGTATACATTCCAGATTACCACAAAATTACTTCTGAGTTTCTGACTGACAAAGATTCAAATTGGCACTTTCAATTATCCCTCTCTTTCCTTCAGTAATTGGTTAAACTCTTGGACTCAAGAAAGATTTTTGTCAACAGAGGACTCCTATTGGGGCTTCTTTCCCTTTTGATTATTTTAACCATGTTTTGCTGTTTTCTCCCATGTCCCTCCACCTGGTCCCAAGACTCCTACAGTGCCACAACTTCAAGCCAACAGGTGACCCTTTCTGCTCAAGGAGACTCCCATAGGTCATCAACTGTAGATACAGCTGCCTTAGCCTTTCCTAACTCCTATTAAATTCTCAACTGACGAACGCTGACCCATCGGTGGGGACGTTTCTATGCCCCTATCCGGTAGGAAGAAGCTACGGAAGACGGGACCTTCTGCCTTCAACAACCTTAAAGATTTAAGGGTCTAAATTGTTCAGAGGGGGAAGTGATGAGGGAAACAAAGGGAAGAGCAATGCAGCTCAAATTCAATCTCCTTACAGCTTGCAGCCCACTGATAGACACCTGAAACATCCGCTGTGATCTTCCTCAAGCAACCCACGGCTGCCTCACTTCCTTAATGTTTTTGTTCTAGTAAAGACTAAAAGGAACCTTATCTTAACAGCAGCCAGTCCCTCGGGGTCCTGAAAGCCTGGCTTTCGAATTCCTTAGAGACTTAGGCTATCCCCAACCCCCACTAACTTAACAGTATATAATCAGTCACTCCTCACAACCCCAGGGTAGCTCTTTCTACCCACAGGGCCTGTCCCCCTGCTTTAATAAAGTCCCCTTTGTGCACCAAAGATGTCTCAAGACTTCTTTCTTAGCCATTTGCCAAGAATCCCATCATGATGAGGGGACAAGGGTGGGTTGTGCACATTTCATGTCAGTCCTTTCTCTGTTTTCCTTTCTCCCCCAAACCCCCCAATGGAAGATAGTTACATACACAGGATAGAATGTTCTGGCCTTAAAAAAACAATCAGGCCGGCTTGAAGAAGACTAAAGTTTGTAGTTTTCCATGCTGTGTCTGGTATCATCATTCAAACCACAGCGTTGATTTTTAGCAGCACAAACTGCTACTTCAGGATCCCAGGCAAACTACAAAGTATGTACGTAAGTTGGATCTTCCATCTCCGTGAATTTGTATCCTGTTTTTTTCTCTGTTCAGTAGCACAGAAGGAAACAAACTTGAGCACCTGCTTCTGCATTGGGCCATCATGGTCATCAGAAAGGACCGAGTCCTCTTCAGCTGCAGAGACCCCAGGTTCCCTCTTTTTAAGGCACCCAGGGAGGGTCTTTTTTGCAACATCTTGGCCAATGCTTACTGGAGTTTGATTTGGAACTAGGACCAACGACAAGCCAGAGTCCACAGTGGAGTAACTCTGTTCCGAAGCTATATTCCAAGCTTTGATGCCAGTCAAACTCTCCATCTTTTATATCCTTGCCATCATTAGATACTGCCAAAAAAATCCAAGGCCCACCAGTCATTTCCTTTTCCGCATCAGGCTTCTTATTATGAGATGTTGAACGTTATTTTTTTTCCTTACCAATTTGTTCTACCCCTGCTGCCCTTGCCTCCAAATGCCATCTGGAACCCCAGTTGCAAGGTAAACCGACTTCCCTCTATCTGGAAGTCTCTACAGTCCGCTCCCTTTCTCCCTGGCTCTAGGTGGATCCTGGCAATCACTCAGGAATGCTGGAGTCTAGTGTGGGTGTTGAGAGCTCAGATTCTCCGTTCGAGCTCCATCTCTCCCGTTCACCAAGCATGTCACCTTGGGTAAGTTACCATAGTTTGCTTGGCCTGAGTTTCTACATCCATAAAGGGGAGGGAAAACCCCTTCAGGATTATTACGAGGATTAAATGAGTATATGCATGGCGTATGCAGCACAGGGCCTAACACGTTGGAAGACTTTCAAAACAACAGTATTTAGTCAGCCCAGCAATGACTGCCTGCATTCTGCACACTTCAGTATTTATTTTGTTGGAAGTTTTCAATGTTCTTTCAATGATGCATTTCCTTCTTCCAGCCGTCATCCTTCACTCTTCCATAGGTAGTACGGATGGTAACTAAATTTGTCATGAAGAACACGGCGTAATGCATGCGATTGCCAAATCACTACCCTGTGCGCCTGAAACTAAGATCACGTTATATGGCAACTCTACTTCAGCACAAGAATAAAAATTAAAATTAGAACTACCTCTCGCTATGAGACTCATTGACAGACGGATCAGTCTCTACCTTCTTATCCTTGCCGTAACCTCACATGTCTTCAGGACTTCTGCATGACCTCCCCGTACTTCCGTTTCAAGCCCCACCTTCGTGCTGGGTGACATCTGTGACGGGCCGACTGTTCATCCTCCTGAAAGACCGCGACAGCGTATTGGTTCATTTCCTCGACATCAACACCTCAGCTCCGTCAGCCCCTGGACACCTGCTGGAGGTAAGGACGTATCTTGCCGCACAACCCATTCGTGGTGACTGAACGCCCCATTTTACGGCTGAGGGGACAAGTCTCAGTCAGAGGCTCAGCCTTGTGCTCCAGAGCGCACCGCTGGTGAATAATGAAACCCAGATCTCCTGCTTTTAAGTCCAGATGCTTTGTACCGCACCAGAGCTGTCTCCTAAGACCTTGTGAAGTTTACGCACCCTTGTTTGGCGTTTTAGCACCCCAAAGAAACATTGAATGTCATCTGAAAGCTTAAAGATGGTGCTTTCCTTCTCTCCTGTAAATTACTTTCTTTTATATAAATAGTTGTCCTTCATTGTCAAATACCCAGTTTTTCCACGAGATTTCCATAACTCCCTTTCCCCAGCCTTGGGGGATGTATCTGTAGCCCCCCTTTCTCTGAGCAAAGGGGCCCATTTTATCATGGCGGCAGTAAAGAAGAAAAGGAAAATCTTCTGAGCCCTCAGCCGAGCACGGTTGTCCCACTAGGAGGCTTACCAGCAGGCTGATTGTCATTCAGGGAACTAAGGGGGCTAATGGCAGAGGCAGCGAGTGAACATCTGGTGGAATGAGCTTGGGGCTGAGGGCTTGTCGCTGGTTGATGAGTTTTTACTTATCTTTCTCTTTGGGTGGAGGAGGATGGGGACAGCAGACAGATCACTTAGTAGTCTTGCTGGAGAGGAAGCGGCCTGAGGTGCCTTCGAAGGAGGAGTCGAAGAGCTCTCCTCAGGCACCGGAAGTGGATAATGGTTTGGTGCTCGGTGGAGAAGGTGGAGAACCAGAACCTTCTGAATAAACATTCGTTGGAGGTGATGGTGAGTATATCTCAACCTCACATCCTCCCATGGAGAGAACCGGGCCAGAGGACGGACAGAAGTGTTTATTTTGAGAAGACACGAACTTCTGCAATTGAGGCTCCAGTCGCCCAATTAAATGGGATGATTTACTCACACTTCATTACGTTTTGAAGACCTACTATGTGCACACTGGGAAACACCAAACTTAACAAGAAAAAAACAAGAGCAAAATGTCTTCTTCCCATAAGGAGTTTATAATTTGCTGTGAGAGAGGAACCAAGCAGCAAAGAGCCATGATGGTTTTACTTAGCCTTTAGGTTGGTCCAGGGGATGCCTGTATGAGAAAAAATTTAAACTGCCCTCTTACAGACCATTTCATCTTATGACTTTTTTTTTAACTTCAGAGATGAAAGTCCTTTGAGGATATGTATAATTTTTCATCCTTTTACGTCAAAATATCAACACTGTTCTAGTTCACACGTGAAGATATACATCAGACCAATTTTCGGTACTCCTGTTATCAGAAAGAAAAAAGAAGAACTGATAGAAAAGTATACCCTGAGTACGTTTGTAATTATTGTTACCAGTCATATTGAAAACTGGGATTCACAGGCGAACCGGGTAAGCACTTGGGACATTGAAAAAGTTTCCATTTGAGATCCACAGGGTAAGTGGGGGTGAGGCAGATTTATTCAAGAGTAAGAAGGTTTTACCGTGCCCCAAATTTGGAGCCAGTGAAGGGCTCATCACTAAAAGTATTCAGGGAAGAGGCAGAAATATGCTGTCAGGGATGACGCGGATGAAGGCCTTCTTGGGGACAGGGGAGTTGATTACTTGACTGTGAGGACTTTTTTACATCTTATGATCTCTGATTGTAGTAATAGGTACCAAAAGAATAATTCATACTTAGATTCTTAGATTTCACCCCTTTCCTCCTCTGCAGTCACGGTTCTGAACACCTCTGAAACGTTTCCACAGGAGTAGATGCAGGCTACAGAGGAAAGAAATATGATTTTGCAGCAACTGGTGCTCCATCAAAACAGAGGCCTTGTGAAATGACGGCAGACATCAGTAATCGCCAAAGCGCTGGCCTTATTTATAGGTTTGAGGGAAAGATAAATACTGTACACGCACATTCTAATTAAGGCCAAGAGTTCCCAGCATGCATAGCTCTGCATCTCATTCTGCCTGTCACTACTGCCACAGCTCTCATATTTTCTGTGGTTTCTCCTGGTTATTAGTAATGCTGGGCTGACTAAAATGGATGGAGTCCCAAGTTGGCTGCGGGGCCTGGGGATTTGATCTTCCACATGGCTGGAGCCTGGATTCAGAAACACCACAGCTGCATTTGCCCTTGTCTCCAGTGGCTGACTAGAGCATTTGGACCAAGGACGGTGATGTGGGATTTAGGATTGGCTGTGAAGGGACCCCAGCTCCACCCCGGTACAATGGTGGAGGGTAAGGAGTGAAGCAGTCCATAGAAATGCTCCCTTCTCAATTCCATTCATGGCTACTAAGCATCTATTGGGTTGGGAGGAGAAAGACAGTCCGTTTCCATCAGGCACATTTCTAAGAAAGATTTCTAAACGGCATGAAGCTAATGCTCTTTTTATAGTCTCCTCTACCTATTACATAATGACAAAAATTGAGCACGTGACACGAACATATGACTAATGGCCCTTAAATAAAGTCCAATCCTAGCTTTGATCTTTGGGGGATGAGGACATCATAATCTAATGTGGCTAATCATGTCAAAGGCACAATCGATAAGCATACACTGATCTCACAGTATAATTAAGCCTCCATAAGTTCATTTATAGACCAAATCAATCAAGAGTAGTCAGTCTGACCAGGAATTCACAAGTATCATGGATGAAAAAAATTAAGATTTATTTTGCAAAATATTAATGTCTTATTTTTAAACAAATGTCTTGTTCGGTCCTTAGAATATCCTCATATAAATACATGGCGATACAATTTGTGGTCTTTTCTTGGCAATAGTATGACTGTAATCACCGCAGAAAAAATTTAATGAAAGTGTTTTCTCCTCCCTAGATCTTTATGGAAGCCCCATCATTTTATTCTGGAACTATCTTCAGGTCATCCCCAGAACATGTATACTTACGGACTAGGCAGAGACAAATTTGTTATTGTTGTTGTTGTTGTTGTTGTACTTTCCTTTGGCCAAAGTCAAGAATCAAGAAAGGGTATAGAAACACGGGAAAGCACAGGGCTAACCTAGGGATGGAGCATGGTTTTCTCTTCAGGGCTTTGGCTTTAAATTCCACTGAAACTTGTTTGAATTATTAGCTAACCCTCCTTCTAAAATTTTTGTTAATATGCCCACCAGGACCAGATGTCTGCCCATCTGTATGTATGCATATATGTGTGTATGCATACCTGCCTGTGTGTGTGTGTTTATGCATCTTCAGGAAGGCTATTCCATGAAAAAAGACTTACTAATTAAGGAGTACGTTCGTTCTCCATGGCTGTAGCAAATCCAACAGTGTAAAATCTCAACCTAACGGAGTGTGTTAGACGTTGTAATGCACCATTTTTCACTCTCCAAGATTCATTTGGAAAATTGCAGAAGCTTAGCACCACATCTTGGGAGGCATCAGCACGCAGTGGGATGGAGGGAGGAGATTGATATTCATATTACTACGATGTGACCAATTATATAACTGACAAAGACCAAGGCGCTTCACATATTAGGAATCATTTTTTTTTACAATGTGAATAATATTTTTGCAATGCAAATAATGCTGTCTCTCAGCATAGCAATTTTTATTCATGTTTTATAGGCAAGGTTATTAAGCTCAAGAAATTAAGTAATTTCTCCAATATTTTATGATTAATAAGTCATAATCAGAGATTTATTCGAACCTCTGGAAATCAGAAACGGGAATCTGAGTTTACCAGAGAGGATTCACAGACAGTTTGTTAAGGTCAGAGCTCCAAGGGGTCATGACCAATATTTAGCACAGGGTCTCCAAAAACCGTCCAACGAATGACTTGCAAATCCAGGGTAACCAAGCTAGTTATAGCAGAGTGCGGGAAAAGTGTGGTGTCAGGGCTAAATCTAGGAGTGCTTAGGTGTTCAACCCAGGGAGGGGAGCAGTATTCAGAAAATGATGACCCGATTCTGCAGGCAGGGTTCGAAGTATGGGAAAACAGTCGAGAATTGAAATAAGCAAGTAATTGAGCTTTAAATGCATAAGATTCCATTCAGAGTCCATTGCGAGTTATCGAGTAGTGTGCTAGATTCTTATTCTTTTACACAGTTTTCGTGTTACCTTATTTCACCTTTACCATGGTCATTTTTCACAGTGGAGGAAACGGTTTCCTGAAAGGGTGACTTTTCCAACATCACAAACTAGTATACGAAGAAGCCAGGGTTTGAACCCTGGAGTCTCCTGACTCACTCTAACATTATTAACATAATGAGCACCGTCTATTTTCAGTAGGCATCTGTCACCAATATCTAGCAGCACTTGGCTTCTAGGACAGCACTCTCTGCTTGTTTTCCTTTTATTTCATCAACAACTTCTTCTCAGTGTCCTTTGTCAGTTCCTTCTCATTCCACTCACTTCTGAACATTGCAGTGCCCATAGTTCAGGCTTTGTACCTTTTATGTTTTCTATATACACTTATTCTCTTGATGTACCTACTAGTCTAATGGCTTCCAATGCCTTCGTGACAACTCCAAAATTTAGATCTCTAGTCCAGAGCTTTCTTGTGAGCCTGCTCTACAGGTCTACTTCAGTGACCAAAACAGCATCTCAGATTACGGCTTGCCCATACTGCATGACCCATAGAGGCCCCAGAATTTGGTCACACTTGCTCTATCTTCCATCTTTGTTCGTAGCAACACCGCCTTTCCAGTTGCTCAGCTCCAAACCACAGAATGGTCTTTAATCCTCTCTCCAATCTATCAGCAAGTCATGTTGGCTGTGTCTTCAGAAGAAGGTTAGGACCCGACTATATCTTAACATTCTTATGGCTATTCTTTTGATCCAATTCACTGCCAACTCTTTTGGAATATTGCAGGAACCTTTCCTCGTTGGATTTGCCCACCGTCAGCCTGTCCTGCGTATAGCAGTCACAATAATCTTACAAAAGGGAAGTCAAATCATGCCACTCTGCAGCTCACAATCAATTCACTCAGAGCAAAAATCCAGTGTCTTTACACTGGTGAACAAGGCTCTATACGATCTGGCCTCATTAAGCACAAACTTCCACCGTAAAGACTTTGCCCATCCCGTCCCCTCTGCCTGGAACACACTTCCCCAGATATCTGTCACTCATCCCTTCACCCTTTGTAGGTCATTCTTAGCCAGGCTGTCTACATTTACACCATTTTCACACATACCAGTCCCCATCTCCTTCCTCTATTTTTCTGTACAGCACGTATCACTGCCCAGCATTTAACTTACATACCTTTTTAATGGCCTCTCTCCCTCTGTGAAAATGAGCACCACGAAGGAAGAAGGCAAGTAATTTTGCTGTTTTCTTTGCCACTGCATCTCCACAAAAGGAGATGGCAAAAAGGAGAAAGGCCTGGCGCATGGGAGAAGTAAAATATAATATATATTGACTGAATGAATGAGAGGGAGGGAGCCGTAACAATTCAGCACACCAGGAAGGGGTATGAAACACGATATGGCCCCTGATCAACAGGCAGCAGCCTAGCAGTTTCAGGGAGGTGTGAGAAGCATATGTGCCAATCTAGAACCTAACATATTCGTTTTTCAAAAAATTGCCCCCGATATCCTAACATGATGTTCTTTTGCCTCGGGAGAAAATACATTAATTCTCCGAAACCTGCTAGATCGTGAACCAGGAAAGTACTTGTAAACAGCTGTGTGAGTACAGAGCATAAGTCCTGATTCTGTTTCTTTCATGATGGTTCACAATTGCAAAACAAAAGTAGAAAATAGGAAAAACAAACAAACAAACAAAGCTTTGAGTATCTTTTCATGGAAACCCCCATTAGTATCTTGCCTCCACCCACACAACCCTGTCCCATTAAGACAGTCTCCATATTTTGGTAGACAGCACAGCCTAGTAAAAAGAGCGTGGACCCTGGAATCAGAGAAACTTGACTTAACATTGTGATCATACTACTTGCCAATCCTGGTCAATTTTCTTGAACTTTCTGGGCCTCAATGTTTATTTATAGAATAGATAAGATAAAATACTCTTTATAAGGTGATTATGAAGATCAAATGATATATAATATATATTAGTTATACACAATATATAATTATATATGATATATATTTGAATATATATATATATATATTTGAATGGCACTTAATTCTTATTCTGTAAAATTCTATTGGAATTAAGTGCTGTCAGGTAATAGAAAAAAATATGTATATTTATACATGTATAAAAAATGTATGTATATATATACAAGTATATATACACACATATATACGTGTATATGTGTGTATATATATATGTATATACGTGTGTGTATACATATATACACACCCACACACACGTATATACATTGGTCTCTGCCCCCATTGCCTGGCAGCAAGCTCCTAAAATCCTTGTAACCTCCTAAGTGATGAGAGCACTAGAAGCATCTTTTGTTCTAATATTTGGTCTTTGACTCCAGTTCTTGACAGAGTTCCAAAATCTGGAATTTTCTGGGTGACAACAGTGTCTTTAATTCTAATCAGCTGACTCTTGGTGGGCTCCAGGATGTCTCCCGGATAGGGACTCGTCACCAGAAAGGCTGAATCAAGATCGGAAGCTTGGAATTTTTTTGGCCCCACTCCCATTCTCCAGAGAAGACAGAGGACATAATGATCAATTATGCCTACATGATGAAGTCTCCATAAACATCCAAATAGTAGGGGCGCCTGGGTGGCTCAGTTGGTTGAGTGTCTGATTCTTGATTTTGGCTCAGGTCACGATCCCAAGGTCGTGGGATTAAGCCTCACATCTGGCTCTGCACTGAGCATGGAGGCTGCTTAAGATTTTCTCTCTCTCTCCCCCTGCCCCTCTGTGCCCCCCACTCTTTCTAAAATAATAATTTAAAAAATCCAAACTGTATAAGATTTAGAGAGCTTCTGGGTAGGTGAACACTGGAGGTGTTGGGAGAGGTATATGCCAGGGAGCTCATGGAAACTCCGTGCCCTTCCCCACAGACTCGCCCTTTGCATCTTTCCCATCTGGGTGTTTATCTATAACCTTTATCATTCTGTCAATAATAAACTGGTTGGGCCACCTGGGTGGTTCGGTTGGTTAAGTGTCTGACTCTTGGTTTCGGCTCAGGTCATGGTCTCAGGGGGTGTGGTTTGAGCCCCACGTAGGGCTCTGGGAGGGCAGTGTGGAGTCTACTTGTAATTCTCTCTCTCTTTCTCTCTCTCTCTCTCTTTCTCTGCCCCTTCCCCACTTGCACTGTCTCTGTCTCAAAATAAATAAATAACCTCAAAAAAATAAGAAAATAAATGTGAACCGTAAGTAAACTGTTTTTTTAAAATTCTGTGAGCCACTGTAGTAAATTACTTGAACCTGAAGAGGGGGGTCATGGGAACCTCTGATTTACAGCTGATACGCCAGAAGCACAGGTGACAAGCAGAACTTACAACGGGCATCTGAAACCTTTCGGGGAGTCTTGTGGGACGGAGCCCTTAACCTGTCGGATCTGATTTTTGATTTTCCGGTAGACAGTGTCTGAAGGAAGTTAAATTGTAGGACACCCAGCTAGTGTTGCAGAATTTTTTGGTGTGGGGAAAGTCCCCACCAGACTGGTGGCACAAGTGATGCGAATGTCCTAATAGTGTGAAAGTAAAGGAGGAATAGAGTGTAGGTTTTCTACGCAAGTGCCAACCAAATATATAATTATATATAATCTTTATACACCATATAATATATATTTATTATATGTTAGAAATCATTACATAGAAATATATTCTTATATATGAAAACACGTTATTATATATTGTATATTTTATATATTATACATTCATGAAATATATAATGTAAATATAAGTGTAAATATATATGACATTTAGAGTATATATATAATAATATATATTTGGCTGGCACTTGATGGATGCTCTAAGGGCGCTTGGGTGGTTCAAGCATCTGACTCTTGATTTTGGTTCAAGTCATGATGATCTCACGGTTCATGAGTTCAAGACCCGTATCAGGCTGGGCACTCACCACGAAGCCTGCTTTGGAGCCTCTGTCTCCCTCTCTCTACCTCTTCCTCTCTCTCTCTCTCTCTCTCTCTCAAAAATAAATACATGTTAATTTTTGTTAAATATTGAAAAATAAATGAATAAAATGCTCTAAGTTCTCTGTGTCAGGAAAACAAAAATAAATGCATGTTAATTTTTTTTTAAATATTGAAAAATAAATGAATAAAATGCTCTAAGTTCTCTGTGTCAGGAAAACAGGTATTGACAGAAAAGTAGAGACTTGGTAGCCCGGTGTTGTATCGGAAATAAGGGCCACAACTTCTGGCCTCATCTCTTCCCGTATGTATCTACCTAACGGGGGCGTCCGTGTCCTGAGAAAACATTGGCATATACCACTAGGAGCTGTCTTAGAGTATGCTGGAAGGTCTAACACTTCCACTTAAAAGTATGTATTAAAGTAATCGCTAATTGTCATCCAGGTTTGGTTTTGCATTTTACAGAATCCAATCAATGTCAGTGGCAGCTACAATAAGTTGGAATCAAGAACCCACCAAGAGTATAGGCTTTGGCAAGTAGTTCTGGTACGTGACCTGGTGTTACATTCCTGGGCTGGTTGTCCAATCAGTACTGACAACTCCGAGCACAGAGGTCCTTTCTGGAAGAAATGCATAGGAAATGGTTCTCCTCAGCTGTCCTGACTCCAGCAGTGTTACTGCCTCTGGGATCCATCTGCGGTCCCAGAGCACTTCCGTAGGAACAATGATTTGTGTAGCCGGCAGAATCTTAAGAAACTTCACTCAAGTCACGATGCCTGTAGGCGCCATGGGAGTAAGCAGTGTGATTTGAAGTCCAACGCAAAGGAATAAAATTTGAAACATTTTTATAAGAATAATGACTTTTTTCCATATCTCATCTTCTCTTAAAATTTCTTCTCAATTTATACCTCTTTCCTCACTGCAAGAGCCGACATCTCTTAGTAAGCAGTGGGTAGATATTATGCTCTTATCCATATGCATGATCTACTCTATTTTCTTCCCAATTCAGATTCTTCTCATTATTAAAAAAAAAAAAAAGTGGTGTTGGTTTATTAAGAAGAGAGGAACAGTGACCCTCTACGGAGATAACTTAATCCAGTTAAATAGTTTTTACTCTGAGGGATGTTTGGTGTTTGGGTTCTCATCCAGCTAGCTGATGAGCCAGTGCCTCCCAAACTCGTCTGCGCACGGAATCAGCTGAGAAGCTTCAAAAACTACTGAAACTTGTGCCCTACCCACCAGAGACTGTGATGCGATTGGGCTGGGGTACTGTCTGGACCTTGGAATTTTTGAAAGATCATCATGCGATTCTAACATGCAGAGAAGTCCGTGAATCACCTCCACGGGCCCATGATAGGAGCAAGCCATTCTTCGCTGGAAAGTCTATCGGAATCAAAGTGTTTCTAGTTTCATGGAGCCAAAGATATGCTCAGACTACAAGCATCCTTGCCAATGTCTGGCCAACTTTACACAAGGCCAACGTAGCTAATTTTGAAAGGTGAAGGATTACATCCCTATCTAGTAATACTCTGGTTAACAAACGTTATCAAGAGTATGAAAGGAAAAGGGATTTTTTTTATAAAGGAAAAAAGAAAATCTAAATTAGATGCAGGCTCTCGGTCAGCAGCAACTTAACCCTTACAGGAGTGCTATCTGAAGGGAAACGAAAGGAAATACAGACTTCAGATGACGGTAGGTCTCTGCTTCTTGGACTGAGTGCCTATAAAATCATTTTGAATATATCCTTTCTAAAGCTTACCTCAGT
The DNA here is from genome assembly GCF_007474595.2 of Lynx canadensis. Taxonomy (NCBI): domain Eukaryota; kingdom Metazoa; phylum Chordata; class Mammalia; order Carnivora; family Felidae; genus Lynx; species Lynx canadensis. The sequence goes on from NC_044319.2 coordinate 33,960,170, forward strand.
AATTAGGAGTGGAGAAATCGGGAAAATCTAGACTTGCATGTGAAAACAGTGATAATTCCGTGGCCTAACCTCTTTCTAAGTTGGGATTTCCTCACTGGGACTTTGGGGGGATCAAAGAGAATAAATTTCAAGCCATTCTCTACTCTCTAAACTTCAACAGACGGCGACCAGTCTGCGTAGCACTAGGCTACAGGACAGGCCATTGTTGCTTGGATTTTTAAGCATATGAGAACAAAAAGGAAAAGGGCAACCTGACCAGAATTAAGTTGAATCCTCGTGGGAGGGTTTGAGAGTCTGAGCATTCTTATAGCTTTCCTTGCGAACCCATACTCAAAGATGAAAAAAAAAAAAATGTAACACGGGGTCATTCCATGAAAAGATAATGTGATCCCCATATGCACCTTAAAATTTTCTTGTAGCCACACTCAAAAAAGGGGTAAATGAAAGGGACCTTAATGTGTCTTATGTTACCCAATATATATTATCATTTCAGCGGGTGATCAATATAAAAACTATAACAATCAATAGAAGAAAATTATTTTACTTTTTTTTTTCCTACCCAGTCTTTGAAATCTGGCATATGTTCCACACATTTACAGCATATGTCAATTTGGACTACCCACATCTACGTGTTTCCTAGCCACATGTGACTACTGTCTACTGTTTTGGGCACCACAGGTATAGAGGCAAGATCACAGGGCCCGAGACTTGTGCTCGAATCGGTCTAAATGGCAGATTATATTAAGTTGTCTCAAGAATCCGTTTTTAGCCCTAATGTTCTCTGATTCAGTGGCAAGTCAGGAGGTGTATCGAAAAATTGGATGATAACGGCCAAGCCTCTACCGCTGGGACAGTCCCCAAGTCAGGTTCTGCATTGGTCTGCTGTTTCTCTCTCAATTGAAGGAGGCAAGAAAAAAAAAAGTGTCTTCATCTCGCCCAGGAAGAGCAGACACTGAGCAGAGGGAAGAGTCTTTGTCCCATAAAGCCAACGGATCGTCTGGGATGTGGTTCCAGAGAAAATCTCCCTCTAGGGACTGCTTGATTGGGAATTAAACTTTGCTATTGACCCAAGTGGTCAGGCGATGAACAATGGGGCATAAATCAAACCCGTGACCCAGGAACAGAAAGCAAAGCCCTTTTGATCAGTTTTTGCCCCGCTTTATTAAAGAGAACACTGCACACTTCCAGACTTTCCTTCCCAACCGGTGGAAGTCATGAGGAACCATTCTCCACCCCCGCTGCCCTTGGCTTTCAGAGCAATGATAAACTGGGGGCGCGGCATAGCTTTGTCTTGCCTCCCAGCCTGGGGTGGCCCTGGAGCTATCGAAAGTCTCTATTCATTGCCCCGCTTTCAGATGAATCTGCTCAAATGGTTGTCTGTTTAGACGGCAAGTCACGAAACTTCTGTCTTCACTGGTGTGATGCGCGAGTGGCGGTGGAGAATACTTGAACTAAATGAGAGAACTGAACGCTCAGCCCATCTGTTCTCCTGAAGCACCGTGTGACCTTAGTCAGATGTCTCCCCACGTCTCGACTTCAGTCCTTCCCCGTGTAAAACAAGCACAGCTCTTTCCACTTTGATGGTGGGGATCATATTCACCGAATCCTGGCACATCTCGCAAGAAGGTTTCAGATAAATGCAAGATACCATGATGAATCATTTCAACAGACCCCGGGGGAAGAGGCAGGATGGTAAATAACTGTCAAATCTGGGTAAACTGTTCAGACAGAGGAGGAGCCTCGATACCTTGATGGGCAGGTCAAGGGCAAAGGGGGAGGGGTGGCAGAGGGAGGAGGGAGGGGGAGGGGGCTGGGGAGCCGGGCCACCGAACGCGAAAGCTGGCCAAGTTGGGAAACCTTGCCTTTGTTCTGGGAGGACTTGAAGAGCAAAACTGATTAGCTGCAGCATATCATTTAAATCTCCTCTTAAAGCAAATCCAAGTCTTTAATCATTATCTCCCAAACCACCAAACGGCTCCAGACACACACCAGCCTCACAGACTTGTCAAGACCGAAACAGTAATTCACAAATTCACTGAAATTCCCTGCTCCACCGAACAGTATGACAGCTCCAGCGACCGCGGTAACATTTCTATTCAAACTGGCTTTGGAGCCGAAGCTATAAATATCCTTGCAATATTTCCTGCTTCAGAACATAAAGACAGCTTTACAGCACTGATAAAATAGAAATTACTTTCTCTCTGAGGTCTTGCTGGAATTTTAATGTCTGTTTTGCAATAAAGCAGCTCCTACACGATTTGATTTGAGGGAAAGAAAACAAACGGTCTAATTTAGTTACAATAATGACTCTTCTTGTATTGTTTGCCCTACTTGCTCCCCTGGCTGCTGGGCTGTTAGAGTTTGTAGTGGAGAGCAGAGGGGATGATGTTTATGAGAATATTAAAATGGTTTCTTTATTATTTAAAGATACATTGTCTCCATCCTTGCTTACCACAAAGCAACCCAAAAGAAGTTTTTTAAAGGAGGAATAGAGAGAAGAAAATAAAGCTTACGGCCCTTAATAGCGCTTTGTGAAAATTACTTGCTAGAACTGTAAAGCTATTGACCAAAAATGACATGAATTTAAGAGGCTTTTGAAACTTAAAAGATCATAGCAGCTTTAATTATTCCATACATGTTACTCCAGTTCTTGTTAGTGCCTTCAGAGCTGAGCAAAGCATCTTTTCTTTCCTTTTTTTTTTTTTAATCCATATACACTCTTCTCCTTTGTAGATTACATGATCTAGAAAGGGAGAGAGATTTGTGTTTGCACATGGACAATGTGCTGAGGGCACAGGGAAGTGGAGTTGAGAACAGAAGCTAAGGATGGAACACGCTATCCGGTGACAAGAATTAAATGATAAAGGGGAATTAGGGCTTGATTAGATGCTGATTAGGAATGGGATTAACCCAATTTCCCGGCAAAGGATTAGGGTTGGATTTTGGGTTCAAATTAGTGTTAGATACTTTTGGGGCTGCCACTAACTTATCTTTGGAACGAAAAAGGATTCCTCCCTATTTGAAAACAGCATGACCTCGTAACATCCTCCAACCGGCTTGTCAAGGATATGTCTCCCAGGTCAGATGGCCCCCCAAGCAAGCCCACGAAGCAGAGGTTTCTTGCACAATCTGCTCCCTCTCTTCCTTTACTCATCTTCCCCGCTGTTTGTTCTCCTTGCTCCCCGTGCTTATAACAGATCGCATTGCCTTTTCCTCTTTGATTTCTCAAAATTTTCCATTGCCTTCCACCCAAACATTCCATCTAGCTGTGCATACTATTGCCTCTCCTTTGGGTTTTGAGTTATATTTTTAGGACCCTTTAAGTGTCACAAAAATATCTGAATGGACTGCCCGTGGGGAGGGAGCTGGGTGCTACTCTCCTACATTAATCACAGCACCCGCACTTTTATCAAGTTAGTAAAAGGAAGCCTCAAGTCATTTTAAGGTGTTCTGCTGCTTTAAAAAAGTTTGAAAATAACCACTCTTTTTTTTGCACAAAAGAAAGCTGAGGGGCACGGAGGGGAAAGGACCACTAATTTTCTTATAGCTGGGTAATGGCAGAGTGAGAACAAGAACTCAAGAGGGCATACTATTACAAGTGATAGAGTACTAATCTCTAATAAACGAATTCATACTGAAGTGTGAACATCTTTATGATTTATCTATGTTAGGGATAGCTAATTAAAATAAAAAGGCATGATGATTATAATGCCTTTGCCAAGGAGACATTTATTTATTTATTTATTTATTTATTTTTTATTTTTTTTATTTAAAAAAAAATTTTTTTTTCAACATTTATTTATTTCTGGGACAGAGAGAGACAGAGCATGAACGGGGGAGGGGCAGAGAGAGAGGGAGACACAGAATCGGAAACAGGCTCCAGGCTCTGAGCCATCAGCCCAGAGCCCGACGCGGGGCTCGAACTCACGGACCGCGAGATCGTGACCTGGCTGAAGTCGGACGCTTAACCGACTGCGCCACCCAGGCGCCCCAAGGAGACATTTAAAGAATAGATAGTGTACATCAGAAGTTCTCAAAGTATGGGATGGATTTTTCAACAAATAGTACTGGGAAAATGGAATATTATATATGTATACACACACACACACACACATATATATATATATAATATTTATTCATATCCAATGAATGAAAGTTGATTCTTGTCTTATACCTTATATAAAAATTAACTCAAATGAGTCAGAGATCTAAATCTCTAAAGTATAGATCTCTTAGAAGAAAACCTTGGACAAAACCTTCATGACATTGGATTTGGCAATGGTTTCTTGGATGTAACACCAAAAACACGGGCAGCAAAAGGAAAAATAGACAATTTGGACTCCATGAAAATTTTCAAAAGTTGTGCACCAAAGATAATATCGACAGAGTAAAAAGGCAACCCACAGAATGAAAGACAATATTTGCAGATGGTGTATCTGACAAGGGATTGACCTCCAGAACATAGAGAGAACTCCTAAAGCCCAACAATAAAAACCAAATAGCTCAATTCAAAAATGGGCAGAGGACTTGAATAGACATTTCTCCAAACAAGATAAACAAATAACCAATAAACACATGAATAGATGCTACACCACTAATCATCAAGGACATACACATCAAAACTACAATGAGATAGCATCTCACACCTATTAGGATGACCACTATCAAAGAAAGAAAGAAGGAAAGAAGGAAAGAATGGAAGGAAGGAAGGAAGGAAGGAAGGAAGGAAGGAAGGAAGGAAGTTACAAAATCATGCCTGGATAAAAGATACATTCAAAGTGCAAGATAGACCAGTGGATTTTGATGTAGCGGAATATGAAAATTTCATCAATATGGTTTCAGATTCCACACTGCAACGAGTCTTTAAGCATCTACTCATTGAGTTTCAGTGTGATATTGAAGATGAATATCTACAATTATATGTGTAAGATATTAAAATACCCCTTCCTTTTCCAACGACATGTCTGAATGGGGTCATTTTTTTCATATACTTCCACAAGAAAAACATAACAGATTGATTGCAGAGGGATGTTTGAAAAATACAGCTGTCTTTTATTAAACCAGAGATTAAAGAGATTTGCAAAAATGTAAAATAATATGCCTTTCTATTCTCACTCATTTTTCTTCTTTGGAATTAACAAAGAGGTTCTGAGAACAAGAGGTTTGAGAACCACTGTTGTAGATAGCTCAGGAGGCTTTGAAAAATGTCCCTCAAATATCACTAACTCTGGTAGATTATTCTGTTTCCCGCTTATTCTCCTGAGGACTAGCTCTAAGTGTCCTGTCATTTAATCCTTTATTTAAGCCTCTTCACACACCAAAGCTTAAGCCACAGAGGAAACTTGAACAGTATTAGGCAGAGGCCCCTTTACTGTGGTGGCTTCTGAATCCCAGGACCCGTGCATCCCCCACCCTTTTTCCTTCTCTTGTCAGTGAGCTCCCTCTGTTTCCTGAAGGAGGTTTCTAAACATTCACAAGTCCCATGCAAGCCCACTCATGGCTCTTCGTATGGATTCATTCACAGAGTTGTGGCCCTAAGCAGGAGATTTTAGAGATTATGAAGAGATAGCCTTTCTTGGAAACCCTATTTCTAGAAGAAATAGAACACAACCCAGAGGCTTTAGCGTGGGAAAGAAGTGCTTTGAATGAAAACAAACACAAATATTTTTCTTTGAACGAATATTTTTCCTTGAAAAATTTTTGTTTGAAAACAAATATATTTCTTAAAAATATCCATTGATCATTTCTAAAGACTTTCTACCTAGGAATGGTAGAAAGCAGGAAGACACAATGAGTAGGCTCATGAGGTGAATTCTGTGCTACAAACCAAAGCTTGTATTTCAGAGAGCATGCTGTGTATTATTGGGAATAAAGCACAAAGCCGAATGTTAGAATATATTGGTAGTAGTCCAGGTTTTATCACCTAAGAATTTTGCGACTTTAAATATATCGTCCACAGAAGATTCTTTTGTATGTACTGGGTGGTAAATAAAAAGACCACTAGACTAGGCATATTAGCGAATGTGCCTCAAGTGTATGGCCATGTTCCTAACACATGGGAAATACCCTCCTGGCAGGATATTAGTATTTACTCTGGCGTTTGTAGTAGTATGGATATATGATGTTGGGAAAGTTGTCCGTTGCTTTGAGGCCTCATGGCCTCATTTCTGAAATAGGAATCGTTGTGTTTCCTAGTGCATCTCCCAAAGCTGTGAGGTGCAGTGAAAATGGGAGAGGACCAAGGACCCAAGACGCCTGTGGTTTAGTCCCAGCAAGAGCCACCTCAGTCACGTGACAATGGGGAAGTCATTTTTCTGACCAGCCCCTTTAGTTCTCATCGCTGTGAAACAAAGGGGTCGGGCCAAACCATCTCAGGTTCTGTCCAGCACTGACATTGTTAGCCCAGAATCTCTGATGATCCCACAAGTGTTAGAACTCTTTCCTAGATTACTTATTAAATCAGAGCAGAAACTAGAACCGAGGTCTTCCACCTTCTGAGTGTGTAAGTCTGTCTCATGGGATTCTGTCTAATGGGATGTTCCAAGACAACTTGACTGCCTGAAAAACTCTTCTCGCGGACTCATTCTTAAAGACCAAACTTCGAGAGCATGACGTCGCCATATAACTTTTACAAAGAAGTTGAGGGGGCTTTTGCAGTAAAATGAGGGAGGGAGACACTGTCTCCTGAGCACCAGCTATCTGGCAAGATTTCAAATACTTCCCAGTTCCGATGGATTGGAAATGCCACAACAACATTCGTCCTTGTGTCATTTTCTTTGTTTCAGTCCCAACAGCAATCAGAAAGTGCAGGGGAGTGTGGCAACAACGGAACAAGAAATTAATCAATCTCTCTCCAACTGCACTGAATGAGGGAACAATAAGAACAAAGCTATGACAGGAGAAACTGAGATATAATATCTGTTCTCTGTCTTATATCCATTTGATTAGAACAGTAATGGAATTGAGTTATCAAAAAATAAAAATATACATTTCCTTGGAGCTTAAATAACTTTTAGTGTTCATCCAAATCATTTGAAAGAAAATCCCGTCTACATTCATCTTGGATATGAACAATGGATCAATCTTTTCTTTTCTTTTCTTTTCTTTTCTTTTCTTTTCTTTTCTTTTCTTTTTTTTTTTTTAATGTTCCTCCCCCTCTTTGCTATGGCAATAGCTAGTTTCTGCACAGTTGATCAGATCAACGAGGCTATTGATTTGATTTGGTCATTGAAATGGTCCCTGAATTAGATAATTTAATGTTTTTCATCTTATGAATGAAAATCCTACTCACCTAGCGTTTCGTAAAAATATGGTCCATATTCCTACTGCATCAAAATCATCAGCAGTGCTTGTCATAAGAGCGGATCCAAAGGCCCCCTCCCGTCTAAATCAGACCCTGAGGATTCAAGAATCCTGTTGACAAGTTTTCCAGGTGATCCTTCTGAAAGTCACCAACGTCCTCACTGCCAGACCAAAACCATATTTGTTGTCCTCATCTAATTGAAATTCACTATAATATTTGTTGCCGTTGACAACTGCTTCCTTCTTGTTCCCTCAGAACAACTTTTGAAATCTAGTTATTAATCAGCCTTAGTTTTCTGATTGTAACTATTAAATGGCCCCAGATAGAAATTCATACCATGGAATTCAAGCATCCTTTTTTGGCTCCTAACTCTCATGCAATCCCTTTTATTTATTTATTTTTTTTTTTTTCAACGTTTATTTATTTTTGGGACAGAGAGAGACAGAACATGAACAGGGGAGGGGCAGAGAGAGAGGGAGATACAGAATCGGAAACAGGCTCCAGGCTCTAAGCCATCAGCCCAGAGCCCGACGCGGGGCTCGAACTCACGGACCGCGAGATCGTGACCCGGCTGAAGTCGGACGCTTAACCCACTGCGCCACCCAGGCGCCCCAACATGCAATCCCTTTTATGAGAGCCTAACCACACCATTCATTGTTCTATACATATACTTTCTTGCTTCTACACATTTCCCTATGTAAGTCCCTTAAACATAAATAATCCCTCCATATCCATCTTTGACGGAAAAACAATTTTATTAATCCTATTGATTTTTCAAATTTTATTCATTCATTTACTTTTTTTTTTGAGAGAGAGAGGGAGAGAGTGCACACGGGAATGCAGGGGGGAGGGGCAGAGGGAGAAGGAGAAGGAGAATCTTTAGCAGGCTTCATGCCCAACGTGGAGCCCCACGTGTGGCTCGAACTCACTCACCGTGAGATCAGGATCTGAGCTAAAATCAAGAGTCATATACTTAACCGACTGAGCCACTCAGGTGTCCCTCTACTTTTTTTAAATGCTACTTTTACAATCAGCATTTATTACTGAATCACTTCTAAGTAGAAGTCACTGAATTTGGTATTATGAACAGAAACGAAGCCGTGTCCTTTTCCCTTCACGGCCCCTGAGTTTAGGAACTCCTTCCTTAGGCAAACCTCCCGCTCCAGGTTTTTATTTCAGTGTGTTACTCTACTATGGCAAAGCTGAACACATCTCAACCTGTATTTAAAAAAAAAAAAAATACAATTAGAACATATCCTCCTCCTGTGATTAGACTGTAAGCTTTGCAATGATACAGGTCAAGTGTCACACAGCTTTCTAGGGCTCAAAGTATTCATTGTAGTTGCTCAGTGAACACTTGTTGCATGAGACATGGCTTTAATCTATCCCGATCCCTTTATTTGAGAGATGAAGAGAATGAAGTCGAGAGGGAGTAGCGCAAGTACTCAAGGTCAAATATTTAGTTGGTATCGGAGACAGAAATAATACCTTTCTTCCCTTAACATACTCTTATTCAAGTTCCAGTCTTAACATGGGAGAAGAGACTTGCTCTTGTCTTTCATTACTTGTCCCTTTCACATTATGTGTTTGCCTGTGACATTCCCATCTTCTCATGTGTATATCCGAAGGTATTATTTCAGTTTATTCGAATGCGAATTCCTTTCTTTTTGCTGGTGATTATTTTCATATTTGGTCTCTGATTCCCTTCAGTTCTGTCACACTCCTCTCTTGCTGCATGCATCAAGGTTACGATGCGGTGTTCCAGCTTGTAGCCAGCCACATCATGGTTTTGTACACAAAATAGTAATATCGTCTGTGCATTCCCAGCCTCCTTCCTGATCATGTCCAGGTAATTGCTGGTCGTTTGGCAGGAGAGCAGCACCTGAAACAGCTAGTTAAGGGAATGGATACACAGGTTCCAACATTCCTATTCCCAACTGTACCTGCTATTGAACCCGTAATCATACAAATATCATCTGTATTTATATTTTCTCTAAATGCATTCTCTACACAAGCTTATACCGAAGCTTGTGGGCTAGATATCTGCCTTGTCTCACAGCCTGTAATTTACGCACATTGGCTTGGCGTATTACTACACGGAATGGTTTAGTTCTGCCCGCAAACTTCACTGTGTACCGTTTTCAAAATAATTCCTTGAAAAATAATATAAGATACATTCCAGTATCAATATCCTAGAGGTTTCTCGGGTTCTGCTGCAATGTACAGAAAAGAAAAAAAAACATCTCATGTACTTCATCTTTTGTTTCCTTTTAAAAGTACCTTAAAAAATATTAATAAAGCCTTTTTCCTTGTCCATTCCATGCATAAGGTGCTCTAAAACATCCGTTAGAAAATCGACAGAAGACATCAGGAATTTTTGTAAAAATACATCAGTTGGCTTGCTCTGTTTATAGTATTTACCAAGCTCTTCAAACGGCTCTGGTAGATCAATCAGACAGAGTTTCCTTTTTCGAAACCACAATAAGTAATGTTTACTTTGTATCAGTGAGTCTTCTCGCTACCATAGAATCTTCCATAGAATCTTACACAGGCTGCCCTGGAGTCCCCTGAAAAGTGTCTGTAGCTCAGTGCTCAGGATCTGGTAGTTCTGAGACACAAGTTCTTTTGCTTCCCCTCTGAAACTCAAGTTATGAGGGCTGCCTTCGGTGCCAGAATGGACGAGAAAGCCAAGGACTTGAGGCCTCGTGCTGGTTCTCCGTTTATACGAATGGGTCATTTCTCCTCACTTCTCTGTTCATTTGCAAGATCAGGTATTTGCAGTAAGTGGCTTCATAGGCTTCTTTTAGCGTAGTTTTCCAAGGATTCTAAAACCTACCATGGCCCACAGTTTCACATTTGCTATTCATCTTCCAAAACATTTGCTAGTCTAAGATCTTTACCTTGGCTGCTTCATCAGTTAAAGCTGCACCATCCAGTACATTTATTATAATTTCATTATATGCCTCTATCTGGCCAGGGAAAAAGATAAGTTGGAGCAGAGCTCACTTTTTGAGCAAAAACCAAGGTGAACAAATATCCCTTCTTTTAATTTTGAACACAGCTTTTATTCTGTTTTCTCTTCTATTTTTTGTTTCTGTTTTTTTTTTTCTTCTGGTTTTTTCTCCTCTCTTTTTTCGCCTCTGCTTCTTTCTTTCTCTTTCTCTTCTTTCTTTCTCTTCTTCTTTCTTCTCTTTCTGTTTCTTTCTCCTTCCTGTTTTCTTCTTTCTTTCTTTCTTTTTCTTTTCTTCGCCTCCCTTCCTTTTCTTTCTTTCTTCCTTCTCCTTTTTCCTTCCTTCCTTCCTTCCTTCCTTCCTTTCCTCTGTCCCTCCCTCCCTTCTCTTTCTTTCTTTCTTTCTTTCTTTCTTTCTTTCTTTCTGTCTTTCTTTCCTCTGTCCCTCCCTTCCTTTTCTTTCTTTCTTTCTTTCTTTCTTTCTTTCTTTCTTCCTGCCCAGAATGGTCCCAAATAGCCTTCCATGGCCTCCTGCTTTTTAGATCTATACTCACAGAATTTTAGATTAGAAAGACATTTTAGAGATATGTGCTAGAGTAGAAAGAACATTACTTTTTGAAATTCATAAGTCTTACTTAACTTCTCTGATTTTCCGTATGAAAAAAGAAGAGCTGCAATGAAAATACTAAACACTTTCCTGAAGGCCACACACACAATAGTAGAGAGCACACTGCAAACGTTTCTACCCCAGTGTTGGCTGTGGTCATCGTACAATGCTCTGGTCCTCTAGGTGGCCTGGCAGTCCCTTGGAACCTGTGCTCGAATCCGTTTTTGAATTCTGGTTTGCCCCAGACACGTTGTATTTTTAAAAGAATGGCCAGAACAAGCTTTTCTATTTCCACATGGGCTCCCTTTCCCTTTTTAAAACACAATGCCTGTACTCCGACAAAGGCCTCTTTCCTATGATAGCCATTTGCTGGGGCTTTTGTCTGAGTGCCTGTTCAAGCAGAACGTGTGATTTACTGTTGGTTGTGAAGGTGAAAGAGATTTTGACAAGGGGAGAAATGGAGAAAGTCTGAGTTTTGTTCATTAACATGCAATCCTCTTTGTACTTATGTAGGGGGCGGGAGACAGAGTGGGGGGGGGGGATAGACATATGAGTTCTAAACTTGAAGCCTAATTTGGTTATGGAAACAGATCTGTGTCTGGCAGAAACACATGGCACCCCAGTCCTCAACCATCAGTGTTTGGGAAGCCTGCTTCATTTAATTGGTAAATCATCTGTCTTACATTGTTCTCTACCAGCATTATTGTGAGGCAGCTGCCCACCTTGGCTAATTTAAATATGATTTAGCAGGATAGCCTCCTGTCCCTTCTGCCAGGACATTCACAGTACCAAATTAATGTTGATTGGCATCCCCCACTCAGCCATTGGTGATTCATAGATAAGATTCTGTTACTGATCTACAGGGGCAGTTAGATGAGGATATCTTCATTGCCTCCTTTTCACCGGAAACGATTTGACCCATTATCCATTTGCTAATTTTCTCTATTGGTCTGCAAGATCCATTGTGTGAGCAGCTGTCACGCCTGTAAGTGGGGACTCCTCAAAGCACTTTGGGCAACTTCCCACGGTTCCAGGCCACCCTCCTGATTTATCTCTCTCTTGTTCAAACAGCGCAACTGACACTCCAGGTGACGGGGACAATTCTCTTTTCCCCTTTTGCAAAGTCTAATGGGAAGAACATTCATTTGATTCAGTAAATACGCTTCTAGGGATCACTTTTTATATGTCAGGCATTGTGGTAGGTGCTGTGGGTGATAGGTGTAGGAGCCTCCCACACCAGACTCTTGGGAAACCGTAGTCTAGATGTGTCGACAGATAGCCAATGACACATGGAAACGGTCAAGAGCCTGATCAAGATTTTAGGGGTGTTTGTACCTGAAACCTCATCCACTTCTGTTACTTAGATTCTATCCTCAATCCACATCTTTCTTCCTTCTCTTTTCTGCAGTTCTCCTCAGAGGCTGTTTCAGGTTTGATTTGGTTTTGTTTTGTTTTGTTTTTTTCCTCTTCGATAGCCTTTTTAAAAATGTGAAAAACTACAGGTGATTCTGTACTGCTTATGTGCTACCACATAAATAAAGTATTTTTCACAGCTGATTGAGAAACTCATTCATTTTAGGGGTGCCTGGGTGGCTCAGTCGGTTGAGCGTCCGACTTCGGCTCAGGTCGTGATCTCACGGTTCGTGAGTTCAAGCCCCGCGTCGGGCTCTGTGCTGACAGCTCAGAGCCCGGAGCCTGCTTCGGATCCTGAGTCTCCCTCTCTCTCTGCCCCTCCCCCGTTCATGCTCTGTCTCTCTCAGGCTCTCAAAATTAAATAAACGTTAAAAAAATGTTTTAAAAAGAAATCCATTCATCTTAAAAAGAAATTGTGACGGATAAACTTAGTCACCTCAGTCTTCTTCATGCTGCGAGGTCTTTCCTTTCTCTACAGAAGTTAACGCTCTCATGAATGTGGGATGTAGGTTTCAAATCCATGTTTGTTACCTTAACTGCCTGGGCATCTATCAGTAAAAATCTAGAGCGTCATACTGTATTTTTTTTTAATTTGTCAAGATTATATCATACTGTAAGTATCCTTCTGCTACTTGCTTTTTCCGTCGATATTATGGTTGACAGATCTGTATCGTTACACTTAGTTCTAGGTTATCTCTTTTAATTACTGTGTAATATGTCACGCATCATTTTATCTTCTCTTGGCCCCATGGATATTTGATTTATTTTTCCTTTTTGTTTTGTTTTGTTTTTCTTATATGTAACCAGCAAGGCCTCACTGAGTATCTTTGAAGATGTCTCCTTTTGCACATGAGGGAGAATTTCTCTAGGGTATATACTGAGAAATGGAATGGTCAGGTCATAGGCTATGCACGCAAACAATTTTACTGGTTATTGCCAGATCAGATTGCTCTCCAAAATAGTTATGCCTATTTATTTATTTTAATTTTATTTTAATGTTTATTTATTATTGAGAGACACACACACACACACACACACACACACACACACACACAGAGCATGAGCAGGGGAGGGGCAGAGAGAGAGGGAGACACAGAATCCGAAGCAGGCTCCAGGCTCCGAGCTGTCAGCACAGAGCCTGACCCGGGGCTTGAACTCACGAGCTGTGAGATCATGACCTGAGCCGAAGTCAGACGCTCAACCATCTGAGCCACCCAGGCACCCCTAGCTATGCCAATTTATATATATTCTCAGTGGCGATGCCTGAGTGTTCCTATTTCTCCTTTTTTCTGCCAAAGCTTGGCACTGTGTGGCTCAAGGATCCTTGCCAGTATGATGGGGTTAAAGTGTACCTTGCTGATACTTGCATTTTTCTGATTAAAGTTAGGTGGAACATTTTTTCATATTTACTGTTACCTTGGGTTTCATCTGTGAATTGCCTTTTGCATCTTCGTTCATTTTTCAATTTGCCCTCTCTAAATTGATTTGTAAGAGTTCCTTTATATGGAAGATATTAATATTTTGCCCGTTACATATGCTGTAAATCTCTCCTCCCAGTTTGTGGTATATCTTGATTTCATTTACGATGTCTTTTATTCTACAGAAAGTTTACATTTTAAGGATTTCTGTTTCTGTTGTTAGAGTGAAGATATACTTTCCTACTTCAAGGTTCTACTATTCTATTCTGCATGGTATTCTAATAGTTATTTTTTCCCCCACAGTTCAGTCTTTACACCATTTGGAGTTTGCTTTTGACATTGGTTGAGGTGGGAGTCTAATTTTGCTCTATTTTACGTATGAACAGACAATTTGTTCTACATTAGTTTGGTCCCAGCTGCTTTTGGATGCCTCCTCCAATCATATACCAAGGTCTCAGATATGTCTAGATATCTTTCTGGGGTACTAATTTTATTGTATTAACTGTTTTTCCATTACCTTGCTTCCAACCTTCTATCTTCATTTCTGTGTCTTTATCGACGTGTATGATGTCTCTCAGGATAAAAATCTACAATTACGATTTTGGCTTGATGCGTGTTCTGCTAGTCCTTTCTCCTTAACTCAAAAATAATTACGGCATTTTTTTTTTTTCTGTTGTAGCATCTCTGCTTCAGAATCTTTGTCCTCAAATCAGTCACACAAGTTTGATTCTTCTTTAAATATGAATCCTCTGCATTCTTGCTTATCTGAATTTGCATCTCAGTGTCTTGGGTTTTGATCACCAAATCAAAAGATCCCTGTGTTATTTCTTCTAAGACATCTAGGGACCACAAGGGGGGTTAGACTCCTGAAGATAATTCCCTGAATTTCCAGGGCAAACATGTTCTCTAAGCTCCTAGCACATGACTTACTGCAATGATATGACTCAGTACAAGATCAAAATCAAAATCAGGCTAACAGTTAACTGGTCTAAGAGATGTCAATGTCGAAAAGTGAAGTTCGAAATGGAAAGTAAAGATCTATGAGGATTCAGAGGAAGGTGAAGGTGTATCTGGCAATGCAATTAAAGAAAAGTTTGTAAGCATGATGAGATTTTAGTTGAAACTTTGAAAATAGGGAAGATTTTCACATGGAATGGAAAACGGCATTCCTTTAAAAAGTTTTTTTTTAATTTATTTACTTATTTTGAGAGAGACAGAGACAGTGCAAGCAAGGGAGGGACAGAGAGACAGAGAGAGAGTCCCAAGCAGCCTCCATGCTGTCAGCGCAGAGCCTGATGCTAGGCTCGAGCTCACGAAACAGTGAGATCATGACCTGAGCCGAAACTAAGAGTTAGTTGGACGCTTCACCGACTGAGCCACCCATGCGCCCCTGGAAAACGGCATTCCTCACCTAAGGAAACCATGGTTCATGTTGGGTTTGGCTTAAGATCAAAGAAGGTTCCAGACCACCTATATGGGATTTGCATAGGATCTGACCTAAAGTCGGTTTCACAAACAAAACATATTTTCAAAAAACGTATTTTATGATCTGCCCCTGTGGTCTATGAAAGAGATTGGGGAGAGTAAGGGGAATAGAAAGGAGTGACGTAGAGGGAGAATTTGTGGACGGGCTCTCCCCTCACTTTCCCACACACAATGGAGCAGGTATGGGAGAGTTCCTACTCTTTACCTTGAGACAAGTGAGGACTTCCAAGAAGGTGTGTTAATCGTGTCTTTTTTGTTCTCTGTATTTTGGCTCTTTGACATCTTGAGGCCCTGCTGACACCGGAGGGACACTTGTCCCTCCCAAGGCTGCTAATTCCCAGAGACAGCAAACAACTCATGTGGCAACGGGCCTTTCACATGCAAACCGGCCTGCCCCCCCCCCCACCACCTTGTTTATCATACTTCCTCTTTCTGGCCACTATTCCCTGCCCTACTCACCCCAAGGACCAGGCACCTGACAGCTAAAGAAAACTCCTACACCCCAGAACCCACTTCAGTTATTCAAACTAGCTGATCCTAAGCCTGCTTGTTCTTCCTGGCTTGTTTCTTCCAGCAGAAATCACGGTAGAGACTCGTGAGCGTGTTTTCCCCTCACTCCCTCTGCCTCCTGACCGACCCTGGGGCTTTCCCGTGTGGCACCGCGGGGCATGCTGTGCTTTTTTTTCTAACAATCTGTGAGTACAACAAATGTCCCCCTTCGTGACACTCATTTCCGTGTCTTCATGTCTTCCCATATCTTATCAAACCCTGTCCCGGGTCCCCTGTGACAGAAGACCATTAGGAAGCTGGATGTGGAACGTGTGTCCGTGATGGATGGGACTCATGCCTGTAAAAGAGTAAGAGGCAGCCTGCGGTAGCTACTTTTGGGAGGTGATGTTGCCAGTCACGTCCTCCAAAAAGCCCATGACAAGGTGAGATCAAAAGTGTAAGGTGCTTAATGGAGAAAACTCCTATGAAGGGTAAAGGAAGAGGGAGCAAGAGCAATCAGGGAGAAACTTCCACCATGGGGTGGGTGGAAAACCTGTGAGAGGAGAGAGGAAAGAATTAGGAAGAGCCTCAGGCTTCTGCTTAGTTCACCAGTAAGACGTCTTCTGCTTCCTTATCTTTCTTTCCCCTCCTGGCCCCAATCCTGGCGAAGTCACCAACCTTAGTCAGCGTCATGGAGAAGGAAAGACAGAAAGACAAGGCAAAGAAATATAGAATCAATACGGGTAGATCTCACCTCTTTCACGCCTCAGACTTCTCACTCGCCGTAAGTTCTCTCCTCCCTGAGAGGAGTTTCAAATTAAAAATTTCCTCCATCTAGTTTATTTCTAGTGACATTTTAGTCACCAACGATGTCTTAGCCTTTGTGATAGGTCATTGCCTTACGTATCTTTTTAAAAAAAAAATTTTTTTTAAAGTTTATCTATTTATTTTGCAAGAGGCAGAGCCAGTGCGAGTGGGAGAGGGGCAGAGAGAGGGGGAGAGAGAATCCCAAGCAGGCTCCGTCCTGCAACACAGAGCCCAATGTGGGGTCCTTATAATTTCTTACTTTCTTGCCCAGTTTAGATTCCCTTGTCGTCTCTTCATCCGATGTTCATCCGATGTTCTTACAGATCAGTTCAGCTGTTCACTGCTAATATATCGCACATATGCTTTAGAGGATCATGAAGAAAGCATACAGCCATGCAGGTATTGCCACTGTAAATTTATGTCCTTCATCACCAATGGTTCCTTCAGTCCTTCCCATTGGACCTCCTGTCTCCCTAGTCAGAGCTCTTTTTTTTTTTTTAATTTTTTTTAACATTTATTTATTTTTGAGACAGAGAGAGACAGAGCATGAACAGGGGAGGGGCAGAGAGAGAGAGAGAGGGAGACACAGAATCGGAAACAGGCTCCAGGCTCTGAGCTGTCAGCACAGAGCCCCACGCGGGGCTCGAACCCACGGACCGCGAGATCATGACTTGAGCCGAAGTCGGACGCTCAACCGACTGAGCCACCCAGGCGCCCCCCTTTTCTTGCCTCTATGATTCTTAAATCTCGGAACACCGCCTCTCCTTTGCTCTCATTCTCAAATACTCCATTCCCAAGTCATGCGGAAAGTAAAAGCCACCAGCTTTTATGCCACACAATCGACCGCTTGCGTCTAGATTATTGCAGTAACCTCCTAACTACTTCCCGTTTTGTCACATCCCAATCCATTTCCCACAATGCAGGCTCCCTGATCATTTCACTCCCTTGCCTAAAACCCTCCCGACTCCAAGATGGAGCCCGAACTACCGCACAGGGTGCATGCGCCCCTGCGAGACCGCCTCCCACTCATCTCTATCGGCCTCATTTCTCCCCACCCACCGCTGTATGCAAAACTGACGTTCCCGCTACAGGGAACTTCGGTTCCTAAGCTGATCACCACATAGCCCTCTCTGGGCTCCGGGCCTTCCTTCACATTTCTGTGTCTCCCCACAGCCTTATTCTCTCTCCCTCTTTACCTGGCCAATTGTTACACATCCTTTGTGACTCATCTTAAAGGCAGTCCCTCTTCAAAACCTTTCCCGATCCCCAGATCTAAGCCTGACGCCCTTTCTGTATGCTTCCTGATGATCTGCACGCCCACGTCCTAAGAGGTAACACCGTGTGTTACAATTGCCTTGTCTGTCTTTCCTGCTTTAAGAGGGCAAAAATCCCTCTTATCTGTAAATTTATTCCTAGATCTAAGCAGAGTCCCCAGCACATAAAAATTACTCAGTCAATGCCCCCTGAGTAAATAACTATGAACAGTAACTCAAAAATTCTTTTGTCACTTGGGAGGGGGAAAAAAATCCACAATGGAATAGTCTACAGATAAAGAAACTTGGCTATGTATCCGTCGAGGAAAACACGTTACATAGAAACATGCTCGCATAATCTAAACAATCTATGGGTATTTATACACGTGATGAAAGTTGTGAACTCAGGCCAAAACTGCTGGGCCTCTAAATACCCAGCAAATCAGCAGATAATTTTGTGCCCTATACCACAAAGAAGCACACGACTGCTGTTGGCTGACGTTCATAATTAATATCTTGTAATAACCCAAATGCCTTTATTTCCGAGTCTCTATGATAAAACTGCTAATAAACCTCTTTCTCAACATGAATAACAATTGCATCTCCTCTGGTAAAAGACAGGCGAGTGTATTTCCCTTCATAAATGAGAGTTAGAGTCCATGAAAGCAACAACTCTCTTTATCTCCACAACTCTGCTGCAGTAAAATGGTCATATAGAATTCTCGCAGAATGCCATACATTATTTCCTCCTTAAAAATTAGCATCTTTAATGCCACAATGAATACTAATTTATAGACTTCTTAAATATCCTCTTATAACGTTTTTTTAACATAAGATAGCTAACATCTCTGAGTTAAAACATATTAGAATAACATTACCCGAAGCAGCCACTATGGAACAGTAGCTTCCCAGCTGAAAGATGTTTTTTTTTTCCTGCTGGGCTGAAAGCGAATACAGCATTAGGAAAGCCCTTGCTTTTGACTTTTATTAGGTGGGAACTACAACCAAACAGGGCTAACCGAGGGGGAGAACTGTACTATAAATCATTTTAATCCTGACCATTTGCACACGCGATGAAGACAGCTAGTTGGTCGGTTTAGGGATGTAAACCTTTAAATGAATTCCAAATTAGTTTGTTTGTGATATTAGGCTTGCTAGCGAGAGAGGAAAAGAGTTCATCCGAGAATGAGCTGTGCTTCAGGAAGTTGGGAAGGGGGCCCCAGGGGTCTCTTTTCTGGGGACAGAAAACTCTTGGAGCATTGATGTGTCAGATAGAGGCTGTGGGGTGGGGTCAGGGACACAGAAAATGGCAGAGCTCCCTTAGATACCGTGACTCTTATCTCCTCTTCCATCCTGCTATTAGAAGAGACCCAAGAAAATCCTGAATCCGTGCCCTGATTCTGAACAGAGTTATATACCGACGAAACCCCGGCTCTCTGTGTGAAAAACAGTGACAACACGAACACCAGCAACAGATTCAGAAAACTATTTGAACAGCTCTTACCTGTTTTCCAAGAACTCTCTAGGACTTTTAATTTGGCCTCTGCAACAACCTCTTCTCCCACCCCGTATTTTATCAGACAGCGAACAGAGCTGTTACTTTCCCTGTTTTACAGATAGAAAACTGAGTTTTAGATGGTATAATGGCTTGCCCAGTATCACACCATTAATTAATGGTAATGTTAATGCTAGAACTCAAATGACTCCTGGCTCAGTTCAGATTTTAAATACTTCTTTAGCTGCAATATCTTCCACTGGCAATATATCACCAAACCTCACAATTTTGAGTATATATCTTTCGTATTGCCCCACTACAATTCTTCAGCCTTAAGAAGTTAAAGACTGCCTTGTCTTATCCTTGCCTCCTTATTCAGTGAGCACTGAAAAACAGAACAAATACTGAAATACATATTATACAGACTATCTTGGTTTATTTCTCTCTAGAATAAATGGCCATATTTAGCAAAAGACAGGCTAACTTGTTAGTAAATAACAGTATAAGATTAATATTGGGGAAACTGAAAAAGAATGAAACATGCTGAATCAAAACCCGAAAAAAAAAGTGCATGAAAATACAGAGAAGAGCTTCAGATAATACGAGATCTGTAGAGAAAGAAACAATAGAAGCCAGTAAAATGCACTTACCCTAACAAAGCACTTAGAGATGCAAGAACCCATCAGGGTAAGAATTTCTTTCCTTATAAGGGCTGAACTAAGGGGGGCCCGAGTGGCTCAACCAGTTAAATGTCAGATTCTTGATTTTGGCTCAGGTCATGATCTCACGGTCTGTGAGTTCGAGCCCTGCATCAGGCTCCGCACAGACAGTGCGGAGCCTGCTTAGGATTTTCTCTCTCTCCCTTCCCCTGCTCTCTCTCTCTCTTAAAATAAATAACTAAACTTAAAAAAATTAAGGGCTGAGCTTACTCGTAGACAGACACCAATCCTAGCCTACTCTCCTTTAATCTTTCTTGAATGTGGCCTTCAGGTGGAACAGACTTAGGTTAAGTAGCACTCTGATGGTGGAAAGCTGGTGCAAGCAGGGAACATTGATATAGGAATCTGTTTTGTTTGTGTGTGTGTTTGTTTTTTTGATATCTGCCCAAAGATTATAGGTCCAAAGTCTACCTGGTACAAGGACTTGGCTTCCACCATGAAAATGGAAATGAATGCCTCGTACAGGGGGTGGAAGGTAAGAATGAAAATGAAAGAGTACTGATAGGCCAGCAGAAGACCCTGACATCACCACTAATGGCAATAGGGGGCAAGATGAAGGAGAAAAATAGTGAGTCGGTGACGGAAAATTTCAAGAATTGAGGAATGACAAGACCAATCGAGAGGGGTAGGTGGTGAAATCTGATGGCCTGAAATTCAATGAAAGAAGAAAGAGAAGAAGGTTTTCGAAATACTGGAGAGCAAAGAGCATACCTATCTCTTTCTAATTCATGGAGTGTGAGAGAAGAGATAGCCCTTGAAAGAGGGTGCCGTTTTTCAGTTCGGCGATTCGAAGAAACCAAAGAAGAGGTGAGGGATATAGAAAAGACCATTGACAAAAGTCCATACATTTCACAAGGCACAATGGAAATTTGGGGCGGGCAGGGAGAGATAGGAGATTGGTCACATTATGGATGCTTATGGTTTTGGGGATGGTAGATGGATGGCTCAGGAGACTTGGATGATGTATGATTGTGACGATGCCTTACAGCAGCAGTATTTAATGCTGACTCCACATTAGAATCCCCTATAGAGGGTATATGCTCTACACGCGCCAATTAATTTTGAATTGGGGGGTCATGGATTGAGTATCGGTATTTCTTAAAAGCCTTCCGGATAATTCTCAGCAAACCTGAGAATCCGTGTTTTAGAAGAAGATAGATGAGCAGCTGAAGCGCAGAGACTTGCCAGAATGCTGTGCGCATTTGGCTTTGGTCTGTTGGAGCAGGCCAGGGAGGAGTCTGAAAAGCCATTTAAAATCACTGACTTCTGATTCTCCAGTGGTCCACGAAAGGGTGGGAAATACCCAATGTGGAAGACCATGCTGTTTTAGAGTGAGAAGGGAGATATGCCATATTATTGCCTCGTTGCAAATAAAATAATAGCAGAGATACTATTTGAGGGTATCTTTGATGTGTTCTTATTTTTTAAGCCTACAATTTTGAAATAATTTTATTCTTTAAAAGTTAAGATAGCGGATCAGTAATATGACACAATACAAGATCAACATACAGAAATCAGTTGCATTTCTATACACTAAGGTTAAAAACTGAAAAAGAAATGAAGAAAACTATCTTAGTCACAATAGCATCAAAAACAGTAGAATGTTTAGGAATCAGTTTCACCAAAGAGGTGAAAAATCTGTACATCATAAGCTCTAAGATTTTGCTGAAAGAAATCAAAAGCGCAAACAAATGCAAACACACCGTGTCCACGGATTAGAAGAATTCGTACTGTTAAAATGTCCATACTACCCAAAGCCATCTATTGATTCAACATAATCCCCATCAAAATAACAAAAGAATTTTTCACGTAAATAAAAAAAAAAATAATCCTAACATTTGAATTGAACCACAGATGACCCCAAAATAACCAAAGTAATCCTGAAGAAAGAGAGCAGAGCTAGAGGTATTATACTCTCTCATTTCAAAGTATCCTGCAAAGCTACAGTAATGAAAACAATATGGTACTGACACAGAAACAGACACATAGGCCAATGGAACAGAACAGAGAGCCCAGAATTAAATTTCTGTTTTACTAATATTCAACAAGGGAGCCAAGAGCACCCGATGGAAAAGGATAGTCTGGTGCTGGGGAAAATGGTTAAACAATGCAGGGCAATGAAATTGTGTCCCTATCCTGCACCACTCCACAAAAATGAACTTGAAATGGATCGAAGGCTTAAACATAAGACCTGATACTACAAAAATCCTAGAAGAAAATATAAGGAAGAAATTTTTTGACATTTGTCTTAGCATGATTTTTTGGATATAACCCCCAAAGCACGAACACACACAAAAAGCAAAAATCAACAAATAAAGCTGTATCAAACTTCAAAGTTTTTGCATAACAAAAGAAGCGATTAACAAAATAAAAAGAACCTAGAGAAAAGGAGAAAATTTTTGCAGTCATATGTCAGATGAGAAATTAATGTCCAAAATATGTAAAATACTCATAAAACTCAACAACTAAGAAATAGACAATCTTATTTAAAAATAGAGGAACTACATAGATATTTTTCTGAAGACAATAACGAATGAATACATGAAAAGATGTTTAACATCACTAATCACTAGGGAAATGCAAATCAAAACAATGCGATATTACTTCATACCTATCAGAATGACCATCACCAAGAAGACAAGAGATAACAAGTGGAGATAACAAGGATATGGAGAAAAGGAAACCCTTGAGCACTGTTGGTGGGAATGTAAATTTACATAGCCACTGTGGAAAAGACTAGGAAGGTTTATCAAAAAAATTACAATAGATCTACTATATGATCCAACAATTCCACTTCAGGCTATTTATCCAAAGAAAACAAAACACTAATTCAAAAAGATATCTACACCTTCATGTTTATGGCACCATTATTTATGATAGTCATGATATGCAGACACCCTAAATGTCTATCCACAGATGAGTGGATAAAGACAATGTGGTCCGTGTACATAATGGAATATTATTCAGCCATGAAAAGAGAAGACAAATGCCATTTGTGACCTTGAGTACATTATGCTAAGTGAGATGAGTCAGACGGAGAAAGACAAGTACTATATGATATCACTTATATGTGGAATTTAAATAAACCAAACTTGTAATAAAAAAAACAAACAAACAGAGAATAACAAGGTGGTTACCAGAGATGGAGGGCAAGGGTTCAAGACAGGTGTTGTTTAAAGCTACAAACTCAGAATGAGTAGTAAAGAAGCTTTAGAGAGATAATGCACAGTGCAGTGAACGTAGACAACAATACCATATCGTAATTATCAAACTTGCTAGGAGACTAGAATTTAATTATTCCAACCACTAAAATGAAAGGGTAATTATGTAATGTGATAGAGGTGCTAATTATCTTTACAGTGGGAATCACATTAACATGTTGTACACCTTAAATTTACACAATATTGTATGTCAGTATATTTCAATAAAAAGATAAATGTTGGAAGAGATCATCGAGAGGATGTGACCACCAGTTGACCCGCAGATGGGACTTAGACAATCGGAGGCTTCTCACTCCCTCTCCTGTCCCTGCAATGTATGTTCTACCCACCGTTCCTGCAATGGGAACCTTTCTAAGGACATAGCCTTGGGAAAGGCTCAATGTGTTGTTGAGACCATCTGGATGAATATGTGACTGAATGCAGTTAAGGCCTCTATAGACTTTTAAGATTCTGGCCAATGGGTTTGAAGATGTATTTGTCTAGCAGCTGCTCAAGGAAAGCTGCACAGGTGAGTTTTCTTGCTTATTAAACCTACCACCCACCAGTCTGGAATGGTCGGCCTCTTTCTTCCATCCCCCCCCGTGTCCTCTGTGAAGGGGAGTCAGTTTCAGATTCCACCTGGGAAATTCCTGTGTTTGCAAATCAACAATGAAAAAATCTGAGAAACAAATTGAGCCTACCTACACTTTATCACCGCACCAATAAATTATGTCCATTGCAGAGAAAAGTTGAAAATAACATTAAAATGAAATAAATGATATTTTAAAGGTCTTTTAAAAAGAAAATAAGGCAAAGAATTTTGGTGCGTATTAACCCAAACTCCCGCATTTTAATATCTTATAATTGCTTTATAATCCTCTTTCTCTCCCTCTCCCTCCATCCCCCTCTGTGTGTGTGTGTGTGTGTGTGTGTGTGTGTCTACACTTATGTATTTACTAGCTCTCTCAGCTGGAGGGCCTAGAAGCTCACTCAGTACCAGTAAGCACAAATCATCCATGGGATAAATAAAATGAAACAGGGTTACTTGGAGAAATGGCTGTCTCCAGGGAGAACGAAGAGAAAACACAAACCCAAAACTTCACCTCGTGCTAAAAAACAATATAGAGCTCAAAGGATCTATAACAGCTAATTTCATATATCAATGTGTCTAGGCCATAGCACCCAGATATTTGGTCAAACATTATTCTAGATGTTTTTGTGAAGCTATTTTTTTAGGTAAGATTGTTTAAACCAATGGACTTTGGTTAAAGCAAACTACTCTCCGTAATATAGGTGGGCCTCACCCAAACAGTTGAAGGCTTTTGTAGAAAAC
This sequence comes from Lynx canadensis, assembly GCF_007474595.2. Classification (NCBI taxonomy): domain Eukaryota; kingdom Metazoa; phylum Chordata; class Mammalia; order Carnivora; family Felidae; genus Lynx; species Lynx canadensis. Next base: position 33,984,642 of record NC_044319.2, read on the forward strand.
GACCGACTTCTCTGGAAGAAAAGGGAACTCTGCCAGTGGTTGGCTTTCAAACTGAAACCACAACATCATCTCTTCTCTGAGTATTCAGACTGCCAATCTACCATGGAGACTGTGGGTTTACCAGAATCCATAAATGTATGAGCCAATTTCCTAAAGGAAACCCCCAACCTCCTCTCTCTCTCTCTTCATGTACACACACAAACACACACACGCACACACACACGCACACACTTCCTGTCGGTCTGTTTCTTTGGAGAACCCTGACTAATGCACAATGATAAGAACATGTCAGAAGGAGCAGCCGTCTTGAAGGGGCTCTCACTGGCCAAACCTAGGAGATTTAGCAACAAAATAAAAATGATGGTTTGGGTGATTTTTATCGAGCTATTTTCAAGTTGACACCTTTCCCCCAGCTGTGCCAAGAGTACTAATAACCCTATAGATGTCATTCTTTATCTCTTACCATGACTTTTACTATTAATATGTTTAGCATGTTCATTTGATTCTTCTGGTTTTCATATCCCTGCTAAAATTCTACCATTTGGTTTTACACACTGTCTTCTTTTGCAGTAGATCATTTAACATATTAATCGGAATTATTTAAAATCACTTGTCTGATAGTTCTACCATCTAGGTCTTATCTATATGCGGTTCCGTTCATTGCTGTGACTCTTGACAGTGTTGCATCGTGTGTATGAGTGTGTGTGTTCTTTCTTGTGTTTCTTATAATTCTGTGATAAAAGCCAGAAATTGAGTACAAGACAGTTGGGATTCAAGTAAATAGTGTTTATGCCTGGAAATGGGCACACTCTTCTACTGGACTTTCAGTGAGGGGAGTTGGGTCAAGGTAGTCAAGTGCTGAGATACTCAAGGTTTGGGATTTGTTGTGAAAGTTACCCTCAGTAAAACACTGGCTTCAAATTCTTCTAACCCTACCTTATGATTACGGTGGAGTCTTGGTTGCTGGTGGGTTTTTTTTAATGTTTCTTTATCGCCTTCAGCCTCAGGTTTTCCCTGTGAATCTGCACCTCAGAGAAGTTCTCTCTCCATGTTCTTGACCTTGTAGGCAGTAAACTGTTCTTACTTGTTACTATTTGATGCTTATCAGCTTGGTGGTGGGGCCCAGAGGGACTTGCTCTGTGGTCTTGGTTTAGCTTTAGTCTCAAAAAACCCCCAGCTCCCTGGTCTATTGGGTGGGCTTCCTGTGCTCTGGAGAAGATAGGACTTACCACCTTCTCCCAGCAGCTTAAGTCCTTTGTTCCATAGGGAGAAGAATCTGGACAGGTCTTTGCATGTTTTCTGCAGTAATGTTGATAAGAGTAAAGGCTACTCATATCCCCCAAGCCTGCAACACAAAGGGTCTCCCTGGGGTCTGATATCCTGCCTCTAATCTTCCTAATGGATCCCCAGTGAAGTCAATGAAAAAGAGTTTTCAATGGTTGCAAACTGCCTTTGTATCTGTGGATGTATATTGTCATGCTTCCTAGCAAAGTGATGAAAATCTTAGCTGAAACCAAGTTGAAGCTTGATATTCTGATGTAGTTTTTTCAAATGTTTATTTATTTTTGAGAGAGAGGAGAGAGAGCTAGTGAGGGAGGGGCGAGAAAGAGGGAGACAGAGGATGCTAAGTGGGCTCTGTGATGACAACAGAGAGTCCGGAGGCAAGGCTCGAACTCATGAACCATGAGATCATGACCCGAGCTGAAATAGGATGCTTAACGGACTGAGCCACCCAGGTGCCCCTCTGATGTCATCTTAGTTTTAAAAAATTTTTAAAAATGTTTATTTATTTTTGAGAGAGAGACAGCGTGCAGGAAGGGGGTGGGGAGCAGAGAGAGGGAGACCCAGAATCCGAAGCGGGCTCCAGGCTCTGAACTGTCAACACAGAGCCCAACACGGGGTCTCCAACTCACGAAGGGTGAGATGTGACCTGACCCGGTCTGACATTTAACCAACTGAGCCACCCAGGTGCCCCTCTGATGTAATCTTTTTAACAAAGCTGTGTCCATACTCAAAAACTCTCAAACCACTGATGCTGGGAATCACAATGAGTGTAAAAATGAGGTGGCATATGCTCACTGAGGTTTAGAATACCATCAGTAGGTATGATTTTACTTGAAGACTTTGATTATGGGGGCTGAAAAGAGAAAACACATGTTAGAAGATCTTTTAACGGTAGCTCTTTGGAATTTATTATTATTGTCTTCAGTCACCTTCGGTAAATGTTTCATGGACACTTGGAAAGGAGCATTAGTTTTCCAGTGATTAAAATCTGCTTTATAGTAATTAAAACTCATTAATTTTTTGTTAATTGTATCATTTAAAACCCATGTCTGCCCTCAAATTCTTGAAATGACAAGCTTTTGGTCACTTTATCCTCGTAATTCGAATAGTTTGAACCAAAAAGCTAACTCATCTTAATATAAAAGAAGGAATTCAGCACAATTTGACTTCCATCCATTCCCCATTGTACAATCTTTCTACCATAATGTGAAGTTATCAACCAGGCATCATTTTTGTTTGGCACCACTCTTTCCAACAGTTCTTACTTTGGCCCTTATTTTTTTTTTTTGGTCAGATATACAACTAAATAAATATTTCAACCAACTCCACTGTGCTTGCAATCCTCTTATCCTCTGACTTCTTTCTTGGGTTCCCACCATTGGATTTATATGTTTGTCAACTGGATTATGCCGTAGAATAACTCCTTCAGGAAAGATACATGGGCGGAATATTTCTTGGGCTCTTACACATATGAGAATATATTTCTCCTGCCACAACGCATAACCTCCATTTTCATCTTCAGCCATTTTGCATGGCTGCAAGTTGGAGGCTTCCAAAGAGTTTCAGAAACAAGTACTGATGAGAGAAGGAGCTTTGATGAAGGTCGTATCTTTAGGCATCTCAGAAGTCAGTGCCCCTGTATTAGGAGAGAGGCCATCAGGCTATTTGGCCGTAGCTTGGACTCCGTATCTTCAACGTCGAGGTAAAATGCATGAGCAGCTCAAAACCCACTCTCTTTTTGATCAGTTGTTTTATGTCACAGTGTCTGAGTAGCTTTTCTTTCTCGGCTGGACACACTAGACTAGGAGTATTCCCTCCAAGAAATTTACATTAGTTTGAATGGTATCATTGAATTATTTCATTGGTTTTTTGGTGATCTGACTGGGTTCTGCTTTTTTCATGGGCATTTCCATAGAAGGGTGAAAGTGAAAGGGAATAAATCAAGCATGGACATCTGACCTTTGTTCACAACCTTTCAAATTATTCCTTTATGAAACAAATATTTATGGAGTAACTTATCAAAGTCTACATTATGTTTCAAGCAGTTTATTTAACCCCATTTGGATATTGTCACCAATAAGATAATTACCTTTTAAGAAACAATATTTTAGAGTTGATTTTTACACGTGGGATTCTAGGTCAAAGGTTTTAGTCATTTTATATCTCTGAATATATAACACTGAATTGCTTGCTCAGTGAAAAATTCCACCAGTAAATGGTTATGTTAGGGTTTAGCTTCCTGTTAGGGTATCAGAAATTGCTCCAATCACAGTGGACCTGACCACAGGAGATAGTAATATCAAAGAACTCATTGAACAAAGAAAACTCCTGTCCTATGGGCAATGCGACAGAACTGGGGACCGGCCAGAACACCCCCCTGAGCTGAGGTGTAAGAAAGAGTGAAACAGAGATGAAATTTAGAGGCACCAAGGAAGTCAAGGAGAGGAGATGAGTGGGTCAACCTGCTAAGGAGTGAGGGTAAGATGGGCTAAAGGTGGAAGAGGAAATAGAGAGCCCGAATAAGACACTGAAGTCACAGAGACAATGTGCAGATAATGGCGGTGCAGTTCTCCAATGTGCACAGAAACAAGAAAACAGGCCAGTATGGCCAGAGAGATGCATTCAGGACCTTCAGCAGCTAATCCTCTCTACCTCTTCAAAAGCTTTTATTCCTTCTTACGAACAACAAAAGCCATGACACCTTCTTTGGTGTCCTCACTAAGCCAACGTGGCACTGGGATGATAGTGAGTATCCAGTAAACACTTCCTGTATGCTCACCTGAACCCAGTTTCTATGTTTGATAACTGCTCAGTGCAGAGAGGAGATCTTTGGAAAAATGCAAACCAGCCACACCCACCCCTTTTCCCTTGCTGAGCTATGAGTGTCCAAGGAAAAGGAGGAAGGTTCAAGACCAGCCATGGACAAAGACCGAGTAGCTCTAAGCTGTGTGTCCCAGCCCTTGAAGAAAGAAAGGCTCAGAATATAAAGAAGAGCTCTGGGGCTCAGTTAGAAGCTTCATTTTTATTTTCAAATGTGATTAGGTACCCAAGAAGTTGATGCTTTTTAAAACATTCTGGACTCCAGGAGCCACAGTAGCACTGAATTGTTTGGTGGCTTAATTTGCAGCAGGCAAGTTGAGCAGTGAGCATTTTTCAGTAATAGTGGTTGAACTAACATTTTCCAAAAAAAAAATTTTTAAGCCCACAGAATAGTAACTGAATAGCTCATTATTTCCTTTGAAAAAGCTAGACTCTGCAGGGAGTCCCCACCTTTGCAGTTTCCTCTGTGGTGCCGGCTTCATGCAGTTGAGACCTAAGTGCTTAGGTTGCTTTGGAAGTCAAAAATCTCTGACTTTGAATCTCTCTGTCTGTACCTGAAAAACACCCAACGCTGAGCCAAACTAATCTAGGCGTTTCCAGAGAAGTCTAATAAGCCAGCGCTCGCAGCACCTCAAAATTGTGTTCCACTATCCCATTTTCAAAGAATTTCACCTCTAAGATTTCATTTAAAAATGTAAAATTAATATCTCCGTGAGAAAGGCAGTCGCATTTTACAGATGAAACCGCTAGACGCAAGGAGGTGAGTGGGTGGCCTGCCCAAAAGGACGAGCTGGCCAGAAGCTGAACTGGGAACTGGGGAACAAACTGACCAACTATTTCCTCCATAACCTCACATATTTTTCTCACCGAGGATGGAAAACAATTTAATTAAAAAATATGCAAACATTGGAAGGGAAGTGGGATCTCCAGAGCTTTACAACAAATGTGCTGCTTTTCCAGAACGTTCCTGTCTCTTCCAGGGCAAGCATATCCCACATCCCAAACTGTTAGCTAGCAGATTCTTCACCAAGCACTCTCCATCAGACCTTTTCCTTTGGTTAATTCTGACATTAGCCCGCTTGTAGGATTGTCTCGTAAGAAGCCTGTTTCTGGTGGTAATATCAGAATCCCTAAAGATAAAAACTTTGTATAGCACAAGATACAACAGTATGGGCCGTCTCGCTTTAGCTGGGGAGCCTGGATAAAAGCTATGCTCCTCAGGAGCAAGGTTGGGACCATGAAGGAGAAGGGAATATCAGAACTGGGGAATAATTCAGAGAGCATGGAACGCAATATCCTCATTTGATCCCTTGGCCACTACCTACACAAATGACATCTGGGGATTTGCTTTGCCTTCCTTGGAGTGATTGTCTCCATGCTTCCTGCCTCCATATTCTGGCTGGGGTCAACGTCTGTGCCCAAGAATCATAACATCACAGAACTGGCACGAAGGGATGCCGGTCATTCTCTAATGGTGAGGACAACACCACGCTCATGATACCATTATGAAAATACAGTAGGAAAATACAGCCTTATTGACATGGTCTGCTGAATGGGAAGTTGGCTCTTTTAGGGAGCTTTGGAGAGCAGAAAGAATCAAATCTCTCTCCGTTTTATTCTGTCCACTATCCTGATTTCCAAGTTTGCATTCCATTTCAAAGCATGATAAGCCCATCTCTTCATCTCTTGACAGAGGCGAGAATAACATTAAGCAGATTGATTTCTATTCTCTCCTCTCTCTGTGGCCATTAGACATGTGTTCCCCTGGAAGCAGCCCAGTGTGGCCTTGATTAATGCCCACCAGTTACTGTGTATACTTTCCTTCCTACTGGCACTTAGTTCTTGAAAGGCTGGTCATGGGCAGAGAGCACAATGCAGACGCATGCCAATGAATCCTGATGGCGTGTAGTAAGTCAAATTGGAGACATAGAGCCATCTCTCTCTCTGTTCTCGATCCACAGTCATGGCTTATTTTTTCCCTCCTGTGCAAGCAAGGACACTTGTTCAAAGGTCCACCTCTGTAGGAAAAAGGTCATGATGTATTGAGCAATCTCATGTAATACCCCAAACCTTGCCTATCTCTTGACTGATTCAGTGATTTGCCTCTGTCCAATTTCTTGCTTCTGCAAGGGAGATCCACAGAAATGACACAGGGACAGAAACCAGAGGCACATTATGGACAAACAAACAAAAAATTCAGGATAAAAAAGTTTAGTCCAGCCCAGATTCTAATAAGTGACCTGAATATTAAAAGGTGGGAAAAAATTGTGCGCGCGCGTGCACAATTGATCTCTGTGATCCAAACTCAACAACTTTTGGCTCCCCTGCAACTTGACTACTGTTGACCAGAAGAAGCCTTACTGATAACAGAAACAATGGATTAGTACATCTTTTGTATGTTACAATATGTCTTATATACTGTATTCTTCGAGTACGCTGGAAAAAAGAAAATGTTATTAAGAAAATCATCAGAAGGAGAAAATACATTTGCAGCACGTTATCGTATATTTATTGAAAAAAAAATCTGCGAATAGGCGGGGGCAGGAGTGCCAGCCGGTCTGCCCTGACCGACGGCGATGATCCACAGCTTGGGGGCCTTCGATCAGTAGCAGCAGCAGCCGTGGCGGAGACAAGAGCACAGAGTTGTAGTTGCCCATCTGCCTGGCGGTGCACCACGGCCCACGACTGCGGCAGCCGTTGTCGCAGGTGAGTGCCTGGCCTCCAGGAGCCTGGATACGCAGAATCACGGGTCAGCGGAGGGATCTGTGCCTGGGGTCTGTGCAGCACCGTCCTGCTCTCTAGGCCTGGTCCTCTGCTTCACCCCAGTCTCCTGGCTGCCCTCCCCTCCGCCCCAGGCAATGGACCTGACCACCATGTCAGCACACGGGGTGACCTGAAGCCAGGTCCCAGGCCCCTTTGGCGAGTGCTGATGGTCTCCACAGACCTCCTGGGTACTCAGAGAACAGCAGGTCAATCTCTGAGCCATTCACCTTCCATTGGGTCCTGTGGAGACGGTGCTGGACAGTTGTAATAAATGTCTTATGGGTTTTGCTGTCAACACTTAAAAAAAATCCTGGTATAAGTGGACCCATGCAGTTCAGCTCCAGGTTGTTCAAGGGTCAACTGTATATGTTAAGTATATAAGATAAGTCTATCTTTCACCTTGCCCATTAATTCATATGTAGCTCTACATTTTTTCAAGGATACTTTTGAGGCAACATTTCCATAAGAAAGACCAATTGATTTCTGTGGCAGATTGTAGTTATCAAAAATGGCCACCACGATATTTCCATCCAACATGCTTTTCCGGAACCTTGCCACTCTACATGCGAGAAGTAAAGGCTATTTTCCTTTCCTTTGCCCGGGGCAGGTTTGCGATGTGTCAACATAGAGACTGTGGTAGAAGTGACATTGTGTGACTTCTAAAGTTATCTTAGAACAGGCGACAGAGCTCCTGCCTAGCACTCCTGCTCTCTCTCTCTCTTTCTCATAGGCTCTACCTTGGAACCCAGATGCCATGTTGGCAGGAAGCCCAAGCCACACTGAGAGGTGCCTGTATATATCCTGGTTGGCATTCCCAGTTAAGATTTCAGCTGAGCATCAATGTCAACTCCAAACACATGAGCAAAGAAGCCTTCGGATGACTCTAGTTCTCGCTCTTCAAGCTGCTGTGGGGAAGAGATGGATGATCCCTGCTGAGCCCTGCTCAAACTGCAGATTCATGAGTAAACTAAGTGCTGACATTGTTTTAAGCTATTAAGATTTAGAGTGGCTTGTTACGCAGCCATAATAGCGAGAACAGATTTTTGGTATCGGAGGTGGAGAGCTCTCGACAACATCCTAAAGTGGTTTCGGGACCAAGGAAAGGGTAGATGTCGGATAACCCTCGAGGAGTCTGTTAGCTGAGGTCTGATGACCCTGAGGAGGTTGTCTCTGAGGGCTTTTAGGAAAGCGAGGAAAACAATTTTGGAAGCTTGAGGAAAGGGGCCCTTGTTATAAAGTGACAAAAAGTTTAGCCACGTGATCCCCTATGATGACATAGGAAATAGAAATTTCACCTAATGAACTGTGTGATCCAGCTAAGGAGATTTCCAGGCAGAGTGTTAAAGGTGTTATTTAGCCTCTTCTTGTTCTTTATAGTATAATGTGAGGAGAAAACAATGCACTGTTTTCTGTTAAATATAACAGAAGGATCTGTTAAATATAAACAAATCAGGTCTTGCTGTTTCTCAATACCAGCCTCTCCAAATGGCAAATGATGCTAAAATTAACGAATTGTTTCCAAGCAAAGGTCAAATCCAGAGCTACATCCGAAAGGACAAAACTAAGGCTTCATCTAAAGAGAAAACCAATGTCCTAACTGAACAACCATACACTGAAACCTCAGAAAAATTTAAGGTGGCATCTCGAGTTCCGCAAGCTATGTTAGTCCAATGATAGTAAGGCCATGCCTCAAGGGTAGTGTCTGTTTAAAAAACACATTTTCTAAGAATCTTCAGGGTGTTTTCTCATAGTAACCTTATGGGACACCCAAGGTAGAATTTCTCGAAGAAATTTGTGGCTATGTGGCTACTTTTGTCTCGTGGAGTCAACCTCAATGAAATGTTTAGAATGAAACATAAAGTAGAAAAGAGCTCAGCAAATTAAGAGTAGGATTGAAGTTGTTCAATCAGATAGAGGTTATCTGTAAAAACTCCGTAGCTAAAACCTCATACTTAAGAGAAAAGATTGAATGTTTTCTTCCCTAATATCAGGAACAAGTCAAAAATGACCACTCTCACTATTTTTATTATACTGATATCTAGTCAAGAAAATTAGACAACATAAATACATAAGTAAATAAATAATGAATGAATAAGAAATAAAAGACATCCAGATTGTAAAGGATGAAATAATCTATTTATCTCTATTTTCAGATGATGTGATATTGCAGTATAAATACTAAGGAATCTACCAAAAGCTCTTAGAACTAACAAACAGGGCATGACACAAGATTAATCTATGAAAATCCACTGTATTTCTATATGCTAGCAATGAATAATCTAAAGATGAAATGATAATTAAATTCTACTACCATAGTATCAAGGTGAGTAAGATACTTAGGAAAAAATTGAACAAAAACGGTTCAAAACGTACTCCCTGAAAACCACAAAATATTGAAAGAAATTCAATGGAAACCCAAATAAAGGAAAACCAAATAGAAATACATCCCATGTTCATGGATTGGAAGTCTTTCTATTGTTAAGATGGTGATGTGTTAATTGATCTACAGATTCAATGCAATCCCTATCAAAAGCTCGGATCTCATATTTTGCGATAATCTCACTTTTATGTTAAAATTCATATGGAAATCCAAGGGACTAAAAATAGACTAAATACTCTTGAAAAGGAAAAAAAATGGAGGACTCACACTTTGCAATTTCTCTTTTTTTTGATAAAAATATATTTATTTTTCAAGAATAGAATATAGTGACTCATTACTTACATATTGGACTCAGTGCTCATCCCAACCAGTGTCCTCCTTAAGGTCCTTCACCCCTTTAGCCCTCCCCCCCCCCACAACACCACACCAGCAATCCTCAGTTTGTTTTCTGTATTTAAGGGTCTCTTATGGTTTCCCTCTCTGTTTTCATATTATTTTTGCTTCCCTTCCCTTATGTTCATTTGTTTTGTATCTTAAATTCCATATATGAGTGAAATCATTTCATATTTGTCTTTCTCTGACTGACTTATTTCACTTAGCATAAATACACTCTGGTTCCATCCACATTGTTGCAAATGGCAAGATTTCATTCTTTTTGATTGTCTAGTAATATTCCACTGTGTGTATGTGTATATATATGTGTGTGTGTATATATATATATGTGTGTGTGTATATATATATATGTATATATATATATATATATATATATATACACACACACACATACACACATATATACCACATATTCTTTATCCATTCATCAGTCAATGGACATTTGGATTCTTTCCACAGTTTGGTTATTTGATTTGTATTTCCCTGGTAATGAGTGATGTTGAGCATTTTTTCACATGTCTGTTAGCCATCTGGACGTCTTCTCTGGAAAAGTGTTTACTCATGTCTTTGCCCATTTCCTCACTGGATTATTTGTTTTTTGGGTGTTGAGTTTGATAAGTTCTTTATAGATTTTGGATACTAACCCTTGATCTGAGATGTCATTTGCAAATATATTCTTCCATTTTGTAGGTTGCCTGTTAGTTTTGCTGATTGTTTGCTTCACTGTGCAGAAGCTTTTTATCTTGATGAGGCCATTTTGGCTTTTGTTTCCCTTGCCTCTGGAGACATGTCAAGTAAGAAGTTGCTGTGGTCAAGGTCAAAGAGATTGTTCCCTGTTTTCTCCTCTAGGATTTTGATGGCTTCCTGTCTCACATTTAGGTCTCTCATCCATTTTGAATTTAATTTTATGTATGGTGTAAGAAAGTGGTCCAGGTTCCTTCTTCTGCAAGTCGCTGTCCAGTTTTCCCAACACCATTTGCTGAAGAAACTGTCTTTTTTCCATTGGATATTCTTTCCTGCTTTGTCAAAGATTAGTTGGCCTTACGTTTGCAGGTCCATTTCTGGGTTCTCTATTCTGTTCCAGTGATCTATGTGTCTGTTTTTGTGCCAGTACCATACTGTCTTGATGATTACAGCTTTGTAATACAGCCTGAAGTCTGGAATTGTGATGCTTCCAGGTTTGGTTTTCCTTTTCAGGATTGCTTTGGCTATTCAGGGTCTTTTCTGGTTCCATACAAATTTTAGGACTGTTTGTTCTAGCTCTGATTGTTTTAGGATTGCTTGTTCTAGCTCTGCCGGTGTTATTTTGAGAGGGATTGCTGCAATTTCAAACTTACTACAAAGATACAGTAATCAAGACAATGTCATGCTGGCACAAGGATAGATGTATAAATCCATGAAATAGAACAGAGAGTCCAGAAACAAACCCTTCCATTTAGGGTCAATTGATTTGAGACAAGATTTTCAACACAATTCAAGTGGAAATGCTTCATCTTTTTAACAAATGGTGTTGGAACAACTGGATAACCACATGCAAAAATACACCAGATACAAATTGTCTCAAAATGGGTCGTAGACCTAAATTTAAAAGCTAAGAATACAAAACTCTTAAAAGAAAACATAGAAGTAAATCTTCATGACCTTGGCCTTGTTAATGGGTTCTTGGATATGACACCAAAAACAACAGCAACAAAATAACACATAGATAAATTCGTTTTTACCAAATTAAGAACCACTTGATACAAATGGCTCGATACATCAAGAAAGTTAAAAGACAACCCACAGAATAAGAGGAAATATATTTCAGTCATATATCTGCTAAGGGGATTGTATCAGACCATATAAAGAACGCATTTGACTCAATAATAAAAAAGATAAATAACCCAATTTTAAAATGGGCAAAGGATTTGAATAGACAGTTCTCCCAAGAAGATATGCAAAGTGTTAACACGCACATGAAAATGTGCTCAACACTTAGTCATTAGGGAGATTCAGATCAAAATTGTAATGAGAGGAGTGCCTGGGTCGCTCAGTTGGGTAAGCGTTAGACTCTTGATTTTGGCTCAAGTCATGATCTCACGGTTTGTTGGGTCAAGCCCTGCATCAGGCTTCACATTGACAGCTTGGAAACCTGCTTAAGGTTGTCTCTCTCTCTCTCTCTCTCTCTCTCTCCCCCCCTCTCCCCCACTTGTACTTTCTCTCTTTATAAAATATAAATAAAATTGGACTATAGTGATGATCATGCACTTCTGTTTTTTTAAATTTTTTTTGATGTTTATTTTTGACAGAGAGAGAGACAGAGCATGAGCGGGGGAGGGGCAGAGAGAGAGGGGGACACAGAATCCGAAGCAGGCTCCAGGCCCTGAGCTGTCAACACAGGGCCTGAATGATCACGCAATTCTTTGGATGTATTAAAAACCAGTGGATTGTATACCTTAATTGGTGAATTGTATGATATGTGAATTATATTTCAATACAGATTTTTTTTTAATTAAGAAGGTTAGAAAGATAGACTGCAAAACCGTCACAGGTTGGCGAAGACTAAAGAGACATTAAAACGAAATGCAATGCAGTATCCTGGTTGGAATCCTGGGATTTTAAGCGTTAATGGAAAAACCAGAGAAATCTGAATGAATTTCTATGGTTTATGTTAAAGAAAAGAAAAGGAAAAAGGCATCAGACTCCTGAATGACTATAAGCAAGAACTAGCCAGTTCTTTTTTTTTTTTTTTTATGAAATTTATTGACAAATTGGTTTCCATACAACACCCAGTGCTCATCCCAAAAGGTGCCCTCCTCAATACCCATCACCCACCCTCCCCTCCCTCCCACCCCCCATCAACCCTCAGTTTGTTCTCAGTTTTTAACAGTCTCTTATGCTTTGGCTCTCTCCCACTCTAACCTCTTTTTTTTTTTTTTCCTTCCCCTCCCCCATGGGTTCCTGTTAAGTTTCTCAGGATCCACATAAGAGTGAAACCATATGGTATCTGTCTTTCTCTGTATGGCTTATTTCACTTAGCATTACACTCTCCAGTTCCATCCACGTTGCTACAAAGGGCCATATTTCATTTTTTCTCATTGCCACGTAGTACTCCATTGTGTATATATACCACAATTTCTTTATCCATTCATCAGTTGATGGGCATTTAGGCTCTTTCCATAATTTGGCTATTGTTGAGAGTGCTGCTATGAACATTGGGGTACAAGTGCCCCTATGCATCAGTACTCCTGTATCCCTTGGATAAATTCCTAGCAGTGCTATTGCTGGGTCATAGGGTAGGTCTATTTTTAATTTTCTGAGGAACCTCCACACTGCTTTCCAGAGCGGCTGCACCAATTTGCATTCCCACCAACAGTGCAAGAGGGTTCCCGTTTCTCCACATCCTCTCCAGCATCTATAGTCTCCTGATTTGTTCATTTTGGCCACTCTGACTGGCGTGAGGTGATACCTGAGTGTGGTTTTGATTTGTATTTCCCTGATAAGGAGCGACGCTGAACATCTTTTCATGTGCCTGTTGGCCATCTGGATGTCTTCTTTAGAGAAGTGTCTATTCATGTTTCTGCCCATTTCTTCACTGGGTTATTTGTTTTTCGGGTGTGGAGTTTGGTGAGCTCTTTATAGATTTTAGATACTAGCCCTTTGTCCGATATGTCATTTGCAAATATCTTTTCCCATTCCGTTGGTTGCCTTTTAGTTTTGTTGGTTGTTTCCTTTGCTGTGCAGAAACTTTTTATCTTCATAAGGTCCCAGTAATTCACTTTTGCTTTTAATTCCCTTGCCTTTGGGGATGTGTCGAGTAAGAGATTGCTACGGCTGAGGTCAGAGAGATCTTTTCCTGCTTTCTCCTCTAAGGTTTTGATGGTTTCCTGTCTCACATTTAGGTCCTTTATCCATTTTGAGTTTATTTTTGTAAATGGTGTGAGAAAGTGGTCTAGTTTCAACCTTCTGCATGTTGCTGTCCAGTTCTCCAAGGACCATTTGTTAAAGAGGCTGTCTTTTTTCCATTGGATGTTCTTTCCTGCTTTGTCAAAGATGAGTTGGCCATACGTTTGTGGGTCTAAGGAACTAGCCAGTTCTTATAGAGCAGGGAAGTATTACACAGAGGGCAGAAGCAAATCCCAGATGGCAAAGCCAATAGAGGTACTAGCGAATCATTCCCAGGAAGTAGGACCAAGTTTGGCAAAGATGCCACATTGACCTTGAACCAACAAATATCGGAAGCTTCCAGTTTCCCCATTTTACGAGTGTTAAGTGCATTATGATATCTTAATGACTGTCCTACAGTTGAGGTTAGGTGTGTGGGGTTCAGAAAACTTCTCTCTTTAGTTTCTAGGTCCTCATATGGAGAAGAACTCCATTTAAGTCACGGTACTTGAGGAACACATCCAAGGATCCTCCTCTACCCCTGCATCTGACACAGACAATAGGACCCTGGGCCCTCAATCCGAATATGATGCCGAAATGGGATAAGACTTTGAAGGGTGTTGGAGGAGCGACAAGTATTTTGCGTCCGGGAAAGAGGTAAAGTAGGCCAGCTGATAGCCTGTGGCAAGATATATTTTTCAAAAATAGCCACAGCAGTACTTCCAGTCCTATATACTGTTCTAGAACTTTGCCATTTGCCGTCAGGAGTTGAAATCTGTTTCTCCGTCTCTTGATCCTGGGCAAGCTTGTGGCCACTCCCACAAGTAGAAGGTGGTGGAAGTGATGCACTGTGCCTTCCCAGGCTTGGTTAGGAAAGGTGATACAGCTTCTGCTTGGATTTCCTTCTCTTGGTATTCACCCTTGAAACTCAGGCATCATGTTGTAAGAAAGCCCAAGTCACATGGAGATGTCACAGGTAAGTAGTCCCCTCAACAGCCCATTATTCACTATCAGATGTTTAAATGCAAGAGAGATGATTCCACGCCCAGCCTTCAAGCCGCCCAAACTTGAACAAAATGCCACTGATTTAAGCCATTACATTTTGGAGTTGTTTCTTCTTCTTCTTCTTCTTCTTCTTCTTCTTCTTCTTCTTCTTCTTCTTTTTTTCTTTTCTTTTTTTTTTAATGTCTATTTATTTTTGAGACAGAGAGAGACAGAGCATGAACGGGGGAGGGTCAGAGAGAGAGGGAGACCCAGAATCCGAAGCAGGCTCCAGGCTCTGAGCTGTCAGCACAGAGCCCGACACGGGGCTCGAACTTGCAGACCATGAGATCATGACCTGAGCCGAGGTCGGAGGCTCAACCGACTGAGCCACCCAGGCGCCCCGGGAGTTGTTTCTTCTACTGGGATATACTGGGATGCTATAATGTTACAATGGGAACAATCCCAGTGGCAAGTATTTCTCTGTACCCAGCATATGGCACTTATCACTTTTTTTTTTTTACATTAAAATATAACTTGCATACAAAAATGCACCGATCTCACATTTTCAAGGAATATGATGAGCTTTGACATATATATACCCTCGTAACCACATCCCAGAAGAAGAAATAAAATGTTTTTATCGTCAGAAATTTTCCTCGTACCCACGCCGCAGTGTACTGAAGCCAGCTTGCAATGCCTCGTGAGAATCAATTGTGTATATCCATTCCCAAGTCCTCATTCAGTCACGTCATTTGGCAGCTGGAAATCTTGAAATTGAGAGTATTTACAGCATGAAAATCAACAGATGCTATAAATCAGGACTTTCACCCCACCCACACTCGTTGTTAAACATTTAACAGACGCTACTGCTCATGGCTTCTTCCGCTCAATTCCTCCATGCTCCTGAGGCAAATACTTTTGAAATTTCTCTCATTATAGCTAGTTTGGTCTATTTGTAGATGCTTTATCATGGGCTCATACAGTGGGTATTTTTCTGTGTCTGCCTTCTTTCACTTAAAGTAGTGTTTGGAAATGTATCCGTGAGGCTGCCCCTATCAATAATTCACTCCTGAATTGCTGAGTTGTGTTCACTGTATTAACATACAACAATGTCATTATCTTTTGTTGGTGAACGTGTGGGCTGTGTTTCCAATATTGATCGACTGTGAATGAGGCATGGTAGTATTTTACCTGTCTTCTTGCGAACAGACATTTTCATTTCTCTTGAGTAAATATGTAGGCGCGTATTCCTAGGTCACAACTTAGATGTATGTTTAGCATGATTAGAACAAGAGAAACGGTCAACCAAAGTGGCTGTAACATTTTCCTCGGCCGTAGACAAAGTCCAGGTATTTCAGTTGCCCCACATGCTTGCCAAAATTTGGGGTAACTGGCATTTTGACTTTTGACTTCATGGACACATAATGGTATTTCATTTTGGTTCCAGTATGTGTAGCTCTGACAACTAATGATGTTGAGCTTCTTCTCATGTAATAAATCTTGTCATCAATGGCCATTTGTAGCTTCTTTTTTAAACTGTCCGAGCATGGTTTTTTTATTGGATTGTTTTTTTTTTTATAATTCACTGGTAGAGGTTCTTCATATATTCTTCATCTATCATCTGTCTATGTATCTATCATCTATCTACCAATCAGAATTTTTGCCAGTTTGTGGCTTGCCTATTCTTTTTGTCCAATGCTTTTCATGTTCTGGATAAACACGAAGTTCTTTGACTTCCCCTAAGTTGCAAAGATATTCGCTTATGTTTTCTTCTAGCAGTTTAGTGTTCGAGCTAACGTTAGGATTTATTAGACATCTTAGATCAATGTTAATGCATGTTGGTAAGCAAGATAGGGGTTGAGGATTATTTTTTGATCTCTACTTTTATCAGGTATCCCAGCACTATTTAAAATTAACTCTGTCTTCCTAGGATATACCCTTTCTCTTCTCCAATTGAATTGGCATATTGATTTGGTTGAAAATTAATTGACTTTATACGTGTGGATATACCTTGGACTATTTAATCTGCTCTGTTGATCAGTTTATCTATCTCTGTGACACTATCACCCTGTCTTACTTATTGGAACTTTATAGAAAGTCTTCCAATCAAGGGATATCCATCCTACTGCTTATTCTTATATTTATTATTTATTTATTTATTTATTTATTTATTTATTTATTTATATTTTGAGAGAGAGAGAGAGCATGAGTGAGCAGGGGAGGGGCAGAGGGAGAGGGAGAGCCAGAATCTTTAGCAGGCTTCATGCTGGAGCCTGATGGGAGGGTCGATCTCCCGACTGTGAGATCACGACCTGAGCCACCGTTAAGACCATCGAGAGTCAGACGCTGAACCGACTGAGCCATCCAGGTGCCCACTTGTTCTTACTTTTCATGAGTGTTTTGGCTCTTCTAGATCACTTTAAATTCTCAAGTAAGTTGGAGAAAGTTTGTCAATCTCTTTTTTAAAAATATCCTGTTTGGGGCGCCTGAGTGGTTCAGTTGGTTAAGCGTCCGACTTCAGCTCAGGTCATGATCTCACAGTCCATGATTTCGAGCCCCGCGTCAGGCTCTGTGCTGACAGCTCAGAGCCTGGAGCCTGCTTCAGATTCTGTGTCTCCCTCTCTCTGACCCTTCCCCAGTCATGCTCTGTCTCTCTCTGTCTCAAAAATAAACATTAAAAAAAAGTTTTTAAAAAAATCCTGTTTTTTTTTTTTTAATTCCGATTACACTGAATCCATTGATAAATATAGGGAGAATGGATAACAATATCAAATCTCTCAAATCTGGTGTATGTCTCCATTTATTTAAGTCTTTAAAGTTATCTTAGCAACAATTTGTTTTCACTGCAGAGGTTGTGTATACCTTTTGTTAGATTTATTCTTAAGTCTATGATGTGTTTTTGAAGTTAATGTAAATAGTATGTTCTTATGTTGTTTCTGATTGCAGGAAAAAAACTAAATATTTTACCATTATTAATGATACTAAATATAGGTATTTCACAGATATGCTTTAACAGATCGAGATGGTTTCTTTGTATTCTTAGTTTGCTTTGAGTTATTATTATAAATGGATATTGAATTTTGTCATTTTTCCCTCCATCGACTGAGATATCATATGGTTTTTCTTCTGTATTCTGTTAATATTGTGAATTACATTGATTGATTTTTCTAAGATTTGACTTTGCCTTCCTAATATAAACCCTACTTGGTCAGAATTTATTATCTTTTTTTATGTACTTTTGGATTATATTTACTAATGTTTCATTAAAAATATATCTATGTGCGTGAGGAATATTGGTCTGAAAATTTCTTTCCTTGTAAATATCTTTGTCAGGTTTTGATATCAGGTTTATGCTAGTCTCATAAAAGAAGTTAGAAAACATTCTCTCCTTCTTTGTTTTCAGAAAGAATTTGTGTAAGATTGGTGTTATTTTTTCTTTAAATGTTTAATATGATTGACCAGTAAAGCCAACTAGGACTGAAATTTCCTTTCTGGGCATATTTTTATTACAAATTCAGCCGTTTTAATAGACATATGGCTATCTAAACTCTCCATTTCATATCCTTTTTATTTTTTCAAGGAATTTATACCTTTCCTCTACGTTTTAAATTTATTGCCATAAAATTGTACAATATCTCATTGCTTTATTAATTTTCATAGGTTTTGTAGTGCTGCTCTCTTAATATTGGTAATTTTTGATTTTGTTTATTTTGAAGGAGTTTGTCAACTTAATATTTCAAAAAGGTAAACTTGAATTTCTTGATTTTCTCTTTTATAGTTTCATATGAAAGGATTCCTATGATACGTACCCTTTTATATCTCTTCCCAAGAACATAGTGATTTTTAAATTAATCTGTGCTGTTGCAGGCATCCATAAAAGCTTTGTTCCTTTTTAACGCTCAGTTGTAGCTATTGTATGCATATGTCACAGTTGAAGGACATTTGGGTTGTTTCCAGTTTGGGGCTGTTGTGAATATAGGCAGTGCAAGCTTTGGTGTAGACATATGTTTTTAGTTCTCTTGGGCGAATATTGAAAAATTGAGTTGCTGAGTTTCATAGTCTATGTATGTATAACTTTTTAAGAAAGTGACAGATTTTTTTTCTTAAGTGGTTATGTCGTTATCCATTCCCACCAGCAATGCATGAGAGTTCCAACTGTTCCACAAGCTTATCAAAACTTGCATTTGTCAGGGTTTTTTTTTTTTTCTAATTTTGACTATTCTAATGTGCATGACGTATTATGCCACTGTGATTTTAACTTACATTTTTCAGGTGACAAAAAACGTTAAGCATGCTTCCATGTGCTTATTGACCGTTGATGTATCTTCTTTCGTTCAACTTCTTTTTGAATCTTTTGCCATTGTCTTAATTGCTTGTTTTCTTATAGTTACGTTGTAAGAGTTCTATATTTTTTCTGAATATAAGTCCTGTGTCAGATATGAGTATTCTCCCAGGTAGTGGCTTACTTCTTAACTTCTTAATCACGTCTTTAGAGAGCGGAAGGTAATGATTCTGATGAAGTACAATTTATCAAACTTTTATGTTTCATCCTTGTTGTGTCCCATTGAAGAAGACTTTACTTATTTCCATGTGACAAAATTTTTTTCTCTAATGTTTCCTTTTACCAGTTTTAGAGTTGGACCTTAGAAAAGATCCAGTGGTATTTTAATAATAGGTTATAACATAACAATTCCTATACTGGCACAATGATGCTAGTAATTGGTATACTGAATAAACTCTTTCAGATAAGCAAGCTGACTTCAACAGCATCTCTATATTGTTTTTGGTGGCCAGAGGGAAGGTGGGTGGGGGATGGGCGAAATAGGTGAAGGGGATTAGGTGATACAAACTTCCAGTTACAAAATAAGTCACGGAGACAACGAGTACAGCATAGGGAATATAATCAATAATGTTGTAATAGTGTCGTATGGTGACAGATGTTGACTGCACTCATAGTGATGAGCACTGAGTAATGAATGCATGGAATTGTTGAATCACTATGTTGTACACCTGGACTTAATATAATATTGCAGAGTTTGCTTTAACTTTTAGGTCTATGGTTCATTCTGTATTCGTTTTTGGTTACAATAAAAGGTTAAGGTTGCGCTTCGTGCGCCTCGTTAGGAATGAGCCGTCGTTCCAGTATTATTTGTGGGAAAGATTCTATTTTGCAACTAGATTACCTGTCCTTTTTGTCAAAAATCAATTACGTGTGGTTTTATTCTAGACTCTCTATTCTGTTTTGTAATCTGCATTTGCTTTCACCTTTTAAAAGTTCTATCAGCAATGTCTTGTAGTCTTTAGTGCACAGGTTTTACATATATTTTGTTAAATTTATCCACAAATATTTCATATTTGGATGCTATAAAAATGGTACTATATTTACTATTTCCGCTTCCAATTTTCCATTGCTAACCTATAGAAATATTAGCCTATTATGCTGCTGTATTTCTAAACTCATGTGTTATGATAGTTCTTAATAGATTCTTTAGGATATTCTAATGCACATGATCATGTCAACTGTAAATAAATATAGTTTTACCCTTTTCTTTCTAAAAATGTCCATTTTTAATTTATTTTTCTTATTTTAGTACTTATTGAATAGTTATTTTTCTTATTTAGTACTAGGAGCTCCACTAAGAATCCAAGTGGTGGGAGTAGATATCTGTGTTTTCTTAAGCTTTGGGAAACATTCAATCTTTCATCAGTAAATATGATCTTATCACTAGGTCTTTTTGGTAGAAGCTTCTCTTTTTTTAAAACATTTTTTAAATGTTTATTTATTTTTGAGAGAGAGACAGAGTGTGAGTGGGGTCGGAGCAGAGAGAGAGGGAGACCCAGAATCCAAAGCAGGCTCCAGGCTCCGAGCTGTCAGCACAGAGCCCGATGCGGGGCTTGAACTCACGAACCTTGAGATCATGACCTGAGCTGAAGTCGGACACTTACCGACTGAGCCACCCAGGACCCCTGTAGAAGCTTCTTATCCAAGTTGGAAAATTATCTTGTTTTCCTACTTTACTGAAGTTTTTTTTTTTTTTTAATAATAAACGTATTCATGTACAATTGAAGTACAACTAACTTCACATATTCAAATTGTACGATTTGGTCCACTTTGACAGAAGTATATATTTATGAAAATATCACTACGATCAAAAAAATGAACGTTTCCATAACTCGCAAGTCTTTCATGCTCCTTGATAATCTCTCACTCCACTCCTATCCCAAGTGACAACTGAACTGCTTTTTGTTGCCGTAGATTATTTTGCATTTTCCTAAAATTTTATAGAAATGGATCATTATAGGATGGGCTCTTTTTTGTCTGGCTCCTTTTCATCAACCCCAATTATTGTGATTTTTATTCAGGCTGTTGCCTATATCGGTAGCTTTTTCTGTCTTCTTTGTTGTTGTTATTTGTTTATTCATATTGCCAAGCAGTATTCTGCCATATTTTTATGCCACAATCTGTTTATCCATTCACATGTTGCTTGACATTTGGGCAGATTCCAGCTCTATGATATTGCAAATAAATATGCTATGAACACTTATGTACAAGTCTTTGTATGAGCATTTGCTTTCATTTCTTAGGTAAAAACTTAGGAACAAAATAACTATGTTATAAATTAGGTATGTGTTTAACTTTTTATAAAGCTACAAACCATTTTTTTTTCAAAATTATTCTCCTATTTAACGTCTCATCAGAAATTGAGAGTTCTATATGTTCTACAATCCTACCAAAGCTTGGTATGATCAATCTTTTAAATTTGAGCATTTTAGGGGGAACATAGATGATAACTCATTTTAAATTTCATGTTCCCTGATGATTAATAATGTTGATTTTTTTTTTTTTGCCATTTGTACTTATTTGCTACTTTTATATCCTCTTTGGTGAGATGTCTATTCAAATCTTCTGCTCATTTTTTACCTGACCTTTTTTGTCTTCTAATTATTGAGTTGTAAGCATTCTTACTATGTTCTAGACACACATCCTCTGTCGGATATGTATTTTAAAAATGTTTTCTGTCAAGACTGGGGTTTGCCTTTAATTTTAGTAATAGTGTTTTAAAGAGAAAGTTTAAAAACGAATGAATTCTAAGTTATTCAAGTTTTCCTTTATGGTTCATGCTTTTTGAATCTTGAGAAATATTTGCCCAACCCGAGATTACTAAGGCTTTCTACTGATTTTTTTCTGGAAGATTTATATTTTTAACTCTTGCATTTGGTTTATCATCTTTCTCTCTGTTTTTTTAAAGTTTATTTATTTATTGAGAGAAAGAATGAGTAGGGGAGGGGCAGAGAGATAGGAAAACCGCACTGTCCGCATGGAACCTGACCCGGGGCTCAAACTCATGAACCATGGGTTCATGACCTGAGCTGAAATCAAGAATCAGAGGCTTAACTACTGAGCTACCCAGGCAACTCTCAACTTTTTCTTTTTGATTTCCTTATTATACACTGTGGGAGAAAAAGAGTGAGGGTCATTTGTAAATAGGCATCCCAATTACTGCAACATTGTCGTTTGAAAAGATTTCCCCCCATTGATTGCCATGGCAGCTTTGTTGAAAATCAATCGACTACATATATGTAGATCTATGACTCAATTTTCTATTCTGTTTCAGGGGTGAATATGTCCATGTTTTTCTCAAGCCATGCAGAACTAATTACTTTAGCTTTACAATAAGTATCGAAGCAGGTTTTTCTTATTATTTTTAGAGCTATTTTCATTATTTTATAAAGTTGTTTTGCTACTCTAGGTCTATCACATTTCCATATAACTTTCAGGATCTACTTTTTTTTAATTGCAAGAAGAAGAAGAAGGATGAGGAGGAGGAGGAGGGGAAGGGGAAGAGGAAGAAGAAGAAAAAGCCTGCTGCTGATTGGGATTGCACTGAATCTACAGATTAATTTGAGACGGTTGGCATCTTAACAATATTGAATCTTCTTATCCGTGAACATTATATATCAATTTATTTCAATACTTAATTTATTTCAATGATGTTTTATAGTTTTCAGTGTAACAAATCTTATACATCTTTTGTAATATTCACCTTAAGTGTTTTTGTATATTAACTTCATATACTCCAACTTCTAGTATTCTAAACTTAGTTCTAGTGGCTTTTTTATGGCTTCTGTAGGGTTTTTTACATGGATGACTGAGGATAACAACTCTTTCTTTCTTTCTTTCTTTCTTTCTTTCTTTCTTTTTTATCTGGAGGTCTTTTATTTCTTTTTCATGTCTTACTGCATTGACTGGAACTCTAGTGCAATATTGAAAAGTACTGATGAATATGGATACCTTTGCCTCATTTCTGATACTAAAAAGAAGTACAATATCACACTTAATGTCATTAAGTGTGATATTAGCTATAGGTTTTTTTTCAGAGATGTTTTTATGTGGTTGAGAAAGTTTTCTTTTTTTTTTTTTTATAACTTTTTAATGTTTATTTATTTTTGAGAGAGAGAAAGAGCAAAGGAGGGGCAGACAGAGACAAAGACACAGATTTGGAAGTAGGCTCCAGGCTCTACGCTGTCAGCACAGAGCCAGATGTGGGGCTCGAGCCCACAAGCCATGAGATCACGAACTGAGCTGAAGTTGGTCGCCCAACCGACTGAGCCACTCAGGCGCCCCACCTTTTCTTTTTTGAAAACTGTATAACTGATACTTTTGAATTGGAATTTTAATTGTGCCTTTTACTTTTTGAATACTTTACTGAATTCTTAGGCTTTTTTTTTTCTGGGATGCAGCTAAGTCACTTGGAAATTGTTCGGCTATTTTTAAGTTTTGTTAGTCGGGACCAGAGCAGCCTTTACTCTAAGGTGAATTTTTCCCCACTCTTGAAGTAATACCTGTCAGAATATTCTACTGTTATCTCACAATTTGTGACCTTTTTTTTTTTTTTTTTTTTTTCTCTTTGGAGCGTGGGAATACAAACTATTCCTAGCTCTGTGTGAGCTCCAGAAATTGCTGCCCCTGCTTCCTTTCAGGTGATTCTAGCTTTAGGTAGTACCTTTACATGTACGTGCTGACTATTATTCAGCTGTACAACAGAGAGGAAGCCTCTACAGATTCATTTGGTTCTTTTCATAGAGTTCATCTCTTTGGTGAAACTCTCCATCTATATGAGCATGTGCCCAACATGTGATCCAGACCCACTGATATGTTTGTTAATAGTTATTTTAAAGTCCCTTTATGATCATGTCAATATCTAGGTCTCCTTCCCATCTACTTCTCTTGAGTGTTTCTCTCTGGACCAAGGAATTTCATTTTCTGGTCTCTCTCTGCATATTTTTGATAGCATGTTGGCATTGTCTCTGATATATCAGTAGATTCGGAAATGAATAATATTATATCCCAAATTGGACAAACCTATTCTGTCAGACTGCGTTTTGTGAGGATTAAGCCCATTTCATCTTCAGCTGAGTTTGGTCCGGCTTTTCTTGCAACGGAGATTCAGTTTATCGCTGACTTCAAATGTTTTGAGGGCTGGATCAGGACTTTACTTCTAGCATGGCGAGGATCTGAGCCCTCAAGAAATTTTGCACATCATTTTGTGCTTTGCAGTTCAGTGGTCTCTGTTTTTCAGGGAAAATACGCCAGATTTTTGGGTCACCGGAGAGTTCTCTTTGCTCACCAATACCACCTTAAGATCTCAAAACCTCAGAAAATCGATTTCCACTCAGCTGCCCTGCCACTAGCCTGTGTTACAACTGTCTTACATACTACATAGGGGCCAGAGTATTTTGTATGGGTTTTTATCTGATATCCTTTCCCATCCCAACTTTCTGCAAGTTGCTGCTGTGTTCCTGGTGATGGCTTGGCATGACTAAAGAGAGAGAGTATCTCTCAGTTTTCCTGCCTTGCCCTCATCGTTTGGCACAATTCCCCTTCTACTCAGTTAAAGTTCAGGAGGAAGAATTGACAGGCTGGTTGGTCTCCCCTTTACCCGGGTTTCCTATGGATTCTTCCTCATCCCACAGCACTGCCAAAATTAAAGCTGTCATGGGTTTCTTCTCTCCTAGAAGAGATTTTATTTTCACTTTCTGAAATTTAGATTTTTTTTTTTTTTTGCACTTTCATCTCTCTGACAGTCTTGAAAAAAAGACAAATTTTATGGCTTATCTTTGTCGTTAGTGAGAGGAGAGTAACAGTCTCTTATCCACAATTAACTAGGAATAAAAGCTATGATGGGTCTCTTCTCTTTTAGAAAGGTGCCATCATTTTCTGTAGGTTAGCTTTCTTTCCAAACTCAGCTCTATTGTGTGTTTGAACACACACACACACACACACACACTGTATGTGTTTGTAGCAGATTTGGCTAATTCTCTTTATCAAGGTGGGAGTGCCCGTCATTCGTGACTTTCCACATAGTAGCCAGAAGCAATATCATTTGCATTTTAAACACCGAATGAAAAAAAAAAAAAAAAAAAAAAAAACCTTACCTAAAAAACAAAAACAAAAAAACCCCAAAAAACTATAAGCTTCTTGAGGGTGAGAAATACACTTTTTAAAAAATTTCCCACAATGCCTAGCAGTTACTTACTACATATTTAAAATGAATGCCTCACATTTTATCTGATTATATCAGCTCATCGGTGCCCAAGGAAACCCAGAAAAAATGTAAAAATATTTATAAAGGTTACTAGCAGAGTCCTTGTGTAATACAGATCTCCTGGATCCCAATAATTTTGGGATATGTATTTGGGACAAATACTATGTCGTATTTGATTTGTAATCCTAATGATAGTCTGTGTGGTATTTATCTCCAAGGTGCTATGTTACCATCCTCTTCTTCGTCTTCAGGCATCAGATACTGATGTCTAGGTCAGTATCTACCTATTTTGTTCTACAAGTGAATTTTTTGTGCCATTTTTGTCATTTTAACGGAGTTCTTTCCCACGTGACCAATTATTGAAAAAGTAAAAGATAGCAAAGATGGAACTACACGCTCGCTGGGGGGAATAAATATGTAAGTACAGACCTAGACATAAACTTTGCCATTGACATGATACAGATAGATCGGTATGCACATCAGGGTGCATTAAATAGTTTGACAATTTAAATGCCTTTAAAATGCGTGAACACCTGATATCCTTTTGGTAGCAATTTCATTTTTTAATATTTTACACTCCAATTTTCCTCCTTTTAATCTTGCTTTTCTTTCCTGACGCTACTATCCTGTCTTGAACAGGAGGGCTATTATGGAGCAGGCAAGTAGTTCTTTAATTGAAACACTTAAGGGGTGCGCTAGAAAACTATAAAGACTTTTAAGAAATAGCAAAGCTTTAATAGGTTCTCGTGTACTCGTGTGGTAACCTAATTCAATGCTCTTTCAGCAATGCCGGAGGATGGTGCTAATTTATGGGTGTGATGAGCAATAAAGCAATAATAGTAATCGAAAGGTGCAATTTTCCTTGTTTAGGGGGCATTTATGGTTATGTATTAAAACTATAAATACTTCAAAAGGCTGCAAAACTGATCTATAGAAAATGAAAGATAAGATCTCACAGCCTTCTAGAAGTGCTTTTCTAGCAGAAATCTGAACTTGACTTTATGGTTTATAAATATAAACAAACCAAAAGTGAAATGCTCAAAGTGTCTACCCCTCCAAAGGGACCACTTAAATAACTGCTAGCACTCAAACCTAATAAGGGCTGGAAAGTTCCCTTCCCTCTTCTTTTATTTTTCAACTTTCTATTTCCTTTCCTTGTTGCCTTATAAAAATTGTTTTTCCTCTCTCCTTCACATCTTTTACACTCTTTTTCCTTACTCTGCTTCTTCTCTTCTCTTTCATCTTCCCTCGCATTACCTCCTATGCTCATATAGGATAAAAGAAGCAAGCTGTGCTAGGGGGGATATAGGTCCACAACGGCAGCCCGCACGGCAGAGGACCCCGGCACTCTAGGTTAGTCATTCCTGATCCCGATGATCTTGGTGAGACCAGCCCTAAGCTCCAGACTGCCTGTCTAAGCAAACCCAAACTCTAACACCTGTTCTACACAGTTATCCAATATCCCTTCCTCTTTTTACTTATCCCCACCACTCTGTCTCGTTCTTGTACTCATCAGTCTGATTCCTGTGCTCCCATTCCGCCTATGATAACTGCTATTAGAATGTTTCATAGCCCGTAAAGTACTTTTGTTATCTTCTTGGATTGCTGTTGTCTAAAATATGTGTTTTTGATTTCCTAATATCTTAGGCTGCTACCTCGCTAGTCCCTAGGACCTTCAGTCCCGTGGAGGAAGGGGTGGGGGAGCGGAATGCAGAGAGGTTATTTGATTTCTAACCAGGTCAATATCCTACTCGTTCTTTAAGGTTTGGGTCAGCTTGTTTCTCCAGTTAAGTACCTCATCTCAGTAAACTCATGATTTCCTCCATGCCCCTCTACCATTGCAACTTTTAGGTTATATCTGTTCATGTCTCTGTGTCTCACACTGAAGGACAAGCTCTGTTTACTTTCTTACACAGGGCCTCATCGCAGTGGTCAGTCCATAAATGTAAATTAAATAATTCGTACACTGGTAAGCTTTATTTACCCAAAGAATATTAATCGAGCACCTGCCTGGTACTCCGCAGTGTTTCCAGTTATATAGAATTTAACAGTAAACAAGATACATAAAGCCCCTGCCATCATCAGATGTATATTTGAACGGGACATCCATACAATGGATACACAAATGAATAGAAAATGAAGTGTCGTGTAATGATAAGAGCTATAAAGAAGAAATCAGGCTAATGGATTGAGAATGACGGGGTGCCAGATAATCAAATTATAAACATGAAGAAACCTAATGGGCCTATACCGGTCTGATTTTCTCACGGACAATGGAGAAGCCATAGCCCTTGAGGTTTTTAATCTCATTTCCTATCCTGGCTCTTCCACTGATAAAGAAGTATTAGAAAAGCTGGAACTGACATATTTCCTGTTGAGCTCCTCCACTCATACCTCTTTCTTCCGTGGAGTTATTCCTTCTGGAACCAGCATCAGATGGACTCCTCAGGGCTGACAATAAAGGACCACAAGTCCCAGTGGTTTTCGTCGGCTCTCGATCCCACAAATTATAAGAGAGGATCCCAGGAATAACAGGCTGGGCAGGTTAAATTCTGCTCCCCATTGCAATTGAGACTCCAGAAACAACAGAGGAAGAGATCATTCAAATATTCATTAGAAGGACCGGCATACATTTGCTCCATGAGAACAAAGTGGAAAGAACTCTCAAAACACTATCCGTGTTAGTCCCTGTTTTCCTCCCTTTTGTTCTTCCATAGGAGTCCAGGCAAAGAAGATCACAAGAAAAGAGTGTATTGTGTCTGCATTAGGTCAGCTGATGTGCTCACAGGTACGGTAGACCCGTGTTGGCTGTGCTCTGGGGAGAAAAACTGGGAGATCAAAACCTCTGATACGAAAGACTTTTCAACAATGCTCTCCACCCAGAGGAAATTTGCAGAGTGACAAAATGAGGGCCTTCCCCTAGAAAACTGGAGATTTGACGGTGTCTACGCTTAGTGCCAAATTGAGAAAAATCATCAACAGCCCCTATGTCAAAGGACTCATTATTAGGTGTTCTGGCTCTTTCCAGACCACCCTAACTGTGAAGACTTCACCTTCCCTGTCGAGCATTACCTCCTGGGATTCTCAACATACATTCACTCTGCTTTTGGATGTGTCACCTCACCGTCCCGCAACGCAGCATGTTCTTTCTTCTTCTTTTTTTAACGTAATTTATTGTCACGTTGGCTAACGTTCAGTGTGTGCAGTGTGCTCTTGGTTTGGGCTTAGATTCCCGTGATTCGTCACTTAGCACGTTCATTCTGGCCCCCGGGCAGGCAGTAGGATTCAGTGGAAAGGACATGATCTCTGGAGTCAAAGAGATTTGGCTTTCTTTCCAGGGTGGTCATTTATTGAGTGATTTGGGGTAAATACCTTACCTCTTGGAACCATGTTTACGTGTCTTTAAAACAAAGATAATAATGCATCTTTTCGGGTCGTTGTGAGCCTAGAGGCGATGCATTCATGTATATCGTCTAGCAACATGTCTTGCATGTAGTCGCATCCTTGTCTATGCAATGTGCCCTCCCCCCCTCCCCCTTTTATCCTTCAAGAGTGAGCTCCAAACCCAACCCCCATAACCTTCCCGACTGATCTGCCGGACTCTGGTTTTCTCCTCGTTTGGATCCTTGTAGGAAGTGTGGCTTGTAAAAACACAGTGACCACTTAATAGCCTTGTGTCTCGGTTCTTCTATGAATTGTGTCTTGGGGAACAAAGGCATCTTACTTTTACACATCGTAACTGTCAAGCAGAGATCTTGAACACAAGGTTGTTGGTGAAAAGGAGACGTAAATCATTCCGGCTTTCTCTAGCGATGTCCGGGCTCATTTGGATTCACGCAGAATGAAAAATTGTTGTGAAATTACACGGATAATATGAATCCCTGAATCCCAGAGACTGGCTACCACCGGCACTTTAAGGCAAAAAGGAAATTCTGGTTTGGCACGACATTTCGCGTGTGTTGCTTTAATCGGCACAACATCCCTAAGTCTTAACTGTATGGACTATATATATTTTATGATAAGGATGCTGAGGGCAGGTAACCAGGTCGTACAACCCACTACGGGTGGAAAGAGGGCATGTTGTAGAAGAAAAGGCAAAAGAGCGACTCTGATTCCAGATCACAAACCCCGTGCCTCTTCCCTTGTGCAACCTTGCTTCTCCCCTTCAATTTAAGTCTTTAATTAACTTCTTTTAGGGGGTCATTGCCCTTGTTTTCTTCCTATACCCAGATACCCACACTCCACATATCTAACTTGTCAGCACGGAGGATTAGAGACATTTGGTTCTGCCCCTTGCCCCAGAGTCTTTAAAGTTTCCTTCTTGGATTTCCCATTAGAAACAAGTGTCCAAAACAGCAAAATAATTCTTGTTTTGAGATGCGAGAGCCCATTCGTGTACCATTTTAGGGCTTCCGGTTCCTGAGAATTCTCCCGGTAGTAGTTTCTCCTACTCTCCTCTCTCTGCAAAAAGGAAGGAAACTGGTAGAATGACCATGTGTTACTATTTCAAAAGCTTAAAGTCGCAGTTTTTAAATATGCCTTCTCACTCTCTCAGACATACCTCCAGAGACTGATGGGAGAAAGGCCATCAGTGATTGAAAGAGACAGAGACAGAGGAGGGGGGCAGGTTAGGAAACAGTAACTTGAAGGAATGATGCATGTCTAGGCCTATTTCAAAAGAGACAGCCATAGATAATGTGCTAACATGTGTAGAGACAACAGAGCTGACAGAGTCAGATTTTTTTTTTTCTTTTCTGTGTCTCCTTCCTCTGCAAGTGTGATGCTCCGTTACTGAGAAAGAGAAGTTTTCAAAATGATAGGGAATAAAGTCAGGGTGTATCAGTGAGATATGGCTGAGTAACACACACACACACACACCCCACAGGACTTTAAACAATTATTCTTTCGCATGGGTTTTCACATCAGCTGGATGGCGTGGATCGACTCCGGGCTTTGTGCATCTTGAGGGAGCTTGTTCACACATCTTCGGTCACCTGGTGGGTAAGCTGTAGACTGGCTAGAGTAGGATGGCCTCTCACATGTTTGGCTGCCCTATGGAGTGATAGGGACTGTGCCACAACGTCTCTCGTTGTCCACAGTCCAGTGATGCTTTTTCCCATGGCATAGGAAGGAATCCTGAGAGAGCCTAGGCTCTTGAAGTCTAGGCTCAGAAATGGCTCAACACCACCTTTGGGTGTTCTGTTGGCCCAAACATACCCTCCCCCATACACACACAAAACCAACCCCCCCCCCAAAAAAAACCCCAAAACCCAAATGAACAAAGAAACGGCCCAGATTTAACGTGTGGGGAAATAGACTCTCCACCTGTTGACTGAGAGAGCTGCACAGCCACAGGGCAGAGGACATGAATTCAGGGAGGGATAAGGAGGCAGCAAACCCCACCACAGTCTGTCCTCTGGTCACAACCGTTCACATCTCACCCCCAGTGTCTCCGACGACCTCCACAAGACCCACCTCACGAAGGCATCACGCTGGAAGTCCGGGATCTTCTGAATGACAATCCAGTCTCCATGCAGCTTCTTATAATCCGGAGCCTATAAAAGAAAAAGAAAAGCAGATTATCCGTCACAAACACAAAAGATACAACAGCGAGCAGGAATAAGGTGGTGACTAGCAACACTTGCATTCCAAAAGGGGAATGACAGAAGGTGAACGCCAATTCTGAAGTCTACAAAGCGAATGTTTCCAAGTCCCCTTCCTCTGGACATCGGGAGAATGCCTTGATTAGGTCCTGGTTCTGTGCCTGCAAGTGGCCCCACACCTGTCCACGACTGTACATGGCTCTTAGCTTTGTCCTTGGGGGACCCTTCTGTTCGTGTAGTTTTCCTCAACAACTGCTTATAGGCCAACCAGAGAAAGATTGTGATATACTAGTTACAAAAATGGACCAAAGGCGCCACTCTTCCTGCGTTCACGCCGTTAAAAAGTGAAGTCAATTTTCCCATTTCTTGGATTTGGGTTTTATTTTATTTTTTGCTCCGGCCAGTGCAAGGCGGCAAAAGTGATGCCTGTGTTCAGATGTGCTTCAGCTTCAAGGAGGCCTTCTCTTGGATGCCCGTGAACACCTGTGAACAAGTTTAGGCTGGCCCGCTGAATGGGAGAACATGGAGAGGAGTTGTCTCACATGAGATCATTTGAGACCAGCCACCGCCCAGATGACCTGACTGCAGATGTATGACAAAGTCAAGCCAAGTTTAGCTGAACCTAAACCAGACCAAAAGAACCCCCATCAGACCCTTAGCTTCCTGAGTTATAATAAATGTTTGTCACCATGCATCCAGGAGTTTTGTGGCCATTGTGTAATATTACTGTGGCAATAGACACAAAAGGAGTTTCCTTAACTCACAACAATTGGCCTCTAAGCACAACTTGTTTCTCGGGCTGGGCAGCTGATGCCTGAACCTTATGTTGTCTTCTCGTCTCTTCTGTTCTTTTCTATTTCTTGTATTTAAGACGTGTGTTGAGGGGCGTCTGGGTGGCGCAGTCGGTTAAGCGTCCGACTTCAGCCAGGTCACGATCTCGCGGTCCGTGAGTTCGAGCCCCGCGTCGGGCTCTGGGCTGACGGCTCAGAGCCTGGAGCCTGTTTCCGATTCTGTGTATCCCTCTCTCTGTGCCCCTCGCCCGTTCATGCTCTGTCTCTCTCTGTCCCAAAAATAAATAAACGTTGAAAAAAAAATTCCATTAAGACGTGTATTGAACTTACAGATATTGCCTCAGTCTTTTCCCCTAACAACACTGTGAGGTTGACCATGCACTGTGATACGTTGTGAGGCACATTCCACTGAGGCAAAAGTTCCTGCTCCGAGAGGTTACGTGACGTGCCAAGGTCCCACAGAAACCAAATGCAGCGTGCATTCCTCTATACCACTGATCTTCATATTTTTTCGAAACTATTCTCTCTCTGGCCCCCACATCCCATTTTCAACGCTTTAGTCAAGACAGGTAGTGGGGTTTGGATGACCGAACCTCCATCTTGAAATCAGAACTCCTGAGTTCTGGCCAGCCTTGGTCCCTTCTTTCGTTGCTTCTCACGCAAACTGTCTGTGCCTTGGAAATCGGTCTCCAGCACGAACTATAATTCAGGGATAGTGTGTGGTTGAGAAGGGAACAGAAGGAAGAGCCTCTTCTTAACTGATTTCAGAAGGCAGAATTAGAGCCGTGGCTACCAGTTACAAAGAGATAGATTTTAGGTGTATAGAAGGTAGAGCTTTGCAACTTGTCGTGGTGGAGATTCCAACATTTGCGGGGAGGGACCACTGGATGACCTCTGAGGACCCTGTCAGCTTTAGGAGAGTAGATTACCCTGATATACAAAATGAAAAAAGAAAAAAAAAAAGAAGAAAAGAAAAAGTTGTGTATCCATCACAATATCCAGACCGTCTACCTACCTCCCAAAAGGAAGATTCACTACTGAAGTCCTTTCCTGGGTTTTCTCCCCCTTGTTGAAATGCTCTCTTCTTTGTCTTTTGAAAGGCTACTCTGGTTTTCCTGATCCTTTTTTTTTTTTTTTGATCATTCCTTCTCATCCTCTATTTGTGGCTTTCTCTCTTTTTTTTTTTTAATTTTTTTTAACGTTTATTTATTTTTGAGACAGAGAGAGATAGAGCATGAATGGGAGAGGGTCAAAGAGAGAGGGAGACACAGAATCTGAAGCAGGCTCCAGGCTCTGAGCAGTCAGCACAGAGCCCGACGCGGGGCTCGAACCCACGGACCGCGAGATCATGACCTGAGCCGAAGTTGGCCGCTCAACCGACTGAGCCACCCAGGCGCCTCTGGCTTTCTCTCTTATAAACAGAGTATCCTGCATGGAGGTACTTTCCTAGGGTAGCATATGTAGCCCCTTTTTTCCGAACTCAGTGTGGTTTTCCTGCGTTATCCACGGTCGCAGCTTAACGCTGTAGACGTGCAGACATTCTCAGGTCTTCGTTTCTGGCTCTGTGTTGGTCGTCACTGCTGTCGCCAACTACTTCCGGCTTTCCCTCCCTCCAGGAGGAATGCCCTCCTGGCTCCCCGCGTTTGGGTGAAGTCACTGACTAGCTCTTTGCAGAAGTTTAACCTCCTGGTTAAACATTTACTTGCCAGGGCAAGACCCTTCAGACTCCCTTTTTCCTCCGGTTCAATAGCCAACCACTTGTGACATGGTGGCTGCTCTCCCAGCTCGGGTCTGTGAATAACGAGTGAAGGACCCCTGCTGACCCGCAAAAGATGATAGAGTGAGGAAGAAATGAACCTTCGTTATTTGAAGTCCCTGAGATTTTCATTTTTACCACATCGTGACCTAGTTCGTCCTGACTGACAGAAGCCTCCTTGACCTCTGTGTCTTGAGTTCCAAATCTGCTTTGCACCATGCCCAAATATTTCCATTTGGATGTCAAGTGTGCATTTCTATCACTGAATCTCAAGCCGACATCACGAGCCCAAAGGGGATCGATGATCTTCCAAACTCTGCCTTTTCACTTTCTCTCCACGATGTTGCGCCCATTTATCCGGCCAACCCAAAGACAAAAAAAAACCACCCTTCTTCTAGACGATCAAGTACTGTGATTTTCCTCATCTCCTTTGTGTCTTTCATACCCAGGCTCTCCTCTCTCTGACAACTGTCACTGCTCAAGTTTAGGCTCTCAACACTTCCAGGTAGACGACTGCATCTGTCTCCTAATAGCTCATTCTCCCAAACAACAAAGTGAACTTTCTAGAAAGCACATCTGACCATGTAACTGTTCTGCTTAAAATCCCTTAATATGTCCCCAAGGACCTTCGAGATAAAGTTCAAATTGCCCAACATACGCCGAACAGTCCTCTGGTTTCAGGAGTACTCAAGAGAGAAGGAAGTTAAATCCAGGTAGAATGGGCATCGTGAGTCAGAACCGGGAGCTGGAAATGGTGACGCGTTGGTTACAAGGGAACTGCACGTAGATGAGTATGGGGTCCATTTAGCAGGGGTCCAATGGAGGGTGAAAATAAAGAGAGGACAGAGCAGGTTCTCTTTGTCCATGCTGCATTCTCCGCCTAACTCATACTTTCTTTTTTCCTCCCAATGCTCACGTCCTCGTCCAAACACCTACAGATTTTCCGGCTATTTTTCTTGTCACTGCCACTATGAAGACTTTCCTGCTCACAGGAACGCTGTACCGAGCTTATTTTGCACAGTTCTTCTCCCTTACTGAGCTGGTAGCCTCCTGAGGGTAGACCCGATCCATTTCTCCTATGATTTTATATCTTGGCAGTCATCACGATCGCTGCCATGTGTCAGGTACTCCAGAAACGGTTGGTGAATGCATGCCCACGTGAATGGACGGAGGCTCTTCATTTGCATCTTTTGGATGCATCCATTCGCTCTTCAAAATGAGTTACTTCTAGTCCCGGCTTTATGGATGGAGAAGCGTGGAGGGTGACTTTTGCTCTCCACTCCCCCGCGCCCATATTATCGACATTCCCCGGCCCCCCACCCAGGGTGCCAGTCTCTGCCTATAATCCCGTCAGCAGCCAGCTGCTTGGCAACAAAACGGCCAGCTCAGCAGCTCTCCCCACACATCCCTGGGGGAAACCATTCACCTTATCACCAAAGAGAGAGAGAAAACGCCCATCTGTTACAGCTCAGCGCTAGAAGCCTCATAATTGTATCAGCACACAGGCTGCATATCAGATTTTCTTGTTTTCAGCGAGCACTTAGGGAGATTTCACTCTCCTTTTATTGTTGTTTCCTCCCCAGCAAGTGACTGTATTTCATCTCCACCGAGGCACAATGAGAGAAATTTCCAAGCAAATTTGTCGCCTAATGATTCTAGGGAAGGTGCTTAGAACCGTAAATGTCTTCTGGAAAATCCGTAGTGGAGCCCAGCTCTGTAAACTTTGTGAAATTAGCACATAGTATATGCACAACTCTTGTGCCGGGTCCACACTCCGAACGAAGCTAGTAATAATATCAGAAGTGCTCCCAGAATAAGCATTGCTCTGCACGAAGGGCAGTAGCCTTTGCAAATTGACTAGGGTTTCCAAAGACATCAGCAAGGGCAAGGTGGAAATCACATGGTAATTCAGACACGAATGTGTGGGACTTCTAAGTGTGCTAGGAAATTATCAAGCTGGGAAAACATGCTTGGACTCGTAAACAAACACTTCCCGATGACATATATGACCATAGTGGGCTTGTTTCTCTATTTGCAACATAGAAAAAAAATCCTGCTGCCCCTGACTTTTTTGCTCTCCCCCAAAAAGAAGACAGATGATTGAATTTCATGAGGTTCTTTGAACACTGAGAAATAAAAAAAAAAAAAATCTGTTCAGTTAGCACGCAAGGGTTTATTGCCCGTTGTATGTCAAGGAGCATAAAATAAGGAAAAGAAACATGACCGATCCCTGCCCTGAGTCTGGTGGGGGGGATAGCTATTAAACAAATCTTCACCCAAATACATATTTAACTATTGATTAAGCGCTCTGAAAGAAGGGTATAGATTTGCTATGACGGGCATGGGATGTGATCTCATTTGGATTGGGAGCTCAGAGAAGCAGAGGATGGGGAAGAGGACCTCAAAGAGAAGGAAACAGCATGGGCAAAGGCCCTGAGGAGGCACACTGAAAAGTAGCAGAAAGAAAGCCATGGAGCCGAAGTGAGCAAGCTATGAGATGACACTACATTGGGAGATGGCTCCTGTTATGTGGCCTTCGGGTGCCATGCTAAGAAGTTTAACTTCTGAGCTAAGTGCCACGAGAGCGCATGGAGGCATTTTAAGCCAGGAAGTGGCATATTCACCTAGGATGGGATGGAAAACACTCACAGTGAAGAAATAAGAACAGTATCTGAGAAAGGTTAAGGCTGATGGTGATTTAGACCAGGCGTTGACAAACTACGACCTGTGGGGCAAATCGAGCCCATCACCACTTTTTTTGTAAATAAGACTTTATTGCGACACATTCACATCCGTTTGTTTACCCCTCGTCTATGCCCGCTTTTGCTTTACGTGGTAGAGTGGTTGCTATACAGAGTTTACGGCCTGCAGAGCTTGAAATAGTTACCATCGGGCCCTTTCCTGTCTCCCGGTTTAGAGTGGAGGGTTGTTGATGTCTCTGTAGGTAAATGAACCAAATCAAGGTGTATCTTAAAGTTCAATGACAAGACGGTCAGCCTAAACTCCCACCTGTTCTTATTCAGAAGGCTCATAGGGGAAATTGAGAGATGTGATTGAGTTTCAGAGACTGTCATCTCCGCAGTGACAGAGATTTGTATGCGTTTATTCACCTTAGCCTTGTACTCTTCAATCTTACTGGACAGATTTCACATTATCTTCGAGTTAGAGAGGAATAACATTTGTCAGCTATCATTGCATTTTCACTTAGTCGTGAGCACTTCCTGTTGGGATTAGACATCGTTTGGACACAGATGGTGACTTAAGGTTTATCTCTCTCTCTTTTTTAAAGATGTTTGTTAGAACGCCACAGGTATCTGCCAATTTGGTAACAGCCCCTAAAAGGACGTGTGGGGGATCTTTGTTAGCTACCGTATGCCCACCTACTTATGTCTGGAAGCATACCGGAAGCTCAGGAGCTTTGGGACAGGCTTGCCTTTCTTAAGTTCTCATTGTTTAATGGCTAAATGGGGACGCAGAGTTTTCTGGGTCACTGTTCGTGGTCACCAACTCAGTAGAAAGCCTACTGCGGAGCTTGGTGGTCAGGTGCTCACATTCGGAAGCCCGGCCACCTGAGTTTGAATCCTGGTTCTGCCACTGAGTAGCTGGTCAGAGGGTCACTGTGTTAATGCACGTATGACACTCAGCCTGGCCATGGCCCATAGAAATCCTCCAAAAGTTTGAACTCTTTTGTTTTTATGCTTTGTAAGAAAACCTCGTAATGAGGCAGTTGCCGTGTGTCCAGAACTTGAAGTATTATTCAGTCCTCTCAAAGAGACTGGAAAGTAGACAGAACTCTCACTGTTTTACAGTGTTATCACTGAGGCACTTTTAAACTCTTGTGGCCGGTGAGGGTCAAGCCAGGTGCCAAATACAAGTTTGCTTCATTCCAAAGTTTGTACGCACAACAGTTATTCCGACTGCTTCCTTGACACCCCTTTGTCCTAGAGAGCTTGCCCAGACTTTCCAGAGAGTGACAGACACATGGGAAAAGGGGATGTGGAGAGATGCGTCAAAGTTGCTGACATCTTATGTTTTCCCTTAATTCCCATAGGAATTCCGGGGTTGCTCTTTTTCTGATCTTCTTTCAACTTCATGGACAAAGCCGGTGTCCTTGATTGAATGTCACAACCTCTCATTGTGCACAAGGAAGGGGTTGGGGAGACCAAAGCCATGATCTCAACCACCACGGCAGTTAATAGGATCCTAACTGGATTAAAATTTTAAATGTACATGGAAATGGCTTTAGCACATTTGGACACCATGCAAGGGAGCATAAGAAGTCTGTTACTTGTTTAGAAATTTCCAATCTCACCCAGTCAAGGCAGGACCACACCGCTAACCCAGAAGAATTGTTCTAAGCCCCCTAATTTCCTGTCCTTGAAAAATACAATCTCCCTAATGTCAATCTATGTCCCAGAAGCCCTCATGATTTCAGATTTCCTTGGGGAGGCTATTTTAACACTATGGGGATAACTGTAGAAAAGACAGAATATTTT
The DNA here is from genome assembly GCF_007474595.2 of Lynx canadensis. Lineage (NCBI taxonomy): Eukaryota > Metazoa > Chordata > Mammalia > Carnivora > Felidae > Lynx > Lynx canadensis. The sequence goes on from NC_044319.2 coordinate 34,022,323, forward strand.
ATGTATTTTCTGCTAATACTAGCCACGAAAATTAAATTCTGCTCCCTGTTTACACTCACCGAAAGTAAGCACTTAAAGGGCAAGCGGCTAATATCCACACACTTTGTGATTAATCTAATTCTCGTTTCTTCCACCTTCATTTGATATTCTATCCATAAATAATGCACAATGCACCACTCTGACAATGATATGAAATTAGAGGTGAAAAACATGTGACTCCTAAGGGGAATAACAAAGGAGGTTGTAACTCAATTTATTTATTTATTTTTAAAATAGTTGTTATTTGGGTAAATCTGCAGCGTCAATAAAGCATTCCTGTAGGGCTCCTACATCCCTGGGTGGCCTTTCATTTCATTTGCATATTGGAAATTCAGCACTTTCTCTTGCTCTAATCAAACTTGCCAAAACAAAAGAGAAGAAAAGCTGGCTTCTTGTAGTAAGGGTGTTTTAGGCACTGGGAGAGTAGAGTATTGCAGAAAATACAAAACTATTGTAGGTACGTGCTTATGAGTGTCCATCTCCCCTATTTTTTTTTTAATTTTTAATGTTTTTACTTATTTTTGAGAGAGAGAGCGCGTGGGGGGGGGGTGGGGCGCAGAGAGAGAGGGAGACACAGAATCCGAAGCAGGCTCCAGGCCCTGAGCGGTCAGCACAGAGCCCCATGCAGGGTTTGAACCCGCAAACCCTGAGACCATGACCTGAGCCGAAATCGGACATTTAACTGACTCAGCCACCCAGGCGCCCCCATCTTCTCTGTCAGTTGACTAACTCTCCAAGGCCCGATGCTCCAGCTTTTAGAGCTGTGAAATCAGATGCAGGGTGCTAAGGAGAAACACAACAGCCCTGAGAAGTTCTGGGCTCTTCACCCGCCGTGCTCCTCACCAGCCGCTGCTCTTGGACATAGCCTGAATATGTTTTATGTCGCACTTTCCCATCTCTAAAATGAAGGTGTTGGTTTATGGCCCCACATGTACCATTCTCTTTTATGTCTGTTGCTTTTCTCATACCCTTTCCTCCATCCAGTAAGCGTGTCTTCATACCCTTCATCATGGCACAGAATCTTTCTTATTTTAGGACCCAGCTCAAAAATCACCTTGACAGCTGTGGCGGAGTTCAGCGTCCCATTTACGTTGATAGTCTCTTCCGCGCACTGCTGTCTTGCTTTAGGAAACCCGTGAGAATCTCCAATGGGGGAAGGGTTCTCCTTTCGGCCTCAGGCGAAGATTGCTTTCCTTCCTATGGGAAGCAAGGCCACGTTTCTGTTTTGGAGGAGAGAACGATTGATGGCTGACGAATTACTATTGAAAAGGTCTCCGTGTAATCCTAGTTTTTTGTTCTTCTCAATTTGTTTCTGTGCACAGGCTGGGAAATCTTTGTCCCGAAGGTTCCTAGAAGGCAAAACTTAGTTGCGATTGGACATCACCATGGACCTTCAGCTCTGCTTAAGGAGTCAGAACTCCCTCCCCTGGCCCCTTGTGGCTGTCACCCAGGTGTCCTCAGATGTAGCTGTGGGCTTCAGCGGCCACAAGAATCTAGGGACCCAGACTTACACTACTAAGGAACGCCGTCCGGGACATGGACAGTCCTGGAACTGTTCATTTCTCGCCAGCGTATAGGTGGGCGGGGCAGTAGGAATAAAGTTGTCTGAACGCTATTTGTGATCAGAAATTCAGAATACACTACCCTAGAGGGAAAATATATCCCTACATTTTGCATCGCTTAAGACACTGAAGCATTAAATCGGAATCATTTTTCTTTCCTGCTACCCTTAAAGCTTTCAAACGCAAGAACTTGTCTTCCTGTTCTCTGTAACGCCACCCCTAATCATATCTGGCACAGGATATGTGCTCAGCGGACAGCGGCGGGATTGGTAAAGTCAGACAGTGCCGGTACTTTGGTGAAAGCAATCGAGCCAGAGCCAGCTCTGGGACTTCTGGGAACACTTCTTCCCTGGACCTCTCCTATCTGCTCCACAGAATAAGGAGATTGGAACAGACGGTTTTCAAAATCCTGTAGTTCTTCTGTGGATTTCTCTTTTTGTTTTCCTCTGAATTTTTACTCCACAGGGGCTAAAAGACTGAGCAATAACCAAAAAGACAAAAGTTAGGGCCAGAAGCCTGTTGGCCTGCCTTTAGTGAGGAAGGCTTTTGCAGCACTCTAAGTTTCTGATGGCCTCGAGGAGGGTTTTTCCAGGGCATTTCTTTATTCCAGTCTCAGTGGATCATCTTTGTTTCATACTTGCTGAGGGCGCACGGAAAACAAGTCTGTAGGATCAGAATCAAAGGAGTGGGGATTGGGATGCAACTTCATGAATCTTGCTTCAGTCGTTAGATCTCAGAGGATGCAAAGATCCAGGGAACAGGGGCGTCTGGGTGGCTCAGTCGGGTAAGCCGCTGACTCTTGGTTTTGGCTCAGGTCATGATCTCTCACGGTTCTTGAGTTCGAGCCCTGTTTTGGGCTCTGCGCGGGCAGCAGGGGAGCCTGCTTGGGATTCTCCCTCTCCCTCTCCCTCTGCCCCTCCCCTGCTTGTGCTGTCTCTGTCTCTCTCAACATAAATCAATAAACTTTAGGGGAAGAAAAAGATCCAGGTAACGGAATCAGATCACATAATTCAGAATAACATCCTGGGTCGTTCCTCCTTTTCTTCCTCCCTCCCCAGGTGCACCCAGTCGGCAGGTGATACTGCTGGTTTCTGGGATGGAGTCCCCTGGAATAGGGTAAATATGAGTTCATTGACCAGGGTGGCAGGGATGCCTCACCCTCTTTCCGGAAATTTACTCTTGGGAGCTACTGCAAAGGAGATTTCTCAGAGGATCTAAACCCTTAAGGAAAACTTCATGCCCTCAAGTACCGCCCAGACCATTGGGCTGAGCTTCCTGGAGAAAAGTGAGACATGATCACCGGTCAGGAACATGGGTGACTCCAGGGACATACGGGGCTCCTCATTCTCTGCCTGTGTTTTTAGATATCCGGTACAGGATCAAACCAGAAAGAGGAGAGACTAATTAGATATTGACAGCCCTTGGACACCCGTTTGTGCTGTTTATTCCTCCTGGATTCTATGAAAGGGGCAATACTTGGTGCAGAAGGCAGACGCCTCTATTTAATGAGGCGCTGTCTTCCCCTGAGGGTGTGGCCAGGTTAAATAACCCCTCAAGCGCACTTCTGATTTTCACTCCAGACCACATCTAACTTTGTGGATCTCTAGATTGTATGTGTGTGTGTGTGTGTGTGTGTGTGTTATAACAGTATTTTAAAATTAGAATGGTCCAGATAATATGATCTGACATATTTAATTAAATATTTGCAGAGGGCCCAATGTCAAATGTATTTAGAGGTCAAGAAGATAAAGTGTGTGTATGTAAAGCAGCCAGGTCAAACAACAAACGGGGTGTAGGGAAGGCTAGAACAAACTGCCAAGTGCACGTCCTGCCTAGCAAGTACCATTCTGGCCAAACCACACACTCACAGAGGCCTCGTTTGCATCGACATTCAATCCCTGGATGGGAGTCGTTGTTCAGTGCACCTTACAACATACATGCATTAATTCACCTATACAGTGAGGGGTTACATGTCAAGTGCTGGGCTAGACACCTAACGGTGACTAATCAAGGACACAGATCTGGAGTTTAAACCAATTGTGCATATTTCCTGGTTAGCTTTCATGAAAAACAGGATCCATAATTTTTTAAGCACTGAACGTAGGGGCGCCTGTGTGGCTCAGTCGGTTAAGCGTCTGACTCTTGGTTTTCGCTCAGGCCATGATCTCACAGTTTTCCTGGGTTCGAGCCCCGCACGGGGCTCCGCACTCACAGCGCAGAGCCTCCCGGGGATCCTCTGTCTCCCTCTCTCTCTCTGCCCATTCCCCACTCGGCGCTGTCTCTGTCTCTCTCAAAATGAATAAATAAACTCAAAAAACAAATTAAAAAAAAATAAACATTGAATGTAAAGAGAATAATGTAATATAGAGTGCAAGGTATTTGAAAGCACTGCCAGGGATGCTCGGGTGGCTCAGTTGGTTAAGTAACCAACTTCAGCTCAGGTCATGATCTCGTGGTTCCGTTGGTGAGCTCTGGCCCCACGATGGGCTCTGTGCCCACCGTTCACAGCTCGGAGCCTGGAGCCGAATTCTGTGTGTCCCTCGCTCTCTGCCCCGCCCCCACTCGCACGCCATGTCTCCCCAAAATAAATAAACATGTAAGTTTTTTTTTTTTCTTCCTTAAGAGGCCCTTCCAGTTTGAACATGGCTACGTAAGTCAGCATTTTCTCGTTTCCTGCCCGGAAGTTATCCCAAACCAACAAGAATGGGAAGCAAAGGCACGCGTGCGATTTTGGACGGAACGGGGTGGCTGCTGAAATCTGAAGCCACAGGTTTTAAGTTTGGTTGTTCCTGTTTTGTAATTTAAGTCAGCGGAAGTTCTGCCCAAAGCAAAGGGGATCAGGCCGGGATGCGAAGGAGCGGACCCCGAAGGAGAAGGAGGTGGCCTCAAGTTTCACACAGAGGCACAGGTTAGGTGTCATAAACTTGAAGAGTGCAGTCTGAGATATAGCCTAAGTAGTGGGGCCGGGGCTGCTGGTCCGGCCAAGGGGATGAAGCCAGGCCATGCGAGGAATCATGGAGACGAGTCAACTATTTCCTAGCAGTATGGCAGAGGACCCAACCTTGACTTGCGGAAACCCACATACCTTTGTTTATTGTTTGGCAGAGGAGAAATCAAGGAGAAAGAACTCACACAGAAGACCTTAGACATGAAGAAAATTCTGGCTAACCTGGGACATGGCCCTGACTTCTCCCAACATAAACCAGCAAATCGTTGGTTTGGGGAGGGAAAAGAATCTCCTTCAAAGATGAATAATCCAAAAGAAGCCACTGGAGGATCTGAAAATATGGTCAAATATTTTTCCCCAATGAGAAAAGGAACAACCAAACTTAAAGCAAGGATTTCTATGAGATAAGAACACACACACACGTGCAAGAATTCAGGAGGACAGGAGCTGAAACGTGATATAGCGGAGTGCAATAAAGGAATGGTGGGGGGAAGCGATCATGGCAAGGAAGTCGAAATGGAAAGGAGAAGGAATAAATTCAAAAGCTGATTTTGCAATCAAAGAAAACACTTAAGCTGTTGGCTAGAAGGGGAGGAAGCACAAATAGACAAAATAAGAAATTGTACCTCTACACTAAAGGTAGAGAGGACATTAAAAGAAACCACTGAGCCACATTTTATACACATAAATTTGAAGACACAGGTAAAATGAAGTATATACTAGAAAAAATACTAGAAACAGTGGACAGACCAGTTACTACAAATGAAACAAGGGAAATAATATTTTCTCTCTCCTACACACCAAAGGCATAAAATCCGGTTTTTGAAATTCTACTAAAAGTCTAAAGAACGGAATAAAACTTGGTGAATGAAACCATTCTAGAGCATTGGCCATGGTGGTGGGGTGGCGGAAAGGAAGACTTTCAAATACTGAGGGTAATCTTCATATGAAACTTTACATTAAAACCTGATAAGGATGGCACAGGAAAATAAAACTATAGATGAATCCTGTGTATCAATATTAATGTAAAAAAGCTAAATAAATTAAAAATATAAGCCACACTCCAAAATGAACAAATCAGGAGACTATAGATGCTGGAGAGGATGTGGAGAAACGGGAACCCTCTTGCACTGTTGGTGGGAATGCAAATTGGTGCAGCCGCTCTGGAAAGCAGTGTGGAGGTTCCTCAGAAAATTAAAAATAGACCTACCCTATGACCCAGCAATAGCACTGCTAGGAATTTATCCAAGGGATACAGGAGTACTGATGCATAGGGGCACTTGTACCCCAATGTTCATAGCAGCACTCTCAACAATAGCCAAATTATGGAAAGAGCCTAAATGTCCATCAACTGATGAATGGATAAAGAAATTGTGGTTTATATACACAATGGAATACTATGTGGCAATGAGAAAAAATGAAATATGGCCCTTTGTAGCAACGTGGATGGAACTGGAGAGTGTAATGCTAAGTGAAATAAGCCATACAGAGAAAGACAGATACCATATGGTTTCACTCTTATGTGGATCCTGAGAAACTTAACAGGAACCCATGGGGGAGGGGAAGGAAAAAAAAAAAAAAGAGGTTAGAGTGGGAGAGAGCCAAAGCATAAGAGACTGTTAAAAACTGAGAACAAACTGAGGGTTGATGGGGGGTGGGAGGGAGGGGAGGGTGGGTGATGGGTATTGAGGAGGGCACCTTTTGGGATGAGCACTGGGTGTTGTATGGAAACCAATTTGTCAATAAATTTCATAAAAAAAAAAAAAATATATAAGCCACACTGAAACAGTGAGGTTTACTCCAGGAAGAGAACGGTGGTCTTTGAAAATATATTTCACCATTTTTATGGAGCAAAGGAGACTGCCAGATAGGCTTCTCCACGGGTACTGAAAAAGGCATTTTATATTCTAGATTTACTTTTCAAAAAAAAAAAAAAAGAAGAAGAAGAAAGAAAGAAAGAAAGGAACGAAAGAGTTCATGAAATGGAAATAGATAGAATTTCTTTAATGCGAAAAAATATATCTCAGCTGCAAAGCCAGAATCATGCTTCATAAGAAGCACCAGAAACATTAACAGACAGCAGTGGAATCAGGAATAGAATGTCCTATGTCACCACTGCTCTTCAGCATCATCTGGAAGTTCTAGCAAACACCATCCCGTAAGAGGCAGGAATCGGAGGCATGCAACGTGGAAAGAAATTTGTAAAGTTATTACTTGCATATGATATAACTAAAACCTATCACAAACAGGAGAATTCAGTGAGATGAAAGGGGAGCTAAGAACAACTAGTTAAATTTCAATAGAAGAATAAAAAAAATTTAAAAAAAAAGGGGCGCCTGGGTGGCTCAGTCGGTTGAGCGTCTGACTTCGGCTCAGGTCATGATCTCGCGGTCTGTGAGTTCCAGCCCCGCGTCAGACTCTGTGCTGACAACTCAGAGCCTGGAGCCTGCTTCCGATTCTGTGATTCCCTCTCTCTCTCTCTGCCCCTCCCCCACTCATGCGCGTGCACGCTCTCTCTCTCTCTCTCTCTCTCAAAACTAAATAAACGTTAAAAAAATCTAAAAAAACCCCAAAATACCTGGTGTAAATTTAACAAGAAATATATGTACTTGTGTGCGATGCATGCGTATCAGATACGGCTACTGAGGATATGCAACAATTTACACAAAGTGATAGGCCCATCATGTGTTGAGATAAAAGGACTCAGCAACACAAGACTATCAACGATTCCTTAGATAAACATATATTTCATGTAATCCCAGTTTTTCAAAAACAGCTAAAAAAATCTGTGTTTGGAAGCAGACAAGCTGATTCTGAAATTCAAGTGGAAAGCTACATGAAGAAAAGGAAGAAAATGGAAATAAATAAAAAGGAGAGGGAAAGACTAGCATTACCAGATACTATACAAAATTGCCAGGTTGCAAACATTAAATTTTTGGTTCTGGCACATGAGTTTGCTGGCAGTCAATGATGCGGAATTGGAAATCTAGAAATAGGTCTGGAGATGTATGCAACTTCCGTATATGATAAATTTCCATTTCATATCAGTGGGAAAAGATGAATTATTCAATACATTTTATGGGGAAACTGGGTCACTATGCGGAAAAAAATTAAGTTGGATTCATGCTTCAAGTCTTATAATGGGATAAATTGAAAATAGATCAAAGATTAAGGGGTGAAAAACAAAACAATAGAAGTACTAAAAGAAACCAAGGAAAATTTATTTTGTAATCTCAGAGTGCCAAAGGCCTTTCTAATTATGTCACAAATCTCAGGAACTGAAAGGAAAGACTGACACATTAAATTACAACAAATAAGAAAAAATATATACATTTACGGCAAAAGTACCACATGCAATCGAATCAAAAGTTTTATGGTAAGCTCTGAAAAAAAGTACTTCCAAACTTATCACATAAGAAGTCTCATTCCCCTAATATATAAAGAGTTAATATGAATCAATAATAAAAAACCAACACCCCTAAAGAAAAAAATGGATAAAAGTTATAAATGTACAGTTCATGAGAAAGGAAATTAAAAATTGGCAATTGACCATGTGAAAAGACACCCAACTTCATTTATGTTAAGAGACATGGAAAAAAGACTAGTAAAGAGATACCATTTTTCACCTCTCATATTGTCAAAGATGCAAAAGTTTCATGACCTGCTATCCTGATAAGAGTGTGGGGACATTGACTCTCATGCTTTGCGGGAGACTGTAAATTGGAGCCACATTTATGAAGGACATTTTGGCAGTATTGAACATATCTTGATACTCAGTAATTTCATCGCTGGAAATTTAACCTAAATAAATGCTTTTGCAGGCATAAAATGGTGACTATACAAGATTAACCACTGATGGTTGTTTTCTGCGGTGAGTGGGTGGGAACACCCTAAATCTCTTTTAGTAGGAAACCGGTTGAATAAATGATGGGGCAGCCACACAATGGGATATTATGTAGCCATAAAGAAGAGCCAGAAACTCTGTGGGCTCGTAAGGACAAATCGCTAACATTTGTTAAGTTAAAAAAGGGAAGGGAATGATAGTATATTCAGCATACCGCCATTTGTGTAAAAGGCTGGTACACACACACACACACACACACACAAGCACATTTGTGTGTACATAAAATCTTTAGAAGTATTCACAAGACAGCAATTGCCTATGGGAAAGGGAGCTAAGCATCTAAGGAATCAAAACAGAAAAACTTTTGACTTGTGTGCTCTTTTTTATCTTCTAAATGTCAAACCATGTTGAAAGTACTGTTTATATAAAAATGCAATTCAAAATATTAATTAAAACAAAGTTAAAAATCAAAAGAAGTAACTTTCTATAAAGCTCAATTTATTCAATTTTATTTATTTATTTGTTTATTCAATTTTATGTCAAAACATCTCTCTTTTATAATATAGTGGTGAAGTCAATGTAAGATACATTTTTTGAAATATAATGCCTTTAATTTTCCAAATAAAGAGAAGGCAACCATTTAAAAATATTATACCTGGATATATAGGTCTGGGGCACTTACACATGACCTTGATATTTTAAAACCTTGGAATAAAGGGGCGCCTGGGTGGCTCAGTTGGTTAAGGGATGAACCTCGGCTCAGGTCATGGTCTGGCGGTTTGTGAGGTCGAGCCCCGCGTTCGTCTCTGTGCTGACAGCTCAGAGCCTGGAGCCTGCTTCAGATTCTGTGTCTCCCTCTCTCTCTGCCCCTCCCCTGCTCGTGCTCTGTCTCTCTCAAAACTAAATACACATTAAAAAAAAACTTTGGAATAAATAAAGAAGATAAAATCATATACATAAAAATAGGAAAATGTGAATCAGGAAAAATGTTACTTCTTACATCTTCATAAATAGTATAGAAAAGCGTCAACATATTCTTCGATGATAGAGATGGGGACGCCCAATTATTGAAAAGGAGGGGGCATAAAATATGAGGAAAGCGTAAATACCTCAGAAGAACTATGGAAACAGCTGTTGCTGAATAGTCAAGAATGTAAAATACTGAAAGTTAATTATATGCTTTTTATAGCAATTTGAAATGGACCCAGTGATCTGATTCCACAGTTTTAAAAACACTGACATTATTTTTTTCCAGCTCTGCAGGGTTGGGCTATAAGACTGTGACAGTGGCCATGGTGAAGCTAGCTTGTAACTCACTCACACATTTCACTTCACAGTTTGCGAATCATTTCCATTTACGCGATTTTGATGCTTCGCTCCAATCTTCAAGGCTCTTCAAGGCAAATATTTTTATTTCATTTTTACAGACCTGGAAGCGAAGTTTGGTTTGCTTAAGTGACTTGCTCACAGTGATATAGCTAGGCATTGTAGCGCTGGAACTCAAAAATATCGTGGCTGCTGTCTAGACTTTATTGCTGTAAATCAGGCTGTCTACCTTCAATATTTCTTGTTTCACGGAGACTGCGGGAGTGTCCGCCCTGCAGAAGCAGGCTGCCAGCATCTGAGGAAATCATCCAATCATTCTTGCATTAAACCCCAATAGATTTCTCAAACACAATCTTCCTCTAATTGTGTCTTCTATGGGAGCAGTCATTTCTTTGGTGTGTAAGTGTGAGTGTGTGTGTGTAATGATGTTATCTCTATACCATCAGGGCACCTGCACATTTGCATACTGGGAAGGAACTGAATAAAACATGAGGTATTTTATTCCAATGGGATGTAAGATCCTCAAAGGATATTTACAAATGTACTCAAGTCCTCAGAATCAATCAATCCCTGAATCAACAAATGTTTTTTGATTCCCCGATCTGTGCCTCGCACTAGGATAAATGCTGTAGGGGAAACAATGAAGCAAGGAGAGAAGAGTCCCCTCCAGACCACCATCGGCCCCCATCCCCACCCCACCTGCCACCAACTTTGGAAAGCTTTGGTTTAGATCAGATAAAAGAATTCGATTTACGGCAGTCTCTGACAATGTCTACAGAGCACACATTCACTGGGTCTCCTTCTAAAGGCTCCATTTGGAGAGAAAGGAGGAGCAGCAAAAGCTGAAGTTCAGGCATCTACATCCTGGTGATCACCCACGGGAAGGTGATTTGAGGAGAGTCTTGAGACTTCCCTTGTATCTGATGACCTACAGCACGTTGCCCGCAGGAGAGCTTGCCACGGGTGTGGCCTCGGTCATGAATAATCCTTGGTGCTGTTGCCTTGCTTCCCTTCCTGCTTTTCTACACTCTGTTCCCTGTTTTAAAAAAGTAAATGCGATCATGTCGTTCTTGTGCTTCTAGTCTTGAAATGACTGCCTGTCTTGTTCGTAAGCCAAAATTCACTCTTTACTGTGGCTAACGAGACCATTATCCAGGCCCTGACTCCCTCTCGTACTCACCGTGACCTCCTCTTCTCACTCGTGATGCTCCGGACGCGCTTATGATGTTCTTCCTGTGCCCAACCCTTCCCAGCTACGGGCTTGTGCCCTCGCTGTGTTTTCCCCTTGGAGCGTTTGGACCCCGATCTTTGCATTGCTCACTCCTTGTCATCGTTCAGGTTTCAACTCAAATAATGACACAAAGAGAGACCCTCCCGACCCAACCCCTATAAAGTAGCTGCTACTTTCTTGCCCTACTCTCTATTAATCAACAATGTGTTCTTTCCTTACAGTAGTTATCAGTCTATGTAATTGCCTTATGCGTTTGTTTGCCTGTTCGTTGTCTCTCCCAACAAGAGTGCAAAAGCTCTATGAAAGCGGCAGCCTTGCCTGCCTTGTTTATTGTTGTTTATGCAGTTCCTAGGACAGCACGTAGTAGCATTTAACAGATATTTATTGAATGAATGAATGAATGAAAAGCCTCAGAAACTGATTGCTTATGGCTTTGACTATCGTCTGCATCCTTTGACAGCCTATGGCTATTTTGAGCTATTAGTCAAGAGTCTCTCCACCCCCTGTGCCCGCTTCACCTCCACCAGGCACCCTCGGAGGCTCCCTCTATTAAATCAGTGGCACCCTTTGCCCCAGGGAAGATCAAGATTATTAGAGCCGTATTACAAAGAGAAGAAACAACAGTAAGTTCCGGACTTTTTGAGTTTCTAAATGGATTTTTTAAATTACAGCTGTTGCTTTGCAAGAGCCAGGCACTTGAGAGTATGGGAGGTAAAGCCCTGAAGGAACATGACATAAAGTGCCTGCCGAAGCAAGTGACTGGAAAAAGAGTAGGACAAGAGCATTTTATCCAATCGTGGAGACAAGAGAAAGATGGAAGTTATGGGGGTGGGGAAGGAGGCAGTAGACAAGGAGACAAGAGCTGGAGGACATGATGAGATATTAGATAATAGTTGACAAGTGGCCCAGGCTCTGGGCCAGGCTCTGCAAGACCAGAGGGTCTCGGACTAGAGAAAAGTTAGGCTTCGTTATGCTGGGTAAGTCTGAGGAGTCAGGGGAGAGTGGCCACATGCCCCAGGGTACAGCAGTCCTGACACAGAAAAGGTAGTGTGATATGTCCAACAAAGGTGAATCTGAAAGAGCCTTCCAGGTTTCTTTACACGTAGCCAAATGGTGCATAGAGGATTTTCCGAGCTCCCCGAAGAGGAGTGGAAATGCTTGAGGGACACCTGATAGACTAAAAGCAGCCCGACGGGATAAGAACAGAGAGGTACCTGTGAGTTCTGATAATGAGACATCACTACATGACCCTGGACAGTAGCAACTGGTTCACTGGGGATCAAAGCTAATGACCAAAGATCAAGCAGCATCATATGCCAGCAGAGGATAGAAGGCAGTGAGTGACAGATGTGATGTTTTCCCTCATTCTCAACCTTATCACCTCTGGGATGTTCACAGGCCCTGCTCTTCTTCCAGATATTAGATTACGCGTAGATAGAAAGTGCCCAAGGAACTAGGGGATGAACTCTTAATATGGCTGAGTTTGTACCCCACATGCTTCATTCTAATTTTGCGAGATCATACAAAAATGTCCAGACTGTGTGGGTTGTTTAATCAGGTGGAAATCAGACTTGATGTATGAATTAACAGTTCTAAGACAGTTCCATTTTTTTTTTTTTAACACTCGAGTGTGTGATGTGAAACTTTTACCCATTACGTATATACGAAAAGATGTTCAGAAGTCTCCAAGGTAACATAGAGTTAGAAGTTAGCCAATGTATCGGTGCCACAACAAAAGGTACAGCTGCCTCACAGAGATAACTGGCTTGCCCCTGCCTGTGGCCTGTGGCTTCTGAGCAGGGTTCTCAAACCCAGGCCTCAGGTCTGGAGTCAGACAGGACTGCGTTCAAATCTCTGCCTTTAATTTTTACAAGGCAGCAAGTGGAGACAAGACATTTAAACTTTGGGGATTTCAGTTACCTCGTCTATGAAAATAATACTGTCTTTAAAAAACTATCTGGGAATTAAATAATACCATGTATATAATTGTTTAGAACATTTCCTAATTGTTAATTGAAACTCGAAATGGGAATTACTGTTGTCTTCACAAGTGGGAATGACTTACTTTAACCAAACTTGATGTCTTCTTTTAACCATAAACGTTTTATATGTTGTTCATGAATTTCCAGTTGTATAAAGCGGCACTTCTTTTAAGTACAGCAATTCGCTGAGGAGAAATTAACAACCAACATGGAAGAGATATTAGCTCAGAGTGTGAGTTAACAAAATAGACAATTATCATAAGCTATAAATTGGAACATTTGTATACTCACATTTAATTTGACCTGCTCTTAGAAGAGGAGTAAATAAAAACAATAAACAAAAACTTATCCTCTGCTTCAGTTGTCCTTAGGAACCAATAGCATCCAGTTATGGGAGGTTTTTCTGGGAATTCAGGCTACCCATGGCAGACACAATGTTCTAGAATTTGAAGAGACATTGAAGAGACCTTAGGGAATATTTGCCTCAACGCTTATATTTTACACAGGAGAAAACTGAGGTGCTGGGTAGAAGTGACTTGGCTGGGATTAGCGAGTTATTGATAGGGTTGGGTTTTGCCATGTAACAAACCACTCCAAAACTTAGCGGTGGCTAGGCTGATCTTGGCCAGGCTCTGTTGAAATTGGCTACGAGCTTCTGGTTGGGGCCAGGGCTGCTCTATACGTCTCTCACCCTTGAGTCAGCGGCTGTCAGGGGCATGTTCCTCTTAGAATGGGGCCCTGGAGTACAGGGAGGCAAGCAGAAAAATGTTTTGCTTCTTGAGACCTCAGCCCAGAACTGAAACACTCTGTTCACCTTCTACCCACACGCCATCAGCTAAATCAAATCACATGGGCTAGACTCCAAAATCAGTGGGTCGGAGAAATATACTTTGTCCATTCTAGTGGACGTTCCATCCAAGTCACATGGCCAAAGGTGTGGACTGTAATTCTAGTAAAGGGAGGGCACGAGTGACTGTGGTGACTCAGTTTAGCACAGGGTCCCAGGCGTCAGATTCCCATGTGAGTTTTCCTTCCCCTCCATGATGTTCTAAGCAGCCTTCTAACCTAGTGAGGTAGCTACTCATTTGAAGTTTGGTGCCGCACCACACAGGGTCGGCCTAAGTTACCGATATTGCCTTTAGAGAAAACAACCATCAAGTCTAGGAATGGTTGTACAGAGATAAAGAAATTAAAAAACAAATATTCACAGGCCAAAAATATTTTCTGCCTCCCTTCTACAAAACTGAAACTTCATAAGTTTTCCCTTCAGCAAGAAGGGATTTATAGCTTCAACCCTATCAATTGTTTTTTAATTAAAAATGTATTGAGGTCCTCACAACTGGAACACGTAAACCAGACGTGCCAATGCTTGGCAGAGTCAGCTCAGCGTGCGTGTATAAATTATATCCAGGGTGACTTGGGTCTGGCCAGGAGACACTGCAGCAACTCTGAGTTACACTTTCTCTGACTTAGAATTACTAGAACTGACAATGCTTTAGTGGAATATTTAAAACATCCATCATAGGCCCACAAATAGATGGCTTCCCCACCCCCCCATCCTTCCTTTAGCAATTTCAGATGCTGACCTTACCTGCCATAAAGTGAGTTCGCCCCCATCAGCCCAGCAGACACCAAGTGGGTCCAAGGAGAGATCACCTGGAGGTCCTCCCGCATCTGCGCTACAATCCAGGTTAGCAGCTGCACTCTGGCTACAAGTGCCCTTGTTGCCTCTCGTGACATTGAAGAGAGAGAGGGTAAGACTGGATACTGGGTTTCCAGGATGCACGGGAGGAGCCCAGTGACTTGTAATCCTCCCTTCATTCATTCGTCGGTATCGACATTTACTGGGATTCAGCTAGGAATCCCAGCTGAAACTCAAGCCCAGAAAAGGGGTGGAAATTCAAGCAAGGGAGAGCGGGGAGCCCACTCGGACAGCCAAGAGTGGAGTAGAAGGAGCATGCAGGTCTGTCTTTAAAGCACAAGGAGCAATTATGTCACGTTCCCCTTGTTTTTCTTGCAAAACATGAGGAGGTGAGAAATGTTTGCCCTGAGCCTGTACCTAAGTGTATGATTGATTTTGCTGAATTACGGCATCCAAACTTTACACACTATTATTTAAATGTTAAGGATTGCCTGTAGGTAAAGAGGGGTTACCTGTCGGCCTTCTCCAGGAGATGCTGGAGGTTGTTAGTTTCAACAAAGAACAGAAAAAAGACCATCTTGAATTTGAGGAGGAAGAAACTCCAGAACACCAGGTCGGGAATTGAGCTCGTATAGTAGAAAGTGCCCTATGCTGGGAGTCATGGTTATGAAACCTGAGGCAACTCTTTTTCCCTTCCTGAGCATCTATTTCCCCATCAGCAAAATGGGGAGTTTGGGTCTGATGAACTGTATTGTCTCTTCCAAATCTACTAAACTATGGGTATAAAATTCTTCTTTACTGGGGGGCCTGGGTGGCTCAGTCGGTTGAGCGTCTGACTTCGGCTCAGGTCACGATCTCACGGTCTGTGGGTTCTAGCCCCGCGTCGGGCTCTGTGCTGACAGCTCAGAGCCTGGAGCCTGCTTCGGATTCTGTGTCGCCCTCTCTCTCTGCCCCTCCCCCGCTCATGCTCTGTCTCTCTCACTCACAAAAATGAATAAATGTTAAAAAAAAAATTTTTTTAATTCTTTTTTACTGCCTCCCCTATACAGAGTGATCTCTATAAAATAGCCTCACCCCATGCTACACGGTATGACAGAAAGAGCACAAAATTTGGAGATAGGCCCTTTTAGTTTGAATTGCAACTTATATATGATCTTGGGCAGAATATAACATCTTGGAAATTTACTTGAACTCAGAAGACTTGACATAAAAGGAGGAAGCTGAAGATAACTTCCATCATAGCATCTCATGGGCACTCAGGAACTGATGAACCAAGAGCTAACCAGCTCATGAATGCCATGCATGTGTAACACATCGGACTTTATGGTGATATTTAAAAAAAAATTTTTGATGTTTATTTTTGAGAGAGAGACAGACAGACAGACAGAGTGCAAGCAGGGGAGTGAAGAGGCGGGGGGCACGGAATTGAGGCAGGGTCCAGGCTCTGAGCTGTCAGCACAGAGCGTGACGCGGGGCTCAGACTCACGGACCACGAGATCATGACCTGAGCCAAAGTCGGACGCTTAACTGACTGAGACACCCAGGCGCCCCGATTTTATGGTGATCTTTTGAGGACAGAATGGTCGACCACTTGAAGCAGGGAAGTAGACCCAATGCCATTTGGACATGCAACCTGGCTCCTCCGTGTCTCCAGAAGAGCCTTAGACAATGAGGGACAGGCACACATTGCTATAGTGGAAATGGCACAGATTTTGCCATCAGGCCCACCTGGCTTCAAACTTCCAGTCCAACATTATTTAGGAATGTACATTGGGAAATTTTATTCATTCATCCATTCATTCATTCACTCACTCACTCACCAATCATTTACTGGGTGAGCGCCGTGTTCCAGACACTGCTCACTGAGCTTTAAAGTTACAGTGGTACATAGCAACACAGTTTCTGCCTTCTGGAAAATCACCACTGGAAGAAAAAGCAGGCACGTTCATAATTATATTGCCATGTGATCAGTGCCAAGACTGAAGTCAGCACAAGGTACTCTGACATAATAGAGTGCTTTTCTCTTTGTCCAAAAACAACAGGGGCGCCTGGGTGGCTCAGTTAGTTAAGCGTCCGACTTCGGCTCAGGTCATGATCTCACGGTTCGTGGGTTCGAGCCCCGCGTCGGGCTCTGTGCTGACAGCTCAGAGCCTGGAGCCTGCTTCGGATTCTGGGTCTCCCTCTCTCTCTGCTCCTCCCCCACTCGTGCTCCGTCTCTCTCTCAAAAAAGTAAATAAACATTAAAAAAAAATTTAAAAACAGTAACAATAACAATAAAAACAACAAAGTCAATTACTTCATTAGTAACGTTACAAACTAATTGAGTAAATAACGTTGCCTAGTAAGTTACATATACTCACTTATCTTTACAAGTTGGGTTTTTTGTTTTTTGTTTTTTTTTTTTTGTCAATTATTGCCCTATTTTATGCATGCATTAACTGAAGCTCAGAGAGATGATGTAGTTTTCTCCAGGCTACTCAGCGAATGGTAGAAGAACTGGGATTTGAAGCCCGTTCTGTGTGGCTGCAATGCCTACGCTTGTTGGTTGTGCAATGCCATGAGGCCTTCTCTTTGGTATTTGGGCCCTAATCCTTATTATCCAGCACTATGACACAGATGTCACCAAAAGGCAGTTGTCTTTTCGAGATCATAGGACCAAACCATGTGAAAAGCCCGTTTGGTTTGACTTCTCTGCCGTGAGAATTTGCCCAGATCAGCAGTGAGGGTGGGGGGATCCGTGAGAAAAGAGGGTGATGGGATTTGGCTGCAACTTAGTGAAGGTTTTGATGGCTGTGGTTTCCCCCCTTGGAGGCCCCAGTTCACATTTCCCAGTGATCTCCACTCTGCAAGATGTGCTTCTCCGTGTTCCCATGTCCAGTGCACACACAGGGCTGAAGCAGCTGCATTTTATCCCTTCCCTTACGCACAATAGGAAAAAAAAAAAAAAAAAAAAAGAAAGAAAGAAAGAAAGGTAAGAGCATGTAGAGAAAGCCAAGTACAAAACATAACTCAGAAATGGTAATGTAACAGGGCCCACCACGGCTGCTGACTCGTTGCATTCGTAATGATTTTCTCCAAATAATGCAAACACTATTTTTCCCTGAGAAAATGAAATATAGGAGCGCCACATTCCACAGATGATAGGGGAGAACTCATAAAAGATTTTAATCTTGCCTTGTCAGGCTTCAGAAATGCAAACGGCCTCGTCCTCGTTTTCTTTACGCCCTGGACTTCTAATTGAGGAAGCTGGCATCAATTATGCATGTGAATACCGCTGGGGAGGGAACTAGAATAAATATTTGGGGGGGGGTATCGTTAGCCAGAACATCACTCCATCTTTGTGACGCCATAATTTCCCATGTCGTAGTGCTTTAGATTAGAACATATGGCAATAAGGTAGGTAATGAGAACAACAATTTTCTGAAACAACATTATAACTTTTCCCTCTTTATGGTCACATTTAGTTACAGTACATGCTGCCATTTAGGTGTAGAGCTTTATAAAAGCAAATCTCAGAGAGAAGGCAGTTCAGGGGCCTAGGAAGTCTGAATGCCTGGGCCCAGAGCCAACGCCGCAGATGGGAATTTGGAGGTGTGGACTACTTAGCTTTTGCTGCGGCAACAATCCCAGTTTCGAAGGCGCTGAGAACAGCCGTGGCTCTTTCATTTCCCTGCGACAGGAGGGCTGTGAGTGGCCATGAGGCAGCTGGGCTCAGCGTCACCTCCCTTCTCGTTCAGGAGCCGGGGTGAGAAAGTGACCATGGTCTGGGAGACACTGCCGTCATGGTGGAGGCTTCTGGATCGATCGCCCAAGAGCGCTTAGCACTTGTGCTCAAGAGCATGTGTTTCATATCCACGTGCAGTCCTCTTTCCGAAGCAAGTCGCAGGCCGAGACTGTCGATAAAGCAGGGTGAAAAAGTACCCTCGAGGAACAGGAAAGGGGGGAAGGAGGAAAGTTTAACTGCATTGTGTTAAGCGTGTTCCACATATTATCTCATTTAATCTGCCCAACATTCTGACCTAGGAAACATGCGAATGAGCAAACTGGAGTATCATCAGACAGGCTTGATCACCCGCCTGCCTGACAGCTAGTAGGGGGTGAAACTGGGAGTAAAACGAAATGACACCGTGAGAAAGGAAGGGCACAAAATTCCTTGTGCCCCCGGGGGCAATCAGAAAAGGAGCCGTACTCTGGAGGCAGCATTCAGACAGGCCTTGACAAATGAGCAGCGTTTCAGTAGACAGAAGAGGAAAGAGAGGCAGAATGGCCATTCCAGGGAACGACAATGGGTAAAGTCCAGGATGCGTGAAAGAGCCCAGACACCGTAACGGTCAGGACAGTCCTCTTGTGTGCTTGAGGCAGAAGGTGGGATCAGGGATCAGATCATTCAGTCTCATGTCGAATATTTCAAGCTTTACTCTGCAGGTAGTGGAACCACTGAAGAATTCTGGGTAAGGACTGATAGGATCTCAGCTGTATCTTTAAAAAGATCATTCAGGGGCGCCTGGGTGGCTCAGTCAGTTAAACGTCCGACTTCTGCTCAGGTCATGATCACAGATTGTGAGTTCGAGCCCCGCGTCGGGCTCTGTGCTGACAGCTCAGAGCCTGGAGCCTTCTTCAGATTCTGTGTCTCCCTTTCTCTCTGCCCCTCCCCCGCTCATGCTCTGTCTCTTGCTGTCTCTTAAAAACATTTAAAAATATTTTAAAGATCATTTAGTTAAAAAGTTATCCAGGGAGCACCTCAGGGACAGACTGACTTCTAAGATCTTACATACTCCCCTAAACCTGTGTGTAACATTTCTGTGAAATTTTTACCCCTCCAAGGCTTTAGGGATAGGGAGAGACCTTGAGAGAGAGAGAGAGAGAACACTTCTAAACTCAATTTCTCTTGATTAACTTTTTCTCTTGATTCTCTTTATTGGAAAAATGAGGTTTGCCTTGAAAAGATAAAGGTTTAAAGTTTAAAGCAAAAAAAAAAAAAAAATTGGGGAATGAGGTGTAATCACTTTCTTGAGTCTGGAAATCCCACAGGGTTCTAACTAGTTTTCTTCAGTCCTGTGTCACTTATTCTGAGAAAACTGTGAATACTCTTGATGGCAGACTCTAATCTTTCCTAGGTCCATCCTCCCTGAGCTTCCTGACTTGTGACAATGGGGTCCACCATTCTGCACCTCACAAGTATGGTCTACTTCAACCTCTCTCCTTTACCAGGACAAGTGTCAAGCACCCTACCTCAAATTTCTCAGCCAGCTAGCATCTTCTCACCTGGTTCCAGAGGAATTCTTCTACTTCTCAGTCGATACGCATAACATGGTGACCAGTATCCATTAGGCTTCAAAGAATGAGACAGGCCAGGGCACTTGGGTGGCTCAGTTGGTTAAACGTCTGATTCTTGATTTTGGCTCAGGTCACGATCTCACAGTTCACGGGGTCAAACGCCACATCACAGAGCGTGCTTGTGATTATCTCTCTCCCTCTTGCTCTGCCCCTCCCAAGCCCCTCACCCTTACCCCCCACCCCTGCCGCCGTGCACTCTCTCTCTCTCAGAATAAATAAATAAATATTTTTAAGAAAAGAATAAGATGACATAGGCCAGTGGTTCTCAAGCTTTAGCCAACCTGGAGGAGTTGATAAATTGTATTCCTGGGCCCCGCCTTCTGGAGTTTCTGCTTCAGGTGTCAGGGACGGGACTCAAGAGTGTGCATTTCTAACAAGTCTTCAGTGGACGCTAATGGACTGGTCCCCCACATTTTGAAAACCACAGATGAAGCCTGTAAGGCCCAGGTCACCAGCCACCCTCTCTCCTGGTGTCTCTATAAATCAATGGAGGGTGGTGTGGCACTGGATGGGGGTGGGAGAGCTTCATGCTTTGTAGACCTGATTCTGAATCCTGGTTCGGTTACTAGCTAACCAAATCATCTTGGACAAACTGCTTATCTTCACTGAGAGTCAACTTTCAAATTTTGAAAATAGCGACCGTAATGTCATCGCTCACTTTTTTTGTGTGAGGATTAAATATAGCAAATATGAAGTCTCTACCACGATGTCTATACATGAAAAACATGCAGTCTCCATAACGTGTAAACAACAATGGTTTATGTGTCATGTTGACATGTTATACTTGAATACGGCATCTACTAGTCTCCATTCTGTGGCTCGGCCCTAAGGAATGATATTTCCATATGGAAGTTGCAAGAAAGACAGCCATAAACCATACTAATGGAAGTCTAAATTCTACTTTAATGACAGCTATATCTTCAACATTAAGTACAGAATGCCAAGGAAGGATGGCTCTGCTTTAGAGGCAAGGACCGGGGTTATTTTTTACGGAGTAAGTCCCGCATGAGTCAGACACAGTGAGGGCTTGTGTGGGGGTGGGGCTTAGCATCAAGGGAAAGGGTAATCAATGACTCTAGTACTAAAGGGGAAAGCCAGCAAAAGCTATGCAGAGCCATGAAATAAAAAGTGGTGACTTTGGGAAATTAAAGTGCCTTGGAAGCTGAAATCTCTCAGGCTTATCTTTGGAGATAGATGATGGATAGATAGATAGATAGATAGATAGAAGAGATGATGTTGGCATTAAAATTCAAGCAAATGCAGAGAACTGTGTGAAACATCCAAGGGATTATGAGTGGGGCATTTGATAGGGAAAAAAAAAAAGTTTGAACTACCTCTCATCTTCTCATTTAAGATGACATTTCTGGAATACAGTCCTTAAAGAAAGGAGATAATGCATAATTCATAGTGTTTTGTAAAGGCTAATGAGATGATGCATTAAAGGCACTCACCAAAATTCTTGATGAGTCATAATCCCTCAATAAATGGAAACTAATAGCGATTGTTATTCTGAAAAGCATATTTGTATTATAATGAATTGCTCAATGGCTATCCTACCTTCTTCCCCCACTAATTAGATGGTGAGCTTCACAAAGGCAGGAACCGGATCTACTTTTGTAATATTCTATGTCCGGTGCCACTGGGGTGCCCAGGGCATAGCAGATGCATGATAAATATTTGTTGGAGACGAAAAAGATGACTGCAAAGGCTCAAGAGGGGATGAAAGATTTGGGCAGAGGCTCCACCATGGAGAACACAGAGGGAAGAATTAAAAAATGTAGGGGATCAAAAATGGGACAAAAACCCTCTGTTGACCGTGGGCCTTAGAGAGTATTTCTTTTGTGACTAAGCGTCTATTACCACTTGCCTTCTTCTTTCCCCTCCATTGCCCACTCTGGAACGCCACTTCTTGACCTCAGTCCCTCTAGTTACTGACAGTAGGTTCACCCTAAGTCTTCCCAATTGCCCAAATCAACTGAAGCTCCATAAAGGCCACCATTAACCTGTACGATATCGTTGTACAAATTAGAAAAAGGTGTCCCTTCTTCCAGGTGGATGTAGCCACCAACTAGGAGGTTCTGTTTGGTGAGTGGAGCATGGGCTTGGGTTTAGGCTTCTCCTGTCCTTTGCTCCTATTACCCCTTCAGGCAGATCCCATCTAATACAATTGTACTTCGTGGGCCAAGTTTCCTTTCAACTTCAGCTCTGGCAGCACACATTTATTGAGTGTGTATTTCCAACATGCAGGCACGGGGGCTAAAGTGGTATGGTACCCATTGCTCCTGTCTTCATGGAGCTTATTCTGTAACTAGGAAAGGTGAACACGGTTGAGCAGAAAGCCTAGGACTGAGACCCACCTACCATGAACACAGTGCCTGCCACTCATCCGCCATGCCATCTTGTCAAGTGATGGTACCTCCCAGCACCTTCATTCTCCTCATTGTGAAAATGGGGATACTGTTACCTCCCTCAGGGGCTTGCCCTGGGTATTAAATGATCTGAATGTTTGTCCTCCCCCAGAATTCATACGTTGGAAACCTAACGCTTGCTGGATGATATCAGGAGGTGGGGATTTGGAAGGTGCGTAGGTCCTGAAGGTGAAGTCCTCATAAATGAGATTAGTGCTTTTACAAAGAAGATCTATAGCCCCTTCCACCAAGTGGGAACGGAGCAAGAAGTCAACGGTCTGCAACTTGGAAAGGACCTTTACCAGACACAGGATCTGCTGGTGCTATGATCTTGGACTTCCCACTGTCTAGAACTGTAAGAAATAGAGTTCTGCTGTTTATAAGCCCCCCCAGGCTATGATATTTTGTTATTGCAGCCCAAACAGATAGCATATGTGCCATGTATGTTAGCCTTTATTATTATTATTATTATTATTATTATCATCATCATGTCATAGAATCAGTGATATAATCATGAAGAGAATCAAGATACCCTTTTGGACCAGAACATTCAGAAAAAGCATCACCAGAGCAGTATGACTTAAGCAAGAATGGTACCACAAAGTGCCTTCAGGGAAGAGACAGGAGCAGAAGTTATTGAAACAGGATTGCCAGATTTGAGGCAATGAGGGGTGGTGTAGAGTGTGGTAAACTACAGAACACATCTCAAGCATTCGGCATCAAACGTTGGAAAACACATCATACAGTCTGTGAGGTAAGTTCTGCCTCTCCAGGGTGGGCAGAAATGGGCACACTATTGGATAAGAAAATGTCTAGTCCTCTGAGAAGTTTTGTTCTTTGTAACCAGCCGCTGTCAGTTTTTCTCCTCACTCCTCTAGTGATGTTTGGGAAAGATCGTGGACCCTTAAAATCCCTTATAACAGCCTTGCTTGGCAATAGCACAAGCCCATAACTCCAAAGAGCAGAGCCACCGTTTTCAGACTCTAACCAGTGCCCTTGCCCAACTCTCAGAAATTCCAGGTCTTTCCTCTCCCTTCACCTCCCACCCCTCACTCAATCTGAGGTGAACTGACTGCAGACTGCTCGCTCAGAGTACATTGTTTGAAAGTTTGTGTCATAAACATATCGATCCTGCCTCGCGTTCCCAAACAGAATCTCGATGTTGAAGTACTCCTTTAATCAAAAGTAAATTATGTACAGGCCACAGAGGTCAGCTCAGCCAGGCTCACAAAAAAGGCAATCCATCATTTATTCGTAAATGTCAGTGAAATCTGGAAATCGATATGTGCGCCAATGTGGATTATGTTTATTATTTTTCTGTAAATATCAATGCTGAGGAATATTTCAAGAGAGCACGTAGGTGCCATGGGAAATCAGAACCTACCCTAGGGTAGGTGGTGAGGTGGTGGAATCTTTCCAAGTGGATTTGATCTGGGTTTTTTTTTTTTTTTTTTTTTTTTTGGAATTCTTTTGCAAGTGAGAGCTGGGCCATCCTTGGTCCCGTGGGAAATAAAGAAGAGAAACATAGCGATTAAGGTGTCTGAGAAAGTTCCAGAATGGATGTAGCTTACTTACAATGAGATAGAAATCGCTTCTCATGATACATTTTGAAGAGTGAGCTTGGACATAGAAAATAAAAGCGATTCCCAAAGATCTGGTTCATCTACAGGATCTTTGGATCTGCAGTCCTGTCCCTTTTTCTTGCCTTTTCCGGATAAGTACACCAGATATGTGATGCCAGAGTCCTGGCAGTAGAAGCAACAGCAGGCAGTAGTTGGAGAGGAGAGACTTTATTTCTTTTTAAAAATTTTTTTTTTCAACGTTTATTTATTTTTGGGACAGAGAGAGACAGAGCATGAACGGGGGAGGGGCAGAGAGAGAGGGAGACACAGAATCGGAAACAGGCTCCAGGCTCTGAGCCATCAGCCCAGAGCCTGACGCGGGGCTCGAACTCACGGACCGCGAGATCGTGACCTGGCTGAAGTCGGACGCTTAACCGACTGCGCCACCCAGGCGCCCCGAGAGACTTTATTTCTTACTGCCTATTTTTTTTCTTCCATTTATTTTATTTTATTTTATTTTATTTATTTATTTATTTATTTATTTTAAAATTTTTTTTCAACGTTTTTATTTATGTTTTCAACGTTTTTATTTATTTTTGGGACAGAGAGAGACAGAGCATGAACAGGGGAGGGGCAGAGAGAGGGAGACACAGAATCGGAAACAGGCTCCAGGCTCCGAGCCATCAGCCCAGAGCCTGACGCGGGGCTCGAACTCACGGACCGCGAGATCGTGACCTGGCTGAAGTCGGACGCTTAACCGACTGCGCCATCCAGGCGCCCTGCTTCCATTTATTTTAGAGGTGATACAGAGTCTTAAAGGTTTTTGAGTCAGTGAAAGACATGATCAAAGTGGTATTTGGGAAGGACAAACAATAAAAATTGAGTAACCAATATTGGAAACATAAGAGATTGAAAGGACAGAAACCAATTATGAGGTTCAGGCCAGACGGACAGATGCGTTGTTATAGTGGACAGATCACAAGCTTTGGAACCAGATGTTAGGGCTTGAGGTTGAGTCTTTATTCATTACTACATGAAAATTACAATACGTTTCTGGGCCTCAGTGTCCTGCTTCGTAAAATGAGAATAATAAGAACGGCTATATCAGTCAGGATAGACTAGGCTATGCTGCAATAACAAATAATCCCCTGAATCTGTACCTTTAAAAGAAAGGTTAATTTCCTACTCAAGCTTCATGCGTATCCCGGGTCAAAGGGACAGGGGCTCCCTATGAATCGTGTGCTCGCTTTTCTTCTCAAATTGAGCATGCTTTACTGTAAGGGATTCAGGAAAGTACAACCTTACACTGTGTTCACAAGGGGAAGATTGGAATGTATTTGGCAAACAGCAGTCACAGCTATCACCCCAAACTCATTGGACTTAGGGGCAGATTAGAAGTAACATGTAAATACAAAGGATGATGTTTGGCACACAAGGGAAAGTCTGCAAGCCATGGTTGTTTACATGGAGTCAGTCCTTTGATGTCAGAGTCTAAAGGCTGGATTTGAACTGAGAGACAGCATAGTACGTTCATAGGTGTGAAGAAGGAGTATGATTAGATCGTGAGATTTTGAGATTAATTTAGGCCAAGCGTGTAGACCCTGAAGGCTTTTGGATCCTCCTGAAGGGGGCCCTACTGGCTGAGGCATATGGTGGTGAAGCCCGGGAGTACCTACTGACATTTGGGTTCTTGCTGTCCTGCTGGATGGGAAGCAGAGACCTCTGGAAAAGGATGCCATGAGCATAGAGACCATTCTCATGAAAAGATGGATTGAAGCTGTGGCCAATCATACAGTTAGCGTTCAGCATTCCTGAGATAATTCATACTGCTCTCTTCCCCTAGAGTTTCTTCCTGGTCTTTGCTTCTCCGTCGGGAGACTTGCAATTGCGGCATCCTGGATTAGGTAATAGAAGACCTAAGATCCAAGCCTATTACTCAAATTGCCTCTCTGGACTTGATAAAGCAGTCTTATCCCTTCTCTGGGCTACCGTAGGCTCATTTGTAAAATAGAAAAGTTAAAATCCATCATCTCTACGGTCTCTTTCCACATCAAGTTTACAGTTTTTTCACAAGCATTGGCAATGAGTACATGACTACTCTCCTTTTGTGTAAGTTAACTGTGACAAAAGGTGGTCCAAGAATATCTGATTTGGTTTGAGCATTTGTGCTTCAAAGAACCTATTTTCTCCATCCTATGAAGGATCAGGAAAAAAAAAAAAAAAGAAAACAGTAGAATAAAATCAGAATGCATATCATTTATGGAAATTCTTTTCAGGTATTGGGAATAATTAAAAAGGGAGAACCCAATTCATGCCTTTTTGTTTGCTTTCAGGTTTGGGGAGATTCCTGCGGACCCTTTAGTAGGATTCCCTCAACCTTAGTTAGCAGGGCTGAGAGAAAGATGTGTTTGCTTGGAATCCATGGTGTCCCCGTAGCACCCAAGCTCCGTCATAAAAGCAGGGACATTGTCTTGTTCATTGCCACACCTTCAGCACGGAGGATGGTGGATGATGTAACACAGGCGTTCAACAGATATCTATCTGTAGAACAAATGCATGAATTGTAGACAGAAAAATAACCGTGTCCACGTCTTCTCACTGATGGTCCTTTTCAATCCCCTTCTTGTAGGGCCAGAGTTCTTTCTCTTATGCATGTCTCCAGTGTCCTCTACTCCATCCTTCAACCATCACCTACAAAGCACTTAATCTGTGCTTAATCCCCCTTAATAAAACAAGTGCTAATCTGCTTTTCGCCACCTAGTGTACGAATTTGCAAATCGACTAGTCCTGAGTCTTCCTTTCCAGAAAAATAGAAGTTTTGAACTCTTCTGTATGTAGATTGGGGGGAGGACCCCAGGGAGCATCTTTTCCTGCCCTTTTCTCTTGATAAAACAAACAAACAACAAACTATTGATGGCTCATAAGAGAACAGGACATGTTCTTGCCTCAGATGAGTTATCGAAGGAAATCATGGTGTTCTCAGAGAGTGTTTGGCCCTGTGTTTAGGGAGTTTTTTTTTTTTTAATTTTTTTTTTCAACGTTTATTTATTTTTGGGACAGAGAGAGACAGAGCATGAACGGGAGAGGGGCAGAGAGAGGGAGACACAGAATCGGAAGCAGGCTCCAGGCTCCGAGCCATCAGCCCAGAGCCTGACGCGGGGCTCGAACCCACGGGCTGCGAGATCGTGACCTGGCTGAAGTCGGACGCTTAACCGACTGCGCCACCCAGGCGCCCCTAGGGAGATTTAAAACAAGACAAGTGGATATGAATCCCAGGGCTGCCCATGTGAGGGGTGAGCACTTGGCAAATTATTTACGTTTTCCTGGCTTTGGTTCGCTCCTTCCTAACGTGGATGAGAGTAATAGTAACACCTCTCAAGACAATGATGGTTAAGTGTTCATTTGTTTATTTCTTAAACAAATATTTATTGTGGGCTTTCTATATCCCAGACATTATGGGAGGCCCTGGAATATAGCCATTAGAAAGCAGACAAAAATCTCTGTCCTTAGTTTGCTTAGCTTCTAATGCTCAACAAACATTAGCTATTATTATTATTATTGTTATTAGTCTTAGGCTAAACATGAGTATTTCAGAATTTTTATCTAGATGAAATCCTTTTCTCTCTGACTGATATTGGTCAGTCAATTGCATTTACTAAGCCACCACAGAGCACAGAGCTGGTGTCTATATGGATGCTAGCCGCGACAGGGTAGATTGAATTTGGATTTAAAAAGCACGCCGAAATTAAACACAAAACCTCTTCTTGCTTGCTCCTCATTACCTTTCAGTAATAATAAGAACTTGAGTGGATTTTCATCACTGTCCATTGTAATCCGTCCAGAAAAACCACTGAACCATTCTAAGGGGTCTAGGAGGAGAAAAGCAGCGGCTGTATCCGAACTCCTTGGGAAAGAGCAGAGTTTAATAAATAAACGGATGCATGCTTCTTAAATTGACAAGAATCCTTGTCAAGCGCCCTGACAAGAACAAGTCGATGAATGGCAATGTTACATATCTGATACGTAACCCACCCACGTAACTATGTGAGCTCAGAGAATTTTGGCCTCTGAAGGAGATATAAAAAAAAAAAAAAAAAAAAAATCCCCTTACTCAAATCCTTGATTTGACAGATAAGGAAATAGATGCAGAGGGGACAAGCGAATTTACCCAAGAGTGTGTGGCTGGTGCGTGAACCACCTGACCAGACTCTCAGGATCCCCGATCCCTACCCAGGGCTTCCATAGCCTCTGGAAGTCTCTTTTTGTCTAACTTTGAGTGAAAACCCCTTGAGCTCAATGGCCTTTGCACTAAATTGTTTGTTCTGGACTCAGCCTAGAGGCATGTTGTAGGGGAATCAGAGAACAAGCTTTCTGAGACAGAGGGTGTCTGCAGCGAGATTAGACATGTTCCCAGCTATGGAAAAAGAGAGGGGGTTTTTCGGGTACTTTCCCTCCAAACTGCTCTCTTTCCCGAGGACCTTTTCCTCCTAGACCCCTCAGAGTGGCTCAACGGTTTTTTTTCTGGACACACTACGATGAACAGGGATGGAAATCCACCCACCTTATTACGTATTATTATTCTTATTATTACTGGGAGGTAACTCATAACAAGCAAGAGAGAGCGGTGTATTTAACAAGCTAACTCATAACAAGCAAGAGAGAGGCTGACGGACTGAAGTAGGAGATCTTAAGGGTTCATGCAAGACCCAAAAGGTTTCTTTATCTCTTTCTTTTATCTCTATGCATGTTTCTCAAATTCAAGAGGCCCTGTGACCCTTTCAAAGGGTTTCTGCCACCAGGGAGGGGACAGTGCTCCAAGCTCCCTCCTCTAGTGTTGACTAAATCCCTCTCTGATGCTTTTTGCTTCTGAAAGGATCCAGATTCACTCGGGGAAATTCACTTTTAAAAGGAGGTGCCATCTAGTGGCCTGTGGGGGGTCAGCAGCCTACTGCAAGAAAAGGCCAGTGGCTCAGGGATAGCAGCTGCAGTCATTCTCCACTCTGACTGGCCAGAAGAACCACAGAATGTTTCCGTTGGGAGCAACCCCCAGCGGCTTTCTGTCAAGACATTCGCCTCCAGTCGGCACGAACCATATGCCTCTGGCTTATAGAGCTGTACGAAACCCTCTCACAAATTTTAGCACATTTGATTTTCACATCGGCCCTGTGAGTTTCGATAGAGCCATCTCCGTCTGAGAGATGAGGAGATGGCCAGTCGTAATTTAGATTTCTTCAACAAAAGCGCTCGACTTTTGGGAGATTAATTAGGCTCTTACCTGGAACCCAGGCTTTCCGCACAGAGCCTCCCGCTCGAAATCGCCTGTCCCGCAACCCCAGGGAAATATGGAACCCTGGAGACGTAGAGAGACAGGTTCCCCACCAGTCTCACACCCCATCTCTGGCACCAGGATTGGGTCAGTGTGGGAAGGCCATTTTACGTCAATATTTCTGAGTGAGGAGAAAGTTTCTTCCACCTCAACACATGGGCGAATCTGTCTGGGCTTACAGGAAGTGCGGGGATGGGCTTGACAAGAAGTGTCAGCGGTTGGGGGGGGGGGCCGCTGTTGTCCATGTGGCAGTGAACGATGGGGCCCTCTCGGAATACGGAAGAGGCTGCTGGTTCTGTCAGAAGAGGCCTTGTAAGAGGAAATTAAGCCGGATATAACCCCGCTATGAAATCGCTGGGCATATCTCAGGTCCCCGTTTTAAATATTCAATAGTCTTCAGGGAGAAAATGAATTAATGAATAGGGTCATCTGACAGTAGAATGAAAAAAGGTATCTGAAGAGTAAAACAAAAAAAACCCCGTATTCTACCCCATCCACTTGCTCTCCACAGAAGGGCCGATTCCTCACAGGTATGGGAGCGTGTCTTGTCTTACTGATTCCCCCCACTTACTCTCGCCCTAGGCCAGTATGACCCTCATCACACCCCACTCTGTCTCCTGGTACTTGGGCACTCAAGGACAGTGGCCCTTGGCAGCTGGTGCAGTCACGGGGCATTCTCTGGAAAAGACGCAATCTTGTGTGGTTTGGTTGTTTTAGAAAGAAAGCATTGTTAATGGAGGTCTTGACTTGTGGGCTGAAATAGCAAGCTAGGGATGTGTTTGCTTTTTCTGGCTGTTACTTGCTAGAGAAAAAATATATTTATGAGGGAAAAGGTCATGCCGACAATCTCTGTGTTCCTAGGGGATAGGGCTGGGCAGGAAGGTTTCCAAGATTCAAGCCAGACAAGAATGCGAAGCTAGCAGCACTGGGCCTGTCTTGCGAGCGCTCCGCAGTGGACGTCCACAGCTTCTTCATGGGAAGGTCGGGAAGGGACGTGACTTTCCCTCAGGGAGAGAAGGCTGTGGTCCTATCAGATGGGTCCTTACAAGGGAATCAACCTGGATAGAACCCCTGAAGCCTGTTAGCCTCCCCTAGCAAAAACAAAGAAATCCAAGCATTGAAATAGCATGAGACTAGGGCTGTGGCGTTCGTTAGTATTGGAGGTTTCAGGTAAGCGGACTGTAACGTTAAGTACATCCGCAGCCATATTGTCCTGGGCTTCAGCCTGCTTATGATGCCATCAGGGCAGACAGAGAACCTCTTCTGGAGCCCGACCACTAAGCCCGGACCTTGGGTGAGAACCACATACTATGTCTAGCTTCTTTCTTATGGGGGAAGTTGAGTCAATTCCCTGCACTTCCTGATTCCCAGTCACTTCTTTTACTTCTCAGAAGTCCGGAACTCTGGTATCGCTTTCCACTGTCCAGGCTGACGGACTGAAGTAGGAGATCTTAAGGGTTCATGCAAGACCCAAAAGGTTTCTTTATCTCTTTTTTTTTTTTTTTTTTTTTGTACGAGTCTCAATGGAAACAACATGGCCGTGGAAGTCAGTTCTCTAGTGGACAAGTGAATGGGGCAGTTTGTTAACTGGGGACCTCAATCAATTTAGTCCTTGTAGAGAAAGTTCAGTGGCAAAGAAGTGGTATCAGAACTTCCTTAGCAACCCTAGACACTCAGGTCTGGGAGAGAATTTGAGTGGCCGTCTAATTCTTCCCACTTCCTTGGGGCAGGATGGCCATGTAGACGCTGGGGACCCCTGGGATGTTGCCAGTGACAACGGGCGTCGCCGTTGGACTGTTCAGAGGACAAGGCAACTAAGACACTAGGGACTTGGGTTTGACTTCTTCCTTTCTCAGTGCCTGAGCGTAGATGAAGACGATGTACAACACGTAGCAGGCAACCTGCTGTCGGGAGGCCATACCTCATCCAGACCCCCCGGGGTTCCAACATGGCAGAAACAGCTGAAGCCTGGCATCCCTCCTCAAGGAAGCCTGTTGCACAAAAGCGTCCTCTGCCTTCTAGCAAAGCTGCCCCTGTCAGGACAGGAGGCTGGAGGGCACACATCTCTTGCACAGAGGAGAGAAAAATGATATGAGAGCAGCTTGGATGGGAACAATATTTCAGGCATGGCTAGCTGTTAAAAATGAGCTAATTCAGAAGAGGCACATTTAAATAAATATAATGCAAAGACATAATGGTACAAGATAATAGTTTTGAATGGGGAATTCTAATGACTTCAAGTGCATTTCACAGGGCAATTAATACACGTGGCAATGCTGCAACGTTCAGCAAAAGGGGAGGGGGGAATGAGGTCGGGAGCAGAAAGAGGGGAGATGACAGCACCCGATAAAAATAGGATTTGATTTTCTTTGCAGCAGGAGTAATGCTTACAAATATAATAAAAGAGAAAAATAAGTGTGTGTCAGTTTTTATAATTCAGCTTGTAAAATTCAGAATGATTAGGTTTTGAAGAGGGCAATTAGTCCTCTTTTGCATATTCATGGAGATTTAATGAAATAGGGCTGGGCTTTCTCCATTCTTTCCTGGTTACCCCTATAGTACCCTCCCCCCCCAGGACAAACTAAAAATATATCCGATTCCCATCACACCGAGGCCTCATCCCCTTCAATTCATAGAGGAGGTCCCCTCTGCTGATTGGTACATACAAATACCGGGGATTATCGTTAACAAATGACACGTTTCTGGTGCCTCTGCCACGAGTACCCAGATGAGGCGTGTGATTCTCCGGGGGCTGAGGAAGAGACTTCTGGTGATAGCAAAGAGGGAAGGATTCACAGGGCAAGAAGCTGACCCCCTGGGACGGACACAGGACATCTTGTTCGTCTGTTTCTTCTTGCTCATTTTTGCGCCGGCGTGCGTGTATGCGCACCGAGAGAGAAAACGAGAGAAGACATAAAGACAGAAAAAGACAGAGAGAAGGAGAGAAAGAAAGGAAAGGAAGGAAGGGGGGAGGGGTTGAGGAAGATAAGGAGGAAAAAAAGAAGAGTCTGAAGAGATCAGAATGGATCATTTTAAGGCAGCCGGGAGTGGAGGGATATTTTTTCCCCCTTTTTGTTTCTATTCAAGTGTTGCCTAGAGCAAACACAACTAGAAACTAATGAACAAACAAACTCCAAAAGCCACACACAGTTAAAAACCACCTCAGCACAAAAGGGAGAAACCTTGATGCCCCATCTGCTTTGTTTATGTTTCCCCGGGGCACTGATTTCTGTTGTGTCTTGTGTGTGCGTGTGTGTGTGCGTGTGCGTGTGTGTGTGTGTGTGTGTGTGTGTGTGAGAGAGAGAGAGAGAGAGAGAAAAGCTCAGTGATTTTCCTAAGGTCTTGTGCTAAGAATCACTTTGGTCAGCCTCAGGGGTGCCTGATGGCTCAGTGGGTTAAGCATCTGACTCTTGACTTCGGTTCAGGTCACGATCTCACGGTTCATGGGGTTCATGGGGTTCATGGGATCAATCCCCGTGTCTGGCAATGTGCTGACAGTGCAAAGCCTGCTTGGGATTCTCTCTCTGCCCCTCCCCTGCTCATGTTTTCTCTCTCTCTCTCTCTCTGCCAAAATAAATAAAACTTGAAAAAATATATTTAAAAAAAAAGAATCTTTTTGGTCAGCTCCAAATCTCTAGCTCTGCCGTTCTCATCGTGCCCTGATTCCGGTAAGGGCTCAGTTCTTCCTGACATTGTCTTGACTGTTCTGCCTGTCTCCCCGTTTTTCAAAAGCTTTATTTTTTAAACGCATTCTTTCCCTTCTCAGCCTTAAACAGGGACAGAAGATAAGTGGCCATTTTAGTTCCTCCCAAATAACAAAAATATTTACAGATGTGTGTCTGCGCAAGATTTTGCCCATGAAGACACCAAGGTTGGAGAGGTTAATGATTCAAGGTCACAGCGGGAATAAGCGGTAGAGGGAGAGTTTGAGTTCAGGTCTGTCTGCTTCCAAATTCCACAGTCCCAACACACTTGGGGCTTCCCAGCTTCTAAGCCCTGAACACTTTAAAGAAGTTCCTAATCTTTTTGTAAGGAAAAACTGCCTTTGATTTTCCCTGAAAGGGAAGGGAAATTGGAGAAAAGAAATTGACTGAAAGACAATACTTGCTTTCCATTCCTGATGTTACTTTGTTTGGAGTGATGTCCACTAGCCTACCTCCCCCCCACTCCTACCCCCTTGTCATCCCTTCCGTCTTGATTCTACTGAGTATAGAGTGTGCTTTCCAGGGACCTCTTCCATGGAAAAGGACAGTCGCTTTCCAGACTCATCTAGGGGATGAGTCTATAATCCTGGAGTTCAATCTTAGGAAACCTAAATCACATTTTCTAGCAATTCCATAATAATCACAATTTTTGAAAACTGACCTTTTGGTCTCCATTTGCCTGCCTCTAATTTAAATTGGTCTAAAAATCAGGTGAGGAGGGGCGCCTGGGTGGCTCAGTCGGTTGAGCGTCCGACTTCGGCTCAGGTCATGATCTCATGGTCCGTGAGTTCCAGCCCCGCGTCGGGCTCTGTGCTGATGGCTCAGAGCCTGGAGCCTGTTTCAGATTCTGTGTCTCCCTCTCTCTCTGACCCTCCCCCGTTCATGCTCTGTCTCTCTCTGTCTCAAAAATAAATAAATGTTAAAAAAAAATTTAAAAAATTAAAAATTAAAAATTAAATAAAAATCAGGTGAAGAAAAAAAAATATTATCTATTGGACCTCCACAACTTTCACTGCTAGTTTTTATCGAGTGCCTCCTCTGACCCAGTCATGGTGCGAGACTTATATTTGCCAGCTTCATCCTGGGATATGTCACCTAGAGGGTATGAAAAAAAAAAAAATAAGGGCTGGTCTATCATTCAATTGCCTGTGGATACTAAAAACACTCATAGGGATGACCCAGAAGTCTGAACTTGGAATTTTCAAATCCTGGAATTGAAATACAGGCAAACGGGTAGGGATAATTAATTTCTGTGTGAATATGTGTCTATGTATTTTTCTGGGAAAGGCCCACAGCTCTGATCCCCTAAAATAAGCCTATAGATTGGAAAGTCATAGCGACCGGTACCAGCTTTGAATAAAACCTTTAATATCAGCTCTTACTGCGCCCGTATTTTCAGTGTCTCCAGTTTCTGGCCTGATCATCACAACTACAGACTGGGAACGTTACTTAAATTCAGGAGGAACAAATTCTTGTTGAGAGTTTTTTATACATTAAAGGGCAGAGTACAGACTGAGTCAGCTCCCAGGCCTTGGAGCCCCGTACCGTCCCCTCCTCCCTGCACTTTTCTGCCCACTTCCTGTGACTGCTGTGTTCTCCACCTGACACAAAAGCATACCTGCCCTCGTACCAAGAATCGTTTCCCTCTTCTGCCTCCCTCTCCCCTTTCCGGAGACCCATGAAGCAGCCCCTGCAGCGAACTTGCATTCTCCAAAGATGGCCCCCATGCTGTCCTTGAGAGGAAACTAGACTTTATAGTGCATGGCAGTTTAATTCATAAATAAATATTACATGTGCTGCCAGATGGTTCATTAGCCAGTTGTTACGGCAATCAGCATTTCAGCCAATTAAAAACCTTTCCCAAGACTTTAAAATATGTTGATTGTGGAAACATGAAGTGCCCAAAGACCACGCAAATACACTTGAATGCAAGAGGCATCTCTGCTTTGGGATAAGAGGGAGCAGGTGGGGGGTAGGAAGAGGGAACGTGGGGGGCACATCAGGGAGGTACAGACACCAGAATGAAGATAAAAGATGTTGGAGGAGGAAGACGCTTTTATTAATCTCTCCCCTATATGTATAAGAACTCTTTTGGAGCAATCAAAAACTAAGTAGGCTATTCATCTCTCTCTCTCTCTCTCTCTCTCTCTCTCTCTTTTAATTTTAGTAGATTCCTTAAAGGCAGTCCTGTCTTATTGACTTTTGTGTTTTCACCGCCTAGAACCCTGCTTGGCACGTACTAGGTGGGAATTTATAGTAATAAAAATAGTTTATCATCATCATCAATTATGATAAATAGCAGAAAAAACAAAAAAGTCTTCTTGCCCTAGAATCGAATCCAGAGACAAATTGTGTTATTAGGTTTGGATAAAAGCCGGTGAAGGAGTCTGCTGCCGTGGTCCTGGGCAACCTGGCTGGGGTAGGGGAATCTCATTGGTTTTGCGTCTTCAGCTAGGATTTGGGTGGTCAGGACCGAAGCTGTGGCTCAGAGTGGGGAGGGACAGGACTTCTGCCGTGTGCGGTCCTGTCAGTTTCCATGATCCGTGCGTGCATACGTGTTCTGTCCCCTCCCCGCCCCCACCTGAATCTAATCCCCTCTAGAACTGGTATTTCATGGCTCCACTCAAGGGGTCTGGGCGTGAGGCTGGCCTGGCTGGGCACCAGCTAAGAGGCAAACATCAGAGATTCGATTTGGAACAGCAAAATCTAAGCGAACAAATTTCTATCCAAGTTGCTAGGAGATGAAGAGGGCCAGAGGCATGAGTCGAGATGAAGTCTACAGGGGCAGGCTCAGATCTACTAGGAGGATGTGAGGGACCCCAGACAGCGGAGGAAGCTCGGTTATCGACAGAGCATTCTGAGTTGCTAGAAGCAGATGAGAGAAAAAGCAATCAGAGACAAGGAGCTAGGGCTTGTATTCCACTCCACTCTGTATCCTCATTACCTTCTACGCAAACTGTCACATAGTAGGTGCTCAACAAACATTGATTAAATGTTTTTTTTTTTTTTTCTTTTTAAATCATCTCAGTGCGTGCTAAACCACATCGTGTGTGGGTGACTGAGAGAATCAAAATTCTGAAATCTATTTTGGGCTTTTTCATTCTCTCCCTGGAGAATCCTTTTCCAATTATAATACTCAGGATTAAGATTTCCCTTCATTTTTACTCTCCGATCAAAGGAATTTTCTGGAGAAGTGGACTCCCTCAATGCCAGGAGTCGAATGCTTTTCAGGGACCCAGTCCAGGGGACAGTGGAAGGTCTAGGATTCCCACCTCACGGGCTGCCAAGAGGTCTGGCTCTGCTCCCAGAGATTCATGAGCCCCCACTGCCTCCCCGACCGTGTCTGCCCAGAGCTGTCTGGACCCCTCTACACAGAAATCTGCTGCCTCTGAAATTGCACTGATACAGTGACGGGAAAGGAGGCGCAAAAAATAACTTCCCTAGACAATCAGAGCAGATTATTTTAATGAGGGCTTAGAAATGGGAAACAAATGGCACCAAATTAGCCTCCCTCCCATTCGTCAGCTCCGCTGGAGAAGGCGTAGGGCCTTTGTCTGAGTCAGCAGTGGGGGAGCTGTGATGCCTACCTCTGGTTTCAGGAAGCTTCTTTCTCTCACGGGAGCTCCCCCTCTGTCTCTGAGCTGCTTCCCCCCCCCCCCCCGGCCCCTCAGCCCAATTGTCTCCACTCAAATAGTGTCAGGGCTCCTGGGGCCCATCATCGCTAGTCTGCGTGTGCTTTAAATTTCCTCTGTGTGGAAACACAGGTCACTGAAGGACAAGAGGATCCCAGAGCCCACCTGGGACTCAGGGAGAGGACAGTGTCCGAGCCAGGGTGCCCACGTTTCCCGGACTCGTCCCAAGGCCAGCGATCTCTTGTGGGCCACTGTGAAACACGAGGCGGTTTCTGTTTTCTTCCCAGGCACCTATCTTGGTCCCTCGCACTGTCCAGTTCTGTCACCCTGGTAGCCCCTGGGCGTTGTCACTGGAGGTCACCAGCGGGGCTGGGGCAGACCTTTGCTCCAGGATTCACAAAGGAGAGCAACACCAGGAACAGCTCTCCCGTGTGCGGCTGGGGGGGAGAGGCTGAGCTCCTCTGAAACTCGGCCTTGGGTCACAGCGGTGAACAGAAGGGACTACAATAGATTATTACATTAAGCAAAACGAAATTGTTTCCCCGCTGGAAGGAAGAAAAGTCATTAACTTGGAGGGTCCAGTTATCAGGGAAAATGATATCACATCTGCAGCGTGTTTTGGATTGCAATTTAAGGAGAAGAATTGGAAGAGAATTTGATGTGGGGTGAAAGGTGTGGGATTGACAGTCCGGGGAATTGGCATATGTTGTTTCTTTGCCCCCATCTTGGTCTCTGTCTGTCTTTTGGTCTCCGGGTCCCCTCTCCTCTCCTCTGACGTTCTCCCTTCCCTCTTCAAAGGAGGCAATGTGGGGAAGAAACTGAGGTGGATTCAATTCCTTTCTGTTTGTGAAACCTTGGAGGTTCTCCATTTTCAAATCTGTTCCCAGATTCTGGCTGGACTCGTAGCTCACGGGAAAATTCCAGGGCTTTCTTCCTGCTTTTGCTACCTCGGGGGCCACCGTATAAGAACACTTGCACTAGAAGAGAGGTGGGGGTAGCCCAGGACACAAGGGAGTTATTTCATAACGGAAATAAGTAACTTGGGGTTAACCATTCGACCAAAAATGTTTTGCTGAGGGCTTTCCATGTGCAGAACCCCGCCCCCATGCCACGGAAGACACAAAGGTGAACATGACCTAAAGCTCCCTGGAGACGTTCATCATCTAGATGGGCAGACAGTGCACTCATTACAGAATAATCCAGAAACACCTGGCAGTTGATGGCCACCGTCGCTGAAGAAACTGTCTTATTGTTCCATTGCCGAATTTATATTCTGGCTTACGAAGTGCCCTGTCTTGTGCTGACCTAACAATAAGCAGAGAAATCTGGTTTCTGCCTTCAAGGCTCTTCCTTTCTCTCCGTTACACTCGCTTCCTGCTAACTCCATTGTTTCCACCCAGGTTCTGTTGTTCCTATCCTTCACAGACTCTGTTCCAGGTACTGGGTACACAGCGGCCAACCATACAGTCACTGCCATCCCAGAGGTCACCCCTGCCTGTCGAGACAGTTAACAAATAAGTACCTTTATAATTACAAGTTGTGCAAAGCATCTTGGAAACATTTCAAAAAGGCCTCCCTGAGAGAGAATAACAAGGAAGATTTAGTTGAGTTTGGATTTAGTCTGGGGACATGACATCAGCTCCAGAATCTAAAGGAAGAGCAGGGCCATCCAGGCAGAGTAAGGAGAGCAGTGTTTCAGGCAGAGCACCACATATGGGAAGACTGAGGTGGAAAAGAGGTTGGGGCGTCCGAGGGACTGAAAGAAAGGCCATGTGACAGAGACACGGATTGTATAGACACAGAGATGAAGGTAGGGAATGGGGTGGGGTCTGAGGTGGACGGCAGAATACACAGCTTTGTGAAATGGAAACATACGAGAATTTTCACCAGGGAAGTGACATGTTCTAATTTATGTTTTACAGTTAGCTCTCCTGGGGTCGACATGGATTTGAAGGTGGAAAGAATGGAAGAAAAAGGAAAC
The DNA here is from genome assembly GCF_007474595.2 of Lynx canadensis. Lineage (NCBI taxonomy): Eukaryota > Metazoa > Chordata > Mammalia > Carnivora > Felidae > Lynx > Lynx canadensis. The sequence goes on from NC_044319.2 coordinate 34,060,846, forward strand.
TACTGTCACACTCCCAAGGAATAAAGGTGGCCTAGACCAGGATGGGCAACACGGAAGGAATCACGGGGTATCTACTGAGACACGAGACACAGATACAATTCACCCTCCATTTGTTTTTGTATAGAAATGTTTATTGGAACACAGCTGCTCATTCATTTCGGTCTGGTCTATGACTACTTTCTGTCTTCAATGGGGGCGATGAGTAGTTTCAACAGAGACCCTACGGCCCACAAACCCTAAATTATTTACTTTCTGGTTCTTTATAGACTCTGCTCAGTCCCGTTCTAGACAATAACTCAACGTGTACACGATGGACAGTAGAAGTTAGTCAACGTAGATGCTTAATAATTTTTTTTAGTGTTTTCTTTATATCTTTTCTTTGAGATACACTGGGACTCTCTTCCTTTCACCAGCTTCTGGCCAAGGAAGGAAGAATCAAAAGGGACATCCCGCGAACTACTGAATGAGTAGGAAGGAAACCCAGATGCCACAGCTATACTGAATGTCTCCTCGTGTTCAAAGGAGCTGCTGACTATGGAGAGAAGCCAGGCCCACTGGTATTTTTCCATCAGAAAGATCTAGAGTAATCCCCATACCTTCAGATACCCTTGTGGTTGCAAAAGCTTGTGCCCTGTACACCGAACCAACGATCTACCAAATTATTTCTTTGCTCGACAAACATCACTCACAGCCCTATTATGGCTGAAAGGCTTTTTAATAAAACTGTCTACAAAGATTACAAAACAAACCTCTGGAGCAACCTCCTCATGACTTCCTTCTGTTTTCCCACAAATTTCTCTCCCTTTCCCACAGAGAAGGTTTGTATTTCCAACCGGGTGCCTCTTCAGAGCTCTCACAGAGAACAGCTGAATGCAGCAATCTCTGCCTATCCTCGATGCAGATGAACTTCAAGGAGCTGCCTTTCACAAACGACTTGACATTGAAGTGCACGGGATTTGGGCTCCTTCCTCAGAACGCATCTCTCTCGCCAAGGCACGAGATATTTTTCATTCAAGCTGGAAGTCAGAAATAATCGAAAGCCTACTGCTTTTACTGTTTCTTACCGGCTGCATCCTCTGTATTAAAAGCATCGGTAACTTATCTGTCTTTTAGGCAAATAGCTATTATGTTCCCACCCAAGGCGAGAGTCCATTTTGTCCAGGAAAAAATCACTTTGAATCGATGTAGATGGAAATGGATGCAAGAAAAGAGACAGAATTCCTTAGCTATGAGAGAGATTAACAAATCAAACAGATAGACACAAACAGCGTGGTTCTGTCCAGACTGATGAAGGCAGCTCATGCCAGAGAGGGTGGTGAACTAGGGGACTGGCCTTGAATCCAAATCACTGGGCTCATGGGAGCGTGGGCTTAATACCCAAGGAATATGTATCTCTCTGGCGATGTTGTTAAAATGCAGATTCTGTTTCGGTAGGTCTGGGCTGCCGGATGATGCCAATGCTATGAGTCCCTGGACCACACATTGAGTCCGGGGACCACACACTGAGTGCCAAGGGCGTATGGATTTAACTCTAGGGTCTACGTGCATGTGGATTCGAGATTTTGAAGATAAGATAGGTTACCTAGATCCGTTTGGGGTCTAAATCATTCATCAGTGCTCACAGGAGATGATGAGGTGTGTGATTTCAGAAAGCGTGCGGAGTCCAGGAAACGCAGGAAACAGAACCGGGCAAAAAGTGAATTCCCCAGCGTACATGCTGGGATTATCTGCCAAAAACTTAACAAGGGATCTTGGCCTCAGACATCCAGGCAAAAGGGTGGTTTGCAAGACTGACCACACCCAGGGCCTGAGCAGTGAAGCGGGAGCACCTGAGGGCTAATCCCAGTCGAGCGAGCGTGGGGGCTGAGTCCGGACGGAACCGTCAGGGAAACTGGGCAGGAAACCTGGCCCCATCATGCTGAGACTCTCTCGTCTTATCTCTAGAAGCTTGCCTCATAGGTTTGTCGGGAGCATTAAATAAGAAAATCCCTGTGTTTTAGGTTCTAAAAATAGACGCTGAGATAACGATTTGTGTACAAGTGACTTACTGCACAGTGCTCCCGGGAAAAAAAAAACACTAGGGAAGCAGGAAAGTGGGGCCTACGAAAGAAAGGGAGCCACGTAACTTTGATAGTAAGCACAAGTCCACAAGAATAACTGTAACTCAGTCCTACGAGGGAGCATTACAGGCAGTCAGCTGCAAACCAAGAGTTCTCCAGAACTAGAAGCGGGTAACTGGGTTATTGACATCTTCAAACCCATCAGTCATCAAGGGCGGCCCCCTAAGAGATATAAATTCCCAAGCACTTCTGGTCCTCTGCACATGCAAGAAAAGAAGGTTCTGGAGCCTGAGGGAAGCTCTCTGACAAAGATTCAGGGCCTGGTTGTCGGGAGCAGAAGGACACCTGAAATTGTTTGCACAAAGTTGGTAAACAGCAAAGGATCCAAGGGGATGGAGCGGCAATTTGCACTTTCTGCCACATCACGCAAAGACCTTAGCATGGTTTCTGGCAATCCTAAATCATCAGTAAATCTCCCTTTATTATATGCAGTGAATAAATAAATATTATGTGAGAAGACGAAGAAGGACGAAGAGACGCGAGGCATCCATCTCATGGCTCCCTGGACAGTGGGACCAGGGCGGACTTTGCCGATGCAACAGGTCACTAGAAAACCTGGAACAAAGTTAGTGAGTGACAAAATGACCAGAAACCCTTAAGACCCACCTATTGATGTTAACAGAAAAGCAACCTCATGAGCTTTTTTTTTTTTTCTTTCATTCCAGGGATTCACCAATTCCGATTCAGCAGGGAAAGTGCTTCTAGATGTGAGTGGCCATACTTGATTGCTTGTGGCTTAGAGAGCGGGTAATCTCTCTGGACTCGATTTTCTCATCCTTCTGGTGAGAGGTCCTCTAGGTCCACAATGCTGTGATTTGACATACCACTGAATAGAAGAGGAATACTCCGTAAACCTTAAGCTACGTTCTTCCTGGTTGCACACCTCCAAGGCTAAACCTTGTAAACCAAGTGAAACCTTGGTTTGTGTGCGTAATTCATTCCGGAAACATGCTGTAATCCGCATTTACATATCTCAAAGCGAATTTCCCCATAAGAAATAACGGAAGCTCAGATGAGTCGTTCCACAACCCCAAATATTCATATAAAAATGATTACAATACTGTAATATAATATAAAATAATAAAGGAAACACAAAATATAAAGGAAAATAAACAAATGAACCTGCACTTACCTTTGAAAAACTTTGTGGCTGGTATGAGAGAGGCAAGAGAGAGGAGGGTTCTTACGTAGGACAACTTTCACTAACGCTAACGGATGTTGACTGGAGTACAGTATTAATAAACTCTTGTCATATACTGTATTTAATGAAACTGGCAATAAGGCAGCAGAGGAAAGGGTCTGTATCTGCAGGCAGCCTGGCCTAGAACGAAGCAAAGCATTCCTAAGCTTACTTTCGTATGGAAAAGCAAAGGACTCTCCCTAGGTGCTTTGAAGTGACAAAAAATACACGAGTGCCGGTGGTGGGCACCTTGCAATGCTCTGAAAAATCACCGATTTCTGCCAACCACGGTGGCCTGAGATGGAACATCTGAGCGTGGGAGAGGATTACCCACAATACTTCAGTGAGAGACAGAGAAAGAGAGAGAGAGAGAGAGAGAGTGCCATTGGCTCAGTTGTGATCATGTGACCTTCAGTGTCAGGTACTACTCGCATGGCAAGACATCACTCTTTTGTCAAGTCAAAATTTATTAGAAATGCTTGCTTGTCTTGCAGAACACTCGTAGAGCAAGTTACTCGCAGTCCAAGATTTTACTGTATTTTCCTTCCTACTCACCGTGTCACAGATAGTGTAAGTTGGTTTCCTGCAACTGTCCTTTGCAGATATAGAAGGTTCTCACCCACACTGGTTTCTCGTGGCTGTCACATCGTATATGCCTCCTGACTGTGACCAGTGTGTGTGTGTGTGTGTGTGTGTGTGTGTGTGTCTTTCTCTTTCTCTCATTTTCTGCGCATTAACCAAAAAAACAGCTGAAGTGCCTTTTTACTCTGATTTTGGAGATTATAGCTTTTAGGATGTGTGGGTTAAGGGGTGAAATGGGAAGCAGAAAAAAGAACGTACTCAGTCAGGATTCTGATGCCGCTAATTACTTACCAAGATATGGATATGACCATTTTTGCAAGCAATGATTTGGCTCCTTTCAAATGCCTTTGTTTTGTTTTAGAAGAAAGAGGAAGGAAGAAAAAAGAAAGTCGAAGGATGGGAGAACAAAAGAAGCTCCCCACAGAAAGAGAGAATCTTTTGCCAGCACATTTGAGAATCTAAATGGTGCCAAGTGCCCAGCAGACAGAAGAACTCTGCTTACTGCCTAGTAAATAAAATGGAAGGTGGGAGGAAGTAGAAGTCAAACAATACTTTCTGAAGGAGGGGCAAGGCTTCCGAGCATTCATACCCCAACTTGCCTGCCTTCCCTGGTAACACAGCCAGGCTCAAAAGGTTATCTAACAGACACGGGGTAGAATAGCCTTGAGTCAGACGTAGACCAGACCCCTTCTCAACACAGGGGGTTGCGTCGTGAAGATAGACCTGGCCGCAGCCAGGTGGATGGCTCGTAATGGCCAGAGAGCATAACAGGCAGAAGGTGGGAGTCCAGACTATCAGATGATGTCAGTGAAGACAGCAAGGTTTGGACTGCCTATTACAGGACATCACGGTGGAGTGCTCAGGGCAAGCATTATTATGAGCTCCAGGCAGGTGGTTTCTTACCAGCAGGGAAGACGGATGGGGAGGGGTGAGAGCTGGAAGGCCTCGGTCACATTGCCAGAGCTAGTAGGCAGGGTGCAGTCACAAGCTGGTTGGGGAATCATCCCCCCCTGTCCTGGTGGCTACAGAGTGGAAGGGGGATGGAAAAGAGGAGGGGCTGTTGTTGAGCAGACCCCCATTTGACTTGCCATGACAAAGTGCCACAAACTGGGTGACTTAAAGCTATGGAGATTTACGGTCTCACCATTTGGAAGGATGGAACCCTGAAATGTAGGTATCAGCAAGAGTGGTTCTTTCTGGAAACGCTGAGGGCAAGTCTGTTCCATGTATCTCTCCTAGCTTCGGGTGGTTGCTGGTAATTCTCAGTGGAGCTTGGTTTGTAGCTATATTACTCTAGTCATTGCCTCCACCATCATCCGGTGTTCTCCCTGTGTGTTTCTGTGTCTCTGTTTTCTCTTTGTTTACAGGCATAAATTATTGGATTAGGGTCTACCCTAGTCCAACATGACTTCATTTTATCTACTTATAACCGCAATGACCCTATTTCCAAATAAGTTTCAAAGTTCTGGGGAGACACGCATTTGGGAATAGGGGACTGGGAGGGGGGGAAGAAGAGACACTATTCAACCCCATATAGTTACCACAGAAGATTGAGGCTCTATGGAACAATACAGAAACATGCTACTAAAGCAAGGGCATGAGAATGTGCTCTGGTCTTGGAATCGAGGCTGACGTCAAGTTATCACCATGAGAGGTAGCAAAAGTATGGTTCCAGAACTGATGATGGAAGCCACGGAATGGTGCCTCCAGTTTCATGTTGTCAGAAGTCACCTCAGCGGTCAGTTGTTGTGTTTAGCCCGAGCCAGGGTTGCCCTCTCACTGAAGGATCCTATGTAAATCAGCATACCTGTCCTTCCTCCCCGAGGTTCTGGTTCCACACAGGAAAGGTATCAGCATGTCTCCTTCCCACCCCTCCTTTCCTCCCAAGAATCACTTCTTGTACTGAGACATCTCTAGGAACCTGAAAATGCTAGATTGCAGCAGAATTGGAGGGCTGCTCCTATCATATAATCCCACCTCTTGTGCGCGAGGAAACTGGGGTGGGACATCCGGGTGCTAATGAAAATCCTGGGGCGGTCGGCTTTCACCACAGCCTGGGCTGGGTTTTCTTAGATTATTCTGTACATGATAGGGTGGACACCCCCCAGACTCTGCGGAAGTTCATACCTTTGGAGAGAAACAAATAAAGACTCTCAGAGTCTGTGAAGGGAAAAAAAAAAAAAAAATGCAAGACTTTCCTGCTGAACAGCTCTGACAAGGTTAATGGTGTCAACACCACCAAATAGAGTCGAGAGCGAGCAGGAGGAAGGATTGATTTATTAGCCTGGGGGTAGACACGTTGAGATGAGAAGTTGCATGGAGCTTCCGGGGAGAAGCAGGTACAGCCACTATGAGCAAGAAGCTCCACGAGAAGGAATTTCTCTGTCTCTCTGAGAGCTCTGAGCGTTCCGACAAATGCAGAAATTCCATCAGTTAAGTCCATTTGGCAAGCTTGAGCCAGTAAAGCCAAGGGTCAGGACCCTCCAGAGTCCCCGAGAGGCAGGCCACCTCTCAGACAGGGACAAACAGATCGCCCGCCTGGAGGAGAGTGCCCGGGGGCTTCATCCAGCAGTGTTCTTTCTCGGCCACTTGTGGGCTTTCCAGAACGCACCCTGAGAACCTACTACTGAGCGTCACAATGAAGCAGTTCTTCCCAGTTTATCTTCCTCTCGCGAGCTGGGTAGACAGACTAACGGTAGAAGAGAAGCATGAGAACAGAAAGGGTGAGGAGACAAGAAAGAATAAGGGCTTACCTTTTGAATTTTTTTTTAATGTTTTATTCATTTTTGAGACAGAGAGAGACAGAGCGTGAGCAGGGGAGGGACAGAGAGGGAGCGAGACACAGAATCCGAAGCAGGCTCCAGGCTCTGAGCTGTCAGCACGGAGCCGGACGCGGGGCTCGAACTCACAAACCGCGCGATGGCGACCTGAGCCGAAGTCGGCCGCTCAGCCGACTGAGCCACCCAGGCGCCCCAACGGGGACTTGCTTTTAAGATACTATGCGTAACGTGTGGCTGGGTGATATTAAATATGAGAAAAATGACTTCACATTGTTAATTGACTCCCTTCTGTTTGGACCTCTCTCCTTTCCTCAGCAGTTTCAATCTGCCTTCTTTCCTGAAAGTTTTCAGCCTCGTTAGGAACAGTCCCAGTGGAGTAATAGGGCCCGTGCCAGTTTATAAAACATGCGTATCTGGGTCCCTTGCTGTCAACAGCCCTGTGACGGGAGAATTACTGCTAACCTGTTTCATAGAGGGAAAAACGGAACAAGCCACAGACAGAACTAAGTTCTGTCTAGTACACTAAGCAGGCCTAGTACCTGGGTCTCCTGCTTCTTTTTTTTTTTTTTTTTTTTAATTTTTTTTTTCAACGTTTATTTATTTTTGGGACAGAGAGATAGCATGAACGGGGGAGGGGCAGAGAGAGAGGGAGACACAGAATCGGAAACAGGCTCCAGGCTCTGAGCCATCAGCCCAGAGCCCGACGCGGGGCTCGAACTCACGGACCGCGAGATCGTGACCTGGCTGAAGTCGGACGCTTAACCGACTGCGCCACCCAGGCGCCCCTGGGTCTCCTGCTTCTAAATGCACTGTGATTCCCACACCTCACGCTTCACCACCGTGGAAGAGAACGTCTGTCAGCTCTCGAGGCAGTGAACCCGTGGGGGGGACTCACGGCAGAGCTCAGATGCCGCCCCGAAGTCGGGACGGATGGCAAAGTCGCTGGGACCAGGCGGGCTGGAGAGACTTGTGTTCTGGAAAGCACCAGGGCAGCCGAGGTCCGGAATCGCTCTGCTACCTCCATCACTTAATTAGCAGAGCGCTGCACTTCGTTTGCTGTGGTCTCCAAGACCCTTGCGATTGTGTAGTTTTCTTGGCTTTTCATTCCATGAAAGGCTCTTTCACAGGAGCTCCTCCGGCCCCTCAGGGAGCTGGATAGGGAGGGAAGAAAGAGGTGTAGCCGGGATTCTCTGAACACGGCTTCTGTATTGTCTTCCCCTGTGATCTCCCCGTTTCTATTGCTTTCTCCCCTGGTGAGGCTCCTGGGTAGCTACCTGAATGGAACATACGAAATGTTTCTGAATCCCATGCTTGCTTAGGAAAGTAGGGAAGCCCCAGCTTTGGCACCTCACTGCCTCACTCATTTACGGTCTCTTTTGCTATTTTTTTTATTATTATTATTTAAGTGAAAGAAGCAAAGCAAAGAAAAAGACCAAATGCAGGGGGTGGACAAACAAAGAGAACCCCTGGGTCTAGAAAGAGACGTCGCTAATCCATTCACGACTAACTCACTCTCAGACACTGACAAAGTGCAGGGCAACGCAGGCGGGTCACCTACCATCGCGGAGGAGCACTGGGGAGCCAAAGCTGTAAAAAAAAAAAAAAAAAAAAAAAAAAAAAGAGAAGAAAAGAAACCTGCTCTCAATTTCAGAGAAGTGCCAGTCTCTTCTCAAAGGTGTTGAGAACTGGCTTCAGTTGCCTCCCAAGCTTCAGTAAAAGGAGCGTGAGATGGCTGTCAGGGATAAAATGCCCAGACAAATGGGCTAAACGGGGAAGGGAGGAAGTGTACCTTCTTAGCTTTTACTCCTTAGCATGGAACACAAAATACTTCGGGGGGCCCGGCCTTTGAGCAGGATGACACGGAGGTGAACTTGATCCAGGCTGCCCAAGGGGTGACCGACTTTCTGAACAATTGGGAAGAGAGGTCAGCCTCAGTGCCCCTCTCTGCAAGCCCAGGTGGAGCCACAGGTGACAATGAACCCGCCCTTGGATGGGAATCCCCCTCACCCCCAGCTGGTCCTCACTGCTTCGCTCTCTGACTACCCTCCCATCTGGGTCTGTTCTTCCTTTCTCACCTGCTCTGGCTGCATGGGGAAACACACACGGGGACTTTGACCCCTGAGTTCAAATACCAATTAAGATTCATCTCAGCGGGGGCACCCGGGGGGGTGGGGGGGCTCAGTCGGTTAAGCATCCAACTTCAGCTCGGGTCACGATCTCACGATTTGTGGGTTCGGGCCCCGTGTCGGGCTGTCTGCTGTCCCCACAGAGCCCACTTCAAATCCTCTGTCTCCCTCTCTCCGCCCCTTCCCCCACTCACCCACGCGTTCTCTCTCTCCCTCTCTCAAAAATCAATAAACATTAAAAAGAAAATTCATCTCAATGATTCCAGACACTTGGGTCATCTTCTGATGCGGACGACGACACGGGAGAGATGGGGCAAGAACATACCTCACTCCTTCGATTTTATCTTTCCCTTCCAGCCATGAATGCTCTCTCCTTCTCTTCGCACCTCCGTCCCCCACCCCCCCCCATACTCTAAGAGTGCCACTTGCACAACAGCTGCTGATGGTAGGATCTGTTTGCGTACAAAAGGTCTTTTCCAAAGTGGATATGCAACAGCTTAGCGAGGGTTCAAAGTGAAGGGCTTGGGAGGAACTGATCGCTTGCCTTTTTAGGGATCTGAGAATCTCAGTGTCTCTCGTTGTGTCTTTGACTCTCGGTGACAGAGAGGAGAGAGTAGAAGTAATCTCCTTTCAATGGGCCAATGACAATAACCAGTCTGTTTAAAAGTTCATGAATAAGAGATTGTGTATAATCTCTGAGCTATAAATTATGCAGACTGTGGATAGAAAAGAGATAGGCAACTTCTCACTTGGCTCACCTCTGCCAAGTTCAGCTTCTTCCAAATCCCTGGGTGGCGGCATCCGTCGTGTCTGCTTCGATCTATTCAAAAGGGGTTGGTCCAGGAGAAGAACGCCGCTAACATCAAACATCTTCGACTTTGGCGAACTCATATAATTCTTAATATTTCTTTCCCTTGATACTAATTTCAAATCATCTAAACTCATTTCCACTTCAAAACTCCTGACAGAGACTTCAAATTACAAATCCCAGTTGTTAACCAAGGGAAAAAAATATATATATATACATATGAAAAATGGGAAAAACAGCCAGTTAAGAAAAGGTGGGTAGAGAAAGATGGAGGAATGGAAATACCTTATACAATGACCGGGAAACCACCTTGATGAACATCTGGGTTTGGGGTAAAATTCAGCTGCTACCTCGAAAGTGGTGTTCCTGAATCCTTTGAATAAACGTGAATAGCTGTATCTCAGTGAGCCATATCTTCCACACGATGGCATAATCTGGCCCCCTCGCCCCTTTTAGCACTGATAGTAAGCTAGGTATGTCAGCAACAGCTGGAGGTTGCACAATTCTATATCCGCTCGTCTTGCACAAGCCTGAGGAGTCCCGGAATGGGCCACCGGGTCAGGGTAGTCATCAGCACTAGCACTGTAAACACGACTTCTTCATACTCTCAGGATCCCCAGGAAATCAGGGCTCTAGATTATCATCCATGGAGTCTAGCCTGTTACAGCTTCCGGCAGATAGAACTCTTTCCTCTACTGCTTCTCTCTGAATCCAATGTCAGAATGGAGACAGAAATGATAGCTCTTCATTTATCACACAGCCTTCTCATATTCCGGCACTAAAAATAACCTCAGGAATCGTGTTATCCTCTCTTGCCTCTAGGTAAAGCTCCCCCTACGTGATCTGAAACAAACAAGAGCTGTCCAGACAGACATTTTGTAAATAAGACAAAGGAATGAGGACGCTAAAGGCTGAACGTTTATGTCGCCCCCGCGCACCCCATTCATATGTGGAAACCTGATCTCCATTGTGATGGTTTTTGGTTGGGGGCAGTTGGGGAGGTGATTGGATCATGAGGGGGGGGAGGCCTGAACAGGATTAGTGCGTCTATTAAAAAGTCCCCAGAGAGTTCTTTCACCCCCCCCCTGCCGTGTGGGGACACAGCAAGAAGCAGCCATCTATGAACTAGGAAGCAGGCTCTCACCAAACACTGAACGTAACGGTGCCATGATCTTGGACCTCCCAGCCTCCGGAACCGTGAGAGATACATTTCAGATCCTCGTAAGCCAGCCACCCAGTCTATGACATTTTTGTTACAGCAGCCAGAATAAACTCACCGAGAGGAGATGGATCCTTTCGAGCATCCGGTATGTGCTAAATGCTATATAAAACCTTCACCCTGTCTGGTGAAACAAGAATGGGTGCAGAAGTGTAAACTGAATTTCTGGGAGCCGAGAAATCTCAGTGTTTGGAACCTGACTGGTCTTGTGTCAAAGACCACATGCTTTCCTGAGTGTTGTGGCCTCTACTATACCAGCTTGTGCATCACCGTCTAAAACCACAAAATGCTTTCTTGTATCTTGCCCAAATCCTTCCTGTTACAGGATATGCACCTCCCCCCTTTCTCTCTTCTCTGATTTATCTCCAAAAATGAAGTCCCTTTCTTGAAAAATTAAGGCACTTTCCAGCCTTGGCGGGGGGGGGGGGGGGGGGGGGGGGTGGAAATACCATGTAATTCTTTGGGAGCTATTGTTTCTATTGTCTCAACATCACAAGCATTGCAGAGGGTTGTATTATTAGAGTTAGGATGCTGATGTGCAAGGGCAAGATTGAAAGGAGAAAGAATTCTGCCTCATTGCTGAAAGTAGGACGTTCCCTGGCTGAGAATGTCTTTTCATAAATTCAGGTACAGTGAGTTATATTATCCATACCCCCACGCCGTAATCCACCCCTGTCTCCCAGGGGCTCCCCATGACATATTGAATATTTTGGGGGTTTGCTTTAAAGCCTTTCATTATCAAATAGTGTTAGGGGAGCCAGTGTGTAATGAGGAAATTGGCAGGCGTCCCAGAGTGATCTGAGGGTCTGGGATTCAGAATGTTAAGCCACCATTCAAAACGCAAGTAATTAAAATTAATTAAAAATCATTAGATAAACTTTCACTTTTGCAATTTCAAGGTGCAACCCAAGTCACCAGAGCTCATAAAGGATGTGCGTGTTGTCGCGTCTATGTGAAGTATTTCCATGACCCGAGCGTGGACTGAGGGACCGAGCTGGAGGAAGCTGCATCAGGGAAGTATGGGGAGTCAAAACCTTCATCTACAAAGATGAATAAATAAATCAGTGCATATCCATACCCGTGGATCCCTGGCTGACAAGGCACTGCTTGATCTATTCACTCTCCGATCATCAACCAACAGTATTTATCGTTACTCTCCATTGCTCAGCATTCCCAAGGGCTCTGTTTATTTCAGCAGTGTAGAGAACATCAGATCTCCCCTCAGGTTACTTACGATCCCATCTGGATGGGGGGAGATGGACAAAAAGCCAAGAATAACGCAAATGGAAGAACATAGAATGATGTATCACTCCATCATTTCTTCAGCACACACTTTGGAGCCCCTACTTCCATAAAGGCAAGCACTGTGTTAGGGTGTGCGTGGATACAGAGCCCTTGTCTTCAATGTCTGCAACCTGCTATGTAGAGTCAGGACTGCTTGGGGAGTAAATTCTGTGACACTCATGGGTTTGGTATGAGCATGATGTGTTTCTGTGGTAGGTGCAGACAAGAAAGATGCCACCCAGTGATGGGTGAGATGAGGTAAAGATCAAACTAAGGAAGATCGAATAAGTAGGGAATGCTTCTCTGCAGTCATGTCTTAGACAATTGGGATTCCATACACAAAAACTTTTTAGGCCAGAAGTGACCTGAAAAGGGCATGCCCTCCATTTGAGAACCACAGACAAATGAGAACATTAGTTATGTAATTTCTACACTACCTTCATGTTAAAGTGTCATCACATTTATTATACTGGGGACAGATGGTCCAGATGAGCATGGTCTCTATACAGACTGGAGAATCTGAAGGATTGGGAAGTCAAACTAGAGTCCCCATTAAAGAAGCCAGGGAAATGTATTCTGAAGAAGGGGATAAAGAATTTGGAAGTGGAAATAATGGCTACTTTCAAAGACTTGAAGACTTTAAGACCTTGTCTTAGGTGGACAAAATAATTCTTACATATTATTTTTTTCTTTTGGATAGAATCCCCCGGCAAACAAAAATCTCACACTGAAATATAAAGAAAATGAGCAGGAAAAATGGAGAAAGAGATGCTCAAATCGAAGCAGGAATGTTCCAGGAGAGAGAGACAGCTAGCTCTCTCTTCTCACCACGGACAGAGGTGAGGGGGTCCCCAGAAATCCCAGAGCCAAATGGAACAGTCTTTGAAAAACATGCACTGGAAGCTAAAAGTTGGATTAATCAAAGGGTGGCTGATAATAGGGCTTAGAGTTTGACTCAGCATAAGGAAGAGTTTTCTAATGAGTAAAGCTTACTTATTACTTACCCACAAGGAAATGGGATGCTCTAATGTAGTGACTTCTGTGTCTTTGAAATGGTCAAACAGTAGCTAGAAGGTCACTGTCAAGAAACTAATAAAAGTATTTCCTGCTCTGAGGAGGAAGAAAGGACATTGCCTCGAATCCCTTTTCAGCTCTCAGGTTCTGTGAGTCTTTGGCATGTTCCAAGTTGTATTTTGAGGGAGCAGGAGGGCCGCGAATTGAACCCAAGACCTGGCCTCCAGATCTTGGAAAATTTGGGGTATACCAGTGAGTCAGACATCAAGAAAAGTGTGAATGCAGGATTTTGCCCAGGAGCAAAAGAACAATTAAAATGCCTGCACATCCAACTTGATGGCATGTGCCTGGGGACTTTGGTATCATCAGTCTTCCTATCAGGACCCCGGAGAGGAAGCTGATGATGGTAAGCCTCGCCTGCCTCGCAAGGAGGAGATCCAGAAGACGGACCATCTGCTTCTTGATGTAAACCTCATAAACATAGAGAGTTTTTCTTTCCTTGTGCTGTGGTCCCCATGCCTTTTGGATGACCTCCCTTTCTCCTGACAAGGAATTCAACTTATTCTAACATAAGTGTTTTTTATTAGTTGAATCCCCCTCCCCCCGAAAAAAAAAAAAAGGTTGGTTGAATGTCCTAAACCCTAGTAACTGAAAATGTGACCCTATTTGGAAATAGGGCCATTGTGGATGTAATTAGCTGGGATGAGGTCATACTGGAGTAAAATGGGCCCCTCATCCAATATGACTGGTGTCCTTATGAGAAAGTAGCCAGGTGAAGATAGAGACACAGGGAGAACAGCAGGCGAGACAGAGGATACGAGTGACGTATCTATAAGCCAAGGAATGCCAAACGTGGCAAGCAGCACCAGAAGCTAGGAGGAGGCAAGAAAGGATTCCCCTGCAGGTCTCTGAGGGAACGTGGTCCTGCTGACACCTTGATTTTAGACCTTTGGCCTCCAGGACTGTGAGACAACCATTTTCTGTTCTTTTAAGCCACCCAGTTTACTTGTTACCGCAGTACCAGGAAAACGATCCAGTGACTTTCCCCACGATGGTGTCTGTTACAAAGAACTGAATTGCTCCTTTTCCTTCCAGGTCATGTCAGAGCGCCCACGATGGGCAGAAAATTGGCAGCTGGTTTTCTCTGCTCTGCATCTCACCTCCTGTCTTCTAACACGATCATCCTCCCGAATCTTGAGAATGTTGGCAGGCAAGAAAGCAGGGATGAGCGTCAGGGCAAGCGGGCACTGTCTTGACGCTGGTCTTGGTTTGATCAAGATGCCTCATCAGTTTAGAATTTCACTTAGCTGTCTGCAAAATGCAGCTAGTACTCTTACTATACTGTCAGTCTTGTGAACATTTCTTATGGGTAATACGAGGGCATCGAAAAGTGACAAAAACTTTGAGGTACCCAGATGAGAGTGTAGGAGAATCCAGCACAGGGGGCACAGGACTGTCCCAGCAGCTTTGCTGGATGGTTCTGGAGGGTCCAGGAACCAGAGCCAAGCCAGAAGGATGGATGCCCCTGGAACACTGGTGAGGTCAGAAACAGGGGAGCAGTTAGTAACGCAGAAAGACACGTGAGTATCATGAATCCAGGGAGGAAAGTCAAGTTCAGACTTGAGCACGTCAGGCCAGCCAAAATGGAGCAGGCAAGGTGTAGAATCCAGGGCAATCAGTCCAGGTTAGCAGATAGCTTTCCGACTGGGCAAGGACATGGGCAAATGCAGAGACAGACTACACAGAAGGAAAAAAAAACCAGAACATTCTGAGGCCTAAATGGAAGGATTGGAGTCAAGCAGAGTGACAAGACAGCCCCTTCTTATAAGACTGCTCCTCAGTTCTGTAGGCACAAACTGGATTTAATCACTGTTCCTCAGATAGAACTGTTTGCCTCCCTTCCAAGTTATGAGTAGCCTTCTTGGTCAGCATCAATAAGGGTCAGGACACCCCGCAGCTTTTACTTCTAAGGGATGAAGTGACTAAAGCCTTGCCTTCAGCGGGAACACAATTAAGGTAGCTTTTGCAATTATAATTATTCTTCAGGGTGAAGCAGGTTCTATGGGCGTTGGTGGTCGCCATATGCATTCCACACCGGGTCCGGCCTCCAGCTACTCCCATGTCAGACTCTATTGTTTGTCTTAGAACAATCAACACAAATAGCTTTCGCGATTCAGAACAAACACACAAAGAACAAAAAACAACAACAACAAAAAGTCCACAGCAGTTTGGAAACAGTCTGGAATTCACTATCGTTCTGTGTTATTTTCTCATTAGAGCTTTAACCTGCTCAATTCTAAGCGGGAAGCTTCAGGTACTGCAACCTACAAAACAGAGGCATTGTGGTAAATAAATACCAGACGGATAAGGCCCGAGGTTAGCACTTCTCAGAAGTCATAAGCTATTGCCCCAAGCTACCCGTGTGTGTGTGGCTGTGGAGAGAAGAGCCTAATGACCCCAAATGAGGGCCACGTACGGGAGAGTGGGTGTGCAGTGTCTCAGAGAGTTCAGGGAGAAGCCACAAGCAAGCCGGATAGGCTGTCGTATTGCAGTCAGTCGGTAGGAATGTTTTTCATTTCATCAAAGGGACAATGAAAGAGATTTTCAGGAATAGAGACAGAAAGCTGAGTGCCCTCCCCGGCACTCCTCCTCTGGGATGTGAACATCTTTCATTTACAGCTCACTTTGTCAATGTTTTGGATGAAGCAACTTATTTTTCCTCTTGGTTAGTAAAAATTGCATAAATTCTACCCAGTGTAATTGTTTGGCAGTCGCTCCTGTACCCGAGCATGTGTTTGGGCACCGACCAAGGTGCCATTTCTTGAGCGCCACTGTATGCTACGTCCTTTTGTGCATTATCTCATACAATTATCCTAATAACCTGCTGATACAGATGCTAACGCCTCGTTTCGTTGGAAGAGGAATCTAAGATTCCATACGGCCAAGTCGCGTACCCAAATCCATACGCTTCATAAGCAGCACAACTGGGATTGGAAACCAGAACGGTCACGATTGGCAAAGGATCTCCAACGGCAGAATTTGAGCCTAGTGATAAACGAATCGTGAATTGCTTTCGGAAAGAATTTTCTGTTGAGAAACAAGTCAATGAGGTGAAAAGAAGGAAGGAAGAGAAAAGGACCAACATGTATTGTGTATCCCCTATGTGGGCGGGGGGTGACTCTTGACATGCCTTTCATTCCCATAACATAGAAGGTCTGTCTTTCACTCAATGTTGGCACTTTCTTTGCCACTTTACACGGCTTCTCCGCAAGAATTGGGTCCTCAGTTGTCTTATTTAGACTTCTATTCTTGTATCCCCCCTCTCCCTCTCCCCATACCCACTGACTTCCTAGAACGTTGGATCTAATAGTTATGGAGGATAGTGATTCAACGTGACATTTATGGCTCCCTTTCTGGGTGCTGGTCTCTCTGTGGAACTCTTATTTGGCCTTTCTCTTTTAATCCTCAAAAAAGCCATGAAGAAGATGGCCTATTATCCCTACATTATGGGTAAGAATACGATCGCTTTCTCTTATTCCCTCAATGCATTCAACTATTCCCTTATGGATTCAGGGATCATGACTTGGGAAGGAACCCAGGGCCTCCTGCAAGTAGTACAGACTTGCGTGAATACAGACGCAAACGCCCTCTCCCCCAACTTGCCATCCAATGAGAGGACGTTTCCTTTTGTTAGCATTTATCCTACCTCTTGTTCGTTCAGAGTACCCTCAGAGTCAGGGCACAGGCAGGGGAACCAAGATTATTTAGATTCTCATAGCACAACAGATAATGAGCAATGTAAGACCTGCCAGGGTGAGGTCAGTGCCCCATGAGTGCCTTTATTGAGGTGTTGATAGAGCAGACCCCCCTCTCCTGCAGCTCTGTCCTACCCCGGTGGGGTCTGCCTTTGGAAGGGGATCCTGACAGGCCAACCTAAAGAAGATGAAAGAGGCAGCAGGGCAGGGGACAATGGATGGGCTAATGTGCAGGAATAAACTTTACGGCTCTGTGGCAAGGCCGCCATAAACCTCTTCCACACTGCACAGCACAGGTTGTGACGGAGGCGACGTGCCTTGGGTGGTGGTTTTACTTGGGATCCTCCAGGGAACTCTGGTGGGCAGACCTGCCTCCTGTCTCCTCCCTGCCATGCAAGGGCTACCATTCCTGAGCTCTGCAGTGGCTATAAACTTTGGGACAGGGCGGCAGGGTCCGCGGTTCTCAGGAGGAACCTCAGGGGACTGTAAAGGCCCGGGCAGCTCCATGGGGTTGGAACTTGAGCTAATGGAGAATGTTGCCTACGAATAGGGCCCAGTGACACATCTGAACACATTTCGAACAACTTTTAAAGGTCCTCTCATCCGTGTCCCTGTCTCTTCTTTGGACCAATTCAAAACCGTTTCAGACCAAACGCTTCTATTTTCAAAACCTGCCAAATATAAAATTATATGTGTGGGTTTTTAACCCAACAACAAAAAAGTTTCCTTAAGTCTAACCTTAACCACTCATGTTTCAGGAACACAGGCTATTTTGTGTGTGTGTTCTGCCTTCTGGAGTGGTGAAGGATATTTCAGTGACATCTTGAATCATTTAGAGGGACTCAGGATTCAATTTAATTCAATAAATATTTACTGAGTTCTTCTGTATCTAATACCGCAGTGGGGCCACGAGGGTCACAAGGTTGATAAGACCACCTTCCACCGATTCTCGAGAAGCTCTCAGTCGGGAGATGGAAGGCATTTCTGACATCACGAATTACGCAGAATGTGGTAAGCGGGACAGTAAGGCTGCATGAGGAGGGATTTGGAGCTGTTGATTTTCTTTTTTTTTAACGTTTATTTATTTTTGAGACAGAGAGAGACAGAGCATGAACGGGGGAGGGCCAGAGAGAGAGGGCGACACAGAATCTGAAACAGGCTCCAGGCTCTGAGCGGTCAGCACAGAGCCCGACGCGGGGCTCGAACCCACGGACCGGGAGATCGTGACCTGAGCCGAAGTCGGACGCTTAACCGACTGAGCCACCCAGGCGCCCCTGGAGCTGTTGATTTTTACCCGAAACCAGGCAGTTCTCTGGTGGAGACAAGGACACCCGGGAGAGCCCCCGAATGGGATCAGTGCCAAACAGACAGGGACAAAAGTCTGGGGGAGCCGTGGCACAGATGTCTGCCCAGAGGAGGAAGCTGACAGAGTGGCCTCGGCTGGCTGTGACTGTAAATCTGGATCCTTGCCTCCGTGCTGGCACCGACTGGGTTGTCTCTGTATATCACATTCTTCCAATGCAGCATTCAGTTTTCCTTCCTCCATTCACTGGTCTAATTAACATTGATTATACACATGCCTACCGTGTTCTCGGGCCTGAGCTGTGCGAGAGGAATTCAGCGGTGAACGAAACAGACAGATGGGAGGGTCCCTGCCATCGTGGAAGAAGGCGTAGAAATGAGAATAATTAATTAACTAACATGCCTTGGGCATAATCCGTGGGACAACATGCTGCCGAGAGGAGGTGCTGTAAGGAGCCCTCAAGCGCCTGGCGAGGCAGCGGGGGTCCTACGCGTCGCAATGTGAGGTCCTCTTAAACTGTTGTTCCACCTTAGAGCCTATAAGAGCCAATGAAATTGGGAGGTAAATAACTATTTCAAGAGTTTGGAAGAAGTAAGCGCGTGCAAAGATGCTTCATTAACGTCCTTCGTCATTACGAAACTGCAAATTAAAAGCACAATGGGAAGACATTACATAACCTGGTAGAATGGCTAAAATCTAGAAGACTGACCAGACCTAGTGCCTGAGCCACAGGAAGTCCCCAGTGCGCTGTGACAGTAGAAAATGATACAACCACTTGGGAAAGAGTTTGGCACTTACTGACCAAGTTAATCATATGCTGATCACAAGATCCAGCCAGCGACTTCGACGTGTTTATCTAAGAGAAAGGAAAGCACATGTCCCCACAAAGACTTGTACAAGAATGCTCATAGCAGCTTTATTGGTAACAGTCAAAAACTAGAAACACCCCAAATGTCCATCAAAAGCTGCAGATAAACAAGCTGTGGTGGGGACTATTGACACGGAAACATCATGGATGAATCTCGAAATAATTGCATTGAGAGAAAAGGAGCCAGTAGAACAAAAATACCGAATGTATGATTCCGTTTCTATCAATTCTAGGAAATGCAAACCGATCTATAGTGACAGAAGCAGATCAGTGGTTGCTGGGACTGGCGTGGGGAGGACAGAGAGTAGCAGGGAGGTGGCACAGGAGAACACGAAGAAACTTTTGGGGATAGAAAATATGTTCATCATCTTGATCGTGGTGATGGCTTTCTAAGTATATACTTACATCAAAACTTACATTATAAAAAAGTTATAAACTTTAATACTTTTTTTTAATTTTTTTTTTAACGTTTATTTATTTTTGAGACAGAGAGAGACAGAGCATGAACACGGGAGGGGCAGAGAGAGAGGGAGACACAGAATCCGAAACAGGCTCCAGGCTCTGAGCTGTCAGCACAGAGCCCGACGCGGGGCTCGAACTCACGGACCGAGATCATGACCTGAGCTGAAGTCGGACGCTTAACCGACCAAGCCACCCAGGCGCCCCAAAAAAGTTATAAACTTTAAATATGTACAGATGATTATGGCAATTGTACTTAAAAATGAGAAAAAGTGAAAAACTACATATCTGGAAATCTTAAGATTTCTCTATGAAGATACAAGTCAGACAAGTAATGTATGTGTCTTACAAATTGGACTATAGGAGCAAGGCATCTCTCTCCACTTGGAAGAAGTATGAAAACCAATATTAGTTAATATGCATTAAGAACTTGTAATGTGTCTGCGACCAGGCTGTCTGCGTACGTGATCTCAGTTAAGCCCCACAACAGCGGTGAGGTTGGTACTTTCATTAATCCCACTTTCAGCTAATAAAATTGCAAATCAGGAAATGTAATGATTTGTCAAACATCTCAGGACATCGCCAAAATTTGAAAACAGACCCATTTGGATGGAGGTGCTTGGGTGGCTCGGTCGGTTAAGCAACCAGACTTGATTTCGGCTCAGGTCATGATCTGACGGTTCGTGGGATCGAGTCCCACATCAGGCTCTGTGCTGGCAGCGTGGAGCCTGCGTGGGATTCTCTTTTCTCCCTCTCTCTCTGCCCCTCCTCCCCTCCCATGCGTGCGTTCTCTCCGTCTGTCTGTCTGTCTCTCTCTCTCTCTCCCTCCCTCTCAAAAGAAAGCAGGCCTATTTGATTTTTGAGTTTAAACTCTTAATCGCTGTACTATTGACAAAACATACCTACTTTAGGGAAGAATTGGGGGTCAGTTTGTGGGGGGATGTTGACGACAGAGTTGAGTTTGATGCTAAGTATTCACTGTTAGCAAAGTACTTAATTTGAGTATTAATTTCCCAATTCAGAAATAATACAGTGGTAACACCTGCGATAATTCCATAATTTGGAAATCCTTAAAAACATCCTCTTACCTCTCTCGGAAGGGACCTCTTGCCACTGTTGGTAATGACCCCTCGTCTTTGCCTGCTCAGCTGCCCAGCCTCCTGGCTGCTCCGCTTTGCCGGTATATTCCCCATAGCAGCCTAAGTGATGGTCTTGAACCTGAAATAATATCTTCCCACTTTCTTAAAACCACCTGCTTGTTTCCCAAGACACTTAAAATCCAAAGTCCTAGTTCCAATTTGGCTTGTCTTTTTTTTTTTTTAATGTTTATTTATTTTTGAGAGGGGGAGAGAGAGAGAGGACACGAGCAGGGGAGGGGCAGAGAGAGAAGGAGACACAGAATCCGAGGCAGGCTCCAGGTTCTGAGCTGTCAGCACACAGCCGGACGCGGGGCTCCAACTCACGAGCTGTGAGATCATGACCTGAGCAGAAGTCAGCCGCTTAACCGACTGAGCCACCCAGGCGCCCCTAATTTGGTCTTCTCTTATACCAGTCCCTCAGGCTTTCTCCTCCTCGGTCCCCCCAGCCACCTGTCTCTTCTCAAACACATTGCATGAGTTCCCATCGAAGGGCCTTTGCAACTGATGCTCCCGTCTTCCCGAAATGTTGTTCCTGTCAGTCTCTATATGGTTCACCTTTTCTTAGCTTGGTCTCAATTCAAATGTCTCAGTTCAAATGTCAGATCTTCCCGAACTACCGAAGATAAAGGAGTCTCAGACTTGACCCCATGGCTGTTTTTACCATTACATTGCCAAGTTTTGTCATTTTTATAGCATTTACCACTATCTGAAATAATCCTATTTATTTGGTTATCATCTGTCTCTCTTCAATTGATTTGCTTTCCATTAGAATAGGAAATATGTCAATCTTGATTTACCATGTAGCCTCAGAAGAGTGTCAGGCACGTAGTAGTTGCTTACGAAATATTGAGTGAACATATTGACCACACGAAAGAATAAAATCCATGATGCGATGCGATCCCAAACTTCACCAGTACATGTTGTAATCCAACATCTGAGAGTTTCAACCGCCCGTATGCGAGGTTGGATGGCTGCTACTACCAATATGTCAGACTCTTTGTTAATAATTGATTTTTTTTCCATTTTTTAAGTTTAAAATTCCATCTAGCGAGCCACACCAAATAGACAGCGTCTAGTAAATCTGTTGCAACACAAAAACCGCATGTCCTTTGCTCTAATGGACCTAAACTCACCGTCAAATGCCATGCCTTGATGCTCTGTCAAGGTCGCATGGACTCAGCCTGGCCCCAGGGTTCAGGCAGGCACCGTTGAGCGACACCTTCCCTTATTTCCCACTTATTCTCCCTTTGAGACTTTCTTCTGTGATGATCTGTTTATGAAATCATCCCAACGTAAATCCTGAACTAGTTGAGTAGTCACAACTACTTCTGAGTATCACAAATCACTTGCTTCTTTGGTGCTATTCTGAGGAGAGATCTTCATAGCGCCGTCTTTGGGTTACCGAACCTGCCAATTCTCCCTTGTGGCTGCCAAGAATTAGCAGCATCAGCGAAAGCTCAGAAACCCAAGTTTCTACCCATTATAATTAAAAAATAAATTACGGTGGTGCTGGACAGCAACCCCCCCTAATGAGGGTGACTGCTTATGGGTTTTCTAGAACCCAGGTTTGAGGTGGCTCTTTGGTGGTAGGCAAGATGCTGGAAAGAACCTAGATCATAAAGTTGGTGGGGCCAGAGATAAGTAGA
Organism: Lynx canadensis; assembly: GCF_007474595.2. NCBI lineage: Eukaryota > Metazoa > Chordata > Mammalia > Carnivora > Felidae > Lynx > Lynx canadensis. The sequence goes on from NC_044319.2 coordinate 34,083,129, forward strand.
CTGACCTATCTTTGGATTATGTGGCATTTCTTGAAAAATCCTTCTTCACGAGGGCCGTTTCCTAGCTGCAGAGAACCAGAAAGGAAACAAAAGAACCTTCTTCGTTTTTTTTTTTTTGAAAACAACAACAAAGACATGACGACGACAACAAACTATTCCTCCTCCCCTACCGAACTCCTCCTCCCTGGCTGCCCGGTCTTGTTTCACCCTTCCTCCCGAGGCCCAGTGTTGACCGGCAGCTTTAGAGTCTGAATTATACCTTGAACCCACGAACTAGTATTGCAGCCTCAAAGACAGGCTTGTAATCTATGAAACAGTGAGCGGGGGCCAGGGGGGGAGGGTGGCGGGGAATGCCCTTGTTTGCCGATAATGAAATCTAAGAGCGCTGCTCCCAGGGAGAGCTGAAGGGGGACACTAGGGGATCTTAAGGAGGTGATGGTACCATCCAGGCCTGGAATCTCCTTACTCAGGGGTCTTGAAGACCCTTTAAGCTACTTCCTTGTAGCCCTTGGTAGAGCACTCCTTGAGCAGTAACTTGGAAAGGTTTCATGAGGCCTTGGCTGGAACAAAGGCCCACTAGAGGTGGAAACAGAACAGTAGCACATGTGTGGACAAATAGGCAGGTGTGTAGGAGTGTGTGTGTGTGTGTGTGTGTGTGCACGCACACACACACACACACACACACACACACAACTGGCATGAAACCTTGAAGTGAAAATGGATTCTAAAAGTATTTGTTGAATAAGTGGATAAATAATATATGTTGTAGCCTCTAGTTACCAATCATAGTAGACTTCTTAGGATCATTGATCTCTAAGGCATACTAATATTTAGTTCAATAAATCCAGGCAAAATGATCATCAGTCTCTCCTAAAGTCCATATTTCTTTATCACGGCATTTCTATACCGTGGAAATTCCCTGGACTCACCGCCCCCCACTCCAACCTCCACCCCCATGGAGGCAACTATGGGCTTAAATTCTGAATTCATCGTTCAATAACTAGGAAACCTTGAAAAAATGAGTTAAACTCTCCGGGCCCTGGTTTCCTCCCCACACAAAGGAGATCGTCTGTATACCCTTACAGGGTGGGAATAACACCTCCCAAAGACAAGACCCGTGAAAGTACTTTGCAAATTGTAGAGTTTGTTGCAGATGGGAGTTGCCAGTTTGTTCCTCTTTGCTCTTTTTGGCCCTTGGACAAATACTGGAGCCGAGAATGATGGGCTTTGTGTTCAGACAAGTAGGCCCCGGATGAGTTGTTGTCCCTTCCCGTCCCCGGATGGCAATGGTCGTTTGTGGTTTCTGGGCTCCGAGGGAGAGGAGAGGATTGTCCCAGATGCTGAAGGCAGAGGCAAGGCTACTTTCTGGATGCACCTTGGAGCTGGGTTCCTGGTTCAGGCTCAAGCCAACTATTGGTTTTTAGTTGTGGGTTTACATTGGCACTTAAAATAAACACAATGTGAATTGCTCGATGTTTGTGTATATGTGTGTTTTATATAAAACGTAAACAAGCTACAGTCACAAAGCAGCACTGGCTTGCAAACCCAGAACATTATGCAATCAGACCCGGATTGCAGGCTGGATGACAACTAGATAATCGAGTGAGCAGAACTCCATTTAGATTCAATTCCATGGAACACAGGAAGCTGAGAATTTGAAGAAAAGAGAGGTGGAAGATGTGTGGAGTGAAAAGGAGATGAGCTGGAATGGATACATGATACAGGCATCCTTTGGAAGCAGTTATGGGGGTAAAAGTAGCAGATGGGGGAAGGTATTTGGAAGGGCAATGGCCAGTTTTCTAAACATGGCAAAAAAAAAAAAATAATGACAGCTTAGGGATCATGCGACATTTTGACGTATGGCTCCTATTTGACCCATGGGTTTCAGGGTATCTGCACAAAGTTAAGGCCACTCAACATCACTGACTGGCTACATGCCTAGCAGATAAAACATTTCTCTGTATAAAAAAATTCATACGGAGCTTCACCTCAGCCTGGGTCAAGGGGCAGCAGAGTCCTTCTCTGTGGCCCAGAATATCTAGAGCCTGTGGGTTCTCCATGAATCACCTGGGGCCCAGGTTCCCTGGATGAAACACGTACACTATGAGGGTTTTAATGTTGCCTGCAGTCATTATGACCTTGTAAGCCTAGGAGTATGTAGTTAGGAATCACAGAAATACCAAGTAAAATGCCTGGAAGGGATTTGAGGGATCGTTCGGTCCAGTGCCTTCACTTTATAGGTAAAGAGGATGAGGTCCAGGGAGGAGAAGTGACACGCTCAGCCAAGGGCTACGTCTGAGCAGTTAGACTCGAATTTGACTTCTAATCCTGTGGGCTTTCTAAAATAAGGAGGGCTGTCACCCAGTTCTTTGTAGGAGAGCACAAGATTGTTATTTTCCATATTACACGTTTTACTTAGCAATCATTTTCTGTGGTCTTTCATCAGGTCTGTCTATCGGCACGTCCATCCGTCCAGCAAAGACACAGATATACGCCACCAAGAGCCAAATACATCATAGAAAGTGCTAGTGTAAACGAGGCATACTTTGAGAGGCCAAACTGAGTTTTCAATTTGGACACCCCCTAGCCTACTTCCGCAATTCTGAGCTGGCTCTCACACGAACTTTGTTATAAGTGGATGCAGACATAAATTGACTGGGCCACTAATTCATCCAGTTGAGGCCCCTGCACTGCCTCACAGATATAGGAGCCATGCATTTTAGGAAGGGAGAGAGGAGAAAAGGAGGAGAGACAGAAGAAAAACAAAGGAGAAAATGACAAATGTGAAAAGAAAGGAGGCACACGAACTCTCTGGTCTACCCAGAATAAAAGGAGCCACTAGCCAAAAGTTTCTCAGTACCCCCACCCCAGCGCCTCTCTTACATTTCAAGCTCTGGAATAAGAAGTTTTGCTTTCTCATTTTTCCACCCAAAATAAAACTCAAACCTCTCACATCCTCATTTTTTCATGTCCAGCTCAGATCGTAGAAGCAGCATCTTCCACACCCACCCTCGTGTCATGTCTGGCCCACTCCCCTACAGCCTCGAGAGTCACAAGAAGTTCTGAAATTCGCTCAGTTGCAAATATATTTTACCACTTTCTTTGCAGCTCCCACACCTTCTTGAATTTTGAAAGCCACAGTAGCATGAACCAGGAGAGGAGCTGCTCCTCTCTCCAGGCAGCTGTTGTAAGGTGATGTCACAGCACCCAAGGCCTGTTGAGCAGAACCTGGCAATAAGCGACGCTTCTATTCGCCCACCATCTTACCTGTTAGGTATGCATCAGAGCGACCATTCCTGATTTCAAAGTCAGGCCCTCTTGCCTACATTATTAAGGTGCAAAGACATTATTGGAGATGAGCTGTAAGTTTATATGTATGGATTTATCTCTGTGCTTCTTATTTTTTCGGCTTCAGAGTTCCCTCATCCTCAGCTGTCCACTTGGACCCAACGTGGTGCCATCAGCCTACAATATTGTGATTTATAAGAAATATATGTGTGTGTGTGTGTGTGTGTGTGTGTGTATTTGGTCACTCAGATAACCAAAATACCTTTATCAGATATATTTGGTCTTCTTCCACAGTTTCTGGATCCCAGTTCCTTGGAATTTCATGAGGAGCAATGGGGGCTGGTTTCATTATGATAGTTGGTCTCTTGTCCTCAGATCCTGAAACCACTCCATAGCCAAAAAGGTCAACTGGGTGTCTTGATGTTCATACCACGCTCCTTTCCACAACCAACCCGGTTTATGTTAATGAAGGTGACTTTTGCAAAACACCTAAGGATGGGACTGGTTGCCAGAGAACCAACCATTAACAGAATGTTGGACATTTCAGTCCCACCCCCTGATTTCTAGGGAGGGGGGAGGGGGTGATGGTTGGATCAATCACCAATGGACAGTGAGTTCATCAATCATGCCTATAGAATTAAGCCTTTATAAAAACCCCAAAATAGGGGACTTAGAGGGCTTCCAGGTTGGTGAACACATAAAGATTTGGGGAGAATGGCATGCTTTGAGAGTATGACAGCTGCGTGCCTCCCCCACATACCTTGCCCTTTGCTTCTCTTCCATCTGGCTGTTCCTGAATAATAGCCTTTTATAATAAACAGGTCATCCAGTAAGTAAATTGTTTCTCTGAGTCCTGTGAGCCGCTCTAGAAAATTAATTGAACCTGAAGAGGAAGTCCTGGGAACCTCTGATTTATAGCCAGTTGATCAGAAGCACAGGTGACAACCTGGGCTTGTGACAGGCATCCGAAGTGAGGTGAAGGTGATGCAGTCTCAAGGGACTAAACCCTTAGCCTATGGAGTCTGCAACTATCTCCAGGTAGCGTTTTTCAGTCTTGAGTTGAATTGTAGGATGTCCTGTTGGTGTGGAGAATTGCTTGTTGCTGTGGGAAAGCCTACACATAAGCCTAAGTGCGCGTGCACACACACACGCACACACACACACATACACAGTGAACTTGGGTCCAGAAACCCTTTCACAGCTCTAACCTAAGGTGCCACATGACGTGGCCTTCTTTTTATTTTTTTTTTAATTTTATTTATTTACTTTGAGAGAAAGGGAGAGAGAAGAGAGAGCCAGCAGGGGAGGGGTTGAGAAACAAGGAGAGAATCCCAAACAGCCTCTGCACTATCAGCACGGAGCATGATGTGGGACTTGAACTCATGAACTATGAGATCATGACCTGAGCCAAAATCTAGAGTCAGATGCTTAACCAAGTGTGTCACCCAGGTGCCATTCAACATGGCTTTCTAAACATGACAAGTCCCCATGCCCTGATATCAGAGGTTCCCAGGCCTTACGCCTCTACTTAGATGGGTCTCCCTTTAAGTTCGTATTTCACCATTCCGCAGCTTTTCCTCTGCTTATATCTCACTTCTCCCAGGTCCCCCTTCCATCCCATTTAATTCCTCGAGCATCTACTGGGGTCAGACACTGGAAAAGCACGTCGGGGGTTGCAAAAAAAAAGTATAAGACGTTGTCTCTATATCCTCAGAGAGCTTCCAATCTAGTAGTAGGACGCAGATCAGCACAGAAATCATTGCAAAGCAAGAATGTGACCATTGCCTTCTATAAAAGGGTATGTAATCAGATAGGAAGGAGAATCATACTGGTTTGCATGGAGGGAGGTGACATTTGAGGTGGGTCCGATGGAATGTGTAGGACGTGGAGTTGGTAGGGAGGCATCTACGGTGGCAAAGACAGTGAGGTAAGAGTGTGTGTGTGTGTGTGTGTGTGTGTGTGTGTGTGTGTGTGTCGGAAGTGTCCTATGGAGTGATTTCTCACACCTGCTCCGTCAAGTAGGGCTCTACAGGCTGCAAGTAACAGAAAAACCAATTAAAACTTGTCTACTAATAAGGACATTTATTATTCCCCATATCAAATAAATGGTGCCAAAGTTGGTTAATTTAGCAGCTCAGTGATGTCTGGGCTTTGTGTCAGCTTCTCTGCAATTTTCTTGGAATCCCCTCTCAGATCTGAAAAATGGCTCCAGAAGCTCTTAGCATCATATCCTCACGCAATAAAGTTCAAAGGCTAAAGGGGCTTGTCACTGTCTGCAATTCTTTTTACAAGTGTGAAAAACATCCCCAGGAGCCACAGTAGACTTCTCATCATTGACCAGGACATCGTCCCTTATCCATACCTTCCTTGACTGATCACTAGCAGTGGAAAATGGGATTGACTTAAACAAATCAAAATTCGCCCCTATGACCTCGGAAAGAAGTGTTAGGCTGCCAGAGACTAGAAGAAAATGAGCGTTTAAAATAGCAAAAAATAGGGACTTTCTGCCCCTTTGTGTTTGTTTTCTCTCATTTTTGTAAGTCTTTACACAGACAATTCTTTTTAAAAATTTTCCTTTAATGTTTATTTATTTTTGAAAGAAGCTGAGAGAGACAGAGTGAAAGTGGGGGAGGGGGAGAGAGAGACACAGACAGACAGACAGACAGAATCCAAAGCAGGCTCCAAGATCCAAGCTGTCAGCACAGAGCCCACCACGGGGCTCGAACTCAGGAACCATGAGATCACGACCTGAACAGAAGTTGGACGCTTAACCAACTGAGCCACCCAGGCACTCCTGCACAGCCCATTTTCTCTACCTAGGATGCCGTGCTGACACTTCACCTTCTTGCCAGGAGCTCCCAGAGTGTTCTATAAGGCCCTAACCACATTGAATTATAACAGTTTTTTGATTGCTTGTCAACTCCACTCAACTGTGAGCATGTTGAGCGTAGGGACCGTTTCTTATCTACTTTGTATGCCTAGCGAAGAGCCCGGCCTACAGGAGATGTTCAGTGTATGTTGAACTGAATAAAGGTTTGGTGAGTAAATGAATGGATGCGTGGAGTAAATGAGGCTAAGTGATTTAGGTGGAGGGAGGTACCATTTGAGGTTGGTCATGTAGGTGGTTTGGCACTTCTTCCTTCCCTTGTCTCGGCGATTAACCATTGCCCGAGCTCCACAGCAGATGATTGGGCAGCTAGTGCCTGGCCGTTCAGCACTACCTTTAATAAGCTTGTGTGACAGAGACAGGTAAGCAATGTCCAGGCTGTAACTTGCTAGAATGTGAGTAAGCGAAGCCACGAGGGGGAAGTGGGGGGAAAGAGGAAGTCCTCCCTGGAGAAATTGATGGGATATTCTTGGCTATTTAATGGAATCTCAGAGGTACTATCCTATATCTTCGTCCTCACCCTTGCTTTGATAACTCACAGCTTTTAATTTCAGGTGAGAGCACATAATGAATTGATCACAGCTACAGACCTAATGAGGTTGAGTGTCTTTGTGTTGATAAAAGCTTCCTGTTCCTCTCCATAAGCCATGGCCAAGTATGTATAGCCAATAGAGCCAGTTGAAGAGTTTATCAAATTCACATTTTCGTCCTAACTAGACAGATTGCAGGCAGTGGGGCTATCACGTGCCCCCCCCCGCTCCCCCCACCAAATAAGACCCAAGCTGGAGGCATCATGGGGTCTTCAGGGAGGGAGCCTCAGTAGCTTCATCCTGAGCTGTGTGGTGTGTCCTTGTCCCCATGACCAATCGCAATTCCCTCCGTTACGAATTCGGAGGAAAAGCATAATGTAAGGAGGCCATAGGCACAACTCCTCCTCTGTCCCCTTTTGTGTTAGATGCCTTCAGTGTCCAACGAGTAAAGCTAAGGTTATATCTGGAGGACTAGTGTCCAAAGGAGGTTAGGAGTGCAAGCTTGGGAGCCAGAAGGACTCGAGTTTGAATCCTGAGTCTGCCATTTATGAACTTATGATCTTGGGCAAGGTACTTCCTAGATCTCTCTGGGTCTGCCTTTGTTGCTTTGTATGATGAGGATAATATGAGCACTGTCCTGATAGGGCTGCTGTGATGAACAAAAGCCATTATGTGTCGAGAGCCAAACGGAAGGTGCCTGTTACAGAGTTGCGTTCAATAAATATCACCTTTTATTTATTTACTTTTGTTATTCTCATAATAAAAAAAAAAAAAAAAAGAAGGCCTGGGTTATTTGTGGAAGCAAGGGGAATGAAAAAAGAGGCTTCTTGGGGAAAAAAAAATGAATGATTTTATTCCACACAGAGCTACATGAATTCTGTCCTCAAGGAACGTCCTCCCAGGAAGAGGAACAAAACAAAGGTACCACCAGAGAGTGAGGCTGATTTGTTTTGAAAGAATCTTGCGATCGGAAAAGAAAACCAAATCTGCTCCATGAAATTGAGCTACAGATAATAAAAGTGTCAACGTGGGACAGTGGTCAGAATACTGGCTCCGCGGGAAAAAAAAAATTCATCATAGTTCAGAAAAATATATATTCGGGCACCTTGTCAGTCCACATCTCGTCCCTCTCTGTGTCACCCTGGCAGCGGATCTGCTTTGTTTACTGATAACAAAAAGAGAAAAGAAAAGAAGAAAGTTCATATCATCCCCAGCTGATCGCCATGGGGCCAATATCGCCCGTCCATGGAAAACCACACCAGCGCTCGTGCGTCATCAGCTGAATCGACAACTGCGTGCAGACTTTATCGTCCCTTCCGGCCCCTTGCATGAGGGGCAGGGTGAGGCAGAGGGGACTCTTCCCGTTTGGAGGGGGAGCTCGCCGGTCTCCCTAAACCATCCCTCTTCCCTAGAATTACAGGTGTCCCTGTAAGCCTGGCCGCAGGAGAGGTGACAGATCTACGGAGAGGGGCAGCATGATGGAACAGCCCAACCAGTTGAGAGCCCATCTGGGTGAATGTGGGTTTAAAAAGTTGACCTTGGTGCCCGTGTGACCTAGCACAGGGCCTGACTTCTAGTAAGTTCTCAAGGCACCCTCAATGCACTAATGGAATAGAACCGAAGCAGAGGATAGAGGAACGAAAGGGGCAGGGTATGTTTCTTCTGGACCTTTCTGACACCTCTAAGGAAAACAGTTCTCAGTCTTCGAATATGCAAATGACCGGTCTCCATGGAGGAGAACAGAATCTCCTATGAGTGAGGCCTAGGCATCTGTATTTTTTTAAAGCTCCACCCCTCAGCCCACCCCCCCCCCCAAAAAAAAAATGTGCCGCATAGCCAGGATTGAGACCCGCAGGAGTCAGTCATTGAATTGCACTCAGCAACCAAAGGCTCATTTGGAGTTAGATAGGGACAAGGCAGACATAAGGAGGGAAATGGTATTCTTGTAATGATTAGCTGTTTTCCTTGTGGGTTTTGTTTGACTTGTAAGAGCAAATGGGTCCTGAATATTTCACAGTAATCAGGAATGAACTAATCACTAACAGAGTCTTAATCCAGACACGCCGCATTGCCATTGGCCGTAGAAGCCTCTTTGACAACCTGACCTAACAGAGGAGACATGGGGTACAACCACAGTCCCATGAATTAAAGACCCTGGACTGGGGAGGGAGAAGGTTGCATCTGTCATGTGCCCACCAACACTGCATTTCTAGAATTTATGTGCAGAAATCCCTATCCCATTTCAGGCTGATCTCCTACCCCAGGCTCCAGTGGGATTCTTATTCCTGGTGTATTGCTTTCCGAGGGCTGACCGAGCCTAGAAAACAAGCCTGGTAGGGTTCTCCCTCCATGACCCAGAGCTCAGTTAGTTGGCTCAGGGTTGGCAAACTTTTCTCCAGAAAAGGCCAGAGAGTAAATAATTGGGGCTGTAAATAATCACATCGCTGTTGTGATTGCTCTACTCTGCCAGTGAAATTTGAATTGTATACAATTTTTTTTTTTAATTTTAGAGAGATTGAGAGAGTGCGTGAGTGGGGGAAAGGGGCAGAGAGAAAGACAGAGAGAGAGAGAAACAGGCAGCAACCCAGACTCAGCCCAGAGACTGTAGTTTGTTGAATCCACATTAGCTAAGGGGATGTTGCCAGAGCTGGAGAAGGGCCCTGACTGGCCTGTGTCCTCAGGTGGGTAGGGACAGAAGAAATACAAAGACAACTCATCCCAGGCGATGACACAGGCTAAGTCAGCTCAAAAAGTCACTGAGGAACGTTCAGGAGGGACTCCCCAGATCCAGTTTCCATACTGAGACTTGCATTCCTACAGAAGAAGGGAGGCATGCAGATGGGTGGAGGTTGAGGGAGATGAACAACAGCTTTAAATTTTTAACTGGTGCTCGCGAGTATGGGATTAGCATCTGGCAAACCCCAGAAAGGGCTCCCGATTATGCTAGCTGAAACCTACTCACATGGTAATGCTTTTTTAGGATATTAAAGGAGAGGCAACATGCAGGAAGGAAAAATGCTTAGGAAGAGGAGAACAATTAGTTTCTATTCTGCAATCAATTCACCATTTGAGGGACAGATGGGCAGACGGAGACAGAGCGAGAGACAGAGAGAAGCATTTGCTCTCTCCCTCTCTGTCTCCAAATAAATAAACGTTTTTAGAAAAGTAAAGGACACTTCCTCCTTCACTTGTAGCCCTGGTGCCTTGTCTGGAGGCATCCTATTCTGCTCTCTTGCTTCCTGGGTTGTCATGAGGGCCGCCCCTTAGGGTTATGCCGATTGTTCCCTCCCCCAGGACACCCAACTGAGGCAGGAAGGGACGGCTGGAATCCAGCTTGCCTTCTGCTTACCAAAGTGTGCTCCGTCAGGGTTGTGTCTGATCCCCCCTACCCCCATCGTCACTCTCATGAAGGGCCACTGTTCTCTCCGCACAAACATGGTCAACAAACAGTATGGACAAGCGACTACGGCCACCTAGATGGGCACCTTTTCTGGTTGACTCAGAGATACTATATAGGCTTGTGTTGGCACAGGGGGTCCTCTTCAGGACTCTTGCCCCAAGACAGGGTAATGAAAGCAAACTAGAGGCCTTCTCCAGAAACGAGAGAGATGTGGGAAGGCCTGAGGCCAGTGAGAAGACAAATGTGGTTGGGTGCTCATCACTCGCCAGAGGTACCTAATGTCTAAAGACTTAATGTCATAAGTCTTTTAGCGATAGGCTGAAACTACCTGTCCTGAAGAACACCCTAACTTCTCTCTCTGGTTCTGGGGGTCACTAGGGTTTGAAACACGTCCATTTCGGACCACAGGCTAGCAGAGTTTGGATTCTAGTACTGAGACTCAGGTACCCAGCTTGCTGAGCCTGGGCATCAAAGGCGCACACAGCACTCTGACACCTGAAACGGCATGATTATTGGAGTCCGGAGCCCCTAGAGTGTATGGTTTCTGCTCAGCTTTCCTTCCCCCGAGGTCTTGGGTTTCCTTCATTTTAATCCAATTAAAGAAAAGAAAAATCAGTAAGTTTTTAGCACTAGTGGAAAAGGGCTCCATTGACAGCAGCTTAATCATTGCGCTAAGTGAGGTTAATTTCCACCCTTGGTCTTTAATAGGCCGGGTACTGGAGATGAATTTTTCAGCTGATGCCACACTCAGGTCACCTGGCCGCCCATTTTAATCAGAAGGCTTCCCCAGCTCTGATTTTTATGTTTCTAACCACTCACCAGTGTTCTTCTCTGGAGGCCGACATCACGTGAATTGCGGGACAGATTCCTCCTGCGTTGAGTTGGCGTAAGAAGATCCAGCCTGGTCTCAGTCTGCTTCTTCCTCACCCCCACCTCTAAACACATATCGTTTCTTCTTCGTAGACTCTGCCATCCACTTGTAGAACATGGTGTTTGAAAAGTCATGTGTCCTTCCTTCCCTCCAGACCGTCTAGGACTGGGGGGAGGTGGTCACTGCAGCATCCTCTAATCTGAAGATGCTGGGAGATCAAAGAAGCAAGGGGAGATCAACACAAATTAAAACCAAATTAAAAATGATACCAAAGGCCAGAGCATGTAGACGAGAATCCATTAACTGCCGATTTATGGTTTCGTGACCCATGATTGCTTGCTGGGTGATAGAAGTGAGCATGAAATCTGTTAGTTTCTAGGTATGTTTGGAGAAGCCCACACAGCTCTGGGAAATATTTCTCATTTAGGCCAGATTAAAATCTTTCCGAGCGGCCTTTCTGGATTGAAGAACGTTCTGCCAATCTTCTCCAAGGGAGGTAGCACCGTGAAAGGCAGGGCTGATGCAACCTGGCTTCTTGAAACATCACGTGCCACTCCTGGATGACGTCCCTAGGCATAGCGGGGAGACTGACCATATGTCAGGCAGGCCCACGTTTATTCTAGTGGATTCCTAAACTGTATTACAGAACCAGGGTTTAGTCAGAGGCTAAGAATTGAGCACAGTGATGGCTCAGACAAACTTACGTTGTTAGCCTCTCTGGGTTCATTGCCTCCGTAGAGCAGCCGCAGGCAGAAATTCCTGGATTTGCCCAAACCAGAGGCCATAGTTCATCCGTTCATGTTTCCGGTGCTGTCTCGGGAAGACATCACACTAGAGTGGAAGAAATATTTGGCCTTGGTCCAAAGAGACAACACGGGCAATAATCTAGCCCAGAAGCCAGAAGGAATTCGGTACTCTTCCATTCTCCTGATCTTTTTCCTTCCAGTTATTTCAGAGTGCAGTAGGCTCTGGACCCAAGTGGATTTCTAGGCTGACAGACAGATACGGCAGACATTCATGCTGCCTTATCTCTGTAAGGGGCAGGTATCTCCTAGCTTCTGCTTCACGCTCCCCACCAGGATCGAAGGAGAGATTATCCTTCATATGGGAGTGTCAGAGCAAACGAGGCCTCGTCTGGGGAGCCTCAGGCTTCGTTGGCACTCCTGTCATGGATTCTGCTATTTCACAGCAACAGGGACACTTGTAGGCTGCCTTCTTCCAACCCTAACTTCCTTCCAAGCTATCGTAACCTGTCTCTCATCGTCTGCCCTGCTGCGCAGGTCCTGCTTTTGATCAAATTCCACCTCCTTTTCCTCCCTACCGTCATCAAAATGGATCATTCGTTACTTTCCTCAGCTTATTTTTTCTTTGCACGGATCATAGATCTTGCTTATGTCATACATCCTTTAATTACAGATTTGTTTATAAACAGAGCTCGTCTTAAGAGCCCCATAAAGCGAGGACTGCCTCTGACGGATCCTTATACCTTTATAAACGTCGAGGCTGTGGCTTGATTGTAGGAAGAGTCTGTAAAAGTAAGTCGTGTCGAAATTAATAAATTGGATTACATTCACTTAAGGCCCTCAGGTGCCTGTGTTGGAGAAGGTGTGTTATTGCCTTTAGTCAAACCACAGGCATTTATTAAGGCCTTCCCTCCTAGACCCCGTGGGAATTACAAAGAAAGGCTCCACTCATACAGCCTCTCCAGTGCTTTGACTATTTATGTATTTACAGTTTTCTCTAAACTATTTGGTGGTAACTCTCTGAAGAATGAGAAATTATATTTTCCTGAGGGCCCACTGAGTACTCATCGCAGGGACTGCGTATACATCCTTTCAGTCAAGCTCACCACAATAAGATTGATGGTTTTAACCCATTTGTACAGCTGAAAAGATCAAGGTTGGGGTATGTTATGTATTTTGTGTGAAGTCAGGCAGCTAGAAAGTAGCAGATCTGGGATTCAAGCCTAGTTCTCTCCGACTCCGAGAGCTAAGCCCTTCTCACCATACTCTCTTGCCCCTCAGTGACCCTACCTTATTTATCTTTGTGTATCAAGACCCTAGCCTTACACATCGTAGGTACAAACCAAATGATTGATGAATGAATGAAAATCCAGTCCCTCAACTCAAAGAATTTATTTACAATCTAGCTGCAGAGTCAATACACAGAGGGGCTGAAAAATAAATAACAATTCAAAAGATATATAACAGTCCAGTACAACAATACAAAAACTGTCATAAGACTGTATAAGATTAATTGCCAAATGAATGACGCAGATAGTAAGTGCTGTAGGGCTAGAATGATCTGGCAAAGCCTCACAGAGAAAGACGTTTTAAGTACAACTTTAAGATTTATGAAGTGCCTATTCTGGAGAAAGCCTTAGATGCGATGATCAACAAAACTCAACCCCCGATCTCCAAGTGCTTTGAGCATAGACGGGGAAGGCCAGGAGGGAGGGAAGGATAAAATACTTTCAAAATGGTTTGGAAACCAGACAGGGCCACTGATAGACGGGGAAGAAGAGGAAAGAGCTGTCCAACCACCTTCCCTTGTTTTTCTTTGCCTGTGCTCTCCTAAAAGACTGTAGTAGAGCCTTGCTACCCAACGTTTGGCTTAGGGACCAGCAGAATCAGCCTCATTTGGAAAATGCCTAGAAGTGCAAATTCTTCAGACCAAACCAGGCCTAAGGAACTAGAATCTGCATTTTAACAAGATCCGGAGGGGGTCACGTGTTCATCGAAGTCTGAGAAGTGCTCATCTAGGGTGCAGAGCATTTAAACAGCTGGCACAGCCATGACCCTCCCCAGCTGTGCCCCCTGCCCCACTCCACGTTTGCACGGTTCTCCTGGAGGTGACTTAGTGCAGCATTTAAGTCTTGCTGTCTGTTCTTCCACCAGTGTTGATGGATAACTTCTCCCTCTTCACCTGCGCTAGATCCCCTCCCCCAAATCCCTGACTTTCTCACCCCTGCATTTCACTTGTTGCTCCATTCCCTTCTATTCCAATAGCCCGATTAGAAGAATTGCCCTTGCCACTCAGTCCCCTCAAATGTCAAATTCTCTCTGGCACTGCTGGACGTGTTAAGGAGAAGGAATTATCTTTGTGGTTAAATATAGACGGTGACTCTCTCCCCCCCCCCCACACCCACCCCAATCCCCTTGAGTCAGAATCAGCAGCAAGGGGAACAGAACAGAGAGAATGTTTTGCTTCTTCAGATGGGAAGGTATTGATCAGCTGGAGAAGAGAAACAAAACAAAATATAAAAACAGGAGAGAAAGCAAAGGCATTCAAGTCTCAGATGCAGCTGGTCTGGATACAAAGGGTCTGTCTCACTAGATGTGGATTTCACCTTCAAGTACAAAATGCAAAATGTGAGAGAGAAGATCTGAGAAGCCGAAGGAAGCACTGAATACTTGGCCGTTGCAATAGGAGACGTATGAGCTGTGATGACTGAAAATCAACTCAATAGTTTTCTGAAGTAATTTGAATACAAGGAGAAAATGTTCCAGCCAGATCAGAAGTCAGAGCTGTGCACCACAGACAGCCTGATGCAAAAATGAGGCTACCTTGTGGAGAGAAAGGGCAGTGAAGGGGAAAGAGTAAGAGTCTCCCCCCCTCGGTGTCTCAGAAAGTGTACCATGAGTTTTGCGGGTGCTTCCCATGTGTTATTTCACTTAATGCTCCCACTATGAGGAAGTAATATTCATCTTATTTCATAGGTCGGCTTAAAGAGATAAGGGAAATTGCCCAATATCCATATACACACATCTATTGAAGGCATATACATCCAGCTGATCCTCAATATTCACGGATTCTGTATTTGAGAATTCGCCTCCCAGATAAAATGGATCGTAACCCCAAATCGATACTCATGGGGGTTTTACAGTCATTTGAGGACATGCATAGTGTGAGGAAAAATTAGAGTTGCCCAAAGTGCACATTCTCAGATAAGGTTGAATGAGGCGATGTCTCCCTTCACGTCTCAACTCTCATACTGTAACCAAGCGTTCTTTTCATGGTCTGTTTAGTGCCACATTTTTTATGTTTGTGCTTTTCTGTGGATGATTTCACTGTGTAAAAGGGCCCCAAGCACGATGCTAAGTGCCAGGGTTTCTAAGCGCAAAAAGGCTGTGACGTACCTTCTGGAGAAAATACGTGTGTTAGTTAGATAAGCTTCACTCAGGCATGAGTTATAGTGCTGTTGGCTGTGAGTTCAATGTGAACAAATAGCAAAATATAGTGAATTAGGTGCCTTGAAACGAAAACGCACATGATAAAGGTTAGGTGTTGGCCAGTGGTTGAAGCTGTCATGGCCAGGGGCTCACAGGAACCTAACCCTGTGAGTCCCCTAGGAACAACAGTTCTGTATTCGCTAAGCCATGTTCATGGCAACACTATAGGACATAAAAGCTGCGAATAAGGAGAGTCAACTGTATTTTTTTCCACTCTTAAGTAAAATTACACCCACGCATACACACACACGTATACATTTATCTTTAAGGAGACTCCTGGAACAGAAGACTTTGAAAAACCATTTGTGATGGGAGGCAAGACCTCTAAAGAACCTGCTCAACGACCTTTAAGAAGAAAAACTCTGAGTAAATGTCAGCTTTTGTTTCGCTGGATGAGGCTATAAATGTGGGGCCAGAGTTGAGCCATAGGCTCTGGCGGTGCTCCTTCTCTGCCCTCTCCTTCATCAGCTTCTCCCCTGAATATGTGTTGGGCATATGTTTTGAAAATTTTAGATTGAAGACGGGCTAAATCATGAGTCTGCCCTATATGCCCGCAGGTCCCTGTCCCACACGGTCCCCATGACTGTGGTTGGAAACTCAAATGGGTCACACTCTGACCCCACACTCTTTCCCCTATGTCTGCTTACCTCTGCCTTGTCGGGGAGCATTCTTCACCTTGGATTCTAGAACGCTGAGGAATAATTAGAAAGATCTTGTCACCCTTCTGTTGAACACAAGTCACTTTCCTCTGGTTCCCCGAGTGCTGTCTTCTCACCAGGTCATCCTGAAACAAAAATGGAAACATTTGGAAATTCCATGTTTCAGACAGTAACAGTGGACGTTTTCCTAAGGACTGAAAAGTATCCTACAAGCTACAAGTAGCATATGGCCACTTCTATGGCGTTTCCACATCTTATGATGAGGTATGTTTAATATCTGTATTGTTTCTCTTTTCCCTAATTTCACCACACTCATCATATCTCTGGCTACTGTTCTTTTTGTCCCGTACAACAATTTTCACTTCTTTCCATTCAGTCCCCAGCTCAGTGTGTTCTTCCACCCCAACAAAGTTTCAAAAGCACAACGTTTCAAAATCCGTGAACACCTTTGATGCTTTATTTTCCACCAACTCTCTTTAGCCTTTGACATCATTAACTATGTCCTCATTTTCTGAGCACTTGTGGAATGAGAAAATAAAACTTAGGGTAATAGAATGCTAGGGCAAAAGGGCTCCTAGAGGCCATAGACCAAACTGTTCAGTTTGCAGGGGAAGAAGTGAGTAACTTGCCAGAAATCATGGCTCCAGATGGTGGAAGGGTTCCAGTACCGACTCCCCAGTAGCATCTGGTCTTTCAGGCTGCAGCTTCTGCTATTCCAACATGGTCTCCTATCCAAACGTTATACAGGTCTGACTCCGGCCAACTCCATGATTGGCTGGGCTGGAGTACGTTCAAGGTGATAGATCTATCCTTTCTGTCATTTTACTCTCTTCTGCCTCCCCGGGGGCCTCTACCCCTCAGGCTGGCCTTTTGCTGATCATGACACCAGAGAATCAATACCAAGAAGAGAAGCAGATTGAAAGTGCCAGGCAGAATCCTTGAAAATGCCACGGTGCATTGATAAAGGTAAACTGATTAGAACTTTGCAGAGTTGAAGACCTTTGGACCTTTATTCTGTAGAGCAAAACAGTGGCTGTGCTGTAAAGGGAGGTGCATGTGGGGGTATCTCCTACTTAAGCTGTGCACTACCATTTGCCCAGATACCCCAGCCAACTTCCTGTGTCTGCTTCTAATAAGTATCGCGGGTCCTTGCACGTAGAAAGGCACACAGTAAAGGTAAAAAGACAAGACTTTTAGAACGAATAGGAAGGAAGGAAGGGAGGAAAGAAGGGAGAGGGGAAGAAGTGTCAGCTTAAGTAATCCCCACAGGTATGGCTGCTGCAGGGGTGGGGCATTCAATTCAGGGAAAACTCCCGCTCCTTATGAACAAAAACTAAGAGTCCTGGACTCCAGCTTCTACGTGTAAAGCTGCTTCTTTGTCCTGAGCCTTTGGGAGGACTCCTCATACTGATGGAAAACTGGGAGGAATCCATCATATCACATACAGTGCCCCATGAGATTCAATTCCTATAATAAGCAGCTCACTGCTCACACCATGGCTGTCTCTCTCTCTCAAAAATAAAGAAACACTGAAAAAAAAAAAGAATTTCTACAAAAGGGGGCATCTGGGTGGCTCAGTTGATTGAGTGAACAATTTCGGTTCAGGTTGTGACCTCGCAGCTCCTGGGTTCTAGCCCCACGATGGGCTCTCTGCTGACAGCTCAGAGCCTAGAGCCTGGAGCCTGCTTCAGATTCTGTGTCTCCCCCTCTCTCTCTGCCCCTCCCCTGCTCACTCTGTCTCTCCCTCTCAAAAATAAATAAGCATTAAAAAAAGAATTAATAATAAATAGCCCAAAGCTCTGGCAGGGCACAGATATAACAGAGTCAAAAGACATATCTTTGTTTCTATAAACCCCTACAGTGCCCTCAGAATTTGAAAGGAGAAACCGTGTTGAAGGGTGTTCCCTTTTTTTCTAACTCGCCAATCTTTTACTAATGGACTTTAAATATCATAACAGCCTAATCCCTGTTGTCCTTAAACTTTTTATTTCTTTTTGATTTCATTTTTAGAGGGCAGCCGAAAGCTAGCTTTTCTTCATTAAATTGAAGGGCAGAATGCAATGGGAAAATGTTTTGCTAGATGTAGAACACCCTACGAATGTTAGTCATTAATATTGTCATTTATTAACTAATGCGGATTCTCATTAGGAAGAGTTTGGTGAGTCTGTCTCCCACTTAGCCACCCTCAGCATCATGTGCTGTTAGTTTATGATGTGGAATAAGCTGGGAAGAGAGAGGAAGAAATAAACCTTCCATATGCCACACGCTATCAGATTTAAAAAAAAAAAAAAGGATCTCTATTTAAAGATTTCTTCATTCAGCAAATATTTATCTATCTTTTAAAGTGTATTTATTTATTTTGAGAGAGGGAGAGAGAGAACGCAAATGGGGGCAGGGCAGAGAGAGAGGGAGGGAGAGAGACAGAATCCCAAGCAGGCTCCGTACTGAGCCGGAGTCGGACGCTTAACTGACTGAGCCGCCCAGGCGTCCCAGCAAACATTTATTGAATAGCTATTTCTGGAAGCAACGCAGAGGTGAGTTAACTAGTCTACCCTCAAAGACCTTAGTGCATTCGAAGAAGAAGACATTTTTGAAAAAATTAAACAACAAATTTGTCGTAAAAAAAAATTGTGTTCAGTGCAATGAAGAAAAAGAGCAGGTGCCGGGGAGAATGTAACAGGAGGCCCTAGTTACACAGGGAGGGAGGTTCAAGGACGAGTAGAGTGCCTAGCGCTAGAGCATGTGCTAGATTGATATTTATTGAGTGAATGGACAAGCAGTAAATGAATTAATTAAGGGTCTCTCTGCATAAGTGATATTTAAGCTGGGAACTGAAAGTAGCATAGGAAGGAGCCGAGAAAAGAGCTTGGGACTTTTAAAGAACGGAAAAAAAGCCAGGAAGATGATGAGCCGGGAAGGTGATGTGAAGGACAGAGGCAGGGGGATGGTGGATCACACAGAGCTCCGCGGGCCACTGGCAGGATTTTGTTTTCTCTTGTTGGCATGGCTGGCCCGTGAAGCTTTCTCCCAGGAGTTAACCTAATCTGATTCGATCTCTCAAAGGATCGCTCTGGCTGTTGCTTGAAGAATGAAGGGAGGGTTGGGACCTAGGGGCCCACGTTCGGAGACCACTTAACCAGCTGTTTTAGGAGTCTCGACTAATGACCCCCATGGCGTGGCCTAGCGTGGAGGCAGCATCGATGGAAATGAGCAGACAGACTCATGAGGTCCGTTGAATTTAGAATTAAGAGACCTTCGATAATTGCTCAGGAGGTGATGGAGAGATCAGGCTGCCTGGAGAATTCTGGCTGGGGCGACTGAGTGGATGAACTGGTGGGGAACACTGAAATGGTTTGGGGTGGGTGGTGGTCATAATTTCAATCTGAGAAGAAAGGAAACATCGCGGTCAGATGAGAGCAGCATGTTGGGTCCAGGGAGTGAGATGGGCGAGCACTACTGTGCTCACCTCCTTTTTCCTCTGCGATCGGTGTTTCTCAATACATCTTTCAAAAGCACCTGTGTGGGGGGCGCCTGGGGGGCGCAGTCGGTTAAGCGTCCGACTTCAGCCAGGTCCCGATCTCGCGGTCCGTGGGTTCGAGCCCCGCGTCGGGCTCTGGGCTGACGGCTCAGAGCCTGGAGCCTGTTTCCGATTCTGTGTCTCCCTCTCTCTCTGCCCCTCGCCCGTTCATGCTCTGTCTCTCTCTGTCCCAAAAATGAATAAACTTTGAAAAAAAAAAATTTAAAAAAGCACCTGTGTGGAATGCAGTTCTACCAGCTCTGACTGGACAGTGTAGCAAGGTACATGTCTCTTCTCTGGGATCAAGGACACCTGAAAGGAGGAAGCACTCTTTTCATTTGCAGGGGTTTCGAGACTCCCCCAAAGGCCTGCGCTGTGAAATTCACTAAGCTAGGATCGGTTGTTAGCTCTTCCTTAAGCTGACCCTACTATCTCTGCACGGCATCCTCCTTTCCACGATTCTTTCACTTCTCATAACGTTTCAGAGAACCTCTCGATTAGGTGACAATAGTCATTTTTTTAAGTGTGTTAAAATACACATAACGTCCAATTAACCATTTTAACCATTGTCAAACGTACATACAGCTCAATACAGCTAGTATCAAGGGCATTCACTGTGGCACGACCGTCACCAGGGTCCGTCCCCTGAACACTTTCCGTCTTGCAACACAGAATCTCTGTCCCCGTTAAACAATAGCTCCCCATCCCCCCCCCCCACACACACACACTAATAGCGTTTTTTCACTTAGCTGTAACAATTTTAATCGTCCTGCAAAGGGAGATCTCCTGTCTTGGCTGGGACAGATTAGGCCATAGGCAGAGGAGTGGCGAACCAGCCAGCTAGGGCTTTGTCCTGGATGAGCATCAGAAGTTCCTGAATATGCCAGGTGGAAAAGAACAACGGAACTCCAAATGGGAACCAAAACGAGGAGGAGTCAGAGCCCAAGTTTTCTCCCACCATCAGGGGGCGACTTTCTGTGCCTTCCCAGGTAAAGCTTCGGCATTGCTGTGTTTTCCTGTGACCAGCTTTATCGAGATACAATCCACATAACATACAATTCACCGGTTTAAATTGTACAATTCTATGGTTTCAGTGTATTTACGGAGTTTGCAGCCTCCACCTCCCGTCAATTTTGGGACACTTTTATCACCCCCAGAAAGAAACCCTAAACCTATGAGCAGTCACACCCGACCCTCCCATCACCCACAGCCTGACTGCCTGGCCGGAGGCAACTATTAGGCTACTCTCTTTGTTTATGAACTTTATGATTTGCCTATTCGGGACACTTCGTGTCAAGGGAAGCCCACAATATGTGGCCTTTTATGACAGGCGTTTTGTTTTAACAGAGGAACGCATTGCTCTTTGGCGAGCATTTCCCTTAGTAAGCGGTGGAAAACAATAGCCCTGACCCCACATCACAGCCAGGCAAGCCGGCAGAATCGCAGTGTTGAAGGGGCTGACTGAAACGCCCCCTCCCTTGGGGTCCCCCGGGGCAGAGGATCAGGGTTTCCGAGCTCCCTATCTCATCATCCTGTCAAAAAGCATAAATGCCATCCCTTCTGTCCCCGGGGGAGTCCCTGGAGCTCAACGCTCCAGGTGATGGGAAAGCCTCGGGCCTCCAAGCATTTCAGGTCCCAATTCTCTGCCCTTTATCATCGGAGGTTATCCTGGAGGGAAGAGAGACTCAGGCTGACGCCATGAAACAGACCTTCCAGCAGGGCCAAGGGACCAAACGGCCCCCCAAACGTCTCACACGGGAACCACCAGGAAGATTCTGCCCTAAAAATATTCTTGGGCTGGCACAGGAATTCCTCGGATAGCAATTCGTTTCTTTGGGTAAATCATAAACTCGCCCTCCACGTGTTTAGCGCTTCAGTTTACCAAGCACTTGGGCACATATTGCCTTTGCAATATCTTTCATTCTATTAGTTTTGATAGATCACTATCCATCTGTTTCCTTGTACCGAGATTGTTGAAGACGAGGGGCTTGGCCTCATTGGCGCTCCCAGAACACTTTCCGCTTGCCTCTATTACAGCACTTAGCACCTTTTATTATAGCTATTTGTTTACACAGTTTACTTGCCCCGTTGGGTTGTGAGCTACCACAGAGTGGAAGCTTCCAGACCCGGCACACTGCAGGACACATAGTGGGCGGACAGTAACAAATGGTCGTGCTCCCAGCCCCCCTCACGGGAAGAAACCCAGGCCTTACGCCTGTAAAGACATCAAGGGATTGACCGAAGAACTTGTTAGCTTCGGACTCAGGGCTTTCCGCTTTGCAGAAGTGCTTATAACGGGCCTATGTTTGCAATTTACAAAGGGCATTCACATACATTGTCTCAAGTGACCTTCATAATAGCCTTGTAACAGAGGTACACCATCTTGGAGCGTTAACAAATAAGGAAACGGTCTCGGGGATGTCAGGCAATTTACTGGGCAAACCAGCCTGAAGCGAGGGCTTGGCAGAACTGGATTTAAATGCTAGTTCCGTCCCTTCTTGCTGGTGATTTAACCGAGCCGTGGTGACTTCATGTCTAAAATGGGAATTGTAAACCCTGCCTTGTTGAAGTTTCCAAGATTTATAGATAATGTAAATACATCGCTTGGCTTATAGTGAGCCCTGAATGAGTGGCGACTACTATTGTGGCTAGTTGGAAGTTGGAAGCTAAAAGTTACAGCTGCATTTTTTAAAGCAGCCCTCTGGGGGTGCAGTGCCTTCTTTTAAGGTAGAAATACCCAGGGATGGGTAACAGTTTAAGACTGGAGCATCAGAGCAGAAGGTATCAGTCCAGTATTGGGGAGACGATACCAGTGTTACAGAAGGGAATCTGGGAGCTGCAGGGGGACAAAGGTAAACGTTACTGACCTCACCATTCTCTTTTCAACGTAGTTTTAGGGCGCAGGGAGCGGGGAGGCAGGCCAGCTAGAGTATCCTGACGCTGTACTGCACAGCCTACGACCCCCTATAAATCCTTTAGGAGAGTGACATAGAACCTTGACACATGGCCTCGGCCATCGTCGTGCCCCAATGCCTTCCTTTCTCTGTTCCCCTCTGTTCCTCGGGGGGAGAACATTTGGCAAATTTCCACACTCCCTGGAGGCCGGGTGAGCGGCTTTCCAGATTGGTTATGAATCAGAGAAGCATGTGCATTTGTTTGACTTTGATGTGTCAACACTTGTCTGCATATGTCTCCTTTTGCAATGTTTGGAAAGCGAGGGTCTAGAAGATGAAGTGTTACCTCTTGCCTTGGCCACACTTGGATTGAATAGCCTAGTCACTCTGAATTCATTTGGTGTTTATGGGAATATCATATGTAGTTCTGTCGACATTCCCTAACCATTATAATGCAGTTACCGTAGATAATGCTCTCCTAGTGCAATATGTTATCGCCATTTTAACAACCTGACATACGATCGGCTCCTATTATCACTTAAATGAATCCATTAAGCAGCTAGAGGCTTCCAGGAGTCGGATATGAGAGCGTCAAATGGGCAAACCTGTGCCACTTCCAACAGGGCCGACCTCATCAGCTGGAGGAAAGACTCGTTCCACCCGAGGGTCACCCAGCCAGCTCGCCCAAGGACTTGGGAAACCGTGCCCTTCAGAAGCTGAGTTAGTCCCCAGGCCCCGAGCTAGGAGAGAAACTCCCACCTTATTACACCCTTCTTTAATGTACAAAAGAAATGTTGGTGCCTAACAGCAAGGCAATGAGATGTAATCAAATTCACAATTCTGACTACAGAGCTGAGTAGTTTAGGTCTGAGGGAGGCAGCAAATTATACAGAGACATGAAATTGTGCCTGAAATTACCACTTGCCTGCGGGGTTTGATTTGAAGGATAATAATAGTGTCGACTAACATTTGTAAAATGTATGAGGTTTACAAACCCTTATCACATACGCTGTGGTTTATTTGCTCCTCAAAAGCACCCAATCATGTAAAAACTGTTATCCCCATTTTACAGATGAGGAAAGGGAGTTTTCCCTCAAGTCACAGGATTATATGAGGAGTAAACAAAATAACGGATGTAAAATGTGCTTCGGTAAGCACTCTCCATACATTCTCTTATGCCGAGATAGTCCTCAATGGAAAGGGTCCTCCATCCAAAATTCTCTCTCCGTCTACCCTGAACTTGATCCCAAACCCCCACCATTCAGTCAACGGTCTGATTGGTATTGGATCCCTGTGACAGGTGCATCATAGGAGTCTGGCACCTTGAGTCCGTTTTTATAAACTGACCAGTGATGGGAAGAGCCAGGAACTCAGGGACCAAAAGTATTTGATATAATTAAAAAATTAAATGTCACGATGAATGGAGTTTCGGTTACTATGATGAACCACCAAATTAATTTTACAGGAAGTGCCCCTTAGACCACAAAACAGTGAGAAATCCCAGCACTCTGAGAGGTTTGAGTCAGGAGAGAGTCTGAATTTCAAAATTAAACAAGGGAGGGGTGCCTGGGTGGCTCAGTTGGTTGAGGTCCGACCTCGGCTCAGGTCATGATCTCACGGTCTTTGAGTACCAGCCCCGCGTTGGGCTCTGTGCTGATGGCTCAGAGCCTGAAGCCTGCTTCCGATTCTGTGTCTCCCTCTCTCTCTGACCCTTCCCCGTTCATGCTCTGTCTCTCTCTCTCTCTCTGTCAAAAATAAACATTAAAAAAAAATAAAATTAAACAAAGGAAAGTCTGTCCTCAGTGGGGATAGCATAGACTTTTTTTTTTTTTTTTTTTTGAAAGACCATTTTTTAGAATAGTTTCAGGTCCACAGCAAAACTGGGAGGCAGGTTCAGATATTTCCTTTATACCTTCCCCCCCCCCCCCCCCAACACACACACAGCATGGACTTTAAGTGCCAGCTTCCAGGACTCAGGGTAAGATAGAGCATGAAGCTCTCATGGGTAAGAAGGAAGGAAGAGAAGAAGGAACCCAAAGACACAGAGGTGGTTCTGCCTGGCCAAAGCCTAGAGCAGATAATCCCAAGACAGGGGAGCCATAGAGCCCGGAGGAGAGTGGGGCTCCTGGGGGAGCAGGGACCCACTCTCTGTACACTGTGTAAGCCTTCCTGATGCCAGCTGGGGCTCCAGCCTCCTCAAAGCTTTGGGTGATTATGCCTCGAACCATTCAATTCCAAGGTTGAATGCTTCCCTCTAGCCCTCTGCATTCTGGGCAGCCATTCTTGGTTTTGTCTCTTGCTTGGAGTTCAATATCATCCTATTCACTTGTTTTTATTTTCTTTTCTTTTCTTTCTTTTCTTTTCTTTTTTTATTCTCTTTGAGGATCTGTGGGATCATACAGGGGGTGGAGGTGGGGTCACGGTTCAGAGTGGTTCCTGCTCTACTTTCTCTCCTTATCTCATCGCTGAACCCCTCATGCCCTTTACCCCACTGCCCTTAGAAACTCACGGGTGCCTTGGGTGGCTCAGTCAGTTAAGTGTCCAACTCTTGATTTCAGCTCAGGTCATGATCTCATGGTCCTGAGATCGAGCCCTGAGTTGGGCTCCATGCTGACGGTGTGGAACTTGCTTAGGATTCTCTCTCTCCCTCTCTCTCTCTCTCTCTGCCCTTCTCCTGCTCTCTATCTCTCGAAAGAAAGAAAGAAAGAAAGAAAGAAAGAAAGAGGAAAGGAAAGAAAAAAAAAAAAAAAGAAACACGGAATCAATGTGTGACCCTTCCCACAGCACACAGACCCCTCTGCTTCCCTCCTGGGACCAGCCCTGTCAAGTCAGTTTCCCTTTTGTAGCCCCGAACTAACTGTTCCCAACCTTGGCCGCCCCTGTCTTGGGGAATCCTGGTGGATTTATATTCTCCATCTCATCTCGGCCATTTTTATGTGCTTTTTAATTTTCCTTCTGTAACTCTGTATTTCTTGCAGGGCCAGAGGGGAGAAAAGACGATGGTCAAAGGAAGTTAAAGGGCACTGCAGCAAACTAGATCTACTTCACAATCGTGTCCTGACACTAATAAGCTGTAAATGGCATTCACCTGCAGACAAATAAACGGGCGACTCTGGTCACACTGCCTTAGCTTCCAGGGGAAACAATATGCAAAATACCTAAGCATCTAGGCAGAAAGGAGCTGGCCAGCCACAGGACGCTGCAGGTCCTGGGGTGCAAGCTCTCCCTCCAGATGCTTCCATGCTATGTCCATTTTACAGCACGTCTGAATGAAGGAGTACGGGGGCATGAGCAGAGGAAAGCAAATTCAGTGCCCAGCCCTGGATTTGGGGGAGATGGGGGGAGGTGCAGTGGTGACCCCTGACAAAGGGGGACCTCTTGTGCAAAGGGAACATTCCCTGCCCAGGGGAGCAGGTCTATCACAAAGAAGCCTGGAAAGGATGTTGCCCCCTCTGCGGTTAATGGGGTAAAAAAGGGTACTTCCTCAGCTCTGCAACCTGTACCATCACATAAATTGAAACAGACAGAATTACCATTGATACAAATTAAAAACAAATAAAAAGGGTACACAGAGCTGATTCTGAGAGTTCAAACTCCATTACCCGCTGATTTACTGAGCAGTGACCTGTGATTGTGAGGGGGGGCGGTGCAGGAGGAGTGAGGAGTCTCTGCGAATCCCATCAACCCCATTGCCATGTGGCACACCAGTCAATAAGCTATTTAATTTAATGGGAAGCAGTATTGACGAGCCGGAGAAAGCAAGTCACAGAAGATCCAGCTGCACAGAGCAGATAAAGTCTTCAAACTGGCCTCACTCTCGGGGTACCCTCCTCCCCCTCAGCATCTCCTCCGGCAGAATCAGAGGAGGGATCCATGGGATTTGGGGGGCGTCGGGGCCCCAAGGGGACGGTGCATAGGAGGGATTACCAGCACCGCGAGAGGTGGGTTGCAGGGAAGATTGGGAAGAAAATGGGAAACAGATCTTTGGAACTGAGGACAATACTATAAACGAGCTTTCAGAGTGAAGGCAGCCAGGAAGGGGGGAGGCCAGCAATTCTAGAGGGAAACCCAACAGCTGCATCCCAGGAGAATGAGCCCATCTGTTTGTTTTACTCTCCCTTTTGGGGTCAGATCAGGAGAGAAACGCTCCCAGAACCAGAAGCACCCTTTGCCCTCCCACAAAATGGAAGCTGAGAAGCCAAGTAGGTCACACTCGCGTCTGGGGCTGCGGTGGGGAAGGCGAGGGAGATTTTTAGAAAGTGATGGGACAAGTAGAAAATCAGAACTGGAAAGGGCCTGGGAAAGGCGCTAGTTCGGTGTCGCCCCTCCCACCCCTCCCCGGCCCACGCACTTGGGGAGAGCAAGGCCCGGAGAAGGGGAGCGAGACCCAGAAGGTAAGGAAGGCGAACGTGAGGGAGCTGGACCCTTTCAGTCCCAGTTCGGTGCGCTGCCCACCGCTTTGCAGAGTGTAAGGGACCCAGGCGAACACGCGGGGCTTGGACCACCCCCAGCCTTCGCACATGCGGGGCTTTTAAGACAGGCGTTTAGAGAAATAAACAGAAAAGAGCTAGTTGGTAGAGTTGTCCTATAGACTGATATTTATTTTTTAAACAAACATGGAAAGAGTGCGTATTTGTGAAACAGGCATTGTTCTGAGTGTTCTGTGAACGTCAGTTCCTTTCATCTTCAAAATGACCCTGCAAGAGAGGTACTATTTTTATCTGTATTGTGACAGATGAAGGAGTTGGGGTACAGAGGCGTAGCTTTCTCAAGGCTCCTCCAGCTGGGATCTGAAGGCAGGCAGCCAGACTCTGGAGTCCATACAAAGTGCTGTGCTATTTCCAGTAATAATGATAATAATAATAATAATAACCACCATTGGTTGATTGCTTACCAAGTGCCTAGTGTGCTGTGAAACATTGTATTCTGTAAATATCAAAACAATTGCATGCCGCAGGTGTCATTACTCCCGTTTGACAAATGAGTAAACTGAGGCTCAGACTGCTGAAGAAAATCACATAAATCTCACAGCTAGGAAGTGCCAGAGCCAGGCCTCAGAGCCAGGTCTGTCCTACTACAGAGCCCGTTCTCCTACCACTCGTGGAGCTCGCCCCCTCCATGTCCCCAGCAGAAGAAGGAGGTGCTACCTGCGGCTCTCACACGACCCCCTGGCGTAACCTCATACGTCAGCTTCTCATACCGGAGTAAATTATTCACCTCGACGTGCCTCCAGACCCTTGTTTGTTGAACAGAGGCACTACCTCTTAGGACTGTTACGAAGATTGAATGATATAAAGGTATTCGTGATTAATGCTTAGCATGATCATGGTGATGAATGCATCATCACGTACAACCAGTATGTACAAGGCACGGTTCCGGGCACCGGGGGTGTAGCAGCAGAGATGGTTTCCTGGGTATACAACCTGTGTGGCTGCGTAGAGTCCTGTGTTAAGAAAGGCCTCCCACGTGGGGTTCAGGGCTCTGGTGGTGCTGACTTAAAATTCTCGGTAATTGTATCTTTGAATTTGTATGTTGCAAGCAAAGTCTGCTGGGACAACGGAGCATGCCCGAGGGCTTCGAGCCTCAGCCTCAAGTGCAGTCCTGTCTCCCAGAAACAGATGAGGGCCCACTGCTCCTCCCTGCTCTCTGGGGCTCTGAACCCACCTGGTCTCCCCCTCCCAACCCCCATCCAGCAACCAGCGCTGCCCTTGCCCCCCAGCGGGGGTCTGAGTGCATAGCTGGAGAGAGCCAGGCGTGCCCGCTGAGCATGCGGGCTGAGAGCATGACTGAGCATTCCTGCTCTGGTGTCGCAGTGCCAACATGGAACTTGGCAGGTGGCCTTCGTCCATCCCCGATCTGGGTAAAGACAGCGTCCCAGCACAAAGACTGCAATACCCTTGGGGGTTGCCTGCCCATGATGAATTAGAGTAGTGGGCCTGCGGGAAGGGGAGATGACCCGGTTCGACATTTCTGCCTCCGTGTGGCACATTGCCTCAGTCCTGCAGATGGAACCTGGCAGTCCACAGACCTCAAGTGCCTTGAGTCGCAAAGTGGTCATGTGGGCACCAGTGAGGGTCCGCACTGGCTCAGCATCTATGCCTGTGCCTGACAGAGAGCAACTTATTCAGCAAAGAAACATCACCATGAGAGTCCAAGAGAGACTGGAAAAAAAGAAAAAAAAAAAGCTTTATATTTGACCTTGAACAACATTTTTTTTCCTGCTTTTTGTTTTTTAAATTTGAGAGAGAGAGAGAAACCAAGCTAGGGAGAGGTGCACAGGGAGAGGAGAGGAGAGGGGAGGAGAGGAGAGGAGAGGGGAGGAGAGGAGAGAGAACGTTAAGGAGGCTCCATGTTCTATGTGGAGCTCAAGGTGGGGCTCCATCCCACGACCCTAGGATCATGACCTGAGCTGATATCAAGAGTCAGGCACTCAACCAACTGAGCCACGCAGGTGCCCCATCTCCTGCTTTTTGAATAAAGGGCTTGCATTTTCATTTCGTACTGGGCCCCTGTATTAATTTGCTAAGGCTTCATAACACAATATTACAAAGTTAATGGCTTAGATGACAGAAATGTATTTTTACAACCCTAGAGGCTACGAGTCCAAGATCAAGGGGCTGGCAAGATTGGTTTCTTCTGAAGCTTCTCTCCTTGATGTGGAGATGACCACCTTCTCGCTGTGCCCTCGCATGGGCACATTTCTCTGTGTGTGCACACTCCTGGTGTCTCTATGTATGTCCAAATTTTCTCTTCTTATAAGGACAGCGGTCTGATTGGGTTATGGCTCATCCTAATGGCCTCATTTTAACTTAATTACTGTTTTAAAGGCCCTATCTCCAAATCCAGTCATATTCTGAAGCACTAAAGGTTAGGGCTTCGGCATATGAATTTTGAGGAGAACACAATTCAGCCCGTAATAGCCCCTCAAATTATGTTCCTAGTGTGGTACAGAAGTGGAGAAAATATTCCATTCTCCTAGAGCTTACTTTCAGGAGCGAGGAGATCGGTAATTAAGGGGTAAATATGCAGTGTGTCAGATGGTGATAGGTGCTCTGAGGAACAATAACACAGGGTAAAAGGGACAGAGACTAATAGGGAAGGCACTTGCTGTTTTACATAAAATGACCAGGGAAAGCTTCTCCGATAACCTAACCTTTCAACAGAGACCGGAAGGAAGTCAGGAAGTGAACTGGACATACACCAAGATGGCAGGAAAAAAGGACAGAGTTATTAGAATAGAGTCTGGCACACCGTCTTATATAAATATTTATCATCATCATCATCACCATCATCATCATCATCTCCATCACCATAATACTTGTTATTACTTTCCCCGAGTCTATTCTGCTGCAGGTAATAGAGACCTAACTGTCCTCCTCAGTCTTGAATCATTCTGACCACAACTGACCAAGTTCAAGGACTCTCTATCCTGCAGCAGGTGAAGTCTGGGATTCATCTTGCTGTTGTGAGCTCCGGACCTAGTGCGCCCAGAGTGACTGAGCCCTATGAGTCCCAGGTACTAGCTGTGCCCCAACCAAGTGTCCCATTAATCCCTACTGAATGGGTTCTATATTTGTGACTAAGCTTCCAGGGCCCCAAGACTCCTCTTCGACCCTTCATTTCTCATTCCCATTCTATTTCTTCACAACACCCCTGACGTCCTTTTCTCCAGAGTACTGGTTCTTAACTTGCTGTGGGGGGGGGGGGGGTAATGTTTCCTCCCAGGGAACCTTTGGAAATGTCTGGGGACGGTTTGGGATTGACACGATTTGGGGGGGCTGCTACTGGCATTTGGTGTGTAAATCCCGCCCCCGATGGAGACAACAGCTCCCCCAGCAAAGACTCCCCCAGCCCAAGATAGCTATAGCGCCGTGGTTGAACACGCTGCCCTAGGGTTGATACGGAATGAAAATCCCTGCATTAACTGCCAAAAACAAGACAGAACAGGGGAAACAGGAGGAGAAATACAATATGAAAGATTCCCTTATTGGAATCCCAGCTGGGAATCTCACCACGCCCCAGCTCCTTATCCCTTCCCAGGATGGCTTCCTGCTGAGTCCGCCCCAGGGATGACACTGAGGTTGTCATACCAAGAAGGTCGGCCATGACAGATCGTAGTCAGATCGTATCAGTCTGTCACATACACTCCCCTTCCATTCTACACCTGCTTGGGAATTGTCCCTTGAGCACCTTACGTCGTAGAGCCCCCACAGATGTTCTTTAAATTGAATGGCACTTCCTCCTTACATGTGGCATGTCTTCCCCTCACGCTGCCTTTGGGCAGTGGGTTGTGGGCGGTGTGGTGGAGGCATAGAGCATTTTCCACTCATAGGTCAGGGGACAATGGCACAGGGGCCAGCCAGTCTCAACAGTGTCTGAGAGCTTTTGTGATCCCCACAAGGCACGTCCCAGCAACCTGAAGACTCCCTTCAGACAAACTTCTAGAGCAAACAGACAACATCCAAGAGCTGAAAGGCGTCTTCCGAAAGTCACGAGCATCTTGGGGAACTGATGAAGTAGGGTCGCTTAAAGGTGGGGTTGGGGGGTGCAGAGAGGGAAAGAGGGCATCAAAGTAGGGACAATGTGTGGTGAGTTTGAAGCCAGGTTATTATACACAAAGCCTGTCGAGTGTCTCCCTGAAGGGCAGAGGTAAACGAGAAGAAGAGAGCATACCCCCTGCTAAATATAAAGCAAAAGCGAGGGAGGGGCACCTGGGTGACTCGGTAAGTTAAGCATCTGACTCTTGATATCAGCTCAGGTCCTGATCTCGTGTTCGTGAGCTTGAGCCCCGCATCTGGCTCCACACTGACAGTGCTTAGGATTCTCTCTCTCTCCCTCTCTCTCTCTCTCTCTCTCTCTCTTTTTCTCTGTCCCTCCCCCATTCACACGCTCTCTCTCAAAATAAATAAACATTAAAACGTGTTTTTTAAAAAGTGAGGGAGAGGAGGAGACAGGCAGTGTGAGGCAGGTGTTCTGGGCATCGGCTTGTTCCCCACCCTTTGCTTTGTCCTTCTCCCCCTCACCCAGAGATGCATGGGCCGCTTCTCAGAAAAAGTTACAGAATTGCCTTGAATTGGGGTGCGGTAGCAAGGAAAGTGGGAGGAAGAGATTATGTAACATTTTGCTTATCTTGAGAAATTTACTCGCAGGCAAGAAACACTGGACCAAGAGTCAAGAGGGCGAAGACCGGAGCTTTCTCACCGCTGCTTTTGGCTACCCGATCCTGGCCGGTGATGAGACCTCTATAAACGGTGGTTTATCCACAATAAAACCATAATAACCACTCTGCCTCCACCAGAGCCTGTTTCGAGAACCAAATGAGATAATAACTGCGAATATGTTTTGTAAACGGTAAAACATTAAACTAGCATTTCCCATAATGTTCTCTGTAGAACATTAATTCCATGGGATGTTAGTGAGATTCTCAAGTCAAAACAAAACAAAACAAAACACACCAAAACACAACAATAAAGTGAAAGGGTTGTGGTGGTTGTTTTAAGCGTGGGATTTGTGAATATCTTTCCAATACTAAATTGACCGTGGAATCTTTTATTGCGGAATATCTTGCATGACTAAAGTTTCAGAGCACACTTTGGGAAATGTTTCCCTAAAGAAAGATAAGACATTATTCATACTACCCTTGGCTGTTGTATGAACGATAGCAATGTGCACCAGAGAAAAGGGTTAGGTTGCCCTGGCAGCAGGAGGAAGGGGTCCCAGATTTGTTGCTCCTCAAGTAAGGCTAACGCACAAGAAAAGCAAAATCTGAGAACACTGCGCTTTCCAAGAAAGTGAAGTGGGTTGAGCTGTATCCCCACAAAAGCATGTTGAATCCCTAACTCCCAGCACTTCAAATGTGTCCTTGTTTGGAAAGAGGGGCCTTCACAGACATAATCAGGTCAACAATGAGGTCACTAGGGTGCGCCCTAATCCAATAAGACTGGTTCCTTATAAAAGGGGGAAATTTGGACACAGGGAGGGACAGGCAGTTGGTAACATGCCATGGGAAGATGGAGACAGAGATCAAAGGGATAGGGCCACAAACCAAAGATGGCCAGCAAATGAGCGGAAGCTAGGGCAGAGCCGCGGACAAGATTCTCCTAACAGCCCTCAGGAGGAGCCAAGCCTGCCCCCCACCTAGATCTGGGACTTCTGACATCCAGAAATCTGAGCCACAATAAATTTCTGATGTTTAAGGCACCCAGTTTGAGGTGCTTTGTTATAGCAGCCTTGGATATGTAAAGTGATGACGGGGACGGCATATGTAAGTGATATTTAAAGGATGTATAAAGGATAAAGGGGACGGCATACATCTGCAGTGGTTGAGATATTTGAATCTCTTCCAAAAATGCACCCAACCAAGCCATGACAGAGATACGGGCTGGGTGTTTCCTCAGCAGGAGCACCCTACTGGGTCTAGACTTCCAATGTGATTACGGTATCCAGTACCTGGGACGAAGAGATGTCTGAAGATGGGGAGAAGAACACGAGAACTGTTAGTGGCTTGACAAAGGGTGCCAGGTCAACTCCAATCACCTTTCAGCAATCAATCTTTTGAGAGCCACAAGGGTTATTCCAAGGCACTGTTAAGAAATTGCTTTTTTTTTTTTTCTAAAATATCCAACTCTTACAAATATTTAAACAACATATTGATACGTTTCTCTATGGCTTCTGACAGGGTCAAATATTTGTTCCCTGCCGGGAAGTGTTTTCAGCGCGGTAGCGCGAATGCAGAGTCCTTAAATTGCATTTTCCAGCCTTTCATTTCAGGGGACTGTCATCAGCACGCTGCAGTTTCCCCAAATTTTCCGATACATTATATTGGGCAAACTCACTTTTTCCATAAAGTCTGACAAATAGAAACATAACATAGACAGAATATCCGCTTCCATCTTGTTCAGACTTCCAGGAAGCTCCAAACTAAATTAAATCCTCAACCTCGGTAATTATTAGAATTTTCACTTCCTCTGCTTTTTATGATTTCTGTTTTCTACTTCTGCTTTAAAGCCTTATTTGATCGTTACGTTTCTGAAGTATGTCTTAGATTATCCTTCCTGAGCGCCACACTCCAAATATCCAGCTGTCTACTATCTATATGTCTCTGCCTGGATATTCCACAGAAACTCAAGCCCAGGACGACATTCAAAATCATGCTTTTACTCTTCCTTCTAAAACAGACAAAGCCTCCTACATTTCTGTCTTGGTGACATCGCTGCCGTTCACTCACTTCCCTAAGCCACATATTTGCGACAACTTGCGTGTGTTTCTTCTTAACCACCCAAGGCATTATCGTTCTGTTGACCTCGACTACTATTTCCCAGATAAGTTTCCCTGACAGCACACTCTCTGTGCTGCATCTACCTTTATTAAGATCTTCCTGGATTCCCGCAACATCACCTAATAGTAAATTTCCCTTCTTCCAACCTAGTCTTTCAAAGAAATTAATCCAATGATGGGGCTTGGCTTTTAAAATCTTTCCCAAGTCTGTTCTCATTGTGGGGATGGCTTCAAGTCCCCTTGGCGTGGAACACACGGTCGCCTCTCCAGTTTTAGGTCCCTTGGTGTGTTATTCAAGTTCACACTCAGGCCATAGCATAATATATGTCCGTGCTTACCTGTAACAGACTCAGGACCTTCTGTGCGGGCCACACACTCACGTCCTCAGACTCAGGACTCTTGGCACAAAACCAGTGCTCAGCTTTCCAGCCTCAGGTTCCAACATGGCATTCATACACACCCCCACAGTTTCAGTAATTTATGCTGCAGATGTTTTGAGTTGCCTTCATTTTCACGATGAGAATCAATTCTAAACATATACAGCCTCTGAGCCTCCTTCTTCTGGGTCAGTTGCACTACCATTAAATATCTCAACAGCTCTTATTCAACCAGAAATAACAGTTGTCTCCCCAAGATAGAGCGTCAGCGGAAAAATAAATGCCAAACCGTTGAACCTGCTGTTTTCTTTTCCTTGAATGGCATTTTCAAATCCAATTCACCTGGATAATTCCTCGTCATTCTGAGGTTCCTCTCAAGCCTCCCTTCTTCGTCTCGAAAGGTTTTCTGGCTTCTCTTTAAGACTTACAGAGCGATCTTGTCTCTGTGCCTCTAACATGTCCTATGCATAGTTCTGCTATCTTATCACACTGCATCGTAATCGCCTGTCACCTTTGTCTGTGCCCACCACTACCATGACCACTAAATTCCTTGAAATTTAGTGGTCCCTTGAAAGCAAGAACTGTTTCGCACCACTTCCATCCCCGGAAGCTAGAATAGTGACTATCACCTAATGTGAATTCAGTAGAAAGTTTGGGCAGGAAATGAGCAAATGAGAGTCTTCCTGGAATTATATGAATTCTAACAGGTAAATAAAAAATAATGACCTTTAAGATTTAAAGCAATACCAAATACAGCCAGTCACAATTACTACTGATCTACTTCACGGCAAAGTAGTTCGTGCCTATGAATATGTCTACTGCCAGTGCGATGATGTTCCCTAGGTAAATCACATGTAATTAACTGAAATTTACATTTTCTTACTTTTTGTACAGCAAAGGCTTAGGATAAATCACGGGCAAGGAAGACATGGTCTCTGCCTGTAAGAAGCTTATTTCTAGATACAAGATAAGGCTGTATATACAGATAATGAAAACGAGGCACCAAGAGAATGAGGAACTTATAAAGGGCCACTCAGGGAATAAGTGAGAGGATGAAAATTCACAGTTGGGCACCCTGCCTCCAGATTCAGACTGCTTTGCATTTCCACTGACTGTGAGATACTAAAGAGAAATCTAAAACTCAGCACCCTTTTTAGCTCAAAATTTTATGACAACAGCAGTAAGAGGTCAGAGAAGTAGATGGAAAAGACGCGAAAGAAGGGCTAGGGTTTGAGCCAACTCAAGAGAGTTGTCCACAAACACAAAGGAAAAAGAAAGGTATTCCCAGAGAGGAGCGTATCATAAACTAAGTCTCGTGTTTCGACAAGTCATGATAAACGTAACAAGGGGAGAAGGAAGAAAAGTATTCGTTATTTGGAGACAACAGTTGTTAAAATAGATTTAATCTATTTTCTCCCAAGGTTTTTTTTCCCTTCTAGTGCAAAGGTGCTTGTTTTTCAAAATCGAGACCATATTATAAGCACAGTTTTGAGTCCTACCTTTTGAAACTTGTATACTAACATAAGCATTTTCTTGTTATTATAA
This sequence comes from Lynx canadensis, assembly GCF_007474595.2. NCBI lineage: Eukaryota > Metazoa > Chordata > Mammalia > Carnivora > Felidae > Lynx > Lynx canadensis. The sequence continues at coordinate 34,118,606 of NC_044319.2, forward strand.
ACTCTGCACCAACATCACTTTTAATGGCCCCCTGATCATGACACAGATGTATGATGGTTTAATTAAACATCTTCCTATTGTTGAACACTTAAAGTATAATTTTTTTAGATTAGAAATAATGCTGCTAAGAACATCTTTGTCCATAAAACTTACAAATTTCCTCTTATTTCTTTGTGACAAAATTATACAAGTAGAATTTCTAGGTCTAAAGTTACTATTTTTTTCCACTGTTTTTCCCCCCGGATAATTAAACTACTACTTGCTAGAACAAGGACCTTAGTGATAATAATAAGTTAAAGTCTCTGTCCCCAGGAGTTCACTTGCTAGAGCAAAAGAAAGTATGTACAGACAAGTAACAAAATACAGTGGAGAAAGTGTTTTAACTGAATGGCATCTGAGCAAAACCATAGGCCCACGTGCAGAAAACACACTTCTCTGCTGGGAGAGTGAGGGACATTGCAGAGAAACTGACTTCTGAAATACGTTTTTATTAGTTTGATTTGACACTTTGTCTTGGAGAGACAACTGTTATGTCCGATCGAGTCGGAGCTGTTGAGATAGTTAAAGCTAGTTCTCCTAACACAGAAGAAAGAGCCCAGGGGTTATGTGTGTTTTAAGATGTACTTGCCTGTACTATTAGCTAATTTAATAATCGTTATCAGCACGTACAACCCAAATTACCAAATGCAGAAGGACTGAGCCATTTGGCCCCAATTTGAAAAAGCAGCTCCGTGCCTTGCAGGCATCGCCCAGCTTCGTAGCACTTTGAAGTGGGACAGAAGCTGTTTCTATTCTGGAAGATTCAGGTAGCAGCACCTTGTCCTAAACCATTGAGGAGAGAGTGGAGAAAGCCCCAGGGTTTCTAAGACGGCCTCCTTCACACTCATGCTCTGAGCCAGAAGCCTCCAGACTTTCCTAGTTCGTGGCACTCTTAGAGTCCCGTAATTGTTTTCTTGGTGTCTCCAGGTCAAAGAAAAAGACCTGTTTTTTATCAAGTAGTTAGGTTAAATACATACCTAAAGTTAGGTTATTACATACCTAAAGTTAGGTCAAATACGCAATAATATTTATGTCCTGGGGCACCTGTGTGGCTTAGTCGGTTGAGCGTCCAACTCTTGATATCAGCTCAGGTCGTGATCTCCCAGTCATGGGATCGAGCCCCGCAGCCGGGCTCTGCACTGAGCATACAGCCTGCTTGGGATTCTCTCTCTCTCTGCTCCCCTCCCCCACTCACTCTCATTCTCTCTCTCTCTCTCTCAAAATAAATAAATAAACATCAAAACAATAATATTCATGTACCAATCAAAGGCAGCCATTTAAAAATAATGCACATCAACTGACAGAAAAAAAAATATTTGCATTTTATTCTTAAATAACCACCCTTACTTACAGATGGGACGTGTGCAGAACTCTCAGACCTTGAAGTCGGATTAAATAACTGCTACTCTTGTTGCCTGTTTCACATTGACTTTAATGTAATGCTTGCTTATGATCGTGGTAGCTATTATAAACACAGTTTCACAATGGTGTGACAGTGCATGGGTGGTGGGAACATAAAATGAGACAGCTGCTGCAGAAAACGGCACGGTGCTTCCTCAACAAGTTATATATAGAATGATATGATCCAACAGTTCCATTTCTGGGAACATACTTGAAAGAATTGAAAGAGGGATTTGGACAGATTTGTACACCAGCGGGCATAGCAGTGTTATTCACAGTAGCCAAGAGATGGAACCAAGCCAACTTCTACGGATGAGTGGATAAACAAAATGTGGCATCGACATAGCATGGAATATTATTCACCCTTAAAAAGGAAGGAAATTCTGGGGCGCCTGGGTGGCTCAGTCGGTTGAGCGTCCGACTTCGGCTCAGGTCGTGATCTCGCGGTCTGTGAGTTCGAGCCCCACGTAGGGCTCTGTGCTGACAGCTCAGAGCCTGGAGCCTGCTTCGGATCCTGTGTCTCCCTCTCTCTCTGACCCTCCCTGCTCATGCTCTGTCTCTCTCTCTCTGTCAAAAATAAATAAAACACTTCAAAACAATTTACAAAAATAGGAAGGAAATTCCAACATGAGCTGCTACGTGGATGAACCTTGAAGACATGATGCTAAATAAACCAGACACAAAAAGACAACTATTGCGTAATTCCACTTCCATGAGGCACCTAGGGTAGTCACATCCATGGAGACACAAAGCAGAACGGTAGTTAGCAGGGGCTGAAGGGAGGGGAGAATGGGAGTCGTTAACAGACACGCTCGACCTAAAATTGTCAGGAGGCAGTAATGAAGCCAAAGCATTTGTTTGGGATCAAAGAACTGCAATTTGGGGTACCCAGATCTGGGCAGCCACTTAAATGGTGCCCTACTTGGAAGCAAAAGTCAGGGGTGTTTAAAGACAAAGAAGGCATGCTTGCATACATCGTTTACAAAGAATTTTGATTGGGGTTGGTGGCAGGAAATTACACTTGGCTGAACATCATTTATTGCCAAAGCTATCACAAAGCAAAAATCGGTTACTGTAGCAAATTACAGGTATTCTTGCAAAGTCCTTGGGGCATTTGCCAGTCAAAGTGTCAGGGTTGCACTCAGTGAGGACCTGCCTAAAGCACGTCTCCCAGCTGCATTTCAGACCCCTTGATCAAAGTGACTCCATTTTATTTCACCTTCCCCAGTACAGAGTTTCAATTGGGGTTGATGAGAATGTTCTCAAGATGCATAGTGGGGATGGCTGCACAAAAACATGAATATACTTAATTCCACTGAACTATACTCTTAAAAATGGTTAAAAAAAATAGTAACTTCTGTTACCACAATAAATAAAAAAAAGAGGCAGTGTTGCGGCACCTGGGTGGCTCATTCGGTTAAGCGTCCGACTTCAGCTCAGGTCATGATCTCGCGGTCCTTGAGATCGAGCCCTGCGTTGGGCTCTGTGCTGACAGCTCAGAGCCTGGAGCCTGCTTGGGATTCTGTGTCTCCCTCTCTTTCTCTCTGCCCCTCCCCCACTCACACCCTGTCTCTCTCTGTCTCTCAAAGATGAATAAATGTTAATTTTTTTTAAAAAAAAAGATGCAGCGACATCAAAGGACACCTAACACAATCTAATGTTGAAGCATAAGCCACCTTGAGCTCATGGTTTGTACGGTGTCTGACAGATGTTGAGTCACACTATATTTCCCTTCAAAATCTGAAATCTTCTCCCAAAATACAAACAACTCTGCCTCTTCTCTGTTAAAAAGACTTTCAAATACACTTGGGGAGGGGCGGAGGTGGGGGGCAGTCTCCTCTTTGATTTCCACTGGTGATGAGGAAATGCAAGGATCGGATAAATGCCTTTGCTCTCTGGCTGTCTACTTCTCGTAAATTAACAAGAGTCCTGAAACAAACATATCATTATTCCCATGTTACTGAAAGGGAAGTTGACTCTCAGAGAGGGTAAATGGTGTTCCTGCAGCTACACAGTTGTCTTTGTCCGCAATGTAGCAGGCCGTCTCTTCTTGTTCTCCTGTCTTCCCTGTCCCCACCCTATGCCCACTCCATTTCAGCTTCTGGAAGAAGAAACATTACCAAGATTTTCCCTTAGGAACCCACTCATTTTCTTGGGCACTGGGGCTTATGGAGAGCCGAGAGTGCCTCTGATTTTGTCTGCCACTTAACTGAGATTAGCTGGAAGCAATCTGCTTAAAGTTTTAGCATCAACTTATCACTTTGTTAACTGTGCATTCATTTTCAAGGGGATGGTTAAGTTTAATGGGAACGGGGGATTGAATCATGTGGCAACAGGTTCTGTGACATGTGGGAACCAGAAGGGAAGTGGGAGGCCTTCCCTGTCAGATGCTGTATGGAGGGTGATCTGGTTTAAAGATCTGGATTAATTTTCTGCCTGCAATTTCCTGCAGGGGGTAGGCAGGACGATTGTGACTGACATCAAGAATTCACTCTGCTCGCGAGCCAGGACAGTGCCTGGTGACCGAAAGAATGACGGAAGGGAGGAGCCAAGGTCAGAAGGTTTCCCAGCCGCAAGAAACACAGGTGCTCGCGCTCTCAAAACCGCCCAACGAAGGGACCCTCGTGCCCATTGGATCCCCACCACTTTACAGAGGAGGAAACTGGGGCCTAAGCAGGAACTCTGGCTTGCCCTACAATACAAGGCAGGTCACAGCTCAGCCAGAATACAACAGACCTCTTTCCCCATCTCTCACCTTCCAAGAGTCTCTTGACTTCTCCATGGCAGCAAAATACAGCTTGCTTAATTCCATTAACCACAAGCCAACTTTTCTGAACTTTTAACAGAAAGCATTCATTGATTCAGACCCATGGGTTTTCATGTTTTCTCCAAAAGAAGCAAAACTTTTCTTTGAGAAAGCGAACAGCGTCACAACTTCTTGACTTTCTAAGAGTTTTTTTTTTTTCTCTCAACCACCTTTTGTAGTATAAAACCTCCTTTTTGTCATATATCCTCATTTGATAGGGAAGGCCTAGGAATTTTAACTTAGTTACTACTGAATAAATCAACCAGAAGGGAAAGGCAGTTATGAGAGAGCCTACAAAATCCAGAGAAGTCAGTCTGATTAAGAATCTGGTAGATTCAGTGGTATCTGGGTGGTTCATTCGACTAAGTGCCTGACTCTTGATTTTGGCTCAGGTCATGATCTCACAGTCATGAGTCCCCCGTTGGGCTCTGTGCTGAGTGTGGGGCCTGCTTAAGATTCTCTTTCTCCCTCTGCTCATGTGAATGCACTTGCGTGCACTATCTCTCTCTCTCTTTCAAGAAAGAAAGAAAGAAAGAAGAAAGAAAGAAAGAAAATAAAGAAGAAAAAGAAAAGAAAGAAAGAAAAAAAGAGAAGAAGAAAAAAAAGAAAGACGAAAGAAAGAAAAGAAAAGATAAGACTGTGAAAAGAAAAACGACGATGTAAGCAAGAAAGAAGAACCTGAAAGCGAACGAAAGAAAGAGGAAAAGACTGATTAAGAAAAAGAACTAAAGATAATGAAAGAAAGAAGGAATGGAAGATGAAAGAAGAAAGAAAGAAGAATGAAGGAAAGAAAGAAAGAGAGAAAATCCCCACTGAATAGCTTGCAAAGGGTCTAGTATAAAATAGGATCTTTCAGTCTAGAGGTAGTGATCCATTTGTAAGTCATGAGATAAATTTAATAGCATTTTCTCTTAACGAAATTGTGGTAGATTTCTAGAGTCATGGCCCACAATTCTTTTCTTGCCTCCACGAGATTCGTTGGCCAATGGAACAATACAAGGACAATACAGGCAAGGACTTCAAAATGTTTGGGCATTGGAACTTGTCCTTTTCTGAAGCTGTTGAAAGGTCTCAGACCATCACCATGTGAATAAGCCTGGACAAGCTGATAGAAGAAGAAAGACACATGCCTCAGTCATCTGTGCCCTGGACTGCAAACTGACCACCTGTTATGTGACTGAAGTCCATCCAGAACCAGCCAACCTCCTACCCCCCTAGCCAACCACCAGCTGACCGCACATTCATGAGCGAGCCCAGCTAAGGTCAGCGGATCCGAGCCCAGTCAAGAATAAGGTTATTCAGTGTTGGCATCGTGGACCTCGGAGCCCAGTAATTCTTTGGGTGCAGGCTGCTCTGTACATGTTTCGCAGCACGTCCAGGCTTTCCCAGCTAGATGTCAATAACACCACTGCCCCAGTTACAAAAAGGAAGATATCTTCAGACATGGCCACGTGTCCCCCAAGGGTCAAATCACTCCTAGTTGAGTACTACTGGTGTAGAAAAAAATCACCCAACAAAATCATGAGCAAATTACATAGTCGTTGGTTTACGCCATTAAGTTTTGTGGTGGTCTTGAAGCAACCCAAACTATCTGACGTAGCAACGGTCTAGAACAGGGTAGATCAAGAGCCGCGTCACTCGGTCAAGGCAAAAAGCACTAGGATACGAAGCGATAACATGTGTGTACCAGGTCATGATGAAAAATGTATTTCTAGCTCTGGGTTGTAGTAAAAAAAAAAAAAAAAAGAAAGAAAGAAAAGTATGGAACGTCTTCTGGATTATTATAGGAAAAGGCACGGAACTAGATTTTCCCCCCAGCTCTGATACCTATCAACTGAGTAATATTAAGTATGTTTTTCTACACTTCCCAAGCCTTAGACTTCTCATCTACTCAAAGCAGCCTATCTCAAATTTAGCTACGAGGGCTGAATACGTAAAAGTGCACCGTACACGACGAAAAGCTGTCGAAATATTTACTACTGTCATCATCGGACCGGCTTCCGTTCGTCTTCTTATCGTTGTCTTCCTGTCTCCTGAAGGCCCCCCACCTGTCTGCATCTAGTCGACCCTCATCCACTATTCAAGGTGGACAGTGTGGGCTACATCTCACCAGGAGGCATGCCTTCCCTGTCCATTCATCGAATCTTTTCCGCCTTTACTAAATATGCCAAAGGTCTGCGTCTTCAATATCACGTTGGTACTTACCACGAATCCGGTTCAGTGCTCGGTGGAGTTTGTGTTTTGTTTACATACGGCCCATATTTCGGTTTCCCCCTACCTAGTCTTCTAGCTCCCTGAAGGCAAGGGCCACGCTTCGTGTTTATTTGCACCCCCCACCCCCACAGCGTATAGCGCATTTTCCTGGACACGTGGTAGGTCTTCGCAAAGGCTTCAGTTACAGATTCTCATTCAAAAGAGGCAGCGTTTACTTTCCACTTTATGGATTCTGCCTTCTGAAGACCACAGTCTCCTCCGTAAATTAGCCTGCCTCCCTCTCGGACCCCCCGCAAGTCCCTTCTGGGGTTTGGGCCATCACCGAGCTCCCCTGCCTGATTAATATTGGAGACCAGAAGCGGAAGAACGGCGCCCCGCGGACTGTGTGGGGTATCACCTGATAAGCCGTTTCCTAAAAGGAATCTCACCCACCGGGAAAGCAGCAGCCGCCCGCGATAACTGTGCTTTTCAACTCAAGAAGGCCCCGGGCACCTGACCTCCTCCTTGGCCACAAGCCCTGAGTCAGGCAATTACGGTGCAGCAGCTTCACACCCGGCAGAGCTGGGACGGAGCCTCCGCTCCGCGCCTGGTTAATTCATGCTCTTCCCGCAGCAAGCACCCCAGGCTGGAGGGGGCACCACTGACGGGGAGGCATCCCCCTGGCCTTGGCTTCTCTGAGGCTGTGCCGGGCTTTCTTCTCAGCGACACTACTCCCTGTCTCTCCATTCCCCCAGCCCCCCGCCGAGGAAATGACCCTGCTGGGCCAGCATGGTGAGTCTAGGCTGCAAGCAGGATTTACTGTTTGTTGTTAGACTATTAGCAAGCACAGTCTGTTAATGGTCTCTGATTGATTTCTGGATGCTTGTCTCCTTCTGGACTGTTGGAACTCGGCTGCAGAGGCTGGTGCGAGGAGACAAAACGTTTGCTTGTTTCTGTATCCCGAGGGCGGCTAGAAAAATGCAGAGGTATTTTTTAGGTGAGCGCCCAGGTAGGAAATGGAGAGCTGATTCCACCCTCCCTGGAAATCCCGTGCCCCGGCAGAGGCAGTGCGGAAAGAAAGCGCCCTGGACTCCGGGCCTGAATGTCTGAGTTGGAAGCCTGCTTCTTTCCAGTGGCTGGCTCTGTTTCCAGTTGCCAAGGTTCTGGGATCTTGGGCAGCCCACTTAAGCCCTCCGAGTCGGTTTCCTTCCCCAGTAAATAAGGAGGAGAACAGTGCCTCTCTTTGGGCTGCTGAGGAGTAAATAGGATCCCTGGTAATATACAAATGGAATTAGACCATTTCCATGATTCGTAATTCTGGGAACGTTGGGGGAAATATGGCTCCCTTCTCCCTCCCTCGTACTGAGAAGCAAGTCATCAAACATGCCAGCTGTCATAAGAAAATGGGAGTTTACTCTTATTGTCTTTGAAGGAGGAAGCTAACTGCCACTTGAGTGTTCCCTTATGAAAAAAAAAAAATTTGGACTGCAATACTTTAAAGTTACAGACGAATACTCTTCGACGTCAAGAGCTTAAAACCGGAGACAAATACGTTAGTAATAATATACATCTATGTAGCACGTTACAGTTTAGAAAGGCAGGTTCTTTTTCTCTGGAGGCTTCCAAAAAGGGAGCTGACAGCAATAACTCTTGAATTCATTCACTCAACAAATCTTTACTGAGCACCCACCATGTGCAAATCACCATGAGGTCCTCGGGGTATTGTGCGGAGGAAGACAAAGAAACCCTCTCTTCATGGAGCTTACGTAGAGATGATCCAGAAAGAATTCGAAAATGTGAAAACAGAATGGGATGTTAGGTACTAAGAAGAAAATCAAACGAGGTGTTAGAATAACCACTACAAGATAGAGAGTAAGTCACTCGGGATGCCATTTTAAGAAAGAGGGTTAGGGAAAAACCTTCCGGGGCATTGACATTTGAACAGAAAGTTTAATGAAGGAAGGGAGAAATACATATGACTTTCTGGGAGGGCGGGGGGTGGGCGTTCTGTAAAAAAAGCAAAGTGCAAAGGCCTGAGGCAAGAATATGCTTGATGTATTTGAAGACCAGCACAGCAGTGCATACCCATCCCTGTTAGGATGAAATGGTTTCTCAGGATCCTTTTCAGTATTTTTTGTTTGTTTGTTTTTGGTCTCCCTAAAAGAGATTTGGTCTTTTATTATTTATTCACTCTTTATGAGTAATATAGCAGCAGCATAAACTTGGCATTCAAGCGGAGCTCAGGGTGTCAGCTGTCTTAAATAAGGGTCCCGTACCCCTGAAGGAGCGTTTGGGCCTGAGGTCTCAACTCCAGGTTTATCTTCAGGGTTCAGGGAGGAGTGGTAGTTTCTGGAAACACCGTAGGGAAAGGAGCCGCAGGAAGGCGCGTCAACACATTGCAGGACTCCTGACAAATTCCCAGTGGAGAGGGTTGGTTGTGGGACTGAGAAAGGTAGAAGGGGACAAAATGGATCTCCTCTGCTGGATGGGGGGGGGGGGGGGAGATCACACACACTTGCTTTATCATCGTTTTTGTAGGCAGCCCCCGATCTAAACCAGACGACGGAAACTCAACTTACACCACTCACTCCTCTCCGCATATGGGGGCAAGAGCGTCATAAATAGCCAGTCCTGCCTCCCAGAACAAATGTACGTGAGGCTCAAACTCTCCTTGCTTTTCTCTGTCACCTGAGTCACCAGCTTGGGGCCACTTGGCATTGCAGCACATAGAACAGTGTCCTTGGGGGGCGCCTGGGTGGCTCAGGTGGTTAAGCATCCAACTCTTGATTCTGGCTCAGGTCATGATCTCCGGTTGATGAGTTAAAGCCCTGCCTTGGGCTCTGCGCTGACAGCATGGAGCCTGCTTAGGATACTCTTTTTCCTTATCTCTCTGCCCCCTCCCCTCCCCTGCTCACACATGCTCTCTCTCTCTCTCTCTCTCTCTCTCTCTCTCTCTCTCTCTCAAAATAAATAAAAAATAAACTTAAAAAAGAAAAGAACAGTCTCCTTGCGACTCTGTCAGTGTTAAACTAGTTAATGGTGACCTTCCTATTGTCTTCGCGTTCCCTCTTAGAGGGAAAATTTTCATGCATGAGATTCTACTCAGATTTCCTCCTGGGAACCCAGAAGGCAACTATCTGAATGTGCTGACTCAGGATCCCTGGGTTTGCCATGACTCCAAGGGGTAGCGGGAGGGAGAAACAGACCAGAGCGAGAAAAGGAGATATATCAACAGAATTTTGCCCCTTGACTGTCTTCTGTTGAATTGCTCTGGTACTTAGCCTTTTTGCCACTCCTAACCAATCAGCCCAATTACCTACATTCCCACATAGGAAGACGTGAAAAGCAGACCAACTTGTCATTTTCCTTTCGTCAGAATCTGTCCGTTGTCCAATTTGTGTCAGTTATGACTATGTGCTTGTTCCATGCCTGATGGACCTCCGGCTTCCTGGGCTATGCCTCAGCCTGCCAACCCCTCTTCATTCTTCCGTTTAGTTACACCCTTTTACCGCAGTCTCTGTCTATCTAGACGTCCGAGTCATAGGCAGCCTGGACATACTTTTGAAACCGAGTGAATTCCCACAGCCAAGCCACTTGAGAAAGCCTTCAGAAATTCGAGCCCTCACCGCCCTCTTTCTTCCATCCATTAAGTGTGAAAAATACAGATTTTCCCACAAGAGTGATGAGTAGGTGCGTTTTCTCTTGGAAGGTACCTTCGCCCACAGTAACTATTCTCCTGGGAGTGGTCGGTTATCTGTTAGATGTAATAGATCCTCTGGGAAATAGGGAAATGGGTCATATCTACCTGTGGGTTCTTGGCTGTCTTATTTGTAGCATGAGGGCATTTGAAGCAAACCATGGTCCCCAGAGTCACAGGGCTCTGCTGGGAAGTCCTTGGCCTTCTGCTTTCCCTCCGACCAATGCAGACCGGTCTATCGCTCTCAGCAAGGACCTCCACGAGGGATCTTATGTGTGATGAGCTTCAGTAAAAGAGTCTGAGAATCACTGGGCTCAATGAGCTCTAAGCTGAAAAATGGGAGGCTGCCTAGCACCCGAAAGCACGCTGGGGGCACCCCGGTTTGGTGCCGAGTGGCCATCTTTATTCACGCTTGTACTGTCCTCAAGTGTGGCCCCTGAAGACACAGCGTCACCATCACCTGGAAACTTGTGAGAAATGAGGATTCCTGAACCCAGCCGCAGTCGTTCTTTTTTTTTTTTTTTTTTACATTTGTTTATTTTGAGAGAGTGAACGTGAGACGGGGAGGGGCAAAAAGAGAAGGAAAGAGAGAATCCCACGCAGGCTCCGCCCTGTCAGTGTAGACCCTGACCCAGGGCTCAATCTCATGAATCGCAAGATCGTACCCTGAACCGAAATCAAGAGTCAGATGCTTCCCTGACCGAGCCACCCAGGTGCGCCAGCCGCAGTTCTTCTACATCGGGACCCTAGAGGCGGCCCCGTCCATCTGTGTTTTCACAAGTCCTCCAGGTTACCGAGCCGAGACTAATGTCTGGAAACTGCTGCAGAGGAATGGACTCAGCCCAGTTTTGCCAGATCCCTTGCAATCCCCATCCCGTCACATCACCCTTGTGTTTTCAAGGCCATGAAAGACACGTACTTCCAACTCCTGGAAGCATGCCCACTCAGCTTCCAAAGGTGAAATGGTAGCATCCGGAGCACTGACCTACGGGGATTATAAGGCTCCGGGAATGACTGTAATTGCCTCAGATCAAAGGGCTGGCTCGTCTCTGCAGCTGCCTTCAGGACACCAGCGCTCTCCCGGAGGAGGAGCCTCACTTATTAACATCATAACTCAAGCAAGTAGCTTGGCGTCGCCGCACATGGAATATTGCATTCTGCAAAGTGTTGAAGCTGCAAAGTCACCGGCGGAGTCGATAGACTTTTATTTTAACGATGTTTGTGATCAATATTTAAACAGGATTGACCCAGTCTGCTGCTCGAGCGCCTCTCTCCTTCCAGCTGCTTGTGAAAGATAAAATATTTGTGGGGGGGGGGGGGGGGAGGGAGGGGTTACAATGGTTTGAGGCCAAACCGGGAGATGGGGGGGGGCATAGGGCAAGCGTGCTATAGGATACATTAGCATCAAGCTCTAATGGGCCTGGGGTCTCTCGGGGCTCTGTTCAGATGTTCTGGGGGGATTATGAGAGAATGAGAAGAGAATTTATGGAAAGATTTGGTCACTACTCGTATCAACGGTAGAGTATTAAAGAGATCTTCTGGAAAATAGTCACAGCATACTTAAGCTGGCTTTCACGGAAACCCAACAATAGTTAGTAGCTGAGAGCGTGGTTCTGGGTTCACACGGCTCACGCGTGACCCGACCCTCCGCGTTTCGGCAGGCATGTTATTTCGTATCTTGGAGACACATTTCCCCCATCTGTAACACGGTTCCTCGTAAAGTCGTAGAAGTATAAATGAGGCCCAATATAAAGCAGTTGAAATACTGGCCCTTCCTAGTAAGGAAGAGCTCAGTACGTGTCAGGGAATTACTGGTCAATCCGGGGCTTGAATCTCGGTTCTATTTGTCTCTAACACCATTGTTTCAAAGAAACGTACAAAATTAAATAACATTTCAGGATGCGGTATGATTGAGGGCTAGGGTGCAGAGTGCAGTCTCTGTTAAAGGGAGTTTAAGTAAAAAGACACCAGACATGGCTTGAGAAATCAGGCGAAACTCTATGGAACAGGTCACACTGAAGTTAGCCCCCAAAAGATCAATAGGACTATGGAGAACGACTTTGGGAGAAGAGCATACATGAAACTATCACACGCAGATGGGACCCTGAGAGGCACCTGACGAACCTGAGGTCCTCCTGAGCTCACCAGTGCAGAGGAAGAGTTCAATGCCCCGTGAACAAGATACACCAGAAAATGTGCTGTCTGAGGGGAGGTTAGAAGATAAGCCCAGACGGGGCACCTGGGTGGCTCAGTTGGCGGAGCGTCCAGCTTCGGCTCAGGTCATGATCTCACAGCTCCTCAGTTCAAGCCCCGCGTCAGGCTCTGTGCTGACAGCTCAGGGTCTGGAGACCACTTTGGATTCCGTCTCTGCCTCTCTCTGCCCCTCCCTTGCTCGTGCACTCTCTCTGTGTCAAATAGAAATAAGCATTTTTTTTAAAAAATGAAAAAAAAAAATGAAAAAGGAGCCCATGTTGGGGGCTGGGCAGGGAAGATTCACGAAGTGTGACAGGGTGACCAAGCTGTACTAGTTTGTCTGACACTTTCTCATCTTAGCACTAAAAGTCCCGAGTGCCAGAAACCCTTCGGTCCTGGGCACACCGGGACGGTCGGTCTTCCCAGTGGAGAGGACTGGCTGCGTATGCTGTCCGAAAGCCAAGGGAAGCAAAGTTCCAGAGAGAATGACTGCCGGCACCATATGCAAGAGAGAGAGAGAGAGCCTGAGAAGTACCTAATGGATTTGGCAATTAGAAGGTCACCGGGGACAGATTAAGGAGAGTCGTGATGCCACGAGGGGTTCTGGACTTGACCGCGCATGCCACGGGAAGTCATTGCAGTCGCTCTCTTCAGCAGGGGAACGACTGGATGAAAGCCATCTCTTAAGAACCTGATTCGTCTTAGGACACTTTCAGAGCACAAGAGAAATGACGCCATCCCCAACTAAGCACACAGTCCCCGAAGCACAGCGTGTGGAGCCTGCTCGTTTGGCATTCCTTACCTCTGGTGCACCGTCTGAGGAGTTCAATACGCTGGCCTCTGGTGTTCGGTTCTTAATGATTCTGATGTTACATGGATGGCCAAATGACTGACTTTCTCATTGATCGTGGGAGCCTGAGATGTGAATGATGGATTGAGCCACCCGAGCGGCTGCCTGTGGGAAGTCTGATTTTGTTCAGATGAGCTACTCCAGACAACCTCTCCTCACCATTCCCCCATGACCCCCTGTCTCAGGCTCTCTGTTTCTCTCTGTCTCTTTCATGAAATCCCTTACCTTCCCGACTTCCTACTGTCCCTCCATCCCTCCTTTTTGTCTTTCCTTCTTTCCACCCCACAGTTCTTCCCCTTCCTGTCTTTCTCCTTTTGGTCACACGTCTCCCTTACCTGTTTTTCTTTCTCTGGTGTATTTCTGAAGGTCCATTTTTATTTAGTTGGGACTTGGCAGGAAGGGGGCCCAGAAAACATTATGATCCTTTCTTTTAAAGCATGGGATGAAATCCAAAAGTCCTCTTAGCCTATCCCAGCATCTCCAAATCATATCTACTTGGGCTTTGGCCCAGGGAATTATCAAAATCAATGGAAAGCAATGCCTCCCCTTAACCGGACTCCTTGCGACAGGTCACGCTGCAGGAGATAGGCAACTCGACCCCTTTCGAACTGGATCATTTTCTCCAAGGTGCAGGAAACTGTACCTAATAACTTCAGCTTCACAGACCCTTCTATTGTAGGAGACTGAAGGACTCTATTTCAGGGACGCAAAACAAATGCATATTATGGAAGATGGGCTGACTTTAGTTACTATTTGAAGGGTTGAACTGAAGTCAGCACGGATTATTTTAAAAGCACAGATATATATATTTTTAAAGTCAGAGCAGTCTGGATCTTATTAAACGTGACTGTCTCCATGTGTGTATGAGAAGGCAGTTGACGTGGATGTGTGTCTAGATGTTTTTATCCTTCGAAAATTCTGTGAAGTCATCCCTCCATTAATATAGAGGATCAGCTTCTATGCCTTAGATCTCCTACCTCAGAAACCACGGTGCTCACTTTGAGGGTCTAAGCTCAGACCGACCGTGCTGTTCCTTAGAAGTCTCAGTGGGTGTCTTGGGGTGTGTTTGAATAGGGATCGCGGGTTTCTCGGTGTGTTTCTTGCGAGATCAGAGCAAAGAAAACTGAAACAAAAATTTGATTTGGTTTGCAACACACATTGTGCCACCGATGGCAACAAGCCACACATGCTGTCATTATGCAGAGTAATTCTGTCTGGATTGCTTTTATAGCATCCTTTTCCCTCTGCTCACCACACAGACTATTTAGACACCCTCCTAATGCATTTGTGTCCGTGTCTATACGTGGCTACAAACTATAAAATTTTAAGCGCGTATATATATACGATGGTCGGGGGAAATGTATTTCAAAGGCGGTGTTCTGCCCAATCAAACTACTTTGGGTTTCCTTTTTTGGCCCGTGTAAATCCTTACCCTCACATATGTGTGGCCCTTTTCCCAAGAAAAGCATTTTTCACAGTAAGTTAACAGATCTCACTTGCCCTCTTTCTCTCGCTTGTATACATCCCTTTGGTGTGTAATTACAGCCTGCTTTATCTTGACAAACCCTTCACCGCAGCTTTTAGAAATTCTGCAATACTTAATCTTCCTTCCCTGAGACTCCAAAGCTGGCTACCATTTCCTTTCTCCTTCTCAGTGCTGCCTGTGTGAGATTCAAGGCTCACTCGGGGCTCCTCGCTGCTTATCGTCGTGCCCTTAGAGAATTTTCCCTTCTGAGGACTTTGGCCAAAGACATCAGGACAGTGATCCTTGGATCTCCATTCTAATTTTCAGCCTTACCTTTCACCTGTAGATCCACAGATCCAGCGGTAGATAGGAATTTTTAACTGAAATTTGCCACCAGATAACATCTTTTTATTTATTTTTATTTATTTTTAATGTTTATTTATTTTTGAGACAGAGAAAGACAGCATGAACGGGGGAGGGTCAGAGAGAGAGGGAGACCCAGAATCCGAAGCAGGCTCCAGGCTCTGAGCTGTCAGCACAGAGCCTGACGCGGGGCTCGAACTCACGGACCGTGAGATCATGACCTGAGCCGAAGTCGGACACTCAACCGACTGAGCCACCCAGGCGCCCCATGTAACATCTTAAATCAAGCCTGATACGTTTTCCTTTCAGGCAGATCTTTCATCCTTTATTTTTCGTATCCCAAAGTTATTAAAACCTTGACATTGCCATTTTATTGCCCTCGTCCAGTGTTTCTGGTCAGTCCCCAAGGAATCGTCAGGCTTGCTCAAAAGTCTTACATTCTCTCTTGCTCACCGATCCCTCAGCCAACACATCTTTATCAATATATCCCTAGATCTGTGCAACACATTCCCTGTTTTGTCCTCTGCCCAGTTGTCTGTCGTCTTCGTCTCCAAAGTCTGCGTTACCGACACAAGGCTCTGCAAAATATCACTCTGGCGTCGGAATTCTTGCTCGTGAGACCACAGCATTCTCAGCACCAACTGGGTCACATCCAAATTCAAGACTTCCCCGTTTCTACACCCAACCTTATCCTTTTTCTCTCCAATCGTATTCATTGCCATACAAAGCTTTCACCACTCACCATACCCCTCCATGTCTTGGATATCTGCCAATTCTGTTCCCTTCTTGTGAGTGTTCTTCTCTCACCCCCTACAAATCCAATCTGCATATTTCCTTATGGGTCTAATTCAGATCTACAACCCAAGTGGAGCTTTCCCAGATCACTTGTACTCTTCAGTGGGTTTTGAGTTGGAGTTCTCTCAACACATTTCTTGGGACACTTATTCATTCATCTATACGTGGTTTTTTTAATGTACATATTCTAATTTTCTCCTATCTTATTTCCCTAAATGCATATTAAATGACTTAACAAACCGGCGCTTGTTAAAATGTCCAAATAGTCAAGTATAATAAGAGATACAAAAGTGAATACTTGTTGGGGCGTCCGGGTGGTTCAGTCAGTTAAATGACTGAGTTTTGATCTCGGCTCAGGTCATGATCTCATGGTTTGTGGGATCGAGCCACACAGCCTCCTTGGGATTCTCTCTCTTCCTCTCTCTCTGCCCCTTCCCGACTTGTTCTCTCTCTCTCTCTCTCTCTCTCTCTCTCTCTCTCTCTCAAAATAAATAAGTAAATATTTTTTTAAGTGAATCCTTGTTGAATGGACTAATCATGTTTTGGAAGCAATGGTAGCATTGATAACTGCACATGGCTAACTGCTCAGGAAGGTCCAGAGGTAAAATCGGTCCATGACATGGCTGGACTAGGGGCTCAAGTCCTAACTCTTAAGTCTTAACTCTGCTCTTCTTCATGGTGGCCTCACTCCAAAGCAGAGCTTCTCTTTGAGTGGCCTCCATCCACTCCAGGCATATGACTTTCCAGCTCCAAGCCTACCCAAAAGGAAATCCCCTTTCAAATGATCACCCTGGGATTGATTTTTATTGGACTAACCTAGGTGTGTGCGTATCCTTAAACTCTTCATCATGGCCTACAAAATGGGGATGGTGTTGCCTGGCTGGGGCTGGATCACACATCCGTCCCCGGGTCCATCAATGAGGTGAGGGCATCGGATGCTCCGGCCGAGCTAGCCCAGGTCATTTGTCTACTCCCGAAGCCACCGCTCGAATGACAGGGACTGAGGGTGAGGAAGGGGTTTTCGTCAAGTGAATTAGGTGTTTGTTGTCAGGAGAGGAGAGGGAATGCTGCACAGGTGAAAGCAACAAGGCCCCAACGAGGATGCAATTCTCCGCTTGTCACGATCCGGTAAGACGGAGTGCTCTGGCAAGGGGAAGGAGATCCAAGGTTGGACAATTCTGAGCGGAATTCCTTGCTCTGCGGGTCTTCTGCTTCCCTGTCAGATCTATCTTTGTTCATTGCCCGTGGTAAAAAACAAAAAACAAAACAAAACAAAAACCCCCCAAAACCCCCAATTCAGTTAGATATTAAAACATAGTCCAATTTTGTCATAACCTCAGAATTAGAAAGAAAACACGAAACAGATAGAATGCCAAGTCATGCTACAGGAGTTCTTATAAAAGAAAAAAATAGTCCTTTCTTTGCAGACTTAAAAAGGTCTCAGACATGGCGCACCTGAGTAGTTCAGTTGGGGAAGCATCTGGCTCTTGATCTCAGCGCAGGTCTTGATCTCGGGGCCATGCGTTCAAGCCCCCCGTGGGGGTCTGCGATAGGTGTGAGGCCTACTTTAAAAAAAAGAAAAAGGTTTAGGTGTGTTAGCTCTGTAAAAGGAAATGGGGCAAGACTTAACATGTAATTAATATTTATTAAGTTTTTAAGACAACACACAGCGTTGGGGTGAAAGCCTGATTATTTCGTCAAATTTTCTTACATAAAACTTGACCTATTCCTGCTGGGACACTTTCCAGCTTTCTGAACAAAAGACAGTGCTATGTAATTCTCACGCCTAGGAGGTGGAGGAATTGATTTTGAAAGACAGAAACAAAAACTACCCCTTTTCCCTTTTCTCCTTAAGAGAATGAGCAAATGCGCGGACTTACTCTTCCCGCCATGCCCTGCAAGTCTTTTCCTGATCTGTTTCTGTATCATACAAATTCAAGAGAGCTTGGCAGGAGGCAAAATGTCTGGGCTCCCAAACGGGTCACCAAATTGGCCCATTAACCACATTTCAGGTTTCTTTTCTCCCGTTGTTGGTGGCCTTCGCTCTCTAAGTGAAAACTAATATCGTTCCTTCACATGGGGCTCCTTAATGACACCAGGAAGCAGAGTGGTGGTGACTTCTCAGATTAGAGCAATTTGTTCAAAGCCCAAAGGAACGCCGCAGCAACTTCATGAAGCCGGTTCCTTCTTTCCAGCCAAATAGCGTGGCCCTGAGATTTGGACCAGCTGCCCAGGTTAGCCATGCAGTTAGCCAAGCTTCAAAACATGGGCGATTAAAAAATCATAAGGAAAAGGCTTTTCAAGGGGCCCCGTGGGAGGGAAAGCACTGGAAAACACATGTAAATGAGAGAAGAGTTTACCCCTGATTTTGACAATCTACCCCCGAAATAAAGTAGCGACAGCCTGTCTCTGTGTAGCCACGGAACAGAGTAAAGAGAAACAGAATCATGACTCTATTCCGAGCGATAATCCCAGCTCAGACAAGCAGGGCTCCCCTACCCTCCCTGCACTGACAACCAGCAGACTTGAGATAAATGTACTCCTCTCTTATGTTTTGTTTTTCTTCCCCCTGAGCTCACTAGGAGCATAGCCTCAGAATCATCCCAACGAGTGGCTGCAAGATTTCATTCCATCCACTGACTTTCTTGAGTATCACGGTTCCATGTAAGTGGTTACTATCGAGCGCCGTGACGTAGCAACCACCTCTGGGCCTGCTTGTCAGTGTTGGGACCCGCGGTGTTCTCCCAAGGCTCCACCTGCTCGTTGCGGGGCTTCATCCACCGCTGTGTTGGGTGGTCTGAACATCCATTGCATAGATGAGACGTGGGACTCTTGGCCCCATGACTTCTGGGTGCCATGTTTCTTTTCTCTATCTTTGGCGCCTCTGGGGGCTTTCACTCGTGGGTAACATCTTAGGTCCCTTTATAACTCCAGCCCTCTGCAATCCTTACCATTATGACTACTTCTTGCGACCTCACCTGTGATTAATCATGGGTCCCTTCTGGACCCAAGAGACACGAATGAACAGAAGTGAGCTCCGGGGCGTCCATGCTTCCTAATGCCAGAATATTAACATTTCTTCATCGGCGACTCCCTAACTCATAAGACTGGCTTGAAGACGAAGGGACTAGAAACACATAGAGTGCCCAGGAAGCGGGTGGCCAACGAGTGAACGCCCGATAAATCTTAAATATTTTTGCTGTCATCACCGCATCGTCCCAACCCAAGTTCCTCTGAATGCTCCTGTCAGCTGTTAGAGAAAAACTAAAGCCAACGAATTGTTTAGAAAAATAAATAAAAGGCAAACTTTGTCGCTTCTGGAAAGGCACCAAAATGGGCCAACTGGCCAACAAATTAGTGGGCTCTTCTCAGCCAAATAAGTCCCAACTGTGTGCTGCCACCATCGCGGACAGAGGTTGTCTTTTTAATGAAAATCAAGTCTATGTTTATCCCTAAGGTACCTCCACAGTTTTCCTTTCTTCTCCCTTCCAATAATTTGATCTCAACCAAAACAGGAGAATAAAAGGCTCTATTTGGCACGTGTCTCTCCAGAGCAACCCTTGAGGAAAGGAAGCAGAAGGAGGCCGCTGCCATATTTTAATTAGCCGTGTGTGCCCTCTAGCTTCTGGTCATTCTAGCAAGGCCTGGAAGATCAACAGGCTTCTCTTTCTCCACCCCCTTTGATTTCTCCCTCAATTACCCCTCCCTCCCCAACCGACCCTTCTACTGCCTAACACCCAACAGAATGTGATTATTTGCATGAAATCAATACCATGATTCACACACAAAAGCCCAGAAAAACCTGCTATGCAATTGTGTGAGTAATTTTTCATGAACCCGACTCCTAAGTGCTTGCCAACAAGCTAAATTATCCTCTTGTTAAGTGTTATATATTTTCTTCTTCCCTCTTTCTTCTCGTCCCTGTACTTCTTAATATTGATAAGCTTCTCTTAGTTGAAGGGAACATTTGAATTTTTCCTTAGTTCTCTGTGTAGCGAGCACATCAAAGGGCCTAACTCCCCCTGCCTTTTCTTTTCTCCTTCTCAGTACCTGAACTGTGTTTAGCCGAACTCTTTGAAAAGAATGGAGAGATTTTAGAGAGAGAAGGGAAAGTTGATGTGTCATAGTCTGGATTTTAGATCTAATACCGAAAGCTAAGTTTAACCTCTTACAATTTGATCAATTAATCAATTTGCCACTAGGTAGTTGCCACCTGGGTCCCCAGCCCTCTACTAAGTACTTTGGTGACTGTAAGAATAAAAGTCATTTAAAAAGTAGTCTCTTAGGTGCAGATAAAATTAAAGCGTTCTGTATACACTAGGAAAATTGTAAAAATATGTGCTGGGGGCAGGAAAGCTGCAGATAGAAGCAGGGAGCGGGGTCATGAAGGCTGCATACAGAAAGAAAAGGTTCACAGAGGAGGAGCAGGGATATATAGGTTGGGGAATTGGGTAGAACTTGGATGGCAGTAGACGAGGAAAGTCATAACCAAGTAGGGAGACCCATCAATTATTAATCGTGGTTGTAGAAGACAAGGGGGACTTGATTTCACATGGCCTGACTCTCTCCCGTGTCTACCACGTGCACTGTGGCCCTTTGACATCCACGGAGGCATCACGCCCTCCCAGGCTCCAGGTGAGTTAGGCTGGGTGGCCGGGGAGGTAATCCACTAGAGAAGGTCAGAGAGGGAATCCGGTTGAAAGTGGGTGCCCTCTCAGGTAGGAGATGATGCGGCAGACTTAGGAAGATAAAGAAAAGTGACATTTCTTAGGCTCAACTGTTGTGTAATACAAAAGCGTGGCAGGGCGCCTGCGTGGCGCAGTCGGTTAAGCGTCCGACTTCAGCCAGGTCACGATCTCGCGGTCCGTGAGTTCGAGCCCCGCGTCGGGCTCTGGGCTGCTGGCTCGGAGCCTGGAGCCTGTTTCCGATTCTGTGTCTCCCTCTCTCTCTGCCCCTCCCCCGTTCATGCTCTGTCTCTCTCTGTCCCCCAAAAAATCAATAAACGTTGAAAAAAAAAATTCAAAAGCGTGGCGTACCAGCTGTACATTCACGTGCACGTAATTAGAACCGTAATGTACACAGAACTTTCTGGTTTTATTTCCTTAATAAATCATGAGCTGCTTTGGCTATGCTGATAATTAAATATTATTTTAAAATATAATTTAATGGCTGAATGATCTATCATGTTGCTTTGCTACAATATATTAAAACCCTCTCCTATTATTGCCCATTTATATTATTTCCAATTTTTCTCCATTACAAAAAATACGGTGATAAATACCCCTGTATTAATCTTTGATAACATTTCTAATGATTTTTGAGACATATTCCTACAAGTAGTATTATTGAATTACCAAGTATGAATGGTTTAAGGCTCTTTATAAATAGTTCTAATCACTTTCCAGAAGCATGGTACCAGAAGAAGGTAAAAAAAAATATATATATATATATATATATATATATATATATATATATATATTGGTTTTACTAAAACCATCTCAAACATGGAATACTGCGTGCCCTTTTTTCCATTTAAAGTTTCAAACTATACGATACATGCAAAGGAATATATTATTCTTTGCAGGTATCAAATGTGTATACAATTTAAAATAATTTATGAGAGCTTTAAAGCATGAAGAAATATGTGAAACCTGCCAGACAAGTTACGAGAATATAATGAAGTGTTGAAGTTCCTTACGTGCTTCTCCCCTACACTCCCGCAGCCTCCCCACCTCCAGGAAGTCAACATGACATTGAAGTTTTTGTCAGCTGCTTCCTGTTTTTATAGTTTTGCCATATACGCATATCACCTAAATGCTACACAATTTAGCTTGATTTTGAACTTCACAAACATGATGCCGTATGTATTTTTCAGCAAGTTTCCCTTTATTTTTGTTTTTTTTACTCATTTATTTCACTGCTATAAAGTATTTCACTGTGTAAATGCATCGTGGCTGATCCTTTCTCCTGTTAATAGATATTTGGGTTGTTTCTCGTTTGGGTCTATTTTTGGATAATGCTGCTGAGAAGATTCTTGAAGGAGAGTTTCTCCCTGGCTGTGATTTACAACCAGGAATGTGTGTGGCTCTGAGGAGACATGGGGCTTTCCAAAGGCACAGGAGCATAGACAGCTTTCAGGGAATCAATTTACAAATCACCAATTTCTGTTCATACATTTCCCTTTAACTAACGCTTTCTAGCTTCTCATATTTGATAGCTCTTTTCCCACTTTACAAAAGAAAAGCATACCTCTCACTCATCCAGATTCTTAATACACCGCATTAAACTGGAGTCTAAAAAACTCCAGAATGACAAACAAAGGGATATTTTAAATTTTTATGATGATGTTGAGAAAGCGAATGACTTTAATGAGTGGATAACAAATCATTTTGCAAGGCAGGTGCATTCCAGTCCTTTGTTGTCCACAGAACCCAGCTTTCAGCTGCTAGGTTATTAAAAGTAATTTCCAATGATAAAATCGTCAATCATAAATCACTAGGTGATATTTAGCTTATAGTTGGGAATGAATTCAAAGAATTGAGGGACATGGCTAAACAAAACTCCTTCTATTCTTCTGTTTATTTACAAGAACGGAAATTCTTAGCACCTATGTCCATAAAAACAATAAATAGGAATAAAATTAATGCTGTAATCTGTCTCATGCTAGCCATAAATAATATTTATCCTTAGATACATGAAACCAATGGAAAAAATTTCTATCCACTTCAATATGTTTTCAATAAAATTTTAGTTTCATAATTATTAAAAATTTTTTATTCGTATTGTTTTAATCAACCATGTACTATCAATAACTGTAATGATAACTCACTTTTTGATATTTAGGTATCTTGATACTTAGATACTTTAATACCAGAAGAAATGTTTGATACTTAGAACCTCATGGTCATACAGCATACCTTTGAAAAAAACTGAACTTATACATATATTTTTGCTCTAAAGATGTGTGGCAGGGTAACCAATTAAAGATTTTCAAGCGAAGAAAATTATTCAATTTGGATAAAATTATGTAGGGAGACATAGAATAAAAAATACAGGCCTAAGGAGTAAAAGAAGTGATTACAAAATCTTAAACCATTTAAGAACTTGACCCTGAGTTTTTTTTAAGTAACCTCTACACCCAACATGGGGCTCAAACTCATGACCCCGAGATCGAGTCACGTGGGCCACCAAATGAGCCAGCCAGGTGTTCCTGTTTGTTTTCATTTAAAGCCAATAAGCAGGAAATTATATTTGTGGCCTACATTAAAATATCCAATGAAAACCTGAGATAACAATGTAAAATCGTGCCAGTATCGCAGAGTTCTTCAGAATTCTTTTAGGGGTATGTATGCAGGTGAAAATACTGACAACCACTATTTGAGGGAATACACCCCCATGTGGAAGGATATCAAATGGTGTGCATACCTCCAATATTTCTAGATAATATTACATTGCTTTTCAAGTTGTCCAACCCCCTCGGAACCGCAGAGCTCCTAATTGCCGAACATCCTTCCAAACGTTGAGTATTGCCAGAGTTTTCCATTTTTGCCAAGCTAGTGGGTGTAAAATGGCATTTCATTGTGGTTTCAATTTGCATTTTCCTGCTTTAATGAGGTTGAGCGTATTTTCATATGTTTATTGGCATTCGTGTTACTATTATTTATTTTTAAGCTTCGCTAATTTGATTTACAAAAAGTGATGCCTCATTTACATTTCTTTGATAACGAACAGGGTTAATACTTTTTCATATGCTTATTAGCCATTTTTATTTTTTTATGTGAATTGTCCATTCACATCCTGCCCATTTTTCTATTGGGATTTTAGGAGCTTTCTTATGAATTCAAATGAGTTCTATTAAGGCTAAGCCCTTTACTTTGTCATATTTATTGTGTTGCAATCCTGGGATAAACTGTACTTTTTTTATATGATACCACAGTTCTTTTAATGTACTTATGAATGTGATTTGCTGATCTTTTGTTTTGGATTTCGGCATCAATATTTATAACTCAGATTGTCCTGCCAGTGTTCTGCTCTGTTTTGTTTTGTTTCATTTTGTGGAGGTGGCACTCTGTCAAGTTTTAGTATCATGTTAATGCTTGCTTCTTAAAATGAATTAGAAGATTTTTTTATTTTTTTTTTCTAGGCAGACTAATCAATTGTACTTTTTGGAGATTGTTGTTTGAAAAATTGACAGAAAGCAACTATAAAATAATCTACAGCTGAGTTTTGTGGGAGAAGAGTGATTCTTAAGGCAAGTTATTAGGGTTTCTTAAAAAAAATCAATTTAGTATATAGACTTTGTCCAGCATATCATCAATTTCATTAAGAACTTAAAACTTATCACTATTGATAAGTACAGTCTGGCTTATGAATTTTTTTAATATTTATTTATTTTTGAGAGACACAGAGAGAGAGAGAGAGAGGGGTGGGAGTGAGCAGAGTGAAAGGGAGACAGAGGATCCAAAGCAGGCTCCAGGCTCCGAGCGGACAGCACAGAGCCCAACGCGGGGCTCGAACTCACAAACTGTGAGATCATGACCTGAGCAGAAGTCGGACGCTTCACCGACTGAGCCAGCCAGGTGCCCCATGGCTTACAAATTTTTAAAATGTCCTTTATACTGATCATATATCCCTCTTCCGGTTACAAATTTTATATACTTGTACTTTTTATTTCTTACTTGGAGATGTCAAAAGATGAAAAGCTTTTTTTCTCACGGAACTATCTCCTAAAAACATTTATAAATTTGCTGTTCATCTTACTGATTTCTTGATTTCTCCTTTTATCTTTCATTTTTGCCCTTACTTCGGTTTGTCTCTAATCTGTTGAGTTGACTGCTTGACTTATTTATTCTTTTTTTGTTGACTTTCTATTTAATAATGAAAACACTTAAAGCCGTGTCTCGCTCTTATTATCTCTTTAGTCAAGGAGCAATTTTCAAAAGTCAGCCAGATTCTGTCTCGTCTTGTGGTTAATCCTCCAAAGATGCAACTGTCATCTTTCGTCTCCTTAAAATACCTTAGCTGGTTTCTCACCAGGTACTAAGTTTCAAGCTCTTGCCTTCCATTCAAGGTCCTCCATATTGTGGCCATTATACACACTTCTGAAGTCCACCCCTAGGATTTCCTGTACTTATATCCTATTCTAGAGATAAACTGGACGCTAGTTTTTCCAAATGTTCTAACCACCATGCATGTCCCTATGCTTTTCCCACAGGGAAGGCCTCCCTTCTCACTCTTCACCCACTAGAAGCATCAACATCTTGGCAGTCTCATTCAGACCTTCAGGTAGTTGTGGCTTCCCGAGTTGGGGAAGTCACACGGCGTTGGAGCCATCAGGTTATCTCCTGTTGGTCACTTGGGTTCACCTTGGACCAGTGCTGCACACAGGCTTGACAGGGTCCCGTGTGCTCAACGGTATCCTTTTTTGCTAATGTACGGGGCCTTCCCACACGAGCACACCCCGTAACCATACGATCGGCTCAATCGAGAATAACCATATATCATCCGAATCTGGACGCTTCTTTTGCTGTAAGGAGTCACTCGATAATTATACCAAGACAATGGATATAAACCAGACCTTTCCTGGAAAACGAGGACATAGGATCATCACCCAACCAGATCTCATGATCTGTGTCTGTACGTACTTAATATACGCATACTTTTCTTACTTCTCTGTAGGAAAGGGTTGCAGGGCATATAAGAGCACGTTGTATAAAAGTATAAAAAGAAAGGATGTATTGATATGGATGTCCCCGCCCAGGGTTCCTCAGTGTGCCTCTTTTTTGGGTTTTGTAGATAACGTACGTGTATTTTGGCTCTCGCCAATAACAAGTATCAGGATCCCTTGCCCTAACTGTAACCTCTTAGGGTCCAAGCTAACTACGGGGAGGCAGAGAGCCATCTGGTTCGAATAATCCCAGGATGCTTTATTGACCTCATAACGTCTGAGGCATGTCATGGGAGAGAGCGATGTGATGTCCCAAGCTTATCACAAGATACACACTGTCACAAAAATGTTATAGCTCCCGGTGTCACAATATTTTCTCAAGTCTTCTCCCAATTCCATTTGCTCTCCTATCACCATGACAACGCACACCTCATTAATAATGGAGACCTGGGGGAAAGCTTCTGGTGTCACTCCCCTCCCAGGACTCCCCTCTTGCTTTGGCATTCCGTGAAACCATTCTGATCCTAGACATCCGGCTTTGAAGACTCCAAGTTATCTCCATTTTGCATATCATATCTCCATTTTGCATACCAGATGCTGGCGAAATACTAAGAATGGTGAGAATGCAGGGTTTTGCCAAGATTTCCTAAAGCAATTAGCTGGCACAACAAACGAAACAGAGAAAGCCATTATTTAAAAAAAAAAAAAAATTAGATTTGAAGATCAATGGCTGAGTCCTGGTTCCGACCCCGAGAAAAGGGGAGAGGCAGATTCTAGAGTTTTTCACCTGTTTTCCTACTGCCTCTCCATTCCAGGCCTTAGGAATCGGGCAGCAAAGAACAGACTTTGAGAGAGGGATTGGTTACAGCTGTCTAGCTAAGTTTCTGACACCCTGGTGGTCCCTGGTACTTTTCCCTGTGTAGACTTGGTCAACTTTAAAAAGCCTAATAATGCAATTAGAAGAAGAAGGAAGAGAAGGAGAAGAGAATCCCAGCTCCAACACTTCCCAGTTGGGGGACCTCGGATAAACATATATCACTCCCCTGAATCACTGTGCTCTTTCACTAAAATGGAGACAGTAATACTAACATTGAAGACAGAAATTAATGCATATGAGCCTGTAATGTAAAGTGATCTCAGTGAAAGAAATAATAATACTAAAATCATCACCATCATCATCATCATCATCACCAAGGGGCTCAGGGAGGAACAGGTCTGAGCCCTTCCTCTGGATGTGCTGCTGTCATATCAGTTCCACATCAGCCACAGTCCCGGTTCGGGAGCACCGGACATCCTGTTGACCAATGGGAGAGATCCGAAGTGATTCCAGGGCCTTGGAGACCAAAACGAGGAAGGTCAGGAACGTGCGCAGTCAGAGTCAACAGCAACGGAAGTTGAGTTTTGACTTTCTGTCCTAGGAAGAGCAGACAGGCAGGTCAGAATAGGCATGCGTGCCTGCGGATTTTAAATATCTGGCTGTCCCTGCAAGAGTCTCTTTCCTGAGCACCTAACGCTGGTTTGCACGGCCATTCTACCTTCTTCCTCACTGGCTTGTGGAGCTCTCTAGACGCATGGGAATCCGTGCAGCAGCAAGGGGAGGCGAAGGAACGAGTCTTCTCATCTTTCCAAACACAAGGGCTCTGGCCCGTATGCTCAACACAGCGGAGCCCATTTTAAGTTTTCTTTCCTTCACTTCCCATTACCTAATCGGTCCTTTGCACACTGAGCCTTCTCTTCTGCTAAAATGTTTCCCTTGCCTTCCCTTTCTATTTCGGTTTCACGGTTACCACTCTACATCCAGCCCTTGTCAGCTCATGCCTGATTTAATTCAGCACCTTCCACGCAGATGTCCCTGTCTCCAGGGTCTGCCGACTCCAATACATCCAGCACAGCTGCCAGAAAAATCCTCCTTAGGCAACGTTTGCGTCACATCATCCCCCATCTCAAGGGCCCGCGGGGTCTCTGGTTCCCTCCTGCCTCCCACCTCTCTGGTCCCCGTCCTCATTGTTCCTCACGCTCCCCTCCACTGCGGCCAAGCCCAGTGGCTTCTCAAGGCCTACAGATGATTTTCTTTCATAACCTTTACATATCATTCCCCTGATCTGAAATATTCTCCCCTTCCTCTCTGTTAACCATGCCCCTGATTGCCCTTCAAGGTTAACTGAAAAGCACACGTTCCTGTTCATAGCCACTGCAGCTGGATGTTATACCTCAGCTTGTGCCAGACCTGGATATCTGTGGGATAAACAGTGATCCCTAAAATCCTTCCTGGATGCCCAAGTTAGCCACTAAGTTTGATCTTGATCCTTCCCCAGGTGCCAGCTTTATAATACGGCTCCACTGCCCCGCAATTCTCACTTGATGGTATGTTATTTTATAAGTGTTGTGGCTTCATTTCAGTCTCTCTCCAGAACGGGAGGAAAAGTCCCCAAAGGCGGTGATTCTGTTTTCTATTTGCACCCCTTCCGATCACATATGCATAACTGTGTGCATGGAACCAGCTCAAGAAATGGGTGTGGCTGCCTGAAGTAGGACGCTCCGATGGCCCTGGGAACATGACCTTTCCGTAAGAAAAATAAAATGGAAATAGCCTTGGTAGTCAGCCCTATAAATACATTATGGGATATCCTTGTGATGTAATATTACTCATACCTTAAAAACATTTTTGAAGATATGTTTAATGACATGAGAAAATCTCACTACATAAACTTGCTTTATATATATATATATATATATACATATATATGTTTATATATATATAATTTTAACATAAATATAATATGTGATGTCAATGTTAGTGTATAAAGATAAAAGATGGTGAGAAACAATGAAGGAAGGAAGGAAAGGAGGAAGGAAGGAAGGAAAGAAGGAAGGAAGGAAGGAAGGAAGGAAGGAAGGAAGGAAGGAAGAAAGGAGGAAGGGAGGGAGGGAGGAAGGAAGAAAGGAAGGAAGGAAGGAGGAAGGAAGGGAAGAAGGATGGAAGGAAGGAAGGAAGGACAGAAAGAGGGAGGAAGGAAGGAAGGGAGGAAGGAAGGAAACAGAAAGGAAGGAAGGAAGGGAGGGAGGAAGGAAGAAGGAAGGAGGGAAGGAGGGAGGGAAGGAGGGAGAAAGGAAGGAAGGAGGGAGGGAAGGAGGGAGGAAGGAAAGGAAGAAGGAAGGAAGGAAGGAAGAGGAAGGAAGGAAAGAAGGGACAGGTGAGCTAATGGGAAAAAAACAATGGAGCAACATGTAAATGGGGGTGATCCTGAGTACTTCTGGGTATTTTTAAACTTGTTTTTAAATTTATTTTCTGGGACACCCAGGTGGCTCAGCCCATTAAGCAACCTACTCTTGATTTTGGTTCAGGTTATGATCTCACGGTTCCTGAGTTCAATCCCCACATCAGGCACTGTGCTGACAGCTCTGAGCCTGGAGCCTGTTTCAGATTCTGTGTCTTCCTCTCTCGCTGCCCCTCCCCTGTTCGTGGTCTCTCTCTCTCTCTCTCTCTCTCTCTCAAAAATAAACATGAAAAACATTTAAAAGGTAAAAAATAAAATTTTGAGATTTAAGATACTTCTAGCTGATATAAAAAGGGGAGCTAGTTTTCAGTGGGTAACATCCTACTCGTCAGACCAGGTAGGAGAACATTTTTGGTGTTTCCATTTCGAAATGCTGCCAATCCCATCCCTTAAAAGACAAAATTGTCATGTATATCTCCCCCACCTCCACCACCATCAACCTAAGAGAGCAGATAAGTCTTCTACGGAACATTGGATTGGAGAGAGTATAGAAATACAGAAAACTAGAACACATTCTCCAGAGTCCTATACTGTTAAAAATAAGCAGAACTTTCTAACTGAGTCCCCACACCCATGGATCAGAAGAGAAGGGATTTGGGGCTAGCTGGCCAATAAAATGGGAAGAAATCCTCTTGTCTTAATCCCTTGGGGCCCCTATAACAAGATGCCACAGACTGGGTAGCTTATAAATGATAAAATTTATTTCTCGTGGTTCTAGAGGCTTGGAGGTCCAAGATCACAGCATCAGCATGGCTGGGTGAGGGCTGATCTCCAAGTCCGACTTTCTAAGAACTGGACTCCTCCGTGACTCCCGTGTCATATCGTCCGACATCTCATGGAATGTCTGCTGAAAAATCTATTTACTGACAGGCGATAGAGGACAAAGAAAACGTGGTAGGTAGGGGTGAGCACAGCTGAGGTTGAGGAGGGTTGAGCAGGTGCGTGTGTTTCCGTGTGGGCGTGCCTGAGCACGCGTGCACGTACCAATACTTCTACATTGACTGGAGCACATGTGAGAATACTGAACGTCATGATGCCCGGCACACCGTTTGGCTCCGCTCAGGCTATTACATAGTTTCATATCCAAATTGAATAATCGTCACTTTTGCCCAGCAGCATGAAGGCATGTACTGTTTCCAATTAACCTTGTCTCTAAGGAAAAACCTGTGTGTGTGACACAGAAAGGTGGGACGTGGCTTCTATCTGTGATACCTGTTATAACTCAACAAAACCTGCTGAAAGGTCTTCAGGAGCACAGGGGGGCAGAGAAGGGGAGGAAGTCTGGTCAGGGCAGGGTCTAGAGTGGTGGATGGAGAAGGTATCTGTGGGGCTGGCCCCTGCAGGGACAAGAGACCGTAGTCTTTTGTTTGCATGCCCAGTGCTCGCTTCGGCAGCACATATACTAAAATTGTTTGCATGCCCATATCCAAAGGGGAATGTGGAGGTAGGAGTGCTTATCATCCATCCATCCATCCATGTAACAGACATTCATCGAGCACTTACTATGCACCAGTCATGGTTCTGGGCATTGCAAACAGAGCATGCTGTGAAGCAAATCAAAACATTTCTCTTCTTTATAGAGCTTATATTCTAAAATGGGATATAGATGATGAACAAATAAGGAACTTGTAATGCCAGGAATAGTAAACGGTATGAGGGGGCATGGTGAAGAGAAAGGGTGTAACCACAGTGATGGGAGGGGGGCGGGCAGCGGTTAGGGAGTGCCTGTCTGAGGGGGTGATACTTGAGCAGAACCTCGAACAAAGGGAGGGGAAAGCCATGAACACATCTGAGGAAAGAAAGTTCTAAGCCGAGGCAATCAAAAGTGCAAAGGCACTGAGGCCAAAGCACGCTTAGGGAGACCAGGTGGAGATCATGCAGAGACATGGCCGCCAAGTTCAGGGACTTTGAATTTTATTCTAACTTGATGTAAAGCAATGGGAAAGTTTCTCATACAGGACACAATTATCATGTGCCTGAGAGAGCTTAAATATATAGGTATAGATGTATCTAGATTATACTTGGAGAGAGAGAGAGAGAGAGAGAGAGAGGTCTCTAGGCTTCACCTCTTACTTCAGCCACCTCTGAAGGTCCAGGGCTCCCACCAGCTTTGCTCAGACACATTCCAACAGCACCATATCTTAGCCTCATCATTCACTGCTCGCTTCCTGCCTCAGAGCTTCTCTCATTTCCAACTCGGACTCACAAGTCTGATCTGGAAGGGCCAGCAGTTAATGCCCAGTCGGGCTCTCCCTTGACCAAAGGGGACCAGACAGTGATGGAGGCACACTTCCCCTTACGTTCCCCTGGAAGCCAGCTCTCGTTTGGATTTCATATTCCCCTTAGAAATCCCAGTAGGATCGAGCATCCGTCTCTTGCTCAGGGTCCACCTCCATGACGCCTCCTTGTATCACCCTGCCTGTCCCCTCCTCCCTGCTTTCACTCTCTGTCTCTCGCGTTCCTTCTGTCTGGGATCGGATTCCTAAATAAACTTCCTGTGTATTTAGCAGGCGTGGCGTGTAGGTGTCTCCAAGCATAAGACAATACCACCAGCCCCAGTTTACAGATGAGGAAGTAAGGCTGAATTTTCCAAGGTCACGCTGGAGTCAGGAATGAAATTAAGGTTTATCTGGCTCCGGCAACCATGCCCTTAAACACTCCATGATGCTGCCTCCTACTCAGAATTTGACAGGTAGGAGTTTTTCTTGTATGGATGGTCCTTCCTGCTGGGAGCAGACAAAACTCTGGGTCAATGATAAAGTTACAGCAGGTTGGCAAGAATGAGAAGGGTTTCAAGTGTGGTCCACCTGATGGAGATGCGGGGGACGGTCCAGGTATAGAAGAAAGGATCAGACCCGACTAGGGACTGGATAAGAAGCCTGAACCCACGGCTCAGGAAACATACGGTTGGCTGCATTCAAGGGGCAGTTGGTCCAGAGTCCTTATTCCCACTACCCTGGATCCCCGGTGTCTGATGGCACAACAGATGTCCAAGATGACTCTGCAACAGGCACGTGAAGGATCTCACGCGGAGGCACCTAAGTGTAGAGGGATCTATGTCAGCCATTTTTTTTTAAAAGATAGCTATAGCCAGATTGATAAGAAACCAAAAACACCATAATTTTTAGTAATAATAGCTCCCTCATTCAGCACTTACTGTGCCAGGCACTGTGCTAAGGGCTTTGCATAAATTACCTTTTTTAGAACACCGTGATGTAGATACAGCTATTATTCGTATTTTAGCGATCAGGATTAAAGTGGGTAACTCAGCAAATGTCACACAGGTAATAAGTGATAGAATCGGGGCTCAGACTAAGTCTGCGTGATGCCAAGGGTCTTTGTTCTTAAGCGCTTCTCTGCAATGGCTGAGTGAAGAACTTTCTGGGGAGACAGTGAGAAGCTGTTGGAGACACTGGGGGCAGGACATGGTGAGTAAAACTACTCCGACACCCGTGCGTATGTTGAAATACTTCTAAGAAGAAACAAGTAGAGTATTTTAGTGGTCCAGAAGAAGGTGACATGAGATGAAATTAAGGGAGTTAAGACAGAATTTGACCCAAGTGAGACTGAAGAAATCTGTGAGGCCACAGTTCCAATTAACCAGAGCACAAAGGAAAGAATAGAATCTTGGAAGATTCAGAAACGTTGATTCTGATTGGATAGTGATGGCGTCATTAATAGCTACCGGGGCGTCAGCAGGAGTGGGAGGGAAATGGTAGGGTCGGAATTGGGGGACAGAATTTGAAGCCTTCTATGAAATGCATATCCCAAAGGCTGATTGAAATGCATGTGGGGCTCCGAAACGAGAAGGTCTGCAGATGTAGATTTAGAAATCATCCCTTAGACGGTCCCAGTCTTGTACCCTGTAGGCGGGGTCAGCTGGAAGAAAATGCTGGGGCACCCCCGCCCACTTACACAGAAGAGCCTGGATTCTCTCATTCCTCTTGCCCATCTGCCTTTTTGCCCCTTACGGACGCTACGTGACTTTTGACTCTGCCGTTTCCAACAAGAGAGTCACCCACGACCTGCGTTACTGGTTTAGATTCCAAGCTATTTGATGGTAGGGACCATGCCTTAAACTTGTCTTTCTTTTCTACCGAATGGCGTTGCCGCAGATTGTGGGCACGATCTCCTCCTGGGCTTTTAATTTTTACAAGAACAAATTCTGAAATGCCAGCGCAGGTCAGCATTCGCCTTCAGTCAGGAGCCACATGGAGAAGAAGCATTGACATCCAAAGCCCTCCTCTAAGGGGCATCATTTTAACCTCAGTCCTCGGCAGGCCTTCCTGTGTATGTTCTCGACTCTCAATTCCTGCGTATCACCGACATGCTAGTCTCCTAGTATTCCTGGTCTGATTTCTAGCCTCAGGCATTTGAGACACAGGAGCTTTGCAATTAAATTCTCCCCTCCAGCCATACTGACCCCAAAGCTTACTTACGAAATTGCTCAAGTTTATTTATGGCGTTGGTTTTGTTTCTGCGTTTTCTGGGGGCGCACAGAGCCCTCGTCGCAGGTAGAGCTGCTTTGCAGTGCTCTGAAAGACGTTCTCCTTCAGGGCACTGATGCCACATTAGCTGAGCCCTTCCTCCTCCTGGATCCGTGGGCCTCTTCGACCACCGGCAGAGGCAGGTCGGGCCCCCCAGCAAATGGGTAGAACTGGCAAGGCCAAGCTCTAAAACCGTCCAGCCCAGTCACCCCATAGACACGGTGGTCTCTGCTGACCAGTGCCTTGTTGGCTGTCCCCTCAGGACCCCCCCCCCCCCCAACGAGCTGTCTTCCTCAACCACCCAGCTCAACAAGAATGTTATGGAGTAGCTACTTGTGGTGTAGGCCCTAGGTTAGGTTGGGGAGCCCACGATGAAGAAAGCGCGATTCTTTCTACTCAAGAATCTCCCACTTTGCTTCTGTGGCAAATGCAGCGTCCGAGGAATGTTTACGGGAACAACGGAGTAGGTCTCCCTAACTGGCTCTGTAGGGAGGAAAGGCCTCTTAGATGCAGGGCTGACTTACCCACTGGGCCAGGAGGCTCAGGCTGAGGGCCCACAATACTTTCAGAAACTCATGAACATTTTTAAAAATGTTTAAGTTCTTTTAAACTCAGGAAAAAAAGATGAATATAATTATAATGAATATATAACAATAAATTTAGCCTTTATTTTTAAAACATTTTTATTTATTTTAGAGAGACAGAGTGCAAGGAGAGTAGGGGCAGAGAGAGAGAGGGAGACACGGAAGCCGAAGCAGGCTCCAGGCTCCCAGCTGTCAGCACAGAGCCTGATGTGGGGCTCGAACCCACAAACCGTGAGATCATGACCTGAGCCGAAGTCGGCCGCTTAACCGACTGAGCCACCCAGGCACCCCATATTCAGCCTTTAAATCAATGTAGTTGTAAAACATATTATTATTAATTATTATTATTATTATTATTTGGGAGAGTGGCCCATAAAGACAACATGGCATAGGGCCAACGAGAGTCACAATGTGGCCCCACCTGGATGAGGTGACTTCAAGGCAGAGGAGAAGATATCTAAGAAACGTGGGAAGAGTGGAGGAGACCTGCTGGTTGAGGGACCAGGGTAACCATAGGTCAGGAATCCCAGCAACCCAGAGATGCTAGGGAGCCTCTTGCACCCAGGAGGTAGCGAGGGATTAGGGCAAGACGAAGGCAGGGACGTGACAGAGAGAGGACTCAGCCACCATTATCAACGACCTGGAATTTGCCATAACCTGTACCTTCCAGGCTCCCACTTAACCCGCTGCACCAAATCAAAACTTGCCAATCCTGTGCCCCATTCTCTCCCCGCTAATATTTTCCTTGAACCATAGTCTGGGTAACAAATACGCATCAAGGTGTTACCGCCCAGGGACAGATTCCTACGCCACCTCCCCTGGGAAGGTAAGCCATGCTCTCCGTAAAGAATTGTTTCCAGTGGTAGGTGAGGGATGAGATTTGGGAGCAGGAAGGCTCTGGGCCACCCACCCTTCACTCTGTGTCAGGGCCCCAGCTCTGGAAGCCTCTGGAAGGCCGGTCATGGGCCATCACTGCCGTCCTCCTTCTGTTTACAAAGCGTCCAGAGGTCTGCTCACGGAGTGACCATTTTTGAAGCATGAAGTGAAAGCAGATGAGAGCACAGGAAAAAAATGTTCATTATCCAGAGGTACCAGAGTGGCCCCCCCCATCCTAATGCATGTGTCACTTAAATACACTTGTGAGAGGTGTTCATTATTTCCCCCATTATTTAGAAATGTACTTCAAAGACCCCTCGAACGGCCGTGTGCCGTCACATTGTTTAAACATATGACTTGTTAAATCACCACCCTCACAGCCCTGAAGCTCTGGGGTTATATCATCTCAGAGCAGACACAACTCAGAGGTCACCCCGCTGCTGAGGGTTGTCTCAGCGACTCCCCACCTCGGCTGATGGTTAATAAGGATCAGCTTTTGAAAGGCAAGGTCAAGAGCACTAAGTGACTTTGGATGCTCACTGATGGTGTGTGAGTTCATTGTTCCCAGAGGCTGTTGAACATCCAAGTGAGGAGAGCCCATTGTTGTCAAGACGCCATGGAGACAAAACCTAGCCTCGCCACCCGCCTAAGCCTGGCGCGGAATGGGGGCTTCCGGAAGGATCCGACCCTCGACTTGAGGAATGGCTCCCTTTAGGAAGACTTGTTTACATGGAAATGGAAACCTGTCAGAGATGTAGTGAGTGTTGCTCGTGTGCATTATCAAAGAACACCTTCAAGGATCTTTTCCTCCGGGGGCACTCTAGTGTTTATTTACAGGTCTTTAAAAATGTAGGATAGAAATGCTTATGGCAAGCCACTGATTATAGAAAATCAAACGGAGAGGCATTCATTGATTTGAGAGGAAAATAAGAGTCAGGGGGAGGAAGGTTGCCAACTTCAAAAAAATCAATTCATGTAAATTCATCAAGAAGATATCTGCTCCATCAAGAGACGTACGTCTCCCCTTTCTCTTGTCTTTGGCGAAGCAGCGGCTAGCCCTTATCGTTTCACTACACGCTTTCCCCCTCTACACCGGTCCACATACTTTGGCTCTGCATGGCTGCTTCGCAAAGAGTGTAAGGTTTTTTAGGAAATCGAAGGGGAACCTACAGAAAAATGGGTAAAGACCCTGTGGCCGCATATCGGTCGAGACCTACCTCCGTATGTTTGTGGAAGGGGATGGCGACCTACCCGGGTGGCCCATCGTGTTGTCGGGGCGAGAGCTCCTATCACTGCTCAGAGCAGAAGGCACCCTCAGCTGATTTCCTTTGTTCAGTTGATGGCTCTCTGGATCTCCAGTCAAGCAGGCTCCCACTCCTGCAGATAGTATCAGTCACTTCCTTTCCTTAATCCCCTAGGTGCTGCCTGCTGCTAACTCCACTGCCTTCTTCCTTGGTCATCACCCGTCACAGCGAGTCCTGCCCATCCCACGCCGTCCTCACCCTAAGGCCCGAACATCTGCAACAGCGTTTTATCTCTTTCACTTGCTGCCTTTCATTTTCAACGTCTCTTCAAGTTCACTGTGTTCAATGGCGCGTCATGCTACGGTGGCCAAAGCGTAGAAGTGCGCAGGCTGTTTTCCGATCCCTGGGCGTTTCCTCTGGCCGGTCCTTTCTCCAGTGGGAAGCGAGGACTTACGATACAGCTCCTGCCATGGTCTCCTGGGCCTACCTCCTCCGTCTCCTCGTGAGCCGACTCCAGACAAGAACTCAGACATCTGTAGAGGAACAAGCAATGGTCTGTGGGCAGCGTTCCGCTCAAATGCACGCTGAGAAAAGAAACGTTCCTTCAGAGAGAAGAGTCTGGTGATGTGCGGCTCCTTGAAGCAAATGCTTCTCTCTCTTCTCCATGACAGGTTGGCACTTCGGTTTCAAACTTCCATACCCCGTGAGAGATTTCCTGGAACATCGTTGGAAAAATGTATACAAGTCTCCCCTTCTCACAGGGCAGGAAAAGGAAAAGTCTGGACCCTGGGCCAACTTCCAAATGAGGTTTTCCAGCCTCACTATTTCTATCAAGGTTTCTTTCTTTCTTTCTTTCTTTCTTTCTTTCTTTCTTTCTTTCTTTTTTAATGTTTATTTTTGAGAAAGAGAGAGAGAGAGAGACAGGCAGGGGAGGGGCAGAGAGAGAGGGAGACACAGAATCGGAAGCAGGCTCCAGGCTCCAAGCTGTCAGCACAGAGCCTGACGCGGGGCTCGAACTCAAGAACCGCGAGATCATGACCTGAGCCAAAGCCGGACGCTTAACCCACTGAGCCACCCATGAGTCCCTCTATCAAGGTTTCAAATGCCCCACGACCAAGTTTTATATAGGAAAAAAGTTCAAAAAAATGTTTTTTTCCCCTATCTCTTCAGACCATTTGAAGAGAGGCAAAGTGGATTTTTTACCAAAAGTTTTAGATTGTCCAGGAGATAGCTGATGTCCTTTCCTAATGGCACATTATGAAACCATGCCAGGCTTAAAGGAAAATTCTGAGTCTTTGTATAAAATTTTACAAAGAAGCCACCCCTATTATCTTTCCTCTGGAAAAGATTTTAAAAAAATGCTTCTCTGTACAACGTGGTGTCTTTGTCCTTTCCTGAAAAAGCGTTGAACTAGACCTGAGTTCGGTTCCCACTTTTTCTACTAACTAGTCCTTGGCTAGTCCCTTCCCGTCTCTGCCAGTGTGTGCGTTCCTCTGCCAAATAAACAAAGGCGCAATGTAAGGTGCCTGCGGCTTTCTCTCCTGGTATAAGGCTGTGACCTTGTGGGGGTTGCTAGAACACGCTCCCTTGGGGAGTTCTGAGACCAGACAAAGAAGCCCGTCTCCAGAAACTTCCCACATTAAGCAAGTGCAGTGACACCCACGTTAGGCTAGCATATTTTTGACTTCTGATTTTAGATCTTGCAAGGGAATTGGAGACAAACAGTATTTTCTCCCCCAGTCAAAGAAGAAAGGTTTCGTTCCCTAGTTCCTCATCAATCCTAGCATGTTTTCTATAAATGCCCCTCGAAAGCTCATACTTTCACTCTTTGCCAAAGCTGGCTGAGCTCCTGGCTCAGGCTGGGGAACAGAGGAAGAATTACGAGTTTGGTTGAACACACTGGCATGCGTGAGGCTGAAGCAGTTCTGTGTATCAGTAACGTGTAATGACAACCTCCCATCTGTTCTCTGGAACTCTTCATCTGAGCCTTCATCAAGCTGGAAATCTGGAAGGAGATGAATGCAAGGGGGCTGTTTGAAAGCGAGACGTGAGCTCAGAAGTACTCGCAGAAAGGGACCCACCGAGGGTCGGCGGTGGAGAGGCTGGCCAGCTGCAGAGCTCAGGAAAGAGGGTCAGGGGTCTGTGAGGCCAAAAGGGAGGTCAGGGACCGGAGGTGCGTTCTCCAGCCCCCGGGCCTCTGCTTCAGAGTCTTGAGAGTGCCGCGCAGCGAAGGGTCAGTCCGGGAAGCAGCAACCGTTCTCCAAACTCCTTGGCGATCGTGAGGCCCCGGATTCTCCCAGGGTCCTTTGCGAGCACAGACCTCTTGACCAAAACCGGAACTGAGAGTCTAGCGAACGTTCAGAATGTCCGGCATCCCCACGGATGGCCCCGCCTCTACTCTTGGGGAGAGAAAAGATGGGCCGCAGGGAAAGGAGGAGGACCGAAGACAGCCTACATCCAATCCAAGCTGGTGGTCTTGGAAAACAAACCACAACAGGAGAAGATCTGGGTCTCTTTCACAGGGATAGAACCTACGCTCCGGGAGTCCTGGGGAAACTCCGTCCAGGGAAAGCAGGCAAACAGAACGCAGTGTGCCCGCCGGGTTCCCAGCGCTGACTTGGCTGGCTGGTCCCGGCCAGCATCTATCCCCACGCTCTCCGGGAGCCCAGGGCTGCTAGTGTTGGCCGCAGGCAACGGGTTAGCCAGCAGGAAAGCTTATCAGACTCCCCCAGTTTCCCCCAGGGAAGCCACCCCCTCAGGGGACAGGAGGGGGACCTTTTCACGGATTTGATGAATGCTATTGGGGATGGAGATCACAGTCGGGGGACAAAAGGGGAGCGTGAGCAGAAGACTCTGGAGTTTGTGGAGGCTGAAATACGACCTGTGAGAAGCCAAGGGGAGAGCGAGCTGCCGACTCTGGCCTGGGCCGAGGATGGACGGCTTCCTGGCGGCGGGCTTCATAGTTTTCATCCTCCTGATTCACGGAGCAAATTCACACGCCCCTCTGAGCTGCTCTCTGTGCCCCACGGAAGTTTCTCCAGCCAGCCCTCTCTGCTTTCTGTCCCCCCGAATTTGGGCCCCTGGGAAGACCTCTGAAATGTAAAGCAGATAAAACTGTTTCCCTGACACCGGAAGCTATTGCTAAACATCCCTCCCAGGGAGTCTCAATAGAAATGAACGTTTTGAAAGGGGCTTCACTTCATTCATTCATTCATTCATTCATTCACTTTACATTCTGGAGGGCATCCCAGATACCAGGCAAGGTGATTAAGGAGCTGTCTCGTCGGAGAGAGGGGGACATACGTAGATGAGGCCATTCCAGAACCAGTCTAAGGCAACTGTCAGGGAGGATAGACGGCGAGAGATAACAAGCCCAGTGTTGCTATGGAGAGAGATGCTTGGGGTCTTGACCTGGTCAGAGAGGGCTCAGAGGAGGGGAGTCCAAGGCGAGCCTTGCAGAACAGTGAGGCTTTGAGTGGAGCAAAAGGGCAGAGGTGTCCTAGAAAATTGGCAGAGGAAAGACTTTCGCTTCTCAGGCTGAATCCCTGCCCGTCCTCCCCACCCTCCGGAATCAGCAGGGGATTGCACCAATCACCATCTCGTCAACCACAACCCATACCCCAATAACATGCCTGAAACCCACAGACGATACATTCCCAGGAGACCTGGTCAGCGTGGCCCCCAGAGCAGCAGCACCAGCAGCATCTGTGAACTCGGTGCAAATGCAGAACCTCGGGCTCCTCCAGACGGACCGTCAGCATCTGCATTTAATGGAGCCAGGAGACCCATATGCATGTTAAAGTTTGAGCAAAGGACAGGCTCCCAGATTCCTTCCTCCAGGCTCCAAGCTCTTCTTCCTTTTTTTTTTTTTTTTAATATTTATTTATTTTGAGAGATAGAGAGAGAGAGAGAGAATCCCAAGCAGGCTCCCCACTGACAGCATGAAGCCCAATGTGGGGCTCGAACTCACAACGTGTGAGATCATGACCTGAGTGGAAAGCAAGAGTCGGTGGCTTAACCCACTGAGCCACCCAGGTGCCCCTCCAGGCTTCTCTTCCTCACCCTCT
The DNA here is from genome assembly GCF_007474595.2 of Lynx canadensis. NCBI lineage: Eukaryota > Metazoa > Chordata > Mammalia > Carnivora > Felidae > Lynx > Lynx canadensis. The sequence goes on from NC_044319.2 coordinate 34,158,611, forward strand.
TAGCAGGGTAAAGAGAACTGTCCCGACCCGAGCCCGACACGAGCCTAGCGGGAAATCTCAGCATTCTGACCCCTGAGCTAGCCTGTGGCGCCTGCCTCCACACACCCATCCTGGCTGGCTTGGGAAACGCAGTTGTGTTCTGGAAGTGCTGCCTTCTGGGGCCGGCGTAGCTCCTGCCCCAGTACGAGCCTGTCACCACGCACAATGCCTCTCAGATACAGGACGGTAGGAGAAGACGGGCCGTGGAGATGAGAGCCAGCCTCGTGGAGGTGGGGAGTCAGCCCTCTACTCGAAGGGAAACGACCCAGGTTTGAATTTATGACTCCGCCATTTAACCTCTGCCGTGTAACCCAGGACTAGTCACCATTTGTCCGAGCCACCGTTTCCCTAGTTGTAGAAAGACCTGTGCCACGGTGCAATGATACGAGACAGTGCCCTTCGGTCCCTGGCAATCGCTCCCCGAGCTGATGATGTGCTGATGTGCGTGAGAGTCCAGACGGCACCAATCTGTGCTGGATCTTAATGTATCGGCCCCCAGGGAGCTGGGGCTCTCACCACATCGCAGTTGGGGAACGGGAGGCGCACCTCCCCAGCCCTAGGTCGTCAGAGGCAACCACAGCGTAATTGCCCGGCCCGGCCCTGGGTCCCTCCTGCTTCTGCTTTGGAAAAACCAATGCACAGACTTGGCTTGATCTTATAATCTTGACCTATAGCATAGATAGAGCCCCAGCAGGTCCGTTTGACTTGGGGACCCTGCGAAGGAGTGAAAGTGTGACGGGGACGAAACAACGTCCCAGCCTCATGGATTCCCCATCCACCCTGCCATTCCTGTTGACGTCTGTCAACAGCTGCTTCATTAGGTGGCCCGATACGCGTAATGGACCCCCTATTTTCTACTACTTCAGGTTGAAGGCCCCCGACCTGCCCTGAGCTGCCAGCCTTCAGTGAGTGTGGTCTCCCCAGTGGGGCTGCATACACCTGCCTCACGGCACACTCTACCTTCACGACAATCGGCAGGATAGCTCAGTGAGGCTAAGGGATGTGAACATAGTCATAGGCAAATAAGGGCCAAGGTGGGGACAGATCAGAGATGACCTGACCAGAGAGCCCAAGACACTGGCTTTCGTGTTTGTGTTTCCCTGTGTGTGTGAGTCTTAGAACACTCGTTCCGAGGCTTGGTAAGAGGCATTTAAAAAACAAAATCTGTAGCGACGTACATTTAAACATTTTTAAATTCCGGACTAAATTAAGTGAAAGGATTTCCTTAGTGCAGGACTACTCAGAGCCTTGAAAATTTAGATATGAACTGCTAGTCTTAGAAAGAAGGTTAAAGCTTACTGAAATGTGGAACCCCTTTCCCCCCTCACAGGGCAGCCTGCCTGGCTGGAGATCCCCGAGCGCACCTCCTCTGTGCCGTGTTACCCCCCAACATTGGGTTGCCTCGACTGTGTAACCCCAACCGCCCCCATACCCTTCCACCAGCTTGGCCTTCCTACCTCAGGAAATCGTCCAGGAAGTACCGCCTTAGCACCTTGGTGGTGTTTTCTTGCCTTCTAAATTCTGTCTGCCCTTCAAGGTCCCGACCCAGCCCTACTCTCTCTGTGACGCCTTTCTGGCACACTCCAGCCTTCCTCATTGTCTGCTTCTCTTAACTTCTGCCACATTTGTAATTCTATTTAAAGACTGGTTGGTTGGCATCGTAATGTGACGACCGGCCAGACAGTCCCCTTAAAATAAGAAGCGTGGCTTGCACTTCCCCGTTGCTCACAGGGTCCTTGACCCGAGGGTGGGAAGTACTTAATCAGGACTTGCTGATGGAATGTGGGGTCTCCCTCCTGGGTGCCAGCCAGCTCTAGGAATGGCAGCTGGGGCGGAGGGGAGTGGTATTTGCACGTCAACTTAGTTTCCGTCTGGTTCCCTTTGCTGGGTCCCAGGGGAGCAGCTCCAGAGCTCCATCGGCAGGTGCACCAGCCGTAAGGGCTCCAGGGACGCCAGTGGTTAAAAAAAAAAAGCAAGCCGAGCCAGGGGACGCTGGTCCAGCTCCACCCAGCCACACTTCCCACCCCCACCCTCTAGTGGATGTGCTAGACTGCAGACTCCCTACGACAAGTCCAAAAAGAAAAAAAAAGAGAAAAGAAAAAGAAAACCAGAGTTTCTGCAGCCTCTGGGATCATTGCCCATTTGTAATCTTTTTCTCTTCCCGAACTTCAAGCCTCCTTCTGCGTCCCGTTGTATCTGTCTCTTGCCTGTCTGTCAGTTTGCCTCCCTTTTCAAAAAACCTGAATCAAACACGGAGCAAACTGTCTCCCTCTCCTGTCTGAGAGCAGAGAATAAAGCAGTCACATGTCAGGGGCACATTTGCAGGTTTTATTTTCATCAGCAATATTCTTCCCCCCCCCCCCCCCCCCCCCCCCCCCCGCCATAATTGCTATAGAAACACCAAATCCCCTTCCGTCCTTTTGTACGTGCTGACAGACTTCACTCCAATGTAGCCCCCAGATGAACCTCACCCAGGCTCAGCGCGGGCTACAGCGCCCAGGGACGTGCAAGGGTGGGTTGAGAAACACCTGTCCGGTTGAGGCCGGACGTGCCCTCCCTTCCCCGGCTCTGACTCTCCCTCATCCGACTTAAGATGCAGCACAGAACATCAGGGCCAGACACAACGCTGTCTGTGCAGCAGCATCCACAACAGAGGCAGCTCTTTGGGAAGAGGGGGGAAGGAGGGGTGGGGGCTTCTGGATGTGCAAACGAGCCCGAGCACCCGGAGGCTGGCCTGGCGGAAAGGTCCACCTCTGACGCGGCGGCCCTGGAGCTCTGCACCGGCTGCAGGAGACGGCTCGCTCCCCGAGGCCTGGAAGCCAGTCTCCTCACGCGCTTGCCCATCCGGCTGCATGGAGGCCGCTTCCAGATGCAGGGAAACGGGGACCGGTCCCCGCGGGGCCGGCTTCTCCCTGTCTGGCACAAGCACCTTCAGCTCCTGGAAGGGAGCAGGGCCAGAGCAGGCCGTGCGTGTCGTGTCTGAGCAAAGGGCCTGTGGCGACTCCCTCGTCAGGGACTCTGGCTCTCCGGAAACAGCAGCTCCGGAAGAAGACACGGATAGGGACAGGCCGGTGATTCCCGGCCTCAGTGACAGCACACGGAGGCCAGCCATGCGCGGGGGGTCAAAGACTGCCCTACAGGCCTCTGCCCGGGGATCTGAGCAGACAGAGACTGGCCGGACACGGAATAACCCTGGCCCACGACACCCCGAAGGATTTAGCCTGAGGCGCTCTTTAGCACAGAGCGTGGCTTGTGCGTGCTCCGGAAGGATCCCGTAAATCCCGAAATGAGTTTAGAAAAAGAAAAAGAAAAAGAGAGAAACACGAAGCAAAGCCAGATGCGTAGATCTTCAGGAGTCGCCTCCTCCCTGTGGCAAGAGGAACGTGAGGCAGAGTTAATGACTTTGTAGGCGGATCACACAGACTCCGAATAGTTCATGGAACAAAGGAGGTGGACGTCCGAGAGGGGTCACTCCCCGCCGTGTGCAGCGAGAGGCCTGTAAGAGCGGCACAAGAGGGACACTTCTCCGAGCAGGAGGCTGGATTTGTCCGCCAACTTTCTGGGGCGAGTTGGCTCTGGCACACGGTGTTTGCAGGAGCAAACGAGCGACGGCCCCTCGCTGCTGCTTAATATCTGTTACCTCTACCAAGTAGCAATTACTAAGCCCGCTTCCTAGGTGAGAAGGCCAAGGCTCAGAGAAAATAAACGTGCCACCATACGGGTCTGGTAGGCGGCGAAGCCGGGATTCAAACGCAGGGCTCTCTCGACTCCCAGATCCAACTCTCCCCTCGGCTGCTGCCCAGCGCTCTGCACCCCCTCTTCCCTTCCTACGCATCTTCTCGGCCTTGGGCCACGTCTCCATGGCTTAGCAGGAGCCCTTCATTGACTCTGCATGGGGGACAGCCGCTCACATAGTAGGTGCTCAATAAATCAATACACGTTTGTTGAACTGGATCGAATTCCCTGCCAGGAGAAGAAAATGACTTTGCCCCCTTCTCATAGCGAGGTGGAAATTCACAAAATAAATCCTTGCCCCAGGGATAGCTAAACCGGCAGCCCGACCTCCTCAGAGGCGGATGCAAAGGATGTCATCCTCCCGGTCACCGTTCTTCTTATCAGATGGCCACCAAGAGCTGGAACAGGTGACGCCGAGACGAAAGACCTGGCAGACGATAAGTGGTTCGTAAGAGACAGCCTCCCCCTGAGCACCATTTCTTACAAGGGGGCCCCCCAGGGGCTGCCAATCACGACCCTTTCCCCCAGCACCAAATTCACTTAAAACAGTGTTGTGGGTTTTTTTTTTTTTCTAGATTAGTGAAGGAAAGAACGGGAGCAGACTTTCTCCAGCCTTCCAGCCCCTCTGTCGCATCCCCACCCGGCGACAGCTAAAACGTTCCACTTGTCAGTCAGCAGTAAATACCAGGTCTCAGCTTTGTACTGTACATCCCCAGAATAGACGTTGCTAATGGCCTTGATGACAGTCTCTGATTTCTAAAGCATATGTGAGAAAGTGAGGGGGGGCAAGAGGGAGGGGGCGGGAAGGGGGGTCGCCGCGGGAAGGAGGCGGTGGGACTGTGTAGACAGCTGCGGTTTCCCTCTCATGTCGTTTCCACCTTTTTTGCCATCTTCCTCTGGAAGCGTCTTCAAGTGAGCGCAACGCTCAGAGCGCTGAGCCGTTCTAGCCATAAAGGCCCAGAAGAAAAGGGCAGAAAGAGAAAGAAAAAGCCCTGCCTTCTACAGACCACTTGACTTGGGTTGGGGGGAGCACCGTCTCATGCCTTTCCATGGACCCCAGGGAGGCCACGTGCCCTGGGACATCCTCACTCTCCCCTGTGATGCAAGCAGGTGCCATCCAGTCACCCTCTCCTGGGGCTGGGAGTTCACGTCCAGGCTGCAGGGGGCAGGGTAGGGCCAAGGCCTGCAGATCGTGACCGATGGACAGTGATGCTCAGTCCTTTTGTCTAAACCGCCGTTCATTAGATGCTGGCCAGGTGTGGTTGCTCCTTCCCACAAAAAGGAAAGGGGAATAGAACCAGGGAGGGGTGGCCAACTACGATGTTTTATCCATACAAACACCAGTCGTCGATATCATGCCGGGTCCCACTCACTGGTTACATGAGTTAAGACCCAGCCTCTATCCTTAGAAGCTCTGTGGTCTCCCCTTGCCCTTGTACTGACGAAAACCCAAGGTGGGGGGACCCGAGGGTTCATGACCTGACCCTGAACAAGGGAAAATGGGCAAAACCTCCCCACCTTCCCTTACACTTACCATCCACTCCACCTCCCCACAAAGATAAGTTGCCCTCCCCGCCACCTTCCCTGAGTTCTTAACCTGAGTCTATAGAATCCTCCTGGATCACGTTTCTTTAACCTGCTTAACACTTACCCAGGTTTACGGGGCGGCCCTTGCTGTTCTAAGCACTTCATGGGCCTTACTTCTGACGTCGGCACTACAAACGCCCCGCGGTGCAGATGAGGAAACTGAGGCTCGCCTTTGCGAAGCAGCTCATTCCCGTCGATCACGAGCTCTGGCCATCTGGCTGCCGAGTCAACCTGCTTGCTTTCCTGTCTCATGAACCTGTGTTGCTTTTGATCCTGGTCTCTCTCGGTGACAGACCCTTGCTCTCTTTCCACAAAGAAGCAGTATCAGCTTCCTGGCTCCTGCGTGTCATGGGGTCACTGGCGTGGAGGCCCTTAGCTTCCTCCTTTCTGTTCTTTACAGACAGCAGCAACTGGATCGTCCAGAACACTCCATCTGAAAGAGGAGACCACAGGCTCGGGGAACAGTTGGCACGAGACCATGTTCTATGCCCCCTGTTGGCTCATTGGTATGCTTTTTCCTGACCTCTATCGTGAGCACGGGGGTAGTTATTTCAAACACCTTAGGAAGGCATGATGGGTTTCCCAAAGGTCCTGTAACGTGTGGTATAAAGCCTCTGCAGACAAATTGGGATTCCACAGGCATGAAAGGCTTATTTTTAGGGGTAATGATAAAATTGCCATTTCCAAGGCTTTCACCACTAGCCCTGATTTGACTTTATATTCATTCTCCAGAGGTTTGCACCCCATTCTCTCCAGAACATCAGCTTTAATTTAAAGCCCCGTCAGAGATCTTTGAAGGCCTAAATCTTTCCCTTCCAGCTGGTCAGAGATATTGGCATATTAATCTATTTAGTAATTATGCGAACAAGCTCTGACCGTGTGTTATTGAAAATTAAACTATCAAAATGTGTCCAATCAAATTGCTCAATTTCTCAATCCCATCATGTCATTAGATTCAACACCAAAATTAATTACGAAGCAATGGGCCAGGTTCACCAGATGTTGGGCTGACTTCAGTCAAGGTACATCTGTTTCCCCACCTCCCGTCACCGCAGATTCAGCCGCTGATTCCACAGTTCCTGGTCTGGTTCAGGGATACATTAGCCTACACACGGCTGGCATTGACTCGGTCAGATGCTCCTGAGTCCGTGTTCCTTGCAACGGCTGTCCGAGGACACTGTCGGCCAACGATCTGTCCCAAGAAAGTTTCAAGGGAGTGAGAACTGCCAACCAGCTTTGGGCTAAAGAAAAGAGGCTGCTCCTTTGAGAGGAATTGCAATTACAGAGATAAGGGAACCACAGAGGTGGGTTCTGGCCCAGAACCTCTGATCTCTGCCCTCATGGCACAGTTTCTCGGTAAACCGCTCTCCCTCCTGGCTAGACCGTGTCACCACCTGTTATGGAAACACACCCAGCTGGAAGCCCAGGGCATCCTCTGAAGAGCAGAACTTTGAGGGATACACAAGCTCAGTCGCACCCTGGCCCTCTGACACTTACAGGATGTGTGACCAAGAACAAATTAGTTCTGACCCTCCTGGAGCTTTCTCGGTTGTCAAATGGGGCGGTAAAAATACCGACCCTCTAAGCTGCTAAGGTTCGTGGAAGCATACCAAAAAAATGTTTGGCCTTTTAGTAGTGATTAAGCACTCAGGCTCTGGAGTCTGCCTACCTGGGGTTCCAGTTCCTGGTCTACACTCCACTAACCACCAGTGGGGTAACTTTGAGCAAGAAATAACCTTTCCAAGCCTTGTTTTTTCCGCCTATAAAATGGGATGAAAATAGGACCTCATAGGTAGGATTAAATTACATAAGCCATAGACGTGCTAAGGAGACGGCGTGAGAAATAACAAACCTTAAATAATATTCAGGAATGTTACTATTATTTTTTTTTTAATTTTTTTTAAATGTTCTTTTTTGATTTTTGAAGGAGAGAGAGACAGAGCATGAGCTGGGGAGGAGCAGAGAGAGAGGGAGACACAGTATCCGAAGCAGTCTCCAGGCTCTGAGCTGTCAGCACAGAGCCCGACGTGGGGCTCGAACTCACGAGCCGTGAGATCATGACCTGAGCTGAAGTCGGATGCTCAACCGACTGAGCCACCCAGGAGCCCCTGTTTTTCTGGAATTTGTAGTGGGCATGCAGAAAATGTGGCTTTCCTTCTCAACTCTCTCCTTGTTCCCCTCTATGCTTCTCTATGGGTCTCAGACTTGAAGGAGGCTTATGAGTCATAGAATCCAACCTTATGCCATACAGATATCCATTCCTTTCTTTTATAATAAAACAAGAAAAAAGATTTTGCAATTATAAACCCAACTGTTTCCTGCAGAGGATAGATTTGGTCATATGGAACATATTTCATCGTACCAGTCACTTTAGGGTACAAGTGTGGGAATGTGAATTAAGACCGATTTCTCAGCCTAATAGAGAAAGAAAATAAAGGCCTGTCAACAGTGATGTCAGGAGGGAAGGGGGTAAAGAACAGAGAGAAGAAAAAGGAGAAGGAAAGATGACAGGACCAAGTTCTATAAAATGATCCCCTTCCCAATGACCACTTAAAGTATTAGTTAAATCCTACTAAAAATGTGATGTGAGCTGATTTCTTCTGGAAGCCAGTAAGAGAATTGATTTTTGTTGACATGATGTAGAAAAGAAATTAGATTTATGGATAAAGGAGTTAGAGGTATAGATGACCAAACAGTGCAAACCTCCAATGAATCAGTCAAGATATTCTAGATAATTCTGTGTTTAAAAATTCGAAGTCGTAAAACAACAAAAGCCAACTTCAACTTCTACATAGGGTGTAGAAAATCATAAGAAAATGTTGCTATCACTCTAACAATAAGAACAATCTGGGTAACATACAAAATCATAGTTCTTAAGCCAACCAAAGAGCCAAAGACACACACACACACACACACACACACACACACACAGAGACAAACTAAAATTCAGAAAATCACATAGCCCTCCTATGAAAGAAGAGGCCCATAAAAATGTTATTTTTTTCATTGTAAAATAGTGGCAGAAGGAGGAAGCCATGATAGATATGTGTAAGAAGAAAACAGCTAAAATATTAATGAAATTTTAATGGTTGAAATTGGATAGGAATGATGGGTAAGATCTGTAGGAACCCTAGAAATAGAGTCTGAATCTATTCATGAACTCTTTCATTGGCTTTAAGTGCTCACACAGAATATTGTGCATAAGGGCAAGAGAACTGTGAAAGTTTTCTTGAAATGCAGACATATGGAATCTGTTAAAACCAAAGAGCAGCGGAATTGAGACAAACCCTATAGGAATTCAGACCCCAAGCCCTGGTGAAGGTAAGGTTCTAACCCTGCCCTCAAATAATTTTAAGCCTACGATAAACCAAATCTAATCTTTTTTTCAACGTTTTTTATTTATTTTTGGGACAGAGAGAGACAGAGCATGAACTGGGGAGGGGCAGAGAGAGAGGGAGACACAGAATCGGAAACAGGCTCCAGGCTCCGAGCCATCAGCCCAGAGCCCGACGCGGGGCTCAAACTCACGGACCGTGAGATGGTGACCTGGCTGAAGTTGGACGCTTAACTGACTGCGCCACCCAGGCGCCCCAAACCAAATCTAATGAAAGCAACAACCAAGCCCTGATTCAGCGCAACTACAAACTAGATCATCTCAAACCCACAAACCAGAAGCTTGACAGAAAAACAGGATGTCCTATTTCTGGAGTAAATATTATTTACTTCGGCTTCCGCTGTATTTTTATCCAAGATGTCTGACATTCAATCAAAAACCATGAGGCAAAATGTCAAGGCTGTGAAAGACAAGGAAAGACTTAGGAAATTTCACAGATTGGAAGAGACCAGAAGACATGACAAATAAATGCAATGTGGTATCTGTATTGGATCCGGGAACAGAGTTAGCAGAAAACCTAGGGAAATCTGAATAAAAATTACAGTTTAATGAATAGTATTGTATTAATGTTAATGTCTTAGTTTTGAACTGTGTGGTTACGTAAGATGTTAACATTAGGGGAATCTGGGGGAAGAGTATCCTTCAATTCTCTACACTATCATTGCAATTCTTCTGTAAGTTTTAAATCATTTCCAAATTTAAACAAAAAATTATGAGATGCCTAGAAAGCAAGAAGATATGACCTATGATCAAGAGAGTAAAGAGTCAACAGAAATAGTCACAGAGATGGTCCAGATATTGAAATTATGAAAGGAACTTTAAAATAACTATGGTTAATATGTTACACAATTTTGTAGATAACATGAGAATACAGAAAGGAAAATTCAGCAGGGGCATTTTTATTTTCTATTTAAAAAAAACCTAAATGGAAAAGCTAGGAATGAAAAGTATAACGGATGAAAAGAATTATTTTCCTTGGTGGGTTATTAACAAACCAAACCAGAGAAAGGAATCAGTGAACTTAATGGAAGGTCAGTAGAAATTATCCAAAGAAAAACATAAACAGAAAAAAAGAGTGTTTTTTTTTTTTTTAAAGAACAGAGGATCTGAGCGATGTGGCACATTATTAAGTGAACTAACATTTGTGTAACTGGAACCCCAGGAGGAAAAGAGAGGAAGAACAAAGAAAAAGAAATGTTTGAAGAGACTGGAAAATTTCCAAAATTGATGGAAGACAAAAACCCACAGTTATGAGTTCAGCAAACCTAAGCAGAATAAGTGCAAAGAAAACCACATTTAGAGACATTTTTGAAAGCAGACAGAAAATAAAAAGACACATCACATACAGAAGACAAAATAAGAATGACAGCTATTCTCTCATCTGAAATCACGCAGGCTAGAAGATGATGGAATAATATTTGTAGAGCACTGACAGAAAGACAAGACAAGACAAAACAAACCTAGAGTTCCATACCCAGAGAATATATCCTTGAAAAATATAGGTAAAAGAAAGACAAGTTCCGGGGAAACTGGGAGGCTCCATCGGTTAAGCGGCTGACTTTGGCTCAGGTCATGATCTCACAGGTTGTGAGTTTGAGCCCCACGTTGGGCTCTGTGCTGACAGCTTAGAGCCTGGAACCTGCTTCGGATTCTGTGTCTCCCTCTCTCTGCCCCTCCTCCATTTGCATTCTCTCTCTCTCTCTCTCTCTCTCTCTCTCTCTCAAAAATAAATAAACATTAAAAAAACTAAAAAACAAAAAAGAAAGACAAGTTCCAACAAACAAATGCTTCATTTGCTTCAGAAGATATGCACGATGAGACATAACGAATAAAGCTCTTCAAGCTGAAAGAAATGACACTAGACAAAAACCTCATTCTGCAGGAAGAAATGAAGAATGCTAGAAATGGCAAATATGACAGGAACTCATAGAGTTGGATGTTTAAAGTAAAAATTATTGCCATATACTGTGGGATTTGAATCTATATAAAACTAAAATATAGGGCAAAAGCAGCCCAAAAGGCAGAGAGATGGTAATCAATCGTGAGTATATTGTTCCAAGGCTTTTACAATGTTTAACAAGTAGTAGAATATTTAAGTAGAATATTTCGGATACAGGGGTGCTTGGGTGGCTCAGTGGGTTGAGCATCCGATCTGGATTTCAGCTCAGGTCATGAGCTCACGGTTTGTGAATATGAGCCCCAGGTTGGGCCCTGAGCTGACAGTGCTGAGCCTGCTTGGGATTCTCTCTTTCTCTCTCTCTATGTCTCTCTCTCTCTCTCTTTCCCTCCCTCTCTGGCCCCCCTTGCTCTTGCACACGCACATGCTCTCTCTCTCTCTCTCTCAAAATAAATAAATAAACTTAGAAAAATAGGAATGTCTCTGATACCTCAAAAATACATATTGTCATCTCTTGTGAAACCATGCATACACATACAAATAATACACATGATGAAAAAGTTAACACGGGCAGACCCTGGAGACACGGCACATTCGGTTCCAGACGATTGCAATCAAGTAAATATCAAAGTAGAGAGTCAAATGACTTTTCTGTTTTCCCAGTGCCTATAAAAGTTATGTTTACATTATACTGTAGCCTAGTAAGTGTGAAATAGCATTATGCGTGAGAAAAATACGCACAGCTTAATTAACAAATACCTTCTTGCTAAAAAGTTCTCACCATCATATAAGCTTTCAGTGAGCCGTCATCGCTGATCACAGATCACCACCACAATAACAACAACGCTGGAAATATTGTGAAAATTGCCAAAATGTGACCCAGGCACAAAAGTGAGCAAAATGGTGTCGGAAAAATGGTGCCAATAGACTGGCTTGACACAGGGTTGCCAGAAAGCTTCAATTCGTAAACAACGCAATACCTGGGAAGTGTGATTTATTTATTTATTTATTTATTTATTGATGTTTATTTATTTTTGAGACAGAGAGAGACAGAGCATGAACGGGGGAGGGGCAGAGAGAGAGGGAGACACAGAATCGGAAACAGGCTCCAGGCTCTGAGCCATCAGCCCAGAGCCTGACGCAGGGCTCGAACTCACGGACTGCGAGATCGTGACCTGAGCTGAAGTCGGATGCTCAACCGACTGAGCCACCCAGGCGCCCCTTGGGAAGTGTGATTTAAATGAAGCACAATAAAATGAGGCCTGTAGAGGAGATGAACTAGCTCACTAAAATAAATCACTTCATTCACCACAAAGCAGATAGCAAACGAAGAATTGAGTAACAAAACGCACACAGGACAAATTTTAAAAACACATACGACTCAGTTACAAACAGATCAATAACTCGATTAAATTTAAGTGCCCCAAACACCCCGATTAAAAGGTAGAGATTGCCAGACCAGATAATAAAAAAAAAATAAACCAGGGGCACCTGGGTGGCCGTCGGTTGAGCGTCCAACTCTGGCTCAGGTCACGATCTCACGGTTTGTGAGTTCGAGCCCCGTGTCGGGCTCTGTGCTGACAGCTCGGAGCCTGGAGCCTGCTTCTGATTCTGTGTCTCTTTCTCTCTCTGCCCCTCCCCCACTTGTGCTCTGTCTCTCTCTATCAAAAAGAAATAAATGCAAAACAAATTAAAAATGAACCATATGCTATTTGTAGGTAGCACAGTAGAACATAAAGTCACAGGTTGAAAGTAAAAAATTGGGAAAAAGTAAAGCATTTGTGGTAAGGACTGAGGGAAGCTGTCAGCCAGCAATCAGAGAGGGACCGAGAATAGCCTTCAGTCCGTTGGCCCCAAACTGAGTCGCTCAGTCCAACAAGATCTCAGTAACTGAGTTCTGCCAGTAACCACATGAGCTTAGAAGTGGATCCTTTCCCAGTCAGGTCTTTAGATGAGAACCCAGCCCTGCCAATGATAGTCATTGTGAGTTTGCGGAGAACTTATCTAAGCCACGCTCAGACTCTTGAACAACATTGTGAATAGTCCATGTGTTCTGTTTTATGTCACTAAGTATGTGGAAATATTTTTATGCAGCAATGGAAAGCAAATACACTATACAAACACTCAACATAGGAATGCTGATGTGGCTATATTAATAACAGACAAAGTAGTTTTCAAGTTGAAGAGAATTACTAGAGACAGAGAAAAATATTTCCTAAAGATAACAAGGTAAATTTAGGGAGTCAATATTTTTTTTCAAGTTTGTTTACAGATTTCCTGAGATATAAATTTAAGGTATTCAGGATAATGACTTGAAATACATACACTATGAAATGATTACTACAATACATTTAATTAACATTCATCACCTCATATATAGTTTTTTTTTTTCCCTTGTGCTGAGAACTTTCAGGATCTACTCTCTTAGCAGCCTTCAAATTAATTTACTATAAGACACAGCAATGTTAAATATGTATGCACCTAATAACAAACCTTATAAGCACATGAACCAAGAAATTGACAGAAGTAAATAGAAGTAGACAAATACATAACTAAAAACTTTAACATTAGTCTCTCAGTAATTAATCTCACAAGTGTATTAATCAGTAGAGAATTCTATACCCAGCCAAAACATCCTTTAAATATGAATGCAAAATAGGCTTTTTTTAAATGTTTGTTTATTTTTGAGCGAGAGAGAGGTGGGAGGAGGGAGGGGCAGAGAGAGAGAAATTGAGAGAGAGAGAGGGGGATAGAGAATCTGAAGAGGGCTCTGACCTGACAGCAGAGAGCCCGATGTGGGACTCAAATTCACGAACTGAGCCCTGGGCTGAAGTTGGATGCTCAGATGACTGAGCCACCCAGGTGCCCCCAAATAGACTTTTTGAAGCAAACAAAAACAAAGAGAAGGCATTGAAAGCAGACTACACTACAAGAAGTGTTAACAGGTTCTTCCATAGAAGGATCATTATAGTAAAGGAAATTTTTTTTTAATTCAAGTATAAGTGACATACATATTACATTAGTTTCAGATGTCCAACACAGTGATTTGACAAGTCTATGTGTTATGCTATGCTCACCCCAAGTGTAGCTACCTACCATCTGTCACCACACAATGCTATTACAACTGACTATATTCCCTATGCTGTCCCTTTTATCCCCATGGCTTACACATTCCCTTACTGGAAGCCTTCCACTCCCCGTTCACCGTTTTTGTCTGCCCCCAATGCCGTCTCTCTCTGGCCACCATCAGTTTGTTCTCTGTATCGAAGGGAACATTTGGATATGCACAACTAAATGAAGAGTTCCAGAAACAATAAAAAAATAAAGGTAAAGATAAAAGACTGTATTTTCCTTGTTTCCATCATTTGAAAAGAATATTGATAACCAAAAGTAAAAATAAAGTCTTTTTGTAGGTTATATCACATACAGACGAAAACTGTGTGGGAACAAGAAGATGAAAGATTGGAGAGAAAAAAGGGAAGTTGACTGAGGGGCTCCTGTGCTATATGTTAAAGGTACAGTACTGTTCTAAGATTGACCGTGATAAGCTTAGGATACGTTATAAACCCTAAGCAACCACTGAAATAATTTTTTGAACATATATGACTGGAAAGGCAGGAGTGGAAATAAAATGGAATTGCAATAAGTACTCAGCTCAAAATTAGGCAGGAAAAGAGGGGGAGAGTAATAAATAACAGATGCACAAAGAGAAGACGACTAGTAGGACTGCATTCTTAAATACAATCATCAATATTTGCACTGAATATGAAAGGTCTAAACCCTTCACTGAAGACAGAAATTGTCAGATTGGATAAAAAGAAAAGATGCAAACACACGCGACTTAGAAGATACCTACATGAAATACAAAGATATAGATAGGCTAAGGCACAAATTCTAGTCATAAAATAAAAAAGACCCAGGGATGAAAAGTATAGCATAGGAAATATAGCCAATAACATCGAATAGCTTTGCATGGTGACAGATGGTGACTTACAGTCATCATGGTGACCGTTTCGTGAGGTATAGAATTGTCAGATCCCTATGATGTATACCTGAAACTAACAGAACACTGTAGGTCAACTATATTTTAATAAAAAAGATGTGTGTGTGTGTGTGTGTGTGTGTGTGTGTGTGTGTGAAAATAAAAGGATGGTAACAGATACACAATGAAAACACTAGTCAAAAGAAAGAAAGAAAGCAGAGTTCTTAACATAGGTGAATGAATAGTCAGTACTTGCCTCTAGTAGTAATTGTAATGAGATATGCAACCATCTCAGATAAACTCACAGTTAAATATAAGGCTAGGAGAGAGCCCAACGGCGAGTTGGGCGCTCGACCTGTCAGCAGGTGCCCATGAATTTTGGAGTTGGTACCATTTGTTGACAAAGCCATAATAACCTCTCCTCTCTTACCGCTTAGGCAACAGTAGCATTTCTTTTCTGATGCTTAACAAAGCATTCAAATTATGCTTTCTCACATCCTTCCATACACACCTATGTATGTTAATTTTTGTTCTTGCTATGATTAGAATTCGCAAGGACCCAGGAGCAATTTGCAAAGGCAGAAAGAACATGAAGCCAGACTATGTTCAAATCCCAGCCCTACTGTTATTGAACTATGTGAACTTGGACAACTTACTTAACCCCTCCCCAAACACACTTCCTCCTCTGTAAAATGCATTAATAATCCTTATTTCACAAGACTGTTAAGATGAATAAATGAGCTAATTTATGTGAAGGGCATAGAGTATAAGCTCAGTGTGGACTCTGCTGTCCCAATTCCTGTAAGACATGAAGATATTTTATGCATATCAGGTGATAGGGTTTGGGAGTTGGAGGGGGTCTGGAGCCAAAGGCCAAGAAAGAATTCTTGAGATGTCTTTGTTGCAAAAAGGTGATTTTATTAAAGCAAGGGGACAGGACCCAGGGGCAGAAAGTGCTGCACTGGGGTTGTGAAGAGTGGCTGCTGATATACTGTGGAGTTTGGGGGAAGTAAAGACAAAAAGGAGGCCTCCAGAAGGACTTTGATATGCTAAAGAGGGCTCCTAAGATGCTAGGGGCCTTGCTATTGTCAAGTTAAGGTTGTTTTTCCTCTAGTAAGACATCAACATTACGAGAGGAAGGAGTTCTTGGAGAAATGTTATCCTCTGTATTTGCCTCAAGTATTTGTCAATGGGATGCAGGTTATAAAGAAATTAATTTTACCTGTCATTTCCTTCTTGCCTTTGTTCCCCACATCACTGATGAGGGGGAAGGTGATATCAGGGCTCCAGAAAACTGAGTCCATAGGTTTCTGGAGATTAGGCTATTGATAAGATTGGCTTTTTCTTGTAATTTACTAAGACATTTGCAAACTGATGGAGACTCAAGTCTTGCATGAGTGATCTCTATCAATTAACCATTTTTTCCCTTTCTTTGTACTTGAGCAGCCAAGAATGCCTGAGGAATATCACACATATCCCACCTGGGGTTGGGGGTGGTGGTGGGGCTTGTGCTAACTTGTGCTTGGCCCTCTGTTTGCCTTATGGTCCCTCACCATCTGGGAGTATAATGGAGTATAATGTCTCTGGGAGTGGGGAGGTGCACTATGGACCTCTTTTCCCAATTGGATATAATGTAGCCTGGATGACTCATATAACTGCTGAGTGGGCAAGATCGCCTTCTCCAATTCAGGTTTGGTAGCAGGAGAGTCAAAACTGGGAATTTTCATCTTTGTCTCCTCGGGAGAAAAATGGAAAGTCCTCGCCCTGTGTATTTCAAATGCTCAGCCTGATAAATCTATAGTCGTTACTGAAGGTGTTAGAAACTACAATAGTCATAATGGCTCCTTACAGGTTTGGCAGCAAATGTCTGCAATTCTTTAAGAAAGGCAAGGTAGAGTTGGCTTTGAGAGAAAATCTAAGTCCGACTTGCAAATAAAAGTAAAATCTACAAGCGTATATTTGTAAAACCTTCATTTGTCCATTCGTTCATTGTCCATCCATCCATCTCTCCATCCATCCATCCATCTTCCCTATTCATTTATTTAACAAACCTTTATCGAGGATCAACTAACTGCCAGGTATTAGATCACAAAATCAATGAAATGATATCATTTTCTATTTCTTGGTAACAAATTTTTATTTATGGAAGCCAGTAAGAAGTTCTTTATAGATGGTCAACCAAATTCCTTGTCCTTGTCCTCCAGAATGTAAGTTCTTCATTTTTGATTTAGACTGGCTACGAAACCTGTAAGCCTCGGTTGGGACAGGAACCAAGGCCAAGGTTAAACCCCCTGCTTTCAGAAGATGGATCACAGCTGATGAATGAATTAGTTTTGGAAATGTTTTCAGCAGGTGATCTGCTTGACTCATTAGGGAAACTGTCTGGTTCATTAGCTGATATACCTGGTTCAGTGGTTAATACATCTGATTAAACAGTGAAACATGATTTCTTTTAAAAAACAGACCCTTCCCCCCCCACTAACCTTTATCCCCCACAGTAGTGGGAGATGTAACTGGTCAGAGCAACTTTGTTTACTTCTGTTCTCCTCTTCCCCCCACCCCTTAATACCTTAATGCCTATCAGTGTATCCTGAGGGACCACAGGCAAGTGGGAGACAAGTTCTATGCTGATGTAGGCAAAAATCTGGCTTGGCTATTTCAGTAAATCACTGTCATCCAGAGTGGTTCTGAATTCTATCAAAAAAAAAAAAAAAAATCCTCAATTTGCTAGGCAGACAGAATGGGGCTCTTTTTACCCTGTTGAGAGTCCTAGCCATGAAGTCTTTGTTTGCAAATCAGGGCTCTTTTCAACAATGCTGGGTGTGGGGGACCAAAATAGCAAAGTCTCTTCTCTCCACCTCAGCCTCTTTCTACTTGGGGAGGATGGGATCCCAGGAGAAGGTACCGCTGTCTCCTTGCCAATATGCTTGTCACAACCAGGAACAAACAATCCCTGGAGCCATCCAAGCTCAAGCTCAAAAAATGTGAACAAATTCGAATTGTGATTTTTTTTTTTTTTAGCAATGGAGAGGGAAAACTAGAAGGCATTAGAATCCCCTGGAGGACTTGTTAAAACATGGATTTCTGGGTCAAATCGCATCCTGGTAAATATTTAGTGACCTGCTCTCTTTGGAAGAAAAGATGTGATTTGCACTTGCCAATTTCTGTGGTGTAAATACTCCCACAATAGTCAATTTCCAGCTACGTCCAAATTGGGAAGAGATGCGGAGCTCATGCTAGCCAGCTCCAGCACCAGGAAGGGGAGCCCCACCTTCACGGTTTCTGATTTAGCAGGTCAATGGGAGGGCCTGAGAATTTGTACTTCCAACAGGTTCCCGGGGGGTGGTGCAACTAGCGCTAGTCCAGAGTTATTAGGTGTCAGGTATCATGGGAATTTCCTTGGACTTTGGAGACCTTGCCACTTTCCAAATGCCCTCTCTTAGGACCTCATCTTCTTTTTCCCCTTATATCCTGAAGGGACCTGATGCACGTCATTGGAAAGAACCCTTAACCACCGCATGGTCTCTGGGCTGTCACGTTTGGGAAAGTGAAATATACCAGTTTTCCAAAAGGAAGCCACATATGCTGCCCTCTTTTGTTTGCACCCCTCCTTTTTCATAACGTGAATGTAAGGAGCCAGGTCTTTGTCATTATTATGGTCCCTGTCTAGCCCAGCGCCAGTCAACAGTCACTGAATGGAAATGAGCATGGTATACTGGCTTGCACGTGAAATACAGATCTTGGGGTTTCCATCACTCTTCCCATCTTTATTTGCCTGTCCGTCTATCAAGTTCATTCACTTGTGCAATGGATATTTGAATCCGTACTATGCGCCAGTCACGGGATCCTGGAAATGTAATAGTGAATGCGATAGGCACAATATCTGACCTATGGAGCTGAGATAGGGAAGACAAATATTAAATATAAATTAGATTTGCAATGAGTGCTTCAAAGAGAAAGCCCAGGATGCATGAGGGCATCCAATAGGGTAAGGAGTCAAGAAAGGACATTCTGAGGAAAGAAGGTCAAATTGAAGCCCGAAGTATGGGTAAGAGTTTCCCAATGCAAGGAGATGGTAGCAGCAGGTATGTGGCAGGAATATGTATTCCAGGGAAGCAGGAGCACAGGGAAGGGAAGTGTGGCAGGAGAGAAGGCTAGAAAGAGAGGTGGGTTCCAAATGTTATCTTCATAACAAGGGGTACCCTGGAAGGATCACAAGCAGAGGAGTGCCAGCTCCCATCTGGCCCAAGAAAACGTTGCCTTTGGAGGTGGTGCGGCCCACGTGTTCTTGGGTGTGTTGTTTCTGAATCACAAACCCAGACAATATGTCCCATTATGCAAGGTTCTGGCTGAGCTTGTTCCGAGTTCTCTTTAGGGCAGCCATACCATTCTCAGGCATCCTCTGGTTGTGCTACGCTTATCATCCGGTGAAACCAAACTGCTCAATGTCAAGGATGCCATCTTTATTCTTTCTGTTGTCCCCTTGTGCCTATAGTGGTGCTGGGTGCTCCCTGGGTCACTCGTGAAGAGTCACTGGTACCAAGAAGATCACTTGACTTACTACTAAAAGGATATCAGGCTTCCGGTCAAATTCTCATTTACCAGCTTGGAGAGATAAATGGAAGTTGCCATCTTGACCCCTCCGGCCAACTTAGTAGTCTTTAAGTTTCAGCAAGTGTTATGCCCAGAATTCGTGATCCCCAAAGACCACCAGGGAGCCGAGTCCAATGCAAAAGCAAAGAGCCTTTATTCGAGCTAGCTCGAGCTCAATCCCTTACCTGCACCGACGCAGTGGTGAGATACTGGGGAGAGAGAGCGAGTTTCAAAAGGACAAAGGTTTTATTGGGGCCTAGGGGCAGTTGGTGAGGTAATGGCTGTGGCCTCAGCCGATTGGCTGGGGAAGGGTCCGAGTCCTGTTAGGCAGGTGAGCGGGAGGTTACTCAAGGGAAGGAGGCGTGGTCAAGGTGAAGACACAGAACAAGGTGGAGTCGGCCCGGCGTAGGCCCGCCCTTTCACAAGTACCTTTAGCCTAGGTGATTGATTAACTAAACCTTTCTTTGTGTGTCTACAGATCATGCATTGTTTCCTAGAAAGACCTGGAACCAAACCCTCTTGCACGACTTCCCCCCACCCCAAAGAGCACAATACAGACCTCCTAGCACTATGTCTACAGCCAGCACCCTTGAGTCTACACACAATCAAAAGTGTTGCAGATCACTGTGTTCCCCTTTTACTGATTAACTGCTCTAAAGTTCCTTTAAAAATCTTTGGGCCAGGCAGTAACCTGGTTTTCTGCCTTCTCCCCAGGTAGCTGGCCTCCTGAATAAAGCTGATATTACGTTCCAATCAAACTAATCTCTTGAGTATTGGATTTTTGAGTGATGAGCAGCTGAACTTGGGTTTTTCAGCGACAAAATCATACGCGTTCTTTAAAGTGTTTGTGAAAGAATTGACTAAGATACCACAGGCAAAAGTTCTAGAACGCTGTGCATGTGTAAGATGGCATAATTAATGACAGGTAAAGTGGTTCCGGACAATGGGCCCAGTCTTCACCCAACGCAGCCCTCTTATTTACCTTCCTGTTCAAATTACCAACCCCCAAGCTGCCCATTTGGACTTTTGGGCTTATTTCACACTTGGCAGTCTTTCCGGGTGACAGGGTGAGGCTATGGCCAGGACCAGGGAGCCCAGGAAAACATATGTTCCTTGGTGTTCCTCTTACAACCTGCATTTGGCTCTCTCTGATATCTAAGGTGCCATCTTGTCAACACATTTCCTCATAGGTGCATGCGGCGACTTTATTGTTTCTTGGGGAAGAAGCAGGGCACTGTGGCTTAGGGAAGTAACTGTAATTAGTTAATTTACTTTTTAATGTTTGTTTATTTTTGAGCATGAGCGGCGGAGGGTCAGGGAGAGAGGGGGACAGAGGACCTGAAGTGGGCTCTTTTGCTGGTAGCAGAGAGCCCAATGCGGGGCTCGACCTGGAGAACCGTGAGATCATGACCTGAGCCGAAGCTGGATGCTTAACCAACTGAGCTCCCCAGGCACCCCAGGGAAGTAACTTTCAAAGGACAGTTCATGGACCACCCACATCAAAACGACCCAGGCGTTTATTAAACCTGCAAACGTGTGGGCCTTACCCCAGCTCTACAAAATCACACCTTCTGAAAAATCAAAGTTCTCAGCTCTGCCGTGGTCTATAGAAAGCCATGCTTTCAACTCACCCACAAAGACATGAGCACAACTTGACCTCAGTCGCCTCATCAATACTTTTGATTATGGATTATATTTTATATGAATCTCTTCCTCAGATAGGGGCCGTGAGGGTTAAACGAGGGGAGGTATATGCAGTGCTTAAAACAGCTCTTGGCACCTAGAAAGCCCTTGATAAATGGTCACATTTATTATGTCACCCTGGCCTCTCAGCAGCCCTGTGCGTGGGTGGACAGGAAGCTGATATCTACAAAAGCAAAATGAGTTACCAGAGGTCACATAGCTAATTAGCAGCCCGGCAGGAGTAACACCCAGAATGCCTAACTCCTAAGCCAGCACGGTTTCCCCCACACCAAGCTGCCTCTTTTAAGCCCTGATTTTTCCCTAAATGCTTCTCTTCCAAGTACCTGTCTCCAGGTGGCTGGGCAAAGCGCTCCATGGCTTCCTTTCATTAGCAATTTATCAGGATGTTGCTTTGTATCTTGCAAACAGATAACCAGCCGGAGCTCAGTTGACCTCTAGAATCCCTTCAGATATAACTCAGTTTGCATTATCTGACAGGTAGCCCATCTTCTAGCATTTAGGTAAATTGCACAGCCTCCACACCTGACCTCCACGACCTGCCCCCAGGGCTCTGAATCTTTTGCCTTTCTCCCCACCCACCCCCTCCCCTCCTTCCCTTTGACAAGCACACCCTGACACTTTTGCTCAGGGACGCTCTACTCGTGTTGATGCTGACTTAATGCTAAGCACGCAAGAATACAAAGCCCAACCACTCCCCTCCCAGATGCCAGCCCTGCCTTTTGGAGACCGGGGGAGATTTAATTTAGATAGAGATGATTTTTTTTTTTGCGATATGGATGTCCCAGCCTACCCTTGAGGAACAAACAAGGCAAGAGCCTCTTGGAGCCAGACGCTGGAACACAGCAACATCGTCCCCACATCCCAGAATCCTGCTGTCGCCTTTCTCTGTCTCTCGCAAAGATTTAAGGGGTATCTGTGTTGAGGCACCCTCCAGCTTTCTTAAGATACTCTTGGTAGAGGGGAGGGGACAGGCATTTGGTTTCCATGGGTCCAGGTAACCTTTTGTTGTTGAGTCAGGTATTTGCTCCCTTAGAGACTGGGCCTCTCCGTGACTGCCCCCTTCACACACATGCTTCCCTTCTCCTCCCCCCCTGCAACCCAGACATAAGCAACTAGGATTGGAAAATCTTTGCCGCCTCTAACGTGCTGTGGTTCTCAAGCTTGGTCATTCTTAGCTGTCCTCAGGCATTGGGCCAGGTACAGCTGGCATCCTTGAGATGCTTACAGCACAGGTCCTCACACTTTTTCCATTCCTGACACCCTCAAAGTCTTGGTAAGTTTTTCCACAGTATCCATAGGCCAAAAGAAATACCTACCAGATCGACTTATTGTGTAGTTGGAGCCAAAGAACTTAATGAGGATTTATGTCCCAGCCATTAGCAGCCATTTGAAAAAAAATATACACCTAAATTGAAAGACAAATAACATTTGTTAGTTTATTCTTGAATAATAACAATTACTTACGCACGGAACGTGTGTGCCTGATGGGCACTGCACAACTTCTGAAACGGTAAATCACATTGGACACCGTCTGCCTCATTTCCTGCTTTTTCTTGACCCTTCGCGTGGCATTTGCTCCTTTTCCCCAGTGACTCCGAATAATCTAGCTTTGTACACCGTGATGTCACCGAAAGCAAGGGTGTCGAATCCAGTGTTGCAACTGAACAGAAACTGAAGCTGTTATTTTAGGGTCTGGCAGATGCCAACTATTGCCGAATCTCCCTCGAAAATTGGAACCATCCTCCGGCATCTCTGTGAGTTTACCGCCCAGGGCTCGGGCACAGAGTTTGGGGACTGGGGCTCTTCAGTCCCATTTCCTAAACTCCTATCTAAACCTCCTCCTCCCCGCAGCCTTCAGAAAAAAGTCTCAGCGCGCGCCTCACCGAATTACTTGCCCCTCTGACCTCTGGGCAGACTTTGAGGAGCGAGTCATGTCTCTACTTAGAAGAGGTTCTTAGGGCACTCTGGTTTGAGACACTAGAAGAACTTTGCACATCTTCTTTCATTGCCCAGGCGCCGGGACAAAAGAAGCAGCTTATGCTTTGGCAGTTTGGATGCCGATTGTGTTTCCCAAGCGTGTGCACAGCTAGGTTCGGTCGTAAACATGCTGGTGGCGGAGAAAGAGACGAGGAGGCGATAGCGTAAGGCAAAGCAGGTCAGCTGCCCATGTGATCTGGGTCGCCTGCGTCATTCTTCCCGCTTACATTTCCTGTGCGGACTTTCAGTTAGGCATTACGAAAACTTTAAGTGGCTGTTGAGCCTGCCGTGCCTGGCACTGTGCTAAGACCTTTATATTCATGAATTTATGTTTAGAACGTACCCATCTAGAAGGTACATTCCACTGTCTGTCCATAAAACCGTGGAGCAATCGAGGCTCAGAGCAGTTACACGGGGCGGAAGCAGTGAGGCCGGGCCTCGAACGCCTGTCTTTCTGAGCGCAGAGACTGAACTTTTAGCCCTATGCCGCTTCTTTGAAAATGTGATTTGCCCCGCAAGGATGCCACATGACCCAACCGGCGGGGACATCCAGGCATCTTACTTCCGAGTACTTTAAACCCTGACGATCCCCGGGGACACCTGCGTGGCTCAATTGGTTAAGTGACTTGGGCTCAGGTCTGGATCTGGTGGTTTGTGAGTTCCAGCACCCCCCCCCTCCCCGTTCTGTCAGCACAAAGCCAGCTTTGGATCCTCTGTCTCCCCCTCTCTCGCGGTCCCCTCCCCACTCTCTCTCAAAATGAACTTAAACAAACAAACAAACAAAACTTATGAACCTCAGGCCATGTTGCTATAGACCTGAGACTATTTTCTTCCCTAGCCCCAAAGCAAATGCACCTATTTCCCGTGTACCATCCACTGTATCCTTCTGTTTCCACTAAGCCTGGACCCTTCCCAGTGGTGTAGATGGCTGTTTCCCCCTCGTGTCCATACCCATTCAACGGCAACACTGAGAATTCCTCCTTTCTCCGTTCCCCCCTCACATGGTTACTGGGAGGGATAGAACACCAGTGTCCTTTAAACGAAAAAGGCAAAAGCTATGAAAGAATAAGAAAGGGCATTTGCCTCACATGGAGGATGGATCATTCAGAGGCCATTGCTTGAAGTTATAGAGAATCTATTAGGCCAGGCTCATGGACATTTATTTCTCCCTCTTGCCCAGGCAGGTCCTAGGAACGCCGGTTCTATCTATAAAGCAAATGTCAGGGAAACTAGCTCTCCCCGCCACGTCTGGCCTTTAATGCAGGTGGCACCTAATGCCTGGGATTCCTTGTTGGCTTCTGTCTGCATTTTCTCTCAAATTCCCTTTATTGACAATCGAAATGTGCTAAGACTTCGGGAGCGAGGCAAAAGAAAATTCTGGGGAGAATGAGGGGCCAGCACTCCCACACAGTGGGAGGCAGGCTCAGCCGCCTCTCAGGTTGCCCCAAATCTAATCTGCAATAATCGTCTCCTTTAGCTCAGGGCCCTACTTGGTTTTATGCTCCTGCTCCCCCTCCCCCACCTCCCGCTCCTTTGTCTTCTGTTCTCGCCGCCGTATCATTCACCTTTCCCTGTACTATTGTATTGTTAGACAGTCATGTCACCGCCACCACGATCGACATAAAGAAAATCTCTGTAACAACAAAAAATCCGGGGCACCTGGGTGGCTCAGTCGGTTAAGCGTCAGACTTTGGCTCAGGTCATGATCTCGTGGTTTGTGGGTTTGAGCCCCGCGTAGGGCCCTGTGCTGAGCTCGGAGCCTGGAGCCTGCTTTGGATTCTGTGTCTCCCCCTCTCTCTGTCCCTCCCCTGCTCTCTCTCTCTCTCTCTCTCAAAAATAAACATTAAAAAAATTTTTTTAAAAAAAATCCCACAAGGCCCATCTGCAGCCAATCCCTCCCCCCACTTCAGGCCCACCAACCACTGATCTATTTTCTGTCCTTATAGGTTTGCCTTTTCCAGCATATAAAGTCATTCGCATTACATGGGATGCAGCTGTCAAATTTTGACTTCTTTCTCTGAGAGTGATGCAGTTGAAATTCATCCGTGTTCTTGCCCTCATCAAGTAGTGTGTTCCTTTTTTTTTTTATGCCAAATAGCAGCCCATTCTATGGGTACAGCCCCTTATATGGATGTACCATGGCTTCTGTTCACCAGTAGAAGGATGTTTGACTTGTCAGAAGTTGGAGGTGATTATGGATAAAGCTGCTTAATAACGTTCACATGCCGGTTTCTGTGTTAATACGTTTTCACTTCTTTTAAGGTAAATACCTAAAAATGGGACTGCTGGGTCATTTGGTAAGTATGTGTCTATTTATTTTTTTTTAAGTATATTTATTCTGAGAGGGAGCACGTGAGCAGGGGAAGGGCAGAGGGAGAGGGGGAGAGAGATCCCAAGCCGACTCTGAACTGCAAGCGTGGAGGCCAACGTGGGGCTCGAATCCATGAACTGTGAGATCATGACCTGAGCTGAAACCGAGAGTCCGGTGCTTAACTGACTGAGCCCCCCGGGCGCCCCCGGACACGTGTACTTTTGTAAGAAGTTGGAAAACTGTTTTTGCGCAATGGCTGCGTCAGTTTGCGTTCCCACCAGCCGTGTGTGTGAGTTCCCGTTGCCCTGTGTCCTGACTAGCACTTGAAATTGTCAGTCCTCCCTCCCGTTTCGTACTCCAGTTTTTCGGCAGTTATGGAGTGATATCCCAGTTGTGGTTTCAACTTGCATTTTCTCTGATGACCAGTGATGGTAAGCATCTTACTTGCTGATTTGCCATCTGTGCAGATTGTTGGTGAAGAGTCTTTTAAAATCTTTTAATCCATTTTTTTATTGGGTACTTTATTTTCTTATTGAGTCTGGAAAGCTTTGATATGTTCTGGATTCAAAGCCTTTGTGTCTGGCAAATATTTTCTCCTCGTCTGTGGCTTATCTTTTTCATTCCTTTATCAGTGTCGCTTGAAGAACAGAAATCTCCCATTTTTATGAGGTCCCATTGATCAATGTTTTCATTTAATAGATCATGCTTTTGATGTCACGTCTAAGGAATCTTTGTTTAACCAAAGGCCACAAAGATTTTGTCCTATGTTTCCTCTCAAAGTTCTAAAGTTTTAAATTATATACTTAAGTCTGTGGCCCTTTCTGAGTTTATGCTTCTTTTCTAATTGGTTGTCTTTTAAATACAGAGAGGCTGAAGGCAGGAAGAGAGATGTGACTTAATCCCTGTAAGGAGCTGGTGTTACGACAGTCAGCTCATCACTGCTTTTAGGAAGCCACTGACGTGCTGGGTGGTTTATGTCTCGGGCTCTGACAGCCGACGCCCTGAGTTTGGATCAGTTTTCCATATCCTAAGTTGTAACACAGGGTAATTGCCTACCTTCCTGATCCTCAGTTAAATGAGTTGTTAATCAGCAAGACAAGATTAGAAGCAGGACTGTAGCTCTATCACAAAGACAGGTTCTGAATGAGGAAGACAAGAACTCTTAGCAGAGGAACCCGCTGGAAACACTCCAGGAAAGGTGGCCAGAGTAGTTTACTACTAAATACTAGAAAAACCAATGAGGTTATAAGATCAAGCCACTTGTATCCCCCATGCTGCATGTGGCCAGCTTTCTGCCTCTCACTGCTTTCTCTGGATCCAAGTTAATCTGGACCGTTGGCTCCCATGGGTCCTTCTGCTTGCTGCTAAAATGCACTCACTTAGATGTGCCAGTGCTTAATCTGCCCTCCACCTTCCTAGGCTGCCCTTCTCTGGCCTTTTGTGTTTAAGGAGCAACTATCAGCTTTTGGCTGGATGCTTTCTTCTGACAAAGACACCCACATCATAATCCAGAAGGGGAGACTTACAAATTCACTGCTCCATCTGATCAAAAACGTTTCCCTTATGTGTCCCCAGCCTCCGTGCAAGTCTCTCTCCTAAAATCTTCTGGAAGACAAATATCTAAGCATTTAGATGAGAGGCAATGTGACCTGGCCGGGGGAGGGTGGGAGCCTGTGGGTTTGGGACTTGGGTCCGGATCATAATCCTGGCCCTTATTGTGCCGTTTTGTGCAAAGCATTTAACTGTGTAGCCTCGGTTTCCTGATCTTAAAGTGAAGAATATAAAGATCTTTACTTTTTTTTGTGATCCTTAAAGGATATATATAATAAGTGCATGTGAAATGTCTGGTGCATTGTGGCAGCTTTTATAATTATGATGAGGAAGTCTGCTCAGCCTTCCTCAACCACTGTTTCCAGGATTCATAACCTTCATTCGGAGCTACTTTCTCTTTTCAAATCAAAATGCCCCCTGCTGCTGGCCCCGCGCTCATTTCTGATGATCACATCCAGTCAATGGCCCCCCAGCTATCAGATAGGAGTTGAGAACATCCTAATGGCTTCTGAATTCTTTGAAAAGTACATACGTATGTACAGCGCAATCCACTTCTGAAGAACTTGTAGCAGATCAATTCCCGTAAATACCCTAAACGGCTTGAATCGATTGCCATGTGTGATCTGAAGTTCTGATTAATAGAGGCTTTGTTTAAAAAGGAGAGCATGGCATACCCAGGAATAAACGTAACCAAGGTGGTGGCAACTCGAAGACACTGATGAAAGAAATTGAAGACAACACGAAATAAAAGGAAAGATGTACTGTGCTCGTGAATCAGAAAAATGAGTATTGTTAAAACGTCCATACTACCCAGAGCAATCGGCAGATTCAACGCAATTCCTATTGAAATGCCAACGAAATACCAATTGTCGTAGAATGAGACACAGTGATCTTAAAATTTCTGTGGAGCTATAAATGACCCTGAAGAGCCAAAGCAATCTAGAGAAAGAACAAAGCTGGAAGTACCATGCTCCCTGGTTTCAAACCATGCTACAGAGCCATCATAATCAAAACAGTGTGGTACTGACATGAAAACAGACACATAGATCAATGGAACAGAACAGAGAGCTCGAAAATAAACCCTTGCTTATATGGCCCGTCAACCCATGACAGAGGAGGCAAGAACACACAATGGAGAAAAGCCAGTCTATTAAGTAGTATAAATGGTGTTGATATAAATAAATGCTGCTGGGAAAACTGGACAGCCACATGCACGAAAATGAAACTGGACCACTTTTTACACCATACACAAAAATGAGCCCAAAATGGATGAAAGACTTAAATGTAGGACCTGAAACAATAAAACCCCTAGAAGAAAACATAGGCAGTAATCTCTCTGACGATTGGTCTAAGCAATATTGTTTTGGATGTCTCCTCAGGTAAGGGCCACAAAAGAAAAAAATAAATAAATAAACAAATGGGATTTCACCAAATTGTAAAGATTTGCACAGTAAAGGAAAACATCAACAAAACAAAAATGCAACCTACGGAATGGGAGAAAATACTTGCAAATTATGTATCTGACAAGGAGTTGATAACCAAAATATATAAATAACTCATACAACTCTATAAGAAACAGACAGAAACCCCCAAACAACCTGATGAAAAAATGGGCAGAGAACTTGAATAGACATTTTCCAAAGAAGACACCCAAGAGGGCCAACAGACACATGAGAAGAGGCTCAGTATCACTCATCATCAGGGAAATACACATCAAAACCACAAGGAGCCTCCACTTCATGCCTGTCAGCATGGATATTATCAAAAAGACAAGACATAACAAGTGTTGGCAAAAATGTGCAGAAGAGGGAAAGTCTGTGCAGTGTTGGTGGGAATGTAAATTGGAGCAGCCATCATGGAAGACAATATGGAGTTTCCTCAAAAAAAAAAGTGAAAATAGAACTACCAAATGATCGGGGCGCCTGGGTGGCGCAGTCGGTTAAGCGCCCGACTTCAGCCAGGTCACGATCTCGCGGTCCGTGAGTTCGAGCCCCGCGTTGGGCTCTGTGCTGACAGCTCAGAGCCTGGAGCCTGCTTCCGATTCTGTGTCTCCCTCTCTCACTGACCCTCCCCTGTTCATGCTCTGTCTCTCTCTGTCCCAAAAATAAAATAAACGTTGAAAAAAAAAATTTAAAAAAAAAAAAAAAAAAAAAGAACTACCAAATGATCCAGAAATTTTACTTCTGGGTATTTATCCGAAGAAAACAAAGACACAAATTCAAAAAGATATAGGTACCCTCCTGTTCCCTGCCGTATTTTTTTACAACAGTCAAGGTATGGTAACAACCTAAAGGACCACGGATGGATGAATGGATAAGGAAGATGTGGTATATATATATATACAATGGAATATATATATACTATATATATATATATATATATATACACACAATGGAATATTACTCAGTCATACAAAGAATGAAATCTTGTCAGTTGTGACAACGTGGATGGACCTAGAGAGAATTACGCTACGTGAAGTAAGCCAGACACAGAAGGACAAACACTATACGACTTCACTTATATGTGGAATGTAAAACAAACAAACAAACAAACAAACAAAAAAAACAAGTGAACAAACAAAATAAAACAGAAACAGACTCAAGGATACCGAGAACAAACTGCCAGAGGGCAGAGGGATTGGGAGGTGGGTGAAGTCGGTGAGGGAGATTAAGAGGTACAAACCTATAGTAACAAAATAAAGAAAAAAGTCAAAACTATAGCCTAGGGAATATAGTCAATAATATTGTAATAAGTGTACGGTGATACAGCTAGACCTATCAGTGATCATTTCATAATGTATAAAAATATCGAATCACTATCCTGTATACCTGAAACGAATATAATCCTGGATGTCGATTCGGTATTGTGTAATTCAAGCGAAACAAAGAAAGAATAAAGAGGGATATCGGGAACCTTTTACCAGTTTTTTCTTCACGGTACCACCTGGTGGTGTTACATACAATGTCACCACCAGGGTGTTGACACGGGTCCAGTCAATACACAGAACAGTCTATCACCACCAGGATCCCTCGTGTGACTTTTTCATAACCACACCATTTTTCTCTTGGTCCCACCCCGTCTACTCTTGTCTTCCTGGAAGTGGAAATCTTCCTTTTTTTTTCCTTTAGCTAGAGTATTTGAAAGCAAACCTTAGCACACCATTTAATCTATAAATACTTTATGTTGCTTCTCTAAAAATTAATGTTTCAGAAAGCAACCATGTACCGTTACTTCACGCATCAAAATTAATAAATCCTTAAAAAAAGGAAAAAAAAAGGAAAGCATTTCTAGGAAAGGGAAGGCAAACGTCACTGTCTACTCTTGACAATATTTTGAATTGTGAGACTGCAAAATGGTCTCCACTGGCAACTCCCTGAGCCCAGCTACCTGCTACTTCCAGAATGAGTCTGTGCTTGGACAAATATATCTCCTATTTTTTGGCACGCTTGGAGAGAATCAGCTGGGACCATCTTGTTCCAACATACACGGTTCCCAGGATCCCGGGCTGAAAGCGCTATTACGTATTCCTGGGCGAGGGGCTATCTCGTGTATCTTAATCCCGGGCAGCCCTGGTGACTCACCACAGTTCTTTGGGGTTTAGCTTTGAATTCCCTTGACTTTGAGGTCACAAACATCAATCTTTCCACATTGCTTTACTTTCATTTCTGAAGCACTGGTGTGCATATCTAACCCCTGCGTGCACATGAGTATTCATTTGCCTGGAAGTCTTAAAAATGCTAATGTGAAATTGGGTTAGAATTCTACAGGCCGGATTCTGACCTCAAATATTAATCATGCCTGGGTAGCCGAGGGGAGCCTTGGTCATTGTAGGGAGAAGGCATACACTCGAGCGTGCTTTACCCTGCAGGGCTGCGAGGCAAGCTAATCAAAACCAAACCCCCATTTTAAAACATTTCGCTCACCAGCAGGCTGTTCGTTTTTCTCAGGTGTACATCTTGCTTTTGATTAGACAGAAGCAGTGATCTGATCAACTTTTCGATGGAACAAGAAACAAAACAAGACACGGCCGATTCACATCATGTTTCTAGGATGGCTTTTGAGAGACATTTACTCCTCTGAATTCCATTCTTGTTTATTCAATGTGAGCTCGGTGATTCTTTCCCTGGCTCCCCCCTTTTCACCTTTACTTCTCTTCTCCTACCAACTTTCTCCCTCCGCCCCCCCCCCAACACTTTCTTCTTTGCTGAAGAATTATGTAAAAATTAGATCTGAACTTCAACATTCCAGAGAGTTGGCTCTTACCGACTCTGGACATTCCCCAACCAGAGGTCTCAGAGAAGTCTCTCGGGAGTGCACCTCCTCTCCCAGGGTGTAAACCATGGATGCTCTGAGCCTGGCCAGCATCAGCCCATCCCTGATGTGGGAGCAACCGTCTCAATGTGGTCGCTCTGCCCAAGAGGTCTACGCGGACACAGCTCCCCACCTCCCCGTGGTCTTGGCCCTTGTCCATTCATTTAACTCCAGTAGGGCAAGTTCTGTGCCAGGTGCTTTTATTTGTGACAGTGTGTTTGACATCACTTGGTTCTTAAAACCACCCCCACTGGGGCGTAAAGGTGACCTGGCTAGAAAGAGGTAGAGTCAGATTTTGGATCCCGGTCTTTTGACCCTAAAGCTACCTGCATCTCACGGCTTTTAAGTTACCGTGCAATTTCCTCCCGAGAAAATAGAACATGGTTTTCTTCGTGCCCTTACAGGCCAATTGGCAGAAAACCTGAAATTAACCAGTGAAAAAACCGAAGCCCAGAGGCCCCGTGTGACTCACCTGAGGTCATACAGCTGTTTGAGTGGGCAAAGTGAGACGTGGGCTTGTGTCGTGATGATTCTAACGATTGCAGTATTATGCACCATACTGGGTATCCCAGTCAAGGAGATAAAGAGACTGAGGTTCAAAGTCAAAGGAACAAAGCCAAACCCATGCCATTCCCTCCTAGAGGAAACTGTTGCTTCAATATGGGTGCAAAGATTGCCAGACCCCAGTACATCGGGCGCTTACACTAATATGGCCTGTCCACCATTCGTAAACTCCTTATGGCTTATTTCGCTTATTTACTGCCTAATTTGAGATTCTTTTATTGGGAATATGGAGACAAAAACAAAACAACAAAGTACCCACCACGGCCATGCAAAATAAGAACAAGTCTGAGCTTTTCTTTAGGATTTCTTAAATTTCTATGAAATAGGCCTCCCGCAATTGACGAAAGGTCCTTTCCCATTTTATCTGGAGTGACGTGGTCCTGTTTTTCGTCTCAGAACAAGAGTAGGGTAACGTGAGAGACACAGCATTCTAGGCTATAGTCATGTCTGTTGCTAACAGAGAGTAAAAAGGAAGGAAGGTAGGAGTGAACCATATTGGAGAGAGATATTTCGATCTCAACTATATATATATATATTTTTTGAGAATAGAATCCCTAACAATTCAGTGAATTATAGCCCAGTAAATGAAGATAAGATTTGCATTGGGACTTTCTCACTGATGTCCCCGTAACCATCTACTGGCTTGTTTTGCCACAGAATCTATTCTTCAAGGGTACTGGCATATCAGAACACCTAAAGGAAAAGAAGCATTTTTTTTTAATTAAATCAAATTTTCATTCCGGAGAAATATCTCCAAGAAGGAGAATGAGCACCATGTCTAGTCTCCCAGACCTGTTTCTGTGCAATTCTCACTTTACCTTGTAAGAAAATGCATGGAATCCATACCACAGATGTATTGAATTAGAACGGCAAGGGCGTTGCCGCTGTTAAGCTTTGATTCACTGGTAGGCCAGCCTCTGCCCCGGTGGCACGATGGGATATCTCTGGTCAGTGCAATAAATGTTCATTTATTCATCCAACAAATGCCAAGCGCCACCCCCTTAGGTGTTGGGGCTATAGCAGTAAACAGGACTGATCAAAAAATCCCTGCCCACTTTGTGAGATGAATAAGGAGATAAAAATAACAGGTCAGGTGATGATAAGCACAACGATGAAACAAAAGCGGTAGAGGAAAGCCCACGGTGCCGTCAATAGAGGAGGGAGCTACGCAGCCCCTGGGAGCCAGTCCGCCTTCTCTCTCCCTGTTTGTGTGCCTCCTGATTGTCTGAGGCCTTCTCCAGAATCCCGTTTGCCTCGACCAGTTGCATCTTGGCTCAGAGATCTTCATCTCTCAAAGGACTTCACGGAACTCAGCAGTGTCTATACTCCCAGACCTACGTGTCCGATGCCTTCCCAGCTTCCTTCTTTCTTTCTGGTGACCATTTCCTTGCTCTTACTTCCAATATTTCTCACTCTGCTTCCGCCCCAAGGGTTTTCCTCCTTGGTCTCTATACATGAGCCAACGGTCCTGGCTTTGTCTTCCGTTTCCTGCCCCCCCCCACCCCGCCTTGAACTTGGCGGCCCCCAAATTCCTGGAGAAGGGTCTCACTCCGCTCTGCTGCCTCCAGTCCCCAGTGGTCGAACTCCAGCAGAGGGCTGTGCCTGGCGCTCACACAAAGCTTGATCTGGCACCTGTGTCCGCTACCTAACTGGAAAAGATTATTTCCAAATATCTTGAAGCAAAGAAACAGCCACTTCCTATGCATACACGTACCCGTGGCGCTTTAGGAAGTCCTTCTCTGAAAAAGCATTGGACACAGCCTCCACCACGCTTTGTCGCCCCACACACTGAAATTCGCTCACAGAGCAATACTCCCACGGCGGTGGGGCTGCCTTAGTTTTTCATCCATACGCCCAATGTGCTCGGAGTTTCTTCAAGTTCTTCCCCCTAACAATATCCTGCCACCGCCAAGGTCCTTGGGTTAATCGTACCTTCCGAATTTCATATAATTTCGTTTCTTAATCCACCTAAAGTATGTGTCCTTTAGAATCAGAATGCTGGTCTCCCCCGTCCGGAGACGTCATTATTACCAGATGCCTAAATGGCTTTCAGAGGCACTAATTACTTCACAGCCCTGTCCACCAGGGAAGCCCCATCCACTCTCTCGTCACAGCTATGGCTACTGTTGCTCGCAGACACCGTTGCCCGGATGACCCAAGTACGCCTGTCCCTTTTGGCTAGGGGACTGCCCTTCTCAGACAAACCTAACTCTTGCTATCCCTGGACTTGCAAAGCATCAGCTGTGGAGCGTTCGTCACGTGCTACAAATATCCACACTACTTCTCCAGGTAAGGAAACCTGCCTGGTGACAGTTATTGTTGAAATTTAATAATAGGTTATGCAAACTCTAAACGAGAAGACTTTACTTTTGTCTTTTACTGCACGTTACCTTTTATATGAGAGTTAAATTGGAGAACTGTTAGTTATACGGTTGATCCTGAATACACATGGATTCAGCTACCCGCTTTCGTTTCAAGAGTCGATTTACACTGGCCTGAATGTTTACACTGGCTTCTGCACGAACCATAACTCCAACCCCTGTGGCACCACATGTTCTCATGTTTAAACAGTATATTTGGGATAAACAAGGATAGCACAGTGATAGGAAAAGCAAAGAAAGAATGTGAGTAATTTCGGCTTTGTTATTCTATGTGACCACTTGGAGTATTTATTTGTGTTTAATATTTAAAACAATAAAACAGCGTAAACCATGAATTGTCTTACTGAACCTGAGCAATGCCTTTAAAGTGGAAATCTACTCGTTTTAATGAACTGTTGAAAACTAGAATATGACTTAAGAAAAAAAAATGAAGTTTCATCATAACGTACTAGACGGTTATGTACATCAAATGTTATTTTTTCAGACTATCATCGAAGGATCAAAGTTCAAACTGTTGGGTAGATATGAAAGTTGACGGTAAATAGTTTCGGGGTTTTGTCTGTTTTGTCTGGAGGGAACCTGGAGGAACTAGAAGTCATCGCAGGATTTGCTCATAATTGCTCTATAATTTTTGCAAAGAAACTCGAAGTAAGGAACGAACATAAAATGCCATTGGCCCGCTGAAGCTCATCCAAGAACAATGAAAACAGAAACAAATAAGGGACAGCGAATCAATAGCTCTATTTTGAAATATGTAGCGCCTTCACTCTCACACGGAGCCTCATTTCATGATTGTTGCCGAGAATGATTATGTTGCACAGAGCAAGGGATATCGAAAAGCCGTATGCTCCAGGTTCCAGATGAACCATAGACTCACTGTTGCTCTAATCTCCATTTCTGTAATTAATGTGAAACTGAGCGCATTTTCGCCTTTATTGGTCACTCAGGCTTCTTCTTTTATGAAATGGCTGCTGAATTCCGCGCCCATTTTCCTACAAGGTTTTAATACCGATTTATGCAAATGTATTATATAGTCTCAGTATTAATCCTTTCACTGCCGACCCCCAAATTCCCAGATCATGCACCAATAATTGGGGAGATTATGTGAGGCTATCTATTTTTTTTGTTCGGAATTATTAATTTTGCTGTATTGTGGAATTTGCAATCTATGACAGCAATTCCTCGATATTTCTGAATTTCACATTTCTTGGTGAATTCTTTATTTTTTGTGATGACCTTACTTAGTCTCCATCATATTTATTTTTGTTAGAGTCCATTTTTTTTAATTAATATTATTATATCAGGGCCTCTACTTCCCACAAGACGGGGGTAACAATGACTGGATTTTGCCATCCTTCCTGAAACAACAGCACAAAGCAAACCAAACAAACAAACCAAAGAGTGAAGCAATAATTTTCAAACCACCACACAGCAGGTAATGGAGAGTAGTGATTCCTGATAGATGGGAAACAAACGAAGTGAGAAATCGGTCCAGTTTACTGACTTGAGAGTTTCCAGGATGCGCCGCGAGGAGGAAAACCCCAAGTAGTTTGACAGACTCTCTGAGCGAAAGCAACAGAGCCACAAGTCAGGGGAGAACAAGGTGGCTGGGGTTCACAGGACAGAATACTGAAAAGCATCACGCAAAGAGAACCCCACAAATCTTCCACTATTCAGCTGAATACTGAACAGTATAAGCCTGTGGAAAAAAATACCGGAGGCTGGGGAAAGATCCATCCAGAAATGATTAGAAAGAACATCGAGCAAAACTCAGAAGGACAGGGAATAGTTCCCTTTTCTGCCAACCAGACTGGAACATTTCATAATTATGGGCTTTTGGGTAGAGTAATATAAAGTATCTTTCCTCAGTGGTGGAGAATAATTCGTGTTAGACCAAGCACTGCTCTGGTCCCTCCTGACAAAGATTGAAAGTGAGACCCAAGAGGACCCAACTGCGTCAAGATAACTTCACTGTATCCGAGAACAAAGTTCAAGGCTATTTTAGGAGTGCGAAACGATCCAGGACCCAAGGTAAAATTCATAATATTTGGCACCCAAGAAAAAAGAAATCACAAGGCATGAGAAGTAAAAACACGTAAACCCAAATTCAAGAACGAGGGGAAGAAAACCAACTGAGAACGTGACGTGACAGTGGAATTGGCAGACAAGACCTTGTAACAACTATAGTTGTGTTGCACACGTTTAAAAAGTAAGGTAGAATCATGGAAGATACAAAAAAGATACACACTGAACTTCTCTAGATGAAAAAAATAGTTTGTGAAGTGAAAAACACATTGTTTGAGATTAATGGCAGATTAGACATAGCAGAAATGATTAGTAAACTTGTATTGCCATCAAGTTAGACAGATAGATCAATGGAACAGAATAGAGTCCAGATATAGATTCACACATAAATAAACAACTCATTTTGACAAAAGTGCAAAACCAACTCAGTGGTCAGAGAATAGTCTTTTCATGGAATGGTGTTGGAAGAGTTGGACATTCACATGCAAAGCAAAAACAAAGCCAAACTTTGATCCGTATCTTGCACCAGGTACAAAAAATGACCTACATGTAAAATCTAAAACTGTAAAACTTATAAAAGAAAACATAGAAAAATTGAGTCAGGCCAAGATGTATTAAATACGATGCCAAATGGATGCAAAAAGGAAAAAGAACTGATGAATCGATCTTCATCAAATATCTGAAAATCTGCTCTGATAAAAGGATCATTAAGAATGAAAAGACAAGGGGCGCCTGGGTGGTTCAGTCGGTTGAGCGTCCGACTTCAGCTCAGGTCATGATCTCCGGGTTCGTGGGCTCAAGCTCCGCGTCAGGCTCTGTGCTGACAGCTCAGAGCCTGGAGCCTGCTTTGGATTCTGTGTCTCCCTCTCTCCCTGCCCCTCCCCTGCTCATGCTCTGTCTCTCTCTGTCAAAAATAAACATTAAAAAAAATTGAAGAAAAAAAAGAATGAGAAGATAATTCATAGAGTGGAAGAAAATATTTGCAAAACATGAAGGACTTATATCCAAAATATGTAAGAACTCCCAAAACTCAATGATAACAAAACAACTCCATTTGAAACATACAACAGAGATTTGAACAGACACTTTACCAAAGACAATACATGGATAGCAAATAAGCACATGAAAAGATGGTCAACATCATTAGTGTTAGGGAAATACAAATTAAAAACCACAATAAGATACCACTACCCAGTTATTAGGATAACTAAAATTAAATAATTGGTTGTACCAAGTGCTGGCAAGGATATGGAGGAAGAGAACAGGCATTGCTGTTGGGAATGTAAATGGTGCAAGCATTTTAGAAAATAGTGTTTTAGTTTCTTAAAATGTTAAACATTTACCTGTGCTCCAGGCATTCCATCTCTAGGCATTTATTCAAAAGAACTGAAAGTAGATGTCCGTACAAAAACTTGGACATAAATATTCTTAGTAGCTTTGTTTGTAATAGCAAGAAATCGGAGCATCACCATCAGTCCATTCAAGGCCCTGGGTTGTTTTATGTGTATGTGTATGTATACATATGTAGGACACAGATATGTGTGTATTCATTATCTTCCTTCCGTATTGTTATTCTGCACTCCCATTTTAGTTTGTTTCATGTATGTTACTTTCATGTGTTATCGTAGACTGTGAATAAGTGTTGTTCATGTATTTCTAATTTACATCAATAACATTGTGCTAGACTTCATTCTATATTCCACATCTCTCCCCAGGACCACGCTTCTAGGGTTTATCCACGTGACTATGCGTGCCTTTGGTATGTTTCTTCTCACATCCCTGCTAACGCTTCCCCAGCTTTTTAATATCTGCCTACCTGATATGCGCAGAGCGATGTATCATTGTATTAATGCTTCTTTCTGATTAGCAATGATTGCCTTCTGCAAATGATCTGTTCACATCTTTTACCCGATTTCTCTTCGGTTTCAATATTTTCTAGTGGATGTATAGATATTTCTCATATATTTTGGATATTTAATCCCTTGACTTTTTTTCATCAACGTTGATTAACTTTACACACTGGGTCCTACCTTAAAGAAGTTCTTAAACGTCTTTGGATCCAATCTGCCAACGTTTCACCTTCCAATGTCTTACCTTTAAGATTTTAACAGTTTTAAGCAAGTCCTAGGTCACAGATATAATCATGATTAAACGACTTACCTTCCATTGGTAAACCCTTGCTTAATCTGGAAGTCTTCGTCTGACTTTTATGTAGGGATCAATTTTATTTTTCTTCACAGGTGAGCCAGGTTTGCCAGTAACCCTACCCTTGTAGCCTCCACAATTGCTTATCAAGTTCTCGTGTGCACGTGGGGCTCTGAGGCTCTAGTCTTTTCCATTGTTCTTTTTGTTTTTTTCGTGAAGTAGTGCCATACTGTTTTCACTGACGTGGCTTTGTAGCACACTCACAAGACACCTTGTAATGAAAAACGTCTTTTTGCTGTTTTTCAAGGTTTGCTTAGCTACTTGCGAAACTTATTTCTATAAACTTCCAAAGAAATGTATTCATTCCTTAAAAAATGCAGCTGGCCTGTTTATTGAAATTGGATTTATAAATGAAATTATAATTAGTGTCCTTGTGCTCTGTTCATCATATCTCATTCATGAATCTGTAAGATTTTTTGCCTGTTCTCAGAGCTTCCTCTGTGTCCTTTAAAATATTTCTTTTCCTTTTTTTATGCTTAGATATGCATCCTTTATTATTTATGTGTTTATTTATTTGTTTACTTTTATTTAAATTCAAGTTAGCAACGAGTGTGGTCTTGGCTTCAGGAGTAGAACCCAGTAATTCATCCCGGTGGATATGGTACCCAGTGCTCATCCTGAAAAGTGCCCTCCTTAATGCCCATCACCCATTTAACCCATCCCCCCCACCCACGTCCCCTCCAGCAACCCTCAGGTTGTTCTCTGTATTTCAGAGTCTTTTATGGTTTGCGTCTCTCACTATTTTTGTCTTATTTTTCCTTCCCTTCTCCTATGTTCATCTGTTGAGTTTCTCAAATTCCACATATGAGTGAAATCATAGGATATCTGTCTTTCTCTGACTGACTCATTTCACTTAGTAATACTTCTAGTTCTATCCATGTGGCTGCAGATGGCAAGATTTCATTCTTTTTCATCCCCGAGTAACATTCCATTGTATTTATATACCACATCTTCTTTATCCATTCATCCATTGAGGGACATTTGGGCTCTTTCCATAATTTGACCATTTTGATAGCACCGCTATAAACATTGGGGTGCACGTGCCTCTTCAAATAAGCACCTTTGTATCCTTTGGATGAATTTCTAGGAATCCAGTTGCTGGATCATAAGGTAGTTCTATTTTTAATTTTTTAAGGCACCTCCATAGAGTTTCCCAGAGTGGCTGCACCAGTTTGCTTCTAATATGTTCCTATTTTCTTCATCAAAATCTTGTGTACTCATTGTAAATTCCTTGATCCTCTTTTGTTTTTGTCACTCTTGTGGGTGGCGTTTTATTTTCAGTATTTTCTTGACGTATTTTTATGAGGTGATCTTTAACCTACTGACCTTGCTATTCACCTTCATTACAAAATGTTTCCTGTTAATTTGTGCATTTTCTATATAGATGATCATCTCGTCTGTGAATATTGACAATTTTACCCCCTTCGAGTCCTTCAAGTCCTATTTCTTTTCTTTCCATACGACATCAGCCAGGACCATTAGTAATAGCAATCATCTGTGAATCCCAGGTCTCAAAGTAAAAGTGTCTAAAAATTCTCCATTACGTATAATGTTTGCTTGATACTTTTGTCAAGTTAGAAAGCCCCCTTTTACTCCTGGTTTGCTAGATTTTTATTATACATGTGTGTGACTTTCTGTATCAGATAAGATCATCAGCATTTCGAAGACACTATTTCATTACCTTTGGGCATCTTTTGTTGTTGATAGGATATTGCTATCAATATAGTTATCATTTCTTTGTAGATAATCTGATTTTCTTTCTAGTTCATTTTAAGAGTTTTTCATTTC
This sequence comes from Lynx canadensis, assembly GCF_007474595.2. Classification (NCBI taxonomy): domain Eukaryota; kingdom Metazoa; phylum Chordata; class Mammalia; order Carnivora; family Felidae; genus Lynx; species Lynx canadensis. The sequence goes on from NC_044319.2 coordinate 34,198,655, forward strand.
CGATCTGAAATTCCCCTACAGTGTACCTACATTAGGATGTTTAATTTATCCACTTTGGTTTCTGAATTCTTCCTCACTCTGCAGACTCCCATACTTTTTCAGGTCTGGAAATTTCCCCTTAATTATTACATCTCCACCATTCTTTACTTCTGGAATTTCTTCTTCTCCTTCTTTTTTTTTTTTTTTTTTAAAGGTGGGAGTTACACAGGTGCTTGTTCTATCTATCTATCTATCTATCTATCTTTTTAAAGTTCTCTTTATTTGTTCAAGCCATTTTTTAAATTAATCTTTACCACCAATGTGGGGCTCAAACTCACAACCCCAAGATCAAGAGTCCAACACTCTACTGACTGAGGCAGCCAGACACCCTACAAAATTTCTATTACACAGTTTTTGAACTGCCTCTATTTTTCCTCCTTATATCTCTTGTTCACATTTTTCATCTCTTTACCTCTTTATAAATCATTGTGCCAATTTCTTTAGCTATATCTTCAAGCTTTTTAGCTCAATATTGTTTTAATGCAAGAAGATTAATTTCTATGACCAACTTATGTGCTCACCGCTAGAAGTTCTTTGTGAGTTTTCATATTTGATTTCCTATACACAGAAACAAGAGACTGTGGAAAGTTGACTCATCTGTGCACAGCCACGGGGGACCTGCTAAATCTGGAAAATGCTTTAGGGGAAATTGAGAATCAATTGAAGGAGCAACACAATGAAAGAGAGCTTTAAGTAAAACAAATGTCAAGTTTCCTCTGATTTGTGACAAGTAGGACACAAATGGCCCATTAAAATGTACTTGGAGGACAATTTAGCCCTAGAAATATATACACCTGCCGTAAAAATACAACCAAAAATATTCCCCTAGAAAAGAATTTGTTTTTGTCTTTTTTATCTCAACCCAGATTCAACAGGTCAATGGCTTTTCAACGCCCTAAATGATTTGTACTTTTCGTATGCGTCCATCCAACTGAGATTTCACAAATGGGCCAACATACATGAATTGCAGTCTGTTCCTCTCTGAAAAATCCCTTCTGATCCCCGCACAACAAGTGGCAGAGTGGACACCTGGTGACATGAGCTGGGATGAGAATGAGCACCTGGAAAAAAATCATACTCTTCCCCCCAAATGATAGTAAATTGGGGAGGGCTGGGTTCTTTATCAGTGGCTTACTAGTAACAAAAAGTTATGTAAAAATGAGTTTTGTGCAAATTTGGCAAATATTTATTGTGAGAAAAGAACTTTGAAAAATAAAGTTCCTAGGAAATCCAGCTAAAGTCCTTCTGTTATCTAAAAATAAAATCGGGGCGCCTGGGTGGCGCAGTCGGTTAAGCGTCCGACTTCAGCCAGGTCACGATCTCGCGGTCCGTGAGTTCGAGCCCCGCGTCGGGCTCTGGGCTGATGGCTCAGAGTCTGGAGCCTGTTTCCGATTCTGTGTCTCCCTCTCTCTCTGCCCCTCCCCCGTTCATGCTCTGTCTCTCTCTGTCCCAAAAAATAAATAAACGTTGAAAAAAAATTTAAAAAAAAAAATAAAAAATAAAATCAGTGTGAAAGAGTACCCAAGGATTCAAAATAATTTTATCATTCACAAAATTATGTAAATACGATGTGTACTTATCAAAAAATGTGAAATTAACTTGGAAATACCTTTTTTGGGAAATTGGTTTAAATTACTTAAAAACTCCTATCTGTGGCAGAAATATGTTTATAAAATGAGATCCTCAAAGGGTTATCAAGAGGCTTTTTAAAAGAGTTGAATTTTAGAAGAACTAGGCAAATTGATTAGCAAGGGACTGGTTTCAGCCAAATTGCTTTCTGGCAAACTGACCACCAGCCCATTTCAACAAGGAGAAGGTAATTTTTTTTTAAGCTACACCCATTGGACTTTTATTGTTTGTTTGTTTGTTTTAAATGTGTGTTGGAGGTTGATATTTGACGTATGTGAGTAGCATGTGAGAGGCAGGGAGTTGGCCCACTTGGCCGGAGAGAAGTGGGGTTCTTCTACTGAGCCACATCAGAGCAGACCTGGGAAGATGTAAAATTTTTCATTGATTGAAATGAGGATATAGAGGGAAAAATAAAGGTTAGGACAAAGTATCAAAGAATCCCGGATGCATGTGTAATGCGATAACAAGGTAGGAGAGGACCTAAGATATCTCAAGGGTAGAGGCAGTGCTCACAAGGAACTCCTGGGTCAGAGACTGGAGCCAGAGGTGAGAAAGGAATTATTATTGAGAAGAGATGCAAAGAGCAGATACTAAGAGCAGAGAAGAGTAAGCCCGGGAGTCCTACGGCGAAAACCAACTGCCCTTAGCTGTTTTGGTAGAAAATGTACCTGCAAATTTAGAGTGGCTCTGATCAGAAGCCAAACATGGCAAAGAGGTGCCATGAGTGGGAGATGTAATACGATGAGTGGACCGGTTCACGGCGGGTGTGGACCAGATGCCTCACATGTCTGAGTCTTGGAAGCAAACCTTTGAGCTAATGGACAGCGGTAGAGGAGAGCGCCTGGAGGAAACTGTAATAATATTTTAATTACAAAATGGTTTTGATTATTTTGATCCGTTGGCAAAGTAAAGTTCTACGTGGTCGGGGCAAGAAGCGGGGAGAAGTGTGTATTCAAAAAGCCAGTGGCCATCAACATAGTCTGAGTTGAAGACACCTCTCCGTTGACTCTCTTAGGTGACAGCAGTGACTCAGAAAGTGAGCCCCTCGCTGCTGTGAGTAACCCGCGTGTAATCAGCACCCCGCACGGGAGCTTCTCCTGTTTCCATCCCCTGTCTCTCTCCCCTGCCCTGCTCCCACCCATTCCGACTTTGGTAGCCTTTGTCTGAGCGTCCACAGCATCCTCTCTCCGTGTCTGCCTTATATGTGCAGTGATCATTTATTTACCTCTTTCTCTCCTTCATGACACTATGAGCTTCTGAAGGGCAGGGACTTCTGTCCTTCATCTTTGAAACCCCAGGACCCAGCCCAGTGCCCGGCCTACAGAGATGACGACGAATGAACGAAGAGATATAGTTGGATGAATAAAAGAGTGGAGAGAGGAGCACCTCACATGCATCCACATAAACACACACAGATGCAAACAGCCCGGCTCGCAGGCTCCTTCTGTGCTCCTCTGATGCTCGTCCCAAGGTCAGACCTCTCTGTGCTGTTGAAAGTAATCCTAGGAGAGAGACTGCTTTCAGCTGTCAACAGTTCCAGCTCATCATGTCTCTAACTGTCGTGTTTAATATCAGCCATGCGAATTTGGAGTGTCGTCAGACATTCCATCACCATCTCTGGCATCTGTGCCCATCCTTCCAACCTCTCCTCCTTGGTGGCTGCTTGGCATTTTCTCTCTGTTAAGAGGAGGCCACCGGTGATTTGCTTTCTTGCGGTGTTTACTTTATGTCTTTGTCCAATATCTGTTTGTCATTTTTATTGTATTTTTCTCCCCCTCTGCATTCATCTGTAGATGAGGCCTCAGCCTTAGCATTTGCTTTCAGAAAAGATGACAGGGCGCCTTCCGGAGCTAGATACGTACGGCCCTGGTCCCTACCGAACCCAGCTACGTAGGGAGCAGAACATTCGCACACCCATCAGGGACCGTAGAAATTTAACACTGTGCACTGAGTACACACTCCTCAAAGCCGTTTCAAAAGCATTCGTGCAATTGAGTCTCACAAGGCTAATTTAGGACAGGTGTCATCCTCTAAAAATAGATCCGAGTTTTGAAAAGAGCAGTCGGGCCTAATTTGGGCTGGAGCTCTTTCTACCTTCCAGCGGGACTATCGGCAGGTCACTGCCGACCCTGAGCCTCTTTTTTCCCACCTCTTCCACGGTGATAAGTAGTACCTATCACTTTCCTATCTTGTAAGTTAGAACAAGTATATAAAATAGCATACGCCTAACTACTTCACACGATTTTGAGAAGGCTCGAAGAAGATTGCCTGGATGAAAGAGTTTTTGAAGTCATGGGGCATTATCAAAAAAAGATGGGGATGGTCATTACTAAAGCATTATTATTATGTATAATATATGGGGAAATTCTAGGGATACAGGCAATTTTTGATGATCAGAACCCAAGTCTCCTAACTCCCATTCCAGAGGTTTTCCCTCCCCGTTGTGCTACCTGTGCCAATGCTGAGAGAGGCCTCTAAGGCGCCTCTTTGCACCAGCGCACGGGGGGAGGACAAATGTGATCTTCCCACCCCCACCCAGCCTTCCCGTTTCTGGGTAGAGCAACCTTGCGTCTCTTCCTCTCCGTGTCAGTGACTCTTGGAAGAGGTGTCGGGCCTGAGCACCTGTGACCCACCTGACGAGTCACCATACAGCCAGCCCCGAATTCTGCTCAAGGGCACAGTACGGAAAATCACATCTGCCTCTTTCTTTTTCTCTTGGTTTTCTCCGGCCTCTCTCAGTCACGGCTCCCAGACCTGGCTAGTTTTCTGACTCGCTGAATGATTCGGCTCTCTCAAAAGCGCGTCCGCTTCCCGACAGATTTCCTTTCTGGCAAATACTTCAGTGGTTGTCATCTGGGGGCTTTCTCTGAGGTGACGTTTGCCATCTTTTCACTGGGGCTACCTGTTTTGTGAGCGCGTTTACATAATAGGCCACAACCGGCCCGAGAGCCACAGCGAGAGGCAAACCGTGGCCGGTGAACGGGTTGCGGAAGGAGAGTGACCTCAGAGAGTAACGTGAGGCCAAAGACACTCCCGAGCAAACAAAATGAAATTACATTTTCTCGATTCCGAAGGAGCTTGCTGGAAACATCTTAGCCTCACATCCAGTTGCTCTCACCAGATAGTCATGAAGCTGGCTCATAAAAGCCGGCACATCTCCCCTCCCTAATTGCATCAGCTTGACCCTCTCTTCTGATTAAATGCTTATAATTTTTCTCCCAGCATGTAATTTTTTAATTATAATATGTTTGAAGAACATCAAAATTATTTGGCTGTTTGCAGGGTGATTGTTGACAGCAGAGTCAATTCGTTTCTTCTCTGATGTGCTGAGCACCCAGTGGGTGCCTGTGAAATAGTAATTGATGATGGAGGCAGAGACGTCCCTGCGGATGGGTGACGGGCTCACGGGCACTTATGTGTGGGGAGGAGAAGGCTCTGGCCCCAGTGGGTGCTAACCTCCTGCCTCTCCGTGCCTTTGGGGTTGTATGAAAGAGAATACTGGATTATGTAACCGTGCTCTTACTCACTGTCGAGAAATTTCTGCTGAAAGGCCTCCAATTAGCGCAACTGGTTTTCCCTGGGCTTGGGGATGGGATACCGTGATCTTTCAAGAAAGATTCTGTTTGGGACATACGTCCTTGTCATAGGTTTAAGAAATCTGAAACCAAGTGAAATACATTATTTTCTGGGGGAAAAAAAACAACAAAAAACAGAAAAACATAGAAAAAAAACCACCACCTAATGAACAAAACCCACCCAGAATTCTGGAATGATGGGGTGACAAGAAGAGAAGAGAAAAGATAGACGTAGGGGGGAGAAAGAGTCTCTGCGAGGGATACAAAAGAAGACCAGGCTTTTGTCTCCAAATTTCAGTGGTAGGTGGATAACTCGTTGGCCTCAAAAGAACATTCCTCAGATTCTGCCTCACCACCTATCCGCCGGGCAACTTTGGGTAATACATTTATCCTCTCTAACCCCTGCTTTCCTCATCTAGAATAGCGATGACAGTGCACCTAACCACATACACAGTGATGCTTCCATGAAACGCTATTTGTAATAGAACATAGCACACTTCTCCACACAGTGGCTTGGTAATGGGCGACAACCGCTAAAATATCCAGAAGTTTCTGAACCGGCATCAAGGGGCAGCCCTCTCCCTGTGAAAACTGTAAACGCGGTTTAAATTCACAGCTGTCTGAACCTCTCTGGGTCGGTCCTTTCTAGAAGCAGGTGGGTGGACAAGACGCCCTCTGCAGCGTTCCATCTGAAGAAGCTATGGGTCCCCATCTCCGAAGGCACGACCTTCCGCGTCCGTTACCTGCTTTTCTGATCTGTGTGGGAGGTTTCTTTGTTGTGGTTGTTTGTGTTTTTTGTTTTTCCTGGAGTCAGCCACATGACCCTCAGACCTGAAAAGGATACTGAATTGCCAATTCAATTTACCTAAAACCGGTGGAGGCTGAAAGCCTAGCCTACATTGACATACAACTAATCTAATACAAATTGATTTTGGTTTTAAACCCAAGCAAGTCAAGAAATTGCTGTGGATTTTTCCAAAACACAAAGGACCTCGCTTTGCTACATCTGCAGAGCCTCTGACTTAGCTTTCTGGGTCCTGGTCTTTGAAATCCTATTCATGTGCCCCATAGCTGGGGCTGCTACCCCCATTCCCTCGAGCACCCCCCGCGACAAATGCCGAGGATTTAAGGAGCTAAAGCTCCTTACGCTACACCACCCTTTTCTTGCCCTTGGTGCCAGTTTGAACCTGAAATCTGCTCACTGACTCCATAACCATGCATGATTGTCTGGTAACTATATCCTTGGGTGTGAGCCCTTATCCAGAGTAACTTGTGACTAACTCGGGTCCTCTAGAACGGAGACTGTGGACTATTTGTGGCCTCTATTTCCATCAACAAGGACCGACCGCCTGAATTCTGGGACAGAGATCAGAGCCCCACCACTCAGGACCCTTCCCCACTGCCAACTGTTTGCCTGTTTGCTTGGGTTTCCTCCACCTCCTGACGTGGGTCTCCTCATTCTCTAACTCATTTCAGATTTCACAGACGCTGGCCTCTTGCCCAAACCAGCTGTTCTTACCTGTTGACAAAGAACTCTCCAAAAGCATTTTTACTGAACTATCCACAAATCAATTTAGTCTGGATTTCCAGATACGAAGGCAAGGATGGGATTCAGATGTGACCCTCTGGGGGGACCGTGGCAAGAAAGATTGCTGTGTCGCACGTTTGTGGCTAATTAGAAGTCCTATGTTAACTTTTCCGAGGATATGTCCAAATGTAGCCAAATAATAATACCTACTGAGTGAAGTCATAGTGATGAAACGTGGTAATTAATGACATAATTATCACTGAACACAGGATGACTGTAGTCTTATGTTTTTTAAAAGCTTGAATCAGCCAGATGGGAAACGGGCCAACTGAACAGGGTCAAAACCTAGGAGAACCAGCTAACTGAGGTGCAGCCAGGCCCAGGAGGAAGGATACCTTCAGTTACGGGTTTCAGAAAGACGTGTGGTCCAGTAGATAGCCCTCCTTACGTGGAAACTGTGGCAACGGCCAGCCCACATCAGGCTGCATGTGGAAATCCAAACAAGCATTCAGGCAGGCAAAAAGTCAGCAAGGGGACAACGGAAAGGTCTTGGATCTGAGAATGGGATAAGGGTTTCAGGCCCTTATTGTATGGGATAGTCATTCTTACATTCTCATGTGTGTAGGAATTACGTAGAAGGCTATAATTAAAGATGAAGCGTTTTTGTTGTCATCTACAGTGTTGTTGAATCATTAAGTCTGACTTGGGACATTTCTAACAAGTTCTTTGGACGATTCGAATGTTAATGGCTTCAATACCACTCTCGGGGAAACCTGAATGCCGAGAGACAGACAACGGCAAGCAATCCCAAGGACTGGAGGAACCAAGCCACTCAGAAAAGTCAATCAGAGGAGGACTCAGACCCAAGGATTCAGTTAGCGTGACTGCAGTTCTAGAAGTCTGAGCTCAGGAAACAAAGCAAACCCCCTTATCCTTTTGATTATTATGGGAATCAGTCACTCTGGAGGGGGTATGGTAGGTTTCAGGAATAAAATGAGTCAAATGTCCATGAAAAAAATGTCTTTTCTAACTCAAGAAAAGTAACAATTATTTTGCCCCCAAATCTGATGCTGTTTGCCTTTTCTGTCTTCCATTCATTCAGGGAGACGTTCATTTCTTCATTTATGTATTAAGTACATCTTGATGGCTGCCTCTTTTGCTCCAACTATGATCTCGCTGCTGAATCTAAGAACTATACCTAAAAATCCTCTTAAGAACTTGATATGTACAAAGTCTGACTCATCATATTTCTTTTCATCTCCAAATTAACTTTCCCTCCTAAATATGAATTCTTCAAAGGCTCGAGAAAGAAAACGAGAGTCTCTTTTTATATCTCTGTGCCATGAACTAGAATTCCAAGAAGTTTACTCATATTTGCTGTGACAAGCAGCAGAGGGGCAAGGGTTTTCTGGCCATTTCCCACACCTCGAAACAGAGTCTCGGAGAGGGTGCATGGAGAGGTAGAGGTATGCACCCTGCCATGCTGATTCCCAGATGAGGGTTCCTTCCATTTGCCCCCCCCCCCCCACTGGTGAACTGAGTGTCCCTGATGTGGCTTGGATGCACAAGGAAAGGCTCCGTTTCTGTCACCCGCAACAACAGCTTGATGTAATACCTCAAATTCTGCTACAGCAATTCATTCTTTAGAAAACTTATTTTTCAATGCAAATGAATGCCATTGCCAAAGGAACTAATGACAGTTAAGGTGGGGTTTTTTTTAAGTGTATTTATTTATTTTGAAAGAGAGAAAGAGGGCAAGCGCTCACAAGTGGGGGAGGGGCAGAGAAAGAGAGCACAGAGCCTGACATCAGACTCCATCTCATGAACCCGGAGATTATGACCTGAGCCGAAATCAAGAGGTGGATGCTGAAACGACAGAGCCACCCAGGTGTCCTGACAGCAAAAGTTTTTTGAACCCAGGACTCCTGGCAATCCTCCTGACTACCAGAGTTGTCAAGACCCGCCAACCCTCGTCAGCCATTCCTGACAGCTTTTGTCAGAGGAACCCTTTTATTCCCCCGGGGAAGTTTAAGAGGTTCCATGCCAAAGCATTTATTGGAAAGGGACTTCACGTTCAGAGTGTTAAAAATCATTTTGATCTTTGAATACAGACTAGTGTTAATTTTTTTTTTTTTTTTTTTTTTTTTTTTTGGGAAACTCACGGCATTAACGTATCCATGGTCATTGTCAACATCTTGGACGATGCAAGTTATTGCTTTCTTTCCACAGTGACCATTATCTCCGAGGAAAGGAGGTCCTGAACGGGTCAATGTCGCTTTGAAGGTGGGGTGAGGAGGAAAAGGCTCATCTATGACTTGTTGCTTCGAAAAGACTTAGAAGATGGGGACCGTTCTGGACAGATCTGGATAGCTCTGTTTGGGGCACTGACAGCGAACAGGGAAATACTGCCTGGTGGGGAGAAGGTCAGAATGAATGCCTAAGAGAAGGAGAGTCTCCTTTTCTGTGCTTTTGCTTGGTCGTCTTATTATGAAGAGGATACAAACGGTTTTCAACACAGATGTCAGCTTCTGAGGGCCAGAAAGTGAGGGTCCGCGATTAAGGGAAAAATCATTTTCTTTGTGGGGTGGGGAGGCTGGTATCTGGGTTGGACAACGATGCTGATGAACTCAACCAGATCGCTGCCCAGCTCCTCACTTCCGGAGTCTGGGTAAGAGGCAGAGGGTGTTGGAGTCAGAACGCCTGGGGTTGTTCTAGCTCTGGCAATTACCAGGCGACTTCTGTGCCATGGAAGAATTAGACCAGATTTTTTCTCTAAGTTCCCTTAGAGCTCCAAGCTCTGTTATAATTCACACACGGGCAGAAAAACTTCCCAAGGCTTCCCACTCTCTCCTCCACCTCTGATCCCCTCTACCAAATAGGCTCCAAGAATAAGAAATCTGCCCCTCCCCCCCCCCCCCCCCCCCCACCTGCTGTGGACCAGCTTCTCCCCAACTCGTGTGGGCACGCGTTAGTGCACGTGCACCTGGGTGCCAGGTTGAGCCCGTGTCCCCGCGTTCCCTCGGGAGAGATGAAACCAGGGCTCCGTGAAGCAACGCTGCCCGGGCACTCAGTCCCGCTCACTCGGATGGAGACCAATTTGAACGGCACAGCTCATTAATCTGCACCCTCCAGGGGAGTCTCAGTGTCCACGTGGGAGTGCGACTTCGGTGGCCCTGGCCAGGTCATCGTCTGACCCACCAAACCCTTCTTCCTCTCTGTTGTCCCCTGTAGATGAGGTGCCCCCATCTTGCCCCACCTCCCCCTTCTCCCAGCCTGGTCTGCGGGGAAGGGTCGCTGGTGACCGGGAGATGACGTCGGAGCAGGACAGGGGCACGGGTCAAACGGAGGCGGCACCTTCGATCCAGCCCAGAGCAGAGAGCTCCGCCGTAAACAAGCTGCTGCCTGGGGATTCTGCATCCTGTTAACTCGGCCTCCCTCCCTTGCTTGCTCAGCTCTCCCGTGGGTGGTCCAGCTGAAACCTGTGGTTTGGACAGTGTCAAAGAGCTCGTATGTGTAAACACAGCGTTCTGGCCAGCGGAGGCAGCGCTCACAAGCGAGCCAGGCCAGGAGTTCTTGGCTCCTATTCTTCTTCCTTGCTTGCTCAGGCAGGTCTCTCTTGGTGAACCGGACGGGTTGGCCTCCAGATCTCAGGTCGTGAGAGCCACGGCTTCTGAAGGATGTGAGAGTTGGCCTCGGCCCTTCCTCTCCTTCCTCCGCCATCCAACCAGCCGCCTAGCGCTGCGAATTCGCTTTCCTAAAGTTTTCTCAAGTCTGCCCACTCTGCTCCGTCCCCCCTGCCTCTCAGCTCTTCTCACCCCCTTCTGCAGACTCGACCTCTCCACCAGCTTCCCTGTGCCAATGTCCCTCTTGAAAAATCCATTCTTGGCTTCATCGTGCAAGCGTCCAAATGAGCAAAGGCAGTCATGGGACTCCCCAAGGGCAATCGCGAAACCCATGCGAAAACATCCGGTGATCCTCATTTGTCTACACACACACACACACACACACACACACAAAGGCCAATCTCCATGTAGCCTACAGGGCCTTGGGCAGCCTGGCTCTAAGTCTGCCCCCATAACAACGGCAGTGGGGGTGGCTGGGGGGCTAAGGGAGCAGCAGGTCCCCAGATAACCAATGGGGCATTTTGCAAGTGCAAAATATTTTTAAAAATCAGACGCAGCTAATGTGTGGCTATTGTCCAGCGTGCCCGCTCCCTTAAACCTCCTCACTTCTGTAGCTGCCCTTCTTCTGCACAAAGTGCACTTCTCATTAATTTTCTTCTCTGCCATTCCCAACCCAGCCCAGTGGCCTCCTCGGAGCCAAATCTCCCCTGCACGAGGCTGACCGCTCCCTCCTCCGAGTCCCCAGGGGCCTTGCAGCATCCCCGTGCTGACTGCACTGCCCCGTGACTGCGAACACGCCTGTCTCCTCGCTGGGCCGCAGCTCCTCGGGAGGCAGGCACTGTCTGCGAGTCAGCCCTACGTTGTGTCTTCCGCTGTGCTTGGGGCTTGTTTCCCTCAGTGTTCAGTTTCCGTGGGGGAGAGAGGAGGACTCCGTGATTGGAAGGCGGGGGTTCAAGTACAAAACATCGACCTGCGAAGTCAGGTGCGGGGCGCCACGGGGGGGTCTCGGCTTACTCCAGAAGAGGAGAGCTTCGCTTCTCCTCCTCTCACCCACTCAGCGTGGGGTGGGTCTGAGTGCGGAGCAGAAAGCAAGGGCCTCTGAAAACCGTGGGCTGTGGGGAAAACTAAGCCTCCCTCCTCTGGGGCCGAGGAGCTGGCCGTTATTCAAGCCCCGCGGTTGCAATTTTGATCTTGTCTTCTTCTCGGCTCCTGGCTGATGGTGGAGCATAAAGCAGGCTCGGTCAGGCTGGATGCACACGCTGTTCTTTTACAATGGGGTGAAAACCCTGGCACTTCCTTGACCCCAGGAGGTAAGTTGAGGCAAACAAGCTCTAGCTGATAAACGCCTGTTGAACTTCGCCTCATGCACCGGGATCTTTCACGTACCTCCCGGTGTATGTCACCGCCCCTCTCTGCGTCTACCCCCGTTCCCCGGTCTTCAAGCTCCCCCTTCTTTTCTACTCACCCCCACCCCCAGTGTCCATTCAGTGCATCCCAGCCGTGTGCACTGAGGACAGGCCCGACAGCCACCGAGCCTCACGGCCTTGTCTGCACCGTGGGAAGGGTAACCATAGTCTCTACCTCAGAGACTTCGTGCGCCGAGAGCAAAGACTGATCAAGCCCTTAATGCAGATAAATATTACATAATCATAGCAGGCGGAAACTCCTTCCACGCTACCGGGATGCTTTAGACACTTTTCAAGCTGCAGTCGTTTGAATTTCTCTTCCCAGCTCATACAACCAGATTTCCCCAAATTGCCACCTTCAGGAGCAGCTCCTGTCTTCCGGTCACCTTCCTAAGTACCTTCTGCAGGAACACATCATTCTATCGTTTGCCTTATTCCTCTCCCTGTCTCTCCCCTCCTCTTCTTCTTTTTTTTTTTTTTTTAGTAGAATCTTTTCTATTCAGGAAAAAAAAAAAAAACACAAAAAAGTTTTCCAACCACACACAGGAGGGGTATGGGTAGGGGGAGGTGTCTGTCCAGCCCCAGCCCCCAGCCCAGGGGGTTTTGGCAGCAACAAGGGGTGTGGGGTAATGTCCCTCCCAAATAAAAAGGCTGTATGTGTGTATGGGAAGGAAAGGGAGTGCAAAAGCAGAGGGGGAGGCGGGGGGAAGGCTGGACGAGGTCTGTACTGGGAACGCCGCGGGTGGGAGGCCATCTTTGTGACATTTTGTGTCAATCATACCACCGTTCTCCCCTTCCTCTCCGTCCTCTACTCGTTTCCTGGAAGAGACGCCGAGAAGCCTCACCCTTCTAGATCTCCGTCCTGTCTGCATGTCCAAAAGGCACATAGGAGGCCAGAATGTCATACACAACTGTCTTGGGAAAACAGACGGCGGGAATTCTGTAGTAAGTGAGATGGGGATATTCACCCCCAGATGGTCATCTGAATTTTTCTCTCGTTTGAAACAGACACATTTTCCTCTCCCGGGGAGGCCAAATCTCCCAAAGCAGAGGCTGAGGGAGAACGCCAAACTCAACATAACCCGCTGTCTCTCCTTGCCTGGCCCTGCCTGCCCAAGGAAGGGTGTGGGACTATCTGGGAGTGCCCCCATCTCGTGCCTCCGCGCTGCCGGGTTTAGATTCGGAGTCTTCCGGCACTTAGGGGAGAGGCAGAGCTGAAGGAATCCAGGGAATCTCTACACTGTGATCCTCACTCCCGGCCTGTGCTGCCCACTGCCCTGCCCGTCTCTCCCCACTGGTAACCACTCTGCCATTTTTCTGCAGGTGGGCATCTCACCATGGCATCCCTCGGCTTCCCCCATTGCCAACAAGCAGAGCCATGGGCCATGCTTCTCGGGCGTGGCGCCCAGACACTGTGGAAGGTCCTCTTGTGATCACCACCAACAGCGCCACGGCTCCGTCCCTCTCCTCGTCCACTGAATCACGCTTTCCGGGCCTGGAACTCTCCATCTCTGGCAAGCACTGTAGGCGATTCGAAGCGCAAGAACCATTTTGCCACAGAAGGGTCAGCAGGCCCTGTGCCTCGCCTTGGCTTCCACCAGAGTCACGAAGAAATGTGAGAGATTGGGCAAAAATACAGGTAAGCGTGTCCTCCGCTCTTGCCCTCCTCCGAGCTCCTTCGACTTTGATGATGGGGATCAGCTCCGCCAGATCTCGTTGGCCCGGGCGCCTATGCGGTTCTTCCGGCTGCCATCAGTAGATTTCTCAAAGCAAAGGTTTTTCTCATTGGGACACATTCTCATTAAAGAAAATTTGGAAAATGCAGAAAGGCAATAACCTTTAAAACAGAGCCCTGAATCTAGCAGGTGGGAAAAAAAGCTCAGTTAGCGTTTTGGTTGGTCCTTACATGCCCCCGCCCATCTCTCTCTCTCTCTCTCTCTCTCTTTCCCTATAAAACTGAAATAAGATGGTATGGGATTTTGTATCCCGTTTCTGCCACTTAGGGTGTAATGGGCAAAAGCCCACATCCCTGGATGTTCCTTAAAAACATCGATAACTGATGGCTACATAATATTCCATGTCTTACCCCGTATTTCCCAAGCGTAATTCCGTGTGATGTTAATAAAAGATTTATTGACAGGTTAAATCAAGTTAAAATGATTTCATTTCTCCCAGCTTCTGTAAGTCTTTGAAGAGTCACAACATGGATTTTGACTCCTTTAAGAAGGGAAATGTAGCAAGCAGCAATTTCCTAATGTATTAGCAACAGAGTCTTTTCTTAAAGCAAGCATCTCATGGGACTCATTTTCTACAAAAGTCTGGGAAATACTGGTTTAACCTTTCTCCCATCGTGGAACATTTAGATTGTTCCCAGTTTTTCACGGTTATAAATAATGCTTAGATAATGATCTTTGTACAGAAAATCCAGGCCACAGTTCTTAGTATTTCTTTAGGATAGATTCCTGGAAGCGGAATTGTGGGGTCAATGTGTGTGGCTTTTTAATTTTTTCACATGTTATACTCAGATCCTTTGAACCTGTGTCTCTCTCTGTCTCTCGTTGTGTCTCTCTTTCTCTGTGTCTCTCTCTCGACAACGAGCCTCCTAAACTCTGTGATTATCCTATGCATCGTTTGCATCTCTCCTTTACATAGCACGGTGTCCTTTATTGGGCAAGTCCTCAGAAACTTTCCGAGGACAGCGATAACAATGATAAGGAAGGAGAATGATCGGGAGCGAGGGTAGACTCAGACCAGGGAGGAATTGTATCTTTCAGTAGAGAAGTGTCAGTATAAAATAGTCCTTAAATACAGGTTATTTCAAGTCAGCCAGCCTGAGTTCACTTGTCCCACTCATTCTCCCCATGACTTTGGCCAAATTATAGTGATAATGGTACCTAACTACTAGGCTGGTGGCAAGACCTAAATGAGAAAATATGTGCAAGGCTTATAGCACATGCCTGGTCACACATAAGCACTGAATAAATACGGCTATTATTATTATTACTATTAGCCGATGTCTCAAGGCCCCAGGAAAGGTGACCATTTCTTCAGAAAGTTGAGAGCGTGTGAGAGGTGACCAGCATCAGACCCAATAAGCAGCTGATTCCGGCAAAGCTTGCAACGGAGGAGACATCCAGATGCGAAGGCAAGGGAATGGATGGATTCTACTAGAAATGGCCACATGGCAGCAAAAGAGAGCCAGGAGGGAAAGACGGAAGCCAGCCAAGGCAACCAGGGACCGCATTAAAGATAAAACATCAAATCTGTGCTGGTGCAGTAGAAACTAACATATTCATTTGAACTTCTCTCCCATTGGAAAACTCCGTTCGGATCCCATTTCCCATTTTAGAGATAATCAGCCATCTCCCCCTGGACATACTGTGGCAGCCACAAGCCTGGCTCTTGCCTGTCAGTTCCCTGTCACTGTCTAAGTGACAGCAGGCCCTCCAAGCTGGCAACCCCAGAGGAGACCCCGCGAGAGCAAGTCTGATGCCTGGCAGCTCCCTGGTCCCTCTTGTTTATTTCTCTATCTCAAAGCAGGATTCATCTCTGTGTGTTTGAAGCCACGACGACCTCCCTCTGGATGTCCCGGGTGCATCCAACCCAGAAGCAAAGCCTTGACCGTTCGGCTGCATCTCTGAAACCTGAAGGGAGCCGCAACCCAAAACTCCAGAGAAGTGAGCCCAGAGCAGCGGGGGCTGACGATGGCCCGGCTGGGTCGCAGCCCTCCTCCAGAGCCTCCCTCTCTCCTCCCTACCCTTCCCTGTTACTCTCAGAGCTGCCGCGAGCTAACAAGTGTTAAAAGCCCTTAGATCTATTTAGAGGGAAGGCCAATTTACTCTGATTAAATGCAAGGTAGCGTTCAATTAGCAGAAGATAAACACAACATATCAACCCACTATGATAATTTTTAAATCAAAAGTTAGAGCACACAGAGGCTGCTGCAATAATAATTGACTAATTTAATGATGATGGAGTTTTTTTAAGATCTTGCCGTTCTCTAAGAGTATGTATGAAGGACACCCCTAATGTTAATTACAGCTTGCTTCATTAACAACTTAACCGAAAGGCCACACTTTGTGAAATTATTTGGGAGCCTATGAGGAATGAGAGTTGATGGAAGGAAATTACCAGGAGTAGCTCTCCCATCAGCGAATGAAGGCTATGATCTATAAATCATTAGTGGGGGGCCTTATGGTGACGGGAACAGAGAACTTCGAGTGTATGGAGAGGAGCAGGGTGGGTGGATGGCTGGGAAGAAAGTGTGAAGGCACAGGCCTCTTTGTATCTGTGCCCCCATGGTAGCCAAGGCCCAGGCCGCCAGGCAGGTACCGGGTGGTTCTGTTTGGCAGACGGTGGTTGCTCACACCTCTGGGCTCTGCCTGACAGCTGGAGTCCCCTCCCACAGAGTGCGAGGGCTTTGACCGACGGCAAGTGCGTGGGAGCTAAGGACGAATCCATTGGCCTAGGCTGCGGCTGGAGGGAAGATGTGCAGATTCAGCCCGCGACATGTGCACAACTGTCCCAACTAACTTGGGAGACTGAGAGTCTAGGGACAACCCCAAAGGTTGCTGCAACAGGGGACCTTTTTTTTTTTTTTTAATGTTTATTTATTTTTGAGAGACAGAGAGAGAGTGAGAGAGCAGGGGAGAGGCAGAAAGAGAGGGAGACATGGAATCCGAAGCAGGCTCCAGGCTCTGAGCTGTCAGCACAGAGCCGGATGTGGGGCTCGAACCCACGAACCGGGGGATCATGACCTGAGCCAAAGTTGGATGCTCAACCGACTGAGCCACCCAGGGGCCCCTCAGCAGGGAACCTTTTACAAATACCGATTTCTGGCTCACACGCCCAGACATTGACTCCATATGGGGGCTGCTGTGCAGGGAATGTCTGTGCCCTCCCCCAAACTCCCGTGTTGAAACCCTCATCCCCAGTGTGATTGATGGTATTCGGAGATGGGGCCTTTGAGAGATGACTAGGTCACGAGGTGGAGCCCCTGTGATGGGACTAGGGCCCATGTAGGAAGAGACACGAGGGGAGTGTCATGTGAGGGGACATGTGAGGGGAGGACACCTGCCAACCAGGAAGAGGGGCATCGCCAAAGACTGACTCTGCCAGCACCTTGATCTTGGACTTTCCAGCCTCCAAAACTGAAAGAAATAAATCTGTCTTGCTAACTGCTTCCACTGCTCCCCACACCCCCCAACCCCGTCTGTGGTGCTTTTCTTAGAGCAGCCCAAACGGACTAAGGTAGCACATGATCTTAGCATCAAGATTTTTTACAGCGCTGCCTGCCTGGGTGATTCTAATGTGCAGCAAAATCTGGGGATTGCTAGGCTCTGGTCCAAACCCAAGGTCTAGGGCAGATGAAAGGTTCTAAGCCCCGCAGCAAATTCTGGAACATGGAAAGAACATATTCATAGCAAAACCGCTGATCGTTAAAGGTTGGGGTCTTGAGAGAGAACAAGGTCTTTCGCGTTGAGAGACCAGGGTCCAAATCCCAGCACCACTGCTGATTCTGAGAAATTATTCTCCCTGAGTTTTCTGCTCTGCAAAATGGGAGTAACAGTGCTTTCCTCAGAAGTGGTACAAGCTTTATGGCTCATGGGTTTGAGCCCCGCGTCAGGCTCCGTGCTGACATCTCGAGCCGGGAGCCCGATTCAGATTCTGTGTCTCCCTCTCTCTCTCTGTCCTTCCCCTGCTCATGCTCTCTCTGTCTCAAAAATAAACAAACATTAATCATTTTTTTAAAAAGAAGTTGTATGAGCCATAAATGAAATAATACATTTTTTGTAATAATTAATGATTAATACATTATGTATTAATGTATGTATTCATTACATAAATAATAATTAATTATTAATTAATTAATAATGATTAATACATTATGTAATAATCATTACATAAATGAAATAATACATTGAAGGCAGAACCTGGAATACAGTGAGTGGGCGAATGATTTGTCTAACCAATGAGGATTAACTAACTAGCAAAAAAAAGAAAAAGAGACTCATGGGCCAATCAGCGTCTAGAACTTGGTTGAAGTTGCCAAGGAACCGTGAGCATTTGGGAAGTGCCTGAAATAAACCCAGGCCACTGTGGTCATAACCGTACTGTCCCGTATGCTGGCTAGCCAACAGGCACGGTTCTAGGCACTTCACAAACACTTCTTGGGATGTTAACTGTCAGATAGTCAGTAAGGATTTTCTGGCAAAAGCGGGCCAGAGAATAGCTGCCCCTAAGAAACTCCGCTGAGCCGAAGCGCTCACCGCCCTTCTCTAAGCCGTGGGTACTGAGCCCATAGCTGTTCCTTCCCCTGTGGCTAAGATGTGATTTGCTGGCGAGAAGACTGGACTCGGCGAAGGGCCTCAGGTCCGCCACTCCCAGGCCGACCGGCTGCGGGGACGCTTCTCTGCCGCTCTGAACCCCAGTTTGCTCCACCAGCTATAAAGACAGCGGCCTCACCGAGTGCAAAGCGTGAAACGAGATAATCCGTGTGAGAGTTCAGATCGCGGTGCCAGGTTCACGGCAAGAACCCAATACCCAGCTGGCAGAACAGCACCTTGTAAATAGCAGAGGCAGGAGGCGCGGGTGGGAGCCCGGAAGCAGGGAGCCTGGATTCTGGGAGGAGATAGAAACTTCCGCGGAATATGCTACCCCACCCCACGGCCCAGCGCGCACCAGGTCTGATGAGCTCTTGAAATCATCCTCTTCTAGGGGCCAGGCATATGCATACACCTGCGGGCACTTTGTTCCAAGCCAGCCCCTCAGCTGGGGCTGAGGAAACCGAAAGGACCAGGCAGCAGGCTGTGAGTCCCGCAGGCACGCTGGCCCCGCATCCCCATTAGACTGCGAGGTCCAAAGCCCCACTCGGCGCCAATCCTTTCTGCAGGCAACGGCCAACCCCCCAACTAGGAGAATCAATGGATTTTTCTCCCCACCGATACCTAAATAGCTATTTGAATGTGTTCTGTAACAGGAGGAGCTGTTGAACAAAAGGTCAGGGCTGATCTGAAGTCCGTCTTTCCATCGGCAGTTGCTTTTAAACACGCAATGCTCCAGCTCTGCGAGGCCCTGAAGATAAAAAAAAAATTATATAAATGTACAAATGACTTTATGACTTTGATTATGCAACTTCTGAGAAAATAGCCATCTGAACCGTTAAGGAAGACTAAAGATATTGTGATAAAGAAGACTCTTTGAAATTCTGCTTTTAAAAAAAAAAAAAAAAATCTATGTCATGAGATACGAATGTAGCCAAAGCCTTGATAAAAGTCGTGTCAGCCTTTTGCCACAGAAGCTGCCGAAGCATGAAAGAGACCACGGGCCTGGAGATCTTTGCTGCCTTTAAAGTCTGGCTTATTAACATGCATTAGAGTCTTCCTGAAGATGGGTCTGGCCAAAGGTTATCAACGGAAACTTAATTTAATGAGCCCAGAACACAGGGAGAGGAGCCCTGTAAAGCCAACACCGAGAGGAATTTGGGGCAAGGGCATTTCATTTTCTGAAGAGGAGAAACAAAGATAAACTCATTAAAGCGCAAGGTACTATATTGTTGGTTTTTTATCCTCAGAGTGCCGCTCTCCCAGTAAGGGGGTGCCACTCACTCTCAGCTCGGAGGCTAACACCCCTCCCCACCCAGAATGGAAGCTGATGGTAATAGAAGCTGGGGGGTGGGGGTGGGGAGGGCGGGAAGAGAAGGGCTACGGGAAAGGCTGTTGTGTAGACCAGCAGCGCGGTTGAGATACGACAGGAGTCTGTCCTGTCAGCCAACAGCTTCCTCCAAGGCTGAGGCTGTGCCTCCTGCGATTTGGTGAGCCGTAGACCTAACCATGGCGGTTGTGCAAACGCAGGTTAAAAACTCTGGAAGTCCTAAGGAGGGAGGGAGTCGCTGCCAGCAATGTTGCAGCTGCTCCCCAGCCATGAGAATGAATTGTTCCAAGGCTAGAATGGTAAAGACACCTTTCAATGAAGGGTCATAGACCGACATGCCTATGGGACGCAGGCACCCAGCGTAAGTTAGTGAATCAGGCCAGCCCTGAGATAGAGGGCATGTTGGAGTGAGATTGTGGCTCTTTTTCTTTTTTTTCCCACTTTAATGTTTATCTACTTATTTTGAGAGAGAGAGAGAGAGCAAGCACGAGCAGGGAAGGGGCAGAAGGAGAGGGAGAACAAGAATTTCCAGCAGGCTCCGCGCTTGTTAGCAAAGAGCTCCGTCCCATGAACTGAACAGAAATCAAGAGTTAATGCTTAACCGACTGGGCCACCCAGGCGCCCCGGGGCCGTGGCTCTTCTTAACGGGGCACCCAACCTGCCTTCCTGGCGCATGGTTGCCCTACTGGGAGAGCGACTTATTGCCAAATCTGCTTGTCCAAAGGAAGCCGAAACTGGAGTGTTTAGAGGAAAGCTCCTGATTTTAAAGCGCTGGTGACTAGCTCAGTGTTTTTTAAACTTTTAAACGCGGTGAGCCAAGCAAAACATGTCTGTGGAATGTATATAGCCAAAAAGCCTCTCAATCTGGGGCCTATTACTAGACGAGTAAATGGTATTGGATGGCATTGTGCAAATGCCGAAAGTCAGAGGGAGAAGGAAGTACCTGTTGGAACGGCCGAATGAATGATAGCATTTGCCTGAGTTTGTGGAAAATATCACCCAACCAGGACTGCCATGAGTGGCCACACTTCTTATATATTACACAACTCCGGGGGGGCACCATTTATAACGAAGACTACATACATGGACCCTCTAGAAACCTCAGAGTGCCCAGTCTACACAACCACACTCCCGCAGCCCTGGTTGTGACACATACCCGGTCCTTCATTTCAAGTGGGTTCTTGAGGGACAGAGAGCAAACTCATTCAAGTCCTCACCCTTGATTCAGATGGAGCAGAACGCCCATGCTTGATCCTCAAGAATGATTTTGATTCTGATTTCATCAAGATTACTTAGAAACAACTCCTTGGCGTGGTCAACAATACCCAGCAGGAACGGGATTTTTTTTTTCTTTCATCTCACTCGCTGCAAAGTAGGATGATCCCAACTTCCATTAGCATAGACCCAGGGGACTGTACTTTGGTAGTGACTCAGCCTAAGGACGCTCACGTGTGAGATTTTATTTCAATTGTAAAAATATAAGTTATATAAATTCCAGTGGCTTTGTGTGTAGTATATTTATAAAATTTGCCATGGAAGATTGATGGTTGGGCTGTATATTCTGTGCTAGATTAATGTAATAATGAAACGTGATGTATGCCCTCATAGGGTGTAAGGTTATATCTCAAATGACCCAGAGGTTTCAAAGGCAGTGACAACACCGGCTGGCCTCTGGAGCAGTAAGCTACCTGTGCAACCGTGCAACCGACCTCATGGTAAAGGATAGAAAGGGAGCGCCAGAAAGTGGCAGAAGGACACTTTCCTAGCATCTTGAATCCAGAAATCGTTATTTTCCTCGGAAACTCAATAGGGACAGAAACACGTGCCTGCAGTAAGTATCTTCAAGGAAGAGAAATAAATGAATGTGCTAGGGAATGTGATGAGCTGCCTTTCAGTAGCTCAGAAAATATGTAACCAGTAATTCCCATAAATATTTAATAATAAGCCAGATATATAAAGACAAAGGGAGATACAAACACATTTGTTACACAGTATTAAAATGCATCATAACATTTGTTGACTAAAACGATATTTCAATTTACATAATCCCCCAAAGACAGAGTTTCAGTCCTGATGACAAACAGTGACAATCTCTAAGGGAGGGGATGAAAAAGAGGGTTGGGTCTCTCGGCTGACCCTGTCTCTGCTTGTCTTGGTGGCAGTGGTGGGGCAGGACAGATCCCTGGGTTGCTGGATCACTAATGAGGACCTTAATACTCATCTGCATAGGGGCTGTCCTACGACAGACAGAGTCTCTAGAACATAAGGAAAAAAAACCCCCAAAACTATGAGACATTCTTCTCTTTGGTTACCACTGGGTCAGCCCGTGCAAATAAAAATCGAGCGTTCAAAATAAGAATGGCTACATCTGACGTGTTCAATGCTTTATGCGGGGCGGGAAAAATGAACTGTCACAAACAAAGAAATATCAGATCGGAACAGTGCAGGAGCCTAATAAACATCTTCATGAAAAGTTAAAACGGCTGCCTCATTTGTCTGCAGCATGAGTCAGGCACCACTGGGAGGGAGCTCCTGCTTCCCTTCCAAATCAAGGACAATCTGCTGGCTTCAAAATAAAGAAAAGGAAAGAGAAGGGGGCCCCGTCTGGTCAATGATTTATTTATGGAGCCCAGAAAACTCTTCTCCTCTAAAATGCTATTTTTCCTGGGTTCTAACCCTTCAATCTTCTTCCAGCCTGGGAATATATGTTTCTCTCGTCCATGTATTTTTCAGTGGTTTTCATTATTACATGACACATAGTTCACCTCCATCTACATTGCCAAGATCTCAACGGGGTTGCCGCTCCGAAATTCAGAATCAATGCTTTGTCTCGCCTGAGGACCTCGCCTGTTTCCCCTCTGGAGGAAAGACCTCCCGACCCCAGGAAGAGGCTGGGAGCAGAGCAGTGGGAAACAGTGGCATCGGCAATCGGTAATGTCCACGGTTTGTACACAAATGACTTTTGAAAAATGAAGAAGAGAGAAGGGTAAATGAGCAAGCAGCCCAAAAGGTAGCCTGTTGCTAGGTAGAGAAAAAAACATCTTAGCCCGTGTCCTTGAGGGATCCCAGTTGTCTCGGACTTTAGGATGACTCTCTATAAATACTCGTGGATTTGAGGGACGGGGACATAAAAGAGACTCCAAGCAATAACCCCTAGGTATGGGTGAGCCTGCACGTTAGAGAACTCGGTGTGAACCGCGTGTTGACCTTTAATAGAAAAACGGGTGTGAACGAGCTTCCAGGACTACATAAGTGGCATCACAAAATACATCCCAGCCCAACGTCCGGGGTCTGAAGGGCAACATCAGTCGGCACTGAGAGAGACGTAGCCACCCATTTGCTTCTCCGGCTGCTCAGAGAAATACTTCTAAGGGACTAGTATTTATTTACAGAATCATTCTTTTAGGAAGATGCTCCACGGTTCCTCATTCCCTGCCCACAGATTTGCTCAGAAAACTGGCCACAGACCAGAGTGCAGTTCAGGTGTTACCTTCTTGAAGGAGCCTTTCTTTCTGCTCTGTATCCTGTAGCTGCTTATGTAGTGGCACCTGTTCATACTGCAGTGTAGCTCTTGGTTGAATGAATATTTCTCCCACGAGAATGAGAGTTCTCAAGGGCAAGACCAAGGCTCATTCAGCTCTGTATCCTCAGCACCTAGTACAGTGCCTGGCACATAGCATGGAATCAGTAAATCATCGCTAATTTTTTTGTCGACTGGAAATTTACTCCGATTTCCGTTTTTCTCTCCCTGCCCCCTACGGTACTTTGGGTGTTTTCTTACCTTTAAGAGTACTTTTCTGGTCCTCTGTCTTTTCCCATTTGGGTACTCTTCTCTCTCCTTCTTTCATTCTTATCATTTGTCACTACATCTTCCTCCCCACCCCCCATCCTCTTTCTCTAGTCTTGGCCTTGGGTCTACCAAGGATCCACGTGGGTGTTTCCTAACAAAGTATTCCCAGAATTTTCTTAAAGAAAGGCTACGTTTTGGTTCTTTGACATCCCTTGGGATCACCAGAGAGATGAGATGGTATGAAACAGTGAAATCTCTCAGTGGAGTAAGAGAGAGGAGAAAGGTAACCATGCCATCTATACTCCCACTAGGATAGGGAGGCTGGATAGGAAGTGGGGGATCCTATGGTAACAACCAACTTTGAGTCTCACTGGAAATTAGCCCAGAATCCACAAGGAGATCCACACCCACGAGGTAGGCCTTCCCTCATTTCACATAACAGGTAGATAGAGGTGGCTATCTCTGCTTTAGGGGATCAGCCTTTTTGTTGTTGTTTTTTTCTTCCCTACTCAGGAGGGCACAGCCAAAACTGACATACTTTTCTTTCTTAGGAAAGGATACCCTAAGTCCAGAAGTCAGGAAATGAATAGAATCGTCCAATGGCAGACTCCATTAGTAACATCTCAATGCTCTCCAAACATAGTCCTCCCAGGGATGCCACATTCAGCAATTCTGAGATGTGCCCATACAGCCTGTGACATTAATCAAATTCATGAAGGCAGGCTGAGGCCAGAATGCTTAAGGCCAACGCATCCTAACATGTTCTTCCTCCATTACGGGGAGAAAGCAAGCCTCAGTGTAACGTGACATCATCAATCTAAGTAGGCAAGTGGAATAGATTTCCCGATTACCAGGTTAAGCGATGCATCAAACAGGAGCGAGCCTGGTCATTACTAATCATTTAAATTTAGGAAGACTGAGCTCAGTGACATTATCAGGCCCACATTAAAGAGTGACTTCTCTCCGCTATCAGGGATGTATTGGTGTCCCCTCCAGGATTTATTACTATGGGAAGCTGCAAGATCGGCTGAGGCAGCAACTATCTATGGAACCAGCACCCCATCCATCATCCCCATGACCCCAATTCTGGTCGGCCTTGAGGGGCTGGGGCCTCTAATCTCTCCCCTTGTTGGGGCCCTTCAGTGGTCAAGTCTACAGGCAGACAGACTAAAGAGCAAGCATTTAGAAATGAGTTCAATTAGAATACCTTGTTATATTGTCATTAAATCCCCAACCAGCTTATTTCTCTCTGGTATTCTTTTTGGAAAAACACAATGATTGATCATACTCTAGACTCCGATAGCCGTCTGAGCCCAAAGATGGCTTTTTCCCAAGATATACATGCTTCAAACCCACCCCCAGGGGTTTTATTTCACTGTTCTACCGGGGCCCTCAGGTATGTAAATGGAAAATGAAATCCTCAGGTGATTCCGAATCACACACATCATTAATAATCACTGATTTGGAGGGTCCCCTTTGGGAAGAAGCTAGGGAGTGGAGTTGATATCTAGGAACTCCCCACCAACAAGATCACTAAGCAAAGAGCCACCAACTGGGCTTGAAAACCAGAGTAAAGACATTGGTCAGGAACAAGGTCTCGGGCATCATCCTTCTATGCCAGCACTTCTAGAACTTTAGTGCACATGTGAATCACCTGGGAAACTTGTTGATGTCTGGACTCTGATCCAGTAGGTCTAGAGTGGAGCCTGAAACTCTGCACTTCTGACAAACTCCCAAGTGACACCAGGGCTGCTGGCCCATGAACCACACTCTGAGTCGCAAGGATCTGGAAGAACGGTTCTCAAACTTGACCTCACGTTAGAATCACCTGGGGAGCTTTTAAAACTCCCAGTGGCAGGCTCAGCCCAGACCAATCAAATTAGAATCTCCAGGGGTGGACCCCAGGCACCAGTATTTTTTTTTTTAAACCTCCCTGGGTGATTCCTTTGTTCAGCCTAGGTTGAGAATCATTGATGTACACTGATGAACAGCTCCACTCCTGTGGCTGAATTCAGGAATTACTCAGTCTTCTATGTTGGCTATTTTGATGGTGGGCATTTAGTATAAAAATCCACCTTTATCTCAAACACATAGGCCAGTGCTTATCAGGAAGCCGACCCCACTTCCTGCTCCAGGTATGGTTCTGAGGGGTGCAAAGGTTATTTGACTTCCCCCGGTGGTTGCTGAAGAATATGTATATCACCTAATATGAGTCAATGGATGTCAAGAGAGGCTCCTGAAGTCTGTCTTAAATATAGATATACATGAACCAATAAATGTCTTATTGCTTAACCTAGTTTTATTTAGATGACTATATCTTCTCATATGGGCACATGGCTTATGTAGAACAAAGGACTGGATACTGCAGTAAAACCCTCCTCATACGTCCCCAAATGGGAACAGGTCTACCAAATTTGACTAAAACTTATCCCACCCCGCTTAACCTTCCTTCACCTCCATTTCTTCTGCTATCCTCTCCTCTCTGTAGAAACGGCAAGTGGAAGGTGACGGGAATGGCCTGGGACTGCAAGCTGTGCCCACCCTCTCGTAAGAAGAATGCCCTTGGAAAAGTCCCCAGCTTTACTTAAGCCCTGGCTTGCTGATTTTTAGCCGAATAAGAGTAATATCTGTGTCACAAGGCTTTGGTGAGCATCAAATGAGATAATAGATGTGCAAGCATCCTGCAAATGGTAAGTTGCTATAAAAATGTCATCTGTGTTTTTTTGTGGCTGCTGCTTGCTGTTAGGAAAAATAAGCAGTGATCCCAAAGGTGGAAGTTTATTCATAGTACTAGTCATTGTGCATCCATGCACCGTCTCATGGAGAACCCAGGCAAAGCTGGGTGTACTGCTCGTTCTGGCAGAGTTCCCATCTGAGAAGGTGTCCCTGAGTTATCTAGAGCAATCAGGGTGGAGGAAGAGACATAATCCTGCTGTTCCTTGCAAGAAGTGGGGGGAGCGGGGGTGGAGGGAGAGAAAAGGAGGTGCAACCTAAAATGATTTTAATTATTTTCTAATTCACTACATCATTAGGAAGACAGGGAAAACTCTTAAGCCTTAAGACATGGTGATCTAATGTCATTGATTTCACATATATTTTATGAGTGATGAAATATGATGAAGCTGGAGAGAAGACGTTTTCAAATATGATAAGACTAGAGAATCTTCCAAGCCCATTTATAAAAAGAAGTCAAGTCATGGGCTCAGGGTGAGTTGCAAAAGTCAGACTTCGAGATGCCCCTTTGTGGGTTAGACCTGAAAGCTTCCTGACTCCACAGACCGACTGAGGGTGTGTTGGCTGCCTCCTTGACAATTATGAATCTGAGAATTATTAAGTGTATGTCCACTAAAATGTAAGTTTCTCTAGATCGTTCACCATCACGTCTTCAGCCTTTAGCACAGAGCATGGTGCATCGGAGGCCCTCATACATTTCAAATGAATGAAACTCAAGTCTCTTGCACTGCACTGCGCCCTTCAAAAATAAGGGAACATGACCCTTTCACTAACGCCACTGGGCTTGTATTATTTGGGGGCCTATATGCAAAAATAATTTAACGAGAAACAAGTCAACAATGTTGAAAATCATGCAACTAAGTACCAAAGAGCTACTACCAACGGTGAGGGACTAGCGTTAACGGAGCAAAGAAAAATGAGGATGGGCTAGAGTTACACAGAACAGCCTCCCAGATGAAGTAGAATGTATCCCTATCCTCCAGTTCCTAGCATGCTGCCTTGAGCAATTATACAGTCTTTAAATATTCAGTCAAATGGCTTTATTTCCAGATGATAATCTCTTCATGATCCTTCTAAGGTGAAACTAAGCAAAACTCAATCAACCCACCTTAAGTATAAATTATTAGTAATGTTAACATACATATAGTGAAGTTCACCATACGAAGGCATATGTTGTAGTCCATCTTTGAAGTTATAATAAATTGTACGTGGCTGGAAAGGGAGTAGAAGGCAGACCAAATATTCCCAAGAGAACACCACTGCCTGCCTGTTTGGGAAGTCTCCCTTTCTTGGGTTGGTTAGAGATAAGCCAAAGCCCCATAAGCTGGGCTGCAATGGCAATTTTTTGTGCACCTTCTAAGCCCAGTAATTAATAAATGATTTGTTTATATTTGTTGTATTCTAGCAACAACTCTAAAAGGGTCATATCCTGCCCTTACTTTACCAATGGAGAATCTAAGGAACACAATACTTCAGTAACTTGCAAAGAGTCACATGGTCAGTAAGTAGCAGAACCAGGCTTCGAACCCAGATCTGACTGCAGGGACAATGCTCTGAACCGGATGCTACCCCACCTTCTCTCTCCTGCCGTGTTATTAAACCAGACTTTTTTCTAAAAAGAGAATAAGACTCCACTGTTTCACGACCTACTTGGAAACAGAGTATGGCCCAGATAGAGGATGGACTGTGTCTTCTTCTTCCTCAGGGCCAAGAAACTGTCCTGCAATAATCTGGAGGCCCGTGAGCCACATGACAACCATAGGTGAACTAGGGTTCAAAAGGTAACTAGAGTTTGCTAGACTTGTGAACTGAGTTTGGAGTCCTGGAGTCACTGATATGGTAATGCAAAGGCAAAAAGGATAGTCACTGAAGAGGATGACTTAAAGAACCCAAGTGAAGAATTGGCTACATTAAATGAAGGAAAACTAATTCGGAGGTCACTAACTCCGCATGGGGGTGGGAGACGAAAAAATCAGAACTCTTTTTATAAGATTGGGAATTCACAAATAGTCTCTGCTGTGATTGGAGACAGGAGAATGTATTTCGGGCGATAAAGTAGGAAGAGGTCAATAACATTTCTGAAAGCACAGATGACCAGTTGAAAAGACTATCTTACGAAAATGAATCTATTACTGAAGTGCTGGACCAACAAAGGAAGTAGAGGTTGAAGTCAAGGCCGTAAGGATTCAGCAAACTGTTGCTAAAGTAACAATCCATTACGAGGCCTATGTAACACAAGAAACCTTGAAAAGGATGATTGATAAAAACACTTGGATGGATATAGAGAAGGACAAAAAATTGTGTGGAGGTGTATAGCCTAGATTACTTATAGAAGACTGGTATCATCAGTAAAAAATAGAAAAAACACAAATATTCAGTTAGGAGAAAAGTTAACGACAGTAATGGCTACCATTTTTTCATTGAAATATCACTGTGCCAATCATTGTATCACTCTTCAGACCCTATGTAATTGAGTCTTCACAAACATACTGTGCTCTAGGCAATTGTTGTTCTCTTCTACAATAATAAAAAAAAAAAGTCTCAGGTTAAGTTATTTGCCTAAAGTCACATAGGTAGCAAGAGATGGTCCCAAAATAATGAGATGAGTCTTAAACATTTTGAGATATCGACAGAGTATTACAAAAGAAATACTGAAATACAATTTGGAAAATGGGGTAGGAAGAAAATTAACTGGAGGTATCATTGTAATGATTTTGTTGCCTGAAGGGACCACCACGACCTGTGCCTTAATGGCACCAAGGTGAGGGTGTGAGGCTGGAAACGCAAATTAGGGAGCATCTTCATGACCTTGTCAAGAAAAGATGGTTTCCTGAAGAATATCCAAAGGAGGTTGGGGAGCAGGACTACATGACAGGATTTTGTGAATGCTCATAAGTCAAGAGTAGTTTGACCATTAGGATGTCCATTATCCAAAAAAAAAAAAAAAAAACAGAAAAAAAGTATGTGAAGAAACTGGAACCCTTGTGCACTGCTGATGGGAATGTAAACAGGCACAGCCGCTGTGAAAACCAATATATGAGATCTAAAATGGCTAAAATAATGATGGGAAATAACTACTGTGTTTCAGCATAATGGAAAAAAAGATAATGGCTAACATGGTAAATGCTATGCTATATTTAGTTTATCAGAATTTTAGAAGCGTAAAGTTGGATGTAGAATGAGGCTCTTCCACTCTGCATTATGTGTGTTGCGAGGAGGTTGGAGAGGTCCAACTAACCATCTTAAAGGACCGTCCAACGCACCGTCTTAAAGAGCCTAGCATTAGGGAAAACAAGTTACAGGTGTATGGTTGCTTATTTTTATGCTCTGACCCACCTCATCTAAAGAAGAGAGACTGGGATTAATTAACAACATGATTTCAAGAATTTAATAACAAATTCATCCATTTATTCCCCCACTAAGTGTTACCTTTCGTATAGCACGTAAGCCACCTCTGGTCCCAACGTGACATCAGAGGAAAAATCCATAATTGGGATTAAGGAACCAAAGGGCGAAACTAAAAACGAGGACAATTGTCTCCTGGCGGAGAGTTCTTCATCCTGGCACTGAGTGCCTCAGGGAGCATTAAACCTTGTTTTCTGGAAGTATTCAGGCACAGGACAGGGTCAAATCTTCTGGGTTTAAAAATAGAAGCAAGGCATGGCCGCCATCACTCTACAACTCCCTCCCTACCTTCCGATCTGTAGGTCACTGAGCTCTGTGTTGTTTTCTGCTAAGTGCCTCATACAGACTTGGAGATTCCTGGAGCCTTCTTAGCTTGAGCAAAGAGACAACACACAATGTTCCAAAGCTATGCAAACCCTTAAATGGGGGCTGAGGGAGAGGGTTTGGCATTTAGTGGAGACAATTCTCCCACACATTTCTCATCTCAGAGATGTTACAACTCCTGACGGCTTCAATCTTTCATTTTAGAGATTTCTATTGATTGGGTAAGAATCACACACATTTTGTCCACAGCACAGAGATATCAAAGCAAATTTTTCCCCTAGTGCCATTTCCCCAGGGAATGGAAATGATTGATTTTTATTGGTTCGGCTTCTAGGATACTCACATCTCAATCCAGCCAATTTTCTTTGGAGAGAGCCCACTCCAGTCCACTTAATTGTATTTTCTAACCAAGGAGTTGAAAGAGATTTGTCATCTTTACAGTCCAGAGGACATGAATCTCCAGACTCGTCTTCCAATTGTGTGAGCTTGTTTCTGAAGTTGGTGATCGAAGAAGGGAGCCAGGGCTTAGGGGGAAAAAAATCACGTAAAAATATAAAGCTAAAAATACAGTGACTGAGATACTGGCAAAAAAAAAAAAAAAAAAAATGAAAACAAAAACTGAATCAGGGCATGAAGGAATTGAGAGTTCTGAGGAGAAATCATGTGCTCCCCACTTTCCTAACTTTTGTTGGACAGCAATTACTGTGCATTGTCTTTATTTGGATCTGAATGAAGAAGAACCACTTAGAGGCTAATAAAGTCCCCTCCCCCCCCCCAATTCCCTGATTACATCTTCTTTCCTGTTTGCCTTTTCTCTAGGCTCATCCTCTACTTCCATGAACCTCTCACGGCACCCACCTCTGCTTCTCTTAACTTTCATTTAATCTCACACCAGCTCCCATGTCCCACTTGTCTCCTCAATATCTTGCTCCAGAGCAAATTAGGAATGCTAACCAATTTTGAGACTTTGGAAAAATCCATGCCCAGGGGAAAAGGGAAGGCTCCCTCCATTCTCTTGGCAAAAGAAAAGATGCCCAGCTTAGGTTTCTTCTGACATTGCCACTTTCTAGCCCTTGAATTTTTCCTTACTAAAATGTGACACTGGGGGCACCTGGGTGGCTCAATCAGTCAGGCCTCTGAGCCTTGACCTCAGCTCAGGTCATGATCTCATGGTTTATGAGATTGAGCCCTGTGTCAGTCTCTGCACTGACAGTGTGGAGCCTGCTTGGGATTCTCTCTCTCCCTCTCTCTGCCCCTCCCCACCTCTCTCTCAAATAAATAAATAAACTTAAACATGTAACATTGTATGTGAAATATACTTAAATAAATAGTGATAGATAGATAGATAGATAGATACCACACACACACACACACACACCTGATAATTTCTATGCATTGAACTTCTCCAAACCTTATCCTACATTGCTACATACTTCTATTTTGTGCATGGATTTATTTTCATCTTCTCTATTGCATAACATTCCCATTTGGACTATAGTATTCCTGTGGGCCCTCTAATATTGTTTATTTTGCTTCTTCTACAACACCTACCAAACACAATGTTGGGCAAGACTTTGGAAATGTCACAAGATGGTGCTGCAAAGTGGTAATATCACTTATGTTCTTTTCTAGAAAACCACACTGAAAATCAAAGAACCCGAGTAGTACTGGGACTGCAGAGAAATTGCTCGATTTTTTCTACCAAGGCTGCCATTTCCTTTTTGTTTTTTTTTTTGTAACCTTTCTAGCCAGTCTGTAAACCCCAGAAGAGAAGTTGTCTTAGTTTACAGTCAATCATCATTTTTGACACATTGCTGTTAGTTTATTTTTTTACCTATATTTTTATATTACTCAACTTGATCTACTGGGTCAAAATTATTATTTGATGGCTTCAACAATTACTACTGGGGATTCCCTCCAAGCAAAAAGAATTGATGTAATGTAATAATGTAAAAACAATGTAGCAAGCAGGTTGGAAGGTGGCCCCCAAGCAAGGATAGAAAAGATTCTGAGTCAGGTGGCAGTTTCAGTATCCAGCTGCGGAAGGTAGTCTCTTTGAAGAAGATATTGGGAGACAACTCTCCGTGAATGTTTTTACCTTTCTGCATGGTCCAGGCTTTCTAAGCAAAAGTAGTGCAAACTGGGTTAAAAGGATGGTTGAATGGCAAACATTCAGTTAGAGATAACATATTGTCCCAGGGATTTTTTTTAAGTTTATTTAGAGACAGAGAAAGACCTCATGCATACAGGGGAGGGGCAGAGAGAGGAGGAGAGAGGGAATCTCAAGCAGGCTCTGCTCTGTCAGCACAGAACCTGATGCAGGGCTTGATCTCGTGAACCATGAGATCATGGCCTAAGTCAAAATTAAGAGTCAGACTCTTAACCGACTGAGCCAGCCAGGCACCCTTGTTCCAGGGATTTAGAGACTCATCCCCCCTTGGAGCTCATCTGCTATTCTCTTAAACTCTAAGTGAAGAGAAGTAGAGTTTCCTCTCTCCTCCTCAGGCAAGATCTCTCTCTCTCTCTCTCTCTCTCTCTCTCTCTCTCTCTCAAATTTAGAGGGGGTGCAGTTGTGCTAGATATTCTATATAAGCTTCAACTCTCATAATTTTAAGGTTTATCTTCTGTGGGACTAAAGCTTCTGTTCCCAATTACACCATGAAGGGAGCTCCCATCCTCTGTCTTTGGTGCACCAGTTTCCCCAGATTTTTATATGTTCACCAACCCAGAAGCTCATTGAACCCAATTTGGGGGATGGAGTATGATGGCTTCATTTCATAGGCATGGCTGATCAGATCATTGGTCACTGATGATTGATTCAACCTCCAGCCCTTCTCCCCTCCCCCAAGGTCAGGAGGGTGGGGCTGAAAGTTCCAACCTTCTGACCACTGGGGTGGTTCTCCTGGAAACCAGCCCCCAACCTTAGGTAATTTCTGAAAGTTACCTCGTTAACATAACAAGAGACAATGCCTTAAGAAATGCAAAGGGTTTGGGGGAGGCTCTGTACCAAAAATGGGGAGGAAAATCATGATCATTTCTTTTTTACTGATATTTTAAAAATATTTTTCATGGTTTTTATTATTTATTTTGAGAGAGAGAGAGAGAGAGACAAAGTGAGAGCAGGGGAGGGGCAGAGGAAGAGGGAGACACAGACAAAGCAGGCTGCAGGCTTTGAGGTGTTAGCACAGAGCCAGATGCAGAACTTGAACTTAGGAACCCAGGAGATCATGACCTGAGTCAAAGTCAGATGCTTAACTGACTGGGCCACCCAGGTGCCCAATTATCACTTCTTATCATAAATCACTGTATCACAGGTACAAACCCTCCTTCATGCACCGGTAATATCAGGCCCTTGTCACATCATCCCCTGGGTAATTGGGACACAAGAAAGCAGTGCTAAGATGCTCTATGAGTAATGATGTTGTCTCTGCTACAGAGGTTCTGCTGTTTCTTTTGGTGCGTATGTGTGTATGTACTGTTAGAGTGTGTGTGTATTTATACACACATACACATACAAATGATACATATACTCACACACACACACACACACACACACAGACACACACACACCTACATGGCAGGTTAATTTGCTAGCTTGCAGGTAGGGTGGCATCTCAGGTCTGTCACAGTTTGGGACTTACAGGAGACAGCAATCATTATCACAGCATTGGGTATCAATCAAATAAAATACATAAGCAAGAGCTCAATGGGATGTAATTAGATAGGAGCCTCGTGGAGGGAGGCTCTGCCCTTGGCCCTGTATCCCTGCCTTACGAGGACTATGTGCAAGGTGGGATCACTGCCTTGGGGCTCCAGTTGTAAATGCAACAGATTCTCAGTCCTCAGGGAGTTTATCACCTATAGGGGAAGAAAAGGTCCTCCAATCAAAAGACATGGGGAGATGGAATGAGTGAAAAAACAACACCCGTCTATATGCGGCCTACAGGAGACTCATTTCAGACATGAAGACACATAGAGATTGAAAGTGGGGCGATGGAGAAGCATTTATCATGCAAACGGTTGTCAAAAGAAGGCCAGGGAAGCAATACTTATATTGGTCTTTAAGCCAAATATCTTGAAAACAAAAGAGAAATCATTTCTGTGAAAGAAATATATTTAGTACCAGGAGGGATAAAAGGAAGAGGCAGTTGTTATTTTTAGCCACGCATGTTGTGGGTAGGGAGAGGCTGACTGCAGAGTTCTCCTGAAGGGAAAATTTCGATATCTGTATCCATCAGTTAGACAAAGCCATAAAAGCCACACTTCTTGAATTTGTGAATAATACAAGGCAGGGTGCGATGGCCAGTAAACTGGTTAGCAAAATCAAGACTCTGAAATATTTCTACAAACCAGAATGACAAGAAAAGTTAACAAAATGAAACTGTATAGTTATAAGTGTGGAGTGCTCAGCCGGTGAACAGCAGAGCTTACGGAGGAGAAAGGAGAGTTGCGGCTGACTTCCTAAGCTCAAGAGCAGTAAATTTAAACCCCCATATCCCTCCTGATGTGATTTTAAATGCTTTCAAGTAGCAGGTCAACTTTGAGGCTCGCACTAACCCTAAAAGGGCCCCATTGGGCAAGTTTCGCTGTTCCCATGAACAGGAAATGAAAGGGGGCGGCGGGGGAGGTGGTCTCAGAGTCTGAATGATTTGACCACAGTTGTGTAGCAATCGGAAAAGTGATTGAAGAATGGTGTCACAATCAAGGAGTCTCAACAATAATCAGAGTTCCACGTACAGTCTCCTGTGCAACATTTAGGAAGGATGTTGATGGTAAGGTGCCCGTCTATCGAGCTGAGGCAGTAGGATGATGAAGGGTCTAGACATCCAGGCGTACAAGGAATATCTGGAGGACCTTGGGCAGGAACAGAGAAGACAGAAGAAGCGCTATCTGCACGTATCAGAGCAGCTGCCGTGTGGAAAGGAATTAGACTTTCTGTGAATTGGCTGTTCGGTGAAGTGTCCGTGGCACAGAACCAACACCACCGGATGAAACTTACAATGAGGAAGACTTCAGATTATTGTTAAGGGGGAGTGGTCTGTCATCTAAAGGGGAGAAAGATAGGCTTGCAAGAGAGTGACCCCACCACCCCAGTGCCAGTTACAGCCCAGGCTGTGACCAGCCACAAATCACAGCTGTAGTAGAAGGAATCCCTGCCTAAAGAATAAAAAAGCCAATGGCTTCTCAGATCTCTTCCAACCCTAAGATTCTCTTACTTAAATAAAAATCCACAATCCCGGGAAATTCATGTCCCATCGATAGATCTTCCAAATATGCTTCGACATTAAGAACCATGCTGACACCATGAGTTAGCACCATATTCATCTGGGTTATACAAACATCATAAATAGTCATAAGGCCACTCGCATTTCATGACTTTTGCTTTTCGCTAGGCTTCATCCCCCTCCATGAATGAGAAAAAGCATTATTGAATTATTGTCACGGGGAAGTTAAGGGATGAGTTGAAGGTAATATGGCAAGTTCGTCGGGACACCAGAGCCGGGAAACCGGGTCGCCCCTTAGTGGCACTAAGATCTCAGCAACAATATTAGTACGGAAGGATTAACGTGTATAGGAACCGCCCTCACTATGGGACAGGCACTGCTTTCAGCACTTTCCGTCCCTTATCTCATTACATCATTTATTTGTCTATTATTTACCTGTTACATACATCTATTCATTATTATTTACATCTCTTATCACACACACCCTATCAGGTGAGAACTATTACTCCCTGTTTTATAGATAGGAAACGAAGAGGCATGAGCGGGTCCAGTAACTTGTGTAAGATAACAGATGCTGCGTGGCAGGGCTAGATGCCCAACCAATGGCCATCCGACACTCCCCAAACCTGTACAGCTCTCAACCGCAGTGTTGTGCCTTCCCTCTAGATTCATTTGATCTAGAAACAA
The DNA here is from genome assembly GCF_007474595.2 of Lynx canadensis. NCBI lineage: Eukaryota > Metazoa > Chordata > Mammalia > Carnivora > Felidae > Lynx > Lynx canadensis. Next base: position 34,234,272 of record NC_044319.2, read on the forward strand.
AGGGACAGCCGCCATATTTGTACATCACGGCTTCTGCGGCCCATGTTGCCAAAGGCACCACATAATCAAGTTTGGAAAGACTCTACCTTAGGAGATAACTCCCTGCCTCGCTCTGCTCCCCGCCCCCCAACTACAGAGCACGGCTGCAGAAGCTTCTCGTCACGGATGCAATGGCGGCAATTAACCGAGCGAGCTGCAGACTTGAGACTCCAACGTTCTGATGATCGGGCTGGGCTGAAGTGGGGCCCAGATGCCGCCCACCACGATGGGGGAGGGCGCGCAGCATGAGAGTAGACGGCAGAACCCACATTTGACCCTTAACTGGAGTGTGAGAAAGACAAAGCCGAAATAATGGGTACCACAGATAACTGTTTATTCCTTTCCAGCACAACAAGCAAATAAACTGCCATTGGTGCCTCAAAACTTCATACAGGGTAATATTCCTTTAATGGAATGCTTTTAGAGAAGAGTCATAAAAATAAATTGAAAAGTGCTTTCTGCTGGCTACAGCTGGCATAAGCAGCATCTGAGCAAACAGGATAACACAAGGCTTAACTTAGCATCGCCATTTTTATTACTCACCCGCGACAGGTCTTATAATAGTATAAATTCACTTAAAAAACGGACTCTTTCCCCTTCCCCCCATCGCTGTCCCTCCTTCCCTGCACCGCCACACGCCCAATAAATAGCCTTCTGCGTTAATTCTGAACAGCATAATTACAGGTCTTTTTATGATTTAGGTTTGAGACCAATTAGCTGATACTGCAAGCCTTTCAAATGCCAGCTTCCCTCTCTTGGCACTCCCCGTTCTGCTGGGATTTATCTGTGTGCTTGTAAAAGGCAAATGTTTTGTGAGGAGTGGAGAAATCGGGTCTGCTCGTGGATGGGGTCCCCCGCCCCTCCCTTCTCCCTTGCTCATCTGCCGGTGCATCTTTGGTGCACCTGGTCTCTAAAATTGTCACAGTGCGAAACGCACACTGAATATTCATGCTGGCTGCCCACGCTGCTTCGGATACCAGGTAGGTGTGTCAGAGAGCTACTGGTTGCTCCCCCCCCCCCATGAAAGGCCGTTCCTGACCCATGAGGGGCAGTGTGCTGCCGCCATTTGGGGACATGTTAGCCACCGACAGGAGGGGCAAGGTTCAGGAGCCCAGAAAGGCACTGTCTAGCAGCCCTGTCTCCCCATTACGTCTGCCCCCAACATCTCCCACCCTGCACTCATCACACAGCAAGGCTGCAACATGGGCCGTGACATTGGATATTCCACAAAGATCTGCAGAAGCAATCAATAAGCATGAATCTTATAAAGCCTTCTGCACCACTGGAGGACTCAGGAGTTCAGGATTCCTGCCCTCACTGTGCTTTCAACTGAACGTAAGAAGATATGTTTATCCATGTAAAAAGATAGCATAGCACCAACAGCAGGATGTAGTTAGTGCTGTAGGGAACGGGCAGTAAGTTCCAAGAAAGCTTTTGCCATGGGGACTTTTGTAATCAGGGTCTCCACATTTCTACTCTGTAGCAAGCACTTTACAAATAATTGTGTTTAATCCTCACACAACTCTTCAAGATACATATAATGTATACATATACAACCCTTCAAGATATAGATGAGATACATATAACATATATAATCACATATATGTTATACCTGTAACATTTTCCAGATGAAGAAACCAGAGGGCTCACAAAATTAGGTAACTTGTCCACATCACAAGATCTCTGAACGAATAAGTGACAAAGACTAGAAATTTAGTTTTTGTCCTGACACCAAAACCTTTATCACCATAGCACTGCAGGTCAGCAGAAGTCAAGTTCAAGGACATTGTGTGGTTGGCTGTGTGGGCAGTTATAGAGGGAAGTGTAAGGATATTTGTAAAAGGAAAAGTAGGCTAGTTTGGATACCACAGAGGGATTAAGGAAGATCATAAAATACTAAAATATTAGGCCAGAAAGGGATATAAGAGCGAATCTCAGCTATATTATTAAATTAGCAATTCAACAGTATATTGGGATATTATGCAACCAAAAATAACTGTGAAGACCAGGTAGGGTTGTGCAAAATGCTAATGCTGTAGTACTGACCACAAAATAAATAAGTGGACAAATAAGTAAATAAGACAAAGCAGAATTCAAAGTACTCTCTGGGTGCAACTAGGTGGAAATGAGTGTTGATAGTGTTCTCACATAAAAGTTTTAGTTAAAATTGTTTAAAAGGAAAAACAAAATAAGTCCATCCCCTGGGCATAAGCATGACTATATTTATATGTTCCAGACAGATGGTTTTCTCTCATCTTGTAACAGATTTCCATGGAGGGAAAGCTAATGCCCTCCCTCGTTTTTAGAGCCTTACGACCCCATTTCCTCAAGTCTAGGCTCCATTTCCTACTGAGGCAATTTCCCCACAGTTGGTTTCTGTCTCTTGTGAGCAAACGCTGGTTTGAAATTTTTAACATGCTTTGGGTTCCAGAGAGAGAGAAAGCAAGATTGTCATCTCCCCCCCTCCTCTTGCATTCTGCACACTGCTCTTGATACTTTTGATATAACTGAGGAGGTGGAAGGAAGGGAAGTAATAACTGAGGGGGAAAAAACTAAGCATCGTAATTCACCAAACCTGTTATTTTCCTATTCATGTTCCCTTTCATGCTGCTCACAGTGATTCCACTTAATCTCCCAAAATCATTCATGTCTAGTAATTTTTAAAAGCTCCCATACTCTGGGGGGTGGTGCCTGGGTGGCTCAGTCCATTAAGCATCCGACTCTTGGTCTCTGCTCAGGTCATGATCTCACAGTTTGTGGGATCAAGTCCCGCATTGGGCTGTGTGTTGACAGCACAGAGCCTGCTTGGGATTTTCTCTCTCCCTGTCTCTCTGTTCCTGCCCTACTCTCTCTCTCAAAATAAATAAACATTAAAAAAAGAAAAACCTCCCATACTCCAGAATCCCCATCTCTCCTCTGCTGTCTGTCAGTGGTAAAGTCCTTACTATTCCCGCCTCACTCCTCCCACCTGGCCTCATCGCCAAATAACACGACCCTTGATGACTTTAAATAAACCACATCCCATTTCCTTTTATGCATAGATATCAATAGGCCCTTTTAAGAGAGGGTTTTGCTCGTCCCGTCTGCTCCTCCGTTTCCAGAATAGTACCCAACACTGTCACACTTCATTACTGCATAGCTAGGCAAAGAGCAGAAATGTCTGTGTCAAAGATGAAAAGAAGGCTTTGACTGAAAAAGGATACAAGACGGAGGACATGAATAGATCAGGAGAGAAAGAAAGAGAAAGGAATGAATGAATTAGTGAATGAATGAATGAATGAATGACAGGGTCACCTAAGCAGAAATACCGATGCTCTGAAGCAAAGTCAGTAATCAAGCTCGGTTAGTCTCCAGATCTGTGGCAGTCAACTAGAAAGGCAGAGCCAGAGGGAGATCTAAGCTCAGAACCCGCTGTAAAATTTTCAAAGAAGGGAAAATCAGAAGGCTGTGTGAGGAGTGGCTGAGTTATTTGGGCACATTGGATTTTGTGTCTCCCGCTTTGGAAGGTCCACGATCTTCTCTTTGTCTTATCAGGAGGCACCCCGAACCTGCTGTCTGACCTCCACAGAAGGAGGAGCTCTGATACTCTCGTCCCCAACCTACCTTTCCAGGACGCCTCTTCACTCCCTCGGCCCCGACTCATGCCTTCTGTGGGATGCCACACACTGCTTCTCATTCTTCCACACTTGACTGTTCCCTCTGCCTGGGCTGCAGTGCCCCACCTCCTCTATCTGACACACTCAGTCATTCACAGTCTCTGTCACACTGTCCCCGTACTCCTCAGCAATTTGCAACTCCATCTTTGAGACTCCGGTAGCCTTTTAGAGAAGCTTCTATCAGAGAGCTTATTGGCGTGTTATCATTGAGTGTCTGTGTCTCTCTCCCTGACTATACACACAGGTCCTTAAAGACCGACTGTACTTTTCTTGTTCATCTGTGGGTCTCCATGCCTAGCACACTGCTCATTGCTCAATGTACGTGGCTGAGATGGATGAATCAAATATCATTCATTCTAGTTTCACTCGTCTGCTTTATTCTCCTTTAAGATCTTGCACATCAAGAGAGGCAATCTCCTAAAACAAAGACTATGACACCTAATGGATGTATCTATCACAGTTAACAGCCAGCCAATGGCTTCAGACAGGAAAAATCATTAGTACGCCAAGATATTGTGTTTCTGTTTAGTCCTTTGTTCCCAGGGCTACTCGCCCAGGTAAGGGCTCTGTCTCTGGGAGCACGTGCACATATTTTCTGAGCCTCGTTCTGTAGCATACAGTGCAAGATTGTGAAATTCAACACACACCTGGGAAATTCAGACACGATCTCAATAATAAGAGCTGTAATCAAGGAAGAAACCCTTACTTAGGCAAATAATTTGCCTTGGGAGTAAAGGCTGAACGCGATGTTCTTCACACACAGGGGCTTTAGCTGGCATTCTATCTTCATTCTGAATAGACCTTGCTGAACAAATCACAAACACAAAATATTACACTATGCCAACCATCAGTACAAGTGGTCTTCCGATCAGAGAAGCAAGGAGTGGGATGGGAACGAAATGCCTACGTTCAAAGAAGACATGAGAGGGATGGAGGGAGGGAGAGAGAAAGAGGAGAGGGAAAAAGAGAGGGAGAGAGAGAGAGAGAGAAAGATTAAAATTAAAGGGAAGTGTCACCCAAGAGCAAAGTAATTTGAGTCAAATTCTCCTCAAGTGAAGGTCACATAGACAGTACTGAATTCTGCCTCATCTCTGTGATTATGGGAGAATTTGCAGACATCAGATTTTCTGAGGTTACAGACATGGTCCCCAAATTGGAATAAAGGGGGAAAGTAGATGCACGACAATACCCTTGGACTGGATAAACAATAGATAGACAAGGAGATATCACAGCAAGATGTACCGTCAGATGCAGAATCAGATAAATTGCAAATCACAACGGGGAAGGAACTGAACCTTGAGGACTATCAGCAGATAAACCAGATGAAATGGAAAAAGACTCACTGGGTAGAGATGGCGGGGAAGCCCCGGCAGAAAGTTGGGATGGAAACAGTGAAGTGGTGATGGGCCATGAACGCCCAGATAAAAGCTGCAGTCAGCTTCCCCAAAGTCCGAGAAAATAATGGCAAGAAATAATAGTAGAAATGTAGCGATGTCAGCGGTGATAAGCAGATCATTTGTTACTCTGTACGGCCCTAGGGCCCTTTCCAGAGGCAGGCAGAAGTCCAAGTTCCTGGACTTATCAGCCAGTGCAATCAAGAAGAGAAGACGTAATGCAAAGAGCAGCAAGAATCCGTGTTTGCACTCAAAGGGACCTGTGGAATTATTTAGAGCCACCTCCTTTTCCACCACAGCATACTTCTTTGGTTTTCTTCCCACATCGCTGGCTATTTCTTCTCAACCCCTTCTCTTCTAAAGCCTCTCTTCTAAATGGTGAGTCTGAGTGCTTGCTTCGGCAGCACATAAACTAAATGTTGAGTCTGGGATCCTTTTCCTATCTACACTCATTCCCTACGTTATCCCATCCAGTTGCCCGGATTTAGAGAGCCAAGTGCCGATGGCTTCCACACCCATGTTCTCTAGCCTTGACCTCTTCCAACCGAGCACCTTACTTGTTATCTCCCCTTGCAAGGCTTCCAGGCATCTCCAACACAGCATGTCCACAACGGAGTTCTTGATTCTGCCTTTTCCACCAAAACCTGTTCCTCCCTGCTCTCTCCCATCTAAATAAATGGTACATTCATCTACCCATTTGGCCAAGCCGAAAACCATCTCTGGTTCCTCTGTCACTCTCTTTCATATAGACAACACACACACACACACACACACACACCCCACATCCCATCTATTGGTGAGGCATGCTAATCTATTTGTTAGTGACAAATGGATGTCACTGTTCCATTTCTACTGCCAGCACACCAATTCAACTCATCATCAGAGTTCATCGACAGTGACCTCCTGGTTGGCCCTTGTTTCCATTCCTATTCCTCAAAGCTCAATCCTTGCCCAGATGCTAAAGTGATCTTTTAAAAAACATTGTAAAAATCGTAGACATTGAATGAATTATTTGTCAAACAATCAATCTGACAGACAAAAATGGATGGGCAGAATTTCTCTGAAGTAATAATCATGTGTGAATGTAGCTTCACTCCAGTAAAATGTTTCAATTGCATAATTTCCCATTGAGCACCCAGTATTTCTAGCATCACCACCATGGTCTTTAACATGACACCATCTCTTCTTGGGGGCCACTTTGTACGTGTGCTTGTACAATAGAAAAAAAAAAGCAAACACTCTTTTCTCTTTCTATTCTCTCCCTTCTCTCTATTCTGGAACATTATTTCTAAATTTGCCATGTGAACGTTGCCAAAAATCTGGGCAGTTAGAAACATGTGGATGCTTTAAAATGTTGCTCACCTTTCTTTTGGAAACCAAATGATGCACATAACTACAAAGTCTCTTAGCTTAAAAGAGAGCAGAGGCAACGCAGGATTTGGGTGACTGTCTCGTTCGCATTAATCCCCCTCCCAAACTGGAGCATATAGGTCAGTGGTTATATCCATAGTTGCATTAAACCCATTAAGCTGGGGATGAGGATGGACGGGAGAGAGAGAGAGAGAGAGTGAGAGCGAAAGAGCGTGTGTTTGCTTGTTTATGATGAGCGCCAGGATAAGGGCTCTAAAGTGCCCTAGAGAGTCTGGATTCTGAATAATATAATGATGTGCACTTCCCCAAGTGCTATCACATTCATTATGCCATTATTCAGCCCAATAATGGTGACATCTCTAGTTTACAGGAGAGGAAACTGAGGCTCAAGGGGTAAAGTGGTGTGCTAACAGTACAGAGCTATGTTGTTTTAGGACACATTCGGAGTGCATTTTAAAATAAACAGTGAGGGGCGCCTGGGTGGCGCAGTCGGTTAGGCGTCCGACTTCAGCAAGGTCACGATCTCGCGGTCCGCGAGTTCGGCCCCGCGTCGGGCTCTGGGCTGATGGCTCAGAGCCTGGAGCCTGTTTCCGATTCTGTGTCTCCCTCTCTCTCTGCCCCTCCCCCGTTCATGCTCTGTCTCTCTCTGTCCCAAAAATGAATAAACGTTGAAATTGTTTAAAAAAAAAAATAAAATAAAAAATAAACAGTGAAAGCAGCCGGCACGTGACCCCTGACTGGAACGAGGTTACTGCAAAGGTAGTTCGGCAAGATTACCTCTTCCTATTAGCACTGGAAGCCCCGCCCTAGCAAGGAAGCCCCGCCCCAGCAAGGAAGCCCCGCCCCACCAAGGAAGCCCAGCCTCTGCAAGGAAGCCCCGCCCCAGCAAGGAAGCCCCGCCCCAGCAAGGAAGCCCCTTGGCTGGCACTCTTTCACACGGCCACTGTGAGCATTTGATGGGTCCTGGGTCAGTCCGTTTTCAAGGCGTCTTGTTTTCTAGTGAGAGATTTCCCCGTGGATCTGCAAATTGTCTTTTTGCCTCCTCACCTCACCGGGCTCTTTCTGTGGGTCTGTCCTTGCTGCAGGGACAACCTCGCGTTCACACTCCCGACCTCCCCCAGGGAACAACTGCTGATGAGATTGTGGGCTCTTCCACCCACAATCCAATCTGAGGCCGGAGGCACTGTCAGACGGGCCCTCCGTCATCTTCGGCACTCATCTGCGTGTGTTCCTGTGCAGACAGAGGAAAATGACAGGTTTCATCATTTCCTGCTAATGATTCGGTGCTGATTCAGCCAGTTTTCAACTCCACAGCCATGCGAGGAAGAAAAAGAAGAAAAAATAGAAGAGAAATGCTTATCAACCATTCGAGGTCTTGCTACGAGGGGCCTTTCTTTCCTTCCCTCAGAAAAGCCCTTGTTGACCTGGCCGAGGGGCTTGCAGTCTGCAACTGGGTCTGGCCCCTTCATTATCCTACTTACTTCCATTTCCGCGCTCTTCTTGGAAAGACCCCCTTTTTTTTTTTTCTAATGCCCCAGCAATGGGAATTGCGTGCCAGAGTAGGAATCTGTAGACTGGGCTCTGCCCCGGAATGGAGTCGTGACCTTGGATAAATCATTTCCTATCTCGGAATCTCAGATCCTCTTTATAGAACAAGATATCAAACCCTCTTCAGATGTATGTGAAACCACTTTGCAAAGCTATAAAGTAATGGAAGAGGGCAAAATGCACAAGGGTTTTCTCTTTTACAAATCTCCAACTTACTTTTAATGTCGGATCTGGCCGTGTAAGAACGTTAAGTGTAGACTGGCCCAAACAAGGGGTTTTTGTGCCCCAAAGACACCTGGTTGAGGGCAGAGAGAATGGCTCGTTCGCTTTTGCCTAACCCTCTCTGAACATCCCCTACCACACCCCAGACACTATTCTCCTCCAGCCACCCCCGAATTGCATTGCTTTATTCAAATCCTGCCTTCAAAAGATAAGCCACATTCCTTTGCCCCCTTCCAGATCACTCCAATCAACACCAAAATGTGTGTATTCCTTCCTGATTTCCCCCTACCTCGACTTTTATTTAATATAACTAATTAAGCAGTGCGAATAAATTCTCCAGATTCTTCCTGTGCGCCACAATTTCCTTTGTCCAGACATCAAGGCTAGGTGTTATCCGCAGGTGAGACTTCTCTTTCTCTCCTCTGTGTTTCAGACACACTTCTTTTGCACTGAGCATTTTCTCTCTTTCTTCTCCGCAAACCTCTTCTCCTTCCTATCCTTAACCAACTCCTGTTCACATTTGAGGCCGATCCTTTTTTTTTTTTCTGTTTAGTTTTTTTTTTATTTTGAGAAGGAGACGGAGAGTGAGAGTGGGAGAGGGCAGAGAGAGAATCCCAAGCAGGTTCTGTACTGACTCAGGGCTCGATCTCATGAGAAGTGAGATCATGAGCCACGCCGAATCAAGAGTCAGACGCTTAACCGACTAAGCCTCCCAGGTGCCCCTGGGTCAGTCCTTCACATCACCTCCTCTACGCAGCCTGCTCTCACCCCGTGAGATGACGTGTCTGTGGCACGTCCCACGGCACCTGTTCATCTTCCAGCTGGCACACCCAGACCCTCTTGCTCACTCTCTGTCTGTCCCACTAACCGGGAAGATCAATGGCAGTGGCAATCTGTGGTCGTGTGTTGACGTCCTTGTCCCTGGAGCCTAGCACTTTGGCCTGCACATAGTAAGCACTTAATAAAGAAATGCTCACTGCATAAACGATGGTAGCATGAAAGATATTTTGTACCAACTCAGGGCCGGCAGGATCTCAGGGGTCATCCAGACTGTGTCTCCACCCAAGCCTGGCATCCCTATGCCACATCCCTGACAGGCAACTGGCTTCCACATGAACAGGAGCAGATATAGAGAAATCACTTTTTTTTTTTAATTTTTTTTCAACGTTTATTATTTTGGGACAGAGAGAGAGACGAGCAATGAACGGGGGAGGGGCAGAGGAGAGGGAGACACAGAATCGGAAACAGGCTCCAGGCTCCGAGCCATCAGTCCCAGAGCCCGACGCGGGGCTCGAACCCGCGGACCGCGAGATCGTGACCTGGCTGAAGTCGGACGCTTAACCGACTGCGCCACCCAGGCGCCCCGAGAAATCACTTTTTTTACGAGACCATTCATTCTCTCTCTTGACAGTTCTGATATTAGCAAGTTATTCTCATCCAAACTGCTCAACGCACTAACTGTTCCCTTCCTGCTGCAGGTGAGGTTACAGATGTGCCTTAAGAAGCCTTGCAGTTGGTCCGGCGCTTGTGGGAATGGTCCCACGTGGGGTCTCTTGATTCCTTTTGAAGTCTTTGCTGGAGTCCTATGGCCTCCCGTTTCCGTCCCACTGCCTTGGGTCATATTTCCGTCCTTTCTGCCCAGTCCTTTCAGATGGAGCTTCCTTGGGCTTCTCTGACTTTTACTTCCCAGGTTCACCCCCTAGACACCATCTTTCCATCTCCGTTGACCCCACCCTCCCTATTCCATACTCGGACACAAGTCCCTGAACCTCTAATGGAACGCAGCAGTCTAGATGCTCTCTTCTCTGGAGGTGATTTGGGACATCACTTCTGATGGAGTCAGGGTATCTTCCTCTCGTCGGAAAAGTAGGCAGTGGTCCAGGTGTGCCTTCTGAGGCCACATGCCCCCTCCACGTGGGCAAACTCCCTCAGTTCACGTTCTTGCTTCCACCCTCCTCCACCCGAGATGGTCTCTTCTGCAGGTGGTTCTGTATTTCTCCCATGGTGTGATTTCCAACCTTCCACAGCTTTGACCATCCTTCACAGGATGATTTTTCATTGGGATCTTCCCCCACATCACAAACCTCCAGTTCTGACTCCAGCCACGTCCACCTGAGCCCCTGCAGAAACAACAGGACTGGGAACCTCACTGGGGCGGGTCTCAGGTTTTCATTTATATGCACGGAACACTGAGAAGGGTCCCCATCACTATCAGATAATTATTCTTTCTCACAGTGGAATATGTATATTCAGCAAGGCAGAAGTTGCCCTGGGGAAGGACCGGATATACACAATCTGCTCTATATTTAAAAAATGAAAAAGAAAATGGGAAAAAAAATTCCACAACTTCTCCCTTTCTGCACTGTTAAGATAAACATCACTTTCCCCCAGTTGCACGGCTCAAGCTGATGGTGAATACTTTTCTCCCTACAGAAATCACTTCTGAAAAGCAGACATTTAACATTTCCAATCTGTCCTCTGAAGCCGAGACTAAATTACATTCTGTTTTGAAGGAATCCGAAAACACACTTGTTAATATAATAAATGCCTTCCGTTCGTTCTAGGATTTGTCTTTGTTAGGCACATAATTCAAGAATTATCTATTATGGTAAAAAAAAAATTGAGCCATCTGGGGTCTGTGCTAATATCTGTAAGCAATACGTCTTCGATCTCCTTCATACTTCATTACTGGCGATACACAGAGAGCGATCATTCCAAAATCAGAGCTTGTTTTCTGTTGTGGGACTATTGTTCATCAGGATTTATGAAGCAACAAACAGGCATTTTCTTGATTTTCAGTAAGTTAAGCTAACAGTCCGGTGATGACAACCCCATTAAAACTCAGCAAGTTAGATGTTTAAGCGATGGAGTTTTATACCGTAATCTATCATTTTACAAAGCGGCTTTCTTTCCTCCTTCAACTTTGCGTAGAATCTTTTATCAATAGAGAGGACAGGAAAAATGCTTATTTACCATATATTTGTTAAGCCATATACATTTGCCATGTATCTTACCTGACAACGTGTAAAGGATAGAAAGCATTATTAAACTGACCAATTTTGATGATGTAGGACGAAGGGAAGGTAGGCAAACAGCGTCCTCTTCATAATGGACTCTGGTGCACTGGCTTTTTAATGCATTTCTCCCCGCGGGTGGAGAGCAGGGAGGGGACAGATCATGGGTACTTGGGGCCGGCGGTACATTCCCCTGCAGAAAGAGCGGCCCTGCTATCTCTGGGTTACGGGTGGCCCGTTCTGCAACGGTGCAAGAAAATGTCCTCCTAAGATGAAGTAAGCTTCCCAAGCTATGGGTTAACTGTAAACATGCCTGGAGCCAGAGAGGGGGACTGAGTTCTGGAGAACCCAGCCAAGTCTTATCTCTAGACATCTCCCATTATCTGGCTATTCTAGAGACACAGTGGGAAGAAAAATGGAGGTAACCTTTTCCGTGCCCATTATATTCTGCCCACTGTACTAGGCGTGTTTGTATATGTAGCCTGTGGTTTTCAAAGATGCCTGATCTACTATTTTCCCAAAAACATAGCCTTCCATGAACCCAATGCTACAAATTCCAGCTCTGATGGTAAGACATGAAAAAAAAAAAAAAAAAGAAAGAAAGAAATGTGTGCCCAATTGTGCTTGATGATCTGCTCCCGGGAGGTGACTGATGTAGAGCCGGCAGAAGAGCACAATCACTTTGATAGATGACTGGTTCCTTGAGGCTCTGTTTCTAAGAAACTCAAAGCCTTTCTGTGGGATTTGCCCAAGATTCCGGAAAGTCTGGGCTTTGTTTCTTTCTGCCATCATTGCGGCTGAGGTCAGATGCCATCTACGGTGTGACTAACTCCCTTTCCTGAAATGGAAACCAGTAGAAACAGCACCCCAGCACAACTGGCATGGGCCAGTTGCTAGTTGAATTCCCCTATCTGCCAATCGGTGCCCCCCTGCTCTCTCGCCTGGTGTGTTAATACCATAAACTTAATTCTCATTAGTTCTATTACTGCTCTTTTATCTTGGCCTCCCTTGGGGCAACCCCAGCGGAATACTGTGTCACCGACTGTATTTTTTTTTTTAATGAAACTCTGCCCTATAATAAAATAATTTTTAAAATGATAGATTAGATCTTAAAATATATGAACAGCTTATGGATCGCTTGCCTGGGAAACGTCGCCCCTTCTGTATGATTCTGACTCTGTTTTCTGATTAAAGGAAGAAAAAATTGCTGTTGTGAGCGCTTGGCTTCTGATATTCCATAATTCTTATTTGTAAGCACTTTTGTGCTGGTACCTCTTATAATTTACTAAGTGCTTTGCTCTTAAAGAGCACTTAGCAGAAAGAGGTGCAGGGAAATTACATCTGGCAATCATGCCAGCAAATTAACTCCGGGACCCAGGCAGTGTAGGTCATTCCTGGCTTCAGGTTTCCTGTCCCTGTCACCCGCAACAGGTTGCCTGTGGCCTCCTCCTGGCCGTGTTGAAGGAGGCATGGTGCGAATGTCTGTTGTTAAGCTGTCATTTAGGGCTCTGAACGGCCTCCAGACTCCATTAGTGAGACTCATTCAAAAGCCAGAACAAAGATCATACAGCCAAGGCAAAACTCAAGAAGCCTACATTCCAAGAAGTCATGTGGTCTTAGTTTCTTGTGGTGCCAACTCAGCCCTCAAAAAAAGAATGTGGTCAACATTTTTCTCTTCCCTAAAAATGTGCCAGTGAACTTGCCTATGACCCATGCCTCTCTCTTGCCCAACCATCTCCCATGATAGAGCTCCAGATGAAGGCATTTTGAGAGGGAAAAGGGGGGAGCTACTGATAGCCACACAAGGAGAATGAGTATAAAAAGAGGATCCCAGGGATCCTGGAACGAAGGATGAGTAGATACTGCCTCCCAAGCCTCCCGCTTCTAGAGTTAACAAGAAATAGGGGATATGAAATGAGATCAAAGAAAGAGTGGTTTGACTCATTAGATTTGAGTCCAATTCTCCGTGCTGCCTTTTCCAAAGAGCTGCTGGTTTCAGCCTTCTTGGTGCCAAAGAGAGAAAACAGAGTTGATATCATGTGTACTTTGTCTTCTGAGGAGCTAGCATGGTGAACCATCAAAGCGTGTGGCCTCTGAAGCCGGATTGCCTGGGTCGAAATCCTAGCTGGGTGAACTTAGGCAAGTTATGTAACTTTCTTGTGCTTCAGGTGCTGAGTGAGTGAGGAAGAGAAAAACCAGGAGGGTTACGCCCATGGAAATACATCTACCTGGAAACAAGAGGCACGGGCAAAGGGGGGGGGGGCTGCTAGCCAGGGTTACCATGACTAAATACCCACTAGCTTCGGACCCTACGTGATAATTTTTACCTTAGCAACAGCTCTGCAATGTGCATATTTTTGTCACCCTCATAATCATCACCAACGTTGTTAAGCCTATTTCACAGATGTGAAAATGGAACCTCTGAGACAATAAATAACTTGCCCAAAGTCATACAGCTAGCAAGAATTGGAATCTCTAGCAACCTATCTCTGACTTGAAAGTCCACATCGCATCTAGAAGGCAATGTCTCTTGGGGCACCTGGGCAGTTGGGTAGGTTAAACTCAACTGTCCAACTCTTGATTTGGGCTCAGGTCATGATCTCACGGTTCACGGGTTTGAGCCCTACATTGGGGGATTCTCTCTCCGTCTCTCTCTGCCCCTTCATGTGTGTTCCCTCTCTCTCAAAAATAAATAAACTTAAAAAAATAGAATGCAGTGCCTCTCAACTGGAGTATGCATGTACATTCATGCAGGAATATTCTGCCTCAGCGGGACCCTTGGTCAAACTTACTTCAACTCACCACCAGCACACATTTCCTAGAGACATTTAGCCCCAACCCAGATTCTCTTCTTGCCGGAGTCTTCCTCTCTCCTCAGGACTTCGATGACATTGCTGTGTGATATAGGATGAGTTATTTAATCTCTCCTTGTTTCAGTTTCCTCATCCATAAAATGGGGGTAATAGTCACACCTATTTGCGAGCATTCACTACATGAGTATGCATGCAAAGCCCTTAGAATGATTCCCAGCACATGTGAAGTGATCAGTACCTGTTAGCTGTCATTATCATGGTCCCAGCTAGTGGGGACAAGTCAGAGAACTGGACAGACAGTAGCCTCTTCGTTGGGCTGGGAAGAACTTCAGGATCCCTCGGCCAAACAAAAAAGAGGTGAGCAGGACAAACAAAAGATTCTCCTTTCCTGCCCTCATAAAGAACCTTCTGGAAGACATGGCTCTCGGGCAGCATGCTCCCCTTCACTCACGTAGTCGCAAACATTTTGTCCACATTCAGCATCATTGGTGTCCGGGTCTGCGATTCCTGTCCTTACCTGCTGACACGTCCTACTTCCATATCGCCCACAAATTGGCAACACTAGCTAGCGCGAGTACCCCATAACCTTGCCGCCCTGTGTCTTCCCGGAGAGAACGAGAGAGAGAGAACAGCAGCCAAGGCTGCAAGGCACACATACCTGAAGAAAGGTCCCTTATCTGTGAAATGAGGAGGTTGGACTCACCAGGTGATTGCTAAGGTCCATCTCCAACATTCTCTGGGTCTGTGATTCTTTTTGCTTTCTTGGTTTTTTTTTTAAGAGAGTGAACACGAGTGGGGGAGGGGCAGGGAGAGAGGGAGAGAGAGAATCCGAAGCAGACTCCATGCTGCCGGTGAAGAAACCAACACGGGGCTCGATCCCATGAACCGTGAGATCATGACCTGAGCCGAAATCAAAAGTCAGACGCTTAACCAACTGAGTCACCCAGGCGCCCCTCTGGGTCTGTGGTTCTGAGGCACCCTTGGGGTACCAGGGCTGAGCCAGTTGCGTTTCTCATGCATAATGGACTAGAGAGAAACAACGGTGGGAATTTAAGTCTCAGGTCCTGAGCACTGCAGTTTGTCCTTGCTGCTTATGGAGAAGCCGAAGGTCACGCTTTGCCAGAGTCTTAAATATCAATCTCATCCATAAACTTCATTCAGGCTGCCTGGAGAGCCAAAGTGTCCTATTCAAGAAGAGAGCAAGGAGGGTAAGAGGACAATGGAACAGTTTAATACAGGCCAACTGCTTTTGGAGTCAAATCGCCTTGTTCAGCTTTCCTTTGCAACTTGCACGGTTCGATCTCCTTGCCATTGGATTGCAAATTGTAAAAATATTTAACTTGCAAACAGCATGGTGGATATGGTTTTCCAACCATCAGCTTTTGGGAGGCATTAAATGCTTTAGAACTCTATGATAACCAGAGACCATGAGCTGAAATCATCAAGGGCAGTAGGTCCTGGGAACAGGGATGAAGGTCACAGACTTTGTCCTATCCAGCCCGTGAAGGGCAAATTTGAGAATAAGTGGGGTGTGGGGGGTATGTGGATGAGCTGATTCTCTGTAGAGCAAGGTAGTTGTTTCCTAGATGTCACGTTCAGCATGGCCCTGGCAAAGAGAGAGAGGATGCTCCTAGTCCCCAGACACCTAATCCAATCCCCACCTGCTGTGGAGATTCTCTGTACCCTCCAGGAAGTTATGTCTCTACCATATCACAAAGGCATATCCCACAGTCTAATGAGATCTCCATCATGGATTCTCCGGCCAACTGGTCAGGGAATCACTTGATTCTGTCGCAAATGTGTCTCTGATTCACATCCCATAACTTGGCTTTGAAAACCCACCAGCGAGGTTCACTCATGATTTCGGGAGGTCAGTGGTCCAGACACACATAACTGGAACACCGAGAAGCAGTGTAAGAGGTTGCCAAATGCTGAGACCCATGGCCCAACCATCTGGGTTCAAACCCGAATTCTGTCACACCTTCACAAGTTATTTAACTTGTCTGACTCAGTCTCCCCCTGCATAAAATGGGGAAGCAAATATATTTGCCTCAGCAAGTTGTGGAAAGGATTGAGTGTGTGTGTGTGTGTGTGTGTGTGTGCAAAGTTACCTAGGTTTTTTTCATCATCATCACCAAATGTGGGCTAGATATATTGTGTTAGAGACTGCTTGCTGGGAGACCCTTATAGCCACTTAAAATCCTCCTTCACTCCTTGAGAGATTTATTTCGTCAACATGTAAAAATTAATTCCAGTCCTTGCTGCTGCAGAAGGGAAAGGGTACTTATCTCACTGTCTTGGTGAGATCAAACCCTGTGTTGGTTTGAAAGGAAGTGGGAAGAAAACAGGAAGTCACTAAGTCTCCTGAAGCATGGGGAGAGGAGCAGAGAGAGGAGCAGGGGCCCCAACAGAGTGGCCCAGACACCTGAGAAAAGTTTGGTTGATTTTATAGATTTGCTCCTCTGGTCCCACTGATTGTGCTCCCCTTTCCGTCTGTCACCAGAAACTCCCGTATCTCTTCCTGCCTGATGCCCCTCTCCTCACCCTCTTGCCAGCTCCCTAACCGCCTGGTACCCTCCCCCCCTTCCCCAAGAGGCCCTTAGAGCCGAGGAAAGAAGCTGGAAGGATGAGATGGGGTTTCATGTGACTTCGTGGTCCACCGCCCATAGCACCAAGCCCTGCCGGTGGGTTACTAGATATTCAGAAATAAGCCTGGGAACACGCTTTAAAATAGTGCTCAGTCTGACACTTGAACTGCATTCTCACAGCTGGGCTCAGTGTAGAGTTGAGGGGAGGGTGGAAACTGCCAGCCAGAAGCTTCCAAGGAAGGGGTTCCCACCTCCAGGGAAAAGAAGAGGGTGTCTCCTCCCCTCATGCCAAGATTTGATTTCTTCTTCTTTGCGGCTCCAAGGCATTAAGGATTCGGTCACTGGCTTGTTTTAATCAATTAGGAACTGGTCCTCTCCCTGAAAAGTTTCAGAGACCCGATGTGGGCAGCCATTGGCAACCTGTATTTCACCCCCTGTGTCAGATTCCTCCCCTCTTCCTCCATTTCTTGCTTCTTTTTTTCTCCACCTGTAGAAAAGCTCCTGGTGTACAACGTACTTGAATTTTTGGACGGGAGCATATTGCAAAAGTAATACGTGTTCATTGGGGGAATAATGAAGTAAGGATTTGACGAAAGCAAAAAGCACGTCATTCCCCATAATGGCTTCACCCAACAAGTCCCCTCCTCAGGGGTGATCCTGTTAAACAGCCTGTGGATGTCTTTCTAGAAGCTTTCTATGTACCCATAAGCATATGAAAGTAAGTACAGGATCATTCAAAATGAATTTACATTGCATTTATTGGTCTGCCACCTTGACATTTTGCTCTGTTCCTAGGGCTTGCCGTAACAAAAGACCAAACACCGAGAAGCTTAAACAACAGAAATGTTTTCTCTTACAGTTCTAGAGCTAGGAGTCCAGATCAAGATACTGGCAGGGCCAGGCTCTCTCTGATGTCTCTTTTAATTTTTTTTTTAATGTTTATTTAGTTTTTTGAGACAGAGACAGAGCATGAAACGGGGGAGGGTCAGAGAGAGAGGGAGACACAGAATCTGAACAGGCCCCGGGCTCTGAGCTGTCGGCAGAGAGCCCGACGCGGGGCTCGAACTCACAGACCGTGAGATCATGACCTGAGCCGAAGTCGGACGCTCAACCGACTGAGCCACCCAGGCGCCCCACTGATGTCTCTTTTAGTTTGTGGTGTGTGTTAACAATTCGTGATATCCCTTGGCTTGTAGACACATTACTCCACTCATATGGCCATCTTCTCCCTGCACATTTTCGCATTACCTTTCCTCCATGCCTATCTGTCTCTGTATCTAAATTTCCTCTTTTCCTAAGGACACCATGTCATATTGGATTAGGGCCCACCCTTAAAGATCTCATTTAACTTGTTTGCGTCTGTAAAACTCTTTCCAATAAGGAAACTACTAAGGGTTAGGATTTTAACATATCTTCTGGGGGGTATACAATTCAACCCATAACAATGGGCGTTAAGTCTGGACCCACTTTGTTTTCTTAATGGCTACCTGATATCCCAGATTTGTGTGTGTGTGTGTGTGTGTGTGCTATAATTTACCATGCCCCAAATGATGGATATAAGGTCATCCTCAATTTTCTGATATAACGAACAGTGTTGCAATAAAAATACTTACATCATAGCCCACATATTCTTGCACACTTGTATTTTTTTTTAGGATGGGTTCCTAGAAGTAAAATTTCTGGGTCAAAGGATACGTGCATCTTAAATTTTGATGGACATTGTAAAACTGCTCTGCATAAGATTATATCATTTTTATACCCACCAACAGTATATGGCAGTGCCTTTTCTCCTCACATCTTGATGAACACTGGCTATCATCAATCCTTTATATTTCTGCCAGTCTGATGGGTAAACAGAAAATGTGTCTTGTGTAGTAGGTATTTCTCCAATTTCTAATAAAACTGAACATAGTATGTTTATAAGCCATTTGATTTTTTTATCCGGTGAATATTTTTATGCTTTGTTCATTATTCCATGGGGTTGTATATTCAACCAACAAATATTTATAGAACACACATAATGTGGCAGCATAATGTGCTGGGTCTAGCTATGTTTGTTTGTTTGTTTGTTTGTTTGTTTTCTTATTGGCTTATAAATTTTCAGAAGGCAACTTTCTATTGGGAAAATTATTCAGTTGACTATAATACAATTAACTTCTTTTCTTATGTTTTTGTTTTCATTTTGTTTATAGTATCTCTTGCCTTATACAAACTATAAAAATTTAATTGAATTGCCCCATCTATATTTTTTTCTTATTTATTGGAAATCTCTGTTTAGAAGGCTTTTGATAGGCCAAGATTATGAAAAGCATTCTGATGATTTCTTCTATTACTTTGTAATTTTGGTGGGGGGGGTGGCATTCACATTTTTAATCCATATGGAATTCGTATGTGTTGATGTAAACTTATCTTCTTTTCCAAAATGGTCTGCTGATATTTAAATACCGCTTAGCAATTATTCTGTCCTTTCTCTTACCAGTTAGCAATAACAATATTAGCTAACATTTTATTGTATACTTTCTGTTTTCGCTTTGGTTCCCTGAATGAAGAACCTGAAACAAAAGCTTCGTGCACTTAGAAACGTGGGTCCCATGAGACAGCAATTCGTAAGTGGGGACTGAGACCCGACAGGAGCAAAAGTCAACACATGAATATGCTTTTGAGTCAGCTATCCCCTTCAGGCAACTGTTGCCTAATCCCCCTGGACCTTCTGAGTAATTTACCAAGTATTCTGGGAATTTTACTAAATACACTGGGAATGCAGGGGAGAAGCATTTATCCCCTGATTCCCATTCGTCACTGGTCAAGGTTGGCCCTCTGGACATTAATATCCTACATTTCCAGGCTGGGCACGTAGGAGCGCAGAACCCATCTTCACCTGCATTGTTCCACATTTCACCGCAACGTCCCACAGCAGAAAATGAGGGTTTAGTGGTGGGGCCTGAGACAAAAGTGCTCTCTGACTCAAAGTGCATGAAGCTGCTCAAAGCTTGCGATTCGTGCAGTTGGTTGTTGCCGAAAGCTCTTGAACAGTGCTAACAGAACTTTCTGCAGTGAGAGAAAAGGTCCATATCTACGCTCCCCAAAATGGTAGCAGCCCCTGGCTTCAAATGGTGAACTCTTAAAATGTGGCTCGTGAAATGGAGAAAGTAAATTGGCAGTTTGGGGTTTTAATTAATTCAGATTTAAATATACCTAGCGCCATGTGGCTAGCGGCTACTATGGACCCTGTGGGTCTGGATTAAGAGGTGCCCGATGAGGATTTTGAAATAGTAAGTGGTACCAATACACCTTCAATGACACACCAGGCCCCCGAACAGTTTGGCGTTTTCTACGATGTATTAAGACCCTCACACGTATTATCTTATTTAACCCTCACGATGACGCTGTGACATGGATATTTTTTGTGTTATATCATGAGGTGACTAAAGCTTAGAAAAGTTAAGTGACTTTCCTGTGTTTGCAGAGCTAATAACTGGTGGGACCAGGATGCAAATCTAGGCGGTATAGTTTCAGAGGGTATGCCCTTTTATGATTATATTATTAGGTTCCCTTTGCATTCAATTCCCACAGACATCGGGATCTCTCTCTGGATTTTTTTATTTGCCTATTCACCGACCACGGTTGAAAAACTGCAGCTCTCACGTAGGTTTTGACTCCTGGTAGCTTTCTTACCATGCAACCTTTTAGCATGTTTAGGCCCTTTTTTCCCTCTGCAGGCCAGAAGTAGTTACAAAGGTAGAGGTCAATTAAAATGCTTCAGGCTTCAAATAATAGGAAAATGAACGGAAAAAACAAAGGTGTTGTTACTCCATATAATAAGAAGCCCAGAGGCAGGCATTTCCAGGATTAGTTTAGAGACTTAAGGTTCCAGATTCACTTCTTTTCCCATTTTTCCGGCATAGTGGCATTTCCCCCTACAGATTATCCACGGTCTGCAATGGCGACAGCAATTCCAACATCACGTCCTTACACGACCATTCTAGAAAACGCGGGTTTGGGGAGGACACTTAGAGTGGCCGCTATAATCACAAGGGAGGCCGTGATTCCATTTGGAGACAGCGTAGATTTACTATTCGAAAGAACTAAAAAATATTCCAAGTTTGTTTTATACTTAAATGTAATCTCTACGTGGAAACCAAAATAAGGGGAGAGTATAGGAGTCGGTTCCGGGAGTGGAAACAGTGTGCATTCAGTTCTGCATTCTATGCGTAAAAGGAAATCATGTCTGAGTTCAAAAGACACAACGGAACGATTTCTTTCTTGGAAGAATTCGATCTTGCCACACAATATCTCATCAATGGGAGGAGAAGTGGACTTTTCCACTCACTGGCAGCAACTCTCAGTAGAGACTTAAACCATAGCACCCTAAAATTTTACATCTGGGGAAATCTGGGAAGTCACGTGGTCCCAATTTTCACGTGGCAGAAGAAACTCAGCCCCGTTCAGACCGCGTAAGGACGAGAACCTCGGTTCCCTAACAGCTTTTCCAGGCCCGCTCCCCTGTTGTGCCCCCCCCCCCAGTGGGCTCTAATAATTTCTGAGTACATTTTCTGTGAAAGCCCTTGAACCACTTTTGACCCACTGCTGAAACAGGCCCTGTGCACAGTCGTCAGAACCCTCGTACTGCTGTCGTTCAAAGAACCTGGATATTTTCCAAACAATCTAGATTATATTTAACTCTTACAAACATTCCAGATTACTTAGGCATTTGGTGGACATCGTAAGCTTAAAACCTGAAAAGACAGACGGAAAGTCTGTTGTGTATTTTCTAATGAAAAGGGTGATGTGTACTGATTGCACAAGACTCAGCCACCTCTTGAGAAAAGAAAAAATCTCGAGGGAACAAAAATCACCCGGTAACATCGTGGCTTAAGTGTTCCTATACTCTTATAGTGCATTTATATGTGCATTCTGAAATGAAAAATTCTGGGGGCCTGGGTGGCTCAGTCGGGTAAGCATCTGACTTCGGTTCAGGTCATGATCTCGAGGTTCGTGGGTTGGAGCCCGGCGTTGGGCTCTGTGTTGGCAGCTCGGAGCCTGGAGCCCACTTCCAATTCTGTGTCTCCTTCTCTCTCTGCCCCTCCCCCGCTCATGCTCTGTCCCTCTCTCTCTCTGTCAAAAATAAATAAACATTAAAAAAAATTAAATAAAAAAAATTTAAAGATAGAGCCAGGGTCATTTTCCAATATCAATAAATAGTATACAGTTTGATTTTTTTAGTGCAAAGTCTCATAGTATATCAACAAACCACGCTTACCCTAGTCAATCCTCCATAGTTCAACATGTAGGTTTATTGCTAATATTTTAAAATTTTAGACATATATCTTTATGCATTCCCAAAGGTAGAAATATATAGGCAAAAGATACACATCATGTCAAGGTCATGAATACATTTTGCCAAACTGTCCTCCAGAAAGCTTACGCCAATTTTCCTAGCTCCTAGCCCTGTGTCAACTCCCCTGGCCCCCCCTTCCCTTACCCACAGTGTTGGTTATCATTCATCGTAATCTCGGCCAAGGGCAGTTTTCTAAAAGCCACGCTTACCTTTGTGACTGCGTTTTATTTGTCCCCCTTTGCGGTTCCCATGAATTCTTGTCTTGGCCAAGGCTGTGTGAGGGGTTTCTGGCCTCACTCGGCTGCGCTGACATTGATTCAGCAAACAGTTTTGCCAAAAGGACAAAGCTAAGGGATGTGTTCACTTGAGAGACTGCCAGCCGTGGCCCATGAAGAGGGTTCGAGGGGGAAACAGCAGCTTCTTCAGAAGCGCCTCTGAGGTTCTGGAGAGAGGTGATCCCTTCTTTAATTGCTTTCACCTTCCTCTCCAGCAGGTGGTCCCCCCCTGGCCTCAGATTTCCCTAGGTAGGATCTCATTTGCATTTCCTTTTGCACTGCTTGCTGGTGGATACACAAAGGTGAATCTGGGAGCACATTTAACTAACTGGCAGGAGAATCTATTCCAGACAGTTCTGGATAAGCTCGGTATACGAGGGTATTTTATTCACCGCAAAATCAGCGCAAACAACGGGGTGCTTCCTTTCCTTCCACGCACGCTTTAATAACCCAACCCAGTCGTAATGAATTCTGGGGCAGAATTAATGTAAAAGAGTCATGATGATTAGGTAATTATCAAGTACAGAGAGTATTTAACCTTCCCAGCGACAGAACTGCCTAAGACTACCTGATATCATGTATGCTCTCTGAAAATAATTAATAATTTAAAAATTATCCCATCGCTACTACTAATCAAGAAATCAGGATCCAGGAGCAGCGTCAATCAAACTGAGTTTTTCTTCCATTTAACGTCTGCCACAGGGCTGCTTCTCTCTAGTGTCTTTGAATGTGTCGGCCTCTTTGATTTTTATTTCAGGCTGGCCAGACTTAAGCTGTTGAAAGTCTCTCAGAATATCTCAACAAGCTGAGACACATCACCCTCTAAAATTATCCACCCTGAGTGAAATGCCAGGGAGTCACCTTTGGCCTCTGCCTTTTTTAATTGCAGCTCAAGCCATTTTTAAGCCAGAGGCTGTGACAGCCCCGTGTTCTGCTCTCTTTCACCCACCCTCCACTCCCCTTATCCGTCTTGGGCGGTCTACTCAAAAAAGAATGTGTGTGTGTGTGTGTGTGTGCGCGCACACGTGTGTGTGTTATGTACTGTATTATGTTCTAATAAAAAATAGATGTGTTGTCTCCCTGATGTATATTTCAATTCCACGACAAAGGCAGCTATACATAGATAAGCTTTACCAACCCACACATACATGAGTGCCTGTGTGTCCCCACAAGTGCGCACACATGCACATATAACACAGAGAATAAAATGATTTGTCATGCTAAGTGCCAGAGCGTGTACTATGGGAGGGTTCATGGTAGAATCACCAGAAGAGCCTTTAAAGATTATTTTCTCCAAACCCCCTACAGAGATAATCCTGAGACACTAAAAAATACAAGTGACTTTTCCAGGGTCCTACAATTAATTGAAAAGAGAAAAAAATTACTGAAATACAGGTTACTGACTCCTGATCTCAGAAGTGTTTTCCCTCAATGTGATATAGCCCAAGACCGGGGTAGTCAAATCATAATCCAAGGAATCTAATTACCAGAATATTTGCTTTTATGCACACTGCTCCCTCTTCCTTGAATTCCGATCCATCGTCCTTCTTTGGTTGGCTGGAGTCTTCAAGATGTAAATCATGGAGCACTTCCTGCAAGAGGCCTTCCGTGATACACTCAGGGTTAAGGTCAGGTCCCTCCTGTGACCTCCTGTCGCATTCAGTGCTTACTCTTAAACCAGTGACCTTTACATTGTTTGACCAATGCCAGTTTTCTGGTCTTATATTTCTCCCTAAATTCTAAGCTAAGAAGGGTGCAT
This sequence comes from Lynx canadensis, assembly GCF_007474595.2. Taxonomy (NCBI): domain Eukaryota; kingdom Metazoa; phylum Chordata; class Mammalia; order Carnivora; family Felidae; genus Lynx; species Lynx canadensis. The sequence continues at coordinate 34,258,289 of NC_044319.2, forward strand.
GCGGTTCCCCCTCGGATCCCCAGCCCCTCGCCCAGTACACAGTGCTCACTCAGATATATCACGAAATTATGCAAAATCCTATAGATTCAAAGAGCCATGACAGGGCAAGGGGGCAGATTTGTAGAAAAGCTCAAGCCAGATAATCTGTCAACAATCCTGGACAAATAAATAGGCGCGTGAAGGGAAGTCACTACGAAAGGGTGTTCCTAAAAGGCAAGCACAGCACAACATTAGACAACCTTGCTCCTTTGTGAAGCAGAAATGCTTATCGGGGTGAAATCCACGTGGGTCGAGGGAGGACAAGAACGTGACTCCATTTGTACAGAGAAGCAGAAAGGGAGCCGAAGGCAGGGGGAACATAGATGCCAATGACAGCCTAGAGCGATTTGGAGGCTTACTTGGAATCTCCAGCCTGTTTCTGTGGAGAGCACTATTTTGGGGGCAAAGGAGGGTCTAAATTTCTGCCTGCTGAATCAACTGACCATCTGCTGTTTCCAGATCCAGACCCCATGAGGCTAGTTTAAGGATGAAGATGGGGGTTGGGGGGGTGAGATTCTGAAACACAATTAGCCTCTAACCCAGGGCTGGACTCTCAGAAAACAGACAATAGTGCGAGATTTTCACATGCGTCCCTCTCTTCCTCATTAGGCCAGGCCTGCATCATTAATCCTGCCTCCTGAATGTCCTTTATTCTTTGCAAACATTTGCTGAGGACCTTTGGGTGCCAGTCACTGGCCGGGCACTCAGTTATACCGATCAGCATTTCCCAAACTTCTGTGATGACAGCAATCATTGCAATACTCTGTCATATTTTTATTTACAAATTCTCGAGCCACCATGCTGTATCTACTGATGTAAGTAATCTAGGGCAGGGGTCCAAGAATATGTATTTTTTTTTTCCAACTTTCCCAAGAAATTCATACCATGAGACAACTTTGGTGGAGATAAGTAACAGCAACAATAACATTAACAGAACAATAAAATAAAATAAATAGAGATAATGGCTCTTATCTCCAATGAATACACAGGTGAAAGAACCTTCTTTAAAATAATCATTCCTGGGACGCCTGCATGGCTCAGTCAGGTAAGCATCCGACTTCGGCGCAGGTCATGATCTCACGGTTTGTGAGTTCAAGCCCCACGTTGGGTTCTACACCGACAGCTCAGAGCCTGGAGCCTGTTTCAGATTCGTGTCTCCCTCTCTCTCTGCCTTCCTCCTCTCTCTCTCAAAATATAAATAAACATTAAAAAATAAAATAAAATAAAATAAAATAAAATAAATCATTCCTGGCCCAAGGGACATTCACTTTACTTCCTAAGAAAATACATGAATATAACTAGAAGTCTTTTTTTTTAAGTCCATAGAATTAATTTGTGTGATTTCTGTGCAAGCATTTCTTTTGGGGATTGACTTGGAAATCTCCACAAGAGGACAAGTAACCAATGAGAGGACTCCAGAGTAGCTATCAGCAATGTTGACCCAACTGGAGGATTCTTTGCAGAGCTGTGCTTAAAAAACAAAAATGTAGGGGTGCCTGGGTGGCTCAGTCGGTTGAGCGTCCGACTTCAGCTCAGGTCATGATCTTGTGGTTCGTGGGTTCGAGCCCCGTGACGGGCTCTGTGCTGACAGCTCAGACCCTGGAGCTTGCTTCGAATTCTGTGTCTCCCTCTCTCTCTGCTCCTCCCCCGCTCAGGCTCTGTCTCTCTCTCTCCTTCAAAAACAAATTAAAAAAAAAAAACATTAAAAAACGAAAATGAAAACTTTCATATTGTATAAAGTGTAAAAGTCATCACGCATAACTTTTAAGAGTTCTGGGAAACATTTGCGGGCCATTTGGAGAATGAGGAAGAGTAAAACTCAGCCACCCCCAGCAGAAACTTATGATAGATGAGACATTTAGTATGCATTATGGAGACAAAAAAATCACCCAGCTTCAGCCACTAATGCAGAACTTGGAGCAGCTGGACAAACAGTTCTCAGAAACTACTAGACAATCAAAATCCCATTTGGCTGTCACCATGATGGTTGCCCAATACCACCCCCCACCTCCTCTCTCCGTGTCAGTATCTCCTCCTCCTTATCCATTATTACCCGCATCCTCTCCCCCAACCCAGAGAACTCATTTCCTCTCTATCCACTGTTCTTGGCCCCCTTTCAAATGCTCTCACCCAACTCCAGGAGCTTTATCAGTCCTGAGGCATTAATGCATGTACCGACAGTAGAGATGCAATGACGTTATTTCTACATGATACCAAGATAATCAGAGCACTTGTTGGGGGAAAAAAATCTCTCTGATTGACAGTTGCTAGGTACAAAGACTAAGTGAGGAACTGCACTGATCGCTTTTCAACTGGTACATTTTGGTGTTAAAAATTATTAAATATTGGGGATTCCATGGCCCAAGGTTTTTGTTCCAAATTTGTTTGTTTGCTTGTTTGTCTTGCCTTGTTTGGCAATGGGGTCCATTTTTCCAATGAAATATTATGCGGAAGCCTAATGCACATATATGCAAATCGAGCTGCTCTGGATAAATGAAGGGAAGGGATCAGATCCCTGCTGTTCCCTGCGGTTGTTCTCCTTCAGTGTTCTCCTCATCGCCCCGCAGGTGCTCAAGACTCTACAAAACCCTGTCGATAGTCTTCTCAGCCCCTTGTTTTACCAATGAGGAAACCGAGATCCAGGAATCAGCAATGAAGTCCTCACCAAATAGGCAAATGACAGTAGTCTGGAGGGCGTATGTCTGAGACGCAGTTATCTACCAGAGCTGAAATCAGGAATTGGAATTCTTGCCCATGGCAGCAGAACTAGAAGCAAAACTCGGGTCTCTTGAATTTGAATCCTTTGCCTTGCCCCCACTCCAGGAAGCCAGTCTTGGCCCATGAGCTAAGATTCCTCCATAGGTTGGGGCAGGGTGGCAAGAGGAAGGAGCAGGTGTTTTTTCGGCCGGCCGTCTGGTGCACACGGCACCTACTCACGGCTTTCTCTGCGAGCACTTTCTCATTTCTTTGAAGTTCTGAGCTGGATCAAGGTCAAAAATGATGAGTTAACCCCTTAGAAACTAGACAGATATCCCCAAAGAAAATAAAATGGAAAGTTACAGTTTTCATCTCCCGTCCACCATCAATTGCTGTATATTGCAGCCCTGCCTGTCAAGGAGACAAGTGTTCGTATAGCTCTGTGTCTTCCTTTCTTCATCTTTCCACCTCCCTCTCAATCACTGACCCAGTCCACATCTCTGCATTTGTATCCATCACTATTCTCCTCTCCATCAAATATTCGAAGCTTCTGACCACATTCTTTGCCCTGCCCCAAACAGCCTCTCCTTTTATTATCTGCCAATAAGGTATTAATACATTAGTTGCCTCAAAGTGCACTCTTTAATGAGGGCCATGGACATTCATTTAGCTGAATTTGATAGTGACAACACATTGACATTGGTAAGGTTAATGATCCAATGCTTTATTTCATTGAACAAGTTGAACAACACTTAGCACATTGATCCGCAATGTCCTACAATCCGTCTTTGCTATTACTTTAATGGTGCCATGGCATCAATGCCCTTTAAGTAATTGGCACCATGAAAAGATGGACTTGGCCTTGTCATGTTGGATTAGAGCTATGCTGAATTGTAAAAGATTTTTGTCTTTTCTCTATTCTATCTTTCCTCTCATTTTATGTCTTCCTGATTGAAGGGGCAAGAGGGGGCTCATAGAGGCTGGGAGGGAGAGTCTGGCTATATAGTGAAGAGACAGAATTGGGTATGCAAAGATAAAATGACCAATGTCTTCTGAGCCCTCATGTCCTTTGCAGATCATCAGGCCTGTGCGACCTCAGGCAGGCCTCTGAGCCTCCTTAGATCTATGGGTGTTCATCCACAAAAATTGGCATAATTAGTGCAATCTTCTTAACCTCATCTGCCTCACAAAGGATGGGTCCTAGGTTCAAAACGTTGCTCTGCCCCTGGGTGCTAAGAGCTGATGGAAGAAAAAGAAAAGAGTGGGGTGGGGTCTCACCTGAGCCTTGCCCCTGAGAGTAGGCAGATACTGGTTTGGGGACTCTGTGGACCAGAGCTCGACTCCAGGGCAACATCGGAAGCAGCGAGAAATAGAGGTTAAGATCTTGGCAAACTCACGGATCTGCTGGGATAGGGCTAAGAGGTCTTGACCAGGTAGGTAGAACACACTGATTGAAAAGGAATATGTCCTTGAGACACAGTTGTCCAACAGGGCTATTTTTTTTTTTTTTTTTAGGACAAGCCTCCTGACTGACCTGAAGGTGGGCCTTAGATGGGTGAAGACTTTGAAAGATGGGAAGATGGGCTTAGGCTGGGGGAACCACACAGAGCTCAGTGGTCTCTGAGTAAAGATATTCCTTGATGTGTCAGCAGGAGAGAGTCTAATGGATGATGGGCCACTAAATCCAACCCTTTTTCTTTAGTTAAATTTTTTTTTATAATTAAAAAATGTTTTTTAATTTTATTTATTTTTGAGGGAGTGAGAGACAGCGTGCAAGTGGGGCAGGGGCAGAGAGCGAGGGAGATCCAGAATTTGAAGCAGACTCCAGCTCTGAACTGTCAGCACAGTGCCCGATGTGGGGCTTGAACCCACAAACTGTGAGATCATGACCTGAGCCGAAGTCGGATGCTCAACCGACTGAGCCACCCAGGCGTCCCATTAATTTTTAATATTTATTTATATTTGAGAGAGAGAGAGAGAGACAGAGCGTGAGTGGGGGGAAGGGCAGAGAGATAGGAGACACAGACTCCAAAGCAGGCTCCAGGCTCTGAGCTGTCACTACAGAGCCCAATGTGAGGCTCGAACTCAGCAAACTGCGAGATCATGACCTGAGTCTGAAGTCAGACATTTACCCAACTGGGCCACCGAAGCACCCCAAAATCCAGCAAACTCTGAAGCCTACAAACTTACTGGATTCAGAATTAAGTCTATTCGGTTGGAACAGGCTTAGGATTTGAAAAAGAGTGCAGAAAGGTGAGCTCTGAGCAGTGAATGAGAAGCCCCACAGCACATGTAGACTACGGAGGCCAACACGCCGACCCTGACTTTATCATTGTTTGTTGGCTGACGTGATCAATACACAGGTTACTAAACAGCTCTGAGTTCCGTTCCCCTCCTCTGTAAAAGAGGGAGTAATACTACCTCACGGGGATGTTGTGAAGTTGGTTAGTATAACATTTGGGGTGAGCCTGGCTGGGGCTGGGGGAGGAATCAGCAGCGCTGAACTTATGTTTGAAATGGACGAAATGAGGCAGACGAAAGAGGCATGAAGAATGTCTAACATCATTCATTTAACAGACCTGCTATGTACCAGGCACCTAATTTGGAATAGGGAAAACAAAGACAGACCATACGGTGTTCCCGCACCCAAGTTGCCCAAAGTCTAACAGGAGACAGACTGTATATTTTGATGTCAGCTCTGAAATATTTTGGTCCCAAGAAGGAAAACATTACCAATCCACAGAAAGAGAAAGTGTGAGGGCCCCATTCTTTCCATCATCTCACTCACTGTCCCCTACATTTCTGATTGTGCCTAGGAATGGATGGATGAGTTTAAAACTGGGGGAAATTATTAGGGAGCCACATTTGGCTGTAGACCTAAGCCATGTTCTCTAGAAAATTTTACCAATAAAGTTTATGTGTGTATTTCCATCTGTGTGACAACTGTGCCTTATTTCTCAATTGATTCTAAATTCAATAGGGGAATAAAGAGGGTGTTGTTTATTGGTTTTCACAAAATCCAACATGATGCAGGTTATTGTCCTGCAGAAGCATGTCCAAAGCATAGAAATGAAATGCAACATTGAGGGATGTTTTCTATATGGGGTGTGTGTGTATGTGTGTGTGTGCACTTGTGAACATATGGAGAGCAGGTGAGTGGGGGAAAGATTACAGGAGGGATAGGCTGCTAACCAAAGGATGATTTGGAAAAGGGAAAGAAGCAATACAGACAAAAAGATCATATTCTGAGACCTGAATGTGATAAAGAGCATTTGTGAAAAGTTTCAGAAAAGGCAACATGATGTGCAAAATTTCAGCATGAGTGGTAGCATTATTTTGTCCACATTGTACCAAGGACCTACATCTCACGGGGTAGCACTTCTCAGATTCCTCCCTGTCAGAGAGTCAGCAATATCTCCATCAGAGCTGGCCCTGTGTATACTCCAATGACACGGAAGTGTACTTTTGGGCATTATTGTACCTCAACAAGTCTGGATCTCGAGTTTGGGTCCCAGTCTGCCATCATCAGTGCAAACTCTGTGAAATTCTGGTTTCCCCATGTGGAAAAGGATCTGTGTTCTGTAATCTCTAAGACTTCCTCCAGCCCTGATATTCCATGGAGCTCTCACCATTTCACACTTAAAAAAAAAAAATCAGTTCTTTCTTGACCTTTCCAACTCTCAACAGGGCTCTCCATTCTCAAAATCTGGATAGATTAGTTATCGATATGTCAGATCTAACTTGGCCAACTCTTGGGAGCATCTTCCTGTAAAGCATCACTTGGAACTTATTTGATCGCTTCTTTATTATCCACATAGGAGGGGCTGGCCAATTTTGTAGAGAGAAAACAAATATTGAGCTGAGCCAGCGTGTGGTTTTGACCCAAATACAATTCTTGAAGCTCCTCTCTTTCCCTTAAGAATTCCAGTACCCACTAATCATAGACACCAAAAAAAGGGGGCTCATGCCAAGATTTTCTCTCTGCCCAAAATTGGGCACATATGGAAAAGTTTATTCCCCAGGGCAGAGTTTCTCAACTCGGGCCGTCCGGACATTTTGGGCTAGATGGTTCTTTGTTGTGTGGGGCTGTTCTACGAGTTGTAGGATGTGGAGCAACATCACCTGTTTTTAACCACTGGATGCCAATAGTGCTTCCTCCCCAGTAGCGACAACCCAAAGTGTCTCCAGACACCATTGAACAGGTCCTCGAGTTCACAAGTGTTTTGTTTGGGAACCACTGCTCTAGGAGGTTGTAGTCCCTCTTCCCAAAGTGAGAGGATTGATAATAAGCTAGGTAACATCCTCAGAAAGAAGCTGAAGAAAGTACTATTCATTCCTTCGTTCATTCAACTAACGGAGTTCTTACTGGGTATGTGCTACACTGTTTGGTTATTTAAATTCTCGCTTCTAGACTCCTACCTCTAACCACTTCAAGGCTGACGAGGCTGCTTTGACCCCGTATCCTCAGTTGTTACTTACGCCATGGCCACAATGGCCACTTCCGTTGTCTGTCATTCGAGCATCTCTGAGTGCCGCACCCTGGTCTGTCAAATGGGAATGATGATGGCATATTCCCGCCTGCCCACCCAGTTGTGTCAAGGGAAAAGAACATGGCAGAGGAAGCAATCTGAAAACTGTGAAGCACCGTATGAGGGAGAGAAATTGTTGTTATCATGATCATTATCCGTAAAACAGAATATCTGGAAAGAGAGCATTAGCACAAACTGCCAATCGAGCAGAGAGACAGCCAGCTGAGCAGCGAAACAATAACCATCCAGATTGGAGGCAGGAGAAGGGATTAGAGGAGAAAGGCACAATCCCTTTGCTTATTTGGGGGCAACTAAATCCACTTCCTCCAGGAGTGGGAGCCTACAGATAGGAAGCCCAGGGTGGCTGGGAGCAGGGGCGCTCTTGGGCCCCGAGGGCAGAGTTCCTTGGTGGAGCCTGGGGCTCAGGCTTCCAAGGGCCATGCTTCTATGGGAAGGGATAATCAGGACGTTAGTCTGTTAACATATAGTAGGTACTTCCTACGTGCCAGGCACCATGCAAGGATCCTTCCTCAGAATGTTCTTTATAAGCCCTGCATCTAGAGGGGATGGTGGCAGTCTATGCTGTTCTCACAGCCCAAGTGGGCATGTTTCTGCTGGACGTCCTGCCTATGCCACCCTAGTAGTCCCATGGAACATTTCTACATTCCATAAGGGCAAAATTGGTGGGTTTTGCAAACACTAGAACACGAAACAGGATGGTCCGTGAAATCACTCCTGTACAGTTATGAAGCACATGTCGTGGTTCTGTATTTTCTAACGGTGATGATGCGCAGAAGCATGTGTGCGATGCTGAGTACATAGCAGGTACTAACCTAGACTCTTTAAAGATCCTTCATTAAGTAACACAAACTAACCGTGAAGATCGATACGAACACCATCGCATGGAGAGACTCGCAACCCTTTCTCACTACCAAACCATTTCCATGGCCCTATGCCTCGGGATTTTCAATGAGAGGGAAAAGCAAAAGCATGTCCCCAATGGGCAACTGTCCAGGCAGCACCCGGAACTCTTACTACCACGCACGGCCGGCCGTGGTGCAAATGACCGCGTGGCATTCAGCGGACAAGCGGCAGGAGAAGTGACGGCGGGTGAGGCTAGAAGGTGCACCGTGTGGCGTCCCTGGCTGGCCAGATCAGAACCAGTGGGCAGCAACCACGGGAAGAGAGACAAGGGCAACTTGTCAGCAAATCCGAGGTTAGAAACTCCGAGGGCAGCTGGAGAAGATATCAGTTTACAAGACACCGCAGAGACTTCCCCTCTTCCACTCAGGCAGAAATTTTCGGGAATGAGTCTTGTCATGATTCTTTGAGCAGGAAGAATATAATTTAATAATTCTTGCTTGCTTGTGTGCGAAGGCACATGACCTACTAACGGGACCATCAGAGTCCCGCGAAGAGACGTTTTCTTCAGCACTCAAGGAAATCGTTCTACCTCCCTACAAGAGCAGCACGGTGCTCCAGTGACATTTATTTATGCTCTGCCCCCACTCCTGACTAAGGAGACCATGGTACCCAAGGATCTTAGTTTCCTTCGTAGAGAACTAGTAAACACAAATCAGTCCAGGACCTGCAAGTTGTCATTTTTTTTTTTTTTTTTTTTTTTTGGACTGAGGTCAAGCCCTTCTGTCCAAGGCAACAAACATTTCATTTTTGCTAAGGCAAAGTAGGAAGGAGAAGCATCCTTCCCTGATGTGCTGTTAGCAGAAGGTGGTTTAAGCCTGAAAGGATGGCTCCATTCGTCGTGGGCATGGCCAATGCTCTGAATGTTTACTGCCCTGACTTGACCAGCAGACTCCGGTCAAAGGAAACATCTTTGGCAGCTACAGATTCCCTTTTCGACCAGATACCGTGTCTCCCACATTTAAAACCACCTAGAAATGTATCTTACCATTTGTTATAGTTCCCCGCATCACACAATTCAGTTTAATCCGTAAAGCCACCGAAGACAGGCATTATTATTAGAACCCCCCGTTTGACAACGGATAAAATGAGGCCGTGGATGAAAAAATGACATTCTCGTGGTCAGGAAGCAGCACAGCACATTCTCACCATGCGTGGTCTTTCCAAGTCTGAGACTCCAAAGACCTTGAACTTCCCGCTTCGCCACCCTGAGCGCATCTCTTGGCTGTAGGGTTGGTCATTTATTTCTTTGGGGGCCAGTTCTGCCTCATCCGCCAACAATGCGATTCCTTCCATGGCAGCAGCTGGCTTTGGTGGCTCCTGGGCTCCCATAGCTCCCACTCCCCCACCCCCACGGCTGCTTCTTTCACACTTTCACATCGAGCTACCAGAATGGTGCCCGTGGCTCCTGGTGCACCTGCTTGAGATACCAAAAGCACCCAGGAGCCTCAGAAAGGGGACGGTTGTGGCACAAAACTTTCTGACGCCGTCGGATATGGGGTCTGTCCTTTTTTCACCTTCTCTTTTCCTTCTAAATTACTCTTGATTATGCAGCATCTGGTTCCTTCTGAGATGCATATGCTTCTCCCCCTAAATCGGGATGCCTGTCGAGTAGCCCATACAGAGAGCTGCATACAAATACACAGCTGAAAGTTGTCTTTAGAAGTCCTCCATAAATCAGATCCACAAGCTCAGCTAGCTCATCCCTGGAAGTGGCAGATAGAAGCACAGGCAAAAATGCCAGACACCCCCCCCCACCCTCCACCAAGTCAGCCGATAGCTCAGAAGCTTTCTTTTGCTCTAGGTACTGGCAGCAGGCAAGACAAATAGCAAGGAAACACGTCTCGGTCTTTCCATTGGATGGATCTGCGGTCTTCCTGGCAGTGGAAGAAAAAGGGAAGCTGGGGTGTCAGGATGAGGCCACAAAAGTCAAAGAGGGAGGATCAGATGATGTTCTCATCTCAGTCAACCCTCACGTCGGTATTTCTGCGCCCCCCCCCCCTTTTGCCATCCTCACTCTGCCTCTCCGTAAGTTACTAGTGTTCTCCTGCGAGGCCTTAAACCCCTCCTGCTATGAGGTCCTTCTAGACATATTCTCTTTCTTACTCATCTCGGCCACGTACCTTACACATACTTAGCATTGAAAACGTTGGTAGAATTAATTTGAGTTAGATGATTGGACTTGCGTTTGTGGCCAAAAGAAAATTCGGAAAATAAAGAAGTAATTATTAAAACCAAGACACCAAGAAGGCCTAGTGCGAGCCATGAAATGCTGTGGACTAAAGAAACCAGCCTTTCTTTGAGAGCATAAAGAGAAGTTTTCGCCAACCTCTTTCTCTACCAAATGGCTTTTGGGGGTGGGGGGCACAGACAGCCCTGAGAGCCAGCACCGGGATCCAACAGGGAATCCTATCCAGGCCAGGGTGGGGGTTTTTCCTGCCTATACTTTTAGTATGTGGAGCCAAAGGGCAATCAGAGAAAACAACCCTTAATGCAAGCCAGAAACTTTAAACAGATTCTCTTTGCTTTTACCACTTTATTGAGGTACAGATGACGTACAATAAAATGCACGTATTTAAGGTATGCAATTTGATAAGGTTTGACATATGAATACACCAATAAAATTATCACCACAAGAACATATCCATTTACCAACCCCCCCCCAAAATTTCCTTGTGCCTTTCCTACCCCGCCCCTCCCCAGGCAACCAGTAACCTGTGTTTTTTGGGGGGTTTTTGGTGCTATAGATTTGTTCGCATTTTCTACTATTTTCAAATCAATGGAATCATGCAACATGTACTCAATGTTCATTCCGTGATACTGTTGGGTAGTATAGAGCACAACTGGTTTATCCATTCACCTGTTAATGAGCATTTGGATTGTTTCCAGTTTTGGACTATTACAAATAAAACTGAGTATAAATATTTACGGGATATACAAGTTTTTGTATGGACATGTGTTTTCATTTCTGTTGGGTAAATACCTAGAAGTGGAATAACTCAGTCATGCGGTAGACGTATGTTGAACGTTCAAGAAACTGCCAAGCGTCTTTACAAAGTGTTTGTACCATGTTATATCAAGCAGCGGTAGTATAAGAATTCCAGCTCCAATAAGTTCTTGCCAACACTTAGTCAATCATCTTAATTTTAGCTATTCTAACAGGTAGTGAGCGATACATCATTGTGGTTTTACTCCCCTTTTCCTGATGACTAATGATGTTGAATATATTTTCATATGCTTATTTGCCATCTGTGTATCTTCTTTGGTGAACGTGTATTCAAATATTTTGCCCATTTTTAAAAGGAGGTTGTTTTCTTCCATATTATTGAGATTTTTACAAGATCAACGCTGTTGAAGACTCATTTGCATATATTTCCATGAAGTCTGAAGAACTTCCAAATCCCACTAGCTTCCACCATGATCAACATGTAGAGCATGCCCATCGCCCAGAAAGTCCTACCTACTTTTGGAGGGTCCATCCCTCTCCCTTCAGTGCTTATCCTTTTTGAAATGACAGGCTTATTGAGATATAAGTCATATACCAAGCAATGCGCCCATTTAAAGTGTACAAATCAGCGGATTTTTAGTATAGTCCCAGATTTTGGAATGTCACCGTAATCAACTTTCCGCATTTTCAACACCTCAGAAAGAAACTCCATAGCCATCAGCAGTCACTCCCCACCTCCGCTCCTCCTTCCTCTACTCCCCACCACCAACCACTACTTTATTCTCTGCCTCTGTAGACTTGCCTATTTATGGACACTTCATATAAATGAAACCATATAATAAGTAGCCTTTTGTGATTGGCTTATTTCTCATAGCATGTTTTCAAGGTTCATCCATGTTATAGCATATATCAGTAGTTCATTTATTTTTATTGCCACAGCATATTCTGTTATAGATATGCCACATTTCATTTATCCATTTATCAGTTGATGGACATTTGGCTTTTCGTTTTTTGACTATTATGTATAATGCTTTTATGAATATTTGTCTACAAGCTTTTTTGTGGACTTTTATGAAATCATAGAAAACATACGTATTGGTCTCCCTCCCCCGTTCCCGGTGCAGAGCTTCTGAAAGCTTTGTAATTTTCTAAGAGTCGAAAGAGCTGAAGGCATCTCTTGGTCTCATGTTTGGGCTTTGGCCTTATCACTGACACAGGGCTCCTAAATGCCTTGACAATTCCTAAGTGCTAAGAGCACCGGAGCGTCTTCTGTTCTAATAAGGAGATTCAGGGGTGCCTGGGTGGCTCAGTTGGTTAAGAATCTCACTTTGGCTCAGGTCATGATCTCATGGTTCATAAGTTCGAGCCCCATGTCAGGCTCTGTGCTAACAGCTCAGAACCTGGAGCCTGCTTCAGATTCTATGCCGCTCTCTCTCTCTCTCTCTCTCTCTACCCCTCCCCGACTCATGCTTTGTCTCTGTCTCTCAAAAATAAATAAACATTAAATTTTTTTTTTTTAAAAAAGGACACTCTGATTAGGCTCCTGGATGTAGGCTTGTCCCATAGAGAGCCCATGCCATAATTAGAAACTTGGAATTTTAAAAGGTCCCCCCCGCACCCAATTTTCCAGAGTAGGGAGAAGGGCTGGAAATGAAGCAAATGATTGGTCATGCCTACATGAGGAAGCCTCCCTGAAATCCTATGGGGTTTGGTGAGCTTCCAGATTGGTGAACACGTTCACAGATGAGGACAGTGACATACCCTACCTTCATGGGAACAAAAGCTCCTGCCCGAGGGACCTTCCCAGACCTCATCCTATGCATCTCTCCATCTGACTATTCATCTGTATCTTTTGTCATATTTTTGAAGAAACAGGTAAACATAAGTAAGTGTTTCCCTGAGTTCTGTGAGCTGCTCTAGAAAAGTACTCAAATCCAAAGGGGGAGGATATCATGAAAAACTCCGGTCTGTATCCAAGTCTGATAGATGTTGTGGGTAACCCGGGGACTTACCACAGTTGACCCTTGAATAACACAAGGGCTGGGGTGCTGACCCCTGTACAGTCAGAAATCTGTGTATAACTTTTGACTCCCCATAAACTTAACTACTAATAGCCTACTGTTAGCCTAACAAAAACATCAAACAGTTGACTAACACAAGTTTTTAGTATACTGTATTTTTAGAATAAAGTAAGCTAGAGAAAAGAAAATGTTATTAAGAAACTCATAAGGAAGAGCAAATATGTTTACAGTGCTGCACTGTGCTTATCAAGAAAAAAACCTGCATGTAAGTGGACCCATGTGGTTTAAACCAGTTTTGTTTTGTTCCAGGGTCAACTCTACCTGTGATTGGCCTCGGAAGTGGGGGGCAGTCTTGTGGGACCGAGCCCTCAACCTGTGAGATCTGACACTACCGTCAGGTAGATAGTGTCGGAATGGAGTTAAATTGTACGACACCCAGCTGGTGTTATGGAGAATTGCTTGTAGCTGTGGGGAACTTTCCCACACATTTGGTGACCAGAACTGCCAGGAGTCCAGTGTTCTGTGTGAACGTAAAAGAGACATAGGAGGGAGGACTGGTTTTTTCCAATACAATTCTCTTTTATTTGTGTGTGTGTGCGCATACCTAGGAGAGGGATTGCAAGGCCATATGGCAATTCTATATTTAACATTTTTTTTCTTAGAAATTGACAGACTGTTTTTTAAAGATCTGTACCATTTTGCATTCCAACCAGCAGTATGTGAGGTTTCTGATGACTCCACATCCTCAAAGACCCTTATTATTATCTGTCTTTTTTATTACAGCCACCAGGGTGGGTATTAAGTGGCAACTCACGGTGGTTTTTATTTGCAGGTCTCTGATGGCTAATGAGATTGAAAATCTTTTCATGTGCCTGTTGGCCCTTTGCATATCTTCTTTGGAGAAATGTCTATCAAATCCTTTGTCTATGTTTACACTGAGTAACTTATTATTATTATTATTATTATTGAGTTGTAAGTGTTCTTTATGTATTCTAGATACAAGTCCTTCACCAAACATAGAATTTGAAAAAAAGTTTCTTACGGGTGGTTTTTTCACTTTCATGATGGTGTACTTTGAAGAAAAAAACTTCTCATTTTGTTGATGTCTTATTATGGAGATTTAAGAGTTCTATGCAGACATATGTATATATTCTACATATATATTATTTATCTTTATATATACTTTGTACACATTTTTTCCCAATCTGATTTGTCTTTTCATTCTCCTACCAGTATCTTTTGCAAAGCAGAAGTTTGAGTTTTCATAAAGTCCAATTGATCAATATGTTCTTTTATAGGTTATCCTTTTGGTATATTATCTCTGAAAATTTGCCTAATCCAAGATCGCAAATATTTCATACTATGTTTTCTTTTAGAAGTTACCTAGTTTAGGTTTTACATTTAAGTCTATGATCCCTTTGAGTTAACTTTTCTATATCATGCAAAGTATAGATTGAAACTTATTTTTTTCTTTCTCCTTTCCTTCTTTCCTCTCACCCTCCCTCCCTCCTCCCTCTCTTTCTCTTTTTCTTTCTTTCTTTCTTTCTTTCTTTCTTTCTTTCTTTCTTTCCTTCTTTCTTTTTCCTATAGATATTCCATTGCTCAGCATCACCTGTTAAAGACTATCCTTTCTCTACTTAGCTGCTTTTTAACCTTTGTCAAATAACTTGCCCAGATATGTGTACGTCTATCTATAGATTCTCTCTTATTTTCCATTGATACATATTTGTCTATCTTTAAACTAATATCACACTGGCCTGATTACTGTAGCTTTATTAGCCTTGAAATAAGGTAGTGTGAGCCTTCCAACTTTGTTCTTTTTTAGAGTTATTTTGACTATTCTATATTCTTTGCATATCTAGTGAATTTTAAAATCAGTTTATCAACTTGTACAAAAAAACCCCACTGGGGTTGCACTAAATCTGTAATCAAATTAAAAACATTGACATTGTAACACTACTGAGTCTTTCGGCACATGGCAAAGTATATCTCTTCATTTCTTTAGGTCTTTAACGTCTCTCAATAATCTATTGTAGTTTTATTGTGCAGATTTTTTGTATCTTTTATCAGATTTGTCACTATTTCATATTTTTGATATGATTGTAAATGTTACTGTAGCTTAATTTCAATTCCATTTATGTATTGCTAGTGTATGAAAATGTAACTGATTTTTATATATTGATCTTATTTCCTAAAATCATGCTAAACTTCCTCGTTAGGTCTAGTATTATTTTTATAGATTCCATCAGAGTTTTCTGTATCAGTGGTTCTAAACTAGGGGTGGGTTTTACCCCCTGAGGGTCATGCAGTAATGTCTGGAGACATTTTGAGTTTTCATGCCTTGGGTTCAGGGCATGGGCAATAACACTGGCATCTAGTGGATAGAGGCTAAGGTTACTGCTAAACATCCTACAACGCACAGGACAGTCCTCCAAAACAAAACAAAAAAAATTATTAGACTCAAAATAACTAGCAGAGATTGAAAAATAACTGTTCTAGATAACAAACATATCATCTGCAAATAAAGATTTACTTCCTCTTTTCCAGTTCTCATGATTTTCACTTCTTTTTTGCCTGGTTGTGCTGGACTAATCTCCAATGTTAAATAGAAGAGGCGAGAGAAAGCAGACATATTTGTCTTGTTATTGATTCTATGGGGAAATATTGAGTCTTTCACTATTAACTATGATGTTAGTTGTAGGTTTGGGTTTTGTTTTTTTTTTTTGTAGATGGACTTTATCAGGTTGAACACATTCCCTTCAATTTCTAGTTTGCTGAGAGGTTTTTAAGGAAGAGTTGTTACATTTTGTCACATGATTTTTCTGCCTTTATTGAGATGATCATATAGTTTTTTGTCATTAGCTTGATGATATGGTGAATTACACTGATTAATTTTCAAATGTTAAGCTATCTTCACTTCCCTAAGATAAATTCCACTTGTTCAAGATATTATTCTCCCTTTTTATATTGTTGGATTGGATTTGATGAAAATCTGTTTATAATTTTTCATCTATTTTCATAAGATATTTGTCTATAGTTTGTTTGTTGTTGTACCTGTCATGTCTTTTTCTGGTTTTGGTATCAAACTAATACTGGCCTCAAAAAAATGAGTTAAGAAGTATTTTCTCCTTTTCAATTTTCTGGGCACTTTATGTACAATTGGTCTTATTTCTTCTTCACGTGTTGGAGAGAATTCATCAGGGAAGCCCCCGAGCCTACAGTTTTCTTTGTGGAAAGATGTTTACAGATTCTATGTCTTTTTTGGCATATGGCTACTCAGATTATCTATTTTTTCTTGATGAGCATCCGTAGTTTGTTCTTTTCAAGAAATTTGTCAATTTCATAAGCATAAAGTTGGCCACAATGTTCCCTCATTACCCATTTATTATCTGTAGATTTGTAGTGAGGTCACCTCTCATTTCTAATATTGGTAAGTTGTGTTCTCTCTTTGCTTCCTGAGCATGCGACTGGTTCTTGGAGATTGATAAAATTGGAAAACCTCTAGCCAGACTGTTTTCTACTTTGGTGATTTCTGTTTTGATCTTTATTATTTTCTTTCCTTTTACTCTAGGTTTAGATGCCCTTCTTTTCCAAGTTTTTTAAT
Source organism: Lynx canadensis (assembly GCF_007474595.2). Taxonomy (NCBI): domain Eukaryota; kingdom Metazoa; phylum Chordata; class Mammalia; order Carnivora; family Felidae; genus Lynx; species Lynx canadensis. Next base: position 34,275,047 of record NC_044319.2, read on the forward strand.
AACACAGAAAGTGAGATCATATGATTTTAGACTGTTCTTTCTTAATATAGATGCTTAGTGCTATAATTTCTTCCCTAAATACTGCCATAGCGCATCCCACAAATTCTAATATATTATATAGTTATTTTTGTGCAATTCAAAATATTTCTGATTTTGTCTTTGACCAATTAGTTATTTAGAGGTGCATTATTTAGTTTCTAAATCTTGAGTGATTTTTTACGTATCTTTCTTTTATTGATTCTTCATTTAATCTATCGTGGTCAGAGAACATATGTTGTCAGGCTTGAATTATGTTAAACTTATTGAGACTTGTTTTCTGGCCCCAAATATAGTCCATCTTAACAATCCGCAATAGCAAGCAAGCCTCCAGCCACAGGACAAGCATTTAAGGGTAGGCTTCTGCCCCTAAGAAAAACTTGCCCATGCTCCATGTATACATAAAAAGAATATATATTCTGATGTTATTGGGTGGGGTTGCTCTGTAAATGTAAATCAGTCCAATTGGTTGATAGCATTGTTCAAGTCTACCTTGCCCTTGTTGATTTTCTGAGATCTTTAACATTGTAGTTTTCATCGCGTTTAGAAAAATAATTGTCAATTCTGTCTCAAAATATGACTTTGACTCCCCTTTCTTTTTCCTCGGGGACTCCAGTCACATGCCTATCAGGATGCTTGAAGTTGTCTCACAGCTCTTTCTATTTTTAAGTTCCTTTTTTCTCAGTGGGTTTCATTTTGGGTAGTTTCACTTGCTATGTCTTCATGTTTAAAAATCTGTTCTTCTGCAATGTGTAATCTGCCATTAATCCTATCCAGTGTATTTTTCATATCAGACATTATGGATTTTATATCTAGAAGTTCAAAGTTCCTTTTGGATGCTTCATATAACTTCCATGTTTCTGCTTAACTTTTTGAACATATAAATACAGTTAAATGATTGTTTTATTGTCCTTGTCTAAATCTATTATCTATGTCATCTCTTGATCATTTTTAATTGATTTATTTTTATCACCAGATGTCCTATTTCCCTGTTTCTTTGTATGCCCGGTAATCCTTTATTAGATTCCAAGCATTGTGAACTTTATTTTGCTGGGTGCTATATTTTTAAAATTCTGTAAATATCTTTGAGCTTTGTTTCCAGGCAGAGTTGAGTTACTTGAAAACAGTTTTATCTTTTTCTGTCTTATTTTTAAGATGTGTTAGGTGAGACCAGATCAGGGCTTGGTCTAAGACTAATTATTTTCCACTACAGAGTCAAAACCTTCCTGAGTAGGCACCCTATGCCTTATTAAATATGAGTTTTTCCAGTCTGGGTAGTAGTAATGGGCACCATTTGCAACCCTGCATGAGCACCCAGCACCATTGTCTCTAATGCTCTTAGATGACTATTTCCTGGCCTCAGGGATTTTCCTACCACACATGTGTTAATGAATACTTTGCTAACTACTGAAGAAAGACCCTCTGCAGATCTCTGGGATTCACTCTGTGTCTCTTTCTCCTTTCCACTTCTCTCTCTTGTAAACTGCAGCTACCTTGAACTTCTTGGATTCTTATTTAGTTTTTTCAACTTAGGAAGTTCAATAGGCTCCGCCTGGATTTCCCTGCCTGTGTCACAGGCTAGAAACTCCTCAAGGCAGTAAGCTGGTGTCATTGTAGCCCTCACCTCATTTGTTTCCCCCTCTCAGGGATCACAGTCCTTTATTGCCGAATGTCCAACGTCTCAAAACCGGAGTGTCATATATTTTGTCTGTTTTTCCTTCGGTTGTTTCAGAAAGGATGGCAAAATCAATCCATGTTTCTTTATCTTGTCCAGAACAGAAGTCTTTAACTACATTGTCTTTTAGATCTCACAACCGCTTGGTAAGTACTAAATTAGTATTGAAATTGTGCCTATTTAATAGGAAGATAATTTGAAGGACAGAGAGGTTAAACTTGTTTAAGTTTGCATAGCTCTTAAGTGAATGATTTAGAATTCACACGTAACCTCTGTGACACAGGGGTCCGTACTCAGAACCATCATAACGCATATCTCTCCAGGCTTGTTATATACCATGACCCTTGTGGGTTTGCTACCTATGACCAACCCCCAGTCAGCCTCACCTGAAGTCCGATTCTAACCACACTCTGACATTCTGTGACTTCTTTAATTTTGGCTCATTCGAGCAATGAGCAGAGAGGGAGAAAGGGATCTGAATAGTCTCAGATCCCAGCAAGTGAATGAAGGTTGGAAAGGAAGCCCTAAGTAAGTGATACCCTAGTGGTCCCATCTGGCCATCTGCAATAGCAAACAGCCTCCCAGCCACAGGACTGCCATTCAAGACATCCCATCCACAATTTAAAAAAACAAAAAACAAAAAAACAAAAAAACTTGGTAAAATGAAAAGCAAGGCTAGAGAAAAACTTGGAGCGGGATGAAAAAAAATTATTGTTTTCTAGGATGGTTCACAGAACTGTAATTGGGCACAAGATAAAGGCAAGAGTTGTTCTCAGAACAGGTGTGCCATGGGTGAGGGGGTGGATGGAAAGAGAAAATGAAATGCCAGAATTAGTACTAGGCACCATATCCTCGGCCAGAATAAAAAGGAAAATGATTCAGTGCTAAACCATCATAAGATGTTGTGAGTTGGTTTGAGTCCTTGATCTAGGTCAGGATCTGAGAACTCAGCTAAGAGGAAGAAAGGAAGAAAGAGAGAAGACCAGCTGTGGAGAAGTAGAAATGACCCTGCCACGGTCACTTGGGGAAGCTCCGTGGAAACATCTGCCTTGGTGACAGAAGGTGAGGGAAATAATGCAGTCGAGGATACACAGGTAAAGAGTGCGTGCATCGAGAGCAGCTCCGTCCACGAGGCTTTGGTGACAAGTTCATACCCACAGGGTTGCGAGCATGGGAGGAGGCACTTTTTGTACAGAAGATATGCACAACTGATGGAGACCTGCAAGCCCTATGATATGGCCAGAGTTTTCTGACTTGGGATGGTTCGGGGGAGAAGGGACCCTTAGACCTGCCTCGATTCACAGAGACCAGCAGTGAAGGTTCATTAGTCAGACCAGCTCCCAGGCCAATCTTCCTTCCGAGCAGTGGCAATGAGGGATGAATGGAGGGCCACGAACCCCAAGTTTGCCACTACACAGCTTGGGGAATATGGTCTAGGTCTACACACCTGGCAGAAGAAAATTAGGGAGTGCCCTTGTAATTTCGGGAATGTTTGACAAACGATAGTGGCATTCCTCAAGGTCATTTCAGGGCTGGGTTATTCTCATCCTTCAGCTCTCTGCTCAAATGCCTTCCTCAGAGAGGCCTTCCGCCACCATCTCTTCTCCAAGACCTTCTCGACCCTTGCTCTCTGACTCCTCAAGCTGCGTGCGCATAACATGCAGCCGAGAGCATGGGCCCTGAAGCCAATTTGCCTATATTTGAATCTGATTCTGTCACACACTTGCTCCACAGATTTGAGCAACCTACTTACTCTTGCCTGTCTCCACTTCCTGTCGATTGAGTGGTCATAGAACTACCTACCACATAAATAAATATTGACTGATGAAATGAAGAGCACGTTTGTCCCTACCGGATGGGGATCATACACCTGTGACCAGCAGGAACCACATTCTTAAACTGATGTATCTCTACGGAGAAGTAAGGATGGAAATAAGGGCTGCCGGGTTGTGGTCCCCATACCTCCTCCCACTTCTTGCTGGCACCCTCAGCCCCCACGGGGCTTGAAAGAGCTGGTTGTTATTCCCCGTGGCCTCAGGGATAGTCCCATGCTACTGGGCTGAGGGCCACAAGCCTCATTTTCCCAAAAGAAGCAGAATTGCAAACTAAATAAATAAGAAATATACCCTTGCATCTGTGTGTTTGTTTGAGAATCTGGATTTGCATATTCCACCACCATAATGACGGGGGTGAGCGAGGCTTTGGAGCCAAGTTCCCATCTTTATCTGGATTGCTTGGGAGCCAGCCTGGTGGGACAGTGAGTGAGCAGAACCACAGTGGGTCTAAGAGTCCCTTATGAAACACATGGCCCAGGACCTGGGGATCCACATTTTCTTTTACATGAATGTGGCCTTTCTTCGGGCTAATCTGTGCCAGCAGGTAGCTTGGCATTGTAGTAAAGCACCGGCATTTTCCTTGACTGCCTCCTCAAAACCTGGCCACAAAACTTGTCCAAGGGCGGGCCCCGGGCTCCTGGCAGAGCTTTCGACCACGGAGCTCAATTTGCCCTCTCCATGCACTGGGTCCCCTTCTTCGCTTTGAAGAGTAGAGTTTAAAGAACAACATAAAAACCCACTCTGATTTATCTATCCGTGGATGCTTCTTGGAGGCAAGGCGTGGGCTGGGTCTTTCCCTTTACGGGAAGGCTTGGTGGTGTCATTACCCTAACATCTGTGCTGAGTCCCGGTGGCCCCAGAACCACAAGCCTCAGCCACAGTTCCCAGGCCCAGAAAGGCAGTTAAGGGAAGTCAGACTGTGTGTCTTTTAGACCTTGTAACGGTTCTTTTGAGTATTTCGTTCCTCTCTCCACGGATATCTACATCTCTATGTTTCTCCTACATATTTTCTCTTTGTTTCTGTTGGATTGATAGCTTCCGATACCTTTTTTTCTCCTCTCAAGTCTTTCGAGTCTCCTCCTTTGCCACCACTGTACTTTGACATCTGGACCCAGCAGCCCAACACAGCCCAGATTTAATTTTTTGTCACTTCCTCTTTGCCTACCGTCTCGTCAGGGCAGCTAAGCGTGTATCCCCTTCTCAAACACTCCACATCCTTGTTATACCTCTCGGTTCCTACATCATCCCATTTCCTCTGCTGGAATTTTTTTTTTTACCTGATATACTTGTCAAAGCTCAATACGCCTGGTAAACTTGAGCCCAAATGGTCATTTCTCTGACTCTCCATAACACTTTATCCCTTCCCATGTCGGTACTTTACGATTATAGTGTAATTCCTTACAATTTTCCTACTGGAATGACTGTTCTTCCAAAGAAGGGACCATGTTTCATCTCTCTCCATATCCCTTGTTTCAGGTATGGGGTACAGTTACTAGTAGGTAGCCAGTTAATAAAATAGTAGATAACCCAACAAGTGAATGAATGAATGAGATAACTCAACAAGTGAATGAATGAATGAATTCCCCTGGAACTCTGCTGAGTACCAGATGCTTTCCCCGAAAAGCACAGTGCTCCTAGGATTCTCAACAAACCCTTGTCTCTCTGAATGTAGCATCCTGAAGAAGAAAACCTCACTTATAGACATTCTTGAGCTTTAGTTTTTCACCTTATTGCACCCAATATTAGTCTTGCATGTAGAGTACAAATTGGAAGGCGATATAGGGGGTGTCCCTCAAATGGACTGTCCCCATCATTACTGACAGTTCTCCACCAGAAATCACCTGTACTCTTAGCACTTCATCCTTACACCTGGCCGTGCTAGACTGCTTCTTTCAAAAGTGGATCTCCTGCTCTCAACAGATGTCAAATGTGAGGAACGTTGCCTTTTAGCTGGGCAAAAAAGATTTTCATAGTAGAAAGGGGGCAGTTGCCAGCCTTCCAAAAGAGCAAACAACTCATTGCCCCGGAGGACCCCAGGTCCACATGACTGCCACCTTCCAAGCATAATTCTTGTTAGTCCTTACTTACTTTTAAGTTTGTATTAACCACGGAAGACCTCGGTTCTCTCACTGGCCCCATTTAGTTTCTGCAATGCCATCATGTTATTCCATTATATAACATTGGCCATGCCCCTGACTCCCTTTCAATGGAAAGACCAGGTTCTATCATGTGGCTGCTCCTCCCCTGGCACTTTGACAATGAGCCCATCTCGAGACTCACTATTCCTCCCAGATAGCTGAGGGCAGCCCCAATTTACACATGTTGTCCCAGTGTAATTATTAATAACACCCCCTTTCATTCTTGTAAGTGTCACCGTGTGGGTGATAAATTGTATGGTCACCCCACCCATCTCTGGTTTTTCCTACTTCCGTCTTGGAACTGGCTCACTTATCACTCACTTGTCACACCCACCTTGTAATATGCTGAGATAGGACAATTCCTGTCCTGACCTACTTCTGTCTATTCCATAGCATTTGGGTTCCCGGGCAGAGAGTCAGTGAATATGTTAGAAAAAAAAAAATTCTAGCCTCTGTCCATGCTCCACAAACAAGTATGTCCAGACTCAACACACACACACACACACACACACACACACACGCACACACACCACACCACACCTTCTCAGTTGAAACAACATTAGCATTCTGTTTTTTTAACAAAGAGATCTCCATGTAGTAGGAAGGGAGGGCGAAAATTGTCTGGCAGCATTATAATGATAGATGTCAAACGGTGACATAGAAAAGAATCATAAAGGACCAAAAAGATAGGGCTAGCCAGTGATCAAACCCTTTTCATCCAATGGGATGCCATTTTCCTTTCAAACCCCACACTATAAAGGGAAGGGATATTTTTGCACAGACAGCGGCACAAATAATGCTCACAAGGGCTTTCCAGCAGATGCTCATTACCTAAGCTGGCCACCAAAGAGTTCCCACCTAAGTTGCAACCCATGAGCTGCTCACCTCAAGCCAAAAGGGAACATTTGCCTGTTAGCAGTGTTTCATCAGTGTGGCTTCCCATTCTGCCTCCTCTGAAACCTGCAGAAGCCTAGAGGCGTTTGATCTGTTAAGCATTTTTTGCTGAAAATAGCCCTTATTTAAAATGGCTTCATTATACCTCCAGAATGGCCCCAGATAGCACTCCAGGGTTACAAGCTTTTCTGTGAATTCCAACTTGGTGTGGGTAGCCATTCTCTAAACATTGCTGAAAATCTAATCCTTCCAAGAAGGCTTCTCTGACCAAGTGGGCTCAAGGTGAGGTGCCTTTTTTTCCTTCTAACAATCACTTCTAGCCAACGCCCCCTTTGAGTATTCACCTCAACACAGATAAATACAGAAATAATTCTGACTTCAAGTCCAACCAACGTGGAAGAGAATCTTACGTCCAGCTCAGCGCACTTTTCTGAATGCCAGAGCTTCTCAACCTACGCATGCATGAGTTGCTGGTGTACCAAAGTATTGATACTCAGCTCCTGAGGTAGCCAGGCTGGGACCTGAAGCAGCCAGAACTCATAACTAATTTTCTCAAGGATTAAGCAGCCTCGTTGGCTTTACTCCATCGTACTATCCAATATTAACATTTACTATGTGTGCCATGGCATAAAAAGATTAGGAAGCATTGGCATGGATCAACACACGGCCCTAACATCAAATATGGACGTTGGAGCAAATGAAAAAGAAAAATTTGTCATCGGTGTGAAACTAAACAAGTCAAAAATAACAGCAGTGGATAGAGAAAAGTGGATGAATACTATAAAAACGTATCAGTTCTTTGTTTGTTTGTTTGGTGCTGAAACCCAGGAAAACCATACCCGTTCTAAACAGAGTTATGAATACCTTGGATGGTAACACTGAAAATAAGCCCTATGCTGTCCATTTGGGTCACTGAATCTCATCCTGTCTCCCTTTCATTATTGGTCAGACTTGCACCACACTGCCCCCTGATATCACATTCCCCCTGATGCCAGCCAAGGGATACAACAGGAAGGCAACTTGCTGCAGAGAAAGAGTCCTAGCCTGAAAATTAACCTGTCTCTGCTGACAATGGTGAGGCTGTGGACAAGTCACAACCTCTCCTGGTCTCAGGCTTCCTATCCTTTCACTTAGGGGGTTGATTTAGTCCTTTTGGTACTGAAATCCTATGACTGTTGGACCATTTATGACTATCACTATGCCTGGAAGTAAAAATAAGTGGTGAGAATATTGGGTTTATTAAAAATAAAAGCAAAACTCTATCATTCCACGCAGAGCTACTGCACTAATCCAACCTACAGTAAAGACGTAATACAGCAACGGTAAAGACTTCCAGGGCTCACCCATGGGCAATTCTCCCCTCCTTCTAGGCATACAAGAGGGTTATAAGGTTATACTCCCTCAACCACTTGTAGTTAGGCAGACCATGGGAATGGTTCTGGGCAACAGACTATGATCACAAAGGATATGCTGTCCTTCCGAGTCAAAGAACTTCATTGCCCGTGAGACACTCTTCAGCGGACTCCTCTTCTGCCAGGACTATTGATGAATCCATGTGTCCTGGATGGTGCTGCAACAAACTTGTGCTCCAGCAGCCTGGGTCCCTGAGTAGCCGTGTAATGTAGACCCCATCCTTGACTTTCGTGAGAAATACACTTTGGTTTTTGGAGACGTGGGAATCGTCAAACACGAACCCCACCCAACCACCCAACTACACCCACTTTCCACTGTTCTTTTTGTTTGGTTGTGGGGTTTTTTCTTTTCTTTCTTTTTTTTTTTTTTTTTAGCGAACAAATATTTAGGTGAAATAGAAGAAGAAAAGGAAAACAGGTCAGGGCCCTGTATTTTTATTTGTTTGCTATGTTGAGTTGTGCAGTGATCGTAGAGTGAAATTGAGGCTACCACTCACAATATGAGCTGATGATTCTAATAACAATAGAAAACTCACTGTTTGCACTAGGACCACCAGAAGGAAAAAATATAAAAGAGGAAGAAGAATGTCATCATATTTTTTATTCTTGCAGAACACTCCTCTTTGGCCCCCATCACCCAGTGTCATGCTTTTGACCCTCTCCCTAGTGGAGACCTGGAGTGGCCCTGATACATTTGTCTTTTGCTTCCCTGCACTTCCATTATGATGTGGAATTCTAATGTCAGAGCCCCCATCAGCACCTCTGCTCAGTGGTTCGAAGTGGGTTGAATTGTAGCCGGCAGCAGGGGGTGATAAATGTAGCGTGAGCTGCCTTTCCCCCAGCAAACTGCAAATTGCCTGAGCAGTACAGCCCACAAAAGGTTCCCGTGGAGTGAATTTATCTTGCATTGTCGAGTGGAGAGGGAAAGAGGAGAGACCAGGCATTCTATTTTTGCAAAGTCACATTCGATCTTGTTCAACGTGCAGGCCACACATCTTTTAAAGGGGGCTCCAATGGAAAAGAATACCAACCCAGGAATGTAGAACAGATAAAGGGATTTATTTTTAACGCTGTTGGAGTTCACAACCGTGTGAGCATTTCAATTTTAAGTCACTCGCTCTTGAATAATAATAATGTGTTCTGCTGGAGTGCGTGTTATGTCACCCAATAACTCAGGATGGAGAAGACCGTGCCACGGACCAGAGGACACAACCAACAAAAGGCAAGCTCTTCTTTCCATTATATCACCTATTCGTTCAGAAGAGGAGAGCGATGCTTCTACCAGCAGCTCGAGTTTTCCTTGATCGTTGCTTCTGGGTTGGCATGCCTAAGTAAATTATTTCCTTCTAGACAAAATTCCATTAATACTTCATGGATCTGTCAAGGCAGCCACCATTTTGGAATCTTCCCAAGTGTTGAAAAGTAATAAGAACCTTGGTATCTGACTAGCTTCATTACACCAGGCTTTAGAATGAGGTCTTCGGGGCAGGTCTTTCAGATACAGATCTTTCCCTGTCTCCTGGAACAAGTGATAACAATAACGGCTTTTCGCGAGAAAGCCAGGGTTGTCATAGGACTTCATAACATTACCCTAGCCACTGGTCAGAAGATATTCTAGTATATGACTCTACTGTCTTTTTTTTTTTTTTTTTTTTTTTTTTTTAATGTTTCAGATAAGTCTGGTGGGGGGAGGTGGTTATTTCGTTTTCCTTGCTATGGACAGCATCTTCTTCTTCAAAGCAGTGGCCAAATCCTCTCCCATTTTTCTAGACCCACCAACTCCATAATTACTTCCTTGACAACTCTGGCTCACAGAGATTTCTCTTCCACCAAAGACTGAGTACTTATGGCCTCAACCACTGTCTTGACCCTCGTTATAATCACACGCGATCACCCTGGCATCCCACACAGCACACGTAGTAGGAATAAAACCTAAAAGTTCTCAGCTGGGGTAGCAATTAATATGGTGGCTGTTGACGGCGGGGGCTCTGGAGTTGTACAAAATCGGGCTCAATCCAAGGTCCTTTAATTACTGGCTTGGGCAAGTTAGTGAACCTATTCACATTTCAATTCCCTCATTGTAAAGTGGAAATAATGATCATAATATCTACATCATAGGGTCATTGAAAGGATTAAGTGAGATAATGCCTTTAAAGGGCTTAGCACAATGTTCAAAAATATTTGTAATCCCTAGCAAGTGTTAGTAGCTATTATCGTCCTTAATTATAATTTATGGACACTCCCTTTGTTGTGTTACGACCTGCTACCCACAGCTCTTTTAACTGGAGCCTTCTGAATCATAGCAGTGACTTCACTCCAGAATTTATTATTTCTAGGGTTGGATTTATGGAAAATAAAGGCAAAAGTTTCTTGTTACCATATTCTGTTACATTTGGTTAGAAGAATGTCTCTGGGAAATATGAGTAGAATGATAACATAAGGAAACCATCCAAGGCAGAGTAATCAGACAAATTCCTGGCCAAAGCAAAAATTACCGAGTGTTCCTAATTCAGACAGGGCTCCTGAATTCAAGTTGTTGCCTAATTGAATTGGAAAAGCCATCACACAGATTATAAAGTTCACTTCCATAAATTCTGCACGTGTGCTAAGAGACGAGACAACTCACCGGCCCAGCGAGCTGCTCACAGGTAGGTTGTTTTCCAAACCCGACTGAGCCACCCAGGAGCCCCAAGGGAGATCATTTTCTACACAATGGGTTTGGAAAACAACCATAGTCAAAACAATTCTGTTTTTTAACTTCAAGTTAGAGGCTCTTCCATGAAGACCATTCAACCCCCAAGCAAGGTATTGTGCTGTCTATACTCGCCGAGAAGAGAATCTCTCTATCAATTACCCCAAATCATCTAAAACTCTGGCTCCAAACACCAGTTAGTCCGGCCGGGATCTCTTCACTCTTAAAAACAACAGATCTCAGTGCTCGCTTCAGCAGCACATATACTAAAAACAACAGATCTCCTTTATTCTCACCTTCTCAAGCCAGAGAACCTGCCCCCCCCCCCCCTCCCAGAGATTACATCCTGCCATCTGCTCCAGAACCCTTCACTGTCACCTGCAGGGCCCAGCCTCGAGGGAGCTTGCCTCTTGAGCCATGTGGTCATTTTGAATTAATGATTTCCAAAGCAATAAACGTTAACTTGAAAAATTTTACAAACAAGAATGCGGAACAACAGGAAGAATACGCTGCCTTTTGGGTGGGCCGGAAACCACACACAGACGGTAGCCTATTTGCAACCTTTCAAAAATAATATGTCAATATCCTTTATAAGTAACAAGGTTAAGAATTAAGAAATGAGAAAGAATCCAGCTGAGTTACAAAGTGAAACTGTTTCATTATTTTGATGGTGCTTGAATCCACCAATTTCTAACTCCACGAAATACTTTAGTAAATTAAATCCCTTTCGTTTTTAAGCTATGAATCATGCTTTCTGTACATATAATAAAATTCCATTTGTCAATTTGCCGGCAGACTAGCCCATTTATAATGGTCTTTGCCCTGCACAAAAGTGACTTGCGTGGCTCACCCGTGTCTCCAGTTGTTTTTCTGGTAATGCAGACAGAGTGACAGGGAGTCAGATCCTCACCTCTCCGATACTTTCCCCTCTGAGACCAATCGATGGTGAGGCCATAGACTTGCCCCCCAGGGTCACAGATTGAGGGACACCGGGACGTAACCGGACCAAAACCAAATCCACAACCCTAATGACGGTGATATTCTCTAAGCAATGGGGCTAACTATTGTTCAGGAGTGATCAAGACTAGACCAAGGCAGGGCACCATTGCATGGTAGGGATGTTTATGAGGCACCCCAGTGTATAACAACTGTGTGTGTTATCTGTCAGTGATTCTCTCCCATGGGCAGAATCTTCCTGCCCAGCTCATAGTAGGTAAGCAAGTTTAAATATTAGACATTATGGGGGACTTGGTTTTGATTTTGTGGGGATGAACATAAGCTGTGAAACACTGGGAAATATTATTCAGGCAAGTCACAAAATATTAATAGGCAAGTCACAAAAAGGGAAAGGAAAGTCTGGACAGTTAATGAGTATATGGAGTTATCCTCTACCTCCTTAATAATGAGCGAAAAGCAAATTAAAACAAAACATAATACTTGATGTCTATTATATGGTACACATTTGAAAGTAAACAAAAGTAGCACCTGCACCAGGCCCTGCTCTGAGCAAAACTCATTAAATCCTCCTAATACCTTATAGGGAAGATGCTAGTTAGAATCACCCTATTTTACAGTTAAGGAAACTGAGGGATAGAGACGTTAAGTATTTTCACCAACGATTACATAGCAAAAAAAGGGGCAGAGCCGAGAATTAATATAAAGCACTGTTAGGGATGTGGTGAAATGGACATTTGTGCACCTGCTCACGGGAAATCAAACTGGAACAGACATTCTACAGTGCAATCCAGGAACACTTAGTGGGGGGAGATGTGCTTCAACTGATCACCTAGCAACCCCATTCGTAGATGTATATATCTCATGGAAGTTTCCACACAGGACCATAACGAGATACAGACATGGATAATTCACTGCAGCTCTGTTTATATAGGCATCCAAAGCTAGGAAAATGGTTAAATAAAATTAACGTATTTAATATAGGTATATGAAGGAATGCTACATATTGGTTAAAAATAATGAACAGGAGAGATTTAAAAATGCGATTTCAAGTCAAGGAAAGTAAGATTGAAGACACAAAATTATCCCCGTAATTTTTTTAGTACACACAAACAACCCCATTTCTTCAAGCTATTCTTGTAAATAAGCAAATGAAAGTTGAGTCATAATAAGAAGCAAAATTATGACTTACAAAAGATCCCACACACTAATCCCCAAAAGCACGATTATGTTAACTTACATGGGAAAAGGGACTTTACCGATGTAGATAATTTTATTAACCGCGTGACCCTAAAATAGGGAGATTATCCTGTATCGTTGTGGGGGTGGGGGGGAGGGGAATCAAGTTCCCCTGCAAATCAGAGAAGAAAAAAAGAACAGGAAGCTGGAGAGATTCTAATAAGAGAAATTCTAAACACAGAAGGATTCAACACATCGTTGCTAACTTTAAGATGGAGAGGGTTTTGAGCCAAGGAATGCAGTGGCTTCTAGATGGAAAAAATGACTCACCAACAACCAACAAGCAACAACCTGAGGGAGCTAAGAAGATTTCCACCCCCCCCCCCCCCCCCAGTCAAGACCCCCTTGGTGAGAACTGAGGCCAGCACCCACCTGGATTTCAACCTAGTGAGACCCTCAGCAGAGAAGCCAGCCAAGTCTGGGGAACCTACAGAAGCCATGAGATACGAAGTCTGTGTTGTTTAAAGCTTCTGTTTGTGGTAAATTGTTAAGGCAGCAATAGAAAACCAATAGAGTCAGCAAGATTACATGTGATACACACAAGAGTCGGTGCCTCTAGAGGAAGGGGTGGAGACGTGAAGAGAGGGAACGCAGAAGCAAAAAACAATGGAATGGATAACAGAGGGTGATACGAATATCGTGTCACTGAGGATGCTGACCAGCTCAGGTCTGTGAATCTGAGGTCAAAGAATATTATGCAAGAAAAAACACTTGGTGCTCACGTTTTCAGTCTCCAGGATTCTGAGGCCTTGCTTTGCTGGTTCTCTCCTTCTCCGGTTTCATCCTGGGTCCTTCTGTCTGCACTTTGATATCACAACAGCCCAGCCCACGAGTAGTAGACTTCATTCCTCTTTCTAACCTTACCCCCAACCACACACAATTTCAGAGGGTCCCTTTCTTGGTCTTCCAAACAAGTTCCATATCTCTGCTCACAAGTAAATGTGGACAATTAGAGTGAGGTTTGAGTGATTCGAAGTCAAGGCCCCTCTATGTTGTGGCTTATAAAATGCAATCCACGAAACTTCTGGCTGGATATCAGGTACTGTTTCTTTTCTTTCTTTTTTTTTTTTTAACATTTATTTATTTTTGAGAGACAGAGAGAGGCAGAACATGAGCGGGGGAGGAGGGGAGAGAAAGAGATACAGAATCCGAAGCAGGCTCCAGGCTCTGAGCTCTTTGTTAGCACAGAGCCCGACGCGGGGCTCGAACTCACGAACTGAGACGCCATGACGCGAGCTGAAGTCGGACGTTCAACCGACGGAGCCACCCAGGCGCCCCTCAGTTACCGTTTCTTAAGAGAGAGAAGGGCCTGATGTTTCCACCGAGCAATGGCTAGGCGCATGCACTCGCTTACACATGCACATACATGCACACAGGCATCCCCACAGCTACCGAGGCTGTCCAAAAGCCCAAGAGCAAGGAAAATTCTATCTTGGCTTTCTGGAATCCCCAGAAGAAATCTCTGTTCTCGGCACTCATGAGGTGACTTCCGTCTGTCAAATCCAGAAAAATCCTAGGAGCTCTGAGCCCTCCGTTGATTTGTGCCTCAATCCCAGATAGAGAAAGCAACCCGGAGCACCCGTCTGATCGCATTTGTGACAGTAATTATCCAGGAATCAGACACCAAGTCATTACCAGTGAATGAATTATTACTAGAAACAGTTAGTGTCCAATAATGAAGTTAATGGGAGGTAATATGACAGTCATTAGACTGACATGGCTCTTTTCATTGTTGAAGAAGGAACAGCCATCAAGGGCTGGCAACAGGCAGGCAGGCTTAATCGGTGTCAGGCGATGTTTACGACGCACCTCCCGGACTCTGTTCTTGTGGCCTCAGGAACCGGCCGAGCTGCGAGTAGGGTCTGCAGTTCCTGTGGGAAGTCAGCACCGGCGGGTCAGAAGAGAGCTCCCTGTGCTTCCATAATGCTGAGAACCTGGCAATTCTCGGGCCTCACACGAGGCCGTGTTTTTGCAAAAGCGCTTGCCTCTGCCCACATCTTTTTCTTTCAACTTTAGAATTGCTGTGCTTCCTTCCATCCTCAAAAGTAATTCCAGAGAACACTTGCTATTAATGCTCCAAGAGGATTTGGCCGCCCCCACCTGGGAGGCCCCACGGTGCCTCGTTTAAACATCTCTTGCCTTTTTCCAACGCTGTATTCTACGGACGTGTGAACCTTGTGCTTCTTGTCTCACCCTCAGAGGCGGGAACCATGTATGGGTTCCTCATCCCTGTATGGCCAGCACCTAGCAAAGTACCCCTAGGTTCCCTGCAAACGGCTGATGTCAGCATAAAGGAAGGGAGGAGGGGAAGGGAGAAAGGAAGAAGGGAGGGAAAATAGAAGAAGGAGGAAGAGAGGAAGGAACCAACTTTCGAATTCGGACTCCGCCAGGTCTGACTGACAACCAGTCATTTAATCCACTTCGTCCTAAATCTCTTCATATTCCACAGGAGGGGGATCACCCTCACGGCTCTGACTTTATGGGCTGAGGGGTAGGTAAATGAGATAAAGTGGATACAGGATAGCACTCTGGGCTCGGATGAAAGAGTTTACAAACACAAAGGATTTTTATCTCCACGTCGGACCGGACGCAGACCAGATCTTTCTGACATCGTATAAAAATATCCTTCAGGGTGATTCCATGCCTCCCTGTGCGTACCTGTGTATATTCGTTGATGGGGCTGAGAACACACAGATCCAGCCTGACTCAGTAGAAAGAGCCAGAGCGGCAGGAGTAGCCAATGATTCGCCTGCTCCTGGAGAGTTTTCTTTTCCCTTTCGCTCCACTCACTGCGGTTGGTACAAAGTGAAAACCTTTAAAGCAAAATCTCTAGTTAATGGCAGACCTTTTGGTGAGACAGAGAAGAAGAGGGGGCAAGGAAGGGTAATAATCCTTCCTCTGTATTGGTGCTTGCTTATGGTGGGGTGCATCTGACAGCACTTCCCTGCAGGACCACAAAGTAAGACCTCGTTTTCCAGCCGATCCACTGAGCCCTGGGATTTGGAGCCACAGAATTCCCCCGAACAAGATCCTGAAAGGAGGAGGCTCCAGGGTCTTCTCGGGAGCCCGAAGGGGCTGAGGAACCAGAGAACGGAAGACGTCCTGTCCTCTTAACCCCTAGCCATCAACCTGTAACGGGAGCTTTCTGACTGCCAGGCCAAGCGAAGGATGAAAAGCGACAAGCCCTGAACCCTTTAGAGCTGCACCCCATGCCATGGCATTTGAAAAGCAGAGGCGAGGGGCGCCTGGGTGGCTCAGTTGGTGAAGCGGCCGACTTCGGCTCAGGTCACGATCTCGCGGTCCGTGAGTTTGAGCCCCGCGTCGGGCTCTGTGCTGATGGCTCGGAGCCTGGAGCCTGTTTCGGATTCTGTGTCTCCCTCTCTCTGACCCTCCCCTGTTCATGCTCTGTCTCTCTCTGTCTCAAAAATAAATAAACGTTAAAAAAAAGAAAAGAAAAGCAGAGGCGAATGTTTTCTTGAACACCAACTGGGCTTATGTATTAGTCAGGGTTCTCCAGAGAAACAGGACCAGTCGATGTGTTTGTTGGGGGTGGGGGCGGGTAGTTTTATAAGGAACTGGCTCACACAACTATAGAGACCAAAAAGTCCCAGGATCTGCAGTTATTAAGCTGAAGACCCAGGAGAGCCGACAGTATAGTTCCAGTCTGAGTCTGAAGGACTGAGACCCGTGAGAGCCAATGATGTCAGCTTCAGTCTAAAAGCCAGCAGTCTCAAGACTCAGGAAGAGCCCATGCCTCAGTCTGAGTCTCGAGTCTGGAAAAGACCAGGATACCGTCTCCAAGGTCAACCGGGCGACCCACTCCATCTCACTCAGGCTCCTGGTTTTATTGGGGTCTTCAGTTGATAGGATGGAACCCACCCACACTAGGGAAGGCAATCTGCTTCCCTCAGTCTACCAATTCAGATGTTCATCTTTCCCAGAAACACCCTCGCAGACATACCCAGAATAATGTTTGGCCAAAAGTCTGGGGGCCCGTGGCCCAGCCAAGCTGATGCATAAAATTTAACCGTCACAGCTCAGAACTCCCTCCTACCAGGCCCCATACTGTGGTGGCACCAAGCACCGTGGGTGAGCATTCCAAGGCTAGGAGGGATTGGGATGTCCTAGCTCTGAGACACATAGCATCTCCTCTAGATGCTACTGCCTCAGCAAACCCTGGCTGCTGCCATATGCTGTATGGAAGGTCACCTCAACACATAGGCTTCTTGAAGATGGGGGCCATGTCCATTGAACCTTTGCATTGTCCCATTCTCTATATTATTCATAGCACCAACAAAGAGCCTGAGACACAGTGTACTTTGCTTCTAACACCAGTTCTCTTTCACTGCTCCTTCCTAGGTACTCAGCACCGCAGCCCAGATAACCCCTAGCTCTTCCTCGGCCAGTTCCCTCGCTCTTACGCTTCCTTGCCTTTGCCCAAGTTATTCCCTGGGCCTGCGATGTCCTCCTCAGCTCTGTATCTCCCACAGCCCAGCTGCAATGCTGCCTGGTAATGATAATGACCCCTACTCTTTGTGAGCTTATCCAGCGAGTTACCAGCCTGGTGACTGTGACGGTTAATTTGACGTCAACTTGACTAAGCTAAGGGATGCCTGAGGAGCTGCTAAAATATTATCTCTGGGTGTCTACGAGGGTTGTTTTTTTTTTCTTGTTTTTTTTTTTTTTTTGGATGATATTAGCATTTGACGAGGTAAACTCAATAAAGACGATCACCCTCACCAACGAATGGTCATCATTCAGTCCGTTCGAGACCCAAAGAGGGGAAAAAAAAAAAAAGCAAGAAAAGCGTAAATATTCTGCTCTTGGACAGCCATCTTTTCTTCCCCCATGAACAGTGGCATTCCTGGTTCTCAGGCCCGTGGACTTGGACTGGGGCTTATATCCTCTTGGCTGCCCTGGTTTTCAGGCCTTCTGTCTTGCGCTATATCTATATCATCAGTTTTCCTAGGCCCCCAGCTTGAAGAAGGCAGACAGTGGAACTTCTCAGCCTCCATAATCACATAAGCTAATCCCACGTAAAAATTGTCTTTGTACATATTTGCCTGTATCCTCATGGTCCCGCTTGTCTGGAGACCCCTAGCTAACATCGTGGTACAATAGGATCTCATCCTAGCTGGCCACTTCAGGACTGAGTATGGAGTGTGCCCTGGGCCAGATTTAGTCTCCCACCCTGGGTTGGGAGACAATGTGGTATTCCTCTCTGCCTGATTATTTTTCCTTGGTCCTAAGTATACAAATGCCCTTCTAGTTTCCCTGGG
This sequence comes from Lynx canadensis, assembly GCF_007474595.2. Taxonomy (NCBI): domain Eukaryota; kingdom Metazoa; phylum Chordata; class Mammalia; order Carnivora; family Felidae; genus Lynx; species Lynx canadensis. Next base: position 34,293,201 of record NC_044319.2, read on the forward strand.
TTCTAAATATACACACGCTCCAGGGCTGAGAGCCAACCCCTGGACTCCAGTTTCTGCAAGCCAATGAAAGTATAGACCAGGTAAGACCAGGGGGTTGAGCAGGAAGCAGGGACCCACTGCCCTGACCCTCCCACTGAGTTTCTCTAAGAAAGACAACGGTCTCTTATAACCCAGTTCAACTCTAGACAGGGAGCTCTTAGATGAGATCACTGTAATCTTCTAAAACTTGGCTAAATCAAGGCCAGAGATGGCCTTGTGGCTTCGAGTTCTGCAGGGCTAAGGCAATTCTACAAAGTCGTCGCATGTACCCCTGGTCCTGCCTTGGCAGTAAACACTCCTCAGGTACTTGAGTGAATGGGTGATGGTATTAACTTTCCAGAAGCCAAGGGACTCCAAGGGATAGGCATGGGAGTGTTGCCATGAAAGCACATACCCTTGGAGTAGCACGAATGGCCCCAGGGTGGATGGTATCTCATCAAGTCCTCATCTGTGCAAAATTGCAAAGGATACCCTCCATAATTGCCTTTCCTACTCAAACCACTTAACAACATGACTTTATTTACAGCCGCAGACATGGCTCTGGACAATGGCACCCTCCTCTAGGGTGACGGTGGTGCCTGTGACCCCAGCTCTGACGATGCTGCCTGTTTGGGCCATTGAATAGGGAGTTGGCATTGGCCTGAGACAACCCATTTGCAACGACTAGAGCATTAATTATGAGTAATTTGGAAAATGTCTTGGTAACTATGTGTGCATTGAGTGGAACCAATTAAACTGGTGAAGCCAGGCACTTAGGAGGCCAGGCAGCTGCTTCGCAGAGGGCTCAGGTGGGAAGGGAGCCGGGCACTGTCCACCCAGCTCCTGACTGTCCTACATTAGCAGGAAATGTCCTCTCACCGAGGCTGCCTTAGGCTGAGCTGGTGATGTTAAGCAGAAGGGGATGAAGCATGGAATGGGGTCTGAGAGGAGAAGAAAGCCCCCGTTATTTTTGCAAAACTAAACACACTTCTAAAAGTACTAAGGCTATTACTAGCTATTATCTGACATTAATATACAGGAGCTGATAATGGAAAGGGGTTGCTGAACTCTTAGACTAAATCGACATATACTTAAGCAAGACACTTATTAAAAAAAAAAAAAAAGGCAAGGCAATTAGCAAATCAGGTCAAATGTAGATGCGTCCCATCTAACCTACGATGGAATTTTTCAGCCCGGCTTGTGATCCACTAAGTTTCCTAGTGGGGAAAGCAAGTATTCGGCAGATAACTCTTTTACCAATGCTGTTACCTGCGCAGCAATCTTAACTAAACCGGCATCTCCAAATCTCCAAGCTTCTAGGAAGTTATATTTCAACGAAATGCCTATTTCCTTTACATTTTATGGCATACTTTGGGTACCGATGAATTGGTATCGTGCTTTGACCTCGTTTAGATTCCAATATGTTTCATCCCCACATTTCGTAAGTCTTTGATTTTTTTTCTCTCTGCCTGTTTTCCAGTATGTGTTTCCTATAGCAGGGTTCAGCAATCATTTTCCTAAAAAGGGTCATCTGGTAGATATTTTAGGCTTTACAGATGATACGACTTCGGTCACAGCAATTCAACCCTGCCATTGTAGCGCAAAAGCAGCCACAGACGATAAATCAACCAACTAAGCATGGCCGTGTTCCAATTAACCTTTATTTACAAAATCGGGTAGGTGCAGATTCGGCTCGTAGGCAATAGTTTGCAACCTCTGTCCTATAGGAACTGAGTAAGAGAGACGCCTGTCCAACCTCTAAGGACTTCCACGTGCAGGCACACATTCCCTGCCACCATGAGATCTCACGCGGAGGTGGATGACCCACCCTGGCCCCAACCCTAATGATGACGCTGCCCCAGAGCCGTTCTGTTAAAGCAGAAGTCAGACCAAATCAGTCCTCTGCTCAGAATCCCCAGCAGTGACCCCATCTCACTTAACATGAAGAATAAATGCGGGGCGCCCGGGTGGCTCAGTCGGTTAAGCTTCTGACTTCGGCTCAGGTCATGATCTCGCAGTTCGTGAGTTCGAGCCCCCGCGTCGGGCTCTGTGCCGCCAGCTCAGAGCCTGGAGCCTGCTTCGGCTTCTGCGTCTCCCTCTCTCTCTGCCCCTCCCCACCCCCGCTCGCTCTCTGCCCCTCTCTCTTACAAACGAATAAACGTTAAAAAGAATAAGAAACAACAAGGCCTCCGCATCACCTGCACACTCCCACCCACTTCCCTCTGATCTCAGTTCTCTCCACCCTCCTCGCTGGCCTCCTCACGTTCCGCCAGGAGAGCCAGGAAAACGTCTGCTTGGGAGCTGTGTCTTTGTAATCCATTCTGCCTGCCATGTTCTTTCTCCAAAAATCTATCTGTCCCACTCTCTCACCTCCCTCAGGTCTTGACTCAAGAGCTACCTTCCTGGGGAGGTCTCCTCTGTTCCTTCATCTTAACCCGACGTTGCATATCCCTTCTCTGCTTTATGTCTTTCCCCCGGCACTTACCGCTCCTTAGCGTTGCGTACGTGCATCTCCGCTCACCTAGCATTATATATATGTATATATTCACTCACCTGATGTCCCTCCAGTTCACCTGTGCACAGGCTTCTCAAGGGCAGTTCGCTTTGTTTACCGCAATATCCCCATTACCCAGAACAGCGTTCAGAACATAACAAATATTTGTTAAATGAATGCATCCTGGCCCGTAATCCTAAGAGGACCCTCATTAAACGGAGGCATTTTAAATGAAATGAGCCTTCTCTTTTGTCTGAATACACACTCCCTTACTCCCCACCCTCAGCATCTGCCTGCCTGGGAAAGATTAGAAATTGTTATAGAACGCATATAAAGAAGAAGAAGAAGGGAAAAAAACAAAACGAGGTAATAGTCAATTCTGAAAGTCAAAATCTAGATGGGGGAAGCTCTGAAACAACTGGCGAGGCGGGCTATTGTCTCACGACAGGATCACTCCAATCTCTTTCTGCTTCTGCAGCGGTTGGACTCAATCTTAGGTATTTTTCTAGGCGTGAAGCGAGGGCCTGTCGGTGGGGGAGGCGCTAAGGCAGAGGGAGGAAGATGAAAAGCCCACCCCTTGTTGGATTCTGGGGAAGGTAGGGAGGAAGGGGAGGGGGCACACAGAATAGCGTGGGCTCCCCACTTCCCCTCTCTGGACTTAGTTACAGCAGAGAAGGAGGTACGTTAGGTAGGATGACAGGAGCACTCATGGGAGGGGGCATCCATCCTGTCACTCTTTTGGAACTCTGCAAAGAATCTCGCTGGGGCGCCCGAGTGGCTCATTCTGTAAATCAATGGTCAGACGACTGATTGAGGCTCCGGTCATGGTTTGTGAGTTTGAGCCCTGCATCAGGCTCTGTGCTGACAGCATGGAGTCTGCTTGGGATTCGCTCTCTCTCCCTCTTCCTCTGCCCCTCCCATGCTCACACGCACGCTCCCTCTCTCTCCCTCAAAATAAAGAAATCAATATACTTAAAAAAAAGAAAAGAATCTTGCTAATAGGCAGTCTTCCACCAGCCAGCGATAACTCCTGAAGTATGGTCAAGCAGAGGGCAGCTCTGAGTAGGTTGACTGAGCCCCCCGTAGTTCCTGGGTACTTATGGCTGCTGAGTTGAGATTCCCTGGATCCCCCATGGCAATCAATGCAAGATGACCTCAGAGGAGGGGCCGGGAGCGAACCTTCTAGGCAGCCAGCTGACCACAGACTGTGAGGCTCAGGAGCAAATGCCAGCGGGAGCCAAGGCGAGGTCAAGTCAGTAGGGAGCTCCGCTGGACATGTAGGCTGAGGCAAGACAAAAGCCACCGAGTTGCACCAGAAGCAGACGAGCGTCATTAACCCAATGACTAGGCAGACGGGGAGCTGGAAGCCAGCACTAGCAGGAGAAACTAGCTTCAGGGCCAGGGAGAAATTCCTCACTGTAGCAGGCTCCGTCTAGATCCGACCAGTCTTGTGGCCTGTTCGGAGCACATGGGCAAAGTCCATTTCTTAGCTCTCCCTTCAGTGCAGTCGAGACCTTGTGACCAGGTTCTGGTAAATGAGCAGTATTAATGTTCACCCGTGCACAATCCCTTTATTCATTCTCTTTCCCAGAAAAAAACACTAACATCATGTATTGGGGAGAAAAGGATGTTTTGGAGGAAAAACAAAACCAAACAAAGAAACACAAGGAGTCTGAATCAAAGTCACCATTTGGTGAAAAGCTGCCATTCTCACATCAAATGTGACGTGAAGGGGAGACAAACTTTGTGTTAACTCAATGAGATTGTGCTTTTTTTTTTTTTGAGGGAGACTGTTTGTTATAGAAGCTAGCATTACTTGTCCTAATATATCTGCCCAATGCCAAAACTCCCAAGAAAGAAAAAAGCTGTGATTTCCAGACTTCCCCCTCCCCCGCCCCCTTAGGGCGAAATTAACACATTACCTGAGGGCTTTATTTAACTTTTAACTTTTAAAATTGGACTAAGGTTATATAAGACCGGACATCGAGTTAATTTATTCTCACGCTAAGTGGAAGTTCAGGAGAAGGAACAAGTTAATTACAGACAAAAGTAAAATTTCATATTTCATTCTTTTGCACATCGGTGTTAAATTGGGAGTTAAATTTGTGATTCCATTATGCACAATTTGGGAGAAAGGTTTGAATAGCAATTCTACGATTCTAATTCTAGCTTCTGAGACCCTAATAGTGAAAGGACGGCACGGGTACAGGAAAGTATGGAAACGAGGAATGCGCACAGGGGTGATTCACAAGGCTTGGCTTTTGCGGAGTTTCACATGCATTTGTGATCTTGAGAAAGTCATTTAATGAATTTGAGCCTCATTTTCCTCACGCTAAATGGAGATGATGCTACCTCTGTTGCAAGGGGGAGGCGCTCTATTGTATATAAATCACTCAGCCCAGTGTCTAGCAGGGCAGAACTGCAAGATGACTATCCACTAAAACAACCATAAAAAAAGTCAACAAACACGGAAGCCAGAGAGAATTCCAGAGTTGAAAGGAAACTTTTGTGCTTTAGTTCCTGTCTCTTGAAGGGATGCCATATTTTCCAGTGCTTAAGAAAAAATTTCTCTCCTCTCTAATCTGTGTCTATTTGTCTGTCTCTTCTCTCTCTGTCTCTGTCTCTCTCTGCCTCTCTCTCTCTCTCTCTCTCTCACACACACACACACACACACACACACTCACTCCCCGTATAACAATTGTACTGGTATTCAAATGGGCTACCGCAACCTTCTGCAAAAATAATCAAGTCCTAACTTGGAACCTTACACACACTTGCAATGTGACATCATAACCTCACCTGCTTCCGAAGGGCCATTTGGGACAAGTTGCAACGCCCCATCTTCAATAATAAACAGGTCTATTTTCCCCTAAGTGGAATGTGATCCCTTGTGACCCGTAAAGGGACTGATACCACTAAACATGTATATGCAGAGAGTGGATGACCGCCCATATGAGGTGTTGGGACACGGGGAAAATCATACATTTTTTTTCTGACTGCCTTTGATCTGCCCGGCTGTGAGGAATAACCTTTTGGTTCCTGTCGACCCAGAACCATTCATTGCTGAAATAGCTCATTCTAGAAGTCTATGGGGGCCCACTCCCCAGATAAATGGTGCCAGCTGCATCTAGGGTAAAATTTGCTGCTAGGAACCCCCTGGGCACTGGGCTGTAGCCTCTTTTCTGCTCCCATTTTCAGTAGGTACGGGCTAAGTTCTCTTCTATCTGGTACTTGGTCCTTCACACCACTTCCAACACCCCTTGGAAGCTCAAACCCGAGCCCAACTGACCAGCAACTCTGCCCCTTGGCTTAGCTCTTTCCTAGAGAATGGCCCACATCTATAGCCTCACCATGAATTTCAACGGATGTCCTTGAGAACAATGCACTTATGAAGGAAGTATTACCCAGAAGCCACTCTGCAACTCCACGTCCCCGTGGTCTTGGAGTTTACCCTGGTCTAGATCCACCTGAAGTTCTGATTCGTCTTCCTCCTGGCCCGTCGTCTCGGCTCATGTCCCTTCCCTGACAAAAGCCACAGCATGCCCCATCGTTGCAAGTACAAGGATGGAAATGGCCATGGAGCAGATGAACACGCAAGACCTTGTGCTGCCCACTGTCATCGGTGAGTGTATTTCTCAGTCTTTTTTAGTATATGGCATCCTCTCTAATATTAAAAAATTTACTTTGATATGACAGTATTTTGAGTATTTGCTGGTTCAAAAATACATAATGACCAGGAGTTACTATGAATTCAATTATGTCTTTATATGACTTTTTTTTTATTTTAGGAGCACCTGGGTGGCTCCGTTGGTTGAGCGTCCAACTTCGGCTCAGGTCACCAACTCGTGGTTTGTGTGTTCGAGCCCCGCGCTGGGCTCTGTGCTGGTAGGGTCTGGAGCCTGCTTCAGACTCTGTGTCTCCCTCTCTCTGTTCCTCCTTCGCTCACACTCTGTCTCCCTCTCTCTCTCTCAAAAATAAAGATTTAAAAATAAACACATGACTTTTTATTTTCTTAATCCCAACAGTATACACACACGCTCACACCAAATAAGGCACATGTACACACATACACACACACACACACACATGCATATTTGAAAATAAGTTGCACGAGTAAGAATAAAACACATACATTTTTTTTACTCTTTCTGAAAGCAACGCTTAGCATATGGCATCTAGAATCATCTTTGGCTCTCTCAGAAGACCATAGCTTATGAGTAGATTCTTTACCACTAAGGTGGGGAATCAGATGAGTGGTGAGGGCCTCAGCTGGTTTCCCCACCACCTTGCACTTGGCCTCTGACATCTCCTTGCACATATCCAGGTTGTGCCCAATTCCCTCTCACTAATTAACTCCACCTTTTCTCCCTCGTCTGGAAACCATGCAAAAATGCAAGCAAGAGTGGCATTAATGCAGAAATAACCTTTATTGTACTTTGGTCTCTAGAAAATAATTTATCATCTACAAATGTTGGTATCTTCATTATTATTTTTTTTTTTTAATTTTTTTTTCAACGTTTATTTATTTTTGGGACAGAGAGAGACAGAGCATGAACGGGGGAGGGGCAGAGAGAGAGGGAGACACAGAATCGGAAACAGGCTCCAGGCTCTGAGCCATCAGCCCAGAGCCCGACGCGGGGCTCGAACTCCCGGACCGCGAGATCGTGACCTGGCTGAAGTCGGACGCTTAACCGACTGCGCCACCCAGGCGCCCCTCTTCATTATTGTTTTAAAGGAACTCTATACTTCACAAGTGATTGTGGCATGTGGCGTTTCACAACAGACTTGAAACCACTGTCTGCATGGTTCTCATAATGGCACAACACCATTTATCAGATGTCACATTTGCCTGGCAGGTGATTGCATTCACATTGTCTCACTTGATCCTTCCCATAACCCTGTGGGCAGTTTACCAGAGAGGAGACTCAGACTGAGAGAGGTTAACTATCAGCTCCAAGATCTAGGGTGATGAAGCGGTTTCAAACTCAGTTCCGATACCAAAACCCTTGCAGTTAACCATTATTCTTTACTTGGATTTCTTAGGATAGTCCTAAAGGGAAGGGGATTTTGACCACCACTAAATTATGTTGAGTTTCTGCCATTTGAACCCATTCTTGCTAGAGAGGGCTCAGTGAGGTCGGCTATTAAGATTCTGCCACTGATTAAAATTTGTAAAACACGAATCTGGGTTCCCACTGGGCCGCTCAGGAAGTCCACGTGTTTCTCTGCCTGTTAACTTCGGCCACTTCAATGCAATGTGAGTAGTGATTCAAGTCAGGTTCTAGAAGCCAGACTGCCTGGCTTAAAGTCCCCACGTTACCTCTGGGAAACTGACAAGGCCTGAGCGAGTTGCCTAACCCTTTCATGACTCAGTTTCTTCATCTTAATGCGAAGAAGAATAGTACCTCCCTTATGAGTTAATATATGTAAGTGCTTAGTACTTTGTCTGACACCTGATGGGAACTGTAGAGGTCTCAGCCTTTATTTCTAGATACCAGAAATACCTCGCACTGAATATATGTCCGTTTTCCATCCTGAAACAAAAGGAGAGCCAATGAACATAGAGAGGGGACAAAGAGAGCTAGCATCCAACAGCTACGATCTATCTGGCAGGGACTGCGCCTCTAAACACTCCGTGAGGTGGGTTCTGCTCGAGGTGTGAACCCAGGTGCACGTCAAGTACTCGTTGTGCCCATGGCTCAGTGGTGAGATGAGGATACAAACCCAGATAATACAGTTCTAAAGGCTTCCATCTGATGCAATAACATGCGACAGATCTGTAATTTTAACCAAACTCAGTGACATTTGGGCAGAGACTAGAGAGAAAAATCGCATGAAGAAAAACATGGCTTTTTGCCATTTAAAAATACCAAAATGAGTACGTTACCCTTAACATTTACGGTGCATTTCAACTATTCCTTTACATTGGGTAACGTGTAGCATGAATTACAAACGAGGACTCACAAAATGCTGTACTTCCAGTCGGCCGCGAAGTGGGCACAAACGATCCCTCCGTCAACTAGCCCACAGTCTAATAAAGGAGATCAGAGAGTCTTACGAACGACTTGTTCCATTCCTCGTGGGTTTAATGGTTGGGACGATGACCATGGGAAGGATGATCAGAAGGAGAAGAAATTTTGAGCGAAGACACTAAAGGAGGACAGAAGGAAGCCGGGGAAGATCGGAGGGTGGTGACAATAAAGTTATCAGTTAGAATTTCTGAAATTTTGCTAGAAGCTCCGGTGGAAAAGCAGAAGCAGGGAAGATCTGGCTCCATTTCAGACTACAGATACCATTACACAGAAAGGTCAAGTGATTTGCCGAATATTTCAAGAAGCTGGCACATCCAAGAACTGAGAGGCTCCGGGGGACCTCCCTCAGTTCTCCATGAGCATTTTCCAGGGCACAGCAGGAGTCAGGGCCTCCTTCCATGATGAGTTGGCCCACTGGTTATCCAGAAAACTAGAAAGGAGCCATATTAGTCTCCTGGGGCTGCCGTAACAAAGCATCACGTATCGTGTGGCTTAAAATAACATGAAGTTGTTCCCTCATAGTTCTGAAGGTCAGAAGTCAGAGGTCAAGGTGTCACCAGGGCCACTCTCTCCCTTAAGGCTCTTATGAGGAGTGTCCCCATGTCTCCTCCATCTTTTGGTGGCTCCAAGGGCTCCTTTGCTTGTGGCCCCTCCTCTGCCCCCATCTTTACACAACCGCCTTCCCTCTGTCCTGTAACTCTTCCTCTCGGAAGAAGAGAGAGGCCACCCGAAATCCAAGATGAGTTCATCCTGGGATCCTTTAACCAATACCTCTATGAATTCCTATTTTCGAACAAAATTACGTTCTTAGGTTCCAAGCGGACGTGGATGTTTGCGATGTCAACCCACTCTAGCAGCCATGAGAACCAACACGCAAGAACCAAATCCCAGGCTCAGGAGGGCCACCATGGTGCCTGGAATCAACAATGACAGCTCTCAGGTGCTCACCCTGGGGCCCCATAGGATCTGGTCTCCCACCACTCCGCTTCGCCAGCTTTGCCTCTCCGTACAGATCAGGCGGGTACACTCCAAAGGTCACCATTTTGAAAGGAGAATAAAGTTTATTTTGAACACATGCTTCATTGCACAAGAGTCTGAGGAGACAGCTCACACTTCCCTCTTCCCAGAGGGCTATCCTCAACTTGTGGTAAAACACTCTCCGGAAGCTGCTGATGGGGGAATCCGTGACCTCCCATTAAACGCGCTGGCTAGAAAACATGACATGCAGAGATGGGGAGCAGGGGACGGAGGGGAGCAAACCTCTGGGGTTCCATACTCAGTCTCTCTAGTCACCCTGAGTGACACAGACAGAAACCCCAAGAAAAATGGATTTTCCTCCTGGTGACTGAGTGATGGCATTGACCCAGGAACAGGTGGGCAGCAAGCCTGAGAATGCATTCCTCCAGAAAGATCCCAGGCTCAGAAGGGTTCCGATTCTTCAATCAACACCACACACTTAAGCCTTCAGTTTTTCTCCAGTTGTTTAAGACAAGATGTTTTAAACTGAGCCTGTGCCTAGACTTTTGGGAGAGGAAGAGTCTCGAAAACGCGTATCAACTGTTGTATCTACTCACCCCGCCGGAGTGGAGGGGGTCAACAGTGATTTTCAAAACTCAGAGACGCCTCTCACCCCAAAAAGATTAAGAACCACTGCGTTTCCCTTCTCCTCTTTGTGAATGGAAAATTCCTTGAGGGAGCTTTTGTTCTGATGGCCCAGATAGAACACTGGAGGTTAGGGAGGCGGCATGCAATAAACTCTTCGTTTGTTGATTGATTTAGCTTTGAGGCCAAAGATCTTAAGTCCCTTCCCCTGCTTATCACAGATCTTTTTGGAGAGAGCCTTGATGTAAATTATTGAGGTCAGAAGGGAAAAGTTAAAGTGTTTGCACCCAATAGTACCTGACATTCTATAAAACAGAACTGTTCACAGAGCAGACAATTGACATTAGTGGTCTGACTGGTCAGCATTTAATGAAACCCTTGGAGGCAGTTGCAAAGGAGGCTGGGACTGTCAATCTGTGTGCTGTGGGATTATACCGCTTGATCTCTATCTATGAAGAATCACTGAAACATTAGGTAATTCCATGCATTGTTTTAGTGGTCTGATGGAAAAACGACCCTGACTCAGTCAGCTCAGGTAAAGGGGAGAACCCTGCCGAGGGCACGGCCCTTTGATCTGTGGGTGTATGGTCCATGGGCTAAAAACGGGTTTTACATTTTGAAAGGAATCTGAAAATAAGAAGATAACCCTCCCCTCCAACAAAAAGCAAAATATGCAAGAGCAAAGAATAAAATACTTACCATCTAGCCCGTTAGCGGAAAAGTGTGCCACACCCTTGGCCTATATTATAATCAAACGGAACCTTGGCTCCCCGATCACCGTGTCAAAACCTGGGATAGTATAGGGTAGGGGGTAAGTCATAGGTTAATCATAGTGGAAGTGACTGAGTCTGAATCCCGGTTCCACCACCTACTAGCTAGTGACCCGGGGACTCAGACTTGTTATCTGCAAATTGTGGCTAATGAGAACATCTCATCGGTACATTGTTGTCAGGATAACACAACACAACAATTACCCTCCTATGGCACTTAATAGACCAGCACACAATTGAGCTAGTACTCAATAAATCTCAATATTATTTAAAATACATTTCATAAAAACACCTTTAGGCAGGGAGAGGAATCAGAACTGATACATCCTAAACAGTCAACACTGTCCAGGGTTTAAATGCTTTTCGTGACTAGCACATTAAAAGTGTCCCAAGTCTTAGAGCGACCTCAAAATGCTCTCTAGCCCATCTCTCAGCCTTGAAGCTGATACAAATCCAAATTTCACTGATGAGAAAACTGACCTCAGAGAGATTCATCAACTGAACAAAAGTCACAATCTCCTCTCGTAATGTAGAGAAATTATGTCATTTCTGCTCATTCAGGATGCGTTCATTCATTCACTCAACAAACCTTTAATAAGCAGCTGCCCCAGGCAAGCACTGCATGAGGCATTGGCAGTGGAGAAAGGGAGAGATAGACATTCCGCCCCTCGTGAGAGGGACCAAGGAGGTCGACAAACAAATCAATGCAAAATAGAAAGTGCTACAGATGCTAAAATAAGGGAGAAGATGGGCCTCTAGGTGGAGGAGGTACTCGCCAGGTAAAGCGAGCAGCACGTGCAAAGGCCCGGCGGTAGAAAAGAACGTAGCATATTCCAAAAACTTCCGGAGTTTGGCACAAAGTGAGGGGACCACGGGGAGGGTAAGCAGGGGCCGGGGCCTATGAGGCCGTGTATGATACGCTGAGGAGTCTGGCCCTCATCCCACAGCAGCTCTTCTTAGAATTTCAAGCAAGGCAACAACATGGTTTGCACTTCAGAAAAATCGCCCTGGGAGCAGCAGGGTGTGTGACAGATGGCAGGGGAGCCACCCGGAGGCAGGGAGCTCAATTAGGGGTCTGTTGCCAAAGGCCAGATAAGAGAGAAGAACCGCCTGCCAGGGGGCAGCGGCTACTAGAAAGCCAGCAAAGAGGTGGGAGAGCTAAGCGAGGCTGACGGTGGGGTCTGCAGAATTTCATACTTTTTTAGGTGGCGATATGAAAAAGGGGAAGGAAGCGTATAGGACGAGTCCATAGTTCGAGCCGAATGAGGAGAGCGGAGTGATTTATTCAAAGCGGAAGGGAAAAAAGGACCAATGCAGTTTGGAGGGAAAGTTCACCGGGTGGGTTTGGGACCTGGGGGATTTAAGGGACCTGGGAGGCCTCCTGGTGACAATATCTGGTGCGGGAGGACTGAGCCTCCTATGGAAGATCCAGGCTGGGGACACCCGTTGTGTGAGGAACCAAAACGCAGGAAACAGACATAGATGCAATTTTCATGTCAAGTAAGAACCTGAGAAACACGAGCAGTTAAGATGTTGATGAAGGAAGAGAACACAAAAGACGAACCTACAATTGAGAAGAAAATGTTGAACATCTACCCAAAGTGCTGCCAGCCCCAAAGCCGGGGGGGGGGGGGGGTTGGTGGGCGGTGGCGGGGTGCAGGGAGGGGAACAAAGGCAACATTACCGATGGCCTAAGCGGTTGGGAATGGAAGGGTATTGGGTTTGGAAAAGAGAAGGTCGCGGTAAGACGTGTGAGACGGCCTCTCGGAGAGGCAAGATGGTTCGGGAGCCCGGACAGGCCGCTGAGAAGCACAGGGAGGAAGGCCTGGGGCAGGGGACAGGACCCAGCCTTGTTGCTTCTGCCTTTTGTCCATTCTGCCATTTTTGTGTCTGTTTGCTTTCAACGGCGGAGACACGCAATTTTCATAGGCTTTGGAAACTATAGCAGCAAAGAGGAAAATTCTGGAAAAGTGGAAGTGGAAGGAGCAGAACAGTGGAGCAGGGCTTGCAAAATGGTGAGGAGGGGCCATGAGAGCGCAGGCAGGGTCCTCCTCCCCTGCCCTCTCCTGTCACCCCCGTTCATCCATTCCCCTTCCTCTGAAACACCACTTTCAGGGGTCAACACTCCCCATCTTTATTTCCAACAGCACTTTGATTAAAAATCCTCGGGGCGCCTTGGTGGCTCAGACTTCTGCTCAGGTCATGATCTCACAGTCTGTGAGTTCGAGCCCGTCGTTGGGCTCTGTGCTGACAGCTTGGAGCCTGGAGCCTGCTTCGGATTCTGTGTCTCCCTCTCTCTCTGCCCCTCCCCCGCTTGTGCTCTGTCTCTCTCTGTCTCTCAAAAATGAATAAATGTAAAAAAAAAATTTTTTTTTTTAATAAATAAATAAAAATCCAGGCTCTGGAACCATATTTTTTTTGGAACCAAATGCTGGCTACACCACTCACTCATGATAGAGCTTTGAGCTCATTTCCTGTCCTGTGTGCCTCTGTGTACTCCTAAATGGGGATAACAACAGGACCTACGTCAAAGGATTATTGAGAAAATTCAATAAGCTAACGTTCATAAAGTGCATTGAACAGCACCAAGTTCTCCATAGGCACTAAATGAGTTGAGACCATATCCATTTTTTTTTTTTTACTGTATTTCTCCATGGTAGCCTGTATCACAATTTAATTCAACAAATAATTCATATAATTATTTATTTAACTCCTGACGCTTCCAGTTGAATATAAGATCCCTGAGGGCCTGGAACAGTTTTTCTCCTTCTTCGTTATACTCTGGGGGAGCGGGAGCTATGCCATCGAGGAGTATTGGGAGGCAATTGAATTTACTTGACCAAGCATACCGAGGGGGATAGAAAAAGCCCATGTAGACAAGATGCACCCCCGGGCGGAGGGACTCCTGAAGACGCCAGGTTAGAAGGGGGCTTGGGGATGCTGGAGAGGAGTTCCGTGAGAGCAAAAGGAGCATCAAGTTCAAATGCACTTCATCAGCAGTCGACAAGTGTTTGATGTCTAGTGCCCCATTCAGAAAAGAAAGAAAAATGTCATCTGTGCTAACGATATGATGGTGAGGTAGATTGTTAAGTAAGACGCGTTCTTCTTAAGGTGTCTGTCTGCCATGCGAAGGCTCAGGGTCTCTCAAGTCAGCCATAAGGGTCTGGACTTCCACCCCGCCCCCACGTCGGAAAAAGTGGGAAGGAGCCTCGCCTGAATTCTGAAATGGGAAGACAATACCTTCTTGACAAGTTGTGATGAGTACAGGAAAATGTATATAAAGCTCCAGGCACTTAGCAGGTGCTCAATGAGTGGGGGCCGCTGGTACTATGACAATGATTACTGTTGCTGGGTGGTTGTATTCCTGGGTGATTGTATGCAAATCAGCGAGTACTTGAAATGCACTCCTGCGTTTGCTTTCCGTTAAAGAACCTCGTGTTGAAGGCTTTTGTAAAACATAAAATCAGTCTGTGAAGTGGTGACCCCTCCCGCCATTAGCTAATTTGTATCGTTCTTTTATGAATGCTGGAGTGGGATAATGCATAATAATGAGACTACGAGTGGGTACCTGTGGGCAAATTTAGACACCTGTCACACAGGCCCAGGTCCCCCTTGGGGCAGTGACCAGAAGAGTCCTTGTGCTCAGTCTAGAAGCTGGAACTGAGGCGTGATTCCCAGAAGTCAACAGAATGGTCTTTTCTCAGGTTTGACCATGAAGGTGTTACATACAGAGTTTCAGAGACAGAGGTCTTGGGCGGAGCATTGTAAGACACGGATTTAAATCTTAACTTCACCACTTACTAGCTCACCTGGCCTTGGGCTAGGTCAGTGATCTGTTCTGAGATTTCGTTTTCTCCACCTGTAAAATGAGACCCATAAGGTGTTTGGAAAGAGGAAATTAAATGACGCACGTAAGCCACTTGGCAGGCACATATTATCGGCTAATAAAGGGCGGGTGCTTCCTTCCCATTCCTCGGCAAACCCCCCATGCAGATACAGACTGAGATGTAAGGTGTGAGAATCCCAGGCAAAGGGCCATCTGAGGTTTGCAAGGCCTTTGGCAAGAGAGGATAGAAGCCATGCCCTTTATGGCAAGATATGGTAACATCAGGAACCCACACAGGAAGTCAGCCAGGATATTTAAAATATCTCTTGTATTTTCCAGTCTTCTTTCCACTCTTATTCTCACTTAGCATTTAGTAAAGACTTTCCAAAGGTCCATCTTGTCCTTAAGGAGGCGGGGACCCGAAGGAAGGCATCTGGGCCTAGCTTAGGCCAAAGAAGAAAGGCTGCACAGGCCAGCCAAGTGGGACAATGTCCTGAGGGTCTCCAAGCACGTGGCTTGTGGCTCCTCCCCCATGACGATGTGAAGATTCCCTTTCCAGAGCTAATCGTCAGGGGTTGAGATGCGAACTCCTAAGGAAGTTGGATCTCTCCACCTAGGTTCCGAGTAAATCTGCCTCCTAGATATGGTTTACTTAATAGCCACCGGACATCTGCCAAGGTCTTTTGGTCTCATCACCAAATCACCAGATGAAAAAAAAAAAGAGAAAAAGAGAGAAGCACGAGGGGCATTATCTATGGAAGGGCAGAATGGGCGATAAAAGTCTCCCTGATGCCCCCTTCAGCTCCTGCCCCCACCTCTTGACTCCTGGGTGCAGAAGCTAATCTTCAAAATTCAGCAGGATGACCAGCCCCCACAGCACTGGGAGTTGGGGCTCTCTCAGTGCTCATCAGCCAGTCCTTTCCCGGGGCTGCCTCTCCAAAGGCCATTGGCCAGAGCTGTCTCTCAATCGCTGGAAGACAGCCCAGCCGGGGCCTCAGGCAACACATTCCTGTTCCGGCCCCAGCCTCCCCTGCCCTGCTCCCCAGGTTTAATTTCATGTTCATCAGAAGTACAGAGAAGGACATTTTCAGCAGATCAAAGGGACATAGTGAGCATGAAAGAAACACAGTCACAGGGCAGGAGCTGGTGATGTGATACCCACGCTGAAAGACTAGCTGCTTTCAGGGACCCTTTGGGGGCTGGGAAAGAGTGTGGCCTGGAACCATCTCTGGGAAATGTAGAAATCTGCACTCAGGCTCAGGGCAGTCTGGAGCATGGAGAGTGGGTTCTGCAGAAAAGAACCTGCGCTGGGAGCACTCAGTTCATCAGCCCCATAACCCTCCTGCCCACTCGTCCCTCTTACCCCTACCACGGTGCAACATGCCCCCCAGGATGAAAAGAGGTCTGAAGCCTTGTCCATCATCTGTGCCTGGCGGGGGTAGTCAGTATAGTTGAAAAGATAAGACTATTAAAAATCAGTGAATAATAGGGGCGCCTGGGTGGCTCAGTCGGTTAAGCGTCCGACTTCAGCCAGGTCACGATCTCGCGGTCGGGGAGTTCGAGCCCCGCATCAGGCTCTGGGCTGATGGCTCAGAGCCTGGAGCCTGTTTCCGATTCTGTGTCTCCCTCTCTCTCTGCCCCTCCCCCGTTCATGCTCTGTCTCTCTCTGTCCCAAAAATAAATAAACGTTGAAAAAAAAATTAAAAAAAAAATCAGTGAATAATATTAACGTACGTTATTCAGAAATGCAACCATCCAGAACGTAGGCACAAGCAAAGGAGAGCTCGGAATTATATTATGTGTCAAAAAATCTCTGCCCAAAACAAAAGAGGATTCTGGGCTGCTGGCAATTATCTGTATCTTGATCTAGGTGATAGTTGCATGGATATATGCTTTGTAAGAATTCATGGGACTACACACTTATGATTTGTGCAGGGACTCTGTTATATCTCAATTAAAAAAAAATTATGGAAAAGTTCCTGCCCTGCCCTAGAATCGCAAAATTTTATTTGTAGGAAAATTCCCTATGCCTCCCCTCCAACCTGTTTACCCCTGTTTCAGATAAAATTCAAACAAAGTGAATTACGTAATTTCTTGGCTTTAGATGGAAGTGCTTGGGCAAGGGGGACGGCGGTAGATTCTTCTAACCTCAGGTACATGGACAATGCAAAAGTGTGTCCTGTAAAAAGAGGTGGAGAAAATAGGAAAAAAACAGGAACACAAAAATCATACCCAAGAAGAGACAAATAGAGTCATATCAGGTTCTTTACCATAGAAAAAGTGTCCATAAAAGTATAAAGCCCCCAGAGAGCATTAAAATCCAGCGTCCCTTCCTGACTGTGTGACTTTGAGCGAGTCACTTAACCTCTCTGGTCCTAGCATCCTCACTGATGAAATAGAATCAATGACAGTGTCCATCTTGCCAGGTTGCTTTGAAGATCAAATGATCAATGTTCTCATGTAGCAGGCAGTCACGGACAACTAGTTTCTAGGATTATTTCTGTATTTGGGCACATTGTAATAACGGAATGATTTCAACCAACTACCCAAAATACTGTGGTGAGAATCGTTACAAGACATCAAGAAGGAAACATCCCCTTTGCCGTCAAGTGACTTACAATCAAATTGGGAACAAACAGCTCAAATTCAAGGAGAAGGATGCTCCCTGGAAAGAAAAAAAGACACATCGAGTGCTTAACTCTACACCAAATATTGTAGTATCTTATATATATTAATATATTTCACCCTTGTAACAACCTAATGAGAAAGGTAAAATTGTCATCCCCATAGTTAACAGATGAGAAAACTAAGGCACAGGAACGTTAAATAATTTGCCCAGAGTCTTTAAGTTTCAGGGTCTTCAAATCTGGTCAGTCTGCTTAAAGAGTTCATGCTATTAGCCATTTGTCTCATGCGAGCTATGAACTACATAGGAAAATATGTAATACGTATTTCATCATTCATTTAAAATAAAGTGGTATCTGAGTTACGACCTAAACGGATCAAGAACGATATTTGTTTTTCTTATTAGTAAGTAATAAAGCTTTATTGATGTGTACTCTATATACAATACAACGTAGCCATTTCAATGGCTCTCCAGTTCAATGAGCTTTAACAAATGTACATCCTTATGTAACTGTCATCCCCAAAATGATACAGAATAATTCCTCGGCTCAGAAAGTTCCCCTGTGTCCCTTTGAAGTTAGTCCCAGCTTCTTCCAGACCCATGTGACCACAGATCTCTTTCTTTCATTATACATTAGTTGTGACTGCTTTAGAATTTTATATAAATGGAATCATACAATATGTGTCTTTTATATCTGGTTTCCTTCACTTAGCATAATATTTTAAGATTCATCCGTGTTATGATATCGATCCGTCGTTTGTTCCTTTTTAGTGCTTCCTAGAATTCCATTTATTTTTTGACTGTATTACCATTGGTTTAGCAATCATCATCATTTGGGTTATTTCTGGTTTGGGGCTATTATACATAAAGCTGCTCCAAATATTCAGGTCCTTTTGTAAGAACATAGGTTTTCATCTAGTTTGAGCAAACTACCTCAGAGTGGAATTATTGGGTCATATGTTAATTATATATTTAGCATAATGAGAAACCGCCAAACTATTTTCCAAAGTTACGGTAGAATTTTGCATTCCCACTAACGAATGTTGTTCCACTGGCTCGTCAACACTTGGGGTTGTTCGTTTTCATTTTAGCTATTCTAGTCAAGGTATAGTAGCTGTTATGTTGCCAAGCGTGTTTTTCTATACTTATTGGCCATTTGTATATATTCTTTTGTGAAGGAGATTTTTTTAGCCATTTTTTAATTGAGATGCTTCCTCTCTTATTATTGAATTGTAAGACTTCTTCTGGAGACAAAAAGCCCTTTGCTGGGGTGCCTGGGTGACTCAGTCGGTGAAGCGTCCGACTTTACCTCAGGTCATGATCTCACGGTTCGTGGGTTCGAGCCCCGCGTAGGGCTCTATGCTGACAGCTCGGAGCCTGGAGCCTGCTTCAGACTGTGTGCTTCCCTCTCTGGCCCTCTCCCGCTCACAGCCTGTCTCTCTCTCTCTCTCTGAAAATTAAATAAACATTTAAAAGTTTAAAAAAACAAAACAAAAAACAAATAAGCCCTTTGTCAAATATATGTCAAATATATGTACTTTCTCCCAGCTTGTGGCTTATAGGGCAACAACTGTTTGACACTCACTTTTCCCTAAAAAACATACCTAAATTATACCTTGAAAGAGAGGTAAAAGATAGACAAACGGACACAGTTGAGAATAAAGATAAAGGCAATCTTAAGTGCAAGACAGGTTCAAAGTCAGAAGTGTATAGAGAGTAGAGTAGAAAGGCAAGTTGGAACCAGGTCAGGGAAGGTGATACACAGAAATTAGGAATTTATTTTTTATGCAGTGGGAAGCCATAGAGATTTTCCATTAGGCAACTAATGCAATTAAAGCTCCGCTTTAGGGGGAAAATAGATAAAATAATTTTATTTACGGTGGAACTCAATTAACAGATCTTAAAGTTAATGGAGGTTAGGGACGAAAGAGCAGATTTAGGTGATGAGGACTCCGGTTCGAAACTAAGCGACTGACGGGCTGTGGTAACATCACACCATGGCTCTGAAGGTAAGAGTAGAAGCTGCTTTTAAGAATCATAGGAATCAGGGGGCGCCTGGGTGGCGCAGTCGGTTAAGCGTCCGACTTCAGCCAGGTCACGATCTCGCGGTCTGTGAGTTCGAGCCCCGCGTCGGGTTCTGGGCTGATGGCTCAGAGCCTGGAGCCTGTTTCCGATTCTGTGTCTCCCTCTCTCTCTGCCCCTCCCCCGTTCATGCTCTGTCTCTCTCTGTCCCAAAAATAAAAATAAATGTTGAGAAGAAAAAAAGAATCATAGGAATCAGGATTTGGACTTGCCTTTGTCAGGACTCGGGGACCTCTGGGTAGCCATGCCTGCCCCATAGGAAGCTAAAATGTCTTATTCTCTGTAGAGAATGGACTCAGAGATGTGAAATGAGGGGTCGTCCGCCATCTGCAAGGACAAGAGTGTTGACCATAGGGATAGAATCATTTTGTTAAAGAACGAAGAAACAAAAGAAGAAATTCAGTGACATTTAAGGAGTAGGAGGAAGGACAAGAATAGGTTAAAGAAACTGAGAAAAAAAAATGGTCCAGAAAGTAGGAAGAAAACTGAAGAATTCAGTGTTGTGAATGCCGAGGAAAGTTTCGAAGAGTGGGATGTTGGTGTTGGCAAATGCTTCGGAGAGGTGGAGAATTTGGAACCATCAAGAAAATGTGCATTATGTTCAACATATTCTATGCTCAACATGCTCTGAAAGGAGAAGCGTGCACATATTTTTTTTTAATTTTCTTTTTATATGCTATATATTTTTGCAACATTTTCAAGTTAAAGTAGTAAGCTTGCGTTAACTTGGAAAATCATTTATGTAAGGAAAAACGTAGAATTCCCTGATGGCAAATGAGACAGTGGAGTGGTTCTCAAAACTCTCTCTCCCTTTTTTTTCTTTCAACTAGATAACCTTTTCTTGAAAGCAAACCTTACTCCGAAGTCCAATTTCTAAAACAGACAAGAAGCAACTCTTATTAAAGATAATGGAATGGGAGCAGAGCCCCCTGCTGCCCTCTGAGCCCTCCACGACTGATTGATAGATGATAGATAGATAGATAGATAGATAGATAGATAGATGATAGATAGATGATAGATAGATAGATAGATAGAAGAAAGAGAGAGAGAGAGAACTTTTAATCCCTTCAAATCCTCAGTGCAATGTAGTCTCCATGAGAGCAGGGACATTACCTGTTTGGCTCACCACTGTCTTAATAGAGCTTAAAACGGCATCTGGAACTTGTTGGCAACTAAGCAAGTGTTAGTGAATAAATGAACCTGAGCCTCTCAACGGCGGTAGAATAGAGAAAAAAAGAAAACTGACATTTATTGACAGTCTACTGTGCATGGAACTCTAGGATATTTGCAATTAAGTACTCCACCATACTAACGTACCATATGTCAGCGTACCATATGTACCAGCCCGATAAGTACATAGTATTATCTGTGTTGTATATATTCATTGAAGACCTTCTCAAAAGATACGTAAGTTTCAGACCTAAGGACGTAATCCAGGAGCAGGTAGCATCCATGTGCATAACCTTTCTTGCTGGCACCAAAACATCACATCACTCTTGCTGCCGCAGTCCTGGACGAGAACTCGGCCTCTGACGGTCACTCTGGCACAACTCAAATAAGTTGTCTGACTCCCCACCGAGAAGCTCATTTTTCCAGGCGACAGTGGGCACATCCAAGGGTAGAGAACCGTAGAGCCGCGGTAATAACTCGGGCCTTCCTGCCGATGGCACTCAGGCCGGTGTTGGGGGTGAGCTGTGGGTGGGGCTAAATCCATACCGAGGAAACTCTGTTCTGACAAAGGTTTTCGTACCCACACACCCCCACAGGGACCAACACAGAAATGCTATAAAATTTGTGTGCCAACTCAACACGCATGCATTTGCGGTGGGATGTCTGGTGCATCTTAACCATTGTATCAATTACCTATTGCTGTAAAAAAAAAAAAAACAACACTCTGAAACTCAGAGACTCCAAAGAACAATCACCTGCCTATGTCACAGTTCTGTAGGAGGGTTAATTTGGGCCGGGATCAGTTCAATGGTTCTGCTACCCTGAGCCAGGCTTGGCTTATGTTAGAAAAACTCATATATGCACCTATGATTAGCTGCTGGGATAGTATGTTAGTTTGCCGGGTCTCATACGCAAAGGACAGCAGACTGGATGCCTTAAACCAGAGATACGTATTTTCTCACAATTCTGGGGCTTAGTAATCAGATACCAAGGTGTCGGCAAGGTTGATTTTTCTCCTGAGGTCCCTTTCCTGGGCTTGTAGATGGCTATCTTTTCACAGTGGTCTTTCTCCTGTGCACACGTGTCCTGTGTCCAGATTTCCTCTTTGAATAAAGACACCGGTCATATTGAACTCAGGTCCCATCTAATGACTTCAGTTTAATTTAATAACCTCTTTAAAGACCTGTCTCCAGACTTAGTTATCTGTTTCCAGTTAGTTATCTGAGTTTCCGGGGGTCAAGACTTCAACATATGCATTTCAGGGGAAACACAACTCAGCCCCTAACAGTCAGCACTCGGTCAAATGGTCTAAGAAGGTTCAGCTGGTACAGATCTTCTCCGATCCACATGGTCTCTGAACTTCCAGAAGCTAGCCTGGGTTTGCCCACACAACAGCAGTTACAGGCACCCCCAGAGAGAAGGAAGAAGGAGGCAGGGCCTTTTCTGGCTTGAGCTCAACACTAGCACGACATCTGTCCTGCCACATTCTACCGGCCAAAGCAGGTCACAAAACCAGCCCGGATTGAAGGGGTGGACGACCGGGGCCATTCTCGCAATCTGTCACAGGCATTCTCCTTCCCTCTCCTGCGCCCCAGGGAACCCACATCAGATAGGCAGAGACCCTGGGAAAACTAGGACTCACTGAAATTTGTTCTCTAGCTCCATTTCTTAGCGGTACCTCCCGTCTCTCTCCAGCTCTCAGGCATCCCCTGCCCCTTCTCTAGCAGAAGCGAATCTGGAGAAAGCATTCATCCTGAGGGTGAATGAGTATGAAGGCGACACCCCTTCTGGAGACCGCTGTATTTTAGTAAATACCTAAGTCTTAAGTTAAGTCATGGAGCATCGGTGGCAGAACGCATGGCGACACCAGGGAGTGGGAGGAAATTCCTTTGTCCCATGAGAACTGCTTGTCCCCGTGGAGCCAGCAAAGCCTTTTGTCTGCTGCTTTGTCGGTTACTTTCCACACGCTGACATCATGACCTCACGTCCGACAGCCGCGAAGGCCTGAGTGATCGTGAAGTTCCTACAGTCTTTTCTGTGTGAGTGATCACCGAAGACTAGTCGTAGGAACCAGGATTCACAGAATATGGCTTCCAGTCTATTCTTAGCTGCCATTTGATGATCGGCCCCTGTCTAAGCTACTCTTAGCTTCTCTGAATCTCAATTGTATTCTCATTTGCAAACAAGAGATTTGGTGAGACGATCTCTAGGATGGCTTGCGGTTCTAATCCCCTGGGGATTCTAATGAAGTCTTCATTCTGTTCCATCCTGTCTCCAGCCCGCCAACCTGCTTGCTCAGGTCCCTGCCCGGCTGGCACCGAGCTACGGAAATGGTGCATCTAGGACCAGCCGGGAACCGGTCACAAGATGTCCCACGTTGTCTCGATGCTTCTTCCTTTTTTTTCCCATTTTTTTAATGTTTATTTATTTCTGAGAGAGAAAGAGAAATAGAACACAAGCAGGGGAGGGGCAGAGGGAGAGGGAGACACAGAATCCGAAGCAGGCTCCAGGCTCCGAGCTGTCAGCACAGAGCCAGACGCGGGGCTCGAACCCACAAACCGCGAGATCATGACCTGAGCCGAAGTCGGCCGCTTCACCGACTGAGCCACCCAGGCGCCCCTGTCTTGATGCTTCTGAGTGGTCCTGGGGAGATAAAAGAATATTAATTTGAGGAAGACTTGTTGATGGATTTCTAGCCACCACGCATTTTCTGCCACTCAGAAGAGGCCAGAAATTAGGGCTCTAGAAGTCTGGAGCCCATCAGCTTCCCTCTGCCACCCCACTCCTCCAACAACCGTGTCTAATATGTATTGAAGAGCAGGTTACTATATACATTTTCTCTATATTCACCATACATCTGTCTGCCTTGCATAGACACAGCCAGTTTCCACTTCAAATACTGGTCTGTATATACAATGTGTGTGGGTTGAGTTTGGACCCGACCAGGGCAAGGCCACGCACCCACCTATATTTCATGGCCCTGTCTTGACAATCTACCATTATAGCAGATGTGAAAAAAAAAAAATAAACAGGGACAGGACCTTCCCCCCCCCCCCCCCCCGATCTCAACATCAAAAGTTATTGAGTGATCTTGCTGTGCCAATAGCCAGGGGTAGCGTTAACAAAGGAGAGGCTCCAGGCTCTATTTACTGTGTGCAAAGTAGCTCATATGCTTTATCATCACTTAGGACCTGTCAAGCTCCGTTAGTCGGGTGGACGTGGGTTGCCTCAAACGGCATTTGCTACACATTTGTTTTCCAACCACACTATACCCTCCTTAGGAAGGTTAATCCCAGGAGATAAAATGTTTTGAGGTTGATTGGGGGCATCCCAAGTCGCTCCCCTTTCAAACTCAGTCTCCAAAGGAAAAAGAGGAAGCGAGGTTAGAGTTGCATCACGTAGCAGAGCAAACCTAAGCTTTAGTTAAGCTTCTGCTAGACACTAACTGAAAGCGAATAATTCTTTTTTTTTGAAGCAGAGACTTTATTTCTGTTCACAAATAAGGCTGTTGCGCCGGCAGCCTCAAAGCTCCAACATTCAGTATTTCCAATCTACCAGTCTCCCCCGACTGCCTCCCCAAAGACGCTGTGTGGCGTACAATTCTAGTGTATTCTCCTGAGGCCTTTGAGGGTTTTTGCGTTGCAAGGTCATTGCTCTGTATGTTAATAGCATGGCAATAAAGAACGTATATACAGCAACTTTCAAGACAAGATGAAAAAGTAAAAAATACCAACACCTTTTAAGCTTCTCCACGGCAATGAGTGGGGTTACAAAGAGATATAAAAAAAAAAAAAAAATACATACATGCAGGCGGCCTCCTGGGTTCTGGAAGCTGAAGAGACTAACCCTGCAACAGCTCAAGTATAACATGAACCAGAGCACAAGGGAGTGTTTATACCATGCGGTGGAGGGTAACAGACTACAAGGGAACTTGAAGAATTTCAAGAAGGTCAAGAATTTTTGTGCAGGGTAGCCAGGAGAGTGTATATGCAGACTCTTAAAACGGCCCCCAAGATTCACATCCCCTGGCGTATACTCCCTTCTCCTGGAGTGTGGGTGGGCCTGACCTAATCAGGTGAGCTCCTTTCAAAAAGGATTAAAGGATTGGAGACAGAAGTCAGAGACATCCCGAGCTGCAGCGGATGCTCTCCTGTTTGCCTCGAAGAAGCGAAATCTTATGTTGTTGGGAGAATCACGTGGCAGAAAATGGAAGACAGCCTTTTGCTGCTGACAGAGGTTCCTGGCTGATGGCCAAGAGCCCCAGCCTACAACTTCAAGGAATGGAATTTTGCCGACTGCCTCGTGAGCTTGAGGACCGCGGGCTCCGGAAAGGAACGAGACCTGAGCGACACCTTAATTTCAGTCTTATGAGACCCTGAACAGAGGACCCATATAAGCTGTGCCTAGACTCCCGACCTATGGAGACTGGGTGTCTTGAGCCCCTAAGTTTGTGATAGTTGGTAACACAGCAATCGAAAATGCACGAGGCTTCTTCTGAGAGCAGAAGTCACTTGAGCAGAGTCTAGAAGGAGAGGCTGACAACTGGTAGAAATTCAAAGGAGGCAGGAAATATTTATGCTGTGAAGAAAAGAAGGGGTGGCTGATATAAGCAAAGGCCCCGTGGAAGGCAGCACCATGAAAAAGGAGACCTTTACTCTGTTTATCATTTTGATGCATGCAACATGTCTGCCTGGGGAGCAGGTCAAGAGTCGCTATGCCCATTACACATGAGAAAACCGAGGTCTCTAGATGTTTGTCGTCGAGCACCGACATACGATTAACCAGGGACACAGTTAGCTTTGTGAAATGAAAATCTGGTTGAAATATATGAAAGGCTTTTCATCCCTACAACCTAGAAGATAAGATCGAAATTCTTGAAGCAGTGTATGAGGCCCTTCGTTAACTTCTTGTCACTCAACCACCCTGCTACATTCTGGCCAGGTCACCCCACCCCTACCCCCCCCCCCACACACACACACAGGCACACGTCCCCTCTCCCCTGTCACACCCAGGTACAAACTTTCCTTAGCGATCCTGTAGCACGTAGTATACTGTTAGTACTTAATAGTGCCTCAGCAGTAATGTTAATAAGAGTTCACTTCCCATTTATCGAGTCATATCCCCAGCCATGTACTAAGCCTTTTTACATGCATTATCACATTGTATTTTTATCACTTTTTTTAAAAAATGTGTTTACATGCTCCTTTACTAAATGGTAAACCTTTCAAAGCGAGGATGATGGCTTTTTCATCTTTGTATCCCCCAGAGCTTTGCGGAGTGTAGAAGGCACTCAAAATATATTTAATAAATGAGTTAAAAGAGTCAGAAGGAGGGCTGGGGTTCAGGTCTATGGATCGCCGTGTGGAGTAATTTGCTGCCATACCATCATGATAAGATGGATGTACGAGGGCTTTGTGAAATTACCAAATACGATGTGAGTGCAAGGTAGAAGATGCCAAACCAACCCCTCCTTCCTGTGCCCCTCTCTCAACTCCTGTCTGTCTGTCTCTTGCTGCCCAAATAATTTTGGATTATGCCAAAGCTTAACGGCGTGCCGATCTATTCATCCAGCCCAGAAATCCAAAAATATAAAGAAGAGTGTGTCTGTGTTCATGACAGTGGGAAGTATCGTGAAGGCTGGTGCCAGGAGAGCCAGGGTCTCTAGCAAACAGGGCAGAGCCATCTGGACACCTTCGTGGAGGACCTGGAATCCCTTGAACACCCGGGAATCCCAAGCGGACGTGAGGGGGCTCCCAGGTGGGCCACCGGAAGATCTGTGTGCGTTCACCTCGTCCTTGGAATTCTGTGCTGAACTCCAAGCATTGCTCTGGTAAACAAGGCAGCCGATGAGACTCAAGTGAGCTGTGACAAATTCATTATCATCTAAGCAAGTGGAATTCTCCTTATTCAGACCCTGCTGTTCAGACATAGGTAAAAATCATTCTGCTCTGTCTGGCTCTCGTGTTTAGGCAAAAGTTGAATATTAAATCGGCTACCAACCAGCATCGTGCTCTGTGCTGCTGACCCTAGGGCTCAGCCAAAAAAATCAGAGAGGGAAATGTTTCCTCTCAGTTTAATATAGCAAGCCCTATCAGGGGGTCTCTTTATCTTTCTTCCTTCCTCCCTTCCTTTCTTCCTTCCTCCCTCTTTCTTTCTTTCTTTCTTTCTTTCTCCCTCCTTCTCTCTTTTATTTCTTCCTTCCTTCCTTTCTTTTTTTCCTTCCTTCCTTCCTTTCCTCTTTCTTTCTTTCTTTCTTTCTTTCCTTCTTTCTTCTTTCTTTCTTTCCTTCTTGCTTTCTTGCTTTCTTTCTTCCAAATAGCAACATATACAATTCTTTCCTTGTCCCAAACCTCCTTCCTTCTCACTCTCCCCATGCCAATGGCTGCCCACCCCACGGAGCACAGACCATCTTTAACGTGGGCTGCATGAACAAATATTTGATGGGTGAGAACAACAAAAACAAAAATATCTTAGTGTCCAGCTTGAATCATTGGCCCTGATCTTAGGAAGAGTAAACTAAGGTCAATTACAGATATAACCCTCAGGAAGAGTTTATTTTCTATGGAGGAGACCCTACGTTATTTTCTATGGAGGAGAAAACATTCGTACAGCTTTTGACCTGAGGAGTGGAGGGAAATAGCCTATTCTTTTATATTATATTTGAGAGTAATTCTTGCCTCTGCCCAGTTCAGGTCAAGAAACCTTACATAAAGCAGAACTAGGAACCGGAAGAGACACAGATGAGAAAGAAAGAGTTGCTACCTTCCAGAAACTGACAATCTAGTAGGAGACTCTGCTTGATAAGTAAACAAACAAATAAACAAATAAATACTCTGTGTGAAGCAGAACCAGGACAAATGTTACCTTTGAGATGGAAACAAAGAGATGTGTGATGGGGAAAATGACATTTATTGGGGCCGGCTTGTCATGCTTCTCAACTTTCCTTTTCTGGAATATGGGGCAACCAAAATCAATTCCAGTTCAAATTTCTGAATAATAATAAAAAAATGCATTATTTTCCACTATAAAACAATGGTTGCATTCCTAAAAAAGTACCACACTATCAAAAATTGCATTACAAAAACAGTTACTCTGATAGGGCAACAGAAGGGTTGGGCCTAGAAACTTTTTGATATGTAATAGCAGTCATGTTTCCTCCAAGAATTCCATCAATGCAAATGTCTTTACTAGGTCTAAGTGTATTTTGTTATTTGATGCAATTATATTAGTTCATCTAGGGGCACCTGTGTGGCTCAGTTGCTCAAGCATCTGACTTCAGTTCAGGTCATGATCTCAGAGAGTTTGGGGGTTCGAGCCTGTGTCAGGCTCTGTGCTGATAGCCCAGAGCCTGGAGCCTGCTTCAGATTCTGTGTCTCCCTCTCTCTCTGCCCTTCCTCCTCTCACACTCTGTCTCTCTCTCTCAAAAACAAATAAACATTAAAAAATTAAAAAAAAAGTGACAATAACAACCCTAAACCTTCCTGGACAAATCTGAGCATCACATAAGACAAGACCCAACTCAGTAAGTTTTGAGACTATCAAAGTCAGTGTCAGCTCCATTTGGGGCAGGTTGTCTCACTCGGCTAAATTCTGGGTTCAGTTCCCTTCAGTGTCCTTCCCAGAAAGAGGATTATGCACACCTGCCCTGTGAGCTCAGGAGTGACCAGGGGACTTGCTTTGGCCGGTGAAATGTAGGCAGACATGACAGGCATCACTTTCAAGCAGAGGCTTTTGGGGATCCACTGGGTCTTTTTCCCTCTGATGGCACCACCAAAGGTACCCTCGCCAGGGAATGCTTTTTCAGTCAGAGTTCCGGAGTCAAGATGACCACGGATCAGAGCCCTGATCAACTCAAGATGTGGACACACAGCCTAGAGGGAGAAATAAACCTTTGTTGTTGCAAGCCAGTAAGACTTGGGGGCCATTTGTTACGACGATGTAACCCCCTTTATTCTGACTGATACACAAATACAAAAAATAAACGTGCATTGAGCAGACAGCAATTCAAATAAAATAATTCAACTAAAATAACCACCCAGAGGGGCGCCTGGGTGGCTCAGTCGGTTGGGCGTCCGACTTCAGCTCAGGTCACGATCTCACGATCCGTGAGTTCGAGCCCCGCGTCGGGCTCTGGGCTGATGGCTCAGAGCCTGGAACCTGCTTCCGATTCTGTGTCTCCCTCTCTCTCTACTCCTCCCCCGTTCATGCTGTGTCTCTCTCTGTCTCAAAAATAAATAAACGTTAAAAAAAATTTTTTTTTTAAATAAAATAACCACCCAGAAGCCCAGTGGTTTTTCCTAATTGTGATCCTTATGAGCAACCATAGTCTCCGTTATGCTACCATTTTTTGAAGGCTCTGTGCTGGACGCTTTCATACATCATCTCATTCAGTCCACTCGACAATGGCAACGAGGTAGATTGCAATCTCCATTTGATAGGTAAGGAAATAGAACCAAAGAGGCCAGGTGATTTGCCAAATATCCTTCACCTATTAAGTGCCAAAAGCGGGAGTTCTTCTGTTTGATTTCAAATCTTGCCTCCCTAGGACCCTTCCACAGGGCTGATTAAGGAATAAAGTAATTGGCCACACAAAGTGACCTCTGATTACAATTTGAAGTCATAAATACTGGGGTCGGGCTAACGTGATCTGAATTAAGTTCCTTAGCCTCCCTGAGATGGTTTTCTCCTCTGCAAAATGGAGGTAACGTTATGTCCAGTGTCGTGGGAGGAGTAAATATACACACAGTTGCCAGCGCTCTGTCTGGCACATATCAGCTCCCACTGAATGACTCTGAGTCTAATCAGAGGCTGTCCCGATATAGCCCGAGCAGACTCAGACTAAAGAGGGAAAGAGCCCTTCTTTCTGAGGCACCTAGATAAAGCCACCCGTTCCTGTATCCTCATGAGCCCAGGGCACAGCAGGGGCCCAGGCGGACACAGACGCAGCGCCCCGTTGGCCACAGGGCAGGGTGGGAGTCACCAGCGAGAATTCCCACGGGGCCATGCACGGAACAGAAGATCCGGCTCCTCCCTCCATGGAACAGGCCAAGCCGGAATGGCAAGGGACAGCCGTCAGCAAGCCCCCTGACAGATGGGCCCATGAAATACAGGAACAGGTTGGGCACCAATGGCCAGAAAAAGAGGGCTTGGAGAAGCAGGGCCTGGCTGCGGATGAAGGCAGAGAGAGATAGCTGCAGACAAGAGCCAGTCTGTGACATGCCATGGCCCCTGACTAGCAATGAGCGGGTGGAAGCAGCTGATGGCATTAATGACAGGAGCTAATGACGTGAAAACACTTAAGCAAGGGGCCTTCAAGGAGCTGCTGTTGCTGCTGAAAAGCCTCGCCACCGAACAAAGCAATTAGTCAGTCACCCAGCCACCCCGCCCCTCCCCTGCCCGCCTCTCTTTTCCCACCTTTCCAGACCTCAGACCATTCATCCCTTTGTCTCCCCAGCCTGGACTGCAGCCGCCCAGACCCAGCAAACAGCAATGCACCAGCTGGAGCCCAGCCTGTAACGGCTGTCTCCCAAACAAGCAGCGCCCAAGGCAGGCGGGGCTGCACAGGGGGGGCGGGGGGGGGGTGGGGGGGGGGAGGGCGGCCTCGGAGGAAACTTTCTGCCTCTGCAGTTTTGCCACGAGTTTTTCATGAAACAGTTACCTGTGCGTTTATGTATTTCAGCATACGGCACTGGCCTCGTGCCATATCAGGAAGAAGAGATCTATTGGTTTTCGCAGCTGGGACGGGAATTGGAAAATAATTTTGAGCTCGGGCACCTCTCTACCCAAAAAGAAAGAGCACGAGGCTGGAAGCGGAGGAGTCCTGAGTCCTCACTCTTGCTTCTACTCATCTCTTAAGGCTTATCTTGAGCATCCCCATTCTAGGTCCTTCCCTGGTCCACGATGACTCTCTTCCCGGTACACACCCAGTACAACAGGTATGGGCATGGAACGGCTGCTTCTTGTCGGCCCTTCCGTCTTCCTTCTCAGCACTCTGAGCTCACACATGGCCTCTTCTTCTCCTCGGCATCCACCACACGGGTCCTCTGCGGTACCTAGTTCAAGTCTCTGCCAGATGCAGCTTCCAAATTAAGTAGGGGTGATAATACATGCCATATTACATGTTCCAGTCTGATATCTGGGGGTCAGATATGACAGCAAAACTGGAGAGTGTTTGGAAATGCACAATGATAAGCGAATTACAAATGTGACACGTTGTGCATCTCTGTTTTCCTCATTCACTCATACAACATGTTTTGGGTGCATATGATGTGCCATAGAACTAGGCCGGGACAGATGGAGCCCCTCTTTCAAACCCCCTCTCCCAACAACTGATCTCAATGTCTCATCCCCTCCAGCCCTGTGCTTAGCCTCTGGCCCAAACCAGTGAATCCTCTCTTGATGGGCTCTGCCTCCCCTTGTTGATATCTTTGCCAAACCCTAAGCTTACTACGTACCATCTATAAAAAGATCAGCAATCATACTTTGAGTGCCGTCTACAAGTAGGACATAGGACCAGGCATGGAAAAGAGGAATAAAATACACGATGGGTAAGGTATCAAGTCTCCCCCACAAGAGGATAGAACATAATATAAACTAAAAGTGGAAAAGTTGGAAGATACACACTAAAAAATAATGTCACAATTCAGAGAAGGGGGAAGTTTCATTAACGGACCCATTAGAAAAGTCTTAAGGAAAGAGGTGATATTTGAATCTGGTCATGAAGAATTGAAAGGCTTCGGGAGGTAGATATTATGCAAGGAAAGCTATTTTCAGAAAATTAGAGCTATCTGTTTCCTTAGAGGGTCAATCTTCAACTTTTTCATCACACAGATGAGAAAATAGAGGCGATGACACGTCCAGCAACTTGCCCAAGATCACTAAGCCAGTCACCATCAGGGCCGGGATACAAACCCTGCGGCCCACACTTTGGCCAGGAAATGGCATGACCAGAATCTGCTTTAAGAAAAGACAAGGGAGCAAAAGAGACAGAAGGCGAGCAAAATGACAGAGGAAGAAAGGGGGAAGGAGAAGAAGAGAAAAAATTAAAACCAAAGAAAAACTTTCAGGTATACCAGAGAAGGGGAGACCATTTAGGAAACTACTAGAAGCCTAGCAGCAAAATAATGAAACCCCAGGAAGAGTGGTAGCTGCAGAAATGAGAAGAAATGGATAGTTCTGGAAAGAGGCTGTGTTAGCCTATCACAAAGCCTATCACTATAGACTAGGTGGCTTATAAAAGACGGAAATTTATTTCTCACAATTCTGGAAGCTGGAAGTCTAAGACCAGGATGCCAGCATGGTTGGGTTCTGGTGAGAGGCTGCTTCCTGGTTCATGGCCATCTTCTAGCTGTGTCCGCAAATAGCTTCTGGGATTTATTTTATATACTTAAAAAATTTTTAATGTTTTATTTCGTTCTTGACAGAGGGAGACAGAGCGCCAGCAGGGGAGGGGCAGAGACAGAGGGAAACACAGAATCCGAAGCAGACTCCAGGCCCCAAGCCGTCAGCACAGAGCCCAACACGGGGCTCGAACTCACAGACCGTGAGATCATGACCTGAGCCGAAGTCGCCTTCGGCGCCTGAGCAAAGGCGCCTGAGCAAAGGCGCCTGATGCCTAACTGACTGAGCCACCCAGGTGCCACCTCTGGGGTTTATTTGAAAGGGCACTAACCCTGCTCATGCAGGCTCCACCGTCATGACCTGAACCCCTGCCGTGTTCAGGGGGGATCGCAAACATTCAGTCAGTCCACAGCCGACGGGTTAGAAGATTTTTGATAACTGAATGCAGAGACATGGAGGGGGAGTAGAATTCCAAGATTTCAAGCTTGGGCAACAATTGAAAGATTCCTTGAGAAGCCTGCATTTCTCCTAAGTATACCATCCCACTCCCCAATCCCGCCACTGACTATGAGCAGGGCTCCATGAGGAACTCAAACCCACCCAAACGCTGGGTTGGTTCCTGCCTTGTGAGAAGAAAATGCTGTCGAGCGGGAAGTGGAGACTGAGTTTTCCTCTATCGTGGCAGTAACATTATCACCTTAGTAAATAATTGATCTCAAATGAACACGCAGGTTTCAGAATTGTACAGTCCAGCCTGCGTCACCCAAAGGCACATCGCAAAGGGTTACGCCACCCTGACTACTCACAGGGGCTCCGGGGAAGGTGTAAATTCCTCTCGATCCTGTTTCCAATCAGAAGGCAGCAGCTTTGTTGAGACTGAGCCACGTTCAAATCTAGGATGTGCCCAAACACGACGGAGGCATTGTTTTCTCTCCCTCAGCCGTCCGTATGTTAAAAACATCTATTAAAATGTGTCTGGGATGGGAGACACCCAACACGCTGTCATTAATTTAAGGAAATAAAATTACACCATATGAAGGGTTATGGTACGGAAGATGGTGACCAGCTGTTCTCCATCTCCTCTGGGCTAGAATAAGAGAAAGTGGGAGGGCATTCAATTTGAAATTGAATCGGGAGCGGGAACTTGACAGAAGGCGGGAAGCATAGCCAATGAGGGCGACAAGACAGACAAACCGGGGATTGAGGTAAGTGGGGGTATGAGATTATCCCGGGGGTGGGGCGGGGAGGGTCTCGAGGCAAAATGAGCTTTTATGTCTCCTCTCCCTTTGGGTGTCTAATAGCCTGAGAGTGTCTCTTTTTTCACCCACCTTTTTCTAGAAAGAAAAAAAAATGCCGCTTTTTAAAATTTTCACTAAGGCTGGAAACAATGGAGGCATGTTCATTTAAATATAGATCAAGGCCTTCTAGTAAATGAATAAAGCAGGAGGTAGATTGTCAGAGGCGCCTTCTGCCAAGCAGTGCTGGGTCTTGTGCGGCGTGGAGCCCAGCCCCGTCTAGGGGATTCAGAACCTGCCTGGAGGTGCACAATGGGCAGGATTAAGTTTGAAGTCTCTCCCGATTTAAGGCGTCTCTAATTCCAGCCTGGTCCACGGCTACTTTGTGAGTGGCCTGGTTTATTCATTAGTCACCCACAGACCCTTCACCTTCCCTAGGACCCTTTGCCTTTCATTTTTAGTCATCCAGAGCCTCAGTCCCCATCAAAATGTGTTTTTGACAACAACAACAACAAAATTCTATCAGTCACTTGTGACTACTATGAACTGAAATCACTTGCTGTCCCTTTTCCACTTGTACTCGTATATAAGCTGTGATACTCACTAGAAAGACTGAGGGGATGAGTTTAGCTGGTCTCCAGGGTCAGTGAGAGCAGCAGTAGGAAATGACCCCGCACAGGCAGGACAGGGCCTTGCCTTACGTTGTCCTGAATCCCACCAGGATGAGGAGTTTTATACTTCACTCAGATGCCATGGGGTGACTTGAAGGTTTTAAGAAGGAAAAAAACTCAGGCATCACATAAGCCACGAGATCTGAACCGGCTCTTCCTCCCGTTGGTCATCAGTTAGCGGAATTTTTTCAGTTATTAAAATAATCTTAGCGTTTTACCTTCGCCTTTGGGTTTTCCTTCCTGTTTGGGTAACACTTGGCCGGGAGTAACCCCAGATTACCCTGTTTCATCGTCACCTTGTTTTTCCATCCTTTCTTCTTCCTTTTTTTTTTTTTTTAATGTTTGTTTATTTTTGAGAGAGCAGGAGACAGAGGGGGAGGGGCAGAGAGAGAGGGAGACACAGAATCTGAAGCAAGCTCCAGGCTCTGAGCTGTCAGCACAGAGCCCGACATGGGGCTCGAACTCACAAACCACGAGATCATGACCTGAGCCAAAGTCGGATGCTCAACCGACTGAGCCACCCAGGCGCCCTTCCATCCTTTTCTTCTTAAAGTGCCTCGGTCTAGAACAGAACCGATTCTCATTGAAAAGAACAGAAGGAGAAATGCTTTTGAATAATAATCCTTGGCATTCAGATTGCCATTTTTCTGGAATCGAAGAATACTTCAGTGGAAAACCTGGCATTGCCCCCAAGTTGAAGACTGTTGGTAGTCAATAAGAGAAATTGGGGCACGGTGAAGAAAGAAGGCGGAGGCTGAATTAGCTCCATAGAGAGAGGCATGAAAGCTTGGAGGGGGTGTTTCTGTCCCCTCAAAGCAAGCCACCAGGTGCCTCTGTTTTCCCTGGGAAACTCTATGACAAGCATGAACCCAGTCTCCAAATCAGCAGGAACCTTGCAAACAGTAAGGTCACAGAGCCAGTTTGGTCCCCTCCAAATGAAAGCTGTATTCATTTTGTTCCTAAGTGTTGTAAAGTTGGTTGATGAGGATTTGGTCTCCCGCTGACAATCTGTGTCAGAGTTTCAGCCTCTCTGGAAACAGTTGTGATCTGAAAACTCTTTCAGGGGAAAGAAAAATGAAAGAACACACACACACACAACCCCCACGCATCTCCAGCTCTTTTAACGGACAAGTTGACAGAGTCCTTCACTAGCATCGCTCTGGGTCCCCACCATAATTGCAGGCTGGGACAGAGGGCTGTGTTTCGGGTGGTTGGAGACTGCGCTTCAGTCCGTTGGGGAACAAGGAGGAGGAAGCATTTTCAAGACCTTGAAGGCAAACATTTTTCATGAGGGAATTTTATCCCATCACGTGCAAAATCACGTCGAAGACGGTCATTTCATCATTAAAATGCTCTTTTAAAAACTTACCACACACTTGTTGACAGCTGATTTTGATGGGTGGCCCTGCGGAGATGACGTGCTTAATTTAGCCCCACCCTCTCCTACAACCACACCCAATCCGCGCCCTTCCGCGTAGGTACAGCACTAATTGATTCGGCCTCTCACTTTGCGCCTGCGCAGACGCTGATGAGGATGTACCATACCCAACTCGTAAGCAGTTCCCTTTCCCTCTTACATCACGGGAATCCATCAACCAGAGAAAAAGGGGGGCAAAGTCCTGGGAGGTGGGGGGACGCTCTGATCACCAGCAGCCCTTTCAGAAAGCACTCGAGTTAGGGAAAAGTTTTCTTTACTGAAAGAAATCTCTTTATAGCCTGGTATTGGTTGGTCCAGCAGGAAATGGGAAACAGGAGAAAGAAACCTATTTAAGATACCCTTAGAACTCAAGGTGTCTGAGCCAGGAACTTGGCAGGAAAATGCATTTCCAACCGGTGCTGACATCTTCCAATATTGTACCATCAGTGGCTCAGGCACTGCCAAAGTTTCCATCAAGCGCCCCCTTCTCCCCGTCTACAGCTAACTAAAACCTGCCCCCCCGCCCAGTTTACAAAATGAAGTTCAGACCCCGCTTCCCTCATGTAGCTCTCTTTAGCCACTGAGTTCTGCCCTGGTCTCCCCCGATTTTCACTCATGGTCATGACCACAAAGTCTAGTTTCTCATTAGCCAACATCACTCTCAAGAGCAGAACTCAGAGCTGTACAGACTCCACAAGACAGAGATGCCTCCATAGTACCAGTTCCCAGGGTGGGTCAGGTCAAGGTGGTATGCAGAGGTGGGACGTGTAACCTCCGTGAAGGTCGGCCACATAGTCACCCCTTCTCCTCATAAGGCCAAAAGGCATATTTCCCACAGCGGGGGAAGGGAGCTGAAATGGCCACTTGGAGAAGGGAAGAAAGGCGTTAACTGGGAAGGAGGCAGAGGAACAGAAAAGGGGCCCTTATGTCTGCTTCCTGGTAAGTCCCTCAAGGCTGATACATCAAAGAGAGAAAAAAAAAGGAGACGGAGCTCGTAGTGTGGGTTTTGGAAAGATGCTATCATGCAAGGTGCTCCTGAATCGAATTAATACAGCATTTTCTGTGGTTGGGAATGGGTATGGAGAGTCCGTGTGTGTGTAAAGAAAAGACATTTGTGGAATTTATGTTCTCCCTAAGTATGGAAATTTGATCAGCACCGTAGATACCCAAGACCCGCCAGATAGGATAGGCACGAAAAGGCCTTTATTTTATAGCTATGGGGAAAGTTTGTGTTTTTCCATTCTGGTATCTTTACTTGCCTCTTCCGGTACTCCCTCTTCACCAAGTGCGCACACACACACACACACACACACACACATTTTGTTCATTCTCTCCTCATAACAAAGTATGTTTTTTTCCCACTCTCTCTCCCCCCACCCCCAGCCTGTAATGCTCATTCTCTTTTTCCAGATTATTTAAAACCTACTAGGCAATGTTGTCACCCCCATTAAACCTTCCCTGATGGTTTGCTTTTACAGAGCCATCTCCGTTCTCCTCTCCGAAGTCCCACCGCATTAAACGTGTGTTCTCTGTTCCCTCGCACATGCGTGCTGTGTGTGTATGTGTGTATATATGTGGGTGCACCTACCCACATATGAGAACACATACAGTTCCCATTGGAACCAAAGTTTCTTGAGGTCTTTGCAGGAGAACTCCTTGAACACACAGTAGGTCTTATTAAAAGCTAATTGACCAGTTGAGTATTGGACCAAACCCAGATGTCTATGTTTATTCCACACTATGTCTACTATTAAACCCTAGGAATTTAGAAGGTATCGTATTGTCATTCCCCTTTGTCAATGATGAAGGGGACTTGGGAAGGCCAAGAAGTGCTTTAGAAGTACTCTTTCCCTTTTCCTGACATTCAGCCTTGACTCTGCCATTTTTCTTCCCAGGCCTTAGGAACCTGCTCATCTCCTCTGCCTCAGGTAGGGTAAAAGCACCATTTCTCATCAGTGCCAAACCAAGGGCCCTCCAAAAGTCTTGGAGTCACAGGATCTCAAGCAGTCCCGTGTGGACAATGATTCATTCCACTGCCAAGGAAGTTAACAAGCCATCCTCTCCCCATCCCCAAGTCTTTATCTTTTCTGTAAAAGTAAGACGTTCAATCATTTCCAAAATTTTGGCAAAAACTACATCTGCTCCTTCTTTCTGTATCTTTAACTGATTCTTTTCAAAACAAAATGGAACTGATCATCTACCGGAGAGCGTGGGAATAAGGAACTTGGGCATGCTTGACTCAGCACCTCCTGGGTTTCTGAAACTGTCTGCACAGAGTGGGCACCCTCGCTTCGTCCCATTTCCAAGATCTCTTATGAACGTGTAGCCATGGGCCTGGAGGCTCATCTCTCTGTTTCTACTTTTAGAGATTTAAGAGACAAGAGAGAATGATTTTGCGTAAGTGTGACCACAGATACAAACCACACATTCGCAACTCCAGTGTGATAAATAAAGGCTCATATTTTGACCCATATATTTTCTTCTTCTTTCTACTTCTCAGTTGATTCAAAACTCAGTGAAAACTTAAGGGGTAAGAGCAATGATCACCCTGAAAACCCCAACCGTTAATGCACTGATTGAGAAACTTGAGGGGGGCACAGACTTTGGAAATCAAAGTAACACACGGAAAGGCTGATGGTCTTCTGCGGTCAGGGCAGAAACTTCAGGTTTCCATGCTTTGGTTAAGAGTGGGTCACATGGGATTTGCCCTATGGAGGACAGAGCAGCTTTTTGTGACTGTGTCCATGGGCAGGTGGATATTTTTTGTTAAAGGTGCCAGGCTATTTTTAAAATGTTCAGTCCTATTGTAACAGATGCTGGAATTCTCATATACAAACTGAATGGGTCTTAGAAGGAGGCACAGGCTACTCAGACTTCTGCCAATGTTTTATCACCTACAAATATAAATGGCTGTACTTAGAAGACGAGAAGGGACACCTCATATTGCAAGGCTGAAGGGTTAGCCTGCAAGATAAGATGGGGTACATGTTCTTTTCTTTTTTTAATTTTTTTTTTAATGTTTATTTATTTTTGAGAGAGAGAGAGAGAGAGAGACATAGTGTGAGTGGGGGAGGAGCAGAGAGAGAGGGAGACACAGAACGTGAAGCAGGTTCTGGGCTCTGAGCTGTCGGCACAGAGCCCAACACGGGGCTCGAACTCACACACCGCGAGATCATGACCCGAGCGAAAGTCGGGACGCTTAACTGACCGAGCCACCCAGGCGCCCCAAAGGGGTCCATGTTCTATAATGTTTTTCTTTCTCCTATTTACAGGAATCATTATTATAATTTTTATTAATTCTACTTCTTTATGATCATAATTTTCTGGTTTTTAATCTCTCAGTCTATATGGATTAAATTTACCACTTAAGTCTCCTGGGATGTAACCAGGGGAGGAAGAGACGTCACCTAGAGATTGGAAATTAAGATGGCCCTTTTGACATTAACTCTGGATGCAACAGCAGGTCGTGACCTCACGTTGTCTTCTAATGGGAAGTGGCTCAACAAACGGGTGACCGTATGTGTGACAATGCCAATAATAATAGCTACCATTTATTAAGTGTTCACCTTCTGATCCATTCTAAGCGTTTTACATGTATTTTATTGCAGCAACGCTCTGAGGTGCTTGCTGTCATTATCAACATTTTATCAGTGAGGACACTTAGGAACAGAAAGGTTTAAGTAGCCTTCTTAAGGACATAACGAAACTAAAATGGCGAAGCCAAGATTCAAACGCAGTCAGTCCGATTCCAGAGCTTACACTCTTCACTACTAAGCTTTAAAAATAGCTATTTATTTAAGCAGGGATGTGCCTGGAACTAAATGTGTGAGAAGGCAAGAACGCAAGGAATGGAATGTACTAGACGATTCTGCGGAGCTTCTCGCCCATTTCCCCGTCTGACCATAGCTGATTGAACCATGGAAGCACACTTGACACAAGAGTAATGATTACATAAGCTGATGAGCATCTCCTGACTAGTACCTAGAAGACAAGCTAGTTAATGAAATTTCCTCCAAGGATTTGAACTAAGATACGTAGAGATGCTTGCCAGAGTCGGTGTTGGCACTGGAAGGCTATGTAATTTTAGGTACCAGGGTAGCCATTTGGGACCATATGGAAAAATGAGTAAGTAGGAAATTTCTGGCTGGTGGAGAGGGGAACAGAATAGAAATTTAGAGAAAATCTGAGATAAACATGTAATATCTAAGAGGAAAAAAAGTTCCTCGTTTTTTTGTTTTTTTTTTTCGCTTTCTTGAGTGTGTCTGTTCTTTTCCCTTGTAACCTAAGTAGTCCAACAACACCGTATTACAATTGGCTTTCTATTGTAGTCATCCAGGGACCAAGCACAATGTCTGGATCAGAGTAGGTGCTCAATAAATGCTTAGGGTAAGAAATATGGATCCTGAATAAACACAAAATTCGGAGACCCTGTGCTGAATAACCAGGTGATTTTCTCGACATACCTATTGCTCTCAACTATACAGCGGAATATTTTTCACAATGCATGATTGGGTACAAGGTCTTGCGCCTTCTACCCTCAAGTTTCTAGATCCCATAGGCACTATAAATCTTGGACGAGCAATAGTAGTTGTGGGCTTCCTTCACAATCCAAAGAGACTCTGATATCACCTACCCCCCTCACCCCAAGTGGGGTTGTCACATAAAATGAAAGATGCCCAACTAAATTTGAATTTGAGATAAACAACAAATACCTGTTTATTATGTGTGTCCCAAGTATTGCATTGCGCATACATGTGCTAAAAATGAATTCATCGTTAATCTGAAATTCAAACGCAACCGCACATCTTGTATTTTTATTTGCTAAATCTGGCAATCACCAAGAGTCAGTTTTCCCCCAAATAACCAGGTCAATCCAAGATGTCCAGTTCTTGAAGTTGTCTTCTGATGGCATCTCACCCTACGTAGAATATGGCGGATTCCTCTCTTCCCATACCCCATCCTGCCACCAATGCACAGGTACACACACATGTATACACACGCACACACACACACACACACACACACACACACACACTTCAAAGGGAAGCCCTAATATTTTCGAGAGGTAAAAGTTACTAGATGCAAAGCATTGTTAAGTTCGTCAAAAAACTTCTGGTGGACAGGACAATGCATTGACCCTTTTTTTCTTCACTTTCAGTAGGGAGGGGCTTAAAACCACCAACATAACCTTCTCTGCTCCCAAAGGATACTCAAGACCGTTTTGTTCGACTTTCCTTAACACATGAAAGTGTTTCAGCAAATCTATCCCTAACCTGCTATACTGAGCAATCCTTCAAATTATGACCAAGAGCTTCTGCTACCCATCCTTCTTCAGGAGGACACATGTGATATCATAGAATCCCTTCAATGGGAAGGTACCTACTCCTACCACCCAACCATGCTTTCTTTGGGAAAAGCAATATAGGGAAAAAGAGGTAGAGAATATGGCCTGGAGGCTTCTTGTGCCTGTGTTTTTCCCTGGCAACCAACATCACCCGTTCGGGTCACATATAGCTCATGTCTAGGGGTATTCAGTCACCACCCCTCTCCCAGAGCCACGTTTAGAAGATACAGGTGAGAGATAGCCTCTGCTAGTCACACTCATGATCCCAGGTGGCCTCTGTGCCCAAATGACAACTTAAATTCTTTGTCATTTCTCTAAGACGTTACCAAACCTCCCTCTCTTGCCTCGGTCCTCACAGTGACCTCGTGGCGTGGTGAGGAAAGTAGGGCTGGAGGGAGCTCAGCCAAGGAACTTGCCCAACACCGCGAGGATGAAACGCTGGGAGAATTGGAACCGGTAGAGCTGAGACTCCAAATCTGACCTTGCCCTTCCCGGCCCAGAGCTTCTCCCCACGCCCTGCACCTGACTCAGGTAAGCGCGTGTGGCCTCTGTCATGATAAGTTTTGCCAGGAGACGCCACATCCTCTCTCGTGTGGGGCTGGAGCAGGGGCTGGCCCCACTTGGCACCCAGGAATGCAGAGAAAATTAAAAATGCACCTCCTAAACAAGTGAGAAAAGCACAGTGCGCCAAAGGAAGGCTGGGATTTGAAGATGCCCAGCCCCCAAAAGAGAGGAATATGTCTGAGCCAAGGGCGAGAGGTGCTGCTTGGCAGTTATCTAGGGCACACCAGATCGCTGCCGAGGGCACCCGCGCTCCTAAACCACTGCACTAGGTGTTAAATGAAGCAATTAAAGATGAAGGGGACATTTTAATTACCAGGCTTGGCTGGCTCGGAAGGGGCCCGAGTTTCAAGTGAGTGTGAAGGACTCAATTATGCTGAACGCGAGCAAGTCACATGGCATCATGGGGCTGATTTTCCGGGAGCCTGAGGTGGAGGAAAAGGGATTCCAAAGAATAAAACAAAGGAGAGAAGCTAAGTCACATGACAAAAATATTCCTAAGACAGCAGGAAAATGCAAGAGATCCATAACATCCTGAAGTGAAAGATCCACCCTGCCTCTCAAGGGACAACAGGCAAATTAGTACCATTAACAATTTTAGAAATTCCCTCCTCTCTTCCCTCTTAATGGATATACGATTTTTTTTTCAGCTTCAAATAGCTCATGAACTTTTTACCTTTCCATCTTTCCCAAACCAGAGTTTCTGCTTTCTTTCTCATCACCCGCCACCCGAAGACAGACATCACAGCAATTCTGGACCTAGTCAGTCCTTTCTGGAAACTTCCAAGCAAGGTTCACACGGAGATACCCTGGGAGAAAGGAGAAAGACTGACTGGTGTTTGGGGGGTGGGGGGCTGGGCACCATACATCAGTTTTCATTGTTTGGAAATACTTCCTTAATAATGACGGTTGAAACTCCAATTTGTGCAGAATGACAGTATTTTCTTTCCCCTTCCTCTCTTTCTAGTCTGCTTTAATATAAATCGGAACCGAGAAAGCAAACGCGGAGTGGCTGCTTCTTACGCCCGTGAGAAATGTTTCTAGAAAACCTCACAATTGCCCAAAGTTAAGGCTACCACTATTTTAGGTACCATAAAACGCTGCACGTCTGGGAGCAGATCTGGTTTCAGACGCAGTGGCAGCTAAGCTCACCCACTGGTCACTACTATTGACCAGCTTTGCAGCACGTGTATTGGACTCATGTAAGGTTATTTGTCAGTTCCAGACTTGAAACCGGAACCTAAATATCAGGACTTCCACACCTAGTACTTGCCTCAGGGGATGTCACATGCTATCTTTGGGGGTCTGCTTCATTTCAAGAAAAAAATAAACGCATGGTTCAATTAACCTTGGCTGGATTTCTCATAGTGCTTCATTGCGACTCCTAGGTTGACATTTTGTGGCTCCACAGAACCTCTTCGCCCAACCCTGAAAATGTCTAGAAATGTAGGTAAAAGTTACGAATGTACTCGCCCTCCCACCTCCCTGTTGTCACAGAGGCCAGCCCGAATCACTGCTCACCAGGAGGATGCCTGCTCTTTCTGGGTGGCGGAGAGAAAGGGCGACAGCCCCCTCGGATGGGAGACTTACCTCCCTGCCCAGCCCCGGGGAAAGTCTCTTTGTGGGCTGGAAGTCACAGCATCATGGGGAATGAGTTGACAGCTGAATAGAAAAGGAGACAATAGTTGCTTAAGAAGAGCAGGCTGG
Organism: Lynx canadensis; assembly: GCF_007474595.2. NCBI lineage: Eukaryota > Metazoa > Chordata > Mammalia > Carnivora > Felidae > Lynx > Lynx canadensis. Next base: position 34,336,096 of record NC_044319.2, read on the forward strand.
CCCCTGAGAAAGAGGCTCGGTCGCTAATGAGTGGAACCACCCCTGTGTTGCAGGCTGAGAGAAGCATGGGGTCCTTTCAGCGAAGATGCATGGTCTCCGATTCCCACAGCCAAGACCCGTTTGCCAAAGTCTGTGTCCCAGAATCACGACCTGAGAAAGGTCTTCCATAAGTCAAAAAGTCCATCCGTCTGCTCTCGTGAAGTTAAGTATCCTCTGAACAAAAGCATGTATGCATACGATTGGGGGGGGGGGCGGTGGGAGGTGGCACCTCCCTAAAACTCCCAGGGGACAACTCTGTCCCCACCCTCTCATCCACTCAGCCCCAGCCTCACCTCATAAGGACAGCAACGCATGCATGAAGTTGTCACCACTGGCCTATGCAGTCCCCCTCATGCCTCTTTCCCTCCTTGCCCACACGTTTTGCCCTCACATCAGTTTGCACCGAACAGTCCTCCCACACACCCTGAAATAGCTCAGAAAGTTCCGTCTCTGCTTCGACAGATGGGGAAACCAAGGCACAAAGCATAACTGAGCAAGGGACCCAAGGGACTGGCGAACTCTTGCTCCCGTCCTACCCAAGACTTCCAATGTCACTTCTCCACCAGGCAGAATGGATGTTCCCTTTCTCTTTCTCCCTGTAATTAAATCAGGCTGTCACCGCTTCAGGAAAAACAACATTTGTTTAGGGAGGAAAGGGGGACGCGCTGTGTGGCGCTGCCTTCCCTTTGAGCCGCCCTGACAGAAACAGCACTGGGCCCTGTGTGCCTGCCGGCTCCCCTTTGTAGTAGACTCCATTCATCATTGCCTTTTGGGGCGGCTAAGTGGAGGGCTGGAAAGAGAAACAAAAAATGACACAGGCTTCCAAAAAGACAGTGGCGGTTTTCTCTCCGTGTTTTCTTTTCCTTTTCATTTAAAAGTCCAAAATGTAAAGTGCAGGGCTCAATCAGAGGGCTAGTGCTTTCCATTTCAAAGGTCCTTTAATCTGAGGAGACAATTCGCAAACGTCTCTTCTCCAGGCGTCCCCTTCGCCATCCCATTAAAAATACACCGCCGCTGCCTTCCGCTGAGTACCAGCCGTGGGGATGGTGTGTGCAAATTCATCCCACCAGCTCCGTGTGCACACCTGCTATCCTCCCCGTCTGCAAGTAAGACATCCTCCTTCTGAAACGTATGTTTCGGGTCTACCCTGTTTTAGCAAAGCCCAAGACACGAAGCACTTAGCAAAAAGGCCAATTGTCCCCATTTCAAAAGATTTGGGGGAAAAACAGAGAGAGAGAGAGAGAGAGAGTGTGTGTGTGTGTGCGCGTGCTGCTACAGGCAATGCGCACCGGGAGTTGAGAAGCCTGGGTTCAACTCATTCATCCATTAATGCATGAGTGTGTGTTTGTTCTCCTCTAAACGAGCACGTACTATGTCCCAGGTCCTCTGCTAAGGATCGAGGTTAAAAGGTGAATAAAACACAGATCTCCCTCAAGCATTCCAGGCCTGGTTCAGCCAGTGATCAGCTATGTCCTTGAGTTAGTTGCTCAAGCAATGTGGGTCTCAGATCTCCCTTTTGAAGAAGGAAAATAATAGCTGGCTTCCCTCGAGCTTGCAGAGCGAGAAGGTAGTAAACCTGTGCCTTTAAGTGTTTCTTTACAGATCATTAAGTACTATGGGGAATGGAGGGTCATAGGAATAATGGAATTTTTGAGCTAGAAGGAACCAGAGAAATCAACTAGTCTAACCTTTTCATATAAGACGGGAGACAGAGAACTAAAATGTTAGGCGCCTCTGTCTGTTGAAAGTCTATCCAAAATGAAAACAAAACATCTTTGAAATAATAATGGAAGGGTTAGGTTAGGGAATTTATACCAATTCTTTCTGGAAGGGGGCAGCTCTCAGGAATAGCAATCAGGAAAACCGGGTTCTAGTCTTGGAGTTTTCACTAGCCAGCTAAGTCCGTGGATGAATGATTCAATATCTCTTGAGTCCCAGTTCTGTCACCTGTAAAATGAGAATTACAAATGATAAAAACACGATGTAACGGGGAAACAATGGGCTTTGGGGTCCTACAGATCTGGGTTTGAGTTCCGCCTCTGCCATACGGTAGCCATGTGACCTTGAATACATTACGTGAAAGTGACTCCCTGAGCCTTGGCTTCCTCTTCCATAAAGTGGGCATGAGCCCCCCACCCTGATGGGGCTATTAGGATTAAATATGGTGAAGCATATAAAGCACTTTGAACACGGTGAGTACTTTTAATGAATGTTAATTCCCTCTTTTCCTCGATAACCTCTTCTAGCATTAAAATTCTTTGACTATGAAACGTCTCCGGAAATGTGATCTCATATAAGTATATTGGCTTTACTACTTTCTCACCCTACAAGGTAGGGCGGAGCCAGACGCTTTTCTTCTAACAGATGCTGGAATGGGGATCCGAAAATGTGACAGCTCACTCAAGGTCACAGCAGGTTGGCCACAGAAATGGGAATTGAACCTGGCTTCCCTACTTCTAGCTTGGAGGCATTTCTCAGAACAGCCACCTGTTGGTAAAGGAGTCTCCTTCCTTCCCATTGGCCCCCTTACAAGGAAGTCAAATGGCTCATAGGAACAGTAAATAGGAGAGAGAGAAAAAACTCATATGTGTGCCCCTGTTACTTCATTTAATCGTCTCAAAGCCCCACGGGTAGGAAGTATCCCCATTTTATAGATGAGGATGTGGAGGAACAAAGGGGTAAAGGAATTTGCCCGAGGTGCCCAAGACTGGTGAGTGATGAAGCCAGGATTCATCCAGATATAAAGTGTTCTTACCGCACATCACACAGCCTTGGGGTCATCAGCAGGGCGCATGCGCTCAGGGTAAATCTCAGCAGACATCTTTGTTTTTTTTTTTTTTTTTTTTTTTTTTTTTTTTTAACGTTTTATTTATTTTTGAGACAGAGAGAGACAGAGCATGAACGGGGGAGGGGCAGAGAGAGGGGGAGACACAGAATGGAAGCAGGCTCCAGGCTCTGAGCTATCAGCCCAGAGCCTGACGCGGGGCTCGAACTCCCGGACCGCGAGATCGTGACCTGGCTGAAGTCGGACGCTTAACCGACTGCGCCACCCAGGCGCCCCTCAGCAGAGATCTTTGTATCACTCGGTCTCTAAAGTCGCACAAGGAATCTTTCCTTCTACTCCACAATCTCATTCATTGTCTTTGAAATGAAGCCCCAAGAAAGTATTTTCCAGCCTGAAATTTACTTTTAACTTTCCCCTACACACTTGCCCGGAGCCAAAGAGAAAGGTCAAAGGGATCGGGAGCTCCTGGGGGCAATAGTGAACACTTCTGACCATCCCTGGTGGGATCGTCATACACCTGGTGATTTCATAGACGTCAAAGAAGGGACTTAGGAGACCCAGGACCTGGGAACGTGTGGCATGCTTTAAGGCTAAAGCCAGCCGCTGATGATAAATGAAAAAAGACTTTTCAAACAGAATGAATGTAAATAAGAAAAGAAGCCCCTGGTTAGGGAAGTTATTCTAGCAAGTGGCTATATAAATGTCTTTATATTGTTATTTCCAATATTAGTTTGTTGTTCCTCCATGAAAGCTGATTTATTTGAAATGTTATTACTAGAAACACCCTAATCTTTTGGTAATAATTCATATACTGGAAGATTACAGTTTTGGAAGGCAGCCCAGCGCTGTCTGGAATCCTATTTATGGATTAAAGGATTTGAACAGCATTGCAAGCAAGATCTCTAAAGAGTAGGATAATGTAAACCTGGTTCCATATAAAATGCTTTACCCCAGCTATAGTAACCCCATTAAAGTCAGATTGTTAGAGGACACTGGGTACGAGGACTTTCATTACACTAAACCAGGATATCACTGCCCCTGAAGAGCAGGGATTTTCAAGCCCAATTGCCCCTTGTTTTGACCGACTATGCCTAACTTCCCGTTTCCCCTTTCTCCTAGGACACCCCAATCTCACATGATAGGTCTGGACTCCTTGAAAGGGCATATCGAGGTGAAGGAAGAAAAAAGGTGATTTGTCACAGGAAAGGCAGTCATGAAGCTAATGCGGTTTATCCGCAGGCCTAAGAAAATGCACACCACGTGCTTTTTGTTCTTGGAAATCTTCAAGTTAAGATTGATCCCACTCCGCCAAAAGGGCTCGTTTAGTAAGCAGTCTGGGTCTTGATGCTGGAAGAACCCAGAGAAGATTAACTGAATCTGACAAGAGCAGGCAAGAATCATTGTTGACCATCGCGAGGGCAAAGCCCTAACCAGACCCAGATGAGCTACCGAGACAAAGGAGCCCTGGGCTGCTCTTTTCCCTTCGAGGGCCCTGACACGCTGACAAGTGGTAGGAGGCCCCGGGAGCGGCACACGGGGTCCCCTGGCTCCACTATTTATCGGCTGCATTGCCATGAGCTGATCATTTAACCTCTTTGAACCTTAGCTTCTTCATTTTTAAAGACATAACATCTACTTGCAAGGCTGTTACGAGAATGTTACGAGGTCATACGTGACAAATGCCCGACCCGCGGAGGGTGATAAAGGAATGCCAGCCTCACCCACGACTATTATCAAACAATGGGCACCCTGCAGAAGGATGGTTGCCGGTTTCGAAATCCAAAGACTCTTAATTGTGTGCTTCACTCCTCTATCACAAACTCCTATAAGGGGGCCAAACCAAAAGTGCTATCGGAACTGGCTGGGGCTCAACAGAAGGCGAGAGAGTGGAAGGGAAGCCCGAAAAAGGATAGACCAATGTCACATTCCCCTTCAGCAGACACTGCCTATTAACATAGAGTCATCAAGCATCTCGTGACCATCATCTGCCACATAAATAATGGATAATAATTCTAATTATACCACCATCTAAAACTTGACTTAAGAAGTCCTTTTTTTTTTTTTTTTTAAACTTGACTTATTTCGGTCACCTCAACCAGATCTTATTTTATTGTATGACTTCTAGGCTCTGCGGGATTCAGATTCAGGATTCAGGATTCAGATCCGTGTTCTGACTTTAGACACCGTACAGGAGGGGGAATTTCTCCTCGGGCGCTTTGTGGAAAATGCGAGCATCGCAGTGCAGTCGGAGGCTCTGCAGAATCACAGAGCAATATTTATAGAGAGGTAGACTTTGGACCATCTCTATCAGAATCATTGGAGGAAGGGGATCCTTTTTTGTTTTTTTAATTTTTTTAACGTTTATTTATTTTTGAGACAGAGAGAGACAGAGCATGAACGGGGGAGGGGCAGAGAGAGAGGGAGACACAGAATCGGAAGCAGGCTCCAGGCTCTGAGCCATCAGCCCAGAGCCCGACGCGGGGCTCGAACTCACAAACCGTGAGATCGTGACCTGAGCTGAAGTCTGACGCTTAACCGACTGAGCCATCCAGGCGCCCCGGGGATCCTTTTTTAAAATGCAAGTTTCTGGCTTCTACTCCAGAACCATTAAGTCAGAATATCTGAGCACGGACCTTAGGAATCTGCACTTTTAACAAGTTCCCCCAGAGAGCTTTCTGTACACGAAACGTTGAGAATGGAGATTCCCTAGGGATTCCTGGAGCAGAGCCGGTGGGCGCCAGTGTCCTTCAGGGCTTCTAGGGAGCAGGGTGATAAAGGACATTTGGATTGTGTTTTAGTGTTTACAAAACACAAACATGATCACGTACTAAAGAGTGGGCATACGAACAAAACAAATCTATCCATAATGCAAACTATGGATATTGATAAACAATACAGTACACCTCATCGACCCAGCACCGTCAGAGACAAGGCTGTTCTACATAAATACATTTGCTAGAAAAACTGGGATTTAACTGTTTGAATGCCCGACATTTGAGACAATTAATAATAGCAATGTTTTTTTAATGAATTCCACAGACCTCTGCCTTCACAAACCAAGGATCCCAAAGGTAATTGAACATTATATTGATTCCGGGTCACGCTAGGAGACTGTGCTTTTGCACGAAGCCTAGGGAAGCAGTGATGTGTAGTTCACTGATGAATAGTGATGCGCTCTGAGCTCCACTTGTGTAAAACACTCTTTGTCCTGACATTTGACAGCCCCAACCTTGAAGCATTTTGCTTGCCATCTATGGTTTTTCTGACTTCTCTTTGAGTTGGCTATCAAATGTCACTTCCTGCCAATAGAACACAAAGCACCCCCCCACACACACACACACAACACCCTTTCTGAGATACCACTTCTATTCTGAGGTAGGAGAATATTGAGAAAGTCTTATAATGATAAGTGTGATGAGAGGAAATCAGTGTTCGGGAAGTTGAAGAGGGTCTGTATCCAACCTTTCACTAAGCGAAGTTAATGGTTTCATAGCTCTGAGGCTCTCGGGCCTGAGTGCCTGCTCTCCAGGAAGATCATGTCCAAGGACTTGGGGTCACCTATATATTTACTGCCAGAGCATGGTGGGAAGGGACTTAGACAAATAGGATCACGCAGAAAGAGAATATTTAATATTTCCAGGTAAATTGGTGAGAATTCTTTCTGTTACTGTCACAGAAACAACTTAGATCAGTTTCAGAACGGGGGGGGGATTTATTAGCTCACAAAAGCAGCAGGTGTCTCTCTATACATAGCTCTTGTCGCTACTTCTGTGTTTGTTGACAATGCTCTTTTCCAGTGCAGATCAGATCATCCTATCTTAGAACCCAAAGGAAAGAGATACCTCTTGCTTTCCCACTTTGATACAGCAGACAAGTTCTCTGACTAAACCAAATTAGGTCATACTTCACCCTTTATAACAATAGCTTATGGAATGACAAATGGTTAGGTCCAGATCATGTGCAAATTTCTGTGGTCAGGGGTACCCGATGCTATGATTGACAGCCCATCACAATCATAGGATTGGTGTGAGGCAGGGCCCCACCCCACCCCCGGAAATGGAAATTGTATTTTGGCAAAAGTAAAAGGGTGAGATGCTACAGAAATCAAGCAAGAGATACCTACTATGGAGAAGCAATGGCCCATGGCCTTGCTAATGAGAGTGCCATAGAAAAGCAAATGAGGATAAGAATTTGTGGCCCTCCACCCACAGGGTTTAGATCAGGGAGAGAGAGAGCAGCAGAAATGTCAGTGTCCATAATGCTGAACCACCTCTCCCTATGGAATCCCCAGAAGGAGAATTCTAGCAAACAGAAAACTTTTATTTCAGTGATTCTGCATCAGCCAAGGAAACCAGGTTATGCTGTGGTAACCATCAACCTGTAAATCTTAGCAGCTTTACATACGAAGCCTTATTTCTCAATCCCAGTACGTGTCCGGTACAGTTTCCCAGGGGGGCTCTGCTCATCATTGTTCTCACTCTGAGACAAAACAGCCACCATCTGAGAGCGGTGAGTCACATCTCAGCTCTAGGAGCTTCTGTTTGATGTTATCCTTCCACTTCTGTTTAGGCGGGTAAGTATAATCCTACCACAAATCTGGGAAATATTAACGGGCCACACTAATGACTACCAAAGACTGTGGATTCCCCAGCTTCAAAAGGAAGGAAAACAGAGAGGGGAAAGAATGATTCCCTACCAAACTCCACCTAGGGGACACAGCACTTTGGGTTCACCCCTACTCCTCTGCCCACCATGCTCACCATTGCCCCCGCCCATGGGAAACAAAGGGCTCTGCTGTTGTGATGGTTAGGAGAGAAGGAGCAGAATCTACCAAATTTCTGTTGGAAAACTTAGGGAGTGCAAGAGAGAATGGAGATACATATATGAAATTAGGGAGGGGGCTGGGGAAGGGCTCTAAATCTCTAAACAGGTTTATTTGGGGGAGACTGCAGAGGTGATATCTATCCAATAAATGACTGCCTGTGAAACCCAGTGAAATATCATATATAGTACTAAGAGGAAAACTTCCCAAACTAGGAGAGAAGAAAGAAAGAAAGAAAGAAAGAAAGAAAGAAAGAAAGAAGATGGAAAGAAGAAAGAAGAAAGAAAGAAAGAAAGAAAGAAAGAAAGAAAGAAAGAAAGAAAGAATTGGCCTAGGTCAAACATTTATCATCCAGCATTTGCTAAGAATCTACCCTATTGATCAAATACTGAGTTGAAAAGATGACTATCACAAAGTCCTTGCCTCAAAAATCTAATTTATTGTAGGCAAACAAGCAAGCAAAGAGAAAACATTAAAAAAGCAGGAAGATACTGCTATGTCAGAAGCAAGTTAAGAGGTTATAGGCACCCCAGGAATAAGCACTTGATCTGAAATATGATCCATGCCAATCAACTATGGATGGCATTTGAATGGAGGGAATCTCTGAATTTGCCCTAAAAGACAAGTAGGAGGTAGCCACATAAGGAAAAGCAGTTTCAGGGAGAATATTCCAGGGAAGAGGAGACACGTTTGAAAGGATTCCCAAGTAAGGAAGGCATGGGTGCTATAAGTAGGTCAGTATGGGATTATGATGAGGAGGATGGTAAGAGGTGAGATGGGAAATAACAGTCTATAAAGTGTTTTCTTTTGGCTTGCAAAAGACTTCGTATTTCATCCTGAAGCGAGTGAAGGGAATTGTAAGCAGGGAGCCGGCATGGTCAGAGTCACATTTTAGAACAGTCAGTGTGTCCAAAGTATGAAGAGTGAACTGAAGAAGGGCAAGACTGGAGGCAGGGGTGGGGAGTAGCCAGAGGGCTCTTAGTAATCCAAGCAAAAAAAATATTGAAGGCATAAAGTGAATCTGCGGGGGCTGAGGGAGAGGTGGGCATCAAAACATCCCAGCCCCGGGGCGCCTGGGTGGCGCAGTCGGTTAAGCGTCCGACTTCAGCCAGGTCACGATCTCGCGGTCCGTGAGTTCGAGCCCCGCGTCGGGCTCTGGGCGGATGGCTCGGAGCCTGGAGCCTGTTTCCGATTCTGTGTCGCCCTCTCTCTCTCTGCCCCTCCCCCGTTCATGCTCTGTCTCTCTCTGTCCCAAAAATAAATAAACGTTGAAAAAAAAAAATTTAAAAAAACATCCCAGCCCCAATTAGTTAGTTCAAGAAAGAAGGTATTTGGCAAGGGAGGAAGATGGGACCCAATGTTCATCAGACCAGAGTGGAGATACCATCTTACTTATTTTCTTCCTTGGTCCATGCTACTCAAACAGGCTCACTGAGGATCATGCCACTGACAGGGGAAAGTTGATGAGTGATCATGTACCCTGCACCCTATCAACCTCATCCCCCTAGAAGTCAGTTGTATGGCGTTGAAAGGGTCAATCAGCATCACCCAGAGGTACTTCAAGTAAACGATAGGGATGAACAACTTATGTGGTCAAAAATATCCAGAAGAATCAGTGGACTGTGCCCACAATAGGCTCTGATACTGAGAGGGTAGGACTTTTAGGGGCATCTTTCTCTCTGTCCCCACAGAGCTTACGAATTATTTCACGGAACACGGCCATGGGTCTACATGTTCGTAGAAGACGATGTACAGATAGAGTTATGGCACCATTTTACCAACCATAGCCTGCAAACAATGATATTTGTCGTCTTATACACTGTACTACAATGAAGAGAATGCTCAACCCTGCCTTCTTTCCAAGTCATCCTGAACTCAGCCCGTTAATGAGCCCAGAGCAACATCCATGAGGAGGAGCTCACACCGGAGGGCCATGGTCACTGCAAGAGTTGCCCAAATCCCACTAGGAGCAAGATGGCTACATATGTTCTCCTTCCTCCTGGGATGGAAAGGGAGCTCAGCTGGTCTGAGGTAGCAAACCTACCTAAACCAACTGAACTTATTATACTGGGCCAGAGGAAAAAGGAAAACAGCCGTACTACTGGAAAGGGGAGAAAAGTGGGACCTTCAAGGAAAGTACATTCATCTGGACATAGAGCCCTTATTTTCAACTCCCTGTTTGTTTGGTTTTGGTTTTTGTTTTCAATTTGCGAAAAACAACACCGAAGGGTGGGATATGAGACACACAGTCGGTTCTAATAAAATCTAAAGTCTCAACATCCTTTTTTTCCACTTTCCCAGTGTATACTTGTATTTCAGAAAGAGGTCTACGCTGCTTTCGGAAGAGTCCCTCTGCCTTGTGAATAATTCAGCGACTTCTCAAGTCCCCAGTGACTGGCCACGAGCTCAAGTTCTCAGTGGAGAGCACAGGCGTCTGAGAGTAGATCATTGTGAGTTTCCAACAACGCTCAAGTTCTTGCCAGTCAGCCAAGCTGCCTGTTACACCTACCCCAGGCCCACCCTGCTCCACCCCTGTGTGGTGTCACTTTGAAATCCTATATGATCAGGCAGGGCCCCTTTGCTACACCATTTTCTTTCCTTTTGAAGAAGACGGGCAAGCACGGGGCAAGAATGGCAACTCTAAACCATGCAAGCCATTCTTCTGCTCAGAACAAATTTTTCGTCTCATCACCTGTTTTAGGGGAAACAGCTAAAAGTACATGGAGGCTTGTTTTGTGTGGATCTTAAACATACCGCTCTGCATGGTCCCAATGTTGCAGTGTGGCCTTTGGCCTGTGCTTGGCATGTAGAGCAAGGGCAAGGATTGCCCAACTGGGCACTTGGATCTGGTCTCACAGAAGGAAGGGTTTGAGTGTCTTACCCGGACTGATTTGAAGTACGTCCCTACAAGTCCCCTCTGCTTCCAGCCCTGGTCCAAACTATCTCCCCAGTAAGTTCCCAATGATGTCCCAATTCCCTCCATAATAGTAGCATTTTTTTGAATAATCACACTGCTTTCCAATAGTCTTTTGCTAAAATGCGAACCAGCCTGATACAGATTTTGGCTTCAGATTTTCACCAGCCATCAGCCCCTCAGGTTTTTACCTAAGAAAAGCTGAGACATATGGAAGAGGACACAGAAGGTAGGGTTATTCAGGTACCGGGTGCCTAGCTGAGGAAAGATGGGATAGGACGGGTCTTATTTTACAACGTCAAAGGAGCATTAATAGAAAACATAGGTAGGCAAATAAAGGTAAACAACAGCTCCTATATCCCTCGCTTAGCCATTTGTTCAAGGCCAGTCTTGACCATAGGCTCAGCCTCCACTGGATTTTAGGTGCTGGAGAAATTTCGAGAGAAATGCAGGGCAAATGTTTGTTCTCAAGTACAGTTGAATCATCTTTCTTCCTAACAAAGTAGAATGTGAAGTGGTGTTTTTATATCAATGTATCAATGTAGAAACATCTCTGTTTTTTACGAGGACGTATCAGCAGTTCTGTCAGAATTTCAGTAAACGTTAGTTTGTGGGCACTTTGATTTTATCTTCTCTGCCTGCACATCTACCTACCCCCAACTGGGGAAAAAAAAAAAAGCTTTTCTGTCTAGTCATTAATGATGTATACACAGTCACTTAAGAGAACTGGAGGAATCATTCTTCAAGGAAGCGTTGTTGTTTTTTTTTATTCTTTGTAAAACAAATAATTGCCTCCAAGTGTACATGTCATTTAAGGTATTTTCTACATCGTACCTTCCAGTACCCTTGGTAGAGAAGTAAGATTTCAGGAGAATGTTGCAGTTTTGACTGAATTTAAGGGAGTGTGTTTAATTGGGAGGTAGGGAAGAAGAGCCTCTTAGAAAGGGAGAGTGCTAAGCTTTGGAACACATTACCAAGAACAATTTGGGGGACTCCTTCTGCAGAGATGAGCTGACATAGGATGGTCAAGGCTGCAGCCCAGCCCAAAGAGAGGGGGCGCTGTCACACCTGACCCCAGGAGCTCTCTTCCAAGGCTCAAGTGCCATAATCCTAAATCCTGGTCCTTCCCCCTCGGGATCCTTCGATAAAGCAGAACATCGTGTCCATTCGGTCCTCCCGACGTGCTGAGAAATCTAATGAGATAAAAGCCCAGGTTGGCGTAAGAAGTAAATCAGAGGAGTCCGTCTCCACAAATTCTGAACAGGGCCCATCTTGATAAATAAAGTGTGACAGTCATAACAAACAAACCAAAAAGCAGATAAAGGATGAGGGCCCTCAGCATTAATGCTGGAAAACCTTTGGCGATAAATAAGTAATATTATAATAAAAGATATTGTAATACGTTGTCATTTGTAGGGAGAAATGTAATATAGTCTGGGGAGGAAGATAGATGGCTCAGGTTGTTTCTCTGACAGTGGAAGTAATAGCTATTGAATGTTATGTTTAGCATATCATAAAATCAGCGTTAGCAGGCAAGAAAGCCCTCCAGCCTTCCTGAAGTCCACATGCAGGCTTTTGACACCAGCAAGAAAAAGGCCTGGAAGGAAGCTCACCTGGGATGGATGGCCTCAATCCAAACCAAATCGGAAGAGACAGAGCTTCCCTTTGGCCCTCAGCCTGGAGTGGAGATGAACTTGAGGGTGACTGGAGAATATCTTTCTTCAGCCCCCTCTTTACTTGCCATCCTCAAGGGGCTCCTGGCGGTTGTAGGAGCCGAGCTATAAAACTTGAATTTATGGAGCAGGGGAAACTCTTTTGAGGATGATGATGGCCAATTGTCTTTTCACATTGGGTAGTCAAGGACTAATTCAGGTTTCCTTTAGAGGTGCAGAAAATCCTCCCTCTTCTCACTCCCCAAAATCATCATTGCCGTCATCATCATCATCATCATCTGCCCATGGCTGTCTTACATTGTCTGAAACGCCCCCATTATTTATTGTGTAAGTTCTATCCCACCCCACCCCCAAAGGAGAAGAGTGAGCCATGCGGATCTGAGAAACAATAGAGCCTGACCTCCCCGTACCTACTGACTTGAGCTGTGCAGCCTTGCTTGCTGTAGGGACAGGAAGGTCAGTAGGCAGAAATAATTCAACCAAGTGCTCACACAGGAGCGGGTCTTCACTTGTGCCAAATGCATGCAAAAAGACCACTATTTTATTTATTTTATTTTTAGTGTATTATTTGCCAGGAGAGTCCACTGACAAAACGTCCTGGGCAAAATGTCATTTTCAAAGATACAAAAAAAATTTTTTTTAATAATGGACCAAAGCCAAGAGAAGTTTACCCACATCCAAATGGAATGTTTTATGCTGAGGCAGACTGTGAGAAGGACCTGAGAAATGATTGGGAAAGGTCTCAACCTCTGCTTCCTAGGAACTGTAACAGTGGGACTGGAATTCGAGCACTGCTAACTTGGGGCTCTGCAGCCTGGAATAGGGACGTTGGACTCTCATGCAAAGGGGCTCAGAAGAATGGAAGAGGATGACTGGAGGGAAAGTTATTTCCTGAAAGGACCCCACTTGCCACAAAGCTTTCTCCCTTTCGGTCTGATCCTCAAGATGGAAATGCCATAGAAACCTCTGGCTCTCTCCCTCTCCCTCCACCATCGATCTCAGAGATATACAGACATCCTTTGCTCCCAAAGGATACTAGGAATGACCACCTGTCCCTGTGGTTATATAGATAAAGAAAAAATGTCTTCCAAAAGGAGTTCTGGGTAGAGTTGCCGAGCAGGAGGTGAGTGGGTGCTTGGGGAAGGATCCACTGACCAATGGAGGCAGGCTGACCACTCCTCTCCTTCCTTGGGTCCTCGTTCATTAATCTTATAAAGAATAGAGATAGACATTGAGAATCTTCTCTGCAGAGGGTTCTGTGTTAGGTGTTTTGTGGACTATATAGGCAACTCCTTTCCTGCTCTCAAGGAAGTAAAGAGCTACACTCGCTTGAAAATAAGCACACGAGCAGGCGGTATAGCTTTGTTTTCCCACAAGATCAGAGAACTTAGCTCTGTTGCCCATGGCCAGTTTCCATTCAATGTAATGAACAGGCACCGGAAAGGCAGCTTGGAATAGTGGTTAAGAACATGAGCTTTGACAGCATCCGGGTGGCTCAGTCAGTTGAGCGTCCGACTTTGGCTCAGGCCATGATCTCACAGTTCGTGAGTTCAAGCCCCACATTGAGCTCACTGCTGTCAGCTTGGATCCCCTAACTAAAGAGTGTGAGCTTTGACATCTTAGGTACTTGACTCTGCATCCTACTTTGACTACATACCGTCCTGTGATTCTTAGCAAGTTCTCTTAAGTTCTCTGAGCACTTGATTTCAATACATAAAAAATAGACAACCATTGTTACTACTTCATGGAATAATTTAATGAGTTAATGGATGCAAAGCATTGAGCACAGCATATAGTAAATGCTCAACAAATGTTCACCGAAAGGAAGTTGAAGATGTGTCAGATGCTAGGCTTGAAGCTGGCTACCCGGATGGCTAATGTGTTGGTCTCCAGGAGGTTAGAGTCTAATAACTCAGAGTCAAATAACTGTAGCAAGATGGCAAAAACACATACTGAGCGGCCTATTTTTGTTAAAATGTTAGAAATGAAATAACTTCCTTTTTCAGGTTTTTCCTTTAGGAAGATTTTTGAGACTGGGAGATTTAATCTTTCAAGTGTACAAATGAGGTCATTGGATTTCATGAAAGGTCCCCAGATAGAGAAGCAGAGCCTACGGTTCTAAACCATCCCACCCCAGTTGCACCTAAGGCTAAGTATACGACTTGTGGAGGTTAATTATTTAATTGATAAAAATATTTATTAAGTGCCTGTGAGTCAGGCACCACGGTGGGTGCTGGCCAAAGCGCAGTTATGACATAATTGTTAGTGTTCACCAATATCCATGCTCTCCTTTGCTTCCTAGGCACACAGTGGGGCTACATTTTCCTGTCTCCCCTGCAACTAGGTGAGATCATGTGACTTGAGTTCCAGCCAATGAGTTGGGAGCAGAAGCGAGGTGCTCCATTTTCAGGTCTGACTCCTAGAAACCTGCCACCAATGATCGCTTTCCCATTCCACATCCACCAGCCAAACTGGATGCTCTTCAGAGATGTAGCCACAGATGGACACTTGCATCCTTGAACCCTAGGCCCGTGTTGGGCTCTGAAATGAATAAGAAATAGACTTTGGTGCTAAGCCACTGAGATTTGGAGGTTTATCTGTTACAGCAATTAGGACTATTTTCCATATTAATCCAGCAATGCACAAGATTAACTTGTCCCTGGCCTTGTGGAACGGACAGACTCTTAAAAACGAAAAATTAAATAAGTAATTATAATGGACGATCATGAACGTTAGGGCAGTGAAAAGACAGAGAAATGAGACCAGGAAGTAGGATGACCTAAGCTAATCCAGGAGTTAGAGAAATCCTGTCAGAAGAGGCACCATTTACAGTGAGACTTGAAAGGCGGTATATTCATCAGTTAGGGCTGTCATAACAAAGTACCACTCCCTGGGTAGCTTACACAACAGAAATTTCTTTCTTTATAGTTCTTGAGCTAGAAGTCCCAACCAGGGTGTTAGTATGGTTGGTTTAATTCTGAGGTCTCTCTCCTGGGCTTGCAGACGGCCGCCTCCTTTCTGCATCCTCACCTGATCTTTTCTTCCATGTGTATATACGTCTGTGTCCTAGTCCCCTCTTTTTATAAGGACACCAGTCATATTGGATTAGGGCCCGCCTGTATGACCTCATTTTACCAGAATTATCTCTTTAAAGACCCTGTCTCCAAATATGGTCATATTTTGAGGTTCTGGGGGTTAGGACTTGAACATTAGAACTTGGGGGCTATACTACACAGCCCGTAACAGATGGGTAAGAGTTGGCCAGGTGAAGGATTAGGGTGACTTCAGGTTCTCTATCTGGTCCCACGATGAGAGATGTCACAGGAAAGAAGAATGAGAAAGAGGTTCAAATTTCTAAAGGGCAAGGTGCTAAAGCTATTCAAGGGATGCTTCACATCACAACCTGGCAGCGGCCTTTTGATTGCAGATTTAGAACTTAAGATATTAAAAATAAAATTATGGACGGTAGGAATTAGCAGCATACCATGACTCTCTGGAAATGGAAGAAGATTGACTACAGCTGTGGTTAGTGGTCCCGGAGCCTGCATGGAGCTACTGTGCTTTCTAACAAATCCCAAGAGGGTCTTTCAAAGTAAAGATTGGACCCAGAAGTCAGATCACAAGAACGATAGCTACCTGGCCATGTGCAGAGACTGAAGATCAATGGGTGAAAAATCAATCTGAATAAATGATCTATTAATACATACAACAGGTTCCCAGCAATTAATCTCCAGGAGGATGACAGCCCGCCAGTTACAGTGAACTGCTGATGGTGATTGACATAATGGGATCGTCTGCAGCTGCCAGGCTGCTGAGTTAGTGATATTCACATTTATTTCCTGCTTGGATGGAGTGGTTTCTGGGACAGCGCTGGAGTTTGGGACTGAAAACATACTGCTCAGGAAGCCAAAATTGCACCTTCCAAAGAAGGTGTACATGAGCATACCCAGGACCAATGTCCAGTCTACTAGCAGAAAAGAGAGGAGCCTTCTTCTCTCCCAAGTGACTAGCTACACCTTTGCAATATGGAACTTGGTAGAGAAATTTAGAGAGACCTGCTTGGGGGGTACCTGGCTGACACAGTGAGAGGAGCATGCAACTCTTGATCTTGAGGTTGTGAGTTTGCGCCCCACTTTAGGTGTAGAGATTACTTTAAAATAAAATATTAAAAAAAAATAGAGACCTGCTTAGAAACCAGGAAAATTACCACATGTTTGACAGCTGCCATTGTGAAAGGAGAGAACTGCATATCCATGAGACATAGGTACTTTAAAGTATTATTTTTTTCCTTTAGTTCTTCAGAAGAATACAATGAGACAACCTTGTGCTCCCAAAATACATAACTCCACACTTTCGGTCTTCTAAATCTAGAATTTTTAAAAAAAATTTTTTGGTGTTTATTTATTATTGAGAGACAGAGAGAGACAGAGCATGAGCATGGGAGGGGCAGAGAGAGGGGAGACACAGAATCCGAAGCAGGCTCCAGGCTCCGAGCTGTCAGCACAGAGCCCGACGCGGGGCTCGAACCCACAAACCGCGAGATCATGACCTGAGCTGAAGTTGGACACCTGACCGACTGAGCCACCCAGGCGCCCCTAAATCTAGAATTTTTAATGTCTGCCCAGTAAATCCCAATTCAATCTTCAAAGTCCATCTTATCACCTCATAACCTCCTCTAAAAGATCTTTTCCAGATACTTCATGCTACTCCCAAAACCTATCCCAAATCCACCCACCTTTCTCCATGTCTACACCCACCACCTTAGTCCAAGTTACCATTATCTCCACCAGTACTCTTTCGAGATCCTCCTACCTGCTCTCCATTTTACAGCCTTACCCTCTACATTCTGATCTCCATACCACAGCCTGAATGACGCGTTTCAAATATATATCCATGCATATTACTCTAATTGAACTCAGAGCAAAACTCAGGCTAACGCTTACCGTGGCCCACGTGGCCCTACACGAGCTGGCTCCTATCCCTTTATCTCTTGCCAGGCTCTCCTGAGCTCCTGCTGCACCAAGACGGGGTCAGATCTGTCCATTCCATGGAGCCTTACATTTGCTGTCCTACCTCTCAATAACCCTCTTATCCCCACCCCCACAGATCAGACCTTCCCATAATTGGTTCTCCATCGCTTATAATTCAGCTCCTCAAGGAGGTCTGTTTAGACCAACCCACAAGTAGTAGCTCCCACTCTCCCACCCCCCAGTCACTATCACACCATCCTGTTTATACACATCACAGCACTCATCATTCTCTGGAATTCACACGTCATATACACACACATACATTATATAGAAATATACTATATGCTTTTCAGTTGTTCATTACGTGTATTTCCTCACCGGAAGGTATGCGCTGTAAATATAGAAAGCTGAGGGGTGGCTCAGTTGGCGATGCGTCCAACTCTTGATCTCGATTCGGGTCTCAATCTCAGGGTCGTGAGTCCAAGCCCTGTGTTGGGATCTGTGCTGGATGTGAAGCCTACCGAAAATAAATAAATAAATAAATAAATAAATAAACAAACAAACAAACAAACAAACAAAAAGGCTGGAAAGCTTAATGAGAGGGCTGCGAGAAAGCAAAGTGAGGCACAGTGGAGCTTGCTCTTCCTTTAAAGGAAAGAAGCCACTCTTGGTTCTGGTATTATTTGCACCCCCTAGCTTGCAGGAGAGTACAACGCATGTAGCAAATGTTTAAGTATTTGCAGAATAAATGAATGAACGGCGTAATCAATCGTTCACTCCTTTGAACTTCCATAGTATCCTATTCCCATCTCTATAAAGACATTCACCACGTTGTAGAGTAGGCATCTGTCAGAATCTCTTTCTCTCATCC
Source organism: Lynx canadensis (assembly GCF_007474595.2). Classification (NCBI taxonomy): domain Eukaryota; kingdom Metazoa; phylum Chordata; class Mammalia; order Carnivora; family Felidae; genus Lynx; species Lynx canadensis. Next base: position 34,354,170 of record NC_044319.2, read on the forward strand.
TTGATGAGGAGCTCCCGAAACAGAGGATCACGCATCGTGAAATGACGTGAGCTAAAGCAGAGAATGCTGTATTCTCTGTGTAGTCTGTGCTTCTCAGACTTTCACGGGTGCACGAATCGCCTAGGGAATCTTGTTCCAATGCAGTTTCTGATTCATATCGGAATCAGAGGGGGGGACTCAAGAGTCTGCATTTCTAGCAGGCTTCTAAAGGAAGTCAATGCTGCTGGTACTTGGCATACTTTGAGTCAAAAGGCATCCAGTGAGTGGATGCTCTAAAACATTGGTTTTCTCTCCCCTTTGTATCTGCTACAGAGCCTTTCATGGTATCTGGATATAAAATACATGTGAAGTGAGTGTACATATAAAATACATGTGAAGATGCCCATGACCTGGCATCGTGGGGGTGATGGGCAGAACCAAGGGAGGAGGGCCCTTCTGCCTTCCTTCCAAGAAGCTTGAAAACCACGGACTGCACTGGCTTCAGCCTCCGTTCCAGATTAGCTCAGAAACAGTTCCCCTTGAGAGGATAGGACCTTAATTCACAGCCCGTCTGACAGAGCTGGAGTTTGTCGGGACTCTTCACACAGAAGCACGCGCCGTGCGCATGGACCACGGAATCTGCTCAAGAAGAATCCGTGTCTGACTAGCAGGTAGCTGAGCCCGAAGAACGGCCCAGGAGACAGACGTGCACTGTTTCCCCAGCAGCGACATGGGAGAGAATATGGAACACACAGAAGAAGCGTATGTTGCCAGAAACCTGACCCAACTTGGAAACTTTTTCCAAACTCTTGCCTTTCATCATTTTTTCCACCCGTGTGGGTCCTGAAAACCAGGGGGTGTTGCCTGGGTCCTTCCAATCAGTCATTTCGGGTGGCTTGGGGCCAAGCTCGCAGGGGAGGCTCGGGAGCTAACCAGGTTCCAGACTCCCAAGAATGGTACAGTCCCCTGTTTCCCAGACAACTCTAGGCACTTAGGAAATCTGAAAGATCCAAAGCATTGGCTTTAAAGAGAGGGTTCACCAGCTGTTTTGCACCTTTGCTGTGAGCAGAAGGGAAAGACAAGTGCAAGGTGTCCAAGGTACATCTCGGTCAGATAGGCAGACACACTTTCCGGCCGTGAATACGGTCAGATCTGGAAGTGCAAGCTCCTTCTCAGCAGCTCTGACCGACAGCTTGCTACCGGGTATGTGGTCCAGAAACAGCCGCGGCACCTGCAACAGTGTTGAAAGAAAATGCAGGATCCCGGGCAGCCCTCCCACACCCAACTGGGCCTCGGACTGGGGTAATGCTACAATCGTGGCCAAGGGCAAGGAGATGGACTGATGAGGAACCAACTTCCCTGGGATTTTCTGGCTAAAACCCTATCTCCCGCCGCCCCGATGACGGCTCCCGGATTATTGTGAGCAGAACCGGCATTCCCGCCTTATCCCAAGGACGTAGCAGAATTTAATCCTCAGGCACAGAAACCAGCCGAGTGAGATAAGCTCAGATTTTCTCCATGAGTGGAAAATAGAACCAAGGGTGGCTTCTCTCCTTTTGGGAAAGAGCAGGACCCATTGTGTCCTGCCTTGTTTTCTTACAGCCACCTCACTCAGCTCTGTGTTCCCTACACCGTCCTTCTTCTTCCTCCTCCTTCCTCGACTCGGGAAAGTCGCTGGCAAAGAAACCTGGCTGATCAGGGCGAAGGGTCTCTGTGCCTCTGAAGGTTTGCTCAAGTGGCTCAGACCAGGAGGGAGTCCTCTCTGTCTCTGCCTCTCCAGATGGCTTTTAGATTCTGATACATCCATGCCATGCACCCACCCCCTTCCCCCCCTTCCCCTCCTCCCCACTGCCCTTCAGACTGAGGCTTTGCCACAGCTCTGGGCGGCCGTGGGCACACTCTTCTGTCCCTGTGAGTGCTCACCTTCCCGACCACTCTCTGATTTTAACCCCTCTCTTGCCTGGCTGAACACCACGCCTCCTCTCCTCAGGGAACCAGAAATGGCAGATGGCAGCTTGGTATTTGAGACATCTTCACAGGTGACTGAGCATGCCCCAATCTGGAAACAGTCCCACTGGCCGCCTCTTTGTGGACTGAAAATATGTACCCCTAGAGGCTATGTGGTGTAATAAGAACCTATCTGGCTGGAGTTCAAACCCCAGCACTGCTATTTAAAATTTGTGTGACCTTGAGGGGTGCCTGGGTGGCTCAGTCGGTTAAGCGACCGACTTCGGCTCAGGTCATGATCTCACGGTTGGTGGGTTCGAGCCCCGCTCGGGGTTCGGGCCCTGTGTTGACGGCTCAGAGCCTGGAGCCTGTTTTGGATTCTGTGTCTCGCCCTCTCTTGCTGCCCCTCCCCTGCTCGTGCTCTGTCTCTCTCTCTCTCTGTCTCCCAAAAATAATAAAGAAAAATGTTCCTCTTTTTTTTTTTTAATTTTAAAATTTGCGTGACCTTGAGCAACCATTGGATGTAATTTTTTTCCTTTAGAATCCCCAGCTTGGAGCTGGGGATAATAATACCCACCTCCTAGCATGGTACCTGGCCTATACTTCATTGGTCTTTTAAGGCTTCCTCTCCTTCCACGAAATCTCTCTTGGTTGACGGGGCCCTGGGTACCAGATTATTTGTCTATCACTGATTCTGGGTGTATAGACTAGCTGTCACATCCTGTACCCTTCACTCCTTTATTCCAAAGACAAGTGGTCAGAACATCCCAGGGGCTCCTAGAACTGTCCTGTCCTTGTCTATATAAAATAATTCTGGATATGTTAACCCTTCACAGATGAAAGAATTCACTGTTGCCACTGTCAGAAGCTTTGGGACAGCAAGGACTCCTGGGAGCCCAGGAGACACATCTACCTGTCTGTGTCCAGGTGCTTCACTCAGGTGGCCTCATCCTGTGTTCAAGTGTTAGCCACTCACCAATGTCTTCATTGCTATAAAAAAATTTTAACAGATCAAGATTTCATTCATATTCTACAATTAACAAAAAATAATTATTGTGGCCTTTCAATTAAAGATTGATTTGGGGGAAAAAAATGAAAATCATAAGAATAGTTATGGGGCGCCTGGGTGGCTCAGTCGGTGAACTGGCCGACTTCGGCTCAGGTCATGATCTCGCAGTCCGTGAGTTCAAGCCCCGCGTCGGGCTCTGGGCTGACGGCTCAGAGCCTGGAGCCTGCTTCGGATTCTGTGTCTCCCTCTCTCTCTGCCCCTCCCCCGTTCATGCTCTGTCTCTCTCTGTCTCAAAAATAAATAACGTTTAAAAAAATTAAAAAATAAAAAGAATAGTTATATAACAGTTTCTCTCCCCAGGGAGGTTTTGACTTGATGCTCTCAGGAGATGTGAACCCAACATAATAGTTTTATTAGCTCTTATTAAAGCTTTGATTCATGTACTTCAAAGCAGTAGCCGTTCTCCTCATTTGAAGTGTAAGAATCTTCTCTGGCATCTGGGCTGCTTGGAGCCACGGCTGTTTTCTGTAGGTCTCAGAGCTGAGACCCTAGAAGAAACAGAAGTTTCTGACTACCGCAATCTCCCCTAAACCTATTTTCCTCTTCTTGCTCTGTTCCCACAGCGTTACAGGAGGCAGAGGGGAGGCAATGTGAACAGAGGCTTCCATAATCAGGCCCATGCACCATTTAGGGATTAGCAAAGGTGGCCTGGCCCAGAAACCAGATCATAGTCCTGGAGTCGGAAGTAATCATGAAGATCCCTTGGCCCACCCACCCACTCTGTACAAGAATCTTCTCAGAAGCGTCCGGCTCCTCAGGTGGTCAGCTAACCTCTGCTCCTAAACCTGTCAGTAATTAAAAGCTGGCCAACTCAGAGGTCAGCATTATCTGCATATAGACACCACTAGAACTATTTTTTTAATCTATCGTGTCACTATCCACTTCCCTCTCACCATTCATAGGCCCCAGTTCTGCCCTCTGGAACACTGCAGAATAATCCAATCCATCTTCCCTATGAGACTCTCTCACATGTCTAAACCCAACTGTTATTATTTTCCAAATGTTCTCTTCCTAAATGCATCGCCAACTTTCTCAATCAATCTTCTGGTGACAAGATGTCCAGACACTGTTTAGAGTGCTCTGGTTCCCATTCTTCTATTTGTTAGTGTCCTTCCCAAGCATGGAGCCCACCCAGAACTGACCACAATGCTCTAAGAGACCTCTAACTAGGAGAGAGGAGAACAGCTCGCTCTGTAGATCAATCCTTCTCATTATTTATATATAGATAAATGACATAGTAGATAAAGCTTATGTATGTGTGTCTATATATTTTTATATATTGTATATTTACATAACTATAAATTACAGGGGCCCCTGGGTGGCGCAGTTGGTTGGGCATCGAACTTCGGCTCAGGTCATGATCTCGCGGTTCATGAGTTTGAGCCCCGTGCCAGGCTCTGTGCTCACAGCTCAGAGCCTGGATCCTGCTTCGTATTCTGTGTGCGTGTGTCTCTCTCTCTGCCCTGCCCCCACCCCCGCCCTGCTTGCACTCTGTCTGTCTGTCTCTCTCTCTCTCTCAAAAATAAATAAACATTTAAAATAAATAAATAAAAATTATATATATGAAGCCTGGTAAAGTCAATGGTTGGCTAAACTCCACCCAGATATTTCTTAAATGAATGATACTCAAACCCGTTCATCTTCATTCCCTATTTGTGAAATCAAGCTTGCTTTCCAACCTAAAACCTAGACTCCACTTGTATCTTTGTTAAATTCATCTTGTTAGTTTCAATCCATCCAGATATCAAGATCTTTGGAAACTTGTTCATGTCATTTGTCATATTAGCTGACCTCTGCTTCGTGTCATCACAGATTCGATAAGCACATGCTCAGTGTTTCATCCGCATCGCTGATAAATAGTCAGAACATGACAGGGGTAGGCGAAGCCCTTTAAGGTGCTACCTGGAGACCTCCCTCCCTATGGCTATCATTCCAGAGATCGACTCTCTTTTGAATGGTGTTGATATATCAGCTGCAAATCCGCACACAGCCTGTATTTTCTAGGTCATCCCGGATGCTATCAGGAGAAATTCTGTTACCAGCCTTACTATATTCTTATTTTCCATGTCTCTGCTACCCACCCTACCATCATCATGCCCGGCTGCCAGTCTAATAAAGATGTCAAAAAAGGAACTAAGGTTACTTGGCATGACGTGCTTTTAGGAAATCGTGGATGCTTCGAGTGATCACCTCTTTATTTCTCCTGTGATCACAGACCATCTGCTTAATAACATGCGCTAGCATTTTTCCAAGAGTGAGCAACAGATCACTTGCCTCTAGCGTTATAATTCACATTTTCCCCTTTGTGAAACTGAGGACAGCGTTTTCCTATTAATCCAATTCCTCAGACGATAGTATCAACGCTGCTTAAGACTATATAGCTGTACATTAAATCCAGAGTCTAAAGAATTAAAGGATCTGCATTTTTTTTTCAACGTTTATTTATTTTTGGGACAGAGAGAGACAGAGCATGAACGGGGGAGGGGCAGAGAGAGAGGGAGACACAGAAACGGAAACAGGCTCCAGGCTCTGAGCCATCAGCCCAGAGCCTGACGCGGGGCTCGAACTCACGGACCGCGAGATCGTGACCTGGCTGAAGTCGGACGTTTAACCGACTGCGCCACCCAGGCGCCCCAAGGATCTGCATTTTTAAAAACATATTTCGAAGCCAGAGAGAGAAGCGGAGCCCAAGACTCAAAGAATTCTCCTGAACACCTTGAGGGTTTACCATCTAGGCCTGACTAGCTGTTGGAAGATCGAACATAAAGCTGGGCTCTTGTTTTCCTCTCATCTATAAAATGATGGGATCTATTCTAAGTTTCAGTGAGTTAAGAGGTTAGCTGTCAAGGGTGACCAGACAGGTGGCTGGATTTACGTATAAGGATCGGATTCCCCTCCCCCATCTTTTGGAGGGTTTAAATAGCAATGAAGTGTTTATATGTCTTCTGAACACAAGCATGCACACGCAAATACACACACACACACACACACACACACACACACACACACACACCAGCATCCACAATCATTAGTTGTTTTTCTTCCTGGTATGTGCATTTAATGAGAATAAAATCTGCTGGTTTAACATTATCTCTACTTTATAATGAATCTGCTTTAGGAACAGCTTGTTACAGCATCATCTGTCAAGAATGTATTACTAATGCCTTTTAAGACATTCTTGTAATATGTTACTAGAGAATAGCACTGGGTCTAGATAACATTTATTAAATATTAGAAACATTGTCAAATAACTTCTCACACAAGTAAGGTTTGAGGGGTTTGTGTGCATTAACATACATGTATATTTTTCAAGAGAATAATGAAATCCAATGTGAACAGAAATATTTGTGATAGTCTGTCAAATCCAACATCCCCAATTTATGTTCTCTGAGACATTCCAGGGAAAATCTATTTATCCAAACAGAACTGCAGTAAGCAAAACACAGGGAGGCCAGAAGGGAACACCACACACACGCACGCACACACACACGCACGCACACACACACACACACACACACACGCACACACACACTCAGCAGCACCAAAAGGCGGCTGCCAGAGAGAAGATTAAGGAATAAACTGTAAAATTTTGTCCAAAGGGCTGGGAAGAACCTTCTGTAGCCCATTACAAAGAGGACTGGGATGTCTATTTTATCTTTACTTCCTTAGATCTAGGTGGAAAGATCGCACCACGATTCTCCATCCTCGTGGCTGATAAGAATCACTTAGGGAGCATGTCTAAATTACACATACCTTAGGGGCGCCTGGGTGGCTCAGTCGGTTAAGCGTCCGACTTCAGCCAGGTCACGATCTCGCGGTCCGTGAGTTCGAGCCCCGCGTCGGGCTCTGGGCGGATGGCCCGGAGCCTGGAGCCTGTTTCCGATTCTGTGTCTCCCTCTCTCTCTGCCCCTCCCCCGTTCATGCTCTGTCTCTCTCTGTCCCAAAAATAAATAAACGTTGAAAAAAAAATTAAAAAAAAAATTAAATAAATAAATAAATTACACATACCTTAGACCTACCTTCCTGGTGGCACTTAATTCCTAAGCATGCTAATTTTGAAAACTCTCTGATGCAAACCTCCAGTGGATCCATAGGAATCCTGAATCCCTTTGCCATAGCTGCTGCTGCCTTTGATAAATACCCAAGGAATATTTAATGCACAGAAACACTTCATTGCATTGAAATTCAGGATGATAGAGTGGTTGAGTATATAAGCCCTAAAGCCAAACTCCTTAGGTTCAACTACTGTCTCAACTACCTTCAAGCATCTCTGTACATCCATTTCCTCTGCTGTGAAAAAAGGCTGCTAAAAGCATTTCTGTGGAGAGCACATGAGCTAATACACACAAAGGACTGACTCTTAGTTTACGGTGAGCATTCAAAAGTGACAGTTATCTTAGGCCAACGTACTCTTCATTTCCAGGATCTGGGTTGGCACACGTAGCTGCACTTTCTGGTGAAACTATGGCCAGCTTGACCATGCACTGCCTTGTATTGGATTCTCACCCTGTCCCTGTCTCGGTGCCTTTTGACCGCCATCTTGCTTCACTCAGATTGTCTCTTCCACCTACACCCGATGAAGCATTTGCCATAAATGTTGCCTCGAGTTCCATTTTCCAGGGAACTACACAAAGATTCTGGGATTACAAGGAATAACCAGATAAAATGGCAAAGAATGTTATTATGCTTTTTTCATTGAAAGCATAAATGCCCCTAGTTGGAATCTGACCCATTTTCAAAGCTGATGAACTCCAATGGTCTGCTTTGGACTTGAGGGTTAAAGTAGGTGCTGATCTAGAGAATAATCCCCACTCCCATCCTCCTTCACCCACATTCCCAATGAAAACTGCCAGAGGAAAAGTTACGTTCAAATTCAAGAAGGCTTTTTCCCTGATGACAGCCCTGAAGGTGACTAGTGGGAACGAGGTTGGATTCAGGGAAGACCCAAGGACCTTAGAAGCCTTCCCTGTGGGACAAATCTACTGAGGAAGAGTTTAAGAGTCTCCATAATTGGAAGACGGACTTCAATCCCCAGGAGGAACTCCGAAGATCATACGATCCAAGGTCCATTTAGGAGAAAGAGAGAGCCTATGGAAAACTGAGTCTTTGCCTAGCTCAACCTCTTGATCCAATGTCTCATTAAGCGGATTCTTTCTACCGCCAACTCAATGCAGAGCAAAGCTATTTGCACGGGTTCTGCCTACATTCCTGAAACTGGCTCAGGAACTGGAGTGCTCTAAACTCAAAAGCAGGACTGTTCACCCAATGAACCTTCCTCCCTGAGACAGAGATGGAGAGGAACCGGGGCTGACTTTCAGATAAAGTTTGTACTGTGAAATCACTGGACCCTATAGAGAATGGCTCTATAACCCAATTATTCTTCTAAGCATATTCGTGGTAAAATGCTAAGTGTGAGGGACTCCAAGAGAAATCACAAGGAAGGGCTGTGGTTCCCAGAGTTAGCTCTCTAAGGTTAAAGTCTCGGCCTTCTGGGTGGTAGCAGGAGAAAGCAAACACCAGTAGCAAGAATCATTTCTTTCCGCCTCCTCAGTCTGCCCCTGGCAGTGATCTCACCACCTCTTCATGCATGTCCTAGACCCGCTTACCGTGTTCTTGCCCACAGGGAAGGGCAGGAAGGGCCAAGGATTGCCTCAGAGACCGAAGCCCTGGTGGCACTACGCATCAATGTCCACACTCTTCCTTCCTCGTCCCATCTCTGAGCTTTAGCATATCCACCGGTTTCTAACATTTTGCCTGAAATCTGAAAATTTCTCTTTCCTGGACCTTTGGTATCTTTTCCATCTGATGGCATTTGGCCCTCAGCTTACCTTGCTGCCATCTTTTATCAGGTATGACCTGACTTTGGCTGACCCCCCCCGATCTGACAGCCTTCCCCTGTCAAGTATCAGCGACTGAATTTCAGGTCCAACTTCATACTCCCCAGACTTTCTCTACAGACAGACACACGCACGCACACACACACACACACACACACACACACACCCTCCAGAATGATAAATGACTCATTTTGTGACAGAGTTTTAAGAGACACAAAAAAACGTCTATTTCTGCTCAGGAGCTTCTAAGCTCGAGCTGTTATCTATCCCCATCATGGCAGAGAGTCTAAATGAATCACAGAGACAGCCCCGTTGTACTCAGTGCAGCTCAGCACGTAAGTTCCTTTGGTGAGTGAAGACCCAAGCAATGCGCCACGACCCTGCCGATGTCAAGCTGATTTACGCGCAGCTCCTCTACCCCGGTCCCCAAACATCAGGAGCCCAGAAGCCCCATTTTGCCATTGATAATAAAGGGAGAGAGAAGTGACCGCTGCACGGTGGGTGAACGTGGGAAGTATCCTCAGCCTCCATCTGGGCCATTCTCTCTCCCTGCCTGTGCGTCAGGCCGACCACCGCTGTGGCTGGCTTCTCACCGAGGAGGCAAAAAGTTATTCCCAGGGCCACCAAATTCACATTACTTAAGCAAGATCGAACTGTTTAAAATTTCAGTGTTGTCCGCCAAAAAAATAATAATAGGAAGTTGTGTGGAGCAGAATGTGCTGACAGCAGTAATGTTTCGGTAATAATTCATGTGTAGGAGATGATGCTCTGGAAGTCAGCCCAGCAGGCTAATGTAGATTGGGGATGCTCTCCGACTGATGGCCAAACGATTGATTGGCATCTCTGCTCCATCATGAAATCAGCTCACAAATGAAGTGGATGGGGTTCCAGAGGGAGGGAAACTTAAGAGGAACAAGGGAATGAAGGAGGGGACGAACGGGGAGGTTTGGGTAGGGAGACCAAAGGAACACTGTCGAATTCAGTTTCCAACCTAAGCCAACTCCCTAATTTTCTGTTGTAATCTAAAAAAAAAAAAAAAAAAAAAAAAAAAAAGCAAATCATCTAATAAAGATGACATTTCCCTATTTATTCTGTTTTCCACTTGGAACCAGATCTCCCTCCCAAAGAAATTAGCTGCTCCTTTCCAATTGTTCTGCTAATAAGATCCATACAACCAATTAATTCTACTCTTGGTGCCCATAGAACAGAGTGGTTATTAACTGCCTCTGTCCTCCTTGGCAAATGGGCCATCAACTCTTGAGACCAATGAGTAATGCCTCTCTGTTTCCTTCCCCAGGCACGATTCCCCCTGCCATCCTGGTGGCTTTAGGGTCTCCTCTGCCCGTGAGTCAGAAAAGGAAAATTCAACTCCGAATTATGATCTACGGAACATACAAACATGCGGCACTTTCTGACCATATAACGCACCCCAAAGCAAAATGGACATAAATGTTTAAATTGTGGACATGAAGTTTCCTGCATTTCATGTGGATTATTCAACTATTTCCGAGTAGATATCCTCAGTATTTGGGGATTGAGAGGTAGGAACTGGAGAGAGAGAGAACCTCCAAAAGCCCTACCAAGTGCCAAGCGGTTGAAATGTGAGTAGGCCATTGTGCCGTGTGTTGTAAGTGCACAGATATACACTGGGTTTGAAGAGTGAGTGTGAAAAACGAATGCGAAATATCATGCCAATGATTAGTATCTTGATTACGCATTGAAATGATATTTGAGCAACATCGGGTCAAATAGAATATAAAATTAAAATTAATTTCACCTGTTTCTTTTGATTTTTTTTTAAAATATGGCCCAGGTTCAAGTCTCTACTTCCTCTAAGTGCCTTCAGCTCTTGGTCTGCTGGTATTCATCTAGGAAGCAGTATGGCAGGAAGACCTAGAAAACCAGGTCAGCTTGGATTTAAGCCCAGTCCTACCGTATATGATCTATGTCTTAGGTTAGTCGCTGTAGTCCTTAGTTTTCCATCTCGGAAAGGGATTGATAATAATTGATTTGCAAGGTTGCTACGAAGATTAAACAAAAGGATATATGCAAAGCAGTTATTACCATGCCGGGGATATAGTAGGTATTCAGTAAACTGAGATTGTTATTACCCTCTGTCAAAAGAAGTAGTTAAACAGATGATGGCTAATGGCTCTGTAAATCACTTACTGAATAATTGTGTGCCACTTACCCTGGGGTGGTCATTCTAAATCAAATTATGGATACAGAAGAAGCTTTTTAACAATTGCTGGCTAACTCTGTTGACGTGGTTTTCTGTGTGGACTTACAATATTCTCTGGGATTATTTTCGACCTTTTTGAATAGAGATATGAGACTATCCCAACGCAGATCAAGTTCCTTCTGCTCCCTGCTCTGTGTCTGGACCCTGTCACTTGTCATAGGGGGCCATCTGCATCCAATCCTGAAGATACGAATCTCCCACTAGCTGATCCATTGACCACATCACCCATGGAGTCCAGGGCTTGGAGTGTGCTAGGGAATTAGTGGTGAAGATTTCCGCCCTCGCCTCCCTACAAGAACTTAGCTGGCTGAACCTTCAGGGGCAACACTCAAAAGATTGATGGAAGTGGGCTGCCTGGGTGGCTTAGTTGGTTAAGTGTCCAACTCCAGCTTAGGTCACGATCTGGAGGTTCATGAGTTCGAGCCCTGCCTTGGGCTCTGTGCTGACAGCTTGGAACCCGGACCCTGCTTCAGATTCTGTGTCTCCCTCTTTCTCTCTCTGTCCTTCTCCCACCCAAACTCTGCCTGTCTCTCAAAAATAAACAAAAACATTAAAAAAATTTTTTTAAAAAAGGAAGAGATTGACGGAAGTAACTCTAGCCATATAAATAAAGCTAAACAGAGGGCTTTTTTTTTTTTTTTTTTTTTTTTACCCATTAACTTTTCATTAGCGTCTTTAACATTGTCTTCAGGACCTGATATAGTCTGGCCTGGGCCTGCCTCATCAGCTGTATTTTTTTTTTTTTTTAATGTTTATTTACTTTCGAGAGATAGAAACACAGAATGTGAGCAGGGAAGGGGCAGAGAGAGAGACATACACAGAGTTGGAAACAGGCTCCAGGCTCTGGGCTGTCAGCACAGAGCCCGACGTGGGGCTTGAACTCACGAGTGGTGAGATCATGACCTGAGCCGAAGTCGGACGCTCAACCGACTGAGCCACCCAGTTGCCCCTCATCAGCTGCATTTTCATACATGGTCCCCCCTCCTTCAGTCGACGCCAGGCAAGTTGGTCTTAATTCAGCCCTCCAACACACCAGGGTCTCTTCTGCCTCAGAGCCCTTGCATATGATGTCTCCTCTTCCCCTAGATTTTGCCTGACTCCTACTCATCCTTCAGGTCTCTGCTTTCATACCACTTCCACAAGGATGATTTTTCCTCATATTTTATTTTAATATCAACCTGATGTTTCCTTCCTGCCCTTTCTGGTGCTGATCACAATTTTACCCTTTTTTTCACCATCAGGATCACAGCTTTCTTATTTTTTGCTGCATCCCCAACACCTCACACACCACATGTATGCAACATTTATTGCATCAATGCGTAAATATATAAATAGACTCTGGCTGTTCAAAGTGGAATTCATTACTTACCTATCTTTCTACCACCCGTGTTTTCTGATTTCTTTCCCTTCCCACTCTAGACCCTCATATCGAGAGCTTCCTCTCTTTGGTGATTTTTCATCAAGCCCTACACTCGACCTGAGATTGAAATAGGTGAAGTATTTATTCTATGGCCTGATGATACAGCCAAAGGAAGAGTTACATAGGGTTCATCCATGTTCAAACATGCTGCAAATAATAATAACAACAGCTAATAATTTCGGTACTTGGGATGAGCCAGCCAATGTACAGTGAGTATGATACATATTACCTCGTGTGTCCTTCACGACAGTCCTACAGGATAGGGACTTTCATTGTCCTCATTTCACAGATGAACAAACTGAGACCTACATGAGGCAATTTATCGGAGACCATCCAGCAGTTCATTGCCAAGAGCAGACTGGAAACAAATGATGGGATTCCAACCCTCATGCACCTCATCTCTGGAGTTCACTATCGTTCTTAGCTTCAGAGACCAGCTTGGCCAGTTAAGTCTTTTCTGACCTAAACTCCACTCTGCTCCCCCCGCTCCCCACCCCCCCCCCCACCAATCCACCTAAAGTCTTTTCTTAAGGAGTAACACCTTGATGGCGATTTCCAAAAACAACTCCAAATTCAGGGAGAAGTTATGTTTTTCTCAATGCTCTGGTACAAAGATTGACCAGTCTCTCTCTGATTCCCACATCTATCATTTTCTTAACTAGACTGTAACTTTTAAAGAAAAAACAAAAAACAAAAAACGAGGCCACTGAGACTCCTGAAGTGAATGGAGAAGGAGAACAAACAATTATTTAACACCTTCCATGTATCAGCCATTCTTTAGTTCCACTTGTCATTCCATCCAGTTGCCCATTAGATGGTTACTAGTGTCCTCCAAATGTACAAGATGTTAATATACAAGATAATACAGAGCCTCAGAGAAATTAAATAATTTGCCCAAGATCACATAGCTCCTATGCAGTAGACTAAAAATGTCAAACCTGGTTTTTTTTTCATTCCAAAGGCATGCCTTTCCCTTCGTACATATTATGTCCATAACCCCAGATCTTTCCAGTCTGTCTAATAAGCCTCCTCACATCCTGTTTCTCAGTTTTCTGTTTCTTGTTCTTGTTCTTAAGTAGGTTCTCCCGTCAGACATTTTCTTCTGGACCCTGGGTTCTAGTTCCATCTCCCCACCCCTCACACACACACACAAACATATTGTGCCCCCCCTTTCCCTTCTGGAGCAATGGTTTGCCCAATATAAATTTATGTTTATGTGTATGTTTATTCGATTTACATTTGCAAAGCAACTACATTTGCATATCTCTTTTCCACAGCCACATTTCACAGAATGTTAACCAAGGCAAGAGTCCTGAGCTCAGGCTAAGGGAGCATTTTATTTGGGAGCCGGTCTTGTTCGAATGCAAATACATTGTCACATATCATCACATTAGCAGGAAGCAGACCCTCAGGGACTAGGACACACGACAGACCAGCTTTGATAGGATGAGGGGAAAACCTTACATAAGGCAGCTGACGGGTGAGGAGACAACACAGCTCCTGGAGGTGGAGGAGAGACGGAAACCCAAACAGCCCTGGGGACCCGAGGACACACTCCAAGACAGACGGCAGCAGCCGAGAGAGGCAGTGAGCACATTGTTTGAAAACATGAGTGAACTTCACATTTTTATTCAGTCTGGTCCTGAAAATACCATTACCATGAACTTACCTCTAGAGAATGAATGAAAGAGAATTGGAGAAAGATGTCGTCAGAACGGGATCCTTAGAGGAGATGCCATTGGTCACAGAAGACCTGGGTCACTGGCTGAATCTGACTAGACTGCATACACAGAGGATATCTATGAAACATCAAGCATCCAGAACAACAGACATACTTTCTTGGGTTTCTCACATCACATAGGCCTGGCATCTACCCTGGTGAGGCAAGCGCAAAAGAGGGCTCTGCTCATATTAGTAAGGGTTCTGGGAGCATCTACCTTATGGGGGTTGCACCCTCCAAGCAAATACTACCTTCTAAGATTTTTTTTCCTGGGAGACACTGCACCCTCCCTGCCATGGGTAAAGCCTGTGGGCTTTAAGTTATGAATAAGACAATCAACTTGACTTCTAAATGCCACGATTTCAGTGTAGGTCCAAGTGCTATGGCAACTGTGAGAGATTTTTAGAGATACAACTTGAAAATGCGGATTCGCTGTGTGAGCGTATGCAGCCCAGGCATGGATGCCTGGCTGCCCTTGGTAAAAGCCATAACTATTTCCACTTTCCAGCTCCACCAAAAGGACCCCTTGACCCTCTTGCTGGGACTGCTTGATGTGGACAGACACACTCCAGTCTGAGCCATTACTGTCCAAACTGTCGCCACCCCTGCAGAGTGGATGCTCTTTGTGTCCCCCTTTCACCTGTAGGTGCGGCCATCCCTACTGGGTGCCTGGGCTGCATATCTTCTCCCTTCTCTGCACATCTGCCTTTGCTTAAGCAGGAACACTGCTAACTCTGATACTACCCTCTTCCATCTCCCCCACCGCCTCCAGAAGTACAAACCCCCAGAACCTTGCCTCGGGTGGGCCATGTTTTGTATGTAGTTTGTGCTTCAAAGATTCTCTGAGGGATCAGAGCTGAAGTGAGTGTCCAGGAAAGAACATACAGCCTTTTCCCTCTCCTCCATCTTGATTCCCCCACTCCCTTTCTCCCAAGAACATGCCTCCCAAAATGGAATCGATATGGATATAGATGACAGATATAGATACCTATAGATATAGATGATATAGATAGATATAGATATAGATATACATATAGATATAGATATAGGTACTGATATAGATACAATGCAATACTATTCAACCATGAGAGAGAAGGAGATTCTGCCATTTGCAAGAACATGGATGGACCTTGAAGGCGTTATGCTCAGCGAAATAAGCCACACACACCAAGGCAAATACTGTATGCTCTCACACGTGAAATCTTAAAAAGTTGAACTATAGAGACAGAGCAAAATGGTAGTTACCAAGGCACGGGGGGCTGAGAGAAAAGGGGAGATGTTGGTCGAAGGGTACACGCTTCCGCTCAGGGGAGAAGCTCTGGGGATCCGATGCACCGCATTGTGATTATAGATAAAAATACTGTGCTACATACTTGAAAGTCGCAAAGAGAGTAGATCTTAAATATTCTCACCACAGAAAAGAAACGGTAATTATGTGATGTGATGGAGGTGTTAGCTAACACTACAGTGGTAATTGCATTGCAATATATAAGTGTATAAAATCAGCACTGTGTACACATTAAACTTACACAATGTTTTATGTCAATTAAATCTCAATAAATCTGGGGAAAAAACCCATTTGGACCAGGATCCTCATCTCAGGCTCTCTTCTAGGGAACACCCCTGGTGGCAATCGTCCCCCCACCCCACCCCAGACTGGACAAATTTGTTCTGGAGCCCTGGCCCGGGCAACACCCAAACTTTCTCCAACCCCACTCGGTCCTGCCTGCCCCCCACCCTCAGCGGAAGACTCTGTGTGCAGGGTGGGGGAGCCGTGCTCTGTCCCGGGCACAGACACCCACTGAAGACACAGGAGGAGGCTGGGTTTCCCTCTGCTCTCGTCAAGTCTGTGTCCTCTGCTGAAGAAGAGTCTGCCCTGGGGTTCACCTACAGAATTAGGAAGTGAGTTTTTGACCTGACTGAACCCCTCTGGCTGTTCCTTCTACCCTTAGAGGCAGGGAAGGTCCGCCAGGAAAACCCGAGTTCTCAAGTCTGCACGGGAGAGAGGCCAACCCCAGCTCCCCAGCTGAATCATTTGTACCCAACACTAAATAAAGTGTCCTGACATCTCTTTTAAAGATTCCTTCCTCGCCGGCAGCTGGGACGAGGGTGGCCATGCTCCTGTGAATGAATCGGTGACAAAAAACAGACTGTCAGAAAATTGGGAAAACAGGGACATGTCTATGGAGCTACTAGGTGCTCGGGAAGTAACACCCCTTGCTTCCTCTCTCTGGTTTAGAAGAAAGAAGGCTCCGAAAACGACTGAAGATCAAAATATCACCTCCATCTTTGAGAGGTTGCATCGAAAACAAGACCCTCCCCAACATGGCTTGCCAGCACTTAATCCCCGAAGTCTACAACTTACCTACCCCATTAGGAGGCCCATCAGAGCGGGAGAGAGGAGGAAGCATTACTCTATCTGTGGTTTGACTCTTCAATCATTATTACTAAATTTCCCTGGGGAGTAGGGAGTAGGGGGCGTTTGGTGCACAGGAGTAAGGGATGCTCAGCATCCTATGACAGCAGGGACACAGCCACACAGGAATGAACCACCCCACCCCCGATGACCGTAGCCGCCCCCCGGGGGAACCAGAAGTCCCCCTGTGTGAAGACACAAGGCAGGGAGCACGAGGCCGCCGCCACCCTCACCTACACACGTGGTCCGTCCCCTGTAGACCACACACAGCACAGTCAACCAGGGAGAGGCAGTTCCACAAGCTTGGAAACCCCAGGAGACACAGAGCCCTGTAGAGGAAGGCATTGTTCAGTGCACTTCATGGAGCGCCTAACTCCGGTCTCCATCGGACGTCAGGTGGCCTGCGGCCTTTCCTGAGAGAAGAACACAACCCAGAGGCAGCAGCTCAGGCCATTTGCGCTGAGAGTGGCTGCCCGCTACCTGGGAGTGCTCACCTCCCTTTCTTCCTTCCCTTTTCTCTCTCCCTTTTCCTGAGGACCGAGGTTCGTCTCCGTGAGGTTAACTGCTTGCCCGCCATTGTGCCCAAGACTCCCTCTGTCAGCTCCCTCTGCTTAAGGACCAAGGGTGTCAGAAGGTGAATTTCTACCAATGCTGCTTTCGCATACCTCCTCCCTTGTTTCTTTCCTGCTTTCCAAAAAGGCTAATGTTCCCTTGGCGTATGGCCTTTAGGGAGCTAGGGCTGGAAGCAAGTATTCCCAGAACCGTTGTTCAGTCATCGAATTCTGCACACATTACTGTGTCTGGCCACATTAACGGGGTTATAAATATGTCTGGGAGGAGTCTGAAGTTGAGAATTGACTACTCAAATAAACATGCTTATTATTGGAGCCCCGAGAGGGGCTGCAACGACGCGCAGAGAGCTCATGCGCATCATTGTCACCTTCATTTCCTAATCTTACCTACTTTCATTTCATATCACATGAAAAATGGATGGGGAGCAACCTCCTGTTTTTGATGAGTTTCCTCTTTTTTATTTTTTTAAGTGTATTTACTTTTGACAGAGAGAGAGAGAAAAAGAGAGAGCACGAGTTGGGGAGAGGCAGAGAGAGAGGGAGACACAGAATCGGAAGCCGGCTCCGGGCTCCGAGCCGTCAGCCCGGAGCCCGACGCGGGGCTCGAACTCACAGACCGCGAGATCAGGACCCGAGACGAAGTCGGGCGCTCAACCGACTGAGCCACCCAGGCGCCCCGTGATGCGTTTCCTCTTTAAATATTCTTCCCCCCACCTGCTGCTTCCATGAGAGTGACACCAGCGTGTCAGAACCACTCCCACCAGGCCAGGCCAGCCACAGAGATGAAACCGACGTCGGTGGCCCAGGAGACACGGCAGGCCTTGGCCCTCCGCGGACATCAGGAATGAGCGGGCGCTCAGGAAGTCAGCCAACAGGCCTAGGAAAGCTGCCCGTGCACAGCCTTTCCCGGCATCTCAGTGATTGAGTGAGATGCTGGCAGAGGAAAGTTTGTAGATAAAAGGAACTATGGAAGCCCATTGGTTTTGTATTTATTTACATGACTGGTTTAGAAAGTCTTTCTGAAATGGTCCTCTATATCAGGCTCTTGGGTTTGGTAATATATGCATTTCATACTACCAGACACTTGGTTTTGTCCTGGAAATTTTAGCCAAACATTTTAAGATCGTTGGTTACTCCAGACAAGGTTGTGCAAATATTTCATCAAAAGGCCTAATAATAATCACAGTGACCCCTAACTACTATTGACCATTTAAGATGTGCCTGGCAGTATCTGGAGCTCTTTAGAGAAACTGATTCATTTAACCCTTGCAGGACAATGTCCACCGTGCAGATGAGGAAATGGAGGCAACAGATCAGAAAAGTAGGGTACTAACGAGTGACAGGCAAAGATTCCAACCAGGGCAGACAGGCTCTGGAGCCCTAACACTTAGCCAGGTTACTGTGCTATTTCTCGTTTAAGGCCATAAACAAGCTTAGTGTACCAACAGAATCAAATAATGTTAGGGCCCTTTTAAAATATCTAGTCCAATTGTCTATCCCAAATGCCTATCTTAATGGATAAGTAACATCTATGCATAAATCCAGAAAGGTGTAGGGAGGCCAATGAACTGCGGAGTGTGAGAGCCGCCTAAATTGTTTTTGTAAAACGCTTTACTTTAAATAAAAATGCCCCGAGGCTGAATTCTGCCAGCTGGCTGCCAATATGGGAACCCTGGTTCTAGTCCAAAATTTTGCACACAGTACAACTGCAGCCCAGAGAGGGAAAGTGGTTTGCACAAGGTCACACATCAATAGTGACAGAAGTAAGGCTAGAAGGCAAGACTCGCGGTCTAGCACCTTTCTGCCTGCATTACACCAAAATCGTTCTCGACCCCTACTTCCCTATCCCTTTCCCTCCCCCTTACTGCCCGGCTCTCTTATGCACAAGCAGCAAGGCTTTTATTCTATTTGCAAAGTAAATAGAGCTGAGATACAGATTACTCTCAAGCATCGAAGCTTTTATCCAATATAAACAGAATCAGGGTAACTTGTTCCCGCTCACTCCTTTCTCGCACATACCACGGGCTC
The DNA here is from genome assembly GCF_007474595.2 of Lynx canadensis. Lineage (NCBI taxonomy): Eukaryota > Metazoa > Chordata > Mammalia > Carnivora > Felidae > Lynx > Lynx canadensis. The sequence continues at coordinate 34,373,400 of NC_044319.2, forward strand.
CACGCCAGCCCTTGCCCGATTAAGCAGAAGGCAGACACAACTCAGGTATCCTGGCCAGACCGGGGAACACTGTACACATCCAGTGCAAGCAGGGAGATGCACTTAGAATTTCCTTCTTCCTTCTCCTTTCCCGCTGATTCTCCAGGGGGGGAATGAAACCTGGATTGTCACATCATGGAGGAGTCAGCTGTGGACCGCGGGTCCGTGGGGAGATCTGGGTTCTCCCACGGCCTCCTTGAGTCTCAACTAACTTATCCACAGTGATGCAAGGATTAAATGGTTTCATAGAGAATAAAGATCTGAAATATGGTGTATTATCAAAGTCTCTATTCTCTGCTTCTGAGAGTTCCTAAACTAGCGTGCGCACACACACACACACACACACACACGGCTTCATGTATTCATACCTATGGAAAATAATACACGTGGTTGGGAAGTTACAGGTTTCTAACAACAGAGCTGTCATTGTCCAAGAGACTATTTTTTAGAACTAACTCATCCTGAGAAGGATATTAGGGGCTCTGGCAAATCCAGTGTAACTTTAACAGTAGCAAATCGTCATTTGCTGAGGGTGAATTGATTTGATCTTTGGTAACAGCCAAAAGCCCATCTGAGCTCTGGTGGATAAAGTTGGAACACAAGACCGTTCGAGTCTTTGTTATGGGGAGACAGGGTGGCGGCACCGAAAAGGACTCGGGACTCTGTGGCTGAAGATCAGGGTTTATCCTCCACTCAGATACTTCCCAGACCTATGACTGAAGGAGATCCACAGCTTCTCTCAATCTCAGTTTCCTCATCTGTGAAACGAAAATGGTAGCTAGGCCTTCCGAGAATATTTATGAAGATCAGATGATAACATACGCGAGAGGGTTCTCTACGCCATAAAGCCCAAATGACAATTTTAAACAGTCGTTGTTTCTCTAAGAGATGGGGGGTGATAAGTAAATTAAGTCTGAAGGCAGTTTCTATAATGTCAAGTCGTTGTAATGGGAGCAAGGACAAGAGCATCACTGTAGAGTTCCCAGAGAGACAACTTAAATCCCTAATCTCACGTCTGTACATTTCATTCGGTTAGCCAGTCAACAAATGTTCTTCGAGGACCCAGAAGGGCCAAACTGTATCAGACACAGGGATACCAAGTCACATGCACATCGCTTCTCTTCCTCTGAAAGCTTCCCATAGAACGTGACTAGACACCTCACGTTTACGTTTCATTTATCTCATTACCTTATAGTTAGACATAGCATTAAAAAACGATAGTGCACAGCGACTTGAGAAGCTTCCCCAGGCTCTCAAGTGTCTACAAAATGTTTTGAAAAGGAAAAGGTGCTCCCGTAATGTGTCTCAACGGAAAGAATGAACAAGAGTATGAACGAGGATCACAGATATGGCAGAATAAAGGGTGCAGGGAGAGAGTTTCAAGAAGGAAGCACGAGTGGAATCAAGGGAGTAGTGCCCTCCACAGCTCCAGAGTAACCCCCTTACCAGAAATCACTCACCTTCTTTTCCCCATCTGTCCTCTAGTGCTGTAACCCAGATGGGAGTGGCCACTATACCAGGTAGGGGAGCCGCCATTTTTAAAATGTCTCCTCTAGACCCGGTCTAATTTTATTTTAGATTTTTCCGTATCATGGAGAGTGATTTGCTGTAGCCTGGAGGAAGAGCAGGTAGGAGGCCTGCACAACTTTAGTCATGTCAATTTCCCCCTCCAACCCCATTCCCTCATGTGTAAAATAAAGGACTAGAGCCAAATGACCACCAAGGTCCCTTTCTGCTCTACGATTCATAGAGGATGACAGCACAGTGACCTGAAGGAGTCCATTTACCTTGAAGAATATTTGAAAACTCACATCAGCATAGGTGAGACAGGATAGAAGGAGAAACACCCTTACCCCTTCCCAAGAAGACAAAGCTGCCCATCATTTGCCTTTAATCTGTTTTCTTAATTTTCTTCCTAAGAAAGTCGCAGCTCCAATCAGCCCTCTAATCAATGGCTGCACCACTTCTGCACAAATGAGCTGGATTTATTAAAGGAGTCCTCTCTTCGATGGAAATGGGCTCCCTGCTGGGGCTGCAAATACAGGCGAAGATTGACTGCTCCCAGAATAGGTAAAAATGTAAAGAAAGTGACAGCAGGCAAGTGATGGGCAAGGGGGCACTCAAGGGCTCTGTGTGAACACCCCACCACCATGACCCTGCACGGATGGCCACCATGGGAGCCTGGACATCTGCCTCTGATTTATGCCAACCCTGGGCACAGAGACCAATAGTGACTCAGGCAAGCATCCTCCTACACTTCCCTACACCCTAGGGAAAGAAGCTCGCCCAGACACAGACTAAAGGAGAGACGCTTCCAAATGGAGAACCTCACAGAAACCAAGAGTTTATCAGCTATCAGAGCCGGAAAGGGCCTTTGAGGATGATGTATAGCCATGTATTGAAGGGCTGTTCTGTTAAAGAACCTCAATATTTCTGAATAGCCAGAAGCAGAAGAAATTAATACTTCAATCATGTAAGAAATGATCAATGTTCGATAAAAACTAGGTATTTACGTATTCATATTTGGGCGCCGAGAGCTCCTTGTTAAGAAGAAGCAGACACTTGATGAAACTTTCGGTTATCTATGCAGGAGAAGCCAATGGAGATGCTTGGGACAAGGAAAATTCAATCTGTGCTACAAAAGTCAAGCTCTGCCTTCACTGTGGATAGATTTTTATTTCTGGAAATCAGTATTCTGTTTCAGGGGGCCAGTGATGGGGAAATGGAGTTCTTATTCATTTTCCCCAGAAACCTCAGAGAAGTCGGAAAGGCCCGGACCCAGGAGAGAATACGAACAAAGGCACTCGCGTGGGAGGCAGGTCCTTGGCCCCAGTAGCAAGGAAGACACAGAAGAGAGAAAGAGAAAGAGAGAGCATGCACGCATGCCAGCATAAGCATCCTGTGCTACGAACAATAGATGCCAAGTTGCTCAGTATCCTGTTTTAAAATTTTCTATTCTTAGTGGTAATTTCCTTCTGTTGCCCTCAAACCTCAGTTTTGTTCTACACGTCAGCCTGGGAGAGAGCAGTCTGGGGAAACAAACCATTTACAAGATGGTAAGGAGAATCAACAGAGCAGAGATCCAGAGCGAGATAGACGCGTCTGTGATGCCGATCAACCAGGATGGGTTTGCGGAATATGCAAACGTTCCTCAGATAAACCTCCCTTCCCTTCAAAAATATGGAGAGGGCAGCCTGGTAGGGGGCTTGACTTCCTCCGGTTAAGGAGAAAAAGAAGGCTGGTGCTAATTTTCAATAATAAAGGGAGGGCTGGCACAGCCTCTGAGGCTGGGTAACTCAAAGTCATCTGGCCCCCATAGGGAACAAAGACCAGAGGGTGTCGTTCAGGGACTTGTCCAGGATCACACAGCTGGTTAGAGACAGAGACACATTCAGACAGAGACTGTGTGATTCTTAACCTTGAGTTCTCTGTAACGCTAGACTCACCACACCTCTCCCCACCTTACCAAGTCCAGCCAAGATCAACTTACCACCCGGACAGCCGGAGTGGGGAGACAGAGGACGGAAACAAGAGGGAAGGGGAGGGGATTCGTTCAATGTTTAGGAGAAGGATGCTTTCTAGAGTTACTCTGGTTGCTGACCTTTTTCTTGACCGGGGCGGGGAAGGGGTGGAGAATACAGAAAAGCCCCAGCAAGCTTTTAGCCCCACTCCAGGAAGTAGTTTGGGGACTAACCTGTGTACATCTTCTCTCCACATGGCTTCCATCACCGTTCCAGCAATCTTACCCTTGGCCGTCTTAAACCTCTAAAATGATTAGACTGAGAAACTAGGGCACCCTCCTAGTCTCCGTTCCATTCTGTCTGATGCCGTCCTAATCTCCTTCGTGTGAACCTAACGTCCCCAGCCCTCCCAGCCTTCAGGGCAGGACCCGGATCCCAGGGCGCACGCCAGACCACGCGTTTCTCTTGCTTAAAACGCCTAACAGTGGGGCGCCTGGGTGGCGCACTCGGTTAAGCGTCCGACTTCAGCCAGGTCACGATCTCGCGGTCCGTGAGTTCGAGCCCCGCGTCGGGCTCTGGGCTGATGGCTCAGAGCCTGGAGCCTGTTTCCGGTTCTGTGTCTCCATCTCTCTCTGCCCCTCCCCCATTCATGCTCTGTCTCTCTCTGTCCCAAAAATAAATAAATGTTGAAAAATAAAAAATAAAAAAAAAAAATAAAACGCCTAGCAGAGCTGGAAACAAGCGGATCGTGCTCATTAAATACGTGCTTGATTACTCTTTGAGAAAAGTTGCAAAACGTCTCATGGTACAGACGCTTAAATCATAGAGGGAAAAATTTAAAGGTGGCAAAAGGAGACTCCGTTTTCCAACCTGAAAGATGGACAGGGAGAGATTTCCATGGCATCTTGCAAATTCCTTCTTATCTGAGATGTGTCATTTGGGGAACAAGATGTAGCTATTACATCCACAGACCACAATTTGCATTGGACATTCTCGTACAGGGGCTTTTTCTTTCTGCCTGACGTCTCCTCCTCTCCCCTCCGGCCTACAGCTTTACAAGAGCCTCGCCACTCAGAGGGCCCAGGCTGTGACCAAGGCCTTGAAGGGGAGGGTGGCTGCTTTGTGCTGCCTTTATTTTTGCTTTGTTTCAACTGAAACTCTGAGTCTGAAAGTGAGGAATGGGGGTTCCACGTGCCCTTGCGGTTGCAGATGCTGTCAGAACACAGAGTTTGCTTTGCCTCTTAGGAGGGGAACAGTCAGCATCTGGGCCAGAAGTGGGTGACAGACGCGGCTGGAAGACATTGCTCAGGCAGGCGAGGATGTGAAGGAATGTGTCAGTTGTTCGCCCTTCGCCGTAGCTTCTTCCCCAAATCTACCAGCTAGTGCCCCGCTTTGTGTCCGTGTATCATTAAAATGTAACCCATCACATAAAACGCCACCCCCAAAAGTCCCCAGGTGACTATGGGAGTCATAAAACCCCCTTTTGGAGGACTTGAATTTTAAGCTGTCTCCTCCCCTCGTTGCAAAATATCCTGGAGAGGTGCAGGGAGGAGGCGGGGACCCACTCCGGGGGTCTTCATCTGCTGGGGAGATGATGACAAAAGATTGGAGAGGAGCAATCTTGCCCCGGCCTCAAATACCCATGACAAAGCCTTTCGCCCGGCATTATGCAGCACTTAACCTTTTCCACTTGAAAAGCAGATTCCAAATTTATTTTTTGTCAAGCCGGGTCACAGCTCCAGAGCCCTAGCAGAGAGGAGCCGCATGCGGCATTCATCCTTTCCGTGCTGGCAAATCTAAGCGGAGCTAAAGACAGACCCTACTCTGTCCCCTCTCCTCTGACCTTCACTTCTGAAAGCCACTTGCTTTCAAGGTGAGCAAGTCTCGTCTTGGAACCAATTAAATATACATACCACAGTGAGCGGAGTTTTCTTGAAAGCGTGTGCAAGGGGAGTACCAAGAAAGAGGAAGCATCTCAGAATGAATTATTGATCAAGATTTCTCTCATACACATACACACGAACAAGGGTCTGGCATCCCCAGCCTGGGGGAGATTGCATCTGGTGTGGTCTTCACGGGGTTAAGAAAGATAACCTCTTTGCTCTAAACTCTATTCATTTCGTGGATGGGAAACGCATTTACATCTCTGTGTGTCTCCTTTTGTTTGGTTTTCCAAGAAAGCCTGAATCAGCAGATCTCAGAAGAAAGCTAACACATCTGACAGGCTTAGAGAAATGATGTGTGCCACGCGAAAAAATTAATTGAAAAAAAAAAAAAACCACTTTTCACTTATAGAGCAGTTTTTATCCCAGTCTTTTTAAACAGGTTACGGGTATTAATTAAATGTTGTCATGCATCACTTGTTACCTTGGTTCTATTAATGCAAGTGGAAACATCAGGTTTGATTACTGTTGGAGGTGGAAACTGAGGCAGTGTGCAAGGACAGACAAAATAGCCCCTGAGGAAGTGAAGGGAACGTCTATATGGACCACCGTAATCTCATTCATCTCGTGAGACCATGGAGAGGAGAACCAGGTACAGGTCACAGGAATCCTGCCGGCCTCACTCCTATTGGTCGCCATTTTCTGCTAACCCCGTCAACTGAGCAGTCTTCTCACAGGTCAACTTAGTGGCCATTACCAAAGTATCCATGATCGACGGGTGTGGAACCAGTTACCACAAGAGTATAAGCTGAAACAACACACGTTACCGTCTCGTGTTCTGCGGGTCAGGAATCCAGGCATGACTCAGCTGGGTCCTCGACTCAAGGTCTCGAATGGCCACATTCAAGGTGTCGGCCAGGGCCCTGTTCCCACCTGGACATCAGCTGAGGAAGGGTCTATGTGGTTTGGGCAGCATTCTGTCCCATGCAGCTATTTTGTGCTGGCAATTCCTAAAGGCCACCCACCATTCTTCATCACGTGCCCTTCCTCAGCAAGGCCCGCGTAGTCGCCGTTGGCAAGGAGAGCATCTAGAGGCGACATCGAGACAGAGTCTTATATAGGATGATGTCATTACATTACGTGCTTCGTGATTACAAAGGGGGCATCCCATCCCTTCGCCGTATTCCGTTGGTTAGCAGGAAGGTATAGGTCCCTCAAGCTGAGGAAACCGCACAAGGAAGGGTGTGGATGCCAGGAGGCAGGGAACTTGGGTGTCACGCTGGAGTCTGTCAGCCACACCTGGGAATCTGAAGCAGAAGCCCCTTCATGCCTGTAAGTTTTGTGGTAGGCTTTCGGGGGGAAAAAAATAGAAAGAAAGAAAGGTAAGGAGTTGGTCAGATTATTTGATATTATTATCTATCTGGCAGAAAACAGGAGGAACTCAGAAGAACACTGAACCCATACAAAACCAGGTGTTTAATAAAGACCTCAGGGAAACCCTAGGAGTTTAGCTCATTAATTGAGATATATAGGATTCACACACTCAACTAGTATCCGGAATGCTAAAATGGCCGCCTTCACATCCTCTTTGTTAGTTCGGGGAAAAAAAAGGAAGGATAAATGAGGGAAGTTGAGTTCAATGCAATAAAGGTTTAATTGAGTGCCTACTCTTTGCTCACAATATCCTAAAAGCTAGGCACGAGACACAGGATGCTTTTACACCGGGGTGATGTTTCTTCAGGTGTGCTCCTCAGCTGGATCCAAGCCACCTGCAGGGTGTGGGATGAAAGGAAAATTTCTGGGTGCCATCTCAGACCTACGGAGCCAACTCTCTGGTCGTAGAACCCAGAAATCTGCATTTGAACAAGAACCCTGGGGAATCTCCGTCACAGTGAGGTTTGAGGCAGGTGGATGCACGTTGCGAACTTGAACGTGCCTATGGCTCAGCCGAAGTCTGGTTAGCATGCAGATTCCAATTCAGTAAGTCTAGAGTAGGGCCCGAGGTGCCGCGATTCTAACAAGCGCCCAGATGACGTCATTGTTGCTAATCCTGCGAGCACGCTTGGAATAGCAAAAGTAGGAGATAAGAAGGACTGAAAGAACCAAATGGCAAAATTCTCCCCCTCTCCAAAGTGGCTGTGAATTATGGGGATTTTAAGCAATTAAATATTTTAAGTGAAAAATCTCTAAAAACTTCCCAGAGCCAGATGGGGATTGCCTTTTTCTGTGCACATGGCATATTGTGAATTTGGGAGGAAAGTGATATTTAGGCTCGTGGGAGTGGGAAGGACTTGGGTCCAAAGTGTGCCCAGGGGTGAAATTGTGACGTCAGTGGGTGTATGGTTAGAGCAGTAAGGGCACACGGAGGACACGGCAAGGTTCAGGAGAGTGGCTGGGAAGGCTGGAGTGCGGTCAGCGCTAGCTAGAATAGTCTCAACATTCCCCCACCACCACCAAAACCCCCCACCTCCCCTCTAGCCGGACCCAAGGGAGAGATGAAGCATGGGGCACATGGCTATGGAATCAGCCAGAGGGAGGTGAAAATCAAAGACGAAAAGGAGACAGGGGTTTATAACAGTTATGGATCAGAATTAACTGAGAGTGCTAACCGAATGCACAGAAGAGAATGGAGAGTAGGATTTCCTGGAAGAAGCCAGAAGGCAGAAGGCAGTTGGCAGAGTGGATGGCCACGAGTATCCCGCCACTAGAAACTCAGGTTTCATTTTGAGCTAGAGAACAGGCACAGAGAAAATGCCTGGGAAGTCCAGGGTGGCTAATTCATATTTTAAACCCTAGTGAGGCTAACTTCACCACGGGAATAGCAACTTGGAACGCCTGAGGCTGTGTGATCTGGAGGAAAGGCCACGGAACTGGCTTGGGTTCTCCTGGTTCATTTACCCATCCGTTGTCAATTTATTGACAGGTGCAAGATTCTAAGCCCTGTGCTAATTTCTGGAAAACCTAAAATAGCTACTAAAATAATAAAGAATAACAAAAATGAGGTAACCATAATAATAATATTTTCAGCGATTAATTTGTGCTGAGTACCATCCCGAGCACTTTGTATGTATTGGGTACCTTAAGAATGAGAAAAATCTACTGAGGTGGGGGTAATGCTTTTATATCCATTTTTCAGATGTGGAAACTGAGGTGAAGAAATAAGACAGACTATTTCTGCTTTAAGGGAGCTTACATTCTAGCATCATGCTTCCAGTTCATGGAGTGACTTCTGGTGACTTTTCATTCTATCCTCTTCCATAGCCACGGCAATCACAGCTAAAAATATTAAGAGCTTTCTTTGAGCCCTAGTATCTCATTTAATCTTAGTGGTCACCTTATGAGGTAATTACCATCATCATTCCCATTTTACAGATGAAGAAACTAAGTTTCAGAGAAATTAGTAATTTTCCCAAGAGGCCACATCTGGGATCTAAACCCAGGCAGCTTAACTCTAACCTAACACATGGCATGAGTACAGATTAGCAGAGTGAACTAAATCTCGGAGCTCACATTTCACTGGAATGGCCTATGACAGACCTGGTGGTTCTCTGAATTTTATGTAGTTTCTGACCCAGATATTTAGCATCTAAGCCAGCTACATGTGCCAACAAACTCTAAAGACAGCTTGAAAAAAAAGTCACAACCTATGGACAAGTTGTGACAGGAGAAAAAAAATCTATTTGACGTCCATGGCAATGGGAACGAAGAGCAAATTCAAGGTCTCCTCCCACTATGTGGACTCAGACCCAGCACTACATGAGGATGCTCCGTTCAGCTTGAAGACCTCAAGGCATAAGAAATAATTGACTCTTTGTGAGTGCAGGGATTTGTTTCAGCACAGATCCAGAATGCAACCTTTCCTGATCGAGTTGAACAGGAAAGGATTTAAATTGAGGTCCTGAACTCAAAGGAGAACACATTAATCATGCTCATTGCTAGAGTCAGAAACAAATTCATTTTTCCTGTAAGGAGTGTTATCAAGCAGGAAATCAAGTCCACAGGTTAGGGAGGTGGTGAGGGGCCTGGGGACAATGACAGAGGTGCGGGGACAGACACCAGAGTAAGTGCATCTCCAGACTCTATATAACTTCACGCGCGCACACACACACACACACACACACACACACACACACAGAGTCTCCATGTGCCAAAGACTATGTGCAACCTTTTGGCTTATATAACGGACGACCCAGAGTGTAATAGACGCTCCAAAATTTGAGAACTTCAACTTGTCCAGAGTCAAATGTTCATTCATTCATTCATTCATTCAACAAATATTTACTGAATGCCTGCCAAACTCCAAGCCTAACAGGATTAGCAAGGAACCAAATATTAACCTGCCTTTCTTAATTTTATTTACAGATATAGAAAATAATCAAGGACCTGATAACAATAGATAAACAAATAGCTAAACAAGACAATTCAATTTTTTTTAGAGAGAGAGAGTGCAAAAGCAGGGGTGAGAGGCAGATGGAGGGAGAGAGAGAATCTTAAGCAGGCTCCTCGATTGGCATGGAGCCCAATGTGAGACTCGATCCCATGACCCTAGGATCATGACGTGAGCCAAAATCAGGAGTCGGAGGTTCTACTGACTGAGCCACGCAGGCGCCCCTAAACAAGACAATTCCAGATGGGCACAATTGTTATGAAGGGCACACACAGGATGATCTGATAGAAAGAGGCCCAAGATGGGACTATTTTGGACCTGGCTGTCAGGGAAGATTTCTATTGTGAGGTGACATTGGATCTGAGACCTAAAGGGTGAACAGGAAACCCTGTAACAGGCAAGGGGACAGAAGTGCAAGAAGGAAGAGCAAGAACGAGGGCCTCTGAAACCAGAGCAAGTTTGGCCTGTGCAAAGACCCAACAGGAGACCGCCATGTTTGGTGCGTAATGGGAAGAGCGTGCGGGAAGAGAAATGTGAGAGAGGAAGCCGGGGCGGGGCCACATGGTGCAGGGTTTGAAGCACCACGCTAAGCAGGTAGGTTTCATTTAAGAGCAAGTGAAGCTTTTTAAGCAGCGGAGTGATCTGATTTCCTTTATGAAAAAGATCACTTTGCTGCAGTGTGGAGAATGGATCGCCGGGGTTCCAGAGGACTGTGGGAAGACCAACTAGAAAACTACTGCAGTTGTCCAAGCGGGGAAACGATGGTGATGTGGATTCAGGCGGGCACGGGGTGCGGGGGGGCTGGAAAAAAGCCGGTGGATTTAAGAGCTATTCTGGAGGTAGAACTGACAGGACCCACCAATGATCAAGTGCGGGGAGGAGCAGTGCCCTAAGATGACAACTTTTCTGTACTTGAAGCTTGTTTCTGTGAATTGGGCTCAGCTTCGTGTAACAGAGATGCCCCGTGTATGAAGATGCCCCGTGACTTCTCAGACACGTAACTTCTCAGACAGTTCACCGGTCTGAGTTTCTCCTGTGCTTCTCTCGTGCTGAGGACCTCGGGAGGGAGGAGAGAGAACCCGGAGCCTGGATGGCCCCTCACCTGGACCTGCGGCCTCTTGGCACAATCAGCTTCTGGAGTAGCTTAGAGAACAGCACATAGAGGAAGCCAACGCAAAGTGGGGGGCACAGAATGTTGGACGATGGCCTGCCAGCCATTTTAGATTTACTTTATCCCATGGGTGAGGGATGGGTCATGAGATCAGGATGAGCGCACAGTGTGTGTGTGTGTGTGTGTGTGTGTGTGTGTGTGTGTTTGAAGAAAAGCTGGGGTTAGACTGGGAAAGACATGGAGAGCAGAGGCAGGTTGGCCACGGTCTTTAGATATAAAGGATGTTCCTTACCTGCCTTGAATTAACAGAAAGAAAAAATAGCTACCTCTGAATCCTAGATGTCTAAACTGATCTCTGATTTGCAGCAAAAATAGAAGGGTGGGTGGTAGAAATTTAACTGAAACAGCATTCAGTAACTTGGGTTCCCTCAGTACCCAGTGCCTCCAAGTGCCCTGTCCAAGCAGGACCTCCCACTGGAGCCTGGCACGCCGAGGCCAGGCTGCAGGCTCATAGGGGCCAGGTCGTAGGGCGAAAGAATCCTTGGAAATATTATCCTTTGAGTCCCCATCAAAGCCAATTAGTCATAAATAGAAGGGCACGTAGGTCTCTAAAAGCTTTTCTTTAAAACAAATATAAGCCCAGGGGCACCTGGGTGGCTCAGTCGGTTGGACATCTGACTCCGGCTCAGGTCACGATCTCACAGCTCGTGGGTTCAAGCCCCGCATCAGGCTCTGTGCTGACAGCTCGGAGCCTGGAGCCTGCTTCGGTTTCTGTGTCTCCTTCACTCTCTGCCCCTCCCCCACTCATGTTCTCTCACTCTCTCTGTCTCTCAAAAATAAATAAACATTAAATACACACACACACACACACACACACACACACACACACACATATAAACCCAGATCTGGGCCTGCCTTGGAGAATCAGGGGAAATGAAGCAGACTCCTAGGTGGAGGGAAAGCAGGATTGGGAAAGACAGAACAGGAGGGCGTGTTTTGCTTGGCACATCTGGAAAGGGAGAGAGCCAGCAAGGAGAGGAGCTTCTCCTATCCCTTAAGGGGGCTCTCTTCCCTCCAAGTATTTAACATCTCCATGTTCGGACAATTTTCTTAACCCCTTGGGCCCCTGTTGCTTAATAAGTAGAAAACATATATTAAAACCTCAATTGCCTAGAGACAGAGTCTGGAGCAAGCGATCACTTAAGGTCATTTCAAAATCTTGGGCCTGTGGTTCTAGATAGGAGACAGTTTCATGCAGGGTTGAAGTGCAGATCATAATACAGTGGTCATAAGGATTGAATGAGTTAATAGAAGTAAATCGCTCAGAACAGTGCCTGGCACATGGTTATGACTCCATAAATATTAGATGTGTTTTCTCTGAAAACCAGTCTTCGGTACCAATCACTCTGTTATTCTGGCTCCAAAGAATTCAACACAAGGATCCTTAGGCTACCAGAATGATCCAGAGTCAACGTCTCTGTTCTCCTGCTTCCATGGAAACTTGGTCTAAACTATTCCAGAGAGATGGGAGTTTGTGTCACATAATATCATTTGGGGAAGCACCCTGAGATGTCTGGTTTCCATGGTTACCATCACATCTGGTGGGCTTGGATGTGACCAGGAAGTCCCCTTTGACTAGGAAAATTTGTGGATGCCACAGCCACCACCGTAAATGAGGCCAACCTCAAAAAAAAAAAAAAAAAAAAAAAATCAGGCATTTGGGCAAAAGATCAGTCAGGGGCTGTTTTCAAACATCAGAAAAAGACGTAAAGAGCCAATTCAATCTCTTGTCCCCTGATTAGTGTTCCAGGGACTCATGAAGCAGAATAATCTCTTCCCAAACTTGTTTTATTAGTAAGGCCAAAGCTTCATTAATTAACCATCAGTCTCATTAAAAAAAAAAAAAAGAGAGAGAGAGACATGACTTCACAAAGCACTGGGGACCCACGGTTTGCAGAGCCAGGAGCAGAGGCTGTCGGGAGAGGCAGAAAGAGAACTTTGTGACCCGGCTTGGGGAGTTAATGCTCATCCGGAAGTTCTCCCTCCCCTGGTCCAATGTTGAATGTTTCTCCGAACTATGAATAATAAATGGCATGTGGGTGGCTCCGTTTTCTAACAAACTCAGACACCTTCAGGAGCAACTGCCATAATATTCCTTCCAGAAGAAGCATCGCGAATGCCTTTCCTTATTTAATGGAAGAGAAAGCTGTGGTCCAGAGAAGGAGAACTTGTCAAGAGAGCAAAGCAGGAGAAAGACTCGAAACGGAACTTCACTGCTCCACTCCCCGCTACTCAGGCAGCCTCATACCTGATATTTTAAGCAAGGAATAAAAGATGGCTTCCCATAGACTCTTTTGGTTAACCTCCTTGCCTGACTCAAAGGAGTGACAACGTTTTGGAAAGAATAGGGAAACCATTGCCTAATGGTCTTGCTGCCTCTGGTCCCTTCCTCTAAGATTCAATACTGTTGCCAGGGTGATGTTTCTAAAACTTAAATCTGCTTATGTCATGCCCCTGGCTAAATCCTTAAATGGCTCCCCATTGACTTTAGGATAAAATCCATAGGCCTTTCATTAACTCTCATTAACTGGCTCCTGCCTTCTTCACCGGTTCCATCCCTTCCCACCGCACCCCCCCCCCAACACACGCACCATCCTTTCCATCCATCAGAAGTTTCCATTGGCCCCCAGCAGCCATCCCCTCTCTCTTTTCTCTTTTCATCTCTGCTCTGAATGTGTTGTTCATTGCCTGTTCATGCTCTTCAGCTTCTCAACTCCGGTTCCTTCAGAGCTCAGGGATCATCTCCTCCAGGATGCCTTTCCTCACCTTCAGGCTCAGGGAGTTTCCTTTGTCCGCGCTTTTGCAGGACCCCGAGGAGATTGCTTAGCCAGGATATTTCACCACCTTTGGAGGGCTCCCTTTGCCAGCCGGCCTGTGAGCTCCCCCTAGGGCAGAGGCTGGCGTGTTCATGCCGTATCTCCAGCCCTGGGTACAGTGCCTGACACATGATAGACACAACTAATCGATAGTAAAGAAGCATCTCTCTCCCTCACCTAAAGTAGTCGCCTATCCTCTAGTAGTATTATATATAACTATTTGCATGGCTACTTAATTACAACCTAGAAAAAACGGGGGGGGGGGCAGAATCAATCATTACTCAGAAATTGATTATCACCTGCTTTATTAGAGAAATAGAGTGTCATCAATAACCCAAAACAACAAAGGATCCAGAAGTCATGTCTAGCTGGGTTAGGGGCACATGACATTGTGGCATAGGGGTGTGTGTGTGTGTGTGTGTGTGTGTAGGGAAAGGGCATGTGCAATTATGTGTGAAGTTTACTTTTATACTTTGACCTTTGTTTTTGTTGATAGTGTATATATGCCTGTTCCCTGGCAACATACTCACTAACACAGAGTGAAGGGGAGAAAATGGCAAGAAGTTGGAAGAAGGGAGTCAGGTATTGCAAATTGCCCAAAGACACACGCTCCTCCCAGTGCAAACCCGTAATAATAACCCAGGAACTTAGCAACGAGCTATCAGTGTTAGTGATCTCTTTATCACAGCAACCCCTTACATTTATGTTGCACGCCAGCGTTTACAAAGCACTTTCCATTACCTTGTACCGATCTACTCCCCATCCCACGCCCCGACACCACGCTAAAGGAAACCATCTGCTTTCTTTTATATACATTTCTAAAAAGCATATTTTTGTTTTAGTTTTTAGCCATATAAAATGGGCATCGCGCTACATAAATTGTTTGTGCCTTACTTCAAAAAACTTGATATTCTTCTACTAAGTTTCATCCCTATTATTGCCCAGAGGGGTGGTTTATTCCTCTTGTCTGCTAGATATTATTCCCGATGTGACCCACTTTACCACAGTTTTATTCACCCACTTCTCCGTCAGCGGGTATTTGAGTTATTTGCATTTTTGCTACCGAACAGGGCTGCTATGAATATTCTCATACATATATCCTAGTATCCATATACAGAAGTATCTCTTGGGTATTTATACAGCAGTGCAGTTGCAAAGTGATAGAGGAAGTGAATGTTTAACATTACAGACTAATGTCAGTTTTATAAGATAGGGCCATGCAGAATCACAAGTTTGCCAATAGAGCACAGGAACGCCAATCACTCTGTATCCCCTCCAACAACAGGGTTAACCTACGTGATAAAGACTGATCAAGCAAGAGTCTCAAACTAGCCCCCCTGGAACCAAGTCAGGCTGCTTGTCTCGCAAAGTATGTCTCTGGTTGTCTTTATTTTTTTCGTTTTAATTTGAAAGCCTTCGGATGGACACTGTTGAATATTATAGACCCCACTCTTTGAGCATGTGAGTTTGAGATCCCTGAGATGGATAAGGTCTATGAATTTAGACTTATGGAATAATAGTGAGTCCGAGGAAATGTGCTTTCCAAAAGAGAACAGGAAAGGGGCGCCTGGGCGGCTCAGTCGATTGAGCGTCCCCCTTCAGCTCAGGTTGTGATCTCACCGCTCGCGGGTTCGAGCCCCGCGTCGGGCTCCGTGCAGACAGCTCGGAGTCTGGAGCCCGCTTCGGATTCTGCACCTCCCTCTCTCTCTGCCCCTCCCCCGCTCACGCTCTGTCTCTCTCTCCTTCAAACACAAACATTAAAAAAAAAAAAAAAATTAAAAGAGAACAGGAAGAACTCACTTGAACGCCCCGCAGATGTTGATCAAGTATCCCTAAAAACCCAAACTGGACAGTCTGCACCAAACAGAGTGAGTTACAGTCTCAGGAGTTAGTGGAGTCAAGGTCAAGTGACAGGCACAAACAAGACGGTACTGGAAATAAACGACTGTTGAGGGCACGTGTCACCACAATTCACCCACACACCGATCCTGAAACATGTGTATCATTATCCCCATTTTATAGCCAAAGACAATGAAGTGTAGGCAAAGTCCTCGGCTTCCACGGCAAACAAGTGGGGGAGGGCTGGGATCCAAATTTATGGCTGAACAATTGAATCCAAACCCATGCACAGGGCACCGTAGCGCTCTGCCTCCCAAATCACACGGTGTCCGTCTCAGTTGGTGCACTAACCAGGTTTATGGGAAGCGCCTACCTTTCGTCCCCAGTGGCCCTGCAAGGTGGCTACAGCACTTGCTCTTGTAGTTTTTGTAGAAAAGGAAATTGAGGTCTAGAGAAATTAAGGGGCTAGGCCAAGATCACCTGGAGAGTATCTGAAGGCACGGAGACATGAGCATGTTCTCACGCTAATGCCGACTTCTTTTTCCACGCTGACTGACCTTGAGTTCCTATCAAAGGCCCAGAGAGAAGTCATTGCAAACTGATATAATTTCCTCTTCCCAGATAGAACCACAGGTCTCCTTGCCACCAGGCGCAGAAGCTGATAGTCTCAGAAGGAGCAAGTGTGGGGAAGGAGGGAATGATTTTACCTATACTGATCTAGAAACTGAATATCGCCGCAGATGTTGGGCTGCACTTTGAGTATAATCATCATTTTTGGAAACCTACTAAAACAAGAGACACATGCCAGAGCTTAGAAATGCACTAAACCTTGTGGAAAGGCGGAAAACATTAGGAAAGCTGTCATCCAAAGAACCAGAGAACCGTAACATCCTTTCTAGAAACAGTGACAGAGAATAGGAACCCCCTCCTTTAAGTTTTAATGCGATGTCTTTCTTTTCAAAGTAGGTGTGGAAGGTTGCAAGAATATACTGATCCCATTTTGAGAATAAATTAAACTTTGAATTTTCTAGTCCAGGTCTATTTCCCTGCATGCTAGATCCTGGTAAAGGCTACCTTGTAGAGACCAGGAGAACCCTCCAACTTCAGGATAATCCCCAAAAGAAGCCGTCACTGGATCGTTTACCAACAGCAATTCTGACTCCATATCTGTTGAGAGAGAGCACATGTTCTTGAAAGACTCAGATGTCATTACCATGAGCTGCTCTAAGCTTTGACAGAAGTCCAGGGGCCTCTGCCGTGGACCAACCCCCCACCAACTCTGGGGAGGGTTTGGGATTTAATGATTCTAAGACTACCGAGTAATTGTATCCCCTCGAAAGGCTTCCCTGCAGACTGCAGCCCTTTCCCTACAGTATATGAAGGAGAGAGATCTCCACCCAAGTGTTCTCCAGCTGTCTGGATTTGTTTCATACCCATGGACACAGAGGATGAACTGATGACCCCCAGCAGTAGCATCCTGCCTCTTATCTTTCTCTCTCTTACCCAGCAATAACAGCAACCTCTTGTATTGTCTCAGAATCCACAAGTTCAAACCAACATCTCTATCTCCTATGACCATCAGATCACCAGACGTGACTGCCTCTGTTTTCCTCTCCAGAGAAACCACAGGTTACTCGGGCCCCAACACAGCAGCGGAGAAAGGGGGGACGGGGGAAGGATTATCATTTCCCACTCCCAGGCAATTTTAGCATCCCCACTCCTCCTGCCCCCCCCCCATTGAAGTTAAACAAAGCCAACCATTCCATCCTGATCTGTCCCTTTCTGCTGCACTATATAAAGCTAGCCACAGATGGCATGCACGGATTCATGCTCCAAAACTCCCCAGTGCCCACTCTCTTCCATCAAGCTGGTTCCTAAATCTGTGGATGCAGCAGACTTCAGAAGAGGAAGCAGTGTGATCACGCAGTATGAGCCTTGGCACAATGGAGTCTGGACCGTGCCAGGGCCATGATGCCCGAGTCTCACCCACTCTGATGCAGCACTCAGAATGGCATCTGGTTGCCCCACTGTCCACGTGATGGGATCCTCGCGCTAAAAGCCAAGTTTCTCTCTTTAGTGTACTCTGGGTAGTAGGTAAAGAAATTCATGACAAAGTAGGGAGAAAGGAAAAATGGAAATGATCAAGGAGAAGTTGTTGAGGGACTTAGAGGAAAGAAAACCTTGAGCATTTCCTTTCCTTCTCTGCTCATTCATTTTCCTGCATATGGCTTGCAGAGGGGGTCTTGGGGAGGGCCAGTCATGGAAGCAAAATAAAGCTTTTGGGGGGTCGTTTCTTCCCTGGGGACTTTTGTGCTGCCCCATCTCCAATTAACCTAAATTCCATCCCGATGCACTTAACCATAACTCATCTGTTGATATGTATTATGTTTCTTTTTTTAATATTTATTCTTGAAAAAGAGAAAGAGACAGAGCATGAGTGGGGGAGGGTGAGAGAGAGAGAGAGAGAGGCACAGAATCTGAAGCAGGCTCCAGTCTCTGAGCTGTCAGCACAGAGCCAGATGCGGGGCTCGAACTCATGGACCTGAGCCAAAATCAGACGCTTGACCAACTGAGCCACCCAGGCACCCTGATATTTATTATGCCCAAACACCGTAAAATGATTTATTCTCATTTCTTCATTTCATTTTCAGGCAAAACTGGAAGCTGGTATTATTCTCCCCTATTTTTCAGAAGAGAAAACAGAGATGTTAAAGAAGTTGCCAAGGTCACACAGCTCTTAAATGATGGAACCAAGATTCTAATCCAGGTCTATCAGGTTTCAAAGATTGTTTTTCCCTAAAGGATCTCATCAGCCCAAACCAGCTGTCATAACAGAACAAAAAGGCATTACCTAAAGCTTTCTATCTGAGAGATATTTACATTTTAATAGCCTGTCTCTTAACGAGGTTTCAATGAGCAAAGAAATGAATTGCTTGTAATGCTATTTGGGGCACTGTAATAGGTCATAGAGGAAATACACAGGATCAGGGGTGTCTCAGATAATACCATGTAGACTGTTGTCTATCTCGACTCCATCTAATGAAGCCGGGCCCATCTGAAGGAAGATTGAAACCACTGTTTTGCATCTATTCCAATAGAAACTGTACTTACTAGGTGTTATAAGCAAGAGAAGATTTGTCTGGATATAGGAAAGCCCTCCAAGAGCGGAAGCCCATGGAAGGTTGGTAGATGACTATAATACACATAAATACACACACACACACACACACACACACACAGCTCTCACCCCCCAGCCTGGGATAGATTCAGTCCTACCTAATCATAGACATGAACAAGGTGGTTTCCCAGAAAAACTCTGGGCCTCAACTTGGAACCATTAACTTTGACTTAGAGGATTCCATTTCATTTCCCAGAATTTCCTAAAGATACGCATGCAGTTGGCATTTTCTGCCCTTAAAACAACATTAGATAAGAAAAGCAAGAGGCTTCCAACATTCTTTGAAAAGACAAACATTTTTCCAGACTTGGGTCAAGAATGAGCCGTCCAGCCGACAACGCTTGGGGATTCAGTTTCCCCCCAGACTTTCAAATCCTTCAACCCAAGTTTGATTTTCTGTCCTCCTAGACCAGGCCTAATAGGAAACTACCAAACACAACTCCTTGAAAGCAAACAGCAGATCCAAAGGCCTTGATTGGTCTCTGTCTCTTCCCTCTTGCTGTACAGAGAGAGCTCCTCTCCGGCAGAGGAAGACACAAGTGGCGTTGACCTGCCCCACTGCTGTGGCTGGCCGAGGCTGGTTGCCAGTTCCCTCCTCTCGTGCTTGATCTCTGCTCCCCTCCACTTCCAGGGTGACTGCCCTACCTGAAAGGGAGAGGAGAGAAGGGAACAGCTGAGGAGGAAAGACAACACCAGTAACGTTCCACGGACGGGGACCCTGCCAGATGCGGATCAACAATGAAAAGAAATCTAAATGAGGCGTCAACACATTCATTCCAGAGATATGAATGCAAGGGAACTACATGGGTGTGTGTTTAGCTATCCCAGGGTTACCTTTCCATTCCTCTTCATCATTTTAGCCCAGTCAGGAGGCCCTGAATGTTCCAGTTCCATCCTATCAACAAAGATATACATTTCTTGACAAATGCTTTCATCATTAGCTATTGGTCACCCAAGGTATACGTTTGTCCTAGGGACAAAGGATGCTCAAAGTAAAAGTCAACATTCCTATTGTAGTTTCCTAGAAGCTGTGTACCGATTTGCCCCTTCCCCAGCCTCTCTGACCTTATTTCTTACTGATTTGCCCTCTTGGGTCCCCACTCACTCCCCTCTAGCCCAAATGGTCTGCTTACCAGATCTCCCACTTAGGTCTTTGTCCTGATTATTTTTTTCTGACCCAACCAATATTTTCCTGGAAATCTCCTTGGCTCACTCCCTTGCTACATCAAGTCATTGCACAAACACCACCTTGAAAAGAAACTTCCCCTTTCCCTAAGTTTCCTAATGCAAACTTTATCTACCCGCGTCCAGTCCCCACCTCCACACTCTACCCCGACCCCCTTTCCCCTGTACTGTCTTGTCTTCTCCCACAGCACTGGTCGTTTTATAATCTACTGCATACTTTAGTTGTTTATTATGTTTATTGTTTACTTTCCTTTCTCTTCATACCCTGCTGGAATGTTAACTTATGACAGCTGGGATTTCTGAGTTCCTTCGTCATCGATGTATCCCAAATGTCTAGGATGATGTCTTCTGCATAATAGATGCTCAAGAAATGTGGGCTGAATTGCTGCTGAGTGGAAGCACGTACTGTTAGTGGAGAGACTTCAAATACTCTCTAGGACTAGATCGACCTCCGCCTGCATTCCAGGTAGCCGGGTCTACGCCTCAGGTGCAGTGACTCCAAAGGAGAGCAAGCCCCCCGTGCTTCCTGTGCGCCTTAGAGCCTGAATCCCTTGCCCCCCTCGTATCTATTTTCCTTTGTATATTTCACACTCTGCAGCCAAACTTGAAATGAATCTTCCCACCTCTTAACCTTCTGATGCATTTTCCATTGGAGGCTTCAGGTACCATAACGCCTCAATCCGCTTCTCTACTTGCCTGCCATTCAGACTTTTGGCCCCACTCTGTGGCTCTGGTCTCCTGGGGTTGCGCGCCGCCTGGTTCTGCTCGGATGCTGGACTCCTCTGGCCGGCAACAGCCCCCCGCCGGCACCCTTGTCGGCTCAGAAGGTACACCAGGACCCCAAGCAACAACACTCCCGGATGTGTCTTCATTCCCTGTGACCAGGCAAACCTGAACACATTTAAGTCAGTAGCAGCGAGCTCTCAGCTTCATCAGGAAACACGTTTAATAAGGAGTATGACGCACAACTACGCCTCTTCGTGTCCTGAGTGTCAGAACGAGCCTGGAATTTGTACATCAATATGACAAGCACAAAACATGTATAAACCTCAAGCCACAATGATGACAAACCATCCCCAGATTGGACATGTGTTTTACAGAAAATGTCTCCTGGTCTAACTCCATCTGACAGCAAAAATCAAATGATACTTTAGATTTCAACAGCCCCTCAATCTCCAAGCGGGGCAACCATTTTTAAACCGTCAACGGCCACACTGCCAACTTTATAGCATGGAAACTCTGAGCGCCCCGAACCGAGGCGAGGCTGATGCGTTTACGTGGTACACGCCTGTGACACTTCAGCATCCCCATTAATCACAAACCCCTCCCAGCGGAACTCGCCATTCCCCACTCAGCAGGACCCGCCTGCCTTAAACTTAAACCGGTTTTGCTCTTTGCCCTCCCTTCCCGCGATACAAAAATGATGCCTACCATGCACATCTCACTTTATAGGTTCCAAAGTACCTTTACACCCGTACCTTAATTTTACCCCCACGTCAGCACTGTAGAGTGGGTATTATGGTCCACGTGCTGGCAAAGCAGTAGCTGAAGTTCTGAAGATATAAGGAACCGGTACAAGGCTCACAGCTGGGACGCGGTGAGTTCCGTTCGAACCCAGGCCCTCGACGACGCAACCAGGGCTCAGCCTTCCCACCTCGGCTGCCTGACTTGGTCACTCAGCACTCAGTGCTTTCCAGCTCCCCAGTTAATGCTTCTGCAGATAGACTCTTCTCCAAGCTACCAACATGCTTTTCTTCATCCTAACTGCGCACCGCGCTGCCCCATTTTCGGACATGCAACGCATTTATTTTGGTTCTGACTCCAAACAAATGTTCCAAGTTCCGTCTCCCTCCCTCCTTTGCGCTCTGGATCCACACCTTGACTATTGCCCTTACTCTACAGCTCCACGGTTAGCTGTCGGCACCTTTCTCTCCCCCTAAGTTCTCCTCCAGGACGGGAGTTGCATCTCATGCCGTCCTATTACCCCAGATTTTAGCACCGTGCCTAATACGAAAATTCTCAGTGAAGGTATGTAATTTTTGAGACGTTGAATGAATGGTAATTGTGCCCAAGAGATGAGGGGGCGTCCTTCAGAGCCCACATTCACGCCCCACCTCCTGGCACACTTGTGCTATATCACAGCCCCACAGACCCCTCCAGAGCCCGTGAGGAAGAGACATGCTGTGTAATCACAGCCCACTTCAGCACTGAAAGTCCCAGGGTCCCTCAGGACTGCTGTTCCAAGAGTCTTTGGGGAAACTCGACTCAGAGATGAGTTGATAGGGACAGAGACACAGGAATGGAAGGGAAAAGATCTACCAAGAGAACAGAGGGGGTGGGGGTGCCAGGAGGAGCTTCGGCTATGCCTCCAGTCTTCACCTTGATGTGGCAGGTCCCGAGAAGTCTCTGTTTGTGATAAGAGTGACCAGACTCTGGGGCCCCTAGGAGGAAAGCAACAGCTGAGCTGAGAAAAAGCTTATGCTTAAATCTAGAATTGTTTGAACAAGCAAAACCCCAGGATCCCTGAAAAGTGGACCAGTTAGAGTTGGTCCTAACTCCAGAAAGCCTTGTTCCAAATTCTTCGTCCAATTGGGGTCTCTGTCCCATGTGTACACACATGTGCGTAGAACCGTCTCCTAGAACCAAACTCAAAGATCTATCACAAAAGGGGCACCTGGGTGACTCAGTCGGTTGGATGTCCATCTGACTCTTGATTTCTGCTCAGGTCATGATCTCAGGGTCATGGGAGCGAACTTTGCATCAGGCTCTGCACTGAGTATGGAGTCTACTTAAGATTCTCTCTCTCTCTCTCTCTCTCTGTCTCTCTCTCTCCCTCTCCATTTACCCCTTTCCCCTGTGTGCTCTCTCTCTCTCTCTCTCTCTCTCCCTCAAATTAAAAAAAGAAAAAAAAGATTTGTTTTGGGGTGCCTGGGTGGCTCAGTCAGTTAAGCATCCAATTCTTGAATTCAGTTCAAGTCATGTTCTCATGGTTGTGAGATCTGGCCCTGCACTGGGTGTGGATCCTGCTTAATAGCTCTCTCGCTCTCTCTCTTTCTCTCTCTCTCTCTGTTAAAAAAAATATATATATATCTATCACATTGACATGAATTGGAACTTTCTCGGTTCTCCGTACAAATCAGTTAAATTCAACTCATTCAACTAATGTGTTAGGGCCCCCTGTGTGTCCAGCAACGTTCAGGACACACAACCTAAGTAGACATGGCTCCTGCCCTGACAGGGCTCTCAGTCAAATAAAACCATATAAAACCATAAAAAAAAAATTAGAGAAGTTATAACAAGTAATAGAAATGCTGTGGGATTAAGGGAAGGGAGAAATTAATTCCACCCAAAGAGAATGAGAGTTAAGCTGGGCCTGGAAGGATGGCATGGGGGTGGTTACTTAGGGGTTCAATGCAGAACCCCTGTCCCTCTCATGGGCAGGGGGTTCTCATGACGTCCATTCCGGAAAGGAACTCAAACAGGACCATGGTCTCCCAAGAACGGTCTAAGTCAGCCAGAAAGCCAAAAAGCAAAGACCATGGGTTCAGGGTCCAACCCACTTTGGAACTGGGGAAGAGGCTGGTCCACTAAAGCACGCTAACTCACGCGGAAGGGGTGAGGACTCGAGATAGTAAACGCAAGCATGACCACGACAGACGTAGAACAGAACCCGGGTTAAATCACTCGGTAGCACCTTGTTAATTTTTCTTACCGTCTCAGACTCCTTCGTATTTGCTCCCACGCCAGCCCTGCTCCCAGTCTTGGTATCAGGGATAAGCACAGGAACTTCAATAGGAAATCATGGAGGGCGGAAGATTCTAAGAGAACAAGAGCATTCTGGACAGCTTGGGGGATGGAGAACACTTTCACGCTGCTCCCCAGGGAGCAAGTTAGTGAGCGTAGTGGGAAGACGTGTTGCCAGAGTATGTGGGAATCAGAGCCTCCGGGGCCATGAACGCCAAGCCAAGGAGTTTTAAGTGGAAGATGCCTGCAAAGTGGACCGTTGAAGGTTTCTGAGGAATGAACTGACCCAGTCCTGTGTCTGCTGGCTTTCCTAAGACCCATGTCCTTACCTCAGGAAATAACCACTTGCCCAGACAATGGTGTTAATTCTATCCCTAAAAGATGGAGACGGCCTTTGCCGCCTCTGTGGTCCACGCTCCGTGTGGGTGCCTGGAACCTGGTCTTTGTACAGGTATCTCTCGGCCTTCAATGCCAAGTACTCAACTAGACATTGAACACTGACCGGTGAGCCCCGGGTGTGCACTGATGGGACTGTGTGAGGCCTCGGTGAGGGACCAACAGGCCTGTCTGTGCAGACCCTTCTGCCAACAGTATCCAGGTCCCCAGATGGCTCAGGCCAAGCAAATCTGGTACATCTCCTCTCATGTGTGGCACGTATTTTCCATCTTTGCTGAAAGTCCCCCCAAGAAGAAAGTGTCGCTTCTTCAGTCAGGTGCAGTGATTTTCGTTAAAAATTGATGGTATTAACCAAACCACGGGGAAGAGGTCCGCTCAGCCAAGCCTTTTCCTCCGTCCAGCCCAAATCGTAACATATGTTACCTAGTGGGGGTTATGAGCAACCCATCCTTGGCATGGAAGGCCGCTCCAGGAAAAGCAAGCAAAACCCTAATCATTAGAGGCCAGAATGGAGAGTGGTGCGGTCAGTCTTGCTTTTTTGAAGAAAGAAGAAGTGAAACTGATACTACGTTGCCAGTTGCGTTGAAATTGTCCAGCCCCAAACCTTAGGATTGGGAGGCTTGGGCGGAGCTCCAGAAGAACCGGTGAAGTAAACAGAAGTAAGGCTGGTTTCTGGGTTATCAGGGACTAGGGGGTGTTTCCACGGCAAAATAAATCATCCGATAGGTGCAGGGAACATATTTGTTAAAAACATAAAAAGGGGATGTATGGTTTGACAAAGCATGGGTGTACTTTTCGAAAATATAAGGGGGAAAAGGCATGCAAAATTGGAGCTGTTCCCGAAAAATCTTTACATTTGGTCACCTGCACGCAGCGCCCTTACTGAAGAGGGATACGGTAGGTGGAATCCAGGATAAGCCAATGAACACAAATCACTAATTGCAAGTGTGGGTGGCCAACCTATGGTCTACGTGCAGAAAGAATTCATCAGCACTGCTCGGCTGGGCCTCTCCGTGACTCTCAGCAGCTAAGCTAGTCGCTCAGAGGTCTCGGCCTCCTGCAAGCAAGCTAAGGAGCCTTCATTTCTGCACGTCAGGACGTAACAAAACTCCGGCCAGTGTAGCCTTTGGTGAGCAGGCTCAAAGGCTAATCAAGTTAAAGGGAAATTACACACTGTCTTCCAAGAGAGCTCACCCTGAGGGATTTATCCATCTCTGGTTTTCTGAGCAATTTAGACCAGGATAAAGTAACAGCTTTCCCTACTGCCTAAAAGTTGCTTTATTCTCATCCGCAAGGTGCATAGATGGCCTTGCTCGCCCCCCTGCACGTATACACACACCTTCGTCACAATGTCTTGTCCCTTCCCCTGTCCCCTCCACACACGGATGTAAGAGCAGGCTCCATTTGGTTGTAGCTCCTGGGAAGGATGCAAAATGTAGCCAAATTTGCATAGTATGCCAGACAAAGCCCTCCGGCCCCTGAAACTTCACACCTGTCTCCTGCCAGTATCCGAAATGCCATCTGCTTCTCTGGGAAAGCCAGACACAAGGCCCCCTCTTTATGCCTTTGGTAGATGATGAGAAAATCTGGCATGGGGAGCCTTAATTGCTCAAAAATAACTCCATGGTACGTAACATACAGTTACATGAAGATCTGAAGAAAAAAGCCTTGGCAGCCTTTTTACAAACATTCAGGATAATGGTTGGGGCATGCAAAAGGGAAACTATTTAAGGACCCAACCTAGGCCCAAATTCTTTCCACTGCCAAGAACTCTACAAGTGAGGAGTTTCGCGTGTGGCAGGAAAGTCCCACAACAAAAGGAGTATGAGGCACGGAGGCAGGATCGTGTGTTTCCATCTAGGCCACTCTGGGTTTGAGATGCTCTCCGCAAGACACAGAAACGTGAAGTGAATGTCACTCACGAATGCTACTTTCAAAGTACAGTCCTACCCCCAGTTAGGAGAGCAGGCCAGAGGGAAATTGCAGCCGCGTGAAACAGGAGGATTTGAAAGAAGCAGGAGGGTTTTCGGCCTGGTTCAAGCACGGGACTGGCGCGAGGCAGGACAATACAGGTTTGCATCCGTGGCACTACGGACGTTTGGGGCTGGAAAATTCTTTGTTGTGGGGGCCCTCCTGTGGATTGTAGGATGCTGTGCGGCATCCCCTGGCCTCTGGCCACGGCGTGCCCGTAACACCCCCTGCCCCGGGGAGACAACCAGCAATGTCAAAGGACCCCTGGGGAGCAAACTCACCTCTTTCCAGAACTATTCAACCAGAGGATCTCTTGGTTGGGGTATGTGGGTGGCAGAGAGGGTTCGGATAGCATAGCACTTATCACAGGGAATGATGCTTGCTTGATGACCAGTCTGTCTCCCGGCTGATTGTAGTTTTCTGAGGACGGGGACGTTTTCCATCGGAGCTCTGCTGTTTCTCCAGCCCATAGTCTAGAGTGTTGAAGTGTTATGTTAAAAGAAAGAATCAGGGGCGGAATGAATGGCAGGCTGGATCCCAGGCTCCTTTCCCAATCCCGTGTTCCCTACGCTGAGTCCTTGCGTTGGGGTTGGGGGGGCGGGGTGGGGTATGGCGGGGTGGGGGCGTATCTTCAGAAAACTAATAAAATAAATGACTAAATAAATGGAACCTCTTGTCTAAAGAACACAGAGATAAGATAAATCATTTTGAGTCCTGGGAAAATTATCTCCACCATCCTGCCCTGGTTTCTCCGTTCAGCCAGAAAACACTTTAATTTATCTTGTGAAATTTTTCATTCGCTAGACGAACATTAAGTATTTCTTTCCTCTTTTTTTTTTTTTAAATATTCTTTTCTCTACAAAGGTGGGTTGGCTCTCAACTCATTGGAATAAAAGCTCCATTAGCCTCAGTGCACGTAAGTCTTGTGAACTTGGCCTGGATTCAGGGCCGGCAGAAGGATAAAGAAACCTGACACTCATTCTTCACGTAATTAGAGTTGGTAAAATAAACTGTGTGCATTTCATTAAAGGAATGGATCCATCAGGCCCAAGACAGGGCGGGAATCTCATGCTCACAGCATCAGTCTTTTGTTTCAAATTAACCCCTAGCTGATAAAAAAAATTTCCCGTGGAGTCATTGGGGAACATGCCTGTCCCCTTCCCCGTGTGTAATTTAGTCTCCGAGCCCACATAATTTCTCAGCTGGCTTAAACCCAGCAAACGCTACAGTTATCCTCTTACCCATGACACATGTTCTCTGACTCCCCCCGAGGTCACTGATGGGATGCTTCCCTCCCGCGGTAGCATGATGGCATCTGCAAACCCACCCTTTGCGAAGAAGGCATTGCTTCTCCATGCTTGCCAGTAACCAGGATGAGGTTGCCCCGAGAAACCCGCGTTTTTGACCAGTCTTGCGACAAGTAGCAACACGAAGAAGACGACTGATTAGAAAGCAATAATCGGTGCTTATGAAATCAATTCTCTTTGAAAAGTAAGCAGCCCCTTCCTCAATTCTGACTGTGGTTCTTAGTTATGCTAGCACCCTCTTCTATAAACCTGATCTAACCAAACGCAGCCCAGCTTTCAAAAAGCCAAGAAGATCTTCGAAACTCCAACCAGATGCCGCAGTCATAGCGAGGGATGGTCTTCCTCTCTGTCATAGCTCTCTCTCTCTCTCCTGCCCTCACTGTGGCTAACCTAAAATCACGATCCATCTTCTCTGACGGTCCTCTGCCCCCTCCTCACCTAGTAAATGCTCCTTTTTTTCATCTTTGATCTATAAAACAGAGAGGAAGGTAGGTGGGGAAATAAGGCAGGTGTCGGTGACAGACAAGTGAGCTCTCTACTAACCATGGAAGAACATCCCAAGCAAGAGGCAAAAAAACGAGCCATAAGAAGAGAACAGGGCTGTCAGGAAGGGAAGACAGTCCTTGAAGTAGACAGGCTGAGGAATGGAAAGAGGTGTTGCCTTGTCTGGAGATACTAGCGGGCAGCCCGGCAGTTTTCCTTACCAAGTACAGGCAGAGCTCTGAGGGACCGGCACTGTGCAGTGACGCCCGATCATGGCAGAGACGAGGAAAACGGCCAAGGCTACAGCATCAGCCAATGAGAGGGCTTCCCTGATCACACAGGCTGTGAAACCTGGCCTTCACCATTTCTGGACGTCTTTACGCTGAGGAGAGACAGCCCTCTATCCAGGAGAAACAATACTGAGCTAGCCTGGATGAATTCTAAGAGTGTCCGTAACTCTGAAAAACTATGGAACTCTAGGAAGTATACCCAGGGCAGAACGTAGCTCCAGAGCAGGTTTGGGGCGGGGGACCACGGCACTAGGAGGAACCTGGCTCTGTCCAGGGGCTCAGCTGTTCAACCCAGCCTGGGTGTCGTCTAGTTTAGACATGTTCTGAGTGGCCGATGTATTCCCCCATGGTCCTGGTGGGTATATTTTGTGTGTTTTCACTTTCCGTTATCTCACTAATAGAGGAGTGTGTGTGTACGTGCGCGTATCCGTTCGTTTGGCCATTTGTGTCACGAGGAGGCTTCCAGAGACGTTTCTCTGGGCATGGAAGCTTCAGCAGACTCAGGGAGCGGACAGAGACGGGTTTAGGGGCTGGGAGGGGGTCTGTTCGTGCCTGTGCCTTCCCTTCTCCGTGAACTCAGCTATTTGGCATCCATGACGTCTCTCCCATTAAGCTCACTGGAGGGTTTGGGGGCAGCCCCTCTTCCCTGCTGTTCTTTGTACGCTGTCCTCCCTCTCTCCCTCCTCACCCCCTTCTATTTTCTACTCCCCTTCTCCCCTCTGGTTTCTTCAATTTCAATGAGTTTATTGGCATGACGAATGTTGCCAAAGCCAATAGCACTGGGTTTCAGTGTCTAGGGATGGATTTCACAGTGGGAAGGGGGTGAGCGGGGCCTCGGACCACATTCCCACTGTGGGTTTCTGCTTCAGTCTGAGATGGTGGCAGGCTGCCAGGGACCTTGTTCACTTGGGTTTCCAGTCCCAGCTGAACTCACCAGCCTTGTCTCCAGACACAGAGAAAGTTCTCATTATGGCAGAGGTCATGTCTGGAGCCTCAGTCCTGGGAGGTATGGGGGTTTCAAGCTTATGTTTTCAAGAAACAGTTTAATAAACAAGTCCCACACTGTCCTGTACAAACAGCGCTGTTAAAACTCCAGCCTCCCAGTGACACTGCTGGGGCCAAGGTGACAAAGACCAGCAGGGCTCAGGCCGGGCGTTTATAGGAGATTGAAAACGGTCCTCGACCGTCTTCTGAATAAGCGAGAGTCTTACCTTTTTTCATAACCACCCTCACGCCCCAAACACACACACACACACACACACACACACACACACACACACACGTAGAACAATTTGGAGAACTGGAGATAGGCAGGAGAAAATAGATATTGTTACAGCTAGAGCCTCAAACATCCATTTCAAGTGAGTTCCAGCTAAGGAAGTCTCCTTCCTAATGAACGAGTCTTATGAGGCCTTATCAAGCTCCTATTTTGCCTCTCTCTCTCTCTCTCTCTCTCTCTCTCTCTCTCTCTGTCTCTCTCTTGTCCGTCAGCCGACGGAAATTTCTATTTGCAATGAAAATCAACTCTGGAAAACGTCACAGCAAGGGACTTTTTTTCCTGGCTGCCCCAAGATTGATCTGGTCCATAGGATGCCCCAGATCATTGCATTCGGTAATTTCATTCCGCTTATGATCTATTTCTTATACGATCAATATGATAAATGCGATGGAGAGCAAAGTGGGTTACGCCAACGCTGGTGAAGGGGAGAGGGGAGCGCTGGGCTGGCACGCTGTGTGTCTCATGATGCAGAAAAGCAATTCAGTCAGACTAAAGGCTACAGACGAGGCGGTATATTCTCCGTGATAAATGCAAATGACGTGACTACATTTCCCCCCCAGCACAAATGGGGAGGAGGGCGGGGGAGGGGAGAAAAGCCCCGCTGTCTGGGAGCCCAGCATCCCCCTAGGAACCCACGCGCAGTCTGCACGCGGCAAGCGTATCGGGTGGGGGAGAGGAGGGGCACTGGGAAAGAAGAATTCAAGTTTGCCTAAATAATCAGGGCTAATGGCCAGCCATTCCTGACCCAGCCAGGCCTCCAGGCACTGCCGGTTTTAAAGCACCAAACAACAGAATCAGGCATCCAGCGAGCGGAGAGCCACGGGGAAATGTCGCACAGGGCACTGAACCATGAGAACACCATCATCTTCTCTGAGCATCAGAGTTCCCTTGGCTACAGGTCTTGTTAGGTAACGATCAGTTTCATTGCCTGCGTGGTGATCTTGCGCCGACGTCTTCTGTTTTCCCACGTGAGCCGCCGTGTCTGGAGGTCCTCAGACAAGCCGTTGAACCGAAGTTTCGTCACGTGACACAGGGGAGCAATTATAGCGCTGTTGCTCTTGGGGAGTGTCTTTGCGAAGGTGGAATGAAATTATGTAGTATGTCATGTGCCCACAGTGTGCGGTATTGGCTGTGGGGTCACCGCGAAGCCTCTCGAGTGAGAAAGAGAGGTGATTGCCCTCAGCAAGTTTAGACACCAATGGGGAAGTGGCCAAATGCGTGAAGAAAAAAAAAAAAGAAGAAGCAGCAGCAGCAGCAAGACAGGCTCATACAGAATACGGAGTCCTCGACCAGGAGGTGTGCACTCTGAATTGTAACCAGGGCTCTATCAGTTTCTCGTTTCATGATTGCACAAGTTCCTTCCCCACGCTGGGCCTCAGTTTCCCCAAAGGAACATGAGACAGCTGGGACAGTCTTAGAGATTTCTAAGGCCACCCGGCTCTGACATTTTATGTCAGCGGTGACAACTGGAGCCCTAAAGTGGGTGCAGATGTGCAAGAGTGATGCAAGCTCCGGAAGGAAGGGAAACAGGGCTAGGTTTTTGAACAGAGAAGGGCAGGTTTTCCAGAATGGAATGGCAGGGACATTCCAAAGGTGGAAATCAACTTCACTAAGTCCTCAGTGTGGAGGAGAGCAAGTCCCAGTCAAGCGGACAGTTGGAGAAGCTGGAACCTAGAGAAGAAGAGTAAAGAGAAAGGTAGAGGTATGGACGATGCCCTTGGCCTCTGAGCTTGTGTCTGAGGGGAGGGAGACGGGGAGGAAGGAGTGGACAGTGCTTCGGGGATGGGTGGGCTCCTCACACTGGAGTTGAGAAGAACCTGCCCCGTTGCCCTCTCAGCCTCCCATCTGTATCAGAAGGACCTCAGCCTTACGGATCTGTCCTAGGAAGAGTGCTTTGTCACAACAAGGCTCTTTTTTGTGTGCTTTTTTCAGGAAATGAAATTGGAAGTTGCCCAACCCTGCCAGTGTTTGATCCCTAACAGACACATTCTCTCCGTGCTGCAGAAAGCCCGAGGCAGGCTGGGGAAGGTAAGTGAGGGAGGGAGGGCTGTGGATGCAGCTGCCGTGATAATATGGAGTCCAGCAACTTGGCATTGGTGATTCTCTGCCCTCCTACACCTCCCTCCACGTGAAAGGCTGGTCTCGGGCGAGGGGCCAGCAGAAGGCCCCTTCCATCTTCTCATCTAGGTGGCAGAGGCTGTGAGGGGACCTTCACTTGGAGATGTTGATTAAGCGGCCACTGCCCCAAGGGAAGAGTGGAGAACTGTGATCCAACTGGTAACCCAGCCATTCATGGCCCGTGTCAAAGTGGTCAGGACAACTCACCCAAATGTCTCCATTTGCAAAGGGACCAGGAGAATTGTATTCTAATAGGTATGCATCTATCAAAGGTGTATCTTAGATTTTACTCAAGATGACCATTCATTTGTTCATGTGGCATATTTTCACCTACTGGGAAAAGCAGGAAGGAGCTGCACCCCTTCTCTGTAACTGAGATGGTTGAGGCCCGGCCAGGGTCAAATAGATGCTAATGCGAAGACCCACAGGGCTAGACCAGTGTGGGAGTTCGGTGACATTTTGGAGGAGATGGGGGCCTGGGTGGGAAGAGGGCCACCGAAGGGCACATGTTGAGCCACACGCAGCTGTTTGCAAATTAAGAAAAGAAAATAAAACTCTAAAACGTGGGAATGACTGATTTTAGTCAACGCTTCCTCATTTCATCCCTATCCAAATACCTCAGCAAATGTCACATCCAGAAAGGAGCGCAGAGTGGTGTCAAGGATCAAAAGGCAAGGTGGACCCTCTTTGACCTGTATGAAGTGAGTTGTCTAGACCAACGGCATCAGCTTCCTTATCAGGGACTGGGGATCATCAGCCAAGCCCCGCAAAGAAGTTACGGGCTTGCCATCCAAAAAGAGCCATCTATCGTTCTTCCCCACCCTTCCCCCCTTCTGAGTTCATTTTCTGTTGACTTGACTTAAGCTTCTTCGGGCTCTTGGCCTTAGAGAGATTTTTGACCTGCTCTGCCAGCAGCCCTGGCTGTGCCTCTTTTGTTGGTAATGAATCCAATTCACACGAGGATCCGGAGCTCGGTTCTGAGGCATTCGGGCAAGTCCCGGGCGACACATCTGGAAGTGCCACTCGTCCCAGAATTCCTCTCTCGTCCTCGAACAACTTAGATTTCGCTGTCTCCAGAACTCTCCAGACGCTCGATGCTCCAGAATAAGCCAAACACCAAGAATCAACAGGACTTTTCCAATGGGAAGACTTCCAAAATCACCAAAGACTTGAATTACCTTCCCATAATTGGGAAAGTCCACCAAACAGCAGAGAAATGGTCTCTCTCTCTCTTTCTCCTCCGGCTTGCTAATCAAAATACTGTCTGCTCCCAATCCAAGGAATGTCATGAGGCCTATTCCCAACGAGCTCAACCCCAGTAATTGGAAGCAGCCCTGCCTTGCCTTTGGTCTTGGGTATTTTCATCATTGGACTGTTTGAGCCAAGACATACGTTTTGCCAAGGAAAACTTTCCTTTGAAACCTCCATCTTATCCAAACAGAGAGTTGGAATTGACTCTTGGCAGTTCCAAAGATAGTTCTGAGTTATGAAAAAATAGTACATGTGTGTCAGCCAATCCATGAGATTGTCCCCGATCTGAGGGGGGGGGGGGGGAAACAGCTTTGCCTATGAACCCATCTTTCCTTCCTGTAAACTGATAAAGCCAATGCACCTGTAACAGTTCCTTTGAACGTGACCCCCAAATCCTTCTACTCAAAGAGGTTTGTGAGGCAACAGAGCAGGGGGCGCTCCTATGAAAGGGAAGAGCTGGGGTATGGAAGAAATTTGGTTACATTCTTCAAGGGGAGACATTGGAATTCCAGGTCTTGGCAAGAGTACAATTTGGGGAAGGTCTGGTGGAATCTGGGGAAGGACTTGGAGGGCTTGCAATGTTGGAAATCACAGTGCTGGCGGCATTATTTCCTTGGGGAGTGGAGCAGGTATTTGCAAAGGGAACCGTGTTTGTACCCGGAAGCTGATGAAAACATTTTGCAAATATTTGAACCAATTGTCTTACCTGGAAAGCAGAGGGCACGTGATCGGCACGCTGCCTTCTGTAGGGGAGGGGCCAGGTGAGGGAGAGATGGGCCCTGATGGAGGAATTTCAGCCTCTGTGAGTTCCCAGCCCTGCTGCTCTTATCCTGGGTTCTTGGTTTCTCTTCTAGCTGCTTTCATAGCTCCTGGAGGTGAAGTACATCACGCTCAGGACGGTCACTTCAGCAGGGACGAAAACTACCTGGAGTCATAGAAGGTCATAATGAGACATGACCTTAAAGCCCGTGCAGTCAGATGGCACATCTCATGTGCCTAGAATGTGGCTAGAAGGCCCACACAGCCCAGCGCACACCAATGACGGGACAGTCACTGCCAAGAGCACAGCTCGGCGTGCAGGACTGCATAGGGCCTCATCCTCCCAAGTAGTAACCACACACCAAGGCACCCGAACCACTCTGCCTGTGTAGGGGCTGCGTAGTGCATCAGATCATGGGCTCAGAATGCTTGGGGCTCAACTCCCTGAGTTCAAGCCCTGGTTCCACCGCTTACTCCTAGGGGACCTTGGGCAACCTCCCTGACCTGCCTTGCCTCAGTTCCTCATCTGTACAACAGGGATAAAGATAATACCCGCTTCGGGTGGTATTTGTGAAATGAAAATGAATTAATATAGGGACACACCTAGACTCCTGCTGTCCCACTGAATCAACCAACAGAGATGTGTTTCTTTTAAAAAAAAAAAAAAAAAGCGGGGCGCCTGGGTGGCGCAGTCGGTTAAGCGTCCGACTTCAGCCAGGTCACGATCTCGCGGTCCGTGAGTTCGAGCCCCGCGTCAGGCTCTGGGCTGATGGCTCGGAGCCTGGAGCCTGTTTCCGATTCTGTGTCTCCCTCTCTCTCTGCCCCTCCCCCGTTCATGCTCTGTCTCTCTCTGTCCCAAAAATAAATAAAAACGTTGAAAAAAAAATTTTAAAAAAAAAAAAGCACATTTTATTATAAATAACTCTGTGTATATGCAAAAACATAAATATCAGTATAATAAACACTCATGTATCAAACTAGTCCAATGAATGCCTCACCTAGATTCAATAACGACCAATACGGTCATTCTTGCTCTATCTACCCTCCACCCACCTCACCCCCATCCCAATTATTTTGAAGCGAATCATATTTAATCTTAAATTATTTCAGCGTGTATCTCTAAAAAGGGGGACTTTCTGAAAAATTAATAACCATAAGGGCATTATCATGCTCCCCCCAAAATATGAAAATAATTCTATAATGCTAAAAGTCAATCTTTATGTCTCTGTCTCTCTGTCTCTGTCTTTCTCTTTCTCTGTGGCAGATGGTATGAAAAAAGGTCCACGCATTACAATCGGTTGATATGTCCGTTAAGTCTCTTCTAATTTACAGGTTCCCCTTCAATTTTCCTTTCTACTGTTTTCCCCTTGTAACTTTTTAGTCTTGAGATTAGATCATTTGCTGTATAATGTTTCTGACAGTCTGGATTTTGCTGATTGCGTATCATTTAACATGTTCCTCTGTCCCTCTCTATTTCCTGTAAATTGGTAGTTAGATCTGCAGGCTTGATTGATTCAGGTTCAATAATTTGACAAAATTACTTCACGGGCCGCGGTATGTATTTCTATGAGGAGGTTCGCAGTGTCTGGCTGGTTCTTTTGTTGTGATGTTAGGAGTATCAACGATCATCGTCTAGATTTGTTAACTCAATGTCAGCTTGGCAAATAAAATGTAGGATTCCCAGGTACATTTCAATTTCAGATAAACAACAAACTAGTGTTTAGTGGAAGTATATCCCAAATATACCTATACTAAGCAATTATTTGTTGTTCATCTGAAATGTGTAGTTAACTGGGAGCCCTATCTGTTTATTTGCTAAACCTGGAAACCCCAATTAGGGGCTGAAAACTCAATGTGTCCTTGTTTGTTGTCTGTAATACTTTTATAAAGAGACACTTCCCCTCATCATAGACCTGAAATGCAAACTACATACGAGAAGCAGGATAAATGCTTGATTTGTTTCCCTTTTATTTATTAATTCAAAAATAATGAGGTGGTTCCTCCAATCACCAACAGAGGTATCCTTATAAACTCACGAATGTGAATATATTTGTTGTGAATTTCAGTCTTTTGGAGTTTTTATCCATTCGGTGCTTGAACTCTCCCATCTCCAGTCAGAGAGAATCTAATTTAGTAGGATCCTGAGTCCTCCTGGCATGACACTAGTAGGGTTTAATATTTAGCTTGCTTTCCGGTACAACAAGATATTTCAAGCTCATCTTGTATATTTCCCGCGCTGGATCTACTAGGCCTTTCTTTGAGAAATCTTGTTCCCTTTTAAGAGAAAATGGTATTTAGAAAATATAATCTGGGAGCCAGGGCTGTTCCAGGCTACTGAACTGTTCATTATTTTTAGGTCTTTTCCATACGGAGAGCCAGTAAACATGCATTTTTCAAAGGATAATATAGATTGTGATCTCATAATAACATTTCCGATACAAATGCAGAGCCACAGGTGTTTCTTCGCCTCAATCATCTCACATCTGTATGTCCTTTCTCCCTTAATAAAAATCCCTGTTCTCAATAACATTCATGTAATTGTGTTTATACCAACACATACACACAAAACAATGTGTGTATACAACGTACAGGTTTACGGACCTGCAAATTCAAAACAACAATATGGTTGCTAAAAACAGCTCAAGGGTTTCTTTCATTTTGTAGTTCTTTTCGTTCTTAGGGCATATCCCACTAGGGATACAAAAAATATATGCGTGTGTGTGTGTGTGTGTGTGTGTGTGTGTGTGTGTGTTAAGTTACTTGAAATGCTTCCTTGGTGTGTTTATGCTCCAACTGGATATACATTTAAATGCTTTTTTTTTTTTCCTTTCATTTTACTTTCTAAATTTTCAGGGGTTGCTTTTCTCATATTCTGTGTTTTAAAATTATGCAGAAATATTTACACAATTCCGAAGACAAGTCTATAAAACATGGTTTATTCGAAGAATCCTCGTGCCTGCCTTGGCCTCCTCTCTTCTGTTCTGTCCTTCCCTCTAAAGGTTAACATGGTATTTTTACGATCTGTCTTTTATCGGTTTATCCTTCTATAATTACTTTCATCTAAACAAATACAAAGATACATTTGTATCCTCATTTTTCTAGATTCCTCTCCAGTATTATTCCCCAGAGGCCGTAATAGAGTACTCATCAAATTGATTGCAGCCAGAAATATATCCTGCCTGACAATACACCGGTGTGGTCACATTAATTGTTTACAGCTAGCCTCCTTTCTGATTCTTCATTTCTCTATTCTGATTCTGAGCTTTACCTGATTACAGTTTATAGCATTTATGTCTGCCTCCCTTGGTAGCAAAAGTTGCTAGGATTTCCTAGAAAGCCAAGGCCAGAGCAGGCCTTATGCATTTTTTTTTTTTTTTTAATATTCCATGCAGCCACAGCCTTAAAGAAAATTTGTTGGACTGGATGCATACATCAGTGCTTATTAGCCCTGGATAAGCACCCAAATTACCCATTCCGCTTTTTCAGTTTTTTTTTAAAAGTATAGATTGTCAAGTTGTGCCCAAGACCCACTGGATCAGAAACTCCAATGGGGCGCCTGGGTGGCTCAGTTGGTTGAGTGTCTGACTTCTGTTCAGGTTATGATGTCATGGTTCATGAGTTCGAGCCCCACTGTCAGCACAGAGCCCGCTTCGGATCCTCTGTCCCTCTCTCTGCCGCTCCCCTGCTTGCATTATCTCTCTCTTTCAAAAATAAATATTTTTTGAAATTTTTTTAATGTTTATTTATTTTTGAGAGAAAGATACAAAGCATGAGGGGGAGAGGGACAGAGAGAGAGGGAGACACAGAATCGGAAGCGGGCTCCAGGCTCCCAGCCATCAGCCCAGAGCCCGACGCGGGGCTCGAACTCACAAACTGTGAGATCATGACCTGAGCTGAAGTCGGACGCTCAACCGACTGAGCCACCCAGGCGCCCCTCAAAAATATTTTTAAAAATTAAAAAAAAAAAAAGAGTCTCCAAAAGTGATCACCAAGAATCTGGAATCTGGATTAGACAACACACCATGATTCTGTTATCCAGCCTGTTGGGGAGCCATTGACCAGATGCCCCTCTACATAAATATCCCAGTAGAGCACATACGAGTGCTTACAAGGGATGTTTCTTCACAGATCCTTTCCTCCGCTGTTTGAGATGGTGCAATTCCGCGTTGGCAAGGCCGAAAAGAAAACTTACCAAGTCATTTCATTTACCTTGATTTTATTCAGAGAAAACCTGAAGGAGACTGGAGGGTGGGTTCACGCCTTCAAAAGAGAATTGGTTGCATCTAAAGGTTAATTACTTTTGAAGGTCACTCAGTTTGTCAACACTTAGGATGAGACTGGCTTTGTGATCTTCTGGCCCAGAGCTCTTGTCACTATTAGCAAAACAGCTGCTTCCCGCACCCCCCCCCCCCCCCACCAATCCTAGGATTACCCGAGGGCAGAGATGCCACAAATCTTCTCATCCCTCCACTGGGGACTTCCATCCCCAGGCGGGACTTGAGAGCCAGAGGGGATCTGAGGGATCTAGTCCAATCCTTAAGGTAAGAAAACCGTGGCCTGCGTCAGAAAGGCAGTTAAAGGCAGCGCTAAGCCTAGAATCCTAGTTTCCTGCCTTCCTGGCAGGTCAGGCTTTTTCGTTCCCAGGCGGCATCTCCGCTCTCATCTGCTCTCGGGCCATCACCGCTAACAGTCCAAGCTTGGGTGCCCGGTGGTATGAACGAAGCTGTGTCAGAGTCGCTGACATCTCGTTCAGCCACATGACCTAGTGTCACATGTCTGCAACTATGAAGAAGGCAAGAATCAGACCCTGGCCCTCTTGTCTAAGCTCCAGTGACGAAAGCCATTGCCAGGCCCGTGTCTAGAGAGTGACAACCAACGTGGGCTGAGAGGAGGAAGCAGGTAGGCTGAGAAAATCCCGTCCTCTTTCAATAAGTTTAAATGAGCTCTCCCATTTGATTTTCCTTGATCATCTAGCGGTGGGTGCGTGGGATGGCCAGAGGCAGGGGGCCACTTTCTCCAGGTCTGCTTTGTCACTTCTATCCCCAGGGCTCTCTAGGCCAGAGATAGCCTAATTGGTGTCCTGCGTGGAAGGAGCTGGCAGCTGAGCTCTATAGAAGCAAGGCTTAAGGTTTTCTTCCATTGTGCCAGCCTACGTAACCCTCACTATTCCCTGTCCCCAGCCCGCAGCTTGAACCAAAGGCAAAAACTGGAGGGGGTCCGCTTGGTACATCTGGCTGTTTGGGAAAGTTCCAGGGAGGCAGTCATCATGGTAATCGAATACATCCGTTAAACCCAACAGATTCTTTTCAATCACGGGCAATACGTGCACACACACACACGCGCGCATGCGCACATGCACGTGCAAACACGCACGCACACACGCACACACATGCACACAGCACGGATACAATCGCCCGTCTCCATGTACTATCCAGGGCTCGCTCTGGCCCCTCTGGCTTCTACAGTGTGAGGCAAGGCAAAAAATTTATTCAGTCCACAAGAATGAGGTTATGGGGGATGAAGGAAACCAGAGGGGGTGGACAAGCATGCTGGTGAACTTGAATGTGCGCCAGAGAAGGGGGCAGAAGGGCTTTGAAGGCAAGAGTCCTATAGGGATGCTAATCGGGAGTATTTTTTTGTGATTATTCTGGGTCTCTTTCTCTCGCTGGGACGCACACAAAACTGTGACGTGGGATGGGAGCCTCCCGGCTGTTCACATATTGCCTTTGGAAAAGAGGTCAGTGGTAGAGAAAAGCTTTCTGCCCAAGCCTTTCAGAGAAATCATCGCTTGCACTGGATTAAGGTTCAAAGGGAAAATTTAGGCTAGAATTTAAGAATCTTTCAGGCTACAAGTACTATAAAACTATAACAGGTGCCAAGAGTATTAGTAATATATTCTAGGCCTCTTAAAATTTATAAGATGGTAAATGCCTTATCATTAGATGGACCCAACGAGATAAAGAATGACCACCTGCGTGGCCAAGACTTTGTTTGGAAATAAGATCTTTGCAGCTGTAGTCAAGTTCAAACGAGGTCATACTGGACTAGGGCGGCCCCAAATCCAATGAGTGGCATCCTTCTAAGGAGGCCATGTGAACACACACATGCACACACACGCACTTGCACGGAGAAAAGATGGTTGTGTGAAGACGGAGACAGAAATTGGCATGATGCAGCTACAGACTAAGGGGGCACAACCAGGAGCTGGCAGAAGCAAGGGAGTCTTCTTCCCGGGAGACTTCAGACAGAGCAGGGCTCTGCCGATCCCAGATTTCGAACTTTTAGCCTCCAGCGCTGTGAGAGAAGAAATTGTTGTTTTCAGTCACCCAGCTCCTGGTTGTTTGTTCTGAAAATCTTAGGAAATTAACACAGGGTAAGACCAAATGGCCTGGAGGGTCTCTTTCCACTGCAATAGCTATGGTCCGAAATTTGTGAGGGTTTCTTTGTTGGGAGGTGATAAGGCAGCATCACTCTGGACTGATTGCCATGTGGTCTGATCATAAGAGAGAAGGAAGCATGGCTGCAGATGACAGGTGGGGAAGTGTGAAAGCCACCACGGTCCCGTACAGAAAGCGCCAACTGGACTCGCCTCTCCCCAGGAAAGGGTACGGTTTTGTCATGCTATGAAATTCTCTTGCACAGCCGCTCCCTTCCTCCTCCTCCTCGTCCATGAAAGTGGGAAACAACGGCGTACTTTGTGCTTGCTCTAGGGGAAGGGAACCAGACCCCGGTCCCCAGGGCTGTCAACTGGGATTCCTGACTCAGGAGCGCCATTCATTCCCAAACAATTAAGATAATCCAATCAACATCGCAGACGACACACACTAATGCCATTAGAGGCAAAATCTCTCTGGGCGATGCAGGGAGGGGGAGATAGGGTCATAAAGCACAGTGGGCTCAGCCTCAAGGTCACTGTGTTCTCCTAGACAGAGTTACCCAAGACAGGTCGTTCTAAGGCAATGCCAGTGCCCTTAAGAGGCAGACACCAGTGGGAGACCGTGGCCAAAAGTAAGGATGGAATATGTTCAAAGGAAATAGAACCATCCAGAGACTTGAAGGACAACCCAGGCAACGCCATGAACAGTGCATGGGGCTAGACTCAGGAGACCTGGTTTTGATCCCGGCTTCTCCATTGCTCAGCTGCATCCCCTTGGGCAAGGCACTCAATCGCCTAAACCTCAGTGTTTCATTTGAAAACAGAGACAATTATCCAACCTCCTCTCTTTTTATGTTCTTCTGAAGACCAAAACGTATCAGGATGCAATGCTGCCCACTTTGCAGAGGAGGAAAAAGGGGCCACCTGACTTCCCCAAGGCCACGCCACCAGTGAGTGACAGACAGGGGCTGTCAGAGAAACTGCCCTGTAAATAGCACTTTTGCTTGTGCCAGACACCGTGGTTTACAAGACTCTCGTTTCACGCTCATGACGACACCATGATGTTCACATTCTTTTCCTGCTTTACCACTGGGGGAGACTG
The DNA here is from genome assembly GCF_007474595.2 of Lynx canadensis. Taxonomy (NCBI): domain Eukaryota; kingdom Metazoa; phylum Chordata; class Mammalia; order Carnivora; family Felidae; genus Lynx; species Lynx canadensis. The sequence continues at coordinate 34,414,435 of NC_044319.2, forward strand.
AAGTTAGCAAGAAGTTAAGTAATTTGGCTGAGACCACAGAGGAATCAGTACCAGAGCAGCCAGGAATCAAACTCACTCTGAAATCAATACTCTTAGCAACTGCAATTGAACCCGGCAATCTTTTTGGTATATATCTACCTGCTTCTAACGTACATGAAAACTTTGCCCAGGGTAACTGGCGATACATGTTATTATATTAATTATTGATATTAACTGTTAAATATTATTGCGGTAAGACAAGTGAGCCTTAGTTTGAGTTTGAAACTCATCAAAAGCACAGAGGTGATTCTCAAGTCCTGGGATGAGGTGGTTACAGAAATTGCAAAGTAATTTAGCATGGTCTTCTATCAGGTTTTTTCCTGAGCACATCAGTCAACAAGGAAGAGAGGATGGTACTTTGTTTAAATAAGGCTAGAGGTAAGGGCGCCTGGGTGGCTCAGTCAGTTAAGTGTCCGACTTCAGCTCAGGTCATGATCTCGTGGTCCGTGAGTTCGAGCCCAACATCAGGCTCTGTGCTGACAGCTCGGCGCTCAGAGCCTGGAGCCTGCTTCAGATTCTGTGTCTTCCTTTCTCTCTGCCCCTTCCTCACTCATGCTCGCTCTCTCTCTCTCTCTCTCAAAAATAAATAAGCATTACAACAAATAAAGCTAGAGGTGTTGGTGGCCATCCCTGATGGTAGAACAGGTAACAGTGAAACTAAAGGCATCTCCAGTGCCTCAAAGGAGGAGACCTTGGGCCTCCTGACATTTCCTGTGTCATCATGCTCTGTGAAAGTCCCAGGTCAGTGGGGCAGTGCTGGATGGCTCTTGGGGTAAGCCTTTGAGAGGAACATCCATGAGGATGTTTGTCAATCCATGTACACAGGAAACCCCAGCATCAGAACTGAGATCTTCCAATGTTTGGCTTTGGGCAGACTGAAGAAAATTTGGGGTGAAGTGGTTACAGATGGTAAAGAACTTTCACCTCCAGGGTGAGACACAAGAGAAACATATAGCTCGTTCCTTGCCCGGCAGGAATTTGCAATCTGATGAGAAAAACCAAATGCTGAAGTTAAGCACACAGATTCATACCAGGAGAGATCAGAGAGGATTGCAACAGAAATGCAGCACAGCAGAACAGGAAAGGACCCAGGACCCGGAATTAAAACATCTGAGTTCTAGTATCTCCTCTGCCACTCCCCAGACATGTGATTGACGCATTACTTAACCTCTCTGAGATAAGGTTACCTTTAACATCTCTAAAGTGGGTTAAAAAAAAAAAAAGGCAGATCCATTAGGGAAGGAATTCAGCAAACATTGATTAAGTGGCTTTTCTATACCAAGCTTTCAGAACGTAGGAACAAGATTGCAAATTCTTATGCTCTGTATGAGCATAAAGTGCCCTTAGCAAAGGTTGGCAAAGAGATTGTAAAGGAGATGGGTCTTGAGAAGGTCCTGGAGATTGCTGAGGCATTGGATGGCTGGGGGAACAGGAAGGGGAATGACACATTCCAGACTGCAGCGACAACAACACAGGCAGAAGTTCAGGGCATAAAATGAGCTTAGCGATTTCAAGGAACTGACAGAGAACCCGAATGCCTGCAGCAGGTGGGTAGGAGAAGTTGGAAATAGGTTGTGCACAGAGGGTAGGGCAAGACTCCGAAAAACCTTGAAAGATGGCCTCCATATCCTCTGATATTATGGTTATGGGTGTTATTTTTATTCAAGGGAAGAGAAAAGGAAAGAAATGCATGCTGTTCACCCAAACATCAGGACATTCTGTTCCTCTGTGATTGTGCTTCGTGAAAATGCTCTCCAGCAAAAAAGAAAAAGAATGATTAAGGGAAAAAATATAACTAGAGCCACATTCATTTCAACTCCACTGAAAGCACAGCAGGAGGAAGTCGCTGTGTTTGCCAAACTCCAGAAAGAGACACAATTGATGGGGGGTGGGGGTGGGGGGACGGGGGAGAGGGGAGGGGGGAGGGGATGGGCAATGAGGAGGGGGTCCAGCTTTGTTTTATGTTTTATCCTCCCAAGATGTTGTAAATAATGGCAAGGTATAGTGCACGGAAGGGGAAATTACTCTGACAGGGCCCTTTTAGGGAGGAAAATGGAACTAAATGTACATTCTGTTATTCCTGATCTTTCATTCAACCCCCCATTTACGTGGGGGCTCCCCGGAGCTGATGTTTCCCCTTTGCTGTCACACGTAGTCACTGACTGGAGCCCATCATTTCAAAATAACGGCCTGCAAGTCTTCCCCTGTCGTGATTAATACGGGGTAATAATCATTAGCCACACTGAAAACTGCAGCGAGGTACCTCCGCCAGGCTGCCCAGCTTTATGGAAGCCAGGAAAGTTCCCCGTCACTCCACCAGGGGGGGGTGATGTTCCCCGCGAAACCTAAGAAGGCTTTCTGCTCTCAGCTTCTCCAGGAGGCCAGGACCTGGGGCTCCTCACCCCAGGCGACAGCCTGGGCTGGGACTCGCCCTGAAGCCAGGACTTTGCAGAACCATGCAAAATAGGAATCCCATGGGTAAGACAGGAGGCTGGAGCTCAAGGGGGGTGGGGGAAGAAGAGAGAAGGTGAATATATGATACCTGATCCTCCCCTACTCTCCACCTTTGAAACATCAGGAAATATTGTCAGCTGAATGGATCGAAGGGGCTGGAGCCACCCGTGACTCAGGAAGATTCATAACACCAGAGCCTCGAACAGAAGAGTTTATCAAAGGCAGGCGGAGAGAGAAATCATCGCACTCGAGACAATTCAAAGGCAAAACCCTATTTCTCAGCTCTGTCCCTGTATTGCACTCCCTCGTCAATGTTTTGGGCACTGGGCTTTCTTAGCCATTACAAGGGGGCTTTCTGTGTGTCCCCATCCTTCCTCTCTTCTCCAGCTGTGCTAGGAGAGGGGAGAGCATGAGGTCTAATTCTTGCTTCTTCCGGAGGGGGGCACCGGGGCCAGAGAGGGAAGGGACTTACGCAAGGTGGGGGGAATGGCAGAGGCAGGATCGGAACCCAGATCTCCTGACTCCTGAGGGAGGGGGCTCCAACCTCTGGCTTTTGCTGGAAATAACAGTCTTTTCATTTAGATCTCGTAAATAGAAGCCATTTCAGAAAGCCTAAACAAATAAAAACCAAAAACCGTGCTGTGACCCCAGAGGGAAGGAGGAGGAAAGTCAGAAGAGAAAGACAGACACAGAGCATTGCTCTTGCCTTCTTTCCTTCCCATGTCACACTCTACCTGGGACATCCGGCGAGAGGCTGTTTCACAAAAGGGGTAAAAACAAGCGTGGGTCTTTCCTGCTAGGAATTCAAAACTCGGAAGACAGGAAGCAATGTTAAAGGGTCTTATTCCAGTGCCTGTTCCCTGTTTGGTGAAGTCGGTGAGGATGCTGGCCAAGAGCTTGCGCCACTTCTGGGTTTTTCTTTTCAGACCTCGATGGTTCACACCCTGTCCTAAATCTACGGCATTGAAGCGGGCACTGGGATCTGCGCCTGGCTGGCAGGGTATTGGAGTCACTTAAGCAGTGGGTTTCTTTATTTTTGCATCAGGGCAACGCATCTGACCCTCCGACAGCCTCCTCTCTGGGTGAGGTCCCACCTACCACCCCTGCAGGGCCCTGGAGCAGACCCCCGCATGTCTGGCTTGAGTCCTCCCAGACTGCCCCCGCCAGCTGCTGCTCTGCGCTGCCTGACAGCAACCCAGAGACAGGCCCCCAGGGCCAGCGTTAGCACACCCGGGCTCCCGACCCGTGGCGGGGCTGGCCGCTTTGTTAGGGACCCCACATACCAGTCCGGAAAAAGAAGCCAGAGGCTGGGGGCAGACGGAGGGAGAGTAAAATGTTCTGTCCCTGAAGAGCCTGCCGTTAGAGGCGAGAAGAAATTCTTCTGCTATCATTCTTGTCTTTCTTTCTCCCCTAATTAGGAAGAGATGTAAGTTCAATTCTGTTGGGGTTTGTAGGGCACAGGTGCAATCAAGAGAAGGCAGACACCGGTGTTTTTCTCACCCTGCTGCCTGTGGGTTCCCACGAAGATGGTCTGGCAGGCCCTCTCTAAGGGGTGGGGGCGACACCCGTGGCACCCGATTATCCCATTACTTTGAAAGGCAGGCGTGGCCACCTACGTGGTGTTGTGCAGGGCAGAGGTGACAGAAGCTAGCGGGGATTTGCACGTGCCGGCAACTTGGTTCCCCTGGGCCGGCTCTCATTGTGAAACACACACACCCTGGAACATGGGGGAAGAATTGAGCTCATTAGTATGATTGTTTATACTAATCACGAGAACAGCCACAACATGCTCTCCTGTGCAAGAGACAATGACACTCCTGACCCTCAGTCGGGCTGAAGCTTTCTGTGACTCAGCGTGAAACTGCAGGAGCCCCCCCTGCTGTAGGGACTCCCAGCCCCTGGTGGGCAGGGCGTTGGGCGCAAAGAAGCCCGGCGGCTCCCACTTCCCGGCCTTGGAGGTACGGACTCTCACGTCTTCGTCACCTTCGCCTCCTCTCCAGACAACAAAACTGGAGAAGATGGGTGTCCGGCCAACCGAGGTTCAGGCTCTGATCACACCATGTGCTACCCGGGTGGCCTCGGGACCCGCGGCTTGACTTGCAGGTCGCCCGGTTCTGCATCTGTAAAATGGGCCGATAGTACTCACCTGGAAAGATTTGTGAGGATGAGGCCGCACGTGGGTGTTCTGCCAAGCACCGTGGTGGGAACAGGGCCGGCCCTTCCCATTCTACTTGGGTGACCGTAAGCAACAAGGGAAGGTATCATTTAATCTAAATAAAGAAACCTGAGTGAAACGATCACTTGCTATCGGTTCTGAGAGTTTCAGATCTCAAAGGGACCAACTGCGCTGGCTTCATCCAGCCTCACTCCCACGGCCCCGGGCGTGCCCGCCGCCATCAGACTGAATCCCTCAGAGAGCCTGGCCAGCTCAGTTCCAGCCGAAGCTCTGAGAGCGACTGGCACCTGAACCATCCTGGGCCACCGAAGCCAGAGAGGGCAGTGCGGGGCTTCCTGGCTAGCAAGCAGGGAAGGACCCCCCCCAAAACGTAACTTTGTAATACATCTCGGGCCACCAGGGTCCATGCCATTCTAATTCCTACACAGTAGAGGAGTGTTCACGGGGGCACCCTGGCCGCTCCTGCTCTTCTCTGCCCGCCTGGAAGGTGTGGGTGTGTGTGCACTGCCTAGCAGTGAGTGCCAACTCCAATGTGGGTGTGTCTTGTGACTCCATGGGGGAAGGTAAGTGGGAGAGTCTCTTTTGATCTGTAGCATTTCCCAGCAGAGACGTGGGAAGGAAAGAGCCCCAAAGTGATAGGGAGACGATGCAGCCACCCCGTAAGCAAAAGGGTACTTCTAAGGAGCCCAGTTCTTTTCCCTGGAAAACCAAACAAGAGAATGAACTACAGTTAACAGCAGTGGAGAAGTAAGTTTGGCTCTGGAAGAAGCTTCTAGATTTTAAGACAACGTCCCCATATGCTTGCATGACTCTCTCGGATTCACAGCCAGTATCTTATTTGATTCTTGTGAAGCAGAGGAGACAAGGCATGGGATATTGTTTCCACTTTCTAGATGAGGAAAGGGAGGCACCGAGACGCTTCGCCAGGGATTATGTGACCCAATCGACGGTATCTCGTCTTTTTGGAATCTCTTAGAAAGAATAGAGGAGGAAGGCCCTTTGTCAGACTCTCAGTGCCAGGTGCAGAGCGGCAGCCAAAGTCATGAGCAGAGGACCTCACCCAGCCCTCACCCTCCGCGCTCGATGCCCAGCAGCGGTCCACGCTCCTGCCCTGACCCCTTACCTTGCCCATTCGCAGGATTCTTGCAGATTGTTCCAGGGAATCATTAGGTAGGTGTAGGCTGCGATTGGTTGGGCCTCACAGAGAATATTCTCCTCTCAGAGCAGCATACTCGATGCGTGGGGGCGGGGAGGGGGCTTAGGGAAAGAGGGCGAGGTATACAGGACATAAGCTCAGCTTGTGCGAGGTTTAGCGAGAAAAAGAGTGAAATCCTGCCTTGTTTGATCTGGAGCCTTAACAGGCTCGCTACTGTTTAAAGTACACAGGAAAGCAGGATTTGTGAAGAGATGAGAGGGGAGGCGAGAGGGGGGTGACATCTTTATGAATGGTACTGAGGATCCCGGAGCAGGTGCCCTGCTGCTGCGTCCTGGGCCCATGTCCCCACCGCCCAGCCCGGGGCTCAGCACTCTGGCACCCCGGCGGCCTCTCCTCCATTCACGGACTTGGCCCACACACTCTGGTTTGGCCCGTCAGTCCAATCCCTTTGTTCCCAACAATGTGGGGGGCAGAGGAGGCTGCTGCTTCTGCGCTGTGGCTGCCCCACAGCGTCTGCCGAGCGAAGGTGAAGCACAGCGTGGGAGACAGAGCAGCCCCCCCACAAGGGAAGCGTGTCCCTGCCTTGAAATGGGAAGTCTCAGGGTCAGGGCAGGTGAAAGATGATGCTGGAGTAGAGACAGCTCGAGTTGGTGGCGGCATCGGGGACCTCAACTTTGGGAGCTACGTGCAACCCTGGTTACAGACCACGCACCGCCCAAGTGTCACCCGTTGGCAAGCATGAGCCCCTGACCTCTGACCACCGGTCCTCCGGTCACGCAGCGTCCCAGGCCCAGCCCCCATCACACTCAAGGCACCCTAAATATATGCGCACACACACTGGCGGGCAGCGTTCCCATGCAAAACGCTGATGGCTTGCCACCCCCCTCCCACCTCTGAAAGGGAGCCGACTTCATGCTGAAAGCCTGCCAAAGTGTGGCTGGCTTCCAGCACCAAAAATACCTCCCGTGATTCGAGGGGCTACTGCGCTGGCATCTATTTGTGGGGCTGGAGCTGGTGCTGCGGCAGAGACAGGACTCCCTCTGGGGATCGGCTGGTGGCCCATTTGGGTTCATTCTCCCCAAAGTCGGCGGCCCGCCGTCAAGGGCCTGAGGAGGCCTGCTCAGCCAGACTTGCCCTCTGCAGGAGAAAGACTGACTCACTTCTCCCAGAGAAAACTCAGCTCCATTTCTAGAATGCTGTTGCCCGGTCCTTTACCACTTATCTGATCCTCCTCCCCAAGTCACCCATCTAGTGACAAGAGAAGAAGAGTCCTAGGGCCTGGAATGATAATGCAGCAGCCACAGATGACTTTGTAGGGGTGAGTTTCCAGGAGCACTGTGGCCATGGCAGGGGTGGGTGGGTCAGGGTGGAGGAGAACCCTGTTGAGCTTATAAGGATTTTCTAAAGATGACGATTTGGCATAAGACCAACAGGTGCCCATCCATCCATCCATCGATTCATCCATTCATTTGGTAAGTATTTATTAAGCACCCTCTACTTGCCCGGAACTGTGCTAGGCTGTGACTATCTGTCCTTGTGGAAGTAAGGATGGACCACAAGGCATTGGCAAAGGCTCTGCGAGTCCCCAAGGGCTATGGGTTTGACATCGGCTGGACAGGATGAGGAAGAAGACATTAAGGGCCAGATAGATATCAGGAAACTTGAGTTCCTGAAAGACACAGATCTGAGGGTATGGAACCTATTAGCACGATTATTAGCACGATTTCTTAAAAAAAAAAATACGTGTGGAAGAGATCATCGTGTACGGTATACAATTCCGTTAAAGGAAGAAATCTCATAAACTTACTGTTGATAAATAGTATTTGTAGAATGTATGAATGAATACCCAGTGATCAAAGGGATGTGCTTACTGGAGCACCTTTAAAGACCAAAGGCTCATGTATATTGTCATTGCCGCATGGGGTGTGATATTTAAATGCAAACTTGAACTCGAGTTGTTCTTTTTTTAATTCCCAAGATATATTGTCATAATTACGTGCTTCACTAATAAGACCCATATTTGTTCTAGCCTATTGGGACTAACAATATGAACAAATCTTTCCATTTTAATGATACGATGAATTCTTCTGGCACTTTTACATGGATCTATTTTAAGTCCACCAAATATCTGAAGATTGAAGGTAGAAATTCCCATCTTACAGGTGGACATACTGAGGCCCAGAAGTGTTAAGTATGCTTCATCCAGGGCACCGCCCAGTGGACCGGGTTAGCGTTCTTCTGTTATGCTGACCACAAGAACTCCCATCACCTCACAGGACTCAGATCTTAGACCAAGTCCAGTGACAATGAGGAACCTTGGTGACGTCGTGTCACGCTGCCCCCGCTGTGTTCTCCTACCTGTCTTCTCTCTCTCTTCCTTCTGTCTTCCTCTGTCTTCATTCGGGAAGCATAGGGGAGACTAAGGATGAAGGATAGAGTGAGTGGAGGGGTCTGTTTCATTTTATTCTTTCTTATTCTTCATTCTAGGATTTATTTCTGGACTGTGGATGGGGGAGATGGTATTAAACAATTATTTAAATTGTATATTAATCTTCCCAAGATGTGATTAAATTGAAGCATGGGGAAGAGATGTGACCCCCCCCCCTTCCAGGGTCACACAGCATTTGATTTAAAACCAGAAGGTCCTGGGGCGCCTGGGTGGCGCAGTCGGTTAAGCGTCCGACTTCAGCCAGGTCACGATCTCGCGATCCGTGAGTTCGAGCCCCGCGTCAGGCTCTGGGCTGATGGCTCAGAGCCTGGAGCCTGTTTCCGATTCTGTGTCTCCCTCTCTCTCTGCCCCTCCCCCGTTCATGCTCTGTCTCTCTCTGTCCCAAAAATAAACGTTGAAAAAAAAAATTTAAAAAAACCAGAAGGTCCTAATTTTCAGCCTCAAGCTTTATCAGCTGGGTATTTTCAACCCTACCTCTGGCTCTCTTGGGTGTAGTGGCCAGACTGATGTTCCATGTATGCAACAAATGGGAGAAATGTTGCTCCAAAATCTTCCACCCTCTTCTTCAAATCATATTCTTTACTAAATTGCGGTTTACATACAGTCTGCTCAGAGATAAGAGGGTAGTCCAGACTGTCTGGATGGGGAGACAAGATCTACTTATAAAGAGAAATAAATAATAATACAGGGTAACTTATGGTAATTGCCTGGAGGGGTGCCAACAGTAAATGCTAAAGAAGTTCAAAGAAAAAAGCAGGTATGGATCCGGGAAAACAGCTTAGACAGATTCTGGGTGGCTCCCCAGGACACAACCAGGAGACACTGGTGAAAGTCACAGGGACACAAATTTCAGCTAATTACAACGGTGAAAGAACTTTTGAAGCATTAGCTAATTTCTGTAGATGAAGTAACGTCTAAATATTCCTGCACACACACCCTATACTGTGTTGAATGGACGATTTGCACGACCACCTGTGAGTCTAAATTTCTAACCACCACCAACCCCTTTTTCTAAGCTCCTGCTCTGAGAATTTCAAGCGATTTCCCTCCAGGGTTTCCGGGAGTGATTTTTTTTTTTTTTTTTTTTCCTATTTATACCACTGAGGACTGTGGCCACGAGAGGGCAGTAGATGGAGCTTATCAGAATACTTGAACATGTTGAGTAAACTCGAGTGTGCTCTAATGACGAGCAGGGACTACGCAGATCCTGCGAACTCACTGGGGTCCAGCTTGCAGGCCTCTTTTGGAAAGCAGAGTCCAGGCCCTGCAGACTTACTGAGACTATATGGCACGGAATCAATAGTCGTAAAAGCACCGAGGCATTGCCATCCGGAATCCAGAAACCTCTCACCTTAGGTTATTAAAATAAGTTATCTTACCTCCACCTCTCTGATTCCCCTACCAGGCAAGCTCCCAGAGCCTGAATCTGGAAAGCGCCTCTCTGGTCCGTCCCCCCCCACCCACCCACCCACCCACGCATGCCAGATGCCCAGGATCCCTAACAGAGCTGGAAGCTCGAGCTTCAGAGCAAGGCTCATCTTTGCATTATGAAAATAATAATTAATAACAACAACTTCAAACCTCATTTGACAGCTCGTTGGCTTTTTGAAATTCACCAGCAGAGGAAATTTGCTCCCACCAATTCCGAGACCTTCTTCTCAACCTCATTAGCCAAGGCCCTTTCCTCCCCACTCACCCCTCACTTACATTAAAGATGAAGAAGCGGGGTGTGTGTGTGTGCAGGATGGGGGGGGGTGACAGGTGATGCTGGGGGGGGGGGGGAGAACATCCTCACTGCCCTCACCTACTCTGCTTGAGTCCTGAGCTCCTCGCACCCGGGGCTAAACCACCTGAGCTCTCAAGGCCTCCACCCGAATCCCCAGGCCCTGGCAGATTTTCCTAGCCCCCTTGGCCACTTAAGGTGGCCGGCGGGTCCGGGCTGAGCTGGGCGCAGGGCGGGCAGCCTGGCGGCCTCCCCGCGCCAAACCTGATTCTCCTTTGTTGACAGCTGGAGGAGGAGGAGGCAGTCCCGGCGGGCGGGGGCAGGGGGGGGGGGGGGGGGGGGCGGGGGTCTGGCGGGCGCGGCGGTGCCAGCGGCGGGCGCGGCCCCGGCCCGGCGGGCGCGGCCGGCAGGGAGAGGGTTAACGCGCGCGGCCTCTATGATAATGAGCTGCATGGTAATATAGGGAGGCCGGCGCTGAGGGCTCAGCCGCCGCCGCCGCTGCCGCCGCCGCCGCCGCCGCCGCCGCCGCCGCCGCCGCCGCCACCGCCGCCGCCGCCACCGCGGGAGCCGGAGCTGCCGGGCGCAGCGGCGTCCGCGCCAGACTGGAGCGGGAGGGTGGCCGAGCGCAGTTGCTGGGAATTTGTCAGCCGGGAGGGCGAGCGGTCGGGAGAGAGACCCCGCGAGCTGGGGAGCGGTGGGGAGCGCGAGCGCCGGAGCGAGCCGAGCCAGCCCCGAAATAGCTCTAGAAAGCCAGGTTCCCGGAGGAAATGGGACTGTGACCGAACCGGGGAGCAAGAAGGGAAGGAAGCGCCGGGCTTGCTGATGTCAGAGGAGCCCGTAAAGTCGCGCTGGAAAAATCTGAAGGCAGCCGGGGCTCTGCTGCTTCCCCAGGAGAGACACCGCCAGCCACCCCCACACGCCCCCTCGGCGCCTCCGGGTTCCCCCCGCGAGCCGGCGACAGCGCGCCGCGGGGCTGCTGCGGGGCGACGGGGGACTGAGGGGCGCGCGGACCGGAGACCGAGGGGCCACTTCAGGAATACAGATAAGTGGCTGGCGGCTGGACGTGGATTTTAATGAATTTGGACTCCATGTGGATTTGGTCGTCCCCGTGATTGGGAGCTGCGGGCAGCGAAAGGGGCAGCGCGCCACCCTCGGCAGCCGGCGGCCGAGGCGGACGGGCCGAGAGCGGAAGGACAGACCGACGTCGCCGAGCTGGGTAAGCGGCGCCTGGGGCCGGGCGCTCCGAGTCGCCGGCGCTCTCCGCCCCTCTCCCCCGAGCGCGCGCCGCTGCCGCGGCCGTCTGCCTGGTCGGGGTCCCGGGCCCGAGCCCCGGGGCTCGGCTGCGGCGCGCGAGTCCCCGCGCGGGCTCGGCCACTTTCGCGGGCCGGAACGCGGCGTGCGCGCGGGTGCGGGCGGACTCGGAGCCGCCGCCTCCAGCCCCCGGCTTCCCCGCCGGCCACCGGCTCCTGGCGGCGAGGGCGCTCCGCGGCGCGGCTCAGGCACGCACCTGCTGGCACTCTGCGGCTTTCGGGAGCACGGAGGCGGCGGGGCTGTCCCGAGAGCTGGCGCCCAAAGCGGGCCTCGGTGGCAGGAGCAAAGGGAGCCTGAGGCCACTGTGGCCAACGCTCCATTTGGGGGCGTTCACTCTGGTGCCGGAGTCCCTGGCGGCCGCTGGCTGTTCCTTCCGATCGGGGGGACTCGGGAAGGGAAGGGGAATGCATCGTCTGCGCGGGGTCCCCGAGGTTCAGGGAGCGATTTCAAGGCACTGAGTGGGGAGAAGTGCTCCATGACCCTCTCCGTGCTCCCTCGTGGTCAAGCACCCTTCCGCACCATCCTCTGGTTTGAGCAGCCCGAGAGGATTGGGGGCTGAGTGAGGTAGGAGCTTGCCCAGGGTGGGAAAAGCTCCTTACAAACCATTTGGAAAGATTTCCCTCCAAGTGTTCCTTCTTGCCCCACCCCACAAGTGATGTAGGGATCTTAGAACATTCTAGCTCTCTTTCTCCATCCCACAGGTAGTCTCTATAAATGGTACTCATGGTCTGGATGGGCAAGAAGAGAGTCGCCAGAAACTGCCATTCCAGGACCGTGGCAAATGTCCACCTGTTTGGCATGACCCTTGCTTTAGCAGGAGGTGCCTGCTCAAACTCAGCTCTGAGCGATAGATCATGGGGGATGGGGTGGGTAAAAGACTTGGAAGCAGTTAAGTCAGTTAAGAGGCTAGGAACGAGAGCCCCATGAAATGGGCAGTGGAATCTGATCAGGTCTCCTGTAGGAATGTAAGATCCTAGGGTAACAGTGGCATGCCAGAAGCGCCTATGGAAGGGATATAGCAGGGACAAGACCAGTTTGAAGTCGGGGGCTGCCAGCTGGAGCTCGCGGCAAGTGGCTTGGGGGCCTGGCAGATCAGAGGAACCCACAAAAATTGTGAGATCCATTCATTCCCTTCCTGCTATTCCTAAGCACGGTGGACAGGGTCTATGACCCGCTGAGTAAGATAGGTATCTGGGCTGGGCTGGGCTGGGCTGGGCTTTTAGGACTAGGAGTCAGGTTTAGCCCTCCCCTCCCCACACAGGAGCAGGCTCCTGTCTTGCTGGGCTTCTTTCCCAGACCTTGAAACTTCATTCTTCCCTCTGGGCAGGCCTTGGATTCTGGGGCCTTCAACAGAGCAACAGAGCCCCGGAAGAGATAGCTGTGGCTGGAGGAATTCAGCCATTCCTAATTGAAATGCACAACTTTTGTGCAATCACCCCGGAAAGCTCCTGGAGTTGCTCGCAGCAGCCCTCTCTCCTCTGACCTCCTGGCAAGAGAGGAGAATTCATTAACTTCCCCTTCACCTCGCACAGCACCCTTTGAACTAATTACCTGTGATCTCTCCTCCTTGGCCTGGGGGGTCTGGAGGGGGGGTGGGGAGTGGAATGAGGAGAGGGGGTAGGGAACCAAGGAAACTGAGAGCAATCTGTCAAGATGCCTTAGCAAGGTTGTTTTTCTTGTCCCTTCTTCCACCTGCGTTACCTGAAAGAGCCTTTCCCCTCTGTCCGCCCAGCGACCCTCTTCAGGGACCCGCTGATAAAGGGAGGGCACTGCAGGCTGCCCTCTCTGCTCCCTCACTGTCCTCAGCAAATTGCATTAGGACAGGGTAGATTGGCTTGCAAAGCAGTTAAATGGAAATGACATGTGGAGCAATGTGCATTGGGGGTGAGGATTAGCAGCATCCGAAGGGGTAAAGTACCGGAAGGTCTCCTCTGCTGGAGAGTCCCCCCGAAACCCTTCTCTTTAACAGGACAGGAGGATTGGGGTATCCCACAGTCCGGAGCAGGGCAGAGGGGCTGGTTGGCCTTTGAACCCAAGTCCCCATGAAGAGCAAAGGGTGTTGTCCCATATCCGTCCCCTAAAAGAAACCATGTCAAGTGCAAGGCTGGTAACTCCCCTTTCAGAGTTGGGCTGAGCACCTATCCCCGTCCCCAAAGAGCTGGGAACCATCCACCCCCCCAACACACTTGACCATCAAAAGCCGTAGGTGTGCTGAATGTAAAAGTTCACCGTCTGTTAGGCTGGAGTCTGTGCTTAAAACGAGGTTAAAAAGAAAACCCTCAAAGGGTTTTCTCCAGTAGGCCCCTTTCCCATTTGCAAATACTTGCGATGAGTCCGTTCATCTTTATTTCATGGGCATGTTACAAGGAAACCCACGAGCAGGAGGGGAAACCGGTGACACAGTTAAATAGACGAGGTGCCGGCTGGCGGCAGGCTAAACTCCCCAGCTCAGGTACTATGGAATATTTACACCATTTGGGGGTGCATAGTCTCTAGCCTGCCTCCTTTGCTACAGCTGCCTCTCCAAAATATGAGCTTTGTTGTGGGGGCAGACGATTCCTGTCCCCAGCAACCACAGCCTCCCCCCCCCCCCACTCCCCAGCTGTCTCTCTGCATTGCCACACAGCTGTCTCCACGCACACAGACTGGGGCCCGATAGATATACTTCCGTCTATCATGGCAAGTGGAGAGGTAGGGAGCTCCAAGCCAAGCCAACCCCCCCACCCCCCACCCCATTCTGATCATAAAGAGACGAGAGCATTGTGTTGCAGTCTGTTAACTACAAATAATTCAGAACTGTCCCCAGGAAACTGCTGGAAACAGGCTCTGAGGTGCTGTCGTTTTGCAGCTTATCTGCACACCCACCCTCATCACTACCACCCTCACCCAGGGGCAGTCTATTATCAATTCATTAGACGTGAATATTCTGTTTCTCCCCCTTCACATATGCTCCGTTCCAACAATGATGAATGGAACCGATTCCCTTATGGGAAACAGTTTTTTCACTTAGTTACAAAGATTTCATGCCTGATTAGAGTAAATGAAGACTGGGTGTGCGTCCACTTCTTTTTTGGTCATTTCTAAAGGTGAGCCCTGTGGAGAAAAAGAAAGACAGTTCTTCCCGGGGTCAAACGGCCGGTTCCATGGCACCCTGGGAGGGGTGGATGGTAAGAACGAGACACCCCTTTTCTCCTCGGCTTAGCCCTCGGGCTCTCTGGGGCCCCATTCCCTGGCACTGGGGCATATGGAACTTCTTTATCTAGCTCCGCACTGTTCCATCTGGAATTCGAGGGCAGAAATAGAGGCGAGAAAGTTCTTTGTTGGGGGGCAGGGTCCCTACCGGGTAAGAGTGTCAAGGAAGAGGAGGAAGGGAGGGTGAGAGCTGAATGAAAAGGCTCAGGCCTGAGCAGTGCAGAAGTTCCCTGCTCCTATGGTTGGTTAACCATTAACCCCCTGCCCTGCCCTGGCCAGATCTCCAGCTTGGGGGAAAGGATATGTCTCAGAAGCCCAGGAGCCTGGCAGGTGTTCTGTGACCCCCTCTGGCTCAGCAGAACATTTGCTCTGTCTCCTCTTCCTGCTCCAGCCGGAGGCACAGTCCTGGCCTCCGCCCACCCTCTCCCCTCCTCTTCCCTGGCAAGGGCACCCTCTGCCCACCCCCTGCCAGCTGTCCCTTCACCAGGCATCCCCCTGTTGTTCGCGTGGCAGCACACGTGTGTGACCGGGAAGCAGGGGGGATGGTGGGGCGAACTGATGGAGAGGAGCCAACTGGTTCCGCTCAAGACCCCAAAGCCAGAGCTCTAAACTCGGGTTATACAAGGTTTCAAGCATATGTATCAACCCGGGCCGCCCAAGTTCGCTTGGGGCATGGGGTCGGGGGGAGTTTCTGTCCAAGTTCTCCAGGAACACTGGACTGTCCTAGTGCCTCTGGGTCCCTGTGTGGGCTCTTGGAGTAGGCCATTTGATCCCAGGCCACGTCAGAGCTTTTCCAGTTCATCAGACCTGGCGTCTTGAACTTCAGGAAAACAAACAAACAAACAAAACAAACAGCAGATGAACCAAGCACGCAGACCAGGAGTCAGGTGCACAGGGACAGACCCAAGTCCTGGTGTAGAAACAGTCACAGATACACAGAGAAACAGGGTGACAGCACAGGAAGGTAAGGACAGAGAGACTGACAGTGTGAATGGAGCACCAAGAGCTGAGAGCAAACACACAAAACAAGTGGGAAAGACCCCTCCAGTCGAGGCAGAAGGGATTTCTTCTGTCTTCCCAGGCAAGGGGAGGCTCCGTCTGGGCAGCCATGGGAAGCTGAAGTAGCAGGTTATATCCACTAGAGGGGGCTCTTGAAAACCAGGCTTGGCCCTAAATAGTGGTTTTTGTGCCTTTCTTTCTTTTCTTTCTTTTTCTTTTTTCTTTTTTTTTTTTTTTTGAGAAGAAAAAATTAGATATATTAGAGACTCCCAGCTGTCACTACCCAGAGACTACAGCTGGTAGGGTCCTATTGCCAGTAGGACCTCTGGGCCACCATCGTTACGTGGAGGTGGCCCATCACTGTGTACAGCAAGGGAGAGATCTGGCCCACAGGGTGTGTTGGGGGGGGGGGGCAGGGGAAGGGGATGCCCTCTCAAGTTAGCAGGCAGTCCTGTCTGCTGGCTTGCCCGACAAGAGGCTCTTGCCTTTCTTTATCAGCAGTAGACGTTCTTGGCCCAAGCCTTCACCTGCCTTTCCCACCCCCCTCCCAAAGTACCCCCCCATCCTTCTTCCAGCTCCCTAAATGTGGATTTTCGAGATCCTTAAAGATGATGGCAAAGCTGTTCCTTGAGGAGACTTTTTTTAAAAAGACTTTTCAGGAACTGAACGCATGTCAATGTCGTATCACTGATTTAAACTTGGTCTCCATGTTCTCGGTGGGAACCTTTCTCTGAACCATAATTCCCCCCCCCCTTTCATTTCAGCAGAGGACAATATGAAGAGGGAGCAGAGTCCAGAGGCTTTGAGATAATAACTGTCTAACAGGAGTATGGAAAGATATTGAAGTTGGAGGATGGGCAGAGGGCCAGGAAGTAGCATCTCTTCAGATCTGATACCTCTGATATTTCATCTGGGCTTCCCATTGGCTTCTGTTTACCTGGGGTCAAAGCAGAGGGAGGGAAGGGAGGAGAGAGAAAAGAAAAAAGAAAAACCAGATAAATGTATCAGGTTATGAAAGTTTAATCCTGCTTTTCCTTGGCTAAAATTACCTTCAGTATGGGAGATAAAAGGCAATGGAGTTGCCCTCGGAAAGTTCAACTTGTCTTTGAGAAGGGAGGGGTTGGAAGGATCCTGGGGCTCAGCATTACTAGCCCTTGAATGAACCTCTTTCCTCTGTGCCCCCCACAACAACATTCTCTCTGAAGCTGAGAGATTTTTCCTCCGAGAGTGAGAGAGAGAGAGAGAGAGGGAGGGAGAGAGGAAGGAGGCATCGGACAGAGGTACCTCCAGCACTCTTCTGCGTGGTCAGGGAGCTCACCTCCCAGGTTATCTCTTCCTATGTTTAAGCACCCTCCCTTCCCTCTGGCTTGTTTAGGGATGGGGGGTGAGAGAGAACCCCTGGAGAACCCCTCCAACTTTAGCCTTGGTTTTTGAATTGTTACGCCACCAGTCTCGCCCTTGCACTGAACCAAATAGGAGGACACCGAAAGCAGGAATTGGAATCCATTTACGCTTAAACAAATAGAAATCTGTCACTTGTGCAGTGGTAGGAATGTAGTACCATCAAGTATGAAAAAGTAATAGATCCTCCCTTCTAGAAACAGTATCCTGCGGGGAGGGGGAATGAACATAAGCCAAGTATCCTCCAAGGAAACTTCAGTATAAGTCAGGATGGAGTTAAGAGCGCGGCAGGGGCGGGGGCGGAGGGCGCATCAGGGGAAGTGAAGGCACAGACGCCCGTGGTGGAAGCTTTGGCTCCAGTCCGTGGAAGGTGCAGATTTCCAGGAGAGACTCACGTCCCTGAGAACTGTGGTTTCCTGTCAAGCATGACTGTCTGACATTCTGTCATTCCTCAGCTGCTCAGAACTACCCCTCATTCTCCTCCACGGATTTTAAAACTGACAACGCCGTAGTTTTCTGTTAGTCAACATCCGAGAGCACGATCTCGGAGGCCCCACACTCCCAAGGGGTTTTCACCTTGCATTCTATGCAAATTGCAGCCCTTTCCTGCCTCTAGAGCTGGCAGCGTGATGCCGCTGTGGTTCATCAGGAAATGTTATTACTCATCGGTATTCACATGTAAGTGTCCAGAATCCTGCTGTTCCCTCGCCCACTCTTGCCTGAATGAACTCATTAAGTGGATCAGACCCCAGAGGAAAAAACTCGGATTTTATCCCTCCACCTCGGCTGGGCAAGAGAGCCATCTCTGGCCTGTTGGCTACCTGGAGGAAGAGCCCGTCTCTTTTAAGGTTTCTGTCCAGAAAGAAATCAGGGAGGATAAATGAAAGGTGGTTAAAAGGAGATTTCGGCTCTAAGTAAAAACTTTATCCAGTCCTGTGTTGGAAGGTTGTGGTCTCCTTGCACCTTAAAATTGTTCGCGTAAGATCTGGGGTGGGCAGACCCTGAACTGGGATGGAGGGAACAAGGGGGCGTACTTGGGTTCTAAGAGGCCTTTGATCTAGGTATGCATATGTAAACATATATATGTATTTGTATGTGTATATGATGTGTGTGTGTATGAAGAGAGGAGTTTATGACAGCCCCCCCAGCCCCCCCAAATGTAGAGAACCACTAGACCCTAGTTAGTGCCTGCGGTCTTTTTCTGTCACCAGTTTCTACTTTCAGCTCTGGTTGCGAAAGGGGGTTTTCAGAACTAACCCCAGTACCTGCCCCATGTCCCAAAGTCGTAGGCCGCTCAGTCTCAGAGGGAACGAGTAATCCAGGGACAAGACGGGCTGAGAATGTCAGGGGAACCCGAGTGTCACTGCTCTGGAACTCTGGACACTCCGTTGAACTTCTCTGAGCCGGAGGCAAAGCGGATGTTCCTCCCGTTAAGGGAGAGAGGGAAGGTTCAGGAGGAGAGGAAAAGGAGGTCAAAACAAAACAAAACAAAACAAAAAACCCCACAAAAAACAAAAAAGCCTGCCTGCCCTGTAAAGGCAGGGGGACCAGAGAGCAGACAGAAGTGACAAGAGGGGATGTTGCCGCTTTGAAGTGGTTTCCTGCTTCATAAAAGCGAAAGCCCTCGGCTGGGCTGGGTAAATATTACGTTGGCCTCTGACCTCCCACCTCCCTTGACTGCTCCCCAGGCTTCCCATTTTTTTTTTTTCTCCCGAGCAACAGAGATACCTGAGGGACAAGAGCCTGCTTCCTCAACTTCAGGGTCCCCAGCAGGAGCCTTGGTCAAAGTCCGACGGGAAGACCAGGCTCCTTCCCTGTCCCCAGACCCGAGAACCCTCTCCTGGGTCAGCGAGCCCTACCTGGTCTCCGCTCCGTGTTGGCGGGTAGCAGCGTGTTCCAAGAGAGAGGCGGTCAGGATTTCACAGTCACCTGACAAGACTGACCCCCACCCTCACCCCAGCCACCTAGACTTTCCCAACAAGTCCTTTGACATCCTGTGGAATTAAACCCCACACCACCGGGGTTTCTGTTGGGCAAACACTCCTCTGAGTTTTCTCTAGAAGTAAACAAAATTCAAGCCCGCCACCCCACTAAGAGTGACCCCCCAGGGTGTGGAGCCCTTCACTTCTCCGGGCCGGAGAACCCCTCTGGGAGACACTGAGGAAAATGTTGCGAACTGCACGTGACATGGGGAAGCCACACCTGGCACCCTTGCATAGGAGGTTTGGACCCTACCGAGAGGGGTGTCGGAACAGATGGCCAGGAAGGATCTGGTGTCAGAAGAAGGTCCTGATGCACAGGAACAAAGGGCCTTCCTTCACACTTGTCACTTTCCCCTCCTCCTATAAGATTTCTCACCTGCCCACTGGGGCCCACCCACCATTTGCTCTCTGATTACAGGAGGGAGGCAAGGAGAGCCACAGGAAACTCTCGGAGAATTGGCTCCTGCCCCTTACCCTGCACCTCAGTTTCTCCATTTGTATGGCGGAAATGAGCGCTTTTCATGACTATCCAAGCACCCCCATTTGCCTTTGTTTCTGGAGCCAGGCATAGGAAGATGGTGAGGGGGTTTGGAAAAATGACAGTTGTTGCAAATGTGCAAAACTATTCTAAAATTTAGAGCAGGAATAAAGCCAAGCTGGGGACATTTTTCTTCCCTCCCTCTCTCTCTCTCTGAATTTGTTTGGAACTTTCTGAGAAAATAAGATTTTATTTAAAGAAAATGTATATGCTAAAGGTTCTTCTATATAAAAGTAGTTAAAAGACTCAATGGAGACTGGAAACTGACAGGCAAGCCACGTGTATGGCTCATGGTTAACATTTAACCAGTGAGGCTGGAATTTGAATTCTGAATTTGCTACTGCTGGGGTTTTGGTGCCTGCCGCTTTAAGAGTAGAACTGAGCGATAGTATCATAGAACTGGTAAGTTGGCATTTTTCTGGGCGTCAGCCTCCCATGGCAGGACAAGGGGAGATCTCACGGGCCCCTGGCCGCCTGCCTGCAATGAGGCTTACATCTCTCCTGCATGCAAGGGACAGTCCGTCCTGTCGTGGGACAGACTCAGTATGAAGGACCCTGGCGGGAGCGGGGACCCAGAGCCCAAGCTGGACCATGAGCCTCAGGGATTAGATCCTTGACTGGTGCTGATCACTGGACAAAGTGGCAGGGTGTCTGCTGAGATACATCGGCTGTCTTTTCTTAGCCCAAGAAGCTCCCCTACATCCAGCCGAGGCACAAGGAGCCGTGGCCCTCGTTGGAAGCGCAGAGCACGGGAAGACGGCTCTGAGAGGACAGGGTCCTGTGCGTTGACAGCCCTGTCCAGGAGCCTGCTGTGGAAAGTGAATCCGACAAAGCACCTAGATTTTCTTCTCTAAATCACTTTGGAGAACACAGCTTGAATGACAATAGAAATGGGTGTTCTGTGTAGAATGCCTGAGAAACGCTTCTGAGCGTCTGATAGCTTTCACCCAGGCTCACGTCATAGGTGTGATGCCCGAGTCCACACTGGGTGAGTAGATTGCCCTGAGGCACACAGCGAGTGGCCTTGCACTGGCCTGCACGTTCGTGGGGGCTCCTCTGTCCCAGCCCACCCCAGCACTCTTGAACTGCCCGCTTAGCCACGTTCTCTTCCCGTCTCTCGGTCCCCAGCTGTGCCCTGCGACCTCCCCACTCTGTCTTGGGTGGGAGCAGGCGGGTGCCTCACGGTGCAGCTCTAGTCCCTGAGGACCCACGTCTGCCCTCCTCTGCTGGTCCTCGGGCCCCAGGACACCCGGACCACCTCTCCGCGGTGCTGAGCCATGTGGTGTATGTAGAAAGGCCCCCCTCTCTTCGGTGGCTCCGACCGGCTTTCTTCCATCCACCGCAAGCCTTGCTATTTGCACAGTCAATGGCTCTGGCAAGGCCGAGCCGCCCCTCCCTCCCCGAGAGGCACTGTGGGCACTGTTTGTGTCTCAGTCTCTATAGACTCAGCATTGACAACTTGAAGAGGGTGAGACAATGACCAAAGCAGCTGCCCGCAGACTGTGCTGGCTGGGACGCGGCCGGGGAGCGTCAGGCCGGCCAGAGTTTGTGTACCCTGCACCTGTGAGCTTTCTCAGGCGGCCACGGCCAACGCACAGGGAGAGCTGGGATCCAGAGGCCCTGGTCCAGGCCACCTGATTGGCTCCCACCGCATGCCCACAGCTTTCTTGGCCAAGCTTTCCCCCAGCTGTGCAGTCCCTCAGGGCCTGGAGGAAAAAGCAGGGTCCTGGCCCCGGGAAGCAGCCATTTAGAACCTCCGGACAGGGAGAGGCAGAATGCCCGTCCAGGTTAGAGAAAGACAGGAAGCTTCGCCAGAAGCCTGCCCAGGTAGAAGAAAGGTACATTACTTGCAGAGATTGAAGTTATTGCAATATGATTTAATTTGATTTGAACATGCATTTATTGAATATCTACCACGTGCCAAGAGTAATGGGAGGAATGTCACCGTCCGGGCTCTTGACAGGCTTGCAATATGGCAAGAGAGGCAGAGGGATGCAAATAAATGACGCTCAGACAGGTTGAGTGTAAGTATTGCAGGAGGGTGGCGGAGAGGGAGATTAACCAGAGCCATCTGACCCAGAAGGCGCCGCCGAGGGAGGGGATGAGCCCTACTTCATTTAGGGAATTTAAACAGAGGTTGGAAGGTGACAGCCAGGTCTCCAGAAGGGATTCCTCTGTGGAGCAGAAAGGTATAATGGGTGACGGCTGAGATCCCCACCCACTGGAGTCCCTGTTTGCTGCTCAGTAAATACGATGGAGGAAGAGGCTCCATTGGAAGTGAAGTCGACTGTTGGCCCTGGCTCGGGCTCGTGAGAACGACCCGGAGCTGCTGGCCTTCCTTCCATAGTAAATCAATCTGGTTCTCACTCCTTCGCCCCCACGACTCCCCTCAGAGCAGGGTGCCGGGAAGGCTAGGCTGGGCTAAGCCCTGGTCTCCCCTGGAGCCAGAATTCTCCGTAATCACGTTCAAATGAGTACTCCGTCTCCAAGCAGGGGCAGACCGGTGGGAAGCGAGTCTTGGTCAGCTCTCTGCCTGCACAGCTCCGACTTCTAATCGTTGTCATAAGCGGGACGGAAACAGCTGCTCACTCCAGTCTATTATCAGCTTGGTTGGAGACAGAGAAATTTAAATGACAGTACGATGCTTAGCGAAGAAACGAAAGTCTGTGTTAAAAATAAAGAAAACAAGACAGCTTGTTTCATCGAAATGGAAGGGTTATTAAACAGCCCTGAATTAATCAGTGATCTGCCAGGGCTGGGAATTGCAGAGCAGCAGAGGGCCAGGGGAGAGACCTAGGAGAGGAGGGTGGGTGGGTGGGAGAGCAGTCCCAGAGGGGGCAGGAGATGCCTTTGTCCTTGGGCTGGCTTCAGGGACGCGGGAAATATGCCGGTCTTCAGAGGGGGAAGCGGCAGCTAATTCTCTGCCCCACAGATACGAGCAGATAGGGGGCCCCCAGCTACTCCCCTTACAAAGCCCTGCTTCTGGAATCTTGCCATCAGCCACCACCTGCACCAGCCCTGGGGGTTCTCTACCCTGTGCCTTCCCACCAGCCGGGACCGAGGGGGAGCCAAATGGCTTTGTGTGCATGGCCAGATGCCCCCCACCAGGCCTTTTCCTCTTTCATGGGGGTGGGTCCCCAAGAACTCAAGCGTGAGTTGGGCTCCTGATGCCCCACCCCCCATTCCGCAGCACATCCCTGAGGATGACCAGAGTCTTGCCCACCTGGAGGCAGAGAGCGATCCCTGGAGTAGGTGATCTCTCCTTGGAGATCTCAGCTGGTGGCTCCTGCCTCCAACCCCAGGCAGCAGGGTGACATGTTTGACCCCGGGAGCCCGAAGTCCCCGCCTCAACACATCTAGTACCTTTGCCAAAATATTCCACCCCAGATATACCTGTCTTCTCACCTGTGAGGGGGTCCTGCTGTGGCCGCTGTCCCTCACAGGCTGCGGGAGGGGTAGGTTAATGACATAGCATATGGGAAATGCTCAATGAACCCTCAAATCACTGCACACATGGCTGTTTGCATTATGGGGGAGGGGGGAACCAGGTCCTGAGAACTAAACGGCAGAAGAAAGGATTTCCAGAGGGCACAAGATGGGTCTGGTAGAGAAACAGACTTGCTCACCCCTTGGCAGGGGCACGCGACGAGAGGCGGTGGCCAAGCACACCCGCAAGCACACCCGTGTGCACGTGTGCACCCATCCGGGTGTGCAACATGTTGGATCTTGAATCAATCACTCCAAGAGCATTTTCTCTGCTCTTTGACCTCAACATTCTTTCTCCTCACCCCTCCCTCCCCCCTGCTTCCCTCCTGGCTGTTTACCCTTTTCCAGGCTCCTCTCTCACACCCCATTCATCATCTGGGCCAGATTCTCACTCAGGGAGTTCTTTTCATCTCCTGCCCCAGGTCCCCCAGCGCTGCACCAGCCTGCATTCCCCCTGCTTTCCCTCCAGCACATTCTTCTCCCCGCGTCAGCCTCTCTGATAATTGTGCACTTCACTTTCCCTCAAAGTTAGAGCGGGGGTCCTCGATGTCCCGAGCTGATAGGACTGCAAAGGTCTCAGGAAGTCTCTCTTTTCCCGTGTCTACTCATCAAGGGGCTTAATGCCACTCCAGGTGTTAAGGGTCCTGCAGACCGAGTGCTTGTGCATCTCAGCTCAGACAAGCCCCGTAAGCAGACAGATCTCTTTCGGGAATGCCAACCACCTCCCAGCCCTACATGGCTCCCTTTTATCCGGCTCCAGAGCACTTCCCCTGCTCGGTTGTGCATGAGTGTGAATGTGCCTGTTACTTAAGAGAGGCTGCCTGGCAGCTCAGGATCTTTTCTGCAGGAGCTCAGCGTCTCAGACAAAGAGAGGAAAATAATAGAAACAGAAGGTGGGAAGGTACAGGGTGGGGACCCAGCCTGCTTAAGAAGCTTCCCCTTAAAAAGGAGTTACAACTTTGTATTTGAAGGCGGGCTGTCAGTTCAGAAAAGCACCGGAGAGGAGGAGATGCGGGGGAGGATCGGGGAGGGGAGTTTCACCCTACATGCTGGCCAGAGCCGGTCTGGAAAGAGCCCGGAGAACACGGAGCTCCAGCTCAGGGACTGTCTTCAGCATCGTCTCCTCCTCCTCCTATGGGCCAGCTTTCCTCTCTCCTCCTTCCCTCCCTCTTTCCTGCCAAGGGCACCTGGATGAATCACCAAGAGCAGCAGAAGTGGCCCTTAAATCACCCTCAAGGTGGGAGGAAGTGGGGGTTGAGGTTGAAAGTCTGGGGCTCAGGGCACTGGGGAGAAGGGCTACAGGGACCCGCGACACCCACTTCCTCCCGAGAGGCCAGGACCCTCAGGAGCTTCCTCGGCATAAGGATCACCTGGCTGAAACGGAGCCTCCAGCCTTCATCCCCAGCACACACAGGGCAGCCCTTGCTGCCGAGCAGGTGGTGTCCTTGCACAGTGTTTCTCCAAAAACAGAAACCAGAGTAATTGATGTTTATTCAAAGCTTGTGGGGTTAGCAGAATGCTTTCACATTCATAATCTCATTGAGCCTCACCAACAACCCTGTGAGGTGTCCTTCAGCAGATGGAGGCTCCAAAAGGTTAAATAACATGTTCAAGGTCACCGAACTAGGAAGTGGTTGAGCGAGACCCGAGCCCAGGTCTCCTCTCTGCACCTGCTGCCTGGCTACATGCACTGCAGTGAGCTTGACCCCCTGACGGAAGAACCCTGTTCTGAAGCCTCCCTAGGGGAATCGCAGCCCACCCCACTCTGCTCTTGATCCCGCTCGCTGTCAGTTGGCCGCTTACTATTATAGACATGTCGTGTGATCTGTGAACTTGTGCAGGTTGTGGCTTTGGAGCCCTCTTGCCAAGACTTTTCCTGCATGAAAAGTTGTGCATCCTGTGCTGTGCATTCTTCACCGGCAGAGCTGGCGCCCCCCCCCCCGCCCCCACACACACCCCAGCTGATCCTTCTTCATCCTTCTCCCCACCTCATTCACCTCCCAGTGACACTTGCTCTTTCCCCAGCGGGTTCAAGATGAACGCCAGCCAGGGTCCTTCCCGAACAGTTTGCTCCCTTCCTCACTACCTCCACCCGTTATGACAAATGGTTGAGCCCCGTGTGTTAGTCCACACCATGTCTAAGCGCAGACTAGTCACTGAGAAAAGCCAAGGGGCATCCCGTCTCCCCTCTCCCCTGCGCTCCATGATTCAGACTGAGCACAGAATGGAGGGAAGGGCATCCTGCTACCCCTGCACGAGATGCTGAAGAGCATGAGGGATTATTCCTGCACTCCAAGAGCCTCTGATTCGATGGATAGGACACAGTCGCATAGCGAGAGAGCCACCCTGGCAATGCAGTGTGTGCTAAAAACAACAGTTGCTGAATGACTTTGGAGGAGAGACAGGCGATTGGGGCAGGGAGGTCCTAGAGGTTTCCTGAAGCTTTGAAGGACGGACGGGGTTTGGATAGGCAAAGAAGAAAGTGGAGACAGGTGGAGGCAGCTGCAGAGGTGAAATTCTGCAAGGTGTCCTGGGGACTCCACACGTGAACCAGTTTGTTGGGAGTGGAGTGCCTTTGGGAGCGGTGGAAAGGGAAGCTGGACAAAGAAGAGCCAGCTTGAGGAGAACTTGAACTTGGGTGCTTGGCCGTCCAGCCTCAAGCCCCTCTGGGCAACCGAAGGGGTTTCCACGGGTGGATGTCACACTCTGGCCATGTGCCTGGCAAAGTGAGACAAGGAATTTGAGGCACGAGGCACACCGGGCAGGATGTCTGTGGCTGAATTAGCTGCCAGTGGCTTTCAGGGTCCGTCTCTGCAAATAGTCTCCGGGACAGTCTTACATGTGCCTTTTTCAGGGAGACGCCACCAGGCTTGCTGGTCAGGAGGCTCACTCTCGAACTTTGGGGAAGCCTGAGTTTTGGGAAAGGACAGTATTTTTTTTTTTTTAATTTTTTTTTTCAACGTTTATTTATTTTTGGGACAGAGAGAGACAGAGCATGAACGGGGGAGGGGCAGAGAGAGAGGGAGACACAGAATCGGAAACAGGCTCCAGGCTCTGAGCCATCAGCCCAGAGCCTGACGCGGGGCTCGAACTCACGGACCGCGAGATCGTGACCTGGCTGAAGTCGGACGCTTAACCGACTGCGCCACCCAGGCGCCCCGGGAAAGGACAGTATTAAAAAATGGATCTCGAGCTGGCACGAATGGCTCCTTTTCCTGCCGCGAGGGTGAAGCAGCAATGATGGGGAGAGCTCCTTGTTTCTAGAGCACTTCCGTGGCCAGCCTTGGGAGCCACCAGGGAGGAGAGAGGCAGGGGCTTCTGCAGGAGAAGCAGAAAGTGCCGGGGACTCGGGCAGGGTGGGGGTGGGCCATTACAGTTTTCCTTCAAGAGGAGAACGACTGGGCAATTTATGGAGAAAGTAAGTGGGATTGAGGGCCAATCCATTGCCTGAGAGCTGAGATGAATGCCTGGGGTTTTGTTTGGATTTTTTCTTCCCTCTCCTTTTCTCTCCCTTTCCCTCCCACTGCTGTGAATCGGAGCTGTGTCATTATTCTTTGAAAACATTACGGTTAATGGCAGCATAATATGCCATTATATGGAGTAACTGTAATTTATTTAACAATTTAGCCAGGCACTTTCTACCCTGTGTCCTGCTCTCCTGCCCCATTTCAACCTCAGAGTTCGTGGCTCTCCTGCCTACAGTAAGGATGGGGCGAGAAGGTAGGAGACACATCTCCAGGCTTCTTGGAAAGGTCATTTGAAATGCCCCTGAAAAGAGAGTTCGCCAGCTAGCAAACCTCTTGCCACAAAACAGCCCCAGAATCCACCTTGTAACCGATATCTCGACCCGGGCCGCCCTACCCCAGCCTGCTCCATTACCGAAATAAAATGGGAGCCTCAGGTTTTGACCTTTAAAATAAAGTACTTGCCCGATCTTACTGATCATTCTACTGATTTTTTTTTCCCCCAGACCAGCGATAAGAGGGTTTGGTCAAAAAAGTAACATCTAAATAGGTAGGCAGGGTGTAAGGGTGAGGACAACATGGGCATCAGAAGGTCCTGCTTCCTAGCAAAATGACACTGGCCTAGTTAGTCATCCTTCCTGAGATTCAGGTTTTTCATCTGTGAAATGGGTAGGAGAATACCCATCTTGCAAGATAATCACAGAATTCTCCACCGCATATGGAAAGGATCTAGCACAGGGTGCCACGTAGCATGTGGGTGACAAACGCTAATAATAACGTTAGCCCCCTTCTATTATTATTGTTATAGAAAACAAATGGCACTTGCTGTTTTATGAAACTCATGGCCCTCAGGTTATGAAGTCTCCTAGGATGAATCTGACTCGACTTAGCAAAGCCGTAGCCCCCCTTTTATGCCTAGTCTGCCTTTGGAAGGAGCCTGAGAAGTCCTTTTTCTATCCTTTAAACCCATAACGTTGACCAGAACAGTAACCCCACTTCTACGATGGTTGAAGCAGGGTCCGGCTTAGAGTCCGGGGAAAAGCGGGGTGACCTTTCTAGGCCCCACTGCAAAGGGCAGTCTTGCTCCGGGGCCTGACCTGATGCTCAGAGTCCCGCTAATTCGCAGAAATTCTTTCTGCCCCAGGGGTGAGGTGGCCATGGCAAGGCGTGTTCCTCCCTGGCCATCCCCCAGAGGGGGTTGAAGAGGGCAGAGCCCACGGAAGGGGGAGGGGGAGGGGGAAGGGGTGGCGGGGAAGGCAGCTGCTTGAAATTGATTGCTTCTGTAGTTTAGTTTAGACCATGGGCTCTCTCAGCGCTGCCCGGGTGGCGACCTTTAGATAATAAAGGGAATTCTGGGAGCTTTCTGACAGGCCCATGACATATGGGGCAGGTCTGCGGGGTCAGGCGGTGTATCTCCCTGCTCCCGGCCCCAGGGTAATGAATCTTGTTTTGACTTTGCAAAGCCAGCCAGGCAGTGCCCCAGAAAGGAGCCGGGCCCCCTCCCCTCCGCCACCCCTCAAGTGAGTGTGCGTCTTTGGAACCCTTCATAATTCAGGGAGACAACTCCAAGCTTTTACAGCCTGTGAGGGGACAGGACAAACACTGCATGTTTTGCTAAGGCCCTGGGAGAGCTGGTGTGGTTTCCAAGGCCCCATCAGAGCCCACTGGGAGAGCTGGGGAAAAAAAAAAAAAGCGACAGAAAACCCTGGCCTGGTATGAAAAGGCAGTGGTTCCCCGGGGGCGGGGCCCGGAGGAAGAGCCGGGGTGGGGTGGAGGGAGTCGCAGCTTCTCCCATAGGGCTCTGGGGGCCTGCAGGTGACATACCGACTGTCCCCGGCGGGAGCAAGCAGACGGGATAGGGAACACGCTGCAGGAAGAGCCCGACTGGTGAGACATGGCAGATGCCGATTCTGCCCCCGCTGGTGGTACAGCAGTGAAAGGCAGCGCCTCGGAGTTCTCCGGGTGAAAGGGTGTGCACCCTTGCTGCCCTCAGTTCCCACACGGATGTGAAGAACCCGATGTCTCTGATGCCTGGGCCCTGCGATGGCTTCTGCAACCGCGCGCACGCACGCCCATTTTCTTTAAAAGAACGACCCCCCCTGAGCCAAGATGGTAGAGTATCTTATCCACCCCCTGCTGTGTTCGCTGGCTAGGGCTGCTGTGACCAAGTGCCCGGACTGGGTGGCTGCAGCAGCAGAAATGTGTTGGCTCACAGTTCCGGAGGCTACAAGGCAAGATGTCTGCAAGGCTGGCTCCTTCCAAGGGCCATGAGGGAAGGGTCTGTTCCAGGACGTTCTCCCTGTCCCATCGCTGGCCGTCTTCTCTCCGTGTCTCTCCACTCGATCCTTCCTCTGTGCCTGTCGGCCTCTGTGTCCAAGTCTCCCCTTTCTGTAAGGACACCAGGCATTTGGATTAGGGCCCAACCTAATGACCTCATTTTCATTTAATTACGTCTATAAAGTCACCGCCTCCAAATACAGTCACATAACTGGAGGTCAGGACTTGGATAGACAAATTTGGGGGTTCGTGATTGAATCCCCGACGCCTGCCTGCCCGCCTTTCTTGCCAGCACCCCCAGCGGCTGCACTCTGCCCCATCACTCTGCCTCTGCCCGCTGTGACATCTGAGACGTAGGGTCCATGGCCGTCACGTCGTCATGTGGGATTCAGAGCGGAGAACCACCCACAGCTCTGGTCACCAAGCCTCACTGCCTCACTGCCCGGAATATGGGTTCCTCTTGCACCGCTGATGGGGATTGGTAGAGCCTCCTCAGATTTCCATCTCTTACTCCTTGGTTCTCGGACGTTGGCCCTGGCTTCCCCACCTGTGACAGGAGTCCCCCACACTTGACTGGTAGGGCATCTCCCCTCTCACAGTGCGAGAAGGTGGCTGGATAGAAACCGTCACCAAAAGTCGTCTTCACGCCCAGGGGAGGGCCACAGTATCATCGATTTCTCCTTCTCAGGGAAGGATGCCAGGAGGGCATGTAGGCAGAGGCCCGTTTTCTCCCTCACTTTCTTCCTCTCGCTCTGGGGCGAGATGTAGCCACTTTGCCTCACATAACGGCACGGAGTCTGGGGAAAAAATGACATTCGATTAATGAAGCAAATGCAGCTGGTATAGCAGTGACATCTAAATTGTTCCTTTGGTCCCTTTATTTTCTGTAGGAAATTCTCCCTCTCCCCACAACCCCCCCCCCACCTTTTCCCTTTAAATCGCGTGCATAAAATACGCTAATAACAATCTTCGGTGTCTGTGCATGAGTGACAGCTGAAATAAGAAAAAGACTAATCGTACCTCCTGCAGCCCTGTCACATGGAGATTAAATGAGCCTCCCTCCCGCCCCTCCATGTTCCCCGCCCCCTCCCCCACTCTCTCCTCTCTCTCTGGGTCTCTCCTCAATGAGAATCATGGGCATTTGAATAATAATATTATAGACGCCATCAGGGTGACAGTGGGGAAAAAATCAGCCCAAACCCATGATTATTCCTTCAATCTAATAATTATTTAAATACCAGATAGCTCCTTTTACTCTAATTGAGGCCTTTCAGCTGTCGGCATTACCCGGGGCCTTTGCGCTCGCCCTCTCGCTCACCTTGTGCTACCCAACGTGCCTGGACTACCTCCGAGGTCCGTGTTAGACAGAGTGACGCTCAGGATGTTTGCATGTATGACTGTGCGGATGACATTATGACGGGTCCTTCAAGATCGTTCCGCCACAGGGAACGAGCCAGGGCCCCAGAATCTCACATGTAGACCTTTTATCTTCGTAGACCTGAATTCATAGAAGTCTTAAACCCAAAGGAGCCTTCTGAGGTCACTGGGACCAGTCCCCTGCCTCTGGGTAAACGTATTCCTGGACAGCGGTGGGGAAAATTCACTGTTGGAAAAGTCCAGGCTCCTTGGCAGGAAGCCCAGGAGTCCTCTCCAGATGGGATGTCCCCCTGAATATCTAACTTCAGTCTCTCCTGCTGCAGTTCTCTTTGGGAAGAAGGGGCTTCCTGGGCTGAGACTACATCTGACCCGTCTGTGAGGTCACCTACCCCCCAGAGGGATGTGGCATGGGGCACCACAGCCCCCAAGTCACAATGTGGGTGCCCTTCCTGCATGTGACGACTGCTGAGGCTTAGAATAGGTCAGAAGAGGTCATTCTCCCGACACAGAAAGGAGCCATGGGCGGTGGCTTTCTCACCCCCCACGGCCCTCAATCCCTGGCCTTCTTGAGCCTGCCCCGTGTACCCGCTCCTCGCCCAGGCCAGGCTCAGGCCGGCCCCTCACGGGACTGCCACCAGCAGAGTCACCTTCTCTCCCCCAAACTGGGCGGTCTCCAGGCAGAACACAACTGACCCCCAGGACCCTTTCACCTGCAGCAGAGGAAGCACTAGACTTTTTGTCACCAGGTCCAGCCTGTCCCTGACTCATCTGGGGTCACAGTGGACAATTTGTCTTCTTTCCGTGGGCTTTTGTTTCTTTGTTAAAAAAGAAGAAGAAGGAGAAGAAAGAAAAGTAGTGGATTGAAGCAATCTTACAATCCCCTTTAGCACAGGCCCCGCTCCCTGCATGTCGGGCCCTCCTCCTCAGAAGGGAGAGCTGGCAGAGAGGACCGACTTCACTCTGCCGCGGGCGAGGAATGAGCTGGAAGGGCAGCCCGGGAACAGTGGCTGACTCCTCTAACTGCACGGCCTTCATTGCCACGTGTACCTCCTCTCTGTCCCCATCCTGGCTGTGTGAGCCACTTGCTCGGTGCAGTTGTGTCTGATTGTCATCTCCTCCCTGCTTTGCCCTTGGCACCGACAGCAACGGGTCTGGGAGGTGTTAGATGCCTCGACTGCCTGTCACCAACACCTGCCTCCTGAATCCTGATCGGGGCGGGGGGGGGGGGCGTCATCAAGGCCTCCAAATAAAATATTTAGTGGCACTTGCTTCCCAAAGAGGCAAGTGTGCCTCTCCTTGGCGTCAGGAGTGCTCTGAGTAAGGTGTCTCCGCGGGCTTGGCTGATAGAGCGCGCATCCTGGTTGGGACTAGGGTTGGGGAGAAGACAGAATAAGCAAGTGTCGCCTCTTGAGAATGCATGTGGCAAAGTGACTTCACAAACAGTCACCGAGAGAGAGAGAAACAGAGAGGGAGAGAGAGAGAGGTGACAGGAAGAAGGAGGCATCATGGAGAGAAAACTCCCGAGGTTGACATCAAACAATTGGGGTTAGGAAGAAATGCTAGGGTCCCCAAGTCATGGGCACATGCTCACTGGTTTCTACCAAACCGAGGATGGAAACTTCATTCTAAGACCGATCATGGAATGATGGAGTTCAAGAAGAGCTGGAAATATTGAGAAATAAATTATTAATAGCATGGGCTGATGTATCTCGAACATTTCCAACGGCCTGGACGTCATTCCAAGCGCTTTATCTGTGTTAACTGACTTCATCGTAATAATCCGATGAGGTAGATGCCGCTACTAATCCCATGTTGTGTAGATAGTGACATAGCATCACAGAATGGCTGAGGACCTTGACCAGGTTTACACAGCTGTCAGCTCTGTTTGAATCCAAGCATCTTGGGTTCAGAGCTCACGCATTTAACCATTAGAGCACACTGCCCGTCACCAGAGGCACAACCGTTCTGCTTTCCGCTGAACTCAGACGGGAGACTCAATCCTTGCCAGCGGGGCCCCGCTTTGGGATGGCTACCTGGTAATAACCAGCCTTGGCATAGAGAGACGGAAGCTCTCAACTTGGCTGTTAAGTCTGTTGTCCTTGTGAAAGCCACACTCCCAACGTGGACTGTGAGCGTCCCTGGCCAGCCCTGCACGGCAGATCGTGCCTCCTCTTAACCCCAGCTCACCAGGGCCCATGGCTGCCAGATCACAGGCCCTAGGGGCCGTCTGTCCCAGAGCAGATGCTGACTGAGGGACGAGAGAGAAAAGCCCACTGTGGTGGTCTGGTGAGAACTCCTGGCCTAAGCAGCCTTACCAGGGAGCCTGGAAGGACCTCAGTCTCAATTACACATTCTAGGAGCAAAAGGAAAGAAGCTCAAGGTATCACTTCACCTGAAAGAAGAGATCTTACAAACTGGTTAATTCAGGCCCCCTTTATTTTAAGATGAAGAAACAGGCTCAGGGAGATGCCAAACAAGATTAATGCCATAGTACTCCTGGGTGACACAGGCAGGATTTGAATCCCTGGCTCTTCCTCCTGCCCCATGACTTCATACCTTCTAGGCATCGGGCCAGTTTTCCCATTCATAGTTCATAGCTCCCAGGATTCTGCACCTCCACCAGCCTCCCTGCAGGCTGCAGAGAGCTATGTTGGGACTTGTGCAATAGTATGATAGAGAAGATCACCGTGGATCCATTCCCTTCCCGCGATACAGGCTTCACCGGGTCAGAGAGAGCCAGGGTTCAGAGGTCTACCCGCAATGTTTATTCTCATGGAAAGGAAGAATATGAACAAATAACGGAGCTCAAGAGCTCTGGCAGGATTCCTGAAACACAGTCTCCTCGAGAGGCTTCCGTGATAATAATCACGGCTGACACCGGTTGAGCATTCACCGTGCGCCGGGCGCCATGCTCAGAGGTCCCCGTGCCATCTCATTCACTCTCATGACAACCTTAGAGGTAGATTCTATCATCGCCCCCAGTCTGCCAGAAAGAGACGGGAGACTTGACTTGCCCCGGGGCCCAGATGTGTCCCCCAAGTGTGCCTAACAACAAAAGCCACTCCCTATTCACACTGCCTCACATGGATAGTGGGCAGGGGGCTGAGGTGGTTGATCTTAACCTCACACCGTGTCCTTTGAAGTTATCTCTGCTCCCAGAACCTTCTCCCTCCAGCCACGGGCTGACCGTGTATGTGCAGGCGTGTTGTGGAGAAGGCAAGAGCTCGGTGCCCGGGTGTCTCAGAGCACACTTTCTAAAAGACCAAACCCCATGTGCAGGGTGGTGACACTTAACCACCCTCCTCACAGC
This sequence comes from Lynx canadensis, assembly GCF_007474595.2. Lineage (NCBI taxonomy): Eukaryota > Metazoa > Chordata > Mammalia > Carnivora > Felidae > Lynx > Lynx canadensis. The sequence goes on from NC_044319.2 coordinate 34,447,769, forward strand.
TCCTGGTGGGAGACCGCACTCCGCCTGAAACCAAAGGAGCTTTTCTACCCAGAGACGGGGACATGCTCGGAATGGTCTCTCGTAGTTCCCGGGGGCCGGCTGGAGAATGTGAGCATTCTGTTATTTCCTTTCTACAGCTCCTCTTGAGGAATTCACGTCCTGCTACCGGCCCCAGGACGTAGCTAAAAATAACCTCTGGTTTTCAAACCGAAAGCTCTGTCTGTCAGGAGGCTTTGCCGGTGCGCGCGTGGGGCCGGAAGGGCTGTGTCAAAGTCGCTGAGGTCAGCCCGGGCCTCATGCCGCTGTTGCTTTCCTCTTTCCAAGGAAGCCTGGGGCCTCATGAGTCACCCCAGAGCACCCCAGTGGAGCCTGGTTGGAAGAGGGCCGTCAGGTGGGGCCTCCCTCTGGCACCGTGGTGGCTGTTGGGCCTTGAGGAGGGGCCTTTCTAAAGATACAGAGCGAACGCTGTGCGGATTTCCAAGGTGGCGCCTGTTCTGATTCTAACCCGTTCCGGCCAGATTAACGGGGCCGAAGGGGACGTGACGCTCCTAAGCCGCCTTGGAGCAAAGTCTCCATCCTTGGTACGGGTGTTTCCATTCCTGCCGCCCCCTGAGCCCAGAGTTCCGTCTGGACTTGCCTGAGAAGGTTGCTGGACAGTCTGTCCAGCTGGAGAACAGATTTGTCTGCCAGACAGCTCGCTGCCTCCTCCTGCTGCTGCCACCTGCTGCTTCAGCCACTGTCCCTGTCCCTAGAAGTCAGAGACGGTGCTTAGAGATGGGACAGGCTCTACTCTCTCATCCTCTGCCCGGGAGTCTAGAAGCTCTCCACAGGAGCCCCACCGTGCCCTTCTGGGCAGCTTCCGTAGAATACAGAAAAAGCTTTAGAGCTTGGGGATCAGAGGAAAAGGAGCAAAGGAGTCAGGACAGGAGGGCGACTGGGCTTCAGACAGGACAGGCTGAGGCCTGGCGTTGACTTCGCGAATCCTTAAACAGTCGCGGGGCCCCAGCAGTGGCTGAATGAGGCTGATCCTCAACTCGCCTCCCTTTGCGCCCACATTTTCCAAACCCAGAACTCTTGCCCAGGCAGGTAACGCGGGACTCAGGTAGCCAGTCCCCCTCTGCAAGGAGGCCTGGCTCCTCCCGTGCTGCCCCTGCAGAGAAGCAGAAGTTGAAGTAATTTCTACCCGACCCGGCCACCTGCTCACCGGAGAGGCAGAACGACCCCCCCCCCCGATCCCCGCCACCCCCCCCCACCATCCGCAGGGTGGAGGGGATCCACCCTGCTCCCTGGGGCTCCTCAGGCTCCCGAATGGTCCATGTGGAAACCCCAGTCCTGACAGTGTCTGTGTGGTTCATTTTTCTAACAAGTTGTAACAGCTAACCATCAGGGCTTCTTCTTTCTGGAGAGGACGAGGCTGAGGGGCAGTGGGAAGCAGTTTTTCAGGATGAGCACCTCTTCTATTTCCCTGTAGAGCACAGAGCATGAGAAGGTAATGAAATGCAGCGTGTGAGGGGCTGGAAGTCTGAAATAAGAAGGAATTTTATTTGCGGTATCAGACTCTGGGAGTAGTTGACCTGGAGAGCCTGGAAGAGGGCCTTCTAAACAAGCTTTTAAAAAACAGGCGAGATTTCCACTTGACAGGGAGAGGACAGCCGTGACATCTGGGTAGGGAAGACCGGCCTTAGTGCCGATGCTGGGATCGACCAGCTGGGTGAACTTAAGCAGTCTTTTAACCTCTCTGAGATAAAAAACGATGTCTTAAGAAGACAGAAATAGAGATGCTTTGTAAAGAAAAAAAAAAAAAAAAAAAAAAAAAAAATGTATTTTACAGTGTAAAGGCTGGAGACCAAAATAGATAACAGGATTCCCTGAACATCCCAAAGAGGGGGGAAAGTATATTAAAAATAGAAAAACCAAAATACAGAAGGAAGAGACTCAGAGCTAGTCGGGATTGGGACCCTGGGTCAGGCCATCCTATTCCCTCTTCCCAGGATTTATTTTCAGTCTGACCACCCTGCCTTGTGTTTTCCAGAATCATGTGAGGGCCGGCCGGGAAGGTGGAGTAGATGAGAACCCGGAGGATCTGTGTCCTCGTCCCCGCCCCACTCAGAATGGAACAGAGGAGGCCCTGGCCACGGGCTGCAGAGGTTGACCGCTGGTCTGTGGTCCTGCTCTCTGTGGTCTGGGTGCTGCTGGCCCCCGGGGCGGCCGGCATGCCTCAGTTCAGCACCTTCCACTCGGAGAACCGGGACTGGACCTTCAACCACCTGACCGTCCACCGAGGCACGGGCGCGGTGTACGTGGGGGCCATCAACCGGGTGTACAAGCTGACGGGCAACCTGACCATCCAGGTGGCTCACAAGACGGGGCCGGAAGAGGACAACAAGTCCTGTTACCCGCCCCTCATCGTGCAGCCCTGCAGCGAGGTGCTGACCCTCACCAACAACGTCAACAAGCTGCTGATCATCGACTACTCGGAGAACCGCCTGCTGGCCTGCGGGAGCCTCTACCAGGGTGTGTGCAAGCTGCTGCGGCTGGACGACCTCTTCATCCTGGTGGAGCCCTCGCACAAGAAGGAGCACTACCTGTCCAGCGTCAACAAGACGGGCACGATGTACGGCGTGATCGTGCGCTCCGACGGCGAGGACGGCAAGCTGTTCATCGGCACGGCCGTGGACGGCAAGCAGGATTACTTCCCGACCCTGTCCAGCAGGAAGCTGCCCCGCGACCCCGAGTCCTCCGCCATGCTCGACTACGAGCTGCACAGCGACTTCGTCTCCTCCCTCATCAAGATCCCCTCCGACACCCTGGCCCTGGTCTCCCACTTCGACATCTTCTACATCTACGGCTTCGCCAGCGGGGGCTTCGTCTACTTCCTCACGGTGCAGCCCGAGACCCCCGAGGGCGTGGCCATCAACTCGGCGGGGGATCTGTTCTACACGTCCCGCATTGTGCGCCTCTGCAAGGATGACCCCAAGTTCCACTCCTACGTGTCCCTGCCCTTCGGCTGCACGCGGGCCGGGGTGGAGTACCGCCTCCTGCAGGCCGCTTACCTCGCCAAGCCCGGGGAGTCCCTGGCCCAGGCCTTCAACATCAGCGGCCAGGATGACGTGCTCTTTGCCATCTTCTCCAAAGGCCAGAAGCAGTATCACCACCCGCCCGACGACTCTGCCCTCTGTGCCTTCCCCATCCGGGCCATCAACCTGCAGATCAAGGAGCGCTTGCAGTCCTGCTACCAGGGCGAGGGCAACCTGGAGCTCAACTGGCTGCTGGGGAAGGATGTCCAGTGCACCAAGGCGGTAAGGAGGCACTCGCCTCACTCTCGTCCCCATCCGTGATCCCGGCAGCCTCTTTCCTGCCGGCGTGCCGTTGCACACCCTGCTGTATCCAGCAGGACTCTGAAATGAGAGAGGTTTTCATGTTCCTGTTATCTGGTTGTGACCAGTAACACAGAGTCTGACCTATACCAGACACTTGGGGCATGTTTGTTGATCCATTGAGTCATTATGATTGATATGTATATATGTGTGTGTGTATATATATGTGTGTGTATATATATGTATGTATGTATATGTATATGTCCATATATATGTGTGTGTATATATATGTGTGTGTATATCTATATATGTATGTGTGTATATGTATATGTACATATATATGTGTGTATATATGTGTGTGTATATATATGTGTGTGTATATCTATATATGTATGTGTGTATATGTATATGTACGTATACATATGTGTGTATATATATGTGTGTATATATGTGTGTGTATATATATGTATGTGCGTGTATGTATATGTATATATATGTGTGTGTATATATGTGTGTGTGTGTATATATGTGTGTGTATATCTATATATGTATGTGTATATGTACATATATGTGTGTATGTATGTGTGTATACATATATGTATATATATACATGCACATATGTACTTGTGTATGTGTGTATATGTATAGTGCCTGCATCATACCTGGCACACTGTTGTAGGTACTGCAGGCTTCAGCAGTGAGCCAGACAGCAAAGTTCCCTGCCTTCATGGATCTTTCATGAGCACAGTGAGATAAATAAATACATAAGGTGTGTCGTCTGTCAGAGGTCAGTAATTACTGTGGAGAAAAATAAAGTAGGGAAGAGGGAGAGGCAATACCCAAAAAGGTTGATTCATTGGAAAAGTGGCATTTGAGCAAAGACTGAGGAAGGTAAGGAAGTGAGTCATGTTGATATCTAGGGAAAACATTCCAGAGAAGGAGCAGCAAGAACAAAGAATTCAAGGCATGCTGGGAGTGTGTGAGGAGCAGTAGAGAGCATTCGGGAGAAAGAGTGGTAGGGGATGAGGCCGGTCAGTGGTGACGGAGACCAGATCGTCCACATGCAGGGCTCTGTGGGCCATTGGGAAGACAAGTGAGGGAGCCGAGGAGGCAAATGGATATGTAAGTTAGAGGAGCAGGAAAGGAGTCAAGCTTGACTGGTAGATTGAAGACTGGGGAAGAAGAATCGGGAGTCTGGACAAAGGGAAAAGAAGAGAGTAAGGGAGGCTCAAGATCCAGACCTGAGGACAGCATATGTAAAAACATCCGTGGCAAACACTGTCCTGACAGAGGGTCAAGATGCCATCTAAGTGGTCACCACCATGATCCATCCATCCATCCATCATCCATCTGCCTACCCATTCCTCCCTCCATCCATTCAGCACCCACCCACCCACCCATCTATCCGTCCATCCATTCATCCCTCTCTCCATCCTTCCATTCATCCTCTCTACCCATCCATCACCCATCCATCCATCCATCCATCCAACCATTTAATAAGAGGGTACTGACGATGTTCCGAGTGCCTAGCACTGTCCTGGGCACTGGGGATGCAAACATAAAACAATGTGATAACTACTCTTACAATATCTCATGATCTAGTGGGAGAGAGAGAGAGAAAGGGAGCGATAAAGAGAGGGAGGTAGTGGCTACGAGTTTGGACTTCAGAGACAAAGATCACAGTTCAGATTCTATCTGTGCCACTTCCTCGCTTCAGAAGTAATTTAACATCTCTACATTATCATCTGCGAAATGGGGCTCATACCGCCTGCCTCATGGGCTGATCAGATGAGATAATACATCACAAAGATTAGGGCCAGGTTAGGTTTACCATTATTAGTTAACTATTGTGATGTGTGACAAGTGCTAAGATAGATTTCTGTGCAAAGTGCTGTAGACTCTGGATCTGCAGCCTGGGGAAAAAATCTGAGACCAAGGGGCCCATATGGCCTTCTGAGTATCCTAAATCGAGGGAGCCTACTGTTAGGACCAAAAGTCACTTCTTAAAGCAAGAAGACAGGCCATGCCTAGTCTATGCTTCTGTTCACAGCATCATTTGCTTGGTATGATAGGATAGTGGTTAGGACAATAGACTTTGAAGTCCAACGGATTTGTACTTAAAAATCAGTTCTGCCACTCAAAACTGTATCACTTTGGGCAAGCTATGTACCTGGTCTGAGCTGTAATTTTTTCATCTTTAATATAGAGCTAATAATACCCTCATGTATGATTATTACGGAGATCAAATAGAAAACGTTCGTAAAATCCGTAGTGCGATCCTTGACACTTAATAAGCATTCAGTAAATGGAAGTTATAATTATTAATAGTAACCATAATAACAAAGAAACAGTTATTTGCTGTTATTTCACTTTTATTAAATGGGGACGGTGAATTGGATAATCTCCAGAGTTCTTTACGGCCCTGAAATTCTGTAACCTAGGGTCCCCAGCCAGTGAGAAAAAGCGGAAAGGGAATGCAAGGGTTAACCCCCTTTGCAGAGTCCTGCCTGGTTCCCATTGCCCAGAGGGGGCCTTGTCAGGAGGAAACCGCTGATTCCTGCCTGCTTCTGAGCCAGAGGGAAGAGGAAGCCACCACCCTTCTCTGGCTCCAGTGGCTTGCGGAGAGACAAGCCCGGGCTAGTGACCAAAGAGCAGCAAAGGCACCGGGAGAGAGGTGACAGTAGGCGGGACCAGGGCCTCAAAGAACAGCCCCTCATCAGCCCCCCTGCCCCACCCCTGAAAATCACACTCATCTGGTGCAAACTTTACAGCATGGTGGGCAGGGAAGGGTAAGAAGAGCCACTTAAAATCCTTATCATCTAAGGAGTCCCAGACCTGGGCATCCAGAAATCTTTGGTGGCCTTGGAGAGGGTTAAGGATTGGTGAGAGAAGCGGTGGTCCCAGGGCTTAATTTTAACATAGTCTCTGGACTGGCATGGAGCTCTCAGATGAAGGACTTGAGCTTTGCCCCTACAAAAGGGATAAGGAAGAGGGCTGTCACTCATTGAGTGGAAGCTATGTACTGAAGACTGAGCTGGGCAATTTAAGTGTCATCTCATTTGATCCTCAGTATAACCCTATGAAGCAAAGAGGATCACCCCCCCTTTGGCAGATGGAAAAACAAAGGCTCACAAAGGTGAAGTCAATTGCTTAAATCGACACAGCTATAAATGACCAAGCAGGGGTTTGAGTTCAGTTCAGCCCATATGACTTCTGAGTCCAAGCTCTTTCTGTTTAGCCATGCTGCTGCTAAGGAAAGCCGTAGTTCAAGCTGTCACCATTTGGGCAAAGATAAAGGGGCTTCCGATGTCTGGAAACACCTGACAATTTAGAGAAGAGAGAAAGAAATACCAGCCAACTCCAGGGGCTCAGGAAAAAAAAAAAAAAACAAAAAACAAAAACAAAAACTCAAAAAACCATTTCCCTTACAGTTCTGGAGATTCTAGAATCAGGAACGATAAAGAGAAATCCACAATCACTGGCAAGGTTTTTTGCTTCTGTTGTCATTACTCAGAAACTGGCTTGGGCTATGCCTGTGCCCAGACTCTGCAGCCTTACCAGCCCTTTTGTGGAAAGGAAGCTAAAGCCTTGAATCAAGAACTTTCAGGACTAAAGAAAGCTTGACCATCACCTGGTCTAATACTTTCACTTTATAGATGAGAAAACTGAGGCTCAGAGGGGGCCCATGACATACCAAAGTCACATGGCTAATTAGTGGTAGAAACAGGACCACAATGTAGATTTCTTGTGTCTTACCAGGGTACCTGCTGCCTATGGTGTAGGGATGAGAAAGGAAAGTGGAAAACCTAAAAAGTGGTAACTGATTCCTACAACCTGACTTTCTAGGGAACTAGACATTTCCATCATTCGGTCTAGTGATGTGCTCATAAATATTAAATGGCTGGTTCTCTTCAGGCAGTCCGGGTGGGTTGGGGACACTTAATTAGAAGCATTAGCCAATTTTCCTGGTGCAAATACTCCCACCACAGCTGATTTTAAGCCACCAGCGTGATGCCACTGTAGTTAGACACGCACACAGTCATCCCTCGTGAGCTGTCCAGCAGGCCACTGCTTTGCTCCCTTCTCGAGGAACTTATCCCTTCTGCTGTGTGGGTCTCCCCATTATTTAGAGTTGTTCAAGGTCATCCTTAACCAGAATATCAGTCCCTTTCCTAAAGAATGCACACACACACACACACACACACACACAAGGGCAGCTCCTCCTACCAGTATCAGCCCTCTGCAGAACACCAAGGAATCACAAGGCGTGAGTCTCTATTCCCGTTGGATCCGAGAAGGGAATGGAAGGGAAGTCCCTATTTTAGCCATCACATGCCCCAGTTCATAAACCAATTATTCCAAGGAAATAGACTGTCAGTGAGTGATGCACCAGCCTGCTGTTCCCTGGGAAGGGTGAGAGGAGGAAGCCGGAGACAGTTTGCAGGTTTCTCCCTCATGCTTTCTATGTTTCCCACAGTAGTCATTTCCTTCCCCCCTCCGGAATACCTGTTCAGACCCAGAAGGAACAGCTGCTGCAAGACTCTGGGCTCTTTCTGGCCCAAAGTCTGCAGCCTCTGCCCGTGGGATTCTTGGTTGTGCGTCAACCGGGGTGCCTCGGAGGCCCCTCCTGGCCCAGCCCCAGGCCAGGCGCTGTGCAGGCAAGACAAACCCTTTGGCGGCCCCCCTCCTCCAGGAGCATGGTCTTTTTTGTTAACTGAATGCGATCTTAGAAATAATCCACTTAATATCCCGTGTTCCCAGCCCCCGAAGAGGATATGACTGTTCCAAGTTTACACAGCCGCTTAGCAGCAGGGCAGAGGCTAGAATTCAGGTCTTCCCCCTTTGGGTTAAGCTATTCTTTCATTTGCTCAGGGTGATCGTCTTTCATAGATGCTCTAGTGTCCACCGAAATACACTCTTTTTTAAAAAACAAATATTTATTCATTTATTTATTTTTAATTTTTTTAACGTTTTATTTTCGTTTTTTGAGAGACAGAGAGAGACAGAGCACGATTGGGGAAGGGGCAGAGAAAGAGGGAGACACATAATCCAAAGCAGGCTCCAGGCTCCGAACTGTCAGCACAGAGCCTGACGTGGGGCTCGAACCCACGGACCGTGAGATCATGACCTGAGCCGAAGTTGGACGCTCAACCGACTGAGCCACCGAGACACCCCTAATGTTTATTTATTTTGAGAGAGAGAGAGAGAGAGAGAGAGAGTATGTGTGTGCACACAAACAGGGGAGGGGCAGAGAGAAAGGAAAGAAAGAATCCCAAGCAGGCGCTGCACTGCAGAGCCTAATGTGGGGCTCGAACTCATGAACTGAGAGATCATGACCTGAGCCAAAATCAAGAGTTGGATGCTTACCCAACTGACCGGTGTAGGCACTCCTGAAAGACACTCTTTATACAGGCACACCACCGGTCCCTTCAAAAACCTGATAATGGGAAGAATATCGCCTGTAGAATTATCTTTTATTTATATCTACATGAACATTATTGAAAACCTATCATGTACAACAGTAGAAATTGTATAATTTAACAAAATCTCTGCTGCACAGGTTATTTCGTTTGCTCCTCAGAAAAATGGTCAAGTAGTATCACAAATGAGGAAACTGAGGTCTATGTGACTTAAGTAACTTTGCCAAAGTACAAGGGCCTGTCCCATGTTCGATGACCCTTTTCGTTCTATCCCCAGTATAGCATGGGGTGAATAATTGAATGGCTTAAAATTCCTTATGCCTAAAGGGAGACCTTGCAGCCCAAGACACAAACAAGAACCCCTCTCCAGTTGGTAGAAATCCTGCGATGCTGCCTCCAGACTGAATCTCCTCTGTCTAAAGAGCAGGATCCCTATACAATGGTATGGTCCGCAGGGACATTAAAATGATCAGAAAATGAGTGCCCGAAATCAGCTTTCCCAGTTGCCTCTGGATCTCTCAGCAGAAGGGTAGATGGGTGGCTACAATATAGTGTGATAAAGGCTACGGATCCTTCTCTCTGCTTTCGCAGGAGCCAATGTGGGATTTGTGAGTCAGTTGGTGAGATGCTTTTGTTTGAGGCGTAGGTTAGGTTCCTGAACCCCACGTCTGTACCTCTCTGAGGCCTTGTGCCCTAGGGCTGGTGGTTGGGTGCGGGCTCGTATAGGGACTCTGCCGTACTTCTGCTGTCACTCACCCCAATTCCCTCCCTTCCCTCCAGCCCGTCCCCATTGATGACAACTTCTGTGGACTGGACATCAACCAGCCTCTCGGAGGCTCGACTCCAGTGGAGGGACTGACCCTGTATACCACCAGCCGGGACCGCATGACCTCAGTGGCCTCCTACGTTTACAATGGCTACAGCGTGGTTTTTGTGGGGACAAAGAGTGGCAAGCTGAAAAAGGTAAGAGTCTGTGAACCCAGACACCCCAATGCCGTTCAGCTCCTTAGCGGAGAGCCCCTTCTGGAAGCTTGCTGTTGGTAGACATTTAACACAGGCAACTCTTCCCTTTCTTGGGCAGGGGGGTTAGCATGGGGGTGGGTAGGTAGGGGTTAATTTTGTGGCTTCTCTTCTAGCTGCTTCTCCCAGTCATTAGTGAGTGAATGTCTAGGGAACGTGAGCATATTTCAGTACTGCCCAAACTTCACGGGATTAGGAAGGTACATCACCCGAAGGGAGGGAAATAGAATCATCCTTTATCTCCAAATCAAGTAGAACCGATGCTTTGACCATCTGTATTTTGAATCGCCCACCTCACACATCCCTTCCCACGGTTTATAGAGTTGATTGTACTGGTCAGAAGTCTTTGTTGCGTCCTGGTTGAAGCAGGTCATGGGTCCCACATCCAAGGACCCAGGCAAAGGATCGTGCTGCTTTGATGAGGGCCTGGGGTGGCTGGGTGACTTACCGCTCTCCTGCCTTTCCTCTTCCCACGATCACAGACTCTTCCCCGCCCTTCCACTCCCCGCTCCAGGCTTGAGCTGCCAGGAGGAAGTCGACATCTTATCTCATGCCTGCCCTGGGCCCCTCTGCCAGCTGGAGGGCACTGGCTGGCTGGGGCCGGCAGCACAGAAGGCTGAAACCAGCAGCTTGTGCCTGCTTGTCTAGTGCTTAGGGTGCAGAGACGAAGCACCGTCTGGTTCATTATGTGGGATTACAGCAGCCACATTCTTTCCGGTCCCAGCTAATCCCCTTTTCCCAAGCTTACCCTTCTGCCACCTTTCCCCAGTCCCGCCACCTGTGGGTGCAAGACCTCACCGCATCTCACGCTTTGATGTTGACGTCACCCCTGCGGCCCTTTCCCCCTAATCCATTTAGAGCCTAGGGAGAGAGATGTCTTTGGGGAATGTGGAAGGAGGGTGGCAGGGAGGGAACCTGAGGAAGAATTTCCGCCTTCTGCTTGTGCTGAGCTCAGAGGAGGTGAGAAAAACAGGTCTAGGTTTGTGTGGAGGTGCTGAGCTTTCCAGACCTCTTCTGGTTCGCCTGATACTGGAGGCCCTTTAACCCTTTTCTCGCTCTGTGGAGAGGCTGTCACTTGTTTCTGTCCTGTGCCCCTACTCTGCCTGGGACTGTGGACCTTGGCTTGCCCTCTAGGCACAGGGAAGAGAGTATGGGTGTGGTTCCCCCCCCCTTGCCGTCCCAGAATGGGGGGAGCGGGGAGTTGCCTGAGGAGGCTCTACCGAGATTTAAAAGTGGCATATTCCACTGGGCAGCATTGAGTGTGGACCTCTAAGGCTGGCGACTTCCCTGCAGGGTCATCTACCTGTTCAGCCAAGTGGAGAGTACCTTGCTTGGGAGCGTGGGGCCAAGGAGCCTACAGGGAGTTGAAATGCAGCCTGAAGTCTCTCTGTCAAGCCATGCACCCTCAGGTCTAAAGATCCACCCAGAGGAGCTCCTCTTACAAAGTCATCTGCCCACAGAGCCCTCCTTTTTCTAAATCGCACAAAGGTTTCCCGGGGGCCAGTGGCACCCACACGCAGGCTGGTGTTCCGTTTCCTCCCCTGTTCTTCCGGTGCCTTCCCTCCCTGTTCTGGATCGTTTGTGTGACTGTTGGTCTCCTTTATTCTCTTGAAAGTTCTGTGCAAGCCAGGGGTCATGCTCTATTCGTGTTTATTTACCTCCTTCTGCCCGGTTCTTGTACCAAGTGTTTACACAGGGGAGAGGCCCTGAAAGTGCTTTTGAAAAATAGAACCAGGGGCGCCTGGGTGGCGCAGTCGGTTAAGCGTCCGACTTCAGCCAGGTCACGATCTCGCGGTCCGTGAGTTCGAGCCCCGCGTCAGGCTCTGGGCTGATGGCTCAGAGCCTGGAGCCTGTTTCCGATTCTGTGTCTCCCTCTCTCTCTGCCCCTCCCCCGTTCATGCTCTGTCTCTCTCTGTCCCAAAAATAAATAAACGTTGAAAAAAAAAATTTTTTTTTTAAAAAATTAAAAAAAAATAAATAAATAAAAAATAAAAAATAAAAAAAAAGAAAAATAGAACCATTCTAAGACATCTGGGATATCATCCGGCCCAGTACGCACATAGCTCGGCAGAAACACTGAGGCGCAGAGAAACCAGTGAGTTGCCCAAGCATAGAGACCAGGACAAGTTCCTTCTTGCCCTGACACTCCATTTGGCACCCCCTTTTACTTAAAGAAGCAGCCACAGAGCACGGGGAGGGAGGATGAGAACAACCTTCAGGCCCAGGCTTGTTGAGGAGGGTCAGCCAGGGACCAGTGCTTCCATTCTCGACAGTCCCGGGTCAGAGTTAAGGAATGGACATTTGCCGAACGGGCGGACGAGGGCCGAATGAAGCAAGAACGATCCAGCCAGACGCAAAGCAATCCTTGTGCCGACCTTCCCCTATCTCTGTACGTCTTGTGCAGCACACACAGGGGGCTGCTTGGGGCAGCTTTCCAAGCCACACACCCAAGTTAGCCAAGTTCTCTTGGCCTTGTTGGAATCTCGGCAGACGAGTCGCCACGGAGGCAAGTCAGCGGGTTCAAGGGCAAGGCTAGGGGCGTGGCTGCCCACGGCTTGTCCCAACCTGCAAGTTGGCTGCTCCTCTCAGCCTTCACTTGGCCTTTCTTTGGCTGTTTCTATGAGCTCATAACACCCCTCCTTCTCCTGTGCAGCCCGCCCTTCCTTTCCACCCACACTCCTTTGAGGCACCTGATACTTACACCCTGGCTCCCACTGGCCTCCCATTTACCCACCCACTTGCCCTCACTCTCTCCAGAGCAACAGCCCATGAGGAATTTGTGGAATGTCCCCAGGAAACTCTACCATGGCCCAAACCCCATAGCTCTTTCAACACAGGAAGGAAAATAAAGAAAAAAAGAAACGAGCTAAGAGCGTGGAGAGGGGAGGGAAGCAGGGTGCGTCAGAACCGCTCACTTCTTCCCTGCCTGACCAGGCATCTGTCAGACCGTCGGACTGCCCTCATCCAGTGCAGCCATAGGAACAGGATGTCCCTGTGTGGGGACGTGTGGAGGAAGTGGAGACTCACTAGAAGTAGCATGACCATGAGGTGCTCTTATGTGCTGTCACATGCTTGCTCATGTACTGTCCTCCGCTAGACTCGGAGCATCCCAGACTAGGCCCCTGCCTTCTGAGTCACAAACACGTGGACAGAACAGGCAGAATAAGGAGGAGACCTCAAAACCAAGGTGTGCAATACCGGCCTAGGCTAAGGGTCAGTGCATCACAGGTGATAAGACAGGCCATGACTCACCCCAGGGATGGAACAATGGCAGAGAAACCAACCACGGAAGTGTGACCCACCTTGAAGCCTTTACTGAAGAGGAGGAATAGCAGAATTTGCTTAAAGACGGAACGGGACAGAAAACGAATGAATTGACTAACGGGTGAGAGAGAAGGGCATGCTAGACCTGGGGTGCCGCCCCGAGAAGGTGCAAAACGGTGCATGGAAGGTCTAGAGGGCACAGAGGGGTTTGGGAGGTTGGTGAGGGGAAAGTCAAGGCAGAGCGCTGTGAGCGTCTGGCCCTGAGAAGACCAAGTGAAAAGGATCTTGGGAGTTTTGCTGACTCCAAGGTCAAGGGAGCCGACCGTGTGATGCAGCTTTCCTGATGTTAATTAGTCTTCACCGCGCTAACGGGAGAAGAATTTCCAGGTCATGAGACATGCTGGACTTAGGCTATGTGAAGAATATTCTTAAGAGGATAATAACTCAAGGAAAGAAGAGTGAAAGAGGAAGCAAAACAACTTTCTTCAGATAATATAATTTACTGAGCACTTATGTGTCAGGTGTTATTCTGAGAGTTTTATATCTATTAACTCACTTAATGTTGACATGACTCTATGAGGTAGGTGCTGTTATCACCTCCATTTTACAGATGAAGAAATAGAGTCCAAGCAAGGTAAAGGCATTCATCTGAGGCCCCAGAGCTAGTAAATGGCAGAGCCGGGATTCGAACCTTCATCTGGTTTCCCAGTTTGCGTGCTTAGCCATTAAGCTGTGGAAAGTGAATTAGACTGACTTGGCGTGGCTCCAGAGGGCAGAATAGAACCAACGGGCAGGAGTTATAATAAAGCACATTTGCACTTATTATAAAGAGGAAGTTTCTGGTAGCCAAAACTGTCCCAGCATGGAAAGAATTGACTCAAGAGGGAATGAGCTCCTAGTCAGTGGAGATATATTTTTTTAAGTGTTTTATTTATTTTCAAGAGAGAGAGAGAGAGAGGCAGAGCACAAGCCGGGGAGGGGCAGAGAGAGAGGGAGACACAGAATCCGAAGCAGGCTCCAGGCTCCAAGCTGCCAGCACAGAGCCCGACGCGGGGTTCGAACCCACGCACCGTGAGATCGTGACCCGAGCCGAAGTCGGTTGCTTAACCAACCAACCAACCAACCAGGCGCCCCAGGCAGTGGAAATATTTAAGCAGAGACTGGACAGTCACTGACCAGGGATGCTGTAGAGGGACTCCTGCACCCCCCACGTGATCTTTATGCCACGACTATTCCACGGACTCCCTCAGTAGAAGGGCAGGCTGTGGCAGAGAGGAAGCACAAAGAGAGGGAAGCCAAGGCACCCTGGGTGTGGGCTCTGAAGTCACAGGTTGGGTTCAGCTTGCTCCCAGAATGTAGCAGAAAGCCCTCAGCCTCCGGGAAGAGGTGCTGGGCACAGACAGGGCAGGGCAGGCCTGGGGCGAGATGTAGGGGAGGGGAAAGCAGGATATTCTGCGGGGGGGGGGGGGGGCGGGGGGGGGGGGACACAGCGGACTGTGATGACACCTCCACCCCCAGGCTAAGGGCAGGCTGAGAGTCTAGACTGAGAAGGGAGGCAGGGAGCTAATGTCGAAGCAGATGGAAGAGGCATAGCGGCCACAGACGTGCAAACTCATTGATTAGGACTTCCCAGCTGGAAGGGAGGAGCCCAGGAGGCGGTTCGAGCCTAAGTCCTGGGGCATAGGAGGGCAGAGGTAGGCTGAGGAGACCAAAGCTACCAGGACGTGGGAGGGAGGACTCTCTCCAGGTTCAGAGCAGAGTCCTGGCTCCTCGTCTCCCTGCCTCAGTCCCAGCTTTATGTCCCCGCAGGCCTCCCTTAGCCCCTCAGCCCCGGGGCCTTACACAGCAGCGGGCGTCGTTGGCTGTCTGTTCTCTGTCCCCACTGGAAAGCTCCCCTGCTGCTCAGGGGCTGGTGAAATGTCCTTTATCCTGCCCCTTCAAGCACTGTGGATAGCACCCTCCTCAGACCCCTCACAGCATGTAATTTTGCTCTGACGGCATCCGACATGGGAGCAGCCACTAATGTGTCCACTTATGTTGAGATTCACAGACCCTGAAGGACAGGGACCCTCTTTTTCACGTTTACATCACCCTTTCCCGTGGTCAGATCCAACATCTCTCACACATTAGGTGCTCATTAAATTTAGCTCCCGTGTATTGGGAACTGCCTGCATGCCGGACCCCCATTTGCACCGATTGGGATAGAACCAGATGCCAAGAGTGACTGCTGTTGATGTGGCCGGTTTGCGAGGGAAGGAAGCTATGCTCTGGTGGATATGTCAGGGGGTGGGGTGGCGGCGGGATGAGGAGTCAAGAAAACGGGAGAGCTGCTGGTGGGTAACAGGGAAAAGAGTCTGAAAGGGACGTGTGGACCATGTGGACGAGGGTGGGCGGTACTCTCAGAGACGGTGACCGGGGTGGAAGAAGGGGACCGTGTTTATACTGTTGCCTGGAGATGCCCAGAATAGCATGGCCAGCCATCTGCCTCCTTTGGATCAGATGTGGGTTTGCTGACAGCAGGGAGCAGGTGCACAGGCCCAGGTAACCACTGCCCCTGCCCCCATCCTGCCAGCCCTCTGTTTGTAGGATTCTTGGACGGCTTTAGAAATCCACAGGGACTTAGCCCTCTTCAAGTTCTGGGGAGAGCCCTGGCCTCTTCTGGCACCACCTCCTTTCCCATTAGCTAACCAGCATGGCCGCGGAAATGCCTGAGAAATTCTTGAGGAAAATTCTGTCTTTCCCTAAGGGACATACCAACCAACCCAAGGTCTCCAGTCCGCAGCCCACAGGAAGCCCCGGCGTCCCGATCCCATTCTTCTTTTTCCAATTTCACAAACGGTTTGCTCAGCAAAGCCAGGAAAACTGGAGCTCCTTTGCAGGAGCGGCTTAGGCGCTGGAGAGGATCCATCGAGAGCACCAAAGTAATAACGTTCCTAAGCTCCAGGGTGACTGCTCAGTTTTTTGGTAACACTGATTAGTTACAAGATACTCTTCTGCTTTTCGTCTGAAAATACTTCAATTGCGTGTGGCCATGGACCCCTACATCTCTGCCCCATTTTGCAGATGTGGAAAACTGAGCCACGGAGATATTAAGTATCCCACCCAAGGTTCTACGGCCCCTCCGTTGGCAATCTTGACATTGGCACTTACACATCCTCCCCAAACACACAGAAGTTCCGAACCTGTTACTTGGCTTCGTCATGGGGTGGAGTCGTCTTGGTGGACAGAGGGCCAAATTGGATGAAAAGCTGAGAAACATGCCTTTCTGTCTGGGCCAGCCCCACCAAACAATAGCCACTCGTTCCTCTGAGTGGAAATGATTCACTCCTTTCTCAGTGTGAACCCCGGATCAGGTAAACAACCAGGGCTGCGGGTCCAGTTCTGGGAGACCGAGGCTCTCCTGGCCCTCGTGACGGCTAACCCGACGCCCTACCCCTCCTCGGGCATCTCAGCCGTGCTGGGGGCCGGGGTAGTGTGGAGCAGACACCCTCGCCCACATCCCCAGAGCCTGCGTGGAAGAGCCGGGGTAGTGGCTCTGAGCTCACCACCCCATCCCTGGTAATGAGTTTGGCTCCCTGCCCAGGCTCCCACCGCCAAGCGCGCTGTTTGTTTTGTTGTTTTATAGGCCTCTTGGGTCCCAAGAACCGGTCTTCTGAAAGCTGGGAACGGCAGCACTTGGTCGGCACCCGGAAGGAGGCATATTTTTACAGAATCCCCCCACACCCCCACCCCGGGCCACCGCATCCCTCCGCTTGACCATGACAGGTGGAGAGAGAGGGGGCGTGGGTTTCTATCCAGAGCCCCAGCTGACCCCGGGGAAGGAAGTCCTGATCTCCCGGAGCCATTCTGAAAGGGGAGACGCTACAGATTCATTTATGTTGTGCTCCATTTGTGCAGCCCCAATGTGTGCTTGAGTCCTGGCCCGTCCCTGGAGCAGGCATCAGGCTGTGTATTCAGCAGGCTGCTTGGCAATCCAAGAGTGGGCCCCTGGAGCTCAAGGCTTTATCTCAGGACAGGTGAAGCACAGGAAACTGTGTTTCAGGGCCGAGGTGGGGGAAGGGGAAATGATTCAAGCTCACAGAATCCAGGTGACCCACATAGTTTCCACAGAAAATTTAAGGGGCCAATGTGTTAAGGGGCAGAGCTCTCATCTTTAGGAAAATACAAAGCGCATCCTTTGAGGCCACTGAGCCTTGCCTGCCCTTCGATACAGGACATGGGACGTGCATCTCAGGGTTGGAAGGGACCTCCAGGGACCATCTGGTCTGTTCTGCCTGCAGGTTAGAAACCGATTTGCATAGGAAGAGCGTATGAGCTTGTGGGCTTCAGTGTCCTCATGTAAAGTGTGAGCAGTGACAGTACTTGCCTTGTGAGAGTCTGACGGGGACGAAGTGAAATGATTCATTCCTGAACTATAAATGAGCGAGTACCTACTATGTGCCATTTTCCGGGTCTGCAGTTGTGGACAAAAGTGTCAGAAATGTCTGTCCTATTGAAGTCTGTATCTTTGCTGTCGGAAAACAGACCAAAAATAAATAAATTAATTAATTAAAAAGTAAGCACAATATATAGTATGTTAGGAAGAGAAAAAGTGCTAGTAGAACAAAATAGAGCATAACGAATTAATCAGTGTATAGCACCGTGCCAGGTTTGAGCATATTTGCTCTTTTTTTGTTGTTTATTTTTGAGAGAGAGAGAGAGAGAGAGAGAAAGAGGCAGAGAGAGCACAAGCAGGGGAGGGGCAGAGAGAGAGAGAGAGAGAGAGAGAGAGAGGGAGACACAGAATTCTAAGCAGGCTCCTGGCTCTGGCTGTCAGCACAGAGCTGGACAGGGTGTTTGAACCCATGAACTACGAGATCATGACCCGAGCCGAAGTTGGGCACTTGACCGACTGAGCCACCCAGGCTCTCCGAGAATATTTGCTCTTAAATATCACTACTGGTGTTACTTAACTTGCGAGCCTCAATTTATTTCTTCTGTGGAGTGGGGGTAGTAAGAAACACTTTGCGTAGTCGTCCGAAGGACTGAGCGAAGTCGTGTATGAAAAAGCGTTTAAACTATAGTGCTTGGCATAACCGTGCTTTGCGTTATTGTTACGAACATCTTTGAGGCTTCCCCCAAATCCCACTTCTTGTCTGACTCCCTTGGGGGGAGTGGCGCTGTCACATCAGCCTCCTTTTTTAGTGACATGTTTGCAAGGTCAGATAGAGGAAGAGAATCCTGCCCCCTTCCTCCCAGCCCTGAGTCATGGGAAAAAATATTTAGAAGACTAGACCAGCTGAGCCAAACTAATCTAATCCTGTTGGACATTGGCACCCAGCTGCATTAGTCACCAGTGAGAGCTTTCCGAGAGTTCCACCAAACAATATGAACTGACCCCGCCCCAGGGCGGGGCCGGGGGAAGCGGCTGGTTGCTCTTGCCCCTTTGCAGAGTTAACCAGAACAGAGCCATTCTCTGTCCTTTGCATGCTCCCAAGCAGACCACAATATCCTAGTGCTGTACGCCCTGCCTCAGATTAATTATGGAGTTGGGGGGGGGGGGGGGGGGGGCGCCTAGTTTCCTCAACTGGTCCACTGATGCCGTCTTGCAAGATGTCTCTGCATATCAGAGATGACAGACGTAAAGTACCGATTACGGAGCCCGATGCATAGTAGGTGCTTAATCGAATTAGTATGCTTACTAATGCATACTATCGATGCATAGTAGGTGCTTAATAGCAGCCATTGCTGCTGCTATTGCTATGAATGTGACTCACATGGGTGTGCCTGCTACTACTTCTGTGCTATTACCATGCTTTTCTTCCGGGGCCCAGGGCCCCTTAGATTCTATTAGCTCATTAATCCCGTAACATTTTCTGGTGAACAGGAAGGGTTGGGATATTTCTCTGCGCTGTCGCAGATGATGATATTGAAATTCAGAGAGGTTAAGGGCTTGCTCGGGGTCATGGGGTCAATCAAGGGAAGATGGGGGAACCGGAATCGGGGCTACAAATACTTCACATGGAGGTGGGCCCAGCATATACCTAGGTCACTTCCACAGTCCAAGATGAGGAAGTTGAACTCTTGCAGCTGCTTAAACTCTGGTTGCCTTCTTACCCTGGGTCCTTCTATCGTGTGCTGAGAAAAGCAGGAAATACATGGAGACGCAAGGGGGTGAAGGTCGATCTCAGTTTCTGTCCTTTGAGGCCCTTCCTAGGATTCCATGCCCCTCCTAGCATGGCCTCTAGAAAGGTCTGTAGGCTCCAAGGTAGGACAGAACCTCAGGAGTGCGTGTCTCTGTGCTTGTCCTGATCAGCCTCCACTCCTGTACCATGTTGTGGTTTTCTAAATTGAAGGTTACTGCCACCAGCTAGGTGTCCCCATTTCACCTGGAAGGACAGGCTTTAGTAACAAATTGGGGATTCTCACCTTTACAGTTCAGGGGTGGGTGAGAACAGCGGCCCCTGGGAGGGGGAGGGGGGGAGGAGTTGGGCCCCAGCAGGGGGCAGGGCCCCCAGGGAGAAGGTGGACTCCCTCATGCAAGGTGAGAATCTTGCCCTGATTTTATAGCTGGAAAGGACCTCAGAGACTGGTCCAGCCTCCAGACTTCGGGTGGGTGAGATAGCTATTGTTATGTTTTATAGATGAGACAGCTGATGCCCAGAAAAGTGACATGATCCGCTCAAAATCACTCAGGTTCTTAGCATCAGAGGCAAGACTCAAATCCAGGGACTTCAGTTCCAATTTGTGGTCTTTTCTCTTTCTATCATGTGGAAGAATATTCCCTCTGCACGAAACCTCAGATTAACCTCCGCCTTTCCCTGCCATGCAAGCATTCCCTGAGCAGAACCTATGGGGTCATTCTCTTGGGGACAAGAGTCTAGCTGCGCTTTCTGTCCCAGGCCTGACTTGGGAGAGGGGAGGGGCAGTGACCAGCATCCCCGAGCCCTCATTCCACTGCCTTGGGGACCTTAGCTGAGCCTGGCCAGCAAGGAGGTGTACTTAACCACAAAATGCTTGCCTTGGGGCCGAGATGTTCTGACATATCAGAGCAACACTGAATTGGGAGTCTCAAATCTTATATGCTGGTCCTCTCTAGACATGCCACGTTTTTGGTGGGATTTTTAGCGGGGGTGGGGGGGGGCAGGTTCTGTTATCACTTTAGCACTTACTATGTGCTAAGCACTGAGCTAAGTGTTGTTTGTTTTTTGTTTTTTTTCAGTTAAGCCTCTTAGTACCCTAGTAAGAGAAGGTTGAATATTCTGTCTGTTTTCCGTATGAACACACTGAGGCCCAACAGAGTTACGTTGCTACTTAGTCACATTGCTACTTGGCGGACAGCTGGAATGTGAGTCCAGATCTGGCTCCAGACCCGTGCCTTGTTAACCCCTAGCTTTAGCACCCTGTCGGTCTTCTCTTCGAGCCCGTTGGTCCATCTGTAACCTACCACCTGCCCTTCAGAGCGATGCGAGAAGATGCACGAGAGAAGAGCGGAAGGGCCAATGCTTTTACACTCCTTCGAGCAAAAGTGCCCTGGAAACCCGGGACACGGCAGCTGTCACCTCGGCACACGCTGCCTTGTATCGCCCCCTCAGGCCTCCTCCTCCCCCTCCCCACCCATCTCAGCCTGGGCCACAATGGATGGGGTGGCAGGCTTTTGTGCCACACGCAGTCCCCAGCTGACTCCCCTTTCTCCAGGCATCATTGTTTGCCGGGAGCCTTCTGAAGGGAAGACAAAGGAGTGGGGCTGACAAGGCCAAGAGCTGCCGTGTAAAGCGTGGGGCCTCAGCCCATCACCCGTGCGTCCCTGGGAGCCCCGGGGCTCTTCTTCAAAGATGCTGTCTGGGATCTTTTGTGTGCCAGTCATACCCATTCAGAGCTGGCAGGGCAAAGGTTCCTGGGGGGGTGGTAGGAGAACACCGAAAAATGGAGTCATTTTGATCTGGCAAGATTGGAAGAGACATTAATGCAATAGTTAACAGCTAGGGGGATGGGCCCGAATGCTTGTTCTCTGTTTATGGGGCTTATGCAATTCCATCAATATTGATGCCTGATGCCTTTGATTCTGACACTAATCATTGCTATGAATTAAATTTGCAGCCATATAATTAGGATTGCTATTAATAGGGCCCTGAGCTAAGCACTACGATGCCGCATGTCTTTTTCTTGATAGAAAATGGCATCCTTGGAACTCTGCTAATGGGGCGCACCTGGGATTTGCCAAGAATGATGTGAAAATTATACATTCTATATTTGTATTGGGCCTTTACTGAAATACCAGCAAGCAAAGGTGAGGCTGGAGGAAAGGTTGTCTCCTGCCCAATGCTGTGGGCAGCAATTAGGTGGGTCTTCAGTTCTATAAAGTCTTTAGGAATGGATATTCCAGAGCCAATGGTGGTTGCTCATGGTCAAGTCCTCGGATAGTTCACTCAGGAAGGTCTTCCCAAAGTCTAATTGAGAATCCCCAATTTGTTACAAGGCAGCTTAGGCTAAGAGACTGGATACTGTGGTGCTTCTTTTTCAGACTTTAACATGGCTATGAGTCAACTGAGGGAAGAGGAATGTTTCTTTATGCTCTAAGCTTGGTTGAAAGGGGCCGAGCCCCTATGGGTAGGCCCAGTTGGGCCTCGTTTCTAGGCAGCTGATTGGGCAAGATCCCCACTCACAACTGATTCCGAGGCCCCTTACCCAGAGAGTTCTCTGGACCACAGAGCCCTGGTTAACCTCACAGGTAAAAGAACCCACCACATGGTAGGAAAGAAAGAGCTCTTTCTCATGACGAGATGCTTTTCTAGGTGAATTTGTAGCACGTTTGTCTACTGGGGTGTCCTGTCTGTGATTCTCAGCAGTCCCCCAGTTCAGCAGTACCCCATTCACCCTCAGTCCGAGTGATTCATCATGCACACAAGGCTTCGCTAACCCTTTGCTAACAATAGCACATGTGGTGACCCCCACCCCCCCCCATCACTTGGAATAATAATATGCACCAGTTGACATAAGGGATGCATTAGTCCCTGCTCTTTTGACCTTCAGACTGAAAATAATTTTTCCTCCAAATCATCATTTATTGATTTTTGTCCTTCCATATTTTTAAGTCATCATGAGAAGACATTGGTTTGAGTTCAAGTCTTAACACTACTATTTATAAAACATATGACCCTGGCTACATTCCTGAACCTCTTGGAAATTGGGAGTTGAAGGTGATGATCATACTGTCTGCTTCATAAAGATGATAATAAGGTTCAGAAAGTATCTGAATTGCTTATCACCGGTCTTTTGCACCTAAGAGCATTCCCCACTCCCCTCTTCTCTGTCTCCTGTCACAGAGACCCAGGTACGGAGGACGATGGCTTCGGAAGAATGCCACTTTATCTCCCTCCCCTGCTCAGGGACAGCACATGGGAAATCAATTCCCCCAAAACAGACGGTGTGCTGGAACATGAGTTCCACATGTCCTCGGTCCTCTCACCGCACACGGAAAGGCTCAACAGGGAATTCTTGCCCCTCTGTAGGTACCGTGGCTTTGCTGGTTGCTCTCACTCCCCAGTAGTCCAGGCTCTTGGCTGGACTGAATCCATCCTTGAGGTCAGGGCCGACGGCTCCCACACTACTCACAGAGTACTTGGAGGCTGTGGGGAAAGGGGTGAGACCATCTGAACGTCACCTAGAATAGAGGCTCTTTTTACACAGGATTTGCATTCCTTTCTGCCTTCTGCAGCACACATCCACTGTATGTCTGACCACTCCGTGCAGGTGCATGCTTACAGGCAAACGTGTGGATAGCCAGCCATTGGCCAACGGCCAACCTTAACCAGAGATGCAGGTACTTTTTCATATGAACCCCTAGAAAGCAGTGTGTGTGGTTGAACCCTCGAGTACCTGAACTTTTCAGTAATGAACCAACAAGTGTTCTACTCTTCATACCCGAAGTTGAGAGGGGATGGAGATTCTTCCTGGGCTATTGTTGGAGTTGCAGTTGCTTTTTTTTCCACTAGGTAAAGAACATTAATCACAGAATTTCAGTCCCTTAATATTGGAAATTAGCCTGAGGTTGCACAAGTACATGGTTACTCATATATGCCTTCAAGCACGCATTCAACATAATTATACTCACCGCGTTCGGTTGTCTTGTCACTTGCAAGGTCTTGGCTCATGCGAACAAGACCCAAAATTGGCTCACCCGAGGAGGCAATATCATGCACCCACAGATCCTCCTGCACCTCCAGTCCTTCCAGGAGGTGCTCTGGAAGCCATAAA
The DNA here is from genome assembly GCF_007474595.2 of Lynx canadensis. Lineage (NCBI taxonomy): Eukaryota > Metazoa > Chordata > Mammalia > Carnivora > Felidae > Lynx > Lynx canadensis. The sequence continues at coordinate 34,471,026 of NC_044319.2, forward strand.
ACAGAGTAGCTTCAGTCTCGGACAGACTGATGGTATTCCCAGAGGAATGGCCACAGTCAGAGAAACAGGAAAAAATATGCCCAACCTCCCCCTACCATCAAATCAAAGAAATAAAAAATCTGTCTCCTTGGTGCCTCCCCAATATTTATGTCTGAGCTCAGCAGACACCCCTGGGCTGCAGCCAGTCTGTGTATTAGCATTAGTCCATTACGCTTTTTATGATGCATGTTACCCACCCTCCACCCCCCCGTGCAACATTTTATGACTGTCCTTTTCATTTCTGGAAAGAGCTTCACAGAATGGCAGATGCCTGCATTTCCCCACTCTTTGGGGAGCTATTTGTAGGCAGTCTGTCCCAGGCCATAAACAACGGGAGATAAACCACAGCCAGTGGCAGTAAACGCATCCAAGGCCAAGGAGGTGCAAAAGTAGGGGGGGCCTGGGGTGAGCTTGGTGCTGTGTGTACAAGGCCAGTGGCCAGGGGTTCTGGGGTAGATGTCACCCACAGAAGGAGAGCCGAGGGGCTGGTGTGGAAATGGGATGTCTCCCAGATTTCCACGAAAGTTAGAGGGCCATCCTACCACTCTCCCTCGTGCCTGTCCCCCCCACTGAGGCCACTGGTCCCCTAACTGTGATCAGAACCAGTGAACTTTCCAGTGAGAAGAGGATCCTTCCCTTTGGCGTCATTCTCTCCTGCCTGTTCCTGTTGCTACATAGATTACTTTGTGCCACTCCTCTCCCGTAGATGCTTCTGGATCTTGGAGCAACTCCCTGCAAGTTTCTCTTGCCTTCTCCCACCCTCTCTCCCCATGACACTCATCCCAACCTCTTCCTCCTCTAATACTCTTTCCCTTTTTCATGCCCAAGACCAACTCTTACCAATCAATCACCACTACTTCTAGCTCATTAAAACTTCAGCCAGGACTCTGGTGGCCATGGCAGTGATATTTATCTATTTCAGCTTTGAGCTGCACCCACCAGCAAGTCACTTGTGACGCTGCAGGAGACAGCACCTGGAGCCAGCTTTGCTCCATAAAAGGCACCCCTGGGAGAAGAAAACCAAATTCTGAATGAATAATTGGTCTGGTAGAGATTGCGGATTCTTCCTACACACACAAACAGCAACTGAAAGCAAAGAATAAAGCAAAGATAAGAGGGGGGTAGGATGTGGAGAAGAAAAGCTGGCAAGGCCCGGAATTATTAGCACCTTGAATGGTTTTCTTTCTCATCAACCCCGTCTTAGGGGCAGGACGTAGACAGAGGGTGGAGGTGATGTTCTTGTTCTCCTCCTTATTTGGTTTTGGACTCCACATCAAGTGGAAACATGTAGATGAAAGTGATGTGCGTTTAAAATGTATGTACACATCAGACTGCTGGAGATAGTAGCTATTATACTGCGTGTATGTTTTTTTGCAGTAAGCTGCTAAATTATTTATTGGGCACTGGGCTTTAATCTCGTAAACCTGCCTGCGGGCCCCAGGCACCGGCAGCCTGAGCACTGCATAAAACACATACGTCGGGCGGGCTGCACAGAGCACTCTGGTGACTCTGGGTAGTGATTGTTCATTTTCACTTGTTTCCTCCCCGCCCCCCCTCCCCGATCAGCTCATTAACAGCAGGCAGACCCAATCAAGAGCCTTCTCGTTTCCCCGTCACTGAGAATTTGGAAGTTGATTTGCACCTCCAACCTGAGCACAACCTTAGCAAGAGGCTATTCCCAGAGGCTGTCCTTAGCTGAAGGATGGGAGCCATAGACGAGGGAGCAGATGGATACAGAGCCACTGGATGTTGCTAGGATTGTCCAGAGCTAAGCGCCCTTAAGCCCTGAGCTCCCCCCGCAACTTCAAAAACTCATCGATGGGTGACTGGGCGAATCATTGCATATCTCGGGCCTGAATTTGTCCCTTTTAAGTAAAAGTGGTCTCCATGATCGTCTCTGGTTCCCAGTCCAGAAGGTGCCTCTCTTGGTATGAATCTCCTATCGTCTCTGCATGCCACGATAATAACAACACCCTTAAATGTGTTTAGTGCCCATGCTGACTGAGCTCATCCAGTAATCCTAACAAGCCACTGGTTGTTGATTTTAGGGATGAAGAAACTGGCCCAGAGGGGTCAAGTGATTTACCCAACATCACCCAGCAGTGACACTCACATTGGAACCTAGATGCCCATCCTTGGTCTGTTCTAATCATTGCCTAGATATGGAAGCTCACTAGCATGAGGCTAGTGTGGAAACTGAGGCACAGATCATTTTTGACAGCCAGTTCCCCTCGGGCTGTGTGGGGGCAGTGTTAACACCCTTGTCATGGAAGGTTGTGCTTGAACTCGGGGCCTCTGCTCTTTCTGAGCAAACGAAGCAATATTCCAGGACTGTCTGGGTTTCACTATTCACTGTGCTGTGACCCCCCCCCATCTTAGATCTCCCCTTTGCAAGACACAGAGGGAGGGAGACCCGATAGGAAGATACGGCAGAAGTTGAATGCACAGCATTTTAAACCTGTGTTCCAGGACTCAGGGGGCCATGATATACCAAAAAAGAAAGAAAGAGAAAAAGAGAAAGAAAGAGAAAGAGAGAGAAAGAAAGAAAGAAAGAAAGAAAGAAAGAAAGAAAGAAAGAAAGAAAGAAAGAAAGAAAGAAATGTTATGTAAACATTTACATATCTATAATTTTTATGTGGACACCCCATTGCTTGCATCAGATTCTCAAAGCTAAAAATACGAAACTAAAATGTTAAGACTCCTTATCTAATGGCTTTTAAACAGTGTGACTCTGAGCCCTAGAGTGACCCAATCCCCCATTTCCACCCTTTTTTAATCAAAGCATCTTGCTCTCCTCTGTTTTTACATATGTCAGGGTTATGAGCCTGATTTTTTTGTTGCTGCTGAAGAAAAACAGGTTCAAATGACAGACGATGAAATGCTGGGCTAAGTAGTAGTTAAGAAGAGTCCAGACCCGAGAGCCAAAATATCCTGGAGTCCACTCCTGACTGTGCCCATTCGTGTATGGTGACGTAGTGAGTAAGAGTCACTTCACTTCTCTGTGCCTGACTCCCCATCTGCACACTGGAAATGGTAATAGTTTCTGCCTCCCAGGCTTGTTGTGAGGGACATGGAAATGAGTGAATACATGTAAAGCACACAGATCAGTGTCCACAGTAGGATCAGTGCTCAGTAGGTCTATCCTATTATTGTTATATGTATTGTCATCGCCCTTTTTCCTTTCCCTGTCCCTCAGCAGTTTTAGGACAGAGGCTGCATTTATCATCTCTGTGCCTGTAGTACCAATTAATGTAACGGACATTCGGTAAATGTTTAAAAAGGAAGAAAGGAAAAGGAAGGAATGGGGAGGGGGAAGGAAGGAAGAAATCCTAAGACCCGGGTCGTCTCTCTGTTCCAGTATGAAGGCATCTTCTCGAAGTGAGTCAAAGGGGCTTATGGGTGTGAGCCATGCCACCAAGTAAGGTAGGACCTAGGGGCTCCTACCGACGTCTGTGGCTGGCCGCGGCAAAGGATGAGGTTCTCTGGGAAGTGCGTGTGATTCCAGCCGTCACAACTCATACACAGAAATTCAAGCCATTGTTGCTGCAGGAGAACCCCTTTGGGACTGGCCTTTCCCAGAGGGGAAAATTCCTTCAGCCTCACCTAGCTCAAAAGCCTCCCTCCTGTCGGTGCTCCACCGGCCGATCCTGGCAGGTTCCAGGTCTGCACCAAAAGACAGCTGGCGACAGAGACACCCGTAAGGGGGGCAGTGGGTGCCCATCAGACCTCTCTGTGATCCCATCAACCTTCAACGGGACAGAACTAAGGAGACTGTGTTCCTGCCAAGGCTTTGAAGATGCAGTGTGTTCATTCATACGTTCACTCCCCCATTCAAAACAGTGACCATTACTTGTCAGTGCCTACCATATGCTTTCAAATACCTTACGTGGTGGTAATATTCCCTGAAGCCAGTATTTCTCCACTGGGGTGATTCTGTGGGCATTTGGCAAGGTCTGGAGACATTTTTGAGTCTTAGGTCTGGGGCAGGAGATGCTACGGGCATCTAGTGGAGAGAGGGCAGGGATGCCGCTGAACATCTCACACGTGCGCAAAACAGCCCGCACAACAAAGCATCATCCTGCCCCCGAATGTCAGGCGTACTGAGGTTGAGAAACTCCGATCGGGGCCACAAATACCTCTCGTGCCGACCACTGTGCTAAGCACTTCTCCCCGTTTACTCCTCTTCACTGTCCTGCATCACAGGTGCCGTGACTATGGATCTTGCCAGGTGAGAAAACTAAATCGCAGGGAGGTTAACTTATTTCCCCATTCATTCATGTAATACTTACTGGACAACTCAGCAGGCCAAACCCAGGGGGGCCGGCCCCAAAGTCGCCCCAAAGTCTGTGCTCATTCCAAACCATGCGATAGCTGTCCGCACAAGGTCAGGAAGGAGAAAACATGAAATAAGTGAGTGAGGGAGAAGCCTACGTTTGGGGAGGAGAGTATGGTTGATAAATGCCATTGCTTCTGAAAAAAAGATACTACTTTCCCTTTCCCGCCTCCTTCTTTCCCTCTCCCCCACACGCACGCACATACGCACACATCAACAATGGAACAACATCCTGGAGGTCCCCGTTTGCCTTCAGGTTTATTTTGGTGTGGGTGGTGATTTTAGCTGGAGATTGCACCCTCCTGCCCCTCCCCACAAAGTGTTTCTCGTCTCACAAACACAGCCAACCCTTTGGCTGGGAAGAGGGTGGAAATATTTCTCCTACTCCTGAAGTGTCTTGATAAAGATCTGCTCGCTGCCAGCCTCCGGCTTCTCCTCGAGCTGATTTAGTGCGTCCCGTAGGAGGTGTGGGATTCGTTGGTAGCTCCTGACTCGTGAGCTGTTTGGACAGGGGCAGCGTGTGTGATGGCAAGAATTCGGACTCTCGAGTCAGACCATCTTGTTTCAGATTGCATCTACCTGCTAGGTAGACGCTTTTGGAGGAACTCGCCTTCTTGAGCTTTGGTTTCTTCGCCGGCAAAACGAGATTGATGATCCCTACGTCGAAGGGCGCTTTGAAAATTAAATGAGGTCAGGTATGGTCATCATTTAGTGTGGTGCTGGGCAAAGAGCGGGTACTGGGAAACGCTAGGCAATGTGCACATCAGCCCCGGCTTGGCTCTTTCCAGGGGCTCCGGCAGATGAGAAGGGATAGTCTGTGCACCCTCCTGGTGGGCTTCCCTGTCTGCACGGGTTTCCTCAGGAGTCCTGTCTGTAGGTCGTCCCAGGCACCTGAATCAACCGCAAGACCGACGTCTTGCTCTCTCTCTGTGGTGAGTCAGCTGACAGAGACCACAGTCACCACCCGCCCCCCCGCCCGCGCCCCGACGTGCTCATGTGAATACGAGTCAGACATGTTTCCCATCGATTCAGCAGAAACCCAAAGAATGGCATGGAAGCGTGAAGCAGTGGTGGCAGTTGAGCCTTTCAGAAGACGTATCATTTGAGACATGAAATCACTGAAGGCTCCGAGGCTGGGAGGGATCCTCAAAATGTCCTCCTTGTTGCCCTCCCCTCACCACTGTCCTTTTGCTCTGCTCCTAGTGCTTCTCACGACAGAGGAGTTTTTAGAATGGATACTCATTCATTGAAAGCCTACTATGCAACAGACCCTTCGCCCCCGCCCCCCCCCCCAACATAGCCCACCCTCCCATCCTGGGCACACTGCACGCAACCCATCTGGGGCAGGAGGCCATGTGCATTGCTCTAAGGAGCCTCGGAGGAGGGACTTCCTTATTTCTCTGCTGTCTTGCCCGTGTGACCTCCTGAGCCTCAAGGTCAGGAAGATCCAACTTAATGCCCCACCGTGTGCAGTCTACTTTTGTATTTCTCGTCTCAGTCAGTTCTGACGGCAATTCTAGAGGCGGGCATTCTGATCTCCATTTTGAAGATGGGGCAGACAACATTCCCAATAGATTATCTCGTTGGTAAATCTTGAAGCCTAGACGTAAACCCTAGTTTTGTGACACAAAGTTCTCACCACCACCGCCCCCCCCCCCCCCCCCATGATGTCTTGGTCCCTTGTTGTGCCTTTCCTTACATCCTAACCTAAAGTGGCCATTCAAACAATCTATTTGGAAGACTGTGGGTTATGGGCCATGGGAGACGTAAAGGCCCATAGGACAAGGGCCCTTTCCTCAGGTACCTACTACAATCTATTGGAAGGCATGGGACGTGTTTGCCCCCCTTCCCGCTTCCCCTAAAGACAGGACATTGCACATTCTTCTCTCAAAGATTCTGGCTATGCAGCAGCAGCCATGAAGCAATGTGGAGCTGGGGAAAAGGAGTCCAGAAATCAAGTGGCCTGGTCTCTAGCCCTGGCTGTACAGCCATTGACCTTGGAGAAGTCACCCTGGTCCCCTACCTATAAAAGAGACATTGATAATTCTGGTTTCTGCCTCACAGGGTTAAGGGGCAGATTTAGTGAGACATAGTAGGGGTGAAAGCGTCTGGAAAACTGTAGCCCGCTGTCCAGATATAAGGGGTCGGTGCTCTCCCCACTTCCCTCCCCATGTGATTAGTTGCCCCAGACCCTCAAGACACATTTCTGTTGCTGATCACCGCCGTACCCTGACCATATGTCCTGGAAGCAGGGCAATTATAGCGCCATGCTTGAACTGCTGTCCCAAAGCCTACCCCCTTCTCCCCATCGATTCCATAGGTTACCCGTGTGACGGCAGGTTAAAATGCCACCCCCCATTAAAAACAAAAACAAGGGGCGCCTGGGTGGCTCAGTCGGTTAAGCGGCCGACTTCGGCTCAGGTCATGATCTCGCGGTCTGTGAGTTCGAGCCCCGCGTCGGGCTCTGTGCTGACAGCTCGGAGCCTGGAGCCTGCTTCCGATTCTGTGTCTCCCTCTCTCTGACTCTCCCCCGTTCATGCTCTGTCTCTCTCTGTCTCAAAAATAAATAAACGTTAAAAAGAAAATTTTAAAAAAAAACAAAAAACAAAAAACAAAAACAAAAACGTAGAATGAGCAAGTCCCTAGAGAGAGAACCTGACAGCCCCAGGTTATATACCAAAAGTATGTGACCTGGTAATGCCCTGCGGGGGGGCGGGGGAGGGGTGGGGGGACACAAGGCACTTTTACAAAATGTTGGTCATTGTCCCAACAGGAAGGGTAGCAACAGTCCGGGGAGGGGAGGGTACCCCGAAGACCTCTTCCCACGGTTCCAGCTGTGGTGGTCTCTTCCAGGGAAGGTGTTTGATTGGCGAGGCTTTCAGGTTTGCCTGCATAAAGTCAGCTAGAGGGAACTCAGCCGTAGGTGCAGAGCAGAAAAGGATGTCCGACCTCGGGTGTTTCTGAGGAATGCGATCGTTGTTAAGGCTCTGTGGCTGCTGCCCCACTGCCTTCCAAATCCAGCCTCTTACACACCACGGAGCAGAGATCAGCTAGGTAACGGAAAACATCTTCCTGTGGCTGGCCTCCGACACGCCCCTGCCAGTCTGGGAGCTATTACCTTTTCCAGATGTGGAATAATTGCAGGGCTAATCATGCCTGGGGTCTGCTGGGATCCGTCTCCGAGGGACTCCGGGCCCTTTTATTTAATCCTCATGACGGTCACTAACAATAAAGGAGAAAGTGGCAGATGCTGAGTAGAGGAGCTAAGATAGCTGCCCAGAGACACAGCGAGCTGCCATGACTTCCAGCCGAAAATTCTTAGGTCCGCAAAACACCAGAAAAATATGTCTCTTGTCCCTCCCCCTTACTTCCTACAGGAAGAATTTTGCAGGAAATCACGTTGCAATTCTCAGAGCAGCTACCTCTCTGCAGATGTGGGGCCACCTACTCCCACCCTATTTTCTCCATCACCGCCCCCTGCCTCCAAAGCCTACCTTCCCGAAAGACGTTCTTGACATTGTCATTAAACAGCTGCCAGCAACACCTGCCGGCATTCTCCCTTGCAAAGATAACAACCCAACTTAAAAAAAAAAAAAAAAAAAAATACCAAACAAGAAAGGCTACAGGAGGTATAACTGTGGGTTCAAAGTTTTTTTGTTTTTTTTTTCAGTTTTTGCCAAATTGCCTTTATCCTGCATTTCTCTGCCGATTCTCCTTTGCACTTTCCGCATTCTACTTACGAATCCCCTCTTCCAAACCCTACTTTGAAAAATCAAGAAAAGAAAACCCATTTCAGGACTAAATACCGTGTCAACATGTGGCTGGCATCTTCCTAACTCGAAGAGAAGCCGCAGGCAGGGGCTGTCTCCACCCACCGAAGGTATAATGGTGGAGGGGGAAAAGAAATGGAAGAGCCAGTCTTTCTCTCCTCCCTTCCTGGGCCTCCTTCCAACAAATGCTGATGCAGGCTGATTTAGAGGAGGTTCTCAGAACCTGTGCCTAATGATAACCGCCTTAGAAAGTCATTACTTGAGTGGCTTTGCCAGCTCTGTTCTCATACCCTGGAGTTTCTCCTGTTCATTCAAGAAGCCATCACAGGGAGACCCATCACGTCTCTGCTCACTGCCCCAGGGCTTGCTAAGCCTTGATAGAGGCCTTCAGTGGGCCCCGCCATCCTGCCCACGGGGGACTAGCCCACTTGGAAACCGCCAGCACCCCATCCTTACCCACATCATCCCTCAGTGCCATGGGATCCTGCCGCCCGACTAATTCCCTCCTTCTGCCAGCTGGAGCTCAGATACTAAGCCTATTATTTTTTTTTTTTTTAAGATGATAGGTCAAAAGCAATGGATTTTTTTTTTTTTTTTTTTTTTTTTTTTTGCTTTTAGACAGAGGGCCAATGAGGAATAAAGTGGCAGCTTCAGGCAACTGAGCTGTATTTTGTGGTTGCCAGGGGCTTGGAGCCTGGTGAGGGCTGGAGGGGTTCGGTTTCTGGAAGCAGAGTTCAAAGGAGCTTTGCAAAGGTCAACCCGAAGCTGTATTTGTGGGAACCATCAAACCGATGACTCGGCTGGTTTTCTATTGTGTCATGGAAAAGGCTTCTAGGGAATTCTTGCCAAGTCTTTAGAAGAAAAGATATATATAGCTAAAGATGTGTATATTTATAGAGGGATGTATGGATATATTTATGCCAGTCATGCCCATTAGCTCTGCACGGAGGAGGAAGGGGCCTCTGGAAGGGAGAGTACGGCATCAGGATCTCCCTGCAGCTTTTCCAAGCCCTTGGAAGAAGGAAACGGGAGCATATCATGGAAGTTCAGGGATCTTTGGCTTTTGTCCCCAGGAGCCCCCTCCAGGACAGAGAGAAGCTTCCCAGTAGGAGCCAAGCCTGTGAGCCCCGAGTTTTCCTTTGAACGATTCAGGCAGGTCCCTGCGGTCCAGAGGACATCTTGGAAGGAAATCTTTCTAGGGGTCTGTGATCCCTGAGTAACCTAATCTTCAGAGCGGAGTGTGGGAGGCAAGGAGTCCATATGGGAAATTGCAGGGATGCCGGGGGGGAGGGGGTGAGGCCTGAAGGTTTGATGCCCGAAAGAAGGGAAGGAATGGCTCCGAAGTCATTTGCTTTCCACCTGTGGGAGCAAAGCTTAATTGGACTGTTGGCCTTGGAGGGGCCCAGACCCTGATTTTAGAGGCATTGGGAGACTTGCCTGCTTAGCTGGAACCATCTGCTGTCCCCCCCCACCTCCCCCCGGAGCTTGGAGGAACAGCTGAGGCTTACTGAGAATGGGCCAAAGATCCTTTCCAGAATCTCCCTGGAGCTATGTGGTGTGTGTGTGTGTGTGTGTGTGTGTGTGTGTGTGTGTGTGAGAGAGAGACACGTGTGTGCCCACGCATGCATATGCGGCTCAGGGACCTGTGTGTGCTGTGTACGTGTGTGTGCGTGCAGGTGCTCTCCCTGACTTCTCTGCCCGCCAGGGGACCTCTCGAAGTAGGGAGAGCAGCTGGACCCATGAGTGAGCTGGTGGCAGGTCTAGCTGGGCGTGCCCGGGATCTGGCTCTGCATCTCTCATTCCATCTCTAGCATGTCAACAGCTTTCAAAATTGACTGAAGCGTAACCACTTGCCTCATCCCCAGTCTGTGCCCCTCTGTCCCCGTCCCTACCCACACCCACCCCAGTGGAGGCCCGGGGTGCGATGAGTAAGTCAGGCAGGCTAATGACGCTACACCCACCTTATCGCGGAGTGCCCTGGGTGGACCGTGCTTGTGTCTGCAGCAGGAGGTGGGGATGGGAGGCAGGATATGATTGCAAAACCCATTTGGCTGTAGCTCCCCAGGCAAATTGACAGGCAGCCTACTAGCAAAGAGACTCAAGGTCTAAAGAAAGCATACAGGTTGGCAAACGAACAGAAGAGTTGTGACATGCTTACACCTCCGCCCACCCCACCTGGCCCGGCTGCCCCCACCGGCGGCCTGGGACCGGGGGGCGGCACATGATGCAGCTGCGGACATCTGCCCTCCCTCCGGCTCTGCCATTTCATTCCTCATCTGTCAGCAGCAGCTCATGGCCGCTGATGGTCAGCAGAGTCAAAGAGGCCCTGCAGACCTCTTATTCCGGCTCCCTCTGCTCCCTGTCCCCTGCCGCGGAAGGTTAAGGGGGACAGAGGAAGAAAGAGACAGGAAGGCAGAAGGAGGGTGAAAGGAAGTGTTAGTGACATTCAAGAAAGTGACTTCATAGGGCTTCACTGCCCTGCCTCCAGATTCGGGATGAACCTTGTCTGCTTTATAAGCCATCAGTGGCTTCTCCCCTGTCTGAGTCATCAGACCCTGGTGCCCACCCCGCTTCTCCCCCTGCACACAGGAACACGTGTGCCTCTCTCGACCAATGGCAGGTCCATCTGTGACCTTTATTCTTCTGACCTCACCCCTGGAGGGGAAGGGAGCCCCAGAAGAGCTTTCACTCCCTGTGCTAGACCGAGGAAATTCTTCCCTCCTCCCCGACCTCAGCCTTCCCGTTTCCTCCAGGTACAGAGGGGGAGGCTAGGAAAGGCTCTCTTTCTGGGCCGGGATGTTGGCAGCCCCAGCTGGATTCCACATGTGGTGAAAGCCTGGTAGGAGGGAAGTGTCGCTTCTGATCCCAACCCCTCGGCCTCCGTGGGCTCCCCTGGCCAGGGAGGTGACCGCCCTGTGAAGTTCTATGAATTCACAAGGTGGCCCAGCAGCAGGTCCCCCCCCCCCCATCCCGAGAGACAGCTGAGCTGCCCCTTCCGGGGTGGGCAAGTAACCCCGCCCCACTGGATGCAAGCCCCCTGCGCAGCTGTGCTTAGCCTGAGCCAGGGCTTCGAGCCCCTTTCTTGTCTCACAACTGCAGGCGACAGCAGAAAAGCTCTCGTTTCTGCTACCAACCAGCAGAGGACGGTGGGTTTCCCTCCCCCTCTGCAAAATGAGAAGGCCGCACTACAAGACCCTTGTGGAGCTAACCTTCCCTGAATGGAATTTCCCAAACTGCCCACTCCTGTGGGCTGAGCAAAGCACTTTTAGTAGCCATGGAAATGCAGTAGAACCCTCTCGTGGTTTTCTGCTGGTCCCGATCACTCAAGGAAGAGACCTGAGCGAGCGTCTCCTCTCCCTGAAGGGGTCAGGCCGTTCACGGCATTTGGAGCTGAGTTCAGTGCTGAGCTGGACTGAACAGGCCCTGGGAAGAAGGACAGAGACCAGGTAAACGGGCTTCTGTTTGCGTAGCAGTGAGAACACAAGGCGCTCAAGTGAGATCACGGAAGGAACTTCCTACATCAGCTGGCCTCTCAGGGGCACCTAGCCTTTCCTTTCCCAGCAAAGTTTCCGAAGAAGAAAATGGGAGGTGTACGTTTGCATCTTGAGTTATTTTTCGGGGCGTGATTAAAAAACACATGTTCTCCTCGTGTCTACACCAGCGCTGCCCGGCCCCAGCACCAGCCCTGGTCCCTACCTTCCCAGCCCTGCGGGGGCCTGGTCTGCAGATGGTGGCAAAAGATGGGCTCTGGGGGTGGGGGGGAGGGCTCGCCAGAGAGCGGGGGTGACTCCCCCCCCCCAGCCCCTCACTGACTTCTGACCTCTGCACCTCTCTTGCTAGTGATTCCTAAATTACTGAGCTGTCTAACCCCCTCTGGGGACGAGAGGAGCAAGCAGGGCTGCCGAGAGGTGGAGCAGAGAAAGTATGAGGTGGAGGTCAGGGGTCGTTTCACAGTATGTTTTGGCAAAGGAGGCCTGTCGAGCAGCCAGTGGGATCAGGCTTTCATCCTTCCAGAACTTCCCCAACAAGGAAAGCAAAAGCCGTCACTTGAGCGGTCATTTGGAGCGTGTGCTCTGGGCAACAGGGACTCCCTGCCTCAGGGTCCAGCGACCTGGGTGGGTGCGGTGACAGCCACAGCCTTACCTGGTGCCCCTCCCGCTACGCCTCTTCTCAGCTGGGGAGGTGACCAAAGTGCCTGGGAAGGCCACAGCCTCTCTTTGAAGGGGCTGCTCTGCCCTCAGAACAGAAGGGCTCCCCAGCGCCCCAGGCAGGAGGGAGCTTCTGTGATGCCGCCTCATTGCCTTCCGGGGTGCCATCTTGTTCCAGAGCACCACACACGCGCATTTCCGCCTCCTGCACAGGTCCATTAAGGTCTAAAAGGAAAGAGGAGGTCGTAGGCTCGGGTCTGGAGGATAGAGTCTCCCTGCGGAGTGAGTGCTGAGCTTGGGGATGGGGGTGGAAGGCTGGGAGTTTGGCGTTCCAGAGGAGCGAGCCCCCCGTCGTCCCTTCTCAAACCTGGGCAGGAGGGAGACACCAAGAGCGTCACCCGACCAGGGCCACAGCAGCTGCATTCTTTCCCCTGCTGCCTCTGCTCTCCTTTCCACATCCGAGCTGAGGTGTCTTCTGCCCCAGCCGCCCGTGGCCACTTTGGGGTGAGGGGCAGTGGCCGCAAATAGGGGCGGGAGCAACCCCAGACAATGAGCGGGTCTTCCCTGGAGCAAGTCTCCAAAGATTTGGGCCACGGTGCTGCGCGGCGTGTTTCCGTGTTCTGTCCGCCACTTGCTAACCGTGTAACTTTGGGCAGGGCACTTAGCCACCGGGACTCTCCGTGGCCTCCTCTGCAAAATGGGGATTCACTGGAAGGTAGAGGCCTGTGCAGGGCCCGACACATAGGAAATGCACGATCCGTGATTAGCTCTTTTTTTGTTCTGTGCTGTCTCCCAGCTCTCTTCCGTGTTGGTGGCTCTCTGACACGTGCACGGTGACGGTCCACTCCCAGGCCGCTATGGCCAAGGCACGGACTGAGCAATGAGCCCTTTCCTCTCACCCTGCTCCCAGCCGTCCAGGCACAGAGGTGCCCGCTCAGGCCCCCCGACCCCAGCCCCTGGTGCGGAGGCGTTTCCTCTGTTGACAGCCTGAAGACAGGTCATTTTTCTTCTCTTCCCATATAATGGCCTTTACTCCCCTCCCCTCCACCCCCTTTTCAAACCTTAATGACTTTAACATACACCCGGTTCTTTAAAAAAAAAAAAAAAAAAAAAAACAAGCCCCCAGTGAGCTGCCCCAAACCTCTTGTAGTGCAGGAGAAACAACCCAAGCACATGTTCACAAGTCACTGCTTGCGATGACAGGGGGCCTTGTGCTAATTTCCTCCTGTGTTTGAAGCCCAGCGTGGGGGTGGGGCGGCAGGCAGCAAGAGGGAAGAGACGGAGGGCTTGGGTATTTGGTTGTTCCCTTTGATCCTCCTAGAAACGCTGTAGCATTTGGGGAAATATTTCATCCTGGGAAATCTTGAAGAATAAGAAAGATGGGTTGCGCGGGTGGCGGGGGCCGATGTGGAAGGAGAATGCTACCAGATGACCTTTTCTCTCCTTGAGATTCTGAATCTCCACTCTGCCTTGTTTCTCTGAGCAAGGGAGGGAGGAGATGATCTCGAAGGGGAGACTCCAGCTCAAAAGCACTCACGGATTTGCTGAAGCCTCCTACCCCAACACACGTGGTTTCTGCATCTGGTTTCTCTGTGTGGCTTCCCCGAGAGGCATGGAGGCCAGCCGGGCCCCAGCGCCCTCACCTTCTCAGTGTGGGCGGCATCCAGGGTGAGCCTCGTGGTAGATAGCCTACCTCTGGCTATCTCCTGGCCTCCTGGGCTGGCACCTGGTCTGCAAACTGAATAGCCCCGGGATGATCTTTCAGGCGTAGAAGGCGGGCACTGCCTACCCCTTGGCTGCCTGCCCAGCCCTGCACCTGCCCCGACTCAGGGCTGACCCCCATTCCAGGAGGGGCAAGTTGACTGACCACAGGGAGGGGCCGGCGGAAGGGAGAGAGGGCCCCGGGCTAGGAGCCCCTGGCTGCACCCCCACCCATGGAGACAGAGCTGGCTGGGATCCAGGTTTTCCTCTAAAGCAGCAGCAAATGCACCAAAGCCACAACTCTACCCCTTGACCGAAGCCGGGAAAGTGCCTGTCTGACCTCACGTTATTGGTGCTATTATCATCATTATTGGTAATATCGCCATCATCATCCTGTAATTTACCAGTTTCAATGGCGGGGAGGCTTAGGCCCCCTCTGAGTGTTCATGTTAAGAGAAAATGAGCTGTGGCAGCCTCCCCGCCTCTCTCCTTCTCCCCCTTACCACCCACAGGGCCTCGCCTCCTGTCCTGTCACCATGGACGCTGTCTGGCCCCTGCCCAACACGTCTTCACCCTTGAGGGGGCACGGTGTGGCAGGGTTAGATGCCAGGGCATGGGGGTGGCACCTGTCCCTCTTCTTAGAGACAAGGACAAGACTTCAACCCTTGCCCTAAAACCGGTGGTTTTCAAGCTTGGGCCTGCATCCAAATCCCCTGGAGACCTTGTGATGGTCCAGATTGCTGGGCCCTACCCCCAGAGTTTCAGATTTAATGGACATGGGACCAGCCTAAAAATGTGTTCTTCTCAGATGCTGATTTTGCAAGTTCCCAGATGACGCTGATGCTCTCGTTCTGGGGACCACACCTTGAAAACCACTGCCCTAAATCTTCCTAAATTGGGTATGTTGAAGGGGTGAGCCACCTGAACGCCCCCTCTCCTCCCATCCTCATGGATGCAGGTGTCTGCCTTGTGCCTCATTCACTACCCTCCAAGCTGGGTTCCCAGCCAGGGGGCGGAGGGCCCAGGTGCAGCGTGAGGTAAGACAGCGCTGCTCGCTCTCGAGCATAAGGACCCCTTGGAGAGAAGGCAGAGGCAGGCGACACCCCCGTGCCCACCCCCTGAAGATTTGTTCCTTCACTCGGTATTTTAGGCCTTCCTCAGGGGGAGGCTGAGGCCAGCCTGACTCACTGAGTAAACCTTTGTCAGGAACACTGGGTCCCCGCCAAGCTCTCCTCCCTCTTTCTTCCCCACCTGTTCCTCTAGCTGAGCCTCAGGCTCATTAGAGAGTGGCAGTGTCCCCGTGTGCACTGTCCCCACGCCCATGAGAGGACAGGTACCCAGAGTGCTCAACGCGTGCGCTGATTCTCAAAGCAAGCCTCCCACAATTCCGTGCTGTCGCCTCTGCCCTCCCCTCTACTACAAAGAGCTCGGGGTTTCTCCTCCAGAAGCGGTGCCCTGGGAGCAGAGATCTTCTCTTTCATCCCTCTGGTAGGAAGAGGAGGAAAGAAGATATGGGGTGACACTTGGTGAGCTCCTACTACACGGCGGAGACCGTGCTAGATTCAGTGCACACGGTCAGCACGACTGTTTTCCCCCTGATACCGGCTCCGGTCCTCCCTGATACTTGCTAAAACCCCAAGCTTGTTCTAAATAGCAGGTTCAAAAGCTCAGGACACACACTACGCCCAGGTAACAAATAAGGGATGGACAAGTGTGGCCCAGTGGGTCTCAAAGTGGAGTGAGAGCTCATCAGAATTACTGAGAGCTCGTTAGGATACACACTGCATAGCCCGGGGCTGGGGTGGGGCCCGAGGATGTGCATTTCTACTAAGTTCCAGGTGGGGCTGAGGCGGCTGGTCTGGAGACCACACTTAGGAGAACCGATGGCCTAGCTCTGTGGCCCACTGAGTAGGCTCTTGCTGGCTGTCATGCTCTGTTTCACTTCATCAGAATGTTACTTTCACCCCCACATCAAATCATACTCTTTCTGAGTTCTCCTGAGTTCACTGAGGAAAAATGTGACCAGCTTGCTAATTCCATGTTGTTGCTTCATTCATTCAAAAGATAATCATTATTATCGTAAACACTTATGTAGCACTTACTAAATGCCAGTGTCCTGGAGCTTTGCATATATTAGCTCTTTTAATCCTCATAATGATGCTATGAGGTATCCGTAATTATTAGCCCCGTCTTACCGATGAAGCAACGAAGGCTCGGAGAAGCAAAGGTTATGCAGTTAATCAGGGGCTGAGCGGGGATTCACATCAGGCAGGTTGGTTCTGGAATCTGTCTTCCTAAGCCGTCCTCGACTCCCTGCACATCAGTTATGAGTTAGGCACTGTGCTGGACCCTGAGTGGGTTAGGTGGGAAAAATACAAAAATGCCAGTCACGTTTTGCCGCGTTGTAACAAATGGAATGTCCTAGGAGAGCACGTGCTGAGGGCCGAAAGCAGAAGGAACAACTGACTGGGCCTGGAAAAGTTGGAGAAGGCATCAAAAAAAGAGCAGGCATTCAAGCTCAGGTTATAAATACAAGAAGGAGTTTTCCTAAAAGCTGCTCTCCAGCAGCAGCCAAAACAGTCTCGCAGACACCGCGTGCACGACTACAGCAGGCGCGGGGCCTGTGAGTGGGGTGACGCCCCAGGAACCCAGGGCTCCAGGAGGAAGGGAGGAGGTGGAGAGGACCAGCCGCTGCAGTGGCATGCAAGGGCCAGGTGGTAAGCGATCTGGAATGGCAGGCATGAGGGTTGGACTTCGGGAACCGATGGGGAGCTCTTTAAGGTCTTTGAGCAAGTCAGGGACATAATCGGATGTGTAACTGAGAAAGATAACTCCAACTCCGAAGTTTAGTCTTTGATCCAGCATGGGCTACACTCCAGACACACCAATAGCTAATCCCCACCCCACCCCACCCCCGCTTCTTCAGTCACTTACTTCCCCTGAAAAAGATCACTCTTTCCTTGGCTCCTTCTGTCTAGACAGCACCCCTTGACTCTGTTTCTCCCTTTGGGGTTTTTTTCTAGTTCTATTTCCCATTTTTCTCAAGGCTTTTACGACTGGTAACAACCTAATTCTGTCCTTCTCGCTCATTATCTCTGGTTCTTATCCTCTGTGACCCCAAGTCATGTTGTTATATAGCCTCAAAGCCCATGTTCGGGTTGACCAAACCTCTTGTTCTGTCAAGTACGGGAATGCTTGGATACATGGGGACTACAAGAACTACAGTGGTCATAGCCCTACCCACACCCATGGAACTGGATGGGTCCCAGAGTTAATTACAGGCCATTTGGACCCCCTCGGCAGTGCTCACCCCCACTGTATTTCTTTTTCTTTTTTATTGTTTATTTTATTTTGAGAGACACACAGAGAGAGAGAGAGAGAGAGAGAGAGAGACAGCAAGGGAGGGGCAGAGAGAGGATCCCAAGCAGGCTTTGCACTGTCAGTGTAGAGCCCAACGTGGGGCTCCGTTCCGTCTCTCATCACGTGAGATCATGACCTGAGCTGAGGTCAAGGGTTGGATGCTTAACCAACCGAGCCACCCACGTGCCCCGCCTTCACTGCATTTGAAAGGCTTTTCCAGGTCCCTCTAACCTGACTCATCATCGGATTGTAAACGCGAATGGAAACTAATGCCAGGAGCAACACCCTTCCACCTTCATTTCCTCACCTGTTAAATGGCAATGAGTCTTTCCCCATTTATTCAGCAGATATTTTGTGCTTTAGGTTAACCTGACTTTGAAAGCATTTTGTAAGCTGTGAAGCACCAGAGGTGGAAGGAAGGTACGTCAGGCTGGTTGCTTGAGACAGAAATGGAATTGAGCCATCCATCAATTCACTTCAGACAAAACCCCAAGATACCACTCCATGGGAGGCCGACCCACATCCAACCCTATACCCATCCTGATGAGTCCCTACGTATCTTTTAACTATCTTTTGAACTCTAGGGTCTTCCGTCTTGGGCTGTCAGGTCTTTTCTGGCGCTTTCTTAAGAAGCCTGCCTTTCTTATATCCTTTCTCCAGCCTGACCCTTGCCCCTGGGGCCTCAGGTTGTAGCTCGCACCCGTCCACTCGGACTGTGGCCAACCTTTCCAGATTTCCAGTCCTTTCCCCAGGAGAACAGTTGACTACTGGTGTGGCGGCAGCTGGTCCGGGACCTTCCAGCAGAGGACAGGACCAAGCAGGATACAGAGCTTGCGAGGTTGCCTAGAATTTGAAGGGCTACGAACAAAGTTAGGCCTCGTCCACCCTAGTAGGACCTTTCAGAGGTCATTTTACCTCTGTGTCTTCCCGCAGGCCGGGAAGCTTCTATCCTTTCCTGCTTGCATGCTGGAGCTTTTGTCTCCCCTTCAGAGCACGGCAGCCCTAGAGGAATCGAGTGGGGCAGGAAGGACGGACCTCCTCCCAAAATGAATGGCTCCACTTGCCCAGCAGCTGGTTATAGCCCATACGTGAGTCCACATTTCACTGTCAGGTGCTGAGCTGGGATGAGTGGAACACCACCCCCACTGTTCCTGACCTAGCGTATCCCTCCCCGTCCATCCCCCACCCGTGCTCCCCCGCTTAGCCTTCCTTTGCATTCTCCCCCAGTCTAGCTTCTGAGGCCTCTTCAGGTGAAGGGTCTCCAGATGTTCCGCATCACTCGTCATATGCCTCCGCCCGACGATTTCTGCTGGGTCAGCCAGTTTGCTCACCGCTGCAGGGCCAGTCGATGTGCTGTCGCGTTCTGTTTCCTGCAGGGTCTGGGAGCTCCCACAGACCTGCCAGCGTGCAGGGTTCCAACCACAGCTGGCTCCCAGCTGACCCAGCTCCCCCCAGTGAGAGCCATTGGCCGGGCCTGGCCAGAGAGCTCCTGGCACCAGGGAGGTGTCAGATCAGCAGGGGCCAGATCCAGTTGTCCTTACATCCCAGAGACATCGAAGGAGACCAGGAGATACCCGCTGATTTCCTTGGGGAGATTTCTCCCGAGTCCGCCGTTGCGGTCTTGGGAATGTTGTCACTTGGCAGCAGCAAACTTGAGGGTCTATAGGAGGAGAGGAGGCAGGAGGGCTGGTGCACAGTGGGGGTCGTACTGTGGGGCGCGAGTCACGGGGGAAACTTCCAGCACCGGAAGTGGGCAGAGCGTTCAGCAGAGCGCCAGGCCAGCCCTGTGGTCCTGGCGTGCTAACCGCTTCTCACTCTGATGGTGTCTCGGGGCCAGTTCAGGTGAGCTCTTCCTCGATGTGCCTCTGATGCCCTTCTTAGCCCTCCCCCTCCTATTTTGTCCTCTTCTCCCCCCACGCCCACCGCCGGCCCTTCTCCTCCATACGGCCTCCACATCTGGCTGATGACCCTCCAGAGATTTTGACAGTGTCCTCTCCCTTCCCTCAGCACCTGTGACGTCCTCCCACCCTCACCCGCTGTGTCTCCTTATGACTCTGCCTTCCGTGCTCCTCCCTGCTTCCCCCAGCTGCCCTGTAAGAATAGAACAAGACCACGGGCTCTCCGAAGAGTTGTCCCTTCTCGCCCCATTCCCACAGCCCCCTCTCCCACAACCATAGGCTGTGAGGCCCTCCTTCCTGCATTTGGAAGCCCCTCTCACTGACAGAAGCCAGACCAGACTGTGGGCTGGGCCCCTCCGTTTCCATGCAAGCCCCAGACAGATTTGCAGACACCAGTCTCGGCAGGACTGGAGACTCTGGCCTCTGACCCCAGTACCCTCGTTGGAGGGGGCTCAGCATGGGGAAGAAGATCCACATATTTCGCTAACTTCTCTTCTTTCCAACCATCTGTGTCCTTGGGCCCCTAATTCTGTCCCTGGTGGGGCTATGTGCCTGCGTCTAGGTGTCCCTACACGCATCACATTTGGCACCCCGGGGCCCGTGTAGCATTCCCAGGCGGGACGGAGGAAACGTAAGTCCAGCAGACTGGGGCAGCAGATGTGGGTGGGAGCAATTCTGGCTGGCTCAGAGCTGCCCACCCCCCTGCAGGTCAGGCCTGTAATGACAGGGTTAATTTGACTTCCCCTCCACCTCAGCCCAAATATGGCTGGCTCATGCTAGTTCAGCTGGTAACATTTTCATTGGCAAATCCCCTGCCCGCCCTTGAGACGGGTTCCGCATACACACAGGGTCCAGAGCTGGGTCTGCCCGGAGCCAGAGCCTTGGCCCGAAATCTTGGCCAGACTTGGCGGCTTAGTACCAAAGCACTGGTCCTTTTTTCCCACGGCAGACGGACCGACTAGAGTGGCAAGAGGGCCGGGCAGGGCTGTGCGTGGATCCTGGCTTTGCCACGTGCTAGCTGCGTGACCTTGAGAACTTCGCTTACACACTCTGAGCTTTGCTCTTCTCATTTTCTAACGGGCGTCATAACATCGGACTCGTAGGACTTGCCGGAAGATTAAATACGATAAGACAGTCACAGGTAGTAAGCACTCAGCAAATGCTAGCTAAGTCTGAACCCGAAAGGTGCCCACAGTGCGGGGAAATAGCAGCACAGGCTTGGTAAAACCCTTAGAAGGGCTCGCTGGCCCGACACGCTTGTTTGGTGACAGTGGGACGGCAGTGCTGGGAAACACATCGAACGCTTCCTGTGGCAGGCCAGGCTCTAAGAGTCGGGCACGGATTCGTAATCCTGCACCAGCCCATTTTACGAACGAGGAAATTCAGCTCGTGGAGGTTAACTGCTTGGCCCCAAGGGGCACAGCAACATCACGCTACAGCCAGGAGTCAAACTGAGTGAGCGGGCCTCCGGGCTTCGCTCTCGGCCACTGCCCTCCTCTGCCTTCAGATGTGCCATGGAGGCAGCTCCGGCCCAGAGAGGGCAGGGACCTACTCAGGGTCACCCGGCTCCCGATCTCCTCTCTCCCAGGCCTGGGCCTCTTTCCATGGCATCGGGCTGATTGGCCACATTCTTGGGGCGCCTGGGTGGCGCAGTCGGTTAAGCGTCCGACTTCAGCCAGGTCACGATCTCGCGGTCCGGGAGTTCGAGCCCCGCGTCGGGCTCTGGGCTGATGGCTCAGAGCCTGGAGCCTGTTTCCGATTCTGTGTCTCCCTCTCTCTCTGCCCCTCCCCCATTCGTGCCCTGTCTCTCTCTGTCCCAAAAATAAATAAACGTTGATTGGCCACATTCTTCAGGAGGTGTTAGAGGGACCCCTCTTCTGTCAGCCAGCCAGCCCCAGAGCAACTCAGTTACCCCTTTCTCCTCCCCTGCTTGAGAAAGTGTCCCCTGAACACAAAGAACAGCTTTGTTCAGGTTCAAGGTGATCGCCAGGTGAGGCCAGAGTCCAGCCAGCCCTCCCTTCTGTACAGAGAAGCAGTGGACCTGGTACTTTCTGGGGGGTACTCTGCGGTCAGCCCTCTCTGCCTCCAGAATCTTTAGAAAGACAGCTTCTTTGGGACGGTTACCACCCCAAACCTCAGAGGCCTAGCTCTCCAGCAGTGAGATCAGGGTCAGGGCACGTGCTCTGCTCAGCCTGCCCCTGCTGAGATCAGGCTCCTACGAGCCCTGCAGACGTGGGCAGTGCTGTAGGCATATCTAGCAGGTGGAAGCATCAGAAATGGAAGAAGATGGGACAGCAGTAAATCGCAGGTACTTAGGAGTTGTTTTTAAGGCAGTGGCAAAATAAAGAGCTAGAAGTAGAACAGAGCAGTCCCTTTCCCAAGGCAAAATGCGAGCATCCCAGGCGTTTACTAATGTGATCCCACCTACCTTTCCCATTATACTTCCCCCAGCTCAGAAATGTTACTCTGTGAGTTAAGAGACCCGAAACAGGGGCTTTCACATAGGTCCGGAACCCTAATGCGAATCTCTTTCTCAGAGCCACGCTTCCTGATGCTAATGTTAACTGAGCACCTACTATGTGCCAGGCACTATGCTAAATGCTTCCCATGCCGTTTCGTAATTACGTATTTGTTTTTAAATGTGTATTTATTTATGTTTGAGAGAGAGAGAGAGAGAGAGAGCACAAACTGAGGAGGGGCATACACACACACACACACACACACACACACACACACAGAATCCGAAGCAGGTTCCAGGCTCAGAGCTGTTAGTGCAGAGCCCGATGTGGGGCTCGAACCCACTGACTGAGCCACCCAGGCACCCTGCAGTTTCTTATTTGATCCCCACACACAATCCTATAGGTAGAAACGATTATCCTCATTTAATAAAGAAATTAATGTTTAGAGAGTCGATTAGGTAATTTAAGCAAGTTTCTTAAACTCTCGGTGCTTCAGTTCCCTTACCTCTAAAGCAGGGACTAGCCTTCATAATTTTATTTTGAAGACTAAATGAGATGGTGCATATAGAATATGTACAATAGCATTTGGCCATAGTAAGCATTCAGTTGGAGTTAACTATGATTATGAGTACGATTGCCATTATGTCTGAAAGCCCCCCACCCCATTCCCCAGATACTGAAATCTTACTAGTGCTTTAGGCTGCAGCAGCGAATGCTGTTCTCTGATAGGGACAGTTTGCCTCTGCCTCTTTCCGAGTTTGTCAAGTGCGAAGCAAACCGACCCACTTACCTTTGATCTGTGTCCCCTTGTCCCATCTTGCAGTCACATTGCAACCCTTGATGAGATGGTACCACTCAGCTCAGCAGCACTGAGAGTGACACTCCCTCCAGGAAGTCCTCCCTCCCCAGCCCCAGCCGAGCCCTGAATTCCTGGCACGACCACCATCTGTATCAGGCCCTTGCTCACTAGCGTTGCTCCCTGTTATTTTTCTTTCCCTGTCTTGTCCTCTTTATTAGATCCTGGGATTCCCTAGAACAAGGACTGCATTTTATTTATCTTCATCCTGAGAGGATGTGTATCGTAGCTTAAAGGACTTGTTGGTTGGTGGATCGCCCAATCACGGTTAATGGTTCATCAAAAGCAGTACGGGTTAGAGGGTAGAAGGCAATTTCGCCAGCGTGAGGTCTCTTCCAAAGGCCCAAACAATTGTGGGATCACGGAATCCTGTTGCGAAGGCTATTTGAATTTGTCCACCAGATTCATCCCGTCTTCTTGTGCTTGGCTGAACTGGCCCCTTTATGAGCACCCCCACAGATAACTCTGGCCTGCTAGCCAGCCTCTTACCCCCCATCTGGCAGGCATCCAGCCCCACAGGGCCTCCTGTTCCCCTGCCTCTGTGGGTGGCTGGGCCTCTCCCCCTGGCTGTGGTTCAGATCCCACCCGCCCCCGCTTCCCCTCAGCCTGTCAATCACCAGTCTCTGGAGATGGTCCCCAAGGCCCATCCCATTCTCCCCAGCCTCCAGTCACAAATGACTGCTCCAAGGCAGGCTGGTCTTTGTTTAACGTTCCTTTCATTTGACTTTGGGCTAAAGAGGAAGATAAATGACACTCTGTCTCTTTAAGGTAAAAAAGAGGCATTTTTAAAAAAAGACCTCTTTTTTTTTTTTTTTCCTTTTAAGAGGAAAAAAAATCCTCCAAGTTATTAGGGGAAAGAAAATCATTTGACTTAAGCAGCCTCTGGCAGTCTGGTGATGCTGAGACAATATACCTGTCAGCATCTATCAGGTTTGGAAAACAAAGCCATCTGCATATGGGGAAGTGAAGGGGGGCTGGGGAGTGAGAGGAGATGGTGAATATCTAATGAGGGATGCACAGGGCACCCCATACCTCAGTGCCAAAGTCCTTGGAGATCCTGGTTTCCGCGGTTGGCGAGGACCAGAAAAGTCCAGACATTTGGGGAGGGAGTAATAAGCCTGGAACTTAAATTTTTTTTTTTTTCAAATAGTAAAGGTTTTTAAAGTGTATCCAACCTAAGCCCTTTATTTGGTGGGTGGGGGACAGGTAAAGAAAGTCAAGACCATAAAACAGAAGTGACTTGCTCAAAGCCACAACTGATTTGTGCCCGAGACCGGGACTAGAGTCCGCTATTCTTAGACCTGTGGGGTTTGTTCTCCTCTGCTGACTGAAGTCCTCTTTCTCACCTGTTGAGCATGCTGTCTGTTCTTCCCCCACCCCCATCCCCCCAAGCACTGCCCCGAATCTGTCTTCCGTCCCCCACCCCGGGGGGCTTCTCCAGATTCCGCACCTGTGATCCCCAGTGTCACCTCCAAGTTCAGGTCTGAGTCTCTCTGACTCCTTGGTACTCCCAGCTCCCCAAGGCTGGGGTCACTCTGGAGCGTACAGGAGAGAGGCACCACTCTAGGAGAGGCGGCACGGCTTATTTCCAGATAGGGCCACGTGCACCCAAAATAGACTTTTGAATGGGGCACAGTCTGCCCTGGGGCTGGGCCCCTGCAACATCTAGTCCACTGTGGGAGACAGAGAAATATTCACGATGAGTCCAAGTTCCAGCAGCCTCAAGGCTGATGGTCCACGGCTCGGCCAATCATGTGTAACCCATCTGAACTTTCCCTGGGTCTTGTCGTCACTCCATTAATCTGCACTCGTTTATCAGCTTTTTAGTATGTGTCATGTCTGGGTCTGGAGCGTGTGGCCTGTCACTCCGTCTGCTGTGACTCCCAAAGGTCAGCGTCTTCTTTCCTCTGGCTCTCTGCAGCAATGGGGCACGCAGTACAGGGAGGGGTGGGTCTTCACCCCAGCACTGGCGTTCCAAGTCCAATAACTTGGTCTGGAAGCATCGACAGACCTGAGTGAGGACAATCAGAACTCTCTTTCTCTCTCTCTGTCTCTCTCTCGGGAATTCACTCTGAAGAGTGCAAAAGATGGGCTCACGGTCAGCTCTGCCCAGTAGAAAACTGCCCAAGGACCCCAGGGTCTTTTGAAGTGAATATGAGGGTACAGTCTAGGGTCCTGGAACCCGAGGAGCCCAGCCTTCTGCCTCACCGAGGTCCCACTTCTCGCACCTGCTGCAAAGTCCTCTTTCCATGGCCTCATGTCCTGGTTGAAACTGGGACTTACCGGGATGATATAACCTGGCCACAGACGGCCAATTGAGACTGTGTTGGGCCCGTTAGCCCTCAGGAGCAGTGTCTGTCATTCTTAGAAAACTCACACGCACTTCATCTTCTTTCGGCCTTTAGTTTCCTTTTATCATAAGATGAGAAGTGCCCCAAGCATGTAGAGCCTACTGAAGGCACCAGAAAGAGCCCTTGAATCAGACACCTGAGTGTTTAGCCCCAGGCTAGCTGTTGGGCTTTGAGGAAGGCGTTCAACCTCTCTGAGCCTGTTTATTCTTCTGCAAGATGTGGCATTTACACCCATTGCACGGGATTGGTATGAAGATTAAATAAGAGAAGTTATATCTTTCAAGTATTTCCTGAACATCTGCTACATGTCGGTCACTCTTCTAAGGGTTGGGGATACATCAGTGAGCAAAGCAGAGAAGATTCTGTTGCCTTCTAGGGACCTGTTTAAAATTCCAGTGAGTATGCCCCGAACTGAAATCTGAGCGGAAGGCATCGTCCCATCCCTGTAGGTCATCCCCCTCCTCCGTCCAGGTGCCCCCACTCCCCATCCAGATGTAGGTGTCACTGTGCCCGCTTTCCGTATAACAAAACCAAAGGCCCAGAGGTTTAGGTCACTTGCCCAGTGTTGCACAGCCAGGAAGTAGCCCCAGCAGGATTTGAACCCAAGCCTTCAGACTCTAACGCCCTGCCCTTCCGGGTCCACGGGGCTGTGTCCTATCACAGGTCCGCTTTGTCACCCATCTCAGTGGTAACAACACCGGGTCCCCAAAGCCAGAGGGTGATCGTCTGGATGGATTCAGGGGGGCAGAGTGGAGGCAGGGGCAGCACGCAGGCGCTGGCGTCTGTGTGTGTGTGTGGGGGGGGGGGGTTTCGACGACGGGGAGCTCAGTAGGGAATTGGTATTTGGGCTGCTAAATAACCACAATTTGTATTAAGCAGAAACATAGTCATTATGCACCCTAGGCAGGCTGCTGTGGCCGACTCTGTTACAAGGCGGGAGGCTGACGGTGCTTTGGCCAAGAGCTTCCACCAGGGCTCCTGAGATGCCCTTCCAGGGGCAGGATGTGAGGAGCAGGTGGTGGGGAAGCAGGAAGAGAGGGGGACTGGACTTAAGCACCTCATCTTCAGCTGACGTGTGCCTCACCCCTCCTACCTCGATGGGCCTCTCGTCCGTCAGGCCGTTCACGTTCTCATTAACACAAGCAAATACGCATCCCAGCACTGGGCGGGGGACACATGTGTTGATATTTAATTACGTAGCGTGTGCTGGGTATATTACGGCCCCTCCAGGGAATGGCGGCTGCAGACAATGAGTTGCAATGGAGTCCATTCAAAACTACTTAGTTAATTAATGCGTTAGCTGCTCCCGTTGTCGTGAGAAGGCTGCGGGAGACAGGACACCAGGTATTTTCCTGGGGTCTCCTCTCCCTTCCCGTTCCTCTCTCCCTCAGAGCCCTTTTCTTCCAGATGCTGTATGAAATTCTCAGCAGTCAGGGCAGCCCCCGTTAGGAGCTGTGGTCCAAGATTTAGTGGGCGAAGGGGGTAGTAACTTGGCACCGACAGAGGCAGGTGGAGCTTGGAAGTTACAAGTGGATTCCCTTTGTCTGTTGGTGCCGGTCTCCAGGACCTAGAGACTCTGCAAGTCAACTTGCTGACATGCCAGCATAGCCCCGAGCCCCGCGCTCTATTTCGGGAACACTCTCTCCCGCTGTAGCCGCAGGTGCAGAATCAGGTGCTGAGTTGCACAGAATCCTCTCGCCTGGGATTGAGAGTGGCTTGGGGCCTGGGAGGAAGGGGTGCTGTGAGGGTGCCTGGTGAGGTGTGAGGGACGGAAGCCAGAGGTTAGGAGCCCATCCATGAGAACTGCCAGGAGAGAGACCCTTTCCCCCTCAGTTCCTGCCCACATGTGTGTCCCCCACCCTCCTCCCTGTTCCCGGCCTCCTTCCTGCCTGTGGTTAATTATCATGTCAATGCATGACGCCCTCATTTTGTGTTCTTTGCAAATCTCATTACTGCACCGCTTTGCACATTTGTTGATTTTCCTTTCCTCGCCCCCTGCCCCATGGACTTTATCTCTCATTCTTTTGAACTCTCCGGAACAATTTCCAAATCAGTCTACAGGCACTTGTCATTAAGCCTCGAAATTTTCTGTATGGCTTCCTCAGGGCCGAGGCCCTGATCACAGCCAACTCCCCGTGCCTAGCACCAGGCTCAGCACCGTGGGCATTCGACAGCATCTGAACTGATGCATTCCATCCTCCTCAGCTCTTCAGGACCTCCCTGGGGTCGGTGATCATGTCCTTTTGTCTTCTGGAATCCCTGCTCCCACATCAGTGGGCAGAGCCTGTTGAGGGTTCAGGCCACTCTGAATGCCTGTCTGTGTTACTTCCAATCAGCCTCGTATCAACTCCTCGGCCACCTACCTGAGGCTGAGAACTCACCTTAGGAGGTGGGGCTGGGGGTGGAACCAGGTGATTCCCGTGTCTCTGGGGGAGTTCCCAGTCAGTTGAGATTTCTTTTTCCTCTTCTCCAAAATCTTCTATTTTTGGTTGATTTCTTGCCCTACTGTTGTCACACCATGATTTCTTGCCATACTACGAGAAAGGTAATGTGCTCTATCCTGGGGTGGAGGGATGGGGGTCCCTTCTCAGCGTCCTCTCTCTTTGGGCCATTGGAGACTGGTCCTGCCTCGTGTGGGAAGTAACCCTCTGTTTATCTGCACAGAATAAATAGTCCTCAGCTGTAGCAGGAAATTAAGCCTTAGGGGAGGCTTTCTGAACAGGAAGGAAGAATATAGTAAGCACTGAATCAGCTTGCTGATGAATGTTGTAGGAAATTTGTTCTCTTTAGTCCAAAAATGAGACCCAGATCCCCTGGCCCACATAGAAGATGAAGTTTCACCCGGAAGCTCGAGGCTCCTGTCGATTTTGGGGTGCTACAGCCACAAGCTTCCGTCTGGGTCCTGAGGGAGTGAGGTCGTGTGGCCCCAAGGCCAGCCTAGTGCTAGACCAGCCTGGACCCCGTAGAGGCAGCTGGGCCCGTGGGCTTTAAAGACAAGTATAATTGAGTGAGGATTTGCCCTAGGTTGTTGGGGATAGCCCCAGGGGGTTCTCCCTTGTAGGAAGATGAGGGGGAGCAAAACGTTGAGAGAATAAAGAATGCAAGACGAGCCCTGGACAGGGGATCAGAAAACCCTCACTGGAGTACACACTCTCCCACTTCCTAAATACGTGACCTTGGGCAAGTCTCATAAACACTCAGAGCCTTGTTTCCCCATATATCGAATTAGGATAATAATTCTCACCTCGCAGGCATGTTACATGGCGGCAGTGAGGTACTGCATGTAGAAACACTTCAGAAGCAATAAAAACCTTCTATAAATGTAGGGTATTATTATTCCCATCCATCCAGAACTTGGTTCCTTTTCTTGGGTAAGAGAATGTACGCTATAAAATGAATCAGCCTGGGTATCCACCTCCCCGGGCAGAGAGGCCCAGGCAAGTTGTGCCACCTGATACGCGGCTACCCAGGCCCTTATAAAACAGGCAAAAGGAATCCCTCCCTCTCCACACTCCTTTGCAAGTTCAAATGCAAAGTGATGGCAAATTCAAGTTGGAGGCAAGAGAGAAGCCAAGGGTCTAGCACCTTTGGTTCCATTCCTGACTTCCTGTCCCAGAGGCGTCCCATCACTGTAATGGTCATGGCAGGGCCCCCACCTAAGCCTCTTTGCTAACAGAGTATTTTTAACCTGCCACCTCCTCCCGCTTTGCCCATCTGCAGACAAGGGTCCTGGCGAGATAACAGAATCCATTAGTGCCGCTAGCGTTAGGCAGTGCCTGCTAACTACGTCCGGAGGAGCTCCCCCCCAACCCGGACACTCGATCGGAGGGTGAGGCCGCCTGGCTCTGGGGCCAGGGTGAAGGAGGCTCCAGCTGGACCCTGAAAGGCGTTCGCCGTGCCCCTGCCCAGGAGTCTGCAGAGGACGGTTCCTGCCCTGGCTTGGTGAGGACACTAGTGGATTATCTCACCCCTGAGCGCAAAGATCAGATGCTCTCCTCTTCCCTTTTTTCTCAGAATCCCACAAGGATTTGGAAAGAAAGCATTTCTTAGAAAATGTGTGCAAATGGACCTCAAAGAAAGACACCACCAGGAGGAAACTGGTGGCAAACTTGTGGGAGGGAGGGAAAGAAAGACCTACTCGCCCTCTTACCTTCCGAGCCGGAGGCAGAGGGAACGGGGACTCAGGGAGCGATGAGGCCGTAGAGTTTGGGGGAGCACAGAAGAGGCACGTGTGGACTGGCTGGAGGGGCTGACCGGGGCACGAAAGCCCTAAAGATCTCTTCAACTAGAGCTCTGCGGGTCTGAAGGTGTCCCCTAGCCAAATGCTCTGTCGCACACGCGCACGCCAGCCCCCTCCTGCTAAGGCCAATTTCCATGCTAAACTGTTCATTATTGCCACCCAGCAGCACTGCACAGAGGTGTCAGAACCCATCAGCGTGGGGAGAGTGGACAGGTGAACACATGAATACATCCCCGCCCTGCGCTCCACAGGGAGGCACAGACCCTGGGGAAATGACGATGAGAAGCCTCGGTGCTGATGTCCAAGGGTGGGAGAAGGGCATCCGACCCAGAGGCAGAGCTCCGTTCACGGAGCAGGTACTTACTGAGCGTAAGTACCGGCACGGGGGCGCAGGACTGCCCACAGCGTGGGCTGATGGAGAAAGGGACGCCAGCAGTAACTGCTTGTTACAGTGGTGACCAGTTTAAAGAGATGTACAAGGTCCCGTAAGCAGGTGAGACCCTGTCACCAGGGAACCAGGGCCATTGGGGGTGGGGAAGGGTGCCTGCTTCAGCTCCCTCCCCGCTCCCCGAGTTAGTGATCACATTCTTTCCCCTCCTGAAAGGCTCCCCCCAGCTTTTAGGATATAGCCCAGGCTGCTGAGCAAGGTCCTGTCACCCGCCACCAGGGACGCTTCCGCTCTTCCCACGTCCCTTCCCCATTCCACCTCGGCTACACTCACACCCTTGGTTCTAGCTTTGCCTGTTCCCTTCTCTTCCCTAGGTGCCCCTTCTCAGTCCATGCCTGTGCCTTGGCTCAAGCTATTCATGAGGCCCCACTCAGATCCCACCTCCTCAGTGAACCTTCCTGGATTTGCCCAGTCAGCTGAATCCTTATCATTGGTGACATCGCTTAGCAGAACCAGCTTTATATGTAAACCACTTAAGGTCCTTTCCCCGAGGCAGTGTGCAGAGGGGTGAGTGTCACAGACTTTGGATTGGAGCTAGCTGGCTTCAAAATCGGGTCTGTGCTTTGCTGGCAGTGTGACCTCAGAGAAGTAACCGAACCTCTCCGTGCCTTACTTTTCTCATCAGCAATACAGGGCTCAGAGTATAGAACCTAGACCCTGTGTCACAGGGCCGCTGTGGGCATTTAATTGTTCTTAGGTGTAAAACGTATTCCCCCCAGAGATTCTGCTTCTCCCCGTAATCTCTCATAACGTCTCCCCAGAGAGAAAATCTAGAAAGGACCCCGGAGGCCATCTTGAGCAAACGCTAGTTTTACAAGCAAACTGAGGCCCAGATGAGCTGGAGGAGGTGGGCGAATCAGGTAGCTGGTCAACAAGAGTGCTAGAAACCCAGGGGTCAGGAATGCCACCGCCTGGGTCTAACTCCGCTCTTTCTTGCTCCAATACAAATGCTATTTCTGTCTTCTCTCGAGAGAAGAACAGATGGTCAATGTCGTCTCCAGCCTTGGCTGGGCAGATCACTGAGCCACACGTTCAAATGGCCCCCGCCAGCCCTCCGTCCACCCTGCAAATGGATCTCAGTTGTCCTCAGCCCTGGCCCCTCCTAACGAGGCCGGTTTTCCCCACGTCCTCTCAGGGTGCTGTGTACTCTTCAGATAGAGAGCCCTGAGTCGGACTGGTCCTAACAGAGACTCCAAGGACAAAGAGGAGGGGCGGCCAAGTCCAGCAGACCCAGGCTGGCCAGCCTCTGGTCCCCGCCCCCTCCCGGAGCCCACCCTGCCAGGCACCCAGGCCTCTTGCAGATTCCTCCCTTCACTGTGGATCCGATACAATCTGGAAAACGCATTAAACATTACACAGAGTAGTTGACGCGTAATTAATAAAGTACAGATTTTGGCTGGGAGCCTCAACTTAAAATAGCACCAGGACTGGGGAGAGGAAGGGCAGGCGAGGGAGGCTGGGAAGATGGCATGGCGTGCGATGAGAACCAAGACTGTTATCTCTGAGAGTAACAGGGCCGCTCCCCCCACCCCGAAATTGGGGAGGGGGGGAGAAAGAGAACGGTTTTATTTATTTATTTATTTATTTATTTATTTATTTATTTATGGTTAGAAAGGGCGAGCCCAGAACTCAGACAGGCTGTCTTGCCCAAGGACGCCTCATGTCCCAGGACAGAGCCAGGGACCCGAGTGGAGGCCAGCGCCTCTGACACCTGTCCACACTGTCAGGGCGTGGGAGACCACCATTCGCGTTTCACCGAGCCACTCTCTCGTGAAGTTTTCACATTCCGGGCCCGTTTTTAACGTGAGAGATGTTTTAATGGCATTTTGAGGCAGCCTGTTCCCTCCCCGATTCTCCAGAGAGGCTGGAGGGAGCTTCGCAGCTTCTTTGAAGCGGCAAAAAAAAAAGGCCTTTCTTCTGCAAGGATGTTCAGAGAGCCCTTTGCCGCAGTTAACCAGCCTTCTGGTGTGAGGGGAGAGGTGAGGAAGGGGCTTGAGGAAGTGGAGGGAGAGGGGAGAAAAGGCTTCTGTGGTTAATTCAAATGCCTGGCCTCAGGGGCATTCTCTATTGAAGCCGGAGCCCCTGCTGCTTTCTGCTAGCCTGATCCCAAACTGGTTTTCGGAAGCAAAATGCAAATTTCAGCCCAACTAATCAACCCTGACAGGGCAGATCACCTCCAGCCTGCCAGTCATTAACAAACGACCCAAGGCAGACCTGAGAGAAGAGGAGTGCCAGCCCCGGGTGGAGGAGGCTAACGTGGAAGGTTCTAGAAACTTCAAAGTCAAATCACCGCGGAGCGGACCCTTGACCCCAAAAGGGAAACTGAGGTGCATTTCATCAGACGGGAAATCCTGATGTAATCCCCTCATTCGATTTGCAGTATTTCCTTCTTCTCTCTGCAAGGCAGACAGGAACCTGATCTTCTTGTTTAAACCACAGTGAATGGGTGAGGACGTGTGAAAGTCTATTATATTATGAGACCCTGAGGGCCCTCTATGAGAATAATTAATCTATTAATTACGTGACATAAGGAAAACAGCACTGGCTTCTAAGGCAGGATCTCTATGTTATATTTGTTCCTGAATCCCCAAAGCATAAGCACCCTCGTCAAAAATACTTCTTTGTGGCCAGATTCAAGAGACCAAAAATACGTTTTTGCTCCAAACCTCCCAGAGCTTCGGTATATTCATCTGTAGGACGGGGATAAAGACAGCTTCCCTGTCCTCCAGCCCGTTGGGTTGAAGGAGATGCTATTCTGGAAGCCAGGCCATGGTGTGCTGCCGTGGTGATATCCCGTATCTGGCTGTCTCGTTCTGAGTTTTCCTTTCTCCCCTCCCATGGCTGGATCAGAGCCAACTAGACCGATCTGACAATCAGAGGGACCCAAGGGGTCCCTGCCCTCTACCTCCCGGGCTCCCCGTGTAGGCACCTTGTTCTCAAATATCCAGAACTTGAACCCAGAGCCTTATAGGCCGCCTCCTTCTCGGGGGAGAATCGGTGAAAGATCTCAAACTGGGGGTCCAGCCGTCAGCCACATCCCCAGCTCTCACCCTCTCTACTTCCGGGCGCGGGGGAGTGTACTAAGGAAGGGGAGAAGGGACCTGGAAGAAACCGGCGCTATCTCTGGGGCAGAGGGAGTGAGGGGGCAGCCAGGGGGAGAGGCCGGTTGGGTTTCACTGACATTCCACAGCAGGCTTTTGCCATGCGGCCGAATCAGAGCTGAAGGGGCTGCTGAGACCAGAGGAGCCTCAGTGTCGACTCCGGGCAAACCTGATATAGCCCATCTGGAATCCATCCATGGCTTGCCTCCCTCCCCCACACCCGGAGCTCCTCGGAGGGGCCACAGTGGGGAAGCGGGGCCAGGCGCCTCCACCAGCAGGCTGGGCAGATCCCCCAGGTGCCAGCCCACAGGCCCCTGCTGCTCCCTTCGGGCTCTGAAAGCACGGGTCCCCCACACTCCAGACCCGGCTTCCACTCCTGCCCTTGGCTCTTGGAACCAGAGTGAGCTAGTCTTACGGCTCGGAGTGGTGCAGAAGAAAAGGGAAGGAGCCTCAGAGTTCTGGCCACACGAGGGTTATGCAGGGGGCCTGAGAATGCCAGCCCCCTTCCACGGCAGGAGAAAGTCTGAATGAACATTTAGGTGGCGCCCGCCTTTCAGAATCTTGCTGGAGGAGTCGACCCGCCCTCGGCTGTCAGAGCCCTGAATCTCCCTGGATATTGGCGTCCCAAATCCTCCATCATCCCAGTAGCCTAAATGCCCAAACTCACAACAGAAGGATCTCAGAGCTGGAGGACGTGGGGTCGTGCAAAGGCCAGGGAGACGACCGGCCGCGTCCTTGGACCTTACCCTCGGCAGTGCCACGGTGGTTTGCTTGGTGATCTTGAGGGAGTCATTTGCTTTCTCAGGGACTCGGGTTTTTCTTCTGTCATAGGATACCCACGCCCCTGCTGGCTGGTCATGAGGGTCGCAGAAGGAAAATGTAGGTGACGGACACAAACATGAAATGTCCTTACCAGGGCACATTCTCCACAGAGCGATGATAACGCAGTGCTGGCTGCCTGCATCAGGTGCCAGCCTCAGCTGGGAGAATCGGACCCCAGGGCCCCCATCCCCTGCCTCAGGAGTCCTCCCCAAAACCTGGAAGAGAGGGAAGGGACTTACTTCTCCATTTGCCTGGCATCTCTCCTACTCCCTGGGTCAGGGAGTCCCGACGGTCTCATCACCCATCCGGCGTGTGAGGGTGGACACCTGTGGGGCTGCCCCTCCCTCCCTCACACAGAGACATGCACTCCCCTCCAGGAGCAGGAGGGATACCTTCCCTGGGAATCCCCTCTATCTGATGAGCTGCTGTAGGGAGGAGCCTGCAGGCTGAGGAAAGGTGCCCGTCTGTCGGAGGACCTGATAGGGTCAGAGGCAGCTCCGATGGCCAGGCGGAAGACAGGCCCCATCCCCACCACAGATCTCTTTCGACAACAAATTTTGCGAACAGCCTGTCTCCCGCTGCAGCTTCCTGCATGGTGTTTGCCTAATCTGTCTGTCCAAATTCCCTCTCCAAACACGAGGTTTCCTGCCCCGCACTGGCAATCAGACAGCTAATTATCTGGGATTAGAGATGGAGTTGGGGGGGGGGGGTTCCCTTCTAATTACAGGAAAAATTAGCCCAACTGATGTTGGCAAGGCCACCGGGATTAGCACTGGAATCTAAGTTTGGACGCAGGTCAGCTAGGGAGGTGGGAGTGTCCTGTGCTCCGGGCTGGCGTCTTCTGTTCCTGTCTCCGGAGTCTGTGAGATGAGGGGTGGAAGGAGGACTGCAAGGGCTTCTTTCCTGGGGATCCGGGAGAGGGATGTGTATGTGTTCACGTGCGCACACATATACCAAAGAGAACTGGAAAGGCAGGGAGACAGCACAGAGAAAGACAGAGATAACAGATGAGCAGAAACTGGAGAGACCCAAGGAAGAGCAGGAGAAGGAGACTAGAGACTAGGAGAGTAGGAGACTAGAAGGAGATTAGAGGTGCAAGGAGATTGCCAGGGCAGACAGACAGACAGGCAGATGCGTTTAGAGACCACCGTTTCTCTCTCCACCGTCGCTGTGGGCCGCTTTCCCGTTCACGGCGGAAAAACAGAAAACCGCAGAAAGAGGTTTCCCTCTTACCTCCCACCTTGCCTTCTTCCCACTCGCCTTCTCCTGATGTCCAGCACTGACCCAGCTTTGCCACACGCAGTGCAGGTGACGAATGCTCTTGGCCTGCCCAGGGGCAAGAATGGGATGGGGAGCCCGGACTCCACTGGGCTCCTAGTGGTCTTGAGTTTCTTCTGTGGCCCGAAGATGGGGCAAGACACAGTCCTTGCCTTCTCTCCTACGCGAGAGAATCTCCTGGCTCAGAAACATTCACTCGCTCATTTATTTCCTCATTCTTCCATTTTGCAAACAGAGGACGTTGCTGTGGGCAAGACCCATTGTAAGTAGCATGGCATCATGCAACTTCAAATCAGTCTCTGGGTTTTTAGTGGTATCTCCCTACTTCTTCCCTCTCCTCCCATGTGACGTCACCTGTCCTTAAACCATCGTAGGAGTGGTCCAGGCCCTCGCTCAGAGGGCACAACTCCTACCCGCAGAGAAAGGAGATGAGCACACAGTGCAGAGACTGAGAACGTATCGCGGCAACGAACAACAGAGTGCAAACGTATATGGTGTAAACAGAGCGTGTGAGTGTGTGTATGTATTCCCGTCCCTCTTCTTTCCAAATGAGGAATTAGGTAACTTACAATAAAAAAAACTTGGCAAACATGTGTAATGAAAACTAGCATGGAACCAGAAAACTCCACATCATGTGAGGGGAGTGGAAATAAGTGGGCTAACCATAAAGCAAATGTAAGCAGCAGGACCCAGCACCAGATTTGGCCCGAGGATCTTGGTAGCCAAATCAAAAAGGGAAATGGGATGAACTAGAAATCCTTCCCCTCAGATAGAAAGAAGTAAACCTATTTTTCGGGAGAGACGATTCCCAGGCATTACCTTCTATAAATGATTTATCATGTGAGACCAGGTACATAAACCAGGACAGAAATTTGACACCAAAATCAGAAGTGTCTTTTATATGACAATTTCGGGCATTAACTCCCGCTAATGTGCTAAGGCTGCAACACGCATGTAACAATCAATATCCCATGAATTCCTCTCATGGAGGAACCAACAAGAAAAAGCAAGTAGATAAGGCCATTTGGGAAAGTGAAGCTTGCTGGTTAAGCTTTTGTAGTCCAAGGTGGTGGCTCTCTAATGCTGCAACTTGATTCAAGGACAGAGTGCGATTTTTTTTTTTTTTAATTTTTTTTTTTAATTTTTTTTTTTTTCAACGTTTATTTATTTTTGGGACAGAGAGAGACAGAGCATGAACGGGGGAGGGGCAGAGAGAGAGGGAGACACAGAATCCGAAACAGGCTCCAGGCTCTGAGCCATCAGCCCAGAGCCTGACGCGGGGCTCGAACTCACGGACCGCGAGATCGTGACCTGGCTGAAGTCGGACGCTTAACCGACTGCGCCACCCAGGCGCCCCCAGAGTGCGATTTTTTAAGCACCCCACTGTGCTTGGCACTCTGCTAAAAGTTGAATAAAATGAACTGTAGAGATTCAGCGTCTACATCTGGGAATTTATAATTTTTGTTGGCACTTGTACAAGGGCTCAGACAGCAGAATAAGGCATTAAAATGATAGACAGGAAGATGGTAACATCACACACAAGACAAAGGTGAGTGCATTTTCAGGAAGCATGTAGCTTAATAAAAGATTGTGTAATCAAAGTGACCCAGGCTCAGATCTCTCTCTACCACTTATTGTGATCTAAGGCAAGCTACCTAATCTCTCTGAGCCCCAGTTTCCTCATCGGTGAGATGGGTTGTGGAGATGAAATTAGATATTTTCTGTAAGGCGCCTGGTGCCCTGCTCAACACGGAGTATGTGCTCAGTACGTGGTAACTCTACTCCATTCTAGAATTACTAAAGAAGGCTAGATTCCTGGTGTGGGGAGAGGAGCCATGAGCAAGACCAGGAGAAGACAAGGAGTTCTCTGATCCCTGCCAGGGTGCCTGGGGACCCACGGGCCCTTCTGAGAAACGCCCTCGGAACCATCGGCTTCCTAATGGGTGGGACTGTCCGAAGCCAATTCTGCCTATGCTCCAACCCGGGTTCCTTCTCAGGAGGCCCCAGAATTCTCCCTCTCTTTGCCCTGCTTCGGCTACAGCTTGACTGGGAAATCCGTGACCCTCTTTTCTCTCTTCCTTTATCCTCTTTGGAAATGCCCAGGGTTGGCTTTTGGGACCTTGTAGGGTCACTGTTTAGGTGCGTCCTTCCTTCCTTGCCCGGCCCTCCAGTCAACTCAAACCTCAGCCCTCAGGTGGCCCTCCTCTGCTTGTCATGGGGAACCTCAGGGCCCAAGTAGAATGAGGAGCGTTAACTCCTTCCGCTCCTTAAGTCCTCCCTGGTCCCGACTGGATGTCAGCTCACCCCCAGCAGCCTCTAGGTGACGGCCAAAGCCGTGGGAGGCTCCCCACTCGCCCCACCACACCTCCCTGGCAGCTGGGGACCCAGAACTCCCCTGAGCCACGGAGCAGGGGCGGGGAAGAGAGAGGCAGGTAAAGGGCATCCAGGTATCAACCCAGGGTCCAGGACCACACCAGGCCGGGCCTTCGGACACACCCCTCTCGCCCACCCTCTCTCCTGCCCGCTGCTTTGCAGTTTCTCTGTGCTTTCCAGCTCACTGCCAAATTGTCAAAAGCTATGAGAGGCGAAGTGCTGTTCAGTTAATGATTCCGGTCCCTGGAGAGGTGGAGCGCTCTTTTAAGAGAAAAAAATAGAGAGGAGTGGGGGTGTGGGAGGGGCAGAAGAGGGGGATGCTTTAGTACTCTGTACAAAAGCTAAGCTGTAGCTCCTTCCAGCTCTTTGTAAGGAGCAGATTAGAAGTGGGTAGTTCTGCCCCGGCGGCCTTCTCTCCGTGGGGAAAAGCCTGGAGCCTCCCCCTCGCTTTTCTCCTTCGCACCGAGTAAAAAGGGTCCGCATCAGAAACTACCATCCCTTTGGCCCCAGTGGCCTCAGCCCTCTGTCCCCAGCGCAGGTCCTGTGGAGGCCCTAGCAAAGCCATCCTTCCTCGCCCACAGGCTGCCTTCAAAGCCGGCCACAGGCTCCCATGATGCACAGGGCTCCTGCTGCTCCCTCCTCTCCTCCTCCCTCTCCTCCTCCTCCCCTCCTCTCTCCTCCCCCACCGCCTCCTCCTCATCCTCCTTCTCCTCCCCTCCTCCCCTCCCCCCCTCCTCCCCTCCTCCCCTCCCCCCCTCCTCCCCTCCTCCCCTCCCCCTCCTCCCCTCCCCCTCCTCCCCTCCCCCCTCCTCCCCCTTGTCTTTCTCTTCCTCCTCCTCCCCCTTCTCCTCTCCTTTTCCCCTCCTCCCTCCCCTCCTCCCCCTCCTCCTTCCCCTCCCCCTCCTTTCCCTGTCCTCTTCCTTCCTCTCCTCCTCCCTCTCCTCCTCCTCCCCTCCTCCCTTCCTCCCCTCCCCCCTTCCTCCCCTCCCCCCTTCCTCCCCTCCCCCTCTTCCTCCTCTTTCCCTTCCTCCTCCCCCACTTCCTTCTGCTCCTCCTCCCCCTCATCCCTCTCCTCCTCCCTTTCTTCCTCCCCCCTTCCTCTTTCCTCCTCTCCTCTTCTCCTCCCCCTCCCCCTCTTCCTTCCCCTCCCCCTCCTCTTCCCTCTCCTTCTCCTCCCTTCTTCCCCTCCCCCTCTTCCTCCTCCGCCTCCCTTCCTTCCTCCCCCCTTCCTCCCTTCCTCCTTCCTCCTTTCCTCTTCTCCTCCTCCTTCCCCTCCTCCTCCTCTTCCCTGTCCTCCTCCTTTCTTTTTTTTTTTTTTTTAATTTTTTTTTTCAACGTTTATTTATTTTTGGGACAGAGAGAGACAGAGCATGAACGGGGGAGGGGCAGAGAGAGAGGGAGACACAGAATCGGAAACAGGCTCCAGGCTCCGAGCCATCAGCCCAGAGCCCGACGCGGGGCTCGAACTCACGGACCGCGAGATCGTGACCTGGCTGAAGTCGGACGCTTAACCGACTGCGCCACCCAGGCGCCCCAGTCCTCCTCCTTTCTCTTCTCCCTTTCCTCCTCCTAACCTTCCTCCCTCCCCCACCCCCTCCTCCCCCTCCTCCTTCCCCTCCCCCTCCTTTTCCCTGTCCTCTTCCTTCCTCTCCTCCTCCTCCCTCTCCTCTTCTACCCCTCCTCCCTCCCCCCACCCCCTCCTCATCCTCCTTCTCCTCCCTTCCTCCTCTCCCCCTCTTCCTCCTCTTTCCCTTCCTCTTCCCCCACTTCCTTCTGCTCCTCCTCCCCCTCGTCCCCCTCCTCCTCCCTTTCTTCCTCCCCCTTCCTCCTTCCTCCTCTCCTCTTCTCCTCCTCCTCCCCCTCTTCCTTCCCCTCCCCCTCCTCTTCCCTGCCCTCCTCCTTTCTCTTCTCCTCCCTCTCCTCCTCCTGCCCCACCTCCGTCCTCCCCACCCCCTCCTCCTCCTCCTCCCCTAGCCTGCTCCCTTGGAAAGGACAGAAGGGGGGTGGTGAGCCCTTAGCCCAGTGGGCGCTTGAAGAATTTCCTCCCTGCCCAATTTTCCTCCTCAGCCTGGTCCCACCCAAGTCTACGGATCAAAAGAAAATCCATCAAAAAGTCCTCACCTCCCTGCAGCCCTTTTCAGTGTCCCAGATGCTCTCACATCCCTTATCTAATCTGTCCCCACGGCAGCCTCCAGCCTCGTCACGTAGGCAGTACTGTTCCTACCAGTTTTGCAGATGAGGAAAGTGCGAATTAACTCCCTTGGCTGAGTGCCCCCCCCCCGTGACCTCCCCCCCAGCGAGTTAGGACGCCAGCCCTGACTGGACAGTCAACACCTATCAGCAGGGAAGGTCCAAGTGTGGGGCTTGAAAGACTGAGAAAGGGAAACCGCGAAACCTAAGAGGCTGCTGGAGACCAGACCCATGTGCTCTCTCATTTCCATCATCTCCACGTGTGATCTGACTTTATGGTGGGGGCGGGGAGTAAGGTTGTTTTGTTCCCAAATGTCCCCAGAGTAGTTGCCGTCGTCGGTCTTGGTTGCAGTCGTCCGCCCACAGCCTCCTGCAAAGAATTCCATCGGCTGCTGAAATGCCGCCGCTCCCTGGAGGAGGTGATGTCGGCTGTCCCCAGTCCGGCAGCACACAGGGCACCCTGGGCCACGGAGGAGGCGGGGAGGGCGGAGAAGGACAGAAGGCGGAGAAGGACTCTGCTGACCCCGGGTCCACTGGGTACTCTGCTGATGCTCAGAGCAAGGCAGTACAAAGTTCGCTCCTCCCAAGACCGGGCGCCTCTTCCCTCCTTCCCCCTCCCCAGTGAGACCCTGGCACCAGCTGTGCCCTCTTAGCCGGCCCCCAGCGGGGTCTGCGCGCTGGCACGGTGCCCGGCAGCTGCGGGGCGTCCGCGCAAGGAGGGGCCGGGCATCGAGGAGAAGCAGGTGTCCGGTTAAAGGGAACAAGGTGACCGGGAAGGACCTCGGGGCAGCGATGTCAGGGAGCGGAGCTGGAGTCGGAGGCAGCCCCCACCCCTCCCCACCTTGATTAGAATGATCTGGCCCCAGAAGAATGGCAATGAATTAATTAGGGGTCTGTTGTCATGAAGCAGCTCGTTATTAAAGTCCCTCTCCTGGGAGGGGGGGGATGGGGAAAGGTGTGAAGAAGACAGCCAGTCAAACAGAATCTTTTAAAAGAGCCAGACCTTCCCCCAGCTGTCTGTCCTGCCCTTGGGCTCTGCGGGGAACTCAGACATGCCTAGCACAGGGGTACCTGCTCTGCTGTCTCAGGATTCCGGGGGGTGGAGGCCTTCTGGCCTCACTTCCCTCCTCCTCCTCCGCTATTTCTCGGCCCCCCCACTCTGAGCCCACCTCTGCAACTTTAACCCTTGCTTTCTACCTGCCCTTGAGCCAGCGCTGAGCCAGCTGAGCTCCAGAGTAGCCACCCTGCGTCCTTTCCGTAGCAGCACCTTGAACGGTTGTAGCGCTTTCCTCCCAAGAGCTCTTAGCAGCCCAATGGGGAGCCAGAAAGATCATGTCAACACAAGCAGATGTGTCCAACGTGTTTATGCGTCAGGTTCCAGAAGATGGGGCGGAGGGCGGAGGGAGGACGTGTAAAGCAAGAGTCTCTCTTCGTCTCCTCGTTATTTTCCAGAGATGGGAAAACGGGGGCCTAGAAACGTGAGATCGTGGCTCTTCTGCCCACCAGCTACGTGACACTGAGATTACCTCCCGCCTCTGTGCCTCTGTTTCTTCCTCGAAACTGGAGGAATAATAGGATTGTTGTGAAGAATTAATGAGAGAGTGTGGAGAGAGCCCCCTGAGCACAACGTCTAACAATAACGGGGGTTACATCCACGTGAGCTGTGCCTATGCCTAGTGTTCTGTTCCTACCCAGTTTCAGTAACAGGGA
This sequence comes from Lynx canadensis, assembly GCF_007474595.2. Taxonomy (NCBI): domain Eukaryota; kingdom Metazoa; phylum Chordata; class Mammalia; order Carnivora; family Felidae; genus Lynx; species Lynx canadensis. The sequence continues at coordinate 34,512,103 of NC_044319.2, forward strand.
TTCATTCATCCCATTGCGGGGTGTGATTGAAGCCCTACTATGTGTCAGTAGTACTGCATGCAGGAAGGCGTAGGAAGCTGTACCAGTGCCTGTTTTCTAGAAACTTACAACCTTAGGAACCATAACCGCGTGTGTTCACAAGTAACTGCCAAGCGACGCGCTGGGGACCATGGGAGTTCAAAGGGGAGCTCAGGATGGGCTTCTTAGAGGAGGTGGCATTTGGATTGGGCCCTGAAGGATGGTCAGGATCTGGGAAGGACAATAAATTGCCAAGCAAAGGCACGAAGACCAAAAACCCGGAGACATAATTGGAAAATGGGGATAAGGCCATGTGAGCTAGACCCCTGAATGATAGTTAAGGGCTGTGAACTTTTCTAAACTTTCAGTGGGGGGCAATCAAAGGTGCCTTGTGCGTACGTGCATGGGTGCAGGCGATGATTTGCGCTTTTTTCATATTCCAAAAGTAGTCTGTGTTCATCGTAAAAAAAAAAAAAATTAGGAGTGAGATAAGCAAGAGAAAGAAAATTACAAACACCTGAAACTTAAGGATTTTGCATACAGAAAAGGCAGGATCAAATAAGTGTTTTAAGAAGATTAATCTGGCGGTATTGGTAGAACAGATTACAGCGGGAATATGCTGGAGGCAGGGAGATTTCTCAGGTTATTGCAGTAGCACAGATAAGAGGCAATAAAGACTCAGACCTTGCCCGTTGGCAAAGGGAAGAGAAATAGAGTGACACGCGTGGGCTCCTCATTCCTCCCCGTTACCGCACACTTTCTGCACCAGCGTGTACGCGGGCCACATGCATTTTCTAAATGACTCTTCCTTTTAAAAGCTCAGGAAGCCTTCTGCGTTTAGGCGCAAGCCCAGTGTCAGATAGCCGCACTCACAAGTCTAGACCTCCCTTCCCATCCTTGCAGCTTGAAATGTCACCCTCGGTGTTAATGAAAGCAAGAGATTACTGTTCCAGATTATAAAATGCAGGGCAATTTTAGGCCATTGAAAAGAATGAGTTAATTAAAGAGGGTAATAACCCTCTTAAGCGCCCCACCCTTTGCTCTTTTTCCAGACTGCAGGTGGCCTTCTTTGTCACCCTGGAGGAGACAGCTATATGATCTATTTTGTTCCCCAGGACTTATCTCCAGGGGCAGCGAGCACTTTGGGGATGTAATTTTTAGTACCAGGGCAGGCATTGTCCTCTTGTTTGACTTAGGGAAGAGCGAGACCCCAGAGGGAACTGAATGAAAGAGACAGAGTACAGGCTTTGGAGTCAGGCAGACTCAGCTTTGAGCTCGGCTCTGCCACTAACTTGTTCTAGACTCGTAACGTTTCTGATTCTGTGAAATGGGGAGGCCAGCCTCATAGTTTTCAAGATCGTTCGTGTTTACGTCTCCAACCTTTTGCACGCAGGCTGGCACGTTCCATGGACGCTGGATAAATACATTGAACTACATTGGTAGAGGGAGATGTGGGATTCCGGAGCCTGGTGTGTCCAGTCCCAGTGGGGTGGAACTGAGCATTTCCCAAGTACTTAACCTGGGTGTCCCTGTGCCTGATTGTCACCGAACCCGGTTCCAGAGCTTGGTGAGGAAGCCCGCACCACCCTCCACGTGGGCCCTCAGGGGTGCTTCTAAGTCATTCCAGTCCAGACAGCCTAAGAGGTTAGTTGCTATCCTGAAACAGGCTGGGGTCCCCAGGCAAGGAACCTGTGTACGGTGACTTGAATGGAGATCCTGAGAGCCCCAAGTCGCTAGAGCTTTGGGTAAATAGAGATTTCTCTTTGACAGAGGTTGCTCATTATTCCTTATTCATTCTTCCCCCCCCCACCCCTCAATGCTACCCCCCCCCCAACTCTGTGTGCTCCCTGTGAATTACTGCTTTGCTGCTGTGTGATGTCATTTCATCTGAGGCCACTTAATGCTGCTGTTGGCCCTCGCCAGTGTTTATCTTATTGTTTCCCAGAACAATCCAATGCTTCCACTGCCCCCAACAACTTCATCTGGTTCCTGGGTCCTCCTGCCTGGCCCAAGTTTCAGAGCTGAAGCAGGGTTGAAAGGTGGGGCCGGTCCAAGGCCAGAGCCCCGCGCCCTGAACTGCCCAGTGTATTCACCTCTATGAGCTCTTGCCCCATCCTGGGCCTGGCAGCTCAGAACTCCCCCTGACAAAGTTAGAACCAAGAGACTGGATTCTTTGGCTTCTAGATCTCCATGTCACTCTCTGCTGAGTCATAAAGGGAGAGGCCCCTGGAATAGGGAAGCCAGTGCCCTTGTGAAATGCAGTTGGTTATGAACCACAGGAAGGTCTGGAACAGAGGCAGCTCCTTTCAGTTCTGCGGGCCGCATGGATCACTGGTCACCTGGCCATCTACCCCTGGCTGATGAGGCACAAGGAAGCCACAATTTGGGGGAAGAAAGGCCCTCACTCCAGCCAACCTCCTCAACCTCATCTTTGAACACTTTACTTACAGCAAGTGCTCAAGAAATATTCACTCCATCATTTATCATAAGCCAAGCTCTTAATTTTCACTGTTCGAGGATGCAGAAGTCCAGAGAACCAATGGTTTCTCCTGGGACCCCCTCCTCACATTCCAGGAGAAAGCCCTCCATGGCTTAGCCTTCCATGAGGAAGAAATGCAGGAGCCTCAAGCCGCGTGAACCCCTGTGCTAGCTCATCCACCCCCCAGTTTAATATCTAGGGCAGATTCCTAACATGCACAGAAATAGAAATAATTGTACATGGAAATGTCAATCTCCAGTGTCAAAGCCCCAGTGATTGACCGACAACTCACTGGGGACCAATGCTGGAAACATCTGCATATGTGTGGGAGGCTGTGTGAGTGTGAGTGTGTGTGTGTGTGTGTGTGTGTGCGCGCGTGTGTGTGGGCGTGTGTCTATGCACATGCACTGATGGGGGCAAAATTCTCAAAGGTTAGCATATCTCAGTGACCTCCTTCCTTTTCAGGGACAGGAGGAATCCTTGGCCTTGTCTCCCCTCTTCCTCTGCTCTCCTGCTTTATTGCAGCCCACAGCCGGAGTTTTCCCGGCTCCTGTGTCCCTCTCCAATTGTCCAAGCATTTAGGGCCAGGCTCCCATCTGTCCTCCGGGGATCCTCGGCCTGCTGGGCTGTGACTCTGGATGGTTAGTTAACACTTGCACAGCTCTGGCAGAGAGGGAGACAGAAGCGCCCTGGAAGGCGTGTGTGCGTGTGCGTGTGTGTGCACGCGCGTGTGCATGTGCATGTGTATAAGCAGGAAAGAGGGAAGAAGAATCTCAGAGACTGAATTTACCAAAGACTTCAATCTATAAATAATTTGGGTCATGAAGCTCTACAAAAATAAACTCCAGCTTGAATCCTCTCCCGCGCAGCACTAAATGCACACTGTGGATACGCTCGTTCACTAACTCACCCCAAGATCAGTCTGAGCAGCACCAGCCCCGCCTCACTTTTCCCCCCTGTAAAAGTCTACGCGTGTGTGTGCGCACGCACGGGCACACGCACATGCAAACACACACGCACACACGTTTATATAGCACGGGAGCCCTGAGTCCCGGGGCACAGATAAAATCAGGTAATAAAGGCCTCTTCCAAAGTGAATTTTAGGACATAAAGTGACCAGACCTACTGAAATTCTTGTCGAGCCCTCAATAAAGGCACATCAGAAGTCTTATCCTCTCCAAGCGCTCAGGTCTGAGAGACCAAGAAATCCAGGCTCAGACATAACAATCACACTCGTCTACTGACGTCACACTCTGAGTTAGCCAGAGAACTCACATTTCCACGCCTGTCTGTCCATTTAGGCGTCACCTTCCCCGGGGAGCCTCCCTCTCTGGGCCTCCCTCGGGCCCCACCTCCGTGTTGGCCTCCCTGGGATCTCCATGCAAGCTCTGCCACCAGGGGCAGCCCGCGTGTTTGTGGAGACCGGATGGCTTGTCAGTTCCCAGCTCCTCCTCGGGCTTCCTCGGGGGACCCTTTCCGTCGGTGTCCCCGACGCGAAGCGTGGGCCTGGCTCATGGCAGGCATGTAATAAACGGATATTGGACGGGACTGAAATTCATATAGCTAATAACTCATTGTATTCTCCATCCCTTCTGTGCTCATAAGGACAGGAGTTCCCACCTTATTTGGCAGCTACAGAAACCACTGCACAAACAAGGGAAGTGACTTGCCTGCAGTCACAGAGCCAATTAATGAGAACGTTGGGATTAGGTCCCAACCCTCCAGACATGAACTCCCCCTGCATGGCGATGGCTCTCAAAACCAATCTGTTTCCCAGTGCGAGGCCCCAGAAAAAGAAGATTCCCGATTCCAGTGGCTCTTGCCAGAATACATACATGTATACAATCTATTACCACTTATATTACTAGGACTATGAATAAAGTGCTCTTAAGAGTGACAGATCCCAAGCTAGGGCTCCATGATTTAGGACTAACGATAGAAATTGATGCACGAGAAACAGGGTTTGGAGGGGCCTACAGGTAAAAGCTAGTTAATTGGAACTGGATATGCTGATTTGAATTGGATGTTCAAGTAAAGAGGCGGTCATTAATTTCTGCACAGGCCTCGCTGTGGTTTAAAGGAAGGTGCTAATAGGATTACTATTTCCCTCTCCTCTTACAGCGGCCCCTCCCACCTAGAGGACCAGGCAGTCACTCTCCCCTGATTCCATCTCACATCCTCCTGTCCCAGAGCCCACCCTGATAAACGGACTGTCCCCCCCCCCAACCAAGGTCCCTCAAAATTAAGTTCTGTTGATTGTTGACTCCCGGAAGTGGGTGACTGCCCCACTTGGGCCTTGGCGTCCGGAAGAGGAAGAGCGGGTGAGGACAGAACTTGGACTTTCCGTCTTCCCACCTGTTCGGGTCTTGGCAGCCGTGAACAGCTCTGTGTGCCTGTCATTAGCCTCTCTTCAGGGGGTCACGGAGCGTCCGAGAAATCGGGCTCTGTGTGGGAATCCCAGCTCTGCCACCCTTCAGCTGTGTGATCTCGGGCGAGCCGCCCAGCTCTCCCAGGCCTCAAATTTCCTATCTGTAAAATGGAATAACAATAACATTTACCTCAGGGGGTTCCTGTAAGGAGAAGAGAGTTGATTTTTGTTAAGTACTTTCAACAGCACTGAGCACATGGGGCAAGTGATGGCAGGGTAGATACTAACTATTCAGTTCTCGAGGCCAACGGGGCCTTCTGAAAATTCACCACGTCTATGCTACTGCCTTCAAGCAGGGCCATACTGAACCATGAAGCAAAATCGTCCTGAGAAGGAGGTTGGAGTGTCCTGTGGCCACTCTTTCTACAGTCGGGGCTCTGCATGGCAGGAGTTCTTACTAGAACTACCTAAATCCCCTTCTGCGACAGTATGGGCACATTTTGTCTTTGGTCGGTCTCAGTAAAGACAGTCATCCTCCTCTGAAGCAGACTGGCTTTCTTTCTTTTTTTTTTTTTTTTTAGTGTTTATTTTTTGAGAGAGAGAGAGAGAGTGAATGCGTGCAAGCGGGGGAGGGGCAGAGAGAGAGGGAGACCCAGAATCCGAAGCAGGCTCCAGGCTCTGAGCTGTCAGCACGGAGCCCGACGCGGGGCTCGAACTCACGGACTGTGAGATCATGACCTGAGCCGAAGTCGGATGCTTAACTGACAGAGCCATCCCGGCTCCCCTGGTCCACTGAGGCCTAGCCCTCTCAGGAGAGGGGGAGCCCAACTAGAAGGACAGAGTCGAGTGACTCCCTTGTCCCCGCATGCGGCACCTCCCTCCTCTGCCCCACCTCCTCACCCACCTGAATGGGTGTCCCAAGCCCTGTGCAGCTTGGGCTGGCAACGCCCTTCCCTTGGGCTGGTTTGTGACCTGTTTCGGTCTGCTGTTGTCCTTGTGGTCACTGAAACCTGACCCCGGGGACACAAGCTTCAAAGTTGAAAACGGTGTCACAGCAGTGGAGTTAGTCTGGGACACCACAGGCTAGACTCGCGTAGCCAGATTTGAAAATCCCACCTTTGTTCGGGGCTCCCTGACGGTCGCCTCACCACTACCATCCTGTGTCTGGCGAGGACAGAGACAACCTTGAACTCAGAACTTCCGATCCAAAGCAGAGCAGTCCGGGAAATCGTGTGCCTGAACTGCAGCAGGGACCTCGTCCCCCCATCAGTAGTCGTGGGGCGTTGTCTGCATCGGCCTGGTGCTCTCCTCTGGCTCACCCCAGCTGCAGCCAGTTGGAGCCCCGGTTCTGCCGCTGGCTAGCTGTGTGCCTGGAACCCAAGAGCTTAGGGGAGGGGGGCTCCAACGTCCTTACAGCTCCAGCGCTTTCTTCCGTGATTGTCCTGTGGCAGGCACTGAGCAGACCGCCTCTGCCTGTTACCCAGAAAGGAAACCTGAGGCTCAGGTGAGGTACCTAGACTCAAATTGTACCATTAGGCAGAAGTCAAGCCCAGGCCTGAGAAGAGTCACAAGAGAAACCCAGGAACCCTGCATCCCAGGCCTATACTCTGTCCGCTTCGGTGCATTGCCCAGAAGGGAGCACGGGGCGTTAGGGAGGGGAAAGTTCTCTCCTCTGCCACCCGCCTGCCGGCCCCTATCCTCACCCCGAGCCCTATGACCCCCTGGCCTCCTGGCCCCATTCTCCACCTTCTCCGCCCTCCTGTAGGTATCTCGGCGGGTAGCAAGCCCGAGGCAGATAGCATGGGGTGAGGGAGTAAGTGGGGAGGCACCGACTTCTTGGGCAATAATGCTCTTCCCTCCAGGGATCTCGACTGAATGAAATAGGATAGCTTAGTTCAGGTTCAGCACCAAGAACATTTTCTGTTCTGGTTTGCTTTCGGCTTTGACGTTTCAGAGTTATGTAGGTTTGATTCTGGCTTCAGCTGCTTTACGAAAAGATTGGGGTTGCAGATGGAAAAAAGAAAAAAAAAAAAAAAAACCTGCTTAGATCTCTGATTCAGGAGACAGTTAACGGCTGGGATTGGTCCTAACTGGGATGCAGCGGAGTGTGTGATGATAAGTTGTCTTTGGCTCAGTTCCAGCTCCCACCCGGCCATGGGTACCATCTAGTCCCAGGGACCACAGGGGGGAAGGCCAGACGTGTGGCGTTCCTCCTTCTGACTTTGTGTGCAGGCCCTGCCGGGATGGCAGGCAGGTGCCCAGGCTCACGGGAAGGAGGCCGCCCCAGCTGGCGGAAGGTTAACTAGCCTCCCCAGGCAGGGAGAGATCCTGGACCAGGCCTGAGGGAGGAGGGTACTGGTTCCACAGCTCCCGGGAATGGGCCGGCACCTTGAGGAGACTTACATCTCCCTGGAGAGGAGCAGCTATCATAGGGAGGGTGGTGACAACCCCTGGGCCATTGGCCCTTCAAACAAACAGGGCCTGAGCTCCCTGTGTGATGGAGACAGAAAACTGAGGTCAAGCCAGCCAGAAGTCACAACTATCCCATCTTCTCTTTACTTTCTGAAATAGCCTGAGTACTGTTGTGACTAAAAGCTACTTCCTTCCTGGAAGGATCTCGAGGAAATTTCAGATCTGTCCATTTAACAGAGAATGCTGCTTCAGATACCAAGGGGAACCTTTTTCACTGTGGGCCATTTGCCCAGAAAGAGACCCTTCCCTCTGACTGAATCCACTATGAGATTTGCACTGGGGTAGAGGGTGGTCACCTCAGCCTCGTGACCTCATTGCTGACCCCAGAGTCCTCCTCCAGTCTATGAGAATGAATTCAATGACCCCCAAGCCCCTCTCGCGGAAGGAGGGGCTTTAGTGACAGTTGCACATGCCCCAGCTCTGGACGCAGGAAGCCACGAGCAAGGCAGAAAAAGGGCAAAGGAGAGTTTATTGTGGCGTCAGGCACCAAACTTGGCCCTTGGGATGAAAAAGTCGTGGTCCTTGTCCTCAGGAGCTCCTGGTGCGGTGGGAGAGATGGGCAGAAGGAAGGGCATGGTTACGAGTACAAGAGAAAAACCAGACGGAATGCGGAGGGGAAGCCTGAATCTTAAAACCTGACAGAGAAAATGCCTTTTGACCTCACTTTGATTTGGTGCTAGAGGCCACAGTCCTTTATCACCTGCTTCACATCCTTTCAAAAGTATTTCTCAAGCATCCCCTTTTATCCATCACCAGCTATGTTCCCAGCCCCAATCTAGTGCTCAGAGGGTTCTTAGAGAAAGAGAGGACACATCCCTGCCTTCAAAATGTTGACAGGCTTAGGCACATGTGAAGCAATGAGAGAACGATTTGAGTAGGTAGTCAATACATGTTAGCCAGTCCATGTGCAGTGAACAAATCAATTGGTTATAATCCTAAGACAAAATGTCTAGTGGCAAAAAAAAAAAAAAAAAAAAGGCATCAGGGTGATGAGTAATTAGTGTGGAGGGGAGATCAAGGAAGGCTTCACGAAGGAGGCAGGGCTCGAGCTAGTCGGGGTTTCGATGGGCAGAGAGACAGAGAAAACAAGCCAAGGTAGGGATTATTGGTCAACAGTCAGCTGCTGGGGCGCCTGGGTGGCTCAGTCAGTTAAGCATCTGCCTCTTGATTTCGGCTCAGTTCATGATCTCATGGTTCGTGAGCAGCTCGGAGCCTGCTTGGGATTCTCCCTCTTCCCCTCTCTCTACCCCTCTCCCACTCATGCACTCACACAAGTGCTCGCTCTCTCTCTCTCTCTCTCAAAATAAATAAACATTTTTTTAAAAGTAGGCAGCTGCTGTGTTGAGAACAAGAAATCTGAAATGCAGGAACATATTCACACTGAGGACTCCTGGACACGAGCTTTTTTATATGACCTCAGAGACCATCTTCTACCGAGCTCAGAATTCTGCACGGAACTTAGACTATCCCTCGCGAACCCCCAGGCCAGCCGCACCCACATCACCTGGAAATTTGTGAGAAGTGAAAAAAACCTCAGGCCTCATTTCCACTGAATCCGAAACTCTGGGGGCGGCTCAGCCATGCAGCCCCCCAGGTGATTCTCAAAGCATGCCGGCTTGAAAACCAGCAGACGACATCAGGGCTTCTAGACCCTGGCTGTTCGTCAGATTCGCCTGGGGGAGCTTTGAATCCCGACGAAGATGCCCAGGCCCCACTCGCAGAGGTTCTGATTAATGGATCCTGCCCTGGCATTCGTATCTTTTAAAACTCCCCAGACGATTCCGGTGTGCAGGCAGGGCTGAGAAGCCGTGGACTAGATGGTATCCGAGTCCTTTCTGACTTATTATCTAGAGCTGGGCTCTGACGGTCTGAGCCCGGATTCCTGGCTCCCCCAAATCACGGGGTGAATTTGCACACAAGCAGGGGATATGTTTGGGGGAAGGAAGACCTTCCCGAGATCCTAAACTCTTGCATCTCTTGAGGACCAGCTTTTTGATAGTTTATATGATTGTTTTACCGTTCTTCCTTACGTGCCTGAGGCAGAAACACTGTGAACAGGTGTTGACTCTCTTACCCCAAACACCAATAAGGGTGTGGCAGCACACGCACACCCATCAGTGCTATAAATATCTGTAGACACACGCAGAAATAACCACACTGGGATATTCAGAATCGCTCCTACTGGCGCATATGCACATGCAAATAAACCCACCATCAGAAATCCCAGACGTGGTCCACTCAAACCACTTGGGAAAGTATTTCTCTCGGGGAAAGCCGGGCTGTTTGAACAGAGAAGCACCTCTACCTTCTCTGAAGCCTGGTCTGGTTCAGAGTCACAACCGGGGGCAGGGAGGGGGCCGGGAAATAACTTCTGTAAAGCGACCTGCTCTAGTCCCGTAGGGGACCGCTGAGTACAGATGCTGAGGATGCATTATTTCTCTCGTAGATTCGAGCCGATGGTCCCCCCCATGGAGGGGTCCAGTATGAGATGGTCTCTGTGCTCAAAGACGGGAGCCCCATCCTCCGGGACATGGCCTTCTCCATTGACCAGCGTTACCTGTACATCATGTCTGAGAGACAGGTAAGTGCTGACACCCAGCCCTTCTTTCCAGAGCCCAGGAGCGACTGATAACCTGTGGCCTGACCTTTGTTCAAAAGCTGTTTCATCTAACCAGAGAGCCCTCTGTCTGGGCTTGCTGCTCAGGGGTCCTGGGAGAGGCAGTCCTTGGAGAGGCTTTTGCGGGGAGCCAGAGAGAAGCAGCTGGGGCCAGCCACTTCCCGGAGGCTTCTCTCTAGGCCACAGCCCCTGTCTCGGTGCGTGATGAACAGCCCCGCAAGAACCGGCCAGACTGCTTGGAGCAGCTTGGTGTGATTAAGCAGTAGATTTACAGCTCCCGGGCCCACAGAGTCTGCTGCTCAAGGGAGCCAAAGAAGTGTAAATAATCCAGGCCTCCTGGCTGGGCCTGATCCTGGGAGAGACAGACCCAAGATAGGGCCCCAGAAGGAGATAAAAATCTTGGCCTGAGTCACAGACTGATGCCAGTAGAAGCTGGCCAGCTCTGGGAAGCCGAAGTCTGCCTGAGAAATAGACTTCCATCCTCTGTGGGCTAACGATCGAGTAGGTTCCCCACCTTCTCCGATGGAGCATTATTCCCCCCGGATTGTATTTGCTCTGAGTACGTGTGGGCAGAGAGAAGGTAAATTCAGGAGAGCCATGGTGATGGGCGAGGGACACAGGGTAGAAGGTGGATTTGGGATTCCCAAATCAATGCAGACGCAGGAAGCAACGCAAAACTCTTGGGAAAGGCTGGTTACTTCCATTCGTTCAGGCAGTGGGTGTACAGGTATTCAGCAGGAGCAGTGGTCTTGGCATTGACCTGAACACGACAAGTAAGATAAAGGCCGAAGAGCAGAAAAAGTGTTGTGCACCTGCCTTGGCTGACGCCCCTGATTTAGGCAAGAAAAAGATGCTGGGCTGGAGGACCAGTGAGCTTTCACAAGGTGCCTTCCAGCTCTTGAGGGGTTGTCATTCCCAAAATACTCGGCCAAGCTTCCAGGGGTCCTTGAGGAGCACCCCCTCTCCCAGCGTTGTCTTTTCCTCCTTTCTGTTCGAAGGTAGGAATTCTGAATCCGGGGGTGAGGGAGGAGTGGAGGGAGGAAGGAAGAGACAAAATGGGCACACGGACAGTGTAAGGGAAGCAGTGATGCAGCTCTAACTCGAAAATTGCTTCTTGGGAATAAATGCCGCAAATCATATGCAGATTGCATGCATTGCATCCAGGTCCTCCTGAACCCACCTGTCTTTTCACCTCCTTTCATGTGGCCCCTGCAGCTGAGGCATAAACAGGTGCAGATGGGAACTTGGTGGAGATAGAGGAGGCTTTGCCTAACCTAGAGTGGTAGAGTGGTCTTGGAAATAAACGCCGATGTCTCGTTCTACTAAAACAGTCCGCGAGCCCTAACAAAACCCGTTACTGGGGACATATCGGTTGGGAACAGTGTGCTGGGAAAACCTCAAAATGAATGGGCCTCGGCTGCTGCCCTCACATTGCTTACAGTCTGACAAGGGACGGGGGAGAAAAAGGGAAGGAGACACGTAGCCGGTTATCTAGAACATCCCATTGAAGTCTACAAATGTTCTGCCTTTTCTTCCTGTTCTTTACTTGTAGATACAAGGTTGTTTCTTAAGCAAAAACAGTAGGTGCCCCCCGTGCAAATTCAAACAATATATACCGAAAAGAAAATAGCAACGAGTTCCCAAATGGGACTGCCCAGTTTGTAACACCATGTTAACACTTGATGAACACCATTCTGGACACTTTGGCAGGAAAATAATCAGAGGGACAGATGGATCGATCAGTGGCAGTATAGATAGGTGGATAAAGTGATGGTCGGAGGGATCAAATAGACCCATGATAGATGTGGTATTTGCAGAAGGCATTGTGTATGGCTAAGGACCAGGCGGGTAGCTCTGGGTAGAAGCTCCTTCCTGGGTCCCTACGGCAGTGCAGTGGAAAAGCATAGAGAGCGCGTAGAAGGAGCCAATGCCACCTTACTGGAACGAAGAAGATGCCAAGGCTCGTATTTTGGCTGCATATCTGTTTCTCAAATGGGATGCTTTCTGAAATTGCATTCAAAATGTGGTCAGAGGAGAGGGCATGAGCCAGAGCCGGAGGCTGGTGAGTAACCTTCAGGGGCTATGGTGTCCTCCTGAGATCTTATCCTGTGTCACCTCCAAAAGCATCAGCACTGGCTCAGCTAAGTGTCCACATGGCTTATTTATAAATATCCTCTCCTTCGTCCTCATCTTCGGCCACAGCCGCCCAGTTCTTGCTACACCCTCACCAAACAGAGGGGTTCCGTGGTAGCCAGTCACACCGAGCGGATACAGGAAGAGTTTGGGTTCGAAGCCATGGGGCTGTCTCCAGTCCGGTGAGATATTAGTCCGGAGAGCTCCCTATGCCAGGCGGAGCTGTGATCAGTGGGCAGAGTCTAAGGGGGATTTGTGGTAGCACTCTGAGACCTGTCACCCTGAGAGCTGTAAACCGTGTAGAAGTAGGTAGCTAGGTGATTTCACCTGGGGCTGGGTCCAGGGATGAGGTCCGAGAACAGCTCAGGGGGCCCATCTGTCTGAGGCCGAGCAACTATGAGTACAGAATATTCAGAGACAGCTCGGACGTCTTTTTTTTTTTTTTTTTTTTTTTTGTAAGGTTATTTATTTATTTATTTTGAGAGAGCACGGGGGAAGGGCAGAGAGAACAAGAGACAGAAGCCCAAGCGGGCTCTACGCGGGGTTTGAACTCATGAACCGCGAGATCGTGACCTGAGCGGCGATCAGGAGTCGGACACTTAACCGACTAAGCCACCCACGTGCCCCTCAGATGTCATTTAAGAAGCAGTTTAATGGCCGCGCCTGGGTGGCTCAGTGAGTTAAGCGTCCAACTCTTGGTTTTGGCTCAGCTCATGATCTCACAACTTTGTGGGTTCGAGCCCCGCATCGGGCTCTGTGCTGACAGTGCGGAAGCTGCTTGGAATTCTCTCTCTTTCCCTCTCTTTCTGCCCCTCCTCCCACTTGTGCTATCTCTGTCTCTCTCAAAATAAATAAATAAATTAAAAAAATAATAATTTAATGTGAGGCAAGAGAACAGTCAATAATGATGAAGTCGGATGGCGTGGGTTCTAGCCCAGCGGTTGCTGTATCTGGAGGCGTGACCCCCTCGCACGTCTGGTTCCCCCCCCCATGAAATGGAGGAGTCGAACGAGATCACAGGGTTGTCTCTGCAGTCCGAAACTCTGATTTGGATCCCGTCTCCATATTTCATAGCCACGTGGCCTTACACCGGTCACTTCACCTCAGTGTGCCCCACAAGAGTCGACATGAGTCTCAATAGACACTCCGCTCAGCAGAGGGGAGTTTCCTTCCCGCTGCCTCGCGTGCAATGACCCCTTGTCATTGACTTTCTATATGGCCCCTTCCAGCTCTCAGGCCCTTATGATTCCGGCTCTGGAGGGTGGTGACTGTGAGTGATGATTAAGAGGAAGTGAGGTGGCCGTGTGGCACCACCGGTGGTCCCCAGGCGGAGCCAACAAGCCTGTGTTCCGGTCCTGACCCACCTCTAAAGAGCTGGTGGCCTAGACTCTTAAGTTCCTAGGGATTCCGATTGCTCCCCTTCAAAGACGCAATTAATAAATCTAATCCAGAGCCCCTTTCATGTTAAAGAGGCTTGTCTGAGGTCTTGGGATGGAGACTCTTCAACACCTCTAGAAGGCGACACCAAAATGACAGTAGAGAGACAGGCCTGAGGTTAGACCAAATGAAAAAGCTTTTGGAACCAGAGTTTTATGAGGCTGTGGGTGCCCATGTGAACGCCTTCCCCAAAAGGTGAACGCTGCGGAGAGGCTAGAAATGCTGGCTGGCTATGGAGAAGTGTATTCCTGTTTCGAGGCCGTGATTTAAGACTTCGGCATTCCCTAAAAGTCCGAAGACCTTTATAAGACATCGTGGGACGGGGGCTTCCCGTCACCTTGTAATAAACCTCTGAGCAACCTGCTGTCATCCGCGCTTTCCCCTCGTCCCCACCTCTTGTCTCTCTGTCCCCCTCCTGTTCCCCCAAAACACGGCACCTGTTGTATCTTCGGCACCACATTGGTGGAGAACCAAGTGTCTGGTCTCAAGTTCTGCTAAGGGAGGTTTACATCTCCCTACAGAGCGAGAACAATCCAGTCCAGCTCATTCTTTCTCCCTCCCTCCCCCTCTCTCGGTTAATTACACCTAATTAAGAACTAGGACTAGTAAGAAGTGTTGGGTCCTGGTGCCACCGCCTAACAAGCCGATGTTAATGTACTGTTAATAGATCTAGGGCCGGCCAGTCCCAGGGGAGCATTTGGGAACTGATTCCCCAATCCTGCTAATTGCCCGGGGGCCCCGCGGACAGGATGCCTGGCTCTTCCCTAGAAAGTCCGCCCCTGCTTCCTCACCAGCAAATCGACAGATGCTATGGGTGTGAATACAAGTTCTCCCATATCCTCAGTGTCTAATGGAAGTCAGACAGCAGGTCCAGGGAAAATCAGGCTGCGAGCCAAGTGCAAAACTGAGCGAGAAGATGAAAAGAAACTTGATAGCCCCCGTTTCCACCCAACTTGTCAGGTTGGCCACTCCCCGATAAAGAATATAACTCTGTACTCAACGTGGATGGGAAGGAGTATGGGGATGGAAGCAATTATTCTATTTTATACTTTAATTAGTTTGAATTAGCAGAGGGAATAGAGGCATAAAATGATCCAGCGAAGGGTGAAATAGAAAAAGGGAGTCACAGTGGAGAATGGCTCCGTGCAGGCTGGAAAGGGCCTTGGGAACAGCAGAAAGGCTGGTGACGGGGGCGTGCACGTGTGTTTGGGGGGCGGGTGGGGGCTTGGGATGCCGCTCTCTATTTCGAGGCCTGGAAAGGCAAGATAGCATAATGGTTAAGAGCTGGAGCATGAGAGTCAGACGGAGCTCCATTTAACCCATAGCCATGTGCTAGACGTCCAGCTTTGAGAAAGTTAGCGCACGTCACTAAACCTCAGTTTCTTCGTCTGTATAACGGGCCTAATAACGGTAACTGTTGCGTCTGACACCCAGTGGTTTCAGCGTGAGGTGTGATTGTTATCATCATTGCTGCCATCGGTCGTGTCAGAAGTTCTTTTGCACCCCAGAGAAGGCTAGAAGCCTCTCCACTTAAATTATGGCTGGGACAGAGTTCCCGAGTGTTTGACCCCAACCTGTCATTCCTGCTGCTCCTTCCCAAGGGACGCTTCCAAAGCCTCTGGCCTGGCCGAATGACAGCATCAGGCTAAGTTGCTCATAATCTGCTATTTATTTTAAAAATCCAGGAATGTGCCCAGCAGACTAAACAGTCCCGCTGCCCTTGATACAGGCTGAGGCAGCCCTGGGCCCATATGTGAGGCCCAGGAGGCCAGTATTGCAGGCATCTGTGGAGAGAAGGGGGGTCAGGCCCCAGGCCCTCAGGGTCTTGTCTGGCTGCATGTGTGGACACGTAGCCAGAAAGGGGCTACCCATGGGGCTTTTCATTTCTGGCCTTTCCAGGTAAGGAAACCAGGTCCCAAAAGATAGGGCTGCTGTTCTCCAAGGAGCGGGCACTCGGATCCCAGTTTTGAGGGCAAAAATGCCCTCAACGTTTGTCTATAGTTGGCATACCATTCTGGTCACTTACTGCTACATAATAAACTGTGTCAAAATTCTGGGGCATAAAACAACCATTTTGTTATGTTCTCAAACTATGTAAGTCAAGGTTCCAGCCATGGTGCACTGAAGAGGGCTTTTCTTTGCTTTACAACACAAATGACTTGGGGCGCTTAGAATTCTAAGGACTAGAATCATCTAGAAGCTTCTGTCTGTCTGGGAACTAGAAGACCGGGCCCAGCTGAGGCTAGTGCCCCAGAGTGCCTAGTGATCAGAGTGCCTAGGAGAAGGCCTCCCCGTGTGACACGGGCTCGCCCACAGCACGGTGGCCGCAGGAGAGCCGGACTTCTGGAACATGGCAGATCCTGGCAAACATGGCAGCTGAGGGCTCGAGGAGTGACGATTCCCACAAATGAGGTAGAACTATTGCCTTTTAATGACATCGCCTCAGAAGTCACAAGGTTGTCTCTTCTGCCTGCCTCTTTACCTCTCCACGGCCAGTCACCTCGGGTGATTCTGATTCGGGATGCCCACGAGCACACCTGGAGAGACAAGGCTCAGGGAAGATAAATACGTGGTTTCCTGACCCTTCAGGATCATGGAAGCGCAGAACCTCCGAGCTGGGAAGGACCTCGGGGCTCACCCATCATGACCCCACATGAGAACTCGGAGGCCCAGAAGGCACCTGAGCAGGGTACCTGCCCCTTCAGTGTCAGAGTCATCGAAACTGGCTTGATTTCCCAAAACTCACGGGGAAGTTCCGGTAGCTTTTAAGCCTACAACTGATTTGGTAAAAGTTGCATAAGTCCTAAACGAAGCCCACATCCAGTGTGGGCTCTGACAGTGCATCCGGGAAGCCTTTGAGGGAATCCATGAGGAACAGGATCACATTGCCAGGAAGTTGCCCAGACAGTGGCACACAATTTTATTTATTTATTTTCTTTTTTATTTAAAAAATTTTTTTTAACGTTTATATATTTTTGAAAGAGAGAGAGAGAGAGAGAGAGTCAGAGTGCACGTGGGGGAGGAGCGAAGAGAGAGGGAGACACAGAACTCGAGGTAGGCTCCAGGCTCTGAGCTGTCAGCACAGAGCCCGATGTGGGGCTCGAACTCACGGACCGTGAGACAGTGACCTGAGCCGAAGTCAGACGCTTAACTGACTGAGCTATATAGGTGCCCCACGTCTTTCTTTCTTTCTTTTTTTTTTAATTTAAATCCAAGTTAGTTACCATACAGTGCAATAACGATTTCAGGAATAGAATCTAGTGACTCATCACCCACACACAACACCCAGTGTTCATCCCAACAGGTGTCCCCTCCCACAATGCCTATCTCCCATTCAGCCCATCCCCCACCCAGCACCCCACCAGCAATCACCAGTCTGTTCTCTGTATTCAGGAGTCTTTGATGGTTTGTCTCCCCCTGTGTCTTCCTCTTCCATCTGCTTCCCTTCCCCTCTGTTCATCCATCCTGTTTCCCAACCTCCGCAAAGTGAGTGAAATCGTATGATAATCTGTCTTTCTCTGACTTACTTCGCTTAGCCTAACACACTCCAGTTCTATCCACGTAGTTGCAAATGGTAAGATTTCATTCCTTTTGAGCACTGAATAATATTCCATTGAATATATATACCACATCTTCTTTATCCATTCATCAGTCGACGGACATTTGGGCTCTCTCCATTCTTTGGCTATTGTCGGTAGCGCTGCTATAAACACTGGGGTGCATATGCCCCTTCAAATCAGTATTTTTGTATCCTTTGGATACATACCTAGTAGGTGGCACACAATTTTAAAGGGTTCCCCCTCGCAATGTCTCTGTGGCAATATTGCATCAGCCCACTGAGAAGGCGGGCCTCCGAGGTGCCCCACTTTTGCTATGCAGGGCAGTGGTGATTTACCCGGTGGATACATGCAGGAAACTGACTTTTTAACTACTGCCCTCCGTAAGTAAATTAAGAGACTTGGAACGAGAAAAACTTTTGCCTGGAGTTCATAGAAACAAAACTCATGGGGTGCCTGGGTGGCTCCGTGGGTTGGGGTCCAGCTCTTGGTTTCGGCTCAGGTCATGATCTGAGTTCGGATCAGTTCATGGGTTCGAGCCCTGTGTCAGGTTCTGTGCTGACCGTGCTGAACCTGCTTGGGATTCTCTCTCTCTCTCCCTCTCTCTCTCTCTGCCCCTCCCTTGCCTGTGCACCCTCCCTCTCTCAAAATAAAGAAGTAAACTTAAAAAAAGAAAAAGAAAGAAAAGTCATCTGGAAGGATTGTGAGGCCATCCTTCTCTGAGTGTCTCACGGGCAGGAGGGACCCCTTCCCAGGCCCTCAGTCCCCTGCCTTGGTTGAAGATGTGCTGGGTGGGGAAGACAGGTGGGAAGACAGACCAGACCCTCTAGCGCGCCATCCGGGAGTATATAGCTAGCTTCGCCCGAGAGCTCATTTTGGTTTCCTTGGTTTGGGGGAGGGCTTATCTACTGCAAACCTGGACCTAGCCCCCAAAATGAGCATTTTCAAAGGGCCTATTGTGACTCAGAAGCAATAGTAAGTCTCCTACCTGTGGCTGAAGCCACTGAGCTGCCAAACCCCTAAGGCAGCTAAAGACTTGAGGAAGGCAAAGGAAGAAAAAAAAAAAAAATGTGGGGAACCACACTTCCAGATGTTCCCTGCTCATTTATTTTGACATCTCAGACTATTATTTTGATTGTGCACATTTGTTTAGTCCAGGCGATAAGGCTTCCCAGGGCGCGGGCAGAGCGTGCCAAGGTGTATTTGTACAAGGCGCTCTGGGTCTCAGTGACGGGAGCCCTCCCTCTGCCGGGGCGGGAGGCCTGGGCCCAGCCGTGGGGGAGGAGAGGATGTGAGGAGGCCCCGGGCTGCAGCAAGGCCTGAGGGGCTTCGGGGAGAATTACAGAGTTTGCGGATTAGGAAAGTGAGGATAAGCGAATTTCGGCTGCACTTTTGTTTTCAAATGTGTCACTTTCAATCCAAGCCTTTGATGCACATGTGTTTCTGGTTAAGGGCCTGGGACCCCAGTGTGGCCCAGGAGCTAAGCTGCTCATATCAGTGCCTTTCCCCAAGCGGGAGGGGGTGCGGGGAAGGGTGACCACCCCAAGCCTGGGTTTTGATTTTCTTTCTTTCTTCCCCCCTCCCCACATCCCCCATTTCAAAAGTCAGGGAACAAAGAGGCTGACACAGACCTGATTCCCTGGCTATTAATATTCTCACTGGAGCATTTTTCTAATAAATATTTTCACATGAGAGAAAAGAAATGCAAACCCACCCTATTAATCAGACGCTTGGCTTGTTGTATTTAAGAGAGAAAACTCCAGCCTCTTATTTTAAAATCCTTTGGTTTGGAAAGAAATGATTGAACACAATGCCCAGGCTGGAAGGACTGGTGCCAAAAAAACTCATTTCTCTAAATGGGCAGGGGGGCTGGAGACTTGCTCTAATCCTTGGCGAGGGACTCGATTTCTCTTTCTAGGCAGGTCATGTGAACACTGACGCTCTGACTGCCCAGAATGATGTTTCTGTGACTGAGGGATGGGAAATCATAGTGTCTCCACACCAGCAGGAAACCCACTCCCTTTTTTCCAGAGGTGAAGAAACTGATGCCCCGAGAGGGGAGTCACTTGCCGACGTCTTCCCCTGACTTACCAGGAGAAGCAGAATATTAACCTGGTCCAGCCCGGCATTCTTTCCCCAACTTGTGAACAGCCTCGCTCCGCACAGGCAAGAAAGGAAACTGGTTGTCTTTAAACACTTGCAGTTAAAAAAAAAAAAAAAAAAATTAAAAACAACCTGGGCCCAAGAGAGTCACTGAAGATGTTCCCAAGGGTCAAATTAAAATAGGGAAAGATTTGCATATCATTTGCATACACGGACTCATTCACTCACCAGACCGTTAAGTGTCTACAATGTATAATGCATAGAGCTGTCCACTGACAAGTCATTTGCATATGCAGATCTAGGCAGGGCAGTCTCTCTAAGTAATATTCCAGCAAAATGTTATAAACCTGGCTGTCTGCACATAGGTACCTTCTTGACTTCTTTCTGCTCTTTCCAATGTTTAGCAGCAGCACCGTTGAGTGTGCTTTTGTGTAGCAATAAATAAAATCGAATCCCTGCCCTCAGGGAGGTCTCATTCTGGTGGGGAAGAGTGATGGATAGGTAAATTACAATATAAAGTGAACAGTGCCGTCGCAGAGACCTACCGTGTGCTCCATGACCCAAGTAAGTCACACCGACCAGGGAGAGACCTGTCCTCGTCCTTCCATTCTTGGGGTCACTCAGACGGAGGACTCCTTCTCTCTCTGACACAGCAATTCGGAGCTTATCTAGTGAGGGGCTCAGAGATTATCTAGTGAGGAGCAGCCTTTTATTTTATGCGTGAGGACAGGAGACCTGAGGGGGAAGCAGCTCTGGAGAGGGGAAGGTCTGCCAAACCAGGATGTGAGGAAGCAGATGGTGACTGTGATGGGCAGTTTCCTGACCCCGTGAAGAGTGTGGGCTCTAAACTCTGCCTGCCTGCCTACATTCAAATCCTGGCTCTGCTACTTACTGCTGTGTGACCTCGGACAAGTTGCTTTACCTCTCGGTGCTTCAGTTTCCTCATCTGGAAAATGGGCACAATTACAGCATCTGCCTGAGGATTAAATCAAATGAATGAATACCTAAAAAGCATATGAAAAGTATCTGGCGCATGTTACGTGCTTAATAAATGTTGGTAGTCGTAACTGTAGTTTTCTGGTTGTGCCCCATGCATAATCACCAGGCCAAGCCCTGCAGATCACGCTCCGCACATAGCCGCACCTAAAAAAGAGACTTAACCACCTCGCCCTGCCTCTCAGCTCTACTTTATTTAAGATGTGTTGAAATCTAGCTAACATTTAGGTTCGGTTTTTCTTATGTTAGTTTACAAACACGTCCTCGGCTAATCCAACAATGCCATGGGAGAAGTAGTATTGTCCTTGCCTCTTTTGGAGACAGGAAGACTGAAATTCAGTCTGGCTAAGGAATTTGCCCAGAGCCACCAAGCTGGGAAACGGGCAGAGTTTGCACTCCACCCAGCCTTCGGAAGCCAAATCCACACTTCCGGCTTCTCGAGACAGCGCCCCCTGGCTGCCGCGTGTTCGCAGAGGGCACCTCCCTTCTTGCCCTCTCTCCACCTGGCTCCGAATTTAGGAAAGGGCTCAGCAGCGGCTTTCAGGGCTCCAGGAGACCAGCACAGACTCACAGGTCCTAGTTTGACACCCCCAAGGAGACTGGAGCAGTGCTCTGTTTTGTTTAAAAAATTTTTTAAATGTTTATTTATTATTGAGAGACAGAGAATGACAGAGCATGAGCAGGGGAGGGGCAGAGAGAGAGAGAGAGAGAGAGAGAGAGAGAGAGACACAGAATCTGAAGCAGGCTCCAGGCTCTGAGCTGTCAGCACAGAGCCCGACGCGGGGCTCAAACCCACAAACTGGGAGATCATGACCTGAGCTGAAGTCGGACACCCAACCGACTGAGCCACCCAGGTGCCTCGCCACCACCACTGTTTTGTTTAAAACAAAAAAACAATAAAGGAAAGCGAGCACTCCCCTGGGCCTTAGGTGCACAGTCGCAGGAGGGGCTCCGGTGGTCAGAGTGGATGGAGGAAAGGAAACTACCACTGCTGCCGTTTAGCCTGTGCAGTGGGCCAGGTGCTTCCCAAGCAGCCTCTCGACTCCTTACGACAAGCTTGAGAGGTATTATCTCCCCTACTTGACGCGCAAGCAAGGCTCAGCAAGGTGAAGTGACCTGAGCGAGGGCCTCATAACACTCTCAGGAGGCAGGGCTGGGGTGGAGACGCAGGTCTGTGTGCCCTCACCCGACCATCCTGGAGGCCGAGCAGGTGACGTCATGACTCCCCTGCACCCTCTCTACCCCCCATCCACAGCTGGCCCGTCTCTGCAAGGAGGGCAGGAACGGGACACAGGAGGCCCCGATTCAGCCTCTCTGTGCAACTCCTGTGTGAACCAGGCAAACAGGAACGGCTGCAGTCACTGCCCTAAACGGGGGTTGGAGGGCTCTAGAAAGCCTTCTGCGCTTGCCACCTCCAGATCTCTCCGGCCCCGCTGTGACTGACACCCCAGAACTCTGCAGTCTGCTCCTTAGCTCCTCCACGGAGCTCTCCCTCATGCTCCCCGTGTTGAGTTTCTGTAATTGAATGTGTTTTATTTAGACCATAACATTTAGTGCCACTTTGGATTTCCAATTAGGCTTCAATCAAACGCCGAGGGTCTGATTCGTTTTGTTGTTTTGATCAACACAAAAGATGGCAACATCAGAGGAGGCGTCGTGAAAAGTTATTTCCATCCGCCGATGACTAGGACAGTTGCTTGTGATGTGAAGATACAGCTTCGGAGATGCCAAGAGTTGTCCCAGGCGTGGAGGAGGGGGGGGGGCGGGGGGAGGGAGGACAGGGGAAGGCGGCGAACCCTACAAGGACCGTGGTTTGAAGTTCTGGGGTGCACCCCCCATTCTCCACGCCACCCCCCGGCAAGAGAGGGTAGGAGGTGGGTGCTGGGCATTGAGGCCACTTGATGAAGCTCCTTCCTCTGCAGGCCAGGGTCCTGGGTGCCCAGGCGGGAAGGGGAAGGAGCCGGTTCCTCGTACAGAGGGCTTGGGCCTCTTACCCGGGAGAGGTTCCATGAACACAGGGCTCCCATGAGACCGGAAGCTGACCACGAGTTGCTTTCTCCAGACAATGGCCCCTGCATTCCTCAGCCGGAAGTGAGCAGCTGTGCAGGCTTATGGAAACCCCGGGGGTGGGGGGGGGCTTTCCTCAACCCCCCGGGGGTTCTGGCCAACCAGTCACACACGCTGCCTGTCAGACCGCTGTTCTCTCAGGGGCTGGTCCTAGGGACGAAGTTGAGAATCCAGTGGTGAGCTGCTAAGGAGGTGGTGGGGGAAGGGTGACAGGGGTGACAGGAGAATGACAGGGGAGTGGTAAGCTAGGATTCTGCCTTCCGTCACTCCCTGGAGCCTCACCGCTCGCTGGAGTCTTGAGTTAAGGCCACGTGGAGCCTCAGTTTCCCCATCGATAAGATTTATTTGAACGTCCCCCGCAGCCACGACATTTCGCACATCCTTTTGACCGCACGCCTGTGTGGGACAGAGGCTGGCCCGGGTCTGGGAGTGCGCGTGCGTGTGAGAACAGCGTTCGTGGAGGATGAGGCCCACAAGAGCAAGCATTCCTGGGTGTTCTTTGAGTGTGCAAGGACATCCGCCCCAGCACGGCGCTTTCCGACGCCAGGCCAGGGCTGTGCTCACTGAGGGGAAAGCCAGTCTGTGTTCCAACGCCTCGGGCTTGCCCTCTGAGCCTTCTGGACCCCGTCCGGCTCAGGGACCCAACGTCAGTCACAGTCCCCGCCTCGTGGCTTGCGTGCCCCACAGTTAAATGCCCCGGGGCCTTTGCCTCTCTGCACGGAGCGACCTGTCTCACTCCCCCTCCTGGTTATTCCCACCCCCCCCCCCCCTTCTGCAGACAGCCTGGGGTTTGAAATTTGCACCAGGTGGAGGGAGAACTGCCTGTGTCATCAGCTGTTGGTGGCTCAGCAAACAGTCTGGGTTCAGCCTCTGTCCCTCAAGTAATGTATAATGAGTGGAGGGAGATGGGCAGAGATGAGAGTCGGGCGGAAGGAAGATTGGAAAGAGAAAAATGAACGGAGCTGAGAACAATGTCTTCGTTAACCACTCAGCTTCCGGGCGATCTATCAAACAACCCTTGAGGGCCTATTGTGAGCACAGAGCCCTTCCTGACAAAATCACACATACACCAGGAAAAGAGTATTGTGAGACAGTTTGCAGGGCGCTGGGAATGCATGAGGGGGTGCTACCCAACAGAGTCTGTCAGTCAGGGAAGGCTTCCCGGAGGAGGTGTTGCTCTAGGTGAATCATGAAAAGCAGGGGAGCTTTTCCCCAGATTTGGTACTGTTGGAGCAGAAGGCAAGGGTAGAGAGGTACCTGGCCTCGGAGAATATCCACAGCACACAGGCAGTGAGCAGACTGCAGGTGGTCTCAACCCACCTGCCCTTACCAAGACGAAAGGAGCCTCGGCCCAAACAGAAGGTGCTTCAGGCTCCTTCAGCCCCTACCATTGAACCAGAGAACCTGGGAGAAGACGGTCATGCAGCAAGCTTCCGGTGTTTTGCCTTCCCTGGCAGCGCCCCCCTCCCCCCACCCCTCCAGCAGGTCATGGATCTAAGAGGCACAGTCAAGAAAAAGGACGCCAGCACGGGTCACGGTCTCCCACCAAAAGCCCTCTGTAATCACGCCAACCCCCCCCGCCCCCCGCCCCTCGGGACAGCTGCTTCCCTGTACGGTGAGGACACCCCCTGCTCATCTCAGGTTCAGGGAAGAGGAAAAGGGATCTCGTGTGCCCGGTCCCATTCGTTCACTCGGCCATTCCAACCACATCTTTTGGTAGCAGAGACCTTGCCCTCCGGGCTGCTTCTGTGTCCCCAGGAGATATTGCAGTGGTTGGCCCTGGTGGGTGCTCAACAAACACTTGTCACGGGATGGGAAGAGACAGGCAGGGAAGACGGCAGACAGGAAAAGAGAGAAGGTGTGCAAAGGAGACATTATAGGATAGTGTGCAGAGCTCACGTTTGGGGGCAGTTAGGCCCGTGTTCAAATCTGGGCTCTCCCACTCTTTGGTAGGGCCTGGCTTCTTCTCCGTAAGCCTCAGTCTTCTCCTCTGTGAAGTGGGGATAATAACAATACCGGCCTTATAGGGTTGCTGAGCATAAATGATCCCTGCAAAGTGCCTGGGACAGAGCAAGAGCCCAACCCTGGAATCAGCCCCAGCTAAGCCCTCGTCCTTCTCTCTGGTTCACTCGTGAGCTCCCTGGTTCACTGCCACGGAGACCCCCCTAACTAACATGTTGCTCATTTTTCATCCTTAAGTCATCTGCCAGTTGCGTCTATTTCTAGCCTCTGTCTTGTGAGACGAGAATAAGGAAGGGAAACAGATAGCTGCAGAGGCTCATTTGCCAGTTGTCAGCGCCCGCCATCAGCAGAGCTCTCTGTCTGCTTCTCCCTGGGTGCCTGGAAAAATCACTGTGACCTTTTATTTACTGGTTGATCCAGTCAGCGCAGGTCTCTCTGCCTCCCCCCTCCAGCCCACCCTCCACATCCCCACCCTCCGCCAGCCCAGCGCTGGCTTCCTGCCTCCCGCGCCCCATCCCGCTGCAGGGTAGGCACGCTCGGCTGGTCCCTCTGAGCCTCCCTGTCTTCATGATCAGATTCTTAAAAACCTGTGGGCACAGACAAGAGGAAAACCGGAAGTATTGATCTTTTCCGCCCGGTGCTTCCGCCGGGGAGGATTTTTTTTTTTTTTTGCCGTTGAACGTCTTCTGCGGGCTTCCTCTTCATTCCCATTTCACCGAAGAGCCAAACTGAGGTCAGTTTAGGCCAGCAAGTGACCTGCCCGAGGGTGACTCGGTACGTCGCAGCACTGCCTAGAAGAGCGTATGCTTCTCCCAGGCCCTCGCCCAGATTTTGCCCTTTGACCTCTACCACGCATCTCCTCCGCCATCCATTTCCCCGAAACCCCTCCCCCCTTTTCCTTGCACCTCTTCTGACCCTCTGGCCTGTGCTGGCCGGCAGCTATTTCTACTCGTTTCTTCTCCCTCCCTTGGCCCAGCCACGCATTCACCTATGCCCCCCCCACCACCCCCGAGGCAATCGGGCTGCGGTGTGCAGCCCCGGGGACATGGTGGTGGCAGTTGAGGGTGGTGACAGGGAGACCGAGATGGCTAACAAGTGGGTACTTACAAGAAGACAATCCCCAGAGGTTCCCGGAGGCCAAGAGTGAGCCGGGCAGACCCATACTACCCAACCCATGCCTTGATTAGCTGCAGGAGTTAACTGTGTGAACAGTGTGTGTGTGTGTGTGTGTGTGTGTGTGTGTGTGCGCGCGCGCGCGCGCGCACGCGCGCGCATGCGCGCGTGTGGCGCACAAGCACACATATGTGTGTCACACATACTGGCTTCCAGAAAAAAATTACCCAAGGTAGAGTATGGCTTTCTTACCCCATCGCCTTCAGACCGCCTGCCTTGGATGACCCAGAGCCTTCCCTGCCCCTCTCAGACTTGGGTGGCCGTACATCTCTCTCGAATTTGGGGAAAGGAATTTTAAAAGCCTCTTGTGCAAGTCAGCTCCCTGCTTTCCAAGCTCTCTTCTTGGCCCTCGCTGTCAGCATCAATTTTCTGCAGGGAGTGATTTAACCTTCATTTATTCATTAATTCTTTTTTCCCCTTAACTTCATTAGGTAAGATTTATAAAGGTGCTGAATTGGAAAGGTCACCTGTCCCTGGGCCCAGGACACAGTGTGCCTGCATCCCTTCTCATGAGCTTCCTTCCAGGAGCGCTCTGGAGGTGGGGAGGGGAGGGGAGTAGCAGAGGAGAAAGTCAAAGCTGAGCCTAGGGCTCCCCAGGAAGGCAGGGCAGGCACCCGCTGGCTGGTGGGAGGCCCAGGGACATGGGGGAAGGGCGGGCTCTGTTAAGCACATCTGGAATCCCGGCCCCACCTCTCACTGAATTGACCTTTGCCAAATTATCTAATCTAAGCCCTTGGTTTCCTCTTAGATAAATTGTCAATAATGATAGACTCTACGTTATCAGGTGGTGGCAGGGATTAAATTGGCGATATACAGAGAACCCTGAGCACGGTACCTGACGCACAGCAAACATTCAATAAACAGTAGCTTTTTAAAAAGATCTTCAATTGTCCTGGTCGAACCCTGACAGTACTGCGCAGTCGTTAGCTCACTAACCACTAGCGACTGGTGCGCAGGGAGTCTGTCTGATTGCTCCACGACAAGCAGGCCCACGTATCCCGTGATTGATGCCATCTCCAGAACCATAGGCAAAGCCTAAGCTCATAGAGGAGCCAGAAAAAAAGCCAAGCCACCGCCTGGATCGAGATCGCTTCCTGAGGCCCAGCAGATTTCTGCAGGAAGCCAGGCTAAGCTGGCATCCTGCTCTCTGCCGTGGCCCGGCCGCGCTCACTGTCTGGCCCATCCCGCAATGATCCATAGTCGTGGGCCTTTCCCAAGGCCTCTGAGGCCTGCCGGGCTCAGCCTTCAGCCATCTCGTCTCGAGGAGCTGTGTCTCTCATTAACAACCTCCCCAGATGAAGGAGAAACAGACTAGAGGCTAAAGAACCATGCAGGTGTTTTGAACTTATAGAAAGGTAGGAGTGTCCCCTTGCTGCCACCCCCGTGTGTCCTTGTTCCTTATGCCCCCCCCCCCCAAAGAACTCAAATCCATCCCAGTTCGCTGCAGTCAGAATGAATTCAGCTCTCTCTGAGCTTCTTTAACTTTGTGGTAAAAATGATGTGTCTGCTAAACGTCCGTCGTCTCCCCCATTAGGCTCTAGGCTTCTAGGAGACCAGATGCAGGTCACAGGCACCCTGTCCCCTCCCGGCATCGACTCTACAGCCCACACTCAAACGGCGTTTGAGAAGATAATTTTAATAGGAAAGCACGGAGGAAAGCGGGCAGGCGAACCTATTCCGTGGCCCAGGCTGAGAATATTGGGTTTGACTATGATCACAGAGGATTACAAGAATTAATTTTATTTTATCTAATATTCTTAGACTTAGGGCCTCTGGAATTCAGCATGCAAATGTATGCTCCTAGTGCAAATTGGAGCATGCCCAGATTAATGGAGAAAATTCTAGCCGCCTCACTTTTTGCAGAATCCCATTTCCCTCACCTGGGATCACCCGTTTGTTTGCAATGCACTGAGAAGTAGATTGCAATAGAGGAAGGAACGCTGGGTGGACGTGTCTGCCCGGGGTCTCTTTGGTGCTAGACAGGACGAAGACCGATGCTAAGCTCGGGACGGCACCCCTCCAAGGAACGTGGGGTCCTCTGAACAGGACCCACGGGAGAGCTAAACTGCTGATCTGGTCCCAGGGCGGTCCTCCTTGGTATGCAGATCACTTCACATGTATGACATTAGTTTGTTCTGTCCTCACGCTCCCGGATTTAATGAGATTCTTTGGGCATTGTTAATAAACAATGCCTGACCTTTCTAGAGTGGCAACATTGTGTCGTTTTATTTCATGAACTAGGGCCCCATACAACAGGCCATTTGGTATAGTTATTGTTCCATTTTCAAATGAATTTAGTTCTAAAAATGAGTTCTGCGACTCTCACAGTACCCATTGAGATCACCGGACATCTCGATCACTTTTTGAACAGCCCCGATAGGAAGTGACCAGCAATCATACCTGAACTTCGAGGGCATTCCTCATTATGTGAGTCCTTCCCTGATTCTCCAGCTGTGGCTGCCACCACGCCTCCATGCCTGGCATCTAAAGACACTGTATGGGGCACCTGGGTGGCTCAGTCGGTTAAGCGTCCGACTCTCGATTTCCGCTCAGGTTATGATCTCACAGCTCGGGAGTCTGAGCCCCGCGTCGGGCTCTGCGCTAACAGTACGAAGTCTGCTTGGGATTCTCTGTCTTTCTCTCTCTCTGCTTCTCCCCCCACTTGCTCAGGTCCGCTCTCTCTCAACATAAATACATAAACTAAAAAAAAAATAAAAATACAACGAAGACACGGGAGCTTGTAGCACTGTCTGGGCCTGCCTGTGGACGATTTCCTGTCCCTGCGATTCAAGCTAGATCAGTACTGGAATTTGTAGGAAGGAAAGCCTCTGTCGTTGGGCGTGCCTAAAGCCTAAGTATCAGTCAGTGGTGCGTCAGCTTCCATCTTGCGTGAAGTTCAGTTTCTTTACCTGTGGCCCTAGACTAACATCTAGTGGCTGTGGGGTAATGGTGATACGCACCAGCAAGGAGAGTGAAGCCAGCCACACACGCAGTTTAGTCTTTAAATACTCTCTGTCTCTAGGGGCAGCCAGATGGAATAGGGACGGCCCTGTCATTCCTGAAACTCTCAGAATGGCTGCCCTCGGGGACACCGCTCCCTTCAGTGACAGAACAAAGGTGATTGACATCTCCTGAGTCCAGTGACTAGCCTCGTCCTTTTCACTCCAGCTTACAAGCCCCTCCTACCTCAGGGACTGCCATCGGCCCACGGGTGTCGCTTTCCTGCATCCTAAGGCTACAGTCTTAACATATAAAATTACTTTAAACACAAACAATGACAGATAACCATTAGAGGAGAGTCATCCTGTTACATTGTAAAAATAGAGTTGGGAATTGTCACTTTTAAGAGATAAGAGAGAGACATATGGGCAGAATACCAAGAGACTCTCATTTGCCTCTTAACATTAAATCTAAATCATAAAACCATAGACAAGAGACTCTTACAATTGGAGCTTACTTTGTTTTCCTTTGTTCGTGAGAAGCATATGGAGGGTACAAAAGGCACACATTCGAAAAACGTTATCATTTCCCTACGCTTTGGTTTCCCCAATGGTAAAAACGAAGGTTCCAATCGACTGACCTCTAAGTCTATAACTAACTTAGTGACTAACCTTGATTCAGTGAGATTTCTCAGGGTGAACAGTTGGCCAGTTTCCATTATAACACTTGCTTGTGTGTGGGTATATTAAGCTGTCTTCCTTCACCTTTTTGGCTTTGAATGAAGAAATTTAAGGGGCTCCTGGGGCGCCTGGGTGGCTCAGTTGGTTAAGCTTCCGACTTTGGCTCAGGTCATGATCTCACGGTCCGTGGGTTCGAGCCCCGCATAGGGCTCTGGGCTGACAGCTCAGAGCCTGGAGCCTGCTTCAGATTCCGTGTTTCCCTCTCTCTCTGCCCCCCACCCCCTCCGCTTGCACTCTCTCTCTCTCTCTCTCTCTCTCTCTCTCTCTCTCAAAAATAAACAAGCATTAAAAAAAATTAAGAAGTTACTAATATATGCTACAACACGGATGAACCTTGAAAACATTATACTAAGTGAAAGAAGCCAGCCACAAAAGGCCTCATATTGTATGTTTCTATTTATATGAAATACCCAGAACAGGCAAAGGCACAGAGACAGAAAGTCCACTAGTTGTCACCTAGGGCTGGAGCCATCCTCAGGGGGTGGGAGAGAGGGGCAGGGGGAGGGACTGCTAACGGGTGTGGGCTTTCTTTTTGGAGGGGATGAAAATGTTCTGAAATTGACTGTGGTAATGGTTGTGCCATTCCGTGACTATGCTGAAAACTGTTGAATGGTACACCTCGCGTGGGTGAATTTTATGAGAAGTGAATTCTATCTCGATAAAGCGGTTAATTCAAAAAATATTAGGAAGGCAGGACCAGTGTGGCCACTCCATAACCTCACCTTCCTCCTGGAGGGCAGGGTCAGCCCACCCCGGGTCGTGCCAGGCTGTAGCATCCGGAAGATGTGCCCTCCTCCCTTCATTTTCTTGTCCTCTTCCTGTCTTCTCCCTGCTCTGTTCCTGCCTCAGTTTCCTGCTCTTCCTATTCCTTCTCCCTCCCTTCTCCCTTTTCCTTTTCTCCCTCCCGCACCAGCCAATTGGCTCTCCTTGACCCCAGGAGGCTGAGGAGGGGAGGGAACGAGAGATAACAGCGAAAATTCATCCTAACTGTAATAATAAATTATTAATATTATTCTAAGTTATTATTAGAGCTGTGCGGGACTTGATTTAATCTCTACAACGTCCCTGTTAAGGGGGATAATTATCCACATTTTATAGATGAAGAAACTGAGGCTCACATAAGCAGAGTAGCATATGCCCATGCCTGTCGGGAGCGAAGCCAGAATTCAAGCCCGGGTCTGTCCGGCCTCAGAGTCTATTCTTTGAAGCACGATAAGACCTTACATATGAGGCTGGGCTTGGTTATTTATTGATGAATTACAATAGAAGTAATTTGATGGGGTTCAGAACTCCAGTATCTGAAATCTCATCTGTTGGTCTGATATTTACGGCCATTAATGGATGGTATCTGTGTGGCGCTTCTATTCATTATGGTTTTCATTAAGACTCTAATCCTGTTTAGAAGTCCGTTTGTCATTTTTAACTCCTCTGTTTAATCTTGGGCAGCCCTAATCCCTCTTCACTATACACCCGAAGGAGACGGCTCCTGACGGCTCTCCCCACCCACAGCTGCGTGCAGGGGTGGGGCGACGGGGGGGGGGGGTGGGCAGTGAGCGTGGTAGGAACGTCAGCGTGTTGGGTGTGTGACATGAACGTGTTTATGGAATGTCAGCGTGAGCATGTGGAGGGAGTATGTGTGAAGAGTGTGGGGGGGGTCAGTGTGTTGGTGTGGAACGCACGTGTGTTTGTGTTCACGAGTGTGTTTGCATGAGAACACGAGTCCGTGGGGCGATGGGGCACGTGAGCGTGTCATAGCACTCTTTTTTCAGAAGTACGGGAATTCTTGAGCACCGAGCTCCGACGGGGCTTATAAGAGGCACTGGGTTCACCACTTGAAAATATTCTGTCTCTGGCACCTGGTGGCTCGGTCAGTTAAGCATCTGACTCTTGGTTTTAGATCAGGTCGTGATCTCACGGTTCATGGAATCGAGCCCCTCATCGGGCTCTGCGCTAACAGTGAGGAGCCTGCTTGGGATTCTTTCTCTCTCCTTCTCCCTGCACCCCTCCCCTGCGCACGCGCTCCCTCTCCCTCTGCCTCCCTCTCTCTATCTCTCTCCCTCTCTCCAAATAAAAAACTAAGCATTGAAAAAATATTCTATCTCTAGCTCAGCTAGGCTGAAACACCAGTAGACACACTATCCATTTCAACTCTCTATTCCCCTAGAGACTTTGGGGATCATGGCCGCCAGATATGACGGTTCAGGTTGTGTACTCCACAAAGGCATCTGACTGAGCGGCAAGTGGAGGCTGAAAAGGAGTCCTCACTCATCTCAGCAATCATGCGCCTAGAGGGGGCGCCTTTTTCCAGTTGCACAAACTGTGCTGACCTGGCTAGAGATGGCCCAGAGAGGGAGCTTCAGAGAGTTCAAGCCTGTGGTCTCAAGGCCTCCAGTAGCAGCCAGAAGAATGCTAATGAGGGCACAGAGAAGGCTGCCTCCCCTTCCTGGCCCCACGTCCTCCTCCGGAAGGCCTTTACCCCCTTTCTGATGAATCCCGTCGTGTTCTGATCACCACTTAACTCTGAGTGCCCTTGCCCCACTCCAGCTTAATTTTCCCTTCTCAGTATCTGCCTTTTAAGTGTCC
The DNA here is from genome assembly GCF_007474595.2 of Lynx canadensis. Lineage (NCBI taxonomy): Eukaryota > Metazoa > Chordata > Mammalia > Carnivora > Felidae > Lynx > Lynx canadensis. The sequence continues at coordinate 34,543,748 of NC_044319.2, forward strand.
TAAATCTTGTTTTCACATCTTTGTTATGTCCTTCCAACTAGCTAGCAAGCTCTAGGAGGGCAGAGAGCGTGTTTCCATTTCCTTTGCTCTCAGCCACCCCTGTGACATCTATCCAAGGACTGTGCCCCCAGTGGGGGCCAAATCAATGTTGACACAACTGAGCCGCCCGCTAAGGAGAAACCAAAGCTCTGTACTCAGAGCCGGGGCAGTGATCCCGCTCCCCAAACACCAGCTCAGCCAAACGGCTCAGGGGACACAAACACATCCCCCCAGCCTCCCTCCAAGCTTTGGACCTAGTTAACCACGAAATGTCCGTAAGGACTGGAAAGTTCTGGATAAGCTCAGCCCATCTCACCGTCTCTCTCTAGGGTGACCCAGAGCTCTGGGTTTGGGGAAAACTTAAGAAGTGGTCCCAACCCTTCACCAGATTAACTTTTAGTTATCCCTTAGTGAAAGATCAATCGGATTTCCGATAACCGTGGCTTGGCCTGGGACTAGAGCTGTACCCGTCTGGACCCGCGTTCGGTTTGGATGACAGGCAGAGAGAGCATCCCGGGAAACGGGAAAGGGAAACGGCCCTTAGCTGGGTCTGTGACATTATGGCTTGCTTGCTCCCCCTGCGGAACGATGTATAAGGCATGTCCTGCGGCGGGACAAGTATCTCCTGCCTTTCCTTCCTGAAGACCTCCAACCCTGAGCCCTTGGCTGACCCCCTTCACTTCCATCTCCAGCTTTTCAGCATCGGTGCCCCTGAGCCTCCTCAACATACTCTCACACTCCAAAATAAAGCATTCAGGCAGTCGCTAAATGGCAGTATTGATGCTCCGTCCCCACATGCCCTGAAATGATAATGCATCACCCGTGGTGCGCATCCAGACGGAGCCAGATTACGCTCAGGTGGTTAAAAGTCCAGGTCTAATTAGAGTTCCAGGGAATCAAGCCATTGTATTATTAATGATTCTCCAGCAATGTTCTGATTAAAACAGTAATTTTAATAAGCACAGCTCGATGCTAAGTGTTCACTGAGCACCTAATTACATCAGTTATAACTCCAAAATTATTTAAAATTCCCCCCCCCTTTTTTTTTTTCCAGCAGACCCGGCATGCACCCAATAAAATAGAGACTCAGACAACTTGGTGATTATTTGCTCTAATTAATTTCCTAAGCACCTGTTAAAAAAAAGGGGGGGGGGAAGAATCTTTTGTTTCTCATCCGTTTCCTCAAGTTCCCCTCCACCCCTCTCTATCCCCAGCGGCTCCGTGACATTGGTTACATCTGAGGCAGCCACTGAAGGAGGCCAGGAATGGAAAGCAGGGTGGAAAGTACAGATTCAAACATTCCCCGCCACCACCCTCCAGGCAGGGTGGTGGGGGGAGGTTCAGAGCGGTAATCCCCATTGATTGAGCTGTGGCCCGGGGGAGCGGGGACGCAGGGGCACCCAGAGGGCTTCTCACCGGGAGCCAGCTCCTGGCAACACCCTTATCTTCATTAGACCAGCTTGGGATGTCACATTCAGTGACTTTACTTGCGTCTCCTGAGGCATCCCAGTGGGGCAGTTTTCAAATTCTGTTGACCCACAAGCCACTTGACTTGAAAAAGAGAAGGCACGCCTTCTGTATACTTCCTGGAAGGACACCAGGGTTTCAGACAGAACGTTCTGGTCAGCGGAACCACCTGAGAGTTGACGCCCTGAGCCTTCTCTTTATTTCAAATCACGTTATCGGGAAGGTATCAGTTTGTCCCCAGAAGTAACACACGGAAGGGGCGCCTGGGTGGCTAAGCATCCGGCTTCGGCTCGGGTCACGAGTCTCATGGTTTGTGGGTTCGAGCCCTGCGTCAAGCTCTGTGCTGACAGCTCAAAGCCTGGAGCCTGCTTCAGATTCTGTGTCTCCCCCTCTCTCTGCTCCTCCCATGCTCATGCTCTATCTCCGAATAATAGATTTTTTTTTAAGTTAAAAAAATTATAAAAAAAAAAAAAAGAAGAAGTAACACAAGGAATTCTCCCTGGATGTGTATAATAAGCCTGGTCCTGAACCAGGCTGTGGCTCTCACTTCATGTGACTGTCACCAAGACAGGTGAGATGGGGATGCGGTCCTTCGCATTCTCGTGTCCCCCAGTGCGTTGGGGGATGGTACCAAATCCCACTGCTTTATTCTGCCTCCTGCGGTCCCTTCGCCTCTGTCCGATACCTGCACAGCTCATCAGCTCACTCTTGGATATTAATACCAAGGCCTTCGGGTCTCAAACACAGTCTTAATTCAGAGTTATAATGTCCAGTTCCAGACCAGAAGAAAATTCTGGCCTTGACCAAAGCTCAGATCTCCCCCATCCCGTGGCCTGGGCCTCCTGCACTCTCCCCATGGGGAGCCACAAGGGGTGGGAGGGGGGTTTCTGCTCCTTTTCTCACTTATCTTCCCCTAGCAGAGCTGTTGTTACTGAACCCTTCTAGGAAGCAGAGAGGAAGGGTCAGAGAGACCCTTTCGCACTTGAACTAGAATTGTCACAAGATAGCCTCCTGCTCTCAGGGCTGGCCAATGCTTCTGACTTTTTTGAGGCTGGGTCCTTCATGGGCCCTTGGACACCCCCCTGCTGAGCTCCTCTGGCTGAAGCTCGGGCAGTTGGGCAGTGTTTCCTGCCCTCTCCTCTCAGCCCTGATTTGCCAGCACTTCCCTCCACATAGAGCTCAGCTCCAGGGGTTTCACTCGGACAGGTCACAAAATGTTTCCAGGCCAGCTGTCCTTCCCGAGGTGACCACATCTGGATTTGGTGCAAGGAAGCATTTGCACATCCTCGGCCTACCACTGTCACCAGGGTGAGGGTGCTCAAGGACTCCCCAAGGTCCTGCCTTCACTCTGCCTCCCAAGAGCTCACCAGCTGACTCTCTGGATTCCCTGTCCACTCTGTCCCCTACAGTCTGGGGCATGCATCTCAAGCTTTCCTCGTAAGGGTCCTATTAAAGGATGCCAAGGGCTTCCTCCAAAATCTCACAATGTCTCCTCCTTTTCATCCCTTGACTCTTGTATTTCTTTGATCTGGGACCAGGACCCAGGATGAAGGCCAGAAGAATCTTGAGACTTAACTCTGAAAAATTGTGTGATAGTCAGCCACCTTAGTGAGCCTACAGCGTTCATGGGACCTTGGTGCTTTGATATCTGATAATATTTACAAATGTGGAAACTGAGGCTCAGAGAGTTTAAGAGGTTCACCCAGCACAGCTGAGTACACGGTGAGGCCGAACCAAGTTCTTCTAACTTTAACAGTCATGTCCTTTCCAGGACACCATGCACTTCTGCTGGGTTATAAACATTAAGTCTATTTAAAAAGAAAATGAAAAAAAACCCAAAAAACCAAAAAAACCCTTCACATCACCTAATGGATCCCAGCAGAATGCCAGGGGCGTCAGCCACACCTAGAGAACCTTCGCATAGTTCTTAGTACATTTACTTAAGAAGCTTAAAATAAAACCTGGATCACTGGGCAAGTGTGATTAGCTTCTCAGCAGGTATTTATAGACCTATTCTGTGTAAGAAACTGAAGTTGGAGCGTAGAGGGATATCTCATACGAGGAAGTAAAAAGCAGAACCGTATGAGTAACCTAAAAAGATAGAGTCCTAAGAAGAGTTTACAAAGTGTATTAGAGTCCTGCCAACTGGGCAGGTAGTCAGATTCTAAATTCGGAAAGAGACATCATAGAGGTTGATCTGGGAAGGCTGCACGGAGGAGGGGAAGCCCGGGGATTTGCGCGTGATCAGAAGAGGGGAGGACATTCTGATTAGCAGGAATGTGTAAGCAAAGTTAAGGAGGAGGGGGGACCAGAGCATGAGAGGCCACCCTAGCGGGAGTGGGCATTGATACTGACAGAGGGAGCCTGGAGTGGAAATGTCAACCTGGTGAGGGCAGAGGTTAAAAGACACAAACACCGGGGGGGGGGGGGGGGGCATTTGGACTATAAACTTCATCCAAGAGGCAATTTTTCTTGTTGTTATTTATTTATTTATTTATTTTTAAATTTTTTGGTATTCTTTAGGTTTTTTCACTGAGGCCATCGTTATAAAACACTGCCTCCTGGAAGCCCTCTGTGATTTTCCCTTCCTCTTTGCTCTTGTAGCTCTACCACATGTCAACCATAGAGCTAATATTTCATTCTTATGATCCCCTTCAGGAGCAGTGATGTCCTAAAGGCTCCACCTTCCCTCTTATAGAAGGATTCTCTGAGGGGCGCCTGGGTGGCTCAGTCGGTTAAGCATCCGACTTCAGCTCAGGTCATGATCCCACAGTCTGTGAGGTCGAGGCCCGCATCAGGCTCTGTGCTGACAGCTCAGAGCCTGGAGCCTGCTTCGGATTCTCTGTCTCCCTCTCTCTGACCCTCCCCCGTTCATGCCCTGTCTTTCTCTGTCTCAAAAATAAATATTTAAAAAAAAAAAAGATTCTCTGAGTCCTCATCCCCAAAAAACACTAAAGGTAGGCCCCACCCTCTACCCAGATGGCTGCAAAGGTATTCTTACTCCCATTCCTGACCAGCCTCTTCTTGGGCCCTGATGATTCCCATCCCAAATCTCACTTTCCCAAGCTTATGCACCATAGAGTCTTCAAAGAGAATTTGGAATTAACTGGTGCTCCAGACCCTCTGGTCTTGCTCTTCGGGTAACTGGAAAGCAGGGGGAGCAGAACTGGGGGGGCTGGAACCTAGAGGCCAGGGCCTGCAAGGCAGATGCCCAGCTCTTAGTTAAAATCAGGTTCCGTGTGGTAAGCTTATTCTTGGGCTCTGTGCATCCAGGGGCCTCAGTGGAACCACCTGGGCAGGTGGAAATGTGAAATGGATGGACAGGAATGGGTGAATGCCGTGGCATCCCTGCCTCGTTACCCCATTCCCTTGCCCTCATCACCTTTCCCCTCTTGGAGTAGAGCAGTTGATGTTGACTCCATGGGGAACTCTGTGGGACCTGGGTAATACCAGGCATCTGGATCCGAGGGGGGATATCTGTTAAAGTTATTTCTTAGGCCCCATTTCTCCAACTCACTGGTCCCGTATTTCCTATCCCACCTGCTTTCCCTAACGGAATAAACCCACGGTTGTCATGGAGACAACATAGTCTCTACATCTCTGCCTCTTTGTAGATCCTTCCGAAAATAAGAACTAGAAAGGCCCTACGTCCACTCCCCTCGTATTTCTGGCCCAGAGCTCCTACCTGAGAAAATATGGTATGGCGTCTGGAATATCTACTTTGCCCATTGAGTTTCCTGCCCTCTTTGTACTTTTTTTTTTTTTTTTTGCCAGTGTTTTACCTTGATCCTTAGGAGACTAAGCTTGATTTGACTTCTTTCAGCAGAGGAACGTGAGTCTCAGTGCACTTTGGCCTCAGGTAGGGATTCTGTCATTCCTAAGGACAATAGTTTGAGTGGCTGCACTGCTCTTCCTGCAAAGGGCAGACATAATTCTCCCCATATGACAGACCAGCGGTCTCAGCCCGAAGAGGCGAGGTGGCTTGCTCAAGGTCACTCAGCACAGGAGTGCGGAGCCTGGGTGCCCGCCCTTTGCAGCTTTCCCGTGCGAACACTGCCACCTTCAGTGGGGTCTGCAAATAAAGACAGAGCATGATAACTACCACTATTTAGCACCGACTGTGTGCAAGGCTCTTTGTATACAGGTGTTGCAGAAACCCCCAAACAACCTTGTGAAGTTGATATCACTATTGTCACCATCTTACAGAGGAGAATACGGAGGCATAAGGAGAGCTGACAACTTAATGTCATACAGCCGATAAGCATAGGCACTGGCTTTGAAACTGTGGACTGTCTTCTTCAGAGAACGCCTTCTTAGCCGGTACAAAATATGGCCTCTACCTGGAAAAAGAAAAAAAAAAGGATCCAGGAGAAGGCAAGAGGCCGTTGCTTTAGTGTTCTTCAAAAGGATAAATGTCGTCACTGTCAGGGGCCAGAAGTTTCTTTTCCCACCACCCTTTCCCCTTTGTCTCCCGCATAAGTCTCTGCTGAGTTTTATGAATGAGGAGAGAAAAACTGTCATTGAAAAGTTCAACCAACTTTGGATTCCACTCTCTGAGTGATAGATAGCTTTAATTACTCCGAATTACTCAGCCACTCCACTCTTCTCCCCCAAGTCATTAAAAATAGATTTTCTCTTTGAACTCCACTCCGCCCGAGGTCTCCAGAGTGTCAGGAGCTCTTAGGAGATAGCCCCAGGGTCAGCTCGTGGCCAGAAGGTTCCGTGTGGCTTTAGTTGCAATCACAGGCTCCGGAACCTCTAGCTGGTTTTCTGGGGGTGGTGCCTCCTTTTTCTTAATGATATTGATCACGTGACTGTTCACAGCTCAGAGCACAGGCAGGAGGCTGGGCTGGTGTTTATAAGGATTCAAGGAGGTCTCATACGTGGCTATTGATTTTTAAAGAACCAGCTCTAACACTCGGAACAAACCATAGTGAGTGCTTCACATTAACTACTGGCGAGTTGATTCGTAGGAATGATCAAAGCTGAAAACGTGAGCTCAGAGGTGCTATGCTCCCTGAAGAGCAAGTATTGTTGTCTCTGTTTTAAAAGTCAGAGAATGGAGGCTTGAAGAGCCCCTGACACCTCCGTGGGGAGGGCTGTGCTGAGGGGCTCCGGGACATTCCTAGGAGGCTGGGGATGGAAAATGCGCAAGCCCCTCAGAACCCCGTCCATTACTGTGCTGGTCCTGTCCAGCCTGAAGAAAAATCTAGCAGGGGATCCTCAACCTTCACCAGCTTCTCTTCCTTTTGACTCTCTGACGATCTTTTCTCTGTTCAATCTCTGACGAACTTTTGTTGCATCTGGTAGTTCCAGATTCACCATCTGAACTGTTGCTAGCAAACAGGAGAGTAAAATGAGCTACGAAGCATGCAGTGGTCGTGTGGGTGAGTGCACACATCTTCCTGGTCTTAGGAGGGGGTTACGTCCTGATAAACCCATCTAACTTGAAATGCATTTAATTCCACCTAACCTAGCGAACGTCGTAGCCCAGCCTAGCCTACGTTAAACATGCACAGAACACTTAGGTTAGCCTACAGTTGGGCAAAAGCATCGAACACAAAGCCTATTTCCCAATAAAGTGTCGCATAGCTCATGCAGTTGATCGAATATTGTACTGAAAGTCAAAAACAGCACGGTTGTGGGGCGCCTGGGTGGCTCAGTCGGTTGAGCGTCCGACTTCGGCTCAGGTCATGATCTCATGCTTTGTGAGCTCCAGCCCGCATCGGGCTTTGTGCTCATAGCTCGGAGCCTGGAGCCTGCTTCAGATTCTGTGTCTCCCTTTCTCTCTATTCCTCCCCCACTCGCGCTCTGTCTCTCTTTCTCAAAAATAAATAAAGATTAAAAAAAATTTTTTTAAATAAAAAAAAAAAACCAGCACGGTTGTGTGGGTACAGAGTGGTTCTAAATATGTCGGGTGTTTACCCTCAGGATCACGTAGCTGGCTGGGCGCTGTGCTCGCTGCCACCACGGGGCATCAGGAGAGAGCATCGTACCACATATTGCTAGCCTGGGAAAAGATCCAAATTCCAAATTCCAAATACGGGTTCTGCTGAACGCGTATCGCTTTCACACCATCTTAAAGTCAAAAAATCTCAAGTTGAACCATTGTAAGTCGGGGGCTGTCTGCAATTACAGTGTCCAAGGGTATGGCTAGGCACTGCGGCTGGCGCCTGATTTCTAGGACAACGAAAGGGGCCCCTGACTGCCAGCTCTTGGGGCAACTTCAGGAGGTGGGGGTGGGGGTGCTTCGTCTTCCGTGCTGCCTGTCTCGACCTTACTACCTCAGCCCGGGACTCAGAGTTCTGTTTCTGCCACCTGCAGGGCACGTGACCTTGGGCAGGTTATTTAACCCGAGACTGTTTTCTAATAACTAAGAACACCTTGCTTGCAAAGCTGGCATAGGATTAAATGAGATAATCTACCCAAAGTGCCTGGCGTGCACTAGGCACTGGATAAATGAAAGCCATCGTTATTATTATTCCTGCTGCTTCATTCTGTTCCACAAGCTTAGCCAACTTCCCGGCTCAGAGCAGGGTGATGCCAGCCAGGAGCCTGCCAGCCATCAGCAGGAGACCTCAGTCCCTATCACTTCCTCACCCCTCCACCCTTAGGGAGCAGATCCAAGGAGGGGATCCCCTGCCGCTGCCCCCACCCACTCGCAGTAGGGAGTTTTCGATGAAGATGAGGTTTCAGGCATCCAGTCGACAATTAGCTCTTTACCTGTAAAGGACAGGAGACACAACTTGTGTTTTTCCGTGGAAACTTACAGAACCGTGGGTGATAGGAGGCTGTTAGGAGCCAGTGCAGCCCATCTTGTCCCTGGAGGGTCCACTGTGGCTTGGGCTGGCCACTGGGTTAGGCCTCTCTGACCAGCTGCCCATGTCCCTCTCCCTGTGAAGTCTCTGAACCCTGGCCCCATCTGGAATGAAGGGAAGGACAGAGCCCCAAGCACTGATTATACCCGTGGCCCCAGGGCTGCTGGGATTTGGGGAAAGCCTGTGAAGAGAGACTCCCCCCACCCCAACCCATACATCCGCCAGTGAACAACTAGGGGTGCCAGCAAGCTACGAAGAACTGTGGGGACAGAGAAGCAAAGGCCCACCAGCCCCTGGCTTTGCTTCCTGCCTCCTGAACCCTGCTCTGACCTCGCCTCAAACGTCATCTGTTGGAACGCCCCCAGAACCTGCCGTCCCTCCTCATCCTCAAAAGGATCCCTTATAGGGGCGCCTAGGTGGTTCAGTCGGTTAGGCGTCCAACTTAGGCTCAGGTCATGATCTCCCCATTCGTGAGTTTGAGCCCCACGTCAGGCTGGCTGCTGAGAGTGCGGTGCCTGCTTCAGATCCTCTGTCTCCCTCTTTCTCTCTCTGCCCCTCACCCACTCATTCTCTCTCTCTCTCTCTCTCTCTCTCTCTCTCTCTCTCCCCCTCCCTCTCAAAAATAAATAAATAAATATCTAAAAAAAAAAAAAAAAAAAAAAGCTTAGGAAAAGGTCCCATACGGTACGTCCCCCAACTCTGGCAATGGCGGACTCTCCAGTTGGCCACTTTGCCAGTCACTGCAAGACCCAGCCCAGGGCTAAGCCAGCCCTCCGGGGGCCTCTATTTCCTGGTGGATCAAATGGAAATCATAATACATAACAATGCCTAACCTGGCTTCCTCCCTGGGGAGTTGTGCAGATCAAGTGAGATCAAGTGTGTGGAAGCACTCTGAAAAGCTGGAACCCTCCCCCGGGTGCTGTGGGGACAGCACCAGGGATCTGGGTCCACACCCCAGGCCTGGCCGGGGCTCTCCTCAGCCTGCCTGCAGCCGTGGATGTAAAAGAGCGTCAGCTCTTTGCTGGAAAACAGCTTTGATTGGCGGGAAAGGAGAAGGTGGGTCTGAGACCCTACTAACTGGAAGGGGAGAGAGGGTCGGCTGGTGGCACCACCGAGAGAAGGCGCAAAGGAAAGAATGAGGCTCAGGGAGGCAGCTGTGCTTCAGCTGCTGCGCTGTGCGCTTGGCCAGGCCCTGGGGACCAGGGGGCTGTGGATGAGGCCAACTGCATGCTCCAGCCAGGCCGCGTCACCTCCCACCCCCGCCACCTGGCTCCCGGCCACTGAGAAGGCCTCTGTTTCTTTCCTTGTGTCAGGAGGCTGGGGACACGTGTGGGGACAGGTGTACCATCTGGCAGGGGGCAGCAGATTCCGGGAGGGCAGGGGATTAAATGCTCATTCTCTGAGGGGCTCCCCCAGCCTGGAGAACAGATTCTTACTTCCTCCTGCTGTCTGGGTCTCTTGTGCACGATTGTAGAAGAATCCTGGAAGCCTCTTGGACGCCATGGCCCCTGAGGTGGACCTCTGCTCTCTGGCCTTTGAGCAATGACTGTGTCTTGATTATACCTTTATTGTGACATCTATCCCATTGTATTGAGATTATCTGTTTCCTTGGTTTGTCCTCAAACAAACCCAAGAGCTCCAGGAAGGCAAAGATTATAGAGCCCCAGTGCCCAACAGAGTTCACTTATTTTTTTTTTTTTAATTTTTAAGGTTATTTGCTTATTTTTGAGAGAGAGAGAGAGAGAGAGAGAGTGAGAGAACACAAGTCGGGGAGGGGCAAGAGAGAGAGGGAGACACAGAATCCAAAGCAGCACCAGGCTCTGACCTGTCAGCACAGTGTTCGGTAAATGTTTAAGGACCACAGGGACCCAGGCACAATCCGTTGTCAAAATCCTGTGTCTTGTGCTCCTTCGACTCAGGTCCTTCTCCAGTAGACCCATCTGGGTTCTCAGAACCGTGTAGCTCTTTCCAGGTGTCCACACAGGATGGCAGAAACATGGTTTCTCTGTCCCCAAGCTCGCTTGGCAAAGGGCTCTGGTTCCTCCGTCCGCCATTGGAGAACACTTGTCACTGAAGAGTGATGATGTGTTTGCACCTGAGGAAGTCACTGTCCAGGGCCTCAGAGGCCTTCCTGGCCTCACCTTGGGTGGTCCAGGCCCCACAGGTCTGCCATGTTCTTCAAGATCTTCAAGAATGAGGCTGGTTCCCACCATTTTCTCAGTGACTTGTCCCCACAGCCAGTAATAGTCTGATATCATGTCCCTCACAGGGCCTCACACCTTGTGGACTACACACTGCGCTGGAAAGAGGGAGAGTGAGGGGAGCCACCCCAAACTCTGCACATCCCCGGTGACCCCTTCCCACACAGTGCTCCAACCCCACTGAATCAGGCCATGGAAGGCACTAGAGATACAGGGCCCCAGGGCCAGTGGAGCCAAGAACGCAGTATGAGTCACCTTTAATTAAGAGTATTTCTTAAGTAAATGACTTAATAGGACAGTTATATTCATTAGAGGTATAATTACAAGACATAAGATCAAGCAGAAAAGAACGCGGAGTGTGAGGGCGGAACGGGTCCGAAGCAGCTCTGGGTTCGCTGGGAGAAGGCGGTGGAGGGGTCAGGGGAAGGGCGTTCTCCCGACTGTAGGCTTCTCCTTGCCACTCTCACCGCCCAGCCCAGCTACCCTGGGATCCCAGCACTCAGCGAAGGGGGCGGGGGAGCCTCAGGCATAATTAAAATGCAATCATAATAAACAAACACTAATTAAAGCATCACAGAGTGTCCCATTAAACTCTGAGTCAGTCCTGATAAAGTGCCTCCTGACTCAGTGGACGCTCTCCAGGAGAAAGCTGTCCCTCCTTCTTAAAGCTTCCAGAAACAACTCCCAGCCCCACCCCATCCTGCCCCACCCACCCCAGCCACCAGGTCCCAGAGCAGGGCGCCTGTCACCTGGGAGGCAGGGTGAGGCACCCAGACATCAGGGATTCAACCTTGGTCCTTTGGGGCTTCTATAGACTCAGAGTAAATTCTTAGGGGCAATTGATCCCTGGACGCAAAACAGTGCCCTCTCCCCCCTCCCTCTCCCCCTCCCCCTCAATCGGGCCTCTTCCCTTCCACAGCCTCAAGACAGAGTTCTAACCCATTTCTTCCTGGCCCTGGGACCTGACGTTTTCAAAAGCCTCCCCCAAGGATCGAGGTTATCTGTATCAGTGGTTCGCAGTCTCTAGGACAGAAGAATCAGAGGGAGAGCTTGTCAGAACCATTTCTCAGGCCCCCTCCCAGAGTTTCTGACTCAGCGGGTTCTGGATCTTCTTGTCTCCTAAGCTCACAGGTCACGCCAGCACTGCTGGGTCCAGGACCCCGCATCAAGCGTCATTGCTCCTTGAGAGAGGTCCAGGGCCGCCTCTTTCTGGAGGACGTTCTCCTGGCTGAGAGGTGGCAGGCTGGAGAGCTCAGAGACTTCATATGTCCCCAGTTCTGTGGTCTTCTCCCTCCTTTCCAGCTGAGCCCACACCTGCTCTTCCAGATTTCTACCCAGTGCTCCCTTGCTCTCACACAAGGTTTTCTGAAGAAACTCTGCTTCCCCTTTGCACAGGGGTCTTCCCGCCCGGAACGTTCTTCATCTGCGTCAATGTTAGTCACCCTCCAGGACCCGGGCACGTGCCTTGTTTCTCACAAAGCCTGCTTGGGACCCCCTTCTAGAGCAGCACCGTCCCATAGAAATCAAACACAAGCCACGAGTGCAAGCTCTGTGAACAATTTTAACTTTTCTAGCAGCTGTATATTTTTTTAAATTTTTTAATGTTTATGTTTTGAGAGAGAGAGAGAAACAGAGCAGGAGCGGGGGAGGGCCAGAGAGAGAAGGAGACCCAGAATCCAAAGCAGGCTCCAGGCTCTGAGCTGTCAGCACAGAGGCCGACGCGGGGCTCAAACCCACAAACTGGGAGATCATGACCTGAGCCGAAGTCGGACGCCTAACCGACTGACCCACCCAAGCGCCCCTCGTAGCTATATTTTTAAAAGTAAGAGGGAAAGAAGTGACATTAATAATCGATTTTATTTAACCCAATATTTGAAATTTTTCATTTTTTTAACGTCTCAAAAAATTATTAATATGATATTTTCCTTTTTTTTTTTCATACAAAAATCCTCAAAACTTAGGGTTTATTGTGTCCTGATAGCACATCTCGGTTTGAACTGGCCACATTTCAGATGCTTATAGCCACAAGAGAGAGTGGCTATCGCATTGGACCCAGAAGACGTAAGAGTATTTTCTCTTTGCTCTGAATTCTCTCAGCTCTCTTACAATGCCTCTCTTAGAACACACATCACTTTCTTGGGGTTTGTTTGTTTGTTTGCTTGTTTTATTGCTAGTCTGTTTGCAACTTGAAGGTGATGGCTGTGTTTTACTGCGGCTGTTGTTTTCATTACCCTGAAGTGCCTAGTGCTGGCCTGTATGTAGGATGTGGTCCGTGAGTATCGGTTGATGAATGAATATAGAAGCACATGAACATAGCAAAGACAGAGAACCCACAGAAACATGTCACGTTGAGGGTCTCCTCCCGGTCCCTGTGACATTTCTGGCTTCTGGTTTGCGCATGGCTATTACATCTTTGAGGAGGGCATCATTCGAGTCTTAAACCGCCCCCCCCCCCAGTAAGTTTCCTGTTTCACTTCTCTCTTCCACTCAGTGCATTACAAAAAAAGAGAGAAATTCCCACCAGGAGGGCCCAGGAAACAGGAAAAATAGTTGTGCTCTTGGTTTCATGTTTGGAGAAGAACAGGGTTCTCACTATCTCCGTGGCACTTGGCGTGAAAGTGGGCTTTGTTGCCGGGGACACTGCTCCCATTCAGGGCCCCCTTTCCCAGCTGCTGAGAGCCGGGCTGTGTTTTGACAGACGGGCCGAATGCAATGCAGACAGTTGTTTTAATTTCCAGCCAGATGCAGACATCACTCACGCGGATCCCGAAACCCAAGAAAGGGAGGCTGGGCGCTGGGTTGCTGCGCTCAGGCCTCAGAGGGCAGGCTGGAGGGGGTGGGCGGAAGCCATCCCCGGCAGTGGGGTCACAGATATCCTGAAGGGCTGAGAGCCTCAGACCCAGGAGAGGCACACTAGGAGAGTGCCTGGCAGGTACCTTCCAGAAAGGTGCTCCTTGTAGGAATCACAGGCCATGAGTCAGGGGGGAAGGGTTGCTTCTTAAGGCAATGTGATGCCAGTGGCTGGTGGCAATGGCTGCATATTCGCTTTTAACCGTACCAAGTCATTCAGGGCAGAAATCCTAACAGTCTCAGGGAGGAGTTAGATAAACCGTGGGAAATCAAATCCCAAACATCAGAATCGAAGGACAAATGCGGCCTCCCTCGGAGGGAGGGCAGCAATGGCTTTCACGGCCTTCCAGACACCTGTCACCTCGACTCCGCTTACGCATCCCAGTGACGGGAGTCCCTTCCGGAAGTGAGGGCTTTGCGTTATTGGACAGCCTCGACTTTCCTAGGTTGGGCTTTCCTGAAACTTCTTACCCATGAGTCCTAGATCAGACCACATCCTAACCACTCTTCCGGGAAGGATCTACCCGGTTGAACAACGCCGCTCTTGGAGAGAGGCCTGAGCTGGGAAGTCCCCAGAGTGGGGTGGCCTGTCTCCATCCTGACATTATTTCTGCAGCCCATGAACAAATTAGCCCCTTGAGCTCTTATATCACCCCATCAGGGCACGCTGGGCATCGAGTCGATGCAAACCCTCAGGTCGGGTACACAGGAGCTATTTCAGACCAGCCTCCACTTACAGTACCAGTGTTTTCAACTGAATTGCAAGGCTTTATGATTATCCTTCCTGCATTTCTTTTTTTTTTTTTTTAAAGTTTATTTCTTTATCTTGAGGGAGAGCGCACAAGCGTGATGGGGGAGGGGCAGAGAAAGAGGGACCGAGAATCCCAAGCAGCCGCGGGGCTCGAACCCACGGACCACAAGATCATGATCTGAGCCAAAACCAAGAGTCGGACACCTAATAGCCTGAGCCTCCCAGGCGCCCCTCTGTATTTTTGTTACTAAAAGGAGGTTAGGAATGTTTAGAGCTGATTATGCCACTCACTTCTAGGAAAGCCTTGTCATGTGACTCTTAGGTGTTATGAGGTGGTAGGAAGGAGGGACACCCAACATAGAAAGGACGCTTCCTGGGGGCTGGTGCACGAGACCCTTCATCGTCTGGCCCCCGAGTGCCCCCCCCTTGCATCTCACCCCGGCCCATCCGGGGTACACCCTTGAGTTATGCTGAACTTACCCACGATTACTTTTGCTCGTGATGATCACTTCTCATGCTGCCCTTCTGGGTCTGTGCGTGGGCCCACTACTACCCTGACTCCCGCTTATCCCAGTGGCCCCTTCTCCAAACAGGTTGTACCCTGCACCCCGCCTATAAGTTCACCCCCGTCCCGTGTGAGGACCTCCATCTTTGCAGTGACAAGCTCCCCCTGGACTTGAGCTCTGCGGGGCAGGATCTATGCCCTGATGGCTGGCACTTCTCTCTCACCTGGCACCCGAGCCTCCCTCTAATGACATCTGATAAACATTTGCTAGATAAGCACGTTAGATGTATCCCAAGCCTCTCAGGATGATGCTGTGAAAGTGCCTTCGCAGGTCCTCTGTCCCTCTGCCAGAGGCAGAGCACCGTGCGATAGGACACTGGCTCGCATTTGTACTTGAGGTCACGCATCCGGTGGGGGGGGACCTCTGTACCCCGACAGAGGACAACCCATCCCCAGCCCGGCCAGTGGTTTTCGCAGCCCAGCAGCCCTGCTGCCCCAGCCAGTGGTGGTACCTAGCGTGACAAATGGAGGACTTCTGTCCTCTGGCCCCCTTACCTGGCCTGAGTGTCACACACGCTGGACAGGTGGAGGTGCCCGGTCCAAACAGGCCTGGCTCAAGCCCCTGTTGGGGAAGCTGGCAGGAGTTTGCTGGGGCTACACCCTTGGAGTGGGGGGACAGGGGCTTGGTCGGTAAATTGTCACTTTCCCCAGCAAGGCGGAATCAGGCAGGCAGCTCATCTCCGTGGATGTTCCCATGTAGCCAGACTTTTCAAAGGATGGGAGATTTACTAGAAAAACTGAATGCAGACATCAGAGAATGGGATAATTGGATCCAGGTGGTATGTTTGGTTGGCTGTAAAGAGACTGCCATGCAATGAATATTATTTGATAGGAAAAGTTTCTCCTTCTCTCCCTTTATAAATTTTTCTGTGCGGGCAGGATGTCTCAGCCCAAGCCCAGCTGAAAGCCCTTCAGAGACAAGTTGGTGGCACTCAATAGGCTTTCAGCAGAGTTAACCATTTTCAGCACTTACCGCAAGCCCATTTCCCGCACGGACTCGGGCGGCAGGCAGAAGGACTTTGGTGGCAGGCAGAAGGACGCAGGACGATTTGCTTCTGCCTCTGGCGATGGCAAGAAGCAGCCTTGCGTCTTCCGCCCCAGAAACACATGCCCCCCCACCCCCGCCCACCCCGCACCAGGCACATAGATGAGAACACAGAACGGCCATCGATTTATCCCCTAGCGTCACCTCTTTCGGGGCAGTGACCGTGCAGGTGTGGGTAGGTGTCATCCCTACCTGATCTAACCGTGCTCTCTTTCGTCCCTCTGGCAGATCACCAGGGTCCCCGTGGAATCCTGTGAACAGTACACGACCTGTGGGGAGTGTCTGAGCTCGGGGGACCCTCACTGCGGCTGGTGTGCTTTGCACAACATGTAAGTTGGGGAGCGTTCTGAAAAAGGGCCCGGGGTGTAGACCACCAGGTGCTTTCCTGGGAGGGTTGATGAGGCTGTGACAGTGGCTTGCGTGGGGAGAGGGGAATTTCCAGTAATTCTCATCGAGGTTGGAGAGCAGGAAGAGAGGCCAAGGGCGGGGGGTCCTTCCTTCCCAGTGTTAGTGCCTTTGCCTTGCTTTCATGTCCAAGTTCTGCCCTCCTGGCTTTTCTGAAGCTGCACCTTGTCAACACGGGGAAGAGTAGTGGTACGGGCAAAACTCACAAGGGCGGGTGGAGAACCCCCGAGAACCTCCTCGGTGCACCCTGAACGAGGTGCCTCTTGCCGTCAGCGTGCAGATAGCAGTGCGCTAGGGTGGGGGAACCCGGACTCCAGCGAGCCGCTGTGTGTCTGTGCATGGTGCACTGACCGCCCTGGGCCTCCACTTTCCCAGCGCTGAATAGGAATAATGCCTACCTGGAAGGTAAACCGTGAGGATTCAATGAAATAATAAATGTTTTGGAAGTACAGAAGCCCAGAATAGGCTCTCCGAATCAAAATAGTTATCATGAGCTCTGAACCTTTGAGAGGACCCTTCTGGCCTCATTAATTCAAGTTTTGAGAAGTCTGCACCTCACTCTAACTTGCCTCACACCCCTATTCAGACGCATCCTTGCCGGTAGAATCCCAGCTCCATAGAAATGCAAAATCACACTTAAACTTCCTAATTCCAAGAGCCCCCAGGGAGGGAATAGGGTGACAACCCAAAGGCGGCGGGAGCTGGCCAGGAATTCTGTTCCCCAATGGAGCTGGAAGCTCTGTGGCTTCGTGCCAGCCAGCAAAGCATCTCCATGAAATGTGCCGGGTTTGGGGTGGAGGCGGAGGCGGGGGGCCAGAGTTCAGGGTCCTGCACAATAGCTCTTGGCTTCCAGCCTCTGCAGCAGGTGTTGCGAGGGCTATGGAGGGAGGGAGGGAAGCGGGCGCCTCACAGATGCAAAATCCGGACTGGATTTGAGCCCACAAATACTGGGTTCCCTGCTTGGGTTTGGAGGTAGGAGACTCCTCCAGAAGTTTTGCGTGCGCGCACACACACACACGCGCACACACACTCACACGCACACACACTCACACTATGCTCTCACCAGAACCCAGGCAGTGAGGGAGTCACCATTCAGGTCAGACAAGTGGTACAGATTCCGACGCCCCAGGAGTGGCAAAGGCGGCTAAAACTGTTTCCCCTCCGTGAGGCCGAGCGGCCAGCCAGCTGAATCTCCCACCAGCAGGGTTGATTCCTCTGGAGAACCTGCCAGCTGCCCCCACTCTGTGGAAGTGTCCTAGACTACCTGTCCTCTCCCTGTGCTGTGGGCGTGCAGCCACACCATCCGCACCCTGCCCCCTGCCTGGCCCTCCCCGCTTCTGTGCCGGTGCACTTGTCACACGGAACACACCCCTTACAGATGGGGGATCATCATTTATTCAACAGCACGGACAACCGTGCTCCCCAGCCTGTGCCGGAGGCCACGGATCTACCACAGTGCCTGAGTCTCCCGGTGGCCCCACACCACCCCTGTCATGCTCCTGTCTGGGTAGGCTGTGGCTTCTAGAAGGGCCGAGCCACATCAGGATTGCCTGTGATTTCCTCCGTCCTCTACCTGTGGCAGACAATCAGTCCCTCCCCCCTATGGGCACATCTCTTCTTCCGGCACCTCTGCCTCCCAGGAGCACTCCGGAACAAGCTACTTCCTGTTTCTTTCCAGAGCTTTCTCCCCTTAGATCTTTCTCACGGTCACCTACGCCCCCGCAGTGCCCTCCCACCTGCCACTGGCGGCCGGCCTAGGTAACGGGAAGCAGACGATGGGCCCATTCTAGTTCCCAGGCCCACCCGCTGGACTTTAACGGAGGCAGAGGCCGAGGGAGATTGCTGAAGAGGCTCTGGGTCTGGGGGGATTTGAAACCTTCCAGTCTCTTCTGTATGCCTTGCTCTTGCAAGTCTGTTATTGTCTCCAAGGCTATTTATCTCTGTTAGGGCTGTTGCCATAAATAGTATGATAAAAAAGAGCCATTTCAGTGAGTCAATGAGATAAAGGCCCCAGTCAAGAGCTCACTTTAGAGCTATCTTAAGGATTCACTTAAACCTCAATAATTCTTTTCTTTGACAGCATTCATATTTAGATCCATTATGTGCCTGGAAAGGAAGAGGGGAGGGGCTTGGGCGGGGGCGGGGAGTTTGGTGGGAATCACTGCTGGATTGTGGGATTGTGGCATCTTGTATCTCGGTGGCTACTTGGTTGGAGAAGCACCGGGCCCTACAGCGTGTTCCCATGTGACACCGGTGACAGCCCGACGCTCCTGCGTGCAGGCGTCACCATGCCCACCTGCCACACTGGGCAGAGAGCCTCCAGCCAGGGATGAAGCTGTCGGGAGAAATGGCCACACGGCTTTCTGACAGAGGCAGCCCTGGCTGAGACTCTTGGCCTGTCTCTCTGTCTCCAGGCATTATTGCACACCGCAAATATTTATTTAAAATATACCATGTGACAGGTAGAATACCTCAATGAATAAAACATGGTCCCTGCCTTCAGAGAGCCATTAATCCAGCCCCAAGATCACATGTGCACCGCCCGATACAGCTAAGACTTGTCTAGATTTTTCCATTTTTTTGGAGTAGAATAATAACACGAAGAGTCATCATCATTATTATTATCATAAGGGCCTAAAACCCATTTTCTAAGCACTAACTGATTTAATCCTTACACTAGCCCTATGAGGTAGGGTAATGTCACTATCCTCACCATGTTATAGTTGAGGAAACTGAGGCTCGGAGAGACTAAGTAACTTGCCCAAAGGGACACAGCTAGTATGCAGTTGATGGGTGGGGGCGGGGAGGGGGTAGGATCCAGGCAAACTGGCTCCAAAGCTCATATCCTCGGCCTCTTGTGCACTAATTCTCACATTCCCCAAATGTCCCACCGTTGCTCACCGAACATCCTATAAAGATACTATGTGTCAGGAGCTATTCTTTATGCCAAATTTGTACCTCCTGTATCGAGAGTTAATCCCACTTCCTCTTAGTCGGTGTTTAACTGCCATCAGGACCATCTGGGAGTCACCCAAGCTCTCTGGGGTAAGTGAAAAGCATAATGACAAGACAAGCCACAAGCCTCAGAGCAGCAAACCCCTCTTACAACCCCCCAGGGGACAGTGGAACCAAACAGATGGGTCTCCGTGGCCTGACCTCTTGTGAATCTGTGTGTACGGCAGGTGCTCCCGCAGGGACAAGTGCCAGCGGGCCTGGGAACCTAATCGATTTGCCGCCAGCATCAGCCAGTGCATGAGCCTCGAGGTGCATCCCAGCAGCATCTCAGTGTCTGAACACAGCCGCCTGGTAAGTAACTCATCCTACCTAGGGAGCTCGTGGAGGGGACAGGCACAGAGCGCCCTTCCGTGTGTGCGTGTGTTCCTTTAACACTTGCACGTGTGTCTGTGACTGGAGCACACTTTAAAGGCTCCAAGGAAACTTTGTGTTTGGAGAAACCCTATGATAACTCTTAATGTAAAGGGCACAGCCCCTCTCCACACTCCCTGCAAACTCATCACCCGTTGATCTGTTTTGTAAATCTAGATGTTGCATTTAGTAACAGCTATGATATGGTGCAACCCAATACAAAATAACGCATTTTTCTTCACTATAGGCTGTATTTACATTCCTCCACCTACCATTTTTTCACAGAGACCTTAGAGTTGTGTGTGTATGTGTGTGTGTGTGTGTGTGTGTGTGTGAGAGAGAGAGAGAGAGAGAGAGAGAGAGAGAGAGGAGAGACAGAGACAAAGAGACTGAGACTTAATTCACAGCCAGTATGCACTTAAAGAGAATATTAAAGAGAATAAAATAGCCCTTAACCACCTGTCGAGGTACAACCCAAAATATTTCATGTCCTCAGGCCCTGCACGATCATTTCCTTCTGAAGGTTTTATGAGCGTTTACGGATGTTAATTAGTTAATGAACCTTCCAAGATTTCTGTTCATTCATCCCCACCAGGAGGTTTTGGCTCCCATGGAGCTGAGGGAACAAATAGGGGAGTTTGTACCTAAGTCTCTGGCCCCATGGAAACGAAACTGGGGCAGAGATTCAGCAGCAAACAAATGCCTGGAGAGGCTAGGTGACACTCATTGTGCTAAGAAACCACTGCAAATAAATGCAGCCAGGTGTTGGTAGGAAGACAAAGGGAGACCTACCCAGTGGCTCCCAACTTGGAGGCCACCGCGGGGGTGGTGGGGGTATTGTCACCATGAACCCTTGTGGTCACTCCCTGTTGCTAGAGGAAGCCGGTCTTCAGATCCTTCACCTGTTGTTTCAAATACCGCTTAGATGTTCTATTGTGGTCGTTGAGAACAAACTCATTTCTGGCAGTCTGAGGAATTGTTACCCTTCCGAGCAGGGCGCTCAAACTTGCAAAGACTGGGAGGTGCTGGCCTGGATCATTGGAACGCATAGACAGCAGCAGACATCCTCCGAGAGGCTGGTGTCCGAGTCCCTTGCTTTCTCTGACCCCCACAGCTCCCTGTGGAGCCACTGCCCTACTCGAGGGGTGCTGTCCGTGAGCAGAGCACCCAGGGTAGGGGGGTACAGAGAAGCAGAAGCTCCTAGGACACCCACCGACCTGATAAGCAGCCCCTGAATAACAGCTAGGCTGTCTTCCCCCAACGTGGTAAACCTCCAGATTGGTAAGCCAGCATTAAGACTTGTTTGTAAAGGGCTCAGCTCATGACCTGCTTTCCAGTTTCACGGTTTCATGTCAGAATGATGAGGGTCCGAGATGGGCTGCGGTAACTTTCCCTCCAGTGCCCCTCACTCAGTCCTTTCTGATGCGGGGCAAGATTGAAAAATAAACTAATAATGATGTTAATAAAGACCATTGACTGCTGTCAGGGCTGCTGTAACTGTTCCGTGTCAAAGCCGGAAGATCACCTGGACCAGTGTCTTGCCTTAACAGATGAGGTCTGGGGAGATTAGTGAGCACCCGGCCACGGCAGGGCCAGGTCTCCTGAGCCCCTGGGTCTCTTCCTGCGGCATCATCTCCTTGATCCTCGGCCTCTTTGCTCCTCCCACAGCTCAGCCTGGTTGTGAGTGATGCTCCAGACCTGTCTGCGGGCATCTCCTGTGCCTTTGGGAACCTGACAGAGGTGGACGGACAGGTGTCTGGGAGCCAGGTCATCTGCATCTCACCGGGGCCCAAGGATGTCCCTGTCATCCCTCTGGATCAAGGTAAGAAGCGTGTGCCATGAGAGTCACATGCCAGGGACTGCCCTTACCAGAACGGCCAAGAGTACAGGGCACAGGGGATGGGGGGTGGTGAGTACCAGCGCAAAAGTTGCCTGACCACATCTTCATATTGCAGACGTTAATACGGGCTTATGATATAACTCGTTTGAGTTTGAAAGCTGCTTGTCATGCCCCGAAGTGAAATTCCGGAAGAAGGAAATCCCCTGCTCCCATTTGGGCTAAGTCTGCACAGTGTGCCGAGAGTGTTCCCAGACTTCCCTCCGAGGGCTGCAGCCAGTGATTTTCAGCGGGGTTCTCCCCATGGCACTGGGGGCTTGAGGGGCTCTGGCCTAATATTTCTGAAAGGCTTTCAGTAACTGAACTTTTGCCTCAGCAAAAGCAAGGGGTTCTGTGGGATCGGATTCGTTCTGTTTTCCCTAAGAGGGGGTGTGGGGCAGTCTGGGCCTCCGTGATAGGTGTCTCAGCAGGACCAAAGGGACTCTCTTGGGACCAAAGACAACTCAGGCAGCGTCGTGCCCCAAGAGAGCCCTTCAGTGGCTTAATGGATTATACCCAGATTCTCCACTGGGCCCCCAGATTGCTACCCTCTCCTTTCTCCCCCCCCGCCCCCAGACTGGTTTGGGCTAGAGCTGCAGCTGAGATCCAAGGAGACAGGGAAGATGTTTGTCAGCACTGAGTTCAAGTTCTACAACTGCAGCGCCCACCAACTGTAAGTACTTACCGGGAGGGAGTCTTACTCTGGGCCTGGCTGTGGGTGTGGCGTTTCTCCAAGCTCGAACCGGGTTGTATTCACCTCCCAGTCTCCCCCCAGGCCCTCAGTTCTGTCTGCCTCATTCAGTGAGAGTCAATGGAATGGCATTCACTCTCCACGGCCTCTGATCTCATGCAGACCCCCTTGCCTGGCTCCCCAACCACCCTTCCCCCAGTTCTCAAGCCAGGACAGTAAGAACAAAGTGTGAAGTGAAGGCAGTGGTCATGGCCCAAGGATCGTAAGAAAATTTCTCTATTTCAGACCAGCGGGTGGTAGCTTTGAGTGCGGAGATGGACAGTGAATGGAGTTTAGACACATCCTCCACGACCAAGTCGAGGGGGACTCATTAAGAGGCAGCTACGCACACAGCTACCCCTAGAGAAGGATGTGATGTAATGACCCCAGGCTGGGAGGGGAGAGGAGACTTTAACTCCACTGTGGTCCAAATCCAGGCTTCAAATTTTTAAACTGTTTTAATGTTTACTTATTTTTTGAGAGAGAGATCGCGCGCGAGTGGGGGAGGTGCAGAGAGAAGGAGGGGGACACAGAATCTGAAGCAGGCTCCAGGCCCTGAGCTGTCGGCACAGAAGCCTGACGCGGGGCTCGAACTCATGGACTGTGAGATCATGACCTGAGCCAAAGTCAGACGCTTAACCAACTGAGCCACTCAGGCACCCCTAGCCTTCAACTTTTTAAAGAGGAGAGGGTAGCCAGACCAAACCAGCAGCCTCCAGAAGGGCTTGATAGAGCCCAGGTGACCTCACCAGCTATCTCCAGCAGTGGGTGCCCACAAGGTATGAGATTCTGCAGCTGTGCAGGAAGAAAGACCCATGTTTAGCTTCTAACAATCTTCTCTGGAAGAAAAACTGAGGCTCCTTCCATACAAACTGGGAACTTGTATGCTACTTAATTTAAAAAGAGGGAAACAGGTCTCTATAATAGGGCCACGTAAAGGCCACTGGACCAGTGACCATGGCCATTCCACAAAGAGAAAGATCAAGCAACAATTCCATACCAAGCAGAGCAATAATTGGGAATATTCCATGGACCCTCTTTTCCATTCCCCAGAACAGGAACAACCTGAGGTCTATGTAACTCCAAGGTGTCAAGTCTGTGGGGTCCTGGCAGTGGACATGAGGAGTTCAGCAGTCCACATGGGAAGAGGGCCTATTTGCGGCTAAGCCCAAAAGGGATCATTAGCCATTAACATAGACAAATGAGTCAGTCCTCCTTAGTCTCTCCCCTCCTCTGATCTTGATTTTGATGATGAGAATCATCTACTTGGAGTTTTAGGGTCCCTGCAGTAGTTAAGGAAGGAGACGCAGCTGAGCCCCATTGGGACAAGTCAATCAATAGCTGTGCCGAGATCGACAGGACAAGTGGTAAAAATGGCCTGGGGGGGTGGGGGGTGCAGGGCAGTAAGTATTGAAGATGAAGAACAGTCGCCCACTGACCACTGCGTCCCAATCCCAGCTAACCCAGTTTGGAGGGGAAATGCAAGCATCTTGGAGAAAGAAACTCCCAACCGCCTTCCCAAACTCCAACACAGCGGTGATGGAATTCATTGTTTGTGAGAAGCACCCTCATTTCCATGGCTGTTTGCTGTGATGTCACCACTTTGCATTGCTATGGCAACAGAAATGCAGTCATAGGCAGCAAGTTTAAGCAAAAAAAAAAAAAAAAAAAAGAAAAGAAAAGAAAGAAAAAGAAAAAAGCAGATCTCCTGGACAGGAAAGATTCCATTTTACCCCAAACACTATGTGTCTTACCCTTCTCTGCTCCAGGCATTAGTAGCAAAAAGTCACAGAATCAAGTTCAACCCTCTGCTTTTAATATGGTAAACTAAGGCCCCCAGGGGATAAGGGCTACAGCAAGGATCACAAAATCACAAGTAGACGAGCCTGCAACCCTTCTCATCATACTCTGTCCATTTTCATTATTTACTTGCTGAAGCATAGCACGTTAGCAGGAACCGGCCAATCTGGCCTAAGCTCAGAAACAGAATAACTTTGGGCATTTCCAGAAGGGGATGAAACTGATCGGCACGGAGAAGATGAGGTGTCATTGGGCTAATGCACCCACAATAGGGTGGCATATTAGCCAGTCATCCCCTGGACGGACACCCATCGGCCCAAATCTAAAGAGAGCACCCACCAGGTGGCGCCAGATTGCAGACCCAGCGGTGTCCCTTCCAGGTTGGTCTAGTTGTGGAAGGCTAGACCAGGGGAGCTGACAAGGAGCAGGAAGACCAACCCCTCCCCCTACAAAACCCGACTCCTTTGTAATGGGCGGGTCACACACAGCCAGCATACTACACACAGCCTCAGGTGAAACCAGACGAAAGAAGCCCTCACCCTGGCAAGAAATTGATGAGCCACACACATATGGCCACACGCCTATGCCTGGCTACTTGGAGAGTGGTACAAAATTACCAGTTAATATCGGCAACTCCCCCAAAGCCCAGAAACACAGGTGACTGAACTAGTTGTTAACACTCGAAAGTGACTTAAGAGCTTAAAAGCACAGGTAATTTATGCATTTGAAAATAACACTCACATTTAACATTGTACCTTTCAAAACCATTTCCTACACATTATCTTGTTTGATGCTAAACAGCCCTGTGGAGCAGACAGGAAAGTTTTATGACAGATGGATGAAGAAATTCCAGTGCATAAAGTGAAGTGACTTACTCAAGGTGACCCCAGTGGCAGTGGCAACACTGGAATCCTATCTGCCCAGTTTCTATCCCGGTGCTTTTCTGTATTATAAGCTGTTCTCTTGTAAGTGGTGGTGGGCTGATAAATGTTTCACTGCTAGCAATCGGGGGGCGGGGGGGACCCAGTATGTAGCATTTTCCGATGTCTACGGTGTAAATACTCTGCCCATGGCTGGTTTCAAGCTACTAACATGATGCCAACCCACTTGCAAAATTCCTGAAAATGTAAATAACCAGCTGTCATGAGCTAATGCAGGCCAGTTCTAGCACATCATTGCTTCATAAGTTACGTTATTTCCACTTTGGATTCCTTTTTTCCTTCCAATTTTCTGCTCCTATGAATGTCTTCAAGGGAGAATGCACGGTTCTCAGTGCTGGAGGATGGCCCCACAAATCAACCCTCCTGAGAGACAGACTAGGAGAACAGCCTTCCATCATGACCCATGGGCTACCTGGAACCCTTACCTTCCCTGTCTGATCCCTTCTCTTTGCCCCTTACTTTCTCCATCCTTGCAGGTGCCTGTCTTGTGTCAACAGCGCCTTCCGCTGTCATTGGTGCAAGTACCGGAACCTCTGCACTCATGACCCCACCACCTGCTCCTTCCAGGAGGGCCGGATCAACATTTCAGAGGTAAGCAAGGCTCACTTTGGCATATGATGTTCCCAGTAAAGCTGAGTGGCCCTCCCTTTTCAGATGGGCAGTCCAATGGCTTGGCCATCTCCTTGCCCTGACCCATCTTGGTCTTCTTTCTGGAGATTCTACATGTTACAAAACCACGTTATTATAAAACTCAAAAAAAAAAAAAAAGTGGCAGAAAATACCCCAGAGGCCGAGAAATAGGCTGTATCTTCTAGACTCTTAAGATTCTTTACATTCAAAGGCTTGAGGGGAACTGAGGGTTGAGACTGAAAGCTAAGGGGACATATCCAACCAACCAGACTCCATTGTCCAGAAGAGTGCAGTGAATGGCATTTATTCTTTGAGTCTAAGCCCTTTGCTTGGCTGCAGACATAGTCCAGCTCAATAGAACATTCACTCTCAACCATTCTTTCATGCCAACCTCTCTTCCAAGTCTAAGTTTCAATGATTCTTTGACTCTGATGTATGACTGGGTGGGTGGCCTTATAGAAAGAGAAGGAAATTCAGCTGGTGGAAAGAACCAGGCCTTGCTAAAAGTCCCAGTTTATCATACAGGCAGTGTTCCATCCCTAGAGCCCGACCTACCTTTGTTATTCACACAGTGAAATATCAAATTGCCTGTCTTTCCATGAATATCACATCCAGTTATTCACTGACGTTGACTTGGACGTTAACAGCTGGTTGGGTTTGAATGACTATAAAGACCTAGTATTCATGCAAATCGCATGTGTGTGTATACATGTGCAATTCCCCTCTTCTTCCACCATTTAGAAAACCTGCAAATGTCAATAAGGGACAGTGTAGCACTTTCATACTCTACTATACTCTTTCTATACACATGGCCCTCTTGCACTAGACTAGAAGCTCCTTGAAGGCAAGGGCTGTATCTAATCTTTAAATCCTCACTGTCTTCTTCAGGGAATGTTTGCAGAATGCATGGGTGAAGGAAAGAAGGAATGACCGCTTTGCCCAAATGCCATTGATAGGAAGGGTTCCTTGGATCTACGTGTCCAAGGTGTCAAGAAATAGAGTCTTACGTGTCTCCGAGTCTTGACCGCAGTGCTAGTTGCTTCTCTGAATAAACATAAGAAAGTCAGCCTTAATGTACACATATCAGATCGTCATGACATATACGTTTACATGTCTTACCATGTTATTTGTCAATTATACCTCAAAAAGCTAAACAAATTAAATAATAGTAGGCCTTGACCCGTTTCTCAAACACGCACACCCATGGCCGTGAATTCCGCTCAGTGTCTGAAATAATATGTGTTCTATTCAGCCGGAAAAATGGAATTTGCCGGTCTTGAAAGAGAGAAACATAGAGGGTGTCCACAGGTGGTATTGAAGACAGGCCATCCGCTGGTGCCCCTAGCGTGCTGGAACCAGTTATCTAGTGCCCTGAAAACCTTTCAGAAAAAGATCTCCCCGCAGCCAGTTGGTGTGCTTTGATGTATCTGACCCGAAAGCACTAATCTGGTCTTAGTGGACACTGGAAATTAATCCCAGCCCTGGGATTCTGCAAGAGTATGGAACTGCTTTCGGGCCAATCTTCTCATTCAGAGGAAGCGGCCCAAGGGCCGAGGGTATGGAGTGGAGGGTGGTCCCCCAGCTTGGGAGTCAGCCGAAGAATGGCGAAGGGAGGCGGGGCAGACCAGGAACGGCAGAAACCACAGATGGGGCTGCTCAGAGGCAGAGGCCTGGCAGTGCGGAGATGGTGATAAAGGGTCTCGGAAACTGACCTTCATATGGGCCGCTTCTACGCTTCTGAGTTCCTTAATAAAAAAAAGGCGAGGCAGACCACAAAACACAGAGAAAGAGAGAGAGAGAGAGAGAGAAGTGCAGGTCTAAACAAGAGAGAGCAGCTGCTTCATTG
Source organism: Lynx canadensis (assembly GCF_007474595.2). Classification (NCBI taxonomy): domain Eukaryota; kingdom Metazoa; phylum Chordata; class Mammalia; order Carnivora; family Felidae; genus Lynx; species Lynx canadensis. Next base: position 34,571,078 of record NC_044319.2, read on the forward strand.
TCTCCCAGGGGCTCCCCCTCGGGCTGAGAGAAACCCAAAGCCAAGCCTGAAAGCGCCCTGCAGCTGGAATAAGGGCAGGGGGAATGGCTTAAGGACCAAGACAAATAAACTCTGCCGGGGTGTGGAAGCCAGAAGGCTAATTGGAAACATGCCGGCCTCCCTCATGCCCTTTAGAAGTCACTGGAACACACGGTTCCCTCTCAGCCACGGGGGAGAGACTCCGATGTTCCAGAAAGCTGGACCTGAGAGAAGAGGTTGCCACTAGGTAACTCAGGAGTGAGTTAATATTCAAAGAACCCTGGGGGCGAACCCAAAGACTTCCCACCACCTTTCAGTTTCACTTTCCCGAATGTCTGTGGCTTCCGGGGAAGAGGTGCCCTTTGTCCCTTCCTCACCTCCCACCTCTGCTTAGTGGGATGGGACTGGGCTGCCATTCTCTTACTGCTGATGTGCACCAGCCCCTGACGTGGGCCCTGGGATCGGCCGTCTGGAGGCCCGGTGATGGAAGCCTAGTCTGCAGCCGGCTCCTAACTTCACTCAGGAAAGACGAGCAGTGTGACGAGCGGTGTGCATTCCCAGCAAGCTTGTGAGGGCCACTTCCTCAGCTGCCTTGAATACTGCTGAGGCTCTTGGCCACAGCCATTCACACATCCCTTCCCAACAACTAGCTCCCAGGCCCTACTCTTTTCTGTCCAAAGCTCTGCTTCTGGAGAATTCCACTCCTGAAAATGCAGAGGACAGCTAAGATGCACGTATCCAGCTTGGGGGGGTGCGGGGCGGTGTTCCTTGCTGTATTAAGAGTCCAATCGGAAGTCGTTAGATTGTTCTGGGGACTGGAAATCCATGAACTGCCTCTTTGAGAGCCCTAGAATATCTCTTTTATACTTCCAGTAAGAGCCCCCTAACGGTGAATCCAAAAATCAAAATTTTGTCTGTGTACTTCCTAGAAACAATATCTAACCAATTAGCTCCATTGATCTAGAGAGCAACATTAATGTACACACGTTTGTAACTCTCTCACATGTGACAAGAGGTCTCAAAGCGTCTATGTCAGCGCAGGGGGCCAGCAGCAGCAGCCGCACCTGAGTGCTTGTTAGAAATTCAATTTCTTGGGCCCCCTCCCCAATGAGTCTAAAGATTGAGAGTCACTGACATACAGCATCTCAATTGATTCTTCAAACAGACCTGTGGTGTCACATAATTCATATTTGACATATGTCGTAACCAAGATGCTAAAAATTTAGGGTTTTTTGCCCAAGGCTACAAAAAACTCAGGCATCCAAAAGAGCTGAGTACAGCATGCTTTCTGCAGAAAACCAGAGCCGGTTAGCTTCCTTGTCTCCATGGCCGCGCTTGCCGGCAGGATCCCGATTTGGCTTTGTGCTATTTGGTCATGAGGGTTCAGGGTGTGCAGCTGGTGCAAATCCACCTTCACAGATGGAGAAACTACCCATGGAGGATGGGTCAGTAGTCCCACTTCCAGATACACAGCCAGCCAGCACGTTGAGGTCAATCTGCCTGCTGTTTCCAGAGGTCTGAGGGACCAAGTCCACACTTAGGCTTGACAATAAAGTACCTAATTAAAAAAAAAATGTGTATATATATATATATACACACACACACACACACACACACACACACATATTCTCATTTAAACTACTCTATGAAATGGATTCTATTACAGATTAATAAACTGAGGTTTAGATAAATTAAACAATTGTCTTAAGGTCATCAGATAAATGCAGACGCCATGACTCAGAATGTATGTCCCCAAGTTGACCCTGGATAAGTTGAAGTCCTCTGATACTGCATTTACATACACAACATGCACACACACACACACACAAGAAATAAGCAGTAGTATTAATGGTGTTAATCCAGTTTATTGCTGTTTACAACATACTTTCTTTTTTCTTTAATTTTTAAAAATTTTTTAATGTTTATTTTTGAGAGAGAGAGAGAAAGCATGAGCGGGGGAGGGCAGAGAGAGAGGGAGACACAGAATCTGAAGCAGGCTCCAGGCTCTGAGCTGTCAGCACAGAGCCCGACGCGGGGCTCGAACTCACGAATGGTGAGATCATGACCTGAGCCGAAGTCGGACATTTAACCAACTGAGCCACCCAGGCGCCCCTACAACATACGGTCTCTTCCATGCAGTTGAGGGTTGTTGGGTATGACTGGCCCCATTTTATCGATGAGGAAGCTGAATTTCAGTCGCACTGAAATTCAGTCTCTTGAGCTCTTTTAAGGTTATGAGCCAGACGTTCCCACTGCTCAGAGCACAGTCGATCTCTGATGGGGCCCCCCAAATCTCTGCCTCCCTGGGCTGGATCAAGCTGTAACATGGTGTTAGCAAGCAGGTATGCGCGGGAGTATGTATGGCTTTCAGCTTTAAAAGCTCATCTCTCTCCATGGCTAAACCAGGCCTAGTGAGATGTAGATACATAAATATCTTCTTTACGCCCTGTCCCCGGGGAAAGATAGAACCAAATAAATCCGATTAGCTTCCCGGGATACTGGCTGCTCTCTCTCTTTGAAGTCCAGTGGGTGAAGATAATGCCATTTCCACATGGGAGAAGTCGTTTCCGAGGGCCGGAGGGTCCCCCGCGCCCCAAGCCGGAGAAGCACAGCTAAACAGAGGGGGCGATGCGGCGGCAAGGCTCACGGGGCTCCCACGCCAGGGTCCTACGTAGCCATGGCTCCTCCTCCCCCGCCTACCCCCACCCCTGGGATGTTCCGAAAGAGGACATCTATTCATCCTGACAGAAACTCAAATTGCTGCCAAGGAGGTGATCCTGTTGCCCGTTGGCTGAGAGACAGAGGAGTAAGATGACCTGACGACAGTGGGGACCAGCAGTAGCAATGGGCATTTTAACAACACTGACAGCAGTAGTAACACCCTGCAGAAAAGGAATAATGTGATGACGTGCTCTCTTCTTAGGACAGGAAGTGTGTGTGTGTGTGTGTGTGTGTGTGCGCGCGCACACGTGTGTGCGTGCACGCACATGCTCACAGAAGCAATCAGGATAGAAGTGGCCTCATTGTGTCTGATGAAACCCATCGCCTTCCCCAAGGCCCCGAGCCGTTGAAGTTCCCACAACATGGCAGTTTTCTGGGCTGCTGGCTTTCCCACACCCGCCATCAGCCTTCCCTTCTGCCATTGCTACTTCCTCGTTAATACATTCACCAGAACCATTCATAACCCAAGGGTTCTGCATCTACCCTTGTTTTTCCAAGAAGAAAAGAGTATAACCTGGTCCCAACCCCTTTTTTTTCCTTTGCCCTAGAGAATAAGAGAAAGAATCCCACTCTGTCTGGCCTCAGGGAAATAGCCAAAAACAAACAAAAGATAAGACATCTGTTTTCTATGAGGCAGTTTTGGAACCTGTAGAGGCATTTGGGAAGCCCCTAATCATTGTCTTTAAATTTACTCCCAGAAGGTCTGAAACAGCAGACCATGGGTATCTTCTGTAAATTTTAGAATCCCTTTAAAAAAGAAACAAACAAACAAAAAACTCCCAAGAGTACTCATAAAGTGTCTTCTTAAGATTCTCCAACTCCAGGGGCGCCTGGGTGGCTCAGTCAGTTAAGCGCCTGACTTTGGCTCAGGTCGTGATGTCACAGCTGGTGAGTTCCAGCCCCGAGTCGGGCTCTGTGCTGATGGCTCAGAGCCTGGAGCTGAGTTGGATTCTGTGTCCCCTTCTCTCTCTGCCCCTCCCCCACCCGTACACGCATGCACACTTTCTCTCTCTCTCAAAAATAAACATTAAAAAAATGTTAACACAAAAATAAAAAAGATTCTCCAACCTCCAGGTTGGACCAGACTTAGCCCAGACAAAAAAGATGAGGAGGTGCCCACCCATGTGTGTGTATATTATATGTAAATATGTATACAATACAATAAACGTGTCTATAAATACGTATATTATATATGTGCATATTTGTCAAAGTTAAAAGAATTCTACAATCTTGTTTACTAACCCAAGACATTCTACTTCCAAAAACACATCTTTAAGACCTTGCTGGTGAAATTTGAATTTGTTCTCTGAGCTCATTCTCTGTCACAGATACACACACACACACACACACACACACACACACCTCATTATGCCTCAGCCTTTTTTCTAGTCTAAATTAAAATTCTAATTTATTAGACGTGACAGGGATTTGTTAGCCACCACCAAGAAGTATCTCCTTTTCCAGGGGATGCCTGGATTTCCCTAGAGTGGTGTTCATTTTTTTTTTCTTGGCTATAAATATATGAAAGACTCTGTCAAGAATGCCCTCAGGGCATGAAAGTGAAAGTGCAGTAAAGAGCAAGTTTATGAGTTGGCAGCTTGACTGACTGGCTTCTCGACAGGGACCCATCTGCTCTGGGCTTGCCTTATGATCCTGTCTCTTGTAGCAATCTCGCCCGCTTGGCGTCCCCACGTGCAGTTAGCCTACAGGTGAGGGAGGGCACCAGTGACCCCAGAAGTTCATCCGGGTCCTCCCAGAGAAGTGTCTGTGGAAAATTGCCCCAGCTTTTCATAAATTCTGAGGACTCCTTACTAGATTTGGACGTGTCCACTTAGTAATCATGTGACTCCAGAAACGGCGGCCATGTCTAACCCAAGCTTTAGGAATCAAACTCCTTCTCAGGTCTCTTGGTGTTCAGAAGGCAAGGCTTTCCCCTCATCTCTGAAGAATCTAGGAAGCTGGAGGTAGAAAGAAACGTTTGAGATCTTATCATCTGAGGCGAGTAAAATGTAGTCTGATCCCCTCAGGGCTCACACACCAGGGAGGAATACAAGTTAACAAGATGTTGCAATTCTGAGGGCAAAACTCGATCATGGGAGACTACTCGTAACCCACCCAGAAGGCCAGGGCAGGGAAAGGGTCAGGGACAGCTTTCCAGAAAAGGAGCCGCGGAGCTGAACTTGAAGGCTAATTAAGAGGCATTCAGCTACAGAGAGGCTGAGGCAAGGTCCGGGAGGACAAAGAGGGCCAGGAGGTGGTAGTGAGTGGTTCTAATGGAGAGAAAAGCATCTTCAAAGGACCAGAGGCCCATGAGTCAGGGACACTGTCTCTCAAAACTCATCTGAAGTCCCATGTGACTGGAGCAGGATGCACGAGGACCTTCTTACAGGGTAAGAAGGAGGCAGAGGCCAGGTGGAGAGGGCTTGTACCTGAGGCCCTGAGAAGAGCAGCAACTGCCTCAGCCCCATCTGTGGTCTAGCAGGCCTCCCAATCCCATAGCTGAACTGTCCATTGCTCAACGCTGCCTGTGTAAAGAAAGGCTTCCTACTAGGAATAGCCTCTAGCAACGGGACGGGGACACTTTTTCTGTCCCACACCTTGCAGGCAGTTCTGAGCAGGGCACTAAATGCCAATGGCACCCTTGGCAGGAGAGCTCCATCAACCCCCACGTGTTCCCAAACGCTCCCTCTGAGAAGCACCGTAGAGGGGAAGGGAGTGGGGAACCAGGTGCTTCTTCAAGAATTTCCCTGGTTGGTCCCTGGAGACAGGAAGTGATTGCATGTGGAGGTTACTGGGCCCTCACCGTCCTCCCTGCCAGAGACTGCTGGGCTCTGTCTTCCTCAAGAGGGAGAGAGTGGGCAAGGGGTCCGAACTGCGGGAAGGTGACAGTGTGACCTTCAGGCGAGAAGCAACACCTAGCCGTAAAGCTCAGGAAAATCGATCCCGCTTTCCCACTTGTGTGGTCTCTCGTGGTCCTTCCCACAGCCCCTCCCCACCAAGACTTTCTTTTTTCGGTTTTGTTTTCTGAAGCAACATGGCTTTCACGCAGGGCCTGGTAATGAAATGAGATAAAAAGCCAGAGCAAGTGTTTAGAGCATTGCCGGGAGGGCTGGTCCCCCTCCTGGAAAGGCCGACTCAGTCGGAGCCGAGAAGCTGAGGCTGCCGATAACAGAATGCCTCGGGCCGGACAATGCATGAGGGACAGGAGCCCGGGAAAGGATGAAACCGGGAGGCGGGGGTTCCAGGTTGGGGACAGGGACACACAGGGGCCTCTTTTATCCTCTGTGGCAGGAGATAAAATCCACAGCCTGCCACACCGGCGCTTGGAAATTAATTCCTAAATTGTAACATGCACACCAGATCCGGGACAACTTGTGGGCTGCGGAATGACAATATCAAAGCCCCAGGAGCTAAGAGATAGATTTTATTTTCCCTGCTGACTCCTCATACCCTTGAGATGAGGTACAGCCGTCTCGCGGGCAGCCCACCCGGCCACGAGAGGGTCTGGTTGGGCATCCGGGTCCCGTCCCCTGCCCCGGCTCAGGTGAGTAGAAAGGTGTCAGCCAGGACAGACGGGACCTCTCTGCTTGCTCCCCAGGACTGTCCCCAGCTGGTGCCCACGGAGGAAATCCTGATACCAGTCGGGGAGGTAAAGCCAATCACACTTAAGGCTCGAAACCTGCCCCAGCCACAGTCGGGCCAGCGAGGCTATGAATGTGTCCTCAACATCCAGGGGGCGGTCCACCGGGTCCCCGCCCTGCGCTTCAACAGCTCCAGCGTCCAGTGCCAGAACAGTTCGGTAAGAGGACTCGTGCTCGGGCCCCGCCTGGAGCAGGCCTTTCTCTCACACCCATGCCGAGGCCTGACCCTACCCGCCTTTCCCAGAAACCTTCCGGGTCCACAGACTGGCCCCAGGAACAGAGGAGTGTGCAACCATCTAGCGCCCCTCAACCAGAGCAGGGCAGTGTCATGGTGGCAGAGGAGGCGGGGTTCTGTGCGGGCCCTAATGGCGGAAGTTGAGAGCTTTGTGTCCTTTCTGAGTTTAAGGAGACCTCTGGGCCTTCGGTGAACTTTCAGCCAAAGCCGGTGGACTCCACTGCAAACCCCCTTCCCCACTTAGGAATAAGCCAGAGGAAGCTGGGCCAGGAGCTCAGCAGAAATAGAATGGCGCGAGGGGAGGGGGGGGAGGGGAGGAGAGAGCGGTGAACTTCAGAGCAGCAAGGGTTAAACCAATCCTGCATGCCAGACAGATAGCACGAGGTGTTTAATTATAATACTAGCCCAGAGAAGATCTTTTTATCTGCCAACTCCTGTCTCTGACTATGGGGGGTCAGCTGGAGATGGGGGGGGGCGATGTGACAAAGGTGTTGAGGGAAGCTAATTCGCCTGGGAGAGATAAAGAGAATCTGGGCTTCTTATCAGGCGGCTGTCAGATTCCCAGGTCACAGGCGCTTGATAGAATTTGTAATCGGTGGAAGGCCGCCAAGTGCAAGGGGAAGGTGGGATGAGAAAAAAAAAATGCAACAGGACAAAGGGAGGAAGGTGGCAGGAAGGGCCGGGGTCAAGAGGGCGGACAGTAACATGACATGCCCCGAGTGGCCAGGGCTGGGCAGGTCTCTGAAGGGGACTCCCAGAGGTCTTTTTCACCGAGAGGCAGGGGCTGGGCCACCAGAGGGCCGATTTCTGAAGCGTGTGAAGGGCTTACAAGTCCCCTGTGGGACCAGCATGGGAGACAGAGCGGACTCCTGGCTACAGCTTGAGCCTTTAATGGTCGGGCTGATCAGATCTGTGACCAGAAGCTCTGAGCACCTTCCCTGGTGGGCTGTTGGCCGAAATAAAGCTCAAGTGCAGCCAGGAGACCCTGCGGTGCCCAGCCCCCCTCCACCGCTGCACCCCTGTCTGTTGTGCGCATGCTGTCCTCAGGACTCTGGTGGGGTTCGCAGAGCAGTACGTGAACTTGCTGCAGAGACCGGACTTGTATGTGAAGAGGCAGACAAGCTCTTGGGAAGACAGAGACAGGGACTGGCAATGCCAGGGGACAGAGAGGGTGGGGAAGGGCCGGCAGGGATGTCAGAGCAAGCACCTGGGGAAGGCGAGTGTGGGCTGGACCGGAAGAATACAGGCAAGTTGAAGGGTGGAGGCTGTAGGGAGAGAGAGGCATTCTTCACAAGATGTGAACTGAAAAGAGCCAGAGAGGTGCCGGGGCAGGTGTGTTTGGAGACAGGCATCAAAGATTTCTGCAGGAGGGCGGTGGAAGAGAAGTAAGCTTGGATTTGGATTACAGGGGGCACCAAACACCAAACTAAGGGGTTTGGGCTGGATCCTGTTGGCATTAGTGACTGGGAGTCGGGGAGGGCGCCATAGGGATAATTCGAGCGGCAGAAGGGGTTCCCCTGATTCTCCCTTTGCTCCTTCCTCAGCCCAGAGGGAGCCAGAATCCCTGGTTTCTTTCCTGCCGTAGTCCTGGTCCCCCGAGATGCCAGCAACCCCGTGTGATAGGGAACCTCACAAGCCATGTGCCCTCTGCCCCTCTCCCCGCAGTACCAGTACGACGGGATGGACATCAGCAACCTGGCTGTGGACTTCGCCGTCGTGTGGAATGGCAATTTCATCATCGACAACCCGCAGGACCTGAAAGGTGAGCGGCTACTTCCGGGCAGAGTTTTTTGATCTTTTCGTGACCCCGGGAAAGACCGGGGCTGGAGGGATCAGAGCCAGCCAGCCGCGGTGCCATGAATAATACACTCCCTCTGTCAGCGGAACTCTTCAGAGGATCCTAAAGCAACATTTGGAGCCATCAAAGGAGTCCTGTTGGGAACCCTGTTTTATTACAACCAGAGCATCCGCCAGGCAGCTGCCGGCTCATCGCATTTTTCTCTTCGGCTCCCAGAGACTTTGAAGTGTCTGTAGAACCTGACCTAGGAGAGCAGCAAGCAGGAATGTCCTGCCAGTTTCCAGAGAAATAGAGATTCTGTTTCCAGTTCGGGTCTGGTTCCCCTGTCCTTGGTCCTTCGCTGCACAAAGGTTTCTAAGGCTGCTCCCCTGGTCCTGAGGTGGGTAGGGGGGACAGTGCCAGGAAGCTCAGGGCGGAGCTGGGCTGACCTGAGAAGGACACTCCATGAGGACCACCCTTATTTATGGCCCTATAAACTCATGGGCAGCTCCTCCCGTGTGCCAGGTAGCCAGCCGTACCCGCCACACGGCAAATATCAACATGCCACCCTGCTCTCAAGAGTGACAAAGGCGACTCCAATATCGTGAGCGCTTGCGGTGGGGAGGCATCCACTACGCGATTTGGGGGGATTATTTCCCTTAATCGTAACAGCCCTGAGATGTTTGTACTAGTATGAATCTCATTTTACAGATAAGGAAACTTGAGACCCCAAGAGGCTAAGAAATGGACCAAAGTGCTCGCCTTGGCAGCACATATACTGAAATCGGACATATGTGCAGAGTAGCAAGGCCCCTGAGCAGGATGATGGGAAAAGTCACGAAGCATTCCAGACTGTTAAGACAAATAAGTGAAATCTTAAAAAAAAAAAAAAAAAAAAAAAAAAAAGTCGAATTCACGCAGAGGGTAGGGAAGGGGTTGCCGGGGGCGGGGAGGAAATAAAGAGGTTGGTAAAAGGGTGCAGACTTTCAGCTCTAAGGTGATCAAAGTCTGAGGAACCTAGTGGAAACCACGGTGTCTGTAGTTGAGAGCAATGCTTTGTATAATTGCAATTTGCTAAGAGAGTAAAACCTAAATACATATTTGTAATTGCTCTCTCTCTATGTATGTGTAGGGTGATGGGTATGCTAATTAGCTAGGTGGGAGGATCCCTTTCACTATGTATATGTGTTTCCAATCATTACGGTATGGTATCATAACTTTAAATATCTTACGATTTCTCTTTGTCAGTTATACCTCGGTAAAACGGAAAAAGGAAAGAAAAAAAAAATAGGCTGAATCAGAAAGTTAGAGCCAGGATCCAAAGCGAGGCTGTCCAATCTCAGAGTGCCCGTGCTTGACCAGACAGACCACTGTCCTTCCAGTGGTTCAGACCACCGTAGGGCATGAAGCCTTCTCCCCCCGAGACCCCTCTCCCTTACCGTGAGCCACGTCTCACTACACTTCAAGTAGCTAGGGCTGCCCCAGCTTCTCCGTCAGCCTGACAGTCGCCCGTGGGTGCAGAGAGGGGACCAGGGCCACCAGAGGCCCCCACCCACAGGCTGTCATGGAAATCGATACCACTTTGGCTGGGAGAAAGAAATGGAACCAGGGAGATTTCTGTTCTACTTCTCAATACCCAGGCCAAATTTCCTCACTGCTGAGAGATAGACATTCTCCCTGCTGAGGATCCGGGCTTAGTTCCCAGAGGTTGGCTTTGCATCTGGAGCTTAGAAGAAAACAGCCACATCCAAGCTCTCTCATCAGAACCCCCCCCCCCCCCCCGGTGGCACTCAACAACTTGGGAGTGTGCGGGCACTGCCATCTCCACGTTCATCCCTCCTAGAGCCCAGTGTTTCTGGAAGCTGTGCACCGTGTTGGGTGGAGAAGGCCATGGTGTATACAGACTTGGGTTCTAGAATCCAAGAAAGTGGGATTCAAACTCCTGGCGTTTTCACTTACTGAGGGATGAACTCAGACTATTTACTGTCCCTGCCTTGATCCCAATTTCCTCATCTGGGAAAGGCAGGAAGGGATGCCCTCCTTCTGGGGTCATCATGAAGACCAAATGAGATGTTAGATGTGGACCATTTGTGCACGTTAATAAATGCTCACCACGTCGTGGTTCACTTGAAGAGTCCCGTTCCCCGCACTTTACCATAAGAAGCCGCGGGCATGAGGATGTTTGAATGTATTCCCCACAGCTGGGATCGCAGAGGGAGATGAGGACTAGAGGAGTAAAAAATGCCCCTCCCCTGGGGCCTGAACCTGACCTCCAACACAGGCACTCAAGCCCCAGTCCTGAAAGCTTATGTCTGCTTGACCAGGAGCGTTGAAAATGAGTCTCTGAGCATTCTACTCAAGATTCTGAATTCAAAACATCAGCAGGCAACAGCTGAGCCCCAGGCTCCCAAAACACATTTCTGCTGACTGGCCGGTCCAGGGCTTCTAAATCAGTAAGAGACAAAAGCAAAGGCAGAAGGTCTGCAGATTCCCAAAGTGACCTGTTATGCAGCCAGGTTGTCCTCTCTGGGGACCAGGAACAGGACTGGGTGGACTTTCTCTCCTCGTCAGTTCTGCCTGTACTTTGCAGGGCCCCCCGTCTTCCTTGAAGCCGGGCTGACCTCTCTCCCAGACCAGCCAGGTCCCAGTGTATGGGCGGGATGCCTCTCTCTTCTCAGGCTCTACAGTCCAGCTGCCCACAGAGTTGGAATATCAGAACCCCAGCTTGGGGCACTAATCTTAGGAAGCTTCGAGAGTCGTGATATGCCTCTTGGAGCTTCGTTTGTATCTGAAATGGGGAAATGAGTCCTTACCTGTTGTGATGAGGGCCACACGTGAGTAAGAAAGACAGTGCATGAGAATGTAGTGTGACTTTCACAGAAGAGAGAATAAGTGTGTGTGCCACATGAGGTATGTTAAGGCGCTGTGCCAAGCACTTAATACACAGCACCGCAGTCAAACCTCACAAAAAAGCAACGATCACCGCCCCCCCCTCCCCATCACACATTAAGTGGACAAGGTTCAAGGCGTTTACGTTGTGTCACGGAATGTGGTGACGCCACGATCAAAGCCCTGACACAATTCGGTCCGGAGCCAGAACTCTTAAATAACATTTTCTATAGTCCCTTTCAGCCACTATGAGGCTCAGTTTAGTATTAATCCGCCATCAGTGATTCTTGCGATGATAATAGTGATCGTTGGTGTTATCTGTGCTGGCGGGCGGTTTCTGTCTTGCCTCCAAGAAGAGGCCCGGCTGTGAGAGCACTCCCGAATCCCATCGTGTCACCCCCTGTCTTGACAGTGCACCTCTACAAGTGTGCGGCCCAGCGGGAGAGCTGCGGCCTCTGCCTGAAGGCCGACCGGAAGTTCGAGTGCGGCTGGTGCAGCGGCGAGCGCAGGTGCACCCTCCAGCCCCACTGCGCCAGCCTCTCCAGCCCCTGGCTCGACTGGTCCAGCCACAACGTCAAGTGCTCCAACCCCCAAATCACCGAGGTGAGTCCAGCAAGTTCCCAGAGCGAGGAGGGATGGCCAGGCGCCGGCCCGGGGTGGGGGTGGGGGCGGGGGGTAGCGGGAGAGGAGTTCAAATGGAAGAATTGTAAGTGTAGAGTACTTAATGTGGGGTGTGGGAAGCCTCTCTTGAGCGCCACGATGGCCCGTGTCCAGGCCCAAATGACAAGCCTCTGGATGTGTGTCCTCGGGCCAGTGCCTGAATGTGCGTGCACGTCGTGTGCACGTGCACACAAGGGAGGCAGAGCCAGCCCAGCCCCCACTGCCAGGCGGGCAGAGCCAGGTGGGGACGGGAAATTGGCTGCCTGACGGGTGCACGTTTTAGAGAGCAGGCTTAGCTCTTCTCAGCAGAAATGCGATTTGGGGAGCTGCAGTTAGCTCAGAGTTGCAAAGTTGAACACGGAAAAAGAAAGTCAAGGCAGGCGCTACATTGGCCACGGTGCCGTTTCCCAGGATTTACTCCCTGTCCCAATTTGTTTGTGCATTTTAATGGAAGGAAATAGGTAATTAATTATCCTGGGGGAAAAAAAAATGATGCTTCCTGAATAGCAAATTGCGAAGGAAGATGAATAGATGATGCGGATGAAAATGCAGCTGCTCGGGGTTTGAATGGCCTGGGAGAGGAACAGTTGTATTTAACTTTGGGTGCATTACGCGTTCATCACTCTCCGCGGCTCCCTATTCACCGACTGTCACTTGTGGTTTGAAACTTATTGCACATTCCTTATGGTGATGAGGAGTGAAGAAGGCCTGGGCAGGTAGCACTGTGGTCTGCTCATTTAAGAAAGCAGCGACAGGCTGCTCCTTTCCTGCCTCTTCCCTGAGTGGGATTCGCTGCCCTTTTTCCTGGCTCGTTTTCCTTATTAGCCGCAGAAAGCACCTTGGGTCCTCGCCTATGTCACGGGGTATTGAGCAGTTCCTGGCTCATCCCTGCGACCATGTTGAAACTCCAGATCAGTAGAAGGACACCCCTCAAGGTCAAATGAGTGTTGCTAACCTACAGATGGTTGAAGATGGAGTAAGTGTTTCTTTAGGGTGCTAGGCGCTGTCTCGTTTAATCCCGTGACTACCATGGGAGGCATATAGTCTCACCTCCATTTTACAGATGAAGAGAATGAGGCTCAGAGGAGTAGAGTGGTTGCCCCAGATAAGTTGCAGAGCCAGTATCTAAGTCCAGATTTATTTCCTTATAGAGCCATTTGTAAAGTCTCTGATTTGCCCAAGTGATGTGGAACAGGAAGCAAGGTGTCCTCTTCCTTGAGAGCCAACCTTCCTTCCTAGCTGATGTAGACCAGGCAGATGCTATCCACCCACGTGGCGGCGTGCCCCAGGGAAAGCACAGCACTGTGTCTGGCACCACCTAGGTTCTCAGTCATCCTGGTGGGAAGATGCTATGACGGTGTAGACGCTGTCGTCGAGCATCGGGCTTCCTCAGTTTTGTTTCTGTCTTGGGCGCGACCGTGATAGTGCCCACTGACTCCATCCCGTGTCCTTACCTCGCTGGGCAAGGGCTTACAGGAACTTCTGGTTGGTGGTGCCCCAGCCTCTGCCCTCAGACAGCCGGCTCCTTGAGCTGCTCAGGGCTCCTTGCCTTCTCCCTGATTCTAGTGATTTCCAGCAACTGCTGGCCTGAGAACATGTTCCGCCCTGTAAATCTTGCAGCTGCCGTTGTCCGTCTCTGCGTCTCTGCGTCTCTGCACCTGTGGTACAGGGGAGCTTAAATTAGGCAGGGACTCGCTTCCATCAGCACCTGTCACCTCCGCCAACCCTGGCTGCTGCCGTCCCATCTACTCCCCGACTGGCAGGGGCCCCTTCCCAGCCCTGAGGCAGGCTTCTCCCTGGGAAATCTCTGCCTCGGTGCTGCCCCTGCTCACTGACCGGGGACTGACGGGCTGCTCCCTTCACAGAGGACACCCAAGCTACATGATGCTAATTAACCCCCTGAGGTAATTAGGCTGTAATTGATTTTCCCAGTGAACGTAACAGCAGGAGTTGGAGGCCCCAAGCAGTGGGGTCTCCTGTTGGCGTTTTTTTCAAACAGAGGCTATAGAGAAATGAAAGATACTCTTTGGGGAAAAGGAGAGACAAATCCATGCTGTGTCTCAAGCCACGCAGGGGGACATCATTCTGGACGGGACATGTAGCAGGGAGGATCCAGGCCTGGAATACCGTATTCACTATCATCAGGAATATTTTCTTTCATTTTGTGTCTCCTTCCCTCAGCCTACCCTCCTTCCCCTGTAAAAGTCATCTTCAATTTTTTCTTAACTTTTCAGTTTTGAAATAATTTTAGACTTATAAAAAGGTACAAAAATAGTCCAAAGAACTTTCATATACCCTTCACCCAGATTCTCCAAAATTAACATCTTACATAACCGCAGTGCAATTATCCAAATCAGGAAATTAACATTCATACAATAATGCCATGTAATATACATGCCTGATTTACATTTTGCCAGTTGCCCCACTGATTGTCCAGGATCCAATCCAGGGTCACATGTGACATTCTGTTATCATGTTTCCTGAGTGCTCTAATTCTCAGTCTTTCTTTGTCTTTCATGACCTTGATACTGTTGAAGAGTACGGGACAGTTGTTTTGTAGAATATCCCTTAATTTGGGTATGGTTAATATCTCCTTATGATTTAATTTAGGGTATATATTGTTGGCAAGGAGTACTAAAAAAAAAAAATGTGGAATACATGTCAAAAGGGCACAGGAACCAACTTGATTTGGCCCCAGGGGCCAAATCTGGGCCCGTCTGTGCAAGAAAATACATAATGATACTAGTTGACTTTAGCGATAGAATAAGATCAGAATCTATGGTCCTTATTGATATAAATAAACAATTAACGGGGGAGAAAGGAAACTCTTCTTCATATTAGAAGTCTAACTGAAACATGTAAAAGGACTTAGGGAAATAGAAAATCATCAGTTGGCAAAATTCACAGTAATAATTATTTCAGGAAAAAAGGCCAATGAATTGGTGAATGAAAGTAGGGTGAAAAATAGGATGTCGGCCGTCTTGAGCCATCGCCTCCCAAGGTATGTACTAATTACAACAAGAAAAAATAGTAACTTTACAGAGAAGAAAGCTGGTAGACACTACCTATATGAGGTGATCAAAGATAATGTCACCCGTAATGGGAAAGAAGCAGCCTCATGTGTGTCTGTGGCATCTCTTACCAAAAAGGTATCCTTTGCTAAAAAGTAACTTTGAAGAACAATCAGCTCCTTTTCCTTACCGTAGCTTCCTGGGCTACTTCCTTGACATTGGCACAGATCTTTTAATCTTTTAATCTCTTAATAATCCGTATTCTGTGAGACCCAGGCCCTTCTATATGTTCCTCCCCCCTTGTCTCTGGCCGTTGCCTTGCAAATGCGTGTCCTTGCAAATGTGTGCCTGCAAACGTGCAGGCCCACGTGCAAGAGCCATTTACGACGAAGATCCTTCTGGAGGGGTGGAAAGGGGAAGGATTCTAGGACGGCCTTGTGGTGTCTGTTGGAGACAGCAGAATTCCCAATGCTGGAAACCAGTGGGGACCCGAACGGGCACTGCCCTGTTCAGGGGCCTGGAAATCAATGAGATGACCTCAAGTGAGTCCTGCTTTAGGAAAAGGAGTGGGCTCCAGCTGAGTTGAGCGGACCAGACTGCTGTGTTCCTCCTTAACCCTTTCTTACCCAACTGTGTCCATGGCAACCAAGCCCACCCCGAGAGACCCGTCTCCTGTGACAGCTTCATGTAGGACAAGTCTTACAGCCTCCCGAATTTCCCAGTTTACATAAACTTCAGGTTAGAGACCCCCTCAGGACCCAGCGTCTGCTCCTTCCCAGTCAGCCCGTGGTGTGATAATGATGCTGTCCCCCGTGGGAGGCATCCCAAGCTGCTCTCGTCCTCACCGTCATCCTGGCGTCTGTGCACATGTCACCTGTTCAACCCCAGGAACAGGAGACGCGCAGAGGTTCGGGAAAGCCCGCGACATGCCTGGCCCACCACGTTGCTGCGCCTCCAGACCTGCCAGGACCCCAAAGGGGAGGACATCGCAAGCCACCCCCTAGAAAGGAAGGCTCAGAAGAAGCATTTTCGGAGAAGCTGCGAAGGGGAGAATTGGGCAGAAAGGGGAAAGAGACCGAGTATGTAATTGGGAAGAAAAATTTAGGAAGGTTCAAGGGGATCTAGAGCTCAGGTGACAGAGGTCTCCACTCCAAGTGGGTACGTTGGTCGGCGAGGGCCGCGGGGACAGAGCACCCCCAACTGGGTGGCTTCAACAGCAGAAACGAATTGTGTCACAGTTCTGGAGGCTGGAGTCCTGGGTCCGGGTGCTGGAGGTGGGCTCCCTCTCAGGGCCGTGAGGAAAATCTGCTCCGTGCCCCCTCCTCTAGCTTCTGGAGGCTTGTGGTGTTCTTGGCCTGTAGACACATCGTCTACATCTCTGCTTGCATCTTCTCATGACATTCCTTCTTGGTGTCTGTCTCTATTTTTTTTTTTTTTATTTGTTTAAATAAGGATTTCAGCCATATTGGATTAGGGCCCACACTAGTGACCTCATTTGAACCCGATTGCCTCTGGAAAGTACCTGTCTCCAAATACGTCACTTCCTGAGGTAACAGGAATTAGGGTTTTCACTTGAATTTGAGGAGGATAAAATTCAACACCTAACAGAGCATTGCAGTAAATAAATCCTCATGTGATGAGCGACTACTGAATACCATGTGCTGTGCTGGCCTTGGAAGTTTAGCGCATGGATAGGCGAGGTCTGGGAGGGGAGGCAGGGGCTGCAGCCTCTCGCTGCAAAGCCCCAGCCTATCCCTCAACATGAGCCACCTGGAAGAAGCTGGCATCTGCTTGTCCTGCAGGCCACTCTGCTTCCTCCAAAGGGCCTAAGACAGAAAGTTCTAATCTACACCCTTTGCTTTTGTCTCCCGTTTCGAAAGAGGGTAGCACCGGGGATCAAGGTCTTGACACCTAATGAGGACACTTACCTCAGGCCAGGGACCAGAACAGATGATCCATATCCTACTTCTGGGAGTATTAATAATAACAGCCAGGCTCGACCGTGCCCCAGGACCTTTGCGTAGCAACTCATCCTAACGATCCTTCAAGATACCTATAATTATCTTCATTTAAGAGTTGAGGAAACCGTGCTTAGGGAAGTAAATAATTTGCCCAAAGTCACCCATTTGGTTAGTGGCAGAGCAAACTCAAAACCAGGACCTTCCGACTCCAGAATGCAGACTTTCCCCACCACACACACCGCCTGTCTTGGTCAGAGGGATAAAGGGATCTTCCCTGGCTATACACTTTTCCACCTCACTCCACCCCAAGTGTACCAAAAATATCTTGGAATTCTCTTGGAACGCCTCAGGAGATGCTAGAAAAACTAGGAGCACTGGCTACCCTTTGTGTTGAGCCTTAAAATAACCTGTCTTCCTACACATAATTAGGTCTACACTTGATCCTATGAGTGGTGAGGGGGCAGGAAGTGCATTTTGGGGTGTGTTTAAACTTAGGGTGACTTCTTCTTACCTGTACGGGATGGATGTGACTTTAATTGTGTATGTTTATGAGAGTTATCAGACTTGATTTCATTGGTTTCTGATGGTGCCTGTCAGCGGGATGGTGGCTGAGATGAAAGTAGGATATTACCGAGCCTGGTGGTTCTTTCTTTCCAAGCATCTCAGCTGGATGAGAGCCCAGAGGATGGAGGCCAGGTGGCTCGCACCTGCGGGTGACAGTAGAGATCACGGTGAAGAATAAACAAAGCTGGCTTGAAACGCCAGGGACCCATCTCCAGTGTTGGGGTCCTCAGGGATTGACCAGGAACCCGTCACCGTCTGGGTACCGGAGAATATCCCTGTGTGTGTCTGAAGTCACCTGCCGCGTCGCCCCGTAAGGGCACACTGGTGCCAGGCTGTAGGGATGCTGCTTTTGCAGTCATCTCTCCACTGACCACATCGTAGATTTTACTTTGTGAATTTTTCCGTGTCACTGGCGTACCCAGTCCCCTCACTGGCTCACGCTCAGGGAGGACAAATTCTCTTTACCACTGTCTTAGGTGTGTGTACCTGGGAAAGAAAAGCGAATGTAGAAAACCATGTACATCCTCTCTAAAACCAAGCCTAAGTAATAGTCGAGACAATATTTGTCTGAGATGATCCATTGTTCTTGCATTCCTTCTGTTCTCCATTTGCCCAAATAATTTAAAGTAGATTTCCGACCCCCACCCTGGACTCTTCTGTTGTGAATGCATTTGTGAAGTTGTTCAGGGAGTTGGACATTTACAAGCATTTATCTGTAAGGCTGCACCAAATCTCTGCAGGAAAGGCCAAAAGCCACCTGCCCAGGGCCAGGAAGACTCGCTGCAAAGTTCCTAACAAATAAATAAATACGTCAGCCAGCTTTCCTGAGAAACGAGTCAGCGCTCTGATCTCCCCGTTCATTTATTTGCAGGCCTCATTAATATAACATCACTGCAACAAACAGCTAACGGGGGACGGTGTCAGGATGAATAATGGAGTTACTCTGCTGAGATAACAATTAGGTTTTGAATGTACTATCAGCTAAGACAGAGCCAGCAAGGATTCGCGCCGGGTAGGAGAGCTGGTGCCACCAAGGCCAGAGACTCAGAGCTATCAGCTGGGCTCTGGCCTACCGTGAAGAGTGTGCACACGCGTGCTTACGCACACACACTCACACACACCGAAGTTGGAAAAGGATGTGACGACTTGCCATCTTGAATCCAGCTTCCAGGTGTCTCTGGCCAAGAGCCAAGAGGCCATCAAAATCTGCAGGCACAAAGTTGGCCCCACTGCCCTCGAAAGTCAGGAAAACTCTAAGCAACAGGAAAGGAGTAAGTGGATTAGCCAGGAGAGGATTAGCTGTCTATATACCCCCGACGTGTCCTCACTGGCTTGTCCTGATTAGGGGGCCACTTGGGGCAGAACCCTCTTGATCCCCGTCTCAGACGTAGGAGCTTTTATTTTTTTTTTTAATTTTTTTTTTCAACGTTTATTTATTTTTGGGACAGAGAGAGACAGAGCATGAACGGGGGAGGGGCAGAGAGAGAGGGAGACACAGAATCGGAAACAGGCTCCAGGCTCTGAGCAGTCAGCCCAGAGCCCGACGCGGGGCTCGAACTCACAGACCGCGAGATCGTGACCTGGCTGAAGTCGGACGCTTAACCGACTGCGCCACCCAGGCGCCCCAGACGTAGGAGCTTTTAATACAAAGCAGGTCCGTCAGTTGTGGGTGGTCCCTCCTGGAGCAACTTCTCTGGGACACCCCCCCCCCACCCCCCGGGCTGCTCTGGGAGATTCTGATGTCACTCTCTCCCATGTCCTCTTAAGGACCCAGTCTAGGGTGCTGACAGCCTGCTGGAGACCTGCAAAGCGCTGGACTGGCCCAGGGGAGAGGCAGCTGACACCATGCTGGGCCACCTCTACAGCAACCAGCCACTTCTCTGGACTCCAGCTAGCCTGGCTTCTGCCCAGATTTCTTCATCATAAAATAGCAATAAGAAAAATAATAGCTAACTTTCACTGAACGCTTATCTGCCGCTCAGAACTGCACTTAGCACCTTACGTTATCTCGTGTAGACCTTACAACAACCTATAAGGTAGGAGCTTTAGCCCCATTTTACAGATGAGGAAACCAAGGCACTGTGAGGGGTGACAACTTTAGCAAAGTCACACTGCTACAAAGTTCTAGAACCAGCAGTTAACCCTCACCTACTTGGCTCTAGAGGCCCCACGTGTGACCCGTATACTCTTTTTCCTGGGCTCACTTAGGAAAACAGAACTCTCAGTCCACGGGGCTGGAGTGGGGAATGGGGCTGGCACCCAGCTCTGTATCCAGCCTGCTGCAGAGATGGAAAGAAAGCCAGTGGTCCCCATGCCTGGCATCACGTGGAGAGGCTGAACGTGAATGGGCCCGGGGCAAGGTGACGAAGGGGCAGGGCCCAAGGGGGCGTGTGCACATTCGCAGGGGCAGGGACAGAGAAGAGGGAGGGGGAAGCTCCCAGAAGCTCAGAGACAAGGCAGTGACCAGCAGAGCCAGGGGCAGAGCTTCTTGGAAAGCAGCAAGCTCTGGCCTGAGCCAAGGGGGAGGGGCTGGGGGACCGCAGCAGAGGGAAACCCACGAGCAGGCTAGGGCATGAGTGCCCACGGCTGATGACCCAGGGGTCTCTTCCCGGACAAGAGGATGGTCAACTCAGGCCGTGTCATGTAGAAGCCGAAAGCACAGGTTAACTGGACCCGGTGGGCTCTACCACTCACTGTGTAACCTTGAGCAAGTTACTCAACCTCTCTGGATACTAGACCCCATCTGTAAAAAGGAAATTGTAACAGGACCTCCCTCTCAGCTTGTTTGGAGCCCTAAGTGGGATAAAATATGTAAAGCCCTTGGCACCCGTCCTGGCTCATGATAAGCACTTAATAAATGAAGCGATGTAAGAATATGCGATGACAAAGGAAATGAAATAAAGGACGGCGGCCATCATTATCAGAATCTCCAATAACCAGGAGCCCACGTTCAGCTTCTGCCTTCGCTCCGCATGTCTATCAGGCAGGAGATCCGAGCCGAGGAAGACAGGTTCTCTCGGGTGGAATCCGGGCCTTGTGAGGCTCCCGCCAAGAAGGGGTCCTCCTGTCACCCCTCGAACCCCTAGCCCGCAGGAGCCCCCAGCTCCGCCCTCCGGAGTGGCCCCGGCAGCACTCCCCGGGCTGCCAAGCCCTGAGGCCTGGGGCACCTCGCTCTCCGCTCCCCGGCGCAGCCCCTCGGAGCTCCCCAGCTGTAATTAATCGGCTGCATCTGCCGTCGCCCTTGGGCGGCTTTGTGGCACAGTTCCCTCCGAACCTTCAATTAGTGGCTGTGAGAATCAGGGCAAGGGGAGCGTCGCGGCGGCTGCTTTCCAGGTCACGGCACCCACGGTGGAAAACAAACATGTCGCAGTCTGGCAGGAGCCCAGATTCGGCTGGGGTGCTCTGGAGCTCGGTGGGGCTCAGTCGAGCTGTGCGGCTGGCAGGTGGGGTCTGGGTGGGTGCGGAGGTGGCTCCCCAACAAGACGCGCCGGGAGGCTTTGAGAGGGCCCAGCGGGAGACTGGGAACCCCCCCTACGATGAGCACACGCCAGCCACATCCCACATCCCAGTGCCTGCTCATCCTGGCTTGCGATCAGCGGATAGGGTACTTGGCTTAGATGTGGATCAGTCACCTGTATACCCGGGCACGGTCGGGGACTGCTTCCGGGGCACCGTGTAAGGCTGCTGGACCGAGCCCTGTGCCCAAACACCTTTCCCACATTCTCCTTCTGAATGCTGCGCATAGACAAACTTCTCATTCTACAATGGGCTAAAAGGCCAGTACTCTTAAGGCAAGGTAATGACACAACTTAAGTTCCCATTAAGATGCAAATAAAGGTTTCTTTAGGGAGAAGACACTAGCAGGGTGAGAGGTACCTAAAATAGGGGAAGGGACCCCAGGGAGGGGGAACAGAAAAGACACCTGGGAAAGAGACCAAGGTTTCCCCTCCCTCTGGGAGTTGCCCAGGGCTGGCCTGGTTAATGGTGTATGTGCCAAGCGGAGGGAAGTCACCTGCGCAGGCCCTCCTTACTACACACCCGGCAGGCCTTTGCTCAAGCCACAAGCCTACTTTGGGTCGTTACACTCTCAGAGGATGCCTGGACGTCCAAGGGTCCAAAGGAAAGCAGCTGAAATGATCAAAGGGTTTAGAAAACAAGATCTTCCAACAAAGGGCTAACAGAATTACAGAAGCACAGGCCAGGGGTGACTTAATTGCTGTCTTCAGTATCTGAAAGATGTCTGATGAGGAGGCAGCTGTTCAGTCCTCCATTCAATGAGGAATCACACCAGAAATTGGCTTAAATTGAAGGAAGAGAGATTGCAGGAAGGACTTCTTGAGATTCCGTTACAATACTACATCACTCCCAAGCCGCACAGACACCTCCATTCTTCCAGCTGTCATTATAGAACACGGTTTGTTCTACAATCTGGTGGGACCAGCGTTTCCCAGTAACAGAGAACGGGGGATATTTACCGAAGGCTGCCATGTTGCAGGCCGTGTGCTAAGTGTCAGGTTGCTAAGCAAAAGTGAGACTGTCTCTGTCCCAAGATAGTTACTGTCTCATTGAGAAAAGAAGCAGCTTACAGCCCGACGGGGCCATTACCTTCTTGGGCGTGTTCACAAAGGGCCGAGGGAGTGTAGGAGAAGGTGCTACTGAATCTGCCCGAGGGGGTCCGAGGAAGCATCGCAGGGGCGCGTCCTTTAGCAGAGCCTTGCAGGAGAGGTAGGCATTTGTCAGTGGACTTGCTGGACCGGCAGGGGGAATGGAACATCGCCTTTAGACCCTATGGGCCTGGGGATCCTTAGCTGTCCCCGGGAGCATACGAGATACGTAAGAGAACTAGAGTTCTGGGGAGTAGGCGGGGAGGAGTGCACAGTGGGAGTTGGCACAGAACATAGGGGTGAGAGAACCCCCTTCACCCCCACCCAGCAAGAGCAACTTGCTTCTGGGCACATCTTTACCTCATCACCTACTTCTGAGGTCCACAGGCAAGAAGCCAGATTTCCGGTCCACGGTATAATATGGGTTGGAAAGCATGGGATTGAAGTGGTCCATATCGCAAGATCCCAGCTGATTTTACAGGTTCCCAGCTCCTCTCCCCATCTCTCCACACCCTCACTACCCACACTCACACACACTCGTACACATCCCAGACTGTCAAACCATTTGTTTGTGTGGGTGTCTCATTCAGAATTACTTTCCTGGAAGAATTCACTGAGTTCATTGTGAAATGCTGTGCCTACCCCAGAATGGCTGATTGCCAGGGGAAAAAGAAATGGCAAAGAGGGAGGGAAGAAAGAATGAAGACCATTCCAGACAGGGCCTGTGTCCTCCCCCAATTTATTCTGGGTGAAAGGGTGATGTCTGGCTCAGAGTCGGCTTCTGTGCAGGGCCCAGAGTCCACCAAAGCCAAGGTCCTGTCCTCAGCAGCATGGACAAGCTCAGGCTCTCTCCTGTCAGCCCACGGGCAGCTCTCTCTACCCCCATCACTCCAGCATCTAAGCTCCCAGGTCCCTTTGGCCTCCTTCCAGAGGAACAGAAAAGATTCCCATCATCTCTAAGCTCCCTACCAACACCACCAATCCCATGTTTTTGTGATCTGGGAAGGCACAGGTGCAGGGGGAACACCAGGGAGGAAATTGCAATTGTCAAGACCCGCCCTCTAAAACCACCGTCATATTAGGGATTTTCCAGATGTTGTCTTCCTTAACCTTCAGAACATCCCTGTGAGGTGGAGCATTGTTATCTGTTTTCTGATAAGGACATGGAGATTGAAGGTCACATAGCTCATGCCTGTCAGAGGGAAAATTCAAATTCTAGTCTGTCTTACTCTCTCCCTGCACAGACACTACCCAAGTCTCAGATGGGCTCTCTTCCCTGCCCCACAGTAGCCAGCAGCCCAAGAGCCATCTGAAACCAGAAGCCAAGACCTGTGGATCTGGTCACCATCCCAGCCCTGTCTTGATTCCCCTCTGTCAGTGGGGGGATCTATCTAACTCCCGCCCTGCCTTTTCACCCTCACCTCTGCTGGAGCCCCACTACTGCCTGATCTGGGAGGCCTTCCTTGTAGTTCTGCCAGCAGAGGACTCCACCAACCTGCCTCATTATAGACCCGTGTCATTCTCCCAAGAGAATCGAGCTCTGCAGATGCTACACTGACCATTCTGCAATCTAACGCTGCTTGGGAGAGAGAGCCTTTGTGGGCAATCTCCAGGGTAGACTTGGGACCCCGTTGCCTGGTCCAAAGTGGTACATATTTTTTTCATATAATTTATTGTCAAATTGGCTTCCGTACCACACCAGTGCTCATCCCCACAAGTGCCCTCCTCAAAGCCCATCCCCCGTTTTTCCCCTCTCCCCCACGCCCCTGAAGTGGTATCTTAAAAGATCCTGTTCACGTTCTCTCTGGAGAATACATCATTTTCCACCAAGCCTCCCCTCTGTAGCTTCTCCCCAATACTTGGTCCTGGGAAAAACGAGGAAAATAGGATGCCTGGGTTTTTACCACCCCAGACCACCACACGGACATCAAGGCCCTTGTACTCATTCTCAGAGTCTCCTCGAAGCCCTCAGGTCGTTAGGGCACGTTTGCTGCAGGATACCTTTCTCTGCGCCTTTATGCCCTGAGCCCAGACCTCCACCTTGACTCACTCTGATTTTAAGCTGGGGGAGAGCAAGTGAGGTGCAAAGGCACGGAGATTTCTGAAGTGCATTGCGTGGACAGGAACCGCTGGTATCTGGGTAGAATATGGGCATAGTATAAGAGAGCAGATGTGACTGAAGAATTAATGAAGATCAGAACCTGAAGGACAGGGGCACCTGGGTGGCTCAGTCAGTTAAGCATGTGACTCTGGCTAGGTCACGATCTTGTGGTTCATGAGTTCAGACTCTGTGCTCAGACAGCTCAGAACCTGGAGCCTGCTTCGGATCCTCTCTCTCTCTCTCTCTGTCAAAAGTAAACATTAAAAAATATGTATTAAAAAAAAAAAAAGGGGCGCCTGGGTGGCGCAGTCGGTTGAGCGTCCGACTTCAGCCAGGTCACGATCTCGCGGTCCGTGAGTTCGAGCCCCGCGTCGGGCTCTGGGCTGATGGCTCAGAGCCTGGAGCCTGTTTCTGATTCTGTGTCTCCCTCTCTCTCTGCCCCTCCCCCGTTCATGCTCTGTCTCTCTCTGTCCCAAAAATAAATAAAAAACGTTGAAAAAAAAAAATTTAAAAAAAAAAAAAAAAAAAAAAAACCTTTAAGGACAAGTGCCAAGCCAGGAATTAGGGACTTTGCCTTAACCGTGGTCAGAGCCATTACAGGTTTTCAAAGCAAGCAACTAGTAACCTGCCCAAGTATGTGTTCGTGAAGGTCACCTGGTGGTAGGAGGAAGTTCGATCTAATGGGAGAACATGGAAACCCTCGCCGTTAGCGTGAGTGGGAAGTAGGGGAGCTGTGCTCAACACCGACTCAGGAAGACAGAATGGGGCACAGATTCAAAAGATGCCAGGGAGTAAGATCTCATAGTGCCTGGTGACTGTTATTTATTGTACGTGGTAGGGGAGGGAAAGGAATCCGTTGAAACCACTTGGAGGGTTCCTGGCTGGGTGCACAGTGATTCCATTAACCTTGAAAGAGAATCTGTGAGGATGATCAGGTTGGGGGTGGAAGGAGGAAAAATTAAGAGTTCATTTTTAGACATGGTGAAATTTGAGGTGCCTGAGGGACACACATGGGGAAGTAGAGATGTCCAGTAGCAAATGGATATATGGATATGGAGCTCAGGAGAGAGGTCTGTGCCAACGATATAGATTTTGAAAGTCATCCCTAATGGAGACCTTGGGAATCCTTTTGCAAATCAAATGCTCACCACCTCATCTATGTTTGGAAAATCCTGACTTTAACACATCAGTTTTGTTCGAAGCAAGGAAGATATAAGCTATGTCCCTTGTAAGTCCTAGAACGGGGTGCTTACTTAGAGCCTTGACCCCTAACTCCTTTGCCACCTGCCCCAGGTGCTGGCAGCATGGCGCGTAGCATATGCTATGTGGGAAAGAAGACCCCGGGGACCCAGTATTCCCCAGGTATTTGCCAATGACCTAGGAGGACTCTGATTCTCCACGTTCGGATTCCAGCAGCTGGTAAGCTAGCTTAGAAGTGATCAGGCTGGTGTCTCCACACCCCAGACTAGCTATCTCTTTGGCATGCGTCTTCATGCCAAGATTATAACACTTGCTAATAACAAAAAAAATAATAACAATAATAATAATAATCTTTCATCTCTAAACATATAAGCTGGCGTATGCCTCTGAGCAGCTCTGTGTTGGCAAAAGGATCCTGCAAACCCCTCCAAGTGACCCTGGTCATGTCTCGGACCCCAGCCCTTGAATGTCAGAAGGGGACACTGCAGCGACTTACCAGCTGAAGAAAGCGGCCTCGCAGAAGCTGCCAATGCCGCCAACTATCCACAATCCAATCCCCACGCACTACCTGCAAGATGGAAATATTTTTAGCTTTTCCAGAAAGATTTCGTTTCACAGTTTTTCTGAAAGGTTGTAATTAACTGCAGCGAGCAAAAGAATGTATTTTTAAAAATAAGAGTGGGGGAAGGAGCGCAAACCAATCCCCACAGTTTTGCCAGTTACTTTTGGTAGGTGGGTTCTTGTCCTCCAGGTGGCTGGGGGAGGGGTGAGAGGGGCCAGTGGGGCTCATTCAAGTGGATCAAAGGAGAACCCGGGCAGTCAGATTTGCTCAAAGCAAATTCTTTCCTACTGATGTCTCCTGCAGGGGCGTGGAAACATCCCCTTCCCTGGTCCTCATTAACAAGGGTCCATCTCACAGAGCCCGGGAGGCCCAGGTTGCAGAGGAAACGGCACCGGGGGAGGGTGCAACAGCCAAGATCCGGTTCTGGTTAATTTCAGAATCCCCAGGGACAGGAAAGCTGTGGGGCTACCTGTTCCTCCTGCCAGCTTCTCTCTCTCCAAATTGTTCTGCTTCCCCCCACTCACGCCCAACACACAGAGATGCCTCTGAGCTGCCTCCACTATCCCACCCTTGATTCGTTTCATGGATCTTGTTTATTTTTATTCCTAAGGTGGGATATTTTATTCCCAGAAAAGGGAGTGAGAGCCTCAGACAAGGTGACTTGGGTGAAATGGGCCCTCCGATGAGAGAGTTCCTCCCCCCAGGGAGGGAAGGAGGCTCCACCATATAAGAACTGAAGAAGAGGGTGGGGGTCAGGAAGTCTGAGTTCGAATCCTGACTGTGCAGCCAACTTCCCGAGAGCCCAGGAGTGGGCCTGGCAGAGAGGGAGGCCTGTTCCAGTCCTCCTACCCACGATCGTGTCTTCTCTGCCCACTGTCACCTGGGGATTCACGGCCAAGATGGTTGTACAACTCATGGTGCCCACATCGCAGGAAGAGCGCAGTGCCCCTTTGGGGAACAGAGAGGAGGGAAAAGTCTCCAGAACCTTTTATAGCATTTCATTGTATTGACTTGTCATCTCTGCCCCAGGGCACACTGGCTCCACTGGGTGCCCCACCAGGATGAACAGGGTTTAATGGGAGGCTCCCAGTGGGGCTCAAGCACAGGAGGCCCCGGGCTGCAACTCTGCCCAGACGCTCCATCTGGGAGATTCTGGTGGACTCTTGGCCTTGACGAACCCACCCTTCCCTCTCTCCTTCCCTCCCTGTCTTGCCTTTCTTACGGTGTAGTGAAAACAGCCTTGGACTTTTTTATAACTGTATGTATAAGTTGTACGAGAATCTGCGTATAAGATACTCTGAGCCTGCTTCCAGTGATTGAGTTCACTTCTAATTTCCTCCTACTTCAGATAACTGTGGACCACAAAGGATGAACTTACTCGCTGGGATCTATCTGTTCTGTCCCAAAGAGCGGCATTTTTCCAAGAGCCTGATCTAATCCCAGAGAGAAGTTTACACCTTGGGAGAGCCTGATTCTGCTGCTCCTTTGCCCGTTGGGCTCGAGCAAAATGAGACAGCATTTGGTGACTGAATTAGGAAATGAATAACTAGATACATGATCCTCGTTAATGAGACGCCAGGAAAATTTGGGAGATCCTAAAGTTATCTTTTTCATGGTTCTGCCATGCATCCTGGGCTGTGTTTTTTTGCAGCCCATGTCCAACACACTTTCCATCTTGAATCTTACCCCTGAAGCAGCACCTAATCTTGGACTCCTCTGGACTCCCACAGCTTCCCTCCGAATCTACCTTACCACTGTGTGCGTGCCCTGCATCAGGGAGCGTTAGGTATGGCTCCCTTTTTATCTCTTCCTCCTGGACCAGAAGTTCCTGGAGGGCAAGTTTCCTGATGTCCTGTGTATTCACCATCACCCCTATGGTGTCAAGCCTGTAGGAGTGGCAGTAATAGCACGTGACGATTACAAAGCCCTCCCTGGTTTACAAAAAGCTCACAAACACGCCCCGTTTGGCGCTCCAGAGCGAGGCTGGCAGAGATGATGATCCGTGCCACGACCCCGCCCTTCACAACTAAGAAGAACTGAGGCTTAGGGCAACTGTGACTTGATCACATTCAGGCAGCACATCTCCCAACAAGGATTTTCTGTCTCAGGTCCAGTGCTTTCTGATCTTTGTTGTTTTGTTTTGTTTTTTTTTCTTTTAAATAAATGAATGCTTGAAAGAATTAATGACCTGAAGAACTGAGGGAGTCGTGTGAAATGATGTCAGGACCCTAGAGAGGCTATAAAGTGGAGAAAACATGCCGTGTGCACCCACGTTCCAGGTGTGCGCGAAGTCCCCCCGCCTCCCTCGCGGAAGGACAGGGCACGGCTGTCTCTGCCTCTGTGGCCCAGCAGGTTTGTGACCCATTTCCCTCCCGCAGATTTTGACGGTGTCTGGACCACCTGAAGGAGGGACTCGAGTGACCATCCATGGCGTGAACCTGGGCCTGGACTTCTCTGAGATCGCCCACCACGTGCAGGTGGCTGGGGTGCCCTGCACCCCCCTGCCGGGGGATTACATCATCGCTGAGCAGTGAGTCCAGCCCGCTCTGGCCCGCCCTTTTCCCATGGAGCTTCAGGGTAGGGGCTGCCCCTTTCCCTTTTCTGGGACTTCGCCAGGATTCCCTCCCACCCCTCTGCTCCCGTGGACCCTGCCCCCAAAAGCCTTCCCTGGGCCCTCTTCTACCCCACCTCCACTTTCAAAGGCTCCTGTGTGTGTGATTCCCTGTCCCCTGGCTCCTGTGGTATCAGAACTCCTAGCACAACACTGTCTCTCATTCAGTCTTCACCTGCCCTGGCCACCGAGCCACGTTCCCAGCCAGCCCAGGTTCCTCCTCGGTCTCCCCTGCCCCTCTGCTGCCAGCCCCCATTGGAATGCATCCCGCACAGTGGGCTGCGGGCAACAATTTGTTTGGCTCATGGGGCTCTGACAGCAGCTTAATCCGAGCAGGGCCTCCGCCGGAGCAAATTCATTTATTTCACTAAGGGAAATGTCAGCTGGAAATTAGAAAATAGGCATGTAGCCGCGGACAGGCGAACGGGGCTCCAGGAGTGACATATGTTCCAATTTGGGGTGTTCATTTGGCAGTGGTGACCGCTGTGGAGTTGGTGGGCAGGAGATGGGCACAAAACTGGGGGCAGGAGCCTGGAAGGAGGGATGCTCCCCCCACCCCAATCCCAAAGAGAGACGGAAGGGAGATCATTCTGGATGATTTGTCATGTAAAGTGGGGTCAAGTCTCCCTAGTCCTGCTGGGAACACAGCTGTGCTGTGCGAGGGGGAGGGGTGTGAGGGAGGAGCCCCAGAGCAGGGCTTGTGGGAGGGGCTTCTCTGCCCTAGCTCCACCCCCCCGCAGCCCCAGGCCCTCCCCTTGACCTGCCCAGACCCAGCCTTTAGTAACCACCAGAAAAATGACATCACTTTCTCTTCCGTCAGCCCTTGCCCCTTCTCATCCATTTTCTCATTTTTAATTGGAAAGGACTCAGAGGTGGAGACTGTTATCTCCCTTTACAAAGCAGGAGAAGGCAAAAGGCTTGGGGAAGTGAAATGACTTCCCCAGTTCACTCAGTGCACAAGTGGCCGAGGCAGAGCTGGAACCCGAGTCTCCTGACTTCCACTCCAGGTCTCCCTGTCTCATAAGAGTGGATAGGGCAAGACTCCCGGACAAGAGTGGCCTGAAAATGTCATGATCCTCCGGGGTCAGGGGCCACGATTCCGGTGTGGGCCCAGAGCAGGGTCAGAGTCAGAGGAGTGACTTCCCAGGCTTTGAGGACCCCATTGATGTCCGCTCACCACCTCGGGGGAGAAGGAGCCGTTCTAATCCTTCAGACCGGCTCCTCCCCTGACAACCTTCTCCCTGCAAGGGCTGAATCTTGGAGGGAGGACTGGCTGGGGCTACAGGAAAGAGATGAGGGAGAGAAGAGGGAAACTACAGAGGCTGTGGGGCCAGAGAGGAGGTGGACGCATCTGGGGCAGGAGGCGGGACAGTCTGTAGAGTCCTTCCGGGTCAGAGCCCTGCCAGGCTGGGCGAGACCCTCGGTGCCACCTACCCCGAATCCACCTGGGCTTTAAGGACCTGCCCTGGGCCTCCGGACAGAAGTCAAGTCTCCAACTTGGTGAGATGCCACAGGACTCCAAAGGAAAGGGTTTGGGGGACCACTGGGTATGGCTTTGAGCTGAGAAGTGCAAACTCTTGGGCAGCTGGACACGGAGAGCTCATGAGATTTGGAATTCAAACGTGTTCTAGTGCTGCCTGCTCTACTGACCAGCCCTGAGGCCTTAGCAGACTGTCAGTCTCTCTGACCTTCATCAACCTCATGGAAATCGTGATTCCTACGGTACGGGTTTTGGGGGGAAATTCAGTAAGATGAGAAAATGGAGACTGCGATGTACCATAGGAATGTGAGGAAGTATTCTATCTTTGGAATCAAATGCACCACCCTCACCCAGGGCCGGGGGGGGAAAGCGCCCGTAGAATCCACAAGTGAGGCTATGCAGGGAGCCCGGGGAGGTGACCGGTCGAGGTTGGTGGCCCGGCACCCCAGAAAACCAACGCTGCCTTCGTGTGGGGCGCGGTGTGGGCAGGAGGGAGCAGGCCCTCCACACCTCAGTTGGTACAGCCCTGGTTTCCAGCCTCCCCAGGCTCCTTACCACTCTCGAGGCTTCAGAGTTTTTAGCATCATTAAAGCCTCCCGCCCGGGCAGACAGCAGCAGGCATGATCATTACAGATGTCCGGGAGAGATGAATTTGGCTACACGGGCCAGTGCAGTGTCCCGGGTGCGGGCAGGGTTAGCGGGCACGGTAATGGCCCGCCATATGCTTGTGCCACACCATCTATCACTCAGCAATTAGGTTAATGTTGGTTAAAAGGCCCCGCTTAGTCTTGCAATCAGCACCCCACCGGTCTGTGGAGGGCCGGATGATTCCATCACAGGACGTTTCCTGGGTGATAAGACTCAGGTGGGGGCCGAAGCTCCCCACCCCCAGGGGTGCACGCTCGTGCGGAGAAAGGTGCCATCCCTGCCGGTCTGTGGGAGGCGGTACTGTGTGCGGGATGAGGGCACCGGGCTGGGTGCCAGGAGCTCAGCTATTGGGGAACCGGGTGACTTGGGGCAAATCACTTTGCTCCCAGATTCTCAAAAGTCTCATCCGGGGAATAGAGAAATGGAGAAATAGACATCCTTAGGATGTCAGAGGAGGAAACTGTATGCCTCAGGGAACCGCACTTCCCACCGTTAGAAAGCCTGTCGGTGTCACTAATGTGTCCCCAGAAGCTCCCTGTCAACCAGGGAGGAGTCGAACCTCCAAATGTTGAACGTGGATAGTTGTTTAGTCAGGCCCCTCATTTTGCAAGGGAAAAATGTCGGCACCCCCAGCTGTCGTCTCCTTGTAATATACTGGGGATCCTAGAGCCACCAGAGACACCAGGAGGAGGCCAGGAAGACAGGAGGCCCCCAGAAATCAAACCACAGGAACTTTGCCAACTCGTAAGGCTTGAAGGAGGAAGTGGTGCACACACTGCTGCCTGTGGTCATCGACACCCGGGAAGGTAGGGGGCACCTCCCGACACCCCAGCAACCTCAACTGCACCCCGACATTGCTGCCACATCCACCCTGTCCCCTCCCCAAAATACATAGAAAGCGTTCCATTAATTCTGCAAGCAGTAGAGCAGAATGGTCAAAGGCTCAAGCTTTGGAGTCAGGTTGACCTGGATTTGAACCGTGGCTCTGCCGCTGTGGCCGTGGACAAGTCACGTGGCATCTCTGAGCCTTGGTTTCATTGCCCATAAAATGGAGCTAATAGGACTGCCCTGCAGGGGAGCTCGAGATGACACGAGAGCCTATCTTGTACCGTGCCCGCTGTGATCACAGCTCAGTAAATTGTAGCTCTTATTATTATTAAGGTACCCAATCTGCCATGGCCCGACCATCATTCCTCAGTATAACCCTTTTTACTCCCTGCAGCCTCCCCTGCTTCTTCCTTACCTTCCTCTCTCCCTGAGCTCAGAGAACAAATGATACAATTGTATTCTGTATATTCCAACCTTCAGTGAGGGCACGGGCACGGGGCGGGGGAGGGGGGTGGACCGGGAATAAAAGGAAGGAGAGTGAGAGGTCATTGGGGTTCTTCCGCGTGCTTCTCAATTCCTTAGGATTCTCTCCCAGTTCTTCCCTACCACCCCAAACCCTTTGCTACAGCCCACAGCTTCCCCCTGCCCGCTTCCCACTCACAGGTGAAGGTGAACCTCATTCCATGGGTGGGGAGAGGCATCAGTCACAGTGCCAAGGAAGGGAACCCAGGGTAGTGCTCTGGCACCGTGCTGCAGCCTACCCCTGCCCCCCTTGCATCATGCCCTTCCCGGTGGGGCATTCAGGGCCAACCGCGGGCACTCAGCCTTGGACACTTGGGCAGTACTCCTCTCGCATCTGTCCCCCTTCTCCCAGGTCCCTGATATGTAAAGCTTATGTTTTGGGACATAAGGAAATGTTCTAGAAAAGACGGTGCACCAAAGGGTTCTAGGCCATTGTTCACACCCTACAGAGACAGCTGAATGGGCCATTCTAGGCCTTCTCCTCTCCTGCACAGACCCCTGGGCCCCAGGAGGAAAAAGTATGCCCATGGCTTTCACAGGTTGTCATATTTCCTCCCTCCGTGATATCAAGCCTACCATGATCTCTTCTTCCTCCTTTCTTCTGGAGGATGACTGTAGCACAGAGTGTCCAGGGGGTGGTGAGGGAGGGACGAGAGAAGGAAAGAGATTTATCTGCTCCCCCTTCTTCTTTGTCCTCCTCTTCTCCTGCAATGGATGACAGATTCTCCTCTGAAGCATCTCAGGAGTACAGGGCATATGGTTTGCAGGACGGCAGGGACCCCAAACAGGTGCAGGCACTAGGGCCCAGGAAACGGGATGAGAGATTTGTTACTCCGAGCAGGTAGCGCCTGAAAATAACCACACACAGTACCTTAAATTAAGCTTCTCAAATGCTCTGCTAATGAGGTTTAAGAAGACAGTTCTGTGTAAAATACTAATTGATCATCCCTATCAGCTTTACTCTGGGTTCGTAATTAATTTATTTATTCATGGAGGAAGGGAAGGGAGACTGCCCTTCCATGTGCATTCAGTACTTTCTTGTTGAATCTAATATGCTAAACGTGATAAGACAGTTATTGCATGTTAAGTAAATATTCACCAGGAGTTAAAGTACTTATTTGGGATTAACTGTTATGAAGGAGGTGGAGATCTGTGGCATGCCATGTGTGCGAGCGTGCGGTGTGTTTGTTTAATGCAAGTTTTATTACATCGAAATGAAATCTCTGTTTAGTTACCTTCCTTCCTGGAGAAGCCGTGGCGATAAGCGCCTCCCAGCTAGACGCGGATCTACCCCCATGGTGCCGGCGTAATGCTGGGGATGAGTGCACCGGGGTCTGTTTTCCTGCCTCCCCGCTAAGCAAACCTACCAGGGGCACCAGACTGCTCCGAACTCTTATGCGGTGTTGGGAGGAATCAAAAGTCCTTTCTTCCGTCCTTGGGTTCTCTTTTGCGGAGCCTCATGGGACCCCGTGCCTTCTAATTCCAAGCGAGAGAGCCCCCCGAGAACCTGATTTCTTCAGTCTCTCCCGTATCCTCCAGCTGCCCGCCCTTTCGAGAAGGCTGCTGTGGCCAAGGCAACCAGCGTCTAAATGTGCTTGTTGTAACTGATCTCAGGCACCAGGGAGGTCATCACTGGGGGTATTGATCTGCACTTCGTGAGAGAAAACACTGTATCCCCCTCTTGCCTCCAGCTCCCCAGCCTCTTAATGTGAGACGTGACTTCCAACCCCACGGCTGGTTCGCTGCCTCGCCCACCAGCTTAGGGCGCTCAGACTTTGATTAAGTGGGAGTCCACTGTCAACTGCCGTCCTAATGAACTCATCCGCCATCCACCCCTTCTGCTGCCGAGGGACTCGGCTCCTCCCTTTGGCCGGGAGCTCCTGGTTTGGGCGTTCACTATCTCATCAGATTATCTATTCCCTTTTTAAACCTCACTGTAGGAAACAAACCACTGTTGAATCACCTTGGCAGACAGGCCCTCACTCACTCCTTTAGGGCGAGTTGCCATTTTGGCTTGTCACACAGGAAGGAACGCGAAATTACTGCCCCTGGGTCTCCCTGTTGGACATTGGGTTTTATCCCACAAATACTGGGTAACTACCCCGTGCTAGGCACCTCAGAGGCACTGGGAATGCAGGTCGATTCTGAGAATTAAGCAGCATAGCATTTGGAGGCACTCCGGACTTTAGAGGTGATCTCATTCGGCTTCTCACTGTACAGATGAGAGGCTGAAGCCCAGAAAGGGAAAGCACTTTACCCGAGGTCACACAGCTAGATGGGTGAGCAAGCTGAGTCTTGGTACAGCACCAGTGCAAGTGTGTGATGAGTCATTCGTTGGGACGGGGGTGGGGGTGTGGGGGGCACGGGGGAGGTAAGATGAGAAGTATAGGCAGGGATGTGGGCTGTGGCCAGGCCTCTCACGGGAAGATTTGCTCTCTCCTCAGGATCGTCTGTGAGATGGGCCATGCCCTCGTGGGAACCACCTCCGGGCCTGTACGCCTATGCATTGGCGAGTGTAAGCCAGAGTTCATGACCAAGTCCCATCAACAGTACACCTTTGTGGTGAGTATTGGGCTACGGGGCTCCCAGCCTGTTCTAGGCTTCTCCCACAAAGGCCCCACACCCCCCTCAAGCCGGGGGTAGGATGGATGTGTGACTGACGATGCTATTAGAGTCTCAGAGAGTCACGGGCCAGAATTCTAAATAAGGCAAGATCAGGTCTTTCTTAGAAAGTGGATCCTACCCGTAAGGGAGGGAGGGGGCCACCCCTTGTCCTGCCAGTGTGATATCTTAGTCTCATTCCAGCCTAATGAGGACAGATCCCCTGAGGGACCTAATTAAAAAGGTCTATATTTATCCACATGCTTTGTTTTCTGCCAAGGCTATCGCAAGTGGGAGTTTAGAGAAGTCACTTCAAATCCTGCAGAGACATGTGTCTGTGGCAGGACCATGGGAGCAGGGGGTACTGAGTGAGTTGCTCTGTGTGATGGTGTGGTTAGGCACACTGATGCACACTCACAGCTGAAGACATCTCTTCGCACTCGGGCGGCGGGTAGTAGAATCACGACAACTTTCTCGAAGGCCGGCACTGTATTCCTGCTGAATCGATAGCGTGCTTCTGGGGCCTTGGAATCTGCTGGGGCTACCTTCCTGCTGAATCAATAACTTGCTTCTGGGGCTCTGGAGTCCCTTTGCTGACACTTTTCTATATTGCCACATTGAGCTCTTCATTAAAAAGTGTTAACACCAGCAGATGGGGTCAAACCAGCCTTGCTAAGAGTTTTGAAAAAAATCATTAGACCACAACATTTTATTCTCTCTAAAGCATTTTACTGCTTGTTTTAGGTTTTCCAGGCTCTGCCTTCTTATCTTGGCATCTCTGTCCATTTCTCATAGTCGTCTTTTCCTCAGATTGGAGAGTACCATTGTCTGCCTGCCACCGGCTCCCCCTATCTTCAACGCAGGACAGACAGGGTCTCGTGTGAGCAGCAAACACAGAAAGACGGGGGGGGGGGGGGGGAGAGAAAACCATAGAATGTCCCAGATGGGAGAGGCTTTAGAGATCATTTAGCCCGCCCTCCTCTCTCTTGACATTGGAGCAAACAAAAGCCCAGAGTGATCTAGAAGCTTGCTTCGGGGCCAATGGACAGTGACCGGCTAATGCGGTCTAGAATTCATGCAGGTATAGTTGTTCAGTTAAAAGCACTTCCCACTCCCCCAGCCTGGCCCTCCAGACAGGAGCAATTCCTTTCTGATTTAGGTCAGCCGCCAGATGCACCGTAGGCCACATGACATTTCTTTCAAGCTTCGGATTTTACTTTACAGCTTAGGGAGTTGACTAAAATGTGCTGGCCATCGATAGGACATCCTCCTGATGAAGGTGGGGGGGGAGCTGTATCTAACACTGACTGACAGCCGTCTGTACCAGGCCCCCGGCCGTGCCCCTCACGTGCTTAGGAAGGGACAGGACATGTGCAGGGGCCATTAATGGAGGACTTTGGCCCCTTAGTGGCCCAATCCAGACAAGGATGCTTTATTCAGCCTAATCGATTTTGTGCCAAAAAAAATCAGTACAGGCTCTAGATAGAGAAGCATTTTCAAATTGCTCTCAATTTGTAAACTAATTGATAGATTAGTCAGTGTTACCTCTGCCTTCCCATTGGTGTTATGAGCATGAGACTCCCCAGGGAGTTAATTAATTCTAAAGCGCGGTCTGTCTGCCTTCCCTGGACATGCCAAGAGCCTCTTCTTAGAAAGGGCCTCAGCTCCAGGAGAAGAGATTGAGAAAGGGCAGAAAAAGTACCTGCACTCTGAGTAGGGACACAGCTCCTCCTTTGGTCGTTACGTCCAGCGTGGGTCTGACCCTTTGGCCCAAACCTGAGTGTGACCGTTTCTCTGCTTTTTTCCAAAGAACCCTTCCGTGCTGTCGCTCAACCCCATCCGAGGACCAGAATCGGGAGGCACCATGGTAACCATCACAGGCCATTACCTCGGGGCCGGCAGCAGCGTGGCTGTATATCTGGGCAACCAGACCTGCGAGTTCTATGGGTGAGATGGGCTCAAAAGAGCACTGGAAGGCTGTACGTGTGAGGCGTGTGCGCGCCTGTTCCGGGCGTGTTCACACAGGTGCCCGCCCCTTTACTCCCACGGTGTGGGCCACGTCCTGGGCCCAAACACCATTCCAGTCCCTGTGAGCAATCCATCCCGCTACTCAGTTTATAGCAATATAGACCACTTAGTCAATATATCTAGGGGCTAGATACTTCTAAAAATAATGAGAACAAGGGCCGTGAGAGCTGCTGATGGGGAAGTTCCCAGAAACTCTCCAGTCACCATCAGGACCCAGCATTCATTAGGTCCCCATTATGGGGACTCGAGAAACATGGAGACTACATGACCTCAGTCCTCAGCAAGCACACAGACTTATCCTCAGGGCATCTCTTGTGCATGAAAACCTGAACAGCTGCAATTTGCCGGATACTCCGATGAGGCCTTGGGGATATAGAGAATCCTGAGAGAATCCATGGGTGAGAACCCAACGTGCTCAGTATCAGCCAATCATCTCCTCCTCCGGTTATAAACTCCCTAAGGGCAAGGACTGTGTTCACTTCTCTGCATAGTAGGTGCTCAGTGAATACTTACTGAATGACTGACCAGACTCTAAGCACTGGCCAACTAGCCTATTCTAGAAAAATCCAGAAAAGATCACCCAAAGCCCACGAAGCCCTGACCCCTGCCCCACATTCTCCAGTCCCTTTCTTCAACGTGTTCCCTCCCTCGTCCAACCAGAGTCGGATCTCCAGTAAAAAGAGGCACTGATATACACCGATAAGGGATATGTTCCGTTGTGTAGAGTATGAAGGAACAGAGCATTTTGTGGGCCGTACATACCCTCAGACTGAGGAAAATCGCCTCTGAAGCCAGAGAGCTCTCCTCATTGCCAATGCCTTTCTTTACAACCCTCTTGCTGTCTCCCTGTCAGGCGGTCAATGAACGAGATCGTGTGTGTCTCACCCCCGTCATCCAACGGACTGGGCCCAGTCCCCGTTTCCGTGAGTGTCGACCGAGCCCGCGTGGATAACAACCTGCAGTTCGAGTACATAGATGACCCCCGGGTGCAGCGCATTGAGCCGGAGTGGAGCATTGCCAGGTGAGGCAGAGGTGGGACGGATAACGCCCAGCCGCCACCTGACAGAACCCCTGTCTTGTGAGGGGGCCGGGGTCGAGGTGGTAGCCATTTGAGAGGGCTTTTAACCTAACCCAGCCTCTGCTTGTTCCCAGCGGCCACACACCCCTGACCATCACAGGCTTCAACCTGGATGTCATTCAGGAGCCAAGGGTCCGAGTCAAGTTTAATGGCAAGGAGTCTGTCAACGTGAGTAACCGCCGGTCCGCCTGGCCCTCCCTATAACCACAGCTCTGCGTCTGGGTTTGCAATGTGATGAGGTCCGTGTTAGCTCCCTCTTCCAACCACATGCACTGGAGCGGCCGACTATGGGGGAAGAAAGTTAGTTCAAGACCCTGAGCTTGGAATCATGGCCCCAAACACCTGAACCTTCCAAGGACTCTTGCAATTACAGCATAATCATTTCTCGTCAGAGGGCGAGTATATAAATGTCCTGGCTTCTGAGCTTAAGAGAGAGCACAGAAGGGCTCCTGGTTTCATGCTATGTTTGCTTTGAGGTCCCGTAAGAAGCAGTGTGGAAGGGTGAAGAAATGCTGGCTCCAGAGGCAGACACATCTGAATTGGAAGCAGGACGCTGCCTTCCATTAGTCGTACGACCACAATCAAGTCGTTTAACCTCTGTTATCCCCTATTCTCTGCCTGTGTAAACGCTGACGATAAGACTCTCCTCGCCGATCTGTAACGCGAAGCCCTTGGCGGGCACTAGGTTAGCGCTTGATAAACGGCAGTCACTGCGAGCAGCTAGCTAGTCCTACCCCGGCTGCGAAGGTGATCAGTCGAACATTTTACTTTACTCCTCGGTGCGGAGCCATGTAACTTAATTTTTTTTCTCTACGGACGCTTGTGGTTTTTAAAGAAGTTCCCTATCATAAAAGTAGAGTGTCTGAGATGTCGTTACACATTTTTTAGTTAGTTCTGGTGGCTTCCCCCTCAGTCTTGTTAGCCGGTAT
Organism: Lynx canadensis; assembly: GCF_007474595.2. Classification (NCBI taxonomy): domain Eukaryota; kingdom Metazoa; phylum Chordata; class Mammalia; order Carnivora; family Felidae; genus Lynx; species Lynx canadensis. The sequence goes on from NC_044319.2 coordinate 34,609,747, forward strand.
TCTCCGAAACACTGCTGTATTCGTAATTATAGTCCAGGAGATGCTATTATGGCCGTTATTTTTCATATAATTGCTATTATTGCTGCTTTGACCTCAGGGGATTGAGTAGCTGTGATAAAGACAGGAAAGATGGTACTGTGCCTACCCTTTTATCCCTGACAGACCCCCCCGCATGCTGGAAGCTTCCTTAGGAAACACAGAAAGGCACAAAATGACACAGCATTTGAAGGCAAGTTCTGGAAAAGTTACAGGGATCATCTGGTCCACCCCCCTCGTTGTATAGCTGAGGAAACTAGTGCCAGAAAGGAGTAACGGCTTGCCCCCAGCCACGAGGGTAGCTGGAGGCAGAAGCAACTAGATCCCCCCAAAACCTGGACCTTTCATTACCAGACCCCGTGAGATGCTGGTGATCTGGTTATGACGTTCCATCATGGCAGACATGCAGGGACACCCGTATCACACCTTCAGTTTCCACCCTGGTCGCAGCTCTTTGGGCCAGGAGAGCACGTGCCTCCTTATCCCAAGTGGAGAGCCTGATCCAGGGGTAAAAAGACCTATGCTCCCACTCCACTTCCAGACTGAAGCCAGTGTTCCCAGTAGCTCACAGACCACCTTGTCAAACTCCAAGGACTAAGTGGAAGGAAGGAAGGAAAATGAGGGGTGGAGATGGGAACAGTGGCCTGACACTCAGGAAGGATAAAACCCCTAAATAAATTAGGTACGTGTTTTGAAATAAAGGTTTCACTATTACTCAGGTATGTCAAGGCCAACAGCACAGGAGGCAACTGCCATTGGAAAGATAGTTTGTTATACTCACAGACCCCAAGGGAAGGGGGCTTCCACACCAAGGGGGACGCACCGGCGGCGGGGGGGGGGGGGGCGGTTCTGGAAGCCGAGGGAGGAAAGGGCACTGTGGCGAGAGCCTTGATTATGGCTTCTGCAGGAAGGAAGCATGAAGGCAAGGTAAACAGGCTTAGGGGTGCCCAGTCCGAATCGTTTTAGCGGCCTCTGGGGCACGGGGGCTGTTCCTGATTGTCCCGTGCCCGGCCTGGTATGATTAGGGATGGTGGATGGGTGCTCAGAGTGTAGAAAAGGAGGCGGTCAGGGGTCTGGGCTCCGGACTGATTGGTTTGCATCACAACAGCGTGCTCTAGCAGGCAGGTTGTTTGCGGTCTCCAGGCACTGGCTGGTCCCGGGAGGGGGATCCCTCCAGGTCGTAAGGCCCCAGATGTCACAGCAGTAGAAGTACAGGAAGTAAAAGACATGGTTAAGGCAGTACAGAGTAAGTATGTGACTGACGAGGTTAACCTCCAAAGCCTGCGGCCTTAGTCCCCACGAAGCCATTTGAAGAGAAGACTGGTCTGGAAAGGCCTTCCCTATACCTGACATCCATCTGCAAAGGCTAAGGTCTTGCAACCCTGGGCAGGAATCTCCCCAGCAGTTCCCCCAGCCCACCCACTGTGCCCTCCGTGTTTCAAGGAGTTAAGTGATGGTTCCTCCCTGTTGAGAGCTGGGGGTCCTCAGGCTCAGTAGTGACCTGCCTGGAGCCTGCAGGCGGACAGGCCTGGAGGAGCCACCTGGATGTGGTCTCTTCATCAAGCCTGGCTCCACAACGGGAAGGTGGTGACCTCTGCCCCCTGCCTTTACTGTCGGGAGCTCTCTGTCAAGAGCGGTGGGGACAGAAGAACTCTGCCCCCCGCCCCCACAGGCACCTCTTCAGCCCACTGGGTCTACCTCTTGCCTCTGGATTTTGAAGCATCCCCAGTGAGACGTGAGAAGGGCCAAGGCAAAGGCCGCAAAACCCCCAGGAATTTTGGCAAATAAAGTGCCGATGCAGCACCGGGCAGTTAACGAACAGAGCCTGCTTGTTTGGGAGTGATTTGCTTATTCAGAGAGGAGTCTGGTCTAGGGAGCCCTCCCCCGCCCGGGCATGCAGCCCTCAGCAGGCTGTTCTAGTGAAACTCTTAAACTCCCTCTGGAAAGTGGGGGTTAACACTTGGACTTGGGGGTCTGACATAATCTCTGTGCCAGGGTCAGCTTCTCTGCGATTTCACACGGGGTCTTGTTTTCGGAACATGAAGCTCGTGTGTGTGTGTGTGTGTGTGTGTGTGTGTGTGTGTTGGCCAGACTCACAACACATGTGAACCTGCCAGGACAGCGTGTACTTGAGCAGGCCGAGCTCTCCCAGATGCCCTTGGCTGTTGCTGGGACACCCAGAGCCCCAACCAGGACCGTGCTGAGCGCAAGCCAGGAGGAGAGCGCGTGGGAATCAGGTTTTGTCCACATGCCACGCGGGGTCCTGTGGCGGTTTCTTCAGTCCGGCCACCGTCCTGGACAGCCCTGGAACTAAACCACCAGAGAAGGGAATGGCGCCGCTCACGCTAAGTCGAGGCCAGCTCAGCTAGGATTTTAGTACAGACACCAGGGTCTACCCAAAAAGGAAGGACATCATGACCTCAGTATCCGTACCCGGGCTACTCCCTTGTGTAGAGTGAGGGTGGGGGGGTGCCTGGCTGCAGAAGAGAGAGATCCTGAACAGAATGCTTCAAGACTTGAAGGATTCTTTTTACTCATCAGTGTATTCAGTAAACATTAACTGAACACCTACTATGTGCTGGCAGAGTGCTCATCTCATGCTACTCCCTGCGCCCCAACACATACACACCCTGTCTACACTGCTGTCCTGCTTTGTCCTCAAACTCCCTCCTCCCCAGGCCTTTGCTGCCCTTCCTTCTGCCTGGGACTCGTTGCCCCCACCCCTCCCCCTCCTTGTCTAGGAGAGTCCTGCTCGTTCTTCAGGTTACATTTCACTCCTTCTGTACAAGGAAAAGTGTCCCTGAGTCATCCTCAGGCCACGGCCATGCACTCTCTCTCACACACACACCCTCCTACCCTGCCTGGTCCTTGCCCACTGGGCCTTTCACACAGGCACTCATGCATTTAGCGGTGCTCGAACCCCTACTGCAGTCCGGTCCCCGTCTGGGACTATGTTATAATGCGTGTTTGGTCATTTGTCTCCTCCTCCGGACGATGACAGTGTCACCAAATGGCCCCAGCTGCTAGCATAGCGGCTGACACAGAACAGGCCGTCAAACGACGTTGGTGAATGAATGAATGAGATTAACATGTGTGCCCCAGTCTCCCAAATTTCACAGTCCTTTTTCTCAAGGGGCTCACCGTCTAATGAAGACAACCAAGTAATCAGGGGGTGACAGGCCAAAGCAAAGAGAGGGCGGGAGGTGGTAGTGTGAACCCCACCCCCAACCTCTCACTCGATCTGCATTTAAATGCTGCACTCTGGGCCTCCCAGGTTTGTAAAGTTGTGAACACCACCACCCTAACCTGCCTGGCACCCTCTCTGACCACGGACTACCGGCCCGGCCTGGACACTGTGGAACGGCCAGATGAGTTTGGATTCGTCTTTAATAACGTCCAGTCCTTGCTCATTTACAACGACACCAAGTTCATCTACTACCCCAACCCAACCTTCGAACTGCTCAGCCCTACCGGAGTGTTGGATCAAAAGCCAGGATCCCCCATCATTCTGAAGGTAGGATGGGCAGAGAGCAGTGCCTGGCCCGTGCCGTCATGGTGACAGCCCCCCTCCCTCCCGGCCTTTCCTGTTCGCCTCTCTGTGCTCACGGCCTCGCAAAGCTGCCATCTCCCCGAAAAGGGAGCTTGTTTATAGATATTGACCCATCCAGCCATATATCTGGCCCTTGGGATTCTCAAGGAACACTTTACAATGTTGCTGTTTGTTCTTGTGAGCTTTGGGACGCCAAAATTCGGCAGCGCCTTGGAAGCAAACACTTCCTTTCATTGACCGCTCCCGTGGCCACCGTAGCCCGCACGCCTATTCCGAGGGGTCACGGTGCCCCGGAACGATTCGTCCATCTGTTTTGTTACTTTCCTTTATATCCCACGTGCTCTCCTCCAAATGCTCCCTGGATTGGAGTCTGTCTCTCCTTCCAGTCTTCTTCCCATCCCTTCCTCCCTTGCTTTCTCTCCTCCCCGCATTTTCTCTCTCTTTCTCTGGAAATTGGGGCTGTTTGAAGTTTTCCCCAGAAACTCTGCACGGAGTCATCTATTGGTTTTTGCACGGCTGCCCTTCCCCCGCGGCTGTCATCTCTTTTTTAGGCAGTTAACTTCTGCGTCCCTGCGTCAATTGTTTCTTTTAAGATTACTGTTCTCCCCAGGGCAAAAACCTCTGCCCTCCTGCCTCTGGAGGTGCCAAACTCAACTACACCGTGCTGATTGGAGAGACCCCGTGTGCTGTCACTGTGTCAGAGACACAGCTCCTCTGCGAGCCTCCCAACCTCACGGGGCAGCACAAAGTCATGGTGAGTGAACCCTCTTCCTTTTATGACTCCCCCCCACCTCCTCGCCGTGCGTGCATGATCTGTCACAAAGTGAGGCTGTCCCGTCTACTTCCTCCATAGCCCCTCCTCACCATGTTCTACATTGAGATGGGTAGAAGTTGAGAACCCAAGAAAGGAAAGGGAGATGATAAGCAGGAAGTTGTTTCATGTCCAAGTCTGTACTCTGTGGCCGTGGTCACTCATTGCCCTTTCTGAAACATAAGGATCGATGGCATGCCAGGGCTCTACAGCGTCTGTGTGTGTGCAATGCACAGGTTCACGTGGGCGGGATGGTGTTCTCTCCTGGCTCGGTGAGTGTCATCTCAGACAGCTTGCTGACCCTGCCAGCCATTGTCAGCATCGCGGCGGGCGGCAGCCTCCTGCTCATCATCGTCATCATCGTCCTCATTGCCTACAAGCGGAAGTCTCGAGAAAACGACCTCACTCTCAAGAGGCTCCAGATGCAGATGGACAACCTGGAGTCCCGCGTGGCCCTGGAGTGTAAGGAAGGTAGGTGGAGGCACTGTCTCGCTTCCTGGCCCCGTCTTTCGTCACCAGTCCTTTACCGCCTCCCGGGAAACTGCTCTTATCGCTGTTTCCATCCCTCCCACCCTCAGCCTGTTTTCCCAGAAACTTACTTTGCTTTTAGCATTAGAGAAGCCCATTAAGCATGCCCAGGGCGAGGCCCCAGGTCTGACCATCTTGTTCCTGGCCTTCCTGAGCCCTGACTTATCTCCCAGTCTGGGAGCCTTTCTCTCCCTTTCGGGGCCTCGGTCTCCCCACAGTCAGAGCCTCCCGGCTCGGCTGTCGGTTGCTATAGGTCCCCCAGATGGGAACCCGGCTCCTGTTTCTTGCATAGCTGCTCTCAGAGCGTGTGGAGGCAGCAACGGCAGGAGAGGCAAGGCAGCTCTTCACCTGCCTCCGGCCTTATCCCCTCCCCTCCCCCAGGGCTTGTTTTCCACCCGTGCCACAGGCCGAGCGCTCTGAAGGCCGCCACTCGCTGGTGTCCTCGGCCGTGGACACACGTGGGAGTAGCGATTGCTTCCTTCCATCTCCCATGCAACCACAGCCTCGAGGTGACACATATACTTGGTGTCCCCTCGGGCTGAGGACCCACCGGGCTCTCTGGGTAAACATTTCAATTAAGAATCAAAACATTTCTCCCTTTGCTACAAACATCAGGATCAGGAACAAGCCCTCTCTGCTGGGTTAAAGGGAACGGCTGGGCTGGGGCAACGTGGGGAATGGCTTCTCTGGTGCCAGGGCAGGGGAAGGGCGGGGAGAAGGGCATCAGACAGACAGACCTGCCACCAAAGGAACGCTCCCCTGTCAGCTGTGGGCCTGATGGCTGGGGCGCCGCAAGGCTGGCTTTGGTGTTCTTAGTTCCCTGTGTGTGTGTGTGTGTGTGTGTGTGTGTGTTAAAGTACACATAACATCACATAAAATCTGCCATTTTAACCCTCACTGTCTCCACACCCTAGGGCTCTTCCTTCCAGCTCGGTAGCATTAAGTACATTCACATCGTTATGGAACCACAACCGCCATCCAGAACTTTCTCTTCCTCCCCAGCTGAACCGCTGTATTCATTAAACAGTAACCACGGCCCCCTCCCCACTGGCTGCTGTCAGCCACCATTCTACTTTGTTTCTATGAATTTGACTTCTCTAGGACTCTCATGTAAATGGAATCACACGGTATTTGTTCTTTGCGTCTGGTTTACTTCATTAAGCATAATCCATGCTGTGGCATCCATGTGGTTGCAAGTGTCAAGTGTCAGAATCTCTTTCCTTTTTTTTTTTAAATTTTTTTTAATATTTATTCATTTTTGAGGGACAGAGCGTGAGCAGGGGAGGGACAGAGAGAGGGGGGAGACCCCGCATCTGAAGTAGGTTCCAGGCTCTGAGCTGTCAGCACAGGGTTCCAGTTTTTCCGCATCCTCGTCAACACTCACTGTTGTCCATTTTTCTATTATAGCCACCCTAATGGGCGAGATCTCATGGTGGTTTTCATGTTCATTTTTGTCCAAGGTCTTTGCATCTTGATTCATTATTCTCTTGCTTGGAAGAAAAGGGGAGGGAGGCTGCCTGTTCTGCGCGTGGCTTCATCCCCTTGGCTGCTGCCTCTCCGCTGTTTCGAGAACCTGCAGCCCCATGCATGATACTAGTCATGGTGTCCTTCCCTTTTCTTTGTTTTAACTATACTTGTAATACGCAGAAAGAAAAGGCAAAATTAGGCATTGGCAGACAGGAGGAAATGATACAGAAATCGCCCACGTGCCTACCACCTAAGAAAGGAGGCCCGGAGATACCTCACACCTTCTGGAGATGCAACCCAACAACCCTCCTTGTCTCCACACCCCAGGCCTTCACAGACGTCTTCTCCCGCCTTTCCCCTCCCCTGCCCCGGTCGCCCTCCTGAGCCTCCCTGTCTCCCTGCATTTTCATAGCCTTTGCTGAGCTCCAGACAGATATCAATGAGCTGACCAGCGACCTGGACCGCTCTGGAATCCCCTACCTGGATTATCGTACCTATGCTATGCGAGTCCTGTTCCCCGGCATCGAGGACCATCCCGTGCTGCGGGAGCTGGAGGTAGGGCCTGCCTCTCTCCCCAAGCCACCCGGCAGGAACGCAGGACCTGGGAAATGCAGATGGGGCCCAATAGCTCAGAGAAAGGTCAGGAGTAAGGAGGAGAAACGGCTTACAACAGCATCCCCCCCACAGGGATGTTTCTCATCAGGCGGATCACGGCCAAGGTGGGGGTGGGGGGGGCACCCAGGCTCTTTAGGATGATTCCAGGGGAAGGCTGATTGTCATTTTTTAATCAATGACTAAATTAATTAACTACGATTCTGCCACATTCTCAAATGGATTTAAGGGGGCTTAAGGAAAGACCTACGATTCTGTGAAGTTTGTTTGCTCGTTTGTTGGTTTGTTTTGCCAAAGATAATAAATCAGGGCAGGGAGGATTAAAGGGAGACTAGCAAACCGAGCAAGTCTGATGGAGTATCTCCTGTGGTACCCCTGGGACAGGCGGACGGACGGCATCCCCTGCGAGGGCTCTGCCTGGAGCCGACCCCCACAACCGAGGGGGCGGCCAGAGCAGATGGTGGACCTCAGAGCCCAGCCATTCCTACCCCATCGCGGGTGCGGGAGACGGGGCGGGGTGGCCGTAGGCGTCACGGACAGAGTCCTACAGCTATCGCCACGCAAGACCCTCGGGGAGAGGCCGGGCTAGGAGGCCGGAAGCCTGTCCTCTGAGGGGGCGCCCGTCCCGTCCACCCCAGGTGCAGGGAAATGGGCAGCAGCACGTGGAGAAGGCCCTGAAGCTCTTCGCCCAGCTCATCAACAACAAGGTGTTCCTGCTGACCTTCATCCGCACCCTGGAGCTGCAGCGCAGCTTCTCCATGCGCGACCGCGGCAACGTGGCCTCGCTCATCATGACCGGCCTGCAGGGCCGCCTGGAGTACGCCACCGACGTCCTCAAGCAGCTGCTGTCCGACCTCATCGAGAAGAATCTGGAGAACAAGAACCACCCCAAGCTGCTCCTCCGCAGGTGCGCCCCGCGGCAGGGGGCGGGGAGGGGGGCCTGGGGTCGCAGCGGGCTCGCGGGCCCTGCTAGAGCAGCATGACAGGCTCCCCATCGCAGACATGACACCCACGCGCAGTGGCCTGTGTCCGCGCCTCTCGCGGCGCAGTCTGATCTCCCCGTGGCCCCGGGAGGCTGTGTCTGCACCTGCTAAGTGTGAAGGAGGAGCCCGGACCTCGGCTCAGAGCTCGGCTCGAACCCGGGCTCGAACCCCGGCCCTGCCACCTGCTAGCGGTGTGGTCCCGAGCCCATGACGCAGCCTCTCTGCTGTTTATCTTCCTCACTGACAAAATGGCATCGGTAACACTGTCTCCCAGTCTCTGTCCCTCCTTGTGCCTCTAGAGCTGCACTGTCCAGTGTGGTAGCCACACGTGACTGTGAATTAAAATGAACTAGAACGTGAAATTCCGTTCCTCCGTCGCGCTAGCCACATGCCAAGGGCTCAGTCACCGCATGCCGGCCACCATATTGGACAGCGCACTCAGGGAACAGTTCCATACTCCCCGAAGGTTCTGTGGGACAGAGGCTGGCTGGAGATTTGCTGCAGCCTTTCCCTTCGGCGCCCAGTTCCCAGGATCCGTATCACCAGCAGCCGCCACAGGCTCCTTCCGCCCTTGCCATTTTTACTGGCAGGAGAGAGGGCTGGAGACCTTGGCATCCATCCCCCAAGGCCACCCTCCCTGGAGGCCCCAGGGAGCAGAGCAGAGCTCCTGAGCCCCTCTGGCAGCAGAGGTTGGAATGCACCATCTCCATTTCCCCACCCTCCTCTTTAGCCTGCTCCCAGCCAGGTCGCAGGCTTCCAGACCCCACGTGGGGTGAGGAGGGAGGAGGAATGGCTTTGTTTTATGAGTTCTGAGCCCCCATCCTGCCAATCTGAGCATTAGAAACTCTCATTAAGAACTGTTGTATTTAAATTAGAGCTAATCTCAGGCACAATGCAGGGAGAGGGTGCTGGGAGGGGCCAGGGGACAAAGCTACAATTTCTTCTGCCATTGTCACTCTCTCCCAGGCCCAGATTGCAGAGCAGCCCTGGCAAATGCCTGGGATTTACCGCAGCCAGAGGGTATAATTTGCACTACACGTAGGGTGTTAAAATACCCCTCGGCATCCCCATCCCCATCACGGAGGGTCTGTTACAGCTGCTTTGTTCCTTCCCCGAGTCCCCAGATCTGCAGCCCAGGTTGGGGGATGGGGAGGGGTGGTGCTTGCAAAACAGATCCCCTGTGCGCTGAACACTCATGCACACCGCTCTCCACTTGAGTGGCTGGGATCCACAAGCCCACGCGATAGCAGTAACGACAGCTAATACTTACGGAACAGTGCTCACGGGTGCCAGGTGCTATTCTTAGCGCTTTACATACTTAACTCATTCAATCCTGATAACAGCCCTGTGGGATAGATATTATCATGGTCCCCATTCAAAGATGGGGAAAAGGAACCCAGAGACTGTGGAAATGACTTGCCCGGGGAAATGACTTGCCCGAGGGCACGCAGGCAGTCCGTGGCAGAGTCAGACTTGGAATACAGGCAGTCTGATTCTGAGTGGCTGGAGGGGCAGGTACCAGGGGCCTTTGGGGTATGAAAATGGAGTATTTAGGCATGCAAGGAATCCCAGAGGGACAGAGAAACTCAATTGATCATCCTCAGGCCGGCAGGAAGTAAGGAGAACTGGTCATTGATAGCCCTGTGGAAAGGGGTACCTGGCACCTTCCTATGCAGACCCGTAGTGCCAGTTCCACAGGGAATTGTGGCCCAGAAAGAAGAAGCCTCTGGCCTGAGGTCACACTTCTCGCTCTGGTGTCCTGGCTCCCAGCCCTGCATGCTTTGATGCCCTGTTGTTCTCTTGGGCCACGGTGCGTACAAGCCAGACGACCCCCCTCTCGAGAGCCCCTCCACAAAGGACCGCCTCTCACCCCTTCTCCCTCCCCAGGACAGAGTCTGTGGCCGAGAAGATGCTGACCAATTGGTTTGCCTTCCTCCTGCATAAGTTCCTGAAGGTGAGATTGGGAGCGAGCCGGGACCTAGAGCTGAGAGTAAGATGGGAGGGGGGCTGCTCCAAGCCTGGCCATCGGGGCTTGCAGGGGGACCCCTCAGGAGTAGGAACCTGCCTGGCAGGGGTGCTCCAAAGCAAAGCAGGCCTGGGAGCATGGCCGGGAGAGGGAGAGGAGGAGACTGGTGCCCCCGCACAGCCCACGCCCTTGCCTGTGCCCACAGGAGTGTGCGGGAGAGCCACTGTTCATGCTCTACTGCGCCATCAAGCAGCAGATGGAGAAGGGTCCCATCGACGCCATCACGGGTGAGGCCCGCTACTCCTTGAGCGAGGACAAGCTCATCCGGCAGCAGATCGAGTACAAGACCCTGGTGAGGAGGCTGGAAACTTAGGGGACACAGCAAACCTCCTGTCTCAGATCCATTTTCTGCCCTCCAAGCACAAAGCCAATCAATAAAGAGGCTAGGATATGGCCTGGGGGCAAGTCTAAGGGGCGTGCCAAGTGTTCCAAGAGTGTGGCAGACATGCCTTTGTTTCCCCCCCCCCTCTCAGCTGGTGGGCCTAAAGAGCCCTGTCTGTCTCAGTTTACCCTAGATGATATGGTGGGGGTGGGGGTGAGACCCCCTCCATTAGGTATGGGGAAATTAGCATTATGGGGAAGAATATGAAATTGCTAATTCCTAACATAGAGGCTTTGGGAGGTGGGTGGCCAGCCCTGGATACACCTGGAGCCATCTCTGAACCCCTAGGACACCTCGTTCCGGGATTACAGTGGCTCCTAAGCCAACCAGGAACTAGAAAGTGGAGTCCCAATTCTTTGAGAAGGGCAGGGTAGGCATGGCTCGGGTTATCATTTGGCAGATGGCAGGAAGGAGAGAGAACCCGAGGCATGGATATTTCTCTTGTAGGGAGGGTAAGTCTTAAAAGGGGAGTAGTCCAAGGGCTTCCTCCCACTCCTTCAAGCTGTCCCTTGAACTCCTATCCTGCTCCCCCTCCGTCGTCACTTGTAGATCCTGAACTGCGTCAACCCCGACAACGAGAACAGTCCTGAGATCCCAGTGAAGGTGCTAAACTGTGACACCATCACGCAGGTCAAGGAGAAGATCCTCGATGCCGTCTATAAGAACGTGCCCTACTCCCAACGGCCAAGGGCTGTTGACATGGACTTGGGTAGGAGGCCTGGGCTTGGAGTGTGTGGGCAAGGGGTAGAAAGTGGCTTCCAGGAGAGCCTTTGGGCCATGGCATGGAATGAGGTGAGAAAATGAGAAGCCGTGTCCTGCATAGGCCCCTCCTGGGGACAGTCCTGCCCCAGGCAAGGGGCCGTAGGAAATACTTCTCCCAGGGCACTGCTTGCTCTGATGTGGCCACCTCTGGTGAAGTCCACACTTCTCCCCAGCTGCCTTGACCCCATGGGGCCCTTGAAGTCTCGAAGCACTATGAGTGGCACCAGCTGGGGTTGCCAGGCCCCTAGAGGAGGCAGGACTGGGTGACCTTGGTTCATAGCCCCCCCCCCTCACCTACACCACCCCCTCTCCCCAGAGTGGCGTCAAGGCCGGATCGCCCGGGTCGTGCTGCAAGATGAAGACATCACCACCAAGATCGAGGGCGATTGGAAGCGGCTGAACACGCTGATGCATTATCAGGTGAGGGCAGGGGCTTTGAGCCGCGACCTTTGACTCCACAAAACGTTCCTTTCACTCCAGGGTTTGCTCTCAGGCCCTCAGAAGCCTAGAAGAGATTTTCTCATCTACCCCTTCCTCCTCCCCTCTGAGTATAAAACAGAGATTTTCAGCCATGACTACCTATGAGAATCATTAGGGAAACTTCTCAAAAAGACGAGTGCCCCGCCCCCGCCCCAAGAAACCGACTTAAGTGGTCTGGGTGAGGCTAGGCATTTCTATTCTGTGTGTCTCTACCTCCACCAAAAAATGGCATATTGTGAAGTCCTCTGAAAGGACACTGGCCGTGGGTACCTGCTGCTTTCTGTCCTCAGCATCTCATCAACGCAGCTTACACTTCTCACTTGCCACGGAGCAAGAAATTGGACAGACTTATCTTCCGGGTCTTGCATTCTGCTACTTACTAGCTGGTGTCCTTGGGGAAATTACTTAAGTTCTCTTCTTTCTCATCTGTAAAATGGAGTTCAAAGTGATCCCCGCCCCATAAAGTTGTGTGAAGTCGATTCAGTGCAGTAAAGTGTTCGGCACAGAGGCAGATGCACTGAATGAATGAACAGTCAAAAAAAAAAAAAATTCCGGCAAAAGAACAAAAGATCCAGGAGTATCTATTCCTGCCTCCCCTTCCCTCCCATGGTAACGACTGCTCTCGTGGCTGGGGGTCTCTGTAAGATTAAGCACAGGTAGGCTGGTTGGGACTCAGGAAAAATACTGAAATAGAAGCTGGAAATGAGAGACACCGAGGGAAATTAAACCAACCAGAGGAAGCGCCGCAGGCTGTGAGACCCTAAGGGATTGCCTGATTAATAACATCCTCCCAGGTCCACGCCGCGCACAGGGAGGGTGCGGAGGGACTGGCAGGCACCGGGTTGCCATCAGCCAGGCCACTGGGGGTCCTGAAGGCCAATAGGAGCTGGCTGGGAGGCTCCGAAGCACAAAGGAAGCTAGTGGGGGACATTGGGGGCAGCCCCAGAAACGCTCCTCTGCAGGCTCCATCCGCCTTACTGGCCTGCGTAAACTGTGCCGGGTCCCTGACCACACCCAGCCCCAGACAGAGGGAGTGTGGTGTCTGAGAAGAGTAAAGGCTTTTCAAGCTGTATTAAAACCCCCGCTTCTGCACTCACTGGTGGTGTGTGACTTTCACCTCTCAGAACCTGGGCTCCCCATCTGTAAAATGAAGATGACAGCCAGGGCTTGTGAGGGTGGTTGGAAGAATTAGAAATAACGGGTGAGGGACGCAGGAGGTAGACTTATAGCCATTCCCTGTTGATTCCGCCCCCATCCCGCTCACACGGTGCCGATGCGTCCTGTAGAGCACTTGCAATGAGCTGGTTATAACGGCAGAAGAAAGCGCAAAAGAGAATAGCATTGTGCCTTCAAATCATCAGTTTCTCAAGGGCAGGAGTGAGCCCTTTCTTTTCTGTCTGTGATGCCCTGACGGTTGTTACCGAGCCGTCCGTCCTAAGGCTTCCAATCAGAATGGAATGTTCTGTTCTTACAGTGCTCATCATACAAAGCACTTCCAATTCCCCGATGTCATTTATCATTCATGTATTCATTCGTTCCTCAAATATTTACTGAGCTTTGCCGAGTGCAAGGTACTTCCCACATGCTGGCCCAGAGTGATGAGAAACACCAGCCATCATTCTTCCCTTTGGGAGACTGTGATGATGATGGTGATGCCCATAATAACCACACTAATGCCGATACTTACCGAGTGCCCACTGGGCGCCAGGCACTGCTGTCGGCCTTTATGTGTCCTGACCCCTTTAATCCTCATGATACACCTACATGCCATTAGTATCCCCATCGACAAATGAGATGACAGAGACACGGAGAGGTTAACCGACTTTCCTGATGTCACGTAGCTAGTAAATGGCAGAGCTGAGGTCGGACCCAGCCAAGCATCTTGAGCGTGGATTTGCACCGCCTGTCAGTCAAGAGGAAGAACGACCGAGCACTGAAGACGAGAGAGATTTAGTGACGAGACCTGGAACTGAATTGAACTGTGGTCATTCGCGTCACCATGTGAATCTTCCTTTAGGTGACAACAAACCACACGTGGAGAGCATCATCTGTTCTTCTTGGGAGTATAAACCCCTGCCCCTGCCAGGCTTTCAGAGTATCGTTTCTAGACTGCCAGTTGCAAGGAGAGTTCCTGAAGGACAGAGGTGGAGAGGTTCCCCTCAGTTCCAGACCCGGTACCGATGGTGCGGACCACTGGCAGTCCAGGGAGCCACCCCGGCTGGGGAGTAACGGGGCACTAGAACTTTCCAGATGCCTTAAAGAGCAAAGGGCCCTTCAGCTTTATGCCGTCAAGTCAAAGCATCGCCCCCTTGTTACTCTCCCTGGAGTCAAAGGTCCTGGAAGTCCCTCCAGGAGAAAATCTGCATAATCTTAATTAACAAAGAGATGTTAAAAAACTTCCTGGGTTCCCGCAGATTTATAGGGAGGGTAAAATTAAACACCACTACTAAAACCGGCTATCAGGGAATCTCGTTAGCACTAATGTTCATTTATAGTTTGACTTCCCAACATTTAATTCTTTTTTGGTGGGAGAGAGGGACTGACAATTTAAGACCCAGAAAGATGGTTTTACGACTGGTGCAGCTATAAATCAAACTTATAAAGTTCATAAAAATTGTTAAAATAAAAAATGGTTTAATAGGAATGTTTTATGGCCCATAACATTATTATAGCTGTTTTATTCCCTCTGCGTTAGGGGTTTAATTGGATCGCCACAATTCTGGGGATTCTCCGTTTTTATTGGATGGAGGGTAATCTTAAATCAAAATGGCCCCAAATGTCTTCAATATGGCTTGTCATTTATCAGCCCTTTCCCTCCAGGCCGGGTGCTGAGCCTGGGTACCCTCACAGAGGACAGAGCGACAAGCCGTCTTTCTCTCTGCCTCCCCAAGAGCAGTTGCCCTGTTGGTGGAACCCCTCAAGGTGGCCCGGGCATTATAGGACCCTGGCCAGAAAAGAAATCAGAGCCAAAACGGAAAATGGGCTGCAGACCAGTGTGACTTGAAATGAAATCCCAAATTAGGATATAACGAGGAGAACATGTGCTCTGGAGCCTGACAGACCTGGCTACAAAGATGGGCTGTACCATGTATTCATTCATTGTGTGGCTTTGAAGACATTGCTTAGCCCCTCTATGCTTCAATTTCCTCATCTGTAAAATGGTACTAATCGTGCAAACTCACGGCGTTGAAGGGAGGCTTGAGTCTAGCCCAGGCTGTCCAATAGAAACATAATGCCAGCCACATGTGTAAATTAAAACTTTTTACTAGCCATGTTTAAAAAGTAGAAATGAGCCGACGAAATTGATGATAACAATATATCTTCTCTAACCTAACAGATTCTAAGATAAATATGATTTCAACATGGAATCAATATGAAAATTATTAATGAGATAATTTGTGTTCTTTCATTCGTGCTAAGCTACTGAAACCCAGCGTATATTATGCGTTTATAGCATAATAGCTCGTGTTATAGTTTAGACACTTACAGTGTATCTCCGTTCGGACTAACTGAAGTTCAAGTGCGCGATTAGCACAGGTGGCGAACAACTACCGTGTTGGACGTATTGGCGAGTAGCAACCATAGTATCGTCAATATCCCTGAACTCCTTGTGCCCTACCCCACGCCTCCTTCGTTACCTTCTAGAAGTAGAAGGTAGAACCACACTCTACCTTTCCTACCCTTCTCAGGTGTCAGACAGATCAGTGGTGGCTCTGGTCCCCAAACAGACCTCCTCCTACAACATCCCTGCGTCTGCCAGCATCTCGCGCACATCCATCAGCAGATACGGTGAGGACCTGGAAAGGCAGCCTGGGCAGCCTGGAGGCGGCTTCTGTGATCTACCGTGGACTTCTCACCAGCCCTTTGGACGAGCAGGCGGCCCTCGCAGCTGCCCTTGTCCAGTCAAGGACGTTCGCTCATTTCCTTCCCTCCCCCCTAGTGCAGTCATTCCCGGCACGGCTGCGTCCTCAGAGCTGTGGGAGTTGGCGCACCACGTGCCCTTCCTTTGACAGCCTGCACCTGCTGAAGGAGGTTGAGGGGCCCAGAATCAGGGAGGCTCCTGGGTGGTGTTTCCCACGTGCCAGTCCTTGGTCCAGTCCCAATTTGTACCTGTTGTCCTGGCTGAGTTATTACTAGCCCCCCTTTACTCCCAAAAGGGTCCCAATTTGGCAAGTAATTGACCATCCTGGCCCATCCACCCCTGAGGGCACAAGGGCCCCCAGTGCCTGCTGGGCCATGAGGTTACCTTGCTTCACCCTCTCTTGCTCCATTTCTTCTGGCTTTGTATATGCAGGAAGGCTTTGGGTTTTCCAGCTCAAGGACTGAGTCCAGTGGCTCCAAAAATGGCTTAGGCAATTCCATATTCTAGGCTCCAAGTAAGAAGGACCCATTGACTCCCAAGAGGGAGCATTATAAGTTACAGCTTCTTAGCACCCAGAGTTTTAATCAAAGCCCCTATGAAAATATTCGGCTGACGTATTACCTATTGATTATTCTTTGCCGTGCAAGCATCAGGGGAGGAGAGCTCCCATATTTGCAAGGCTGTCTCCAACTCACAGAATTTCCAAACTCCTTTTTATTTTTAATTTGTTTTAATTTTCTAATTTAATTTTTAAAATTTTTTTAGAAGTTTATTTTGAGAGAGAGAGAGCGTGCACGCACATGTGCACACGTGCACACACACACAAGCGTGCACGAGTCGGGGAGGAGCAGAGAGAGAGGGAGAGAATGAATCCCAAGCAGACCCCAAGCTGTCAACGAGGAGCCTGATGCAGGGCTTGAACTCATGAAACTATGAAATCATGACTTGAGCCGAAATCAAGAGTCGGATGCTTAACCTACTGAGCCACCCAGGTGCCCCTGAATTTTATTTTAAAAGAAAGGGTTTCAGTCTCCTCTGTCATCATGCCAACCAAGGATCCCTACAATAACCCACCAAATATGAAGTCCCAAGGGTCCCTGTCCAATCGCAAGTAGTTTATTCTGAGTGAGTGCAGTAGGCGGGCAGAGATTCTAGAAGGATTCTACAAGCAAGCATGGCGAAATCAGTGTCTCATGGGCCTCCACTGCCCCCTTCTCCTCAGACTCCTCCTTCAGGTACACCGGCAGTCCCGACAGCCTGCGGTCCCGAGCCCCTATGATCACCCCAGACCTGGAGAGTGGGGTTAAGGTGTGGCATCTGGTGAAGAACCATGACCATGGGGACCAGAAGGAGGGTGACCGGGGCAGCAAGATGGTGTCTGAGATCTACTTGACCCGGCTACTGGCCACCAAGGTAACTCCTGCTCTCCCCAACCCGGGAGGGCTCCTTAGAGGGGTATGTCCTGTCCACCCCACCCGCCCACCAGCGTAAGAAGACTTTCATGGAGTCTGTGCTTTAAGGGGACCCATTCAGACAATCAGACCCAGGTCCCAGAGCAGGCTTTCCAGAGGATCGGGCCACTGCTGTTTCTCCCCTACCCTTTGGCAACGGTTGCAACAATATCATTGCCCCTGGCCCATCAAGACCACCATTACTCTGCAAGGGAACTGCTCTCTCGGCTCTGGGTGCCTGTACCTTTTAGGAAAATGTTAGGGTTTTCTTATCGATGTCAGCTGGATATGCCAGCCTCCACCACCACTGCCTTTTCTACCCGCTTTCCGGCCACATCGGGAGGGAAAGCATAAAGGCCTGGACCTGCCGATAATTGGAGAGAAGCCTCCCCCTTCCCCATCCCATCCCACCTGCCCCCGAGTGCTGATGGAAGTGAGGGGGCCACGGTGCTGGAAGCTGTGATCTAAAAGCCGTCTTCCAGCTTCCCTCGCGGAGAACAAATACGCCTGTGAGGATGGCAATTATGTGGCTCGTATTTGCCAGCACAGGTCAGATTTCAAATGCTCTCCACCACAGACCCCACAGAAATGCCGCTGAAATTCTAACGCAGTGGCATCCAGGTTGCAGCTCTCAGACTTGCTCCCAAAGATGACATAGAAATACACCCTCAGACCACGTGTCTCAAATTTTGCTTTTGCTAATATGCTGATGAGAGACAAACACAGGACACCAGAAAAAAGGTTGGACATTTACCTAACCGTCAGAAGTGTTCCTTGAACCTGTCAACTGTGGGATGCAGGCCCGGCCTTGTCCCTGCCCAGAGATCCTCCAGGGCCCCGTGGGTCAAGGCTGGGCCTGGCTGTCCTTGGATCTGGACCCTTGTACCCGCAGCACCCACTCCCAGACGCCACTGATCCCAGGCCACTGATACCACAAACCTCCTCACTCCTTTCACTCAGACCCGTTGCCGTCCTGCCAGGAGGCTCATCGTCCTCCAGGCTGTTCCGCAGACACCCTCTCGTCCCAGCATGCGCCCACCGTCCCCTGTGGGCAGCCTGGGCTCCGAGGACTCACGGTCTTCCCGTCCCAACACCCTGTGCCTACGCCCGCCCGGCACGGACACAAGCATACATGTGCCACGTGGCTGCCAGTTGGAGGAGAGGTTCTTCCCAGGAATCTGTAGCCTCTCCAGCCCCTCCCCCCTCCCCGACACCCCCGCAGCCCCCTCCCTCCCCACCCCCCACCACACGGTCTGCGCAGCCTGGTGCCGCAGACAAATTTCCAAGGCGGGATCAGTCCAAGGCACCATCTGGTCTGCCCGTCTGCTGCCTGCACCCCCACCCTCCCCCACCCTCCCCTTCATACTCTCCCACCGTCCCTCCCCCAGGGCACCCTGCAGAAGTTCGTGGACGACTTGTTTGAGACCTTGTTCAGCACTGTGCACCGGGGCAGCGCCCTCCCCCTGGCCATCAAGTACATGTTTGACTTCCTGGATGAGCAGGCGGACAGACACGGCATCCATGACACAGATGTGCGGCACACCTGGAAAAGCAACTGGTAACCCCTCGGGGACCCCAGGGGGAGCTGCGGCCTGGAGAGGCCGCGAGGTGTGGGAGGTGGGACCGGCCCGGACCCGGGAGATGCGGGGAGCCCGTTCCTCGCGGGGCCGGGTACTCTGAGGTTCCTAGAACAAATAGCGCACATATGCTCTGCATCCCCAACACGGTCCCCGGGCTGCCAGCGCCCAGTGGGGCCCGCCTGGCTTCGGGCCCGGCACCAGGACGCGTGCTTGAGCTCTGCCCTTTCAGGTGGAGATCCTTTCCCAGGGAGCACTTCCTCCCTGACCCTGAGACCTCTGGTTCTCAAGAAAGGGTGCTGGAGGAACCTACATAAGGAGCCACCTTTGGACCGAGCTGCACAGCTACAGAGCCAGTCAGCGTCAGGCGTTCTGAGGGGGGCAGAACCCACGGCCCTTCCTGAGACGGGGAAGCCCTGAACTGAACATAGACCCCGGGGAGAGAGCTTGCACCTGCTGTAGATTTGAGCCCACCAACCGGGAGGATGTCGTTGCAAACTTGATCCCTTAAGGCCAAGTTATTACCCCGGCGCCATGGCTTTCAGGAAGCAGCGGGCAGGGTGTCCTGCAGGCGTGACTCTTCCCTAAGGTAACCTCGGCAGCCAGACCGCGGTGGGACAAGCGGCTCCCGCAGGCCCCTGGCAAAGGACTTTTCTCTCCTCGGTTTTAGACCCGCATCGCCAGCCAAGCTAAGGACTGGCTCTCAGGTCAGACGGGGCCTGGCCAAGAGCCGGAGTCAAAAACCTTCCTCCAGGAAAGAGCACGGAGAGGGGAGAGCGGAGGTCCAGGCATGTGGGTTGGGCAGGCAGCCCGCACAGCTGTCTGGAGTCAGCGATCTCCTCAGAAAACAGAGCCGACACAGATGGGCCCCGGCTGTTATTTGGGAATCAAAAATCCTAGCAACCGGCAAAACACTTTGGAAAAAACCAACCCCCATCCCATATAATCCTTTCTTCTCCGAGATGCTGTGGTTGCTGGCCCTCTGGAGCCCGCAGCTTTGATCACAGGATAGTGAAATGGGGAGATTCCGGTGGCCGGTGGTCGCGGGGGAGAAGCCCACGGCGCGCCTCAGCAGGGCAGGCCTTTCGTCTGGATTCCCGGGGGCAGAGCCCTGCCTGTCTCCTTTGCTTTGGAAGACTCCCCAGCCCAGTGCTGCGGTTTCAGGGAAATGAAGAGAAAGTTCTGGATTATCCCCGTCTCTCTGCCTTCTGTTGCCAAACAGGCCCCCGTCCTAGAAATGCCCTGCCCTGGGGTTGTGGCAGGAAGAGTCCCCTTCTCCAGACCTCAAACAGCTAATGTCCGAGGAAAGAATATTAGATGCTCCCCAGAGCTGCCAGAGGGGGGGAGAGTGGAACAGATGAGTCACCTCTCAGCCGAGGCAGCTTCTCCTGGCTACAGGACAGTGTCTGATCCTGTCGTCCTTTGGAAGATAAGCAGAAATCGTAATGGAAGTGTTTGGAGTGGGCAAAGTTGCCCTTCCCAAGATTTGGCATGACTGAGGCGTTTGGGAAAGTCTGGGGCACTTGAGGGTCAAGAGAAGATGAAGGAGAGAAGAAAGGTAGGCTGGATTTCTGGACCGCCATCTCAGGCCAGAAGGACAAGCCCGGGAACAAAGCTCACTCACACAGGAGCCCGGGAGTTAAGGCCCTGCGGGCAGCTGGAAGAGAGGACGAAGCTGGAAAAGGCACAGAAACAGCAGCTGTTCTGATTTTGAAGGGGAATAAATGGGCTTTTCCTCCTTATGGCCTCAGGAGCAGAGAAAACTCATTCTCCTCTGACTGTAACTTCCCAAGCCGCAGAAGGAACACTCCTAACGACTGATCAGTTCCTCTTGGGGTGGGAAAACGCTGAGCTACACTGAGTCGTTCCCAGCATGCCCACAATGGCCTCCTCTCCTCCCTCTGCCCCTGCCCAGATAGAGGAGAGCCCCGGGGGAGAGCCCTGAAAGAGGCGCCCCCTGGGGGGCCCACTCCTCAGCCCCACCCACCGGGCCTGGCCTGCCCTGGGAAGTGGCGCAGGGGGCCAGGCTGGGCGGGAAGCGCAGGTGGCGCCCTTTGTGGGGCTCCGAGGCAGCGCCTGGGGCCGCTGGCTGCGTCCTTCCGGATAACGGCCGTGGCACTGTGTAAAGGGACTCCAGGAGTCTGGGGGCTTTGTTCGAAGCTCTGAGAAAACTGTGCAGTTCTCTGTACTTAGGCTTCCCTGGGGGCCTGGGAGCCTTTGGCAAAGGCTGCCGGGAGGGAACAGAACCCACCTCCGTCTATCTACCTCTCGGCAGGGATCAGGGTCGGCCCCCCTGTTAGGGTACGATGGCGCCTCTCCGCTTCTCCCAGGGTCAAGAATCACTTAGGCTAAATTAGCAGCCCTGGCTGGCCCAGTCCTCTGTGATTACGTTCCCTTGCCCTTGGGAGAGAGAGGTTTCACTCGTAGAAGGAGGAGAGGAGTGTTAGTGGACGACACCAGGGGCACGGTGGAGGCTCGGCCCTCAGGGTCCCTTCTGCCTTTACCCACAGCCTCCCTCTGCGCTTCTGGGTGAACGTGATCAAGAACCCCCAGTTTGTATTCGACATCCACAAGGGCAGCATCACGGACGCCTGCCTGTCCGTGGTGGCCCAGACTTTCATGGACTCCTGCTCCACGTCAGAGCACCGGCTGGGCAAGGACTCCCCCTCCAACAAGCTGCTCTATGCCAAGGACATCCCCAGCTACAAGAGCTGGGTGGAGAGGTCAGTAGCTTCCCTGGGACAGGCCCACACCCCTGCCTGTCTGCTCCATTCCCCACGCTGTGGGCTTCACTGAGGACTCACAGCCGGGTTTGAGGTACCTTCGGATCTCAGGTTCCCCTCCTTCCCCCTTGTCCAAGCTTTCTGGTAGAGGAAGGAGGGGAAGCCCTGTGCCCTTGGAGCTCAGACCATTATCGTTCTGATTACCTGGTATTGAGCACATGCTAAGCAACCAGTCCTGTGATAAAGATTTTTTATGCGTCCTCTCATTATAATATCCGACAGAGTGGCAAAGTAAGTATTATTGTCATCGCCATTTGACTAATGAGGAAACTGAGGTACAGAGAGGCTTAGTAACTTGCCCAAGGTCACCCAGCTAGCAGGCAGTAGAGCTGGGGTTGGAATACAAGGAGTCTGGTTGGAGTCTGGTCAGAGTCTGGGCTTTTATGCATTCTGGGGGGGGGGGGTGAGGGGACACTATAGTGGGAGCTCGGAGCTAGGTGGAGTCTGGCCTCCTGAGCAACAGTCTCCAGGCCTCGCCCTTAGCTTGAGGCAAGAGGCCAGAGGAAAACACATCGAAAGAGACATTGGAGGCAGGAGTAACTGGGGACATGCAGTGCTCTCGAGGGGCCCGAGGTCGGAGTAGTGTAGGCAAATGTGTGCCAGGTCCCCGTTACGGAGTCTGTCCTCTCTATGGCAGATACTATGCAGACATTGCCAAGCTCCCCGCCATCAGTGACCAGGACATGAACGCCTACCTCGCTGAGCAGTCCCGTCTGCATGCTGTGGAGTTCAACATGTTGAGCGCCCTCAATGAGATCTACTCCTACGTCAGCAAATATAGCGAAGAGGTAAGGCAGGGCCCTGGAGGGGACAGAGACTGACACACAGCCAGAAAGGCAGTTAAACAGAACGCCTGGTCCAGCCTCTAAGTAACAGCGACAGAGGGTAGCTTAGAGAAAACACTCATGGAATCAAAAACCCATGAGCTCAAAAATCATTACCATTCCCTTAGAAGGTAGCCTTATCGTCTCCAACTCATCCAATGCTTTCTTACACATTCCATTGTCTTTCACCCTTTGGCAACATAATAAACAAGACTTTGATGATGTAATTATTTTTCCTTTCAAAGTGTTGGACAATTAATTTCATTCTTTCTTAAACAGTGAATCAGACTATTCTTTGCACTTGGGCACATCCGTCAGTTACATTTTAGGTACACAGGTGGACCTTAACATGAGGAGAGGTTGAATAAGACAGCTTCAGAGGATTTACAAGACCTGCATTGACACTGTACCTGAAATTAGCAGTAGTAATAATAATAATAATGATAATGATAATAGCTAATACTTAGCACTTCGTCGTATATGCCAAATATTGTTTTATTTCTTTAAAAAAATTTTTTTTATATTTATTCATTGTTGAGAGACAGAGAGAGACAGGGCACAAGCGGGGGAGGGGCAGGGAGAGAGGGAGACGCAGAACCCGAAGCAGGCTCCAGGCTCTGAGCTGTCGGCACAGAGCCCGACACGGGGCTCGAACGCACGAACCTCGAGATCATGACCTGAGCTGAACCCGGACGCTTAACCGACTGAGCCACCCAGGTGCCCTTGCCAGATATTGTTTTAAATATGTTGTTTTAAGATACACCCAGGCACAGATGTGCCTGGGTGGCTCAGTCGGTTAAGCGTCCGACTTCAGCTCAGGTCATGATCTCGCGGTTCGTGGGTTCGAGCCCCGTGTCGGGCTCTGTGCCGACAGCTCAGAGCCTGGAGCCTGCTTCGGGTTCTGCGTCTCCCTCTCTCCCTGCCCCTCCCCCGCTTGTGCTCTGTCCGTCTCTCTCTCAAAAATGAGTAAACATTAAAAAAAAATTTTAAAGATATATCCATATACATATATACACTCAGTTAATCATTTACGTGATTTCAGGTCACGCTCCTTAGGGCGGGATGGAAAGGCAGAAAGAAGGACGAAAGACTCAGCACATGGCTTCTTCTAAACTGAGTTCTGAAGTCCCCCCCCCACCTCTGTTTTTGTTCCTCAGCTCCTCGGGGCCCTAGAGCAGGACGAGCAGGCCCGGCGACAGCGGCTGGCGTACAAGGTAGAACAGCTCATAAATGCCATGTCCCTGTCCATTGAGAGCTGAGAGACGGAGCCTCACGTTCCCGGGAAGAGGGACCCATGCAAGCCGTCACCCTGCGCGTCTCAGAAGAAGGACAAGTGAAGGGGATCAGCCCCCAGAGCTTGGTGTCCCCTGAGACCCCATCACGGGGAGAGGGGAGGGCCCCTCTCCCCACGCCAGCCACGTTTCGTCACAGCCGGTTCCCGCAGGGAGAGACCACGGGCGCCGTCCCTCCACAGTGAGAACCGGAGAGAAGCAGGGGCCCAGAGAAGGCGGTTCTTCAAGCCGAGAGGCACGAACTGGGGACAGTTCTGCCTCTGTGACTGCTGCTTTGCATGAAAACTCATTTGATGTATATTGGGGAAATAATGAGAACTTTATTTAATTTTTTTTAAGAAAAGGAAAAAAAAAACAGAAATAAAACAAAAAGCCTCCCTGTTAATCCCGTCCAACTTCTGTTTCATTCTGATTTCTGCCTCCCTTCCTTCTTCCCTCCCCCCTTCCTCGAGTGACTCCTCTTTCCACATGCCAGAAAAAGCCTGCAAAGAGAACCGGAGAGAAATTGGAGGGAAAACGATCATTTCCTTCCCCTTGAAATTACGAGAAAATGAGGAGGAGGAGAAGAACGAGCACAAGTTCACCCCAAACGCTTCGCCGAAACAGAGGCCAGGAAAACCTGGAATTATCCCGGCAGCCACAGGAACATGGGAGCTACAGAGCGCGGTGCAGACGGCAGCGCCGTGGAGGGGGCTCAACCCGGCTGGCTGGGCGCAGAGCTTCACCTACCACACCCCCGTGGGCTCTCATCCCTGGAGAGGAGCTCTGTGTCCATAGAGTTAACCAGTGCTTTTTTGCTACTGCTTTTGTGTTCGTTTTCCTCTTGTTTCATCTCAAACCTCAAGAAGCGAGGAGCTGACCTTTGGTACTTTTCCCTTTGGTGTCTGTAAAGTTACTAGGAGACGCGGCGGAGAGCTGGGCCTCTCCCAGACCCGACGCCTGGCCTCCCTGCGGACACCGGGCAGCTTTGCCTTACATCAGTCGCGGTCCTGAACCGGGCACCCTGGGGAAAGGGCCTGGAGGTGTGTGCCCCCCCCCCCCGGGAGATTCCATCTGGGAGCTGACTGGGGGACATGGGTATCTGGCTTTAGATTGCACTCCAGTCTGCCCGTGGTTTCTTGGCAATTCGAGAGAAAGCAAAAATCAAACACTGTTTACAGCAAGCAATACTTGAAGAGCGTAGGGTAAAGATGCTGCCGTGTTGATTGTGACGCTTTCTTTCTATCGTTCTCTTGTGCCTGCAGAGGGGAGACGGCCCTCCGCTCCCGTGTGGAAGCTCCTGGTCGGCTGAGCCCTGGCCTCAGTAGAAATGACTGTAGCATGCCCACGTTACTGTCTCCTGCCTCTCTCTCTGCCCCTCCTGTCCTCATGAGTTTCAAGGACGAGTGGGTGGCTTCTCACTGGGCTCCTTTCTTTCTCACTCTCTTCTGCTGACACCTAAAACCATGGATGACCCACTCTCCTGCGTGTAGTTTCTAAACCAAGAGACCAAAGCTCCACACCCGGGTCCAAAGGCGCCACGAAAGCCAGCGGGAGTCATGGCTCTGTTGGTGGCAAGACCTAGGTGACCGGGACAGCCACCAGAGTTTCCAGGCCTCCCACACTGGCAAGGATCCAAGCAGGCAGCTCCAGCTTCTCTGTCAGAGCATCAGAGGGAAGGAGAAGGAGGGCGAGAGAAAGGCCAAGGGGTGGGAAGGAGGCAGGCAGGAGAGGACCACCGCTCCCTTCCTACTTTCTACAAGGGCCCGCGGTGCTGAGAAACTGGACCAGGCAGCCCCACAGAGACCAGACCAGGGTCATTTCCTCTGTAATTAACTCTGGGCCCCAGCTTCTCTGTGCCATGATTTACCTCCAAACGATTCCAATTTCCAAAGGCTCTGCTGACCACACTGGATTCCCAGGAAAGGACTGGGGGAGGGGGAGCTCTGCGGGCTGGCTTCCGTCCCCGGCGTGTGGCTGTGGAGTGCCGTGCTAACCACACAGCAGACATCGCCCGGGCTCCTCAGCTCCAGTTTCTTGCCTGAATGCAGCTGACAGAGGGAAAGAGAAAAGCCTTCAGCAAAATACTCAGGAAACTCGCTCTTTTCATTATAATTCACAACCAGCCATGCCAAGGCCACTTTCTTCCGATAATCCACTTCTGCTAAAGTTTCTCTGGACCCTATTAATAGCCTGAAAGAAATACTAATGACTGGCCTTCCGCACTAAGCCAAAGTGTTTGCTCTTCATAGCACCCAAAGCTTCTCAGCTTGGAGCCTGTGATTTAGGGCGATGAAAGGAGAGAGGATGTGAGCAAGAGGCATGTGAGCCGGGGACTTGATCCCACCCACAGAAAAATCCCAGCCCGCCCTCCTGTTACATGTGAGCTCCGAGTGAAGGTTTTCTGATCACGCCCCTGCACGGACCAGCATCCGGGGTTTTGTTCCACCAAGAAGGAAAAGGAAGTTTGGCGTTTCAACAGCTTCTCAACCAACACTTACCTCTATGCATCTCGGGTGGACACCCGAGTGTCAACCAGGAGCTACTTTGGGTGACTATTTGCTGCCCTGGGGCTGTTCCTTGAAGGTGTTTGGGGAGTGGGGAGAAGGATGGGAGATAAGCCAACTGGAGAGTGGAGAGGAGAGGAACCAGAGCTGGCGTGAATGGTCTGGCCACATTCCTCAGGATTCCGTTAAGAGTGTGGGGCATGTGGGGAAGGCAAAGGAAGTGGCACAGGGGCGTCTCTGAGGAAGGAATTCAAGAAAGGACGACTCAGTGCGACTCAAGTCAGGCCGTGAGGGTGCACACTTGTCAAGCCTTGGCCCTTCTCCAGCTTCCCCTCTGTCCCTCCTCCACCAGCTCTTGGCTTTGGGTCATCAAGAACCGATGGAGTCCGTGCCTGTAGGATGGGGAGAACGGGGAGTCGATTGGCCTCTCTCCTCCCTATTATCCGATTTGGAGATATTTGGAGCTCATGTAAGGAAAAAGTCACAGCCCCCACCCCCCACGAAGCCAGCCATCTTGGAGGGAGGCAAGAAGGGCAATGCCTCTCAAAAATCAACCCAGCTTCGTTGTGTTTCGTTAATCTGCACCAGCGACAGTTCTCTGGAAAAGGCCCCCAGCAATGTGCTTGGCAAGACAGAAGGTGCTAACGGACAAGACGAAGATGGGCGAGATGTCCATTTTGGTGGAGCAGGTCACTTCACCTGGTCTGCTGCCTCTGCCCTCAGCACGGGGGTGGAGGGCAGGTATTTCTGTGTCTGCCCTCCTACCTCTCCCCACAGCACAGCTCTCAAATCATTTCTGATCCACCGCTGCAGAGAGCTCCCCTTCCTTGCAGAGCTCAGTCATTCAAAGTGTGAATCAGCTGTTAACCTCGCTGGAGGGTGGGGACTGGTTCCTACATTCATCCATTCAGGGAACCTTCATACATTGCAGCTATCTGCTAGGCACTGTTCTGGGTGCTGAAACACAGCCACGAATAAGACCAAGAAGGACCTTCTAGCAGATTTACACTCTCCAGGCTACTGGTCCCTGCCACCAACTTAGTAGGTAAATTCTCCCCCACCACCTGCAGAGGGCATGAGTTGTGCAGAAAAGGGACCGGAAGAAGGAAGAAAGTGGACCAACCCAGCTGCCTTACCTTATTCTGGGGACATTCCTTGTGCAGTGAGAGGCTCTATCATTTCTCCTGCCGCTGTCCCTTCTGGTGGCGCGTCCCCTGCTGCTTGAGCTCCTGACCTTTCTTCATTTCCACCAAATGGGGACAAGAAATAGCGTTCAAGGCCTCTGGCCCTGCTGAGCATGAAGCAGAAGCGATGGATGGGTGTGCTGGACTAAAAATGATCCGGGCAGAACAAAAAGAGAACGAAAGCCTCTGGCTGAGAAATCTCCAGGTGCATCCCAGTTGCCACACAGGCCCCCATTAACCTGCAGCAGGTAAACACTGGGCCAGCAGCCGCCCTGGGGGAGGCCATTTTTTCCCCAGGCACACTGTGCTGCATCTGAGGCGCCTGGAGCCTGGCTACTGACGGGAAAGAGCCGAGGCTCTTGGGGCAGGGGGAAGGGGAGCGGTGAGAAAATGCAAAACAGCCTCATCGTTACAGGGCTGTGGCAGCAGATCTCGCAGGAAGATGGGGAGATGAAGTTCAGGGCCTTGTCTCCGGAACAAGCTTTGCAAAAATGGCAGGATCCCCTTCATAACTCCAGAGTCTCTCTTCTCGGTCTCTTGACTTTCTCCTGGTTTCCCCAGAGGAGGAAGTTTTAGCACCCGGGCCTCAGTGTTACCATGAATGAAAGTTTCACTCTTGGTATCAGGGATGCCCTAGGAGCTGACTGATCGAGATCCCTGCTTGTCAAACAGGGCCCCAGCCCAACAAGCAGACTGGAGATTCTGGGCTTCTCGTGGATGTCTGTCTCCTTCTCCTCGCTGTAACAGGGCTCCACCTTCAGACGGGGCTCTGTTCTTTCTGCTGTGAAGCTTACTCCTCCTGTCTAGCTTCCAGGAAGATGGGAGGCACCTTTGGACATCAGTCAAGGCCCTGCCTTTGGCTTTATTTGCCCTCTATGTTGACATTTCAAGTGGAGAACATAGTGGAACGTGGTCCCCCTCCATACAGGGCAGACATTAGCAAGTCTGTTGGGGAACAAGGGACAAGCCCACGAAACTGGGGACCTGAGCCCACCTGCCTCTCCCCCCAACTTCTCCTACCCAAACTCACTCTTCTTGACACACTGGAATCTGTATTATATATATTTTTAAGAAAATACAATGATAGTTGTCTGGTTTTGTTGTTTTTACAGGTGTTGTGGAAAAAAAAACTGTAAGAAAATTAAGTATTTAAAATGTTCCAATAAAATGGGGTTTTTTTTTTTGGTTATTCTAATATATTATTGTGTACCTATTGTAAATACGAAACACTCCTATTTTGCAAGCCAAGGACACCATTTGTACTGTTGTTATATATAAATAAAGTTTACTGGATAAAAAAAAAAAACCCATCTTCTATCTTCAAATAAACCTGGTTGTTCAGCCACATAGACGCCGAATAACATTTCACAGGCATATACAAGAAGCAAGTTACTCATGGGAAGATGAGCTAAGTTGTTTTAACGGACTTCTAGAATTCTCTCTGGAACCAGAGCTTATTAATGTCCAGTCATCATCATCAACACACACACACACACACACACACACACACACACACTCTGCTCCAGCCTGTACCAATAGGTGAACACTGCCCCCTAGCCCCAAGACCCCAGAATACAGGGTTTTTTTTCCCACAAAAGACGGATGGTGCAGATACTTTGGGTTGAGACCATTTGCCAGGGAAGAATGAGGTCTCAGGAGAATGAGGAGATCCATCCCTAGTCCTTCCTGAAATTTACATTCATTCATATGTACAAAACATTTATTGAGCGTGATATGGCGTCATGGCATGGTGGGGTGGGGGTGGGGTGGGAATCATAAATGAAGAACACATGATCCTTTTCCCCTCATCAACCTTTTAGGGGGGTGAAAAGCGCAAGGATTCTGAAAAAGGAATGTCTTGGCCACACCACGAGAAGGGTGTTTTTGTGGTTTTCCTTTCATTTTCAGTTAAGAGATTAAGGATAAATCAGGGAATGATGCCAGAAAGTGTGTGCCTTTAGATCCAGCACGGGCAGGGTGTGGGAGGGGAGGGAGAGGGTGGGCCCTGGCCCCCGGGATCAGTTGGGCTGATGGGGAGTCCAGTCAAATAGGCTGAGAGGTAGGGAGTTGATGGGTTGACCTGAGGATGCCACACCCCTTCCTCTCTTCTGTGCTTCCGTTTTTCTCTCTCTGGTACCCCGAACTGTCCACTCTCGGCAGGTAAAAGGAGGAGATGAAGTTAGCCCAAGAGACTGTCAATCTGACATCTCAGAAAACTGTGTGCCAGGAAACCACTGAGGGCTCTCTTTACGATGTTGAGGTCAGAACTCTTTTCCGGGCACCCAGGCTTGAGCTCACGTCAAGAGTAGAGGCTTCTGAAGGATGAGGTGCAGCCCTGCCCTTAGCAGGTCTCCAATCTGCTGGGGGAGACAACCCCTGCCTTCAAGGTGCCTCCAGCCTGACGGCGGAGACACGGACCCTGCTCTCAAAGACAGCCCCGTCTCATGTGGATGCCAACACGTGGGTGAATGGGGCCTGGGACTCGAAGCACCAAATCATATAAATAGGTGCATGTACCTAAATACAGTGCATGCTGGGACTATAGACTTGTCATGGATTCAAAGGGAGAATCTCTGCTACGAGTTTTCAGTCCTTTCTCGGCAGCGTGTGAGTTTATGAGGTTTGTGCGCATGCACGTGGGGACACACACACACACACACACACACACCGTTCCCTGACAGACAGGAGAGATGCAAATGGTCGTCCCGAGGGTGAGGAAATGCAAACACAACACCCTGAAGAGCCTGGAGAAAAGCACAGTGCTGGGGCCTGTGTATAATTAGGACACTGTTTTCCACTGCACAGAGGTTTTGTTGGTGAGTGCAGAAACCAACATAAAGCATCCTCCGCTTCCGTTTTAAACGCAGACCTAGAGCACTGGAGGCCCTCCGTTCCACCACAGAAGGAAAGGTGCAATCATTTCATGCGGCCCTGGTGAGCCCCATGGCCTGTGCCCCTGTGGGGCAGGGGCAGTCAGATGGGGTCGGCTGCACTGGGACACTGGGCCTCGTGGATTCGATGGAGGGGGCCATTTCTCTGTTTCCCCAATCTTCTTACGCCTCCCCGTCTCTTCCCTCAGCAACTTGGACTTCAGGCACCTCTATTATTAAATATCTGCTCTAGGAACTACCTTCCTCAGGGAAGGAAGAGATGGGGGAGGAGGGAATCTACAGGTGCCTGTCAGAGAAGGAAGCGACGGGGAATCTACGGGTGTCTGTCTGTCCCGATCTCTGTCATAGGCCCAGGACAGAGCACGGTGAGGGTCCGGCCGGCAGCAGATGCCAGTAAGAATGTTCGGAAAGAATGAATGATTGAACAAATACGGTTTGAAGACCACCTATCGTATTCCACGTACTAGAACATCTCCTCCTATGGTAGGCGTGTTCCATTTTTGTAGTCTGAGGCTCAGACAGGTTAAGGGATTTGCTGAAGGTCACACAGCGACCGCAGAGTTCGGACTGCATGTTCTTTCCACAGCACTACGCTGCCTTTCGTTAGCTCTAGACCATTTAATACTCGGAAGTCTTCCCCAGAAACGAGTCCTCCCTCTTGTCACAAGCAGGTGCTGTGGGAGCACTTGTCAGCCTTCGCTAACATTCATATTTGTTCAATACAGCCTCTGTCTATTCATCACTCGCAGGGAGCACGACACTGGATTAGGCACTGCCAGACGTGTAGACGGGAAAAGAAAGCTAAGCTTTTAAGTTGCAACTTTCCCAGAATGTACAGTCTAATGTCAATACCGAATCATTATTCTAAGAGAGAAGGACCCAACCCTTTTCTTAGTGGGAATGACATACCATTTTCACTATAAGTGCAAAAGAATTTCACCGAACTTCAGCCGTAGGATGATCAGAGAGCTGGGCCCCTCAACTGAGGAAACCCCTGCACGATCCATAAGCCGCTTGAGAGAACCCGGGGAAGTAGGGACTGCTGGAAATCTGTGCCTGATCAACAATGACACCATGAGCTGATCACACCTCTCGGCTCAGCGAGCGAGCGGAAACACAGAGGAGGCTCCCACCTTATTTGGCTGCTAGAAGCTTGGAGCCAAATTCGTGGCCCACCCGTGGCACACATTCAGGACCTTCTGATGCATATGCGATTGTGATATTCATCCTACTCCTGATTCTGCTTTATATCTGTCTTATCTATCTTTATTCCTCATTCTTCTCTCCTTTCTTTTCCCTTTTCTCCTTTCGAGATAGAGGTCGCGAATCTATCCCTGGCTAAGAGCATAGGACTTGGATTCAGATTGCCTGGGGTTGAATTCCCCTCCCATGCTGTGTGATCTGGGACAAGTTGCAGAACCTCTCTGTGTATCAATTCTCCAATCTATAAAATGGGGATACTATATATATAATAAGGCTTTTGAATGGCTCAAGTAAGATAATGTATATAATGGACTCCATAGATACTATTATAGATAAATGAGGGAAAGTATTAAGCATCCATCCTTCTTTTATAGGCCGTCCAGTAGGACCTACAGGCAGGAGGAAATGAGAGTCTCTATCTGGCTGTGGGAAGAAACTGAATTAATGCTCATACGTTTCACAAAGGCAACTGGTGCCTGAGAGTTAGGCCCTTAGGAGCCTAGGCATGGATGTTGACCAAGGAAAATGGGAGATGAATCAAGGCTTTACCCAAAGGCAAAAACAGCCATGAAGCAGCCAGGAAATCTGCTAAAAGCAGATAGAAAGTAGCAGAGAGAAGTGACTCCAGCCAACCCCCATGTACTCAAGCTACAGACAGACTCCAGCAGGTTCCAAAGTCAGTAGGTGGCTTCCTGAGAGCTTGAGGAGGGCCCGGGTCCAAAAAGTGTTTGGGGTCTAGTAGGAAAGATGAGCCTTCACCCAGAGAGCCAAGGGGCAGGTCAGGCCCACAGGCCCAGAGAAGGGGCCCCAGAGAAGGGCACATAGGCTAGAGGCAGTGGACATAGATCCCAGGAGGGCCGATTCCCAGCGAGAAGCCAGGGCAGCAGAGTAGGAGAAGAAATGAAGTGCTCACCAGACCTGGGAGGGGTGCTTTTCCTATCTCCCATCAGGGACAAGTCTGGACTCCTCCCTCCCCAGTTGGATCCAGGTAAGTGTATGAGTCACGGTTTCCCAGAGAACGAGAACCAACAGAGCAATACGGTGCGGGTCCAGGCGTTGGCGTGTATGCATAGGGATGTATGTGGGGAGGAGGGTAGATCGACAGAGACTTTCTGGAACTGGTTCACACACGAGTCTGAAGTCTGCAGGGCAGGCCGGCTGGCAATGCGGGCAAGAGCTGATGTTGCAGTCTCGAGCCCAGACGCTGTCTGGAGGCAGAATTTATTCTTCTTTGGGAACCTCACTGTGACTCTTTTTTTTTAATTTTTTTTTTAATGTTTTTATTTATTTTTGAGACAGAGAGAGACAGAGTATGAGCAGGGGAGGGGCAGAGAGAGAGGGAGACATAGAATCCGAAGCAGGCTCCAGGCTCTGAGCTGTCAGCACAGAGCCCGACATGGGGCTCGAACTCACGGACCGCGAGATCGTGACCTGGCTGAAGTCGGACGCTTAACCGACTGCGCCACCCAGGCGCCCCACTCACTGTGACTCTTAAGGCGTTCAGCTGTTAGATGAGTCCTCCCCATACTGTGAAGGGTAATCTGCTTTATTCAAAGTCTACTGTTTATAAATCCTACTCACATCTAAAAATTACCCCCTTTGTTTTGAGAGACAAGGAGAGAACACGTACGCACATGCAAGCAAGCAGGGAAGGCACAGAGAGAGAGAGAGGGAGACAGGGTCTTAAGCAGGCTTCACGCCCAGCGCAGAGCCCGCCGCAGGGCTCGATCTCACGACCATGAGGTCAAGACCTGAGTGGAAATCAAGAGTGGGACACTTAACCAACTGAGCCGCCCAGGCGCCCCTGAAAAGAACCTTTGCAGCAACATTGGGACTGGTGTTTGACCGCACAAGTGGGCACCATAGTCTAGCTGAGCTGCTCCGTTAAACTAACCATCACAGTGAGGAAAAAAACCACTTCCTGTCAAACACTGAGGCGAAACTCCGTGTAAGGGAATCTCTAAATCCATCTACTTGGATGCTTTTTTTTTTTTCTTTTAAATTGTGGTGAAATATACATAACGGAAAATGTACCATCTTAACCATTGTTAAGCGTACAGTTCAGGCACATTAAGTACATTTACATTGTTGTGCTTCTATCACCTCCATCCATCTCTAGAACTCATTTCATCTTGCAACACTCTGTATCCATTAAACAATAACTCCCTGTGCTCCTCTCCCCAAGCCCCTGACATCCACTATTTTACAACGTGATGCTTTTTTTTTTAAATCTGATTTCTTTCACTCTTAATTTCCTGGTATAAACTGCTTTTGAAACATCCCAATCGTTGCTGGCAAAGCACAGAAGAAAAGGGACGAACGTCAACGAGGCAGGCAGTGACCTCGAGGCTAAGCCTGGCAAAGGGACGGTGAGGGTTCCAACTCCAGACTGGGGAAGAGGGGCTGACTCTCTGAGTCATCACGGGGAACAATAGAAGGTGGGAAAAACCAGAAACCATTCCGTTTTCTGGCTTTTCTCCTGAATGCTCATAAACGTCCGTCATCCTAGTCCATTTATAAGAGCCCCACCAAGAAGCATACCCCAGGAACCAGTACCAAAAAATTTAGTTGTTTAATCCCCAAGAGTCGCGCGGAATTCCGTGATTCCAGGTCCGTCTTCCGAGTCTCCTCTTTCCTTTGGCTCCCCATCTTCATTTGGCTCAACTTCTCAGTTGCCGGCTGTCACCTCAAGTGCCCCTGACTCTGAGGATGCATTTTAGAAAAGCTGAGCCTGGCGCTCTGGTGGGTCCGAAACACCCCCAGCTCCCCGGGAGGGGAACCCGAGGGGGCGGGCCCGGGAGGGTAGGAAGGGAGCCCTCCATCCATGCGCTGCCACAGTCTGCCTCCACCCCCACCCAGGACGACCCACAGTGATTCTAAAGGGCCCCAAACCACAATGGGAGCTAAATCCCAGCTGACAACAGCAAACCTCGAGCTTCGGGAACTACAGGAACTCTCCTCCTTTTCTTTTACGTTAGAGGCAGCTCTTAGCCTCCATCGCAACTCGGTGTCCCTGTAAGGAGGGTAAGGACACAGACAGAGAACAGGAGCAGACGTCGTCACTCCTCTCGGCCAGTTCCCCCAGTGTTGGGGTCCCGAGTTTTTCGTCAACCTTGTTGAATGGGGTAAGGTAAGGTACAAGGGGAGGAGACGTGCACACACGGGCGAGCTAAATGGAGGCTCAGAGAGAATACATAACAAATCCAGAATCGCGCTGAGGTTAGTGGCATCCTTGGGACTTGACCCCAGGTCTTCACAAGCTGTGGCATCAGTGGTCTTCAGGGCTTATTAAAGGGGCCTCATCTGTTCCAGCACAGAGCGCTCCCAGAGACAGCCTGTGACAACAGCACTCAAGTTTTCTGGGTCCTCAGTCCTGTGCCAGCCAAGCGAGGGCAACCCACCGCAACCCACAAGACTTCTGGAAGGGTGGGTCAGGCCACCGAGTCAGCGTGCTCAGGAGTCCGCCCCAGCCACTGGGCCTGTCCCCTCCTAAAGCCCTAATCCACTGCTAACTCACTTGGGTGACCTTGACAAATCCTTTGCCTTTGTTCATCTCAGCTTTCTCCTTTATAAATTGAAGGGGCTTAGAAAGGACCAGTCGTTTTCAACTTTTTACCAAAGAAAGGCTCATACAGAATCCAGATCTAAGTGGAGTGGCCCTGGTGGAGATAGAGACAGGGAGCCAAGCCCCACCCCCCTGCACCTCCCCTTCCTGCCCCAGGTCTCCCCCCACCTCCGCCTCCCACGTCGCACCCTGAATTGCCCCCTGAGCAAACTGTAAGGACTCCAAGGAAGAAGGTGACCACCAAGGGGCCACCCTCCTCCCTACCAGACAGAGGTGCCTCTGACGCACAACCGAGGTGTCGACCAGGTAGAGGGAAGTGCCAAAGGTCAAAGCAGAATCCAAATTCAAACCTCAACCTCAGATCCAAGGAACTGCGAGGAGAGCAAGGGCCAAATACAGAGCCAACATGGAGATAGTGATTTCAGATAGGGTAAAGCTGGAATAGCCAAGAGACAACAGTCCGAGGGGCTTGGAGCAACTCCAGAGTTGAGAGTGAAGGATGAAGTTGCCTTCGATAGACTTCCAGCCCCCCAGGAGGGGAATTCTGCATTCCTGCAAGGAGCTTCCATGGGCAAGCATCCACGTCCCCGAATCCAGCCTCGGCTCTTTTCTCCAAATCCTCAGTAGTGTCCCCGTGTCAGGAAGTGGTCCATAGAGCACAGGGGCAGAGTCCCTTAAGCCTTCTGAGCAAAGAAACAAAAGTCACTGAGTCCTGGGGCACTTGTTTCCTATCTCCAGAGAACCAACAAGATTCCTGCTAAACCAGGAGACAGAGAACAAGGGAGAGGCCTGGGGGTGGGGGGTGGTTCTGGGTGTGGGGGGAGGTTGAGAGAGACCCTGAGGCACCACCCGAGGAGGAAGAAGGAGAGACGTGGACTCCGAGGTTGCTGCAACCAATCTGTTTACACTTGAATGAAGACCCACGAGGAAGGGTTTTGAGATTTATTTAACCGTTACTGGCCCCCGGTCTGTTCTCTTGTAAACCCTGCCTGTTTTCATCTGGTGAAGAGCTGAGAGGGTCTTAAGAATGCATGGGGACTGTGCTGGTGAGAACCAGGCTCCCAACCAGAGCTGACCTGCAAACAGGACAGCTGGTAACGAGACAGAGGAGCCGGCCAAGTTCCTCCTCTAAAACCAAGAGAGAAAGGACCAGAGAGACACACAGGACCATGTGTGATGGCGGGTGGCCACGGGGGGCACTAAACGAGGCACTTCCCTTTTCTTTTTATCCCCCTTCTGCCTCTCTGTCCACCCAGGCAAGGAGAAACCTCCAGGGACAATGCCTCCATGTCGCCATCTTAAGGAACCCTGGGCAGGAGGGAGTCAGAACATAGCCCTGCACTCAGTGTTGGGGAGGCTGGACTCCAGTCCCCTCCCACCAGCCCAGGCTGCCCATCACCACTGCCCGCCCCCTATTCTTCTGCTCCCGTTACCCTTTCCCCCCCCCTCTGTGTGTCTTTGCCCTGAACTAAAACCGCATTTTATCTGAGACACAAAAAAGAGCCAGGAGGACAGTGGACAGAGTGCCCAGCTCAGAGAGCTCTCGTCCAAAACATCCCCTTTGAGGAAACCTCCTCTGATGTTCTCTGATCTCGGTCTTTAGAAAATTCTGAACTTGGAAAGCTGTGATGTGCTTCTCTATTCTCTCGGTGCCCCACCTTCACTCCCCCCAGGATGCCCACGTCTCCTTTCAGGGGCTTCTTCCTTTGGTCCCTGTAGGCGATGGAAAGGGACACAGACCCACGTACCACCGACGGCCATGCTTCCCTCCTCCTCAGCCTTGACCTGGTCTCACTCCTTTCTGGAGCCGCCCTATCCCTGGTTCAGCAGCATCACTGACTTGGTCTTGTTCTATGAACACGTTACATGGACGAGACCTGCTCCTAGGGCCTCGTTCCGGTCCCTTCCACACAGCAGAACAGTTTCCCTAGGGGAGGCTCCACCAGAACCCGAGACTTCCTAGCTGTCGATTTTCTGATCCAACCCCACCCTGTCCCCGTCCCCCTCGCCCGCGGTGCCTGTGTCTTTGTTCACTTTGAGCTTTCTGTGAACCGAGATAGAAACATAGCAAGATGGTGAGATAATTATGACAAGCCAAATAGTTCACAGGCTCTGCCAGTGCAGAATAGCAATGCTGCGGCTGCTTTGGGCTGTTCCAAAAGCAGCCTGGAGGACGGCTCATACGGATGGAAAAGACAAGAGCCGTGAGACGAGGGTGGGGGTGGGGGTCCTGTAAGGAAACAAGGGAGCCCCGGGGCTCAGGTGGAAACCTCATGGCCCTTGTCTCCTTTTCCATCAAGTCTGGTCAAGTCAGCCCCACGGGGTGTCCAGAACAAGAGACAGAAGTCCAGGAGGTACATGCCAACAGCTCAGATGGAAAAACACTCCAAAGGTTCCCCGGGGGGGCGGGTGCGGAGAGCTGGCGTGAGTAATGATGAAGGGTCTTTCTTCAAGGCGGTGCCAAGCCTTCCGTCTCTGACGCGGTTCCCAGAGCCTCGAGGCTGGCGGGGGTGCGTCTGCAAGGCCCATGGCTGACTCTGTGATCTTGAGCAAGTCACTTGACCTTCTGGGCTCATTTTGTCTCATCTGTAAAGCAAGAGGATTCGACGAAGTCATCTGTAAGGTGCTTCCGTCTCTGTGGCTTCTTGATTGCTGTGACTGTCACAAGGGAACAAGTAAAATCTGAGAACCGGGGGAAGAAAGTATGAAAGATGCACAAAGTAAATACCAGAAAAGGCCAGGCTCAGAACCTAGGTACCTAGACTCCTAGCCCAGAGCTCTGCCCGCTTCAAAGGAAGGTCTTCAGAATAATAATCTGCGTTATGACATTCCCCATGCCCCCCGAAAGGTGAAATCCCCCACGAAGCAAATGTGTTTTATCTCCTTGTGACCAGACCCTTCACTATCATGAACGCTACGTCTGTTCATGCACTGCTTATTCCAGACAGCATTTGAAATATGTTTTGCTAAAATATGGATCTTTGGCATGCTGGAATGCGACAGGCCATAATAAACTAAATGTGGGAAATATATTGATACTTGGATCGGTGCATGGAAGTGGAAAAGGGGAGGTTCCGTGGGGACAAGCGAGTACTGACCACGCGAGTGGTAAAGTGACCGTGTTGACCAAGGTTAGAGGCAAGTTTAGATTGTAGTCTTTTATTTATACAGATTAAATGAATGAATGCTTGCTATTCTTAAATTTTAGCCACCTCAGCCACTGGTTCGGACAGAATGTGATCAGGGCCCCAGAACCCTCTGGTAAGCGACAGGTTCTCTGCTCCCCCACCCCACCCCCTTCTCCCAGCTTTGTCCCCATGCCCCAGACCTCTGCTTCCCACCCTCAGTGGGCACACAGGCTCTGCCCTACACACACTGAGTCTTAGAAATCAGCAGCTGAAAACGCAAACTTGCCGGCCTGGCTGGGAAGAGGGAGGGAGGGGAGGCAGGACCGGAAGTACAGCTTCTGCCATGGCTGCGAATGCCATGGACCCTAAGGTGACCCCACTAGCCTGGATGGAGAGGTGACCATTGAGTCTGCACTCGGGTGACCAACTTCAAACGCCTGGACCTCGCATGACCAGATTCTATCACCGTGACCCCCTGTGTTAGAGACCCCTCGAAGCTCAAGGTAGCCTCAACCATTTTCTCCAGGTGATAACGTTCCCCAGTCAGAAGAGTCTAGCTCTGCTGAGTCAACCACAGCACAGGAAGTAGGCACGATGGGGGCGAAACATAGGCTTTGCCACTTAGTAGCTGGGTGACGTGAGGAGTTTCTCACTCCCCCAGAGCCCAACTTCTAATGTAGAAAATGTGGTGGTTCTGGAGAAAAATTAGACAAGCGTATGTAATGTCCTTAGCCCAGGCCGGGCACATAGCAGGCCCTTGAGGAATGAGGAGGGCTCTCCTGTGGCAGTATTAACTCGCACCGCCTCCCTGCAACGTTCTGGACCTTCTTTCTCCCTCGTCCGCCCTGGAGACTGGAACTCCCCCACAGCCGACATCTGGCCGAGCTGAACTGTGGGAAGGACAGAAGCAGGGATCAGGCCTCGGTCACCACCGTCCTCAGTGTTTTCTCAACTAAAAACCAAAAACCTGGCCTCAAACTGCCCCATCCCAGTCCCCTGGGCACTGAAAAGCTTCTGACCAGAGGCCCAGATCAAGGGGCTGACTCTGTATTCAGGAAATGAATCCTGGTTTGGGAGAAGCGGGAGGAGACTCCAAGAGCCATCTGGAAGGTGGTAGCGTTTCCAACTCGTCCTGGGAAAGACCAGACAAGAATCAAAATGGTGTGGCATTAGCCCAAGAACAGACAGATCAACGGGATTAGGCAGCTTCGAAACAGACCCTAATATATATTTAAGGACTTAATAAATGAGAACAGAGCTTTGCAATTCACTGGAGAAAGTGTGAGTGAAGCAAACGCTGGGCTTGTGGGAAATTGGCTATTTGAAAAGGAATCAGTTTTGATCTTCATCTCACAGCATACACTAAAATCTCACTCAGATCAAAGAGTTAAACCTGCAAAAACAAAGAAAAGCGGGGGGGGGGGGCGGGAGTGGGAGGCGGGGAGGGGGAAACAGAACATGTCATTTTCCCGAACGGCAAGACTGAATAGTACAAAGATGCAAACAGTTCATGAATTGAGATATATGTTGAATCTAATCCCTTTCCAAGTCCCAAATGGGATTTTTTTTTTTTCTGGAGCTAGACAGCATGATTCTAAAATTCATCTGGAAAATGAGCAGGAAACGCCAATTTTTTTTTTCAACAGAGTAATTGTGGGAGATTTGTTCCACCAGATCATAAAATGCTACATTTCATATACAAATATGTCATATTTTAAAATATGTGAATGTATAAAGATGCAATAATTAAAACAGTGTGATTATAATGGAAGAACTAACTGAACAGAATAAGACAGCTCAGAACAGTGAACTGTATATTAAAAAAAAAAAAAAAATTCAACATGTGATAAAGGTGGCATACAAGCCAATGGGGAAAGAAAACATTCTTTAATACACGATGCTGGGATTAATGGTTAACTATTTAGGGGGGAAATCTATTTAAACCCTTATCATACAAGATAGAACAAAATAAATGTCAGATGAATTAAAGGGTTAAGGGTAAATAAAATAGAACCACAAAATACTTAGAATAAAATATAGATTACTATTTCTATCTCAGTGTGGAGATGGAATTTCTAAGTACAAAAGCAATTGGAGAAATCACAAAGGAAAAAAAACCCAGATATATTTGGCTGCATAAAAATTCAAACCGTCTCTATAAAAAAATCATAGAAAATAAAAATAAACAGCAAAATCAACCTGAGAAAAATGTCTGCAACAAAAACATCAAAAAATTAATGTTCTTAAAATATAAAGTAGCATTTATACGTGACAAAAACCACTAAACCCCAAAGAAAAATGTGCAAAGAACAAGAATAGGCTATTTGCAGAAGATATACAAATAATGGTTAAGCACACAAAGAAACGTTGAGCCTCACTGGCAATCAATACACAGGAAGAAAACACAGTAATGAAATACATTTTTTTTTTTTTTTTTTTGCCCTACCAGATTAGCAAATACTTGTAAAAGTCGATGCAGAGTATCGAGGAAGCCACGGTGCAACGATAGGTCCTCTCACACTTTGCTAGCACTGTAGAAATTTATACAATGTTTCTGGAATGCAATATAATGCAATATAATAAGCCTCGAGGGTCTTTAAAATATTCATTCTCGTTGTTGCAATATTTCCACTTTATTGGAATATTTTACTCTAATTTTATTGGAATAATTCTATTATTCAATTTCGAGCAAGTAAAAAATAAGGACACACATATACGTGTTCATCTCTTTTATTTATAATAATAAATACAAACAAATATTCACCGAGGTTTGGATATTCACAAGTTTTGGAAAGTTAAACAAATTATAGTATACCTGCAAGATGGAATATTATATTATCGTTTAAAACTACAGCCACAGGGGTGCCTGGGTGGCTCAGTCGGTTAAGCGTCTAACTCTTGATTTCGGATCAGGTCATGATCTCATGGTTCGAGAGATGTAGCCCCTCATCAGGCTCTGCGCTGACAATGTGGAGCCCGCCAGGGATTCTCTCCTTCTCTCTCTGCCCTTCTCCTGCTCACACTCTCTCTCTCAAAATAAATAAATAAGCATATATTTTTTTTTAATTAAAATAGGGACTCCTGGGTGGCTCAGTCTGTTAAGGATCCGACTTTGGCTCAGGTCATGATCTCATGGTTCATGAGTTTGAGCCCCGCATCAGGCTCTGTGCTGACAGCTCAGAGCCTGGAGCCTGCTTCAGATTCTGTGTCTCCCTCTCTCTTTTCCCCTCTCCCGCTTGCACTCTGTCTTTCTCTCTCAAAAACTAAATAAACATAAAAATTTTTTTTAAATTAATTAAAATAAAATTAGGGGTGCCTGGGTGGCTCAGTTGGTTAAGCATCCAACTTCCACTCAGGTCATGATCTCACAGTCTGTGAGTTCAAGCCCGCATCAGGCTCTGTGCTGACAGCTCAGAGCCTGGAGCCTGCTTTGGATTCTGTGCCTCCCTTTCTCTGTCTGCTCCTCCCCCGCTCATGTTCTGTCTCTGTCTCTCAAAAATAATAAACACTAAAAAAATCAAAATAAAATAAAATTATAGCCACAAAAATGTTTTTATGATTTAGAAAAGTGTTCATAATATGTTACAATATGATCTGCACAGTTTCTACAAGCATAATGATGATTGTCGCTTAAAAAAATTTTTTTAATGTTTATTTTTGAGAGAGAGAGAGAGAGAGAGAGAGAGACAGAGTGTGAGCGGGGGAGGGGCAGAGAGAGAGAGAGGGAGTCACAGAATCGGAAGCAGGCTCCAGGCTCCGAGCTGTCAGCACAGAGCCCGACGCGGGGCTCCAACCCACGAACCGCAAGATCATGACCTGAGCCGAAGTCGAATGCTCAACCAGCTGAGCCACCCAGATGCCCCGGTTTTCATTTTCTTTTAAAGAAAGTACTGTATTTCTGGACTCATCTTCCACTCTCGTGGGGTAGCAGAAGGTACTCCCAGGCCCTCCTCCCAGCAGACTCTCTTCTTCCAGGTCCTAAACTGCACTCCTTGGTGACCTCTGTTCCTCCTCTCATGTTAGGAGGGCAGATAGACCCTCACGCAGTCTGCTTTGTGGCCAGCCAAGCCACCCACGGGACCCAGCCCCCAGGAGACGGCAAAGTAATGCTTCAGACTTTGACCTTGGCAGAACCTATTATCTCAGTCCTACTACCTATGTACGAATGCTGGCTGATGACCTTGGGCAGCTCGCCATCTGAACCCAAACGTACGCTCCAGGGAGGCAGGCTCTTTCCCGTCCGCTATTGTGTCTCCAAAGATTCGGGATTCCTCCTGAACGAATGAGTGAGCGAACGGGCGTTTCTTCTGTGAAGTGCGGGAAATCAACCCATTTCGCGGAGTGATGCGAGAAGCAAATGCACTCACGTGGGCGACAGGCCCGCCCAGCAGACGCTCTTCAGACCCCGGTGCTCACCCCGCACCGAGCTGGCCACACGCGGGGCCCCGGCTCCCTGCTCGCCTGCAGCGAGAGAGCTTTGCTGAAGGTATAAATGGTTTCGCCTCGTCTGTTTGAGTTTTCCCAGATGGTCCGAAACACGTGGCTTTCTTCCTCTTCTTCTTTGCCTTTTGGTTTCCTGCGAATCGATTCTGCCGCTGGTGAAGGGCAGTAAATTAATAACTAGATTTCCCCCCACGACAACAAGTCCCACAACTAATTGGCTCGATATCTCCCTGTTGCTGTATCACTTTGGGATTTTCTGGGTGAGATATAAATAAGCCAATTCTATTAATAAGCCATTTGGCCAAGGGAAGAAAACACACTTCTGAGATCCCGAGGGGCCCGGGGAAGCCGCTCGGTGGCCCATGGAGCGAGGCACTTGATTACAGGAATGAAGCATGCCGCCTCTGTGCCCTCCTCCCTGCAAATCTGTACTCCCGGCAGATTCCTCTCGGTCCTGGGGGGGGCGGGGAGAGGAAAGCTTTGTTAAGTTTAAAAATTATAATTTAGATAAATCTGTGCATTCATTGGCCTGAGCGTGTCTCTGGAAAATAATAGTTAGCAGGGTAGAACCTGCGCATTTCAGGGGCTTTATTGTCTCCTTATAATTAAGTCCTGCACAGAAATCCAATTACAAATGTTCTCAATCGCCCTGCAGCTAAGTGCTAACAGAAGAGGGGAGGAAGGCTCCCGGACTTAAATAACTGTGGATAAAAATTAATATCGTGGCCGTGTTGGCTAATTAAAAGTGCCGCCTCTATTAGCGGGCCTTTATATTAATAAATGAGACTGTTATTATCATATCCGACAACCAGGCTGCTTATCAAGTCTGCTCTGTCAGCCTTGCTCTTGAAAGCACAAGTTCATTGCCCTGGGTGCA
Organism: Lynx canadensis; assembly: GCF_007474595.2. NCBI lineage: Eukaryota > Metazoa > Chordata > Mammalia > Carnivora > Felidae > Lynx > Lynx canadensis. The sequence goes on from NC_044319.2 coordinate 34,652,950, forward strand.
GGCTCCTACGGGAACAGAGGGGAGGACTCCGTTCTCGCCAGGCACTTACCAAGCTGGGCACCTTGGCATACACTGCCTGTGTGCTCCTCCCACCAGCCCTGTCTGGGTTTTGTCATGGTTCCTGCTTCCCAGTTGAGCCAACCGAGGCTTCGACGTTCAGTAACTTCCCCTGAGAAGAGGCAGAGCGGGATTCAGGACCCGGAGGCTGGCACTCGTCACGTTACACGAGCTGATTTTCCTGGCTGGCTGGGTGGGGCGGGTGGAGGTTTTTCACAATGTATCCGTACCTGGAAGGTGGAAAACTTGCCCTCGGTAGGTCTGGCACATTCCTTTGTGGCCCCGCGACTTGTTGATTAGTCCTGTGCTGTGGACCAGGCACTGTCTGAGGCCCGGGCCATGTGGCTGGCCCCGCGCTGGGGAGGAGAGCAGGCGTTCGTGATGGCGGAGAAAGCAGAGGGTGCCGTAGGACCCCACCAGGAAATAGCCAACCCGGACTTGGGGGATAGCGGAGATTTCTCGGGGGACACGGCATCTAAGCTGAGCTTGGAAGAAACCCAGGCCAACTAGCGAGACAAGGGGGAGGAGATACCCAGGCCAGGAAATCCCGTGTCCAAAGGTGTGAGGGAGGAGCTGTGCCTGGAAGATAACATTCAAGGCGTGTAATGAAAAACCGGGTAAGGCTGAAGACAGAAGCAGGGCCAGATCACATCAGGTGAGGCCTTGCTGCCTCTCCTCAGAACTTGGGCACAGCTTACCCAAGGGCAACTGAAACATCTTTGAATCATTTTAAACAGAAAGTGCTGTGAACAGAACTGCGTTTTGTGTTCATGTCTCTGGCAGGAATGTGGAGATTACCTGGCTACAGTCTATCCTGGAAGCAAAGGACCAGTTAGGGACAGTGCAGGAGGGACAGGAGCGGCTCCATTCAACAGCTATGTGGTCAGCGACTGGACGCGGGGGCTGTGTCAGGAAGTGGGAGGAGTCACATCTGACCCCGGTTTTCTGGCTTGAGCAACGTGGAGGGATGCTAGAAGATGGGAAAGAGAGGATGAGAAGCTGCTCTGGGTGAAAGACATAAGGCACATTCGGTTCCTGTGTGGCCACAGATGAAATCATCCAGGGGGAGTGGGAAGAGGGGCCAGACAAGTCCTCAGTGGGCTTTAACAATCTTTGTTCACCCTCTCATCAAACACCATGCATCTTCTCTGGGCAAGGCACTTACGTCTTGTTACCAGGCATTTCTATCTATTAGTATAATATGTCCTTGATGACAAGAGGTGAGGAATTTCCAACCTAGGCTAGGTGTCCCCCAACCCCCACAGAAATGTCAAATTTATTATTTTTTTTAATGTTAAATGTTATTTTGAGAGAGAGAGAGAGAGAGAGAGAGAGACTCTGTGTGTGTGGTGGGGGGGGAGCAGAGAGAGAGAATCTCAAGCAGGTTCTGTGCCATCAGCACAGGGCTGGATCCCAAGAACTGTGAGATCGTGACCTGAGCTGAAATCAAGAGTTGGATGCTCAACGGACTGAGCCACCCAGGCACCCCACGTCGAATTTGTTTTGAATCACTAGTATCTATCATAGGCAATCCAGTGGATGAGGATCAAATTCTGGTTCTGTACCCAACGTTGAGTCAGCCATGGGTTTACTCTGAGGCCTGAGCTATCATGAAAGCAGGGGGACTGAGAAAAAGTAGCCACAGACTCTCTCAGTCTCAGAGCATATTTACATATTTACCCTAAGTCACCAGAGCCCCATAATGGAACCCAGACCCGATCATTTTAACGTCTAAATTTCAAAGATAATAATAATAATGAATGAAATACCGACTAGACTTAACAAATGAAAGCTTTTCAGGGAAGCGGAGGAGGGAGGGAGGGGGGGAAAGATGAATATCTGAAAACAACATCTTGTTTTTACAAAGCAATGGACCAGTCATTTGCCATCCATCAGCTAACAAATGCAGGAAAGTCCGGATTGATAGGAACGCTAGCAGAATGGGGACGAAGGGCTACAATGTATGGATTTTCTCATGATAAGAAGGTTGTTTCAGCCTTCACTGAAAATCTTTCCAGAGTGTCTGGTTAAGCTTTCCTGTTCTACTAAGTCAAGCTGGTTTTCTGATCCTGCTTCTGCATAGACCTGGAGCAGGTGAGAGGTGAGCCTGGCCAGAGTAGAGTTTAGGAGTTTATAGTTTCTTACACAAGATTATAAAGCATGGTGCCAGAAGGCAGATCCTCAACGCTGTGTCTGAAGAAGAACCAAGGTCAAAGCTACATGATAAGGCCAAGACCTGACCATCAACCCAAGAAGCCAGGCAAGAGGCCAAAGACAGAAAGGGTCAAAATGAGAGGTTAGGGGGTTAGGGAGCTAGAGTCAAGGTGCTAGAGAATGGTGAGTGGAGACAGTGGTGAATGAGGGAGTCTGAAGGAATCCCCGAGATCAAGGATTGGTGATATACAGGTTTATTAGTTATCTATCGCTCCGTGTAACAAGAAACCCCAAAACTCAGCAGCCTAAAACAGCAAACATTTGCTATCTCAGAGTTTCTGTGCATCACGAATCTGAGCATGTCTCAGCCGGATGACTGGGGTTCAAAGCCTCTTACGAGGTTGGAGTCAAGCTGAAGACCCGAGCTATGGCTTCCTCTAAAGGCTTTCTCAGGACAGTGGGGAGGATCCACTTCTAAGCTCCCTCCTGTGGTTGCTGGCAGGCCTCAATTCCTCCTCCCATGGGCCTCTCCATAGGCTGCCTAAGCATCCGCAAAACATGGTCGCTGATGACTGGAGAAAGAGAGAGAGACAGAAACCAGAAACCGAGAGATTAAATTAGGAGACAGCAAACCCCCAAGATGAAGATCACAGTCTTTTTATAACCTAATCTTGGAAGTGACATGTTCTATTCATTAGAGGCAAATCAAGAATCCAGCCCATGCCAAAGGGGAAGGGATTATACAAGGAGGTGAAAACCAAGAGGCAGGGACCTCTGGGGGCCATCATAAAGATTCCCAAGCCTGGTTCATTTAAAGGGACTTTACGGGCTGGACACCAGCGTGTGGAGCAGACAATTTCTTTGATGGGTGAGAATATCGCAAAATTTCTGGCTTCTTCATCATCCATATTGGTTATTGTTTTTCATGGCAGCAGATGTTGAGATAGAAGGTATAGACAGCTAAGGTAACTATTTAGCGATTTCCAGATATTCTCTAGAAGTCGACTTTTGCCCAACTCATTGACGTCATTCTGACACTTGCCTTCTCATCGCGTCGATCCCTCCTCAAAAATTCCTATTGTCTGTGCTACAAATTAGCGTCTTCTCTAAAAGGCACTAACCTCTAATTGTCTGTATTTTCTCACAGTGCTGCCTTGATTGATAAATCTTCTGGGAGCCGAGCTCCAATACCTAGTCAGTTGCATCGGGAGGACGAAGTCTATTTCTGATGGTGGTGCGTGAAAGGCTTCCGCTCTTCTAAAGGAGTGTGACACCAACAGGTCGAGTGGGACCTTGGGATATGACGTGTGGTCAGAGTAACCTAACCAAGTCATATTCTGGGCCTGCCCGGCCCAGCTGGATGAAGTGTGACTCATCCAAACGCCTTGGAGAGAGAAGTGACAGGTGGATCCTTGGAAGGACCCTGAGAGGAGTGCACAGTGGGACCCTGGCTCCATATTTTCACACAGGGACTGGGCTTTCAGGGAAGTCCCTGTTGAGAAGGCACGCTGCAAATACATCTGCCCATATGGTTATAACAGCCAGGGACCGGGTCAAGTTTATGGAGAGGATACAGAGAAAATGAGAAAAGAAAAGCTGACAGCACTAGAGCATGAAGAAGGGAGGACGTACAAGAAGAGAAAGAAACTAGATGAGAGAGCCCACAGCAGAAATGTCTGAATGCCACCACGCCCAGCTCCGGGCCCAGCAGCCATCTCTCTCTCATGGGCAAATTCATGTAACCAATGTTAGGGACTTCCTGCTAAGTTCTAGGCCCAGAGGACACAAGGATGAACAAAATGGACATCACTGCTACTCAACCAAAGTTCACTCTGGAGGGGAAACAGAAATAGAGGCAGGACAATGAGGCTCCCAAGGAGGACATCAGGCCCTTAGGATGAAACTATACCGACAGACATATCGAGGCCACCCCACCAGCACAGCAGAGTCGGTGGCCTTCTGGTTTGTAGCCCATCTATAGGGGACCCAGCCTGAGGAAAACGCCCCTCCAAACTTTCCTCACCCCAAACCTGGGCCCTGGCTTTGGGCCACAATCCCTAAAACCTAGTGTTGGGCTCCCGCCCTAAATCACCTCATTTCTCCCTTGGCCTCTCCTTACACTGACCATCTCTCAGGATATGGGCCTTTTCATCCTTTCCCTGCCTCTTCCTTGCCCACCCAGAATCTTTGGGAGTGGCAAGAGCAAGAGAAGAAGCCAACGGCTGTCATTTGCCATGGGTTTGTGAAAGGCTATGTCCTCCAGTCTTGCTGACAGACAAAGGAAGGAGGTAGGTCCAAGAGAACTCTACATGGGCGAGGTCGAGGGGCATCTGGCCAAAGATAAGCAGAGGCCGAGCATCCCCTCTCCCCTACTCCTCTCTTAATGGCACTGCGCTCGCTTGTGGTACTAGGAGAGCTGACCCTCTGGGCATACTACAAGGAAGACAACTCAGCTATGGAAGAAAATGGTAGCTGGTGAGTCTTTAGCTCCCAGGTAGGCATCTGGCTTTAAGTCTGCTCAGAGAACCCGAGACGTCTGTGGTTGCTGGCCTCCTCCACAGCCTCTGGAGAGGTCAGCTATCACAGCTCTGGAGTCAACTGTTGAGATAACCCCCATTTTTTCCATTCCTCACCTACTTTTATGAGTAAGACTTTCTTCCCAATGTCTCCGCCCTAAATCCCTCCCGCTCTTATCTCCTTCTACAATTAAAGGCAAAGAACGGGAGTCAGCGTAAGGTCACAGCTTCTGGACACTCTGCAGCACACAGGGGTCAAGAGCCTGAAGGCGTTAACCGTTCACGCTGGAAAGCTGAGGATGCGGCCTGTCGAGTAGGACTTCGGGGGGACAGGAGGAAAGCCAGGGTGGGGGGAAGCCCCGCCAGAGGCCCTGGGGCTCCAGGAAAGCCGAGGGATGCGTGTCAGTGAACACATCTCCCAACAGCCCGTAGCCGCGTGGACAGGCCACGTGAATGCGCTTCCGGTTGAAAGTGGCAGTCTCCACGATGGGAGCTCCCTGGCCCAGCCCTGCCAGTGCTTGACATGGAGCCCCTCTCCGTAGCCCAGCACCCCCCTCGCTTCTCTGACTCTTGCCTCCCCTTCTCCCACCAGGGCTCTGCATGGCGAGCCATCTTTTGGCCCTTCCGGTTGGCTTGGCAAGTTGCAGACACCCTCTCCCAGAGCTCCGGGCCTCTGCACGGCCTCCATGTGCACGTGGCTGCAATGCCCCTTCTCTTAGCTCTCTCTTGCTCATCCAGCGCCAGACGCCAACTCCTCCATCAAATGAGCCTCCATGATGCTCAGAGGCTGGGCCGCCCCTTCTCCTCTGCCCCCCAACCCCAGGGTCGTCTCCCTCCCTAATCCCCACCCCCAGACTCAGCAAAGGGGGGGGGGCCGGCTCCACAAGCCAAAAGGGGTGGGGGAGAGGGAGCAGGGAGGGGAGGCTGGGAACGCAGAGCCCCGGCCCCCTCCACATCCGCTGCTGCAATCACAGCCCACCCCCAGCTGACAAAAGGCCTTGTCAGAGCCAAGGGGTCTGGTGCCAGCCCCGCCCCTTGGAGCAGCGACAGCCGTGTGCTACATTTGCCCAATTCTGCAGCTGGGCTAATTACTGTGGTTCCCGAGCTTGGGGTCCAGCCCCAAACCAAACAAATTAGGACAAAAACCATAGGCTTCTTCATCCCTCTCATTCCCAGCCAGCAATTGCTGAAGGACCCCTATAATTGATGACAATGAAATAAAACCCCACCACCTGTCCTTACTCCTAAGGACTTGGGAGCCCGGCCAATACCTCGGCCCACCCCTCCGTGGCCACAGCAACGTGGAGTTGCGCAATGCTGCATTCCCAGTGCCAGCATCACCCCGGGAACAACCTGGGGCCCGTCCCGGCCCACGACATGATCCAGCCCGGGAAGAATAACGCAGCTGGCGGGCGGGCTAAGAGGTGAGTGGACTTGCGGCCAGGACTGCCCCGGGGGTGGGCCAGCCCCGTGAGGCCTGGGGCTGGTGGGGATGCTGGGGGGGGTGGGGGGGGGGCGGAGGGGGTGGTGTGGAGGGGATGGCAGCAGCTCGCGGCCCAGGTCTTCAGGAAACACAGAGGAAGGAAGTCCCAGGTGGACAACTCCCAGGAGGCCATACTCAGAAAAGTCAGGAAAAGCAGGAGTAAAAGCCAGCAGTAAGGCCTGGAAGTCAGTAGGAGGGCCCTGGCTTGAGCATCTAGGTTCAGGGACAGAAATTAAAACACGGACCCAGTGATGTACAAGACCTGGGTGCTAGGGAAGGAGATCAAAACACAGGTTAGGCAAGGCTCCGCCAGCAGCGAGGGTACCTGGCCGAGATCAGATGTGGGTCGTGGATGCCCTGACCAGGGTCCGGCTTAGGTCCAGAAATACGGGTGATAAAAGAGGCCTGGCCAGGGGCAGAGAACCAACTTGTGGTCCTGGCTACAGGGCCCTACACTGTTCTCCAACTCTGCCTTGCATGGAATTGTGCAGAGGGCTTGTTAAAACACAGACTGCGGGGGCGCCTGGGTGGCTCGGTCGGTTAAGCGTCCGATTTCGGCTCAGGTCATGATCTCACGGTCCGTGAGTTCGAGCCCCGCGTCGGGCTCTGGGCTGACCGCTCAGAGCCTGGAGCCTGTTTCGGATTCTGTGTCTCCCTCTCTCTCTGCCCCTCCCCTGTTCATGCTCTGTCTCTCTCTGTCTCAAAAATAAATAAACGTTAAAAAAATTAAAAAAAAAAAAAAAAAAACACAGACTGCGGAGGGCGCCTGGGTGGCTCAGCCCGTTAAGCGTCCGGCTTCGGCTCAGGTCATGACCTCGTGGTTCGTGAGTCTGAGCCCTGTGATGGGCTCTGTGCTGGCAGCTAAGAACCTGGAGACTGCTTTGGATTCTGTCTGTTCTTCCTCTCCCTCTCTCTGCCCCTTTCCCACTCACACTCCATCTCTCTCTCTGAAAAATAAACATTTAAACACACACACACACACACACAGAGTGCTGGAGTCCTTGATTCAGGAGGTCTAGGGGTGGGGGGAGCGCTGAGAATCTGTATTTCTGGGTAGTTCCCAGGGGATGCTGATGTTGTTGGTCCAAGGACCACGCTTTGAGAACCACTGCTTTAAATATCTGGGGACAAGATATAATCCTCAGGCTGAAAGTGAGTGACAACCCGGGAGCCAAGAGGAAATCACCCAAGGTAATGTTGTACCCTGAACGTGTGTATTCTCCTGTCCCTTCCACACCTCCCAAATTCGTGTGTTGAAGCCCTCACTCCAAATGAGACTGTATTTGGAGAGCGGGCTGTGAGGAGGTGATAAAGGTTAAATGAGGTCATGGGCGGGATGCCCTAATCCAACAGGGTTGGTGCATTTATAAGAAGAGGAAGAGACACCAGAACGCACGTTCCCTCTCCTTCCCCTCCACCCCTCTCCCTTGTGAGGACCCAGCAAGAAGGCCATCTGGAAGCCAGGAAGGGCTCTCACCGGCACTTTGATCTCGGACTTCCAGCGTCCAGAACTGTGAGAAATACAAGTGTGTTATTTCAGCCCCCAGTCTGGGGTGTTCCGCCATGGCCACGCAAGCGGACTCAGTCAGGCAGACTCAGAGACCAAACAACGCGAGTAAATACTGAGACTTTGCAGAAAGAGGGAGAAAGGTCTGCACGTACACCTCCCGAGCTGGCCGCACGGACGAGCCCACCTGTGGTTTCTGCTCGTCCAGACCCACCCTCACCTCTGACCCAACTTTCTCCGTTGACTGAATTCCCGCACAATCCTAACGAGGAGGACTTTAAAAGCGCTTTCTCATCTCCGCTCCTCTCTCCATTTCTCTGCCACAGCCCCTGCCCTGCCCCAGGGCAAGCCTTCATCTCTGGTTCAAGGTCATGTCCTGAGCGTCCCAGCTGCCCCCGTTTCCTCTGCCTCAGTCTCCCTTCACCTCTGCCCTCGGCTCTGGCCCCGATCAATCACCCTAAAGCACAGTCAGGAGAAGCAGGGGTCGGTGGGGAAAGTGAGGACCGAGCCAGCCAGCGAGTCCCTGCGGAGGCGGCAACCACAGGTCAGGGAGGCTCGAGGAAGATTTATTGGCCACTGAACTCAGCCGGAGGGCGTGGGGTAAGAAGGCAGAGAGTGTAATCAAAGTGATATTTTATGTTCCTCCGTCTCAGGAAAATAATTGTTCCACTGGAACATCATTACACTATCGTTTTTCTACTCCTGTGCCACTTACACGGAAATAGAAACTCACTTTCTTCTTCTTAATAAGCTGCAATTTCAATAACTCTAAAGGCTTTTTCTGAGACAGAGCCATCCTCCAGTGATGTGGTGAGGACAGGCGCCCCCTCCAGACTCCCAGGCGGGGGGAAGGCCTGACTGGCTCCTGGGGACAGCTGTCCCTTCTTCTTGATACTCTCCTTGCCTGTCATCCAGGGGACCAACTGTCCCTATTCGCCCGGGACTAAGGGGTTTTCCAAGATGCTGGACTTCCAGTGCTAAATCCCGGTCAGTACTGGGCAAACCAGGACAGTTGGTGACTCTGTCTTCCACCCACTGGGGACAAGAAAGCAACATTGTGCATTTAACAAGTATTTGTTAAGCACCTACAGCATGCCAGACACTTTCCAGATGGCTGGGAAACGGGCAGATGCCAACAAACGAACACTTGCCCTCAGGAAACTTGCATTTGAATGGAGAGATAAACAATAAACATACTAAGTAAGTACGTTATAGAACATACTAGAAATGGATGGAGGAAAGCAAAACAGGGAAGGAAGATTGGCAGGGAGGTGTGGGGGGTGGCCATCTTAAATATGGTGATCAGGGTGGGCTTCACTAAGTTGGTGGCATTTGAGCCAAGTGGGAAGGGGGTGTGGAAGCAAGTTATGAGGATATCTGGGGGAAGGGCATTCCAGACAAAGGGATCGGCCAGTGCAAGGGCTCAGAGGCTGAGCTTGGCTCACATATTCAAGGAATTCCACAGAGGCCCATCGGCTGGAGCAGAGTGAGCAAAAGGGAAGGGCAGGAGAGAGGTGGAAACTATGGCCAGACACCAAGCCTTGTAGGGCTCTATAGATCACTGGGAGACCATTTGACTTTTACCTGGAATGAGAAGGAGAAAGAACACACTCGGATTTGTGTCCTCATAGGCTCGTTCTGACTGCTATAGAAGTCCATCAGGAGGCTGTCGCCATAACACCAATAAGCAATGGCAGGCCTTAGACCAAGATGGTAATGGTGGAAGCGGTTAAAAAGAAGCTGGATCGGGGCGCCTGGGTGGCTCAGTCGGTTAAGCGGCCCACTTTGGCTCAGGTCATGATCTCATGGTTTGCGAGTTCGAGCTCCGCATCAGGCCGTCTGCTGTCAGCACAGAACCTGCTTCAGCGCCTCTGTTCCCCACTCTCTCTCTGCCCCTCCCCCACCCGCGTGTGTGTGCGTGCGCGCGCGCACGGGCACGCTCCCTCTCTCTCTCTCTCAAAAATAAACAAACATTCAACAAAAACAAGAAGCCGGATTCTGGATATATTTTGAAGGTGAGGCCAACAGATTTTCCTGGGTATGAGGTGAGAAAGAAAGAAGAGCTGGTGTAACTTCCAGTATTTGAGTGCACAGGGGCCACGAGGAGATCTTAGAATAAATACTATACATTTCAAAGACCCAGTGCACCCTCAAAGGACTTGCACTTGAGAGATTGCTAGGTTTAAGCTGGAGTCTAAGGGGCACTTCCAAATAAGCCCATTATGGCTGTGGAGCATGGTCGTTAAGCGCAGAGCAGATTTGTACTCCTCCCTGGGCCCAGAGCAGGAGAACGAGCCTAGCCTGCTCAAGGCCTAGCCTGCTAACTCAGGAGAGTCCAGTGGTTAAGAGGTTGGGCCTGCACTTAAACTCACTGAGGCTCAGTCTTGTCATCCAGTGATTGTTGCAAAAATTGAATGAGACCATGTTAACAAAACATTTAGCACAGGGCATAGGCACAGAGCCTAGAAAGCTCCTTCCTGGTGGAGAGGTGGAAGATGTGGTGTTGAAATTCTGGCAGTGGCCAGCAGAGGGCACCACCAGCAAAAGACAGTGGCGCTGCGCTGCCAGGGAGACTGGCTTATTTGCCTTGGATCCGCTAACCCGGTGAAAAAATAGACTAGCTTCCCACAAATAACAGGCTGGGATTTAGATTTATATCCCCTCACTGCCGAGATCTACCGCTGTGCAAAATGGATCTTCTATCTTAGGGTTTCTCTTGCTCAAAACAGCCCCCCCCAAGCCCTGGCATTAGAGGGGAATCATGCAACTGTCTCCACCATTAGCCCATTCTTACCTCCTCCCCAGAACCCTGCAGGATACCCAGAGACCGGATGACTCCTCCAGTACCCTGGGCGTGGGGAGGCTAGAGACAAGCACAGATAAGGTTTGTCCAATTTGTTCTGGTCCCTGGAAATTCTGCTTATCTCCTCTCCCATTGCTTCATCACATTGCCAAAATTACCTCGATAATATATTTTTTAATTTAAGAATTCATTTTCACTTCACGAAAGAGGAACACTGCAGCCAGATAAGAAACTCCATCTGTCTTCAAGAAAAAGGGTCGTGGATTTGGGTGTCACGAATCCTGTAATGTCTTAAATTAAGGTGCCACTTCTGAATGCTTTCTTCGTATTTATGAAATGATTATTCTACAGAGGTGCATTTAATATTGTTAAAATAATGATTGTGCATGTTTAATACATCAATTTAAGTTATTATCTCCCATGCTATAAAATGTGGGATAATTTCATAAATAATTATAAAGCATTTACAAATGGCACCTTAATGCAAAGCATTCTTGCTAATCCTTTATCTTTCACAAACACAGAAATAACAATTAGGTTCCTGGAATGAAAACGGGAGGTTATGTTCTAGAATGTGTCACCTCCTCACTGAATGCAAATAAGGAGACAAGGAGAAGAATAAAAGACCTGGATAGAAATAGCATGCTTTCCCACTTCTTGACGGATGGAAGGTGTCCGCGTTTTCATTATTCTAAGCACTGGGCCCTTTCTCCGCGGGGACAAGGAGGGCTTGCTGCCTCAGGGTAGGGGCAATTCTTTGAACCCTCTTGGTAATTTATTTTGGGAACTAGAGAGGCCTAGCCACAAGGTTGGAATAAGAGGCATTTACAAACACACACACACACACACACAGGCACACACACACGCATGCACGCACATGCACACAAGCAGGAGAATGGACGTGACATCCCCAGGTTCCTGGAAGTTTGATCCAGGTCTTCAACCATTCCAGAGGACAGGCTGAGTCACAGGTCACTAGAGACCATATATGATGAAAGAACTTCCGTTTTGTCTTTTTGATCAAAGAACTTCCATTTTCATCTTTTAGCCTGCCTACCAATAATACAGACTTAGGGAGGCAGGAGATACCCTCAAGGAGCTTACATTCTACAAGAAGACGCTGAACGTTCACATTTAAATTTACAGAGATAGCACAGAACTGAGGTTAAATTAGCTAAATTAAAATTGGGTTGATGTAAAGTTAATCCAGGAAGGCTTTTTGAAAGAGGTGAGATAGACCGGGTCACAGATCCATGAAATCAAATAAATCAAAGACAGGCTGAAGATGCGAAAGAGACAGTTCATTTAACGCCCATGTGCTCGTGTGCACACATGTACACACACACATACACGTGGTGAGAACTGGCTGTGTACCTAAAGCAACAAGTGATTCAAGCCAGGACATCAGGATCCAGGCTTGATCAATCCTGGGAGATATTTTGGGATAATGCTCTTTGAACCCCACCAAGCCAGCCTGTCTCTCAATGGCTGGACAGTGACAGAGATGACTGAGTAAAAGAGAAAGGAGGTCCCAACCAGCCCATGAGGCACCCTGCAGCTGATCCAAACCCCAGCTCTGCAGGAACAAACAGCTCCCTAATTCAGGCAACCGTCTTTAAAGCCAGGTTGTGAAGGAAAAAATAGAAGGGGCAAAACCTCAAGGGTCCTGATGCTAGGACACCAGCTGCCATATTGGTGCATTGCTGCTATCTGCATATCAGCAGAGCTAAAAGGAGTCCCAGTTACAGATTGTCCCCAGATCTGGGAAGATGGTGGGGCAGGGGAGGTTGATCGAGATTAGACGACAATCAGAGGACCGGCAAGCTGGGCTGTGTCAGGCGGCAGCCTTAAAGAGGAGGTTACCCACAGCTCCCGAGCAGACCGGGAAGCAGGCCGCTGTCACAACTCAGAGGGAAGGCCCTCAAAGAAGCTGGAGGCCATCTCCTCCACTCCTGTCCATCCCAGGGCCGGCAGGAAGGGCCAGGAGACAAGAGGGACTGAATTCTTACAGCCGGGTGGGTTCCTGAGCCCTCTCCCCTGCAAAAGATGGATCCATTACTAGGAATTCATGCTGATTGCACCTTTCTCCTCCCACGCCTGCACCCCACCATTTCCACCACTATTATGACCACGTCTGTAGAGGCCCCATCCAGGTTCTCAACACTCAGCTACTCCCAGCCCTGGCAACAAGGCGCTGGGGGCTGACCACACACAAAAGAATGACCTTCTCTGGCTCTCACACACAAATCCCCAGTCTTAGCGACCCGAGAGCCCTCATCCTATGTCTCTAGCTCTCTCCTAAGTACGTCCTCTGTCCTACAGTTACAGCGAGTCAACATTCCCAATCATGAACTCATCGAAATAGAATATTCGCCTAGCTTCAAATCACCTCCCCCCCGAATGGGCATTATTACCTGGTGGTTTTGCCACATCTCCAAAAATCCTTCGCTGCTCTTTCCTCCAGAAGGTGGAGCTTCACTTCCATCTCCTTGGGTACGGACTTAGTGACCCGCTTCTAACAAAGCATGGGAAGAGTGAGCTAGTGATGTTTCAACAGAAAATCCTGATGATCAATTATCCACAGAGGATAAAGCACGCAGTTTCCCAGGGGCAGGAAAGATTTTCTAGTTCATCTGGATACTAAGGTACGTAGAGGCAGGAATACTACATTATTCTGGAAAATTAGGCTGAAAGAGAGAGAGAGCGAGCCTTCAAGAGCTCGTGTCCCCAGTAATAAGTCATAGTGAGATCATGTGCCTCCTGATATAATTCAATGGGAAGGATACTTCTCCCCTGTGGTATTCTTCCTAAAAACCAAAAACATGGGGGAAAGCTGAGAAATGGTCACAGGTTGGAGAAGACGGAGGACTGAATGGAACACGGTACCCTCGACGCGATCCCGGAACGGAAGACGCTCAGTGGGAAAGCTGGCAAAAGTGGAATAAAATCTAGTTTCCACACTAGCATTGTACCGGTGTTAATCTCTTAGTTTGGATACATGTGCCGTGATTGTGTAAGAGGGTAACATTAGGGGAAGCTGGGTGAAGGGTACATGGAACTCTGTACTATCTTTGCAACTTTTCTGCAAATCTGAAAAAACTTCAAAATCAAAAGCTTTTGGTTTTTACAAAAGAACTCATCGTCTTGTTCCTCCCTCCCCACGTTAAAAAAAAAAAAAAAACCGACAAGACCTCTCTATCCTCACATCCCCATTTATGTTGCTTTATTTCACAAAGTCCATGTCGCAGGGTTATTTCCCTTCCCAGAACTCACCGGGCCCCCTCTTGCTTCAGGAACTTTGCTCCCAATGGCTCTTTTTGAAACTTGCCCCCTGCCTTCCTGCCGCCGGCCCTGTAATGCTGGTCCAGAAGGGTCGGTCGCGGGCTCAACTTCCCCGTGAGTCTCCCATAGTCCACACTCCCCACTCTGGATGTTGGGCGTTTTTTGGTCTGCAACACTCATCTCCATCTTTAGAACTGGGGAATACCTTTGCAGGAGGAACACTCAGCTTGGAAAGGTCCACCACATGCTCTCCCTCCCGCTTTTCCCCACCTACTCCTCAAAGGCACCTCACCCCGGGCCTTGGGTGAGGACAGCACAACAGTGCCTCCTGGTGACCGGCGCGGGGCACTGCAGAGTCAGCAGCTCCGCATTCCCTGCACAGCTTTGGAGCTGGGCTCACGGCTGACCCTGGCCTCCTCTGCCCCTTCCCATTTCGGTGCACACCCTTTCTCAATGGTTTGCGGGCTTTCTCTCTCTAGCTTTTGCTCCTGCAGCCCCGGGTGCCTTTACTTCCTCTTTTTGTTACATTTGTGGACAAACTAATGGTTTTAATTGAGACCAATGAGAAGGAGCCTCATTATATAGCAAACGGGGAAGGGGAAGAATAACCGTGAGTTCCGAGCAGAAATTAGATCAAATAAAGACTCGGCCCCATCGGCTTCTAAAACCTTCGAAACCACTCAGAAACTCCATCCAGATTTTCCATAAGTCTCTCTCTACTTGCTCATCCTTTCCTATTTTTCCTCACACTGCAATGTTCAAAATGAAAAATTTCATCTATTTTTATTCAATACTATCATATTTCTCTTTTAATTACTAGCCTTGCAAGAGTATTGTTTTCTACTATTTTTCATGGCAAATGCACAGTACTTAATCTATACTACGGGTTAAATAGGTTTTTGGCAGCCAGCCCTGGAGCCACGCCAGCACTGATATCCTTGTTGTTATGGGAAAAAGCTTCAGACAACTAATTCAAATGAATTTTTGGAACTCAACCCATTTATAAGTCAGGAACTGCCTGTGCTGCCTTGGATGGTTATTTGATTGGTTTGGGGGGGGGTAGGTCTTTCTTGTTTTCCAAATGAACTCATTCAGTGTGCAACAAATACATATTAAGGCCTATTACAGGAAGGCCCTATTCTAGGCCCAGGGGATGCTGGGGGACCCAGTCAATTCCTGCCATCGCAGAAAGGGAACCAGGTCCCCTAGACCTTGAACCAGATCCAAGACCAGGTTGAAGGTAAAGGCTGCGGGGGCGAGGGGGGGGGCGGTATGTATTAGTCAGGGTTCACCAGAGAAACATTTATAGGATATAGACATATCGTGAACATCATATATCATGTATAGGTACGGATACAGATATCTATCTATAACACATGTACTGAGAGAGCGAGAGAATTATTTTAAGGAATTGACTTATGTCATCGTGGAAGCTGGCAAATCTGAAATCTGGAAGGAAGGTGGGCAGGCTAGGTAAAAGTTGATGCCGTCTAGAGTCTGAAATCTGGGGCGCCCGTCTAGCTCCATCGGTTAAGCGTCAGACTTAGGCTCAGGTCATGATCTCACGGTTCGTGAGTTCAAGCCCTTCATCGGGCTCTCTGCTGTCAGCACAGATCCCGCTTCGGATCATTTGTCTCCCTCTCTCTCTGTCCTCTCTCTCACTCTCTCTCTCTCTCTCTCAAAAATAAACAAACATTAAAGAGAAAACCCTGCAGGCCAGCTAGAAGGTGAGAAGCTTCAGGAATTTTTTATACTGCAGTCTTAAGGGAGAATTTCTTCTTCTTTGGGAAACCTCAGTCTTTGCTCTTCAGGCCTTCAATTGATTGGATGAGGCCCAACCACATTATGGAGGTTAATCTAGTTCTCTCAAAGTCTACTGGTTTTACATATCAATCACATCTAAAAAATATCTTTGCAGCAACATCTACACTGGTCTTTGAGCCAACAACTGGGCTCCACAGCCTAGCCAAGACAGCATATACAATCAACCACCACGTAACAGAAGCTCAGTGAGCCCTAAAGCCCAAAGGTGGGGCTCTTATCCTGCTCTAGGGAATAAGGTACAAGCAGAGACTAAATTCTGAGCCCGGTGAACAACGGCACAGAGAACTAGCACATCTTTCCACGTCCCCTGTGCGGTCTATCCCATGACATGCCCGTAGACTACTGCACTGTGTTGTACTCACCCCCACACTCCAACAGGAGCGTGCCCCCCACTTCCTCAAGACCCTAGGAGGCTGGGCAAGCCACCTGTCTGCCCTGAATGCTAACGGCAAGTTCAGGCTCGCTCCACTGGGTATCCGCCTAAAGCCAGCAAGGCAGAGCAGACAGAGTGCCTCCGCCACCCCTTCTTTCCCGTGGGCTCCTCCCTGGCATCCACTGCACATTCACGTGTAAGAATGTGACTCTGTCCCTCAGACCCCGGAGGCGCAGCACAGATGGCCCCCTGCCCACCTCGGTCCCCCGGCCCCTCCCGCCTCCCGAGGAGGGGCTCGTCAGCATCTGGCAGTGCCGCCTGAGCAGTCCGTCAGCCTTACACCGTTGTCACCATGAGACGTGGCGGAACGAAAACAAAAGACGTGACAAATTTGTCCTTTTCTCTTTCATAATTAACCAAAATATCTCAGCATGTAGCAAAGCACGGCTCCTAATTAACAGACAGGCGAGAGGCGATTAAGAAAAAAAGCTGCCGCCCCTCTCAACACCCCTCCCACACACCCCTCCCCTCCTCCTTACCTTGCAGCACCCCCTCCACCACCACCCCCCCAACCCTGGTAATTATATTTGCAGAAGAGAATGATATTCTGGTCAGACACGACAGACAGAAAGAGCCCAGTCCCCAGTGAGGCAATTAATATTTCACACCTGCCAAAGCAAAGTGGCCAGGGGAGGGGGAGGCGCGGGGAGGGCGACTGCGTTGTCACAAGGCCAGAGTGTGCAAAAGCCAAGTGGGGACAGGCCTTCTGTTGGGCTGCGGGAATGGGCAGGCCGGGCTGGCACAGAAAACAGCCCTTCAGGGTGTGCATAGAGTGGGGGCAGGGGACCATTGGGCAGAACAAAGGATCCGCGATTCTGCATCCTCCTTGGGTACCCTCCTACCCTGTTTCGCAACTCCCAGCTCACTTATGCACTCCATACACACTCCACCCCCTGGGGGAGCAGCACGAGATCTAAGGGGTGGGGGTGAGCAAACACAGAGGAAGCAAGCACAAAACATTCACCAGTGACCTGGAGCCGCACCCCCCCCCCCCTTCATATGCTGCATGGGAGTCATATACAGCAGAGGCAATGTTTATGGTTGACCCTGTCTTCTACAAGCACACTTCCTCACAGCCTCTCTCGTGCTCCCCGGTGACCCATGTGCGCACACACGCACGCAGGCGTACTTACACACACACGATCACACTCACACGCGTGTTTTTACGCACGCACACACAACCGTTTCCAAGTCAAGCAATCAGCCGAGAGTCAGTGACTATACTTATTATGTTCAAGTCCCGGCCCCCTGAGATTCTAACAAGAGCTATGGGGATGGAACTGCTGTCGATTTCAAAAAGAAAGCAGCTAATACACCCAAGTCATGCTGGTAAGTGACACGGTGTGATACGAGTGGCTTCCCGGCTTCACTGAGCACCTCCTAGTTGTCAGGACGGCTCACTAATTACTCCATGTCCCTTACCTCATTCGTTGCCTGTGAAAATCCTAAAAGGCACACAGCACTATCATATTTTATATGGAAGAAACCGGAGATTCCTGGAGGTTAGGTGTCCCACCCAAGGCGGAAAGGTAACAGAGCTGAGATTTAAGCTTTGTTGTGTCTGATGCAAAACTCGTGTCACTCACGCGCGGAAGCCAAAAAGTGGAAGCAACACAAATGTGCCCCCAACAGAGGAGTGGATAAACCACATGTGGTTTAGCCGTACAATGGAATATTATTCAACCTTGAAAAGGAAGGCAATGCTGCCACAGGCTGCCACATGGATGAACGTGAGGACGTTACGCTACGTGAAATAAGCCAAGAGGACAGACATCGTGTGATTCTGCTTGTATGAGGTACCTAGAGTCGTCGAATTCATACAGAACACGGAAGGCTGGTGGCCAGGGGCTGGGCGGTGGGGTGGGGGGGGGCAGAAATGGGGAGTTCGTGTTTAATGAGTTGATGAGAAAGTTCTGGACATGGACGGTGATGATGGCCACACAGCAACGTGAATGTACTTAATGCCCACAGAGCTGCACCCTTCACAATGGCCAAGATGGTAACTTTTATGGTATGTGTGTTTTACGACCACTGGAAAAACAAAACAAACAAAACCCAAAACAGCTCGTGTTGTTAACTACCACCCCAAGGGGATAAAGAAGAACGAAAGGTCACTGCTGGCTTGGTGGCCAGAGCTTAGCGCTTGGAGGCGTGAGGTTTGAATGGGGCCCTGAGGGAGGGACGGGCCGCCTTGGCAGGAGTTCAGGCACAGGAAGCGGCAAAATACCAAAGAAAATGCACAGGAGCTTCTGGGGCCTCTTTGGAGAAGGAAATTGGTGGAAACCACTTCGATCCAGAGGGAACAATTTATTAGAGATGAATCTAGAAGGAAGTCCTGAGTTGAGTGAGAGGTTGGATTAGATGTCATTCAGGTTCCTTCCGGAGTGAGCATTTTAGGACTTCCAAGGACAAATTTTGAAGAGTAATTGAGTCTGACTGACGGCGAGCATCCTGAGAAGGCAAGAGGCCACTAAGGCCAGGTGGAAGGCCACGTGTGGGAGGTGAGGCCAGGCTCAGATTGTGGCAGATCCATAGAAGTGGGGAGCCTTTGTACGGCCGAGCCGGGAGAGGCAGGGGACCCTGTGCCTTGAAGAGACCGTTCTAACAGAGACGGAGATGCAGATGTCCAGGAATAGAGAAAGACCTAGAGAACTGGAAGGAGAGAGAGTCCTCATGCGGTCCGGAGCAGCTGCTTTTGCGGACACTGGATGAGAGAAGACACAGGGTGGCTGCAAGGCTTTGTGCATGAAAAAAGAGGAGGTTTTCAACACCTTTGGACAGAAGAGGCAGCCCGGGTGGGGAAGAAAGCCAATGAGGGACGGAACATTCATTGTGGCCTGCAGTGCAGTCCTATTCCCCAACCAGGAATGATAATGACCATCCTTTACGCCGACGATGCTCGGTGATTCTTCTCCAGTACACATCTACGCCCCATCTGCTTCTCTCCACCCCGACTGCCGGTGCCCTGGTCCCAGGCATAGCCCCCTGCTTCCCTATGGCATCGCTGAGTGGTCGACGTGCACATTATCATCCAGACCAGGAAACTAGGTTCTGGGAGGTGGAGCTATTTGTTTAAGGATAACTAATACTATTCAAAACCCTGAGTCCCCCAACTCAAAATCAGGGCAATTCTCGGGTGCAGGGACTTATGAGGACGTTTCCCTTCGTTCCCCTCCCTGGGAAGTTTATAATCCACCTGGGCTGATCCAAAATGCACGTAGGTAAAATGGACAGTGCATATCTGACTAGGGTGAAAGGCAGGTGGGAGGTTACAGGCTTTAGTGACCCATGCACACAGCTGGGATCTCATTGTGGCCCCTTCTCATAACAAGATCATGAGATCATGGAACATTCCTTAATGACCTTCAATATATTCATCTGTAAAACAGCTATCATTTCTTCATTTACCCACTCTTTCCACCGGTTCATTTAGTCAAAAGTAAGTTACTGTACAGGGCATTGTACTGGGCACTGGAGACTGAACTCTGAACAGGACAAGAAAGGTCTGCCCTCAAGAAGCTTCTGTTCTAGGGGCACCTGCAAGGCTCAGTCAGTTGAGTGTCCAACTTGAGCTCAGGTCATGAACTCAGAGCCCCTGCATCGGGCTCTGTGCTGACAGCTGGGAACCTGGAGCCTGCTTTGGAGTCTGTGTCTCCCTCTCTCTCTCTGCCCCTCCTCCACTAGTGCTCTCTTTCTCTTCCCCCCTGCCTCTAAAAAAAATAAATAAACATTAAAAAAAACTTTAAGAAGCTTCTGTTCTAGTGCGTGGGGTCTGGGAGAGAGTAAAAAGGGGCTGTGCTGTAGTCCAGGCAGGAGACAAGTCTTGGAATTGGGCGCGGAGTGGGGATGGAGAGACAACAAATGCAAGTTACCTACTAGAGGTGAAATTAACAGACCTGACTGATTGTTGCAACTTTAGCACCATAACAAGAGGCAGGGGAGGGGGGAGGGACCCCTATTATAAGAATTAAAGGGGCGCCTGGGTGGCTCAGTCAGTTAAGCATTAGACTCTTGATTTTGGCTCAGGTCATGATCTCACATTCATGGGATTAAACCCCTCATCGGGCTCCAGCCTGAACACAGAGCCTGCTTGTGCGCGCTCTCTATCTTTCTTTCTCTCTCAAAACAAATAAATAAACATTAAAAAGTAGAATTAGAAACACCATACATGACATACTCAGCATAACACCCAACACGAACTGCTGCTCAAAGATGATAGCTTTACTTCTTGTGAGCACTGAGGCACTAAAAATGAATCAGAGAGTAGTTTCTGCGGAGGAGGGCTAGAGAAGTGGAGAACAATTTCTGAGGGAGGTGAATTCTGAGCGAAGTTTAAAGCAGAGGAGGGAAGCGGATTGACATGAGGGTGTCAAGAATTTCTGGTGGGAGGCAGAACAGGAATGGACCAAACTCAGGTTTGGAGGTGAGAACCGTGAGCCATCAGACTTCAGAAGCAATCGGGGTTGCATATATGAGGCTTCGGCTCAATGCACCAGTAAGATGTATGTAGCACTTTAAAATGAAATCAAACCAAATCCAGATCCCCAAGACGAATTCCTGACTCCCCTTCAGGTCGGTGAGCTTCTATTGTGAGATGTTTGCCTTCCATTTGCAGACTCTCCCCTTCTATGCACCTAAAGAAGGAAAAACAGAGCCTAAACGGCCCCAAGAGGCTGGGGGGTGAGGGACCAGGTGGGCAGGCGGGGACCAGAGCCCGAACCCAGAGCCATGTCAGCGCACCCGTAGCCAGTCTCCTGGGAGTGTCTGCTAAAAAGCCCACTCAAGGGCCCTTCGGGATCTTTCTCTTTAGCAACTGCTGCCCACGTGATTTCTGCTTCACTTCCCGTCCCCCACTCTCTGAAGGCTGGGTTGTCTAACTTGGCAAAGCTACTTGAGCCTCCAGTACAAGTGTCTATCCCGGGCCCACCAGCACCCCCACCGCAGCCCCCACAGGCCTGGATGCTGCCGTCTGTGCGGGCAGCAAAGGCCCAGCCTTGTGGAGGGAGTGGGGACGTGGCCGGAAGCAGGTCCTCCCACAGCAGGGGACACCTTCCCAGTCGTGGCTGCCCCCTATTCCTGATTCTGTGGCCCAGCGCTTCTCCAGGTAGAGTCCACAGATCCCCCGGGGTTCCCTGAGACACTTTCAAGGGTCCTGAAGGTCAAAATGTTTTTATAATAATAAGACATTATTTGTCTTTCTCAGGGGGTTGACATTTGCACCATGGTGCGAAGGCAGTGGTGGGCAAAACTGCTGATGCCGTGTGAACCAAAATATTAGCATCAAATTGAACTAATACTCATTTTATTTGTTTCCTCGCCACATGCTCACAGTAAAAAAACAAAAAAAAAAGCCACTTTTACTTATGGACGTTACTTATGAGGCAGTGGAAATCATTAATTTTATTAAATCTCCACCCTTGAGTACTTATCTTTTTAATATTCTGCGTGACTGAGAAGTACACATTTCCTGCTGCATATTGAAGCCCAGTCCTCGTCTCAAATAAAAAGCATTTGTGGGATCAAGTGGAGAACTGAACTAGTTACTCCTTACACGAAACACCATTCCTATTTGAAAGAACTGACAAGCTATGGTTATCCTGACTTGTGTTTTGGTAGAGATTTTCTCAAAAATGAACAAAATCAGATAGAAAACCTGAAAGACCACCCAAATGCCGCCAGAACCGATAAAGGAATTCAGGAAAGTCACAGGATTCAAAATCAACGTACAGAAATCTGTTGCATTTCTATACACCAATAATGAAGCAGCAGAAAGAGAAATTAAGAAAACAATCCCATTTACAATAGCACCAAAAACAATACGACACCTAGGAATAAACCTAACGAAAGAGGTGAAAGATCTGTACTCTGAAAACTATAAAAGACTCATGAAAGAAATTGAAGACAACACAAAGAAATGGAAAAGATATTCCATGCTCGTGGATTAGAAGAACAAATATTGTTAAAATGTCTGTACTACCCAAAGCAATCTGCACATTTAATGCAATCCCTATCAAAATACCAACAGCATTGTTCATGCAACTGGAACCAACAATCCTAAAATTTGTATGGAACCGCAAAGACCCTGAATAACCAAAGCAATCTTGGAAAAGAAAAGTAAAGCTGGAGGCATCACAATTCCAGACTTCAAGTTATATGACAAAGCTGCGGTGATCAAAACAGTATGGTACTGACACAAAAATAGACACGTAGCTCAACAGAAAAGAATAGAAAACCCAGAAATCAACCCACAATTATATGGTCAATTAACCTGTAACAAAGTGGGAAAGAATAAACACATATGTGTGTATGTGTGTGTGTGTGTGTGCGCGTGCGTGTGTGCATACGCGCAATGGAATATTATTTAGCCATTAAAAAGAATGAGCTCTTGCCATTTACAACAACATGAATACAACTAAAGAGTATAATGCTAAGCAGAGTAAGTCAGAGAAAGACAAGTACCACATGATTTCACGCGTGTGTGGAATTTAGGAAACAAAATAAATAGACAAAGGGAAAAAGAGAGAGAGAGAAATCAAGAATCAGACTCTTAACTATAGAGAACAAGCTGATGATTAACAGAGGGGTGGTGGGTGGGGAGTGGGGGAAAGGGGTGATGGGGATTAAGGAGCACACTGGTTGTGAAGAGCACCGGGTGATGTGTGGAATTACTGAATCACTATATTGTACACCTGAAACTGCTGGAATTAAAATTAAAACTTAAAAATAAAAGTTGTTGGGGCGCCTGGGTGACTCAATCAGTTAAGCATCTGACCTCAGCTCAGGTCATGATCTCACGGTTCATGGGTTTGAGCCCCGTGTCGGGCTCTGTGCTGACAGCTGGGAGCCTGGAGCCTGCTTCGGATTCTGTGTCTCCCTCTCTCTCTCTGCCCCTCCCCTGCTCGTGCTCTGTGTTTCTCTCAAAAATAAATAAACATTAACATTTTTTTAATAAAAAACAAAGTTGTTGGTTTAATTAAACAAAAAACGAAATGAGCCTGTCACTTAAACCAATTGACAAATTTGTGCGCGATGATAAAATTTGGCTTTCATGTGAAAATTAGAATTTTGGAAAAACGTGTCCTTGTCACCGTGAACTGGACGGCTTCCCCAAATTTGAAATCTTTCCTGATGAGGTCAGTGGTGATAATAACAAGTCTGATGGGGTTTTTTAAATCTTGTATAATGAAATGTGTCAGCATTTGGAAGATCCACATAACTCAATGAAATAATAATTTCCAAGTGTCCAATGTACGATTCTACAAGATCACGCATGGATAAAAGAGCCAATGGAAGTAGAAGAATCACCAATGTGTTTTCATAAATACATACAATTGAGTACAAAGGGTTCATTGATATGGTTTAAAACTCTGCATTGCAAATAACCTTTAGGGAACTGCCCTTTATTGGGGCACCTGGGTGGCTCAGATGGTTAAGTGTCTGACTCTTGGCCTCTTGATCTCTGCTGAGGTCATGATCTCAAGGTTCACCCCCACATCGGGCTCTATGCTGACAGTGTGGAGCCTACTTGGGATTCTCCCTCTCTCTCTCTCTCTCTCTCTCTCTGCCTCTCCCCTGCTCTCTCTCTCTCTCAAAATAAATAAATAAACTTTTAAAAATGTAAAAGAAGAGGGGCGCCTGGGTGGCGCAGTCGGTTAAGCGTCCGACTTCAGCCAGGTCACGATCTCGCGGTCCGTGAGTTCGAGCCCCGCGTCGGGCTCTGGGCTGATGGCTCAGAGCCTGGAGCCTGTTTCCGATTCTGTGTCTCCCTCTCTCTCTGCCCCTCCCCCGTTCATGCTCTGTCTCTCTCTGTCCCAAAAATAAATAAACGTTGAAAAAAAAATTTTTTTTTAAATAAAAAAAAATGTGAAAGAAGAAACTGTCCGTTTTTGAGTTTTAGTGTAATATCAAAACTGAATAGCCACATTCTGATAAAACCGATTAAAAACTCCTACCTACACATTTGGATGGAGCTGGACTTCCTTCACATATTTCATCCAAAACAGCATATCCCAACAGATTGATTGCAAAAGCAGATGGGATCCATTTAGACACTAGAGAGATCTGCAAAAATGTAAAACAATGGCACGCTACTTACAAATTCTTTGTATTTTGGAAAATATTTTTCACAAGGCAATGTTATTTATATTAACACGTAAGAGCTGTATTACTGTTAATTTTTAGTAAATTGAAAAGAAGTGTTTTAAAATGTCCACTTTGGTTTCCAGTACAGGAAAAGATTGCCTTAGAAATACAACCCGCATAAACAAATGCTGCTGGGAGCCCTTGATGCTTTTTAAGAGAGTGAAGGACTCCTCAGACCAGAAAGTTAGAGAATCCCGCTCTGCCTCACTATTCCCCACCACCACTATCACCTCTCCTTGGGCCTGGGGCCCTAGTGTTCTCCATGCTTCCAAGCCTCAGCTCCCAGATCCTGGTCCATAATGTCTGACCTAGACCATAATGCGCCCCCTGCCTCCCCAGGGATTCCATTTCAAGGTGGCAGAGGAGGGCTCCAACCTTCTGTGTGTCCCTTGTCCTCACCATCTACCCCTGCACGCTCTCTCTCTCTCTCTCTCTCTCACACACACACACACACACACACGACAATGTGTGCTCCTATAGACAATAAAGATCCAATTATTCCTCGGAGTAGCCTTTGATCCTGGAAGAGTCAACTTCTCAGGCTTTATTTTCGTCAGCCCCAGATGTTAATGGTTACAGGCATCCTCCTCAGATCGTTGTGCAAATTAAGTGAGACGGTGTATGCTAGATTTTTCCATCTGCGAGCCCGCTCTCCACCTTTCCACGCCCTGCGCTGAACCCCTGGAGGCTTTCAGTTGGGTTTGGCCAATGGCAGGCACTGGTGGGGGATGCCAGAGGGCGGCAGGAGAAAGAGGCTGGAGGGCTTGTCTCCCTCCTACAGGGGCACACATGTGTGCACACCCACAGTTGGGCAGTGTCCCTAGAGGAGGCAGAGCTCCTGTCGGACAGCCCCTCACATGGGGCGGCTCCTTCTCCCATTGTCCTCCAGGCCCCGGGATGGGCCATCTTTGGCCCTGAGGTGCCTGACCACTCCTTGTTGATTTCCTTCAACAGCTCACCTCTTTGCAAATAGCTCCTTCCTGAAATTCTTCTCAATTACATTGTCTGGGTGTGCCATTGAGTTCCTGCAGGGACTTTGACTGAGAGATCCAGGTGTGAAATGCGGTAATGGAGGACATGTCCATACCAAAGAAATGTCCTTTTCTTTCTTTTTAAAAATTTTTATCTTTTAAAAAAAAATTCAATGTTTATTTATTTTTGAGAGACAGAGACAGAGCATGAGCAGGGGAGGGGCAGAGAGAGAGGGAGACACAGAATCCGAGGCAGGCTCCAGGCTCTGAGCTGTCAGCCCAGAGCCCAACGCGGGGAGCAAACCCACAGACCGCAAGATCATGACCTGAGCCGAAGTCGGACGCTTAACTGACTGAGCCACCCAGGCGCCCCATTTTTTCCTTCTGATCTCAAGTCTTCTATGACCACTGGACATCCCCAGCTCCTGGCTCACCTTCCTAGGAAGGAAAGAGGAGACAGGGATTTTTATCTCACTCAGTGCAGATTATTCTTAATGCCACTTATGTCCAAGGCACTGCACAAGGGGGTTGCAAAGAAACTCAAGAAAAGGAACAAGATTCCTGTGCTTTTTCGTCTTTATGCCTTTGCTCCTGATGTTCTCTGTACCTCCAGTGTTCTTCTCTTTCCATCAGTCAAAACCCTCAGACTCACCTTCTTAAGAGAACTTTTCATATTCCCCAACCATAAATAATGTCTTTCTCCCCCAAACACCTCTTTTAAGGCACTTATCTCTTTTTAACTTGTATTATTCAATTCGACTCAACACACATTTATCCAATGCTTATTTTACGCCAACCCCTAAGCCAGACAGTAAGCAGTTCAAGGAAAACTATTTAACAGTACCTGCCCTAGGGGAGCGTGTGCTCTTGCCGTGGAGACAGAAACATAAATACTTATGATGCAAAGGGAAAGAGGTCATAAAAGAAGTTTATATAAAATTCTATAGGCTATGGTTAGAGGCAACACTACGGAAACATCTAGATAGATGTGGGGAGATCAAGAATAATAGAAGAACAGCAGGACCCTCTTCAGGGAGTAGGTTCAGGGAGACTAGAAATCTCAATCTAAGAGAAGTCCAGTATCCAGGCAGCCAACTGACGCAGAGTGCAGGGACAGCCTTGTCGAGGATGCTTGCTACATCAGTGAGCCTGAAGCCACCCTTGGGTCCTTGCTAGGTCTTCTCATGGCCTGCAGGGGTGACATAGGACCTTCCTGTGCTCCGGTGAACAAACTCAGAGCTGCCTGGTGGGCTAATGGACCAGCGGAGCCTTGAGGTCTGATGGAAAGGCTACCTACAGATGCTTCCCACACAGAGTCACAAAACTGGACCATAGATGTTAATGGCGAATTCCAGCATGAGGCCCCAAACAACTAGTTGGGGCCTCAGGGGTCATCAGGCCGGGCACCAGCCCAGATCAGCCATCCCGCAGGAGAGAGCAGGCCATTGGGAATGATGATGCGTGAGTCTAGAACATCCTTCTCCCCACGGCAGCATCGGGTCTTATCAAACACAATGAAGAGGACCAGGGAGAAGGAGAAGGCATCTCCAAGAAAGAAGGCATTTACCCAGAAAGAATGAGTCACCAGTTCCTGAAAAGATGGCAAACTAGCACAAGCTGCTAGCTTCCTCACCCAAAATTAATGTTGGAGAGATGAGAGCAGAGAAAATAAGTCATGTATCTGAGGATCTAAACATAAAACTGTGAGAAATCCCTGGGAGACAGAAGGCTCCTGAAAACTGGGATTAGTTGTGTGTGTGAAAGGCACAGGTGGATGGGTGAAAGGGAACAGAGGGGGAGAAGCCCCACCGGGAGACTAGGTGGGTTCTCCAGCTCTGGTCCTGTATGCACTCCCCCCCCCCCCCACCCACACCCACACCCACACCCTCACCCACTCGCTCTCTCTATCACACACACACACACACACACACACACACACGAGCTACCTTGAGATGACCATTGTCTACTTAGGACAAGCAGCATCACAATCCAGACCTCTGGGATTCCAAAATTATCAGAGAAATCTTAAAACTCTGCTGGAATAAGAGTTAATGAGGCCAGTAGTGTGCTTCCGGGTGCTCTTGGGTGCTCCCTCATCCAGGCGCTCTCTGCCTTGGAGCTCATCCCCTCCCCTCTTTTTGAAATTCACCAGAAGGGAACAGACTAGGATTTCAGACCCTCCCCCTACATATTACAACAGAATAACTGTATCCCCAAGGGAACATAAGTTTACAGGGCAACATAATTTGACCCTTCGGAACAATAACACTTTAAAAAAAAGAGATAACAGAGGCGCCTGGGTGGCTCAGTTCGTTAAGCCTCCGACTTCAGCTCAGGTCATGATCTCACAGTTCGTGAGTTCCAGCTCCACAGCGGGCTCTCTGCTGTCAGCACAGAGCCTGCTTCAGATCCTCTGTCTCCCTCTCTCTCTCTCTGCACCTCCCCCATTTGTTCTGTCTCTTGAAAACAAATAAATAAGTAAATACATAAATACATAAAATTAAAAAAAAATTTTTAAGAAAACAACAAACTGAGCATCACGCGTCCCGTGAAGCAGGATAATTGGGACAGATGGACCAAGATCTTAAAATGAGCATAATAAATATTCTGAACAAAAGAGACACTATTAAAAGATATAAAGCAGCTGGAAGCCATAAAAAATAAACTAATAGAAATATTGTGTGTAAATCATAATTGAAATAAGTAGAAGAGATAAATAGCTAGATGGATAATCCACAAGACAGAATGTGTAAGTTGGAAGATCCCATTGGGGAATCCTCCTGGAAGGCAGCAAAGAAGATACGAGGATAGAAAATTTTAAAGTAACTCTAAGACAAGTTGTAAGCACACAGAAGCACTAACATCCAGATAACGGAATTTCAAGAAAGTAGGGAAAAAAAGAGGGGAGGAGATATTTGAAGAAATAAGAGTAAAAGATGAGGGGCACCTGGGTGGCTCAGTCGGTTGAGCGTCCAACTTGGGCTCAGGTCATGATCTCGCAGTTTGTGGATTCGAGGCCCGCGTCGGGCTCTGTGCTGACAGCCTAGAGCCTGGAGGCTGCTTTGGATTCTGTGTCTCCCTCTCTCCCTGCCCCTCCCCTGCTTGTGCTCTGTCTCTCTCTGTCTCTCAAAAATAAATAAATGTAAAAAAAAATTTTTTTTAAAGATGAAAGACCACAGACTGGAAAGAGTTATAGAGTCCCAATAGGATAATAAAGAAACACGCACACCTAGACATATTTTGGTGAAATTAAGAAATCAAAGACACACACAAAAAAGTCTAGGTTTCCAAAAAGAAAAACAAGTCATCTAAAAATAAGTTAAAGACTCAGATTTTATCAGATTTCTTAACAGTACGTTGGATATAGGAACACACAGAGAACTTTTTCCAAAGTATTAAAAGAACATTGTACCTAGGATTTTATATATAGCCACATTGTCATTTATGTGCACGAGTGCCACCAAGATATTTTCAGGCATAGGAGGTTTGCCACACAAAATCCCATTTTGATAACTCTCTTGAAAGCGCACTCAAATAAAAAGAGAAATAAATCCAGGAAAGTATCGCAAGAGAAATTTGATGGAAGAATGATCAAATTCCTTAGTAAAGCGTGTCTAAAACAGCAAGTATCAACAGAAGATTAGAAAAGAAAACACATATTTATAACTCTCAAAACTAAGGTTTTAGATATTAGCAGGCACATAAACATAAGTGCAGATTTTAAATTGAAGACAACCACCATAATAATAAAATAGAAGATACAGCTTTTAAATAAGCATAAGAAAATGTATCTCTGTAATGGAAACCATAAGAGAAGAAAAACTTTTAAAAAACAAACATAGAGTAAATGGAGAGTACGAAATAACATGGCAGAAATAATATAGAAACGGGCCTGAGTGCAAAAGGCAATTAATTGTATGATAAAGGTGGCATCTCCAATCGCTAGAAAAAGGTGGAATTTTAAATAAAGGATGTTGAGGCAACTGGATAATCATTTGGAGAAGATAAAATTGGAATCATACCCCACACTCTGAAAATGGATCAGTCATATTTGATGTATCAATGAAACTGCACAAGTATTAGAGGAAAACAGGTGAATTGCCTTGTAATTTTGGATTGGGCAAAGGCTTTCTCACGAGGACTCAGAATTCAAAATCAATGGAAGATAATTCAACTGCATGAAAAAGCCTTTTACATGGCCCAAATCACCATAAACAAAGCCGAAAACACATTACATACTGGGAAAATATGTGCAATGCATAGCACAGATGCAGAGCTAATATCTTATTATGTAAACAACTCACAAACATCAAGGAGAAAAAGTCCAGGCTAAACCAAAGAAAGAGGGAAGGGGTTGGGGGGTGAGAAGGAGACGGGGAAGGATCCTTAAATATATTAAAAGATCATTAGAATATGAAAAATGTAAATTAAAACTACATTGACGCCATTCTGCAACTCCAAGATAGGAAAATTTCAAAAGCGCCATAAAACATTCTGTTGACAAGGGTATGGGAAGACAGGCACTCAGTTACCACTGGCAGGAATGCAAAATGGTACAACCCCACAAAAGGGATTTGACAGTATCTGACACAACTACATATGCATTTAACCTTGACCCACTAATCCTATTTACATTTATTCACTCTGAAGCTCCAGCTCCAAAAAATAGGAAACAAGAGGTGCACAAGGTTATTCATTGCCGCATTATTTATAATAACAGATTATTGGAGACAATCTGTGTATGTACATGCAGAACAGATTGGCAGAATGTCATTGTATGTCTATACCTTGGCATAACACGCAGCTGTAAAACCGAAAAATATCGTTATACGTTGATGTGGATGTGAAGTGATTCCCAGGATATTTTTATGTAAAAGACTGGGATAGTGTGCTATATTTTTGTAAGAAGGAAAGTGTAATAAGAATACATGCCCATTTTTGTAAAAGAAACATAAGAAGGATAACTCGGTGAAATTGGTTACCTGCAGGGAGGGATTCAAAGCAAGGAGTAAGTGCTGAGGGAAGGACAGAAACTTCTCCAAATGTACTGTTCGTATGGTTTGGATTTTTGACCCATGTAAACATTTTACTACACACAAAATAACATTAAATCATGGAACACGGAGGAACGACCCTGAAGTTGAATGTAAACAGAAACAAATGAACCTACGTGTATCTTAAACTGATAAGATAACTAACTATACAGAAGGGAAAAAATTCAACCCAATTAACTTTTGGGCATGGTATTTGGGCTGTACATTCTCAGTGAGACATTCTCTAAAAATAAGAGCGGCAAAGAAATTTTGAACTTTATCCAACAGTATTGTTTTGATGGTGGTATGGGCATGGCTATTCCAAAACTATTTTGTACGTATTATGACAATGAGCAAATGAGTAAATATATTGATGTTCCTGAGAACCAGGGCGGTTGAAAACCTGTTGGAGAGAATCACCGTGCAAGAATGAGAGACACATAAGGAAGGGGAAAAGGAGAGGAAGAATCCTCCTGTAGTAGTAGATTGGAATTAGAGGTGTGAATATCTGATTTTTTTTTAATGTTTATTTTTGAGACAGAGGGAGTGAGCAGGGGCAGGGGAGGGGCAGAGAGAGAGGGAGAGACACAGAACTCGAAGTGGGCTTCAGGCTCTGTGTTGTCAGCACAGAGCCCGACGTGGGGCTTGAACTCACGAACTGTGAGATCATGACCTGAGCTGGAAGTCGGACATTTAACCGACTGAGCCACCCAGGCACCCCTGAATACCTGGTTTTTTTAAGCATTCATTTTTCCTCAAATTTATTGCAATATAACTGAGGTACACTAGCCGCATATACTTAAAGTATGCAATTTGTTCAGTTTTGGCAAGTGTACATTCAAACAAAACCATCACCACCAAAAAGATAACATTTCCATTATTCCTGAAAGTTTCTTTGTACTCTCCAACATCCATCTTTCCTGTACCTCTATCTCCATGAAACCACTGATCTTTTTTCTGTCATTATACAATAGAGTACATTTTCTGAAATTTTGTAGAAATGGGAGGATAGGATATGTATTTTTCTTTGATTCTTTCATTAAACATGATTTGAGGGACGCCTGGGTGGCTCAGTCGGTTAAGCAACTGACTTCGGTTTGGGTCGTGATCTCACGGCCCGTGAGTTCGAGCCCCGAGTCGGGCTCTGTGCGGATGGCTCAGAGCCCGGAGCCTGCTTCGGATTCTGTGTCTTCCTCCCTCTCTGCCCCTCCCCTGCTCGCACTCTGTCGCTCTCTCAAAAATAATAAACATTAAAAAAATTTTTTTAATTTGATTTGAGATTCATTCATGTTGTGTATCAAAGCTCATTCCTGTTTATAGTTTTCATTCCTAAGATTGAAATGGCTCTGTTATTATGTTCATATAAGCTTATAATTATTATATCTTCCTAATGAATTGTCTTTTTTGTCATTATGAAATGTCCATCTTTATTTCTAGGGATACTCTTTATCTTGAAGCCTATTTTATCTGGTCTTAACATGGCCATTCTACCCTTCTTATGCTTACTATTTGCATGGTATCTATTTACTTTATACCCACCTGTATCTTCGTAGGTACAATGTGTCACCTGAAGGCAGTGTATCGTAGGGACTTGCCTTTGTATCCATTTCTGCCTTTTAATTGAAGGGTTTAGACCATTAGCAATTAATGTAATTATTAATATTGCTGGTTTTTACTTCTACCATTTTACCATCTGTTTTCTGTTTTCCCCTTTATTTTTGTAACTTTATCCTCCTTTTCTAGTTTTCCTTGGGATTATTTAAATAATTTTTAGCATTCCATTTTAGTTTGTTTATCAGTTTACTTACCTATTTATGTATGTATTATTTTTTTTTAATTTTTTATTATGTCTATTTATTTTGAGAGAGAAAGAGAGACAGAGTGCGAGTGGGGGAGGTGCAGAGAGAGAGAGGGAGACACAGAATCCGAAGCAGGCTCCGGGCTCTGAGCTGTCAGCACAGATGCGGGGCTCGAACCCGTGAGTGCAAGATCATGACCTGAGTCGAAGTCAGATGCTCAACTGACTGAGCCCCCCAGGGGCCCCTGTATGTATTATTTTTTTACAGAGAGAGAGAGAGAGAGAGAGAGAGAGAGAGAATGTGAGAGAGTGCAATTGAGGGAGAGGAAAAGGCAGAGGGAGGGAGAGAATCTCAAGCAGCTCCCACGTCCAGTGTAGAGCCTGATGTGGGGCTTGATCTCACCACCGTGATGAGATCATGACATGAGCCGAAATCAATAGTCAAGAGTTGGATGCTTAACCAACTGAGCCACCCAGGCTTCTCTAGCATTTTATTTTAATTTGCCATTGGCATGTTGGCTACATCTCTTTGTATTATTTTGTACTTTTTTCTCTAGAGATTACAAATATATATACTTGCATATTTGAGTAAAATGTAGAAGTTTTGCAATCATAGACACTCCCTTATTATTCCCCTCAACTGATCTTTATGTTATCATTGTCATTTGTATCATATCATCATGTAATCTTTGCTTTTGGTGATGACATGTGTTTTAAAAAACTTAAAAGGAAAAAAAAATGGTCTCTTATACTTACCCAGTTATTTGTTTCTGTTCCTTTCTGGTTTTCTTCCTTCATTCCTCAAGACCCAGCTGTCTTTTGTTATCATTCTCCTTCAACATGATGAATTTCCTTTAACAATTCTTACGATACAGGTATTCTTGTGACAAACTGTCTTAGTTTTCCTTCATGTGAAAATAGCTTCATTTTGACTTCATACCTGGAGGATATTTTTGCTGGCTATAGAATTCTGGGTTGATGGTGCTTTTCTTTCAGCACTTTAAAAATGATGTTCCACTGTCTTCTGACCTTCGGGGTTCCAATGAAAAATCTCCTGGCATTAGAATTCTTGTTCCTTTGTATGTAAAGTGTAGTTTTTCCTCTAGCTGCTTTCAAAGGCTTTTCTTCACCTTAATTTTCACCAATTCGATTATGATGGGTCTACGTGTGGTTTTCTTTAATTTTATCCTGCTTGGGGTTCATTAAGCTTCTTGGGTCTTGAATCTGTCAACGTGAAATACAATAAAAATTCAGTAAGATATTAATGGGAGCCTGAAGCAGATACAGTGAGGGGCCAGAAGAGAAGCAGTCGGTTCTACCAAGTTGATGAAGGGAAAGAGATACCCGGGAATGGATGTGAGCAGGCATGCAGAGTGTGGGAGAGGCGGTCTAGACATAGGGACAGTGTGAGCAACACCGTGCCGTGTGACCATGCAGACCTCAGCTCCTCATTCTCCAGGACTCTTCAACTTCACATTACCTTTTTATTTTTTTATTTTTATTTTTTTTTCAACGTTTATTTATTTTTGGGACAGAGAGAGACAGAGCACGAACGGGGGAGGGGCAGAGAGAGAGGGAGACACAGAATCGGAAACAGGCTCCGGGCTCCGAGCCATCAGCCCAGAGCCCGACGCGGGGCTCGAACTCACGGACCGCGAGATCGTGACCTGGCTGAAGTCGGACGCTTAACTGACTGTGCCACCCAGGCGCCCCCACATTACCTTTTTAAAATGTTCTTTCTTTCTTTCTTTCTTTTTTTTTAAATAACCATCTGGCTTTGTTTTGTGAAACTCTTCTTTTTTAATGTGTATTTATTTTTGAGAGAGAGAGAGGCAGAGCGTGAGCAGGGAAAGGTCAGAAAGAGAGAGAGACACAGAATCTGAAGCAGGTGCCAGGCTCTGAGCTGTCGGCATGGAGCCCGACGCGGGGCTCGAACCCATGAACCCTGATATCATGACCTGAGCTGAGGCCAGAGGTTTAACCACCTGAGCCACCCAAGTGCCCCTGTTTTGTGAAATTCTTAACGAAGTCTCCAGGAGGGACATGGTTTCTCACTCTGTCCTGCCTTTCAAGGGTACAAATAGCATTTCTCGGTATCTTCTGAGGAGGTCTAACAAGGGGCTTCACAAATGAAAACAAGCAAACAAAACAAAACAAAAACAAAAAAACGGAAACACCGCTGTGCTTTGGACAGCATGTGGGGACTAATTCTGGTTTGTCACTTTATGAAAATACAGTGGCAGAACAAAGAAACTCAGTTTTTCCTATTAAAAAAGCTGCCTTTTTAGATAGTAACAAGTTAATTGGTTGAAGCAGTTTGACTCTTAGAAACAGAATAAGTAAAAAAAAAATCATTTTCTCACCCAAACTTATACCAATTAAAACTAACCCTCCAAACCTTAGAAGTTTATCCAGCATTAATTACTATATTTAAGGGGCTAAAATTAAGTGC
Organism: Lynx canadensis; assembly: GCF_007474595.2. Classification (NCBI taxonomy): domain Eukaryota; kingdom Metazoa; phylum Chordata; class Mammalia; order Carnivora; family Felidae; genus Lynx; species Lynx canadensis. Next base: position 34,687,405 of record NC_044319.2, read on the forward strand.
TTTGTTGGTTTCTCCAGATAATTTACATATCATTACTTTACAATTCATGTTGCAATGATTTTTATTAAAATTAGTAAGTGAAAATGGAATAATATTACCTCTAAGCTTTCAGGATCTTAGGGTCAGAGGCATTTAGTTTTTTCTTCTTTAAAATTGTAATTGTCAATTTAAAAAATATATATATGTAGAATTTAATGATTTATTTTAAAAAGGAAAGCATGAAACAAAAATGAGTTAGTATTTACAATTTCACTGGGCTTGCATCAAACCCACAATTAAGGCTTTATAATACAGAGGGCAAGAAGAAAAAAACAGAGAGAACCAGAGAAAAATCAGAGTAGAGAAGAGAAGGGCAATTTAAAAAAAAAAAAAAAAAGGAAAACAGAGGAAATGACATTAACTTGGTTGACCCAGCATCTTCAAATGTATGCAACTATGGAGCTCAGAGAACAGCCGAGCAGCCACTGGTGCTCCCGGGGACACAGTTTGGGAGACTCTGGCTACAGGCATCCTCGAACCGCCCCCAGGAGCAGCATGTGTCATTTGTGCAAAGAGCTTGGAGTTCAAAGACAAAGACTGGAGCACTTGCTGGGAGCACAAATCGCCAACAGAGGGAAGCGGCCCTGGGTGACGACAGTTCGGTCCACGGCACTGTCTCGCCCACTCTAGACAAATGCACCCACTTGCCGTGCTCCTTCCATCCCCACGTCGAGACATCACAGGCACAGGGGCAGAGCGGCCTGCCCCAAATTCCTCAGATGAGGTTGGAGGGGTGAGGATGGGGGTGTTTGTCGTCCATGTCACCGTATGTCTCTAAGTGGGGAGGGGGATGGTTGTTTCTGGAGCAGAGTCTCCTCAGAAACCCTCTCGCCACCCACATCCCTCTGCAGAGAGGATTTGGCCGGTGTGACATTTCCTGACAGCTCTGACAGGCCGCAAGGAGACAATTAATGCCTCACAGCTGCCTCTACTAGGGAAGGTGCCGGAAGAGGAGGAAGGCGGGGAGGGAGGGAAGTGTGTAAATTTGCAAAAAGTTTTGAAATCATAGTAGAGAATAGCGAGGGAACTGAATCAAAATCTCCTTGAACAGATGCCTCTTGGAATCCCCTCAAGGGCCGGAGAGTGGACACCTGAGGCAAACTTATGGCATCACCACAGAGAGAGGCTAGTAGAGCCTCTGTCGGAGCTTCTAGAAAGAAAAAGAAAGCTGATGGCAGAGCCTGTCTTCCTGGCCTGGATTCCTGGGCTGTTGGACCTTGAACCCTGCCTGCCCCATGCACGGGGATAGAAGGAGTCTAAGGTTGCAGGTGCCCAGCTGTCAGGGCCGGGGAGAGGGAGGGCCGCCCCTGGGAAAGTGGTTTCTGATAAAAAGTCAGACAGAGAGAGAGATGAACGGGACTCCTTCCTTCCCAGACACCCCCACGTCTGCCCGGGCAGACAGTTGGGCCTTTCCTCTGGGCTTTATAGATTAATGCGTCCTTCTTATCAATTATGGAGACAAGAAAGTGTAATTTTCTCCCCATGTTTATACTGTTCAGGATTAATCTGCCTGTAAATGGATAATCTGTCAGCTTTCCGAGACACTGAAGTGGGTAGGGGGTGGGGCAGGAAATGGGGAAGAGATTTACCAGTGGGTAATGCCATCTGCTTTATTAGGTTGTTTTATAAACCTGACATTCAATTTGTTCTGGAGGACTTGGTGACAGATTATTCTGTAAATTCCCAAATAATTACGATAACCGGAGAAAGAGAAAAAAGGGGGAGAGGAAGGTGGGTTTGGAGGGGTGGGGGTTGCCAGCACATCTGTGAGTGATGGTTCCAGGGGACAACAACATCTGTCCCCAGCCCCCTCTAGGGTGGGGGGAGGTTGACAAAAAGGGCCTGGACACCCTTCAACCCCTGGTCTCATCCATTATCTCCCTTCCCCCATCTTCCAACATTCAGAGTCTCTGCTCTCCCCAACAAGATGGCGAATTCAAGTGAGCCGGGATGGCGTTATCAGGGTGTACATCATATACTTTCTCCTGTCACCTGAGTCTGAATCCCGGGGTCTCCTTACTAGCTAAGTGAGCTTGGGCAAATGACTTCAACTCTCTGCGCCTCAGTGTTTTTTTTGCTTGTAAAATGGAGACACCACTGGCACTTACCTCCCATGGCTGCTACTAGGATCAGGTCAGTTCCTGCATGGAAGGCACTTAGACCAGTGCTTGGGGCAGACTGAGCACTGTATAAACTACTGTCTATTGCATTTTTATCCCACAGACCCGAGCCTGCTGCTGACCATATAGTATGCTCTGGATAGATACCGGATGGTTGAGTCTGAAAAATCAGAATGGGAGAATCAGAATCTCAGTGCCGATAAGCCCCTTAACAACCTGAGCCTTCACCAGCCCACCCCACCCCCCACCCCGCCATCCCCTGCCTGAACACTGCCAGGGACAAGGAGCTTTCGACCTGCCATGCGGGTGGCTAGTCCCATCTCAGTTCAGTGAGTCCTCAAATAAAGACCAAACCTGCCTTCCCCTAGCAGAGCCCTCCCAAAGGGTTAACCCTGCTGGGTTTGCAACGGGAGGCAGGGGAGAGCCCCTCTGGTAAAGCATAGGCTTGATTATGAGCTCTGAGAGCTCGTTTTTCAGCAGAATGCTATTCAATTACCCCGTGCACGCTTATCTTTTAAATTTCCAAATGCTGCCTTCCACGGCTCTGTAATCTTATTTGCCACTTGTGCTTGGGGTGGGAGAGGGCGGGGGGGGGAAAGAAGCCACACAGTGTGTGCCCATCCTTGTGTTCTGGGGTACGAGGGGGTGGTCACGGATCCCATGCAGGGCGAGAGAGGTGGCAGGACTGGAATCCTTATTGCCTGCTCTCTCTGGTCACCTCTGTCCCTTTGTCTTTCCAAGCATAGATGTGTTGCCACAGTTGGTTACCCAGATAGAGAGGTTCAGGGACTGGAGCCACTCTCTGCCGCTTGCTGGCTTTACACTGGCATTTACTCAGACCCATCTTCTATTAAGGGAGCGCTACAGGAACTTACAACTATGATCGGAGGACATAAATGTGATGCTCACTTCCTTCAGTGAGTGTCCTGCCTTGCCACCAGGACCTTACGAGTAGCCACCCTTCACCACCTGCCGTCCTCCCAGAGTCTCTGGCTGAGCTGACCAGTGAAGGCAATCTGTAGAAACTGGAGGAGGTGCCTGCGTTTTCAAATGTGCAGACACCAAAGCAAGGCTGCAAGCATCACGAAGGATCGGGGAAGCATGACACCATCAAAGGAACAAAGTAAAGCCGTAGTAATTGACCCTAAAGAAATGGAGATCTACGAGCTGCCTGACAAAGAATTCAAAATAACTGTCTTAAAAAGAAAGGAAAAGGCCAGCCACAGACTGGGAGAAAATATTCACAGTTTATACATCCGACACAAGACTCACCTCCGGAATATACGAAGAATGTTTGTAACTCAATAATAAGAAAACAAACAACTCAGTTTTAAAATTGGCAAAAGCCGGCGCTCCCAAAAGAAGGTAGAGAAATGTCCAACAAGCACGCTAAAAGGTGGCCAACACCTGTAGTTAAATTAAAACCACAATGAGATACCACTTTGTACTCAATAGCGCAACTCAGATATTAAGAGTAGACGATACCAAGAACTGGCAAGGCTGTGGAGGAACTAGAACTTTCATACGCTGCTGGCGGGAACGCAAAACTGTACAACCACTTTAGAAATGAGTTTCGCAGTTTCTTAAAAAGTTAGACACACACCGGCTCTTCAGTTATCACGTATTTACCAAAGAGAATTGAAAACACGTGTCCACACAAAGATTCGTATACAAATGTTTACAGCAATTTTATTTGCAATAGCCCACGACTGGAAACAACCTAACTGTCTATCAACAGGTGAATGGATAAACAAATTGTGGTACATCCATACAATAGAATACTACTTAGCAGTGAAGAAAAGAGTGAACTATGGGGGCCAATATTGCTACCCGCATCAATCTCAGAAGTGATAGGCTGAGTAAAAGGAACCAGATACACCAGAAAGGACATTTTATGTATGTCTATGCATATGAAGTTCGAGAACAAGCGACATTACTCTGCGGCGCCGGAAATGGGGTCCAGGATTTCCAGGGGTGGAGATGGGAGCCTGACGAGGAAGGGGAACAAGGGAACTTTCCGCCGTGATGGAAAGGGTCATTGCTTAATGGCAGCAGTGGTTCCGTGACTGGATTTATTTGTCACTGCAAATCAAACTGCACACATCACATGTGCGCGTATACACGGTACGGTATATTCCTCGATGAATAAACTATTTCTCGATCAGAACAAGCGAGGGGAGGAGCAGGAAAGCCCTGAGCCCACGCTGCCCCCATCCTGCTGTTCCATCATCAAACAGCACGCTGCAGGTCTAACCAAGGACAGGGAGCCTTTACGTCAGAGTTGTTGTAAAGATTCAGAGTGGCCTCAAGCATTTAGAACAGAGCCTGGGGACAGCGCACAGTAAACGGTGGCTGCTGATGTGACAGCTGATGGTGGGCTGAAGCCACCAGGAGAGCAGGAGAGCGAGCTCAGCAGGCAGGAGGCCCGGGCTGCGGGAGGGAGCAGAAGAGCCGGCGAAGGCCAACGTCTCTCAGGCAGGATCCTTCCTTGCCTCTTCCAGCTTCTGGGAGCCCCAGGCGTTCGTTGGCTTATGACTGATGGTGTCCCTCCAATCTCTGCCTCCATTCCCCGCACGGCCGTCTTCCCTCTGTGCCTCTGTCTGTGCCCATATTTCCCTCTTCATATAAGCACAGCAACCACATCGGATCCTCCCCCCCTCCCCCAACTCCAGTCTAACCTCATCTCAGCCTGTTTACACGGCACAGAACAGACCCTCCTTCCAAATAGGGTCCCATTCACCGGCACCAGCGGTTGGGACTTGAGCATATCTTTGCGGGGGACACAGTCCAACCCATAACACCGGGGCTCTGCCCTACACACTGTATCTGTGAGGATGGTTGGCGTACACGTGTGTGCAGGCGTGCCTTCACACGTCCGTGCAGTGCCCGTATGGAGCTGTACGCGTGCTGTGCACACCCGTATGCTCTTTCCGGGTGGCCCCAGGCACTGGGTTCTGTGCGGGAGTCTCAGGTTTATATCAAACATGGGAGTTTCCGTCTTTAATAATGGGCTGGGTTTCTCCCCAGCCCGTTCTGAGATTCCTCACCTGCCTCCGGGCCCCTGCGCTCACCCGCAACACGATGGGTTTTCAACGGCTTCTCACTAATAAAACGGTTATTTCCTGACTGACACATTCCTTCCTCTAATTATACACTTACGTCCGCCCCTGGCTCATTCAGGAGAAGAGACAAAAGGCCCGGGACCCAGGCCGACTCAGGGCACACACGCTCACACGCACACGCTCACTCACACGCTTTCACAAGGAGCAGTCAAGGTGTGGTTCTCAGAGCGCGTGATGGACCCTGGGGGCCTTCTTGACCGAGATACCTACCTGCAAAACTCCCCAGAGCACTTCATGGCACCAGAGGCTTCTACCAGAGCTGCATATGTATTTAAAGACCCAAACATAGGGGCGCTTGGGTGGCTCAGTCGGTTAAGCGGCCGACTTGGCTCAGGTCATGATCTCACGGTCCGTGAGTTCGAGCCCCGTGTCGGGCTCTGTGCTGACAGCTCAGAGCCTGGAACCTGTTTCAGATTCTGTGTCTCCCTCTCTCTCTGCCCCTCCCCTGTTCATGCTCTGTCTCAAAAATAAATAAACGTTAAAAAAAAAATTAAAGACCCAAACATGAACATCATCATCTCAAAACCCGGTAAAAATTAGGTAAAGATCCCAATAATAATCCATCCCGAAAAATGTTACTGTAAGGCTGAGGCCAGTTTCTCTACCAGCAAGTGGGGGCAGGCGGGGTAAGGGGACAAACAATATCGTTCTCTGGCCTGCCGTCCTGCTGCTGCCTCTGGGGTTCACTGACTGAGTTTGAAGATGGTTCCGGGACCGTTACGGCAGTCACTCGGCATGGCCTAGAAGTCACTGGACAGGGCGCCCAAGCCACAGAGTCTCTCTGCCTCCTTTCAAAGAAATGCAGTTTAAGAAAGGGGGAAGACGGTTCAAGGCCACGTATCAACCTCCTCATTTTACGGAAAGAAAGACTGAGACCTACAAAGTAATTCAGCGTTGCCGAAGCACAGGGATCCAGTGTCTCCTACAGGATCTTTCCTGCACAGCGTTCTTTCCTCCTCACCTGCCCCACCCACTCCATCTCTCGGGCTTTGGGGGTGAGGGTGGTGGAGAAGGAGGATAGAGGAAAGACTCCCCTCCCCACCCAAGAGGGCCACAGGAGAGTGTCTTATAAGGCTCAGAAGTCCTCCTTCCACCTGCAGATTCCTCCATAGCCCAGTCCTCCCTTCCGGAAAGTCCATGGCACCCACCGCCTGCCCTAGCCGGCTCCGATGAGCTGTTTAACCCAGAGACACTATTGCTTCGGTGCTTTGATCCTGCAGGCACCTGCGGTTTTTTCTTCTATTTTTCACTGCAGGGTGGATGCTGGGTTTTCTTTCCTTGTTACAGGCTGTGGTCGGGCTGCCCACTGCCTCTCCAAGGCCACCGGATGAGGTCCATCAATAGGACAGTAGCAGCAACTGGATTTGGGATGCCTTTTGCAGAAGGGATTTGCACCAATTCAGAATCGGCGTTTTCTACAAGCCTCTTTTTTGGAAGAGATTGGAGAGGAAGACGATGTGCATGAAAATCACGGACGTACATATAGAGATGATGCTAAGAGGCACGTCTTACCCGCCCGGTTGAGCAGCAAGCTTTGAAGGCAGGTCCTCCTCTTATATGTCTGTGTCCCCCATAGCACCCAAACACACAGTGAGGCATCTGCTGGGGGATCTGGGACAGTCACTTCCCCTCTCTGGGTCTTAATTTGCCCCTCTGTGTGGCAGGGACTTAGACCTCCCATGAGGTCACCCAGTCTCGACGTTTCTTGAACATCAGTGTCACCACCCAGAGTCTACACCCTGAGCCTGTGCTCTGTCACTGGCATCTCCCTCCGCAGGAAATCCTTACAGACCCCTCCATCACAGAGTGCCCTGCTAACCACAGTAAACGCCGGTATGTGCAGCCAGGGCGGGGGAAAGGAAACACCCTCTAATGGAATGCCTGACTTCTGCAACAGTGGCCCAGCCTTTGAGGGTTCCTATCTCCATTCCCCGAGTTGCTCTCCTCCCACCAAAACTCCCCGCAGTGGATCACGTCCATCAGTGGGGACGGAGTCGAGAGCTGGGAGAGCCCATAAAGAGGAAAAGCCCTAAGGAAGCTCTTCCCTGGCAGACAGCCCGAGAAACACAGGTGGAAGTGAACAGAGGCAGAGGCGAGTGACGATTGTCAGGACAAATCTTTCTATCCCTGATGAGGGAAAACACATTCCAAAGTAACTGCCTGAGACAAGAACAGGGTGGGACGCAAGCTGACGAAGGACAACTCAGAATCAGGAATTAGGGGAGGACTCCGCACACGCGGCTAGTGAGGGTGAATTTCAAGGGAACTGTAAGCAGTGTGGCTCCCTGAGCAGACTGGGGCACGTAATTCTCCTTCCACTCTGGGGCTTCACCCTTCTCAGCTAAACCCTCCCCTGTTGGGGTTGCCCTTGAGACATCGTTGTGCCTCTGGCGACCCCTCTACCCTCACCCCCACCTTGCAGAAAGCTTGCCTCCCTGGAAGTGTGACTAGTCCATACATACTATGTCTTTGTGGGGTGGGCAGAGCGGGGGTGGGGGGGTGGGGGGAGGAGTGGTGTCCACCCCCACCCTTTAAAGGTCCAGGAGTGGAATTTGTGGGCTGGGCCCAGCTGGCTCTTTCTTCTAAGTCTCCACTCCCCTGCCATCCCCTCCCTCTACCCTGCGCAGCAGAGTTGTTTTGCCAGCAGCGCCTTGCTCAAGGTCAGGGAGCGGGCGGTGGTTCCCAGCATTGGCTATCACCTGACATTTACTTTACAGGCTGTTGACTCCCAAACAATACAGTACATGCCGATTTGCAGGGTACCTTCCGTCTAGTTTTCCAGTAAGCCATTCCCACCAAACAAACACGCAGGGTTCCCCTGGCCCTTGCGCGGACCTGGAAAAACACAGCGCCTGGCGCAGTTCCCAGAGCTGGGTTCGCGGGTCCGCGGCAGGCCAGCGCCGGCCACGCCATGGCGCCCAACTTCCACGAGAGGGCAGCCGCGGGCCGCAGAACCCCCGACCGCGCCCGTCTTCCCGGGCCGACTCTCCTGCGCCTGCGCAGACCGGCGGTGGCTGTGGCCCAGTGCCCGGCCCGCGCTTCCGGCCGCCGGGGCGGAGCGGGCTGCCGAGGGCCTCCAGCCGGAGCAGCGGTTCTGGGTCCCGGGAGGGAACAATTGGCGGATTTCATCCGTCGGGGCCGACCAGCCTTCCTCCGAGGCCCCCGAGACGCGATAAGAGGAGTGAGCTTCAGTCGTGGCCCAGGGGTTAGAATTTCCGCGCGGGCTGACCTCGGGGCTCGCAGGCCTCCCCCGCCGGCCTCCCGCTCTCCCACCAGCCCCAGGGCCCCTTCCGCGGCCCACCCTCTGCCAGTCTGGCTCTGTTTTTTGAGCAAGGTCGCCTTGGCCTCTCATTTCCGGAGGTCGCACCGGCCAGGGGTCCCCGGGAGCGGGCACGGGCCACAGGGAACGTCCAGTTAACAGGCAGCCCCAGTAAAGGGGCTGTGGGCTGCGGGCCCTCACTGCGCATAAAGACCTGCACGGTCAGAGCTGGAAACGACTTAAAGGATCGGCCAGGCAGCAGTGAAGAAACGAGAGAAGTACATGAGTCCAGGTCACGAAGTTTGCCAGGGAGGAATAAATCAGACCTTGTCTGTTACCTACGCAGGCCCCAGTAATAGTTTCCCTACCTCTTGGGAGAAAGTGGGAGCTCCTGAAGATGGTCTCCAGGCCCTTCAGCTCCATCTACCCCTTCTTATTCTCCAATACACCCTACCCCCCCCCCCCTTTCTACTTGGTTCTACCCCATCTTAGACTTTGCACATGCGGCTTCAGGACCCCAGCCTCCCCGGGGCCCCAGCCTCTGCTGGCTGACTCCTGCTCAACGTTTAGACTTTGGCTTACACACCATTTCCCCTGGAAAACTTCCCGTGCTTTCCCTGTGCTCCACACATGGAACCCTACACAGCACATGCTGGGGGTAGCCCCCACGCACCACCCTGTTTGTTCACTCCTGTAGTCCTCTTCTCCGCCCAGATTGTGAAAGGCCTACAGTAAGTCCACGTTCATATTATGTCCCCGGCATCTAGGCCAGTCTTGGGCCCAAGATCGGGACTCCATAAATATGTGATGAATGAATGGGCCAGAGCTAGCTTATCTAAGGCCCCAGCCTCTGGACCTGTGTACTTTTCACTACATTGCCCTTTGGCCCTTTCACTCTTGTAACTAAAATAACCAGATTTATGGTATAGACAGGCCTATGATATAGGGCACAGGAGGGGAAACCAAGTGTCCAAATGAAAGTCCCTTCTTGGCAGAATTATCACGTTCTTTGCTTCGGCGGCGAGGAGAAAAACTTCCAACGGCGTGTTGGAACATGATGTTCTCCCAATCTCTGTATTCCAAATGGTCAGTTCTAACTTACTATTCTGGTTATTCTACTTAGAGAAATGACGTCGCCAAACAGAGATTTCAAACCGCGTTCCTACAGTTTGGCAGAAGTGTTCCGGGGGCCCAATGTGCCCACTTCAATCCGAGCAGCACCATTTTTATTTAGGTCTTTCTTGTGTGGGGGGGGGGAAGAGCCAAGATTCCTCTTAATGCTTCATGAAAGTTTTGTGTCTACAGCAGCAAAGGATTGTGATGTAGAGCAGCTCAAGAGCTGTGAACAATCATTAACAGCTAATCATTTCAAAGGGCTATAGCCTATGTTCTCAGTAAAGTACGTATCACAACTAGCCAACGTGCCAACCTGCCAACCTATTGACCCACCGAGCCCCATTCCTTTCCTTTTATATGGAGTCTGTTCCCTGCTACCCAATGGGGAGTCTGATGTTTAATGGATATAGCAAGGAACTGGGAGGTATTTTTTCAGATTTTGTTGGATTTACACAAAGAGTCGCTATGTTACTTCTTTTGTGTCCTTTATTTTTATTTTTTAAGCTTATCTGTTTATTTTGAGAGAGAGGGAGTGGGAGAGGGGCAGGGAGAGAGAGAACCCCAAGTAGGCTCTGTGCTCACAGAGCCCCAACTTGGGGCTCGAACTGACAAACTGTGAGATCATGACCTGAGCCAAAATCAAGCATCACGAGCACCTGGATGGCTCAGTCGGTGGCATCTGACTTCCACTCAGGTCATGATATCACGGTTCGTGGGTTTGAGCCCCATGGCAGACTCTGTGCTGACAGCTCAGAAGCCTGGAGCCTGCTTCAGATTTGTGTCTCCCTCCTTCTCTGCCCCTCCCCCACTTGCACTCTCTCTCACTCTCTCTCTCTCTCAAAAATAAATAAACATTAAAAAAAAAAAAAGAGCCAGATGCTTAACTGGCTGAGACACCCAGGCACCCCTCTTAACTTATTTATTTATTTATTTATTTATTTATTTATTTATTTATATTACTGGGGCATTTATTTTTTGTTCTTTTTTTTTTTTTCAACGTTTATTTATTTTTGGGACAGAGAGAGACAGAGCATGAACAGGGGAGGGGCAGAGAGAGAGGGAGACACAGAATCGGAAGTAGGCTCCAGGCTCTGAGCCATCAGCCCAGAGCCTGACGCGGGGCTCGAACTCACGGACCGCGAGATCGTGACCTGGCTGAAGTCGGACGCTTAACCGACTGCGCCACCCAGGCGCCCCTATTTTTTGTTCTTATATATATACTTTTCTTTGATGGCCAAGAGAAGTAAGAATTAGTGAAATTCGGCTTCCAAAGATTTTGCTATCCATACATGAATAATTTTCTTTTTCTCTTTTTTGCCTTATTTTATTTACTTTGATTTAATTATTTTAGAGAGGGGGATAAGGAGAGAAAGAGAATCTTGGGCAGGCTCCAACTCTTGATTTTGGCTCAGATCATGATCCCAGGGTCCTGAGATCGAGCCCTGAGTTGGGCTCTGTGCTGAGTGTGGCTCTTGCTTGGGATTCTCTCTCTCTCTTTCCCTCTCTTTCTCTCTAAAGAAAAAAGTCAGATGCTCAACCAACTGAGTCACCCAAGTGCTCTGCTATGTTACTTACTTGAAGAAAAAGGGACAGTTGGGTATTTCATATTTCTCTTAAAAAGAAAAAAAACTTTTTTGATTAAAGCTCTAGATTTTTTTTTTTTTCTTAAGTGCCCCTTCCACCCCCAAAGATGTCCAGGTCCTAGTCCCTGGAACCTGTGAATGTTACCTTACACGGCAAGAGAAATTTTACAGATGTGATTATGTTAAAGATCTTCAGGAGATTATCCTGGATTATCCACATGGGCCTATTGTAATCAAAAGAAGGTTTTATAAGCGGGAGGTAAGAGAGTCAGAGTCGGAGCTGTGTCCGTGGAAACAGAGGTTGGAGTGACTCAGTGCGAGAAAGACTTAGCTGAATACTGATGGCTTTGAGGCTGGAGGAAGGGTCCGGAAACCGAGGACTGCAGGTGTCCTCCAAGAGGTAGAAAAAGGCAAGGAAACAGATTCTCCCCTGGAGCTTCCAGAAGGAACACAATCCTGCCGATTCCTTGATTCTAGGCCAGGGAGTCACATTTGGAATTCTGACCTCCAGAAGCGTAAGATAGTAAATTGGTGTTATTTCAAGCTGCCACACAGTTGCGGTAATGTGTTAACAGCAGCAATAGGAAACTAATGCACGACCCCTCCCGGGAAAAAAGAAAATCCTGCTGTAGACCCACATTCAAAGAAGGGGATGAACTGGGGAGAGGAGACAACTGGGCAAGAGCTGTTAAGAAGACAAGGGGCTCCTGCAACACGGGTAAGAATGTCAGAGGCTACCCACATGGGTGATGTATACGTAGGTTCTTTCTTATTCCAACACGGGTATGAGCTGGCGCCACGGAGATATACGGCGCAGTACTTGCCTGCGGCTGCATCTTCTATTTTAACTATTTGTGTAGCCCTTTTTATTTCCCCTGCCAGCCTGCGCTTTTCCGTGATGGCATTCCTCATTAGGTCCTGGTCCTTTCCTCTGCCTTGTTTGAATAACCCCGCCTTGCATTTATGAGGCATCTCCCACTTCCCCAAGCTTTTCTGCAGCCATTCCCCATTTTGAGCCCTACCACAACTCTCGTGGGGTCGGGCAAGGCCAAGAGTAGTGTTACCAATATATTTCACTGTCTCACGCAAGTTCTCCAACACCCAGGCCCTTCTGTCCCCGGTAGCCCACCCATTTTCTCTGTAAGGTGAACTCTAGGCCAGGAGTGAGAATGTTGAGGTGCTGTGGGCCTGGAGGGGTCCTGAGACTGTGAGCTCAGGGCCACCCAGAGTTACTGTGTGCAACTCCTTGGGCTTCTAACCTCTGAACCTGGAAGAAAAATGCTTTTGCCCAGCTTGGGGGCAGGGGGCGGCGGGGAACTGCACCACGGTGAAACCTTTTTCACTGTTCTTCTCAAGGACGTGGAGTAATTGGACGGGAAGAAAAGAGGTCAAAAGAGGCGGGGGAGGGCAGGTAGGCCAGGCTGACCGTCAGGGGTCCCCAGTCTGAGCCCCCTCCTCATCCCCAACTGTCCTACAGAGGCTCTACTGTGAAGGCAGGCAGGAGGGATGGGCATGCTTCTGGTCCGGGTTTCAGGGCCTGGCGGAAGGGAGCGTCAGAAGAGAGCGGTACCCATAATTCTTTGGATTCCATCCACAACCTCCCAGAGACAGCGGTGTCTCTGGTTAGAGACGGTTTCGGGCCATAGGTCCCCATGTATCAGGGGTCTAAGCTTGCCCTGGAGCTTGCAAGTCACTTTGCCTGGATCGCACTTCCTCTGCAGAATGTGGGTAACACCTATCTTGCAAATCGCTGGGAGGATAAAAATAATACATGGAAAATAGGAAGCACTCAAATGACAGCTCTATTATTTACAGCCAAACAAACCGAGAGGGGAAGTGGATTTCTCAAAGTTGGGCAGCTGATAAACGGAATCAAGACCCCATCCTCAACCCAAGTCTTCAGTTTCTCATCCAAAGGCCCTCCACTTCCCACAACCATCTGTGGCCCGGCGTGGGACAACCCCCCCCCCCCCCCCCCCCCAAGACAAATCTTCCCAGCTCGGCTCACACAGAGAGAGCAGCAGGGGCTGCTTCTGCGCGCGGCCCCCACCCAGAACCCGCTGGAAGCTGAGCGCCGCACAGCTGCACACAACTGGCAACCCTCCCGGCTGGATCCCCGAAGGGCGGCGCCGCGACCCGAAACCTCTGCGCGGGGAGACGTCAGGGCGGCCGCGTGCGTCTCCTCCCTCCGGCCGCTGTCCCGACCGCCGCCCCGGAGCACAGGGGCACTGAGCCCGCGGTCAGGGCGGACCCCGGAGCGGCGCCAGGCACAGCCTGGCTGGCGAAGCTCTCCGCGCGCCTCCGCTCCCGGGTGCGAGCGCTTCGGGCCGGGGCAGCCTGGGGCAGCGGGGAGTAACCGGGAGCGCACGGAGCCAGGGCGCACGCACATCTGCAAACCCTTCCGCAAAGCTCTCCCTCTGCAAGCGTGTCGGGTCCGCGCGAAGGCCGGGCGGGAGGAACCCGGGGCGGCCGGGGGAGGCCTCGCGAAGTCGACCCGGGGCGGCCGGGAGGCGACGGGAGAGGGGCCTGGCCCGCCGCCTGCAGGGTTCAGACGGGGCCAAGGAAGCCAAAAGCCGGCCGGCTCGCGCCAGCGCCGGGAGCCAAGGCTGACGCGGGGTGCTGAATAATGTTTGGCCGGCGGGCGCAGCCCCCGGGCTCGGCGGGGACGCGCGCAAGGGGCGGGCGGCCTCCCTCGGCGCCTCTGCCCCGAGCCCGCGCAGCCCGCTCCGCTGCGGGAGCACTCCCGTCCCGGGCCCTGCCACCGCCGCGTCGGCCCCGAGGGCGGGCAGCAGGCGATTCCAACCCCACTCGGCCCCTCGGGACTCCCTGTTCTGGCGCGTGCCTGGGATCCCTGAGCAGATCGTGGGAGGACAGGAAATGCGGTCCCACTCCCCACGAAAGCAGTCCACCCGCCCCGCGCATGTTCCCAGGCGGGACAGCCCTGGGGGCCCAGCGCTGAGATGGCTTGCGCGCAGAACTTCCTGAAAGTGAGCACCTGCTTTGGGAAGATGACAAGAACGGGGAACCCTGAAGCTCAGCTGTGCTGAGCCCCTGAAACTCACCTGTCGTGAGCCACAAAGGGGCCTTACACAGCCCTGTTATCCCCTTACTGTCATTAACAAGACTGTAAACATAAACAGGTTTGTATTTTACCTGGGCGCTTTCAACCCATCTTTCCTCTTTATCCTTACAGCAACCCTGTGACGCAGACAGAGCTGGTACCTATTCACTTTACAGGTGAGAAGTCGTAGGAGTGAGAAAGACCTGAGTTTCTGTGCCCATTCGCCTAGCCAAGCTCTGTCAACCAAAGGCTGACCACCTTCTCCCTCTCTCTCTCTCTCTGCCTCTCTCTCCTTCCCTCAGCGGGAAGCCACGTTTCCACCCCCTGCAACATTCTTGAAGACGGTGGCCTCTATTTCTCTGAGGATTAGGCCTTCTCGTCTTCTGCTGCCTGGAGAGGTGGTGATAGCAAGTGATGAGGAAGCAGGTTCTCCTTACAGCAGGACACATTCTGTGAGTGGCCTTCGTAGATGCCTTCCTTCCAGCCGCAAGGAGGATCAGCACTCCTTGCCCTGGGCAAGTAGTTCTCAAAGTCTAGTCCTCAGACTGGCAGCGGGAGCGCCACCCAGGAACTTGTAAGAAGTCCATTCGCAACCTCTGCTCCACCCCAGACCTCCTGAATCGGACACTCTGGTGGCGGAGCCCAGCAATTTTGTTTTAAGGAACCATCCAGTGGATTCTGTGATACATGCTGAAGTTCTGGGAACCACCGTTCTAGAAAAACCTCTGCAGAAGCAGACTCTGAATCCAAGAGCCTGACTGCCGCACTGCTGAGGAGGTCCGAGAAGGCAAGAAATGAACTGGTCCGGCGACCAGCAGCAGTGTGATGGGTCCATTCCTCAGATTCTCTGTTAACTCTGTGTGTGTGTGTGTGTGTGTGTGTGCGCGCGCGCGCGCGTGCGTGCGTCGCATGTGCATATGTGGGTAAACCTTTGGGGCCACATAAGAGATTGGAAAGAAATGGGGTCTTTCAGGGCGCCACACAATACTGCGTTCACACACCCACTCGACTCACACGCCGAGTGGTCCTGCTGTGGACCAGTCCCTCAACTTGCTAAGGATGGATCTGGATGTTCACTGATTCTTTGAGTTGGAAGAAACAGGTGCAACCAGGTCATGTCACGCCGTGGAACAGCATTGCTAGGTACGAGGAAACACGTGAAGCGGACACTGCTGTTTCGTTCTCCCTGGCTGACAGAAAGCTGACCCTGACTCAGTTGAAGGGTAGAGCCAGGCTGTGCTTCCGGGAGGGGTGGGGGTGGGCGGAAGAGGGGGGGCAGGCTGCACTCCTCCCAGCTGGCCCCAGTGCTTAATGTAGGGACGGGTACCAGCTATGATTCCAACCAGTGACGGAGCAGGGAAGCTTGCTGGGGAGCGGTTGGAAAATTTCCCTCCCTGTCTGACAGGGTCACAAGAAACATGCATTTCCTTTTTTATCTCTAGATGCCACTGCCCGGAATCACTACGGTCTTTCTGAAAAGACAGTGACACATTGGACTAGAGGCGCAGGCAGCATATTGAGGGTGGCAGAGAAGAGAGTTAGGAAACACTTGGTATCTTCAGGATGTTGTTCAGCCACCAGGTTCATGGATTTGGAGAGGTGGGGGAGGGGCGCGCAATGGGATTTTCCTGTTAAATGAGATGGATTATCTTTCTTTTAATTTTTTTTTTCAACGTTTATTTATTTTTGGGACAGAGAGAGACAGAGCATGAACGGGGGAGGGGCAGAGAGAGAGGGAGACACAGAATCCGAAACAGGCTCCAGGCCCTGAGCCATCAGCCCAGAGCCCGACGCGGGGCTCGAACTCACGGAGCGCGAGATCGTGACCTGGCTGAAGTCGGACGCTTAACCGACTGTGCCACCCAGGCGCCCCTGGATTATCTTTCTTATCTAGACCGCTTCAAGTGCGGTTTTCTTTTGCAGCCCAAACCTTCCGAATACAACGAGTGAGACCAGAATCTCCCTGCGATACACAAGCAGAAATGCAAGTCCCGTGCGGCATCAGAGGGGTTATCAGGAGGACGTTCAGAGGCTCTGACAACGCTAGGCCTTAGATCGGCTGGCGTCCCGCATCTGTCTGTCTCAACAGTTTCCGGCTCTGTTGCTCTCGCTGTCGGTCCCTTTTTGTGTCTGTCGTTTCCACTTTCTGCCGACTGGCCCTTACTCTCTCCGGTTTCCTGGTCAGATTTTCAACAATGAGAACCGGACTCGCCTCGTTGAGCAGCACAGCTTCTGATGGGGAAGGACTTTTCATGTGGGGCCTCCTCCTGGGTCGCTGGTCAGTCTGTGCATTGGCTGTCGTTGAATCAGGGTCCTGCTCCTGGTAAGGAGAGTGGATATGGAACGTGGCCAGCCCCACTCAGCCCGAGGCAGAGGCCATGGGCTGGGAAGCCTCCCTGACAAGTAAACAAGGCCCTTGGCAGGTACTGAGACTGACTTGCCACCACGGCCTTCTCGGGAAACAATGAAATGGCAGCGCTGAGCCAACCAGGGTCAGAGCAAAGGAATCCACTCCAACCACAAGCCCCCTCCGTTGTTGATCTGTCATACACCCGACAGTCCGGGGGGGTCTGGCCAAAATGTGTGCCTGGGTGCCTCGATCTGCCTCCAGACGCACAGTCGAACTGCTCAGAGACTGTCCCCACCCCGGGTGGGTCCCCGCAGGAAGGAGGCGCCCTTGCTGCCTGCCCCGAATGCGCACACCACACATGATTTTTCCATATGGCACTTTATGGCAACCGTCTGCTGGGTTGCTTTGTGTGTGCCGCATCAAGAAAGCCTTTGCGGTGCCGCCTTGTGCTGGGATGTGCCCGCAGCCGCTGCGCTGACGGAACTGAGAGTCGAAGGGACAGCAAACGACCGCAGCAGAATGTTTCCTAAAGCCACGCTTTAAAAAAGCATAGGGGATACCGGCAACAAGGAGCCCAAGTGTGAGAGCACGACCTCGCTTCCGCTGTGTTTGTGGCATCCTGATCGGACGTGTGTTATTCTTTCCTTGAGAGCAAGCAATCACAGGAACGGAAGAGGCGCAAACTGAGGTGTTTCTGTCACTTGTTAGTTCTCTATCCTCAGGCGAGTTGTTTGAAATTTCTGAGCTTCATTGTCTTCATTGGTAAAATGCGCCTAATACTCCTTCCCTCGCAGACTTGCCGTATTCCTTCTACGCAGTGAGGCACCTGAGAAGATGTTGAACACCTAACGTCCTAATATGTTAAAGCTGCAATTCCGAAAGACCCCCTCCCGGGGGCAGGTGGGCTATCGGATGACTTTGAGAGAATCATAGTCTGAATCTCTAGACCGTGGTATTGACTGAGTCCTGCGATGTCAGAAACGAGCCGTGGCTGGAAAGTGCCAAGTGGATCGTGGGATCTTGGGACGAAGACAGCTTCGCTCATGTTCATCTGACTGGGAAATGTAGAGGAAGCCAAAGTAGCTTCCAGAGCTGAGCCCAGGTGTCATTCATCATTTTACGCTACATGGGAAGTGGGACAGGACCCGGGCCTGACACCAGCTAGGCCTCCGAGGAAAGAATCAGAAGCCACCAGTCAGTGAATGATGCCAGGGCAAACCACTCAGGGCATTAGGAGATGGGTCAGGAATAAGAATGGGATTTTTCGGGATTTGGGAGCCAAAGGATCTTCAGGGGAGTGATAAAGATGTTTAGGAATTCTCGGGCCTAGCATCGAGAAAGGTCAGCTAGACATCTGACAGCACTCAGAAGTCTGGGATGGCTGCCTGAGGCCACACTCGAAGAGGAAATCAGCAGTGAGTGTTGGAGAGATTTTAGGGATCCCTGAAGGCCACACGATAGGAGTATCAGACACTGGTGTTATTTAAGATGGTGGGGAGGAACAGGGCCAGTTTTTTCCAGAGGACAAGAGTCTAAGGTGTTTCACTCCACCCCGCCCCCACCCCACCCCTGCACATCCTGCAAAATCCTCAGAACCATGAAGAGCCTGGGTCTGACTCCCATCTGTAGGTTACATTAAAATGCTCAGTCGGCCTTAAAATAGGAAGAGTCATCCAGGTGGGTAGGACCTCATCCTAAGAGCCCCTTGGAGGCAGAGAATTTCCTCTAGCTGGTCGCAGAAGGGGAAGTCAGGGATCTCAAGCAGAAGGACTCAAGTCACTACTGATGGCTTGAAGAGGGAAGGGGCCACTTGTCAAGAAATTTGGTGGCTTCTAAGAAAAGCAGCTTTGCTGACTCCCAGAAACAAGAGAGGGATCTCAGTCCTACACCCACAAGGAGCTGAATTCTCCAACAGCAAGAATGAGAGTGGAAATGGATTCCTTCCCAGGGCCCCCAGATGAGGGCCCAGGCTGGTCAACACCTTCACCTTAGCCTTGGGATACTCTGAGCGGGGGACCCGGCCAGATCCAGACCCAGATCCAGAGATAATAAGTGGGTGTTGTTTTCAGCTGTTAAGTTTGTAACGATTTTTTGTGCAACCGTTGGACACAAATACAGGTCAATGAAGAAAACGTAGCTCAAACTTGAAGACTTAGAAATGTGTCCATCTTTGCCTCGTGTCTACTCTGGTTCTTTCCACCTGTTGTTTACCACTATCTTCTTCATTCTTTTCTTTTCTTTTTTTTTTTTTTTTTTAATTCACTATCTGATTACTAGGAACCAATAAGAATTTAAATATACCTAAGTGCTGGAGCGCCTGGGTGGCGCAGTCGGTTAAGCGTCCGACTTCAGCCAGGTCACGATCTCGCGGTCCGTGAGTTCGAGCCCCGCGTCAGGCTCTGGGCTGATGGCTCAGAGCCTGGAGCCTGTTTCCGATTCTGTGTCTCCCTCTCTCTCTGCCCCTTCCCCGTTCACGCTCTGTCTCTCTCTGTCCCAAAAATAAATAAACGTTGAAAAAAAAATTAAAAAAAAATAAATATACCTAAGTGCTGATAAAATATAAGAAAAATATGCAAAAAATGTAAAGTCCATACTGTTTCTGCCACTTAGTTTGTGTGGCCTTGGAAAATTTTTTTTAGCCTCCTTGTGTCTCAGTTTCTCATCACAAACAGGGTTTATAAAGCTTACTTACTGCATTTAAAGTCAGACTCAACTCACACGGTGTATTCCAATGTGGTTTATGAGGTATAAGGCTTTATACAAATGTAAGCAACTGCTTCTGTAAAGCCAGAGCAACCAGCAGGATGCCTGGGGCAGCCGGGCAAGCCAGCGACAGTGAAAATCCCAGCTAGAATTTCTAGACACCTAGTAGGAGAACATTAATGAGAAGAGCCCCTTGAAGAAAGTATGGAGGACCATTTGCAAGGACTATTTTTCCTCTTGGCTATGCTTTCATTCTTCAAGTAAAAAAGAACAGACTCGGAAGCATGCTAGACTAATTCTCGGTATCACTAATAACAGAGTTTAAAATCCTAGATGAAAAAAAAAGTAATATGATTCCCAGAACGGCCGACCAAGTTGTTTAGAGAGCAAAAGAGAAAAAGGAAGCCGCCCTGTAATACGTTATGTAATGAGGACATTAAACAGAACAAATGAATGAAATCAAACACCTATAAAGCAGAGGAGAAGCAGAAGGAGATGTCTTGGGGGAAATGTTATCGTTGGTTAAAGATAACACACGCCTGTGCTTCACAATAGGGTGTGAAACGTCTTGCACGGTAAAGAGATGGTTGGAAAGCAAGGCTACAGGCACGGTGTGGCAGCATATGGAAATTCAATCTATAACAAAGAAAATCAGACAAGCGATGGGTGATAAGCACGCCCATGAAGGACAAAAAGACAGATGTAAAAATCTGATGAGTTCTCCCACTACTAACAGCATCCAAATTAGCAGAATGTTTATTATAAATCAGACTACAATAGCTACCCAGAGGAATACTTTGGAGAAGGTTCAGAAGAGGAAGAACCAGCACCAGTGCTATATTTAGTCAACAATAACAACAAAGTGTTTTGTTTCCTGCCTGTTCCATTGTTGATGGACAATGAAGCTGCATTTGAAAAACATGAACCCAGGTAATACGAAAGCACACACATACGTACGCACGCCAGGTAAATCTGTAAATAAATTTACAGGCATAATTAAAAGCTTTCACTAGCACACAACATTTTGCAGTCATCCTAGAGAATGGACAAAACTGAGAACCAATTCCAGGAAGTAACCCCATGCCACAGAGAAGCCCCGTGTTTAGGATCTTAAGTGTACTTGAGACTAGAAACAGGCTTGAGTTCAAAGCTTAGCTCCACATTTATCCTTTGGGAGATACTGAGCATTTAAACCAGCCTCTCTGAGCATCAGTTTCTCTGTCTGTAAAATTGAGATAATAGGGGTTTGGAGAGGACTCAGTGGAATATTACACATAAATGGCTGACATATGGTCAACGATCAAAAATGGTGACTAATTTTTAAATCAGTAATACCCCTCCAGCTGTAAAGGAGCTCATTAAATAGACTGAGGATCCTTTCCACTTTTAAAGTCTTACAGTTCTACCCTTGTACATTTTGATGGGAATATAAAATGGTGCAGTCGCCGTGGAAAATAGTTTGGAGGTTCCTCACCAAACTAAACATAGACTCAGCCTACAATCGAGCAATTCCAGTCCCAGGTGCATACTCAAAATAATCCAAAGTGGGGATTTAAATGGTTACTTAGAGCATTTTTCATTAGAACATTTTCTTACAGTAGCCAAAAGGTGGAAACAACCCAGGGTCCATCAACAGATAAGGGATAAACAAAATGTGGTACAGAATATAATGGAATATTATTCAGCCATAAAGAGTAACGAAATTTTGTTACCTGTTACAACATGGATGAACCTTGAAGACTTTATGGTAGATGAAATAAGCCAAAGGCAAAAGAACAAATATTGTACGATTCCATTTATATGAAATACATAGAAACACATAGGAAATTTCATAGAAACAGAAAGTAGAGATTACCATGGGCTGGGGGAAGAAACAAAGGTGAATTATTACTTAATGGGTACTGAGTATCTATTTGGAATGATGGAAATGTTTTTGGAAACAGATTGTGGGGATGGTTGCACACCAGTATGAACATGAATGATGCTACTGAACTGTATACTTAGAAACGGTTAAAATGGCATTTTTTATATATAATAAATTATATATAATTTTCCCACAAAAAAGCGTGGTTCTATCTTTCAGACTCTTCTCCTGTGATACGCCAACATCCCAGTTAGAACGATGAATGCCACCTGCCTTTTCCTATTGCCTACAGTCACAAGTGTGGGCTCTCGAGACAGTTCGCCTGGGTTCGAATCCTCCCTCCGTTACTTACTACCTGTGCCATCTGGGGCAAGCCGCTCAAATTGTTGGAGCTTCAGCTTCCTTCTATGTAAAATGGAGATAAAAATAATCCCTACCCCGTAGGCTTGTTTGGAGGAAACTGTGAGATGCTTACATCGGGGCTGGGATGAAGAAAGTGCTTCTGAAATATAGGTTCTTACGATTCCTTGACAAGGGTCGATACAGTGGTAGCGGAAGGTGGAGAGCGTCAGAGTGGGAGTCTAACAGTGCTGGGGCCAAAGTTCCGATTCTGATTTCCCAAGATGCTCCTCCCTGAGGTGGGAACCCTTGGCTCTTGTCCCCAGCTGATCAGAAGACAACAAAGTACTCCTTGAAGCACTACCCAAGCCCACTCCATCCTTCCTACTGTAGGCAGAGAGATCATTCTAATCTTTCAGTAGATAGCATCTCACGGCTGTTGAATTCAGTCCCAGCTCCTGAATACCCCTTTCTGCTCTAACCATGTAGACCTGCTTACTGCCTTGCCTGGAAAGCTCTTACCTTGCCACTTGCCCCAGCTCTCTGCTCCCCATCATTTCGGTTAACACGTGGACATCACCTCTTCCAGGCAGGCTTCTCTGGCTCACCAGGGCTGAGTTAGATGCTTCTCCTATGAGCTCTTCCCACTACCCCTACCATTGCATACTCACTCTGATGTTATTGCCTGTTTTCTTATCGTCTCTTATTAAGCTCCTTATGCTATCAACCTTTTTATCCATAGCACCTAGCATAGTCCCTGCAGTGCCTGGATCATAGAAACACATGCTGGTTGAATGGATGAATAAATTTGAACGGAGGGAAGAATGGCCTGGCATTGGTTCTATAAATTGCGTCAGGTTGTGAGACGGCGATATCAACTTCTATAAGTCTTTGGCCTCTTTCAGACCTTTATCAGACCATTATGGACCCTTGACGTTATGTCAATATTAACGGAAAATGGTAAGTGACAGCACAGATCCTAAACAAGGGAGGTGGGCAACTGTTCGTTTTTTAGAAACTTACTGGCCCCTACTGTCTATTTGCAAATAGATTCCTACCTGTGGTTTCAGTCCCTCCGCCATCCAAACCTACCTGGTTCTTAACTTTCCTACTTGTACCGGTGGTGGCACCATCACCTGAGCTAACCAAACTTAAAATCCTTTCATCTTTGACTCTCCCATAGCCCCTCAGATCTCCACAGTCCCTCAGGCACTCATTTGACCTCCTATCTACACCCACTTTCCCATTCCTACGATTGCTCTTAAAAAGTGCTTTGTATAAGAACAAAGCTCTGTTAGAGAGTGTTTTCCTCCACTTTGGGAAATCATCAAGGACACCCGGGCCACTCAACGTCATTTAATACGGAACACAGACTTCAGGCTAGTGTCTCATTCTCCAGCACCTTTGGGAAAACAGCGCTGTTAGACTAGTTAGATTCTCAAGGCAGAAACAGCACCAATTTTAAAAGGCACCAAATGGGGCAATGACCTAGAACTGCTCCTTTTTTTTAATCTTCATAATACTAGGAAAATTAGGGGCATGTCCCTCTGCCTTAGGAAACAGGAAGGCTAGCCTTTCTCCTTTGAACCAGTGGCATTGTTTTATTGTCTTTGCCTAGGAAAGGTCTGAAGCAACCATTGAATTTGTACGTTAGCTATTGCCAGAAGGAACATTAATTAATATAAATTACAGCATAATTAAATCACAGAAATAAGTAAGCATTCATCAAAATTTTAAAAAGAACAATTTTATACAATCTTCTCCCACTGGTTAAATTGAATCATTCTGCTATTTAAGCTGCTTTTCCACACTATTACTTATTTGTGGCGCCTAATAGACGCCTTCCTCAGCAAAAAGTACAGAATAATAGAGGAGTTCGCTTTGAGAAGGTATAGACAGGTGGTCACCGCCTAAAGCAGGTTGTCAATGAAAGTCTTGTTTTCCCAAGCAGTACGGAGTAGAATTCCTAAGTCTGTCCTATCACTGTCGCCCTCTGTCGAGAACAGGGTCTCCTCACTCAGGGATGCTTATATGTGACCTTTGATCTCTCTGGGCTTTCAACTTCCTCTTGGAAGAATGTAGATGATAATGGTATCTCCTTCATAGAGCTATTTAGAACAGTGCCCAGCACATCATTCAAGCATTATTCCAAGCTGTTCCCCTGCCCCATCCCATGTTGTTCCTGCAACTCTACAGTGGGTAGCCTGCCTGCAAAGGATTGCCAAGTCCAGATCTTAATATTACAACATAGAAGGACATGTTTCTTTCTTTCCCATCTTGTATCGAAATTGGACAGCTCTCATTCAGTCCAGAAAAATCTATATCGTTTAGAGGTTTGGGTCATTATTTATAGGTGTTTAGCATGTGCCCAGCGATTGCTTAGGCATCTGGGATTGGAGAGGGTCAAAGCATATAAACCACCCATCAGAGATTCCCCAGGTTCTACACATGTGATCTTCTTAGGCCTTGAAGGAAATACAGGATCACATTTTTTCAGCCTGTGGAGATGCTTTAACAAGTAGGAGGTTAGTATGTAAGGGTAGAGGCTCTCAAGATGACAATCAACTATCTGACTCTCCTGTGTTGCATAAAAACCTGGGAGGCTCAGTCGGTTAAGCGTCCCACTCGATCTCGGCTCAAGTCATGATCTCACGGTTCATGGGTTCGAGCACCACATCAGGCTTTTCCCTGATAGCACAGAGCCCGCTTGGGATTCTCTCTCTGTCTCTCTCTGTCTCTCTCTCTCTCTCTCACTTTCTGTCCCTCCACTACACTCTCTCTCTCAAAATAAATAAACTTAAAAAAAAACAGAGTTAGGTATTTTCCACAGTGCTGCCTATCTCCCTTTATTTAAAGGTTCATACATTAATTCCTTCTTGAGTTGTCTGCAGCTGAATTTTATTCTTCTTATTGTCAGAAAATGAAAACTATGAAATCTAATGTGTTTGGCTTTTGTTCTCACTGTCAGAAAGCTGATAGCCAGCTCATTGCCCATATGTGCCAATCCGTTCCCTTTAAGTGTCTAATTGTTTACTCTCCTTGCATCCTTCGACTGTACTTTCTGTTAGTTACCTTATCTTGAGCTTCTGAACAAAGGGCAGTACAATTTTCAACCTTAAATGAAAAAAAGTAGATAGTTCATTTGATTCAACAATAGCAATAATAGCAAAAATAGTAGGTAAATATGAACACGTGTGAGTAAATCACTGGATAGTATTTAAGATTTCTGTTCAGAAAGGGTTAAATAGAAGCAGTAAGTAAAAAATACTAGAGATTTTTAAATTTTTTTTAATGTTAATGTTTTATTTATTTTTAAGACAGAGAGAGACAGAGCATGAGTGGGGATGGGGCAGAGAGAGCGGGAGACACAGAATCTAAAGCAGGTTCCAGGTTCTGAGCTGTCAGCACAGAGCCTGATGCAGGGCTCGAACTCACAAACTGTGAGATCATAACTTGAGCCGAAGTCGGACACTCAACAGACTGAGCCACCAGGGTGCTCCAATACTGGAGATGTTTAATATAGACACATATTATATATTTATATATAATATATAGATAGAGACATATACCTATACATAGATACATAGACAGGCATGATATGTAGATACATATCTCATATATCACACTTATTTTTAAATTTTTGAATATTTTTATTAATCTTTGAGTGACAGAAAGAGACAGAGCACGAGTGGCAGAAGGGCAGAGAGAGAGGGAAACACAGAATCTGAAGCAGGCTCCAGGCTCTGAGCTGTCAGCACAGAGCCCAATGTAGGGCTCAAACCCACAAACCAAGAGATCATGACCCGAGCTGAAGTCAGATGCTTAACAAACTGAGCCACCCAGGTGCCCCTATCATACTTATTTTTATAGAGACATATATATGCAAAGATATCAGATTCTTTGCATTCTTTGCATAACTCAGACTGTCTAGGTTTGAATCCTAGCTTCATCCTCTACCAGCTGTATGTTCTCGGATGAGTTATTTATCATCTCATTGCCTCAGGTTCATCATCTCACAATTATAGGTAAAAATATTCCCAACAAATGTTTCTTTGAGGATTAATGAGATAGTTAGGATATGGCGAGCTTTCAATAAATACCAGCTTTTACTCTTAACAACTCTCTTTTACTCATTTATGCTATGTGTTCCTGACAACATATCCTGACAGTGTTTTTAAGTCCTGTATCCAGAATTTGAACAATAGGCTTCCATGTTTTAAGATGGGATGGGCTATCTTCCCCAAATGCTAAAGACCAAAGAGTCCTTAATTGTACTTCCTGTAAATAATGCCTTACTCAAACTCCAGTCATCTGGAACATATGAAGATCTTTCATGGGCACAGCTGGCCAGACAGAAGCAGCTATGGTTGTGGACGAGGAGTTCAAGGCTAACCCATAGCAGCTCCCTTCCTTCTGCAGGTTGCTCAGGATACACAGGGATCAGGGTAGAGAGGGAAGAAGATCGATCTCTCTCTCTCTCTCTTTTTTTTTTTTTTCATTTCCAAAACAATAGCTGCATGAACTTGCTGTGCCTGAAAGTGAGCTCTAAGCTCCCCTTTGGGTAAGGTCCCCCACTCAGTGGCCAGCCTTCCCCATATTTGTGGTCAGAGAAGAGGGGGTCTAGCAAGCCCCCAGCTCGAGATGATGAGCTCCTGTGATGAACAAGCCCCACTCCCCGCCAGTCAGGGATGGGGGCACTGGCTGGGGAGGGGGATGCTGACGAGGACGTCTGCTATCTTCCAAGCCCAGCCTCAACTCCCGAACATCAGTCACCTTTGGCCCTCCTCCCGACCCACCCCAACAGCAAAAGGACAACAGCACCAATTTCTTTTGGCTCAAAATAACCAGCAATGAGATGACACAGGGAAAAAAAAACCCAAACAGGTGCGTTGCTTATGTTTTATTATGTTAAATGGTTTACATGGGATAGCCTATTTAATACAATATGTAATAAAAATGTGGAACTTGCGACAGCTAGATTTCTGAAAGTTGAACTTTTTAAAAATCTTTATTTGTATCGTTTTTTCATTACATCCTTGTTTAGAGGAGCCACCTGAATTATAGCATAATTATATTTTTCAAATATCTCTTCATGTGTGGTTTTGAATATTCACTTAAGGGAACGGAAGCAAAACCCCTTGAGAGAGGCGTTTTAGATTCAGCTAGGAGTCTAACCAGGGATGGTTAGTACATCATCCGAGACTGCACCATCCGGGGTGGTGACCACTAGCCATGGGGGTCCACTGAGCGCTCAAAATGTGACTGCTGCTGCTGCACAAATTTTGCTTCATGGTAATAATTTGCATGTAAAAACCGAAGTCGCGTAAAGTATTTTTCTCGTCACACAAGCTGACCCCTGGTAGGACCACACATGAAACTTTCCTCTTACCTGAGGGTGTTCATGTTGAGCACGTGCCCTGTTTCTAGTATTACCTGTAAGCGTTTCACTGACACAGCTGATAGCCACCTATTGATTCAATTCAAACGAGTTCCTTTTTTTCTACACACCAGTGTGACCTTATGATGTGTTCATGTGGATATTTTATGCGGACAGCGCGAGTTACAGTGATATCCGTAAATCATCATCGGTGATTACATCGACATTTTAATCGTAACACAGTTGATGTTTAAATTCAAAGTGAAGGCATGCTGGGGCGTCTGGGTGGCTCAGTCAGTAAAGCGGCAGACTCTTGATTTTGGCTCAGGTCATGATCGCATGGTTAGGTTTGCGGGTTTGAGCCCCAAGTGGGGCCCCATGCTGACAGCGCGGAGCCTGTTTGGGATTTTCTCTTTCCCTCTCTCTCTCTGCCCCTCCCCTGGGCATTCTCTCTCTCTGTCTTTCTCTCTCTCTCTCAAAATAAATTTTTTTAAATGTTTTTATTTATTTTTGAGACAGAGAGACAGAGCATGAACGGGGGAGGGGCAGAGAGAGAGGGAGACACAGAATCGGAAGCAGGCTCCAGGCTCTGAGCCGTCAGCCCAGAGCCCGACGTGGGGCTCGAACTCACGGAGCGTGAGATCATGACCTGAGCCAAAGTCGGACGCTTAACCGACTGAGCCACCCAGGCGCCCCTCAAAATAAATTTTTAAAAATGAAGGCATACCACTGACGCCGAATTGCTTAGAGGTCCAGAAGCGGGTACTGTCATGGAAATGATACGTTGTAAACGTCACAGTGAATGGTGATTGCGATTTGCTGACGGGATGCCAAATGAGAAAGCTGATTTTGGTACAAAGATGTTTTTAAAGGTAATGAAGTGTGCAACAGTAAGAGACATTTTCACCAAATACACGGTGAATTTGCTAAATTGCCTCTCAATATTCAAAAAAAGGTTGTTGAAATTAGTTACTTCAAATCAGAATCAAATATCTAAGACAGATTTTCCCCTTTGTAGACAATCTCTTCTTTCTTTCTTTCAAATTTTTAAATTTTTTTTATTTGATGAATTTGGGTATATGTAGACACCTGTGATATTATCACTACAATCAATGTAATAAACATATATCACCTCCAAAAGTTTCCCTGTGTCCCTTTGCTCTGTGTGTGTGTGTGTGTGTGTGTGTGTGTGTATTAAAAACACCTGAGATCTACCCTCCTAACAATTTTTTAAGTGCATGATATTCCATTGTTAACTACAGGCACCAGTTTGTACAGTGGACCTCTAGAACTTACTCATCTGTTCTAACTAAATTTATATCCATTGAACCAGTCCCCATTTTCTCCTCCCCCCACCCACTAGCAACCAACATTCTATTTTTCGCTTCTTGGTTTTCTGCTTTCTTAAGTTTGACTAGTTTAGATACCTCATGTAAGTGGAATTGTATAGTATTTGCCTTCTGTGACTGATGTATTTCACTTGGCATAATGTCTTCCAGGTCTACCCGTGTTGTCACGAAGTTTTAAGACATTTTAAATAGGATCTGAGCTTGTCACTTTCACCAGATATAAAATTGCTTTGATTCGCACATGCATACATACATATGCATACATTTTTAGATGGAGACATGGTAAAAGAAACTATGATTTCAGCTATAGAAATGTTTTAGAAAATTATGAGGAAAATACTAAAAAAAAAGATATTTCGCAAAAAGAACTTCAATTAAGCCACCAAACAATTGCTTATAAAAGACAAGACCCCTTTAACAATATCAAAGTTCAATTGATTCAAAATCTGAAAAATTGCAAGTTTTTGTTCTGTTTTGCTTTGTTTTGTTTTAGCTTTAAATGAGTCACAAGGTATAACACTGCCCAATGAGTCCTTAGGGTGTGTTTTGTCTCTAAAGGCTTCTTAATTTATAAAGAAATATTGTCCATTCATAGCCTAAAATATCAAGCTCATGGCATGGATATTTTTTATTTTACATCTGTCAAAGAAGAATTTTGGCTGGATATTAAAAAGTTAGTTTCTAACACAATAAACAATTTTCCAGCCATGTTAGCTCAAATCACAGATTTATTGAAATTTTTAAAAAGGAACTGATGTTCCTTTATTTCTTTGTTTCACTGTATGATACATCTTACAAATATTTATGCCCAGTTTTCCAAAGCAGACTCCATGAAATTTGTCCTGGATACAGTTGTTAAAATCAGTCAGTGTATACATGCAAATGCAATCAATCATTAGAAGTGAATAGAACTGTTGAAAGAAGTAAAAGACAACCTAATGGGCTCGTGGCCAACACTCTGGAGTGGTGAAAAAGTTTTGCAAACATTTACTGTACTGTTAACCTCAATTCCAACTTTCATTCTTGAAAATAAAGGGATATTTACCAAATACCCAATAATTAGAGATTTAAAAAAATGGCATCATGATTTAGATTTTCACACCGATATCATACTGCATATCAATGAGCTAAATTTGGAGCTCAGAAGAAAAGAAAAGCTTATCAGTGACCTACCAAGACAGAGGCAAAATCTTCAGTTAAAATGGAAGCTCTTCATAATCAAATCAACATTAATGATTTTTATAGTTTTCTTTCATGAATCAATATGCAGAAGATCTTCATTGTAATTGATAGCATTCTGTAAACCGGCTGTGAAACTATAAGAAAAAGATGAAAAGCTCAATACTGACCAAAAGCTGCTTTTCAATGTCAATACCATTTTGAGTTCAGGGTTAATACTGAGTTAGCACAAGAATGAATGAATTTCCTTAGGCAGACCTGGATTTGAAAATCATGCCTTTTGCTTTAAATCGAGGCAGTTACTTTTAAAAAGATGACCCAGTTTTATCAATGTGGATGTGAATATTAAAGGAGAATGATTTTTCAGTTATGAGGAAACTTTTAAGGATGTTTGGAACAACTTAGGTATATGAGTATGCTTTCCAACTATAAAATTTATAAAATCATACACGGCATTTATTCCCCATAAAAACCAAGCCATCCAAATTTGCTGAGCTTTAAGTGCAAAATGCACTTAAGAAGAAAAGAATCTAAAAAGAATCTTCAGGGGCACCTGGGTGGCTCAGTCAGTTAAGCATATGACCAATTTGGCTCAGGTCATGCATGATCTCATGGTTTGTGAGTTTGGGTCCCATGTTAGGCTCTGTGCGGACAGCTCAGAATCGGCTTCAGATGATCTGTCTCCCTCTCTGTCTGCCCCTCCCCCGCTCGTGTTCTCTCTCTCTCTCTCTCTCTCTCTCTCCCTCTCAAAAATGGGTAAACATTTAAACATCAATCAATCAATCAGTCAATCAAATCTTGATTTCAGCTAGGTTGTGATCTCAGGCTTCATGAGATTGAGCCCCGCGTTGGGCTGTTGACATCTCAGAGCTTGCTTGGGATTCTCTCTCTCGCTCTCTCTGTCTTCTCTCTCTCTTTTCCTCCCCACTCCCCTCCCTCTCAAAATAAATAAATAAACATAAAAAAAATACATGGCTGCAGGAAAGTTTTAAATCACATATGTGGTTTACAATATATTGCTATCAGACAGTGCTGACCTGGGGGAGTCTGTGAAAACTGCCTCCCAGTCAATACTGCACTTAGGTGCCTTCAGGGGATAAGGAGGGGAGGTGAGGAAGTCAGCCTGGGTCAGTGATAACCACCCTGACCACTGGGAGAACTTTTTGTCCTGTTGGATATATAAGTGTTTGTCGCTGCTCGCCCTTGTCTTCCTGATTTTTCTTCTTCTGACAGTGGAAAGAAAAGAAAAGAAAAGAAAAAAGGAAGGAAGGTCAGTTCTGGAAGCTTAAAGCCAGATTTCCTCTGGAAGTCTGGCTAGCCAGTTAAAATACGTCAGAGTCTATTCAGAGCACCAAGGAGTGAAAGAGAATGCCTTTCTCTAGGAAGTGAAGGAAATCGCTTACAGGCTTTTGACCCTAGAACCATCAGAAACCCTGAAGCAGAGAAAAGGAGAAACTCCGAGCTTCTGGGACCCTTTGAAGAGTTAGGACTTTCTGACCCTGGAAACTTCATCTAAGAAAGTGAAATCTTGTTTTTGTAAAATAAGGAAAGTGCGGTTAGGAGAAGAAGAGACGAAAGCTAAAAGTCGAAGTTTAATGGGGAAAGGATATTTATGTTGTCCTTACGTATTTTATTTCTATTTTTCCTCCAACATATACAGGAATCACACACAATGATTAGTGATTACCCGTGACCTAACAATTTATGCTTTTATTTTAATAATCACATTTGGAATGGATATCAGTATAAATGACCCGGCTGTTTGCTGCTTTGGTCATGGTTGGGAAAAGGTTTTGTTTGTTTGGGAAGGTGGAGTGCTATGGAGAAACAACCCGTTTATCTAGAGGCAGATGCAAGGAATCCAGACGTGGAAACTGGGGGGAAAGAAACACTTTCTGGAACAAACTTACAAATTCAGCCGAGGTACTTGGTCTGTGTCATAAGCAGCTCTTTGCTTGGCATGGTGCCTGCCACCACGTAGGCGGCCAGCATCATTTGTTGGATTGAATTGTAAAATGAGGTCATTTCCACAAAAAGATTTGTTGTCTAATCAGAAGACAGGGTACGAACCAGAAGACATTAAATAAATATAATTGGTCTTAGTGTTTGTATTTTTGTGTTTTGTATTTATTTTGCTAATTATAGAAAACCTGCTTCTAGTTTTCTTTTCTCTTCTTAGGAAAAGACAGTGGGTACACAGAACACAATACCGACATTGAACTTACTACCTGAATCACGCTCTCCAAATATTCTCTGTAATGACTTGGAACCATTTTTCCCCCACATGCATTATCCTAATTGAAATCCTGCTATAAAGTATCTGCATGCTGGGGCCAGTAAAAACTCATCATTTGAACACAAGTCTGGGCAAGAGGACATGGGCGCCCTGCAGTCTATCTTCTCTGTTTCCCCTGTAAGATGGCTTCCCTCTTCTTGCCTTGTCGATTGCGTTATTTAAACTTGCATGTTATAGCAATCATTTCCCCCCATTGGTAAGTGAAAGAAAATGCCTTCTAAGGAAGTGGAAAAGCCGGTGAGAAAAGTACATGAACCAAAGAGTTCTAGAAAACCCCATCAGGAAAAAGAGAGGAGAACAAAAGAGCATTCTGAGAGAAAGGAATGAATATAAAACCCTTACGCAGGTAGAAAGGACAGGATAATGTGTATGGGCTACTGAACAACATGGGCGCACAGAGCTTGTGTCCACACTCACTAATGAGTTCATTAAATGCAACTGGTGGCTTTTAAAACAATTTTTTTAATGTTTTATTTATTTTTGAGAGAGAGAGAGAGACAGAGTGTG
This sequence comes from Lynx canadensis, assembly GCF_007474595.2. Lineage (NCBI taxonomy): Eukaryota > Metazoa > Chordata > Mammalia > Carnivora > Felidae > Lynx > Lynx canadensis. The sequence goes on from NC_044319.2 coordinate 34,719,669, forward strand.
AGTGGGGTAGGGCAGAGAGAGAGGGAGACACAGATTCTGAAGCAGGCTCCAGGCTCTGAACCGTCAGCACAGAGCCCGACACGGGCCTCAAACCCACGAAACGTGAGATCATGACCTGAGCTGAAGTCAGACACTCAACCGACTGAGCCACCCAGGGGCCCCAAATGCAACTGATGTTTTAAATCCATCATAACTTTTAGAAATCCTCCCTGGATTATTACATAGGTTCCTAAGAATGGTTTAGTGATATATGGGAAAATTGACGGGGGTTTTAAGAAATGTTTTTTTATTCTTCTCACTTAAAATAAGAAAATATGGGCTCAAGCTATTTGGAATTTCAATACCCAAAGTATTTTCAGGAGTATATTGGATTTGTACAACACAGGATGCCCGAGGTCATGGAGTGAAAGCACAATTAGATGGTGTTATGAATAAATCTGTTTTAAAGTTTTCATATCTAGAAAGGCCGTTTTGACTACAAAGAACTTAATATTTTTATGTCGCTTAGAGATATTTGGCAAACATATGACTCTAGATAATGTTCCATAACAGAACTTCAAAGTAGTCCTGTGATGTTGAAATAAAGTTGGAATCCTAAATGAAAATTTTAAAAAATACATTTGGAATTTTTGAGATCTTTATGAACTCTCCTTTCCTCGAAAAAAGAAAAATAAAATCGAGTGTGGAAGCCGTCATCAGTCCATGGACTGTCATGGCTGCTCCTCGCTCGTTTCTCTATCTCTAGTGACCTCTCTCTCTCTGTGTCCCTGACCCAGTGGTCAGAACAAAGCTCTCAGAATTTTCTGGTGAAACACCATTTAATCATTACAGCTGCCGGCTGAGGAAACATCCCCATTTCTTTTTGTGTCAGATTGAAATGTCCCTTTCCAATGACCAATGATCAGTGATCGATGTCCTGCCGCGTCACCCAGTCTCCTTTAACAGTTGCCATGACTCTGTTAGCCTGCCCTCTTTTGTATGTGACTGTGCGGTTCTTTCAAACCTCCCAGCTTGGCAGGCCCTCTTGTGCTCAGTTAGCAACACTGTGCAAAACTGCTTTGTTCTGTTTAGTTCTCCAGTCCTCTTGGGCACATGTATAACAGGGACATAGCCACATGTAGCTGCAAGCATAGCTCCGAGCACAGGATGTGGGATCAACTAATGTTTGTTAAATGAACAAATGAGTATGACATTATCTACTTGAGTAACCATTGTTCCATCTTGAGAGACTAAAAATCTAAAGGAAACTTTCATCTTTAATCATAGGGTAGACCAGATACCCTGAAATTTCCTGCTGTAAAACAAAATAAAATATAATTGACATCCTTTTATTTTAATTTTTTTAATGTTTATTTTTGAGAGAGATACATCATGAAAAGGGGAGGGGAAGAGAGAGAGGGAGACACAGAGTCCAAAATAGGTTCCAGGCTCTGAGCTATCAGCACAGAGCCCAATGGGGGGGCTCGAACTCAGGAACCAACCGTGAGATGATGACCTGAGCCGAAGACAGACACTTAACCGACTGAGCCACCCAAGTGCCCCTAATTGACATCCTTTTAAATGCAAAGTTGAGCTCATAAGATACAAAGAGAAATCCTTAAAGGAATAGGAAAACTATCATAAATCTGTGCTCAGACCAAGCTGCTTGGAGGGGTTTTTGCAACTGGGCAAGTGGAGGTTTGGGTTTAAAGGACCACAAGGAGGAGAAGAAATAAAGCCCACGCAATGTTGAGCCTGGAACCAAAACCTCTGGAGACCACTATTGGTGGACACATAAACGCTACTTGCTTGGTGAAGGGAGGATGAGAAAAATGCACTCTACTTCTGAATATAAATGGAGAAGAAATACATCATTTACTGCTACCGTTTCCAAAGCCCCACTAAAATCAGAGGAAGAGATTTTTTTTTTTTTAATGAACAAACCACAAGAACAAAGAGTGCAGGAGAGAATCAGTAATGGAAAAATACTGGAAGCTTGAAAACCTATGGAAAAGTGGTCACCGACTCAGAAGATACTTAGAGCACTTAATCCGCAGCCTACAGTACAGAAAGCTAAGAAACGGCATAATTTTGATTGCAAGGTTCCTCCAAATTCACAAATGGCATGAGGAACCTATAGGGTATGGGGGTAAATTTGAGGGTAAACATGAAATGATTGGTTGAAGGTCAGTTTGTTTGAAGAGCAGTTGGTCCCCAAATGTCCACCCTGACCCCATTTGTCCTATCCCACCATGCCATAGGTGATGGTTTCTCCCAAAATGCAGCAAGATGATGAGAGTTAGGGGCTGACAGATATGAAGCACAAAGTCTCTAGACTGCCAGGTACCAGTCCTTATTTCAGACAGGTGCATCATTCTGATAATAAGGGCACGAACTGAAAGCTGGGATTCCCCATGGCCACTTCTCCCACCAGTTCCCAGGTTACAAGTACCTAGGACAAAAAACCTAGGGAAGACAGGGAAAAACCTTCTGGGGCCCCTGGCAAGCACAGTAGGAAAGCAACTAATGCCAGGGGTCCTCCAAAGATACATCCCAGCCAGAACACCCCCACTGTGGAGACCACAGCTGACAAGCCAGACCCCCTTTCTCAGCGCTTCCAATCAGCTTGCTAGTATTCCATTTGTAAAGATGAGCAGAGACTCAAGGGTCATCAGAGAACAAAGAAAGACCCTATCGTGAGAGACACAGACCAAAACAAAAAAGCAAACAAACAAATAGGAAGAAGAAAGCCACTTGGAGGAAATGGAGGCCATACAGGAAGAAGAATATTTTTTTTAAAGGTACAATTACAAATATCCTCAGAGAGATAAGAAGACCTTATGTCCATGAAACAAAAATAGAAAGGCAAAAACAGGGAAAAAGAAAAGAAACAACATTGAGTACACAAACAAACTAAAAAGCACTCTGGAAATAAACAACATTCCAGCAGAAGTTTAAAATGCAATGAAAGAGCTGAAAATCACCATAGAGTAAAAATACATGACAGAAAATATTATTGAACAGATAATGCCAGAAGACTGGTTCAGAAAGTCCAACATCCAAGCAGCAATATCATTCAAGAGATTTTTTCCAAATGGGCAGATAAAAGATGTATTGATCACCCAACATTATAGATGAGCATAACCCACACCAAGGCACATGTTGGCTTCTCAGAACACTGAGGAACAAAGAAAATACCCTCAGATTTTCAGAAAGAAGAGAACATACCACATGCAAAGATCAAGAATTGGAATACCAACGCTGGGACCTAAACGACAATGAAGTAATGCCTTTACAATTATAAAAGGAAACAACTTATAATCAATCATTCTATTCTTAGCGACACTAAGTGTGCGAGTAAAGACAATTTCAAACATATAAGATATGGAAAGGTTTGCCTCCATCCAGGACACGGATTCTCAGAAAGCTGGTGAAGGATGCACGTGTCACAAATGAGGGAGGACGCTGAGAAAGAGGGAGACAGGACACGGGAAACAGGGAATCCAGCAGAGGAGAGAAACAAAGAGAATCGCTGGGATGAGGGAGTAGGGACAGCCCAGGATGAGACAGTGCTTCAGACACAGATGGCCACCAGTCCAGCCCAGAGCACATTTGAAGGCGGTAATATTTCTTTAAGAAGATGCAATTGATAGAATGTTTGGTGCACCTGAATGTCTTGAGAGATGAGCTCAACAACGGTGAAGAATTTAGGGTTGAGTCAATGATAAAGACACAGGAACTCACGCAAATAAAAACTCAACACTCTAGTTATTTCCAGGGATGATAAACAGAACTAGTTCAGGAAGGGGGGGGGGTGGATTTTAAAGTTGCTTGATTCGCCTGAATAGAATTTGTATCGTTATAAAATAGTTATAAAATGAAACACTTAACTGTCTTTCCTGGAATTAATCTTGTGGGGACGAGAGGAGTGAACGGGATAACGGGGGAGGTGAAGTGAGAGACAGCCCGGCCTCATCTGCCAACCTAGGAGATTTACGTGTAATGACTAAAATGAAAAGTCTAGAAGTAGTCATGCAAACATGTTATTTAGAAATACAGAGGTAATGCCCAAAAGAATTAGCTAAAAGAGAGGAAAATGATCTGAAGAGGGAAAATAAGAGAAAAGGCATGCTGGTTTTTCTTTCTTCCTTTTTTCTTTAATGTTTGGCCAGAAACTCTGGAAATAACAGGAATCTTTAAACTATGTAGAAATATATTTTGACCAGATTTGTGTTTGTATATACATATACAAGTATATATGTATACGTATTTATTTTTATTTTTTTTTTAATTTTTTTTTTCAACGTTTATTTATTTTTGGGACAGAGAGAGACAGAGCATGAACGGGCGAGGGGCAGAGAGAGAGGGAGACACAGAATCGGAAACAGGCTCCAGGCTCCGAGCCATCAGCCCAGAGCCTGACGCGGGGCTCGAACTCACGGACCGCGAGATCGTGACCTGGCTGAAGTCGGACGCTTAACCGACTGCGCCACCCAGGCGCCCCTAATTATATACTTTTATGTTTAAAAACTTAGGCAAAAGGAAAAATATTACGTACCAAAACTGACTCAAGAGAAATAGAAAATCTGCGTATTAATGTAACTATTAAGTAAATTGAATGAATTGTTAAGAATTGACGTGCACATATAATCTCACCCAACATTCAGATACTTAGCAATCAGTTCTATAGAATAGTTAAGGAACAAATAATTCTATTTTTTTTTTTTATTTTTAGTTTTTTAAGGTTTATTTACTTTGGGAGAAAGAGCGCAGGAGCGGGGAAGGGACAGAGAGGGGGAGAGAGAGAATCCCAAGCAGGCTCTACACTGCCAATGCAGAGCCTGATGCGGGGCTCCAACTCATGAACTGTGAGATCATGACCTGAGCCGAGATCAAGTTCCGGATACTTAACCAACTGAGCCACCCAGGCACCCCCAAATAATTCTGATTTTATACAAACACTTCTTTTTAGTAGACAAAGAGGAAATACTACCAACTTATTATATATTTTTTTAATATAACTCTAAAGCAAAAGTATACTAGGACAGTAAGAGAAAAATAACATACCGTTCTATTGATAAATAGAGGTGCAAAATAAAAGACAACAATGTTAGCAAACCAAACCAGCAATGTATTAAAACTCACACTCACACTCACACATATATACACACACATTGAAAAAATCTATTAATATCACTTTCTATATTAACTCATGAAAGAAAAAACAATATGATCACCTTAGTGAATGCTGGAAAGAATATAATAAATGTCAACGCAGGTTCATGATACAAAGGTGTGGATTTCCTTAGACTACTAAAAAGTGGTAAGTTAATTAGGATCAGAATCATCTACACATTAACAGAAACCTGCCAAAATATCAAAAGAAGATCATTTCTCTCTCATTAGATGATACTCATCAAACACCAGCGATGACATGGAAGCTCTGTGGAATCACAGGGGACCTAGGCTCCTCTCTGCTTTGCCGTCACAGAGTTTGGCTTCACTTTCGTGGTCCCACGTGGCCATTATGGTTCAGCCATTACTTCTGCCTCCCATCCCCCTATGGCAGTTCGTCTTTTCCAAAGAAGGCTATAGAGATCTTAGATGCTCTTTTCCAATACGACCCTTCCAATGTTACACCAAAGAATGGAGTTGTTTCTCTCCCTCTTGAACACGGCAGGTTGTGTTACTGCTTTGACCGGTAGGATATGGCAGAAACAACATTGCGCCAGTTCGAGGCATATCCTTAACCGAACTGGAAGCGATGGCTTTCTGCCTCGTTACAGCTGGTCTCTGCTTAAGAAACGTGACTTCTCTGAGGCCATCAGGCTGTGATAAGCCCAAACGTTGTAAAACAGTTCTGAAGAGATACCATGTGAAGTGAGACGAAAAAGCACAGAGATATCGGACGTATGAGTGAAGAACCTATCTTGGAGAGGACGATCCAGCCCTGGCCAGGGGAACGATCCAGCCAAACCCTTCTTGAGTCCCTGACCCACAAAATTGTGAGCAAGGTAAAACGTTTGCTTTAACCCATTATGTTTCTGTGGTTTGTTTAATCACAATGTGTAACCTGAGCACTTCTCATTGAAGGAGTTCTTCTCGACAGCTTATGTAATGTTTATTTTTGAGACAGAGACAGACTGAGCATGAATGGGAGAGGGGCAGAGAGAGAGGGAGACACAGAATCCGAAGCGGGCTCCAGCCTCTGAGCTGTCAGCACGGAGCCCGATGTGGGGCTTGAACTCGCGGACCGTGAGATCACGACCTGAGTCGAAGTCGGATGCTTAACTGACTGAGCCACCCAGGTGCCCCTGGACAGCTTATGTAACTCCTGGCTTTACATTTTGTTGGCCCAAACTTAGTCACATGACTAAGACCTAGAAGTCTGGGACTTGTTAGTCTCCTCTGGGCTGCAATGTTCCCAATGAAAAATCAGAGCTCTCTACTAAGGAGCAAGAGGAGAATAGACGGCAGGATTGAAAATAGCAATCTTTGACACAAGTTATGTCTACACCAGCGATTCACAAAATGTGGCCTCAGGACAGCAGCAATGTATCACCTGGAAACTTGTTAGAAACGCAAATACTCAGATCCCACCCCGGACCTCCTGAATCAGAAGTGCTGGGGAACGAAAGTTTGAGAACTATTGATCCACACTTAGAGAATAGGATTCTTCCTGGTGAAATGTCAGAGACGGTTGATGATCTTTTAAAATCAGGAACAAAGAAAGATGTCTGGTATCACTGCTTCCATTGAACATCGTACTTCCTGTTGTGGTCTGTGCAGCGGGAAAAAGAAATAAATGTTATACGAAATACATAGAAAAAGATAAAACTGCCATATTCACAGTTGATATTGTTTTTTTTTTTTTAACGTTTATTTATTTTTGAGACAGAGAGAGACAGAGCATGAACGGGGGAGGGTCAGAGAGAGGGAGACACAGAATCTGAAACAGGTTCCAGGCTCGGAGTGGTCAGCACAGAGCCCAACGCGGGGCTCGAACTCACGGACCGCGAGATCATGACCTGAGCCGGAGTCGGTCGCTTAACCGACTGAGCCGCCCAGGCGCCCCAATATTGTTTACACAATTACAAAAAAAAAAAAAACCGAATAGCTTTTCTGGGTAAACTGAGTCTAAAATTTATATGGGAAAATGGAAGTTCAAGAAGAGTCCAGATGTTTTTGAAGAAAAGGAAAGAGGTGGAGAGCATCGGCACTGCATGGCTACACCAACATTTATTTGGAAGTAGAGTAATCAAGATAGTGAGGTATTGACACAAGGATAGAAATATGCGACTGGAAGAGACAAGAGAGCCCAGAAATATGGGACATGTGTCTAAGTGAAAGTGGCATTTAAGATTGGAATGGAAAAGAGAGACGAGGAATTAATTAGTTCTGGGTCAATTGACTTCATTCAAAATGACAGTATTGGGTCCCAATATCACTGCAACAAATAGTATCCATTCCTATTTGGTTAAAGACTGAATGTAAAAAGCAAAACTTAAGATTTTTGGACAAAATCATGGGAAGATGTCTTTAAGGCTACAATACAGAGAAGAACTTCTCGTACAAGATGTAAAACACACAAATCATACCGAAAAGGATTGATGAATTCAACTACATTACAAGTTAGAATGTCTACCCAACAAAAGAAACCATTAAAAAAAAAAAAAAGGACAAGTCACAGACTGGGAGAAGATATTATATAACATATAACGAATAAATAATTAATATCCTGAAAATATAAAGATCTCTTGACACAATCCAACAGTTCTGTATGTGTGATATGTTTTACAACATAAGCATAAGACTGAGATTTTTTACTGGATAAATCTATATATTTAAAATCTATACATTTCTATTTGTATAGATTTAAAATAAGATGCAGCTAAAGAGAGAATTGGCAGAATTAGTTGAATGGTAAAGTAGAAATGAAGAAATTATCTGAGATACAGCTCAGATATCCAGAGCTAGAAACTATGAAAGAGAAATAAAGAGGTGTAGAAGGAACAAGAAGTTCTAGGAAGTATATAATCAGAGTTCCAGAAAGAAAAGACTAAGGCAGAGGAAATATTTGAAGAGATAATAACTAAGGCTTCCCCCAAATTTATCAACAGTGGCACCCACACTGGAGAACAATTTGTGAATACATACTAAAGTTGAGTGGGTTCATTTCCCAACAATCCAGCAATCTGACCCCTAGGTACGTATATACCATCAATAATGTCTTGCACATATGTACAAGATGATATGTACAAGAATATTCATGATGTTAGTGTTTATAATTGGAAAATACTGAAAATATTCATCAATATGAGAGAAGATAGATTATATGTCCACATATTAGAATACCAGGCATCACTACAAATTAATAAACATATGTCAACACAAATAAATCTTGCAAAGATTTTGAGGGATAAAACCAAGGTCAAGAAAGCACATGATACAACGTCATTTATTTAAAATGTACAAATGGGTAATACAATAAATATCACTCAGAGATGAATACAAATGTATTCGAAGTATAAAGAAATGTTCAGAAATACATAAACACCAAACTCAGGATGGCGATTTTTTGCAGGCAGAGTGAGGAGAGACAGAGTTATGATCGGAAAAAGGGCACATAGGGGTCTTTAATTGTGTCGATAATGTTCTCTTTCTTAAGGGAGAAGGCTCACAAGTTCTTTACATCACTTTTTATAGCCTTTTTTATGGCTGAAATATTCCAAAATATACTTTTAAGCAGCTAAAATGCCTTTGAGAGATAACTGAGGATGTCCAAGAATTGGGGCTGTTTCAACTGAAATGTGAACATAATAGTTTCTGGAGACATTTAACGATTCATAAAATACAGTTTATCCACATGTTACTCTTGACTCTCCATCTTCCTTTCTCCCCAGAAGACACTGAATTTCCTCCGGGTGGCCGATATCATATGTTTTCATGGCACGTATGTTCCCCTTTCTCCCAACGTTCGCCGTGTCCTCAGCGTATAAACATCCCCAAGCCTCTGCTGTCTTTGACGACTAAATAAGAAACTCCTGTCACTTACACCTTCTGTGAACGTCTTGCCTCCCCTCTCACCAGGAGTTCTTCGAGATGCACCTTCTACTTCCTGTCTCCAGCGCATCGCTTCTATTCGCTCTGCAAACCACTCCTCTCTGGTCCCTTTGCTGAAAGAGCTCACACTTGGGTTACAACAGTCACTTGAAAGTCAACTCCGGAGTAACTTTTCGGTTTAACAGACCCCGGCTTCCCTTGACGCTGCTGATCTCCGCTGGCCCCCTGAAGTTCTTTGGTCCCCTTGGTTCTGAAATCCTCATCCTTGTTCTCCTCACACCTCTTACTCCTCTTCTGTTTTCTTCATAGTCTCTGGGTTAGCACGTTTTTTATAAGTCAGGTGACCGAACGCATGTGGGTGCACTTCTGAACTCTGGTCTGTTCCGTTCCTCAGTTTGCCTCTCCTTGCGCCAAAACCACACGATCTTAGTTACTATACCTTCATAATTGACCTTAATATCGAATAATACAAGAGCTCCAGACCTGTTTCTCTTCAAGATTGTCTTGGCTATTATAAGGCTCTTAGAAGTCTTTTGTTTCCCCCTAGATCTGTCCCCAAAATTCGGGGGAAATGTTTGAAATTCTAAAGTCTGAGAATATCTTAGTTATTCTTAGTCATGTGAAGGATTAATTTCGGGGACAGCTTCTTCAGAAACTTATCATCCCTGCCACACGTGCTTAGGCTCCCATTTTCTATGCACTTATAACCAGTGCACATTTTTCCCTAGAGATATTTTGGGGAACAATAGCAATTATTTATGTGTTCATTATAATTATTTTTACTCGCTATCTCCCGCAACCCCTACGCATTAGGTGTTATTATCCCATTTGATAGATCAGAAGACTGAGACCAAGGAAAGTGAACCTACTTGCCTTTCACACAACTGATAACGTTTTAAGTTTGGCATTCAAATCTGTCTGATGCCAAAGCCTGGTTTTATTTTGTTTTTCTTTCACTCTTTACTCCTCCTCTTCCAATGACACAATAGACTAATCACAGAATTGAAACTGAGGTTGTTCGAGATTCGATGCTTACCTATAGTTTCTGCACTGGAGAGCACATGACACTCAACACCCGCAAAGAAGGGCTCACTATGCTTCTTATTCTAAATATAAATATTGCTCTATGTCTGAATTACTCATTGTTGAGTAACAAATCCCCCCTCGCTGACCCCCAGAGCATATTGACATCAAACAACTAGTACGTCATCAGGTTGGAGAATTCCATGGGTCGGGGCTCAGCAGGAAGGGTTAATTTCTGCTCCACAGCTGTGGGGCCTCCGCTGGGGAATAAGAGATGGCTGGAGGCTCCTTCATTGATATGCCTGGTGCCTGATCAGACTCACAAAGGCTGGGTTCAGCTGGGGCTATCAGGCAGAGCACCCTGATGGGGCCTCTCCATACAGTGTGTGGCCGCGGGGTTCCAGGAGAGGGAGCATGTCAAGAGAGCAGGCATTCCCAGAGCAAAAGGAGGACACTGCGGGAACCTTCTGATCTAGCCTCCAAAGTGCCCCAGCAGCACTGACATCGTCCTCCATTAGCCAATGCAATCAAGGCAGATCAGATGCGAGGGGCAGGAACACACAGCCCGCCTCTCAGCGGTAGGAGTCTCAACAAATCTGGGGCCATATCTTAAAACCACCAAGGTTTATGAAAATATCAAGACTTATATCATGTTTTTGATATCTGAACCCCTGTTTCTCTCCTTACGGCTAGTATTGGATCTGGGAGTGATGCCTTCACAGTATCCATACTTAGATATATTCTGCAGGAGACATGCGACTTTTCAATGGGTTCCCATCACCCCTCACGACAGGAGGATGTGGGGTGGTATTAGAAGCAAATTCTAAATCTCCCATTCCTCTCTTCTGGAATTTTCCCATTGCCGTGAACCATGAAAAAAAAACAACAACAAAAAAACATGGCACCGCATGGTACCCAAGAAATGTAACAGGGAGCTTTTCCCTGACTCAAGAAATTTTATATTAAATTAGGATAATAGGAAATATATGGAGAGATACTTAAATGATATTAAATAAACATGTTAATATTTCATTTGAAGAGTAATAGGGTACATTTACTGAGTACTTAACTTACCACTTGTCAGCACGGTGCTCAGAGCTTCTTTGATCTTTCACGATTCTATGCCCTTTCACTCAAAGCGTGGTTCTCAGACGGGCAGCATTAACGTCACCTGGGTGCCTGTTAAAAATGCAGAACTTTGGGCCCCAGCCCAGACCTCCTGAATCAGAATCTGCATTTTTAACAAGGTCCCCAGGTGATTCATGTGCCCACGAAAGCTTTAACACACTGCTTTATGAAGTAGGCACCATTACCATCTGCCCGCGGAAACTTGCTCAAGGTGCACAATTTGGGGCTTGGCAGAGCCAGAATCCAGATCCAGGTCTGATGGGTTCCAAAGCCCCCCACGCTCCTGACAACGACTCCAAAATGCCTCCCAGTAATTCTCAGCACCATTTCAGCAAGGGCTTTGCCACATGGACAACTGTCGTCTGTTTACGGGGAGGTTGTGAAAGTCTTCCACGGTGCTGAAAAAAAGAGGCTCAGGAACAGGTTTCTCCACCAAAGCAGCGCTGCTCCGTCCTTGCCCAAATTGTTTAGCCCTCTGTTTCCCCTGAAAGATTGAAGAGTTCCTTAAGAGATGGGGCCATTGCCCTGTCTGTTTTCACAGCTCCAGAAATTAACACAGAAGCTGGCACGTAACACATGATCTGCTCCTTACGGGCTCGTTCATGAATCAACAATAGACCTGTTTGTTCAAGTGATCTGCATAGGTTGTGGACAGTTAACTGGAAGCTGATGTGATTTTGCAATAAGAGAAGGTGCACGGCTTTTCCCTGGCGTTTGTTACAAGTCCAGGATTTCAGCTGCAGAAAACCAAGGCACGGAGCTGTGCTTGGCTTGTCAGCGCGGCTTATCTCTCCATGCAGGCAGCCCCCAACCTCAGCCAAGCAATGGAACTTTCTGAGAAATGTTCTTTCGTTCCCGGCTCTGGAGCACAACTCCTCTGTGGCTATAATTAAACCCCACCCGATTTAGGAAGATCACGATCTGTGAAATGCCAGCAGGCTTGGGCCGCAGATCTCTGTGGTCCCTCCATTTCTTTTCTCTCTCTCTCTCTCTCTCTCTCTTTCTTTCTTTCTTCTTTCTACTCTATTATATCTCATCTCTTCCTATTGAGAAATCTAAGGAGAAGGCATGGACACGGAGTAATGGTGAGTGGTTTGAGCCACCCGATGCCCCGGTTTGCCCAGGACAGACTCTGTTTATGCTTGGTAGTTATCAACAACATCCTCTTTCACTGTCAAAAACGTCTCTGTTTGGATGATAGATTAGATGGTCACCCTAGTCACTGGGGCCTCGTGATGCCCTGAAGTTACCTCAGGCCAGAACAGGGCCAGTCCCTCACACAGGGATCTGCTTTCTGAACTGGCAAATCATCCATCGTGGGCAATTTCTGGAAGAATGGTCTTCCCGTCACCTGCTGCAGTCCACCGCGGAGCTGCCGGGGCCCCACCTTGGTCCTACTCAGTCAGAAGCAGGAGCTTCCTTTCCCCCAGGGCCTTAGTCCCCAGGACACATCCTCCCAACACTGGGCACCCAGAATCCTTAGTTTTCAGTCTCAAGGCCTCCAGCTTCCCAGCACCCCTCAGCAGTGGCCTGAAAACACCACCCTTCTTCTGCACCCCACAGTGCTATTATTAGGTGGTCGCGTCAGAGACTAGAATTGCGATCCCCGGCGGCCCTTTGATCCCCCCAACGGAGGAGAGAATCGCCGGAAGGGACAGCCCAGCCTGAAGTTAGATAGTCCGGTTCTCTTTTCTCTGGGCTCCGGGGGACTGCAGGCCAGCAGGAAGGAGCTGAGCTATTCTTAGCCAAGGTGTGGGAGCCTGGCAGGAGCTTCAGGCACTGCCCCAAGGGTCAGAGACAGGAACTGGCCACCCACTTTGCTGCTTCCCCCCCCCTTTCCTTTGGCTGCCCCTCACACAAGGAAATGACCACCACTCTCCCCTAACCCAGCAGCAACTATGGCTCAGACTTGGCCGCCCCCTCGGTCCCCTCAGCAGCAAGCTTGTCTCGGCCTCCCTCGGACGGGTCAGTGTGTGGGTACAGTTAGAGATGGGAGAACGGTCTCAGTTCCTTCATGGAACCCTATCACTCCACAGATGCCAAGGCTGAGCTCCAGAGCGGGGGAGAGATTTGTCCAGGCCCACCTGGATACTCAGGGTCTGACCCAGAGCTCTAACCAGTGCCGGGCTGGGTCACAAGCAATGGCAGCTATAAGGCTGGGCTAAGATTTCCAAGCGCCAGGCAGAAGGCATGGGCTATCAGTGACAACATTCTGCTAAGTCCTCAGAAAAATGGGGAAAAAAAAAATAGGACAAGATCACCAATTGTGCTTTTGTAGAAAGGGTATTCTTTTGAGTTTATGCTCTTATGAACTTGAGGTTGGAAGAAAACGGCCTGCTTCTTATGAAAACGACTGTGCTAGCATACGACAATCCCATGTCAGTCCCTAACATTAAAACATCTCGGGGCGCCTGGGTGGCGCAGTCGGTTAAGCGGCCGACTTCAGCCAGGTCACGATCTCGCGGTCCGTGGGTTCGAGCCCCACGTTGGGCTCTGGGCTGATGGCTCGGAGCCTGGAACCTGTTTCCGATTCTGTGTCTCCCTCTCTCTCTGCCCCTCCCCCGTTCATGCTCTGTCTCTCTCTGTCCCAAAAATAAATAAAAAATGTTGAAAACATCTCTTACTGATGTGTGAACTAAAAATATATATGTGAACCAATCAAGCAGAGAATACTGACCAGAAAATAAGGCCACGGTTCATTCATTCATTCAGTAAATATCCAGAGGGTCCGCTGCTGGCCTGCGTTGTGCCAGGGCACAACATACACATGGCTTCGGCCCTCATGTTGCTTACAGCCAGATGGGGATGACAAGAGACAAACAAGTAAACGTGTAACTGCGAAATGTGATGCATGCTACAAATGATCTTTTGAGAGGAGGGTGCTGTGAGAGAGAACAGAAGGGACCGGGTGGGGGGACTTAGTTTCCATCAGGTGTTCAGGGAAGACTAAAAGTTGAGGAACCATTTTAGAGAGAGCAATGAGGCAAGAGGAGCGAGCGGTCAAAGGGACGGCTCCAGTAGAGATGTGATGTTGGAAGAGACCTTGGCAAGCTTCAGGGACCTGAGACAGCCGGTGTTGGGGAGAGTGGGTCAGGGGGCCCGATTCGGAGAGGAGGCAGGCAGGGTGGAGGCCGGCCCCTTCAGATCTGATTGGTCCCCGTGAGGGGTTTAGCTTTTCTTGTAGAGCAAAGGGAAGTCATTGAAGCATTTTCAGCAGGGGGATGAAATGGCCCAGTTTTAATTTTAAACATATTATCTCTGCCTGCTGTGTGAAGAATGAATGAATAGGGGAAACACAAGAATGGTCAGAGGGAGATCAGATTGGAGGCCACTTGTATTCCAAGCGAGAAATGCAGGAGATACAGAGAAGTAATAGACTTTCTTCAAGATTATGTTCTACTTGTAAGCAAACACACACACACACACACACACACACACACACACGCACGCACACACACACACAATGAGTCAGATTATTTGGCACATTCAATACAGTCATATGTTTGGACACAGGGTTTTAGAGACAAGAGCTGAGAACACTCCAGGACCGGCCCTCTCCCTCTTCAGTTCTAATCCTCTGGCTTTGCTGTGGGGTCTTCAGATGGTCCTGTGCTCATTCCTCTAGGTCAGTACCTCCTCAGAGGAATCCGCCAGGCCCTGTCCCTGCTGTCCCCAACCGGTCCTCCCCAAGCTCCCCAGTTTGGATAGGGCCATCTCTAGAGAAAACCCACATCTGGGAAGCAGCTGCCTGGCCACTCTCACAAAATCATCATCTAATCCAGTTGAAGCTGGAGTGCAGTGAAGGCGTGGAAAACTAGGAAAAACATGAAGCCTGTCCAAGATGGGATCTGGGTAGAGTGTCAGGGGTACCACCCCATCTTTGGAGACATGCCTCCAGGGTAGCCCTGGGGACTTCAAGTGGCCTTTGTGCCTTCCTCTGATCCCTGCGAAACCAGATGTGTCCCACAGCTGTGTACCATCTGCTACCCTCCACCCCAGAGGAAGCTACAGTTTGGGGGTTAAAGAAGTGAGGGGAAGACAGTGACTCTTCTTTGGCTCTGGAGGGTGAGTTATAGGAATGAGTCTAGACTTCCCACGAAGTAGGCAAATGGCCTGGAACCCATCTGCACCGTGGCTCCCCCAAAACTCTCTCCTGGCATGGAAAACAAATTGAAAGGAACCTCAATGTCCTGGGGCTTTCAAACTCCTTTCCTACTAAGCTGTTCGTAGACTCCAGCTTAGAGACCTCCTCTCTCCTGTTCACTCTACTCCCTGCCCCTCTTCCTTCCTCCACACCCCAAGCACTTGCACCCCAAGTTTCCAAACGCGGATCATTAGAAGTCCTGCAGCATCTAGTCAGGCTGACATGCAAACCTCCCCAAAGGAAGAGAACTGTACTCCCATCCAGTAGATGATGTTATCAGCCCCCCTCCCTGAGCGCAGAAGTTTGGTGCGGCCCAGACATATGGATCGTTTTAGAGACTCATGCAATTTGGCAACCCCGTTTCACACCCTCCAAGGCCTGCTGCTCTGACATTGCTCTGCTGGGAGTGCGCCGGGAGAGGGAATGCACAGCTCTTTTCAGGCCCTTGTATTCTTGTTCTTCCCTGGTCGTTTCTCCTGGCAACTCTCTACTCAATCTGGAAAACAAAAAGTGTTTCTCTCCTGGTTCAATCTTTGGCTGAAAACAGAAAGGAGCTGAGAGAGACAGAGAGAGAGAGAGAGAGAGAAGGAAAAGAGAAAGAGGGAGAGAAGGGACGAGGGAGGGAGAGAGAGAGAGAGAGATGAAAAAAAGGAAGAACACAGAACTATACCAGTCAGTCTTCTAAGACAAAGACTAGGAGGTCCTCAACCAGCTACACACTCTGCCTTGGTCCTCCTCCTCCTCTTCTCCATCTCCAGCCACTCCAGGGAGGGCTATTTGCATCCCCCAAGTCTGTGTGGCTGGTGCTGCTGGATCCTGCAGTGCACAGCCTGAGCACTGTCTACTTCGACCCCGCCTCCTCCATCAGGTAATCCATCCCGAGCCCCCAGAGGAGTCCATTCTGCCTTGCTCTAGATGCTCCAAAATGATGAAAAATGCTTCCGTGGAGACCAAAAGATGTCTCTGAACCGTGGCAGGTTCACACTTGCCCCCCCTTTGCCCCCAGCCGGACACACAGGAGGCTGGCATGTCTCGGAGGGAAGGGAACTTTCTTGCTGCCCCTGGAAGAAAGAACGACTTCTCTGCTCAGAAAGCAGCAGCCAGAACACCCAGAGATCCTCTCCCAGCATGAGATGTCTGGTGACCCCCAACTGGGGCATCTGCCAATTTTGAACCCTCAACGGTGAGGCCATCTTGGATGAAGATGCGAAATTAGGAGGGTCCCCCAGACTCACAGCAATTGGGTAGTCCTTCAGCCACTCTCCCACCCTCTGCCTCCAAAGAGGTCTCTTCCAGGCCCCAGGCCCAACTCAGAAGAAGATGAGAAGTGAGAGAAGTGAGAAGTGAGGAATGCTTTGCCTTTTTCTTCCCGAACCAGGCCTGCACCAACCACCTTATTTTATTTTTGATGGTTTCAAGACAGAAAAGGCCTCTATACAAAGCGTAAGAGTCAACAGCTTGGGGCAGATGTTTCCTTTCCAGCCACATTTTCCTGCCCCGAGCTAAAAATAGCTACCCTCTTCGCTTTGGCTTCCGTAAGATGTATGTTATTAATGCTCTCCATTTGGATTTCCAGAGACGAGGATTGATGGGCCCCTGGATTTTCAAGCCTATTGGCCCATGAACTAGATGCAACATTGGGTGCGAGATGACCCAGCCCCTTGACAGAGGTTCCCTACACCCACCTTCAGGTAGCACCGCAGAGAATTTCCCACGTGAAGAAGGCAGTTTGCTAAGCAGCTCCACTTTTGTTTGTCCGTAAAGTCTTCCTCTTGGAATTTTCTTGAATCAGTTACACCCCGACCCCCAGGGTAGTCTGGGCCCCCTCTGATACTCTGGCTTGAATAGAAATATAAATACTGCCCAGCAGCATTCATGAGCAATGTTGAGATAGGCCTGCCTCATCAGGAAGATTTATTGAAAGCCTAGAAAACACACACACACACACACACACACACACACACACACACACAAGGGAAACGAGCAGAGACAATGCCAGAAGTGCGGACACACAGTCACAAACAGTGGATGTCTGACCCACTCTCAGAGAGCTGCTTCCCAGGACTTAAAGGATCCTTACCCAAGTTGTCCTCACCACAGACACGTTCACCCTTTAGTCAAGCTGTGTTCAGGGATCACAAGGCTGCTGTCATAGACCATCCAGGTCCTGACAAAGCTAAAGGAAAGAACTATAAATGAATAACTGCCACACTTTCACCTTCTCAAAATGAAAATAGTTTTGCTGATTATATTTGTTTGTAAAAGTAACGCATAGATGACTATTGTAAAACCCAAATGTACAGGTTGCCTACAGAAGTGGAGAAGAAAGTGATATTCACCCATAACTTCGTCACCAGAGACAATCATTGTGTACGCACGGGATGCATGTTATCGCTTCACACGCCGACCTTTCCCCTCTTCCCGCAATAAAACGGCATCACACTGTGACATGCTTTTATCTCCACTTACGTATCACCAGCTCTTAATAGCTGCAGTAATGCACAGAAAAGCTGTGGATTGTGTGCCAGTCTATCTGAAATGCTCCATCCTTTCTCTCTTACTCAGAAGCTTGTCCCTTAGGAGCAAAAACTGAGATGGGAGCCCCAGGCCAATGCTTGGAGGGGAGGGGGGAATGAGACATTACATTTTACGCCTCTTTTCTAATCATCATTTTTGCCTTTAATGATATCCTAAGGGGCCTGTGAAAGATGCCAACAGATGATCTCGGGCGCCTGCACCGGGTGGTCAGCCCAAGCTCACTCCCTTCTAAGGAACAGCCCCACCCATTCAAATGCAACTGAGGGATGTTATATCAACATCCGAATATTCTCCAACCTACTTAAAATATGAACATGTGCATTTTAATGTATATATACATACGTATACATACAGAAGTAATTTGAAAACTTCCGTGAAAACTTCTGTGACTTAAATATTTGTAACAAATTAAGACACACATTATTCACAAACAAGTAATGATACAGATTAAAAAGGGAACATACTCCAGATAAAGACAGATTAATGAGACAAAAGGAATTTTATCAGTAACAATTTGAAGACTTTGATAAATATATAATTGCCTAGGAAAATAAGAACACTTGCTCAAGAAGAAATTTTTTTAAGCTGAGAACTCATAACAACTAATGGCAACAGTATTTTAAAATGGTCTCACACTAAATACCAGGTCCAAATGATTTCATTGGCAAGTTCTAACAAATCTTTAAGGAAGTAATCATACCAATCTTATAAAAACTCTTCCTGAGAATAGAAAAAAATGAAAGAAAAGAAATACTCTCCAACTCATTTTATAAGGACTTTATAACCCCAATACCAAAATCAAACAATGACAGAGTGATGGAGGAAAAAAATATAGGCTCATTTCATTTATGAATACAGAAGCAAAAATCATAAATAGAAGATTGGATTCACAAATTAAATTCTACAGTGTATAAAGATGATAATAAGCCATGTCAAAGTTGGCCTTAATGCAAAGTTGGTTTAATGTTAGAAAATCTATAAATGTAATTTACTATACTACCATATTAAAAGAGAAAAACCATATATCATTTCAATAGATCTAGGTAAGACATTTAAAGAAATCATAGTAAGTTCATTATTAAAGACAGAAATCTTTTAGTAAATGAAGAATAGAAGGGAATGTGTTTAGCATGAGACAAATTTAATAAAAAATCAAGCAAATGTAGTCCTAAGTGGGGAAACATTAGACTATTCGCCTTTAAGATCTGAAATGAGGCCAGGAAATAGAAGATCACACAGCTTTAATCTTTGTGGTGGATGTTCCTGTCAGTACATTAACTTAAAAAAAAATAATTCAGAAGAAGGATTGGAAAGAAAAAATGAAATTATCACTATCTGCAGTTGATATGATCATTTACATGGAAAACCCAAAGAATCTATAAATACTTAGAAACAGTAGGAGAATTTCACAAGGTAACTCAATAGAAGATGGATATAAAACAATGAATTGTATTTTCACACACCAGCAACAAAAATAATTAAAAAGAAGATACTATTTATAATAGCATTAGAGGACATCTATCACCCAGGAATAAATCTAACAAAAGATGAGTTAAAGCCACTACAGGAAAAATCATAAACTTTAATGAAGACCCAAACAATGGAGAGCTATGCCAAATTCATGGAAGGAAAGGTTTGGTTTTCTCCAAATTAATCTACAGAGAAGTTCTAATCAAAATCCAAAGGGCTGTTTCGGGGAAGAACCTGATAAGCAGATTCTAAGGCATATGGAAGAGTAAAGAGCAGAGAACAGCCAGGCCACTTTTCTGAAGAGAATTTAGAGTCTCACTTGCCCCTACCCATATCAGGACTTCCTTGAAGCTGCAGTAAATCAGGCAGTGGTAAAGATACACACGGTGACCAATGGATAGAGTCCAGGAACAGGCCCACATTTATATAAAATGTTGGCATAGGGCAGAACGGCATTTCAGATCAGCATGGAAAGGAGAGGCTACTCAGTAAACAGAGCTGGGAAAGTGGTTATCTGCATGAAACCTACATGACACTGGATTAGGGCCAAGTATTTACCCTGAATCTCTTAGTCCCAACCCCACGCATCTATACTCTCCTCTACAATGCTGGATATATACACTGTGTGTTTGCTCCATTCTGTGAGAACATTCAATTCTTCTACAGAGGCCAAGGAAAGCAAACAAGATGGGCAAAATTCATCAGTTGTATTAACTACAGATAATAAGTAAGCAAGTCTTGCGAGACAGAGGCAGAATTCAGATGTGCTAAAAATAGGTAGCAAGTTTGTAATCTGCGAAGACATGTAAAAATAAATGGGGGGGCAGTTCACCTGGGTGGCTCATCGGTTAAGCTTCCAACTTCTGCTCAGGTCATGACCTCATAGTTTGTGATTTCGAGCCCCACCTCGGGCTCCGTAGTGACAGCTCAGAGCCTGGAGCCTGCTTCGGATTCTGTGTCTCCCTCTCTCTGCCCTTCCCCCTCTCGCACTCAGTCTCTCTCTCTCTCTCTCTCTCTCTCTCTCAAAAATAAACATAAAAAGAAAGAAGAGGAATATACTGTAAAAAGGGTGGAACAAACAAGATTATTACTTACAGGTAGAAAGGAATAGAAACATTAAATCATAAATCACAGGGTAGACAGCATACCATTTAACGGTTGACAGCCAGGTCATTATCTCCCTAAATTGTCTACCTATTGGTGACACCATTCTGACTCCTGTATGTTCTGCTTCAGAAATGCTGAAAAGGGACAGAACACGGACTAGCCATGTGGCAGACCTGTGGCCAGGCCAATCTGTCCTTGCACCTCCCAATAGAGCAAGCATTGGTTGCGAACCAGTTGGTTGCAACATTGGTTCCATCAATCTTCTATCTACTTATCCCTTACTGAACCTCAATTCTTGTCCTCATAACTATGCTATCAGAGCATAACACAAGAGAGTAGGGTCCATTGACCCTGCTTGCTTCCTATCCCAAGCAGGTTAACCTACCCCCACTCTTTCCTCTTATTTCTGACTGTATGTTTTAAATGGATTCAATAACCTTTGTGATCTGATCATCATAATTTGTCCTGAGCCTTCCTGGTCCGTGGTCTCTACAGCCTGCCTATGGCATACTTGGAGGCTAACACTACATGGGCCTAATTTCCCACAGGACACTGGGGCCAGGAATCTCTATGCCACATTTCCCAGACCCCCTTTTCAGTGGTTTTCTAGTTAGGTTCTGCCTAAAGGATGCGCTGGAGAGAGAATGGGGGGCAGGAAGAGAAAAGAAGGGATTCACTTCTGACTTCAAGTCCTCACGGCCTCCCTGTGGCCTCCAAACACCTCTGCCACCCAGGCTTCCTCCCTGCCAAACTGGGGTTTAAACCCTGAGAGTTTTCAAAGAGCCAAAACAAGTTTGCAACATGGGAAAAAGGTGCTGGTTCCAAAATATGAAACTGGAAAATCAAAATGAACAAAAGTTTTCTTAACCGTCTATAAAAGGTAAACTCGGCCAACTTGTAAACCACAATTCAACTCTTTAACACTTTTATAGAAACGTAATAAAGTTTGAATTACAAGAACCAAATGAGGAATGTACTTTAAAACTCAAAATTTTTAGACCTTTCCCCTTATTTTTTTTGTATCAAAGAAGTCTATTTAGCATGGGATGGGGGGGACTATTTTAAATTGGCTGATATGACATGGAAGGGTTGGGGCTGGGGTGGGACGATGTCCCATGGTGAGGGTGGTTTATAAAGGGCCCGACAGAGCCTCTCACTCTGGATCTTTCTGTTGCACCCTCCACTATGTGCCATGTAGGTAACTTCTTCTAGCACCAGCTTATGGGATGAAGCAGGGGGCAGAGACACCAAGGGGTAGCCAAGAAAGGCTAGAGCTTTGAAGACACTTGATAGCTCACCTCTATATGACTGTGAGGAAACATAAGGCAGGGGCCCCAGGACGGACTTGTGTCCGGTGGCCTGCCTGAACCTGAGTTTGTGGGTGGTTGCCGCAAGCTTGTGTGTGCATGAAGTGGTGAGTCTCAACGACCTTGGAAAATAGGAAGGGTAGCCAGTTATCACCCAGTGTCATAGTTGTGGTGCAGACCAGAGAAGAACAGATCCGGTTTCTTAGAAGAAGGGATGGGTCAGCCTCCCTTCCCTACACTCCTATTTTTCCTCTCTGAAGTAAGCCAGCCACTTTGCATGGAGCATGTCTTCTTTCTAAAGTAGGGCTTCTTGAACTTAGTGTGCGTACGAATCACGGAAAATGAAAGGAGACAAAAATACAGATTTGAACAGGTACATGCACCCCAACGTTTATAGCAGCATTATCAACGATAGCCAAACTATGGAGAGAGCCCAAATATCCATCAACTGATAAATGGGCAAAGAAGATATATAAAAATATATATAATAGAATATTACCTAGCTATCAAAAAGAATGAATTATTGCCATTCGCACCAACGTGGTTGGAGCCGGAGTGTATTATGCTAAGTGAAATAAGTCAGTCAGAGAAAAACAAGTACCACAGGATTTCACTCATGTGTGGGATTTAAGAAACAAAAGAGATGAACATATGGGAGGGGGAAAAAAGAGAGGGAAACAAACCGTAAGAGACCCTTAAGGATAGAGAAACTGAGGGTTGATGGAGGGAGGGTGGGGTGGGGGTGATGGGCTAGGTGGCGATGGGCGTTAAGGAGGGCATTTGTTATGATGAGCACTGGCTGTTTTATGTAAGTGATGAATCACTGAATTCTGCTGAAACCGATTTTGCACTGTGTATTAACTAACTAGTATTTAAATACAAATTTGAAAAGAAAAAAAAAAAGAATTACGGAGAGTACCTATGTAAAGTGCAGATTCCCACACCTTAACCTTCATTCTGTGTAAACCACGCTTTGAGAAGAAGCTCTGCTCCAGAGCTAGTTAAGAAATTCAGGTGCTAGAAACAAATTCTTTCCTATCTTCTGGGGCCCAGTTAGGGCAGACAAATGGCATTTGAAGTAACGAAAAGAAACTACTAGGAACGAAGGAAGATCCACACTGACCAAACTGGTTTTCCTATCTAGCAAGGATTATAACTCCACATTTTGTTCACAACCTCTGGGTGTGAAGCAGACCCAGTCTCCGGAGCTGAGAATGTTGAGGGGGAGTTGAGAGAGGGGTTGGGAGAGGAGCTAACCTCTTTTCTCTATTAATTGGGAGTCCCAAGGACAAAGGCCTGAGTTAAACATGTATTTTTCAGCTTTTTCTGCCCCGAGCTCCAGGCCTTTGAGATCTCACAAGGTGGTCAGATCCAAATCACCATTTGCACTTTGAGAGAGATGCAT
Organism: Lynx canadensis; assembly: GCF_007474595.2. Lineage (NCBI taxonomy): Eukaryota > Metazoa > Chordata > Mammalia > Carnivora > Felidae > Lynx > Lynx canadensis. The sequence goes on from NC_044319.2 coordinate 34,742,833, forward strand.
ACCCATACCATTGTATTCTATCAAATTTGCATCTTAAGCCTTTGGTTTTATTACGTGATGAAAGGCTTTGTTTCGTATTTAAAGAAAAGTTAGCCAACAAGATCGGAATAGAGAGCTTTGAGCTTTGTTTCCAGACCTGGGTCCATTTCTCTCTCCTGTACAAACCAAATAATAGTAAATCAGAGAAGGACCATAAAGATAAGTCTGCTTTCATGATGTTAGGGAGTCTGCAGACAAATAACTCAGGAAAGATCAGAGGGGGCTGGTCTGACCTTCCTTCCTCCCAACTTGGGCTGTACAGGGCGCATATCATGGGAGAGACCCGACTGGGTGTTAGTAATCCTGCGATTCCATTCAGGATCTCAGAGCATGTTCGCAGACTGTGGCTTCCCTTATCTGCTCCCTGGTGCCATCATCTCCGCCTCCGGCCCCTCTCCCCTCCAGCGTCTTCCTCCCCCATCCAATCCAGTCTGCCACAAGGCTGACAGCCCAGCTCAGAGTTTCTGCAGTTCAGATTACCAACATCTAGAACAACTAGTGAGGAAGAGGGAGCTCCAGGATCGACAGGTAGTAGAGGGTGGGGTCAGGGGAAGTCCTTTTCCTGATGAAAGAGCTAGACAAAGCCTGTAGAGTCTCAGACCCAGAGCTGGAGAGGAGGTGATGGGAGAGAGGGTGTCCCAGATGCCAGGAGAGTCCTTTGTCTTTATGGCGATGGTGACAGGCTCAAAGTACGTGGAAAATTAGGAACGGCCACAGGAAAAACCCCTCCAAATTAACACAGACAGATCTTGCAGGGGAAAAAAGTGAAAAGAAAATCAACAAGGATGGTTTGGACGGGTGAAATGAATAATTACAGTTATTTATGTGTCCTGCTCACTCTTCGTGCTTCATTAACATGCAGCACAGTCTCTGGTGTGACTGTCATTAAATGCATCAGATTGGGCACGGGCTACGTTTTTACCTGATTAGCAAAATGCTCACATTTGTAAACTAGGGTCCTCACAGTAGAGTCCTTTTGGCAAGATGGTTCTCGGCTCAAAAGTTAAAAATAAAGGAAAACAAAAAGGAAAGAAAACACACACACAGGCGCGCGCGCACACACACACACACGCACACGCACACACAAGCACACAGAAGTCAGGGGAAACTTGCCCCCCGCCACCGGCCAGGCTGACACAAAGGGGTTAAAAGTCGAGTGGAAGTCGAGCTTGAAGGAGTAAGACGGGGCCTCTATATAAAGTTGAACAAGTATCTGGGGCCCGCACAAACCTCCACCTTTTTTGGCCTCCACGGCGGCAACCCCAGCCCCTGCTAACGTCCTCCGCCTGTGGGACCAAGTGGGGAAGCTCACGGTTGTGGCGGCCAAGGAGAGGGGCCGGCCTTGCCAGGAATATAGAGGGAGGGGAGGGGAAAAAGCCCGATCGCCCACCCCGCTCCCGGGCGGAGGGCGGGGGCAGCGCGTCCCGCGGGCCGAGCGCGTCTCGGGCTGTGCGCATCTCTGCGGAGCGGCGCGGGAAGGATGCTGGTCGGCAGGGGCGCGCGCGCGGGGCGCGGGATGCCGCGGGGCTGGACCGCGCTCTGCCTGCTCAGTCTGCTGCGTGAGTACCGGCCGCGCGCCCGGGCGGCGGGGAGGGTCCCCGCTCTCCCGGAGCCGAGCGCGCAGAGCCCGGGGGCGCGCAGGGAAGGGACCCCCCCCCCCAGCTGCCCCAACCCACGCCCCGCGCCCACGGCGGCTCCCGGCTCTGGTGGGACCGGGGCCCCCCTGGGACCGGCGCACCACCTGGGAAGCGCTGGGGTGGACGGGGAGGCAGGGCGGGCGACCGCGCCGCGAGTGTCAACCAGCCCAGGTGTAAACCGGGCGGAGCTCTCTGAGCTTCCCGGTAGTGGAACAGTGCGACTCGTTCGCATTGTCTCTAAAGTACAGCGCTTCGAAGATGCCAGAGGCTGTGGTCAAAGGTCCGGAGCGCAAAGTTGGAGCCAGAGCCAGGAGAGGGGAGGACAGAAGCAGGAAAAGTTTTGCGCCTGGGGGTTGATTGAGAAAGCCCAGGCCGGAGCGGGTGCTGGGAAGAGAGCGCAGGCGCCCACCGACCACCACCACCACCACCACCACCACCACCACCACAGGCACTGGGCGAGCCCGAAATTTAAGGATGGGAGCGAGGCCAACCTGGGACAAGGCCCCGGCTCCAACGCCCAGGAGGCGCCGGAGGCAGGCTGAGTGAGGTGACCAGGGGGTGTGGAATGAACAACAGTCCGGGAAAGAATGCTTGCATTTAAGATCTGAAAGCTAAATTACAACTCCCTCTTCCGACACCCACACCCACTCCCCTGGAGAGAAGGTGGCAGCGGATGGGGTCTGTTGTGCGCCCTGCCTCCGTCTCCCCATCGCCACCCCCCCCCCCCGACCCTGGCACCAACTCCAACCTGTTACATTTGGGGGCATTCTTCCTCTTCCCCCTCCAAGTTCTAGAACTAGGGAATATGTCAGCAGGCTCGTGGACACCCTTCCGCTCACCCACACTTGCTCCTACTTCTTAGGATCTTGCTCTCTCACTTTGGTAAAGAAATCATAGACAGTAAGTATTTATTCTTAATTGCTTTCATTTGGGGAGAGCATTCTCTATCTCCTCTCACTGCCTTTAGAGGGTTTTAAACATTGTAAGCTGTTCTCCTTTTTGCTCAAGATTCTGCTTCCAGCCCTCTAGGGCCCCCAGTTCCCTACAAGTACTCATCCTACAGGCCACCCACTATGGCCCCACAGAGTGACCTGGGCCTGCCAGCGGGACTCCTTTGCTCTCAGTGTCCTCTGCTGTCCTGCGTTGGGCCCACCCAGTTGGAGAGAGACTCTAGGCTTGGGAAAGCTCTAAGTTAGGCTCTGAGTTGACCAGTTCGGCAGCCCCAGACCTGCCCTCTGGGGCAGAGAAAAAGCTGTCACTTCAATGTGGAAACACTAGGATAGGGGAACTCCCCTGGGTGCTAGACGGCACCCTCATAACACAGTGGAGCCGATCAACAGCCGATCAGATGCTTCACTCTCCTTTACAAAGCTCGTGATGACCTGGTCCTGGGCCGAGTGAGGCCCACCCTTTTTTTATTTCCTCAGCTGGCCAGTCTCAGTCTCGCCTTGGCTCGTAGCAGGGGGTGGGGGGAGCAACTTAACTCCTGCAAAATCTGGGGCAGATATGCTGAGAATCTCACTGTCTCAGCTTTGGGGGTGACAGCTGGGACATGGGTCCCGACTCTCAATCTTGCCAGACTACTTGAGCCAATGTGTAGCCTTTCGTCTTGCCTGAGAACTTTCCAGGGTTTGTTTCTTTCTTTCACACTGGCAGTCATTTTCTGTCCTGGTCTACATTGGGGGATGGATGAGTGAGTGACTGTACCTTGAAACGCTGACCAAGGGACATTTGCAGGAGTTCCGTGCGGTTATTGCAAACTTTAGGGCACCGGGGGTCTTCTCATCATGTACACTGACAGAGGGCTTTGTTCTGGGAAGGTCTTTCTGTGCTCTGTGAGAAGTTGGCGTAAAGATGGGCACAGCGGTCCGACCAAAAGTAGACTCTTTTTGTTGCAGATGAAGCTGCTTTGGGGGGCGACCAGAGTCAGAGTGAGTCGCCAGGTAGCACTCCCCTGCCACCAACAGGTAAGAGAAGCCTTTCAGGTTATTAGGAAGCCCCATTTGTGGGCCTCCGGGTATCTGTCCCCTCCAAGCCCTCCATGGCCTATCTCCTTCCTCCCTCTGTAAGGACACCCCCCCCCAAGGCCCGCCCCTTCACATTCCTCTTCTTCCGTCGTGCATGCTGACCCCACACCCATATCCTGTCTGGGGCTACGTGTAAGAGGGGAAAAAAGAAAAGGGAAAAGAATTTTATCAGATATTTTCCAGAGGAGAGGACTCCACCCTTTGACTCTCTGCCATATAGCGACCGACGAGGAGCAGCCTTGGGGACCTCTGACTAATTCAGTGGTCCCCAGTGGTCCCCCTCGTCGGGCCAGTCCAGCTGGCACAACCTTTGCAAATGCAAGTCTTCCACAGCCTTCCCGTTTGACGGATAAAACACTTCTGGGCATCTTTTTCTTATCCCTTTAGCTCCACCTCCTGGGCCTCCTTGTTCACTTGTCCTCCTGTTCTTCCTACTTTGAGTCTTTGTCTCCAAAAGCTCGGGGCAAGGAGTGCCAAACTGCAGCAGATAAACTCGGGCGCAGAGTCTTACAAAAACAAATAAAAAAGTAGGAACAAATTCCACTCCGTATGGTCTCACTGCCTGATTTCCTTTAGACCCTGGGCAGGAGGGCCTGGGCTCACTTTCAGGGCTGGATGGCTATTCGGCTCCACCCTCGGGGGGCCTGGCCTCCCTCTCTCCTTGACTTTGCCTGATCTAACTTAAATGGCCCCCGAGTGTGGAGAAAATTCAGAAGGTGAAGGTATGGAAACAAGAACAAAAACACCACCCTCCAAAAGAAAATGCTCCAAGTTGCCAGGGCAGAATTTCCTATTTGTCTGGGTCTTGACTTCTCTAATGAGAACATTCTCTTCCCTCCTCAGCTAAGAAATAAAAACACATTATCTACAATTTTTAGCCTCCACGGCCCCTGACTTTGCTAAGGAGAAAGATGCGTGCGTCTTGGGAGAGTGAGAGGGCAATGAACGGGGGACGGGCCAAGGTGGACTTCTTAGCACCTGCACTCTGGGGCCCACCCCAGGGACCAATCGCTTCCCTTTGGATGTAAAAGAAAAGGCCTTTGGGCTTAGTTGGCTTCGTCTGCTTCTTCCTGGTTTGGCGGGGAGAGACCCCAAAGAACCCACAGCTGGTACCTTTTAGTGGGATGGCATCTCTAGGTAGCGAGTTCTGTTGTTACAGAAAATGCCTTAACGAGTCTCTGGGTGAAAGTAACCTGGACCCCTGGACGGGGCTTGGAGGTGCAGGGGCAGACAGGAGGTTCATTGCTGGGCATGGTAGAATGCATCGGAACTTTGTGTTTGATGGGCCCGAGAGACACAGGCTGAGGGAATGCAGAGCCCAGAAGGAGTAGAGAGAGAGGAAGGGAGGTGCCTGGACCATCAGAGAGGCAGTGGTGCCTGAGGGTGGAAAAGACCCAGCGAGGAGAAACTCCTTATGGTGTGGCATGCATGCTTAGCACAGTAATGTCTGGAATTTCAGGCTTATGCCGTTGTCTCTTCCGGGCTGGGCTGTAATCTGGCTCCGTGCTCTCAAACCTTTGATAAACACACGCCCGCCTGGTGTTAGTGTGCTTTGCGGGGAATAAAGGAACAAGTCCTCGGCTGGCCTACGGTGAAGCAGAACTACAGTGCCTGAGCACAGGGAGGCACAGAGTTGCAGAAAGGGAGTCAGTGGCGATTAGGGGAATGAAGGAAGAGGTGACTGGGAGAAAAGTGGGCCCCCAGAGAAAGCGCAGGAGACCAGGCTTCCGTGGTAAGTCGATGGGGTCCAAGACAAGGTATTTGAATATTAAAGGGAAGTCAGAGTCCCCTGTTCACTCAGGCCACAGACACTTGGTTTACGCTCACGTCTCAGTGAGCCACTAAACCATAGGAAGGCATCAGCCCAGTTCTTTGCTCTGGTCCAAGATGCCCAGACTCGGGGAGACCTGTAACAAGGATGCTTCCTGAATGTTCCCGGAGAAGATGGGTGGCTCACCACCTCCCAGAGTAGTTCATTCCATTAAAAAAAAATAATAGTAACCCCCCCCCCACTATTTTAAGCCTTACTTTGCGTTACAATGAAATTAGCTTTCTTGAATCATCTGATCATTAACTTCTATTCTTAATTAGAATTGGCTAATCTTCAGTGGCTTCTAATCTAATTCTCTTCTTTAAACTACCATGGAATTAATATGATCCTTTTTCAAGACAATCCTTAACGATCTTTCTGGCCCCACTAGACTATAAGCTCCTTGAGGACAGGGATTTATTGAAATTGTAATGACCTTAACCCCAAACCTCAGGAAAGAATCTTCTTTTCTTCTGTGCATGGTCCTTTGCACGTCATGGGTGCTTATGACCAATACGAATGAATACATGCGTGAAATGAATCTTGAAGAAAGTTACTTATTCTCCCTCCCCAAATTCTTCTTTTCTGGATCAGAGGTTAGCAAACTTTTTCTGTCAAGAGCCACATAGGAAATATTTTAGACTCTGGAAGCCATATGTAGTCTCTTAGGCATATTCTACTCTGTTTAATTATACAACACTTTAAGCATGTAAAAGCCCTTCTTAGCTCCCTGGCCGTACAACAGACAGCCCACGGGTGGATTTGGTCCGCCAGCTATTTGCAGACCCCTGATCTAGATGAAATAACTCCTGGCCCTCAACCATATGACTTGGTTTCTAGAGCTCTCCTAATTCTGGTTATCCTTTCACGGACACTCCCTAATTTAACAAACTCCCTCCTAAAGTACGGCATTGAATGAGACCACGCTACATAGATGTGGTTGGTGTGAACATGCCTGACATGGTCGCCATTCAGTCTAAGTGCTTTTTCTGAACTCAGAGGATTGTGCTAAGCACCCTGAGAAAACAAACGAGTATCAGAGATGTTTCCGGCACTAAAGAAATTTATAACGTAACTGAGGTGACAAGACCTATACTCAGGAAACAGAGTTTATGATTTTGTGCCAGATAAGTGGTGGAGAGACGTGTCTCAGGGTCTCTGAGAAGCAGAAGGAAGGGGGCCCTATACTAAAGATAACTGCTGTTTCTTGAGCGTTTACCAGACAGGCTAACTGCTTTATGCTTCTTATCTCCTTTATTCCTCAAAACAACTAGGAGTTAGGGAATATTTTTATTCCCATTTTATAGGGAATGTTTAAAGAGTTGAAGAAGCTTCCCCCCAAGCCCTCACAGCTAGAACATGGTAGAGAAGCCTCTGAACATGGTCTGACTGCAGAGCCCAAGCTCTTTCTTCTGAGGTTTCCTTCTCTTCTCAGAAACATGGGCTGTGGGTTCCCAGCAGAGTCCCGCAGGCTTCTTCTTCCTGCTACTGTATCCCTGTGGGCTGAGACACCCAAGATTTTCTGGAAGAAACTCCTCTCAGGCAGGGCACCAGAATTGGAAAGGAATGGTGGAACGGGGCTAGCTGGCCAGGAGGAGATCAGGAAACAATACCAGCAAAAAAAAAAAAAAAACAAAAAAAAACACAAAAAAAAAAAACAAAAAAAAAAAACCAAGAAAAACAAAAACAAAAAAACAAAAAAGAAAAAAGAAAAAGCAAAAAAACCACAACTAAACCTAAGGGGGTCTTTGGAAAGTGAGACTGAGCATAGGAGAGCATAGGCATTTAGCTATTTAGGTAGCAGAGCATTCTGGATCTCTGAGGATTTGTAAGCCCTCTTTCAGGATGAAAAGATTCTCCGATTTACTAATTGTAGGTAGGAATCTCTTAAACATGTATTACATTATGCCTTTGCTTCCTCCGTGTACCCCTCAGAAATAGGACTTTAACTTTCATGACTCAGATGGATCATGAAAATAATTTAGTTATGGTGCAGCTCAGTGACTTTGTTAATGCTTACTAAGGTGTATATATTTATTTCCTCCTACTGTGAGTGATTCCAGACCAGTGTGTGTTTTTTTTCACATTTATTTATTTTTTTGAGAGAGAGAGAGAAAGAGTGAGCTGAGAAGGGGCAGAGAGAGAGGGAGACACAATCTGAAGCAGGCTCCAGGCTCCAAGCTGTCAGCACAGAGCCTGATGCGGGGCTCGAACCCACGAACCGGGAGATCATGCCCTGAGCCGAAGTCTGGTGCTCAACCGACTGAGCCACCCAGGCAGGCATCCCATGACCAGTGTGGGCTTTAATACTCATGTCTGTTTTTCATTTATCTGTTTCTTCTTTTTTAAACTGTCCTTTCTCCTTGATGTTTGCTTCTAAGAGTCTCCAATTTTTAGCTTTAACTAGGATATCAGATAACCAAGCTTGTTAGAACTTGGTGTAAAACAAGAATAATTGCCTCTGAATAAGTACCTGTAAGTTAAATGCAAAACTTTTACTCCATGAATTCTGTGACCTCTGTTTGGCGTTTTTGGCCTCTTATCCTTATTCCGCTAACTTTCTGACATCTTGTCTCTTCCCTTTGCCCCGAGCTCATGAGTCAGGATCAAACAGGATATCTAGAGTCACAGAGGGTACTTAGGGGGACACAGTTAATAAAGGTAGGGTGCAAGGTAAACAACATAAGATGGCCTTTTGTTCAATTTTAAATTGTACTGTAAACGCCCTGTTGGGTTGGGGCTAACGGCCGTTTGTCTGGAAGGCTCCAGTCTAGAACGGAATGGAGTGGTGGTTTCGTTGATCGTCTCCTAGAATCGAACTGGGAAGCCGCGATTGCTCCCTTACAGAGTTGGAGAACAGAATCAGGTCAAGAAGGGTCAGCATTTGACAGTTTAATGCCTTGGATGGGGGCGAGAAGCTAGGATAGACAGAGACACGTGGTCGGTCTCGATTCTTATAAATGTTGTTCCTCCAAGGCGCAGTCTCTTCGTGGGAGCTCCAGAAAGGGAGCCCTAGAGACTGTGAAATTAAGACACTTCCTGCCTGCTAGTGCCTACACCGGAGCACCCGGTTGGATTGGTCTCCAGGTCTTCCACCACCTTGTTCCCTCGCTCTACACCCCCTCACGTATCCCGTCACCTAGCCTTGCCTTTCTGCCCTCCCTCTTTGACCTGTTTCTCCAGGGTCTCAGAGGCTTCCTTGCTCACAGCGCGCTCAGGGCCATGCATCTGAGGTTGGGGTTTCATTTTCTTGGCGGGTGGATCGTGCTACCTGCTCCTCAGCGTTTGGCCAGGTGGTGGGTGGGAGGTGGCTGCAGCAGCTGGGAGCCCCACCCCAGCGGGTCGGTAGCTGGCCTGGGTCCAGAGTCGCTTCACTTCTCTGGCACAGGCCCTCCGCCCTCCGAGCTAGCAGCAGGTCTCTGCTCACATCTGGAAGAGTTCAGAACTGTTTGTCTGGGTGAAGGAGGCCCTGGGGAGGGGCTTCAAAAGCATGACATCACCTCAGTCAGGCGCAGCTTTCTTTGGAAAGCGCAAAGGGCTGGGTCAGCCTGAGCCAGATAGGATTCCCAGGAACTGATGTGTTGGAAGGAAGAAGAGGAAAGGGTGGGCAGGAAGAATGATGTCAACGGGGAGTTCCAGTGGTGCCTTGGAATGGTACCTGGGGAGGATGATCCTTCAGGTCAGTATCCGCGTGCTCCCGCCACCCGCCCCCTGTGGTGAGCTCATAGCTTAGGGGCGGATTGCTGAGCGGGTCCTGTCTAAGGGCCCGGGGAAGACTGGGTCTGCTTTCACACCTATTTCATTTTGGTAAACCCACCTCCTGCCTAACCCAGGTAGGAGCCCATCCTTTTCTCTCCAGAGGTGCGGAGGATGCATCCTGGTTCTTAGCAGTTTCGACTCTCTGACCTTCTTGCTACTTCTACTCAAGAGTCAGCTAAACCTCAGTGGCCCCAGTGTTCCCTGCCCTGAACTACGGCCTCCCCTCTTGGCCAAAACCTTGCATGATTCAGGCTCTTATCTCTAAAATGCAGGTGGTACTATCATTTCATCCTCCTGCTCACATGCACGTAATGTCAAGATATGATTGTTGTATTCACCATTTATATCCATCTACTTGCAGCAGGTGGGAAGGGAGGCAGATGTGGGACAGTGAGACTTGTCACTGCTTTTAGGGGAAGCATTGAAACTAATGCCTAACTTCCCTCTTGATGCTGAGGGAAAGAAGAGTTGTCACTCTACATTGCCATTTACCTGGAGACCTCCCAAAATTACAGCTGTAGATCTCAATCAGGAAAATTGAAAGACAAGCTTTAGGGTGGCCTGGGATCCTCAGGGGCCTTTCCTTGAGGGTGGTACTGTGGGTGCTGAGCTCTGGGTACCAAGTCGATCCTATAGCATTTATGGGGCCCAAGCCAAGAATGGAATAGAGGCCCTCATACCATATGTCTAAATACTTCAAAGTTACAATCAGGCCTGTGAGCTTATAAATGAAATGTCCTCTATCCCCTTACCTTGAAAAACATACCCAATGGCCACCTGGAAGGCCAGGTTTGAATTTGGGACCCTCTCAGTCTCAGAATTCAGTGCCACCGTGTGGCTGAGCAGGAAGAGATGGCCCTTGGCTCCCTCCTGTCCCGCTTCTCTTCTTTTTACCCCCGACCCTGGCTCACTGTAGGGGATCTTGCATGCATGCAAGGGACACACCATCCGCATGCTTCATGTGTATACCTTCTCCCTGAAACTGCCACCTCTTGGCCACCCTTGTGCCTTGGAGGTCCATACCCTGGTACTGCGGTTCACCCTCAGAAGGATGGACTGGGAGGGGGCGCCTGGGTGGCGCAGTCGGTTAAGCGTCCGACTTCAGCCAGGTCACAATCTCGCGGTCCGTGAGTTCGAGCCCCGCATCAGGCTCTGGGCTGATGGCTCGGAGCCTGGAGCCTGTTTCCGATTCTGTGTCTCCCTCTCTCTCTCTGCCCCTCCCCCGTTCATGCTCTGTCTCTCTCTGTCCCAAAAATAAATAAAAAACGTTGAAAAAAAATTAAAAAAAAAAAAGAAGGATGGACTGGGAGAAAAGGCCCCATGAGGATCCTCAAGTGAGAAAAGAGGCATTTGGGCAAGAATTTCTAGGAGTATCTGGTCCCCAGTGTATGATCTAGACGAGAGGGTACATCTCTGTTGGCCCCATGGACGCCTCATGGTTGGGAGCAGGGCAGAGTAGGAGGAGGAATAGAATACAGACTCTAACGTTCAGGGAAGTTTCTCCTTTCTGGATGTAAGGATGTCATTGATAGGTACCCCCAGGAAACACAGAAGGACAAGGAGCCTCATGAAGATCTTCAGAGAATAATTCAATCCAGGAATATTATACTATATCAATTTAAGTTATTTGTCATTAATTCTCCCAAAACAATCCAGGTAAGGAAAGACCCTCACTTTAGAGGTTGGTAAACACACACACACACACACACACACACACACACACACACCACACACGCACACACGCACACACGCACATTAAACTACATAGTTATTGGAAAAGGCAAAACTAAGCTATCTTCCTACATTTGATGAGAAACCAGGCCTTAAGTTCTCTAGAGCATCCACTGGTCAGAGGTTCTTAAAAGAAATCGTGGGGTCGCTTACTGAGTTTCTCAACAAAAGGCAAGGAGGATGGGTTTGCAGGCCATGAGGGAAAGACTAGAGTTTGGGAATGGGGGAGTCTTGGACAGATAGAAGATTTTTAAGGGGATTGAATAGAGGTGGCATGAACCTAGTGGCTATTCCCAGAGTATATGAATGGAACGGCTGGAGGGTGACAGAAAGAGAGACAGACACGTTAAAAAGGAAATCTTCCCCCATACTTTAGATCTTTGCAATGTTTATTCAGATATAACTTGATATTTTAATATTCTATTTAACAAGTTCTAAACATTGCCTCGTATTCTCATGTGGCTTTAGTTTTTTTATATTTCTTTATTTGTAATGATTCTGGTACGTTAAGCGCATACAGCATTTATCCCACTGAAATTCATTTAGCTGTTTGCAACTTTTCCCTCCTGCAAATGGTACTATACTGGACACTTGATGCGTACAAGCTTTTCCTTCCTTATCTTCTTAGGGAAAATCTAGCAGTGAGAAATTCTCCTGTCCAGGAGGATAGTCTTGATGTCATGATGTCCTAAGTCTCCAGGATGATTTAGGTTCTGACTTTTCCTCCTTGTTTCTCGATAGCCTCTGGGTTCACAAACACACAAACCAGGACCACTGTTACCACAGAGTCAGCCACCTCACATACAAGTTCAACTGTTTCCGCAAATGTGTCCAGCCAGGAAGCCACCACACTAAGTCCTCTTGGAATTACCATGCCATACCCTGTCTCTCAAGACCGCAATGGGACCGCAACAGCCATCTCAGGTAAAAAGTGTTTGTCTCGGGCCCCAGAAGGATGCGGCTGGCGCTTGGGTAAAGCATTAGGATGCCTGGAGACCTCCCTTAGCCCTGCCTTCCCCCGCAGATGGAAACATACAAGTCCTGCGAAGCATGGTTTGTGCATCATGTTTAGGGTGCCCTGAGGTAGACTCCTGACAATTCCTATAGTGATGGCTTTCTCAGGCCAACGCTTTGGTTGCTGATCCTGACCAGTAACGCCCCTCGTACCCTGTTTTCATGCTGAGTTCAGCTTAGCGATAAAATAAGGATCAGAGGGGCGCCTGGGTGGCGCAGTCGGTTGAGCGTCCGACTTCAGCCAGGTCACGATCTCGCGGTCCGGGAGTTCGAGCCCCGCGTCGGGCTCTGGGCTGGTGGCTCGGAGCCTGGAGCCTGTTTCCGATTCTGTGTCTCCCTCTCTCTCTGCCCCTCCCCCGCTCATGCTCTGTCTCTCTCTGTCCCCCAAAAAATAAATAAAACGTTGAAAAAAAAAATTTAAAAAAAAAAAAATAAAAAATAAATAAATAAATAAATAAATAAATAAACTAAGGATCAGATGAGGACTCCCTAGACATCTCTGATCTCTTCTAAGTGAAAGAAAGTATGTGCAGGTTCACACTGGTTTTTGACTTCTTCGGGGTGAACCAGAATTCCAGTTCAGCATCGGAACCCTGAAAGCACCTCTCATACATTCTCAGTGATAGCCATGGTTCCAGTAGCTGGCTTGAAATGAGTTTGGTAGGGGTTAAGATATGAAGTAACTCTTAACTCCCGCGATTCCCTTTTCAGGTTTGAAGTCCAGGTCAGTATCTTTATCTGTAAAGTTTTAGTTCAAGACAGTGAACTGAGATGTGTATAGGTGTGTGTGTGTGTGTGTGTGTGTGTGTGTGTATGAAAACATGTGCATGCAAAACATGTGTTTTGGCCTATTTCAGAGACTACAGTCAACTTCACTTCTACCTCTGAGATCACCCCAGTGCCTGGAACGGGGAACTCTTCTGTCCAGCCACAGACCTCTTTAACTGTCACAGCGTTTTCCACCACAACCAACTTTTCAGCTTCAGACACGACCTTGAAGCCCAGCATGCTCCCCGGAAATGTTTCCGATCCCCCATATAACAGCACCATCAGTGTGACATCCTCCACTGAGCCTTATGCATCATTTTCTCCCACCCCAAGTACCATCAAGGTAGGTGAATTGGGCCAAAAGTGGCAGATTGCCCCCTCGCTTCGTATGTATGCAAAGCCTCTCCTCCCCTCAACCTCTCCTCATCCCAGCCAGTCAGATTTGGGTCATGTAAGAATTAACATGGAAAATATGCAGCTTAAATATTGCTGGCAAAGATAGAAAGGGGAAGGGAGGAGTGGAGACAGGTCGCTGACATATGCTGTGGGTATTTCATTTCTAGGGAGTTGAAAGTAAAGGGGGATTCTTGGGGGTCCGCGCAGTCGGCTGTGGTTCTTTCTAGTACCTCTTGGTCTGGGCTTTGACCAGGGCACCATTTCCCTTTGAGCGTATTTGGAAACCATCCTCTATTTAATGGGGCGACTTGCAAACAATGTTTAGGACCACCACCATTTCCTGTAGATGAGAGAGTTTGGTGGTATGTCAGGTATAGAGAAGCAGTGGAGAACTGGGCAGACCAAGGATGGTGAGCTCAGCCTTGGGGTCTGTGGCTGTCAACAGTTTTGGGCAGGAAGGGTAGAAAATATGAGGGTGCGTGGTGCCTGGGGGCAGGCTCAAGGGACCTGCCTGGTTTCTGTTTTTAAAGGAACCAGAATAAGAATCTGGAGAGCCCTGGGGACCAGGAAGAAAATGAGTGTCACCAGGATCAGCCTGGCCACCCCCATTACCTTAGTGCTTATATGGCCTCACTGCATGTGTATGATCCACGGCAGGGAGAACAGCCCCAATGGGTAAATTTCGTCCCCTCTTCCATTTCTGCACCAGCCAAGCTCATGTTTACCAAGATTGCAAATAGCTACTTGTTGGCAAGCCCAGGCTGGTAACAAAAGTTTTGATTATCTGATGGGGATGGGTGTAAGAAGGAGGAAGAGAGTAACACCAATTTATACATCTAGTCCCCTGCCATTTTTAAATTTCCTTTTTCCTAAAACCTCTTAAGAGAGTACCCCCACAGAAATCAAACGGGACAAGAGGTGGGGGTAAAAATGAGGGGCAAAGATACTGGCTTATTTACTTTGTTTTTGTTTTACTACAGGGAGAAATCAAATGTTCCCGAGTCAAAGAAGTGAAATTGACCCAAGGTATCTGCCTAGAGCTAAATGAGACCTCCAGCTGTGTAAGTCAAACTCCCCTCCACCTCACCCCTATCCTTTCCTCCTCCCTCTTCTCCCACAATCCCTTCCGAACATCCTTAAGCCCTCTTGGACTGGACCAGACTTTGGTGGGGGTGGGAGAACTTAGTTGGTCAGGCGCTTTCAATACAGAGCTTTGGGTTTAGGGAGTAAGAGGCCCCATCTGGCGGGCAAAGAAGGCAAGGACAATTTTTTTTTAAATTGAGTTAACTTTTTCCCCTCCTCTGTAGTACATTTAATATATACATGTCAGACTTAAGTTTGCTTTCATGTTAAGAAAGTCCTTAGTGAAATACACACTAGTGACCTGAAGTGCCAGTTTGCTTATTATTTACATATAACTCTTTAATCCGTTTAGAATTCTTTTGTGCTGTAATGCCACATTTTCCATATAACCGTCTTTCCTCACATTGTTTATTGAATGATCCCCTTTGTTGACTGGAATGCTGTTTTTTAGCTTGTATTAAATTTGTATTTGTCCCAGGGCATATTCTACAGAGATATTTTGTTCAGTTTGTCATTTTTTGCCTATTTTAAGTTTTTTAAAATTATTCTACTTTTATATTATAGTACTCTTTAATATCCAGCCATGCAGGTCTTGGCTCACTACACCATAAAAAGTTTATTTTTTGTCTGTTGTTTTAGAAAAACTTTAGAAACATCTTGTCCACATTAAAAAAAGAAATGTTAACATTTTCATTGGAACTGCTCTAAAGTCTCTCTCTATTTTTCTGGTCTTCTCTTGTATCATTCAGCATATTATCTTTTTAGTTTTTAAAAACTAAAAGCTAGTTTGTTTGTTTGTTTGTTTGTTTTTCCAGTAGGCTTTATGGACTTTTAAAGTTTATTTATAATACAGATTTCCCATTAAATATTCTAACCGATCATTGCTGGTATATTATAAAGTTGAAAACTTCCAACTTTTCAATATACGTTCCCAACATATATTGAAAGTTTTGAAAATTTATCTTAGGTTTAGCCATTTTCTTTAACTTACTTGTTAATTTCAAGAGCTCTTTACTTGATTCTTTTTTGGTTTCAAGGCAAGCTCTCATGTTGTCTGCCACCATACATTGTTTTTCTCCTCCTTTTTAGTAGTTAATGCCTTAAGTTTCACATCTTACTGCATTGGTTAGACCATACAGCTCGGCGTTAACTTTGAATGTTGATAGCAGACGTCCTTGCTTTGTTTCAGTAAATCCAATTTCCTGACAGTTACAGTTTCCTCGACGAAGAATGGAATGACAGGACTCTTCCTACTCACTTGTAGGAAAAAACATTTCCTTATAAGTTGGGAATCCATTTAAGGGAACTATATGTGTGACGTGTGACATGTACCCACATGCATGGGTAGACTATAGTCTGTAGAGGGCATTCAGTTATTTATTTTGTCTATTCTGACTGCCCATATCCTACCTGTGATTATCAGTTGGGTCATTCTGACTCACAGATCTTTTAGAATTATGCCTAAGGTCTTTTTTTTAGCCCAGGACTTCTAAAAACAATGGGAATTGCAAAGACATAAGTTCGCACAATAGGATAAGTGCACGATGCAAAATAGTGAACTTAAACATGAATATACAATGTACAAGTAATACAGGAATTGCAAAGACAGAGGCTCACACAATAGAACAACTAAGTGCAATTTGCAGACTAGTCAACTTCAACATGAACATACAAAGTACAAGTAATACTCTGTGTGTTTCTGATACCTATTTTCAACTCTCCTTATTAAAAAAAACATCGCCAAACCCTTTGTTAATCATAGCTTAAAAAACGACTTTTTTTTTTTTTTAGTAATATCCTGGTGAAGCACTTATTTTCCTGTGTATCACGCTGGTCTGTGCCAAAATGCTGCTTCTGCGTGCCACTGATTTAGAGCCAATTGCAGGGCAATCTAAGTGTCTGTCCATTGCCCTTCAAGGCTCACATTTAACTAGGGTCATCATACAAGACAAGTGCCGGAAACTGACCGCTACTCCAGAAATAACTCCTCTTACTGTGGTTGCTTTCTCTCTGTGGTCTTTACTGTCTCGTCATTCATGCCACAGCTGAGAAGGTCTGCTCTCTCGTCTGAGATCTGGGGAGCATCTGTGAGCAGGGACGTGCAAAGACAGCAGTCCCTCCACTATGCTAAAGAAGGCCTCTGCACCATTCACGGTGAATCAACTCTCTGGTGACCCCTTGGTCGTGCTACTTTTCCCTGGCCCCTCTGTCACCGTTGATCCCCCCTCTCTTCCTGAGGGTTCCTCCTCCCTAGTCCCCAAGCAGCAGTGCCTCCTAAGTCTCCCCAAGGTAATTTCCCACCCCCCCCCCCCCAAGCAGCAATCCTTGTTCAGAATCTCTAGCCAAAGCTCCGGATTGTGTTTCAGATTCCTTTCCCTTGAGTCCTACTGCGTGCTTATTTGATCATCAATCTGTTCCCAAGGCTGTGAGTGAGTGGCGTGGTGCTTTCTAGTTTTCCTTAGGTTGCATTTGCCCCCGGTGTCAGAGGGCCTGAAGGGACTGGTTCGAACCGTGGGAAACTCAAGCCCTACTCACACCCTAAGGAGAAGCATGAAGGATTTGAATTCCCCTAACATTATGTCCTTGAGTACTTGTGCAATGTCGGCATGCTCCTGCCTCCCGTGTACTCCCGTAACGGAAATACGTGTGCATGTTCTCAGCTATCCAGACACTCACTCTGCACTGGGACGTACTGAGTATCCAACCTTTCAGCTCCCACCGTGTGGATTATTCCGCCTGTCTTCTGTACCTGCATCCTGCAGGCATTCATTTCTCAACTACTCTCCTTTTGCTCCCCCTCCTTCACCTCTAGGCAGAAATCACCCCTACCAGCCTGGGTGGGGGAGGGCAACCCCTACCCTCTTCTCAAGCACCTGCTACTCCGTCTTAGAGCCCTCATTTGCAGGACCCGTCACTCTGAGTCTGACTTTCATTCTCTCGGCTGCAGTGTCAGGGTAATTTAGTTTTTGTGGTTATGGGTTCCCAAATCGTTTCCACAATGTGAGGTTACTTTATTCTCTTATGCTGTCCCCCCGTTTATCCAGGGAAATACACCAAGAATATATTTTTTTTTTCAACGTTTATTTATTTTTGGGACAGAGAGAGACAGAGCATGAACGGGGGAGGGGCAGAGAGAGAGAGGGAGACACAGAATCGGAAACAGGCTCCAGGCTCCGAGCCATCAGCCCAGAGCCCGACGCGGGGCTCGAACTCCCGGACCGCGAGATCGTGACCTGGCTGAAGTCGGACGCCTAACCGACTGCGCCACCCAGGCGCCCCCACCAAGAATATTTTTAATGGTGGTAAAAGACACATAACATGAAATGGACCATCTTAACCATGTATAAGTCCGCATATAGTTCAGTGGTATTAAGAACGTTCGCATTGTTGTGCAGTCTCCAGAAGCCTTTTCATCTTCCAGAACTGAAACTCTACACCCATGAAACAACTTCCCATTCCCCCCACCTCCTCGCCCCTGGCAACTACCCTTCTACTTTCTGCCTCTGTGATCGGACTACTCCAGGTACCTCATAGGAGTGGAATCATACGGTATTTCTCTTCGTGTGACTGGCTTATATCACGGAGCATAATGTCCTCAAGGTTCATCCATGTTGTAGCATGTGTTAGGATTTCCTTCCTTTTTAAGGCTGAATCATGTCTATACCGCATTATGCTTATCCCTTCATCCACCAACGAACACTGGGTCGCTTCCATCTTCTGCTGTTGGGACTGATGCTGTTATGAATATGGGTGTACAAATACCTCTTTAACACTCTGATTTCATTTTGGGGGCGGGGGGCACATACCCGGAAGTGGAATTGCTGGATTATATGGTAAATCTATTTTTAAATTTTCGAAGACCCGCCATACTGGTTTCCATAGCAGCGGCACCATTTTGCAACCCACAGGGCACAGGTTCTGACATGTCCACATTCTCACCAGCATTAGCTATGTTCTGGGTTTTTCCGATAGTAACCGCCCTAATGGGCATGAGGTGATAGCTCATCGTACTGTGGATCGGCATTTCCTAGTGATTAGTGATGCCGAGCATCTTTTCATGTGCTTATTGGCCTTTGCGTATCCTCTTTGGAGAAATCTCTATTCAAGCCCTTTGCCCACTAGTTTGTTTTTTAGAACTACCTTTCTTTAGAGCCACATGTGTTTGCATGCAGAGGTCGTATTTCCTCAGCTAGCTCTCATCGCCCTTATTCTGTCGTATTGACTTCATCTAAGGCAGGCTGCTTCCAGCCTCCAGATCATATCCCCCAGCCCACGCCTTCCTTGCCCTCTGCCCAAACACTGAAGGTCAGTTTCCATGCAGAAAAAATAACTTACAGATGGAAGACAGATGAAGACCATGTGTCTCCCGGTGAGAGCCTGAGATCTGGAGACAGTCTTACTCCTCGCTCGTGGTCAGCTGCTCACCGGTGGGGTGACTTGTAGCAGAGTCCTTCACTCCAGTCTCTAAATGAAAACAGGGTTTTACCCGCCACGTCAAGGTCACACCAAAATAGATAAAATGAGAAAGAGAGGGAGGGAAGGGAGAGAGAATGAAAATTGATCCTAAAAATCTCATCATTAGGAAAAAAAATTTTTTTTCCGTTTCTTAAAATTTATCCTGAGGGGCACCTGGGTGGCTCAGTTGGTCGAGCGTCCGGCTTCTCCTCAGATCATGATCTCGTGTTTTGTGAGTTCGAGCCCCACCATCAGGCTCTGTGCTGACAGTTTGGAGCCTGGAGCCTGCTTCGGATTCTCTGGCACCCTCTCTGCCTACCCCTCCCCCATTCACACTCTGTCTGTCTGCCTGTCTCTCTCTCAAAAATAAACAAACATTTAAAAAAGTTTATTTTGAGAGAGGGAGAGCGCGAGCGGGGGAGGGGCGGGGAGAGAAGAATAGAGAGAATCCCAAGCAGATTTGGCTGTCAGGTCAGAGCCCAAAGCTGGCTCAAACTCACGAAACTTGAGATCCTGACCCGAGCCAAAATCAAGAGTCTGATGCTCAACTCACTGAGCCCCCCAGGCGCCCCACACTGGGAAAAAATTTTAAGGATGATTTGGAAAAATACCTGTCCCTCTCTCCCTACTCCAAGTGCTTAATGAACATGCTTCCTTAACATGTTAAGAGTCTTGGCAAAGTTTGAGAATGCTGCTCTAGAAAGGTTAGATGGTTTTATCATTGTAGTTATTATTTTTGCAAAGCAACATGTGTGAGCAGATGTGGTTAGGGGCTAACAAATCTGATTCTCATGAGCAAAATGGCAGTCTGTGGCTTCCTCCTGCCCACTCTCCCATGATATCTGCCCACAGCCTCTCTGGGGGGAGGATGTTTATTTCAAGCGTCCGGAGAAGCATTGTGCTTTGTTCAGGATCCACCTGCTCCTCTCCAGGCTCAAACACAATTCACTGATGCTGTTGGATTCCAGAGTGGGAGGCTGGCCACTGTTATTCCCTTGAATTTAGTCCAAGAAACTAAGCGAAGGGTGGAGGGACCCTGCGTGGAAGCCAGACCAGTTGGAACTTTAAGCTGAACAACAATTCACTGGGTTCTTCTGTTTGTTTGGTGCTACGTTTAGTGTCCTCTGGGTTCAAAATTATGTAACGTACGCCCATTCTCCCCATTAAGGAGTCGTACTGTCTAGTCAGAGAGAAATGGCAGTGACAGTAAGGCAGAAGATGATCAGACACCGAAGTGTGGGTTCTAAGGGCTACGGTATATGGTATATTACTATCATTGATGGTAACAATACCAGCTGCCCTTTGTCGAGTGCCCATTGGGTTCCACACACTTTGTTGGGGGCTCTTTATACAACACTGCTTTAGTCACAGCTCAGTCTTCGACTGAGGAACCTCACGCTCAGACTAGTATGTCTTGCAAAGACTCTAGTCAATCGCAGAGGCAAGGTTGATGCCGGGTCTATGGGAGATAGGGCCAGTCTCACTGGGGAGCTGGGGTTTGAGTTGAGTCTTGAAGGATGGATTTCCAAGGAAGAGGGCCATGTTCTTCCTTTTCATATAGGCAGGGCTGTGAAGGTCACAGGCTCTCACACACTTGGGCTCCCCATAATGGCACCCTCAATCTGAAGGCCTTTCCTGACCAGCTTCCCCTGCACACATTCTCCCCATTCTTCAAGGCTTACTTTGAGGTGTTTCTGATAACCCCCAACCTGGTGTATGCTCACCCTCTTTTGAATGTCCATAGAACTTTAGCTGTACCTTCCTCGTGGTACTTACCGTGTAACTAGCTCTGTCACTTGTCTCTTTGTGCCTCAGTTTCTTCATCTCTGAAATGGGGAGAATAATAACACCCATCTTGAAGGGTTGTACAAGGTCTAAATGAGTCACTATATGTAAAGCACTTGGAACAGTGCCTGAGACATAGTGACCATCATTTGTTTTCACTGCCATGCATGCAAACTAAGAGCTTTGGCTATGTGGAATTCATAGCCCCCCCCCCCCCCCCGCCATGATACATGTGCAGAGATTTGCACACAGTGTCTTCCATTCAGGGCTTGGTAATGTCAGAAGGGCTGAATATGGTTGAGGTGCAGCTTCTTAGGACTCTGCAGGTTGAGGATGTGCCATTTTGTGTGGTTTGTTTAGATTGTGCAGGAGCCCTCCCTGTCCCTCTGCCTCTCTCAGGAGAGATAGATTTCAACCAGAGACGTTCCAGGAGGCCAGAGCTGTCCAGAAAGGGGCCTAGAGAAGGACACTGCTGATCACATCCAGTGGTATCCAGAATGCCCACAGCAAATGCTGTTTTCAAGAGCCAGATTTTTCCAGAGACAGAGCCTCTATCCAAGTACTTCCTCAGAGACCTTTGCTTTGCTTTGCTTTTTAAATGCTTATTTATTTTTGAGAACGAGAGAGACAGAGTGTGAGTGGGGGGCAGGGCAAAGAGAGAGGGAGACCCAGAATCCGAAGCAGGATCCAGGCTCTGCGCTGTCAGCACAGAGCCCAACGTGGGCTCGAACTCACAAACTGTGAGATCATGACCTGAGCAGAAGTCGGACCCTTAACCGACTGAGCCACCCAGTAGGCCCCCTTTAGAGACCTTTTCTTGAGAGTTGAAGCAGCAGTGGCCTGAGAATGCATTTTTCTGCGCCCTTGGTTCTTGAGGGGCTTCTGAGGCTACCTCTGAACTCCTGTCTCTGTGACCTGAAGGTTAGCTAGCCCTGCTCTTCTGGCCTCCTCCAAGCCCATTGAGTTCCACCCAACTCCCTTCGAGTCCAGCTGATAGAAGAAAGCTGGGGCCTGAGGCCAACCCTGACCTTGCCGTGTGCAGAAGCAAAGGATCCTGGGTTTTCCTGCCGTGGGCCACAGCAGTAGGAAAATACCCAGGCTGCTTTCCAAGCTGGGAGGCCCACAAGGAGCAGTCCTGCCCCACAAACAGGAAGCTGTCTCCTCCACGGAGGCTCAGTTCGGATGCCCCTCACACGCCCCAGCAGTTTTCCCCGAACAGGAAAGTTGTCGGAGCCGTTCAGGCATTTCCTCCTCACCATCTGCCATCCGGACAGAGGAGAGAGTCTTGGTTTCGGTTCCTTTCCTGTGCAGGGGAGGCCGCTCTGATTGGAAGCTGCTGGAACACATCCTGGGAGGTGTGAGAACAGGGTGTTGGAAGGGCACAGCCAGTGTTTCCAATTCATCTCTGTCCCAGGACTCAACTGGCAAAGAATCATGAGAGCTTATCTCCTGGGGCCAAGTTCCTGAGTCCTAGGGACCAGACAGCAACTGGAACCATCTGTGGACCTCATGTAAAACTGGCTTCCATGCTTTTAGTGGGGAAAGGGGGATGGTAGACTGGACAAAAACACCATTTCAGTTTCAACCACGCTCCTCGTGAGCCCCGTTGGGGGGTAAGACGGAAGGGCCCAAGGATGCCACTGGGTCTATAGCCATAGACTTGTTCTCTACTCCCTTCCCTTGGCTTTTCCTCCAACACTTGGGGCTTTTATAATCTTGAAACAAAGGATTTTCTCTCCATCAGTAATACACTATTCATATTTGCTGTTTGAATTTAATTTGAAATAGTGTATGTGTCCATGGGCAATCCTTAAATAAGACAGTGTTTCCTGAATTTCTGCTCTGGTCCTCTTACAGCCCCACCTAGGACACTGACAGCTGTTTCGGGACGGGGAAATTTTTGAGTTTTTTTCTTATTGTGTTTTGGCACATCTGTAGTTCACCGGATTTTTTTTTCCCCCAGTTAAATTTTTTAGGAAGAAAGGATCCTTCTTGTTTAGAGAGTCATAGTGTGACTTTCATCAGGATTACTACCTGAGACTCTCGATGCGGCTCAGGGTATATGAATGATTTCGACTTCTGTTCCCCATTTCTCTCTATGTTGCCAGGAGGAATTTAAGAAGGATAATGGAGAGGAACTGACTCAAGTCCTGTGTGAGAAGGAGCAGGCTGACACTGTGGCTGGCATGTGTTCCCTGCTCCTGGCCCAGTCTGAAGCGAAGCCTCACTGCCTGCTGCTGCTCTTGGCCAACAGAACAGGTAAGGGGTGCATCTGTCTTGGGGTCTAGGGAGGGAGTGGGGCTGAGGTTAGACAATCCTGGGTAGAAATCTGGTATCTTAGCTCAAAGAGCACAGGTGCTGGGGAGAAGAGCCAGGCTGACTTTGGGAGATGGAGCACCCTGGGCATCAGAGCATCATCTAGAACATCACAGGAGGGCCCAGGAGGATGAGCTCTTCCCGCTTCTAGATTCAGCAATCCCTGGTTCTCATTCTAGAACTTTCCAGTAAGCTCCGTCTTCTGAAAAAGCACCAGCCTGACCTGAAAAGGGTAAGTTCTCTAAGGTGATGGGAATTCTCAAAGGGAAAATTGGGTCAGGGGAGTCACTGGAGTGGAAGAGAAAGTACTTATCTTTTCTAGACTTGTCCTTCCTACTTCTCCGTCCTTCTCCAACAGTCCTTACCTGTCTGAGCTTGAACCAAAATTTTATGGTTTTAAAAGATGTCAGTCTTAAGTCCTTTTTAGAAAAATCCCTGAGGTCCAAGACTTCCTGTGTTCGTCCGCTGTTGGGTCTAGCGTGGGCTGGGCTTCTCTTCTAGAACTCACATCCCACAAGTGACAGGCTGTCTTTTCTGTCTTCCCTTCAAGCTTGGGATCAAAGCCTTCTCTGAACAAGATGTTGGGAGCCACCAGGTCTATTCCCGCAAGACCCTGATTGCCCTGGTCACCTCAGGGATCCTACTGGCTGTCTTGGGCACCACTGGCTATTTCCTGATGAAGCGCCGCAGTTGGAGCCCCACAGGAGAAAGGCTGGTCAGTTTGGGGGTCCAGGGCAAAGGAAATGAGGAAGATAGTGGTCTTCTGGGGAGGTCCATAAATGTCCTGGAGCGGGGAGGAGACATACCAGAAAAGGTACTTCCGTGCTTTTACACATGGACGTGCAGAATGCACATTACCATGTCCATGGACAAGTCTGAATAATATATAGCAGATTGGAAAGGAGGCACTAACTGGGGCCAGCCCACCTGCTCACTGTGGCAGCAGATGGCTCATGTCATCGTTTATGATTTTGCCCAGGATAGTTCAGCTGGGTATACCAGAACAGGCTGCTAAATCAATCACACTTATTGACATGTATATAAAATGTCCGTGGGTGCCACTTAGCTCACCAGAAGGGCCCTTATGGAAGGAAAATCTACTGTTGGAGTGTTCTGGATGAGGGAGGACAAGGCTGGGGTTTGACTCTTGGCTTCTGGCCTGCTACCCACTCTGGGGAGGGCATTCCATCCTGGGAACTGCCTGGTGTCTGGCGGGAGCTGGTTATGGAGCTGCGGTGGCACGGTGTTGTGCCTCTCCTCTGTCCTTTCTCCTCTAGGAGCTGGAACCCTGACTGCTCTTCAGGAAGAAAGGAGTCTGCACATGCAGCTGCAACCCCCTTCTCTCCCTCCCACCTCATCTCCCCCCACCCCTGCCTCACTCCCCTGCTTACCAGATAATGCTCCTTTATTTATACACTGTCTAGGGCGAAGACCCTTATTACACGGAGAACGGTGGAGGCCAGGGCTATAGCTCAGGCCCTGGGGCCTCCCCTGAGGCTCAGGGAAAGGCCAGTGTGAACCGAGGGGCTCAGGAGAACGGGACCGGCCAGGCCACATCCAGAAACGGCCATTCAGCAAGACAACACGTGGTGGCTGATACCGAATTGTGACTCGGCTGGGTGGGGCAAGGCTGGGCAGTGTCTGGGGAAGGGGCCCCTCCCTGCATCTGACCACACGCTGCCTCCACGCTGGAGGCACCATCGATTGCATTCTACCCTTTCCTGCTGCACACATCCTCGGAGGCTGTTCCTGGGGTCCGGTACTGCACCGGGCCGAAGGGTTCTCTCCACCTTGGTGGAGGGGAGATAACCCCTGCCATTTACATGTTCAGCTCGCTAAGCCCAGAATCGGGTCGACTCTGAGTAAAGGTGTGGGGGGAGGGGAGGCCAAAGTGCAGAGAAGCTACCAGGGTTGGGGGGTGGGAGGTGATGATCTTGCATCACTCACACGTGGGCTTGTCCTCTCCCTCCTCTCTGCCATATTAAAGGAACTCCCAGGGGAAGCATGGGCCTTTTCTGGGCTACAATTTCCTCCCAGGAGGCTTTGCCTTTTCCTGTTTCTTCCTCAGATCCGTCTTCTCTACATCAGGGAAACCAAAGCAACCCAGTGCGCCTGCTCCCTTGTAATGATGCAGCCAGAAAGACTTGTTATCCTAAACCGTCCCCCTTATGCCCTGGCCAAGGCACTGTGGATTCAGGCACCGGCTTCCCTCATGCTTTCCGGTTTCCCCTGAGCTCCACACCTCCCTCCACATCTGCATACAGAAGCCTGCTTCGTTTTCTGGCTGAGCCTGGAACGAGGCTCCAAGTTTTGAACAACGTCTTGTGTGTGTGTTTGGGAGACAGGGTTAGGGGGACATGGGTCCATGCATTCCTTCCTGTGGGGGCAAGTGGGAGAGAGCGAACGGCTCAGTCCTTGTCTCTCTGGGGCTCATGGAGCCTCATCTTGAGCCTCTGTTTCTCCCTGTGGGTCAGAGTGGACAGGATCATGGGACCAGACCTTTGAGCCAAGCCTCTTAACTTGTGCATCTCTGAGGAAGCGCCTTGCTCAGAGGCGAGGTCCTGGCCTTATCCTCTGATCTCAAAGGCTTCTTCCTTCCTCCCCCTGACTCCTGGGTTGAGCTGTGGACTCAGTCTCCCAGCAGACTCCTTTCGATCTCTGTCTCCCTCACTCCAATCCCCTCACTGCTCCGCACCTCCATGTAGTCAGGGCCCCTTGACATCTCCAGAGAACCTTCACCACAAACCACCTCCTCTGTAGGTGACCCAGGTTCTCATTTGTATTTCTCAGTTTTTTTTTTTCCAGAGGGGTAAGCAGGGATCCTGGTTTCAGTGACGGTTGGAAATCGAATTTTCCAGAGAGAGGAAGGTTGGGTGGGTTTTATTTCTGAATAAAAAAATGGTGTGTGTAAATACTGTAATTAAAGTGATACTGAGACACATCTGTTCTGTGTCACTGTCCCAGCCAGTTGTGTCTGAATGCCCCAGCGGTCTCCCCGTCAGACCTCAGACCTGGCCAGACTGTGCAGTGATATGGTGGAGAGGGGCTAGCCAGGAAAGAGGTGGGCCCATCATGGGGACACACGTAAAACCCAGGGTGCTGCCCTTTGGCCAAGTCTCCCTCTCTGGGGGAAGCTCACAGGAAATCTGGATGTGTCTAGTCATAGAAAGACCAGGATGCAGCAGGGGCCGTGAGGATGGAGGGTGGTGTGCCAAGGACATAGGCGCTGGAGGCCTCGTGGCCTTTCTGAGAAGTGGCACGTTTGGGTCACCGTATGCAGAATATGCATAACCGGGCGAAGGAGCCCCATGCACGCCTTACTGCCACTCCACGTCCTGCCCGGAGCTGGGAGCAGAACGGTGAAGGCTGGGGCGGGCAACTTCTGGCTGCCAGCTCCGGGAGGGAGTGGTTTCTATCTTCAGTGTGAAGACACCAGCCTAACTGCCAAAAACGTCCGTAAGGGCACCCCCAGCTCCCAGGCCCCCCACCCCCACCATAGGAAGTGGGGGAGGGACCGCTGCCAAACACTGCCCAGGAGCTTCAGGAAACGCTCCTGAGTGTATCAACAGTAGCAGAGGCAGTTGGGGCCAAACAAAGGATCCTTCCCTTCTTATCTGGCCAAAGCCAGACCTTTCCCTTTAGCACTCCCCCACCCCCTCTTCCCCCTTGCTTTTCTCCAACTGCTGGAATCAGAGGTTCCTCTGCAGGACTCAGGGAAAAGGAGGTGGGGCGGGGAGGGGGGGCGGGAAACAAGGGATGAGATCTAGAGCTTTCCCTAGGAGGTGATGGCTGATTCTGGGAAGGGGTGGAGGAAAGGGAAGATGGTAATCTGGGAAGAGAAGGCAGATCGGCCTCCATCTAGTTACATCGTGCCAGGAGAGCGACCAGATGAGGGTCTGGCAGGTTGAAGATGGCAGGGAGACAGTGTGCCATCTCCTGGGAAACATGAGAGAAGAAAAGGCACCTGGACCTTTTGAAACAGGTTTAGCCTCAGGCCCAGCAACTTACAGTAGTATTTTGCCCTGAGTCTGTCAGCCAATGTAGGCTTTGAGAGGTAGAGGGCTGTGTGTGTGTGTGTGTGTGTGTGTGTGTGTATTTAGGGGGTTGCTTTGCGGCTGGTTCTCTTTGGTGGCTGGACAGCATGCCCGGAAGGATTCATTGCATTCTTAAAACCTCAGACTTCCCCACCTTTGGCCTGAACACCCTGGTGCGGCAATGGCTCCACCTGCTGGCCATGATGGGCACCTACCACTCAGCTGTTCATTTGTTTCCATGGTGAGGTTCTCTCCTGGCTGCTCTACCCTTAAACAGCCTAGTCCGGTAGATCTCGTATATGAAGCTCATACAACTAGAAGAGGTCACTGCTGAAGACGACTTTACAGATGCGTTCAACTTAACTCCCCTATGTCAAGTTAAAGACAAAATAAGGCCCAGAGAGGAGGGGTAGCTTGCCCAGATCCCCTGGAATTCAGATGTCCTGAATCCGAAGCTCTTCCCTTCATCCTACCATCCCACTGTTCCACCAGGGCTTCAAGGTTCCTCCACTTGGATGTCATGAAGCTGGCAAGGGCCAGTCTCAGGATAGGTCTGGGGCTTCTAGAGTCTTTCATCAACAGGTGCTGTTCCAGGCCTGGCCAGCCAAGCAGGTCCCGGGGCCTTGAGACAAAGGAGAGACTGAAGAGCCCAGGAAACTGTGAGGCACAGCTCCCCCTGCTGTGCCCACAGTCAGCCCCAGAGAATGAACTCGAGTATTACATAGTCCGTTGTGGGAAGCATGCCCGGAAGTGTCTTCGCCCGGTTGCACCTAAGTGGATAAGTCGGATTGTCCTCTAGGTGTGGACACATGGGTCATCCGCATTGCATCCCCTCTAGGTAGGTCAACCAAACCCAGTAGCAAGAAAGCGATCCTGTGCAACAGGACGCTGCTTCTGTCCCTGAAGACCCCATCCAACGAGTTCACAGTCAGCATTCAGTCATTCTGGAAGTCTCATGGAGCACCTGCTATGTACCCACGCTGTGCCAGTGGCTGGGGATAGAGCAGTGAACAGATCCTTATGGAGCTTCCAATTCTGGTGGAGAAGAAAGACGATAAGCAAACATATTTATCTAAGCAAATAAAGACATACGTTTTCAGGTTGTATCAAGAGCCATAAAATAAAATGATGGAGAGTGACGGCTGATACTTTGCATGTATGGTGGATACTCCCAAGGAGGGGAGAATTGAGAGCGTAGCTCACCTGAATGGAGGGAGGGAGAGATGACGCCACGCAGGGGAAATGGCAAATGCAAAGCTCTGTGGGGCAAACCTTGGCAGGTTCGAGAAGCCGCAGATAAGCGAGGGCAAGAAGGCCACTGAGGCTGCGTCAGAGTGAGAGCAAGCAAGATCCGCAGGTCAGACCACATCAGGCCTCTTGGGCCTCAGTAAGGAGTCTGGATTTTATCCGGAGATCAGGAAACCACTGGGGGGTTTTGAGCAGAGAAGTAACGATGATCTGGTTTATGCTTTTCAAGGATCAAGCTGGTCGCTGAGTAGAGAATGGGGGTAGAGAGGCAAGAGGGTGGAAGGGAGGAGGGCAGGTGGGGGATAACCACCGTATCCAGAGGAATGATCGCGGCCGGGAGCAGGGTGAGAACAGCGGAAACAAAGCAGAATTCCAAAGAGGTCTTGAAGGTCCAGCTAACAGGACTTGTCACCTCCGTGGAGTCCTTCAAATACCAAATTTTAAATAGTGTATTTTACTTAATATTCACAGACACTCTGTGAAGTAAGTACTATTATCCCGGAAAACAAAACTGAGTTTTCAGGGGGCTGTGCTCGACACTCAGCGGGCAGAAGCAAAGATGAGTAAGCTGTGGATTTATTTGAACCCACAGATGTTTCAGTCTTGAAAACAATACTGTAAATGCATTAAAACAAACAAAAACAACAACATGCAAGGCAGCCGGTGAGAAAGAACACAAGGAAGGAGTGAGTGAAGTATTGTGTATCCAGGGGCGGGCGGACTCCTTCCGGCAGGGAGAGAGACTGGGGACGGTGGGTCCTGGGAAGATGGCACCTGAGTGGGGTGGTAAAAATAGATACAATTTTGGTAGCAGAAATGGGTGAGGACCTTCGAGGCTAGTAGAAGGGCATCCATAGGTACCTGCAGAGATAGGCATGTGGGGAAGTAAAAGGTCCTTTCAAAACACTGTGTTTCCCAGTACAGCAGACAAGTTGGAGGTATTAAGGGAAGCCAAGTATCAAAAAGGTGTGTGTCATTGAATGCCAGGCCACAGAGCTTAATCGTATTCATTGGAAAAGAGAGTACCACGGAAAAGTTCCCATGTATTCATCGACCTATTCATCTATTCGACAAACCTTTTTTTTTTTTTTTGACTGCTTATTATAAACTAGGTACTATGCCAGATACCTGGGATAAGACACAGTCTCTTCTGTCAAAGTCTTCTCACTGGCGGACATGGGAGGGACAGATGACAGAACAATTCGTGCTGAACCTAAGTGATATGGTGAAGGACGCTTTGCGTGGAAGGGGCATGGAAACCATGGAAGGCTTCCCAGAAGAGGTGACATCTGGGACAACTTAGTTTTAAAAGAAGACTCTAGAGATCAGTGTTCCAGGAAGAGGAAGGAGCCTTGGCCCAGGTGCAAAGTGAGGATGGTCATTCCAGAAATAACAAGGGGTTCTTTTAAGGCCTAAGCAGAGAACACGATTCTTCTTTGTATCTTCTATTTCTGTGCAGAGACTTTCTATTTGTTCTTTTATTTCAAGCATGTTATAATTGCTCATTGAGGCATTTTTATGATAGATGTTTTTTTGTTTTGTTTTTCAACGTTTATTTATTTTTGGGACAGAGAGAGACAGAGCATGAACGGGGGAGGGGCAGAGAGAGAGGGAGACACAGAATCGGAAGCAGGCTCCAGGCTCTGAGCCATCAGCCCGGAGCCCGACGCGTGGCTCGAACTCACGGACCGCGAGATCGTGACCTGGCTGAAGTCGGGCGCTTAACCGACTGCGCCACCCAGGCGCCCCTATGATAGATGTTTTAAAATCCTTGTCGGATAATTCTAAACTCTCTGTCATCTCAGTATCGGCGTCTGTTAATTACCTTTTCTCCTTCAAGTTGAGATTTCTGGTCCTTGGTATCACAAGTGATCTCAAGTTGTATCCTGGACGTTTTGGGTACTATGTTACAAAACTCCAGATCTTATTTCAGTGTCCTGTTTGGTGCCGGTCTGGTGGGGGGATTCCTCCTTACCAGGCGGGGGCGGAAGTCCCGGCCCTCCATTCAGCTGTTGACGCCTGTTGGGGTGGGTGCCCCATTCCTGTTGGATAGAATGGAAGTTCAGGCCCCCTATTATCCCTGTGTTGATACTACCCTGGTGACATGTCATTCTAGGAGTCTCGAGGGCCCCGGCCTTCGTCAGTTTACCTTTCAGAGTCTTCTTAGGTTTTCTTTTTTTTTTTTAATTTTTTTTTAACATTTATTCATTTTTGAGAGACAGAGCACCACTGGGGGAGGGGCAGAGAGAGAGGGAGACACGGAATCCGAAGCGGGCTCCAGGCTCGGAGCTGTCAGCACAGAGCCCGATGCGGGGCTCGAACTCACGGACCGCGAGATCGTGACCTGAGCCAGAGTCGGACGCTTCACCGAGTGAGCCACCAGGCGCCCCACTTCTTATGTTTTCTATACACCATCCAGAATTTTTAGAAGCGCTTAGCCAGAGGAATAGGAAGTGGTACGTCCACTTTCATCTTGTCTGGAACTGGAAGTTCGTGCCAAAAATATGAAGAAGTCAATCACTGGCCATGAGGCCTGCGTGGTAGGGAGGTTGTAGATGAGCTTCTCAGAGCCCTCTTACCCCCTTAAAAGTTCTTGAGGACTCCAAAAAGCTTTGGATTTTGAGCGTTACATCTATCAATAATCACTGTACCAGAAGCTAAAACCGGGAAATTTTGAAATTATTCAGTAATTCATTTAAAAGTGGTAATTTTCTCATTGTGTGAGTATATAAGTAACCTACATTTTAATGAAAAATAATGCATTTTCAAAAATAAAAGCACTTCGGGAGAAGAGGGGCACTGTTTTGCATTTTGGCACCTCTCTTCAATATCTGGCTTAAGAGAAGCCTCCTGATTCTCTTTCATGTTTCTGTATTCAATATGTTGTCATATTACACATCATGTGGCCTCTGGAACACGGCGGTGTCTACACTTCAGAGAGGAGAAAAGTGAAAAAGGGCAAATCGCATTTTACTATTATCAGAGAAAATTGTTTCAACCCTAGAGACCCCTGGGAAATGTTTCAAGGTCCCTCAGGGGACCCTGGATTGCACTTCGAGAACTGCACTCTTTCCACGGCTGTGGCTGCTGAGCCCAGGAAACGGGGCTGGTATGAATGAGGAACAGAACTTTTCATTTTATTTCACTGTAATGAATTCAAATTTTAAAACTGAAACAGTATAATTTTTTGTTAAATATAATCTTACTGTTTTGGTAAGAATACATTTCACTTTAACCCTCGAAAAGTTGGCATCTGAATTGAGACGTGCCGTACGTATGAAACACCAGCCAGATTTTGAAGACTTTTGAAGAAAAGTGAAGGTGAGGGGCCTCTCATTAATAATTTGTTTACATTGGGTCTGTGTTGCTCTGGCAATTATTTTGAATACAGTGGGTTAAGTAAAATGTATTGGCAAGGTTGATTTCATTTGTATGTTTTAGGGTTTTTTGCTGCTGTTATCCCTCTTTTAGGGGTTTGTTTGCTACTTTTACTTTAAAAAAATATTTATTTATTTATTTATTTATTTATTTATTTATTTATTTTGAGAGAGAGAGAGAGACTGGGGGTGGGGGAGGGACAAAGAGAGTGAGAAAGAATCTTAGGCAGGCTCTGCACTGTCAGCGCAGATCCCGATGCGGGGCTTGAACCTGAGAACCGTGAGATCATGACCTGAGCTGAAACCAAGGGTTGGATGCTTAACTGACGGAGCCACCCAGGTGCCCCTGTTTGTTTTATTTATTTTTTTTAATGTGGCTACCATCAATTTAAAGCTACACGTGTAGCTCATAGTAGGTTTCCACCTGGCAGTGCTGCTCTAGCTGAACCTGGGCAACGAAAGCTTTCTGTGCCATGTGAAGTTTATTCTTTATTGCGAAGGTAATGCGGAGCCATCGAAAGGTCCCAGGTAGGGCAGCGGCAGCAGCAGCAGATTTGCATTTTAGAAAGTTCGCTTTGGCAGCAGTGTGGCGTGTGGGTTGAAGGAGGAAGCAGCTAGGAGGTGATTTTACTGCTGAGGATAAGGGAAGCTTGGGGTCTGGAGAAATATACTGGAAAGACAAAATCAACTGGTATCGGTTCTTGGGTGTAGTGACGACACTGTGGGTCATACAGGAGAGTATCCTTATTCTTAGGAGATGCCTGCAGAAGTGTTTAAGGATGAAGTGTCCTATTAGCCACAACCAACTTTTAAGTCCTGTATATCCACATGGAAACATCGCACACATACACACAGTGCATATTTGTGATGGAGGAAAGGCAAGTGGCATGTTAGTATTATTATGAAAAATATATGTAGATGGCAAAGGGAGGTGGGGAGAGAAGGCAAATGCATTGTAAAACGTGAGTCACTGTGACTCTCAAAGTGATCTAGTAAATAAGGGATCATCCTACTTTTTTTTAAATCTTTCTGTATGTTTGAAATTGTCCAAAATGAAGAGATGGGGTAAAATGAAACAAAACAAAAAACCCTTAATGCATTGATTGGATGTGAGAGCGAGGGGAAAAGAGCAGGCAAGAATGATTTTCTGGTTTCTTGATTGACAATGGAGTGGACAAGGTTGTCATTCTTTTTTTTTTTTAAGTTTATTTAATTATTTTGAGAGAGAGAGGGAGAGAGAGAGCATGTGTAGGGGAGGGGCAGAGAGAGACGGAGAGAGAGAATCCCACGCAGGCTCCATGTTGTCAGCACAGAGCCTGACGTGGGACTCGAACCCATGAACCATGAGATCGTGGCCTGAGCTGAAATCAAGAGTCAGATGTTTAACCGACGGAGCCACCCAGGTGCCTCAGTGGTTGCCATTCTTGAGATGGAAGCACAGAGAATACACGGGACTGTGGAAGGTCAGGATGAATCCAGTGTGGAATGTGTGCGCTTCAAGGTGCCTTGGGGACCCAACGGGCAGGGTACAAGCTTAAGTTTCTGAGAGGCAACGGTTCTAGAGATGCAGACCTGCATGATTTGGAATCTAGACAGTAATTGAAGGTTTCTGAGAGCAGTATAGTATCTAGGGTGTGTGGGGTGGGGAAATAGAAGAGAAAGAGGTGTGAGGACAGAACCCCAAGGGAACGCTAATGTTTAAGGGTCTGCAAAGGAGAATGGTGTTGTAGACAGCCTCCATGATGCCCCCCAGGATGGCCTCCTCATATTTGTACCACCATTGGTCTGTGTGACACAGTCAAAAATGATGGTATGTCACTCCTGATATTAGGTTATAAAAGATACCGTGGCTTTCATTCAGGCTCATTCTTCTTGAATCACTTGCTTTGGAGGAGGCCATCTGTCATGTCACGAGCAGTGCTGTGCAGAAGTCCACGTGGCAAAGAACTGAAACCACCTGCCAGCAGCCATGTGGAGCTGGGAAGAGCTTGGAA
Organism: Lynx canadensis; assembly: GCF_007474595.2. NCBI lineage: Eukaryota > Metazoa > Chordata > Mammalia > Carnivora > Felidae > Lynx > Lynx canadensis. The sequence goes on from NC_044319.2 coordinate 34,776,306, forward strand.
GAAAATATTCACGAATGAATGAATGAATGGATGGATGGATGGATGGATGGATGAGACTGAAGTCTCTTGAGAAACCCTGAACCAGAACAACCCAGCTAAGCAGTTCCATCCGACTGAACTGCTCCCAAACTCCCGACCCTAAGAAACTACATGAGATAATCAGTGCTATTTTGAGCGGCTTAATTTGGGGTGATTTGTTATGCAACAACTGACAGCCAGCACTGAGGCCTCAGCGGAAACTTAGAAGAGTGGTCAAAGAGATATGAAAACTTTGAGACCAGGATAACACGAAGCCAGGGAAGAGAATCTTACATGGAGGAAGGTCTGGGATACAGTATCCAAATGCCACCAAGTGGAAGAGAAATGGACTTTTCAGCAAAGGGGTGGTTGGCAATCTTGGTGAAAGCAATCAGTAGGGTATAGGAGGGCAGAAACCAGATGATAGTGGACTACAGAGTAAATAATAATAAACGCTATAATCTTTCCATTGTCACATTTAATTGGGGGGGGACCCTAGTGACAAGTATCATAATCCCCATTTCAGGGATGAGAAAGCCAATGTCACACTGCTGCTATGCGGTAAAAATCTGTCCCCCCACCCCTACACAAGGGAACTATTCAAGAATTCTGTCTAACTATATTCATTACTGTCTCTGGAAAGAGTTCTGCTAAACTCCATTTTGGTAACCTCATTCCATTGGTGGTTGTGTTCTTACATCCTTTATAATTTCGGTGCCCCCAGATGGCTGCCCAGCTGGGATAGAGGCTCCTTCTAGTTCTGCCTAAATCAGCCTTCCTGCCTTAGGTAAATCCTTGAGAAAAGAACTGACAAATTAAAATGAGTGAAAAGCCATTCTTCCATTCCTTCCATCATTACTCTTTTGAGTTCTTTGAAAGAGCCTCAGCTACCGGGCCAGCCTTCTGAGATATGGATGGGCTACCAATGTGATGTTTTATATCTGAAGTTGGCACTCCACAAGCAGAAGAAAGTCTGCCTCATCTTCCTAGAGAGGGGACCCCTACCCAAGGTTGAATAAAGCACAGCATTAACGAATGAAGCAATCAGAGTAATCACTCAGCAGTGATTAATAGCAATAACTCCCAGGTCTCACACATGAAGCTATAGATATGTAGCTATTTCTAGCTCCAACTCTGTTCTAATGTCTTTGACCTTCAGTCAATCAGTTCACTTTCCTGTGACCCATACCACCTCCGCCACTGAAAGGTTTCCTGAGAAAGGTTTGCCCTGTGAGAAGAACCCACCTCTGGGGCGCCTGGGTGGCGCAGTTGGTTAAGCGTCCGACTTCAGCCAGGTCACGATCTCGCGGTCCGGGAGTTCGAGCCCCGCGTTGGGCTCTGGGCTGATGGCTCAGAGCCTGGAGCCTGTTTCCGATTCTGTGTCTCCCTCTCTCTCTGCCCCTCCCCCGTTCATGCTCTGTCTCTCTCTGTCCCAAAAATAAATAAACGTTGAAAAAAAAAATTAAAAAAAAAAAAAAAAAAAAAGAAGAACCCACCTCAGACCTGCTCGAGCTTTATTAAGTGACCGTGTGGTGTCTCGGTCAGTCTCCCTGGCTTTGGGCTCAGACAGGCTCCACTGGGATTCCAGTATCTGTGTGATTGCAAGTGGGTTTCACTTTTAACTTTTATTATTTCCAGGTTTCTCATCTGGGGGAAAAAAAAAAGAGGGATGATAATATTTACCTCTTAGCATTCCCCTAAGTATAGTAGGGAGAAAAAAATTGTCTGTAAAAATATGACCGCCCAACTTCCTCGTTCTAGTGTGGGGCAGGAACCACCTCAGAGGTGCTTGGGTCATTTGTTGAGGGCAATGCTTTGGTAAACCTGTGTGGCCAAGAAAAGCAGCTAAGCTCCCTCATGTTCACCCATCTCCACAGTTCCTTCTCTAACCCCAGATTGAGAACAGCCCAGAATGCAGAGATTTGCTCAAGAGAGATAAATTACAGGACACCTGGGTGGCTCAGTTGGTTAAGTGCTTGCTATGAGTGAGAGTGATGTGTCAAGCGAAAGACATTGTCAGGAGGCAGATACAAGAGGTTGAATTCAGCCAGAACAGGAATTCATAAGGAAAAGTGACCATGAAAATCTCATCCCATCTCTCAAGAATCCTTGGAAATTTGGGGGCAGAACACAGACATTCCACAAAATTGGGTATGGGGACTGGGCTACGTCAAAAATACATGATCCAAGAAGGCTGGTAAAAATCAGATTACATAAGGATCAAATGAGAGAAGGTCCATAAAGCATAATTAGCTCAGAGCCCAGCTTGTGATAAGCACTGAACTACAGGTAGCTTCTTGTTATGATTTAGTGCGCAATTTCCTTCTTTCTTCACCCCTTTGAACTTCAAGGGCTCACAATCTACTTGAAAATTACGATCTAGTCATTCATTCATTCTGCAAACATTTATCAAATTCCTTCTGTGTATCAGGTAAGTTAAATCATCTCAGGTAGCAGCGATGATCACAGCTAATGTTATGCAAGGCTCACTATGCGCCGTGCGCTGTGCCAAAGGCCTTACCTGGAGCGTGTCATGTATTCCTCAGGACAGTCCTAGGGAAGAACGCTCCCACTTTACAAATGACACACTGAGGCACAGTAAAGTTAAGTGGCTTGCTCAGATCACATAGCTAGCCAGTGGGCGGGGGTGGAGCCAAGGCTTGAACCCAGGCAGCCGGATTTCAGTGGATTATTTTAAGCTCTACGCTGTTTCTTTTTCATGTTTATTTATTTATTTATTTATTTAGAGAGAGAGAGAGAGAGAGAGTGCAAAGGAGGAGCAGAGAGAGAATCCCAAGCAGTGTCCACACTGTCAGCACAGAGCCTGACACGGGGCTCAATGCCATGAACCGTGAGAAGATGACCTGAGTCGAAACCAAGAGTCAGACGCTTCACCCACTGAACCACCCAGGCGCCCCTCCATGCTGTTTTCAAATGCAGTCGACCTGGGTGAGTTATGGCCTACGAAAGGGGGCGGGTGGAGATCACGAGGTAAGGGTCCTGGGGAGATAAGCCTACAAGTACTGGCAGGATTTTCTTGCCTCCTTTCTCCTCACCCCTTCTACTCCCTTTCTAGCTCTCAGCTCTCCAGATGGGGGTGACATCAGGATCCTCACACTTTTCATGTGTTCGGAGCTGCTCATCAGCTCTGCGTTGTTCCCACCGTTAGCAAAGGGAAGGAGGAAAAGAAAGAGAAGGAAAAGACCCATTAAAGCAACCAATAGAGGGGCGCCTGGGTGGCGCAGTCGGTTAAGCGTCCGACTTCAGCCAGGTCACGATCTCGCGGTCCGTGAGTTCGAGCCCCGCGTCAGGCTCTGGGCTGATGGCTCGGAGCCTGGAGCCTGTTTCCGATTCTGTGTCTCCCTCTCTCTCTGCCTCTCGCCCGTTCATGCTCTGTCTCTCTCTGTCCCAAAAATAAATAAACGTTGAAAAAAAAATTAAAAAAAAAAAGCAACCAATAGATAATTAGGAGCAGACTATTTTGCCATAATGCAGCACAACAGCAATAAATAAATCAATCACTTGGGGGGTGGGGAATGACTTGCCTATAATCAGCTATTAAAGGCTTGTACCGCTAATTAGTCTATTAATTAGAACTGTTCTCGCCCTTCCACACGTTATCAGCCTGCCAAGGCAAAGAAAACTCAGCCCCAGGGGCAGGAGATAAGAGAAGTAAGAAAGACGGAAGTAGCAGATTCAAACAGCTGGGCAAGTCTGTGTTTTAAAAGCACAGCTTAGTGCCCGGGGCAAATCCACCTGCTAGTAAGAAAGGAACGTTTATCAAAAACCAAAGGGCTGTTGTCTTTGTTGAGCAGAAAGGGAAGAAACGATTTAATCTTTAAAGAGAAAAACCACCATAACCACACAAGGGGATCTGTGAAGGGCAGCTCCACTGGGTGTTCCCTGGGGCACTGGACACAGTGAGAAACACACTTGCTTAGCGCAAAGGCAGCGTTATCGGAGGCTCAGGAGCACCGCACTCTATCCCCTGATGCTCAAGTGTACTCATCTTGGGGAATTGACACATGTTGAGTGCCTACTATGTGCCAGGCACACCCCTTCTGTGCTTTATGCTTGCAACATCTTGTTTGCTGATTTCATTGACGTTCTTAGAATGCCCTACAGTTATTTCTAGGAGTTCTCAAAAAGAAGCCTCATTGGAGCCCTCACAGCTGTGGTCACCAAAAGACGGTTGTTCGGCTCTTCCTCTCCTCCTGTTCTGACTCTCAGTGGTCTGTGCCCCCTGCCCACCCAGAGCCTGAAGAAGCCTCTCATCCATCACTGAGGCTGACTCAAAGGGCCTAGGGACTGACAAGGTCTTCTTCAACAGTTCATACAGGCTCTGAGCCTCACAGCTCTCTCCGTGTCCCCAGGAGGGGCGCAGTGGGGAGGACTGTGGCCTTCATACTCCTCCCCTCTCTTTTCCAGCGTCTCTGCTCCCATCCGCCCTCCCCTAGTTACCAAACTGACATCCCCATGCACTCAAATGAAAAATAGCAGACACAGAGCGGGGTGTTGGAGGCAGGTGTCTCCACTGGCAACAGCCCACCGGCAGCTGCTAGGTTATCTTGTTTCATCCTTACAAAAGCCGTGTGACAGCCTATTACCAATCCCATTTTGCAGAGCGGGGAAACTGTGGCTCGGAGAGGTTGAGTCACGCGGCCAGTCTTCCCGAGGCAGTGACAAAGCACTTAGCGAGACTTCAGTAAATATTTGCACCGCAGACAGAATTGGAAACATGGAGGTGATGGAAGGTTTCCAGCTTTGGGGGACCTCAGAACTCTCAGGGGTCCAACTACGTGGTAAAGGGGGGGCTGTCAATTGGGACAACCCTCTAGAGTGGCAGAAGGGCCAGAGATGGAGAGTACAGGGTCAGCCTCAAGGTCAATTGCTCCCTACCCCACTCCTTCCTGCCCTAATACTTGTCGTATAGCTCACTTTCTACCGGCAACCCTCCCCAAGAAACCCTTTCAGAAACGGTAAGCGGTGACACTGTCCTGCCTGATCCTCAGGATGTCAATAGGTCTGTGTCCCAACAGTGCTTTCTGCTTTGTGGGTGAGAGGGAGGGGCAGTGGTGATGGATGTGTGGAGAGAGCCTGGGCTTAGGAGCCAGTGACCAGCCTCTATTCCCTGACAACTAGCTAGGTGACCTTAGGCAAATTGCTTTACATTATCCACCTTCAGTTTCCTCATATGCAAAATAGGAAATGTCAGCTGCCTACCCCGAAACGTTATTGCGAGAATCCAGTGCAGTAATACAACACTACTATTATATCTACAGAGAGAACTTCACAATTACAGAGTGCTTTCATATATATCTCTGCCAACCTTTAGATCCTCAACACCCTCAGGATTATTATCCCTATTTTTCAGTTGAGGAAATCAAAGACACAGAAGGATTGAAATTCACTTGAAAACAGTGAGCGGTGCTATTGTTCAAAAGCAGAATGCCTGGCCCTACCACGTCTGACTTTCAGACCACGCAGCACCACGGCATTTGCCCTAGAGTCTCTCCTCTGGGGTATGTGTCATGTTCAAAGCTTTCATTCATTCAATAAATATTTGTTGCCTTTCTACATAGAGTCAGGTAGCGAGGACACTTTGCAGAGCTCCTAGTGCGGCAGAGAAGGCAGACCTCATATACGTGAGGAACAATACTGTGTGAGAAGGAGAGCGAGGACAGGTGATATAGGAGGAGACCTTAAGGAAATCTGAAGAGTGAGTAGGGCATAGCCTCATAAAAAGCCAGGGAAGGGCATTCTCAGCTCAAGGTGGGAAAGGGCATGGTGTTTGGGACTACTGAAGCATAAAAGGTAAGAGGGAAAGTGATGAGAGAGAGACTGGAAAGTCAGCTGAGTCCAGATTTTGAACGCTTAGCAAGCGAGTAGAGGAGTTTGGACTTTATCCTTAGGATAATGTGGAGCTACCTAAGGCTTTAAGCAGGGAAACGATTGGGAACCTAGGAAGATTTTTCTCGCTGGGATGTGGACACGAGATCTGAGTTGGGCAAGACTGGAGGCAGGTAGACCAGCTAGATGGGGACACATGCAGAAATTCAGGCAAGAAATAATGCTGGTCTGAGCTCCAGATGAGATCATAGGATGGAGAGAAGGGCAATCTTTGAAATAGATTTAGCAATCAAAACCAAGAAGTGGTGATTGATGGGGAATGTGCATGGAGAGAGGCAAGTGAGAGGAAAGAGTCAAGGATGACATTAGCTTGTGTGACTGGTGAATGGTGGTGTCCTTATTGGAAAAGGGGACATTAGGGGTAGAATATCTGCTTTCTGTCAGGTATATTCTGCATGAACTTGTATCCCAACTTTGCCAAGAACCTCTAAATTATGGCTCTCTTGTCCAGAGGATGAGGAATGGGTGAAAAGATCCTGCCAACTTGAGAATTCCATTGGCCAGGCACTGAGGTGTGCACATGGTATATGTTGACGGTGCAGCCTCAGGAGGTGGAAGAGCATCCAGTTCCTCTGGAGTAACAGGATTCATCTCCCTGGGTTTCCTGTGGGCCTTCTGTTCCTTCAACCCAACTTCCTTTTCCTTGGTTTTTAAGAGCTGTTTGTCAAGGGCAGACCGTATAAGGCATATTAGTAGTTGCCAAGGGGGAAACTGATCTTAAAAGAGTTTACTATCTAGAAGGACCAAGAAGACAACTAACTACGAAGATAACTACAGATCCATCCACGTGGATAGTATTAATGGCCATAAATGTCATAAAGAACATGCTCCCAGAAAGCCATTCCTTCTGAATGGGGAAAATCAGGGGAAAAGGTATCCGAGTGGGTCTTAAAGGAAAGATGGAATTTCTATAGGCAGAAATGTGAGATTGGGGGGCAAAGGAGATATTCTAAAGGAGGAAACAGCATGATCAAAGATGGTAGCGGGTACAGGTAATCACCAGCTGGGAATCCTGCTGTCTTAGGGTATCTGCAGAGACGGTTCTTAAACTGATGTTCAGGGCGTTTTGAGAAGTCTGCGAATGCCCTGACTATCCAAAATTGCGTATGTATGCACATGGACTATTTTGGAAAGAGGGCCCACACCTCTCCTCCAATTCTCAGAAGGGGCTGGATCTGAGAAAAGTTTAGAAAACAGCACTCTAATTCTCCCGAATTAGAATTCACAGGTGGGCTGGAGGCGTGTGTGTGTGTGTGTGTGTGTGTGTGTGTGTGTGTGTGTGTGAAACAAGCACGGTTGGGAATGACCAGTGCATACCTGGGATCTCTCTGTAGGCCCAAGAAGGCCTTGGAATGCTAGCCTCACGAGCTTCCTGCCCTTTGCCACCCCCCGATTTCCCACCCCCATTTTACAAGAGCAGTCACCACTGGCACCAGGGTCTCCACTGCCCTAGGAGAAATAAAGGAGGCAAGGACCGAGGAGCAGGGGGGAAGAATTCGGGAATCATGCAAAAACTCTGAATCGCCTTTGGAGACAGGCTGGGAGGGGAGTCGTTCCGCCCTAAATCTGGAGACAGTCAGTGGGCCCCGCAGGTCCCCCCCCACCGCCCCACAGCAAGGCTTCGGTCAAATTCTGGGAATTTCCCAACCCGTCGGCAGGGCTGCGGCAGATTTTCCCGGACGCGAGCGTGCCGTGCCCACCGCGGCCGCTGGGTGGCGCGGCGCCGGGCACCGAGCGTGGGAAGCGCGGGCGCGCGGGCGGGCTGAGCTCACACTCCCGGGAAGCGGCCGCGGCGGAGCCGGGGTCCGCAGCGGCTGCGCATCGCGCGCCTCCCGCCGGGCGCTCGGGGGCTGCGAGGTGGGCTGAGCGGTCCCCCGGGAGGGAGGAGGCCGGCCGGAGGTGAGAGCGGGACCCCGTCAGGGTGTCGGGGAGTGGAGGAGGTGGGGGGGGGGGAGTCATAGCGCGCCAGGCCTGCGGACGCTGTCCGAGGGCCCCGGGGCAGGGAGGGGGTCCCCGGGGGCGATGCCGGGCGAGGGGGGGTGGGCTGGCCGTGCTCGGCTCGCGCCCCACCCCCGCTGCGGCGCGGCCTCCGGGTGCTGCTGCCCTGGCCGCGTGGGTAGGAGCGGATCGCGGCCCGAGCAGCCCCGGTCGGCCCCCGGGCTCTGGGGCCAGGGCTGGCTGGGCGGGGGAGGTGGCGGAGCAGCCCCCTGGCCCCGGCGCGGCAGCCCCTGCCCACTCCCACCTTGCGTTTCTCCGCTCCGCAGTGGGCGTGGTGCCCCTTTGCTGCAGAGGGGGCGCCCGGAGTTGAGGAAGGCAGTGGGGGAGGGAGAGCGCAGAGACAGGTGGTTGAGGGGGCGAGGGCTGGTGCGCCGAGGCTCGTGATATTAATGCGTATTTCTTTCTCCCCCCTTCCTCAGGGGGCGCGGAGGTGCGTGTGGAGGAGGCGGCGGGAAGGCCAGAGGCATGGCTCGGGAGAGAGGGCAGGCTGCCGGAGGTGCCACTGGGCTCCGGCTCCGATCAGCCCCCCCACCCCCACCCCCCAAATTAATAAAGTGGGTGAGGTGGTGAGGGTGGAGGAGTTTGATGAACACCTGGCCCCGAACTGCCCCGAACTGCCCTCAGCCGGCCGCCTGGCTCCCGCGTGCATATCCGGGAGCCGCATACTCTGAGCACTCTGCAGAGGCCGGGGTGGTGGGGGGTTTGGTGAGAAAGCCCTCGGTTGAAGGAGCCGCAGCAACTGAGTCAGCTCCAGAGATAGGGGTTTTGGGGGGCGGGAGGTGAGGGGAAGTCTCCAGGCCTACAGCCCGTGTTCATAAGTGGTGGGAGGTGGGGTCTGTAGGGAAACAGGGTAATGTCCTTAGGACTCCCCCACCCCCCCCCTTCCAGCTTTGTTCAGAGCCACAGACCAAAATTCCGGATTCGGCGTTTGCCACATGTGCTTATTTCTTTTTTCTTTCCCTTTCGGTTTATTTTGTTTTGTTTTTGTTTTTTGTTTTGTTTTTGGGGTTTTTGGGGGGGGGTTTTGTTTTTTGGTTTTTTTGGTTTTTTTTTGTTTGTTTGTTTGTTTTTTTTAGAGGAACTGCAAATGACAGAGCAGAGGGACGGCTGGCCCAGCCAATCCTGGAGCTGCTGCAGCACTTGTTCCCCAAACAAACACGTTCTGGTGCAAGGACAGAGAGGAGGGGGCTGCTGGCTCACGCGCCCCCCCGGGGACCACAGCCCCCTTGCTGCTCCCGTGTGGGAAGGACAGCCCGGCACCTTGGGCTACACGGACGGAGGCTGCCCTGGGCCAGGGTGAGTGATGATGGTGCTGCAGCCCCTCCCTGCTGCCCAGCGTGGGAAGAAGAATGCAGAGCCAGGCAAGTCTCTCTCTGTGTCCTCTGGGGTGGAAGGAGCGGGTATAGACAGGGCCGGGGCAGCCAGCTTTGGCGTTGGTGGTGAAAGCCTTTACCTCCAGCCCCTTGGGTTTGGTTCCACCCCTGGCCTGTCCCTGGCACTCAACAACTGTGGCTATGTGCTTATTGGTGCCACCATGTTATATAACGCTTATATAATCTCCCAGGGCAAGCGCTGTGTCTCCGCTCTCGGGTCACGCCGACACTGTGTCCCTGTGGGAGGCAGGATCTGTGGAAGCTTTGGGGTGGACCTTCTCCTCAACTTGGCTCCTCCTCCCGATCCCCGGCGTAGGAGGGAGGGATGGGAGAACTGGGACCCATCCACACCAGCTGTCTGGGGCTCAGAAAGAGGAGTTGACTGGGCGGCCTCCTCACCTTCTTGCTTCTCTAGGCCCCCTTGTCCAGAGAACTGTCTGGTGGAGTGGATGCCCTTCTTGCGTTTTGAGGTCAGCATTGGTTCTTGGGGCCCCCTGGCATGGCCGATGGGTGTGGTGAGATGACCCCTAGGATGTGACAGAAGAGTACGCGGTACATAGGGTTGGATAGAGAGAGGCAGAGATTAACTCTGCTTTGAGGTTTATGAGCAGAAGTGATTAGAAGGATGGTAGTGGCCTTAGGAGAAATTTGGAGCAGGCCTAGGAGCTAGGGGATGGTCAGGGAAGGGTGTACAGGGAAGTGGATCAGACAGCAAAGATAAACATGGTGTTCTTTTACTGTACTCTCCACTGGGCTGTCCCTGGTTACCAGGGCAACAGAAGCAGTGATGAAAATCATGCTTTTCGTTCAGTGGAAAAATCTAGCTCCTCCTCCCGCCTCTTCCTTCTCTAATCGCCTGCGACCCATTGGGAGGTTGATGGCTCCAGGGATCAGAGACCCCAGTGTATCCCCATCAGGCCCCCCATTCCCCAGTGTTTTAATCATCTTGCCCCTTCCAGCATCCCTTATCTCCCCCAGAGCTCGGCAGTTGCGCAGGAGTTGGAGTGGAAGGAGGGGGAAGGGCACGGACGTCATTGCAGGGCAGGGCGAGCAGAGCGTGGGCAGAGACGTGGATGCAGGAATGACTGGCGCACGAGGAGGGTCGGGCACTGATCAGCTAGATGGCGCTTGTTTCTGGGGTGGTAGGACCTGGGGGTGGGAATAGTGGGTGAGGGCCCGCAGAGCCTGGCAGGCTAGGCTTCCCATAAATAGGGAATAGAAGGGCCTCAGGGTCTTTTTTGGGGTCTCAGCTCCCGATGAAAACCAGGGTTCATTCATTTAGCAGGAACTGGGTTCCTACCACGTTCGGTAAGGTTCTCGGAGCTGGGAAGACAGGACTGGCCCTTGACCTTGGAGAAATTGCAGTGGATAGGAGGAAGGTGGGTATATAGGGGAAGATCAGCCTGGCTTTGTTACAAGCCTGGAATCTGGGACTCCAGGCGAGGAGACTGGTGGTATTCCAGACTGGAAGTGATGGATTAGGGTGGAGCCTGAGGGAATGCAGAGGGAAGAGTCTTTCAGAGAGCCACTTTGGCTTGTGGCTAGGTCGTGGGGAAGAGAAGGTGCTAAAATTTTGAGCCTTAGCGATTGGCAGAAAAACCCGGATTCAGGCTTCTTTACAGGAACGTCATGTTTGATTTGATGTTAGGCGACCTGCCTTCAAAACCACGGCAGTCCAAATTGAAATGTTTATGGTCAGGCAAATAGAGTTTGCAGTGGAAACCAATTCTGGGAAGAGAACTTATAGGAAATTGCATTACCAAGCCTCGAAGGTGTAGGTCGCTGAGAACGTATGCAGGGAGAGTGAGCCCAGGGCCCTGGGCATCGGCCTAGAATTGGGCGAGGCTGTATATCTTGTACCTGTTTATGATCCCAGCGCCCGCCCAGACTGCTGGACCTGTTTCTGCTAATGAACACACACGTCTTCTATCAAACCACACCCCTTTTTGAAGTTCAGGTTTCTGTTTAAGTTTCCTTCTCCCTAGTAACTATGTCCAGGAGGCTATGTCCTGGAAAGATAGGTATATACGCTTACTTCTCCACTCGTTCTCCTTGACCTTTGCTGTGCCATTCACTTATAGATTACTGAGAGGCCCCAAGTTGTGCCTGCTATAGCCACGAGCCATCGGTCTTTAATTAGCCTCCACCAGCAAGACTGTTTGTTCTGGTTCCTTCCCAGTCATCACTATAGAGGAGTAAGAGCACTGCACAGAGCGTCAGGAGGCTTCTGCCAGCTACGTGGTCTCGGGTGAGGCACTTCCGTTTCCAGGACTTAGTGCCTAGTCTGAGCGGTCTGGTTTTCTTCCATGTCCAAAGCCTTCGGATTTGACATCCAAAGCTTTCTCCACCTCTGCCCAGGTTTCTGGTGCCGGGCAGGCGTTTTGACCGAGCTGCGCAGATTTCTCTGATGCTTTGTGGGAAGGAGTAGCAGAAATGGACGCCTGCTCTCTTGGGTAGACCCCTGTCTCCAAAGTGGGTGGGCGCCCTCCAGAGGGAGTGTGGCCCTTGTCCCTCTTGGGAATGTGGAAATGCGGGAAGAGCAGGTTTTCCCAGTCACCAAGCAGTTGGCAGGCTACAGCCCATAGGTCAGATGCCTGCTTTTGTAAATAAAGTTTTATTGGAACCCAGACGTGCCCATTGTTTATGTATCGTCTATGGCTGCTTTCCCGCTAGGTTGGTATAGTTGAGTGGTGCAACAAAAACCATATGACCCGCAGTCCCGAAATACACTGTCCTGCCCTCTACGAGAAACTGTGCCGTAGACCAACAAAGTGCTTAGATCTCCACTGAGATGCTTAGTTGTGGCCATTTCAGAGTCCTATGGTTCTTGAAGATTCTGCATCGGGCCTTACTGTGTTATCCCATGAGAGGGTGATATGGCAGTTGAGATAGTAGATTACTGGAATCAACCCAAAGATAGCCACCCTGTATCTGGGAAATCCCTTTCATTTTCATATTTCATATTTCCCTCGATGCCTTTGATTTGTCACTTCCAGCCTCACAGCCCCTTGTAGTGCCAGGGCCCTTAGAGATGCATTTGCAGAGAGCCTGCAGCCGAGCCTAGTTTGTCTGCCTGAGCCTGGCACTCATCCACTCTGTCAGAACAAGGCCCTCTGGCTTGGGGTTCGTAGGGTGTGCATCTGTGCTGGCTTGGGTCCGGAATTAGTATTCAGGGCTCCTGCGGCCAACACTTACGGTGTCCTCTTGTGTCCAGGTTTCCACCCTTTTGACCCGGTCCTCAAACCAGAGTCTTGGTGAAATTCTTGGTTAGGAACAGGACAAGCCACCCCCCTCCCCCCTCCCTACTACAGGACAGCCGCACAGCAGTTGCATCACTGCTGGTCTGTGTTGGGATAGGAAGTGAGACACTCTCGTGGCCAGAGGAAACCACGTCCTGGGAACGGCGTTGGGGGGTGGGGGTGACTGAGGTTTATTCCCATTGCAGCTGGAAGGGAGGAGGCTGGCAGTGGGAGGAGGGAGCAGACAACCCAGAATAGCAAGCCAGAAGCTGAGCACACTCAGAGCTGCTTTTAGCCGGTACTGGTAAGCCTGGCCCTGGGAGTCTTCCTTCACACCTCCCTCCGCACATTGTCCCCAGAGGCTGGCTCTCTGACTGTTCTCATCCCCCCAAGAAAGAAAAAAAGAAAGGGTCCTCGTCAAAAGCCCTCTCTAAATACCTTTCATTTGTAGAGCTTAGGGTGACCCTGTCCTGCTTGGACTTGACCCGATGTTGACACTGGTGCACTGACTTGGGGAAATATTTGTTTACCAGATATTTATTAAGGGTCTGTTACGCGTGGGGCACTGTACGAAGCTCAGAGGCTGCCAAGGCAAAGAAAGGATTCGCAGTCTGGTCTGAAAGGCACAGGGACCGTTGAACCCATTTCAATATGATCTGCACTGGAATCTAGGCTTCTGGAGAGCGTATCCGTATCTGTCTTGTTCATTGCCGTCATCCTGGCGTGGGGTACCGTGCTTGACACACTTGTAGGTGTGCACGTGCTTAATTGGTTGACCCGTCCTGATTTGGTGCGTCCCAGAAGTGTGCGGGAGGTATCTGAGTAGGCAAGTGGAGGAAGAGGGGAGCTCACGGCAGCGAGCGTGGCCGGGGTGGTGTGGGTGCAGTTAAGGAAAGAGGGAACGCCCTGTGGGAATGGGAATCCTTGGGCCTCAGGGGACCATGGGAAGGGAGGAGAATGACCTAGGACAAGGTGGCAGGACAGCGGCAGCCCGCACCATCGGGGAAAGCAGAGGGCGGGGGGTGGGGGTGGGGTGGGGAGGAGAACCAGCCTGTGGCAGGGAAGGGGAAGACTGGGGAGGGAGAGTGGGAACTGTGAGAGGAAGCACGGCCGAGTCCCCAGGCCCAGGGTGAAAGCAGAGCCGAAGCAGGTGAGTCCCAGATGCACACGATGGCAGTGACAGAAAAGACACGTCTCAGCCCCATTCTGTGGCTCTTCAAAAGACCGTGTCCGGGTACGGCCCCCATGATACCACATTTCTCTGCAGTGGGGCAGATGTGGGGAAATTAGCTGTAGTTTGAGATGATGGTTACCCTCTAAAATTCTTACTATGGAAATTGCACATGTATGTGAAGATACAGCTAGTGTGAGAACATCCCACGTTCCTGTCACTCAGCTTTAACACGTAATCAACATGTAGCCTGATTTTATTTGTACCCCACCCATCTATTCACCTATTCTTTACTTCTCTCGTGTGTGTGTATATATATATATATATATATATATATATATATATATATATTTGTTGTTGTTGTTTTGTTTTGTTTTGTTTTTACAGCAGATCCCAAACATCATGTTCCATCCATAAATTCTCCAGTGTGGCTCTCTTAAAGCATAACCCAGTTGTCGTATCCCCCTGAAATATCACTGGTCCCCCCCCCCCCGACCCCCCGCCAGTGTTTACGTTTCCCTGCTGGTCTCAGGTTTTTAACAGTTTTGTTTGAATCCAGTTCCAAACAAGATCCACACATCTCATTTAGTTGATGATTAATCTCACGTTGTCTGTTAATAAAGATTATGGGCATGCTTAAAATAATTTATGTTTTGCAGTTCTGCCTTTTAGATTTATTTAGCTGCCCTGCTCTGTCTCCCTTCAGCTGCCATCAACAGCTTTCCTGAGTTCTGTTGAACCGTGTTGTGATTCCTGAGCGTACTTCATTATTCTTCTTGTCTTTTTGTCTTTGTGGTTTAATATAACTAGTCATTTATTCCCTCCTTCAGTAAGTGCTTCTGGACAGCCTGCTTCGTGCCAGGCGCTCTGCCGGGCTCTTAGCATGCAGCTGTGGAAAGAGAGCGTCCTGGGAGTTTACAGTCCAACCACATGAGAGCGGTTTGGGTCCACCTGTTGTCTCTTGCCCCACGTGTTCACCCCAGCTGAGTTGGGTGACCACGAGGTCACTTGTGTGCTGTCAGATCTGCTGTGTTCTAGGGCTTGGTATTCGTGTTCTTGTGTGGTCACTTATGTGGCTGATAAGAAGTGCTTCTAGAACTATCCAAGAAGTCGGGTATGTTTCCTGTGGGAGGCATCTTTCATAGCCATGTGACCGGGAGTCTAGGAGTATCGCCGACGGACTTGGCGTGGATCCGTGAACACTTGTGGCCTTGAGTCTTTATCTCTAAGCAAGTTAAAATGGAGAGGCTGCTTTCCCTGGGGGGTGGTAGAGAGGCCGAATGAAACATCTGAAAGGTGCTCTGAAATGTTGAAGGGCTCAGCAGATACCAAGTGGTGCCGACACGTTCTTTGAGCAGGTTGGCTGTTTCTGTGACTCTGTGACGGTCAGGCTGCTTGGGGACTTTTGTCCAGTCTGATGAGGTCACCTGCCTAGGTAGGTTCACTTTCCCAGTTTTCTCTTCTTTGCCGCACAGTCGAGTCCTGGCTAGCCTTGCTGTCTGAGAAGCAGACTCTGATGCTACTGTTCGGATCTGTCTTGCTAATAAAGCTATTAACTTATGTGCATCTCTCTGTGTAAGTAATAATCAGACCTGTGTTGGGTCCCTGTGACCCTCTGATTTTGAGAACGGTCTGTGATTCTTGTATTTTTTTCTTCCATTTGCAGTTTGGATGCAGCTACGCTGCGGTTCACGAATTAGCATCTGAGCCTTTAAGAAAAAAATCTTCGTTAATAAATTAAATGTATTCCCAGATATAAAGACTAGTATTCTTTCACCTCTCCTAGGTATTTTATCGTATACTTAAGATAATAGTACAGAGTATATTAAATATACCATGATATATATAATTCCTGTCACCGAAGGATTCATAGGTTAGAGTTTGAGAATACTTTTTTATTATTTCCAATTAAGCAGTCTTTAATTATTTTGATCGTATGGCTGTGTTGGTTAAAATTTTTGAACGGATCGCTGTGTCTGTGTGTTTATAATTTCTATACAGTATGCCGTTGCCATACTAATACATTATATATGTTATAAAATACAAAATAAAAAGAATTTTTTCAATGTTTATTTTGAGAGAGAGAGAGAGAGGGAAACAGAATCCGAAGCAGGCTTCAGGCTTGGAGCTTGTCCGTACAGAGCCCAAGGCAGGGCTCGAACTCACGAACTGTGAGATCATGACCTGAGCCAAAGTCGGATGCTCAACCGACCGAGCCACCCAGACGCCCCCAAAATAAAAAGAATTAAAGGAAGTTGTGCTGCAGTGTATTCTCTGCCTTCCTCCAGCATGAGCCATTCCTGGTCCTGGTGGAGGGCAGCTCACACTCCGTCCCCACCCCTTCACACGTTCAGGACATTACTGCTCTCGCAGAGCTTCCCTCTCCCCCTGGCATTGCCAGTTGTGCGCCCTTTCTACTGGATTGCTTCCATGTGCTGTTCTTTCTGTCTTCTTTGACTCCAACCCTTCCTGTTCCTGCCCCTTTCTCTGTCCCCAGAGAGTCTTTGGTCCTTGCAGCCTTCACTTCCTCTCTTGATTCCCCCCAACTCTGGGTGAAGGTGGTCTTGACGAAGCCAGCCGTGACCACCATGTTTCTAAATCTAGCCCTGGCTTCTTTGTCTCAGTCCTAGTAGCTCCGGCAGTTGGGCACATCTGGTCGGACCCTTTCCCTCGAAGCGCTTTCTTCCCTTGGCTCCCAGGCCATGAATCTCTGGTTTTGTGCCTGTCTCATTGGCTGTTCTTTTGTGGCATCTCTTCTCTTGACCTCAAAACATGTGCCCCTTCCTCTCTATCTTCTCTGTTTCTCTCTGTCACCCTCTCCTAGCCCATGGCTTGAAATACAATCTGCATGAATGATTTCTAGAATTTGCTTCAAAGTAATCCTGGGAGATAGACAAGATTGACCATGAGTTGTTAACAGCTAGATCTGGGTGATGTGTACCTAGGGGTTCCTTGTACTGTTCCTT
Organism: Lynx canadensis; assembly: GCF_007474595.2. NCBI lineage: Eukaryota > Metazoa > Chordata > Mammalia > Carnivora > Felidae > Lynx > Lynx canadensis. Next base: position 34,792,981 of record NC_044319.2, read on the forward strand.
CTGGGTTTTTTTTTTGTTTGGAATTTTCCATGATAAAAACTTTAAAAAATCTATAGGCTAGTGACCCCCCCCCATTATTTGTCTGAAGCCCAGCCCTTCTCCTGAAGTATAGAGCTGTGTGTGTATCCATCTGCCTACTTAACCTTTTAACTTGGATGTTAATAGGCATTTCATGCTTACAAGTCCAAAACTGAACTCCTGATTTTCCCACTCAAATATATTCTTCCTGTGGTTTCCCGTCTTGGTTATGGGAATGCCATCCTTCCAGTGGCTCATGCAGAATACCTATGGTCATGCTTGACTTAGCTCTTTCTCGTACATTTCTCATTCAGTCCATCAGCAACTCTTGTTGACTCTCCCTGCAAATATATCTAGAATGTGACCCATGAGAACTGCTTCTACTGTCTTCGCTGTTGTGCAAGCCACCATCATTTGTCACCTGTTTCTTCTTTGCCCCTTACAGGCTATATAATCCTCAGTAGGCAGAAGGATCCCATGATACAGAAGCCACATCATGCCCTGCCATGCTCCAACTGCGCAGTAGCTCCTTGTCTTGCTCAGCAAAAGCCGTGGTTGTTGGTGTGGTGTAGAGGACCCCATAGCTTATAAACACTGTCCAACAGAAATATAATGTGAGTTACGCACGGGAGCCACACGTGTAATTTGACATTTTCTGGTAGCTGAATTGGAAAAGGAAAAGGAAACAGGTGAAATTCATTTTAATAATTAACCCGCGGGGAGGCTGAGTGGCTCAGTCGGTTAAGCGTCCGACTTTGGCTCGGGTCATGATCTCGCCGTTCATGAGTTCGAGTCCCGCGTCGGGCTCTGTGCTGACAGCTCCGAGCCTGGGGCCTGCTTCGGATTCTGTGTCTAAACTCTCTCTCTCTGCCCCTCCCCCACTCGCGCTCTGTCTCGCTCTGTCAAAAATGAATAAACGTTAAAAAAAATTAAAACAGAATTAATTAACCCGGTGTGTCAAAAATACTTGCACTTTTGGTAGATATTACAGGGTTATTCGCACGAAGTCACGCTCATGGCACATCTCAGTTTGGATTAGCTCTGTTTCTTGGGCTCCACAGCCTCCCACGGTGAGTGGCTCCCGTGTTGGAAATGCACGCCTCCGTGATCTTCTGTGTCCTTATCTCCTACTGGCTCTTCCTTCTTTGACTTTGTTCTGGCCGCCCTGGCCTTTTTGCGGCCCCTCAGATAAACTAGGCATTTCCTGTTCTAGGTCCTTCTATTTGGGACTCTTTTTCCCAGATAGCCCTGCGGCAGAGTCTTACTTCCTTTGGGCCTGTGACCAGATACCCGCCTTGCGGTGCCCACTCCGCACCCACACGTTTGTTGGCGCCTCCTGTATCCCTACCCTCCGGTGTTTTCTCCCGAGTGCCATCACCACTTGACACACTGTAATATTTCTGTTACTTCGTGTATTTTCCCTCTCTCCCTGCTGGAATCTGAGCTCCACGAGAGCAGGGACTTTTGTCACTTTCGTTCACTGCTGTATTTCCACAGCATGGAACAGTGCCTGGCACGTGTAAGAGATAGGTGGATGTGGTTGAAGAATTAAACGGGATGAATGATCAAGGAGGATTCTTTTTTAGCAAGCACCGTTCGGTTGAGTGCACGTCACCGTGTGGTGTCATATTTTTGCAGCATAGCAGTTTGAAGGCCTAGTTGAAGTCAGGGTATTTTGAAAGAGACCCCTTTATAAAGAGGCGATCATGGGTGCAACTTATAAATGGATTCAAGACCCCTGAAACGCTGCATTTCATTCATTTCCTTGGGTCATTTTAAACCCAGTTTGAACATCCTGCTGCAAGGGTGTGCGTAGGTACGGCATTTTGGAGATGACGTCCTTACCTTGAACGCGGTAACGTCGTCACATAATGGTGGAAACGATTTCCAAACGCCTGCTTTTAAGATGTTCTTTCTGTGACGTAAGTCTCTTTCAAAAAGTAAAGGTTTTCTTACCCAGTTTTTAAATGTCACCTTTACCTTGAAGGGACAGATTAAATATTTGTTTAAAGACATTCATTAAGTGGCATTCTACCGACAGGCGCTCCCTGTAGAAGAGGTCAGCAGATTTCGGAGCTGTGATGTTTTCTGCTTGAAAAAAAATACATGTGATTCCTCTTTAAGTTGAGCACCTCTTTCAGGGACTCTGCTGTGAGATAAGCAGTGACCGGGTGGTCAGATGATTTGTAGCCCTCACCCTCTCATTACAGAGGGCTGTTATTTGTTGTATGGAGGATGGTACCCTTAAATTTGCTTCCCCAGGTACATGTAAACTGTATGAAAGTACACAGTCAGCTGGGGGTACCACTGCCCATTCTTTTGTGTTCGGATCTCCTACTCAGGCACAGGATGCCCCCTGGACCTTTAAGTGACAGTGACCACCGGGCACACAAATTGAAAGAATTCACTGGTGTCGATTCACATGTCAAATAACAATAAGATTTAATTCCCTATTTTCAAATAAGAGGAAATACAGACATCCTAATCATTTCTTCTTCGTCCTTATGGATCTTGTACTTGCCTCATCCAACACGGTTGTTGGATTGTTGGTTCTTCTGTATTAACCTTGTCTCTATAACTCTCATCCAGTTGAGGACTGGGTCTCCTCTTTTCTGTTGCTCCTGGTACCTAACAGGGTTGGGTTTCACCAGTATCTACGGACTGAATGATGTTGGGGAGTAGATCATTCTCTGACCTCGGCACCTTTGTTGGACGGCAAAGTCCGGTATCCAGATGTCTTTGGTAGCTGCTACAGCCATTTCTTTAACAGTGTCACAGTGGCATTAGGGAGAACAGCAGTGTAGTTGATGCTTGATGAGTCTTGATGCCTCGTCTGGTTCTGACAGGTAGCAAAGTGGCAGCTGCGTGAGGCACCGCCGTGCTGTGCGGTAGATGGCTGTGCTCAGGTGCTGCTCTGGAAGTGGGCTGGCAGAGGTTGCTGGAAAAGATGGCCAGGGTAGCGGGAGTAGCCAGCTGTCTTCTTAAAGCGTGGTGATACATCTTTAAAGCATCGTGGGATGTCTTCCTTCAGCTCACCTAGATGCTGAAACTGTCTGTGCAGGTCTGCTCTTCATCCGTGTTGACAGTCTAGGAGGTATGTCAGCTGGATGTGTTCGCTTGGAGTTGACTTTCCGACTGCTGTGACCAGAAACGCAATTTAAAAGATGAGCGGCTGGAAGGAGAGCCGCAGACCGTCTCAAGAACAGAGGCCCTGGGTATTTTCTGCTGCGTGGGCCACCTCTCGTGGTCCCTGGACCCTACATTGGCGAGCAAGGCTTGTCCCCCGGCGGACCGGTCTTTGCTACTTAGATAACTCACTACTCCATCGGCATCTGTTCGTTGATGCACATCTGTACAGGGCCTCCTGGGTGAAAGAGTCTACCGTTCCAAATGGAGTGGGGTGGGAATGGGACAGGAAGGAATATGCCAGCGTGAATGGGACAGGGTCTCTGTCCTCAGGGAGCTAATGGTTAGTGAAGGTGCCAGGCACCCATGCTAAAAATACAAGACGAACATAAAAGGGATGTGAACGGAGTACAAGAAGGGGATTTACTAGCCAGAGGGGGCGGTTGGGAATTGGAAAATGTCTCTTGGAACATGAGGAAGAAGATCTTGTCCATCTTGCTCTTAGCTGAATCCTCAGAGGTGCTTCGTTCCTGTCAGGTGCTCAGTAATTACGTATGTGTTAATCGTTGGGTATTGAAGGAGTAGGCCTTCACCCGAAGAGGCAGTGCAAAGGCCCGGGGGTCAAGGAAGAAATGACTGCTTGGGAGAAAGTAGTTGGTGTGCTCTGAGGAGGTGTATGTGGCAGAAAGTGGGCCTCCGTGTTGCAGAGTTAAGGGCAGTCTCCGGAGGGCCTCTACCAACTTCCTAGGAATTTGGTGGTGGTGGTTCTTAAGCTCTTTTGCACCAGTACTCATTGGGAGTTGCATGCAAATGAGTCTCTTTCTCCAAGAAAAAAAATATCATAATAGCACGTGGTCTGGCCTATGCCGTCAGAGAACTCACAGATCCCAAGTTACAATACCGTGCTGTCAGCCGGGGGTCTGTCCGTGCTCTTGCTGAGATCTCATCATGGGTAGGAGGCACTTGTTTTTCCCTTGATGCACACATTCCAGGTTTTCAGGCCACCGACGGGCGGCAGGCCTAGTCGTGACCCCGATGAGCTCAGGGAAGCCGTGGAGAAGAGGGGAGAGGTCTCTCTGTGCACTGACGTAAATGGAGAGATCCAGCGTTTCTTCCATTTAGCAGAGGACAACAAGAAGTGTACCTGGGAAAAAAATCGGGGGAAAAAAATGAACCCTTATAACTTACTAATTTGGACTATGGGATGCTTATGCTAACTTTTTTTCTGTGACGCGGCTTCCAACGCAGACACCCGGCCAAGCAGTAATTACAGATATAGAGAGGCAGTGTTTGCATTTTTTGGGAACAGCGATTGCGGAAGGGAGTCATTAGAGTTTCATGTTACCATGGTACAGGGTCCAAAGAGCTCCTTAGCTGTCCCGATCCATCCGCGAGCTGCCTGGAGGAGGAGGTGGCGAGATTTCACGGGCTGCTTGAAAAAGCTGAAAGACTGGGCTGAGGGTAGTTTGAAATTGGATTGTTCTGTTCTCCTTGTCATAAAAAATTCCTGTAAAGAGAGTATCTGTGTACCTTCAGTTAAAAAATAAATTAATCAGACTTCCCGTCTGCCAGGAGTTTGTAGTGTATCTGATACACAGGTAGGATATTTGGAGATTTGAAAAACCCGACATGGGCAGCACGGTGTTGACTTTTCTGCCTGTGCGTGTCGTAGGAAGTTCGTCCCGTGGAGGTGCGGTGAGGCCGTGCTTCGTTCTGGTGAACAAGGTTGAAGACCAGCCCTGTGCGTGGCCATGCTTGATGCTGGCCAGCAACGGAAGGAACCATCGGAGGTGGAAGGGGAGTGCCCTTGAGCTCCCGCATCCAGAGCAAAGCAAGGAGCAGGGTCGGGGACCCTTGGGAACAGCCATTGCTCGATGCAAGCTCTTCCTCCCCTCTACTCCCCCCCCTTCCTCCCCATTCATGTGCTTAGCGGGATTTTGCTTTGTGAAGAGGTTAGTGTGTGAGTGAGTTTTACGTTTTTGGGGGGCTCCTGGGTGGCTCAGTTGGTTGAGCGTCTCACTCTTGATTTCGGCTCAGGTCATGAACCCAGGGTCGTGGGATCGAGCCCCGAATCGGGCTCCCTTGAGCGTGGAGCCTGCTTAAGATTTTTCTCTCTTTCTCTCTCTACCCCTCTCCCCTGCTCACACTCTCTGTCTAAAATACAGTACAATACAATACGATATTTTTTTCAAGAAGAGGCCCTCCTGTTTTTCCCAGAGTTGTGTTCAGACTTCAAGTCCAGACACTTTAATGGGGAGTAAAATCAGTTTAATGGGTTGAGACCAACGTTTTTTTTTTTTTTAAAGGTCATAATAGAAAATATTAGACTGCATGGAATGTGGTAAAGAGGAGTATGATTTTGTGAAAGTTTGTTTCAGTTTTATACATTTCATATTTATGTATAAGTACATAGTATTATATGCTTACATATCTGTGTCTCAGAAAGTTCACATGTAGTATACAGGGTCACCTTGTAAACTTTATTTCTTACTGTGGGTCAGGGTCCAAAAATGGAGGGTTCGAGAAATGGTCCTGGAGGGATTTCTCAGCTCTTAGGGTAGACAGTGGGTTCCAGCCGCTTCCCTGGAGGCCATCTCTATGGTGACAGATGTGTGAGAGGGCTTTTTTTTTTTTAATTTTTTTAAATTTATTTATTTATTTATTTATTTATTTTTTTTATTAAAATTTTTTTTTTTTTAACGTTTATTTGTTTTTGAGACAGAGACAGAGCATGAACGGGGGAGGGGCAGAGAGAGAGGGAGACACAGAATCGGAAACAGGCTCCAGGCTCCGAGCCATCAGCCCAGAGCCTGACGCGGGGCTCGAACTCACGGACCGCGAGATCGTGACCTGGCTGAAGTCGGACGCTTAACCGACTGCGCCACCCAGGCGCCCCTATTTTTTTTTTTTTTTTTTTAAAGAGCAGCAGATTCAGGCTCCCACAGTGTGATCCGGGCTTGTCTGTGGCTGCTCGCCCACCCCTGCCCCCACTCTCCTGTGCCCAGTGTTTCCTGCCGCGGGGTGGGGTGGGAGGGGCAGGGAAACCTCACCAGGGGATGGGAGCAGAGGTCACCCTCCCCTCTGTTTCACCAGGTATCATTCCCTGGAGTGCAGCGTATTCAGCCCCCTGCCACTTCTCTGTCTCTTGACTTTCTTAGCTATGTCCACACCAAGGTTAGGGCAGGGAGAAGGCCATCTGAAAATGCTGTTCTGCTCTATGGTTCATTGGGTGGGGATGTTAGAGTTCACACGATCTGGGGGAGATTCTGGCACAGTGGAATGAGCCAGCCCAGCTCAGTGATTTCACTTGGATTTGTTGATTCTCTGCCTCCATCTTTCCTCCAAAGGAGAGGAGTCTTTCCTGGATTCTAGCTGCCTCTCCTTCCACCAGCTGTGCCAACCGGCCTGCGGAGTGCTGACCCACTTGTCGTACCTCAAATAGAGGTTTAAATTAGGACCTTTAATCTGTAAGAGGCTTACAGCCTGTTGGGTGGCCAGCTGCTCTAGACTCCCATGGGGCAGAGCTGGGCTTTGCCTGGCTGTTGTCGTGTTTAAGGAATCAGGGGGTTGATGACTTCGTGTCAGGAATAACCAGACATATAGACTCACTTGTCAAAGGCCAGGGAAGCAGGGTCTTTGGGAAACAGAGCTGTTTTCCCAATATCCCTTTTGCCGTCAGCACTCACACAGGCCCTGGGGGTGGGTGGGTGGGTTCTCTTGGGATGGAATGCTGTAGTGGTATATCCTTGTAATGATAGAGTGGAAAGCCCAGAATTCCATGGGGTTTGGGTGCTGACCTTGCTTCTCCTGGGTACTCAGCCTGGATGTGCAGTTAGTTCTGCTAGCTCTACCTGTGTTTCCATTCCACAAATATTTATTAATCAAGAGTCGTGTGCCCAGGGTGGTGCTAGGTGCCGTTGGGAACACACAGAAGCATGAGAATTGGAGCTTCCCCCAAATTGCTCATTGTCTTTTGGAGGAGACCAGACTAGTATATATCAAAATGTTCGTTCATCCACCAGGCAGATACTTACTTGGCTGGAAGCTGTTCAGGGGAACAGATTATTGAGTTCCAAAGTAAACGGCATGGGGGATGTATTTTGGAGACCTGAGCAGGGAGAGAACACCAGGGTGGGCAGAGCTGGGCCCTGAGTGGGGAGATTAAGAAGGATGGGAGAGGAGAGGACATTGAAGGTAGGTAGGAGCAGCGAGAACAGGCAGGGGGACTGGGTGGTCCTCTTCCAAAGGGCAGGTGCCTGTGGAGCCCCCCAGTTCTGGAAATAGCCCCAGTTTCGGGCCTAGGCACCCTTATTTGGATAACATTGAGACAGCTCTTGGGTTTCCTCTCTTTTCTCCCCCTCTTTATCATTATAACAACGAGAAGAATGATTCCTAGCATTTATTGAGCATTTATTGCATACCACTGTTCTGTATGCTTTTACGTGGATGTTCTCATTAAGTCTGCCCAGTAACACTCTGACGTAGGTGTTAACGTATTATTACGTGCATTTTCCAGCGGATGGCACTAAGGCATAGAAAGGTTGAATAACTTGCCACGTCATGTGGCAAGGAAATGGTTGGGTCAGGAGTCCCCCCAGGGCAGCCTGAAGGCAGAAACCTGTACTCTTAACCCGCTGGTTCCTGAACTTGTCTGAACATTGGAATCGCCGGGGGATCTTTTAAAATTTCCAAAGCCGGGGCCAATTACATTACACCCTACGCCAATGACATCAGTCTCTGGGTGAGGGGGGACTCGGGCATCAGTACTTTTTGAAGCTTCCCAGGTGATTCCAATATGCCATCAGGTTTAGAAACCATTATGTTAACCTCTGAATTTTTTGAGGGGGGGGCCTTGAATATTTGATTGAATCCATTTTTATCTCCAAGACAGGGGGGCCTTCTCTCCAGGCCTGTCTGAAGCTCACCCATGGTTCTTGAGAGAGTGACTCCAGCCTGTTTTCTGAGGGAGCAGGACCCGTCGCAGCCCACGGCATCTGGGACCCCACCTAGGTGGGCTGGAGTGGGCAGAGGGAGGGGTGTTCTCCTGGAGGGGTGCCTCTTCTCTCGGAGGGCCGTCTTGGGGCAGAGACACTGTCAGAGCCCTGGAGACCTTCAACTGTGGTTTCTCACGTCTTCTGCTCCCATGGGCCCCTGACTTCAGCGGGGAAGGGCGAGGGTCACTTGAGGGCAGATCTCTTCTCAACGAGTCCTGCTCCTCTCCGCCTGTCCCCGGGTGAACCTGAAATGGACACGAGGAACGGAGTCGTTTGGGTGGCTGGGAACAGCACTAAATTTAGCAAAAGTGTAGCTGGTGGGGGGCTGGCCTGTAGTGAGCCAAACGCAGCCCGAGTGGACCAGATTTATAGTCAGCAACGCAGCCAGCGTCGTCTCTGCTTGGGCAAGTCTGTGGTTATACGGGATCTTCCCGTGTCTAGAGCCCGGAAGCTTGTCAGCCTGTCCTGCAGGATCTCCCTGACTCTGCCCCCAGGAGGCTTGGCTCCACCCCCGCTGCCCCTGGGGATCTGGCTCCTTCGTCCTTCCCTCACGTGTCTGGAATTCTCACTTCAGTATGTTAGCCGTGGCCTGAAAATTCTTCCATGCCTCTTGGCAACCGTGATTCCCAAGGCCCTGGAGGGCAGACATGAACTTTGGTGGATTTCTCTTAGGGCATCTGGCATGTTAGGATACCTTTTGGTCAAGGTTGTGGAATGGAGCAAAGAGTTCATTCACATGGTCAGTTGAACAAGGTTTTAAGGGTCTGAGAGGCCCACTGTCTCCACTTAAAGTGAATCACAATGTGGAGTGACCGTGGGTGGGCCGAAAGGCTCGTTAATAGTTGGGGATTTCTTTGGGTGCCTTATTTTCTGCCCTGTTGGGGCCCATTTCTGGAAGGAGGTGGGTTTCGTGGAATTGGAGACTGGGGGTCTGCCGGTGACAGGTTATCTTCCCCTCCTGGATCTCCTTCTTCCACTTCTCAGATCTCATGGTGGCAGCTTGCCTGGGGGAGCCGCTGTTGCCTCAGTGCCCTGGCTTTGATTAATGACCAGGCTACATTTTCCCAGCCCTTTCCAAAGTGGACAGTTACACTTTGGCCAGGGCTGGGGTCTTGTCTGCGTGACATGATTTGTTAGCCTAAAGCATCGGTTCTCAACCAGGGGCATTTCCCCAGGGGACTTTTGGCAAAGTCTAGGGACATGTTTGGTTGTCACGTCAGAGGAGAAGGAGGTATGTTATTGGGGTCTAGTGGATAGAGGCCAGGGATACTGCTAAATGTTGAGGGCAGTCCTCCCCACAACAAAGAATTATCCAGTCTGGAATGTCAATACTGCTGAGGTTGAGAAACCCTGGTATACGGGGGACAGTCTTATAGGCCCTTAGAGGCCATTTCTTCCAGATCTGTGCTTCTGTTGGAAATGACGAGACCAAGAGCTGTCTGGCCACCACCTTCTCCCTTTGTCCTCCAGGTCCGTTTCCCCTCCCCTTAGCATTTACAGTTACATACTCTCATATGTTCATATATATTCTTGTATATGAAGAATTCTTATATGCATTGTGTTCAGGAGGTTTCCAGGGAGTTGCTTAAACCTTCTATGGTACAGATTCTCATAGAATCCCACCATTAAAGCGCTCATGTACCCTAGGTCAGTCTTATAGTCAGCATGATGCAGTTATGTCCCTGGGGCACCTAAATCAGCTATGGTGTTAGCATGTTTCGATGCTGATATCTTTGAGGTGAACTTTCAGTGCAGCAGAGAAGCCCTTCCAAGCAAACCTCCTGTGGAAGGACAGGGTCTAGCCTGCCTTGCAGATCGGAGTTGTGCTTGCTAAGTCCTCTTAAACACAGGAAACATGCTTCTGGCCTTGGAGAACATGATGTTGCTTCCCAGATAAAATGTCCCAACCTGTTGCTAGATAGCCTCAGCTGCCGAGCACATTGCTCGTCTGCCAGCACCCTTCTCCTGCAGCCAGCAAGGCTGCTTTAAGGCCAGGACAGGCCAGGAAATGCGATGTCTTCCCAAATGAGGACCTGGAGGGAGGATGGCTGTGCGTGGATTCTGGAATACGCTGGCTTTTTACGTTTCAGGACAAGCCTCAAGGTTCTTCTCATGTGACTTCAGTACTGACTCTATAGCTGTGATGTCAGAGAGCAAAGGTGTGAATGGAGCTTTTATAGTTTTGGGGTGGTGGGGGGTGGGTAAGAGAAGAGGCGGGGAGTGTGGTGGCAGGGCAGAAGCCAGGGGAAGATGGACAGATACTTCCCTGGATGCATTTGGCACCCTCGCTCCCAGGTCACTCAGTGTTCTCTGTGCTCTGACATGTGCTCTCAATTTCCATGTGTTCCAGTGAGACCAATATATTTTTAGATGAGCCCAAGCCAAACAGTTAGGAAGGTAATTCTTCTTAAGGGAGTAAATACAAATGATGTTGGGGTTACCTGTTTTGTGTTTTAACTTGGAGTTTGTGGTCTCTCTCGGTTGGTGGAAATCCCTGGGAGATGGATTATATGGCAGATCCTGATGTTCTTGGAATTCAGGTTCACTGCTTCCCTTATTCTCAGATACAGGACTAAGGTGATAACTGTGGGCTCGGGAACTAGGTTCTAGATTACTGCTAGTTTAGTAGGCAGCCAGGGCAGTCGAAACCAAAAGCCTCCAAAGTCCCGGTCAGTGATGGTAAACATCTGAATGCAATGAGCAAATGCATGTGTGTATATTTAGAAAGTCCCACCCTGTCGAGAAAGAACCTCCGGGTAAGCCCGGATTGCTCATCCCAGCCACAGGTCTGAGCACACCCAGGGTCACATCCTCTTATTCCATGATCAGCTGAAGTCACTTCCTTATGTACCCAAGGCTGCCCACACCCAGCCAGTATTTCCTGCACTGGGTCAGGAAGTGCCGATCACCCCTTTCAAAACTTCTTGGTAGCTTGTAGTCGGCCACCAGCATAACTGAGCCGCCTTCCATCGTAGCTACCGTCTTGCGTCCTGATCCTGCGCTTGTCTTTGGGCCCTTGGCTTCTGCTTGGACTATCTGGCTTCCAGGCCCAGACCGACTTCAGTTGTCCGGTAGCCACTGGAAATTTAAGCCCTGGGTTGCCTATCTGGGGCTGTGTGGTCTCCCCAGTCTTCTCGATTTTCACTCCCTTCCCCCCCGCCCTGGCCCCTACCCCTTCTGTCTTATTAAAAAAAATCTTATTCCTCATAAAAATTACTCCATCTTTCAACATGTATCCGTAAAACCCAAATACATTCTCAAACTCTGTCTCATAGAACATAAAACTTGATAAATTAATTTGGAGTTCTAAAAACATGTTAATTTTATATGCCTTCAAAGTTTTGTAGAGTAACCTCTACCATTTACTAAAAGGCAATAAGAACGCGATCAGAAATGTATGTGTGTCTTTCATATTTCGGGGGTGGATAGTAGACACAAAAATCTATTGGTGCTGGGGAAACAAGCCATTTTTCTTAGGGTTTTTATTTTTTAGTCTTTCTCATGAACTATTTTTTTGTCTATTTTTGCATGACATAAACATTCAGAAAGGTGAACAAATCCTAAGATTTTAGCACAAAGTGTTTATAGCCTATAACCAACATGCAGGCCAAGCAAAGAAATAGAATATTACTAGACACCTCCCTCCTCTCACCGAAAACTCCTTGTGCTTCTTTCCAGCTCCCTTCCAAGGGTAAATGCTATTTTGACTGCTAAAATGACAGATTAGTTTGGTCTGCTTTTCAACTTTACAGACGTGGACATTCTCTTTTGTGTCTGGCTTCTTTCACCCGTCACTTTGTTTGTGACATTCATCCATGTTGTATGCTATTGCTGCTTTCCATCCTGCTGGCTGTGTAGTATTCCATTTTATTGATAGACCACAATTTATTATCATTATGTGGCTGATGATGTTTGGACAGCGTGGGCATAGACCCTGGAGACGAACTGCTGGATCATAGTTTTAGTAGATTGTGCCAACGCAGTTGTAACAATTGTACTCCCACTGGCCACTTAGGCAAGTTCTGGCTGCTCTGTGTCTCTGTCAATATCTGGTATTATCTTCCTTTTCCATTGCACTCAGCCTGGTGGGCGTGAAGTAGTATTGTACTCTGCTCTGAATTTGCATTTTCATGATACTGGCCATTTGGATATCCTCTTGAGAAGGGCCTGTTCAGGTCTTTTGCCCTTTTCCTATTGGGTTGCCTGTCTTTTTCTCATTGGTTTGTAGGAAGCTCTTCATATGTTGTTGGATATTTGTATTGCAGCTGTCTTCTCCCTTCAGTAGCTTTTGGTGTCCATATCTTTAGTGATATCCCCAAGGTTAACCCATATGAAAACATTGGGATTATAGATAGTACTTTGTACGTGGATCTTTTATTCTTTGTTAGTGATGCTCAGCTTGCAGCTTCATTCTGTCACTACTGACCTAGAAAGGCACTGTTGGAATATTGGTCGTGTAGGGTGGGACAGGGACTCTTGAAGTTCTTGGCATACCGAGGTGCTGGCACCTTTGGGGCCTCATAAAAATACAAATTGTAATATCCAAGTGCTTGCCATGTGCCATATGCCATTCTAAGCATTTTACATAGACTATCTCATTTATTTCTCAGACATGCTTATCAGTTAGTTACTATTATTACTCCTCATTTTTTAGTGGGGAAACTGAGGCTCAGAGAGGTTTTTTTTTTTGTAATTAATGAAGGTCACATAAATAAGACTCTGGTTGCAGAGCTCATGCTCCATAACCGTTGTACTACATAGAAAGCTGCACTTCCAAAAATCAGTGTGTTATTAGCATGCCTGGAAGAGTGCCTGGCACATAGTAAGTGCTCAGTAAATACCCGCCGAGTGAAAGAATTCGACAGTGGTGAGTCGAAGTCTTCATTGAGTGGGGAAGTTTGTCCTGGCACTGGATATGTCGGCCTGAGAAGTTGTGTTCCATCCTGCTGTATGTCTTGCCTGGAGTGGTGCCTGTTGTGGTGTAGACATCACAGTGGGCATTTGTGGAGTGAATGACTCAATCACAGACAGACTGCAGCCTCTGCTTAGCAGAAGAGATGAACTCAGAGAACACCGCGGGGACCAGGGCCGAGGCAGACACATCACGGGGGGCTATGGTGATGGTCCAGGGAGAATCGAGAGTCTGGCCAGCAGCGCCCTGGTTGTGCGGCCACAGGGCAGCCCGGTGTGTGGACACAGAAGAAGGGTCCAGTGTCAGCAGGCGAGGCTGTCCCAGTTACAGGCAGTGAGGTCAGAAGAGGTCCCAGCAGCAGTGCAGGGCTGACAGGACGCAAGGTCAGGTAATCCAAAGTCACAAGGTTGTAAGCAGTAAAAGTTCAGGCTGGCAGGAAAGAGAGCCAGGGAGCGCTTGGAGGGAGTCATCTCCCGGGCTGGGTTCCCCTCCTGAATGAGGCCTTTCTTCTCAGGCTGCAGAATGCCTGCGAGGAATACACCAGACCTCGGGGCAGGGTGAACCAGAGACTTCTCCTGTGCTGGAGCCAGCAGCAGCCTTCGTGAATGTGTTGTCAAACTCTTTATTTAGCGGGCGAGGAAATTAAAGCTTAAAAATGTGAGGTTATTTGGAGCCGGTGGTAGAGCCTGCGTTGGAACCAGGCACTACAGAGTTTCTCTGTTTCCTCATGCCGTCCTCAAACATTAACATGTGGTGGAAACTGTGATACCCGGGAGGAGGACGGAAAGGCTAGGGCCTTAAAGAAGGATGATGGCATATGGGGAAGCAGGGGGGGTCAAGCGCCTGCAGGACAAACCTGGAGGGGCGGCACAAGTGGCAGAATTTGGGGAGGGAAGCTGCGCGCGTGATGATCGCCATCTTGACTCCAGAACGTAAGTTCCATGAGGGTAGGGTCTTTTCTGTTTTTACTGAAGCGCAATTTACAGAGGGGTGCAAGGACGACGAGGACTTTTTTTTTTTTTCTTGTGACAAATAACGTCTGACTTAACCATCTTCACCATCGTTAAGCGTACAGCTCAGGGCATTAAGGACATTCATGGTGTTTGAGCAGCCATCGCTGCCGTCCATCTCCAGAGCTGTGTTCACCCTGCGAAGCTGAAACCCTGCACCCATTAACACTACCTCCCCATTCCCCCTCTACCCAGCCCTGGCAGCCACCATGGCTCTGACCACGCTAGGCATCTCGGATAAGTGGAATTCTCCAGCGTTGTCCTTTTTGGGACTTGCGTTTTTCAGTTGACGTGATGTCTTCAGGTTTATTCGTGTTGTAGCACACACCAGAATTTCCTTCCTTTTAGAAGCTGAATAATGTTCTCTTGTGTGCATATACTCCGTTTTAACTATTCATGCATTCATTAGTGGATACTTCGGGCACGAACTTTTACATGGTTTGCTGATCAATGACCAGACTGAGTCCTGGCTTTGTAGGCACTCAACAGAGAATTATTGAATGAATTTTAGTTACGTTGAACATGGAGTGACAGTGGATATTCAAGTAGACTGTCCAGCAGGTGTCCTATGATAACTCGGGTTTAAATGGAAGGGGACGGGGAGGTGGTGGGGACGGGGGGAGCACCTGGGTGGCTCAGTTGGTTAAGCATCAGACTCTTGATTTTGGCTCAGGTCATAATCTCACGGGTTGTGAGACTGTGCCCTGCATTGGGCCCCCTGCTGAGTGTGGAGCCTGCTTAAGATTCTCTCTCCCCCCCCCCCCACTCTCTCTCTGCCCCTCCCCTGCTTGTCTACACTCTCTCCCTTGCTCTCTCTCTCTCAAAAAAAAAAAAAAAAAAAAAAACATTTAAAAATAAATAAATAAAGGGGAAGGGAGCGATGAAGCCAGTAGTGAAGTTACTCCCAGGGCACAGGACCTGAGCCACAGGAGCAGGGGCCTGGCCTCCGGACAGGTGGGAGCAAAGCCAAGAAAGATGCAGGAAAGGGGGTCTCAGGGTAATGGCATGTACTTAAAAACAAGATAGCAGTTTTAAGAAGGGGGTACTAAGGAACATCCAAGTCAAGAGGATGAGGTATGAGGAAGGAGTGCTGGAATCAGCCAACAGTGATGAAACCAACGCTTGAACTCGGCTCTGCCTGACATCACTTCGGAAAGAAATCCGTAGAGTGTTAGTGGTGGTACCGGCCAGAATGTGCGATCAGGGGAAACACACCTGAAATAGCCAGAGCTATTAAATGCTGAGGCACCAGCCCTGGCAACAGGTGAAGCAGTGGCAGAGAACGATTGAGGGAACACAGATCATTCTCGGGCCTCCTTGAACTTGCCTGTGGCCTTGGAGTGTGGTTGGGGGCTCTGTGCTGTAAAGAGGAGAGAGCAGGGCACCCGAGTGGAGGAAGTAGTGAGGGAAATGAGCTTGGGGGACAGAATGTGGGTGTGCATGGGGATGATAAGGAGACCAGATCAGTGAGGCAGAGGATTTGCAGGGGAACATGGGAAAGATGGTTGGCACATCCATTATCTTCTCCCTTTTATTTTTTTATTTTATTTTTTAATATTTATTTATTTTTGAGACAGAGAGAGACAGAGCATGAACGGGGGAGGGGCAGAGAGAGAGGGAGACACAGAATCAGAAGCAGGCTCCAGGCTCTGAGCCGTCAGCCCAGAGCCTGACGCGGGGCTCGAACTCACGGACCGTGAGATCGTGACCTGAGCCGAAGTCGGACGCTTAACCGACTGAGCCACCCAGGCTCAGCCCCATCTTCTCCCTTTTAAAGTTGATTGAGAGATGGTGATTGGGAAGCCTGAGTAATCTACATCTAAAGTAACTCAGCAGTCTTATTTATAGTTACCGGACACCAGAGAATCCCCAGGACAACCCCGTTGCCCTGTAAGTATAGTAGAATATTCTATCACCGACCCTGGTGGTTATAAAGATTCGGTTGCATCTGACAGACACAGCTGGCTCAAAACGAGTGTGGCTATTTCTGAGTTGTGTGGTAGAGAATCAGAGCCCTCATTCTGAGTAACCCGTATTCGCCGGGCCCCAGCTGAGAGGCACGCCTGGTGCTCGATGCTGGGTTAGAAAGACAGAAAGGCTGTGGTCTAAAAACGAGGAGTTGAGCCCGGACCGTTCTAGATTTACCTGAGTCTTCAAGACTTTCCTTCCCGCAGAACCTGAAGAGATGTTGGACTGAAGGCCGAGAAAGTGAATGGTACATCTGCCACCATCTCACTCTCGGAAGCCTCTAGAAAATGCCAGGCTGCCCACGCACTGCCCCAGGGCCAGGCAGAAGTCTGTACTCTCATACGTACCCCTTCTGAAAAAGCAGTTTGGTGAATTCTTATGTACACCCACAGGGTTGGCCCTAGATCTTAAGGAAATATTCAGAAATGGCTTTTAAAGATAATACCCAGATAACCGCCCCCCCCCCCCGCCCCCCAAATCCGTGCTGCCTGGAAGCTATTTATCTCAAGGAAAATGCCCGGAGCATTCCCACAGGGTATAAATGAAGCGTGTGGACCGTGAATCCTCCGTGTAGGGAACCAGTCAGATGCCGCCCCCCAGTGCAGGAACCACGGCAGGGAATGTGAGGCGGGCGTGCTAACGTCCTTGCCTGCTTCTGAGTCCCAGGGTTTTCCTGAGCGAGCTGACGAGCAAGAAGCATCACACTGCCTGCCTCCGGCTCTCTCTGAAATGCTGGAAAGGAAACCGGGACCCTAAAGGAGGCTTTGGATCCCTTTAGGCTCGTGCCTGTGTCATGTCATCTGGTACCGTGTCTACTCCAGCCCACGTCGGGTTCTCTTAGCATAGGGCCCATCTAGTCTCACCCGGCACCTCGGAGCCTAGGTTTCAGGGAGTCGTACCTACAGATACACAAAAAATAGTAAGAGCTAAATTTATCGAGTCTTTACCGTGTCCCAAGCCCTGTCCTAAGTGTTTCCTATTCATTAACTTGTTTAAACCTTAAGGTGACTCTGTGGGATAATTGTCGTTTGACGGACGAGGAAACCGAGTCACGGAGACGTACAGTATCTTTCCTGAGATCGAGTCAGCCAGCTAATACCAGGTGGAGGCAGAAATCAAAACACATGTGCCTCCAGAGCTGGTGACTCTTCAGAGAAGACAGCCCCAGTGGGACCTGTGGGAGCCACCAGAGGCCAGAACAGGGAGGTCATTTGTTGACCAGTCAGACTCCTGGATCCGGTTTCTCCCTGTTGGAGCCGGCTGCCCCTGTTGCTTCAGGGAGGGGACTGCTGCCTTGTTGTATTACCCAAGTTTGCCAGGAGGATTAGCCTCTTCCTCATGTCAAAACAAGCCAAGCAGGAAGAAAACCAACAAACAACTCATGACTTTGAGCAGAAAGAGCCCTGCAGCTTCCCCAGCAGGAGGGGAGACCTCCACCGCAGAGGCCCCGAATGTTTCTGGTTACGTCCCGGTCATCGGCATATGTTCCTGAGAGGGACCCCGAGACCCCTCGTTTTGCAGCTTCGGGCCCTGAGGCCCGACCCGTTTGGCGGCCAGTGTCTGTAGCAGCCCGCCTTCTCTCCGCTGTCCCCCCATCATACCGTGGGGGCTGTGACAGTGTCGTGGACAGCTCACCAGCAGCACAGCCACCTGTGGTCTATGCTCGGCTCTGCCACGAGCTAGCTCTGGGCCCGCGGGCAGTTCTAGTTTCCCATCTGTAGGATGACAAGAGTGAAGGTGAGCGGTGGTTTTCAAAAAAAAAAAATTTTTTTTTTATTGCAGTGGAACATTTTCTTCAAATAAAACGTTACTGATAGGGGCAGAATATGAAACCGTTAAAAGCAGAGGTATACATTTTCAAGAAAGAAACAAGGGGAGAGAAACCTTAGGCCAGTTGGACTTCTTTACAGATTATCCCCCGAGCCTGCCTGGTTTTGCTCCCTTGCCTTTTCTCACGTCATTCCTTCCCCTCGGGTTGCCTTTGCTCCTTCCATTTTTAATGGGAAGTTTTGGATTTTTCACATTCCCTTTCAGCTTCTCCCTCCTTCGTGGAGCCTCTCTCTCTCTTCCAGGTGGGAAGCACCCACTTCCGGGGTGTCTCTTTGGGAAGTGGAGGGCGGGTGCTGGGCAGTGGCCCTCCTCGCACTGGGCTCTGTCCAGTACTGCGGTCACCACTGATGGCCCTGCCGGCCTCACCACCCACACCAGCCTCCCTGCCGGGGACGCCCCATGTCCATGGACGTTTGTCTCTCAGGGTGGTTTCGAGTAAGTTTTACCTGCTAAGCTTCAGTTCCCTCATCTATAAAATGGGACTGGTGATAGTTGCACTTACCTCATCAGGTTAGTGAAAGGATTAAATGAGCCTGGAAAGTGCTTAAAATAGTGTCTGGCTCATGGTAAGTGCTCTGTGTCTGTTAATCCTAGATTACTGGCCACATTTGTGTTGTGTCGGTGGGCTTATTTGGCCCTATGACCACGAGCTCACCTTGAGCAGACTGTCGTAGGTATTCCTATAGTCTCAGTGCCTAGCCCACTGCCTGGTCCACGGTAGGCACTCAGCAGACGTGTGTTGAGAGAGCAGGGACCTCGGATTTGGGCCGAAAGGCGGGTAGGCAGATCTGAGGGCACTGTATGAGAGAATGTGGAAACTGATGTTGGAGGGGTGGATTGAAACCAGATGCTAGGGGGGCACCTGGGTGGCTCAGTCGGTTAGGCGTCCGACTTCGGCTCAGGTCATGATGTCACGGTTCGTGAGTTCGAGCCCCGCCTTGGGCTCTGTGCTGACAGCTCAGAGCCTGGAGCCTGCTTCGGATTCTGTGTCTCCCTCTCTCTCTCTCTCTCTCTCTCTCTCTCTCTCTCTCTCTGCCCCTTCCCGCTCATGCTGTGTCTCTCCCTCTCTCAAAAAAATAAACATTAAAAAAATTAAAA
This sequence comes from Lynx canadensis, assembly GCF_007474595.2. NCBI lineage: Eukaryota > Metazoa > Chordata > Mammalia > Carnivora > Felidae > Lynx > Lynx canadensis. The sequence goes on from NC_044319.2 coordinate 34,811,937, forward strand.
AAAAAATTCTTAAAAAAGAAACCAGATGCTAGGGGGCCGTGAACCGTTGAATGCCTCGGTGAGGCACTGGGGAGCCACGGAAGGAAGGCATCAGAGCAGAAGGACGCGATGGCTGAGAATTTCAGGGAGGATACTGGTAGAGGAATCTAGAGTCCGGATGGCAGAAGAGAGCCTGGTGCCAGCGGGGCCACCAGTTAGGAGGCGTTGGGGACACAGCTGGGAGTCACGAGCTGTGTGGGCAGGCAGCGAGCTCTCTGCTCTCCCTCCCTCCCTCCTCAGCACCGCGAGGAACCAGGCCAGCTGGTTGTGACCTTCCCCCGTCCAGCCCTGACTATTCCCAGCCCTGGTTCTTGACTACGTACGTCCCACTCACTCTGACACACCTTTCCCAGGTTGCCAGGTTACCACAGCCCTGCGCTGCGTGAGTCCTTGTGCCGCAGCTCTGATGCCACTTCATTCTCCGCCCCCCCCCACCCCGCACTTTCCAGCCTCTCTATGTCTGTGTGTTTATTATTTTAATCTTAAAGTGAGAAACAGTGAGGTTGCTGGATGTAGGCCACGAGCTTCTATTTGCTCTTCTCACCAAGGACAGGCATGTTCCCAAGCCCTGGGAGCGGAGCCCCGGAGCCCCCGGGGGAGGGAGGTGTGAGGCAGAATGTGGAGAGGAAGGCATGGGTGTGCTCAGGCTGGTCCGCCATCTTGTCTGTGGCCTGCACGTGTGGCCGCAGCCTTCGTGGGCTCCCTGTTGGTCAGGGAGCTGTTCTTCGGCATCACGTGACGGGGCGCCTGGTCCCGGCCTCCCTGGCAGGAGAGCACAGGTCCCGGCCGTGGTGTCCCCGCATAGCAGTGGCAGCGGACGCACTCTGGCTGGCTGTCTTGGCCACGGCCGCGTGTGCGGCGTGGTGGCTGGATATGAATAAGGAAGCCGCTCGTTGCCAGCCTATGTTAAGCACCTCCTGTATACAGAGTTTTGTGTCTGGTGTCCACGACACGGGCAGATAGAGAGTTCAGGACACTCTGTAGTCCCTGCCTGGGCGGTGGGGAGTAGTAAAAATAACTGCCATTTAATGAGTGCTTACTGTGTGTTGACCCGTGTGCTAAGTGCTTTGTATATATTATCTCATTTAATCCTCACGGTGATGGCGTGTTGCTGCTGTTATTAGCAGTCTTCTGTGGATGAAGAAACTGAGGTTAGCTAACGGCCCTGGGTCGCACAGCCCCTGAAGGTGAGTCTTCCCGACTCCCAGGCCCCCACCGTTGTTCCTGATGCTCTGCCGCCTTTCATGCGTTAGGACGTGTTGTCCGTGCATTTGGAAGTCTTGGGTCGGTTTATTTCTCCGGCGCTCACTGGCTGGGCCGTCTTGGCCAACCAGCTCCCTTTGCTTTTCTCATTCACTCATTTGTAAAAAGGAAATCAATGTGTATACTTCACCAGGCTTTGGGGGGGGGGGTGGTTTGACAGGATGATTGGTCGTAAAACGACTTTGTAAACTAGGAGTTTTACCCATGTAACATCTCATTTAAATGAGTCAGTAGTAAAAACCTACTTAAAAAATACTTTTTTACCCAAAAAAAGAGCAGGGGACGGGCAGAGAGAGAGAGGGAAACACGGAGTCCAAAGCAGGCCCCAGGCTCTGAGCCGTCAGCACAGTGCCTGACTTGGGGCTTAAACTGACGGACCTTGAGATCATGGCCCGAGCCGATGTCGGACGCTTAACCGACTGAGCCGCCCAGGCGCCCCAGTCCCACCTTTAGATCAGGGGTTGTCGGTTGTGAAAATAAGGAGGAGTTCGTTAACGAAGCACAGGTATTCGGAGGAAGTCTTCTAAGAGGATGGGATGTCCCTCGCTGTCTAGCACGGCGAGGAAGAGGCCGGGCCTATAAGTCTTTGTGCCTGGCTGTACGTCCTTGAATGCACCCCTCAGTTCCTGATGAGTCGTAACTTCGCAACGCCGTCCTGAAGGCTGAGTGGGCTGTGAGGCCGGACCTACGGCAGGTGTTTGATGGATACTGAGGCCCACGTTCGTGAGGAGGAGAATGCCGCTTGGGTACATCAAAGGCGAGGGGCATCCGAGGCTGGGGACTTGGCCTTATTTGATGACTCTCAGAAGGGGGATGAAGGGAACCATCCATATCTGTGGGACTGAGGGCCGAGGCCACAAGGCAACCTTGATAGGAAGCCAAGCTCCTGTTAAGGGCTCTAAGCTGCATAGAAGCTCTGCTCCTATCCCTCATCTGGGGGCCAGTAGGGGTCAGGGCTGTGGGAGACAGGATAGCCTCTCCCTGCAGTCCTGCAGGCCCCCAGGAGGAGGCCAGGTCTTAGAGGTCAGCTAGGCAGATACCGGCTCGGGTCAGAGCAGGTTACAAATCAGCAGGAGGAGGGATGCATTCCATGGGGTGACTTGGCCGAGAAGCACAGTTTACTCACAAAGAGGTTTTTTGTTTGTTTGTTTGTTTGTTTGTTTGTTTGTTTTTAACTTGTTACTTGGTTCTGTGTGTGAGGGAAAGGAGACAGGGGAGCTAAAAGTTGGGGAGGGGAGTGGAAAGAGATGGAAATGTTGGGAGTGGTTTGTTGGGACACAGTGATCTATTCCTTACACAAAGGTGATGTGTAATAACTTTGAGTGTAGCCTGATGGCAAGGAGCGGTCAGTTAGTAGCCTCTGGGCATTTTATGATCCGAGAGTGAGGAGTACACACTGGTACTTTGGATATTTAGAAGTAGGCCCCGCGGAAGTTGTACCGTGTTTCCTTACCTGTGGTCGGTTGTCCATTCAGCCAGCGGACAGTTATACTGGAAACGGATGTGCCATCATCATGGCATAAAGGGCCACAAGACACAGTCCAGTCCACGGGAAGCTTCCTTGCAGTTAGGCTGTTTTATAACTGCTCCCAAATCATGTTAGCTCTGGAGGCTATTTTAGGAACTCCTTTGGTTATGAACCATATCTTGTATTTAATTTTGATTCTCTCTTTCCTCTTGTCCTGGATTCAGTAACAGCGTCAACAAACACTGTGTGCGTTGTGTTGTCTTTAAGTGTTGCGAGTATTTAGGAGAATACGAGAAAAGTTGGTGAGACCCGGCGTAGCCTCCCAAGGATGTTTGGCCCTCCCCAGGCGGACACTTCCATGTCTCAGAGGACCCTGAGTTTCTGTCCGGCGCCTGTCAGTATCCGCGAAACATCTGGGGCTGGCCAGCAAAGTAGAGGGCTCTGCTCCGTCTTCTTGCTTGGTGCACGTGTCTGATAACAGCAAGAATTTCGGCCCACCCCAGGAGGCGCCTGAAGGTGGCGAGGCTCCAGCTTTCCACGTGAAGGCTGTGGATGTCACTCCTTTGCTCCTTTCTCTCCTTCTGCCACCATCTCAGGCGAGGACAGTGTTCTGCTCTCCCTTCACCAAAGCCTGGTTGGTAGCCGTAGGGAGCTGTGAGTCTCTGGGCTTTGATTCTCTGGAGGAGGATGGCTTTGACAGTGGTCTTCCCACCTGTGGGACGAGCACGGCTGATTTCTGTCTCCCGCATTCTTAGCTTCACATGGGGTCACAGGGAGAACCATGGAGCAGACCCTCCCGGGTTCAGGGTTGTGCTTGCACTGTTATCCTTAGTATCCTCCAGCCAGAGGGCGAGGTGGTTACTCGTGCTTGCGAAAGCACAAGTCGGATGGATGTCCCTCTGGCATTTGCTTGGGAACCCTTTCTAGAAACTGGAGTAGGATGGCTAAATTCATGTTCGACAAGTCTGGATCGGAGGGAGGAGAGAAGAGCAGAACCCTCAGAGGACCAGGGCACGCAGGGAAGGGCCGTGGACGAAGTGAACCTGTTTCCAGTGTGGCTGTCAGGGACTCAGGGTGGGCGTGTTGACAGGGAGGGCTACTCTGGCCTGATCAGCCAGTCAGCAAGTATTGATTGAACGCCCCTGGGAGTTTAGCTTTGAGGAGAATGAAAGAGAATTCTAAAGCTTGCCTGGGCCCCATCTTTGAAACATTCACGCTGCAGGGGAGGCCCTAGAGGAGCACCCATGATGACACATGACGGCGCATTATCAGTGTCTAAATTGCAAGATGCGTTGCACATGTTGTTGGCGTCTGGAGAAGAGAGAACAGTCACGGCGGCAGACGTGTGGCCTGCCTGGGAAGGAACGGGGAATAAAGGCAGATAGATTGCCGCATCTTGCGGAGACCACAGGCCTCAGGTTCTAGTCAGCAGTGTCTGAGCACCTTCTCCTTGTAGGATCTTGGCTGGGGAGAAGGGATCCATCCAGTGCGCACTCAGGGAAGGAGGCCAGGTAAGCTTAGGATCAGAGAGCAGGGTTTGATTCCCAGCGAAGGGAAGCGGAGCAGATGAGCAGATGTGTGAAAAGCGCCGGGCTTGGTGTTTTTCAGATAGAAAGAACTCGGCACAGGCTTACGCATAGATCCCTAAGACCATGGTGAAGAAGAGTCCCGAAGAAGACACCAAAGGGAGGTTTGAAAATGGGTGCATGGGGCTGAAGAGGGAATGGAGAAACAGGGCAGCGCGCTGGTGGACTGGGACCCAGAGGGGGAGTGGAGAGTCCTGGGGAAGGAAGCAAGTCCAGAGGAAGGCTGCTGGCCTGTGAAGGACGGTTAAAAATTGGCCATATCGATTCCAGAGAGGGAGAGACGTCGGTGGAGGGTGTTTGCTGGGCACAGCTTTGTGTATTTAAAGGACTGTCACGCGATGTGGGTGTCAGGCTTCCTCCGTGGAGCTCCAGAGGGCAGCTCCGGGGCCAGTGGGCAACAGTGACAGAGAGGCAGATGTCGACGCGTGGGACTGAATTACGGCTTCCACCGATTGAGCTGTAAAGGATGTGACGGGGGGCAGATGGGTGACCCTGTGAGGTAGAGAGCCCTTTCAGCGGGCCGACAGTGTTTACAGGTAAGCTGAGCGGCCGCCACGCAGGGACGCTAATAATAAAAACAACAGCTACCGCTCAGTGAATGCTTGTGTGCCAGGCGTATTACCGTGTGCTTTCCTTGTAGGGACTCGTTTACTCCTCACGGCCACCCTTTTTAGCCCCACTTTACAGGTGAGAAAAATTAGGTAGGGAGACAGTCCCCCACCCAAAGTCCCCCACCTTGGCCTCGAACCCACGGCTGATCATCTTACCCAGATGACCTCTAGAGTCCTTACCTCCCCAGGACTCTAAAGGCTTTATGTGGAGGGTCATCCCAGGCCATTTGGATGGGGCTGAGTGACTCTGTTGGGTTTGGGGCAGGAATGGTGGTTGCTGCTCTCGGCGTGACTTCACTAGGGGTGCTTTTGCCTGACCTTGAGGTCAGTGGGTGGGGCTCTGGCAGCAGGGGTGTTCCATTGGCAGTGAGGCTCTTGTCCAGGATCCTCCGGCCCTCTAGTGACTCTGGGTTCTCAGATGCACCAGTGGCGTTTTTTTCTCGTTAGCCTTCCTGGAAGCTTCCTGGTGGTGCCCTCAGCTCACTGGCCTGCGGGCTCCCCGCCCCACTGCCAGCTCTGTCTGTCCAGAAGGCCCAAGTGACGCACAAGGTGCTGTGGCCTGGAGGGGTGGCAAGACTTGAGCCTCCTCATTTGGGGGGGTGGGGTCCAGGATGGGACTAAGCAGCCAGCTGTCCTCCTGGTGCCCTGCTTTTCCAGACAGAGTTGGAAAGCCACGGCTGGCCGAGGTAAGGCTCCATAAAGTGTGCCCAGCACGGTGCCTTGACACGCACACCTTCTGGGGTAAATAAATGGTCCATTCTTATTGTTGGATGAGCCTTCTTTTTTTTAGCATTCATCTGGCCCCTGAAGGTTTTGAAGTTTTCAGAGGGAGAGTGTTGGTGAGGTGAGGTGCTCCCGTCACCCCAGATTACATGGCATTGGGGGAAACTTCCAAATGTAATCTTTTGTTTTGATCTATCTATCTATCTATCTATCTATCTATTTATTTATTTAGTGCAAGGGGAGGGGCAGAGAGAGAGAGGGGGAGAGAGAGAGAGAATCCCAAGCAGGCTCCGTGCTGTCAGTGCAGAGCCTGATGCGGGGCTCGAACCCACAGACGGTGAGATCGTGACCTGAGCCGAAGTCGGAGTCCCCCAGGTGCCCCAATCTTTTTTTTTTTTTTTTTTTAAGGCAGAGCTTAATTGCCTCTCTGCTTTTCGGGAAAGAACATTGACCTCAGAGGCCTGTGCCAGATCCTTACCTGAGAGTAACTGCTGCCGGCCCGTCCCAGAGGCCTTCAGAAAACAGAACCCTCTAGAAGAGTGTGGCTCCAGCGCTCTCCCTCCATTGTTAAGACAATCACGGGGCTCTCTCTCACCCTCAACAATTCTGGTCAACAAGCCCTCCCTGCTCCTGAGCTTTCTGTACGCAGGGGATGTATCCATTCACACCATCAAAGATGTTTAGAACCTTAACTTCTGGTAGGATTTCATATTATGGAAAACACTATCCTGCAATTGAAAGCAGTGTTAATAAAAATGCGTCCCAGATATTTGCCCCCAAATACGACATCGACTATTAGGTTGTAGACAGCCCCTGCCCCTCTCTCACCCGGCTCAGCCCCAGAGGCCTTGCCCCTGCTCCAGCTCCTGGCAGGGCCGGCATTTTGCTGAAAGCCCAGACTTGCTCGCTGGCGTGCATCACGGCCCCCGTGTCTTTCCTTTTCCTTCTTAGGCTGTGGGTATGGGCATGGGCATGCCCCCGTGTGGGGGAGAAGGCAGTCTGGAAATTAAAGCTCAAGTCAGAGCTGTTTGGGGAACCCCCTGTCCTACTGGTGTTTGTGACTCCTGCTGTCTAGATCTGACTCAGCTAAGCAAGCGGTAGTTTGTTCTGGAGCAGGAAAGAAACTTGATTTTTGAGTGACACGGTGCTAAGCTTGTATCTTCACGCAAAGGTCAGTACAGCTCCATGAGTCATCAGTTGTCCAGGTTCTGCGCACCCTAGAGACATCTCCTCTTGCCCGGAGCTTCCCTCCCGGATCAAGACAAAGAACCCCGAGAGCAACAGTAACATCTAAGGGTCCCAGCCTGTGCCTGGAGGGCACATGGGCAAGACCTCCTACCATCCCCACCCGGCCATGTCTGGCCCGTGGCACGGGCCGCAGGTTCCAACTGTGCAGGGATGGGGTAGGGCTCCCTTCAGCCCAACTCACGTGGCCCAGCCACACTCCATTTCTCTGGAAATTATTTCCATCCGTTGACAGGGCCAGGATTTTGAGAGCAGCCAGCCAAGAGGCGCGTTGGGTTACTCCCTGAGTCGCAAACAGACTTTGTCCCCCTGTGTGTCAGGCAGCGCTGGAAGCCCCTGGGGCAGGGGTTTCCAGGGGCTTCGGCTAGTGGAGTGAGTGTGTTCACTCAGCCTCAGGGCATCGTCAACATAGTAGGTGCCGGGCCCCTTTGTCAGCCTCTGTTTTGTGTGAAGCTGAGTCCTCTGTGGCAGGAGCTCAGAGTTAATGGTTAGTGGCCGAGGACAAGATAGACGTTTTAGCCTTGCTCACTTTCCCAGGTGACGGGAGCCGGCTTGGGCAGGACACTTCGGAGCCTGGACTTTTGGCCCAAGAAGCAGACTGACTGAATCTTCCCAGGAGAAAGCATCTACGTACCAACAGGGCATACTGGTCACGATGTCTGCCGTCCCAGGCCCGGCCATCCCCGGGCCCCCAGACAGACACGCCCTGTCACTCTGTTTCCCTTGAGGGAGACATTCCATGAGGGAGTCTCTTTTGGTGCTGGGGCTCACTTCCTTTTGTGACGTGAATTCAGGACTTGCCTTGGCCTTCACTCACCTTCCTTCACGCCTGCAGCCCTAGGAGTCCCGGGCTCTGCCAGGCCGCTTACTGTCTGCTGCCTGGCTCGTGCTCCCCGTCGGTGGTGGCGTTCTGGGTCTGCGTCTGCATCTCACCTCTGCCAGGACCTACCCTCCGGCACAGGCTGTCCCCAGCCCTCGTCTTGGATTTTCACTTGGCACGTGGTACTGCATGTGTCCTTGGGGTGTTTGTCGTCCCTGCTGGGCCTTGTTTCACTTCAGCTCAGCAACCTGGATGGAAGTGCCATGGTCCCTTGGGTTGGGAATTTGATAGGAAGAGCTCCTCGGTGGCTCTGGGGGGAGTTGTTCCAGGAGATGGACAAGATGCAGTCTTAAGGCTGACCACATCATGGTCGTTACCGTGGATTGAAGCTGTTGATAGCACTCTTCCTTCAGGAACCTTCTCCCCATCAGACTTCTAATGGATGAGTACCATTTCTCACGACCCCCAGCACGTATTCAGACTTTTGCTAATTGTACGTATGTAAATATATATACGTATACATATATATTTATGTATAAGTGTATATATATACGTATATATATTTGTATACATATTTGTAGATTCTGTGTTTTTGTTTCTTCTTACAGAACCCTGACATTAGCAGTTATCTTACTAGGTACTTAACTGTTACAGCAACTTCGTTTTTACTTGGCATCTCTGACCTTTCTTCTTCCTCTGCCTTGGACCTATCACCTGAACACACACTTGATTTTGTCTACTACTTTGTCTTGATAATATGAAGCTAGGCTGGCTGTGCCTGCTTAGTGCTGGGACGGAAGACCAAGAAGGCCAGGGACTATAGGTTTTACAGGGTACAAACTTTCTTCCCGTGCCCGATATGGCACCACACCCCAGATTGTCATTGTCTGTCGTCACTGTTATCATCGTCACCATAGCTGGCATCGGTTGAGCTCTTACTTTTGCATTTTTTCCCAAAATTTTAAAAATCGCCATTGACATATAGTTGACACACAATGTCCATCTTAGTTTCAGGCGTACAACATAGTGATTCGACAACTCTATATACGTGACTCGGTGTTGACCCCGATAAGTATAGTCACCATCTGTCATCATATGTTACTACAGTATTACTGACTGTATTCCCTATGCTTTACTTTTCATCTCTGTGACTTACTTATTTCATAACTGGAAATTTGTACCTCCTAATCCCCTTTATCTATTTCACTTATCTTCCCACTCACCTCCCCTCCCCTGTAGCAGCCCCCAGTTATTTCTCCGTATTTGTGGGTCTGTTTTTTTGCTTGTTTATTTTGTTTTGTAGATTCCACATGTAAGTGAAATCATACGGTGTTTGTCCTTCTTGATTTGTTTCACTTAATGCCCTCCAGGTCTACTCGTGTTGTCACAAGTGGCAAGATCTCATTCTTTCTTATGACTAATACTCGTGTGTGTGTATGTGTGTGTGTATATATGTACACACGTATGTATGCCGGTATGTATATACACGCAAATGTGCACACGTATATACACGAATATATGTGCACATACATAAATATGTATACCACATCTCCTGTATCTATTCATCTGTTGATAGACACTTTTATATCTTGACTATTGTAAATAATGCCGTAATAAACCTAGGGGTGCACATATCTTTTTTTGAATTAGTGTTTTCATTTTCTTTGGGTAAATACTGAGTAGTGGAATTACTGCCATATGTGGTGTTTTTATTTTCAATTTTTTGAGGAATCTCCATACGGTTTTCCACAGTGGTTGCACCAATTTACATTCCCACCAGCAGTGCTTAAGAGTTCCCTTTTTCCACATCGTCACCAACACTTGTTATTTCTTATCGTTTTGACACCAGCCATTCTGACTGGTATGAGGTAATATCTCATTGTGGTTTTGCGTTGCATTTCCCTGAGGGTTAGTGACATTGAGCATCTTTTCATGTGTCTGTTGGGCATCTGGATGTCTTTGGAAAAACATCTATTCAGGTCCTCTGCCCATTTTTTAATTGGATTGTTCTGGGGGCTTTTTGGTGTTGAGTTATGTAAGTTCTTTATATATATATATATATATATATATATATAATTTTGGATATTAACTCCTTTTTGGTTATATCATTTGCAAATATCTTCTCCCATTCAGTAGGTCACATTTTTATTTTGTTGATGGTGTTTCCTTTGCTGTGCAAAAGCTTTTCATTTTAGTGTAATCCCAATAGTTTATTTTTGCTTTTGTTTTCCTTGCCTGAGGAGACATATCCATGAATACGTTGCTGAGGCTGAGAGATTACTTCCTATGTTTTCTTTTAGGAGTTTTATGACTTCAGGTCTAACATTTAGGTCTTTAATCCATTTTGAGTTTATTTTTGTGTATGGGGTAAATGGTAGTCCAATGTTATTCTTCTTACATGTAACCATCCAGTTTTCCAAGCACCATTTATTAAAAGATTGTCTTTTCCCCATTGTATCTTTTTGTTTCCTTTATCATAATTTAATTGATCATATATGCATGGCTTTATTTCTGGGCTCTCTGTCCTGTTGCATTTATCCATGTGTGTTTTTGTCCTAGTACCATACTGGAGTTTGGATTACTATAGCTTTGTGTAGCCTAGCTTGAAATCTGGGCTTGTGATGTCTACAGCTGTGTTCTTCTTTCTCAAGATGGCTTTGACTATTCCAGGTCTTTTGTGATTCCATGGAAATTTTAGGGTTATTTGTTCTAGTTCTGTGAAAAATGTTATTGGTATTTTGCTAAGGATTGCACTGAATTTGTAGATTGCTTTGGGTATTATGGACATATGAACAGTATTGGTTCTTCTAATCCATGAGCATGGTATATCTATTTGCTCATGTCATCTTCAATTTCTCTCATCAATGTCTTATAGTTTTCAGAGTATATATAGGTCTTTCACCTCCTTGGTTGAATTTATTTCTAGGTAGTTTATTCTTTTTGGTGCAATTGTAAATTTGATTGTTTTCTTGATGTCTCTTTCTACTACTTCATTATTAGTGTACAGAAACACAACAGATTTCTGTGCATTAATTTTGTATTCTGTAACTTTGCTGAATTCATTTTAAGTTTTTCTGGTGGCGTCTTCGAGGTTTTCTATATGAGTATTGAGTTGTTGGGCATTGTGCAGAATGCTTCTGTATCTCTTAATAGCCTTACCAAAAAAGCCCCTAGGAAGTATGGATGAAGCTGAAACTAGAAACTTAGAAAGGAGAAATAAGTTGTTCGAGTTTATATAACACATAAAGAGGCTGTACTAGAATTTAGATTCAAATATGTCTCATTTTTTAATCTGAGTTTTTAATCACTATGTGTGCTATATTTGTTTAGTACTATGTACTCACTAAGTGTTCGTTGGATGGCAAGCTTGCTCCAGCAGCTGGGTCTCCATTAGATCGCTAACCATGATGAAGACAGCGCCCAACCTCTTTTTTGAATACTTACAGTGTTAGGCTCTGTACTAAATGATGTACCTCAGTTAACCTATTTAATATGCACAGCTCAATGAGGAAGATATTTCCCCATTTTGCAGATTAAGAAACTGAGACTCAAGAGGACAGAGTTAACTTGCTCAAGATCACACGGCTAAGTAGTATGTAGTCAGGATTTGGATGCACGTTATCTCTTACACGCAGTATGAGTCTGTTCTCTTGATCACTGTGTTACTGTCTACAAAAATGAGACTCAATTTTGCCACTATCTCTTTCTTCTCCCTTAGCTTTCTTTGTCTGGTACTGCTCCTTTTCTTTCTGAGAGGTCCAGGCTGGGGTCCTCTTCTCACAGTATGCGAGTCCACATTGAACTTACTTTGCAAAACTGGCTCTTTGGTTTATATTTTCTTGAACTTTACTTGTTGGCAGATTCTCATGTTAAAATCACCCAATTTAAGATTAGTGCTCCATTATACAATAATAGACCTATTTGTCTGTCTTATTTCTGACCGAAGGAATGGAACAGAGAAACAGACCCAGAAACAGGCCCATATGTATCTGGACACCTGATTTATGATAGAGGAGTGGGGAGATTTATGTTGAGCAGTGGGGAACGGACAGTCGTTTTAATAAATAGTACTGGGACAGTTGGATATCCACAAGGAATTAAATGAATCTTGACCACTGCCTCACAGCATGCACAAAAATAAATTCCCGAGAGTCCATCTAAATGTGCGAGTAGACAAAATAAAACTTCATCTACGAGACAGCATAGAATATCTTCATAACCTTGAGGTAGACATACATTTTTTAAGGAGACACCCAAAGCACTAGCTCTAAAGGGAAAGATTGATAAGTTGGATGACATTAAAATGAGAAACTTCTGATCAATCATCCAAAGACCTCACTAAGAAAAGACAAGCCGAGTGGAGAAGACACATGGAGTACGTATAACTGGCTGGTGGATTTGTACCTAGAATATGTAGAGACTCTAAGAAATCCAAGGAAATGAATCCCTTCCCCCAAATGGGCAAAAGAACGTCCCATACATATAAGATTGTGAGCTGTGTGGTTTTCCTCTCCCAGTTCCAGGTTTTAACCAGTTTGTCCCAGATCATTGGCACAGCCTGGTGGCTGGCCTTGGGAACGATTTAATGCCGTGGCTCTTTCTGACATTTCCTTTGTGTGTGGACTGTGGGCCCTTCCCTTCACATGTTCTCACGCACTCAGCTGTTCATTCTGCCACGAGTGCCTCCTTTCTCATGAATGTGTAATACATGTGTCTCTTCCTCTTTTCCTTTGGGTTGTTAACTTTTGATCAGCTATTTTGAGAGTGTTTCTCTCCGGCTTCTTCCTCCCCTCCCCCCACCACCTCTTTTTTCATTTCCCTTTTTGTACCTACTTGTTTAGCCTAAAAACTTGCGGTTGTAAAAGTTTTCCTGAAATGTCTGAGTGTGTTTTGGGGACTAGGCTTGTTCCATGGGCTCCAGAGGCAGAGTGAAGATGGGAGGCGAGTAGTTAGTTACCTAGAGAGAGATTTCCTCTCAACCAAATTCAGTTGTCAGAATCCTCCAAAGGTGGGATGGGAGTTATTGAACCAAGGTGAGGCTAGACAATGGCTTGGCCATAGTGTTGTTCATGGAGCGCCCTGTGCCTTGGGTGGGCAGCTGGATCATCCCTTCCAATTTTACCAACAAAGCCCTGATCAGACTCTTTGAGCATGTCCAGAGTAGCAGCTCCTCTAACTGTGAGAGAGGGCCAGTACGTTGGAATATATATGTGTATATGTCCTGTGTCTTCCCCTAGGACTTTTGTCTTTCTGGTGGGTCAGGATGAGACACCATTACTGGCCCTTGAGTGGTATCGTGTATATTTAAAAATAATTCCAAAGCACCCCTCCATTCACAGCCCTCCACATAGGGCTGGTTGACCACCATTGACCTGAAGGCCGAGATTTCCCTCACTGCCCTCTCTTCCATCCTTTTCTTCCGGTAGCAGTAGCTGTGAGGTAACGCTGTTCCCTTCGGTTATGTTTTTCGTTTCTTTAGTTTATTGAAGTCCTCACCCTGGCATTGCTTGCTCCCATTTTTTTTTTTCATAACCAACGTATCGTATTTTGGATACATTACCACAAAGAAAACAACTTAGAGGCTCTGCAGGTATGTTTTGACTTTTAAAGGTTTTTGACAGTGTTTAAAAGTTGAAAGTTTAATATAATAAATCTGGATTTCCACCTTCTCCTGGAAAACTAGATGATGTGGGCTCTTGGTGGCCTGTGTTCCCAGATGGTCCCAATCAGGTGGGGCTGGGGAGGGCTGCCCGTGAGGAGTAGCGTGTTCCTTCCACTTGGTGCATTCCTTCCCAACCCACGTCACTCCTTTGTTACCTGCCTAGACCCCAAAGGCATTTGAGTTTGTGGCTTTCTGAAGTGGGTAAAGTGGGTGAGCCTAGGAACCCAACCAGTGAGCTTAATACGATTTCAGTGGGGAAATTGATTCTAGCTTTTCAAGAGCAGATTTTCGAAATATCAAAAATACCAGTTTGGGAATGCTAATACAGGTTCTGTAACTAGCATGCATAGGTCTTAAGGTCTTCTATGCTGTGTGTTGGCTTAGCACCTAGAACGTACTTAATAAATGATTTACCTCTTGGGGTCACTGGGTACCTGTTGTCTGCCCCCTCCCAGGTAGTGAATAGAAACACTGTCTCACTGTGGCCCACCTGTAGGTTCTGCCTGGGACTGAGACCATTGTCATTTTATCTAGAGAACTTTCTCTAGCCCTAGATATTTGTGTGGAGTTTGGGATTGGTCTCCTGCACAGGTACCCTGTCTTGAGAAAAATGGTTTCTTTCCCGATTAAAGATCCAGGGGCCCCTGGGTGGCTCAGTCGGTTAAGCGTCTGACTTCGGCTCAGGTTATGATCTCGCAGTCCATCAGTTCGAGCCCTGCATCAGGCTCTGTGCTGACAGCTCAGAGACTGGAGCCTGCTTCAGATTCCGTGTTTCCCTCTCTCTCTGCTCCTCCCCTGCTCATGCTCTGTCTGTCTCTCTCTCAAAAGTAAATAACATATTTAAAACAATTTTTTTAAAGATCCTGTCCTCATAGGGACACCTGGGTGGCTCAGTTGGTTAAATGTCTAACTCTTGATTTCAACTCAGGTCATGATCTCATGGTTCGTGAGTTCGGGCCCTGCGTCGGGCTCTGTGCTGACAGTGTGGAGTCTGCTTAGGATTCTTTCCCTCTCTCGCTGTCTCGCTCTCAAAATAAACAAACTGAAAAAAAAAAAAAAAAGATCCAGTCCCCGTAGAGTAGGCCAAAATGAGGAAATGAGGGGACGGAGAAGCCTGCACTAAGCCTGCTCTCCTGGCTGATGCCCACCAAACTGGAGTTTGTGGCAATTACAGAGCGATTGCATTCCAAAGCCTGGACGAGGCCTGGGTAAAAGTTCAGCTTATTCCCTGCAAAGAAAATACTTCATCTTTGGCATTTCATAGTTTTGACCCAGATCAGTCAGAGGCCACGGAGAGCTTGCAACGTCTATAAAGCGTGCACAGCTTCCGAGGCCTGTAGCCGCAGAGAAGCCGAAGGGAGCCGGGGGCCTGCTGAGCTCGAGTTGAAGCCCTGCCTTTTCAAGTTTGCCGTGGCCCAGCCTTCCCGGGCCTCACAGGGTGGACGGAAGGAACCAGCACCTTCCCTCTGCTCCGAAGTTATCTTTACCCCCTGAAATCAAACACCACACGCAGCACCCTGTAAAACTGCTTCCTTGTAGGACTCGAGCGTGCTTGCTAAGTAAACATCCTCCCATGTTTTTAGAACTGAATTCGTTTCTGCTTCCTGGTCATCCCATTCGGGTTTTTCTGTCGTAGGCACCACGCAGAATCAGGTTAATAGAAGGAAGATCTAGCATGGGGCAGAGGCACCTAAAATGACTGTTTCAGTCCCAGTAAAACTGTGAGAAGAGTAACACGGTCGTGGGAAGAAAAAGCAAAGACTTAGAAGAAAAGCAAAGTGAAACAAAGCCTCCCCGAACTTAGTACTGTCCCAGTGCCGTTCGAGTCAAGAGTTGGGCCCTGCTGAGTCCCTGAAATGGGGACCTTTCTCTGCATGGACTCAAGCTCAGGTGTGCTGTGGTTGGAGAGTATGGTTGGCCCTCCTCAGTAAATTCCGCGGCTGTGTATGGCCCTCCTCTGACCCTGACTTGCTCCTTGCTCTGTCTCTCATGACTTATTTGCCTCTCCTCTCTCACTTCCGCCCACCCGTGACATCTCCATCGCCATGGCAGTGAGCAGCCACGTCATTCACCAAGTTCATGGGGTGATGGGCCAACTCTTCGGAGCCCTACTTCCCTCTGGTTCTCCCTCCTGAAGCAGGAGGCTCCCTGGCAGAGCTCAGAGCCCTTTGTTTATTTGATCCTGGGCTCTTGGATAAATCAGGAATGTCCTGACATGAACTTAGGCATGTTTTTCTTCCATGGAAAAGGAAACTACAGCAAATGGTATTTAAGTAGGCAGAGGACCATTCCGAGGGACTTGCTTTAGTGCCATCAAGGCCACATTCCTTTGGTCATCAGACCAGTAGGTGACTTCTTTATTGGCATGCACTACCCTGGAGCCCAGAAGGTGTGAATTTGAAGCACTTTCCCCCCTGCTGGGAGCCTGGCACAGATGCTCTGGGCTTCTTTTAAGCCCATGGAGTGCCATGGTTGTCTTCCAAGTGGTCTTCTTTCTGCTGGGTGAAACCTTGGCCCCAAGTTGCCCGAAGAAGGCTGCTTGGGAAGCAGGGTGCAGGACAAGGTGGCCGCCTGGTCTTCCGTCCTCAAGTCCTCTTCCCAGAAGTCGCAAGGTTCTTGATGTGATACACCTTATGAGTCAGCTAGCTACCCGAGGACCTGAGTATATTTCTCACTTCTGGTCAGGTCTAGGCCCATAGAGCACAACTGGTCGTGGGAAACCTCTGTGGGTCTGCGTGCTTTCCACGTGGCGGTGTGGGAACCCAGCCTCCCTGGGTCTGTCTGGGTAGACAGGGTCTAGGGAGTTGGCTTCTAAGCTGTGCTGGATACATTTCTGGGTCTGGGGTCGGGAAAATGTTGGAAGCTATGTGCTTGGCTGCAGTGGAGACCTATCGGGATCCAAAAACAACCCCAGCCGGCCTTCAGAGTGTTGGTGGGAAAGCCCCAGCCCCGTGAGGGTTTCCAGGTGTGGGCAGGCCTCCCACCACCATCACGGGGCAGCCGGGGGTGAGCCGGCACGTGCTCGTGCCCCTGGGCTGCCCACCCGGAGCAAAGAACCCGGCCGTTGGCCACTCCAGGTCCAGGCTTGGCCGCTGCTCTGTTTTGCTGCTTTCCATGTTGTCAGAGGATCTTCTTGGGAACAAATGACTCAGCAACCTGAATCTCTGGGACTGAGTGGCCTAAGTGCCTTTTGAGAAGTGATTGGACATTTCCACCGAGGCCCGAAAATTCTGAGCCTGGAAAGAATGGAGATCCAGCCTGGTGTTACCCTGAACTCTTCGGGCTGCAGTTCAGTTAGGTTTCTCCCCCAGTCCTGCCCTGATAGAAGGATAGCATCCGTGGGGTAAGCGGGCAATGTTTTAATTACGCTTTTTGTCTTTAGGAAATTCCAGGGAGAAAAAGGTCCTGGTTTGTGGCCAGAAAAGCAGAAAACAACAAAAGTCAGCTACAGGTCATTGTTCTGGACGTGTCTGTGGCACAAAGAGTTAATAGGACAGTGGTGTCAGGGTGAAGACCATTTTATTCTCCTGTGTGGGAGAAGTTCACAGGGTTCAAGAAGAGATGAGGCAACGTTTAGCATGGGACGGCCCTGTCTGGGTTCCGGGTGCTGTCACTCAAAGAGTTAAGCTAGTCTGGTGGCTGGGAAGCCGGCAGGGAAGGCGTGAGCCTGCAGGGACCAGGCCCTCTATGCCCCAGAGCAGTGAGGTGTGAGGGGTAAAAAAAAAAAAAAAAAAAAAAAAAAAAAAAAGGGCTCAAAAGTGTGGCCAGGGAGCAGAGTGTAGGCCCAACTTTTTTTTTTTTTTTTTTTTTTTTTGCCTTGTTTGACCAGCCTTGGCATTGCCCTCCGGCTCTCCAGGGGAAGAGCTGCAGTTCTGCTCTTGCAACACAAGGAGCAGACTGGAGAATTTAGATCTGCGTCACAGAGCTCAGAGAGAGAGAGAGGGGAGAGAGAGAGAGAGAGAGCGAGAGAGAGAGAGAGAGAGAGCGCTCCGTCGATAGGTCTGCTAGCAACAGCCGTGCTGCAGCAGAGAGAGAGAGAGAAATCAAGAAACAAGTCATAGCAACACCGGGCACCAGGTTCTGCCAGCTCACTTGCCAAGCGTTCAGAAATCTGTCGGGGGCTAGAGGCCTCTGGGTAGCCCGGGCTAAGGAGATGACACACAAGGTGGCACGGGCGGTTCCCGCGGGGGGGAGGTGGGTGGTGGTGGGGGGGCAGGGGTGGGAGCAAGAGGTTGCGGGGCGATGGTGGAAGGTTTAACGGGACCAATTTCTGGAACATTCGGGACTGCGGCACCCTACGGCCAAGACCGAGATTTGGGTCTGCGCAGGCGACGATGGGTGGTCCGACGGGCTTCAGGACTTGATGGCGTAACCCCCTTCTTCCCCCACGTACGTATCTGCTGGGATCGGGGGCGATGTCTCTGCGTATGTGGGTGCTCTGTCTTTCTCACCTTCTTTCTCGCTTTTTTGCTATTTTTTCTCTGAGAGAGGTTTTTTGTGTGGTTTTTTTTTTTTTTCCACTTTAATTTTCTTTTCTTTTAGTGTCAGCTGCTCAAGCCTGACCGGGGTAGAGGCTAGAGGAGCAAGCTGTCCCCAGCGTCCCACCTGACCTACCAGCCTTTGCCCCCGTTTCCTTCTTTTGAACAGACAGACAGACTGGTTTTCCAGGTTGTTTGGGTATCCGCGTCTGTCTGTCCATCCACGTCGTTCTTAGGTGGCAGGTAGGAAGTGAGGAGGAGAGGTGCTGGGAGGAAGGTGGAAAGCCATAGCTTTCCAGGGGTTGCCTTATTGAAATGTTCAGCCTCGGGGCAGCTGGGCTGGTGGGGAGCCGGTGGGCAGGATGGGGCGTGGGTTGGGAGAAGTGGGGTAAAGCTGGTAGGTTTGTCACTGCGTAGTTGGGAAAAGTGGGGAATGGTGACGCAGTCACTGTTGCATCTTGTTAGGAGCTCCAAGGGGGACAGGTAGTGAGGCTCCCGGCATCTGTAGGGCCAGCTGAGAGGGGTTAGGGATGAGCTGAGAAGGGAAGCTAGCATTTAGAGATTAAATGTCATCCTTTTGGCGTTGGAAAGTTGTTTACCTTGCGCTCTCTGTGTCTCCATGTTGGCACCCTTCCAGTTCACATGTGATGGCCTTCCTTGTACTGCTGCATCATTAACTAAGTGACTGAGCTGGCCTTCCATTGGCCAGGGGAGGGCTCTCACTCCAGACATTTCCTCTGATTGGTGGGTGGGCCAATGGCAGGTGAAAACCTTTTTTTGATTGGCTGAGGGCAGGGTATCAAATCTGAATTTGCATTTCACTTGCTTAAAGGGGAGGGGGGGAGAAGCCCAGCAGCTTTCTAAAATCTGTTTAGGGGTGTGCGTATGCTCCTGTGTCTGTGCCTGCTTTTGACTGACCAGGTGAAGCCTCTTCCTATGCCTTTTTTATTTCAAGCACTCAGAGGAAGAGGAGCTCCGGGTTCCCCAAACTTTTTTTTTTTTTTTTTTTTTTTTTTTGGAGTAGGAAGGGTTGGAGAGATGGGTGCGCAGAGGGTTGACCAAACTGGAAGGAAGTATTTGTCCTTTAGTTTGGTGTCGGAAAAGGGAATTTTCCAATCAGCCACACCTCGGTGTTGCGGCACAATCATTCTTGGCTCCCCTGGAAACGCACGGGGCAAGGTAGGACAGATCTGCTGCTGCTGACACTGCCACCACCATGGGCTTCCTGCTGCCTCTGGGCTGCTCCCTGGGGACGACAGATTTGCATTGACGGGGCTGTCCAGAGCTGAGCCCAGTGTGGGAAAGACCTGCCTTCTGGAAGCTGCTGCTCCTTGGTCTTGGAAAGGTGAGGATGGGGACTGACCCCAGGATGTTGCTCAGAAACTGCGCATTTGGTGGGATTTCCGGGAGAGCCACTGGGCCGCAAGAGGTTTGGAGGTCCCAGGTTAGGAAGGTTTGTCATTCTGGGGAGTGAGGAGAGTGAGAGCAAAACTAGGGCAGCAGGCTGTTCGCCTGTGGTTGGGGGAGGGAGACTTGGAAAAATCAGGGTCCCGGCTCCCCATCGAGTCCGTGTTGCAGGTCTCACGTTTGTGGGGAGGGGGTTTCAGAGCCCTGCGCCTTGCGCAGTGGCCCCCGCCCATGACTGCGCATCCGGGAGCGCAATGCGCCCTGGGTCGCTGGCCTAGGACAGCACCGCCCTTCTTCTTACATAACGGAGGCACGGCTGTGCCTTCTCGGCCTTTCTTTGCAACCCTGCCTCCTGGCTCCCCAGGGCCCATGGAGCTGGGGAGGGTCTGGTTGGGGAGCAGGGGAAGACTTGGCTCCCTCGGAGGGTTAGCCCTCGTCCAGTCAGTGATGGGAGTTGGGTTTGAAGACAGAAGTGGGCTGCTGTCCCCCTTGGGAGGTGGTACGCAGAATGTCCTTCTCAATGCCCTGTGTCACCCATGGCCCCCAGGACCTCTCGGGGGCATGGGGTGTGACGTCCGTTCTTTCCTTCTTATGCTTTCTGGGTTTTGAGAGGAAGTTTCTGAAGGGAAAGACATGACGATTCTAAGAGTGAGGAAGGGTGTGTGTCGGGGGCCCAGTTGGGAGGTGGTTGACAGTTCACTCCCCTTGTCACTGGCTTCCCTTTCCTTGGGTGGGTTGATAGTGTTTTTGACTCCTTTTATCCTAAGGCTGCCATTTTGGAGGCATTTCTGCTGGTCTCTGACATGGTGGCGTTGGCTTTTCTGGTCCTGCTGTGCCAGTTCCGCAGAGTGGGCGGGGGGCGGGGGCTGTGACGGAGGAGGGGAGGGGGGGCAGAAGCGCAGCAGAGGCGGGCCCAGTGGTGGCTGCCGCAGTGAAGGTGGCCCCAGGGGCAGGACCGCCCAGTCCCACCCTCGGACACAGTCTTGGGTGGGGGTTCCACCACCTGGGGCCCCGGCTTGGCCAGAGGGTGGGCATTGCTAACAGAAGGCCTGGGTCTCCCATGCCCTCGTTGGCCTGAGGCTTAAAGCAGTCCAGGGCAGAAGCTGAGTTTTTTTGGGGGGGGTGTGTGTGTGGAGGGGGCGACTGAAGGCAGAGACCTGGCTGCTCATCTCAGACGTGTCGGACCTGTGGTTTGTGTTCCCCAAATAGGCTCTGTCTCCGACAGTTTCTCTATGGGGACAAGGGGGTGGGGTCCAAGGCAGCTTTGAGGATTTGTTCGATGGCCCTCCCTTCTCATTGTTTTTCTTTTCTGCTCCTCGTCATGCCCCCTGCCAGTGCCATGGTTCCAGCTGTAGTCCTCCGGTGAGGCTCCCTGCTGCCCGTCCCTCTCCTTTCCAGGCCCTTCTGCGTGCAGCGGCCATCTTGTCTTTTCTTGCTTAGAGGTTTAAAATGGTTTCTCATCATTTCCAGAGTACAATTCCTTCCCTTTGGCACAGTGCTGAGGACTGTCTGTAACTAGCCTTAGCTTTCCTCTGCAGTCTTACTCTTCTGCGTTTCCCCAGGTGGACCACGTATTCCAACAAAGCCAGGCAACTCACTTTTTCTTGCTTTTCCTATCTCTCGGTTTTCCCTACTGGTATTTTCCATGCCTCCTTGGCTCCACCGCACCCACCTGCGGCAGCCCCACCGTCCTCCTTGGACCTTTCCCGATCACCTTCACAAGCAGCAGTCCTCGTAACCTCTCCTTGCTCCCTCCGGCCAAGCTCTCGTACACTTTGTCCCTCTCGTGTGCTACTTCGGTGGCCTTACGGCTCTTGGTGTAGAAGTCTTGGGTCACCTACGAGATGATGAGCTGCAAGACACTGAGAGTCAAGGAAGGAAGACACTTAACCTATTTGGTGCCTTCTGTTCGCCAGGTGCCACGTCAGGCTGTTCCACGGACCTTCTTTCATTTACTGCTTTCCACAACCCTCCGAGGAGAGTCCCGTGACTGGTAAGTGTTCTGATCATGATTAGAACCCCTGTTTCCCCAAACCTTTGCCTTCTTCTTTACCTCTCAGTTCTCAGTGTCTGCCACGTGGCTCTTACAAGGTAGATCCCCAGAACGTGCCTGTTTAAGGAATTTCATACACCTCTAATGCCATATGGGAGTTTGGGTGGCCGCTCTTCCTGTGCCCGAGGTCTGGGTCTCGTAGCTGTTCCACGCTCCCCTGGACCCTGCTACCTCGTTAACTTTCTCCTCTTCCTTTGCGGTCAGGTTCACTCAAGATGATGGCTTTTTTTTTCTTTTTTTTTTTTTTTTTTGTAGCTGAAATTTTGTTGGATTAACAAACCTCAGTTATCCTACTTACCTTCCTCCTGGAAGAGAAGGTGGAGGTGGGATGGTTGTAGTACCTTCAGAGCAGAGTGAGCTCCAGAACCCAGGATCAGTGGAGATCGGACAAGGCAGGGAGCAGGACCATTGCACTTGGATCTTGACCCTGCCTCATCTTGTTAGGTGGTTTTTCTGAGGCTTAGTGACCTCAGTCAGTGACATGGAGCCACTGTAATCTACAGTGAAATGCCTAATATATTGCCAAGCAAACAGGCTCCCGACAGAAAGTGGTGCACCTCCCTTTCCCCTGCCCAGCTGTTTTATCGGGGACTTAAGAAGAGTACGTAGCAGGTGGCTGGAGAAGGAATGGGGGGAAGGGAGCTTGCCTGCCTTCAGTGATACCAGAGGCAGGGGAGGAGGTGACCGGGCATTGCACACCTGAAGCCTGCGAGGAAGTGCTTTTCCCTGACCTGGAGTAAAGAGCCCCTTAACTTCTGCATCGGGAAAACGCTGTGGGACCAGAGCCGTGAGGTCAGGGTGGGTGGTGGCAGCGTGAGGGTTAACCAGTGATCCTTCCTGGGAGCCTCGTGACGCCAGGTTAGCTTCCCCTCTTTCCGAATCGAATCGCAGCAGTGGCTGCCTGCTTCCTGACGCTGCTGCATCCCGTGGGAGGGGAGTTGGGCACCCTGAAGCCCCTCGTCACCGATTCCGGGGCTGCAGAGCAGAGAGTGACGACAGCCCATGAGTCGTCAGCCGACGGCAATGGGGACCCTGGTGACGGCTGCTTTGTTGTGTTTTTCCTCTTTGGATGATGACTCAGTGTGTCGGGAGCTGGGAGATGGGGCACTCAGCCGAATGGCCAGGACGTTCTGTCAACATGAAAGCAGCAAAAACAGCTTATCGGGGCTCAGAGCCGACCCTTAGGCTGGGTTCATTTTCGGGAAGGGCTTGGCAGAGAAGAGCACTTCTGGACATCGGGGGTGGGGAGACAAGGCCAGGTAACCCAACAGGGGTCTGTGGACCCTTCAGTTTCAGAAACCAAAAAGAAAATGCAGCTGCTTGTGTTATTAGATAAGCTTGGCAAACGGTCATTTTACAAGCTCCTCTCACCCGTCCCAAACAAGAGACATCTTCTCAGGGCCAGAAAACCCTCCGGGATTTCTCACCATGGCTCATTGTCATAGATGGAGGGTGAGCCCGTCTCGGGTAGGGTGGGCCTGGGAGTCCTTAGTGATCACTGGCATTCCGGGGCCCCGGAAGCAAGAGCCCATGGTGGGGACGTGGCGTCTCAGGTGACCTCTGCTGGCATCACACCAGCAGACGGTGTCACCCACCGGAAGATGGTGGGTCCACGTCACCGGCCTCAAGCCGAAGGCCAGCTCTGGCGCAGCCTACTTCAGCCTCCCCTTTCCTTATTGTCCCGAGTCAAACTTACCTTCTCGCCTTTCATCGTCCTCAATTCCTTCTTAGGTGAAATAGTGGGCCTTGAGTCCTTGACCTTTGTGTGTGTGTGTGCGTCATCATGGCGGCTCAGGGTTCTAGACTTTTCTTGAATCTGCAGCATTGCGCTAAGGGCGCGTGACATTCCCCCCCGCCCCGCCCGCCCGGCCCCGCCCAACCATGGCCAGCCATGCCTTCTTGGGAGCAAGAGAGGCCTGGGCCTCCATTGCCACTGAATCTCAGGCAAACCACTATCCTCAGCATCTGGCTTCCCTTCTCTCCTCTGTCTCCCTCGGCCCTTGTCTGGGGACAGAGGAGCAAACAACTTGTGGGTGGGGAATTGAGGACGGCCTGGCCCGGGACCACCCTGCCTATGTACCCCTTAGGCCATTTTTCAGTCTCCTGCTTTCCCATAGATGATGCTTAGCACTGACATTTGTCGCCGAGCACCTCCTCCGCTCCCCAAGGACCTCCCAGTGTGACTCATTTGGGATCTCTGCAAGGAGTGGCTTTGGGGCCTTGGGAGCCAGGGGGAGCAGGAAGACCTGGTGGAGGTCACAGTGGAGAGGTACGCAGGGCAAAGGACGAGAGCCGGCTGTCCCTGGCCCAGAATGCAAAGGCAGCCCCAGCCCCTTTGTGTCATGTCATTTTGAGCCTGAATAGAGAGCAACTTGACCTAAAAAAAAAATCGTACATATGTGGATGTTAGATCCTTTGTGTCTCTTTGTCCAGAAGCTGCGCATATGACGAGGGCTCAGATTCTGTACTTCAGAGAGCTCTGCTGTCCCTCAGGTTTGTTTTCCGAAGGAGGTGGTAGTTCCTCTTTGATGAGACCCTGTGCCCACGGGGACTGGACTTTTCTCCAGGACAAGGGGCACAGCCTTGTCTTGTTGCTATCATTGGATAGTGAGCAGCAGCTGAAGACCATGGTCCCGGGGCCACATATTAGCCCCAGATGGAACCCTGATTGGGGCTTGCAGAATTCATTGCTTGGCTGGCTGGCCCCAAGAGCTGAGCCTACCTGGCTTCCTTTCACTTCTTCCCCACAGAGAACTCAGAGGAGTTGAGCTCCATGAGTCGGTGACAGCCTCTTGGAGACTCAGGCTAAGCTGGGGACAGAGCTGGTGTGCAGAAGACAGCCATCATACCGCCTAATAGAATGGCTTGCATTTATTTGGAACGAAAAAAGGAGATGCCTGGCAGCCTGGCTTTCTGCAGCTAAGTATTCGTCTGCATTCTGGTTTTCCGTCACACATCGGAAGCGATAGATGTTCATTGAACCCACCCAGCTGCCGTGACTTCTCCTTTCCCCGCGCACCCCTGCCCCTGATCCTCCAGCAGAGATTGGATTTTCTGGTGCGGCTGGAGAGCTGCAGAGAGGCTAGATCCCAGTGTCCAGCCCCCGCACATCGCCCTCACATTCAGGAGAAGTCGATTTTCCCTAAAGCGGAGCCTAAAGCCCATGTCCCTCAGTGCGGTGTTATTAATGGGCCGACGGGAAGGGCCCTGCTTGCCCTCACTGCCCCCAGCGGGGAGGTGAGGCTCTCGGCTGGCTGGCTGGGGGAGGACGGTCCTTGCCAGCATCTAGCGTGGTTCTCTGCCAAGTTCTAGCTCCAAATCTCTAGGCCGCTAGGAACCTAGACTATATATAGCATTGTGCTAAGCAATTCTTATCGGACATGTCTGCCCTCCCCTGCGGGAGAGGAGCCCTTCTCCCAGGGAACCGGAACCTAGAGAGTGTGAGCCTTCTCCAAGGGGTCTTTCGTTCCAGGAAGGGCTGTGTGTGTGTGTGTGTGTGCGCGTGTGTGTGCGCGCGCGCGCGTGGCTGTGTCTGCTTCAGGGCTGCCAAGCTTTCTTTCCTTTTCCCTGTTTCAGATGCTGCGAGATCGGAAGGTCTGATTGGGATGAGGGCCAGGAGGTTCTTGATG
This sequence comes from Lynx canadensis, assembly GCF_007474595.2. NCBI lineage: Eukaryota > Metazoa > Chordata > Mammalia > Carnivora > Felidae > Lynx > Lynx canadensis. Next base: position 34,836,921 of record NC_044319.2, read on the forward strand.
GTGTGCGATGTGGCCTATGGCGCCCACCAGCCTCCCGCATGTCTTCTTGGTTTCCTGTTTGCCTTCTTTGCCCAAGGAGGTCTTCTGACCTCTTGAGCTTCTTTTGGATCTCCTGTCTTCCCTGCCCTCCTCTACCTCTTCCTCCTCCTTCCTTTGATTCTCTTTCGGGTATGTGACGGCAGACTGGGCTACGGGCATCCGGGAGCTGTGTCTGCTCGCCGCCCTCACCACCGCCCCCCCCCCCCCCCCCCCACCAGTTTGGGGTTTCTGGAAATCTGGCTTTAGTCAGCCGTCCTCTGGAGGAATTGGGTGGTGACTGAGCGTTTCGTGCTGGGTGGTACGGGGCAGAGCAGGCTGGATATTTGCCTCCTCCCTCCCGTAGGTGCTGTCGAGCCACCGATTTTCTGTGGTTCCGCGACCCCGACCGAGTGCTGACTGATGTGACAGGTTCCGGTCTTGTCAGTGAATCATCGCCAAGCTGCTTATTGGAACCCAGATGCAGCAAGAAAATGGGATTTAACCCCTTCCCAGCCTCTCAGGTAAGTCAGGTGTGGGCTGACGCTTCCGGCCCCACCCCCCCCCACCCAGCCCCCTTCCCTTCTCATGGAGACCGTTTTCCTTAGTCAGTGGGGAATCCTCAAACGTCTCCATTCACAATCTCCCAAACAATGCTCTCTTCTTTGCATTCTCCTACTCCTGGCTTTTCTGTGAATGGGGTTAGTAACCAGCAAGGACTTGGGGGAAGGGCCAGCCACAGTGATCCGGCTGCCGGGATGTGGGAGATGGCAGGGACGCGTTTCTGGGTGTGGCAGTCAGCAGAGCAGTTGGGCCTCCCACAGTGACTGGCCGGGAACTCTCCTTGGCCCCCAACATCCAGCATGAGATTCTGGGTTTGAGCCCGGTTGGGGGCAGGGAGTCTGCCTGGGACTTGGGTGTGCCCTTGCTTGTGTATCCCAGTGGATGTTCACTCTGACTCTGGACACCTTGGGGCTTGCGTCTGCAGCCGTAGCCTGGAGTTTAGACTATGGGCTGGGCAGTAGACTTCAGGGCTCTTTCTCCACTTGCGTGTGTCATGGGGCTTGTTTTGGGGCTTTTTTTGTTTGTTTTTTTGTTTTGAGTAAATCACTCTCTTCCTCTAGGCTCTCATTGCCTTCACCTTAAAAAAAAAAAAAAAAAAAAAAAATTTCCTGGCCTGGTAAACCATTGCAAAGCATCTACAGGCTGTTGACGTACAAATGTTTTTTCTCTGCCTTACTTGATGCTGGTCACAGTAATAGCAACGGTGATTAAAAATGATGTTGGGACTGCAGAACTGGGGAGGCCTGTCGCATTCTAGAGACAGTTCAGAAAGCAGACCGTAGTCGCTTGCCACGCTGCCTACCAGGAAATCTCCTATTGAATGCATTCCTGCAACGTTCTGGGCGAGCAGGGTCAGGTTGGAATTAGCCGACAGCGGATTTGTCTGGGGTCTCAAGATAAAAGGGATGGTCCCCGGTAATTTTACCGCACACTTGGCTGATATCTGGAGGCACCTGTGGGATCCCACCTCTGCTCTCCCCACCCCCTTCCCATCACTGGCCAGGAAGGACCGGTGAATTCTGCCCGTCAGTGTTTTATCTTCTCTCCTCCCCATCTGACCGGAGGCTGAGCTGGCTGTGAGCAGCCTGAGGTCCTCCCGGAGTGAGGAATCCGAGGCTGTTGGGAAGAGACACCCGACTCTTCTCTTCCCTGAAGGAATTTGACAAGTCTCAGCCCCTCCAGCAGTAACGTGGGGAGGGATGGCTGGGGGTGTTGGACCTGGAACATGAATAAAGAGGAGAGATCAGCTTTGGTGCAGCTGGGGAGACGAGGAGGAGCTGGCCAAGTCCCTCAAGATGTGTCGGCTAGAGTCTGGCCAGTGCAGGCTGCCGGGCCGGAGCCAGATGGAGCCGCTGGCCACGCTCAGGAGCCTCTGCCCCCATATGGTGTGGTGTGGTCCCGGGCCTGGCTCAGGGTGGCCACTGCTCCCATTCACAGCCCTGCCCTGCCCTTGGCTGGACTGGGAAGATCAGAGTGGGAAGCGGAGGGAAAGTTGATTTTGCTCCTTGTGACGCAGTTGTCTGCGGGGCCTCTGGCGTTTCCAGACTTGGGGTGGGTGCTTCCCCGTTGATTTTCCTCATTTTGTTCGTCATCTGCTTCCTTGCTCCCTGCTTACCGGGCTGGATTCTGCTGCCATGACACGGGCATTACGTGTCCCCAGCCAAGCTAGCACCACAGTTGGCGTCCCCTGAGAGGGGGACCGGGCATATCTGGCACTCGGTTCTCAACCTTTGAACCCCTGCGCTCTGGGAGCCAGGAGGCAGAGTGGGGCCTCTCCATCCGGGGTCCAGCAGAGGTTAACAGGGCTGGTGGTGCCGGAGCTGCGGTGGTGTGGCCTGGCCAGGAGGCGCTGGGGAGGGGCCCCGCCGGGGGACCTGATTGGTCAGCACCTTCTCTGTTCCACTGAATCCTGAGCCGGTCGGGGCCGTGAATTGTTTAATGCATATCTTGGCTCTGTCCCCTGGCACGAGGGCCTCCGAGGCTGCAGCCACAGCTTTAGCGAGGATGTGTACCTCGTGCTGGTCACTGTTTTGGGCACGTTGCCTCCCTGTGAGATATGAAAGAGATACTGCCCTTTCCACTAGCAGGCTGTCTGTGGGAGGCCCTCCTTTTGCGTTGCTTTTCTGGGCCTTGGAGTGTCTGTGAAGAAGGCCTGGGCTGGGTTTGATTCCTTGCTGGCTCCTTTCACAGGAGGCTGCTCGTGAGCTGGTGAAGCCAGAGAAAACCTCCAGGCCCCAAGGCCCGTGCACAGCCTGATGCGATAGTGTCGGGCCTGGGCAGGAAGGAGCAGGGGCACGAGGATGGAGCGAGGCACGCGGGGACGTGGTCGCGCATCGTCTGACCACAGGATCAGGGCAGCGGGGGTGGGGTGGGAGGATGCGTCCGTCGTTCAACCAGCGGTGCCCGCTGCAGCCTGGAATGGGCCTGTGTGTGCGTGGAGCCCAGGTCAGGGTCTGTAATGAGGCGTGAGGCTATGAGATGGGCATTGGGACTCTTGGTCCCGGCAGAGGGTCCCAGGAAAGGGAAACTGACTTTCGTTAAGCGTCTGCTTTGCTGGTCTGATTTCATCCTCAGAGCAACTGCATGAAGTAGGTATTACTTCCCTTCAACAGATAAGGAAGCCGTGCGTAGTAATTCACTGAACCAAGGTCACATACTTGGCAGGTGGGATTGTTGAGCTTTAAACCCCGGCACTTTGGATTCCAAAGCCTGTGCTTTTTCTTCGCCCTCTTGGGTGGAAGTCAGACACCTTTGGGAGCTAAGACCATCAGAGATCAGGCAGCCGGGAGATCTGACGGAAACCGGTGTGAAAGGCCAGGTGCCTGGGGGGGACGTGGCAGCCACTGGCCATAGCCATGCCATATCCCTTTCGGGGGGAGGGGGGCAAGGCAGAGGCAGCTAGTTTCTGGTGTCCCTGAACAGGCAGGGCTGAGCATGGCAGATACACCCACGCCACAAGTGTGCGCCCAGTCTCTGCTTCGTGGCGGGGTGTGTGCTAGGAGCTGGGGATGCAGAACTCTACAAAACCAAGTTTCTGCTCTCCTGGGATGTACTTTCTGGTGTAGGGAGAGGTCGTTCACGATAATAAAAAAGGAATTAGGAACTATATAAAGTATGCAGATACACAAAGGGGGACACCCACCCATAAGAAGCAGCGATCCCAATGTTGGTCGGGGAGGGAATTTGAGAGACTGAAGGATCTCGACCACCTGGGGAAGCCATATTGATGGAGCCCCCAGAGTTCAAGTTGATAGAGTTGCTAATGCCTCTCTTTTCCTAAGAGCTGGAAGAACCACCCAAGGTCCCCAAAGCTTACAAGAACGTGCAGTGAGTCAGGGATCAAGGTGGCAGTAGACGTCAAGCCGTTGGTCACCAGCAAACGAAGGTTTTTCCGTTAGCCATGGCTGCTCTTGGCCTAATGTCTCCCCCCCTCACCAGGTGGCAGCTGGCGCCTCTCTGCCTCGTCACGGTGCCCCTCTCTCGTCCACACCGACAGGGGAGCGCTCGGGTTAAGTCTTCGCCAAGTCACCAGTAAAATATGTGCCTGCAGGAGACAGAACTCAGCTCAGGCTCTCCTGGCAGAACCCGTGGTTCCAAGATTATCGCGATAGGGACGGGTCAGGGGGCGGGAGAGGGAGGAGAAGTCACCTTGTGCCAGATGCTTGGACAAGTTTTGTGTCCAAAAGAGGTTGAGGCAAGTTGGTGGCTGGAGATGGGGGAGGGGATGTCTCCAGCGTGTGCGGCTCCAGGGCTCAGGAGTTGTTTACAGGGTAGAAGCTTATGGTGAGTCAGGCCACGTGATTCTTCCCTCCCTGGCCCCGTGGTCGAAGCCTGCCCCACTTGAACCTCGGAGACTGCCACCTGCTGCCAGGGGGCAGATGTTGCACGAAGGTGCGGTGTGGGTCTTGGGGTGTGGTTGTGGGAACTCCGGGAAAGGGGGCGTTCTGTGGAGTGGTATAGAAGTCTCCACAGTCCCGTGTTCTGGCCCAGGATCCCGTGGTAAAATCTTACTCACTTTACCCTTTTGGGACTCACTTTCATTATTTATCAGATGAGGGGGTTGAACCAGAATCTTCTGGGAGGTGCCTGCCGACTCTGACATGGGGGCTACCTGGGTGTTCGCGGAGGTGTTTCTTAAGCAGAAACTCAGGTCGGGAACGAGCAGGCCTGACTTACGGGAGAGGGGAGGGGCCTTGAAGGATCTGAGAACAGCTACAGTCCTGTTTTCTGCAGGGATGCTGTCACCATCAATTAGGGCAGGTGGGTGGAGACAGTTTTCCAGGAACTCTTCAGGAGCGAGCGGGAAGGGGCCGGAGATTGCGTGAAGGTGTCTCAGGAAGGTCACCCAAGTGACAGGGATTGTGACCTCTGGCTCCCACCAAGGGGCCTGTCTGGAGCTGGGCAGTGTGGGGGTCTTTGCTGTGCCACAGGGGCTGACCTGAGATGCCACCGTGCTCTAGGGAAGATGCTCTGTCCTTTGTGGCCCTGAATCCTTGAGGGAACACGGGCCTACAGGTCCCGTGTCCTGGGCCTTCCCTGAGACGTCTGTTCAGGGTCTGTGCCCCTTGCTGTCAGGAAGTCTTCCTTTATATTTAGCCATTTTTTTCTCATGTGGTTGTTTAAGCCCTTCTATTTAAAAAAAAAAAAAAAAAAAAAAAAAAAGACAAGAGAAAAAAAACAAAAAACAAAAACAAAAATATCTCCGAGCCGCTTGGTTCCATTTTAGCTTTTCAGTCTTGAGTCACTGTTTTAAAGGTAGCAAAAGTAAAACACATGCAGGGAAGCTCAAGGCCCCAGACCCTCGTGGGCTGTTGTGAAAGGCCAGCCCGGGGATATGGCGGCCTCTGTCCCCAACGTCCCCCGCTTCTCCAAGGCTGCGTGGGTAGGAGCCCCTGGGGCTGCGGGCACGTGCTGCGCGGGCCGCCGAATGGAATGCAGGGTTTTCAAATTAGCAATTTGCCTTCAAGACACGATCCGTGTGCTGCTTTACTGGACACTTACGCTGGGACTCGTAGCTGTGAGCCTGCCCCCTTCCCCACCAGGGTGGGGTGGCAAACAGGGATTTGGGCCAGGATTCAGGCAGGAGCCGAACTGATCCGTGACCAACGTCTTATGCACACCGTGTGTTGTTTTTGCAGCTCTTTTCAGACTCGCTGGCTCACTTGGTCCTCACACAGCCCTGTGAGGGTCGGTGGTAGGATCCCCGTGGGTGTTCAAGCTCAGCCTCAGACAGCCCTGCTGAGGTCCGGTTTCTTGTACCTGCTTAATTTGGGTCACCGCAGCCCCCCCCCCCCCCCCGCCCCCAGGCCCTCCGACTCCAGATGTCATTTCCTTGGGTTTCAGTTGTGCTCTTTAGCTGAGCAGGGGGGCAGGGCAGGGATGGGGAGTGCATCTTGGGTAGCCGACTTGATCTCTGTAGGTTGCAGGTTTCTTTTCTACGCATCGAATGGGGAAGGGAGCCTCCGCCCAGGTTCTCCTGTTCTTGGATTGTTTCAACTTCTCTTACGAGGAGTTCTTATGAAACCTGGCTTGCCCTCCTTGACCAGGAAGCCAGCCATTCACCATGTGTCTCTGGTGAGACTCCCTACGTTTGGAAGCTTCTGGAATATACGGTGCTCTAGACCGTTCCGACACATCTGTCGGGCACTTCAGGCATGTGCATGTAGCCCTGTTTCTGCCAAGTGGCTCACTTAGAAATGAAGGCCCATTGTGGGGCATTTTTTTTCCAACAGATTTATAAGGTATGCCCAGAGCTTTCTGCCCAGCGTGTGCATCGTGTATACGTTATCTGTTTGCTGGCTAATTAACATACAGCACCCGCTGGAAGGATTGGCCAATGTATTCTGTAAGCTGGTGGAACCAGTGGCTTCAGCTCTGAACGTTGCTTTCTGATCGAGTTGAAAAAGTAGGCCTTACCCACAGAGGGGAAGGTGGATCAGAGAACGCCTGGGCATCAGTGTTCCCTGGATACTGGGCGTAAGCCCACTCTTTATGAGGAGGGTTGAGGCACAGCCTGGACTGTGTCTTCTGGGCCGCGTGGCCCTCTGAGTGGCCTTTATTCAGAGAGACCCAGAGCGAGCCTGTATGAAGGGAGAGAGAAGTACTTGTCTTTGTTTATGGCACCCTTAACTCGTGATGGTTGGGCTCACCTCGGGCACGTTTCTTGAAGGATCGGGGTCGGACAGCGTGGCAGCACGCATATGTCTGTCCGTTTGTATTCCCCGGATGCAGGCTTGGCTCGTAGAGAAGCCCTGCCATGGGGAATCCATAGAAGAATTGTTTTGCTGGAGCGAAGGCTTTTGATAACTTTTGTGTGAAGATGCGTCACACCACACCCAGATCTTTCTGTTCTCCTGGAGGATGGGAAGGAGGATGGCAGGACCTGTAGCTGGGAAGCGATCTAGGCCAGCCTTCAGGGAGGGCTGTGGCGGCCTCTTCGCTGAGGGCTCCCAAAGAGACACAGAGCTTCTTTATCTCAGAAGAGGGACTGGATGTCCCTGTCGAGGTCCCTCGGGTCCTGAGCGTGTGGGACTGTGAGGCTCTCCCTGGAACAGCGTGAACTTCGGGTACCAGGACCCAGAGCAGATTGCACATCTTTTCTTTCTGCCGTGGAGGCAAGCCTATCCTCGGTGGGCCCCACGAGCATCGGGCCTGGAGCTCTAACCTTGTTCCCTCGTGCAGAGAGAATTCCCAGAACTGACCCGAACAGCATTGATATTATTTGCAAATAAAAAAAAGGAGAAAGCCATGTTGTCCCTCATCGCTGCCAGGAAAGAGCCCCGAGCGGCTCTAATCCTGTCTTTGTACCACTGCCACTCCCCACCCTTGCTGACCCCCCCAGCCTAGGGCCCTTTGATAGGCACTAGAGATGTGAATGAGTTTGGTGGGAAGGCCAAGGGCAGGGACAGACATGGTTTGCTGGGAAGAAGGTAGGACAAGGAAAAGGAGTATCTCAGGGCAGGCCCACGGGCACACACGTGTGTATTCAGATGGACATACTATTTACTGGTAACGCCAGAGTCTGACATGAACCAGTTAATGCCTAAATGAGGGTTGATTTCGTGTGGAGAATCATACATCATTTTGTGTTTCAGTCTGCAGCTTTAGCATCAAAAGGCCTGACAGGCTGGGGACTTTTCGCTGGGCCCTCCTGTCTGTAAGATCATGCTCATTTTATATTGATTTTCTGTCTCCTTTCTTTCCTGTTTTCCACTCTCATGCATTCCTTAGGTGTACATGAATATTTGTCCACACATTCGTGTTACGACTTCCTTGGGGTACTGTTCTTTTCAGTGTCTCCGACATCATTGAATGTATTGCTTTTATTTAAAATGTGAACAGGCCAGAGGCTCACTGCAGAGGGGAGCCATCCTTGCACTGCCCACAGAATCCTCTTCTCCACCTTGTTCTGGAGTAGGGCATAGACGGGAATCAAGGGTGTCTGTGGGAACCAGCCAGACCCCGTGCCATGCCCCCTCTTTGGGAAGGGGTTGCTCAGGCATGAATCTCCCACCCCTAACATTATTAGCAGTTTCTTCTTTTCAGCTCGAACCCTGAGTAGTGGCCTTGAAAGTCCAAGAACACCTGTCACCCTGCTTAGGTGAGGGCGACAGAGAGGGACGGGGACAGACGGGAAGGGGACACACGCTCCTGGCCACGGGCCTCTCTCCAAGACAGGTGAACTCTGTGTTCCAAAAGGAACTCATTTAATCTTTTGGCCCCAATGGAAGTTGTTTGTATTTTCTCTCCCTCTCTCTTCTCCCTCCTCTCTCTCTCCCTCAACACCCCCGCCTCCACCCTCCAGCCTCCAAAAGAATTTAATCTGCTGGACAACAAACAATACTGTTATAAAACTTTGAAAACAAGAGGGTGAGGCCTCCCTGACAAGGAGAAGGGCATGCCGGGTAACGGCCGAGGGAGCCTGCCAGGCCCGGGACGGAGCCGGGCGAGGGCCCAGTTGGCCGGGTACCTGGGCGCCTGCCCCCACCCAGCCCACCAGCCCAGCCATCCCCAGTCCAGAGGGGAAGGAACCGAAACAAAAGCAGGGGCAGAGAAGCGCCTGGAAAGGGGAAGTTGTACGTGTTCCCCTCTCTCTGATCTGATGCGAGTGCGCCAGACTGTGAAACTTCCTCCCCCACCCCTCCCCCGCCAGCCTCCCTCCCTCCTCGTCCTGCCTCCTCCTGCCTCCTCCCACCACTCTCTGTTCCAGGCCCGAGGCCCGATAACAGAACAGGGCTGGCCTAGGTACAGCCACCGGCCGGCCGGCCGGCTGCAGGGGAAGCAGGCAAGGAAGGTGTTCCAAGTTGGCTTTGGACTCTGGACGTACCCTCTGCGTCCCCTTCCTGCCCCCAGCTAGAGATGTGGAGCCACGGTGCGAGGTGTGCCCCAGTCCACGTGCCCCGCCAGGGGTGTGCCCAGCTACCGGGAGAACCTCCGCTCGGAGGTTAGTGGGTCTGTCCCACTACCCGGTGTCTGCCGGAGGCCATGCTCCCAGGAGGCCGTCAGACTCGTACCGGTGGCCTGCTCTCCCTCCAGAGGGAGCCGGGCTGAGCTGTGGAGCCCTGGAGCCTCCAGAGGGGCTCGGGGGACAGAGACTTGCTCCCCGCATCAAGCAGGCACAGGGTCCTGGCAGCGGGGTGCCTGGTGGGGTACCGTGTCTGCTGCTCGGGGTGACCCAGCTCCGCCTGGGGAGCAGGCAAGCTGGGCGCTGGGGCATCGCCCCCCAGCCTTCTGAGTGGATTTCACCTGAGACCGAAGTTTCGCTGCCACGCCCACCTGCACTGCGTGGAGCACATGATTTGGGACGGGAGAGTGAGAAGCAGCGGTGGTCTGCCTTTGGCCCGAGGTTGTTTGGACCCGTGAACCGTGTGGTGGGCATTGTGTTTGTGTAATGGACTGTAGGCGTGCTCGCTTTCCTCTCGTGGGAAGCAGTTCAGGGCAGTGCCCGTCCTCCTGCTCTGCCTGAGCGAAGCCTCTCTCTGGGGAAGCGTGGGGGGGCCCCCCCTCTTCATTCCATCGCTCCTCCTTCTCTGCGCTCCCCACTGTCCCCTGCTGCCCCCCCCCACGCCCCACAGCACCCCAAGGCATCCCATCCTCCCAGCCAGCCGACCAGCCATCCCGAGCCTGGGCCTGTACTGAATCTGGAGGATTTCCAGATGCGGGTCTTCTCTGGTGTTGAGGCAGGGACAGAGAACTGAACTGGGTGGAAAGCAGCTGCCTGGGAACTCAGGCCGCGGTACCCCGGCCCCAGGGAAAACCGGCATTGCTGACGTGGGGCCCATGTGATATGAGAAGGCTGTGACCTCCTGCCCTGTTACCTCCACAGGCATTTGAGGGGCTCGGTGGGTCTAGAGCGTGTTATTCTCACTTCGGGATGCCGGGTCTGGGACGTGTAGGGATGCCTGGGTGCCCCGCCCTTCTTTTGGGGGCCACGCTGCCAGGGAAAGAGCCAGCTCCATGTTTCCTGCCTCCCTCACCCTCCATTCCCTCCTCCCTTGCCCCCCGTGCACATACCCATACACATTTTATCACCCTTTCCTCTGATTCATTAACCACAGCTAGTTGGCAACAGGCCCCCACCCTGACAGCTCAAGACAAAATGTCCAGGACACTGGGTCTGGCCTGGAGCTGAGTGACAGGAAGCTGGGCCGGGCCTCTCGGCTCATGCATACAATGGGCAAGGACCGTGTGGAGTGCAGAACCTTCCTCATTTTCAAAAGGGTCTTCCCCAGGCCCCTCTCTCTCACCAAGATGACTCTTCTTCGCTGCCAGGAGCCTGGAAACCAGCATCCCGGGTAGCAGGAAGACCTGATCTGGGCTCTGCTTCCGGCACCCCTCCCCCGCGCCGGCTGGAGCTTGCGTCAGTCATGTAAGTAGCCGTGACTCAGCACCCAGCCTGGTCGGGAGGGAGGCAGAAGACGCCTCCCAGGAACCTTCCCAGCATTCTGGATTTGAACACATGGTGGTAGCTGAACACACTGAACGAGCTGGCGGCCTTCGGTTCCTGGGGGTGCGTGTCTGTCCGTTCCGCGGGTTTGCTTATAGGTCTCATAAACCGGGGTTCCTCTCCTTCCCGTTTTCATCCCGTGTTATTTTTTGGACCCCATGCCTGGCATAGGATTTTTAGGACTTTAAAAGGCACAGACGGCATCATTTCTAGAACGCAGCAGAAGCTCTCTTTGCAGTCTCCAGACTGCCCTTTAAACCGATGGCCCGTGAATCATCTTTAACCCTCAGATGTTTTTGTTTGACTTACAGAGTTTTCGTTGTTTTTGTTTGTTTGTTTGTTTGTTTAACGTGTCCGATTCAGACATGCTTTTAGACAAAACACAGCCTCTCCAGGTCACTGGACCTCTGCTGCACGAGGTCTCTGCCTCTCTGTCCTGTTTCCCACCCCAGCCCTCAAGCATTTGAATGCACGGAGACTGGTCTGCATGAGCCCTCCCTCGTTTTGGAAAAACTGGGGCCCATTCCAGGGAGGTGCGGGTCCCCCGTTCTCAAGTCTGGGCCGCGCAGGAATTAAAGCCCCTGTGTTCTGATTCACTGTGTGGTGACCTTTCCTCCACCCTCGGTCGCTGCCCGGGCAGAGGAGTGTCTAGGCATGAGGGGGTGGAAAACCCTCCAAATAGAACGTCTGCACAGAAATGGACGGAGGCTGCACCGTGCTTCCCAGACCTTCTCCCTGCGTGGTGGCGTACCCAGCTCTCTGGCTGGGCGGTCTCCCTTCCCCGACAGCGCACCAGACCCTTCCCACTGGCCCGTGTGCGTGGGACTGTTGGGCCAGGCTGGGACGATCACACCGTCCGCCTTTGACAGCAGAGCCCTAGCAGGCTGGGGCCTCCAGCCCCCATTAGACCACCTGGCCCCGTCCAACAAGGGAACAGAAACACCAGCTAGCTTCAGGTAAGTGCATCCTTGCTCGATGGACTTTTGCCAGAAAAGCCTGGTTCCCCTGGGAGGGCTGAGACCCGAGCAGACTCCTGTTCAGTGGGGTTGGGAGGGCAGAAGGTGTTGGTACTAGGATTACTTACCCCACCCCCACCCCCGCACGCCCCGCCTTTTCTTGTCTTACGGTGTTTATGTTCATGTGTTGTGAATGATTTCTCTCTTCCTCCAGAGAACTGAGTGTTGTAGACCTCGGTCTGGGGGCCCAGACCCTGGTTCATGGCCCTCGGTTCCCTCAGTGACGGTTGCCACTCCCCCTCTGAACTCAGGGCCGATGCTTCCTGGGTAGCGGGAGAGACTGTAATGAATCCCCCTGATGACCACGTGACGTACGTGCGTCCTGAAGGACAAGAACTAGGTGCTGTGAGAGGGCGTAACCCAACACCTGGCTCACCTGGGGAAAGCTTCAGGCGACCTGCGTCACCTGGGAGAGGGTTGATGGGGTGGTAGCCCTGGGAGAGTGGACGACAGAGAATGTTCCAGAAAGAGGGAATGGTGTACACAGAGGCCTGCTAGGGGAGGAAGGAGGCTGTCTGGATCACTGAAAGACACCTGTGTGACAATACCTTGGGAAAGGTTTTGTGGATACTGGCAGTCGGGGGTTACTAAGGAGGAAGAGTTTGGCTGGAGTAAAAAGCAAAAAAGCTGAGAAGTAGCAAAGGTAGATCTCCAACCCCCTCGTTTTATAGGACCCCACAGAAATGACTCTCATTTACCACTTACTTCCTGACCTTAAAACCCTGGAAGTTAACCTGTGTCGCGGGGCCCAGCTGTTGACTGCAGGTGCCCTGTGTCAGAGCCGCTGCCCAGCTCCTCCCTCAGTGGCTGGGGCCTCGCAGAGCCCCTGGGCTCGGAGCCCAGTGCTGGGGTCAGAATCCAGAGTCCAGCACAGCCATTGCTGGTGGTTCATCTCCAACGCCTCCCCCAACCGCAGCTACGCCCTAGGAGAGCACAGAGGCTCCAGAGGGGCAGGAGGAGTGGGCGAGCCAGCTGGGGGCACCGGGCCCCTCACGGGACCAGCTGGGCTCCCATCTCCACCAGGTTAAACCTGTTGTGCAGTCAGTCACATCCACGGCCACGCAGAAACCTTGCCTAGGACTCCCCCCCACCCCACCCTTGCTCACAATTGAGTTCAAGAACAGAATGAGATGATAGACCAGCCGTGGAGCAGGTGCAGTGGACAGAGGGGCAGGAACACAGACTCTGGAGTTAGACTTGGGGGCTCTCTACCACGTAGTAGTCACGTGACCGTGGCGAGTCACCGAACTACACGAAGGAGCAGTTTCTCCTGCGGGCGCGGGAATACTGCTTGCTTCACAAGACCGACCCAATTACAAAGCACACCTCAGTGTTCAAATTTTATTTCCTTCTCCTGCCTGCAGCGGCACATGCTGTTATTTCCGGGAGCCACAATAAATACAGGCCTGGATCTGGAAGCCTTCAGAGCTGGTCGACAGCCCGAAAGATCCAGATTCTACTCTGTCTCCTCTTTCCTTAGTTGTGGCATCCCAGGAGATACAGACCTGTTTTCTCAGCTTCCGATGACCGAAACAAAAGCAAACAAACAAACAAAAAACCCGACACGTTGAGGAGATGGGAAATCTAATTTGAACACAGGATGCAAATCTTATTTTCAGACACATTTTTGAAAACAGCACAAAACTCGGTCCTTGTGTTAGAGGATTATCTACTTAACACCGCTTCAGGACACGACATTTTTGTGTGCGTGTCACAGCAGAGGTTAAACAAAGATTGCTAACGTTGTGACCCTTACTTGAGGCTGGGAAGGTGGACCCCAGGCTCTTCCTGAATAGGGCGCATCAGGAGTTGCCCCCGAGCAGGTGAAACTCACCTGGCTCGAACCTCCTAGGCAGATAGGACGCTTGTTTCCTGATGACGTGACATAGTATCAGAAGACACTGCGTGCTGTGAGATGTTTTCGAGAGCAGGGGGCGATGCTAATGAAAACGTTCACGCGTTTTCATAATAGCTCTGGGATACTTCCCTCCATCACATGTGTAATAAACTGTTAGGACTGGTTGTCCAGGGTCAACTAGGCTCCATGAGTTTTGTATTGCTACCGTCTGTGTGACGCGTCAGCCGCGACTTTCACATTCCTTGAGCTTCCCCGGCTAGGTCCGCTCTGTGCCTCTCTCACGGACCGCGATGTTCCGCCCCAAGTGGAACTGCAAGAAGACAGGGCAGCACCTGGGTCTTCCGGTTGTGTCTTCCTTCTTTCTTCAATGAGATCCTCTTCTTCTGGAAGCTGGTTTCACATGGTGGCTTAGATTTTTCCATCTTTGTATCTAGCACCATTTGAAATCAGTGTTTTAGGAGTAAGAATTGCGGCGCAGCAAAGGGCCACCTGCAGAGGAGCTCTCGCTGGTGGGACAGAGCCCCTCCTTCTGCCGCCTGAGCCGGTCCAAGAGAGGAAGAACTTGAAAAGGAAAAGTGCGCCGCAGCGTATGTCCGTTGCGGGTTGTGGAGGGGCGGCCGTGCGGGGAGGGTGTTTGTGTTTCAAAGAAACTCCGAGCTGGAGCAGGGGGCCGAGGTGATGCCTGGTTGTAGCACCTGGGAGCACCACCGGGCGTTCACCTGTCCGTAGGGCCTCTGACCGCGGGGACCAGGCGATGCCGGCTCCTCCGGTACTCGATTGTAGCGGGGGAGGGGCGAGGCTGTGTGCCTGGAGGACGGTTCCATCCCCATCGGCGTTGCACCCGCTCCTAGAGGCCCCGGAACACCCAGCTGCACTTGCAGTGCGGCTGGAATCAGACTTGCCACCTGCACGGTCAAGTGCCGGACCCCCGGGAGCACCACCGGACCCATCTCTTACACAGGCTGACCGATTTCTCCTGGTGTTCAGAGTCTGTTTTTGTCTAGCACCATTTGAAATCGGTTATGATGTAGGGGGAAAAGCAGCAGCCTCGAAACCTCACGCCAAGTCTGGTGAGCAACAGCCTCTGTTCTCCTGGAAGACGTGGTCTCCCGGAAGACGGATGGGCAGAAGGTGGGGAAGGACGATCACGCTTTTTTCACTAACTTCTTTCACTGCATTAATGATACATTATTGCGGAGGTAAGAGAGAATTGAATGCAGTTTTACAAACAAATCGCTGTAACCTATCTGATGTCCTCAGTCGCAGTTTGCTAAAATGTGGCAATGCTGTGTATTCTGTAAATGGCTGCTGTTGAATTCTCTTTCTGTTAAGAGTCTATTCATGCATCTTGACCTGAATAAATATTTTACTCTCTTCAATCATGTCTTTGTTTTTCATTTGATCATTCTCTGTTCGTAATGCCATGAGAAGTGGGGTCCTGCAAATGTTAACTTGCTATGCAGACTTACCTACTTCCTAAAGAACTGGAGGAGGTTACGGCAGACACACGTTAAAAACGAAGCCCGTTAAGATAAGAATGAGGTCCTGTGAGCCAAGAAATAAAATGAGAGAAAAGATCACGGAAAAGAGAAATGTTCAAGCCTGGGCTGAGGGATGCTCCTTTTTGAAGGGGAAACTGAGGCTGGTTCCGAATGGGCTGCAGGCAGCCCTGGCCCCTCTGCGGTCGGTGTTCCTTCCGGAAGCTTTTGCACAACCGAACATACTGCCACATGGCTGGTAAAGGGGAGCAGCCTGATGATTTCAGCTGCTTTATAAAAGACGCAGGAGGGGGTACCTGGGTGGCTCCGTTGGTTAACCATCCGATTGTTGATTTCGGGTCAGGTCATGATCTCACGATTTGGGAGTTCGAGCCCCAAGTCAGACTGTGTGCTGACAGTGCAGAGCCTGCTTGAGCTTCTCCCCTCCCTCTCCCTCTCCCTCTCCCTCTCTCTCAAAATAAACTTAAAAAAGTGCAGGAGATCTACTTTTTGGTTCTTCGTTTCTATCACCGTTGAAGACAGGGTGAGCCAGTTCCGTGAAGGTATTCAGCAATTAGCCAGATTTTACTTCATGGGGGATTAAGCCTGGGGAATCTTCAGGTAGGAGGGCTGTGGCCCCTTGAGTGAGCATTTTGCACAAGACACATGCGGCCAGCTACTAGCTACCTATGGTACTTCATGCCAGCGGCTCTCCGTAAGTGGTCGCACCTCTAGCACCTGGGAAGCTTTTCTAAGTTCACGTCCCCCAGATGGCTGCCCTGCCTGGCGGGTGGGGGTGGGGGGTGGTGGTGAAGCATCTGCTGGGAAGACTGCCCAGGGAGGGTGACGCACCCCCTCCCTGCAGCTGCAATGCTATTTCGGGCTGTTGATTGAAGAATCCATGTTCTCATCCCCAGGATATGATGGTGGCGATGGTTTTATTCCCTCCCTGGCCGCGCTAGGTACAGTAGGACCTGTGGGTCTAACAGCTTTGGCCCAGTTGTAGCGTGTTGAGCCTACTTTTGATTCCCCTACCGAGTCCCAAGCTCCAACCTCAGAGTTGCACCAAGGATTCTGCCCTCGGGTTATGCTGATTCCGGCCACCCAAGTGCTGGAAGTGCCGGAAGACCGGGTTTAGTATCAAAGCACAGAAACAGTGACCTGAGACGTCTTTTCCGAAAAGGGGGTCCCTCGTGCTGCCACCGAGTGCTAGGTCACGAGAAGCAAAGTGCACGCATAGCTGTGGTGCCTCTCACACAGGATTATTTTACTTTATTCGTCTAGATGCTGACAGCCCTTTACTTAAAATTGCCATTCCAGGTTGGGTTTTCATAACAAATTAGTGAGCAGAATGTTTCTTCTGGAGACTTTTTGTTTTGTTTATTTTTGAGAGAGAGTGAGCAGGAAAGGTGCGGGGCGGGGGGTGGGGGGACAGACAGTCCGGAGCGGGCTCCATGCTGACAGCACAGAGCCCACTGTGGGGCTCGAACCACGAACTGTGAGATCATGACCTGAGCCAAAGTCAGATGCTCGACCGACTGAAGCACCCAGGCGTCCCTCTCCTGGAGACATCTTGAATCTGTTTTTAAGGCCACGCTATCGACCTAGATAGGAAATGCCGTGTCAGGCATGGGTCCCCATCACCTCAGTTTTACCACATCTTTAGCTGTAGGTGTCTAGGTGTAGAGGGAGGATTGGATCTAAGCCTCATGCAAGTTGGAAACTGGCGACTAATTCCCGTCTGTGAAAATGAGTGCAGGTGAATTAATATGACACAAATCCAACTTGACCAACTGAGGTAAAACAGAATGTTTTAAGTCTTGAAACTGGTAATTCATGGAAGATGTTGGCCTGGCCTGCAACGAGAAGCTGGTGGATGTTTTAGGGGCTACCTAGCAGACTAGGGCGTCCATATTTGGGGTAAGGTTAAGAACATTCCTTGAACACAAGTCATACTTTGGGTTTATACTAACCCAGTAGTGTCCTACAGTTAGATTCACCCAAGTAGCCTTTGAATTAGTGATACTTCAGGCCCACCTGTACGGGTTCTGGTTATACTGTTTTAGGAGCTTACATTTTTGTTCTAAGGTTTTTCCAGATGATTCTGATTGGCAGCAACGGGTGAGAGCCGCTCCCCTGTGGTCTTGTTCTAAAAGGCTTTCTACTCCAATTGCGGTGGGAGGACCCCTAGCAAGGGTGTATTCATGTTCTGTAACAAGTCCCACAACTTGGTGTTGGTCTTAGTCCCCTCGGGCTGCTGTCAGAAAATACTAGACTGGGCAGTTTATAAACAACAGATATTTCTGTTTTGGATGCTGGGAAGTCCAAGATCAAGGCGCTGGCAGATTCAGTGTCGGGTGAGAGTCAGCTTTCTGGTTCAAAGACAGTGCCTTCTGGCTGTGCGTTCCCAGGGCAGAGGGCCTGAGGGAACTCTCTTGGACCTCTTCTTATTAGGGCACTAAACCCGTTCATGACCTAATCCCTTCCCAAAGGCCCCACCTCCTAATACTATCACATTGGGGGTCAGGACTTTAACGGGATTTTCGTGGGACACATTCACACAGTGATTGTCTTACCACACAGGAGCTGGGTGGCTCAGTTGGTTAAGCATTTGACTCTTGATTTTGGCTTGTGACCCTGGGGTCCCGGAATCAAGCCCCAGAGTCCACGCTCATTATGGATGAAGGCTGCTTAAGATTCTCTCTCTCCCCGCCGTTCCTCTACCCCGTTTACATACATTCTCTACAACAAAAACAAAAAAACACATCATTTATTTTAGTTCTGGAACTAAAATAAAAAACACATCATTTATTTTAGTTTAGTTATCAAAAGTGTGATATCATTTCACTAGGCTGAAATGAAAGCATTGGCAGGGCCGGTCTCCCTCCAGAGGTCCTAGAAAAAACCATTTACTTGCCTTTCCCCACTTCTAGAGCTGCGTCCTTTGGCTTGCGGCCCCTGCCTCCATCCTGACGGCCAACAGCAGAACATTCTGCTTCCGGGTCACGCCTCCTTGTGCTGCAGTCAGGTCCCCCCCGGCCTTCCCTTCTAGGGAACCTTGTGATTACATTCAGGGCCCCACCCAAGATCCCATCTGCAAAGACCCTCGGCCAGAGAGGTGACACTCACAGGTGTCAGGTGTTAGGACTCTGAAATCTCTGGAGGCCATTAGCCTACCACAAATGGCAGTAGGTAGAACTCATGGAAATGCTGAACCCTGGCCCCACCTGGGACCTAGGAATCAGAATCTGCATTTCAAAAAGACTTACTACACACGAAATTGAAGCGCAGTCCCATGGGGTCCTACACCAGGAATTCTCCAATAATGAACATCGATTACAAATGGAAGGGGTGTTTTCCTGGGAGCCTTTTCAGGTGGTGCTGGGTGACCAGTTGACCATTTTCCCAAACACCATAACTGTCATCTAAACAATGGTGGTTTCCAGATTCTCACTGAAGCCACCAGCCCTAAGCACCAGGATGGTAGAACTCTTGCTTGATTTCCATAGATCGGCACAAGGCTTGCCACGGCCACAGAAAATGGTTCAAGTTTTTAAAAGCTGCGTAAGGGAGATAAATGATGTTAACGTAAGTAGCTTGTGCGAACATCAGTTTTACTACCCAGCTGCAAATGTTCTTGGGGTAGCAAGTCAGGAATCAGAGTGGGGAACTTTCTCCATGCGATCTATACTTGTGGTGATTTACCTTCAGGTACGGAACTGAGAGGGAAGGAAGATGCTATTGACCACAGACCCCAGTATTGGATTTCTCCCATATTTAAGCAACGAGGGGCAGAGTTAAGCCCTTTTAGAATGGTAATTTCACAGAAGGAAAGCAGAAAAGACCTAGTTAATACTGGATACAACATGAAATTAAAAACGGCTTCTGGGAATCACCGCAATGGTCGGAGCCTCTGAACGATGACAAAGTTGGAAGGACTTTGGGACTGTCAATGCCCGGGAAGGCCACAGGAGGGCAGCAGTGCCCCGTCATGCAAAGGCTGAAGGCTTCAGTTTAGTGCAACCTTTTCTAAAATGAACCTGGAAATGATGAAAGCAACATCAGTTAGGACAAAAAAAAAAAAAAAAAAAATTAAAAAATAGATGGTGCACAGGCACTTGATTTTTGCATCATTTCTGGAAGTCAGTAGACTATGTTAAATCCTGCTCTTTAGTGGAAATATGCAAATATTTAAAATACGCAAGGAAAGTTCATTCTTGGTTGCAGCTAGTTGGCAGGCATCACTAAATTTTAGAATACTGAAGTTGCCTGTTGTCCTTAAACCAAGCATATTCCTTAACAGTGCAATTCTGCCCTACCCTCCTAAGCATTCCTACAAAAGACTTTTTGTTACTTCTCCCTGTATATTTTATGATAATTTAAAAAATAAGGTGTGGTTTCAAATTAAAGCCCAATAAAATTTAATTTCATTTATAGAGAACCTAATTGGGGCGCCTGGGTGGCTCAGTTAGTTAAGCGTCCGACTTCGGCTCAGGTCATGATCTCGCAGTCCGTGAGTTCGAGCCCCGCGTCGGGCTCTGTGCTGA
Source organism: Lynx canadensis (assembly GCF_007474595.2). Lineage (NCBI taxonomy): Eukaryota > Metazoa > Chordata > Mammalia > Carnivora > Felidae > Lynx > Lynx canadensis. The sequence goes on from NC_044319.2 coordinate 34,856,345, forward strand.
CAGCTCAGAGCCTGGAGCCTGTTTTGGATTCTGTGTCTCCCTCTCTCTCTGACCCTCCCCCATTCATGCTCTGTCTCTCTCTGTCTCAAAAATAAATAAAGGTTAAAAAAAAATTTTATAGAGAACCTAATTTACATCAAATGTTGATATTGTAAAGATTGCTTTTGTTTTTTTCTTAAACCAGAGCCTTGTTAGCCATGCAACAAGACCATGATTTTAAGTCTTAGACGTTTTCGGATTTATTAAGTATGTTGAATGAATAAAACCTCAATTTTCTTTTGTAAATATAAGGCTGTGTCATTATAAACTTGTAAGTCACTAATGCAGAAGTTCTCAGCCTTAGCTGCATATTAGAATCACTTGGGAAGCTGGGAAAATCCCTATGCCCAGGCAGGCCACATCCCAGATCAGTTACATAAGAAATCCAAGAGGGGTGGGACCCAGGCATGGGTAAAATGCCCCGTGATTCCATGTGCAACATGGTTCAGAACACTGAGGCCTGATCTCAGACATGTAGCAATCTGATTTAATTCGAATCTGCAAAAAAGACCAAGAAAACTTTTTGTGTAAACAAAAGCAAACCCTGTTATTACACAAATCAAGCTTTCTACTTTCATCATTGGGGCTTGGGTTTGTAAGCACTTAATCATACCCACGCACTGACGTGATGTGGAAGGTATATCTGCCACCAGATACAGGCATATAGACACCCGGTTAACTCAAGGTTCGGTAACATCACAAAGGCTCTAAGAGCTGGGCAAGTCGGGAGAAGCTTCACGGAATGGGCAGTAGGAGCTGAGCCTTGGGGAAGATGTCCAGGACCCGGCCAGGACTAGAAGTGCTACAGGCGACAGTGAACCAGGAACACAGCCCAGCACGTGGGGCAGACGGTCCGCTCGACGGACAATAGGTTCTTTGAAGAAATGGAGAAGTCTTCGGAAGAGAAGTTGGGATTTAATTGTAGAAAGCTTCAGGGTGCCTGCGAGAAACCTTGCACTTGACGCTGTGCGCCTGTGACTGAACACCTCTGAGCAGGAGAGGCCCAGGACGGGCTGGGCGAGGAGCCTGGACACATTCAAGGCTCTGCAATGTGAGGGGCTGCAGTGGAATGCGTAGAGAAGTCAGGCCAAGTACAAGCATGCTCTGCTCTGAGCTAAAACACACTGGAAATGAACGCATCGTCACAAATGAACATTCTCCCAATCTTGGATTTTATTTTTCACACTTGAAGATCCCATTTTCAAAATATGAACAATAAAGACCCCCCCCCCCCCCCCCGCCACGGGACTTCTCATTTCACTGCAAATACATTCTTCCGGTTTTAGCAACCTTTCACATATGCTGCTTTCCACGTCATTAGAGAAACTTTTCATTTTATCCCATATATATAAATGTATATAATGGCATATATAATTGCCATTATTTGAAAAACAAAATTTATATTTACATATCGAGAGCAATTTTGTATAAATATACAAAATAAAAAAAATAAATTTGAAGCAGAAACTAGTATAAAAGTCTGTTTTGGAAAAACAATGTAACAATAACATAACAATTTTTTTGGAAAATAGCATAACAATCTTTGGTTGCAAAAGAGTCAACTGGGCTTGTTAAAAATCAACAGTACAGCCATCTCTTGTTTCTGAGCAAGTGCTACATCCCTGAAAAGTATGTGAAAATGGGTATAGTAAAACTTCAACTCTGTACTTAATTCAAAATTCCTGTTTCTTTCTGCTCAAGCGTATCTTCCCAAAGTACCTCACCGATCCCTCAGGGAGGGGACACTTACAGTGCATCATAAACATGCTTTATCCATAAAACAATACTTGTAAAACATGATTCCCAATCATGTCCTTCTCAAGGCAGCGTTTCTTTGGCCTAACTTCTGCTACTAACTATGAAAGTGCAAAACAAAATTTGTAAAACCGTACTCTGAATGTGAGTGGCCGTCCCTCCTCTCTGCCCAGTGGCTTATCTCAGAGACTCTGCCTGGTGTAAGGACTCAGGTCACGGTCAGTGCCACCTGAGCCCCAGGTGCCACTGCAGCTGTTTGCTTTCTCTGTCCCTTTGTTCGGCCAATAGCGGACAGTTTCCTTTCTTGAAATAATGTGGCTGAAAAACTGCTGAATTTTAGCAGTTAAGGTGAGATGCACATAAGAACTAAGATTCTGATACAACCTGAGGTTATCAGATGGAGATATTCCTGCCAAAGTCACTACTTTTACATGACGTTGTTTAAAGGCATCGTCTTATTCAAGTACAGGGAGAAAATCACCCATTGCTGGGATTTAGAGTGGAATCTAATTTTATTAAAGAGCAGAATCTTCTTAGAGAAAATTATAGGCCACAGGTTCACTCTGTACCCCCAGCTGCCATTCCTTTTATGAGTGTGAGAACTCTCTAAAGTTGTACAGGAGTTTCCAACAGATTCTGAATTCCTAACTGACTTCTCTGACTGTTTACTGACGTTTGAAAAAGTGAAGAACAAAGGCCATAAACTTTCTAGCTTCTGGAAGTCACCAAGAAATTACAAATAGTTAAAAAACATATAGAATTCAACCCTATTTACTTTGTTTTCTGATAATATTCTCAGTTAAGGAAGTCAAACTTGTTCAAAATCCCAATTTTCAGTGTTCCTCTTTTTAATGTGAAGGGTGAAAGTAGCATACACATATTTGAAAGACTTTTTACACTGAACAATATGTAAAACATGTTTTAGGGTTGTTGAGAGAATAAATCTTAAGACTTCTCATTAATCTTTTTACAAAAAAGATTTGTCACTTTCTTTACAAATGAAATGTAATTTATTTTGCACTACAGTTGTCTAAAGTTGGAAATTTCATTTTAAAAAATAATTTCCGCACCTAAATACCGGGGATATTGTATTGAGTTGCCTTATAAATGCACGTGTTATTTTAAGGAGAAACAAGCCAGATGTTCATACCCAAATGCATATACGGTTCAAAGAAGCATCGAAAGATGGTGAGTACATTCAAAGCACATTAAAACGCTAGCACGATGGCTTAATTAACAGTTGCATTCGTGGAAGTGGGGGAAAAAACCCTAGGGAAAAGTTTTTATACATCCTTTCTTTCCCCCTTTCTGGTTTTATTAACTGACACGTAACATTGTGTATAAGGTGTAGAGCATAATTTGAGAATGTATATACTATGAAATGATTACCACAATGAACTTAGTTCACATCCATTACTTCAATTATAAAAGTGTTTGTCTTCCGCTCAGCAACTCTCCAAAAATACAACATACTACTGACAGCAGACTGAACGATAATTACATCCCAGCACTCGTTAGTCTTAGAACTGGAAGTGTGTCCCTTTTGACCACCTTCAGCCAAATCTGCCCCCACCCCCCAGCAACCACCAATCTGATTTGTTCCTAGGGTTTGTTTTTGTTTTCTGGGATTTTTTTTTTTTTTTCCTTTTAGATTCTACAAATGAGATCATACAGTATTTTGTCTTTGTTCGACCTCATTTCACTTAGCAAAATGCCTGAAGGTCCATGCATTTTGTGGCCAACAGCAAGATTTCCTTCCTTTTTTATGGCTGGACAGTATGCCACCGTATTTGGATACCATGTTTTCTTTTAACGATTCATCTGTCCAGGGGCACTTAGGTTGGCATCCGTGTGGTGGCCGTTGTAAATAATGCTGCAGAGAACAGAGAGCTGCAGTGTTTTTGTTTGTTTGTTTGTTTCCTTTGGATATATGCCAGCAAGTGGAACTGCTAAATCATTCGTTGGTTTGGTTTTTAGTTTTTTGAGGAAGGCGTGTATGTTTTCCATAGAGGCTATATGAATTTACCATCGATGTCAACATTCTAAAAGAATCAGAAGATGCACTGTGTGGAAACCGTTTACTGCGTGGACTCTGATGGCGAAGTGGATTTATCCTGGTAAGTGCTGTATGAGGCGCTAACTTCTGTTTTCCTAGAAGGCGAGGTAAAAAAAGACAGTATCAGAGAGCAACATAAAATCAATTCCAAAGCCTATGTAGAAAATCCACAGTTCAAACAAAAAACTGCAGGGGTGCCAGGACTGGGAAATAAATGGTTTTTTAGGAACGATTTCGAATGTGCGGCTACTGCCAGTCTAGAAACCCTTCTATCCCTGTATTACATTTTTGATTCTCTTCGAAACAACAGAACAGTGCGATATGAAGTACTTTGTAAATATTTTCCCATTTAAGTTAAAATGAGGGCTAGTGGAGAGAAACACTTATTTTCCTAATACCAACATTTTAAATCTGGCTCTGAAATGAAATGTTTAAAGGGAGAACGATTCCACCAGTGCTCAAGTTCAATCATGCCCCATTTAGCCCTCACCGTCACGGAAGCCATGCGTTTTGGTAAGAGATTCTCCTAAATAACTGAAATTTACATCACAATTTTATGGTGGCAGTAGACCTCTAAAATCGATTATTCTAGTCCAGTGCCATCCAAAGAAATACACTATGAGACACACAGGTAATTTTACATCTTCTAGAAGCCACATTAAAAAAGTAAAAGAAGCAAGCAAAATTAATTTTAATGTATTTTGCTTAACTGAACACGCATGTTATTTTACATTTGATGTGTACTGAGTCTTTAGAGTCCGGCGTGTGTTTTATAAGCACAACTTACGCAGGACCAGCCACGTTCAAGTCCACAGTAGCCACACGGGACTACGGACGATGGAACTGGAAAACGCAGGTGTAGGCCCTGCCTCAGTAAACGGACTAGAACGGGCAGACGGAAACTAACAGTGGCCAGTCAGCTGTTCACCGGTGTGTGCGCCCCAGCCAATACTTGAGGGACGCTCGATGCTACCCAACACAACAGCTAACCATGGTGGCTTTGGATCCCCTCGTGTTTCTCCTTGTGGGGGAGGCCGTCCTGGGAGCCACCACCGTCCCCAAACTACACTCGTCATAGAGCCACTTCCTGAGGGCGACGGGGAGCGTCTTTCGATCGTGGGTCAGGACTGTCACTGAATTCTCCACGACTGCTCTCGTTTTCTAGTTTTTTGGAGTCAAAACTCCTTTTGTTGGTGTGGGAGTGGCACATCCTCTTCTGATGGAATTTTAAACAGAATCCGATGCGGGAGAAAGATCAAAAAGACTCTCCTACATTGTAAGACACATTGATTTGGCATAACAACGAAGCTATTTCAAGACGGTGGAAATCTAAAGCTGGATTACTAATCACAGAAAGTTCACGTTATCTTCAGCATCCATTAGATTACCTTCAGGTGTTCACAGACACCGTAAAGCTCACGACAGACTGAAATCTCCCTTCCTGGTTGGCTTTAGCCTCAGAGGAATTCTGGGACCAGGAAGATACACGGGGCTGGGCAGGCCTCGACTGCCAGTTTTAGTTGCTATGTTTTGTCTTGCCCTTTGCTGCTGTGACCCAAGACACCACTCTGCTTTTACCAAGACACTGCCCTTCCTGTTGGCTTTGACAGAGTCTGCTCCCAAACTCTAGACCGTAAGGGAGAGGAGCACCTCACATTGTGAGTGGGTGGGATACGTATCTGCTCTCTTCCTGGCTATGCAGACACACATTCTGGCACAAATAGAGGAACACTTCATTTCACTCAGACACAGGGCAGTGGGGCTCGAAGGGTCTAAGGCAACGCAATTCATAATTTTCCAAAATCTAGGATTTTTTTGTTGTTGGTTTCTCTCTCCTATGCTAAAAATATTCTGGTAAAGGAAAACATAAATGTCTTTACAGAATTAATACTTACAAGTTGAAATTGTGGGGTGCCTGGGTGGCTCAGTTGGTTAAACGTCCAAATTGGGCTCAGGTTATGATTTCACTGCTCCCGAGTTTGAGCCCCACATCAGGCTCTGCGCTAACAGCTCAGAGCCTGGAGCCTGCTTCAGATTCTGGGTCTCTCTGTCTCTCTGCCCCTCCCCCGCTCACGTTCTAGCGCTCTCTCTCAAAAATAAATTAAAAAAACATTAAAAAAAATTGAATGCATTTACAAGCTTAAGTAAAAAGTATTTAAGTTTCTGAAAGGAGTATTTTTCCTCCCTGCACTTAAAAATAATAAGATTCTAGGATAATTTCCCACTGGGCTAAAAAAAATTCTGCATTTTGGATTCACAGCTACTATGAGGTCAAGGAAGCTAGACAGTCTAATAAAAGGACAATGGGGACATTACTCAGTTGGAGCCTATGTCAAAGTAAAAGTCTGCCAGTATGTATTTTTTTTGTTTTTACTTTTAAAACAGGAGTGGCATAAAAACCAATAATTTAGCAAAGGGAACAGGAATCTAAGTGTTCCCCCTGATGTTTACTAAAGCCAACATATCTTAGTTCAAGGTACTGATATCTAAATAGTCATTGGATATTTTCTATTCTAGAAAGGGTATCTCTGAAAAGAAACATACAGAAGCGGGTACCTTTTAATGATAAAAGCAAACCTTTCTCTCATCTCTTCTTCTCAGAGAGAATTTAATTTTACTTCTCTGTGGCTCTCACCAGTTTGGTATGTGCTGAACAGAGGAAGGGAAAATGCTGAATAAAATAGTCACAACAAACCAAAAGGAAGCAGAATGGCACAACAGGTGGGATGAAATGAACGACAAAGAGAATGGAAGTAGGGCTGACCATTAGAGTCACAAATTACGACTTTTCTGATTCTCCTTTAGGAATTTGAAACAGCAATTAGGTGCAGGGAGCTGCTCTAATGTTGACATCTTACAGATCGTCTGGCAGATGAACTGATTCGGAATTTCTGTGCAATCTGTTTACCTCTAAAACCAATTAGCCTGATACAAGTAATGTAAACTCTCATAGCGTAAGACTGCGTGAGGACAAACGGCCCTTGTCTCTCACATCTTAGATTTAGAGGGAATGCACAGAGCATATATTAAATATTATCTTAGCAATCAATTTTAGGACAAGCCAGGCATTTTCAGATGCATCCTGACTTCTGCATCGAGTACAGTTTCTTCCTGCGGCACATCTGTTTTCACCCCGCGGAAAGACCTCTGTAAAACTTACTACATAACATCCCATTGTCCTGGGATGGATCTAAAGTTCGCTCTCAACTAACTACACCATCCTTTGTTATTTATACAATTTTTTGAAGTTTACAGCTCCAGAATTTGAGAGCCAAGTAGAACAATGTTCAAGTTAATTTGATCTTTTGGGTTTTGCCCCCCATGTCACTATACTCCCCACCACCTGATCTGGCCACTCTATGTAGTACATCCCAAAACGTTGTGTAACATTCACTTAAGCACAGACAGCTTAAGAATTGCAAATTTTTAAAAAATGTAAAAAAAAAGTTACAAAGTTAGTGGGTCGGTCATTATTAATATGACATTAAAAACAGGTTTAAGTTATACCAAATAATAAATATCCTTAACGGAAATAAAGGAGAAACGATTTAGCCACAGGTGATAAAATACATAAAGTATGTATATGAGTCGAATGGACTTAAGCCAACTCTCACTTATCCAGGGATGATTTAGCCAGACAAAAGAAAACCATGCATTTATGAAACACGTGCATGAAAACACTGATATCAACAAATGGCGTGTTTTCTAGAACCACACAGTCATGACAAGCAAAACAGAACTCGAGCAATAGCAAGACACAGGGCAAGGGCTGCGGATTCCAAGACTAGAGACGGGAGCAAATTAGTTAAAGGAAACTGGCAGGAGAAGGTGCATTTCTGAGGCTCTGGGATCCCATCCTATTCCCAGCTGAGACTATGCAACCCTAGCAGAACACTCCAACCGGGGGCCACTTTTCATCACATAATTTAGGGATCTGTCTGAAAAATGACTACTTACACTATTTGTGTACTTTGGGATGGAGGCTGCAGGAGGGTAACGGTGTTCCCAGGTCATCATAAATACAAGTTTACATCAAAATCCGTTCTGTGCCAAGTTTTAGCAGCCATTTGGGACTATCTGTGTCTAGTGCCCTGCTTCCAGAGTTCTTACCGGCCTAGAAATAGAGAAGGAACTGCCTACGTTTTATAGTCTTGTAAGGAAGTTTCTAAGGCGACAATGCTCTGTTTCAGGGGAACAGATGAGGGACATTAAACAGTGCAAAGGACATAATAGAAATCTTTTCTTTCTTTTCTTTCTTTCTTTTCTTTCTTTCTTTTCTTTTTTAAAGAAAAGCAACATAAAGCCAAACTTTAGCCCACGCACTTTTTAAAAACATACACATAGATGTGGTACCTTTTGAAAATTCAATTATCTTAAACAGGAGGAAATTTCACCTTTATGTTTGATGGCATTTCTTCCAATTTCAAGACTATGGGTGCATCACTAATAACCTCCACTTGGTAACTCAGAGTGTCGCCCCGGCTGGCAGCAACATCGCCGGGGGCTCATTAGACATGGAATCTCAGATCACTAATGTCACTGAATCTTTCATCTGGGGTACAATGCTCAGACAATTGTTCAACTTTAAAAAATCCATTAATGGTGGCTAGAGAGAGTATCATTAATACTTGTTAAGGAATCTATACGTATTTTGATTCAGTGTCACTGTAAATAGTAAAGTAAGTAAAATAAGGAGCAGAGAGCTATTTTAGGGTGTTTTTTGTTGTTGTTGTTGTTTTTAAATATTTATTTTGAGAGCATGAGGGAGCAGGGGAGGGGTAGAGAGAGGAAGGGAGGGAGAGAGAGAATCCCAAACAGGCTCCGTGCTTAGCTTGGAGCCTGACCTGGGGCTTGTGAGATCATGACCTGAGCCGAAATCAAGGGTGGGAGGCTTAATACTGAGCCACCCACATGCCCCCAGAGGGCTATTTTGATTTGTTATTGTTTCTATTGTTTCTATTTCTATACAAACATTTTGGACTTGCAAAAATATTCCACGACAGTATTTCCTACTCAGAGTGCTGTGTATGTACAATTTTAAAAATATACTGCTGATTGAGAAATCAAATATGCATATCATATGTTCTACAAATATTAGACTGAAGATTCAAGTGAAGGCACTGTGGTACTTTGTTTTAAAAGTTGAGCTCTTTATGCGTAAAGAATGTTCTTTTATTACATATTCCAAACCAGATGATTAATATAAAGGGAAACTGTATCAAAAAACTATGAATACCAAAAGTCTTAAAATTATTAGTTTGATTTCAAAGGTATTTTCAAAGCAACAGGGAAAAAAATAAATCACTAAAGTTTAAAAATTTCAAAGCACCTAATTTGGTCTATGCTCCAGGATTTATTCCAAGTCTTTCATAAATTGTAAATTATTTCATTAAGATTTGTTTGATGTTTAAACATCGTATTCTGCTCAGAAGATATATACTTGTATTTTTTTTTCTATTTTAAGATCCCCTGCTTTTCATTTTTACAGATTAAAACACAGATAAAGTTAAATAAGAAGGTGCCTTGTAAATCTTACCCCTCAGTAATGTTAAGTTTAACCCCAACAGTTTTACTGCAACCTAGTAAATTGAGAGAACATAAGAGGGAAATCAAACACTGCTGCTTTTCACTCCCCGGTTTAACAAGTGTAAGTAACAGCTCTAAAGGAAAAGAAATCAAACTGGGTATTCGAAAGAGACACCTGCACAACTTCTTACAATTCCCTAACTTACCCGGACAAATGGAGACTTTCATATAAAAACTCCACTGAATACAACTGTCCGAGTCTCCACAGTGAACTGCTCTAAGTTTCATCTTGGCCCCTGGTCCAATTTAGGAAATAGGGGGAAGCTGGGTGGGGAAGGCCCCGTAACGCTCCGTGATTTGCTATAGAACTTAAACCTCAAGTCCCACCCCGCAGAAATTTTTCGTGAAGTCTTAACAGACGAAGCAAGTCTGCGCAGGTCGCTCTGGCCGCCGGGACAGGAAAAGCAGCCTAAAACATTGTTAGTAAACAGATGCGACTGGCAGGGCACAGTGATGCGGGCTCAGCTTAGGGAAAGATGGCATAGGCACAGGTGCAAATGCTGCACGCACGTAGGTGAGGAGTGAGAAGGACCGGAAGTTAGAAGAAATGTCCTTTAATTTACCCTTTCTTCTTGTGTCGATAAAATATGACCAGGATGCAGCAAAGGAATACAATGCCAGCAACTACAAGAAACCAGAAACAAATGACATGTAACTCTGAGAACTAATTGCCAAGATTCAAAATGTAGCAGCAGAAATAAGTAAGTGTTGGTTACATTTCAGTGGTCAGAAAATGCTACTTCATTTAAGCACATATGTATCCGTCTAGACTCTTCACTATCAGAAGTTCATGGGAACTATCAATAAGTCAGGGAAGAATCCTTGCTTAGTTTAGAAAAGTACCCAAAGCATATTTGGGACGCAGAGTCATGACTAATCATCCTGAAAACACACGGAGTATTTAGGTTTGTTACTAAGTGGACAAGTGGAATATAAAAGAATATACATTCACCAACAAAACATAGTGTATTATATACAAAGTCAGACCGTTCTAGACTGGTGTACTTCACTTCAAGCTATAAAAACTATAGAAATTGGAAAGTTAAATTAAAAATAACTGCATACATTAAAAAATGCACTTGCTCACAGTATTATTTTTATTTAAGTAACATCAAGTTTGGGCTACTTACGAACAACAATGACAATCACAGCAATGATTCCTTTGCCTGAGAAAAAAACGAGAACAGTTTGAAGATAATTGAGCACACAAGGGTCCCAGAGAGTAGTCGCATTTAATCTTGCTCAGATTATACACTACAGCAAAGAAAGAGTTCCTCAGTCTAGTTTTAGCACGACTGCTACTGTGTCCAGATCATTCCAATCACAGAACCTTGGACTCTGATCCCACATCCAGGGTCCACCGTGTAAGACTCTTCAGAGGAACCTCACTTTTCATTGTTTTGTGCTGTCGTTGCCATATCAGGTTATTTAGTAAAGCTTACTAGGACAACTAAGAATTCAGTAGATCAGAGGGAAATTGCTTTAAAACGTATTACCCCATTATAGTTGGTTTACTTGAATCAGTATTCATCCTATCATTTATGATTTTGTGAGGAATTTGTATTTTTTCCACCAAAATGGGCTCTGTGGACTGGGTCATAAATAAATCTCTACTCATCTATCACAAACAAGGATGTTAGTTTCAGAATCTTCAAAATAATATTTTATCATCAACCCCTCCTGATCCTCTACCCCCTAAAAAAATAAGACATAATCCTAATTACCAAGGAGATTCTATATATGTAAATGAAACACCAGGGCACATAGATGAAAATAATGTATAGAGACTTAAACATGCATTTTTGACTACCCAGAGAGCAATAAATCATACTACAAAATCTTAATTCTTAGAAATGATGTCAGGAGTACCTTGGCTTCTAAACTGCCATTACTTACATTAAAGTTCTGGAAGTCAGAGCATAAAATGTCATGTTTATGTCTGTTCTTTTCATTTCATAAAATATTAGGAAGCGTTTCATAAAATATTAGGAAGCCATCTTAGGATGGCACTGGTTTTACTGGTACAATGACGGTCTGACTACAGTGTTCAGAGGGAAAATATAACAAGCCTAAAGAGTTATAAAAAGGTTAGCCTTACTTACTAGTCTAATATAAATAAAAGTAATAGGCATTTCTCATTTACTTATCAAGAAACCTTTATATTTCCATTTAACTGTCGCAACTATAGCTTTTTCTTCATTTTCTTTAACATACATTGCATGAACCATGCGAGCCTATGTAAAGTTTGCCATACCAGCCTGTAACAGAAAAAAACTAACCCAACCTGTAGTATTTTAAGGCTTATGTATACAAGGTACAAGTAGAAAGAAACTTTATCTTCAAATTGCCACAAAAAAAATAACACTACCCCATGAACAGCAAGTTATGTTGTATGTATTTTAACCTATATATAATCATAGTATTTAAGAAAGTGACCTCACCCTACTAGGAATCCTATTTGGGGACAGCTCTTAAAAACTATACTGTATACATGTATCTACATATACTGCTTACATCTGTCATCGTATCTGCACTATCAAAATAACTCCAAATGTGACATATTACCAATTTGTGACATGCTCTTTCTTATCGACACATAACTGAAATATGATATTTACACGTAGAACTCTAGGGTCTCATAATACAAAGCAATCAATAACCAAAATAGTACCTAAAGTATTAGCGTCTTCAGGTGGTGGTGCAGTGGTAGTGGGAGCTCCTGGGGGGGGGGGGGGAATGGAAATAAGTTAAAAAGAAAAAAAAAAAGAAAATAATAAAGCTTAAAGTCCTCCAAATTTAGAGGTTTTGATTTCTCGCTTTTGTATAAAAACCCTTGTAATTTCATTTTCCTTATATAAACTATGTTAAATGTTTCCCATTAAAAGTAGTATCATAATATATCATAAATTTGTATATTATTAGTATTCTTCCTATTCAGTAACATTTCCTGTGATAATATTCTATGGTATAACAAGCAACTGCATCATAGTTAGCCTATGGATTCAATGTGAGTCTACTTAAAAGTAAAAATTTGGGGGGCTTAATAAACTATTTAGATGTTGATCTCCAATAGAAGGAGACACCATTGTGATAAAGGCCATTTATGAAAACGCCATCATTAGCATATTCAAAAACTGAAAAGTTTTCCCCTTAAGATCAGGAACAAGACAAGATGCTTGTATTTTCCACTTACTATTTAACATAATATTAGAAGTTCTAGTCAGAGCAATTAGGCAAGAAAAAGAAATAAAAAGCATCCAAATTGGGAAGGAAGAACTAAAATGATCTCTATTCCACATGATGTGACCTTTACACAGAAAAGTCTTAAGGATCTCTCTCTCTCTCTCTCTCTCACACACACACACACACACACACACACACACACACACACCTATTAGAGTAAATGAATTCAGCAAAGTTGCAGGGCACAAAACCAACACACAAAAATCAGTTGTATTTCTATACACTAACAATGAACAATCCAAAAAGGAAATTAAGAAAATCCCATTTACAATAGCATCAAAAAAGAACAAAATGCTCAGGAATAAAACAAGAAGACGAAAAACTCATACACTGAAAACTACAAAACGTTGCTGAAACAAACTGAAGATATAAATAAATGGAAAGACATCCCATGTTCATGAATTAGAAGACTATTATTAAAATGTTCATACTACACAAAGCAATCTACAGATTAAATGCAACCCCTATCACCATCTTGAATATGCATTTTGCAGAAACAGAAAAAACTAACCTATAATTCATATGGCATCTCAAGGGACTAAGAATAGCCAAGATAATCTTTTTTTTTTTTTTTTAATGTTTATTTTTGAGACAGAGAGAGCACAAGCAGGGGATGGACAGAGAGAGAAGGGGATAGAGGATTCGAAGTGAGCTCCACGCTGTCAGCACAGAGCCCGATGTGGGGCTCAAACTCACGAACCTTGAGATCATGAGCTGAAGTCAGACGTTTAACCGACTTCACCCAGGTGCCCCCAAGATAATCTTGAAAAGAAAAGAGCAAAGTTGAGAGGACTCACGCTTCCTGATTTTAAAATTTACTACAAAGCTACAATAATCAAGCAGAGTGGTACTGACATAAAGACAGACACAAGACTAATGGAATAGAATAGAAAGCCCAGGAATAAACCCTTATGTCTGTGGTCAAATGATTGCCCACAAAGGTGCTAGGAATATTTAATGGAGAAAGGGCAAAATTTTCAACAAATGGTTCTTAGAAAACTGGATATCCAAACACAAAAGAATGAAGTTGGACCCTCACTTTATACTACACACAAAAATTAATTCAAAACTCACACAAAACTAAAATAGGGCTACAAGTGTAACACTTTTCAAAGAAAACATATAGAACAAGCTTTTGTGATGCTGGATCTGGCAATGATTGCTTGGATGTGATACCAAAAGCACAGGCAACAAAAGAAAAAAAGAGGTAAGTTAGGTTTCATGAAAATGTAAGACTTCTGTCCATCTGTGGACACTGTCAAGAGTGAAAAGGCAATCCACAGGATGAGAGAAAACATCTGCAAATCACACACCTGATAAGACCTCCATACACAAAATACATAATGAACTCCTAAAACTCAGTAACAAAAAACAAGCCAATTAAAAAATGGGCAAAGGGTGACGGGCATTGAGGAGGGCACCTGTTGGGATGAGCACTGGGTGTTGTATGGAAACCAATTTGACGATAAATTATATTTAATAAGAAAAAATGGGCCAAGACTTTGAAAAGACATTCCTCCAAAGATCTGCAAAAGACCAAGAAACATATAAAAAGATGATGAATCACGAATCATTAGGGAATTCAATACAAGCCACAAGGAGCTGCCACTTCGCATGTGCTAGGATGGCTGTTCTCAAAACCCGGGAGAGAACAAGTGGTGCCAAAGAGGTGGAGAAACTGGAATATCTGTGCATCACTGATGGGAATGTATCATGGTGCAGCCACTGTGGACGACGGCAGGACTGCTCCTCAAAACAGTAGACACAGAACTAGCATGTGACCCAGCAATTGTACTCCTAGGTATGTGAGCCACCAGAAGTGCAAAAAAAGGGCCTCAGACAGTTAGGTGCTAATATTCAGAGAAACATTATCCAGAATAGCCAAAAGGCAGAAACAACCCAAGCATCGATCAACAGATGAATGGATAAACAAATGTGGTACATAATACAACAGAATAGGATTCGGCCAGAAAAAGAAAGTTCTGATCCATCTACCCCCCAAACCAAGAGCACACTGTATACACTGTATGTTCACCAACTTGACAATAGATTATATTAAAAAAATAAATAAATAAAACATTATGCTAAGTGAAATAAGCCAGAATACACTGGCTAACTGAAATAAACTAGAAATGACTCCAGTTCTATGAGGTATTTGCAATAGTGAAATCCGTAAAGACAGAAAGTAGAATAGTGGTTACCAGGGCTAAAGGGGGGTGGGGGGGCGGAGGATGGAGAGTTATTGTTTAATGGGTATAAAGATTCAGTTTGAGATGATGATGAAAACGTTTTGGAGACACAGATAGCAGTGATGGTTGCAAATAATGCGGATACACGTAATGCCACTGAAATGTACATTTAAAATGGCTAAAATGGTAATAAAAGTTTATCTAGAAAAACTAACATACAGAATGGTCTAAACATTCCTGAAAATGAAGTGTTCTGCCAGATATTAAAACATATCATAGTCCCATAGTAAAAAAAATGATTTGGTGCTGGCATAGGAGTGTATAGAGTTCAAGGGCACAGAAGGATATGTAGGATACCCATGAATTTAATATATAATAAAAATTGGCACTTGAAAAGAGTTGGAGAGAAAACAACTTATTCAACGAATGTTGCTACTTTGCCACCAGGTAGGGGTGGGTGGAGTAGAGAGGAGCCCTACATCACACCATATACCACAGTGGATTTCAGATGCACCAATGATCTAAATGCAGAGAAAGTGATCAGAATGCATGGTTAATAGATTTCAGCGAGGGGAAGGCCTAAAGCTTTTATGAAGAAGACAAAATACACACAGCCATTAGAGAAGAGATCAATATATCCAACTACTTGTTAATATAAAACGTCTTCATATATAAAAGACCCCTGATAGGAGAATAGTTATATCAACTCTGGCACATCTTAAAGTCACCATTAAAAGGATGGGATATAGTCATCTAATTACAATCACAATCCATGAAGTGGAAAAGTGCAAGTTTCAGAAAAAACAGCATGATGCCATTTTTATTTAAGAATAAAGAAAAAAAAACCACCAAAGTATGTATAACTACACCTAAAAGGATGCTTATGTACAGAAATAGATGAAAAAATACCCTAAAATATTAAGTGATTAACTCAAGTAACAGACTAGAGAAAGAGAATGAGAACTAATCTTTTACTCTAAATACTTCTGTAATGTTTGACATTTTATAAACTTATATTTGTATACTACTTATATATTACAATTATAAGACGTAAGGTGCCTGGGTGGCTCAGTTGGTGGAGTGTCCGACTCTTGATTTCAGCTCATGCCATGATCCCAGGGTCGTGGGTTCGAGCCCCCTGTCAGGCTCAGCACTGAGTACAGAGCCTGCTTAAGATTCTTGCTCTTTCTTGGGGCGCCTGGGTGGCTCAGTTGGTTAAGCATCTGACTTCATCTCAGGTCACGATCTCATGGCTTGTGAGTTCGAGCCCCACGTCGGGCTCTGTGCTGACAGCTCAGAGCCTGGAACCTGCTTCAGATTTTGTCTCTGTCTCTCTGCCCCTCTCCCGCTCTCACACTGTCTCTCTCTCAAATATAAATAAACGCTAAAAAAATTTACATACAAAAAAGATTCTCGTCTCTCTCTCTCCCTCCCTCTCTCCCCTACTCATGAGCTCTCTCTCTCTCTCTGAAATAAAAATAAAAATTTTTTAAAAAAAAATTATGAAAAACAATCTACATCTAAGAGTATAAAAATCTTAAAAGAACTGACTAGTAAAATTAAAGCAAAGAAAAAAACCCAGGAAAAAATTGTTCACTTCATATTAACAGGGCTTTCATTTACAATCGAGAAAAATATTGTAGAAACCTAGTAGAAAAATGAGCAAAGGAAATGCAAATTAATGTAGGACATCATTTAATGCATCGCCTTATAAAGCTCTTAACAATGTAAGTAGGATAAAGAGTGCTGGACCTGGATGATCTGAATCTGGATGGCTTGAACCCGGAGTCGTAGTCATAAGAGGAGGCTTGGATTCTGAAAAAATTAATGTTTCAATTCACCAAATTTATTAATACAAAACTACGGATTTAATTTTGATTTTGACTTTAAAAGGATTATGTAAAAAAGAGTATGTAAAAAAATACATACTTCTTGAACTTTGTAATTCTACTTCTGGGAATTTAAACTAAGTATCCATTTGCACAAGTCCATCAGAATGTATGCATAATAACCATGTTTGCTGGAGCTCTGTGTTTTAAAATGGAAATCCCAGAAGTTAACTGGCAATAAATCACAAAAATAATGTGTTCAGAGGTAGCAACTCTGAACCCTGGAAGATATTTCCTTCCAACCCTAGCAAAATAATCTTTTCGGCTCTTAAGCAGAGTAGATCATTAGCAGAACATGCAAGATTCAGCGAATAAAGACTATTCCCGCCTTTCGGTGGCTATGAAATTTAGTTTCTATCGCTAAATAAAAATGCCAGTAAAGAGAAAAAGAATGAGTGTACAAGGTGAGGAGGGTTGGTGGAGGTGGGGGATGGAAATACAGGCCTTTAATTCTAGAGATAGCAGAAATTTCCCAGTTTAAACTGAGCTACAAAATAATTATGTGTCGGGGCGCCTGGGTGGCGCAGTCGGTTAAGCGTCCGACTTCAGCCAGGTCACGATCTCGCGGTCCGTGAGTTCGAGCCCCGCGTCGGGCTCTGGGCTGATGGCTCAGAGCCTGGAGCCTGTTTCCGATTCTGTGTCTCCCTCTCTCTCTGCCCCTCCCCCGTTCATGCTCTGTCTCTCTCTGTCCCAAAAATAAATAAACGTTGAAAAAAAAAAAATTTTTTTTAAAATAATTATGTGTATATATATATATATATAATTTATATATATATTACTTATATATATTACTTATATATATGTATTATTTATATATACACACATATATACACACACATATATGTATATATATTATTTATATATATTATATATATGTATATATATTATATATATTATATATATTATTTATATATATTATATATATTATTTATATATATAATATATATATGCAATATATATATATATTATACATACACACACACACACACACACACACACACGTATGTAAACAAAAAGAAACAAAACCCTAAGCTAAACTGGTTACAGTCCAGCAACTGAAACATTGTTCTGGACCAGGAAGATACCCTAAAGGAGCCAACAGATCACTTCTGAAAGGAGTAAAACATCAAAGTCAAAAGCACAGAATATGTACATGTTAAAAAACAGACGCCAAGGGCCTTCCTTTTCACTAATATTAATTTGAGTGATGTCATATAAGCTGCCTTTAGGAGCTTCCCATGTGCCAGGCACTGTGCTGTTTTAAATGAATCCCATTAAGGGGCGCCTGGGTGGCTCGGTGGGTTGAGCATCGGACTTTGGCTCAGGTCATGATCTCACGGTTCATGAGTTCGAGCCCCGCAACTGGGCTCTGTGCTGACAGCTCAGAGCCTGGAGCCTGCTTTCGATTCTGTGTCCCCCCCCCCTCTCTGCCCCTCTCCCCAACCCTCTCTTTCTCTCTCTCTCAAAAATAAACATTAAAAAAAAAGTAAATGAATTCCATTAAACATTTACCATCACTCATTGAGGAAGGCATTAAATCATTTTGCAGGGGCGCCTGGGTGTCTCAGTTGGTCAAGTGTCTGACTTGATTTAGGCTCAGGTCATGATCTCACGGTGGTGAGATCGAGCCCCAAATTGGGCTCTGTGCTGACAGAGTAAAGCCCGCTTAGGACTCTCTCTCTCCCTCCCCTTCTCTCTGTCCCTTCCTTGATCGAGCGCTAGTGCTCTATCTCTCTCTCTCAAAAAAAAAAAAAAAATCATTTTACAAATACGTAAATACATTTAAAGTTTGCATAACTTGCCCAAGTTTACGTACCTGTTTATATCTGCATACTATGGCAAATAATTTTAGAATCGCTAACAACTTAAAATGGCTATCGATACGTTCTTCCTCCTTTCATTACTAAACGTGATAAATGTGTGTAAAACATTAGAGATTTAGAAGGTTTTGAAAAATATAAGCAGGAAGGTACTAAACCTGAGACACTCGGAATTGGAGGTTTTGTACTGGGAGGAGTTGACGCTGGAAAACAAAATAATGTAGATGCATCAAATCTTGGGGTTATTGCTGGCATTTGCACCAGGAATTTAAAAGACTTTTGGAAAATATAAGCAGAAAGTTAACTAAATCTGAATGATGCAAAATCAGAGGACTAGCACTGAGAGGAATCAGTACTGACAAAAAAATACATAAATAAATAATGTAGACTGGATTAGTATACCCCTCCCCCCGAATTACTGCTTTCTTTTCATTTAAGTGAATTATACCTTTCATTTTTTTTAAAATTTAAATTCAAGTTAGTTAACATACAGTGAGTGTAGTCTTGGCTTCAAGAGTAGAACCCAGTGATTCACCTCTTACACAGGACACTCAGTGCTCGTCCCAAAGCATGCCCTCCTTAATGCCGGTCATCCATTCACCCCATCTCCCACCCACCTCCCCTTCATTTTTACACACAAAAAAGCCGTACAAGAGAAACTTATATACCTGTGTGACATATGTAACATTCAAAGACCCTAGGAAAACGGATAAGATCACAGCAGCAGAATGCTTCCGTGAATTCTGTAATACATCTGTCATGGAACTGAATATAAGGCAGAGTCCAGTACTAAAATTGGGACCGTGCGCCTATTTTTGGCGTCATTGTTATTTAACGTCAAAGAAACAAAATTACAAAAAAAGAGAGAGAGAGGAGGAAACAGATACCCATTGTACCTTTGTAACACATTGGGGCTGCAGGCTCCCAAGTACCGTTACTGCCACAGACTGCTATGTTGGTTCCATTATAGTAATAACCCTCTGAGCACGTAAACACAACTGTTGCTTTGTAGGAATATTTTCCTCCAAATCCTGACGTCAGCCTTCCATTGGCGGGTTCAGGATGTGGACATCTGACCACTGAAAAGCAGAGAAACTCCAGAATCAATGGAAAGCTGTTTCAACAAAGGACCAAAAAAAAAAAAAAAAAAAGAAAAGAAAAATAGTGCACAGTAGTCATTTCCAGCAGGAAGAAACATATAATTAATGAAAAGCAAGGTGTTAATTAAAATAAAAAAAAATACCCAAGAAATCTTTATGTGTATGTACACTTTAATTCCAGGAAAAAGGATTTAGAGAAATCTGTAACTTTTTTCCACCTAGAAAGACTGTCATTAGAGTTTATTGACTTTCCTGCTTTTTTTCCATTACTGACAGGTTTTGAGAAAGGTCTGACCACCACATACAAATCCAGGGCAAGTTCAAGAGCAACTTTTGATCCTCATTAGCTCCGGGGATTTTAATTTATTATTATTATTATTATTATTATTATTATTATTATTTTAGAGAGAAAGAGAGCATCAGCAGAAGAGAAAGGAAGAGAATCTTAAGCAGGTTGAGTGCTGAGCAACTTGGGGCTCAATCCCACAATCCTGGGAACATGACCTGAGCTGAAATCAAGCGTCAGATGCTTGACCCAATGAGCCACCCAGGTGCGCCAGCTGTAGGTATTTTTTTTTTTTTTTAAAGGTCATGCTGACACTGGCTGCAGTACCCTGCTTTTCTAGAAAGGTAGGAAAGACTTTTCTGAGAAGGTAATACTCGAGTTCAGATTTAAAAGTTGAAAAGCAAGTAGCCATGCCAAGATATGCAAAAAGAAAGTGCTCAGGTAGCAACAACATACACAAATGGGATGTTCAAGAAACAGAAAGGCCAGTGGAGTTAGGGCAGTGTTTTCCAAACATCTTGGCCTGCAAGCCAGAGATCGAAAGGCACATTTTACATCGTAAACCAGTATATAAGCACACAGGCCTGAAATACAGGTCAGCCTCATACCAGCGTGCTCTCCTGTTTCCCATTCTACTCCACCTCTTGGGAAGTAAACTACTGCTCATGACCTGATAGATTCATTTCAGAATCTATTAATTAATCTTTTCGCCGTTGTGTGAAACTGTTAACTGCACTAATGATTTTCTTTATGTTATGTTGGCTAGATATAATTTACGTACAGCAAAGCTAGTCCTCTTAAGCGGACAGCTGTATGAGGTTTGACAGAGGCAAATAATCATGTAATTACCACAATAAAGACACAGAAAAGCTCCATTGCCCCCCAACATTTCCTCATGCCGCTTTGTAATCAACCCTTCCCACCCCCACAACCACCTTCGCCAACCAGCCAAACACTGATTTGTTGTCTATTCCTATGGGGTTGTTTTTCCAGAATGTCATAATGAGCTTAATTTCTTCTTTTTTAGTTTCTTATGGTGGAAGCTTAGATCATGGGTTTGAGACTTTTTTCTAATATAAGTATTTCAGGCTATAAATATCCTTCTAAGTAATGCTTTTGCTGTATCCCACAAATAGTGAGATTTTGATATGTTGTCTTTTCATTTTTATTCAAGTCAAAACATTTTGCAATTTTCCTTGTGACGTCTCCTTTGACTCATGGGTTGGTTAGAAGTGTCTTGCATCGTTTTCAAATATTTGGGACTTTTATAGATACCTTTGATTTCTACATTCATTCCATTGTGATCTGATATTACACTCTGAATCATTTCAATTAAAAAAAATTTTTAACTATCATATTGCATAGAATATGGTATTAGAAAATGTTCCATGTGTACCTGAACAGAGTAAATATTTTACTGGTCTTCAGTGGTCCCTTTCTTCTAACAATCAAATCCCCTCCTGTGTCTCCCCGCATTACGTCACTCTCTAGACCCTTATACATTAATTTTTAAATATGTTTTGTCTAGGGTTTGTTATTCTTGTTTGTGAGATGGGTAGTCTTTCACAATTTATTCTACCATTTCCTATAGCCCAAACTCTCAAACATCTTGTAACAGAAAATTGTTATTTTTAAGCCAGTGTGTGCTGTGTTTTTTTGATGTTTCTCCAAAAAAAAAAAAAATCCTAACTCATGCATACACAGAGGAGTTCACAATAAATACATAAGAATGCTAAGAATGTGTAGGGTAAGGGCTGGGGAACTCTATAAATAGAACTATTTTTGAGTCAATTTTACCTGTATTAAATTGAATTAGAAACCAATTTAACAGGAGGAACGAGCACATGGGCTGTTTTGTTTACTTGTAGGTAGGTATCTACCAAGTGTTTCCAAAATATTTACAAATGAAGAAGGAAGAAAATGGAAGTATTACCTTTACACTGCGGAGGGTTACCACTCCATTCACCATTTCCGGTACAAACAAGTCTGCTCTCTCCAATAAGTGAATATGCATCTGGTCCACTTGATTGATCACAACTGTAAGTTACCACTTCATTATATTCATATTCTTCCTTGCCACTATTGGTATATTTCCCATTTGTTATTTTTGGGGGTGGTAGACACAATATCCCTTAAAAAATGAAAAAAAAAAAAAAGGACATGAAAGGCAAAAGGAAAGGAAAAGATGAAGGTAACATTAGTGAAGTCCTATGAACTGCCTTCAATAAATTCATTAACACATGATTTCTACCAGCTGGCTATAAATCCAATATCCATTTACAAGAAAGTTTCTGTGAGAAAATGTATTCTTCCAAATTCAAACCATTAATATAGACATGAACTTTTAGCATAAAACTCATTTTCTTAAATACTTACAAAAGATACCTATATGAAATACCTATGTTTATCTGCAAGACCATTCTAAGTTCTCATCATAAGAGATGCTGATGCTTTAATGAGCAAATATGCTTGTGATTAAAAATAAAACTCAGTGCTAGTTGAGAAATGCTTTATAATTTATAAATACTCTTGACACTTGAACAACATCGGGGTAAGAACTGATCCCCTGCAGTTAAAACTCCTCATATCTTTTGATTCCCCCCAAACTTAACTACTAATAGGCTACTACTGACCAGAGCCTTACCAAGAACATAAAAAGCTGATTAACACATATTTTTGGTATATGTAGTATATGCTGTATTCTTACAATTAAACAAGCTAGATAGAAGAAAATGTTACTAAGAAAACCACGAGGAAGAAGAAACACATTTACCATACTGTAGTGTTAAAAAACCACAAGTGGACCCACAACAGTTAAAACCTGTGCTTTTCAAGAGTCAATTGTATAACCATTCACTAAATTGATAGTTCCCAGTATCAAAATATTATTATCTGTTTTCACTTTTATCCATATGAGTCTACGGTGAAATCATCCAGATACTATAAATTGTGTGATAACACCACCGACTGAATCCAGACATCTTCCTTTAAGCCAGATTTTGAAGAGATTTGCAAAAATGTAAAACAATACCCTATTCTATTCCTTGTGGAAAATTCTGCTTTTTTAAAATTTATTTATTTTTTGATGTTTGTTTATTTTTGACAGAAAGATGGAGTGCAAGTGGGGGAGGGGTAGAGAGAGAGGGAGACACAGAATCCGAAGCAGGCTCCAGGCTCTGAGCTGTCAGCACAGAGCCCAATGCAGGGCTCCGTCGAACTCACGAGCCATAAGATAGGACCTGAGCCGATGTTGGACGCTTAACGTACTAAGCCACTCAGGCACCCCGAAAATTCTGCTTTTTTAAAAAATTTGTTGGGGCGGCCTGGGTGGCTCAGTCAGTTAAGTGTCTGACTTCAGCTCAGGTCATGATCTCACTGTTCGTGGGTTCGAACCCCACATCGGGCTCTGTGTGACAGCTCAGAGCCTGGAGCCTGCTTCAGATTCTGTGTCTCCTCTCTCTGCCCTTCCCTGCTCACACTCTTTCTGTCTCCCACAAATAAACATTTAAAAAAATTGTTGCATAGGTTAACATGCATTGAGCTTACAGTTCTTAAAAGTGAATTAATAAATAATTATGAATATCAATAGACATAACCTGCATAGGAAAAGCTCTTTGTGGTTTTTATTAATTTAAAAGCATAAAGGGATCCCAACAGCAAAATTTTATTTTATTTTTGTTGTTGTTGCTATAAGACTTTATTTTTTTAATATGAAATTTATTTTCAAATTGGTTTCCATACAACACCCAGTGCTCATCCAAACAGGTGCCTTCCTCAATACCCATCACCTCCCCTCCCCTCCCTCCCACCCCCCATCAACCCTTAGTTTATTCTCAGTTTTTTAAGAGTCTCTTATGGTTTGCCTCCTTCCCTCTTTATAACTTTTTTTTTCCCCTTCCCCTCCCCCATGGCCTTCTGTTAAGTCTCAGGATCCACAAAAGAGTGAAAACATATGGTATCTGTCTTTCTCTGTATGACTTATTTCACTTAGCATAACACTCTCCACGTTGCTACAAAAGGCCATATTTCATTCTTTCTCATTGCCAAGTAGTATTCCATTGTGTATATAAACCACAATTTCTTTATCCATTCATCAGTTGATGGACATTTAGGCTCTTTCCATCATTTGGCTACTGTTGAAAGTGCTGCTATTTTAAAGACTAACCCTCTAAATTCAAAAGAAAGCATATACTTACTACTACATAGAGGGGGATTATCACTCCAAGTCATTGTATTATCGTCGATACTAGAAAGTTCACAATAAATAACTTTTGACCCAAATAATCGATAACTAGAAAAGAAAAAAAGTTACTGGATTCTTCAGCAGTTAACAAGATGTGTAGAGCAATGAAAAAACATTTCACATGGTTGTTTTTCTCTACTACAGTAGTTTGAGGAAGAAGTTCCTTAAGGGACATATAATGAGAATGGTAACCATAGCTGCAGCTTAACCAAATAAAGAATTTCTGCACTGAAATATACACTGGCCTAGAGCAAAGATTTCTAAATAAATCTGTCACATCTGTCAGTCTGGCCTCTCTGCTATCTCCAGCAATCACATTACTCATTCACTTCTATGCTCTGGCCATTCTTCTCAGTCAGAACAACCAAGCAGAGAGATTAGGCCCTAGGGCTTGCCTGGATGGAGCTGAGTCCCAGCTCCATGACTCGCTTTCTATCTGACCTCAGGCAAGTCCCTTAATGTTTCTCTTGCTCAGCTTCCTCATCCCGCCAAAGAGGATAACAGCATATACATCATGGAGCTCTTTTTTTAACATGTATTTATTTTTGAGACAGAGAGAGAGAGAGCATGAACAGGGGAGGGTCAGAGAAAGAGGGAGACGCAGGATCTGAAACAGGCTCCAGGCTCTGAGCTGTCAGCACAGAGCCCCTTGCGGGGCTTGAACCCACAGACCGCAAGATCATGACCTGAGCCGAAGTCGGACGCTTAACCGACTGAGCCACCCAGGCACCCTCATCATGGAGCTCTTTTGAGGATTAGATGAGTTGCCATCTGGCACATAGCAAGTGTTAGGTGAGTTTTAGTTCTTATTCATGTTTACATCACAGTATCTGTTTTTATAAATGCTTATTTATTTGGGGGGGGGGACCGAAAGAGAGGGAGAGAGAAGCTGACAGTGCAGAGCCTGATGTAGGGCTATGTCCCACGAACCGTGGGATCATGACGTGAGCCGAAACCAAGAGCTGGCTCCTCAACTGACTGAGCCACCGAGGTGTCCCCATAGTATCTTTCTAACAAGGAGTAGCTCAGGGATATGCCTACTCATTATCTTCTCTGATGATTTAAATTCACAGTTCTCTCTTCTCCTGAACTCTCATTGTAATGATCATGAATCATTATATTTATTTGGGACTATTCATTTGCTTCTTTGTTTTGACATCTTTTTGTATGTATTTTGTTTCTCAATAAGGCTACAACTTCTCTGAGAAGAGAATAGGTCTTAAATTTTTACTGTTCCTTAAAGTACCTAACAAGCTATCTCTAAATAACTATAGGCATACCTCGTTTTATTGCGTTTTTTTTTTTTCTGTGCACTTGGCAGATACTGTATTTTTTTTAACAAATTGAAGGTCTGTGGCAATACTACAACATGCAAGTTAATCAGTGCATTTTTCAAACAGCATTGGCTCACTTCGCGTCTCTGTATAAACTTATCTTTAAATTAAGGTATGTACATTTTTTTTTTAAATATATAATGCTATTGCACATTTACTAGACTCCATTATGGTATAAACCTAACTTTTATATGCACTAGAAAACCCAATAATTAATTTCACTCACTTTTTTGAAATACTTGCTTTATTGAGGGGTTATGGAACCAAACCCTCCACCTCTGAGGTATGCCTATGGTGACAGCATGCTCCAATATTTTTACTGGACCAAGTTAAAAAACAGACAGTGAAACTGCCTGCAAATACTTCTACCTGAATTTTCCCCCAGAATCAGTCAATCACTGATTCTCTATTAAAATGTATTAGGAGATTATTCTGGAACAATGGCAAGGTGGTAAGCACCAGGAATCTGTCTCTCGATCTAGAAGACAACTGCACTCTTAGGATCTATGTGATGTAAATATTTTAGAACTAGGGAGTCTGCTGATGGTTTACAACTTCCCAGGAAAGACTTGGACAGGTAAACTGCATTGATTTCAGTCAATTTCATCTCAGCAGAGTGTCAGGTACCCATCCTCCACCCCCCAGCAGGCAGCTGTGCATGCGTTCTTGGAGCAGCTTAGAAGCAGTTGGGAGATCCAGGGTGGGCAAAAAAAGACTCTGTCCTCCAAATAGCGGGGATCTGTGCTCTTATCACTGAACTCTGCTTCTGATCACAGAGAAGCAGTGAGGCAGGCAGTTACTGTTGTCACACCTGCCCCTAACTCTTGTAAGCCCCCTTCTACCAGCCTGAAGTGACTTCTAGGGGACTAAACATCCAGTACCCTCTGCTCCTCATTTCATGTTTCATTTTTCTCCTCTCAGGAGCCAGACGTTAAAGACTAGAACACTGAAAGACAATTGCATGTGTGGGAAAAAGTAAAAGTGAATGTGCATGCCCAGAGAAACGCTAGAAAAAACTGAAAAGACCTTCAGTTTACATGTCAGGCTGATCCTTCGCATGGAGACAGCCTACAAGAATAACATAAAATGGCAAACCCTAGGGAAAGAGGAGAATCTGATTTCCAGAGTTAGCACATTAGTAGATTCAAATGTACAGTTCAACAAAAGTTACAAGGTATGCAAAGAAAGAGGAAAGTCTGGTCCATTCAAAGGAAAATATACATTAACAGAAATTAACAGAACTAGACAAAGACTTTAAAATAAAAGTCTTAAAGATGCTCAAAGAATTAAAGGAAGAAATGTAGAAAGTCAAGAAAACAATGTGTGAAGAAAATGGAAGCATCTACTGGAGACAGAAAACCTACAACAAAACCAAAATGAAATTCTGGAGCTGAAAAGCATAATAACTACAATGAAAAATTCACTAGGGAATTGAATACAGATTTGAACATGCAGAAGAAAGAATTGGTGAAGAGAGGGCAATAGAAATTACGGAGTCTGAGGAGCAGAAAGAGAAAAGATTGAAGAAAAGTAGACAACCACAGGTACTTAGGTGACACCAATATGCTAGCCAACATACATGCTGTAAGACAATCAGAAGAAGATAGAAAGGGCACAGAGAATATCTGAAGAAATAATGGTTGGAAACTTCCCAATTTTGATGAAAGTTGTGAATATAAACATCTAAAATGCTCAACAAACTCCAAGTAAGAAGAATGCATAGAGACCCACACTAGAAAGCATAAGAAACTTTCAAAAGACAAAGACAAAGACAGAGAATCTTGAAAGCTGGGAGAAAGAAGTGAATCATAGCCTAGGAGGGATCCTAAATAAGATTATCAACAGATTTCACATCAGGACTTAGAGGTCAGAAGATAGTGGATGGACTGAAAGCTCAAAGGGCTAAAAGAAAAAGAACTGGCAATCAAAATTCCTCTATCCAGTAAAACTGTCCTTCAAAAGTGAGGGAGAAATCAAGACTTCCCCAGAAAAAAAAAATCTGAGGGAGTTTGTGACCAATGGTTTGTGACTACAATTTCGCTTGTAGGAAATGTCCAAGGGAGTCTACGAGGTGAAATGAATGGACACTAAAAAGTAACTTGAAGCTGTATGGATAAAGATCTCAATAAAGTAAATACCTGGGCAACATTAAAAGCTAGTATTATTGTAACAATGGTTTGTAAGTAAAATTTTTGTTTTCTATATGATTTAAGACACCAATCTTTTAGAAGAAAATAAGTTATTAGTGCAGAAGCTAGTATTACAATTATTAGTGTAGAGATCAGTGCGGCATCAGCAACCAAAAGGGTGGGGATGAAGCTGTAAATGAGCAGTTTTTGTAATTTATTGAAGCTAACCTGGTGTAAATTCAAACTGGAGTGCTAAGAGTGTAGGATGTTAACTGTAGTCCCCATGGTAACTATAAACAAAATAGCTGTAGAATATACACAAAAGGAAATGAGAGAGGAATTTAAACATTTCACTGTAAAAATAAACTAAACAAAAAATTAAACAGTAATACAGGAAATGAGGGACATAAAAAGGTATAAGGCATATAGAAAAAAATAGCACAATTTCAGAAGTGCCTCTTGCCAGTAATTACTTTAAATGTAAATGGATTAAATTCTCCAATCAAAAGACAGCGATCAGCAGAATGGATGAAAACACATGCATGATCCAGGGGGACCTGGGTGGCTCAGTCAGTTGAGCATCTGACTCTTGATTTTGTGTCAGGTCATGATCTCACAGTTTATAGGGTCAAACTGTGTTGGGCTGTGTGCTGACAACACATAGCCTGCTTAGGATTCTCTCTCCTTCTCTGACCCTCCCCAACTCAATTCTTTCTTTCTGTCAAAATAAACTAAACCCAAACCTAGCAGAAGGGAGTATTAAAGATTAGAGAGGAGATAAATAAAATAGAGGAGAAAAACCAAAAGTTGGTTCTTTGTAAAGATCAACTGAATTCACAAACCTTAGTTAGATGGACTAAGAGAGAGAGAAGACTCAATTTATTGAAATCAGAAATGCAAGTGGGAACATTACTATCAATTCTACAGAAATATAAAATATAATAAAAGAGTTCTATTAACAGTTTTGCACCAACAAGTTGGATAACCTAGATAAAATGGACAAATTCCTAGAAACACAAAGGCTACCAAAACTAAACCATGAAGAAACAGAAATTACAACTACTTACTCACCTATAACTAGTAAGGAGATTGAATCAGTAATCGAAATTCTCTCAATAAAGAAAAACCCCAGACCTGATGGTTTCATGGGTGAATTCCACTAAACATTTAAAGAACTAATACTTATCCTTCTCAAACTTTTCCAAAAAATTTAAGAGGAGGGAAATCTTCCTAATTCATTCAATGAAACCAGCATCAACATGATACCAAAAGACACTACAAGCAAATAAAGCTACAGACCAATACTTCTTATGAACCATGATGCAAAAAATCATCAAAAAATACTAACCAACAAAATTCAGTAGCATATTACATACCATGAACAAGCAAAATTTATTCCTGGGATGCAAGGATGGTTCAACATATGAAAAATGACCAATGTCATATGCCACATCAGCAGAATGGACAAAAACCACACAGTTATCTCAATTGATGCAGAAAAAGCATTTGACAAAATTCAACACTCTTTCATGGTAAATATATTCAATGAACTAGGAAGACAAGAAAACTATCTTAAGATAATAAAGGCCATTCATGAAAAACCCACAGCAAATATTATACTCAATGGTGAAAAGCTGAAAGCTGTTCCTCTAAGATCAAGAACAAGTCAAGGATGCCTGTTTTTACCATTTCTATTCAACATAGTACTGGAAGTTCTAGCCATAGCAATTAGGCAAGAAAAAGAAATAAAAGACATCCAAACTGGAAACGAAGAAGTAAAATTATCAGTTTGTAGACAATGTGATCTTATCTATAGAAAATCATAAAGATTCCACCAGAACAAAACAAGTGTTAGTAGCACTAATAAATGAATTCAGCAAAGTAGCAGGATAAAAGACAATATAAAAAAAAAAAATCAGATGCATTTTCATATTGTATTCTGTTTACCTTCTAAATGAACATTTTTCATAAATGTCCAGTATCCCCAATATAGACTACTGAAAGAACCCTATAGAACAAAGGCTGTTAATCTTTTTAAAAAAATTTTTTTATGTTTATTTTTGAAAAAGAGAGAGAAAGACACAGTGTGAGTGAGGGAGGGGCCGATAGAGAGGGAGACACAGAATCCAAAGCTGGCTCCAGGCCCTGAGCTGTAGTCACAGAGTCCGATGTGGGGCTTGAACTCATGAGCCTTGAGATCATGACCTGAGCTGAAGTCAGATGCTTAACCAACCACGCCACTCAGATGCCTCAAAGGCTGTTATTCTTAAGTGCTCAATACCTCTTTT
Organism: Lynx canadensis; assembly: GCF_007474595.2. Lineage (NCBI taxonomy): Eukaryota > Metazoa > Chordata > Mammalia > Carnivora > Felidae > Lynx > Lynx canadensis. Next base: position 34,886,302 of record NC_044319.2, read on the forward strand.
TGAGATACTTAACCTTCGTAACAATCACAAAATTCTAACTAACAGATCTTGATCAACATAACGGTTCAGGTTAACCAGGTGAATTTTGGTCTGCTCTCAATATAAGAATATCTTCAGTTGGCAATTTGGTCTTTCATTTCTATAAGCCCAACTTCAACTGAGAGTTGGCCATTTTAAATAGGGTGCACTTTATTGTAAAAAATGAAGTCACCATTGTTAATGCTCACAATAGATTTATAGCAGATATGGTAAATATTATAGAATTTTGTTTTTCTTCATTTAAATTTCTTTCTACTAATTACACATCTTTTCAGTTTCCATAAAAAGCCTGAGCCTTGTTAGGCGGTAAGTACAACTTGTCAATAGGAGGAAAGTGCACTCAACTTTATGGGAACGCTTATGAAGAGAAGCAAAACAAAAATGGAATTAGGAATATTTACCTTATTTCCTCTAAGGAACAATTTACTTACCCCTCATTACAAGCATAGTGAACCTGTGATCCAAAGAGAAAACTTCCATTTACGCTGACCATATGGCCATTTACGGGATCTCCTGGATGTTGACATGATTTTTCTAAAAGAAAATTTTCAAATTTGTTGTTTCATGTCAATTTCAAAATACTTGAATTAAAATAAAAATTCTGCATTGCTTATCTGAATTCATGAGAGTATTTTCTATTTTTGACTATTATAAAGCCAAACTTAAGATTCACATTTAACCAGATAACCAATTGCCAAGAAAAAGATTCCTTGGGGATTTTTCGAGGACTGAAAAACTACTATTTAAAACCTACATTCACATGAGAAAACAATCACCGCACTAGTGGAATATGCAATCTCAAATGTGTGAAATCTCTAGAGCAATAAAAAAAAAAATCTGTACACTTACTTGTACAAGCCTCCTGGAGAGGTGTCCATGTGTTATTAGGGTAACAAACAGAAGATACGGGAAGAAGAGGTATAATACGCTTGTATCCTGGGCGACACTGAAATTGTACATTTTCCCCAGGATTATAACTGGATTTAACAACAGTTGGCCTCATAGAGTTGTACTGCGGAGGGTCACAGGCATCTAGGGATAAGAGAATGAGAACATGAAAATGAAGCGTTTTCTCTCTGTCACCAACCAGGGACTGTGGTCTCCCAGCAGGAATGTAATACGTAATAGAAGGAAAAATCCAAGATTTTAAATGATTCTTCCATTCCTTTACCAAAGTTGTGATAGCAGTCGAGGATGTGCCTTGCTCATTTTAAATAAAAATAACATCCTACTAGGTTTGGGGAATAGGATGAGTTTTCTTTCAACAATAAGTTGAAGACACAAAATCACTGGTTTTTGTCTTAACGATATATGTAAAAAAGCATCCTTCCCCATCTTTTTCTAAATTCATTTCAAAACTCGCCTCTCCTCAGGGTGCCTGGGTAGCTCAGTCAGTTACGGGTGCAACTCTTGGTTTCAGCTCAGGTCATGATCTCACGGTTTTGTGAGATCGGGCCCTGAGCCTGCTTGGGAGTCTCTCTCTCCCTCTCTTTCTGCCCCTCCTCAACTCACACTGTCTCTTTCAAAAATGAAATAAAAAAAAAAAAAAACTATGAATAATTGCCCTTCCTCTAAGAAGCCTTCTATAGTATATGTAGCACTCTGCTCTGAATACTCTTCCATAGGCTGAAACAAACTAAAATAACTTGTCACTTCAGGCTTAGTTTCCTCTCAGAAGGCAGATTCCTAGAGGTAAGGGATCATATGTCTTCTTTTTCTATTACTGTACCCAGTGGGTGCTTACGAAATGCTATAGTAACAAGTGATTATTAAATAAGCGTAATGTATTTCATAGATCAAAATAAATATTCACTAAAGTCTTTCAAAATACAAGACTTCATTTCTTGTTTCATGTTAGTGAACTGGGCATTTTATAAGTGAATAAATACCATTTAAATATCAAAATTTACTATTCTGAAATCCTTTTTTTAAGTTTATTTATTTATGTAATCTCTACACTTAATGTGGGGCTCAAACTCATGACCCCAAGATCAAGAGTCGCAGGCTTTTCTGACTGAGCCAGCCAGGCACCACTCAAAATTGACTACTCTCAATAGCATTACATGAAAAATATGTTGCTTTGGGGGACATTATTTTAAGTATGATTTCACCTTCCTCCACTGATCAATGGATCACACATTCTTTCGGAAGCTCCCTGAATGCAGCTGTCTGGGCTGTTTATCCAATATACACCTCCAGGAGTGCTACGATACTGCTATGCTTTTAGAATTTTGAGGGGGTGAAGGGAGGGGTTTTTTTTCCCCTCCCTAGAATAGTGTCATTTCTACTTCAGCAATTTCTCTTCCCTTTCAATTAACCATGAGCTTGAAAACCAAACAGATCTGTCAGAACAATTATGTAAAACAACACGATGGAGACACGTCCAGTAAAGTCCTAAAGGGCTAAAAGAACATGGAGGCCTCTCCTGTAAGGGTGAGGACCTAAGGACAAAGGAGATAGATCTACTTTGATCCCTGAGGAAACTTTTCTTTCTTACTCCCTGGATCTCCGTCTTACTTCAGATTAAGAGACTGGTCAAGAGAACTCTACTCAAGTGAAATATTACTCTCCTTTTACACCATATTCCTAAATTCTAAAATTGTATCTATAAACACCGTCCAACATTTCCTTTACATCATGTCCTCAAATCCACCTACTGGCAATATGTTTTCCACATTACCACTATGCTGACCAAGATATGTGAATGTTCCTCAATCAACTGTCCAAATCAGAACAAAAGCAAAAAGCAAACAAAAAGTCATAGCAATTAAAAGCATTAAAAAGAGGATTAATAAAGAGATGAATTTTATTAATAACATTACATTTACATTAAAATGAATACCCTGAGTCATTTTATAATGGGGGGAAAAAGCTAGAAATGCTAATATAATTCCATTCTAGATACAAATGCACCACGTCATTAGAAATCCTTGGAACCACCAAGAAATAAATCAAGTAACAGCATTCCTCTGATTAAATTATGCAAGTATTCCTTGTTTTATGCATTCAACTTCAGTAACTATATTGAAACCAGATAAGCATTTTAGAATTCCAAATATGACTTTCATATATAGTGACCTGTATGGAAAAAGAAATGTCAATTGGTTTATCCATTCAACTAATTTGAAGTATTTTCTTCCTCCTAACACGTATAATTATAAGACATGCTTTCAAAAACATGCAAAGTTGACAACTTGGTTTGCAAGCTTTATACACTATAATAATTGAGTCCAATATTACACTGTTTTGCAATAGTTTCTTCTCTTGCTGGGAACACTGATGATTTTTTTTTTTTTTTTAACCCTCTGGCTACCCTTTGTTCTCTGCTTGATTGGATAATGTGATATTCCTGATGGCTTGCTCTAGGAATTCGTGTTACTTCATTCTGCAGATCCCTCAGGGTGAATATGTATACTCCCACGACCTTATGATCACTGAGAGGCATTGCCTCCCGCATCCTGGTCCCCATCCTCAATCTCTAGCCAGGGTGCCAAATGTATATATCCAATTGCCCACCCACATGCTCCACTTGGAAATGTCATGCTATCTCCGATAACATTTTGAAGCCAAAGTGTGGTCTCTTGATTCTTTTCATACTTACACATGCCCAGCAAACAAAATAGATGGGTTTTAAAATTTCAATTCCTGTATAATTAACATACAGTGTTATTAGTTTTCAGGTGTACAATACAGTGATTCAACAACTCTATGCATTACACAGTGATCATCACGATAAACATACTCTTTATCCCCTTCACTTATTTCATTCATCTCCCCACCCACCTACCCTCTAATAACCACCAGTTTCTTCTCTATATTTATGAGTCTGTTTTTTAGTTTATCTTTTTTGTTGTTCATTTGTTTGGTTTCTTGAATTCAATATATGAGTGAAATTGTAGAGTATTTGTCTTTCTCTCACTGACTTATTTCACTTAGCATTATACCCTCTTGCTGCAAATAGCAAAATTCCATTCTTTTTCATAACTAAGTAACGGTCCATTGTATACAGCTTCTTTATATCCATTCATCTATCAACTCACCCTTGGGTTGCTTCCCTATCTGGGCTATTGTAAGTTAATGCTGCAATAAACATAGGGATGCATGTCTCTTACCAAATTAGTGTTTTCACATTCTTTGGGTAAATACCTAGTAGTGGAATTATGAATCATACAGTAATTGTATTCTTAATCTTCTATGTCTTCCACAGTGACTGCACCAGTGTGAATTCCTACCAAGAGTGGACGAGGAGGACTTTTTACCCACAACCTTGTATTTTGGATTTTGGCCATTCTGACAAGTGTGAGGTGGGATCTCATTGTGGTATTGTTTTGCTTTCTCTGATGACTGGTGATGTTGAGCACCTTTTCATGTGTCTCTTGGCCATTTGTCTGTCTTCTTATAGAAATGTCTGTTCATGCCTTCTATTTTTCATTAGATTATTTGGGGTTTTTTGTTCTTGAGTTAAATATAGATGGTCTTCAAAACAGAAATTCCTGTTCCTTCTCTTTTATTCTGCCTTTCCTTTGAGTTCAGATCACCATCATTTCTATCTACATTGCTACTAGCATTTATGAATAGGCCTCCTTACCTACCACCCACCTTTCAGCCAGGCAGCCTGGTTCCACTACCAACACTTCTTCCCACCACATTCGTCTGAAACCCTCCCGCGCTTACACCAACAATCTACAACATGGTCCTCAAGAAATGATCTTCTACTGAGTCTAGAGAAATTAAAGTAACTCTGGTTTAGACTTGCCATGTGCCAAGTCAAACAAAAGGGCTCAAGGTGCCCTAAAAGGACAGATGCTAACATCATGTCTGAATTTTAATGATGGTGATTGTTCATTCTTGACTATCCTGTTGCTTTCACAGTGATCTGCTCTGTGATCCAGTCCTCTGCCTTTCTCTTGCCTCTGTGTCCTCCTGCTGCCACACCGGGTAGCTCCACAGTCCATGGATGCCCTAAGCCATGTCACATCACTAAGCCTCTGATCACACTGTTCCCTCTGCTCTGAACACCCTTCCTACCTGCTCACCCGCAAGCCCTGTTCAACTCTTGTCTCCTTACACTGAATCCACTCAACTGTTCCTCCAGCAAGCATTTTCCACTTCCCCGGGGAGGCAGGGCCCCTTCCCCTTCCCTTGCACCGTCCTTTGCATGGACCTCTCAAGTCACTATCACATGTTTTTGTGTTTAACAGTTCCCATGGCTGGCTCCATTCATCCATGCAGCCACAACACCAAGCACAGCATGTCTCTCAGAGTAGCGAGGCAAAACAACATGGCACTCAAAGGACCACTGGTGTCAAACAGAACACCATGGGGAAGAATACGCTGTCAGGCATCTGACATTGAAACATTGAAACTAACCATCTTTAAGCTTGAAGCACTGGAGAAAGATCTGGCCATGTCATTTCTTCTGTTGCCTATCTCCTAGTATTCTGTAACCTAGCAACTGACCAGAAGGACTGTCCTCTGGGTATTACAATACGTAGAGTAAAGAAACTAAGAAAGTAGCATGTAAGCACTTACAGATCTTGGCTTCTTTAATTAGAGAGAAAGAAAAGACCTAACGATATGACCCACAACAGGAGATAGTGGGTTTTGTACAAAACCAGCAGACCCTTTGGGGAAGAATGAGACTGGTCCCGAAACTGGACAAATGTTCCCTTCTGCCATCTCGTGCAGCTGGCAACTAACTCCCTCTGAGGTGGTGAGCTTCCGGGCACAACACTGCCTACACACCTTCTCCTGAGAGGATGAGAGGCATCAAAACTGAACCGTGTACGCCCTTCCCACTGTTTCCCTGCCCAACATAATGAAGGCTCATTTGTACTTTCCCTAATTTCATACCTGTCCTGATTTTACCTTTAAAAAAAATGTTTTTTTTAATCTTTATTTTTGAGAGACAGAGCGCAAATAGGGGAGGGGCAGAGAGTCAGGGAGACACAGAATCTGAAGCAGGCTCCAGGCTCCGAGCCATCAGCACAGAGCCCGACACAGGACTCAAACTCACGAATCGTAAGATCATGACCTGAGCTAAAGTCGGACACTCAACTGACTGGGCCACCCAGGCACCCCATGATTTTACCTTTGAACCTTACACTTGGCCTTGATTTCCCTTTTCTTCGTTTTTAAGTCTTATTCCCTTCCATGTTGCACTCTGTTCATTTGTCTCTTTCCTCTATTCCAAATGACATTCAGAGTCTCCTTCCACTTTTAGCTATAAGGCTAATCTAACCTTGATCCTTTTTAAAAACTTCTTTTTGTTTTCTTTTTACCACCACTGGCCCCTCTCCACTCCACCCCCCCCCCCACAGAAATGAACTGTTTGATGATCAGTATCAAGCAAGACTATTGTGAGCACTGCAGACTCTACATAAACAGTGGAAGACAGAGCCCCTCTGACAGGCGCCCCTGCCTTAGCTTAGGCACCACGGATAGGCCATCCTAAGCACGATGCTTTAAAGAACCTTCCTCCAGTACTGTAAGCCTCACCTGAATCCTTTATTTCATTTTCTGGTACTTAATGTGTATACAAGAGTATTGATGCTGACGCAAAAAATGGGCATCTGGAACCACAAGTGTGACAAGACAGAGGAGCTTTCTGCATTCTACTGGGGAGAGCAGAAGACACAGTTTTGCAAGGGTGACTCCCGGTCGGGGGATTTGAGGTGGAGTGTGTGGGTCCACCTGAGACGGGGTGGTCAGAGAGGGGCCTTCCGAGGGGGCAACATCTCAGCTGAGTGTGAAGGACAAGAAGGAGCCTTAGGCACAAGGGGCCGGGGGTGGATGCTCCAAGTCTAAGGGAATAGCAAGTGCAGAAGCCCCACAGTGGCAGAGTATGGCCTGTTTAAAGAGAAAACTGTTCCTGCCTCCAGTTAAATGCTGTCAGGGACTCAAGCTCCTTTCCTCCAGAGCACTTCTGCGCTACAACATATTTATTAGTAGTATGCTTGGTATCTGCCACTCCCAATAGATTTTAGCAACTATTTCTTGACGGCCACTGTGTGCATGGCACTGGGGGCCTCACAGTGAGTAATGCAGTCCCTGCTTATATCGATGTGACTGCAACCAGATCAATAGTGAAATCAGGATCATGAAAATGGGGCAGTTTTGTGAGTGCTCACCAGTGTATCCTGAGGACCAGCACAGAACCTGGCACACAGAAGACAAATATTTGGTGAATGAATGCTACTAAGGAAAGAATGCAGCATACATAACGTATACCTAATAGGCTCCTAGAAATAACTTGGGCAGAGAAACACAGGTGCAGATATAGACAGAATGAAATATACTAAAGTGCTGAAAATGGTTGTTGCTTGAATGTTAAGTGTTAAACAACGAGCACTCTTTTTTAACACACGTGCACACACACACACACATATATTACAAGCACTCATTCCTATTCAGTGAAACATTACACAAATTTAACGGATGGGCCTTCAGCTTCTGTTAATGCGTGCAAGAGAAAACCACACTGACATTATTTATCATGTTATTTCTTAGGATACTCATTTATCAGTAAGCTACCAATCTTTTTGATTCATTCAGTGGGCACCTGGATGGTTCAGTCAGTTCAGCCTCCAACTCCTGACTTTGGCTCAGGTCATGATCTCATGGTTGGTGAGTTGGAGCCCTGCATTGGACCCCACACCGCGGGGCGCCTGCTTGGGATTCTCTCTCCCTGCCTCTGCTCCTCTTCTGCTTGAGAGCGCAGGCTCTCTCACTCTCTCTCTCAAAATAAATAAAATTAAATTAAAAAAAAATTCCCTCAAATATGACCCACCCTAATGAAAAGAAGGAAATGGCCAAAAAGCCATTAGGTAATGGAACTGGGTAATGTCTATCGGATGGGAACAGGAAGATGATTCTATGTCCAAAAAAAAAAAAAACAAAACAGCATTCGACCAACACCAATATGATCTTGGACAACAAGGAGACTGTTGTCTTTAGGTACAAAAAGCAAGGTGTGGCCTTCCCAAACTCTAAGCCCCAGGGACCCACAGCATTTTTGCACTCAGAGGCTCTCAGTCAAGCTTCTCTCAAGCTGAGAAGCCCCCGTGTAAACCAAGCAGAGAGCTTCCTTACCCAACACTCGACACCATAGGCCTGGTCACTTCCGTAAAGCACACACCCGGTAACACCCAGCCTGGGGTCCCCTAACCCGGCACAAATTATACCCTCTTCCCAAGGCAGCACCCCTCCAAGAAACACAGGGCAAATATCCCCACAGGCACAGCGCGGATCCTAGCAACAGCTGCACGCACTGAACACGAAGACCAAACCTTCACCCTGAACTCCAGGTCCGCAAGTGCTCAGGCCCCGAAGCACACTCCAAGCTATCTCTGGGGTCAGGGATCCGCCCTGGGAAAACACCCGCCGCACCCATCGCCCGCAAGACTTACTCCAACGCCTCACAAGTCTTCACCTCCGGCACCCCAGAATCCCCAACCGATAGGTGCTCGCACAGCACGTCCAGGGGCACCCCCGGCCCGCGCCTGCTCCCGACCCACCAAAGAAAGCTCCGGGGCCCTGGGTCCGGTCGGCCCGCTCGCAGACCCGCTCCGGCTCGCCACTTGAGCGCACACCCGATCCAGGCTCTTACCGGAGGGCATGGGTAGCAGTAGCCCTGGGGCCACCAAAAGGATTACAAAGCAGGACAGTGAAGAGCGCCTCTCGGGGAGGCCGGGATCTACGTGGAACAGCGCGCAAGACGCCATCATCTTCCGGGAGACCAGCGGGAACCGGGGAGCTCGCCGGGCAAAGACCTTCCCGTGTGCGGGTACCAGACGCAACAATCCCCCTCGTATGCAGGTGTCAGGCTCCCTCCCAGGCGCAGGGGCGTGGCCTGAGGAAGTGAGTGGAAGTGACGGAGTTGGGCGGGAGTGAGAGGACTTCCGGACTGGGCGGGGCTAGCCAGCAGCTGGAAGCGGGACCTGCTTGGCGGCGTGCGGGACTCGGCTGGCTCAGGATGAGAAAGGGATCCGGAAGGGTGGAAAGGAAAGGAGGGCTAGGGAGTCATCTTTGTCCCTTTTCCGGAGCGGAACGCCGCTTTGAGGGAAAAGCGCCTCGCCCTGAAAATACAAACCCAGAGCCCAGGCAGCGGGTCGTCGTGGGGCCAGCACCCCTCGGGGCTCCGGTCGTGTCCTGAGGCACTCGGGACTGTCCGGACCCCTGGGCCCTTGCTTCAAGAGTTGGCAGTGATCGGGCATATTTAGGGACAATACTTGTGATTTCCGGGGCTCAGCACCTGCTCTTGGATCTTCTCAAGGCCTGCTAGATTTCAGAATCTCAAAGGTTTGGCCACTGCACTCCCAACCCCTAAGGAAAGGATGGGAGATGAATTATTAAAGGACACCGGGGCCATTAGCATATCGGGCCTCACCTCTCTGGGGCCCTTGCCCTTGAGCAACTGAATGTTTTATTGAAGAGGAAAAAACATGCACGAAAAAGGTAAGGACAAAGGAGTATTAATTGCCAATCTCCTAGAGATACTTAAAGCCAGTATTAATTGCCAATCTCCTAGAGATACTTAAAGCCGTTATTGTTGGGATGCGAGGAATTGATAAGAGAGAGCTCTTCTGGGGAAACAATCTCTTGGTGGAAAGTCAAGCGGAAAATGAAGAATGAGCCAGATCTATTTGTAGCGTTGTGATTAAACCTGTATGACTAGTAAGAGGAGAAGTAACATGACCTTTATTAAAAGAGCACACAAAAGGAGGTGACGTTTTCTTCCTATTAGCTGGCAAAGAAGGATAAACGTCAACCAGCATGAGTAAATGTATCGGGGGGCCAACACCCTCAAACTTTTGGCTTTCAAGTTGCCATATGTTAAGTTTTCAAATGGACATGACTTTTTTTTTTCTTTTTTTTTTTTCAACGTTTATTTTTGGGACAGAGAGAGACAGAGCATGAACGGGCGAGGGGCAGAGAGAGAGGGAGACACAGAATCTGAAGCAGGCTCCAGGCTCTGAGCCATCAGCCCATAGCCCGACGCGGGGCTCGAACTCATGGACCGCGAGATCGTGACCTGGCTGAAGTCTGACGCTTAACCGACTGCGCCACCCAGGCACCCCTGGACATGACTTTTAAACCACTAGTTGTTCCATTTAGGGTTCATGCCAAAGAAATCGTCAGAGCTGTGACCAAAGATGTATAATTTAGGGGGGGGAAATAAATACTAAGTGTCTAGCAAAAGTAGAAGGCAGTTTTGATAGGTGGCTTTACGGTATGAATGTCTAGGCAGAAGCAGTTAAAAATCCACGCGAGAAACTATGCAATATCTTTGTGAGTTAAAAAAAAAAAACCTCCATAAAGTATTTGACTTTTGGCATTCTCATAGAGGAATTAGTGTAAAATATTCCAGAATTAACTAATGGTGATAGTGATGAGGGAGTATGAGGCAGGCTGAGGGCAAAACACAAACTAGCACCCCCCTCTCCCACAGTGGGACATGTGTGATATTGCTTGGACACTTCCACCTACCCCAAAACCAGAAAGGACAAAAAACCAAATGGTGAAACTGTTGAGAGTCTCCACCAGTTTACCAGAAAAAGTCAGTCCCATCAACAGCCTAAAATTCAGGCTCTCCCTACTGTCTCAATGTTAATGCCTTGCTAGAGGGAAAAACAACCTTAGCTGGGCAATAGCTAGGCCTCCAAAGTCTTTAGCAAACTCCCTCTTGACTTTTTGTCCCCAGGCTCCATAAAATGGTCACCCCCACACTTACAGTGCAGGTCTTCCTGCCCATGAGTCCTGTCCCCGTGCTTTCACAAAATCACCTTTTTGCACCAAAGCCAGCTCCAAGAGTGTTTTCCTGGCCATTGGTGCCAGACCCCACGAACCCCCCATCACCCCAAAACTTCAATAGGATCATGGAGATTTCATTTTCATTGTGGTTTTTAGTTTTCTTTAATGCCCCTGTGCTACACTGGGAATCAAATGAAGAAAAAAATTGTCAAAGTCCAACTTCTACATCCACTGCTATTTCGTTCATAGAATCTCTCAGAGTTAAGTTATAATGTGAATGGTGAGGAAATGTAAGCTTTTTGTATTAACTTCAAATGCATCTTCTGGAATTATAAAATGCTGTATGCATTTAAAGAATTCTAAAGCAGAGATATACTAAAAACTTTGTGGGTTCAACAAACCGTGGAATTTCCTCTTTCTCCCAGAACAAAACAATGTCTAGATTCTTGGCACTGCGTATAAAACGTTATGTAAAGTGATACATAAAACAAACACCTTAGCATCTTAGATTGTAAAATCCAGACACTCCGTGATGACATTGACTTGAAGGAAGTATAGTTAAGGAGACAGTGAGGGGGAATTATTACTGTTAATTCTTAACAGTTGCAAAAGACTGACAGAACAGAAGTGTCCTATGGACCAATGTTGATACTTAATGCATAAAAACAGAGAATGTATTTATTGTTCTCTGTAACCATCTGTATAAAATGGTATATATCATTGACATCTCAATAGGATGAAAGCATTTTCCCATCTATTTGTGGTCTTAGAAGTAAGTGGGTTTTTTGCTTATGAGTAAATTAAAGGTTCAGAACATGGCTGGGGTTTGGTTTGTTAGTTACAAGTGCTGGATAGATTCAGGAATTGGGGTTGCACGGTTGCACTGGAACTTTCCTTCTGTCAGTAAAGTCTATCCTTGGGGTTCAGCAAACCATTCTTAATATAATTGAGTACTTTCACATTGATTAATTAATTTTCAAATGACCCAATTAAGGCTCCCTTTGAAAGGTTCTGAGCCCCATTCCCTCTTGTTCTGGACAAGCTCCATGAGACAGGGATAGAGTTCTCTTGCTGTAGCTCCAGTGCTGAGACAGTTCTGTGTCTGTAAGGTGTATAATAAAAACCTATATATACTGAATGAAATAAATGGGGGTTGCTGTCTCGTGCATCTAACATGTCTCTGCCAATTCTCCGCCACCATGGATTTACCAAATGCTGGGGAAGCTCTGAGAGATTTTGTTGTCAGAATTTTAAGATACTGGGAGCAAAGTGGGGTTTGCCTCTAAAAGGAATGAGCTACAACTGTGTGCACACAAACCGTTCCTGGATCGGGCACTGCAAGCTGTGTTACGAAGCAGAGCTGCTGTCTGTCCCTTAGCCTTGAGATCGTTTTAGTGACTTGGTTCAAAGGGAGAGTGTCGACAGTGAACTCCTTGAAGCCCTGACGGGAATGGCACTCAAGAGTCCAGGCTTTGAGTGAAGCGGGGGAGTAAACACTCATGGTTTCTGCAGCTCCCCCTGGAGATTCTGTCACACTGCTAAAGTGCAGGAGAGGAGAGCATGGAGAACATGCCTGTGCGTAGACCAGGTTTGGAGCTACGTGCTACATCTCCTTTCAGACTGTGTGAAGGCCAGTGGGGAGGAGGTAGGTGTGTGAAGATGTCTTTAAACACAGGCCAACTTCTGGAAAATAAATCGTAATGTTGGATGATTCCTGGCCTCCTAAATTAGTCTGTTTCCATCGTGCTGATCAGAGGTCGGGTAGCAGCAGGAATGGGCCTGTGAGTGCTCTCAGGAGAGGGTTTCCGCTGCCATGGTGAATTACACACGACGCATTTGTGAAAACCTGAAAGAGGATGGCTAAACAGGATGGTTCAACCATCTTGCTGATGTTGGCCCTGGGGGCTGTGCCACCGCCCTTTGTATCTGGTAAACACCTGCCATTCAGTTGACCTTCTTATTTAGCTCTTACCAGCAAGAGCATTCCTGTGGTAAGCCATTACCTGCCCCGGGATTCTAAAACAATCAAGTGCAGAAAGGAAGGTGTTTCTTAGAAGGAACACATATTCATTTTGTTTCCTCTTGGCTTGTGAAGGTTTAAAATGTAAATATATTACAAACCATAGTCCACAAGTAGATTTAGAAAGGAAAATCTTTTATCCCTTTCTTATAATGATGGAGACAGAACATTTTATTTAAATGTCATAGATTTAAACTAACGTACACCTTACACTTGCATGTACACAAAAGGCAAATGAGAAAAAAGAGAATATTAGCACTAGGAATAACTTTGGAGACCAGCTGGACCAGCCCCTGCTTTTCAGAAGGAAAATGTAAGACCAGAGGTTAACATAATTGTTCAAGAATACAAATAAAGTTTGTATTTAAAAATTTTTAATTTAAAAATTTTTAAATTTGAAATTCAGTATTTTACCCATAGTTAGTATATAGAGTATTTCCCTTATATAAATGTTGTACAGGTAAAAAAAAAGTCTCATGAATTTCTTGAAATTAAATGTCCCAGGCATCAGATAGTTGTTAACCATAATACTCACAGACCTACTTCATTCTGGGTGGAAAAAAAGGAATTTTCATTTTTTTCATGTGATAGGGAATTTTGATTCTAAAACAGCGCAGTCCCCAACAACTATTTTCTAGCCTTCCTTTAAAATGTACTTCTTCAGGGGCGCCTGGGTGGCTTTGTTAAGCAGCCGACTTCAGCTCATGTCTTGATCTCTCGGTACGTGAGTTCAAGCTGTTCAAGCTCCGGGTTGGGCTCTGTGCTGACAGCTCAGAGCCTGGAGCCTGTTTCAGATTCTGTGTCTCCCTCTCTCTGACCATCCCCTGTTCATGCTCTGTCTCTCCCTGTCTCAAAAATAAATCAAACGTTAAAAAAAATAAAAAAAAAATGTACTTCTTCAGAAGCTTAAGACGTAATAGATTTCCCTATGTTCCAGCTAAGCAAAGCCATTTAGGATCTTTTTATATATTCATAGGTCACTTCCCTTTCTTCTTTTGGTGACCTGGCTGTATATCTTTTGCCCTTTTGCAGGGAGGGGGAATGGAGAGGGATGGTTTTTGAATTTTTAACTCTCTAAATATGCCTGTTTCCCCTGTCCATGATCCAAGTTGTAATTTTTTCTTCTGGTTTGTCAGTTGACTTTGCTTATTCTGTTTTTCCCTACCTTCCATGATTTTAAAGAAAACTTCAAGTTGATGTTCAGCTCACTCTTTATATTTATCAAGGTCAATTTGGCAGAATACACTCTAAAAGCAACTTAAAACCCAGGATTACACGGTAGATAGCAGTAGTCCTATGCGAATCTATTGTTAAATATCCAGGAAGATTCTGATATTTTCTAGATTATTAGCATGACCCATAATATCACACCAGATAATTTTTGATCCGTAAGTATGTGGACTAGTTAAGGACTCCAAGACCACTTATTTATATATTAATTTTTTAACTTCTTTAAAAAAAATTTTTTTTTTTTTTTACCGTTTATTCATTTTTGAGAGACAGAGAGAGACAGAGCATGAACAGGGAAGGGGCAGAGAGAGGGGGAGACACAGAATCTGAAGCAGGCTCCAGGCTCTGAGCTGTCAGCACAGAGCCCAATGCGGGGCTCGAACTCCCGAACTGTGAGATCATGACCTGAGCCAAAGTCGGACGCTCAACCGACTGAGCCACCCAGGAGCCCCAATTTTTTAACTTCTTAAAAGTCATATTTTATTAGTTTATTTAGTGTATTCTGAATGCATACAAAAGTAAGCCAGTTGCTTTTATAATAAAATTATTCTTTTATTTAAAATAGTTATGTTTTTGTAAAGAATAGAGTAAAAGTGCTTTTGAAAATCAACTTAGGAATATCCAAAGCTCATTGTTTCAGATATTTCTCTTGAAAACCTCTTCTCCAGAATCATTTAATGTTTTTTTTTTAATAAACAGAAAATATTCTTTTCTAAGGAAGTAAAAACTGATATAGCTATATTTTACTCGGATCTAATAGGAGGAGGTTTTGCTCTATAAAAGAAAAACTATTTAAGTAAGACTTGTGTATAAAGAAACATACATGAAGAAAGGTTAGCAGAAAATGAATCGAAATATTACCAGTGGTTATCACAGAGTAGTATAATTCTATGTGACTTATTTGTTTTTCACATCGTGCCTCTGGATTTTCACATTCTCGTTAATGAGCCCATTCCATAGTATGGACATTTGAAAATAAGAAAGGAAGGGGCGCCTGGGTGGCGCAGTCGGTTAAGCGTCAGACTTCAGCCAGGTCACGATCTCGCGCTCCGCGAGTTCGAGCCCCGCGTCAGGCTCTGGGCTGATGGCTCAGAGCCTGGAGCCTGCTTCCGTTTCTGTGTTTCCCTCTCTCTCTGCCCCTCCCCCGTTCATGCTCTGTCTCTCTCTGTCCCAAAAATAAATAAACGTTGAAAAAAAAAAATTAAAAAAAAGAAAGGAAAATAACAAACTGGTAAACCAAGATCTTAGGTAACCCCTTTGTCCTTTAAGTAAGTGAGGCTATTTATATAGCCCAAGGGCAGTCTTTTCCCCTAAATGGATGGTGTGTGCTTTGAGCACAAGGACAGAGGGTGAAGGAGTGACAGTAATCCAAACTAAGAGGAGGGAGCTTTTCCTAGATTCCGGGGGCACTTCGGCATCTTCAAGTGCACATGCTTGCATCTCTGTGAGGTCACTTCCAGTTGGGATTTTATGCGTTTCACATCTTATTCTGTTGAAATGAATCGCTTCCTTCCCGACCAACATTTTAATTCGAGGTGTTCTCCAGCTTTATATACTTTGTCAAGGAAGGACACTGAAATAACAGGATATTTTTATTCAGATGACAGCATGGCTGAAATGAATTACCCAGAACTTACTGGTAATAATCATGAGGACAGTATTACACCAATTATGAGTTCAGAAGAAGTGTTTATTGCCTTCTTTAGCGGTTGCTGTGCAGGGCACAAGAAGGTATTGCATAAGCTGAGACACTTAATAGATAAGAGAGATTAATGAATAAGCTGACCTTTCCCCGTTGCTGCTTTTATCAAAGGAAAAATGTTTCTCAGCGTTGGGCAACTAAATAGAAAGAGCCTCATTCCAGAAACAGAGGTTCCTCATAACACACCAAATGTTTCTGAGTCTCTTCTGAGCCATGTTGTGGCAGGGGAAAGCAAACAGGAGCTGGTAGTTTGGAGGAGGGCCAGCCTCAGAGAACAGGTCCTCGTCCCCCACCACCGTCAAGACTGAAAGAAATCATTGTATCATCCATGATGTCCAAATGCTTCCCTGCCCATGCTGAAGCCTCTCCTCTTCCTCAAGGCCGGGAAGACTGTCCTTCTGCCAGTGGACAGATCCCTGTTGAGACCCATCGGCTCACCGGACACCCCATTATTACTGCCGCCTGATCCCCCATCATTGTTCCCTTTCTACCTCGTGACACGTCCCAACACTTGGTATCTGCGTCATCTTTGAACATTCTCACGTCCTTCAGCATGCAGCTGTGTCTTTGGAGTCTGCCTCTTTCCCTGTATCACCCTCTGCCCTTGCACTTGGCTCAGGTGCACGGGTCCTAAGCTTGGTACAGACACTAACTCACTCCTTGTCTGCCATATGTGGCCACAAATGATCAACCTCGCTCCTGTGGAACACTGTGGCCAAAAACCCAATCTTGAAAAAGACACTTGTGACAAATTCATTTCGGACTTCCTGTATCATTATTAAAACGGTGGTCAACAGTCAGTCTACACAATTTGAGATGCACCTTGATGCCAAAAAACATTTCCAAAAAGTTAGGTAAAATGAAATTTCAAACAGTTCCCTCTCAAATATCTATACTTCTCATTTGATTAAGTCCATACACAGAAATTTTGGGAAATTTAAAAAGGAGTCGTTACTCATAAGTTATCATGAGAAAGAAAACATAAGCACGATACATAGTACATGTTACAAGTGACTATGTTTGAAGAACAGAGGAATGTGCTAGTGAATACAATAGTGATAACAGGCAAAAAACAACAAATGTCATTGACTGCTGTGTGATACAAGTTTTTAATGATAAAGAAAATGGTCTTCATTTGGTGAAAACAAAATCGGGATTCGGTATTACACAGTGAATATACTCTCAGTGCATAATCTTGCAAATATTAAACAATATGTCAATAAAAGAAACTTAAAATACTAACCACTGGGTGGAAGCTATTACAGATAATTTTTATATTCTTTATATTTTTATTTTCGATGTATTTTTGGCAATGAGCACTTACTAGTCTTGAAAGGTAACAGTTTATTTGAAACATGTTATAGGAAGTGCTGTGAGTTTTAAAGAAAGACATCACTTTGGACTGGCACACTTTGGGAGAGCTCCTTAGATGAGTGAATTCTGAGCCTGATTAATGCCACTTAGATTGGAAAAAAGGTGGCAAAGTGTTTACGTACATAACCAGGCAGGAAGGAGTAGAAATCAAATGATATTTTAAGCCCTCTTGTGAAATAGTTTTTAAAGTAACTTTTGTAAAGACAACCACGCAGTCTAGGTCTCTGTGGCTTCTACTCAATTCTGCTGTTGCAGCATGAAAAGCAGCCATAAATAGGCTAACGGTGGGGGAGGCTGTGTTCCAGTAACTTTATTTACAAAAACAGTCACTTTCTAGTCCAGTGATTTTTTTTTTATGTTTATTTTTGAGAGAGAGAGAGAGAGAGAGAGAGAGAGAGAGCACAAGCAGGAAAGGGGCAGAGAGAGAGGGAGACACAGAATCTAAAGCAGGCTCCAGGCTCTGAGCTGTCAGCACACAGCCCAACGCAAGGCTCAAACCCTCAAGGGTTAAGATGGTGACGTGAGCCAAAGTTGGACACTTAACCGACTGAGCCACTCAGGCGCCCCTGGTCCCGTGATTTCTAATATTCACTTCTACGTGTGTGCCACTTTGGCACACATAGTTTGGTAATTTCCCTTTTCACCCCGGTCCTTTAGCAAACAGCTAAACAGTGACCACCCAACAGCTATGGTAGTAGGCTGGTACTTTGACTAGGTGGCATGCAGGGATGAGGTGTGGTGACAAGCCCCTGTTGGGGAGGACAGGAAACAGGAAGGAGAGAGCAGTCCTAGGAGACCTGGTGAGGCAGAGAATTCAGTGGGAGCCAGAAAGCAGGGGGAGGTAAATGCGAAGTCTCCACAGGATCCCCAGGTGATCCTGCACATTTAAGGGAAGGGGGAGCCAGGGGGACACCCAAGTGCCAAATGCTTGCATTCCACAAGAAAACGAAAGCTTGCTTCTTCTCGAAGGTTTATAGCACCAGCGCACAAAAATGCAGGAATGCTTTGAGAAAACAGTGCCCGGAGCACAGCGCTGACAGCCATCACCCAACCCCCTGGAAACAAGAATCTAAGAAAAGAACAACCAAGGCATTTCCAGTTCCTGAAGAACTTTCTATCTCTGGTGGTCCCAGTGATCCAGCCAGAGCGACATCTTAGGCACATCCTGTTCTCACTTTCGCTCTGAGTTACTGACAACTTTATGAATTCAATATGTACATTAGGTACCTGCTGTTTTCCTGATTTGTTTGCACAGTTTGAGGACTTACACCGCTGTCTTCTTGAGGATGTAAATGGATACTCTCCTTACATTTTTCATCTGTAGTTTCGCTAATTGGCAGAGGGAGAAAAATAAGACAAATCATTTTATACATTTCAGTCTTGGAAGGAAGTAGTCAGTGGCTTCCATTTTGAAATTGAGGGCATAAGTTGCCTCAGGTTTCTGAAATCTTTGCAAGATATGTAAAAAGGACACAACCAAATCCCACCTCTCAAGACTAAATAACTCCTGTACGTTGCCAGGAGACTAGAGTTGCTTATACTCAAGTGTCCATGCCTTCAAAGGACATTTGCTTCCAAAGTCATTTTGACTGGTAAATACTGTTTACCACCAGGTGGTGACATTTAGGCTTCACAAGGGCAACAGCTTTGCACAACAATCTTACACAAGGCTTCCTTCTTCTGCTACAGCGAAGATGGAAGTTCTGTTTTGTGTACAGTTAACACCCAGAGTTTGGAAAGCAGCAGCAGTTGTCCGGAGGCGTATGAGGACTAGGGTAAATCCAAGCATTTAAGCACTTTTATTTATTTTTTTTTAATTTTTTGAAATGTTAGTGGGGGAGGGGCAGAGAGAGAGGGACACACAGAATCCGAAGCAGGCTCCAGGTTCTGAGCTGTCAGCACAGAGCCTGACTCCGGGCTTGAAGCCATGATCATGACCTGAGCCGAAGTTCACTGCTCAACCAACTAAGCCTGCCAGGAACCCCTAAGCACTTTTAAATGTCAATAACAATCACATGTAAATAACAATAGCTCACACTTTCTGACATTCATCCTAACTGAGGCACCATGTTAAGTGAGGTAGGAACTATTATTGTCCCCACATTACAGACAAGGAAAATAAAGTTTAGAGAAGATGAGTGCCTTGCTGAGGGTTTCATAGCTAGTAAGTGGGTGTGACAGGGCTCCTAATGATTGCAAAGCCCTCATCTTACCTGGGATGCTACTCTACCTCTTTGGGAGTTGTTTAAGCACTTCATTTTACATAAACGAAATGGTAAATGGTACAATACCAGTACCCTTAGAGGTCAAATATGTGTGGTATTGGGGACTGAAGGATCGAAGCGCAAAGAGTTAACTCACTCCACCGCCTCCCAGTACTTCCTCATTGCTCAGTTAGTCTTTACCCTTTGGTGGAAATTACAATGAGGGCATCCCTGAGACAAAGAGGAAGACTGAGTCAGAAGCCAAAGTGTTCCCAGAATGCGGAAGGACAAACTTGAGATCCACGCCTGAGGAAGAGTAGAGGGTTGTACTGACGGGTGTTATGGGCGTCCACGGAGCAATGACTAGTAAGTGGTTAGCCAAGGAATGGCTGAAAGGGGTTTTGGATGATGACCAGTACATGGGCCTGAGAGAATACAACCTTGGTATGTGCTGAGTGGATGGCTATCCACTTGATTGGTGGTAGTCAATGTGGGCATGGGGTAATGCAGGGATACTTCATAGAGGGCGGTCTTAGTAATTTTGTCACTCCAAGCATCATACCAATGAAGACTTTGTAGCTTTATCTGAGTATATACAAGAAGGCTGTTTTGTATGGGAATGGGAATGGATCAGAGGCAGAAGCAAGGAGCAAGGCTAAATGGGCTATGAATGCAGGAATTTAACAGTATTATTCCTCAGTGATCAGTGCATGACTTATCCTGCTTAACATTTGCCACAAATCAGGGTGCTTGGATGGCTCAGTGCATTGAGCATCTGACTCTTGAGTTTTGATCAGGTCATGATCCCGGGGTCGTGGGATCAAGCCCTGTGTCAGGGTCCATACTGAGCGAGTATGGAGCCTGCTCAAGATTCTCTCTCTCTCTCCCTCTGCACCCCCTTCTCTCTCTAAAAAACAAAAAAACAACATTTGCCACAAATTCTTGTGTAAATATACTTTGAAATGGAATGTATGCAGAGATGACATGTTTTTTACTAGTGAAAAGCCAGTAAAGTCAAGTCATCAAACTTGCTAGTCTATGTGAATGGACAGGACAATTTTCACTAAGCCTAATAAGGACAGAAGCCCTTCCCGAATTACTGTAATTTCCTTAGAGGCTGATAACTCAGGATAGAGTAAAAGGGAGAGACTGCATACTATTCTCTAGGATACCTGCCCCATGTACCAGACTAGCTAAAAAAAACCCAAACAAACAACAACACACATACCAATAAAATGGACAGGGTAAAGTACTATAAGAAAAAAAGGAAACCTTCCACTTTTGTGCTATATGCAGTTCTGGGTGGTACAGAATCAAATTCAGAAATGGCAGCTGAGATTATTACCGGGTAGCTGAATGGGTTCAGGGTCCTAAGATCATCGGGACTGAAGCCCTACTCCTGGAGGACCACCTGCTGGTACGATTTTAAGCCAGCCACTGAATTTCTCTGCACCTCAGACCCTTCTCTGCTTTGGGATAACAATGCAATTGGACCTACCTACCTCACAGAGTTGCTCTGAGGGTCAACGAAGACAATAAATGGTAAAATATTTTGTAAACAAATACATTAGCTGTTGCTATTATCCTATTAATCCTGACTGCTGTACAATTGGAAGTCAAAAAATCATTAACTAAAAATGATTTTTTTGTGCCTAGTGTTGATCTCTGCTTACGAGAAGCTCATTTTCTGCTTGGTGTGTGTGTGTGATTTGGGGCGGGGGGTGATTAGTGAGGAAGGTAGGGGGGTTAAGGAGATGAGAAATAATTTAACAGAGTGTGGGGAACGCAGCGTGGGGCAGAGGGAGCAAACGTACCGAGTAATTAGACATGCTGAATCTGGGAAAGCTAAGGACCGAGGAGGCATATGAAATCATCAGTGATGTGACATAAGTCCAAAGCAGCCTTGCTTACCAAGTCCAGTGGCAGAATATTAAAACAACGAGCATCCTTGAAACCTGTGGTAAGTTTAGGACAATTAAAAACGTACTACCCGGTAGACAGTTGCCGCCGAATTCCCTGGCGGAGGAGAGGGCTAGCTACAGTCAAGTCCTTCAGTCCTGGGTCATAACACAACCACAGGAAGATGCCACTATTTGATCACAACCCTGCTTTGTGCTGGACACTAACCAACACCTCAGCCCGTTGACTCCTATTTTGTAGCTGGTATTTTCTATGCTAACCCCACTTCGGGCCACTTCTCCTGCCTTGCTCTTTAAACAGGGCAGAAGAAAACAATCTTCTTTTCTTTTTTTTTTTTTTTAAATTTTTTTTTTCAACGTTTATTTATTTTTGGGACAGAGAGAGACAGAGCATGAACGGGGGAGGGGCAGAGAGAGAGGGAGACACAGAATCGGAAGCAGGCTCCAGGCTCTGAGCCATCAGCCCAGAGCCCGACGCGGGGCTCGAACTCACGGACCGCGAGATCGTGACCTGGCTGAAGTCGGACGCTTAACCGACTGCGCCACCCAGGCGCCCCTAACATTTATTCATTTTTGAGAGACAGCGACAGAGTGTGAGCAGGGGAGGGGCAGAGAGAGAGAGGGAGACACAGAATCGGAAGCAGACTCCAGGCTCTGGGCTGTCAACACAGACCCCAACGTGGGGCTCGAACTCACGAACCTGAAAGATCGTGACCTGAGCCGAAGTTGGACACTTCAACCAACTGAGCCACCCAGGCGTCCCTTCATCGCCTTTATTCTAATTAATTAATTAATTGTGTGTCTAATTTGTAGTCTCTGTGCCACCACTGGAATGAAAACTCCATAAAGGAGTCCATCTTTGCTGATGGATACACAACAAACCTCAGAACTGTCCTTGGGGCAGGGAAGTACTCAATAAAATATTTACAAAATGAAATGAGCCGTGCTAAAACATCACCTAAGAGTGTTCCCACAAAATGTAGCGTGTTGTCTCCTGTGTCGGAGAGGTAGACTCGCGCCTGCAACCCTCCAGGCCTGGTGTGATCCTGCGTCTCCCATGGAGCAGACCATTCCTTCTACACTGTTCTGTCAGTCTTTTGGGGCTCTGACATAAACTGCTCTTCTGTCGAGGTCATAGTCTGTGCCTGTCACATGGCTTCCTTCTCGTTACTGTAAGGAACTTTCTTCCCTTCCTGTGAGGAAAGCTTGGGATCCAGATAAGAACAATCAATCTGCACCCACACAAGGACACAGAACAATGATTACTCACCCAACTGCTTCCAAGAACAAGGTCTTGGGTATTCCGATTATTTAAGCACAACACCCCCTCCTGCTAATCTCACTTACGTGTTATTTCTAACACGAAAATAAATGGCATTTTCTTAAAGTAATTCACTCACTCCAAGAAGTGAAAACAGGCCAAATACATACATACATACATACATACATACATACATGTTTAGCTAGGTTTTGAAATTTTTATGGATTACATATGTATGATATGTTCTATGGTGGATTATTTAGACGTTTGGGAGGTTTTACTCCATGATCTTTTTCCCTGCCACATCCCTGGTTGCTACTGGTCAGCAAATGCTTATGCCATGGCTTTATACTTCTAAAGAACATAGGGACGACAGGAGGCAGGTTCAAAGCCATGGAGTACATGAAGAAATGGCATATGATCTGAGGGTACTTAGAGGGGATGAGATCACCATTTCTAAGGAAATCATTTTTATGAAATGGCTGTTGAATCTTTTTCATGCCCAAGGGTGATAATAGGAGGGAACCATCTTAAGTTACATGGGTGAAACGAATCAATAGCTGGGCTAGGGAATTCGATCGGCAGTTGATGAACTTGGACCAGGCCACAGGAGTCGGAATGAAGTAGTTGGAAGGGAGGAGGAGAGAGACTGTTGTGAATATCTCTAAGAGAAGAGTCGTGTACTCTGGCTGGTTTTAACCGGACATTGGTCCAGAAATAGAAAATTAGAAGCCCCAGCTACTTTAATTCAGCCTTAATTTTTTAAAAAGCCTAATTAAAAAATTTTTCGACTCAAATTATAGTAGTAGTAAAAGAGGAACTTTGAGGGGAAAAGGTTATTGACACAAAGGCTTTTGCTAACATCAAGCATTAAGGCTACTTTCACTTTCTATTTATAGTGCAGATGAGGGAAACATATTTACTTGTCAAACCGCAACATCTAGAGAACATTTGTTATGAAGGATAAAACCGTATCTTAAATGTAAATCCCTACTAATTGCTTTACCATGAAATTAAGTTCCTGACTAGATCATTAAGATGTTCTGCTGTGATGCTCTGCCTTTAAAAAGTTTACACTGGCCTCCTCCGTGAAATAGCAACTTTTGTTTCTGTTAGGCTTCTTTTGGAGACTGCATTTGCTTAGAAAAAGTTATAAACTGTTTCTCATGGGTGTCGAATTTGCTTATCAAGGTGATAACATTGATCTGATTGACTTTGAGCTCCCAGATTTTGTTCTAAATAAGTCAGTTAACACAAACACCATATATGTTCTCTTCCTAGTCAAAACTGTTTCTTTATCTAATCCTTGCAAGGTTTTAGCAAGTTTAAAACTTGGGTGAGTTTAGGGCGCCTGGATGGCTCAGTTGGTTAAGCACCTGACTCTGGATTTTGGCTCAGGTCATGATCTCAGTTTGTGAGATCAAGCCCTGAGCTGGGCTCCATGTTGACAGTTCAGAGCCTGCTTGGGATTCTGTCTCTCCTTCTCGCTCTCTGCCCTTCCCCCTCTCGCACCCACACGCACGCTCTCTCTCACTCTCTCTCTCTCTCTCAAAATAAATAAACTTTAAAAAAAAATAGGTGGATTTATAAAATATTTTTTAACACCCTACACAAAGCCTCAATTCTTCGACACTGGCAGCCTGTGATGTATGTTCCAGTGGGCACACTGTAACTCCTAGTGCCTTGATGTAACTCCTAGCGGTCTGTTTGGAATGTTTCAGCAAAACCGGGATAGCAACGGCCTCATCAACACTTTTGGAAAATTCCTTCTATTTTCCTTTGGGTAAAACTTGAGTACTTCTTAAAATCCCAAGCTTTTTTTTTTTTTTTTTTTAAAGTATTCTTATTATCATGTATTTCTTTTAGTGTGAATATTTCTCTATCCATCATGTGTGTCAAGGGCCTTCTTTATAATTATGAATCGTATCAGAGATTATCTAGTAGTGCTTGTTCTGAGGTTTTCTTTTACTTCTCTTTGGCTTCCAAGAGGAGGCAAGGACACTTACAACCTTTTTCTAGGCGAGTTTGGTTGTACTTACCCTTGTTTGTGCTTTACAATTATCCAACCGGCCACGATGACGGGTAAAAGAAAGAAGATCGTGCCAAAGAAAATGCCTAGGCAGTAAAACAGAGTCATTGAGTGCATGGCAAATATAACCTTAAACAATGAATATCTAGTCCCGCTAGAGGCTGCCAGTGAGTTTTTTTATAAACTATAAATTCTGCCTTTAAGAAACCCCTCACACAGGCTTAGCTTGAAGATTTTCCCTCTGCTCCTGGTTTGATCTGGTGCATTAGTCTTCCTGCCCCAGGGTCACAGACGAGGGGTGAGCAGAGCAGTGCGTAACCTTTGGTCCAAAGCAGCCTTTCATCAAGGAGCCGAGAACCGCCCGGGAGCTCCTGGCTGTGGCGCCCGGGGCCCCGCACTCGTGTCTTATGTCAGGCACAGGCCACCGACTCCACTGATCCCTGCAGGCAAAGTCTCACCAAACCACTCCTCTTGCACAGGCAGGTCACAGAAATGGCTAAGAAAATTGATCTTGTGGCTTCTAATTCGCGCAAGCGGGCATGACTACCATCCTGAAGGATCTTCCCGGGTTGTAAACCAAAGGGGACGTTGTGTTCTCCAGCCCCGTTAAAATAGGAAGGATGATGATTATTCACTTGTAATGGTTCAAAGACGGTGTAGAACCTTCGATAGAGGACACTCACTCACTCTGTGCCTGTGAGGATACCAGTCTTGCCACACCATGGCCTGAATGTAGACTCTTTTCCTTCTGACTGAAATCGTAAGAGATTTTGAGGGGCATCTGGGTGGCTCAGTTGGTTAAGCGTCCGACTCTTGGTTTTGGCTCAGGTCCTGATCTCACTGTTGTGAGATTGAGCCCTGTGTTGGGCTCAGTATGGAGCCTGCTTTGGATTCTCTCTCTCTCTCTCTCTCTCTCTCTCTCTGCCCTTCTCCCCTGCTCATACTCTTTCTCTTTCCAAAATAAAAAATGATAATAATAAAAAG
This sequence comes from Lynx canadensis, assembly GCF_007474595.2. Lineage (NCBI taxonomy): Eukaryota > Metazoa > Chordata > Mammalia > Carnivora > Felidae > Lynx > Lynx canadensis. The sequence goes on from NC_044319.2 coordinate 34,911,816, forward strand.
AGATTTTTATCTTTCTCTCCTTTTTTTTTCTTTTTTTTGAGAGGGAGAGAGAGAACACATGTGCAAGAGAGCCAGGAGGGGAGGGGTAGAGGAAGAGAGAGAGAGGGAGAGGGAGAATCTTAGGCAGGCTCTATGCTCAGAGTGGAGCCTAATGCAGACCTCGATCCCATAATCCTGGGATCATGACCTCAGCTGATATCAAGAGACAGGCACTCAACTAACTGACTGAGCCACCCAAGCGCCCCTGAGATTTTCTCCGTTGTACCTGGACTGTGTGACTGGCTGTGTGCCTGGAGGACGGTTCCATCCCCATCAGCCTTGCACCCCCTCCTAGAGGCCCCGGGACACCCAGCTGCACTTGCAGTGCGGCTGGAATCAGACTTGCCGCCTGCACGGTCAAGTGCCGGACCCCAGGGAGCACCACCGGACCCATCTCTTACACAGGCTGACCGATTTCTCCTGGTGTTCAGAGTCTGTTTTTGTCTAGCACCATTTGAAATCGGTTATGATGTAGGGGGAAAAGCAGCAGCCTCGAAACCTCACGCCAAGTCTGGTGAGCAACAGCCTCTGTTCTCCTGGAAGACGTGGTCTCCCGGAAGACGGATGGGCAGAGCGTGGGGAAGGACGATCATGCTTTTTTCACTAACTTCTTTCACTGCATTAATGATACATTATTGTAGAGGTAAAAGAGAATTTAACGTATTTTTGAAACAAATCACTATAATGTTTCTGATGTCCTGGGGTGCATTTTGCTAAAATGTGGCAGTGCTGTATATTCTGTAAATGGCTGCTGTCCAATTCTCTTTCGGTTAAGAGTCTATTCATGCGGGTTTTCAGTCGGTCGGACATCCGATTCTTGATTTCGGCTCAGGTCATGATCCTCTCTCTGTCCCTTGCTTGTGTATGCTCTCTCTCTCAAAATAAATACGTATTTTTTTTTTAAAGAAGAGTCTAGGGGTGCCTGGGTGGCGCAGTCGGTTAAGCGTCCGACTTCAGCCAGGTCACGATCTCGCGGTCCGGGAGTTCGAGCCCCGCGTCAGGCTCTGGGCTGATGGCTCAGAGCCTGGAGCCTGTTTCCGATTCTGTGTCTCCCTGTCTCTCTGCCCCTCCCCTGTTCATGCTCTGTCTCTCTCTGTCCCAAAAATAAATAAATGTTGAAAAAAAAAATTTAAAGAAGAGTCTATTCATGCATCCTGACCTGAATATTTTACTCTATGTTTCCATTTCTTTGTGTTCTTCTTCAGTTTCCTTTCTAAGCTTTCTATAGTTTTCAGCATACAGATCTTTTACATCTTTGCTCAGGTTTATTCCCAGGTATTTTATAGTTCTCGATGCAATTGTAAATGTGATCAATTTCTTCATTTTTCTTTCTGTTGCTTCATTATTGGTGTATAGAAATGCAGCCGATTTCTGTACATTGATTTTGTATCCTGCAACTTTGCTGAATTCATGTATCAGTTCTAGCAGCTCTTTGGTGGAGTCTTTCAGGTTTTCCATGTAAAGTATCATGTCATTTTCGAAAAGTGAAAGTTTGACTTCTTCATTGCCAAGTGGGATGCCTTTTATTTCATTTTGTTGTCAGATTGCTGATGCTAGGACTTCCAACACTATGTTAAACAACACTGGTGAGAGTGGACATCCCCGTTGTGTTCCTGATCTCAGGGGAAAACTCTCAGTTTTTCCCCATTGAGGATGATATTAGCTATGGGCTTTTCATATATGGCTTTTATGATGTTAAAGTATGTTCCTTCTATCCCAACTTTCTTGAGGGTTTTTATTGGGAAAGGATGCTGAATTTTGTCAAATGCTTTTTCTGCATCTATTGACAGAATCATATGGTCCTTATTCTTTCTTCTATTAATGTGATGTATCACATTGATTGATTTGTGAATATTGAACCAGCCCTGCAACCCAGGAATGAATCCTACTTGATCATGGTGAATAATTCTTTTAACGTACTGTTGAATTTGATTTACTAGTATCTTGTTGAGAATTTTTGCATCCATATTCATCAGGGATATTGGCCTGTAGTCTCCTTTTTAGTGGGATCTCTTTCCGGTTTGGGAATCAATGTAATGCTGGCTTCAGAGAATAAGTCCAGAAGCTTTCCTTCCATTTCTATCTTTTGGAACAGCTTAAGAAGGATAGGTATTAACTCTGCTTTAAGTGTCTGGTAGAATTCCCCTGGAAAGCCATTTGGCCCAGGACTCTTATTTGTTGGGAGATTTTTGATAACTTATTCCATTTCTTCACTGGTTATGGGTCTGTTGACATTTTCTATTTCTTCCCATTTGAGTTTTGGTAGTGTGTGGGTGTCTAGGAATTTGTCCATTTCTTCCAGGTTGTCCAGTTTGTTGGCATATAATTTCTCATAGTGTTCTCTAATAATTGTTTGTATTTCTCTGGTGTAGGTTGTGATCTCCTCTTTCATTCATGATATCATCAGGGTTCTCTCTTTTCTTTTTGAGAAGTCTGGCTAGGGGTTTTTCAATTTTGTTTATTTTTTCAAAAAACCAGCTCTTATATTCATTGATCTGTTCTACTGTTTTGTTTTGTTTTGTTTTTTTGATTCTACATTGTTTATTTCTGCTCTGATCTCTATTATTTCTCTTCTTCTGCTGGCTTTGGGATTTCTTTGCTTTTCTGCTTCTAGTTCCTTTAGGTTTGTGGTTAGGTTTTGTATTTGGGATTTTTCTTGCTTCTCGAGGTAGGCCTGAATTGCAATGTATTTTCCCCTTAGTACTGCCTTTGCTGCATCCCAAAGGGTTTGGACTGTTGTGTTTTCAATTTCATTTGTTTCCATATATTTTTAAATTTCTTCTTTAATTGCCTGGTTGACCCAATCATTCTTTAGTAGGATGTTCTTGCATTTGGAGGCTTTCCCAAAAAATTTTTTGTGGTTGATTTCAAGTTTTATAGCATTGTGATCTCAAAATATGCATGGGATGATCTCAACTCTTTTATATTTATTGACAGCTGTTTTGTTACCCAGTATGTGATCTATCTTGGAGAATGTTCCATGTGCACTTGAGAAGAATGTGTATTCTGCTGCTTTTGAATGAAAAGTTCTGAATATATCTGTCAAGTCCATCTGGTCCAGTGTATAATTCAAGGCCATTGTTTCTTTATTGATTTTCTGCCTAGATGATCTGTCCATTGTTGTAAGTGGAGTATTAAAGTCTCCTGCAAATACTGTATTCTTATCAATAAGATTGCTTATGTTTGTGATGGATTTGTATATTTGGGTGCCTTCAAGTTGGGAGCATAAACATTTACAATTATTATCTCTTCTTGATGGATAGGCCCCATAATTATGATATAATGTCCTTCTTTCATCTCTTGTTACAGTCTTTATTTAAAATTTGTTTTGTCTGATATAAGTATGGCTACTCCAGCTTTCTTTTGACTTCCACTAGCATGATAGATGGTTCTCCATCACCTCGCTTTCAATCTGAAGGTGTCCTCAGGTCTCAAATGAGTCTCTGGTAGACAGCATATAGATGGATCTTGTTTTTTTATCCATTCTGATACCCTATGTTTTTTGATCGGATCATTTAGCCTATTTATATTCAGAGTTATTATTGAAAGATACGGATTTAGTGCCACTGTGATATCTGTAGGTTTCATGCTTGTGGTGATGTCTCTGGTCCTTTGTGGTCTTTGCTGCTTTCCATTCACAGAGTCCCCCTTAGGATCTCCTGCAGGGCTGGTTTAGTGGTCATGAACTCCTTCAGTTTTTGTCTTTCTGGGAAAGCCTTTATCTCTCCTTCTATTCTGAATGACAGCCTTGCTGGATAAAGGACTCTTGGCTGCATATTTTTCCTATTCATCACATTGAATATTTCCTGCCACTCCCTTCTGGCTAACTACCCTTATGTGTCTACCTTGTAGGCTAAGGCCCGTTTGTCCCTAGCTGCTTTCAGAATTCTCTCTTTATCTTTGTATTTTGCCAGTTTCACTCTAATATGCCGTGGAGAAGAACTATTCTTGTTAAATCTGAAGGGAGTTCTCTATGCTTCCTGGATTTGGAAGTCTGCCTCCTTCCCCTTCATATATATATAAGAATTGACCAAGAATCAAATCAGAAAATTGAAAACCACTGGACCGATATCTGATGGTGCCTTGGAACCAGTGGCTGCACTGGTCTGGAGGACGGGCCGTCTGGTTTGGTCCCACGGAGGGGTGTGGTTTGGTGTAGGTGGGTCCCGCCTCCACTGTGGGCCCACTGTCGATTCCCTGAAGCCCCACCATGTTGGTCATCAGGCAAAAAATAGCAACACCCCAGTCTCTCCACCCTCCCCACCAGGTGTCCCAAACCACTCTGTTCAGGCTGTCCTCACAGTGCCCCTAGCATGAGTGGGCCAGTTTGTTTCCCTCCACACTCTTCTGTGCCTCCCAGGCACTGGGCCGGAGGCCATTAGCTTACCACAAATGGCAGTAGGTAGAACTCATGGAAATGCTGAACCCTGGCCCCACCTGGGACCTAGGGAATCAGAATTTGCATTTCAAAAAGACTTACTACACATGAAATTGAAGTGCAGTCCCATGGGGTCCTACACCAGGAATTCTCCAATAATGAACATCGATTACAAATGGAAGGGGTGTTTTCCTGGGAGCCTTTTCACGTGGTGCTGGGTGACCAGTTGACCATTTTCCCAAACACCATAACTGTCATCTGAACAATAGTGGTTTCCAGATTCTCACTGAAGCCACCAGCCCTAAGCACCAGGATGGCAGAACTCTTGCTTGATTTCCATAGATGGGCGCAAGGCTTGCCACGGCCACAGAAAATGGTTCAAGTTTTTAAAAGCTGCGTAAGGGAGATAAATGATGTTAACGTAAGTAGCTTGTGCGAACATCAGTTTTACTACCCAGCTGCAAATGTTCTTGGGGTAGCAAGTCAGGAGTCAGAGTGGGGAACTTTCTCCACGGGATCTATACTTGTGGTGATTTGTTTACCTTCAGGTACGGAACTGAGAGGGAAGGAAGATGTTATTGACCACAGACCCCAGTATTGGATTTCTCCCATATTTAAGCAACGAGGGGCAGAGTTAAGCCCTTTTGGAATGGTAATTTCACAGAAGGAAAGCAGAAAAGACCTAGTTAATACTGGATACAACATGAAATTAAAAACGGCTTCTGGGAATCACCGCAATGGTCGGAGCCTGTGAACAATGACAAAGTTGGAAGGACTTCGGGACTGTCAATGCCCGGGAAGGCCACAGGAGGGCAGCAGTGCCCCGTCATGGAAAGGCTGACGGCTTCAGTTTAGTGCAACCTTTTTTTTTAATTTTTATTTTTTATGTTTATTTACTTTTAAGAATGAGAGAGAGCGTGAGCAGGAGAGGGGCAGAGAGAAGGAGACACAGAATCCAAAGCAGGCTCCAAGCTCCAAGCTGTCAGCACAGAGCCTGACATGGGGCTCAAACTCATGGAACATGAGATCATGACCTGAGCCAAAGTGGGACGCCTAACAGACTGAGCCACCCAGGCGCCCCATAGTGTAACCTTTTCTGAAATGAACCTGGAAATGATGAAAGCAACCATGCGTAAGGGGGGAGGAAATGCATGGACACTCAATTTTTACATCTTTCTGGAAGTCAGTAGACTATGTTAAAATCCTGCTCTTAAGTAAAAATATGCAAATTTGTAAAAGATCTAAGAAAGTGCATTCTTGGTTAAAATTAAGTTTAACTGTCAGACATTATTAAGATTTCAAATACCAGAGCGGTTGTTTCTTTAAAGCTAGAGTATTCTGTAACAATGCAAATTCCGATTTGTGCCCATCCTCTCCCTCTTCAGCATTGTTTGAGAAGACTTTTGGTAGTCACCTTTTCACCTTAAAAGCTCCCCTGGTTACCAAAAAAAAAAAAAAAAAAAAAAAAAAAAAAAAAAACCAAAAACCAAAAAACAACAACAAAAAAAACTTCCTTGTATATTTTATACCAATTTAAAAAATATGCTACACTCTCAATCTAAAGCCATATACAATTTAATAAGTTATTTTCTATATTTATAAACAACCTAACTTTCATCCAGAGCTGTTATCAGAAAGATTGCCTCTGTTTTTTTCAAACCACAAAAAGTCTTGTTTTGTTAACCAGGCAATAACATTTTAAGTTTCAAACTGTATTGTGATATAATATGCTCAATTAAAACAAACAGCATTTTGTAAATATAAGCCTTTACGTCCTGTTTTTATTAGTTTATGTGTAGAAATTGGCTATGGAGCTTGAGAATCACTAATGCAGAGGTTCTAAACCATAGCTGCATTATTAGAATCGCTTGAGAAACTTAGAAAAAATGGCAATGCCAAAGCATCATCCCAGATCAATGACATGAGAAACTTATGGAGGGTGGGACCCAGGCATCAGCAAAACTCCCCAGGCAATTCCAACGTGCAGCCATGATACTAAAAATACTGAGGTCTGATCTCAGACATGTAGCAATCTGATTTAATTCGAATCTGCAAAAAAGACCAAGAAAACTTTTTGTGTAAACAAAAGCAAACCCTGTTATTACACAAATCAAGCTTTCTACTTTCATCATTGGGGCTTGGGTTTGTAAGCACTTAATCATACCCACGCACTGACGTGATGTGGAAGGTATATCTGCCACCAGATACAGGCATATAGACACCCGGTTAACTCAAGGTTCGGTAACATCACAAAGGCTCTAAGAGCTGGGCAAGTCGGGAGAAGCTTCACGGAATGGGCAGTAGGAGCTGAGCCTTGGGGAAGATGTCCAGGACCCGGCCAGGACTAGAAGTGCTACAGGCGACAGTGAACCAGGAACACAGCCCAGCACGTGGGGCAGACGGTCCGCTCGACGGACAATAGGTTCTTTGAAGAAATGGAGAAGTCTTCGGAAGAGAAGTTGGGATTTAATTGTAGAAAGCTTCAGGGTGCCTGCGAGAAACCTTGCACTTGACGCTGTGCGCCTGTGACTGAACACCTCTGAGCAGGAGAGGCCCAGGACGGGCTGGGCGAGGAGCCTGGACACATTCAAGGCTCTGCAATGTGAGGGGCTGCAGTGGAATGCGTAGAGAAGTCAGGCCAAGTACAAGCATGCTCTGCTCTGAGCTAAAACACACTGGAAATGAACGCATCGTCACAAATGAACATTCTCCCAATCTTGGATTTTATTTTTCACAACACTTGAAGATCCCATTTTCAAAATATGAACAATAAAGACCCACCCCCCCACGGGACTTCTCATTTCACTGCAAATATTCTTCCGGTTTTAGCAACCTTTCACATATGCTGCTTTCCACGTCATTAGAGAAACTTTTCATTTTATCCCATATATATAAATGTATATAATGGCATATATAATTGCCATTATTTGAAAAACAAAATTTATATTTACATATCGAGAGCAATTTTGTATAAATATACAAAATAAAAAAAATAAATTTGAAGCAGAAACTAGTATAAAAGTCTGTTTTGGAAAAACAACGTAACAATAACATAACAATTTTTTTGGAAAATAGCATAACAATCTTTGGTTGCAAAAGAGTCAACTGGGCTTGTTAAAAATCAACAGTACAGCCATCTCTTGTTTCTGAGCAAGTGCTACATCCCTGAAAAGTATGTGAAAATGGGTATAGTAAAACTTCAACTCTGTACTTAATTCAAAATTCCTGTTTCTTTCTGCTCAAGCGTATCTTCCCAAAGTACCTCACCGATCCCTCAGGGAGGGGACACTTACAGTGCATCATAAACATGCTTTATCCATAAAACAATACTTGTAAAACATGATTCCCAATCATGTCCTTCTCAAGGCAGCGTTTCTTTGGCCTAACTTCTGCTACTAACTATAAAAGTGCGAAACAAAATTTGCAAAACCGTAATCTGAATGTGAGCGGCTGTCCCTCCTCTCTGCCCAGTGGTTTGTTTGAAAGAGACCCTGCTTGATGTGAGGACTCAGCGAGGTCACGGTCTGTTCCACCCCAGCATCCGGTGCTAGCACAGCTGTTTTGCTTTTTTTGGTTCCTTTGTTCCACCGACAGCAGATACTGTTTCCTTTCCTGAAATGCATGGCTTAATTTTTACTGTGCGTTTAGCAGATATGGTAAGATGCACATAAAAACTAAGATTCCGGGGGCACCTGGGTGGCTCAGTCCGTTAAGCTCAGGTCGCGATCTTGCGGTTTGTGGGTTCAAGCCCTGTGTCAGCCTCTCTGCTTTCAGCAAGGAGCCTATTTTGGATTCTCTGTCCCCCTCTCTCTGCCCCTTCCCAGTTCATTCTCTCTCTCTCTCTCTCAAAAGTAAGTAACAGTAAAAAAACAAAAACAAAAACAAAAACAACTAAGATTCTGATACAACCTGAGGTTATTGGATGGAGATGTTCCTGCCAAACTCACTACTCTTCTATGACATTGTTTAAAGTAAGACATGTCCTTATTCAAGTACAGGGAGAAATTCACCCATTGCTGGAATTTAGAGTGGAATCTAACTTTCTTAAAGAGCGAAATCCTCTTCGAGAAGACTACAGGCCACAGGTTCACTCTGTGCCCCCGCCCAGCACTGCTATGAGTGTGAGAGCTCTCTAACGTACAGAAGTTTCTGACTGATTCTGAATTCCTAACTGATTTCTCACTGTTATTGTTGTTTGAAAAAGTGAAGAACAAAGGCCATAAACTTTATAGCTTCCTTCGGTCACCAAGATATTATAAATAGCTAAAAAGTATATAGAATTCTACCCTATTTACTTTGAGTATTTCTCAATAATATTCTTAGTTCAGGAGGTCAAACTTGTTCACATTCCCAGTTTTCAGTGTTCTTGTTTCTAATGTTTTTTTTTTTTTTTTTAATTTTTTTTTTTTCAACGTTTATTTATTTTTGGGACAGAGAGAGACAGAACATGAACAGGGGAGGGGCAGAGAGAGAGGGAGACACAGAATCGGAAACAGGCTCCAGGCTCTGAGCCATCAGCCCAGAGCCCGACGCGGGGCTCGAACTCACGGACCGCGAGATCGTGACCTGGCTGAAGTCGGACGCTTAACCGACTGCGCCACCCAGGCGCCCCGCTTGTTTCTAATGTTTAAGGGCTGAGGTAGAATATATATATTTGTAAATGCATTTAACACCCAACCATATATAAAACACATTTTAGAGTTGTTGAAAGAATGAATCTTAAGACTTGGCATTACTCTGTGAACAAAAGAGACTTTAAAATAACTTTCTTTTTTTTTATTTTTTTTTAACATTTATTTATTTTTGAGACAGGGAGAGACAGAGCACGAACAGGGGAGGGTCAGAGAGAGGGAGACACAGAATCTGAAACAGGCTCCAGGCTCTGAGCTGTCAGCACAGAGCCCGACGCGGGGCTCGAACTCACGGACCGCGAGATCGTGACCTGAGCCGAAGTCGGCCGCTTAACCGACTGAGCCACCCAGGCGCCCCTAAAATAACTTTCTTTACAAATGTAATGTAATTTATTTTGGACGATAGTTCCCTAGATGTGGAGATTTAGTTTAAAAATTGTTTCCCCATCTAAATACTCCCAGGGGTATTGTACAGAGTTGCCTTATAAATACAAGTGTTATTTAAGGGAAAACAGGCCAGATGTTCATACCCAAATGCATACACCATTCAAAGCAGCATCAAAGGGTGATGATTACACTCAAACCACATTGAAATGTCAGCCTTATGGCTTAATGGTTGCATCATGAGAGTACAAGCACTAGAGAACAGCTTCTGTAGATCTTAAGATTTTAATTGTATCGAAAGATAAAGTGATGCCCTCATTCGCAGAAACCACTTGGTACATCTGCTCTGCCTCAGTGGTTGATCTATTCCAGTAAGTGGTATATTCACCTCTAACCTCTGTTTCAATAAAAGGCAAGGTATACAGATAGCATAATTTAGTACAGGAATTAAATCCAGAGGCTTAGTAGGAAAATGGACAACTAAAAACATATATTTGTAGTAGCAAGAGACCCTGATCTAGGAAATAAATGATTCTTTTCAAAGTAATTTCACATGTCGGGGTGCCTGGGTGGCTCAGTAGGTTAAGCGTCAGACTTCGGTTCAGGTTATGATCTCAAGATTCGTGAATTTGAACCCCACGTTAAGCTCTGTGCTGACAGCTCGGAGCCTGGAGCCTGCTTCAGATTCTGTGTCTCCCTCTCTGCCCCTTCTCTGCTCATGCTTTGTCTTTCCATCTCTCTCAAAGATAAACATAAAAAAAAGAACTCTCTTTACTTGTTACTGCGCTGCTGACCAGCAGGGCCTGGTTATCAAGGGACGTGTCGTGTGAGTTGCAGCCACAAAAGCTGTGGTGCCAGACGTGTATATGAGGTCCTTTCTCAGAGACACTGACAATCTGGGGCAGGATAGGCGAGTTCAAGGATGGTGCCTGCCCACCAGTCTCCCCAGTTTCGGGCCGGGGGGATTGCCTTGGGCTCACCGACATGTGTTTAATTAGAAGCCCGTTCCTCAGGCCATAGCTATGCAGATAAGCTAGAAGGCGAGTCACAGAAAGACCGGGATGATTTCAGTTGGCCACCTCTGTGCTGTGTCCTGGGTAGGGTGGCCAGTTAACAACTGTTCCTCCATTTATTTCAGTCCTACGTGACCTGCCAACATAAGCCCTGAGGGCCACCAGACAGGTGCACAAGCTCCTTTTCGGGAGGTACTGGCGATGTGGAGCACGGCAGAGGGAGCGTGAAAGGTCGCTCCGGCCCTCCAAGGTCTGTGGAGAGGACTGCGGCCAGACTTGGGTCTAGGTAGAAGCCTGTCACCTCAGGCCTCAGCTACACAGATAAGCTAATAGGCCTCTTTCCCAGAAAGACTGGGGGTGCATTTCAGACTGCTGTGTCTGTGCTGTACCCTGGAGGGTTGGCCAAAGTAAAACCACACGAGCACTTTAAGAACTGTTTCTCGGTTGGCTGTAGCCTTGTGGACATAGGCCCCACTGGCTTTCAGAGCCAGGTGTTTTGTGGACCCATCTCTGGGGTGCAGGTCTTAAAAGCTGGGGTGCCAGACGTGGGGTTCAAACATTTGGCTTCCCAGGAAGAAGCTCAGAGTTGTGAGCTTCCATCTAACTGTGGGTTGCCACACTGGGGGAGGAGTTTATGGTGAGACACTATCTCCTACTCATTTTTGATGTGGGTTTGTGTTTGTTTGTCTTCTTTTTCTTTTTCAAGTAGGCTCCACACCCAATGTGGGGCTTGAACTCATGACCCTGAGACCAAGAGTCACATGCTCCGCTGACTGAGCCAGCCAGGCACCCCTTGATGTGGTTTTGTATCCACCCAACGTAGATTTAGTTTTCAGATCTCCTTCAGAGAGAAACTGTTCTGAACGTGGCTCTAGACGTCGTGTGTCGGACAGGAGGTGAGTTCAGGGGATCCTCTCACGTTGCCATCTTGAACCAGAGGCTCAGCTTACAAGACCCATTACTTGGTAGCTAAAGAGATTTCGATTAATACTTTGAAGGAACCAGCATTTTGATGCAGAGAATTTAAACAAGAAAGGAAAGTGAGGAGCAAAAAGCTATCTTGTTTTGCTTTCGCCACAAAACTTTTTGAGACTCGTAAGAATATTCTACTGACAATATTTCCGACTCACGCTATGTGTATGTGCAATTTAAAAAATGTATGCTACTGATTGACAAATCAAATATGCATATCAAGTGTCCTACAAATATAAGATTGAAGATTCAAGTGGAGGCATTGTGATTTAAAAAAGATAACCAATAACATAAAAGAGTTTGAGCTCGTTATGTGTAGAGAATGTATTTTTATTACATGCCCTAAACCAGATGACTAGTATAAAGGCAAAATATATCATAAAACCATGAATACCAAAAGTCTTAAAATTATTAGGTTTGCTGTGAAAGTCATTTCCAAAACTACAAGGAAAGAAAATTATTGAAAATCAATAAAAATCAAATTTCAAAGTACCTAATCTTAGTCTATGCTCCAGGATTTATTCTAAGTCTTTCACTAAATTGAAAATATTTCATTAAAATTTAAGTTTGATGTTTAAAAACCCTATTCTCCCTAGAAGATACGTACTTGTACACTTTTTTTTTCCTATTATAAGTCCCTCCCCCACATTTTTCATTTTTATAGATGAAAACAAAAATAAGGGTAATGAGGTGCCTTGTAAATCTTACCCCTCAGTAATGTTAAGTTTAACCCCAACAGTTTTACTGCAACCTAGTAAATTGAGAGAACATAAGAGGGAAATCAAACACTGCTGCTTTTCACTCCCCGGTTTAACAAGTGTAAGTAACAGCTCTAAAGGAAAAGAAATCAAACTGGGTATTCGAAAGAGACACCTGCACAACTTCTTACAATTCCCTAACTTACCCGGACAAATGGAGACTTTCACATAAAAACTCCACTGAATACAACTGTCCGAGTCTCCACAGTGAACTGCTCTAAGTTTCATCTTGGCCCCTGGTCCAATTTAGGAAATAGGGGGAAGCTGGGTGGGGAAGGCCCCGTAACGCTCCGTGATTTGCTATAGAACTTAAACCTCAAGTCCCACCCCGCAGAAATTTTTCGTGAAGTCCTAACAGACGAAGCAAGTCTGCGCAGGTCGCTCTGGCCGCCGGGACAGGAAAAGCAGCCTAAAACATTGTTAGTAAACAGATGCGACTGGCAGGGCACAGTGATGCGGGCTCAGCTTAGGGAAAGATGGCATAGGCACAGGTGCAAATGCTGCACGCACGTAGGTGAGGAGTGAGAAGGACCGGAAGTTAGAAGAAATGTCCTTTAATTTACCCTTTCTTTCTTTGAAGACATCTGTACAGGCAGGTGCAAAGTACTGCAAGGCCGACAACTACAAGAAACCAGGAAACAAACGACATGTAACTGAGAGCTAATTGCCAAGATTCAAAATGTAGCAGCAGAAATAAGTAAGTGTTGGTTACATTTCAGTGGTCAGAAAATGTTACTTCATTTAAGCACATATATATTCATATTCCGTCTAGACTCTTCACTATCAGAAGTTCGTGAACAGTCCACAGTAAGTCAGGGGAGAATCCTTGCTTAGTTTACAAAAGTACCCAAAGCATATTTGGGACGCAGGGTCATGACTAATCATCCTGAAAACACATGGAGTATTTAGGTTTGTTACTAAGTGGACAAGTGGAATATAAAAGAATATACATTCACCAGCAAAACGTGTAGTATCATATACAAGGTCAGACTGTTCTAGACTGCTGTACTTCATTTCAAGCTATAAAAACCACAGAAACTGAAAAGTCACTTAAAAAAATAATGCACTTTCTCGCAATACTATTTTGATTTAAGTGGCATTGAAGTTTGGGCTACTTACGGATAGTAAGAATAATCACAGCAATGATACCTGCATCTGGGAAAACATGAAAACAGTTTGAAGATAATTGAGCGCACAAGGGTCCCAGAGAGTAGTCGCATTTAATCTTGCTCAGATCATACACTACATCTATACATGACAGCAAAGAGAGTTCCTCAGTGTAGTTTTAGCACGACTGCTAGTGTGTCCAGATCATTCCGATCACAGAGCCCTTGGACTCTGATCCCACATTCAGGGGCCATCTTGTGAAACTCTTAATTGGAATCGCTTTTCATTGTTTTGTGTTGTGGCTACTACACCAGGTTATTTAGTAAAGCTTATTGGGCACTTAGAATTCCCTAGATGGGAGGAAATTACCTACATGTGTCTACACATAAGTACCACTTATGTTTATCATGTTATCTGGACTACTAAAATCACTATCAATGTCAAATTTTGTGAAACTTGGTTCCTTCCTTAACTACAAATAATTGGAACATGATAGCTATTTCTATATAGTACTCCAAGGTTTCATAAGGAAGAGTAATTAATAGCCAAAATAATACCTAATTCCTCCAATTCTTCAAATAATGCTGATTCATTGGGCTCAGGATAGCCTGGGGGGCAAAATGGAAAAAAAGAAGAAAGACTAAACCTTAAAGATCCATAAATTCACTGGTTTTTATTTTTTGTTTTTGTATGAAACTGCTAATAATTTCATTTTCCTTATATATTAATGTTTCTTAATAAAAATATCATAAGTTATAAATTTATATTTGATGTCACCAACAATCTTCTTCCTGTACATTGGTATTTCCTGTGACAAGATTCTGCAGTATGGCAAGCAAATTTATCACCACTGCATCCTCAAAATTAGCCTGAATTCAACATGAGTCTACTTAAAATTAAAAGATAGAGGAGGACTTTAAAACAATTTAGAAGTTGATCACGAATAGAAAGACTCTTCAACATAATAAAAGCCATTTATGAAAAACCCATAGCCAACATCATATTTAAGACTGCAAGTTTTCCTTTAAGATCAGGAACAGGACAGGGTGCTTATGTTTGTCACTTCTATTCAACATAAATACTGCAAGTTCATATTTGAGCAATTAGGTAAAAAAAAAAAAATAAAAAGCATCCAAATTGGGAAGAAATAAGATGATCTCTGTTCACACATGACATGATCTTTTACATAGAAAACTCTAAAGATCACACACACACACACACACACACACACCTAGTACAACCAATAAATGAATTCAGTAAAGTTGCAGGATACAAAATCAACATGCAAAAATCAATTGTGTTTTGGGGCGCCTGGGTGGCTCAGTCGGTTGAGCATCCAACTTCAGCTCAGGTCATGATCTCACACTCTGTGGGTTCGAGCCCTGCGTCGGGCTCTGTGCTGACAGCTCAGAGCCTGGAGCTGCTTCGGATTCTGTGTCTCCCCCTCTGTCTGCCCCTCCCCTGCTCATGCTCTGTCTCTCTCTGTCTCAAAAATAAATAAAAACATTAAAAAAAATAAAAGTTGATGGGGAGTGGGAGGGAGCGGTGGGCGGGTGATGGGTATTGAGGAGGGCACCTGTTGGGATGAGCACTGGGTGTTTTATGGAAACCAACTTGACAATAAATTTCATATTAAAAAAAAATAATAATAATAAATAAAATAAATTAAAAAAATCAATTGTGTTTCTACACACTAACAGTAAGCAATGTAAAAAGGAAATTAAGAAAACAATTCCATTTACAATTGAATGAAAAGGAGCTACCCTATGACCTGGCAATTGCACTACTAGGTATTTATCCAGAGGATATAAAATGCTGATTCAAAGGGGCACACGCACCCCGATGTTTATAGAAGCACTATTGACAATAACGAAATTATGGAAAGATGCCCATTGACTGATGAATAGATAAAGAAGATAAGGAATATATTTAAAATGGAATATTACTCAGTGATTTAAAACAATGACATCCTGCCCTTTGCAACAATGTGGATGGAACTAGAACGAATACATTCAATACGTGTGAAGCGAAGTAAGTCAGTTGGAGAAAGACAAATATATTATTTCACTCATATGTGGAATTTAAGAAGCAAAGCAGATGAACATAGGGGAAGAGAAGGAAAAGTAAGAGAAAAACAGAGAGGGAGGCAAACCATAAGAGACCCTTTTTAAAAATGTTTGTTTATTTATTTTTCTAAAAATAATTTATTGTCAAGTTAGCTAACATACAGCGCATACAGTGTGCTCTTGGCTTGGGGAGTAGATTCTCATGATTTCTTGCTTACATACAACACCCAGTGCTCATCTTAACAAGTGCCCTCTTTAATGCCCATTACCCATTTCCCCCTTCCTCCTGCCTCCCCCTTCAACCCTCAGTTTGTTCTCTGTATGTAACAGTCTCTTATGGTTTGCCTCCCTCTCTCTTTGTAACTATTTTTTCCCCTTCCTTTCCCCCATGGTCTTCCGTGAAGCTTCTCAAGTTCCACGTATGAGTGAAAACATATGGTATGTGTATTTCTCTGACTGACTTATTTCACTTAGCATAATACCTTCCAGTTCCATCCATGTAGTTGCAAATGGCCAGATTTCATTCTTTCCCACTGCCAAGTAGTAATCCACTGTATCTATAAACCACATCTTCTTTATCCATTCGTCAGTTGATGGACACTCAACAATTTGGCTATTGTTGATAGTGCTGCTATAAGGAGACTCTTAAATACAGAGAACAAACTGAGGATTGCTGGAGGGATGGTTGGTGGGAGGATGGGCTAAATGGGTGATGGGCACTAAGGAAGGCACTTGATGGGATGAGCACTAGGTGTTATATGTAAGTGATGAATCACGAAATTCTATTCCTGAAACCATAATTACACTATAGTTAACTAACTTGGATTTAAATAAAATTCTAAAAAAATAATAAAAGACTTTGGAATAAACTTCACAAAGGAGGTAAAAGATTTGTACACTGAAAACTATAAAACACCACAGTAAGAAATTTAAAAAGACATAAGTAAATGGAAAGAAATCCTGTGTTCATGGATTGGAGGACCTAATAAAGTTAAGATGCCAATGTGATATGAAGCAACCTACAGATGAAGTGCAACCCACCAAAAGCCTAATGATGCTCTTTGCAGAAATAGAAAAGTCCATTTGAAAATTCATATGGAATCTCAAGGGACGAGGAATAGTTAAAGCAATCATGAAAAGAGAGAGCAAAGTTGGAAGGACTTGTACTTCCTGATTTCAAAACTTACTACAAGTACAATAATCAGAACAGAATGGCACTGGCATAAAGCAGGGCACCTGGATGGCTCAGTCAGGTAAGCGTCTGACCCTTGATTTTAGCTCATGTCATGATCTCATGGTTTGTGAGTTCAAGCTCCATGTCAGACTCTGAGCTGATGTCATGAAGCCTGCTTGGGATTTTCTCTCTCCCTTTGTCTCTGCCCTTCCCCTGCTCTCTTTCTTTCAAAAGTAAATAAACATTAAAAAAAAAAAAAGACAGACAGACAGACCAATGGAATAGAAGAGAGGCCACAAAATAAACCTTTGCATATATAGTCAAATAATTCTCTACGAGGGTGCTATCAAAATTCAATAGGGAAAGAGCCAACTTCTCACAAATGGTTTTGAAAACTGGATATCCACATACACAAAAGGATGAATTTTAACACTTGCCATACACCAAACACAAAAGTTAATTCAAAATCGATCAAAGACCCTAAATATCTAAAACCATAAAACTCTTAGAAGAAAATAAGAGTTCAGGCTTCATGATGCTGGATCTGGTAACGTTTTATTGAATGTGACACCAAAAGCATAGGCAACAAAAGGAAAAACCAAACAAATTAGACTACATTAAAACTAAAAACTTTTGGGGCGCCTGGGTGGCTCAGTCGGTTGAGCGTCCGACTTCAGCTCAGGTCACGATCTCACGGTTCGTGACTTCGAGCCCCGCGTCGGGCTCTGGGCTGATGGCTCGGAGCCTGGAGCCTGCTTCCGATTCTGTGTCTCCCTCTCTCTCTGCCCCTCCCCCATTCATGCTCTGTCTCTGTCTCAAAAATAAACATTAAAAAAAAAAACTAAAAACTTTTGTGCATCAAAGGACACTAACAATAGAGTGAAAAAACAACCCACAGAACGGGAAAAAAAAAACATTTGAAAATCATATATCTAATAAGGGATTGAGATCCAAAATATAAAATGAGCTCCTAAAACTCAAAAACAAGACAGAAAAACAACCCATCAAAAATGGACAAAGGACTTGAATAGACATTTCTCCAAAGAAGATATACAAATGGCCATTAAGCACACAAGAGGATGCTCAACACATTATTAATTGTTAAGGAAATGCAAGTAAAAACCACAATATACCTCATGTATATTACCTAACATATATTATGATGGTTATTACCAAAAAGCAGAAAATAATACGTGTTGATAGAGGTCAAGAAATTGAAACTTTTTCAAATTAAAACAACAAAAAAAATTTAAATTTTTTTTTGAGAGAGAGAGAGACAGCACAGGCAATAGAGGTAGAGAATCCCAAGTAGGCTCTATACCCAGTGTGGAGCCTGACACGGGGCTGATCTCATGATACTGAGATCATAACGTGAACCGAAACCAAGAGTTGGATGCTTAACCGAGCAAGTCACCTAGGCACCCCACGAAATCGGAACTTTTGTTGCTGATGGGAATGTAAAATGGTATAGCCACTATGGAAGACAGTATGGTTGTTCCTCGAAAAAGTAAACACCGAATTGTCATATAACCAGCAATTCTCCTAGATATATAGCACCCCAAAATTGCAAACAGGGGCCCAAAATTAAAACTTTTCAATTGTTAAGTTCACAATTGAAAGTAGGACTCAAACACTTGAAAGCCAATATTCAGAGATACATTATTCAGAGTACCAAAATGTGGAAAAAACCCAAGCAAGTGTCTTTTCAACAGATGAATGAACAAACAAAATGTACAAAACAATGGAATATTATTCAGCCATAGAAAGGAATGAAGTTCTGATACATGCTGCAAGGTGGATGAACCTTGAAAACATTATGCTACATGAAATAAGGCAGAAATGATTCCACTTCTATGAAGTAGCTCGACTAGTCAAATTTATAAAGACAGAAAACAGAATGGTTACCAGGGATGGGGTGGCGGGGGGGGGGGCGGGGCGGATGGAGTTATTGTTTAATGTGTATAAGGTTTCAATTTGAGATGATGAAAAAGTTTGGGGGATAGTGCTGGTTACAAACAATATGGATGCACTTTATGCCACTGAAATGCACACTGAAAATGGTTAAAACAGTAATAAAATATAATACAAGTTTATCTAGAAAAACTAATATACAGAATAGTCTAAATGTTGCTGAAAGGAAGTGTTCTGCTAGATATTAAAACAAATTATAGTGGGGCACCTGGATGGCTCAGCTCCGGTCACGACATCATGGTTCGCAGGTTCAAGCCCCACATCGGGCTCCATGCGGTCAGTGAGGAGCCTGCTTGGGATTCTCTCTCTCTCCCTCTCTCTCTGCCCCCCCTCTGCTCTGCTCTCACTCTCTCCCTCTCAAAATAAATAAACTTAAATAAAAATTTTTAAAAACCCAAAACATATCATAGTATTATAGTGGGGGAAAAATGACTCAGAATGGCCAGAGTTCAAGGAAACATAAAGATGACTGGAAAACAGTTGGAGAGAGGACTTCTTCAACAGATGTTGCTATTTCACCATTACAAGGGGGTGGGTAGAGTGGAGAGGAGACCTATCTCACTCCATTTGTCAGAATGAATTTCAGATGCACCAATGATTTAAATGCAAAGAATACAATCAGAACACAGGGTTGAAATGTTTATAAAGTTTTAGCATGGGAAAAGCCTAAAGCTTTTATAAGACAGGCAAAACACACACAGCCATTAGGGAGAAGATCGATACATCCATCAGTCCATCTACTTATTGATGTAAAATTTCCATACATGTAAAAAAGACCACTAACAGAATACTTAAATAAATAAATACGGTATACATTTCAAAGTCATCATCGGAAAGAATGACAATAAATCTAAATACAACCCCAGTATAAGACATTCAATGGGAAAAGGGCAAGTTTCAAAAAATTACATACAAGATGATGTCAATTTTGTTTAAGATAAAAGAAAAAATGCCCAACTATATGTATCTAAGGATGTAGCTAAAGACTGAAGTAAAGTAGTTCTTTACTCTGTATACTTTCACAATGTTTGAAAATTTATAAAAATATATCATCCATTTACCACTCATGTAACAAAATGTTACAAAAAGCCATCTATAACCAATAGTACACCATAAAAATCTTGAAAGGAAACTGACCAGTGAAAATAAGGCCCCAAAGCCCCTGAAAAAATGTTCACTTTGTATTAAAAGTGTTTTAACTTACAATGAACTCTCACAAATCAACAAGAAAAATATTTTAGAAATCTAATTTTTAAAAAATGAGCAAAGGGCCTGGATAAATCAAAGTGGGGCCAAAAAGTTCAAATTCTTTGATGATAATTAAAGAAATGCAAATTAGAACAAGACACAACGTGGCACTCATCACCTTATCAAGTTGTTAACTATATAAGCAGGAGAAAGAATTACTGAACCTGGATACTTTGAAACTGGAGGTTTGGTTGGATGAGTAGGCTTGAAACCTGGAAAAGTAAATTGGATACAATTCACTAGCCTTATCAACACAAAATTATGGATTTAATTTTGAATTATTTTCAAAAAAGACTCATTATTTCTCAAAATGAAAAATACAAATACTTTCCAAAGTTTGCAATTCTACTTCTGGGAATGTAGTCTAATGTATATTTGCACAAGTTCATAAGCGTGTATGACTAAGAATTTTCCCTACAACTTTGTATTTTATATGGAAATCCTAGAAGTTGACTAATAGTAAATCATAAAAATAATGTGTTCAGAGTAAACACACATATCTTTAAAAAAAATACCATCCAAGTCGTATCATACTACATAAGAAGGTGTACCTTTTTCTCTTCTGCCTTGTATTTCTTGGACTTAAAAAATATTTGCACATTTAGATCTGCTTTAACACCATTATCTGTTGCTGGTCCTTTTGATATAGTCTTTCTCTGACTGATGAAAAAAAATGATTGACAATCCCATGGAGAGTTTTGATTTTGATTTTTTAAAAAGGATCCCTGTAGTTTCTCCTCTTTATAAGCTTTTTCTTACAATTTTTCTTCTAAAAACTAAACTGTATCAGTGTTTTATAAGTCCTTTATGAAATGCTTATGGTTCAACTCTTTCCAAAGAGCATATCAACAAACATAGGATACACCACAGTGCATATACTCACTAGGATCATGTAAGTAAATACGGATGGTTCATGGAGTATAAATTTCATATGCAATCTTAATAAATCAGTCCACCAAAAAAACCATTTTCTTTCCCCCCAAACCTCATAGCCCTCAACTAAAGCACACAAGGAGGGTATCAGGTACTAGGTTTACAGGAATTATTTAAAAAATATATTCTAATTACCGTATTAACATGCATAATTCCACAAATCCTTTAAAATACTATGGCCATAGGAAATATACAAACAAATTAAAAGCTATTAATCATGATCTGTTTGAGTTCAACACTTTCAAAAAACAAGAAGCTAAAGTCCACAGAAATGAGGTTACTTGAATAAGCTGAGCCAAACTAGGACCTTAGTGAGGTCGCCCAGGATAATGTTCTTCCCACTATTCCTGTTGTCTCTTGCTTCTGATGGAAAGAGAGGCCAAAGATAGGAGCACTGAAATCAGGAAGATATTTCCTTCCAACATAGTAAAATAATCTTTCAAGTCTTAAACAAAGTAGCTGACTTATAGGAAATCCTTCATTTCGTTTCATTTCATTTCAATGAATAAGGATTTTTCCTGCCTTTCAGTTGCTATGAAGTTTAGGTGCAGTTGCCAAATAAAAATGCCCAGTAAAGGGAAAAAGAAAAATTGTATGAAGTTGGAAGGGGTGGGGGTGGGGGGAGGACATACAGGTCTTATTTGGAGACAGCAGATATTTCCCAGTTTAAATTGTGCTACGTAAAAAACAACAAACTAAACTGGTTGTAGTCCAGCAAGTGAAACATAGTCCTAGACCAGGAAGATACCCTGGGAGCAAACTGATCACTTAAAAAAAAAAAAAAAAGAAACAGCAAAGTCGACCCAGAAAACACACATGTTAAAAAACAGAAGCCCTAATCCTTCCTCTTCACTGATACTAATTCGAGTGATGCTATAAGTCATAAGAGCTACCTTTACAAGCTCCCCATATGCCAGGCACTATGCTAAGTGTTAAATGCATCCCACTTAAACGGTATGTAACCTTCCCAAGTTTACATACCTGTTTATATCTGTGGACTCTGCCAAATAATTTTAGAAAAACTAAATAGAACTTAAATGGCTGTAAATACGTCCTTCACCCTTTCACTACTCAAAATGTGAATGACTATAAATCACATAAATGTAAAGGATTGTTGTAAAATATAAGCAGGAAAGTACAAATCGGAATGACTCAAAATTAGAGGTTTTATTTTGGGAGAAATCTGTACCGAAAAACGAAATAATGTAGAATCAACGACTTCAGAATTATTGGCTTCATTTCATTTATATAAATGAATATTATTCTTTTATTCTTGACTTATAAGTGTAAATAAATGTACATAAAATTCTTTTAGTCTTGACTTACAAATGTAAAAAATTCTCATGCTTCAGTCTACTCTAAAAGTGGTTGCTATACATTTTTATACATAAAAATACTAAATGAGAAATTTGTATGTGATGTAGATAACGTGGAAAGACCCTATGAAAACGTACAAAATCACAACATAGGAATGATGTCATATCTCCATCATGTAAATAAATACAAGATGGAACAAAATACTAAATTTTTTAATTATTTGTTTTCACTGATATTTCATGTTCAAAAAATTAAAACTAAAAAGATGGAAAAAAAACCACATTTGTACCTTTAATACATGTCGGCATCTCAGGTTCCCAAGTATTTCTCCCACCACAGAACACTGGGTTGCTGCCATTAAGATAGAAACCTGGGAGGCATTCAAATAGAACCACTGCTTGGTAGGAATAGGTTTCTCTGACTCCTGATACCAGTCTTCCATTCACAAGTACTGGATGTTCACATCTGACCACTGAAAAGTACAGAAACTCTAGAATTAATGGAAAGCTGCTTTAACATAGGATTAGAAAAAATAGCGCCAAGTAGTAATTTCCAGGGGGAAGAAACATACAAGGAATGAAAGGCAAGGTGTTAAAAGAAAAAAAAAAATACCCAAGAAACCTTTATACATATGCACATTTTAATTCCAATGAAATGGATTTAGAGAAATCTAATAACTTTTTTCCACCTAGAAAGACTGTCATTAGACTTTATTGACTTTCCTACATTTTTTTCCATTACTGACAATTTTTTTTTACATTTATTTATTTTTTGAGAGACATAGAGAGACAGAGCACAAGTTGGGGAGGGGCAGAGAGAGAAGGAGACACAGAATCGGCAGCAGGCTCCAGGCTGCGAGCCATCAGCACAGAGCCCGATGTGGGACTTGACCTCATGAACTGTGAGATCATGACCTGAGCTGAAGTCGGACGTTCAACCAACTAAGCCACCCAGGTGCCCCTCCATTACTGACAATTTTTGAGAAAGGTCTGACCACCACATACAAATTCGAGGCAAAGTTTTGATCTTCATCAATTCTAGGGATTTTTTTTAAAAGGTCATGCTGACACTGGCTGCAGTACCCTGCTTTTCTAGAAAGGTAAGAAAGACTTTTCTGAGAAGGGAATACTTGAGTTCAGATTTAAAAGTTGAAAAGCAAGGAAAAAAAAAAGTTGAAAAGCAAGTAGCCATGCAAAGATATGCAAAAAGAAAGTGCTCAGGTAGCAACAACATACACAAATGGGATGTTCAAGAAACAGAAAGGCCAGTGGAGTTAGGGCAGTGTTTTCCAAACATCTTGGCCTGCAAGCCAGAGATCGAAAGGCATATTTTACATCGTAAACCAGTATATAAGCACACAGGCCTGAAATACAGGTCAACCTCATACCAGCGTGCTCTCCTGTTTTCCATTCTACTCCACCTCTTGGGAAGTAAACTACTGCTCATGACCTGATAGATTCATTTCAGAATCTATTAATTAATCTATTAATTAATCTTTTCGCCGTTGTGTGAAACTACTGTTAACTGCACTAATGATTTTCTTTATGTTATGTTGGCTAGACATAATTTACGTACAACAAAGCTCGTCCTCTTAAGTGGACAGCTGTATGAGGTTTGACAGAAGCAAATAATCATGTAATTACCACAATAAAGACACAGAAAAGCTCCATTGCCCCCCAACATTTCCTCATGCCGCTTTGTAATCAACCCTTCCCACCCCCACAACCACCTTCACCAACCAGCCGAACACTGGTCTGTTGTCTATTCCTAAAGAGTCGCTTTTCCAGAATGTCATAAGGGGATCACGGCCTCTGAGTATGAGTTATTTCACTCAACATCATGCATTTGAGAGTCATTCCTATTGCTGCATGGGTTAGAGCTCACTCCTTTCGATTGCTGAGTATAATTGCATTGTATGGACATAACATGGTGGTTTGCCATTCACCAGCTAAAGGGCTAGTGCGTTGTCTCCAGTGCGGGACAATTACGACTAAGGCAGCTGAATATTCTCACACAGGTTTCTATGTGAACATGTTTTCATTTACTTGGATTGATGAGTTGTACGGTAAGTATATGTTTAACTTTATGAAAAATGTAAAAATATATTCCAAGTGGTCATATACCACTTTGTATTCTTACTAGCAATGTGTGAAAATTCCAATTGTTCTACATCATTGCTGGTACATGGTATTGTTAGTTTTTTTGTATTCAATTTCAGTTCTTTTATTAGGGGTGTTGAGTGGTATCTCTTTGTGGTTTTAAATTACATTTCTGTAATCACTAATTATATTGAGAAATTTTCATGTGCTTTTTTGTCTTCCATATATCATGTTTGTTGAAATAGGTCTACTCAAATATTTTATCCATTTTTTTAAAAAAATTGGCTTGTTTTCTATGATTGAGCTTGGAGAATTCTTTATGTATCATAGGTAAAAGTTATTATTTGATATATGCTTTGCTAATATTTTTTTCCCAGTCTATTGCTAATTTTTTCCCCATTCCTTTAACAATTTTTTTGCAGACCAGAAGTCTCAAATTTGGAACATCCAAGTTTTTTTCTTTAAAGGATCACACACTTTATGGGTGGTATTTAAGAAATTTTTGGCTAGGTCACAAGTATTTTGTATGTTTTCTTGCAAAAATCTTAAGGTTTTTTGGGGCGCCTGGGTGGCGCAGTCGGTTAAGCGTCCGACTTCAGCCAGGTCACGATCTCGCGGTCCGTGGGTTCGAGCCCCGCATCAGGCTCTGGGCTGATGGCTCAGAGCCTGGAGCCTGTTTCCGATTCTGTGTCTCCCTCTCTCTCTGCCCCTCCCCCGTTCATGCTCTGTCTCTCTCTGTCCCAAAAATAAATAAACGTTAAAAAAAAAAAAATCTTAAGGTTTTAGGTTTTACATGTAATTCTATGATCCATTTTTTTCCAAAGTTTATTTATTTTTAATTTTTTAATTTTATTTTATTATTTTTTT
This sequence comes from Lynx canadensis, assembly GCF_007474595.2. NCBI lineage: Eukaryota > Metazoa > Chordata > Mammalia > Carnivora > Felidae > Lynx > Lynx canadensis. Next base: position 34,936,773 of record NC_044319.2, read on the forward strand.
TTAATTTTTTTTAACGTTTTATTTATTTTTGAGAGAGGGAGAGACAGAGCATGAACAGGGGAGGGTCAGAGAGAGGGAGACACAGAATCTGAAACAGGCTCCAGGCTCTGAGCTGTCAGCACAGAGCCCGACGCAGGGCTCGAACCCACGGACCGCGAGATCATGACCTGAGCCGAAGTCGGCCGCTTAACCGACTGAGCCACCCAGGCGCCCCTAATTTTTTAATTTTAATTGCTCTTTTATTTTTTTAGCATGAGAATTACACATCACAGCTCAGCGTGTAGAATTCATTATCCAAGGAAATAGAAGTCATTTTTAGTTTTTTCCTTTTTTATATATTTTTAAATTTATTTATTTAAATTCAAGTTAGTTAACATACAGTGCAGTATTGTGGTCAGAGGCAGAATGTAGTGATTCATTACACATAACACCCAGTGCTCATCCCCAAAAGTGCCCTCCTTAATGCCCATCACCCATTTAGTGCATCCCCCACCACCCTCCCCTCCAGCAACCCTCAGTTTGTTCTCCGTATTTAAGAGGCTCTTATGATTTGCCTCCCTCTCTGTTTTAATCTTATTTTTCCTTCCCTTTCCCTATGTTCATCTGTTTTGTTTCTTAAATTCCACACGTGAATGCAATCATATGGCATTTGTCTTTCTCAGTCTAACTTATTTCACTTAGCATAAAGTTTCTAGGTCCATTCGTGTTGCAAGTGGCAAGTTCTCATCTCATCCTTTTTATAGCTGTGTAATATTCCTGTGTGTGTGTGTGTGTGCGCGCGCGCGCGCGCGCGCGCACATACATTACATCTTCTTTAGCCATTCATCTCTTGATGGATACTCAGGTTGCTTCTATAGCTTGACTATTCTAAATAATGCTGCAATAAACACAGGAGTGCATATATCTTTTCAAATTAGTGTTTTCATCTTGGATAAATATGCAGTAGTGGAATTATTGGATCTCTATGATTCATTTTGAATAAATGTTTGTCTATGGTTCTAACATCGATGAAGGTTCCCTTTTTTTGGCACCTGGATATCCGATTGTGTTGTACCGTTTGTTGAAAATATCATCATTTTCCACTGAACTGTTTGTATACCTGTACACCTGAAGAAAATCCACTGGACATATTGGCAGGTATCTAATTCTGGATGTAGTACTCTATTCCATTGCTCTATATGGCTATCCTTTTACCTATACCACATTGTTTTGATTATATGCCTTAAGTGTGCTTTATCTTAAGTCTTAACGTCCGGTAGAGCGAATCTTCTAATTTTTTTCAAAATTATTTTCACTATTCTAGATATTCTGTCTTTCCACATAAACTTCCGAATCAGTTTAATTTATACAAAAGGTTCTGCTGGGATCACCTGGGGAGCTCAGTCAGTTGGGTGTCCAGCTTCGGCTCAGGTCATGGTCTCATGGCTTGTGGGTTTGAGCCCCGCGAAGGACTCTGTGCTGAGAGCTCAGAGCCTGGAGTCTGTTTTGGATTCTGTCTCTCTCTCTCTCTGCCCCTCCCTCACTCATGCTCTCTCTGTCTCTCAAGAACAAATACCCATTAAAAAAAGGTTCTGCTAGGATTTTTGTTGGGATTGTGCTGAGTTTAGATAAATTAGAGAGGCTTGACTATTACATTGAATCCTCCAAACCGTACCTAGTGTATATCCCTTCATTGATTAAGGATTTCTTTAGTTTCCATTATTAGTGTTTAGTAGGTTTTAGCATTAATATCTTTCACATATATTGTTAGATTTATACTCAAAAAGTTCATATTTTGGAACTACTGTAAATGCTTCTTAAAATTTCAATTTCTTTTTTTTTTTTTATGAATATAACTTATTGTCAAATTGGCTTACATACCACACCCAGTGCTCATCCCAGCAAGGGCCCTCTCCTCAATGCCCATCACCCATTTTCCCCCTTCCCCCCCCCCCCCCCCCCATCCACCTCAGTTTGTTCTCTGTATTTAAGAGTCTCTTGTGGTTTGCCTCCCTCCCTCTCTGTAACTATTTTTTTTCTCCCTTCCCTTCCCTTCCCCCGTGGCCTTCTGCTAAGTTTCTCAAGATCCAAATATGAGTGAAAACATATGATATCTGTCCTTCTCTGACTGACGTATTTCACTTAGCATAATATCTTCCAGTTCCATCCACGTTGCTCAAATGGCATGATTTCATTCTTTCTCATTGCCAAGTAGCATTCCATTGTATATAGGAAACCACATCTTTTTAATCTATTCTTCTGTTGATGGGACAATAGGCTCTTTCCATAATTTGGCCATTGTTAAGAGCATTGCTATAAACATTGAGGTACACATGCCCCTATGCATCAGCACTCCTGTATCCCTTGGGTAAATTCCTAGTAGTGCTATTGCTGGATCATTGGGTAGATCTTTTTTTTAATTTTTTGAGGAACTTCCACACTGTTTTCCAGAGTGGCTGCACCAGTTTGCATTCCCATCAACAGTGCATGAGGATTCCCGTTTCTCCACATCCTTGCCAGCATCTGTAGTCTCCTGATTTGTTCATTTTAGCCACTCTGACCGGTGTGATGTGGTATCTCAGTGTGGTTTTAATTTGTATTTCTCCGATGACAAGTGATGTTGAGCATCTTTTCATGTATCTCTTGGCCATCTGGATGTCTTCTTTGGAAAAGTGTCTATTCATGTCTTTCGCCCAATTCTTCACTGGATTATTTGTTTTTCGGGTGTGGAGTTTGGTGAGTTCTTTACAGATTTTGGATACTAGCCCTTTACCCGATAGGTCATTTGCAAATATCTTTTCCCATTCTGTTGTTTGCCTTTTAGTTTTCTTGATTAAAATTTCAATTTCTAATGGCTTATTCCTAGTATATAGACATATAACTGTCTTCCATATGCTGATCTTATATTTTGAAACCTTGTTAAAACTTCAGTCATTGGAATATTGTATACAACCAAGTCATAAGTGAATAGAGACTATATTTCTTACTTTGCAATGTGTATGTCTAATTCTTTCTCTTGCCTTGTTATAGTAGCTAAGACCTCTTGTACAACGCTGGAGAGTAGTGGGAGTGGATTTCCTTCTCTTGTTCCTGCTTGGGGGGAAATTAGTCTTAACATTAAGTATAATGTTAGCTCTGAGATTTTTGTTGATGGCTTTTATCAGAATGAAGTAGTTACTTCCTTTCTGTTCCCACTTTGTTGAGAAATTTTATCCTGAAAAAGATGATGAATTCTGTGAAGTGCTTTTTTTTAAATATCTATTAAAAGTTTCACTTTTTTTATTTATAGTCTCCTCATCTAGTATACTGATTAATCTTTGAATCTGAACGAATCTTGCATTTATGGGATAAATCTTACTTTGTTGTGATGTATTATTATTGTTATACATGGCAGGATTTGCTTTGTTACATTTTGTTGAGAAGTTTTGGTTCTATGGTCATTAAAGATATTGTTTGTAATTTTCTTGCAATGTTTTTGTCCAGTTTTGGCATCAGGGTAATGCTGTCCTCATGAAATGAGTTGAGAAATATTCCTTTCTCTTATATGTCTTTAAATTTTTTTCACTATTGTTTTTATTTTTGAGAGAGAAAGCATGTAGAAGGAGCAGGGAGAGAAGGACAGAGAGGGACAGAGAAGGAGACAGAGGGAGAGAGAGAGAATCCAAGGCAGGCTCCTCACTGTCAGCACAGAGCCTGACATCGGGCTCAAACTCAGGAACCATGAGATCATGACCCGAGCTGAAACCAAGAGTTGGATGCAACTGACTGTCCCTCTCCTCTTATATGTCTTGCAAAGCTTGCATGAAGGTACTATTATTTATTCCTGAAATGTTTGCTAGAATTCCCCAGGGAGGCCATGTGGGCCTGCAGTTCTCACTGTGGGAAGTTTTTTGTTTTTTTTTAATGTTTACTTATTTTTGAGGTGGGGGGGAGAGAAAAAGTGGGGAAGGGAGAGAGAGAGAGGAAGACACAGAATCAGAAGCAGGCTCCAGGCTGTAAGCTATCAGTACAGAGCCCAACCTGGGGCTCAAATTCACAAACCGCAAGATCATGACCTGAGACCAAGTCCCATGCTCAACTGACTGAACCACCCAGGCACCCCTTTAGGAAGATTTTTAACTGTAAGTTCTATTTCTTTAATAGATATAAGACTATTCAGAGGTGCCTAGCTGGCTTAGTGGGTATAGCATGTGACTCGATCTCAGGGTTGTGAGTTCAAACCTCATATTAGGCATAGAACTTACTTAAAAAAGCAAAAGGAGGAGGAGGAAGAGGGGGAGGAGAAGAAGGAGACAATTATTCATCTTATGTACATCTTTGAATAAGTTTGGGTTGGTATTTTGTGTCTTTGAAGGAATTTGTCAATTTCATACATATGTTGTCAAATTTATAAACACAAATTTGTTTGCATAATATTCCCCTATTATCCCTTAAACATCTGTAGGATATTTGGGGTTTTTTTTTCATTTTTGATGTTAATAATAAGTATCTTCTTTTTTTTCTTTCAGTCTGGCTATAACTTTATCTACTTTATTGGTTTTCCCCCCAAACCAGGTGCTGGTTTCAGTAATTTTCTTTTTTCAATTTCACTGATTTATTTCTAAAGATATTCTCTCTTTCTGTCTCCTTGTTTAGAGCTTAATTTGTTCTTTTTTAGAAGCACAGGTTATTGAGACTTTTCTTTTTTTCTAACATTAAGTATTTCATGTCATAAATTTTCCTCCAAGCAATGTTTTTGATATTTTGATATGCTGTATTTTCCTTTTTATCCAATTTATTCAATTCAAAACACTTTCTAAATTGCCTTATGAATTCTTCTTTGATTCATGGGTTGGTTAGTAGTATCTTGCATAATTTTCAAATATTTGAAGATTTCTAGGTTATTAACCTGTTTTGATTTCTACATTCATTCCACTGTAATCAGGTAAGGTACTTGGAATCATATCAATTTTTTGAAATTTGTTAAAAATTATCTTGCTCATTTTAGAGAATGCTCCATGTGCACTCGAAAACAGTAAATATTTTGCTATTATTCAGTGGTCCCTTTCTTCCAAGAGTCAAATCCTCTCCAGTGACCCCCCGCTTTTGATCGTTCTCCAGTGTCTTAATCATTGTTTTTTATTTTATTTATTTTAATTTTTTTAATGTTTATTTTTGAGACAGAGGGAGACAGAGCATGAGTGGGGGAGGGGCAGAGAGAGAGGGAGACACAGAATCCAAAGCAGTCTCCAGGCTCTGAGCTGTCAGCACATAGTCTGATGCAGGGCTCGAACCCACGGACCGTGACATCATGACCTGAGCTGAAGTCGGCGCTCAACCGACTGAGCCACCCAGGCGATCCCGTTTTTTAAATATGTTTTGTACAGAGCTTATCAATCTTGGCTGTGAGAGGGTTAGTCTTTTATAATTTACTGTCCAGCCAGAAATCTCAGACATCTTGTAGTATAAGAAAAGATTTCTTATTTTTAAGACAGTATATGTTGAATTTTTGAGTTCTTTCAAGCCAAAAATTCCTAACTCATGCCATATACGCAGTGGTTCACAATGTGTGAACTAGAATTCTGAGAACGTGTGAAATGGGGGGTGGGTAGCTCTGTAAAACTGATTTGACTTTCTCTATATTAATCTATGTTGGGAGTCAATTTAACAGGGAGAGGAAGCACATATGACTGTTTTCCTTACTTACAGATAATTTCATTTACAAACTGTTTCCAAACTTATAATTATCAAATGAAGAAGGAAATAAATGGAAACATCATTACCTTTACACTGAGGAGGGTCACTACTCCACTTGTTATTCCCAACACAAATAAGTTTGCTGTCTCCAACAAGTGAAAATTCGTCTGATCCTTGTGAAGGATTACAACTGTAAGTTATTAATTCATTATATTCAAATATAGTTCTGTGGCTATTGCTGTATTTTCCGTTATTTATTTTTGCAGGCGGTTGACAGTAAATCTCTTAAAAAAGAAATACAAAGAGTCAAGACAGGGCCAAAGGAAAAGTGTCAAGATAGCATTGTAAAGTCCTATGAACTGCCTTCAGTAAATTCATTAACATGATTTCTATAAGCTGTTTATTTAGGCTTCTATGAGAAAATGTATTACTATCCCCAATTCAAGCCATAAACAAATGAACTTTCAGAACAAAACTCTTTTTCTCAAATACCTCTATGAAAGACCTATTATTACTTTAGAAGGCCATGCTAAGTTTCGTTCTAGTCTCATTACTGAAAATGTAATGAGAAAAAATGCTTGTGATTAAAAATAAAATTCACTGCTATTTGAGAAATTCTTTATAATATTTAAATATATCCATTTGCTAAATGGGTGATTCACAATAATACCAAGATATTGTCTTTCTTTACATCCTTATGAATGTACAGTGAAATTTTCCAAGCTACAAATTGTGAGCTTTCACAACAGACTGAATCCAGACGTCCTTCTGTAAGCCAGATATTAAAGAGATTTGCAAAAATGTAAAAAAAAAAAAGGCATTATTTTCAGCCTTTGTTTCAGAAAATTATTTTTCATAAAAATATGCTACATACATTAACATGTATTGAGCTTACTGTTCTTTTTTTTTTTTTTTAATTTTTTTTTTTCAACGTTTATTTATTTTTGGGACAGAGAGAGACAGAGCATGAACGGGGGAGGGGCAGAGAGAGAGGGAGACACAGAATCGGAAGCAGGCTCCAGGCTCTGAGCCATCAGCCCAGAGCCCGACGCGGGGCTCGAACCCACAGACCGTGAGATCGTGACCTGGCTGAAGTCGGACACTCAACCGACTGCGCCACCCAGGTGCCCCTGAGCTTACTGTTCTTAAACAGGAATGAATATATAATTATTTTCCAAACTTCTCAGTTTTTCTTCCAATATAATGAATATCAATAAACACAGCCCACATAAAAAAAAATCTCTTTGGGATCTTTGACAATTTAAAAGCTTAAAGGGGATATGAGGTCAAAAAAGACTGAGGCTTGCTAGTCTAAATTCTAAACTGAAAATTTACTTACTTTTACATTGTGGGGGGTTATCACTCCAATACACGTCATTTCCACGAAGGTTACAAACTATAACTTGTTGCCCAACTAAGTAATAACTAAATGAGAAAAGAAAAACTTACTGTTTTCTCTATTAGTTAACAAGATGTGCATAATAATGAAAATTTCAATACTGTTGCGTTTCTGCACTACAGTAGTCTGAGGGAGAAGTTTCTTAAACAACATTATACCGTGAAAGCGCTAACCATATCTGCACTTAATGAAATAGAGTTTCCACAGGTGAATGCTCACTGACCAAAAGCCAGAAGATTTTGAAATAACTCTGTCGTACCTGTCAGTCTGGTCTCTCTGTCACCTCCAGCAACCACATTACACATCCATTTCTATGTCTGTGCTCACTCCATTCTTCTCAGTAAAAGCAACTGAGTAGAGACATTAGGCCCTAGAGCTTGCCTGCCTGGATCTGAGTCCCAGTTCCATGACTCACTTTCTGTTTGAGCCCAGGCAAGTCCTTTCATGTTTCTCTTGCTCAGATTCCTCATCTATGAAAAGGGGATAATAGTAAACATTCCATGGGATTGTTTTAAGGATTAGATGAGTTAGCATCTGGTACATAGTGAGTGCTGGGTAGTTTTCAGCCCCTTTAATACTTTTAGGTAAGAATATTTTTCTGGGAATAGCTCAGGAATACTACATAATGAAATTTTCTCCCATGATTTAAATTCACAGTACTCTCTTCTGCTCGACTTTTTTGTAACAATCATGAATAAGTTTATTTATTTGCTACTTCTCATTAATTATTTTGCTTTGACACCTCTCTGTATACATTGTGTTTCTCAACAAGGCTATAACTTCTTGGAGGAAAGAATAGGTCTTAAACTTTTGGCATCCCTCAAACTGCCTAGCAGGCTCTCTCTCTAAAACTACTGACTGGATATTCCAGTATGTTTTCTTGATCAAGTGAAAAAAGTAGTCAGTGAAAATGTCTATACATGGATGCGGTTGCCTTTTCTCTATATTAGAGTCTTTGGGGGAGAATTCCAGGAAAATGGCAGAGTGGGAAGTGCCAGGAACCTGTCTCCCCAACTGGGCAACAACTGCAATGGCAGAATCTGTCAAGGGTGACTACTGTGGAACTCTGGAGTCTGTTGATGGCTTGCAACTTCCCAGGAAAGACTTGGACAGGTAAACTCCATTGATTTCAGTCGATTTCATCTTAGCACAGTGTCAGGTACCCATCCCTCACCCCCAGCAGGCAGCTGTGCACATCTTCCTGGAGCAGCTTGGAAGCAGTTTGGGGGATCAAGGGTGGACAAAAAGGGCCCCGTCCTCTGAATAGCAGGGATCTGTGCTCTTATCACTGAATCCTGGTTCTGGTCACAGAGATGTAGTCAACTCCTAACTCTTTTAAGCCCCTTCCTAATTGGCTGAAGTGACTTCCAGGGTATTTAAACAGCCAGTGCTCTTTGATCCCCATATCATTTTTCATTTTTCCCCTCTCAGGAGCCAGACATTAAAGATTATTCAGAAACATCTTAATATGTGAATAAAGTTAAAAAGTGAATGTGCATGGCCAGGGAAAGGCTGAGAAAAGACTGAGAAGGCCTTCAGTTTAAATTTCAGGCTGGTCTTCAACAGAGATATTGTACAACATTCAAAAACAAAACAAAACAAAAAAACACATGAACAATAACATAAAACAACTGGCCCTGGGGAAAGGGAAGAATCTGGTTTACAGAGTGCCCACATTATTAGATTCAAATGTCCAGTATTCCACAAAAAATCACAAGATATACAAAGAAACAGAGTTTGGAACACTGAAAAGAAAAAAATAAATAAACGAAAACTGTTCCCCCAAAAGACCTGATGGCAGATTTACTAGACAAAGACTTCAAAATAACTATTTTTACATGCTCAAAAAACTAAGGAAGAACTGGAGAAAGTCAAGAAAATCATGCATGATCAAAATGGAGATGTCAATGGGGTGACAGAAACCCTAAAAAGAAGTAAAAAATAAATTCTGGAACATTAAAATAACTGGGATATGAAAAATTCACTAGAGGAATTGAATGCAGATTTGAGCAGCAGGAGAAACTAGTGGACATGGAGACAGAACAATGGGAATTATTGAGTCTGAGGAAAAGAAAGAAAAAAGAGTGAAGAAAAGTGGGCAGAACATATGGGACCCGTGGGACACCATCAAGTGGACCAACATACATATTGTGGGAGTCTCAGAAGGAGAAGAGAGACAGAGGCAGAGAGAACATCTGAATAAGTGATGGCCGACAACTTCCCAAATTTAATGAAAGACATGAATATATTGGGGGCGCCTGGGTGGCTCAGTCAGTTAAACCTCCGACTCTTGATTTTGGCTCAGGTCATGATCTCATGGTTCATGGGATTGAGCCCTATGTCGGGCTCTGGGCTGACAGCATGAAACCCTTGGGATTCTCTTTCTTATTGCCCATCCCCTGTTCTAGCACACATATTCTCTCTCTCTCTCTCTCTCTCTGTCTCTCAAAATAAATAAATAAAATTAAAGAAAAAGAGACATAAATATAAACATCCAAGAAGCTCAAAAACCTCCAGATACAGTGAACTCAAAGAGTAACTAAGACACATAACACTCAAACTTTCAAAAGACAAAGACAAAGAGAGAATCTTCAAAAGAAGGACGACAGAAGTGAGTCATCATACAAGGGATCCTTAAGACTATCAGCAGATTTCTTATCAGAAGCTTTGGTGGCCAGAAGACAGTGGGACAATATACTCAAAAAGTGCTAGAAGAAAAAAAACTGTCAACCAAGAATCCTCTATCCAGCAAAGTTGTCTTTCAAAAGTGAAGGGGATGTTGGGAAGAGTACTGGGTATTGTATAAAAACCAATTTCACAATAAATTTCATATTAAAAAAAAATAAAGGTTAAATGTGTATTTCTGAAAAAAAAAAAGTGAAGGAGAAACTAAGACTTCATAGATACACAAAAGCTGAAGGAGTTAGTGACCACTAGACATTCCCTGCAAGAAATAAATTCTCAAGGGAGTCCTGCAAGATGAAATGAAGGAATACTAGAAAGTATCTTTGAGCCATAAGGAGAGATAAATATCACACTAAAGGTAAATACATGGGAAATTATTACAGCTTGTATTATTGTAACAATGGCTTATAATTGCAATTTTTATTTTCTTTATAACTTAAGAGACTAGTGCATTTAAAAGAAAAAAAAGAAACAATCAGTGTAAAACATAGTATTACTGTAACTTTGTTTTTTTTTTTATTTTTTTAAATTTTTTTTTCAATGGTTTTTATTTATTTTTTTGGGACAGAGAGAGACAGAGCATGAACGGGGGAGGGGCAGAGAGAGAGGGAGACACAGAATCGGAAACAGGCTCCAGGCTCTGAGCCATCAGCCCAGAGCCCGACGCGGGGCTCGAACTCACGGACCGCGAGATCGTGACCTGGCTGAAGTCGGACGCTTAACCGACTGCGCCACCCAGGCGCCCCACCGTAACTTTGTTTTTAACACCAAATCTTGTTTTCTACATAACTGAAAGGACTAATTTATAAGAACTATTAGTTTATGTTATGGCACACATGATGTATAAAGATGTACTTTTGTGTAATAAACAACCAAATGGGGTGGGGATGGAGTTATAAAGGATAAAAGTTTTTGTATGTTATGAAGTTAAACTGGTATAAATTCAAATTAGAATGTTTTAACTTTAGGATGTTAAATGTAATCTCCATGGTAACCACAAAAAAACAGCCATAGGATATAGACAAAAGGAAATGAGAAAGGAATAAGAACAGTTTACCAGAAAAAGTCAAATAAACAAAGACAGTAATTCAGGAGATGAGGGCCAAAACAAGCTGTAAGGCATACTGAAAACAAATAGCACAATGACAGAAGTAATTCCTCTCCTTATCAGTAATTACTTCAAACTTAAGTGGATTAAAGCTCTCCAATCAAAAGACAGAGATTGGTAGAATAGATAAAAACACATGATCCCACCATATGCTATGTATAAGAGACTCACTTGAGATCCAAAGATGAAAACAGGTTGAAAGTAAATGGACTAAATAAGATATTTCAGCAAATAGTAACCAAAAGAGAGTATGGTTGGCTATACTAATATCACACCAAGTAGACTTTAAATTAAAAAAGGTTACCAGAGACAAAGGATATTATATGTTACTAATTAATAAGGGTTCATGCAACAAGAAGATGTCACAATTGTAAACATTTATGCCACCTGATGCAGACCGTCAAAACATCTGAAGCAAAAACTGACAGAATTGGACAAAACAATACACATTTCTACATAATAGGCATTTCTACAACAGTAGTTGGAAGCCTCACTACCCGATTCACAATAATGGATAGAACAAGCAGACAATGTAAGTGAAGAAAGAAATAGAGGACTTTAAGAACACAACATTTCTGTACGTCCTCCTTCAAACCTGAGAGTTGGCATTTTAAATAGGATATACTTTGTCAAGAATAAAGTCACCATGATTACTACATTTTTGGTGCTTACAATAAACTTATTAGGTATAGTATTAGACAATTTTGCTTCACTTCAATATAAATTTCCTTGAATTAATTATGCATCTTTTCAGTCTCCATAAAAAGCCCAAGAGTTGTTTGGCTATAAATGTGAGTTGTCACATACAAAATAATGAAATAAACTTTATGGGAACGCTTGCGAAACAAAACAAAAATGGAATTAGTGACATTCAGCTGATTTTCTCTAAGGAGCAACTTACCCCTCATCACAATAAAAGTGAGCTTCGTGATCAAACGAAAAGGTTTTATTTGGGGCAACAACTTCACCATGTTGAAGTGATAGCCTATCGCATTCTTTTTCTGAAATAAGATTGAAAAAAAACTTTAATGCCAATTTCAGAACAGATTTAAATCAAGGTCAAAATTCTGCACGACTCTCTGCAACTAACACAATATTATTTTCTATACCTAGCTGTTATGCAAACTTAAAAATTCACACTCAACCAGGTAAACAATTATTGCCAAGAAAAAGATCCCCTGGAGATTTATCAAATTCTGGAAAAAATATTGCTATCTGAAACTAATTTTTCACATGAGAAAAATTGCGGTAGTGGAAAATGGACCCTAATATTTGTAAAAATCTCTAGAGAAAACAATATATATACATATACGTTGTTTTGTTTACTTACTCATACAAGCTTCTTGGAGAGGGAACCACGAGTGATTCTGCTCACAATAAGCCATGACGGGAAACACAGTAATGCGTCCTGGAAGACACTCATAATATATTTTCTCTCCAACCTCATAATATTTTTTAGGTTTACCCTTGAGCTTCATAGTTTCGAATTTTGGTGGTTCACCACAGGCATCTAGTAGTAAGACAACGAGAATATGAAAATGAAGTATTTATCTCTTTCACCAGCCAAGGCTCTGGTCTGGCAGCAGGTAGGTAATAGAATAAAAAAGGGAAAGATCTTTGCAAGATTTTAATGATTCTTCCATGCTTTTGCCCACTTAGTGGGAGTATGTAAGATGTGTGCCTTGTTTGCGTTAAATAACCGCCTATTAGCTTTTGATTTGATGGGGAACAAGCTGAATTTACATTCAACAATAAAACTGAAAAGACAAAATTAATGTTCATATTCTTAAAATATATACAGATAGGCAACCTTCCCCACTTTTATCTAAATTCATTTCAAAACTCGCTCTTCCTTGGGGCGCCTGGGTGGCTCAGTCGGTTAAGCGGCCGACTTCGGCTCAGGTCATGATCTCACGGTTTGTGAGTTCAAGCCCCGCGTCGGGCTCTGTGCTGACAGCTCAGAGCCTGGAGCCTGTTTCAGATTCTGTGCCTTCCTCTCTTTCTCTCCGACCCTCCCCCGTTCATGCTCTGTCTCTCTCTGTCTCAAAAATAAATAAACGTTAAAAAAAAAGTTAAAAAAAAAAAACCTCGCTCCTCCTCTAAGAAGCCTTCTACAGCATATAGCACCCTGCTCTGATTACTCTCCCATGATCTGAAGCAAACTAATGATAACCTGTCACTTCAGGTTCAGTCTCTCTCAGAAGGAGAGTTCCTAGAGGTCAGGCAACTTACATCTTCTTTTTCTAGTATACTCTGTACCCAGTGGATGCTTAAGAAATGCTATAGTAACAAGTGATTATTAAATAAGCATTACATATTTCATAGCTCAAAATAAACATGCATTAAAGTCTTTCAAAATATAAGGCTTCATTTCATGTTAGTGAACTGAGCTTTTCATAAGTGAAAAGATGTCACTTAAATATCAAAATTTACTACTCTGAATAGCCCTAGATGGAAAAAAAAATGTTGCGTTTTAGGGCATTATGTCAAATAAAAGTTCATCTTCCTCTACTGATCAGTGGATCACACATTCCTTCAGAAACTCCCTGAGGTAGCTATCTGGGCTGTTTATCCAATATCCACTTACAGAAAAGCTACGATGTTGCTATGCTTTTAGAATTTTGAGGGGAGTGGAGGGGAGATTTTTTCCCCCTAGAATAGTGTCATTTTTACTTCAGCAACTCCTCTTCCTTTTTAATTAACCATGAGCTTGAAAACCAAACAGATCTGTCAGAACAATTACGTAAAATAACATGATGGAGACACATCCAGTAAAGTCCTAAAGGGCTAAAAGAACATGGAGGCCTCTCCTGTAAGGGTGAGAACCTAAGGACAAGGGAGATAGATCTACTTTGATCCCTGAAGAAACTTTTCTTTCTTACTCCCTGGATCTCCATCTTACTTCAGATTAAGAGACTGGTCAAGAGAACTCTACTCAAGTGAAATATTACTCTCCTTTTACACCATATTCCTAAATTCTAAAATTGTATCTATAAACACCGTCCAACATTTCCTTTACATCATGTCCTCAAATCCACCTACTGGCAATATGTTTTGTTTTGTTTTGTTTTTAACATTTCCACTCTGCTGACCAAGATAAGTGAATGTTCCTCAATCAACTGTCCAAATTAGAACAAAAGCAAAAAGCAAACAAAAAATCATAGTAATTAAAAGCATTGTTTAAAAAGAGGACTAATATAGAGTTGTATTAATGACATTACATGCACTGAATACCCTGAGTCATTTTACAATAGAAAAAAAAAAAAGCTAAAAATGCTACATAATTCCATTGTAGATACAAATATATAACATCATTAGAAATCCTGGAACCACCAAGAAAAAGATTAAGTAGCAGCATACCCCTGATTAAATTATACAAGTATTCCTGTTTTATGCATTCAATTTCAGTAACTATCTTGAAAGCAGATAAAGAAGATAGAATTCCAAATATGACTTTCATAGACAGTGATCTGTATGGAAAAAGAAATAATCAATTGGATTGTTTAACTTATTCAACTAAGTTGAAGTATTTCTTCCTCCTAACATGCACTATAAAAGACATGCTTTCAACAACATGCAGAGTTTATAATTTAGTTTGGCAACCAGTTGATTGATTACAAGCTTTATACCTCTTATAATCAGACTTCTTCTATTGCTCAGAATTTTTTTCCTATGGGGATTTTGAAACTAAATATTTCCAGCTCCAGAAAAAGAGAATCTTGGCTTAGTTTGTTCTAGATAATTTACATGTAATTACTATTACCTGGCAATGCTATACTTCAACAATAGATGCCATTATATAATACCATAGGCAGTATACAGAAAATTCCCCAATGTTCCAAAGGAGTTTCAGGAAAGTGAAATAGTGCTCTACTATGGATCAAGACAACTGTTCACCTCTACACTTGAAACAATCGTGCAAGCACTCCCTAACCTTGCAACAATTAAAATAACTCCCAGACAGCAGCACCCACCCACAGCTCCACCCAAAACGCTACCTTCAGAAAATCATGGTCTCTGACCAAAACTGTAATCTCAGTGAAACCTGACCTACCCGCTACATCTCGTGCGTCTACACAACCTAGTTTTCTTTGCTTCCTTAAAACACAGACTGTGGCATCTACCCCTGTCAATTGTAATCTCACTTTCCACTCCCTTCTGAGTCTATAAAAATCACTTAAATTATTCAAAGTCATTAGGTGGCTCTCTTCTTGGTAAATTCATCTTAACAGTTTCTTCCTCAGTGATGTCAGTTACCCTGTGTATAACATGTGTAGCCATTGATGACTCTTAGCTGTCTCCTGCCCAAAAAGCTCTCTCCTTGGTTTCCAGGATAGCAAACCACCCTGGTTTTCAGCTTGTCCTCTGGCTACCTTTCCTTCTCTGCCTAATTATATCTAATTAGGCAGAGAAGTGATGTGATGTTCCCGACGGGTTACTGTAGGAACTCTTGTTACTTCATTCTGTAGATCCTTCTGGGGGTGAGTGTGCATACTCTCATGACTTCATTAGCACTGAGAAGACCTGCCTCCCATATCCTGGTCTGCCAGGGAGATACTCTATCTCTAGCCAGGGAGCCTACTGCATATATTCAGTTGCCTGCCTGAAACTGTACCCCATCGGCTTAATGAGGTTGAAACTAGCAGAAAGCTTAAACCTTTTTTTTTTTCTTCCAGAGAACTGTTTCTCCCTGAGCAGCTACTGTTTCTTTTCAGACCCTACTAAAAAAACTCAGAAGATTTTTCTGCAGCAGCCTGGTTTCAAGGTCAATGGATGAACAAGCAAGGCCATACATTCCTTACCCAAGATAAGGAGTCCAAGACCCAATCCAGGTTATACTGGCTCTCAGAGCAGACCCATAACCCCTTCTCCTTGTCCTAAGATAACTGCATGAGGCCGGGGTGCTAAATTTTGCCTCCTTCTGATGCTAAGTATCCACCCCAAAGGGAACGTGGGATATATGCTTACGGTCACTGAATGCACATGCTCTACCTCTCCTCATGATTAGTTGTAAGTTTCCCCACTGTTTTATCAATATGTGTATAATCCCAACCCTATGATTATTAAAAAAAAAAAAAACCAAACTTGTTCTTGCCTCCCTCAGAGAGGGGGCTTTGGGGCTTGTTCTCCCATCCCCTCCTTGGGTTGCCTCTCAAATAAACTTTCCTCGCTGCATATCCGATAGCTTTGTGCTGGGCTTTGCTGCATATCAGGCAGATGAACTTGTCTTTGGTTCAATCCCCACACGCTCCACTTGGAAAGTGTCAAGCTATCTCAAATAACATTATGAAGGCAGAGTGTGGCCTCTTGACTCTTCAGCCTCACGTATGCCCAGCAAACAAGATAGAGGGTTTTCACAACTGAAATTCCTGTTCCATCTCTCTAATTCTGCCTTTCCTTTGAGCTCAAATCACCACCCTGTCTTATCTACGTTGCCACTAGCATTTCTGAATGCCACCAGCACTCCAGACCTCCCATGCATCATTTAACTTTTCGACCAGAGATTCCAACCCCTCCCGCCCACTCATCCCTCAGCTTCCGCTGAGATGCCACTCCTTATGGCTCTTGACATCTCTCATTGAAAAACTGGGTTAGGTATCCTCATGATGTCCCATTTACCTCTTCCAGAGAACACTTCAAAGTGTTAGTCTTTATTGTTCATACTCCCTATGAGACGGTCACCTTCTGAGGACCATGTGTGATTCATCACTGCACTTCCAATGCCAAGTGCCAGAGCTGAATGAGCACTGTCATCAGTTCCATACGCTCTCAGATCAAAACTCAAATTCTTTTCTGCTCCGCTAACTTCTTCCAGAGATAGCGGCAAATTATAGGTTTTTTTTTTTTCTCTGCTGTTTTATGCCTGTCTTCAAACTTTTTCCTTCGGTTTAACGACAACTATTTCCCCTTGTCAGAGTATTTAATTTCTTTCATGTCAATCTATCTATGCTTTCCTGTTTTATTATGAACGCTTTCTCCCTTACTGCTATTATTAGAAACAGTATTTTGACATTACAGAAGGTGAACTCCAAACACTGGGGATTTTGTTTTCTCCCAAAGTACAGTAACGAAGGATTCCGTATCCTGTTTTCTCAAACAACAGTGGTGACACTAATAATTTTAGAAATTGCAAACATTCAACACTACTTGTGCAACCATTATTTTAAGAGCATTTTGACTAACAATCTTCATACACATCCAATGAGTTGGGTTCTATCCACCCTCTCCCCACCCCACCCCATAAGATGAGCAAACTGAGGCAAGGGGATTAAGTAAATTACCCCCAAAAATATTCCAGCAGCGAGGCACCATGGTTCCACTGCCAACACTTCTTCCCACCACATTTGTCTGAAACCCTCCCGCACTTACACCAACAATCTACAACGTGGTCCTCAAGAAATGATCTTCTACTGAGTCTAGAGAAATTAAAGTAACTCTGGTTTAGATTTGCCATGTGCCAAGTCAAACAAAAGGGCTCAAGGTGCCCTAAAAGGACAGATGCTAACGTCATGTCTGAATTTTAATGGTGGTGATTGTTCATTCTTGACTATCCTGTTGCTTTCACAGTGATCTGCTCTGTGATCCAGTCCTCTGCCTTTCTCTTGCCTCTGTGTCCTCCTGCTTCCACACCGGGTAGCTCCACAGTCCATGGATGCCCTAAGCCATGTCACATCACTAAGCCTCTGATCACACTGTTCCCTCTGCTCTGAACACCCTTCCTACCTGCTCACCCGCAAGCCCTGTTCAACTCTTGTCTCCTTACACTGAATCCACTCAACTGTTCCTCCAGCAAGCGTTTTCCACTTCCCCGGGGAGGCAGGGCCCCTTCCCCTTCCCTTGCACCGTCCTTTGCATGGACCTCTCAAGTCACTATCACAAGTTTTTTGTTTAACAGTTCCCATGGCTGGCTCCATTCATCCATGCAGCCATAACACCAAGCACAGCATGTCTCTCAGAGTAGCGAGGCAAAACAACATGGCACTCAAAGGACCACTGGTGTCAAACAGAACACCATGGGGAAGAATACGCTGTCAGGCATCTGACATTGAAAACACTGAAACTAACCATCTTTAAGCTTGAAGCACTGGAGAAAGATCTGGCCATGTCATTTCTTCTGTTGCCTATCTCCCAGTATTCTGTAACCTAGCAACTGACCAGAAGGACTGTCCTCCGGGTATTACAATATGTAGAGTAAAGAAACTAAGAAAGTAGCATGTAAGCACTTACAGATCTTGGCTTCTTTAATTAGAGAGAAAGAAAAGACCTAACGATATAACCCACAACAGGAGATAGTGGGTTTTGTACAAAACCAGCAGACCCTTTGGGGAAGAATGAGACTGGTCCCGAAACTGGACAAATGTTCCCTTCTGCCATCTCGTGCAGCTGGCAACTAACTCCCTCTGAGGTGGTGGGCTTCCGGGCACAACACTGTCTGCCTACACACCTTCTCCTGAGGGGATGAGAGGCATCAAAACTGAACCGTGTACGCCCTTCCCACTGTTTCCCTGCCCAACATAATGAAGGCTCATTTGTACTTTCCCTAATTTCATACCTGTCCTGATTTTACCTTTAAAAAAAATTTTTTTTTAATCTTTATTTTTGAGAGACAGAGTGCAAATAGGGGAGGGGCAGGGAGTCAGGGAGACACAGAATCTGAAGCAGGCTCCAGGCTCCGAGCCATCAGCACAGAGCCCGACACAGGACTCAAACTCACGAATCGTAAGATCATGACCTGAGCTAAAGTTGGACACTCAACCGATTGGGCCACCCAGGCACCCCATGATTTTACCTTTGAACCTTACACTTGGCCTTGATTTCCCTTTTCTTCGTTTTTAAGTTTTATTCCCTTCCATGTTGCACTCTGTTCATTTCATTTGTCTCTTTCCTCTATTCCAAATGACATTCAGAGTCTCCTTCCACTTTTAGCTATAAGGCTAATCTAACCTTGATCCTTTTTAAAAACTTCTTTTTGTTTTCTTTTTACCACCACTGGCCCCTCTCCACTCCACTCTCCCCACACAGAAATGAACTGTTTGATGATCAGTATCAAGCAAGACTATTGTGAGCACTGCAGACTCTACATAAACAGTGGAAGACAGAGCCCCTCTGACAGGCGCCCCTGCCTTAGCTTAGGCACCACGGATAAGCCATCCTAAGCACGATGCTTTAAAGAACCTTCCTCCGGTACTGTAAGCCTCACCTGAATCCTTTATTTCATTTTCTGGTACTTAATGTGTATACAAGAGTGTTGATGCTGACGCAGAAAATGGGCATCTGGAACCACAAGTGTGACAAGACAGAGGAGCTTTCTGCATTCTAGTGGGGAGAGCAGAAGACACAGTTTTGCAAGGGTGACTCCCGGTCGGGGGATTTGAGGTGGAGTGTGTGGGTCCACCTGAGACGGGGTGGTCAGAGAGGGGCCTTCCGAGGGGGCAACATCTCAGCTGAGTGTGAAGGACAAGAAGGAGCCTTAGGCACAAGGGGCCGGGGGTGGATGCTCCAAGTCTAAGGGAATAGCAAGTACAGAAGCCCCACAGTGGCAGAGCATGGCCTGTTTAAAGAGAAAACTGTTCCTGCCTCCAGTTAAATGCTGTCAGGGACTCAAGCTCCTTTCCTCCAGAGCACTTCTGCGCTACAACATATTTATTAGTAGTATGCTTGGTGTCTGCCACTCCCAATAGATTTTAGCAACAATTTCTTGACGGCCACTGTGCGCATGGCATTGGGGGTCTCACAGTGAGTAATGCAGTCTCTGCTTATATCGATGTGACTGCAACCAGATCAATAGTGAAACAAGGATCAGAAAGTTAGGAAAGTAAAGGTCCGGGGCCTTGGGCCTTGGACCCGCTCTCCCTTGCAGCCAGGGGACACACCCTCTCCAGGCTCTTACCAGAGTTTAGAGAGAGCAGAAGCACTGGGGCTACCAAAAGAATCCCGACCACGCGCCAAGAAAGGCGCCTCTCGGGGAGGCGGGGACGGCAAGGGCGCCGCGCGCAGGACGCCATCATCCTCCTGGATATCTGTGGGAACCCGAGAGTCCGCAGAGCAGGGACCCTCCCGAGTCCGGACCACACGCAACAATTCCCCCAGTACCCAGGTGTCATTCGCCCAGGCGCGGGGGCGTGGCCTGGGCGGTGCTTGGGCGGAAGTGCCGGGACTTCCAGTCAGTGTGGGCGGGGCCGGCAGGCGGCTGGAGGCGGGGCCTGCGAGCGGGGCCCGTTAGACTGGGGTCTCCCCACCCGGTGGGGTCTCCCCACCCGGTGGGCAGCCGCCTGCGTCCACTATCGCGGGCGCCCTGCGGCGACCCCGTCTGGGCACCTGCGCGAGGCCCCCGGCGGCTTGAGGGACTCGGCCGGCTCCCCGCCGCATCTGGAAGGGTCGAAAAGAAACGAGAGCTGGGGGGTCATCCTTGTGGCTTTTCCGGAGCTGAAAAGCGCCTCGCCCTGAAAATACAAACCCAGAGCCCAGGCAGCGGGTCGTCGTGGGGCCAGCACCCCTCGGGGCTCCGGTCGTGTCCTGAGGCACTCGGGACTGTCCGGACCCCCTGGGCCCTTGTTTCAAGAGTTGGCAGTGATCCATCTGCCCTAAATGATCCCTAAATGTTTAGGGACAGTTAGGCAGTGTCCCTAAATATTTAGGGACAATACTTGTGATTTCCGGGGCTCAGCACCTGCTCTTGGATCTTCTCAAGGCCTGCTAGATTTCAGAATCTCAAAGGTTTGGCCACTGCACTCCCAACCCCTAAGGAAAGGATGGGAGATGAATTATTAAAGGACACCGGGGCCATTAGCATATCGGGCGTCACTTCTCTGGGGCCCTTGCCCTTGAGCAACTGAATGTTTTATTGAAGAGGAAAAAACATGCACGAAAAAGGTAAGGACAAGGGAGTATTAATTGCCAATCTCCTGGAGATACTCAAAGCCGTTATTGTTGGGATGCGAGGAATTGATAAGAGAGAGCTTTTCTGGGGAAACAATCTCTCGGTGGAAAGTCAAGCGGAAAATGAAGAATGAGCCAGATCTATTTGTAGCGTTGTGATTAAACCTGTATGACTAGTACGAGGAAAAGTAACATGACCTTTATTAAAAGAGCACACAAAGGAGGTGACATTTTCTTCCTATTAGCTGGCAAAGAAGGATAAATGTCAACCAGCATGAGTAAATGTATCGGGGGGCCAACACCCTGAAACTTTCGGCTCTCAAGTTAACTTGTCCATATGGTAAGTTTTCAAATGGACATGACTTTTAAACCACTAGTTGTTCCATTTAGGGTTCACGCCAAAGAAATCGTCAGAGCTGGACCAAAGATGTACAATTTAGGGGGGAAAAATAAATCCTAAGTGTCTAGCAAAAGTAGAAGGCAGTTTTGATAGGTGGCTTTACGGTATGAATGTCTAGGCAGCGAGCAGTGTAAAAAAAAATCCGTGTTAAAAATATGATACCTATGTAAGTGGAAAAAGCAGATTCCAGATCAGTATGTGCCTCTTGGTATTCCTTTATTAAAACAAAAGTAGTATATTCATACATGTAAATAGAGATTAGTTGGACATATACCAAAATTAACTAATACTTGAGAGGATTATGGATGTTTCATTTTCTTTGTGCTTTTCAGTTTTCTTACAGTCTTACATTACATTTGGAATCAGTAAAGACAAAAAACCCAACTGCTATTGTTTTCACGAATGGTACTGATGAAACCTTGCACCACAAAGAGTCAAGGTATGAGACGGTGGGAAGGACATGTAAGCTCTCTGCATACACTTCAGATTCATATTCTGGAATTACAGAAATCTCTATTTTTAAAATTCTGTACCCAAAATGCACTGAAGACATTCTGGGTTGGACAAACCGTGGAATTTCCTCTTCCCAGACCAAAACATTATTTTCAATTCTGGGGGCAGCCTGTAGGCCACAAAATTGTGGATTGTTGTATAAAACCAACACCTTACCTACTATCTTGGAGTATAAAAACGAGACACTCCATGATGACACTTAATTGAAGGAGGTATATATAATTAAGGAGACACTGGAAACTCAAATGAGGGAGAATTATCATTTCTGGAAATTCTTAGAATTGTTAAGAGTGATAGGACAGAAATGTTTTTCAGCTCAATGTTGACATTATTTCTGCAAACAGATAATCTATTTCTTACTCTTTGCAACCATCTGTACACAACGATATATGTCAGTTGTATCTCAGTAAAGCTGAAAAAACTTCCACATTTATTTCTAGGCTTGGAAGTCACATTTTCTCGTGAAAAAATTTAAAAGATGTGGAACGGTATATGGCTAGTGTTTGGTTTCTTAGTGTCATATACTAGATTAGATTCAAGACTTGGGGTTTTACTGGAACTTTCAATCAGTCAAGTTTCTATACCTGGCGTTCATCAAACCACTCTTAATATAATTGAGTACTTTCACATTGATTATTTTTATTTGACGCAATGCATCACATAATTTATCTGAAAGGTCCCGAGCCCTGTTCCTTATTTTTCTGGACAAGCTCCATGAGACAGGGATAGAGTTCTCTTGCTGTAGCTCCAGTGCTGAGACAGTTCTGTGTCTGTAAGGTGTATAATAAAAACCTATATATACTGAATGAAATAAATGGGGGTTGCTGTCTCGTGCATCTAACATGTCTCTGCCAATTCTCCGCCACCATGGATTTACCAAATGCTGGGGAAGCTCTGAGAGATTTTGTTGTCAGAATTTTAAGATACTGGGAGCAAAGTGGGGTTTGCCTCTAAAAGGAATGAGCTACAACTGTGTGCACACAAACCGTTCCTGGATCGGGCACTGCAAGCTGTGTTACGAAGCAGAGCTGCTGTCTGTCCCTTAGCCTTGAGATCGTTTTAGTGACTTGGTTCAAAGGGAGAGTGTCGACAGTGAACTCCTTGAAGCCCTGACGGGAATGGCACTCAAGAGTCCAGGCTTTGAGTGAAGCGGGGGAGTAAACACTCATGGTTTCTGCAGCTCCCCCTGGAGATTCTGTCACACTGCTAAAGTGCAGGAGAGGAGAGCATGGAGAACATGCCTGTGCGTAGACCAGGTTTGGAGCTACGTGCTACATCTCCTTTCAGACTGTGTGAAGGCCAGTGGGGAGGAGGTAGGTGTGTGAAGATGTCTTTAAACACAGGCCAACTTCTGGAAAATAAATCGTAATGTTGGATGATTCCTGGCCTCCTAAATTAGTCTGTTTCCATCGTGCTGATCAGAGGTCGGGTAGCAGCAGGAATGGGCCTGTGAGTGCTCTCAGGAGAGGGTTTCCGCTGCCATGGTGAATTACACACGACGCATTTGTGAAAACCTGAAAGAGGATGGCTAAACAGGATGGTTCAACCATCTTGCTGATGTTGGCCCTGGGGGCTGTGCCACCGCCCTTTGTATCTGGTAAACACCTGCCATTCAGTTGACCTTCTTATTTAGCTCTTACCAGCAAGAGCATTCCTGTGGTAAGCCATTACCTGCCCCGGGATTCTAAAACAATCAAGTGCAGAAAGGAAGGTGTTTCTTAGAAGGAACACATATTCATTTTGTTTCCTCTTGGCTTGTGAAGGTTTAAAATGTAAATATATTACAAACCATAGTCCACAAGTAGATTTAGAAAGGAAAATCTTTTATCCCTTTCTTATAATGATGGAGACAGAACATTTTATTTAAATGTCATAGATTTAAACTAACGTACACCTTACACTTGCATGTACACAAAAGGCAAATGAGAAAAAAGAGAATATTAGCACTAGGAATAACTTTGGAGACCAGCTGGACCAGCCCCTGCTTTTCAGAAGGAAAATGTAAGGCCAGAGGTTAACATAATTGTTCAAGAATACAAATAAAGTTTATATTTAAAAATTTTTAATTTAAAAATTTTTAAACTTGAAATTTAGTATTTTACCCATAGTTAGTATATACAGTATTTCCCTTATATAAATGTTGTACAGGTAAAAAAAAGTCTCATGAATTTCTTGAAATTAAATGACCCAGGCATCAGATAGTTGTTAACCACAATACTCACAGACCTACTTCATTCTGGGTGGAAAAAAAGGAATTTACATTTTTTTCATGTGATAGGGAATTTTGATTCTAAAACAGCCCAGCCCCCAACAACTATTTTCTAGCCCTCCTTTAAAATGTACTTCTTCAGGGGCGCCTGGGTGGCTTAATGGGTTTAGCGGCCGACCTCAGCTCAGGTCATGATCTCTCGGTACATGAGTTCAAGCTCCGGGTCGGGCTCTGTGCTGACAGCTCAGAGCCTGGAGCCTGTTTCAGATTCTGTGTCTCCCTCTCTCTGACCATCCCCTGTTCATGCTCTGTCTCTCCCTGTCTCAAAAATAAATCAAACGTTAAAAAAAAAAATTAAAAAAAAAATGTACTTCTTCAGAAGCTTAAGACGTAATAGATTTCCCTATGTTCCAGCTAAGCAAAGCCATTTAGGATCTTTTTATATATTCATAGGTCACTTCCCTTTCTTCTTTTGGTGACCTGGCTGTATATCTTTTGCCCTTTTGCAGGGAGGGGGAATGGAGAGGGATGGTTTTTGAATTTTTAACTCTCTAAATATGCCTGTTTCCCCTGTCCATGATCCAAGTTGTAATTTTTTCTTCTGGTTTGTCAGTTGACTTTGCTTATTCTGTTTTTCCCTACCTTCCATGATTTTAAAGAAAACTTCAAGTTGATGTTCAGCTCACTCTTTATATTTATCAAGGTCAATTTGGCAGAATACACTCTAAAAGCAACTTAAAACCCAGGATTACACGGTAGATAGCAGTAGTCCTATGCGAATCTATTGTTAAATATCCAGGAAGATTCTGATATTTTCTAGATTATTAGCATGACCCATAATATCACACCAGATAATTTTTGATCCGTAAGTATGTGGACTAGTTAAGGACTCCAAGACCACTTATTTATATATTAATTTTTTAACTTCTTAAAAAAAAATTTTTTTTTTTTTTTACCGTTTATTCATTTTTGAGAGACAGAGAGAGACAGAGCATGAACAGGGAAGGGGCAGAGAGAGGGGGAGACACAGAATCTGAAGCAGGCTCCAGGCTCTGAGCTGTCAGCACAGAGCCCAATGCGGGGCTCGAACTCCCGAACTGTGAGATCATGACCTGAGCCAAAGTCGGACGCTCAACCGACTGAGCCACCCAGGAGCCCCAATTTTTTAACTTCTTAAAAGTCATATTTTATTAGTTTATTTAGTGTATTCTGAATGCATACAAAAGTAAGCCAGTTGCTTTTATAATAAAATTATTCTTTTATTTAAAATAGTTATGTTTTTGTAAAGAATAGAGTAAAAGTGCTTTTGAAAATCAACTTAGGAATATCCAAAACTCATTGTTTCAGATATTTCTCTTGAACACCTGTTCTCCAGAATCATTTAATGTTTTTTTTTAATAAACAGAAAATATTCTTTTTTCTAAGGAAAGTAAAAACTGATATAGCTATATTTTACTCAGATCTAATAGGAGGAGATTTTGCTCTATAACAGAAAACCTAACTATTTAAGTAAGACTTGTGTATAAAGAAACATACATGAAGAAAGGTTAGCAAAAAATAAAAGGTTAGCAGAAAAATCAAAATATTACCAGCGGTTTCACAGAGTAGTATAATTCTATGTGACTTATTTGTTTTTCACATCTTCCCTTTGGATTTTCAAATTCTCGTTAATAAGCCCATTCCGTAGTAGGACATTTGAAAATAAGAAAGGAAAATAACAAACTGGTAAACCAAGATCCTAGGCAACACCTTTGTCCTTTAAGTAAGTGAGGCTATTTATATAGCCCAAGGGCAGTCTTTTCCCCTAAATGGATGGTGTGTGCTTTGAGCACAAGGACAGAGGGTGAAGGAGTGACAGTAATCCAAACTAAGAGGAGGGAGCTTTTCCTAGATTCCGGGGGCACTTCGGCATCTTCAAGTGCACATGCTTGCATCTCTGTGAGGTCACTTCCAGTTGGGATTTTATGCGTTTCACATCTTATTCTGTTGAAATGAATCGCTTCCTTCCCGACCAACATTTTAATTCGAGGTGTTCTCCAGCTTTATATACTTTGTCAAGGAAGGACACTGAAATAACAGGATATTTTTATTCAGATGACAGCATGGCTGAAATGAATTACCCAGAACTTACTGGTAATAATCATGAGGACAGTATTACACCAATTATGAGTTCAGAAGAAGTGTTTATTGCCTTCTTTAGCGGTTGCTGTGCAGGGCACAAGAAGGTATTGCATAAGCTGAGACACTTAATAGATAAGAGAGATTAATGAATAAGCTGACCTTTCCCCGTTGCTGCTTTTATCAAAGGAAAAATGTTTCTCAGCGTTGGGCAACTAAATAGAAAGAGCCTCATTCCAGAAACAGAGGTTCCTCATAACACACCAAATGTTTCTGAGTCTCTTCTGAGCCATGTTGTGGCAGGGGAAAGCAAACAGGAGCTGGTAGTTTGGAGGAGGGCCAGCCTCAGAGAACAGGTCCTCGTCCCCCACCACCGTCAAGACTGAAAGAAATCATTGTATCATCCATGATGTCCAAATGCTTCCCTGCCCATGCTGAAGCCTCTCCTCTTCCTCAAGGCCGGGAAGACTGTCCTTCTGCCAGTGGACAGATCCCTGTTGAGACCCATCGGCTCACCGGACACCCCATTATTACTGCCGCCTGATCCCCCATCATTGTTCCCTTTCTACCTCGTGACACATCCCAACGCTTGGTATCTGCGTCATCTTTGAACATTCTCACGTCCTTCAGCATGCAGCTGTGTCTTTGGAGTCTGCCTCTTTCCCTGTATCACCCTCTGCCCTTGCACTTGGCTCGGGTGCACGGGTCCTAAGCTTGGTACAGACACTAACTCACTCCTTGTCTGCCACATGTGGCCACAAATGATCAACCTCGCTCCTGTGGAACACTGTGGCCAAAAACCCAATCTTGAAAAAGACACTTGTGACAAATTCATTTTGGACTTCCTGTATCATTATTAAAACGGTGGTCAACAGTCAGTCTACACAATTTGAGATGCACCTTGATGTAAAAAAATGTTTCCAAAAAGTTGAGGATAAATGAAATGTTGATAAATTTATTCTCAACTGTTTAGTGTACACTTCTCATTTTAGTAAGTCTGTACTTAGAATTTGGGGAAATTAACTTACTCATAAGTGAATTTAGCATGGGAAAGAAAACACATAAGTACAACATTGGTAGATTACAAGTGACAAATGTTTGAAGAATGAATGAGCAAGCGAATGAATGCATTGGTGTTACTGGGCAAAAACAATAAATGAAATATTGGATACTATGGCATGTAAGCATATATACAGTTTTTAATGATAAAAGGATGGTGTTTATTTGGTAGAAACCACACCAGGAATAATGTTATACAGTCAATATAATCTCAGTGTATAACCCTGTAAATGTGAAGAAGCTTAAGTGTACTAGCCACTGGATGAAGGCTATTATAGGTCATTTTTATATACTTTATATTTTCTGTATTTTCTACCTTTTCAATAAGCACATATTACTATTAAAAGACACTATTTTCAAAATGGTATAGGCACTAAGTTCTACGAGTGCCAAAGAAAGACATGACTTTGGACCACAGCACATTGGGAGGGCTTCTTGGGTGAGTGAATTCTGAGCGGAGTAATGCAGATAGGATTGGAAGGAAAATGGTAAAGCGTTTAGGTGGGTAACCGGCCAGGATTGAGGAGATATCAAATGATATTTTAAGTATAATTCTGTATTATTTTTGAATGGACTTTCGTAAAGACAACCATTGCCCTCACAGTGGGCAGTTACTTTGTGTGTTTACAGTGGGTGACAATCCGGCTAGGGATGAATCAGTCTGGCCCAGCTTTTCCATCATAGTAAAGGACAAGCAGTACATCACCCCAAGAGCCTCGGAGGCATAATGTAAAGTATTCCTGAAAGCATAGTATTATCTGTCTTATTTTATCTTAAAATCTGCATTATTTGACTTCTGTTCCTATACCTATGTATTTGTGTTAAGATATAAATAATGCTCTTTTCATTTCAAACTACTGGGATCACAGTAGGAAAAAAAACACTCTCCTAGGAAATCATGCCATTCCTGTCTCATGACTTCAATATCCTACTGATATACTAGTCAAGCTTCTCTAGGTATATGCTCTTTTGAGAAGAATCAGACTGATGGTTATTATAGCTTCAAAAAGTTAATTACTAATACTGAGTTTTTAAAAAGCAGTGCACATTTCATTTGCTTCCATAAACAGTCATGAAAAACAAACTGTTCAGCAAAAGCAAGGTGAGTACAAGCCAGAAAACAAACCTAGGGATTCGCAAATTTCTATTTAGGAGAAAGTTGACCATACCCGACATATTTGTTCAAACGATTTGAATTGCCTGTGTCTTGATTATAAAATGCCTCTCTGACCCCTTGCCTTTTCCTGTGGCCACTTCTACTGTCCGATGTTGAATTTAAGATTTGGGACATGTGTGCAGATATAAAATGCCAAGTTTAGATAAGTGCACATTGATATATGGGAAAGAGGACAGAAAGGAAATTGACGAAAACACATGATACTTTTTGCTTCTGCTTTCTACAGGAGTGGCCAGTCCCCTCTATGGCATTTTCGTGCTGGTGTTTCAGACACCCAAGAATCTGAATAAAAATTTTAGGATACTTGGGCCCAGCCAGAGGAAGCAAGGACTGGGTGAAATGCTCTGTATGGTAAAGAAAAATGGAATTTTGAATTTACAAGAAGACCAAGAGTCAAAATGAGGTACCCTGAGAACACATTAAAGATTTTAACAAAACTGACGAGTGTCTAATGTGAGAGTGGCCTAGGAAAAGACTGGAAAGCCAAGGCTTACAGGGGAACTAAACAGTGAGAAAATCCTGATCATATGATAGAGTTCAGGGTTTGGCATTTTTCTTCTGAAGGACCAGATAGTAAGTCTTGGTCTGTGTAGCTTCTACTCAATTCTGCTGTTAGAGCATGAAAGCAGCCATAAATAGGCTAACAGTGGGGGAGGCTGGGTTCCAATACCTATATTTACAAAACAGTCACTTTTTAGTCCATTGATTTCTAATATTCACTTCTACGTGTGTGCCACTTCGGTACACATAGTTTGGTAATTTCCCTTTTCACCCCGGTCCTGTAGCAAACAGCTAAACAGTGACCACCCAACAGCTATGGTAGTAGGCTGGTACTTTGACTAGGTGGCATGCAGGGATGAGGTGTGGTGACAAGCCCCTGTTGGGGAGGACAGGAAACAGGAAGGAGAGAGCAGTCCTAGGAGACCTGGTGAGGCAGAGAATTCAGTGGGAGCCAGAAAGCAGGGGGAGGTAAATGCGAAGTCTCCACAGGATCCCCAGGTGATCCTGCACATTTAAGGGAAGGGGGAGCCAGGGGGACACCCAAGTGCCAAATGCTTGCGTTCCACAAGAAAACGAAAGCTTGCTTCTTCTCGAAGGTTTATAGCACCAGCGCACAAAAATACAGGAATGCTTTGAGAAAACAGTGCCCGGAGCACAGCGCTGACAGCCATCACCCAACCCCCTGGAAACAAGAATCTAAGAAAAGAACAACCAAGGCATTTCCAGTTCCTGAAGAACTTTCTATCTCCGGTGGTCCCAGTGATCCAGCCAGAGCGACATCTTAGGCACATCCTGTTCTCACTTTCGCTATCTGAGTTATTGACAACGTTATGAATTCAATATGTACATTAGGTACCTGCTGTTCTCCTGGTTTGTTTGCACAGTTTGAGGACTTACACCGCTGTCTTCTTGAGGATGTAAATGGATACTCTCCTTACATTTTTCATCTGTAGTTTTGCTAATTGGCAGAGGGAGAAAAATAAGACAATTTTATACATTTCAGTCTTGGAAGAAAGTAGTCAGTGGCTTCCATTTTGAAATTGA
The DNA here is from genome assembly GCF_007474595.2 of Lynx canadensis. Taxonomy (NCBI): domain Eukaryota; kingdom Metazoa; phylum Chordata; class Mammalia; order Carnivora; family Felidae; genus Lynx; species Lynx canadensis. The sequence continues at coordinate 34,966,520 of NC_044319.2, forward strand.
GGGCATAAATTGCCTCAGGTTTCTGAAATCTTTGCAAGATATGTAAAAAGGACACAACCAAATCCCACCTCTCAAGACTAAATAACTCAGAGTAGGAAATAAAACTAAAACCATCCTGTACGTTGCCAGGAGACTAGAATTGCTTATACACAAGTGTCCATGCCTTCAAAGGACATTTGCTTCCAAAGTCATTTTGACTGGTAAATACTGTTTACCACCAGGTGGTGACATTTAGGCTTCACAAGGGCAACAGCTTTGCACAACAATCTTACACAAGGCTTCCTTCTTCTGCTACAGCGAAGATGGAAGTTCTGTTTTGTGTACAGTTAACACCCAGAGTTTGGAAAGCAGCAGCAGTTGTCCGGACGTGTGAGAGGACTAGGGTAAATCCAAGCATTTAAGCACTTTTAAATGTCAATAACAATCACATGTAAATAACAATAGCTCACACTTTCTGACATTCATCCTAACTGAGGCACCATGTTAAGTGAGGTAGGAACTATTATTGTCCCCACATTACAGACAAGGAAAATAAAGTTTAGAGAAGATGAGTGCCTTGCTGAGGGTTTCATAGCTAGTAAGTGGGTATGAAATGACTCCTAATGATTGCAAAGCCCATCATCTTACCTGGGATGCTACTCTGCCTCTTTGGGAGTTGTTTAAGCACTTCGTTTTACATAAAATGGTAAATGGTACAATACCAGTACCCTTAGAGGTCAAATATATGTTGGTATTAGGGACTTAAGGATCGAAGCGCAAAGAGTTAACTCACTCCACCGCCTCCCAGTACTTCCTCATTGCTCAGTTAGTCTTTACCCTTTGGTGGAAATTAGAATGAGGGTGTCCCTGAGACAAAGAGGAAGACTGAGTCAGAAGCCAAAGTGTTCCCAGAATGAGGAAGGACAAACTTGAGATCCACGCCTGAGGAAGAGTAGAGGGTCGTACTGACAGGTGTTATGGGTGTCCACGGAGCAATGACTAAGTGGTTAGCCGAGGAATGGCGTAAAAGCAGTCTTGGGTGAGTGGTACGTGGGGTGTGAGAAAATACAACCTTAATATACGTTGAATGAATACCTATCCAGTTGATTGATGGTGGTTATGAGATAACAGAAAACATATATTGTTTTCTTCCCTCAGTCCTTGGCACGGATATCTGAAACCCATGTATAATTTTAAGAGCACTAGGATGATCTCTTGTTTTAATATTTATTTTTTGACCCCATCTCTGACACAGTTCTCCTAAAATCCTTGTGAAGTCCTAAGTGGTAAGAGCACTAGGAGAATCTTTTTTTCAAATGAGGTGACTCTGGCTGTGCTCCTGGATGGCTCCCGGATAGCTCATTGGTCACTAGAATGATGAAACTGTGATCAGAAGGTTGGAATTTCAGCCCCATCCCCTACCCTCCAGAGAGGGGAGAGAGGCTGGAAATGGAATTAATAATTGATCATGCCTACATCAACAAACTTCCATAAAATCTCAGAGGTATGGGGTTCAGAGAGCTTCCTAGCATGTGAATGTATCCATGTTTGGGGAATGTGATGCACCCCAGCTCCGTAGGGACAGAAGCTCCTGTGCTTGGGACCCTTCCAGACCACACCCTATGTCTTTCCTCAGCTGGCTGTTCATTGTATTCTTTCTCATATCCCTTAATAAACGGATAAATATAAGTAAATGCTTCCCTGAGTTCTATGAGCCACTTTAGCAAATACATCAAACTCAAGGAGGGATTCCTGAGAACTCAGATTTATAGCCCATCTGTCAGAAGCACAGATGACAACTTGTACTTGAGATTGACATGTGAAGTGGGGTGGGAATAGTCTTGCAGAACTGAGACCCGAAGCTGTGCGATCTGACATTATCTCCAGGTAGACAGTTTAAGAATTGAATTAAGTTAAATTGTAGGACACACAGCTGGTGTCACAGAATTGTTTGGTATGGGGGGGGGGGGGGGGGAAACCCCCGCACATTTAGTGACCAGAAGTCAAAAGTGAAGTGTTCTGTGCGAGCAGTTAAGGGGACCCACAGGAGGAAAGACAGATTTTTGTAATATTGTGGTTAATGTGAACATAGGAAAACACAGGGAGCCTTTGCACAGAGGGGCTTTAATAGTTTTGTCACACTAAGCATTAAGCCAACAAAGACCTTAAAGTGCTGTCTCACTATGGACAAGAAGGCTGTTTGTAGAGAACAGGAAATAGATCAGCAGCAGAAACAAAAGGCAAGGATAAACGGGCTCTGAATGGACAAGTGTAACAGCATTACTCCTCAGTGATCAAGCGCATGACTTACCTTGTTAACATTTGTCGCAAGTATTTAGTAAATACACAGTGAAATGCCAACTGTGCAGATAACAGCATTTTTCACTAGTGAAATATCAGGCCAGTGAGGTTTTGTAATCACAAAATGAACAATTTCAATTTTTAAACATGCAGTCACTGAAAATGAGTAAGCAGACTTTTATTCAAACCTTACAAACAACCTTTACATTTAGCCTGAGATTAAGCAGGAGAAAGTTGAACCCGTGGTTACTTTCATTGCCCAGTTAAGCATCTGAACACAAAATATTTCCAGTGAACACGCATTTATCAAACACGATCATCCCAATGAACTTGACAATGAATAGTGACCCAAACCAAACTGTAATTTACTCTGGTCTACATGATCTTCAGAGCCTAAAAGTACCTATTTAGTAACGATTTTAAAAAGTCACAGAACTTTAAGTCTGCATGAATGGACTTCCCTAAGTTTTCAGCAAACCTAATAAAGGCTAATGAAGGGCTTCATAAGGACGGAGGCCCTGACAGAAATATTATAATTATCTTATAGTATAATAACTGAGAATAAAAAGGAAGAGACTGCATACTATTCTCTAGGAGAATAATGTACTCTTAATGTACCAGAGTCCCTAAAAAAAAAAAATCCAATAAAGTAGATGGGAAATATTGAAAGAAATACGGAATTATTCCCGTTTTGTGCTGTATGCTGTACTGGAAGATACAGAATCAGATTCAGAAATGAGCAGCTGAAATTTTTACCTGAGAGCCAAATGGGTTCAGGATTCTAAGATCATCAGGCTGAAGCCCTACCCCTGAACAACTTCCTGCTGGTACGATTTTAAGCAAGCCACTGAATGTCTCTGCAAACTCAGAGCCTTCTGCTTTGGGATAACACCGTTTTTGGGCTTCCCTACCTCACAGGGTTGCTTTGAGGAAGAAACAAGACAATAAATGGTAAAGTATTTTGTAAACAAATATATTAGCTGTTGCAACTCTTCATGAATCTTAACTACTAATGCAAGGAAAAGTAAAAAAAAAAAATCATTAAAATTATTTTTAAACTAGACTTGCTGTTGTTATCATTTTGCGACGTATACAAATACCAACTCATTATGTTGCACACCTGAGACCAATATAATGTTACATGTCAATTATACCTCAGTTAAAAAGAAATCACTTAGGGGCGCCTGCGTGGCTCAGTGCGTTAAGCCTCCGACTTCAGCTCAGGGCGTGATCTTAACAATTCGTGGGTTCGAACCCCATGTCGGGCTCTGTGTTGACAGCTCAGAGCCTGGAGCCTGCTTTGGAGGCTCCGTCTCCAAAGAGACATGCTCTGTCTCTCAAAAATACGTATACAAAACAAAAACAAAAGAAATCACCTAAAAAATGATTTTGAGTAGCTACAGGCGGTCCCTGCTCATAAAATGTTCATCGTCTAGGGAGGGGACTGAGGAGACAAGAGCTAATTTAATAGAGCATGGGAAGGCCCAATGCAGGGCAGAGAGAGGAAATACATGACCCTCTGCTTTTTAAAAAGTTTACATTGGATTGGCATCCTCTATAAATTATCAACATTTCAGTTTCTGTAAAGCTTGTTTAAGAGACTCTTTGCTTAGAACGTTTACCGCAGAAAACTGTTCACTTAAAGTTATAAACTTTCTCATAGATCTAGGATTTGCTCATCAAGCTTATAACATTGATCTCATTGACTTTGACCCAATGATTTTGCTAGAAATAAATAGTACAAAAGCTGTATGCGTTCTTTTCCCAGTCAAAATGTTTATTTAGATCTTAATCCTTGCAAAGGTTTTGCAAAGTTAAAAAGTAAATGGTGTTTATAAAGGTTTGGTTTTTTTTTGAATACTCCAAAGCAAGTCTCACTTCTTCCATACTGGCAGCCTGTGATGGCAACCGGTGGATCATACCCTCTAACTTCTAGTGCCTTGATGAGGGCTGTGTATAGAGGTCTGAGTCTGGAATGTTTCGGCAAAACTGGGATACCAACTGTCTCACTCATCTTTGGAAAAATTCCTTCTGTCCGTTTTCCCTTTTGCAAAATTTGAGTCCTTAAAATCCTAAGCTTTTAAAAAACATATTATTATATATATTTCTTTTAGTGTGAATATGTATCTATCCACAGTGTGCCTCAGGGCCTTCTTGATGATTATTACATCTGTTTATATAGTAGTGGTGGGTTGTTTTTTTTTTTAATTTTTTTTTTTGAGGTTTTCTTTTTTATTCCTCTTGGCTTCCAAGAGGAGGCAAAGACACGTACAACCTTTTTCTAGGCGAGTTTGGTTGTACTTACCCTTGTTTGTGCTTCACAATTATCCAACCGGCCACGATGATGGGTAAAAGAAAGAAGATCGTGCCAAAGAAAATGCCTAGGCAGTAAAACAGAGTCATTGAGTGCATGGCAAATATAACCCATGGGTCTTAAACAATGACTATCTAGTCCCACTAGAGGCTGCCAGTGAGTTTTTTTATAAACTATAAATTCTGCCTTTAAGAAACCCCTCACACAGGCTTAGCTTGAAGATTTTTCCCTCTGCTCCTGGTTTGATCTGGTGCATTAGTCTTCCTAACCCAGGGTCACAGACGAGGGGTGAGCAGAGCAGTGTGTAACCTTTGGTCCAAAGCAGCCTTTCATCAACGAGCCGAGAACCGCCCGGGAGCTCCTGGCTCTGGCGCCCGGGGCCCCGCACTCGTGTCTTATGTCAGGCACAGGCCACCGACTCCACTGATCCCTGCAGGCAAAGTCTCACCAAACCACTCCTCTTGCACAGGCAGGTCACAGAAATGGCTAAGAAAATTGATCTTGTGGCTTCTAATTCGCGCAAGCGGGCATGACTACCATCCTGAAGGATCTTCCTGGGTTGTAAACCAAAGGGGACGTTGTGTTCTCCAGCCCCGTTAAAATAGGAAGGATGATGATTATTCACTTGTAATGGTTCAAAGACGGTGTAGAACCTTCGATAGAGGACACTCACTCACTCTGTGCCTGTGAGGATACCAGTCTTGCCACACCATGGCCTGAATGTAGACTCTTTTCCTTCTGACTGAAATTGTAACGTTACAGATTTTGATCTCTCCTTAAACATCTCACCCATTGTAAGTGAGTACTTACTGTGGAACGTGCTAGAGCTCCTCAGCAAACCCTTCACAGAACTTACCAGCTATGAGAGCATCGTGTGTGCCTAAAGGGAAGACAAAAGCCAGGACGACATCAGTCTGGTACACAGGGTGATCAAACAGGAGCTCTCAGCCAGTGAAAATTCATCTGATATTTTTCAGCACACAGTCTAATGTTTTTCTAATATAAAAAGCCATTGGTTTCCCCCACTGGACTCCTTCATTCTTAGCAGGTGCCATGAACATCACACCACATTCAATGACAGGATGGACGAGTGAATGAACAGTGACCATGACGAAGGAAGGACCTATATTTCTTGCAGGTGCACTTACTAGATGCACATATGGCCAGAGGAGGGTCCCACGTGTTATCTGCCTGGCACTGGCTCTGGGGACTACCTTTCAGAGTATACCCCTCTTCACACTCAAAAGTTACATTATCTCCATGGTGATAGACTTTTCTCATTTCCACGTCCTTCCGGATTCCATTCATATGCGCTGGGAGTCTACATTTTGCCTCTGAAAATAGAAAAATCAGAAGGAAATGGATATTTTATTAATTTTTAGTTGAAACTGCCATAATGCAAAGATCTATGACCCCCAAACTACCCTGCCTTCAGCAAAGATGAGTCATGTTTTCAATCAAGACCTATTGACACCTACCCAACACAGTACAATTTTAAATTCTCTTTCATTTCTTAGGTAAAGAAAGAGAATACGGAAGGTACTGCAATCCGCTTTTAATTATTGACAACTCTGCAACTGTAAAGTGGTCGACAGGTTGGGAGTTATGATAACCATGTTCTAATCCTGGATCCGCTTGGGTCACACCGTAAGGAAAGAGGAATATCACATTAACTCTCTCTAGGTATGCAACAAATACTGGTATTTTGGTTCTTGGTTAAAGGCATGTTTCTGGCTCATTTCTATGCATAGAAGCTAGTAAATCATGATTCTCAATTTAAAACATAATTTTAAAATTTAATTTATTTTATCTCATTATCTTATCCTTTGTTTCGCTTTCTTTCTCTGCCCGGCTATTGATACCTCCTTCAACCAGCAAAGCCCGCTTTCCAGTTGTAATTATCTCAAAATTAGGCGAAATTATTATTTTCAAAGAACCAACAAGGCGAAGTGGTATTTCCCAAAAAATGGTCTGTGGTCTTCCTACATCAGAATATGCTGATGGGTCTGTTAAAAATAGACCTCGAGACCCCACCCCAAAATGTCAGAATCAGAGTTCTTAGGAATGGAGCTTGAGACTGGAATCTTTTTAACTAGGTGCTTGGCTGATTTTGCTAATGCTAAATACAAAATGACTGCTATAAAGCACGTTTGACGAGGACAATTATTAAGACAAAACGAATTTCACTTGGAAGCAGCTGCCAAGAGGCTAGAATAGTACCCTTTTATATTCAGGAGAAGAAACGTCCCAGAGTCTTAATTTGAATAATCCATCTTTGAAGTATTCTCTGAATCTTCATACTTCTCCATGTGACTAAAGCAAAGAGGGGTGAGCTTTCCTCCTGTTCCTGCAGAGGCGCAGGGACTCCACAGTTCGTGGAGAATAAATAGAGAAGAGCCACTTACCGTCTCTGTAGAGGATATTTTCTCTATCTCTAAAACCAGAGGTCGGCTGGACAAGAAGGACTTCTGAGACTTTTAGGTTGGGGAGAGCCCCATGATCCTGTGACCACCCCATCAGCCATAGGACTAACTGCTCCTTAACGTTGGAAAAACAGGCCTGTCTGAAGTCCCTCCTACCTCATCCCTGCCCTTCGCCTAGTTTACTACAAAGGAGACAAAGAGCAAACTGCTAACTCAAAGTTGTGCCAAGTCAAAAGAACCACATTTAATAGGAGACAGAATACAGTGCAGTGTTCCAAAGCATGGGCTGGGCAGTCACCCAGTCTCGGCACCCCCGTCTGGGAGCTGCCTATCGTCGAGTGATTACTGGGGCTCTCTATTTCCTCTTCTGTAAAATAGCAAGAATAATCCCATCTCATCAGATTCTTTTGGAGACTAACACAAATGACTTTTATAAAGACCTCGGTACCATGCTTAGTCACTGAATAATATTTTTAATTCCATATTTTGTGGGGTTTTTTTTATTTATTTTTTTAACGTTTATTTATTTTTGAGACAGGGAGAGACAGCATGAACGGGGGAGGGTAGAGAGAGAGGGAGACACAGAATCAGAAACAGGCTCCAGGCTCTGAGCTGTCAGCACAGAGCCTGATGCGGGGCTCGAACTCACGGACCGCGAGATCATGACCTGAGCCGAAGTCGGATGCTTAACCGACTGAGCCACTAAGGCGCCCCAATTGTGGGTTTTTTTTTTAAAAGAATATTGCCAACAAAAGATGTTTTGAGTCAGATGCCAGTTTCGCAAACATAGACAGGAATAAAGGAAGTAAGTTTTGGCACTTGTTTTAAGGAAGAGATGAAACAGACATTTCACCTTTGGTCTTGGAAATTATAAGGAGGACCCATATCCAGTAATTCCGGTAATTAATTGCTCTCAACCTTCCTCCATATTTCAGTTTTCCTCACAAGAAAGTGTGCTTCCAGCCTCCTCTCGAAGGTATTTATGAGGACCACTTGTAACTCCTCTGAGGTCTCTTAGAGCTGAGATATTTTATTAGTTAAAAGCCTGCAAAGCATTTTAAATTGGTGTTTGATGTCTACTGTATTACTGGAAATTCCATCAGTTCTTCTTACTTGTTTGGTAGAGCTGAGAATCCTTGGGCAGCCTCCTTCCTATCTTTTTCTCTGCTTTTCTCCCCCTTCTATTGATACTCATTTCACAATCCTCTCAGAAAAGTGGCTTAGCCTTAGCAGCCTCATTCATCAATTTTCCATTAACAAAACCCAGCAAGAATAAGAAATACCTCTGCAATAATGTTCAAAATGACTCCAGGTTCCCAGGTATGTGCAGAAGATGAAGTTCCTTCCCACCAACAAGTAGCCTGGGTCACAAGTGTAGCTGACCGTCATCCCAGGAAGATATGGAAATGGATGTTCTCCAATGTAATGCCCATTGTGGATCTTGGGTGGATGTGGGCATGCTAAGAACAAGACCCCCCCCCCCAAAAAAAAAAACACAGGAAAAGACATTCAGTTAAACAAAGAAGTACAAATACGCCAACATATCTAATAACATCTCTATTAGAGCCACATGGAGACCCAAGGCAGGGAGGTTCCAAAGGCACTAAATATTTACTGATCCCTGGGAAGAATGATTCTTCAAACGGAGACCTCTCAGCCTTTAAGCAGGACCATCTGTGTTGTCCCCTGCAAACTGCACTGGCTGGGAATACCACCAGGATCTCAAATGATCAGTTGCATGCTGTCTGTCCTCGCTGGCTCACAGAGCTTGTGTGGACAATCACAGCCACAGATGAGCCTCCAAGTGCCAGGCACTGTCACTTCATGCCAGACTAATGTGTAAAAGGAATGAGCTGCTAAGAGCACAACCTTGAACTCCGCTTCTCTAGGGCGTGTTGAGTTCCTATTGCTACAAGTGAGACAAAGGGTCACCAAAATGCAGTTACAGGCTGAGCAGAACACTTAGGGGTAACAAAAGGAATACAAGTGCCTACACTGGAGTTTCTTTATTTCTGTAGCCTCCAGTCTGAAGTAAAATGAGGCCATCAACATGTGCTTTTTGCTCTGCACACCCACTTAGCGAGTATAAAGACAACTTGTACTGGAGATGGCACGACAGAGTATTTTCTTTGGCACTTGTATTTTACTGCTTTGAAAATACTCTTGAGAAAATCTGGGCCTCGCTGATTCTCCCCATTCTCCACCTCCTCCTCTTTTCACTATCCCACACTCCTCGCCCCCGTGGGAAGGATCATCAGAGTACCACGGATTGGGACACAGCATGGCACATCTAGAACCCATCTATTAAGTGGCTCAGCAGGCAATTCTGTGTGTCTGACTTTTATAACAAAGCCATGTTCACAAGCAAACACAGCTGTCACCACAGAAATGAGGACATTCTAGCCTAGATATTCTGATCCGGCTGGAGCATAGGGAAGTGGGTACTGACCAGCAGGACCAGCAAGTTCACAGTAAGGGGCAGGGCCGCTCCAAATCCCGTTCCCTTCACCGTCGCTTGTGCAGCGAATGGTGCTCTCCCCGACGAGGTTGAAGGTCATCCCTCTGGCTGAGCGGGGTTCACACATGTAAGTAACTTCCTCTCCGTAGGGAACGTCTCCCTGAGAAGTTCTGGGGTGGTTCCCATTAGGGATAGATGGAGGACTTGGACAAAAGATTTCTAGAAAGAGAGCAAGAGCTTTAGATCCCATTAGAGTTTTAATCAAAACGATCATACAGCAGGTGTGCCCTGGGGCTGTATTTTTTCCGTGAGAACACAACTACAGTGGGTAGACTTAAGTATGTAAGGCTTCTTCTGAGAAGGAACGAACTGAAGTGAGACTTTAATTACAGTTTATTGCAAAAGTTCCAAGACCCTCCAGGTAGCTAAGGTTTTAATCAATTTGAAAGGTAACTAATTTGCTTTTTCAGCAACTATCATTTGTCTACTTTCTGTTTGGCATAAAGACAGTCCTGGGTTGACACTGAGACACAAGGCAGACAAGATTGGCCCTCAAAGATCCGAAGTTGCCAAGAAATCTTTGTAAATCTTTATTAAAGACAGATGACCACCTTCAGCACAAATAAATGTTTCTTGATAATTCAAGACCATTATCCGTGTCACTAACAAATACACAATAATATCTTCAGGATACACTGATTACAGGGCTTTTCAGAGTCAGATTAAGTGGCTCTAGGGAGGCGTTTTTTTTTCCCTTTTGCTTTTTTTTCTTTCTTCCAGGTGACCATCTGTCCTTTCTTTCTGCTGTTAGTGTATCTGTTTCTAGCAGTTCCCTCCCTAAACTAATCTGATGCTTTGAATCTGACATGAACTTAAGAATAGATACCCAAGCCTGTCAGAATTGTGTGAATAAACAAAGTGAAGGTCCTAGGACGTCAAACAGTGATTGACTTCTCATATCTGGATTTTACCCATGTGTTTATGTTTATCTAAAGTTTATTTATGTATTTACTCTCCGATTTACATGTCTCAGGAAAGTAGAGTTTGTTTTTGTTGGATATCTGAGTTTTATTTATACCGATCGTTCTTGTAAAGTTCCATCACAATCCCATCAGGTGTCCAAATAGATTTCTAGCAAAGATATTTCAACAAAATCCAGAGGAAAATAGCCATTCACAACTGAACAAAGGTGCCTCTGTACATTACATTTCTGCACACCTGCGCTTCGAAAAACAATGAGGATAGTTATCTCAGAGGCTGCTATGGATCCGAGGGAATTGGGGGGAATTGCCCCACCCACATTTGCTGGAGAGAGAAAAATATGGTGGATATGCACCAGAGACAGAGGTTTTGCAGAGGCCCAGCCAACTTGATGGGAGAAGCGGGCACCCATCTAGGCAGGACAGAGGCAGAGGAGAAGGATCTTGAGGAGCCAGCTCCCCCTTTAGGGCCAGTGACTTCCCTCACAGAAGAGGTGGAGAGTGAAAGTGGTGAGTGACTGTGACCCATTTCTATCCAGCTGCACAGATTTCTGAGGGGGGGCACCTGTGCACCTGGGAGAGAGAGGAAAGGGAAGGAGAGGCAGTCAAGAATAACAAAGGGCCTTGAAGGGACCTGTTTCCTGGCTATCAGCTTTGGGATGTTAGTGGGAGGTTTGCTCTCAGACCTCTGGGAGTACCCCTGATCTGAGGGCAGTGGGCACCCACAGAGCAACAGGTGTTAAACCCACACTTCCTCCAACTCCACCGTCAGCTGTTTCTACACCAGCTTTTTAAAACCAGCATGCTCCCCTGTGCAGCCCAGAGCCACTGCAGGTGAAGAGAAACCAAAAACTTGAGCTAAGGCGCCACCTTCTGGAAAACAAAAGAATGGTTTCTAATTGCAAGTTAGTTGAACTGGAGTAAACAAATAAAGGTGTGTGCTACTTCAAGTGCAATGGCAGAACACTCTCCAGTTCCATCCATGTTGCTACAAAAGGCCATATTTCATTCTTTCTCATTGCCAAGTAGTATTCTATTGTGTATATAAAGCACAATTTCCTTATCCCTTCATCAGTTGATGGACATTTAGGCTCTTTGCATATTTCGGCTATTGTTGAAAGTGCTGCTATAAACATTGAGGTACAAGTACCCCTATGCATCAGCACTCCTGTATCCCTTGGGTAAATTCCTAGCAGCACCATTGCTGGGCCATGGGGCAGATATATTTTTAATTTTCAGAGGAACGTACAGAGAAAGACAGATACCATATGTTTTCACTCTTATGTTCATCCTGAGAAACTTAACAGAAGACCATGGGGGAGGGGAAGGAAAAAAAAAGTTAGAGAGGGAGAGAGCCAAACCATAAGAGACTCTTAAAAACTGAGAATAAACTGAGGGTTGATGGGGGTTGGGAGGGAGGGGAGGGTGGGTGATGGGCATTGAGGAGGGCACCCATTGGGATGAGCACTGGGTGTTGCATGGAAACCAATTCGACAGTAAATTTCATATTAAAAAAATGCAATGGCAGAGATACATTTTGTCAAACACAATGAAAAATCACAGGAATATTGAACCGCAAAGAGGAAATGATAATTCTCCAGCGATCGATTACAAAGGCATGGAGTACTGCAATCTAACTGACAAAGAATTCAAAACAGCTGTTATGAAGAGATTCAATGAGCTACAAGAAAATTCAGCATGACGAGTCGATGAGTTTAGGAATAAAATTAATGGACAAGAGTTCTTTACCAAAGAGACTGAAATTAAAAAAAAAAAAAGAACCAGACACCAACTAAACTACCCTTTTATTCACGTACAATAAAGTTTTCTATTTCTCTAAAAGAAAAAAAAAACCCCAGAAATTCCGGAGATGATAAATTCAATGAATCAGATGAAAAACAGAATGGAGAGCTTAGGAAATAGGATGGATCAGATTGAAGAACAAATTAGTGACTTGGAGGATAGGAATTTAGAAAGGACTCTGAAGAGGAGAGAGAGCTAAGATTTTTTTTAAAGCGATGAAACCCGATTAGAGCTATGCAATATGAGAAAAACACATATAACTGGTTTGCCAGAAGAAGAAGAGAGGGGGAAGGGAGCAAGAAGTGTCTTTTGGAAAACAGTAGCTGAGAATTTTTCTAACGTGGGGAAGAAATTGAACATACACATCTAAGAAGCTAATAGAACACCCTATTATCCCATTGCAAAAAGACCCTCCTAAAATATATTATAATGAAACTGTCAAAAATCAATGAGCAAGAAAGGATCTTAAAAGCAGCTAGTGGAGGGGGGGGGGTGGGGAATAAAACAATCTACAAAGGAACCCTCATTAGGCTATCAGTGTATTTCTCAGCAGAAACTCTATAGGCCAGGAGAGAGGAATGATACATTCAAAGTGGTGAAAGATAAAAGTTGCCAGCCACCAACACTTTATCTAGCAAAACTGGCCTTCAAATATGAATGGGAAATAAAGGCTTTCCCAGAAAATACAACAACTGAGGGAGGCTCATCACCGCTAGACCTGCTTACAAGAAATGTTGAAGGAAGCCCTTCAGCTGAAACGAAGAGACGTTAATGAGTGACATGATAGCAGATGAAAGTACACAGCACTCTGGCCAAGGTGAAAAATAAAGAAAACTGTAACTCTATGTTGGAATGGCATATTAACCACTTAATTATAATATAAAAGCTTACAGAGGGGCACCTGGGTGGCTCAGTCAGTTAAGTGTCCAACTCTTGATCTTGGCCCAGTCATGATCTCACAGTTCATGGGTTCCAGCTCCATGCTGGGCTTTGTGCTTGGGATTCTCTCTCTCTCTCTCTCTCTCTCTCTCTCTCTCGCTGCCCCTCCCCGACCCTCTCCCTCTCTCTCCCAAAACAAATAAATAAACTTAAAAAATATATCCTGGTCTTTTTTAAAAAAAGCTTACAGAAAAGAACATTACAAATAACTATACCTACTATAATTTCTCAATGAATTCACAGCATAAAAAGAGGTAACCTGTAACATCAAAAATATAAAAGGGGACGAGTAGAAGGATGGAAGCTTTATAGGTGAATGAAGATAAGGTGTTATTAACATAAAAAAGGACTGTTTATCTGTGAGATGCTTCATGTAAGCCACATGGCAACCACAAAGCAAAAGTCGAGAATAGACTCATGAAACATAAAACATGAAGAGAATGAGCAAATCACCCTAGAAAATCACCATTTTGCAAAGACAAAAACGGGGGGGGGGGAGGAGAAACAAGACAATAACCAGAAGGCAAATGATCCGATGGCAGTAGTAAGTCCTTATGTAGCAACAGTTACTCTAAATATAAATGGATGAATTCACCAATCACCAGGCACAGAGTAGCTGAGTGGATAAAATATAACACCCAACATATGCTGCCCACAGGAAATTCATTTCAGTTCTGAAGACACATAGGCTCAAAGTGGACAGATAGAAGGGGATATTCTGTGCAAGTGGAAATCAAAAGAAAGTGGGCATAGCCATACTTTATATAAGACAAAATAGACTTCGTGCCAAAAATGATAAGAGACAAAGAACGTCATTATATAATGATAAAAGGGTCGGGTCAATATATCTAGAAGATATAACAATTGTATGAATATACACACCCAACACTGGAGCACTAAATCTATTAGGCAAATACTGAGAGATATAAAGAGAGAAACAGAAAACTCTCCAATAGGGACTTCAGTACCCCTACTGTGAGCAAAGGATAGATCAGACAGAAAACCAACAAGGAAACATTGGAGTTGAACCATGCTCTAGAACAAATGGACTTGACATACATATATAGAACATTCTACCTAATAGCAGCAGAATACACATTCTTCTTGAGTGCACACAAAACATTTTCCATGGTAGATCATATGATATGGTACAAAACAAATCTCAGCAAATTGAAGAAGACTGAAATCATACCAACTATTTTTTTCTGGCTACAATAATAGGACACCAGAAATCCACAACAAGGGGAAAACTGGAAAATCTACAAATATGTGCACTAAACAACACACTTCTGAACAACCAATGGATCAAAGAAGAAATCAAAAAGAAAATTAAAAAGTTATCTTGAAAGAAATAAAAATGGAAACACAACATATCAAATCTTATGGGATGGAGCATAAGCAGTTCGGAAAGGAAAGTTTGTGGTGATAAACGCATATATTGAGAAATTGAATGACCTCAAATAACCTAACTTTACACTTCAGGTAACTAGAAAAAGAAGAACAGATTAAGTCCAAAGTTATGAGAAGAAGGGAAATAATAAAGATCAGAGTGGAAATAAATGAAATAGAGAACAGAAAAGCAACAAAACTAAAAGTTGGTTTTGTGAAAAGGTAAACAAAAACTGACAAACCTTTAGCCAGACTCACCAAAAAAAGAGAGAGAAGACTCAATAAATAAAATTAGAAATGAAAAAGGAGACAACTGATACTACAGAAATACATAAGACCATAAGACACTATTATGAACAATTATATGCCAACAAATTAGATAACCTAGAAGAAATGGATAAGTTTCTAGAAACATAACACCTACCAAGACCAACTCAGGAAGAAATACAAAATCTGAAAAGACCAATGACAAGCAAAGAGATTGACTCAGGAATCAAAAGGCTTCCAACACAGAAAATTCTAGAGCTGATCACTTCACTGGTGAATTCTACCAAACGTTCCAAGAAAAATTAATACCAATCCCACTCAAACCTTTCCAAAAAACTGCAGAGGTGGGACTACATCTAAACTACATCTAAACTCATTCTATGAGACCTTGACACCAATGCCAGATAAGGACACAACAAAAAAAGTGAACTATAGATCAATATTCCTGATGATATAGATGCAAAAATTCTCAGCAAAATATTAGCAAACCAAATTCAAGAACACAAAAAAAGGATTATACACTATGACCAAGTGGGATTAATCCCTGATATGCAAGGATGCTTTAACATACACAAATCAATAAATGTAATATATCACATTAATAAAATGAAAAATTTTAAGTCACATGATCATCTCAACAGATGCAGAAAAAACATTTGACAAAATACAGCATCCTTTCATAATAAAAACCCTTGGCAGATTAGGTATAGAAGGAGTATTTACATACCTTAATGTCATAAATACCATATATGCCAAACCCACAGCCAACATTATACTCAATGGAGAAAAGTTGAAAGCTTTTCCTCTAAGATCAGAAACAAGACAAGGGTGCCCACTCTCACCGGTCTTATTCAATGTAGTATTAGACATCCTGGCTAGAACAATTAGGTAAGACAGAGAAATAAAAGGCATTCAAACCAGGAAGGAAGAAGTAAAACTGTCACTATTTGCAGATGATATGATTCTGTATATAGGAAATTCAAATGAATCAAACAACAGCTGGAACTAACCAATGATTTCAGTAAAGCTGCAGGATATGAAATCAAGGTACATTTCTATACACTAAGGATGAAACATCTGAAAAAGAAATCAAGAAAAATTTCCCATTAACAATAATATCAAAAAGAATAAAATACTTAGGAATTAGTTTAACCAAGAAAATGAAAGATCTGTACAATGAAAATCACAAGACTTTGCTGAGAGAAATCAAAGAAGACACAAACAAATGGAAAGACAACCTATGTTCATGGATTGGAAAAATAAATACTGTTAAAATGTCTACACTACCCAAACCCATCTATAGATTCAGTACAATCCACATCAAAATATCAATGGTATTTTTCACAGAAAATAGAAAAAAAAAACATTTCTAAAATTTGTTTGGAACCACAATGTAAAAACAAATCGAAACACTAAGACCCAGATTAGCCAAAGCGATTTTGATGAAAAAGAACAAAGCTGGAGGTATCATACATTCTGATTTCCAACTATACTACAAGGCTACAGTAATAAAAACAGTAGAGTACTGGCACAAAAACATATACATAGACCAATAAAATAGAATAGAAAGCCCAGAATGAAATTCCTGGTTATACAGTCAGTTAATAGTTGGCAAGACAGCCAAGAGCACCACTCACAAAAATTAACTCGAAATGGATCAAAGACCTGATACTGTAAGACTCCTGGCAGAAAATGAAGAGAATGCCCTTGACATTGGTCTAGGCATTGATTTTTTGGACATGACACCAAAAGCACAAACCTCAAAAGCAAAATCAACAAATGGGACTACAATAAACCTGAAAACTTTTGCACAGCAAAAGAAACAATTCACAAAATGAAAAGGCAATCTACAGAATGGGAGAAAACTTTTACAAATCATATAGCAGATAAAGGGGTTAATATCCAAAAAATATAAAGGACTCATAAAACAACTCACTAGCAAAAACCAAACAGTCTGATTTAAAAAGGGCAATCTCTAATTCCTCATGGTACACTTTTTACATTTCTTAAAAATTTATCAGACTTATTTTTAATAAGTTTTATTTCTTCCATTAGCTATTTTCCAACCATGCTGAACATTTAGATTTTTAACATTTTCCACTGTCATAAGTATTGTTGCATTGAGTGTCTGTGAACCAAAATCATGGGAAAATTCCATGATGATTTTCTTGGGATAAACTCTGGGAAATGGAATTACTAGGTCAAAGGGTATTTACATTAGGCTTTTGTATATATTGCTCATAAGCCGTCCAGAAGTTTGTGCCCACTTTTACTGCCATCAGTCCTGTGTGTTTGATCTTGACTTCCTCAGAGCCTTAAAATTTTACCAATTTGCAATCGGTCATTCTTCCATGTTCCTCAAAGTTTTGGAGGTTCACTTTGTAATATCCCACTGAAAAGATGCAGGCTCAACTAATCAAGAACAAATACAACCTGGAAGAATTTAAAGAAAGGATAAAGCGCAGAACGATCAGAGGCTTGGAGCAATTGCTAAGATTTACGAGATCTTATTTCCTTTTTCAGAGTAAAAATAAGAAAGGGAGTTACCTACTTCTTGGGCTTATCACATGCTACTAAAAGGTGGCAGAGACAAATTTTATTTTCTTCAATGTCTTTTAATTTAGTCATGAGGAAAAGCCTTACACTGGGAAGCATTTACTATCAAAGTAGGAAAGGAGAGCAATTTTACCTGAGTTCAGGTTCACAGTTTTAGACAAATAACCTCCTAAAATAAAGAAAAATCTGGACAACTATGTAGCATAGGACTCTGGATTTCAAATATCAGGGAGACTACTCTCTGCAAGATGGATTGGATTTCCTCTTCGTAACATGAGGCAGATATGGATGGAGCAGAGGGAATTATGGGAAAAAATACTTCAACTCACTCTTACAAATAGGTGTTTCCTTATCCCAAGTGACAGTATTGCCTGAGAGGTGACAAGCTGCAGAAGGGGAGCCAACGAGTCGATACCTAGAAGCAAAGAATGAAAAATGATTATACTCTACACTTCTTACTTAAGTCGCCATGAGAAAATAATTGCAGGTAGATGTTACAAATTACAGGCAGATTAAAACAGGAGAAGTCAAGGAAGAAACCTCACCTCTATCTGCGAATTAGTCCTTTATTTCTAAGGACAAGCTTATATTCTTACTGCTTTTATCCATGTTTACTGCTAGCCCCTCACCACTGAACACAAAAATTCCCTTCATCGTGGGACATTTTGTACTTGTCTTTAGGGAACCTCAGGAGTTATTTTATTCATGCGCACTTCCATCAAGGAAATGATAAGCTCCTTGATTAACAGGGAAGATGCCTTATTGAAATATTCACATCCTCTAGCATCTTGCCTAGAGATCAAGCATGTGGTACTCAAAGGACAGAAAGATGGCCTTACTAAGAAGATTCAAAAGCGAGAAGCAGGGGAAACAGCTAACCATCTTCACACCTTACATGTAAAAGGCAGGGGTACTTAACTATTTTGCCATCAAATCACTCAAAGTAGGCCACAAAATTTGGAACATTTTGTCATCACTTATTTTTTATTGATTAGGTAACTATACAGTTACTGTAAGACATGTCACAAAGGATATCCAGCTAAACCATTCACGCGTTCCATGTACAGTAGGGTTAAACTTGATTAAGTAAAAGGTAAGGGATATAATGCAATGTCATATAATAGTGAGCAGTTACTGGAACAGCTAAGAACTTGGCTTCTTGATTACCCAAGACACGTGATCAGGACAGTAACCATTTGTAGCAGAGTCTACTGATATCTCCAGTATCTCCTTTCCTCTTCTTCATTAGTAATGAAACTGTGTGTTTTTAACTGGGCCATTGGCCACCTCATTAAAGGCTTCATTTCTCAGCTTCCCTTCAGTTGCGTACAGCCATATGGCTAAGTTCTGGCTAAAGGGATGCCCCTGGAGTGTCTTGTGAAACTTCTGGAAAGTGTCTTTAAAGGAATGGGTGTTCTCTTCTTCCATTATTTCTCTCTGCTGGCTGGAGTTTGGGCCATGTGATGACACAGAGTCTCAAATAGAAGGATCCCAGGTTTATGTGGATCATGGAGCCAGCTATCAGCCCTGGACTTGGAAACTTTACAGTCTTCTTTGAAGGACTGCCCCTGTTCTTAACCTCAGAGAGAAGTAAACTACTATCTTGTTTAAGCTCCTATTATTTTATTTGTTCTTTTATAGCTTAATCTAACCCTAATATACACCAGCTCTTGCAAAAATAGTGATATAAAGATGATGGGGAGCTATGTGGGCATAGCAATGACAGTGAATACTTTTGTAGGCATATTGAGTCACTTTTGTTGACAAATTGTAGACAAATTGGGTGAATTTTACTTACTGTTACTTTTCATTGATTATAGTGTAAAATCCTTTCAAATGTGCCAACAAATATTTAATCTTCAGAATTTCTTCAAAGAAACAGCTTGAGAGCCACTAGTATGTTTCCTTCCGCCTGCTTTCTGTCCTACATTTAAAAGTTGTCTTACGAGCACAACATCACGGATGTTGCTCGACTTCTGACTATAGAGGTTGCTCTTAATGTGTTCACTATGACTAATTAGAGAACTGGAGTAAAAAAAAATGTGAAGCACGTTCCAGCCTATGTGTGGCTGTAAAAAACAGTGAATATTTTTTAAAGTGTTATAAGACACTAATATGCTACGATCGCCATTATGTTGTAATTCTTCCTGACTCGATTACCCATCTCTCTGAAACTCATAATTGTACTCAAGCCTTACTCCTTAGCTTCCATCAGCATTAGAAATTTGGGTGGCCATAAAGCGAAACCACTGTTCAAGAAAAGCCATGAGATTCCCTTCCCTATAAGCAAATATACACACTGTGAGAAGCATGCTGAGACAGGCATCGGAGAGTCCATTGCATGAGGTCAGGGATGGGATAATTAAGGGCTGGAGGGTGGTGCTCCTTCCATCCTTCCTATTTGTTCACGGACTTCTAAGTATTTGGGAGTAGAGGGAATCTATGGAGATATTCAATAGGCTGCAAATGATTAAAAGTTGCTCACAGATAGGATGCTGCAGCACAAATCATATAACAATATGATAAATCATAACAATAAATCATAACACAATTGTGTATTAAACTTTGCATCTCACAGAGAAAATAAACTTTCTCTCCAGGAGCCATTTATAAAAGTTGTATCATATCACTCGGCAGAGTGTACCCCAAGAATGTGCACAGAGAAGAAATCAAAACAGCTCTACACCCTCATTATAATATAACAACACTAGGAATTAATAATCACAGAATAAACACAAAATTGAAAGTTTTGGACCTTGGTCAAAGACAAAAGTAAAGCAGCCATTGCAGATTACCTATAGGATAACAATGACGCATGATCATTGAGTCATGTGCCCAAAACTCTTCAAAGTGCTTTGCATCAATTAATTTAATCTTTATTTTTTTAAATTTTTTTAACGTTTATTTATTTTTGAGACAGAGAGAGACAGAGCATGAACGGGGAGGGGGGCAGAGAGAGAGGGAGACACAGAATCCGAAGCAGGCTCCAGGCTCTGAGCCATCACCCCAGAGCCCAACGCGGGGCTCGAACTCACCGACTGCGAGATCGTGACCTGAGCTGAAGTCGGACGCTTAACCGACTGAGCCACCCAGGCGCCCCAATTAATTTAATCTTTAAAATGATGCTTTGAAGTGAATGTTATGCATAGCTCCCATTTTACAAAAGAGGAAACAGAGAGTTTAACAAATTTGTTCAAATTCACATGACAGATATTGAGGTTCGAGTTTGAATAATGTTAATTGGCCTTAACAGCCTGTAGCAATAAACCTTACATTATTCAGCTACTTCATTACAAATACTGATGCAAATATTACTCTTTGAAAATTTCTAGGACACTGATGCCAAAACCGTCCTTAGAGAAATATTTAGTACTTTTGTTATTTGACAAGAAAATTTTCAAATAAATGAGCACAACATTTTATGTTAGATGTTTTAAAGACTATAAACATGAACATATGAAAGAAGCTGGTCTGAGGAATTATTAAAATAAATTAATAAGAAAAATGGAATATAAATGATGAATAAATCTAAGAGCTATTTCTTTAAAGTGGTCGATTGAAATAAACAAAACTTGGCCAATTGTAACCTCACAAAATGACACATCTACAAATATATATACATGAATGAGAAAGTAGTTATCATCACAGATATTAAAAAAACTCAATACTTTATCAAAATATTATATCCTCTCTATCTTAATGAAATTGAAAACATCCATGAGACGTATCAATCTAAAGGAAAAATAAAATGTATCAGGATGTATTTAAAAATAGGTAGAACAGCTGATAAACCCGTATCTGTTTGAGTATATGTTTTTTTTTAACCTTTTTGGATATGTACCTAGGATTGGAATTGCTGGATCATATGGTAATTCTGTGTTAACTTTTGAATCACTGAACGGTTTTTCTCAGAGGCTGCACCATTTTACATTCCCAGTAGCGATCACAAGGGTTCCATTTTGTCCACATCCTCACCACACTTTTGTTTTCCATTATAGCCATCCTATAATGTATGGAGTGGGTTTGATATGCATTTCTCTAATGACTAATAATATTTAGTATCTGTTCATGTGTTTCCTGGACATTTGTCTGTCCTCTTTGGAGAAATGTGTACTCAAATCCCTTGCCCATTTTTAAGTTGGGTTGTTAGTTTTTTTTGTTGTTTAGTTGCAGGACTTCTTTATATAGTCTGTATATCAAACCCTTGTTAGAGAAATGATTTGCAAATATTCTCTCCCATTCTGTGGGCTGTCCTGTCACTGCCTTGATATGTCCCTGGTGTTGCCTGGGGTTCCCGTCATTTGAAGGACTGATGAACTAAGAAGTCAGAACTCCTTGTTGGGGGCAAGGGGTGAGCAGGGCAAAATCTATACTTTCCAGATAATGCAATTGATACTGGAGTCCAATTTAACCACCTCTCTCTTCTAAGGGTAACTGAGCTCGACTGACATGTGGGTCACATGCATATTTTCAGGTAAAAAAGGCTAGAAGACTTCATAGCAAAATATTAACTACGATGAGTGGTAGAACTGTGGGTGGTGATTTTTTTGATCTTTGGGTTATTCGTGGCTTCCAAGTATGTCTAATGAATATATGTTCAATCCAATAAATATGTTCACTCCAATAAAATTCATTGGATTTTACAATCCAATAAAATTCTATTTTTTTCTCTGAATTTGTTGTGGCAACTGAAAATTAATACACATTCTTTAATTGCTCCCTCTAAGTTGAGGCGATGTTTCTGGCATGGTTCCCTGTGCCAAAGAAAAGTTCAGAGCAAGAACTCATTAATGTTCCTGCTCTGTGCATGTTCATACTTACATTTCCCAGAGCTGCTATCACGTTAAGATTTACCCTGCAACCCCTAATTCAAGGTCCTCCAATTCAGCTATAGTGCTCGCTGATCTTAGTTAAGAACATTGCATGCATGGGGACACCTGGGTGGCTGAGTTGGTTAAGCCTCCAACTTCGGCTCAGGTCATGATCTCGCAGAGCTTGAGTTCGAGCCCTGTGTCAGGCTCTGTGCTGACAGCTCAGAGCCTGGAGCCTGCTTCGATTCTGTGTCTCCCTCTCTCTCCACCCCTCCCCTGCTTGTACTCTGTTTTTCTCTCAAAATTAATAAAAAAAAATTTTTTAAAAGAATGTTCCATGCATGGTACAACTAGCATTTTTCCTTTTACTCATTTAATAGACTGGTCCTTTTTATCCAGTGAATATCTTACCAGGCTTCACACATACTACCTTCCGCAGGAACCTGGTGCTGTCCTCTAGTTAAAATACAAATTGCTTGCTACTCCTTTTTTTATTTTTAGGATGTATTTTATTTTTTAAATTATTTTTTCTAAAAGTTCACTTATTTATTTTGAGGGAGGTGGGGGGAGGGGCAGAGAGAGAGAGAGAGAGAGAATCCCAAGCAGGCTCTGCACTGTGCCCAACACAGAGCCCAATACGACGCTTGAACCCACAGACCATGTGATACTGACCTGAGCAGAAATCAAGAGTCAAGACACTCAACCAACTGAGCCACCTGGGCATTCCAGCTGTTGCTACTTTTTTATATTCCTTTGGTCATATGCCTATGTTCAAGCTATCATCTCTATCCGGGAGTTCCTATTGACAACTTTTTGAAGTGTAGATGATAGTCTAGTGTGTCTGGTTGGGAGTAGGTCAGAGATAGCATTGTTGCTCTGAAACTCATATTCCAGGGATAGTGCTTTCAACTCACCCTTCATTACAAGAATAATTCACTGTTGATCCAAACTGGGTATCTGTGTTTATATGTACCATGCCATTGAAGGGTACTGGAGGAGCTCCACATGATTTTCCTATGGGAGAGAAGGAAAATTTGGGACTAGGTGTAGAGTTCAAATTACCTTTGCTTTTACGATTCAGTCTGGAGTGTAGCAGACTGAACAGTCTGTATACTTCTGATTGTTCCAAAGGATTGACCACATTGAAGAAGTGCACCAACTTCAGACTCAAGCAGCTCTGGAGCACTGCTTTTTAAAAGATGATGCCTGGGGCGCCTGGGTGGCGCAGTCGGTTAAGCGTCCGACTTCAGCCAGGTCACGATCTCGCGGTCTGTGAGTTCGAGCCCCGCGTCAGGCTCTGGGCTGATGGCTCGGAGCCTGGAGCCTGTTTCCGATTCTGTGCCTCCCTCTCTCTCTGCCCCTCCCCTGTTCATGCTCTGTCTCTCTCTGTCCCAAAAATAAATTAAAAAAAAAAAAAAAAACGTTGAAAAAAAAAAAATAAAAGATGATGCCTGAATCTCCCAACAGAAGAAATATATGGATAAAGAATTGTTTTCTCATCCCACGAGCCTAAATCAAAGGCCTCAAAATTTGAGATTTCCCCTCCATCTTGGTTATTGAAGCACAGGTCACTGTGATCTACGTGATTTTCTTTTGTGTCCCTATTTCACTCATGTCATTGTTTTAGCCATCAAAAGTAACCTCCAGGGAATGGAAACTCCCCCTCTGATTCCTTTTGTGAGAGACATTCTTGCGAAATAAATATTGAGTCAAGATTGCAAAAACTCCAGGCAATAAGAAAGGCTGACCTACAAGTTCACCCTCCATTTAAATACCGTGGGCAAACTTCGATGTCTACAAAATTTGAACAAGTTAAATGAGATCCCACGGATGCTTTGACATACATGAATTAGCTCCCAGGATGGGGTTACTCACGTCTACACGTATCTTCGGCACTGGACCAGACCAAGTTTTCCAAGCAGGTGATAGAAAACGTAGACTCAAAATACCCAGGGGAACATTTAAAAGTCAAAGATGTCCCAACTGGAAACTCAGATTCATCAGTCTGAGTTGTAGGCTTGGCAAATGGAAACTGTTTTGGGGCTTTACAGTAACCTGGAGAGCAAAACCACAGGAATACAAAAGTGAGCCGAGAGATTTCCGCCCTTCCTCCTCTTTCTGTCCAGTTAAGCTGATAGATGGGTTCATGGAGACAGACTTCTAAAAACGGCAAAAGGTCTTTTTCCCCTTCAAGTTACCTTAGGATGGGGCTTTCCAGCAGCATTTACTCATCAGGAAATTTTTACTACTTGGAAGACGATTCACCTCTTTGGCCTTTTTGCTCTTGTTTCACCAAAGCATGAATTTCATTGATTTTTAAAGTTTATTCATTTATTTTGAAAGCCAGAGAGAGCACAAGCAAGAGAGGGGCAGAGAGAGAGAGAGAGAGAGAGAGAGAGAGAGAGAGAGAGAGAGAATCCCAAGCCGGCTCTACACCACCAGCACAGAGCCCAATGCGGTGCTCAAACTCACAAACCATGGGATCATGAACTGAGCCAAAACCAAGAGTCGGACGCGTAACTGACTGAGCCACCTGGGCACCCAAAGCAAGAATTTTAGCTGAGGATGTCATGTGTCAGGCCTATCAGACTGCCTCTGTGTAGAGTTAACCATCCATACCCTCATTTATTACCGTTAATATACTCATATCCATCAAGACATATTTTACCCTCTCTCTCCATTTGTTCCTCCCAACCTCATTCTCAGGGTGTCCACCATAAGTAGCTTCTCTGGCACTAAATAGCAGTCACTACTTGTAGTGGGTTGAATGATGTCCCCCGAAAAGACACATGCGTCCAGGACCTCACAATGGAAACGTACTTGGAATAAGGATCTTTTCAGCTATAATTAAGGTAACAATCTCAAGATGAGATCATCCTGGATTACCAGGGTGGGCCTTCAATCCAATGACTGGTGGTGTCTATAAGAGAAATGAGAGGGACATTTGAGACACAGAGACACAGGGGAGAAGGCCATGTGAAGACAGAGGCAAAGATCAGAACGATGTGTCCACTAGCCCTGGAATGCCAGGAGCCACCAGTATCTAAGAGAGGTAAAGGAGGATTCTCCTCTAGAGTCACAGGAGGGAGCACGGCCCCACCAAAACCCTGATTTCAGAATTCTAGCCTCCAGATCAGTGAAGAGAATAAATTCCTATTGTGTTAAGC
Source organism: Lynx canadensis (assembly GCF_007474595.2). NCBI lineage: Eukaryota > Metazoa > Chordata > Mammalia > Carnivora > Felidae > Lynx > Lynx canadensis. The sequence goes on from NC_044319.2 coordinate 34,991,907, forward strand.
CACCTAGTTTGTGGTAATTTGTACGCAGTCCTAGGGAACGAACAGACCGCTCTTCTTCTGATGCTAAACCAGAGATTTAAGGAAAAGGACAAAACACACGAAGCCATCAAGTACCTTCTTTAGCATATGAAAATCCCTTTGGAAACTTCCCCTTCCCCTTGCCTTTACCTCCCCCCCATGCCCCCTCACCCCCACCCATATAACCAGTCTCTCCTCAAGGTCCTGAGGCAGCTCTTTCTGCCCATGGGTCCTGTCTCCGTCCTTTAATAAAAACACCTTTTTGCGCTGGAAAAAAAAAAAAAAAAAAAAGCTATGTCTTTTTTTATGAGAGGGTATATTGTGTGCTGCATATTTCAAATAGAGTCTGACCTCAACGATCTCCTTTTTGGAGGAGACTGCTTCTGTTTGCCCATTCAATAAGCGTGCCTGGTGGCCTAGGCAACTGCTTTTAAAGAAATCTCACTAGATTCTAATGGGAAGGGGAGGGGCAGCAAAGAAAAGTTAAACGCGTTTTATCATGTGTTGCCTTTTCTCATCGGATTGCTTTTCTCTGTCATGTGGTATCCCAAGTCTGGTGCCACCTCCCTGTGTACCCTGCTTCTGTCTTGGGAAGGCCTACAGTCAGTCCTCAAGAACCAGGTAATTTTCAGTCCTTCGGAAGAAACAGCTTCTTCCTTTCCATACTCTTTCCCTTGAGCTGATCTTTCCTTGCTTCTGACTCTCAGAACGGGTAAGTTCAAGGGCAAAGATTAAGGTGGGCCCCACAAGCCAGCGGACAGAGGGGCATACTTTGAGTCAAGGTCTTAAGCTACAAAAGTAGAGTCTCTTTGGTCACTTAGCCTATTTGGCATAGGACCGGCTAAAGCCTTAGCTAAATAATATCCATATTGCCAGTTTTGCAGACGATGAACTTGAGGGGAGTGTTTGGCAATCATCCGCCATTGGTTACTGTTCATAGCCAGTTGTTTTCATGTCTTCTCCAGTGAATACGTTTTTCTTCTTGATCTTCCCCTCCCCGTCCCTCTCCTTTCTTACCCCACTCTGCTCACCACTGCACCAGCAAGAAGAGTTTCAGAACTTTGACGCTTCCACTTATGACAAAGTTGAACTCACAAGCACACACCATAATCTTAGAGACATATGAAGGATCTGGGCCTGATATTCTGAAGCCACTTGGGGTATGTGGGTACTGACCAGCAGGACCAACAAGTTCACAGGAAGGGGCAGGGCCGCTCCAAATCCCATTCCCTTCACCGTCGCTTGTGCAGCGGATGGTGCTCTCCCCGACGAGGTTGAAGGTCATCCCTCTGGCCGAGCGGGGGTCACACATATAAGTAATTTCCTCTCCATAGGGAACGTCTCCCTGAGGAGTTCCGGTGTGGTTCCCATTAAGGATAGATGGAGGGCTTGGACAAAAGATTTCTAGAAGGAACACAAGAGCTATAAGTTACATCAAAATGTTTACATTTTAACCCGAGTTGATTCTACAATTATGGGATGCTGTGACTGTGTAGCCAGTTAAATGATTAAACTCTCAGGGAGAATATAAACCATAAAATAAATATATTAGGCCGCTGTTGAGATGCTTCCAAATGAAATGACACTGAAACCAATGTTTATTATTACAACGTCCAGGAGGGACTTAATCATCCTAAACTCTTTGAAGACGTAAAACTTCTGGATAATTGAGAGCTCATTCTTTTAAAATAGACAAAAATCTTAACCACATTGACAAGAAAGGCATTCATTTAATAAGAAAGTTATCCATTAATTCAACAGGAATTTTTTTGAGGACCTTCTGTACATCCCCTACTATTTTAAGTACAAGATAGACCAAATCTTTTAACATCGAGGCTCTTCATCCCAGAGAAATCTTTCAAAATATATTATACATTTACTATCTATCACTGATTTAATCTTTTCTTGATGACTTGAGGCTGTTAGGCTCCAAAGCAAAATGAATGGTTGTAGTAATGCCATCATAATGAAATGAAACATCCCAATGGCCCTGTGCATGCTCCAGAAGACTCAGAAATGTTTTATGACTTTGTGATACTTATTGGTTTCTACAGGGGTTTTTGTTTGTTTGTTTGTTTTTATTTGTTTTTGTTTTTAATTTTTTAATGTTTTTATTTTTTTGAAGGAGAGAGAGCGGGGGAGAAGCAGAGAGAGAGAGGGAGACATCGAATCCAAAGCAGGCTCCAGGCTCTGAGCTGTCAGCACAGAGCCTGACGCGGGGCTCAAACTCACAAACCGTGAGATCATGACCCAAGACGGAGTCTGGACGCTCAACCGACTAAGCCACCCAGGTGCCCCTGTGTGTTTGTTTTTAAATAATGATCTGGAGAAGCTCCTTTCCCCTTCTGCTTTGATCTATATTTGGGAAGATGATACTCTTGAAAGGATTATGGATAAGCTAATCAAAGGTGGACTAACCTAACCAACATTTGTCCTCTAGCAAGTGATTTTAGCTGTATCTGGCTTCTTGGGAGCATTTTTTTTCTTTCTTTCATGCTTCTTAATTAACTATATTCCAGGAAAGTTAACATTTTCAAATAGCTGGCTTCCAAATATGAAGGATATAATGATCAAGTTTCGTTATAGAAATACAAAGGTTCCAAACAATTTTAGAGCAAAACATTCATTTGAAAAAAAAAATTCTATTGTAAACATATTTTTCAATAGTTATGATCAGAAGGTGAAGCAACATCCTGTTTGTCTTAGTGAAGAAGTAAATGGGCAGACTGAATATATTCATAGTATTTCTGTATTTAACACATTATATTTCTGTCCTCTTACAAACAAAAACTAGGGCGCCTGGGTGGCTCAGTCGGTTGAGGGTTTGACTTCGGCTCAGCTCATGATCTCATGGTTTGTGAGTTTGAGCCCCATTTCGGGCTCTCTGCTGTCAGCACAGAGCCTGCCTCAGATCCTCTGTCTCCCTCTCTCTCTGCCCCTCTCCTGCTTGAGCTCTCTCTCTCAAAAATAAACATTAAAACACACACACACACACACACACACACACACACCAAAACCAAAACCAAAACCAAAAAACTAGCTCCCTTCATCCCACTTCCCTGTGCAGCAATAATCCCATTTCTCTACTCCTGTGACACCAGGACTCCTCTGAGATGTGGCCTATGGTCTGCCCTTCCTTCCCTTCATTCCCCCTTGAACTCATTCCAATCAGAACATTTGTCCCACAATTCCACTGAAACTCCTTGTTGAGGCCAATTGGTACCTTCAAGTCATTATACCCAATAATAATTTTCTACCATCTTATTTGACCTCTCTGGAGAATCTCACCTCCTTCAGAGAATTTTCTCTTGGCTTCTAAGATATATCACCCTCCTGTTTCTCTGTCTCTGTCTCCCTCTCTCTCTCCCTGGGTACGGTTGACCCACATAGTGACTGGACAACCCTATCCCTTCCCATATCTTACACTCTGCTCTCCACAAGTGAAGCTCCTGTATGTCCGCACCCATCGCCATTACAGTATCATTGACTGTATTCCTTACGTTGCATCTTTTACAGACGTACTCGTTCTGTAACCGGAAGCCTGTACCTCCTCCTTTCCTGGTTTTTCTCTTAATATACTGGCTGCTGCTTCTTCATCTCTTTTGTTGATTCATTCTCACCTTTCCAACTTATTAGTGTTGGATTTACAAGGCTCAGCCCACGCATCCCTTTTCTGGCCCCATTCCCCCCCTCGGTGATCTCACTGAATTTCTATTTTAAACTCGGTTTCTTGGGGCGCCTGGGTGGCTCAGTTGGTTAAGCGTCCGACTTCGGCTCAGGTCATGATCTCACGGTCCATGAGTTTGAGCCCCGCGTCGGGCTCTGTGCTGACAGTTCAGAGCCTGGAGCCTGCTTCGGATTCTGTGTCTCTCTCTCTCTCTGCCCCTCCCCTGCTCATGCTCTGTCTCAAAAATAAATAAAAACATTAAAAAAAAAACCTCTGTTTCTAAACCATCGGCAAATTGTGTCATTTCACCTTTCAGAATATACCCAGCCTGTGACCACTTCTTACCTCTTCTCCCACTGCTATCCAACATCTGTGGTTAGATCTGTGTAACAGCCTTCCAACTTATACCCTCAGTCATCCCCCTACATTTCCTTGGCTGCATCTCCCTTTTGGGCCCTCAGCTGCTTTCTCACTTGGGAATGCTGATTGACACCCCTGTCACCTCCTTTTCTAACAGTACTGGCTGTCTCAGCCCCCCGGAAGTGAGGGGGAGATAGGGGCTCTCGCACATTACGTAGAGGTCACAGTAACTCCCACATCCAAGCCAACATGACTGGGATCCATGGCCACTCTGGCTCCTTCCACCACTTCTGGTCTTAAATGGAGCAGGTCATGGGCTCCGGTGTCTTCAGAGTTTGTCCAGAGGGATGAGATAATACAGCGTAGAAACAAGGGCCTTAATACCCTTGGGATAAACAGGAGACAAGAGACAGGGAAGATCCAGCAAATAAACTGCTCATTCTTTCTCTTTCTACTAGACAGTTCTGGTTTCACAGAACCTCTTCAGGGATGTGTTATATGAGCCAACAGCCAGCTGGTTTTTTTGTTTGCTTGTTTTGGTAAAGCTTACGGCCACCTCAGCAACACAACATATTTTATTTATCAGTTTTTCTTTCCTTCCTGCACCCTTTTTTCCTCCTTCAGTCTTGTTGCTCCAGAACGGCACCCTCTAATAGAGCATGACAATTTATGCTTTGCCTCCAACACTGTTTTCCAGGGAATCTCGATCTAAGGTATGTTCCTTCCAACTGAGTCCTCTCTAGAGTAGCCAAAGTGATATCATTAAAAATAAATTCCATCATGTTACTTTTCTACTTACAATGCTCCAGTGGCTTTCTATCTTGCTCAGAATGAAAACCCATGTTGTTACGGGATGTACAGTTACCGCTCTTTTATCACCTCCGACTACTCCTCTATTCGCTCGCTCCGTATCAGCCATATCGGCTTCTGAGAACATGTCAAAAACAGGTTTGCCAAAGAAAATGCTGGGAACGTGTCTGCCTTGGGCCTTTATACCATCTGTATGGGAAGTTATTCCTCTGTCTATGTCCATTGGTAGTAACCACTTTCCATCAATACTCAAATGTCACTTTCTCAGTGAGGATTCTCATCATCACCTTATTTTACTTATTTATTATTTTTAAATGTTTATTTATTTATTTTGAGAGAGAGAGAGAGAGAGAGAGAGAGAATGAACAAGTGACGAAGTGCCAGAGAGAAAGAGAGAGAGAGAGAATCCCAAGCAGGCTCCATGCTGTCCAGTGCAGAACCTGACGTGGGCTCAGTCTCACAAGCCATGAGATCAGGACCTGAGCTGAAACCAAGAGTCAGATGCTCAACTGACTGAGCGACCGAGGTGCCCCTCTATAATCACCTTATTTTAAATGGAGACTTTATTCTTTTCCTGGCATTCCTTATCCCCCTTCATATAACCGTTTTATTGCATCACTCTGTTTTTTTTTTTCTTAATAACACTTGGCGTTATTTGAAATCATCTATTTATGCGTTTGCTTGTTATTTTCTTTGTCTTTCCTTCTGCACAAGAATATAAACAACACGAAAGCAGGGTCCTAGTCTTTCTTGTTGACAGGTATATTCCTAGTGTCTAGAAGACTGGTTGTTGGCACATAGCAGGTGCTCAAAAATTTTTGTGGAAAGAATGAGGACAGGAATGAATAGGGAGCTGTCCTAGAAAAGCGGAAGCGGGAGTATCATTTTTGACAGGAAAAAGCGCCCAGGCCTTAAATTTCTCTCCATCTATGAAGCATGTCTTTCCACCTGTAGCACAAAGGATGCTCGTAAACGTTTATAGGATGGTATCCAAAACACATGATGCGCAGATTTATTTCCCCCAGAAACAATCCTTGCAACAAAGAAATATTTCAATCAAAAGTGAAGATAAACAGAGGGGCAAACGTTAGATAATTTTACAGGCAAAGCACATTGAACAAACAAACAAGGAGGAAGGTGCAGACCTGAACAGATATCCCTTGTACTCACGCTCACACACAGGAACACTGTTGTTCCAAAGGCTTTTCATTTCAACCAAGGTACAGTAACTAGCAGAACTTCCCTTTAAACGGAACCTGAGGAACAAAAGCAGTAGTGACCGGGCGAGTGCACATGTCTCTCTCCCCTTCACTGACAGATCTCAGCTTCTGTCCTTCTGCTGAAATACAGTTTCGTTCCTAAGTTAAACCCCAGGTGAAAAAGTTCCGCTCATTTGTTTTCTCAGCTGATAGAGGGACTGACACCAAGACGTCTGGAGAGATTGCAGTTTCCAGTGAGGACAGAGCAGTAACAACTGTCTCTGGTCCTCGGCCTTCAGGAGGTCATCTGCCCCTGACTGCCCTCGGAGAGCTCCCTATTTGTCTCTGTAAGGAACTTTGTCCTCTAACGCAACCCGTAGCCCTTTCCTTTCTTACTGGACCAGGAGGAAAACAACTTCCAATTCAAGTTAGCAAAGAGAAAGGCATCAGAGACTGCCCCTTTTTGCCAACACATTCGGAATGTTCCCGAATGACACCTGTGGCATATCCAGATTATTGATGAGAAAACCAAATTATCTAGGAAAAATAAGAAAAGGTGAGAAGAGAGGATTCTTTGGAGGACAATCATCCCCAAACATCTGGCTTATTGTTGGACCAATAGCTGCCTGAGTTGCCTCCAGGTGTTTATTGGGTGACAGATATTTAATGCCTGATGAAGGGCTCTTGGAATGTACTGACAACAACATGCTTTTTACCTGTCAGCGGTGTGGGAACATAATACCAAGATCACTTACAGTCACATAAAGAGTTAATGACATTGCTTGGAACATGAACATCAGTCTTCATGCTCCTGCAACACAGCCTAATCCTAATCAGATGACATATAATTAGATTTAAAAATACTCCCATTTACTCTTTCATTCCTATTCCACATTTCACTACTGACTGGTTTCAAATTTTCTTGAAACAGTCCCTGCATGTCACTTATCTTATAAGTAACTTTCTTTTCTATATCAAACTTTTTTAAAACAACCCCTCTGCAATATTTCTCCCTTGGTGCCTACAAATTACTTTTTATTCATACGTGTAATAAATAGGCATCAGTAGTAATAAATAGTTTCACTTCAATAGTCAAGATCTGTTGTTATACTTCTGCTGTTCAGTATATTTTACTGTTCTTCCTTTTTAAGCATCCGTTCATGGTTCTATGTGGTTGCTACAATACTTCCCAATCGTTGCCTCAAATACTAGTCTTTTTTGGTACTTCTGTTCCATTAGACAGCTTGCTTTTTGGATAAACCCCCACTGCCCAGGGCGCCAGCGTATTAGCATCCAGAACTGAGTCCCTGGTCTCCATGCCAGGTCATCATACTCACCCCTCATTGCAAATGAAGGACACTTTTGCCCCAAGCTGGAAATTAAGTGGAAAGAGCACACGACCGTTAGGGAGTTGGTCCAGGAAGTCATCACATGATTTCACTAGGAAAACAACAACAACAACAACAAAGAGGTAAGACTGCCTCTGTGAAGAACAAGAAGACTGATCTGCAAACCAGAGGAAACCGCAGGTACCTGCACATGTAGGGGCTGCTGGGCTCCAGTTTCCCTGGGGCGTACAGCGCACAGAAGCAGTCCCTCTGAGATCATAGCCAGGCTCACAACTGTAGAATACTTCCTGCCCAGGGGAAAAGCTGTCCTTGTCGCTTGGGGTGGGCTTACCATGCGGAATTTCTGGAGGCGGAGCACATACTGTGGAAAGAACAGGTGCAAAGTACCAGTCATTTATGGAGAAATATCTTTGGTTAAATTCTAACCCTTCTGAGGAGTCAGAGACACAGTTAAAAGGGTTTGGTGTTATAAGAAGGGAAATCAAACGATACTCTAGCCCCCTCCTTTTACTGATATGGAAGTTAAAAATATGGAGATGTAGCCGAAGACCTCACAGCTAGTCAGAAGCAGATAATTAGAGCCAAGTTCTCCCCAGCACAAGGTGAAACACATTTACAAGTCCCTTCTTCTAGCGCTGGCTATTCAAGATGGAGTTATTCGTATTGGTGGGGTTCTCCACCCACATATTTGGTAGAAAGGCGATCCAATTTACAGGCTCATCTTTCAGAGGAGAGGGCTGCCTGAGCCTAAATCTATTTAATAGATTTCCCATGTCTTTTACTGTACTCCTATGATCGAATGTAGTAATCATTCATATTTATATCACTTTGTCTGTTTGTCCTTCCAGCTCTCAGGGGTTGTACAAGGCTGGTGTTAGTTGGCACAAGAATGGTAAAGTCCGTCTTTGTCCCTATGTAGCAGCCACAGCATTTACCCATCCACTCCTAAGGCAGCCATTGTGGCATACAAGGCCATTGAGATAAGCCATTGAGAACAACATCCACTCAATAAACCCATCCTTGTAACGAGAGGGCATATCGCTTAAAGAGTATTTGACTCAAGGTCTGGCTACCTCCATTCATAGCCCTCTTCGTGCTCAAGGCATCTGAACTCATTTGCACTTCAACCTAATCTATATCCAGTTAACAATGAGGGAAAATCTGTTTGGCTTAAGCAACTTTCACTCTCAACTTGAGATTCCTAATGATAAAATGTAGGAGATGGACCAGAACAGACAAACTCTAAGGTCTTGGCCACTATTCTGAGGCTATGATATCTGTCTTCATAAGCCAGTTTCTTATTTTCTGGGAGAGATGCTGACAGAAGTATAACTAGGACCAGAGAACTCAGGCCCTGGAGTCTGACCCATTTGCTTCCATTCCTGGGTACTCCACTTAATAGCACGTGATCTGGACGGTTTACTCAACCTCTGAAATACCAAACAAACTTCACTGCCATATGGATATAAGAATAGCCCTATTGTAAAGGAGTGTTGTGAAGGGTAGATGAGATCATGCATTTAAGGTGCTGATCGCAGGGGCGCCTGGCCGGTTGAGCATCTGACTTCGGCTCAGGTCCATGATCTCACAGTTAGTGGGTTCGAGCCCCGCATCAGGCTTTGCGCTGACAGTGCAGAGCCTGCCTCGGATGCTCTGTCTCCCTCTCTCTCTGCCCCTTCCTTGCCTTCTCTCTCAAAAATAAATAAAGACTAAAAAAAATTGGAGTGCTTGTGACACAGTTGACTGGAAAGTCCACCTCAGTGCACACACACATACATGCACACGCCCACTTTCTTAATTTCATGCTCCATCCCCCCAAATTGACCCACACTGCTTCCCACACATCCTCCCCCGGAACAAACACTAATCTCCCGATCCTTTCACAACTCATGCCATTTGTAGGCCCCTTCAAAGCCTCAGTCAGACTCACGCCTAGAGCAGCTTGGCAGCTGTGGCTCCCATCTGTTTCGTGGTTGGCATTTCACACTGGAGGGTCCTTTCATGTCAAAGCCGGACTCACACATAAATACCACGATTTCATTTAAGGAATATAAGGTTTTGCGCTCAGATACTATTATTGCATTTTCAATTTCCGGAGGTGTGCATTTATTAGGTATAATGCACTGAGGGGGAGGGCCGCTCCATGTGCCGACGCGGTTGTCTTTGCTGGTGCAATATATTGACGGCTGGCCCACAAGCTCAAATGGCTTTTTCCCTCTCTGTCCAGAATTGCAGCGATAGGTCACCACCGTCCCGTATGGAAAATATTCTCTGTTGATGCTAGTGAAACTTCCATTGGCAATGTTTGGGGGCGGCCCACAAGGAATTCCTGGGAAAAGAGACAGTGACTTAAATAATAGTGAATTAAAATAACTAGTCAGAGATCCAATGAGTATAACTCTTTTTACATTTGCTATTTGCTTTTGATCTTTCCTCACATGTGGGTATGTTTTTACAAAGTCATAATTTATTTTTAATTTATTTTTTAATATGAAATTTATTGTCAAGTTGGTTTCCATACAACACCCAGTTTTCATCCCAACAGGTGCCCTCCTCAACATACAAAGTCGTCATTTAGGTGGGCATAATAAATAGCATGCGTACTGCCTTTCTTACATTATTTCCTATAAGCATACGCATTTTTAATATAATTCACATTCCTTTCATTTTAAACAGCTCTTTGATCATTTTATTTTACCATACTTTACACAGCTTTCCCCTACTCTTTTCCATTTTCCTTCTTAATTTTCATTTTTGTTATTAGCTCAGTAAAGCTTTAAAAAAATAAAAAAAAAAAACCCTTGCTAAAAGAAAAAAATGTAAGGGAAGAGAAACAACACAGATATACAACAGTGGGAAATAGTATTAAATATATTTGCATATATATGAGAAATTTATAAAGCTGTAGGCTAATATATGTTAATTAAACATTTTGAAAATCTAAATGATATAAATGGAAATGTAAATTACCAATATGCATTCAAGAAGATATAGAAAGCCAGAATGGGCAAAGAAACTTGTAAGAATAGAAGAAAATATTTTACATAAAAATGCTATCAAGTTACTTCCAGGTAATATGTACTTTCAAATGTAATTTCAAATTTTTCACAAGATGTAGAAAATAGAAAACTTACCAACTCATTTCATCAAGACTGAGTTTGGTATCACAACATGATACCCATGTAAAAGGGATCATATATTAGTTCATAAAAAAAACAACTCGAAATACAGTTGAAAATCTAGAAGTAGGACATAGTACACTGTACGACTATAATACTATATAACTAGAACGAAGCAACTTCAGCCAAAACTCCAAAACGCTTGAAATTAAAAATAAAAATTCTTAAGAAGGATACTCCTTCTGATAAGGGTAACCTTAACAATTTAAATCAAACATCATTCTACCCCTCCATTCTCCCCCCCCCCAAGAAAGACTATAAATGCTGGATAAAATATAAACTATGTCTGTGGATGTATCAGAAAGCAATGAACTAGTGAAGCATTACCAGACCATAATCTGATAGAAGATAAAAAGCTGGGTAAGAGGCATTTAGGCTGCTGTTTTGCGGGAAGGATAGCTGAATCAGGAGGGGGGATCTGAGTGGTGAGCAGACTTTGATAGTCTCATGGAGTCAAGGAACTAAAGTGGAATCCAGATCTTGCAAGGTGGGAGCCTTGGTAATATCTTCTGCTGTATACTTATAGGGACCTCAAAGAAATAGGCCTTGGGAATCAAGATTACTGGAGTTGTTCCTCAAGTACTGTGGGTGGCCTAGAAAAATAACAGTTTCTGAAATTGAATGAAAGTGGTCCCAGACTGCTAGGTCCCCAGGTTTCTGGAAGAAATAACAACAACAAAAATCCTTCCTGAAGAAGGTTCGTTTTCTAAGACCTTGAATTTATTTGTACAGAGGAAGGTTCTCAAGTATAATTCCTGACCTACAATCAATGAGATACTTAATGAGATAAAATAACATGAATTAGAAGCAACATAATCACTGACAATAGAAACTGAACCGTTAGGACCCCAGCTATTGGAATTTTCACTCACAGATTTAAGATAATTATGTTTATCTATTCAAAGGTAAAATATACGAAACCCAAACTTTTGGTAAGAACAAGAAACAATTAAAAACAACAGGGAAAATTTTGAAAGGAATCAAATAAAAGTTGTTGTCTTTGTAAAATACAGCTTACTGAAATTAAGAATCTGATGGAATTAACAGCAGGTGGGACACAGTCGAATAAAGATCAATGAATTGGAAGCCAGGACTGAAGAAAATATCCAGAATAAAACACAGAGACACAGAAGGATCAGAAATACATAAAAAAGAGTAATAGACTTATAGGATAGAGGAATAAGGAAGGCCTAATGCATGTTTAAGTGAATTCTGATAATGAGAGGAGAGCGATAACACAGGGCGTGAACATTTGAAGAAGTAATGGCTGAGAATTTTCCAAAACCAATAAAAGACATCATTAAACCTACAGATTCAAGAAGCCATACAAACTCAAACAATACAAATACTAAAAAAAAAAAAAAAAGGAAAAACTTTACCTAGACACATCATAGTAATATTGTAAAACAAAAAAATCAAGAGCAATCAATTTTAAAAGAAGCCAGAAAATAGGGATGATAACTTTTAAGAAACCATGCCTAGAAAAATATTGAAAGAATCTATTGCCAGAAGACCTACAATGCAAAAATGCTAAAAGATAATTTTTTAGATTGAAGGAAAATAGTGTCGTAAAGAACTGACTGAACTGCAATTTGGAGGAAATATAGCAGAAAGAGTTAATAGATGGAGGAGTATAAATACTCTTTTTATAAAAACAACAATAATGTCTTGTGAGATCAATGTAAAAGCACAAAAACTGACACAATGAAGGAGAAATAGGATCTGATCGTCTCATTAGATACACAGTGATAAATTAGAATACACATTCATGATAAATCTTTTAGCAAGTTAGGTATAAAAAGCAACTTCCTTAATCTGATAAAGAATATCTCCCTAAAACCTTCTGTAAACATCATGCTTTATAATGACTAGTAAAAAACCAATATTAAAAAACCAATATAATGACAATTAAAAAACCTGGGTGGTTCAGTCCGTTAAGCATCTGACATCGGCTGAGGTCATGATCTCACAGTCTGTGGGTTCAAGCCCCACGTCAAGTTCTGTGATGATAGCTTGGAGCTTGGAGCCTGCTTTGGATTCTCTCTCTCTCTCTCTCTCTCTCTCTCTCTCTCTCTGCACCTCCCCCACTCACACTTTGCCTCTCTTTCTCAAAAATAAATAAACATTACGAAAAAATTTTTTTAAAAACCCGGTATCTTCTCTTCCATTCAACATTGTACTGGAGGTTCTATAGCCAATGCAGTAAAGCAAGAGAAATAAAAAGCTGCAAGAAAGGAAAAGATTAAAAAAATAGGATAATTATTTACCAATGACATGATTATTTATACAGCATATCCAAAAGAATATACAGATAAACTACTGCATTTCTAAGTAAATTTAGCAAGATTGTTGGTTCCAAAGTCAAATGATTGCGTGTTTAAGAAACAATTAGAAAATGTTACATTTTTCAATGTTACATATCTATGTTTACATTATTTTCTATAATGTAAATTGGCAAATATTATTAAGAATTCAAAAATTTCAAAAATTCATGTTCATGAATTTAAAATTAAAAAATGTAAGTGGCCCACAATTGCATCTGCTGAGTCAATAGAAATCCAATGCCAATTCAAGTAGTATTCTTTTTGTGGAAACTGACAAGCTGGTTCTAAATTTTATATGGAAATGCAAAGGGCCAAGAATCACCAAATAAATCTTGGAAGAAGTACATGGCAGAGGATATGCCACCAGATATCAACTCTTATTAGAATACTGTAGTAATGAATACTATAGTAATGAAAACTATAGTAATGAAAATAGCACAGAACCTCTCTGAAATGAGACCTGCATATAACGACACCTGACACAGATATTAAACTATTGTATGGTGATATACAAAAATGTTTTTTAATGGTTTTTAAAATCAGTAATATTAGGTGAATTGCCTACCCATTAGGAAAAAAACAAACAAAAACACATACAAAAAAAGGAAATACATTCCTTGACCATACTTCACACCACACAAAAAATAAATTTGAGGTGAATCATAAACTTAAGAGATAAAATGATAGGCAAAGCTTCCTTACATAGAACAGAGAAAGTGGTGGGGCGCCTGCGTGGCCCATCTAGTTGGTTGAGCATCCAACTCTTGATTTAGGCTCAGGTCATGATCCCAGGATTGTGGGGTCGAGCCTCATGTCAGGTTCCATGTTGAGTGTGGAGCCTGCTTAAGATTCTCTCTCTCCTTCTCTCTCTGCCCCTCCCCCACTCATACTTGCTCTCTCTCTCAAAAATAAAAAATAAAAACATTAAAAAAAAAGAACAGAGAAAGTAGTGACTAGAAAGGAAAAGATTTATTAAGTCTTATTAAAAAACACTATAAAAATGTATACCTTCTATCATCAAAAGACATCATTAAGAAAGCAAAAGGACCAATTTTAGCCTGGAAGAAAATGTGTTTTGTTTATTGTGTTATGTTTATTGTGTATAAAGAATTTCTCCAAGACAATAAAAAAGATACACAAACTAGCAAACACTGGGTGAAAATTTTGAACAGGCACTGCACAAAGATATGAAAAGGTGCTCTGCATCATCAGTCATTAGGAAAATGCAAATTAAAGCCACAGTGAGCCCCTAGAATCGCTGAAATTTAAACAACTGATAACTATCAAGTTGACAAAGATATTGAGCAGCTGGACTTTTCATCTGATTTCGGTAGAAGTGTAATGTGTACAACCACAGTATGAAATCTTTCGGCAGTATCTATTAAGACTGGCTATGTTCATACTCAACAATTCCACTTATGTAAATATAAACACTATACAGATGTGCACATATATATATAAAGATTTGAAAATTTATATTTGCATATATATGGATATTTATTGCATATGCACATGCATAAAGTACTGCTGATATATAAACAGCTGAGTTTACGAATTCATTGTTAAGTTCTTACAATGAAATACATACAACAATTAAAAAAAAGATCCAATTAATCCATATACAACAACATGGATAAGTCTCCTACATATAACACTCAACAGAAGTTGGACAAAAAAGAGTACATGCTTTTTGATTCCTTTAATAGAAAATTCAAGACGGGGCAAACTAATCCTTGTGATAGAGCCAGAATAATGGTTATTTGGGAAAGATGAGCACTGAGGAAGAGCATGGGGAAGCTTCTGATGTGCTATATCTTATTTGAATGCTATTAATGTGGGTGTGTTCACTTTGTAAAGATTCATTGAAGTGAATAATTACTACTGAGCACTTTATATATATGCAGTAATATATAAATATATGTCTTTCAATAAAAAGTCTAGATGGTGTGAAAAAATTGTTGCCAAAAAGACCTTCCAGGGGAGTCGGGCAGGGGGATGGGTTAAGTAGGTGATGGCTATCAAGGAGGGCACTCTTTGTAATGGGCACTGGGTGTTGTATATAAGTGGTGAATCACTCAGTTCTATTCCTGAAGCTAATATTACACTATATGTTAGCTGACTGGAATTTAAATAAAAACTTGGAGATTTAAAAAAAGGAGAAGAAAAAAAGGACTTCCAGCAACATAAACTATAGGCAATAGGGCTTTATTGGTGAGTTTTTTTCAAATATCTAAGGAAGAAATAATGCCTTAAAGGGAAACAAATCTATGGAACACAATCAGGTGGCTTTATGAGTCTATTGTAAGTTTGATACCAAAACCTCATAAGGACATGAGAAAAATATTTCATTTTTTTTCTCACGGGAGAAATGAAATGGGAAAAATATTACACGGGATATTTAAATCACGGGAAAAATATTACAGTCTGATCCCTCTAAAAAACATTAGGAATGGGGTGATAAAAGTGTTCTAGAATGAGTGGTGCTGGTCGCACAACCTTACGAATATACTAAAAATCATTACAGTGTATCCTTTAAAAGAGTAACTTTATGATATGTAAATTATATCTCAAAAACATCTAAAATACATTACAAAAGCACATTAAACAACATACAAAAATTATAAAATATTTTGTCAAGTTGATGTATTCCAAGGATATAAAATTGGAATTCAAAATCAGTTTGTCTTTCAAAAAGAAATTAAAACTATTCATTACATTAAGAGAGTAACGGAGAGGGGCGCCTGGGTGGCTCAGTCGGTTGAGCATCCGACTTCAGCTCAGGTCATGATCTTGCAGCTTGTGGGTTTGAGCCCTGCGTCGGGCTCTGTGCTGACAGCTCAGAGCCTGGAGCCTGTTTCGGATTCTGTGTCTCCCTCTCTCTCTGTCCCAACCCACTCGCATTCTGTCTCTGTCTCTCTCAAAAAGAAATAAACATTAAAAAAAAAGAGAGAGAGAGAGTAATGGAGAAACAGATATGATTGTTCACTATATGTAGCCAATGTGTTTGGTAAACTTTACGGTTTAATGATAAAAAAAAATTCTTAGCAATGAAGAATATTATAAGGGAATTTTCTTAATCTAAAAATGGGTATCTACAAAAGCCTACAGCAAATATTGGTTAATGGTGAAATATTCCAATCTTTCCCTTTGAGATGGGGAACAAGACAAAGATACCTTCATCAAGATTTTATTAGGGGTCCTATCTAGTATATGAACAAAAGAGAGAAGGAAGACAAGGAGGGAGGGAGGAAGGGAGGAAGCAAGTAGGAGAGAAGGAAGGAAGGGAGGGAGGAAAAGCGAGCTGGTTGGTTGCTTGCTTCCAAGTGCTTTGGAGAACTTAAGAGAAAGAAAATGCTCTAAATTCCTGTTCAAGGTCTGGTTCTGAAAGCTTCTCTACCTGCCCTAAAAGAAATACTTGTAGGGCACCTAGGTGGCTTGGTCAGTTGAGTGTCTGACTCTTGATTTGGGCTAAGGTCATGATCTCAAGGTTGGTGTGATAGAGCCCGCTTCATGCTCTGCGCTGACAGCGTTCTCTCTCCCTCTCCCTCTCTCTCTGCTCCTCCCCAGCTCCCACGTTCACTGTCTCTCCTCTCTCTCTCTCCCAAAATAAATAAATAAACTTAAAAAGAAAAAGGAAAAGAAAAACACTTGCATTCCGTAGCCACAGAGCCAAAATTTCTGAAGCACAAATCTAACATCTAATCAATCCCGTAGCTGGATTCCACGACAAATCGAATTCACGACAGGGTCTCTTATGTTAAAGTTTGAGAACTGATTGGAAGGAGGGCTCTGAAAATTGGGATGGAGATATATGGACAGATTCGAACAAAGCTGAATACCTTGAACCTGTGAGTTCTGCTGAGTCTCCTTTGCTAGGGGAAACAGGCCCTCCTCCCCTGTCTGAGGGGGTCCTCCCCTTCTCTAAAGAAACTGTAATGATCTCTCGTGAGGCAGCTGCCCTGATAAGATTGCCAGAGAAAATATAGAATGTCCAGTTAAATTTGAATTTCAGAAAAACATTGAAAAAACTCTAAGCGTAAGTATATCCCCAATATCACAAGGCACATAGTTAGAATACAAAAGTATTTGTTGCTTATTTGAAATTTGAGGTTTTTTTTTTTTAATTTTTTTTTCAACGTTTATTTATTTTTGGGACAGAGAGAGACAGAGCATGAACGGGGGAGGGGCAGAGAGAGAGGGAGACACAGAATCGGAAACAGGCTCCAGGCTCCGAGCCATCAGCCCAGAGCCTGACGCGGGGCTCGAACTCACGGACCGCGAGATCGTGACCTGGCTGAAGTCGGACGCTTAACCGACTGCGCCACCCAGGCGCCCCTGAAATTTGAGTTTAACTGAACATCATGTATTTTTATTTACTAAATCGGGCAGCCCAAATTTCAGGGACTGCTGATCTTCCTCCGGACCTACCCCTACTACTTCGCATTGTTTTTGGTCCTTAAACCTGATCTAAGTCCTGGCAGACCTGGAAGTACAGGAGGGGGTGGGGAGTACAAGTTATGACCTACAAGAAGGTGCAGAACACCAGAAATGAGACTGTGAATTCAGCGGGTCAGAGTCTGGCCTCTGCTGAACGAAGCTGAAATACCAGAGCTTTTTCAGGATACTGTTGAGGAAGCATTCTATGACTTGGGGATTTAGGAATGCCAGAGTGGATTTATGTAGTATCTGTTTGTCAACTCCCCAACAATGTGCACAGGGGTGGGGTGTTTAAAGAGAGAAATTTAGGGGCGCCTGGGGGGATCGGTCAGTTGAGCATCCAACTTGGGCTTAGGTCCAGATCTCGCGGTTTGTGGGTTCAAGCCCCGCATTGGGCTCTGTACTGACAGCTCAGAGCCTGGAGTCTGCTTCCGATTCTGTGTCTCCCCCTCTCTGTGTCCCTCCCAAGCCCATGCTCTGTCTCTCAATAATAAATGTGTTAAAAAAATAAAAAAAAAAAAATAAAAAGAAAGAGAGAACATTTATCTTTTCACCCAAGGCTTTGAGTAATACATTCATGCAGAATATTCAGTAACCTTGAAAAACATCTATGGTGCTTATTCTCTGTAGGCTGGGAATGACATTGGGATTTAGTTATGGAATTGTCTTCCCTGAATTTAATGGTGACGGAACGACCTCAGGATGGTAGGCGTCAAGTGGCAGCACTCGAGGGCCAGAGGGCCAGAGACAATTGAAACAGAAATGAGAATGATTTGCCTGCAGAAATCGTTGCTCCTGGCTGATTGATTGCGGAATCTCTAAAACCGAAATAGAAGAATAACAGACTAAAGTGTTATTAGATGGGTAGAAGCAGAAAAGATCTAGGTTTGACTTGAATCACTGAAAAAAAAAAAAAAGTTATGGTTATTCACCAACCAATGCCCAGACTTGAGAGCCAGTTTATGGACCTAGGGCAGTTTGAATAAATAGGAGACTGGATCTTCTTGAGAAAGCATGCGGTTGCACGGTCAAAATGTATACCAGAAGTTTCCTCCCACTTTCACCAAGGAGGCGGAAAGCCATTCACCAAGGTTTAGATATACAAAAGGTTACAGATTTAGAAACAGAGATGAAAATACAGGAATAGATATAGGTGTGTTATCTTTAAATTAAGAGATCTAGCCAGAGTACTGTCCTGTCACCTATTTTTTTCACATAAAATATATAATTAACATCTTTACATGTCATGAAGTGCTTTTCCATGACATCTTTTTTTTTTTAATGCTTATTTATTTTTGAGATAGAGAGAGAGAGAAAGAGTTGGGAAGGGGCAGAGAGAGAGGAGACACAGAATCTGAAGCTGTCAGCACAGAGCCTGATGGAGAAGCTCAAACCCACAAACTGTAACATCATGACCTGAGCTGAAGTCCCAAGCTTAACCAGCTGAGCCACCCAGGTGACCCCCCCCCTTTTTTTTAATGGCTGAATAATATTCTGGTGCATGGCTGGTATTTCTTCTAACTCTGATTTTATGTTTCTTAGGGAATTCTCCATAGTCATTATTAACATGACTCCTTCCAGTACTTTCCAGACCATGATTTGAAACATTTAGGTTACTTTAACATTTTTGCCATTATAAAGAATGCAACAATGAAACGTTTACAGTGAATTCCTAGTAAAAGTCTGTGTTTATTTCCCAAGCGTAAGTTCTAAGAACTGGGTCAAAATAGATGCCCACTTTTGAGGGTCACAGTACGTGGTACCCTTCAAGAGGTTTTGTGTAACTCTAGGTACATGAAAGTGTTGATTCATACACAGCTTCACCAACCTTCGAGAGTAACACTTAAAAAAAAATCTTCACTAATTTGCCAAGCAGAATGATTGTTATACTGGGGGTGGTACAGTCAACATAATTCCAAATTATTTGAAGTAAAAGTAAAGTTTGAAGGCTTTTCTGCATTTAAGTCCCCAGATTCAGAAAAGGTACATCCTGGGATAAGGAAACATTTAAGGAAACAGTTGCCAGAACCCCCCTAGGGATTGAGGGACAGAATGCACAAAAGGAATTCAATTAAGATTTTTACAACTCCAGGAGGAAACTTAGAATCCATTGGTGAAGGTAACAGGAAAGAATATCTCGACTCACTTTCACAAGTAGGTGGGTTGTTATCCCAGACGACAGTATTGCCCGAGATGAGGCACGTGCTAGAGGGCTGACCAATGAGTCGGTATCTAAAGATAAAGAAGAATGAATGTTATATTCCCTGTTCATTTTCCTACTTATATTGCTACTTACTAGAGATCGCAGTCTTGGAGAATTCAGAAGGACAATTTCCATTTGTCATAGTCCTATCACTTTCCCAAAGTTTATGTCTTCATTTGGACTTTAAATTTTTTTCTTCATGCCTTCTCAACTAAATGGGCTCTCTCTACTTTAAGCCACGCTTTTGTAGAAACCTACAGTATTTAAGATTCATCAACCTCAAACCAAAGGAAATCCAAACAGAACAACAAAAGTCCAACACTGATTTCATATTTAAAATGGTCAAGGCAGAAATTCCCACTTAGTATGCCACAAACTATTCCAAGCGTTCCATAAACGTGGAATATCTCCCCCGATGATAATCTCTTGCAAAACTATAGTAGAATATTACAACCAGGACATTGGCATAGGTATGATCTGCCAATTTGGTTCAAATTTCCTCAGTTTTATTTGTGCTAATTTGTGTGAGGGGTGCATGTGTATTTACATCTATGCAATTTTTTTTTATACAGACTATTTTTAAGAGGAGATTCAAGTTTACAGAAATATTGACCAGAAGGTACAGGGACTTACCATATACTCCCTTTCCACACACATGCACAACCTCCCACATTACCAACATCCCCCACCAGAATGGTACAATTTGTTGCAATTGATGAAGCTACGTGGACACATCATTATCATCTCAAGTCCATAGTTTACATCAGGGTTCACTCTTGGTGTTGGACATTCTACGGGCTTGGAGCAATGTAAAATGACATGTATCCAAAGAGTCGGACGCTCACCCAATTGAGCCACCCAGGCGCGCCCCCCCCACCCCCGTGTTGTTTTAGTTTGCATTCTCCTAATAGCTAATGAAGCTGAATATATGTTCATGTACTTACATCACATATTCTCTTCAATGACATGTCCATTCATGTCCATTCTGGATTCAATAGTATGCCTCTAAATTTACGTCCTGAAACCTCAGAATCTGACTTTATTTGGAAATAAGTTTGTGGCGGATGTAACAGAGTTAGGATGAGGTCACACTGGATTAGCGGGGGCCCTACTCCAATGACTGGTGTCCTCAAAGGAAGAAGGAAGTTTGGACAAAGAGACACACAGAGGGAAGACAAAGGTAACACATACAGAGGCAAAGTCATGTGAGGCAAAGCCAGACAGAGGCAGAGATGGAGAGATGTGTTTATAGCCAAGTTATACCAAGGACTGCTGGTAACCACCAGAAGCTAGGGGAAAAGCATGGAATAAATTCTTCCTTAGAGCCTCCAGTAGGAACCAACCTGCTTACACCTTGATTTCAGACTTGTTCAATTCCATCCCTAACTTGCTGTGAGTTTTTACCATGATTTGTTATTGGACTTTGTCAACTGCAATTTCTCGGACTGTTGATATGAGCGTATATATTTTCTACTTTGAGCATACAAATTAATATGAGCTTGGGTGGATCAGTTGATTAAGTGTCTGACTCAATTTCAGCTCAGGTCATGATCTCACAGTTCACCAGCTAGAACCCACATCGGGCTCTATGCTAACAGTGTGGAGCCCGCTCGGGATTCTCTCTCTCCTTCTCCCTCTGCCCCTCTTCCGCTCTCTCTCTCTCTCTTAAAATACATGCATAAAACCCTTCTAAAATATTAAAAATTTTCTCCTCTTTAGCCTGTTAATATAGTTGATTATGTTGATTGATTTTTGGATGTTGAATCTGTCTTGCATACCCGGAGTAGTTTCCACTGCGGTCACCGTAGGCAATTTTTTTAATGCCTTACTGGGTTTGATTTGCTAACATTTTATAGACGGTAAAAAAACTTCAATAAAGTATTAACAAATCAAACCCAACAGTACATAAAAAGAATCATATACAATAGCCAACTGGGATTTATTCCAGGTATGCGATTAATATTTTTAAAGACATGGAGTTCACAGTTAATAAGTTCTTTTCTTTCGTATTTGGAAAAGGTGTGCCACTTCCTTCTTGCCTCCATATTTTCAGATAGTAAACCCACTGCCATTCAAATTGTGTTCCCCTATAGGTAGTGTGTCCTTTCTCTTTGCTTGCCTTTAAGATTTTTCTCAAGGGAATTTGTAATTACTTATTGAAGCGATTTTATGAAGGCTGCTTTAAAATCTTCGTTCGATAGTTCCAACATCTGACTCATCTTGGCATTGGCATCCTTACTGGTATTGATTATCCCTTCTCAGTCAAGCTGCGATTTCCCTGGTTCTTGGTGTGACACGTGATTTTTCTCTTGGATCCTAACACTTGGGATATTGTGTTAAGCGACTCTTGCTCTTAGTGAAATCAAGTTTAGCACGTAACCGCTCTCTTTAGGGTAGTGTGTAGATTCTGGCCTATTTTTGTGGGCTTTAGTTCCAACGACAATTGCATTTTCCAGTCTTGCAGGGCTATTCTGGTCGGCTTTATTCTCCTGGCTCCGCATCCCTGCTGACACTGCCTGGGACGGCGGAGGCGCTTCTCTGACCTGCCTGGTACCACTAGGTGAGGCGTGAGAGATGTTCAACCCTTGCATGGAGAGGAACCTCCCTGGCCTGTTCTCTGGCTATCTGGGGAGGGGGGAGCTCCCCCTTCGTTTTGTGTTGTGGCCACCAGGGGAGGGAAGCCCCTATCTAGGCTGCATTTTGCTGCTGGGTGGAGAACCAGGAGTCATGGGTCTGGGAGGCTCTCTCCTACTGCATGGAGGAGGAGGAAACCCCGAACCTGGTTCCCTTTCTGCTGCTGGGTTGAAGTCTAGGTCTCGCCAACTGGGCTCCGTTGACGCCGTCACCACCGGCAGAAGAGAGCTCACTGCTGCTGGCTGGTGTGGGGCATTAGATAAAATTGTCATTGGGACTGAAGCCCAGGTTCTACCATTGATACAGCTGCTGGTGACCTGGGGACCTGCTGCTTCTCAGGGCTTCTCCGAGAAGGAGAGACGCTCCCCTGACCCCATCCCTGATTTCTGCTTATGCTGCTAAGCTGGGCAGATTGGACCACTATTGCCATCAACATGTCTCCCCACCACCTCCCCACTAAGCTTCCCTTTTCCCAGCCCTTTGACCAGAGAACAGGCTTCTCTCTCCCCCTCTTCCTGCCTGCTGAATATTCAGGGTTGCGTTCCTTCCAAGCACCCAGTCTTGGAGATAAAAAGGAAATCCAGGGACCTCACTACGGGGTCACTCTTTACGTTTTATAGTCCTCCAGCCCATCTCCTTTCCACCTTTTGTGGTCCTTTCATGGTTACGTGTTGAACAGTTCCCAGGGTATTTAGCTACATAGAGAGACGCAGAGAAAAGTGAGTCTGCCCATCGTGTCCTGGAACTGGAAGTTCTTGCAATCGACATAAGTTTTAATGCTCTTGGAAGATATGGAAGTATTAAATGTGTATGCACCTAATTACATAGCCTCAAATATATAAAACAAAACCCAGAAATACAAGAGGAAATTGGAAAAAAAATTGATAGATCAAGCCTGCTTTAGAAAAGAAACACACTCTGCTCATTTTATGAGGATAAATTGGTTATAAAGCCAGACAAGGACAGCATGAGAATGGGAAATTATGAGGCCTATCATACTTATGAGAATAAAAAGGAAAAAAATCTGAAATAAAATATTATAAAACAGATCTAGCAGTATATAGAAAATATTTATTATACTTCCAGACTGAGTTGGGTTCCTCCAACATTTCAGGTTTAATCTGTTAGTGCAATTCATGACATGCATTCCTCCTCCTTCACTCTTTTGTATTTGGTTATTCAGTTGCCCCAGGCCCAGTTGTTGAAAAGATTCTTCTTTTACCGTTGAACAGTCTTGGTGCCTTGGTGCAAAATAGTCGATGATAAATGTATGGTTTTACTTCTGGATTCCCAATTCTGTTCTATTGATCTGTACATCTGTCCTTATGTCAGTATCACACATTCTGGATTGCTGTAGGTTTATAGTAAGTTTTGAAATTGAGAAGTTCTGCTTTTTCAAGATTTTTTTTTGACTGTATGGGTGCCTTGCACTTCCATAAGAATTTCAGGATGAACTTGTCGATTTCTGCAAAAGGATGCTGGAATTTATAGGGATTGTATTAAATCTGCGGGTCAATTTGGTGAAGTCAATATTCTATAATTCTATAATATTCAATATTATTATAACACTAGCAATATTAAGTCATCCAATCTATGAATATAGAATATATTTCCATTTATGTAGATCCTCTTTCATTTTGTTTTCCAAAATATTTCATAATCTTCAGTGTATAATTTTATACTTCTTTGGTGCAGTTTATTTCTAAGTGATTTTATTTTTTTGATGTTATTGTAAGTGGAATTGGTTTCTTAACTTCATTCTCAGATTGTTTATTGCTAGAGTATAAAAATGCAATTTAATTTTGTGTATTGGTCTGATATCCTGAATCTTGTTGAACTATTTATTAGCTGTAATAGGTTTTTTGGTGTGTGTGCGTGTGTGTGTGTACATTCCTTAGGATTTTCTATACAAAACACATCATTTTCAAACAGTTATTTATTTAAATTTTTTAATGTTTGTTTATTTTTGAGAGAGAGAGTGAGAGAGCGTGAGCAGGGGAAGGACAGAGAGAGGGGGAGACACAGAATCCGAAGCAGGCTCCAGGCTCTGAGCTGTCAGCACAGAGTCCAATGCGGGGCTCAAACCCATGAACTGTGAGATCATGACCTGAGCTGAAGTCGGATTCTTAACTGACTGAGCCACCCAGGTGCCCCCAAACAGAAACTGTTTTAATCCTTCCTTCCAATTTGGATGCCTTTTGCTTCTTTTTCTTGATTAATTGTCCTGGCTTGAACCTCCAGTACAATGTTGATTAGAAGTGGTAAGAAGTTTTCAATAACTTTTAATTTATATTAAAATTGTGTGTGATGTGTATGTGTGTGTGTGTGTGTGTGTGTGTGCGTTATAAAACTACATTTCTTAGCTGTGGATCATGGTAAGAGAAGTTTGAAATCCACTGTCCTAAGGAAACTTTGGTACATGTGCGCTAGGAGGCATGTATATTCATATCAGGAATGCTTAGAGTAGCCAAAACAAAACAAAGTAAAACAAACTGGCAACAATCCAAATATAACAAGCAAGAAAAAATAAATTGTGGCATACCCACATAAGGAAATACTCTCCCAAGTGAAAATGAATTAACCACAACCACATAGATAATTGGCAAAAACAAACTGTTAAATAGAAAAGCCAGTTGAAGAGAAGTACATAGCGTATCATGCCAGTGACATAAAGCTTAAACTAGGGAAAGCTAAATAGAAACTGACTTGGAGTATGTATGGGAGAGAAGGGGAGCAAATGGAAGGGAACGAACCACACAAAATTCGGGATGGTCGTTACTTCCACACAGATGTTGGAGGTAGAATGGGAATTGGAAAAGGCACATAGGAGGCTTCCAAGGTACTAGCAATGTTTCTTAAGGTAGGTAGTGTATACGCCGAAGTTCATTTTATTGTTATTGCTTATGCTATAGTAAATGTATTTTAAGTGAGCAATAAATAATAAAAACAAAGCAAAAGTTAAGATCTATGGTAAAGCAGTCTCTCTACTTCTTTCCTGAATTGGTTGTCTCCCTTCAGGATAAGCCAAGAATATGCCCACAGCAAGATTTCTGCACTGTGTGCGTTTCTGGAGAGGGGCTCTAACAATTGAAATTTGCCTGTCTACCATTCAGCTCCATCATCCCAAACAAATCATTCTTTCCCACTTCTCAGTCCAACATCTCTAGTTCTTGGCGCTTTGGGGCAAGAATATATGCATGGATCAACTAATGTTTGTTCCATTTGCTTCTTTAGAGAGCTGGTCCTTCCCATTTAATGAATGTTTCGCTTGGTTTTAGGTACATTAATTGGTTGTGCAGTAGGCATCTTTCCTCTCCACCCCCAGGTTTCTAGCACGGATATAGGTTTTTTCCTATTTTTCCAATATTTGTTTAGTCATTTCAGGCAGAGTTGAATGCCTGGATTCAAGCCACCACTTCTATTTAGAAATCTTATTACTGTCTTTTTAACCTCTTTTTTAAAATATTTATTTTGAGAGAGAGAGAGAGAGCAGGGGAGGGGCAGAGAGAGAGAGGGTGAGAGAGAGAATCTCAAACAGGCTTTTCAGCATCAGAGCAGAGCCCGAGGTAGGGCTCGGACTCATGATATCGGGATCATGACCTGAGCCAAAACCAAGAGTCAGAAGCTTAACCAACTGAGCCACCCGGGCACCTCTCTTATTGCTGTGTTTTTAATAGGCAGGTAGACTTTCTAAGACTATTGCTTAGAGATTGGTGCTACAATTCTGGAACTGTCGTCCCAAACAGTGATGCTTGGCACTAGACTCACCCTTCATTACAAGCATAATTAACAGTTGATCCAAACTTGGTGTCTCCGTCTATGGTCATTCTGCCATTTATGAGTTCTGGAGGAGTTCCACATGATTTACCTATGGGAAAGAAGTAGAATTTGGGGACCGGACATCGAACACTCCAAACTTCTCTTAGTAAGTACATAAGATCCCAACTGGCTGTCCCAACCTTTACTGAAAAGCATTTGTAGTTCCAAGGCTTTGCCCCCTTGAAGACACTTACAAGACTGCCTTAGGACCAGCCACCCACTAAGCACCACTTTCAAAAAGAGCCTCCCTCCAGATCTACCTCATCCTCATACTGTGCCTCCCAGAAAAATGTAAACTTCCCTTATTCCCAAAGTGTTCACTTTGTAATTCAACCAGTGTAAATCAGGGTCTCGAAGTGTGGGATTTTCTCCCCGCCTACACTTCTCTTTCCTTTCCCAAGTCACTCGTTACTCAGTTTCAGTGGTGACAACGGGGAACCCCTACTGAATGGAGGTTTTCCCTCAGTCATGCCTTGTGATAGTCATTTCTCATGAATCGAACTTGTAATGAAGGTGTCAGGAAATCAAAGCAATAGGAAGATAGGACGCAAAGAATAACTCTCACATCTGCAATCCCTTTTAGGCAAACTTATTAAGTCATATGCATCTTGGTTCCAAAACCTGAACAATTGAATCAGCTCTTATGGACGTTTAACTGACACAGTGGAATTCTCAGTCTAAAGGTACTTACGTTCACATTTGTTTTCAGCACTTGACCAGGTCAAGTTCTCTTGGCAGGTGATACGGAACTGTTTCTTGTAGTAACCAGGGCGGCATATGTAGTTCAAAGATGCCCCAATGGGAAACTCAAACTTCTCAATCGGTTCTGTAGGCCTGGCAAACGGGAGCTGTGCCGGGGCTTTGCAATTACCTGGAGACCAAGACCACAGTGGCATCAAAGTTAATGGAGAAACTTCTACTCTGCTGTCTGTTTTTCTCCAATAAGCTTCATGGATGTGATCAAAGAAGAAGAATACTGTAATTATGGTAAAATGATTGCTTCCCTTAGTAGCGATCTTAGATATGAACTTTTTAAATCAGCATCTACTCACTTAGAAAGTCGTTGCTATTTTGAAGGCAATTAAGAGTTAAATATATATATATGTGTGTATGTGTATGTATATATATATGTGTGTGTGTGTATATATGTGTGTGTGTGTGTGTGTGTGTGTGTGTGTGTGTGTATTTAAATACTAGACTCAGCTATCTCCCCTTCAGGCCTAATAGGTTTAAGTTAAGGTAATAAAAATAATATTTACAGTCAAATAGTATGTAATCAAGAAGAAATACCTGTTGGAAAAATATCATTTTATTCTAGGTTTGGAAATCTGTCGGTTTTGTTTTTTCAAATTTTTAATTTTTATTATTTAAAAAATTTTTAAATTTTTATTTATTTTTGGGAGAGGGAGAGCTCCTGTGGGGCAGGGGCAGAGAGAGGGCAACAAAAAATCCAAAGGGAATCTGCACTGACAGCAGTGAACCCGATGTGGGGCTTGAACTTGCAAACTGTGAGATCATGACCTGAACTGAAGTTGGTTCATTAAGCTTGTGGTAATTTGTAACAGCAGTAATAAGAAACTAATACAGAATATAATGGTATATAGTGTTAGGAACTGGATTCACATCGATCTGAACTTGAACTTCTACTTACTAGCTGTGAGGCAAAAGTAAAAATGCAAATATGGATAATAACCCAAATAAAAAAGAATGTATGAATCCTCACTAGAGAAAGCTTGACCTAGCTTCCTTTTCCTCCTTCATTTCCAATCCCTCAAATTATTTATCTTATTTATCCTATAATAAATAAATTATTTATCCTATTTGTCCTATAATAAATATATTAACGTGAACTCCATAAACTCAAGATCTACTCTAATTTATTAAAAAAAAAAACCTCTTCCGCATAGCTTTACAGTATATTAAATACAATAACTGAAAAGTATTTGGAGTATTCAATTTGATGACTTTTGACACATGTATGCCCCATGAAACTATTACCACAATGGAAATAACAAACACTTCCATCAGGCTCCCTCTAATTTCCTCACGTCCCTTTGTAATGCATCCATCTCTCCACCTCCTCCTCTAGGTGATCTCCGAACTGCTTCCTCTTACAACAGACTGATTTGACCTTCTAGAATTTCATATAAACCACATCACTCAGTTGGTACTTTTTTTTTTTTTCTTTTCTTTTGGTCTAGCTTTTACACAGAAAGCTTATTTTGAGATTTATCCGGGTTGTTGCATTTAAAAAAAAATTATTTCTTTTTGCTCGGTAATATTCAGTTGTACAAAAATACTTAATTTAGTTCATCTCTTTAGCTGCTGGAGGTTATTTGGATTGTTTCCAGTTGTGGGCTATTACAAGTGAAGCCACTGTGAAAATTCTATAGAAGTCTTTGTGTGGTCGCATGCTTTCACATCTCTTGAGTAAATACCTAGGGGTAAAATGCTCAGTCGTATGACACATTTGTGTTTAACTTTTTAAGAAACTGCCAAACTGTTTTCCAAAGGAGTTGGAAGTCATTCCAGTTAGTTCATCTTATTGCCAACACTGTATGCTCAATTTTTAACATTTTAGCTATTCTAGTGGGTGTATACAATCATCTCGCTGTGGTTTTGTCTTGGGTGACCCAGTCCACATTGAAATACTCCCAATCCAAACTTTCCATTCAAGGCAGATTGATTTATTCTGTGCTAGAAAAACAATTTACTTATTACTTCCATGCCTCTGTTCAAACATGAACTGTCAACCTGGGGCACACTCTGGTCTCCAGTCTGCAGATTCTACTCTTTTATGAAAAGATCTGCAAATGTCTGCAAATGTTTTATTAAAACACCTTCATCAGTTAAGGAAAAAAAGCATGCATTAAAAAAAATTAATGTATTTATATTTAATATTTTAAAATATTTATATATTTTATAATATTAGTATATACTACATATTATATTTGGCATATTATATAATCTAATGTAATATATAATATTATGTATTATAATATATAGTTTGGAATATTATGTTATATATAACATATTAATTTATTATAATATATAATATATACTATATCTATTATACAGATTAATGTGTATTATAAATTACTTATAAACTATATATACAAACTATAACAACTTAATACTACACATTAAATTATATTCATATTATACAGCTTAATAAATTTCACATGCATATGATGTAATTATATATGTTAATTATATAACAAATTGTAAAGTCATGTTATATATATATAAATATAACATAATTTATATAACATTGTTATATAAAAGAACTATATCACATATATTATATATTAAAATAGTAAATATATTTAAATATATGTGGTAATTTTATATTTATAAAACTATATAATATCACGTTATACATAAATAGAAATTTTAAAATACGCGATAGAGATGAAATAAACATTTTAAATGCTTTGCTAATCATGATGACTTAATATAATCATTAATTAATGTCTAAAGGGACAAAATAGTCAATGAGTTTCTCTGTTCACAAGGTGGATGTTCATTTCAAGTAGTCTTGACATTTTCTCGTTTTATTTTGTGAACTTCTGGTCACTTGTGATTAGACTGACAATGTTTCTTCCTCTTAGTGTCTCTGACAAAGAGCTTGGATATGTGTGTGCCTGCGTGTGTCTGTGTGCGCATGTCTGCGTGTGTCCATGCGTGGAAGGGATTGTCTTGTTTGCTTAAGTTGGCCTTACTAGAATTATCTTCATTCTGTTTCTATGTGGAAACACTTCAAAGTTACTTGTGCGATCACAGAGGTTATATTAGATAAAACGAGGTAATATAAACCATAAACCTGCTCATCTGAACACATGTAAACTGAAATAGGTGACAATTCACAGAAAGCCACTGGACTTGCCATCTTTTCTACCTTGCGTCTTTACACAGCACGGCAACAGAGTGAGATCTGCCCCAAGGACCAGGTGAGGGCGCCAGAGTCCGTCCTATGCTCCACACTGCCCTAGTACCCTGAGTGTGCTCCTGTGTATGTGAAATAACTATCCGGGTGAATCCGCATGTCCAATTTGGATTCACTCCTTAAATGCTGCGAGCGCCATGCTCCTTGCCCTCTGCCTTCTCTGATCATCAAAGCTGAGATGTCCCCCTTTTGAGTCATGCTGTGGTCTTTAGGCTCTTGTCAAGGAAGGTCCTACTCATGGTTTCTCAGATCTACAGGGGCTTTTCAGGTTACAAAAAACACTGTCACATACACTACCTCATTTGATTTTCACAACAGTCCTCTCATATGGCAGGATGTCGACTATGTTCATTTTCTATGTATGGACACTGAAAGTCAGGGATGTGACTGGCTTGCTGGGCTCCAGGCCGACAGATAGTAAGTAGCGGCTGAAAAAAACAGAACCCAGGCCTCCTAATTAAGAAAAGTTCATAAAACTCCACCACACAGCTTCTACATGAATGCACCTTGGAGAAATAGCTCTCTCATAAAGTCCGAAGTGCTGTGCACACTGTCAGCATTCCATAAACATTTTCTTTACCTAAATTCCTTTGGCAAGGAAATTACTAAGCTGTTTCACATTTTCAGGTTATTATGATAACCTTGGTAAATATTTTTTTTTGCAATTAACATTCCAGTAAGAAGAGACACAAATATACTCAAAAGGTTCACAAAAATTTCTACTCATTGACCACAGATTGCTTAATACACTTGGCTTGCTTCTCTTCTAGTAATAAAACTTTCGGCTTTATCACGTTTCTTCACCTGGTTGGTTACTTTAGGACGTCTATTAGTAATGACTTCAGTGGAAACTTGGTTTTCCTTTTTCCTTACTCTCTTAGACGGCACAAACAATGAACACACAGTGTCTAGCGACAACAGAGAACAAAGTCACTTGGTCAAGAAGAGGCTGGACAAAAATAATTAGGACTCTCATTTCAACGGAGAGGTTTTACCAATGAGTCCAAGCAACTAAGCCTTCTCAGAAAGCCAAAAATAAGAAGAGAAGGGTTCAAAGTGAAAATGGTTACCTATTTAAAAGGAAGGAAGGAAGGGAACATGCCACCTCAAAATTTCCCATCAGTTATAACAGGCTTTATTTTCTACTACTACTAAAACACATGACCACACTGCCACACTGTGAAAACATCTCTCCACTTCCCTTCTATCTGCGACTAGTGACACTGAGGGTTCTGGAACTTCGCTGGCTCTTCCAACCCCGTGGGACTTCTTCACACGTTGGCGCTCAATAGGTGCAGGTGGTGGTTTGGGGTGTGAGTGGGGCGCATCCAACCAGATGCAAGGCAGTTTACGGTGAAAACTCCACCAGCAGGACTCCTTGTCCAAACACCCTCACGCACAAAGTTCAGAAAGAATGGCTGGAGGAAAGAACTTAAGTGACAGGCTCTGTGTTAGACCCCTGGACACACTTCATGCCATTTAGGTAACAACACCACGAGGTAGAAATCCGGGTTCACACCACACAGAAAAGGAAACGGACTCGGGCAGGTGCAGGAACCTTCCTCACACTTAAGAACTTGCTAGGATTAGAACCCAAGTTGGTCGTATTTCCAGCCCCCCCGTTTCTTGGCTGCAATCAGCACTACGCTCCTCTCTCGCCGGCCTTTGTTAACAGACAAAGGCAGAGAAATTTCCTGCTGCACCTGCTCTGCACCTGCTCGGCACCTGCGCGCTCCCGGGCGGTGGCACAACACAAGCCCCGGCAGAGGGGATCACCCAGAGCCACCAGGGTCCCGGCATGGGCGGGGATCTGAGAGTCCCCCTGCCTTCTCGCCCCACCCAGCGCCCAGCCCCGAGTCTCACCCCAGGCCGCCGGCAGCGTGAGCAGCAGCAGAACCGCGAGGAGGGCTCCTCCGGAGCGGGAGAGAGGGGGCGCCGGCGGCCCGAGAGGCTGCGGGCTCCTCCGAGAAGAGGCTCCCATCCTCTCCAGGAAGAGGTGCGACCTCGAGGGAAAGCGCAGCAGAGAGCGCAGCGGGGAGATGAGAGGCAACGCGCTCGCTCCCAGCGCTGCGGAGTGTGGAGAGCGCAGCTGGGAGGGGCGGAAAGAAGACTTTGACCGCAGCTTCCCCTTAAGGGGCGAGGGCCTGTTTACTACTAATGTGCATCGTTTCTAACGAGTTTCGCTCCCACGACCACCATCGGGAGCCCTCCGCAGGAGCAAAAGCTGGTGATGCTTCGTTTCCTTGATGTCGTCCGCGTGGAGGCTGGGCGGCTCCGGATAAAGGCGGTGGAATCTGGCTGCTCAGCTTTCCAACGCCTCCGCACG
Source organism: Lynx canadensis (assembly GCF_007474595.2). Lineage (NCBI taxonomy): Eukaryota > Metazoa > Chordata > Mammalia > Carnivora > Felidae > Lynx > Lynx canadensis. The sequence continues at coordinate 35,024,178 of NC_044319.2, forward strand.
ACTTTTCCCCTGGTCAAGAATCCGCGTGAATAGGTCAGCAAACGAAATGCCTGCTCCTTGTGTGAAAGCCACCGTCTGGGGCAACACGTACAGTATGTAGGAAATACCAGGAACTAATTCCTTTAAGTTGAATTGAGAAATACCAAGCCACCGGAAAAAATTTTTTTTAGCTGACCTAATCAGATTTACATTTTAAACATATAATTGTCTATACGGCGGGGAGACTGGCTTGGAATAAGGCGATAGTGAATGGGGCTGACCAGCAAGGAGGTTTTGCCATCATCCAGGTGAGATTTGATGGTGGCCTTGACTGGAGGTAAAGTGGACAATTAAGAAACTGGAGGCAGAATGAACAGAATTTATTCATGCATTGGATTTTGGTTACTTCCTTTCTTAAAGTTAGTGCTGAGAAAGAGAATTAGCCTTGAATCCTGAATTAGCCTCCGGATTCAAAATGAATGATGGTGCTATTTGTTGAAATGAACAAAAACGTGGGGGAAGGATGCATTTGGAGCAGGGGGTTAAGAATTCAAGGGTGAGAGAAATGGGTGTGTGTGATGGGTTGAATAATGACCCCAAAGATGCCCACATCCTAATCCCCAGGCCAGTGACTATGTTATCTTAGGCGGCAAGAGGGGGTTTGCAAATGTGATTGAGTTAAGGGCTTTGAGGTGGGAGATTACCCTGGATTATCCAGGTGGGCAGTGTTATCACACGGGTCCTTATGAAAGGGAGGCACTGGATCAGAGTGAGAGAAGGCAATGACCGGAGCAGAGACTGGAGAGGTGCTGCCATGAGCCGAACTGAATGACAGCCACCTCTAGATGCTGGAAAAGGCAGCACCTTGGTCTTAGCTCTGTAGGATTCATTTGGCCTCCTGACCTCCAGGCTGGTAAAAGAATACATCTGAGTCATTTCCAGCTACAAAGTAACTTGTTGCAGCACCAGTAGGAAACATACAGGAGAGAGAGGGTAACTTGATCAAGGGAGAGTATGTTGGGGCACCCAGGTGGCTCAGCTGGTAAAGTGTCAGCCTTTGGCTCAGGTCATGACCTCACAGTTTGTGAGTTCAAGCCCCGCATCACTTTGGATCCTCTGCCCCTCCCCAGCTCACGTGCTCTCTCTCAAAAATAAACTTTTTTTTTTTTAAAGAGAGAGTGTCAAAGGATTTTTTTTTTTTTTTTAAACCTGAGAAAGACTTGGGGGCATGAGACAGATGGAGTTTTAGTGAGAGCCAGGAAGTGTGAGAGTGTTCTAGGAAAATATTGGGAATATAGTTTGATTATGAAACCGGACTTCCAGAGATGTCCAGCAAGAGGCCTTTTGAAAAGGAAATGGGTGGCAGAGGGTCAAAACCTCAGGAATTGATGGCACTCTTAAGGGAGAACATGGATGTAGAATAAATGATAGGAAGATCAGGATGGAAACATTTAGATGTGGTTCACATGTGGTTCATGGTTTTTAATATTTTTGTGTATGGTGGACCCATTTGTCTCTTTGGCTGAGCCTTTGGACCCCTTCTCAGAATTATTTTTTCTTAATGTTCATTTATTTATTTTGAGAGAGTGTGTGAGGGGGGGAGAGGGAGAGAGAGAGAATCCCAAGCGTGCTCTGAGCTGTCAATGTGGAGCCTGTTGCAGGGCTTAATCTCAAGAACTATGAGATCATGACCTAAACCAAAATTGAGAGTTGGACACTTAGCGAACTGAGCCACCCAGGTGCCTCCAGAATTAATTTTTAATTTTTTTAAATGTTTATTTATATTGAGAGAGAGAGAGAGAGAGAGAGCAGGGGAGGGGCAGAGAGAGAAGGAGACACAGAATCCGAAGCAGGCTCCAGGCTCCGAGCTGTCAGCACAGAGCCCGATGTGAGACTTGAACTCACAAACCGTGAGATCATGACCTGAGCGGAAGTCGGACGCTTAACCGACTGAGCCACCCAGGTGCCCCTAGAATTAATCTTTTTAATGCACAAAATAGAATACCTAGGATTACAAAGGAAAGCGGCTATATTGAAATTTAGTTCTAGCCATAAACCTTTGGAGGTCTGTGGTCCCTAAGGACCCCAGATTTAAAAGTTAGTTAAAATAAGAGTCAGTTGTATGTAAAGCAAGAGTTGGAATGAGTTGTGTGGAGAGTGGAATAATTGCAACCGTCAAATGCTGTAGAGAAGGGAGGGGGATGGGGGTGGGAAGATATAGTAGCAGATATTAGACCACCCATTACCACTTCCTTTTGCACTGATTTCCTGACATCTGCTTTCTCACCCCCTTTCTTGAAGGTCTAGTTCTCAGCTCAGAGCAGCCTTCTCTGCCGTTACTCCTGTTACCATCCCCATACTCACAGAAGCTAAGGAAGCTGTACAAGCCGGACACAAGTATTTGGGTGAAGTGACAGAGGTGGAGGGAGAGGAGGTTGACCCAGTTACCCTGTGATGCTTTCATCAGCTCCTAAGAGAAGGAGAATAGAGACAAAGGTAGAATAGATAGCTTGAGGTGCATGGACGGATAATTTGGAGGAATGAAAATAGTACTGATTATGACTGAATAAAAGATGCTGAACAGCATCCCAGTTTTGGGTATGTGTCTAACGAATTGAAAGCAATGAATTGAATTGAATTGAAAGCAATGAATTGAATTGAATTGAATTGAAAGCAATGAATTGAATTGAATTGAATTGAATTGAAAGCAATGAATTGAATTGAAGAGCTATTTGCACACGCATGTTCATAGTAGCATTATGTACGGTAGTCATGAAAACAGCCCAAATGTCCACTGACAGATGAATGAACTAAATGTGATATATACAAGCAATGAAATATCATTCAGTCTGAAAAAGGAAGGAGATTCTGACACATGCTACCCATGGAGAAAAGTTGACGTTATGCTGAGTGAAATAAATCAGACAAACATGGTAGGATTCCACATATAGGAGGTATCTAAAGTAGTCAAATTCATAGGAACAGAAGGTAGAGTAGTGGTTTCTGAGGGCTGGAGGAAGAGGGGAATGTAGAGTTATTGTTTAATGGATAGAGCATTTCAATGTTCTAAGATGAGAAAGGTCTAGAAATCTGTTGCACAATAATGAATATGCAAACATTTATGAACTGGACATTGGAAAATGGTTAAGATTCTAAATTTTATGTTATGTATATTTTAAAACAAAAACAAAAAAGATGCCAAACAGAATACATAGTCTAGGAGAGGATGGCAAGAGAAATTTGTGGTAGCCACGGAGCAAGGTTTTATTTTGTCAATAGTATAAATGCTAGAACAAGGAAAATTGTCAGCTGGATTTCGAGTGTGGTGGCAGGGGGCTAGGGAAAGGCGTTGTCTGGACGAATAGAGAATATCTTGAGGATGAGGGAATGGAGTTTGTGGGTTGCAAGTCGGCTAAAACAACAAAGTGGGAAGATCCAGAATGTATAAATGTTAGATCAGGAACTCTAGAAACCTTAACTAACTGCAATTAAAATTAAAAACAAAAAACGAAAAACAAAAACTCTAAGAGTTCATTGACTCTAAGGAAAAAAAAATCCTGTAAGGCAAATGTTTTTGTTAAAAGATAAAATTTATTTGAGTAACCACTGTACACATTATTAAAGGACACAGAGCTTTGACAAAACTGCCAAGGAAATATCCAAAGCCTGAATTGTACACCAAAACCTTACAGTGAAAACTTGACTCCTATAATGAAAAAAAAAATGTGCAAATTGGAATTACTGAGTGATTATGGAAAGGCAAAGTATACACTGTGGAAAAAGAACAACAACCCTCAAAACAAGCGGAAATACAGGTGAAATGTTTAACCATATGAGAGCAAGATGCTACTATTAAAATAAAATTAGACTTCCCAACAGAAGAATGCCCATCATAACTGCATGAAATCCTCTCTCCTTTGCTTAAATAGTTAAAACCACTCTAGAACCAAAAATATATGGTGACAGTAAGTATGCTGATTACAAAAGAAGGGTCGAGATAGGAGGGCAGCGCCTTTTAGCACCTTCCTTAATTAAAATGGTGACACTTATGGAGTTCTGTTGTTTGTAGCCATAGCCAGGCTCCAGGCACATCACAGGGGAGGCGTCAAAAAGTCCTTGAAGAGAGTGTGGCGGTGAGACTGGGATCTCATCTTTATTATCAAGCAAACTTTCTTTGTTCTGCTTGAGAGAAAGTGCATATGGGAAATCATAGCTTATGAAGTCATTTCACTGATGTTGAGACCATACTCATAGACTGGCTGATATTAAAATCGTTTCGTCCCAACTGATGTTCAGTAGGATCCAAACAAGGCACACTGCAATAGAGAATTTCTGTTCAGGGGGCAGCAGGAAGAGCAGTGATGTGACTCAAAATTTACATAATGAGAACGTTAACATTCTCTCTCTCCCCCAACTGTGCTATAACCGATAGAGCATCAAGCCTCTTAGAAGACACTTTCTATCAAGAGATCCCTTCTTCAGAAACAGGATCTGAAGCAAATAATAATTAAATTTTATGTTGATAAGTAATAAGTAATGAGATAGAAATCCAAGCAATGGTATCATTCTTTCTCATTCATGCATTCATTCAACAAATTATTTATAAACTAGTTTTACTTGGGACCCCTAGCGGTTTGGATTTAGGTATCACTCTGGCCTGGTCTCCGCTGTTCTCTTTCCTCTTTCCATGGTTCACCAGCAGTAGGTAATCTTGGCTTTCTTAGCTACCATACCAGTTTTTCTGTATCTTGTTTAAGGTACTCTCACACTATGATAAGTCGATGTGTATTTTTTGTTCTATTGTTTTTTATTTTGTTCTATTGTTTTCTATTTCTATTTCTATATTCCTATTTCTGTTTTCTATTCTATATTCTATTGTTTTCTATTTTTTGTTCTATTGTTTTGTCTATTTTTTGTTGTAAATAAGTTCCAAGCGGGCAAAGGGGTTTATTTTTGTATTTTATAGATTATGTAAGAGAAAGCAATTTGAATGTAGATTTGAGTTTGAATTCAGCCTCTGCCCATTACTGATCCTGAGACCCTAGCCAATAGTTCAGCTTTGCGTCTCTCACCTTGGATAGTGTATGCTCACCTGGGTATTATTTGGAGATAATCCTTTTCACTGTTGTAGCGGGGACTGAGACAAGGCATGAAAAGTGAGTATTATCTCAAAATAATACCGAGGTTCCCTCTCATACTCCATGACTCTGGATGTGGAAGGACTCAAGGTCCGGCATGTGGACCTTTTCTCTTCCCTTAATTGTCATACTATGTATTTAGTATTTGTTGAATGGATGAATGAACTGAAAAGAACCCATGACATTAGTTTGGCAATACGAAGTAGGTAAGTTAACAATTTCTGGGCATGATTGCTGAAGACTTGTGCAATACAACCATACTCATTTAGTACTATACTTATTGACAAATACAAACTGAAGGCATTTTGATGGATGGGTGAATAAAAATATTTCAATTTCATTAGATACCAGTTTGTCTTCTGATTAGCTTGCCGGGTTGTATGGATCAATAGAATAGACTTCTTGTGTTTCTAAATGAAGATCTCCTTCTATAGGGCTTTTGTTTGTATAATAATTCCTAAATGGAAAAAGGAAGAAAAAAGTAAACTCTTTACTCATTGGCCATGATTACTATAAACATGTCATAGTTGTTTGTTTTCTGTAATTCCCATCACGTGATAAGTACTTTTCATGAATGGGTTCATTTTGATGTCCTAAGTATCATATGAGATGATCACTATAACCCCTATTATTTGGAAAGGCCCTTAAAAATAAATAACTTGCTAGGATGCTAAGTGTCCAAATCAAAAGTTGGTACAAGGTTGCCTTCCCTCGGATCGAGGACCCTCAATAACTTAGAACTATGATCCTCAGTTTGAAAAAATAAATTAAAAAAAGAAGCTTTAATTTTAGGACATGACCATAAATTTACCTTTGTGGGACACAGTCTTCCAGTCTAACTGAAAGGAAAGTTTTCATATTTGATGTTAAATTCCGAATCCTTCTGTAGTCTTACAGCACTAAAAGCTTGAGATAATTTTTAAGAGGACATTTTTACTTTTACACTTTGAAAGCCCACACACTTCACTGTGCTCCTAAAACCCCTTGGCCAAAATTAGCAAGAGACATGAAAATGTGATCACATTATCAGGTAGCACTCTGAAATAAAGTATTACAGAATTACCAAAGAATGATTTCTGCTAAGGTTACTCAGAGCATGTCACTTACTACCATATTTAAGACGTCAGCTTATAGATAGAGGCGTCAAGAATATTATACAATGGTAATTTTTAGGTCTATGTGAGATTTAGGTTTCATTAAAAGATCTTAGATGTCTAGAGAAGAAGAGTGGTCTCTCTCAAATGTTTGGGTGGCTTTAAAAAATATTTAATTTCGCGGCGCCTGGGGGGCTCAGTCAGTTGAGCATCTGACTCTTGATTTCGGCTCAGGTCAAGATCTCACAGTTTGATCGAGCTCCGCCTTGGGCTCTGCGCTGACAGCTGACAACGTGGGGCCGGCTTGGGATTTTTTCTTTCTCCGCCCCTTACCCTTGCGCAAACTCTTTCTCTCAAAATAAACATTTTAGAAAATATTTAGTTTTGTTACTTAGGCAAAATTTCTAAGTGCCCGATTATTTATCTCGTTTACAGAAAGTATTTAAGGCAGCTCAAACGTCTAGATCAACTATCAGAAAATAAATTGAAGTCAGTTACAAATTGGAAATAAAACGAGTGATGCTTAGGAATGGAGTTTAATATATAGGTTTGGTTTATATCAATGGAGGTGCTTCAGTATAGTACATGATATAGTCCCATTCATAAACTAAATAATCTGCCTGGAACATTATAAATTATTTGAGCTTATAGGCATTCCTAAAGTTTGCCAATTTTCCTACACATGTGACTCTCTGATAACAAAATTAGTGGTATGAAGGAAAGTGATAGAGACCACATTTTCTATTTATTTAAACTTCTAATTACTCTTGGCTAAAATTATCTTTGAACTTCCTGTGAGGAAAGCCATGTGACTGACATCCCTATTTTTCTTTTTTGAGACCCTTTTCTCCCTTGATTCTGTGAGACTACTCCTTCCGTCTTCTGACTGTCCCTTCTTCTCCTCCCTTTTAAGCATTACTGTCCTTCTGAGGTCCGTTTTCATCCCTATTCTTACCTTTTATGTTCTTTTTGGTCTCAAGGCTTCAAATGTGATCTAAATGTCACCTGCCGGAGTCCAAGTCCCTCTCTTGCGTCCTGCATCGTGAGTGCCCCCAAAGTGAACTCCCCTTTCTCCACAAAACTGCCCCTCTCCTCTTTTGGTGAACCACTGGATCCACTCCACGTGAGTCATTCTTTTTCTCTCCCTTCTGCCCGCATTTGGCAAGTCACTAAGTCCCAGAAATCCTCTCTTCTAAATAGTGACGATACCTCTTCTATCTATTCCATCCTCCCGATCCCCACCACGGCTGCTTTGGTTGGAAGCCCAATCCTGCCCTTCTTTTGAAAATGCGTATCTGAACATATTATTACCTTGCTCAAGATCTGACGGGATACCCACCAACTCCTCTGTCATGGTATGCAAGGCTTTTGGTGATCTAGCTACTGCCCACCTCTCTAGATTTCCCAGTGACTGTTCAATGGAACATTAGTTTCATGGCATGCTCAAGCATTAGTTGAGAAAGAGTTCTCCAGTCCAATTAATTTGGGGAAGTCCGGTTTGAAAATAAAATGAAACAGGCTTCTTCGTTGTAGGGCTTTAAATATTCTCATGGTCGTTGTGAATCTTCATGAGAAAAATAACGCATGTTATTTGGTCACAGAACACCCTTTTTATTTCCTGAAGTCATTGACAAAATGAGGGCTATATGGTCCGTATTCTGGTAAACACTATACAGGCTAAAGTATATCACAGTTGTAGATCCTTGTAGGACCTGCGGTGCTCAGGCCCCGCCGGGCTCAGAACAAAGCACTCAGGTTCATAGATGTCATCGTTACAGAGGTTCAGCGTAACCCCGTCACGTCTAATGCCTCCATCAGGCATTTTACAACGGTGAACAGTGCGTCAGCCCTGATAGATCCAAGTGACTTAGCATGTGAAAGTAATGTTGCTGGAGTTTATGGGTGACATGTTTGGGGTGACATGACGTGGTCACCCCCCCCCCACACACACACTAGAGGTTACCTGAGACGTGGTAAGGCTTCACCTGATTATCTTCTCTAACACTGGCACATACAGAGATTCAAGAACCTATGCACACAGACCATCCCTAGGCTGACATCTGATGGTCTCATTTGCTAAAAAGGTATCCTTTGCGCTTATCAGAATATTTTGATACAAGATTTATGGGTTAGAGGGGTCTTTTACACCATCTCTCCACCTAAATCTATGCTGCCTTTTCCTTCAGTCACCATGTCCCAGTTGTGTCAGATTGCTTGCGTAGTTCTCATAACACATGATGGAATGACAAGCCTCTGGGTTTTCACTCAAACTGCTCGCTTACTCTTTCCAGGAAAGCCTTTCTCTCCTGGTCTACAGTTTCTTGAGGCGCTTTTGAAACATTTTGTTCACCATGGAATTTTCTTTTCTGCTACACATTCTCTGTGACTTGACCATTTGCTTTGTGCACCCACCAAATAGCACATAACCTACTATGGCAGTCAATATTACATTATAGATTAAAATATTTTAAAACTTTAATAAGTTAAAAATAAAACTAGATCTAATCTCTGGATAATAAAACATAATATAACAAAACACAGAAAACCTAGTAATATATTTAAAAGTAGTCATGAAAACAACAACCAAGCGGAAGAAAAGATCACTTGAACGAATAGAAAGGCCTACGATGCTTCTGAAGAGGAACACATTACAGAAAAAGATGCCAATTTCCCACCCACTAATCTATAGACTTAAGTGTAATCACAACATATGTTGTTTTTGGAAATGGCAAATGATCTAAAAGTCGGCTGGTAAGAATAAACAGAAGACAATAGAAAAGAAAATAGTAAAAATTATAGCAAGGGAATTCTTGCCCTGCCGTATATTAGAACAGTATAAAACTATACTAATTAAACACAAAGTGATTTGTGATAGAAGAACAGATAAGTCAATACAGCAGGAAAAAAAAGTCCAGAAACACAACACATCCAAAATACATTAATTATTCAATGTTTGGTCAAGTTAGAGCAAATTTTTTGGAAAGTCATTGGGCAGTATTTATTAAGCACCTTAGATGTTCATACTCTTAGTAATTCTAGACATCTGTGCCACAGAAATAAGTAGATGGGGGAAAGGTTTTATTCAAAAAAGTTTTATTCAAAGGGGTTTGTTGTATCTTTATTTATTATCAAAGTAAATGTGGAAGCAACCTAAAATTTCTACAATACAGAAATACATAGAACAATCTGCTGTTAAGTAACTAAAAAGAAAACATACGATACAAAAGATAAAGGCCAAATTTTAAAAATTTAGGTGGGAGACTATCATGCCAAAATTTCAGTTAAAGAGAGAAAAAGAGAAAGAAAGTAAGAGAAAGATCAGATAGGAATATACCAAAATATCTGCAGTTGTTACCACTGCGATTTTTCAAATTTTAATTTTCTAGATTTTTTAAATAATATATCACCTGAATAAACATCATTCAAATAAAGTAAGTGTTTGATGATTTTTTTTAAGTTCTTACAGAGAGGGCTTCCTCTCAAGAGCCCTTGAGAGGACAAGGGACCCACACAAGATCCCTTACTCCAGTGATCACACTACAATATTCATGGCATATAACTTGCGCTTCTGAATTTAGTTTCAGGCAAGAAGCCAAAACCTTTTGTGCCTTTTGGTCAAGCGTGCAATGAACTTACCGTTCTCTGTGTTTTAATATCGTGCATAAGGTGACACCAATCAAGAATATAAGAAGTACTGAGCCTGCAGAAAGACCTAGAAAACAAAACAGCAAGTATCAAATGCCAGAAAAGTGTGACCTGTATTGTTTTGAAGTCATTGCAGGGCTATTCCTAGTGTGTGGGGGGAATGTTATGTGATTTTATACCTATCCTTTCTCAGCCATATAAATACCGAATTCCTAAATAATCATACTTGGGATTAAGTGGGGTTTTTTTTGATTCAGTCCAGCCCACATTTAATCTAAAGCACTGAGCATGTGACCACAGGGCTCCAGTCACGTTTGTGTCTCCTTTCAGTTTTATTAGCAATATTCTCGTTACTGGGATGATATGAGGAGCTCAGGACACCGGGGTCCCCCGACTTGGCCAAACAGCATAACTCAGCTGTGAAATATATTTGGCCGCTGCAGAATAAGCCAACCTATTTGATAGTACTGAATCATGCAAATGACCAGAAGTTAATATAAACTACAATTTCAGGTTAAAAACTTGGAATTGCTGGCTGTTTAAACCATTTATTCAACTCGATGCAAAAGTGTCAGTGTGTAATATGGAGGACACATTAATAGAGCCTTAAAACAGCAAAAAGGATAATTTCCTAGGACTTAAAGTGAAAAAAAAAAATAACAGGCAGGATATAGGGCCTCAAAATACACTCATATTTTTAAAAAAATGTTTATTCATTTTTGAGAGAGAGAGAGAAAGCGAGCACAAACAGGGGAGGGGCAGAGAGAGAGGGAGAATCTGAAGCAGGCTCCAGCCTCCAAGCTGTCAGCACAGAGCCCAGCACAGGGCTCGAACTCACGAACCGCGAGATCATAACCTGAGCCAAAGTGGGACGCCACCCAGGCACGACTTACATATTTTTTATAAAACATTAGAGGGGCGCCTGGGTGGCTCAGTCGGGTAAGCGTCTGACTCTTGCTTTCGGCTCAGGTCATGATCTCATGGTTCATGGGTCTGAGCTCCACATCGGTCGCTGTACTGACAGTGCAGAGCCTGCTTGGGATTCTCTCTCTCCCACTTCCTCTCTGCCCCTCCCACATGCTCTGGCTCTCTCAAAATAAATACATAAACTTAAAAAAATCATTAGAGATTTAATTCAAATATTTAAGAAAACTTACCAGAAAGAAGAGGAGCAAGTGAGGCTAAAGAGAATGAATACAGAACCATGAAAATATTAGTCTAATTGCATGCTTCAGTGCAGCCCAAAGTCCCATGGTCATGTCCCCAAAGTTAACATTCAGCTCCACTCTCTCAAAATCCACTTAAAAAAGATGTGATGGGACCCTGGATTATAATCACACTTCATTTTTTATGTGACAACTCACTGGACTTTAAAAAAAAAAAAAAATTCACTTTAAGTCGGGGTAGTTCCTGAACGAAAAAACCAACATAGTCAATTTCATAATCAGAGACTTCTTAGGTTACAATGCAGATATTAGCTGTTGATATTTATCATTAATTCTAACAGGTTGTTCACCGTAGAGAGTTGTCAGAGGTGAACCATATAGTTTGTAACAGGTGAACGAACGCCCTTAGTTGGCATAACAACAATGTTCACCGTTGTCCAATCGGTAAGTGGTTATAAAACAAGATTCAGCAAAGGAAAGCTCAGTAGTGACTCCTTTCAAAACGTAAGGTTGTTAGTCTTGCACCTTATAAGTTAGTATTCCTCTCCCTTTATTTCCTTTCTTTATTTCCTCCATCCTCAGAGAGTTTTGCTTTTTGTAGAATCGACTACTAACTTCAAACTCTTCCATCAGTGTAGTGCTGGTCACAGACCCATGTCAAGTTAAAACCTAGAACTTAATGCTGAGGCATAGCCCTTGCTCTCTTCTCTCCAGTGAGGCAAGTACACGAGCTGCAATAGAGCCCTTGGTACTTACCTGGCGATTTGCAAACAGCCAGGGGCGGGTTCCACCGGTGATCATCCTGGCACTGGCTCTGGGGACTGCCTTCCAGGGTATACCCCTCCTCACACTCCAAAGTGACAATAGCTCCATACTGATACATTTTCCCAGGCTCCAGCCCCCTCTGGATTCCATTAATATACTCTGGGGAGCTACAGTTCACCTCTGAAATGGAAGAAAGCTAATGGAAGCTGGGTCATAGTTTAGCCTTTTCTCAAGGAAGTAGATCATTCTAAGTAAAGCCTCACTGTGATAACACAAAAGGATATCTTAGGCAGTCTTTTCGTGTCAACAATCCATCTCGATTACCTCTAGGCAATTGAAGCCAGATTATTTTCCTTCTTTGTGCTTTAGTTTCTAAACGGATAGTGTTGGATTGTTTTGATGGCTTCCCAGAGAAATGGTGAGGGCTGAATGGGTAATATTAAGAATTCTGAATGACTGTCTCATCTGCTTCACTGTTACCTAGAATTCTCCTTACAGGAACATGTTCCCTCATTTCTTCTTTCAACTTGCTGTGTAGGGAGTGATAGTGGGAGATTTGGGATTTGAATCATGACTCCTAGACTTCCCAGCTGTGCGACTTCAGGTAGGTTACAAATCTCTCATTCTACCAAGACCTCACCTGCCATACAGAAATAATAGTGGCACCAACTTCATATTGTTCTCAGGAGGATTAATGAAATAATGCATGCAAAATGGTGTGCATGGTTTCTGGTATTTAGTAAAAAGTGCTTGACAAGTATTGGATATTAACTCACTGTGTATTTCACATGTGTTGTTTATGCTAATGAAAGTGAAATCCTGAAACTTTTATTAAAAAAATAGACCCATAATGCCACCACCACTGATAGGAAATATACTGACAAGGTCATTGTGCGTTGTATCAGCATTTTGTCGAATGCACACTTCCATAACTACAACTGTAGTATAAATTCAACCTGTATTTAGTTATATAAGTTGTGTAAGTACTTCAGTTTTCTGTACTTAAAGGACTACATAAGCGATCACTCATCAGACAAGCCATTCCTTAAGTCATTTTTTCTTATTTTGTGGTTAATTAGTGGATTAATCCAATTAAATCAGTCCAATCAAATGCATTGTATTAAATGATCCAATTAACGCATTTGTCTATTTTACGTTGAAAGCACCGAACTGAATCTATCTACGTGGGAGAAATTTAATTGACAAATAAGAAAATAATAGACACCGCACCTTTACAATAAGGGGCAGGTTGGCTCCAGGTTCCCTCATGTGTGCAAAGGAGGAATGCCTCTCCCACCAGCAGGTAGCCTTGGTCACAGCTGTACAGGATTGACATTCCGGGAGAAAATCGAGCCATATCTCCACCAGTGTGATTCCCATTGGGTATATCGAGTGGAGGCTGACATCCTAAGAAAGCTTGGACACCAAGAAAAAAAAGGATCGTTAATTTAGCACAGAGGAACATATAGCCAACGCTCTCCGTGAGTGACAGTGATACTGAAAGAAGGTAGGAAACAAGCCAATGAATTGGTACCCAGAAATACTCATCCCACCCAAGCCAAGCAGCAATGGATGGAAATGTGCATTTTCTACATCTCTCATACGTGACCTAAAGATGTCAGAAGTGAAATAATGAAAAATCAATTGTTGTAGCCCACAGTTGTAATCTATCAGCTAACAGTGTTCTTTTCTTTTCCCTTTAAATAGCAGAGAGGCTGTAGTTTAATGGTCTCACACTCAAATGCCTACTGGAACCAGGAAGGGAAGCCGCTATATATCATGAACCCAAGAGCATCTGTCCTAAAAATGGCGGCCATTGCTACCCAATTCAAGCTACTGGAGCCTTGCAGGAAAGCAAAGCACCATATTTCAGCCAAAGAAAACAGTTCTGGTGAGCTGGGTTCGGTTCTTAGGGCACCAATTGGCAGGCTCGGTGGTAGGTAGTTTCTGACAGGAGCAAAACTGCCACACAATAACTAAAAAAAGAAAGACAATTCAATGGGTTTGAAGGCCAGCATTCCTCTTGAGAAAAACAAAGTTCTCTTTCTGGCTGCTATCACAGTTTTATATATCAAATCATCAAGCAGTATTATCATCAGACATTTCCCCTCCCAAAGATATGTGTATTTTTTTAAATTATAAATTAGTAAAAAGAATAGATTTCAGAGACTCCATCAGTTTGGGAGGTAACCATTATCCTCTCGTGTACTTTTGCTCAACGCACTTAGAAAAGGGGAAAAAGGGGCACCTGGGTGGCTCAGTCGGTTAAGCGTCCGACTTCAGCCAGGTCACGATCTCACGGTCCGTGAGTTCGAGCCCCGCGTCGGGCTCTGGGCTGATGGCTCAGAGCCTGGAGCCTGTTTCCGATTCCGTGTCTCCCTCTTTCTCTGCCCCTCCCCTGTTCATGCTCTGTCTCTCTCTGTCTCAAAAATAAATAAACGTTAAAAAAATTAAAAAAAAATAAAAGGGGGAAAAAAGAATCAGATGAAAAGACAAGACAAGGCGCTGTCTTTGCTTTTACATGCTTTTCTGCAGTTCAAATGGCCAGTGGAGATTCAAAGCTCTTTCCTTTATTCTCTGCACCATCCCATACTTAATTCCTTAAAATATCTTACCCATTTTGATACAAGTTGGTACACCTGGCACCCACTGGTTGTTGGTATGACACCTAATCAAGTTACTGCCATTCATGATGAAGCCGGGATTACAGGCGACATATACTATGTCATTGTGGGCATATGAAGAACGAGTTTTGTTTAGCTTATATCCATGTTTGACTTCTGGGTTAGGGCAATGGGTCACAGGAGGAGATTTGAAGCACTGGGGGGTAGGTCCACTCCAAGATCCATGTCCTTTAGAATCACTGATGCATCGTATATTTTTCTCTCCCAGAAGGGAGAATCCCTGGTCACATTCATAAGAGACTTCATTTCCATATAGGAAGTGTTCTGCCATCACACCCCTGGGCCTTCCGTGGTCAATCACTGGTGGAGGCGGGCAGTGAACAGCTGTAGAAGAGAGTTAGGAAATTCTACTTCAGTTGGACAGTCTTCATTCAGGCACGAATGAAACTAGGCAACTGTAGGTATTACACAGAGCGATAAAATAACTTAGATTTTAGGACCCGGGTTATACTTTCTTGAAAACAGCTTTATTAGGGGTGCCTGGGTGGCTCAGTCGGTTAGGCGTCCGACTTCGGCTCAGGTCATGATCTCCCGGTCTGTGAGTTCGAGCCCCACGTCAGGCTCTGTGCTGACAGCTCAGGGACTGGGGCCTGCTTTGGATTCTGTGTCTCCCACGCTCTCTGCCCTCCCCCACTCATGCTCTGTTTCTCTCTCTCTCTCACTCTCAAAAATGAATAAATGTTAAAAAAAATTTAAATATTTAAAAACAGCTTTATTGGGGCACCCGGGTGGCTCAGTCAGTTGAGCCTCTGACTTCGGCTCAGGTCATGATCTTGCACTCTGTGAGTTCGAGCCCCGCGTCAGGCTCTGTGCTGACAGCTCAGAGCCTGGAGCCTGCTTCGGATTCTGTGTCTCCTTCTCTCTCTGCCCTTCTGCCTCTCATGCTCTCTCTCTCTCTCAAAAATAAATAAATATTAAAAAATTTAAAAAACAGCTTTATTAAATTCTCTATGCGACTAATACATCATACTCATTCAAAAAATATTCAGGAAACACAGTGAAGTCTTCAGAAAGGAATAAATGCGGCTATGCTACCATGAACTAGAAACTTAGGCCATATATATATTTTCTTAAATCTTGAGCAGATATACGGCAAATACTCAGTTCCTACTTGACAACTTCATTTCCCAGTGTCAGTGCCCATCAAACACGGAAAGATTTGCCTTATCTTATGTACACGGAGACTGAACACACAGACCACTGAGGTAGTTATAGGCTAGCTCCTCAGTGGCCTGCCCTCTCTAACCCCCTACTGCCCCTCCAACAACTTTTTCTTCTGACTTACGTTTACAAAGTGGAATCTTTTGGAACCAAACCCTATTCTCAGCATCTTGACACTTCTGATAGGCATGTCCAGTCAGTCGGTACCTAGAGAGAGACTGTAATGCATTTCCTCTTCCTGATAGCACATCTCTGCCGCCTCTCTTCCTCAAATCACAGATGCAGGGGCATTTCTAAATAAGAACTTCGGGGGGACAGGAGCTAAAACTCTCGGCCCTCCAAGCACAAAAGCTACTTTAAACTGAGTTTTTCACAGCACAGTTATTTCCATGTCAAGAAAGGACTGAAAAGCCCTAGATGTTAGACCTTTAGAACCTCATGTTCCCTGTGAGTGCAACAATGAGGGACTTCTAAATGGAGTCACCAAGACAGGTTGAGGATAGGATTAATGCATAAAATTAGTGGAGACCCTTCCCAAGAGTGGACCCTCTTCTACTCACCCCTCTTGACAGGACGTATTAACCAGTACTACGTGTGAGTGAACAGAAGGCTCTCGAAGATCTTCTCTCACAGGTTGACACGGTGCTTCTGGACGAGCAAAGTTTGAGTTACTTATACATGCCTGATATCACAGAGAAGGACAACTCTGGAACTGAAAGTACCTTCACACCGAGGGGCAGAAGGACTCCAATTTCCCGAAGGCATACAGTGAATGGATTTGTTTCCCACCAGCAAGTAGCCAGGGTCACAGGTGTAGTCTACAGTCATCCCAGAGACAAAAAGGACCCTATTTCCACCTGTATGCCGACCATGCTGGAGCCCAAAAGGTGGCGGGCAGCCTGAAGAGAAAACTCCCCACATAAATACCAACAACAACAACAAAAAAGGAATTTATACGTGAGAACATTAAGTATACATCGTTCGACAGCAGACAATCTGAAACTTAAGCCAAAGACCATGAAGTGCTAATTCATTACTGAAGGTTTTCTGCTCTTTTGCAGGAACTAGGCACCTTTAAAAAGGTCGGGAAACAGATGCTTAGCTACAGAGAACAAACTGATGGTTGCCAGAGGGAAGGTGGTTGGGGGGTGGGTTAAATAGGTGACAGGGACTAAGGAGGACACTTGTGATGAGCAGCTGATGTTGTATCACCAAATTCTACATCTGAAATTAATATTACACTGTATATTAACTAACTGGAATTTAACTAAAAACTTGGAAACCATAAAAAGGTCCTCTCATTACCTACCCTGAATACATCACAGATCCATGGGGGCATTCACATGAAGAATATATAAAACCACATAGAACATTCCGTCACAGAATGGGAGAGATGGGATAGTAACGTGTGCGTGCTTGCCTTTTTCCGTGACTCTAGTTTTGGGTTGGAGATAATAAGAATAAATAAATAAATACCTCATTGGGTCGTTACCTTTTTCACAGACTGGTATTTCAGGATCCCAGGTGTTATTGGCTTTGCAGCGAATCTGACTGCTGCCCTTCAGAGTAAATCCCTTATTACACTTGAATGTCACACTGTCATTGTAGAAATATGGGGCTTCCTTGCCAGATATCTTGTATCCGTTTGCCACGTGGGCAGGTGGACACTGAACAGCAGGGAGGGAAAGTTTACAGACAGGGGCAGGGCCATTCCAGATGCCCCTCTCTTGGTCATTGCTTATACAACGGATGGTGCTCTCTCCAACGAGGATGAATTCCACTCCGCTCTCTGGCCCAGGGTTGCATGTGTAGGTGACTGCGGTGCCATATGGAACATTTTCGGAGGAACTCCTGGTGTGTTTCCCATTGTAGATCACAGGAGGGGGCGGGCAGGTGATTTCTGGAGAAAGAAGAATTTACTGTAGAATTCTGTTCCAGTATTAGACACAAAAGAAGAGAAGGGAAGCTGGTTACAGACCTCTTGTTATCAGGTTTCCTGGAGGATATGGATGAGTTTTGATGGTAGAAGTTACATCAAAGCTCATTATGTATGTAAAATGTGATTTAAACAGATATCATAGCAAAGATCTTTGTAACGGAAATCTTTGTTTAAAGTGAGCATGTACATCAATATCATGTTGTGAGGCAGTAAAGTCCAGTAGAAAATAAGCCCCCCGTGTTGGGCTCTGTGCGGACAGCCCGGAGTCTGGAGCCTGCTTCGGATTCTGCGTCTCCCTCTCTCTCTGCCCCTCCCCAGCTTACACTTGGTCTCTCTCTCAAAAAATAAACATTAAAAAAATTTTTTTAAATCATTGTTTTTTTTTTTAAATCACTAATAGGTGAATAAAAGGCACAGGGGAGTAGAATTAAGCTTTTTTGAGTATCATCTTTGTGCTCATGTGATATGATAGGTTACGCAAGAAAGACTGTCGATTGAGCACCTATTTTGACAGGCAATTTTCTTAGCTACTAAATAGGAATAGTACCACTTAATTCTAATAATGTGGAAGTCTGCAGTCTTAGGTTAACTTCACAGGTAAGAGTCTAGGATTTCCGAGAAGTTACATAAATTGCCCAAGGTCCAATCAAGCAATAGCAGCAGAATCTGGGTTCAAATCCCACACGATTCCCCTTTCTCCCCACTAAACTCCAGTGTTCCCTCTATCAAGGATGGTGGCTCATATACTCACTGTCGTTATTACTCTTATACTCCTCAATCACAAAAGAGAATCAGAAACTAAATAGGTTTACATTGATGGTCATGCTCTGAAGTAGAAAGAGGGGACAGCAGAAAGACAGCAAGACTGCACAACTAGAAGCGGTGACAAAGTGAATCAAATAGAATCTAATATTCTTATTCCCGTAACAGCGCCTCAAGCGGAAATCTCCCGGGAAACGCATACATCTTACCCTGTTTGAGGTCCTCCGTAATTTTTGCTACTCACCTTCACAAAGACGACGCTCCATAAACCAAGGAATCGCACCTTGACACAACTGATAAACACTCCCACCTAACCGGTACCTGGAGACAAAGAGTCATGTCATTTTGCCATCCGGTGCCCACCAAGCTAAGCAAGAGCTATTGGCTCAAAGCGGACTCCCCACTTTTAGGATAAGAAACAATAGGAACAAAAATGTAGCCAGCATCAACACCATCCACCCATTGCATGGACAGAGCTTCCAGGCATGGAACAACAGCACAATCAACCCTTCTGCAAACGTGTGACAGGGAAGGGTCTTTGAGATAAATGCTTGCAACAGAGCTTGTAGTGTGCACTGATAAGCCAGACTTGGTTCAGGCTGAGCGCCCTCACTCACCCTTCATCGCAAGAAGAGTTAACATCTGGCCTAATAAATTGATCCCGGGGTCTCTTAAAGACTTGTTTTTCTATAGGTTCACACTCTGCCACTAAGAAAAGAGAGCGGGATGAGAAATCAACTCAAGGCAATCTCAAAACCACAAAACATCTGCATTCAAAGCCTGGCACCTTTGCATTCGGGGGCGGTGGGTGTCCACACCCCCTCAGAGGTACAACGTATGGATTTTTCTCCCACTAGCACATAGCCAGGGTCACAGTGGTACTTTATGGATGTTCCTGGGTCAAAGCGGACCATGTGTCCATCTTCCTTTTGCCCATTGAGGATTTTAGGAGGGGCTTGGCACTCTAAAGGAAAAGAAGAAAAATTTTCTTATATAAACAACTGAAAGAAACAGCCAAAGAAATTATCATGAATATCTACAATCCGCTCTGGTGGCAGTTATATGGGATAGAAGTAATCTGTGCAGTCCAGTTTGGGGTAATTTTAAATCAGTGGTTCTCCATCTTTTTTCTTTTCTGCATTTAGTTCAGTTTCCATTTGGTGCTCCAACTCCCCTCCTGTCTCTTTGTTTCTCAAGGAACGATCTCGTATGTGTTTCATGGGATATATCCATGGGGTACAAGATTTGTTGACTTCTCTTAAAAAAAAAATCAATACTGAGACAAACAAGCATTTTTTTTCCCCTAGAGAAGTGGGCAACTTAGTGATCCTCAGTGTTTTTTCTCCCAAGGATGCTTCCACAAAATGAAACAATGGTGGGGTGATGATGTTAAGAAAACCTATATAATTTATATTCACTATATTTAGTAGAATCGAGGGGACTAGAAGCTGGAAAAGGCCCTGCTTAAATCTATAACCCTGTCTTCTAACTCTTCAAAAAGATGAATTAGTAGCACTTTGCTGAGTATTGGAACACCCACCCTTTTCACAGACCGGTACCGATGGCTCCCATGCACCTTGGCCATTACATCGGGTCACCTTGCTGCCCTTCATGGTGAAGCCAAATGTGCAAGCAAATACCACGGTGTCATTATAGGAATATTGCTCTTTCCATCCAGATGATATGTGGCCTCTTGGGATCTGGGGAGGTGGACACTGAATGGCAGAACTAGAAAGTTCACAGCGTGGGGCAGGGCCACTCCAGACTCCTCCAGTCTTCTGACTATTGGCGGTACAATGGATGGTTTTCTTCCCAGTAAGGATGAAGCTCACTCCTTTCTCTGGGTCTGGGTCACAAGCATAAGTGATCATGGTTCCATATGGGATGTTCCCTGAAGGGTTGCCTGTATGCCTTCCGTTGAGAATAGAAGGAGGTGGCCCACAAAGAATTTCTAGAGAAATCAGAAATAATGACAAGATTGCAGCTGTACAGCAAACAAAGAATGCCTCAGATGTTGCTTGAAACCGTGGTCCCACCCAAGGTTCAGGGACAGTGATACTTGAATCTGTAATGTATCAATCAGGACACCTACAGCAGTATAATTTTAAAAGTATGATTCGGAACTTTATTCTTGACTAGATCTATTAGCATGATCCTTTGATTTCTTCTACTGAATATACAATCTCCTTTATATGCCTGGCCTGGCTGGCAAGTCTCCACAGTTTCCAGAGAAAGAAAAGCCTAGGAACCCCGTTTTACTTGAGGAAGCAGGGAATAAAGAAGTGGCTGAAGGATGCTTCAGTGAAGAACCTATCCCTTCGAGAGGTCTACGTGAGATCTTTGCTCTCTGAGATTCTGTATAGTAATGACTGAACCAAAAACTTTTAGTTAAGCTGAGAATGAGGTGTTCTGGTCAAGGACCAGAGAACTAGCTGCAAACCAGTTTCCTAACATACCTTTGCACACTGGCATCCTGGTCCAAGAAGCACGCTGTCCAGCAATTACACACCGACTAGAAGGTTGGCCTTGTAACCAATACCTGGAGACGGAAGGCGGACGTTCAGGACTATTAAGCAGTTGGCGTTACAGGGCAACTGCCCCCACTTAAAACCCAAGACAAATGCACTCAGTTGACACGTACCAACTCCTTTTATAAGCATTCTCTCTCACAGCCTCACTCACACCAGGCTGTCCCTGCATCCTCATGGAGGAGCCTTGTGCAGGTGTCACGGGTCCTACCGTGCACACATAAGCCGAGTGAATTAAATCTCCCAGGCCCTGCCGACACTCACCCTTCATTACAGTAAAAGTTCACAGTTACACCAACCCGAAGACTTGGAGGGGCCTCTATCTCTCCATTGAGAAACGGTCCTGGAGGTTCACACTGTGCCTCTAAGGAAACAAGCCAAAGGTGAGCGAAGCATGGCAAATCACAGAATAGCCCGAATTCTTAAAATTGGTTGCAAATTTAGGTACCTTTACACCCGGGAAGAGCAGCGCTCCACTTTCCTGAAGACAGACACCTAATGGTCTTTTCTCCAACAAGCAAGTAACCAGGTTCACAGCTGTAAGTCACAGACAATCCTGGAGCAAAGGAGCCAACACTCTCCCCTGTGTGATGTCCATTGGGGATCTTGGGAAGCGATGGACACTCCTGCGGGAAATCTTTACATGCACACATTAGGAAAAAGGCTGTAAGGTGATACATCCTTCACAACCTAGACTTTGACTTAGAACAGAGATCCAGACACAAGACATGGGGTCGACGGTAAACAGTCATCGCTAATTTTCAACTCAGTCTTTTCAAGATCAGGCAGGTGTGGTTTAAGTGTATGTATTTTATACCACAAATGGTACTGTAGTTTTCATTCTTAGTTACACTTTATGTGTTACATTTGCCTTGTGAAAAATTTCAGTTACCCAAAGAAGTTCCTTTACACCCATACTATCCTCCTACCCTTAGCCTGTTCTCTGCTCCAAGAGTAGCATGTTATCATTTACGAGGGGATCCTCAAAGACATTAGTAACATAGCTTTTGGGGATCCTATATATGATACATATCTACACACAGGTATGTGTATGTACTTAATATGTATTACTCTATGCCTTTTCTTTGCCTCATAATCTGTCTATATGTATAGATTTATCCAAATCTTTCTAAAGGCCTCATTGTCTTCCATGGTCACCCCATTTTGTGACTATCTTAAGATCTTCCCTACCTCCAAGATTACATACTTACCTACGCGTAGATAGACCCATATTTTTCTAATGAGTCAACAGTGTGTTCAACTCAACTGATTTAGAGTTGGTCGATACTGTTCTTTATTAAGAAAATAGCTAATTTTGATGGTATAGTTTTTGCCAAGTATTGCCAGTCCGTTTAATTGTAGAACTAAAATTCAGCTTTGGGTTTTGGCAGTGACATAAACCAAACCAAATGAAAAGAAAATTAAGAACTTACAGTGGTCCCTGTTTTCAAAGGGATTTGATTTGAAAGGCGATGACTTAGTAGGTGACTTGGATAATAGTGGACCGCTCCAGAAAAAATTCACAAAGACCATAGATAAAGGGGAATCATTTCTGCCAGACTATCCCAACAGCTATTCAAAGATGCGTTTTAAATCCATTGCGTACATCTTGCTATTAGATCCCACATTTCTTCTCAATTTAACAGTAACCCAGATACGCAGTTTAAAACCATCTAATTCCCACATCCCAACCAACATTGGCCCCCATTCTTGTGAGACCTATTCCATTCAGTTATTAGGTACGTTCACAGTTACATCTCCCCCTTATTCTTTGCTCTGTGGATGGTTGTTGAATGAACATTTATATCCCTCCAGAACTAAGGACAAGCCAGAAACCCTAATTTTCACCCTCTTCCCTTCCTTCCGCCCTCACCATTCACATATCCATACTGTTCTTCCTTCAGAATAAAAACTTGATCTGCACAGAAATGCAAGGCTCCAGCCTCCCCACTTAGCATTGTGTTGGGTTTTTACTTACCACTCTCACAGATGGGTAGTGGTGTTGGCCCCCAGGTTCTATTTGCCTGGCACCAAACAGATTTGTTGCCTTTCATGGTGAAGTTGGTATTACAGGTAAATGTCACGGAATCACCATGTCTGTATGGTGGTCTAGATGTTTTATCTCTGTATCCCCCTGGTACTATGGGCTCGGAGCAAAAAGAATTTTTATTATAATATTCACATACAGGAGCACCTTTATCCCAGATGGCCTTCACTTGGTCTTTACTTATACAAAAAATGACTCTTTCTCCAATGAGGCGGAAGTTACCAGAACAAGTGTACCGTATCACAGTGTTAAGAGGTATGGGACCAGAAGAATAACTACTCCAACCATTTTTGATAGGAGGAGGAGGGTCACAAGAAATTCCTGAAAAGTAGACAAGGAAAGATATGGTCATACTGATCCTGACAACGAAAAGATCTAAATTTAGATAAAACGTCCAAATACAGGTCATGTCATTTTTTTTTCAGAAACAGATATTTGTGTAATCTGTTTCTTACTCATAGTCTGTGCTTATCCCCAACCTCGTAAGTTCTTACCTTTCTCCCAATCTGCAGCAAACAAATCAACTGGTCTATAAATACCATCCCGACCAAACAGTAACAATGAAACAGAATGTATTGACTAGTTGTGGATCTCATCAATCTTAGTAGTGAAATAAAAGGCAAACAGCACACGAAAATAATCTTAGTCACATGTTAATCACATATGGGGAGGCACCATGCACTAATGAAATTTGGGCTCAACAGACCTGGTTTCAAACCCCCACTGTCATCAATAGCTGTGTGACCTTAGGCAAGTCTTAACCTCTCTAACCCTCAATTTCTTAGTCTATAGTAGAATTCAAGCTACTTCATAAGGTTACAAGAAGCATCCAGTGAGCTAAGAGTACCTAAAAATGGCAAGCACAATACCTGGAACATACTAATAATTCAATGTCTGTTTCAAACACACAACTGGGGCCACAAGTGGTGAGAACACATTCTGTTTTGCTAGTGAAGGTACTGCGGCCTCACCACAGATTATTTGTTATCCTTTGATGCTGGACGCCTTTAAAAAAGCCACAGAAAGTGATCAGAGGTTTTGAATAATGACCTCACATCCTTTATTTACTTGTCCTAATGCACAAGAAGGGTATTAATGGTTTACAGCTGTGTTGATATATGCACACCTTTCCTGAATGAGACTCAGAATGAAGGGAAAATGGCCAATTCCCACAACTTATGGCTCATTTCCATTTAGCTCCCAAGAGTTGCTCATCAGTAGAGAGGAACTGGCAACAGAAGACAGAGCCAACCCATTTCAACACATCAGTGCTACTCAGTTTCAACAGGGGGAACTTTCAAAGCATTTGTCTTTATACATATAGAATACCTAATACAATAGGTAGTCAAATAAATTTGGCTTTGGTCTGCCTCCTAGAACATAGAGAAGACTGGCATACATACATTCAAAGCACACATACGAAGAAGATGTTATGATTGATAAATGCATGGGAATACACCAAAAATCAAGGGGTAAGATCCATACTTGATGATTTTTGTTTTCTACTCACGTTCACAGACAGGAAACTTATTATTCCAGAGTACTCTCGTTCCTTCTGAGACACACTGACTAGAAGATTGGCCATTTAATCGGTACCTTAAACAATAAGGGGTAGCAAATCATCACCAGAACAAATCAGTTCTCGGCTGCATGGAATTAATCACTTCCCTCAAGTATGTGGTATTAATGGCCTCTATTTTTAAAATCATTTCTGACTTAAGGAAAAAGTCCAAGTTTGTGAATCAGCTCAGCTATGTGATGACTTCAGACCAGGTAAAAACACAGAGGGAAAAAAAATTCCTAACAATCATATTCTGTTTTTGTATTCTCCATTTCCTCCTTGGCATCCAAATGTCAAGATTCTCTTTACCATTTAGAAGGAAAAAACCTCAGTTCTTCGTGAAGAAAACGTCAAAGACCTTGTTCCCCAAGATCATTCCAAAGAACCCCTCTTAGTGAACCCCCATTACTCTCCATAATAGAAGCCTTAATTTCTGACCCTAAATTTTGCTTTTTCAAATGGTTAAAGGACAATTTCTAGCTCTCTCTGGCTATGCACAATATATACAGTTGGAGAAAATCAACAGGATTTGCTTAACAATGGAATTATGAGTCATATAAGGTAAAGAAAATAAGAGAAAAAAATCAGAAAGAGCAAAAAATTTTTAACCATCTTTACAGATTAATCTTTGCAATGCTTAGCTATATATTATATGTCTCAATTCAGGCCCTCTCACCTCACACTCACCCCTTATCACAAGCAAACGAAACCTCTGCCCCAAGCTTGAGATTAGGGGGGACCACCACACGGCCATTGAGAAGTTGGTTTGGAATGGCATCACATGATTTTGCTAGGAAAAAAGAGACAAGGCTGGCACCTGAAGAGTAGGAAACAATTGAGTTTCCTGAAGATGGAATAGAGATTTAGGCACCTTCACATTCAGGGGCTGTATGGCTCCAGGTTCCCAAGGATGTACACTGAATAGGGTTAGTTCCAATGAGGGTGTAGCCGGGGTCACAGCTGTAGGACACTTCCTGTCCAATTGGAAAGAATTCCTTATCCAAGATGTTATAACTACCATGGTTGATAGGTGGAGGTGGTAGACACCCTGAGAAAAGAACAGGACCAGAGGTCTTTTATTCCTGAAATAAGAACTTTCTCCTCTACAACCTAAGCCAACTTGAGGTGTGTAGGGGTGGGATGAAGGTGGCCATGTCAACTCTCCTAAGCGGAAGGCAGAGACTCCTTTGGGTGGGGTGGAGGTGGCGTGGAACTAACATGCATTACTTCTTTAGATATGATGAACCATGAAACTATCTGCTTTCCCTATCTTGATCTATGCTGGAAAACATTACACCCACTCATCATTTTCCATTTCATTTCACTAAAAAGGTCTCAGATATTCTCTCACTAATATTGTAGCCAAGGGAACCTAACTATTATAATACATTTTTATTACCAAAATCTACTTCTTTCTTCCTGCCGTCCCCAAACCAGGTTGATGAAGTTCCTGAGCCTTGTGGGAGGGGCTCCCAATATTGTCATGTTTTTAGTAAGTCAGACATTTCTTAATAAGAGTAAGGGAGAAAGGCAGAATGGGGAAGTGACTCAATCTTAATTCTAGCCTTATTCCATAAAGGCCACATTCTCAACAGGAGCATATATAATGTCTACAGTATTTTTAATCAAATTATGATTTGATTAAAATCAGATTCTGATTTGATTCGATTAAATTGACATCAGTCAATTTCCTCTATTGGCATGGCCAATAGGATTCAGAGTTTATTTTATCCTCATTTAAATAAAATCTAATCGCCTATGTCCTGGAAAAAGAATCTCTGATCATTGGCTCTGCTTTTCTTCGCTTTTCAAAGTGTCTTCTAATTTGCTCTACACTAATGGACATCTAGTACTGTCCAATAATATAGTAAATTTCCTACTTCTTCAACATTTAGATATTGCTTTGAAAGTATACCTTCAAATTCTTTAACCAAGATACCGAACTACATATACTATCTTTCCCCTTCTTTTTTCCACAGGTACCATGTATCTGTTTCTCTAAAAGTTTCATTTTGTTTCTAGATCCCCAGAGTTTCAGCCCAACTCACCCTTAAAGCACTTTGGCAGTGGAGGATTCCATTTGCTGTTTGCTTGGCACCATACTATGTTGCTGCCTTTCATGGTAAAGCCAGGCTTACACCTAAACATCACAGTATCATTTAAATAAAATGAACGTCCAAATCCAGATTCTATAATTCCGTTTTCGACTTCTGGAATTGGGCAATTGACTAAAGTAATACACTGAGGGGGAGGGCCACTCCAGATGCCAACTCGATTGTCTTTGCTGGTACAATATATGGACTTCTCACCCACGAGGTCAAACAACTTTTTTCCATTCTGTCCAACGTGGCACTTATAAGTCACCACCATTCCATAGTAAAAGTTCTCTCTACTGCTGCTGTAAAAATCCCCATTGGAGATGGCTGGGGGTGGTGCACAAGGAATAGCTTTTGGGGGGTAGGTGGGAAAAAAGAGAAGGCATTTAAATGTTATACCTTCTTGGAATCTTGTCTTCACTCTTGCAAACCACACTTCAATTCAGCCAACAATTAACCCAGATTGTTGAAACTCTACATCCTCATCTCATAGATGGTTCTAAATAGGAAGTAGCAAGGTAGGAAGATTCATGGAACTGGCCTGAAGAAAACTTAAAAAAAACTGTGATCTGGTCACCAGTCGCCCCTTCTACTGCAAAGTACAGATAAACTATTCTGGGAAATACCTAGGATGGCCGACACTCTGCATAGAATAAAGATGGCAGTGTGTAATCTCATAGTGTATTTTAGATTCAAGCACTTATTCACTATGAAATAACTTATCCTCTAAGAACAGTAATCAAAGGAAAGTGTGGGGAGACTGGGAGACATGGAAGAAGATAAACCACAGCTCTGTACCCAGAGCTACCCAAACCAAGTGTAACTCTCCTGGGTACTTGTTTTGATGTGTAGATGCCCAATTTCCCTCTAGAAGGGGACAAGAGGAATTGCAAAGGGTATGACAACGGGATCATTTTACTCACATTCACAAAAAGGCATGTCCTTATCCCAGGTTACAATATTGTCTGAGATAATACATGTAGCAGATGAATCACCAATGAGTCGATATCTAAAGACAAACAGATGAGTGATCATCTCCCAGCTAGATGTACATTTTAGGAAAGCTTAGTTCTTCCTCTACTGAAATAATGGCAAAGAATAGATCATCATGTAAGACAAGTAATGGTGATAAACTAAGGACTCATACAAAAAATTCAACAATCCGAAGCCAAATGACATTTGGCTCCTGGTCAGTAATGCTGGAGATGTAAAATTAGAAGAAGAGTAGCCCAAATTTCTTTCTCTTCTCGTGGGTATTCTTGAAGTGTTGTCTCTGGAGCAGATCAGGGTGGTAGTTCTCTTTTTTGCTTATCTATGTTTAAGGGTAAGTGGCAATTACTTGGATCTCTTTTGGAAAACTGATGTTTTATGGTTGAAACCATTGTTCTAATACCCATGTATTCTGGAGATGTCTCCTGCCAACTCACCCTTTATCACAAGAATATGTAATTGTTGACCCAAACAGGACACCCGTGGGTATGAGGACAGAGCCATGGAGGAGTTCTCCAGGACTCCCACATGATTTACCTATAATGGAAAACAAAACAAAATTTGGGACTGGGATTTGGGGGATGTTCTGTGTTTCATATTAGATACCAACCTGACTGGACTTGCCAACTAGCCTACTTAAATTAATTCAAAGACAGTTTTGATATCTACAAAACTTGTATCCTCCAAAGGGTCAGTCAACTTCAGAACACTATCTGTTTGAAGCATGCACTCTCTATTTCTGAGCATGGATGCAAACATTATTTGTGGTCAACCATAATTTATAATCTGTATTTCCCCTTTTTTATATCCTGTCAGTTGATGGCATCATCTACCAAGTCTGTGGCTTAAAAAAACCTCATAGACATCATTTCCTTTCTGTAACTCATCCTCCACCTACTGCTCTTCACTCAATTGGTTACCAAATTTTAGCGACTGGATTCCAGAAATCTCTCTCCAAACCAACTATGTAGTCATTGCTGTAATCGCTCATTGGATCATTGAGTACCAAAATTTACCTTTCTATCTTTGGTCTCCATTGGTTTAATACATCTTCTATAGCACAGCACACACTATCTTTCGGAAGCACAAATATGGCCATGCCCCTCCCCACACTGAAAAACTTACAATGACTTACCACTGTTTATTGGGGAAAAATGCATGGCCCATCAAAATTAAGCTTCAATACACTTAATTAACTATTATTCCCCACTATGTACCTTATACTCCAGCCACATTGAATTTTTCTATTTTCCAAAGATGTCCTGTTCTTTTATAGCTCTATGCTTTCGAATATGCTATTTCCTCTGCCTATAATGCCTACTTTTGCCTAATTCTCCAAGACAGTATTATTTACTTCCCTGCAGAGCTTTATACCTATAAATAAATTACATAATAGTACAGCATTTATTTAAAAGTCAGTCTTTACAGCTAGTATAGGAGCTCCTCAAAGGCAAAGACTAGCTAATTTTTATGTGTATTCCCAGCCCCATCATCCAGCCTAATGCTTCACACCTAATGGTTACTAAAAAATATTTCTTGGATTGAATGGGACAAGAATGAGGTGACACACACGTGTTCCTTGTATACTAACTCTTAAGCTCATTTAACACAGTATAGAGACTGTAGAACAAAGCTGTGGAGATTACAGGATAAACAGGGCTGGCCAGCTGTGATGATTTAACCCCAATACCCAATATTATTCTTGGGAGTAAAAGAAACATGGAGAACCCAGGAGCACCCTTCATTTCAAATCATTTAGTAATTTTTGGTCTTTCACCTTGAAAATAATAGGCTATCTCACAGAGGTACAGATAGACCCAAAGATGCTTCTATTACAGATTACTCACGTTGACACAATCGCTGAGGATCTGACCACTTGGAGGTTTTTAGGCAGGTGATAAGGAATGACATCTTGATATACCCAGGAAGGCATTCATATTCCCAAGATGTCCCAACAGCAAACTCAGACTGATCACTCTGAATTTTAGGCTTAGCAAAATGATACCTTGGCAGGAACTTACACTGACCTAGAGACAAAGACCACAGGAATATCAAAACTAGGAAAGGCTGACACTGCTACTCCGTTGCTTTTTTGTCACCGATCATCCTGACAATTTTGATCTTTAGAAAGTAATCCTAAAACAGGGCAACATTTTCTGGGACAAAGAACATATGGGTGAATATACAGAGATATAAGCTCAGAAGTTCAAAGACTTTCTAGGATGGACTAAGAGGAAGAGCTCAAGAAAATAAATTTTTACGAAATTCCCTAAGGACCTTGGAGTTGTTTCATCTTAAAGACTCATTAAAAAAACTAAGCCTTATAAATCAAAGCTTTTCTGGGATAGCACAGGGAACAAAAGTGCATCAGAGACCTTGTAAGCTCAGCACATGTATGAGCTTCTAAAATTACTTTAATGAATTAACATTACTCTGTTAATCATTAAACCTTTAGGTCTTAGCAAGACGAAAATACATTTATTAATTCTTCATTACTTTATTCCATTAACCTAATAGTGTAATAGGCCTCTTAAGAGACCACAGTATATAATTCTGATGGGTACTAGATAAAAGGAACTAGTCATTTTGAAATAGTTCCCTGTGATTTAAAATAGTATGATGATGATGATGTTTAATGAAACAAATATCATCATAGGTGATGGGTGAGAAACTGTAACACCCATATACTTGAGGATGTACCTGGAAAAGTCATTTTTCTAGGTATGAAAGAGAGCTCAAGTTTCGATGTCAGAATGGCAGAGTATCTGAATATCGCATTTATAAATCTTTCTTTTTCAAAGAAGTTTGACACAGATACAGGTGAAAGTCCAAGAACAAACATGAACGAAATGACACAAAGGCAAACGTAGAGCTCCCAAGGTTGTAGCCAGACTCGGCCTTTCCGTAGCCAGACACTTCTGTTGGAGAAGTCATAGACAGGGTCTAAGAACAGCCATCACTGTTAGGACCCAGATCACTGTAGGTCTTCTTCTAGTTCTCTCAACTCCTTTGTTTTTCTTCATTAACCCCCACAAATATCTCCAAATGCATACCTGTGCAAAACAGCAAGACTCTGTAGGGAAAGTAAAGGTTTGACCTCAACGAACACCATCTTCACGATCCTGGTATTTCTTGTACCAAGTCATCCTAAGCAAGTGATTTAATCTCTAAATACATAATGTGAATAGGGGCAGTCCCAAATAATGCTCTACAAACCGGAAAGCCAATTTAAAGTTGTAATAATCAGTAGCAATGACATGGCCTAAGATGGAACTGAGACCTAAAAGCAGGAAGAGCAGAATACTTTATAACATGATCTTCTGGGGCGAAAGGAGAGAAGGGTCATACTTTCTGGATGGGAAATAATGATAAAACCTTATCCCCGTTAAGAAGACTCGAGGACCCCGTCTCTTTTGGGGGACAAGAGTTATTTTTAACGAATTGCCAAAAATCTAGGTCACGGAAAGAATTTCCCTCAATCATGGTCTCTGCCATCTCAGAAAAAAAAGGTTAGTCCATGAGCCATTGAGAAGACTTTTCTTCAGGGTCACTGTACCCTCTTTACATCTTTTTTTTTTTTTTTTTTTTTTAATTTTTTTTTTCAACGTTTATTTATTTTTGGGACAGAGAGAGACAGAGCATGAATGGGGGAGGGGCAGAGAGAGAGGGAGACACAGAATCAGAAACAGGCTCCAGGCTCTGAGCCATCAGCCCAGAGCCTGACGCGGGGCTCGAACTCCCAGACCGCGAGATCGTGACCTGGCTGAAGTCGGACGCTTAACCGACTGCGCCACCCAGGCGCCCCTACATCTTTCTATTATCAGGAGGAAAAAAAAATCAGAGTAGATCGCGACTGGATCTAAAACAGAGTTGGGGCGCCTGGGTGGCTCAGTCGGTTAAGCGTCCGACTTCGGCTCAGGTCACAATCTCACTGTCCGTGAGTTCGAGCCCCGCGTCGGGCTCTGTGCTGACCGCTCAGAGCCTAGAGCCTGTTTCGGATTCTGTGTCTCCCTCTCTCTCTGACCCTCCCCGGTTCATGCTTTGTCTCTCTCTGTCTCAAAAATAAATAAAATGTTAAAAAAATAAAATAAATAATAAAACAGAGGATAGTGGTTAAGACACCGACATATGCATTCTTCAAAAGGTGTTAAAAACTAAAGAGGCAAAGCAGTTCCTGGAGAGCAGGGATACATTTAACTCTTTACTTGGGTCCAAGGGGCCTTACCTAGAATTGCTTAGAAATCCGTTCGAAATGAATGAAGAACACATATATAAGATAATAAAAATAAAATGGAAAATTAGGTCAGAAGGCAGATAGGAAAAATTATTATTGAGAACGAGAATTATTATAACCAAACGCTTTAACAATGGGTTTCCTGACTCATCATTTTTGGTTTCGTTTTTCCTTTTTTTAAATGTTTTCTTTTTTATTTTGAGCGAGAGAACGCGCACAGCTGTGTACATGCTGGGGAGGGACAGAGAGAGAGAGCGAGAGAATCCATGCTGACAGCCTGGGGCCTAATGTGGGGCTCGAACTCACGAAGTGTGAGATCATGTTCTGAGTCAAAACCAAGAGTCAGACACTTAACTGACTGAGCCACCCAGGCGCCCCTGATCATTTTTGAATGGCAGTTATGCATATTAACCAAGGTACTGTCCCAAACACAGGAGACACTCTAGTGAACATTACAAACAAGGTTCCCACGCTCACCGAACTCATACTCCAATAGAGGGAGACAGACAGACAGGTACTACCAGTAAATAAACGGTATGTAAAGGAAATAAATGGGGCGATGTGTCACAATGTAACGTGCCAGAAGGAGGAGGGGACGGAGAGGCATTCGACCATCGGCTTATGATGGTTTAGGAAGGCCTTTGAAGAGGAGGCATTTGAGTTGTGACTGGAGAAGGAACCAGTCAGGTAAAGCATGGAGTAAAAGCATTTTAGGCAGAGGTCTAAGAGCAGGGATGGATTTGTTATACTTTAGGGATAGACGGAAGGCAAGTGTGGCTCTAATGTAGTGATCACAACAGAGTGGTAGGAGATCAAGTTAGAAAGTTCAGCGGTGCGGGGCGGGGGGGGTGGGTTCATATTAGGCTTCTTAGGCCATAGTAAGAAGTGTGGATGCTCTCCTAAGTGGAAGCTACCAGAGAGTGCAAGCAGGAGAGTCACATGACCCGAATTACCTTTTAAAAACAATAGCCTGGCAAGTGAGGATAAGTTTGGAATATATTTTATAAGTAGAATTTAGAACAAAAACTTCTCGTTGCATTAGATGTGGGGGTAAGGAAATGGCAGGATTCAGTAATGTCTTCTAGGCTACTTGTAGTGACTTGAGCTACTTGGTTGATGGTAAGACCATGAACTAAGATGGGAAAGCTCCAGTGTGTGTGTGTTGTGGAGTGTGTGCAGTTGGTTTTATGTTAGTCTTGGTATATTTAACACATTTACTGGGAACCCATATGGAGACGCAGGAGGGAAGTCGGCTATACAAACTTTCTATTCAGGAGAGAGTTCAAAACTACAGATAGGAAATGAGCCATGAACATATAAATAGTATTTAAAGCCATGAGACTGGATGCGACCTCTTAGGAAAAAGGAACGGAGAAAAACAGGAGGCTCAGGGCTGAGCCCCCAAACCCTATAATATTTAGAGATAGGGCAAAACAGACCCAGAGCAACCAGAGAGGTACAGAAAAAAAAAAAACTTGATAAGAGTGCCCTGTTTTGGAAGAGGAGAATGAAAACTGTTTCAAGAGAGAAGAAAGAGTCAGCTTTTGCTGAAAGACTGAGACAGAGGAGGATAGAAAAAATGGCCATTGGATGCGTCAGCATGAAGGTCAGTGGTAACCTTAGAGAGAGTAGCTTCAGGAGAATGTGGGAGAAGGAGCCTGTCTGGAGTGGGTGAAGGAGACAAAGAGAAGTGAGCAAGTAGTCCATGAGAAGTTTTGCTGAGAAGGATGAGAAGAGGGCTGGGAAAATGGAGTTTCACTAGGCCATAAGAAGTCTCCTGACGACCTCAGTCAAGAATGTCCCAGGGGCGCCTGGGTGGCGCAGTCGGTTAAGCCTCCGACTTCAGCCAGGTCACGATCTCGCGGTCCGTGAGTTCGAGCCCCGCGTCAGGCTCTGGGCTGATGGCTCCGAGCCTGGAGCCTGTTTCCGATTCTGTGTCTCCCTCTCTCTCTGCCCCTCCCCCGTTCATGCTCTGTCTCTCTCTGTCCCAAAAATAAATAAACGTTGAAAAAAAAAAATTAAAAAAAAAAAAAAAAAGAATGTCCCAGCATGTTTAACTGCTGGTGGGGATGATCCAACAGGGAGATACAAATAGGTGATACGAGATGGGGTATACGCAGAAGTCAAGTCCTTGCACACCGTAATTCTGAAGGAGGAGTGGACTCCAGTCAAGAGAAAGGATACTTTTTCCATTGTTACAGGAGGAAAAAGAACGTTCTTACTGAACTCCTTGTTATGTGCTAGTGTGAGGGATTCATCAGGCAGTAAGACAGATAAAGACCTTGTTTTCATGGAACTTGTATTTCAACGAGAGAACAAACAAGCCAGTGAAAAAATAAATAAGAAGTTTTCATAGGATGAGAGATAGGTGCTCTGTGGAAAATAGAACACGGTTGTGTGATAGAGCGTGACCTGGGGTACAGACTACTTCCGATGAGAGTCAGAGAAGGGTGACAGTGGAGCAGAGACTTGAATGTCGAAGAGACAGGCAAGGGATGATATGTAGGATGAGCATTTCAACGGAGGGAGCCCCTAGTGCCAAAGCTAAACAAACGTGACTGTGTTCAAGGAACAAAAAGAGGGCCAGTGTGGCTGGAACAGAGGGAGTGAGGGAGAAGAACAGAGGATTTCAGAGACAGACAGATCTACAGTCAAGGTTAAAGAGCATGGATTTGTTCTAATGTGATTGGAAACCCTTGGCAGGTTTTAAGCAGGGGAAAGAATCTGAGCTAAGATGGAGACAGATGATTGGCAAATAAGGGAATTCCTATTTAATGATTTTGTTTTCTTTTTTTTTTTTTTAATTTTTTTTTTCAACGTTTATTTATTTTTGGGACAGAGAGAGACAGAGCATGAACGGGGGAGGGGCAGAGAGAGAGGGAGACACAGAATCGGAAACAGGCTCCAGGCTCCGAGCCATCAGCCCAGAGCCTGACGCGGGGCTCGAACTCCCGGACCGCGAGATCGTGACCTGGCTGAAGTCGGCCGCTTAACCGACTGCGCCACCCAGGCGCCCCGATTTTGTTTTCTTAGTGTAGGATGAAATGAAGTGTCAGTCTAGGCAAGAGTGAAATTTAAGAGCAGGACATTAGAATCGGTTTATGCAAACAGACAAAAGGAGAAAAGTGGGAAATCACTCTAAGAAGGGAATTCACTTCCCATATGACTTTGCTCAAAGCAGTGCACCCTATAGACACTTGCTTCAGAATCTTCCAGAGTACTTGTTAAACTCAGCTTCCTGGGCCACACCCCAAACCTATGAATCTCTGAAGAATGAGACGGAACCCAGGAACCTGAATTTTTAAAAGGCACTTCAATTCCTCAAAAAATTAAAAATGGAACTACCATATAATCCAGCAATTCCACCTTTGGGAATGTATCGAAAGGAAATGAAAACACACACTCAGAAAGATCTGCACCCCAATGTTCAT
Source organism: Lynx canadensis (assembly GCF_007474595.2). Taxonomy (NCBI): domain Eukaryota; kingdom Metazoa; phylum Chordata; class Mammalia; order Carnivora; family Felidae; genus Lynx; species Lynx canadensis. The sequence continues at coordinate 35,059,398 of NC_044319.2, forward strand.
TGTAGCATTATTTACAATAGCCAAGACATGGAAACCACCTAAGTGTCCATCAATAGATGAACAGATTAAGAAGTTGTGATATATATATACACAACACAATATTATTCAGCCATTAAAAATGCCAGAATCCTACCATTCGTGATAACATGGATGGACCTTGAAGTCATTATGGTAAGTGAAGTAGGTTAGACAGAGAAAGACAAATCCTGTATGATCTCACTTATATGTGGACTCTAAAAACAAACAACAAACAAAATCCAAAGAGCCACACCATATTCGTAGAGAAACAGATCAGATTGGCGGCTACCAGAGGCGGGATTGGGGGAGGGCAGATTGTAAGAAGGTGGTCAAAAGGTGCAAACTTCTAGTTATAAGGTAAATAAGTACTAGGAGATAATGCTCAACGTGGTGATTCTAGCGGATGCTGCTGTAGGATACATAGGAAAGTTGAGAGAATAGATCCCAAGCATTCTCATCACAAGGAGAACTTTTCGTTTCCCTTTTATTGTATCTCAATGAGATGATGCATGTTAACTAAACCTATGGTGGTAATTGTTTCCCAGTATCTGTAAATGAAGCCATCATGGGGTATACCTTAAACTTATACAGCGATGTATGTCAATTATTTCTCAACAAAACTGGAAAAATCACTAAATTTTGCAAAAGGTACCTCAAGAGTTTCTTAAGAACGCTCAAGGTCAAGAACTGGCCATGAGCTAAGGAACGGTCTGCTGGACGTACACAGTAGAAGCAAAAGTCAGAAGCGATGTGTGGGCACAGCACCAGCAAAGGACTGTGGTGGTGGTGGGCAGGGGGGAGGGGACAGTCAGGCAATAGGATGAACAGCAGAAGCGATGGGGAGTCAGGAGGGGCATGTTTAGATGAGATCCAATGACAAAAAGCTTGAAAGGCTGAGGCATTAGATTTTTTTTTTTAATTTTTTTTAACGTTTATTTATTTTTGAGACACAGAGAGACAGAGCATGAATAGGGGAGGGGCAGAGAGAGAGGGAGACACAGAATCAGAAGCAGGCTCCAGGCTCTGAGCCATCAGCCCAGAGCCCGACGCGGGGCTCGAACACACCGACCGTGAGATCCTGACCTGAGCCGAAGTCGGACGCTTAACCAACTGAGCCACACAGGCGCCCCTGATTTTTTTTTTAATCCCACAGGCAGTGGGAAGCCCTCTTACATTTTTGAGCAACGGAGTGGAGTAATGAAAAAAACATATCTACATCTAGATCTAGATCTAGATGTAGATAAGATATGTTAAAATGTTGGTGGTCACCACTGGTAAGTTAAAGGCGGGTATCAGAGTGACTGGTAAGAGAGGAGGTTGTTACACAGGTAATCAATCATATGCTCAGGATTAGAATATTGGTGGGTGGGTGCAAAGACAAACAAGGGAAGCACATTAGCTGGAAGCAGACAGGGAGGCCTGGTCGTTCATGAGTCTGCAGTTAAGTGGCCAGAGAGGACGGTGGCACGCTGGTACTGGGCTGGGGAGGGTGGGGGGGGGGGGACTCTCGGGCATACTCGGAAGGGGCGCTGAACTGGCAGGGCCGGTGTAGAACCTGATTTTCAATGGATAATATCCTCTGCAAATTTTAGTAATAGGAACAGAGCGTCAGTGAGAAGTCAGGTCTGGAACCCTGCCATGCAGAGGTGTTAGAGAAAGTTGTGAACACGCACTTGTTCAAAGGGAGTTCATGCGTAGGAAATAGAGATGAAGATGTTGGTCTGGGGGAAATGTCCAACCGAGGGCCCGGAGAAAGCAGAATGTCAGGAAGCAAAGTAAGCTGTAACAGAACCATTGATCGTATGCAGGATGCCTTAGCAAGGCGGGGCAGGGGGGGGTTGCGGATTATGCGTAGATGCTGGTTCCATAAAACCGGATCTATACAGTAATCTCAGGACTGGTATTTAGTAGTAACAAGTAACGCCTGACCTTCATTTGCCTAATTTCATCTCACACTCAGGGCAGCGCTGTAAGGTGGTAGGGCAGCTTACCGCACTAGCTTCATTTCACAGATGAGGAAACTGAGGGTCAGGGAGCTGAAAGACTTGCCAAAAGTCACCCAGTTATTGGAATGTGCAGATAGTAAACTTTTAACTAAGATTTCACTCTACCCTGGAGACAATTACAAAGTTAGACCCACGTTGTAGCCAAGAGATTCTAGTCTTAACAAACTGCTGTGCTTCTCTAAAATGAAGCCAATCGCGGGTGGGGGGAGTTAGCATCAACGTGGAAGGAGACCTTCTGAGGCCCTTGCCATTGCAGAAGGTAAATAACACGAAGGCTGTAGTTTTAATTCACATACCAAGTTTCCTCCAATAGCTCTAGGTGTTTGTCATTTAGGATCTCTTTACCAGCATCGCATCAAAATGCAGACGATGGGAGAACCAAGCCCGCAGCGGGAGGTCTTCGCACACCCGGGCCCCGTAGGGCCCCGTAGGGTTTGGTTACGTGGCCAGCGTTACGAGCGCTTGCAGACCTCGGGCGAGTGCGAGGAGCATCAGCTGAGTCCCCGGGGCCCGGGAGCCCAGACAGCGCAGAGCGAGTGATCCCAGCCCCGGGAGGAGCCAGTGAGCACATTCAGGACCAGGAGATCCTAGGCGTCCCCCAGAGCGAGCGGGAGGCAGTCAAGCGTCCGGCCCTGACCCCACCTTCTCACTTACTCCGTTTTGCATCGCCGCACAGAGGCGTCCCTGCCCCAGACGTGTCCCTACCTCCGTGCTCCCCCTCCCAGCTCACCGAGGACCCCCGGCGCGACGAGTGCCAAGACAACGCAGAACAGGCCCGCAGCGCCCATGCCCCGGCGGCAGCCCCAGCGGCGGGATGCGTTCCGAGACGCTCGAGCCTCCGGCAGCTCCGAGAAAACGCGGCTGAAGCAACAGACGGCGACAAGGGAGCGAGGGGGGGCCCTTAAATAGAGCCTGGCACCACGTGCTAGCTTTGCGCGCACACCTGCAGGCTGCCTGGGGCGGGACGCCTGCGCCTGTTAGGTTGGCCGGGGCTGCGAGGCGTCCGCCTGAGGGGGCGACGGGGTCAGGGGGGCAGAGGGGCGGAGCAACTGTGACCCGGTCTTTGGCTCAGGCTCTAGCCCTCAGAGTTGTGGCTTTCCAACCTTTTCTACCGTGCAACGATGCGTCCACTTCGTCTTTTCTGGAGAAATGAAACACGTTTCACAAACTAGGACTCACCTTTGCTAATCTACAATGCTCCATCCCATCCCATCCCATCCCATCCCATCCCATCCCATCCCATCCTATCCCAAAATTCTGGTTTGACTCCACTAAAATATTTCCAAAAGCTATTAATGTTTCAAATCCTCTGTTTAAAGAAATAGTTTACTTAGAAAGGAAATTTACAAGCTGCAGTCCCCTCTGCTCTTTGGCCCTTTTTATTTTGAAGCAATTTCTACAGAAAGTTTTGAGAACAGTACAACGAATTCCCATATACCCGTCACCCAGATTATCCGCTGTTAACATGGCACTATTATTTTCTTTATTATTCCTTCTATAGACAGTTAGATGACATATAGGTGTAATTATATAGAGATCGATCTAGATGTGTGCACACATACATACATATGATTCTATAATTATAGAATTGTTACTTTGGAACTGAAGTAAGGTGAAGGTATGATACCCCCTGCTATAAATACTTGGTGTGCGTTTTTCCTAAAAACAAGGACATTCTCTTGCATAACTAAGTAAATGCACAAAAACAGGAAATAAACATTGAAATATCTAAGCAACAGGCTATACTCAAATTTCTCCACTCATCTCAGTAATCTTTATTATTGCAATCTCTCTCTCTCACCCTTTCGTTTTTCCGGTCCAGAATCATTCAAGGTTCACACATTACATTAGCGGGTTATGTCTTTTATTTCCCCTCATTTATCTGCAAAAGATCCTCGGCCCTTTTCATGTCTCTCATGACCTTGATGTTTTTGAAGAGTACACAGCAAGTATTTTTGTAGAATGATTTTTATGTTGGTTAGCTATTGCACAGTAACGGATTACCCTATGCTCACTGGTTTAAAGCAAGGGTAAGAAACTGTATCTCACACAGTTTCTGTGTGTCAGGAATCCAAGAACAGCTTAGCGAGGCAGTTCTGGCTCAGGCTTGTCTTGAGGCTATAGTCCAAACATCAGCCAGAACTGGTTACCTGAAGGCTGGGCTTGCCCTGGAGGATCCAGGTCTAAGAGGGCTCACTCATGGCTGTTGGCTGCAGGCCTCATAGTCCCAACATATGGACCTCACCATAGGACTATTTGAGTCTCCTTGTGACATGGCAGTTGGCTTCTCCCAGAAAAAGAGAGAAGGGCAGATGCCACAATGTCTTTTATAATCTGTTCTCAGAAGTCACACTATGTTATTTCCACAGTATCCTATTGGATAGTGCGATGGTTAATTTTATGTGTCAACTTGTCTGGGCTGTAGGATGCTCAGATATATAGTCAAATATTATTCTGAGTCTTTCGGTAAGGGTGTTTTGGGACAAGATTAACATTTTTTTTTTTTACAGTGGTAACTGATATTTTTATTCTTTCCATTTTGTTCTCCAGTATTATCAAGATATAATTGACATACTAGTTAAGGTATACAACGTAACGATTTGATAATGATTACCACAGTAAGCTTAGTTAACTACCGTAGTTACAATTTTTCTTCTTATATTAAGAACTTTTAAGATCTATTCACTTAAAATAAATGCACAATACAGTATTGTTAACTAGTCACTATGCTGTACATTACATCCCCAGAATTTATTTATCACCTAACAGGAAGTTTGTGCTTTTTGACCACCTTCATGCACTTTCCCCACTCCCCACCTGTGTCACATCTGGCAATCACCAATCTGTTCTCTATTTCTACAAGGTCAATTTTTTTTAGATTTCACATATAGGTTAGGTCATATAGTATTTGTCTTTCTCTGTATAATTTATTTCACTTAGCATAATGCCCTCAAAGTCTATCCAAGATTTTATTCTTTTTTATGGCTAAATAATATTCCACTACGTGTGTGTGTGTGTGTGTGTGTGTGTGTGTGTGTGTTTGTGTGTGTGTGTGTCACATTTTCTTTATCCGTTCATCTATCTCATTAAGACAGTGATTTCTTTTCCCCTTTGGATATTTACTCACAAATGGAATTGCTGGATCATATGATAGTTCTATTTGTAATTTTTTGAGGAACTACTGTACTGGTTTCCATAGTTGCTGCAACAATTCATATTCCCACTAAAAGTGCCTGAGGGTTCCCTTTTCTCCACACCCTCACCAACCCTTACCTCTTCTGTTTTTGATGATGGCGATTCTAACAGGTATGAGGTGATAGCTCATTGTGGTTTTGATTTGCATTTATCGATGTTGAGTATCTTCTCATGGTGGCTGTGCAGAAGCTTTTTAGTCTGATGTAGTCACATTTATTTTTTCTTATGTTGCCCTTGCTTTGGGTGTCAAATTAAAAAGTCATTGCTAAGACCAATGTCAAGAAGTTTACCCCCTATGTTTTCTTTTAGGAGTTTTATGGTTTCAGGTCTTATGTTCAAGTCTTTAATCCATTTTGAGTGGATTTTTGTGTATGGTGTAAGAGAGTGGTCCAGTTTCATTCTTTTGCGTGTGGCTGTCCAGTTTTATCAACACTATTTACTGAAGACATTATGCTTTTTCAATTGTATATTTTTGGCTCTCTTGTCATAAATCAATTAACCACATATGTTTGAGCATATTTCTAAGTACTCTAAACTATTCCATTGAACTATGTGCCTGATTTCATGCAAATGCCATACAGTTTTGATTTTTATGGCTTTGTAATATAGTTTGAGATCAGGAAGTGTGATGCCTCCAGCTTCATTTTTTTCCTCAAGACTGCTTTGGTTATTCGGGGTCTTTGGGGTTCCTTACAAATTCTAGGAATGTTTTCCCTGTTTATGTGAAAAGTGCCATTGGAATTTTGATAGGAATTGCATTGGACCCAAAAATCTCTTTGAGTAGCATGGCCTTTATAATAATATTAATTCTTCCAATTCATGAGTATGGAATATCTTTTCAGTTATTAGTGTCATCTTCAATTTCTTTCATCAATGTCTTATAGTTTTCAGTGTGGAGATCTTTCACCTCCCTGATTAACTGTATTCCAAGGCATTTTATTCTTTTTGATGCAGTTGTAAATGGGATTGTTTTCTTAATTTCTCTTTCTGATAGTTTGTTGTTAGTGTATAGAAATGCAACAGATTTTTGTATATTGATTTTGAATCCTGCAACTTACTGAATTCAAATTGTTTGAATTAGTTCAAACAATTTTTTATGGAGTCTTTAGGGTTTTCTTTTATTTAAAAATTTTTTAATGTTTATTTTTGAGAGAGACAGAGAGAGACAGAGTGTGAGTGGGGGAGGGACAGAGAGACTGAAAGAGACACAGAATCTGAAATCGGCTCCAGGCTCTGAGCTGTCAGCACAGAGCCCAACACAAGGCTCAAACTCATGAACTGCGACATCATGACCTGAGCCAAAGTCAGATGCTTAACTGACTGAGCCACTCACGTGCCCCTTTAGGGTTTTCTATATATAATATCATGTCATCTGCAAATGGAGATAATTTTACTTCCTCCTTTCTGATTTGGATGGTTTTTACCTGTTTTTCTTTACTAATTACTCTGGCTAGGCCTTCCAGTACCATCTTGAATAAAATGACAAGAGTGGGCCTTCTTGTTTTGTTCTTGATCTTAAAGGTAAAGCTTTCAGCTTTTCACCACCGAGTATGATGTTAGCTGTGGGCTTGTCATATATGGCCTTTGTTATGTTGAGGTACATTTCTCTGTACCCCGTGTGTTGAGTTTTTATCATGAATTTCTGTCAAATGTTGGATTTTGACAATGTTTTTTCTGCATCTATGCATTTTTTTCTGCATCTATAAAAATCGTATGATATTTACCCTCTATTTTGTTCATATGGTGTATCACATTGATCCATTTATGGATGTTGAACCATCCTGGCATCCTTAGGACAAATCCCTCTTAATCGTGGTGTATGATCCTTTCAATGTATTGTTGAATTCAATTTACCAATACTTTGTTGAGGATTTTTACATCTATGTTGATGATGTAATGTTCTGCAGTGTTCTTTTCTTGTAGTGTCTTTGTCTAGTTTTGGTCTGAGGGTAATGCTGGCCTTATAAAATGAGTTTGAAAGTATTCCTTTCTCTTTTATTTCTTTGAAAGACTTTGAAAATGATTGATATTAATTCTTCTTTAAATGTTTAGCAGTATTCACCAGTGAAGCCATCTAGTCTGGACTTTTGTTTGTGGGGAAGTTTGTGATTACTGATTCCATTTTTTCACTAGTAATTGGTCTGTTCAGATTCAGTCCTGGTGCGTTATATGTTTCTCAGAATTTATGCATTTCTTCTAGGTTGTTCAAACAAGTTGTTCCAGTCTCAACTTGTATTTTTCCGGACACAACATTGAAATCTACCATTTCTTGTAAGAATGTTGGTTCTTTTGAGCAGAGTACAGTATTTGAAAACCAAGATCTGGTTGCTAAGTATGTTCACTGCTATTGGAATATCATTGCATCTATACCCTTTCAGAAGGCAGTGTAGGAAATATATGTATGTATATATATTCCTATATCTATTTAAATCTATTCCAGTCTATTTTTATATCTAAGTCATGAATTCATATCAGTTCTTCAAATTCAAACCCAATACCAGAGATGTCATTTTAATGTTTACTTTTTCCATATTTGTACTTCCTTTCTTCAACAGCAAGATACCTAGTGCTCATATCCACCATGTATTAACTTATTTGCTCAATCCTAGAATACACAGAAAGTTTTGGAATTGTAATCCAATACCATGATGGAAAGCAAACCTACTAGTTTTTAAGACTTTTGTTTTGTTTTGTTTTTAGCCTGCGAGCATAAAAATAACATTGCTCTGTTCAAAAGTTACTTAGATTAATTATCACACATCATCTCCGCTGACTTCAGTGTGGTTATGTTATACAGGTAAATTTATTTGTTCCCTTTGGATTTCATTTTAGCTTTTCCTCTTTTTTTTTTTAATTTTTTTTTCAACGTTTATTTATTTTTGGGACAGAGATAGACAGAGCATGAACGGGGGAGGGGCAGAGAGAGAGGGAGACACAGAATCGGAAACAGGCTCCAGGCTCCGAGCCATCAGCCCAGAGCCTGACGCGGGGCTTGAACTCACGGACCACGAGATGGTGACCTGGCTGAAGTCGGACGCTTAACCGACTGCGCCACCCAGGCGCCCCTACCTCTTTTTTTTAATGTTTGAATAATTTTATTTTTTTTAAATTTTTAAAAATTAAAATTATCAGGGCTCAATCCCACGAACTGTGAGATCGTAACCTGAGCCTAAATTATAAATAATAATTTATAATAATAATTTATATTATATAAACATTGTATATATAATTATATCATATATTATATATAAGTATATATATTATAGTATTATATATTATATATGTAATTATTTTATAATTCCATATAGTAAATATACAAGGACATGAATGATAGCATTGTAATAGCAAAGAGTTTAAAACAATCTAGGTTATGTCTCTTGAGGCAAGGGAAACAAAAGCAAAAATAAACTATTTCACTTAGCATAATGCTCTGTAGCTCCATCCATGTCATTGCAAATGACAAGATTTCATTCTTTTTATGGTTGGGTAGTACTCCATTCTCTATATATACCACATCTTCTTTATCCATTCTTCAATCAATGGACACTTGGGCTCTTTCCCTAATTTGGCTATTGTTGATAGTGTTGTTATAAACACTGGGGTGCATGTATCCCTTCGGATCAGTGTTTTTGTATCGTTTGGGTAAATACCTAGTAATGCAATTGCTACGTTGTAAGGTAGTTCTATTTTTAACTTTTTGAGGAACCTCCATACTGTCTTCCATCCAGAGTGACTACACCAGTTTGCATTCCCACCAACAGTGTAAGAGTGTTTCCCTTTCTCTGCATTCTTGCCAGCACCTATTGTGTCCTGTGTTGTTAATTTTAGCCATTCTGAGTGGTGTGAGGTGATATCTCATTGTAGTCTTGATTTGGATTTCCCTGATGATGAGTGATGTTGAGCATCTTATCATGTATCTGTTGGCCATCTGTATATCTTCTTTGGAAAATTGTCTATTCGTGTCTTCTGTCCATTTTTTAACTAGATTATTCATTTTTTGGGGTGCTGAGTTTTATAAGTTCTTTATACATGTTGGATACTAATCCTTTATCAGATATATCATTTGCAAATATCTTCTCCTCTTCTGTCAGTTGCCTTTTAGTTTTGTTGATTGGTTCCTTTGCTGTGCAGAAGCTTTTTATTTTGATGATGTTACAATCATTTATTTTTGCTTTTGTTTCCCTTGCCTCAAGAGACATAACCTAGATTGTTTTAAACGCTTTGCCATTACAATGCTATCATGAATGTCCTTGTATATTTACTATATGGAATTATAAAATAATTTCTTTGAAAAATTTACCTAGGAGCAGAATTACTGGGTTATAGAGTATGTGTGTTATTCAATAGAATAACACCAGATTGTATCTTCTGCATCATTCTATACTTCTAGCAACAGTGAATCAGGGACATTTTGCCTCTGTATTCTTGCTAACCCTAGACATTATCCAGCTTTCTGTTTTTTCCCTTAGCACAGGTGTGCAAATATCATGTGTTTGTGGCTTTTCTGCCTTGTAAACATTATCTAATGTAGTCAAATTGATCTATTGTTTTTAAATTGTATCTGGATTATGATCCATAGTGAGAAAGACTTTACCCAGGTTATAAGGTATTTCACCCAAAAAATAAATAAAATAATTCATCCATATTTTCTTGTACTTGTATCATTTTCCTTATTTTACAGGTAAATCCACAAAACATTTGGTATATTCTTGTACTTGTTCTTGACTCTTCAAACTATATTCTTTTGGAGATAAACACCTTTCACCAAGACCAAAACCCAAGTTCTCAGCAGGTTAAATGTGCTCAGTGTCTCGTATCTTGCAGTGATCCTATGTAAATCTTTGTCAGAAAAAAAAAAATCACTTCTTTTTGCCCCAAACTGTCCACTAATTTTCTATCTCATTCAAAGTAAAAACTAATGTTGTAACTTTGACCTACAGGGTCCCATGTGATATGGCTGTCTTTAACCTCTCTGAGTCATCTGCTGCTTTCCCTTTCTTTCCTCTGCTCTGATGGCAAAGGCTTCTGCTATTCTAAAATGTAGGCATCATGTTCTGACTGAGGTCCTTAGACCTCAGTGTCTTGTTTCCTCTACCCGGAGGTTCTTCTCCCAAATACCTATAAAGAAGAAACTCCCTATGTAGGGAAAATCCCAGCTCTTCCCCACGTGTGTTTCTTCCCTGTGTGTCTTCTTTACTTTTACGTGGGACACTTTATTTTTGGTCACTGAATGTTTGTAGGGTTTTCCCTATAACAACAAGCAAGTCCCAACACCAGCAAGATATCCTACCTTTAACCAGCAAGGTATCCTGTAACTTAACTCAATTCTGACACTGTCTATCTACACATAGCATCAGAACTCACAGGTTAAGGGCTGAGTTCCATAAGACTACCATCCCCCACCCCCACTTCAGATGCCAGTTGCACGCAAGCTCACTTTATCATCTGTGCTTCTGACTGACCGGCTATAGATCAGAGGTTCCAATGAACCCTTCCTCAGGTTCCAGGAATTTGCTAGAGTGGCTCAGAGAACTCCAGGAAACACTTCTGTTTACCAGTTTATTATAGGGAAAGATACAGGATACACATGAACAGCCAGATGAAAAAATGCATAGGATAAAGTCTGGGAGGGTCCTGAGCACACAAGCTTCTGTCCCTGTGGAGCTGGGGTGCACCACCCTCCCTCCAGTGTGGCTGTGTTCTCCCACCTGGAAACTCTCCAAACCCTGAACTTGTTGAGATTCTATGGAGGCTTCTTCACACAGGCATGATCAATTATTAACTTCATTGCCAGTCCCACTCCCGTCTCTAGAGAAGGGCAGAGAGCTGAAAATCCCAAGCTTTTAAGCATAGGTTGGTCTTTGTGGTGACCAGCTCCTGCCCAGGAGCCATCCGGGAGGAGCTCATTCACAGTAGCCTCATCAGAATGAAATATGTTCCTAAGGTTCTTATCACTTAGGAAATTACAAGAGTTTAGGGGCTCTGTGCCAGGAACTGGGGACAGAGACCAATGCTTATATTTTCTATTATCTCACAATATGCCGATGGCCAGGTGCCCTTTTCTTTTTAACCTTTATTCAAAGATATTAGTTTGGTCTTCCCTGGATGGTCCATCTCACATTTTTACCTACCTTTCTATTTATATTCCCTTTGATCTATTTTTTTTTCTCCTTAGTACTTAACTCTATTGAACACTTTATATATTCTACATTGATTTTGTTTATCTGTGTCTATAACCTAAGACCCACAAAGGCAGAATTTCGTCTATGTGTATTTATTTCTTTATGGCAAAACCCCTAGTTCCAAGAACATTACCTGGCACATGGTTAATGGACACTCAATAGAAATCTGTTGAATAAATAAATACATGAATCCCATGGGGGGCTGGGGATTCTACATATGGTAATCCCCCTGTACTGCACTTAAGACATTAGTATGCAGTGGAAACATTTTCTGATTGTTTATAATAAATAAAACCCAGAATACGTAGAAATTTTTGCCAACGCAACCAATATAAAATCTCAAAAAAATTGAAACTGGGGCAGTGAGTTATAGGCATACATATATGGCAGGTTGTATTGAGGGCAAGCATCAAGTTTTACTACAGTCAGGAGACTAAGCTTTGTAGGGAAGTGCACTGAGTAGGCAACTTGACCTAAAATTTTTTAATTAAGCTGGGTAACACAGAGGGGGCTATTGTGGTCTATGTTGTACATCTGAAACTAATATACTCTTGTATGTCAACTATTCTTTATTAAAAATAACAATTTTAAAAATTTAGGAAAACAACTTCAAAGATTGAAATCACAAAGTGTATGTTTTCTGACCTCCATATCTTAAGCCTAAAATCAATAACTAAAAGACAAGTAATTTTAAAAATCCGTATGTTTGAAAATTAAGGTAGACATGTTTAAATAATATATGCAGTAGAGAAAAATCACAGTAGAAATTAACATATGTTTATATGTATTTCAAAGTGAACCATAGGGGTATATCACATTAAAATTTGTGGGATTCAGCTAATGCAGGTTCTAGAAGGAAGTTCAAAGTTTTACACGGATACTGAAAAAATGCTGAGTGAAATAAGTCAGTCAGAAAAGGACAGATATCATATGTTTTCACTCATATGCGGATCTTAAGAAACTTAGCAGAAGGCCATGGGGGAAGAGAAGGAGAGGAAAAAAAATAGTTACAGACAGAGAGGGAGGGAGGGAAACCACAAGAGACTCTTATATACAGAGAACAAACTGAGGGTAGATGGTGGGGTGGGGCAGAGGGAAAAATGGGTGATAGGCATTGAGGAGGGCATTTGTTGGGATAAGCATGGAGTGTGGTATGTAAGACAATTTGGAAACAAATTATATCAAAAAAATAAAAATAAAAATTGGCAAACAGTTCTCGGGGGGGGAAAAAAGGAAGTCTGAAAAACATCTGTTTCACGAAGTTAGGAAAAGAAATCCAGAGAAAGGAGAATGAAGGTGATTCTAAAAGTAAGAATTAAAATCAATCAAATAGAAAACAAGTAAGAGACAAGTCGTGTTCTTGAAAAAGTCCAATTAACTGGACAAATAATGACAGTGATCAAAAATAAAGGATAAAAATGAAAATAATGGTGAACAGTGGAAATGTTGGGGTCGTTACTGCAGATAGATCAAGAAGACAGCTAAGTTTGTTGAATGAACCAACCCAGAAGTCCCTAGCAAAACGCTTCCCAGCCTGTGACTTATCAAAAGATACTGTCTATGACCACGATCAGTTTTGGAACTTCCTAGCTTCTGGTGAATTAGGAAGGAGATTGATATCAAATCATCCTAAACGATTTCTGTCTAATCCCCCTTTCTTACAAAAAAAAATATATATATATATATACACACATATATATAAATATATATATGTGTGTATATATATATATTCGTGCTAAGGTTAACCTTGGACTTCAGGTTGTAGATGAGCTCCTTGCACCAGCACTGAGCAACTGCCATCATACAAATGGGTCTAACACGTCTACACATTGTGGTTTTCAGTGGTGACGGTGCCTGGGACCTGAACGTCTTGGGGTATTGCCAGGAACACATAAGAACAGTGGGTCTACGGGCAGAGTCGGGGGGCACCCAGAGAAGGGCACAAGAGAAGAAAGTTATTCTCCATGAGGCTTCATTTTTCCCAAGTCAAATAGTATTTTTTTAAAAAGCTGTCATGGCACTAATCCTGTCATGGCATTAATATGGAATTTAAAAATAGCTGCAATGTTTCTACCATCTACTAAAGTAACATTACTGGGTGTAGCCACGCACTGAGGAAAAAGTTCTCAGGGCTGCCTCGGCCAGCAGAACAGCAGCAGCAGCAAATTGCACTTGTCTTTATTTCACGTCCTCCAGGTATAAACATCAAAGAATGTTAAAGCATGGGAGGAAAACACAGAGGCCTCTAGACATAGACCGAACAGACATCTGGTGTTTACGTGAAAGCATGGAGGGAAGATGTGCAGTTTCGAGGACTCCTGGGCAGTTACGGTGGGTTTGTCTCCTAACTGGCTCCTGGGAGATCATGGGGCTCTGTTCTCATAGTGCTATGGGCTCAGACAGCCTTGAGACCAGAACATCACTGATGTTTCAGCAACTACCCCGTCCACTTTCCCAGGGGCTTACAGTATGCCCTCTGGAAATACCTCCACGACTTGGAATGTGGGTCTCTTGAATACAATAAAAAGTCATATGTTAAACACACACACACACATGCACACATGCACACACACACACACAGGAAAGAGAAAGAAAGAAAGAAAGAAAGAAAGAAAGAAAGAAAGAAAGAAAGAAAAGAAAGACCAATTCCTTGAGATTTCCTGGAAAAAAAAAACTTTGGTCAGTTCATTTAAAAAGCAGAAGAGGAACCTCCCTTTTGGGGGGTTTCCACATTGGCTTCAGAGCATGTAATGCTGGACCCTCAATGGTGAAAGAAGTTCATTCAGGAGTCACATGAAGAGAAATATTCTTTTCCTTTTGGAAAGCAGGATTAATGTAATATCAGTTTCCATAGAATCAGTGTCTAGATGCTGGCCAGGACAATTTCTTCTCCCCCCCAAACCACCTGATCATTTCTGTCAGTTTAAAACCAATGCACTCAACAGTGAGTTACCTCAAGAAAGTTCTGTTACACAATACCAGTCAACGAATGACCTTTTCAGGAAACGAGTCAGAAGTCAACTTGCATTTTAGAACCTTAAGACCAGCTCAGTGGTGGTAGTAGTGATGAGAATTCATGATGTGGTGTGGGTCAGGAGGCTGGAGGACAGAGACATTACAGGGGCTTTCCAGGCTACCTAAATCCCGACAGACATTTCATCACCATTTCTGCTCTCATTTTCAAAGACGAGCCAGAAGGGCTTTTGCTACCATTTGGCCCTACCTTCCTGCAAAAATCACGGATTTGCATCTCAGAATTTACTGCATTTCACCTATTGCGGATCTTGTGTTTGTGGGTACTGAAGCAAAGACCTGACACAGCCCTCCGAAGTGCAGAATACTCAAAAGGTGCACCCCGCCCACACCTCTGGGAATGGAGACCGATTGCAGTCATCTATGGCCTATCTTTGCCTCCTAGGGTGGCCCGATTAAGAAGGACAATGAAGGACTACTAAGTAGTGGAAGAGGGTGTCCAGTCACACTCCTTTCAGACCTTCTCCACTTTTTCTTCATAATTCCTCTGTGTCTCTTACTTGGGGTTGATCCAAATTTTCACGTCAACAAAGATCTTTGGTTTCGAGAAGACACAGAATGAGTCATGGCTCATTGTCTTTATTTCTATTTGCCCCCGACATGGGAAGAAGTCCTGTCGTTGATCGTTCTTGCCTAGAGTTCACTTTGAAAAGAACTTGCACCAACTAACTTACTGATGGCACTAAATTAAGTTCCAAACACTTAAGACATAATGTCATTAAAAAGAAATCACGGTCCCTAATTTTCTCAGCAATCAAGGATTTTTTTTAACAATTTTTACTGAGGGTTTGAAGATGAAGTGAAGACAATGCCAAGTGATACAGATGATTAGCAGTTGATTAAAATATATATACAGGCTTACAAAAGAACAACATGGGCTTTGTTTAAAAACCTGGGCATTTGGCATTTGAAGAGGAAGCAAATTTTCCTAAGTTGGAGTTCAGGTTGCGTATTAAGAAAAATTAGAAAGAATTATTCTCAACACCAGAAATAAGACAAAGAGTAAGCAAGTAAAGTGGTTTTGAATTTTGTCACAATCGATAAGCTATACAATTAGTAATTAATATAACAATTGGCTCAGTGAAAAAATTAATTTGTTCGTGACAAAAATAACGAAATACACAAAATGTTGGTAAACTTCCTAAAGCAATTTTAACACATTTGTAAAAGCTCCAAATCAGTATGCTCACTTGAGTCCATAGGGTTTGAAAATTAAAATGAAAGCAATTAAACTCAAAGCGATAACAAACAACAGCAACAATCGACGTAACAAAGCCTTCATTTTATAAACATTTCCAAAGACCCCTTTTTAAACCTCCTAAATCATGAAAATAATTTAGGATTATGCTATTTTTGTACCTACTTGGTAAAAGTTCGATCATTGATAGCTAATATTTGCAAATACAGCAAGTAGATGAAAAGGTCAAAGCTCATAAAGGGTTTACAACTTGGAATTCACAAGACAATTGACAGTCAATATACTGAACCACATACATATATACAATTTCACTTTTGATTCCACTTAATATGGAGCAAAGATACGTAGAACCCATAGTGACAGCAGATAAACAGGTTAGACTATCATCCCCCAAACTGTAAATCTCCCAGAAAGTCTACAAATTCTTGCCAGCTAACATATAATTTTAAGTGGTAATTAGTGACCATTTTTAGTTCTGGGATATATGGCAAATGAAAGAAAAGAAAATCTTTCTTACTTCGGAAGGAAAGAAAACAGCGTATTCATCGAGGTTAAATAATGCACAAAAATGTTAATGAGCCACTACATCTAAACATATTCTCCAGTCCTAGTAGAAACCATTTATCCTTTAACATCTTGGATGTTTTCAGCCATCCCAAGTTACAGATACGAACTCCGCAGTATGTTGTAAATCATACATCTAAAACTTGGCTTCTCCAAAACACTTTATATAAGAAGTAGGCTGAGTAATAAAATCTGAACTTGCTCAAGGTGATTAGACCTGCAGTTTTTCCTCTAGGAATCCTTAGTTTTACTAGCCTTTGCTGCTTTTTTGGCTGGTGATTTTGCAAGCCTGGATACTCTTTGTACCACCTTGTGATAGCCTCTAGAACAAGTTACCCTCCAGGCAGAAAGAATCAGATGCTGGGAACCTAGCTTGGACATCAGTCTTTCCTTTAGCATTGGATGGAGCAAACTACATACTCAGAGGCTCTGTTTTAGGCCTCAGTAAAGGGTGTGGTTGTTATTTGTTGACATCTCCCTCTCACTGTATTAATTCTGAATCCCTCCCACATTGCATCACTCTTTCTTTGTACCTTTAACGTTGGTTTCTTCAACTGTTACAATTCCACCTGTCAGTGAATCTTGTCATGATTCTCCCAGTCTCTTCACTTAAGTCTAATGAGACAGAATGTATCTGGTAGGTAAAATGTGGAAGTTTGTAAAAACTATGAAAAGTCAATCTCTTTTGCCAATGATATAGAAGAATCCCTTTCTTTATTTTATTTGTTTGTGTGTGTGTGTGTGTGTGAGAGAGAGAGAGAGAGTGTGTGTGCTCAAGTGCACATGAGCAAGGGAAAGGAGCAGAGGAAGAGAGAGAGAATCCCAAGCAGGCTCCATGACCCTGGGATTATGACCTGAGCCAAAATCAAGGGTTGGACACTCAACGGACGGAGCCACCCAGGTACCTTGAGGAATTCCTTTTTTAAAATAATTTCCATTGTTCCATCCGAGTCCTTTGCTTGCCTAAACCATTTAATTGCATACATTTCTCCACTTTTGGCTTTTACGTGTCAGTATACTTTTCATGTATCTCTCCTATACTTCCATGTAATTTGTAATAATTCATTATCAAATGAGTATTCAGTTTTGCGTTTCCACTGATAATCATAGTTGAGATATTTTCCCTGAAGCACGTAATACACTTTTCCCTGCTGCTGGCTCAAATATGTCATGACTCTTACTTATTTCCTTGAAAACTGCACGGCCAATAAATTCACGACAAGACGCTCACCAGTAATTGAAAAATCCTTTTGCTAAAAGGATAAAACGTGCAGAGAAATAATGACTACCACTTTGGGGATAGTAGTCACCTCCAAGCAGAGGACAGAAATTGGATGTGACCATGGCGTATAGAGCACTTAAATTCATATCTTTAATTTTACAGAAAATCTGAAGATTTACAAAATGGTAAGATTTGGCAAAGTTTGGTATTGGATTCATAGTTGCTTACTATTCTATTTTTTTCTGTGTGTTTGAAATATTTTTTAAATGTTTTATTTTATTTATTTATTTATTTTTTTGAAAGAGAGAGTGCGTGCGTGAGTGGGGCAGGGGCAGAGAGCGAGGGAGACAGAGAATCCAAAGCAGGCCCTGCTAGACATCCCGAAGCCGGGCTCTAACTCACAAGCTGCAAGATCGTGACCTAATTTTTCATTTATTCATATTTTGACAGAGACAGAGCGTGAGCAGGGGAGAGGCGGAGAGAGAGGGAGACACGGAATCGGAAGCAGGCTCTAGTCTCTGAGCTGTCAGCACAGAGTCCGACGCGGGGCTCATGAACCATGAGATCGTGACCTGAGCTGAAGTCGGACGCTTAACCTACTGAGCCACACTTCTGAAACTGTGAAATCAAACATTAGGCCTTGGGGTGTGGGGACACAAATATTAACCTTGAGAAACCTTGTCTAGGTGGTCAGCCAGGCTGATTTTATCACGATCTCACTCTTCCCTTCTACCTGATCATCTATAATCCCTCGATTGATCATTATCCTCAGGCAAAGCCCAACTATCTTAACATGATCTGTAAGATTGACGGTCAGGATCCTCTGGCTTCTTGGTCTGGTCTTCCCCTCCACACTACTGAATTGCCTGCATTGCCACCTGAACTTGTCAAGTCTCTGAGATGTCAACCTTGAACAAAGTCTTCCCTTGACCTTTTTCCAGCTCTTTTGCCATGACTGCCACCACCACTCTCTTTTGGACGACTCCCACTCATCTCTCAGGTTTCAAACTTAGAGATCGTATCCCCCGATGATCCTTCTCCTGATAGTTTTAAAGGTTTACGGTCACATTTCTGTCTATTGGCATACATAGTCCTCTTTCAGCGTCAGTATCATCGATCCCAGATGGATATTTTTACTCCTTTCCTATCCATGCAATGTTATTACCGTTTGCCCAAATGCAAAGTGGTTTCTCTTAAACATACAGGAAAGAGTCTCCCATATATTTTTATCTCAGTCTGAAATGTGTTTTCTCATTCATGCATTTGGCAAGAACTTATTGGGAATTTCTGGTGTTCTAGGCCCTGTGCTGGGTCTTGGGAAAACGAACAGTCTTGACAAGGATCATTAACACCTACTTATTCCTGGGGTCTCAATTTAGGCCTTATTTCTTCCAAGGAACATTCTTGACTCTTCATCCAGGTTTATGTCCCTTTGTCACCTCCTAGGCTCTGGACTGCCCCATAACCCAGGGTTTTTTCACACTCCAGGATCACCCGTTTGTCTGCCTATATTCCTATATTCACCTCAGACTGAACTCTGTAAAGGCAAATCTAGTTTATTTATTGACATATCCCTACTACCTTGGGAATGCCTGGCACCGTAGTTAGGGCTTAACAAATATTTGTAAAAAGCACAAAGCTTTTCTGTAACAATGAGAAAAGACTTGGAATTTTGAAGATGACAATGATATCTCCAAATGGGCTTAGGCTATTGACAGCCAGGAATATGGCACCAGGGTTTGGGGGAAAAGCAGGACTTGAAGTATAGACTAAAAATCTGCAGTACAGAGAAGGTGGGAGGGGTAAGTAACAAAGTATTTGAGTTGCACACAAGGAGAGAATAACTGAAGCACGGAGATTGGTCTTGAGGAATATCTTTCATCCATTGTGAAAAGGTCTAGAACAGGTGCTACAGCTATGGATGCCCCTTGTCAGTTCATCTCTACACAACAAGGCTGTTTACTGAAAACCCTGGGATCTTCTGCTTTTTTCCCCTCTACGAAAGAATGCTGGGCCCTTAGAGGGCAAGTCATGTTCTTAAAAGCAGTTCTCAACCACTAATGACAAATGGGTAGGACAGCAATGACCTAATCTGTGGAAGCTCTGACTTTGTCCCAGCCTTTTCAGTTCAGTTCTCCTTGCTCCACAGAAACAAAGTGTTGTCTGAGGTCCTGTTGCCATGTACCACGTGAGCACGTATGCCCAGTGCAGCCAGAATCCAGAGGGAGATATCAGATATTGCAGAAACAGTTCCTGAGTTTTCCTGGCTTGTCTTCATGCTGACTAAGGACATCTGTGCTCTGTGAAACTTGTAACATAGCAGATTTTTTATAATATCTTTTTTTTTAATGAGTGGCAATGGCAATCAGGCAATACAGTTGGCTGTTGGGACAAAAGATCCTTTGGTCCCTTTTGGAAAATCCCTGTATCAGACTAAGAAAGACCGGTGCTTTCTGCAGGATGGCAAAGGAGTATTGTCTTTGACCTGAGGACTTCCATAACATCTAGCAAACACCAATGTTTCTAGTGAATCTAGTGGAATAACTAGACAATAAACAAGCTAGGGTTTGTTTTTGTTTCTTATTTCTTCCAAATTCTCTTTCAGATCACATTTCTAGAATATTCATGTAAGTTAGCTAGCGACAAATTAATAAACATAAATTAAATCTTAGACCTATTGAATATTTCATTAGACAATTTAGCCAATAGCATCATCTTTTAAAAGTATTTGTAATTATAGCATTTGCAGTAGGAATATATTTTTATATTTATTTATTTATTTTTTTAATATTCGTTTTTTAGAGACAGAGCGTGAGCAGGGTAGGGGCAGAGAGAGATCCTAAGCAGTCTCCAGGCTCTGAGCTGTCAGTACAGAGCCCAACACGGGGCTTGAGCTCACGAACCATGAGATATTGACCTGAGCTGAAGTCAGATGCTCAACCGACTGAGCCACCCAGGCACTCATATTTATTTGTTTATTTAAATGCAAGTTAGTCAACATATAGCGTAGTAATGGTTTCAGGAGTAGAATTTAGTGATTCGCACGTTACGTACAACACCCAGTGCTCACCCCAACAAGTGCCCTCCTTAATGCCCATCACCTGCTCAGCCCATCCCCCCGCCAACCCAGCTCCCCTCCAGCAACCCTCAGTTTGTTCTCTGTATTTTGAGTCTCTTATGGTGTGCCTCCCTCTCTGTTTTTATCTTTTCTTTCCCTTCCACTATGTTCATCTGACGGCCTTATTTCGCTTAGCATGATACACTCTAGTTCCATCCACATTGTTGCAAATGGCAAGATTCATTCTTTTTGAGAACTGAGTAAAATCCCATTGTATGTATACCACATCTTCTTTATCCATTTGAATATTTTTTAGCGATAACATGATTCGGGATGCCTGGGTGACTCAGTCAGTTGATTCAGGTCACGATTTCACAGTTTGTGAGTTGGAGCCCCATGTGTCAGCATTCTCTCTCCCTCTCTCTCTGCCTCTCTCCGCTCTCAAAATAAATAAATAAACTTAAAAAGAAAAAGACTTAATATGATTCAGTGGCTTTTGAACAGGGCCGGTCATCACAATCACTCAGAATCATGTAAAAAGTATCGATTCCTGTGCTACAACCCAAAGTAGTTCAAATAACTTAGAAGCCCCAGGTGAAGGACTTTTTAGATGATTTTTTAAACTTTTAAAAATGATCTCCCAGGTGATTGTTTTGCAGCTTGGCACCAGTATTTGAATAACTTTTGAAGGCTGCTGCACATTTCATTCCTCTGCCTTATGCAAGACTCTTTGTGTTAGCATTATCCCTGAAGAGTTTTACTAGTTTCCTCTTGTGGGTGAAGTTTGTTGAGGCATTATCTCCCGCTTTGTTGTGGCATATAGACAAAATTTGTCTAACCTGTTCTTTTTACTCATTGGCCTTGCTGAGTCCTGTCATCTGGAACTACACAGAATGAATCTAATGTTATTTCACATTTTTAACACCAGCTGTGTCTTTTCTTCTGTAGGCCAAGTATTTTACTTCTTTAATTCATTATATTACGGATTCAAGTTCTTGTACCATTGTCTTCACCCGCTATTGGGTACAACCCAGTTTGCTTGTGCTCCTAAAGTATGGTGGACCTCAGCACCATGCAGCGTAATCAGCAAAACTGAGATTAATTCCCTTTTCCTGAATGCTATACTTGCATGGGTGTGTTCCAGTAACAGAAGCAACTTACATCATTCTATCACATTATTGGCTAATACTGAGTTAATTAAAGCCAGAAGTTATTTTTACATGTTCTGCTCTTAAGCCATGTCAGTTACCATGCTAAGCTTACATATTTGAACATCTGAAGACTTTTTTAAATTAAGTACCAGTGTTTATTGAGACGTTTGTAACATTTCTTCATATTGGATTTGACCTAAAGTTTTCCTAGATCAATGTTATTTTGCATCCTTATTCTTCCAACTATCTCTGGCTATTCATTCCTACATCATATCAATCACAAATTTTACACACAAGCCATCAATAATTCTTTCAAGTCACTGAAAGGGCCAAAGTCAGATATTTTTTTTTAGGGTGCTATATCATTTGCAAGGAATCATTATTTTGTAAGTATTAAAGTCAAGGGAGAATGAGTTCAATTTATGCACAAACTCAGATCATGGATGTGCTTCATGATCATGCACATTCAGCAATGTTTTATGGACATTGACTAGGTTTCTGAGCATGTGGACTTTAAAAAGGGGTTAGTCTCCTCTACCTGGTATTGGTGAGTCTTAAAACTATTTTACTCTCGGGGCGCCTGGGTGGCGCAGTCGGTTAAGCGTCCGACTTCAGCCAGGTCACGATCTCGCGGTCCGGGAGTTCGAGCCCCGCGTCAGGCTCTGGGCTGATGGCTCAGAGCCTGGAGCCTGTTTCCCTCTGTGTCTCCCTCTCTCTCTGCCCCTCCCCCGTTCATGCTCTGTCTCTCTCTGTCCCAAAAATAAATAAACGTTGAAAAAAAAAAATTTAAAAAAAAAAAAACTATTTTACTCTAGGTATTCTCTGGTTGATCCGACTTACATAATTAAGTTCACTTCCTCCCTTCCCCTATGGGTTTTCTCTTAAGCTCTCATAAAGAGTTCCCGTAGGAAATAGGAACCAAGGTACATTGCACCTGTGTTTCGATTCTTCTTTTTCTGGTCCTGGAGTTATAGAGTGTGACAACATTCACTTTGAAAGTTGGTTTTAAGCCTCTGTGTTTTTGTTAAAGAATAAGCGAATGTTAGGAGTAATCCTATTATTTGAAATAAGATTATATATACAGTCCTTACAGCCAAATAAAAAAGCTTTCTACTTTGTGGCACTTTAGGTACAGCTCTTACAAAGCTTGATTCAGAGTTCCTGTCGAAATCTGAAGCCCCAGGTTTCCAGCCCCAGGTTGTCTCCATCCTATCCTAAAATCATTTTCAGTTTTTGCTCTTCTTTGGATTTATTTTGCAATTTTTATGCTTTCCACCACCATTCTCCTTAACACAGTCTTCTACAATAGCTTCCCAACTTATCTTTTTCCAGTCTCCCCAAACCAGATATAGAGGAGACTATCAAATGATAAGAAAACCTTGAAATCAGTATCATAAATAACGACACCATTTTATATCTTTAATTTCTTCAAAATCCATAAATGAGCTCAATGAAATGTAAATTTGGGCTCCATTTGTTTCTAGTTTGTGTCTCCTTCCATCATTCCAACTGGGTCCTTTGAGATATCTAGCTCCAGACGTTTGTATCGAGGACTTGAGAGGTCAGAGCCAGAATCCTTCCCTGTCTCTCGGGGAAAGGGTAGTCATCTATGGCGAACTGGTAAAAATTACTTGGGAAGCTATTTGTTAATACGCAGATTCCCATGCCCCAGATGAGAACTGCTGAATCTAGTTAACCATGGGTAGACTGGGAACTTGCGAATTTAAAAAAGCTCTCCAAATGATTCTGATGATCAGCCAAGGTTGTGAAATCACAGAACTAGGAAATTGGTAAATGGGTAAGAGAAATCTGAATGCCATTGAGAGGAAGTATGCACCCTAAATATAAAACTTCACAGCTGCTACCAGTCGATGACATGTAAATGAACTCTATGAGAATTGATTCAAAGACTGAACATGCAAACCTATCCCTAATGGATTTGTTTTTTTAAAAAATGGTATAACCCCCAATGTTAGGGTTAAAAATAATAATTGTCATTATACTGACTTGAAGCGTGAGGTTAAAATTTAGCATGGTTTCAAGTAGAGAATTTCAACAATCTACTTCCTTGGTCACACCCTGACCTTATGTCATAATATTGCACCACTTCCAAAATCACAAATTCAAACATCCTGCTCTCTGTCTATAACCTCTACGTTCAACTTACTTAACGACTCACCCTTGACCGCTGTTTGACCACGTTGGGGACTCTGTCTTCCCCAACTTCCAAGTCTACCTGCCCACTCTTTCTTCAGTTCCTCAATCAGTGTAGAGACTATAACCACAAATTCAGCAGTATTGCCAATAACAAAAACACATTGCTTTTCTGTTTTCTTACTACACGTGTTTAGAAAGGCCTATTTTCCACTTTCTCTGCACCTTCTTCTTCATCAGCTGCAGGTAGCCCTCATGGATAAATTCAGGGTAACCAATTTCAAACGGGATTTCCACCTTGCGTGGCAAGCTTAAAATTGTTTTCTTCCCCACTTTTAGCAGATGAAGTTCTCCCTTTCTTCACTGAGAAGCCATCGGATATCTATTGTCCCATTTTCCTGCTACCGATTCTATGAACCTCTGTCTGCATTTATCCTTTCCTTCTCTCTTGTCTCTACTCCTGCTTAAAGTCAATCTCTCACCTGGGTCTTGGATTCTACATTTGCCTGATTTTTCGTAAACGTTACATTACCAAGCAATTTCTCTCTCTTTCTTGCATATTCAACAGTTTCCTAACATTGGATCATTCCCAGTGACATTTAAACATGCTAAAAAAATAGGTTTTTAAAAGTTTGTATTTAAATTCCAGTTAGTTAACATACAGTGTAATATTAGTTTCATGTGTACAATATAGTAATTCAGCAATTCCATACCACACCCAGTGCTCATCATGACAAAGGCACTCCTTAATCCCCATCACCTATTTCACCCATCTCCCAACCCCTTCCCTTCCTGCAACCATAATTTTGTTCTCTATAGTCGAGAGTCTGTTTCTTGGCTTGTCTCTCTCTCTCTTTTTCCTTCCGCTTGTTTGTTTTGTTTTGTTTTGTTCCTTAAATTCCACATATGAGTGAAATCATATAGCATTTGTTTTTCTCTGACTGGTTTATTTTACTTGGTATAATACACTCTAGTTCCATCAACATTGTTGCAAATGGCAAAATTCCGTTCTTTTTGATTGCTGAGCAATATTCCATTGTATGTATGTACCACATCTTCTTTATCTACTCATCAGTCAATAGACATTTGGTCTGTTTTCATAGTTTGGCTATTTTAGACAATGCTCCTATAAACATTGGGGTACATGTATCCCTTTGAACTGGTATTTTTATATTCTTTGGGTAAGTACCCAGTAGTGCAATTAGTAGATTGTAGGGTAGTTCAATTTTTTAACTTTTTGAGGAATCTCCATACTGTTTTCCAGAGTGGCTGCACCAGTTTGCATTCCCACCAACAGTGCAGGAGGGTTCCCCTTTCTCCACATCCTCACCAACACCTGCTGTTTCTTGTATTGTTGATTTTAGCCATTCTGACAGGTATGAGGTGATATCTTTTTGGAATTTTGATTTGCATTTTTCTGATAATGAGTGATGCTGAACATCTTTCATGTGGCCATATGTGTGTACGTTTTCTTTGGGAAAATGTCTACTCATGTCTTCTGCCCATTTTTTAAATTGGATTATTCGTTTTTTGAGTGTTGGGTTTTATAAGTTCTTTACACATTTTGGATACCAACTCTTTATCAGATATGTCATTTGCGAATATCTTCTCCCATTCTGAAGATTGCCTTTTAGTTTAGGTGATTGTTTCCTTCCTGCTATGCAGAAGCTTTTTATTTGATGAAGTTCCAATAGTTTATTTTGGTTTTGTTTCCCTTGCCTCAGGAGACATGTCTAGTAAAAAGCTGGTATGGATGATGTGAAAGAGATTACTGCTTGTGTTCTGCTCTAGGAATGGTGTTGGGAAAACTGGACAGAAACATGCAAAAGAATGAAACCAGACCACTCTCCTATACCATGTACAAAAATAAACTCAAAATGGATTAAAGACCTATATATGAGACACAAAAAAATGTTTTAAAGGCCTTTTTTCAACTTCTTATACTCAGACCGCTTTTCACTCTCACTTCCTACCTTTCCCCTCACTTTCAAAGCCAAATGTTTTAACCTATTAAAAGAGTTAGAGATTCCCTATTCTTTTTGACATCTTTTACTAATGTTCAATCTATTTTAATTTGGCCTCTGCCTGTCTCACTCAGGTGAGCAATCACCTCCATATTGCCAAAGCAAATGGACATTTTTCAGTTCTTGGTAGAATTTGATGTTTTTCTTTTATTTTCTTATTATTGAAATTTTTTGATGTTTATTCATTTTTGGAGACAGAGAGAGAGAGACAGAGTGTGAGTTGGGAAGGGGCAGAGGGAGAGGGAGACGCAGAATCCAAAGCAAGCTCCAGGTTCTGAGCTGTCAGCACAGAGCCCAGTGCAGGGTTCCCACCCACAAACCGCAAGATCGTGACCTGAGCTGAAGTCAGACGCTTAACCAACTGAGCCACCCAGGCGCCCCAAATGTTGGGGTTTTTCAAGACTCAAGCCTGATCTCTTCACAGTCTATTATACTTCCACAGGTAAATGCAGCTGTTACCAAGTGTATTTACATGGCTTAAAAAATTCTAAACCTAGTTCACATCTGTCTTCTGAGCCTACGTCCCTATGTATCTTATTTTACATCTCCATGCAGGTGCTTTAGCCTCCATATGTCAAATGCCAAACTCCCTACAAAGTTTGTTTGTTCCCTCCAATGTTTCTAATCTCACTGAATAGTGACACCATGCATCCGGTTGCATAAGTTAAAAATCCATGATAACTGCATTCTCTTCAAACCCCAACATTTAATCCATCTTTGAGATCCATCTATTTTTTAAAATCTAGGTAGACATTTCTTTTTCTTTTTTTATTGAGGTATAATTAACATGCAGTGTTAGTTTCAGGCATGCAATATCATGATGCAATAGTCTGTACATTCCTCAGTGCTCATCAAGTTAAGTGTACTCTTAATTCCTCTTACCTGTTTCTCCATTCTCCACCCACCTTGGGCAACCACCAGTTTGTTCTCTATATTTAAGAGTCTAGGGGGACCTGGGTGGCTCAGTTGGTTGAGCGTCAGACTTTGGCTCAGGTCATGATCTCGCATTTTGTGGGTTCAAGCCCCATGTTGGTGTCTGTGCCAACAGCTTGGAGCCTGGAGCCTGCCTTGGATTCTGTGTTTCCTTCTCTCTCTGGCCCTCCCTGGCTCATGCTGTGTCTCTCTCTCTCTCTCTCTTTCTTTCTCTCTCTCAAAAATAAACATTAAAAAAATTTTTAAAAAGAGTCTGTTTTTTGTTTGTTTTTCTTTGTTATGTTTCTCAAATTACCCATTTGAGTGAAATCATTTATTCTTTATTCTAAACATCTCTTCTATCCATTCTAGTGAACTAGTCTTTTAATTAATTTCCTTTCAGTTCTTGTGCGTCACCCATTCTCATCCATTTTTGACAACATGCTGGGTGATCTCTTTAAATTTTTTTTTTTTAACGTTTATTTATTTTTGAGACAGAGAGAGACAGAGCATGAACGGGGGAGGGTCAGAGAGAGAGGGAGACATAGAATCTGAAACAGGCTCCAAGCTCTGAGCATCAGCACAGAGCCCGATGCGGGGCTCCAACTCACGGACCGCGAGATCGTGACCTGAGCCGAAGTCAGACGCTTAACCTACTGAGCCACCCAGGCGCCCCTGGGTGATCTCTTTAAAATGCAGTTCTCATTTTCTTCTTCTCAGCTAAAATGAATTCTTCACTGTTACATTTATGAAATTTGTCCAGGAACCACATGGGCTCACTTTGATATGGACCTGAGTCAAAATTCCACTCACCATTAGTTTATATCAAAGGTCAACTTTAATTAATTAGCCAATGCCAAAGACATCTGTGGGCTAACCATTCATGTTACTGCTTTGGTATTGATGTTAATTATAACGACCATCTAAGTCTCCATTAAATAAGTGTTACCACTTGGCCCTCATCAGTTCAGGATCCAATCATCCCCACTGGATTCAAAGAAGCCCTTTCAATAGCAGAATTTTCCACTATCATTTCTGGCCTGCAAAGGGAGTCTAGTACAAAGGACTTAACACTGGAACTCCTCTTACCAATGTATGTCTCAAATTCTTGGGGACGTAGTATCCTCTAGATACCCACAGTGTATACTCATATGTGGCAGCTTAATAGCTTATATAATCCATTTCAGAATTCCAATATCCCTTAGTGTTTGAATAATAAGAAAAAACTTACATTTACTCATGTAGTTACCATTTCTGGTGCTCTACATTCCTTTGTATAGGTCAGTA
The DNA here is from genome assembly GCF_007474595.2 of Lynx canadensis. Lineage (NCBI taxonomy): Eukaryota > Metazoa > Chordata > Mammalia > Carnivora > Felidae > Lynx > Lynx canadensis. The sequence goes on from NC_044319.2 coordinate 35,087,402, forward strand.
TTTCCATTTTTCCTTTAACATTTCGTATAGTGTAAGTCTGCTTGTGATGAATTCTTTCAGTATGTCAGAAAAAAAAATTGTTTTGCCTTTATTTTTCAAAGTTATTTTCACCGGTTATAAAATTCTAGAAAAAACAATCCTAAAATTTGTATAGAACCACAAAAGACCCCAAATAGCCAACGTAATATTGAAGAAGAAAACCAAAGCAGGAGGCATCACAATCCAGGACTTTAGCCTCTACTACAAAGCTGTAATCATCAAGACAGCATGGTGTTGGCACAAAAACAGACACACAGACCAATGGAATAGAATAGAAACCCCAGAACTAGACCCACAAACGTATGGCCAACTCATCTTTGACAAAGCAGGAAAGAACATCCAATGGAAAAAAGACAGCCTCTTTAACAAATGGTGCTGGGAGAACTGGACAGCAACATGCAGAAGAATGAAACTAGACCACTTTCTTACACCATTCACAAAAAGAAACTCAAAATGGATGAAGGACCTGAATGTGAGACAGGAAACCATCAAAACCCTAGAGGAGAAAACAGGTAACAACCTCTTTGACCTTGACCGCAGCAACTTCTTACTCAACATGTGTCTGAAGGCAAGGGAAATAAAAGCATAAATGAACTATTGAGACCTTATGAAGATAAAAAGCTTCTGCACTTCAAAGGAAACAATCAACGAAACTAAAAGGCAATCTTCAGAAAGGGAGAAGATATTTGCAAATGACCTATCAGATAAAGGGTTAGTATTCAAAATCTATTTAGAACATACCAAACTCAACACCCAAAAAACAAATAATCCAGTGAAGAAGTGGGCAGAAGACAGGAATAGACATTTTTCCAAAGAAAACATCCAGATGGCCAACTGACACATCAAAAGATGTTCAACATCATTCATCATCAGGGAAATACAAACCAAAACCACATTGAGATACCACCTCACACTGTTCAGAGTGGCTAAAATGAACAACTCAGGAAATAACAGATGTTGGCAAGGATAAATGGGAATCTTCTTGCACTGTTGGTGGGAATTCAAACTGGTGCAGCTGCTCTGGGAAACAGTGTGGAGGTTCCTCAAAAAATTAAAAATAGAACTACTGTACGACCCAGCAATACCACTACAAGGAATTTATCCAAAGGATACAGGAGTGCTGATTCCTAGGGGCATTCGTACCCCAATGTTTATAGCAGTGCTTTCAACAATAGCCAAATCGTGTAAAGAGCCCAAATGTCCATCAACAGATGAATGGATAAAGAAGATGTGGCTTATATATACAATGGAATACTACTTGGCAATGAGAAAGAATGAAATCCTGCCATTTGCAGCAACATGGATGGAACTGGAGGGTATTAGGCTGAGTGAAATAAGTCAGTCAGAGAAAGATATGTTTTCACTCATGCGTGGAATTTGAGAAACTTAACAGAAGACCATAGGGAAAAGGGAAAAAATAGTTTCAAACAGAGAGGGAGGCAAACCCATAAGAGATTCTTTTTTTTTTTTTTTAATTTTTTTTCAACGTTTTTTATTTATTTTTGGGACAGAGAGAGACAGAGCATGAACGGGGGAGGGGCAGAGAGAGAGGGAGACACAGAATCGGAAACAGGCTCCAGGCTCCGAGCCATCAGCCCAGAGCCTGACGCGGGGCTCGAACTCACGGACCGCGAGATCGTGACCTGGCTGATGTCGGACGCTTAACCGACTGCGCCACCCAGGCGCCCCAAGAGATTCTTAAATACAGAGAACAAACTGAGGGTTGATGGGGGGGGATGGGGGAGAGGGGAAAATGGGTCATGGGCATCGAGGAGAGAGCCCTTGTTGGGATGAGCACTGGGTGTTGTATGTAAGTGACGAACCACGGGAATCTACCCCCCTGAAACAAGAGCACGCCATATACAATGTATGTTAGCTAAGTTGACAATGAATTATATTTTTTAAAAATGTACAACCAACACCACAATTCCATAGGTGCTTTTCCATAAAATCACAGTTCAATTTCAACCAGTACAATTTTAAGTGTTTTCTTAAAAAAAGAAAAAAAAATCAAAAAGCATTGGCACATGTGGTTAACAGCTACCATACTGGACAGTGAAGAGCAGACTGCAGGCTGGGTAAACTAGAAACAGTGGGTAAAAAATAATCAGAAGAAAGGAGGCAGGTTCTCTGTCTTTCAGAAGTCTCAGAACTAGTGGAGAGGGCACGAGACTTCTGATGAAATAGAAGCTTAAAATATTTTATTCAGTTATTTAAGAAAGAGTGGCCATAAAATGTTGAAAGGCAACACGTACATTGTATGAACTTAAAGTTGCGAAGTAGATTTCTGTGCTCTGAGAAAAGATTGGAAGGATATATTTCGCAGCGTTACCTTTAGATGGTGTGGTTATAAATACTATCCATTTTTTTTCTTTATGCTTAAAATGCCCTTCTCAGATTTTTCTCTATGAGCATGGAAAAGTTTTTATTTTTGCTTTTGTTTTAAATCCAATTGGTTATTTATCCGGGTAATACTTTGTAGTGTTAATGACACCCACCCCTCCCAAATGTCCCCATTTCCTTCCCATTCAATTGATCAGATAACTGACTAACCAAGCTACTTTGCTTCTGGGAAACTATGTGGTCAGCAGGAAGGCAGAAGTTATCTACAAGATTTCCGGTGTTCTGTTTGAGTGTGTAAAGGTTTGCAAAATTTTTAAGAGAAATTAGGGGTTGGGAAGAAACAGAAGGAGGACTGAGCTGAAACTTGCCCCCCAGAAAGCAGGGTGACTTCTGGGGATTGAGAGAGGGGTCTGTGAATTTGAGAGGACGAGGGATCAGAATGAGCTTTCTGGTAGCGCTAGGGTCTTGCATGATTTGTCAGGGAAATGACTGCATTACTGACCCTGGGGTTCTCTGCATAATAAGAATGTCTCGTGTCTCAAAGATAGTGTGAAAACAACAGAAAGCTGCCATCCCTGAATCTGTTAGACGATGGGAAAGATCATTTCATGATCACCTGTGTGGGCCAAAGGGCTCAGCCCCTAATACCCTGTCCCTTGGAGTTTGATACAGTGCTGGGGTGGGTACAGAAGGCACCGGAAGGAGTGAAGAGGAATTTTCCGCCAGCTGGGAAAAAAGAATTTAATGAAATTAATGAAATTAATTATTAAATTGTCTTAAGAGGTTTAAAAAAAGAATGTGGAGAAAATGGAACCCTAATGCATTACTGATAAAATGTAAAATGGTGCAGCCGCCATGGAAAACAGTTTGACAGTTCCTCAAAAAGTTAGACATGGAATTAGCATATGATCCAGCAATTCCATTTTTTGGTATATACTCAAAGGAATTTAAAGCAAGGACTCCAGCAGATACTTGTACACCAATGTTCGTTTCAGCATTATTCACAAAAGCCCAAATGAGGAAACAACCGAAAGGTCCATCAACAGAAAACGAATTTTTAGGAAGTGATGTATACATACAATAGCCTAGAATTCAGCCTTAAAATGGAATGGAATTCTGATTCATGCCACAACGTGGATGACCCTAGAAGACATTATGCTAAGTGTAATAAGCCAGACACAAAAGGACAAATGCTGTGTGATCCCACTTATATGAGGTACCTAAAATAGGCAACTTTATAGAGACAGAAAGTAGAACAGAGGTCACCAAGGGCTGGAGGGTGGGTGGGGGGGGATAGGAAGTTACTGTTTAATGAGGACAGCATTTCAGTTTGGGATGATGAAAAAGTTCTGGAGACGGGGAGTGGTGAAGGTTGCCCCAAATGGTGAAGATACTTAAAGCTGCTGGATTGTATACTTAGATGTAACTAAAATGGTAAATTTTATGCTGTGCGTATTTTACCACAATACAAAGAATACTTTAAAAAAAGCATTTAATTTGTGGTTTTCTGTTCTTAAGTTTTATTAAGTGGGTTCAGAAGAGCCTTTAGAGTTAATTTAGCTTCTGCGGTGAAGCAGTGAATAGCCTTTTAGGTTTCTACCTGATGCCTCATGTGTTGAGGTCTTTCTTCCTTTGCCAGTGGGAAACAAATTGTTCCTAGGCTTGCTGGGCTTCGAGAATTTTCTGCCTTTGTCCACCTGGTGCTTGTTTCTCCGGCTTCAGGAGAATTCTCATATGTGTGTAGCTAGTACTTCGCCAACTACTTGAGCGTATCCCTCTGTTGCTTTCTGTGCGGCTTGTCTTCTCTGTGATACTCAGCCCTGCAATTCGAGTCACCTTGCACCCACCAGACTCCAGCGTCTGCCTGTCAGCTCGGTGAGACTGTGGGCTCCTGGTGCTACCGCTTGGTGACCGTCTCCAGGTACCCAGCTGTTCCTGTGGTGCAGCTCACCTTTTCTGTGTCCCTCCTTACAAGGATCACAGGCCAGTGCTGTGTCTGGTACAGGGTCTCACGCAGGTGACCCCTTGGCAGATTCCTGGAGCTCCTTCTGCGTGTGGCTGTCTTCCGTCTGGCACTGTGCCCGGCGACTCCTGCCACTCCAGACTCCCCAAACACCGATCTCCGTCTCTTCAAGTCTCTGAGCCCACTGTGTTCCGCTTGGGTTTTCCCTTTTGCTGTTGTGACCTAAAATATGTGCCCATGTAGAAGCCAGAGCAATTGTTTCTCTTTCTCTCGGGCCGTTCTTTAATGCCTGAAAATCGCAGTCTGTATTTTATCCAGTTTACTTGTTTACGGTATTGGGGCAAGTCTGGTACTGGGTACGGAAGTGTGAATGACTGTATTTTTTTAAGTTTTAGCATTTCTGTTTTGTCCTTTTTTAAAATTTTCTGTTCCTTTTCATTATGTTTTGTTCTTCCATGGTGGTTTCCACTCTTTACTTCTCTTTGAACATTGTCAAGATCCTTTATTTAAGGCATGTTTATATTTTTCTATTATCTGTATTTCTCTGGACGTGATTTACCTAATTCACTGTACTCTCTCTTCCCCAGTCCTAGGTCTCCTCCCGTGGGACACACGTTTTCACTAGGAACTCTTCTTCAGCGGGAGCTATTTCTACAGGAATCAAGTGTCCTGATTTGTGAAGGATCCTCTGTGGGGCAGAAGCACACTTGACTCTGTCCGCCAAGGCCCCAAAGGTTTTAGTTTTTATAAGAATTTATAAATTGGGGTTTTCCACATAGACAGGATAATGCAAATTCATATACCACACCAAGCAAGGTTCAGATGCAGGCTTCCGACTTCTTTTGTCTCCACCCTCTTACTGCTTCACTGGCTTAGTTAGCAGGCTATTCTGGTTTCCATTTCATGGACTGGCTCTCAGATTTACGAAAGGGCCCATTTCTACGTGGCAATGTTGCCTGGGACTTCAGACTCCAGTCTACAGCTTCGTATGTGTTAAAACCATGGTTCCCATAGGGATTTACTCCATTCTGGCTCCTCCACAGGTCACTGGGTTTAGCTCTTGCTCACCGCATTGATTTTGAATATTCTATTTGTTTCTTCTATCTGGGGATTTCCTAGTCTCAATTTCAAGCTCAGCTGTCTGTTTAAAAAATGAAATGTGAGTTTATTGTATCCAGTTTTTTCAATGTTTTATTTCTTTTTCTTTTTCTTTTAAATTTTTTAATTATTTTTACTTATTTTTGAGAGGCAGAATATGAACAGGGGCAGGGGAGCGGCAGAGAGAGAGGGGGAGACACAGAACTCAAAGTGGGCTCCAGGCTCTGCGCTGTCAGCACACAGCCTGATGCGGGGCTTGAATTCACAAACCCTGAGATCATGACCTGGGCCAAAGTTGGAGGCTTAATCCACTGAGCCACCCAGATGCCCCTATGTTTTATTTATTTTTGACAGAGAGAGAGCAAGGGCGGGGCAGAGAAGGAGAGGGGGACAGAGGATCTGAAGTGGGCTCTGTGCTGATGGCAGTGAGCCGATGGGGGCTCGAACTTCCAAACCGTGAGATCGTGACCTAAGCCAAAGTTGGACGCTTAACCAACTGAGCTACCCAGGCACCCCTGTATCCAGTTTTTCTAAGCCTTTGCTTGGGATGGGAAGCTTCAAAAGTCAGTCTTGTTTACCATCCTGCCTTGAAGAATGTGTAGTCTTAAGAGCTCCATCGTACTGCCTCTCAAGTCAGATATTTTCTAGAATCATACTCTTTCACTTTTTATTGTTTGTATGTATGTATGTATGTATGTATGTATGTATGTATGTATTTGCATCCAAGTTAGTTAGCTGATAGTGCAATAATGGTTTCAGGAGAAGATTCCAGTGATTCATCCGATATATATAAAACACCCAGTGCTCATCCCAACAAGTATCTTCCTTAGTGCCCCTTACTCATTTAGCTCATCCCCCACCCACAACCCCTCCAGCAACTCTCAGTTTGTTCTCCATATTTAAGAGTCTCTTATATTTTGTTCCCCTCCTTGTTTTTATGTTATTTTTGCTTCTCTTCCCTTATGTTCATCTGTTTTGTATCTTAAAGTCCTCATATGAATGAAATCATATGCTATTTGTCTTTCTCTGACTAATTTCACTGAGCATAATACCCTCTAGTTCCATCCATGTAGTTGCAAATGGCAAGATTTCATTCTTTTTGATTGCCGAGTAATATTCCGTTGTGTATATATACCACATCTTCTTTATCCATTCATCCATCGATGGACATTTGGACTCTTTCCGTACTTTGACTATTGTCTATACTGCTGCTATAAGCTTTGGGGTGCATGCGCCCCTTTGAAACAGCACACCTGTATCCTTTGGATAAATGCCTAGTAGAGCGATTGTTGGGTTGTATGGTATTTCTATTTGCATCTAGAAGTCTGGGATTGTGATGCCTCCAGCTTTGATTTTCTTTTTCAGGATTGCTTTGGCTATTTGGGGTCTTTTCTGGTATTGTACCAATTTTAGGATTCTTTGTTCTAGCTCCGTGAAGAATGCTGATGTTGTTTTGATAGGGATTGCATTGAATATGTAGATTTCCTTGGGTAGTATTGACATTTTAACAACATTTGTTCATAAAATCCAAGAGCATGGAATACTTTTTCATTTTTTTGTGTCCTCTTCCATTTCTTTCATAAGCTTTCTATAATTTTCAGGGTATATATTTTTCACCTCTTTGGTTAGTTTTCTTCATGGTATTTTATGGGCTTTGGTGCAATTGTAAATGGGATTGATTCTTGATTTCTCTTTCTGTTGCTTCATTATTGGTGTATAGAAATGCAACCGATTTCTGTGCATCGATTTTATACCCTCAGACTTTGCTGAATTCATGCATCAGTTCTAGCAGGTTTTTTGGTGCAATCTTTTGGGTTTTCCATAAAGAGTATCATGTTGTCTGTGAAGAGTGAAAGTTTGACTTCCTCCTTGCTGATTCGGATGCCTTTAATTCCTTTGTGTTGTCTGATTGCTGAGGCTAAGACTTCCAATACTATGTTGAATAATAATGGTGAGAGTGGACATCCCTGTCGTGTTCCTGACCTTAGGGGGAAAGCTCTCAGTTTTTCCCCATTGAGGATGATATTACCAGTGGGTCTTTCATATATGACTTTTATGATCTTGAGGTATGATCCTTCTATCCCTACTTTCTTGAGGGTTTTTATCAAGAAGGGATACTGTATTTTGTCAAACATTTTCTCTGCATCTATTGAGAGGATCTTGTGGTTCTTGTCCTTTCTTTTATTAATGTGATGTATCACATTGATTGTTTTGCAGATATTGAACCAACCCTGCATCCCAGATATAAATCCCACTTGGTCGTGGTGAGTAACTCTTTTAATGTATTGTTGGATCCAGTTGGCTGGTATCTTGTTGAGGATTTTTGCACCCATGTTCATCAGAGAAATTGGTCTGTAGTTCTTTTTAGTGGGGTCTTTGTCTGGTTTTGGAATCAAGGTAATGCTGGCTTCATGGAACGAGTTTGGAAGTTTTCCTTTCATTTCTCTTTTTTGGAACAGCTTCAAAAGAATAGGTGTTAAGTCTTCTTTAAGTGTTTGGTACAATTCTCCTGGAAAGCCATCCAGCCCTGGACTTTTGTTTTTTGGGAGATTTTTTATTCCTAATAACATTTCTTTACTGGTTATTGGTCTGTTCAAGTTTTCTATTTCTCCTTGTTTCAGTTTTGATCATTTGTATGTTTCTAAGAATTTGTCCATTTCTTCCAGATTGCCCAATTTATTGGCATGTAATTGCTCATAATATTCTCTTATTATTGTTTATATTTCAGCGGTGTTGGTTGTGATCTTTCCTGTTTCATTCTTGATTCTATTTATTTGGGTCTTTTCCTTTTCATTTTTGATCAAACTGGCTAGCGGTTTATCAATTTGTTAATTCTTTCAAAGAACCAGCTCCTGGTTTCACTGATATGTTCTACTGTTTGTTTTGTTTTGTTTTTGCTTTTTTGTGGGTTGTTTTTTTGTTTCAATAGTATTAATTTCTGCTCTAATCTTTATTATTTCCTGTCTTCTGCTGCTTTGGGATTTTATTTGCTTTCTTTTTCCAGCTCCTTGAGGCATAAGGTTAGGTGGTGTATCTGAGACCTTTCTCCCTTCTTGAGGAAGGCCTGGATTGCTATATACTTCCGTCTTATGACTGCCTTTGCTGCGTCCAAGAGGTTTTGGGCTGTGGTGTTGACATTTTTATTGGCTTCCATGTACTTTTTAATTTCCTTTTTAACTTCTTGGCTAGCCCATTCATTCTTTAGTAGGATGCTCTTTAGTGTCCAAGTATTTGTTGTTTTTCCAAAGTTTTTCTTGTGGTTGATTTTGAGTTTCATAGCATTGTAGCCTGTAAATATGTACGGTATGATCTTAATCATTTTGTACTTGTTGAGGGGCTGATTTGTATCCCAGTATGTGATCTATTCCGGAGAATGTTCCATGTGCACTTGAGAAGAACGTGTATTCTGCTGCTTTAGGATTAAGTGTTTTAAATATATCTGTTACGTCCATCCTATCCAGTGTGTCATTCAAAGCCATTGTTTCCTTGTTGATTTTCTGCTTAGATGATCTGTCCATTGCTGTAATTGGGGTATTGAAGTCCCCTACTATTATGGTATTATTTTCAATTAGTTTTTTTACGTTTGTGATTAATTGATTTATACATTTGGGTGCTTTCATGTTTGGAGCATAAATATTTACAATTGTTAGATCTTCTTGGTGGACAGACCCCTTAAGTATGATATAATGCCCTTTTTCATCTCTGTTGCAGTCTTTATTTTAAAATCTGATTGTCTGATATAAGTATGGCTACTCCAGCTTTCTTTTGGTGGCCATTACCATGATAGATGGTTCTCCATCCCCTTACTTTCAGTCTGAAGGTATTTTTAGGTCTAAAATAGGTCTCTTGTAAACAGCATATAGATGGATCTTGTTTTCTTATCCATTCTGTTACCCTATGTCTTTTGAATGGAGCATTTACTCCACTGACATTTAGAGTTAGTACTGAAAGATATGAATTTATTGCTATTGTGTTGCTTGTAGAGTTGAAGTTTCTGGTGGTGTTCTCTGGTTCTTTCTAGCCTTTTTTGGTTTTGTTTCTTTGTTTGTTTTGTTTTGGGATTTTTTGTCTTTTCTCTCCATAGAGAGCCCCCCTTAAAATTTCTTGCAAGACTGGCTTAGTGTTCACGAACTCCTTCAGTTTTTGTCTGGGAAACTTTTTATCTCTCCTTCTATTTTGAATGACAGCCTTGCTGGATAAAGAATTCTTGGCTGCATATTTTTCCAATCCAGCACATTGAATATATTGTGCCACTCCTTTCTGGCCTGCCAAGTTTCTGTGGATAGGTCTGCTGTGAACTTGATCTGTCTGCCCTTGTAGATTAAGGACCTTTTCTCCCTTGCTGCTTTCATGATTCTTTCCTTGTCTGAGGATTTTGTGAATTTGACTATGATATGCCTTGTTGATGGTTGGTTTTTGTTTAATCTAATGGGAGTTCTCTGTGCTTCCTGGATTTTGAGGTCTGTGTCTTTCCACAGGTTAGGAAAATTTTCTGTATGATTTGCTCACATAAACCTTCTACCCCTTTTTCCCTCTCTTCATCTTCTGGGACCCTTATGATTCAGATGTTATTCCTTTTTAATGAGTCACTGAGATCTCTAATTATTATATTGTGCTCTTTCGCCTTAGTTTCCCTCTTTTTTTCTCCTTCATTATTCTCCATAAGTTTGTCCTCTATATCACTCATTCACTGCTCTGCTTCTTCCATCCTTGCACTGTGTCAGCCATTCGAGATTGCATCTCAGTTATAGCATTTTAAATTTCATCCTGACTAGATTTTACATCTCTTATCTCTTCAGAAAGGGATTCTATGCTTTTTTCAACCCCCAACTAGTATTATTATCGTGGTTCTAAATTCTGGTTCAGACATCTTGCTTGTATCTGTGTTGATTAAGTCCCTGGCTGTCCTTTCTTCCTGTTGTTTCTTTTAGGGTGAATTCCTTTGTTTCATCATTTTGAAGGAAGACAAAGAATTAAGTGATAAATAAATAAATAATTAATAAATAAATAAATAAAAATTTAAAACAACACACAAAAAAATCAAATAAAGGATGCCAGATCCTAGGTGTATTTTGTTCTGGTTGTTGACAAAAGCTTGATAGAATACAGAAAAGAGGAAAAGAAAAAAGAATAAAAAGGAAAAAAAAAAGGAAAACCTTTGAAAATTAAAAAAAATGAATACAATACAATAAAATGAAGGAAGTAAAATAGAATTTAAAAAAAATTTTTAAAGTAAAAAATATAATAGAAAAAATTAAATAAAAACGTTTTTATAAAATTGGAAAACAAAAACAAAATTTTCTCTGTATTCAAGAATAAGGAAAGAAAAGAAAAAGAAAAAAAATTGAATAGGTGGACCAGCTAACAGAATGAAATACGATTGAAATTACATCCAGTTTCCCCTAGAAGTCAAACTATGAGGCCCTTTATAGCCTGTAACTAAGCAGGCAGAGACTTGTAGTGTTCCTCTAGAGCACCGTTGCCCCAGTTGAATGGGGCTTGGTGTAATGGCCCCATTCTCCACTAGATGACGCTGCTTAGTTTACTGGGGTGGATCAGTATGACACATGTATGCGCATGCGCAGGAGAGGTGAAAATGGTGTTACCCAGCTACTCAGTCTCTAGTATCAGAACTCTGTGCTCTCGCCCACCAGCAGTCAAGCCACCCCTCCTTTGTCTCTGGCTTCCATCCACTCCATGCTTCTACACTGTCTGTGACCAAGCCATCAGCCTGCCAAGTGGCACCTCCCTCCCGAGTTTTATCTCAGATGGGACTGTCTTTCCCAACTCCTTACTTCTGAGGCCTTGTGGCTTTGACATGCTCAGACCCTCTGGGGGAGGGTCTCATCCAGCAATGGCTGCATGCCCGCGCCTCCCCTAGGAACATTCACACAACTGGGCTGCTGCAGATGCCCAGAGACTGCGGCTGGGTGCCAGCTCACCCCGGAAAAAATTCACACAATGGTGTAGCAGCAGCATTTCAGGAATTATGGTAAATCACAACACATATCTGGCACCAGGCTTCATCCTTAATGTCCTTGTTCCAACACCAGTGAACGTGGTTGTTCTCCAGGTTCTGCTGGGACTTTTGCCTGTAGGGATGCCACACAGCCTCTACCAAATGTCCTCCCAGCAGGGGAACTGCGTCTCCCCATGTGGCCCGAGGACCCCTCAGACCTCACTGTCTGCTCCTGGGGATTCGCCCTCCCCACCAGAGCTCCACCTAGTATCAAGCTGCAGAGTTTCAGACTCTGTGCTCCCCAGTTTATAGAGTCTTAATGGTACTCTAAATGGTATTTAGGTACTCTCTTTTCTCATTTCTCCCTTTCTTGTTCAATCCATTGTGGGTGTTTCCACTCTTTCTCTTTCTCTCCAGTTGCTTTCAGGGGGGGTGCTTTTCCTGTACCCTCCCCCCTGTCTCCATCCTCTCCCCACAAGCAAAAACAGCTCCCTACCCTGTGGCTTCTCTCTCCCCCAGTTCACCTCTCCATGCCACCTACCTGCTGAGTTCTGTGGTTGAAGTTGTGCAGATTGTTGTGTTAATCTTCACCTCAGTTTTCTAGGTGTGCAAGATGGCTTGGTGTTGATCTGGCTGCATTTCAGGGATGAGAGAGACAAAAAAAAAACCTTCCATGCTGCTCGGCCATCTCGGCCCCTCCCCCTATACTGAAATGCCTTTCTAATTTTGATCCTCTTTAACTTTTAATGAATGTACTTTTTATCCCATGCTTCATTCCAAAGACAATTTAGGTGCTAGTGCCGAATTCATTGTTTGATTATAAAATACGTATGTAGCACCGAGTGTGTTTAGTTTCCATACTCCCGGACTCATGATACAGCACCAGCCTAACACATTGCTGAGTGAGTATCTGTTGAAAAGAACAGAAGGAAAAGTTCTGAAACTTTATTAAGAACTTGTATTCGTTAAGTTCAACTTCTCTAAAATGAAACTTAAGACAAAATTTCATCCTTTTTATTTGACTGAAGATAACTGTTGAATGTTAAAATAGGTAGACAACCCGTCAACCGGTAGCTATTTTTTATTTTCTCTATTAATCTGATAAGAAAATCCAGCATTAGAAAAAAGCTCAATAAATATAATTCTTCAAAGAAGCAATGCTTCAATTAGCTAAAGCAGGAAGTGACAAAATGGATCCAATCCTTTTATTTTTTATTTGTTTTTATTATTTATTTATTTATTTCTTAAATATTTATTTTTGAGAGAGAGAGAGAGAGAGAGCATGAGCAGGGGAGAGGCAGGGAGAGAGGGGGAGACACAGAATCCGAAGCAGGCTCCAGGCTCTGAGCTGTCAGCGCAGAGCTCGACGCGGGGCTCAAACTCACAATCTGCGATCGTGACCTGAACCCAAGTCGGACACGTAACCAACTGAACCACCCAGGTGCCCCGGATTCAATCCTTTTAAATTTTGTTGGTTGTCTTTAAATAATTTAGCTATATGAAGATGCAGAGAGAATGCCTAATAAATGTCTAGCAAACAGTGTAAGAAACAAAGCCTTCCCAAGGGGGTCTGGAAGGAGTGAGTGGTGGCACTTTCTCTCTTGGGAGTCTGTTACTCAACCACCCAGGGACAGCCTTGGGATCTGGAGCCATAGCAGAGTGAGATGTGGGTGAAAGTGCTCCTTCTGCCAGGAAGATGCTCTGAAACCCCCTTACACTTGCTGCTTATAGCTCCACAAGGGGTGGTGCTTCCTGGACAGAGGTATGGAGTGGGGACTAGAAGAGCCTCCGGTTGACCTCCCAGCCAAGGACTTTAGGAGTAGTTGGAGGCACCCCATTCCTCCTCAGTTTTAGAAAATCCCCCAAGAGACCCTCAGTTAGGGATTTACGCAACTGGATTGCCCCAGACTTCCCGAAGGAGGAGGAACTTCTTGTTGCTTTTGCAAAGAAATGAATCATTTGGAAAACTTGGGACTCTGGATATTCCCTCGGAAGACTTTTCTAAGGAGAGGCGGGCACAGAGAGAATGGGGGCATGACACTAATGTGAAAAACCCGAGAAGCACAGCCGGGGAATCATTTATTTGCTTGCCTGCTTCCTACATCAGGATCTTAGGAAAACCTCTCTCCAAAAGGATCCAAGATCCCTGGAAGGGCAGTAGCGAGGGGTGAGGACAGGTTTTAGGAACAAAGCGGGCTCAACGCTGAGCAGAACAGACTTAACGGATCTTATTGCCAAACTGAGGACAGTGTTCCATCCCAAGGGCAACCCCTCCTTCAGAGAGGGCTTCTAGAGGAAATCATGAAGAAAAAACTCAAGCTGTATGTTGAAAAAAGCTAAAAGCACCCAAACATCTGTGAGTATCAGGACATCTTAAAATTTAAATTAAAGTTTACTGAGAAAGAAGGTGAGCACATGTGTGGCTCCGTCGGTTAAGTGTTTGGCTCTTGGTTTCAGCTCAGGTCATGATACCACTGTTTGTGAGATCAAGAGTCAGGTTCTGTGCTGACAATGCAGAGCCTGCCTGGGATTCTCTCTCCTCCTCTCTCTCTCTCTCTCTCTCTCTGAAAATAAATAAATAAGCTTTTTTTAATGTGAAAAAAAAAAAAAAAAGAAAGAAGGAAACCAGCAATGATAATGGTTATTCTCCAGATGCAGGTAGAGATGTCCCTGGAGTTGAGTCTATCCTTTTGGCACTTGTAAGGCAAAAAATTAACTCTGCTGACAGAATGTTAAACTAAAGGAAAGGAGGGATCCTTTCTCAGAAGAACTTACATCAACTTGTTTCAGTTATTTTTACAGCAGGTTCTTCTGCAGAGATTGCCCAGAGAATTGAGTCATTCTAGTACTAGGGACTTTTGAACGAAAGGCTAAGGATTAATTTCCAGCTCTTGATTAGACTGTAGAGTCAGTCTACCAGTTCTAGAAGAAACCTTTGCTATTCTTCAGTTTAACTCGCTTAATTTGCAGGAAAGGGCCTTAAGATCCTGAAAGACGGATGATCATACAAGTCAGTGACAGCTGGCCCTGCCATCTTATTTCCTGACACCAAAACTAATGTTTTGTTTTGTTTTGTTTTTTTCAGAACAACCCAAAAGCTCTTCTGGGCTGGAGAACATGCTCAGAGCTGGCTCACCTGTGAAACACAGTTAAGGTAATTGAGTTAGGTAATTGACTAAGGTATTGACTTCCGGTTGGGAAGTAACTTGTTCCGACATAATGGAACCTGTCCAGAGGCAGGAAAATAGATATGGACCAGTTTGTACTTACTTATTCCCCGTGATAAGAAGGAAGAAAGTTTAAGTTTCCGCACTCCCCTTCAGGCCTCCTATTTATTCTAAAGTAAGAGTCTGTGATTAATTTTGAGTGAGTCTGGTTGAATTATGAGAAGCACGAGGAATTCTAGTCGCTCTCTGTGTTCAGTACCGTCTGAGAGGGAAGACCGAGCTTGAGATGAGATCTTTGGGTTTTGCTTCTCATTAGGGTTTAAAGGAGGGCATGAGGTGGGGGGGGGGGGCAGTGGCAGAAGTTAAGAGAAAATGAGGTTACAATTCAGTTACTCTTCCACGGAGAGTATATGTTCTGAATATGCTTTTTTTTTTTTTACAAATCTGTATGGCAGGTTCCTAAGTACAGTGGGCCTTCAGATGGGCTTGGGGCTACTTGTTCAGATGTTGGAGAACCTTGACGGGATCACGGAAGGCGTGACCCAGCTTTGTCTCTCTTCCTTTCCCGTTGTCTCACTGTTTTACCCAGGCCACAACTGCTTTGATGGGAACAGAATGAAACAGGAAAGGGAAGCATAGGAACAGGAGAAATAAGAACTTTTAAAGAGAAAGAACCCGAGCTGGTCTTCACAGCTACCCTCCAGCCCCACGTGCACACTCCATACAGCTGGTGCCTTATAAATACAACCAACAAATCTATACACTCAGCCTGTTTCTTTCTCTCTTTTTGCCATTATAACCAAATGTTTGTTGGACTATGTAGCATCTCCTTGTCGCTCTTCTAATCCATGGCAGAAATCTTAACTTGACAGTAATTCACTCCCATGGTGTTTTAAGAAGAAGGTGTAGAAAAAGTGTGGGGAGGTAGAATAATATATATTTGTACAGATTGTATGTATATAAAGCCTCCCAGATTTCTGGATATTTTTCATTTTGATGGGCAGTTCAATTCAGCCTGATGTATATACTTTTCTTTTATTTAAAAAAATGTTTTTTAACATTTATTTATTTTTGAGACAGAGAAAGACAGAGCATGAACGGGGGAGGGTCAGAGAGAGGGAGACACAGAATCCGAAGCAGGCTCCAGGCTCTGAGCTGTCAGCACACAGCCCGACGCAGGGCTCGAACTCACGGACAGTGAGATCATGAGCTGAGCCCAAGTCGGACGCTTAACCGACTGAGCCACCCAGGTGCCCCTGATGTATATAGTTTCATGAAGTATTCTTCTCTTATCTCCCCATTACTTTCTCACATTCAGAAACCTCATTGTTCTCTTTAGTATGCAATTTTATAATGACATATTCCTATTGGACTTAAGCCTTTGTGCAAATATTAGCTCCCTTCATTATTATAATTGCAAGTGAGGGGAGGTCTTATAAAAAGCACTGAATTTGGAATCAGGAAATCTATGATAACATTTCCACCTCTGACATTTGTTTACTGAGTTTGGATAAACTAGAAGATCTTTTGACACCACATTTCCTTCATCATAAGACAAAGACATTAAACACCTTTCCTATCTTCCTGACAAAGTTGTGGGAGGTGTTGAGATCCTGGGCATCAATGCAGGAAGGATTGGAGATACAGATAAAGAAATGAAGGCTCAGATTCACTTAGTAAATGAAAGAGAGTCATTACAAAGGTATCTACATTTTATACTGAAAGCTTTTTATTTTTAAGAAAGTCTGAGAGCTATATGTAAGTGTGAATAACCTCAGCTCTACAATTTAGGTTGAGACCGACCTGAGAATATGTTTTTATATTAGAATTTTAGACTTTATAGAAAAGGATCTTGTTACCATTTTAAAACTTGACGCTACTAATTCAAATAAAGTAAAATTTAAATAAAGTTGTCACACAGCAGAAAATATTATTTCCTCCCTGATGACACGTACACAGTAACAGCCGCAGTAATTCCTATGTATGCAACACTTCTGATATTTCATGGTGGGACGATGGCCTTACTTATTGTGCAAATATTTGAAATGCATTTCTACCACTAGAGGGAGATAGAACCATAAGAGATCAAAGTTCACTTGCCTGTTTAAAAGAAGGAAAAACCCCTCATCCTCTAATAATTGCTTATAGAAAGGGACATATACATTGGTTAATACAATGTGATAATTTTCTTTGATATTTTAATATGCTGGTTTAATTTTTTTTTAATTTTTTTTTTTTTTTAGCGTTTATTTATTTTTGAGACAGAGAGAGACAGAGCATGAACAGGGGAGGAGCAGAGAGGTAGACACAGAATCTGAAACAGGCTCCAGGCTCTGAGCTGTCAGCACAGAGCCTGACGCGGGGCTCGAACTCACAGACGTGCGAAGTCGGACGCTTAACCGACCAAGCCACCCAGGCGCCCCTGGTTTAAATTTTTAATACGTAATTAATACTAAAGCTCGACACATGTAAAGGTTCCAGGTAATTTCCAGATGCCATATTACTACCTCAAATCTCTGGGAGTGAATAACAGAAGATGGTCAGTTGTGTTTAGAACCTAGTTTTCTCTTTCACGTTGGTAAACAGGCTAATAAAAGCTATTATATAGAGCTACTTTCTGTCTTGGAATTAAAAAAAATTTTTTTTTTCAGAATAAGCCTCTATGGATGCATTTGCTCTATCAATTCTGCCTAAAATTCTGTAACTATTGTCATACTATATATTCAAGACAATTTTCAAACCAGAAACAACTTCCTTTATTATTTCTGTAGTTATTGTCTACAATGAAAGTATTTTTATGTACATTACTATGTGCTTATATGTGTATATATGTTTTTTGTTTTTTTAAAGTTTTATTTATTTATTTACTCACTTACTTATTTTAAGAGAAAGAGAGAGAGGTTGAAAGGGAGAACATGAGCAAGGGAGAGGCAGAGATGGAGGGAGAGAGAATCCAAAGCAGGCTCCAGGCTCTGAGCTGTCAGCACAGAGCCTAACCCAGGGCTCAAACTCCTGAACCATGAGATCATGACCTGAGCTGAATTCAAGAGCCCGATGCTTAACCAACTGGGCCACCCAGGCACTCCTGTGTATATATGATTTTATAATTTAATATATATATATATATCTTTTTTATAGGACATAGATCATAAAAGTAAGATTTCTAGGTTAAATATTAAATGTATTTAAATGTGATCATATACTGCCAGATTACTATCTAATTGTTGAAACTGACACTTCTGTCACTGATGTGTAAGTTCGCTTTACCAAAATCTTTTTAACTCTGAATGCTTCAAATTTTGCCAGGCTGATTAATGCAAATCAACTTATAGTTTTTATTTGCACATCTTTGAACACGTATGAGATTGAACTTCTTTTCATATTGCTATTGGCTATAAGGAACTTTTCCTCTGTAATTGCCTATTTGTTGGCTTATCCAATCTCTTGTTTGAGTGCTTGCCTCCTTTAGTTTAGTTTAGTTTTATGTTAGATATTAATTTTTTATCTATTATATTGGTTGCGAATATATTCTCTCTAGCGTACATTTATAGTGACTTTGCCATATGTAATTTCAAAGCTAATCAAATATTTTTCTTTAGAATTTTTGGTTTTCTAGTATTGTTCCAGTTTATTCAATTGTTATTCTCAATTCTTATCAGATATATGTATGCTTTCACAAAAAAACAATAAAATGATATATGCATATTTAAATGGTAGATACTTCTTCTACCTGGATTTTA
Source organism: Lynx canadensis (assembly GCF_007474595.2). Classification (NCBI taxonomy): domain Eukaryota; kingdom Metazoa; phylum Chordata; class Mammalia; order Carnivora; family Felidae; genus Lynx; species Lynx canadensis. Next base: position 35,105,711 of record NC_044319.2, read on the forward strand.
CTTATGTAAATGATGTATGCAGTTATCTTTTTTTTCTTCCAGAACAATATGCATTTATGCTGGCCTCATTTTTATAAAATACACCTAGTCTTGGGGTGCCTGGGTGGCTCAGTCGGTTGAGTGACTGACTTCGCCTCAGGTCATGATCTCACGGTTCGTGGGTTCGAGCCCCGCGTGGGGCTCTGTGCTGACACTTTAGAGCCTGGAGCCTGCTTCGAATTCTGTGTCTCCCTCTCTCTCTGCCCCTCCCCCACTTGTGCACTGTCTCTCTCTGTCTCTCAAAAACGAATAAATGTAAAAAAATTTTTTTAAATACACCTTTCTTTTTCTACTGAGTTAAGACATCAAATTCATCCTAAATCAAGTTTCCATATGATGTTAGATCTGTTTCTGCATTTAAACATTTCACTATATTGGTCTATCTATTCTGAAATATAGATTAGTACCTTTTTATGATGAATTTAATTTTATACTTTGACGAATCTTGTTTTGAATAATTAAAGAAATAGAACAATGGTTATTGTGAAAATTACAGTAACTCTCAAAATCAGTGTAATGCACTCCTGATAACGAGAATAAGCAATTTCACATGTTCCTCTTTCCGAGGATAAATCTTGGTGATTCCTAGTTTTCCTGAAACCTAAATACAACACAGGGCTTTTTTAAAAAATAAATTTTCCGTGATGAATAGTTCCATTGTCTTGATTTGAATTTTTTTTTCCTTACAGTAAATAACTGTTTTCTCGGAGCAGCATGGCAGACTGTCCCCTATTGTAAATTACCTTCACTTAGCAAGACCTTTCTCTCTGAGTGGGACTTTCAGTAGGGGAAAGCCTGTGTCAGCTGCTTGACTGTATGCTAGCCTGATTGGAATGCATTTCTCCCAATCTCTCCTACAAAGAGTCGCAGAACTGCGTTATGTAAAAGTCATCCTATGGTTTGGAACATATTCCCTTAAAGTATGGGCTTTTGATTGGTTGTTTTAATAATATTAGCCCTGGCTGTAATGCTTAAATTCATATATCTGCTTTGCCAGAGATATAAATACATGTGAGCCTTATTTTTATGGAAGAGCCTTGAAATTTTCTTTTTTCCCATTATTCAAAAGATAAAGTAAAATCCCCAGTCTTGCTGGATTCTTTATTCAAACAGAGAGTTAGGAATCCTTGTCTCTTTTGAATTAATAACTGTTTGGGGATTGAACGATTCAGCTAAGGCGGAGTGCATGCTAACAGAGGTAAGATTAATCTCCATCTGGAACGCAGAGGGAAGACTGTCTTCTGCCATCTGTCCCAGCCGCTGGTTATTACTGAGGTTGGATCCACAGGATTCAGACCTTTTTGTTTTGTTTTGTTTTTAATGACATGAGGCTGTCTGCAAGGCTTTCGACTTAAAGATGATTAAACTCCGTTTTTAAGAGTCTCTTATGCTTTGGCTCTCTCCCACTCTAACCTCTTAAAAACTGAGGACAGGGGCGCCTGGGTGGCGCAGCCGGTTAAGCGTCCGACTTCAGCCAGGTCACGATCTCGCGGTCCGGGAGTTTGAGCCCCGCGTCGGGCTCTGGGCTGACGGCTCGGAGCCTGGAGCCTGTTTCCGATTCTGTGTCTCCCTCTCTCTCTGCCCCTCCCCCGTTCATGCTCTGTCTCTCTCTGTCCCAAAAATAAATAAAACGTTGAAAAAAAAATTTAAAAACTGAGAACAAACTGAGGGTTGATGGGGGGTGGGAGGGAGGGGAGGGGAGGTGATGGGTATTGAGGAGGGCATCTTTTGGGATGAGCACTCGGTGTTGTATGGAAACCAATTTGACAATAAATTTCATATATTAAAAAAAAGGAAAAAATAAATAAATAAATAAATAAATAAATAAAAATAAAAGTAAAAAAAAAAAAAAGATGATTAAACTCCTTAATTCCCCATTTCTGGTTTGATACTTCACCTAGTGAACTGGTTAGAACCCTAGTCCGGTTAAGGGCAGGAAACAGGTTGCTTTCTTTGGGCGAGTTGAGTGAGGGTCCAACAGAGGGAGGTTTGTTTCTGTGATGTGGGTAACCCAGCAGTGGAGCAGTGGAACTCTGGACCTCTGTGGACATACAGGGTGGATAAATACCATCCCCTGGTGGATAAATTCATTGTATGATGGTCTTGTTCCCCGAAGCTCACTCAGGGCAGTGACAGGCACCTCTGTGTTGAACAGAGGCTCTCCCTGCCCTGGTTCATAGTTCGCTATTTTCTTTTCTTTTCCTTTTCTTTTTCTTTATCTTTTTCTTTTTCTTTTCTTTTCTTTTCTTTTCTGGACAAAAAGGATGACCAAAACCTCCATTTTGCCCAAGCATTTGATGAAATTCTGCTACTGAAGATGATCCGTTGTTTCTTCCCTGAATGAAAGCCCATGAATTAAAAGACAGGGAATGGGAAATCCGGGTGAAATTCGTAAGTCCTAAACAGGATCTCCAGCCTTCTAGAAGCACTTTGCTTTCAGAATCCACATATTTCTTGAGAAGTGAAATGGACATGTTGAAGACAACCCTGATATATTCTGAATATAACCCAGGTCCCACGGAGGGAACGTTGATCAAGAAAAGTTTATGTACCTAATTATTATTTTTTTTTTATTAAAAAAAATTTTTTTTTCAACGTTTATTTATTTTTGGGACAGAGAGAGACAGAGCATGAATGGGGGAGGGGCAGAGAGAGAGGGAGACACAGAATCGGAAACAGGCTCCAGGCTCTGAGCCATCAGCCCAGAGCCTGACTCGGGGCTCGAACTCACGGACCGCGAGATCGTGACCTGGCTGAAGTCGGACGCTCAACCGACTGCGCCACCCAGGCGCCCCTGTACCTAATTATTTAATAGAAAGACAGTGATGTTTTTCAAATGTAATGGTATGTTAGTACAAAAAGAACACTAAATGATATATAAGTGGGAGTAGAGTCTCTAAGGATTCAAAAAACATGAGAAATCAAGATAATATTCCTAATGTTTTAAATGTGCTATTTCTGAAAGAAAAGCAAAAATAATAAAACAAGCACAAACCTGTCTAGTTTGAAGAAAATGGAGGTAACTGCCTTCTAGTCACTGTGTGCAAAGACAATAATTATTTATATATGATAAAGAAATCATTATTCAGGGGATGACACCTTACAATGTTTTTTCTATTTGAAAATGTTGCCTTCCAAATAAAAATATTGACTTGTTCAAATGTTCTAACATCAGTGGCTAATGATAATAGTATGCTTTGATGAGAGGAGAAATAAAATAAACATTAGCTGTGTAGAAAAATCTAAATTTTTTTTTGTTTTGGTTTTTTTGGTTTTTGTTTTTTTTTTAATAAAAAAATATTTATTAGCCATTTGAGTATTCTCTTTTTGAAAGACCTGTTCAAAATATTATCCATGTTTGTATTTGTTTTTTAGTTGTTATTTCTTTTTTTTAATAGCTACTATTTATTGAGTGCTATGTTCTTTTTTTTATTTTATTTTTAATTTTTTAAAAAATTTACATCCAAATTAGTTAGCATATAGTGCAACAGTGATTTCAGGAGGAGATTCTTTAGTGCCCCTTACCCATTTAGCCCATCTCCCCTCCCACAACCCCTCCAGTAACCCTCAGTTTGTTCTCCATATTCATGAGTTTCTTCTGTTTTGTCCCCCTCCCTATTTTTATATTATTTTTGTTTCCCTTCACTTATGTTCATCTGTTTTTTTCTCTTAAAGTCCTCATATGAGTGAAGTCTTATGATATTTGTCCTTCTATGACTAATTTCACTTAGCATAATACCCTCCAGTTCCATCCATGTAGTTGCAAATGGCAAGATTTCATTTTTTTTTGATTGCCGAGTAATACTCCATTGTATATATATACCACATCTTCTCTATCCATTCATCCATTGATGGATATTTGGGCACTTTCCATACTTTGCTATTGTTGATAGTGCTGCTATAAACACAGGGGTGCATGAGTCCCTTCGAAACAGCACTCCTGTATCCCTTGGATAAATGCCTAGTAGTGCAATTTTTGGGTCGTAGGGTAGTTCTATTTTTAGTTTTTTGAGGAACCTCCATACTGTTTTCCAGAGTGGCTGCACCAGCTTGTGTTCCCAGAAAAATCGAAATTAAAAACCATAAGAGACTCTTAAATACAGAGAACCAACTGAGGATCGATGGGGGGGTGGGGGAGAGGGGAAAATGGGTGATGGGCACTGAGGAGGGCACTTGTTGGGATGAGCACTGGGTGTTGTATGTAAGCGATGAACCACGGAATCTACCCCAAAAACCAAGAGCACACTTCACACACTGTATGTTAGCCAATTTGACAATAAATTATATTTTTAAAAAATTAAAACGTTTTTCTGTCCTGGTATAAATACTTGCTGTATTTTAGGAGTTTTGAGTGAGGAAAAGGAAAATCTATGGTTTAAAGGCTTTGGTGTTTCTACTGAAAATAATATATTAATCAGCAATACTCTAATAATTAATAGTCATGAAGGAGAAAAACAAACATGGAAGGCATTAGGCCTAAATTGGCTTTTATAGTAAAAAGACAACATTTAAAAATATAACGTACATATAAATAATGCTAAGAATGCACTTCATTTTTACTTATATTTAATTTAATAAGCACATAGCATATTGTGCCAGGCAGGCAGTACTCTAAGCACCCTACAAATATTGACGGGTTTCATCGTTATAAATACCCTATAAGTTTCCACTATAAGACTTAGAGATAAGGAAACAGGAAGGTTAAAAGAAAACTTGCACAGAATCACACTGATGAAGATCTCAATATACTTTTTCAGTTTAAAAATTAATATAGGGGCACCTGGGTGGCTCAGTTGGTTGGGTGTCCGACTTCGGCTCAGTTCATGATCTCGCGGTCCATGAGTTCGAGCCCCGCGTCGGGCTCTGTGCTGACGGCTCAGAGCCTGGAGCCTGCTTAGGATCCAGGGTCTCCCTCTCTCCCTGCCCCTCCCCCGCTCTCCCTCTGCCTCTCTCTCAAAAAGAAATAAACATTAAAAAATTAAAAATAATTCATATATAAAATGTCCCTTTAAAATACAACTAAAGTAAATTTATCTAGTGTTGTAGAAACAAACACAAAATAGAGAGCGAATAGTATATTTAGCTATTCTAGTAGCTGGGGCTGCCATAACAAAATGCCGTAGACTCACACAGCAGAAATTAATTTTCTCACTGTTCTGGAAGCTGGAAGCCTAAAATCAAAGCGCTAGCATGGTTGGGCTCTCTTCCTGGCTTGCAGTTGGCCACTCTCACTGTGTCTTCATTTGGTGGCGGTGAGTGAGGGAGACAGAGCGAGAGAGCGCTTGCGTTCTGCTGTCTCTCCTTATAAGGGCCATCAGTCCCATCATGAGGGCCCTCTCCTGTGACATCTTGAACCTTAATTACCTCCCAAAGGCCCAATCTCCAAACACCACCACACTGGAGAGTTGGGGATTGAGCATATGACATTTGGAGGGGACGCAATCCAGTCCATAGCAGCTATTTTGCAAGCGGTAATTTGACGCTCCCACAGTGACGTGACTACTGGGCCTCTACCAGGTTCTGTAGCTCCTCCTGAATCAGTAAAGGCCCGATTATTGTGGGTAAAGTTTGTATGTAACTATACAGCTCATGTATTTCTTTTTATAATACTGCATTGAAGAAATTGGGTTTGTATAAGTTTTGGATTAGATCTACCAGAGATTATTTACATCCTTCTAGTTTAGGGCTCTGGACTACCAACCGTCACCAGCCCTGGGGCTGGCGAATATGCTTGTGGGCCCCTGGGACAGCTCTCACCCCTTTGTTTCAACTGTGGGCCACCTCTGGCACCTTTGGAATATGGCACCTGAGGATGGTCAGAGTGGTAGTAGATGACCTCTATCTTCTGTGCCACTGTCTGTGGCACCCAGGACCATCACCCACACCCTCTGTTGGCCCGTGCGAAGGCAGATCTCCAGGGATGACCACTTCTGTCTCCCCCTCAGAATTTTCCAGACTGTTGCTCCACAAGATCAATGACTCTTTCTTTCAATGTCCTCTCTTACCTTCAACTCATGTGGAGATGCCATGCTGTCTTTGGCCAGTGTCGGGGCATGCTGGGCAGAGATGGGAGAACTTTGCATTAGTGGGCTGCTTTTTCACTCCATCCACAGGCGTCTTGTTGGTCCTCCCCACAGGTGGCAAGGTCTGGAAGGCAGAGATGCAGTCCACTTTGAAAGAGACCCCATTCCACAAATGCAGTGATTATGAGTTGCACCATAGGCCAAGACATACCACACACCATCAACTCCAAAAAGTAAATGCAGGACAACTGGAAAATGAAGTCTTGTTTGCATTTTCACTGCCTGGAAAATGGGTAATTCTTGCATTTGTGGTTATCATCCATGAAGCACAGGAACAACCGTTGAACATCTTTGGAAGCCAGTGTTCACGGGTAGCCCGATGCATGATCAACGTAACAAATAACGATATGATTAAAAATGAGGAAATAGTATTAGGGAACCACAGGAATCAGATGACCAATATCCATATAAATGGGTTCTAAAGAACTGGGCATTGTGAATAGTAACAATGGTGCCATCGTTTTCCCACCACTAGGAGATATAAAATTACCCAGAAATAGCACACTGGGCACATTTAGCAATAAAAAAAAAATGTGGGAGATCTAAGATCCAAACCAATAGATATGGTACCTAGACACTATGAGTAACTTCCATGTGCATTGATTAGACAACAAACACATAAATACATACTTTTTCTCTACCCACTATTCTAAATTTCCATCAATAAATGACTCTACCTTACACGGGGACCATGGATTTTGTAATGCAGTTTTAAGCCAGATTGTTGTTATAGACAGGGGATTCTCAAAAAAAAAAAGTTGCTTGGGGTCCTGCACACCCTCGGTGCAGCCCTGTTTATAGGAAGGCAAATGCTGCATCTGCCCATGGCCCTGAAACTTGGTGGGGTAGAGAAGGGGGATCACCAGCATCATGATCCATAGAGGCTCCTTTCATGGGTCAGCCTCACTTGGGCTCCATTTCCCAGTCCCTATTTCTGTGCTTGCCAGCTCCAGTGTGGGAATCTTTCTAGTTTTCTGCAGGAAAAAATGGCTCCATGTCTTTATGCTGCCTCTGTGCACAGCTGAGGCTACAACACCCCCCCTCCCCCGCACTGCATCAGTCCTATTAGGCTCCCATAGGCATTCTACCTTCCAAACAACTTAAAAACTGAAACAGGCAGGTGTTGGCACCTCATCCAAGTTACACAGCAGATTATACAGCAGATATGCGCCCAGCAATCTCTAAACCGTGGGTGGAAATAATAGTGCTCTCTAGAGACATATGTTCCTCAAAGTCAGAGTCGACCCGTTCCTGCTATTCTCCTGCGCTGCCGGGCTCAGAACAGCTGCCTCGGATAGTGCCTCGGCGAGGAAACTGGGCTTCATCTGACCTCACTAAAGAATGTTGAAGCATATGACGAAACAGACGAACGAGTTCTACCGTTAGGGGCAAAAGTAGGAGACTTTGATCAAGTATGAAGATCAGAACATCAGAGCAAGCCTGATAAAGAATTAGGAAAGACTGGAGTGTCCGAATACGTGCCATGTAACCAGTGACACAAAATAAATCCCTGCGGGCTATTTACTAAAATTAGGACGGTGTAGCCACAGTAGTTATAATTTTATGTAAAATGGAGTCGAAAATCCTCTGCAGCTCTGTGGGCATCTATTGGCTACCTGCATGTGTTCCTATCTGTATTATATTTGCTTTACTCAAAAATAAAACCAGCTAATTCTATGTTTATTAACTAGCATGTTCCTGTGGTCTTGATTTCTCTCCCAGTACTTTCAACTGTCTTAATATCCGGGCATGAATAGAAAACATTAGTCATCCTATGATAAACTGAAGGTATCTGGGAGCCCCTATTTAGGGCATGATGAAAAAATTCATTACATTAAAATACCACATTGTTATGGTAAGAATAATAAAAATACAAGAATTAGGAAAGACCTTGTATACTGAGTATATGTGAAGTTACCAAATTGAATATTTTCAAATTTTTAAATTAGAAACGTCAGCTTTCTCACTCTTGTAGCATTTGTCTAAATTAAAAAAAATTGTAGGGTTTATTTATTTTGAGAGACAGAGACAGAGCTCAACACAGGGCTCGAACCCATGAACCACCAGATTATGATCCGAACCAAAGTCGAATGCTTAAGGCACAGAGCCACCCAATGGTGGCTATACAAGGCTTTACAAGGGTATACAAGGACTATACAAGGGTGGCTATACAAGTTATACAAGGGTATCCTTGTATAACTTTTTATATAGAATTTTGTTCTTGAAATGTACCACATAATTCTTGATCATGATTCTTTAATGACCCTTTGAAAATCTTGATGGTCACTATCAATGAGAAAATTTTCTTGTACAATTTGAAATGCTTTTAACTATTAAAAATTTTATTTTTCTCATTTTTCTATTTTTCTTGAAGTTTATTTATTTATTTTGAGAGAAAGAAAGAGGGCACATGAAGGGGGGAGAGGCAGAGAGAGAGACTCCCAAGCAGGCTCCATGCTTTCAGTGCAGAGCCCAATGTGGGGCTCGATCTCACAAATTGTGAGATCATGAGCTGAGCTGAAATCAAGAGTTGGATGCTTAATCAACTGAGTCACCCAGGTTTCCCAACTATGAACAGTTTAAAACACTTTAAATTACAGCTGACCTTGAACAAGGCAGGGGTAAGGGGCTGACTCCCTACACAGTAGAAAATCTGCATGTAACTTTTGACTGCCCCAAAACATAACTACTAACAACCTACTGGTGACCAGAAGCCTTACCAATAACATAGCCAATTAACACATATTTTGAATACTATATGTATTGTATATTGTATTTTTATAATAAGTAAGCTAGAGAAAAGAAAATTTAAGAAAAGCCCAAGGAAGAGAAAATACATTTGCAGTAGTGTCCTGTAAAAAAATCACATATAAGTGGACTTTTGCACTTCAAGCCCATATTGTTCAAGGGTCTACCGTATATATTTTTCTTTGACTTAATATTTTAAATTTACTTATATTGTATTATTCTGACGTGTCTGTTTTTTTCTTTCAGCGTTTCAGTTTTCATAGGAATATATGACAAGAACATGCATTGTGTTTAGGAATTCTATTTTTCAATAGTGGTGGCCTAAAATTGGGGCCAATTACCCTCTGAGGAGAAACTAATGTAACTGCATTTAAAGCATTAGAAATTATCTTACACCCATTGATAAGTCAACAAAATAGAGTGGGGATTACCAGAGAAAACTCTGGGAGAAAACCTGAACCCAGAAAAGAAAGGGAGAATATTGGCAACAACATTAAATCTGCCCTAGGGTTGTTTACGGATAGCAGGAAACTTACGTTTATCTTTTTAATTTCATGGGGCAAGAGGAACAGAAGTCATTTTCCAAGGCCCATCCAAGGTGGAAAGTTTTACCAGATGCGGTCCCAGCTTTTCCATGGACTTGCAAAGGACTCTACCCTCAGGCTTAGAATGAACCAAAAGTCAACTTGCTGCTTCTGAACCCAACCCTGGAGGATTGCAGGGAAAGTTGCCATAGTGTTGAATGAAGCAGAAAAAATTAAAAATGAATAGAAATATACACACTTAACCCTGAGAATTTGTACCGTTGCTCAGTCATTGTGAGGATTCACAGCCCAAGTTCTCGAGACCTGAGTGGGCCAGGAAACCCCACGCCCTAAACGTGGTTTAAGGTAGTGCCCAAGTGATAGTGTAAAATAAGTTTGGTAGATGGAAAACCAAGTATCTCTGGAGAGAGTACCTTCACCCTATGCCTTAGAGAATCCCAGCAAGTAATTTTGCAAAGACTAATGAGTAGCACAATCAAAGGCAACTGGGCACATAAGGAAATAAGCCCCCATGAATAAGACCTGCAGAAACAAGGGAAACAATGACATGGTGAGTAGGAGTCAGAGAAATAGATCAGGCTTAAGAATTCAATTTAAAGAGTCACCCAGGTGGCTCAGTCAGTTGGGTATCTGACTCTTGACATTGGCTCAGGTCGTGATCTCACGGTCGTGAGGTCAGGCTGCCTATTGGGCTCTGCACTGAGGGTGGAGCCTGCTTGAGATTGTCTCTGTCTCTGTCTCTCTCTCTTCCTCTCTCTCTCAAAAGAAATAAACATAAAGAAGAAGAATTCAATTTAGTAAATTATTTGGCAGAGGCATCTGTCCCACAGTATGCACAGGAAGCAAATAGATCCGAAGCCTTCTGAGTTTTTGAGGGAATTGTGTAGTTAAGAAAATTAAATCTTGGACTTAGGGACTAGAGGAAGATGGCGGCGTAGGAGGACGCTGGGCTCACCGCGTCCTGCATATCGCTTAGATTCCACCTACACCTGCCTAAATAACCCAGAAAACCGCCAGAAGACTAGCAGAATGGAGTCTCCAGAGCCAAGCGCAGACGAGAGGCCCAGGGAAGAGGGTAGGAAGGGCAGTGAGGTGGTGCGCGCTACACGGACTGGCGGGAGGGAGCTGGGGCAGAGGGGCCACCCGCCGGCCAAGCAGAGCCCCCGAGTCTGGCTTGCAAAAGTGGAAGGGCCTGACGGAGTGTGTTCTGACAGCAAGAGGGACTTGACATCTGGAAGGTTATAAGTTAACAGCTCTGCTCGGAGAACGGGAGGGCTGGAGGACAACGGGAGGGAGAGTTGCTGAGCCCCGGAGGACAGAGCACAGCTTGGCGGGGAACAAAGGCACTCACCAGCGCCCTCTCCCTCGCCCATCCCCCAGCCAAAATCCCAAAGGGAACCAGTTCCTGCCAGGGAAATTGCTGGCACCGTGCAAACACCCAATGCCGGGCTCCTGCAGATCCACACCTCTGGCGGTGGGTCTGACTCCCTCCCGCTGCCGCAGGGCCCCTCCCGAAGTGGATCTCCGAAGGAGAAGCGAGCTGAGCCTACCCCTTCTGCCCCCGTGCACCTTGCCTACCCACCCCAGCTAATACGCCAGATCCCCAGCACCACAAGGCTGGCAGTGTGCAAGTAGCCCAGACATGCCAGGCCACCCCACAGTGAATCCCGCCCCTAGGAGAGGGGAAGAGAAGACACACACCAGTCTGACTGTGGCCCCAGCGGTGGGCTGGGGGCATACATCAGGTCTGACTGCTGCCCTGCCCACCATCGCAAGTTATGCAAGACAGCACAGGGGAAGTGCCCTGGAGGTCCACACCACTCTAGGAACTATCCAAAATGACCAAATGGAAGAATTCCCCTCAAAAGAATCTCCAGGAAATAACAACAGCTAACGAACTGATCAAAAAGGATTTAAACAATATAACAGAAAGTGAATTTAGAATAATAGTCATAAAATTAATCGCTGGGCTTGAAAACAGTATAGAGGACAGCAGAGAATCTATTGCTACAAAGATCAAGGGACTAAGGAATAGTCATGAGGAGCTAAAAAATGCGATAAACGAGCTGCAAAATAATATGGAAACGGCTGGGATTGAAGAGGCAGAGGAGAGAATAGGTGAACTAGAAGATAAAATTATGGAAAAAGAAGAAGCTGAGAAAAAGGGAGATAAAAAAATCCAGGAGTATGAGGGGAAAATTAGAGAACGAAGTGATGCACTAAAGAGAAATAATCTACGCATAATTGGTATTCCAGAGGAGGAAGAGAGAGGGAAAGGTGCTGAAGTTGTACTTGAAGAAATCATAGCTGAGAACTTCCCTGATCTGGGGAAGGAAAAAGGCATTGAAATCCAAGAGGCACAGAGAGCTCCCTTCAGACGTAACTTGAATCCATCTTCTGCACGACAATGGGATACTATGTGGCAATGAGAAAGAATGAAATAATGGCCTTTTGTAGCAACGTGGATGGAACTGGAGAGTGTGATGCTAAGTGAAATAAGCCATACAGAGAAAGACAGATAGCATATGGTTTCACTCTTATGTGGATCCTGAGAAACTTAACAGAAACCCATGGGGGAGGGGAAGGAAAAAAAAAAAAGAGGTTAGAGTGGGAGAGAGCCAAAGCATGAGAGACTCTTAAAAACTGAGAACAAACTGAGGGTTGATGGGGGGTTGGGGGGAGGGGAGGGTGGGTGATGGGTATTGAGGAGGGCACCTTTTAGGATGAGCACTGGGTGTTGTATGGAAACCAGTTTGACAATAAATTTCATATATTGAATAAATAAATAAATAAATAAATAAATAAAATGCTGTCATTATCATATACTAAAAAAAATAAATAAACCATTTGGAGTTTATTTAAAAAAAAAAAAAGATCTTGGACTTAGAAAAACTTTGGCTGTTCAAGCCTTTGGGTGCCCCAGATTTCATGGGCAGTAAGTGGGCTGCAAAAGCTGTACGTGTCAAAGAGAACAGAGCCCCTGACCTCCATTCACGGTCATTCTGAAGTGACCAGGGAGATAAATGAATTAAAAGCAACCTCCCTGGGGCAGATCCACAATACTAGTGACCAATGGTGTTGGATGTAATGAGACTTACAATATAGGAATCAGAGGGAAAGCAGAGCAAACGGAATTCTTAAATCCTTACTGATATTCTGTAGATAGACATGTTTGGGCTGGCAAGGCTCCAAGTGCTGTGGAAGATAATTTAACAATGAATCTCGTTCCAGTGCCAATTAAGATATTTATAAATTGGTCAGATAGAGAGTATAGAACACTGCTGTGAGGAAGGGTTCCACAAATCTTTTTGAAGTATCTGTTCTTAATTGTTCCCGTTAGGGGTGAATCAGGCTTCTTTGTCTCCATGCCATTTTCTGCCAAATATTATATGACTGCTTTTACATGGTAGACCCAATTAGATTCCTAGCTTCCATGGACTGGGAGAAATACAGATTTTAGTTTTCTGATTTTTTTAAAAAACAACTGTGAAAACAGGGTTAAGAGAGGAAATGTACATTTCTACACAAATTTTAGGATAAGTTTCTTTTTTCTTTTTTCTTTTCTTTTTTTTAGAGAGAGAGGGTGTTCAAGCAGGGGAGGGGCATAGGGAGAGGGACAGAGAGAATCTTAAGCAAGCTCCTTGCCCAGCAGAGTCCAACATGAGGCTCAATCTCAGACTGTGAGATCATGACCTGAGTTGAAATCAAGAGTGGGACTCTTAACCGACTGAGTGCCACCCAGGCACTTCTAGGATCAGTTTCTTAAAATCCCTGCTGGGACTATAGATTGATGTGTGGAGAATTGATATCTTAACATTATTGACTTTTTGAAGACATGAAACTTAGTTTTGCAATTCATTAATTTCTAATTCATAACATTTATTTAGGTCTGTAATTTCTCTCAGTAAAGTTTTATAATTTTTGTAGAGTTCTTGACATGGTTTAAAGAATGTATCTCTATTTCAAATTTTTGGATGCTATTGGAAACAGTTGTTTTTAAATTTCATTTTCTAATTGTGTATTGTTAATATATCAAAGTAAAATTGTTGTTTGTGTATTAACATTGTGTCCTGTGACCTTACTAAATTCCCTTATTAGCTCTGGTAGATTCTTTTCTAGGTACATAATCATGCCATCTGCCAATAAAGACAACTTTACTTCTACTTTTCCAATTCATTGACTTTCATTTCTTTTTCTTCCCTATTGAACTGGCTAAAACCTCCAAATGACTGTTGAATAGAAGGGGTAGATATCCATGACTTGTCCTTAGGTAGAAAACATTGAGCCTGTCACTGTTGAGTATGATGAAATTTGTAGGTTTATGGAAGATGCCCTTAATTAGATTAAGAAATTTCCCTTCTCAGTTTGCTGAGATTAAAAAAAAAAATCACATTTGCTTATTTTTGATAGAGAGAGACAGAGCACAAGTTGAGGAAGGACAGAGAGAGAAGGGGACACAGAATCCGAAGCAGGCTCCAGGCTCCAAGCTGTCAGCACAGAGCCCAACGCGGGGCTCGAACTCACAAACCCTGAGATCATGACCTGAGCCAAAGTCAGATGCTTAACAGACTGAGCCACCCAGGCGCCCCAGTTTGCTGAGATTTTAACATGAATTTCTGTTGGACTTTATCAAATGCTCATTCTGCATCTACTGAAATGATAATGTGGTTTTCTTTCTTATTTTATGAGTATGTGAATTACATTGATTGATTTTTGGATGTTAAACCAACCTTTTACTCCTTGGAAAAAACTTATTTGATCGTGATGTACCATAAATCTTTTATATACTGTGGGATTTGCTTTGCTAAAATTTTAAGGATGTTTGTGTCTATGTTTATGAGGGATATTGGTTTATAGTCCTCTTTTCTTGGGATGTCTTTAGCCTCATAAAGTAAGTTTGCAAGTATCTTTACCTTCCGAACGAGTTTGTGTAGGATTGGTATAATTTCTTCCTTAAATGTTAGACTTTACCAGTGAAGAAGCCATCTGAGCATGAAATATTCTCTTTGAAAAGATTTTTTATTAAAAGTTCCATTTTTTATTTAAAATCTTTTTTAATGTTTACTCATTTTTGAGAGAGAGAGAGAACGTGAGTGGGGAGGGGGCAGAGAGAGAGGGAGACACAGAATCAGAGGCAGGCTCCAGGCTCCGAGCTGTCAGCACAGAGCCTGACGCAGGGCTCAAACCCACGAACCATGAGATCAAGACCTGAGCTGAAGTCGATGCTTAACCGGCTGAGCCACCCAGGTGCCCCTAAAAATTCCATTTCTTCAATTAATAGAGGTCTATTCAAGTTTTCTATTCTTATTGGGTCAGACTTTGTAATTAATATCTTCAAGTTAATTTGCTCATTTCATCTAATTTGTTAAATTATTGGTATAAAGTTAAGTTTATTGGTATAAAGTTGATATTCTCTTATTGTTCTTTTATACATTCTTTTTAAAATGTTTCTTTTTAAAATATATTTTAGAGAGAGCGAGCGGAGAAGGGGCAGAGAGAGAGGGTGACAGAGGATCGGGCTTACAGCAGAAAGCCCCATGTGGGGGCTTGAACTCACAAACCATGAAATCATGACATGAGCAGAAGTCAGACGTCTAACTGACTGAGCCACTGAGGGGCTCTTCTTGGTTATTTTAATGACCAGGCTTTGTAGTGAGTGATGTATTCTATTGCACTGTTAATACTGGTGATTTTTGTCTTTTCTCTGTATTCTTTACCAGCCAAATGGAGGTTCATCAATTGTTTTTTTAAAGACCTAACTTCTGGTTTCATTGGTTTTCTCTTATTTTTCTGTTTTCCATTTCAATGATTTTTACATTTATCTTCGCTTTTTTCTTTCTTCTATTTGATTTTCATCACCTTATTGCTTTGGAAAAGCACAGGCAGGCCATTTTGTAAAAATGTCCCTCAAATTACTTTTTTTCTGGTGCTCCCTCATAATTCGATCCTGATTATGCAATGTTTGGCAGAAATAACCCAGAAATGATGCTGCATTTTTCTCAGCATGTCCTATCAGGAGGAACCTCATGTCCATTACTGGGAATGTTAATTTTGACCAATAGACTGAATTAGTGTCTGTCAGGTTTCTCTACTATAAAGTTACTTGTGAGGAAGTTATTGTAATGTGTCTTGTGAGGAAAATTTGGAGACTATATACTTCTCTTATTTCTCATCAGGCTTTCCCTCACTCACTAATTGCAGAATCCATTGAAGATTCTTGCCTGAAAGTATTGTTACAAAGAGGGCTGCCAAATGCTGATTTTCTAGTTAAATCGTTCCTTGTACATGTATTCATTGGAATTCTGCTGTAAAAAAAAAAAAGGAATTTTCTTTCCCATTTATTTATTTATATCAGCATGCACTCAAGTTTCCACTTTTTTCCTATGTATTACAATCCATTGCCATTATTTTTTTTTTTTTCTAATTGTCCCAGATTTGGTCAAAGGGAGCTTGTTCAAGCTGGCTTCTGAGTCCTTTTGACAGGTTGCCATCATTTTTTGAGCATTTATTTTCTGAACCCATTAATTTCAGATACTACAAGATGTTTCAGGGTCATCTTCTACTTTCCCTGCCCCAGCACTAGTATCGGCCTTTTTCTCCAAGGAACTTGGATTTATTTTATTGGACGATGATATTTAGATATCTAGTTCTGCAGTCTCATTGCACCTAGGATTTCTGAGCAGACCAGATCTAATGTACATTTAATGTATGACATGTAGAAGACCCTCAGTAAACATGAGTGAGGGATGGGAAAGTAGACAGATTATGATAACAAGGACTGGAAGAGGAATGTACATTGCACTTGAACTTGCACACAAATCTCTGGTAGGGCAAAAGCATCCCTTGTTGACCTCCCTCACTCCACATATTACCAGGCCTGGATGTGAACTTGGTGCCCTATGTTTTTCATTATTGATACTTGTAGGCCAATCTCCCTCCTCCCTCACCACAGAGCCCCTTCCTTCGAATCTCATGCCATCAGAATACATCACCTGCTACCTTCTTTTCTGCCGTCATCTTTAGATGTCTGGGCCACTCCAAGCTCAATGGTTGCAGTCTCGATTCACGAGCACTCACACCAACTGGCCCACTAATTTTACTAAATTTCTCCAGTCTTTTCCTTCTCTTCCTCTCCTCAAATGTATAACACCTCCTCACGTACTTCATACTCGCGATGACCTTGCTTTCTATGTCGATAAAAAAGTAGAAGGAAATTTGCAGAAGTTGCCACCATGGCATCCCACACGCTTCTGCAGATGAACCTTTATATGCTACTTTCCTTCCTATTAACTATGGATGATCTGCTCTATCTACTTCTATCTAAGGCCAGGCTCTCCATTTGTGCACTAATAACAGCTAAAGCTTCCTGAGCACTTCCTATGTGATTGGCAGTATTCTAAACCCTTTACGTTTATTAACTTACTTCTCGCAGCATCCTATGTATCACCACTTCACAGATGGAAAGGCACTTTATAGATAGATAAATAAGGTACACAGGCAAGGAATTTTCTAAAGTCACACAGTTGTTAAATGGTGGGAGTTTGATTTGAGCGCAGGCAGGTTGTCTCCATAATTCATGCTCTTGACCACTAATTATACCACTTTTCCGGATGGAGTCAATTACCTCTCACCTCCTCAAGAGCTAGAAATCTTCCCTTCTTTCTCCTGCATCATACCCATCAGCATATACCATGATATACTTCTCCCCATATTTTAAAATGGCATGTTTCTTAAGCTCTCAGTATGTTCCAACGAACATTTCTCTGCCCAAACTTTTCTGCAAAACGTCTCAAAAAAGTTGTCTGTATTCACTCGCGTTGGCCATCTTTAATCTCTCTTGTCCCAGTCGCTTTTTGGCCTCTTAACCTAGGCTTTGACTCACAACCACGCTACTGAAAGAGCTTTGCTCAAGGCCACCAATGATGTCCATATCGTAAACCTTAATGCTGAATCTGTCTTCCTCTTGCTTTCATCACTTGGGTTCATTGACACATATTCTCTTATTGATGACTCCCACATATACATCTCAAGCCTAGACCCCCGCTTCAGAACTCCAGATTTGTATTTTTGACTACTTATACAACATCTCTACTTTGATGCCCAAAAGGCATCTCAAACTTACATGTAGGAACACAAACTCCTGAACTTTCTGTTACAAAAGTCTTCCCCAAGGGAGTTAAGGTTTAGTAAGCGCAACCTCCCCCTTTCTGTCCCTCAGGCTAAAACTCTTAGTGTCATCCGTAATTCCTTTCTTGCCTTTTTAACTGCACACCTAATCCTTTAACAAATCCTGCTAGTCTCAACTTCAAAATATAACATTATGCTTCCCATCATATACCTCTGAGTCCTTACCTTTTCACCCCAGAAGCTGTCAGGATGCCTGGTTCAGAGACTTTGAGGTTGTTAGCAACATTTGTCTTATTATTCACAGGAATCTTCCCTCTTCCTGGTTCTGTTTCTACCTCCCCCCCACCCCACCAGCTTAGTTAGTCTATGATGAGAGTATAGGATTTCAGAGAACAGCAAGGAAGAGAGATGTCTTTTAGTGGTTCTGCTCCCATAAGTCAGGATGTTCCCCTAGAGCAAGGAAGACCAAAATTTGCTACCCGCTTGGAGTTGAGAAAGGGAAAACTATAGGGAAAAAAACTTAATATATTAGTAAATTGTCCTACCGGAGTAAAGAACAGATACACTTTTAAAGAATATATGGGAAGGGCGCCTGGGTGGCTCAGTCAGGTAAGCATCTCACTTCAGCTCCGGTCATGATCTCGCAGTTCATGAGTTCGAGCCCCGAGTGGGGCTCTGTGCTGACAGCTCAGAGCCTGGAGCCCGTTTCGGAGTCTGTGTCTCCCTCTCTGTGTCCCTCCCTGGCTCATGCTCTCTCTTTCTCTCTTTCTGAAATAAATACACACTAAAAGAAAATTTAAGGAATATATTGAGATGGATGAAGTAGAGGCAATGGGAAGCAAGGAAAAGAATACCACCACTTCTCAACATTGAGACAACAAGGAGCATGAAAATGAACCAGCCACCACTGGACTAGTTTGCAAAAGAAGCATTGACTAGGGAGGAAGCCATTTTTTTTTTTAAGTTTTTTAATTTTATTTTGAGAGAGAGAGAGACAGAGCATGAGCGGAGGAGGGGCAGAGAGAGAGAGAGAGACTCAGAATCTGAAACAGGCTCCAGGCTCTGAGCTGTCAGCACAGAGCCCGAGGCGGGGCTCGAACTCACAGACCACAAGATTGTGACCTAAGCTGAAGTCGGACACTCAACCGACTGAGCCACCCAGGCGCCCCATGGAGGGAGCTGTTTTTTAATTTAGGCAAGGGGGTGGAGGGGACGCTCAAGTTGGTTGAGTAGAAAAAAAGGCATTTCCACCTTGGGCATTAACCAACAAAAAGTAGTAAGGTGTGATAAGACAAAAAATATTTAAGTGTTCTAAGAAACGTGATAGTGATAGTAGGTTAAATATCATACTACACAAATTTCTGTGGTAAGCAAGTATAATTTCCTGCATGGATTATCAGCAACAGTGTCAAGGGTAACGGCAATACGATCTTTGCAATCAAAGTATCATCTCAAAGGAGAGCTTACCTTGGGGAAAAAACATAAAATTATTCAAGTTCATGACAACAGGACACAAAGTAGTTATAAATCCTGTAAGACAATGCCATTAGCCCCAATACGCCTACTGTTTATTTTCTTCAAGGTAACTATTAAATATTTTTCAGCTTTATCTTTATCTAAATAATAAGATATAAAGGTTAACTCAGTGTATTGTATTGCTGAAGTTCAATATTTCCCAATATCTGAAATTCCTGTGATTATAAACCTGTGTCCATTGATTCCACTTTAATCACACAGAATAATTATGCAGAACTTACCATTTTTACTTCTCCACTGAACACAAGTCTTCTCCGTGAGCCTTTCCTACTTTGGGCGCACTGCGTTTGCACTTTCCATTCCTGCTATGTGAATCTCATCTATTTGCCCTTCCTTAATTCACATCCTGTCTCGAATGCCTCCCTGCCCACCACGCGCTCGTGTAGCAAAGATAGCTTAGATACTCCCTGTATTCTGTACAGGTGATTCTGTAATATTTGTTAATTCTACACTTTTTCTCTCACTGTGTTAGTTTTGCTTTTCCTGTGATAGAACATAAGCAAATTGGGGGTAGCCACTGTGTTGTAGATCTTGGTAAGCACACACCTAGCACATGGTGACCTGCACATAGTAGGCGCTCAGGTGTTTTTGTAAATAACTGAATCGGTGTTATGTTGGCTGCTACCCCAGGAAGCACCAAACTGTCACAAAGTAGGCGGAGCAGGCCCTCTTATTTAACAATTGGATTAGTAGCTAAATGGATTAGTAGCTATGTGTGGCTAAATGCAGAACTTCTAGGAAAGTTCAAAAAATTTCCTAATATTATAAGCTATTAGGAAATTATTGTTAATCTCGTTAGTTGTGATGATTGTGGTTAGGTAGAAAACATGTCCTTCTTGTTAGAAATGCATACTGAAGTATTTATAGTGAAATACCATGATGCATATGACGTTTACTTTAAAATACTTTAACAACAAAATGGATGAAGCAATATGGCAAAATAATTATTGTTAAATTTAGTTATATGTATATGCTAGTCTATTCCAGCCCTTCAGACGTAATCGGTAAGATGAGAAGAATGGATAATCATCTAGAAAGTAATGTGATTGTCCTTAGGTAAATTAATAACAAGTGACACGACTCTTATATGAGAATATGACATGCTTGAGGTAGTACAATATGGCGTAATTTACAAGTAACTTAAGGGGCACCTGGGTGGCTTAGTTGGTTCAGCATGGGACTCTTGCTGAAATTTTGGCTTAGGTCATGATCCCAGGGTCATGAGACCAAGTCCCGAGTCAGGCTCTGTGTTGAGCGTGGAACCTGCTTAAGATTCTCTCTCTCTCTCTCTCTCTCTCTCTCTCTCTCTCAGTGCCTGAGTGGCTCAGTCGGTTAAGTGACCAACTTCAGCTCAGGTCATGATCTTGCGGTCTGTGAGTTCAAGCCCCACCTCGGGCTCTGTGCTGACGGCTCAGAGCCTGGAGCCTGCTTTGGATTCTGTGTCTCCCTCTCTCTCTGCTCCTCCCCCGCTCATGCTCTGTCTCTCTCCGTCTCTCAAAAATGAAAAAATGTTAAAAGAAATTAACTCTGCCCCTCCCCTGCTCATGCTCGCTCTCTAAATAAATAAATAAGTAAATAAAAGTAACTGAAAATGTTTCACACCAGGAGAACCAAATGATAGCATCATTAAGTACTTATGAGATGCAGGAAAATAATCTCCTATTTAGAAATAAATATTTATATTTAAGAAAATAAATTTCAAGTACTACATGAGACAAAAATGCAATCCATTATTTATTTCCATTTAGGGAAAATAAATTTTTCTTCACATATCTTCTTGAATTTTTCTTGCTATACATGTAAAATCAATGCGTTCACTGACATGAATAAATATAAATAAATTAATCTTAATATTACAAAAGAATAAGATTTAGGATTTGCCTATGAACACCCCCTACTTCAGAAATATAGACTCTTATGTTAATATTGTAATATACTTTTAAAGACATTAAGTCAATGAAGATACCTTTCAACCTTTCACAGGGGTCTTTCTCCAAAAAAAAAAAAAAAAAAAAAAAAGATTGTTTTTAAACAAAATTATAGCCAAAGAATTACTTCTTCATTCTGTGTTCCCCCATTTCCACCAACTAACCCCTGAAAAATCAGTGCTCTTGGGTCATTAGCATATTTTTCGTTTAAAAAATTTTGCCAACGCCTTCAGCCTCATCATAATGGAATAAGAAAACAGGACAATGCCTAATAGTCAAGAGTTATTTTACAATACGGTTCATCTCTCTTTGGCAAGTCTGCTCAGAAGAGACTTCCGGTTTTTTGTTTTCAATATCCAATCACTGTTTTTAATATTTAATTTTCTTTGTAAACAAAAGTAACATTACACATCTAGTGAAAAAACTCACTTATTTCCTTCACATTCACGTTCACGTTCTAAGCATGAACAAACCTCTGCACTTTCCTACGCTTTAAGGAAAGTAATCACTCTAAATCTTGCAAGTGGTTCTATTTTCAAGAGGTTTAGGACAGACTTGCTCCATTGATTTTCCTACGCCCCGTAAAGACAGTGATAACATGAAAAACGACGAGCACTATTACATTTATTGTGTCCATTCCTCCACAAGGTTCTAAGAAACTAGAAATATTCTGCACACTTGTGTATATTTTCTTCTGATCTCTTCTTCGGCTAAGTCAGCTAGCCAATGGTTACTAGCGTCATAAGCAAAACTGTCAATGTTATACATGTGTGTCCTGAAAGTTAAAAAAGAAAATTAAAATCAAAATAATTTTATTGACTGATGATACACATTAATCTTTTGGTTATTATGTGATAAACGATGAAAATTAATCCGTTAATGTAGCATGCAAAACAAATGGAAATTAGTAAGTTATCCAACTTCAGCCAGGGTAGACTTTAGTATTTAGTTGCTATAGCAACACCAACTAAAATAGGATACCTGAGTTTTTTAGTTTCTTGAAAATAAGCAGTCAAATTAGACTCAATGAAAGTACTTTCAGAATAAAAGTCAATGAAAACCCCTGCTACATGTGCAATAGAGGAAAGTTTCGTCAAAAGACACCTAGAAAAAGACACCCAGAAAATTTCACAGATACGTTTATATTATGGTATTTTTGCATCATAATTTTGTATAATATAAAAGGGCTATAAGATCTATAAATGTGACTTATGAAAGATACCGTAAAACCAATTTTAATATTTCCTACACACTGGAAATTCTAAAAGCCACCAACCAAACCGGAGAAATACAAATACACTAGAAGCCAATCATCTCACGATGCAAACAGTCATAAGAAAGGCATTCCTATTTGTAAGTCCTAATGCATCCACCTTTTGTTTGACGAGATATTTGCGGTTTTGCTAGCATCCAGTCATTACAATAAGTTGAGTGCAAAACCCAAGGCGAGACGATGAACACAGAATGGAGGACATGGCACGCGAATGAGAGACTCAATGAGTTAGTCACTCAATAATGAAAACCAATTCTGACAAGTCCTTGAACAGTCACAGGTTAAGTCCCGCCCCAGTGTACTGATGGACATTCTGCAAGACACAGAGATGAGACTTTATAAAACCATATACCTTTTAGAACTGACCAGAGGTTTGACTTCTGAGGTATCACCAATCACGGTGAAATTACGAAAGACAACTGCATGCTTTTCTGTTTTCATGTATGTAATAAGAGCTGAGCAGTGGAGAAGGAAAACACCAATTGAATTATAGAATGGTAATTTCAACCGAAAAGTAAGATCAGCATTCCCTTACAACCGGGTCCCTCTTTTGAACTAAAACTCATCACCCAAACCCAACATTTCTAAAAAGAAGTAAGCAAATCCTTTGATAGGCAAACATGAAGGATCACCAGGCGAAGGTACATTATCACCTTCATACTCATTAACCCTTTTCCCAGTCCCTATTAAGATCCAATGTTTTTTTTTTTTAATTTTTTTTTAACATTTATTTATTTTTGAGACAGAGAGAGATAGAGCATGAATGGGGGAGGGGCAGAGAGAGAGGGAGACACAGAATCGGAAGCAGGCTCCAGGCTCTGAGCCATCAGCCCAGAGCCTGACGCGGGGCTCGAACTCATGGACCGCGAGATCGTGACCTGCGCTCAAGTCGGACGCTCAACCCACTGAACCACCCAGGCGCCCCAAGATCCAATGTTTAATTAAATCAGTATGAGATCTGGAGTATAACCAGGAATGTATGAAATTTTCTCTTACCTTCAACAGCTTATACTTGCAAAACTAGGCAAGTGGAGTGTTTTTTTAAGGGCACTTGAAAAAGGCAAATTCCTCCTCAGGGGTTTGCGCGAATTTCTCTGATTCAGAAATAGGGGAACTAGATTTATTGCAAAACCCCAGTGAAATTCAAAACAGGTATTTTCTCCTTCTATGTCTCAGCACTTTTCATCCTATTAAAATCATCATGGCTGATTACTTTACTAAAGTAGGTAAAGAAACTGAAGCAGCCCAGAGAGCGCCCAATACACTCCACCTTCCCTTCCACCCCTCTCACCTACCAAGCACTGGCTTTGGAAGGCAAACTGATAATGCTCTAATTCAAGAGGAGAGCTGGAATGAGGGCAAAGAAGTATAGAAGATGGGCAGTCTACTGTTTTTTTCCACAGTAGTTTTGCTAAAGCATCTGTACCAATGCAACTCACTTAATAGGTCTTAGAATTCTGTATGTTTTTGGTGGACTCTAAACCACGTTCTTAAAAAGCCTCTGAAAAATCTGAACTTTTTTACTACATTTGCTATTATAGCAATAAAACATACATATATATATATATATATATACACATATATATATATATATCTATATATCTAGAATACTTTATTGGCAGTAAACAAATAGCTGTAAAAACTATTTTAAAAACCCACAAAGCCCAGGACCCAGTGGTCAGATAATTTTACCGGAAGACTGAACCATTCAGTGTTTTAAAGAACATTTACATAATTTAGCTTATAATAGGCTTAAATCATATTGTTAATTTAAGGAGAAAGGTAAGAGTTACAGAGGGTAAAAAGTAGATAGCTCACATCAACCCCCAAATTAAAACAAGCCATTTAGTAACAGCATTAAAATATAGTTGTTTTGAGAGGCCTGGATGGCTCCGTCGGCTAAGCATCCTACTCTTGATTTTGGCTCAGGTCATGGTCTCCCAGTTCATGGGATTGAGCCCCACATCCAGCTCTGTGCCAACAGCACAGAGCCTCCTTGGGATTCTCTCTCTCTCCCTCTCTCTCTGCCGCTTCCCTGCTTGCACTCTCTCTCTCAAAATAAATAAATAACATATATATACATGTATATATGTATATATGTGTAACATGTATATATGTGGTATGTATATATGTGGTATATGTATATATATACATATGTATATGTATATATATACATATGTAATGTATATGTATATATGTATATGTACATATGTATATATATATACATATACCACATATACATATATATATGGTTGTTTTGAATTAATAAAAAATATATGGTTGTTTTGAATTGATAAAAAAATAGATAGGCATTAGGGCAGTTTAGAAATAATTCAAGTTTATATGAACTCTACAGTAAGTTTTCTGAACAGAGGAGGGTCAAGTTAAATAATCCTCTGTTGACAGGAAATGTCAGAGCCAACCAAGGCATCATACTTAAAATACGTTTAGTGCAGGTCAGATGTTCCAAATCATACCGACTTTTTTTTTTTTTTTAATGTGTTGCTGTTTTACCATCTGAGGGCTTTCCACGTGCCAAGCAACATTCTACCTTCTTCTTTATGGCGGGCAACTCATTTGATCCTTACTACCATCCCCTGAGGCAGGTACTATGCCTCTCCCACTTCACAAATAAGAAAACGGAGGCATTAGAGAGATGAAGTTACCCGTTGTCACATGGCACATAAAGTGTAGAGCCAGGTGGATTAAAGCCAGTGGTCAGGCTCCTGAGCCCGCCCTCCTAACCAATGGGCTGTTTTTAGCTGTTTTGGTGTGTTTTAATAAATACGACTCAGAAAAAGGCTACCCACAGACAACGTTAACAATATGTTAGAGTCTGACTTTTCTTGGGGTTTTGCTCTGTGTAACACACAGATCCTATCATAAATTGTACTGAGTAGGGACACAAGGTGATTTGATTAATGGATGGCAAAGTGAGAATTTGGCTTTCAAATCATTTGCCTTTGAAATGTTAATGTCCTTGAATTTACTGAAAAATTAAAAAAAAAAAAAAGACACAAAGTCTGTTGACCCAGGGTTGTAAATACAGAGAAAAGGAATAAAGAGATAGATTTCAAAGCATACAATGAAGCTAAGAAAGTTACCTTCTGATACAGTGTCAGGTTTTACTGGAAAGAAGCTAAGAACAATTTTTTTTAAATCATCAGAATTTCTGCTCACCCTGATTTTCCATAGTGCCAGACAATTTTGCCTAGAATTAGGGTACCAATTACAGTACCAGCAACAAGTCCTTGAGGAGGAAAAAATTTAGTAACACAGTTAATAGAAACATGAACAATTACATATACAATGCAGTTTCACAATGACAAATACATTGGATATGAGACAAGTTAAAGAAAAATAGGAGACCATGAATGACAGTTTGTCTATAGCTTTTTTATGTCACGTTTGACAGTAAAAATTGCATGGTACTTTTCCTGCTTTCTTTCAAAGCAAAATGAAATAAAATATTTAAAGTATCACCATGCTCAAATAAAATTTGTTTAACGGATTGGAGAGGATAATGAAGTGTTTCAACCTGACCATGTTCAATTTTATGATGACTGCCTTATGTAATTTTAGCACTAGGAGGTATCTTGAAGTTCACTCTCATTTTGCAGATGAGTAATGTGAGTTTCAGAAAGGTGAGAGTTACATCTGTGGTTGTTAATGGGAAGGCCACTTAGTTCATAGTGAAGATAAGGGATGTAGGCCTTTCTCCATCACAGGAAAGGTAAGATCACCTGTGCATGGGGGGGGGGGGTACAACATATTTACTTTGCTTACAGAATAAGCCCTCCAGTGTTTAGTCTTTTGTAGATAAAATTTCAGTTAGGAAAGCTAATATTTACTTTTAGGATTAAATGCACTATTTTGAGTTGAACGATAGAACAACAATTGGTCAAATAAGTTGGTCAACAATACTTTTTAGTTTGATTTTTACACATAATCTTTCTTCTCAAAACCCACCCATTTGCCCTTTGTCTATGCCATTCTTGGTCTCCCTTTTCCTCCCTACTTCACCCTCTAGGGTCCTTGAAATCTATTATTTAGATCTGTATTGCATAGGCAACTACAGATAACAAAAGGAAAGCAACTGAGTGAGGTTAAATGTGGCCAAATCACAAATCGGTTCCAAATCAGCAAACTACAGATGTCACACAATCGCACTGTCGTATCAATACATGATTTAACAAAACAGCTATTTCTACCACAGCTAAGTTTTTACAGTATTTTACCCAATCAATTTCTTTAACTGATTCTCTAGCACATCATTAGCATGGAAAGACTGTATTCATAAAATATATCATGGCTCCTCAAAAATTTGGGGTTTCTTTTCCCTCCGTCACTCCCCATTAACCTCTGCCATTTTCAATTGTTGAAAAACCATCCCATTTTCAATTTGAATGATAAATGAAGATAGAAAATTTCAAAGTCATCCAGAGTATCTGGACGACAGAACTAAAATCTTACTCTTAGAACACTGATCAACGCATGTAACTCTAGAACAATGTGTGTGGAGACTCGTGTTTTCACTGGGGACTAGAATAAAATACAGAAATAGGAGAAACAGGATTCTACATAAACGATTCTTTAGTAAATAATAAGAGTATTACCCTCCAAATTATAAGCAAAGAAAACTTTAAGGTATAAAGGCAATAGTTACATTCTCAAAATTCACTTGGTATCTACAGAAAACCAACCCAAGGGTGTTAAGACTTACCACTTGGAATAAATGAGGCAATGAGATTATGATTATGACAGCCACATTCTTAGTCATTAACTGAAAAGTTTTTAGGTAGGAAAATTATATAATTTTACAAAATGGGTTTCTGCCAAGTAAAAGGAGTGTTTTAGCAATGGTCCTCATTGTATAGAATGATACTTAGTGTTTAAAACATCACAAAGCTGTTTGCCACCTTGTATCCCGTTACTCCAATAACTAGTGCAGTACTTGGCAAATAGTAGGAAGTGTTTAGTAAATATTTATTAAATTACGCTGAATGATGGATCTTCTTTTTACATAAGAGAAAACTGAGACCAAAAAACGGTGAGGTGATCGGTTTATTACTGTAGAAAAACGTATTTCTAACCCCAGGCTCTGGTCATGATTTTAACTGTTTCTAGTATTCTCAGTAAAAATACCTGAAGTTATTCAAGCCCAATTTATATCAGATGGAGTGCCTTCTCCATTCCTGAAGAACCCAAGTCAGATTCCACATACAAGCTCTGATGTTAATTTAGTGATGCTTTTTCGGAAGAAATGTGAATTTGTCTCCTCACTTCAAAAGGTCTCACTTATATTGTTAATAAAGTGGAAATGTAGTCCAGATGCTATAAAAAAAAAAACTTAAAAAGTTGTGAATGGGTTGTTCTGCCTTCTAATCCTATTTAACAAAACAGAATAAAGGAACTGACGTCTGAGGACAAGTGAAGTCACAACAGAAAGAGATTTTTTTTTTCCTTTTGGCGGAAAAAGAATGTGCTTGATTAAACCTTAAATTTTCATTTCCAGATTGAGAAACCAGAATTCAACACTGCTTCCTCAGCAACATCCATGGGACCCTGTCAGGGTTTTGCTACCATCAATGGCTTTTCTGTGCCTCCGTACTTTTTAAGTGGGAGACGTTCACACTTCTCTTGCCAGCCTAACAAGATCAATGAAAAATGCTATAATTATGCCACCTGACTTCTTAACTTTGAGTAACTTATAGACAATTGAAGTCATTTTTTATAACGGGATTTAAGTTTGTCATACACAGAGACGGGTAATAGCACACACCAAAGACCTCGTATCACAGCATCCGATGCCTTTCAAATTACTGCTGATGATTCACGAGTCTTGGAAATACACTTCCACTTGGGCTAGTCTGTAACATATGCCGTATGCAGGCGGATATGTATAAAGCATAAATGAATAAGCATGTGATATTAAAGGATACAGAAAAAGCATTTTAGATATTTCACTGAGTAGTCTCTAATTTTTTCTTAAATATTCCTTCAGCGGACCTGTTCACCACCATGAGAAATTTATGAATGTCACAATATGGGATTTCAGCAATGACGGGGGAAAAAAGTAAAGAACCAAGACCACATTAATTTTCAAATTTGAGTTGTGCAGGTTTTTGTATAGGACAAGAATCTTTCTATCCTTTTGAGTACCTAGTGCTGGAGAAACAAGTCAAGCCTCCATTGAAGCACCTAAGAGCTGTGTGACCTCAGGTAAGTTACAAGTCTTGCAAAAACAGTTCTTTCCGCTAAAAAAAAATGGGACATAGAGACACCGTAAGATGTTTTGAGAAGTAAATAAAATAATACATATAAGAATCTCACGACAGGACTTGCCACACAGCCAACACGCAAATATTACTTTAATAAAGGACTGTTATTATTCTTTGGTGTGGCCAGAGGGAGTTGCTAAAACTGTCAGAACACCATCTTAGGAAAACAACATGACTGCATTCTAGGACTTCTTTAAGCTACTATTTATTCAATGTTGAACACCGTGCCGGGAGTTTTCATATCCTACTATCTCATTCGGCTTCAAAGACTTTAAATAGGGATCATAAAAAGAGAAAACCGGGACTCAGATTAAGCTCAATCATTGGGGCTGAATAATCACTAAATTAAACAAAACAAAACAAAACAAACCAGGATTCAAACCAAGGTCTGCCTGACTCCAAAGCCCAAGCCTGTCTTCTTCTATACAATGTTGGCAGAAAAAACAAAACCAGAAACGAGCGAAAACAAAATACAACTATGAAGAGAATGTATTCTCAGTGGGGTGTAGTATCATCCCAAGAGGCTGAAAAAAATCTTACTTTCTTATGTATAAAGTAAAGATATAAATGCAGTATATAAATAGATTTGCATTATATTTGTGGTAGTAAAATGTCACAGGGAGACGATTAGTGGGGGGAAACGTCTAAAATGTTCCTTGAGGGAGAGAAGGCAATAATGAAAAAAAAAAAGATTGGCTACACGAGTGCTGAGCAAGCATAACGTATACACTTGCGGGATCACTGTATTGTACACCCGAGACTAAGGGAAAATGAGTGTCTGTTACACTCAAATAAAAACAACGCACAAATATAAATAACAAACAGAATGAGAAAAGCGGCCCTATTCACAGAACACTTTGAGGAAATAAGGATAACGTTTAGGTTTATTTTTACAAAGCTAGGATCCCAAAGAGAACGAGCGCTGCAGATCTTCTTTAAGAAGCGAAGAGCTCTTCTTTATTTTTGAGCACAAGTTGGAATTACAACTACCCCCGAGAGAAAGTTTCTGGAAGATCGCACAGTCCACAGTTCAAGAATGTCAGAGAAAATAAGCACTTCAGACCTACATCCGATGCTACTGGGCAGCTGAGAAAAAGCCCACCCGTTAGACTCACCATTCTTAACATTAAATCATGAAATCGTGAGATTTTCATTTAGAATACATTTATTTCTATTTAAAATATCAAACAGACAAAGTGAATTCCAACTGTTCAAATCTCTCAAGATAAATACTTTAGCTGAGGAGAGGTTCATTCAAAATATAAAAGAACTATAAATAATAATAATAAATACCTGCTTTCAGCTTTAGCCCCTTGTCTCACTAATGCATATATAGATAGGAGACTTTGGCTTATAAGGACATAATTTTGAAATACTTTCTTTATAAGAGTATATCTTCTAGTGGGTATGATTAATATGCCAACTTAGCTGTATTGCTTTTGAACAAACCTTTCTTTTACCATCTTCGTTAGGAGTTATTAATCTTCTTGTTAAAAGGTATAACATCAGATAATATATTTAAGAACAACAAAAAAGAACGAACAAAAACTAGAATAAATGGTGACACAGTAGGTCCTTAGGTCTACACCAACGGGATATTTTTTAAAGCTAACTTTGCTTTACATCACTGACAGGGCAGGGAAATGGAAGAGGATATAACCAAAGGTACTCTGCTGTCTCTGGAATGGGACAGAAGTCTAGAAACAGTCAAGGAGTAGTTTATGATTACTTGTAGAATACTAGAGGCTTAAAAACTGTATTGGTACCTGCCTCTTCTTTGTTGTTCTTTGGCCCCTAGCCTGACGATGCATTGAGACAATAAGCATTCAATAATACCTGATTGACTGGCCACATGATTTGAAGTTGCCCTAAAACTACCTTGGAACAAGAACACGGTTGGGAATACTTAGGAACATACCGAGTACCTAATGGTGTCCACCAAATACGTCGATAAAATGGATTTACCTGTTTTCTCTTCGATACCCTTAAACACTGCATTTTAATAGTATTCCTAAGACACTTAAAAGACAAGATTCTCTTCCAGGAATATGGATTGTACATCCCACAGTGACGACAATTTCTTTTAACTGCCGAAGAACCAAACTTACCAATTGCAGCGATGTTAGCATCTGAAGAAGGAAAAAAAAAAACAAAAACAAAAGAATTACAAAAAAAATAAATAAAGTCAATGATTTCCTAGCAATTTTATTTATCAACAAAATGCACTTCAAAGTTCAAAAGTAACTCAGATTTTCATAACTAAAAGAAACAATTGAAAGTAAATTTATGAAACAGTTATGTATTAACTTAATCAAACGACATATACCACAGTGCGTATCTATTCAGCAGAGTCAACACTGTAAATATGAAACATGACTAAGAATACTGCAACAAACACCATATAATTTGGGACTTGATGGCAAGAAACGAGTTTGAAAGCTTAAATAGTAAACTTCAATCCAATTCTCTGACCGAGAAACTATCAGAAACCGAAGTATCTTTCAGCAGACTCTATCAAAACTCAAATTACCATAGCACCTTAGTTTTTATACCTTTCAATGACTGTGAATGAGGCAAGTGAAGGCAATGAAGCAACCTTTACCTTCAAGTAAATATATTTATGGTAATATTCTGCTCTCTTAAGTAGTGAACAAATATACTCACGGGACCACTGAGAACAGGCAATATTACACAGCAGAAAAAGCACAGGACTGAGAGCTGGCAAACAGGTGTATACCCCCCCCCCCCAATTTTCTCCCTAGTACTAGGCACGGTCTGAATCCTACAAATTAATCTCTGTGCCTTGAATGCACCATCTATAAAACGAAGCTAAAAAGACTTATTTTGCAAGCTTGTTATAAGGACTTGTGTCCAGAAATGGAAAGTGCATGGTACATGCTGTGATCGTAAGGACCCAGTTAAGTGACAGCAACTACTTTCTTTTTCCATATGAGCAAAAAGTGGTAGATGGTATTTAAAGAGTAAGTTAATTACTTAAAAGAGAGAAAATTGACCCCAAATATTGGTTGTATTTTTATCACAATGTTTGACTTAGGTTTAATTTATTTTTTTTCAGGATTAGTTTAAGTTTGTTAAATTATCTTGTATTTTTTTTTTTGGCAGAAAGAAATATTTCAACAAAGTTAGCTCTATAACAAATTTATATAAAGTGAAACTTATGGGGCGCCTGGGTGGCTCAGTCGGTTAAGCGTCTGACTTCAGCTCAGGTCGTGATCTTGTGGTTCGTGAGCTCTTGCCCCACGTCGGGCTCTGTGCTGACAGCTCAGAGCCTGGAGCCTGCTTCGGATTCTGTGTCTCCTGTCTCCCTCCCTCCCCTGCTCATGCTCTGTCTCTCTCTGTCTCAAAAATAAATAAAAAATTAAAAAAAAATTTTTTTAAGTGAAACTTATGGGGCACCTGGATGGCTCAGTTGGTTAAGTGTCTGACTCTTGATTTTGGCTCAGGTCGTGGGATAGAGTCCTGCTTTGGGCTGCGTGCCGTGCAGAGCCTGCTGGGGATTCTGTCTCTCCCTCTGTCTATCTCTGCCCTGCTCATGCTCTTTCTCTCAAAATAAATAAAAAACTTAAAAAAAAAATTTAAGGGACTTAAATTTTTTAAGTGGCTTAGTCGGTTAAGTGTCCAACTTCAGCTCAGGTGATGATCTCTCAGTTAGAGGGTTTGAGCCCCGCATTGGTCTCTGTGCTGACAGCTCAGAGCCTGGAGCCTGCTTCGGATTCTGTGTCTCCCTCTCTCTCTGCCCCTCCCCTGCTCATGCTCTGTTTCTCTCTCAAAAATAAACAAATGTTAAATTTTTTTTTAATTAAAAATAAAGTGAAACATTTCTCTTTTCCATGCTCTGTGAAAAATTGGATGTATTCAACCTAAACCATTTAGGTTGAAGACGTCAAATAACCTCCTACAAGTGTTGAAAGTAACAAACTAAATATAAAGGTGTCAAAGTAAGCTATAAAACCGATATTGAGTACCAAAAGTCAAGTTAGATGATGAAATATATGCCATACTGCTTACATAAATTATAAAAACATACAAACCAATATCATGTACCACTAATGGAAATACACATACAACACGAGAATTAAAACGTAGATAGGATGCTTACACACAGACCTCAAGGCAGTAATTGCCTTGAGGGAGACAGAAATGGTGACACAGAACAGTGTCTGCAATGTTCAAATTCTTAAAAATACCCAGGTAATGGCAAGAAAGACTTCAAGATAACAACTGTGAAATGTTTGAAATTGTTACAAAAATATGGTCACAATGTGTGTAACTGTCTTCGAAAAAACAGTTATTTGATGCCATTGAGGAATGACTCAAAGCAGGTAGGAATGGGTTAAGATTCTGTGTATTTGCATGTATTTGGCTTTTTACCTAATGGAATCAAGAAATATACAAAGGAAATTTCAACAATGATATCTGTAATGTTTTCAGCTCTTAAAAATCGTCTGGGGTGATGGCAAAATAGACCTCATCATAGCAGTTATAAAACCTGAACAAAATATGCAAAAACATAATGACGGTGATTTGATGGCACCAGAGGGCACAGGAAGACAGGCAGAAATTGGTCAAGACCAAAAGAGGGAGAAGAACTGCCTGGAACGCGGTTTGTGTGTTTGCCGGGAAGGAAATCCCTGGCCATGTGGTGTAAGGGGCAGAATGCCAGGGGCCTACTGGCTGGATAAGTCAGTGGATGGAGTTCAGGATCGACAGAGCATCTGGGAAGGGAGGGGGCAAATCTGAGGGACTTCTACGATTTTATTTCTTGACGTTTGTGGTAGTTACACAAATATTTGCTTTAGAAAAGTTATTGAGCCACACACATGGGTATTTTATGCAGTGTGTGTGTGTGTGTGTGTGTGTGTGTGTGTGTGTGTATTTGTTCAAACAAAAATTTACAACAATTTTTTAAAAATTTTCTCTTGGCTCACAGTCCTATTGAGATTTTCGAAGGAACTGAAAAAAATAGATATCTCTCATATGGAACAAGAACGTCCATAAAAATTTTGGCTACACATTAGACAAGTTATGAGACAAAAGGACATTCCGGTAGCCTGAAGCAGCAGTAACTAGTAAGAAAGGTTTCATTGGTTCACTCAACAGGTAATTCTGAAGTCTACAGCCTATTTTACTCCACTTTTATAAAAACTGTCATTTAAAGAGCCTTGTGTTAACATAGACTATTTCAAAGAATTCTGTGTTTTCACTTACTTAGAAGACACTGTTGAGATGCTTTACCAACTCTAGGGAATCTGGAACACCCTTTAGCATGCTTAAGGGAGGGACCTCTATCAATCAACCAGACCCAGAAATCAACCTTAAGGATGGTACATGTTTGCTTCTCAGAAGGGTCTTGAAGAAGTCAACGACTCCCTAAAGCTAACATGGAAAACAGAATTTCTTCACCAATCTTAATTTAGCATTGTTTTTATGGAGCCACAATCTTTTTCTATGTTATTGCAAAATGTGTCTTTTTAAACAACTTGCCCTAGCATACTCCAAATCTGCCTCTGAAGAAAGTCAAGAGCGCTAGCATGAAAAACTCCTTCTACCGTAGCACATGAGATCCATACTCAGGAAAACCTGAACAGTCTTAACTAACCTGAAGAAGGAGTTCCTCTTCCTTTATGCGAGCTTGTTGAGCGAAAGTGCGTGGTTGTCCTGGGAACAACAGCTGAAGTCTGTTTTGCTGTAATATGAGCAGAGGTCAATCTTTTTGTTGTATGGAAACCCTTAGTCGCTGGGGCATGGACAGCGGTGGACTTTTGTGTTGCTGGAACACTCTGTGTAAATGAAATTTTTGCTGTGGTGGATCTATGGGTTGCTGGTATGGTCTGTGTAGCAGACGCATTTGCCACGATGGGCTTCTGGGCTGCCGGTGGGGTCTCTGTAGATACAGCATTTGATACAGGGAATTTTTTGGCTGTGGCTGAATCATTTGCTGTGGTAGGTTTCTGAGGAGTTGGTTGGGACTTTGTAGTTGAAGAATTTATTTTGGTGGATTTCTGATGAGTTGGTAGGGCTTTTGTACCTGGAACATTTACAGTGGTAGGTTTCTCAGGAGTTGGTAGGGCTCTAGTAGCTGAAGAACTTACTGTGTTGTGTTTCTGAGAAGTTGATGGGACATTTACTGCGCTGGGATTTTGAGAAGTTGGTAGGGTTTCTGTAGCTGAAGAATTTAATGTGTCAGGTTTCTGAGGAGTTGATGGGAGCTTTGTAGCTGAAATATTTATTGTGTTGGGTTTCTGAGGAGTTGGTAGGGCTTCCATAGCTGAAGAACTTATTGTGTTGGGTTTCTGAGAAGTTGATGGGGCCTTTGTAGCTGAAACATTTACTGTGCTGGGATTTTGAGAAGTTGGTAGGGTTTCTGTAGCTGAAGAATTTAATGTGTCAGGTTTCTGAGGAGTTGATGGGAGCTTTGTAGCTGAAATATTTATTGTGTTGGGTTTCTGAGGAGTTGGTAGGGCTTCCATAGCTGAAGAACTTATTGTGTTGGGTTTCTGAGAAGTTGATGGGGCCTTTGTAGCTGAAACATTTACTATGCTGGGTTTCTGAGGAGTTGGTAGGGCTTCTGTAGCTGAAGAATTTATTGTGTCAGGTTTCTGAGGAGTTGAGGGGGACTTTGTAGCTGAGGCATTTGTTGTGTTGGATTTCTGAGGAGGTAAAAGGACTTCTGTAGCTGAAACATTTACTGTGTTGAATTTCTGAGGAATTGATGGGGCCTTTGTAGCTGGAGCATTTATGGTGGTGGGTTTCTGAGGAGCTGATGGGACTCTGGTACCTGGAACATTTGTGGTGGTGGGTGTCTGAGAAGTTGATGGGGCTCCAGTACCTGGAACATTCACTGTGGTGGGTTTATGAGGAGTTGATGGGGCTTCAGTGCCTGGAACATTTTCTATGATGGGTTTCTGAGGAGTTGATGGGGCTTCAGTACCTGGAACATTCACTGTGGTGGTTTTATGAGGAGGTGATGGGGCTTTAGTACCTGGAACATTCACTGTGGTGGTTTTCTGAGGAGCTGATGGGACTTTCGTACTTGGAACACTTGCCATTGAAGGCTTCTGAACTGTTGGCATGCCCTTAGAAATCTGGGAATTTTCTGCGGAAGAGAATTGTACAAAAATTAGCTAAATAATGCTGTCAAGTTAAGATTTAGGAACCAACTGCTTGCTCTGTGACTTCTCCCTTTCTTCCTAAAAACACCTAAATTTGACATTTAGGAAAGCAAGTCTTATTGTGAATTTCCCAAGGACCTGAAATGCCACATTGTTTTTGCTCTGATATAAATGATACCCACAGCCAGTTAAAGTGGGTTTGCACCAAAGTAGTACTGAGGTTCGTAAACTGTTTTCTGTGTAAAGAAAGGAAACCAAAGTCAGAGTTGGTAGTAATCTCAGCCTGTGACACACCCCAAATTGAGATGTTTTCTCTCACAAAATGTCTTCCTTTGCTTATGCCAAGACCAAAGAACAACACTGGACAGACAGAGATAATCACAACATAGTTCCTTTTTCCAATGCTTTCTGGCACGTTAGCGACCTCGGAAACGTCTTTGCTTTACTTCTTTTTTCACGTAATAAAGTCAACCTGAATAAAATAACTTTTTCCTCTTGTGCTGGCTACCAACTTTACATATCCTAATTTAGTTCCTCCTTGGATTTTAGGTCAGGTAACAAATATCTGAATTTGCAGCTTCCGTTAAGATCCCATTACGAGAATCACAAATCTAAAAACTTGGCACAATTTTAGGTCTTCGGTGCCTTTTTGACTTCGCGTGGCTTGCAAATTCCTTCCTAAGGCAGCGCCGAGTAGGGCAACCCATTTCACCACACACTAGAAACTGTGGTCAAGTTCTCTAATTCTGTTAAGCTTCGGTGTTCTCATGTGTGCAATGAAGATAAAAACAAAGCAGATTTTATGACATTATTGTAAGGAAGGAGAGGTATAATTGAGGTAAGTTATTCCCCACAGTTCTTGTCCCTGAAGCAACACATTTTAGCATAGTGCCAGTTCCACCAACAGACGTTTTGCAACATGCACTCACAAGTTGTGTGTCCTTTACTTCTGCTTCCTGTATCTACCTCAAATGACACTGGAAAAAGGATAAGGCACATCAAATACCTAGCCAGTGGCACAGTACTTAGGCACTCAAAAAATGATAGACGGTGCTCTTAGTGTAAGTAAAGCTTTTACATGGGTTTTTCCTCTAAGATGCTCACATGTAAAATTTATCCTTTGTTCCACCATGTTAGTTCTCATTTTTGACCCAGGGGGCTTAGGTGCTAGTGGAGCTTAAGTTTCCTAGAAAGTGCTTCTCTGGTTACCTCTTTGTCATTTGGTGTCTAGTTTAATTCCCTCGCCATCAGAAAGCGCGCTCCGAATTATTTCAGTCTGCTGAGATATACTGTGATTTAGAGCCCAGAATACAGTCAATGTTCCATGCACCCTTGAAAAAAAAGTTTCTCAGGGTTCCGTGCTCTTAAGAGCACTGAATGAAATATGCTTATATGAAAATATATCAGTTTTTTAAAGTTTAACTGTTGCTTCTATATTCCTTTTGGTTGCTTGTTCTATCAGCTATTGAAACAGGTATGTAGAATTCTCAAACTATAATCATGGATTTGTCTATTTTTCTTTCTGTCCATTTTTAACAATGTGTGGATTGAAGCTTTTTTTCAAGTGTTCATAGATCGTAGATTGTGATAGATTCCTGTTGAACTGACCCCCTTTGTCATTATGTACTCTCTTACCTTACGTATGCCTTAATACTAATAGAATTGCATGAGCTGTTTTTATTTATTTATTTATTCTTGGTAATTGTTTGCAAAGTATATTTTTCCATCTTTTACGTCTGACCATTCAGTGTTCTTATCATTAAATTGGGTCTCTTGTAAAGCAGATAGTTTGTTTTGTTTTGTTTTTAAATCCGATCTGGCAATCTTACTTAAATTATACTTAGTATAATTACTGATACAGTTGGGTTTATATCAAACACCTGACTCTTAGTTTGCCATTCCACCCATCTATTTTATGTTTCTCTTCCTCTCTTGTTTCCTTTTGGACGAACTATTCATTAACATTCCCTTATTAGCTTATGATTTCTACATTCAGTCGCTATTATTTTCATGTATTAAACTAGAGGTCAATTATGCAAATTAACATCTTTACCACTTTTTAGTATTGCCAGAACCTTGTAACATCTGTATTTAATTTACCTCCTTCTGTCTTTTGCTCACTTGCTATTACACATTTGTATTTGACATAGAAGTCACATCCCAGGAGGCACTACGTTTACTGTTTTGTAGAGTCCATGGTCGTGTATATAATCTCGGTAGCGTTCTTCATTTCCTTTTGCATTTTCCTGTTTTACTTGGGATTATTTTCATTCTGCTTGAAGGACTAGTTTTACTGTGTCATTCGGTGCAGGTCTGGTCTGCTGGGGACAAGTTCCCTTGGTTTTCATAGGAGAACATATTCGTTTTGCATTCAGTCTTAAAGGATGTATTCACCAGGGAAAGAGCCCAGGGTGAGTAGTTCTCCTTTACTTGAAGGATTTCTTCTTGTTGTCTTTGGTTTCCATAATTTTTGTCGAGAAGTCCGTGATCAGTTGTCGCTCCTTTGAAGATAATGTGTCTCTTTGTCTCTTGGTACTTTTATCATTATTTTAAGTTTCCAAAATTTTTGCTATGAGATGCCTGGAAATGGTTTTATTTATATTCTGTTTAGAGTCCGGAGAACTTTTGCAATATGTTGATGTATTTCATCAGTTTTGGAACAGCGTGTCATTTCTCTGAATATTTCTATTCCTATTTATCTCCTTCTCTGTCTCTCCTCCTTAGCTAACATAGGTTAGAACAGTTTCACATGTCTCAAATATCTCCTAAAGTTGTATCTTTATTTTACATTTCCCCCCCTCTTTGTGCTTCTGGGCATTATTAATGAATCTTCCTTCCTGTTCCTAACACTGTTTCCTGCTGTGTCCAAATCACTGTGAAACCTATCTATCATGCTCTTTATTTCGGATTTTGTATTTTTCAGCTGTAGAAAGTCTACTCCATTTTTACAGACTCCAGTTCTTTGTTGAAATTCTCTATTTATCTTTTCCTTTAATACCTTAAACATATTAGTCACTTATTTTAAAGTCCTTGCCTGCTAACTCAATTATCTAGATCTCCTTTATCTGGATTTACTTCTCCCCGGTTTGGTTATAATTTCTTGCTTCTCACCTTGCCTAATAACTTGTTTACTGTATTATAGATATTTGTATCTAAAACATTCAGAAGCTATGATCTTCCAAAGACAGGTCCCCTTTTCTGATAGGCAGACTGGTAATGGAGGTGATCACCTCAGCCCATGAGGAACTGAGATGGGTCTCATCCTCAGTAAGGCTCAGTCTATTCTACCAATGCCTCCGATCCTTGGGGATGGCCCCTGTGGGCTTTTCCTGGACAACCTGGAAGATCTTTGTTTCCTCATCGCTGGGAAACTGGGGGGGATCCCAGGTCTGTCCTTCAGAGTCCCCAGCCCAACAATCCAGCCTCCTTCCCCACACAGCTTCAAAATGGTCACAAATATCTTAAGGGGGAGGCTGGCTGTGTGCTTGATCCAAGCTTCTTCCTCAGACAGGTATTCATTGCTCAAATACCATTAAGATCTGAGGAATTTCATTTTGTACTTTGGAAGCTCTGGGTCTAACACCCCAGTCTCCCCTGCAGCCCAGAAATCAGCAAATGACCTTTTGGAGAAACCAGCACTGCATGTGAGGACCTCAATTTTCCGTGTATTTTCCTAACCCACCAGAACCATTAAAAGCTTTGCCCATTTCTTGGGGCACCTGCGTAGCTCAGTCGGTTAAGCGTTCAACTTGGGCTCAGGTCATGATCTCGTGGTTTGTAGGTTCAAGCCACGCTGGGCTGACAACTCAGAGCCCGGAGCCTGCTTCGGATTCTGCGCCTCCCTCTCTCTTTGCCCTTTCCCTGCTCATGCTTGGTCTCTCTCTCTCTCTCTCTCAAAAATAAGTAAACATTAAAAAATAATTTAAAAATAAATAAATAAAAGCTTTGCCCACTTCTCTCTTTCCTGGCAGTGGTTTTTTTTATGTGAGTTGCGACGAATCCCCAGCCCAGGTGCACCTCAGAACATCTTGCCTTCACTCGCCACCCCCAGGAATTCGAGTTCATGCAGTCCTCCTTGTTCCCAGGACTTGTATCTTATGCCTTTAAAAATATGACTTAAAAGGGGGCCTCTAGGTGGCTCAATCGGTTAAGTGGCCATCTCTCGAATTTCAGCTCAGGTCATGATCTCACGGTTCATGAGTTCAAGCCCCGCATCAGGCTCTGTGCTCTTGGTGTGGAGCCTGCTTGGGATTCTCTCTCCTCCTCTCTCTCTTTCTGCCCCTCCCCTGCTCTCTTTCTCTCTCTCTCTCTCTCAAAAAATAAAAATGGGGGTGCCTGGGTGGCTCAGTCGGTTGAGCGTCCGACTTCAGCTCAGGTCACGATCTCACGGTTCGTGAGTTCGAGCCCCGTATCGGGCTCTGGGCTGATGGCTCAGAGCCTGGAGCCTGCTTCCGATTCTGTGTCTCCCTCTCTCTCTGCCCCTCCCCCGTTCATGCTCTGTCTCTCTCTGTCTCAAAAATAAATAAACATTAAAAAAAAATTTAAAAAATAAATAAAAATAAATAAAAATGAATTTTAAAAATATGACTTAAAAAAATGGATCCAGATTTGGCAGTTATGGTAATAGAAACATTAGCCTACCATGGCCTACTTGGGCACTATCCTAGAGTTGTAAGCTCTAAATAACTGATGATTTAATAAAGCAGGGTAAAGTAACCATGACATGTGTCAAATAGATTAAGCGGGAAAAAACCACATATCAAACCTCACCCATAATTAAATTAACTCAAACAATAAAATGAAACGTTCACTGCTTATATCGTCTCATCTCCACATCATAATAACCATGCTCATTAACTGTGCAGAGAACCAGCACAATGATGCAATATGGGTAGGAGAGTAAATTGCTACATTTTCTTTGGAAACAGTGTTGATAACATCTATCAAAAGTTCAAATGCGTATACCTTTGCTTCAGTAATTACACTGCAAGGAATTTATTGTACAAAATGTACTTGCCCACACGTGCAATTCCAGATGTGTAATATTCCTTGCAGCATCTTTTGTCATAATAATTTACAAAGCAAACTAGAATCAAAAACTAAATTCCCCTCAACAGGTTAAATAAATGATACATCCATACAACAGCTATGATTAAAAAAATAAATGTTGTAAAAAAAAATATGCGTATGTATGTTTATTTTCTAGAATCGAACATGAAAATTTGTGAACGGCGGTCACTTCTGAGGGTTTACTTCTCATTTTATACTAGTCTGCATGGTTTCACTGCTCTGTTAATGTACACCATTTATAACACAAACCTACTTTTCACAAACACTGATATTTAAAAATCCATGCCAATGCAATTCCAAGTATAATTATAAAAGCATTTGCTTGAGTTATATCGGCATTCAAACATGACATTGCTAAAACAAATACCGCCTACTGGGATTACTATCTAGATCCTAGATAGTCTAACTATCTAACTTTCCCTCCTAACTGAATAAAATAAGCCACCCTACAGACCTTTGTATTAATATTAACTCATTGAAAGTAATATGG
Source organism: Lynx canadensis (assembly GCF_007474595.2). Taxonomy (NCBI): domain Eukaryota; kingdom Metazoa; phylum Chordata; class Mammalia; order Carnivora; family Felidae; genus Lynx; species Lynx canadensis. The sequence goes on from NC_044319.2 coordinate 35,146,964, forward strand.
TAAGAAGTAGCAAACTTAAGCTAATTCACTATAGCATGAGACATTACGGTGTGTGTGTGTGTGTGTGTGTGTGTGTGTGTGCACGCGTGTGTATTTGTATATGCTGTGTGTGTATATGTATGTATTTATTTATACATTATCATATGTTCTCCATATCAGTGGTTCTTTCTTTCTTGGAACCCATAGACTCTTCTGAGGATCTGATAAAAAACTGTGTCCCCCAGAAAAATGCAGATATGCCCACGTACAACATCGTACATTCATTTCTCAGGGGGTTCATGGAATCTCTGTAGCCCACATATAGTCCTAAAGGTAAAAATAAAACAAAAACATAACTATGCAAACTGATTACCTTTGCATTCAGGGGGCAGGCCACTCCATGCTCCTTGGTCATCTTTGACAGTACAATAAATAGAGTTCTCTCCGATCAGGGTAAAGCCTTGATTACACTGATATTTTACAGACTGTTGATACACATAGGTTTTCCGTGGATTTTGAATGATTCCGTTGCTAATTTCTTGTGGTTCCGGACAAACAATTTCTTTAAAAAATTCCAACATATTTTAAATTAATAAAACTGCCAAGGTATTTTTACATAAGACTAAGATATGTTAACTTATTTTAAAGAATTAAAAATCTAACATTTCTCTAAATTCAGCATTATCACCAAGGGATGCTTATAAATACATATTAAGTAACGAGAATATATTTGGAGCTTTGGATGCAAATGTTGTAAAACATGAATGCTAACTTTGAGACTAATGTATAGAAATAAGATTTAGAACAGGGGTGCCTGGTTGGCTTAGGCATTTAAGCATCTGACTCCTGATCTTGGCTCAGGTCATGATCTCACAGTCTGTGGGATCTCGCTCTGCATCAGGCTCTGCTCTGACAGCATGGAGCCTGTTTGGGATTCTCTCTCTCTCTCTTCCCTTGTCTCAAACCCCTTCCCTGCTCGCTCGCTCTCTCAAAATACATTAAAAATAAAAAAAGAAAGAAGATTTAGAACATATATGTAAAGCAAAAATTACAATAAAGTCTGCACATATTCCAGATCAAATTGTGCTAGAAAAAAGTAAATACTGCCCGAGTTCAGAAGTGAAAGCAGGACAGAGATTTTAAGGAGGATATGGAACTTGAATTTAATACTGAGATGTACCCTTCTGCAAAGACAGCAGAGAAGAGGGCATTGCTCTTTATTCCAGGGGAAAATGATGCTAAATGAAAGGAGCTTAGAAGTCAAGTGGCGGGGTGCCTGGGTGGCTCAGTCGTTTGAGCTTTTGAGACTTCAGCTAGGTCATGATCTCATGGTCTGTGAGTTTGAGCCCCGTGTCGGGCTCTGTGTTGACAGCTCAGAGCCTGGAACCTGTTTCAGATTCTGTGTCTCCCTCTCTCTTTGCCCCTCTCCCACTCACGCTCTGTGTGTCTCTGAAAAATGAATCAACCTTAAAAAAAATAAAGAAGTTAAGTGGCATACTTGGGAAATACGAATAGATCATTTTGACAGAGCAAAATACCTTAAATGTCAGGATCACATTTTAACCTTTAGGATAAATTTTTTTAAGCATGTATTGACTCACAGCCTTTTACTTCACGTAAATTTATTGAGCAGCGGAATATGTCAAACAAATACAAGCAGAGTCTCTCTGGTTATACTATAAAAACAGACCTTTCTCTAGAAGTTACCCTGATTAAAAAAACAATGCAATGGTTCCACATTCTCTAGAGCCATGACATTGTTTGTTATTTTTTTCCCTTGAATCAGGAAAGCAATGTGATCACCTGTATACATCGAGCGGCCTTAAGTAACCAGAGAATACTAGAAAATTTATAAATTACTTTTAGGCCATCGATCAAAGCAAGGAGCAAAAACAAGTTAGTCTGCTTTGCTCTGGGCTTGGGTGTCTGATAACAACACATATCACCATCAGTACAGTTCAGATATTTTCTGAGTGCCTAATGCATACCAGGCATTGTTCTAGAAACAGAATTGCAAAACTAAAGAAGATATTAAGTCCTGGGTCTTCAAGCAGAGTGACAAAAAAGATTTTAATTTGACCTTTAATTAAATACAAAAGATTTTAATTTTAACACAAGATAGGGAGACTTTCGGCAGAAGTGTGTTCCGTGGTGTGGAAAGAGAGAAGAAGGACAGTTAACCAGCTGGAAGGTCAGGAGAAACTTCTAGAAGGACTATCAAAGCAAACCCTCAATAAGAAAAAAAAGAGAAGTCCTGCGATTGAAGGGGCCAAAGGACACTCCAGGCAGAGGCAGTCACAGAAGGAAAGCGGGAGGGCAGTGAGCGTGGGTACAGCGTGAAGTATGAGGGCAAGACATAAGCACGAAGTAGGAAGGCCACAGCTAGCCTTGTATGCTTCACCAAGGAGTCTGGACGTTGTAAGTGACGAGGAGACAAGGATCAGCTTTAAGAAGGAAGAGATGAGACACATTTGTGTTTCAGATGCATCACTCTGGGTAGCGTGTGGATGAAATATTACAAGAATAGAGGATGGGGCCATTGCGAACAGTGTCACTTTTGAGCTCAGGCAAGTGGGGGCTCTTGCCCTAGCTCCCACACTTTATTTTCTTTTTAAGTTTTATTTATTTTGAGATAGACGGGGTGGGGAGGGGCAGAGAGAGAGAGGGAGAGAGAGAGAGAGAGAGAGAGAGAGAGAGAGATTCTCAAGCAGGCCCTGCACCATCAGCACAGATGTGGGGCTCAAACTCACGAACCGCGAGATCATGACCTGAGCCGAAGTTGGATGCTGAACCAAGTGAGCCACCCAGACGCCCCTGGCTCCCACACTTTAAAATGCCACGCTGTGGCCCTCCTCTGATTGTGCCTCTCCTTACCGGGTGGGATATCTGCAGGGCACGAAGGCGTGCTCACTGCGAGCTCCCCCTCCACTCCCGCTGTAAATCATGCTCTAGGAACTGGCCCAGAATTCCCTGTGCCAGCACCCTTTGCAGGGCCTGAAAGGTCCCTTCTCCTGGTCTGTATTCTACTTTTTTTTTTTTAATATGGAACACTTCACAAATTTGTGTGCCATCCTTGAGCAAGGGCCACGCTAATCTCTGTATAGTCCCAATTTTAGTATATATGCTGTGGAAGCAATCACATGGTCCCGATTGTTGAGAATGGTCTATACTGTCGATATGTACATCTGCAGCCCAAAGTTCAGTGGAGTGGGAAAAAAAGGTCACTGGGCGCATGGCTTGGGTGTGTGGGCCGAGTGGTCCATTGACAGGCATCAGAGACTTCTCACAGCGACAGAAGGGGATACCTATTTGAGACAGATTGGGTCTTAGGTCACGAACCTCCATTTAGATTTGCTCTGGGCCCTTGAAAATGTTAGGAGTGGCCCTTACTGCAAGAGTCCAGATGAAGGATAATCAACCACACAGAAGTCATACAGATGGAGGATAAGACACAGGTTTGGAAGTATATTAAGGAGATAAAGCAAAACGATTTAGTGATTAGAAGTGGGAGGTGAAGATAATGGGATGGGTCTTGGATGGCAGATATTATACAGATATATTCCAGGATTGCAGGGGATAGCAGTTCACTAAAGGTACTTCTGAAAAAAGGAAACATTGGGAAGGGCACCCGGGTGGCACAATCGGTTGAGCGTCCGACTTCTGCTCAGGTCATGGTCTTGCGGTCCTTGGGTTTGAGTCCCACGTCGGGCTCTGAGCTGTTAGCTCAGAGCCTGGAGCCTGCTTCGGATTCTGTGTCTCCCTCTCTCTCTCTGCACCTCCCCTGCTCACACTCTGTCTCTCTCTCTCTCTCGCTCTCAGAAATAAACGATAAAAAAAATTTTTTTTTTAAAAAGAAAAGAAAACATTGGGAGAAAGATAAGAAAACAGATCCTTCTGACATTGAAGCTTCATTCAGAAAGGACCAAGCACTACCGAAGTTTGATGTATAACAAGGACACATCTTGACCTTAACCTTTTCTTTCCTTCCTCAATCTACACGCTGACATTAAAGCACTCTGGTGTGTCCAGAGGCCACGGTTGTGTACTTAAGGTGAGGCAGCTCACTGTTTAAGAATGTGTATTTTCCACTTCATCCTTTGGCATTGTCCAAACAGAAAAATTAAGTCACATGGAAAATCAGAATCAGAGCCTAAAAGAACTGGGCTTTATAGGGATAGCTGAAGGCACAGGTTTTTTTTTTTTTTAGGAAAAAGGGCTCCTTTTTTGCAAGACACAGGTGTCTGTGGTCTCTGAACTGCGAAACGGATAGAACAATCAAAGAGGAAAACAGGAACCCCAGTCAAAGAGGAAAATGGAGTTCAAGTTACCAGACAGGGAGTAGGACTGTGGCCCAGCCCCGGCCAAACGTGAAGAGAAAGTGTGTTTGCAGTGCAGAAGCTCTACTGTGCTGGGTTACGTGCTTGGTGTCCACATGTCTGTGAAGTTCCTGACAGCAGTTGCTTGTGAAGATCGCAGCCTCAGACCGGGAGACTGCTTGTCCAGACTCCTGGACAAGTTGTCTGTGTCAGGAAAAAAATACAGTCTGGTTCCTCTTTGCCGTCCAAACTTACTCTAGTATCATGTACAACATCCCCTGCTGGATGGTGGAAATGGGAAAGATGGTGGGGGGCAGTAATGCTAAAATTTTCGAAGTAATAACAACGAGACAAAGATGTAGCAGAGAGAGGAGGGTGGAGTGAGCGCAAGGAGGGTGTGGGTGTGATCAGCTTACTCCTGTAAGCTCTTGGCTGGCAAGGCTTCAATTTATTTGTCTTCATATCAACTGACCCCACACATTGCCTCCTACAGTGTGCCCATCAATACGCGCTGGACAAATTACGCTACGTCTATTCTAGTTTCCTGCTCCTAATAACACCAAAAACTTGAACTTGGCAATGATTTTAGCAAAGATGGGAGAAATAAAGCCTACATTTTAAAAGTTTTTAAGAAATGTTTATTTATTTTTGAAAGAGAGAGAGAGAATGAGACAGAGACAGAGACAGAGAGAAAGGCAGAGAGAGAGGCAGAGAGAGAATCCCAAGCAGGCTGTGCACTGTTAGCATGCAGCCCGATGTGGGGCTCAGTCTCACGAACCGTGAGATCACGACCTGAGCCAAAGTCAAGAGCCAGAACTCAGCCAACTGCACCCACTCGGGTACCCCTCAAGTCTACATTTTTAAATGCTACATTTTTTCTTAAGAAGAAAAAAGAAATATGTTCCATGGATTTTACCCCTCTCAATTTTCAGGAGACCTATGTCTAGAGTGGATATAAATTTGGCTTGATACATGTATTTATGATATTATTTCTATGCCCTACCTCCCTTTTAGCAGATAAGATCTGCTCAAGTGCAGAAATCATATTTCTTCTATATTGTATAACCTTATTTCTCTAATGATGAAAAATAAATCACACTTGAAAACATTTATTGATAATTAGCTCAGCTCATAATCCCACAAGAGGTAGATAGGCAACACTGGGTTTTAGAAAAATAATGGATTTGAATCCAGAAGTCTGGGTTAAATGCCTTCTCTTGCCACTTATGTTGGGATGTAGGGTCAGATCATATAGATTCTCTGATAAAAAGTATTTTAATCCATAAAATTAAAAATTGTGGGGGAAGAAAAACTCTGTATCTATTTTGCTTGATTGTTAGAAGGAAAGGTAGGATAATGTACGACTGAGCACAATACATATCTCAGTTTGTTGGCTTGTGTGTTTGTGTGTGTGTGTGTGTGTGTGTGTGTGTGTGTGTGTTTTGGAGTTTGTTGGGTTTTAATCCTTTATCTCCATAACTAATAAAGTAAGAAACATTACTGATAAAGTTGCTAAGACATTCCTACATTGGAAAGTAAGGGTACTACAAATATACACTGTGGATAATTCTTAATGAGAGAAAGTAACGCAGGGGCGCCTGGGTGGCTTAGTCGGTTAAGCACCGACTCTTGGTTTCGGCTCAGGTCATGATCTTCCAGTTTCATGAGTTCAAGCCCTGCATCCAACTCTGCGCTGACAACACAGAGCTGCTTGGGATTCTCCCTCTCCCTCTGCCCACCCCACCCCCACCACTTGCGCTGTCTTCGTCTCTCTCAAAAATAAATAAACTTAAAAAAGAAACAAGAGCGTAATTTACCACTGATTATTCAGCCTTACCACCAGAGCACTTAGGTTTTTTTCAGTCTTACCTTCGCATTTTGGCAATGGGTCACTCCACTCCACAGCCTGGTCTGCAAGGGAACAGTAACTAGAAGCTGAACCTACTAGCCTATACCTAAAACAATGAATGGAGAGAAAAGTTAGGTCTCATCCACACGTGTTTGACTTCGTTTAAATTCTCCAGAATTATCACCTTAAAATATTTACTATCCCTGTAGATGGAGACGAGACAATAGCTGATCAAAGTTTACATGGGAGTGTAAAGGAAAAGAAAAATTTACTTTTAAAAAGGTGATATCCAAACGAAAAAACGTAGGAGACAGGCAAAACATTTTTGATTTGGGTGGAGTCCGTGTGAGAAAACATGAAAGTGTTTTGAAACATTTTACAGTGATACAGATGTTTGGATATTTTATATTTCTGAATGCTAAACGATCAATAAGGCGTTCACAGAATAACAGAACATATTTTAAGGGTTCAAAGTACTCCCCAGATTTGATATTAATCATATTAATGATCCAAACGTCTCTGTTTCGTACAGGAGACAAGTGATGCTGGTATTTTTATTTTCTAAAGAGCAGGGGGACACACACACACACACACACACACACACACGGAGTAAAATATCATAATTCAATGTGCAGATATTCAATGAGAAAATGAACATAAAGTTTCCAGAAGTGTCTGAGACACTGATGATACTCAATGAATGAGTTCCTCTTCCGTACATATGGGACTTAGAAAAGACCTCAGGGCAGAATGGTATTTCCACACTAGGAATAAATGTCTTTAACACACCATACTTTCTAACAGGCCATTTGCATATAGAAGAAAATATGGTAAATTTAGGCAAATTAAGGACTGGTTTCATTTGAACCATTGAAGGACTTAATTTCTGCAAGTGCAAACATGTTTTTCTTCCTTCGCCAATCACATTTAAAACGTTCTAGTGAATCATAGACGTACTGAAATCTAGCAATTGAGGGAATTTGATGTTACAAGAAATTGTCTTTTCTTGCCCCATTTTATTACACGTAACTGTGATGAGCTCATGATAAAAGATCTTTGAGCAGAGGACTCGTTTTATGGAGACTAGCTTGAAAACACTGACCACAAATGTAAACACTTACACCTTCCATCCTGTTTTCACACTAATTAAATATAAATACAAACTATGCCCAGACGTACCCTGTGTCACACGAGAAGAAAATAGATGCACCATATGATATGTCAGTTGTTATACTGACATGACCATGTGTTATATCTCCAGGAGTAGGACAGGATTTTTCTAGAAGAGAGCACAAATTTATTTTTTCATTAGATTATCAGGCACATCTATGCAAATGCATTGTCACTTCTTATCCGTAGACGTTTCATACCCTGCTTTCATATGGTAAGTTTCAAATAACATATTTAGAATATACACTCATTACATCTGAGGTGGCCTTAAACTAATTAAATGTGAAATGTGTTAGTTAATTAATATTCCTATCTCACGAGTATTTAGTTTGCCTAATTTAAAATAAAATTAATGGTTCTTTTCAGAAATTCTAAATAATGACAGGCACACGTAGACTTCTGGCATGAATGAAGGAAGAAATACTATTTCCTCAAATACCGTGTGATTGAGAATACTCTGTAAAATTATACTCACTTTTACAAAATTCATCTGGTGTGGACCACGTAAAATTCTGAAGGCAAGTTAGTTTGTCTGAGAGAGTTTGGTTCCTTCTGTAGCCCGGACGGCAATCGTATTCCACAACGAAACCCTCGGGGAAATAATTCTGTTTGCTAAAAGACCTCTTGAGGGATGCAAAACGTAGCCTGGGTGGAACATCGCAGCTACCTGAAAGTATGAACAAAAGCAACAACATAGGTAACATCAGTTTGTTTTATAATCTATATTTAATTATCCAGAATTATTTGATCCTTTACATCACGCCTTTTTCTGTACTTCTTTGTACATATTTGGTATTTGACCATATTAATATGACTATGACATTTACAGCACATCGAGCACATTCACACGTATGCTTATGAAGTAAATTGGGTATGTAGATGTCACTATGCCCACAATGCAGGAAGTAGAACCCATTTAAACTGCTGGCACAGTTCTGGCACTGACGCTTATTTGCCCTATGGAGGATGGGGAGGAGATCAGATGAAAACCAGTATTTCCAGACTCCTGGGCTAATGTCCTGGACAATGACAATACCAGGGACAGTAATAGCTAATATTTGTTGAATACTTCTAAATGTCTTATACATGTAAAAATTCATTTAATCCTAACAACCCAGGAGGCCAAGGATCAGATGGGCCAATAATGTACATAAAAGTATTAACTGTAAATGTCTGGGCAATTGTGAATTTGGAGAAGCATGGGATCGTGGAAGGGACATTGGATGTCTAGTCCAAAGGCTCAAGTTCGGACACTGGCTCTCGTGCATAAGAACTGCTGATCTCAAGAAGTTATCTCACTTCTGGGGGACTGTTTTCCAGCTGTAAAATGGGGGGAAGAGTCCCCACCCAACTCAATATATGTAGAAGGGTTATAAACTCTAAAACTTGATACATGCTCAAAGGCCTACTTACTTCAACACACTGCCTTCTGAAATCATGGATACGTAAAAACAAAAAGTTAAAGCTGATTTCACACCTGGTTGCAAAAAACACTTGTGGCAGGTCCTGTATTTATGTACCTTCTATTACTGCAGGTTGTCCAAAGCTAGGAACCAAGTCTTACCTTTATGTTTACTTGTATATGTCAAAGCTAATGCAGGACTATTCCTCTAATGATAGATTTGGAGGTAAAAACAGAGAACTTTTTAAAACACCACCACAGAGTGGTATTCGCTAAGTCCTACCTTCCAAAATGAAATTTAAGAAAACAGACCTCTGTTACGTGTCTCAAGGTGATTCCCAAACATATATAATTTACTTCCTACGTTGTACCTATTGTTTATTTTCTCTATTATTTCAGGAGGTACAGCATTAGGGGGAAACAACAACAAAAACAAAAAAAAAAAAGCCCACAAAAAAACAAAACAAACAAACAAAAAACAACAGAAACCCCAAACCTGTTAAGGAAGAAGCAGGACCTATTCTGGGAAGTAATGACAGTCAATTAGCTGCAGGGTAAAGTGCCAGCTATACCCTGGGGTTTAATAATGCTTGAAAACTATCAATTACCAGTCACTGCGAAGAGGGATAAAATTAAGCTAACAAGATACATTCCATTCCCATAACTTACATACAAAAAAATTAAGAACTTACGGTTACAAAATGCTGCCACCTCCGACCATTGATTGTTACTGAGACAGATCACGGAGTCTGGCTTGCCAGGGACTTTTACAAAGCCTTCATTACATTTGTATGTTACTGTGGTTCCTTCAGGAAAACTCTTAAGATCACGATCACTCAGAGTTGGGTGGGCATTAGGTACCTCTGGGGGCAAGCTGCAGTCACCTAGGGAGGAAAAAAAAAAGAAAAAAAAGCACTGAAGGAATTAATACTTTTCAATTCACAGCAACATACCTTTTCCCAGAGGAGTAAGGGAAGCGGCAAGGGCTTTTGATACACATGTAACAGTTCCATCCAGCGCTGAACTTCCAAGTTCCATCCAGGAACTTGCTAGGCTGCCATTCTTGTCAATTAATTCAGTGCTAAAATAAGGAAGGAACCCCTTCCCTTCAGTATTTTGTTTGTAAAGTGGTTTAGAACACGCATACAGTCGCTAAGCGCACAATGAAGACAGACGCCCCCTCTGGACGTTACTACCCAAAGAAGACGCGCAAACTTGTAGCGTCCCGTGTAGCACCCAACTGTGTAAGAGGTGAGAGTGGTCAACTCTTTGGCCACCCACCCTTAAAGAGATGTTTTGGGGGGGGAGGGGAGGCTGAGCATTCACTCTTTGAGCCCTGCCCTTTGGGTTCCCCGTGTTCGTCTGTTCCGCAGACTCAGCCCGCGCTTCCTCAACCGTCCACGCCTCACTCCTAAAGCCACGCGAGCTGGGGGCCGGCACCGCAAGACCCCAAAACTTGCAGTTTAGCAGCGGCGATCCTCACCCTGTCCCCAAGGGGTCGTGCTAGTGGGAGCTCTGAGCCTCAAGGGTAGAGGATTACGGGAACAATTACCCGTGCCCGCATTCCTCACCTCCCCCGGGTCCCCAGACTTCCCGGTCTCCGCGGAGACGGATCCAGCCCCTCCCACGCGGACTAAGGGTTCACCCAGGGGGGCTGCCCCCCCCACCCGGGTCCCCCGCTCACCCTGCGCGGCTGGTGGACACAGCAGCAGCAGCAGCAGCAGCGGCACGCTTAGCCCGCCAAGGAAACGCAGCGCTGCGGGGACGCTCCGCCGCGCGGGACCCATGGCGCGCGGGGACGGGGACCCGGAGCGAGTCCAAGCGGCTCCAGCAAGGAGCCGTAAGTAGCAGCAGCGCCCGAAGGTTCCGCCGGGCGAGTTAAATTAGCGCCTGGGCGGGGCTGGCGCTCTGAATCACCAAGGGTGGGGCAAAGAGACGGGTGGGGGAGTTTGCTGCACCAGGTGCCGGGCAGGGCGAGGGCGAGGGCGGGGGCTCTCGCGTCACCCGCCCCCAGGGATCCCAGACTTGGAAAGGCGGATAAGGGGCCGGGAGAGGGGCTCGCTTTTTCTCTTTGCTGGGGTGGGGCCTGCGGTGAGCTCCCATCTGCAAATGTAAATATCTGCCTTTCAAGTAAAAAACTGGGGGGAACGGAGGAGAAGCGAGTGGCGTTGGCTTGGTTTCCCAGGAATCTCAGTTAGGTTACCAGGAAAGTAAGCGGTCTTGGGGCGGAAAGGAAGGTGCCTTGGATTCGGAGGTAGCTCTTGGAGGCTGAGAGAGTGCCCGCCCAGGGACCTGGTGCCTTCAACTAGAGGTCTGTCAAATGCCAACCAGAATAGGAAAAAAAAAAAAAAAATGTTGTGTGGTCTCCCAGGACGGTCCCTAATCTGAAAACTGCAAGTGGGAAATGGCCCAAGAAAGGTCGAGCAGCACAGCAAGGAGTGGCCATTGTTCATACTATGCTTGGGCGGGAATCACTTTCCTCGCCAGCGTTCTCATTTACCAAGGACAGCTCATGAATTCCACTTTGGGACGATTTCAGTCCGACTGCTGGGAGAAATTCACCATCCTGCGGGTGTGTGTGTGTGTGTGCGTGTGTGTTGGGTGGGGAGGAAAATGCCGAAACAGAAACCAAACGCCAGAAAACGAAATGATAGGGTGGTGGTTTTAAGAGGAAAGTTTGTTGGAAGCCTTTACGTGTATGCCAGTGCTTTGCGATACTAGCTACACATTGGAATCACGTGGGTAGCTTTTAAAAATTCCAGATGCTCAAACTGCCCCTCAGACTAGCTAGATTAGAATCTCTGGGGACCGGAAGCGGGCAGCAGGATGATTTAGAGCATTCCAGGTGAGTCCACTGGGCAGCAGTTTGAGAAACACAAATCTATATGGTGGTGGTCAGAGTAATGATCCCCCCGGGACTCCCACCCTCGCCAGGCCAGCACTGTCCCTGTCAGAAACAGGAAAGGACATTGATGGAAAGGCTGGTTACTCCTCTTCATGGAGAGTAACCCCAAGAACATTTTCCTTTAGTAATTCACCTGGATGTGGTTAGCAGAGGCCTACCCTAGGTTTTCCTATTCCCTCAAATACCTTACCTTGTTAGGTGAAATCCTTGACTTGGAAATGTGCCTTGGTCTGTGGACCAGCTGTGGGGAGGTATTTGTGGCATCCTGTCATGATACTCTTTCCTAAATGCTTTTGATCACTCTTTTTATGTTAGTACGAGATTTATAAGAAGGAAAACAACAGTTTCGACAATACCAGTTTCTCTGGCTCATGCTTAGTGTAGTGAACTGGATGAACCCAGTGTCACCCAGTGCTAGAACCAATTGTATGGGCATTCCAGGAAAGGAAGTCCTGTAGGCTTTCACGGAAACCTATCAGTATTAAAACATTCTAGAGTTTAGGGGCACCCAGGTGGCTTAGTCAGTTAAGCGTCCACTCTTGATCTCTTGGTTTGTGAGTTCAAGCCCTGAGTTGGAGTTGGGTTCTGTCCTGACAGTGCAGAGCCTGATTGGGATTCTCCCTTTCACCCTTTCTCTCTGTCCCTCCCCCGCTTCTGCACTCTCTCTTGCTCTCTCTCTCTCTCTCTCTCAAAATAAATAAACTTAAAAAAAAAAAAAAAGCCCAAACATTGTAGAGTTTAGAAGTTGGGCAGGGACACTTAAAATTATCTACCGTGACCCTCATACTTGATATTAAAACACCTTGGTTTTACTCCCATATGTGAAATAAAAACAAAGTATATCAGGGCCCAGCAGTGTTCTGGAATTCATACCAGATCTTCGTGTATTCTCCCTAAGGGGCTCCCGTGACCTTAACCACCATCCCCTTCTGTCCTACATTTATAGGCAAATTGGTGTGAAAGGCAAGGTGGCATCATGAAAAAGATCTGAAGGTCAAGGCCACTACCTTAAGACCTATCAGAAAACTTTGAGGCCTATTAGAACTTTCTGTTTATTAAGTGAATGTAATACCTGTTTATCCAGGAAAACAATGAGCTCTGAAAAGGGTTTTCTAAAAAAGATCTTTAACACCCGGTTTAGCTCCACTCACCTTCCAAAATATTTTGTTCTCGATAAAAAAGAAAAAAAAAGGAACTTTTCCAAGAACAACTGGGTAATACTGTAACCACCCAAAATTTCAACATTTTGAGGGCAAAGGGAAAGAAAGGAATCCAGTACCCATTTACTCAATTTAGAAAAAAGATGCTATAAAAACCTATGCATTGAGAAAAATGAAATATGCAACTTGGTAAGTTACAAGGATTCTTTTAAACAATGGCTTCAGGGGTGCCTGGGTGGCTCAGTTGGTTATGCATCTGACTTTGGCCCAGGTCATGATTTCACAGTTCAGGGGTTTTGTGCTGACAGCCTGGAGCCTGCCCCGGATTCTGTGTCTCCCTCTCTCTCTCTCTCTGTCCCTTCTGCGATAGCACTCTGTCTCTCCCTCTCAAAGATAAATAAACATACCTACATAAATAAATAAATAAATAAATAAATAAATAAATAAATGTGTTCCAGACGCTTCATACACATTACCCCATTTTACTAACACCATTTCCAGAAGTGGAAATCACTGTCCACTTTTTCAGATGCTGAAAGGTTAAGTGAGTTTCCAGAATCCATGCAGCCAACAAGTGACCAGGCCCGAATCTACATCCGGTTTGTGTGATTCCAAAACCTATACTTCTCCAGTTCTACCACACAACATTCTTTTTATTGGGACCAGTTGGCAAAGATTTCTTCTAAAGAGAGGACGCTGAATTAGGACCTTTGGGAGGTGCTTAGGGAATCCAGCTGCTTGTGGTGTCAACAGTTGACTCAAGTCTTCAGAACTGATCTTCCTGAAACTAGCTGTGTGTTCTCAGTGAGTCACTCTGCCCCTTAAGGCCTCATTCCCACTTTGACTTAGAAAGAGCATGGAGTGGAAATGAAATAGTCTCTGCAGAGCTTTCCAATTCCCAAATGGTAGGTTTGTGTCAGTAGGTCGACAACAGTTTTAAAAAATAGCATGTAGGTCTATGACTTTGGCAGAGGTTAGGGAACATGGCTGTCCCTCTGTCCCAGAAACCATACAATGACTAAATCAAAGACGTTTAATAAACTGAGGTGCACATAGTATTCCGAAGCGCATTAAGAAAGTGCCAAAACTTGCGTTCATGACTCTGTGATCTACGATGGAGGTGTTATGGGACAAGCGCTATGAGAATGCCAGAGCCAGTAGAGTGGGGGGCGGGATCAAAAAGAGAGAAAAGACCATGGCCACCAGGGTGGAGGAGGCCAACGGCCTAGTGATTCAGCTAAATATGACGAATGAATATCATCAGTGCAATAGGGAAAAAAATATGAGAGGTGATAAGTATGGTATGAGCACATGTTTGCAGTCAGAACAAGGTTAGTTGCTTCCAAGAATAGTAAGGTTACAGAGAAGATGGGGGAGTGAACTACAACCATGGAGGAAGTGGTGAAGAGGGCAAGAGATGGTCTGGCAAGAGACGTGAGAGCCTTAAACACAAGGCTTCTTCCTCTTCTGCTACTCAGAAGCGTTGATGGACTGTTGAACATCTTCAGCAGAGAAGTCCAAGGACAGGTTGGACGTCGTGTGCAAGATGCCGCAGCGAAGGTGACCGTGAGCAAAGACCCAATTTTACTAACTATGCAATAGTTCAGGCTGTTAAGATTGGAGAATAGAAATGTCTTTTCGTCTTCAAACTAATAAATCTATAATGAGGAAATAGCCTTGTTACTCTATAAAACCCCTGACACGATTACTATAGCCATGGAAGTGTCTGCGTCTGTTCTGATCAAAGAAGTTTCAAAGGAAGAACTCACAGAATTCGGTGACTGATTAGATAAGGAACAAGTGGGGGAGAAAGTGTTCAAGATGACTCAGAAGTTTGGTGTCTGTGAGACCAGGGGCCCTGTTTAGAAGAACTATCCATTCCAAAGTCAAGGGAAGGATTTAGGGAAGGAATAGCAAATTTGGCTGCACACTTGTTGAATTTAAAATGCTTGGCAGGTGTCTGTGTGCAGATGCACAGCATGGGATGGACACGTGGGCAGACTCAGTTGGAGCCTAGATGAGATATGGCTACAGGCAGGGTGACCAACGGAGACAGTGTAAACCAAAACTCAAAGAGGCCCAAAAGGTGAGCCGTGGGTACTCCCCACAACCACACTGAACTGAGTTCAGACAATAAAGCAGAAGGAAAGGGTAGTGGAAAAGGAAGGAGGGTAGTGCAATTTCCTTAAAGCCCAGGGATATGAAATAGTGAGCCAAATGTTATCATTCCAGTTATAGGTGAGGCAACTTGTGTTTAGGGAAGTTAAGTAACTAGCCCCAAACCACAGGGTTTGTGGAGGTGGAGCTAGGCTTAAGATCTTACCCCTTCTGGTACATTGCTCAGGCATCGCCTCCTCCAGGAAGCCTCCCTGCTTACGACATCAGACCCTGTCCCTTCCTCTACCCTCCCAAAGTACTCTATGCGTCCGTCAGTCTTCCAGTCTAAGACATCCGTCTGTTTCATACTCGCGTTCAGAGCTCAGCCTAGAATTATTCCCAACTAATCTTGACATGGCCAAGGAAAAACAAACAAAAAAAACCCTTTTAACCGAGGTATGTTTGCAAATGAGGGCAGTTGTACTTTGCAGAATAAGTGTGGTGTACTTTTGAAAAACAAATTAGCAGACTCCTATTTTTCGTAAGGAAAGTTTAATTCTCCAGGAATTCACTAATCAAGTTATCAGCGTACTTCATCAAATACAGTATTTTTTTTTTTTCCTCATGAGGTAAAGGGGTAGCGGGACCTAGTAAAATGGCCTCCTCTCATGTGATACCTTTACCTGACTTGATGGCATCTTGGCTTCCCTCTGGCTTCCCGGTATGTGAGGAAAGGCTCACGGGCCAAACAGAAGGGCAATGCCTGACTCACACGAGCAAACACTTCTTTGCCAAGCCCTAATTTTCTGAGATTGCAGTGAATTTTTGCCAAAGTGGAGGAAGTGGTGGCAGGAGCCAGAAAACTTACGTGGGGTGTATGTGTGTGTGTGTGTGTGTGTGTGTGTGTGTGTGTTGTGTATGTATGTGTGTAAATGTGAGCGTATGGGGTGTGTGTGTGTGTCTGTGTGTGTGTGTGTGTGTGTGGTGAGTGACAACATAGCACTGGGACTGAATGGGCAGGTTTGAGATTCTAACTGACTTAGGCGGAAATACTGACTCCATTGCCCTCTTCCTTTCTGTGTGGCTTGGTTTTCAAACTGCTCCGTACCACACATTCCTCATTCTTAAAACAGGTGTGCTAGTATTACCCACCTCATAGTTTCCGTGGAAGATAAATTCGATGATATATGTAAAGCATTTGGTACATGGCATGGCCCACTGTAAATACCCAAGAAATAGTAGCAATAATTGATGGCAATGATGGCCATGAATGAACACATCATATACCAGAACTTGCCCACTTTTCATGTAATCTATAAAAAGGGATGTGTCGTGATGCAGAATCTGAAAAAAAATCTATAAAAGAAATGGAAAATGTCCAAAGGAGATGCTAATAGAGTTGAGATCATTCGGTTATTCTCCATTCTCTCCCCACCCAATGGAATATGTTCTTTGGCAAAGATTAGATGATTTGCAAAGTGTCCAGATTTGTTTACACATTGTCCTCTTTCCCTCCCTCCAGTCCATCTGCATTTTGTTTGCCTTGACTTATGATCTTTCAGATTAAGAAGAACTGCACTCATGAGAATCGCATAAGGGTGGGGACAGAAGAAAGAAATTTGCCTTTAAGGATCACATACCATGTGCTCTTAGTTTGAGACCAACCCTTCCTGCTCAGCCATTACATCAGTGCCATTTTTAAACTATTATGACATCCATTTTCACTTGATGAAACAGAGGTTCAGATGGGGAAATGACCGGACCAAAGGATATAGATAGCAAAGCCAAGATTTGAACCCAGGTCTAAGTAGCTCTGAAATCATGCTCTTTCCACTACGTGCGTCCCCTTATAGTTGTTGGTGCATAACTAAAAGTAAATGTTTCCTTGATATTTCTCTGGAGTATTCATTAATGGGTAAATATTCTCCTAACACTTCTCTCTCAGTTGTCAAATCAAAGCCATTTACCCAAATGGTGAGCACTTCCCTAGGATAAATTGTAATTTCTTGTACAAAACCAAATAGTCTGCTTTAAAGAAGGCAATTTACCTGAAAAAAAAAAAACACAATAGTTGCAATTACTCTTGAAAATGCTACTCTCTTCCTCAAGGTCCCCATCTATTACCACCTCCATCTCTAATCAAAGACTTCTGCGATACCCTTTGTTGCCCTCTCCTGAATGCCAGTCCTTGTGTTTCAGAGCACTTGGACTCTCCTTTGGTACTTTCTTAGTTTGTTCTGCCACATCTAGGCCAACTGAGGCTCAAATCTAAATCCCAGGGAGATATGAATTTATTGAGGGCAAGTGTAATGTCGAGTTTTATCTTTGTGTCTTTTACTCTCCAGTGCAATACCATGCCTAATGGAGGCCCTGAATAAATGTTTGTGAAATTGTAGTTATCGGTCTGCCTTCTTTGTGACCCTAGAACTTACTCACTCATTCAATAAATCCTGCAGACAGGATCCTGCATTAGCACTGAAAACATTGTTTCAACCTTTGGCTCTTTTTGTCTCTTACTCTATGGTTTAGGTAAACTCTCCCTGACCTCTATACCAGATCTGAATTTTAATAGGTAGAAAAGAGAGGAACCAGTTTCCCAGAATAAAAGACCTAGATAAGATGATTTTGAGTTTATATAGGAAATATATGGAAGTGAGTTCACTTCCATATTGTCATCATCTTTGTCTCTAATTCAAACCTGCTTTACCTCAAAGAATGGTACCATTCTCCACCCACACCTAGGTGTCTCCACATCTGTTGCCTGAAGACCTTTTGCGAAAGAAGGTATTGGAATGGCTAAAAGAAGCACAGTGGGGAGAAAAAGTCTCAACATGATTATTCATCAGGGAAATGCAAATCAAAAGCACAATGAGACTCTACTGAACACCCGCTAGAACAACTAATATTTAAAAAGACTGAAAAAGGGGTGCCTGGGTGGCTCAGTCGGTTAAGCGGCCGACTTCGGCTCAGGTCATGATCTCACGGTCCGTGAGTTCAAGCCCCGCGTCGGGCTCTGTGCTGACGGCTCAGAGCCTGGAGCCTGTCTCAGATTCTGTGTCTCCCTTTCTCTGACCCTCCCCCGTTCATGCTCTGTCTCTCTCTGTCTCAAAAATAAATAAATGTTTAAAAAAAAATTAAAAAGACTGAAAAAAAATCTAGGTGTTGGTAAGGATATAGAACAGCGGAAACAACTCTCATGCATTGCTAGTGAGAATGTAAGAAAATACAACCACTTTGGAGAACACTTTGGTGACTTCTTATAAAATTAAACAGATACCTTATGACCCAACAATTCCATTTCTAAGGATTGATGCAGGGAAATGAAAACCTGTCTACAAAAGACTTGTGTGTAAGTGGAACGGCCACAAGTGGAAACAATTCAAATGTCCATCAGCAGCTGAAAGGATAAACAAATTGTGATGCTTCCATACATTGAAATTTCCATGCAACTACTCAGCATTGAAAAGACACAAATTAGCTACATACACAATATGGACAGATCTTAAAAACATGCTGAGCAAGAGAAGCTAAATAGATGTGAATACATACCATAGGGTTCCATTTATGTGAGGTTCTAGAATAGACAAAACCAATTTACAATGGCAGAAATCAAACTGGTGGCTGTCTAGGGAGTTCAGAGGGGTGGGAGGGATGACTACAAAAGGGCAAGAGGGACCTTTTAGGGACAACAAAAATATTCTCTATATTGATTAGGTTTGGGTTACATTACATGTGTATGAATTTGTCAAAACACATCAAACTGAAAACTTTAAACATCCATTGGTAGATGAATGGATAAGGAAGAGGTGGTACCTATATACAGTGGAATATTATGCAGCCATAAAAAAGGATGAGATCGTGACATTTGTGGTCACATGGATGGACCTAGAGGGTATTACGCTAAATGAAATATGTCAGACTGAGAAAGACAAATATCACGTGATTTCACTCATATGTCTAATCTAAAACAAACAAACAAACAAACAAAAAGCACAATCAGAACTATAAAGGCAGAGAACAAACTGATGGTTGCTAGAGGGGTGGGGTGGGGGAATGGGCAACATGGGTGAGGAGTGGGAGATACAGGTTCCCAGGTATGGAATGAATAAGTCGTGGGAATAAAATCCATAAAGAATGTAGTCCATGATATTGTCATAGTGCTGTATGGTGAGAGATGATAGCCATACTTGTGAACATAGCATAATGAATAAACTTCTTGAACTACTGTGTTGCACACCTAAAACTAATGTTAACATTGTGTGTCAACCATATTCAAGTTAAAAAATGTATGTTTTTAATGTTTCTATTTGTTTCATGTAAATTACACCTAAAGTTGATTAAAAACCATAAAATGAGATCAAAGACTTCACTTCTGGAGTTTGTGGGCTTTAGCTACAAAGATCCAAATAAGCCATTATGCCAAGGGTAGCACAGTCAAACATACCTTTCCCCTTTTTGCCTCCTAATTTAGTAGATCAGTTTTAAGTAGTATTAACCTTGCTTGTGAAATAATCTTAGCCTATATGGAACAATGTTAGTGCATTTTACTGGCTTCCAAAAAAACTGAATTTTTACATATATACCAGGAAATTGATAGGATAAAAACAATTATTTTTTAAAATAAATTTTTATGTTTATTTGTTTTTGAGAGAGACAGAGACAGAGCGCAAGAGGAGGAGGGGCAGAAGGAGAAGGAGACACAGAATCTGAAGCAGGGTCCAGGCTCCAAGCTGTCAGCAGAGAGCCTGATGCGGGGCTCGAACGCACAAACTGCGAAATCCTGATCTGCGCCAAAGTTGAACACTTAACCAACTGAGCCACCCGGGTGCCCCTAAAAATAATTACAAGCATGTTAGATCAACCTTTTGATTTGGATGGCATAATGTTGGTTGTTAACTATATTCTGAGAGGCACAGGGTCAGATCAGAAAGCTCACTGTTGCCAGGACAACCAGGGGACCTTCCAGTGTGACTTCCACCAAAGAAGAACCAAAGAGATCCCATGATCCAGATGGTTTCAACCCCAGTCTGCTCTTAACACTCCAGCTGAGTATGTTTTCAGAGCTAGTGAGGAGAGTGTCTGGCTCTTTTCCCAATGACCTCTCCCTTGCTCAGTCCCCACTAAACCTTGTGCTGGCTCGATGCAGAGGACAGAAGTAATGACAGCAACAATTTAGGTATGCACAGGACTTTTTTGCCCCTGGGGTGTTTTTCACTGACATCTCAGTTAATCCGCAGCTCCAGTCTGTGAGGTAGGTATCAGGACCATCTCCCAAGTGAATTTCAAGGATTACCTAACTAGTCCACAGTCGTACATCTGGTAATGATCAGGCTGAAACTTGAACCCAAATCATCTGACTGCAGATTTTGCGATTTGCGCGGCTCGCCACTCACACTTCCAACATACCGCAAAATGCAAAGCCGACCCCTACAGGCACCATCTATTAAAGGGTGCTGCGTACCTAGTCTGGTTACTTGGCACCAGAATTTTCGCTATGAGAGCCAGGCGCTGCTAACTGGCTCCGGTATCTCTTCTTAATAACGTCTACCGTTTCTGTAAATTCAAAAATTTAAAACAACAACACGATGAACTAAGAAAAATTAACGACCATACTTCAGAATGTACGATGTCCATACTCCTAGTTAACTTAAGCATCGATACATGTAAATACATTTAAGTGCAACATAAAACCACACAAATATAGATATAACTAGAGTGTGCCTCTGCCGTTCATGATGAGCCCTAGTTGTGCTTCCTTAGATATTTTCTATGCTATGATTATTTCCCGAGAGTCATTATCAGTTGTCCTTCAGGGGCAGCAGTGTGGTTAGAAAACAGTCATTTTGATGCCTTGCTAAGGTTTTGCTGTTTAACTGTTTCATCCTCACTTAAATAGAAGTTATATTTAAACTGTTCACATTTCATTTTCCATTGGTTTCCTTAAAGGTTGTTATCTCAGAAAGTAGCCTAAGGAGGTAATTCACAACACAGAAGAAAGATTTTAAGCAAAAAGATACTACACTATGTAAGAAGAACATTTAGAATGTGCTTACATATCATTATATTAGGTTAAATACCTTTTAGGACACTGGCTCACATTACTGATGTTAAGAGTTGTATTTACAGGGGTACTTGGGTGGCTTAGTCTATTGAGCATCCGACTTTTGAGATCGGCTCAGGTCGTGATCTCACAGTCGTGAGATCGAGTCCCACATCTGGCTCCATGAATAAAGCCTGCTTAGGATTCTCTTTCTCTTCCTCTGCCCCTCCCCTGCTCGTGCTAATACACGTGTGCTCTCTCTCTCTCTCCCAAAAAAGAGTTATGTTCACAAATATATTTGTAATCGGGGCACCTGGGTGGCGCAGTCGGTTAAGCGTCCGACTTCAGCCAGGTCACGATCTCGCGGTCCGTGAGTTCGAGCCCCGCGTCGGGCTCTGGGCTGACAGCTCAGAGCCTGGAGCCTGGTTTCCGATTCTGTGTCTCCCTCCTCTCTCTGCCCCTCCCCCGTTCATGCTCTGTCTCTCTCTGTCCCAAAAATAAATAAACGTTGAAAAAAAAAATTAAAAAAAAAACAAATATATTTGTAATGGATTATGAAATGCTTCATTAAAATGTTAATTATTCAAATAAGATGAAAATGATAAATTTTGCACATAATATGATAATCAATCTAACTATGCATTAACACAGAAATAAGCTTTATATAAAAGACCTTGAGGGGCGCCTGGATGGCTCAGTCGGTTAAGCGGCCGACTTCGGCTCAGGTCATGATCTCGCGGTCCGTGAGTTCGAGCCCTGCGTCGGGCTCTGTGCTGACCGCTCAGAGCCTGGAGCCTGTTTCAGATTCTGTGTCTCCCTCTCTCTCTGACCCTCCCCCGTTCATGCTCTGTCTCTCTCTGTCTCAAAAATAAATAAACGTTAAAAAAAATTTTTTTTTAAAAAAAGACCTTGAAAAAAATAAACCAGAATGTTAACTATGGATATATCTGGAGGGTAAGCGTACTGATTTTTTTTCTTCTTTCTACTTGTATTTATTTTCCATATTGAGCATATATTACTATTAATTCTAGAAATCTTTATTTTCATTTTATTTTAGTTTTTTAAGTCTCTTTATTTTGAGAGAGAGAGAATGAGTGAGAGAGAGGGAAAGAGAGACTCTCAAGCAGGAGGCATATTATGAGGGCAGAGCCTGACTCGGTTCCATCTCACGACTGTGAGACATGATGTGAGCTGAAATCAAGAATCAGACGCTCTACCAACTGAACCACCCAGGTGCCCCTTTTTATTTTCATCTTAAAAGAAACCCTCTCAGCTGATTGAAGATCATAATTGCAAAACATTTGATTATTCTGGGGTATGAGTGGCTCGAATCTAGTATTTTGAATTCAATTTTTTAAGAAGCAGGTATTCTACTTGAGCTTCTTACAACTTAACTGCATTTTAATAATATCTGTTTCATACTTTCTAGTTTGAAAATCTTTCCCCTTAGTATCCTACAGTTGAGAATTACTCTGATATGATTTTTTTGTGTTTAATACCCTGTGCCTTCTATGGGATAGTCACCTGGGCACTCTGCGTATGAGAAGAGTCCTTGGGATGTAACTACGTTGCATAGCTTTTCTACCTATTCCCCCATTTTCAGCACAAACTCTCACCCTTACCTTCAGAGGTTCTTGGTGCCCCCAATTTCTCAGCTTTTCTGAGGTTCTTCAGCATAAACAGACGTGCTTCTCCCTGTGGGGGCACTTAGGTTTCTCCTCTTTGCTAAATCAGTAACCATTCAAACATCTTACCCACTGCTATTCTCTTATGTTTTTATGCCTTTGAAGAAAATTACTGTCGTTTCAGTGGCATCGGGGAAAGAAGAGAAATAAACATGAATATTCATTTCGCATCATTTTAAACTAGAAGTCAGTGTCAGTATAAATATATTTATGTACAGCTTAACCATTTCAGGTGATGTTATTATCACCTAAAGAACAGACACCGATTTATCAGCCAATATTTATGAAGCACTTAGCTAGGAACTTTGAAAAAACTGGATGTCAACTTAAAATCCAGAACAGAGGCATAAGTTGAAAACTCTTTGTTCCTAGGGGAGGAAAAAAACACATCCAACAAGTAAGGCAAACCGTAGATCAGCTCTTTCTTTTTAAATGGCTTGGATACCCTGAATATTACCTACAATGCATCAAAGGCCTAAAATGGCCTCTGGAAAGGTCATTACCTTGTGAGTTATTAAAAAAAAAAATAATCTTGATGGGCACAGGGTGATGTATGGAAGTGTTGAAATGCTCTATTGTATACCTGAAACTAATATAACACTGTATGTTAACTAACTGGAATAAAATTTTTAAAAAGGAAGAAAATCTTCAGGGTCCAGCCCTGTCTGTAAAAAAATCACATGAAAAATTGCTAATTCAAAGTCCAGGGTCTAATGGAGGTAGCAATGCTTCAGAGAGTAGACAGAACTAATTTTTATTCATTAGTTTAGCAACTGTTTATCATGTGCTCACTTTGCACCAGGAATTGGGATTGTTGGTCCTTTGATGTGAGGATTTCCCCGGGATAAAGTAATAGGGCTCCTTGGGGAGCCTTCCTTCTCTCTAAAGCAGCCAGTCCAGAAGGGTTGCCAGGGATCACAAGTTCCGGATCTGTGGACAGAGCACTAAAGTTCTTACTTGTTGAAGCTGACACTGTTTCAATTATGTGATGAGTCTAAGCTTCCAAGAGGGGGCTCTAAATTAAGAATTTTTCTAGGGGCGCCTGGGTGGCGCAGTCGGTTGAGCGTCCGACTTCAGCCAGGTCACGATCTCGCGGTCCGTGAGTTCGAGCCCCGCGTCGGGCTCTGGGCTGATGGCTCAGAGCCTGGAGCCTGTTTCCGATTCTGTGTCTCCCTCTCTCTCTGCCCCTCCCCCGTTCATGCTCTGTCTCTCTCTGTCCCAAGAATAAATACACGTTAAAAAAAAAAAAAATTTAAAAAAAAAAAAAAAGAATTTTTCTGGAATGATAACAGCATGTACTTAACAAACAAATCAAGTTCTTTGGGAAATGTCAGTAGTTTCAATCTAGTAGCTGAAATGATACAGCTATCTATTCCTCATGGACCAAGACCAACATGTTTAAAAGAAATGTAAGTTCTCGTGTGGATGTCGCAGTTTGAAGTCAATTCAGTCTTTATTTCTTCATTCCAAACCAAAATCCAATGGACTATTTCCAGAACACGAGTCCATCAATGTCTCACCAATTATGGGTAGCAGCTTTAGTTTGGCAACGTTCACACCGAAGAAAATCTGAATATTGGTAGGGTTTCCAAAGGAAGGCTTTTCCGCTGTGGAGGATCTATAATGTCCATTGTGTTTTCAGGATGAGCAAATCAAATATACAGAGGTTGCAAGCTGGGCCCGATGCTCAGTGTGCACTATTAGCCGGGTTCCCATCCCCTTCCAGCCTACCTCTCCTGCTCTAGGACATTCTCCCGGCACTTATCTCCTCTCTTACCTGCATCATTAGCTTTTTCTCTCAGTTGGATCTTTCCTGCGAGCGTACACATGTACTCTTAGTTTTCTGATCTTCAAAGAAATACAAGTCCTCTTTTGACCCCCTTCTGCCACTGCTCCATTTTATACCTCCCTTAGAACGTTTCAAGAGATTTGTATATACTCACTGGGTTTATTTTTTCTCCTCCTTCTTAAGACTATTCTAATCAGGCTTTTTTGCCCAGCCCCCCAACACTCCACTAAAACTGCTCTTATCAAGGTCCTTAATGATCTTCACGTTGCTACACGTGATCTTAGCCAAAGGCCGAGAAGCGATGATCTTCACATTGCTAAATGGTCATTTCTTGGGACTGGCAACATCGTATGTCCTAGTTGACCTCTTCCTTCTTCTTAAAGCACTTTCTTCTCTTGGACACCACATTCGCCTGGTTTCTCTCCTATTTCACTGGCTGTGTCTTCTCGGTTTTTCTGGCTTCTCCTCATCTCCCCGGATTCTAAATACCGTGCTTTTGTGCTCAGTCGTTTGATGTGTCCCCGCCTCCATCAACACTTGCTTCCCTGATAAGATCTAGTCTAAATGGTATTATTTTCCAAATTGTATGTCCGCTTTGGATCACCTCCCCTGCTGAGTTCTAAGCATAAAATACCCTGTTGCCTAATTGACAACTTGGAGATTTTTTTTTTAATTTTTTAATATTTTTATTTATTTTTGAGACAGGGAGAGACAGAGCATGAGCAGGGGAGGGGCAGAGAGAAAGGGAGACACAGAATCCGAAGCAGGCTCCAGGCTCTGAGCTGTCAGCACAGAGCCCGACGTGGGGCTTGAACCCGCAAACCGCGAGATCATGACCTGAGCCGAAGTCGGGCACTCAACCGACTGAGCCACCCAGGCGCCCTGACAACTTGGAGATCTAATAAGCATTTCAAATATAACAAGCAAAAAGGAAAATAAAAAGGCTCCTATTTTTCACTCCACCCCCAAGATCACAGTTTTCCCCATCTTGGTTAATGACAACCCATCCTTCCAGGTCAAGGCCCCAAATCCTGGGAGTCTTATTTGATGCCTCACTTTCTTTCACACCCTGCGTAGAATCTAGTAGCGGGTTCTGTTGTCTCTACCTCCAAATACATCCCAAATTTGGTTCTGTCTCCCCCTCCCAGTCTTGTCATCTCTAGCCTGAGTTCCTGCAGTAGCTTGGTCTCAGGTCTCCTTATTCTTGCCCTGACTCTGTAGAAGTATGCTTTCAACAGAGCGAGCCCAGAGTTCCTCCTCAGCTCAAACTCACCAGTGGCTCCCTATCTCACCCAGGATAATGGCCCAGACCTTCACCATGGCCAACAAGACCCGGTAGGGTCCTGTTCTCCATACTTGTCACCTCATCCTTCCAGACTCTTCCTCGAGGTCTCACTGCTTCTGTTGCACTGGCCTCTTTGAACTCGCTGGGAAGTCCTACCTAGGAGACGTGTGTTGTTCTTTTTTCTGTGAACGTGAAAGAAGTTACCTGAACGGCTTGCTCCTTTGCTTCCCTAAGGCCTTCTCTCGGACCTCCGTTTCCCAGTAAGGCATTTCTTTGCTTTCCTCTTTAATATTGCAGCCCACTCCAACATTATCCAATCCACACTGTTGCTTTCTATTTCTTTCGTGCCTGCCTCTCCAACTAACATACCAATATTTTCCTCCTTCCCTTTATTTATTTTATGTGTCTCCATGTTTGAATGTAAACTTCATCCAGGTCTAATTGAAACACAAGACCTACCACAGGGCTTGATCAAGAGTTAAGATTTCGAGAAATATTTGAGGCAACAGAGGAGAGACTAGAGGAAGAAGACATAAACAGAGACTATCTTGATGTTGACTTCGCCTAAATTGTGTACCTGATATTCTTGTCTTTTCTTCTGAAAAGCACAGGTAATCTTTGACTTCATCTCCTTTTTTTCTCATCTATGGAGTTCAGATTGCTCTTCTGTAATGTTCATTTAACTTGAACCTGAACTTCTTGGTCCACCTATGACTAGCAGACTAAGTGTGGATAATGCCGTGTATCTGTCACCCCTGCAGGGTGCTATGTTCCTGACACGCATCCGCGAGCCTATATTTAATAGCAAGTTAATACTTATTTTAACAACAGGAAGCAACTTAATGTTAACAACCCTCAAAATTTATATGAGCTCCCTATTACCTCCCTATTATCACATAACAGCACATCCTCATTAAAGAAGCTTATAATTTTGAGAGGCAGCAGTTTTTACCCATTTCTTACCAACAGGTAAGCTGGCAGGGAAGGGAGAGAAAGAGTTGGCAACAAATGAAAATAGAACCCAGAGCTTTTGATTCCTGACTGCCTCCTCTAACTGAAAGCCCAGAACCGCCCCCCACCCTACCTTGGCCTACCAGGACCTGTGCAAAAATAAGCAAACACCGTTTTACCTCAAAGCTAGCTGAGTCCAGTTCTGTAAGAGACAGAGACACAGAGAAGCATTCTCTTTGAAATTTTTTTGAATGTTTATTTATTTTTGAGAGAGAGAGAGAGAGAGAGACAGAGTGTGAGCAGGGGAGCATCAGAGAGAGAGGGAGACACAGAATCCGAAGCAGGCTCTGGGCTCCGAGCTGTCAGCACAGAGCCCGATGCGGGGCTCAAACCCACAAACCAGGAGATCAAGACCTGAGCCAAAGTCGGCCGCTCAACCAATTGAGCCACCCAGGTGCCCCAAGAAGCATTCTCTTTGAAGAGGGATTTCCCTTCAGGACTTTAGACTATGCAATACCTCTATTTTCTGATATTACTCTTTCCAACCAGTTTGTCTGCAGTCTCAGGAACCGTCCTCCAGCTTAAAGACCATGTTTGGGCCTCAGTTCCATGTGTGGCCTCGTGTGTGCGATCGCTATAATTCATAATAATTGATCTCACACCATTGTCACATCATCAGCAAGGGGGAATTTTAATATTTCATACATAAGTGTGTAAAGCTAACATGCCATTTGTGTGTGCTTTCATGAAAGTGTGTTGTTGGCTCCATTGGAGAACATGCAGAATGCCATCACTGGAATCTAGGAGTTTCTTGGGCCAGCGTATCAGACCTCATACGAGGTTTTACAGTCCCTCAGTTGCTCTCCGTCTGAACAACTAGTTTCCAACCTACAACTACAACTCTCTTTGAATGTCAAAATCTAGATCCTTGGACGAAGGGCAGTTTTAGTTTTTAGGCTCTTTTGATTAAAGTTATATATCTATATATATCTATATCTATATCTATATATATCGCTAGAAAAAGCTACCATGAATTCAGACATACTTCAAAATTCATTTTAATTTATTAACTAAAATGAATCTATACGCTTCTACAATGATAAGTTTATTAATTTGTCCTGCAGAAAATGGCTTCACCAAGCACAAAGATTCATAGAGGTCCTTACCATAGCTGCAGCCCGTCATCTGGGTCCACCTTCCCTTCTTGCCACGCTGGACCTTTTCTTTTCTTCTTCTTTCTGACCTGGCTTACCTCTGAGACGTCCCTTCACCCCCATCACAAAACTACATTCTCTCTCGTTTCCTTTAGTTGCTCTTCAACACGTTTATCCTCCTTCCCAATGCCCAGCCTTTCGTATGTTCTTTGAAATTCAATTACTTCAGATTTAACAAACTTTAGTGAGCACCTATCATGTGCCAGGTACTCTGCTAAGCGCCTCCATGCATTAATTGCGCGTAACCTTCACATAAGTCTTGTCCACAACACTTTGAAGATATTAGTATTACCACCACTTTACGTAGAAGGATGTCGACGACTTGGTCAGGTAGCCAAGTTTCGCATTAGAAGACGCTAGATCCCACATATACCTCCAAGGCCTCTAGTTTTCCACAGTATAGTATCGGCCATGACATGTCTCAATGCTCTTGACATTTAGGTGGATCCCACATCATGTAGCATTTGTTCTGTACCGATTTCCATTTTAGGTGCTGGCTGAGGGCAGCAAGAACAGGTTCCGCACACTGAGATGCTTCTCTTCTAATAAGGGTAATAAAGTAAGGGATTTTTAGAAACATGACTCAGCACACCCAAAAGTAATTTTTTTTTTTTTTACCTTTAACACAAATATTATTTCTCCACTTAAAGAAGTTAGTCGAGAAGAGTTCCCCTGATCCACCTACTAGGGATTTACTACCTGCATCCTCATTTACAGATTCATTGAATAAAAGCAGTCAGAACCAAATTACAGAGATGCGATCATTTTTTTCAAATCCAGTGCCTGCTAAACCTTGCCAGGAATACGGTGGCCTCTGTGGAAGGCTTTGTAACCAAGCAAACATGACATTGCTATGGCATTGTCTCTTGGAACAAAATAAGGCCCTCAGGTCTTTGGGGAGCAGAGGCCACTTTGGACTTCAGATCAGATCGGAGTCTAAAGAAGTCAACCATAAAGTACACAACAGAAAGTACAGTCGTATTTTATATATATGCGAATGCACCCATGAGTATAAATGCTTGATTTCCACTGTTACTATTCTAAGTGTGCGACAGCCTCTTCTGTTCTTGTCTTTTGACAGAAGAGTAGAACTTCAGCCTAAATATGTATTTGGGAAAGCAAGACTGACTTATGTGAGTAGAATAAGCCACTTAAACGAAAGTAAATAAGGCCAACAGGTAAAAAGAGTTGTTTCTTCTGGCATGGAGGAAAGCTTGGGTGTGGAGAAGTCTGACAGAGAACTAAGCAAACACCAAGAAGCGGTTAGGAACTGGGTGTGATTGCAACACAGTGAAAGTACTTTGACATCTGAGGTTGGAAGTCGTTATTTAGGCATGAGCACGTTGGAAGACAAGCCATTGAAGACAGCACAACTGGCAGGTGCATCGAATGGAGATTTTTAAGTCTACGGGGAAATGATGCCAATAGAAAAGAAAGGAGGACATTTCTGCACAGCTGAAATTTTCATTTTCCTCTGAAGCAAAATTCTCCTAGTTCCCAGGCTCTTGTGGCCTAGGCACAAAGTCTTGGGCTGAGAATCAAGAAATGTGAGTTCTAGTATCAAATCTCACAGTGACAAGTAGGCTCACTTTAGGCAAGTCAACGAATAATGGGATTACAGTCTTAAAAGACACATCAGAATTTTCTTAATCCATCACTTTACAGCAGCTGAAAAGGAGGGGGATCTGTCTGTGTGTTGGTTTTTCCACCCTGTCAAATGCATTCATCATTTCCCTACCTCCGTAACAGAATTGAGGCGAGTGTCAGATGAAATAGGAAGTTTGAGAGTGGTTTATCCCTGTGATCTTTCTTCCCTGGATTCCAGTGTTATTTATTGTTAGTCTCATCCTGTCTCCCTCCCTCTTCCTCTCCCTCCCTGCCTCCCTTCCTTCCTTTTCTGATTGCCTAGTCTTTTCTTATTCCTTATACTGGATTTGTCTACCTTTGACCTTACCTCAGTTCTGAAGGCAAGAGCCTGAAACATATTTGTTGAGCATATACTAACAACTTAAATCCGCTACGTAATTACTATGCATCAGACACTGGGCTGCTGTATACAACAATCCAACAAAGGGTAGCACTGATTTTCCTTTTCCATCTAAGGAGACTGAGAACCAGCGAAGTTTAATGGCTGCCCAAGAACACAGAATTAGGAAGTAAAGGAGAAGGGACCAGATTCAAACTTCTCTGGCTCCAAAGCCCTTATTCTTTGCACGCATACAGGCTTGATTAGGTTAAATGTGATCAGGGACAGTTAAGCATAATTATGACAACCCTTGAATTTCCCTCAGGAACCAAGGAGATAAAGCACAGGAAAAATCAGGAGGAAACAAAGAAAAAAAGATTCTTTTGATGTTATTGAAACCAACAGAGAACTGGAAAACCATTCATGTATCTCATATCCCCAAGGATCCGGAACAGGAAATTTTGTTCAACCTTATCTTCTACCCTTTCCTTCAGCCTAGCTAATGGCCTACGATATGTTCTCTGGCTATGTTTTTCATACCCCAATGAAGGCTAAATTAAAATTTTTTAGATCCATTGAATTTAATCACTGTCCGATACTCTTCAGATCCTCTCACCTCTTCTCTCTCTCTCTGGCGGGGAGGTGCAATGGACTTAGTCAGGGAACTGGTTCTAAAGGCTTGATTCCATAATGAGTGGAAAGCTACAAGCCATGCCCCCTGGGAGCACTTGAACCCCATTCTCTGCAGCTACTATGCTTTCATGAGGCACTGGCCACCAAGGATACCTGACATTAAAAACAGTTGCAGTTTTAAATGGCAAATCCTCCAGGAAAAGACTGTGTTTATACCTTTCTCCGATTTTTCTGCGATTTTTAACTCTTTTTTAGTCCCTACTCTTTAAATTACACCTGTCAGAAAAAGCACATTTCACCAGAAGAAAACTCTGAAGAACAAATAGTCTAAGTAAGTGAACCATGAACTCCTTCTGTTTTTAATTCAGTCGATGCATATTGATTGTCTACTTTATGCAAAGCTTTGTGTAGCGAACTTTGAATTGACGGGGGCATTCAGGGTCCCAAAGAGACTGCCAGAGCTACATCACCTGCACAGTCTCATCTGGGCTTTCCCAAGCTTTCCTTTCTCCCACTTGCTGTTTGGTTTCTTCTGCTGTCATATGTCCTACCCAAATTTTTAAAAAATCTGTTAGAGAGAAAGGAACCCATGTTGAAGATGCAAGGCTTGGGGCGCCTGGGTGGCGCAGTCGGTTAAGCGTCCGGCTTCAGCCAGGTCACGATCTCGCGGTCCGGGAGTTCGAGCCCCGCGTCAGGCTCTGGGCTGATGGCTCAGAGCCTGGAGCCTGTTTCCGATTCTGTGTCTCCCTCTCTCTCTGCCCCTCGCCCGTTCATGCTCTGTCTCTCTCTGTCCCAAAAATAAATAAACGTTGAAAAAAAAATTAAAAAAAAAAAAAGATGCAAGGCTTTTGCCGGCAGGTGAGGCTCTACATTATGATAAAAAATATACCCATCATCTCATCCCATGGTTTATACTGGCTTTAGTTTTCTTAGGAGGGCTAGTCTTTTATTTATTCTTTTACAACACCCATTTTTTTTTTCAAAAAAGATCAATACACATTAGAATTGAGATACATTTTTGTATTAATATGTTTGGAACTCACTGCTGGCCATTTCTCACTTCTCTGGCCACAAAAAATATTAAGCATGTAAGCCTGTTGCTCAAAATCAAGAAGCCGGATTAAAGCAGGTCAAGTCATTTACCCTCCTTTCTCCCCAAAGAAGAAACAAGCAAATAAAACAAATAATCTTTGAGTACTGGGCTTTTTAGAAGTTTGACTATTGTCCTGAGTCTCTGTTAGTCAGAATTATCTCTAAAAAAAAAAGAGGAAAGACTTAGTGTCAAATCACATACTACATACTCAAAAATGTTTAATATCATTGATAGTAAGTAAAATATAAAGAATGAAAGAGGGAAGAAACACCTTCTAAGTGAAACTTCAGAAGTCATTACTCAATATCTTGGTGTATTCCATCCCATTTTTTTTCTTATACGATTTTTATTTAATATTGTATTGTGGACATTCTTATATAAATGAAAACTTCTAAAATAGTTACACAATAGTACATTTCTGTATAAAAATGTTTTTAATGCTTATTTTTGAGAGAGACAGACAGAGCACAAGTGGGAGAAGGGCAGAGAGAGAGGGAGACACAGAATCCGAAGCAGGTTCCAGGCTCCAAGCTGTCAAGACACAGCCCAATGGAGGGCTTGAACCCACGAACCGTGAGATTATAACCTGAGCCAAAGTCGGACGCTTAACTGACTGAGCCACCCAGGTGCCCCAGACAATAGTACGTTTCTAATTGGTCAGTAATTTATTCAGCATTTTCCTGTTGAATGTTTTAAGTTGTTTCCAGTTTTTCACTCACAAATAAGGCAGAGGTGAACATCCTCTCTGTATATTTTCCAGTATTTAAATCATTTCTTTGGTGGATCCTTATCTTATACCATACACAAATATCAACTCAAAATGAATTAAAGACTTAAATGTAATACCTGAAACCATAAAACTGCTAGAATAAAACGCAGGGCAAAGCTTCTTGACATTGGCCTTGCCAATGATTTTTGGGATATGATACCAAAGCAAAATGAGACAAATGGGACCACATCAAACTAAAAAGCTTCTGCACAGCCAAAGAAACAATCAACAACATGGAAGTCAGCCTATGAAACAGGAGAAAATATTTGTAAACCATATATCTGTTAAAGGATTCATACTCAGGATACATAAAGAACTACTATCACTCAATAGCAAAAAAACAAATAACTCAATTTAAAAATGGGCAATGGAACTGAATGGAAATTTCTCTAAAGAAGACACAAATGGCCAACATGTATTTGAAAAGGTGCTCACCATTATTGACGATCAGAGAAATGCAAATCAAAACCGTGAGACGTCGCCTCATCCCGGTTAGGATGACTATTACCAACAAAACAAAAGATGACAAGGTGAGGATGGAAGCCATGTGAATTTTATGGCCACCATGGAAAACAGTATGGAGGTTCCTCAAAATTCAAAATATAGCTACCATATGATCCAGCAATTCTGCTTCTGGGTTTATATACAAAGGAAATGAAATCATAATCCTGAAGAGATATCTGACCTCCATGTTCATTGTGTTCACAATAACCAAGACATGGAAGCAATCTAAATGTCCATGGACAGATGAATGTTTTTAAAGAAAAAGTATATACAGACAATAGGATACTATTTGATCTTAAAGAAAGAAGGAAATCCTGCCATTTGCAACAACAAGGATGAACCTTGAGGACATTATGCTGAGTGAAATAAGTCAGACACAGAAGCACAAAAGATACATGACACCCTGATATGAAAAATCTAAAAATCACCAAACTCATAGAAACAGGAGATAGAATGGAGATTGCCAAGGCCTTGGAGGAGAGAGAGAGAAGTAAGGAGGTAGTAATCAAAGGGAGTGAAGTTTTAGTTATGTAAGATTAATAAGTCTTAGAGATCTATTGTACCCCATAGCATCTATAGTAAATAATACTGTATTGTATACTCAAACATTTGGTAAGGGGTGGATCTTATGATAGGTGATCTGATTACACACACACACAAACTAATAATTAAATAAAGTAATAAAAAAAAGTAAATAAATAAGTAAATAAATAAGTAAATAAATAAGTAATAAAAAGTAATAAGTAATAAGTAAATAAGTAATAAGTAAATAAAAAAAAGGATGAGAGGAAGCTTTTGGAGGTGATGGTGGTGTTTATGGCATAGGTTGTGGTAATGGCATCATGGGTGTATACTTATCTCCAAATTTATCAAGTTGCATACATTAGATATGTTCAGCTTTTGTTCTTTTGCCATTTTTTATTTTTTTAAGTTTATTTATTTATTTTGAGAGAGAGAGAAAGCATGAGTGGGGAAGGGGCAGAGAGAGAAGAGGAGGGAGAGAGAAAGAGAGAGAATCCCAAGCAAGCTCTGCACTGACAGTACAGAGCCCCATGAGGGGCTTGAACCCACGAACCATGAGATCATGACCTGAGCTGAAGTCAGACATTTAACCGACTGAGCCACCCAAGTGCCCCTTGTTCTTTTTTTTTTTTTAGTGTTTATGTATTTATTTTGAGAGAGAGAGAGAGAGAGAGAGAACACAAGCAGGGGAGAGACAGAGAGAGGGAGAGAGAGAATCCCAAGCAGGCTCCATGCTGTCAGCACAGAGCCCACCATCGGGCTTGATCTCACAATCGTGAGATCATGATCTGAGCCAAATCAAGAGTCGGATGTTCAACTGGCTAAGCCACCCAGGCACCCTGATATATACAGCTTTTGTATGTCATAATTTTTCAATAAAGAAGTTTAAAAATTATGTCATTGAGAACGAATCTCTTTAAGAAACAAAATAAAAATAAAAATAAATTGAAAAAGATAGAAACAAAAAACCAGTCTCTTAAATACAGAGAACAAACTGGTGGTTGCCAAAGGGGAGTGGGGGTGGGGGAAGGAAATGGGTGAAAGATACAAAGGAAATTAAGAGTACACGTATCACAATGAGCACTGAATAATGAATAGAATTGTTCGATCAGTATACTGTACACCTGAAACTAATATAACACTGTATGTTAATTATACTTCAATTTTTAAAAAGGTACAAACTTCCCGTTATAAATAAGAAAAAAAAGAAGAGAATGAGTCCCAAATACAAAACTAGTACGTCAAACACTCTTGATAGAAATATCCACATTGCTTTTCATACAGCGTAGTCTTGGCTTCAGGAGTAGAATCCAGTGATTCATCACTTACATGAAATACCCAGTGCTCATCCCAACAAGTGGCCTCCTTAATAAGCCATTACCCCTTTCCCCAGCCCCATCCAACCCTCAGTTTGTTGTCTGTATTTAACAGTCTCCTAGGCTTTGACTCCCCCCCTGTTTTTATCTTATTTTTCCTTCTCTTCCCCTATGATCATCTGTCAAGTTTCTCAAATTCCACATACAAGTGAAATCGTGTGCCATGTGTCTTTCTCTGACTGACTTATTTTGCTTAGCATAGTACCCTCCGGTTCCATCCATGTGGTTGCAAAAGGCAAGATTTCATTCTTTTTCATCACTGCGTAGTATTCCATTGTATATATATATATACCACATCTTCTTAACTTCTAAGCTTCTCCCTCCATTTTAAATATACCAGTCTCTCTCTCACTTCCTAGTCTCTGGATATGCAGGTCCTTGATTCCTTAAGATTCAGCACGCGTGTCACCTACTCAGAGAAATCTTCTCTGATCCCCCGAATCAGGTCAAGTGATCTGGTGGTCTCTATATCCCATCAAAGCACTGAACTTTAATTTTCCATTTACTTGTCAAAATTCCCCTTGAGACTTTAAGCTCTGCGAGACTAAAATCCAAGTCTACTTTATTCGCTTTACACCCCTAGCCCTAGGAGAGAATGCATAGAATTGCTGCTCAGTTATATTCACGCAAGGAATGAGTAAGTGAGTGAGCAAGTCTGTGCAAGTCTTTGTATCCAAGGTTATAGAGCCAAGGAGGATGTCGTTTCTATCCCGAAGGAGCACTGTAGAATGACTGCAATACAAGGCAAAATAAGTTTCATAGACGAGGTAAAGAAATTCTGTAGGAATTCAGAGGGAAATGACAGCACGTTGGAGATAAGGAAAGGCTTCTTGAAAGAGGGAGCATCTGAGATAGACCTTAAAGGGGGGCTGGAATGTTGATAGGCAAAGAGAATGAACGTGCAGTTAACATTCAATATATCACAAACCTATTATGTATAGGAAGATATTGTTTGAGGCACTCAGTAGGGCAAATAAGTCATGAGTCCTGTCCTAAAGGAGCCGGTGATTTAACTGGAAAACATATAGACATACTAAATAAAAATTATGATACAACAGCAAAATGTATTCTATACTAAAATTAACAGAGTGCTGTGGCACACGAGGGTGTGGGGAGGGCAGAGACAGAGAGAAGTGGGATCAATTCTGACTGGGGATGTCTCTTCCATTGGGGTGGAGAACAGTAGAGCAAAGCCCTGCAGCTGTGAGGATTAATGAACTTCTCTGAACTGGCCTTTGTTTCTCTTGTTGCTTGGTAACCTTCATTCCGGCTCAGGAGATGGCCACCGCTGGGAACAATTTTTTTTAAAAGCCAAACTTTACATCTCCCCTTTACCCGCAGACCACACTTGTAAAACTTTTGTCCAGACAATGGCATATTTTAGCAATGACTTTGGCCAGGTTAAGAGCATTTCATCCAAACTTTACCTTCCCTTTGGTTGCCTGTCCTTATGGGGTAATCACTGGACTATTCTAACTTCAGTAACTCCTAGGGACATTTTGAGCTGGTTTCTTCCCAAGGGGGTTGTGACTGGTTAGAACCTACTGCAGGTGAGATCTATTTCTTTCCCCTTTCCCTCTTGGATTCTCACTTGGGGAATTATAGGCTGTGCTGCTCTCCAGAGTCCCCACGGTGTATGCGCCAAACGGCGCGCCTAACCCAGCTGGCCGCCTCTGCCCTTGGGATGCTCCGAGGTTGCTCAGCAGCAGCCGGAGGGGGAGAGAGGCAGTTTTTGTCTGCAATTAACATAAAGCTTCTATGGGGATGCTAACTCCAGCGGTAGACTCTAAAACGTACCACAAGTGCGAACACTGACACAAATCTGAGGATCCCCCAACTCATCAGCATTATGGCATTTAGCTAATGACCTCTACCATAGACCCCTGGAAGATATAATACCAGTATTAAGTGACAGCTTCTAAAAAGCCTTTGGATAAACCAAGGCGTATAAACTTCTGCAGTGTATACAATTCCCCCCACCCTCAAATGTTCCTGGAAAGATGGGAAAGTTGGCGGTGAACTTATTTTTTCTTGGCAGGGGTGTCTTTGGGACGGAAGGGACAGTGTTAAGTGACCAGTTGATCTAGGACTACAGAATGGTATAATGTGAGGCTGAGATCATCTGTAAACGTGCAACTACATTTAGTCCTTTTCAAGGAGAAAAATGCAGTTTATACAAACACTATATATGGCCAACTATCCATGCTGTCAGCACCAGATGATGTTGCAACCTCTCCATATACCACAACAAGGTCTCTGCTCTGCAAATGAATTTTGTTGCAAAATCTGGAAGCATGGTTAGTTTAAAGCAGGAAAGAAACTACAGGCCCTAAAGACACTAAAGCATTCATTTTCTTGTTCATTTAAGCGTAGCTGACGCAGGGTCAAATACAAAATATTTCGGGGTGCCTGGGTGGTTTAGTTGGTTAAGTGTCTGACCTCGACTCAGGTCATGATCTTACAGCTCGTGGGTTCAAGCCCCGCATTGGGCTCTGTGCGGACAGCTCAGAGCCTGGAGCCTGCTTTGGATTCTGTGTCCCCCTTTCTGCTCTTCCCCCACTTGTGCTCTGTCTCTCTCTCTCTCAAAAATAAACATTTGAAAAAGATTATAAAAAGCAGTACTAAGTATTTCAAGAAGTAAACATATTATATGGTCAATTAATCTTTAACAAAGGAGAAAAGAATATGCAGTGGAAAAAAGAGTCTCTTCAACAAATGATGTTGGGAAAACTGAACAGCTACATGCATAAGAATGAAACTGGACCTCTTTCTTACACCATACACACAAAAAAAAAACTCAAACTGGATTAAAGACCTAAATGTAAGCTCTGAAACCATAAAAATCCTTGAAGGGAGTACAGGCAGTAATTTCTCTGACATTGGCCGCAGCAACATTTTTCTAGATATGTCTCCTGAGGCAAGGGAATCAAAAGCAAAAATAAACTATTGGGACTTTATTAAAGTAAAAAGTTTTTTCGCAGCAAAGAAACCAATCAACAAAACTAAAAGACAACCTATGGGATGGGAGAAGATATATGCAAATGACACATCCAATAAAGGGTTAGTATCCAAAAAATACTATATGAATATATGAATATTCATATAGTAAAATTCATATATGAATTTTATATATGAAATAAAGCACTTATACAGCTCAACACCAAAAAAACCCCCCAAATAATCCAATTTAAAAATGGGCAGAAGACACAGACATTTCTCCAAAGACATCCAGTTGGCCAAAAGACACATGAAAAGATGCTCCACATCACTCATCATCAGGGAAATGCAAATCAAAACCACGGTGAGATACCACCTCACACTTGTCAGAATAACTAAAATTAACAACAGAAGAAACAACGAGTGCTGGTGAGGACGTGGAGGAAAAGGAAGCTTGTACGCCGTTGGTGGAAAGGCAAGCTGGTGCGGCCACTGTAGAAAACAATATAAAATTTCCTCAAAAAATTAAAAATAGAACTACCATATTCAGTAGCATTTAGGGAAGGATACAAAAATACTAATTTGAAAAGATCTATACCCCCCCCCACGTTTATTGCAGCATTATATATTACGGAAGCAACCCAGGTGTCCATCAATAGATGAGTGGATAAAGATGTGGTACACACACACGCAGACATACACACACACGCACATACAATATTATATACGGATATGTCATATATGAAATATATATTACATATAATATACATGGAACATTACTCACCCATAAAAAAAAGAATGAAATCTTGCCATTTACAACAACATGGATGGATTTAGAGAGTATAATGCTAAATGAAATTAGTCAGTCAGAGAAAGACAAGACCATGTGATTTCACTCATATTGTGGAATTTAAGAAACAAAACAAACAAAAAAGACAAACCAAAAAAAAAAAAAAACCTGTTAACTATATAGAACAAGCTGATGGCTAGCAGAGGGGAGGTGGCAGGGGGGAGGGGGGATGGGGGAAATAGGTGAAGGGGATTAAAAGAACACTTATCGTGATGAGCACTGGGTAGTGTATAGAATTGAATCATTATATTGTACCCCTGAAAGTAATGTAACACTCTACGTTAATTATACTGGAATTAAATTTTTTTAATGAAAAAAATACAACACATTTCAGAGCAGAAATAACATTTTCTTCCTGTCTCTGGCATCTCTGAGTATGACCAGCCCACCCAAAGACAATTATGCTGAGCAAGTCCTTTGTCATTTGTAAACCAGACAAAAGTCTCTGGGAAAAACCATCTTTCCCATAAAAAAAGAAAAAAATCTGACTTTTATGGCTAATTCATGGGGAGGATTTGGTTTTGTATTTATAGTTCTTTAAAACAGATACAGCAGTACCCAAACCAGGGTGAGTAAGGACAAATCAGCTCTCTGTAGGAGGGAATTTAAAGAAAGAGCCCCACAACCCATATGGCATCTGTTATAAATGCTTTATGAAGCGATTCTTTGGAATCAGCAGTCTTATTGCCAGAGAAGGAAAGCTGAGAAGCTGGTCACTGTGGACTCCTAGCCACAAAGAAACTACCGAGCAACTGCCACATCCTTCTATTGTGTTTAGTCAGTTAACGTTGCTCCTCAAGTGGAAACTTCTCGCACCGTGTCTGAGAAATCTCTTCCGGCGCCATTTAAAGTGCAGATCTCTGGGGGAGGGGGAGGGGGCGGGCAGATTCCAGCCAGAAGGAGCCCTGCCTGCTTTGAACCAGGTGTCTCAGTGGCTCAGATGATGCTCAACCCAGGGTGTTCTGGGCACACCCAGGCCTCTAGGGCTTGCTGATAATATTACAGGAAAGAAAGAAGAGTGACCGGTGATGAGGGAAGAGGGAACACAAGAGCTGCGTGTTGTGTCCTGGAAAGGGCTTCTACAGTGTACCACGCAGGGTGCCTATCACCCCCGAATTCCTATACGTGGCCCTGAGTTTAACCAAAACAGCTCTGACTTTCCACTTCGTTATTTTGCTACCGACATTTTGTTTTCCCACATGGATTTTGGTTAGAGGGAGGAGGACTTGTGTTTAGCTTTCCCTTTATTTCCTAGTAACACCTGCTTCAATAGGCCTATATTAAGCACTTGTTAAATCCTTGCTTAATTAATGAACAATTCTTCCTCCCGTTCCCTTCCGTCAGTCCCATCAGACTAAATGGATTCCCGCAACATTTTACACTCTAGAGTCCAACTGGTAAACTGGTTCTGCAGTTCCTCTGTGAATCCTCACGACCTTACTGTCTGCAGCAAAATCAGACGGACACCATCTGGGAAGAGTTGCCCAGTGGCATGTTCAACGTGAGACCCTCGACGTGCTTTTGCAGCTCTCCTTCTTCACCCTGCCAACAACCTTCAAAGAGGAAGGGAGGGGGCAGAACACAATTTCCCGACTACAGTGTCATTGGGAACCAAGTAAAACAGACAAGGCGGCGAAGTTACATAGATCATAATTAATGTTGGGAATACAAGCCTGGTTAGATGACACTCTGCCTATGGCACTTGCATGGCAACCCTCAAGGTCATTGCCATTTCTAAACTGAAAAGAAAGCCGGTCAATGAGACAGCTATCACCAATTCTAAGCAGCCTGGACGTAGGTAAAGTTTGTCCCAGGGGCGCCTCGTACCCACTGTTCCGTATTCTGCCTCCAAGTCTATGCTTTAGACTTGACTTGTCACAAATGGTCCAGTTTTCTACTATTGTTCCTGCTTTCAAACAAAAATTAAAAAAAAAAAAATTCCTGCCTAACAAATAAAAGCTTGTTAACTTTTTCCCTGTGAGGAAAACCGCTTTTGAAAACATGCAGGAAAACAGTGAAAATTAATACAAATACATTGGTAATGACAGAAACTCAAGCATTAGCCCACTCAAGATTTTAAAAAACACATTTTTTTTTTTTATTTAGGAGAAAGGAACTACTGACAGTATGTATTAATGAGGCCAGCTGTAAATGTTACAATCGTCTCTTACAGAAAGAAGTCGTCAGATACTGTTACACAAATCACTTAATGTTATTTTATTTTTAAAGGGAGGGATCATCTCGCCCAGCTGTTTGGTGATCCAGTATCCTGGAATAAAAACAACTAAAGGTCAACAATGAATCTTTCCTGAGACTGTGATGATATTTTCACTTTAGAGGTCTGGGTTTGCCTGGAAGGGAACAGCCAAATGCATTACTTAAAGGAAAGGAAGCACGTCTAAGCTTTTATTTTGTAAGAGAATCTTCAAAAGGGCCCAACAGCCAGCCAGTGGCTCTTTTCCTCCTCTACCTGCTCTCACACCTGGGTTGTTTCGGGCACCTTACACTGACCTGTATTTCAACTCCGTGCCCTTTAACTTTGGCCCAAGTGCGGACACAAACTCATTTCTTGGCTTCCTCCTTAGCACGGCGAAGACAGATTGGAACTTTTACAAAACTTTTCTAAAATACCAATTAAAACAAAACAGAAACAGTAAATATAAAAATACACGAAAACTGTGGTATATGAACTACAGCTTCCTGATTTTTTATGTGCTGATGTGCACCGAAGGCTTATAGACCTCGTCCTATTTTATACTCTATCTGAGATGGTTTACTTACCCCTAAATGGCTGGCACACATTTACAGCCTTCTGCCATAAGGAAGGAAAATTTTTCCTGACCCTCTTAGTGTCTCTGGCTGGGTGTGAAAGTGAGACTGACAAAGACAGATTCGTAGGAGAAAAGCATGCGATTTTTATTAAATTGGTTACATGTACGTGGGAAACTTCGCAAGACAGTGAAGACAGAAGAAGTGAGCAGAGCAGGGAGCTTTCATACCTTTTAGATGAGGGAACAATAAATACGTGACAAACAGGCGAGACAAAGAGGTTTGGGCTAGGGATAGCAGATGGTGAAGAGGTAAGAGGGTTTATTTATTACCCTTCTCAGCTCTGAAGTCCCTGTTTCTGGTGATAAGGATGTTTCCCTTTCCCCTCATATAGGGAGGATACCTTTCACATGAGAGATTTATCTCCTACTCTTGTGTTTTTTTGTAAGAGGTTGGGGAGGAGGAGACAATCAGAGTGAACTTCCTGTTTCTGGCGTTTTCTCAGATTCTTCCGGCATAGGATATTCAGTAGGCTAAAGTACCATATTTGGGGGTGATGTGTTCTGAACCTCACTCATTATGCCCGTGTTCTGACCTCCAAAGTCTGATTTAGCTTCCTATGGAAGAAATCATTTGAACATCCTCAGGCTCCTTCTAGACATGTTGGCTACATGGTGGTCCAGATCAAGAGAGAGATTTCTGGGCTTCCCTCTTCCCTTCCCCACCAGTACCAACAGAGCCTCCTTCTATGTTCTGATGGGAGAAACACATATTTTAGTCGAGTGACTGGTGCCATGAACCCGCAAACCACAAGATCATGACCTGAGCCAAAGTCAGACACTTCACCGACTGAACCACCCAGGCACCCTTAGATCTTTTATCTCCTGAGTTAGGTTTATTCCTAAGTATCTTGTGGGTTTTGGTGCAATTGGAAATGGGATTGATTCCGTGATTTCTCTTTCTGCTGCTTCATTATTGGTATGTAGAAAGGCAGCAGATTTCTGTACATTGATTTTGTATCCTGTGACTTTACTGAATTCATATATCAGTTCTAGCCATTTCTTGGTGGAATCTTTCAGGTTTTCTGCATAGAGTATCAAGTCATCTGTGAATCATGAAAGTTTGACTTCTTCCTGGCCGATTTGGATGCCTTTTATTTATTTTTGTTGTTGTTGTTGTCTGATTGCTGAAGGTAGGACTTCCAGTACTATGTTAAGTAACAATGGTAAGGGTGGACATCCTTGCCTTGTTTCTGACTGTAGAGGAAAAGCTTTTAGTTTTTCCCTGTTGAGGATGATATTAGTTGGGAGTCTTTCATTAATGGCCTTTATGATGTTGAGCTATGTTCCCTATATGCCGTCTTTGTTGAGGGTTCTCATCAAGAGTGGCTGCTGTACTTTGCCAAATGTTTTTTTTGCATCTGTTGAGAGGATGGTTCTTATCTTTTCTTTTGTTGAAGTGGTATATCGTGTTGATTGATTTGTGAATATTGAACTACACTTGCCACCCAGGAATAAATCCCACTTGATCATGGTTACTGATTCTTCTAATGTACTATTAGATTCAATTTGCTAGTATTTTGTTGAGAATTTTTGGATCCATGTTCGTCAGGGATATTGGACTATAACTCTCCTCTCTGGTGGGGTCTTTGTCTGATTTTGGAATCAAGGCAATGCTGGCTTCGTAGAATGAGTTTAGAAGTTTTCCTTTCACTTTTATTTTTTGGAACATTTTGAAAAGAATGGGTATTAACTCTTCTTTAAATGGTTGATAGAATTCCACTGGGAAGCCATCTAGCCATGGATTTT
The DNA here is from genome assembly GCF_007474595.2 of Lynx canadensis. Lineage (NCBI taxonomy): Eukaryota > Metazoa > Chordata > Mammalia > Carnivora > Felidae > Lynx > Lynx canadensis. Next base: position 35,190,033 of record NC_044319.2, read on the forward strand.
TGTTTTGGGGGAGATTTTTGATTACTGATTCATTTTCTCTACTGGTTATTGGTCTGTTCAAGTTTTCTATTTCTTCCTGCTTCAGTTTATGTGTTTCTAGGAATTTATCCATTTCTTCCATGCCGGAGTCCCGCTCTAGCAGGTCCAGGGGTTTCCGAAGGATGAACAGCATCGGCGAAAAAGTGAGAATAAAACAAAACTAAAATAAAAACAAAAAATAAAAATGGACACAGACAACAGCAATGTTGAACTGGCCGATTTATTGTGGCAAACGTAGCATCATATTTGTTAGTGATTTCCTTGTAGCATACGTCATCTATGTTTCCTTGCATTACCTAATTCTAAAAATGTTCCTATGTGTCATCACCCTTTAAGGAATAACATGGTTATTTTCTCATAACGTTCCCTCCTGCCCTTTGCTTATTGATCAATTTCTTACATTGTTTTCATTACGCATCTATGTTTATCTATAATCTATGAAGCGTTTGCTTTGCTGTTTTCATGAAAGGTCATCTGTCTCTCAACAGCTCAAGTGGAACAGTTACAGGGACATGACCTCTTAGTTGTGGTTTGAGGAACAAAAGTGTTCACCTCGGTCCGAGGTGCCAGGAGGGGGCCAAAAGGGCCTTAGGAACCCACACCTCAAACATTCTCAGAGAGACAATGCACCTAGGAACGAATGAACCATTTTGTACTTTAACTGACTAGGTTCAATCATCATCTGAAATGCCTCCTGGGGGCCAAGTGGGCCTAGGGGTTAGAGTGACTTGTGCCCGTAGATACACTCCTTAGTTGGCAGAGTGGGGCTTTCAAATACATATGTCTCTCCTTTGTTGGTCTCCTTTGTTGGCAAATGTATGAGGCTATCCTTCCTGTAAGTAGAGGAGTCTCCATAGGGGATGGCAAGGGCCAAATGCAGGGCCACACAATTTTCTTTTTTTTTTTTTATTTTTTAATTTTTTTTCAACGTTTATTTATTTTTGGGACAGCGAGAGACAGAGCATGAACGGGGGAGGGGCAGAGAGAGAGAGGGAGACACAGAGTCGGAAACAGGCTCCAGGCTCTGAGCCATCAGCCCAGAGCCCGACGCGGGGCTCGAACTCACGGACCGCGAGATCGTGACCTGGCTGAAGTCGGACGCTTAACCGACTGCGCCACCCAGGCGCCCCAGCCACACAATTTTCTTGCGGAACCTTATTTTCTTTTCCTAATGGTTCTTTTCCCAGGGGGGGCCTGTCGAGGGCAATTCGCCCACAGACAATATCCCAGGTACTTTTATTAAGGCCAAATTACCTAAAAGCGGGAGTACAAGAAGCTTCACTGTCAGTGGGCCGCCTTGAAGTCACCAATCCGTCCCCAGCCTTGGCCTTGCCATCAGGCTGGGATAGCTCGGCTTCCAGCATTTCCAGTTGCCCAATTTGTTGACATATAATTTTTCATAACATTCTCCTGTAAATGTAGTCCTATGGCGTTGGTTGTGATCTCTCCTCTCTCATTTGTGATTTTTTTTTATTTGGATCCTTTCTCTTTTCTTTTTGATAAGTCTGGCTAGGGGGTTATCAATTTTATTAATTCTTTCAAAGAACCACCTCCTAGTTTCATTGATTTGTTCTACTGTTTGTTCACATTTTCATTTGTGTCCATGTATTTTTTATTTCTTCTTTACTTTCCTGGTTAACCCATTTATTCTTTAGTATGATGTTCTTTAACCTCCATGTATTGTGGTCTTTACAAATTTTTTCTTGTGGTTGACTTCAAGTTTCATAGTGTCATGGTCAGAATACATGCATGGTATGATCTCAATTTTTTTGGATTTGTTAAGGCCTGATTTGTGATCCAGTAGGTGATCTATTCTGGAGAATGTTCCATTTGCATTCAAAAAGAATGTGTATTCTGCTGCTTTGGGATGAAATGTTCTGCTATTTCTGTGAAGTCCACGTGGTACAGTGTGTCATTTAAAGCCATTGTTTCCTTGTTGATTTTCTGCCTAGATGATCTGTCCATTGTTGTAAGTGGGGTGTTAAAGTCCCCTTCTATTATTGTATTATTATCAAGGAGTTTCTTTATGTTTGTTATTGATTGGCTTATACATTTGGCTGCTCCATCTTGGGGGCAGAAATATTTACAATTGTTAGATCTTCTTGTTGGACAGACCATTTTATTATGATATAATGCCCTTCTTCATCTCTTGTTACAATTTTTGCTTTAAAATCTGGTTTGCCGGATATAATTATGGCTACTCGGGCTTTCTTTTGTTGTCTATTAGCATGATAAATGGTTCTCTATCCCCTCATTTTCAATCTACAGGTGTCTTTCGGTCTAAAACGAGTCTCTTGCTGGCAGCATAAAGATGGGTCTTGTCTCGTTATCCATTCTGACACCCCATGTCTTTTGATTGGAGCATTTAGTCTATTTACATTCAGAGTAATTATTGATACATATGAGTTTAGTGTCATTGTATTACCTGTGAAGTCATTGATTCTGGGGATTGTCTCTATTCTTTTCTAGTCTTTGTCAATTTTGGTCTTTCTTCCCCACTCAAAGAGTCCCCTTTCATATTGCTTGCAGGGCTGGTTTAGTGGTCACAAACTCCTTTAGTTTTTGTTTGTCTGGGAAACTCTTTATTGCTCCTTCTATTCTCAATGCCAGCTTTGCTGAATAGAGTATTTTGGCTGCATTTTTTCCCATTTAGTAGATTGAATATATCACTCCACTACCTGCTGACCTGCCAAGTTTCTGTGGAGACATCTGCTGCTACCCTTATTTATCTCCCCTTGTAAGTTATGGAGTTATTTTCCCTTGCTCTTTTTAGGATTTTCCCTTATCTCTGTATTTTGCAAATTCTACTATGGTATGTTTTGGTGTTAGCTTGCATTTGTTGATTTTGATGGGAGTTCTCCATGCCTCCTGGATTTGGGTGTCTGTTTCCTTCCCCAGATTAGGGAAGCTTTCAGCTATAATTTGCTCAAATAAACCTTCTGCCCCTTTTTCCCTTTCTTCTTCGGAGAATCCTATGATACAAATGTTATTATGCTTTATGGAATTGCTGAGTTCTCTATATTTGCATTTGTGATTCAATGTTTTTCTTTCCCTCTCCTTTTCTGATTCTTTATTTTCCATAGTTCTATCTTCTATATCACTCTTTCATTCCTCTCCTTCTTCCATCTTTGTGGTCATAACATCCAGTGAGTTTCACATCTCAGTTATTGCATTTTTTATTTCGGCCTGACTACTTTTTAGGTCTTTTATCTCTGCAGTAAGAGATTCCTTGATATCTTCCATGCTTTTCTGAAGCCTGACTAGTATCCTTGTGCTTGTTGTTTCAAATTCTGGATCAGTCATATTACTTATATCTGTTTCAGTCACATCTCTGGCCGTGATCTTTTCTTGTTCTTTCTTTTGAGATGAATTCCTCTGTTTTGACATTTTGTCTAGGCCTCTGTCTTCTTCTCTGTGTTAGGAAAGCCTGTTCTGTTTCCTGCTCCTGAGAATAATGCCTTTATTAAGAAGAGGTCATATACTGTCCAGGGCCTGGTGCTTCAGGAAGTGTTTCTGGTGCATGCTGTGTGCACTCTGCTGCTGTGTTTTAGCTGTTCTTTCCCTCAGGTCAGTCCTCTGCGGAGTTTCTCCTTGTCTGCAGTGGGGAGTGTTTGGACCTTGGCCAGAGTGTGACGAGTTTTAACTAGATGTGTTCTGGTCTGCTTGTTAAAAGAGGCTATTTCCACTAGAGCTGAAGCTTTGCAGCTCTCTATGGTCTGTAGATTCGGTGCGTTTGGGTGGTTTGCGTTGGTCTTCTGGGCAAGGGGCCCTTTGCGCTGGTTCTCGGGCACACTTCCCTAGTAAAGAAGCCCCTGCAGAGTACAGGAGGGTGGGGCTTGGTGTGAGCAGCTCAAGCCTCCACTGTGGGTGTTGTTCTTCTCAGTGAAGTCGGTCCAGGCTGACAGGTGGGGAAGAAAAACGGCACTAGCCTTCTCCCTTTTTTTCTGGAGAGGGAAGTTCATAGTCACTGCTCCCTGAGAATCCCTCCCAGAGGAGCAAACAATCTTCCCTCCTGTGTTCCAGGCATCCCTCCTATCCCTGCCTTCGCGCTGTCTGTGTCTGAGCCATCTGTCTGCCCAGGATCACACAGTGCACTTGTCTTCTATATCAGGCAGACTGGCTGGGTTTTAAAACCCAAACTTTAGGGAACCAGCATGGTGAGAACCCATGCTGATCCTCTGGGGGAGGGTCTCGCCACGCTGTGGGTGGTGCCAGTTTGTCCCAGAAACGTAGTCTCATAAATATGGAGGAGCTTGGAGTTTAAAGCACAGCAAAAAGTCAGTACCCAGGTTAGCTGCCCTCAGCAGGTGTCTCTGCCACTATGCTGAGGAATGGGGCAGTGCAAAGGCACCCGCTGACTTTTTTGTCCCCTGAGAGGCAATGTCAGCTCTCCCAGATAGGCTCCAAGGAGGGGGAACTGTCTCTCCCAATATGTCCTGGGGGATCCTCAGATCATGCTGTCTGCTCCCAGTCTTCTGCTATCCTTCTCTACAGGAACACCACAGCCCCTGCCAGGCTCAATACCAGCCAAGGAACAGACCTATAAACTCCAGCCTTGGAGCTCCGCTGGTTGCAAAAATTGACAATAATCAGCCTCTCTCCTTTTCCCAGTCAGTTGCTTTGGGGAAGTGTTTTCCTTGTGCGACCTGCTGTGTGCTGCTCTCTCTCCCTCTCTCTCACTCTCTCTCACACTCTCCTCTCTCTGTGATCAGGGTTCCCTCACCTCTGCATCTATCTCACATCAATTTCATTATTAGATCGGTCAGAGGAACGGAGAAGAGTAGAAGAATCCACCCCAACCACACAGACACACATACACAGAGATTCCCCAAATTGAGGATTAGATATTTGGTCTTTACCAAGAGTGTGTGTTTGTCATTCTAAGTTCAGCCATTCTGACTGCGTGACAAATGTCTGAATGCTAATGGGTAGGAAAAAGGAACCTGCTGAATTATGGCAAAAGCTACTTCCTATTTATTTACTTATTCATTTATTTTTGAAGATTTTTTTTTAAATCTTTTTTTTAATTTTTATTTTTTTTTTAACGTTTATTTATTTTTGAGACAGGGAGAGACAGCATGAATGGGGGAGGGTCAGAGAGAGAGAGGGAGACACAGAATCCGAAACAGGCTCCAGGCTCTGAGCCGTCAGCACAGAGCCTGACGCGGGGCTCGAACTCACGGACCACGAGATCATGACCTGAGCCGAAGTCGGATGCCCGACCGACTGAGCCACCCAGGCGCCCCAAGATTTTATTTTTAAAGTTTATTTATTTTGAGAGAGAGAGACAGAGAGAATACAAGCAGGGTAGGGACAGAGAGAGAGGGAGAAAGAGAGAATCGCAAGCAGGCTCAGCACTCTCAGCATGGAGCCTGATGCGGGGCTCAAACTCACGAATTGCAAAATCACAACCTGGGCAGACACCAAGAGTCGGCCGCTCAACCAACTGAGCCACGCAGGTGACCCAAGATGTTATTTTTAAGTAACCTCTATGCCCAAAGTGGGGCTCAAGCTCAGAACTCTGAGATCAAAAGTCACACTTCCCACTGGCTGAGCCAACCAGGCACCCCATACCTCTTCCTCTTTAAAAAAAAATGATGAATGATCTGAAAAAAAAAAAAAAAAAGATTCACTTTCACTTCTGGCCTCTGAATTCTGAGAAAAGCAGGATATGGACTTCTGACCTATTAGTCCTACCAAGTTCATAAGCATGAATTCAGACAAAACCAATGTGTTTTCTATTCATCGAAGAAGGAAACAGCTCTAGAAAACATTCATTGCTCAACTCTTAAATATGTGGTCAAATTCAGGAGTGATTACTTGAACCAACCATGAATAAATGGACTATATAATAAACAATGAATAAATCTAACAACTCAGAATCTTTCTTTTTTTTTTATTTTTTTTTAACGTTTATTTATTTTTGAGACAGAGAGAGACAGAGCATGAACGGGGGAGGGGCAGAGAGAGGGTGACACAGAACCTGAAACAGGCTCCAGGCCCTGAGCCGTCAGCACAGAGCCCGACTAGGGCTCAAACTCATGGACCGAGAGATCACGACCTGAGCCGAAGTCGGCCGCTCAACCGACTGAGCCACCCGGGCGCCCCTCAGAATCTTTCTGCCCCCCACCTGAAGCACCCTAAACCAACTGGATTTGCTCTAGCTTGTTCTTCCTGGCCGTCCTGCCAGATTTTGTTCCCAGCCTGCTACTTAAGCCTTCAGTTTTACTTCATCCCCCCCTATTTACTCCGACAACCTAAAACAAAACAAACAAAGCCAAACAAAGCGAAAACAAACAAATCAAAACCATCACCCCCTGCTTTCTCTTCGAAATAACCCGAGGGACTCCAACCTTGCCATCCACCGTCAGACTTTCCTACTAGGCCTGCACACCACACCCCAGGCTGGCCTGTTGAACAAGTTTCTCTCTATTCCCTCCTACCTTGACAGAAACTGAACTTCCTTGATCATACTCATGCCCAGTTGGCTTTTCCTGTAAAATTCTTACCTCCTACTTCCACTTATTTGATGATAGAGATGTCTATCTTGTTGTGCCTTTAAGCCCATCAACCCATTTTTATTAAAAGTCTTGCCAACCGTTGGCTAAATTACTTTCGGACTGTGAGCCCACTGTCAATAGGGCTCCGATGATGACATTTGCTCCCCCATTTTTTGGTCTCAAGGAATTTATCTCTTCAGCAGGAGCTGGAATCATCTTTCTAAATTGCATATCTGATTCTGTTATTTCTCCCTTTTCTTTTCTTTTTTTAATGTTTATTCATTTTTGAGAGACAGAGAGAGACAGAGCGTGAGCGGGGAAGGGGCAGAGAGAGAGGAAGACACAGAATCTGAAGCAGGCTCCAGGCTCTGAGCTGTCAGCACAGAGCCCAAGGCGAGACTTGAACTCTTGAACCGTGAGATCATGACCTGAGCCGAAGTCGGACGCTCAACCGACTGAGCCACCCAGGCGCCCTAGTCTCCCTTTTAAATTGTTGAACGATTCTCTGTAACTTATCGGGTAAGTTCCAAACCTCTCACATGCTTGGAGGTCTTTTATTATGGCACTGTTCCAATTTGACTTTCGGACATGCTCCGTCCCCCAAATGTCGTATCTCTCGTGCCAGCCATGCCAAACTGCTGTACCCCTATATATACACAACACACCCTTTCTTGTCTTCACCCACCCGTACTTGTTGCCTGCTTTGGTGGGGTGCCTGCTTCCGCCCACCACCTTCCTGGGTAACTACAAACCCCTCCATATTCACGGACACATCCCGGAAGCCCGTCTTTCACTTTTTAGGAGGCATAAGTGTTTTCTGCTATGTGGGTCTTGCCACAAAATATCCGATCTAACTGTGGCAAGAATACAGCACGTCTGGGGATGGATCGCTGGCTCACTGCTCTTCAACCATATGCTATCCGACCCGTTCTCGGAGCTTCCTTGGACCAGAGTGTGACACGTGGGTGCTTGAATAACTGGCACCACCTTCCGTTGTTGTTGTTTAAACCGTGGTTCAATACTGATTTAGTAAAATGGGAGAAGATGACCTTTAGTGATAAAAAAAAAAGTATGTTGAATTACGCTAACATTTACAATACAGGATTCATGCGATCTTCATTAGCATTCTCCTCCTCACGGCTAATATTGTTTACAATATATCACATACTGTGATAAGCATGTGATACCCATTATTTGATTTGTTCCTCAAACTATTTTAATTCTAGTCTTATCATCTTATTTCAGGTCACACCCCCACCCATTTCTGTTATTTTTGTTATTTCACCAACCTGCTATACTTTCTCTTCCTTTCCAGAGCATGGTCACATTCAGATACACTATTTACCTGCTTTTCTGTCTACTGCTTCTTTCCTGGATTTTCTTGTGGAATATAAATTCCACAAGGCACCAGCCTTTAAAACAAAATTCTAACTCATTATAGAAGCAAGTAGTAGGTGCTCTATACATTTTTTTTTTTTAATTTTAACTTTTTTTGAGAGAGAGAGAGAGAAAGAGGGAGGCAGAGGATGAGTCGGGGAAGGTCAGAGGGAGAGGGAGAGGGAGAGAGAGAATCTCAATGTGGGGCTTGAACTCATGAACAGTGAGCTCATGACCTGAGCTGAAATCGAGAGTTGGACGCTTAACTGACTGGGCCATCCAGGGGCCCCAATATTTGTTTCCTGAGTAGCCAAAATTCTATGAGATAAATATTTTTAAACCTTCATTTTGTGAATAAGGGAATTAAGACACAAAGAAGGTAGGGCACACAGCAGGTTGATGGAGGACTCAGAATTTGAATCGATAGTAGGTTCCAGAGTCTGCTTTTTTAACATTACATGGAACATAACACAGCAATCTGTTTGGAATTATCTTTCATTTAAAAATTACCACCAGTCAGAGGAGCCAACAGGGCAGAGCAGCATGGAAGTTTTCTGCTTCTCTTGTCCCTGAAATGCAGCTAGATCAACACCAAACCATCTTGCACACCTAGAAAACTGAGCTGAGGATTAACACAACAATCTGCATAATTTGAGCCACAGAACCTGGCAAGTATGCAGCACAGAGAGGCTAACTGCGGGAGACAGAAGTCATGGAGGATAGGGAGCTATTTCTGTTTGCTGAGTGAGGAGGGAGTCAGTGGGGAGAATACAGGAAAAGCACTCCTCCTGAAAGCACCTGGAGAAAAAGTGGAAGAAAGTAAACACCCATAAAAGATGGAACAAGAAAGGGAGAAAGGAGAAAGGAGAAGGAAAAGGGTTTATTTTTATTTAAAAAAAATTTTTTTTCAATATATGAAGTTTATTGTCAAATTGGTTTCCATACAATACCCAGTGGTCATCCCAAAAGGTGCCCTCTTCAATACCCATCACCTCCCCTCCCCTCCCTCCCACCCCCCATCAACCCTCAGTTTGTTCTCAGTTTTTAAGAGTCTCTTATGCTTTGGCTCTCTCCCACTCTAACCTCTTTTTTTTTTTTTTCCTTCCCCTCCCCCATGGGTTTCTGTTACATTTCTCAGGATCCATATAAGAGTGAAAACATATGGTATCTGTCGAAAGAAGAGGGTTTAAATACCATTAGGACTCTATAAACAGGGGATACCTGGCGGAGCTCTGGTGGGAAGGACGAATTCCCAGAAGCAGACAGTGAGGTCTGAGGGGTCCTCGGGCCACACAGGGAGAGGCGGATCCCCTGCTGAGAGGACATTGGGTAGAGTCTGTGCAGCCTTCCCGCAGACAAAGGTCCCAGCACACCCTTGGAGAACAGCCATGCTTGCTGGTGTTGGAATGACATTAAGGGGCATTGAAACCTGGTGCCCGATGTGTGTTGTGATTTACCATAATCCCTGACATGCTGTGGTTACACCATCGCGTGAACTTTTTCTGGGGCGGGCTGGCACCTGGATGCAGTCTCTAGGCATCTGCAGCAGCACAGTCGTGCAAACATTCCTGGGGGCGGGCTGGCACCCAGCCATTGCTCGGCAAGACCGTCTCCCAGAGGGTCAGAGCGGGTCAAAGCCACAGGGCCCTCGGAAGTGAGCGGTTTGGAAACACAGCCCTACCTGAGATAAAATTCAGGAGGGAGGTGCTGCCTGGCAGGCTGACGACTTCTTCCAGGTTGCAGACAGCATAGAAGAGGGGAGTGGATGGAAGCCAAAGACAAAAGAGGGGTGCTCAATTGACGGTGAGAGTACAGGGTTCTGATGCTAGAGACTGGGTAGCTGAGCAGCACCATTTTCACTTCTCTGGAGCATGTGCATACTCACCTACAGGCACCCCTATCATCCACCCCACTAAAGTAAGAAGCGCCATCTAGTGGAGAACAGAGCCATTATGCCAAGCCCCATCAAACTGCACCAACCATGCTCTAGAGGACCACCACAATCTCTCCGCCTGCTTAGTTTATGGACTATAATGTACTTCATAGTTTGACTTCTAGGGGAAACTGGATGTAATTTCAATAATGTTTCATTCTGTTTTCTGGCCCATGTATTCAATCTTTTTTTCTTGTTCTTTTCTTATTCTTAAATACAAAAAGAGAGAAAATTTATTTTTCTCTTCCGTTTTTAAAAAAAAGATTTTTCCTTAATTTTTTCTGCCATATTTTTATTTTTTTTGTAAATTTTTAATTCTATTTTACTTTAATCATTTTATTTTATTCTATTTTATGTTTTCATTTTTTAATTTCAAACATTTTCCTACTTTTTTTTACTTTTTAAAAAATTTTCTTTTCTTTCCCTTTTTACTCTCTTCTACCAAGCTTCTTTCAACAACCAGATCAAAATGCAACTAGGATCTGATATCCTTTATTTGATTTTTTTGTGTTGTTTTAAATTTTTTAATTTTAGTTATTTTATTTTATTTTTTTTAATTTTTTTAATGTTTATTTACTTTTGAGAGAGAGGCAGAGTGTGAGCAGGGGCGGGGCAGAGAGAGACAGAGACACACAATCTGAAGCAGGCTCCAGGCTCTGAGCTATCAGCACAGAGCCTGACATGGGGCTCAAACTCACGAACCATGAGATCATGAACAGAGCCAAAGTTGGATGCTCAACCGACTGAGCCACCCAGTCACTCCTAGTTTTTTTATTTTATTATTGTTCTTCCTCCAAAATGACAAAATGAAGGAATTCACCTCAAAAGAAAGAACAGGAGGAAATGAAAGCCAGGAACTTAACACAGATAAAAGCAAGATGTCTGAACCTGCATTTAGATTCATGGTAAGAAGAATACTAGCTGAGGATGAAAAAAAGCATAGAACCCCTTTCTGCAGAGATAAAAGAAGTGAAATCTATTCAGGATGAAATCGAAAATGCTGTAACTGAGATGCAATTTTGAATGAATGCCACAGCAGCAAGGATGATGGAAGCAGAGCAGTGAATCAGCAATATAGAGGACAAAATTATGGAGAATAATGAAACAGAATAAAAAGGGGGGAACTAAGGCAAAAGAGCACAATATAAGAATTAGAAAACTCAGTAATTCATTAAAAAGGAATAACATACAAATCATAGGGGTCCCAAAAAAGGAAGAGAAAGAGGGGTAGAAAGTTTATTTGAGCAAATCATAGTGGAAAATTTTCCAAACCTGGAGATCGACACAGACATCAAAATCCAGGAAGCACAGAGAACTCCCATTAGATTCAACACAAACTGACCATCAATAAGGCATATCATAGTCAAATTCACAAAATATATAGACAAGGAAAGAATCATGAAAGCAGCAAGGGGAAAAAAAGTCCTTAGCCTACAAAGAAAGACAGATAAGGTTCGCAGTAGACTTATCCACAGAAACTTGGCAGGTCAGGAAGGACTGGCAGGATATATTCAATATGCTGAATCAGAAAAATATGCAGCCAAGAATTCTTTATCCAGCAAAGCTGTCATTCAAAATAGAAGGAGAAATGAAGAGTTTCACAGACAAACAAAAACCAAAAGCATTCATGACCACTAAACCAGCGCCCAAGATATTTTAAGGAGGATTTTCTGAGGAGACGAAAGATGAAACAAAACAAAGAAGACAAAAGCAACAAAGACTAGAAAGGAGCAGAGAACACCACCAGAAACTCCAACTCCACAGGCAACACAATGGCAATAAATTCATATCTTTCAGTACTCACTCTAAATGTCAATGGATTAAATGCCCCATTCAAAAGACATAGGGTAACAGAACAGATTAAAAAAAAATCCATCTATATGCTGTTTACAAGAGACCCATCTTAGACCTAAAGACACCTTCAGATTGAAAGTATGTGGATGGAGAACCATCTATCATGGTAATGGCTGTCAAAAGAAAGCCAGAGTAGCCATACTTATATCAGACAATCTAGATTTTACAAGAAAGATTGTAACAAGAGATGGAGAAGAGCATTATATCATAAGGTGTCTATCCACCAAGAAGTGTTAACATTTATGCGCCCAACATGGTAATCCCCAAATATATAAATTAATTAATCACAAACATAAAGAAACTCATTGACAATACTACCACATTAGTAGGGAACTTCAACACCCCACTTATAACAATGGACAGATCATCTAAACAGATAATCAACAAGGAAACAATGGCTATGAATGACACACTGCACCAGATGGACTTAAGAGATATATGTAGAACATTTCATCCTAAAACAGCAGACTACACATTCTTCTCGAGTGCAGCAGAACATTCTCCAGAATAGACCACATATGAGACACAAATAAACTCTCAACAAGTATAAAAAGATTGAGATCATACCATGCGTATTTTCAGACTACAGCACTATGAAACTCAAAATCAACCACAAGAAAACATTTAGAAAGACAACAAATACTTGGAAAGTAAGCAACATCCTACTAATGAATGAATGGGCTAACCAAGAAGTTGAAGAGGAAATTAAAATGTGCATGAAAGCCCATGAAAATGATAACACCACAGCCCCAAACTTCTGGGACACAGCAAAGGCGGTAGTCAAAGGGAAGTATATAGAAATCCAAGCCTCCCTAAAGAAGGAAGAAAGTTCTCAGGTACACAACCTAACCTTACACCTTAAAGATCTGGAAAAAGAACAGCAAATAAAACCCCAAACCAGCAGAAGATGGAAATAATAACTATTAGAGCAGAATTCAATAATACTGAAATCAAAAAAAGAGTAGAGCAGTAGACCAGTGAAACCAGGAGCTGGTTCTTTGGAAGAATTAACAAAAGTGATAGACCCTCTAGCAAGTTTGATCAAAAAAAGGAAAGGACCCAAATAAATATAATCAAGAATGAAAGAGGAAAGATCACAACCAACACTGCTGAAATATTAACAATAATAAGAGAATATTATGAGCAATTATATGCCAATAAATTGGGCAATCTGGAAGAAATGGACAAATTCCTAGAAACAACAAACTATCAAAACTGAAACAAGAAGAAATAGAAAATTTGAACAGACCCATAACCAGTAAAGAAATTTTATTAGGCATAAAAAAATCCCCCAAAAAACAAGAGTCCAGGGCCGGATGGCTTTCCAGGAGAATTGTACCTAACACTTAAAGAAGAGTTTACACCTATTCTTTTGAAGCTGTTCTAAAAAAGAGAAATGGAAGGAAAACTTCCAAACTCATTCCATGAAGCCAGCATTATCTTGATTCCAAAACCAAAGACCCCACTACAAAGGAGAACTACAGACCAATTTCTCTGATGAACATGGGTGCAAAAATCCTCAACAAGGTACTAGCCAACCGGATCCACAATACATTCAAAGAATTATTCACTATGACCAAGTGGGATTTATACTCAGGATGCAGGGCTGGCTCAATATCCACAAAACAATCAATGTGATACATCACATTAATAAAAGAAAGGACAAGAACCACACGATCCTCTCAATAGATGCAGAGAACGAATTTGACAAAATACAACGTCCTTTCTTGATAAAAACTCTCAAGAAAGTAGGGATAGAAGAATCGTACCTCAAGATCATAAAAGTCATATATGAAAAACCCACTGATAATATCATCCTCAACGGGGAAAAACTGAGAGCTTTCCCCTAAGGTCAGGAACATGACAGGGGTGTCTATTCTCACCACTGTTATTCAACATGGCAGTGGAAGTCCTAGCCTCAGCAATCAGACAACACTAAAGAATAAAATGCATCCAAATCAACAAGGAGGAAGTCAAACTTTCACTCTTCACAGACAACACGATACTCTATATGGAAAACACAAAAGATTCCACCACAAAACTGCTAGAACTGATCCATTAATTCAGGAAAGTCACAAGATGTTAAATCAATGCACAGAAATCAGTTGCTTTTCTATACACCAATAATGAAGCAACAGAAAGAGAAATCAAGGAATCAATGCCATTTACAATTGCATAAAAACCATAAAATACCTAGGAATAAACCTAACCAAAGAGGTGAAAAGTCTACACACTGAAAACTATAGAAAGCTTAGGAAAGAAACTGAGGAAGACACAAAAAATGGAAAAATATTCCCTTTCTCCTGGATCGGAAGAAAAATATTGTTAAAATGTTGATACTACCCAAAGCAATCTACCTATTCAATGCAATCCCTATCAAGATAACACCAGCATTCTACACAGAGCTAGGACAAACAATCCTAAAATTTGTATGGAACCAGAAAAGACCCTGAATAACCAAAGAGATCTTGAAAAAGAAAACCAAAACGGGAGGCATCACAATCCCAGACTTCAAGCTGTATTACTAAGCTGTAATCATCAAGACAGTATGGTACTGACACAAAAACAGACACTCAGATCAATGGAACAAAATAGAGAACCCAGAAATGGACCCACAAACGTGTGGCCAACTAATCTTTGACAAAGCAGGAAAGAATATCCAATGGCATAAAGACAGTCTCTTCAGCAAATGCTGCTGGGAAAACTGGACAGCGACATGCAGAAAAACGAATCTGGACCACTTTCTTACACCATACTCAAAAATAAACTCAAAATGGATGAGAGGCCTAAACATAACACAGGAAGCCATCAAAATCCTAGAGGAAAAAGCAGGCAAAAACCTCTTTGACCTCGGCCACAGCAACTTCTTACTCAACACGTTTATGGAAGCAAGGGCAACAAAAGCCAAAACGAACTGTTGGGACCTCATCAAAATAAAAGGCTTCTGCACAGCGAAGGAAACAATCAGCAAAACTAAAAGGCAACCTATGAAATGGGAGAAGATATTTTCAAATGACACATCAGATAAAGGGTTAGTATCCAAAATCTATAAAGAATTCATCAAACTCAACACCCAAAAACAAATAATCCAGTGAAGAAGTGGGCAAAAGACATGGATAGACATTTTTCCAAAGAAGACATCCAGATGGCTAACAGACACATGAAAAACTGCTCAACATCACTCATCATCAGGGAAATACAAATCAAAACCACGTTGAGATATCACCTCACACCAGTCAGAATGGCTAAAATTAAAAACTCAAGCGACAACAGATGTTGGCGAGGATGCAGAGAAAGAGGATTTCTTTGGCACTGCTGGTGGGAATGCAAACTGGTGCAGCCTCTCTGGAAAACAGTATGGAGTTTCCTCAAAAAGTTAAACAGAACTACCCTATGACCCAGCAATTACACTACTAGGGATATATCCAAGGGATACAGGTGTGCTGTTTCGAAGGGGCACATGGACTCCAATGTTTATAGACATGTTATTGACAATAGCTAAAATATGGAAAGAGCCCAAATGTCCATCGACAGATGAATGGATAAAGAAGATGTGTGTGTATACACACACACACACATACACACACACAATGGAGTATTACTTGGCAACCAAAAAGAATGAAAGCTTGCCATTTGCAATGTGGATGGAACTAGAGAGTACTATGCTAAGTAAAATAAGTCAGTCAGAGAAAGACAAATATGACTTCAGTCATATGTGGAACTTAAGATACAAAACAGATGAATATAAGGGAAGGGAAGCAAAAATAATATAAAAATAGGGCGGGGGAACAAAACATAAGAGACTCCTAAATACAGAGAACAAACTAAGGATGCTGGAAGGGGTTGTGGGTGGGGCTTGTGGGGGGGAGATGGGGCAAATGGGCAAGGGGCATTAAGGAAGACACTTGTTGGGATGACCACTGGGTGTTACACGTAGGGGATGAATTACTGGGATCTACTGAAATCATTATTGTACTATATGCTAACTAACTTGGATGTAAATATATAAATAAATAAATAACCAACGAAGAGGAAAAAAAGAATAAAGACAAAAAAAAACAGGGAGGGGGACAAAACATAAGAGACTCTTAAATATAGAGAACAAACTGAGGGTTGCTGGAGGGCTGTGGGTTGGGGGGACAAGCTAACTGGGTAAGGGGCATTAAGGAAAACACTTGTTGAGATGAGCACTTGGGTGTTATACATAGGGTATGAGTCCCTGGAATCTACTCCTGAAATCATTGCACAATGTGCTAACCAACTTGGATATATATATATATATATATATATATAAATAAATAAGTAAATAAATAAATAAATAAGTAAGTAAAAATTATCATCAATCTTGCTCACAAAGGCTAGCAGTCCCTTTTTACAGAAACAGGCATGAATTCTCATGAAAACATCCCATATTGTTTAGGAAACTTTATTCCTGGTTTTTATGTTCCAAGAAGTGTTTCCTTCTTTAACATTGCTCATGTTCTCTCTTTAGGTTTTATTTGTTTCTATTGTTGTGGTATCTTTCCAAAACAGGAAACTTCTTTGGCAGTATATTTAGGGTGTTTAAATTTAGATTAAAAAAACTAAATTGCTTGTTCCAGGCAAAAGTGTCACGTCATCATGTTTTCTGTGGTTTCAGAATTCTAACCGTCAAACACAAGGGCTCATCAGCCAGCTGGCTCTTTCTGATGGCTGGTGTCACTACTTTTAGCAATATACATTCACACTTCACAAAAATCTCCTCAGAGACATGACTCAACCAACAAGGGCTGGTGAGTTCAGTTCTTCTAAAGGATGTCAGCATAGAAACGCACAGGGATGAACTAATTTGCATTTTTGCTACTAAAGAAAAACACACTTCTCCTGTGTCGCTTCTTTTTTTTTTTTTTTAATTTTTTTTTTTCAACGTTTATTTATTTTTGGGACAGAGAGAGACAGAGCATGAACGGGGGAGGGGCAGAGAGAGAGGGAGACACAGAATCGGAAACAGGCTCCAGGCTCTGAGCCATCAGCCCAGAGCCTGACGCGGGGCTCAAACTCACGGACCGCGAGATCGTGACCTGGCTGAAGTCGGACGCTTAACCGACTGCGCCACCCAGGCTCCCCCTCCTGTGTCGCTTCTATTCTCAATACTTCACTGCGACACTACTGCACGTCTCCACCAGATGTGTGGGGGGTTACACACACCAAGCAACTCTGCGATACCACCTGGATACCCTACAATTCAATTCAATTCTGATACTATCGACCTGGTGATAGCATCAGATCCCACACACTGAGGGTCAGTCCTCCCAGACTGCTCCCCACCCCCACCTAGATGCCAATCGCGGGTCCAAGTTGTCACCTGTACTTCTGACCAATCGGTATAAATTGGAGTCTCCTATGACACCCTCCTCGGGTTCCATTGATTTGCTAGATTGGTGTGTAGAACTCAGGGAAGCATTGAACTTACTAGATGACCAGTTTATTGTAAAAGGATATAACTCAGAAACAGCCAAATGGAAGAGACACATAGGCACGGCATGTAGGACGGGGTATGGAGTTTCCATGCCTTCTCCAGGCACCACTCACCCTGTATCTTCACATGTTCACCAACCTGGATGCTCTCAGAACGCAGTCCTTTGGTTTTTGTTTGTTTGTTTGTTTGTTTGTTTGTTGTTTCTATGGCAGCTTTATTGCATAGGCACAATTGATGAAATCATTGGTCTTTGGTGATTGAACTCAATCTCTAGCTCCTCCCTTCTCCCTTGAGGTCAGGCGGTGGGGCTGAAAGTTCCAACCCCATAATCACAGGGTTGGTTTCCCTGGCAACCAGCCCCCACCCTTAGGGATTTGCCAAAAGTCACTTCATTAACCTAAACTCAGCTGTAATTGAAAGAGGCTGGCTGTGAGTAAGAAGACGTACATTTCCCCTTTATAGGTCTGAAGACATTTCAGGAACTGAGGGCAAGAGACCAACTATTATAACCACAGATGCTCCCTTTGTTCTCATCACTCAGGCTCCAAGCGTTTGGGGAACTGTGAGCCGGGAGCATGGGCAAAGACCAAAATACATATTTATGGTAAATCCCCAAATCACAATGATGCCGTATACTTGAACAGGAATGAGACCAAGTTGCGTTTTCTCTACAGAACTGTTCATCCTGACATTTTGTGCCCGAGATGAGTGCCTCACTTGTGTCACTCTGGTCCCAGCCTGTGGCTCAGGGTGGGTACAGGAATAGCTGTAGTAGTGGCAACTATTTTGGACTCACTTTGGTTGCATTTTGCGTATGCCCAAGAAGAGAGTATATGAGTTTACTGACTTGGCCTCTCCCTTTCAGGTTCTGAGTGACTAAATGAACGTGTTTTGTACATTTCTTTGGCTTTTTGAAAAATGTCCTGAAGATCTCCCACCAAGATCTATCAGTAATTTACAGGAAGCTGAGGTTTTGGTGGTGTTCACTGACCTGGTGAAGCATGAATGATGAAAATAGTACTTGATATAAAATGGGTGTGTTCTGAGTGAGGATGAAAGTAACATAGGCAAAACCCCACTGTGCTGGGAAATCAATACCCAATTATCATCGTCTGCTTTTTGGGTAACTGTTAGCAATTATTCCAGGACTAATTTGATAGATTGTGTCCGATCCTGTTCAGTGAACACAGATGTGGAGAGCCCTGGGGCTGAAAGGGATCTTCAGGGGCACCTGGGTGGCTGAGTCCGTTCAGTGTCCCACTTTGGCTCAGGTCATGATCTCACAGTTGGTGAGTTGGAGCCCCCCATGGGGCTTGCCACTGTGAGCACAGAACCCACTTCAGATCCTGTCCCCCTCCCTCTTCCCCTCCCCTGCTAGCGCTCTCTCAAAAATAAACATTAAAAAAAAAAAAAAACTTTAAAAAAAATGAAAGGAATCTTCATGCACATTTTGAGCCTTAGGAGGTGAAGCTAAGCCAAGCAGCAAGGTGGCCTCTGGAAGCAGAAGGAACTGTGGGAAACCTTAAAGTCTGGCTTGAAGGTTAGAAGTGTTCCATACTGGAAAGGGTGCCTCCAAGGTTTCATCGAATGTACGTTTTGGCCTGGTGCCGAAAGGCCAAGGGTTAGAGCATAATATTTGATCAAAGTGGAGGCCAAAGCTTATCACCAGTATCTTGGAATGCACTGGGCAACTGGAGGGAAAAAACTTCAACATGTTGGGTAAACAAGTATTGCAAATGTATTATGAAAACTGAATAGTCAGACTTTTAAAGTTTGCTATTCTCATGCGCAAAGAAGAATTTGTCAAGAATTTATCAGCACCACCAGCGGCTGGATTGCTCCTAAGGCTACTAGGCCGCTTCTTTGTGACACTTCAGAGACCTTCATTTTCAAACTGAAATCAGAAGAGGAAGGTATTCGGGAACTACTTGATTTTTTCTTAACAATTTCTTTTCTTTATCTGTTTTATAATAATGTATTGCATTATGATTGATAATGCTTTATCGGGAATGCCACATATGATTTGGAAGTTTTTCATTTCTTTTTTTAGGTGAAGCCCAGTGCAAGGCCAGGCGTTGGGCTTGAACTCATGACCCCGTGATCAAGAGCTGAGCTGAGATCAAGAGTCAGAAACTTAACCAACTGAGCCACCCGAGCGCCCCTGAAAAGTTTTCTTTTTTGGTCAAATTTGAAATGGCAACGTTGATATTCATCTCCTTTCTATTCTGCTTGGGTGAGTTCTTCTAGGACTCGTGTAAAAACACAGTGGCCCAAAGGAAATAAAGTAACACAATAGAGCTATAAAAGATCATTTTGTTTAACACAATGAGTACTACTATATCGAGCAATTCCATAAAAATTATCACTTTGATGCAAACTATTGTTTTGCCTTCTACAATTATTTAATTTTGTTAGATGTTTGTTGGCTGCAAAGTTATGTTTTCCCTAAAGTCATCTCTATAATGCACTGTCGATATTTAGTATTAACTATCAAACTATTTCCCTTCTTATTTAAATATGTAAACATTTTTCTGTGCATGCAATCAATAGGTTTAACAGCAATTAATCACACTAATCGACATAAGGAATATTTGTAATAATTCATGTTTAGTGTATATCCTTCAACTGACTGATAGAATTTTAATGCAAAGCACATAAGGTGACTTTTCACCCTGAGTTGCAT
Source organism: Lynx canadensis (assembly GCF_007474595.2). Classification (NCBI taxonomy): domain Eukaryota; kingdom Metazoa; phylum Chordata; class Mammalia; order Carnivora; family Felidae; genus Lynx; species Lynx canadensis. The sequence goes on from NC_044319.2 coordinate 35,209,877, forward strand.
CTAGAATATCTACCCATATTTAAAAGAGAATGTTCAGGGGCGCCTGGGTGGCGCAGTCGGTTAAGCGTCCGACTTCAGCCAGGTCACGATCTCGCGGTCCGTGAGTTCGAGCCCCGCGTCGGGCTCTGGGCTGATGGCTCAGAGCCTGGAGCCTGCTTCCGATTCTGTGTCTCCCTCTCTCTCTGCCCCTCGCCCGTTCATGCTCTGTCTCTCTCTGTCCCAAAAATAAATAAACGTTGAAAAAAAAAAAATTTAAAAGAGAATGTTCAGTAGTGACTATACATTTCAATGATATTCTTTTTATGCATTATCATCATTGTCATTCGGATTAGATGTGATTAGATATGGCTTTGAGGAATGCCAGAAATTACACTGCAAGAGGCATTGAGCTCTTTGACCTTCCCATGACAAAGCTGAAAAAGCAAATAGTGGTCAAGTACTGAGGCTACGAACTGCCTCTCCGGTATCTGTACCACCAAAATGGTATTGTGGGGCTGGAAGGGAGTTGCTCTGTTATGAACTCAAATGTGATCATTTTCCTGGCTCACAGGGACAGAGGCAGGTGCATGCATTACTGGCCTGGGTGCATTGTCACAGGTAGTGATGAACTAAAGGATGTTGTCATCCTTCAATTGCTGTGAGCACATCACCGGAGACCCACTGGGCCCTGCTTAGCATTTTGGAAGTGCACTTTAATTGCTTGGATTATCTCTAGACAGGTTCTGGGTAAGCAGTCATCAAATACTGCTTACCACGATCCTTTTTACTTTGGGAGAAGTAAAAAATAACAGAATTAGCCAGGACTCCCTTTTGGATATGTATCCAAATAGCGTTCAGAACCATCGGGGACCTTTGGGAGCAGAGTGTCGGGTTCCATGTGTATAACCACTGATTTCTTCCACCTTCCCCATCAGGAAGGACACTAAAAATACCATTTCTTCCAATCATCCCAAGAACCCATATTACTCATAAAAGATAGAAATTGCGTAATAGGCTTTACAATGACTTTAGGTTTCCCTCCCATACAAACTTTGAAGTTTGGGAGAGGAGCAGCCCTGGCAGGATTGGGAGACTGTAGAGATAGGACCTGTGAGAGGGAAAACATCTCTAGCAGAACCTCACCTAATAAGCTCTCAAGGGTTGCTACGTCCATTCTTGGGACCATATTTGGAGGGATGGTGGCAGGGAATAGAATGTGGCCACAAACTAAACCTAGTAATGGCATGATAAAGGAAACAGCTTTACAGCAAAAATATCTGAGCTCCCCTCCACCCCTTTTAGAGGACTTGGTACACTCTTCAACCAGACTAGTGATGGGAGTTCAGGTCCCAGGAGGCAGGAGCTAAGGCAGAGGGTTCTGATCTCCAGAGGGCCAGGAATGTCTATATTGGATATTGCACAGGAATTTGGATGGCGATAAATAGCAATACACCCAAGGAACTCAGGAATACTTGAATTATGCCTTACCAAAGACACCCTGCCTTCTCTGTCATCACTCTATGCCTTCCCCTGCTGCCTTGCCCTGGCTTCCTAACTGAGGGATAGAAGTTTGGGAAATTACCGCAGCTAGGGCCTGGCCTCCCAGTTCCTTGAGCTCTGAATCTCTAGTGACATTCTCCTCACTCAGCACCCTTTCTAACGGCTATTTTAGACTTTGTCATTACCCAGATCTGTTTTGCCTGAAGAATAAAAAATTTCAGAAAGGCCATTTCGTGACTGCAACTTCTTGTCTTTCCAGTTTGTTCATTCTTAATAGTTTCCTGCCATTGAACATTTTGCCCCCAACATCACTACCAACATCCCCCCTTTGGACTGAGTCAATGCACCATTTTGGTCACTTATCAATATCTTAAAACTGCCTTGCCCCTTTGCCATTTTGTCGTATTCACCTAACAAATTTTAAACTTAAAATAGAGCTCAGTCGTTTCAAACCAACAGAACTCTTGGGGGGGAGAAAAAAGCCCATAAAGTTAGGCAGATTGGTACCACCATAAATTGATGGCTACCCACTTCACCTGGGTCTTCAACTCTGACTCTGGAAATTCTCTTTTCAATAAGGTTGCTCTTAACGCTGTCTATCACATTTTCAACCCTTCTCTTCCCTCCTTAGAATGTAGACTTCCCTACTTTGTCCCTATCCTTGAGGAAATATTCTTTACCCCTACACAAGTGGAAAAACAGAAGCTGTAATATACACCTCATATAAAAACAAATAGCATCCGTACTTAATCTTTTCCATGTCCCCTTCTAACATGGAGATGCCCAGCCTCCTGTCTGAGATCATTCTCTGCAGCTGAATTCTAAATCTTATCCACTACGGCTTTATGAGGAAACCTATGTTATTCTCCCAGCCAATGTCCTCTGAGCCACCCCCTGTCTACAGCAGCTAATCTGCCCCTCAACCCAATGTGCCACTGCAGCCCTCTGTCTTTACTTTCTTTCGCAAATATAATTTTTGTTAGTCTTTAAAATTATACTAGTGTTTTCTATTATATATACATAAAGTTATGGTTATTATATATAAAAACACACTCACATTACAGGAGTATGACACGTCAAATAAATACTTTCTCTTCCTACATATCTCCCAAATACATATCCCAGAGATAATCACTATGAAATTGTGTATATGTGTATGTAATATACAGAGATGCATAAGAATTTCTTACACAAATGGAATCATATGATACATGCTTTTTCATTTTATATATTTTTGGATATCTTTCCATGTTTGTACATATAAATACCTCATTCTTGTTAATATCTGCATTAAATTTTAATGTTTTTTTTAATATTCATGACTCTACCTTCAGTGAGAACAGTGCCCAGCACATAGTAGGTACCCTATGAATATTGGTGAATAAGTGAATTAACTTATTAATCCATTCATTCAGCAATATTCATAAATGAATAAATTAATAAATTCCATTGCCCCTATGCACTTGGCAAATACGTCACCTCAGCTAAGAGAACAGCTACTCGAGGACAGTGAAAGACCATAAGATAATAAAGCTTGGAGTCAGCCACAGAGGAGTCCTTTTTTTTTTTTTTTGAAACTGAAGTTACTCAAGAAACATCTGTGACAAGGAGACATTGTTCTGTGAATACTTGTCAGGAGTCAGGACCGTACGAATCCAGAATCCCCAAGTACCTCCTTCCCTACACATCAACAATACTCTCTGGTTTTGAATCTTTTATAGAAAAGAATCTTGGGGGGAAATTTTTTGTTTTAATTGCTTGAGTGATGAAATAAGAATTAACCCCCATGAAAAGACATTGTGTCAAATTTCATAAAGCCTTGTTGGAGAATTGAGTAATATATTTTAGTACATTGGTAAATACAGATAATTTTTTTTAAATATATATTTTTTTTCAACGTTTTATTTATTTTTGGGACAGAGAGAGACAGAGCATGAACGGGGGAGGGGCAGAGAGAGAGGGAGACACAGAATCGGAAACAGGCTCCAGGCTCTGAGCCATCAGCCCAGAGCCCGACGCGGGGCTCGAACTCACGGACCGCGAGATCGTGACCTGGCTGAAGTCGGACGCTTAATCGACTGCGCCACCCAGGCGCCCCCAGATAATTTTTTTTAAAAAAAGATTTTACGGAAGATCTCTATCGGGATCAAGAAAGGTTTTATAACTGTGTATCTTCTGTAAATAAAAGATTAAAGCCATAAGGCAATTGTGAGGTTTTTAGAAAACCTTTTTCCTGGCTTTGCTCTTTGAAAATGCATGCTCAGAGAGCATTCTGCCATCATGCTTTGGGTTTCCACATCTGTGTCTTTACTTATGCAATGTTACCATTTCCTTGATCCTTCTGCCTATTATCTAACACAATTCTCATGTTCCCTGTTCCTGTTGGTGTTCTTGGACCCAATTTCAACATGTGGGGTGGGGGCGGGGAGAGGTAGATCATGCCCCATAATACCGCCAACAAGCAACCCTCCAGAAACCAGCTGGGTGCCCTACCACAGAGGGTGTCAGATTCCACAAGTGAAGGGTTCAGTCCTACCAGACTGCATCTCCCCCCAACTTCAGACACCAGTCTCAAGGCCAGATTGTGACCTGTACTTCTGACCAACTAGCTATAAGTCAGGTTTCCACAACCCCCCTTAGGTTCAATTAATTTCCTAGAGAAGCTCATAGAACTGAGAGAAACATTTTACTTACTAGGTCACCAGTTTATTAGAAAAGGCTATAACTCAGGAACAGCCAGATGGCTGAGATGCACAGGGCAAGGTATGTGGGAAGGGCCAAGAGCTTCTATATTCTCTCCAGACAAGCCACCCCTCACCATATCTGCATGGTCACCAACCCAGAAGCTCTCTGAACCCTGTCATTTTGTTTTTTTATGGCAGCTTCATTACTTAGGTATGATTGATTAGGTTATCGGTCATTAATGATTGATTCACCCTCTAGCCCCTCTCAGGTCCCTGAAAGTCAGTCAGTTTCAGTCCTACCCCTGGCAACCCTCCTTAGGTACCTTACAAAGGTCATTACATAACAAAAGACACCTTTGCTGTTCTCACCACTTAGGAAAGTCCCAGGGTTTGGGGAACTGTGATCCAGGAACAATGGTCACCTGAATGACCAAATATATGTTTTTCTTATACACTACAGTATCACATCTGTGAACCTCCTTGGCTGCCCTTGGTACGCAACAATCTTTGGTTTCTCTGAATTACAAACTGCTTGTTAGTAAAAACAGAAGTATTTATCTATGTAGCAAGCATTGTGTTAAGCTTAATTCTTAGATCAACCTTATTAAGTGTTACTATCATCCGCATTTATAGATGAAGAAACAGACTAACAGAATAAATAAATTATAAATAAAAAGGGTAAGTAAATAAACCACACAAGGTCACTCGATGAATGGAGTAAAATTCAGGTCTATTTCCTTCCATAATCTGTGTTCTTACCAAAATTCTATTCTTTGCCTCACTGATTTGGCCACTGTATTATGATGTGTGTGTGTATGTATCTATGTCAATGGATAGATAAATAAATGGACGGGGTTTTTTTTCTTTTTTTTTAAATGTCTATTGTTGAGAGACAGAGCATGAGCAGGGGAGGAAAGTGAGAGGGAGAGACAAAGAATCTGAAGCAGGCTCCAGGCTCTGAGCTGTCAGCACAGAGCCCAACGCGGGGCTGGAACTCACAAACCACAATATCGTGACCTGAGCCGAAGTCGGTCGCTCAAATGACTGAGCCATCCAGGCGCCCCATAAATGGACAGGTTTTTATTATAACTTTTGCACTTTGAGAGCAAGGAGCACATTTCCTACCTCTCCATGCCACAGGCATTTAGCCTGCATGCTCCTCTGAAAAGAGTAGTTCCCAAATACATATTAGCACGAAGGTGATATTGTTACCTATACAGAAGGTTTAGAGCTGCAATATGGCATTTTTCTAGACTCATACAAAATAAACTTTTATTAACACAATGGACACAAGATTGTTGCACTAAACTCCATGGAGAAGACTGAGGCACATACTCGTATTTTGTTGGGATCCTAAGGCATAACACATGAGTAGTTAAGTCAGAATACCAAGGCAGAGCCTGGCAAATGTCAAAAGAGAGCAGACAATAGGTAGAATAGGAAGAGAGAAAGAATCACATCAAATTTGACCAAGAGTCAAATAGGTCAGGAAAATCCCTCCTGGTGTCAGGAATTGGAATTAGATAAGTAGCTGCATTCGTGGAAGGCTTTTTATGTTAGGGAAGAATTATATTAGCAAGAAGGGGGAAGGGAGAAATGCATGGAAATACTCATGGTTAGTTAGTAGACTAACTTAACTAGAGAATCATATGGAGCAGAACTGAGAGATAAGACTACAAAAGTAAATTGAGATCAGAGTACAGCAGGCTTTGAACAACACATTGAGTTAAAGATGTAATTCCATAGACAATGGAGGAATTTTTAAGGGAATGAAAAAGAAGGAATTTATTCAAAAGCTAACTGAATAACTCACAAGACTTATTGACCAATGGTGTATGGCCTTCCTTCGTTAACTTAGTCAACATTGAATAAGAAATTCAATGACGAACATGAAAGATTGATAGAATAAACACACCACACACACAAACATACATGCACGTGCACAAAAAGAAGAGAATTTGACTATTTACTAAATCTGATAAAAAATCACCAGGTCCAATTCCTAGCCAAAAATTAAGAGGTTCATAATCTGACACTAACCCTTTTGCCTAACTTTCAGCCTTCTATAGATTATTCTCATCTTTTGCTGTAGAAGATATAACCAAAAGAAAGATGCCTCCATGGCTTCTTAGAAAAATTGTCCCAATGTCACCAGGGCATTAAGGCATTTCAAAAAGTCTGAAAAAGTATAGTTGAACTTAAATTTCTTTAGGCCCATAGAAATCAATCAGCACATCTTCTGTTAATATTCAAAATCTTGTATATTAATGTTGAAAGAGATGGTATGGGAATTTCTGAATAAACATTTTCAGATTCAGGTTAAAAGTTAACTCACAAAAAATCATATAAGAGAAAGGGAGGGATCTGTAAGTTCAAAAGGCCTTAAGAGACGTATCAAGCAATTGCAATGCGCAGCTATTATTTGGGTTCTAATTTGAACAAATAAACTGTTACAAAAACATTTATGAGACAATCAGGACAATTTGAACACTAACTACATATTTGATCTTACAGATTTCTCATTTAACTTTAGGTACGATAAAGATTTGTGGTTATGTTCTTAAAAATACAATGCTTATCTTTTAGACATACATATTGAAATATTTGGAACTGAAATACTATACCTAAGATTTCCTTCTAAACAACTTAGAATGGGCAAAGTGGAGACAGATGGATAAAATAAGATTGACCATGAGTTGAAAATTGTTGAAGTTGGGTGATGGCTACATGGAGTTTTATATATGTTTCAAGGAAAAAAATCATCATCGCCTAACTAAAAAAAAATCACCTTTAATGCATAGATATTCATTTATATAAAACTTAATGAAATGCTCCAGTCACCATATTTCCCCCCATGGAGTCCTATAGGTACTTCCTAACCTTTTCGATGTTGATTAATTTATACTTCCTTTGTGGGAAGTATAAGTTATTTTATTAATGTTAATTCTTATTAACAGTTAAATTGCTTTATCAATGGTATTAATACATTGTTTATCAATTTCCATTTTATCAATGAAAAGATTGAATTCCAAGATATTTTCGAAGTTTTTAATAATTTTAGGTGTATGTATTGCTATTGTCAGAGAAAACAGTTTTTCGATATGCATTCCTAGGGATCTGCCCCTGTAAACGGATAAGAATAAGTTGCAAGTAACTTCACTTTGATAAATATAAGTTCATTAATGCTTAAATTTCCTATATATTTTTAATTACTTTTTAGTTTACTTTTTGAGAGAGAGAGAGAGAGAGCAGGGGAGGGGCAGAGAGAGGGAGAGAGGGAATCCCCAGGAGGCTCCACACTGTGAGCACAGAGCCCTATCCGGGGCTCAAACTCACAAACTGTGAGATCATGACCTGAGCTGAAATCAAGAACCAGATGCTTAACCAACTGAGCCACCCAGGTGCCCGTTAAAGTTCCTTTATTTTTTAAACGAGTTTTTTATTCTCAGTGATATTTTTGTTTCTAATTGATTGTCACATTTTGATTACCTATAAAGCAAAAGTGAAATCATAATTATCACTCATTATGAGAAAATTCACTCAAGTCTAAATTCATGAGTTATGTGTATAAAGTTCCTGTGTAAACTGTAAGACATTTTGTAAATGTAAAGTTTTATTTATTTATTTATTTATTTATTTTGCAGTTTGGTAAGTAATTGTCATAAATGAATCAACATGGAATAAATTTGATGTACTGTAGTCTGATCATACTTTAAAAATTCCTAATACGGAATCAATTTGGAATTAATTGGTCTCAACGACTTTGTCTTCATTAATTGAGCACTACTCTCTTTTTTTTTTTCCTGGGGCTATAAGTGAGTAACTGCCTTACTCACCATGTAGGCTGGCTGGGCATAGGAACACAGGCAGAACCCCAAGGAGGCACAGAGCTGGGGCGTGGCTCCCTGGGGCAGGCCTCATGGTTCCTGTCTGCACCAAGGGAAGTTCAAAGGTCTCAGATTTCACCTGGAAATATCTGGAAGAAAGAGAGTAAACTGGCAGCCACGTTTGCCAAACTGGAGTTCAGCTGTGCAATAGTCAACAAAACCCTAGGGGAAAGTCCAGGTCACGACCCAGCCCTGAGTTCGGGAGAAGCCAAGGAGATGGGTGACATTAGGGCTCCAGGAAGCAACTGAATCAAAGGGCACTTGAAATCTTTCTTCCAGCCTTGGTGGTTGATGCCAGGTGCAAGCAGCCTCTTGGAACTCTGAGGGTACTTAGAAGTATAAACCTAGTCTTTTGTTTCCATGATAGAAGTGGGAAGCTGCCATCTAGAAATGTAAATCATTCATTTTCGAGTAACACACAAGGCATTGAGTGGGGGGAGGGAGGGAATAAAAGCCTTTTAGTTCAGAGTGGGCGGGCTCAGCAACCCTCAAAGCAAAACTTGAGTACCGTAAAGCTGGGTGCTAGGCCCACTGGCGTTTGAAAATTAGTGTGAGAGAAAGCTATTCCTGAGAAGCATTACCCATTAGGAGAAGTTGTGACTTCGCTTATGAGTTTGGTCTGGCCACAACAGAATGCAATTAAAAAACAAATGCAACAAAAAGTGTCAGAGAAAGTTAAATTTCCTTCCCGAAGTTCTAAAGCCTAAGTGGGGAATGAGAAGGATGAAAAGTCTCAGGAACACAGGCTGGCCTGAAAAACATTCCTCAGGCAATAGTTGAGTATGAAGTTCCTGTTTTGTCATTCCTGATTTACTTAAGACACGTAATGAATCACACCCCCGTGCTATTCTAGTCTGTTCGAAGAAGGAACGCGGTGCCTGAAGCATCAAGAAAGCAGTCCCAGACATGAAGGGGTTGGAAGTGGTGAACTATGAAGAGAGGAAGGTTCCATAAGGCTTGAAGAATATTTGGAATGTGTTCAAATCAGCCAATAGATACACCCAGTCCTGTGTTATGTCGCTGGCTAAAGCAGCGAATGGTAAGTATTTATATACACAATTTTTATCTTTCAGGGGAAGTAATATTTGAAGATAAGCTAATGTTTATCGAAACAAGACAATGAGTTTTGAGAAATGCCTGGATACAACCTTCTTACAGAGGTCAGCTGCAGACTATTATAGGTGTTCAAAATCCAAAGTACTTAGCTCTCCCCAGAGATAAGGGGGTAAATCATGATGAAATATTTATTGCAGCACAATTAAATTTCAACCTTCCTGAGAAAAAGAAAGGCAAATAAATTCACCATGAATTTGCTTTACTTTGGAAAATGAATCCAAGACAATACTAAACATTAGTTAGGAAAAAAAACAAGCAATTAAAATATTCACTAGAAGACTATTTTGAATCATTCCTTCTATTAAGCACCTACTATGTTCGGAACATGTTTCATTAATGCTTCCATTTACTCTTACAATAATCCTGTGACTTTTTAAAAATTTTTTTTAATGTTTATTTCTTTTTAAGAGAGATGAAGACAGAATACAAGTGGGTTAGGGGCAGAGAGAGAGGGAGACACAGAATCCGAAGCAGGCTCCAGGCTCCAAGCTGTCAGCACAGAGCCCGACGCGGGGCTCGAACTCACGAGCCATGAGATCATGACCTGAGCCCAAGTCGGACGCTCAACCGACTGAGCCACCCAGGCGCCCCAATCCTGTGATATTTTTAACTCTCTTCTCAAAAAAGGTTAAGTAACACTTGCCAAAGAAACTCACAAACAATAAGTGGCTGAGCCAGGATCTGTGCTAAATACATGTTTTCCACTATAACCTAATACTTTTAAAATAATGTAAATAATTGTCAAAAAAGTACATACCTATTTAGAGACAAGGTAGAGACAGAGAACATGAGAAAATGTGGTTAAGATCCAGAACGCAAAAGCACTATCTCCTTCCTCCAAACCACAAAAAGACTTCATCAAGAGCTATTGAGTGGATGAATTTGACCTTGATACAATCCACTGATCTTACTCAAATTTTTACACTTGTGTTTCAGTGCATTCAGTTCTATACAGTTCTATCACATGTGTAGGTTTGTGTATCCACCGCCCCTGTCAAGATACAGAGCAGCTCCAAGGATCCCTCATGTTGCCTTCTTATGACCACATCCACCTCCTTCCTGGCCATCTCCCCAGCCCTAACCTCTGGTAACCACTAATCTGGTTTCCTTTCCTAATATGTCATAATTTCAGAAGTGTATAGAAATAGAAGGATCCAGTGTGTAATCTTTTGGGATTAGATTCTTTTCACTTAGCATAATTCCTTTGACATCCATTCAAGTTATTTTACCTGTCGATAGTCATTCTTTTTCACTACTACGTAGTATTCCATGGCATGGATGTACCCTAATGTGTTTATCTGTTCACCTACTGAAGGACATCTGAACGGTTTCCAGTTTTTAACCAATGTGAATAAAGGTGATAAGAACATTCACATACAAGTTTTTGTGTGAACATAACTTTTCATTTCTCTAGGATAAATAAAAGGAATACAATTGGTGAGTCGTGTAGTGGTGGCATGTTTGTAGCTTTAAGAAACCGTCAGACTATTTCCAAAGAGGCTGTACCATTTTACATAACTACTAGCATGTATGAATGACCCCGTGTCTCCACATCCTTGCCAACATTTGAGGTTGTCACCATTTTCCATTTTAGCCAATCTAATAGGTGTGCGGTGATGTCTTGCGGTCTCAATTTGCAATTTGCATTTCCTTAACAGCTAAAAATGTTGGACACCTTTTCACCTACTTGTTTGCCATTTATGTATTCTTTTGAATGAAATGTGTATTCATGATTCTTGCCCGTTATCTAATTGGATTGTTTGGTTTTTTACTATTGCATTTTGAGAACTCTTTATTCTAGATGTTAGTCTCTAGTCAGATATATGGTTTGAAAATATTTTCTCCCTGACTGTAGCTCGTCTTTTATCACTTTCACATGGTACTTTGTACATAAAAAGGTTTTAATTTTAATGAAGTCCAGTTTGCCATTTTTTCTTTTTGTGAATTGTGTTTTTGGTGTCAAGTCTAAAAATCTTTGCATAGCCACATATCCCAAGACTTTCTCCTAATTTTTTTCTAAAAGTGTTATACTTTGGGGGCGCCTGGGCGACTCAGTTGGTTAAGCGTCTGACTTCAGCTCAGGTCATGATCTCACGGTCCGTGAGTTTGAGCCCCGCGTCGGGCTCTGTGCTGACAGCTCAGAGCCTGGAGCCTGCTTCAGATTCTGTGTCTCCTTCTCTCTCTGCCCCTCCCCTGCTTGCTCTCTGTCTCTCTGTCTCAAAAATAAATAAACGTTAAAAAAAATAAAAAAAAAAAGTGTATAGCCACCTGACAACTAATGCACAGAAAGACATTTAAATTATTGCGTATGGCCAGGAGTTTTCTTTTTTGATGCCAAATTTAAGAGAAAGAGCTATTAAGGTCTTTAATTTTAATGCAATAAGAGCTGATATAAAGATATAATTTCTTATTCATTAGTAGAACTACTTTAAGGTAGAACGTGATATAGTTTGAGGTAAAGAAAATATCAGAGCAAATTAAAATGTCCTATTCTTCACATCAGGAGGTTGACTAGCATTACAATGGGGATACTTTTGGGCATACTCAAATACTCTCACCACTCATTTATTTATGAATTACAATAAAAATGTCCAAGATTGATATGTTTTCTAAATTATAATATTCATATTTAGGTAATATTGTAAAAAATACTTTTAAGTATTTAAGTCATGAGTGCAATTCCACACTGAATCAGATTGTCTGATAATTGGAATAAATACCATTTCACGTCTGCTTTTTATTATTTTTAATAGTTTCTTCTTTTAAGTTTACTTATTTATCTTGAGAGACAGAGAAAATGAGTGAGGGAGCGGCAGAGCGAGAGACAGGGAGAGAGAACCCCAAGCAGGCTCCATGCTGACCATATCAGTTTTGGATATTTTTATTATAAATTACAATAAAAATATCCAAAACTGATATGTTTTCTAAATTATAACATTAATATTTAGGTAATACTGTATAAAATACTTGTATTTAAGTCATGAGTGCAATTCCACACTGAATCAGACTTTCTAATTATTTCAGAAGTAATTCTATTATTTCAGTGAAATAAATTCCATTTCACTTCTGCTTTTTATTTATTTTTTAATAATTTCTTTATTTTAAGTTTATTCATTTATCTGTTTTAAAATTTTTTTAACGTTTATTTATTTTTGAAAGAGACAGAGAAAGAGACAGAGCGCAAGAGAGGGAGGAGCAGAGAGAAAGGGAAACACAGAATCCAGAATCTGAAGCAGGCTCCAGGCTCCAAGCTGTCAGCACAAAGCCCGATGTGGGGCTTGAACTCAAGGACCACGAGATCATGACCTGAACCACGCAAGTGCCCCAGTTTATTCATTTATATTAAGAAAGAGAGAGAGAGGGAGAGAGAGAGAGAATGAGCCAGGGAGGGGAAGAGAGGCAGGGGGAGAGAGAATCCCAAGCAGGTTTGTTGTTGCCTTATCTCACAAACCTTGAGATCATGACCTGAGCTGAAATCAAGAGTCAAATGCCTAATTGATTGAACCCCCAGGTGCCCCTCACTTCTGACTTTTAAATGGTTAAAAAATATCCTTTATTAAAGAATTAAATCAATAAGACTCTAACGGGTAAAATAAATATGAGTTTAAAGTAGGTTTTCAAATTTCCAACAAACAAAAGCCCCAAACCTGGTAGCTTCACTATTCACAGATGAATTCTACCAAACGTTTAAAGAAGAGTTAATAAACAAACTGAGGGTTGATGGGGGGTAGAGGAGAGGGGAAAGTGGATGATGGGCATTGAGGAGGACACCTGCTGGGATGAGCACTGGGTGTTATATGGAAGTCAATTTGACAACAAATTATTTTTAAAAAAATAAAGAAGAGTTAATATCTATTCTCGAACTATTCTGAAAAAAGGAGAAGAAGGAAAAATTCCAAGTTCATTCTACAGGGACAGCATTACCTTGATACCAAAGCCAGAAGAAGACACCACAAAAAAAGAAAAATGTAGGCAATAATCCTAATGAACACAGATGCAAAATTCCTCAACAAAATATTAACAAACCAAATTCACCAATACATTAACAGGACCATCCAATATAATCAAGTGGGATTTATACCAGGGATGGAAGTATGGTTCAATATTTGCAAGTCAAGGAATGTGATACATCAAACAAATAAGAGGAAAAATTTTAAGATAATATGATCATTTCAAAACATGCAGAAAAAGCATTTGACAAAATACAACACCTATTTGTGACCAAAAGTTTCAACAAAGTGGGTTTAGAGGAAACATACCTCAACATGATAAGGTCACATATGAAAAACCATAGTTTTTCATCATAATGATCATGGCAAAAAACTGAAATCATTTCCTCTAAGACCAAGAACAAGACAAAGATGCCCACTCTTGCCACTTTTATTCAACATAGGACTGGAAGTACTAGCTGCAGCAATCAGACAAGAAAAAAAAAAATAAGAGGCATCCAAATGGTAAGGAAGAAATAAAACGATCACTATTTGCATAGGACCTGATACTATACATAGAAAATCCTAAAGATTCCACCAAAAACCTATCAGAACTAATACATTCAGAACAGTCACAGAACACAACATTAATATGTAGAAATCTATTATGTTTCAGGGTGCCTGGGTGGCTCAGTCAATTAAGTGTCCACCTCTTAATTTTGGCTCAGGTCTTGACCTCACAGTCTGTGAGTTTGAGACCTGCATCAGGCTCACTGCTGTCAGTGCTCTGCCCACTTCGGATCCTCTGTCTTCCAATCTCTCTGTACTCCTCCCTGCCCCCCCCCCCCCGCTCTCTCTCTGTCTCTCTCTGTCTCTCTCTCTTTCTCTCAAAAATAAATACATACTAAAAAAATAACTTGTCTGAGGTCCTCATACTCTTAGGATGATATAAAAGCATGTGACTTACAGGGTATATAAAAGCATGTGACCCCACTTTCTCAGCTTTCAAACCTAAGCCCTGGAAAATAAGTCATAACCACATAATTAGCAAAACCACAACTTCAGTCAGTTTACAAAAATGTGTCCAAAGACAAGCAATGCCAACAAGATAGGTATAAAAAAGAAAAAAGAGAGAGAGAGACAGAGAGAGCCAGGGGAGAAAACATAAGGTAACACTTTCTAAGGGAGGCTGGAAGTATTTCTTACGTTTTGGATAAAAGTTGCTTGGATGGATGAGATACAGGCAGGAATTTTGTCTTGGAGCGAGAATGTGAGCAAAGGTTTACAGCAGCAATAAGTTGGTACCGAAAAATGAGGAAGAAGGCAAGCTCAGAGACCGAGATGAGACAGATTGCAGTGTATGTTATCCTGAACATGGACCAGAAGAAAGGTGGGGTAGAAAATCCAGAAAAATCTAAAGGTATCGTGGCAGGTCTCAGTGACTTGCTGGACATAATCTACCTTCACTGTTTTGTAAAGGAAGAGGAGGCCAGGAATACCAAGGTAATGGCGCTCATGGAAAACAGTGAGAGCGTTGGGAGTGTGGCTGAGCTTTGGAGGAACAACAGAGGCAGCCATTTCAATTTCCAACCGAGGAGAATCACCCAGATATATGAACTTCTCTACCTAACATTGAAATTTCTCTTAAAATACCTGCCACTATGATGAGGTAAAAAACTTCCCAACTAAAATGCTTCAGTACTCCGCTTACAAAAAAAACTCTGAAGTTATTCTATACTCTTAGGAACATTCCTAAAGCCAGAACAGCACGGGATCATTCTGGGGCTCGAGAAATCAATCTTGACAAAGGATGACAAGAGGGCACCTTGGACCTCTGCATTCTTCTGCTTGGCAGGTAATCCTTGTATCATCAGAATTTGGAAAACACCCAACATCATGTAAATAGAAAACATAGTCTCCATTGAAAAAGACACAGTTCTTGGGGAAATTTCTTCTCTGTTGATTGATTTTGTCATTCTGTGCAAAATGCTCTATGTTAAATGCTCTGACAAATGGTTTAAGGGACACAGATGTAAATATTTAAAATAGTCTTAGAAATCCTTTCTTTTAAATAAGAGATTGTATAGGCAGATGAATAAGAAATGTTACTTTTATTGGCATATTTCCACTTACAAACTAAAAAAACACTCCTGTCTGCATTTATAATCAGCACTACCTTGGTGGGGCCTGTAGGTCCTGACAACCCTTTCGGGGCTCAGTGGTTAGGGACAATTATTCCCTGACCTGCAATACGATATCTTGCACTTATATAATGTTTTCAGTGTATACAGGGCTTTGTAATTTTACTCTGATAAATTCGCTCATTGTTTGTGATAATATAAAATTTTACTTTCTGGTTGGCAAAAGTTTTCTACTCAGTTATTAATGCCATAGAAAAATAACGAAACCTGTGAAAGACTGAAATCTTTAAGAATTGAACAGCATCCATTTAAATATAATACATTAATATAAAAATTAAGGGGTGCCTGGGTGGCTCAGTCATTAAGCGTCCGACTTCAGCTCAGGTCATGATCTCGCGGTTTTTTGAGTTCAAGCCCCGCGTCGGGCTCTGTGCTGACGGCTCAGAGCCTGGAGCCTGCTTCGGATTCTGTGTCTCCCTCTCTCTCTGCCCCTTCCCTGCTCACTCTCTGTCTCTCAATAATAAATAACCATTTAAAAAATTTAAAAAGAAACAGTGTGTGTCATGGCACTGTTTGTAAAAAAATTAATTAATTAATTAATTAAATTAAAATTAAAAGATTTTTGTGACTAGATGGGCTGCTCTTAGATTTGTTATATTATGTGTTCTGAGTTACCATGGATTGTATCTGAAGGACTAAAAATTTTTAAATATATTTCTCAATACATACTTCATGGTTCTTCTCCAAAATTGTACTGAATTATTGTCATACGATTATATGTAACTAATTCTTAACCAGGAATTATTTTCCATACCTTGGTTTCAATTCGCCCCCTTTCCTTATCATGTGTGTACTCACCGCACAGGACAAATGGGCATTGCAGTAGAGACAGGACCCCAAGGAGACACAGTGCTGGGAAAATTCCCTGCAACCTGGGGGACATGGTGAAGAGTCTCAGAGATCGTGCACTGCGACCCAGTGTTCTCAGATGCCCCGAATGAGGCTGAAGTGAAGCTCTAAGTCAGTAGGAAACTGATGCCCGAACCAAAAGTAAGTCTGAGTCACTAAAGGGGAGGGGCAGAATTAAGTACACCCGGTACTGGGCAGGATCTGATGGGGCTCCAATAAAGCTCCAGGTCTTGGGAGAATGATATGAGCCTGACACGAATGTTCTCTCGGATTCCATGAGGATTTACAGATGTGACCCCGAGAATTTCTCAGTGTTGTGGGGGGCACTTGGTGGCTTGTTGTCTACATACAGACAACATTTCTCTTGGAGAATTCTAGATAAACGAGGAAAATGGTACGGGATGTGTGGCCGTTTCTTCAGGGATGAGGGCGAGGTGCTGCTCTATGCCATCTTCCTGCTGTGTCCTGTCTTCATGCACTGGTGTGAATTCCCGGTAGCAAGGCAGGAATAAAAAAGATGTGTAGTTCAATTTTATTTCTACACCCGTCAGAGCCTAATTGGAATAGAAAAAGCTTGCAAGTCTACCTTGTGAAAAGACAAAAATATAGTCAAAACAGCAATTATTCCCTCAGTATTGAAGTTTCCTTGAGTATCTATGATGCCAAGTTTAATCAATTGTGGGGTTACGCCATTTGGAGAGTCAAGGGAAATTTCTCAGCGTGGTATTTACAGCCAAGATAAAGCGCGCATGGAAAATTAAGTGGGAGAGGATTAAGCGTGATAAATGGACAGAAGGTCGCGACAAATTCAAGACTTTCTCAATGGCACTGGATCGGAGTGAAGGAGCTTCCAGCCTAGCATTGTATTTCTAACTAAAGCACTAACTTCTATATCGTAGAAGGCATATTTGTTCATTTCCAGACTTAGCTTATTAATAGCTATCTGGGTGAAGACTGGTCCATTAATCACTGCCTTAGTCTTTCACTCAGCTTATTTCTTTTAGTCTCTGCCAAGGGCACAGAAGAAGTTACCAACCTGAATTTCGTGTGTCCCCTCTTGGACCAGCTGTGTATATTTGTCATTTAAAGATACACAGGTATTCATCCACAGAGGATCATAAGCACTGGGAAATGTCTGAAAATGACCTACGCCACCCAGCTGAATTGAGGTAAAGTGCAAATGAAGCATGCAACAACCAAAGTGCTTAGCTCTCAAAACTCTTTAGTTTTGAGGAACATTCCTCAGAAATAAGTGACTCAGAAATAAGTGCATCCGTCTGAAATATTGATGACAGCACACAATTCAATTTCCTTCCCTGGAGAGAAAGGAAAGTGGATAAACACACCATACAGTTGCTTCATTTTATGAAGAGGAACTAGAATAAACCCTGAGGATGTCAGATAAAAGAGGTGATTTCAGTAGTTTAACAGAAGATTATTTTTTTAGAAAGCACTTCTGCTTATTAATCATGTTCCAACGTCTACATAAATCATTGCATTTAATTTCTTCAAATAAAAATATGACGTAGGTGTTATAGCTACATGTAACAGATGAGGAACCTAACTGGGAAAGACCTAGTAAATCTCCCCCAAACCTTTCTCCTCAGTGGTTGTGTCAGATTCTGAACCCAGATCAGATTCAAATCCTAAGCTCCTTCCATTGTACCTTTTGGGGAACGTCATTGGAATGATGGGACCACCAGTTTGCCTATGAGCTGGACCTGTACCCTCGAAGGCTCCCACGCCTCCCCTGTCTTTGGAATGTGGGTTCCTCTCTCCCTTTCTCACTCCTCCAGGCTGCTTGAAGGACATATCCTTGAAATAGTGATGTGGTGTTGAGAACACCTGCATGGTATATGCGACTGAAACCAGTTTAGGCCTCTTTATAAACTAAAGATTTGGTGGGAAGGTACAGGGATCCATCTGTCTTCCCGCCACCCAGGACAGTACTCATATGTCAGTTCCCTTTGCTTATTAAAACCACCCATCTGGAGGGGCCTGCCTCTTCTGTCTCTCCCTGCCCTCCTCGTAGAGGGGTCAGTTTCCCATTATAGCTGGGAAGCTACCAGGAGTGTTGCAAACCAACAGTGTCAAAGAATTTCCATCTAAAGTACGGGATCCTGAATCTATTACTTAGGGGAGTATGCCTAGGAACATTCTGCCTCTACCAGGGTGGAGAAGACCCCAGAACAACTCCTTCTTCATCACGTCGTATAAATGTCAACGCCTCCTTAACTGACCTATGGATACATTGCATCATAATGAAAATCAATAGCATTTTGATTTAAACAAATGATAAGCTGATTCTACAATTCATATGGAATGTAAGGGATCAAAAGTTGTAAGAGCAATCTCTAAGATGAGGGAGGAGAGAGATGGAGGGGGGATGAAGGGGATAAGGGAGGAGAGGAGCAAAACCAAAGAACTACATGGCCACATATCAAGACCCGTTATGAATCTTCAGTAAATAAGATAGTGTGGTATTTGTGTAGGAAACCAAATGGACTAAAGGTTAACAAGTGAGAGTCAGGTAATAAGCCCCAAGCAGGCACGATCAATTGATTTATGACAAACTGACACACTACAGAGCATTGGGGGAGACGAAGGTCCTTTCAATAAAAGGCACCAGGTCAATTGGATATGTACATGGGAAAAAAAGGAATCTTGGTTCTTTACTTCACACCGTGACAATTTTGGGTGGTCATGAATATAACTGTGAAAGTAAAGCCATAAATCTCCTAAAAGAAAATATGGGGCAAATACAGTTGTGATCTTAGGGCAGACATAGATATCATTTCTTTATTTCCCCCCCCCCTTTATTTATATCTATTTTGGCACCAGTTTATTTTTAAAAGGCATACAGGCAATAACCAAAGAAAAGATTTACTCCAACCTTAACTCCTGCCAAGTATTGTCTGTCATAAAATTGTTCCATGAAGTTCCAGTCTGCTAAAGATTTTAAATCGATTAATCGTCATCCTCATCAGAATGTCTTTTCTTCTGTTGAACTGAACTGTTGTGTTTCAAGAGTTTCCACTAAACTTTGTCCTGATACCTGCCCACTTAGTCGTCCGTCTCTTGCCGTCTATATAAAGTCATTCTCTATTGCTTTCGTCTTGGGGGACTTTTCAGGTGCCAAGTGGTCTGGCTGGCTGACCCGCCACTTGGTTTGCTTCCAGTTCCACTACCTCACCAGGACCAAAATAATTAAAAGCTGGGCCCCAGAGAAGGCAACGGCATACTTTCCACTTACTACCATGTTTTATTAAGCTTCTAAAGCCATAATCTGACAGAACGTTTTTGAATACAAGCAGACGGTAGGGAAGAGAATCGCTGGACTATGAAACGGCATTTTACGTGGTAAGAATAATCTCTGGAAAATAAAATGTCCTTCAGTATGGGGGATGCTGATGATTCCAATGGCCCTTCCTTCCAGGCCATGCCACTCCATCCCTAACACAGGACGCTCCCTCTCTTTACAATACAGTGGTTATTTGAACATTTTGTTGATAGGATTAATGTTTAGTAGCTGGCTCCCGCCCAGGACTATCAGCTTTTGTGGAGCGTGTGTTCGTCTATTCCCTGCTGTACCCTCAGCACCTGGCACACAGCAGACTGTCAAAGAATGTTATGATTGTTGAGGTCAAAACAACTAAATTCTAGAAAAAGATTTGGCATATGGCTGGAACACTAGTTCAAGCAGGCTAGATCAAGTAGCTAAGCATACAGAGTGACCCAAGGGCCTTGAGCATTCTGCCTTGGACGCCTACCTGAGCACAGCAGAGTGGATAAGCACATGCCTTGCCTGTGCACTTAGTGGGCGTGGCCACATGAGCCACCAGGCAATAGAGAAAGGGGCTGAGGATGCCAGGCAAGGGATGAAGAGAGGGACTAAGGCCACCAGGATAGATTTCTTAAACAGGATACAACCCCCACCATAAAACAAAAAAATAAAACAACAAAAAAACGCACAAAACATACCAAAAAAAAACCCCAATAATCAAACTGAAAAAAAAAATTTTTAAAGAAGCAAACCACTACTTAAAGTAAAAAAAAACTTGAAAAACTATAACCACAAAAACGTAGGAAATTATGCTTATCAAGCACCTTATGAACATTAAATAAAAGGCAAGCTACCAGAGCAGGAATACAGAATTTTACAATACCTAACTCACCAGAGACTTTTTTTACAGATAATGTTAAAAATTCTTACAAATTATCAGAACTAGGTGGACCACGGAGCATGGATAAAAGACTTGCCATAGCACTTCACGTTAAGATGATATCCAAATGGTCGACAAACACAGGAAAAGTAGTTCAACCTCAGTAATCAGGAGGGAAGTGCAAGTGAAAAGCACAATGTGATACCATTTCATACCCAGCAGAATATCGCAAATACGTACATACATACATACATACATAAACAAACAAAAAGCAATACTGTAAAGAACTTGCACGTTGTGCAGGGATAGGGTGGGAGGCTACCATCTGGTACAACCACTGTGGAAAACTGCTGAACAGATGCACCATCCAGCAGCTCTATTTTTAGGTACTTGTTCATCAAAAATAGAAGTGTTCAGGGGCACCTGGCTGGCTATGTTGGTAGAACGTGCAGCTGTTGATCTCGGGGCTGTGAGTTCAAACTTCACAGTAGGCCTAAAAACTAAAATTGTTTTTTTTAAAAAATAGATGTGCTCAGCAAAAGACATGTGCAAAAATGTTCCTGGCCACAAACAAATGGAAAATACCCCACTGTTCTTTAACCCTAGAGTAGGCAAGTGAACAGTGTTAGATTCATGCAATGGTGGAATGCTTAACAGAAATTAAAATGACTGAACCTTGACTGCACACAATGTGGACGCATCTCACACATATAATGGTTAGCAAAAAAAAATTAAAAGACATGGAAGAAAGAACACATAACGTATCATTCCATTCCTACGAAGTCAGATAACTTCAAACCAATCTGTGCTGTTAAAGTGAGGAGAGCAGAATTCTTTGCAGGTGACATGAAGGGGTCCATGACTTACTGAATTTTACTTTGAAGAAAAATAAATGTAAACATTTATCCCATATTTCTGATATATTTTAAGAAGTAAAAAATGTAATTAGATTTGTTTGCTCTGTTAGAACACTGTGATCATTAAGGATGTGATATAGCGACCAGTTATCCATACAAATGTATGTTCTTGAATATGGTTGCACTTGCTCGTAGGGAAACAAGGAAAAGGGATATATATTTGATATCCTTACCATGAGAAAAGTATCTCCGTGTGCATTCCTAACCGACTTCTTCCAAATAGCTTAGGTGATGATAATTGTGAAGACAATTTTGATCAAAGATTGCCATTTCAGATAAAGAATTCGGTGAGTTCCTGAGAGAACATTCCCAAATAAAACAAAAGCACAAGTGAGAAAAATAAATGTTGATACTTACTGACACAAAAGACACAACAGTCCTTTGGGCCCCTAGCATGAGAAGTAATACAGAGTGAGCTGATTCTATGACAGCCAGGATGGCTGCTGTATTTCAGGGCAGTCCCAGTTTTGAAGTGTGTCTGACGCAATTTGTTTATTGCAGAAGCCAGTCAGCAAATCAGGTGGAGGACCACCATCGCCTGGACACCCAAATGACAAGGAACATCAAGTGGTAGCTTGAACACAGTATCTCAGTGCTTCAGCAGGAAACTCTTTGGAACAGACACCGTGATTTTCTTTCATCAGAATTCCTTTGTCCCACTGTTCAATGAACCCCATGAGTAATCCATAATGCATGTTTGTTGGTTGATGGCAATGACAGGAAGGAAAAAAGGCAGAAACATTTCATCTGTTCTTTCCTGTATGTGTGACAATTAGGAATCCCAGGAATCAGTGAAAGGATTATCTCAACACCCATTGTACCTGCGGGCGCTAAACACAGCCACTCAGAATGCTTCTCAGAGGGGGGGCACGTGGGAAGTTAACAATCCCCTCCTGTCCGCCTTCCTCTTTCTTTGTCCTTCCCTCTGTCTCTTCAATCGCCTGTGTCACAGGACACATATAAGAAGTTGGGAAATGTTAAACTCTGACAGTAAAGCAAAATCAGAGTTAAAGGTCAACGTTTATAATCAGTCACCTTCAAACACAAGCTAGTGAATAAAGAACTCCAGCTCAAAGGGCTAACTAAGTATTTTGCATTCTTGAGAAATCTCCATCAGTTTCTCATTCCAGTGAGTATTGTCACATTTGCACTTTGCTGCCACAAACTAAGTGAGTGTCCTTTTCTGAGTATAGATTCGTCACTTAATGATCTGCATTAGGAGACTGAAAGAAAACACTTCGTATCTTTGTAATTTTTAAAAATCCGTCCACGAAAAAAGAGCCAGCTCTTCCTGTAGGGGGGACATTCTTCGGAGGTACTCTAAGGCCAGTGAGTCCATGTCACTTCTGGTTCTTTTAACAGATTCCGTGGTGCCACCCTTGTCCTCTTCCAGATCAGGAAGCCCATTCAGCAGTATTGCAACATCTTCCTACACGGCTTGTCCTCCCACCAAGATTCGTCAATCAAATCCAAGATCCTTCCGTCTCTCTGCACCTCACTGTCCATTCTCCTGCCGCTTTGATCTTGTCACATCCGTGTTGAGGCAGTGCTCCACCTGTTTCTGCCATTAAAGTTCTATATATATCTAAAGTTTAATTATTTATTTTTGAGAAAGAATAAAAGTGCAAGCGGGAAAGGGGCTGGGAGAGAAAGAGAGAGAGAGAGAGAAAGAATCCCAAGCAGGTTCAGTGCTGTCAGCACAGATCCCAAGGTGGAGATCGAACCCACAAACCATGAGATCATGACCTGAGCAGAAATCAAGACTTAGACACTGAACCGACTGAGCCACCGAGGTGCCCCAAAATTATATATTTTAATAAAAGCAAATAAGGTCCTTTTTCAGAACTGTGTTTCTTTTCTCAACCAATAGCAAATATATAATCATCGTATTTTCCTTGTTTTCCTTGCCTGAAAATAAACTCAAACAAAATGACTATCCTAATCTAAATTGTAATATATCTGTTGCTACTCTTCTGGAACTTCCTCTCCCACGGTCTACCTCTGAGCAATCCTTGCATGGTTTTGACTTTGCATGTTTACTTTAGCAACTTCCAGCTGTCGTGCTGTGCCAGTTAGCCTATGTTGCCTTTCCGCTCTACAGTCACTGTTTATCGCAGCTCGGAGGTAGGGAATCAGAACTGCTTGGAGTTTCTCAAGGTGATCGTGACGTTGAACTTTCTCAACAGAGGGTGCTAGAGGGACACTGAAGGAAGAAAAGACTCTCCCCTGTTCCCTGCTGTTTCCAGGTAGGTTAGCCCAGTGAGAAGGAGGTTCTGCAGCGGCACTCTGCCCCAGGCTTGTGCCCATCACAGAGTCCGTCCCATGTCAACCTTGCAGCCCTTAAGTGGCCCGGCCATCACCTTCCTGTGGTTCCTCCGACAGGGATGCTCTCAAGCCTCTTACCATGCCAGCTTCCATCTGCAAGCCCACACACCTGACCCACCTCCCAGCTCCGCCCTGCAGGATTGCCGTGGGGCTGGGCTCCCGCTCGCTGAGCACACCCATGTGCCTGGCCACCACGCGCCATTCACGTCACAGTCACCCAGTGCTCTGGTGCCCCTTCAGCAGCCCAGGTCCATGTTGCAGCCATCACCTGCAGGTCACTTATGCACTGCCTGAATTCTGGAGGGTCGGTTTCTGCAGATCAGCTCTGGTGCATGCCATGCCGCCCATGAACTTCCCTGGCATCTAGTGGGTTCCAGCTACAGCCTTGGGAGGGACCCTGTTTGAAGTTTATTCTTCTCTCGTTACCCTCTCCCACCCCTGGGATTACCATGTAGAGTTTTTTTTTATATCCTATAGTTATCCTATAGTTTATCCTATATATCCTATATCCTATAGTTAATCTTTTATCGAAGTCTAATAATGCTTCATTAAAAAAAATATGACGTGATGTCTGCCTCGTGATTGGCCCCATTGATGCTTGCACATTTTGGCCTACAATAAAGGTAAATATAACTTAAAACTTGTAATATTCGAGCTTCCACTGGTATTGAGCCAGATACCATCTAAAGTTTCAAATAAAAAAATGACATTTTAGAAATAAAACTTTCCAAACTGCACAAATCTATATTTAAATTTCTTAAATATTTTGAATAACAAGAATTCATACCTTTAAGTCTGCAAATGGGTTCACTATCAGGATCAGAATGTTGAGTATTTGCCTAAAGTTGACAAAAATGCAGAACTGGGGACAATCACTCCTGGACTCACAGGAATTTTAGAAAGTAACATACCCCCCACCCCTTATAGCTCCCATCAATGCAAAATGGCAAAACTCTTACTTGAGTTAAGATTTTTTGTAGCAGAGCCTCTAGTTTACCAATGTCTTTCTCCCTGTGGTTATTAAACCTAGAACAGAAAAAAAAAAATCACTTGATTTTAATTTATATTCTTCTAGTCAGAGAAAGGTGTTAGCAGGGTGTTCCTGGTTGTTTTTCTGAGGCTAAATTAAACTGTAGCACCAAATGAACGTTTCATGTAACTTGCTACAGTGTTTACTCATGGTGTAATTGCTCAGCACCACCGTGGACAAACCTCTGCAAGAAAGGTGAGGACAAATGAGTCGTAATGGAAGGTAAACACTTCACCTAAAACAAGGAAACACGGGCAAATGTCCTACCTTCTAGGGTTGGGAACAATCAGTTCAGGAAAGAATCAAAGTCGCTCATTGTTAATGGGGCACAAGTAATGTGATCGTGGAAATGGGCGCAGGAACGGAGGGAGGAATCGGAATTCAGGGAGAGTATAGAGGCGACAATCTCCTCACCTGGCATGGTAGAAAGTCAAGTTGTAAAGAAGCAGGCAGAAGACCAGAGCATCTTTCTCTAGAGAAACCAGACGGTGAGGGAGAAGGCACTAAAATTCACTAGGATCTGGAGACTCCCACCCCATACTTGTCAGCAGATAGGACACCCCAAAACTTAATGGTTCAAATCATGTAGAACTTGGTTTTTCTTTCATGGAAAAAAGAGGCATAAGAGCATGTAGGATGGTCAGCAGCCCTGCCCAGTATGGTCAACCAGGGACCACTGTCCCTTTCTGCTTGTTGTCTCCACATGCCTTGGGGTGCTGTCCTCTTCAGCAAGGCGGAAGTTGGCTCCAAGCACCCTGTCAGCCCTTTGCATGAGGAAAGAGGAAGCAGAGAACAAGCAGGGGAGTGACTGGGAAGTTGCAGCCGTGGGGAGGCTCTTGCTGAGGGGTCACGTGTCCTGCTGATATTTAAAATGGTGGAAGTGATTCTGTTCCTTAAAATAAAAGCGGGAGGGGTTAATTTAGGAAACCAAGGAGCAGTTTCTGCCACAACTGCAATTTAAATGCCTCACTGTACCATCAACCCTGCAAGTAAGGTTAATGCCGGCAAAAGTTGTTCATGTCCATAGAACTTTAAATTAGGTGATTTGGGCTTTGCTCTTATAAAAAGAAAAACTGACCAATGATCGTTCGCACACTGTAAAGAGAATGCCTCTCTATTTTAAATAGCTCCATGGAGACAAGAATGAATCTAGGTAGAAAGAACAAGATGCAATTTTTTGGAACAAAGAATAAAAATCTTTTGGAAGCTATAATGAAATGGTCTTAAAAGAAATTGAAATATTCAACAAAGGGCCTGGAACGTAAAGCCAAAGAAATTTCTCGAAAAATATGTGGAGCGTTGAGGGTAGGAATGAAGACAAAATGCGTAACAAAGGTACCTAATGAACAAAGGGAAACAATATTGGGTTAATTTTATGTCCGTGAAGAGAAAACAATGAAGAAACGTTATTAAAGAAGTTATATGAGAAAATTTCTCAGAACAGAAGAACATGAGTTTATAGATTGAAAGGGCTCATCAAGAACTGCATATAATACATGAAAAGATAAATTTAAAAAAAAAATAAAAAAAAAGGGGCGCCTGGGTGGCTCAGTCGGTTAAGCGTCCGACTTCAGCTCAGGTCACGATCTCGCGGTCCGTGAGTTCGAGCCCCGCGTCGGGCTCTGGGCTGATGGCTCGGAGCCTGGAGCTTGCTTCCAATTCTGTGTCTCCCTCTTTCTCTGCCCCTCCCCTGTTCATGCTCTGTCTCTCTGTCTCAAAAATAAATAAACATTAAAAAAATAAAAAAATATATTAATACATGAAAAGATAAAATTTAGCAAAGTTCTTGGCATGATATTTTAGAACATCATGGGTAATGAGTGTATCCTAGAAGTTTCCAGCGTAGGGGGAAACATCAGGTCAGAAGGTAAGATACACTCTGACTTCTCAGTAGCTGTACTGGAGTTAATAGGACAATGAGGAAATTCTTTTTCCTTTTTGACAATGGAGAAATTCTTTCAAAATGAGAGGGAAAATTATTTTAACCTAGCTTTCTATACCCAGCTGAATTCTCAATCAAGCGTCAACCTAAAGACGGTTTCAAATATGTTAGGACGCCTATTTTTACTTCCTATGCATCATTTCCCAGGTAGTTCCGAAAGGATAGGCTCCAGGAAAATAAAAAAGCAACAGAGAAGAAAGCACGGATCCAAGACCCAGAGCAAGTAACAAAACCCAATCTGCAGACGTGAAAGCAGTCGCTGCACAATGCAGTATGCAGATGTCCCGTCTATATCACTAGGACGCTGCACTTCAGCACAGTCTGGACAAATTGCAAAGGTCACTTCTGCCTCCTTTTGCTCAGACTTCTTCCGGAATCATTTAAAGGTACTCTGCCTTTTTACCTATAAAGACAAAAGGGAGGTAATCAATCAACACCTTCCAGAAGCAGATCTCACTTAACAACTGATGGCAATTATCGGATCGATACCCCAGCTCCCTCACCTGAGAGTGGTTACCTACTTTGAGGTGTGAATTCATCATCTTTACCAGTTTCCCTGGGATTAGGCTCTGCTCATCCTAGTAGACCTTGGGAGAACAATCCATGGAGACTAAAAAGGGAGTTGATAAGCATGTGTTGTCTCCAAACATTGGGACAATTTCGAGGGACTGAAAAATCTCTTGGAGCACTTAGGAGGACTTGGAAATAGAAAGAGGGATAAGGAAGCAGGCAAACAACATCACTAAAAAGAACACGATCGACCGGCGTAAAATAAAAGACCGTTGTAAAGAAAAGAAACATGCCCACAGAACACTACTTGCTCAGTGCAGTGATAATAAGTAAATGTTATACTACTGATTTAACTAAAATTGGGCAACAGCCACATTGGAAGAAAGAGCGAGAAAAAGCAGATGATTTGATCTTTGGTTGTGAACGATAGAAAAATGGATAATTCATTTAAAAAGAAAAAATATATACTCTCTAAAAAATATGGTGATAAATACCAGGAAAAAAAATGCCCCAAGAGGTGACAGTGGATCTCTGGGACAAGGGAAAAGGAATTGTGCGGGTCTGATTGGTTCACTACTTTGCTAAATGTGCACATACTTCAAATTATAAGTAGATAGTAGAGTCGCTAGGTCAAGAAACAGTTGCACTTGTAAGGTGGTTTGTAATTTATACAATTATGTACAAAAACTGAAATGTTCAACATGAAATTTCAATTAAAAATGGAAAGAGAAAAAGGAAAAAAAATGAAATGGAGTCATTTATACCCAACTTTATTATTTCAATATTTGTTTGCATATACATGCATTCAATTTAGACAATTTTGAGATGCATATATACTAGTCATCTAGGACCTGAGACATTTATCCACCAAAGAATATACTGTTAAAGAATGAAGGAAGAATTCATATCAGTGTGAAAATAAGACTCTGCACTGTTCACATACTCATAGAAAATGTTAAGGAAGGAAGCAAGAAGGATTGGCATTTCAAGCCTCAACTACGTCTTCTGGACAGATAATGAATGAAGCTCGAGGTAGATAATTCTTTGTATTATAATACTCGAATAATAGGAAACTATAATAGGAAATAATAGGAAAATATAAGCATATTTTGTTATTCCATTATAATCCACCATAAAAATGGTGTGGAAGGTGACTTTTCAGATAGCAGGAACATTAGTTTTCCTTATGAAATTGGGAGAAAGTATTCATTCCGAACCCATGCCAGTATTCAAACCAATTCATTCGTATCAGCACAAAATTCTTAAACACAGCTGCAAAAATACACCGAGGATTTTTACGTAGATAATACATTTAAAACATCATCTAGTTCTCTCATATTCAGCAGTGATAATATACAGTATCAGTCACAAATGAGGTTTTCTTGTATGCCAGAGAAAACCTGTCTTACGGAAAAAAATAAAGTAAAATAATGTGATATGAATCACAATGAAATAGAAAACTAATTCAAATAGCTTATAACAAAACAAAATAAGCAAACTACTGTTTTTTAAAATTATTACCTAATTAGTGAAAACTCTTCTGAGTCGAAGTTTGGTGGCAAAGAAGAAGGATGGAGGGCATATAGTCACCCTCTCCAGTGGCGAATCAGTGAGAGCCAGTGGGTAAACCAGCAGTCGTCTGATATTCAGCCATATTTCACCCCAGAGAACTGGTCAACACCCTCTCCCCCAGTCCCTGCTGATGTTACAAGTTGATAAACAGAAACACACCAGAAAGACACAGACATGAGCTAAACGGTGATCCGTTTGAGTTTTCTCTGCTTGCGAAGGCATAGCTCCTGCTAAGGTAAGATGATGCAGGCAATTCAGTTGCTTTGAAATGATGCATCTGCCCCGTTCTCATAAGATGATGCCATTGTTTTTCTGAATGTTCTCAATTTCATCTTAGATTTTTGGTATCAAGTGCCCAGGCTCCTTTCCTTTCTCTCACTGAAACCCTTGATGAGCAACAGACTGAACAAGTTCCTCTGCTACAAAATCTTCTGAAAAGGTCTTTTTTAAGCCTGCTCAGCTCATGCATATGACTAGCAATATTTTCCACAATCTTAGATCACATTTGAGAAGAAAAATTTGGCCATGGGGGAGGGGAAGGAAAAAAAAGGAAAAAAAAAAAAAGAAAAAAAAGGTTAGAGAGAGAGGGAGGCAAAACATAAGAGACTCTTAAAAACTGAGAACAATCTGAGGGTTGATGGGGGGTGGGAGGGAGGCGAGGGTGGGTGATGGGCATTGAGGAGGGCACCTGTTGGGATGAGCGCGGGGTGTTGTATGGAAACCAACTTGACAAAAATTTCATATTTTAAAAAAAAGAGAAGAAAAATTTGGAAAAAATACTTATGATGCACAGCTAATTAAACAATAGCAGCAGACAATGTTGCAATTCTATTCCCAGAATGTCTGCGGGACCCCTGAGGCTCCTTCCACATCCTCACTCCCCGAAACCAAAAGCGAGGATTAATGTTACAGCAGATTGTTGACTTCTTGGTGAATTTTAGTTGTTTTGTACTTAGTGTAGACGATTATTCGATTTATGAGAATTCAGATAACAAGAGAAACCTCAATGCGAGATAAGAACTCAATAGCTCACTCAAAAAAAAAAAAATGCAGTCAGGGAGGACAAAAGCAATGCCACAGGGGACCTGATAAAGAGAAATGAGAGTTTAGAGTGGTGAGAGAGAGGTAGACCAGAACAGATGTCAGAAGAGAGCCATAGAGAAAAGGAAACTGGAAGAGGCCATATGTGCCCTGCGCACGTCCCGACCCTGGAGGCTACTGCAGGCAGAGCCAAAGAGCCATCGGGCCACCAGGGTCTCTGTGCCTGATGGTGCTCCCTGGCCACAGGAGACTGCTCAGGGGGCCCACAGGGTTGGCTGTCGAAGATGTTGGAACAAGTCTCCACCAATGGGAGAGGGGAATTGGTGGACAAACGTTCCGGGTCCTCATCCCTGGAAGGACTCTGCAGAATTGTGATCCACAGGCTCTCAGAGAACAGTCTCAGATCTGCACACCTGTCTGCAGCCTCAGTCGACACCCCGAGAAAGCTCCCTTCTTCGCTGTGTTCCCTTTCTCATCTTCTCATCCCGCTACCCACTCGCTCACCGTGCTTTCTGGGGCCACCTTCCAAGGAAATTAGTCACCCACAAACCTCTGTCTAAGATGAAATCCAGAATAAACCTCTCCTGGGTTCCCCGAGGCTGGGGCAGACGAATGGCTTCCAGGACCGTCAGTGGAACCTTCCATGCCAAGTGGGTTTCTCTCGCAGTTCCAGCCCATCTGGGACATGTAAAGTTCAGTGAAAGCCTGTGGGACACCAGTGCCTCTGCAGAGTACATTTGGGGAAATTGAAACAAAGAGGCCAACGTTCCCCTAAGAAGAGACTCGCTGAAGGAGAGATTTCAGAGGATGCAGGTGTCGGAGGAGGTGGTGAGAGAAGGAACAACAGCCTCCAGGATGCCCCAAGATATACAGGTGATTGATGGGGGTTTCTCCTCACGTATGGGATAGTCGCTCAGGCCGCGTTACATTTCCATCAAGGACAACGGGGCCAAATCAGATGGTGGACTTGGGAACACACAGCTGGCCATCATGTGGGCCTCACGTTCGGCAGCCTTTCAGCGTTTCTTCCCTAAAAATGGAATAAAGAGGTTCGGACACAAACACAAATCCCATTCGTGTCAGGTAGAAGTTGAGGGGCAGCATTAGAGAGGCAGAGGCCAGGTTCATGGGGTTTGGTAAAGGACGTGACTCCCTTCAAAGGGGGGGGAGAATGGACCAGGACTTCGGGGTGTGTCTACATTTACTCTACTGAAAAGAGAGGGAAACAAGCCACAAGAGAATCTTAATGATACAGAAGTAACATAGAGTTTGTGGAAGGAAGTGGGGGGAGGATGGGCTACGTGGGTGATGGAGGGCACCCCAACTATATTTAACTAAGGAGGGCACTTGTCGGGAGGAGCACGAGTGTTGTATATGAGTGATGAATCACTGAATTCTACTCCCAAAACCAACATCACACTGAATGTTAACTGACTGAAATTTGATTAAATAAATAAAAATAATAATAATAAAAAAAACTACTAAAGCCCTGGGTGATTTGTACGCATGAACCTGTGTAGTGAGCGATCCCGGGAAACGCTTTGCTGTGAGCCCACATCAGTGTCCAAGGCCCTTACAGGGAAGTAATGAATTACTTTAAGCAATGGATTACTTCAGAGACCTCATTAAGAACTGAGTCCCGGCGACCACAAATAACAAAACTAAATTTGATGTGTAATTTTTTTTTTTTACTTGAAAACAAAAATGGGCACTTTGTGTCCAGAAAAGCAAAAACATGAGCTATGAGGTGATCGATAATTGTACAGTCTCAAAGACTAAATGTGAACAAATTGTCCTTTCTAGACATTTATTACCATGAATGATGGGACAAAGGGGGCAGGAGAGTGGGTAAGCTGAAGCGACCAGTGTTGTATTGAAGGCAGCACGTGTTTCTCCCTCTCTTGGGAGAAATTACGGTGGTGAGTCCATAGCAGGATCCCTTGCCTTGTCTCTCTGTATTTCCAGCAGTTCAATTTCCAAAGACAATTTATACACCTCCAGGGCCATTTTCACATCTTCTGGGTTGGGGAGACACTGCATGACCTTTCTTCCTGCGAGCACGTGTCCACAGCCTTCAGGAATCACCTAAAAGAGATGTAGGTATGGAGTGGGGTTGTCAGTGTCCTCCTGACAATGACAAGACTAAGGGCTCAGGGCCAAGGCGAAGCCCAGAACTTGCGGGTGAGCAGGAAAAACAGAAAACACCTCGGGCCCCAACTTAGTCCTCCCTAGATGAATAGGGACTGGTTCTCAGACAGCTTCACAAGGGGCCTCTGTGAACACAGAGGCTGTTTCTGAGACCATCCAGAAATGGAACACAGAATATTAGATAGTCTAGAAAAAGTCAAATTGGGTCTCAGTGTTGCGGGCATCCGACACCCTCTTCTCCCTGAGGGGCTCAGGTTTTCCTATCTCCAGTGAGAGAGGAAAACTTGTCACTCCTAAGGGACCACAGTGCTTCAAGATAAAAGAGAGCTCCTTGGAGGGACTCAGGAGTGAATCCTGACAAGTCAGATCTCACCATTGCTGGCTGGGACAGCGCTTGTGGAGAGGCACCATTTTTAGGGTTTGATAGGACTGGAACTTTCCTTGAACTGTGCCACTTACCCACTCACACTTGGGCACCTCGAGGTCCCAGGTTCTGCTCTCTGAGCAAGTGATACTTTGCGGACCGACCAACTCATAGCCAGCGTCACACTGGATGCTGATATTTTCAGCTTGAATGTATTCAGTCTTATCCACGGACAGCTTTCCGTGGGCTATTTCTGGTTTCATACAGACAGCTACAAAGGAAACATGGTTTCAAGGAATCCATAAGTATAAGAAAAAGGACACGACAACAAGCTAGGATTATAAGATTTAACTATCGTGGGTGCTGTTAATTGCTTTATCTTTTATTCGGTAGCAATAATATTCGTTAGCATTTTTGTTGCGCACTGACCACATATCAGACTCGAGCTAAGCACTTTATGTGATTCTCTCAGCTCTGTGAAGGGAGGACTGTTATTAGTCCCATTTTACTAGGAAAAATTTCAGAATATTTCTTGAAAGTGGGAATCGGACTGAGATTTATGACTCGAGAAAGCCTGGGGAGGTTGATGTGAATGTAGCCCCTTTGTAATGTTTGCATCCGGAACACAGTAATGATTTCGAGTCAACCACATCAAATGTTTCTGTGCTGCCCCTGGCAGGAAGAAGCTGTACTCTCGGTGCTTTTGTGACATTTCCACCCACCTGACTGGAAAGGGAGCAGGAGTTACCTTTACATTGAGGGGCTGCAGGAGACCAGCCTGAAGAACTGCAAGAGAGTCGAGCTTCACCAACCAGAGTGTATCCTTTGTCACATTTATATATCGCCTCCGTACGACTGAATATACCGAATGCTTGATGTCGTTCATACTGTCCATGGTCAATGGTAGGAGGGAAATCACAGCCTCGATGGTGAGAGACAAAAGTGACAGAGTATGAGCTTGTAGAATGTAAAATATAGCTCACCCCAGAATCTGCGTGGTTTGTAGGAGGCTTCCTTCTGTCCTGTGATCTTCTCTGCCCATGGGATCAAGTGTCAAACCCAAGACCTGGGCTGCCCCCTTGTAAGTCTCAGGGTGAGGAACCACCATGGCCCCCTCATTAGACCATTTGACAGTCATATCCAATATCTTCAAAAGTATAATGGGAATAAACAAAACCAATGCTAGGTCCAAACTCCATATTGAGTTCTTGGTCTATGGGGTAAGACTAGTCATATCCAAGAAGTCAAATAGAAGCCATTGATTTCCCTATTGTCTTCCCCAGGAAGGTGAGATACTATATTAAAAAAATACATCATATGCCAAGGGGAAAGTGGAATGGGAAAATTGGTGCCACTCTTGAAGAACAAAAGCTACGTTCCCATCATATCGCCGTTTATTTCCCCAATCTGTCCACCAGGAAAACTAGGATTCTGGGAAATTACAGTAAAGTATTGAAAACTGAACATTTTAGTCTCATTTCACATGGGGTATCTTTGCTAAAGTAAATTTAGTTATCCTCAGGTAAATGGGGTCACTGGTTTAGCTAATGCCTTCTTTTCATCCTAATCGGAAAGAAGGGGTCAGAAACAGTTTGCATACACATGGAAAGATCAAATCACACATTTGTAGTTTTAGACCTGGGTATGATTAGTCACTTACCCCTGTCATAATAGCATCTGAAGATACTACAACTATCTGCACATCCACATTGATCCAGTATATCAATGGCATCATGTTAATTCTACTGTATGGGCAAGAAGAAGCTAATGTGTAGATAGATAGATAGGTAAATAGATAAGAGAGAGAGAGAGAGAGAGAGAGAGAGAGAGAGAGACCTGTCCCAGTTCCTGGTGCAGACCCCTAAACGCTTGTAAATTGCTAAGTGCTGAGAACCCTAAGAACATCTTTTGTTCTACTGAGGCAACTTTCAGTGGCTCCTGGATGGGAACCAGTCACCAGAAAGACCAAGCCATGAATAAAGCATGGAATTTTTCAGCCCCACTCTCCTCTCCAAAGGAGGGGGAAACAGCGTCAATAATTGATCATGCTACAGAGGGTAAGCCTCCATAAAATCTTAGGAGTACATGGTTTGGAAAGCTGCCAGGTGGGTGAACGCATCCACGTCCTGAGAAAGTGATGGATCGCAATTCACAGGGACTGAGGCTCCTGTGCTTGGGATCCTTCCAGACTTCACCCTATATATCCCTTAATTTGGCTGTTCATTGTATCCTTTGTCAGATCCTTTAATAAACTGGTTAATACAAAAGTGTTTCCCTGAGTTCTGTGAGCCACTCTGGCAAATGAATGGAAATCAAGAAGGAAGTCATGGGAACCTCCAGTTTGTAGCCAAGTTGGACAGATTTTGGTGGTAACCTGGGGACCCACTACCCACATTTGAGATCTGAAGTCAGGAGGGGCGGGGAAGTTTTGTGAGACTGAGTCTTTAAGGTGTAGCATGTGATACAATCTCCAGGTCCATACTGTTGGAACTGAGTAAATTACAGGGCATCCAGATGGTGTTGTGGAGAATTCTTTGTGTCAGAAAAAAAAAAAAAAAACCACACGTTTGGTCACCAGAAATGCTGTGAGTGTTCTGCGTGAGTAGTAAAAGGGACACACAAGGGAGACAGGAGGTGAAGGGAAAGACTGGGCTTTTCCATCCTTCGTAATGGTGCTCCAGCATATAGAAGGTAAAGATTCAAGGGTTTGCCAGATCAATGCAATATTTAGAGGTCCAGGGTACACGGCTTGTTAGGCTATCCCTCCAAACTAAAGTCGAACTATTATAAATGGCACACCACACCAAGGAAAAAAAGATGCACAACATATAATAGAACTTTCCCGTTTCCAGAGGCAGGATCTTCCATACGTGGGAATACGATTCCAGCCCATGAGCTAGATGACATAAAACATAGCTGGGTTTGTGTGCAGCCCATGTTGGGATACGGCTCGGCAGCTAGTTCACTGTCAGTGAAATCGTCCTGTTGCTTGGACCTTAGGACCCTGCAGAGCCTCGTATATTGAAGGTGGCTCTAGTCGGAAAACATGCAAATGTCAATGGCATGATCACAGCATAGACCCTTGAGATCCTGAAGCAAGGCCATGCACTGCTGCAGAGAATTATGTGCTGTTAGAGACATAACTCTTGGCATGTTATTTGGTCCTGATAGGAACCGTGCCTGACATTGGGTCATGAAGTGAGCATGTGCCAAAATCACTCTTCATGAGCTTGGTCTCTCAGAACCAACAAGTTACAAGGCCAGGCAGGGAGCAAACCGTTCGTTTATAAAGTGGAAGTCATCATCTGGGATTGAGCATGAGCAGGACCCGATGGCACAACATCTGGCACAAAGAGGCTGCCCGGATCCTACCTGTGCCCATCCACCATTGCCCAAGTGCCTCTTTAGCTCGCGCTTATGGCTATGTGGGAGGTATCCATGATAACCAATTGACAGAACAGAGGAAACCCGAGCCTGGTTCATAGGTGTATATTTGGGGTATGTGTGTGCAAGCTAAATGGATGAACACAAAAGGAAAGGAGGAAGTTTGAGGAAGAAAGGAAGCAAATTTAGACAGATGGTTTCAAACAGGTTTGAGTGGGTATTGAACTGCAGATTAAGGCATATGGATCAGAAAGAAGTCAAGAAAAGACAAAAATACCAAGAGAAACAAGGCAATAATTGAAAAGTCCAGCTGATCTATTACATGGGGCCGATTTCCTGATTCAGAAAAGCAAAGCGAAGCAAAGCAAAACAAAGAAGCAAGGTCAAGAGGATGGGAATAAACAATGGGGGGGGGAGAAGGAAAGTTGGACAAGGGGGTGGGCAGTGCTCTTTAACAAATTTATCCACTCCAAAAACCGTGCAGGGTATACAAAATCTTTTAGCGAATTTCAAACCTTCCCTTAATAATCTCCATCGCTTTGATACAAAGACACATCTAAAATAACACAAATCCAAAAGCTCTTACTCTCATCACATGTTGGTGTCTTGGGATACCAGGTGCCATCTCCTTGACATCTAGCTTCAAACTGGTATTTCTGGTAACACGTATATAAAACTGCGTCTCCATTGAAAAAATCACAGCTATTGACAGACCTAGATCTCTGTTCATTGATTTTGCCATTCTTCAGCTCTGGTGTTGGGCAACATACCTCTAAAAAATTAAAAGTGAGACTAAAGGTTAGTAAAATCACTTCAATGGAGTTCCTACGGATAATAAGCTCATCTCCACCTTCCGAAGATGTCACCACTGAAGAGAAATTGGAGAAACAGAGGAGGGTACCAGAGACACTTGGATCTGCTCTCCCTGCCCCTGATTGCTAAAGGACTCCAACCCAGTCATTTCCCTCCAACTAAATAATTTCATTAGGAGCCTCCAAAACGAGAAGTGGGATGAAACCTCTATGAAAATGTAAATTTTCAGAAGTATTCAAAAGCAATGACAAATGACACCCATCGCTTTGTGTTTTCACTAGGGTCACAGCATTACTAACCCTGCTAATAACTTACGCTGCCTCAGTAACAGGAGGAAAACTGTCCTTAAAAGTTTATAGCCAGGGGCGCCTGGGTGGCTCAGTCGGTTAAGCGTCCGACTTCGGCTCAGGTCATGATCTCGCGGTCCGTGAGTTCGAGCCCCGCGTCGGGCTCTGTGCTGACAGCTCAGAGCTTGGAGCCCGTTTCAGACTCTGTGTCTCCCTCTCTCTCTGCCCCTCCCCTGTTCATGCTCTGTCTCTCTCTGTCTCAAAAATAAATAAACGTTAAAAAAAATAAAAAAAAAAAAGTGTATAGCCACCTGACAACTAATGCACAGAAAGACATTTAAATTATTGCGTATGGCCAGGAGTTTTCTTTTTTGATGCCAAATTTAAGAGAAAGAGCTATTAAGGTCTTTAATTTTAATGCAATAAGAGCTGATATAAAGATATAATTTCTTATTCATTAGTAGAACTACTTTAAGGTAGAACGTGATATAGTTTGAGGTAAAGAAAATATCAGAGCAAATTAAAATGTCCTATTCTTCACATCAGGAGGTTGACTAGCATTACAATGGGGATACTTTTGGGCATACTCAAATACTCTCACCACTCATTTATTTATGAATTACAATAAAAATGTCCAAGATTGATATGTTTTCTAAATTATAATATTCATATTTAGGTAATATTGTAAAAAATACTTTTAAGTATTTAAGTCATGAGTGCAATTCCACACTGAATCAGATTGTCTGATAATTGGAATAAATACCATTTCACGTCTGC
Source organism: Lynx canadensis (assembly GCF_007474595.2). Taxonomy (NCBI): domain Eukaryota; kingdom Metazoa; phylum Chordata; class Mammalia; order Carnivora; family Felidae; genus Lynx; species Lynx canadensis. The sequence goes on from NC_044319.2 coordinate 35,247,295, forward strand.
TTTTTATTATTTTTAATAGTTTCTTCTTTTAAGTTTACTTATTTATCTTGAGAGACAGAGAAAATGAGTGAGAGAGCGGCAGAGCGAGAGACAGGGAGAGAGAACCCCAAGCAGGCTCCATGCTGACCATGGGGCTGGATCTCACAAACCATGAGATCATGACCCGAGCTGAAATCAAGAGTCGGATGCTTAACTGGCTGAGCCACCCAGGTGTCCCTCACTTCTGCTTTTTAAATGGTTAAAAAATATCCTTTATTAAAGCATTAAATCAATACGACTCTAGTGAGTAAAATAAATATGATTTTAAAGTAGGTTTTTGAACTTCCAACAAAAAAAGTCCAGGGCCACATGGCCTCACTATTCCCAGGTGAATTCTACCAAATATTTAAGGAAGAGTTACCGTCCATTCTTCTCAAACTATTCCAGAAATAGCAGAAGGAAAACTTCCAAATGTATTCTATAGTGACAGCATTACCTTGATACCAAAATCAGAAACAAACACCACTAAAAAAGAAAATTGCAGGCCATAATCCTAATGAACACAGATGCAAAAATCCTCAACAAAATATTAACAAACCAAACTCACCAATACATTAACAGGACCGTTCAATATAAACCAGTGAGATTGATACCAGGGATGGGAGTGTGGTTCAATATTTGCAAGTCAATGAATGTGATACCTCAAATTAATAAGAGGCAAAACATGTTTAAAAACATATAATCATTTCAAAAGATGTAGAAAAAGCATTTGACAAAACACAACATCCATTCGTGACAAAAAAAAAGTGTCCACAAAGTGGGTTTAAAGGAAACATCTCAAAATAAGGTCACATGAAAAACCCATGGTTTTTCATCGTAATGATCATGGCGAAAAACTGAAATCTTTTCCTGTAAGACCAAGAACAAGACAAAGATGCCCACTCTTGCCACTTTTATTCAACATAGGACTGGAAGTCCTAGCTGTAGCAATCAGACAAGAAGAAATAAGAAGCATCCAGATTGATAAGGAAGAAGTAAAACTGTCACTATTTGCATATGACATGATACTATATATAGAAAATCCTAAAGGCTCCTCCAAAAAACTGTTAGCACTAATAAATTCAGAGCAACTGCAGGATGCAAAATCAATACATAGAAATCTATCGTGTCTCAGGGCCCTGGGTGGCTCAGTCGGTTAAGTGTCCAACTCTTCATTTCATCTCAGGTCACGATCTCACAGTTGTGAGTGCAAGCCCTGCATTGGGCTCTGCGCTTTCAACGTGCAGCCTGCTTGGGATTCTTTCTTCCTCTCCCTCTCTCTCTCTGTCCCCCTCTGCTCTCAGTCTCTCTCTCTCTTTCTCTTTCAAAATAAACAAAAGCTTTAAAAAAAGAAATCTATTCAGTTTCCATATACTAACAGCCAAGTAGCAGAAAGAGAAATTAAGAAATTAGTCCCATTTACAATTGTACTAAGAAGAATAAGATGCCTAGGAATAAATTTAACCAAGGAAGTGAAAGGCCTATACTCTGAAAACGATACGGCATTGTTGAAAGAAATTGAAGATGACACAAACAAAAGGAGAGATATGCCATGCTCGCGGATTGGAAGAATTAATATTCTTAAAATGTTCATACCACCCAAAACAATCTATGGATTTAATGCAGTGTCTGTCAAAATACCAACAGTGTTTTTCACAGGACTAGAACCAATAATCCTAAAATCTATATGGAACCATAAAGACCTCTAATAGCTAAAATAATCCTTAGGAAGAACAAAGTTGGAAGTAACACAACCCCAGCTCTTAAGACATACTACAAAGCTGTAGTAATTAAAAATGTCTGGTACTAGGACAAAAATAGACACATAGACCACTAGAATAGAATAGAGGGCGCCAAGGTGAACCCATGCTTATATAAACAACTAATCTGTGACAAAGGAGGCAAGAATATACAATGGGGAAAGCACGATATTTTCAATAAATGAGTATTGAGAAGACTAGACAGCTACGTGCGAAAGAATGAAGCTGGACCACTGTCTTACACCATATACAAAAATAAACTCAAAATGGACTAACGACCTGAATGTGAGACCCAAAACCATAAAACTCCTAAAAGAAAGCATGGGCATTAATCTCTTGGACATTAGCATCGGCAACATTTTTATGGATCTATCGCTTCCAAACAAGGGAAGCAAAAGCAAAAATAAATTGTTGGTGCTATGACAAAATAAAAGGCTTTTGCACAGTGAAGGAATCCCTCGACACAGCAAAAAGGCAACCTACTGAATAGAAGAAGATATTTGTAAACGATGCATTCAGTAAGGGGTTAATATCCCAAATATATAAAGAACTTCTCAAACTCAACACTGAAAAATCAAATAATCTGATTAAAAATGCCTGAATTGACATTTTCCTAAAGAAAATATACAGACGGCCAACAGACACATGAAAAGTTGTTGTTCAACGTCACTAATCATCAGGGAAATGAAATTAACCACAGTGAGATATCACCTCAACCCTGTCAGATTGATTGGTAGCAAAAGAACAAGAAATAGCAGGTGTTGGCTAGGATGTGAAGCGGGCTCCAGGCTCCGAGCCGTCGGCCCAGAGCCCGACGTGAGATCATGACCTGGGCCGAAGTTGGATACTTAACCCACTGAGCCACCCAGGCGCCCCCCCATTTGATTTTGAACGAGGATAAGGAAAGCTTATAATTCTCAGCTCCTCCAAGACTTGCATGATCCCTCCTGACAATAATACTGCACTATTCTGTTGAATTATTATAATTCTCAATTTCTCTTGAAAGATAAAATTGCCTCCATTTAAGGTAAAAAAAAGAAAAGAAAAGAAAAGAAAAGAAAAGAAAAGAAAAGAAAAGAAAAGAAAAGAAATACTAGCCCAGGTTGGGCATTTAATATACAAAAAGATTTAAAAAGCAGAAACTCACCCTTACACTCTATGTACGGGGTCCAAGTCAAGTTTTCCTGACATATCACAGTCGTAGGCTCATCTGAAATAGGTTTATAGCCATCACGGCACCTGTATTTCAGCATAGTTCCAATAGGATAAACTCCCTGTTTTGTTGGCATCTGGTAGTTATACATCTCCCAGGAGGTATGTGGGATGTCTGGTAAGCCAAGACAACTATCTGCTCGTCGAAGAAGAACAAGGGGGAAGCGATGCCGTTACTCGGGATGCAACCGTGATCATCGACTAGCCTGTTCTACCAAAGGATGCCATGTGTTCGTTCAGCCAGGAACTATCTTGCCCTGGCTGATGGACCAGCCACACCAGAAAACGGACTAGCACCAAGTTATCGTTATTAGTATTAACGTAATTCTCAGTGACTCACATAAGTTTATAATTGCAGAGTGTCAGAGTCACAGTTAGGCCATATAATCCTTTTGTGGAAGTTAGGAAAAGGCATCCCCCCCCCCTCCGCACGGGACACTTTATTATTATCTTTCAAATCAGTTATCATAATGTAATGATTTTTTTTTTTTGGAACAAAACCATTTTCTACTAACTGCAAGAGAATTGTTGAACGAAATATACTAATCTACAATGTTAATGTCTCCCTTTAGGGTTGGAGAGTCCACAACCCGCGCAACTCTATGTGGCAGCATTTTGTGATTATAGAAGACCTTGCCCAGTGGACTCTAATCATTTTTTTCCCAATAACTACAAGACAAAGACAGTCATTGATCTAAATTTAAATTTTCACGGTGGGGCAAGTGGGTCTAGGCATACAGGTATGCCCTCACCAGCATTTCTGGGTAATTTAGATGGAAACATTGAAATCCTTTCATGGCCCGTACTTACTGAGCTCACAAGTGGGAGGAGGAGGGTCCCAGTTGTTATCTTCTTCACAGTGGATTAAACTGCTTCCTTTGAGAATAAAACCTCTATTGCAGTCAAACACCATGGAGTCTTTATAAGTATAGTGGGGTCCAAATCCCAAGATGATTTTTCCATTTTGAATCTCTGGCTTAGGACAAGTGACTTCTAAAGAATCACAAGAAGAGACAAGTGGGTCATAAGAGAGAAATGGCAATGAAGATATTACTGTTGTTGTTAATCCTGTGTCAACTATAACACAAAAGCCTAATAACACTATATGTCAAGCGGACCCATAGAGAACATTTTTTAAACGTTTATTTATTATTTTGGGGAGAGAGAGACAGAGAGCAAGCAGGAGAGGGGCAGAGAGAGAGGGAGACACAGAATCTGAAGCAGGCTCCAGGCTCCGAGCTGTCAGCACAGAGCCCGACGTGGGGCTCGAACTCTCGGACCGTGAGATCATGACCTGAGTTGAAATCAAGACTCAGACACTTAACCAACTGAGCCACCCAGGCGCCCCCCAAGGCTCTTTTTAAAAGCCAGGGCATGATTTACTTTTCTCTCTTCACCCACTGAACAGATTTTGAAAACTCATGTTGATGTGGAAATACCACAAGATCAAAGCTGCTAAGTTTGTTGCTAAATTTCCACCTAGACTCCAGCTGCCCTGGAGTCTCCTGGACACTCAGCAGACTGAGTGTGAATGAAAACCAACCTTTACTTTGCAAAGCCAATGAGATATTGGTGCTGTTTGTCACTGCACAGCGGTACATCATGCATAAGTACCAGTTGAGAGAATACATGCATACATCATGGCAATAATTAGTCTTGTCATCATCCCATTTCCCCCAACAAATTCACCTTCCAAGCCAAATTCACCTTCCAAGTCAAAATGCATCATTGTGACTTAGCTTTTTTTTTTTTTAAGTTTTTTAATTATTTTGAGAGAGAGAGAGAGTACGCATGAGTTTGAATGGGGCAGAGAGAGAGGGAGAGAGAGAACCCCAAGCAGGCTCCATGCTCAGGGCGGAGGCTGATGAGAGGCTCCATGTGGGGTTCGATGTGGAGGAGAGGGGCTCGATCTCATGACCCCGAGATCACAACCTGAGCCACTGTCAAGGGTCAGATGCTTACCCAACTGAGCCCCCCCCCCCCCAGGCACCGTGACTTACTTTTACAAGTAGGAGGACTTGGGCTCCAGACGCCTGTTTTTTTATTTTTTACTGTGCAAGAAATGGAGGCTTTGCCTAAGAGCGAGAAGTTGGGGTCACAGCTGTAGGTGACAGAGGAGCCATATGTATAGAAATCTTCATCTCCGCCACTGTGCTTCCCATTACTGATGGCTGGAGGAGGATCGCACTTGGCGACTGGGATGAGTGAATGAAGAGAAAGAAATCATCAGGGAAGGTATCCTTGCAAATCTAAACTTCATGATGCAGCTTTTAATGGCGGGTAGAAGATGCAGCAAAGATACACGGGAGTTTTATTTATTTATTTATTTATTTATTTATTTATTTTTAATTTTTTTTTCCACGTTTTATTTTTATTTTTGGGACAGAGAGAGACAGAGCATGAACGGGGGAGGGGCAGAGAGAGAGGGAGACACAGAATCGGAAACAGGCTCCAGGCTCTGAGCCATCAGCCCAGAGCCCGACGCGGGGCTCGAACTCACGGACCGTGAGATCGTGACCTGGCTGAAGTCAGACGCTTAACCGACTGCGCCACCCAGGCGCCCCAACACGGGAGTTTTAGTACTGAACGTGGTTGATGTAGGTTTGTGGTCAAGTCAGAAAAAGTCTTTACTTACTTATACATTGTGGGAGAGGATGACTCCAATCAACTCCTCTATCTTGGATCTCACAATGACTAGTGGCTGAGCCAACTAAAACGTATCTGAATAAGAGAGGGCCAAAGATTGTAATGAAATTCCTCTGACTCTAAATGAAGCTGGACAAAGGGGTCTAAATACGTTAACTCGTTATGCAATATTAAACAGTGAAGAAACAATATTTTCTAAACAGCACTTCCCACCGAGCACTCCGTTCAGTAAAACTTATCACTGCAGTGAGATGTGTGTGTTCGTTCATTCATTCTTTTATCCTGGAATCTGTTGGCGGGCAGCGACTATCTGTCAGGCATGGGGTTTATCCCGAGCTCAAACGGGACAATGTAGGCTAAAAGGCTCATTCGAGTGTGTTCCGAAGTGTTTTGTAGATGTCGGTACCAGCCAGGTTACTGGCCCCAAACTTTCCTGTCCTTGGACAGGCAGCCTCCCTCTGATTTACAGGTGCTTACCCTCTCCAATACACCATTAGCTCTCTGTTCACGATCCCCATTTTTATAGCTCTTGACAAGTTCTAAGCTTTCTTCAGTTTGTCTTACTGCCCTCTGTATATTATGGTAACAGAAAGAAAAAGCACTGTTAGTATGTCTTAAAATTGTGCTATCATCAAGGAATAAATGTACACTCTGATTGAAGATTAATGCAAATGGGACCTCCAGTTGGCTTTATTTAATAATAAATAATAATAGGTAATAATCCTAGTTGGATTTATTTAATAATGACTTAAAGAAAAACTAATCTTTTAATAAGATAAGAGACAGTGAGGTGTAAGCATTTCTTCATTTTGAAACTTCTTAAAAATGTACATTTTCCAAACTACTCAGGAAACCAAGTGAAAAGTGTGGTTTCCAGCTATTCCAATAGGAACACTTTAGTGTTCCGACAGCACTTGCGTTGTGAATCTTCTCACTTTCTGTCTTGGGATCCATAAGGGATAAATAAGGATAAATGTGAGAAGACCAAACTAAAGGGAGCAACAACATTAGAGGAAAACGTTAAGCACAGATAGCAAGCAAAGGAGAATCAACACATACTCAGTCGGAGAACCTGACGAAGGAACACAACACAAAACAAAATAGCTATTTTGAAATGCATATCAAGCAAGTATTACAGAAGTAAAATAATAATCTACATTTTAAAATAACAGCTCACGGCACAAAATGTTGAACTAAGTGACCTATTCCAAGACAACAAAGAGTAAAATTACTAAAGATTATTTTGAGCTAAAAGAACTTGAAATGGCAGACGTAGGAAGGGCACTTGGACTTCTTTTCTTTCTGAAAGCAGGAGATAAAACTCTTCATGTAGAAGATGCTCTCCCTATACCGCGAGGAAAAAACCAATCTTTTCACCAGAGATGAGGAGTTGAAGCCAGGAGAAATCTATACAGACAGACCTTGCGGAAATAACCCTTAATCTTCCTGTAAGCCTCCCCATGTATTTTGTTACTTTTCTACAATTGTTACTTTTTATTCAACCTAGCATATAAACGCTTAGGCCTAATCACTTCTTGGGTCTTCAGTTTTCCTGTGTAGGCTCCCATGTATGTCTAAAAATAAAATGTGTATGCTTTTCTCCTGTTAATCTGTTTTATATCAGCCTAATTCTCAGGCCCATTCAGAGACCCTGAGAGGGGAGAGGAGAAGTTTTGCATCCCCTATAAGAACCTGTTCTTGTCCAGGGAGACTCAACATTAAAAAAAGAAAAAAAAAAGTCTATTCTTCAAAAATGAAGTTAAACACTAATCCAGCACTGATTTTTTTTATTTTTATTTTTTGCATTTTAATATAATTTATTGTCAAATTGGCTTCCATACAACACCTGGTATTCATCCCAACAAGTGCCCTCCTCAGTGCCCATCACCGACTTTCCCCTCTCCCCCAACCCCCCAGCACTGAATCTAAAATATGCCTAAATTTAGGGATGCCTGGGTGGCTTAGTCAGTTAAGCATCCAACTTTGGCTCAGGTCATGATCTCACAGTTCCTGAGTTTGAGCCACGCGTAGGGCTCTGTGCTCTTCGCACAGAGCTTGCTTTGGGCCCTCTGCCCTCGCTGTCTCTGCCCCTCCCCCTCTCATTCTCTCTCTTTCTCTCTCTCTCTCTCTCTCCCTGTCTTTCAAAATAAGTATACTTTTTAAAAATAAAATAAAAGATGCTTAACTTAAAACTTTATGTAGAAAACAGGTATTGTCAGGAAAAATTTTTTTAAAGGCAAGGAGGCAGGACTACCCATATTGGCTATTAAAACACATTATAAAGTCTTGATAAGTAGGTCACTGTGAAATATGTATATGAATATACAGGCAACACAATGGCTTTGAGTAGAAACACATATAGATACATACACGATATATACAAGACACATATGAGAATGTATTACAGTACCAAAAAGCACTCTCAAATTTGTAAATTGAAGATGGACTTTTGGGGTAACAGGTTCCAGTCATATGGAAAAGCATTGCCTAAAATAGGCACCTCATGCTATATATTGTATATTGACTCCAAATGGATCAAAGCTTTAAACATCAAAAAATATGAAAACGTACAAGCAGTAGAAGAAATCTAGGCAAATCGTTTAAAATCTTGTATTGGAGAAGGGCTTTTAAATGAAGACCTAAAATCTAGAAGTTATTTTATTTTATTTTATTTTATTTTATTTTATTTTATTTTTTCACTTATTCATTTGAAATGAAGAGAGAGAGAGTGCGCATGCAGGGGAAGGGCAGAGGGAGAGACAGAATCCTAAGCAGACTCCAAGCCCAGCATAGAACACACTCATGAGAATGAGATAATGACTTGAGCCAAAATTAAGAATCCAACACTTAACTGACTGAGCCGCTTAGGCACCCCCAGAAGCCATTTTAAAAAGAGAAATCGATAAACTTGAAGCCGAAGTACAGTTTTTCCTTGAGAAGAAAAAAAAAAATGTATCAATACCAAGTCAAAAGAAAAATTATATACTTGGGGGGAAAGTCTGCAGTTCATATCAGAAAAAAGGTCTAAACCCTAATATGCATAGGTTCATGTGTATATATCTTGTGTGTGTGTGTGTGTGTGTGTGTGTGTGTGTGTGTGTATAGGTTTATGTATGTACATATCTACCCTAGAAATTAAGAATAAAAATTTCAACAAATTAATTGAAAAAATAAGCAAAGGAATATGGCAAATAGTCCACAAATAAATACAAATGTCTCTCGAACACATAAAAATATGCTCAACCTCACTCATAATAAGAGAAATATATGTTGAAACTATGGTGAGCTTCCAGTTTTACCTCTTAAATTGCAAAATTTTCAAAAAGTTTACAAGGTTTCTAAAGATTGACAATACAGAAAGTTTTTGAAGAGAAAGGCATTTACATACCCTGCAAAACACTGTAACCTCTAAGGAGAGCAATTTTGCAGTATCTTTAAAATTTTCAAATATGTGTACTTTTTGACCCAGAAATCCCACTCTGGAAATTGACCCTATAGATATAACTACATCTGTAAAAATTTATAAATGTGCCAAGTAATGCATCCGAATACTGTTCAGAATAGCAAAAATTGGAAATATCTATGGATCCATCAAAGAGACTGTTAATCCGTGATGCATCATACGATAACATTCTTTGATGTTGTAAAGGCAAATCAATAAGAAACTTCTAGGCACAAACATGAAACTATGTCCTGTATACACTGATGAGTAGAAAACAAGGCAAGACTCAGGGGTGCCTGGATAGCTCAGTCAGTTGAACACCCAACCCTTGATTTCAGCTGAGGTCATGATCCCAGGGTTGTGGGATCAAGCCTGGTGTTGGACTCCATGCTGAACTTGGAGCCCGCTTGGGATTCTCTCTCTCCCTCTGCCCCTCTCCCCCACCTGCACTCTCTCTCAGAGAAAGAAAGAAAGAAAGAAAGAAAGAAAGAAAGAAAGAAAGGGATAGTAAGAAAGATTCAAAGTTATGTTCGTTATTGGAAAGGTGCGATAAAAACGTATACTAATTTCTTAACTTGTATTTTTAAAGATAAACACCAGAAAGATACATAAGAAAGCAAAAAAAAGTGGATCCCTGTTTAAGGACACAAAGGAATGGGTGGAGGGTGAGAGAGTAGAAGTGACAGTCCTCAGCGTATACGGTCTTATATCACTTTTACTTTTGAACTATATGAACACATCAGCTACTGTTTAAAAAATTAATTTAAAAGAATTGTTTCTAGATTGCTTCGCACTCACCCTGTTGAGCAGACGAATTCTATGCGTGATCCAAACAAGATATCTGTCTTAACTATCACTTGCCCGTTTTGTAATTCTCCAGGATGTCTGCATCTTTTCTCTGACAAAAAAAAAAAAAAAAAAATGTAAATGATAATTAGTGATTCCAAGTATTCACAGATAAGGCATTAGAAAAGAAGATTGATTGATTAGCTCTGGCCTATGCTTCCAGAAAGACCCAGAAGCTGAAATTCAAACTTATTTCTGATCCTGAATCACTAAATGTTTACTTTGGAGGATAAATGAATACAAAACGTGATCCCATATTTTTCTGGTACATTTCACCACTAAAGAAAAGGACTCTACTAAATCACTGTGGTAATGGAGTCTACGACCCAGGATAGACACTGATTAGGGAGCTATGGTCCATTCTATATTTGTGGCATATACTTTGTATTTACGCCAGTCGAAAATGCATGTCATGAGTTACAAAAGGTACAATAAAAAGCGTAGACTGTATACCCTTACTATTGGAAAAACGTTACGGAATATATTTTCAATCACAAGTGAATCACAGAATCTTCTTCCAAACACAGCAAATATTTTGGGCGAAGTTTCTTTGGAAACCACTCTCTAGCCACAAAACTTTTTGTTTTAAGTTTACATGTTTATTTTGAGATGACAGAGTGCATGCAAGCAACGGAGGGGCAGAGAGAAAGGGAGAGAGAGAGAATCCCGAACAGGTTCCGTGCTGTCGGTGCAGAGCCCAATTTGGGGCTCAATTCCATAAACGGTGAGATTATAGCCTGAGCCGAAATCGAGTCGGAAGCTTAACCCACTGAGCCGCCCAGGCATCTTTGTAAAGAATGAATATGGTTTTCAAAATAGTAAAATTGAATTTGCAGTTCACTTTGGAAAGAAGTGTTTACGGAACTACGTTGTAAAGGATAAACTTATTTTTCACTGCAACTAGGTACTTTGTAATTTTTGTTTTCTTTGGTTTTTTTATTTATGTTTTTCAAAAGGTAGCACACATGTGTACATTGGAATCAGTAACTGACAACTGGATGGTTTCTTACTAACCAAATATTATCACTTGCAGTCAGAAAACTTAATTCCTGAGACAATTTTGCAAAGAGGGGAAAAGCGCAAATAAGAAAAATAAATGTTCATACTTACTGACACAGAACTCATCGTAGTTCCATGACCTGTATCGGCAGGTAACATCCTGACTTTTATAAGGATCCCTACTGTAGCCAGGACGGCAGGTGTATTTCAGGATGGTCCCAGAGATGAAGGAAGTCTGGTTCAACACATTTATTGGGGAAGCAAAGTATAAATTCGGTGGGGGACCACAACTACCTGGGCACCAAAATGACGAAGAATGGCGGAAGTTAATGCCTTGAAACACAGCATCTCAATATTTCAGTAGTATGATTTTTAGAGGAAGAACCATTCTTTTCCCCTCTAATCAAGAAAAATTACAACTCCTATTATGCTCATTGTTCAATCCAGTGAGTGATGAGTAACACGCATTTGCTGGTAAAGGATAATGATGATGGTAATGATAAAAACGTCGTGTCAGATTGGTTGCCTCGGGAAAGGGAAACCCCGGTGGCTGGGAGATGGATAAGAACAACATTTTTAATTTGCATTTTTTTGTACATGCTGGATTTTGAATGATATGAAGGAAAAGCATGGAGCCCTTGAAACATAAGTCTTAATCCTGCTGACCTTGCAAGAATTAAATAAGAGGATTCATTTACATTTCCGGAGCCCGAGTAGAAGTCTATACTTTATTCCCCTCTCTATTCTAGATAGACCCAGAAGCAGTGAAAATTGCTCAGTCAGGCTGATAGATCCTATAGATTTGTTTCATGTCATGCTTGGGAGACAGATGGTTTTGGAAATCCCTGGAGGATAAATGGTAGGAGGAAGTGTCTAGAAAACTGCTTCCTTTGTGGATAAAACAAAGTACCCTTAAATCCCAAATAACTCCAAATCCTCTTAACCTTCAAATTCTAAGTTTCTGATCAAATAAATCCCTTGTTGCTGAATGTGGCTTTCTGCTCAAAGTTGAATCATCTGTTAGTCTTAAGAGTGAATGAGTGGATGATCTTGAATATCTGTTGCCAATCTGAACATACCTCTCTATTACTCACCAAGAACAGTAGCAAATAGAGCAGCGACCAAGGTCATTTGGAATAGAGTTGGATCAGAGACTTTCCACAGCCTAAGTAAGGGCCAGGCTGCCATTTTCTTTTTTCTATGATGGATCCCATTTAGAGGAGCACTGGGGTGCATGACCTGATGCTTCTCCCACAGTTTTCTGCCAAAAGAACTCAATTTGATAAACAGTCATTGAGGGACACTTGGGTGGTTCAATCTGTTGAGCAGCAAACTTCTGATTTCGGCTCAGATCATGATTCCAGCGTTATGGGATGGAGCCCTGAGTTGGGCTCCATGCTGAGTGTGGAGTCTGCTTGGAATTCTCTCTCTCCCTCTCTCTCTCTCTCTCTCTCTCTCTCTCTCTGTCTCTCTCTGCCCCTCTCCCCTGGTCACTCTCTCTCTCTCTCTCTTTCAAAAAACAAATAAACAGAAATAAATAGTCATTGAATTCCTACTTGTCTTAATGCACCAGGATAAATGCTGTGGGGTCCACATCTTCAAGAAAATTAAGGCCTAGAGTGGAAGAGAGGACATGAATACAGTGTCACAGCACAAGACAGTGAGTGTTAGTCTCTGTGGAAGTACTTTGCTCAGAGGAGAGGAGAGGGGGTTGCTAAGAAGGGGCAGCTTATACATGTGTCTGAATGGGACATAAGCGTCAGGTTTAGGAATTTATAGATGCTACTCTTTAGGGAATAAAGAATCGTTGTTTTTTGTTCTGGGTTTTGTTTACCCTTTGTTTACTTTGAAGCTAAGGAGTGACTCGTTACCATGCTCTGAAAAGAGCAGTATGGCAGATGTGTACACGACAGACTGAAGTAAACAGAGAGAGGAAACAGGGTAGTTAAGGAAGACTATTGCAATTGGCCACGTGAGCCACAAGATGGTCTGACCAAGGAAATGGCAGAGGAGTTGGAGAAGAGGGAACAAATGTAAAACAAAATAAAACCAAAAGGCAGGCAAATGATGAGACAGAGAAAAGGAGCCAGATCTGTGTAGTATTGAGAGTTCCTCATGACAACTGTCAACAAAGACAATAAACCATCAAGCAATTTGCAGTTTTGAAAGAATGGTTTATGGAGAGATACATATAACTATAGATATACATATAGATATACAAAGAAAAGTTAAAATTTATGTGACAAATGTACTTTCATTATTTAATCAGACTATTTAAAGACTTGTTTTAAGCAAAATCATGAGGGACACTTTTCTCTCCACTGCTCCTGTTCTCTTTGGGAAAAACAATGTATCTTAAATTTACATTAAAAATAGTCCTCGTTCTCTGGGACACCTGGGTGGCTCAGTGGGTTAAGTGTTCGACTTCAGCTCAGGTTATGATCTCGCGGGTCACGAGTTCAAGCCCTGCATCAGGCTCTGTGCTGATGGCTCAGAGCCTGGAGCCTGCTTCGGATTCTGTGTCTCCCTCTCTTTCTGCCCCTCTCCTCCTCACACTGCCTTTCTCTCCCAAAAATGAACAAACATCAAAAAAAAAAAAAAATAGTCCTTGTTCTCAAAGGACTGTATGAAGTTAACTCCTAAGGAAATACTGAATTTCATCTTTTATTCTGATACGTATTAGATCCAGATAATTCTACACTCCCCATGTGTCCATAATTCATAATATGCACATATCTGTGTAAATAAAGGGAGGGCCCTCAAAATTTCCCTCAGATATTTCTGTCCCACGTTGTAGAAGAAAAAAAAAAAACAATTTATGATGACCTATATTTCTGTTCCACATTACTGGGGGGAAAAAGTTTATAATGACCCTTCACACTATGTGGAGGGGCCTAACGTCCTCATTGAGTAATGGCTCATTTAACCTCATCTTTCCAAAATTCATCTCTGATGAAGCAATGCCTTCAGCTGCCGTCGGCTGTGGGCAATTCCGTCTGATGCTCGGCCTAGTCCCTGAGCTCCAAACATGGCTGCTAAGACAGTTCTGCTGAAAAAATAAATTCAATCTGATGACCAACTTATCAAATGCATTCTCTTACTCAAATACGTTTACAAAATTTGTACCGAATACATGCAAGCTGTCTAAAGAGGTAGAAAGGAGCCAGGACCAGATTTTGGGCCCTTACACACCACTTTTTCTTTTTTGTTTGCGCCTCTCTTTTCTCCTTCCTGATCTCTAGTCTCTCTCTTCCTCTTGCCTAACCATCTGGATGAGACAGGAGACAGACGGGGGTAAGGCTGGTTTCACATAGTGAAAAACAATCCACCAAATCATCTGTGAAATTTGCAAGTATGATAAATTTCTCCCATCCAATAAAAATCGTTATGAACTGTAAAAATGATAGAAATGAGTTTCTTCAATTTTTGATAAGTTCATGTTTGTTGAATTTCAGTGAAATTGAAGAAAGAGATATAAGAATACCCATACGTATTTTTAAAAAATTAAATGGAAGCTTTCTAATTAAAAAAAATAAAATAAAATAAAAATACCAATGCATTGGCAAAATAAAATTTGGCTATAAAAACTCAAGAGGCTAGTACTATAAAGTGAAAATTACTCATATGAATTGTTGCAGTTGTTATGTTCACAAAAATATACACATTGGATATACCAGGGGAAAATATTCATGAGAATATTTATAAAAACACAGCCATAAGATTAAATCCCTACCTTTAAGAATTTGAGGGGCGCCTGGGTGGCTCAGTCGGTTAAGTGTCCGACTTCGGCTCAGGTCACGATCTCACGGTCCGTGAGTTCGAGCCCCGCGTCGGGCTCTGGGCTGATGGCTCAGAGCCTGGAGCCTGTTTCCGATTCTGTGTCTCCCTCTCTCTCTGCCCCTCCCCCGTTCATGCTCTGTCTCTCTCTGTCTCAAAAATAAATAAACGTTAAAAAAAAAACCTTTTTTTTTTAAAAAGAATTTGAATAGAAATACCTAAGATACTGCTACAAAGAACATATTCGTTAGTTATGTTCAAAATTAATATATTTGTAATCATTGAGTATATTCAAAATGCATATTTAAAACAATGTTCAGAACTGATGAATGGATAAAGAAGATGTGGTTTATATATATAATGGAATACTACCTGGCAATGAGAAAGAATGAAATCATGCCATCTGTAGCAACGTGGATGGAACTGGAAGGTATTATGCTGAGTGAAATAAGTCAGGCAGAGAAAGACAGATACCATATGTTTTCACTCAGATGTGGAACTTGAGAAACTGAACAGAAGACCGTGGGGGAGGGGAAAAATAGTTACAAACAGAGAGGGAGGGAGGCAAACCATAAGAGACTCTTAAATACGGAGAACAAACTGAGGGTGGATAGGGGATGGGGGAGAGGGAAAACGGGTGATGGGCACTGAGGAGGGCACTTGTTGGGATGAGCACCGGGTGTTGTCGGTAAGCGACGAACCATGGGAGTCTACCCCCACAACCAAGAGTACATCTTACACACGGTATGTGAGCCAATTTGACAACAAATTATATTAAAAAAATAAAACAATGTTCAGTAAATTGATAACCCGATAAATTCAGCAAAGTTGGTTTCAGCAAACTGATCCTTCAGGAATTAGCACTCACTCAATTGGCTTCTGGCAAAGACCGTTTCGGGGGTTTGGTCTGAGCCCCCATGCTTTGGCTGGCCTGAACAACCTGGATCTCTGACAGTCCCAAATACTTTCCTAGGACACTCCTGCCCATGTCACCTGCTGGTCCTTCCTCCCTCTTTAATTCCTACTCATTCTGCCAGCCCCTTATCCAATGGCCCCTTCTTTCCTCCAAGCCAGTCTCCATATTCTAATTACAACTCCGTGTTTATCATTTTGATTCTGACTTGGCTTATAATTAACATCCGAAGTCTGTCCGCAACACTAGACCGCAAGGTCCTTGAAGTCAGAGGTGGGTGCTTACTCGTCTCTGCCTCACCTAGTACCTAGCACTGTGCCTCACACAGTTAAAGTACTCAATAAATGTTTGTTGAATTCACATGCAGAAGCATTTCGTGACAGGGGCGCCTGGGTGGCTCAATTGGTTAAGTGTTCAACTTAGGCTCAGGTCATGATCTTGTGGTTCATGGGTTCAAGCCCCAAGTAGGGCTCTCTGATGTCAGGGTAGAGCCCACTTTGGATTTTCTGTCCCTCCCTCTCTCTCTGCCCCTCACCTGCTCACACTCTCTCTCTCTCAAAAATGAATAAACATTTAAAAAAAAGCACCTAATGATAAAATGTTTTAAAGAAAGGTAATACTGCCCCACATCCATATCTACTCTTACAGTGTTTGGTCAAGGCCAGAGCTTAACTGATTTTTTTAAAAATTTTTTAAAGTTTATTTATTTATTTTGAGAGAGAGCGACTGGGAGGGGCAGAGAGACAGAGAAAGATTAAGAATCCCAAGCAGGCTCTGTGCCGTCAGCACAGAGCTCGACGTGGGGCTTGAACTCCCGAACCACAAGATCAT
The DNA here is from genome assembly GCF_007474595.2 of Lynx canadensis. NCBI lineage: Eukaryota > Metazoa > Chordata > Mammalia > Carnivora > Felidae > Lynx > Lynx canadensis. The sequence goes on from NC_044319.2 coordinate 35,263,739, forward strand.
GACCTGAGCTGAAACCAAGAGTCGGATGCTTAACCGACTGAGCCACCCAGGCGACCCTGAGCTCCTACTGATTTTAAGGTAAGACACACCTGTCTCTTAATGAGAACAGACCACAACGATTTTACCTCAGGCTCTTCCCCCTCCTTAACCTGAAGTCCTCATATCCTCAACCATTCAACAGAGGACCGTGAGGAGGGAAAGAATGAACAAAAACTAGTTCCCCTCCCTCCACAGGCTATGACAGCAGATAAAAGGCAGCCACACACACAGACCCTACACTAGAGTGAGGAAATCATATGTCTCAGCCTCACGCCGAGGCCACAGACACAGTGCTGGGGACACAAGAGGCCAGTATGTGGCCAGGCCCTGGGGCATGGGCTCTGGAGTCAGATCCAGGCTATGTGGACTGAATCTTGGTTCCACCAGATGGGAACTGTGTGGCCCTGGGCAGGATACGCAGCTCCTCTAAGCTTCAATTTCCTCTTTTATAAAATAGGAATGAAAACTATACACGCCCCTCGGAATTGCTGCGAAGTAGCTTGGCGTGGTGCACAGCTGGAACTCAGAAAACATCGAGAAGAAATGTTAGAGAAGGAAGTGAGGGGATCGGGGTTGGCATGTGACCCTAACAGGACCAGAATTCCCGGAGTCAAAGCATCATCAGAATAATGATATACAATTGCAATGACGTCTGCCTGCATCACAAGGGAACTTCAATTAAACCCCAGCACAGAGGAAAGCCCACTTGGACTTGACCCAGAAGTCATTGGTTGGGTCTTCACTGTGGTCTTTGGTGATCGTGAGACCCAACACTACACCCAGAGCAGAGACTCTGGCACGCCTGGGGGCCTGTTCTGGGGGGTTCTTCTTCCCCCCAGTCTTCATCATCTTCCGGAGAGGAACTCACCTACTCCTGTGACGATGACCATCACCCAGGAATCACTCACAGACCTCTGAGCCCAACTGTCTTCTGTAGGTGCAAAAACTTACACGCTTCATAAACTCTGTTGTTAACAAAACTCTTATGCTGCCCTATTCAGTCCCATATGTAAATTTTGAGTCTCCAAACTGTGAAAGTTTCTACAAGTTAGTCAAAGAAATCTCGGCAAAATAAGGAGGAAATATTTTGTCTTCCCCTGTAGCCTCACAAAAGCAGGTACCTGCATCATAAAACTGACCTTGCAGAGGTTATTTCTAAGACTTTAGAGATCATTACTCTGCCGCTTGACTGTAACTTTCAACTCTGGAAAAGTCTACAATTCCAACGGGTTACCTTCACAAATTATTTTTTGTCTGGGATCATATTTAAATTACATTGCTGCTTTTGACTGTGACAAACACCTGTGAGTTTTCTTTGCAAATCCAGAAATAAAATCAGCGCACTTGTCACATGTAATCCTGAAAGTAAACTCAAACTTTTCACTCTGTTGGATTTCTTTTTTTAAATATCAGCTTTATTGAAGTGTAAGTGACTAAATTTTAAGATTTTTATTTTTTTATTTTTTTATTTTTTTTTTATTTTTAAATTTTTTTTTTAATTTTTTTTTTCAACGTTTATTTATTTTTGGGACAGAGAGAGACAGAGCATGAACGGGGGAGGGGCAGAGAGAGAGGGAGACACAGAATCGGAAACAGGCTCCAGGCTCTGAGCCATCAGCCCAGAGCCCGACGCGGGGCTTGAACTCACGGACCGCGAGATCGTGACCTGGCTGAAGTCGGACGCTTAACCGACTGCGCCACCCAGGCGCCCCTAAATTTTAAGATTTTTAAAGAACATATCACTCTGATTTCATATTCGTGCACCTTGAGAAAAGACTGCCCCCCCCCCTGCCCCGGCCACCCATCTTTTTATTTTTTTAATTTTTCAATGTTTATTTCTGAGAGAGAGAGACAGCGTGAGCAGGGGAGGGGCAGAGAGAGAGGCAGACACAGAATCCAAAGCAGGCTCCAGGCTCTGCGCTATTAACGCAGAGCCTAAAGCGGCGCTCGAACCCACGGACCATGAGATCATGACCTGAGCCAAAGTCGGATGCTTAACCGACTGAGCCATCCAGGTGCCCCACCACCCATCTTGTTGATGAACACATCCACCATCTCACACACTTATCCTTTTATTGTGTGTGAGAACATTTAAGTTCTACTTTCTTGGCAAATTTCAATTATATAATACAGTGTTATCAAATATAGTCCGTGTGTTTTATTTTAGATCCTTGGAACTTCTTCATCTTATATATGAAAACTTATAACCCTTTACCAAGCTCTCCCTATTTCCTCAACCCTCCAGCCCCTGATAACTGATTGTTAGGTTTCTTATTGAAGCAAAAATCTTTTCTCTTCTCTTTGTTGTTGTTTTTTTTTTCTTTTAAGCTTAAGGTCTAATTCCCAAAGTCCTAACTGCTTCCTTTGTATCTCCCAGGCACCTCGAATCCAACATATCCCAAATGAAACCCACTGTCTTCTCTCCAACACACTTGACCCCCGTGTCAAAGATCTCAGCTAAAGTAATCATCTCCACACAGCCGCCCAGACTAGAAACCTGAGTCATCCCAGCCTCCTCTCTCTTGTCCCTTCCCATATTCAGAGTCTCCAAGTCCTATCACGTTGGCCATAGCAGCACTAGAATCTGCCACTCTCTCCTACAACCCTTGTCCATAGTCCGGGTTTAGGCTGTCGTAATTCCCTTCACCCACCCTCGGCCACTGCAGAAACCTCCAAACAGGTCTAAGCCAGCTTCCAGGCTGATGCTGTTATATTCCTAAAAAGCAGTTGGCTTGAAACTCCTGTGGTCCTCCGTTTACAAGGTTTCCATACCTCTCCCAAACATCCCTCTGTTTCTGCTCACTTAAAACACTGCACTTCAACTTCATGCAGGTGCTTACCTTTTCCAAAACACATCCTGGATTTATTGAAACACCTGCAAGCATTTGCATATAATACCTCATGTGCATGGATGCGCTTAACCTCCAAACTCCTCTTAATTCACTGTCCAGGTCAAATGTCACCTCCTTAATGATGAATTGTCCAACCCCACCGAGAAATATCAGCCTCCTCCAGGCTCCCCTAGTATTTTGCTGATGCCTCAGTTGTAATACCACATTGTATCGTATCTATTCACTATCTACTCACTTTTGCCTCCTAAAATAGATTGTGGGTCCCTTGGAGACAAAGATGCTTGTTCAACTTCCTGGTGCTGATCTGATATTGGAACCGACACATAATAGTTATCCAATAAATGTGACATAAATAAATCAATATAGTTTTCCCTTCCGAGTGAGAAGGATTAACTGCCTTCCCGAGGACCAAATGGAATAATATCTGTGAAGTGCTTTGCAAGTTGTGAAGACATAAATGATACAGTAAGCCCACTTTCCTCACTGGTTCTTAGTGAACTAAAGAGTATGGTGACTCGGTGGGCCAGGGGTGGTATCCACCGTTTGCCATCACTACTCCCTGTGGTTCTTCAGCAGAACCTGCACAGGATTCAGCAGACCACAGAGGATGGGGTTGGAGGCTAGGACTTGTGAGCCAAGGACCTGAATTTGAGCCTCAGTCAATACCACAGTCTAATTCTGTGATCTTGAAGAAGCCATGTCAGCTCCTTGGGTCAGTTTCTCATCTCACAAATGATGACAGGAAACTTAGGTCATCTTTCCATTCCATACGAAGTCTAGAATTCTATTAGCTGCCCACTGAAAAGCTAAGACTTCCCTAGTAAATATCCTCGCTTTCAATGACATCATCACCTTTTGAATTCCAATAAAATTGAAACCAACTCAAGAGCTACAGTCAACGTGACAGGTGTGTGGTGGAAAATATCATTGGTGGGATGCCTGGGTGGCTCAGTTGGTTAAGCATCTGACTTTTTTTCTTTACTTTTTGTTCATGTTTACTTTTGACAGAGAGAGACAGAGCACAAGCAGGAGAGGGGCAGAGAGATAAGGAGACACAGAATCGGAAGCAGGCTCCAGGCTCTGAGCTGTCAGCATGAGCCATCAGCACAGAGCCCGGTGCAGGGCTCAAACTCATAGACTGTGAGATCATGACCTGAGCTGAAGTCAGATATTTAACCGACTAAGCCACCGAGGTGTCCCTGAGTGACTGACTTTTTATTTCAGCTCAGGTTGTGATCTCATGTTTTGTGAGATTGAGCCCTGCGCTCTGTGCTGATAACACAGAGCCTGCTTGGGATTCTCTCTCTCTCTCTCTCTCTCTTTCTCTCTCTCTGCCCCTGCCCTACTCTCTCTCTCTCTCTCTCTCTCTCTCAAAATAAAGAAATAAACATTTTTTTAAAAATGTTATTGTTAGGCGTACTGCAGTACAATTTGAGAGGCGTTAGGAAAATTCTCAGCCCCCAAATTTCTCCTTCCATTAGAGATTATTTTTTTCATTTTTTAGAGGGAGAGTCAGGGAGAGTGGCAGAGAGAGAGAGGGAGAGAAAGAGAGAGAGGGAACCTTAAGCAGGCTCCACACTGAGTACAGAGCCCCATACAGGGCTGGATTCCATGACCCTGGGATCATGACCTGAACCAAACTCAAGAGTCAGACACTCAATCAACTGAGCCACCCAGGTGCCTCAGTTAGAGATTACTTTTTAAGTATGTGTATTTATTTTGTCTACGCTTCCTCTTTTAAAACTCGGATGCCTCTGGAAAGGGTAATATTTTTCTTCGGTCTCAGCTGATATCTCCTTGTTTATACCTGCACGCTCAATCACATCACTTTAAGATTCCAGAACTAGCTTCCACACTTTCACCTCTTTCCTAGAATCTCTTTATCTACATCAGCTCCTTGCTTGTGTGCTCATATTATATTCAAGTGTACCAAACCTTCTCTGATACTTCTGCCCACTCTGGATACTTGAATTGTCATTCTCCTTGTACTACCATATTTAGCGAGAGAATGGGAGTCAGCTAAGAGTGGTCAAGGAGTTGGAATGAGGACAAGAATAGTACTGTGTCTTGCCCAACCAAGAGAGAAGGAAATTTCAAGAAGGAAGGGTAATCAACATTGCCAGATTCAGAAAGTGAGGAAGATAAAGGAGGTGAAAACAGTTAAGGTGTCTAGCTTCAGAAACTAACTGGAGGCTGACCAACGTCTTCTCATCATCAAATCAAAAGATCTTTCTTTGCTGGTGGTGGTGGAGGAGACGTGGAATGGTTAATAAAATCTCCAAAGGGCACTGCACCAATTTTTAGAAGGTAGACTATAAAAACCAGGTCTTCTATGGACCCCTCTGGGTAGTCTGGTCTACCTGTCAGAGGTATCCTAGTCTTAAACTCCCCTATGTGGAGAGATAGTAAAGAATCAATGAACCAACACGCTCGACCTTTAGATACAATAACAAGAGTGACATCTTACTTCCTTTCTGCTTTAGTTTATTAATATGCATTATTATTCCCCCATTTATAGTAAAAAAAAAAACAAAAAACAAAAAACATTGAGGCTCAGAGGGATTAAAAGTACTTGTGAAATCACATAACCTCCTAAAAACTTCTGGAAAGATTTCTGCTGCAAATACCCCCAAGTGTGTGTTTGTCTTATCTTTCTAATCTTGTCCTCCTTAAAGGGCCAAACCACCAGCCTTTTCCCCAAGGTACCCCAAATAATCCACTGACCTGCGGGTAGCTGAGGAAGAAGCAGAAGACTCTGTCGTGGTGCCTCAGGTTGTTTCTCAAGGGAGAAAAGCGTCTGGATCTCTAATAGTTTTACTTCCTCCCCAGATCAGAGTTTACCAGACTACCCTGAAGCTAGCTGGTAATTGCACCACCAAAAAGTCCCTGAATTCAGCCCTGTAGTTGACTGGTCAGGGATGGCTGAATTGTAGTGGATGGGGAGAGACTTTCTACCAGCCTCGTGAATGATTAACGGAAATAAAGCACTGGTGTTTACCTAACCCTCTTCCTCTGCACCAACCCTCATCCTTGATAACATGTTGCAATCACTTATTTGCTCCTCCGCCAACCATTTCCCCTAAGTGGAAAGACAATATGAATTTGATGCCAGAATTCTTTTTTTCTTTTCATAAACACAAGACAGACATCCACAGTGCACTCCAGCTAGCCTAGAAAACTCAGATACTGTAGGGTTGAGACTAGGTCCACGAAAATGATCCACTTCCCATGATGGTAGGTCCAGCAGGCCCTCCTGGGGCTCAGGGACTGGTGACTTTACCCTCTGCAGGTGTTCATTCCACCCCAAGATGGTAAAAGGGGGGGGGGGGGGGGGCGGTTAACAAATTCACTGAATCCCTGCCATATGCCGAGTTGCCTGGAACAAATCAGCACTCAATACGTGTTAATTAACGACTACCCCCACAGCTACTACTGCATGCTGGTCACCAGATGACTTCCAGAAGTTGGTCAATTATTGAGCGCTGCTCAGAGAAATGCAATGAAGGGCCAGCATGCTGGTGATCATACAGATCTAGGAAGAACCCCAAACTCTGACATTATCTAATTAACGTTTTAATCCTCAGGATTAAGATTTGTGTGCTCAGGAGATTGCTATTAAAGAGCAATTTTTCCCAATAACTTCCCTTTTTCTGTCATAAACACCAAGAGTCTCATGAAGGTCTCAGAAAAGATGGAGTCGAACCACCATAGAAGCTTTGACAGAGGTAGGAGATTTGAGCTGGGCCTTGAATGAAAAGTGGAAATATTAGATGAAACTGAGAACGCTATTAGAGGTTAAGAGAACATAACCAGGTCACAAGGTGAGACAGATTTGTTGACCGACCGAAATGAGAGTAGAGGAGGATTCCAGATTGTGCCAGGTCTTGAGAGCTAAGTCGAAGGAAATACCACCTTTCAAGGGGAATCTTCAAAATACCATTTCCCAATCTCTTGGAGTGCTTTTCCTTACTCTCCACAGTGACTGCTCCAAATTTTTCTCTCCAAGTCACCAAATAGTCTTCCTCTCAGCAGGCGATATTGCCTCCTACTCTACCACACAATCGTTCCTCGGCTTCTCCCCACCTGAGATTTTCTCTCCTATTCACTCTTGTTTCAGAAGAGATCTCTTTTGCTCTTTTTCTCATTTTTTTTTATTTTTTTTTTTAAATTTTTTTTTCAACGTTTATTTATTTTTGGGACAGAGAGAGACAGAGCATGAACAGGGGAGGGGCAGAGAGAGAGAGAGACACAGAATCGGAAACAGACTCCAGGCTCCGAGCCATCAGCCCAGAGCCTGACGCGGGGCTCGAACTCACGGACCGCGAGATCGTGACCTGGCTGAAGTCGGACGCTTAGCCGACTGCGCCACCCAGGCGCCCCTCTTTTTCTCATTTTTGAGGTGACTTTCATCCTGAAATATTCCCCAAATCTTGCAAAAACCTCAAATTCCATTGATCTTCTGTCATGAGATACTTAACTCCCCAGGTCTCCTGTGTTTCCTGCCTACTCTTTCTTGTTAGTCCCTCCCTGGCCCTCCCGTTGTGGCCTTCCAACCTGACTTCTTCCCACACTTATGGACACAGCTCTTTCAGGCATGTCCTTATCTCCAAGTTTAAATTTTTTTAAACTCATGTCACGATTTCTTGGCAGCCCCTAATCCTGCTGCTAATCTCCTTTCTGAAACACTTCTCCTTTGGCTTCCATCGCCCTAAACTTTCTTGATTCCTCTCTCTTACTAAGTGCTTCGTTCTTCTTACCTCCTTTTCTCTTTCTCATCCCCAAATATAGATATGTCCCAGGTTCTCCTTTTCAAAAATTTTTCTCTCCATATATTTCATTATTGTACCTGCTGTCGTGGCTTTAACTCTTCCCTGTAAGAGAACTACCCCCACAACTACCTCTTTTTATTATTTATTTATTTTTTTTGAGACAGAGAGATACAGAGCATGAGCAGGGGAGGGGCAGAGAGAGAGCGAGACACAGAATCCAAAGCAGGCTCCAGGCTCCAAGCTGTCAGCACAGAGCCGGACGCAGGGCTCGAACTCACAAACGGCGAGATCATGACCTGAGCCGAAGTCAGACGCTTAACCGACTGAGCCACTCAGGCGCCCCCACAACCACCTCTTTATACCTGATCACTCTCCTAAATGCAGACTGACAGTTTTTGTTGCCTAGTGGACATCTTACAAACACATTACACTAGCGCATCCAAAGGGAACTACTCATTTCCTGTCCAGAAGCCTCACCTTCTGACCCCAAGATCAATCCAGGCTTCCAGGAATGGAATTTCAAACTCAGCTTTAAATCCTTCCTCTCCCTCATCCTCCAATGTTTGATGAGTCAAGAAGTTTGATGAGTTGTTTTTGATTTTCCAGTTCTCTCATGTCTAGTTTTCTCTTTCTATTTCTGCCACCACACAGTTCAGGTCACCATTGTCTTCTCCGGCAGCCCTTTATGTGGTTTCTCTGCCTCTGTTCTTTTCCTACTTCGACCTGTATATACTACATACTGTCATGAGAGAAATCTGTGTTCGGTCCCTATCACTTCCTTTCTTGAAAGCCTTCTATCTCGGAAACTAATGTGACAATAAATTTCATATAATAAAAAAAAAACAAAACTCATCAAGTTGAACACTTACACAAATGCACTTTATTTTTAAAAAAAAAGAAAAGAAAGCCTTCTATCTCTTCTCACCGCCTATCAAATAAACATCAAATTCTCTAACATGCTCTTTAAAAGCCTCCATAAACGGGCTTTAATGTATCTTTCCAGCCTTCTTTCTCATCACTCCCCATGCTTTATCCAGGCCAATCCAGGCCATGTGCTGTCCCCTAGACATGACCCATCCTTCCTGCCCCTGCACAACATTTTTAAAAAATCATTATTAGAAACTTTCTTTCTCTTTCTTTCTTTCTTTCTTTCTCTTTCTTCTTTCTTTCTTTCTTTCTTTCTTTCTTTCTTTCTTTTAGAGAGAGAGAGCACACGCAAATGGGGGAGGGGGCAGGGGGGGGGAAATCAATTTAAAACATGAAAGAACTTTCAAAGAATCAACACCTGCAAGTTCATTATCCTAGGACAACTGTTTTCATTTGTGCCTTGCTATCGCCTGGCCCTTCTCTACAAGAATAAAGGTTTTACATAAATGCGATCATAAGTACTTAATATTATGTATTCTACTTTTACTTAGGATTATATTTTTAAGATTTTCTGATCATAACACCATTGAAGGTTGCGTTACATTTGGTATGCCATAACTTACTAAAACATTTTCCTAAGATTTGACATTTCAGGTGTTCACAAGGTCTCACTAGTATAGACAGTATAGGCAATAACAGAATGAGAGGCTTCAAATTAAAAAATCATTTTGCCCAAGTTAGACTAATCTGAGGAGTGGGTTTACTTGGTTCAGAAGCTTAAGACTCTTTACGACCCTCTTGCTATATTTCCCAAACCTTCTTTCAACTTGCCACGTCCCCTTCCTTAATTTTCATCTCTCAATCCTCCTCATTTTTTTAAAAAAAATTATTTATTTTGAGAGAGAGAGTGTGTGTACGAGTTGGGGAGAGGGGGAGGGAGAGAGTCTTAATCTCGATCTCACGACCCTGGGGTCACGACCTGAGCTGAGATCAAGAGTTGGATGCTTAACCAACGGAGCCACCCAGGCCCCCCAATCCTACTCACTTTTAAAGGCCCAACTAACCGTGACTTTTCTTAACAATTTTCCTGCCTCCACTTCCTCCCAGACAGGAGGCCTCCTCCTGGAAGCTGAGCTCCGATGACACATTCTTCTGTGAAAAGTGTTTATTACATTCTAACCACCCTGAATGGATGATATGGGTCTATCATCTTGTGTCTATTAATAGACTGCGGGCTACTTGAGAGTTTCTTATTCCGAGGTCTTATTCTCCTTCATAACTACACCGAGGGATGTTCCATTAGTTCAAGCTCTCTTAGAAGTTTTCTTTGTATTTTATCCAGGTTTCCTATGTGTCTTGGTAGAGAACAAAGTGAGAGATGAGAGAAGTTTGTCATATCATGGCAGTATGACATCTTGGTAAGTAAACCGTGGGATTCTTGCTTATTCTGCCCTCAAAAAAAAAGAAAAAAAGGAGAAGAAAATAGGTTCACTTACTTTTCACCATCTTAAATTTCCGATGCCGGGCTGGGTTTCATCTAAATGTGGTAAGCAATATTACTGCAGAAGATTTAGAAACGTGGTTCCGTAAACAGGATATAGGGGAGACTCAGAAGACACAGGTTAGGTCCTAACTCTACTTTTGTCTCAATAGGTCGTTTTAAGGATATAATTATTCGGAGTCTATTTTCTCAAATTGAGAGGTTAATTTTTGCCTCATAAGTGTTGGTTAATTTGAGGTTATTTTGTGCCTCACCATTTGTGTCTCATTAAACTATGAGGCATCCCCCTAGCTGGGATCTGAGCTTCCCATTCTCCTCATGGACAGAAAATTAAGTCCTTCACTCCCCATTGATGTGCTGCTAAATTCTGGTCTTAAACAGACAACCACCACGTAAGAGCAGCACACACACGCTCACACTTTCACATACTCTCTCTCTGCCTCTGTTTCTGTCTCTGTCTCTGTCTCCGTCTCTCTCTCTCTCACACACACACACACAAGGTGTTTTATGCAACTACAGTTGGTTACTGTACAGTGAAGCTGTGTTTCAGTCTAATGAGAGAAAAATCTGAAACTGGTTTTAGAACCAAGAAGAAGGTTTATTCATAGGGTACTTTTCTATGACCCAGCCTGCTCAGCTATAATGTCAGGGCATCATTTTTTGGCTGCAGCTTGGCTTTCTGAATTTCCAGAAAATATTTTAGTTCCTCCATCGTTAAGGAATTTTCCTTGAGTCTTTTCATAAAGTTCTGCATGGCTTTGCAAAGGTCTTTCGTCTCCTGAAAGGCAAGCTGAAAAAGAAAAAAATTTTTTTTTCAAGTAAGTTACAGCTTAAGAACTGAGATTCTCTGAAGCCATATACTCCGAAGCTAATGCATAGCGTTTAGGTCCCTGATCTGGGTATTCAACGTGATGAATCACTTAAATTTTTCTAGCTTATGTATACTTATTGTTATCCCAGTAATAAAAAAAAAAAGAGGGATCTATAAAAGGGATCTCAATGAAAATTGATCTGTTCAGGGTTTTTTAAAATCTAGAAGAATTTCAGAGACTTTTTACAGCAATACATACAAGTCTAAGACATGAGTATATAAAACTCGCTCTGTAAAGTCCATGAGACAATAACTCTTACCAACATGTCCTCATGAGGTGTTTGTGATGATGGTGGTGAATGAGAACTTCTCATGTAAAAATACGAATTAATAGTTTATGATCCCTCTTCTACAATCGGGCCAAGGCCAACTCTTCAAAAACATCCCACAGTGAACAGATATTTACTGAGCATGTGCCAGGAGATACAACTGTGAACAAGACAGACAAAAGCCTACTACTTACAAGCACCCGCTCAAACTTAGTCTGTGGAATTGGTTTGGGGGCTTCTTGGATCAACTCACAGACTGGAAGTGCACTGCTCCACTCCCCATCAACGCACCGTTGGTCCCGCGTGCCCACCAAGTGGTACCTGAACAGACATTAGAATGGCAACAACACTTAACCTTTCCACTTCTGATCTGAGCTAAGGCAGCCAACTAAGGTTGGTTTTGTATAGTTGTTTTCCGCATTTCATATGGTGATAGGATCCACCTCCCTGAGCCTTAATGAATGCTTAAGTTATTTCAGTATTACAAAGCAGCCATCAACTATAGTCACTCTCCTTTTGGGGGTGGAGAGGACCCAAGTGATAATTCAATCTGTAAAACATGGACCAGTGAGATCTGAATACGTGTGTTCACACACAGTTGTCGGGTGGAGAGGGTGAGGGACGAAGTGCTTCATCATTCAATAACTTAAAAAAACATCTGCCATCTACTCTCTAAAAAGGAGTGGAAAGCTAGAGAAAATCCTCAAATAAATCTTAGGAAGGAGATACAGCTTTTAATCAGAAAAAAAACATGCCCACTGGAAGTTTATAATGAGACTGAAATGCTAGTGAAGCAACATGACCCTGAGTTAAGAAGGTTGAAGCCAAGGAAAGAGTAGGTAATCTGTAAGCTAGAGGATGAGGTAGTCTAAATTAAGGTTAGAATTTAATTAGGATGTATTAAAGCTCTATAAATCATTCTCTTTCTTTTTCTTTTTTTTTTAAAAGGATATATATTTTTTAATTCAAAGAACTGCAAATAGGAAACCAGATTGGGGGGGGGGGTGGCAAGCTGGGACAATAAATCATTCTCTTTCTTTACCTCCATGTGTTCTGTGTTTCTTTGAGTTTTTGTGCTGAGAGTCTTTACAAAAAAACATACATTTTAAATATCTTCTCTTGTCTTTTTTTTTTTTTTTATTTGAGACAGAGTGTGTGCACAAGTAGGGGAGGGGCCGAGAGAGGGGGCAAATGAGAATCCCAAGCAGGCTCCATGCTTAGCCCAGAGACCAACATGGGGCTCAAGGCCATGACCCTGGGATCATGACCTGAGCTGAAATCAAGCATCGGACGCTCAACCCACCGAGCCACCCAGATGCCCCTGTCTCAACTAAGAGAAAAAAAAATGTAATACTTTAGGATAAATACACTAAATACTTTAGGATAAAGACATGAGTCTATCTTTTAGAGATTGGGGACATCTGGCAGTGGCCAAAGCAGCTCTCGTCAGAATGAGCTCAGACTCCTGAAGCAGTAGGAAGTCAGGGCACGAGGTGACACAGGCTGGGTCACTCCCCACAACAAAGCTACCAGTCAATGGGCAAGATCTCACTTTGTGGGGGTTTTTTTAATAATTTTTTAAAATTTTTATTTACTTATTTTGAGGGGGGGTGAGAGAGAGAAAGAGAGAGAGAGAGAGAACGTGTGCAAGCAGGGGAGGGGAAGAAAGAGAGGGAGAGAGAGACTCAGAGTACAGGGTCCGCCCTGGGGCTCAACCTCACAAACTGTGAGATCATGACCTGAGCTGAAATCGGATACTTCACTGACTGAGCCACCCAGGCGCCCCACGATCTCACATTTGAAAGGCTGCATACACTTACCTGTCTTCACAGTAATAAGTAATGGTCGAACCTAAGTTGAAATCTCTTCCCTCAAAATAGCCATGAGCCGGATTCCCAGGAGGGCCACAGTCTCCTGAGAAACAGGAGAACAGGAACGACGGTCATGAGTTACGCTCAGTTAACAGCACCCCCTAAGTTTAGCTGTCTATGCGGGATCTTAGAGCACCTTCTCCATTCACTTCCTTCTGGTCAGAATCATGTTTATCCTGGGAGAGACTGCCTTCTCCTGCTCATCCGCTGAGTGATTAGGAATGGGGGAGTGCTTTCTGATTGGCATGAGTTTTGAGGAAAGGAAGTTTAAATTGTAGAGATCGTCAGGGTACAAGAAAAGAAAAATTAAACCAGAGGTAGAGGTGGGAGTAGCAACTCCCTAAGAGAGGAGATAAATGGTGGGCGTTCAAATGGAGGCTGACGTTCTCTGTGGGACAGAAGTGTGCAACACAAGAGCTTCAGAAACGCAGGATACAACTGGGAGGAAAGATGAGTCTATAAAATTGTGGAAAGAGAGTTGGACAAAGTACGAGATGTTGTGAATTTTGGGTTCTGCCTCTTCCACAACCCATGATTTTATCCTTCTCGGTTTCCCTCCTAACCTATGAGATGAGCAGGTTAAACAGAATTATTTCTTAAGTCCCTTTGAGCTCTGAGATTATATACATCTAAACATGATGATCAAGGTTAAAGGGTGAATGAAGAATAATTACGTAAGTATATATTTATGGAAACATAAATGCCTTCAAACCAAATAGTTGAGTAAAAACAGCAAAGCATAAAAGAGTATGTGTTAGTACAGTACATAGTATGTGATACTATGTATTATAATAATACATACAAATGGAAATGTAATTATAATAATAGCATAAAATGCTATTTTTGTAAAATACACTCATGCATCAACGTATATGAACAGAAAAAAAGCCTGAAAATTATATATCAAAGTACTCTGTTACTTCTGGGTAGTAGGTTTGTAGGTAATTAAATGTTTTATTTTCTGTATTTTTTTACACCACAGATATTTTCTTTGAGACGTTAATAAATAATTTTTAGAAGATCAAAAACTGAGTTCAAAAGCTGTATAGAGGAAAGGAAAAAGGATTTCCATGAGTTGATTAAGGAACCCCAGTACAGACAGGGCTCTCCTGGTAACTTTTAAGAGTACAGTTTTCAACTGAAAGAGATAATATGGATCTTGGGCCTAAGCAGAAAAGAATCTGCTTTACTCGGGGACCTAAGGAGCTTTCTTTAGAATTGGGCAATGAACTAACACAAAAAGACAGAGATCCTGCATTTCAGAGCTAGAATCGGAAGTACTGAATTAAAAGAGAAAAGAAATAAATTCTTTAAACCTGTGTCAGGCTAATAATAATGATGTTATATGCTTGTAATTTAACTGCCTACAGTATATATGTATGTTTCAAGTAACCCCTAACTCCTTGAAAGAGGCTACATATAGTTTGTGATTTTAAACTGCTTATTGGGGCACCTGAGTGGCTCAGTCGGTTGAGCATCTCTTGATTTCAGCCCCGGTCCTAATCCCAGGGTCATGGGATCGAGCCCTGCATCAGTCTCTGTGCTGAGCATGGAGCCTTCTTAGGATTCTCTTTCTCTCTCCCTCTGCCCCTCTCCTCCACTCACGCTCTCTCTCTTTCTCTATAATAAAATAATTTAAAAAATTAAAAATAACAAAAAGCTGCCTATTATTTTAATAGCTACTGCCAAAATATATCTACAGAATGATATCTCTTTTCCTCACTGACATCAGTGACTAGCCCCTCATATCATGAACGATGTTAGGTGAAATCATTTTTTTTTTATTTGCTAATTTGATCAGTAAAACATGTGTATCTAATTTTACTATTCATTTCTGTAATTATTAGTTATATTCATTATCTTTCCATAAATTTGAGGACTATAAATGCTGTTTGGGGGCTAATCTTGGAATTGTCTAGCCTCAAAATTTGCCATAAACATAGGGGAAGGGAAGCAAAAATGAGATAAAAACATGAGAGAGACAAACCATGAGATTCTTAAATACAGAGAACAAACTGAGGGTTGCTGGAGGGATGTTAGGTAGAGGGATGGGTAAATGGGTGATGAGCATTAAGGAGGGCACTTGTTGGTGTGAGCAATGGGTGTTAAATGTAAGTGATGAATTACTAAATTGTATTCCTGAAATCATTATTACACTATGTGTTAACTAACTTGGATTTAAATTAAAAAAAAAAAAAATAGGGGCGCCTGGGTGGCTCAGTCAGTTAAGCGTCTGACTTCGGCTCAGGTCACGATCTCACGGTTCGTGAGTTTGAGCCCCGCATCGGGCTCCGTGCTGACAGCTCAGAGCCTGGAGCCTGCTTCGGATTCTGTGTCTCCCTCTCTCTCTGCCTCTCCCCAGTTTATGCTCTGTCTCTCTCTGTCTCAAAAATAAATAAAAACATTTAAAAAAAATAAAATTAAATTAAAATAATAAAAAAATAAATAAATAAATGGGCCCCAAACCTTAACAGACACCTCATCAAAGAACATATACACATGGAAAATGAGCATATGACAAGATGCTTGACATCATTTGTCATCCGGAAATGCAAATTGAAACAAGGAGATACCATAATACAACCATTAGAGTGGCCAGTCTGGAACACTGACAACACCAAATGCTGACAAGGATGTGGAGCCACAAGGCCTCTCCTACGTTGCCGGTGGGAATGCAAAATGATACAGCCACTTTGCAAGACAGTTTGATGGTTTCTTAGAAAAAAACTAAATCTACTCTTCCCATAAGAGCCAACAATCGCCCTCTTCGGTATTTATCCAAAGGAGTTGAAAACTTACATCCACACAAAAACCTGCACCCGATATCTATAGCAGCTTTCCTCATAAATGTCAAAACTTGGAAGCAAGCAAGATGTCCTTCAGGAGGTGATCGGATCGATAAACTTATGGTACATCTGGAAACGGGATATTATTCAACGATAAAAGAGAATTAGCTGTCAAGCTATGAAAAGACATGGAGGAACCTTAAATGTATATTTCTAGGTAGAAAAAAAGGCAGTCTGAAGAGGCTACATACTATATGATTCCAAATATATGACATTCTGAAGAAGGAAAAACTATGGAAACAATAAAAAGATCAATGGCTGAGATGGGCGGGGGAAGTAGAGAGACCAATAAATAGAGCACAGAGGATTTTTAGAGCAGTGAAAAGACTCTGTATGATGTTATAATGATAGATATACATCATTACACACATGTCCGAACCCACTGAATGTAAAACACCAAGAGTGAATCCTTAGGTAACTATGGATTTGGGGGGAATATGATGTATTAACATTGGTTCATCCTTGGTAACAAAAAAAAAAAAAAAATAGTACTAATCTGGTGAATGATGTTGACAGTGTAGGAGGCTGTGCATATGCGGGGATAGGGAGTGTATGGGAAATCTCTATACCTTCCCCTCGGTTTTATTATGAATCTAAAACTGCTCTAAAAAACTAAGTCTGAAAAAAATTAAGTCTTTAAATAAATAAATCTGTAATGTTAGATATGTACCCTCCCAAAGGAGATTTCAAACTCAATTTTTTGTTTTATACCTTTAAATTTGAAACTCTTGGGGTGCCTGGGTGGCTCAGTCGGTTAAGCGGCCAACTTCGGCTCAGGTCGTGATCTCGCGGTCCGTGAGTTCGAGCCCCGCGTCGGGCTCTGTGCTGACAGCTCAGAGCCTGGAGCCTGCTTTGGATTCTGTGTCTCCCTCTCTCTGACCCTCCCCCGTTCATGCTCTGTCTCTCTCTGTCTCAAAAATAAGTAAACGTTAAAAAAAAAAAGAAACTCTGGGTAGAATTCCATTGCAATACCAGTCTGTCCATGCAGGACCGCGGTATATCTTTTATTTAAGTCTTATTCCATGTCCTTCAGTAAATTTTCATATAGGTCTCATGAATGGAATTATTTTTACATTTCAATAGTCACATCATAATGATTAGAAAGTAATACTATTGATTTTTCAATATTTATTTTGTGTCCAAGAATGAAGTTTTTTAGTAGAATATCTTGGATCTTTTAAGTATGTTTTACAAATAAGTATATCCTGTGACTTACCAATCATTCTAGGAATCTATCCTACAGAAATAATAGCATAGACATAAAGATATATGTATATGTATACATACATAACATTCGTTTCAGCATTGTTTGTAATAGCAAAAATACAGAAATAGAACAAACGTTCATCAATACTAGAGATATGGAATAACTGATGGTGTATCCACATTATTTTTTAAAAGCAGGAGATAGAAAAAACAAATAAATAAAAGCAGGAGATACAGCCACATATACTGATCGAAAAAGATTCCCATGTATAATGTTACATAAAAAAAAAAGATTTAAACAATACATAGCACAAAGTCCCATTTTTGTAAGTGTATATGTGTGTAGATATGTGTGTGTGCATTTGTTTATTTTAAATGTCTGCATAAACATAGGAAAAGACATGAAGCAAACACATTCCTACTAATTTCCTCTGAGAAGTGTGAATTACCATGTTAGAAGGAGGTACTTCTAATATACGTTAGAAGGAGGAGGTACTTTTTTTTTTATTTTTTATTTTTTTGAGAGAAAGAGACAGTGTGTGAGCAGGGGGAGTGGCAGAGAGAGAGGGAGACCCCGAGTCCAAAGCAGGCTCCAGGCTCTGAGCTGTCAGCACAGAGCCCAAAGCGGGGCTCAAACTCACGAACCGCGAGATCAACACCTGAGCCAAAGTCAGACACTTAACCCACTAAGCCACCCAGGCGCCCCTCAACTCTTATTTTATATAATTTTGCAATGGATGAGATGTGGTCCTCTTCCCCTGTTTTCATGTATTTTTCAAATAAGAACTGTAAGGCATTATCATGAAACAAACAAACGAACAAAAAAGTCAGATGCCCCAAACTATCCTGTGTTGGACTTAGTAGGAAAGGAATCCTACTTGAGAGGGGAAATAAAGTGTTCATTGTTTGGATGCTGTTTGTTTCACTGGAATGTATCATTTGAGGTGAGTTTTGGCTCTGTGAGCTCCATTTGTTTTCTGGCTTCTTCCGAGATCCCAGACCCTTCCCAGATACAAAAAAAAAAAAAAAAAAAGAGGAAAACATCATTGCAGGGATGTGACAAATGCCTAGGGTGTCCCTCTGGTCAGTGTCTTTGGGTTGGTGCTTGTTTCTCTGACACTTACTGCTTTTGCAGATGGGTAAGGGAGGCATCCAGGTGTGGTCGTTCATGCACTGACTCCAGTTGCTGCCCTGGAGGATATAGTTCTCATTGCACTTAAAAGTGACTTTGTCATTCACATTCACAGGACCTGAGAAACTGGGTTCGCCATTCACCAGCACAGGGTCGGGACAGTGGCCCACTGAAGAAGAAAACAGGAAGTGATCGGAAAGAGCAGGAGAAAGTCCGCCACTGCAGAGGCTAGACCTCCTCAGACTTCAATGAGAGAATAGAAATCAGAACTAAAACTGTACTTTGTAACAGGGAATCCTACATGGGACCAAATCGTATCAGTGCAGGACGCGAAGGGACTAGGTTGGCCTAAGTGTGGTAGGAAAGGTCTTGGTCATGCACAAGAGTGACAGTTGGCACTTGAACTTACGAAAAGTAACTAAGCACATAACTGGAAATGATCAATGGCATGTTCATCATCCTGGTAAGCTTTGCTGAAAATACTTCACCCTATGCTGGAGGCAAGTTTTTCCCTCCCTTTCCTCCATGAATAGACACATCACTCATCAGTTTGTACTTTGTTTCATTTTGCTTCCCCCCCCACCCCTCCACCCCCCCACCCCCCCACCCCCCCCACTCCCCCCACTCCCGTGAAAAACAGGAGAGAAGATGAACTTGCTGGTATAAATACAGGATAAACATTTGGTGTGCTTTAGGTATCAAGGAGAACAAAGCCAACTATTCCTAAAAATACTAATAATAATGAGGATATTGACCAGTTATTCTCTGTCTCTACAGACACCACAAGTGAGTTTTGTGAATTTGAGCAAATCACTTGGATCTCAGTTCTCACATCTGTAAATTGAGAATATAAATGTTTCCCAGTTCAAAAGTCATATGATGGATGAAATAAAATATGACATATTTACTTCAAAATAATAACCATGCAAAACAGAATCATTGAGAAAAAAGATTAGTTACATGTTGACGATTGTTGAAGCTCAGTGATGAGTGCATATGACCTGATTTTGCTCTTTTCTCTTTTGTATATATTTACAATTTTTATGTTATAGAAATTCTATAAATAGATTTCTATAACATAAAAATTTTAAAGGAGTATGATATTAAATTAGACCCCCCCCCAAGGCAGTTTTAATATATGGTAGAAATTCTTCCCTCCCTGCAGGGGTGATTGAGTCTATTAATTCTATTAATCAACTAATTAAATCAACACTGAGCAAGAGCTGACCATGTACCTTGTAAGAGAAGTTCCACCCTGGGGTGCTTTAAAAATTAATTCCCAGAAGTTGAGAATTTTTGTTTTACAAAGTTTTAACGGGGCCTGCGGGAGGTAGGATGTGTAAGAGCGGAGTGAGATGACAAGATACACAAAGAAACAAAATTTCAACTCACATTGGCATGTGGGAGTGGGATTATTCCACTCCCCAGAGGCATTGCAAATAAAGGTTTTCTCTCCTACCAGGTGGTAGCCCTTGATACAAAAGTAAGTCCCCAGAATTTGTCCTTCGACCTTCTTTGCAACAAATATGCTATATCCCACTGGGGGGAGTTCTGGACAGTTCTCTGTTGGAAGGAAAAAGAAAACAGATTCACTTGGCATTATCACGTGTTGTGACGAGGCTCCGTTAGACAGCCATCCGAGTGTCCTTTTCCTGGATTATTGATTCTCCTTCCTTGTACAATTCCATGTCCATGTATATCCCCATCCCCACCCTTCCCAAGAATTCCCAAAGTTTTGTTTTCAAAAGGATAACGGGCATTACATTCAATTCAACCATGAAGATACAATTCCCTTTCCAAATAGCATTTCTGGAGTTTATAACAGACAAGACCTCTCAAGATTTTGAAATTGGTGCTTTTTGGTACCAAATTGGTACAGTTAACCACCCACTTCATAGAGCAGAATTATCATTAAATATTTACTAAGCCCCTACTGAGTACAGGGCATTAGGCCAAGTCATTTGACATTTTTCAATAAAGGAAATACATTTCATTGACTTAAATTTCATTAAAACCATAGACAGCATGCTTCGTACCCCACAGGCTGATATCAAGTACCCTAGAAACTAATCTTAAGCATACGCACCATATGAGGCAGAAATCGGCCACACAACCACAAGATAGCACACAACCCGCAAAAACATCTTGCGATCAGTTGCTTGACCCAGGCTGGAATTAACCCAACACAGACAACACGTGGTTTGGATCAAAGTAGGAGATACCAACCACCTCCCTCCTGGAGATGTTGTATTGATTTCTCTTCCTAGGAAGAATGAAAAAAAAATTCTACCAAAGGAAATAAGAACAGCTGTGAGGAAGTTAGTACAGGGAGCGATTTTGCAAAAACACAAAGGGGCGGCTGATGAGCCGCCCGTTTTAAAATTCAGTTTTAGAAACTGCCTGGTTGTGTCATGCAAACCCAGTTGACCAGGCCCTTTGAACTGCAGACGGGCCAGATGGTGTTACCCTGACTCTCAGTTCTGTCAATATTTGCTCGTGTTTACCATCCAGCTTCTGTGACTCTCTCCAGCGTTGCGGGCGGGGGTGGGGGGGGACCAATCTCTGGTGCTTTGCCAAGTGAGACCCAACCCTGAGTGCCACCTCTCTCAAATACCAGGTGCCCCAACAGCACCGAAGGCTGAAGACGAGAAGGCTCAAGGAGTGAAACTAACCTTACCTTCCTCTGACCTTCCGGATCTATGGCTCCCAGCAAGGAGCTGATCCCAGTTACTTCCAAACCTGAGAAAAACTCCAGTCCTGCGGGGACGCTTCGTCCTCATTTGCCAGGCCTGTGCCAGGGTTTCCATCCTGTGGGTCTTTGGGAGGCAGGATTTAGCCTGAGTCCAGAGTCAACCAAATGATTTTCCAAGGGAAATAAGGGAAAAGCTTTGGTCTCGGGAATTAAAACACGTAGAATTGCTTTTGGGCTCTCCTACCTTTTATTCATTTATTCATACATTCATTCGTATTTATTTGATTATAGCAATTAGCTGGTTGTCCATGCTCCAATGATAAAATTGGGGGTAAAATTCCTCCAAATGTTTAGGTTTTAATGAAATAATATAAAGCATCATAATAAATATAAGGCATAAGGACACAGTAACGTCTTTTTGGGGGGTTTTGGGGGGATGTTTTTTATTTATTTTGAGAGAGAGCGTGAGAGTAGGAGGGCCAGAGAGAGAGGGAGAGAGAATCCCAAGCAGGCTCTGTGCTCTCAGCACAGAGCCTGATGTGGGGCTTGATCCCACCAACTATGAGATCAGGACCCGAGACAAAATCAAGAGTTGGACGCTTAACCCACTGAGCCACCCAGGGGCCCCTGGACAGAGTAAGGTCATAAATGTTCTTCTCTTCTCCATCCGTTATCATTACTTTATGATGATTTGTTCATGTGTTCTCCCACACGAGACTGTTAACAACTCTAGGACAAAGATTGTGCCTAGTGTATTTCTATGTCCTTTCTTGGCACTCCATAATGCAAAGCAGAATTGTCTGCTAAGTAAATCTGAGCAATGCAGTACAAATAAAAAGAACATAGTCATACAGAAACTGTACCACAGCCCCTCAAATCCATACTGATAATGTATCATTTACTGTATATTACCTTTATGATTTCTCCATATCTTATTTTCACTCAAATAATATGTGAATTCCTATAGGGCAAGTACTCTGTATTTTTTGTCTTTTTTTTTAATTTTTTTTTTTGACGTTTATTTATTTTTGAGACAGAGAGAGACAGAGCATGAATGGGGGAGGGTCAGAGAGAGAGGGAGACACAGAATCCAAAGCAGGCTCCAGGCTCTGTGCTGTCAGCACAGAGCCCGATGTGGGGCTCGAACTCACGGACTGCGAGATCATGACCTGAGCCGAAGTCAGATGCCCAACCGACTGAGCCACCCAGGCGCCCCTCTTTTTTTTTGTTTTTTTAAAGTAGACTCCACAGCCAGCATGGAACCCAACGTGGGGCTTGAATTCACAACCCTGAGATCAAGACTTAAGCTGAGATCGAGTCTGACACTTAACTGACTGAGCCACCAGGGGCACCCCTAGTGCAAATACATTTTACAGTATAATTCTCAAGGGTGCCCCGGGTGGCTCAGTCAGTTAAGCATCCGACTTCCGATTTTGGCTCGGGTCGTGATCTCATGGTTCCTGAGACATAGCCCTACACTGAGTTCTACAATGACAGCCAGAAGCCTGCTTGGGGTTCTCTCTCTCCCTCTCTCTCTCTGCCCCCCCCCCTTGCACACTTGCTCGCTCTCTCACCCTCTCAAAATAAATACACTTTAAAAAAGTGAAGTATAATTCTTTTTTTATTTTTTTTTATTTTTATTTTTTAACGTTTTATTTATTTTTGAGACAGAGAGAGACAGAGCATGAACGGGGAGGGGCAGAGAGAGAGACACACACAGAATCGGAAGCAGGCTCCAGGCTCTGAGCCATCAGCCCAGAGCCCGACGCGGGGCTCGAACCCATGGGACCGCAAGATCGTGACCTGAGCTGAAGTCGGCCGCTTAACCGACTGAGCCACCCAGGCGCCCCAAAAAAGTGAAGTATAATTCTTGAAAGAGTAAATAACATGATATTCATATTAAGTATAACATGAGTATGTGTCAAACATTTTGCTCATGAATTAATGAGAGAACCATTAAGAGGCTACAGCTAATTCAAAGAAGAATTTGAGGAACAGAGATTTATGTGTTCAGTCAAAGGCCTTCTGAAGTGACTCTTCTAATCGATGTAAAACTGACTAATATCATACATGGCAACACCCTGTAATATTTGGAATCAGCTTTTCTAACTCATGGAAATTAATTGAATCTCTCTCTTCTGGACAAAATTCATTTGCTTTGTTATCAGGAATTGTTTGCATTGTTTTCAGAAAAAGAATCATTTGCATTCCAAATTAACCTCTAGTCTTATAGAGATGTAAAAAAGAATGACAATCAAAATTTCGCACTCCTGTGAAATTGATAATCCCTGAGAGGGTCTACAAAACAATATTCAGTAACCTACTGAAAAATTTCTCCAGTGATTTTTTGTCTCTTTTGTTAAGCTTTGAGTAATTTTTCTTAACACACTACATATTCTACTTCTTGAGGAATACAAGTTCCCCAGTACCTACTGTATATATTGTTTGTACAATAAATGATTTTTAAAAAACAGAAAATTGGGGCACCTGGGTGGCTCAGTCAGTTAAGCGTCTGACTTTGGCTCAGGTCATGATCTCACAGTCCGTGGGTTCGAGCCCCACGTCGGGCTCTGTGCTGACAGCTCAGAGCCTGGAGCCTGTTTCGGATTCTGTGTCTCCCTCTCTTTCTGCCCCTCCCCTGTTCATGCTCTGTCTCTGTCTCAAAAATAAACATTAAAAAAAATTTTTAAAAAACAAAATTTTGTTTCCTCCTAAAATTAGGAATTTGTTTATTCCTAAATGAGAAATTCCTAAATACCTAAGAAAATAGAGCATTATTACAGGAAATAATTGCAAGTAATTCTTCATCTCAATGGTTTATTTCGGATGCATATTAGGGCTTCAGAAAGGCACTATATTATTTAGAATATTGTTTTACTAATATTTCTCTATGCAATGTAAAAATATTTACACTAAGTGAGATATATAGAGATTACAAACAACCTCACAAAGTTTAGGTCCAATTTTCCTGTCAAATAAATTAGAAGAGAACTTTGTTTTCAAAGCTTTTGATTTTAGGATTACATATAAGGGAATACAGGACTGCGTGTTTTATTATGAGCATCTGAGCTTAGAAAAATTAATGAGAATCCAGAAACCCTTCTAGACCTTTGGATGTTAAGGACAGTTTGATCGAATCCAGATTGTTTTCTGGAGAACGGGGCTAACAGGTCAAGTGCAGAAGTTGTACTGACTGGCTAGCTTGCTCCACAAAGGAATGGGCTGACAGTGATTAGTAGAAGACATAAGGAGGTGAGCGGGGATGTCAGCCAGGGAGTCGTGGGAAGTTAAACTGTTGTGTGCGCGTAAGGTTTCAAGAAAATTGGGAAACGACATTTCGAGAAGTTCTCTGGTATGTTATGAGTGGATTCCCTTTGGTCTTTGTCATGATAATTCAGAAAAGATTTAAAATGCTTCTCCACCTTTTTTTTTTTTTTAAATATGTATCAAGTTGATGTCTCTTGAATATCTCGCCAAGAAAAACCTGGGCCAGAGAAGTAACCTTTACGCAGAGTACGTGAGAATAAAACGAATATAAATTTCTTTAAAGGTCTAATTGTTCATGAAACATTGTAGAGTAAGCATTGGCGGGAAGTCAAATGAGAGACTTCGTGTGGCCTCTGTGCTCCTTCCTGTTGGTGACCGTGTAGGCAGGATTCCGGTAGCTCCCCAATAGCTATGTGGTACTGTTGGGGTAGAATCATTTTGAGGATAATATGTTAACTTCACAGAAGGACAGAGGGGCAGAAAGTCCTGGATGACTGGGGAAGCTCCATTCCAGTCCTAGACTGTTTCTTATCTCCACACCGCTTCTCTCCACACTTCATTGTGGATGAGAGTAACCTTCTGTCGCAGGTAAGGTGCTGTTCTCTGGGGTTTGCTGGCACCTTCTAATCTGAAACACTGACGAATCCAAGAAAATAAGGGTCTACCAGTGTTTGAGTAAAATGACCCAGGAATTTAAATTCAGAGAAGAATGTTTAATAGACCTTATTAGGGGCGACGGGGTGGCTTCGTCGGTTAAGCGACCGAGTTCAGCTCAGGTCAGGATCTCGCGGTTCCTGAGTTCAAACCCCGCGTCGGGCTCTGTGCTGATGGCTCAGAGCCTGGAGCCTGCTTCGGAGTCTGTGTCTCCCTCCCCAACTCATGCTCTGTCTCTGTCTCTCTCTCAAAAATAAACAAACATTAAAATTAAAAAAAAAAAAAAAATAGACCTTACTAAGTTATGCCCAGAGACTGTTTCCCTTTCCAGCCATAAATTCTAAAAAGGCAATGGACAAAAGAGGAGAGAACCTGGCAAATGAAAACTGAATGTAAACAAGAACGTAAGAGGTTCACTAATGAAGAAAATGCAAATGGATGAAGAAGCTGTTGTTCTCTGCAGGCTGTGTGGTTGAAGGCACGACATGTTTTGAGGCGAGGCTCTATGAGATCTGCAACACTGCTTCCCAAGGGTTCCTGTGCTTGTGAAATTATTTAATTGCAAGGAGAAACTGGTCTCTTGAAGGTGACCTAGTTGTCGCGGGCAAGGTGCCGTGTAATACCAACAGGGTAGGTAGGTGCCCTTGGGAACCGGAACGGAGCTCTGAAGTGAGTTGCCCTGCCTGTGGTGATGAGCAGTGGGGCATCGGCTTCACGGAAACAAAAGGAGACAGACTATGCACCTTGAGGTTAAGAAAAAGAAAACACCACACACCCGGGGGAGGCTTAGTGAAACTATGTTGTTAGAATACAAATTCCTAAATATTCTACAATGTCTGGTTTAAAAATCTAAGTGTTTCAGAATCCCATATATTCTTCTCCTCTGCTTAAAAAAGCTAATATCAAATAGATGTCTCCTGATTTTTTTTTTCTTAATGTCAAAGAAAAGAAAGGGAGATGGGTTGTGTCGTTATCATCTGGCTTCTGCTTTGCTGCCCTGAGGTCAAGACCTCCCCTAAACTATCTGTGAAACGTACATGCATCTACCTTTTGGGGGTGGGGGTCAGGGGGCCCTTAGCTTTCGTCAAATTCTCTAATGAGTTCAAGACCATGAAAGTGGGTTTGTGGCAGGATTCCCGCACCGAGAGTCGTGGCACTGAGGCTTTTCTTTCCAGGAAGCCATTTTATTTGTGCCGGCACTGCTCACTTGGGTTCCTATTGGAACTGAGCCCCGAATGCCACGTGGCATAGTTTTTAATATACTTTTTACTTTTTTGTCTCCCATATATGGTAACACACAAACATGTAGTCTGAGGGGCGCCTGGGTGGCTTGGTCGGTTAAGCGTCCGACTTCGGCTCAGGTCACGATCTCAGGGTCCGTGAGTTCGAGCCCCGCGTCGGGCTCTGTGCTGACAGCTCAGAGCCTGGAGCCTGTTTCAGATTCTGTGTCTCCCTCTCTCTCTGCCCCTCCCCTGTTCATGCTCTCTCTCTGTCTCAAAAATAAACGTTAAAAAAAAATTTTTTTTTAAAAACATGTAGTCTGATTAAGTGGTCTCCTATTACGAGGTCCGGAGGGATGTTGTCACATACATGTGTAACCAGGTTGCCTTGAGGTTTTGGGGTTTTTTTTCTTTCCTTAGGGAAGGGACCCTACCACGGGTTGGATGGTGCAGAATACTTCGAGACAATAAAGCATGGTGATGATGGCTGTTGCTGGACTGACACAGGAAGTGCCGGTGGGGTCGTCACCAACCTGGGCAAGCTAGTGAGCCTGAAGGCTGATCTCACAGTGAGTCCCCAGTGAAGATCCAGGAGAGGTTAAAGATCTGATATAATAATTAAGGCTACAGAAATCAGACAAATAATGACCATCACCCAACACCGGGGCACTGTCTGCGGAGTCATTTTTTAATACTGGTATCTTTATTAAAGTTTCTAGCTGCATTAAAAAAATAGTCTGGGGGTGCTTGGGTGGCTCAGTCGGTTAAGCGGCCAACTTCAGCTGAGGTCATGATCTCATGTCTCCTGGGGTTCAAGCCCTGCATCAGGCTCTGTTGACAGCTCAGAGCCTAGAGCCTGCTTTGGATTCTGTGTCTCTCTCTGCCCCTCCCCCACTTGCACTCTGTCTCTCCCTCTCAAAAATAAATAAACATTAAAAAAATTAAAAAAAAAAAAGTTTGTTATAGGGGCACCTGGGTGGCTCAGTTAGTTAAGCATCTGACTTCGGTTCAGGTCACGATCTCATGGTTTGCGGGTTCGAGCCCCACGTCAGATCCTCTGTCCCCCTTTCTCTCTGTCCCTCCCCCTGCTCATGCTCACTCTCTCTCAAAAATAAACATTAAAAAAAGTTTTTAATAATAAAAAATAAAAATAGTATATGTCTGTTGGTCCCTCATTGTTATATATCATACCATTTACCTTGTTCTGAGGTGTGGGCTTTGACAAAAACTCCATCAGTGTTGAGGTAAGTCACTTAGTGTGTTCATTCACCTACTTGTGAAATAGGGAAAATGATTGCAGACATGCTTAGCCTTCTACAGATGATGGCTGGACCGCTGAATAAGATAACCCCTGCAAGAGTGCCTGGAGACTGGAGACTGGAGTCACCAGTCAAAACACCAGTTGGAAATATATATATATATATATATATATATATATATATAGTCCAGTAATTTGAGAACCTTCTTAAAGAAGCTAGTTGCAAAAACATTTTGCACATTACCAACATTTTGTGTTATGTATATAATGCACCAAATGTTATCCTATTTTGTGTGTGATGTCCAAATTAATTATATCTTTAAATTAAAAAAAACTTTTATTATGTTTCTTATCACAAAGCAATGCATATTACTCACATATTTTAGCATGATTTTATTTTCTCCAGAGAAATGCATCTCTTGGTTGATACAATAAAAATCAATGAGAAAAAAAAGTATTCAAAAGCAATCCACTGTGTCTTAGCACAGTTATCATCCTTTTATAGAAGACAGATACCTATGCCCTGGAAATTTAGTTTAAGGTAATACTATGGACGTCAGACTTAAAATCTCAAACTACCTAAATTTCTACCAGAAAAGTGACACCAGCAATTATCTTACATTCTGATTAAACACATGCAAACACTAATATGGGGACTTCGAAATATCTTACATGGATGAATAAATAACTAAATAAGAACATCATCGGATCATCAACAGACACTGTGTTTAGATGCGGTAAGAAACCCGCATCACAGGAACTGAAGCGTTCCAGTACAGCAAGCTACGAGCAGCTAGATGAAAATCACCTGCCACAGAGCAGAGTCAGGAGCCTTTCTGAAGGCAGTGTTGTGCGTATAAAAGCAGCTCCTAGTTGCTGGATGCTGAACTGCCTGCAGCCCAGCTCATCACATCTTAGGTAACAGAGCTCTGTATCATCCACAGTATAAAAGAACCATTTGGGAACAGTTGCATTTCATTACTTCTCTTGCTACTTACCCTCCTGTCCAGCAAGTGGGTATTTGCATGAAAGAGAAAAATTATTTACAAAGCTAAAAACTTACTGTTCTTAAAAAAAAAAAAAGGGTGGGGGGTTGCATGTAAGGTATTTATCCCTTGGAGCTTCCATAGCCTCCTTTGGAGTGGTGACAGATTAAAATCACACTGACAAGATATTTGTACATTTGACAACCACTGATCTAGAGAATGATTACCTGGCTTATCTTTAAGGGAAACCAAATGATGGATACATCAAGGACGCGGTTCCCCCTTGTTCCCCGCCCCCTCCCCGCCGCATTTTACCTAAGAGACCAGATCAGTAGACCCCGATAGTGACAATCAGCTAAGAGGCAGGCATCAGAAGACTGCTCTTGAAGTCACAGCGACAGCTTAGAGACCACATCATGGTGACAGACCCCACAGAAAGTCACGTCCCCCTACACTTGTTTTGAAGCCAGAACTCCCTGGTAGAGTTGATTCCCAAGGAACCTTCTTAACTTCTTCAGGTAATGTAAATGGTGCCCTACTTTTCTTTCTCGTCTTCATTCCCACCCACTGGAGAACGGTATTATCCCTCTGCAGCTATGAGAGGACCCAGCATCAGCTAGAAAATACAGGTGGAAAATGAAAAGGGAAGTTAGAAGATGGGTATGCATTCTGGGGAGCCTTGCAGTCAGATCCTGCCCTTACGGGGCCTGGAACAAGAAAACCTTCTCTAAACGAAAAGGCAGCTGACGCTGCTTCTCCATCACCACAGTAGAGACGTTTCAGGGACTGAGTTTCTCAGGTACCCTCTCTATTCACCCGGTGAATGTGTCTCGTTTCCAACGTGACAAAGGGACTGCTCGCATAGGTATGTCGTACTCTAGCCCGTTCGCCCGGAACGGATGGAGAGACCAGCTCTTAGAGCACAGAAAAGGCTTGCGCAGCACAACCCGCTCACTTGGAAACAATTAAATCCAAAGAGGTACGTGTGCATTTCAGGAAAGAACAGCCAGCCAGGGATACAATTGCAGGTAGGAAGTTAAATGCCCAAACGGAACAAGATTGACCAACTGAGGTCACACCCAGCAAAGAGATAATAAAAACTAATGGACTCAGGCTGTTAGATGTTTTGAGGCACAGGGAAGTGAAGTTCTTCAGTGTAGCAGAAATTCCATTAGGCATGAGGGGAAGAAATGTGATGTTTTTCCAGGCCTCATTTTGGGGGACCCCAACGTCCGATCCCCGCTCAACTTCCTGATCAAGCCCCTGTGGAGCTGACATCCCAAGCTTTATAGTTGATCCTGGAGAAGTCTGGCCTCTCAGCCTTCTCGTCATCAGGAATGCGACGTGAGGGACATCGTGGAAGACAAGTGCCTGTGCACAGCCAGCATGGACTCCGCCTAGGAGCCGGAGAAGAAAGAGAAAGCCGTTACACCACCACAAAGGGACCAGTAAAAGTAACGCAGAACCCCTGCCCCCCCCCCCCCGCTTCCACTGCTCCCCCACAGGCCAGATCCCCACATCCGCACACACGCATGGACACTCTGGTGTGCTCACACACACCCGGGTAAACCTTGGGATTCAGCCAAACTCCATCGGTACAGTCATGAGAAACCAACCTTGTACCCATGCTGGACCAGGCAGTTCTTCCAGACCTAGACCATAAGCTATATGCCCAAGATACGAGCCACATAAGCCCTGTGGTAAAAGGAGAGCACGTGGGCCCCTACCAGCCAAAAGACCATGCCGAGAAAATGGCACCACATTCAGGGCAACTTGGCTTGTGAAGAGGGTCTCTACGGTTGTTATCCCAGTCCGTCCCGCAACCGGTCGTAGCACAAATCAACTTCTTCCCATAAACTGGGATTTAATGTTTTTTTTTTTTTTTCTGGAGAAATTCTTGCCCCGAGAGCAGTGTTGCTCAAGTGATAAATGTGCATCTGAATCACTTGCTAATCCCATGAGGATGAAGCTTCTGATTCAGGAGGCCTGTGACGGGGCCGGAGAGTCTGCATGTCTAACGAGCTCCTGCTCCTTGCGAGGGTACCAAGGAATGAGGCAGGAGACAGTGACACAATCCCACCTATCTTTCCTGTCTCAGAAGATAAATGCCATTTTATCCCTTCAGTTGTAAGCGCTTTAGAAACAGGCAGGTCATATTCCAGAAGGAACAGCCCACTAAATTCTAAGAGATCTCCACATTGTTTCTTTACAACGAAGAGGTACACATTGCTAATGGGAGTCACAGTACGGTGTGGGCAGAGGTCAATTTTTTCTTAATTCTTGTAGAGGCGCCAAAAAGTACACACAACTCCTACTCAAGTTCACGTGCCTTCCATAACGTCCTACCCATGTTTCCCAGAAGGTGGTGGAAGAGAGCCATGACTCCATCAAGGACTCCAGTCACACTGCCAACTGGCTTTGGCTTGTCTGAGGCTCGATCACGGAGCAGCATGAGATCGTTTTGGAGGTGGGGGGAGTGGGTGGAGAACACAATCCGAAATACAAAACAAAAAACCCAGAAGCCTTCTGATAGGTTCAAGTTACACGCCAATTTTATTGACCCATTCTACACACACGCGCACACACAAAAAACATTTCAAATATAGTTATACACACCTTCTGTGGATCTGAGTGGCATATTTTGATATCAATGTCACCAGATTAAATCAGAACGCTGGTAAGGACTCACATTCCTTTTTCACCAGAGCTGTGCCTAGGAAATCCGCAGGATAACTAGTACGTGAGTTCCCAAGTCAGTCCATTCCCTTCACCCATTTCCAACCCCCTCCAAGGGGCACAGCTGGTGATCAGTCCTTTGCTTTTGCCACAGTAAAACCGCCACCAGATCAGAATGAGTTGATTTTGTTATTCCAACACGATTTAAAAAATGTGCACAAGCAATTCAGATACAAAAACACCAAGTTGGTAAATAATGGTCCTAGATCCCCAGTGAAAGGCTTGCTGGAAAGAATACTTCTGCCAACTCTTAAAATCAATTTTTAAGTGCAAAATTTCCCTTGCATTTTTATGTACCAGATTATGAGTGAGAGCCAAATGCATGGCCAACTACACACACAGCGGCATGAGCCACTGCTACATCCCGTAACAGGGAAGCTGAGGACACAGAAGGTTCAGAAACAGGCAGTGAAAGGGAAGTCCTGCCTAGAAGTGGGAGAATGGATGGAATGAATTCGGGCAGAGGTAACAATTTCAGGCTTTGAGTAGGCATTTCCTTCGCTGAGTTTACAAAATACTATACACAAGTGATGTTTTCATCATTTGCTGCAAAACGGTGGGGATTTGGCTGCTACTCTAAAAGAAAGGTCTATTAAAAATCATAGCGTACAGAATGTCCCCCTTAAAAAAAAAAAAAAAAGTGAGTGCTTCCTTCCTTTCTTTGTAGGGCTCATGCAACAGACACAGAACGACAATAATATGCATATACTATTAACTGCCACAATTAGAAAACAGACTGTCAGCATACAGACCCCAGTAGAGTCTGTCAGTCATCAGCATACAGATCCTACTGGAGTCTGTCAGTCGGTCAGCATATGCATCTTACCAGAGTCTGTCAGTCAGCACCGGGACCCTACCATACATAGTCTCTCGGTCAGTCAGTCAACATACAGACTTTACCAGGGTCTGCCAGTCAGTGAGTATACTTATACTACTACTGGATACAGTCTTCTGGACACTATGCATCTAAATTAAATTCCCGGACATACTTCTGATGGCTGATGTCACCTCTGCGGGAAGTCAGAGATCAACCCTGATCCAGTTGCCAATGCTGCAATCTGACTCGATCGTTAGATATTTTTCAAAATGAAAATATTTAAAACGTGACCAAGTGAAAATGCATACTAGAAAACCTGAGTAAATTTATCACATTTCTTGCAAACGAACACAACGTGGCTTCTGAACTCAGCAAAGAATATGCGTACAACTGTGTAACCCGGATATAGTTCTCTCAGTTCTTGGACAGTCTTCCCCATCCTTTGGCTACTCCAAGCACCAATGAGTTTCTCCAGAACTTAGATCTCCTACTCACAGAAAGATTGTAAGACGGATTTATTTCCAAGGTTATGTCATGTTTCTTCAAAATGCCAGGGCCTCTGCAGATCAACTGTGGGTTGCAAAGAGGAACACCCAGAACCTCCCAGGAAACACTATTCATTCAGTCTAGGAATAGGAGTAAATTGTATTCCTAACTCTAACTTGGCGGAAGGACAGCAAACAAACCTGAGACAATAAGAGAGGGCGGACCCCTAGCACCATGCATGTTTTTAAAACATTTTCTTATTCCGCTTTGCAACTGAATGTAAAACAATCCCCTTGTCAAAACAAAACCAGAGATAATACAGATAATAAGAGCTAAATTCTAATTTGAGGATTAAGAGACCAGAGAAGCTAGTTCTCTAAATCTGCTTTACATTCCTCGTTCAAGTCTGTCACAAAATTCATCGTTCAGCTTCCAAGTGAGAAAATAAAATATACAACGATTTTCCTTTCCTCATTTACTAGACTAAATAACTTAATAGATTAAATGCTAAAACCTTCGCCTATTTCTCCCACAACGAAATGGAAAGTCTCAGCAAAGGGTACTCCGGAATCCATCCTTTCTTTGTAGAATCTGTGATCTAGGCACAATTACAGTCATGTGTATATACTACCAATACATGTTTTAGTAAGAAAGGAAGAGGAAGACAGAAAAGAAAGGAAGTAGAACTTCTCTGAAATGTGGAGTAAGAGCTCTACGCCTTCTGTATTCTCCTGGCTTCTTCCTGCTCTAACTTCTCTGGAGGGATCTTGCTCTGGAAACTGAAGGACTCTGAAACCCATGCTACTGTCAAATCCTAATTTCTTGGGTCCCACCTGAGCGTAGTAAGCCCACCTCAGGCTCCTCTTCTGGGGGAAGCACACTAGGGCAGGGGGAGAGTGGAGAAACGATGGGCGGGCTGAGGGCCAGAACGAACTCCCCAGTGACCTGTGTGTCCCGTGGTGGGGTTTACAACAGGGTAACGCAATGCTAGCTCGTTAGAGAATTCTCCTCTCACTAAAAGTATGTACAGCCCAAATCCAAAGTCTTTGGCTCAAGATGCTCCTGCTCGTCATTCATGAGCTCTGAATTGCTCTCACTGCACAGCAGGAAAAAAAGAAGAAAAAAAATAATAATAATCATTTAGGCTAAAATGCTGCCAGCCAAGTGAGATGAGGCCACCTTCTCAAAGTGCCACACATACCACCTAGGCCTCATTCTCACCTGGCGGGGTGGGGGTTCTCTCCTCCCAGCCCCTTTAGTCTCCTAGCCAGAGGACAAGAGGAATGTCAGGAGAAGTAATCCGAACTCCACTGCAATGTCTACATTTACAGACTCGATGTGTCGCTCTTTCGCAAATGTTCATTTAGCATAAATTGTACACCCTGTCTCTAATATAACCTTCTTCAGGGCAAGGACCTTTTCTTCTACTTCTATGTACCCCACCCCTCCACCACCCTCACCACCAACCCCCACAAAGACACTGTGTACATAGAATGTAACAGCGAAACAGGAATAGCAGGTTAGATGCAATTAGGAGCAGAATCTAGGCAAGCAGCCTTTGGAAAGGCAGTGATGGGTGTAACAATAAAGGACTCATGGTCACAAGTGGGCTGCCTATGATGATAACCCTTATCATTCGACAAGTTTTATCTCTGTGCCTTTACCCAGAGTGCTTAAAATTCCCAGCTATTACCCAAGTGCATTTATTCACACAGGGATCTGTTCAACACAAAGGGTTAAAGATGGGACTAGAACCTAGGGTGACCCTCTAGAACACAGCAGACTGCCTTCACAGGCGTCACTTCATTTAATATTGTGATCTGCTCACACATCTAACTCCAAAGAATCACCCCTTCCGAGCTGAGAGGAATTCCGAATTCTTAGGTTGACGTGCTGTCCAAGGAACTATTCCAGTATTTCTCCCCCACAGCTTCATAAAAAGGAGTTCTAATGTGGAGTAGGAATCAGAATTCGGGAAGTCGTTTCAACACGTGCATGTCCAGACCCCAATCCCAAAGACTCTGAGTTAGTATTAAGCCTGAAGTGGACCCAGGCACGTCTAGGTTTCAAAAGTTCTAAAGAGGATTCTAATGACTGCTCCTAGGTGAGAACCATGACAAAAGGTCATCTATCACCCAACGAAAACACCCTTGGCAAACAGGTAACTGGCTCTTGCCGGTTACCTCTAAAAGGCAAATCGGTAACTTCAAGGTGTGGACCCATTCCATCGTTTTTAAAACAAAATCTCATGAGAGATCTGGACTTCCCTCTCAGAAAACTGCACATACGTTCCTGTTTTAGATACAGAATCGGAGGGGGGGAGGAGTATGCCGCCACGGGTCACCAAGAAGCTAAGAAGAACTCCTTGCTCTAAACATTTCCTGTTTAGCCCTACTGAGAAAATAAGGTGACACAAGAGAACAGGCAATTCCGGACAATGAAAGGCTAGACCCCTCAGGGTCCCGAAGACTTCTGGATGGCAAGATGAGACAAAAGAATATGCCAGTGAGGGAGATTAAATTCACGACCAGGCTTCTCCATATTTAGAACAAAGAAAACAACAACTGCTCTTGCGTAATTTTTTTTAACGTAAAGAGGGGAGTGTGTTGAAAATTACGGGAAAATCAGAAAAAGCTCTAGTGGACTCTTCTCTGCTGTTTGAGCAATTCCATCAGAGGTGACTCTTTAACTCTGTCCTTCTCAACAGCCCCAGAGGTCACTGGCCTTGGCAGGAAAGCTGCTGTGGTTGGCAAATGGGGAGCCACTGGGGAAAAAAAGACACGACCGCCCTACAGGAGCCCAGTAAGAGCTAGAGACCGTCCTCTTCTGAATCTCACTCCACAACTGCCAAGGGCCCTGTGCCTGGCTCCCGAAGTGAAAACTACCAACCCAGCTATTTCCCACGTGCTCAGAGCCAACTCCCCCAGGACACCGCACACTTCAGACTGGTTCTCGTGAACCGAGGTGCGAGCTCTCGCTCTGTGTCCACCTGTAGGCTCCAGAGCATCTGTGGATGTTCTGAGGCCTGGGCTGACCCTTTCACGATCTGGCTTGAGAGGAAAGGAGGGGGGGGGGGGGAACCACACTCCCCAGTCCCGATCCATTGAAGCCCCCTGTAGAGAGAGCATCAACAGAGCCTTGACTTCTCTCTCGTCCACCACCCCTTCCCACCTCGACAGACACGATGACAATGCCATGCATCACACCGGACAATCCAAAGGGAAGATGAGGGAGGGGAACAAAGCAGGCAAGTAAGGACTGTGAGTAGAGCACACCTTGAAGAGACAAAAGTGAAGGCAAAATGGGCTTCTGTGTCCCCCCTCTGCCCTGCCCCCCACTTTAGCAACACAAGGACATTAGTGAGTTTAGACACCGAGGACAAAAACCAAGTCTATGGGGCATACTTAACCTCAGAGCCAGCTATGCTAAGCACCCAGGGGAGTGTACCCCTTTTCCTCCTCCTCCAGACCACCCCAACCGAGGACATGTCCTGAAACGGCCGCAGGTCAACTTGCCCCTGGGCAGGGAGATGTTTCACACTGGAGAACAGCTAAGATTGGTCTGGAAACACATGAGCTCATGTTCTCTGTTGAGATCCACGGTGTGTTGTTGGGGGTGGGGGCTAGAAGTTAAATGACTCCTTGGTGATTAGTGACAAGGGCAGGAGGCCAAGCCGGGGCAGGGGTGGGGTGGGGGATATAGGGTTACACCACCGGAATGCTGACTTGGGTCTTCGGCTGGTCGGCCCCTTCTTGCGTGTCCAGGGCACGGAGAGGGCTGAGGGGCTTGAGGGGCCGGCTCCCAACACTGTAATTTCTTGGACGCCTTATTGTATTCGAACTGGACAGAGGCGTAAAGCTGTTCCTTCTCATCCTTACAGGGGTTTGGTTCTTGGGGAAGTTGTTCTGATTAGAAATGGAGGGACACCATACAAATGAAAGGCAAGCCAAAAGCTCACTCATCAAGGTTAAACAATGCTCGTAACCATAAGTTTCCTCCACTCCTGCTCCTCTGCAGACAGAGCCTCTCATAAGACATGGGCCATGGCCTTGTCCCCAGCCCCTGGAAACTAAAGGGTTGTAGCTAAAGGTCCTTGAGTATCACAGTCCATAGTGAAAGAGGTCCCGCAAAAGGAAGGGGCTTAAGATCACACAGATTATCAGGACAGACCAAGGAACGAATCTATTCCTCTTAACCCCACTGTATAGGGTCTCCTGGATCCTATATTCTAAAGGGAGCATTCCCTGGGGGAAAAAATTTGTATTTCACTTCAGCTAAACACTTTCCATATTTAACAGGACTTCCAGGAGCCACCTTTCAAGCGAAGACTCAGGAAAGAGGTACTAATTTTTAAAAATAATAATTCCAACATCTCTTCCTTC
The DNA here is from genome assembly GCF_007474595.2 of Lynx canadensis. NCBI lineage: Eukaryota > Metazoa > Chordata > Mammalia > Carnivora > Felidae > Lynx > Lynx canadensis. The sequence continues at coordinate 35,300,460 of NC_044319.2, forward strand.
TGGAAGTAAGGAGACTACACAGGACACGAGTTCTGGACGCGTTTTCCTTTTGTACATAAACAAAAGCCCAGGCTCGTGATGTCAGAGGTGCAAAGACTCAAGGTGGCAGGGAAGCTGCACATTCATCTGTGAGAAAATACTTACAGTTGGCTTGTCACGATGAGTGTTCACAGCCTCCACGTTGAGTTTAATTGTTTCCACTTTGCATCCTGAGAAAACGGAGGAAAGAGAACAGGCTTTCAGGGGGAAAAAAGCTCAAAGAAAAGTTCTTTGTTTCAGTATGGGAAGCATACCATAAAAGTACGTATATATGCCCACATACAAACATACTTTTAAAAATGGAAGGCATTGATGGGATTCCCCTGGTATACAGGGGTCATGAAGTTGAACTTCTGGACAAACTTCAGACAAAATTCAAATATCCTGACTGTTTTCGGTCCCCACCTCCTGCCCAGCTCCTTAGCTCATAGTTACCGTAGGCCACAGGAGTAAGCTTGAATATGGTATGGAGAGGACACCTCAGGTACGGTAGCTCATCTGAAAGCAGAAAGACCAGGTGCCAGAAGTCGCTGTATTATGGAGTAAGGTCAAGTTGGTGGGCGAATCTCAGCCCATGAGTTTTCTTTACCCTACCTAGAGTTGTATAATCCCCCTCCTGAATCCCAGACAATTATCAGGACAGGCACCAAAGAAGCCGCCCAAGCTACTACTGAGAGGCTAAGAAAGGAAATCAGTCCATTTTGGATCCTTCCACGCAGGGAAAACAGGAGTAAGAGCAGGAGCCAGAGCCCCATGAATGAGAACATGGGGGCCCAGCTGGGTATGCCAGAGGCCGGCCTGCAAGCTTCCCAGCAGCTCAGGTAGATCACGAAGGAAAGGGTCAGAAAAGCCAGCAATTTCCTTACGGCTCTACCCAGACAGAAACTGTCCTACGCCCAATCCAAAGAATGAAGATGGTTCTACGACACCACGCTCCTCGTAACCAAATAACAAGCTGGGAATGTCTGACCACTGAACATCCTGATTCTGCCAGGAGTGTCAGCTTGACGCTGGCCCTTTAGCCAAGGAGGATCAAGGAACTCCAGCAGTGGCCACTCTCCGCCGAGGGCTTTTGTACCAGCAGAGTAAATTCAGCCAGTAGTTGGCCCAGTGGCTGCTGGGAGCCCCACGCCGCTGCCTCAAGAATGCACTCCAGTTTGAGTGGAAGAGGGGAGGTCCGGTTGCCCAGGATCCTGGTGCCACCTCAAGTCTAGCCCCCTCCCCATGACTGTGTCCCCTGGCCCTTCCCTCAAATGTCACCTGCACCCTTATCCAAGAAGTAGGCCAGGAGGCAGCGCATGACAGCCTGGTGGGAGATGACGAGGACGTTGCCCTGACGCTCCAGCTCCATGATGACAGGCTCCAGCCGCTGCACCAGGTCCTGGTACGACTGCGGAGGAAGTGGGGCACACCGGTAAGAGGCCAGGCACAGGCCAGCAGCCAGGTTGGCGGCCGGGTCCGGAGTCAAGAGGCCACTTCTCCTTCCCCAGCTGGCTTTCCTCCTGGAGGTTCAGCGACTTCGTGTCGCCTGCTAACTCCCCCCAGCCCTGGGATCTCTTGAGAATACTCAAGAGCAACATTTGGACCGAGAAAACTGCGGTCCAAAGGAGGAAATCTGAATTCAGCCTGTGTTTTTTCCCCTTCCCACAGAGGAACAGGCAGCACGTGAGGCAACGAGAGTCTCCTAGGGGCTCCCCGGGCCTCTGCCGTTGCGTCACAACTCCAGACTATGAAGCACTCGAGCCAGGGAACGGCCCCAAACACGCCAGATGATAGGGGGATCATTCATGTCCCATATATTTACTTGGGGCCTAGGCCTGCTTGGGTGGGGTGGGACAGAGGGAGTGGTATGAAAGAAAGATGTAAAAGAGATGATGTTGATTCTGCAATTAGTCGACACAGAAGACATCCTGTCACCTTTTCCCCTGGAGATCTCAATGAGCCATTCGACTGTCTAAGCTGAATTAAACACAGCATGACCCAAAGGCAGAAGGGAAAAACGACACAATGCCGTGACCACCCTTTCTAGACCCTCCACATCACATTCACTCCTTCCCCCAATTTAAAGCTAAACCCCCAACCGAGGGCTGGGCAGTTGCCCCACGTGACAGGAGTCTCACCTCCCCGCCAGGGTATCGATACAGGTATTTCTCTTGGTCCCGAAGCGCAAACTCCTCTGGGTACTGCTTCTCAATCTCTGCGTAGGTCATCTCCTCGCACACACCCTGCAGGGAGCCACGCCGGCTGGAGGAGGCAGACCGGCCCACGCACCCCCCCACACAAGGGGGACAACACCAAAGAACCCCAGCTCTCACTACATGCCAGGCACTGTGGTGCTTGCCCGCGCTGCCACTGACTGGCCCAGGCGTGTGACACTGGCAGGGGGAGGGCCGCCGCAGACAGGACGTGGCTGCTTAAGTTGTCGCTTGCTCCGGCTACTTCGGAGGAGTGAGAAGTCAAGAAAAGTCAGCAGGATAGAGGGAACAGGAAACAGGAAAAGAGGGGACACTGAAGGGACCAGAGAATTCTTACAGAAGGCATAAAAAGGTACAGAGAAAGAAATGAAAAAGAAAGGTCTACTTCTCGAAGAAAAAGAATGAAATCTTGCCATCTGCAACAACATGGTTGGAACTAGAATACACTATGCTGAGTGAAATAAGATATATGACGTCACTCATATGTGGAATTTAAGAAACACAACAGTTGAACATAGGGGAAGGGAAGGAAAAATAAGGTAAAAACAGAGAGGAAGGCAAACCATAAGAGACTCTTAAATACAGAGAACAAACTGAGGGTTGCTGGAGGGGAGGTGGGTGGGGGGATGGGCTAAATGGGTGATGGGCGCTAAGGAGGGCACTTGTGGTGATGAGCACTGGGTGTTATATGTAAGTGATAAATCACTAAATTCTATTCCTGAAATCATTTTTATATAATATGTTAACTAACTTGGATGTACATTCAAAAATATATAATAATAATGAAAGGGAGGGAGGGAGGGAGGGAGAAAGGAAGGAAGGAAGGAAGGAAGGAAGGAAGGAAGGAAGGTGGGAAGAGGAGGGGAGGGGAAGGGAAGGGAAGGGAGGGGAAGGGAAGGGAAGGGAAGGGAAGGGAAGGGAAGGGAAGGGAAGGGAAGGGAAGGGAAGGGAAGAAGGAGAGGCCTACTTCCGTGCTCAAGGACAGAAAAAGCCAAGAACAATTTGGAAAGGACTTTTCCAAAAGAGCGGACCAAATGATCTAACCAGAAATTAAAGTGTTGTTAGCCATTTCTTTTTCCCAGGAGAAAAATAGGCAAAGGAACAAAATGGAGCTTCCCTCTCCCCACGTACCAGAGCGGCTAGGTCGCAAACTGGTTTGGGCCCATCCCTGGCACAGGGGCTCAAGCATGAGGCAGGCAGTCCTGACTGGGGCTGCAATTGTTCTCACCTCCTCCCCATGTACTACTACCCGGTAGTTCTGGTTTTCTAGACAAAACTGCCCGTCTCCTGACTCCTGAGTTCCCTGCCTGAAGAAGAGACTCTTACTGGCTTTGCAGCCATCAGAATCTCTTACTCACAGCATCGATCTCATTCAGAATCTTCCACTGCTCATATGTTACACCCAGGGACTCAGCAGTCTGGATAGTCCTCTTCAGCTGGCTTGTCCACACTTTGAGGTCTGCTATCTCCTGTTCCCCCAGAAACTTCCTTAGAGCCTGGGCAAACTGGGGTTTGAGATAAAATTTTAAAAGGAGACACACACGCACATACATGTGATTGCTAGCCTGGCCTGTAAAAGACAACAGGTAGGATCATGGTCAAAATTCAAAACATGCTACACAGTTAGGATAAACCCACGGGGAAATGAACTTCAACTGGAGCATCCTGTACTGTGCTAGGGACACAAGTCGTGCCCAAGAGATATCTGACGGTCCCACGATCAGCAGAAGTGGTTCTAAGCTATCCACGTTACAACACAGAATCAGTGGATGAGAAAATAAGCCCCAGTGGGATTTAGGAAGAAGTAATGGGATAAGAGGCGTGACCTCTGCCATGCCCTTCCTCCAACCCTAAGCCTGGGAACTTCAGCCTGCTGCCGAACCACTCACCTGCTTTCCCCGTGCCGAGAGGCCAGAGTCGCCCCCGATCTTCCCCAAGAGGTTGAATTCACTCTCTCCGTGCCGGCAAAGGTAAATGGTGCGAGGCTGCACGTGGATGTTCATGAGGTAGTAGACTATTTTGCTCTGGATGTAGTCCTGGACTCTGTTCACTAAAAATCGCTGGCCCACATTTATCACCTTGATGAAAGAAAGATCCCTGGGACAGAGCAGGAGAAAAGAGAATCCCCGGGAATGAAAATCTGAGGATAACAGTGGGAAGGGAAGGGTTCCCATAGCCACTTTCGGGCTCAAGACAGCTCTTCCTCCTCTCCTATCAGAGCCAACTCACATTTAAGGAAACAAGCGGTAAGAGATGGGTTACACCTCAGATCCAGTCTACCACTTCTTCAGGGCCTATACTGTGCCATGCAGTGTAGACAGGTATGATACAAAGAATCCAGACCTTCCTTCAGGGGCTAGACTAGGTGATGTGACAATCTTGCTACCCTGAAGTTTGGTGAGAAGCACATTCCCCATCTGAGGGAGCGAGAACGGCTTCGCTGGCAGGGAGGGCAGGAGGCAGCAGAATCTTAGAAATCTCTCTACATTCCTGCATCGACCGAACCAAGCCTCTCTCAGAGGCACTTCCACAGCTGTTGCCCCATCAGAGAATGTGTCTCACCGTAAAAATGATCCATGCTCATTCCAAAAAATTTTCCAAAAAAATGTGTAACGATGGAAATAAACATCACCCAAACCCTACCTACCAACACACACACACACACACACACACACACACTTTTAGAATGTTATTCTATCTAGGACCTCTATGAAGAATATACTATTACACCCTATTTAGAACAGTGGTTTTCAACCTTTAAATTAAGGAACACATCCAAATACTAACGTTCTGGGCAATCTACTTGAAGGAACTTTGAGACTCCAAACATTAAGCAGACCATTAACACAACCGAATGATGGGCTACGCACACTTATGTCGCCACTTGCTTGGCTTCAGGGCTGTGTTCTTGAACACGGCTGTTAACTGCCCCGACTACATACTTTGCCAAAGGCCACATTCTCCCAGGTTTCTGTGTACACATCTTTCTCCAAAACGGACCTGACATTTTACTATAGCTCTCGTACCTCGTGCATATCAAGTGTGCATACTGCACACTACATTGCTAACAGACACTGGCACAGTAATAATGGCTGGCCCCGACCAGACATTTCTGGTGAGCCAGGCGTGGCAAGGACTTTACGTGCTATATATCCACACACAGACATGTGTGTCTGTGTGTGTATATATATGCATATACATACAGGTATATATACACATATGCATATTCATACCCCTACACGCATGTTTTATATATAACATATATTTGAGTTTATTATAAATTTGTGTTTGTATCTATTCGTATTATATACATTTATATGTAAAACAACAGTATATATACATTACCCATATTTGTACATGTTTGCATGTCAGATTTTATACGAACATATATTTCTACATAATGTTAGGGCGATACATGTAATATATATATATATATATGTATATATATATATATATATATATACACTTACACATTACACAATATACATACACGCAATAAACTTTAAAAATTTTTCAAAAACCGATGACACATCTCTCTGAGGGGTTTCCTACAACACCCTAGATGAGAACCACGGATCCAGAGCAGTGGTCTTCAACCTGGGGTGGCTGTGTTCCCCAGGGACATCTGCAATGTCTGAGAACACTTTAGGTTGAGGCAGATTGGGAGTATTACTGATGTCTAGTGAGGGGAGGCCAGGGATGCTGCTAAACATCCCACCGTGCATGAGACAGCCCCCTACTGCTCTGATAAAAAATTAGCCGGCTCAGAACATCAACAACGCTGAGACTGAGAAATCCTGTTTTAGAGAAGAGAGAAGAAGAATGGTGGTAAAAGACACCTCACTATTCAAGTGTAAGACGTGACCTACATCGAAGCCACAATTCCACACCTTGTTTCTCTGGAAGGATGTAAACATTACAGGTCTGGATTGTCAGACAGAAGGTTTGAGGACAGGGGGAGAAAGGCTCTTTTCTCAAATGAGACCCCAGCCTCAGGCCCTTCAAACCATGGCCTTAATCCTTACTTGTCATAGCTGTCTGGGTCAAGGGGCCGATAGGTGACTTTGTAGCACTCGATCCTCTTTAGGAAGTCCTCCATCACATTCTCCCTGTTCCTTTCAGGGTAGTCAGGGCTCGACACCTTTACCTCCTGGAATCACAGGAAGAATAGGGCCTGGTCAGAGGTCTGCCCTTAACAGCCCTCCCATAAACAGCCAGCGCTAAATAAAGAGAAGGAAGTCCACAGAAGGGCCCTTTCACTAGAGTGTTGGCAATCCCCACTCGTTGAGCGCCCCCTCCCTGTCCTGTGACCCTGGCAACCAAGAAAGGAAAGACAACTGGGGAATCATGTGCCTGCCCTTGGCTGAAGGACTGAGGCAGTCACGCAGCTGAAAATGCTCCTGGGCCCCAATCCCTCTATGCGCCCTGCCAGGAAAACAGAATGGGCTTCAATTTCTCTACACAACCACTCAGAATAGGGTGTTTGATCTGATGCAGACCTGACTTGGACCAGATGCTTCTTCTGAGATGGTCCCAAGTTCCCACATTGCTAGGAGGGCACTACCATGACACCATGTCTACACAGCACAGCACAACCCATCAAATGAGCACTGGTTTACACTATGACAGTACAGAGCATGAGGCATTCAGTGCATGGAGCGCTGACCTGAATGGTAGACAGTTAGTGGGCAGGTGAACTTCCTATACGGCGGCCCTGACAGACAGCGAAGGGGCGGATCCACTCTAAGGATATACCGAGGTCTCGGCACCCAGCTGATACCCAGAACGCGGGGCCAAAACTCCTACCGTCTAAGTCTTGGCTTCCATTCAACAACTAGCTCTTACTTTATTCCTCAAAGCCTCAGCTTCGCCTCCCAAGGGAAGGGTGTGGAAGTATAAAATGGTGCTCCGGCAGATTAAAACGATCAGCTTGTATTGTTAAACGTGTCTATTTCTTTCATCACCCGGTTGACTCTCCCCGCTCAGCCACCAACACACACATAACACATGGCAGAGAGGATAGAGAGGTGGCGGTATGCAGGGGAGTCACCCACCAGGATGTTGGCAGCAATGACATCAGGATCATCACAGACAGATTCCACAAAGAATACCTGGCCAGGGAGAGAAGGCAGTGATAAATGAGTCCAAAATGGCCAGGCTGTTAAGTAACAGCATGTGCTCACACCTGCCCCACCCCAGTCACCACATCCTCCAGGATTTTCTTTCATGAGAGCGGCCTCCAAGGCCTCTTCGTTTAAAAATAGCTCTTACCACATCCCCGGGGCCTCAGACATACCGGCTACGGGGCTGAGAAAGGACCTGAAAGAAAACACTCAAGGACTGGGGGTATTCCCCAAGAAAAGAAGAAGGAGAGCCAAGCCGGTCCTCAGACACCAGAGTCAAAGAGATCCACGTGTCCCTCCTGGCTCCCCACCTCCACTCATCCCAGCATGAAGCCAGGTTCCTACCTTGAAGGAATTCTCCTTGGCAAAGTTCAGAATCATGTCCCGCCTCTCCCTAGTGGTATTGGTGGCATCGAACACCTGAGAAGAGAGGCCACAAAGTAGATGAGGGGGAAGAGAGACTGGGAACCCCACCGAGGCAGACCCAATGTGAGGCCGTGCAGTCACACTGCTGGAAGGGTGGAGACCAGGATGGGGAAGGGGCAGGGAAGGCTCACCGCGATCTGCCCGCTCTCCTCCGTAAGATATGCCTTCACATCTTGCAGTGCCACCAGAGCGCACTGTCTGCCGTGAGAACAGAGGACATCAGCGAGAGCAGCACCAGACCAAGTTCAGAGACGTGAACGACTCGGTTGCTATAGGACTCACATCCCCTCCTGCCCGGCTTTCCCAATGGTCAAACATCTTCCCTAACCAGACTTTTCAACTCCCCCCCTGAAGTTTTTACACCCCCCCCACACCTTTCTCCTTCCCCTGCCCCATGCGTACCAAGCGTCCCTCTGCAGGTTTACCCTACAAACACACATGCATCTCCCTGAGCCTGTTCTACCTCCCAAACCCGATATGACCCGTCCACCAAACAACTTCCAGTTAAAAGCCCCACAGGATGTTTACTGAAATGAAAACCGAGCCCTGTCACATCTAGTCTTGTGATGGCAGAGAAAGAGCTGGCTGGGAGGTCAGGCCTAAGAGGACTCACTTGCGGATCTTCATGGCCTCCTCGTTGTCATGCCGGAAGAAGTCATATGACTTATAGGACTTGACTGCTTCACGCCGATATACCCCAAGATTAAACACTGCAGATGACACCAACAGCCTTCAGCAGTGAAACAACACAATGGTCCCACCAAAGGGGACTTCTTGGTCTACTGTCAGAATGGCCAAGGAAATGAAAAAAGCACCATGGTATGTTGGGAACAATACCAGATTGAGAGTCAAGTTAGATTCAAGTTCAGACTTACTAGACCTTGAACAAGTCTTAAACTGCCTGAGTTTCAATGTCCTCAGTCACTTTGGCTATTGAGGCAGGATGATATATACGGAAGGGCTCTGAAAATGCAAAGCCCTATATTACCAAAGGCATTCCCTTAAAACTAGGCCCATCCACCCAGGCCAAAAGGAAACAAGTCTGTAAACAGGGAATAAATCCAGTAAATCAGGAAACAACCACTATTTCTGCCAGGAGCGCCCTATAACCTTGATGCCAAGGAGAATAAATCGCCCAGAGGCCCGGAAGGCCCAAGAGCTAATCATTTCCCTTCCCAAGGAATACATGACGTGCACCTACCTTTGGTGGGCACTCCAATCCAGTTGAGGTAGCGTGTGAGTTTCTTGGACACGTAGGTTTTGCCCCGGGCTGGCAGGCCAATCATAACAATGAGCGTTGGGGAGTTGGTCATGTAAGACGCCCATGCTAGAGGGGGGGAAAAGAGAGCAGAACTGAATGGCTAGGGGCTGAGTAAGGTTCACGCACTGGGCTAGGTACTTCATAGCCATAACCTGATTTAATCTTTATAAGCCTCAGTAAACCCAAGGGAAAACTGGGAAGGCAAACTGAGGAGACAGCAGTCCAACCTCCTAAAAGAGAATTAAAAGGTCATGTAGATTTCCAAGAAGTACCCAAACCAAGATATGTCTTCCCCACATATGCAACATCTCCACAGACGTACCTAAAGTGGGAAGAGAGGGCAAAGTGGCAAGGATTAGGAAGATAAGAACCATGGCACCTCCCTTGACATAACCATGTCGGGTAACCCAAGGTTGATCCAGCTGTGGAGACACGCCTTGTGTCTGGAGAGTCTCCAGTGCAGAGCTGGGCTGGCTCCTAGAACAGACCCAACAGAGCTGGAGCTTCCTGAGCAGCTTGCTCATGGGGCCTGGCTGCGCCCGCACCCTGGCCACCCGGCCCATCCTGCCACAGAGGAGCGGCAGGAGATGGGCCTCCACTGCTGCCAGCCACTCTCCTGGGCCAGGACCCAAACTGAGGTCATGTAGGACTTGGGCTCTACAGGCTCTTGTGAGGGGAGGCCCTGCCCAGGGCTGGGAAAGGGAAAGAACTGCCTCCCCTCTCCACTTCCCAGCACTGCTTTCCAGAAGGTGCCCTGCAGGTCGCTGCTGTGTGTCTGTTCTGAGACAAGGTGACCCTATGAGGCTAAGAAACAATTCAGTTAAACTGGGCTACTTGCACGGGAAAGTCATTTTCAACAGATCTCAGGGGAGAAGTGGGCAGAAGGGCCTGGGTAGAGGAAGACCACAAAAGGAAGAGCGTTTCCTTACGGTGTTTGGCAAGAAGTACCCAGAAATCAAAGAGTGGCCCAAGTGGTCAGGGAGGAGTAGATGCCGAGAGGAGGGGTCAGGGGACTTGGCCTTTAGTCCTTTACCCGTGTGCACAGGGAAAATGCCTGGGCCTGAGCAGGGGCTCCTCCCAGGTAGGTAATGAGCAACACAAATGATTTTCATCTCTGTACAAATAGGGAGCACAAAGCCAGGCAAAAACACCACCCTGCAGACTTAGCTGATGTGAATCCCCGATCTCTGATCCCCTAACAGGTCTGCCCGGAAGCAGCTGCCTCGGGTTTCAGTAGTAAAATTCTCCTGAGTCTTCACTTTCTCCAGCTCAGCGCGATGCTCTTCTCAATCCCCCGTGATTTGCCTCATTACCTGCACTTCTGGGCCTGCTTTGTCCACAACTTCCAGCCCATTAGGCGCTTCCCCCTAAGGTCCTCTCACCCTCCCTAAAGCTGAACATGAACGGACACTTGGGAGCTGCTCTGAAGCTAAACAGGGGGCCAGCTGCTGAATGCTTACCTAACCGGTCAGAGAATGCTAAGAGCAAAAGAAAACAGGGGTCTCTAAAGACTCCCCTAGGCACCAAACCTCCCACCGCTGGGCTTCTCATTTTCCAGGACATCTCAGTTTCTGAAACGAAGCCACACTTCCTATCTCAGATTGCCACATTGACAAAATTAGGAACCTACTGTCTGGCTGGTTACAAAACAAAACCACTACCACCTTAATTTGAAGAGTAGATAGTTCAAGCTGATTAATTTCAGGGACAATGAAGCATACCCCTTGACATATAATGGAAAGCTGTTTCAATGCTGAAAATTCTCTCCTACCTTCTTTACATAAGGTTTAATTTGCTTTCTTAATCTTTTTTTTAATTGTTTTTTAATGTTTACTTATTTATTTTGAAAGAGAAAGAGAGAGCAGGGGAAGGGCAGAGAGAGAGGGAGACAGAATCCCAAGCAGGCTCCGCACCATCAGCATGGAGCCCAATGCGGGACTCAAACCCATGAACTGTGAGGTCATGATCTGAGCTGAAATCAAGAGTTAGATGCTTAGCCGATTGAGTCACCCACGTGCCCCTCCCTTTCTCAATCTTAAATTTATTCTCCCTCATGAACATAATTAGAGGAATGGAGGGGTTGATAACCTCCCTCCTATAAACAGAAACACTCAGACCCAGGGAAGTGAACAGCTCGGCCCACAGTTCTACAGAAGGTCAAGTCAGGGCTCTGACCGGACTCCTGGTTTCACGACAGCCCCATCAGTTCCAGCCACTAGCTCTTGTCAGCACGTGGCGACGGCAATCATGTGATAAGTATGACTACACTCTCTAATCTAATCCCAAGAGGTGGTCTAGAAGGTCAGTGGAGAGAGCATTGGTGGTTCGAAGGTAGAAGGTCAGTGGTTCCCAGCCTTTCCATGAACAAGGTCTTCTTCCACGGTATGTTCTAAATACACCCAATATTTTTGGAATATACAGCCTATTAAAATGTATTTCATTAGTAGTATCTTTTTTCTTGTATGAAAAGTCATAAAACTGCCAATTACCTCTTGCTATTTGACTGATAGGCATGAAATAGCCAAGTTCTGCAGCTATAGTTGATAATGCCCAATTTCCACTCATGTGCTTTGAAGTATTAAAAATAGCTAACAACGTAGAAGTTTTTAGGAGAATAAACCAGTAATGCTGACAAACATTTCAGATGTGCCTATCTTTCCTCCTATGATTTCTGTGCAAACAGGCAAAGCTGTACACGCGAGCATGCTCCCTGCAGCATTGTCTATGATGATGGAAAACTGGAAACAGCACAAATGGGCATCAGGGGGAGGCTGGCATATCCAGATAATGCAGTTAAGTATTACCACGCAGAAAGAGGTAAATTTGCATTTATGAACACACGCAAAAAAACGCTCCATGATACACGGAGGTACACATGGGAATTGGTCTGTTCCAGACCCACTCAAAATATCAAAGAACGAAAGAAACAAAGAAATGCATGTACGCCCACACTCACCCCTATCCCCAACAGGCCTAATTCCTGAGGTGCCTTTAAGATGCCCTGAAGCCAGTCATCTGAGCACCTTAAAGGCACCTCGGCCAGCAGCCGCCCTGTCGCCCCCATCCCTGGAGCCGCTGAAGTTCCAGTAATGCTCCTTTGGAGGCTGTGGCTCCCTAAAGTCATTCTCTGGTCCCCCAGCTCAGGCACTTCCCGGAGCGAAGCCAGCCAACACACGTGTAACTGGCAGCAAGGGGATAACGGCTGACCTATTAATAAAGCAACTGCTGGGTGTGAGCACTAAGCAGCCAGGGGAGCCCTGCTCCAAGGCACAGGCAAGCAACAGAAAAAAAGGAAATCAGCTAACACGTATTTTCATGTGTGTTTCTCCTTTGAGTGTGGCTGCAGCTGTCCCCCGGTCCAACCCACGAGGGGAGAAGAAAAAGGGGGTAAATGAAAGATGGCGGTGTCAGGACAGCCCAGACGCTTCCAGTGGGGGAGAAGGAGGTGGGGCTTGGAAAGGAGAAATCAGAGCCCAGAGCAGGAATCAGAGACTAGAGGATAGGAAAGAGACCTGGGAATACTGCCTCCTTAACTATCGAGAGCCCTCAAGGCAGAAAAACTGCAGAAGAGCGGGAAAGGCAGGTAGCAGGTTTCTGTGGAGAATAAAGCGGAGCTAGAAGGCTGACGCTGGGCACTGTGCAGCCCGCGTCCCCACCAGCTCAAGTGTCCTAGTAACATGTGTGCACCTCTCTTTAAGATGTGCATCCCATACCCCCAAATCCGGGTTACAGTACAGCAAGAGGAGAAAGCATTCTTTACTGAGAATCTAATCCTTCACAGGGCTCTTTCAAATAGCTCCCAGCACAGCATTTTCAATTTATATGCAATGAAAATAGAGTCACCAGTGAAAACTAACACACTTCCGCTACAGAAACACTCTTGTAAGTACTTTCTTATATTGACTCATTTAACGCTCACATCGTTCTAGGGGGAGATATTATTTGCATTCCCATTTTATAAATAAGCAAACTAAGGCCCGGAGAGGATAAGCAACATGTTCAAGGGCACACAGCTAAGAAGTAGTAAAACGCGATTCAAACCCAAGCAGTCTGACTCCAAGGGATGCACTCAAACATCATGCTATACTAGTTATCTCCTATTTGCCCTCAGTACCCGGCTTCCTGCTGTGGCGGAGAACGGAGACCCTGATCATAGAGGTGTGCCAACCCCAGTGTCACATCCAAACAGGCTGCCTCTGTTGCAGCGCAAACCCCAGCAAGCTTTGTCAGTGCTAGATGAAAAGAGATCATCGTCCTTAATCATGAGACTGACAAGGACATGACATCAAGGCCGAGACCTGAGGGAAAGCTTTGACCATGAGAGATGGATTCCAGGTCTCGTGCTGGTTGGCTGTTGTTCCCACCTGCTGATACGCATAACCACTGAAGTAAGAACTGACCGACAGGGTTCCAAAGGAAAGGGGCATCTGGAAGCAGGGGTGAGGGTTAGCATTCCTTGAGGACCTTTTGGACCATACAGTCTACAATGATGGTCAGGAATGCAGGTGCATGGGGGAGAAGAAATGATGCTTCATTTCTCTACAAACCCACCTGATGTCTCTGTCTAAACAACTGGCAGGGAAACACTCCGGTGATACCTGTCCCCAGAGGAGTGAACTTGCGGGAAAAGTAGTTTGCAAAGTGCAAAGGCTAACCCTGTGGGAAGCAGGGTGCCCACGTCAGAGTGAGAAGTCAGGTGTCAGGGTTGACTCCCCTAAGGCCAGTCAAAATGAACGACTGCTGGCTCTCACCTGCCACGTCCACAGTGAGCAGCAACCTCACAAAACTTGGCCCCCCAAATAGAGGGAAACTGTTAACAGTATCAGCCCTAAGTAATCCCTGCACCTGCCATTCTGCCTTGCACACCGTGTAACTTTCAACATCAGTCAAGTGTGCAGATCCCCCCACCCCCACCCCACGAGGCAGTTAAAGAAAGCAGTAAGAAAATGTAGAGAAATACCAGCAGTCTAGCCCCAGTGACAGACATTTCACTGGGTCTCCTTGTTTCGGACAAGAAATTCCCCTTGTAGATTTGGTTTTAAGTTCCCATGTCAAAGAATTATCGCTTACTCCCACCAAGCATTAAAGTCAAGGATTACAATTCTATTCCCAAGATAAAATCCTGGGAGGGAGCAGCCCCTCCTCCTTCCCCGAACTCACAACATTTCTTCTCTGACATTCGGAGACTGGAGGTTTTGGTTTCACAGCTGTTGTTGTTCTGTTCTGAGGAAGATGCAAAATTCCCAGACATGGCAGCTCTTCAGGAGATGTCTGGAAGGGACAAAAGGAATGGAAGGAAGGAAGGAAGGAGACATCCCTCAAAACACTCAGGGAAGAGGACAGGTGCAGTATAAGTGAAAGAACACGGGGCCAAGAGTCAATCCCAGAACTTGTTGTTCCCAGTTAACAAGTTGGGAGGACCTTTGGAGAAGGTCCTCCCTAGCCCTGTTTCCTCATCTGTAAACTCAGTTGCACTAGAACCTTCCATGTTAAATGCTACTTAGGGGTTTACATTCACATAAATTCAATCCTTCTAATAATCCTTCAGTAAGGCATATTTTGCTACCATTGTTACTTTCCCCCATTTTACAGGTTGAAAAACTGAGTTTAATCAGTCAGTGGCTCATCCAAGTTCCTTCCTGACCTCAGATTCTAGTTTAAGAATCTGGGGAGTAGGGGTGCCTCAGTGGCTCAGTTGGTTAAGCGACTGACTTGGGCTCAGGTCAGGATCACACAGTTGATGAGTTCAAGCCCTACCTCTGGCTCTGTGCTGACAGCTCAGAGCCTGGAGCCTGCTTCGGATTCTGTGTCTCCCCCTCTCTCTGCCCCTCCCCCAACTGTGCTCTCTCTCTGCCTCTCAAAAATAAAATAAATGTAAAAAAAAAAAAAAAAAAGATGCTGATGGTGGGGCGCCTGGGTGACTCAGTTGGTTGGGCGTCCAACTTCGGCTGGGGTCATGATCTCACTCACACTCTGTGAGTTCGAGCCCCGCGTCGGGCTCTGTGCTGACAGCTCAGAGCCCGGAGCCTGTTTCAGATTCTGGGTCTCCCTCTCTCTCTCTGCCCGTCGCCCCCCCTCTTCAAAAATAAATAAACATGGGGGAAAAAAAGAATCTGGGGGGAGTAGTGGCAGAAGTTGGGGGTGAGGTGGGTTGCAAATAGATGCAGTTCATTATCATAAAGTCACTGCAGCCCAACGGCAAGATAGACTGAAAAAAATGGGAGAAACGGGGAAATCTCAAACATGTTCCCTTAAGGAAAACTGTAACTGGACCCAGGGACAACCCTAGTACGTCACCATTTCTCCTCTGGTGTTCCCATTCGCAAGCCCTTGCTCCACACCCTCTTCCCATCCCTCCCTCGGAACGCAGTCTATATAAGGAACACGGGGGCGCAAAGAGGTGATAAATGACTTCCCCAAGGTCACCTGCTGATTAAGACTCGAACTGGGGTGGGATAGCCTCGTGCTCACGCCCCACACCCAGACAAGGGGCTCGTGAGGACCGAAAGTCCTGTTGCTTCAAGAACCTTGTCACTGCCCTTCCACCAACCACACAAATGCTCCAGCCCCAACACCAGCCGCGGCTCCCGGTCCCCGAAAGTCCGCACTCTCAGCAGTGCCAGCACTTCCCCGAAACGGTAAGGCATCACCGTCCCGCACCTCATTCGGCTGCACGTAGCCCCCCTCCTCCCTCCCGCCCAGGCCCTCCCGGGCACAGTACAGCTGTCGCTCACCCTGTGATCCCTCCTAAGCTCCCTCCCGGCAATGGCCCCGGCACTTTCCCCGTTACGCTGCGGACGGGAGCCGGGAGACTGTGGCCCGGGTCCCGGCACCTCCGTAGCCGGCAAATCACGTGCCCGGGTCTGGCCCCTCCACCCAGGCGTCGGTCCTCACCTGGAGAGGATCGACCAATCGGGCGCCCGCAGGCTCCAGGGGGCGGGTTCAAATCCGAATCGCTGACGCCGGCTCTGGAAGGTGGATGAAAACTGTAAAGCCAAAAAGATCGCTAGCTCCCAAGTTTCCTCGCACTGCGGAGGTTGGTTGCATCGTTGCTAGGCAACTAATAGGGCTGGGGGCGGGGCTAATAAAAAAGCATACTTTTTTTCATACTCTCGCGAGAGGAAACGAAGGGGCTGTCTTCGGAGGATGTGACTTTTTGGTGATGGGGAAATGTTGCGGAGATTAACGCTTTCCTTCCTGAATCCCAGAGGGACCTCGCTTAGATCCGTAAATTGGAACGTAAACTCTAGAAGGTGCTTTGCCAAAGTAAGCCAGCACTGTCCTTGAGCTGATTACACCGTAGGGGGTTTGTATATCCTTCCCATAGGCCAGACACTGTAATTTAAGAAAATCAACTACTCTTCTACTGTCATTGCTGAACCAGGAGCTTCCCTGGACCTTCCACATACTCCAGTGGTCTCCCTTCTGCCTCCTATGCTATACCACCTGGTCTGGTTGTCTTGAAGACCCAAAGAGGAAAATTGCTCCAGCAAAAATATTGGGTTACAAAAGTGAAGAGGCAAAGCTTCCATATAACTTATTCGGAGGTATTTAGAGTAGAGGTGAGTTTGTACATTTCAAGGGAACTTTTCACAGTTGCTCCCAGGCCTTTCTGATGCTTGATTCTGTTGATAAACTCACTCTACGCAGGCTAGGGCGTGCTGCTCCAGGACGGAAAAAGAACAAGGAATAGAGATTTCTTGGAAAGGAGATAAATTCAGAGATGTCTTTATTCCTGGGGATAAAATTCATCCTTCAAAATAGCTCAACTAGCGCCTCCTTTTTGAGGCTTTTTACAACAACCAGTATAACTGCCTTATCTGTACCAATACAACTCTGTATGCATTCAGCAAGTGTTTGTTGAACGCTTGTTTGGTGAGGCACAGTCCTTGGTTCTAGGGATACAGGGTTGCCAAAGGTCACATAATGTAGCATTACCACGTGGCTGTGAAATTCGGTGGGTATGTGCCCTTTACACCCCACCTTCTCTCCTGATTACAGTGAGTACTTGCAATGCTGAAGGCAGGAATGGATTCGTCTTCATATCTCTATACCCAGAGCCTGAACTGGAATCCGAAAGACAAACATTCCTTCCTCTTCCTTAAACTGCTACCACCCACGTATAGCAATTGCCCTAGGCCCAGATGATGACCTCATGCTGCGCTTTCTGATGTGGCAAACGGACATTTTCAAGTTACAGCGTCGAGGTGGCCAGGCCAGTTGTCTGGCTCCCTTAACCTCAATGAGTCAATGTTTGCTGCAGCCACGAGCCTAGTCACGAGTGTCTGATTGTTTTTTGACAGGTATTTTGACTCACTGACCATTCTTGGTATTCATTTGCGTTCTGAACTATGACTCTATTTCTCCCGGTGTAGTTTGGAAGCCCCAATTTACTAATTTCCGACCTCACTCACTGCAAGGTTACATTCCAATGTACCCGATTCAGGAACTCCTTCCTCCGCCCTCTTTCCTTGAGCATATATGCTGCCAACGCAGAAGGCACCTCACTCGTTCGACAGGTAGCAAAGCCACTTGTACTGGAAGAACAGGGATAAATCTTCATCCTTTGGCTCCTGCAGGGTTGGCGGCAGAGAATTAGTTGTCACTTTAAGAGAGTTCGCGCGTCTTAAAGTGCTAAAGCTTACGCTACACCAAAGTATCGCGAGAACTATAGCCACTGCGATTTCTCGCGATGTTTGGCCCTGCAAAGGGTGGCCATTTTGGAGTCCACCCGGCGGCTGGCTGCCCCGGCGGCGTTTGCCAACCCGCTGCCGGGACCAAAGCTGGCCCCACGGGTGTCTGGCCTGCGGGCAGCCGGACCGACACGATGTGGCGGCTCCGCTGCAAGGCCAAGGACGGCACCCATGTTTTGCAGGGGTTGTCCAGCCGGACCCGAGTGCGGGAACTCCAGGGCCAAATTGCCGCCATCACCGGCATCGCCCCCGGCTGTCAGCGAATCCTCGTAGGATACCCGCCCGAATGCCTGGATCTCAGCAACGAGGATACCATTCTTGGGGATTTGCCCATCCAGTCAGGTAGGGAATCGAGGTTGGGGCCAGGGAAAGTCCTGGGAGGACGGGGAGGGGCGTGGGGGGAAACAGAACTGATCCAGGCAAGGTAGCTGTGGGTCTGTTGGGGGTTTTGAGGACAGGGCTAAGGATAAATTAAGGAACGGAGAACTCTGACGGAGGCCGGGGCAAGTATCTAGCAACTCTTCGCCCACATACCTGGTTGAAAGAGGGAGGGAGGGCCCAACCCGTGTGAGAAGCCCAAAGCCTCGGGGTCCCCCCTTCCTCAATGTGCTTTCTGGTCTGCCTCGAAAACGTCTCATTTTGTTTTTTTCTGAGTCCACAAACATCCAAAAAATAAATAAATAAATAAATAAGGCTTATTTTCTCTATCCTGATGGCTTTTTCTCCTCTATCTCAAAAAAAAAAAAAAAAGAGCAGGTCTGAAGGATGCAGAATACTTTTTTTCGCTTTCCTGGTTGGTTTTTGCAGTCACCTTCACGTAGAGTTCGTTGTACTCATTTTAGAGTATGCTTTTACACATCCACCGAAGGCCCTTTCAAATTCTAAACAACAGCAGTTATTTCTGTCCGCTATTAAAACTTGAACAGCAATATTGATCATTAAAGGCTTTCAGCTGTTGTGTCAAGGATCCTGTAAACACTAAACCGGGTAGATAAAATGTTAAGCTTCAGAGGACAAGAACCCCCCTAGTGGCCTAGTCTTGGGTAAACACCTTTTGGAAGATGAGTGCTTTTAAAATGCAGAGAGGGAGCATAAGGAAATTTTGTTGTTGAAGTGTATCTTTTCATGTAAGTATAAAGGTGTATAACCAGGGCTCCTTAATTGGAATGCCCCCTCAAATGTTTTTCCCTTTGGTCTGTTTTCGTCTTTATGAAGACTGAGGAACAAGAGGTGTTACCGATCACTTGTTTGCAAAGCTGTATTCTCCCCAGTAACCCAGTTTATCCTTTTTTTTTTTTTTTTTAAACTCTTCCTGTTCGTAATTTGCAAACTTGGCTAGTGAACAACGGATTTCATCTATAATGTCTCTGCAGTTCTGGCTTTGTTTTATTTTTAACAGGCGACATGCTGATCGTTGAAGAAGACCAAACCAGGCCCAAAACTTCACCTGCATTTACAAAACATGGTGCTCCTAGTTATGTCAGGGAAACTTTGCCCGTGCTTAGCAGAACTGTGGTCCCGGCAGACAACTCTTGCCTCTTTACCAGTGTATACTATGTTGTAGAAGGAGGAGTCTTGAATCCAGCTTGCGCCCCTGAGATGAGACGCCTCATAGCACAAATTGTAGCAAGTGATCCAGACTTTTATAGTGAGGCAATACTGGGAAAAACAAATCAAGAGTACTGTGACTGGATCAAAAGGGATGACACTTGGGGAGGAGCTATTGAGATATCAATTTTGTCTAAATTTTACCAGTGCGAAATCTGTGTGGTGGATACACAGACAGTAAGAATTGATCGTTTTGGAGAAGATGCAGGATATACCAAAAGGGTCCTGCTTATTTACGATGGCATCCACTATGACCCACTTCAGCGTGTCTTCCCTGACCCAGACACCCCGCCTCTGACCATTTTCTCCTCTAACGATGATATTGTTCTTGTACAAGCACTGGAATTAGCAGACGAAGCTAGAAGAAAGAGACAGTTCACTGACGTAAACCGCTTCACCCTGAGATGCATGGTGTGTCAGAAGGGATTAGTCGGACAAGCAGAAGCAAGGGACCATGCCAAGGAGACAGGCCATACCAACTTTGGAGAAGTGTGATCTATGCATGATGAGGACTGCCGCCTACTACCTCACAGATCCAGAAGGCTCTGGGTTTTCCAATAAGCTATTCGTAACCCTAAAGAACAAAGGAACACAATGTTCGAACCATCTTTTTTAACTTAAAACCACTAAGACCCTGAAATTCCTTGTCAAGATTAAAAATGAGTGTGCAAGTTTACAGATGTGTGTCTCCAGTGGTGATACATGCCCTTTTTCTGCTGGGGTGACAGACCAGGTGGTCCTTGCCACTTACTGACACTCACCGGAAGATTGAGTCCTAGTATTATAAGCTAGCACCCAGCAGCTTTAACTTGTAGAAGAAAACAACTGCGTATGTTGGGTAATGCGGAAGGCCTCACGCGAGGCCACTGGACATCGACCACAGTGTCTCCATAATTGAGTCCTTTTAAAAACTCTGGAGTAATAATTTTCTAAATTGTGCATCGATTCCTCAAATGAAGATACACAGAGTTGTCAAAACTGATTTTATATTGCAATTTGGTAGACTTTATAAATGTGTACTTAACCAGTTATAAGTACATTACAAGCAATTTTTACAGGGATGAGTCTGTTCCTTGAGAATGTTACCTAAGGAACTGATAGTACCCAATTTAGGATTTCTAGTGTATAAAAGGAGAATGTATGAGGGAACAGGTGCCTGAGCAGCTTACTAAAGCTTTAAAAGACCGTTGGCCTCGTGTTTTAATGCAACTCATTTATTGATGTTTGTCACATTGGATAAGAATTTTTAATTAAGCAGGGTATTTATTTGTAATTGAAGTTTCTTGTATTTTGAGTGCTTGATTTTTTTTTTTTTTTTAATGATTTATCTGGAGGGATTCACTCTCCTCAGCTTTTTCTCCAACTCCTAAACAGTCTTCATCTAAAGGGATAATGCTGTGCTTTGATTTGATTTTTGTGAGATCTTTTCTTACCTACACAGTACTTACTTTCATGCGAGCCTTATCTGACCACTAATGCTCTTTTGAATAATTTCACATTTCTGCAAATTAGCACTTTGCTTATCTACTATCTTTTACTTTGACTTTTGAAGAGTTTTAAAGTAGCGGGGATAGTAATGTTGAATGAATTTGTTTCACTTCCAAAATATGACCGTTTTTAAATCCTTGCCTTATTCAGCTTTTCTCGGAATTCTGCTTCCTAATATTAGATGTGTACTCTTTTGCTTGGTGGGCTGACCTGCGAGGCACACCCTCTAAAATTAGCTTCACCATGAGATCTTCCAGATAAAAGTTTCCTACCTCTTTTCTTAATTCTTCTGAAGATCAGGGATGCTAAATTATAATTTGTTATGTATTATCTCACAAAATGTGAAGAGGTTTGATGTTGTGACGCCTTGTTATCTTGGTCTCCTTTTTGATGAAGTATCTCACTTAGAATACCAATGGAATATTTTAAAGCACTTCTGTCTCTTTCAGCTTCTCTTCTTGGCAAATGTTTTAAAATTGAGATTTACTTTTAGCACTTCACTTGGTGGAGGTGGCCATATAAAATTAGGAACATGGAAACAATTCAGTGGACAAGTTCCTTTAAGAATTCACAAAGTATGCTTGAAATCATTAGGTGACCTTTCTTGAGTACCTTGTTTGTGAATAACTACTTTAGGCATTGTAAATTATGGTCAGTATAACTTAAATTAAGTGTTGAATTTTCTATTTTACTGAGCCTTAAAATAGCACTTGTGAGCTTGAGATACTTAATGTTTGGCAATCATACTACGTACAAATGAATATGTTTGAAGATCTCTTTGCACCTGGCTGTCATCTTGGTCGAAAGATTTTTGTATCTCTCCTTTCCCCAGAAAATAAGTTTAAAACTAGAAGTTGCGAGAATACCCACTGGGTAGCATCCATCAAATTGAGCTTTACACATCACCATTCATAAAGCTTGCCTTAGGTACTTCAGAAGCCAAATTTGACATTTGCTTACTGGGATTTTAGAGAAGTTTATTCATGCAATAAATATTTATTGAGTAATTTATAATATCCCAGGCATGTATTGATATGTGTCTCAGCATAAAATTTTGTCACTTTAAGATGGAGTGTATCTTATCTGTGTTGGATTAACTTAACAAATAGAAAGAGATAGAACCTGATAGTTCATAAAATTAAACCCCTTCATTTTTAAGTGTTTTTGTTTGCATATTTAAGCTCATGCTTTTATACAAAGCAAGTGTCAAGTATTTATTCCGGGGATCTTACTCTATTTTACCTGTTACATAGGTTGTCCATTCACCACTGGACACTGATCACTCTGTCAAATTGCTCTCAATAATGAGTTATAAATTAACCAGTTGCTGAAATTCAGCACTAGGACTTGAATGTTCTGATCATGGAAAATCCAAGATGATGCATTATTTGCGGGCAGTTTGTTTTAGTTATGGAGGAGTAAAAACCCAAACTTGTGCTCATTCTAAACTCAAGCTTGTAAACCTCACAGAATTTAAAGTTGTTTTTTTGGTTTTTTGTTGTTTGTTTGTTTTTTTTAACTGCACTTATTGAACTCTTAAAATCAGTTTTGGGTGTTGTTGTTTTTTTACTGTTTTATTTATTTTTGAGAGAGGGAGACAGGATCTGAAGCGGGCTCCACGCTGACATTCGTGTGTCCGATGTGGGGCTTGAACTCTTGAACCGCGAGATCATGACCTGAGCCAAAGTTGGACGCTCCACCAACTGAGCCACCCAGGTGCTCCTTGAAATTAGTTTATAAATGTGTATAAATTCTAATCTTCAGAATTTTGAAAACCTATGGGTTTTAGTACTTGCAACAGGATCAAAAGAAACTTTCTCTTCAATTTGTACGTGAGCAGAATGAAACCCTTCTTCCTATTGATTCAGTTTTTGACTGCCATTCAAGAATATCTTTTTAATTAAAATGAGGATAGTTTACGTTCATGGCTGAATGAATGAGGACTGTGCTTTCCTGTCCCCCACCCCTTTCTCTTCTTTGGATTCTCCCTTATTCTTCTTTGGATTTAGAGATTCGGTGTGGGAGCATGAAGATGCACTTCTGGATAGAGTGATTTCAGAAATTAAAATGAATACCCCTAGGGATTTGGGGATGGGATAGCCATAGAAAGACATCAGGGTGGCACATCTTGTGTTAATCATTTCTAGTTGATTTCTTATTTCCCAGGAATGAAAAATGGGCACAGTCGAGTGGTACCCTTGAAAGTTTGGCTGCTGGTCAGCGTGACCCTTTTGACAAAACTAATTTAATCATGCCAGTTGATTACTCCACGCTCAAGTCCCAGCAAAGTCATAATCAGGAATGCATTAATGTATTGTCTCTCTATAAATGCCCCTAAGTGCCCACGCCTAATTTACTTATCCAGCATATTCTTTCTATCCTACGTAGGCATTAATTAAAACATGTATGTTGCAAGTTGCCATAACTAAACGCAGTTTTTTGTCTTTTTTTTCTTTTTAATTAGAATGGGGAGTATGTAAAATGAGAGTAATTTTTGTTCTTTATGGATCAGGTGGCCTTCCTAAACTTTCATATGTTAAGATTTATGTTCTTTCATGTGTTGAGACACACTTGTTATTATTTGCAGCACTTTAAAAGATAGGAAGTAAAAGTTTACATGTTAGCCCTCTCCAGGGTTCTTGTTAAAGACATTAAAATATAATTCTTGAGCTGCTGACGGTCAGCTCTTAATCAGCATTGCCATCAGTGTATGCTGTATCCATCCAGTGGTACAGCATTCTGGTGTTTTGATAACAGTGCAACTTGATGTCCGTCACTTGGGAGCATGCTGTGTGGCCTAGCATTCAGAAAGTTACCTGTTTCTATAATGTGATTGTTCTTTATCATTCATTGTACGGTGCAGTATTCAAATTTATCCTTGTAGCACAAAGAGGACTATACCAACTTAGAAAAGATTAGAATCTTAAAACTCTTCATTTGTTGCTAAGCAAACTTATTTTATGGGAGCTGATTTTTTAGCCTTAAATGTATCATTTTTAAGTCTAAAGTGAAACACTTCATTTGAGTAAGCTGGTTCATTAACCAGAGATGTTTCCAGGTTAAGAGTTACAATATTTCAACACATGTAATTCGTCTTAGAAAGATTATAAAAGTTGCCTGATTGTGGGAATGGGTTTTATTTATTTTTTTTCTTTTCCAAAAATTAGCTGGCATTTTGTTTACAGTGCTTTGAATATTTGACTTTGAAGAAACTACATTGATATTGAATTGTGGGGTGCTGATTTAGGTAGGTCTTGGTCCATATGAATTTAAAAGAGATTGCTATTTTAGATTAAAAAGAAAGGGGGATAAAGTACCACTTATCACAGAAGAGATCCCCAAGTGAATCCTTTCCTTAGTTGTGAATTACGCTTTTTGAAAAAATTTTCAAGCAATGCCTTTGTGTCATCCCAACTCTCCTCACCCATTTCTTGGCATAGAATGTAGCAGGGCCATAACTGAGAAGTTTGTCATTAATGTATAAAACCATGAATATGAGCATTTTGCTATGCTGCCTTTTTATACTTGTTTTTTAAAAATATCCTACATGTAGTAGTTTAGGGATGTGAAGATACGATTTGGTTAAGTAGTAGGTAACAGGTTAACCTAAGAAAGGTTTAGAATTTCTACTAAGATTACATGAGACTGACTTTATACATGGTATAGGATCTGTAGTTCGTTGTCGCCCATAAGTGACTGAAAAGGACCAGGGCACCTAATTCTTGGCAGTTTTCCAGTTCACCTTGGTGCCATTCATGACTCAAGCTGTTTACAAGCTGTTTAGCAAAGAGTAATTTTTTTCCCCATTACAGAAGTATTGAATTCAGCTGAAAATGCGGAATCAACACGTATAGCTTGTCAAAAGGGATAGAGAATGATAATAGTCCTGTATTTCCTGTATTAATGGAGTAGAGGTGGAGATTCCTGAAGCAAGAAGGAAACCACAAGATTGTCAAATTTAGAGCTTAGAACATGACTTGAAAAAAGTAGCAGGAAAGGGCAAACAGAAGAGTTTGTTTCTTGGCATATTTTTGTTCATTAAGATGGACAGTGTTTTCTTAAAAATGTTCTTTTGTCTGTTTGCCAGCATTTTTTTTTTTTAAGTTAATGCACTGCTGCTACCTGGGAGATGTCTGATTTCATTTTGTACAACTCTTATGTGATTTTGCCATTGTCATTAAGATGAATTGATTTTATTTATGAGGTCCATGATTTTAAGTATCTAAATGCTGTATGAAGTGACTTGTTTTGAAGGAATAAATGAACTGAAAATATTGTTGTCTGAGCATATTTTGGGGGTGAATACAGCGGGCCGGTGGACAGCCATGACACCCAAGTTGCATGTTTATTACCAAAAGCTGATAATAGTCCACTGCTTTGAGGAGGGTGCCAACATCTGCTGAATCTCACTCTGTGGGTGGAATCTTAATGACTTTGAATGGAGAAACTAAAATGTTTCTTCTTAACACCAGAGGGCATTTGAAATTTTCCTTCCTTGATTTCCCAAATTTTCTGGTATGCAATCAGCTCCTGAAAGTTGTTAATTCAGTGTCTGTTGCTGAGCAATTGTGGGAAGGCTAAATGTTCCCTTTCCACTTGTCATAGACTGAGATCTACACTGCAGCATCCCTGTGGGAGAATTTATTTAATTGTTGACAATGTCAACATTTAAGCTTATTTCAAACAACACTGGAGTTATTAGAATTGAACTGAGCTCTAAGGACCAGAGTTTAGACTTGAACCACTTCTCCATTCCTTCTCATTGAAGCTTAAAAACTATGGAAATGGAACCATAATATAATCAATTTGTGGGAGATCAGGATACATCCAAAGAATAAGTCAGGACAAACCTCATTAAAAGGTTTGTAAAGAGTCTCATAAACTGTGATGGCAGCTTGTGGAATAATTAACTGCACCCATAAAGCAATACTGCTTAAAGTGTGTTTCTCTTATTATCTGGTAACTTGTTAGACATGCAAATTGTCAAAAAGATCAGAAATAAATGAGGCCAACAATCTGTTCTGATTCTGATGCATGATATGGTTTGAGAACCAGAAGTATAACCACGGTTAATTAACTTCCAGAAAACCTCTGATGGCTGATGTCAGTCCTTTGTCCTTGGTTTCATGCAATCCCTTTTCATCCACTACTTAAAAACAGTTACTAAATTTACAGGTAATATAAATCCAGAAGGGACTGATAGTACAACGAATGACCATTCAAAACTCTTCAACAGACTGAAAAAACCCTAAGATTGGATATTCATAAATGTGAAGCCCTGCCCCTAAGTTCTAAATCTATTATGTGAGTCCAGCATGGGTAAAAACTGGTTTTGTAGTTGATCTGATGAAGAAATAGCAATAATATTTTAACTCTAATCTATCCCAGCAGGGCAATGTGACTGGGCCGCAGAAACAGTTGCATTTTAATAGTTAAAAGGTCTAGAAAAAAAGGAAACACTAGTGTTCGTGTAAAATGCTTTAGTCACATTGCACTGGGGGTTTGGGTGAGGGTTTTACATGGAAAACCTAAGGAACGACTGAAGTTTGACAAAAGGAACTGGAGATCCTTACCTGGACGAGAGATCGCAGGGCGATGTGACAGCTTCAAATTCGGGGAAGTATTATGTGAAAGATGTAGATTTATTCCTGAGGCTCTAGACGAAAGAACTCAGACCAATAAGGAGTGAATATTGCAAAGCAAAATTTACCATAAAAACCTAACACAAATAGAAAGGGATGCTTTACCATGAAAGCTCAAGTACTGTGATCCTGCCTTGTGAGAAATAGAGCTACAAGTCATTAGGTCCCTGACATCTTGGAAATTTTGTTTCAAGTGCTAGTTACATGAAACGGATACTTACAAAAAGAACTTCTTCCCTAGAGGAAAATCGATTTTTTGTTGTTGTTTCCTCATTACCCCTCCCATTAGTGTTTAGAAAGGAGTGTGGCTTGTACTCTTATTTAGTAATAACAGCAGAGCCTGCAAAGCAGGACTGACATATTTGGCAGTGGTATATGCCATGCTTCTTATATCTCTAAGCCTAAAACGAGAGGTTCAAGAATAGAAAAGCAAGCACCTCAAATATTTTTTTCTATTTAAAAAATTTGTTCGAACTTGGATTGCCTTTGTCTCTATTGTGTTTGTAGATTTTGAGGATATTTATCTGATGGGATCAAGTGCCAAGGCATCATTACATAGTTCCTTAGGCTCATTAAACTTAGGATTTCCCTATGTGTGAGTTAAAAGAAAATAATAATACTAAGTCAAGAATTCATGAGGAACAAGTTCTGAATGAATAGTCCTTTCTCTGCTTTAGTGGCTGCCTCTCTCAACTGCTTCTCTGCCTTTGTGTCCTAAGATTTCCTTCTGTCCACCAACAGGGGTTTTCTGATCTTACTTGAGGGCATTTATTCAATTGAAGGGCTTCATTAGTGAATCTTAAGCTATCAGAGCAGATGTCACAACGACTTGGCCATGCTCTAAAATCCTGCAATTGAATAACTGCAGTAGGTTGAAAGCTAGGAGTTTGAAGTTTGAAGCTTCCTCAGCCGAAAGTCAATGCTGAAGTTAAATACAAAATACGGACAAAATTTTTCCTGATAACCCCTTAATTGGCTCATAGAATCACCACAACAATAAATCCAACACAGCTAGTGTTGAAAGAGTTTATGCTCACTCCTGCAGTGCAGCTCAGAGTTCCCCACCCACAGCACGCAAGGGCGGTATACTAAGTACACTAGGTCCCCATCCATTGGTGGACTCCCAATTGCTGATTCTTCGCTTGTGTGAAGCTGTCAGAAGCAGCCCTTAGTATCTCAGCCACCCATTCTGGGATAGAGAGATGTCTCCAGAGGAAAAGTCCCAAGTGTTGGCTGTACTACACCTGACCTCTTTCCTCATCTTGACCCAGGCCTGGCGATTCTTCAAAGTCTTCATTGTATGTTTAGCTCCCCACTGCTTCAGCAAGGAGGGGTTGTTTGAATTACCTAGTCCGACGTTACCGGATATAGAAGTCCCCAGCAACATCTTTCACATGATAATCAAGAAACAGCTACTATAAAATTTATATCTAAAAAAAAGCGGGGGTCGGGTGGGAATAATCTTGGAAATATAAGGTAAGAAGCAAATGATTTAATAATATATTTTTTCCGTCATCAATGGTGGGAGGATAGTAAAAAATTTGTCCGTGTTTATTTTTAAAATTCCAGATGGAAAATACTTTTTCAAGTAACCATGAATATTTCTAGCACAGTTCATTTCAGCTCTGTTGGGTATTCATATTGAATTAAGTAGAAAATGTGTCCCTTATGGAATGAGAATAATTTTTTAGAGTCTATTATGTGGGATATTTCAGGAAATTATTCATCCTAATTGTGGATGGAACATCACACCTATTAGAATTCCAAACTTCTTTCTACTATGACTTTCACACTGGTAATTGATAAGTCTTTCTCTTTGGAATTTTACGGTCTTGAATTACTTCTTTTAGAGCTTGAATATTATGGAGTAAAATTAATGAAGTTTTTAAGCCAAAACAACTAAGGTACAGACTGAATTATGTTAACCTTCTGCCAAAATGACCCTTCCCATTGGATCCATCCTTTAGCATCTGGCCTTATTTTTCTTACTCTTAATCTATAACAACGAAGACTGAGAAAATGATCTTGGATTTGGCTAGAAGCAGCCAAAGTCATAATTTATCTGCGATTAATTGTTCAGTTTAATTTAACAAGCTTTTATTGAGCTTCTATTTCTTACAAAGTATGCTGTCAAATACCTTAGGATTTAACAAGGATAGTCATTCATTCAACAAGTATTTTTGAATGCTAAGTTTCAGGAACTGCCCTAGGTGCTGGGTTTATTTGGGTGGGGGTGGGGGGGTCCACAAACAGCGCTATAAAGAAATAGAAATACAGGTGCTATGAAGGGAATAACAGGGCAGGGAAATTCTAACTCAAAGTGGTGAATCTGGGAAAGTCTTTTGGCAAAAGTGACTATTTGAAACCTGAAGCATGAATAGGGGTTAGTCATTTGCAGAGTAAGAAGGGCATTCCAAGCGAGGGTATAGCATTTGCAAACCCTATATTGCAGGAGGAAAGGAAACCTCTTCCAGGCCAGTCTGGCCATAGCGTGATAAACAGGGAAAAAAAAAGGGGGGGGGGGGACTTGAGATGAAGACTTTAGAAGCAAGCAAGGATCCAGATTTGCATCATCTATGAGCTATATTAAGCACTTACCTGAATACCTACTTGCCACATATTATTTGCTTGTTTATTTTATATGAATGTCCCCAAGTAGTTTGTCCAAGGGCAGAGACCAATTCTCCCTATTACCATTGTAGTCTCAGCACCTAGCAAAGTATTGGACACACAGTAGACATTCAATATATATTTGAATGAATGAACATATGAATGAATGAAATCAATGTATAATTTTAATAGGACATGAAAGTCTATTAAGGAAAACATCAGATTTATGTTTCTCCAAGTTATTTTAACTGCTCTTCGGAGAATGGGTTGAAAGGGGCAAGAATGGAAGTGGAGGACCAGTTAGAAACAGGCTACTGCAGTGACCTATTTAAGTGACGATGGTAATAATTATAATAGTATTTGTTGAGCACTTACAACGTTGTGAGCCTTTTTCGTGTGTTAGCTTACATAATCTTCACAGCAATTCTGAGATGCATAGTCATTATTAAGATTTATTGAAAGGCATAAAATCTGAAGGACAAAGAGATGGTGAGATAAACAATAGCAACAAAATTTTGGAAGCTAGCCAGCAGTTGGATGAGTGGTAACTGACCTAGCAGATTTGAAAGAGCTGACCCTAAGCTAGCAACCCTATTTTTACCATGGAGTCCCCCGGCCCTCAAAAATTCAAGAATTGGTGGCATTAGTAACCCTGAAGACAGGGGTGGGAAAAAAATCAGGAAGGTGGGTGAAGAGTCTGGTTAAGAAACAGTTAAGACCTCTCAGATCTTCTCTCCCACTCAGAGCAACTAAGAACTTGCTACATCCCCTCTCAGGAGAGGGTAAAATAGGGTTTCTCTGTACTAAAACTAAGGGGATGAAGTGTTGTTTTTACATACTAAATGCTGAGAGCAACAACCTTCCTCTGCCATAGGCTCCAAGAACGCTAGCTGCCAGAACTGTGCCCTTCAAGAAGGATTTTGGAAAACTCTTCTCTGAAGGATCTGCTCTGAAGATTTCAATCAGGCCATCAAAAAAGAGTAAAGATACAGGCATCAGAGATTTTCCAATCAAATGGCCCTATGAGATTGCTCTGTAGCGAAGTCCATGGTCAACCAGCCCCAGCCACAGCTTCAAATGTATCTTTTTGTTGACAAATTGTTGAATTTGAGTGGATAGCCAAGAATCATCGGACATGTGAAAATATTCTTTAATAAGAAACAGAAAAGCCAAAACAAATAGGAAAAAAAAAAGTAACTTGGAGAAAACATTCTATAGAGGCAGAAAAACACTAACACTATATGTTCTTAAAGTAATAAGACTCTGCATCAATGAAACTGGAAGAAATGTAATAAAAATTCAGAGAACAAGCAATAATTATTGGAAGTTAAAAATACAGGGGCGCCTGGGTGGCGCAGTCGGTTAAGCGTCCGACTTCAGCCAGGTCACGATCTCGCGGTCCGTGAGTTCGAGCCCCGCGTCAGGCTCTGGGCTGATGGCTAGGAGCCTGGAGCCTGTTTCCGACTCTGTGTCTCCCTGTCTCTCTGCCCCTCCCCCGTTCATGCTCTGTCTCTCTCTGTCCCCAAAAAAAAAAAAAAAAAAAAATACAATAGCAAAAAGAAAATGCAATAGGAAGTTGTAAATAAATTTTAAAAATCTCTCAGTAGCAAAACAAAACAGAAGTTGAGGTCCAGGAGGGTATCCAATAACATCCAAATTATATAAGTTCTAAAAAGAAACAACAGAGAGAGAGAGAGAGAAAGTGGATGATAGGAATTCATCAAAGAAATAGTTCAAAAAAAATATCCCAGAACTGAATGTCATGAGTTTCCAGATTGGATTTACTGAGTACCCAGAGTATAGATTCACTCCAACACACATCATTATGAAAATTCAGAATACTGGAAACAAAGAGAAAGCCTTAGATTTAGAATCATACATACTTTGGGCTTTGCAACAGCAGCACCAAAATCTATCAAATACTAATCTAGAATTCTATACCCTGACAAACAATCAAATGAGAGGCTAGAATAGCAGTACTTCAGACATGTAAGATCTTATGCACTCTTTCTTGGGAAACGACTAGAGAATGTGTTTTATCAAACTGAGAGAGCTAACTCAGGAAAGAGGAAGATGTGAGATTCAAGTAACCCAACAAGAGAAGAGGTGAAAGGACTTTTCCCAGTAGGACGATGAAGACACGTATGAAAATGACAGCCATGCAACAGACTAGATAACAACATATCCAGATGGAAGCAAATCAGAATGTTCTGGAAAATGTTTCTCCAGGATGAAACTACTGCTACCTCTGAATGTATTGAGAGGAGATTTACACAGTGGGCAAGAGTAGATGGACAAAAAAGATAAATGGAAATGGAAAAGTAAACATAGCATATCTCAGAGCCCACCTGTCAATAGCATTTTATTTACATGCAGAAGCAGAGAATCAAATCAGACATTTTGGCTCCAGAGACACCTAAGTGTCATATATTTGAATGCTGATGGGCATTATTTTAGTAGAAAGGTCAAAAAGATGATGTAAGAGAGAGGACTGTAAGGTAGAGAGTCTATGAGATGAGATCCAGAGCATATGCGGACGGTGGGGTTTTATTGGAAAAACATTTTCTTTGTCGTCCCAAGAGAGAAGAAGAAAATGAGTACAAAGGAAAGCAGGTTTGTAAATGTGATGGGAACGGGAAGGCACAGTGTAACAGGATGTCGAAAGATAAGATTTAGAAAAAAATAATAAGCAAAATCGTGGCAATAGATGAGTTATCCATCAATACGATCTCAAAAAAAAAAAGGAAGTTTAAAATTTAGGACATTTTTCTTAAGTAAAGCACTTCAGTTGCCAAAAAGTTCATCATCAGTTTGGCATTAATATATAACTACTATAAGTAAGACAATAGAAGAGCTATACACAGAAATATTCGATGTTCTTCATGAATTCAAATTTTACAGGGTGAGAAAGAGGACAGTTACACCCTAGTGGGTTCAATTCAGAGATGTACACTCTGCATCAGATTACAGTGAAGCAGCACCTAACATCCCATTCCAAAAGAAGATGGTACTTGAGTTGAATCTTGAAGGAAAAATAAGACTAAGCCAGGAGGACATCATGGGAATGGGTCCAAGCAGAGGGTACAACATGTGCAAAAGTCTCAGAAGCATGAATGCATGGCAGTTTTAGAAATATTAGATTGACTGTAATAAACAATATAGATGACTATGTGACAGGAAGAAGCACGTAGGGTCTGCTCACGAAGGTCTTTCTATGTCACATAGGGTCTTTGAATTTAATCCTGAGCACTGTGAACTTGCAGCCAAGAATTGAGACGATCAACCACCTACATAATCTATAAACCCACCTGTAAAATGGAATATGTGAAACAAGACATTCCTGTCGTCTCTTCATATCTTCAGTGGTCCACAACCCTATAGCTTGTGCAGTCCTGAAGCTGAATAGAGAGGAAGAAGAGCGGCAATGATCTCACAGGAGACAAGGGAGGATTGCTATGAAGCACGGAGCCTGGGTGAGAATAGGTATGGTGATGCAATTAGCTGGCATGGGGAAAGGGGAGAGAGGACATGTTGGTGGGGGCACGGAGAGCAAGATGAGCTCAATTTTGAACATGTTAAGATTTGACACTCTCTGATCCTAATAGGTGACTTCAGCCCTCAAACTTTCATTAGCACTGGAAGGAAAAGGACTGCTGAATCCTCCTAATTTCCATAGTAGGTGGGCCAAAGAGACACTGATCTCAAAAAAGAAAAACAAATCTACCCCTAAGTATTACTTAATGGTTAATTTCAGAATTTCTTCATCCAAACCCACTTAATTACACCCTTTAGTTCCCCTCTAATCATTTTAGGCTTAACACTAATACCACTTTGGTGAGAACTGGGTGATCTATTTGATGTCTTAATATGGCCTATCAATTCCAATTTGGTCTTATAGCCAAATTATAATCACCTGCATCTGAACCTCTCCCCAGCCGTTTTCTCTTTAAAGCAAACTCTTGCTACTACTTGAGGAATAAAAGCTTCCCTCTCCCTGATATGTTGGGAAAGCACTTGGAGACCCAGTATACAGTATCATGCTCAATATCATGAATATAGTGGGTACCCTGTGTCTCTTAAGGATGGTGGTAATACATGTTCAAAGTAACTTCATTATTCCTTTGGAGAGGAAAAGGAAGACACTGACAGGATGTGACTATAATGTGAATGAATAAGTATCATGAATGGTTAGAATGGACATCCACAGCTATTGTGCAGAGAGTTCAACTTTATAAGGGGCCCAAAGAGGAAAAATTAACCAATGACTGTGGTAACTTTTGGTTTTGAATTAGTGTGTGTGTGTGTGTGTGTGTGTGTGTGTGCATGCGTGTGTGTGTGTGTGTGTAGGAAAAATGCACTTGTCTAGGGGAAATTAGATCTTTCAGTAGGAAGTTGTACCGAGAAAGGAAACCATAAACTAGCCTGTGTCAGTCAAGGAGATGAGCACACCACAACAGCATACAGGATGGATGAGTCAGGTGAACTGGGCTGTAATTAGATTTCACGGTCAGGTCATCAAATAGGAATCCAATTGCTTTTCAACAAGAAACAACTACACACTTTCCTCCTCAAATGATGACCTACATCAACTACATAGCCTTAGTCTTTCAAGTGTTTCTGATTTTGAAGGACTCTCTTTCCCCTAGTCCAGGCCTCCTTTCCAACTCTCTTGGAACCTTTAGAGACTTGATATTTTTCCAAGCAAAACCAAAGAAAGCAAACCAAAAAAATTCCAGGGTAAGACACTTAAAGATAGAGAGAATGAAGAATACCAAATTCAGGACAGCGGTTCATTTCAGCAGAGGCATATGTGTGTTTTGAGGAGGCAGGAGGAAAGGGAGGGGCAAAGTATGTAAGTAACTTCAACTATAACATTCTATTTCTTGAACCGGGTGTTGGTACAATGGTGTTTGTCATGCCAAGGTATTGGAAGTATTTCATAATT
This sequence comes from Lynx canadensis, assembly GCF_007474595.2. Taxonomy (NCBI): domain Eukaryota; kingdom Metazoa; phylum Chordata; class Mammalia; order Carnivora; family Felidae; genus Lynx; species Lynx canadensis. The sequence goes on from NC_044319.2 coordinate 35,334,490, forward strand.
TTCAAGAAGACATGTCTAAAAGGAAAGAGAGAGGAACAGAACGATCATTTTATCTATGTTCCTACTTCTACCTGTGGAAAGATGAGTCCTTCCTAATTACCACTTTTAAATTTTTTTTAATGTTTTATTTATTTTGACAGAGAGAGAGAGAGAGAGAGAGAGAGAGAGAGAGAGAGAGAGAGAGAGACGGAGCATGAGCGGGGGAGGGTCAGAGAGAGGGAGACACAGAATCCGAAGCAGGCTCCAGGCTCTGAGCCATCAGCCCAGAGCCCGACGCCGGGGCTCGAACTCACAGACCGCGAGATCATGACCTGAGCCGAAGTCGGACGCTCACAGACTGAGCCACCCAGGTGCCCCAAATACTAATTTTATTATAAACTGAAAAACTGTTCACAAGCAAGATGGTGCCTGCTATCATCTTTGAAGTTAATGCTCATAAGTCAATTCATTTTTCTAGCAAATGTTCAAATCACACACGTATGAAGCTGGGTCAACTTCAGTGATTCCATCCATGGGTGTGACTCTCGTTGCACTGAACCCCTGATGTGCAGCTGCCTTTCCTGTTTGGTTACTCCTGTGACATCATACATGTTTACGTGACACACCACAAAGAGAGGTCATCACCCTTAAATGCTCAGTCAGCTCGTTCAGTTGTGATAGTGTATTGGTGATCCCAGGCTTCCTCGGTCCTCCTTCCTCCTCGACTAGTCCTGCCCCATTTCTCCTCTCTCTTGGCCCCTGTACTTCTTATTTCCTACCCAACCATGATTACAGGAAGAGAAAAGATGAAAGCCATGCATCATCTTTTTAATAAAAGGTGTGAATGGCTACAAGACAGAAATGAGATGGGAAAGCTTTAATCTAATTGTTAGAATTAGACCTGCAAATTATCTGTGTATTTCACGTTTCCCACTTGGGAATTTGTCCAAAACGGAGGCTGACTAGCATTATACTGAGGCATGGCAAGCTTGGCGTCGTAATGCCTGAATTGAAATCCCCGCTCTGCTGCCTCCTGGCTACATGATCTTGTGCAAGTTATTTAACCTCCCTGTAAAATTTGGATATTAATAGCGCCTACTTTTTTGAAGTTGAAATAAAGGTTGCATGGAATAATGCACGAACACACGTAGCACAGCATAATCCCTAGTACACAGCAATTGCTCAATAAATGTTGGCGATCATTACGTGCATTGATTTTAATTTTTCTCCCTGCCCTTTTGGCATCAAGGATGGCCTATATCCAGGAAAAGCCAGCTTCCAGGCAAAAAAAAAAAGTCCTTTCTGGTAAAAGTGGCCTCCATACCTGGGGGCGGGGGGGGAGTTTTTTCCTGAAAGCCGTGATTTCTTCCACCTACTCCCATCTCCCTATTCTCCTCAGGTTGTTTTAACAGCAGATGCAAGGAATCTGCCTATGGAAGGAGACAGGTTGCTAAGCTGGCTGGTAGCTTGTTTTGTTTTCATTCTTAATATTCATTGCCACCTTTCAGGCACAGCCAAAAGAGATCAGAGACCCAAATGACAGCATGCATGTTCCCTCCTTCGAGGCCATCCAGTCACTTTTTCCTCGGGAAAGGGACCCCCCTTGGGAGAGAAAACGGCTTCACGCCCCCCAGAGATAAATGAGGTCAAGAAGCTCATTGCCAAACAGTGGGGCAAGGGTGTCTCAGCTCCAGCACCCCTGGGCTCAGTCACCTTTTCCAGCAGTCCTGAGGACAGGGACTAGTAGTAAGAGCTGCTAGGAAAAGGCTTGAGAGCAAAAGTGCTTGGAACAACTAGAAAAGCTACTAACAAAACTGGCCACAGTGGATCTTAACTTGGAGAATTCAGGGGAATACTTGCCCCGCCAGTGAAGGAAGGCAGCTCTAGACAGAAAACCAAGTTTCAAACAGACATAGAAAAGCATACCGCCTGTCTGTGTTTCTTTACAGTCAAATTTTAAAATAGTATCTTTTGCCTACTCCCTCCCGGCCAACTCTCCTCTTCCAGTCTCAGCCCAAAGGAGTCTTCTCCTTCCAGCCCTCCTATTTCTTTTTCTTTTTCTTCCTCCCCCCCCCCTTTTTTTTAAAGGGCTCTTTATTGGCTCTAACCGGGGAAGGGGAGGGCAAGAGATGATTGGCTACGAAGCGGAGGGAAGGGGGGGGGAAGCGTCCCGCCCATTCCCCTCCCACACCCTCCCTCCCGAAACAGCTGGAATGAGAAGTAGGGAGGGAAAGCTGCTGGGATTGGTTGTGAGTCAGTGGCAGGGTGGGGTGGGGTAGCAGTGATGAAGCATTTACCTGTCCAGGTAAGTCTGGAGGAGGTCAAAAGAAGAAAACAGTGGAAGGCAGGGGAGGCAGTCTCTGTCTCCGTCTCTGCCCTTTGAAATAAAAGGGTCTTCCTTTCTTCTCTTCAGCCCCTCCTCCAGTGAAGGTGAGTTAATCACTAACCAACTGTTGCTTATTCTGCAGCAAGAAGGGGTGCTTCGTGGGAAGTCAGGGCCACAGGATGTGCGGAACCCTGTATAGAGGGAAGCTAGGGGGCTTCCCTCTCTGTTCCTTAACTCTCTGAGCCCACTCTGCAATCACAGTAGGCTGGTAGCTTCTGCAGATGGGACTGTTTTTGTGAGAGACCAGGGCTCGGATGCATTTTTTTTGTTTGTTTGTTTCCATCTGCCTGTTTAGGTTGCAAAAGCATATTTTATAGACGACAAGGAAATAAAATGGGTTTGTTTTGCAGATTTCCATCTCTGACCAACTGAAATTGAGCTGTGATTTTGGAAGGGAATAGTTGGGAGCACAGGGAGTCAAAATGGGGGATCACCCAGGGGAGAAGAGTGCCATGGTTTCTCCGTTGCCTTTATAACAGGAAATTTGCCCATGGTTCTATCAACTCAGTGTCTATAATTCAATAAAGGGTGCTGTGTGTGTGTGTGTGTGCAATAATGGTAGCATGGTAATGGACCTCTCTGTGGACGTGTGTAAAGGTGTGAGCTGCGTTCGGCTGTGTGTAAGGGGATGTGAGGGTGGGAAAACTCCACCTCGGACTACCAGTTCACCTTTGGAAAACCCATGAATAACCTGGTTGCAAAACAGAGTCTCTTTGGATTTGACTCAATTTTCCGACTTTGCCTGCTGTTAGACACAGAGACTGACAAACACAAAGCTCCTCACCCGCTGTGCCGGGGCCTCACCCACATTAATAATATTTCACAGTAGTACCTCGAGTCGGGCAGGAGTTCTCTGGGGGGCTCAGGCCAGAGTAGTGTGGCTGAGTCCACAAAGAAGAGCCGGACCCCTACGGTGGTCCTCCTTCAGGTGACAGTCTGTGTGGCAGGCTCACCTGTAGAAGTCAGTTCAGAGTAGCTTTATCCACCTTGGGGAGGGGAGGGGGCTAACGTCCTGGTCCCTAGCTTTGCCTCTTTTCCTCTTGCTGCAGGAAAGAGCAAAGTGGGGAGACCCCAGCACCAGGCTCCCAGGGCCTGGCACATACAAGCCCTGAGCAAATATAGTGGGTTTGCAGTCCTGGCAACCGGCGCTTGGTTTCAGCTTAGCCCACACCGCAGGACCAGCCCCCCAAACTCATTGACCGAGGGCTGCCGCAGATGGTGAACTTGTCGGTGACAAGATAGCCTGTAAGTGTCAGACAGAGCTCTTCTGTGCAGAAGATATTTCGACCCACCTTTTCCTGAAACCCATCTGTGAAATAGGAGATTCTAGCGTTGACTAAACACACTCGGAAACTTGCCCATGTGCTCACGGAGAAGGACGTACACACAGGGCAGCTTTTAGTCCTTCCTGGTGTTTTCTTAGGATGTTCCTCAGCCCGAGGCATATTTCTGGATAGTCGGCAAAAAGGAGAGATACTTGTTCTGAAAGAAATAGGTAATCTTGGGGTGCCTGGGTGGCTCCGTCGGTTAAGCGTCCAACTTCGGCTCAGGTCATGATCTCACAGTCTGTGAGTTCGAGCCCCACATCGGGCTCTGAGCCTGCTTCCGATTCTGTGTCTCCCTCTTTCTCTGCCCCCCCCCCCCACTCACGCTCTGTCTCTCTCCCTCTCTCAAAAATAAGTAAACGTTAAAAAAAATTAAAAAAAAAAAAAAAGAAATAGGAAATCTCTTTGACCAGTGGGGAGAGAGGTTGAGCTCTTGGAGGATACGGAGCTGGGCTCACGGGAGGAGGGTGACAAGGGGGCCTTGGGTCTGTTTAGAAGGTACAGAGAAGCCAAACAGGAATGGGGCTGGAGCCCGGCCCCTGCCCCATGCCAGAACTCCAAATGCTATTTATTTACTCTCCTCCAAGACTTGGCCGGTTTCAGTGGAGCAGTTAATATTTAACACGCTTTTGCCTGAGTGGCCCTGACTATAGGCTGTGCATATGTCCTTCACCCATTTCCTCCTCCTCTCAGATCCCCCAAAGAGGTCAAGGGTCAAAAGATACCAAACTCTCACCCTGAGCGTTTTGCCTGTTTCTCAGGCTTCTTATCAGGTCGAAATACCTCAAGTTTCGATGGCTGCCCTGAAAGAGCCCCCAAGTTTCAAGGTTGTAAAGTTGGTGGATAGAAATGCAGCATCCAGGTCAGGCCAGAGCGCTGAGAGAGGGAGTGGAAGGGGGAGAAGAAGAGAAGACTCTTACAGTCCATGTTCTTTGGATCAGAAAACTAGGTGCGGGGCCGGGATGCAAGCACTCATCCGACTTTGCTTTCAGGCTCAGATTCACCTCTGCGGTGATGACGCAGTGCCCGACGCCACGATCTCCAGGGGCATTTGGTGGCGTTTGTTTACTCTGGAAACATCTGTTGTTGGGGCAAAAAGCTTGCCTGGAAGCACAAAGCTGAACCAGATAATTTAGAGGGTTTCAGGTGTGAAGTAAAAGGAGAAAGGTGATCTTAGGGCTTTTAGTGTTTAGTCAGGGGAAGCCAATGGCCCTTCCTCAGGTACAACGTGGCCCTCTTGCCATCTCCGAGATGCCTTCTGGAGGGACCGGGATCCACAGGCTGCCCTGTATATGCAGTTGTAGGTCATTCGTTACTTCCCTTAGGAGGCACCAGTAGAAAGAGCCCCAGATTTGTCATCTGTCAAAGAAGAAAATAATGTTGCCTAAGTTATCGGGCTATTTGGAAGATCTAATAGGCATATCTGAAAGTGTAAGCTAGACCGTGTTTTTGTTTTGTTTTGTTTTTGAAGCAGTGCCATTCATATTGTTTCTCTCCCTCCCAGCTACTGTAGGCTCTCCTTAGTTCCAAAATGAAAGTGTGATGGGTTGCCCTGGGAGGAAGGAGAGGCTAGCAATCCATCATAAAGTCTGAAGAGTACTTGGAAGAACAGGGTGGTAATTGTCTTTGAAAGGCAGAGGCATCATCTGGTCACCCGTTCACAACATTATATTAACTACAGTGATTAATACAGTACTAATATTTATTGCTCCAATGTTGATAAAACTGGAACCCAAACCTAGACCCTTGGATTTACACCGACTGCTTGGAAGCAATGCCTTTGTCTTATAAAGTGTTGCTTGCCGCATCCCTGTTAGGTGCTCGTGAATGTTAGTTTAGCTGAAGGCATTGCCCAAATTCCACTGAGTCATATATTCTCAGGGAAATAAACTACTTAAGAAAGAGTCTGTAATAATAGAGTAAAAACAACAACAAAAAAAGTGGTCTTCCAACAGCTTAACTCAACAGATGCTAGAACAGATGGCAAGTTTATTCATCCAGCATTTTTCGAGTGCCTTCTGTGTGCCTAAGCTTATGAGAAATGGATCTCTTTTGCTATAATGGCCTCAGCCCTACAGAATGTTAGGGATGAGTTAGCATCCTCTGAATCTAAGCCGTCATGAATGGAATGGATAGCTGAGGAGACTGAACTTCATCCAGGTGACTCCTCATGTTTCTGTCTTTGGGGTTCTGGGTATTGGGAAAGAAACGTCACGAAGAAGACTGAAGAGCTATCTTACCCAATGCTGATTTATCACTGGGCTCCTTTGGTGTGTCTGTCCCCTGTGGTCCTGACCCTATCTCCTGAGAGGCTCTGGACCCTTATGAACTCCATGCGTCTGGCTCATTGGGATTTTTTTCTCTTCTTTCCCCATTGTCCTGCCCCTCCCTACCTGCCCCATTTGCAGACCTTCCCCCCAAATCGGCCTTGTGCTGGTCAGCTCTACAGCATTGGCGGCTGACTCACCCAGCACAGCCCAAACCTGCCTTGGCAGTGGAAGAAGTTATGGGTAGAGGCCAAAGAGACAACCTCCCTGGAATCCAAACCCCGGGTCCCAAGATCTCCAATTGAACACATTTTTTTCTATGACATTTTACTTAGTAAAGGGGGAGAGGGGTGGGGAGTAGGAAAGGTGATAGAAAATATAAAATGGTGTCACAGGAAAAATATAGATTCTAATCCTAGCTCTCTCCAAACTCCCTATCTGGCCTTGGAACTGGCTTTTAAACTTAATTTTTCCAGAATTTTATTTCAACATAGGAGAGCCCCATCTGGCCTTTCCAGACTTTGCGATTTTCAGAGGGAAAATGGTACCGCCTTCCTTTGCTCTTACTATTGGCACAGTGAATTTGAAACTCTTTTTCCCTACGAGTTGGAGTTGGGAGGAAGCTACGCAGGGCATTTCTCTCGTTTATTTGACAAAGATTAGGGAACCTTGCTGGAAATAAGTGCAGCCTCAGAGTGGGTGGTACACAAGAGGGAAACTGGGTTTGTATCAACCTGTGTGAGTTACGTAGGAGGCTCCCAGACCACGGAGATGATGGTGGCCCTGGTGGCGGGGGCTGTTGATGATATTGGCTACGACAGCAGCTAACAGTTACTGCACAGTGTTTTATGGGAAGTATCTCAGTATATGTCCGTGACAACCCTATGCGGTTGGTGTCGTTGAGGGCCCTGTTCCATCTCCCCCACGTAACCCAAACCCTTCTTTTCTAAACTCTTGTTCCCTTATGTCAGTTTACTTTGATCCTCGAAGGACCTTGTCTTTTTCTTATGACAAGAACAGTAGCAGTTAGTCCTTTATTCGTCGAGCATTTACTTCCAACTAAGCTGTGCAAACTGTTCTCATGTAATCCTTGCATTAAGCCTACCTAATGAGAAAAACCGAGTCAAAGAGTAATTTGCCTCAAGTCACCTAACTGTAAATGCAAGCGGGATTTGAATCCAGATCTGACTTCCTCCAGAACCCACGTTATGAACCCCTTCCTATTTATTGCTTGTGGTCCTGGAAATGTAGCCTAAGCTCCCCGACGCAGAGAAAAAAAGCACCTAAGACAAGTGTGGAGTTCCCTCTCTGGCTAGACTGCTTCTGCACCTGCTGAGCCCGTCCTCCTGCATGTGTGTGAGCCCGCTTCTGCGTCCTTCCACGCAGGCGGGGAGGTGTGGGGAACCGCCGTGCACGGCCCCTTCCAGCTCTCTGCTTGCTTGGTGTCCCTGCCGCCGCGCCCCGGGGGCCTGGGCAGAGCCTGGCCCGGAGAGCCTCCGCTCGGCTCACACGTGGCTTTGATTCTTGTCTTTTCAGGCCGGCTTGGGACATTCTTCACTTCCCTTCACTTCCCCTCTGGGAGCCCCTCTCACCGCCCCTGCACCTTGCTTCAGGCGATGCCCAGGAGCGAGCTGTGGCCAGCGGGGCCTGGCTCGGAACCCGTGACCCGCATCGGCAGCTGCGACAGCATCATGAGCACCGTGTCCACCCGCTCTGGATCTGTACGTACTCTCCGCCCTGCAGCCCGCCCCCCCTGCTTCTGTCTGCACGCCCGCCCCGCCCCGCCCTGCCCACCACCCGCCTGGCTGCTCCTTAGCTTTCATCTTCCTTGTCAGAGAGTGAATCACACCGGTTGGTATTTCTGCCTTTGAGTCACCCAGGTTCTCGAGAGAAAGGGTGGAACAGTCCCAAAGCGCAATGAGATGAGACTTGCTCCCAGCTTTCATTCACGGGGGGGGGGGGGGGGGGGGGGGGGGGGGCTAAGTTGAGGTGAGAGCGAGGGCCAGTGATCTGAGGTCCTGGTGGAAAGCAGAGGATAGATCACCATAGCACTCACATTCCTGAAGCCTCCAGGGTGCGCCTTCAATCTTTTACCAAGATCACAGAGGACAGAGTAATTAGGAGCCTGGGTTCTGGAGCCAAGCCGGTCTGAGTTCTCGATCTATAAGCTCTATGGCCTTGGGCAAATTATTGAATTTCTGTAACCTTCAGTCTCCTCCGTTTTAAGGTGGGATATAAGGTAAACACTGAATCGTGGGGGGGGGGGGGGCGGTGAACGAGATGCATGTGAAACACAAAACACTCAGCACACGCCTCTAAGTAGAAAAGAAATAGCCTTATCCAGGAGCATCGATTCAGAATCGCCCAAAGTCATCGTGTTTAACTGTTTGTGAGTGGCAGGTAACAAATTGTAATTTTTCTGGGGATGAATTTAAGTCAAGGTTGTTGTAAGGCTGGTGCGAAAGAGTAAATCTGCCCTACGTCCAAATGGAAACATTCCCTTGCTGTTGGTGTTCATTGCATACCTAATAACCCTTGAGAATTTATACTTTATTGCTCTATATCCTACAGGGGTACTTGAAAATTTAAGGATGCTGAGGATCTCTACCAAATGTCAAGGACTTTTAATACAGCCAGTGAGTTTTGATATGTGAAAATGGAGTAGAGAAAGCAGCACACAACACACACACACACACGTACACACACAATCCAAAGCGTGGGCAGTCCGTATATAATTTCTTGTTGACCTGAGATGGTGGGACCACAGAGACATCTTTCTGTTTCTGTTAGGCTGAGGCCAATACGAGCAGTTACATACTACTGGACACAGAGTGTGGCACGGATTAAAGATCTGCAAGGTGAATCCTCCACAAAGGAGAAATTCAGAGTTGGTTTATCTTTGGCAAAGCTATTTTGGGAAGAAGAGGGCTGTAAAGAAGACTTTGTTCAGGGAACCCCCGGAATTGGCTTCAGGGCTTCCACGGGCTACATTTGTAGCTTCCTTTGACAGGTCGGCCTGCCAGATGGCCCTTTAAGGAGTCAGGGGAACTGGTGGGGTTATTCCAACAACCATCTCCTAGGGTATCTTTAGGGCTGTCTCAAATCTTTCCTGGCCATCTGAGTGGGTCTGGAGAATATATAACTCTGAAGTATCTTAAATATTAGGAAGAGGGATGAGATAGATGCCAGGAGGGAACTCAGGCCAAATTTCTTACATTTCCATTTGCCCTTTTGGTTTTCCCTTCAACCTTCAACTTTAGAGAGCAACTATCCTATGGATCTTCCTGGCCTTGCTGACCATGGGCAGCAACCATTTAAAAGGGCCGTAACACTTTTCCCCAAATACCCCTATGTGCTTTTTCATCATGACGGTTATTTACTTTAATATCTACTTGATATTTCACACTAAGTTCCTTTCCCCTCCTCCCATACCCGTCCGGTTTCTCCACCCTACCCGCCTCTAGTTAATATTTGCTTAAGAAATGCACACTTATTTGAATGTTAGCCAGAGCCAAATGTCACCAAGAGAGTAAATACACAAAGGAAAAAAAAACCCTGTATGGAATGCATTTCAAAGTCAAGTGTAAATTATTTGGTAAATTTATCTGTGGCTACTCATACCACTGTTGCCATTGGCCTGATAGCCAGTGGCTGGCTGCGTTTCCTGTTTGTCCTTATACTGTCCTTGACATACCAGATCAAGTGTGCAAAAGTACTCTGACAAGTTAATACCATTGAAGTTTAAGGTCATTATGTTACCCATGTAATGCGGAGCTAAATCGGAGACACGTAGAGGGATATGCTTATGCCGGTCACACACAGGAACTGGAATCAGAACCCGGGACTGCTTCTGATCTGTTCCCCTAAGCGTCCCACCCAGGACTGGGTGGAAAAGGCAGCTGCCATCTGCCTGCCCAGCACTGGGTGCTGGTGGGCCCACAGCCGCCAGTCTCCTCCCCGTCCGGTGCCCGCGGTTTCTCAGGAGACAGACAACTCCCGCAAACTTGCGGAGTCGCCTCCTGGAAAGGTTTCCAGCCCTTCAGCATTCCTTCCGGACACGGGGTGGTTCTCAGCCCCACCAGTTTCTGCGGAGCTCCCTCTCACAGCTCCCTCTCTCCCTCTCTCTCTGTCCTCCACGCCTCATTCCAGAGTGACGGCAGCTACGACTTCCTGTCCGCAGAAGAGAAGGAGTGTCTGCTCTTCCTGGAGGAGACCATCGGCTCACTGGACACTGAGGCTGACAGCGGACTGTCCACTGACGAGTCTGAACAGGACACAGCTCCCCGCGGCCTCCGAGCCCTGCCCGTCACCCAGCCTGCTCCTCAGGGTAAGAGAGACCATCTGGGGTGGCACCGCTAACAAACCCAGAAAGCCAGGACATTCTTGTGGCTGCTTTGCACCCTGTTTGCCCTCTCCTCTGAAGGTCATTGGCAGAAGGAGCGATAGCACTCCTCTCCACGCCCCTGGCTAGAAATAAGCCATGTCCCGCAGAGGAGAGACTGCGGACAAGCCGGCGTCCTCTGTCTTTCTCTGAAGTCTCAGAGGCCTGGGAGGGAAAAGGGTTTGACTAGCTCCCGTTCTCTCGCAGAAATGCTGAAGAGACATGACCGCAGAGGTTCATGGGAGGGGTTCAGGGAAGGGTGGACGGTTGCTCTGGGGACACGAAGTGAGTCTGGAGAGCTAATCTGGATGTTCCAGAAGGATGAGGCTGCAAGAGATAAGGGGGAAGGGCCCCCTGAACTTCGGTGGGTGGCACCTCGAGGCTCTTGTGAGAGGGGGTGGAAAGCCAGTGGTGTTGAGGCTCAGTAGAAGGGGGGCAGGATGGCACATGAGTGTGGCCATGAGGGTGGGGCCATATGTCCCAGAGTGAGGGGGGCACTTTACTCCTGAAGACAGCCCCACTGCTATCAGGATTGCAATCACTGATTTATTCGTTTAGCAAATATTTACCGACAGTGTGTTAGAACCTCCATGGAGATAGAGGCGTAACTGGGGACAAAGGCTTCACTGCTCCCTGAGACTGATTCCCTGGTCCGTGGGCCTAATGCACCTGCTGGAAGGAAAGAGCCCATGTCACTCACTCATGTGGGGACGGCTGTGGCCATTCCAGAGCCATTCACGTGTTTATAGAAAGTGAAGGTGGAGGAAGGCAGAAGTCTGGTCGAATCAAGAGCAAATCCGCTGTTCATGGACTCAGTTGCTTGGGAGCCCCGAGATAGCTAGAGGGAATCTCTCCCCCACCCTGGTGCTTCTGTAGAAGCTTAGAAGGAGCCCGAGTCAAGGACCTGGAGTTACGTGAGGCTGCTCTTTCCCCAACCATCGTGAAAAAGTAATCCTAGGTTGAAGGGAACCTGCTCAGATCGATCTGTCAGTGTGAATGATAGCCATGCAACAGGGCGGCTCCTTGAAGAGCAACGAATCAACCCAAAACAAAACCCACTGCTAAGTGGAGACCAGAGTTCGGGAGGTATTAGCTTTGCCCCGGGCAGCAGGGTTCTCACCTCTGTCCACTCTTCTTTGCCCGTTCTCCTGGGCCCTCACAGGATATCCAGGGGAGAAGATCGTCCCACGAGGACCGGAGCCAAGGACAGGGACTCAGTCCAGCTCACCCCATCTGCCTGAACCCGAAGGCCTGGGCCTCAGGTCTGGCTCCCATAGCCTCCCCAGAAATATCCACATCGGCAGGAAGCGGAACCCCGGGGAAAGCACCACTCAGACGAATAGCCACATCCCGGGGGAACCTGCGGGGCTTGTCCCAGAGCCCAAGAGAGAGCAGGCCGGCCAAAGCAGTGAGCCCAGCCAGGCTCCGGCCGGCCCCCCGACGCCTGCCCTTGGGTTGGACACAGTACCCATCCCCCCACCAGAGGCCTTTCAGGACAGCCAGCCAGAGCAGCGAGGGGAAGGCGGCCTGGGCGTCCCCAGGCCAGGGCTGCAGAGCCATACGCCCCGGCTCCATTCGTCACTCAGCCCCCAGGAGAGGAAGGAGACTCCTTCAGCAGCCATGTCCCAAAAAGCCAGTGAGAAGGGCTCAACAGGGGGACCGGGGCAGCCTCAGCCTCCTCCCGCCACGTCATCGCAGAGCGCGAGAGCCAGAGATGCTCCCATCCCGTCAGGGGGGGACCCCAGTGCCCGGCCAGCGCCCTTCACAGCTCCCAAGCCCCGGAAGCTGCCGCCCAATATCGTTCTCAAGAGCAGCCGAAGCAGTTTGCACAGTGAGCCCCACCACTGGTTGTCTCGCCACTCCGAGGCCACCGCGGGAGACTCCGGCCTGGCCTCGTCCTCGCTGCAGGAGCAGAAGAAAGCGCGCCGGGAGGCCCTGGAGAAGCTGGGGCTCCCCCAGGACCAGGATGAACCTGGCCCCCACTTAAGTAAACGCACCAGCTCCACCCGATTCAAGGAGACCCCTGCCCAGGCCTCCTTCCAGGCTCCGGCTCCGGCCCCGGCCCCGGCTCAGCCGACGCGGCCTGCTCAGGGCACAGCCGCTGCGCCTGCCGGAGGGAAGGCTCCGACTCCCGCTCCCACTCGGGGACCTTCTCCAGCGAAGCCTCCGGCTCCGACTCCAGCTCAGGGTTCTTCTCCGGACAAGGGGTTGATTCCTGCCCAGGAGCCCACTGCAAGCAAGGTGCCAGCTGCCAAATCCATGCCGATTCCTATCCCCAAAGCCCCCGGGGCAGGTGGTCCTCTGGCTCAGGCAAAGGCGGACTCGGGGCTGACTCTCCGGGAGAGCAACGTCCCTGGCCTGAGACAGATGAGCTTCAAGTCCAACACTCTGGAGCGTTCGGGTGTGGGGCTGAGCAGCTACCTCTCGGCCGAGAAAGACCCCAGTCCCCAAACCAGCACCTCTCTGGGTAAGGGCTCCTTCTTGGACAAGATGTCTCCCAGCGTCCTGCGTAACTCAAGGCCCCGGCCTGCCTCCCTGGGCACGGGGAAGGACTTCGCCGGGATCCAGGTGGGCAAATTGGCTGACCTGGAGCAGGAGCAGAGCACCAAGCGCCTGTCCTTCCAGGGGCAGAGCCGCGACAAGCTGCCTCGACCCCCCTGTGTCAGTGTCAAGATCTCCCCGAAAGGAGTCCCGGATGAGCACCGAAGGGAGGCCCTGAGGAAGCTGGGACTGTTGAAGGAGTAGTCACTGGCCACCAGCATGGCCCCGCCATCCCCGTCTCACCCTCTGCCATACAGGAGGCTCAGGTCCTCTCCCACCCAACAGCCCGGGGCTCGGACAAAGTGGGCTTCTCTCCAGCGCGCACCTCTCTCTGAGGCGAAGGGGTGGAAGAGACTGGATTCCAGTGGACGCGCGTGTTTATATTCAGAGCGGTTGTGTCACTGAGTGCCTGCCCAAATCATCCTGAAGATGATTTCCACAAGACGGTGTGTGTGTGTGTGTGTGTGTGTCCATGTACTATAGGCTGTATATATCATTGAAGCTATTTATATGACACAAGGAGTCATTGCTCAGAGTTCTGCTTGTGTTGGAGATTTTCTTCCACTGGGTAGGGTTCAGCCCAGCCAGAACTAAGGGGAGAAGGGGGGGGGGGGCTGAGTCTGAGGAATAAAAGGTCAGCTGAGACAATGGATGTGCTGGGGACATTAGGCAAATGCAGTGTCATGTGAAATGTGGGTCTCCCAGAATCCCTGCATGGAAGGGGACTGGCTCGTCCCTTGGTTCTGGACTTTTGGACATCCCGGTCCCAAGGTTAGGGCGCGTCCCTGTAGCTAAATCTGTCCATTGACTGAGAACAGAAGTGCTCTGGTTGGCCTGCGAAGGCAAGATGGGTGACCGCACAGCACACGGCCACTGGGAAGGACCCCTGTCCACAGGCTTGATGCATTTATAATAATAAACCGTGCGGTGGCCCCTGCCGGGGACATTCCTATTCTTCCGCTCCCACTCTCAGCCTGCATGTGACTGACCCCAGGGCCGGGCCAACAGTGAGATGGGAGTCTGAGCCCAGAGACTTTATAAATACCAAAGAACTGTTTGAGGCCTTACCTATGCTACTGCGCATAGATTTTTTTCAGTTTCTATGGGAAGGCAACACCATACGTTCTGTGCTAGTTACTCACAGGATATCAGAGCTGGGAGGAATCTTAGAGACAAGACTCTTGTGACCCACGCTGTTGGGGAAGGGAAGGGAGTCATCTGCGGTCACTCTGCCATTCAGCGACAGAGCCGGGACCCTGGCTCCTCATTCCATGCTGCACGCTGCCTCCCTGAAGCAGTGCTTCTGTACGTCTACACAGCACCCTGTGGATCAGGAGTCACCATCAAAGGCTCAACCCCAAAGCCTAGAGAGATTAAATGTTGTTCAAGACCATATTGAGTGTTGTTTTTTCTACTGTGTCTTCGGGAAGCAGCAATATAGTAACTCATTTATTAATCCAAATTCCCTGACCGCTTTGTACAGCTTGAGAAAATGCCAAAAGGAGGTACTATGAGTAGGCGTCGTAGGCTTGTGGATACAGGCTTGGAAATTAGACACAGCTAGACATGACCCCTGCTTCCCCTAAGGAAATAAATATTATTCGTGGCTGTGGTTGGAGTCTAGGATCCCCAGATGTGAGGAGCAGATAAAGGGAACTGTTGTTGGAAAGGTGCCCTTGAGGTCTGCTGAGAATTTCTGGACTGTGTCCTTAGGGACCCAGCACTGTCAAAGCATGGTATTTCTAAAAATGATGAAAAGATTAAGGTAAGGACAACAAATGGCTCCACCCTGTCATGGTATGTGGGACGTGGGTGTGACAGTTTCTGTATATACTCTCATGCACACACCCAAAACCTTGGTGCCTTCCTGGCCCTGGTAAAGACCTGGTCTGTTGGAGCTGATAGGGACTCCCACAACTGGCCAAGCCATACGTTATTACAGACTCTTCTGAAGAGAGAGGGCCCTTCCTGGAGGACTGGTTTGACATGCTATATTTGGTTGAGCTGCCTCATACGTGTATTTCAAGACAACCTGGGAATGACCACTTAATTTTTTTCAATTTTCCTAATTAATAGGGACACTTGGTGCTACCTATAAAGTAAGACTTGGTAGGAAACTGAGGCCTTCGTATCAACACAAGGATGATCAACACAGGTGGGTCAGGAGTACCTCCTCTTACATCCTCACCCCTGGTAGAGGCGATGTCTCTCGAACAAAACATGGTTACACACAGCTTGCCTTCCCTCCCTGAACCCTTATCTAGTGACATGCCCATTTTCCCCGCAACTCCCTCCTGGCTTCCCTGTATCCTCGCCCTTCCAAGGGCACGTCTTGCTCTTAGGACGGTCTTTGGGATCCAAGTATTAGGATAAAAAACCCAAACCCATCTGTCCTCATTTTGAAGAGGGGCAAAGGAACCCATCTGGGGACATCTGCCATCCTGAAATTGGCCCTTGAGCCACCTGAGGAATTTTATCTACCCTCTGACGTCCATATAGGATTGGTCGTCATCGAGCTTGAGCTGGAGGAAAGAGTGGGGTCACTGCTGTTGTTATCCCTCTATCCCTTTTTTTTTTATTATTTAAAAAAAAATTTTTTTAACGTTTATTTATTTTTGGGAGAGAGAGAGACAGAGCATGAACGGGGGAGGGGCAGAGAGAGAGGGAGACACAGAATCCAAAGCAGGCTCCAGGCTCTGAGCCATCAGCCCAGAGCCCGACGCGGGGCTCGAACTCACGGACCGCGAGGTCGTGACCTGAGCTGAAGTCGGACGCTCAACCGACTGAGCCACCCAGGCGCCCCCCTCTATCCCTTTTTGAAAGATGTCGGATGGGCGTTTGTAAAGGCCACTCGTTTGATTTTAAAAACCCATGTGACAGTTCTCCTTCCGCTTGGCCCCGTAACTCTGCCGTACCCTGCCGCGATCTTACTGCTACTAGGAATGAGCTATCTGCCAAATACAGGAGCTGGCTTCGCCTCCGCCTGGCACAGTGGGACAGGTGCCTTAAGTGTGTCGACAGCTGCTCCTCTGAATCACCACTCACGTGCGTCCCTGGGCGCCCTGTACTCCGACCCGATGTGGAAGGGCTGTGTGCTACCCGGGATGGGCCCAGTCGCCTCGTAGGTGCTTCCCTCCATAGTGGGAAGTATGGTCTGGAAGAGGCCACGCCGCACCCTGACGTTGCACAGGTGTGCAAAAGTGGGTGTTAATTCCACGGAAGAAAGAGCAGATGAACGAGTGGCGAGCAGGCCCTACTCGATGTCATGAGTTAAAGCTGGAGGTGGGATTTAAGAGTCTGCAATATGTGTGTGTGAGCACAATATGAGTGTGAAAGCACTCCATTCCTTGACCCATGATCATATGTGTAGGGAGAGGGGGATCATCCTGTCAGAGCATGAAGCTCATAGACTAGAGGAGGTGGCGACCAGGGGACGGGCAGGAGAAATCATGTCTATCTCAGAATCTGAGGAGGAATGGGGCCACAATGCGCCCATGCTCTTTTCTTCATGTGAGTGACTATAGAGCGTATATAGGTCAGGCTCAATTGGACAGCCATCGCTTACCAATCAGGGAACCCTGGGCTGTTCCTATCTGTAAAGTGGGGATAATAATACCATCCTTTCAACATTGCTGAGATGAACAAGTGATATGAAATATGTAAAACTCCGTGCTTAACATAGTGTAGCTACTCGACAAATGATAGTATGGTCTTCGGCATCTTATTTCTTCCTTCTCAAAGGGAGCAAATGGAGGCAGGGATGGAAGCCAAGAGCTCACCCAACTCAGCTCCGAGAGGAAATGGGAGCGATCTTGCTGCAAGTAAAAGTCCAAAGTACCGACTAGGCTTTGGCACACCCTCCAGGTGATTCAACTTCACCCACGCCAGGTTTCCTGGAATTGGAAAAGAAAGGGATCGGCATGAATATGGGGTTTGTGTCTCAGGGAAGCCAGCTTCTCTATCTCCAAACCCGGCTTCCAATTTGTCACCAATGTCTTGTCGCCCATGGTCATATAGTTGACTTCTTTTTGCTCCCTCCAACTTCCTTTTGCTGTGTGGTTCAGTGACCTATATGCTGTTCTATAGTTATTCATTTTTAAAATGGAGAAAAAGAATAAACCTATATAACAGAGGGGAATGATGGCTCAAATCTATTTGAGGTGGCTCAAATAGAGACTAGAAAATGTCTCAAGCATTTTCTAAATAAGGTAGGCATCTTTCAGAAATGAATCAGGCGTAAGTTGGCAGGAAACAAGAAGGTATATTGGATGCCTCCTCAAATCCCTTCTAATATAAGGGCCCAGTGAATTGCAGGAGTCATTGCCATCATCATCCTCATCACCACCACCATCATCATCATTGTCATCAGTGACCCTTGGCAGACAAGGGAGGTAAAAACAGGTGATGTTCTAGTTCCATTCCCTCTTGCTCATTGCCTATCTGGATCATTGTCCTTATTCAGCACTTGCCACGTATCCAGGGTTCAAAATAATTCAAAGCAGAATGGTATCCTGGCAAAGCCAGATGAGCTATAGTGAGTCACCGCATCTCACTCATAAAATGGGGAACTTGGACGGAACTACCTCTTAGATCCATGCCAGCTCTGAAACATATGTTAAAATGAGTCCAAGCAACTTAATTAGGAAGATAAACACCATGCCAAAAATAATCACAATATGGTCTAAGATAAAATATACCTCATAGAACCTAAGACCTGGAAGGAACGTTTTAGATGATCTAATCCAACCTCCCACTCAAAAAGGAATTATGTCTGTAAGTTGATATATAGTCAGAAAGATGGATGGATGGATGGGTGGATGGATGGATAGATGGATGGACAGACGGGTGATGGACAGATGGATGGATGGATGCGTGGATGGAAGAATAGGTGGATGGGTAGATGGGAGAAGGGAGGGGAGAGAAACATATCGTGGACAAGAGTGCAAGCTTAGGAGTCAGGCTGCCAGGCACCCTGCACCTGTTTCCTTTTCGGTTTATTTTTGATTCCTTTAACTTCCTTTGTTGTGTGGTTCAGGGAACCAGGGAACGCTGGTTCAGGGAACGCCATCCTACAGTTACTTAGTTTGAACATGAAGTGTAAAAAAAAAAAAAAAAAAAATTATATAATAAGAATGAACCTTGTAGAAGCAGTAATAATCCTTACCTTTTACAATAATTTTGAGAAATGATGCTCATTGAAAATAGAATCAAATGAGATAATACATATGAAACACACTTACCACATTGCTCAAAAAATGGAATCTATTAATATTATTATCATATACATATGTAATTCAGACTCCAGTGGGTGCCCTTGAGGATTGGACTGATATCAGCCTACACTTAAATTCCTCAGCCCGGAACAGTCAAAAGCCCTCCTCCAGTTTCCAGAACCTCCTGCAGACAACCTGCTCATGTACCATCCTGTGTGCTCTCCATCTGGGGGTGTGGCTCCGGGGCCTCCCTGCGCTGCCCGCCCTCCTACGCCATGCACTGTGGCCTCGTTTCACCCTCACTGTCCCCACTCCCAGCAAATTAATCAGACCCAAGCCCGACCAGCCTCAAAGCCCAGGCTTTTAATCGATTCTCATAGGAAACCAAGTTACTTGAAGCATTTTTGTTGTTCTCTGACTTTTTAACCAAAGATTGGGGTAGGAGATATCAAGGGACCTGACACAAGGCACACGTCCGTTGTCACCTCCCATGTCACCCTTTCGATCCTCTTGTTCCCTCCTGGTGTGGGTGCTGTACGTAGGTCAACCAGGAAGCTCTCCCCGCCACACCCACGCTCAGAGCCCCTCATGATCTGAGCATCTGCCCCAAGACACTGTTCAAAAATTTTCTTATCCATGAATAGGGTTGTCTCCTTGAAATGAGCTCTGGAATGTTCTCTACCTCCTTACCTTCAGGCCTGAAAACGGAGAGGAAGAAAACACAAGATGACTTTTGGCATCTACACCTCCAACTGACCTGACCCCCGCTACACTCTCCCTAAGGAATCCCAGGGGCCTCCTTTCCATCGCTCCCTGATGTGCCCATCTGCTTGAGAGGGTTGATTCCCTCCACCCCCACCCCCCGCCGTGACTCCCCCAACCCCCATGCCTCAGGCAGGGGCTCTGTAATAGCCAGGGTCCACGTAGGTCTTGTGAGCGGTGGGGATATGGTTTGGTTGAAGTTACTTCAAATACAGGATCATTAGCATTTTAGGGTGACTTGAAATCAGGCACAATTGCAGCCCGAATCTTCTGCCGTCCCACCTCCACCTAGAGGGGCAGGCACTGCCCTGTGCCTCTGACCTCACCCGCTGGGAAGGCACAGTCCTGAGCGACCAGCCTCCTGCAAGAAGAGAGTTGAGTGACTCCCAAGGTTTTCTTTTTGGGGTTGTTCTTCTGCACGGGACCGGCACATCTTCCTGTAATATTTTGGTTTGCGATAGGAAGTACACACTTGGTCTTCGTTTCTGTGCCCGTTTCTGGCACTGGGCTCTTAACACCCTTGGGGTTTCCTGTGAAGAGGGAGAGAGGGATATCATCTGTTATATTAATGAGTGACTTTTGGAAAGCCCCTAGATCCGCTAAGGTGAGGGCTGGTTCCCAGAGGAACCGATCCAGAGATTAGAGGCTGGAACTGTCAATCCTACCTGCACCCCATCCCCCACCTCTGGGGAGGGGAACCGGGCTGGAGAAGAAATTCAATTGCCACTGGCCCATGATTTAATCAATCAGACCTATGTTAACGAAACTGCCTTAAAAGGCCGAAGGACACGGTTTGGAAAACATCCATGTTGGTGAACCAGAGCGCATCCACGGCAGGATAAAAACTTCTTTGTTTGGGACCTTGCCCTGCGTATCTCTCCACCTGGTCGTTGATTCGTATCCTTCAACATCTTCTGTAACAAACTGGTAATCTAGGGGGTAAACGGGCTTCCTGAGTTCTATGAGCCGCTCTAGCCAATTAATCGGACTCAATGAGGGGTCGCGGAAGCCTCTGACCTACAGCCAGCTGGTCAGAAGCACAGATCACAAGCTGGACTCCACACTGGTGTCCGAAGCGGGGAGCGGTCTTGTGCGACGGGGCCCCCAGCCTGTGGATCTGCTGATGTCTCTGGGTAAGCGGTGCCAGAGTGGAGTTGAACTGTAGGACACCTAGCTAGGGTTGTGGCCTTGTTTGGTGGTGTAAGGAACCCTCCGCCGCCCCCCCTCACCGGAACTGGGTGCAGATCATGCTCCCTGCGCCACCGCACTCTTACTTCCTGACCTACGTGTCCGGAAAACCGGGGCAGAATTCACGCGGCTTGAGACATTTCTCTTTACAGCTCCCCTCTGTGTTTTATGTCTCAACTGCCAACTCTGTTTCCGCTTCAGACTCAACATGTCCAGACCCGGACCCAGGAGGGGGGACCCTCTGCCCAAATCTGATCCTTTTACAGTGTTGTAGGTCTCAGCCAGTGACACTAGCATCCGTCCGATCAGTAAAGCCGGAAACCAATGAATCGTCTCTGACCGGGCCCCTCTCCCTGGCCCTGAGTAATCAGTTACCGAATCACCACGTCACCTCCAAACATTCAAACCTGTCCTCCTCCTTTCCCTCTAACACCACCGCTGCCCCAGTGCCCCATCTGCTCTCTTTTGGTGGCAGGTCTCTAACTGTTCCCTTTACATCCACTCAAGCCCCCCTCCCGCACCCGTTCCAGCAGCAGCCAAAATTATCTTTTCATCTGTAGGACGCTGCTTCTCATGTAAAAAAGAAAAGGACCTAAGAAAATGCACGCGTACCTGCATTTGTACAGCAACGGGGAACCCCAAGCTAATGGGACTGATTAGCTACAGAGGGTAGGTGGGAAGGCTGTAGAAAGGGGAGACAGGGAGAGGGTGGGAAGGATGGCAAGAACTGTCCTTGGCTGAGTATACTTTTTGCATAGTTCCGATTTTAGAACTGTGGTCATGTTTCACATATCCAGGAAATAAATATGTAAATAATAAAGAAATAAGCGGGATGTGTGTGTTTGGAGGAGGGTGGAAGGATCCCAGGTGAAATACACACAGTAACAAACTTAATTACGTTAAAAATGAAGGTCATACCACACGAAAGGGAGTGGGGAAGAAAAGAACGAGTCTAGCTTTGAAAAAAAAATCTACTTTCACTATGTGATTGCTGCATGAACGGGAGGTACCTGCTGACACGTCCAGCTTGAGGATAACAGCAGGTGTGCTTATTTATGTATTTATTTATGTGTTTGTTTATTTCTTCATTTATTTCTATTTTAGAGAGCGCCACAGGGGGAGGGGGCAGAGGGAGAGAGAGAGAATCTCAAGCAGGTCCTATGCCCAGCACCGAGCCTGACTTGGGACTCAATCCTCAAACCCATGACCCTGGGGTCATGACCTGAGCCGAAATCAAGTCAGACGCTCCAGCAACTGAGCCACCGAGGCACCCTGAGAAATGGTTTCTTAAGGGGACTCAGGGACAGAAGCGTGTCTTGAGTGGCTATAAGACCCAAGACACGTACGTCTGCAACCTCAGCTCTGTAAGATGTACTTCTATAACTCTAGAGACTGGGGACTACGTGCCAGTAACCCACCAGGTAGGAAATATCGTGTCTTTGGAGCAGTTAAAGGATATTATGCCCCAAGGGTGTACTTATGGGTGTGATTAGACAAAAAGGAAAGAATGTGGATGTGGGGGCTGTACTCAAAGCTTCAGGTCACAAAGCAGTCGTCGTGACACGTTCGTCCAAGATGGTGTTAGTCCGGTTCACACAATGATGTCAAAGGCTAAAGACAGATTCTAGCTGATGGCAATGTACTTCCCATTTATGGGCTAGCATTCTGCGTTTATGTGTATTACAGGATCGAGCAAACAAGTAACTTTATTATGGAGGAAAGCACTAGGTTTCTTGCCGTTGGAGAAGAGAGTTACAAATGAGAAAATGAGAAAGACCAGAAAAAGCCCTGTGATTTTAGATTACAATTGGAGTTATCAGTATGAACTCATGATTTTTAATATATATATACAGACAGGTAAGTATAGATAAAGATACATATATACATATATTTCCTAGTTCTATTCATCAAAAGGGCCTAGGAGTAATAACACCCCAGTCGCAACCAACATATCTAGCACCCACATCAGGCTTCTTAATATAATTTTACAAAATAGGGTCCAGTAGTCCTTCAAAATTTCAGGCTGAGAACAGAGAAAGAACAAGATGGGCCCCAGACATCTTGTGATGCCCAAAGCAAGAAAGTCTTGGGGCGCCTGGGTGGCACAGTCAGTTAGGTGTCTGACTTCAGCTCAAGTCACGATCTCACGGTTCGTGAGTTCAAGCCCCACGTCGGGCTCTGGGCCGACAGCTCAGAGCCTGGAGCCTGCGTCAGATTCTGTGTCTCCCTCTCTCTCTCTGCCCCTCCCCTGCTCACGCTCTGGCTGTCTGTCTGTCTGTCTCTCTCAAAACTAAATAAACATTAATAGAATTTTTTAAAATAATAACAAATTTTAAAAACACAAGGAAGTCTCAAAGAACGGTGGAAGCATGTCAAAAGGACAGAACAGCCAACGTAAAGGGTCTCTCTCTAGCCAAAAATGCTATGTTGAGCAACACAATAAATAACAGTCATGGACTGTAACCCACAGAATAACATAAATGTATATGATCCCATAGTGATGTAAAGAAATAACTGAGTAAATAATTAAATGGGGGTTAAGAAATGAGTCTGGTACAGTAGCATCCCAATAAATAAATGCCGAAGGAATGATGGAAACAAACATCACAACTTGGCAACCACCACAGTAATAATTGTTACAGGTGAAAATCATTAATACATGCTAAAATTAGTGGAAGAAAGCATGATGGGAAGTAGGATTTTTGCATAGTCTCAAGGTATCCACCTGTAAGATACATACTGGTCGAAACAGGAAGAGCAGTGACTTTGCGATGAAAACACGTGGCAAATACAAGTTTAAAAAAGTTAACCAAGTTAACATCACGGGTTGTGATGCGTAGTTCATAGCCAGTGCCTCCTATTATACTGCACTAAAAAGGACACAATGTCACAGTGTTCTTGCCAGCAACGCACAATCTGAACTTAAACATGAGAAAACATCAAATACCAATTGAGAGACATTCCGCAGAAATAATCCGCCAGGATTCTTGAAAGGCACCAGGATATTTAAAGACAAAGGCACGACCACACATTGAAGGGAAAAGAGACACGACAAATAAATGCCGTGAAAATTCTGGGTTGGATCTTGCATTGGAAAAGGACATCTTGATTTGGTTTTAAAAAATATTTTTTTAAGGCTTATTCATTAAAAAAAAATGTTTTAATGTTTATTTTTGAGAGACAGGGACAGAGCATGAGTGGCAGAGGGGGAGAGAGAGAGGGAGACACAGAATCCAAAGCAGGCTCCGAGCTCTGGAGCTGTCAGCCCAGAGCCCGACGTGGGGCTCGAACCCATGAACTGTGAGATCATGACCTGAACCGAACTCGGATGCTTAACCGACTGAGCCACCCAAGTGCCCCAATGTTTATTCATTTTTGAGAGAGAGAGACAGACAGAGCACGAGCAGAGGAGGGGCAGAGAGAGAGGGAGACACAGAACTCATAGTGGGCTCCAGGCTCTGAGCTGTCAGCACAGAGCCCAAAGTGGGGCTCAAACTCACAAACTGCAAGATCGTGACCTGAGCTCGAGTCGGTCGCTTAACCGACTGAGCCACACAGGAGTCCCTTGATTTGCTTTTAATAAGTGGACTTCTGTAAGATGCTAACATTTGGGGAGGCTGGGTGGAGAGTATGTGGGAACTCTGAACTCTTTTTGGAATTTTTTTTTTTTAATTTTTTTTTTCAACGTTTATTTATTTTTGGGACAGAGAGAGACAGAGTATGAACGGGGGAGGGGCAGAGAGAGAGGGAGACACAGAATCGGAAACAGGCTCCAGGCTCTGAGCCATCAGCCCAGAGCCCGACGCGGGGCTCGAACCCACGGGCCGCGAGATCGTGACCTGGCTGAAGTCGGACGCTTAACCGACTGCGCCACCCAGGCGCCCCTGGAATTTTTTTTTAAGTTTATTTTGAGAGAGAGAGAGAGCATGCATGAGTGAGGGAGAGCAGAGGGAAAGAGAGGCAGAATCCCAAGCAGGCTCCACACCATCATTGTGGAGCCCGACTTGGGGTCTGAACCCACAAACCTTGAGATCATGACCTGAGCTGAGATCAAGAGTCAGAGGCTTAACTGAATGCGCCACCCAGGCACCCCCTGGAACTTTTTTAAAGTTTAAAATTAGTAAGTTTAAAGAAAGACGTCTTTTTATGTTTATTTTTGAGAGAGACAGAGGAAGAGCGTGAGTGGGGGAGGTGCAGAGAGAGAGAGAGAGAGAGGGAGACAGAGGATCTGAAGCGGGCTCTGTGCTGACAGGAGGGAGCCCGATATGGGGCTCGAACTCACAAACCGTGAGATCATGACCTCAACTGAAGTTGGACACTTAACCAACTGAACTACCCAGGGGCCCCTGAGGTGCACCTTTTCACTGTCTCTGGATATGCCCTGTTCATATTGCAACTTGCATGGTGGGCGGTAACCAGATACTCCAGTGGTCTTTTGGGTAGTCAGGCTTGACAAGCAAAGGTGTGGACATCGTCTCCACCCGGGGCCTGGGACTATACAGAGGAACCTCCTAACCAGAGGTGGAGAACCTCATCCTAAGTCCCCAGGAACATACTCATGTCCCTGAAAGGCAGCAGAGCACAGGGTAAAAGGGTAGACTCTGGAGTCAGACCTTGGGGCTCATCTTGAGAGTTATAACGATAGGCAACATTTACTGAAGTTAAATATGTACAGGACACGGAGGTAGGCACTTTACCCACACTATCCTGTTTAATCCTTCCCCCTAGTAGAGGGGAAACGGAGGCAGAAACAGATTAAGAGAGCTGCCCTAAGTCACTCAAGTCGCGTCCGGTCTTGAACTCTGACTGTTGTGCACACTTCCTAAAAGTGTCCTTCCTCCAATATCCTCTCAAGGAGGTGAACATGGTCCAACTTCAGGAGACGTTCCAGTCGGAAAGATCTCTTAAGAGTCCACTCCTGTGGCCTCTCTGCTCTGCTTGCCTGTCACGTCAGGATAGGATGATGCACATTCAACAGCATCTGGAGGCATCGTCTCTACTGTTGAACTTAACCGGTGAGTGACTACGTGGCAGGAATTTGGGCCCAGGAAGATTGGGCACAGGGGCAAGGAAGGGCCTTCTGGGTGGGCACCTGAGCTGCGTGGCAGGCAGACAGCCCGCCCCCTTCTCTGGGGTTCATCTCAAAAAAGTGACTGTCAGCTATTGGAGGCTGGGGCTGGTTTTGGCTTCCTGCTCACCCATCACCCATGCTAGTGATCTGTCTCCTGAACCCCCCGTGAGCTGTCTCCCCCTCTTCATGCCCCTTCTCAGGCTCCTGGCAGCATAGGTTACCGTGATCAAGGCTTCCTCGTTCCATAGGTGCTCAAACCTTTGATTTCTTCTCCTTCAGTCTTGGAAGAGAGGAAGCAGGGAAAGTCCTCAGGATATGGAGCAGCGAGACCCGATTGTGCCATCGCGTGACGGCCATGTGCCCTTGAGCAAGTCATGTCACATCTCTGCTACGTTCTGGATGCACAGAGTTATTTTGAGACATACATGAGATGCATATTTGGGGAAGCACAAGGACTGTGTCGATGTCGGTTTCTCTTCTTACTTCCTCCACGCTGGGACGGAGACCCAGAGCGGTTCTGCACAGGTCGTCCTGCACAAGGAAAGGAGACAGAGCTCTGTGGCTTTGCTGCCCGGCAGCATTCGGACTACAGCTCTCCCCCAGTCACCGGGCATCCCGGGGGGACCCCACCAAGGCTGATGAACTCCTCCTCTCCCTTCCACTTCAACTAACATTTATTGAGCCCCTGTTATGAGTCAGACATTCTCACCTCCAACATCTAACTTATTCTCATGACAGCCCCACACATTTATATACAACCTCCCATTAAGGAAACTGAGGCTCAGACAGGTGACTTACCTTGCCCAGGTTCATAAGTTGGTAATTAGTTGAATTCGCATCTGCCTGTCAGCAAGGCTAGTGCTGTTTCTGCCACTACAAAGCTACCATAAACGAATAACTTCATTTGAACACCAGACAGCCCTGTGATCTTGGCAAAGGTAGAATTATCACTCTCGCTTTACGTAGGAAGAAAATGAGTTTGCGAGAGCTCGTGAGGTTAGAAGGCATAGACCTGGGGATAGAATCAAGGTCTCTGGTTTCAGTTCGTCCATTCATTCATTCATTCATTGTACAATTTCCTGAGTTCCAACCCTCTACCCAATACTGGGAAGACAAATCCAGTTTAGAAAGGAGCTCACGTTCTAGCTGGAGGGAAAGGCAATCAAATGTGATTGTAATCTCTCTGCTTTTCCTGTGGGAATGTTCTTTGAAATAGTCCTGGGTTCTCCTTTCTCACCCCACGCTCACACCTCCACCCCTTCAAAGACGCGTCCGTGTCCACCATGCCCCCACGATTGCACTTGCGAACGTCAGCAGTGGTGTCCGTGTTGGCAGATCTAATGGTCCCCCTTGATTTCATCTTATTCTGTCTCTGAGCAATCCTTCTCATGGACAACTCCCTTCTTTTTGAAACCCTTTCTCCTCTTGTTTTCCGGGTGCTACCTGCTTCTCCTATGTCTTCGCCACCTCATCCTCGTGGGTCGCAGGGCTTTATGCAGGAATATGTCTGCATGTTCTTTAAACACATGGAGTTTGACCCAGCTCTGGACTTTGCCTTGGCTGTTCCTTCTGCTAGAATTCTTTTCGCCTCATCTTTACATGGCTGGTTCCTTATCTTTCAAGTCTCTGATTAAATTTTAGATCTTCAGAGAAGGCTTCACTGATACTCCATCTAAAGATGACCCTCGATCTTTTCCTTTAGAGTTCCACCCTTTAGTTCTCTGCATTGGACTCACCACTATCTCCTATTTTGCTTACTTATTTTATTTGCCATCTCTTTCCCTCAACCAAAAATAAGCTCTTTGAAAACAAGGGCTTTGCCCATCTTGTAGAAGAATGCTTGGCCCATAGTGAGCATTTGACAAATGTTTGTTTAATAAACATATGGAAGGGGGGCGCCTGGGTGGCTCAGTCGGTTAAGCGTCCTACTTGGGCTCAGGTCATGATCTCGGGGTCCATGAGTTCGAGTCCTGCGTCGGGCTCTGTGCTGACAGCTCAGAGCCTGGAGCCTGCTTCAGATACTGTGTCTTCCTCTCTCTCTGACCCTCCCCCGATCATGCTCTGTCTCTCTCTGTATCAAAAATAAATAAATGTTTAAAAAAAACAATAACATATGGAAGGTGTTCTCTGAAAGATAGGAGAGACAGAGACAGAGAGAGAAAGAGAGACTTTGAAAGCTAATTAAAAGAGTTTTTAGAAGGGTACATGGTCAACAGTATCAAATGCCCCAGATACGTCAAATATGACAATAAATAAAATGTTTCCATTGGATGCAGAAATTTGGACGTCCCCAATAATCTCAGCAAAAGCAATTCCGGTGGAGATTTGCATGTGGAAAGCTAACCCAGGAGCACTGTGTGCAGTACGTGGACGTGAGACAGTGAATGCAATTTAAGCTTAGCTGTAAGGTGAAAGGAAGCTAGAGAAATTGATAGGTCATCAGGGTCAAGGAGGATTGTTCTGTTTTGGTTTTGGTTTTGCTTTGGGATGGAAAACATTTGAGCATGATCATACACTGAGGAGTCTACGAAGGAAAAAAAACATATAGGAAAGGTGATCATTATAAAGCAAGGTTCTTGAAGGAAAGAAGGGATGGAATCTAGTGAACAAGAATGAATTCTTAGGAAAAAGGGTCAGCATCTTCTCTTCCAGGTCAGGGGAGAAGAAGCAAAGCATGGAGAGATGTAAAAAGAAAAAAAAGGGGGGGAGGACGGGGGTGGGACGCCTGGGTGGCTCAGTCAGTTAAGCGTCCGACTTCGTCTGAGGTCGTGATCTCACAGTCCGTGGGTTCGAGCCCCGCGTTGGACTCTTTGTGTCGACAGCCCAGAGACTGGAGCCTGCTTCAGATTCTGTATTTCCCTCTCCCTCTGCTCCTCCCCTGCTCTCTCTCTCTCTCTCTCTCTCTCAAAAATAAATAAAGATTGAAAAAAAAAAAAAACTACCCAACTTTAGGGGTACGGGTTGAGAAATGGAAGGAGTTCCCTCTTAATGGGTAATATTTTCCCTCTGAATGTCAACCGCTGATGGCAAGAGAAGTAGGCGAAGGGGCAGGCCCTTGCTAAGACAAAAGGTCTAGAATAGCCATCAGCCATCGTAGGTAGGGATGAGAAGTAAACTGCATTCGGAACAATGACAGAAAAGAACGCGTGTTGATACTGAAGTCGGGTGAGGTCAGACCCATGTACTCTTGAGGAAAGTGTGAGTGTGCAGAGAAAGGAAGGTGGCATTGGGTCAGTCCAGGTTGGGGAGCACGTGGGGCTGTCCTCACCCCTGGTGCTGTGCCCGAGGCCCCCTCTCTCACCAGCATACAGCTACTACGTAAACACACCCAAGCAGAAAACATTTGTTCTGCAAAAGCCACTGCCCCCATTTTCTAGTGGAATAAACGAACTCGTGCTCACACCCTTGCTCATTCCCAGAACCCGAGTGCACCGCTCCGGCATCCTGACTTCTTGAAGCTGCTCTTGGTACCTGAAGGGAACTGGAACATACACCCTCCAAGCACTGAGGAGTGGGACTATATGCTTAAGAGGGCAGAAAAGGCACATTCTGGAAATGGTCTGGGTCAGCGGAACGCTAACACTGCCTTCCAGGGTCCTCTCGGCCCCTGGACAGAAGCGGGGAGGGATGGAAGGCAGACTAGCAGAAAGGAGGCATGCCCTGTGACACACTGAGGCTGTGTCAGAGCTTTGCTTCTAGTAGAAAATGCTGGGCGTGGGTGAAGGAGCTGACTGGCATGTTGGTGCCCCGGGGCCTCCATGTGGGCCCAGGCTGGGGTCCTTCTCAGGTGGCATCAGTGTTAAAGGAGCTTGGGCCCCCGCACAGCTGAACACAGGCTGGGAGGAAATTCTTCCTTCTGAAGTTATCACTTCTCACTTAATGACTTTTGGGGGTGTGTCTCCGGGTGGAGAGGAGGTGATTAACCCTTTCCTGAGACACGTAGTTGCCTTCGAGGCTTGGGGAGGAATCTAACTCAACTCATTTTGTGCCATTTACTATAGTCAATGCCGTAACTATAGTCAGCAGTGGGTGGTTGATCTACATGATATAACCTGCAGCTTAAATCCAATCCCGAGAGGGAGGGAGGGAGACAGAGAGAGAGAGAGAGAGAGAGACTTTCCACATAGACCTTTCAAACACTGTCCACAGGAGAGCTGAGGCTAGAATCAGTATTTAAAAATTTTTTTTCTTAATGTTTTTACTTATTTTTGAGAGAGAGAGACAGAGCATGAGCAGGGAAGGGGCAGAGAGAGAGGGAGACACAGAATCGGAAGCAGGCTCCGGGCTCTGAGCCATCAGCACAGAGCCCCAGTGCGGGGCTCGAACTCACAGACTGTGAGATCATGACCTGAGCCGAAGTCGGACGCTCAAACGACTGAGCCACCCAGGCGCCCCGTAGAATCAGTATTTAACAAACATGTACAGAACATGACTGCTTGTATTCAGGCTTCGAGTTGCAAAGAAGGGAGTTTCCAGTCTAATGGGGGAGACCTAGACGATGCCCTCAGAAAGCATTCCAACGCGAGGACCAAGCAGGCCGACAGAAAGCACCACAGAAAGAGGGCAAATGGGCATGACTCAGGGGAGGTACGTAACCGCCGAGGGGATGTGGAAGTGTTGACAGATCAGAGGATGTTGATCCCCTTCTTTAAAGGATAAAGTGCTTCATCTGAGAAGCCAGCAGAGGAGAATTCTTCAACAGGCTTGAGCTTAGAAGGCGGGAAGGAAAAGGTGGAAGAATGCCTCATCTTGAAGAAAGGTAACCCCGCGTCCAGTCGTCCTGCTAAATCCCCCGTCATCCCTGGGCGGGAAGCCCTGAGCAAAGCCACCACATAGGCCTGCCCCAGGGTCTGCCCCCTCCCAGAGCAGGGCTGCTCTCTTTCTCTGGCACCACTGCATTCAAGGCCACGGGCAGACCCGAGGCTCTGGGCCGCCTCCCACCTCTGGAAAAGTCCGGGCAGAAAGGTAACAATGAGTCAATGTTTAGCTCAGGGAGACAAAAGGCCCTTTGATAAGACCCTGGCCTCGGCAGACGCCTCCGCTCTGCGAATGAGCTTGGATTGCATTCAGGAAGAGGGGGAGCAGGAAGCCGCGGTTAGTGAGCCCCCCCCCACCCCCCTTGTCCTTTCAGACGCCGTGGCTGTGGTATAGACCCTGCATTTTGGACCCTGGCCTGGCAATCACGCTTCTAGTCGCCTCGTCTGATAAGGCCCTCCTCACACCCAGGAATTCTGGGCTTGTTCCGACGGAGATGGGAGCGGGGCCAGGTAGCCACGTGGAGGGAGCTGGGACTTGCCTCCACTGCAGGGGGGAGGGGGGCACAGCTCGATGATGCCGGAGTCCTGTGTCCCTGAGCCTGCATTTCTAGAGAGCCACCTCCTCTGTGATGTGCCGGTTCCCTGGTGAGTCTGTTGTCTCAGCTACTCACCTTTCCAAGGCAAAGCGGGGAAGAAAACACTAAGCTGTCGGTGAGGCTCTGCAGGGAAACAGAGTGCGGGCCTTTAGGAGCCTTCCAGGGGGGCTGGTTAGGAGGGAAGCTGGGACTGGGCTCACAGATTAGCAGCCTTTGTGTGGGTCATTTGGATTTTATGGAGACCGTGGAGACAAGGAGCTAGGGGCAGGTGGGACTGTGACAGGTAATAAGAAATGTATCTTGGGCCCTCACACAGAGCTCCTAAGACCTTTGGAATTTCCTAAATGGTGAGAATCATAAAAGTTTCTCTTGTTGTGTTAATGAGGCAACTTTTGGAATATCCCTAGGTCACCTAAGGATGGGAGTTGTTTACCTGAAGACCCCACCTTACCCGCCCCCCACCCGCCCGTGAGGAGTGGGGGCTGGAGGATGCGTCCAGTCACCCTTGGCCAGTGAATTAATAAACTGTGACTATGCAATGAAGCTTCCGTTAAAAACAAAACCAAAAAAGGATGGGGTTTAGAGAGCTAATGGGTTGTGAACATGGGGGGGGAGGATTGTGGGAACCTCTGAGTTAAAGCTGATTGGTCAGAGGCACAGGGGACAACCTGGCCTAGTGATTAACATGTGAAGTTGGGGAGTCTTGGAGACTGAGCCCTTAACCTGTGGGATCTGACTCTGTCTCCGGGGAGGCCTGGTCAGAATTGAGTTGAATTGTAAAACAGCCAGCCAGCCAGTGTCCAAAAATTTCTTGGTAGTGTGGAGACCGCCTCCCCCCGCCGCCATATTGGAATTAGATTCATAAAGACGGGGTTAAAGCTGCTGGGTGGGGACCAGGACATGAGATAGCCACCATGGAAAGCTCAGTCTGCTAAAAGTGAAGTCCTATATGAACAAATAAATGCATCCCCCTCTCTGCCCCTTAGCATCAGTGCCAGCCCCCTTAGTTCCACCCTGCCCTGTGCCCCCTCCCCTCAACACACACAGAGGAATCTGGGCTTAATGAGACCTGGGCTCTGGGGAAGGGAGAAGAAAGTAGACAAACCGGTTCAACAGGGAGGAAGGATTCTTGCCATTCTCTTCCCAGGCTGAGGACGGAAAGGAGTAGGGGAGCAAGTGAGGTGAGCTTGTGGAGGGAGAAGGAAGGGCCTCAGAAGGCTGGGTGCTCTCCCAAAACGGACAGAAATGGGTGCTGCTTTGTGTCCTTCGTTATTCCAGCAGGATTTCAAGAAGGCAGGCTGACTGGCCCCATCTTGCAGGCCCGTGCATGAGGGGAGGGCACGTGAATTGCCTGAGGAGGACGGAGTTTGAGGGGGAGGAGAGAAGAAGCAAGGCAGTCAACAGATTGAGCTGGGCACCATGCATTAGCCATGCCGACCCAGATGCAAGGTGGGAGAGCCTGGTGCTGCGCACACGAGGGATGGCCCCTCTGAAGGCTGAGGGGGTCTGAGGTTCTTGGATGTCCTTCAGCATTCTCTTGTCCAGGCCCCAACCCTCTGGGCTGCTCCCCGCCGTTGAACAAAGCATCTTCCTAACCCTCAGAGGTACAAGAAGACCCGGGAGACCGAAGACGCCA
Source organism: Lynx canadensis (assembly GCF_007474595.2). Lineage (NCBI taxonomy): Eukaryota > Metazoa > Chordata > Mammalia > Carnivora > Felidae > Lynx > Lynx canadensis. The sequence continues at coordinate 35,366,592 of NC_044319.2, forward strand.
GGCCACCGCATGTCAGCAGTCCAGTCTCCTCACTTGACTCCTGCACTGGTCTGATAGAATGGCCACCACACCCCCATGCCAGGCTTCTGACGCCCCCCTGTCCTCCAGGGGTCCCAAGCCAGATGGAGACCATCCGCATATCCCCTGTGGTCTAGCTGCGCCACGGCTGGAATTATTTCCCAAGAATTTGATGGGAAAGTGTAAGAAAGGCAGAACTCTTCAATAAGAGAATACAAGAGCCATCAGAGCTCAACTCCCTTATTTGAGTCCAGCCACAGACTGGTGTGGCCGGCAGGAGTTCTAGTTCTGCGGCTTTATCGCAGAACATGAGGGGACTGGGTTCTGTTCTCTGTTCGCCCGACTCCCAGCATGCCCGGCCTCTTGCAGGTGTTGGATGAATAAATGAACGGATTGCCAGCAGACAGGAGTGCAGGGTGGATTTACTCAAAGGCCACTTGCCCAAACATCTGGGGACCCCCATCCTCTCCCATCCTGTCCCCAACCCCTGCCTTCAGGGAGCAGAGAATATTCCCAAACAAACTGATCATACAAACTGGGCTAACGTGATGCGAAAGAGTCAAGGACATCTAGGATGCTTCCCTACAGCAGGTCCCATTTTCAGTAAAGCCAAAAACTCTTTGAGCTCCGGGTAATGTCCCTTGCTATCTTCCTTTGGGCCTGTCTTTCTATGGATCCTGCTGTTCTCCCGTCTCTCCGATCCCTCCTCGGCGCTTCAGCCTTTCGGCCTCTTTTTCTTTGTTTCTCTGGATTGTAGGCCTGGGTCCGAAACCGGGATCCTCCCAGGCTGGCCTCTCTGACCCTGATCTTCAGAGCCCCCCCCCCCCCCACCCCGCCCCTGCCCCGGCACCTTCAAAGTGTTCAGTGCTAAGCAGATGTGCACAGACAAAAGACAGCAAGCCTGCTTGTAGAGACATGTATCCACAAAGACACCTGGGAGCACTGTTTCCTTAGGCTACTGGGATGGGTCTGCTGCATCCAGATATTTTACAGTAGTTTTGTTTTGTAAGAATTATGTGCGCTTGAGCAACATACTGGCATTTTATTTTTCTTTGGAGGTTCTGGCACAAATGAATGAAAATACCCATCCCCCTGCAATGTATTTGCTGTGAAAGATACATTTGCAAGGCACCGTGTCGGTCAATAGGTAGGCTCCCTCGTCCACGCGCATAAAATGCAACGTGTTTTATTTATTTTTTTTTTCAACGTTTATTTATTTTTGGGACAGAGAGAGACAGAGCATGAGCGGGGGAGGGGCAGAGAGAGAGGGAGACACAGAGTCGGAAACAGGCTCCAGGCTCTGAGCCATCAGCCCAGAGCCCGACGCGGGGCTCGAACTCACGGACCGCGAGATCGTGACCTGGCTGAAGTCGGACGCTTAACCGACTGCGCCACCCAGGCGCCCCAAATGCAACGTGTTTTAAAGGTAACCAGCAGTGAAAACCAGTAAGCACTTTGCTTCCCTTTTCTTCATCCTGTGACTGATGCTGGTGAGCTATACCTGCAATTTATAACCCAAACGTGCCACAGATGGTGAATTTATTGGAGTAGGGAGACGGGCTGCGGAAAATGCAAAAGAAGCATTTTACTATGTCTCAGTATTTGGGTGGAGGTAACTCACTGTTTACCAACAGCGCAATGGCTTAGTCTGACGACCTCATTTGATTAAACAGCAAAAGGAAAAAGTGAAAGATGGGTGCCGAGAGGATTGGAACGATACTTGGCCAGCGCAGTGATTTAAATAGGGTGGGTGCTTACATGAGCAATGGATTGATGGAAGCCATAGGTCAGAGGGAGAAATGGTTCATGACAAACCAGTTCAGGGCACCAGCCCCGAGAGGGTCCACAGGGCCCTGGGACATCCTGCCCATCTCCTCCAGATCTCTGACAACCACCCCTTCCACCAGCCCATTGTTTCTCGGGGGACAAAACATGCCCACAGTCATAAGATCGTTCGGATGTCAAAACACAGAAGAAGAAGTTGAGATATGTAATTATGTTTTACAGACGAAGAAGCTCGTCTGTTGGATGAAGGGATTGAGTCCCCGACCCAAAGTCTCAAAGTGGGGCTTCCGGGACTAGAACCCAGTTACCCCGACTCCCCGGCCAGGTGGACTCTTGGGCTCTAACTGCATCTCCCGAGACTTTACTTTGGATTCAACTTGCCGTGTGGTCCCACCCTAGACACTTCTCCCGGGACTGGCCCTGTGCTGCCCCTGACCTCATTGCTGGCTCTCAGGGCATGTTTTAGAGCCGGGTCCCAGAGACAGGCAGACTCATTTGAGCTCAGGAAAGTCTCTTTATACCCAAAGCCATCAGCCTGCGACCTCCCTGCTTGAACAGTCTCCTAACTGGGCTGTCAGGTGACACCCACTTCCCTGTGATACAGAGGAAAGCTTGCTTGCCTGGGAGGCGAACACCCAAGCGTCCGTTCTGGTTCCTCTCTGGCTACGCAGCCCTAGGCAGGTCACTTTACGTCTTTACACTCCAGCCTCTTTATCTGCAAAACAGGGACAAACGTACACACCATTCGGGGCTGTTGACAGGATTACATGAGGTCTCTTTTAATTTTTTTTTTTAACGTTTATTTATTTTTGAGACAGAGAGAGACAAAGCATGAACGGGGGAGGGTCAGAGAAAGGGAGACACAGAATCTGAAACAGGCTCCAGGCTCTGAGCTGTCAGCACAGAGCCTGACGCGGGGCTCGAACTCACGGACCGCGAAATCATGACCTGAGCCAAAGTCGGCCGCTTAACCGACTGAGCCACCCAGGCGCCCCAGATGAGGTCTCTTTTATAAAAGGCCTGCTAGGCGCTCAGCAAAGGCTACCTCTCTTCCTTCTTCCACCTGTCCATCCCTCCTCCCTGCCTTTTCTTCTTTCTGCTTTGTTGAAGTTCATTTTCTTATGTTGATTTATTTCTTTTGAGAGAGAGAGAGAGAGAGAGAGAGAGAGAGAGAGAGAGAGAGAGAATCCCAAGCAGGCTCTACACTGTTAGCACAGAGCCCAACGCGGGGTTCAGCCTGAGCCGATGACGTCAAGAAATGGACACTTAACGTACTGGGCCACTCAGGCACTCCTGCTGAAGTTCATTTGCATACCACTCCCAGATGATCCTTCTGGAACTCCACTAGCCTCAGGCTGCCCTCTGCATCCCAAATCTCAAATGACTTCCCGTCGCCAGTGCGGCCACTTCTCTGTCTGCCACGCAGGACCCTCGGCTACAGACACCGCCTCTCCTCTTCATGCTTCCTCTCTTACCCCTCAGGAGCGTGCACAGTCTGCTTGGGGGGTTCCCGCCCGTGCTGACTTGCTCCTGTCTTCACTTCTTCTGCTGTCTCGCCTCCTGGAATGCCCTTTCCTGCCTCTCCATCGCTGCAGGCATCCGTCACTCCCCTGGGGATCTCTCCCTTCTCTGATTTCCGATTTCATTTACTGTTCGTATCAGTTTCTTTGGTACCAAATCACAGAGGCACGTATGGCTTCCGGTTGTTTCCTGTGTCTGTATCTTTTTCTTATCAACTTTACAATCTGTTCCTCCAGGGCAGACCAAGGTCTTAGTACCTCTCTGAGATTCCCACCGGCCGGCAGAGCCCAGTGGGAACAGGCGATGCGCTCTGGGCTCACGCCTCCAGGCCTGGGTCCAAATCCTAGGTCCAGTACTCACAAGTCTTTGCTGAATCTGACTATTAGGTTCTCAGTAAACTGAATGTAATTGACTCGCCCCCAGACAGTGCTGAAGATACAGTAGTGAGTAGGACGGGTTCCCTGTCCTCCTGGAGCATTCAATTCAGTTCAGCAAAGGCTGAGATAGACATTAAATGAATAGCGACAATTGTCATAAGGAGTATTTTTGGAGCATGTAAGGGGACCGTAAGGGGTACAGTATTGGGGTAGAGTTCTCTGAAGAAGACAACGAGCTCACATCCGAGGGATCTGAGGTATATAAGTGGGAAGAGAAAGGGGAAAGGGCTGAGGGGTGGAGACAGTGGGCCTTCCAGGCAGCATAAATCGCAGGTGCAAAGATCCTGAGGCAGGAGAGCACACAGCCCTCTCCGGGAACTTGAGCCTAGCTTGGTTAGCAGTGAGGAGAGAGGGGCACGGTGAGGCTGAAGGTAGGCTGTTCTAGAGCAGAGCCTGGCTGGCCATGCTGAGGAATCTGGACTTGATGCACGATCGGAGACCAGGGGGGCGACCTGGTTAGATTTGTGTTTTGAAAGCTCACTCCGGGTGCTATAGGCAGAATGGATAAAAAGCTGAAAGTCGATTCGGGGGGTCGAACTGAGTGAAAGAGACACCGATGCCTGGAACGCTCCCAATAAAGACTCCGCAGTGTCTGTGGGTCTAAAACCTGACTTCAGGGGCCAGTGCTCAGAAGAGCAGAAGGGGCCTCCAGTCCCAGGCACTGTCTCCTTCCTGAAGCACGTTTTTCCCCAAACCATTGCCTCTTGCCTTGTCCACCCTCTTCCTGGACAGCCTAATTAGTTTAGGGCGGGGAGGAGAAGAAGAAGAATAGCCCCCCACCTCCCCCCATTCCTGAAGTGTGGGCTAAGCCACAGACTGGTTTGAACCTGTCAGTGCAGAGCTGGCTGCAAGGCAAAGACCTACCTGGCCTGGCTTGGGGCCCTTCTCTGCATTCTTGTGCCCACACTCACCCTGGGGAGGCCAGAGCAGAGGCAGCGCCCTCCTCCACCCCTTCCTCTCCTGACAGCTGGCAGCTGCCCAGACTCCACTTATATAATCTGAGCCCAGGGCACGGCCCCACTCTCATGTGGGCTGGGCGGCTTCCGGAGGTGGCATTAATAGATAGGTTCTGGCTTGGAGATGTGGAAGTAGGAACCCGTTTCTGGAGTCTGTAGTTCTGCCCCCTGAGAACTGATGGCCTAGACTCCGGGCATCTCCACGGCTCACACACCCCGGGCTCAGGCGATTCTCCCAACACTCACTGCTCAGTGTTCTGCTAGTCTGTCGGGAGAAATTGGATGGACCGTTGACTGGGGGCGGGGGATTGTGGTTTTAGACCCCTGCTTTGTCACCGACATAGGCAAGTAGCCACAGCTTCTCTGGGCTTCTGTTTCTTCAACTGTAAAATGAGGGATGGACCGCCCATACTGTGTACATGTAACCGGGAGAAAAACCAGTGTGAAGGTACTTGGAAAAATGCAATACAATACCAATTAAAAATATAATACCAGTGTAAAAAGCATCAATAATATCAGTAACAACAACAATAAAGATGACCTTATGTCCACGGGGACTCATCTATAGCCGTCAAGGCCCTGAGGATCCTTTCTTTTAAATGTTTATTTTGAGAAAGAGAGAGGGAGAGAGAGAGAGAGAGAAGGAGGGAGGGAGGGAGAGAGGGCCATGGGTGGGGGAGGGGCCGAGGGAGAGGGAGAGAGAGAATCCCAAGCAGGCTCAGGGCAGTCTGCAGGGCTCAGACTCACAAACCCCGAGATTAAGACCTAAACCGAGATCAAGAGTCTGACACTTAACTGACTGAGCCACCCAGGCGCCCCTTAGCCCCGAGGGCCCTTTTACTCCAAAAGGAATCTGGTGGGTTTTGTTTTTTTTTTTGTTTTTTTTTTTTTCCAGAGCTCCAAAAGTAGTGATATTTCCTACCCCACTTGCCTTCCTGGCCCTAACCCCAACACAGTCAAGGCTGGGACAGGGGCTCAGCCCCTCTCACAGTCATGCTGCCCGGGATTGGGGAACTCTCCACCATGGACTGGGCCTGAGGGCTAGGTATCCTCTCTCTCAGCTAAGACGCTTATGAGGAAGCTCCACCTGACTCAAGTAGGTCCTTCCTAGGGAAGGGGTAGAGTGGAGATAGTTATCAGCTCAGAAATGGCAGTTGCAAGTAAGTGCCCCAGGCAGGATTGAACCTGACTCCTAAAACTGAGACCTTCCTGGAAGGAGTCAGTGCCCAGAGACCAGGCAAGAGGAAAGACTAAGCCAACCCGAGCACAGAATACAAAGTAGCTAGATGTGGGGCGCCTGGGTGGCTCAGTCGGTTAAGCGGCCGACTTTGACTCAGGTCACAATCTCGCAGTCCGTGAGTTCGAGCCCTGCGTCGGGCTCTGTGCTGACAGCTCAGAGCCTGGAGCCTGTTTTGGATTCTGTGTCTCCCTCTCTCTCTGCCCCTCCCCCGTTCATGTTCTGTCTCTCTCTGTCTCAAAAATAAATAAACGTTAAAAAAAAAAATAAAAAAAAAAAAAAAACAAAGTAGCTAGATGTGCCTTCCAAGTCCTGACCTCTCTTCCTTTCAAGGGCACCCCTCTTTCCCAAGGTTTTCATAAGATTTTCCACATCTGACCCCGTCGGGGGCTCTGACGCCACAGAAAGCTCAAGCATTTAAAGCCAAAGGAATGAATCTCTAAGAACACACATACCTATATACTGAAACCTAATTAGCCAAGAGAAAGTCACATTTATTGACTCAGTGCGGTGAGGGAGGGTATTCCAGAGGAAGTGGAGAATGAGGGTCAACAAGAGGAAAGAGGGGACGTGTCTTTTGTGAGGTTTGGGTTCCTGCCGGAGAATTTTGAGGACAGTCTCAGGGAAGTGAGGTTCTGTTCTGAACTGATTGCTGTTGCCAGTGCAGGATTAAGATATGTGGAAATTACCTAGGGATTGAGTGCTGTCGCGAGACAAGGGCCATTTACCAGTTGGGTATCCCGGCAAAGCGAGTTTGGGAGCATCACCAGGAAGACAAAAGTGGTCACTCAAACAGGGGGGCTGTATTCTTTATGACATTTCCAATCTGCTGCATAACTTTGGGGAAACAGTGTTTCTTGCTAATCTTGCAGCTAGTTTTTATCTGTGTCTGTCCTGCCAACCTGATGAAGGACAGGGTTGCTTTTTATTTTTCGTTCTGAGTGGATTTTCACTCTTTCAGCTTAGGACACAGATTTTGGTCTTTCATCTACCACCATTGATTATAGGACCTTCAGGTTGAATGACTGTTTATCTATCATCTATCAATCATCTATCTATATCATCTATCATCTATCTATCATCTATCAATCTATCTATCATCTATCTATCATCTATCTATCTATCTATCTATCTATCATGTATCTAATGTCACATGACGATTAGGGACAGTGCTCCTCGAGTCAGATCACTTGTATTTATATCCTGCTTCCACTCCTTGTTTATCCCTGAGATCTCTGGCAGTGATTTACTGTCCCCATCTCTCTGTTTTCTCACCTGTAAAGTAGGAAAAAAGTTAAGAGTCGCTTGCCTCATAGGGTGGTTGTGTAGATTAAGAAAAGGATACATGTGAAGCTTTCAGACTAGTGCCTGGCCTTTGGTTAGGGTTCGATAAACAGTAGTCCTTTTTCTTCTCATTACTTTTATTTTAAAAGTAACCTAATTTCTGGTTAAAGGTGACAGATTTACTGGACATGTTTCCTCCTCTCGCCTCAAAGATCCCTCTGTATAATAACAGTAAGCAATTAAGATATATGAACCCCGAGCAGGGAAAAGCGGTCATCAGCAGATGGGAGACGCCACACGCAGAGGCGGTAAGAGAGGAAGCGGAGAACAGGTGCGCGCGTGGCGGGCGAATAACGTGGAGGAGGGGCTGCCACACCTGCAGACCCGGTGGACACGAGCCCGGCCAATGCCAAGCGGAACGAAGCCGGGAGCGAGACGGGGGGGCTGGACAGCGGGGATTTGCCGGAATCCCGCACACAGAGCAGTTGACTGCTACGAAAGCCCTTTGCTCCAAATACACACGAGTCGTGCACCAACCTCCCCCGGACCACAAAACAACCAACAGCCACAAACAGACAAAACCCCCAAGGAGAAAAACACTGTGGGGCTTTTTCTCTTGAGACACTGAATGGTTCCGGAGAAGAGATCCTCCCCAAACGGCATGGAGACGTCAGGGTCACGGCTGGCTCCCAGTCCGCCCGCATGAAGCAAAGCACCTATGTGTACCCGGAACTCCCAACGCGGTGGTTTAAAATACGAATAGACAGCCAAAGATAACCAGGTATCTTAGAAGAGCCTTTAATGAGAAGGAGGGTCGGGGGGTGGGGGGGTAGAGAGAGAGAGGGAGAGACAGAGACAGAGAGACAGAAACTGAAAACAAATGGATAGTTTAAAGAAGGTAATGTTTAAAGTATTCAAATTAATATCCTCGGAGATACTACGTCCCTATAAAGGACAGACCACAAACCAAACATCCAGTGCAAGGATAGAAAGAAGGGATTTAATTTTTAGAAATCAGGAGATACGCACATAAATGAGTATGCATATATCTAGATAGGTAGGTAGATAGATACAAACTTAATGTACGGATATATACATAAGAGAGAGGTTGAGGAGCCCCTGGGTGGCTCAGTTGGTCAAACGTTGGGCTCTCTCGATTTCTGCTCAGGTCATGATCTCAGGGCTTTGGGGTCCATCCGAGCATCAGGCTCCCTGCTGAGAGTGTAGGCTCCTTAAGATGCTCTCTTTCTCTCTCTCCTTCTGCCTCTCTACTCCACTGGCATTCTCTGGCACTCTCTCTCAAAAGAGAGACAAAGACAGAGACAGAGAGAGATAGTTGAACCTCACTTTAAAGGATAATCTGTATACCGTTAAGATAACACCACAGACACCCATATACCCCCGACCTAGCTTCAGAAAGAGACGATTACCGGTTCCTTTGACATCTTTGTGGCCCTCCCTCCCTGATCATATCTTCCCCCTCCCTCCAGCCCAAATTTAGTGGTGATCATTCCTCTGCTTTTCTTTACAGTTATTCACATCTATATCTATTCCTAAGCAATGCATTGTTTAGTTTTTCCTTATTTTTGATCTTTATGTAAATGAAACCACACTTCCTGTGTGTTTCTGGGTTTTTTTTTTCCCACTCAACACTACATCTGCCTTTCAAAACAGTTTTATTAAAATGTAATTCATGTAACATAAAATTCACCCTTTTAAAGTGTATGACTCAATGGCATTTAGTATATTTAGTATATTCATAAAGCTGTGCAACCATCATCACCAGTATTTCACTCCAGACCATTTTCATCATCCCCAAAAGCTACCCAGCCGTGACGCCTGTGACTGTAGTTCATCCACGCTGTGTTCGTACCACAAGTACCGCACTTTGTCCATGCTGTTGTTGAGGGTCACTTGGCTATTTCCAGTTTTTTGCTGTTATACTCACCACTTCTATGAATGCGCTCCTTCCGGTCAGCGGGTGTGCAAGAGCTTCTTGAGTTCATGCCCAGCGGTGGAATTGCTGGGTCATGAGGTATGTGCATTTTAAATTTTATTAGATAATTCCGAATTGTTTTCCAGTCTCATTCTACCCCCTCCCCCAGTCTCATTTTCATAAGCCCTTCATCCGCGGTCTTTAAGAGTTTCTGTCTCTCTGCATCACCTCCAACTATTGACATCAGATTTTTAAAACCTTGGCGAATCTGATGAGTATGCAATGTTCTTTCACTGTGGTTTTTTAATTGGCATTTTCCTGATTACTCATCTTACCGAACATCTTTTTGCGTGTTTCTGGGCCATTTTAGGTCTCTTCTCCAGGGGATAGGGAGATGTCTTTTGCTCGTCCTCGTCTTGATTTCTTTTTCTTACGATTTGTGGGTGTTTTTCCTATATTGCGGATACAGATTCCTTTGTCGCTTAGGTGTGTTGCAATTATGTTCTCTGAGCTTGTGGCTTTTCTTCTCTTTCTCTTTAGTACCATAAACAGTATCAAAGTATTCAACTATATGCAGTAGATTAATGTATTCAAGTGAGTCCACTTTTCCTTTGGTTTGTGATTTGTGTCTTGTTACAAAATAAAACCCTTCTTTTTCTTGAAGCCGTGAAGTTTTCTCCTCTATATCTTCTAAATGTTTCATTTTTGGGTCTTTTATAGTCACGTTCTTAATCCGCCTTAATTTATTTGTATGTACAGTCTAACAAGGGCTTTGATTTGTTTTTCCCCATATAAGTAAATAGCAATACCACCCCTCTCATATATCAAGTTTTTATCTATGTGTGGGACTGTTTCTGGCTTCTCTTATTCTGTTCCAGTGATCTGTTTGTCTGTCTTCTTCTAATATGACACTTGTGATTACTCTAGTCTTATAATCGATCACGGTGCCAGAAACAACATGCTGTCCCACCCTCATCAGCAACCTTGGGCTTCTTCAGGAGGGTTTTGAGTATAAAACCATGTTGTAATTTTTATTGGAATTTCTTTAATTCTACGTACAGATCAAGATGGAGAACATGGAGATACCTGGGTGGCTCAGTCGGTTAAGCCTCTGACTCTTGGTTTCAGCTCCGGTCATGATGTTGCAGCTCGTGGGTTCGAGCCCCGTATCGGGCTCTGTGCTGACAACAAGGAGTCTGCTTGGGATCCTCTCTCTCTGCCCTCTCCCTCTGCTCAAGGGCTCTCTCTCTCAAAAACAAATAAGTAAACATTAAAAAAATTTAAGATGGAGAAAATGTACATATTTACAAAATTGACCTTCCTTTCCCAACAAACATCTGTCTTTTTATCTCTTTAGGTGTCTCTAAGATCTTGCAAAAAGCCATATTATTTTCTATATGAAGGACTTGCACGTCTCTAGAGTCATTCTTAGATATTTTTTTTCATTTTGCCGCTTTTGTAATTGGAAATTTGAGATGACGTTTTTCTGTTTATTACTGATATTCAAAAAATTAATTTTCATATATTGATTTTAAACTTGGCAACTTTGCTAAACTGTCAATAATCCTAATAATAAATCTGTAGATTATTTGGAGTTTTCCATGTGAGTATTCATATCATTGGCAAATAATGAGAATTTTTTTCATCCCTTTTTCATTCTTATACTTTCTCTCTTCTTTTTCTTGCCTTTTGAGCTGGCTATAATCTTCCCTGCAATCTTAATTTTGCTCCTGAATTTAAAAGCAATACTTTTTTTTTTTTAAATTCACTTATTTATTGAGAGAGAGAGTGCCCACAAGCAGGGGGAGAGGCAGAGAGAGAATCCCAAGCAGAGCCTGACTAGGGGCTTGACCTCAGGAACGAACCAACCGTGAGATCAGGACCTGAGCCAAAATCAAGAGTCAAACACTCAACCAACTGAGCCACCCAGGAGCCCCTAGAAGCAATACTTTTTAATATTTCACCAACAGCTTACCATGTTAATACTGCAGTTTTGTGGTTTTTAAAATAGGTTTCTTTGATCAGGTAAAGAAAATTACTATTTCTAGTTTACTAAGAGGTTGGTGTTAATTTTTTTTTTAATGGATAAATGCTGAATGTCATCTAAATTTTTTTCTAAACTTACTGGGATAAATATATCTTTAAATCTCTAATGGGATAAATTATATTGAGATATTTTCCAATATAATTCGGACTATACTCATGTTATTTGGAAGAAAAACCTAGCCGGGTTATGTTTGGAAAATTTAATTTAGGTTTTTTAAAAAATTGGTATTCAAAAAAAACAAAAAAACAAAAAAAAAAAACCAAAAAATTGGTATTCATGAATATGACTGATCTGTAATTTTTCTTTTTCATATTTTCTTTGTATAGTTTGGGGATCCAGCTTTCATTAATCTCCTGAAATAAATTTGGGAGTATTTTCTCTCCCATTAACTTGAAGAGTTTGAGTAAATATCTCTTGAATATGTCACAGAACTCACCTTTATAATTGTTTGGGCCCAGTGTTGGGTTTTTTGTTTTGTTTTTGTTTTTTGTATTCAATTTCTGTAACAGTTAAAAATCTGTTAGAGGCAGCTGTTAAGTTGTTACCAGCTACCTTTTTCATGTAGAGGCAATTGTTACCAGTCATGTTTTTCTAGGAGTTTGTCCGTTTCAACTAAGCACATAAGGTTTCTGGCTCAGGTTATTTATAACATGACTCCATTATCTTTAATGTTGTTAGTTCCTCTTTTTCATTCCTGATGTTGTTTGTGTCTTTGCTTCCCTTACCTGAATCTTCTTTCCAGAGCTGTGTTATCACTTTGATCTTGTTGCCTTTCTGTGTTTTATGTTTCAGGGTTGCTCTTGTCTTCCGTTTTCCCTCTTCACCTTTATTTGGTTTTCCTCTCTGGTTCTTTTTCTAACGTCTCTCGTTGCACACTTAATCCAAATCAATTATTTAGTGTTCAGCCATTCTCCTCTTCTAATATACTTGGTTTACACATTTCCCTCACGTGTTTTCGTTTTGAAATTTAGAGCTTTTTATCATTTAGACTGAAATATTTTTTCTAATTCACAGTATTATTTCTATTTTTAACCCTTCAAATACTTAGAGATTGGTTTTAAAATTTCCAAATACAGGGGCGCCTGGGTGGCTCAGTCGGTTAGGCAGCTGACTTCGGCTCAGGTCATGATCTTGCGGTCCGTGAGTTCGAGCCCCGCGTCCGGCTCTGTGCTGACCGCTCAGAGCCCGGAGCCTGTTTCAGATTCTGTGTCTCTCTCTCTCTCTGACCCTCCCCGTTCATGCTCTGTCTCTCTCTGTCTCAAAAATAAATAAACGTTAAAAAAATTAAAATAAAATAAAATTTCCAAATACGTGGCTGTAAAAATATGGTATGTTTTTGGTACCGAATTTTCACATAATTGTTTTGCGATTGGATGATAAGATCTGTTTCATACTAACTCTTTGAAATTTGGTGAAAATTGATTTGTAATTTGCCATGGTGGTCAATTCTTGAATTTTTTTTTAAAGCCTATATTTTAAAAGAGAGTGTTTTCTTTCATTATTAAGTATTGTATTTACTCTATGTCCATTAGATCAACCTGTTGTCTTACTCATAGTGATACTTTTAGAAATGCAAAGACGAGAAATTTACCTATCAAACCTCCTTTGTTAGTAAATGATTCACAACATCCTTCAGCAAATATGGGAGTCAGCTAAGACCAGGAAAACGGCGGGGGGTGGGGTGGGGACCCCCAGGAAGCAGTGGCTGTCTCTCAGGAAAGCAGTGGCACCTGGGATGCCAGCTATGTAGCAGACCTCTAGCAGATTTCCAGGAGGAGGTGTTCTGCAAACCGAAGCTTCTACAAGCAGAGGCTTGTACCCCCTGACCCCATTCCAGGCAAGGAATTGGGAGACTGTAAATATTTTGGATGGCAATTTTTCAATGCACATCAAAATCTTTAAAAGATTCCTTTGATGAAATCACTGGATGGTGTACAAAGATGAATGAATAAGGATATTCCCTGAATCATTATTTATATTTAAAAAGTGATTATAACCAATGAACTTAGAGTCTCTGTATACGATGTCATGCTCTGGAACCATCTGAAATGATATTATAGAAGTTGAAATGACATCAGTAAGTAAGTCTGGGTATCTTACTTAGTTTAATTTTGTGGGAAAATACACTCGAGAGATAAACATTCGGATATTAAAATCGGTATCTTTAGACGGTAGAGTTATGGGTGAATTTTAATTTTCTTCTTTGGCTTTCTGTATTTTTAATATAATATTATGAGCGGCATTATAGCTTTTATAACAAAATCCATTTTTAGTATAGTGAATAGTTCCTGTTTCCCCAGCACAACTGGTTTCGGCGTACGTTGAGCCTGTTGGGAGTAGTCCTGGGTGGGGGGCTCTCTTACTGCAAAAAGGGAGCAGGCACATGGAAAATTGACCAGCAAGGACAGGGCGAGAGACATTCCACATGAGGTCTAGTAAGGGTGGGAAGAGCTGCCGGCCCAGACAAGTTTCTACAGAGGTGCTCTGCTAGTACTCAGCATGCCGCCCCTCAGGGGGCCCCAGTCAGCAAACGCTGGCTCTGTGCCATGAAGGCAGAGGAAGAGGATATTCTATCCGAGCCTTCAAGGGCTGGTTATGGAGAGAAAAAAAAGATAGTGAAACAACTACAAAGGGATGCAGTCATAAATCCAAAATGATAGAGCATTATTTTGATAGACTGGCTGAATTATGTAAGGGAGAGTGGTGCAGGGTAAATAATCAGAGTTCTGAGAATCTGTTGAGAAAAAGTAGGTAAAACGCATGGAAGACAGACTGGTTCTAGCCCAATAAATTGCAAAAAGTGCGTCCTGCCTACTATGCATGTTAAATTCTCATTAAGTGTTTGTGGAAGGAAAGAAGGTAGAAAGGAAGGAAGGCTGGGGCGCCTGGGTGGCTTAGTCGGTGGAGCATTAGACTCTTGATTTTGGCTCAGGTCATGGTCTCACCATTCATGAGATCGAGCCCCACACTGGGGTCTGTGCTGACAGTGCAGAGCCTGCTTGGGATTCTCTGTCTCCCTCTCTTTCTGCCCCTCTCCCGTGCATGGGTGTGTGTGTGTGTGTGTGTGTGTGCGCGTGCTCTCTCTCTCTCTCTCTCTCTCTCAATAAATAAATATTAAAGAAAAAAGAAAGGAACGAAAGCAGAAGGGAAGGAAGAAATGGAAGGGAGGGGAAGGAGGGAGGGAAGGAGAAAGAAGAGACATTTCGGGAGGAAGGTGCAGCTAAGCCAGTGGTTCTCAAAGTGTGGTCTCCAGACCAACAACATCAACATCAACTGGGAACTTGTTAAAAATGCAAATTCTCAGGCCCCAGCCCCAGCCTGGCGGTACTGAATCAGAAACCCTGGGGTGGGGCACAGAATTGTGTGTTTTCAGAAGGCTTCCAGCCTTCCAGTGACTCTGATGTGGCTAAAGTTTGAGAACTGCTGGGCCAAGCAATGTCTCCAAAGCCGGCATGAGTGGTTTGCAGGTAAGGAGACCGGCTTTACTGGAGCAAAGGAGCCATACCAGGGATGATGGGAGACCTGCTGGGAAATATACAGAAGCCAGGAAAGCTCCATATTATTGAAAAATAAATGGATTTTTTGTTCACAAACAACATGGCTGGTATTTACCTCTAATAACTACTACGAAGGAGATGGGTTAAAGAAAAAAAAAATCACCCATACTCTCTCCTCACCCGCCTATCAGTTAGCTTGATACTTTCCCTGTGCCTTTATAGGGTTTGTGCATATGCGTAGATGACGTGTGCACGGTCACAATGAAGTCGGACATGCGACTTTGGGGATGTGTTTGCTTGTTGCAGTATTTGGTAGTGGACTTGATACATTAATCGATGAGCTTAATGCTTCCCGTTGGTTATGCTGTCGTATTTTATATCTTCGCTCCTCCTAGGTTTTCTCTGGCGGGTTGTTAGCGCAGAAGCAGGTAATTAAAATAACCAAGTGTTGGGTTGAACCTCTCCGAAGTTGAGGTCCAGGCCAAAGAGAAAAGAATTTGGGAGTGCATAAACAGCCAACACTCACCTCAGAGCCTTGACAATGTCCTCCGGGCTAAGAGCAAGGCTGCAGAGAATCAGAAGGAAGACTGTGACTTGGGTCCCCCCCTGCCCCCCGGAACTGGTGGATGAGATGTGCACCACCTTCCTGAAAAGAGCCTGGAGAAGGCAAGTGTGGCCGTGGTCCTTCCACTTAGCGCCTAGTGATTGCGACAACGGCCATATGACCCGGGTCGGATGTGACCACCCAACACAACCTGTCAGAACTCCCCGCAGATGAAATGGACTGGTGTGGCTAAAACAGAGGCTGTCCCGAGAAACGTCCGGACTAGGGAACACAGGACAGCCCAGCTCCTGCATGGATCAATGACCAAACGAGAGAGAAGTCAGCGAACATCCTGGGGGGGGGGGGCGGTGAGCGCAGACAATGACAGACTCCAGGGGAAGGCACACAGTTGGGATCAGGGGTCGCACGGGGACAGAATTGCCTGAGAGTCCCCAGGATGGAGCCAACCGGGACCATAACGCTTCACATAATGGGGGCTTGAAGAAGAAAGTCTTACTATAGGAAGTTAAAAAAAGTTACATTTTTGGCACAACTGAGTATGTGGTCCAAGGTCTGTACTTGCTACAATGATGTAAGGTTTTTTTTTTCCATGTCATGTAACACGTAATAGTTATTAAATTCATTGACTGTATCCTCATCAAATGACTAAGCCGTATTTTATTTTGTCATCTCCCTATTATTGAAAATTAAGATTGTTTCCACTTTTAATATAGTAAAAACACAACAAAATAGTTACTCTGCAACATTTATTTGCCACCTACAGAGGTGCCAGACTCTGGCAGGCAGAGCTGAGAGGAGCACAGTGTCCTTAGTGTTTGTGGGGAGAGTCAGATGAGAAACGTGATCATCCCAGTGCGACATGAATGGGATTATAAAAAGTGTGTAGTTGAACTTGAGTCTTCTTTTGAATTATTTCCTTAGGATAAATTCCAAAGAGTGAGATTCCTGAGTTATATAGTATTGACAAGTTTCTTTCTTTCTTTCTTTCTTTCTTTCTTTCTTTCTTTCTTTCTTTCTTCTTTCTTTCTTTCTTTCTTCTTTCTTTCTTTCTTTCTTGTTTATTTATTTTTGAGAGAGAGCAGGAGAGGGGCAGAGAGAGACACACACACACAGAATCCAAAGCAGGCTCCAGGCTCTGAGCTGTCAGCACAGAGCCCAACGCGAGGCTTGAACTCACAGACCACAAGATGGTGCCCTGAGCTGAAGTTGGACACTTGATCGCTTAACCGACTGAGCCACCAGGCCCCCTGACCCCTGACAAATTCCTTTCTAAAGGCACTAGTTTACGTTACAATGAAGCAATAATGGTTTCTTTTATATTCCATATGTAATATCCCTTGATTCTTCCATGTTCTAGAAATGTTTTCCAAATCTCGTTCTCCTGGTTATTTACGTAAATTGCTGTTGGGGGGCGGGACAGATTTTTTAAAGTATTTTTATTTCTTTTTTCCTATTTTATTTCTTCCATGATTTTAAAGCTTAGAAAATTACTCCTCAAGAGGTAGACAAATACCCATTTCTATTTTCTGTTAGTTTAAACAAATGATTTGATTTTTCTTCAGCTGTTCAGTTAATTGATCTGTCTAGAATTTATGTCAACAATTTGAATTGGAACAATCTATTTTCCAAATTGCTAGCTAAGACGATTCTTCCTGTACTTATTATTTGAAGACACTTATCAAATGCAAAATTCTCGCTGGACTAGGACAAGATTTTTGGAGATGCTATACCTGGTGGCTGCCTAGACTCTGGTTAGACTTTGGCTCCCATCCCGTTGAATTAATGGCACCCACGGCTTCAAGGGGACCATCAGGCACGGAGGAGCTACTGTTTGGTTTTCCAGGCTATGTTGAGAAAGTTAAAAAAAAAAAAAGAAGCTGGGAAAGTTTCAGGTAGCCTGAGCTTAGAGAGCTAATCACAGAATAGATCACTGATCAGAGAGGAAGAAGGAATATAATGAGAGTGAAGTTCCCACCACATGGGAAGGGAAAAGGTCCCCCTGGTGCTGGGAGCAGGAGCTGGGTGTGAGAGGGAAGAGAGAGGGTGAAGGGTCACCCGAAATGCTTGACTCCCTTCCTCGCCCCAGAAGGGAACATTGACAAAGGGGGTGGCTCGCAGGAGGTGGGTAGATAAAACAGCCGGATAGATTTGGAGAATCTGAGAATTTCCGGGGCTGGTATTCGGGACAAGCTGGGTAGAGCTTGGGGAAACTACAGGCCTGGCAGAGAAAGGGTTTGCCGATGAGATGCCAGCCTGATGTGATCCAAGACGGGGTCTATCGCAATGCCTGGGTCAGGTGCCAAGGCCCCCCCCGCTCCACAGCTTATCGGAGAGAACACAGCCTCCAGTTTTCTGGCGCTCGTGAAGAATGGGAGAGCTGACAGACCAGAAGAGACCTGGGCTCTAAATGAGGAAACTCGAGTGTGGGCCTCGTATCACCAGAGGCAATGGCAAGGGCCAGGGTGTGGGTGGCAGATGTCACTCTGATGCCCACGGTCCAGATCAAGCCAGTCATGCCTTCACCATCAGGCAGGATAAGGCTGTCTTAGCAGAAGCTGTTGGGGCCCAGGAGATATCGGAGCAATCTCACTGCACCCAGAACGCATCCCGGGAAGGGATGATCCTTCCAAGCTGTTAGGAGTCTGAGCTTTAACTTGACTGCTTTACCCACAGGTCTGAAAATGAGACAGGTTAAGTTACCATTAGTCATCAGGTTACAGCATGTTGCCAGTGTCACCTCGTCCCTGCTCTCAATACAAGTTGGCATCCAGAACAGAATGCAATTGTAAAACAGAAATTTTACTTTTATATTTCTGAGTAATACAGATGTTTTGAAACTATGGTCACCACACACACACCGACACACACACACACACACACACACACAGACAGGAGGCCCTTTCTGCGCTTTTGTTTCTTTACTGATTTAAAATATAACCTTTAAACTTAGGACAGAACTTTAAATGTGTTTGGGGCACGTTGTGTCCATAGGCAACGTAGAAGGAGATCTCTTTTCTTTCTGCTTCTAGAGAGCCCCACATGTCCCCTTCTTCTTTCACATTCCATATGTCCTGATTTGCCTGGGACAGTCCCCATGTACACCGCTGTCCCAACACAATAACTTTCACTTTCAGAAGTGTCCTTGTGTGAGCAATAATTTACCTGGCCACCCTAGACATAGAGTCCTTCGGCCACAAGGTGGCAGCATCGGCCCATGGTTGAAAAAGTACGGTAGCTTGTGGGCAGTTCTCGTATCTGCGGCAGAGAAAGTGGCCCTTGCCTCAACCCAGGACAGGCTAGAGATACAACACCAGACCATGGAATTGGAGCCTCTTGTAATGCAAGGGTTTGTAAGGTGGTCATCTTGTCCATCCCTTGCCACGAGGCAGGCCGTGCAACTGTGCCTGGCAGCCATGGGAGAAGCTGTCCTCAGGGCTGGGATGCTTCCAGCAGGTGGAATTAGACCTTGGTTCAAGCATTTCCTGTGTGATACCCAGGGGAGGGTCCTCTCCCCCAGCAGTTTCTGAGATCCTCATCTAGAAAGCCGCTAGTCCTTGTGCTAAAGGTGTAGACCCTTTGATATATTCAATAGGCTCATGAAGATGTTTGTTTTCCAGATGATACACTGATTGTCAACCCTTTTCTTTTTGCTTCCTGTTATTGGGTTGAAAAAGATAGGTTGAAGCCCTAACTCCCAGTAATTCAGAATGGCCTTATTTGAAAATAGGGTACATTAAAGATGCAATTCGTTAAGATGAAGCCATATAAGTAGGATGGGTCCTCCGTCCAACAGGGCTGGCGAAAAAAGGAAGGGGTATAGATTGGAGACGGGCTGCCACGGGTCAAGGAATTCCTGGGAATACCAGAAGCTGAGAAAGGTAAGGGAGAATTCTCTCTTACAGGCTTTGGAGGGATCATAGCCCACCAACACCTTGATCTTGGACTTCTAGCCTCCAGAACTGTGAGAGAATATATTTCTGTTGTTTCTAGCCACCCAGTCTGTGGTACTTTATTAACAGGAGCCCTAGGAAACTGATGCTCTCCCCTCTCACGCTTTTGCTGATCCCAAAGTAGTATCTACGGCTGCATAGCAATACTGCCATACGCTCAGTAGCCCGAAATGACACAAATTTATTATCTCATGGTTTCTTTGAGCTCAGAGTCCCAGCGTGGCTTGGCTGAGTTCTCTGCAAGGCTGCAGTCAAGGTGTTGGTCTTACTGAGAGCTCAACTGGGGAGGCATCCACTTTCGACTTCACATGATTATTGGCAGAATTCAGGTCCTTGTGGGTTGCTGGACTGAGAGCCTCAGTTTCTTGCTGGCTGTAGGCCAAAGGCTGCCCTCTGTTCCCTGCCACATGGCCTTCTCCACAGAGCAGCTCCCAACATGGCCGCCGAGCTCAGCAGAGCCAGCAAGGGAGAGTCTCCTTGCAAGGTGGGTGGTACAATCTTATGCATCTTCACCACAGAAGTGACCTCTCATCACTTTGCTGTGTTCTATGGGTTAAAATAAGTCACATCTCACCCCGCACTCGAGGGAAAGGCGTGAATACCATAAGGCAGAAGTCCTGGGGGCCATATTCCTTAAGGAGAGTGGACAACACATTCCTGGGTGGGGAGGTTTCCAGACTGAATTTTCAGGGGCTCAAGTTTCTACGGCTCTTCTGGTTCACTGCCCACCCCGCCCCCCCATACATGCGAAACATAAAAAATTATTTTTTCCTCCCCATTCTTAAATGGGGGGCAACTTCTCCCTGGGCTGTGGAGTAACTGCCTTCCCAACTTTCCCCCTCTCTCCCTGCTGCCAGTGGAACCATGACGTAGAAGGAAGCCCCTAACTCCTGAGGCACAAGCAGAGCATGAAAGCTGAGAACAGGCTGGTCCAAGAGAAGGATCAGTCCCACGTCATGGCAGGGACAGTGCTCTGCCGATTGTCCACATCTCTACATTTTCCTCAATCTCCTTTGCAGTTAGGCGGAGGCCACACGAGTAGGTCAAGCCAAGTACATGTAGTGTGGCACTCTTGGGATGACAAAATTAAAGGCCAGTATGCTTTGTCCATCCCTCACTTCCCTGACTCAACAAACGTGGAAGACCAAGTGCTAAGAGGGCAGTGTTGCAAGATGGAGGGAATTCGGTTCCTGAGAGGGGGTTGTCCTGGGGGGAGAGCCCCCTGTCAACCCGCACGGGATGTCACTTGAGTGAGAAATAGCGTTTGGGCTGCTTTATCAGCCCTCAGGCAAATGTTGCAAAGAGCAGCTCAGCCAAGCACATTTGAAACATCCAGAACCTCCATTGGGATCGAGAGATCCGCTGGGGCCCCTTGGATGATAACATGGACTGTGGATTCTGTTCTATAAGCCATGTGACCTTAGTCGAGTTAGCCTCTGTGCTTCATTTCCAGACCTGTGAAATAGGGTCCTACTGGTATCTTCTCATATGGCTTTTGTGAAGAGTAAATGAGTAAAACACACAGAGCAGTGGAACAGTTCTGGCTCATTATCTGTGTTACTGGCTGGCACGCAGGTATGCACTCTGGACACCAAGGGGTGCTCCCTTTAACCTTTTCTCCAAGCTGTCAGCAGATCCCTGGGGGCTTCTCCTTGGCCCAGGTAAAGGACTGGGCCACCCACCTCCAAAACAAGTCCCCACTTAACATCCTCCCTTCTTTACCCAACTCTCTTCCTTGCAGGCATTCCCTTCCTTTCCTCAACACCAGAGGGCACTTCATGACGGGCACCACCCGGCACTCCAGCTTGGGTTCTCACTCAGTCCAGTTGGCAGGAGCAGGGACCAGCAGGTGACTGAACTTGAACCTGAAACCTATCACTCTGAACAAGGAGATGGGCTTCTCACCCAGCACAGCAGCCAACCAACCAGCTGGCACACTATCCAGACCTGTCCTGGACCACTTTCACAGAGCCCTGTTCTTTTCCTTCTGAATAGTTATCAACGTTTATAATCCTGTCCTTGTTTTGATGCTGATCAGGTTAATGTCCTTCTCCCCCACTGGACTGGAGGCTCCCTGAAGAGAGGCACATACCTGTTCGGTTCACCTTCCATTTCAACACCTAGCATTGTGTCTGATGTATTTATTATTGATAAATACTTGGGGACGCATTAAAGTAATCTCTCTGTCTCTTTTCGTGCCTCCCTCTGCCCACCTACCCCTGTACCCCTGGACATCAGCCTGACCGGGGCTACTCATCACCGCCATCACAACCTTATCATCTTTGGTAATTGTCACAATTTCCTAAAATGCTTTCATTTTTTTTCTTATGAGTTCGCTGCATAACAACAACTGCTTTACAAGATATTCTGACAAACCAATTCACCTAGAAGGGAGAGACTTAGGAGGGGAGGGTTTGCACTTCCTTGAGGCTCCAAGGTTCTTATTTATACAGTGGAAGTAGTAATACTGAGTTGAGGAGCCATTATAATGCTTAAAGGCGATCATGGCAGGCAAGGGGGCCGGCAGACACAGACATTCAATAAAGGGTCAATGTTCGCATCAGTAATATGGTACGATTTTGACCCAAAGGAATGGGGACTATCTAGATGAGCAAACAGAAGACTTTAGTGGGCTAATTCAAAGGCTAATGAGAAAAGGAGTTGATCAAATCCTATATTTTTCCTTCTAGAATATACAAGCAATACCAGTAGGTAGGTGTTACAAGTAATTAGATTTTTCTCAGCTAGAATTTCCTAACAATTTGAAGTGTTTGAAAATGGAATTGGCTTTGTGTGAGCAACCTGTCACCGGAGGAAATCAAACTGAGGTGGTATGCCTCCCTTTTAAAAATGTCTTTGAAGATGTTGTGCGTCAGGTAGAGATTTGAGTTAGGTCACTTTCCCTTACACTTCATAGTTCTATGGTAATTTATGATTCTATGAGATCCTTTCCTAATTCCCCCACTTTTTTGAGAGAATTATTTTTGGAATGTATGTTTGTATTGATATTTGAGCTTTCACGTTCCGTCCGTAATTAGATAGTACATTCCTTGAGGACAGTATCTTGTGTCTGTGCCTTACCACCTTCTGCCTAATGTACCCAGCATTGTGCCGGATAGTCACTGGGTGCTCAGTAAGCACTCTTTGGGTGCTCCAAAGAGGAAGGGGGGGGGGTCCAGATGGGCCTAGCTCTCAGAGAGAAAAGCTCCCATGCTAAAGTAGGTGGGCTACAGGATGCTATTTCCTTCTCTCCTTCAAGGTAAACCTCAGCTGCATAAGTTGAACAGTTAAGAAGGAGATAACCACAGGAATGTTGGGGATTCTATCGTCCCTTTTGAAATGCGAAATGAGGCTTCATCTCTTTAGGTATCTTTGTGGAGAAGTCATTTTTTTAAAAACCCCACATGAATGAAAGATTAAGGTTAGTGATCTCTGAAGATAATTTGCCTTCTCAAATTAAGTTATTTTTTTTCACTGTAGAGCTTAAAAGGTGATAGTGTGAACAAACAGGCTTTATTCAGAATTTAAATAGGAATGAGATCCCTCATCATTATGGAGCTTACCCCACTGTAATAAGCCTGGAGGCTAAATACATCTGCTTGTTTCAGTATAAGTCGCCCTTGAGAGCCCCTTTGTGATCAGGTCCTTAGGATTTCAGGCAGGTTGGGCAGGTCCCATAACAATCTCTCTGTAAAGGAAAGCTGAACTTGACCTTTCTATTTTATACACATTAAAGAGGCTTAAATCCAAGGAGAATGGAGACATTTTTGGAGGAGATGGGGCTCCCGGAACTTGGGATGGGACATCTGGGTGGATGATTCCCCCAAATGTATAGCTCCCAGATTCTTCTAAACCCCCAGAGTCTGAAGAGTTAGCCCTTCCCCCCACCTCCTTATTAAGAGCCAGCACTCTTGTCTCTACTCCCACTCCACCTTGGTTGAAGACATTTCAAAGACTCTCTCCACCATCCCCTCTCCCAGTCACTAGCCTTATGGCTAGGGTTAAGTCACAACATAACCCAGCCGGGATGTTCTGGACCTGGTAATGGAAGAAGGGCATTGAAAAACAAAATGCAACTGAGTAAATTGAAAGATCTAATTGGCTTTTTTGAATGATCCATGAACCAGGCAGCATACCATCCTAGCAGAGAGAAAGGCGCTCTGAGGAGCTATGCAAAATGGAAGACTTTACAAGCAAGAGGCAGGGCAATGAAGTTATTCTAGCAAAGAGTGCACTGTGTCAGGCAAGGCCACCTTTCCTTGGGGGAAGGCAGGGGTCTATCAGGCAGGTTACCTCATGAGTGCCGACCGGGTAATTCTAGATTGACTGATTAAAGGTTGAATTCCCGGGAGAACCTGAAACTATGATCGTTAGGTATTAAGTGTTGGATTGTTGAAGTGGGGCTGAGCACACTTCAACAGTGACTCCATGTTAGACCCTTAGACAGGGAATAGACCGCAAAGGAGCCGCAAGTCCTGGTCAGCAGGTACGAGCAAGAGTCAGAGGAGTTCATATGGTACCGGATTTTGAAAATGCTGTATCGCAAGGGCTGAAACACAAGATAGGATAGGGAAGATTATATTGATTTGGGAGCAAATCCAGAGATACAAGGTTTAACGCCTGGCAGGGCCTCTGGGAGGTATATGACTATGCTGTTCAAATGGCTGCTAGCAGTATGGAAAAAGTGATGCCCCATGCTAGATAAAGCTGAAATGTCAGAACTGCCCTAGCAGGTGGTGGAAGAAGAAATGAAGAGGCTCAGAAAAGCCAGTATGCTAGAGTGGATACACTGTAAGGCTGATTCTGTAGGCTGTCTACCGTGACAGATGATCCTGTTCCTTGGGAAGCCCTGGGCAATACATCATTCGCAAATCTAAAAGCGATGAGCTAGTGAGAAGAACACCAGCATCACCAAAAAGCCCAATCAAGAGCTTTCTAGAAGCCAGGGATGAAGACAGGAGAAGTAGGCAGGAAATTTGGCCTGGTGATACCAACGGTGATGATGGGTCCAGAACCAAAAAGGCCGGATGGATGCAGTTATTATGATGAATATAGGGTTGGAGTGGCAGCCACAGGGGCCTGACCCACAGAGAGTGATGGGGATGATTAAAAGAACACAGTGTTCTTTGAGGCAAAATAGACACTCAGCCAACAAAGCTGTTTCTCAGCTTGTACGATTAGAAGAAGTGAAGGATGGATGACAAGGAGACTAAAGGCGGTGGCCCAAAAAGCATGTCATGATCTCTCGCCCATTTTCTGGACCTGAGCCAGTTTTCAGACTCAGACTCAGCCAGATTCCCCGGAGACAAAACCCTGCAACATCATAGCAATCATGGTCAGGAATGATTCCATCAGTCCTTTCCAAAGAAACCTGCAGTCATTTATTTGGGGAATGTATACCAGGGAAAAGGGACTCTCAAAGGTGTGGAGGACTATATTGGTAATAAAGTAAGTAAGTAAGTTAGGTCCTGGCCAAGTGGTAATTTCTCCAGCCCCTGAATGGATAATTGGGGTTGGCATGCTTGTTACTTGGATCCCTGTGATGACGTTTTGGGGTGGTGGTGGGGTTCGGAGCTGACGACCAAGAAAAAATTCTTGAAGATGTGTTTGGGGGAGGTAAAGTCAAGAGGAAGTTGCTTAAAGGGATTATCAAATGCTAAAGGGGACTCACAGATTCCTGGAGGCCTAGCTATTGCCAAGCTAAGGTTGTTTTTCCCTCTACTAAAGCATGAACATTAAGACAGTAGGGAGTTCCTAGAGATTAGGCTATTGATAAGATTACCTTTTTCTTGTAATTTACTAAGATATTTCTATACTGATGGAGACTTACTTCCTGCAGGACTGTGACCTCCAATAGTTGACTGTCTGTTTTCGGTCCTTTCCTTTGTTCTTGGACAGGCAGTATCCCACCTGGAGGTGGTGTTAGCTTCGTCTTAAGTTCCCTCATCAACTGGATCTTCAGCTTATGCAGAAAGAACTGTCATACTGGGGAAGGTCAAGCAGAAGACTCTGAAATCGTCCCACTCCCTGCCAAGATGATAAATACAAGACGATAGCACATGGGGGCAGGTGTTGATATTAATACCACACTTAAAGATTTAAAGCTTCCGTGGGGCGCCTGGGTGGCTCAGTCGGTTAAGCGGCTGACTTCGGCTCAGGTCATGATCTCGCGGTCCGTGAGTTCGAGCCCCTCGTCGGGCTCTGTGCTGACAGCTCAGAGCCCGGGGCCTGTTTCGGATTCTGTGTCTCCCTCTCTCTGACCCTCCCCCGTTCATGCTCTGTCTCTCTCTGTCTCAAAAATAAATACACATTAAAAAAAGAAAGAAAGAAAGATTTAAAGCTTCCCATGGTGTCTTACTCAGTTCAATAGCTGGCCTCTGCAGAAACCTAGTGGACCCTGAAGGGTGACTATAATCTACTGCACACCCAATCAAATTTTGGCCCCAATTCCAGCCTCGGTGTCTATTTATCTCTCACAACAGAATTGACATGGCCTCAGGCCCATAGTATGGAGCCTTGAGGTGGTGAATGCGTCCTTTGCTGCTCACTTTGCAGAGCAAGAGAGACCATCTGCATTTACATGGGTAAATAGCATGCAAATTTACAATTTTGTCCCCAGGCTGTGTTAACTCCCCTGTCCTCTGTCATAACATAGTCCACAGGGATCTGGACCATCTGGGCATCCTGAAGCATGTCACATCGATCCATTATTTATTGATGATATTGTGCTAATCAGGCCATGTGAGCAGGAAGTGGCTAGCATGTTGGAGGCGTTGGTAAGACACAGATGCCTCAGAGAATGGGACATAAGCTTATGAAGATTTGGGGACTGTCACAGCAATAATATTGTGCAACGATCACGGTCCCCTCAGAAAATCTCATCCCAAGTAAAAGACAAGATATTACAGCTTGCACTTCCTGCCACAGTGAAGGAAGCACATACCTGATGGGCATCTTTGGTTCTGGAGATGGCACATAGCACACCCGGAAGTACCGCTCTAGCCCTCGCACTAAGTGGCATAAAATGTTTTGTCAACCTTAAAAACAAAATGGCAGGTTATTTTACCAGCCCAATGAGTTTATTTAGGAATAGGAGAGAAATTGCAATTCAGGACAAGCAAACTATGGTGAACCACAGGCAAATTGAAAGAGACAAAGGGAAGGTCAGCTTTTATTAGGTTTCAGGAGGAAACTGGGGAGGGTTATTTTAAACAAAAGTTCATTGGAGAAGAGCCAGTGTTGGAGGTTTTGGCGGGTTCTCATTGCTATACGGGGTGGTCAGCACATTGTTGCTGGGGGCAGGGAGGGATCTTCCTTCTTTTTCTTCAAAATAGGAGATAAATTCCTATGAGAAAAAATGCCCTCCCTTGTCCAAGTAATTTTCCCTTTCTTCTCTCTACTGGTGAAGCAGGCTGCAATATGGTACATGCGTGAAAGTGCCCCCTTCAAGAATTCCTGGCTCTATTTTACATGAGGATTTCACAGCTTCTCCCTTTGAGTGGGGCCCGGAGCAGAGAAGGGCTCCATAGCACGTCCAGGCTGATGTGGAAGCAACCCTGCTTTTTAATATCAGAGGTACAGGCGTTGGGGAAAGATGCTGTGTGGGGCTTATGGCCAGTCCCAGTGGAGGGATCACAACTTGGTCACATAGTCCCCTGGGCTTCTTTTGCAAAGCCGTGCAGTCTGCAAGGGAGATCAATGTGTCTTTGGAAAAACAACTCTTGGCATGATACTGGGCCCTGGTAAAGATGTAGTACATGAACCCAGGACCCCAGATGAGTGTGCATCTGGAGCTGCCCATCATGAGCTGAGAGCTATTACATCCATGAAGTCATGAGGTCAGTAGGCCAGCAGCAATTCATCATAACTGGGAGCGGTGACTCACTAAAGGCTTGAGGACACCAGCCAGCTGCATAAGTGCGCAGCCCGGCCTCACTTCAGCTGCCACTGTTGCACCAGTGTCCCCCACACCCCCACACCCCCACCAATTCATGAAGGGCCATGTAGGAGCAGACCTGATGAACTGCATGGCAGAGGAAGGCAAAAACCCAAGCTTCATTTATGGATGAGCTGGTTCAATACGTGGGTTCAAGGGGAAAGTGAACAGTACGTATGTTACAAGGAGTGGCTTTGAAAACCACTTGGCAAGAAAAAGTCCTTCCGATAGGCAGAACTTTGGGCAGTGTACCTGACGTTTTACTTTGTATGGAAGGAAAAATGGCCTGATGTTAGGCCATAGACAGAGGCCTGGATAGACAGATTGAAAGATTGGTTGGAGGCACGTGGATGGGTATGGGAGCGGCATGAAGTGCAAAGCTCTTTGCATCATATGCTAATGCCCACCAGAGAGTGCCCACCATGGAAGAGACCCTGAATTACCAAGCAGACAGAATGACTTGGCCATCTGACATCAGCCAACTCCAGGCACTGGCCACCATGGTGCTGGTACCAGGGACACAGGAGGGACGTAGCCACAGTTAGAGGGATGGGGCTATGCCCTGGCTCCCACAAACTGCAGAGGCTCCTATGAACCGAGGCTGAGTTTAGCTCTGTTGCCAATGACCATCCAACCCACCAGCAATAGAGCAGCACCCTCCCACCCCCCATATAACACCATTCCTTGAGGAGACCAACTGCCTCCTTGGTGGCAAGGTAATTATTTGAAGCCCCTTCCATCTTGCAAGGGCTCATGATTCATTATCCCAGGACAATGTCTATTCCAAGTAGCATCGTAATGAAATAATCCCAATCAGTAAGAAATATATTTGTTTCGATCCCCAAACGCATCACTCCAGAAAGATTGTGCTAAAGGCTGTTGCTCATGATTTTCTGCAGCGATCTATGCCAACAGCCTGATGTGAGCTCCTGTTAAGGTCTTCGGCTATACTCCTGTGAACTGTGAAATGATCTCCTGGGATTCTTTCCTCTGTGCTTTTCCTAGTGGTCTGTCCATGAACTTAAAGCATCTCAGCACCCCCCAGACTGCCTTTGGGATGTCTTCCGTATTCGGAGGGCTGTGAATGTGGCTGGATTGCCATCTTTGCTAGCTGCCAAATGATGGTGGAGGTCGTAAAAGCCTCCTAAATGTCGTTATAAAATGATTGCTGGTGTTACACAAATACTTTCTTCTCTTATCCTTTGGAGGAGTGGCGAGTCTCATAGTTCACCTTCCTTTACGAATTTCTAAGTAAGTGATCAAGGACTTCTGGTTGTGCTAATAATCCAAGTGTTTTTCCACACTCTTCCAAAACTCAATCAGGAGGAAATAGAAAGCTTGAACAGACCCATAACCAGCGAAGAAATTGAATCGGTTATCAAAAATCTCCCAACAAATAAGAGTCCAGGACCAGATGGCTTCCCAGGGGAGTTCTACCAGACGTTTAAAGCAGAGATAATACCTATCCTTCTCAAGCTATTCCAAGAAATAGAAAGGGAAGGAAAACTTCCAGACTCATTCTATGAAGCCAGTATTACTTTGATTCCTAAACCAGACAGAGACCCAGTAAAAAAAGAGAACTACAGGCCAATATCCCTGATGAATATGGATGCAAAAATTCTCAATAAGATACTAGCAAATCGAATTCAACAGCATATAAAAATAATTATTCACCATGATCAAGTGGGATTCATCCCTGGGATGCAGGGCTGGTTCAACATTCGCAAATCAATCAACGTGATACATCACATTAACAAAAAAAAAGAGAAGAACCATATGATCCTGTCAATCGATGCAGAAAAGGCCTTTGACAAAATCCAGCACCCTTTCTTAATAAAAACCCTTGAGAAAGTCGGGATAGAAGGAACATACTTAAAGATCATCAAAGCCATTTATGAAAAGCCCACAGCTAACATCATCCTCAACGGGGAAAAACTGAGAGCTTTTTCCCTGAGATCAGGAACACGACAGGGATGCCCACTCTCACCGCTGTTGTTTAACATAGTGCTGGAAGTTCTAGCATCAGCAATCAGACAACAAAAGGAAATCAAAGGCATCAAAATTGGCAAAGATGAAGTCAAGCTTTCGCTTTTTGCAGATGACATGATATTATACATGGAAAATCCGATAGACTCCACCAAAAGTCTGCTAGAACTGATACATGAATTCAGCAAAGTTGCAGGATACAAAATCAATGTCCAGAAATCAGTTGCATTCTTATACACTAACAATGAAGCAACAGAAAGACAAATAAAGAAAATGATCCCATTCACAATTGCACCAAGAAGCATAAAATACCTAGGAATAAATCTAACCAAAGATGTAAAGGATCTGTATGCTGAAAACTACAGAAAGCTTATGAAGGTAATTGAAGAAGACTTAAAGAAATGGAAAGACATTCCCTGCTCATGGATTGGAAAAATAAATATTGTCAAAATGTCAATACTACCCAAAGCTATCTACACATTCAATGCAATCCCAATCAAAATTGCACCAGCATTCTTCTCGAAATTAGAACAAGCAATCCTAAAATTCATATGGAACCACAAAAGGCCCCGAATAGCCAAAGGAATTTTGAAGAAGAAGACCAAAGCAGGAGGCATCACAATCCCAGACTTTAGCCTCTACTACAAAGCTGTCATCATCAAGACAACATGGTATTGGCACAAAAACAGACACACAGACCAATGGAATAGAATAGAAACCCCAGAACTAGACCCACAAACGTATGGCCAACTCATCTTTGACAAAGCAGGAAAGAACATCCAATGGAAAAAAGACAGCCTCTTTAACAAATGGTGCTGGGAGAACTGGACAGCAACATGCAGAAGGTTGAAACTAGACCACTTTCTCACACCATTTACAAAAATAAACTCAAAATGGATAAAGGACCTAAATGTGAGACAGGAAACCATCAAAACCTTAGAGGAGAAAGCAGGAAAAGATCTCTCTGACCTCAGCCGTAGCAATCTTTTACTCGACACATCCCCAAAGGCAAGGGAATTAAAAGCAAAAGTGAATTACTGGGACCTTATGAAGATAAAAAGCTTCTGCACAGCAAAGGAAACAACCAACAAAACTAAAAGGCAACCAACGGAATGGGAAAAGATATTTGCAAATGACATATCGGACAAAGGGCTAGTATCTAAAATCTATAAAGAGCTCACCAAACTCCACACCCGAAAAACAAATAACCCAGTGAAGAAATGGGCAGAAAACATGAATAGACACTTCTCTAAAGAAGACATCCAGATGGCCAACAGGCACATGAAAAGATGTTCAACGTCGCTCCTTATCAGGGAAATACAAATCAAAACCACACTCAGGTATCACCTCACGCCAGTCAGAGTGGCCAAAATGAACAAATCAGGAGACTATAGATGCTGGAGAGGATGTGGAGAAACGGGAACCCTCTTGCACTGTTGGTGGGAATGCAAATTGGTGCAGCCGCTCTGGAAAGCAGTGTGGAGGTTCCTCAGAAAATTAAAAATAGACCTACCCTATGACCCAGCAATAGCACTGCTAGGAATTTATCCAAGGGATACAGGAGTACTGATGCATAGGGGCACTTGTACCCCAATGTTCATAGCAGCACTCTCAACAATAGCCAAATTATGGAAAGAGCCTAAATGTCCATCCACTGATGAATGGATAAAGAAATTGTGGTTTATATACACAATGGAATACTATGTGGCAATGAGAAAAAATGAAATATGGCCCTTTGTAGCAACGTGGATGGAACTGGAGAGTGTAATGCTAAGTGAAATAAGCCATACAGAGAAAGACAGATACCATATGGTTTCACTCTTATGTGGATCCTGAGAAACTTAACAGGAACCCATGGGGGAGGGGAAGGAAAAAAAAAAAAAAGAGGTTAGAGTGGGAGAGAGCCAAAGCATAAGAGACTGTTAAAAACTGAGAACAAACTGAGGGTTGATGGGGGGTGGGAGGGAGGGGAGGGTGGGTGATGGGTATTGAGGAGGGCACCTTTTGGGATGAGCACTGGGTGTTGTATGGAAACCAATTTGTCAATAAATTTCATAAAAAAAAATAATAATCCAAGTGTTTTTAACAACATTTTCTTCAGCATCCAGTATTGTGACCAGAGCTTGAGTCGGGGAGGGGGAGAAGGGCTGTGTCTATTTCGCAAACAACTAGGACAGAAAAAGCTTGCATACGTAGGTAGAGCAAGCAGAAAGCTTTGCAGTCATGTATAAGGAGGAATAAGCTTTGTCTACCAGCTGTGTGCACGCCTACAGCGTCTCTATATATCACTCTTACTTTACTCATTAGACAACATGTTTTGGAGAGGGAAGAGAATACAGATTGTGGTACAGCCCAACTGGCTTTCCCTGCCTTGGTTAGCTTTCTGTTTTCTGATTTTTAATCCGGTGTGTCTGTTTAGCAAATAAAATCCTTTACGAAAACTGGGATTGGGGAATTGGAAGGCAGGGAATGGGTAAAACTCTTCCCAGATCTGACGTTTGGTCTCACTTAGTTTTTTTTTTCTGGAGTCTGGGACTGGGAATCAGAAGGTCACAGTGTCAGAAACCTATGTAAAGAGACTTCCTTTGGCTTTCTGTCAGGCAAAAGAATTCATTTACATTCTTAAGAGTAGCCAGTGCAAAGTTTTCTCTTCCATACTCCTTCAGACAGGGGGCCATCTTGGCTCTCGGTCAGTGCTCTGGAAAGTGGCCTAGTGCTTTACAACCAATTGAACTTGATTATGGCTTATGTCTTCAGTAATCAAAAAGTCTCCAAAGTGTTCAAAAGGAGACAAACTAGAAAAAGGTATCCTTAAGGATGTAAAATGACTGCATTGTTTATAAAACAATATGATTTGACTAACATTTATTGATTTTTTAAATAATTTTTTAAAGTTTATTTATTTATTGAGAGAGAGAGAGAGAGAGAGAGAGAGCACAAGCTGGGGAGAGGCAAAGAGGGAGGGAGACACAGAATCCGAAGCAGGCTCCAGGCCCCGAGCTGTCAGCACAGAGCCCAAGGCGGAGCTCAAACCCACAGGCCACGAGATCATGACCTGAGCTGAAGTCAGACACTCAACTGACTGAGCCACCCAGGTGCCCCGACATTTATTTAAAAATACAAAATCGATTCAAACATGTCCTGAGAAAAATTGACTTATTTTTAATCTTTCAAATGCCAAAATGATCAAATGGCCAAAAAGAGAAAAGAAAAAAAGAAAGAATAAAGAAAGAAAGTGGTAGGCCTCTGAATAGATGAAAACCTCCAAAAAGGACTTTTTTCAAGGGTTTGATTATCAAAAGACACCTGCTCTCTGTCGCTGTAAGCTAAGCTATTAATATTATCAGCTAACATTTACCGATATTTTACTACATGCCAGGAACGTTAAATTACATGGATTGTCACACTTAATCCACCAAATAATTTATGAGGGAGGTGCTATTAGCTCCTGTTCTCAGATTAGGAAAACAGGGGCTAAAACGGATAAGTAATCTCACCCATATCGCTTTCCTAGTAAAAAGTAGGGCTGGTATATTAACTTGGAAGGAGTCTGACTCCAAAGTCTATGTGATCAACCACGATGCTCCGGAAGGAGCTGGGAATGGAAAATCTGGCCAAGTATTAACCCTCTCTTTCCACCATTCAGTTCCGGGGATAAGCAGGGCCGCCATGCACAGTGTTTCGGGTTGTGCGCTACTTAAGCATGCCACAGCTAAGGGGATGCCCTTTCCCTTGTAGATGTATTCTAACTTATATGAGAGGCGATAGGTGTTGGTGAAGATGTGAAGCTTCTAACCAAGTCCCGGGGTAGCAGCACACATCTCCGTGCACACAGAATCTGGCACACACACGTGCACGAGACCACCTTGTCCCAGCCACACGCCAGACATCCCACGGTATTATTTTTTGTCCTCTCCTATTGCTCTCGGGGACACAGCTCCTACTCCCCAAACTGTCTTCCAAACCTGGAAGGGTGAATGCATGAGCCAAACAAGCTGCCACCTCTAATTATTGCGCAACAAGATGTCAACCGCCTTGATTTTTCTAAAGGAGACGTGTCCTTTCTACCTGGCACAAGGGTGCTCTCTGGGGGCCCTGGTGAGGACCTTCTTTTAGAACCAACAGAGGTAGGCATTACATCCCTTACGAGGAAAAGAGCCCACCCATGACATATTTCCCAAAGCAAAATGTTGGGGTTATGTTTAAGCCTGTCGGCCATCCTTCCTCCTTCGGGATGAGCCCCGTGTGTCAGTGCTCTCTTTCCGTGGAGGTCATCTCATTTCCTGGACGGTGCTTTGGCTGGAGCATGAATTAGCGACTGTCAGGCATGCAGTTGAGCAGGGAGTCCGTGACCCGAACTGGCTCTCCCTGGGAGCCTAAGGGGTCAGGACAGCAGAAGGCACCAGCTGCCCAGCCAGACCATAGGGGAATTCCTCTCCTGAATTTTCTCCCCTCCCCAGATTGTCTCATCATCACCCTACAGGGGTCAGCTAAACTGGGGCATCCTGAAAAATCTGGGGCTCTGGACTGGAGGGGAAATGAGAAGTGGAAGAACGGAGATCCGTGTGTTTTCTTTGATGCCACTGTCACCACCCCTGGAAGAGTTCTTCAGGAGTAAGTGACAGGAAGGACCACAAGGAGCCAGGGCTGGCTCCCCCCTAGAAGAACTAGAAGCCGAGGCCCGATGTGCCCTGACTCGCTGCAGGTGTGGAGGGGCGAGGGGCACAACTACGTCTCGCACTTGAGGCTTCCGGGGCTATAGCCCCAGCTGCTTTCCAGCGCTCCGGTGCTGCCTTCTCAGTCTCAAGGTTAGAGGGAAGACGCTAGAAGGTGTCCAAACACCAGCATCTCAAAGAGACAGAGAAAAAGAAAAGTCCGGGTGGATTTTACTTCTGGGCTGAGATGGATAGAGAAGCCTCAGCTAAGCCCGGAGAAGGACAGGTGAGATGCGGCTTCCCCCCTCCACCTACCCCCCCACCCCAGGCTGGGGTCCTGTCTCCCAGTGGGGGGTGGTGAATTTCTGCAGCAGTTCTCAAGCATGCATTCAGGGGCTCTCCCCACAGCAGGCCGGGCTCACTCCCAGGGGGCCAGGAAAGGTCTGTGGGGTCCAGGCTGCAACATCGCCCTCCCACCTCCCGGCTCTCCTGATCCCCTCAACTCTCCCTCCCACCAGAGTGCAAGATTCCTTTGAGGCCCTAAGTAATGTAGAACCAACAAATGTCAGAAAGAGAAGGAAACATGGAGATCCACAAAGTTCTTCTGCTATAGTGGAGACAAGGATGCATTGTTCTAGGTCATTCCATCAGCCACAGGCAAAGCAAAAGCTCCTGAGTCCTGGTTCTGTGCACTTCCCTCTGTACCACAGGGGCTCATTTCTTTCTTGTCAGCTGCCCCAGGGGTAGGGAATAGGAGAGGAGTGGGCCTGGTAGGGGGTGGGGGGGGATGGGGGAGTGGGTAGGGGGTGGCCAGTAGGGATCCGGGGAGTCGGGGAGTCGTAGAGCAGCCTGTGTTGGAGATAGATGTCCTTCCTGGCAGGACCAGGGGATGAGAGTGCCCCCCCACCATGTGGCCCTCACCCCCTAAGATGTTGTGCATTATAACAAAGGCCTGTAGCCCCAGGCTGCTGAGTTAGGGCCCTCTGTATCCTGGAGAAAGGCTTTCTGAAGGTCATTGGCAGGGTGGGGGACTTGGAGACATTTCCTCCAATATAGTCTTTTCAGCCTCGATCAAGGCTAATAGCACCCTGGAGGCCTTTTATCTCACACTCTGTGCTTCCTCATTGCCCCTCCGAGGCCAGGCGGCTTTTGCTCCTGCCTAGAGATTGCTGCCCCAGGGGACTCCAGAGGAAGCGGGTGGTGTGGTCTACAGACTTTGACCTCAACCTGTGCTGTGTCAGCACCTAGTGCGTTGGGAAAACCAGCCCTAGGAACCTGGGCTTGGTGGACATTAATCAAACAAACAGATTAGGCGCAGGCACACCTGGAGAGCCACTGGGGGAGGGCAGGCAGCCAGAAAGCTCTGGACGGCACAGAGGGCCTATGGCTGCCATGGCATTGCCCAAGATGGGGGCATCATGGAGGAGGCATGAGAAGCCCGAGGGCTTTTCCAACCCCAGCCAGTCTCGGGGCTCTACCTGGATAGAGAAGCCAAGGCTTTGGCGGGGGGGGGGGGGGGGGGGGGGGGCGGCGCTGGTTGGGCAGAGCCGAGCTGGGGTGGACAGTTTGCAGCTCCAGGGCCAACCCATGGAGCCTGCCACCCTCGTGTCCTCTACTCTCCCTTCCCTTCCCTTCTTTTCTTCTCTGCCTCCTACTTCTTGCCTCCCCCATTCCTTTTTCTCCTCTTTCAGTCTATGCCCCAGCCTGGCCAGCGGCCTTGCATGGCTTTGTCTAGTTGGGCCAGAGGGGGTGGGTGAGCGTCTCCTGCCCATGGCCCAGACCGCTGACTATCTGCTCCAATCCTCAACATTAGTGAGGCAGGGATTAGAGGAGGAAGGAGACAGTGATGGCTAACTTTAGTTTGCCTTTTTTTTTTTACAGGTCCCAAGAACTGTAGGCAGTAGACAGATTCAAAGCACAGATTTTTGATTAATCAAAAAGCATCCTTGAAAACCCTAGGAGGAATACAAATGAAGTATAATGTACAATCTCTGTCTTTATAATCAGCAGACAAGGGAAGACTGTTGAGTAGGGATCAGTATGGTGTCTGTGACGGGAGTGGTCAGTTCACAATAGCTGTGTGCTGTGCTCCTACACCATCCTGCATCCTGTTCCAGAGCCTGGGGGCAGAGATGACACGCAAAGTCCCACCCCAGGCCGGCAGGAGAGACCAGAGCAGAAGGAGATCAGTGTGGACGGGAGGACAGGGAGGGCTTTCTAGACGTTGTGGAGAAGAGACAGACGAGGGCAGTCACGCAGATAATTGCTTTTTTCGACAGCTCATTTTTAATTTTTTTTTTTTTAAGGTTCATTTATCTTTGAGACAGAGAGAGACAGAGCATGAAAGGGGGAGGGTCAGAAAGAGAGGAAGACACGGAATCCGAAGCAGGTTCCAGTCTCTGAGCTGTCAGCACAGAGCCCAACATGGGGCTCGAACCCACAGACCCTAAGATCATGACCTGAGCCCAAGTCGGAGGCTCAACCGACTGAGCCACCCAGGCGCCCCCCCCCTCCACCCCCGATAGCTCATTTTTAACTCCTTGTTACTGACCGGAGGTACACGCCCAGTGAAACAGAAGGCTTCCCTTGAAGGAATCAATTCTCCTTCCGCAAAATAGAAGGGGGGAAGGGGGAAGAGGGAGGTTGCTGCTCTGCATGGAGAACACTGCCAGCACTTCCGACACAATCGAGTTTCACTTGTGCAACAACCCCCTTTACGCATTTGCTCATTTCCCTGGAGAGGAGACTGACACCCCCCCCCCCCCCCCCCAGATTCCGGGCTAGGTGTAAGCTTCAAGTGTGTGGTCTTTCCACTCTCTGTGACTGCCCCAAATTCGGAGCTCCACGCTGGCAGGCGGGTGTGGGGGCTGGAATCCTACAGGGGGAGTCCACCTCTTCTGAACCCAGAAACCCCGAGGGTAGGGACGTTGTAGCCTTGGTGGTGGTGACCCAGGCCAAACACGCGTGCTTAGGAGTGGGAGATGGAGTCACGCTGGTCTCAGAGGGGGCAGTTCCCGCCCTGCTCTTGGTTGGATGTAGCCCATCCAGCCGCAGCACTGAGCAAACTGAGGTCCTGGAGAGAGAAGGGGCTCGGCCCAGGTCTCCCTGCTCCGCACCCTCTCAGGCTTCGTCCACTGCAGTGTTTTTTGCAGGTCACCAAGCAGAGGGCAGGATGGAAATTGCCCATCTTCCTCACGCTGTGCCTGTTGCAAGGTGAGTCCCAAACCCAGCCCAGACTCAGAGCTTGCGGGATGAGCCCCGTGCCTTCCAGGCTGCAGAGATTTCTGGCGGGCCCTCAGTGGCGTTCAGGGCTCCCACGGAAGTTTTGGGCATACCCCGGCTTTCTCTCCGGGGATCCAAGGCCCTGCAGTGGATCCAGGGAGTGGTCAGATCTAGGCCCAGGGGGAATGGGAGAGGCAAGAGAGAGGGCGTATGCCTGTTTTGATCTTTTCTAGAAGACTCACTGTCTTGCTATGCCCACTATCTCTGCTCTCTTCCATTCAAGTTGATGGCTGAAAGTCGGCTGCATTTGCAAGATAAGGGTTCCAGGGCTTGTGTATAAAAGACGGCAGGCACAGGGCTCATTCCCACTCATTCAAAAAACACTCAGTGCCAGGCCCAGTACTAAGGACTTAAAGGTGCAGATCTGTCCTACATGAAACAGTTTGGAGTTGACAAAGAAACGAGATGGGTCAATAAAATTTACATCTATGCATTTACTGATTTAGTCAACATACATTTATGGAGGGCTGACCGTATGCCCTGCGCTAAGGGCGGGTGGATGAAAGACAGAATCTTGCCAATAGGTGCTGGCAGGCTGGTGTGGTGAGCCTGGCCAGGTATAGATCCGGCTCAGATGACAAATGGCCCTATGTGCTGTGGTCGGCATTTTATTTTAATGTTTATTTTTGAGAGAGAGAGAGAGAGAGAGAGAGAGAGAGAGAGAGATCACAAGCGGGGAAGGGGCAGAGAGAGAGGAAGACAGAATCCGAAGCAGGCTCCAGGCTCTGAGCTGTCAGCACAGCCTTACGAAGGGCTCAAACTCACAAACCGCGAGATCGTGACCTGAGCCGAAGTCAGATGTTTAACGGACTGAGCCACCCAGGCGCCCCAAACAAATCAGAATTTTAATGAATTAAGGGTAGCTAATACAGGAGCAAGAACTCTGTACTATAACCAGACCATCTCTTTATTTTAATCTCCCCCCAGCCCCTTTAAAATTTTTCCATAGAAACCAAAGCCCCCAGATGAAAACTCAGGCAGGCCCATGAGTTTTCTGTTAACATATTAGTGTAGGTGAGAGTTCTGACTGAATTTCTTTCACTCTCGAATGCTAAATTTGAAGTTCTAAGTGTGCAGTTAAATATTTTGGTTGGCCCCTTAATCTTCCTTCAACGATATGCCCCATCATCTACCCAAGGCCTACGGTCAGGAAGACGCTGCAGGGGGGACGCGGTGGCCGTCTTCTCTGTTCCTCTCTTCTGCCTCCTCCCCATGTTGGCAGTTGGGGCTCGTCACCCCAGCAGGGTCCCAGGAGCAAAAGGGAGGAGGGGCAATAGACGGGGAGCTCTTGCTTGCTGGGGTGGCCTGGAGCTCTCTGGCCTGGCAGGAGTTTAGAGCTGGCTCTTTCTTTGGTGGGTGCATTTGTGAACTTAGATGGTCCCCTGATGGCCCATCTCCTCCCTTTGCCCCAGGTTCTGCTTTGACCCCTCCACAGAGAAGACCCCATCTCAGATGCCTGCGGACCGTCTCTCTGCCCTCTGCACCCCGCCTCTGGGCCAAGGAAACACTCACTCCTTTCTCACCCCTCTGCGGGAGAGGGAAGACATCCATCGCAGGTGCAATGACTCTCCCTCTGTCCTGCCTCAAACCTCTTGTGCTCTCTCAGACAGTGTCGGTCTCCGGTCCATGGCTGCCCCACATCTGCAGCCCCCCCCCCCCAACTTTCTCCTCTCTGGGAGAAGCCATAGCCACAGACGACTGCCGGGAAATGATGGGTGAATGAGTTCAGGGCATCTGTCTCCACTGAAGGGCAGAGAATCTGCATCAGGGGCCCCAGATGGGCACCACGTTGATCTAAAGTGCTGGCTCTTTCTTTAATTTCCATAGGTGACTAATAAAAATTCCAAATGACATGGGGGCATCTGGATGGCTCAGTCCATTAAGCATCCTACTTCGGCTCAGGTCACGATTTCACGGTTCATGGGTTTGAGTCCCGCATCAGGCTCTGTGCCGACAGCTCGGAGCCTGGAGCCTGCTTCGGATTCTGTCTCCCCCTCTCTCTGCCCCTCTCTCTGCTTGCGTTCTCTCTCGCTATCTCTCTCTCTCTCTCCCTCAAAAATAAAGAATAAAACATTAAAAAATAAAAAAAATCCAAATGACATATAATACATACCAAATACATTCCAAATTATACATAATATAACATACATACCTTAATTATGTATAACTAGGAGCTACTGATCAGTAATCTACTGAGTTCTTAAGGGCAAGTTAAATTTGGTATTAATAAAAGAAAAAAAATGTTGATTGCAAGAGCTGATTACAGACTCTTTCTTTTAAAGTTTATTTTTGAGAGAGAGAGAGAGAGAGAGAGAGAGAGAGTGAATCCAAAGCAGGCTCTGCGCTGACAGCAGCGAGCCCAATGTGGGGCTTGAACTCACAAACCATGAGATCATGACCTGAGCTGAGCCACCCAGGAGGCCCTGGTTAAGGATTCTCAATCAGCTCTTTTTTTTTTTTTTCAACGTTTATTTATTTTTGGGACAGAGAGAGACAGAGCATGAACGGGGGAGGGGCAGAGAGAGAGGGAGACACAGAATCGGAAACAGGCTCCAGGCTCTGAGCCATCAGCCCAGAGCCCGACGCGGGGCTTGAACTCACGGACCGCGAGATGGTGACCTGGCTGAAGTTGGACGCTTAACCGACTGCGCCACCCAGGCGCCCCTCAATCAGCTTTCTACAGCGAGGTCAGACTGCCCCGCCCTGCCGATTTGTGGAAGAGACATACCAAAGATTGTCTCGTGTGTGCCACAAGTGGATCACAAGAATTCCTGAAAGCTAGGGCACGAACACTTTATCAGGGCACTACCAATGTTGTCCTGAGATGGTCCTTGTTTGCAACTGAATATTCTTGACTCTCAATGATAAATTGCCACTTATCCTGATTAACAGCGGCACAGTTGGTGATGCGTCATGAAATTACACCTACCGTGAATATTGATATAGTCGTGGCTTTTATGGCCCTGAGTCTTCTAGAATTAGACCTCGGGACATACGCAACAGGCAGGGCCAGCTCGACGAGCTAAGAGGGCTGGGTTTAATGCTCTGCTATTACCCTGGTGAACAAGGGGTTAATAATTTTGCAACAAGGGGCTCTGCATTTTCATTTTGAGCTGGGCTTTGCAATTATGTAGCCACTACGGGCAACAGGATATTAAACTTGGGTATTAAACTGAACCTACTTGTCTTCCGAGGCTCTAAAGACACTGACCGAGTTGATGTGCGCCAGGTACCCACAGCCTAAAGCAAGATATTCTGCTGCCTGGGCAGGAACGCGCAGAGCGCTTATAAAGCCGGTTGTCCCTGCAATAGCCCGCCGTGTAGCCGTCTGAAGAATCGTGAGCCCCCAGCAGAGCTCACCGGGAGCGCCGCTTTGGAGAGAGATGTCCATGTGTTGCGCCCTCCTCCACTTGCCTGGGGAGACAGGAGGGATCGCTGCCCCCTCCCGTTCAGCCAAGTTCAGAGAAGGAATCTGTAGGAAGACACTCAGCGAGTTTTTCCCATGTCCCAGCTTTGTCCTGACAGCAGAACAAAGGCGTTTCCTGGAACCTGCCGAAAGGAGCTGGCCTGGGGACTCCTCCACGAAGGCCACCCAGAAAGGACTGTGACCCCAAAAGGAAGGGCAGGTGGCCAGCCGTCATAGGTTTGGGGGGGGGGGGGGGGGGGAGGCCCAAAAGGCCAGTCGGAGAGACAGTTCTTGCCGGGAGGGAACTGCAGCCAGAGGCCATGGAAAGTTCTGGGAGGCAAAAGTCCCAGGAAGAGCTCTGGCCGCCCGTGTGCCCAGAGAGCGTGGCGAATAGAGCACAACTCTCTGCCTCACCTTCCCCTCTGTTCCTCTGTACCCAGTCCCCGATGGGCCTAAGCACCAGTTTTGAGTAGAAGGAGTAGAGCAAAGAGACTGGAACGGCAGCCAGTCGTTGGACTGGACTGATCTTACCACCCTGGGCCAGGCTGGACTTTTTCCCCATCCAAGGGAGACCGTGAGAGTTACCACGAGTGAGGTTATGCCTGCGATTCATCAAGCAGCAGAGGCCGTGTGAAGAGACAGTGAGACACACGACAAGCCTTGTTTCTGCTCGCCCCAGAGCGAGTTAATGTCATTCAGTAAACAGGCCGTGGGCAGGTTCAACCACGATTTCCACCTGTTACCAAAGCGGGTGTGTTCGCAGGCCCATTCAGCTGTGCGTTGTTGGGGGCATGTGGTTGTTTACCCTCTGCCGGGAAATGCGGGGGGCGAACACATCCCCAGTCACCGGTCTGGGGATGTACCCACCAAGTGGACCGGGATACCGGTGTTTCAGGCACCCTCTCCGCTCGGGGGGAAAGCACACTAACCTGTTCTTACCATCGAACTATCTCTTGTGTATTCACTCCACCAACCAGACTGCAGCCCTCTTGTCAGATGTTGACCCAGGCCCCGGACGGACTCGTAGGAGAAAGTCTGGCACATGATAGGAGCCAGCTAACAGTTGGAAAGAGTATTCCTGCATTTCTGTCTCTCACATGGGGCCCTGGATACAGCTGCATTCCGTATCTTGGGGTGCTCCCGATCTAGGGGCTAAGCTCTGACATTTCTATGTTGATTCTTCCTCGCCTCACTTTCACGAAGGTGTTTTTCTGGCCTATTCCCTAATTCCGACAGAGTCTGGGGCTCGTACCTCCCCACCGTGACCTTTCGCGAATCTCCCTTCCCTCTGACCATTTTTTTCCCTCTCTCTGCCCGCAGACGCAAACGCACTGAAGGGCCCGAGGCTGGTGTCTGGGGAGCCGGGGGGAACTGTCACCATCCAGTGCCATTATGCCCCCTTGGCCATCAACGTATACGAGCGGAAGTACTGGTGCCGTCTCAGCCCCCTGACGTCGTTCTGCCACACCATTGTGTCCACCACCGGCTACGCTCATCTTGGCTACCGTGGCCGCGTGACATTTGCAGACTTCCCGCAGAGAGGCTTGTTTGTGGTGAGGCTGTCCCAACTGTCCCCGGATGATGTGGGCCGCTACCGCTGTGGCATTGGGAAGAGAAACGACATGTTCTTCTTCAGCATGAATCTGACCGTCTCTGCAGGTACGGGCTGGCGGCGGGTGCGTCAAGTCTGGTGAGGGGAATGCTGGGAAGGAGAAGGTGTGGGAGAAGACTGTCCAGTCCAAGAGGCCCTTAAACCTGAGGGGAGCGATGAGGAAAAGCTGGGGGTGGGGCAAGGACTTTAAGAAGTAGGCTTTCAGGGGCGCCTGGGTGGCTCAGTCGGTTGAGCATATAACTCTTAGTTTCGGCCCAGGTCGTGATCTCACAGTTGCGTGAGTTGAAGCCCCATGTCTGGCTCTGCACTGGCAGTGAAGAACCTACTTGGGACTCTCTCTCTTTCTCTCTCTCTCTCCTCCTCTGCCCCTCCCCTGCTTACTCTGTCTCTGTCTCTCTCAAAATAAATAAATAAACTAAAAAAAAAAAAAAAAGTAGGCTTTCATTTCAGAAAGAAATTACCTTTGGGAAGGTAGATATTAGGAAACACTTCCAAAATGAATGCATGCAGACTACCTCACCCAAATCCCCCCACATTTTGTGGCATGTGTTTTTGGAGAGGACTCCAAGAAGTTGAATTGAATAATACGGCTTCTTAGGTGCATGGTGTCTCTTTGTTCAGACAAGCAGAGCAGGTAAGAGATGCGGGACAAAAGAGGCTCTTCCTGAGACCGAGCCCCTTAGCAGACATCTGACAGCTTCGAGGCCCATGCTCTGTGGGGCAGGTTCCAGAGAAGTGACCCAGAATCGGGCACCCAGAGCCTGGGGAAGGGCGCCCAGGCAGTGGAAGACGAGGAGAGAGGCAGCGCCTGGGATTGCATTTGTCTTGTTCAATGTCACTCTAACCATCTGCTGAGATTGGCTGCTCTATTTGAGGACCCGTATGTGGTGGGCTGTGGGAAAGAGGCCAGTATGGGCATGCAGGACATCTCAGTAGAGACTGCGGGCATAAAAAAGAGAGAGAGAGAGAAAGGACCATAAAATGT
Source organism: Lynx canadensis (assembly GCF_007474595.2). NCBI lineage: Eukaryota > Metazoa > Chordata > Mammalia > Carnivora > Felidae > Lynx > Lynx canadensis. The sequence goes on from NC_044319.2 coordinate 35,409,687, forward strand.
CAACATTTGCAAAAAGATTAGAGATTCCACCCGGTTTTCCCCTATTTTTATTTTATCCAACATATTGACCCAAGACTGTGTTGCTTAATGAGGATGCATTCCTTGGGGCAAACACTTTAAGCCTGGGATCTTTTGCTAAATCCTGTAGGCAGCTGGGAGAGCCTTCCTATGCGGTCTCCTTCCGCCATTGACAGGTCTTTCCAGCGCCGTCCCCCCACCCACTCTGGCTGCGGGTGAGCTCGTCGTGGCATCCCTTGGAACAGCAACACCGGCGGCCAACAGATGGACCCCAGCAACCTCCCGGATGACAGAAAGACAAGGAACAGGATTCCACAGAGTTGCTCTGACTCCAGGAACCAGGAAAACAACAGCTTCCGCTGAGGGCAGGCAGACCCCAGGAACAACTGGGGCAGCAGCTCTAGGGACAGGTAGTCGGGTAGAGAGTTCTGTCTGGACAACAGTCCCCATTCCAGAGAGTTCAGCTTCAACCATCGGACATATGTCCAATACGACAGAAGGTGTTTGGGTGTGGGACACCAACGGCTCGGTAGGGGATTCGGGCAGGCCCAGCGAGGAAGGGAGGGAGATAACAACTACTGAGGCCGATAGGCCACAAGAAGAAGCAGAGAGGGTCAGAACAGCTCTGGGTGTAGTTGGGAAGGTCATAGGGACCATCAGGCCAACAACTCTGGTCTCAGAAAAACGGGTGCAGGAAATCTTGCAAGAAGCAACAGCCATTGCTAAGCCCCAAGCCCTGGGCTCCATTGAAAGAACTACCCCAGCTGCAGGCGTGTGGACCCTGGGGCCCTCCAGCATACAGGTGGCGTCTGAGGAGGGAGCTACCGAAGGGGACCTAGACACGCCTGCTGGATACAGCGATCCCCAAGCAACACCGAGCCAGGCCCCGGCAGCTGGGCCCAGGAGGCCCCTGGGCAAGGGGTATTCCATGAAGAGGTAAACTCCCAGCCCCTCCTCTCTGCCCTACTCCAGGCACGCCCCTCCCTGGGCTGACCTCTGCGCCCACCCCCCCCCCCCCACCTGCTCACTTCTCTCCCTTTGTCACCTCAGGACAGCAAAGGGCAAGGCCCATAAACATCACAGACCCTCCCTTGTTCAAGGCTCCTTGCTAAGAAACCCTGAGTGTTTTCATGTGGTTTTCAAGCAAAGATCAAAACAAAAGAGTAACAGAATATTTAGGTGGAACCTTTGGGACTTTTTTTTAAAAGATGAGGAACAAAAGCTCCAGACAGGGGAGGTACTTGCTGAAGCCACAGGGGAAGACCGTGAAACCATGGGGCAGAGCCCCATGCCCAGGGTGGATTCCCTGCCTCTCACTCAGTCCTCTTTCCCACGGTGACACAGAGTGGCCCCTACCTGCCTCACACTCAGTGCAGTAGGGACAAGATGGGGGCTCCCGTCCCAGCTCTGCTACGAACCCGCCGTGGGAATAAGGGGAGCCGACTTCCCTTACCTCAGCTCTCACCTGTAAAGCGAGGGGCGAGGGCCGAATGGCCTTCGGTCTCCTGTCCAGCTCCCGCCCGCCCTCCCCTGCACTCTTCTCATCCCCACCTGTTACTTCCACTCCAGGGCTTCTCCAGGAGAGAAAAACATCTCTCGGATCCTGACTCCTGTCTCTACGGTGCTCTTCCCCCTCACGCTTGTGGCTCTCGTCCTGTTGCAAAGGAGGCTCCGGATAAACAGGACCTGTGAGTTGAGCCGAGGAGGGAGTGCTCGTTCCCACCGGACACCCTCCGGACTGGGTGGGGTCCCGACTGGTAAAAGTGCTAAATTCTAGACAGAGCCATTTAACCGGTCCTGGCCTTGGTTTCTCAATGAAATGGGAAAATCAGTTATGCCTCAAAGGCACCCCCGGGCAGAAGGAGAAGCTCTTTCAGAGGATGGCAAGCCATAAGATGTTGGTGGGCATGGGAAATGCATGAGCCATGCCGGCAGCAGGCAACAGGAGCACAGGGACCAGGTGCGGGGAGCAGACCACATTTGCACCCTCTGCCTCATGGCCCAGCCAAAAGCGTCTTCCGGCTAGGTTTCCGTACTCCTCAAGGGAGTGTTCCGAGGTGTTTAGCTCTGATGAAGAGAGGGCGAGATGTTCCGGGAGCAAGTGGAAGAGGCTGAGGTGCTCACACCCAGGACCTCGAAGGCCTGGCCCAATCCTTTTCAATCCAAGGGCTCAGTTGCAATTCATCTGTGTCAGGAAGTTCCCGGAAGGTTGTAGGGGTTGGGGGGTGGGGTACTCAGGGAATCGCATTCAGTTCCCAGTTATCCTCACGGCATGCTCTGTGTCTGTGCAGCTCAGGAGACAGAAGGGACAGCAGGGGTCACCTTGATTCAGATGACGCATTTCCTGGAACTGAGCCTCCAGCCAGACCAGCTGCCCCACGTAGAGAGGAAGATATTCCGGGATGAGTCTCCTCCTCAGGCCCGTCTGACTGTCCCCGAGAGGCACCCTGGCCCCCAAGGAATGGAACAATAAGCTGTTCAGTCCTCGTGGAAAGAGAGCCAGGACGAAACAGCATGACTTCAGCCTTTTTTTCATCCTTCCTCCACCTATACAGAGGGAAGCAAATGGACTGGGGAAACAGAGGCTGGCCGTCCTTGGGCCTAGGAAAGTCAAGCATTTCCCACAGCCAAAGGTGGTATATGACTCAAAGGAGGCTGCAAGAAAGGACTCATTAAACATCGGCGGAGGTCACCTAGGAGAGCGTGGAACTTCCATTTCCGGGAGTTTGAAAATAGAGGAGGCTTCCAATTGCTACGAATTCTTAGCCATCATTCCTACTCCTTGCTAGGCATCCCCTTTTCTCAGGTCTGTTAGCATTCAGCCTGCTGCACACATTTATTTAATCATATTCACGTACACGAGGCTTGCCTTCTCAAGAAGATTCTAAGCTCCTTTAGGGCAGTAATTGTGTTTGACCCACATCACTATGTCCCCAGAGAACTTCCAATTCAGTAGGGCGCCCAGTAAGTATTTGTGCTGAACGGCTGACCAGAGGGCATGGGCTCAGTGGCCTCCGAGGTATTCTGAGTCCCCCTTCACTCCCCTCCAGTCCCCTGGAGGACTCCATAGGCAGGTGTTTTCTCCATAGAAACGAAAAGGCACAACCCCCATTCCTCAAATCATCCCCCCACATTTGGGCCCATAGTCATCATGCTACAGACCTTTTGACCTAGGCAAAATTTTCTGGGATTTTCCTAAATTCATGGGCGAGGAGGGTATTTTTCAGTAGATTCTCACCTTTTTCATAAAGCTCCTCTTGTTCAACGGCTTCTGAATCCTTGAGATCAAGGACTGTTGATGAAGTTGGGAAATGACCATTTGGGGGAGGGAGGGGGGTGGATGACAGAGAAGGTGGCCAGAAGGAATTTTATGTGGATTCTGCTTTTATAACCTTTTCATCCCATGCCTATTGGGGAACTTTCCCTCCATCCTTGGTCCCACTGTCTTTCAGGCATTACATCGGCTCTTTTGTTTTGCCGAATCTGTTAACCAACTGTCTGAACTTCATGTTTGGGCAAAGCAGCCTTTGAGCAATGGAAGAGAAAGAAAAGGAAGTCTCCAATGTCAAGTTGAGAATTGTCAAGTGGACATTTCCAGAAGGATCAGCCCTGCCTCCTAGGCTGTCAGCAACACCAGAAACACTTTGTTAACACATCCTCACAGCTGGTGCTGAACCCGGACACTCTCCCCAGAAAACCATGGAGATTTAGTCTTCAACTTTGGTGAGAGAGACCCCAATGTTTTGGATACGTAGGGAAGTTGAAAACATCTGACCAAATAGAATCACAGAATTTCAGAGCTAAAAGGTCTTTAGAAGTTAACCACTCCAGGGTGAGGTAACTGAAGCCTTGCGGGGGAGAAGGAAGTTGTTTAAACCCAGTTAGGAATAGAGGAAGGCTCAGACAAGAGAGCTCATAACCTTGATTTAGTGCTTTCTCCACTTCGTCACTGCTAAACAATGTATCAAAGCAAAACTAGTTAAAAATAAATCAATGACACCACTATGGCCTTGCTCCACACCATTTTCATGAATGCTGAAAAACCTGTAAGAGATAGAGAGATAAGGCAGCCACATTAACCCATTCAACCAATAAGGAAGCGGGCCCTGGAGGGTATGTAATACAGCTAAGGTCGTTTGGCTTATTAGAGGTGGGGACAGACTGAGACCCTCCCCCCTCCCCCCCCCCCCCCCCCCGTGCCCTGGATCACTCGGTGCAGGATCACCCCACCTAACTGGTGTTTACCAGGGGCGTCCACAGAATGCTAGCTTCTCAAGATTGTTAGGAGGTATTCTGAGGGGGGGAACAAAAAAAGCTTCGGTAGATCAAACAAGTTTGGGAAATGCTGGTTAAAGAATAAACAAGTTTCTTTTGCGTAGGACTTTTTGGAGCCTCTAATCCACTAAGATGCATTGCAAATAGCCGTGGGGTGTGGGGACATGATGAGTGTTTTCCCAGTGTTTTGGACTATTGTGTGCTGGTGAAGCAATCTCACTGGACCGGGATCCTCTGATCACTTACCGCTTGGGGAGGTTGGATGCACTAAGGCAGGGGTCAGCACCCCTTTTTCTGTAAAGGGCACGATAGGAAACACTTTAGAGTCTGTAGGACACACAGCGTCTGTTGCAACTCCACAGTTCTGCTGTTGTAGCACTGAAACAATGACTCTGACAGTGTGCCAACAACATTTTATTTACAGAAATAGGTGGCAAGCTGCATCTGGTTCCGGAGCCACGATTTGCCAAGCCCTGAACTAGCACACAAGACTCCGATGTGAGGGATCAGACCCTCATTCTTCCTCAAAAGCTGCCCTTGCCACGCTGCTCAGGGACCTCTCCTTTCTCCGAATCCCTGTAACACTTTCTGCTTGGGGTTCAGCAGTCGGGGCACCCGGCCTGACTGCCCCATCCTGGGGAAAGAGGGGACCAGCTCGGCAAGGGTGTTGGCCGTGTGGCTGGAGTCGGGAGCGGCTTCTAGAAGTTGGACCAGGTGCATTAGGGAAAGCTGAGGTCCACCGGCAGGGGACGAGCTAGTACAAGTTCAAAGGGGCAGAGCAGAGCCAAGATTAGTCTCAGGGCCTACTGTTCGGAGCCGGGCAGAGATAAGATCTGAGGGAAATTCTCGCCTGGAAGGAAATGGGGCAGCCCCATGTCTTTACAGCTCTTCTTTATGGGCTCCCTGATAAGCTGGTGTGACGCGGGAGTAAGACAGACAGAGCAGGCGGGCTCCACCACTCGGTATTGTCCGTGAGTTGTTTTTCCTCTTCCATCCCCCGTTAGCACGGTACATCACTGGGATGTGAGGCAGGGAAACATCCATCACTAGGCTGGAATCAAGGAAGTCTCTCTCTCTCTCTCTCTCTCTCTTATTTTTTTGTTTTTTTGTTTCTTCTTCATGGAAATTTCTAATCCAAGATACAGGTGATGAGGGAGCCTAAGGTAAGCTGACAGGCCGCAAGCACTGCCCCCCCCACCCCCGCCCCCCACCCAGGTGGGATATGTGTGATATTTCCCAGGCACTCCTGACTGCCTAAAAACAAAGGAAAGGGAGAAAACAAATGGTTAACTGATAGAGATCATAGTCCTGCTGGACCGAAGTCTCCATCACCCCTCCACAGTGATGTGGGAAACAAAGGCAGGAGGAGACCTGGATAGAACTTAATTTCCTTATAACCTGCAGCCCATTGGCAAATGCTTGAGGCCGGAAGAGTAAACTGTTTTTCTAGGAACTCCTAACTGTCTTAGTGCTAATGCTTTGCTAGAGGGACAAACAACCTTAGCCTGACGAGAACGAGGCCTCCAGTATCCTGTGAGCCTTCTTTAGCTTGTGGAAATCTCACTGGAAACTTCCCCTGGACTTTACCTCTCCCAACCGCATAGTATATAAGCCAGTGTCTCCTCATGGTCCCAGGGCAGCTCTTCCTGCCCACGGGTCCTGTCCCTGTGCTTCAATAAAGTCACCTTTTCGCACCAAAGATGTCTTCAAGAATTCTTTCTTGGTCGTCGGCTCCGGACCCCACGCACCCCGCTATCGCCCCAAAAAACCTCATCACAGGCAAGCACTGACTTTCCTACGATTGAGCAGATTCTCCCCGTGAGGGCACAAGTCTTAACGCAGCTGCTCCTTCCCTAGTATCTCTGCCCAGAAGGGGCTACCCTCAGCTTTCACCTCGCATCTGATACCACATTTCTGTAAGGCAGGTGTGATGATTCCCATTTTACAGATGTGAAAGCCGAAGCCAGAGGAAGGAAGTAGTTACGCTCTTCGGGAAAGGGCAGGCCGGGAACTGGACACAAAGCAGTCTAGCTCCAGGCTTAAATCCTTGATCGCTGCACCACACTGCCTTGCTCGACACTTAGATTTATGGCCTGGCATCTGATCAGGTCCTTTCCTGTTTAATATTCTAGAACCTTCCTTGTTTTCCTCTGGGAGGCCCAGTGTATAGAAGTTTTTATAACCATTTCCAGTAATCTGTTTTCTTTGGTCACCCAGCTGGCTTACTCCTGTCCTGGCTAAGTGAAGTATAAAAGTTCAGGGAGCTGGAAATGAGCGCTGAAAATTCAGTCGCTGCCCAGAGGTCCATGCTGGCATTGTACAAACAGAGCTCAGATCTTTAATTAGCTGCGGGGATGTCCGTCCATCTCAGGTAACCCAGGGCAAATGCTCGACCCCCGGCCAACTTGTTGCCGTTCTCCTCTAGGACTCTGGGGGTTTCTTCCTCTCCTCCAGCAGCCAGTGTGGTCTCGGACAGACAGAATCAGCTTACTGACAGCATCAGTCAGACACAAAGAGGAAGGTATTTCCACGGAAAAGCCTGTAAAGCACTTAAGGCAAGTAAACATGAGTTGTGTGGTTATTTTCCACGGGTACAGATATTCCAGGGCTAAGAGCCTGACAAGACGGGTGGAGATGGAGATTCTACTCAAAAGGAAACAGACCCTCTGGCGGGGTCCAGCCACCACCAAACTCTCCACTTCCCCCTAAAGGATGCAGCTTGGGTTGCCTGCACCAGCCCTCCCTGGCCCCCCCTTCACTGTCAGCAGGAGGACGAGCCATCACCCCAGTGCCCACTCTCCAAGGGGCCAACTGAAACCCAGAAGGGCAGCAGAGAGGCAGGAGAGATCACTGTGCCACACTTCCAGAGGCAGGTAGAAATCACGAACACCGAGGCTCCAGGCCAGTAGGCCACTCTTTGCCCCCTGGCCCCATTTTGTTGAGGATGTACATTCCCTGGTTAGCTTCTGGAGTCTTCTGTGTTCTGCCTTTTCCGATCTCTGGCTGAGTTCCCGAGTTTTGCTTGTTTGCTGCCTTGATCTAGGTCTCCCAGTTCAGCTCTGAGAGGAGAAGGTCAAACAAGGGCCACATCTTTCCCTAATTTCACTAATCCCTGGCTCCCTAACCTGAGTCTCTTAGCAGGGAGGAGGAGAGCCAGGACCGCCGTGGCCCAAGCATTTTCTGATTCCCCCCATGAGTGCAGATGTCGTACTTTTCCCCAGACAAGAGTTCAGGGAAAGGGCACCAGGGAGTCTGCTTTTTTAGGGCCTGGCATGGGAAGTGCAGACTGGTTTGTGAATGCACTTGGCCTCAACTCTCCATTTTGCCAGCACACCGCTGCACCCGCGCAGTGCAGCCCGCTAAAAATTAATTACGGTATACATCACCAGAAAGAAGTGGATTATACAGCCTCGCGCAGTTGGGAATGCAGAGGCTCAGATGGGCATGGGCTGCCGGGGATCACAGGGGATATTTTTCCGGTGGCAGTCTGACAGGCAAACCTTGGGCTGAAGGCCAGGCCAGACCAGGAACAAGGAAACAACAAGTGTTCAGGAGGTTCGGGAGGACCCCAGTGGCTTATGAGAGGGGCTGGGCCCTGTTACCTGACACTCTACCTGTTGACTTTGGATATCTACTCTAAAAATCTTCCTCCTTCCGCCTCTCCCTGACCAGGGTATGGAGGTGGGAGAAGGCGAGAGAGTGGTTTGGTACCTTCAGAAAAGGTTTGCTCCTTTGTTCCTGCCTCTCAGAACCAGAGAAGAAAAGTCTCTGGGGCCCTGGGATTGGCCGGCGGAAACTCAGAGAGCCTCTGGACCGAGGCCAACTTTCCAGCCTAGCTTCGCTATTCCTTGTTCCTCACGACAGAGGCTCCTCAGAGCAAGACGCAGCCGGTCTCGGGGGGCTCCCACCACAGCTCCTGCCCTCATTACTCCACCACCCAAATGACGAAGACGCCCCAGCCCAGAAGCCCCTGAGGAAATGTTGTTTTCACTCTCTGATTGGGGGTGAACAGAACTAGGAAAACAGGTGAGGGATCAGACACCTGGGCAATGACAAGGCGAGGCAGGTAATGAGGGAGAAGGAGGTGGCCCAGTGAGTTCAGGGAGAAAATAGAGGAGCTCTGAGGCTCTCATGGGTCCATGTGGCCAGTAAGCCTCCCTCTCCAACACTCTCCGGTGACCAGAGCTTCTTTCCCACCCTCCTTGCGTCCACTACCCGGCCTGCCTCCTCAAGTTTGTTCTTGGCATTGGCACGATGCTGCCAGTCACAGATGTCATGCTCCGCGCTTCTTAAGAAGGACCTGGGGAGCTCCTATGAAATCACCCCACAGCCAGGCAGATTTGGAGCGTTTCTAGCTTATTCCCCCCGCTACTTAACTCCCTAACAGGGAGGCTCACCTGTGAAAAGGCTCAGGCCTCCAAACAAATTAAGGACTCAGAAACTCCCCCAAGGAGTCCCCCAAGGACTCAGAAACTCACCCCAGGTGGGGGTGAGCTCCCCCCACCTAAGCTCAGCCAACTGGACTATTGCAGTCCCTACTTTCTGGGTGGGATTCCAGGCAGTGGCCACACTAGGGACCACCTTCCCAGCCAGCAGCACTCAGCTGGGCACCAAGGACAATAGTCCCCAACCCATGGCCTCTCTCCAGCCCAGGGCAGGGAGAGTACACGTTGTATCCCTGCCAAGGCAGGACAGCTAGGGTCAGGAAATACAGAGTGTTACCCCCCGATGGCGAGGGTAGGGCTGCTAGGACATAATGATCCCAAATAGTAACTATCCTTTCAAAAAATGGGAGAGAAGGGATTGATATTTAGTTTGGTAGATTTGCTGTCACAATTCTATTTTCTCCTGATCGACACTAAACTGACCATATTATTGGTTTACAGAGGAATGTTGGATTTCAGGGCTGGCTGACCTGGGAGTAAACATCGACTCCAGGCTGGGGTTAACCATTGACTCGGCCAAAGATCTGCACAGGGGAACAGAGAGCTGGCGGTAAACGGCAGCGATAGGCTGTTTCATCTGTCCGCTCTTATCTCACCGGTCTGGCAAAATCGGCATTCATAAGCACCATCCGCAGCGGCCAGGAGTGCAGAAGGGCAGGGGAAGTGTGGGGAAGGATGCAATGGCTTAGGCCTCCCCTTCTCTGTGGGTGGCTTCCCAGGGTCTCGGAGCATCCACCCAAGGATGCAGGGTTGAAGCTGTGTACTTGGTCCTCTCCAATCTTCCCTGAATCAGTTGAAGATGCAAATCGAAGTCCATTGCAGCCCATGGAAACACGATTCAAAAGATCCATCTGGGGAGTGAAGGCTTTGGGAAGTGGAGGAAACTTCCCAATGCTGGAAGACCTTGGTTCTTGACCCACCTATGCCATTAGGTGTGAAGTTGGGCAAGTCATTCCACTTCTCTGCCCTTGGGTGCTCGTTGATCAGTGGGGAATCTCTCTTTGTTCTGAAAGCCCATGCTGTCCCATTCATCTGAAGCTGAATCATAAGCACCTGTTAGAAGCCAGTCACTGCCCACATTATACTTGGTATTTGTCACAAACACACAGTGTAAGTATAATTAGCTCCATTTGATAAATGAGAAAACTGAGGTCCAGAGACCCTGAGTAACTTGTCAAGGGTCCCCTGGACCAACAGGTGGCAGGGCTTGGATGTGAACCCCAGGCATTCTGGGTTTGGAGCCTGTGAGCTTTCCCCAGAGCTTTACTGCCTCTCCATGCCGACTACCACCTGGCTGGTGTTGATCCTTGGCAGTGGTGTATGGGATGATAACTCCTCAATTAGACCATATGCCCTTGGGGAACAGAGACGCACTCTCCTGATGTTCTCAGTCTCCCTGGACCTCACCCAAACTGGTCAGGGGCATAGTAGATGCTTGCAGTAAGGCTGCAAAATGGCCCCCCAAAGACGTGTTCACCTGATCCCTGGAATCTGTAAATGTTACCTTATTGGGGAAAAGGGTCTTTGCAGATGTGATTCAGTCCAGACACTGGAGACGAAGAGATCACCCTGGATTACCCAAATGGACCCTACATGTGGATCACAAGTGTCCTTGTAAGAGAGAACAGAGAAATATTTGCGGGCACACACAGAAGGCAAAATGAGCACAAGGGCAAAAGGGGCATGATGCAGCTACAAACCAAAGAATGTCCAGGGACCCGGCAGCAACCAGAAGCCAGGAAAGGGGCGGGGGGGGGGACAGATTCTCCCCTAGAGCCTCCAGAGGGAGCGTGGCTCCATCCACTCCTGATTCAGACTTTTGGCCTCCAGAACTGAGAACACGTTGCGGTTGTTTTAAGCCACCACAGTTATGGCAGTGTTACAATAGCCACAGGAATCAAATGCAGTGCTCCCTCAAAACACAGAATCCGAGGACGAGAAGTTTTGGAAGCCACACGGCCCAGCCCTCGCATTTAACAGAAGGAACACCTGCAGCCCTAAAGGAGGAAGCGATTTGGCAAAGGTCACTCAGTAAGTTAGAAGCAGGGCCGGAAGCAGGACATGTACATGTGTTCTGAGACCAGACCAGTGTTCCTGCCGAGTCCCAGGGGCGTGAAAGTCAAATAAGAAGCTTTAGTTCTTCTTATTAGTATATTTTTCTCTTATTAGTCTCTTAAGAGGGAGGGGGAGCTTTATTATTTTTTTTTATTTTTTTAAATATATGAAACTGATGGTCAAATTGGTTTCCATACAACACCCAGTGCTCATCCCAAAAGATGCCCTCTTCAATACCCATCCCCCATCCCCCCCTCCCTCCCACCTCCCATCAGCCCTCAGTTTGTTCTCAGTTTTTAAGAGTCCCTTATGCTTGGCTCTCTCCCACTCTAACCTCTCTCTTTTTTTGGGGGGGGGGGGAGGGGGGAACTTTAAAGTAGATGCCGTGATGTAAATTTTGAAAGGTATGATTATTGCTGTCATCATCGTTATTATTGAGTGATGGGCCGTCCCTCCGCCTTCGGGACTGGGAGGCAGGAGCTATGCTTTAGGGCCACTGAGTTCCCGATGGGGAAGCCACAGTGAGAGAGGGGAAGTTAGGTAGCTCCGAACACACCGCTAGCATGTGGCTGAGCCCAAAATAGGACGCAGGGTTTTGACTTTCTGGCTCTTCCCTGGGTTCTGCTTTTCGTTTTCCCTTTCCCCCAAGCTGGATCAGTAGGCCAGGTGGGCTGTGTGTGTGTGTGTGTGTGTGTGTGTGTGTGCACCCGACACGATCTGCTAAGACGGTTTTGGGGACTTCTGGGAGCACACACCAGGACACAACCTAGGAAATTCTCCCCAGTATAGAGTAAGGAAACTGGGTGGGAGATCCGGGGCCCCGGAGGCAGCCTGAGAAGCAACCGTTTTAGGGGTGTTTTCCCCTCCCTCCCTGCGAGCCTACATTTATCAAGTTTCCGTCCTAGTATTCAGTGGGCTTCCCTTGACCCCCACTCCAGCTCAAACAACTAGACCCAAGATATGCCCTGCTTTGGGGGAAGTGAGTTAATGAGAAACAAGAAAACAAAAGCCTACAAATATCTGATGATTGAATCAGAAAGGAGAGAGGCATAAGACGGCAAAGCTTTGGAAGGAGCTGTAATCTGGCAGAAGCAGGCTTGTCCTATCCCTGTCCCCACACTATCTCCATCTTCCCTCACATCCTCCCACTGATAGCGACCCTGGACCCGGGGAGGAGAAAGATTGCATAGCTATTGGGGTACCTGTGTGCCCTCCCACCCGCTACCGGGGGCAGGGGGGTGCTTATTCACGGGTTGCAGCTGGGGAGAGGAGACGGACAGCGATGGAGATATCCAGAACAGGCTGGAGGTGCCGGAGCCCGGGGGAACTGCACCTTGCTTGTCCTGTATAGAACTTCGGTGGTCTGCGGTCTTGCCAGAATTCACTGCAACTCTGGCTACATGGGAGCAGTGGGGCGCAGAAGGCTACAAGGCGCTTAGGGGAGAATGAGGCTCTGCTTCACGGGATCTCCCAAAGGCCTCAGGAGGCTCATGATGAGCCCAACTCGCCCTGCGTCCACAGGAAAGGCAAGGAAGGGCCGAGAGGTCGCAGGGGTCCTACCCGAAGGAGCCCAGAGGTAGGGACAAGGGGAGCACAGAGTGGACCACAGATGTCTCAGGATGAGCGGGGATACAGGCCACGGATCCTCAGTACCAGGTACATTTCAGAAGACAGGGCTCTTTCCTTCCCAGCACGAGGCCAACGCACAACCACAACAAAGCAAGACCAAAATAATAGGGCCTTCCTTCTATTGCCTCGACAGTAACCTTGACATAAGCCACCCCCTTGTCCGTGCCCACTTAGCCCAGACTTCACACAAAACCAGAGGAGAGAAGGGAGACAAAAAGGAAAATAAATCCAGAATGAGATTGAGTTTTAAATCGAGAGTGAAGTGACAGAGAGATCACTGAATCGAACCCAGTTTGCCTGGAAACGACTAGGTGATTTTTTTTTCTTACATTAGTCAGATTGTAGGTTTGGGGTCAGAAATGAAGCTCCGTGCTAGAAAATACCGTTTCTTTTGTGGCCATTCAACTCCTTGGTTGCCAGTTCATGTTCATTCGTGAGTAAGTGGTTAGCTAACATAAGACCCGGGGCTCTAACTGCCGTGTGTTTTTACCGGGACTCTATTTCTCTTTTTCTCCTTCCCCTTCTGGGGTTTGCTCTGCAGGACGCTGTAGGGAGAGCCTGGGTCAGTCCTGCACAGGTAGGATGGGGCAGGATTCTATGGGGGGGGTATGCTGAGGGGTGTTGGGGGGACATATGTGTGCATGTTGGGGACTGGGTGTCACTTGTGTGACACAGCACTGCATTTGGGGCACCCCAGGAATCCTAACCGGGTCATGTCCGGAAGACCACCAAGGACTAACTGAGATAGGGAAGGAGATTTTCCTCCGCCATCAGCTCAGTAGATCAGCACCGACTTTGCTGTGGCTCAGAGCGTGGGTCCCAACAGCACTCCGTGGTCCGCCATTTTTAGGGGAGCCCAGAAACAGCCAGTGTTTAATCCCTGTGGGGAGTAGAATGGGAAGATCCGCAGCCCCCCCAGTTCCTGAGAGCACTGGGCTGGTAGAAGGAGGCTCTTTGGAAGATGTATGTAAAGAGTGGACTTAATCCAGGCTAAGTATCCTAGAAAGTGGGGGGGTTTCCAGAGTGAGCAGAGATGAGAGGCCATGGACTGAGAGCCGTTCCTGCCACTTGTGCCCCATCAAATGCACTTCAACTTCATTCCACACCTGGACCGGGGGTATCTGGTTATACCCTCAATCTGCAGGTTTGGGATTACTATCCCTAGTTTTGAGATGGGAAGAAACATGAAGGGGCCTTGCCTAGGATCTTGCAGCTAGAAAAAGGCGGAATAGGCTCTTCATGCCTGATACTCTGTCTCGCATCCTGCAGCTGCAATAATGGAGGGTTCCCTGCTAACAGTCTCCCCAAGGTCAAGGGGAAGCAAGTGGAACCAGTCAGAAAAGCCAAAAGGAAAGGAGAGCAAGGGATCATTGAGAGTCACGTGCCCCTGGCCGGCCGCCATGCCTATGGGAGAGTGTCCCTTTAAGAGCCCAGGTGTGGGTCAAGCACTGCACACAGTTTCGGTTTTGGCAGCCGCATCCAGTGTCCTGCTGGCAACTTCTGGAGAGCCCCAGGTTGTGGACTGGCCAGCAGGCTGTGCCCCTGAAACTGAGTTGCCAGGAGAGAAGACAGTGGCTTAAAGTAAGTGTGCCTGTTCTGGGATCTGCAGCACGATGCCCTCTGGGAAGGGACTGGGACGGCGGCTCAGAAAACCCCCTACATTCACAACGGCCAGCCCACAGAGATGCGGTGAGGGGGACACGGGGCGCAGCCTGCGCGGCTGAGCACGTGGCCGGGGAGCAGAGGTGCGCGGCCCCCAGAGATGAGCGAGGACGCACGTGTGTGGGGAACCCCCTCCCCATGTCTGTGAAACGGCAGCAGGTGGGCAGAAGGAATGTCTGTGGTCAGCATGTGTAGTTTTGCTCTAAAGCGTGCCTCCAGAACTCCCTACCAACTCCTCCACAGTCTAACACACGTAGTGTGTGACCTTGGGCAAGTCACGTGATTGCTCTCTGCGCCGCGGTTCCTAAATCTGTTAAGTGGGGATGCAAATAATCCCTATCCCTCGGGTGTGTGAGGTGCAAACGAGAAAATACGTGTGAAGTTGCTTTGTAACCTCCAGAGCAAAAATAACCAGAGCCTGGTGATTTTCAGTTTAGCTCCGTTACTCAGGGACTTAACGGAGCGCCAGGCGCTCCTGGGTGAGAGACCGCATGCAGAGTGCCCGGCACAGAGCCAGTACTCCTCTAGGCTCGGAGCTTTCCACATCCAGCTCTCTGGGGAGGGTACGCGCAGCTCCTTTTTCGGAGAGGCTCGGGGACCCTTTCTGGCTTCAACCTAGCTTTGTTCCAGGTGATTCCTGCCACACGGAGGCATGATGTGTGCCATCCTATCACCTTGCCCTCGCCATGGTGGGGCAAATGAGGTCCCCCCGGGGTAAGTGGGCAAGGTGGGCAGAGCCCCCTTCCAGGCACAGACGGCATTCTGCGTCCTGATGGTCTTGCTGGCCCTGCAGCCAGGAGCACCCCCCGCCCCCCCGTGCTCTCCCGCTGTCCATCCTGACGGCGTCCCCAGCCGGCCACGCAACCGTCGTGCGCAAGCTGCTGCACTGTGCGAGCTCCCTTCCCAGCACCCCCAGCTCCGCTTATGTAACTGCCCCCAGGACTGGGGCCGCCTGAGCTGCTGGTGCTGTTTTGCACCAGAGCCTCCGCCATCCCTCTGCCTCTTCACTGGGGGACTTCTAGCTTCTTCCACCTCTGAAGAGGGGATGTGCCCATTCATGGGTTAGGGTAGAAGGCAGCGATCTGCCCACCGGAGCCAGCTCCGGAACCCTTCATCCATCCGTCCTTCTCCTTGGCCTTGGATGTGGAGATGTAGCAGAGAGAGCAAGGAACCAGGAGTCAGGGGAGCCAGTAGTTCTCTAATCATTGCCTCTCTCTTAGCGCCTCTAGACCTCAGTGGCTGTATTTTATTGACAGCGCGAAGATAGCGGCTGGCACGTGGCAAATCCACTTTCCACGGGCTTTCGCAGCTTCCTCTCCTCCCCTCCTGAGACAAATCCAGGTGGTCGGGCCACGTAGGTATCACAATCCCCTTTATAGTCGAGGAAACGAAGAGTCCCCGAGTTAATGTGAGTGGGGTAAAATCACCCAGCGAGTGTGAATGATAACATTTTGGTACAGTCATTGTAACATGGTCATGGGGACATTTTGCCATCACCTAGAAAACAAAATACCCAACTTAAAAAAAAAAAAGAGAGTAATATTATGCATGCAGGTGCTCAGCAGAGACCCTCTTCAGATATGTCTTGCCCTCTCTCTGGGTTGGTTGGGGTTGGGATTCCAAAGTCACCTAGAAAAAAAATTTGGGGCAATGTGTCTGGTTATCGGAAACAAACATAACATGACTTATACATGGTAGATGCTAAATAAATAGCAGCCATTATTATTTTTCAGGAAGAAATTTCTCTGTTGGCACCCACCTCTGGGTTCAAGTGTCTCTTCCCAGGAACTGTCTTTCCCGTGAAAAGTGGAGAGGAGAGAACTGGACTAACTTCTTTAAGAGTGGATTTCCTGCTCCCTCCTCTCCTGACTGCTCCCCTCAATGTCAAGACCCTCCTCGTGCAGCATAGTGACTTAGAGCTTATACTTTTGGTCCAGAGAACCTGAATTTGAATCCCATGGCGGTTGCTTACCAACTTTGTAACCCTGGGCAAATCTCACACTTCTCTGTGCCTCAATTGTCTCATATGTGAAATGGGTTTGCCTGTTTTATTCTCCCTCCCTAGGGTGGCTGCAAAATGTTAAGTGAGGTTAACACATGTAAAGCGCTGGAGAATAACTCTATATGTGCTAGCTCTAATTATATCGCCTGCTTCTAACCTACTCTCTTCCTTCAGGCCATGCTGGTCCAATCTGGGTAGCTCACCCCCCGTCTTCAAAGGTTGCCCAGTGAAGAGGCTTCTATTCCCCTGTCACTCTAGGACGTGAAAAAGAGAAGACTGTGCTCATTTTATTTTTATTACTTTTTTTCTTTCAGAGAGGGAAAAAGAGAGAGCACACGTGCCAGTGCGGGTGGGGAATGGAGAGGGAGAGAGAGAGAGAGAGAGGGAGGGAGAGAGAATCTTAAGCAAGCTCCACACTGAGTGTGGTGCCCGAGTTTGATCCCATGACCCTAGGATAGTGACCTGAGCCGAAAGCAAGGGTCGGACACTGAACTGACTGAGTCATCCGGGCACACGGACTGTTTTGATTTTAGAGAGGAGTTGGGAAAGGAACTAACATATTTTGAGCCCGACACCATACTAAGGACTTTACATATCTGTGTTGTGGCCTTTAGTCCTTATAGCTATTCTCTATACTAGGTACAATTGTCTCCAGTTTACAAATGAGGACTTGAGGCTCAAAGAGTTTAAATCCCCTACCCCCAGACCACACAGACCCCGCGTGCGAGGGCTGATAACCAAGCTGCAGAGCCCATGATCTGTGCTGCTCTCCAAGCGCCCGGCAACCATGAAAGTCAGGTGCGCGGACCCGCACTCTCTTATCCTTAAACTGACTATTGCCTCCTACAGTTGAAGGGTGCTTTGTACTATAGAAAGCACTTCCATATGCATGTCCTGTTATCCCCTCCATCGTCCTCCACCCCACAGAAGCCTTTGTCTCTAGGAGAGTTGAGGGACGGTGATGTTCATTTGACAGATGAAGGAGTTGAGCCGACATATTTTGCCCAAGTGGTAGAGCTCTTCTGGTAGCCTGTGACAGAGCAGGACTCAGGACCTCTGGGTCCTCTTCCATCCTCCAGGCCCCTTTGCATGCAACTGTCCCTGGCGAGCCCAGAACCAAGAAGGCATTTGGCAAAGTGAAAGAAACCAACCCTGACTCTGCCCTTCCCACACAGGGGATGGGGATGTAACCATTTCTGATCCCATCGGGCTTTGCTGAGCAGCCAGGTCTTGCCAGACGCTGAGATGCAAACCCCTCTGTGTGGGGGAGGCCGATCTCAGCTGGCCCCTGGCTTGCAGAGCTAGCTATCTGAGAAAGCCTGTGAGACAAGCATCTATGCATCAAGGCAGAATGGGATGGAATCAATAATAGGGTTCTAAGTTTTTGCAAAAAGGGCATCTGGAAATCCATGAGGCTTATTCCCAGAGCTTCATGGAGCTGGTACTTCAAATGTTTAATTTCCGCTTAAATTTTGCTTTAACGACAGGGATGGGAATAGAAAGTCTTGGATCTTTCCAGCTCGTACATTCTTTGATTCCCTTGGCTGTTCTCTCCCCATCTTCTTGCCCTCTAATGGGCAAGAAGGGAATTCTTATTGCTTCCCTGAACGTTTCTTTTGCTTGGAGACTGTCCCACAGTCCGGGGCTTACATAAACTACATAAACTCTCATAAACTCCCACTTGTCATTTCAAATCCGAGGCCCTTCCAAAGCACACAGACCGCTCTCCCTCCCTCAGTGATAACGCGGTTTCCGGGATCACTCTAGTATGTGCTCGGCTCCACCACTCAAGGGAGATTAAAGGGGTGGTCCCGAATGGACTCAGGCAGTGCCTCTCCTGGAGGCAGGGGAAGGGGCCACTAGTCCAGGCCAAGGAAAGCCTCATCCCCAGCCAGGCCAGCTGGTCTACCACTTCTCTGAGCTCCAAGCTTCTTGCTTCTCCAAGTTCACACTCATGGGAAGTTGTCAGAACCTGCCAGCTTGGTTTTATGTCCCCGTAGTGCGTGCTGTCTGTCATCTCTGAAGCCCCGGGGGCTGTTATGTATTCAACAGATGAAGAGCCCTGGGGCCCTCTGTTATGTACTAAACAGATGAAGAGCTCAGAGTGACTGAAGCATGTGGTTCACCAGTAGCCACGCTAGGACCTGGTCTGGGAGATCCGTCTCCCTCTGAATAAAAAAGGAAACTATGAATTCGATGGGCAAAGGTTTGGACTCCAAGCCAGTAGAGCTGAAGTTCAGCCACTCTAACCAAAGGGGAGCCAGCTAGAGTAATTTTATAAGGAGACAAACTCTGTTCTCCAGCCCAGCTGAAAATCCTGCCCCAATCCACAACTGTGTGGGCAAGTTATAAATATGTCAGAGGTAGTAACTGGGTAACATGAGAATGATTTAGAATATCCTAGCCTAGCTAGTAAAACCAAACAAAACCACTCCTCTTTAAGTGGTTTTCTCATCTTTAAGGATGAGAAAAAATGCCTTCATCGTGATATCCTAGCCTATGTAGACCCCAAAGGACAGGTCCCTCTGTTCATCCAAGGAGTGATAATAGGGTAGTGATCCAATTCTGCTGTGGGTCTTGGGGCCAAGCATCTCTCTAACCTTTAGATCTCCCATTTACAACACGACGATCTACCTCTTGAGATGCTGTGATGATGAAGTCATATAAGAAAAGCAGTTAGCAAAGCATCTGGTGCATGGTAGGTGGCCAATAAATATTACGCTCTTTCCTTCCGCAACTGCTTTAAACCAACTCCAACCACCATGACTGGGGCATCCCTGAGACCTGATGCGCTTTGGGGGGAATGTCTGGTTTTGAGAGGAAGGGATCTCTAATGATTCTCAAAGCCCAGGACCCTCTCAGCTTCTAGCAGAGAAAGCGTGCTTCGAGTTTAGTTTTGGACAAAGACGGTTTCCTGCTTCTCCGAGCCCTTGCACGCCCATGATCTACCCTGCAGCCAGACTGTGTGTTCCTCACCAAGGTTACTCTTGGCCAGGTTTGCCCTTCCAGCTGTGCATGCCTGATGCTCTCATCCTTGGCCCGAGGCTGTGCAAAGCGTAAAGGGTCCACTTGCATATCCTCTCTCCGGGAGGCCATTCGCAACCATCCAAGCATGTGACAAATGAGAGGAAGCCTGGAACAGAAGTGGGGACCCCCACTTGGGAAAACCTGGCCTCTGCCTCTCTGTGACCCAGAGCAAATTGCTTTGATCAATCCAGAGGAGAAACTGCACCCCTCAACTCAGCCCATGGGAAGACCCCTTCCTGTCTCACAGACATATTAGGGAGATTGCTTATCTAGAGATGAGAAGAGGAACCAGAACCAAGGAAAATACTGCTGGCTTAGGCTCTTAAAGCATGTGGCATTTTGTCAGTGCACCCAAAGCCGGTGCAAATGGCAGGTGGTAATTTCCCTGGGACTCTGCAGCCAGCACATCCCAAGCCTTCCAGAGGAGACAGACTTCCCAGCCTTCTGCCACCTGGTGCCACCTGGGAGTCTCTCTCATGGTGACCTGTAGTGTCCACTCCGGGTTCCCCCAGTCAGCATCTCCTGAGCATTTGGCTAAGGACCTACCCCAGAAATTAACCATTGGCCTGGTGTGGAAGGTCTGGGGCAATTAACTGGAATCAAGAGAACCTCAAGCTGTCACCTGACACCCCTGTCTGTCCCCTCCTTCCCTAACCCACTCTCCTTACTCTTCCAAAGAACTGGAGAAACAGAATACCTTTGTCTCCACAAGGAAATAAAAAGGTTCCTGGCTGGGAAATTCCCCCACGGAAAAGAAATAACCAAGATAAACAACTCTATTGCCTTTGGCTCAGGCTGGTGAAGGGAGTCTCAGGGAGCGGGAACAAGGGTGAAGGTGGCAAGGGGAGCCTGAGAGATCACTCCCTGGGCTCCTAACTGCTTAGAGCTTCCTTATCTTTATGGGTGCTCATTATTGCCCTGTGCTTGTTGACATTGTTTTCTCCCTTAATGCTCTCATTGTCAAACCACTCCAAAGGTTAAACGTGTTGAAATCCTTGGGAAAGTGGGACTCCTCTGTCCACCTCTTTCCTCCTCTGGGCCTCAGTTTGGGTCCTAAGACTGAACCCTGGGACCCTCAAACCGCACTCCCTGCCCCAACCCAGGGCTACATCCACAGATGTGGCAAGGTTTGCATGCACTGAACCCTCCAAGTGGCCTTATCTTGGATTCTCCAGCTTCATCTGTCCTGAACCACAAGGCAGGATAACGGAAGCCACAAGGTAGGATAACAGAAGCCAAGTCCCTGGGAAATCTTGGGCCTATCACTCAGCATCTCAAGATCTTGATTCTCTTATCCATAAAATGGTGGTAATTATATCCATTCTGTTTTAGTTAAAGGGAAGTTATAAAGCCCCAGTAAAAAGATAAATGACAATGCTTTGATAAACAATGGGGGCTCTACAAGTAACAGGAATGAGCATGAGGATAAGCCTGCTGCCGTGTTGAGGCGCAACGCGGCACATTGGGAAAAGTGAAGGGCTTTGACTTTGGAGTCTGATGAGGTTGCGTTCAGATCTTGCCCATTCCCCACCCCTCACCCTGCCCACCCTCACACTTAACTCCTTAGGGAAAGCACTTAAATTGCAGCTTTCATTTCTTCCTGTGTAAAATGTGGAGAAGGACATCCATTTCAGAGGGAGATATTAAGTTTATTTTTATTTATTTATTTATTGCTTATTTTCATTCTTTAATTTTTTAAGAGCAGCTCAGCATATTTTCACAAACTTCAGGAAACTTTTAGAGATATACTAAGTGTTTCTAAATAAACAATTTTATCTGAGTTTGGAGGATGTGGCAGACTTCGGTGTTGTGAAGTCAAATTCTATGATTTTCTTCTACCACTTAACATTTCTTTTTTGTTGTTGTTGTTGATACAAGATAACATTTTATTTTATTTTATTTTATTTTTTGTTTTTGTTTTTTCAATATATGAAATTTATTGTCAAATTGGTTTCCATACAACACCCAGTGCTCATCCTAAAAGGTGCCCTCCTCTATACCCATCACCCACTCTCCCCTCCCTCCCACCCCCCATCAACCCTCAGTTTGTTCTCAGTTTTTAAGAGTCTCTTATGCTTTGGCTCTCTCCCACTCTAACCTCTTTTTTTTTTCCTTCCCCTCCCCCATGGGTTTCTGTTAGGTTTCTCAGGATCCACATAAGAGTGAAAACATATGGTATCCGTCTTTCTCTGTATGGCTTATTTCACTTAGCATCACACTCTCCAGTTCCATCCACGTTGCTACAAAGGGCCATATTTCATTCTTTCTCATTGCCACGTAGTACTCCACTGTGTATATAAACCACAATTTCTTTATCCATTCATCAGTTGATGGACATTTAGGCTCTTTCCATCATTTGGCTATTGTTGAGAGTGCTGCTATAAACATTGCGGTACAAGTGCCCCTATGCATCAGTACTCCTGTATCCCTTGGGTAAATTCTTAGCAGTGCTATTGCTGGGTCATAGGGTAGGTCTATTTTTAATTTTCTGAGGAACCTCCACACTGTTTTCCAGAGTGGCTGCACCAATTTGCATGCCCACCAACAGTGCAAGAGGCTTCCCGTTTCTCCACATCCTCGCCAGCATCTATAGTCTCCTGATTTGTTCATTTTGGCCACTCTGACTGGCGTGAGGTGATATCTGAGTGTGGTTTTGATTTGTATTTCCCTGATAAGGAGCGACGTTGAGCATCTTTTCATGTGCCTGTTGGCCATCCGGATGTCTTCTTTAGAGAAGTGTCTATTCATGTTTTCTGCCCATTTCTTCACTGGGTTATTTGTTTTTTGGGTATGGAGTTTGGTGAGCTCTTTATAGATTTTGGATACTAGCCCTTTGTCTGATATGTCATTTGCAAATGGGAGATATTAAGTTTAAATGAGATAATACACATACATTATTTAACACAGTGCCTGGAAAGAGATCATGGTAAGACACCACCATTGTTACATTTACAACTTTAATTTTACCAGGCCTCCTTTATGGGTCTCAGTTTACATATATGAACACACCATAAAAGATTCCAGGGATGTAGGGAGCGCAGCTGAAACAGAGAGATGGGGCCACTCGGTAGTAACCAATCATCCAGCAAGTTGTTCCTGAGACCTTATGGATCTTGCCCAGAACCATGCCTCCCAGACGGGGATATAGAAACAATGGCACCTGTGTCCCCATCCCCAAGGAGCAGGCAGCATAGTTGAGAAGACAAAAATCTACACACGACTATTAAGGAACAAAAAGTACTGGGGGATAATGGGACTTTGAGCCGTAATGGGGAAGGCGGAGCCATTCATTCCTTCAACAGAATTTATGTCAGTTACTGGAGCTACAAAACCAAACAGGTGTTACAGGAACTTTAAGGCCAACTTAGTCTTGGAAGACGCAAGAGCTTCATATTTTGTGCTATTGTCTTTCAGCTTCCCACGAAAGAAGTTGGCCTGGGTGGCACAGCCCCGTGAGAGCCACCAACGATGAAGCTCCTCTTCCTCACCTGCCTGCTGGCGGTTTTCCCAGGTGCGTCTGTCAGGCCCCAGCCCACCCCTCCAGGATCCATTTCCCTGGGAGCACTAAAATCAACTCTATCCGCAGGGATGCCACTCTCAAAATTTGCACTCCCTCGAGGAGGAAGTCTCACAGATGATAAGAAAGGTCATGTCTGAACACAGATGGATGAGCAAGTGTTGGGGGTGGACAGGGACAGGAATGGCAATTCCTCGCTTCAGGGCCAGGAAGTCTGGTGAAAGGTCTTCACCAGGAGGGGGAAAAAAAAAGATCTTGACCTTACACCAGGCATCTCTAAGAGTTGTTATGGGGTTTGGGGGAAATGACTTATCCTTCTTGGCTGTCAGTATCTTTGCTGGGGAAAAAAAAAAGGATCTGCCAAGTGTTTTTAGAAATATAAGAAAATAATAGATAATAAAGGCAATGGCATAGCATCCTACAAAGTGGCTTTTTATGAAAAAGGCTATCATTAAATAAGTTTGCCGTCCCATTGTCCTTACAGTGATTACTTTTAATGAGTTACAGTTAGAATTTAATACTGATTAATCCATCTTTTTACCCAATCACAACAGTTATCCAGCTGTAGTACATAGCAAATAACCCGCCAAAGGTACATGTGAAAGGAGGAAAATTCCATCTCCTCGGGGTGAGCCGTCAGGATCCTTTCAGCAGGCTTTACCTCCTCGGGCCTCAGAAAACGTGTGTCTTCTCTCCCCACAGTGGTCTCTATGAAGAGTCCCATATTTGGTCCCCAGGAGGTGAGCAGTGTGGAAGGTGGCTCAGCATCCATCACGTGCTACTATCCGGCCACCTCTGTCAATCGGCATACCCGGAAGTACTGGTGCCGGCAGGGAGCCAAGGGCCGCTGCACAACCCTCATCTCTTCGGAGGGCTACATCTCCAAGGATTATGAGGGCAGAGCCAAGCTCACCAACTTCCCCGAGAACAGCACATTTGTGGTCAACATTGGCCATCTCACCCGGAATGACTCTGGACGCTACAAGTGTGGTCTGGGCATTAGTAGCCGAGGCCTCAACTTTGATGTGAGCCTGGAGGTCGGCCAGGGTAAGAATCTAGGCTCCTTGGGCTCCTTTGGGAAAGTGAGAGGGGCTCATGTCGGGAGCAACTGGAGGGCTTCAGGAAGAATTTCCTCAGAGGGAAGCGCGTCTGGCCTGGGATGGGAAGGCTGTGTGTCCTCCTTCCAGAGGCAAGGGCTTTACATAATAGAACATGGAAATGAGACCTATAGGACCTACTTGGGGGTTGTGGGGGGACTTTTTAGGTCTTCAAGGCCTATCACATTTTAGGGCTTTACTAAGACTATAGCTTAGAAGAGCATCAGGAGGAAGAGATCTGTCACCGGGTTTGTGGCAGGTGGAGCAAAGGGGTTTTGAACTGAGGGAGACAGAAAAGGCAGGGAGAGATTTGTAGAGATTCTTAAATTCCTGCCATTGTTGCACCCTTCCGATCAAGACCTTACGACACCAGAAGGCTTCTTTCAAAATGCATTTCTTACCTGGGATCCATTAGTCCATCAACACCCTCAGCATAAATTAAATGATCAGTTCTTGCCCAGAGACCAGGGCTCTGAAGGAGTGGGCCACTGACCAAGCCTGTTCTAACTGAGAAAAGAGAAAAATAAGAAAGATCTTTCTGGCCAGGTTCAATGACCAAGGCGTATTAGATAATCAAGAAGAAATTAAGAGAGGAAGAGGTCTTAAGGGAGGAAAACTGGAGGGGTTCTCAAAGATATGTTTTGCTCCTTTGGGATGTGCCTATTATTATCTGTGGACTAAATGAAGAGTTCATTCAGCTGGTCATATAGAGTCATAAAATGGGAGAATTTTAAGAGCTGAGGAGAGCTTGGAGTTGACTCTATACAGGATGTCCAGAACACTGGAGACCATGAGTATACATTTCAAATGGCAAAAATTCATTCCTTTACAAAGCAGCCCATTCCATGTTTGGACTGTTGTAAATTTTAGAAACTTCTATCACAACACACTGAAATCCATCACCCTCTACTTATATTCATTCTGTTTATTTCAGCACACGTTAATTTTGGCACCTATGTATAGGCATTGTGCTAGGCACTGCAGGGAGTCAAACGTGTGTAAGGGATGTCTTTGCTCTCAAGGGACTTCCACGCTGTGGGGAACATAATTAACTATATGCAAGATCAGATGTAAAAGAGATACAGCTATAAATGTCAAGAGAGCACAAAGGAGGAAGAGAGTAGTGTCAGTTTAGGGAAGGCTTCCCGGAGGAGACAGCAATGAGGCTCAGTCTTGGAAGACATATTCTGACAGTGTCCCTCCGGGGAGGAGAGCTCTGAAGGTGAGAGGCACACCCAGGCCCTCACTGGGAATGCTGACCGGCCCTATGTTTCAAGAGAGTGAAATCACAAATTGCCACCTGTCCGTTGTCTTACAGGTCCTGGGGTCGGAGATGACACTGAAGTCTACATAGCTGACTTGGGCAGAACAGTGACCATTAACTGCCCTTTCAAGTCCGAAAATTCTGAGAAAAGGAAGTCTGTGTGCAAGAAGACAGGCCAGCTCTGTGTCCTAGTCATTGACTCCAATGGGTATGTGAACCCCAACTATAGCAACAGAGCAGGCATCGATATTGATGGTACTAGTCAAGTAACGTTCAGTTTCGTTATCGAACGAATCCGGCTCAGCGATGCTGGGATATACGTCTGCCAGGCTGGGGATGATTCCAGTAATGATAAGCACAATGTTGACCTTCAGGTGCTGAAGCCTGAGCCTGAACTGCTTTATGGAGACCTGAGGGGCTCAGTGACTTTTGACTGTGCCCTGGGCTCTGAGGTGGCAGGTGTGTCCAAATTTCTGTGCCGAATGAGCAATGGGGAAGACTGTGACGTGGTCATCAACACCCTGGGGAAGAAGTCTAAGGATTTTGAGGGCAGGATCCTGCTCACTCCCAGGGACCAAGGCTTCTTCAGTGTGCATATCACCGGCCTGAGGAAAGAGGATGCAGGGTACTACCTGTGTGGAGCCCACTCTGATGGCCAACCTCATGAAGGCTCACCCACTCAGATATGGCAACTCTTTGTCAATGAAGGTGAGACCTGAGACTGGGAGGGGAAGAGTCATCCCAGCAGGAGGGCACCTGACTCCCACCCTATGAGTCTATCCAGTATCGATTAGTCAGTTGACGATGTCTGCTCCCTGACAAACTCTGAACTGCATGTCCCCATGGACAGCTGGACAGGAGAGCTAGAAAACACGGCCTCTGCCTTGTGTTACCTACTACCTATTACTTGTGTAATGACTAATTAGGTTATTAAAGGCCTTTCAATGGCTGTCCCTGATTAACAGAAAGGAGAGTGAAGCACTTGACTGAGGCAAAACCTGTAGATCATTTGGGTCTCTGAGAGCCACAATAAGGACTTAGCATGGAACCCTGGGCTTGCAGGGGCCACCTGTCCCTTCTCTTTGTCTTTTGAGCAGAATGGCACCTCATCCTTCACACTCAAATGGGAGAAAGTTTGGCTTCTCTTGGTCTCAGAGCTCTCCCAGGAAGGCAATGCCCCAGCCTCTAAATTTCCTCCTCAACATCTCATAGGGTTATTTTTTATTCTGCACCATCTGGCCTACTCAGCTGTACTTTGGCAATCCAGGAGGGTGGTGAAATAATTAAATCCCTGCTCCCTTTCACCTGGGAGCATCCCGTATAAAGTTACCCTCATGAGAAACAGCAAACCAGTACTTGCAGATCAGTGTCCCTGCTCTTGTGACCTTTCCTTAAGGGGCTCACATTCTCTGCCCATCATTTTTATACCCAGCTCAGTCCTCATCACATTCTTCAGCATCTTCATAGCTCAGCATCCCCACTGAACCTCAGCTTTGGCTTATTGGAGAATGGCCATCCTTTTCTGAGATGGCCCTCAGGGTCCTAACCAATTAAACCTTCTGTGCTACATAGTTTATATTTTAAATCATACCATTCTAAATTTATTTTCTTAATTTGGAGAAAAACCATCTGACCATTTTTATGGTATGAGCTAATAAACTGACAAATAGTTACATAGGGAGAGATTTTGTAAGAAGCCCAAGGAGTTCAAGGACTGATGGCCTCTCCTTAAACTCCTTCTATTCTCTGCCCAGAATAAGGTGGGAAAAGAAAATGAGATGCCCAGGCTAGTGGTGAAGATCACTGGAGTCTGGTTGGATGGCTCCAGCTATAGGCTCTGTGACATTAGGACAGTCTTTCTCATTTTCTAAGGAGAGTGAGGTAAATAGTCTAAACCTCACTCCCCACTCTGGCTGAGACCATGGGGAAGAGACTGCCAAGACCATGTTGCTGATGTTCTGAAATTCCATCTCTGTCTGTACTTTCAGAGACCACGATGCCCCAGAGTCCCTCTGTGGTGAAAGGTGTGGTCGGAGGCTCCGTGGCAGTGCTTTGCCCCTACAACCCTAAGGAAACAGATAGCCTAAAGTACTGGTGTCGCTGGGAAGACACTCCAAATGGCCGCTGCCAGCAGCTGGTAGAGAGTGAGGGGCTGGTTAATGAACAGTATGAGGGCAGGCTCGCGCTATACAAAGAGCCAGGCAATGGCACCTATACAGTCCTACTCAACCAGCTCACCAATGAGGACGCTGGCTTCTACTGGTGTCTGACCAGTGGCGATACTCACTGGAGGTCCACAGTGGAGCTCAAGATTGTAGAAGGTAAGAGCTGAACTGGGGCAAAAGAGAGGGGAGGCATCCCCAGGATCATCCAGTCCACAGCGACATCACCCGGAAACACTCTTCTTTCTATCTCATCCCATGCTGATGGGACAGACCTCGGGAGAGAGCCCCCCTGCCGAGATGTCATGTTTTCATAATTGTAACAACCACCCTTTCCTGAGAAAACCCCACACTCACCAAACCACCACACATAGAACCTTTTATTATCAAGAACGTTGGCTTCTTTCACAGTATATATGGCATCAGCGGAAGTAGAGTGCAGCTCTTTGTATGGAGTCTAGAAGAGAAGAGAGGAACAAGGAAAGCAAACTGAAGTCAAGAGTTTGTGTTTTTTGATAGACTAGATTAATGTATGGGGGTCATCAACAATAATCATTACATAGGCACATGATTGCATTCTTTATGTATTCAGTATCATGTATTTACTTATAATGCTATCCAGAGAGGACACGGGCTGTGGACAAATGTCCTCACCACAGTCACTTCCCTGCAGCATTACCAATGCCAACTTGTGTGCCTATTTCTCCCTCCCTCCCTGCTCCAGGAGAACCGAGCCTCAAGGCACCCAAGAATGTCACTGCTTGGGTGGGAGAGACTTTCAAGCTCCCCTGCCACTTCCCGTGCAAATACTACTCCTATGAGAAATACTGGTGCAAGTGGAGTAACAAAGGGTGCAAGACCCTGCCCACCCAAGATGATGGTCCCAGCCAGGCCTTCGTGAACTGTGACCAGAAGAGCCAGATAATTTCCCTGACCCTGAACCCAGTTGCCAAGGAGGATGAAGGCTGGTACTGGTGCGGGGTGAAGGAAGGCCACCGATACGGGGAGACCATGGCTGTCTATGTGGCAGTCGAGGAGAGGGTAAGGGGTAAGTCTCTGAGGGCGAGGCCTACGCCCCCCCCCCCCCGGGGACATCAGAGAAAGGCTCCTGCCTACAGGCTTCTCCAACAGGGGTGGCCTTTAGGTTTGGTTATAAGAGACTAGAGGCAGGGGGAGATTTAGCCTCTATATAGTCTCATTTAACCCTCTAAAAAGAGCATCTGAAATAAACATACTAACTAAAAATAAATAAATAAATATTAATAGGTTTGCCATATGACCTCAGCTTCAAGACAAGTCCCGTAGTTGTCCCTTCAGGCCATTTTGAAGCCCTTTCTATGGGAGAGAGGTTCTATATGCAGAAATTTCAAAGTCACTACCACATGCAGTATGCTCTGCCAAAGCCTACTGTCAAAAGAGGACCAGATATCTTCATGTACAAGATCTGGTAAAGAAAATTAAGGCAATCCCTTCTAGAAAGTTCGCATCTTAAGTCTCTTTTTAAAATGTCACATAAAATGTTTTATTCCTAATGAGGGTGTGATTAGTCCCGCTAGAAATCCTACTGTGTCTGGGAGCAGCTGATCTGGTTCACTGAGGGACCCATTGCCAAGCTACCACCAGGGGGCAGCACTATTGCACCCAGTCCTGTGGTCCCTGGACCTTGGGCAGGGTTTCAAAGCTGAGAAAAACTTCTGTCTCCAAATGATAGGTTAGCCCTGAAACAGAGCCGGGTCTATGCCATGGATCCTTGTAGATGGACACGGATTTGGTGTGAACAGGACAGAGATCATCTGACAAGCTAGAGAGGACCATCACTCCTCTCTTTCTAGTGTCATCCTGGACTCCACTCTAACAGCCTTGAGATCTCACCCTGACCCTGTGATTGCTAATGAAGTCCCACTCCACGGATTCCCTAACTCCAGGGAGTGAAAACTGACAAAGAACAATCATTCAGTCCCACTCGTCTTTCTCTAGGGTCCCAAGATGTCAGCCAAGTGAGGGCTGCTCCTGGTGAAGAGGAAGTAGAGTCAAGTGTCAGGAAGACTGAGAACAAAGTGATTCAAGATCCCAGGCTTTCTGTGGAGGACAGACCAGTGAAGGATACTGAAGACCCCGCTGGTGAGAGCAGAGCATCCGCGGACACGGACAGGTGAGGACAAGGACCTCAGGTTGGGCCATGGGGACCGTAGAGGAGAGCCTGTCTACCTGTCAATAGTGAAGAAGGCTTCACTGTCTCGGCTTGTGCTCAGGAGGGTCCTCTGGCCTTCTCATGTGGCTGGAGTGGCATCCACCATTCAGTTTAATTTCCCAGGCCTGGGACGCAGAGAAGGCCCAGTCTTTGCTTTTGCCATATCTGAGAAGTATCCTTAGAAGAGTAGAGCTAGGGGGCCACGTCAAGAGAAGGGACTGAAAGAAGGAGCTAGTGAGACTCAACCTGTCAGCACATCCTGGGACCCCAGGTCTCCCTTCCAGTGACTAACTCAGTCTTTCTTCCAGCTCTGTGGGACAAGGCAGGAGCTCCAAAGTTCTTGTCTCTACCCTGGTGCCCCTGGGCCTGGTGCTGGCACTGGGGGCCGTGGTAGTGGGGGTGCTCAGAGCACGGCACCGGAAGAATGTTGGTGAGTGCCTGAGATCCCTTGCCCCCCATCTCCAACCCTGAGCCCTTGGACCTCTGTGGGGTTTTATCTGCCCTTCGTGTGTGTGGGGCGGGGGGGGGGGGTTGCTACAGTTCTTTCTCTTTCATAGGTTCCAAGAAAGGGTTCTGGGAAAGCAGGATGGGGAAAGATAAGCTCCTACCCAAAATGTACATTAAAGTGCTGCTATCTCTGGAACATCATCTCTGATGGCTCGGGGTTCAAGTTTAGAGGCAGGATTGGCAGGAGGAGGAGCTCAGGAAGAACTACACTTCTACCCTAGTTTGAGAAACTGACTGATTATATGACTTTGGGTGTCCCCATTTCATGCCTCAGTTTCCCTAGGGCTCAAGGCAGGGATAATAATAACCACCTCACTGGGCTGATGTGAGGACAGAATGAGACACTGTGCGTTGAAGGGTCAGGGGTTGTTGAGTCTTGATTATCTGTGAGAAGGGATGGAGAAGGAGACCTATCATTTCCGTACTTTTCTGGGTCAGAGTCAGAGGTGAGCAACCTACCACACTGCCCCTTCCAGCTATCCTTTGGGGCTCCCTCAGAGGCAGCGTGTCCTGCTCACATTTGTCCTCTGTCCCTACACCGACTCCTCTTTCTCCTGGACAGACCGGATTTCGGTTAGAAGCTACAGGACAGACATTAGCATGTCGGACTTCGAGAACTCCAGGGAATTTGGTGCCAATGACAACATGGGAGCCTCTCAAGTCACTCAGGAAACATCTCTTGGAGGAAAAGATGGTACGTCCCTCACTCAAGGGAATGCCCAACCCCTGGGAGGGCAAGAATTATACCTGACTCTGCCTCTGGGGTGGGAATAGGAGGTTAGTGAAGGCTAATCCCCCCACCTTGCTCTTCACATAGAGTTCAGCGCCACCACTGGGAATACCATGGAGACGGAAGAACCCAAGAAACCGAAAAGGGTAAGAGTGAGGAGGGAGATGGCGGCCCCACTTGTGTGACAAGGAAGTGCAGCATGAGGGTCTGTAGTCATATCTCAGAGTTGGGGCTGATGTCAGAATAGGGAAGATAGTGTCAACTTTTTGAGGGCAAGATGTATCCTACTGGTCGTGGTGTTAATGTGGCTGAGGTGCAGGAGATGAGCTGCATTTATAGGCTGTGAACATGCAGCGGGGAGGGAGACTGGGGGTTCAGAAGGAAGTGCGCAGAAACTTCAGCCACAGAATAAGAAAGGTCAAATGTCAAATGCCAGTGCCTAGGTGAATTGTCTTCCTGAGCTGTGGAACCTGTGGACTTCAGGCCACGCACCCTCCCTTGAGAGTTTGCTCTCAGGACCAGCCTTTTGCCTGAGTCTAAAAGACATTTGCTGGCAGCAGGCAATTTGATAGTCACTAGAAGCCCTTCCCCACTCCAACCACATGCCATATGACTTGAAATCCTACCAGAGGTGACTTCTGACTCTAGGTCACATATTACCCTCCTCCCACCCGCTGTGCCTCCTTAACCCCAGCGTGTAAATGCTTGCTACCGTATCTACTCTCCCTTGAAGCAGCAGAGACCCTGAATCTGGAACAATTAGGGGAATAAGCTAGTCCTGAAGACGGGCTTCCCCTCCAGCCCTGTGTCGTCGCAAAGCTCCATCTTTAAGATAGTGGTCCTGTGGCTGATATCAGCCTAGACCACCTTGCCCATGTACTGTGTGGGCAGAGCTTCCGGGGACAGGCCCAGGCAACAGGGGTGGTTCCACTCCATGTGTCGGAAGGCGGTAGTGAGACAGAGGGAGATATTTTTAGAAACTGCAACTTTCCGTTTCTCAAAATGCATCATTGGTGAGCATGGGGAGCTAGATTAAGAGCAGCAGGTCAACACAGTCTGGGGTTGCTTAAGCCAGGATTATGTACTCAATATATTTAGTGCCTACCCTCCCTCCGACCCCCACCCGCTGAGCCAACACCCCAAACACTGACTCCTGTCCTGTTGCCCCCTTAGTCCTCCAAGGAGGAAGCTGATATGGCCTACACTGCCTTCTTGCTCCAGACCAACAACATGGCTGCCGACGTCCAGGGGGCACCCAGTGAAGCCTAGGCACCAGCTGTGCCCTCCCACCATCCATGACAATCACCTTCAGAATCATGTTGATCCCTGGGGCCCTCAGCTCCAGGGTGCCTCACTGCGTGCCCCCTCACTGCATGGGATTCTCAAAGGGATTCTCCTCCTCACTCCACCCCTCCTTCTCTCCATCTCCCCCTCTCTTTCATCTTTTCTTCTTTCCTTCATTGAAAATACATAGTTGGTTATTCACCAGAACCAAGGCAGCCTTCTAGACACTGGGACAGAAAGGCCGTCACCCCGGCCAGCAGCATTCACGGAATCCTTGGAAACTGCAGCTCCTCTTGGTGCAGTTATACTCACCAAGACCTGAAATCCTCATCAGGTCTACTCACCTCTGCCCATAGTGGGAGAGAAATCATAAACTATCTGGAGTCCTGGGGCCTTAGGGATCATGTAACGTGGGTTTACATACAAGGAATCACACACACACATGCAAACCTTTCACACATGAGAGGTAAAGAGGTTTGCTCAAGGGCACCATGTAGCATAAACTAGTGTCAAAACCAGGTTTGGTACCTCTACCTGTCCTCTTGACCAGGAATCTCTCTACAAGGACCCTTGCACTCCTGATGGAGGCAGAGTTCTAGAATAAGGAGGAGGAGGAGGAAGAGAAAAATGTAATGGAGACTAGTCTTTCGCAAGCCCCACCTCGGGGAAGAGGACTCTGTCTTTTTCTGTCACTCAAATGGACCTAACGGGATAAAAGAGTAGTCAAATACGCATAAAGCCACTTATTCGAAGAGCTCTGAACCAAAGGAAGGAAAGAGGGTGTTTGATGATGCTGGGGAGGGGCTGATCTCCAAAGAACTAAGGTTTAAGGTCTTTTTCCCTCTGAGCTCTGTACTTCAACCAGCACCTACCAGCTGAAACTTGCTTCCAAATCAAAGATGTGATTTAATTAATAATTAAAGACCATGATTGCCACCAAGGAGGCTCAGACTGCATTTGTCCCCATACCTTCTATTTCCCAGGGTGTTTTGCTTTGGTAACCACTTTCAGGCCCTCCAGGCTGTGTGCCTAAACCAAAGTTCCCCCCACCTCCAACGCTAGACTGAAGGGGGCTAGGAGACTGCCTGTAAGTGGGACCAAGATGATCAATAAAAGAATTGTTTGGGGTCTACACCAATCGTCAAGAACCTGAAACTCTGTGTTACAGAACTTAATTAAGACTATTTATAATGGAATAAACTGAAAGCAAGTATAACTGTGCTTCTCTTAGGCATTAAGAAAAAATCTTGGTTAAGTATCCATGGAATTCTTGACCTTGGATCTTATATCTTCCTGGGGTATCCTTCCAGATAGAGAGGCTATTAATCAAAACTCAAGTAACCAAATGAGTAAACTCCTTCCACAGAAATTTCAGCTAGAAGCTAGTTAAATGATAACTTAGCTTTTAGAATGATTGACCCAAAGTCTCTTGGGGGACAGTGATTAGATAAAGGACCCCCTTGTCTGCCAAGGCCATTCCTAGGTTCTGGCACTGAACCTAATCATATCCTATCAACCCCTCACACCACACCAGACTCTTCCTCAGGGCCTCTGTGTATCAGAGTTCTCTCTGGGAGAAAGTTCTTCCCAGGCTTCTATCCTGCCTGATGTGGGGAAGAGAATTTGCTTCCACCTGGGCCTTGATCATACTGCTTCTGAAGCTTTGTGCTTCCAAGCCTGCCCTTGACCAGACTCAGATTTCAGTCCTCCTTAGTCTCCCCTCCTGCTCTACCAACCGTAATGTCCAGGCCTGATTCCTGGACCCTGACCTGGATCAGAGTCTTGGGCTGCACTCTGGCCCAGAGAGATGGTCATCAGGAATATTTATTTCTCTCTGTTCTCTGTAAGGGGGATGCATATTTAGCTTCTTCTGGAATGACAGCAAATCATTCCAGGAGAACCAAAACTACAAGGTGCATCAGAACCTATGTTTTCCCCCTGGAAGCTACTCTCCGACCAAAGCATCTTTCCTGGGGCAGTAAGATTTAGATGCAGCTTCTATATTAATGCCAATAACCTGCAAGCCAATCCGGAGCTCAGGCAGCCTATCCCATCCCCTAGAATCAAAGACCAAGATATGCCACTAAAGTCGTAGACGATCCTGTATTATTCTTAACTGATGTTATAAACTGGTGGTCAAGTATAATAATGTACGGCCCAAAGCCCACCTGAAATCCTTCCATGAATAAGGAAGCTGGTCTGTGGCTGAAATGGGATATCTAATAACTTAAAAGGTCAGCAATTTGGGGGAGGGCTTTAGTTTCCTAGCCTGCTATAACAAACCTGCATAAACTGGGTGACTTCAAATAACAATAACTTAGTCTTGCGCTGTTCTGGAGGTTTGAAGTCTGAAACCAAGATGTCCGCAGGGTTGGTTTGTTCAGGAGGCTGAGAGGGGGAAGCTGCTCGGGCCTCTCTCCTCACGTCTGGCAGCCGCCCGCAATCCTGGGTGTTCCCTGGCTCATAGCTGCATCACTCCCGTCTCTGCCCCATCCTCACGTGGCCTTTTCTTGATGTGTCTGTCTGGGTCTTCACACGGCCTTTGTACAAGGACACCTGCCATTGGATTTTGCTCCCCCCCCCCATCCTGTTTGGCCTCATCTTAATGGATTACACCCACAGAGTTCCCATTTCTAAAAGACGTCATATTTTAAGGTTCCAGGTAGACATAAATTTCAGAGGGACACTATTCAGCCCAGGCCTTGGGAGTAACAATCGACTGTGGGGTTAATGATAAACCAACTAGCAATGATCAGTGCCGAGCAATGACTCAGAGGAGTACTTAACTGTTTCTGATGATTAAAAAAAAAAAATCTTCCTCAAGTTCTTGAATTATTTTGATTTTTTTTCCTTTAAAAAATCCATTAGGTAATAACGATTACACATTACTAAGGCCCAATAGTGGCCGAGAATCTGCTTACAGTAGTTGATTTTGGTTTGTAAAGCTATATATATATATACATATATACATACACATACACACACATATATACATACATATACATATACATATACATATACATATACATATACATACATATCGTTTGTCTAAGACTTTCCCAAGAATCAGGACAGAACATTTGTCCTAAGAGCAGTAAATGAATCTGGTCCCCAAAGCAGAGAAACAAGTACAGTCCCCTCCTCACCGACCCCACAAGCTTCTCTGAAATAACGAACTCTACTAGAGGGTCTATATAAGAAACATAATAAGAGATCATCTTAGAAAGACCACATATCTAAGGAGCCACCAAAAGAAAAGATATAAAACAGACCAATGGCTCCCAACTAGCTAGGGTGCTGAAATAGGAAGGGAAAGAAGATGGTCAAGCTCTTAGATTCCAGGAGTTCTGAGGGCTTGGTAAGCCTCTCCTAAGGCTGATAAAGAAATCGGCAGCTGACCCACCCTCACTGGAGTCAAAAGTCTTTGATTAAATGTGTGGAGGTGAATATTCTAAACTCCAGATTTTTGCTGATAAATCGCATTAAAATTCATCCAAAATTCTACATATTTGGGTTCTAACCTTAGAATATCAATAGAAGTGTGGCCATATTTAGGTAAGAAGTCTTACCATTTCTTATAGCAGAAGGCCATGAGTAGGCTCACAGTAAAGGTTAACCTTCCCAAAGTCTTGTTCCTATGGAGTGGCTCAGTCTGGGTCAGGCAAGCCTCTCGCCCAAGTTCTTGGAAAATGGGAACCACAGGGTGCCTGAGCCGGGTACCCTGAGTGGGCTACCTGAGTGGGCTCCTTGGTGAATCTAGCAGGTGAGGGGATGCTCATGATCTGTCTTTGGGGAGAGTAGTGTTGGGTCCCGGGGAGGGCCACTTAGGATCTCAACCCTCAGTCTGGAAAGGCCCAGAAGATGGCTGTTTCGGAGGTCAAACAGCCTCCAGGAGGTCAAAGGAGGGTGATGTTACAACCAAGCACAATCCATAATGACAACTTTCACCTTAACGGAGACGGCTAATCTCCACTGAACTCACACTATATTCCAGGCATCGTGTCAAGCCCTTTGTGATGCTTACCTCAGGCAATCTTCACGACAACCTTATGAGAAATATTTTTCTTATCCCATCTGTAACATAGGGAGGATAATAAAAACCCAAGTCATTATGGGGACTAAATGAATTCACCTGAAGGACTTAGGACAGTTCCCAGTGTATCTGGCATTATTTATTATATCCACTTCCCTGTCATCAGACTCTGAATTTTTTCCCATTGCGTTCATCCCTTCTGGTCAAGCGTTAGCCCCAGAGGATATTAGGCCATTGAGTCCCCTGCCTGTCAGTGGGCTTCAGCTTTTCATACCTTTTCCCAAGTGGGAACACCAGGGCAACACAGCCGCCCTGTGAGTCAGAAAAGAGCAATAAAATTTGGTTGGTGAAAAAAGAGGGAGAAGAGAATGAAGATAGTAAACTCCTCCACTTAGCCAGGGTTCAGCCTTCCCTTGGGGACCCAGCCTACCCTGAGACCTTGGGGTAGAGACTGGAGGTAGAGACTGGATCACCCAGGTCTGGGAGTTTTGATTCCTCAGATTTCAAGCGTTCACTTCCTACCCAGGAGTTCTGAGACCCCCCGATTCCCGCTCGTAACAACCCCAGTGTGATGTTACTAAGGGTTTCATCTGGGCCACCCGCGATGTGAAAATATCTCATTCCACGCATTCCCAGCACTGCAGCCACAGCACATCCAGCCCACGTCTCCATAGACGCACGTGTGCACGCACACAACATGTTCACACTCACAAGCCACACACACACACCTACCCATCTTACTCCCACATTCTTACACCCACAGTCACACACCCACCCACCACAGTCATTTATTCTCTCTCTCGCCAAGGCAGTCCCAGGTCTTGAGCCCAGCAGATGGCAGAGCCCAGCTGTGGGACAGCCGTGAGGAATTGGGACGAGCCCTCCAAGTAGGAAGGGTGGAGGCTGACCAGAACCGAGGCCTCTGGCAGTGACTCACTCTAACCAGAGGCCTGAGGCTGCCCCCCGACACCTTGGCCCAGTTGGTCGTTGGAGGAAATCAGAACTGCAGCGGCCCTGAGCTGATGGAAACCCAGATAGGGGTGGGCAGGACAGGCTGCCTGCCCCCCACACACACTTCCTCTGCACCTGCCCTGAGCCTCGCATTTGACTTCTACTGCGGATGTTGTCGTTTTGTGTTTTGGAGAGCATGTGACCAGTCTGGTAAGAAAGGGGGTGGAAATGGCCTCAGTCCTCGGTGCCCCCGAGAGGCTGCAGCCCCTGGAAATGAGGATGCTGGCCAGGTGCCTACAATGTAACCATCGGGAATGAAGCCCTAGGGATCCTCTGATTAAGTAACCGCTCCATGCTGCACCTCCACATTTAAAAGCCCTTCAAGCCCTTTCATGGCCATGGTTTCTGCTGGGCCTCATGAAAGCCCTGTGATGTAGGCAGGGCAGGGACCACCCCTATTTATTAATGAGGAAACTGAGGCCCGAAGCTAGGAAGCACCAAACCAGGACCAGAAGCCATGTCTTCGGACGGGAACCCAGAGCTCTTTCTGTGATACCTTGTGACTGATGGCCTCAGCATATCTCCTGTCTCCATCAGTCACTGGCCCTCTCCCATAGACCCTCGGGGGGCTTGGAGCCTAGCTCTGCCAGGTTGCTGTGACTTCAAACACTGTCACGTGATTGTCTGGCATGCCTCTGTGGCCACTGGGAGGTTGCCTGGGCCCCTGCCCGAGGGCAGCACCTTCAGGGGCAGAGCTGGGAGAGATGAAGGGTGGTTGATCTGAGGTTCTGGGCAA
Source organism: Lynx canadensis (assembly GCF_007474595.2). Lineage (NCBI taxonomy): Eukaryota > Metazoa > Chordata > Mammalia > Carnivora > Felidae > Lynx > Lynx canadensis. The sequence continues at coordinate 35,447,332 of NC_044319.2, forward strand.
ACTGTGGTTAATTAAGACTCCAGGAACAGTAACCTACAGGAGGGAATGCCAGGCTCATTGAGTCCCACCTTCCTTTTCTAGATAAGGAGATCTAGGCTCAGAGAAAGGGAGTGAATTCCTCAAAACCAATGGTTAGTATTCCCACATGGTAGGTGCACAAAATTATTTGCCAAGTAAATTCAAGGGCTACAACCAGTATCTTCTGACTTCAGGACTAAGTTTCTACCCATACAGTCCTCCTCAGATGGAGAAAATTGGTGACAAGTCTCTTTTATCCTGAAGACAGGGATAAGGCAAGTGACTCTGTCTCAGAAGTCAATGAATATTCATAATGCATGGGAGGCCCTTCCAAGAAAACATGCCCAAGGCTAAGAAACATCATGCCTGAGAGCTTCTAATAGCTTTTTGGAGCTACCTACCTAGAGGCCCTTTGAACCCTGGTGACCCATTCGTGCTCAACATAACATATTTTCTCAATTCCTAACTTCCGCTGTGGTTTGCTGGTATTTTCTTTTTTAGTCTAAAACTAGTTAGCAAACAAAACAAGTTGTCATTTCCTCATTTTCAAGTCTTGCTCCTCGTGGGGGCCAGAAATCTCTTTCAAGCTCCAGATTGTAAAGGGTTCCTGGGTGAGCAGTGGGTCCCTGTCCCCATCTCCAGGGGCTTTTGGATGGGACGTTGCTCTGGAAGGAGCCATGGACCTCTGGCTTTGGTCACTTTGCTTCCTGACAGGTAAGTGCCCTGGGAAAACACCTTGGACGTTTTATGAGGTTGAATTGTCCACAGGTAGGGGAGTTGCTGGCCATCTCTAGCCCTGATGTTCCTGGATGGATTTATTTGCAGATAAGTACTCAGGGCAGGATAAGGATAGAGACCATGTGAAGTTCTGGACGTCCTCCCCACTCTCTGTGAGTGCCCTGCTCTCCACTCCAGACACATCTCCTGTGAGGCTCAGGTGTTGACCCACTAGTGTTGAAGGCATTACCTCTCCTAGGCATATTAGTTTGATAATATGGGATCATAAAGCAAGTGCCTCCAAATTTCTTTCTTCTTACCTCCACATTCTCTTTCTTTGGATCTCTTTCACTGCTGATTTTCAACTTTCAGCTTTAAACGAGGACTCCTTCATCAGTTCAGTAACCCTAATCCATTCCTCAAGTTTAATATCTTCAGCCCTGTCTTCTGAATCCCAATAGCTGCCTTCTGGGAACCCCCACTTTAGTCTCCCACCAAGAGCTGAAATGCAACATACCTAGCACCATAATTCAAGTTCCTTTTTGGCCCCCATCCAAACAAGCTATTCTATCCATCTTAACTATCTCTGATATCAGGTGCAAATGCCAGAATGATTTTTTTTACCACCTCTTACCACTTATCCCCACCCAGACTTTGACCCAATTAATGGCCAGTTCATGTAATTTCTGGATTCGCATGACCGGGATAAGCAGCCTCTACCTGTTAGAGAGGTAACAGAGGGAATGGAAAGGAACAGAACTCGAAGTCATCTCATAACTATCCCACTTCCTCCAAACTGACCCACTGGTGAATCCAGATTACTCTCTCTAATGCTTGACTCTAATCATAGGATCGCCCTTCCTAGAAACCTCAATGGCTCCCACTGCCTACAAACTCCTACCTTGTGCTCCCCTTTTACCCTCTGAGCTTACCATACTTCCCTGCACTTCCCTAACCTCCAGCCAAAGAGGACTCCTCCTTAAACATGTGCTGGACATTCCTGTCACCATGTTCTTACTCATGCCATTCCTTCTGCTGATAACATCCTTCCTCTCATCTCCACCTTTTATGAGCCCTTCAGAATTCACTTCAACCTCCACCTCCTTGTACGCTTTCCAGAGCCCTGTGTTCTGAATCCCAAGAGCTGACTTCATTCTGCCTTATATTGTGACTTGGCATGTATTCACTTTATTTTGTTGATTAATTGGTGAGCTCCTTGAAGGTCAAAATGATTTTTTATTCATATTTGCTTTATTTCTAATGGCTTGAATATGGAAGAAAGTCAAATATTTGTTGAGTCAAAGATTGAAACACCCTAAAAGTCCAAGGAAATGCAATTTTAATGAAATGTCAGACTCTGTGAGAGGACTTATGTCAACACAGTGGATGGTTAACTAAACTTAGGCTTGAGAAGAAAGAGTGGTTCAGTGGGGGTAGAAGATCTCTAGGAGTTAAGGGTACTTGAACTGCAGCACTGTAGTCTGTCCTGAGCAATACCACCGTTCTAGCTGGGCCAGAGGGGTCCCTGCTCTGGATCCAGTCCATCTCCCTTTGTGCCCATCCTCAGAGAGTGAGGAGTTCACAGGCCCAAGGGGATTGTCCTCCTCAAGCCCACACTCATATCCCCTCTTCTAGACCTCGAGCTCCTTGTCCAGATGACTCTGGGCCCACTTTCAATGACCGTATAAGCCTCCATACTGGGTCTTCTATCCTAGAATTCTATCTTATTCTATAAAAGGCTGTTTGGAATGAGATGGGTGGAGCTAATACATGAAACCTGGATTATCTGCTATACATATACTAGGACCCTTGTGGTGTTGGCAGGAGTTGGGATGAGAAAAGAAGGGGAGACAGGACAGATGCTAGGAGTAGGAAACTTGGAGACATTCTTCCCACATAGAAATGTTTTATTTATTTTTATTTTTATTAAAATTTTTTTAATGTTTATTTATTTTTGAGAGACAGAAAGACAGAGCATGAGGGGGAGCCGGGCAGAGAGAGAGGAAGACACAGAATCCAAAGCAGGCTCCAGGTTCTGAGCTGTCAGCAGAGAGCCTGACATGGGGATGAAACTCATGAACCATGAGATCATGACCTGGGCTAAAGTCAGACGCTTAACCTACTAAGCCACCCAGGTGCCCCCAACACAGAAATATTTCTGAGTGGACATCTAAGGTGTGTGAATTTGTCAAGATGGGTCATAGGACATACTTTACTCATCGGTTTATTATCTTGATTTATGATTTTAAAATATTTAGACATATGATATTGGGGTCTTTATTTGTATTTCTGCCCCAGGTTGTACAAATATTGGAATAGTCCTTGTTCCAAGAGCCCAGTGCATGGGGCACAAACCATAGACCACATGGCCCTAGGGGAAGTTCCACAATAAAGCAAAAATGTATTACATGATGTAGGCTTTTTCACCTTGACCCATAAAAGTAATAATACATATGTGTGATGTTGTGACCCAGTACATACACACACACACACACACACCCCTAAAATTTATTCTTGATTATTTAATATAATATGGGAATGAGTTTTGGGTTTCAGCAGTTCGGTGGATGCCGGTACTCTCTTCTGAAACAGGAAGAGCTTAGACAGAACAGGTTTTGGAAGAGAAATCAAGAATTCTTTTTTTGTTCGTCTATTTGTTTTGCCATGGTAAGTTTAAATACATCTTAGATATTCAAGTAGAGTCCAAGTGGCGATATCAGAAAGGTGATTCTAGAGTTTAGAGGTAAAAAAGACAAGACTAGAGATGAACGTTCTGGAAAAAACTACATACAGTTGGCATTACAAGCCATGGGAGTAAATGAACTAATGTGGGGAGAGGAAGGGAAGACTGAGAAGAGACCAGGCATAAGTACCAGGCCTTAGGGCAACCCAATACTGAGAGGTGGATAGAGAAGGAGAGGAAAGTAAGGAGATTGAAAAGGAGCAGTCATTGTGAGTGTGGTGTTAGGGAAGCCACGAAAAGTAAGCATTTCAAAGTGGGGGGGGGGGCTCAATTCCCTTACATGCTGCCAAGAGGGCAAGTAAATGAAGACAAAGACATCGAATGTGGAAGCTAGGAAATTTTTGCTGACCTTGACTAGCAGTTCTAGTGGAATGTTGGAGACACAATTCTGACAGGCATAGGTGGAAGAAAAAGTGGGAGGTATGAAAGTGGATTCTGTGACCTTGATGACTCATTTGAGAAAGAGAACAGAAGAGGGGTGGCATCTGAAGGGGAGGCAAAAGGTAGATGGAGGAGGTTTTCAATATGGCCAATATCAGAGCAAGTGTGTAAGCCATGGCAATGATAGCAGAGAAGAAACCAAACGGCACGGCGAGGAGAGAGGGATCAGGGTGGAAGAGAAGTTCTAAAGAAGGTGAGCAGGTTAGACTCAGGACACAGGAAGAAGAACTGGCTTTGGGGAGGAGGGGGGACACTCTATTCATTGCGACAGGACAAAAAGCAGACAGTCTGCCTGGACACACATGTTGGTGTATGTGGGAGTAGGAAGTTGAGTAGAACGTTTCTCATCTTTTAAAAAAGTTCACACTCCATCTGGTAAACATAAAAGTCTCAGGGGCGCCTGGATGGCTCAGTCAGTTAAACGTCTGTCCCTTGGTTTGGGCTCAGGTCATGATCTCACGGTTCACGAGTTCGAGCCCCGCATTGGCCTCTGTGCTGACAGTGTGTCCTGCTTGGTATTCTCTCTCTGCCCCTCCCTCATGCTCTCTCCCTCAAAAATAAATAAACACTAAAAAAAAGTTGCAGGCCAGCTTCCTTCTTCCAGAAAGAATTCGGCTGTGACTTGAGTTGCGAGGGTTCTCATCAGCCGGAAAACCACTGCTCAACAGAATCCGAAGTCCATCTTCAAGGCACCACCCCAGCCAAGGCCTTTGGAGCATTTACCATAATTTTCATCATGGAAATGATGTGTTTTTCTCCCATGTTCCAAACATATGTATTTATATCTAACTATATATCGAGAGTGACCTTTTAAATCACCTATACCCCTGTCCTCTACCATCGCCACTGAAAATCAAGTCACCAAGTTAGAGATTAATGTCACTTACTAAGTAGCCTCTTTAAAACACCAATATTAAAAGGGTTGGGTCCCTTAGACACCTACTTCCACCCCTCCTTTTATTCCCCAGAATCATATGGAAATATAGTTATGTAGTTCAGAGTTGCAAAAATTCAAGGACACCTGGGGAGCTTATTTTAAAATGCAGATTCATAGGCCCCACCCTAGACAGATGTAATCACCATGCCAAAGGGTAAGATCAGGTCACCAGCATCCTACTAAGTTCCTCCAACATGCCTCATATGCACACTGGGCATAAATTCGAAACCAGGAAATTACACCTATCTTTTCTCTCTTTGGGAAATCTGCTTTTCTAAACCCTGGTTGCGGGTTAGAAGCTACTGTGAACTCCAAGGAGAGCTGGGGTCTTGTCCTTTCATCTCACCAACTAGTGCTTCCTTGGGACCAGAGCTCAGTGTACCCAGCAGCTTTTCTTGTGCTTCGTCTGTCCAGGGTTTACACAATAAGGATGCCTTGCTTTGTCTCTTCTGGCTGCTTTAATAAAACATCATAGACAGTGTGGCTTAAACAATAGAGTTCATTTCTCATAGTTCTGGAAACTAGAAGCCCAAGATCAAGGTGCTGACAAATACTGTCCTTGGTAAGGGTCCTCTTCCTGGCTTACAGACAGCCACCATCTCCCTGGGTCCTTACATGGCTTCTTCTTGTGTACATGGAGAGAAGAGGGACACTAATCCCATTATGAGGGCTCTACTAACCTCATCTAACCCTAATTACTTCCCAAAGGACTCATCTCCTACTACCATCACATTGAAGGTTAGGGCTTCAACATGCGAATACTAGGGCAACACAAACATGCAGCCCACCGCAGGGGATCTGGGTAAGCCAAGGGTTTACCAGAATTTCATTCCTGAGCAGAGTGAGGTCACTAGAGGTGTCTGCATAGATGATGACCTCTCTTTGCCCTACCTTGCTCCTGCCCATATTGTAGCATCTTGCTCTTGGGAAAGCAGCATTCATGCCCCTTTCTGGCTGGGTTGGTCCAAAAATACATGCTCACTCTCTGATGCTGGGCTTTACACACAGGTGTGGGCTGTCTGGACACACAGGGTAATTCCCCCACCCCCTTGATTGGGTCTTTGTCTTTTGAATGGGTCACCCTTCCATTGCCACGTTCCAGTCATGAGGCTGCCTCACACACCTAGGTTTCCAGCAGATTTGAAACAGCATTGGATTATTTGTGTGAAAGTTTCCATGTTAGATGTTACATGTTCTGGCTGGACCCTCCTCTTATCCCTACCATGTTAACACCAGTTACACTCTTAGACTTGAACACGCTCCTGGAAATGTTCCCCTTTCCAGCCCCCATCCCCGATTCTCATACTCCCATGGTTGTTTCTACCTCTTCACTGGTGTCCGCACTCTCTGCTCCCCCCGGAATGTCCTCTTCAGCTCTCTCTGCTTGTCCAGAAACCTCAAGCCCTGCTTCTTTCTTTGACTTTCCTTATCTTACTAAACTCCTTGGAGCTATTCTTAATGTGCGGTCAGGGGATGAATTTCAAGAAGTCTGTCAACTTCTCTCCATGAACATGCCATGTTCTCTCTCATATCCTAGCCTCTTTGAGTGCTGTGCTCATTGCCTGGAAGAGTCTTTTCTTCCTCTACCCAAGTTCCCTGGCCCCACTCCAACACACATACTTCACCCTCTGCCCCTCTTTCCAGAAATATGCAGACACTTATTGGGACCCATTTAGTTGATAATTAATCATATTTGGACTTACCCTCTTTTTCCATCTGACTCAACTGTGTTAGATCTGCCTTCTCTCAGCCAAAGCATAAACTTTTATTGTATTGTATTGTATTGTATTCTGTTCTATTCTATTCCTCCCTGCTCCCACCCTCCCCAACACACATACAATGTGTATACACCTGTGCATATGTGCGCGCGCACACACACACACACACACACCCTTGCATTCCATCTGTGTTCCCTCATTCAGTGAAGACCATCATTCTCTCAGTTGCCCTCCACACTCAGTCTTTCAGGTCACAACTTAGACATCACTGCTTCCAGAAACCCTTCCTCAAACTACACCATCCCTTGGCAGCAGCCTGGATCCAGTTTCTCTGCTCACTGCTTCCAAGCCTCCCTGTATATCTCTGTTGTGGGGTGTATCGCATGACTCTGTAGTGAGTGTCCATTTGTACCACCCACTAAATGATTCATTCTGTGCAGGGAGGGATGCCAGCCATCTTCCTGCCACATAAAAGGCACTCAACAAATGCTTTAAAAAAATGATTTAACAAACAAAACCGAGGGTGAGCAGTCGTTTTGGCTGAATGGATCTGAGCAAAACAAGACAGGAAAGCTGTTGCAGCAAAATCGCAGTGTGCCTCCCAACACCGCCCTGAAATCAGTTGGGTACTAAGTGCTGATTGGGGTTGCTATGGCATATCATCTCTCCTCAGCGTGGGACAGAAGTTTTGAGTAGTTTTGACTTCTTAGAGGTTTGGTAACTGAGATCTTAGGGGTTTGGGTTCGAATGAGGGTGAGGGTTATGTTAAGGTTTGGGCTGAGAGAGGTCCAGCTGGGAGTCAGGCTTGGGCAAAGGGCTAGGGAAGAACATGGAGCCAGACTGAGGAGGTACATAGGGTTAGGGATAGGAGGAGGTTGAGGATGAGGCTAGGGCTAGAGATCAGGAGAAGGTCGAGGCTAAGGTGATCTGAGGCTTGGGCTGATGACGGGGATAAGGCTGAAGCTAGAGAGATGAGTGTGAGACTGGGTTGGAAATAGGGCTGGAGTTGGGGATGTGGTTGGAAATGGGGCTTCCTGTACATTAACTCCCTCTCCCTGCAGTGGCTGGGGCTCTGAGGAACCTCCCAGAAGTAAAGCTGGAGGGAATTCTGGGTAGCTCCATTACCATTGAGTGCCCGCTTCCTCAAAAGCATGTGAGGTTGTATCTGTGCCGGGAAGTGGCTGAATCTGGAGTATGTTCCACCGTCGTGTCCAGCAAGAATTTCGTCAAGGAAGAATACAAGCACCGAGTCACCCTGAAGCCATATCCAGATCAGAATGTGTTCCTAGTGGAGGTGACAGAGCTGACCAAGAGTGACAGCGGAGTCTATGCCTGTGGGACAGGCATGAACACAGACCGGGGCAAGACCCAGCAGGTCACCCTGAGTGTCCACAGTGGTAGGTGCCCCCCCATGGAGGCCCAGTGCACCTAGCAAATGTCACCACCCGGGAAGGCTGGGAGAACCACTGAACTACAGAAGTCCTACAGACTGTCATGCTATTACCATGCTAGCCAGCCCAAAGATAATTGGGATTTGCATAGTTGAAACCTCATACAGTGAATTAACTTCACAGTCCCCCAAATTTCCGACCCAAACCATTTGAAAGGAACAAATAAACGCTCTCCTTGCGTTGTATTCTATCCGCACTCCCCAAGGTCTGAGGGGAATGAGGGTTTAAGGTAGAGGAGAGGCTCTGAGATGGGAGGAAATTGGAAGCAAAAGGACATAGCTGCCTTACATAGCTGTCCCATGAGACATAGCAGGGATAACTATCAAGGAAAGACAGTCATTTTTCAAGTCACATTTGTAGGTCAAACTTGGTATTTTATGATCTGATCCTTTCCATATGTCTCCCAAATCCCACCTTTCTCCATTCCTCTACTGACTTCTTAACTCCTATGCAACCACTAATTCAACAGCCACTCTAAAATCCCAGTGGCCACTGAGCAAGGGTGGAAGAGCATTTCTTTCAGGGAAGTCTCCAGCCCATTCTTTTTCTGCTCTTCCTGGTGGACTCTGGCCTCGTCCTCCCACTGCCATCCACCCTGGCTGAGTCAGCTTCAACTCATACCAACATCCCTTCCTGGGGTCTCAGTCTCTTCCGAGAGCCCCCCCCCCCCCAGTGTATTTATTCCCTTTGCCTCAATAGAGTATGACCCATTCTGGGAAGACGAGCTGATGCCTGAGCCTCCAAGATGGTTTCATAAATTTTTACATAGACCGATGCCTCCTTGGTTCCAGATGCCTGCACATGCCGATTCTCTTGAATTCATACCTAAAGGTCAGTTCACCAAAGCTGAGGTAGGAGAGGTGGGGGCGATGATGTGGGGGCATTGTGACAGTGGAGGGGGGAATATGTGTTCAGTTCATGGAATGGTTGGCAAAGCACAGCTGAGTCTCAGATGTGTATTTCCTTGTCGTGGGAGACGGTACTTCCCGGAGATTAGCATCCTATGTCCTTCAAGCCCATCCCAAAGCCTGGTCACTTGGCACGAATTGCAGAACTTACACATCACCACCAGGTGGCACCACAAGTAATGCTCCATTCACAAAACCCACCTCTTTTATGAATGACTTGGGGAACCAAGACTGGGCAGATCTTTTCCAGCCAGAGATGGTCATGCCTCCTGTTCCCCACAGGGCTGTCTTCATTTTCTGGCATACAGTGATTTTAACAACTCTCTTTTGCAATAAAAAGTCGGATGATTATACTAATGGTACTTTTACATTTCCATACCTTTTCCTTGTTTTAAATGCATCTTTAACATGCAATTATCTACAACATATCTTCACATCTATCTTGTGAGGTAGATACATCAATTGAACATTGTGACACTACAGGATGTTTCTGCATGCCAAGAGGGATCGTTTAACTGAGCATATCTTATACCCAAGGTTGTGGGATGGAAGAGACCAGGCAAGCACACAACTACAGCATAAAGCAGAGTGGGGATGGAACTGCAAACAGGCCTTTTCCCAGGATCAGAGGAGAGCAAGCTCTTCTGCCTGGAAAGTCAGGGAAGGCTTCCTGGAGGAAATGACATTTGAAGCAAATATACATAGAAGGTACTAGGTGGAGAGGCCATGCTAAGAAGGCATTTCAGGCCATGAGGACTGCAATAGAGGGAGTCTAGGGGAAAGGAGAGTGTGTTCAAGAAAGAGGGTGACCCCATCCTACTGGTGACTAGAATGTATATATGGAAGGTCACTCTTTTCCGCCATCTCCTGCAGCTACCCCACCAGCTCAAAGGACTGAGGCTCCTCCAGCAACCCACCCCTCCCCCACCACCCGAATCTCTCACCACCTTCAAGTTTCCAGAGCATCTTCAGTAGCAGTTACCAAGCCCCCAACCTTCCTGCCATCTACCACCACAACCTCAAAGACCTCAACTCCGGGGGTGCTTCGTAGGCTCCAGACGGCCAGCTACAACTACCACAGCAGGCTTCACAGGCAGAGGTAAGAGGTCTCCACCATCCAGGATGGGCTAGAGGTCAGGCAAAGTAGTCTAGAGTTAGGAGATCCATTGAAATCTTCCTGCAGTGTCCACCAACAGAGACCCTTCTTGTGTCTAGGCTACCTATGAGTGTAGCGCATTAACTTATTAGTCCAATAACAAGAACGCACTTGTCAATGCCCCAGCAGGACACCCTGTAGAAATGAGACCCAAATCTTTTAGTCATTCAGCGTTCATTCAAATCTATTTTGATGGGGAACTAAATAAGAATAAAATTAACAATAAAACTGTTAACTACTAAATTTAGCTTCACTGTTTTACTTTTTCAGTGTGGCTTCTAGAGTATTTAAAATTACCTATGTGACCACATTGTATTTGTATAGGATAGCGCGGGTCTAAAGCCTGGGGAGCACCTAGGAAAGTGCGACAATGGACCACGAGGGGGCAGCATTAGAGCAGACGCCAAAGAAAACCTATAATAATTGGAATTATTTTGCCTAACCAAAGACAAACATGTTAGTGAGAAAAGGGACCTCGAGCATCATTTGGGCTTTACAGATGAGGCAACTGAAGTCATGAGAACGTTGTGGTTTCAAATAGAACCAGGACTCCTGATTCCTGGCTCAGTAAACTACACCAGCCTACCAGTGGAGAATTCAAGTCAATTCAACCAACATTCTCTTACTTTCTACCATGTGTTGGGCATTGAAAATGTAAGAAAGATGAAAACATGCAATATCCAGGTCTTATCTTACTAACTAATACAAGTCTGACTGTGAAAAGGGTTGTAACCAGTATAAACACAAGAATTGAGGACAGACAGAAAAAGTTGACTCTAGTTTGCCATGACTGGAGAAGAAAAGAGAACTTATGTGCTGACCCTTTAAGGAAAGTAAGGTTTCAATTTGTAGAGGAAACGGAGGAAAGACCTTATAAGCAAGAGGGAGCATTATGAGAGCAGTGTCTCTTCCACTTACAAGAAATTTAACTCGTTTAGTATTTGCAATAATCTTGTGAGGAAACAGAGGTGCAGAAGCTTAGAAGGGAACTGACATTTACTAACTGCTGCTTAGACCAGGTGTTCTAACTTCTTTATATCTACAATTTTGTTTCAGCCTTAAACACTTCTGTGAAATAGGCTTTACTGTACCCATTTCCCAGGAAATGGGAGGCTCAGAGAGGTTGGGAGACTGGTTCAAGATCACACAGCCAGTGGAAAGCTGAACCTGAATTTGAATCCAAATTTCTTGACTCCATAGACAAGACTCTTTGGGGCAGATGGCGGGACGGGGGGGGGGGTGTTAAAAAAAAGGGACAAACCTGTGAGACATCTCCCCAAAAGTTGGCTACTGAGGAGCGCTGCCTTAAACCCCTCTCCCTCCCAGACTCCCAGACCTCTACTGTCTCTCTCCCTCTCCTTCCTTCCTCAGAGCCTTCCACCAAGGCCCGGTGTCTGGGATGGAAGACCAAGGATTTCACATCCTGGTGCCCACCGCCCTAAGCCTCATCTTGCTGGCGCTTGTTGGACTGTTAGTGAAAAGGGCCATTCAGAGGAGAAAAGGTGAGCGGCTCGGGGCTCGGTTAGGGCGAGGTGAGCTTCCCGAAGGGCCCTGAGCTTCAGATTCCGCTGGAACCCCGCCCCCTACGCCCCCCCCCCCCCCCCCCCGGCCTGGAAACGCAGGAGCTTTAGTTGAGCAGCCAGGGGCGTGAGGAATGTGGGATGAGGGGTCAATGTCTGGAAATGAGAAAGAGGAGGGTGGCCTGGGCCCTTTGGTCTTCAGTGGGGGACAAGGCTGTGCCCAAGCACTCAGAACATCTCCGCGTCAGACACGGCCAAGCACCGCGGAGAGAGACCGCCTTTAGTTTCCTGAGACCCGAGGGCCGGGAGGGGTGGCCACGGACCTCTGACGCCTTTCTCCTCTTTCCCCGCGGCTCTGCCGGGCAGCCCTCTCCAGGCGGGTCCGCCGAGTGGCGGTGAGGATGCGCGCCCTGGAGGCGTCCCAGCGGCCCCCGCAGCAGCGGCGCCGCGCGTCGCAGCCGCCACGCTCCCAGAACATCTACAGCGCCTGCCCGCGGCGTGCTCGGGCGGCGGACGCTGCAGGTGAGCCGGAGGCTGGGCGAGCTGGGGACGGCGACCCCCGGGTGGGGCAGGTGCCGGGCAGAGCCGGACCCGCGGGCGCGGTGCAGCGGCGGAAACCGCCCAGATGTCGAGTTTGCGCCCCGAGCGCCGCGCCTCCGGGAACGCCCCAAGCCCGCGGTTTCCGGCGGGCCTGGGGGCGGGGCGGGGGCGGGGCGGGGGCGGGGCGGACCCGCGGCCACGCCCTCACCTCTGTCTCCCCGGGTCCTTAGGTGTGCCGGAGGCTCCTCTCGCAGGCCCTGGAGCGTCAGCACCCCAGGCCGCGCCGCAGGTAAGCTCCGCCCCCCACCCCTGATTGGCAGCCGCTGCCCTGAGGGCGGCCCCAGACCCGGGTCTGGCCGGGGAGGAGGGGGGCGGTTCCTCGAGCTGCCTGTTAGCTGAAGGGCGTGGCTTTCCCAGCAGCTCCTGGGCCCCCAGTCTGGGAAGACTTTCGTCCTTTGGTGGTGTGAGTAGACTGACTGCCCAACAACGGTCGTGGACTTCATTACCTGGCTTATCTAGCCAAGCATGACCGTGGGGGTATAAATGGATGCTTAGTAGAGGCGACAGATGGCAACTCCTGCAGAGGAGGGCTTTGGTGTGGATTTCCAGGAGGTCTTAAGGGAGTGGGATCTATCCAGTTTTACCTTAATATGAGGGAGAGCTTTCTAGTAAACTCTCTAGGGTGAGAGGAGGTAGTTTGCGCATCACTGGAGGCAGGAAGCCTGGCCTTGAGGATGACTTGGCAGATGTCAAGACGCACATAGGGTTCAACCCTTGGGTGAGGAGGATTCCTGTGGAAACCTAGGAAGGGACGTAGGGAACTGCTGTTTTCTATTGATGGCCATTGGCAGATGGGTAAAAGGTGTTTAAACTGTCTATTCATCTTTGTTTATCCAAATTAAGAAGAGAAAATATTTTCTTCTCTTAAAATACTACTGCCTCAGGAACCAGGAAAAAAATAAGTGTGGCAAATGTTCCTGTTTTAATTAGGGTGTAGACTAAGCCAATGCAACAGACCCTAACCCACAGGGCTCCCAAGATGGAAGGCTATTTTCCTCCCAAGTTAAGGCAGGGCCCAGGAAGAGGTGGCCAGAGCCACCGGGTCATCCAGGGACTCCAACATCTTCTGTCTTGTTGCTCTGCCATCCTCTGGAGTCTTGACTGGTCCGTAATCAATGCTCGATCACCAGCATTATGTCTACATTCCAGCCCATAGGAGGCAGAAAGAGAAAGGTGCTTCCCTGAGACCATGACCCTGAGGTTTCACACATCACTTCCAGTCATATCCCACTGGGCATTACTTAGTCATGTAGCCACACCTGTCTTCAAGGGGGACCGAGAAATAGAGTCCCTAATTGAGCAATTGTGTGCTTTGCTAAGAAGGGACAGTGATACCCAGCAACAAGCAACTGCTCTGCCACAGTTACCTCTAGCTTCTTGCCCTTGCCCTTGCCCTTACCCACTCCGAGAGAAGGTTCACAGTAGTTTAGGTATGATCCAGCAGCACCCATCTTCCCTTACATTAGCCCTTTTCCTTGAACTTCCCTGTGGCCACACACACCCTCACCTGGGCCTGTATTTTGCTCAAATCGTATCCTTCCTCCCTGCTTGGGACTCTCAGTCCCACTCTTAGGGACAAAATCTGGACCAAACGAGTCCACAATGAGGTGTGTAGGGTTAATGGCTCAATATTTCAGCTTTCAGAAGGAGTATCTTAATTTTTCAAGCAGAATAAATTAATCTCGAACGGTGAACTGTAACACGCCTTAGGAGACAAATTTTTGAAGCACACTGCAGCTCATTGCCTCTCTGGTAAAGTACGCAAAGTTATAGTTCCTTCCCATTAGAACTTCCTGGGCGCCTCCTATGTTCATGGGGCCGGACTCCTGGTTCTAGGACTTGTATTGCAATAGGTGACTCCCCCTACTGAAGCCTTCGTGGGTGGATGCTACAATAATGGCACAGTGCGGGGTCATGGCACAACCCTGTCCTCCCAAGAACTGACCCATCCTGAAGGCAGAGGATCCTGAAGTTTCTGTCCGGGGAAGAGGAGCAGCACTGTGCCCAGGTGGCACGCTTCCTTCTTCCTCTTCAGTACCCAGCCCTTTCCTGGAATGCACTGTTAGGCCACATCACGGCTCCTCCGAGTCCTTACGGAGCTGCAGGGGATGACTCACCCTACTCTTGAATAACTCCCTAAGAAGATGCATATTTATTCCACAAGTCACACCGTCTAATCCTAGAAGGGAAACTCCTCTGGCAGCTGAGTCTCCTTCAGCCCCGGGCTGAACCGTGTGATTTTAGCCGGAGCCCCATTTAAGGCATTTCTTGCCCATATCAGAGCTAAGTGTTTTCCAGTTACCTGAGGTGAGACGCCACCCTGAAACTCCCCAAGGTTAAGCCACTTGGTGAAGCTCAGCCACTTCTGTGTCTTTGTCTTTGAGAAATCAGCAACCATGTACATACTCCGCCCCCCCCCCCCATTGCCCACTGTGGAAATCTGTCTGGAGAGATACCAAAATCACCCTACCCAGATTCAGTGATGCTTCTTTGGTTGTTCCCAGGTAATGGAAACTCTCTGGCTCCATGCCCCGTCTCTGAAGACCAGCTGTGAATATGTGAGCCTCTACTACAAGCCTGTTGCCAAAGCAGAGGACACTGATTCAGATGACTATGTCAATATTCCCTGCCTGACTCACCTGTCCCACTGTCCCCCTGGGCCCAGACCTTGGTGCCAATGAGTCTTGTCTATCTGCTGGTTTCCAATACCTCCTCTGTTTTTGGAGCCCTTATTACCTCCCACACTAACCTTAAGTCTTGTTCCTGTCTCTCCTGAACATAGCTCTGTACCCCCTCCTGTTTCTTCTTGCACACCTCTACAGCCCTCTGTGGTTTTCAGGTGGGCTCTGGGCAGGCAGAGTATTTGTCCCCGTGCTACCTGCTTCCCTTCCAAGCCAATGGGATTTGCAGAGTGTCTTTGATCACAGGGTCTTTGCTGCCCTGGCTCCAGACACATGGCATCAGACTGGAGGATAGACATAAGTGTTGCTTCGGGGGACTTTCTCAGTCTTGGGCCTCATACCAGTCAGAGGCCCCCAGACCGCCTCATGAGGGCATGCCTCAGGCCTGTGAGCTAGGAAGGGGCCTGGTATGAAATGCCCCTGGCAACATCTTTGCCCTGATCGTAGGGCTGGCTCTTACTAGTGAGCTTCTATTCATCTTGAGTCCTATGATAAGGACATTTCATTTTGAGATGACAATAAAGGGTTATAAATTTTCAGAACCATGCTTGTTAGTGTTAGTGACCATCCATCTATCTATCCATCTATCCATCTATCTATCTATCTATCTATCCATCCATCCATCCACCCACCCATCCATCCATCCATCTACCTACCTACCTACCTACCTACCTACCTACCTATCTATCCTCTTTACTGTCTCCCTCCTTTGATGCCCATAAGTACCCTGATCAGTGTCTTTCCTCTTTTGAAAATAGGATAGTTTGTGTCGTCATCTCCTTATCTTTCTTCCATGGCCTAGCACTGATATTTGTGCACTTTCTTTAGTGCCGGGCTAGTTTGGCCATCCCAAACCATTACATCTCTCTGCTTTCAGAAAGGCACCTCATTTCTTTGCCAGGTAGCTTATAGCAAGGTGGGTCAGGAGAGTGGATTCTTAAGGGGCCAGGCGCTGTGTAATAGCACTTAATGTCGTGAAAGAAGACATATCTCCCCTCCTATATATACTTTCTCCTAAGTTTTTCTGGGAAGGGCGTAGGCAGACATTGTATCTTTGGATTAAAGTCCACTACAAAGTTCAGCTAGAGTTTGAGGCTAGAGAACACACAGTCTTGCTATTAAGAAGAGCTTTCCTGGATGCATAACACAGCCTCACTGGGCACTTGCCCACAGTTAGAAAGAAGAGGTTGCTAGAATTGAGTTCCCTGCTTTTTAATCAACAGGGAGTGTCATCAAAGATTGGGCAGTATATTCAGGTGTGATGACGCCATCAGCATCTAAGCAAGGTCAGCTTGATAATGGCACCCTCTCAAGTGGTGGATAAGAATGAGTAGGATATGGAAGGAGGGTCCCCAAAGAGAAGGGATGGGTGGGGGTGAAATTGGGAGAACTGAAATGTTTGGGGAGAGCCTACTTTGTGCGGGGCACTTAGCCTGCCTTATATCTTTCATCATTGACATTTCAAACTGGTGCTCCTCACCACTCCCCAGTGCTGTGTTCCTGCACATTTCATGACAATGTGATTTCCAGGGTGTCTGGGTGGCTCAGCGGTTAAACCTGCAATTTCAGCTCAGGTCATGATCTCAAGGTTTGTGTGCTTGAACCCTGCTGTATCAGCACAGAGCCCCTGCGAATCCTCTGTCTCCCTCTCTGCCCCTCTCTCTCCCCCATGTGCGCGCGCACACACACACACACACACACACACTCTCTCTCTCTCTCTCTCTCTCTCTGTCTCTCTTTCTCAAAAATAAACATTTAAAAAAATATATGATTTCCATGCCCTGAAGTTCAACTTCATATCCCAGCTCCCCTCATTGCTCCTCAACAATTCAAAGACAGACAAAATATCCAGTTTATTAAGCATTTACTGAGCACTCATCTACTGCTCCACAGTGTCAAGGATCGTGGGGGATAAAAAAGAAGCATGGGACACAGTCCCTGCTGCCTACACAGAACTTACAGTCTGACAAATAAATATGGCATCAGTTAAAACACTGACTGGAATTAAATAGAGTTGTAATAAATATAGGAGTCTACTTTGTAGATTACTCATAGCATCCAAGGGAACCTTCCATGGCTATCTTTGGGGCCACTTAAAGAATGAAGTATTTGAAGATAAGCCCGGCCAAGAATGCAACCCGTCATCAAGGGTATGATGTGCCCAGAGAATATTATCACATGAAGGGACATGGAACGTTTGAAATGACATGGAGAACAAGGCGCCTTCCTGGTCTCGGCATTCAGAGCTGGTAGAATTTTTCCATCCAGGTCAAGAGGATGTCCACTTCTCCAAAGGCTTTGGTCTGGGCCGCTTCTATGTCCAACTAAAGAGAAAGGACATTTGAGGATCTACCATATTAGCCACAAGAATAAATTTCTTTTCCACACACCACTCCTGGAGCTGGCCTGACCCTAAGTCATGGGCTGTATCACCTCTGGGATAGCCTCTGCTGAGCTCACTTCCTGCCCCATCATTTGTTCCTTGGCAGGGGTGGGGTGGGGGAGGCAGTGAGTACCCAGTGCGTAGCAATGGGTAAGGAACGAGGGAGAAACCCTGGAGTTCCTGATAATAAGAACTCTAGAACCCCAGTGCAGGGCAGATCTCGATACCCTCCTGAGTCTAACTGCAGATGAAGAAACTGAGGCCCTGGTGGCCCCTTTCCTCTGTATGTTATTCCTCTTCACCATTTATTTTTAGGCTGATATATCTGTTCCCCAAAAAAGTGATCAAAATCATATTTTGGAAGCAGGGGTCTGGGGATGAAATTTGGATTTTCTTTGTAGTCTTTATTTGGGAGACAGGAATAGATTTTCCCATGCTTTTTTTTTTTTTTTTTTTTTTTTTTTTCCTCACAAACTAGACCTTTTGAGCATTATGGAAAATACTGGAGATTGGAAGTCTGTGTTTGGGGGGGTAGGGGGCCTCCTTCCGACTCCAATTGCCTAGCTCAGGTATTCATAAAAGCACAGGGAGAGTCCTTGATAATGAAATCATCTTGTAGGGTGACAGAAAAGCATGTTAACGCGACAAGTGGCACAAACGTGGACCAGGTAGCTTGTGGAGCTTGGGCAAAGTACGTGATAACTAATGCAAATACGCCTGTGCTTGTGCTAAATTAGGTAGATTTCGGGCACGGCGGGTGGAGACACCTGCAGTGGATTCCGCATTAGGCCTCTGAGGCACCCTCGTGTGACGGTTCTGTCTGGTCTACTCGTGGATAGGCAGGCTCTCACATTCTGGCGTCGATTACCTGTCTAAATGCTCTCTGGAACAGCAGAAACCGCCTGCGTGCACTGTCGCTGACAGAAAACATCTCATTTTCCTGCTAGATAATAGAAAACAAATTGTGTCAAGTTCAAGTGTTGGATAGCAGCAGAGGCAAGCCCCTCCCACTCCTTCCCAGTGATGCCAGAGGGGTTCCCAAGGCAGGCCCTGCGTGCCACATTCTCAAGGTAGCCACTGCCGGACTCCCACCCGTGGTGGGGGCTGACTCCTCTCTTTTTCACAGCCATCTTGCCACGTAGGGGTGATCATCTACATTTTATAGGTAAGAAAAGTGAAACTCAGAGAGGTTGACTTCTTTGCAAAGAGTCATCCAGCTGGTTAGAAGCAGATCTGAACTGGAACCCAGACCTAGTAGTATCCAGAGCCTGCACCCTTTCCCACCACAGCACTCAATCCCTGTTATGGAATAGACAGGACTAGGTGCGGGGAGGGAGGGGCGCCTGGGTGGCTCAATCAGATAAGTGTCTGCCTTCGGCTCAGGCCGCGATCTCACGGTTCTGTGGGTTTGAGCCCCGCGTCAGGCTCTGTGCTGACAGCTCAGAGCCTGGATCCTGCTTCGGATTCTGTGTCTTCTTCTCTGTCTGCTTCTCCCCTGCGCTCTCTCTCTCCTCTCTCTCTCTCAAAAATAAATAAACATTTAAAAATTAAAAAAAAAAAAGATGAGGGGAGGGAGGGCATCTTTTCAAAATACACCATTTCCTCTGGGCACCGGGTCCCAGCTTTGTTCTACTCACACTGGGCTGTAGTTTTGACACGATGACAACGAAGTTGTTGGCCAGAGTGGAGAATGACTTCCGGACCCTGAAGTCAGCTACCTTATCCTGGTAGTTTTTGAAAACGGTATTCAAGTAGAACTTCAGCAGGGCACGGATAAGGTAACAGCTCTCAGCGTTCTGGGGAGGGTCTCAGTCACTAAGAGCCCTCTGCCCACACCCCGCCCCACCCCGGGCCCTGGATGCACAACCCACGTGCCACATGAGGCAAGATAAGCACAGAGAGAAAGAGATCTTCTAGGAGATGTTAGTAAACATTAGATCTGAAGGAGTCTTCGGGGGCACGCAGAGTGGTGCCTTTGATTTACAGCAGGAACCACAGACCCAGACCTAGGTCCCAGGACCGCTGACTCCCCATCTGGTTAATATTCTTTCCTGTACACCACATGGCCTCTCTAATGCTGTAGGGGGGAGTGATGGACCCTGAAAGACACGTGGTGGTTCAGTGTTGAGAGTCCAGGGAAAGGACTGGAAAGAGAAGTGAGAAAACAAAACTGACACCCTGGAACACGGGAATTGCACTCCAGCCCCCGTGAGCTCCAGAGTGGAGCTCAACACCTCGCAGGGATCAGGACTCAGTACATGTGCTCACTGACCCCCCAGTCGGGTGAGGGGAAGAAAGTGGGGGAGAAGGATGGGAACCAAAGAGACCTAAGCGGACGCCCAGGCAGAAGAGAAGTTTCTGTCAGCCTCCCCTAGACCACCCCTCACCACTACCTATAGAAGACAAGTCATGAGACAGAGGCATCGTCTTTCCCCAGCGTCTGATTACCGAGACGTCCTGCAGAACCTCCTTCCGTAGTAGCCGGACATTCGTGATGTTATCCTTAGCTTGCTTTGGGAATAGAAAGAAAAGATGTGTCCAGCTTCGGGGGCAGCACAGAAACCAACCTTGCGAATGCACACTGACCCCCCAAATCTATCCAGTCTGAAATCTCAGAGGCCAGAAGGACCACGGGAGGACCGAAGAAGGGCTGTGCTGAGTTGGCCTCTGGGGTGAGGGTACAAATTTCTAGCCACAAAAATCACTATGCTTAATCCCCAGGGGCGGATGGAATCCCAGGAGCTCTCACAGCCCAGGAACCTGTTGGATTCCTTTGGTCAGGAAGAAATAAGCCTCTTTGGTTTATGAATGACTTAGGGGCAGGGTTTTGCCTCCATATTCCATAGGGGTTGGCATGGGTGGGGGCTGCACCTTCGAGCTGCCTCTTGCCCTTGGAGCTTCCTCTGAAGCCCCGCCTCCCGCTCCAGATCTTGGATTATAGTCAAATCATCCTTGCGAGAAAGGAGTTTTAGAGCTCATCTTCCCGCCTCCTCAATGTGCAAACAAGGAACCTGATGGGGGAGGGGCACTGTGCCCAGTTTCAAGGTCAAGATCACACCAAGGTGTTCTGTCCCCAGTCCTCACTCTCCCCTCCCCCAGGCTGCCTCATCGAGCTCCCTCTTTCTACCTGGAATCCAAATCATTGTTTAAGGAGCACATTTGCCAGTGTGAGTACTGGGTCACTTTTGGGACTTGGTGAAATTCACAGTCACATTTCACAAGCCACCCCCTCCCGTCTCAGCATTTGCCATTCTTTCTACCTTTAGCCAAAGCCTTGGCAGGTGGGAACAGACTAGCAGGAGCCTGGCAGATAAAAACTTCAGTGGGTCTCAAAGAATTTCCCACGACTGCTGGTTGGTGAAGTCCCCTGTCCCCCTGGGCCGTAGATGACGCCCAGATGAATCCGGCTCCCTTC
The DNA here is from genome assembly GCF_007474595.2 of Lynx canadensis. Taxonomy (NCBI): domain Eukaryota; kingdom Metazoa; phylum Chordata; class Mammalia; order Carnivora; family Felidae; genus Lynx; species Lynx canadensis. The sequence goes on from NC_044319.2 coordinate 35,468,020, forward strand.
TCTATCCCCCTTGGGCTGTGTTTATTTTCCTAGACATTGACCACATCTTTCTGAGCCTCTGTTTCCTTATGTGCAAGAGCGAATGTGGGCTTGCGATGCATCTGACTTTGAGTTATCATATAGGAAAATAATAAGTGAGTTACAAAGGGCTCCATAGTCATAAGATATCGTCCGGCGCTCACGGCAACCCCTGTGGCTGGGTCCAGAACAACACTTCACTCACCACAATGTCCTTCATGGCCCAGAAGGCCTCCCAGAGTTCCTGGAGGACGACTCCCTCCACCCGGCAGGGTCCGAATTGGAACTCTTGGCCCTGGATGCCTGGCCCCTGGCTCCAAAGATGTAGAATCAGACTCAGGCAGAGGAGGGAAGTCCTCAGCACTGGAAAGCCCATCTGCAGTGAAGGAAGGACCAGGTGTGGATCCTGCTGGAAGAAAGGGAGGCATCCCACTGAGGAAGGACTTCTGCCCAGCAGCGGCATTCCCAGAGTAATGTCCCTTGGCTCTACCTTGGCCAGCTTCGGGGACACACAGATGTCACAGATGTGAAATCTGAGACCAGGGTAAGTTCCTAGTGTTAGAATATTCTAAACATGTGGCCTTGCTGTGCGCTGGGGTGGGGCGAGGGTCTTTCTGTCCCTCCATCTCGTACCCTCTGGTCTCACTCTCTCTGCCCTCCCCCACCATGCCCACCCATGTCACACACACACCCAGCACCTCCTTCCTCACCCCATGACAGCTCTCTCCAGCCAACAACCAGCCCGTCAGAATTTGACCAAGTGGTGGTGGCATTTAATGTGCCAAAGAACGTGTGAGCCTGAACTCTGAAGGAAAGGGACCTTAACTAGGCATTTGTTTGTCTGAGCTCTGCCCAAAGTCATGAGGCACACTTGGGCGGGTCTTTACTCCTCCCCCAGGAGAAGGTCATCCTTGCTCCCCATGATGGGGGGAGTCCAGGGATTGACCCTGGCCTGTAGGAAGGGGCACAGACAGCAGGTTAGGGGCACACGTTGACTCTGCCACCTCGAATGTGCGACTCAGCCCTGACTCTAAGAATTAACTTTTCAGGTAACTGAACGAGAGGGAGGAATCAGATCTCCAGGTGAATCACCGTTAAAACCTCCCCCTGAAGCTCCATTTGGGATGACTGTGTAGAGGCCTCAAGCTAGACGATGGTGACCCATTATCTGTTTATCATAAGCGAACGCACGGAGTTTCTTCTCCCTGCTTCCTTTGCCTTTTGCTTTTCTTCCTTCCTTCTTTCCTCCCCGCTTTTTCCCTCCCTCCCTCCCTTCCTTCCTGCTTTTCTTTTCTTTTCTTTTTTTTCTTTTCCTTTCTTTTCTTTTCTTTTCTTCCTTCTTCCTTCCTTTCTTCTTTCTTTCTTTCTTTCTTTCTTTCTTTCTTTCTTTCTTTCTCTTTCTCACTTCCGTCCACAAACATTTAAGAACCTATCTTACTCCGGGCACTGGTCTCAAACCTGAAGCCACTCAGTTCTAGCCCTAGACTGCGCAGGAAGGTGAGAGCCGACCTGTGTCTGGAATGACGACTAACACGTGCCCAGGACAAATGCCCGATATCCTCCGCCATGCAGGTCGGTGCCTCAGTGTCTCCCTCAAAGTCTGTTCCTTCAAACACCGCAGGTTTTGCAGCCTCTCTTGACAGTTCATCTCTGGACCTCACAATCCTCCCGGCCTTCCTTCCATCCAGCCCAGATCCTTCTTGGTGTTAAAGCAGGAGAACGCAGCTCCTCACCATCCCCCAGGACCCATTCCCAGTGAGGCAGCGGTCTAATGCTTCGAAGCGAAGTACTCAGGAACCCCCCCACCCCCCCATCACTCACCCCAGGTCCTGGAAGTTTGAGGGCTTGCTGTTTGGGGGTGGCTGGCTCCTGTTATGGAGGGGCAAGCTGGACAGGCACCCTCACCGTTCACCGACCGGGGTGTAACTGTGGGTGGAAGGTTCTTCTCCCAGCCCCGAAAGCCGTTTCAAAAGTAAAGATGTGCAGGCTAGCAAGGCTTGGTGGAGATGATATATATGGGGGCTGGGGGGAGGGGCAGAGGAAAAAGGGGAGGTGGAGAAAGGGAAATTGGTCATGCTCTCCTAGAGAATTACTTCACCGCCTACTCACCTTTCATTTGAAGACAATGGGGAGGTGGGGAAAAACAGCCCCTGAGGTGAGATGAGACCTCGGGCTGAGTTCTGGCTGTGCCCCCAGCTCTGTGACCAGGGGCAAGTCTCCCAACTACCCTGAACCTCAGTTTCTGCATCTATAAAATTAAAACACACAAACAAAAACCTGTCCCACCTCTCCTAGAGGGCAGGTGCAAGGAGGAAACGGGGAAAATGACAGGATGCTTTGTAAATTCCATACACATGTAAATACGTTATTGCTACGCAGAGTACCCCAGTCTCCTTACTCCAAACTCTTTCGGGAATTATGCCCTATTAATGATGGGATAGTAACCTAGAGACTCAGGATAGCTCAGGGCCAGGAATCTCAGAGTGTTTCCTGACATGTGGCCACCGATGGTCCCTTCTCCGGTGCAGGAAGAATAAAGAAGTGTGTGCACGGCCAGGTCTGGAAAGCTGAGGGGCCCTGGTGTCCTGGTGGGTTAGCGTCGGCCTGTGCTGCTTGGCCGGGGATCACCCAGGGCATGTGACAGTGTGGGATGTCCGGAACACCAGCACAGTCAAGAAATCCAACCTTATGTCCAGCTAGCAAGGCGTTCAGACATCAGTTAGTCCGTGTTTAAGTGATGGGTAGACTGGAGCAGTGTTCCCAAAGCATGTCGCACCGAATCTGGTCCTGAGGGACAAGAGACTTCATAGTGAGTAAGTTAGAGAAGGCAGGCACTTGCCAGCCCCTCTCAGAAACGTGGCTCGCTCCTCAGAGTAGGGGACACTGAGAGCTCCCGTGAGGGCTGGGAGGGGTGGGGGCAGGCAGGGACCCGCGCTGAACTTTGTTTTATGCAGCAGTTCCCATGGGTATTTGACCATGTCCTTGGGACACGTCGTAGGCAACACTGGACCCTGCATCAGGGAATGACAAACTGCAGACAAAGAATGAGCCTAGAACAGCTGACCTGTGACCTAAGAATGGTTTTTACATTTTTTAATGATTGAAAAAAATACTGAGCAATGAAAAGAATGTGAAATTCAAATTTCAGTGTCCATGAATAACGAAGTTTTGTTGGGACACGGCCACACCCAATTTGCTTACATATTTTCTATGGCTGCTTTCGTGCTCAGTGACAGAGACCAACAGTTGTGGCTGAGATCCTATGGCCCACAAAGCCCAACATATTTACGCTCTCGCCCTTTGCAGAGAGAGGCTGCTGAGCCCTGCTTTAAATTGCCTTCCCACACAAACCGCTTTATCTGTTTTTTTTTTTTCTTTTCAAATTTTTATTTAAATTAGTTCACATACAGTGCAAAATTGGTTTCAGGAGTAACTTGAGTTCAGAATTTAGTGATTCATCGCTTACATACAACACCCGGCTGCACAAACAGCTTTAAACCCGGGTTCAGGCAAGAGACATGGGCATAGGATGTGACGTGAGGGGCGGGAAAATTTTCCACAGCTCAGTGGAGAAGGAAGAAGAGGGGGCCCTGGGGGACTTGGCCCTTCCCCATCTCTCCAGTTGGCAGACCCTTCCCGATCTCTCCGGCACCGGCACCCCTTCCTTTCATCACACGTGCAACGGTGTTTATTTCCTTGAGCAGACAAAATCCTTTCTGCAATCCCTGGTCTGCTGCTGCTGCCTGTAGGAGGACCAAGCTTGAGTTCTTCGCTCCTGGAGGACCTACATCTTGCCCTCTGGTCCTGGGCAGGAGCCCACACCACGCCCTTTCCTCCCCTTCCAAGATCCAGAGCATTACTAAAAATTCCTCCCTACTACGGGAAGAAGATGCCCAGGGGCGTTCAAGAGACAGCAAAGAACACAAAGTTAAAGTGCAGCAACGGTAGACAAGGGGTGGGGGGGGGGAGACAGGAGAGGACTGGAGAGACAGACAGCTGAGCAGGAAGCGAAGAGAGAAAGTGAGCCCCGGGGCTCACTAGACAGCGCTAGCCGACTGTCTGCTGAGAGGCAGGGGGGCAGGAGGGATGAGCTGTTAGCAGGGCAGGCTAGAACAGAGGCATGAGGTCATGGAATATACCGCGCTAGGTTCCAGGATATCCACCTGGGGTCATGAGTAGCTAATTCTGTCTAAGGAAGGAATCGTATAATATGGACATTCCAGGCAAACACGTGCCAGAGCTTAACATAGCACGATTACCTGGGCAGAGAGGACAAAGAGAGAACTCAGGGACCTCGGCCCAATGTCAACTCAGGTTGCTGAGTTGCGTGAGCTTTGCACACGGACCCACTCGGGTTCAAAACATGATTGAGTCGCCTCCGAGCTGTGTTTCACTTTCCTTATCTATAAAGTCAAGTCCTATCTAGGGCCATAAAGACACAATGACGTACAGCCTGTTAAGTGTGGTCTGTGGACCAACAGCAACAGCGGTATCTGGAAGCTCATTAGAAATGAAAAATATTGGGTGCCTGGGTGGCTCAGTGGGTTAAGAATCTGACTCTTAATTTTGGCTCAGGTCATGATCTGAGTCATGGGATCAAGCCCCCTGGCAGGCTCCACACTGATAGGTTGGAGCCTGCTTGAGATTCTCTCTCTCCCTCTCTCTCTGCCCTTCCCCTGCTCATGCTCTCTCTCTCTCTCTCTCTCTCTCTCCCCACTAAAAAAAAAAAAGAAAAGAAAGAAATGCAGAATCTCAAACCCTTCCCCCCAGACTACTGAACCAAAATGTGCATTTTAAGAAACTCCGAGGTGATTCTTTAAATTTTTTTTAATGTTTATTTATTTTTGACAGAGAGAGACAGAGCATGAGATGGGGAGGGGCAGAGAGAGAGGGAGACACAGAATCGGAAGCAGGCTCCAGGCTCCGAGCTGTCAGGACAAAGCCCGACGCGGGGCTCGAACTCACAGACCGTGAGATCATGACCTGAGCCGAAGTCGGATGCTCAACCAACTGAGCCACCCAGGCGCCCCTCCGAGGCGATTCTTAAATATATTAAAATAGATTAAAATAAATATATACTTCCATGTAGTAAATGCATAACAAACAAGGTTTTCAAGTGAAAGCAGAAGGATTAGAGCAGTGATTCTCAATGGTACAATTTTGTCCCTAGGGGACATTTGACAGTGTCTGGAGACATTTTTAGGGTGTCCTAACTGGGAAGTATGGGATGTGGAGGTGCTACAGACATGGAGTAGAATGGGCCAGGGATGCTGCTGAACATCCTACGGCCCCTCACCACAAAGAATTATGTGGCCCCAAATGCCAACAATGCTGAGGCTAAGAAACCTGGATCAGAGGAAAGTAGTGGCTGTGTGGGAAACAGCTGAAATAACACCAAAGAAGGATAAGAAGGGAGCCCTTACTGGAGCAGGGGGAGTGGAGAGATAACATGGTCAGGGATGTGGAGAAAGCAAGATGGCGACTTGGATGGCAGAGCCCCAAGGCTCCTGGGAGGGAGCAGATGGGCAAGGGCTGGCCCACTGGCTCACCCCTGGGGAAGCTCCAAGTGTCAGACTTCAAAAGGTTGGAGAAAGTGGGACTGGTCCTTTGGTCTAGATCCATGTATTTTTACCCAAACTCCATCCTGGACCAGACTAGGACCAGAGGTTCTTCTAATCTCTCTAACCTCCATACTCTCTGGAACTTGGGGAATTTCTTTTACAAAAACATTGGGTGGGAGAAAAGGTCCTTTGAGAATAAACTCTGACTTACAAGGCCACTCCTCCGCCCCCAAAAAATTCTGTATTAGATTTAGAGGGTGTATTCTGTTTGTCTCGTATCACCTCTGTCATGTATATCTCTCCGCAGAGTTTCAATTTTATGTTTGAGAAATAAATTTACGCCTACCGCACATCTCCCATAAATTCCTCTACATCTATAGGGAGAGAAAGGGACTGAACTGGGATGGAGAAGGGTCCCATCAACACTCCCAGGTGAAGCAATAAAGAACTCACTCTTACACCTGAATACCCCCTCTTTCTGATCGGTGGAAATGCCCTGCAGGAGAGAAGTGATGAGCCCACGGACTAGGATTTCTTGATAACCAGGAGCTAAAAGAACGTTACATCACCATTTTTCTTCCAGTGAATTGAGTTTAATCTTTGCTCTTCAGATGATTCTTATCTCCCTATTTGGCTGGGAAACTTATGCAGTAATACATGTGGGATACCTGGGCACTTTGTCAGCTCTTTCTCTGTCTCAGCTGCTACCATTCCAGACACAGAGATGAAACGTGGATGTCCACGGGTTAATCCCCTTAGACTGGCACTCTGCCATTCTACCTTCTCCTCTTTAGTTGATGGAGTAAATGATTTATTATTATAGACATTTCAAGAGATTAAAGTAAAAGCAAACAAATTCTGTTTACATCCATACAGCATGCATAGATCTACAAAATACTGCCAAATGAATGTTCTCATCTGACATTCACCGTAACCTTTTGAGATAAGGAGGACAGGCATTATTTCTCTGTGGATTAGAAAACTAAGAGGCAGAGGGTACCTGGGTGGCTCAGTCGGTTACACATCTGGCTTTTGATTTCAGCTCAGGTCATGATCTCACGGGTCCATGAGATGGAGCCCCATATTGGGCTCTGCACTGACAGCACAGAGCCTTCTTGGGATTCTCTCTCTCCCTCTCTCTCTGCTCCTCTCATGCTCATGTGCTCTCTCTCTCTCAAAATAAATAAATAGACATAAGAAAAAAAAAGAAAACTAAGAGTCAGAAGAGTCAAATGATTTTCCCTAGGACATAGGATTTGGATTTGGCTTCTGGGTGGATAGGAGGAATGGATGTGACTGCTAACGAGTTCGAGGTTTCTTTTGGGCGGTAAAGAAAATATTCTAAAGTTTGATTATGGAGTTACGCTCTACAAGCTGCTAAATTGTACACTTTCAATAGGTGAACTCTAGGGTGTATAAATTATATCTCAATAAAGCTGCTAAAAAATAAATTCAGATGAAGTCCTCTGGGCTCTAATGCATCAGTAAAGTGGAGATACACTACCAAACAGAATAACTGTCACACTGTGTCTTGGGTGCCCTGAACAGAAGGATGGACCTCGTGGACACATCATGTCACATGAGGCAGAATCTCTCACAGTCTTGGAACGGTGCTGGAAGGGGTGGAGAGTCTTTCCAGTAGGGGTGATGTTTCATCCGAGGCTTGAAGCTTGAGCAGGAGTTTATCAGCAAAAACAAAGGGAGGGTACCTGCCTGAGACCATTGTGACCTTCACAAATCCCATGGCCATACAACTACGGTAGGGGACCAAGGAAAAGAAGGATCTGGAAGCTGCTAGAAGAGGTACCACCACAGATAGTTCTTTTGGTTAATGATTCATGGAAATCAGTGGGGAACAGCAATCTCAATACCACTTAAGAGCATGAAAAGGGGCCTGGGGTGCTGCTGATCCCTCAGAGCTTCAGGCAAGAATGGACAAGTGGGAGGAAGAGGGAGGTCCTCACTTTCTAAGCCAAGGTTTTTGGCCAACCACAGGAAACAGAACCACAGGACACATCCAATCCTGAGAACTGCCCCTGCGTCCCAGAAGCCAGACTCCTGTACCCTCCCACAGCAAAACATCAGCTTTGAGTCCCAAAGATGTGACTACTTTGAAGACATGACAGTACACAGGTTGGGAAAAATGATAGTTACGGTCTCTTGAATAGATCCAGGTGTAGGATTATCCTTTCTCCTGTGTCACTCTGTCTTTCACATATCCCCAGTGGCTTTTCCAAATGGAGGTGTTTTTTGGTTTTTTGTTTTTTTTTGTTTTAAGAAAGGAAGGAAAGGAGGGAAGCAGGAAGGAGGGAGGAAGGGAAGGGAAAAAGAAAGTGAGGAAAAAGGGAGTCTTACAGACTTTTCCTGTCTCATTCCTCTTTACAACAGAATGCTTGCTACTCTAGGAGCTCCTTCTAAATGCACAAGTTGATTGGATTCCTCCTCAAACCCCGAATCATCTTTGGTTTCTGGTAAGAACGCTCTCCCTTCCCCACTCTCACCCATCACTCTTCTTTTCCATTTCTGTATCCCATCAGGTGCCTAGCACTTCCACTTACTGAGCGTCCAGTAAATGTGATTGTTCTATAATCAATTATTAATTTCAAAATCAGGTAAATGGAATGCATTTAAGGGGGGGATAAATTAAATTAAATTGATTTTTTACTTTTGTGTGATTCTCAACTGATTATTTATGGGTAAAAGTCCATGTAATGGAATGCTTGTTCAGCCACTAATAATTTATATTTACCATCTTAAAAATTTTTATAACATTTTAGGTTTAAAAACAGAATGATATATGCAGTATGATCCCATTTTTTAACAAAAAAGTGGGCATATATGTTGAAAATGACCAAAAGCTATAAATACAAAGATGTTAACAGAATTATCTTTGAGTGGTGAGATAATGGGTGCTTTTCTTCTCTATAGCTTTTCTGTATTTTCCAAGTTTATACAAGCTGAATATAAGTGCAAGGTTCTTTAAGAGTTATTTTGGGGGTTCCTGGGTGGTTTAGTCGGTTGAGCATCTGACTTCATTCAGCTCAGGTCATGATCTTACGGTTCATGAGTTTGAGCCCCACGTTGGGCTCTGTGCTGACAGCTCAGAGCCTGGAGTCTGCTTCGGATTCTGTGTCTCCCTCTCTCTGCCCCTCCCCTGCTCGTGCTCTGTCTCTTTCAAAAATAAATATTAAAGAAACTTTAAAGTTATTTTTAATTTAAATAAATCATTAGTTTCACCATTGCTCCCTGAAAATTACTGAAATTCCCTGACCTGGAAATGTACAATCTCTGAGACCTGGTGCGTTCGTTTTCCCACACCTCTGCACCCTGTGATCCCAGCCCAACTGAGCTGCTCATCCCTACCTCTGGCTTCCGCCCCTCTGTTCACAATCTGGGATGTCCTTACCACTCGCCAAACCCTAACCACCACCTATCACCTTGACATAGAAAGATGATAGAAATATGGCCATGATATATTGTTGATTGTCAAAAGCAGATTGCACATGTATATGCATATATATACACGTATATAATACACACACACATCCTGTTAAGGACACTTATTTTGAAATAAGTTTCTCTCTCTCTCTCTCTCTCCTGAACTAAGGTCTTGGGAGGGCAAAGCGATAGATCTTGTATCCTTCTCTTTTCCTTACACTGCTCAGCAAAGAAGAATAGGTTACTGAATAAATAAATAGTGACTATGATACTCAATACGAAACTGTTCAGAATGATTTGAAATCGGCATTTGGTTGGGTTAACTCAGCACATGAATTAAGATTTTAAATCTCTGAATGCACTCTAAATTGGATATCCACCTTAATGTATGGCAGACAAGGGGCGCCTGGGTGGCTCAGCCGGTTAGGCATCTGACTTCAGCTCAGATCACGATCTCATGGTTCATAGGTTCAAGTTCCACGCCTGCTTCAGATTCTGTGTCTCCCTCTCTCTCTTCCCCTCCCCCCCACTCTCTCTCTTTCAAAAATAAATACATATTAAAAAATTTAAAAAGTAAAGTATGGCAGACATTCCAGTCGTTCCTCGTAGTTACAGCTTCCCTCTTCCTAGAACACGGGAAAATCACACTTCCCTGCTCCATTGAAGTTAGATGGGCCATGTGACTGTTTTGAAGCGGAAGAAACGTGTCATTTTGGACGTGTGCATAACTGCTCCATACTCTCTCATGTCCTGCTTGTGTTGAAACGGCAGCATTACAGGGTAGAAGCATTTTCTTTCTTGAGCCTGGCCCCCTGAGTATTCATGATGGGCAGAGCTTCGTGCTAACGTGTACTGAATGTGCAAAATAAGTGAGAAATCACTTCTGTTGTAATAAGACACTGAGAGAAATGAAGGCGTTGTTTATCACTGCAGCATAACTTAGCCTAACCTGGTTAGCCCCACCTGGTTAATGTAAGAGAACTGAAATGTTGTAAAGACCCTTCCAACCCACAGAAAATGAATTTAGACCCTGAGCTAGGAAAAACTGGTAGTCTATAAGCTATTTAGACAACTCATTATAAGTCAGAGGTTCTCAAAAATCCTTTGATGGAAAACACTGCTTTCTCCTAAAGCACGACGCAAGCGATGCATTCAGCAGGATGAGGTCAGGTTGTGGCATGACGCTGACTACTTTGGGCTCCAGGAACCGACTGCTCAGTCATTCGGGAGTCACATGATGGGACAACAGCTCCAGAATGCAAGATGGATAGAAGTGTGAAAGCCTCCCTGCAAGACAGCGCCTTGTGCTCCTGGCAGGGGCGGTGGAGAGGACCCTTCTACTTGTAGGTGCCAGCAAAAAGTTTTGGACGAGCCAACAACAGACAGACACACGGACAGACAGACACACACACGTATACACTTCTACCCACATACTCACTTACCGCTTGGATTTTAAACCTGGCAAAGAAAGGCAGGCTAAGGCCTGGCAGGTCTGAGCTTGCCCCGGAACATGAGAAACTAGAGACTGTGTCCCTGAAAGGGCTTGCATATGGTGCTTGAAAAGCAAAATGACTTGGGTTCTTAAACCAAAAAAAATGTTTGTGTGTGTGGCTCCTTATCTCCAGCCCTTCCCTACCGGATAAACGGTCAAATCCAAGGAATCATCAAAAGCCAAAGGACTGATGAAGAGTAGAAGCTGCTTCCAGCTACAGCGGGTGGGGCTCATTGTCCATTCTGCCATCAACTTCCGAAAAATATCCTCATGTATGACTCATGAAAATGAAGAGAGGGTATTTCCCTCAGGGGAGTATTTCCTGCCTTGAAAAGTCACCATTCCTTTTCCCAGGCCAGAGAGATAGCCCTACAAGAAAAGAGATGTAATGGATCTAACGGCTTAATCCTGGTTGAGTGAATGCCTCTTTCCCACAATAAATAGTAATAAAAATAACCTGGGGAATAGCAAAACCTGAATGTTCATGTTCAGTGACTGTGATTACAAATTAGAAATTAGGGGCGCCTGGGTGGCTCAGCTGGTTGAGCGTCCAACTTCAGCTCAGTTCACGATCTCGAAGTTCGTGGGTTCGAGCCCCACATTGGGCTCTGGGCCGACAGCTCAGAGCCTGGAGCCTGCCTCGGATGCTGTGTCTCCCTCTCTCTCTACCCCTCCCCCATCCATGCTCTGTTTTTGTCTCTAAAAAATGCATAAACATTAAAAAAAATTAAAAAATTAGAAATGAAATATCGCGACGTTCTGTGGTCCCAAATACTCCCGTAAACATTGGAGGTTCTTACACAGTCCCAGTCTCCAGAAAGTCTTGAGAATTCCCAACGGAGTATGTCTCCTAAGCACATCCACGCACCAGTGTGTACCATCTGGGCTGGCCAAGCCAGCTATTATAAGCTCTGGCTGCTGCCCCAGTGATGGTGACAATGGGATTTTCCTCCCCAGGTTCTCAGTGCCAATTTGCCCCAGCCAAAAAATGTCGAAAGCTCTCACTCACCACTAATGGGATTGTTGGCCCAAAGTGTTACAGAGTTCAGTGAAACAGCTTTCCCAATTTGTACTGAAAGCCATTCTTGGCCACACACCAGGGTGCCTGTGGACGATTTGTTTGGGGGCAACTTCTGGTAGCCTGGAACTGGAATTCATTATTTCTTTGGGGAGGCAGGGGTTGGGGTTAGGTCACAACTCTAGTCCAACAAGCCAGCCTGTTGCGTTGTAGTTTACAAAGTTCTTCCACAATTGGATATTCACGAAAACCCCGCAGGACAGAGCAGACATCATTCTCTCCATTTTATGGATTAGAAAGCCAAGGCAGGGGCGCCTGGGTGGCTCAGTTAGTGGAGTATCCGACTCTTGATTTGGGCTCAGGTCATGATCTCCCAGTTAGTGAGACAGAGCCCCGCGTCGGGCTCCACGTTGGCGGCATGGAGTCTGCTCAGGATTCTCTCTCTCTCTGCACTCCCCACCGCCTCAAAGTAAATTTTAAAACTTAAAAAACAAAAGAAGAAAGCCAAGGCAAAGAGAAGTTTAATGATTTGCCTAAGCTCATAGGGCTAGTAAACGGAGCTGCCTAGACTTGACCCTAGGACTCTGACTCCAAGCCTGAGTGTATGAAAGTCAGTGACACAGTGCACCTGAAGACATGCAGCCATGGACTCGCACGTTGTGTTTGCATTCCTGGCTCTGTAATTTACTAGCTGTGTGACCTTGGATAAGTCCCTTAATTCCCCTATGCTTCAGTTTCTTCATCTATGAAGTGAGAATAAAAAGGAGCTACCCACATCACAGGTTTTTGTGAAGGTTAAATGAGAACATACATGCAAAGCGCGTAGAAGACAGAGCTCGACATGTACGTATAAGAGAGAGTTAGGGGCGCCTGGGTGGCTCAGTCAGTTAAGCGTCCAACTTCAGCTCAGGTCATGATCTCGTGGCTCTTGGGTTCGAGTCCCACGTTGGGCTCTGTACTGACAGCTCAGAGCCTGGAGCCTGCTTCAGATTCTGTGTCTCCCTCTCTCTTTGCCCCTCCCCCCCCACATTCTGTCTCTCAAAAATGAATAAATGTTAAAAAGAGTTGAAAAAGTTAGCTGCTATTAAAATATTACTAATATTTTTATTATCATGACATATTTAATACATTTTATTAATAAAAAAGCTTGAGATTGATACAAATAAGTTCTTATTCTTTATCTATATGCTCTTCCACTTAGGAGGAATAAAAATAGTGTTTATAATAGTACCCCATATAGAAACAATAGAATGTACTGCGGTTAATCCCAGTTTCTATCGTCTGTTTACAATGCCTGCAAAATTGCTTTAAAAAATGATAAATAGTTCAGCCCCAAGAGAAATCATGTGAGAATATGATATGGAAACCTCAAGACCAGAATTCATTGAGTGGGCTGGTTTTTTTTAATTAACACTTATAATGAAAGTAAATGAGAACTAAATCATTTCCTAATAAGCCTGATCATTTTGTGCTGAAATCATTATACTTTAAGCAGCTATTCCTGCTTTCTGCTAACATTTGTTGACCTGAAATGTTTTTGTTTTTATTTTTGTCTTCATGTAATAGCTTTATTGAGATGTAACTCATGTCCCATAAAATTCACCCTTTAAAAGTGGTGTTGGGTATATTCCATGTAATATTTATTTTTTTTTGTCTTCATGTAATAGCTTTATTGAGATGTAACTCATGTCCTATAAAATTCACCCTTTAAAAGTGGTGTTGGGTATATTCCCAGAGTTGTGCAACCAGCACTGGTATCTAATTCCAAAACATCTTTATCACCCCCCAAAGAAACGTCCTACTCATTCTCAGTCATTCCCCATTCCCCCTGCCCTTCGTGCCTGGAAACCACTGATTTATTTTCCGTTCTTATGTGTTTGCCTATTCTGAACATTTCCAGTCATTGTATTTGAAAAACTATAAAGATAATTTCAAGCTTAGAATATCATTTTCCTCTGAGGTGTAAGGGATTGGTTACCTCAGATTACTTCAATTACTCGGAATGCTTTGGTAGATTGAGATGATTCAAAGCTGATTTCTCCCTGGGATCTCAGCAGGGAGTTAGGAAGACGCTTCTTCGGCAGGCTCTGAGCACCTATTTTGTGGCCCCCATCCTGTAAATTTGTATTGAATTCCACACACCTTCTCAGTCTCCCAACCTTTCATTAACGTTTCTCAATTTAGATGAACTCCCTGCGGGGAAAGTCATGTCTAGTGTGGAGCCCAGCACTGAGTGGATTGCCATTACCCAGACCCCGACTCTGTAATTATGTCTGTCCTATTAACTCTCCAACACCTTCCAATACCTTGTCGGACTTCCTGATTTTTCCAATTTTTCTTGGAGTCTTCTCAGTGAGAAGTTTCATTTAAAGGCCAACAGCTAGTTCCTTCTTCACGTAGAACGGATGAGGAGGAAGAAACTTCCACATATTCATCAGCTCCCAACAGCTTCGGAAAAATCTCTGTCCTCTGTCGTGGGGAGGAGGGACACACCCACCGTACAGGGTCTGTGAGGGTTCAATGAGATAACCTAGACCAAGTGCTTAGTGAGTCTGTAATAATCATTTCCCAATTTGTTCCAGCCTGTATAAAGCACGGAGCCAAATTTAGGGCCTTCTAGCAACTTATGATTCAGAAACTTATGATCCATCTTTTGTGGAAAAAGTCCTAGTTCAACTTCATTATGTTGTCCGTGTTCCAAGGATTCCATCTACTTTCTTTCAATCTTGTATTGGAAGTATCTTTATAAGCCACGCTAAATTGCTTCGATAGGAGGTGGGAGATAAATAAGTAAATAAAATAAGTTAAACAAGGGTATTTTAAACTGCCATATACTATACCAGCAAAAAGAAATGTGGATATTAGCACAAGATCCAACCACTTCCCTGGAGTAGCGGGACCTCAAGGTCCTTTGTCTTCTCATGCCACTTGCTGGCATCCTTGCTTATCCTTCAAGGTCTAATCCAAGGATCTCTCCTTTGGAAAGCCTCCTCTGGTCCCTCCACACAAGTGTCTCTCCTTAATCATATTGGGTTATGTATTGCTGGACAGTGTCTTGCCCTGCCTCCCTCATTCTCCCTATATGCCGGTAACCTCCACAGTGCCTAGAAAGAGAAACTGCCTTAAATTGAATTATTTTGTCACAGCTTCACTGATGTATTATTGTCATACAATAAACTGTGCATATGTACAATGTACAGTTTGATCAGCTTGGCTTATGTGTACAGCCGTAAAACCATCACCACCATCACGATAATAAACACATCCACACACTAGCCATTCATTTATTGGTGGACATTTAGGTTGTTTCAAGATTTTATTTTTTAAAAAAAGCTGCTATGAGCATTCACGTCCAAGTCTTTGTATGGACATATGCTTTCTTTGGGATAAATTCATAAAAGTAGATTGGCTGGGTCGTATGGCGGGTGTTTGCTTACCTTTTACAAACTGGTTTCAAGGTGGTTTTTATCATTTTACAATCCCCACAGCTGTATATGATAGTTTCAGTTCCTCCACATCCTCTCCAACACCTAGTATGGCCAATCTTTTGACGTTTAGCCATTCTAATTGGTAGGTGGTAGTATCTCATTGTGGTTTTAATTTGCATTTACCTAATGACAAATGACGGTGAGCATCTTTTCATGCGTTTCGTATGTTTGTTTGTGTATCTTCTTCGGTGTCTCATCATATATCTTGCTTAATTTTTTTATAGATTGTGTGTTTAGATCTATTGTCCATTTTGGGTTAATTAAAAAAATTTTTTTTTTTACATTTATTTCTTTTTGAGAGACAGAGGGAGACAAAGCACGAGTGGGGGAGGGGAAGAGAGAGAATGGGACACAGAATCTGAAGCAGGCTCCAGGTTCTGAGCTGTCAGCACAGAGCCCGACGCGGGACTCGAACTCACGAATGGTGAGATCATGACCTCAGCCGAAGTCAGACGCTCAACTGAGCCACCCAGGCACCCCTGGGTTAATTTTTTTATGTGGAGTAAGGTATAGGTCCAAGTTCATTTTTCTCCGTAAGATACCCAATTATTTTAGGACTCTATTTCTTAAAAAAGGCTGTTCTATCTCCACTGAATTGTCTCTATAATTTTGTTAAAAATCAATTGCCCATAAATGTGTGGGTCTTTTTCTAGTCTTTCTTTTCTGTTCCATTGATCTACTTTTATACTAATACCACACCACTAATGGCCATAGCTTTATATGTCTTGAGATTAGGTAATATTAATCAGTCAATTTTGTTCTTCTCTTTCAGAAGACTATTTTCAGTCTGTTGTATTTTAGTAGGAATTTTAAAGTGAATTTATCAATTTCTACCTTAAAAGAAAGGCTGCTGAAAATTTTATAGTGATTTCACTGAATTTGTAGATCAATGCAAATATTAATAATACTACTGAGACTTCCAATCCTTGAATATGATGTCTTTCCATTATTTCGATCATCTTTTTTTGTTCCCTGCAATGGTTTGTAGTTTTCAATACAGAAATCTTTCAGATCTTTTGTCTGATTTATCCCCAAGCGTTTCAGATTTTTTTCTGCTCTGGTCACTAGTGTGTATATATGTGTGTGTGTATATTATATACTATTTATATATATTATTATATTATTTTAATATACACACATATGTATTACTTATACATTATTGACTTCTATTATTATTTGTTATATATATATATATATATATATATATATATATATAATTTCAAGTTCTAATTGTGTGTTAATGGCATGGGAAATACAATTGATCTTTGTACATTGATCTTATATTCTCCTACCAAAGGAAACTTTATTAGTTCTAGGAGATTTTTGTAGATATATTTCTACCCAGGCAATGCACGTCATCTATGAATAAAGGCCATTTTACTTCATTTCCACTATCGATGACTTATTTCTTCTTGAATCGAATTGAGGTTTAATAATCTTGGAAGTACAGGGACCTGAGTTTTAATGCCAGCTCTGCCATAACTCATTGTGTAAACTTTGGCAAGTCACTTTCCTCTCTGAACCCCAGTCGCCCTGTAAAATGATCTATATCCTCTCCCACTTCTAACATTCAGTCAGACAAATAATGTTTTCTGAAAGGTCTTAGCATTTCTAGTTGTAATCCAGGGCTTCCTGCCCCCAGGCTTCTGAGTCCTACCTTCTTCCCGTTAAGCAATTGACTCATCGTGCTCAAGACTGTTGAGTTGAACTGGAGGGTGTCACCTCCTCTCCTCCCAATCTTCCAGTGAAGTAGGGGTGTGGCTGTATTCAGTTATCCTTTTACCATTTGTTCTGCTGCCTCCTATTGGCAAAGCCCAGTCTGTGGGGTGGGTTATGTGTGTTCTAGCAAAAGCTAAAGCATTTAACTCCTGAAAAAAAAAAAAAAAAAGGGTGGGAGCCAACATACATAGAAACAGCAATTTCATTTAGTACTTTTTAAAGTTTTGTCTTTATACATGTTCCAGCCTTTTGTTTTTGAATTCAATCCTCATCAAGGATGTAATGTTATGCTGAGATAAGGTAGGCTAAAAAGCTGAAAAGACAGAGTTCTATCCTTCAGGAACTTGAGTCCACCAGGGCGACGGTTCATTCTGTCTACTTCCTTTTGGGAGAGGGATGGGCAGACAAAGCTACACTAGACTATGTTGGAGAAGGCCTGGATCTTTGAAAATAAAGAATTTGGGCAACTCCAAGCTATGATGGGAATAAGAGATACAGTGGCCTTTTTTATTCTTTTGATTTACCCTGCACCTAGATCCCATTTCTAGGTTTGGGAGATATCACTCATTCTGAGAAGCAGCCCACCCCCCAACAGAGGAAAGATTTTCCCAGCCTTCCTGGGAAGGAAGATGCATCTGGGGCATCATTCCAGCCTGCCCAATCAGATGTGCTAACCCCAAATTCTGAAGCCAAACCTAGTGATACAGGAACCATGCAAACTCTTTCTGGCAATGAAGGGCAGCTGAAGCTACATCTGATCCCCTGAGTCAGTTGTAGTACATCTGATTTCTAGAATTCAGAATCATCTGTTTCAATTCTTTTCATTTTGCAAATGCAGTGTGGGAATAAATGAAGACCGACCAAATGAAAACAGGGAAAGGTTATTTATTCAGAGCTTGCTATAGCAAAGAAGTCATCTACCATTACTTGTGTTTTGGCACAGATTCACAGGCCTGCATGAGTGGGAAAGCTTTAAAGTAGAAAATAAGGAAGGCTTTGGATATGCTTTGATTGGAATGGGGAAGCTGTTGGTGGGCAGCTAGAAGCTGGGAATCCTATGTGATTACTTAGGAGTGCATATTTAGCTTTTCTGACTCATGCTACGTTGAAAGTGGGAACAAAAAGTAGGGACGCTGTCAGTTACCAATCATTCCTGACCATTTGGGGCCAATTGTTACAGGGGTTATGGTTTGGCTTCCATAGATAGACAGATAGTAGTCTGGCTTCATACAAATCCAGCTTATAGATAGAAGACTGGCTTCCTGGGCTGGGTACTATCAGAAATGGGTCGGTTTACTGGGCTGCAGATTGTGGATTGGAATTCTATTTTTACGTGTTGTCTAGCCACTCTCCATTTGTGTATTCAGTCTCTCATCGGAATCGGAGGCCCGGAGAGGTAGAGTAACTAGAACTGATAGGTCAACATGAGGTTCAGCACATTTGTCTTGTGACCTCCAAAGGAACTTACATTCTGCTTGTTGAAGAGACAAGGTTTAGATCATGGAAAAATGAAGTTCAACACAGATGTCATAAAGAGCAGGAAGTAGCACCAGGAAGTTAAAGTTAGCACTACAGCTTGGCAGGAAGGCTCATCACTTTCCTCTCAAGGCAGAACCACTGCTACAGCCAGAGATTCTGCTAAGTGTGCTCTATTTGCTGGACATTCCATCCAACCAGCAAGGTGAAGTGGTTAAATGCATGATTCTCCAGTCTGCCTACTGTATTCGTATTTTACCTCCATCATTGTTAGCTGTGTGAACTCAAGATACTTTACCTTTCTGGTCTTCAGCTTCATCATATGTAAAATGGGAATAATCGACAGCTATCTCATCATGCTCTTATACAAATTAAATGAGTGGGCACTTACAACACAGTTATAACAGCACCTAATATATAATCAGTGTTTGTTCAAGTTAGCTATGACAATCCCGTTTAGTGTTCACACCAACAGTGTGGTAAGTGTGTAACCCACACTTTGCAGAATAAGAAACCAAGGAGAGTTATGTCACCTGCCCAAGATAGTGATGGTCAGAGTCAAGATTTTTACTCATATCTCTATGAAGTCATAACACGGTTTTCCTTCCTACTGTGCCTCTGAACACAAGATGTCATTGTTGGGAAAGTAAACAGTAGAGTGAGAAGCATATACGGCTGTGGGATCAGAGTGCTCACATTCAACTCTTGGTTCTGCCCCCTTATACAAATTACTTACCATCTCTGAGCACTCTGTCCTTTGAAAACTGGTAATAATACTACCTAACTCATGGGGTTGTCTTAAGAATTAAGCAATGTAATATATGTGAAATTCCCAGTACAGTGCCTGACACATGAGGAGTACTTAATAAATAATAATAATCATCATCATTTTAATTGTTGGGGTTGGAAGTGACCATTATAAACCATTCTTTAGAGTCTGTCCCTCAATGGCCCCACCTTTATGAAATTTTCCCTTGAGGTTTTCACAACCTGACTTGACTGCTTCACCGCTGAATTTGCTGTTGTTGGTACTAGGACAGGTCAAGAAGAGAAGAGACCAGGGTCCTGTTGAGAAAAGGAACAAAGAGGTAACAAGTCAGTACGAACATGGTACTTTGCAGTCCCCAAAGACCCAGGCTTCCCATGGCCCAGACTGCCAGAAGAGTCAGAAATGTCTCCCAGAAAACAAACAGTAGAGACATTTCATCCTTAGCTGTGGGTCAACCTGTAACGCACCCATCTGGAAGACTCACAGCCTTGGCAGATAAAATGACCTCCTCACTGCTCTCCAATGTTTCTTGGAGGTGGTTATCGCAATTTTAGCACTGAGTTTGGTGCACTTGACTATTCCTGGAGAGTTGAAGCTAAATTGTTTGTCAGACTGGTCAGAGAAAACCAGGACACATGCAACTAGAAAATATGACAGAAGACAGGTGAGATGGAGCAAAAATCTGATAGCAAATAGGTGATAATTATGCGGAATATGAAGGCAGAAGATGTCTTGTTTTCAAAGGAACATAAAAAACCCACGTCTTCCATCCTTCTGAAAGGTAGACACTATCATCCTGTTTTCCAGAGGAAGAAACTAAATTCCAAGAAGGTTAAGTTTTACAGCCCAAATCTCTCAGGTAATGAGGGTTGAGTCATGATTTGGATCCAAGAAAAAAGATCTTGGAAAAATACACCTAAATGTTTGAGAGCGGATTCTAGGTGATTTAAACAATCTTCTTTATGTTTCTCTGTATTTGCCAAATTTTCTCTGTTGGGTAGTTGTTACTTGTATGAGAAAAGAAACTAATAAAGTTATTTAAACTTCATCAAGACCCAAGCTGAGGATTGGGAGTGGAAACCCGAGGCAGTGAGGGGAGCTGGCTTTGGGAACCAGGGAATCAGCATTAGTCTGCTCTTCATGAAAGTGGGAAAACTAAACTGCCACTGGGGGTGCAGTTCCAAGCAAGGTGGGGAGGAAGGAGGCAAGAAGCCCATGCCAGAAAAAGCCCAGGGAAGGGCAATATGAAAGGGACCTGAACAGAGAATGCTGACTTAGTAGTTGGTCATAAAGACAAAGACTCGACCCAGAAACGAGCTAGACCCTGGGCGCTGGCCAGAATACAAAGCGGAAGAGCCTCAAGAGAAGGTTCACGAACCTCTCTGGGCAAGGCTCAGTAATTAAACTTTGCACCTGTGTGTTCTTAACCCTTATAATAGAACCTCCTGCCCATGGTAATTTGTGTTGCAATCAAGTCTCCTGACACAAAACCCAAAGTGAGAAAGAAAAGCAGTTTCACAGAGGACAGTGCTCAAAGCTAACAAGGGGAGGGCAGGGATAACTGAAGCCCTTCACTCAGTCATCGTCCCTTCATGTGGAGGGCAGAGTCATGGCATCAGAGATGTGAGTGAATTAAGAATTGAATTGGGGATGCATTCAGTAGGAGGGAAAAGGTCCAGGTTCCCACTGGCATCTTTCTTCCCCAGAGGAGCAAGAAGTCCCTCGGTGATACGAGATATTCAAGCTCTCCGCGCCATTGTTTTTGCTCCTGAAGCATTTGCAAACTCCAAGAAGATATTTATCATGCAAAGAAAACTTTATTTGTAGAAGTGCATTTTTGCCATACAAGATTCCGTAGCAAGTATGGGGTTGGGGAGGTGAGTGGAGGTGGTCAGTAATTGTGAGACAAGTCTACAATTTCACATCAGAAATTCTTCTACAGCCCACACTTAGTAGCCATTAGTTCACTTTTAAATATCTCACAGAGTGAGATACACATGTCCTTGATTTAATAAAAATGAGTAACACCCTTAGCCACCCCTCTAGAATTTAGAGGGTTTGTTTACTGTGCGAAAACTCGTAGTCAGGTGATAAATATAACCCGTGAATTTTTTAAGTCTTGTCTTCACATACAAAAATAAATAAGTTAAATAGCAAAAATAAATAAATATATTAAGTAATAAATACACCCCACGGTGGAAAAGATCTCATCAAAATCTTATAAAACGATGGTCTCCATTCAGAGTGGGAACTCCTGGGGACAACCACAATAAGGAAGCAAATAATCAATAAATAAATAATCTCCACAGTGGCCAGCACTACGTTGTACAGCAGCGAGACGGTGGTTGGGGGTCACGCCTTCGCGGGTACCGAGGACTGGGACTCTTGGCCAGCACTATTGCCAGCGGGGTCGTCACCCTCCTCCTAGGCCAGCTCCTCCATCCACTGCAGGAGAATGTCCAGCTCTCCCAAAGCCTTCACCACCGCTGCCTGAGGCGTAAGCTGAAAGACACACACTTCTGTGCTGAGCATCTCATAAAGGGACAACATGTGCTCCCGGGTTAATGCTCTCCTTTCACTGGTAGGTCTGCTGGGCATTGCGAGCCCAGTATTCTCTTCAAGATGGAGAGCGTGAAAGGCGTGATGGAATCTCAAGATCTCACAAGAGGAAGGAAAATCCTGGAGTCCATGACATAGGGAAACTGAAGCCCAGAAGGTGGCAGAGTTTGGAGTATAACCCAAGCATCTTGAATCACAGAGATCAAAGTAATTAGACTGTTGGGTTTTTTCTTAAAGAAAGATGTGTGTGTGTGTGTGTGTGTGTGTGTGTGTGTATGTGTTAGGAGTTGCCTACTGTGCAACTTTAACCGAGCAAATATTTATTGTGTTAAGCACTGGGCTGGCTAAGGATTCAGAGATAAATGGCACAATGCCTACCCACAGGGAATTCAGTCAAGTGAAGGAGACAGAAGCAGACAACTAAAATGTAGTGTGGTGGATGGAGGATGGAGTCTCCACAGGATGACAGAAGAGGCACCTACCTCTGAGAGACATAGTCAGTACCTTCCTGGAGGTGATGCTTAGGGTGAGTCTTAAAGGATGAGTAGGAATTAGTCAGTGAGGAGTGGACTTCAAGCCTTCCTGGCAGATGTGCAAAGGCATCAAGGTGAGGAACAGCATGGCATGGGCGTGTGTGAAATTGTGACTGTTTTTGAGGGTACGTATAAGTGTGTAATGTTGGAAAACTACTGCTTCTTGTTTGTACAGCTGGAAGACACAGATGTCTCTGGAGTGACTTGATGGAATTAAGAGCGTCTTCCAGAGACAACACCCTTCTAGAGCCTGGATGGGTGTCCCCTGGGTTAAAGCAGAGGGATGGTCCACGTGACCTCAGAGGGCAATTGTTGAGGGCTACAGGATTTCTACCGGTATGAATATCTATCCCACCCAGTTGTGATCTCAGTTCTAAAAACACACCCATCCCTACCGAGGCCCAAATTGCATATACCTCTTCGAAGTGACTCAGAATCTGGCTGTATTTCTCCACTGCTTCCTCCCCACAAGGGCATGTCATGTGGGCATGCTGAAAAGAATGCCACAGAATGATGGATTTTATTAAAGATTCTGATTATCTGCCCTCACCACTGCCACGAAGTAAGGAGAATTCTACTCTTTCACCTGCGTTCCTGTACCTACTCCATTCTTATGGAAAGTCTTTTCAGACCTCATCATTTTGGATCAGTAAACTACTCATCAGCCAGAAGAGGAGGCCACCTTTGTAGGCTCACATAGGGAGCTCTTTGTTGGATACCTAGGTCCTATTCAGACCTTGTCTTGATATTCAGCCCCACGGCCTGCTGAGAGGCTGAGGATACACTAATGTACTGTAGGATCCTTCACCTACAGTGGAAAGCGGAATTCATGGCTAACAGATAATTATCATTAACATGAAATAGCATTTTGCAGTTATGTAGACTTTTTGCATAGGGCCTATACCCCAAAGACAGTAAAACTGAGTTCTTATGACCCGTCACATGGTACAATACCGATTATGAGAACGTTTGGTTTCAGTTTTGCTAGCCAGTAAATGGGGATAAGAAAGAGCTTGGTTGCTAAGTCATTGAACTATGTGCGGCGATGGGTCCTTTCACCCAAGACCTTTACTCACGCAGAGCCGGAGGTCCTTCTTGATGGTAAGAAAAGAGTTGGCAAGACTGCTGGTCTTCCGGAGGATATGGTGGTCAGGCGTCTGATAGTTTTTGAAAACCCTGTCCAGGTACAGTCTCAGTACATGGCGGAGGAGGCAGCACTGATCTGCAGGCTACAAAGGAGACTGGCATGTTGGTGGCATCCGGGGTGGTGGAGATGCCTCCAATTTATATTTCCTCCCACAGTTTTATGGACCAAGCACATACCTTGGTGTCTTGCAAAGACTCAGTCTTCCTCAAGATTCTGATGTCAATGATTTCATCTTTGGCTTGCTAAGTGGAAGAAGGCAAGGCAGGAAAGGACAGGTCAGGGACTGCTGCCGGGTGTTAGACATCAAGACCTCTCTCAACTTTTCCTTGCCACAGCCCAGTGGACGTCTCTTGCCAAAACACTTTTCAATTTTGAACTACAACTCTTTCTTGGGAATGCATCCTCCTGGTATGGGGTCCCCAGCCTGTCTCTTTTTGTGTCCCAGAGGACAGAGAAGGACAAGTAGAGAAGGAGAGAGGCAGCCACAGGGGCAGGGAGGGGTTGCCTCCTTCGCTTACCACACTGTCCCGTATCTCAGAAAACCCGTTTCGCATTGCCTGAAGGTTTGTGGTGATCACACAACTTCCCAAATGGAGTGTCTTCAGCCCAGCAGAAGGGGTCCAGAAGAGATAAAACACAGCAGAGAGAAGGCAGATGGGAAGACCAGACGCTTTCATCTTGTGCCAGAATCTGAAGACCACGGGAGCTAGGAATTCAAAGGAAAGAGCATGACTTACTGATTTTCCCAATGTCATGTCTGAAGAAGCCAATTCAGTCCAGGGACATGCTTTCCCCAGGTGTCCCCTTGTGAAACTCAATAGCTTTGTCTGGGTTTGGACGGTCTGGCCCATTCATCTAACTTACTAAGAAAAGCTGCTGAGCTGCTGTCCCGGAAGGAGAGACTTCGGCTGCTCGTTCAGGGTCTGTGAGTTGGTGCTACAGGTCCCGACTCCTTTATTCTGTCCCCATCCCAGCCCCACCGTCATTGCCCAGCAGGTAAGGCCTGGAGCAGCAGGTACTTGCAGTGAGTAGACAGAGGATTACATTTCGGGGAAAATGTTAAAACTTGTTTTGCCCAATTGACGTATACAGTCTTCCCTTCCAGAATGCCAGTGTAGCTCACTCTTCTGGTCCCCTTGAGCCCACAGGGGAACTGTGGGAAAACAGAACCTTACAGAAGCTGTTGCTGAGCCACCGAAAACACTCGGGGGAAAATTGTCTGGATTTTATGGCTACCCCCAGGGCAGAAGAGCTTAGCTGTTTGGTATTTGGGATCGGGTTGGTTATTTCGGGATAATAGATTTATTTCAGCCCCAAAGGCAAATAGAAAGTCAATGATTTCATAACAATCTTACTGCCAGGGAAAGGCAAGATCTGATGGGCAATCAGCCCAGTTACACCTAGCACTTCGCTCTCCCGAGGTGTCTGTGCTCCACAGCGCCCTCTACAGGAAGACTATAGTCAGGCACACGGGAGAGGGAGGCAAGAGCGGGCTCTTTTCTGGCTCTGCCCAGGTCCCAAAAGAAAGAGAAGAAAGGCAGGAGGGGAACTCATTTCTTCCTGGAATAGACGGCTCCATAGGAGGGCACTTTATAGTGTCTCCTGAGTTTGAAGATAAATTATAATGAGCTGGGATTAGTGTAAGGAGAATGGAGTACTCCTCTCAGGCACCGAATGTAAGTGGGCACTAAAAGTCTCAATCAACAAGACAAATAATATTTCATGCGACATCAAAATTAATGAAAAACATATCCATGATGCACCACATATTTTAAATAACGAGTGAATCTGCCAGTGCCATGCTGAGACGTATTGGCTACAAGTTCCCATCAAAATAGGTTGTCCCTATTTGCTCAGGACTGGGCGGCGGGGGAGGGGGGGGAGGTGGTGTCCCAGGACACAAGGATTTTAGTTTCAAAACTGGAAAAGTCACAGGTAAACCTGAATGAGGTAGTCACCCTACGTCTATGTGACTCTGGACAGGTAAACTCACCTTTTTGAGTTTTGTTTTCTTAGCCCCCCAAATGAAACAATCACACTTACCCCAGAAGCTTGTTTTGACATTTAAAGACAATGATACATGATTTACACACCTAAAATATAGCGAGTGATCAATTAATTTTAAATAGAGAATGCTGTTAGCTGCCTTGAGCATAGAGGGTATATAGTAAACATCCTTTAAATTCAACAACTTGATTAGCATTTCTTGAGCACCATCTTTTTAAATGATTATTTTAATTAAAAATTTTTTTTAATCTTTATTCATTTTTGAGAGATAGAGTGTGAGGAGGGGAGGGGCAGAGAGAGAGGGGGACACAGAATCCGAGGCAGGCTCCAGGCTCTGAGCTGTCAGCACAGAGCCTGACGTGGGGCTCAAACTCACGAACCATGAGATCATGATCCGAGCTGAAGTCGGGCTCCCAACTGACTGAATCACCCAGGCACCCCTATTGAGCACCATCTAAAACACTGTGCTAGGTACTGGTGTGTGAAGACAAACATGATAATTCTCTATCCTCAGGATATTTTGTACTGTTGGAAAGGGCTCCTTTAGATGTGGCCCTGAACACACTTGGGTAAATGATTGGAAGAACCAGGCTGACCTCCAGAACTGTGTGAGTAGTGTAGAGAAAGGGAATTCTCTTACCTGAGCTCAGGAAAGGCTGCTGCTTCTGGTCACCTAGGAGTCTGTCTCAAGCCAAGAGGCTTCCAGTTTTATATACAGGTCACAGAAAGGAAGTGAACTCCTGCAGGTGAGGGCTGGAACTCCCTTGGAATTTCTCTGGTGGCATCTCACTTCCTCCCATTCTAAGGCAGATTAATCTCAGGCTGCATCACCTCAACATTTTCTTCTAAAGATTCCTTCCTAGGAGACTGCTAATTATAGTTTTAGACAAAGTTATAGTTTATCTAGTTATAGTTATAGTTTTTAGATAAAGGATATGCCTGGGGGCGCCTGGGTGTCTCAGTCAATTAAGCAACCGACTCTTGATTTCAGCTCAGGTCATGATCTCCCCGTTCACGGGTTCGAGCCCACATCGGGCACTGTGCTCAAGTGCCGAGCCTGCTTCAGATCCTCTGTCTCCTTCTCTCTGCCCCTCCCCTACTTGTGCTCTCTCTCTCTCTCTCAAAATAAATAAATAAATAAATAAACAAATAAATATTTTTTTAAAAATTAAAAAAAAAAAAAAAAGGGATGTGCCTCTTTCTTCCCAGCTGCCTTCCAGAAGGAAGGTAAAATGGTAGTCAGGACAGGAAAGATCCTTGAATTACATAACTGGAAGAGAAGTCCAAAAGCTGCTTTTGCTCCTTCATTATTTTTTTTTTTACTTCATATTTTGTAAGATTTTATTTTTAAGTAATCTCCATGCCCAACGTGGTGTTCATGGTGCTCAAACTCACAACCCCAAGATCAAGAGTCTCATGTGTTACCAACTGAGCCAGCCAGGCACCCACCCCCACTTTAAATCCAGTTCTCCTTAACCATGTTTCTCCCCAGCACAGACACCATGGGCTCACTCCTGCCATTTCTCCTTTGTTTTTGTTATTTCCACCATTTCCCTTCAACAATGGCTGCCCTTCTTTCCCTCCATTCATCATCAAAGAGTGGATCCCAATTCTTTATTTTTGAATTATTCCGGGCCGCGCCAATCCTTTCCTTCTCAGACTTCCAATCACAGATATATCTTTGGCACATGAGAGAGTCTAATATTGCCGCCCTTTTTCTTCATGAATCTTAGCCTTTTCTCCCTAAGGATACTGGAAGATTTTCTTAGGGACTAATCCATCGGGTGGGACAACACCTCCTGGCAAGATTAAATCAAAGCACCTGGGATTAACTATACACAATCTTTGAAAAATATCAAGATAGTAGAGATTATACTATATTTCTTCTCAGCTCTTATCTTAATATCTAAGACTCTGAGATCCTGTACTTGAGTTCAGGGGGTCCATGGTTTACAGGGTAAATTTCCCATATTCTTTCATTTTTCTGGATTTCAGTTTATATATCTGTAAAATGAGAGTAATAGAATAGGCAACGTACAAGATCTTTTCCAATTCTGGCATTCAATGTCACTATGATTCTCTGCTTTTCTACCTTTTGGGTCAGAGCATTCTTTTTAATGTTTTGCAGAATTTCCTTTAAAATGAAGACTCTAACTTTTCGTTGTAATGCTTGATAAATGCTGAAAATATGTGCGAATATCTAATCTAAATATCTCTTGAACTCATGCCTGTTTTTTCATCATTGATGCTAAATAAACTATTTCTCATGATCATCCATAACCGTGATTAAAGTAATGAGAAACACGGTCTGACAAAAATACTTGAAGTCGAAACCTTCCGATAATATAAGCTGTTCCCATGCCAGTCAATTCCTTTCCTTTAAGCAAGAAGAACCCAATAGCTTTGTTTGAAGTCACCTGTAATGATTAATTAAACTTATTCATGTGCAATCCCGATTCTACTTTAATAAATGAATGTCTCCTTTTCCTACATTGAAATACTTTCTTCTCTTTAAATACATTGACTAGATCCCATTCCGCTCTCTGTACAAACACCAATTCAACTCTCCTCCTCTACAAAACTGTACCTGCCTCACCCTAACCTCTCTCTCCATTCCCATTTCCCAGGGCAAAATTGGTCCCTCACCTGTGGACCTCCACTTTACTTTGCATATACTTCTTTTGTACTTATCACAGTTAATTGCAGTTTTTTGGTTGCATATCTAGATCTCTCACTAGCCTGAGACTCCACGTTCATTTCTGTGGTTCCAAGATGCAACGTCTCCTGGTGGGTGCTCAGTTAATACTTGACTATTGAATGAACATAATGATTAAAATCATTTTTCCAATGGGCACCTGGGTGACTCAGTTGGTTAAGCGTTGGACTTCGGCTCAGATCATGATCTTGCAGTTTGTGAATTCAAGCCCCTCATCAGGGCTCTGTGCTGATGGCGAGGAGCCAGGAGTCTGCTTCAGATTCTGTGTTTCCTTGTCTCTCTCTCTGCCCCTCCCCCTGCCCACACTCTGTCTCTCTCTCTCTCTCAAGAGTAAATGAACATTAAAAAAATTTTATAAAATCATTTTTTGGGGGGTGCCTGGGTGGCTCAGTCAGTTAACTGGCCAAGACTCTTGATTTTGGCTCAGGTCATGATCTCACGGTTCATGAGATCGAGCCCTGCCTGGAGCTCTGCGCAGACAGCACAGAGCCTGCTTGGGAGTCTCTCTCCTTCTGCCTCTGTCCCTTCCCCCCACTCTCAAAAATAAATAAATAGACATTAAAAATTTTTTTTTAATATTTTTTTCTTTATGTTGTATCCCAAAGCCACAGGATCTTAGGCTTGGCTGAACCTAAAAATGGAGACATACAAAGCAATCAGTCATCACCAAATGGCCTAAAATCAGAGAGAGATAGGAGGATGGGGAGATGAGGGTAAAAGATAAGCCGGTTTGAAGTCAGAAGTAATATTGGTCATGTTAAGGAATTTGGATTGTACCCAATAGCAGAGAGTTATGCAGGCTTTCAGCAAGGAGCCATGTGATTGGATAGGCACACTAGAAAATCCACCTGAGGCCGAGAAGACAGGGAGGACGAATAGGGTCTGAGGAAGGGCTTTCGAGACAGCGAGAACTAGCACAGCAAAGCTCACCACGTCTTTGAACACCAGCAATAGATTTGCCGGCCGGAGCTGGATTCGTGTAGAGGGGCAGGTGGGAGATCAAGTTGGAAATAGCATCGGGGATCTCATGCCAAGGAAAATGAACGTGGACCCGGAGTCCAGAAAGCTGTGTTCTAGCTCTAGCTTTATCTTCAGCCCACCGTGTGGTCTTGGGGAAACTGCTTCCCTTCTTTGGACCTCAGTTTCCTCATCTGTAAATTCTGAGGAAATTAATTAAGTGACTTAAGGTCTTTTCAATTCTGCCTTTTGATACTCTAATTCTTTACCCACCCCTCCTGCCCCCCACTCCCCCCCCCCCGCAGTAAAGCAATAAGGAGCCCTTTTGAAATGTGAAATGTCTTATGGTGGGGAAAGCGACGCGGTCGTAACTGTACCAACCATGAGAGCTTCAAGGGCGGCAGAGTGCCTGGCACGTTGTTAGTGATGGAACAAAGTAGTTGGGGGATGATACGGCTGTGGTGGAGAAATGGGGGGTACATTTCCTGAGTGCATCAAGCCAACATTGGGAGATAGGGTTTCAAAATCGGGAATCAGCATATAATCAGAGCCAGTGTGATTGTAAAGGTAAGCTGGGCAGAGGAGAGAAAAAAGAATCCCTTCTTAGGAAATAAATTCAGCTTCCCAACCAAGCCATTTTGGGGCAGGAAACGACTTTCTAGAAACCAGGACTAAAACCCAGCCGCTCCTTTTTTCCCATGGCAAGTCCTGCGTTCACAGCTCAGGGTTTTTCCTGTCTGCAACAACGTCATAGTTGCTAGCACATGGGCTTCCTGCCAAGTTGCATCACCTTGCACGGAAACGCTGGGTGTTCAGGTTCTGCTGAAGGAAGAACCTTAGCTCCCTGAGTGGGCAAGTAGAGACTCTTCTCACTCCTGGGCCCGCAACGTGGGAGCTTTGCGGGCCTGCAGCCCCTGGTACCTCCCCTGCTACCCCCCCTCCGGATGGAGATGGGCGGGGCAGCTGACGGCTCTCTGAAGGGTACATTTTCAGTTCCCTGTCCTCAGAGCCTACAAAGTGGGTGACGTCATTTCCTTTTCCTGCGTTTTTCCAACATGCTCTGGTTAACCCACTTGACTCGCTGCCACCCTTGCTCTCGAGATTTCCTATGACATAGCTGGGTCCCCAGTATTGGCTAATTCCTCCCAGCCTCTGCCTGCAAAGCAGGAGTCCCTAGGAGAAGCCTCGCTTTGAGTGGAATCTGGGGGGAAAAAATCCAGACATGGCCTTGAATTAAGTTTCCTCATCTAGGAGACTAAAGACGAACTTCATTCATTGCCTTTCAATTCCCCAAGTTGGGGAATCCAGCACTGAGCTGGATGACCCCAAGGTACCCCAGTGAAAAGACATGGTCTCTTGGAACCTCTTGTGGGATTCCAGAGCATTGTAGGGGAACAGAGCCTCTAATGTGGGAGATCCTAACCTGGGAGAAGGTGGATGGGGAAAAAACACCTCTTTTCACAAACCTCTAATTAACATTTAACATTTTCTTTGATTATGAGCATGGGAAACAAATATAAATCACAATAGTATTAGAAGTACCGGTGACTTTGTCACTGGTAGAAATCACAAATATTTTTGTATCACATTAGAGTTGTTTCAGACACTTCAAAATAACATTTATACTCATCACTACTTAGGAATGTCCGTAGTTTGGGGGCGCCTCTGTGGCTCAGTCAGATGAGCACCCAATCCTTGATTTCAGCTCAGGTCATGATCTCACAATGGTGAAATTGAGCCCTGTGTTGGGGTCTGCTCTGATAGCATGGAGCCTGCTTGGAATTCTGTCTCCCCCCACCCCCTTTCCCCTCCTGTGCTCATGCTCTCTATCTCTAAATAAATAAATAAATAAATAAATAAACAAACAAATAAATAAGAGGGATGTTGGTAGTTTGTAAGCCTGCCTGCTGCTAGATCTTATTAATTAATGCATTAATAAAGAAGCACATTTATTATATATTGTTTATTGTCATTCTATATTTTGATAGCTGTATTTTAATATAATTGATTTCTTTTATAATTCCATGTACTTTATTTTATGCATTTAGAAACATTATCCTGAGTAGGGTCCACAAGCTTTGCTGTGTGCCAGAGGGGTCCAAAGCACACAGAAGGTTGAGATCCCCGGCTCTAATGGCAAGAACAAAGGCGCATGGGTATGTCAACCTCACCTTCCCGATTGTGACGTGAAGTGAGAGAAGAAGAAGGCTATTTCTGGAGATGATGGGAGAGACTGCTTGTTGTCAGGAGTTTCTTAGAAAGTTCAGTCTGTGCTCACGATGGGCATTGAGGGTTGTGGGGTAGAGATTACTTCTTGTCTGAGTTGTTTTCTTGGAGACAGTGTGATTTGAGCAAGACTTTTTTTTTTTTTTTTTTCAATGCTTTGAAGAACTGATTTTATGAGCTTTGGGGCTGGAGAAGCTGTGGCAGGAGAAGGACCCTTGCTCCTCACAATGGGAGAGCTAAGACAAAGCTCCTGAAGCAGTGGATGCTTCTGTACCTGAATGAGGGCACCCCTGTGGGTCTTGGGTGGGGTAAGGGGCAGGTATTGAAGAAGGTTGAAAAGAGTCAATGCCATGAACTGTGAACATCAGTCTGAGGAAGTGCAATCTGAAACCTTCCATTTCTAATAACCGATGTCTGGTTTCCTTTGGTGACATCTAGGTCAATGTTGCACACATCAGACTTGCTTACCTATGTATTCCCCTAACATTTGGATTCAAAATGCTTTTTCAGGCTCTGGTTCCCTACAGAGATGAAGCTCTCTGATATCGAATAACTGTTCCACTGGACATCATGTCTAGCTCCCTGGGTATAACCCATTTCCTCAACCCAGTCCCTCCAGAGGTCACTGCCAAGGGGCATTGTCTGCACTCTGCTTCAGGAGCATCTCGCCCAGAGTTGCACTACGCTCTCCTTGGGCTAGATGTGGGGGATTTGGAGGCACTCAGGAAGTGAAGAAGAGGTTGAGTCAGTACTTCTGGAGTTCTTTCTCCCTGCTCGCAGGACTGCTGGCCCAACAAAACTGAGAACTCCCTGCCCGAGAGGGAAGGTGCTACTTCTGGCCCTGTCAGAGCAGACAGCACCCCACAGCCTGCACAGTCAAGACCATGATGCTTGCAGATGAGCAGGGACCCGGGTTAGCAAGATACCCAAAGGGCTGGCCGGTCCAGGAAAGTGACGAGAGACACTGACCTTCTGGCTTCAGGATGTGGAGTTAAAGACCATAAGACAACAATCTGGGCAAAATCAAGACCAAAGCCAGGGAGGCCAGACAAAGGGGAAAACTGACTCCTCGCTCTAGGCTAGAAACAGGAACACCAAACAGATGTGTCCTTAGAGGTCAAGGAAACCCAAGAGTGTCCTAAAGCCAAAAAGCAAAGCCATAGGTTTCTTCCAAGAAGGAGCTGCCTAGACATCTGAGATCGGCTTTGCTCCGTATATATGTATTAATTTACTCAAGGAATGTTTATGTCCTTAGTGCGGCTGTTCACGGCGTAGTTGTCCCTGAAGAGAGCAGTCTGGAGAGAGGAGATGGGCCCTAAGGGATCTCTGACTTGTCAAGACCTGGAAAACCACCCTGGGTCCCAGGGAACACAAATGGAAGTAGGGTGTGGTGGAGAAGAAGGAATAAGAGGAAGACTGCTTTCTGCCCCAAGGGTGGAGCTATGGTTCTTGGGAAGTGAAGCCTAGGCCAGGGCAGAGATAGAACAGCAACAGAGCATGACCAATGGCTCTTTTGTTGTTTGTAGCCTTCACTGAATGCCAGGCACTGAATATTTCATAAAATGTTAACTCATTCTGTCCTCAGGCAACCCTTGAGGTAGATATGATTATTCTTTTCATTTTCCAAATAAGGAAACTGAGCCACGGAGTCTACTTAGTGCCTAGGAAAGTGACCAGACAGAGGTATCCAGACTAAGAGCATGCTGGGGCAAACGTACTTCCAGGTAAAAGCTAGATCCTGAACCTTCTCCGGGCACGGTGACTGGATCAAACCTTGTGCCTGCCTGGAGGAGGCTTCTTTTATGACACGCGAACCTACGGATGGTGGTTCCATGGCAGAGGTCTGAGGCTGGCTCTCAGAAACAGAACTGGACGTGTAGGCTCTCTCTAGAATGCTCTAGAGCTCATAACAGCTGTTTAAAAATTTATCCTCCCCCAGCTGCTTGGCCAAACGCAATATGCTGGCCCCTGAACCTACCTCCCGGAATGAGTTTGTCTCTGCCACTGATCACGCGTTCATTCCCGGTTGTCTGGGAGATAGCATGTGATTTGTATGTACCAGCGATTGAGCTGGGCATGAATGAGGTGAGGTCTGGGGTCCTCATTGGGGTCCCACATTGGGGTGAGTCTGTGACTGAAGAAAGAGGAGTAAGGGCGAGCCTGCAGGAGGGTATCTGAATAGCAGAGAGATTCAGGAAGACAGCTGGAGCCTGGCCGGCTGCACAGAAACTGCAAGTCATTTCTTGGGGACTCGGCTGACAGCCTCCTGGAGATGCAGACCCAGAGGAAAACACAGCCTCTCCTCTTGTCTCACTTGCCAGTTTAAAAAAAACATGTAAGAAGGAGGCTTTCCCGAAATGACAGTGTTTTCTTCACTTCCTCAGACTGATGTTCACAGTTCATGGCATTGACTCTTTTCAACCTTCTTCAATACCTGCCCCCTTACCCCACCCAAGACCCACAGGGGTGCCCTCACTCGGGTACAGAAGCATCCACTGCCCACAAAGTGCAAAGGCCCTAAAATGAGAACATGCCCAGTGTGTCTGAAGAACGCAGAGGAGGCCAGTGTGGCTGGGTGGGAGTGAACACCAACCAGCACTAGGGACACAGAGGAAACGGAGCTGGGGAGGCAGGGTATACAGACAGTAGGGCTCTCTAGACCATCCTATGGCTCTGGCTTTCGAATGATCACACGCAGTAGATTGTTAAAGGGATCTGTGTCCACCTTCCAGACAACTAAGGACCAAAGAAATTTAGTGACCTGCCCTGGGCAGTTCATGGCAGGAGAAGCCTCGACACCAGATCATGACTCCTGGTGGGCACTCTTTACACCATGCTGTGTGGCCCCCGCCCTGCTGGGGCTCCTGGGGACCCTTCACCATACTTGGTGCTCTCAGCAACACTTGGAGATTGCTGTCATGGTCCCCCTTTTACAGAAGAGGACACTGAGACTTAGAGACCTTAAGTAGCTTGTTCGGAGTCACACAGGATTGAAACCAGGTCCGTCCGACTGCAGAGATCCTGCTCTGTGCACTCTAGCATGTTCTGCGAGATCTCTTCCTCAGGAAGAAAGGATGCTTCAGCCGGCCAGTTCCACCATAGATGCTGACCCAGGGTAGTGCATATAAAGTGCTTCTTTCAGCACCTGGCATATGGCAGGTGCTCAGTGACGGTTGTTACTGCCATTAGCCATGTGAGGAATGTCCTTCTAGAAGATGGTGCCCGATACCCCCTGCTCTGGGCTGTACTTGCTGAAATACTTTTTCGCCGGGACAGTCATCCCTCTGTTGGAAACACCTTCTCTCTAGCACAACATATATACCCATGGAGGGTGAATTGAGGGTCAGAAAAGAGGTATCTAGGCTGGGAGCAGTAAGAAAGAAATGACAGAAAGAAATGGGAAGAGAGAGAGAGAGAGAGAGAGAGGAGAATGGAGCTCAGAAGAGGAGAGATACCAACCTGCTGGTGGTTGGAGCCCCACATCCATCTCCTTGATCATCGGTGGAGGAAGGACAGGTGCTGGATGGAGGCTTCAGAGACCCAGTGTGGAGCCCATCTCTTCACTGACTCACTTTGGGACTCAGTGATTCTTAGCCTTCTCTAGCCTCAGTTTCCCCACCTATGTGCATTCTTTAAGAGCCTTTTCACTTTTTTAAAAGTATTTATTTATTCATTTTGAGAGACAGGGAGAGAGAGAGAGAGAGAGAGAGAGCTAGCAAGGGAGGGGCAGAGAGAGAGGGAGACAGCGAATCTCAAGCAACACAGAGCCAGATGCGGGGCTCGAACTCGCGAACTGAGAGATCGTGACCTGAGCCATCACTGAACCCACCGAGCCACCCAGGCGCCCCATAAGGCTTCTTTCACTTCTAATCTTCACCACTACGATTCCTTGACTGGCCCTCGGCGAATGAGAAGACACTTCCACTAACTGAGAGAGGACGGAGTTTATTCAGGAAAAACCGGTCGGTACAATATGCACTACAAGGTATCGTTCTGTTCCCATCACAGTCATGGGAAAAACAACTGCACAATAAGTTAGGGGGAAGCCGACCCGTCCCCTCCATGGTGGCCCTCGGGACGTTTCGGCAGACCTATTCATCATAAATATGACAGCAGACTATTATTTGGTTACTTTCAGGTGGGATCAGCAGTCCGGGCCCATCCGGTGGGCCTTGCAAGTGCAAGCAGATCATTGAAACCTAGATTTTTCCCTGCAATACCCCAGCCCCAGGGGAGAGAATCCGAAAGCTCAAGGGAGGTCTTTTCAAAATCACCCTCATCTGCATAAAAACGGGGTCTTCCCCCTTCTCCCTCCCCTCAGAAAGCCTGGCGGGGGGGGGGGGGGGGGCGCTCCTCCCTGGGCCTTCAGGTTCCCAGGTGGGTCCTCAGGCAGCAGAATTTTCTTGATGATTCTTGTCAAGCCAGGCCAGAAAGACGTCCAGTTCTCCCAGAGACTTAATGGCCGCGGATCGGACCTCCAGCTGCAACCAGGCAAATCATCGTCAGAACTTGCCTTTCTAGGCTTTGTAGCCGGCAACGCTTTCCCCATGTTCCAGGCCCCGTGAGGCTTTCCTTTCACTCACCAATTATATTGGCAGAGCGTTCACACCCCAAATTATTTTTCTAGCAGCCAACCCAAATTGTTTCCCCCAAACAAGCGGTTACATCATGTCAGCAACTTATAAATAAAATGAAAAACTCTTCATTCTTTGCCTTCTGTTTTTCTTTTTCCTGTGTTGTTTTTTTTTTTCATAGAAACACACACACACACACACACACACACACAGGCCTTACTGGCCAGTTCTTTTGTTTGTTTTCCTTTTCCCATCAGCTTGCTTTACTTCTCCCTGAGGAAGTCTCAACCCCAGCGGTGTTCTCCCGTGGGTAGGGTAACACGTTGTCCCCATCTGACCTATGAAGGCACCAAAGCCCCTAAGGACAAGTGTCCTCCCCAACGTCACACAGACAGCAGAACGGGAACTAGAACTCGGGTCTCCTGACCTATTCCGCCCCTTTCCAGCAGACGGCAAGGAGATGGTAAGATGCAAAAGTATACCCTGTGGAGCCAGGGAGCACGGGATCGAGTCCTACCCACCACTTGGCTGCAGTGGTTACATTCGTCAAATTACTTCACCTGTTTGTGCCTCAGCTCCCTCATTTGTCAAATGTAGATAATGGCTCACAGCACGGTTATGAGCAGCCCATGGGTTAGTACCTGTACTGTATCGGAACAACAGCTGGCTCGTGGTAAGGACAATACAAAGTCTTAGCCATTGTTACAATATTATTCTATGGAGCCTCTCCACGAGGAGGCTGTGAACGGCCTCTCGCCTTCTCGCTCTGACTCAAAGCATTGGCATCATTTGGCAGGGTGGTCGAAATGCAGAATTTCAGGCCTCGTTCCAGACTTCCTAAGCCAGAACCTGTATTTGATTTTGACAAAGTCTCCGGAGGATGCCTGTAAGGAGCACAGTCTGTCCCCTCTATCTCTGTATGAAATGTGCATTCTACGTCTGCGCGTATGGGAGAAGCACTGCTCTTTGTCACCCCCAGAGTGCTGGTGGCAGTCACCTCCCACAGTGCCACCTGGCAGGTAACATGTTCCGTGCACCGCAGCTTACGGTTCGCTGGGGATCTTTGTTCCCTCTGTGGATCACACCCATCGGAGGTAGTGTGTGCTTTCCCTCAAAACTGAACGCAGGTTAGTTCTGATATGTGAGGTCAGAAGAAGATTGTGGAGGCGTGATGGAGAAGGGGGGCCCAGCAAATCAGCAAAGGGGGTAAGACCAACACACTGTGCTGACACACAGGATGGGGAAGACCGGCAATAAACTCTTGTTGAGTCCATGAGCGACGGGGGGGAGTGGGGGCCGAAGGGTTGGCCCCCTCCCTGTCAGGGTGTCACGTTCCACCTCCGCCTTCCGCGTCCTCCCCCTCCCATCCTTACCTGATCGTAGTTGTCGTGGATGATTCTGGTGGCGTTGGTGGCTTCCTCCCCGCAGTGACACTGCCTCTGCTTCTGCTGTGATCGAGAGAAGGAAGGACCCATCAGAGGACCTTGCCACCCAGCCCGCTCTTTCCACCTGCTGGGTGACGTTCCTCCTTCTCCCCAAGATGGGTCCGGTAGGTAAACTCAGCTTGGAGCAGCAAGGGGGAGTAGAGTCTGTTTATAGAGTCACCCTGTGTTTGCCAGGGCTTTTGCTCTTTTTCTGGGTTTACAGCTCACCCGACGGGAAGGGCCAGGGAAGTAGGCGCCAAATCTGTCTGGTCACCACTCTGTGAATGCAACACCCCACAGGGGAGGCCCTAAATATTTATCGGATTAGCTAAGGAAGTAATTGATGAAACGAATCTTAATGCAAGTACGGCAGGGGTCATGACTTCTTCTCACGATTTTAGAATCCGAGGCACAGAAAGGAGAGGTGATTTGCCACAAAGTCACCGCAGGTGATCGTTGGCAGGGACAGCCCTGGAACCCAGGATTTCTCCTGGTCTAAGTTTTCGTTGGTTCGTTTGGGTTTAGTTTTATTTCTGGTGTTTGTTTTTAACAGATCACAATGAATTTATAGGTAACCCTTGGGGATGGACTATAGGAGGGAACGACGTAGAGGTTAATTGGTATGAAAACCCCAAAGGGTCCCAAACAAAGAAACTACAGAGATAGGGAGATGCTTATGATAAGCCTGGACTCGAGGGCCTGCCTCTCTCACAAGCCAGCCCTGAGACTACTTGAGGAGTACTTTGATATAAGCGGTCACCCCAGGAAGATTATCTGTGAGGAAACCGGGTCTGATGGGGTATCAGCGGGGAGGAAGTCCTGAGGAAGAGATTCTGGACAGTTCTCCCCGTGGATGACAGGGCAGGGGATTTCCTTTGGCCCAAGAGCCATTTCAGAGAGCCGACTGGGCCCAGCATGTCCTGGGGCAGACGGGGGACAGATGTTCCGGGTCCTGATGTGGCAACTCACACATGGCTGCAAAGCCTTCTGCATGTAGAGGAAAAAGTTGGCAATGCTGCTGAGTTTTCTCAAGATTTGGGGGTTCAGCTCCTGATGGTCCTTGAATACCTTGTCCACGTAGAATGCCAGGAGGTTCTTGGTCACACAGCATACATCTAAGGGCTACAGACACAAATTAGAGAAAGCTCCAGAAGCCCTCTTCTCTTACTGTCTTAGGGCCACAGCAACCTTTTTGAGTAGGGGCGTCAAGGAATGAAACAGCTAAAAGTCAAGTTTCTCAAATTCCTATCGGTCTCAGAGCGTCCCACTGCTCTTACCACATCAAAGCTACTTGTGACGAGGGCGCTGAGGAGAGATTGCGGTTCACCTCCTCTTTCTGATGGCCAGGAAGTACGGTAACAAGTGATGGAACCCAGCCACAGAATTAGGCACCTGCCTTTTTAGAGGATCCATGCCTGAGCAGCTTTCTGGAAAAGTACTTCCTTATGTTCTGCTTCAGTTTGCTCCTCTGTTCCATCTCCCATCCATCAACATGTATATAAATACACACACACACACACACACACACACACACATACATAACTGTCAATAGCTATTGCACACTGGGTGTGCACTGGGCACGCATTCCTACCATTGTAATGACATTGCATTTATCCTGTTCTGCTTCCCCCACCACCCCAATCCGTCCTTTAAAAAATTTTTTTTTAATGTTTATTCATTTTTGAGAGAGGGAGAGACAGAGCATGAGCCGGGGAGGGGCAGAGAATGAAGGAGACACAGAATCCGAAGCAGGCTCCGGGCTCGGAGCTGTCAGCACAGAGCCGGACACGGGGCTTGAACTCACAAACCATGAGATCATGACCTACAAACCATGAGATCATGACCTGAGCCGAAGTCGGATGCTCAACCTACTGAGCCACCCTACCCCACCACAGGTCTGTTCTTTTTAAACTGCAGGGATCATTTGAATGGAGCTTAGATTTGCAAGGATGGAAACTGACAGCTGCAGAAATGCACATCTGGGCAGGTCCGCAGCTGGCAGAGTGCATATCTCTCTAAGGGGGGGAGGGGGTGACGGTGTTGAATTCCTAGGACACAGCTCACAGCAGCTGGCCAGGCTGAGTTTTCTTCTAGCAATTTATACCCTGCCCTGCGAGTCAGTGAGCTGCTCTGCAGGAGATTTGTAGCTCAGTCTGAGAAGGGAGGAGTGTGCAGCGGGAACAGTGCATCTATCTTCATTAGCATGAAAGCGACAAAGCTTCCTTGGCCCCGCAAGCAGCTTTTCCTAGACGACAAGCTCTACTTGCAACGCAAAACCCTTCTCCTCCTTC
Source organism: Lynx canadensis (assembly GCF_007474595.2). Lineage (NCBI taxonomy): Eukaryota > Metazoa > Chordata > Mammalia > Carnivora > Felidae > Lynx > Lynx canadensis. Next base: position 35,507,433 of record NC_044319.2, read on the forward strand.
TCTCCTGCTGGTTCCCTCAACCAAAGGGGCAAAACGTTGCACACCTTTGTTTGACCAGGGAGAGAAGGAGAAAACATGATAAAGACCTGCCTCCCAATCGACCCCTTTCTTTTTGCCAACATCAGCTATTTCTAGACCTTGAGAAGAGAAAGAATCTGGAGACAGAGAGAGCTTGGGGGTTCAACCACTGGCTCAACCACCGACTGGTCATTTTTTTGCCCAAGTTATCTATCAATTTGCTCATTTGAAAATGTTCGTTTTGTGGGGCGCCTGGGTGGCACAGTCGGTTGAGCGTCCGACTTCAGCCAGGTCACGATCTCGCGGTCCGGGAGTTCGAGCCCCGCGTCAGGCTCTGGGCTGATGGTTCAGAGCCTGGAGCCTGTTTCCAATTCTGTGTCTCCCTCTCTCTCTGCCCCTCACCCGTTCATGCTCTGTCTCTCTCTGTCCCAAAAATAAATAAACGTTGAAAAAAAAAATTAAAAAAAAAAAAAAGAAAATGTTGGTTTTGGAATAGGTGGCCTTTTGGGTCCCTTCCAGCTGGGATATCCTGTGAATCTCTTATACGGTTGACTGGAATAGTATTTAGTAAGTGGCTACATCTGTTTACTACAAATAAGTCAGGCCTAATACTTCCTAGAAGAACCATTTCACTCAGAGAAGCCAAAAAAAAAAAAAAAAAAAAAAAAGAGTAACTCATTGCAGCTATCTCTCCTTCTCCGGGAGATAAATATCTGAAAAAAACTGGATCGTTCTAGAATGCTTACCAGGCCTGGAGGAGCTCTTTTTTTTTTTTAATGTTTATTTCTTTATTCTGATAGAGACAGCATGAGCAGGGGAGGGACAGAGAGAGAGGGAGAGAGAAAGAATCCCAAGCAGGTTCTGCACAATCAGCTCAGGACATGGGGCTCGATCCCACGAGACCGTGACCTGAGCCAAAATCAAGAGCTGGACACTTAACCAACTGAGCCACCCAGGCGTCCCTGGAGGAGTTCATTTTTAAAGGCACTTCCCAGTGGCTCCTTCTGTAAAGCGAATTCTCACCTCATAAGTCAACTGTTTTGTTAACACACCCTCAAGACCTCTCATCTGGACCGTTGGGCTGATCTCCTTACTGCCTTCCCTGCCTCACATTCTCCATTGTAAAGAACATCACCAGACTGTCTTTCTAAAAGGTCTTGGGGTCATACAGTCTTCAGCTCAAAAACCCACAGTGACTCCCTATTGCCTGCATTATTACAAGGTCGATGCTCAGCCTGACTTTTAAGGTTCTTGGTAAAATGACTCTAGTGTATCTCATCCTCTTCCATTCACCTCATTCACCTGCGTGTCCCTCACGCCACAAACCTGGCTGCCTCACTGTCCCTTGACACACATTCACTGATCTCACACATATTCTCCCTGATCTCCAGACTCCTTTCTCCCTTATCCACTGACCCGCAGCCAACTCATCTTTTAAGTCACTGCTCATTTTCTCACCTCCCCCACGAAACCTTCCAGAATCACCTGAGCCACAGGCAGCCTGTCCCATCTGAGCGTGTGGTACCCCCAATCTCTCTCTAGGTAAGTAATCCTTCTTTGATCCCTCCTAAGAGGCTTCCACGTCCCTGAGACGCAAGGGTGCCCTAACGCATCAGCTGGCAAGTGAGCAACCGGGAATATTTAGAGTATTAAATACTGGAGATTAGACAAGAGAAAACAGGGTGGGGATTTCTTTCTCAGCCTGGAGCTACAGCTCCATAAAAATAACAATACAGGGAAAAGCAGATTGGGGCCAATACCTTAATTCTGTGCAGGGTCTCTGATGTGGACAGGATGGTGACATTTTGGAAGGTGTCCTTAGCTTGCTATGGAGAGAAACAGAAGAACAGACACGAGCCATGAATATTCCATGCCCCCCCCCCGAGGCACAAAAAATAACGAAAAAGAACTCATTCTTCAAATGAAGATGTAAACTGAGACACACCCCCTTGCCCACACCTTCACCCTGAGCCCATACTCACGATGGCTTTTTTGATTTCTTGGAAACTCTCTACTACGTGGCGCATGTCCATGGAAACCAGACATCTTCTCAGACCTCGGGCATGCACTGAGCACAGGAAGAGCACAGCAGCCACGAGCAAGAGGGAAACACGCTGTGCCTTCATATCCTGCAGGAAAGGATGGAAGTCAACTGCCGAGCTGAGAGTGGAAAGCAGTAGAGGCCCTTGACTGAGCTGTCCTTTGGACCTTGCAAGGCAACCCAGACGGCAACCGAGAAAACAAGACTCACTACCTCAGCCTTGTGGTGTTCATGGTCATGTGTCTCCTCCTCTGGTTTTCTTGAATCAGTTGAATGAGCCCCCACCTTCACCCCAGAAAGCACCCGACAGTGCTCTCTCAAGTCCCAGAGAGTAGATTCGTGTGGATATCACTCCATTATGACTCAACGTGCTCATTTTGTCAACAGTGTTGAAAAGCATTGTTTTTAATAAATTAAATAGGAAAAACAGGGTTGGTAATACGCCCTAGGGATTAGGCAACAGATCTGAGAAACCCTAAAAGCACATTTGGTTTTTTTATGTTTGCTCCCGAAGTAGGCGACACCCTTTTAGTATAAACCCTCGATGTGTGTCCGCTTAAAATCAAACGTTTGAAGCCATCTCTGAAGGTGTCACCTTCTCCTGGAGAACAACCCATTGGCCACCATGAAGCGAGAGAGGAGGCCAAGTTGGGGGCTCCCGCCCTGTCACCCACCGAGCCAGGGGCTGTGAGGGACATGTCTGCAGCTAAGCTAGCCCTCGGCAGGGCCAGGCTCGGACATGCCGTCTTTCCTCATCCCATCACCCTCCCTGCCTTCCTCCTTCTCTCCGCCTCTGCCCTTAAACCCCTTTCACGGTGTCACCCAGACGCGCTGAGAAAAGTGCACACGATGTGATCGCCCAGCTTGTGGACTCTCTTTCCCTGACCTTCCTCGGCACCGGCCCAGGGCTTCGTCTTAAAGGGGAGCCTCAGGACGCGGCGTGTGACTAGACCCGCGCTGCGCTCCGTGGAGCTGCGTGTGGGCCGGCGTGAGCGTCGCGTGTGGCAGGGCGGGAGACAGGACGACAGGACGCCAGCCCGGGGGACTGCAGAGCCCTCGCACCCAACTCCTCGCCCTGGCTCCCACTGCCACAGCTATGAAGCACATGTGCGTGGGTGCGAGCCTCGGCGGCCCCCACGCCCCGCCGCCCCTCCCCAGTCTTCCTTGGGATGCCTGGGCTCCAGAAGGCCAAGAGACAGCAAGTCCTGTTTAGAAAACCATGTGGCCTCCTGTCTTCTCGACTCCACTTTCGGTCATTCCCCATGAGCGCACGGGTGTCGGATGAGGCCTCACCCAGGGGTAGCATCGGCCGAAGGCCTGGATTCCTCTTTTTCCAGCCTCTCTCTGGCAAAACAGGAAAAGAGACCCCCCCCCCCCCGCCCCGCCACTGGCCGGCAAGACTGTAGAGTCCCCCGCAGCTCTAGCTCCTCTCAAGGCAACTAGGATGCTTCTGGAAAGCCAAGTGGCTAGGAGGAGAGCCCAGTTTTTCTCCTGACAAGGCACCTCTCAGAAGCAGGGGAACGTTGTCCGATCACCCCATGCCTGAACCCCGTTGTGCAGAGGAGAAAGATGCCTCCCTTAGCTTGCCTAGGCCATCCGAGACATCTTGGCAGACTCACATCCCAGGAGTATCTGATGTTTCTCGTACGTGCCCCATGTGCTGGGCACTGTGCCAAGCATTTTCCATAATTATCTAATGCTCACAACCACCCTGTGAGGCGGGTTGTCTCCGCCTGCATTCTGTTCAAGAAGAAACTGAGACAGAGGACTGAAGAACGCTGCCCAAGGTGGGCATCCAGCGACCAGTGGTGGAGTCAGGACTGGAGGACAAGCCAGCTGTCCTCACCACCAGACCATCCCACTTACAGCACCATCCTGTTGGGGCCTCGGCCGGACATCCCGGCCGATCTGCTCACACCAGACAGACAGGAGCACCTTTCTGATGGGCTCCCACTGAACCTCTTTACATTTAAAGAGCTATTTAATACTGCAAAGTCTTAAAAAAAAAACAAAACCAAGTGCCCAGCACAGGCTCCTAGAACAAAAGGTAAATATTAGTTTCCTGCCCCTTCCCTTCCTTCCTGCCCTCCTTCTTCCCCATTCTCCATCTTTTCTTATTGAGAACAAGGTACCAGAAGGTTTATCCTCTGCACGGAGTAGCCCTCCCCATCCCCCAAAATACCAGGGCCTAGGACGTCACAGGCCAGACACAATGACAACGGGTCACCTCTCTGCAGCAGTGAGGGACGAGGGCTAAGGCGGTTTGGCTAAAAGTCTCCAGTGAGGGCCCAGGGGAACCTCACCTCTCAGTGGTGCTCTTGTGTCTTCTGTCTCGGTGCTCTTTGCCAGTTGGAAAGGGCCGGTCACTTTTATGCAGGTGGATACGAGGAAATGCTGTCAAGGTTTACTGGGTGGATCCCCCCCTTGGGAAATTGTTTTTTTTTTTCTCCCTTGTTTCCTTAGCATCTCATTTCCTTAATTGTTCTCTTTTCTTGCTTCCTTGAGATATAGCTGATTAATCATTATTAAGAAATGCCTCTTTCTTCTGGGTCTTGACAGGCGGCTTCTAGGAAGAATAAACTCCCGATTTCCATGCAAATGAGAATTTCTTGCAATTCTGTGTCCAGGCAGAAAAATCCAAGTTAGGTCACTTTCCTGACTGCTGTGGCATACCACCAACTGTACCCTGCAGGCAAACTCAGGAAAGTTCTCTCCTGATGGCCACACCCTCACAGCAGCTAGTCTCAGGAGACTCTACAGGTGCCCCTGGTCCTGGCTCACTCCATCTGCCAGATGCCTCGTACAGCTGTTGAGCACCTCCTTGTGCTAGACGCTAGCTAAGTGCTCTGCCTGCGTTATTTTGTTTAACTTTATGAGAAACATTTTCCTCCCCTCGGAAATGCAACCGTGTATTTGGACATTACCTCTTCCCTCTTTGTCATTTCCCTTGGAGAGCTGCTTCATTTTGATTCGTGCAGGGGGAGAAAATGAAGCTAGGACGTAGAGGGGCTGAGCAGCCAGGGGCAGGGTCAAGAACAGAGCCTAGAGTCCTTGCCCTTGGAAGAGAAGAGCCTCCATCTAAATCACTTTATTTGTACACACTCTACACCATGACTTCTCCAAGGACCAGGGTTTGAAGTGATGGTGAGGGAAAGAAGAGATGTAAAAAGTTCCCTCCCCAAACATGAAATCCCAAACCGAGCAGAACTTGTTTCTACCAAATGAGGCAATTCTAGGATGGGATGCAATGATAAGAGACCCACTGGGCTCCTTGGACAATGGGCTGGAGCGGACCTTGCATGTAGCAGACTGGGGAGTGATGGGCAGATCACTGGCAGAAAAGAAAGAGTCCCTGGCAGAGAAGAAAGAGGGACAGGGAAGCCTGGGGACTTTTTATGGGGTAAGAGCAAGGGAAAGGAGTTCTGGGGGCTAAAAATCCTGTTGTCCAACATCTTGGACTCAATGAAATAATATGTGCTGTAAGAAACAGTGGATTCTTGTGGCCACAGTGTGGCTGTAGATTTAAGTCCTGACTTTCCCTCTTCTCTGTTGGACACCAGACAAGCCAGTTGAGACTTTTCTGAAGCTCCATAAAATAGTTAACATAAACTATGAGGATCTAAATGAGCTAATGGACTCGATCCATGGTAAGTCCTCAATAAATATTATTTATTCTGATGCTGTGTGCCAGGTACCTGGAAAAGGACAAGACACCTTCATTGGGAGTTAATAGGTTTCTCTCTGTTCCTTCCGACAGGGAGAAAGAAGCTCTTCTGAGTCTAGAGCTCTGCCCCCCACACATCCCTGCTTCCCCACAGAAGGGGTGGACAGGAAGGTGCTGCTGTTTTCCCAGCACAGCCTGAGCTGCCTGGTTCATAGCTCACAGATGGTGACCCAGCTCCACCTTCTAGATGATTGCAAAACTGTCCATGCTGGCTCTCACCCTGTATTCATCCCCTTGTGCTCAGACTGAATGTCCTGACCCAGCTTACATTTCAGGGCAGAGATGTCATATCAGGAAACTTGCAAAGGAAGGAAAAATATGTGATATGTTTATAGCTCCCCTCCGGCACACAGCGTTATCATAGCAGCTAGGACCATTGCTCTGCAGGCAGCCCGGCTTAGGCTGAATGTCAGAATGAAGGCAAGCCAGCTCATCTCTGTGCCTCTGTGTATGCATCTGCAAAGTGGTGTTAATTGTGCCTGCTAAATACTCACCATGTGGGCAGGGTGTGGAGATTGAGTGATTAAATATATAAGCCCTTAGCACAGGGTCTGGTCCATAATAGGAGATTAAAAAATGATAACTTTGCCTTTTAATTTTACAGTCCCTTTTTGAGCCCCTAAACTGGGAGTGAAGAGGGACAATAAGAAATTATTTTCCTCCATCCTAAGCCTTGCTGCCTAACAGTTAATATAAAAAGTAAGAATATAGATTGAAATGGAATGGTATCCCTTCCAGGACAGCAGTCAAATTATAGATTTGACCCATAAATCTAGAGCTATGTCTAGCCTTAGAATTGGGTCTTCTAGAATCAGTTGACTCAACCATTGGAATACCAGAGCTCCATTTCCCATTTGGTACATGGGGAAGCAGAAAGCATGTGAAGGAAGGCTTTTGAGCCAGGATGGAGAATGTTCTGAGTTTGACATGTGCTGGGCACAGCTCTCTCATGCCTTCCAATCCCCTGTCCCTACCCACTATCCACTCCAACATCATGAACCATTCATGGTAGTGCAAGGGCGATTTCTTCTCCATAAAAGAGTGCAGTCAGCCCACTCCTCTGAGTGCTAAGTCCTGGAGCTCAGACAAAAAATGAGCCAAGCATTGCACAACTCCAGAGGGCACCATGCCCATTGCCTTTTACGGCAGTGAGGCTCCATGGTGTTGAGTAGTGTGGCCCTACTGAGTGATCTGGACAAAATGGATTAGGTCTGTATGAATAACTTTGTGCATATCGTTGTGAGGACTTCACAACACTAGAAAGAATGATAGAGAAATGATCTGCCAAAGAAAGAAATGTTGATGTTGATGAATAGATATTCCATCTGGGAAGTAAATAAGAACTTAAACACGGAAAGAATATAAATGCTTAAATGTGTTGATGAATACATTTGGATTGTAAGGATACATTTGGGATTTGTATATAGCTTTGAAGATAAAGCAAAAAAAGGATAAATCTCCCAGTTCTTAGGGACTTTAAACCTAAAAATTTTCTCCTTTGGGATAGAGAAAGAAGAGTGAGAAACGATAGCAGAGAGCACCCAGCTCAGCATTCCCATTATAGCCATGAACAAATGGAGGCATGAACCAGCCCTCCTGCCACATGCCAAGGAAGTGTCCCTCTGTTCTCAAACCTCCATCTCTTGGCTTCTAGCTCAGTGCCCTTTCTAACCCCACGCTGCCCTCTCATTTTAATAGCAGGTGGAGTGGAATAGAACACAAAGCTATGGGGAACCTCAAGCTTGTTTAGCAGGGGAGGTGATGTAACTCTCCCAAGGCAAGCTGTACAGACTTGCCTTCTCCTAGGAAGTCCATGACCTAAGGAAACTTGAACTGGCTGATCCTGCCTAGTGGGGGAAGGAAGGACAAATTGGGCACCTATGCCACAAACACCTGGCCACGCCTTCTTTTTCACCCGCAGGGCTCTCAGTCAAGTCCTGCTGATCCAGAGCCACCTTATGCCAATGGATTCTATGGGTCAAATGGCATGAAACAACCTCTGTAGAGACTGGAGAGGAGAAACCAAGGATGGGTAATGGAAAGAGTCCAAGCATTGCCTCCCCATTCCTTTCCTGGATCACTGATCTGGTCTCATTCCCAACAACCCATCGTCTCCCAGGCAGCCAGATTTTCTAAAATGCAAACCCAGTCTTGGTGCTGCTCAGTCTAAAACTTCCAGCATGCCTCCCAGGGGCCACCAGGATAAAGGGTAAGCCTCTCTCCATAGAACTTTAGAACTATCACAATCAGGACCTTGTCCACATTTCCAACCTCATCTCTCTTGAGAGCCCCAGACACCTCACTGACTCCTTTCACCTAGAAAGCACTCCCCTTGCTTTTCTGCTTTGCAAATGCTATCCAGCTTTCAAGACTTAACTCTGGGTGACTTCCTGCGTGAAGTCTCTCCCTTACTCCTTTCCCTCTGCCCCCTTCTCTCCTCCACGCTGCCTACCTCCACCGTGGTTGAGTTGATTCCTCTTTCTTTCATATTCCCACTGGATGGATACGAGATGCCGAGTTAACTTCAAATTTCAGATAAACACATTTTGGTGCTTTTCTGTCTGAAATTCACAGTTAACTGGGCTCCTGTATTTTTATTTGCTAAATCTGACAACCTTACACTGAACCCTCAATAGATAGATGGTCAACCCCGGCCAGGGCCAGACCCAGTTTGTATGAGGCCTATAGCTCATACGATCAGGGAGGGAGAGTACTTCTGAAGAAAAGAAATTTTAAAATAAAAGTAAAAAACTGAGGCAAAAGTGAATCTTTATTTAGAATGATAAAAGAGGGGCGCCTGGGTGACTCAGTTGAGCATCCAACTTCGGCTCAGGTCATGATCTTGCAGTTAACGAGTTCAAGTCCTGCATGAGGCTCTGCACTGACAGCTCAGAGCCTGGATCCTGCTGTGGATTCTGTGTCTCCTGCTTTCCCTGCCCCTCCCCTGCTTGTGCGCTTGCTCTCTCTCTCTCTCTCCCTCAAAAATAAATAAAAATTAAAAAATTTTAAAAAAAGAATGACAAAAGAAATAACAAATTACAAATTTTAAAAGCTGACAAGTACCACATACAATGAAATCCAGGAAGATAACTGAACACTTTTATAAATTAACTATGTAACATCTCTTTGTTTGCTTCTTCTCTGGCAATAATATTTTTTTGATGCTTTTATTTATTTTTGAGAGAGAGAAAGCAAGTGGGGAAGGGACAGAGTGAGAGGAGGACAGAGGATCCGAAGCGGGCTCTGCACTGATAGCAGTGAGCCCAATGCAGGGCTCGAACTCACGAACTGTGAGATCATGACCTGAGCCAAAGTCTAACCCTCAACCGACTGAACCATCCAGGCGCCCCAACAATGATTTTTTTTGAGTGTTATTTTCTATGAAGAGAATAAAAAGATAAGTCTGTATTTCCTCTGATATGGTTGTCCAGAATCGGGTTTTTGTTGACGATAGGTGGAATGCATGACGTATGTGACAGGTTTGTACCCTACAAACATGAAAATTCTGATAATTTCTGTTTTACAAGGTTCCCATCAGAAGATAAAAAAGTATGTGATTCATTTCTAATCATATTTATTATTGAATAAGTATTTCTATGTTGACTTGATTTTAATGCAAACCCAATCTTTGGCTTCCAGTCTGATGGCCAGAAGAATTTTTAATACGCTTCCTTCTGTCTCCATACATCTCAAACCTTGTTTCTCTTCTACTTTTTGCATACTTCCAGTAACAAGAGTCGACACTGTGGTTGGAAGGACTGTCCCGGGTGTTGTTCTCACACCAGGATGGCTAGCAAAATTTTAACCACACACAGATGTGACTAGAAGCCATGGAAATATATATCGCTAAAAGCCAAATGCATCCCCAAATCAACTGCTCCTTAGCCAGATCTCCCACATACTGTGGCTTCTCTAACATCACCTGCCAGGAGGGGAAGTCAGAATGAACAAGGACACTGATCTTAACTGATTACAGCTAACATACCTTCCTCTCTTGAATTTTCTGAGACCATATGACATGTGAATACATTGCTAAGACTCCTCCAGAGACTTGGAGGGAGCACATGCAAGGGAGAGATCCAAAGCTTAAACTTCCTTAGCTAAGCAGTAAATCCCCACTGACTACAGACTCTAAGATAATACATTTCATTTATTTGTATTTGGAATTTAATTTTAATTTTTAATCAAAGATTTCTGCGTATATAATTTTAGAAGGCATATATGTGATGAAAACTGCAAACAGTTGCCCCAGCTCTCTCTACCCTCTATTCCTATGCCCTGTAGGCAACACCTGTCAACATTTAGCTTCCTCTTCTGCTACACAGCTCCATAATTCTAAAGGACACGCATTTATCGCTATTTCATACTCTTCATTTTAGAAATGATCTATCAGCTAACTACAATAGAAGATAAAAATGTAGTTCTTGTACAGCACCCCATATAAATATGCTTGCTTCCCTGCCCCATCCCACCAGTATAAACATATCACAATTGCACTTCTTTTGAGGCAACTTGTCACAAAAGTCTACCCAAGGAGGCACGAGCCATTGGGAGAAGGCAAAGTCCTGCTCTCTGGCCCTTCTGTCTCAATTTGCTCCAGGAAGAACCAGAAGAATAGTATCAGATTCAAATGTTTGATGTGCTTTTCATTGTATTACCTTACATTTCTCATGGTCCAAACCGAGAATTCACAGACTGAAGGAGCTAGATTAACAAGAGTAGCTAACAACTATTAAGCACATTTATCACCCCGGGCACGGTATTAAGCACCTATATGCACTATCCCTTTTGAAGTTCTACCTGTTCCACGAGGTCCATGCTATGTTTGTGTGTCTGTTGTTTTAGCTGTGGAAGCTGATCCCTGACAAGTGCTTCGCCCAAGGGCAGCTGGGGAGTAGGTGGTGGAGTTGAATGCCATTGAGGCAGCACCCCCACTCTTTTTTTTTTTTTTCAACACCCCCACTCTTAACCACTGCATTCTACCAGCCATGAAGAAGCATCTGGTCCAGGCTTCTCATTTGCAGATGAGGAAACAGCTGAGGCTCAGAGAAGAAAGAAGTGTCTTGTCTGCTGAAAAGTGGTGGATTGGGGACCCATATCTCTGAACTCTCAGTCCAGTGCTCTTTTCCTTCACATGAACTTTATCACTTATCACTTCTGGCTTCTTCCTACAAATACAGAAACTTCCTACAAAGAAAGAAGAAAGAAAGAAAGAAGAGGAAAGAAAGAAAGAAAGAAAGAAAGAAAGAAAGAAAGAAAGAAAGAAAGGCACCTCTTTCCTCCAAGCAAAGAAAAGCGGAACAGCAAATGGTATACAATATGGCTTGAGAGCACCCTTCCCAACCAACAAATCCAGGCGTGTCAGCAGAAACTGATTCTGTAGAAATCGGATGTGGTTTTTCCCTCATTGGTAAAATGAACCATGTCATCTAAAGACAGCTGTTCCCACAGGCACTGGGAGCCAGGGAGTTCCTGCGGAGAGCTTCTTCTCAGGAGACCTGAGGGGAGGAGGAGGTTGGTCTGGTGGCTGTTGGCTTACTGCATAGTTATAGTTAACAGGCAACAAAGTTAATGAAGTTAACAAAGTTAACGGGCTGATGGATCTGAAATACTCTGAATATAGGTGGGAGAGCAGGCAGGCATGAAGACCCCAGCCAGTAGCACTCTGTTGTGGTATTATCCCAACTCTTAGGATCCAGTCTATCCAGAAAGCCAGAGGTTTTGCTTAAACTTACTAATCCTAGAGGATTATTCCAGTGGATGGGTTAAACCTCCACCATATTCCAGGTACGGATTCATTCCATTTGGCATGTTGAGTGGGAGCCAGCCATTGGTATCTCTTAGAAGTGAGCTAAGATTTTCATCTGAAGGCTCAAATTTAAAGCATGTTGCAATTCCTCCAGAAATCCTCTTGCCCCCCCCCCCCCACTTCATTCTTTTCTGCTTGGTCTCCTCTCAGCACTGTTTCCTTCATCAGAGGACTGCATTCTAGCTAGCAACTAGATGGTTCTCCTTTGGTAAATCAATCTTTCAGTTAGAGAACATAAGGTCAGTTTCTTGCTTGGGTATAAATTCCATAATGTCAGAGATCTTGTCTGTCTTGTTCATTATTTTGCATCCAAAACGTAACACGTAGTAGATACTGCATAAATGTCTATTGAATGAGTGAAGGAATGAATGGCAGATAATGGGAACTTCCAAAAGCATACACGATTGCAGAGTTTTTTCGTGTTTCCCCACAGGCACCTATAAGTTAGGGTGAGTTTAATGCAAAGAGCTTGCCCACTAAGTGGGTTGACCAGTAGGAAAGGGCTCCTGAATTTGTTCCATAGAAACACTTTTCTTTGGTGCCCCTTAGGTAAAGTCCTAACGTAGAAAAATCACAGAGGTCAGGCCCAAAGGGTTTACATGATTCTCCCCCAGTGTCCATGACAATCAGCCCCTGGGAAGAGGTAGAGACAAGCAACCTTCGCTATGGAAGAGTTGAATTGTATAGTCCTTTCTCTTTCGGTGTGTGCACCTTTCTTGGAGATTAAACCAAATGTGGTACCGGAAGAAAAAAATTGTGAACATGATATTTTACAGATACTAAAGAATTATCAAACAAGAAGAGAAAAAAATTTCATGTAACCAGTTGTATCCAAGTAAAATTAATCGCTTTGTCCAATGCACTTGAAGCACAATAACACTGAAGCACATTGTAAGTGTCAGAGTAACTTGCCATCCCTAAAGCTTGTAGCACCATCAATGGTTAAACACAGAAAAAGTTAATCATGCCCAGACTACAGATCCAAGATGTCTGCTATGTTCCTTTGAGAAATTCATGAAATATATGGAATGAACCCCCCCAATGTACAGAACATACAACCTTTCTGATGTCCACCTATGAACATTCAGAAGTCCATAAACTCTAAATTTTAAACCTTAAAAGACTTGGCTTGGGTCTAATTTTGACAGTTGTTGGCTCTGTAACTTTGGACAAGTGAACCTCTCTGTGCCTCACTTTCCTCATTGGGAGAAATGGGATTGACCATTCTTGCCCTGTGTTACAAATCATGTGCTGCATACATGTGTAAGGGTTGACAAGGTGCCCAGGGAGGGGCATTCATCTGGAAAGGAAGAATTGCCTTTTCTCTCTACCTATTTATCTAAGAGCAAGCTACAACATGCTCTGTGATGGAAGTCACAGAAACAGAGACACAAGTCCGATACTGGGAGGGAGCCGCCACTTGGCCTCTTGGTTGAGTTCCTTCATGTTAGTCCTACCTGTAGAGAGGTCTTCCCAAGGTGGGGAACTTGAACCATCCCTCCCTCAGGAAGAAGCAGGTGAATAATTTCTGGTTCCCATGGGTCTAAAGCCCCACCAGGAGTCAAACAATGCTGAATTATGGAATAAGCCCCGAACTTGGACTGACCAACCATCCCGCGTTGCCTGGGACTGAGACTTTTCCTGGGACACGGAATTTTCAGTCTGAAAGATGGAAAAGTCCTGGGCAAACCAACACAAACTGCTCACTCTGAGTCAGACTGAGAAAAACGGGCCAGATTTGAGACCTGGCTCTGTGGCTTGCCCGCTGTACAACTGTGGGCTAGTCCCATAAGGCTGGCTTCTGTTAGCCTCAGTGTTCTCATCTAGAACTTGGGGCAAATGAGGACGAGACTACATAATATATAGGGCCACTCCTAGCTGAAGGGGGGAACTCAATAGACATTTTCTAATTTGAAAATGCAAGCAACAGAAGTATAACTCCCTAAGGGGAGCCCATGCTTTGCGCTTCTCCACCAACACTCTTCCCCTTCACCAACAGGAGTCTGTCACCGTTTCACACTCTCCAAAGCATTTTCACATATGGTATTGCTTATATTCCAGATTCTCAGATGTAGGGAAGATGTTCCCATCATCGTTTTCCAGGTGGGAAACTGAGGCTCAGTGACTGGAGGGTCATGCAGCCACGTAGAGTCAGCCCTCCAACATGAGCACCCCAACTCTTAGCCCAGGTGCCTTCCCTCCAGACCACTGTCCTTCCTTCCCCCACAGGCAGCCCCTAGTGCTTCCCCCAGCCTGGGTGCCGGGTCTCTGGAGACTAATACTCTATGGCCACCAAGTGGCAGTGTCCTGGTGGGCACCAGGAGACATTTCACTCCTTGCCACACATGTTTATGCTCCTTGCTGAGCACCACAAGATTTAGGGCTGAAAATACTCTTTCCCTCTAAACACAGGGAGATTCTTTTATTTATTTTTTTAAGTTTCTTTACTTATTTTGAGAGAGAGAGAGCATGAGCAGGGGAAGGAGGGAGAGAGAGAGAGAGAGAGAGAGAGAGAGAGAATCCCAAGTAGGCTCCACGATGTCCGTACAAAGTCCAATGTGGGGCTTGAACTCACGAACCATGAGAACATGACCTGAGCCAAGATCAGGAGTTGGACTTTTAACCGACAGAGTCACCCAGGTGCCCCCACAAAGATCCTTTTACAGTCAGATCCTGCTTCAGTCAGATCCTTCTTTTTATTTTTATTTTTTTATTTATTTATTTTTTTTTTTTAAATTTTTTTTTCAACGTTTTTTATTTTTTTATTTTTGGGACAGAGAGAGACAGAGCATGAACGGGGGAGGGGCAGAGAGAGAGGGAGACACAGAATCGGAAACAGGCTCCAGGCTCTGAGCCATCAGCCCAGAGCCTGACGCGGGGCTCGAACTCACGACCGCGAGATCGTGACCTGGCTGAAGTCGGACGCTTAACCGACTGCGCCACCCAGGCGCCCCTCAGATCCTTCTTAAGAAAAGCAGGAGCCTCATCCCCATGGCTTTGTGCTTTGAGAATTCCCTTGTTAGGAAGCAGCTAGTGAGACCTCCAAGGGGCACTGGGGGGCTGAGAGGGTGATGGGCAGGAGTGCAGAAACAGGATCCATTCCCCGAATTACCTACCCACGTGTTTCCTTCAGTTGCTTCTCCGTCTTGTCCCTTCCAGATCTTGTTCAGTGTTAGGTTTGTTTAACAGCATTCTCTCTCTCTCTCTCTCTCTCTCTCTCTCTCTCTCTCACCCTCTTTTTCTTTTTTGTACCGCCTTCAGGATTTTATTAACATGACATTTTATTTTATTTTATTTTATTTTAATTTCTTTTAGGGGCGCCTGGGTGGCTCAGTTGGTTAAGTGTCCAACTTCGGCTCAGGTCATGATCTCACAGCTCATGAGTTTGAGCCCCGCGCTGGGCTATGTGCTGACAGCTCAGAGACTGGAGCCTGCTTGGGATTCTGTGTCTCCCTCTCCCTCCCTGCCCCTCCCCCTCTGGCTCTGTCTCTCTCAAAAAATAAATAAAAACATTTACAAAATAAATAAAATACAATATTTCTTTTAATGTTTATCCAGTTTTTGAGAGAGAGAGAGAGAGAGAGGTTGTGAGCAGGGGAGGGGCAGAGAGAGAGGGAGGCACCGAATCTGAAGCAGCCTCCAGGCTCTGAGCTCTCAGCACAGAGCCCCACATGGGGCTCGAACTCACAAATCTCGAGATTCTGACATGAGCTGAGCTGAAGTCAGACGCCTCACTGATTGAGCCACCCCAGTGTCCCTTAACATGAGTTTTTAAAAAAACAAGCGTCCTTACCAGTGTGGGCCGGTGAGGGTGGGGAAAGAGGGGATGGGAGAGGAGGGGGAAGACATTCTGCTCTACTGGAAACAAAGCTCTACGAGCATTTTCTCTTTTTTAACCATTAGAAAAGTAATCCTTGCTCTGCTAGGGAAAAATTGTGGAGACAACAGAGAAAAAGAAGGAAAGAAAAGTGGTTGCTCACAGGCCTTCTATCCAGGAATAACCTCGATGTCTGTTGTTTTTTTTTTTAACTTGGGGTCACCGAGAGAAAAATGGAGGGTGCACACAGTGACCTATAACCCTGTGCCCCAACCCCCACAAGGGCCCTAACCTGAGCTCACCTTAGTCACTTATGCAGTCATTCAAAAAATACCCACTGGGCCCCTGTCATGTGCCAGGCACTGTGCTAGGTTCTGAGGACACGGTAGCAGACAACACATGCAGCCCTGGCTCCCCACAGGCCTCTCAGTGGTAGAAGA
The DNA here is from genome assembly GCF_007474595.2 of Lynx canadensis. Lineage (NCBI taxonomy): Eukaryota > Metazoa > Chordata > Mammalia > Carnivora > Felidae > Lynx > Lynx canadensis. Next base: position 35,523,282 of record NC_044319.2, read on the forward strand.
AACAGATGGCTAACCAGTCACTGCCATCACGTTGCCCTTACCACTCAAGAGCTGACCTCTGAGCTAAACTCTTTCAATGTATTGTTTTATTTCCTCTTTATAGCCCTGTGAGGAGATACCATTCTCGGCCACGTTACACAGATTGAGGGAATTTAGGGGGAAAGAGCTTAAATATTTGGACAAGGGCCATAGAGCTAGTCATGGAAAAGCTGGGGTCTGCACTCACAGCGTCTGACTCTGGCGTGGGGTAAGGATTAGAACAGTGTTGCCCTGGGAGACCCTGTGTGATCAGAGAAGAGCTCCTGAGAAAGTGAGGTTGACCTGAAAACACAAGACAGAAGTACCAAATTCCATTCTTTCCTCCAGATCACCCACCAGACTCTAGCATCCCTCCTCAGGAGTCTCCCTCTATCTTTGCCCCTAGCATGGTTCTTTAAGACCCTACATCTGCCATTCTCACATGCCTTCCTTCTCAGCCCTTCTATCCTGGGGTGTTTCCCCATCAACCCTTCTCAGACCCCCTCTCTGCACTCAAGTTTCTTACCCAGGACCCTGCCCTCTTTCCTGTCAGGGCCATCTTGGAAATTCCCCTTTCCTCCCCTCATCCCCAAAATTTCAAGCTTAGCTCGGAATTCTGGCTTTCCCAACACCAAATATTAATCACATTTCAGGCTAAAACTGCCATGCTCAAGTTTCCCCAAATTCCTGGGAGGGTGGGGCAGGAATGGTATGAGGAGGAATCTGGGACTTTTCAGCACTCGGTCACCCCAGAAAGGCAGGGCAAGAGTCAGGCCTGAGGAAACTTGAAGAACCTGGCACTTCTTCCAAAGTGAGGTGCAGACCAAGCCTTCTCCCCAGGGGTAACTGGCTTTCATTCCAGAGGGTCCACTCCACCCCAATGACCCAAAGAGAAGGTGGGTGCTGATTCCAGGGTGGCAGATACCAGGGACATGTGTCACTGACTTGCACCTGCCTCTCCTCAGTGCTGCCAGGCCTGGGGAAGCTCAGAAACACCCGGCAGGTGGAAATGCCCGCATCCACCTGCTGCAATGGAAGCCAGTAGGAGAAAGAAGCCGACGGCACTGGCACAGGGACTAAGCTTTTGCCAAGACAAAGACACACCCAGACTGTAAGCCTTGAATACTTCCTCTTCCAGAGGATTCCTCTTTCGGGAATTCTAACCTCAGGGAACTCCCAGAGCCTGAGGAGGAAGAGTAACAGGTGGAAAGGTGCTGAAGTCACTCACTCAAGGTCTCATTCTAAGGAAACGCTTAATGGAGGAGCAGAAAGAATTTTTAACAAGGTCAGCTCTTCCTCTGAAGACCTGCTTACCGCACATGAGGCACTGCTCAAGAATGCTTTATACACTTGAACTCAACTCATCTTGGGTCCAGGAGAACCTGCTTCACTGTGGCCTTTTACAGGTGCTGGGCCCTGCTGCTAATCTGGTATTTTGACACCATTTTCATTTACAGAATCTCTTTTATAGTCACATCCTTCACTGATTCAGCATACTGAGCATTTACCATATCCCACACACTGAGAAGACAAGTTTCTTCTCTTAAAGAGCGGAGAGTCTAGTGGGAGAGACAGGGAAATAAAAGGAATAATCCATTACAGAGGGAGAAGTGCTTTAAAGAAGGGAAACACATGCTGTGGGAATATAATGGAGGGTTACTTAATGCAAACTGAAGTGTGTGGGGATAGGGGGTATCAGAGGAGGCTTCCTGGGGGAGGTGACACCTTGACTGAGTCTTCAAGGATGCATAGGAGTTAGTCAAGGAGAGAGAAGAAAAAACCATGTTAGACCTAGACCTGGAGATGCCTGAGAATGGTAAGTCTGGGAAATACCTGTTGATCAACATGGGTAGAGCTTGGAAGTGGGGTGGGGCGGAGGGTGGCAGGATGAAATGAGGCAAGATTACGAGACCCTCAGAGTTCGTACCAGAGGACCCTCACTGTGCCAGTCCCCAGATGTCCTTCAAGCCACCCCAGCTGATGCCACATGGAGTGAAAGCACTACTGAGCCCCTTATTGGGCCTATTGCAACTGAGAAACGGAAATTTTAATTGTAATCAATTGTATTGTATGTATGGACATATATGCTTTCTTTTCTCTTGGGAAAATGGTTGGATTATGTTGTAGATGTCTGTTTAGTTTTTAAAGAATTTTTGGTGAAGAATATGTTCAAATTTTATGCTCTGTTTTTAAATTGAATTGTTTCTTTTCTGTTTTTTTTTTTTTTAAGATTTTATTTTTTAGAAATGTTTATTTATTTTGAGAGAGAGAGAGAGCTCAACACCGAGCCCGATGCCGGGCTCAATTTCACACCTGTGAAATCATGACCTGAAGCTGATATCAAAAGTGGGACACTTAAGGGACTGAGTCACCCAGGCGCCCCCAGTTTTTCTTTCTTTCTTTTTTTAAATATGAAATTTATCGTCAAACTGGTTTCCATACAACACCCAGTGCTCAGCCCAACAGGTGCCCTCCTCAATGCCCATCACCCACTTTCCCCTCCCTCCCACCCCCTCATCAACCCTCAGTTTATTCTCAGTTTTTTAACAGTCTCTTATGGTTTGGTTCCCTCCCTCTCTAACTTTTTTTTTTCCTTCCCCTCCCCCATGGTCTTCTGTTAAGTTTCTCAGGATCCACATAAGAGTGAAAATGTATGCTATCTGTCTTTCTCTGTATGGCTTATTTCACTTAGCATCACACTCTCCAGTTCCATCCACGTTGCTACAAAAGGCCATATTTCATTCTTTCGCGTTGCCAAGTAGTATTCCATTGTGTATATAAACCACAATTTCTGCTTTTCTCTTTTAATGTGAACCCTTTATTGCCCTGTGAAGTCATGGCATAAAAAAAAAAAAAATGGGACACTTCACAGATTTGCATGTTATCCTTGTGCAAGGGCCATGTTGATCTTCTCTGTATTGTTCCAATTTTAGTATATGTGCTTCTGAAGCCAGCACAAATTGTTTGTTTCTTAATGTAAAATTTAGGGGGCACTTTATGTTTTCTGGATACAAGTCTTTTATTAGATATGAGCTTTGCAAATATTACCTCCCGTTCTGTGGCTGGTCTTTACATTCTCTTATTAGAAGTGACTTCTGAAAAGCAGAAGTTTTTAATTTTGGCAAAGTCTTATTTATCAACTTATTCTTTTTATGGACTGTGCTCTTGGCATCGTATCTATGGGATCTTGGTTAAGCCAAAATCACAAAGACTTTCTGCTATGTTTTCTTCTAGAAGTTTTACAATTTTAAGTTGTATACTTAAATTTATGATCCATTTTTGTGTATGATGTGTAGTAGGGAACAACTTTTATTATTTATTTATTTATTTATTCAAAATGTTTATTTATTTTGGAGAGAGAGAGAGAGATAGAGAGTGAGCAGGGGAGGGACAGAAAAAGAGGGAGACAGAGAACCCAAGGAGGCTCTGCACTGACAGTGATGTGGGGCTTGAACTCACCAATCGTGAGATCATGACCTGAGCCGAAATCAAGATTTGGACGCTTAACCAATTGAGCCACCCAGGTGCTCTTCCCCACCCCCTGAAAAAACAATGGATATCTAATTATTACAGCCCCATTTGCTGAAAAGACTATCCCTTCTTCACGAAAAGACTTTACGTCTTTGTCGAAAATCAGTTATCCATATGTATATAGATGTATTTCTAGACTCCTTAGTCTGTCTCACTGATCTGTTTATCTCTACACACTGTCTTGATTACTATAGCTTTATGATATGTCTTCAGTCTTAACCGACTGAGCTACCCAAGTGTCCCTGAATTTCATAAATCAGCTTGTCAATTTCTATAAAAAGTGTCTATTGGAATTTTGGTTCCAATCTATTGGAATTTTGGTTGAATCTATAGATCAATTTGGGGAGAACTGCTATATTAATAACACTGACTCTTCTGATCCACAAACAAGGTAAATCTTTCCATTTATTTAGGTCTGCTTTCTAGTTTTCACTGTAGCTTTTCATATCTTTTGTCAAATTTAAACTTTGGTATTTCACATTTTTATGCTATTGTAAATTGCAGTTTTCAACTTCAATTTCTGATTGTTCATTCCTGGTATACAGAAACACAATTGATTTCTGTACATTTAGAAACACAATTTTTTTGTGTATTAATCTTGTATTCTGCAGTCTTGCTTGACTCACCTACTAGTTCCATAGCCTTTTTGTAGATTCTATAGAATTGTCTATGTAGGCTATGAATAAAGACAGTTTTACTTTTTCCTTTCCAATCTGGATGCCTTATTTTATTTATGTTTTTGCCTTATTGCAATGGCTAGGATCTCAAATACAATGTTAAAGACATGTGGTGAGAAGGAATATCCTTGTATTGTTTCTGATACTGGGGAGAAAGTATTCAGTCTTTTTTCATTAAGTATAATGTTAGCTGTAGGTTTTTCATAGGTGGCCTTTAGTAAATTGATGAAATTCTCTTCAAATAATCACTTGGTGCTATAAATTTCACCCTAAGTGTTGTTTTATTAGCATTCCACAAATTCTGAGATGTGGTATTTTTGTATTCATTCAGTTCAAAACACTTTCTAATCCCTCTTTTGATTTCTTCTTTGATCCAGGGTTTTGTTGTTGTTGTTGTTGTTTTAGAAGTACATGATTTACTTTCCAAATATTGGTGGATTCTTCAGATGTCTTTTTCTTACTGATTTCTAATTTAATTCCACTATGGTCAGAAAACATATGCATGTGTGTGTGTGTGTGTATGTGATCTTCAATTTACTTTTGACTAGTATTAGTACAGTATATCTTTTTCCACATTTTTTTTACACTTAACCTATTTGTGTGTTCCTTGTGGACAGCATATGGTTGGTGTGTGTTTGTTTGTTTGTTTGTTTTAATTTTTTTTTACATTTATTTATTTTTGAGACAGAGACAAAGCATGAACGGGGGAGGGTCAGAGAGAGAGGGAGACACAGAATCTCAAACAAGCTCCAGGCTCTGAGCAGTCAGCACAGAGCCCAACGCGGGGCTTGAACTCACGGACCGCGAGATCGTGACCTGAGCTGAAGTCGGACGCCCAACCGACTGAGCCACCCAGGCGCCCCTTGTTTGTTTGTTTTAAATCCAATCTGATGAGTACTCCCTTTTAACTGGAGTATTTAGACCATTTACATTTCATGTGATTATTGATATGGTTGGGTATAAGTCTACCCTTCAGCTATTTGTTTTCTATTTGTACCATCTGTTTGTTAATGCTTTCCCCCCTCTTTTTCTGCCTCCTTTTGATTTCATTGAGTTTATTATTATTATTCCATTTTATCATCTTTGTTGACTTATTACGTGTAAATCTTTGTTTTCTTATGTTAGTTGTTGCCTAGATTGTAGCATACCTCTTTGAGTTATTACATGCTTCCTTCAGATCATATTATATCACTTCATGTAAACTATAAAACCATACAGTAGCAAACTTTGTTTCTCCCTTCCCAGCCTTTATGTGATTATTGTCATGTTTTGCCTGCACTGATGTAATGAACTCTAAAATAACATCTTTGCTATTTTGTAAATAGTTATTGTTTAAAGAGAGTCTTAAAAAATAATCTGATACATTTATTTATGTAGTACCATTTCCATTGCTCTTTATTTCTTTGTGTACATCCAGATTTCCATCTGGAATCGTTTTTCTCCTGCCTAAAAGACTTTAACAGTTCTTCTAATGCAGGTCTTCTGGCAATGAATTCTTCTAACTTTTGCATTTTTGAAAAAAGCTTTATTTTACCTCTGTTTTGAAAAATATTTTCACTGAGTATAGAATTCTAGATTGACGCATATTTTTTTTTGCTTTCAGTACTTTAAAGATAATGCTCTGCTGTCTTTTCGCTTGCACTCTTTCCAATGAGTGACCTGCTATCATTTTTATCTTTGTTCCTCTGTACATAATTTGTCTTTTTCTTTTTTTTTTTTTTTACCTGGTTCCTTCTAAGCTATGTTTGATTATGGTTTGCCTTGGTGTCAATGTTAAGACTATTTTTCCATAGGATTTATGCTATTCCCATTTTGCTGTCTAATCCCCCAAATCATGTTGATATTCAGGTAGGACTGATGTCACCAAGAAAGCCATGTATATAACAATTAAAAAGGGGGTGTACTTTTAAAAAATGTTTTATTTATTTCTTCAAAGTAAGCTCCATGCCCAATGTGGGGCTTGAACTCACGACCCTGAAACCAAGAGTCACATGCTCCACTGACTGAGCCAGCCAGCCATCCTTAAAAAAGGGGCTATACTTTAACGAGTTAACTTACCAGTAGGTAACCAGTTACCTTGGCCAAGTCACCAGTTAACTTGGCCAAGTAGGTATTCTTAACAGTAAAATTTTGATTGCTTCTTCTACTATTACTGTTTTAAAACATGACCCTGCCCCAGATTCTTTGATATTCTTCCCACTGAGAAGAGAGATCTATATCTTTTGTCCTTGGATCTGGGTTCTGTGACCACTTGACTAGTGGATTGCAGCAGAAGCAACACTGTACCAGTTTCTGGGCTCAGACTTTCAGACCCTGTCAGTTTCTTTTTGTTTCTTAAGATGCCTGTTCTTTGATCCCAGCCACTCTGCCATAAGTAGCCCTAAAGTGCCTGGAGAGAGGCCCATATGGAGAGAAGGCTCACAGCCCATCACTTTGGCTGAGCTCCCAGAGAGCCAGCACCAGCCATATGAGTAACACATTTTGAAAGTTGATCTGCCAACCCCAGGCTAGCTGTTATAGCTGGTATGGTGTGGAACAGAAATAAATTGTCTGCACTGAGCCCTGCCCAAACTTCAGATTTGTGAGCAAAATGAAAGCTTATTGTTTTAAGCTTTTATGTTCTTACATGATTTGTTACATAGAAATAGATAAAGAGAACGTCCTCCCTAAAGAACTGGATTCTAAATTTTTTTTCTTTTCCAACGTTTTATTTATTCTTGGGACAGAGAGAGACAGAACATGAACGGGGGAGGGGCAGAGAGAGAGGGAGACACAGAATCGGAAACAGGCTCCAGGCTCTGAGCCATCAGCCCAGAGCCCGACGCGGGGCCCGAACTCACGGACTGCGAGATCGTGACCTGGCTGAAGTCGGACGCTTAACCGACTGCGCCACCCAGGCGCCCCAAGAACTGGATTCTAAACCAGTGTCTCAGACAAGTAGCTTCTGCTCCGATCTACTGCGGTTTCCTCTTTTCCAACTTCTAATCTTTTATATGACCTAAGGTGTTCTGCTCTTTTTTCCTTCTGCTCCAGAATAATCCTGTCCTTCTAGAGAACTCATACGATTTGTAGAAAGCACTTGTTCTTCAAATCTGTGTGTGTTTCAAGTGTATTCTAATTACGGCTCTATTAACTGGTTTTTATACAGCTGTTTCCCTCCATTACACTCCACGGGCTCTGCATGTTCATCATCATTGTCTCTTGCTAAGTTTTTTAACCAACGCATTCTACATTGTCGTCTATTTTCTCTGACTAAGCAATGTTCTATTTACTGGCTGTAATATTTACCCACGTTAGCTTTTTAAACTCACATTTAGAGTGGGAGTCTTTATTTAAAACTTGCACCAATTCTGCATCACTGAATAAGTTAAGGTTCCCTCAGAAGGTCAAAACCGTGCCAGCTATTTGGATCTAGAGAGGCTAATATATATTAATACATCCAAAGATCCTGACTTGATAACTGTATCAGTATGTCTCTCCAGAGAAGCAGAACCAAAACCTCTTAATAGATTTATTTCAAGGAACTGACTTACATAATTATGAGGGCTAGCAGATCTGAAATCTGTAGAGCTGGTCAGCAAGCTGGAAGTTCTCCGGCAAGAGCTAAGGTTGCAGTCGTGAAGCAGAATTTCTTCTGCCTCCAGGAAACCTCAGGCTTTGCTCCTAGAGTCTTTCACCTGAGTGGATGAGGACCACCCACATTATTGAAGGTAATGTCCTTGATCTAAAGGGAACTGATTGTGGATGTCCACCACATCTAGAACATATCCTAACAGCAACACCTGCATTAGTGTTCATCAGATAACTGGGTACTATAGACCAAGCCCAGTTGACACATAAAACTAACCATCACAGTAAACAAAGGGATAAAAGAGAGTTGTAAAATATCATGGAAGTTGCAACTGCAGGGCTCAGAGGAAGCAAAACAGAGATTAAATTATTAAAACTTAGAAACTTAGTAGATAGGCCATGAGGAACTGAAACTCAGACCTCTGAGTAGGAGGCATCGCTCAGCCAGTATTAGTTGTCTGAGTTCAGAAGAGGGGACTTAGGTCACTGGGACCCAGTTCTTTGTGGAAGGGCAGTGGCTGGCTGTTGTTGGTGTCCCCAAGGAGACACGATGAAGGTGATTCCGTAGGTGTTAGAATAACTGCAAAGCGGATTCAGTTGCCATTCCAGGGAGAAAACGCTTATGCTATGATGACGAAGTTTTGCTGGGGTTAATACTTATAGGAAACACAAGCAGACAAAAAACCCTCAGCAAATATACAGCAAGGAGCACACTTCTTGTTCCTCCTCCAGCCTTGTAGTCTCCATCTAGTGACCAAATGGCAGAGCCAACTGGAAAAGCAAAATATGGCTTTAGGAGTCCCAGCTCTAGGATCCTTGGTGTTCAAGGTTACCAAGCCTGCCAGCATGAAGAAGCAATCCCAGAAGTTCTGAGACTAGATGCCTGCCCACTTCCCCAGACAAAATAAAGTCATTTTCCCATTTTAAAAAAACTGTTTGAAACCGAGAGGCAATAACATAATAACTGATACAGTCCATTCCTTTGGCTGGCTATTCAGCATCCATAACACTACTCTACAAATTTTGAACTTTGACATTACCCCCAAAACCTTTGTTCTCCCCCCGAAAGGCAACTTTTCTGCCTACAAACCAAGACAATGTTGCCTTCTTACCAAATTCAAATCTGTAAAGTCCTGACTACCATTGCACCCCCGTCTCTGAGCAACATTTGTTATTTTTCAAATTCAATTTCATCTGAACATATGTTTTCTAAAAACCCAATTAACTTCCAATAACACTTGAGAAAATAGTAAGGATAAGAAGGAGAGAGAACAGTAAAATAATATATACAATTATATATACACACACATATATACGTAATAAGCAAGTAATTGGGCATGAGGCCACAAATGATGTTTACAACTTCCTTCTTTCACTATCCATTTGATATTTCCTTTGTGTTCATCCAGTACCTCAGATAGTTGGTTTTTTGTTGTTTCTTTGTTTTGTTTTTGTTTTTATCGTGGGGTAATCCATCTTGCCTAAAGGGTCTGAATCATCACTGGATATGCCTTTGGCAGGGGTGGGTGGGAAAATTGTCATCTATTAACTTTTACTGTTGACATGAAAATACTAAAGTCACCCCTGAGAACGCCCTGGATTCCAAATATAATCCTCCCCATCGAGACGCAGTCCCTGATTTTTCTTTGTTAATCAATATCAATCACCCCAGCCAGTAGAGTAACTCTCCTCTTCGCCTGTGGGTTTAGTAGCATGAGGAACACAAAATGATCAGGTGGCAGTCTCATTTTCCAAATCAACGCAGGATTGATATATGCTCTAGAAGAAGCGTTTGATTTTTGGGAATCAAGACTCCAAACGAACAGAGGTCAGAGTCACAGGGATTGGAAACCAAACGTCTGTGGGCAGGCTCTGAGATCTAGTAGTGAGAAGAGCCAGTCCGCTTCTACCTCTCATTCCCAGACTCATGTAGATAGGCTATGGGACATTCAGAACTACGTATTTATCTATGATCCTAAGTATAATCTACATCTCTTGAGAAAGAACTGTCCTTTCAGGATATAATCTCTACTGGTACCATACCTTCAGTAGGCCATTAAATCTTCCTACAAATCAGCTGCTTCTGGGTAGCGGGGGATGTGGTTATACCAGTGAATTCCATGGGCATGAATCCATTGCTGAAATGACTTTCTTGATCAGAAGCAATCTTGCATACAGTATGCCATATTGTGAAATCGCAGATGATGCTGGCAGAAGATTGTTGGGTAGGAAGCGTGTACTCAGAATACATATCTCCTCCAAGGAGGAAAAAATTTTGCTCTCCTCCATGACAGAAGGGAACAGTCAACTCACCCCTGTGGGCTGGTTGGGCTCATTAGGGAATGGTGTCATATCAGGGGCTTTGCGTAACTGGCAAGTTAGGCATTCAGCAGCATTGCTGGTCAGAAAAACCTTGATTAGGGCAAGTTCTTGTTGTTGAGCCTACACATACTCCCATCCCTGCCATTACAGCCACTTTATATACAGATCCATTAAACAGGCACTGGAATAACTGGAGAAAGATGTTAACTGAAGTCCACAAGATAGGTCATATTGTCCCCCTCCAACCAAGGGACTCTTCATCTGTAACTGACTTGGGTCTAGAAATTGGATGAGAGGACACTCAAGTTAAATTTTTGGCCACCAGTCTTTTTATATAGAGCAAACAACATTCTGGTAGTCTATCCATCTTTTTCATTCCTAGGTGCACCATGATCAGTTGTCCAACTGAAGATTCCTAGTCTCAAAACAGTTTGATTACCACTATGTTCATGTTGTTTTTTATGGTAAATGTCCCCTTGTCTTTGGTGGCTAAGTTCTGTCATTTGGCCTCTGCAATGTGGGAATCCCTTCATCCCATTGACATCAGCGGGCCCAATTCAGTGTAGGTATCTTCACCACTATATCTGGCTTAGAGAAAACAGCCACCACTGTAGAGTCTTTTATTTAAAAAAAATTTTTTTTAATGTTGTTATTTATTTTTGAGACAGAGAGAGACAGAGCATGAGCAGGGGAAGGGCAGAGAGAAAGGGAGATACAGAATCTGAAGCAGGCTCCAGACTATGAGCTGTCAGCACAGAGCCCGAAGCAGGGCTCGAACTCATGGAGTGTGAGATCATGACCTGAGCTGAAGTCGGACGCCCAACGGACTGAGCCACTCAGGCACCCCTAGAGTCTTTTAGAGATGCAAGTGCTAATATCAGCAATGCATTTCTCAATGTTTTGTCCTCTGGGCCCTCTGGTTGATGTGCTTGGAGGGTATGTGTGCAGATCTCATGCGATAAGGTCACTTTATCATTCCTTTCTTCCTGTCCTGAATGCCTTCTTCTACATCATGTCAGGGAAGTTCTAGCATTCCAACCTTATTAAGCACATTCCACCATTGAGTCCAAGGTTCTGTCAGCCAACCAAGAAATTTCTGCCACTTCCAGTTGCAAGAACTAACACATTCAACAGTGTCTGATAAATGCACCCAATAAATATGATCTGATCCAGTTCTATACTCTATCATCCTTGGTCTAGAGCCCATAGAACACACTTCTACATATATTTCCCAGGTTTCTGCCACTTTGTATTATAAAATCTTGTATTTCTTTTAGCAGATAAATTATTTCCTCTGAGTCAGATTTTGTACTATTCCCCCCTAAAGAACGCTATTTGACTCCACTAATAAGTCTAGTGGCAACAAAGAATGGTTGTGATGGGTCTTGAGAAGAAGACCCCTTGAAGGCAACTGCCCCAGGTGAAGTAGCTATAAGGTTTCCAAAAACATGGATGGGATGGTTGATTCCATACCTGGCAATTGCTGAGCTGCAACCCACCAACCACTGATTGATCTGGGTAGATTCCTCTCAATATAGAAAGAAAAGGAAGTATCCTGAAAGTCATTTAAAGGAAATATATCCTTCCACCACCCCCATCCCAGTCCTACAGTTACTATATTTTAAAAAATTGAAGTATAGTTGACACTTACTTTTACTTTAGTTTCAAGTGCACAACATAGTGATTCAACCAGTCTATACATTACACTATGCTCACCACACGTGTAGTGTAGCTCTGCCTGTCCCCATATAATGCTATGATAACACCATTGACTATCTTCCCTATGCTGTATACTTTATCACTGCGACTTATTTATTTCACAACTGAAAGCCTATACCTCCCCCTCCCCTACATCCATTTTACCCATCCTTCCACCCTCCTCCAATCTGGCAGCCATTAGTTTGTTCTCCGAATTTATGGATCTGTTTCTGCTTTTTCTTTGTTTATTCACTTTTTTTGTTTTGTTTTAGATTCCACATATAAATGAAATCATGTTATTTATCTTCCTTTTTCTGACTTATTTTACTTAGCTTAATACCCTCAAGGTCCATCCATGTTGTTGCAAATGGCAAGATCTCATCCTTTTTTATGGATGAGTAATATTTCATTGTGTGTGTATATATACATACCACAACTTCTTTATCCATTCATCTATCCATGGATACGTGGGTTGCTTCCATATAGCTACTGTATTGGTCTAAAGCAGGTCTCATGTGATGCACCGAGACTCCTATGGTGCCATCTAGTGGCAATTGCTCATTGAACCTTATCTTCTCACACGCTACTTTTAACAGGTGGTAAACAAAGCAAAGATTCATGTTTTCTAGTGATTCTCCTAAAACTAGATACATATTCAGAGGTTGGGAATGGGCAGGTTGCAGAATTTCTCAGAGACAAGGAGACACCCTCCCCGCTACACCCACATTCGCCAGGACCAAGTATAGCTGACATGACAGATCCCAGAGCTTGCCACATATGGGATCACACATAAAGGTTTGGGGGGGGGGGGTCATTCATCATCCCTTCCTTTCAATGAAAGCAGCCTTAAGATATTGAACTAGCTTGAGGTTAAATAGATACAAAATGGCAGTGACGGGTAATCCAGCCCAGATCTTCTGCCTGAAGATGCTACATCTGTTTCTCTTCTCTATTCCTTAAGATGCCCTGGTCTGCAGGCAGCAGCACCCATGGAGCCACCTTGAGGGACGTCTTTATCAACATACATAAAGATTGTGTGACTCTTGATCTCCGGGTCATGAGTTCAAGAACCACATTGGGGGTAGAGTTTACTTTTAAAAAAGCACACATAACGATTGTTTTTCAGGAACAGAGAGCAGCTTTGCTTGCACCCCCTAAACGAGACCTTACTCCTGGGTTCATAAGGAGTCATGGAAGTTTGTCTCCAGAACCTTCTGCCTTCCTTTCCTGTCATCCAGGATCGTCATGCACCCTTTCACTCATGATACCCATGCCCCCTGCCTTTCTTTCTTGGGCAGCACCTCTAACACCTGTAGCCTCTTTGTTACATATTTCTTGCCTCTTCCTTATTGTGCCACAAGGTGTCCTTGTTGTCTACAGCCCAAAGGTCCTAGGGCTGATGCAGGTACACATACAGAACACCAAGAGCCTCCAAGGGAAAAGCTTTGTCCTCGTGGCAGCAATTTCTGGATTGCTCTAAATTTTAACCCATGGTGAGTCCTATGGTAGATGGCAACCTTGTTGTATTCCTCACACCCTTACTTCACTATACTCTATCCATCTCAGTTCTAGACCTCTGCTTATTAGTCTTTCCCTAACTTTCCTCTACATCAACACCAACACACACACACATACACACACACACACACACACACACACGTACGTATGCGCACACATACACATGAAATGCCCTCTTACCTCTCTTCCTACTCCACTGAGTTCTATCCTTCCTTCAAGGTCACAATCACTGTACATGCACAGCTAATTCTGCTTTCAGAGATTCTACCTCACATCATTTTATATGAATTTTTATGGAACTAACTCAGGAACTGAGACAACTATATTCTGGACTTGCACATTTAATCTAGAACTTTAAAATCTACCCCCCCCCCAACTCCATTGTTTTAACATTGCAGGTCACTGCTTAGACCTGGAAATTCGGTGGTGAACAAAATAGGTCCCTGCCTTCATGGGGTTCACACTCTAGGGCAAGACAGATCTAATACAAGTGAACGCAGGTAAATATATAATTACAGGCTGCGATGGTGGTTTGAGATAAGGGGGCCAAGAAAAATAGAAGGAAGTCTATTTATAGATTGGTGAGACCAGAAAACATCTGAGGAAGCAATGTAAATAAACAGACACAATAAAAGAGAAGGAACCAGACAGAGAAAGAATTGAGAGAAGATAGTTACAAGTGGAGGGAACAGCATGTGTGAAGGCTCTGACAGAGGGAGGAGCGTGGCACCCTCCCAGAAAGAACTGATAGGTAGCTATGGGATTGTAGTGCAGTGAGCAAAGGACAGCGTAGCTGAGAATAATGTGCAGAGGCTGAGTCAGGCAAGGCCTCAAAGGCTATGGTAAGGAGATTGAATTTATTCTACATGCCATACAAAACCATAACTTATTTTAAGCCAGGAAGTAACATGAGCTGGTTTATCAGGAGACCATTGGATGGTATGTAGAGAAAGGCTTAGAAGGCTTCAAAGTGGAAGAGGAAGGCAAGTTAAGAGGCCGTGGCAATGGTCCACAAAAACAATGATGGTAGCAGTAAAAAACATGGTGGAAACGGACCAATCTCAGAGGTAGAATCACAGGAAGTGGTGATGTTTTATGCCTGCTTTTATCCTTATTGTTCTGGGACAGATTTTTAACCAGCTTCCTCAAGGAGAGTCCTGGGAATTGTGTTTTCTGAATACATGTATTACGAGTGACAATTTGGGTGAAAGATTTTTAGGTCACACAACCTCTTTCCTTTGCCATGCAGAAGACTGTGCCTTTGTCTTCCAGGCTGTAGGATTCTGGAGGAGAAATCTGAGGTAAATGTGACTTTTTCTTTTCTTGCTGCATATTTATTTATAGGGTTCAGGTTACCTTTTAGAGATCAGAATTCTGCATGAGTAGGTCTGGGAGTAGTTCTTTTATTAATCCACCCAACACGATGTTATTTAGCCTAGCCACATCCATTCCCCTTTCTTTTGGTGTCAGCAGCCCCGTCATCCTCCGGGAAACCATCTCTCCCTTACTTGCAGGTCATGTGGACACTGGATAGAGCTGACAGGCATGCATTCCCTGAGTGAGAGCATACGGCCAATGAAACCAATACCGCCATCCTTCTCAGCTGCCCAAGCTGATTCAATGGTGAGTACCTGACCCAAGCCCAGCCAATCAGAGTCTGAGGATTAACCCAAGGTTAATGTCACACAGGTATTAGAAAGGAAGAACTCTTTCCTCCCACCGGGCTTGGAAAGCTGGAAGAATATCAGTATGGAGTGACTGGGTGCCACCCCATGGGAACAACCTACCCAAGAATGAAGCCACCCAAGAGAAAGCCAGAGCTGGAGAAGCGGATTCCTAGTGAAACTTTGAGCTTCATTAGGTGAGCCAATAAAATCCCTCTCCTCTTTTGCTTAAGCCAGTTTGAGCTGGGATCCTGGCACAACCCAAAGGTTCCTGATGAAATACAGCTAGCATATTGAATTTTAAAAACAGGATTTTACTTAAAGCCAATAAATGTCCTATCTATGGCTCCTTCTACAAATAATTTTGTTTATTATTTTAGGAGCTCCTGTTATTTGTGGGTTGGCTTTTTGATATCTGTCTTTCAAAATTATTCTATTCTTTCATTTTCATTTCTTTGTCTTTTGCTTTTGTGTTCTAGGAAATTTATCTTCATCTTATCTGTTACTAATTTACTTCCCTGCAGTGTCCATTTGCATATCATGGCTTCCATTTTAGAGCTTAATTCAATAACCATGTTTTCCAGCCTAATAACATTTTTCTTCCACTTAGATTGTTTCCTTTTTATAATGGCTTGTTTTAGTCACACAGGTGTAATTTTTTTTTTTTAGCATCTAGCATATGATGTTCTTTGTTTTTTAATTGTTTTCCATGTTTATTTATTTTTGAGAGAGAGAGAGAGACAGAGACAGAGCGTGAGTGGGGGAGGGGCAGAGAGAGAGACAGAGATACAGAATCCAAACAGGCTCCAGGCTCTGAGCTGTCAGCACAGAGCCTGACGCGGGGCTCAAACCCACGAGTTGTGAGATCATGACCTGAGCCGAAGTTGGACGCTTAACCGACTGAACCACCGAGGTGCCCCTGGCGTTATTTGATAAATAAAAAAAAAGTGAATAGAACTGTCATTTATTTTCTTGATCAATGATTTCCTTTATTATATTATTTAACTCCCCTTAGTCTACTTTGTCTTTATAGCATCTACTACCTGAAATAGAAAATAGACTGTAGATGGATGGATGGATGGATGGATAGACAGATAGATAGATAGATAGATGATAGATAGATAGATAATCTCCCAGGACCTAAAACCATGCTTGGCACAAGTTGGCACTCAAGAACTATTTGTCAGACGTGTAGATGAATGATGTAAGTGCATTCATTTGCTCACAGCATCCCTGAGAAAGTTAACTAGCACAAAAAGATAGGCAACAATCCAGGGTAGCTGAGAGCTGTAAGAAATACATACATGATTAAAATCCAGATAAACTATTCAGATACAGTTATATACTCGAATGTGAGCCAGGTGTGGGCACAGAATATCACTTAGTGCTTTAAATGATCAGAACAGTTTCCACAGAGACACCAAGGATTGAGTGGAATTTGAGGAAGGGATACGATTTGGAAAAGAAAGGGGCTGGTGAAGTTTTCTTCCGAAAAGGATTCCTCTGGGACTCAGGCCAATGCACCCACTGCAGTCAGTGCCCATTCAGTCCTTCAAAGTCACAACTCCCATAAAGTCATGAAATTTCAGGGCCCAAACAAATAGACGCTTTTAGAGTGAAAAATCCCAGCCCATCTTCTTTTCCTTCACTCCCAAATGAAGGTGCAGAAAGCAGCCGAGACTGGTTGAGAGAGGTTTGTTTGCCAGGGTTCTTCTCTCTTGTGTCTCTGATTCTTGGGTTGTTATGACAGGCATCTCTGATCAGGACCACTTTTAGGCACCAAATCCTCTCCTTATTGGGCCCTATACTATCCCTGGAAAGATGCTGACATCAGTAAAAGCTTACTGAGAGTAAAGATGCAGTCTGTGACTCAAATGATGCATACCTGTTGTGATAAATGTGCTTATCATCATTAATTACAATTTGAATGGTGCCTCTAGAATCGTGCAGTGTACAATTGAACAGCTGCCCTGGGCACTCTTGTTATGACTAAAACCTGCCCTAATTCCTTCCATCTCTAGTCACTTTCAGCTTCTCACTACACATATGATTCAAGGCACCCAACCTGGTGGGGACTGTAAGAAGACATAGAAAACAGATGAAAATCAAGAAAAGAACAAGTTGAAATGGTTAACATTGAAGCCAAGGAATGTCTGTGTTGGGAAGGACTTCATTGGCCTCAACTCTCCCAGTGCCGGAGTTCTCTATTGCCATGACTTGGACAGATGTCATCCAACTCGGCTCCGTGAATTCCAGAGTCTTCTGCAAACTCAGCGGGCAGGTGTAAATGACAAGCAACTCATATTTAAATATAATGAAAATAAATGTATGTAATATAGTTAAATTCATAAATCACTTCTGGATTTCATACAGTTAGATAGGTTCCTGTGCTGCTCTACAAGACAGATGAGAGGGGAACCTTTCTGAGCCTCTTGCCATGAAGGGAAGGGAGAGACAAAGATGACTTGGTATTATAGTGCTCAGACTGGTGTGATTTTTCCCTCTTACCCTGGTGGAGTGGCTCCCAAATGCCGATCCCTGGAGCAATGCTGGACTGGCTGCTCCAAAACCCCCAAAGAGCTTGATACAGTTTCCCAGGTCCAACCTCCCGAGAGCCTGAATTTAGCTGATCAAGGGTGAGGCCTGGGCATCTCTATTTTTTTAAAGCTTCAAATTATTTTGAGGTACATCCAGGCTGAAATTCACTTCCTTAGAGAGCTCAGCCTGGATAACCCCATTCCTGGTGATAAAAAACAAAACAAAACCAAAACCAAAAATGTTATGATCCCTAAAACTCATACAAGCAGATAGTTCTTATATCTTCTGGCAGAGTTTTCTGAAATCATGTTGTTTTTTTTTTTTTTCTTTTACTACTGAAGGCAGTTTGAGTAATGCTTTCCTGCTCTCCCCAACCCAGCCATGCCCCAAAGCATCACCTGTCACACGCCTGTGACTGGGCCTCTCCATCTCAGCTTGCCCTCTTTGTTGCGGGCCAGCCAAGATGCTGACAGGAACAAAACTGACTTGTTTTTGAGAATAAAGATACAAGCGATGGCTGAGATGACGCACACATGTTCACGGAGGGAGACTCTCACATCCGACCTGCCTTCTTCCGTCCACAGAGAGTCACGTTGCTACTCTAACCACATCACTAATTCCGAAAGACGGGGACTCCTACACACAGCCTCCAGGTCAACGCTCCTGGTTGGGGCAGGCCTCTGGAAGACATCCAGTCCCAAGTTCCTAGCACCTCAAGTTATCTCAGCACTAACTGCTAAAGCCCACGGGCATAACTGCATTGTGGAAAGCAGTATTCTCAATTTGTAGAATCTCTGGGGTGCTTGTTGAAAAATGCCAACCCTCGGGCCCCACAAAAAACCTTCTGAATATCTGAGGTGGGGCCAGGAAACCTGCCTTCTGAACAAGCAAGCCCAGGTAATTCTGAACAAGGCTGATTTTGAACTTCACTCATTCAGGAAGGATGAAGGAAAAAGGAAAGGAAAAGTATGTAGAAAAAGGGAACAACTTCTTCCCTACCCTCCCAGGGCCATTACCATCTCATTGTGAGATCTTGGCCAGACATTCCCCTCCCTTTCGTGTGCATTGTCTTCCTTAGGAAAAGATCTTACCAAAAGATTGGTCTTTTTTTTTTTTTTTTTTTTAGGCTAGCTTGTTAACCTTGCATCGGGGTCCAGTTCTAGCCATTTGGGCAGAGGGGACAGAAAAAGGAGAAAGGAAAGTGGGTAGGAATATACAGGGAGAGAAGGACAGTGTTGGAAGAAAAGCCCAAGCTTGAGACATGCCTATGTAAAAAAAAAAAAAAAAAAAAGAGGAGGAGGAGGAAGAGAGGAGGAAGTGGAGGAGAAGAAAAGATAAGACAAAAGAAATCCATACCCCTATTATGTCACTTAGAATCAAATCATTAAGTGACGATTTATCTATTACGTTCTTTTCCAATGAGCCTGGGTTGTAAAAAATCAAGTCAAAAAAAGTCACAGCTCCATCACTTATTGGGTAGGTGACCTTGGGCAGATGACGGAACCTCTCTGAGATTTAATTCCCTTATCTGTAAATTGAAGGTAATCACCTTATAAGGCTGACTGTTTATTTTAATGAGGTGATATATTTAAAGTGCCTAGAGGTACCTGGGGTGCTCAGTCAGTTAACCATCCAACTCTTGATTTTGGCTCAGGTCATGATCTCATGGTCGTGAGATTGAGCCCCATGTCAGGCTCTGTGCTGGGAGTGGAGCCTGTTTAAGATTCTCTCTCTCTCTCTCTCTCTCTCTCTCTCCCTCTGCCCCTTCCATGCTTGTATTCCTTCTCTTGAAGAAAAGATAATGGAAATAATTAAAAAATTAAAATCAAATACCTAGCACAGGTGTTGGTCCACGATAGGCCGTCAAAACCCCTAGATATTATTAACAATATAACTCTGTAATATACATCTTTCTGCACTTCCCTCCCTTTGTTTCTTTTCACTTACTCCAGGCTCCAACTTGAATTGTTTACTTTTCTCTAAAGCCTTGATAAGCATGGGCTTTAGAGTCTAACAAAACTGGTCTACTCCTGTCGCTATCACCAACTTGAGCTATATGACTTTTGTGGGCCTCCGTCTCTTTGGTGAGGTGAATAGTAGCCACCTCACCAAGTTTCTGTAAAGGCCTAGTGCAACAATGCATGTGAGGGAGCCCAACTCCATGCTTGGCACTTAATATTCTCTCTCCTTCCTTCTCTCCTCCTTCCCTCCAGGCTCCGTATTCGTCCATGCTCTCCACCTCAATGCCTTTGCTCATACTATCTCTTCCATCTGGAATGCCCTTTCCCCACTTTCTGCTTGTTGGAATTCTTCCCAAAGCCATATTCATACTACCCGATCCCAACAGACAAGATGCCCAGATAAACCACCCTCTATTAACAAATAGAGCACTCACTGAGGTCAGGCACTGTTGTTAGTGCCTAGGAGTGCAGAGATGATTGAAGTCTAATCCCTGAACTCAAAAAAAAAAAAAATTCAGTTGACTAAACATGAGAACAAAAGTAATATTATGAGGTGAGAGTGGTAATAGAAGTTAAGTCTAAGGTGCTAGGAGAATACAGAAGAAGGGGCTTTGGGGTCAAATGGATCGGGGATGTCTTCACAGAGACAGGACCTTTGGGTTTGATGTGGATGATAAGTGATGTTTGACAGGCACAGAAGAGGAAAAATGTTGTCTAAGACTGTCCTGCAGATATGAACATCTGAGAGAGGCAGGAGGGCCAACATGGCTGAGAAAGGCTCATCTGGAGTAGGAAGAGGATGGACACAGGGCTGGAGAAGTAGGATGGGACCAGGGTATGAACAGTGTTGACTTCAACCTGGGAAAGCTCCCAAGAAGTTGGCTCCCTTCTACCTCTGCTTGGCATCTCAGGGCAGCAGAGAACAGACTTGCAGTCCCATGAGGAACAATATCCCAGGACAAAGCAGTCTCTGGAAATCACTCATCTCTAACCCTCATCATATCATCGGCTAAGAGGACATGGGGAATAAGACTGTAACTCAAAAGATGTATGGGTATACAGATCCCTTTCTGCTGGCCTTTTTTTTTTTTAACTACAAATGTATTTTTCTTTTGATTTCTTAAATTCAATTGCAAAATCTAGAAAATCCTACTCTACTCACAAGGGAGTGAAAGTTGGAAGATTCGGTGCTTTCTGAGGAAGATTGCAATTTGAGAGTGAAAATGTCATCTCACCATCCAGCCATCTCTCTCCATGAGCCAGAGGTCAATGACCGCAGCACTGGTGCAATGCTTCATCTTGGGACCTTCTAGACTATGTTCCTGACCAGGTATTTTTGTTGGTCTCCAGGCTCTGCCTGGCCCCATGCCTAAAGTAGCAATCATTGTCTTCCAGATGCTGACTCTTGATACTTAACTTATGACCTCCTGGGTTTAGCACACAAGGCCAGGCAAGGTCCCTGGCCAATTTCACCATTATTTTCCCTCATGTTCCTTGTGCTCCAGACACACCGAATGCCTCACCATGTTCTAGACACAGTGGTGGTTTCACAGTGCTTGAAATCTGCTTTGTATGTGCCTATCTGGAAGGCTCTGACCACCATCACTCCCAGCTCCTTTCCCCTGTTCCCAACCCATCAAACACACTCACGTGTATAACTCACATTCTCCCTAGCAAATTTATACTCACCCTTCAAGTTCAGTCATGTGTCACTGATCTCAGTGAAACCACCCTCGGCAACCCCCTTCTCTCCTAGTAGTAAAACGACTCTCTCTTGGAAGTCTTGCAACTCTTCTCTGCCCTGGAATACAGTAACATATCTGAGGACTTCTCGGTGATTCCCAGGGAAGCTGGGCTCCTTGGGGCAGTGCTAGAGACTTACACATCTCTAGCCTAGCACCCAGCATGAAGGTTAGGTCATAGTGAACACTGTTTGTTGATGGTCTCCACCAGTAACTTGGAACCTCAGTGGGGTAAGGACTCCCTTTGTCTTGTGTAGTGATATAGCCTCTGCACAGCCAAGACAGTGCTTGGTATGTAGGATGCACTCAATTAAAATTAGTTGAATTAAATAACTGGGTAAATTAATTGTATTTAATGAAATTGTGAGTGAGATTAAATGAAAGACTTGAGCAAGTTAAGTTTCCTGAAAATTGATTTATTTGGAGATTATCATAATTTAAACTACTTATTGATCACATGTTCAATTTTTGGTTTGCACGAGCTGTGAGATATACGAAGATAAATGAACAAGAAAGTTATGGATATGTGGGATGGTGGATAAGATTTTTATAACAGCAATATTGACACAAGGTAAGAAGCAATAAGTTCCATGGGAGAGGGGCAGATAAAGTGCTATGGGAACCCAGGGGAGAGGGGACTTCTCCCATAAGATTAGCTAAGGGTTTTCAGGGAGAACAAACCATTTGACTTGGGACACCATTTATGATGTGTCCCCAGTGTGACCCTGGTCCCCTGGATGTGGCTGATTGGAGGATGGACACCTGACCTGGACTGAGCCATTAGTCTCTCTCCCAGGAACTGGGATTAGAGACTTCAGAGCATTCATCAATTTTTTCTGATCCTTTGAATTAAAGACAAGAGCCTCTGGCACTGTGTAGTTGCAGTCTTTTACAAACCGCTCAGAATGCAGAAAAATCAGGCCTGGGGAGAGAGCAGAATGCAGGAGTGCTGAGGAAAGCAGAAAAGAGTGGCCATGTGGCCTCAGTGAGTGAGAGACTGAGGCCTGGCTTTCTGATGATTCACGTTCCTGGTACCAGCCCCTCAGTGATCTGCAGCATCTCGGTCCATGAATCTTCTGGAACCCTCCAAGATCCTTGCAGTAAATACCCCTTCTCTGCTTCAGCTAGCTGAACTGTATCATTACAGCCAGCAAACCTTGGTGAAGGCTGGGTAGGTGTGAAGAAATGGGCCACGTCCAGGATGGAGGCTAATGAGGAAGGGATATGAAGGCATAATTTATTGGTCTTCATTTCCACTTCACATTCCCTCATTCCCCTGATTCCCCTCAGTCCAGAGCCCCCTCCGTGTCCTCTAAACCTGTCCCACAATCTAGTAGTGAAGAACCTGTGTGCCTCTAGCTAAAACAGCCCTGGCTGTTCGTGGATGTCTAGAAGCCCAGTTCTATAGACCCCTGAAATAAACTGGGTATCTTTGGTCCCAGAGAATGACTCTACCTCCAAGGTCCCTGTAGCAAAAGTGACTCACTTGATGGAACAGATCTAAGAAGCGTTGGCACACAGGCATGCTTACGTATGTCCACACACGTGGATGGTCAGGAGCTCATGGACTCGTATGTAAATAGTCACTTTGTATGTCTTTGTGGAATCGTATCGGTGCCTGCAAGCTTCTATCTATGGATAGAAATCATAGAGAGTCATCGTTACAAAGAAAGTACACTAAGCTCCTACCTTCTGGTGGCTTTGAGGTCTACTAAAGTGCACACCCGGCAACCTCTTTACAAAAACTTAACCCAGCTACTCTGAGCTGAATCACACCTTCAATCAAGGCTCATACTGTGTGGGAGGGCTCCAGGAGGAGAGGGTTTCACTGGTGTTTCTCAGGGGGTTGTGGGACTCTGACATTTAGCTGATTAGAGGGGAGGGGAGGGGACAGGTTTGATGGGGTCCTGAATCATATATGGTTGGAAGGGAAGCTCTCTAAGAAAAACATATCTAAATGTGTGTGTAGTTACTAATGTAATACTAGGTACGGGGCTTTGGGTAGGGCTGGTGCCAGTGAGAGACTCTGAAGCTTTAGTTTTATAGCTTCATAGGAAATTGACTTGGGGGTGGGGCAATGGGAGCTCAAACCTACACTTCACTTTTCTTTCGTCTGTGCTTGTCATTCCCATACAAATTGAAGTCCCTGGAGGACTGTAGTTCTGCAAAAGTACCACGTTGCTCACAGAGGTGATGTCAGGGCCATAGTGTGGGCTTGCACAAACCTCCTGCAGGCTGGAGAGGGTGAGCCTCAGTTACACTTGTCCACGTGAAGAACAGGAGCTGAGTAGCTTGAGAGGAAGAGAAACGAGCAGTTACCACCACTCTCATCCAGCAGTTCCTAAAGTCTCTCATCCCGACCCCTTTAGTTCTTCCTCTCACGGATCTTCCTTCTTACTCTCCAGGTCACACAGTCCCTTCCTTTGGGGAGGGGGAAAGACTCACTTTCGTTTTGTACTGCCACTTCAAGCTGGGGTCTAGGGAAGCACCTTAGCTAACAACTTGAGCTTGGATAGGGCCGCTTGGGCTTGAAGCCCAGCTCCACCACTTAGCTGAGTGACCTTGGGCAAGTTATTTCAGCTTTCTCGCTGACTTCCAGTTTCTTCTCCATAAAACCGATAAAATTAGACCCCACACCATAAGGTTATCGTGCAAATAATTCAAGAGAAATATCTAACACAGTCAATACTCATGAGGTTGACTCCCATGCATTCTAACTGACCAGCACTGTAGGCCAACAGCTGTTGGATTTTAATGCGCTGGTCTCCCCACCTTCATGAGAATCATGCCCTCTTGTTGGAGCAATCTCTTCCCTCACCCCTCCCTTTGAGGAACTCAAAGTATTTCTTAGATGTACTGCCTTGGGGCAGTAGACAAGGCAATTGGGATGATTCTCCCCATTTTATAGCCAACTAAGATAAGGCCCAGATTTGGTAAGGGCAGAGCCAAAGCTTAAGAAAGAGCACAGGCATATCTACAAGTGAAACCAAAGCCCCATGGCCCCTTAATACAGGTCTCCGAACTGGAAAGCAGGGTAGGACTGCACCTGTGGAAGCTTTGACTCTGCCTGGTACATTGTTGGGGACAAAGGAGTAGGCAGCAAGTGATCCATAGGGAAGTCATCTGTCCCCACAACTTACAGCATGTGTGTTTTGCTTCCTCCTTCAATTCCAACACAGCACAACCAAACATAGAAGGTTCCGGTTTCCCTGAGCAGTCAAGAGGTCTGTGGCCCTGATCAGTCCTTAGCTTTGCCACTAGCTAGCTCTGAGATTCAGTTCTTTGTTTCTAAAATCAGAGATTGGGCACGATGACATCCAGGTGCTTACCTTGGTGCTTAGCTTAAACCTCTTCAGAAATTGCTTTGTCTTAAAGTCATTTGGAAAAAGTCCCAGAATGTTGCACTTCCTATAAACTACTGCATCTTCTCTGGGTTTTCACTGTGTCGCAGAGAGCCCTAGTCCCTGAAGGGCCATGGCCCCAAGTGGCCAGCTGCTGTCTTCCTTTGGCCATGGAACCACTAGTGTTTGTGAGTGATAAGAAGAGATGGGTCTGGACTTGGCAGCAGGAAGTTGGGCTGGGCCTTGAGCAAGGGGGAAAAAAATCAAGAAACCATGGTACTTTAATTTGGAAAGTAATTTTTCAAGTAACTTTTTTAGGCAAATGAGCATAGACATCTGCCCATTCCCATATTGGCAGGAAAAACAGAGTGAGGGGCTCAGAATCAAACTACAGTAGCAGAAATTTAGACATTTGCAAGAATAGCTAAACTGGGTGTGGAATGCTGAAATGGGTGACCACAGGTAAATGCACAACCCCTTTGGTGGCTCTGACTTCCATGTGTTCTGTTTAGGAAAATGTATGACATGACCCCACCCCACCTACCCCACCATGGATTCCCTCCCTGCCTGAGAATTCTAGAATTCTGCATGGGTTGAGCAAGAAAGCACATAGGAGGACTGACTTGGCAAAAGGAACAGGTTTGGCAATGAATGTGTCACAGTGTGACCCCAGACAAGTTACTTAACTTGACCATGAGAAAATCAAGGATGTTCACATCCTGTCCAGCAACAAAACCTCTGCACTGCAGGGGGTGAACCCCGGCCCTTAGAGACTGATTCCAGCATAGGAGTCACAGAAAGTTCTTCTTCCTCAAAGTCTTACCCCAGACGCACCCTTGGCACAAAAAGGCTTTGTGACCTGGGTCATCAGGCAATGCTACCAGCCTCTTGCACTAAGCATCCTTGAGTTTATAGCTCTGAGCTGGACAAACGATGAGGATCCAGAAGAAAAAGATGATGGCCTTCAAGTATTCCTAGAATGGACTCTACCCCCAGGGCGCTGCCAGACTAACGGGGATGACAATGAACACATTGAAATAATCCTACAGGAACTCATGGAGAAAAAAAAATACTAAGTGAAAATTAACAGAGCACAAACCACCCACTAGTAAAGGATGAACAATGAGCTGAATTAATCAAAAGAGGCTTCAAGGAGAAGGTGATTTTTAAGATTGGTAGTAGAAGGAATAATGAGAAGGGAGTCACTGATTCAGACACAGCGAATATAAGAGTGGGTGATGGGAAATAACCTGAGGGTAGGCTCTGATCCTGGGGTAGACAAGCACACAGCTATTTATGTTCAGAGGCCATATGAGCACACAGCAAGTTACTCCCAGGCCCTGGGTCTCTCTCCCCATCCATGGCGAGAGAAACAAGGTAAACTAGGTCGTCTTTCCAGCTCTAGCATTTTACATTTTACAATCCTGAAGTATAGGGAAGAGTACAAGGGTGATTTGGTTTGGGTAAAGTAGAAAGCAGATGGTAAATAGGAGGAGCTAGGTCAGGCTGTTGAGGCATCCAATCTGAGCATAATACAGGTGTATCAGCTTGGGCTGAACAAACTCAAAGCCTACACCTGACCAAGTATCATCCAGGATTGGTCCTTGAATAGCAGCCCCAGAGCAGAAGGCAAACTGTGTAAATGACAGAATAAACCCAGATGGATGAAAAGAAAGTAAAATGTGTCAAGAAAATGGTTAGGGTCTCATCCTAAACAACAATCACCTCTAACAGCAGACCACTGCTCACAGACTGTTGCTGGATGAATAATCCCAACCCTGGATGCCAGAGCTGTTACTCTAATTCTCAGATTCTTCAGCTGGCCCATGTGTCTGGATCTAGACTGTCCCCCTATGCCTGAGCTGTTTGCAGAGAGAAAAGAGAGTTCTTCCCTGCGCCCCTCCCCCACCAAGAGAGATGCCTAGTCCAGAACAGGACTGGCAGGATGGGGGTAGGGCTTGGGAAGCCTTGAGAGATCTGAAGAGCATAAGATTTTAAGGGCCCTTCATCCTGCCTGTGAAGGATGTACTCACTGGCCTATGTCTTGAGATTCCCAACATTCTCCATCCCACAGCACCTTTGCCAATTCAGAGAGGCACCATGGGAAGAAATAGGTATAGAAAATAAAGGGTATGGCAGGATTACAAAGCAAGGGGCTTGGTACAGGTCATGGTCCAGGGAAATCCCCAAACAGAAGTGCCCCAGCTGGTTTCCCCATCACTTTGGGTAACTTTCCATTGCCACACACCCACCCGTACCCCCAGGTCTCTTCTAAAACACTATTGCTCACTTAGTGACCTGTTGGGAATCATACAAAGCAACGAGCCCAGTTTCCTAAACTTGAGAAACTACAGTCTACATGGAAGACAAAACTTACACCCAGTGTCCTAGAAGGGACAATCCAAGAGGGGATACAGTGACCAAGGGCCAAACTGAAATCAACAGGCTCAGAAAGGGGTGTATCAGTGAGAACGAAGCCGTGGGAGGCAGCTTCCCTGGGGAGACACAACTAGGGCACCATCGCGTGGTAATCAGTGAATGTACAGGAGACAGGAAGGAAGGAAGAGTGGTTTAAGAGCAGGGAGCAGAACATTGGGGTATTTGAGGGGACAATCCATAGAGAGAAACCGGAGTGAAATGAACAACCATTTGTTGAGTGCCTACTGTATGCCACTGGCTATACCAGGCACTTTCCATCTTTTATTTCATGTTATCCTCCCCCCAAAAGTGACAGTGTCTTTATTTCCATTTTGCAGTTGGCGGAACTGAAGTGTTTGTATGAATTTAGACTTGACCTGGTGGTCCATGAGAAGTGTCTGCCAGTGACTGGGGACTACCTTGATGGTAATGATGCCGGGGTAAGACTGGCTTGGCTGTGGTCTCCGGGGTGATGGAAAACATTGCCCATCTATCACCTAAAGGGTCAAGAGGGGCTATGACCCTGAAGCCCTCTAGATGGCTTTGGGACATTTAGTGATTGACCTCAGACCTGGGGTTTCACCCTCATGACTCAGGTGCACTAAAATTAGCCTCTGCCCCAAGGGCCTTTTACCCACACCTGGTGTCCCACTCTCCTTCCCCTGGTGCTCAGCTTCTCTGTCTTGTGAACAAGCACGCTCCTCCCTGGCCCGGCAATTGGATGAGGTAATTAATCATCACTAACTGTTAACGAGGCCAACGAGGTGTTATCATCACAGCCACCAAATTGCGGCTATGACTAACGGACTGGTGTCAGAGATTCAGAAAGCATTGATAATTATTATAATTATTTTTTCCAGTCTTCATGTTTTTTCCTATTTTTGAGGTCCCAGGTGTGAGCTGGAGAGTAAAGGGAAGACCCAACCTTTCCCAGAACTGAAAAGGCACACCATTTTGTTCAGCCTCCCACCCAGCCTGTGGCGGGACAGGGGAATGCCTGCTGCCGGCTAGGGTCCTATTTGACTCTCCCAGCAGCACCTTGATGAAGGTCAGCTTCACTGAGCAATCTGGAGGCTGGGGTGAGTCAGGCCAGATGGGGGAATCGGAGGCATTCTACCAGAGCATGGCCGACCAGGCATACAGCTGGGGAATCCCTCAAGGGAACCGTGGACCCGTGCTGACCAAATCCGGCCCGAAGGAAAACCCTGTCTTGCTACATGACTCCTGATTCATGGCTTTCCCCTCCTGGAACTTGGCTCACGTGCTATCCCTGAAGCAGCCATCACCAGCTGCCTCACATTATTTTAAAAATAGCTACCCCCAAACCCCCAATTCCTCAGACAGCAAACTCCACCTGAAATAGAGACACTGAAGTATCAGCAACTATCAAAGTCATCTTCAGGAGGCCTTGTCAGATGCAACCCCAGGACCTCCCCAGCTGATTGTCAGTGGCCTGCTTGGTTGAGTATCCTACAAACACTATCCATAAATGCTTCTAATCCATGCGATTGATCCTGAATGCCATTTGTTCCACGGTTAATAAAATGCAAACCATTCTCTAGGGAGGGACAGAAAAAGGAACAAGGGAACTAACCTTCAGAGGGTACTTTCTTCATTCTGGGTACCATGGGGTGGACTTTAAATACTTCATCTCAGTTCAGGTTCGCACAGCCCTGTGCGATGTAGAATTGTGACTCTGATTGGAAAGAGGCTCAGAGGCTCCTGTTTGGCCAAGGCCACTTAGAAGTTGGCAGAGCTGGAATTAGGACTAAAACGTCTTTGATTCCAAAGCCCCTGGTTGTCCTAATATGCCACTGGCTGCTCCAAATCTCTATTAAGGGACAACAGACGGTGTGGTCTCTGCAGCCACACTGCTCAGGTTCAAACCCTGCTTCTGATACTTACCAGCCGTGTGAGGTTGGATTGGGCACATCCCCTCTCTGACACTCAGTTCCCTCGACTGTAAGATGGGCCAGTGGAGATACCGCATCAATTACACAGCTCCGTAATAGGACTGTTGTAAATATTAAAGGAGTTAATACACACACACCTGATACATTCCAAGGGTTAGCTCTTGTTTTGTTGCTATTACTTGAAGAATACGTGATGCATATATTAGGCTCTGTCCTGGAAACAGCTCTTTTTCAAATATTTTTACTTTTTATTTTTATTTTTGAGAGAGAGAGGGAGAGAGACCAAGCAGGGGAGGGGCCGAGAGAGAGAGGAAGAGAGAGAGAGAGAATCCCAAACAGGCTCCACACCGTCAGCGCAAAGCCCGATGCGCGGCTCGAACTCACAAACCATGAGATCATGATCTGAGCTGAAAATCAAGAGTCGGATGCTGAGGCAACTGAGCCATCCAGGCACCCCTATGAAAACAGCTCTTATAAAGGGAAGGAACATGCATGTGCTGAACCCCAAAGGGGCAATGAGGGCAATCATGTTTTGTCATTACCCAGTTTTTCCTAGGGTGACCCTGTCTGAGAGCATAAACTACTACTAACAAATACAGCCCTTACCGTGATGGGGAGGGGGCCGAGGCCATGCCCGGGTTGGTACTGGGGAAGGAGAAGATGGCTTGAGGAATTCAGATCTGTCCCCAAGCTCAGGAATACTCAGCCACATTTATTCAGGAAGTGGGTAGGCGGTTGGTATGCTTGTATGTTATTTCCAGGGTGGACCACTTCTGCTCCTCCCTAGGCTTCCCAGTAGCTTAGGACAAGGAGAAGATATCTCAAACCCAGCACTTGAAGTCACACTATTACTAGGATGGGGTAATTCCAGAGAAGTGAACATCTGCCTGTGACAGGCACTATTCATCTGTCGGCTTGGGAAGGACAAGGGAGACGAGAAGTCCAATCAATCGGGAAAGGCCCAGAGCCTGCCCCCACCCTGTCCTCAAATGCATGCATGCATACTCACACACACACACACACACACACACGCACGCGTGCACAGGGGAGGGGAGGCATTAATGCCCTAGTGTACCTAGACACCCTGTCTGCAACATAACCAGTGAAAACTATAGAAGTTTTCTTGAGAGAGTGGGAAATTGCAGTTATGACCTACTTTTTAGTATTCAGTTGACCAGTCACCTTTGAGAAAATGGTGTTTTTCCAGGGAGTGGGGAAGAGAGCACCTGGTAAGGGTAAAGCTGTGGGTGAAGGAAACCACACTGAGGCTTTAGAAGCCAGACAGCTGATGAGAGGGCCCTGGAGGGCTGCGCCTGGGGTACAGGAAGAGACGGGGCTGGGCACAGTAGGCAGAGAACCAAACTCAGATCCTGGGGACCCTCTGGACTCAGCCAGCGGCAAGGCCCCTGGGAATTTTCCCAGCCTTGCCCCAAGTATGAGCAGATTGTGTTCGCTGACTAGCCCTCTCTGTCCGTTCCTACAGCTACATCCCTGGAAACAATCTCCTTCCCAAAGAGGAAGTGAAAGAAGCCACTCTGGGCTTGTGATTGGAACCTGATTATTAGTGGACGTGACAGGCATTGTTCATCCTTCACACGGTGATCAGCAGATGAGACAGTAAATCTGAGCAGTCCCGGGAAAGGCCTACTGTCCACAAATGCCTCACACACACACGCGCTGCACAAGAGAAGACAACTTAACAAGAAGGAATGAAGAACAACATCAAAGGTCATCGATGAAGTCACCCTAAATGTGCTGGAATTTGTTCTACGAAAAACCCCTATGAACTCCAAGATCTTGCCTTGTGTCCTGCCTGCTCTGCCTTCAGACTCCAGGCACACGCTAAGGAGATTCTGGGGGCGGCAAAACCCCAGCTCCCTACCTGCGCCTCCAACTGCTGCTGCCCCAGCGGGTCTGGCCATGTCGGGAAGGGAAGGGGGAGGGGGAGGCGAGGAGATGAGGTGTCAGAGGCCCGAGATGGGCTTGTAAACCCCCAGACACCTGCCAGAGCCCTAAACCTGCGTCAGCGTCTGCACTATCAAAAGGAAAGAAAGCAAGTGTGCCGCAACAAAATCACAGTAGCCAGAGTGGAAAATATAGCTCTGACACAGGCCGTTGGCTCTGGGGAAAATTCTGCCGATGAACCACATTGAGAGTCAACGTTATTTATCTTCTATGAGTGCCAAGCTTGGGGAAAATTTTCTCCTCGTGTCCCATTTGGGAAGTGGTGGGTATTTTCCTCTTATTGCATGCCCTTAGGAAGGCCACAGACAGGAAAAGGGGCTAGATATCAGCAGTGATGGAGTCTCAGGGGGCTCGGGTTTCCTTCTGGGACACCAAGAGGATGGGGGTAGGACCACGCCCTTATAACATCTTTTTTTTTTTTTAATTGAGTTATAATTTCTTATTACGTTAGTTTTGGGTGCACTGCCGCCTTTTAACATCTTAAAAGTTCTTGAAGCCACATTGTTCATCTCGGTATGGTGACATGGGCAAAGAAATGAACTAAGTAGCAGGAGACCCAAGTTCTAACTCTGACTCTGCCACTCAGGCAAGTTCTTTAAAGGCTCCGGACTTCAATTTCCTCATCGGTAAAAAGACAGGGTTAATACGGAAACTACCTGAGAAATTAAATTCCCAGATCCCTCCCAGTTCCAATACTATCTGGGACTCTGGGTGCTCCCTGAAGCTAGCAGCAGGCTTAGAGCCAAGCAGGATGGAGTTTTTGTTGAAGAAAATTTTCTGACCACCAGGATCATTAGACGTTCCAGACCCTTTCCTGAAAGGCTTCAGGGCAAACTTGGTGCCAGGTTGTGTAGTCATGTCTGGAAAGCAAGGACTTGAACCAGATGACTGTGACTTCCAGTTAAGAAGTCTTCTGGGTCTCCTATGTAGGAGCTAGACTGGGGGAATGAACTACACGGACAACAGCCCCTTGGATTTGAACTGGACCATTTCTGAGTCCTGAGGCTTCTTGGAATCTGGCGGTGGCCTCCTAGAAGATGCTTTTAGAGGGTGAGTGCGTGGCCGAAGCAATGGGTTGGGAGGAGGGGTGGAGTTCGGAGCGAGTGAGGTATAGAAGGAATGTAGAGGAGTAGTGAAGCAGTTTCCAAGAAGGAAAGTTTAGCGAACAGGTATGGCTACTTTGAGATGAGTCAGTCTTGCACTTAGGGGAAGCTATACGGCACAGTCTTTTGAAGGGTCCAAGCTCGGGGGTCCAACGTGGCACATGGTAAGAAGTCGAAGAGTCATCAAGGTAAACCATCCAAGCTAGGTAGTAGTCGAACGTGGTTATCAGCACAGGCCTGTGGGCTCGCAGCCTTGGGCTGGGCAATGGCAGGTCCATGGCATCAGTTATTCATAGAAGAGCTGCAGAGTCACATACACGCACACACCACGAGCACCCCCTCACACTCACGACAGATCCCATTGCCTAAATTTGCCATCTCCGGATTAAGAAGATGAACGATAGATCTGCAGACCAGTGTGTTAAGTCAGATACTTAGCCAGCTGAGCCACCCAGGCGCCTCTGTAGGGTGTTCTTACAAAAGAAAGCAAGCTCCGTGGGATGAGACTGATAAAGAGAGGCTCGGAGAGGAGGCACGCTGAGGGATACGCCGCATGGAGGGGAGCAGGTGGGTACGGCCACTGCAGATCAGTAAAGCCACGAATGACGGAGGCAGAGGAGTTGCGAGAGAGCAGGGCATCTTCTGACAGTAGGCGAGAGAGCCTTCTCTTTGGGGCCAGAGACCTTGTGCAGAAAATCTGTGGGGAAGAAGGCAGCGAAGACCTTTGGGAGTGTGAATGCCCAGCTTGGATGCAGGGATTCTGTTCTGAAGGTTCGTGCAAACGGGAGATGGGTGATGAAACTGGCGCCTCAGGGAGACGAGCCTACGGTCTGGAGAAACCGGAGACGACTTAAAGAAGGCCTTCTGTTGTCTGGCGGGCTGGGGTTGAAGGGAACAATCCACATAAAAAGTTAACTTGGTTAGAAAAGTAATGCCAGTAACCACCAGCTAGGGCTGAAACTGCACGTGGGCTTTCACTTGGCCAGTGGCGGGGCGGGGGAGGAGTAGCATAGGGGGCCAAGGGTGGGGTCGATGTGAAGAAGTCGGCACCCCTCACACCATTTCCGCACCCCCTAGATCTCGGCTGCAGCGCCCCGGTAGCCTCAACCCCAGCTTTCCTGCTGCTGCGGCCTAGACGGGGCAGCCTCTGGCTCCGTGTGGCCTCTCGTGTACAACCCGGGCCCTCCTCCTCACCCCCGGTTTACTCGAAAGCCCTTTGATTTTACATGAAATGAGACAAAAGCCCCAGCTGTGGTTAGAGTGACCAGAAGCTCCTGGGTCCCGCTCCCCCCAGCCTAGGCCTCCCCCCCACCCCGGGGCCCTGCCTCTTTATTCCCCTGCAACTCCCACCCACGCATGAAGGGCTCGGCGAGCAGACCAACTCTTCCTCCACTGGTCCCACCCTTTGGGATGTTCAAAGTCATTTCGGGAGGCCCAGAAGGGAAAGCGAAATTGTGGTAGCATCAACAGTCATAGCTGTTCTGATAGTAATAGCCGTGGTAGCTGTTGTACCTGTAGTATAGTGACAGAGCAGTCTGGAAGCAGTGGGTCTTGCCAGGGAAGAGTCACAGAGTCCTCGTTATGTGCCAGGCACCGCGGCAAGCATCTATCCCACATCCTTCTCACAGCCAAGAGGCGGCTATTGCTCTAACGGATACGATCAGTTCTCCTCGGTGGAGGCATATGTGGGGCTCTAGATGACAATGACAGCGCCCCATCAAAGCCAGCCAGCCGGTGACACACCGCTGAAGATATCCTATTATCCCTGTCCTGCCTTATCACAGGCCCGAGCCCCACCCGCACCCCCTTCCCCAACACACAGTAGGACCTTGCAGTTCCCTTGATCGGGTACCTGTTGGTTCACTGCGGGGCAAGGAGCTTATGTATGGCTTACGCACAGGTGTCTGAGTCACTTTTTTGGAAACTGGAATGAGGTCTCCATAGGAACTCATTTTACGAATGCTGATTTGTCATAGCATGTGATGCAACTGGGTTATTCTATATAAACAGCATCAACCTCAGTTCAGGTTTTTGGGAGCTGGGGTCTACAAGATTTACAAAAGATAGTCTCTTCTGTTTTAATTGAGGTAAAATTGACTACAATGTCCTATTAGTTCATGTTTACTACATTTGTACACACTGAGAAGGGGTCACCACGATACATCTAATTGTCATCTGCAGCCATAAAGGTTAATACAATATGGTTGACGATATGCCCCATGCCGTGCATTATATCTCTATGACTTATTTTATAACTGGAAGTTTGTACCTTTTTTTGTTAATTTTTTTTAACTGTTATGTATTATTGAGAAACAGAGAGAGACAGAGCATGAGCAGAGGAGGGGCAGAGAAGGGGAGACACAAAATCCGAAGCAGGCTCCAGGATCTGAGCTGTCAGCACAGAGCCTGATGCGGGGCTCAAATTCACAAACCGTGAGATCATGACCTGAGCCAAAGTCAGACGCTGAATGGACTGAGTCAGCCAGGTGCCCCAGGAAGTTTGTACCTTTTGACCCCCTTCACCCATTTCACCTGCCTCCCCACCCTCTATCTCTGGCAGCCGCCAGTCTGTTCTCTGTATCTGCAAGCCTGGGTTTGGGGGTTTTCGTTTTTGTCTCGTTGGGCTTTTTGGATTCCACATATAAGTGAGATCATATGGTGTTTGTCTTTCTCCGATTTATTTCACTTAGCATAATGTCCTCAGAGTCCATCCATGTTGTCACAAATGGCAAGATTTCACTTTTTTAAAGCCTGAATAACACATGTACCACATTTTCTTCGTCCATTCATCAGTGAACGCTGGACACTTAGGTTATTTCCGTATCTTGGCCGTTGTCAATACTGCTGCAATGAACATGGGGTGCAGATATCTTTTCAAATTAGTTTTGTTTTCTTCAGATAAATACCCAGAAACAGAATTTCTGGGTCATATGGCATTTCTATTTTTAGTTTTTTGAGGAACCTCCATCCTGTCCTCCACAGTGACTGCACCAGTTTGCATTCCCACCAACAGGGCAGGAGAGTTCCCTTTTTTTTCCACGTCTTCATCAACACTTGGTATTTCTTGTCTTTTTGATTGCTAGCTCTTTGACAGGTGGGAAGTGATAGCTCATGGTGGTTTTGATTTGCATTTCCTTGATGATTAGCGATGTGGAACATCTTTTTATGTGCCTCTTGGCCACCTAAGGAGGATTCCTTTCTCTTACTGCACACACGACCAGCCTTAGGCAACATTCAAAATAAGACAAAATTATCTCGGGACACTTCCTATCACACTGGACCCCTCTCTGGGAGGTATCCATCCACTTTCTCCTCGGAGGGGACCCTCTGTTGAAACCCCTGCCTTCTGCCCTGCTTGATCAGGAGCTGCCCAATGACCCGTTCACCTTCCCACCTATCCCAGATCACCACCCAGCCCCGCAGAGAACTCAGCCTCTGGGGTGAACACCTAAGGGGTCCCTGCTTTATCTTCCATAGCTTCTCCCCCCATCTCTGAATCCGATCCACTCCTTGCCTTTTCTTCTTTTCCCCATGGGACACACCTGAGGGCTTGAAGGACTCTCACTCATTGCTCCAAAGCCTGTGGCAGCCGTCAGCCACCCCACCCCGGGACTGAGTCAGGACTCTGACAGGCTTCGTTGCGCTCTGCCATGGCAATCTGGCTCCACACGGCCACCTCCACCAGGAAGACCTATTACCTGAGACTCATGGCACGAGCCAACGACACCAGGAACACCTCCTCCCCAGCACTGGCCTGCCTCGCAGCAGATACCAAGATGACACAGCCATTTTACGGCAAGGTGCAAATAATTTCTTGAGAATGTGAAGGCCCTTCTGAAAGAGACGTGAAGCGATCTCTCAGGCTTTCCAGTAATATTCTTTCTTCCCAGAGACAGTCAATGTGAAAATCCACTTCCTGAGGGTGATCGCCTCCCTCGCACGCCCCCGCCGCCCCCCAGACCATGCTCTTGAGGAAAAGGCAGCATCTTGTCATCTGGTTTCCACTGCGCTCAGCAGACCTGACTCACAATGAAACTGCAGCCTCAGGCACGCTGGGGGCCAGGATTGCGAGAAGGAAATACAGGTGAACACACGCAAACGTCGCCCGAGGAAAAGGTTTTGTTTCTATTACAGAATGATGCTTCCAGGGCGGGGTAGAAACTATGAACCGGAAAAAGGGGCCTGGCATGGAGCTGACTCGTGGGTTTGGCATGTGTGCATCAGAAGCACGTGTGGTGGCTAACTCCTGCCAAGAAGGACGGGGAGGGAGGGAGGAGTACCACAAAATCCTAGGATGCTCGATTTGGAAAGGACCTTAGAGAAACAACTCTGTCAAGCCCCCCAATTATCGATTAAGAAAGCAAGGCCAAGGGGTGGAAAGGAATGGGTCTGGGGTCTCATGGAGGAGGCCTGGGGCTGGCTGCCGTTCTCCTATGGGGCGGACATCTGTGTAACGTCCTCAGAATGTTGGGGTGGAGGCCCTGTCCCGTTCTGAGGCGTCAGGTCCACAAAGAGAGAGATCCAGCTCTAGCAGCTGTGCATGCCGATGGAAAAGCATCAAAAACCACCGCTCATTCCGTGCTGGGCACGCACGGAGCACTTGCGTCCACACACTGTTGCGTTCAGTCCTTGCAACAGCCGCGTAGGGCCAGTCACCGTCTCCGGTGGTAGATACTACAGCATGAGAAAGTGCAGCAACTTGCCCGAGGTCACACTGATGGTAAGAGGCAGAGGTGGGTGGCAAAGTTAGCTTGACTCTAGGACCCACACACTTAACCAACCACACTCTACTGCAGAGACCAGCTCAAAGGCAGGGCACATCGTATGGTTTCCAGCAACCGAACACTTGGGCCCAGGGCATGGGTCTGGCAAATTGGGGAAGATGGGTGTTTTGCCGCCAAAGACCCAGCCTTTGCTGTCAGAGGAGACGTAAGGTCTGCCACGTAAGAGAGGCTTGAGTGCACCATCCCTTAGCCAATCAGGGAATCTTCAAACCAATCAGTCAACTATTTGATGCCAATTTATATCCAACCTCCTGCGTGAGAATCCTGACCTGACTCCCAGGAACAGTCTGAGATCACCCAAAAGTCAAGGCACGAACAGATTCTCGTTACCGTTTTTAAAGAACAATATATATTTTTTAAAGTACTGATATAATTGCAAAAGCATTGATACATCAAAAGTATCAGAACCTTGGTGGACTCCCTTAAATATGTTGTATAGTTTAGTGATGTGTCATTTTGAACTTTTTAAGAAGTTTATTCATTTATTTCGAGAGCGAGAGAGAACACAAGTAGGGGAGGCATAGAGAGAGAGGGAGAGAGAGAGAGAGAGAGAGAGAGAGAGAGAATCCTAGGCAGGCTCCACACTGTCAGTGCAGAACTTGGTATGGGGCTCGAACCCATGAACTGTGAGATCATGACCTCAGTTGAAATCAAAAGCCAGGGGCGCCTGAGTGGCTCAGTCGGCTAAGCGTCCGACTTCGGCTCAGGTCATGATCTCGCGGTCTGTGGGTTCGAGCCCCGCATCGGGCTCTGTGCTGACAGCTCAGAGCCTGGAGCCTGTTTCAGATTCTCTGTCTCCCTCTTCCTCTGATCCTCCCCTGTTCATGCTCTCTCTCTGTCTCAAAAATAAATAAACGTTAAAAAAAAAAAAGAGAAATCAAAAGCCAGGACCCTTAACCAACTGAGCCACACAGGCGCCCCTATTTTGAACTCTTTTCAAAGGTTGAAGCATATCAGGGCCTTGGGAGTTCTTAGTCCAGCTCCATAAAAATAGAAATTCTGCTTCCGCTCTTTTTTTTTTTTTTAA
This sequence comes from Lynx canadensis, assembly GCF_007474595.2. NCBI lineage: Eukaryota > Metazoa > Chordata > Mammalia > Carnivora > Felidae > Lynx > Lynx canadensis. The sequence continues at coordinate 35,561,072 of NC_044319.2, forward strand.
TTTTTAAAAAACGTGTATTTATTTTTGAGAGAGACGGAGAGACAGATCGTGAGCGGGGGAGGGGCAGAGGGAGAGGGAGACACAGAATCCGAAGCAGGCTCCGGGCTCTGAGCTGTCAGCACAGAGCCCAACACGGAGCTGGAACTCAAACTGTGAGATCGTGACCTGAGCCAAAGTCGGACGTGTTACCGATTGAGCCACTCAGGTGCCCCAGCTCCCACTCCTTCTACACAGAGTTTCCCACGGTCAGATGGGCAACTAGGAATCAAGCTTTAATTTGAACCCACAGTGTCTGACCCAGTTCCTAAAAGGGTGCGCACCTCGTTGAAGTGATCTGTCAGTTAACCAGATCAGGAAGAGCTCAGCGACTGTGTACGCCCCTTGACTTTGCATGGGGTAAGAAGAAAGTGGAAAGCAAAGCGCATTGTTTTGGGTGGATAAATCCCGGCCATCAGATTGGAAAACATCTGATGGTATTTTCAGTTTGTTCTGAAAACTGAGAAAGCACAAGGCTAACCAAAGAGAAAGCAGAGAGAGCAAGAAAGAGAGAGAAGAACTAAAAGTGGAAGTGGAAAGTAGAACCCCAAATAAGCCACAGTAGAGTCCCTCTGATAGCCCTGTGGCCCCTGACCACGCCCAGCCCCGACAACCTGGGCTTCAGCCTGGGGCCCCTTGGAGAAGGGGATTTACAGTAATAGGTAAGGCACTGCAGATCAGCCCCAAAACTCCCATGGGTTCTGACTTGAAACCACAAACCCCGCGTGTGAGGCACTTCAGCTCCCATGACATACGTTGATGGTCGCAGGAGCTGCGGCGCGGCAGGACCACGCTGGCCATTTGGAAACTCTGAACGAGGAAGGCAGCAGTGAATCGGTGGGCTTCTCCCTCTCCACCGAGGTCCGGTGTCCTGCTGCTATATCCTCCCCTCCCCCACACACCTTTCTCTGAGACCAAACGTTGATCACCCTCCTCCCACTCAACATCAGCCAGAGATTTTTACTGAACACTTAGGCAAGTGGTTCTCAAAGGAGGGGGAAGTCCAAGGACCACTAGGGGTCCTCCCCTTTCCAACTGTATATCTTTGTGGTGCTGGATTTTCTTCATACGCTTCAGGCAACGGATTGCAACAGATTGAATGGAGAAGAGGATGTAAGAATACAAGCTCTTCTATTAAGCCGGATATTTCGAAAAATTTGGAACAAATGTCAGACAGGGTCCCTCTTCTCACCAAAGGTGCTCTGACTTGGAAAATATAGTTATTTCTCATAAAAATGTTATTTATGTTAATTGTGTAGTTTTTATTACGACCTGGAAAACTCATAAATAGGCATTTTTAATATCCCAGTTTTAGTTACCAACACAATAAATATTGATGGATAAAATCCACATAAGTAAAAGCTCTTTGGGATCTTCGGTAGTTTTTAGGAATATGAAAGGGTCCTGAATCCCAACAGCTTGGGGACAGCTGACTTAGGGAAACTGACACCACAGCAGACACCACAGCCCAATTCCACACTCTTCCCCAAAGAGTTTATTACCTGAGGCTTCACGTAAATGACACAGTCACAGCAGAAGTGTCATGAATCCAGTATGGAGGAAGCATCTGGCTCTTCACACAATACAGTTGTGCATCTAAAGCACACATCAAAATATGTGGAGTGTGATAGAGGATTTAGAGTCAGGGGTATGTTTTGGAGACCAGACAAGACCAGAATAAGCAAGATAAAGGGGCATACTCAATTCTATGCTCTCTTAAATAAGGTTTCTGGAGAGAGATGGTGTTTGAGGGGTTCCTTGGTGGGAGGGCATGCCAACCTATGCCTCCTAATACTATTGCAGTCACGTCTCAGATAAAATACAGTAAGAAACCCTCTTCTGTTTGCAAATATCCTAAGGCTTCAAGTATTTCCCTAGGACTAACCTATCGCAGCAACCCTCGCCCCCATCTCTAGGTCCCAAGCACAGAGCTACATACCTGGAGAGCACATAATAGATTCATAGTTGGTTTGTAAGGGGAAACTTATTTCCATGACTTTCAACTTCTCGCCATTACAACTACACACAGTGCTCGCGTCTTAGTGCCCTCTAGTGTTGGTGCTGGCCATGAGAATTCAGAGTGATTTCATGCTCCTCTGAGTCAAGGAATTAGATGCTGATTTGAGAAGAATAATGCAAAGAGAATTGAGGTCAGATTCCACCCTTGCCATTGACTATTTCAAGTGCCTGGGAAAGTCACTTTCTTCTCGGGGCCTCAGTTTGCCCATCCATAAAATGAGAGGAATGGGTTATATAATGGCTAAGGTCCTTCTTCTGATACTCTGTGACATAGGACATTTTAAACACTCCAAGAATCATGGGGGATTAGGTTAACAACATCCTGCCTGGATGAGTGTTGAGTAGCAATGAGACTGATTTTTCAAAATGGAAAAGCTAAATGGGAATAAGCATGTAGTTTGTGAGGGTAGCTATCTCCTCAAGGGAATTCATCCTCTACTTTCTGTGAGATGGGAGACAAAGGTAGCCAGTTATAACTACAAAAAGTTTAGGAAGCACATACTCAGCCACTCAACAAATATTTAGCAATAACCTTGGATGTGCCCAGCATTGTGCTAAGTACTAGGCAAACAATGGTGATCAAAAACAGACACGAGTCCTGCCCTGTGGAGGCCAGTCTAATGGCAAGTATGGAGCTCAAGAAATGGCCACAAAGCCACATGTATAATTATAAACTGTCATAAGTACCATAAAGGAAAGGAGCAAGATGTTCTAAGAAGATATACCCAGACGATCCAGCTGAAAATAAGTTAAAACTCATCTGAGGAAGTAACATCTGAACTGATAACTGAAGGATGAAGGGAAGGGAATGAACAATCCATAAAGGGGAAACTACATGTGCAAAGGCCCTGCAGTAGGAGAGAAAGCATGGACTATTTGAAAACAAAAAAACAAAAAGAGGAAAGCCAATGAGGCTGGAGGGCAGGGGCAGTGGGGAGTGCTGAAAGTCGAGGCAGAAGGAGGGTCAGATGATAAAGGAGTCCTAGACAGCGTGAAGAATACAGGTCTTTGTTTTACTAAGAAAGAGAAAGTGGAAGCCATGGAAGGGTGTAAGCAGAAGGAGAATCACGATCAGATTGCTATTTGCAAATAATCACTCTGCCTACAAGGTGAAGAACAGAGAATCCATTGGAGAATGGATATTGGAATTTGAATTAGGCATTTATTTTAGAGCCCAGGAGAGACGAGATGGTCGTTTGAATCAGACAGCTGTTGCTGCTGCTGCTGCTGGAAATGGAGAAAAGTGAGCAGATTAGGAAGATGTTTGTGAGGAAAAATCGAGAGCACCTGATAATAGATTGGTCAAAACTTGGCAAGGGAGAGAGAGGAACCAGCAAGTTATTTTTAGGTTTCTGGCTTGTGTGTGGGGTTAGAGGGTCATGTCACTCGCTGCGTTAGGGAACACTAGGTGAAGGGGAGGCCAGAGAAGGAAGATGGCTTCAGTCTCATATACAGAATCAACTGTATAAATTGGGGGCCCAGTGCAAAGTGAAAATATGGGGCCACTTGTTCAATAATCGCTAAGCATCTCAAAGCAGTAACAGCTGACTGTTTGGGACCTGTGTCCAGACCATGGGACCCTGTGCAACTACACAGTTGTTCTACACTAGGACTGCTAATAACTACCCTAGTACTCTATTAACTACACCAGTTATTCTAGGTAGTCATACAAACGGATCAGAAACAGCTGTGTCCTGGCGGGGGGGGGGGGGGGGGGGGGGCAAAGTCTCCAACACCTGGTGTCCCGGCCCCTGTGCACCAAATTTCTCATGTGAGAAGTTACAGATCACAGTGTCTGTCCCCTAAGGAAAATCCAAATTGCTTGATTTGGCGCCCCAGTTGCACAAAGGGGAACTCCACGTTGGCTGTCCAAAGATCAGCCCTTCCGCTGTGGTTTGCAGCGTCTGTGGGCCAGGCTCCTAGGACGGGCACCCGATACAGTTTGCATAACCCTTGCTTGATTTGCCCCAGGGGCCAGCCCTACTCAGGCTCCTTTGAAACTTCTGACCCACCTGGTCCATATTCTGAAGCACCCCAGTCGCAAGGCCAAAGTCAGAGAAGCCCAGCGGAGGACAGTGCCACAGAGCCCTGTCCCCTGCAGCCCCCGCCCAGCACAACTTGGGGTTGTGCTGTCAGCCTTTGTGCTGTTGACCAGGCCTGTTGCGGCATAGCAGCTGAGGAAGCTTCTGTCCGGGATGCTAAGGAAGGTTATTCAAGGGAATACTAGAAATTTCAAGCTGGGGAAAGCATTGTGCATACTAGATGTCCCAGATAAGAAGAAATGAAACTCCCATTATCAGCCTTAAAATAATAACTACTAATGGGTGAGTAGAAGCCAAGCCCCAAGGGGATTCTTCATCAAGATAGTCATTCCCCTGTCCCGGGTGGGCACCATCCCCCCCTTCTCTGCCTGTATCACCAACCTGCCTGCTCCCTCCCGAGTGGCTCTGGTTGCCAGGCAAGCTAGTTAAACCCTGAGTCCAGCAAACCTACATTCTTAGCCTTCCATCTGTGGCTCCAATGGAGGCCCACAGGGCTGTTATAAAATTTCGGCAAGACTCAGAGCAACAGTGCCAGGAAGGCTTCCATTTTGCTGAGTGTTAGGGTAGCTGGAAGATGATTCCTTATGAGTTCTTGTGCTCTTAGACGGGACCTCAAAATCTATTTACATAGCACCCAACACATACACACACACACACACACACACACACACACACACACACACTAGCGGTGCTTGCTTGCCTGGACCCCTCTGCAGCTAAAGTGGTGAAACTCACTGAGGGGAGCTTTTTGGAAAGATTGTTAGGATCTTCTGGGCTGACATGCCTTTGGACCTTTGGGCTTTACCCACCTCCCTTCTCCCCAACATCTTGCAACAACAGAGAGGAGAGGAGGAAGGCGAGAAAAAGCAGGTTCTAGATGATGTGGGTGCTGAACCGGCCCCAGACTGCCTGCCTCTGACTTCATGTTAAATGAAACCAAAAAAATAATATCCTTTTCTTTTTTAAGCCACGATTAATCAGATTTTCTTTCATTTGCAGCTGAATACAGAAATTCGGGAATATTCTGGAGGAGGGGTGGAAAAGGGGAGGTATTTCCTCTCCCACAATATTCCTCTGATTCTCCCAGAGAGTCCTCACTGGGAAAAGTCATTTAAATTCAATTTAATAAGCATTTATCAGACCCCTGCTATGCATCTGGACTTAAGGGAAGATTGGACTCAGGCCATTCGCCCTCATGGAGTTCACGGTGATCAGTGGCCTTTGGGTCCTCATGAACTCCACAGAACCAAATGGTGCCCAGACTGACACTTCATCATCCATAGTTGCCCACTCTCTCCCTTCCTCCCCTACATGGGCTCTTCTCATGTACTAAAACCCAAACTCAAACTCCCATAACATGCAGACTGTTGACCTTTATGTCTCAGATGTGACTGTGAGTTTGAGACTTGTCCCAGTGGATCCTAACGACTTTTCAAATGAATGGATACCTTCAGCCTTGAGAAATAGAATGATGCCTACTTTTTGATGTTTATTTATTTATTTAATCGTTCATTTATTTATTTTGAGAGAAAGAGACAAACAGAGCATGAGTGAGAGAGGAGCAGAGGGAGAGGAGGACACAGAATCCGAAGCAGGCTCCGGGCTCCGAGCTGTCAGCACAGAGCCCGGCACGGGACTTGAGCTCCCAAACTGCGAGATCATGACCTGAGCCAAAGTCTGACGCTCAACCAACTGAGCCACCCAGGTGCCCCAAATGATGCCTATTTTTATTGTTCTTATCGTTTTGTCCACGTAAAAGCAAAGGCTCTTAACTTTTCCCAAAATATTCATCCCCATTTTCTCCTATCAGCTTGACGTCGACCCTCTATGTTGATAGAAAATATACTGGCATCTCCGTTTGTTAATTCAGGAACTGCATCCAAAAACTTGCTATGGTTATCCTCAATCATTTAGATTCTGAAGTTTTGAAATGAGAGAGGACAATGATTTCAAATGAGTAGGGGAAAGATCAACTATTCAGCAAATGGCTTGAAGTAATTGCCTACGCGTTCCAAAAGAAATAAAGAAGTCAGAGCCTAAACCTAACCCTACCTAATGGATTATGGATTAAAGAAATGGATCAAGAGTCAGTGTTTGACTCTTGATTTCGGCTCAGGTCATGATCTCACGGTTCGTGAGTTCGAGCCCCACTTCAGGCTCTGTGCGGACAGCGTGGAGCCTGCTTGGGATTCTCGGTCTCCCTCTCTCTCTGCCCCTCCCATGCTCGTGCTCTCTCTCTCTCTCTCTCTCTCTCTCTCAAAATAAGTAAATTAAACTAAAAAAAAAAGAAAGATAGAAATGGCTTTGCCTACCTTCCCCCTGCCATCCTGTGCATTTGTGTGTGTATGCATGTGTGTGTATCTCAAATTATAAGAAGAAAGTGTAAAAGATGCTGGACTGCCTCTCTGAGTTGCTTTCCTATCCTTCTGAGTGCCCAGACCGGCCTCCTGTACGTTACTTCCTGCAGCCCTGGTATAGGCTCATCATGTACTCTGCTATGCCCAACACAACACAGAAAAGAGAAAGCTGTATGGCCAGGAGCCTTCTTCCATGGACCAGACCCTGTGCAGGGAGAGGGGCTATGAGAGGGGCCTCATAGCCTTGCCTGGGGTTTGACTCCTCTGACCTGACTCCTCCACCGTGCTGAATCTGCACCCAGAACACCCAACTCAGAGAGGCAGTCAGCAATATGGGCTAAAGCAGGCATAGTCCAGAAAACCCGGAAGGGAAGAGTGAAGGAGAAGGGTCGGAGGGGGTGAAAACTCAGCTCCTGACTTCTTCTTTGCTTCCTGGCAGCAAAATTCAGTACTCCAAAGCCCAGTATAAATCAGGAGCCAAAATTCCTGCATGAGCTCCACCCTTTACTCCCTTCACTATTCTTAGGTTTTTGCACTGACACTCCCCAAAGTGTTGGGAGGAGAGGCCGCAGCCTCCTGATCTTGACGCACAAGGTACATCCACAGGTTGGGCATGGACCCCCTCGTTTCTTTCCCTTGGACTCACTCCAGACTGGCCTGGCCCCAGTATGTCTGCCCTATTTGCTCTGCCACAGTGACCTCCTCCACTGGAGCAGACTCAGGAGGTGTCCCGGGTGCCATCTGAGGTGTCGCGAGCGCAGATGCGGGAGGGCCAAGGCGTAACAGAAACACTGGAGACACCCTATATCTGAGTCCACTTGTGACACCCCCAAGCCCCTCCCATGTGTAGCCCAAAGGCTGCTGGCGGGCAGGAGGGCAAGTACTGCTTCTACCTTGGGACAGAAGGGATATAGATATAGGGAAGCCAAGTGACTTTCCCTGGTTTTAAAGAGACAGAACCAGGGAGAGCCCAGGCCTCCTGCCCACCCAGGCCAGTGGTCTTCCTCATCACTATCTTCACTGGGGAGGTGGGAAAAGCCCCTGTAGAAGGACAAGATCAAGGCATATCAAAAGACTTTCCAGATATCCGAAGAAGCGATGTCACTACCCCTGTCCTTCCCTTATTAAAGGCAGAGCAACCTTCCTCACTACGTCTGGCTACCCTACCTGCTTACCCTCAAAACCCCACATGTGCAAGTCAAAGATAAGACGGCTAAGACTTCTTTGGGAGGCAGGGGAAAGGAGAGTAGAGACAGGAAAGGGCCTGCTGTCCCAGTCTTCATGGAACCCTGACTTAATTTCCTTGTTGTTTCTACCTTCCCTCCCTCCTCACCCACCCGTAAGTCTCCAACCACAGAAGCTCACAACTAAAAGAAACCTTAAGGATTCTTGAATCCAACCTTTTCATTCCACAGTGTAGAGAAGAGTAAGAAGCATGGACTTGGTGTCAGGCAGGGCTGGGTGCAAAGTCTGACTCTCTCACTTAGCCTCCGTGTAACCTTGTGCAGGTTACTTAACGTCTCTGTGCCTCTGTTTGCTCACTACAAAATGGAGATTGATAAGGGTCACAGTGACGGGCAGGTGCCAAGCTATCAGTCAGGGTGGACTACTCTTGCTAACGTCCCCCAAGCATGGGGACCACCGAGGAGGTAGAGACACAGATCTGAGAGTTGAAATGAACTCAGGGCTGGAGAAGGAGCGTGGAGCACATCCCACGACCTTGCTAGTTCTGTGGGAAACTGGCCTCCGCGAGGGGCCTTCTTGGAACATAAAACAAAAGAAACAGAGGGAATTTTGAGGCTATTTAGATCACCCCAGTTCTCACTTGGGGAAACTGAGGCTCTTTCCAATTCAGCAAGGAAAAGCCTTGGGTATTCGGCTCAGGTTGGGGAAGGGATCCAATTATTTCTCAATTCCAGTGCATTCTGGAATGGCCAATGTGTTCACGTCACTGTGACCTAGGAGCACGCGAATGGAACCCACAACCATGGGCCTCTCTGCACAGAACAGCTGTTCGCCCCAGGAAATCAACTTCTTTTTTTATTAAGAAAAGCTGGAAAGTTATTTTAAAACAGAGAGAGAGAGAGAGGTAGCTCGTCCTAAAAATAGCTGTAATGCAAAAGCTCATTATTCAACAATCCGTGTTGCTTACGATGCAAAAAAAAAAATTTAACAACTTTAAGTTCAGCGAATGCAAAGTTGGAGAGCTCGAGGGAAGGGAGGGGCTGTTTGCCAGGAAACCTGTGACTGTGGCTTTTTATGAATGGGGAGGCCTCGCCAAACCCACAATATAAAAGGGGGACACAGTAGGTGAAGGTCTGCACACCAGGGGCTCTCTCTTGTGACACCAAACCACAAGGCCAACTCTCAGAAGGCAGAGCTTCGCCATGCCCAGCCCAGCACTTCTGTGTTTCCTGGTCTTCCTGGCCGGGGTAGGAGCCAGCCGACACCAGAGCACCCTGTCTGAGGACAACTGCACCCACTTCTCAGTCAGCCTGCCCCACATGCTCCGAGAGCTCCGAGCTGCCTTCGGCAAGGTGAAGACGTTCTTTGTGAGTATGAATGCCCTCCCGTCCTTCCTTCCTTGCCGGGACCACCTCAGCCAGGCATTGTGCTGGAGCTCCAAGAACCCTCCTTCTCATTCACCTCCATCCCCAGGATCCATTCCCCTCAGACTTCAATTCTTAAGGAGTCCCAGGTCGAGCCCTAGATGGAGTGAGTTAAGCTAAGCCCAGGTGATGCAACAAATGTGCGGGGGGGAAAAGCCACCTCCCAGGCAAATGCACTGGGACTCCTATGCTTAGAGACATGGGAGAAATCACAAAGGGTCTGACTGAAGATGAAGATGTTCCCCAAACCTTGTGGCAGGGAAACATAAATGGCCTCAGCCGAGCGGGCTTCCAGAACCAGGCAAAGCCTGATGGCTTGGGCAAGAGCCGTACAGAGGGGAAACCTGCGTGAGGGGATGCATCCCATCTCCAGATGGCTTTCAAAGCTGCCGCTGGATGTCCGCAGTGAGGAGAAAAGAACAGCAAAGAGCACCGAAGGGGGTGTGGGTGGCCCCTTTGAACCCGATCCAGCTCTGCAGAAAGGAGAGCAGGACCGAGTCAAGCTTCGGCCTTGGCTTCGAAACCTGGCCGAATTTTAAAAATAACTTGATCCTGATGTAACTAAGGGACCCGATTTAACTCAGGGTTCCCGCACTGTTGAATGTCCTTGTTTTGAAAATCTCCTTTCCTGCACTAATGAAAACTCAGAAGCTCTATAAATAAGAGGGCATCAGAAAGACATTTATTTCAGTTATTTCCTCAAACCTCAGGCTCACTCTCCTTTTGTTCTTCTTGCAGCAAACCAAGGACGAGCTGCACAGCATATTGTTGACTAGGTCCTTGCTGGAGGACTTTAAGGTGAGGGCCCGGGGGGGGCGTGTGGGAGGCGAGCTTGCAGCGTGACTCAGAGAAGGGAGGCCGGGAGCTGGGTCTGCTTCCTTTGCTTTGAAAAGGAGAAGTGGAAAGATCTTAACTCAGCACACAGCCAAAGGGCTGGCCCTGGGGGAGGTGGCTGGTTAAGAAAGGTCCCTGGGGACAGAGCTGTCCCCTCGAGCCGGGGCAGCCATGCTTCCTCCCAGTCACCGACTGCATGCCCACCCCCCCCCCCCTTAGGGTTACCTGGGTTGCCAAGCCTTGTCCGAGATGATCCAGTTTTATTTGGAGGAGGTGATGCCCCAGGCTGAGAACGAGGACCCAGACATCAAACAGCACGTGAACTCCCTGGGAGAAAAGCTGAAGACCCTCCGGCTGAGACTGCGGCGCTGTGTGAGTGCGGATCGGTTCTTCCCCTCAGGGCTCGGCAGCCTCTTCCCACTCACACCCGGAGAAGCAGAGACAGCCTGGCGGGAGGACTCTCCGAAGGCGCTAGAGTTCTGTCTCTTGCTCATTTCTTTCTGAGCGGGGAGTGGGGGAGGCTGCTAGGCATTTACATGTTTGCAAACAGCTTTCCTGTTATTTGTGAGTCATTTGTGGGTTATTAACTATTCCCCCCTCTCTTTACGAAAGGGGCCCAGAGCTTCAGTCTGGGCTCCCTTTTCCCTTTGGATCTAGACCCCGAGCCCAGCCAGATGGGCCAGGAAGCAAGAGTCCCTCGGAGAAGAAACTCCCCTTGCTTCTTACTCTCCACCTTTGGAAAGCAGAGCCCTTAAGCGGGGCCCAATTGACAGGAGTTTCCCTGGCATTTTAGAAGGCCCAGGGGACTACTCGCCACCAGGCGAGTGTCTATGAACAATTCCCTAGGATAAAAATTTCTCCAACTGAAGTGATGCCCTCACCTCTGGTTTCCTCTGCTCTCTCACTGATAATTGGGGAACCAGTTGGTCTCTATTTGTAGGACAGGACCATGCGAAGGTTTTGGTCGGCATGACTAAGTCTCTGCATCTCTCTTCCTTGGAGGACTTAGAAATGGTCCTTGGTGGCTGGAACTGAAGAAGAGGGACAGGACAGGGAAGCAGGAAAGGACAGAATGGCTGGCTCAGCACTTGTCAGCACTGTGGTGTTCGAAGAGGAAGCTCCAGGCTCCATCCCCTGGGTTTTCATGCAAGCTTTGCAAACATCTCAGAGAGGCTCCTGGAGAAGCACTTTTCATCTCCCTGGGCTGTTTCCTCTCTGTCTAGTGGGCCAGGGTGACGGAGGGCTCAGTTCTCCCCGGGCGCTGTGGGGGTTAGGTATCCAAGATGAGTCTGACTCCTTCTTCGTGCTTCCAGCTTGTCCCCCAAGTGCTGTGGACACAGGAGCTGGGAGCCCATGGCATTGACACTTTCTCTTTTCCTCCACAGCATCGATTTCTGCCCTGTGAAAACAAGAGCAAGGTGGTGGAGCAGGTGAAGAGTACCTTTAGTAAGGTAAGTGGATGGCGGCAGAAAGGGTTTGGGGAACGTCACCTCTACCCCCTCCCCAAGTCGTCAGGTGCTGAGCAGGCCCCGTCCTTCTCTCAAAGGGGGTGTGGGAACCCCACAGATGGTGTGACCTCCCCAGCCAGTGAGGAGCTGCCGCCTTGGTTATATTTGTTTTCTGTGAAGTGTCTTTGGGGGTTTCTAAATGACTGCTCCCCGCCTTTGCAGGCGGGTTGAGGGTTGAGACAGCCAGCCAGCCTGCGAACGCAGTGAGCTAGATGCTGGGGAGAGTGACAAAGGAAACAGAAAGTAGCTTGTTGGGAATCTAGACTCAAGCCACACGTGCAGGAAGCCAACACGTGAATGTGCACACACAAACACACCCAGGGGTTCAGCCTGGACTCCCCAAAACTCAGAGCAGGAAGTAGCATTCTCACCGACCTGGAGTTGGTCCATACTCGCTTTCCAGGTGCCGTTCACACCTGCCAAAGTGCCTGAGAATGTCAGCTCTCAGATCGAGTGGGGTTTCACGCTTCCAACTGTCGGTGAACTCTTCAACCCCACTGCCCAGAAGCCATGTGGTCTTGTCCTCTTTGTGGGCTGGGGACAGACACTGGGCAGGGTTCTGGCATCAGGGGACATAAACCCCCTGATAATAGGCCAGAGGAGCAGGGCAGGGCCTGCTCCGTCCAATGGTGGGAGAGCATCAACATAAAAGGGCTCCCTTCTCTCTTCTTACTGTCTTGCTGTCGAAGTTGTTCCCCTAACGTCTTTTCTCCAAATTCTGAATAAGCGTCATGTGAGCACATGACCTTTAAAATTGTTGAAAAGGCATCATTTTGTAGACTGTGCCTTATGAAGTGAATGTTCCTCTTGTTACTTGCTAGTCATGTTTTAGGTAAACATGTAGCCTTTCCCAAGGCACTGGGAATAGCCTTGGGCTTCTAGGCTCTGTCCTTCACCTCCCAACGCATGGGAGCAAGGGTAACTCCTGGGTCCCTGAGTCATGCCCATCCAAACCAGGAACTCATTTGCTCACTCAGATGGGGCTTTCACTAAACATTTTCTATCTCCCTACACAGCTCCAAGAGAAAGGTGTCTACAAAGCCATGGGTGAGTTTGACATCTTCATCAACTACATAGAAGCTTACATGACAATGAAGATGAAAATCTGAAACATGGTGGGGAACGAAACATCCAGGATGCAACTCTTCTGGACTCTAGGACATAAATTGGAGATCTACAAAATCCTACTCAGGGATATGGGACAACCAAACAGCTCCTTGGAGAACCCGGTCATACCTCTCTCTTAGAATATTTATTACTTCTGATACCTCAACTCCCATTTGTATTTATTTACTGAGCTTCTCTGTGAACTATTTAGAAAGAAGCCCAATATTATAATTTTTTTCAATATTTATTTTTTTTCACCTGTGTGTAAGCTGTTTATGTAGGGTGATACCCTATGATATTTGAGTATTTTAAGAGAAATTGTAACTTATATAAGGAAAAAAATGTTTCTTGGGGAGCCTACTGATGCTTCCATTCCAAGCCTGACCATACTTATAGCTGTTGAGCTATTGTTCCTGACCTCCCTATAATTTCTCTGGGCCTGGGGCTCCTAGAGTATTGTAAAGACTCTTACCCTCTTAGGAGGAGAAACTAGGGAGCCCCTTTGATAATTAATATTCCAGTGGCTCACAGGGATTCCCTTGACCTCATTCCTCAACCTCTTCATTCTTGAAAGCTGTGTCCTGCTTGTTATTTTATAACAACCTAAAGTTGGTTCTAATAGAACTCAGTTTTAACTAGAAGCAATTCAATTCCTCTGGGAATGTTACATTGTTTGTCTGTCTTCATAGCAGATTTTAATTTTTAATAAATAAATGAGTCTTATTAAAATTATGTTATGGCATCATTTGACTTCTGTTTGACTAAAATTATTCCCTCAATGTTTCCAAGATAGAAGAGCGTAGGGAAATGAATTCTGCATTTCAGGTAAAGAAAACCAACTACACTCTCCCAGAGAGGAGGCAAGTTCCAAATCTGATCAGAGGGGGAAAAAAAGTTTCACTTCAAAAGGCAATAGCAAAGACCGCCACAGTTTTCCTACAAACTCAGTCATTTAAGAAATTATCCTTAAATTCTTAAAGATCATGTTGATTTTCAAGGCTAAGGATAAAGTTCTGTAGATACCAAAATTAGAAAGACTGGCAGAGGACTTTTTTCTGTTTTGTCTTTGTTTTCTGGGGTCTTGTTTTGTTTTGGTTTGGGTTTTTGTTCTGTTTTGTTTTGGCTTCTTCAAGCCCCAAAGGTCTGGGTGAATACTAATTGACCAGGGCTGTTGAGAAAATTAAGATAAAGAGCTAACATGGCTCCTAGGGCTAAGAGATGGTCCCTATACACGTTTGATTGTTGGTATTCACAACTAAAAACCCCTACCAAATCCTCCTTGAGCTGAGATCAGAGGCCCACCCAACCGAGTAGAATATAAGCAGATTAGCCCACTTGATAGAATACCCAAGGATTCAAGCAGCTGCAGTCCCTTCTCTTCCCTCCTTAAGCTACCAGACAAATGTGAGGTTGGCTTTTGACTGCGGTCTATTGGGAGGGGTGTGGTGGCTGGGGAAGCCCTACTCAAGGCCCCGTGACTTGGAGGAGAGGGAGGGAAACAATGGTCTGAGTAAACACTGATCACCCTCATACTCTGCCCAGGCGGCCCTGGTCCGGGGGAGGATAGGGGCCAACTGGCTGTGGTCAGTTTTTCAGTAAGACCTGACTCACTTTAGTTAAAGTAACCATAGGAAGGAAGTGGGAAGCATCAAAGCTGAAATTCTGAGATGAAAGGTTAAGAATGGAGGCCAGCTGAAGACCAGGAGAGAGGAGTGAGGCTCTCTACAGCAGGGCTCTCTGTACTAAAATGGAGAAACTGAAGTTTAGGCTGTTAGGGCCCTCTGCTAGGCAATGCATACTAACTTAAGGTTGAGGTTCACACCTCATGTGAGGGAAGTGGGCATCTGAAACCAAGAGACAGAATCTCACCTAAAGAAGCCACATGGCTGATAAGATGTTGACAACAGCCACAATTAATTGAGTGCTTTTTTTTGAGCTAGTTGTTGCTAGGTATATATGTATCGGGCATGCTATGGGGTATTATTATTGCTATCTTCTGTAAGAGGAAACAGATGTTCAGAAATGTTGGTGTGCCTTGGCCGCATGGATTATATGGAGAACGGAGAACTGAGAATAGCGTCAAACGCTTTTCCCTTCGTATTAATTATCTATTGATGCCTCCAAAATTTAGCAGCTTAGAGCAGCACACATTTTTTGTCTTTTCCTGTAGGTCGGGAATCTGAGAATGACAACTAGGGGTTTTGGTTCAGGGTCTCTAATGCGGTTGCAGTCAAAATAACATCCAAGGCTGCAGTCATCTGAAGCTTGGCTGGGGTTGGACAAAACACATCCAAGATGACGCACTTACATGGCACGAGGACTTAGTTCCTCACTGGCGACTGGCAGGTGGCCTTGGTTCCTTGCTACGTGGTCCTTTCTGTGGGGCTTCTTTGGTGTCTCCACAACACAACACAACACAACAGCTGTCTTCCCCAGAGCCAGTGATCTGAGAGAGAGCAAGGAGGAAGTCATAGTGTCTTTTTGACCTAATCTCAGAAATCTCACACCACACTTCTGGCACATTCTGTTCCTTAGAAGTGAGTTGGCAAGTATAGCCCATATTAAAGGGGAGATAAATTAGATTCCACATTTTGAAGGGAGGCGTCTCAAAGAATTTGTGGACGTCTTTTTTTTTTTTAATTTTTTTTTTTCAACGTTTATTTATTTTTGGGACAGAGAGAGACAGAGCATGAACGGGGGAGGGGCAGAGAGAGAGGGAGACACAGAATGGGAAACAGGCTCCAGGCTCTGAGCTATCAGCCCAGAGCCCGACGCGGGGCTCGAACTCACGGACCGCGAGATCGTGACCTGGCTGAAGTCGGACGCTTAGCCGACTGCGCCACCCAGGCGCCCCTGTGGACGTCTTTTTAAACTACCACATCTTTCTAAGAATTTAGAAAACATAGCTCTGTGCTCGAATGGCACATCAGGCTCCTGGGTTGGGAGTGGGGGTAAGGGGAAGAGTCGGGTAAGCATCTCACCATGGAGAGGGCATCATCATGGACATAGCCCTCCTCCAGTCCTCTCTCGTGGGCTCAGTCTAATATGTTTACCTCTTTGAGCCTCAGTTTCTCACCTGGAAAACTAGCAGAAACTTTCTTCCCAAGTGTTATCTACCGAATGTTTGTGTTCCCCCAAAATTCCTATATTGAAGCCCCAACCCCCAGTGTGATGATATTTGGAGATGAAGCTTATGGGAGATAATTTTGTTGAAGGAAGGTGGAGCCATCCTCCTATAAGTGCCCTTATAAAAAGAGACACCAAAGACCTTGCTCTCTCCATCTCCCTCTATCTCTCTCCATCTCTCTTTCTTCACATGTGCCCAATAAAAATATCCTATTGAGCACACATAGAAAGATGGCAGTGGCTACAAGCCAGGAGAAGAGGTCTCAGAATGAAACCTACCATGTTGGCACCTTGATCTCGGACTTCCAACCTCCAGAACCGTGAGAAATAATTTTGTTCGTTTGTTTAAGTCGTGCAGTTTACGGTATTGTGTTATGGTAGCCTGAGCTGGCTAATGGACCAGACTTGATATAAGGGTCCAATAGAATGTCAGGTATGAAGGTACATATGTCTATAGATTGGAAATCTAGAAATGAGAAGATGCGGTTTAGATGATCGGGAATTTTTTTTTTTTTTTTTTTTTTTTTGCAACAAGCCTTTATTCTCTAAAAAGAGCAACCACCTCTTCTCCCATGGCCCTCTTCACCTCCCACTAGAGTTTAGATAGAAATGAAGAATGAGAATCTCAGTCTATGGCCCAAGCTGCTAAGGTGAGGAGGGTGGACCAGGGAGAGAATCTCCCAAAATTTGTGATGACAATGTGGTTACCCTACCCAGCCACTGAAAGAAATCCGACAGATCGAAAGGTTCTGGAAGGAAGGGGTTGATATCAGAGATGTGAAGAAAGAGGAAAGAGAATTGGCTCAATGGCAGAAGCTACTCACTCTATGGCTTGTTGACCCTCAAAATGCTTATTAGAGTGGATCTATTGTGGGACACGGGGACCAGCTTCTCCTGAGGGAGAAGCAGACATAACACTCCAAGAGAATGAGAGCTGTATCCTAAGAACAAACACTCAGAATTAAAAATGAAACGAAGATCTTTAAACTTTCACAAGCTGCAGAACTGGCTACAGAATGAACCAGTCAACTCTACCCTGGAGTGGGTAGTGGGTCCCAGGGGACACAGGTATTCTATTATTTAACCATCCTTTTACTCATCAACTCAACTTGGTGACTTTGGAAATTTTACTTCCCCTCTCTGGGCTTCCATTTCCTCAATGATGAAACAAGGAAGTAAGTCTGAATCAATGATTTTCAGCTGGGACCACTAGAGTCACGCACGTTCCTGAAAGTATTCATGGTGGAGAGACTGTGGGAACAATTTCCCAAATTTGAAAAAGTCTAATGAAATTGTACGTTTGCTATCCCCACCTCCTGTAAGTCTGCACAGTTTCATTAAAAAACACTTGTATGTGCTTGGCTGAAGCAAGAGCCCCTCGGTATGGAAAGGCAGGTCACCTCATGCTGGCCAGAAGCTCTATTTTTCTAGTCGTCTATTATATCTTTGATTAATAAAAACAGAAAATAGAATTATTTTTGTAAATTTTTTTAACCAGCCAAAATATTTTAAAATAGAGAGTCTCTGGAGGAAATTAATAACGGCAGTCTTTTGTGGTTAGAAGCTTCAAAACCACTAAATTAGATGAACTCCAAGTGCCCTCTGAGCCCATAGTTCCTAATTCCAGTATCTGATTCCTCCAATCAGCCAGGGATATTCCCACTTGAGCCCTTTTCTGGGACACGTTCCTGTCCAGAGAGTCTGCACTGTAATTTTCCAGACAGATTACCAGTCATCTGTGTACTATCAACAGCTCCCATCTTCCAGCAGGGTTGAGCAGCCACAGAGCTCTGAGTTTCCAGAAGCCTCCTTGACATTCTCTCTGGAGAGGATGGAGGAGACAAAGACCTACAGGAAAATAACACAGCTCGTTTCTTACTCCACAGCACAGGCATGATGTGCTCAGCCTCTGGAATCTGCCAAACCTCCAAGCTGCGTGACCTTGACACATCGCCTTCTTCGGTATTCTCCTCTGTGACACGGAGAGAATAATCATTCCTTCCAGGTGTTGTTGTCATAAGAAATAGAGGTATGAATACATGTAAAGCACAGAGCAAATACTTAGTAAAACCAGCTTTTCCCTTAGGCATTTGGAAAAATGCTCACCTGAGACCAGATGGTGAGATCACTGCCATCACCACGAGAAACAGCCCAGACACACCCTGTGTGCCCATCACTGAACCTGGACTTTCCTTAAAATGTTTTCTGCCTCCCTACCCACCACTTCTGGATAGGAAGAGAAAACGGACCATCCTGGCACTTGGGAAGGACAGAAAGGAAATGACATTTTCTTGAGTGCCTGAAGAACTATTTGGCTTGATGAAGTGAATATATACATCAGTTATAGCTACTAGAGTTACATTGGTTCAGTGAGCAGAGGCTTACTAGAGGTGCCTAACTGCCATCCAAAGCCATAATAGTTACACATACCATTAAATAAATACTAGGTTAATTACGTCGAAAGTTTTTATTGATCACAGCCCTGGCCTTTGTTCATATACGTTCATTATCCATCACGGTTACTAATCTGTTATCACCCTAAAAAATGAGACAGTCTACCACACTGCATCTTCCCTTACCATTATTCAAGGAAAAAAATACATTTTTCCCCCAAAGTCAAGAAGTCATTGTATAACAGAGCCCATAGTCCATCAAATATGCAACCCAGAATCTCACGCCTATGTGAAAAAGTCTTTCTGGATTATTTAGAAGAAACGGATGTCATGCCCCCAGCTGAACCCTATCATACCTCTACCAGAACTGAATTAGTAACCGTGGCTAGTATGCAGCGTAAGTAACTAATCAGGTCTTCTCGCAGAATATTCTCTACATTCGTATCTAACAAGGATGAGATCAAATCAAAACAGGGGCAGACTGGCTTCTCCCTGGCCTTTGTCCCGAGTCAGAGTTTTTATGAGGTGCACATTTATTTACTCAGAACCTATCATACTCTAGGTACTATGTTGGGTGTTGGGGAGAAAATAGTGATCAAAACAGACATCATGCCTACCTTCATGGATTTAGCAGCTAAATCCATATGGTCGGAAAAAGACATCACAAGTTAACTACACAATGTTAGCATAATTGTGAAAACTAGTAGATGAGAAGTGGGAGGTGTCACTAAAGCAACTAACCCAGACTCGGGGGAGGGAGGGCTTCCATGAGAAGGTGACATCCAGCTAGACATGAAGGATGAGTGGGGCTGGTCAAATAAAGAGGGAGGTGCTGAGAACCTTCGAAAGAGCCACATATTTAAAGACCTCTTTGAACAGCAAAGAATGAAGGGAAGGAATGTCTCTGAAGCAAGGGTAGATTTGTACTGATACTCAATATAGCTGGGCCCTGGGCCCTCTTCAGAACCCTCTGGCTTCTCCATCTCCTCTCATATCCTGAGTCTCTGAAGTAGGAAGGGACCTAAACTGTTTAAGGAACTAAAAGATGACACACAACAAGTGAGGCATATTATACATGAGGGAGAGAGATTTAACATGAACTGGAAGAAAAGGACAGACTTTAAGCAAAGAGAAGCCATTAAAGGCTAGTAAGTAGAGAGGAGAATATATATCTTCTGAATGAGACCCTATAGGGTCCGTTGGCTTCCAATTCAGACAAGAGGAAATTCTAGTATGGACTATGGGGGTAATAAATAGGAATTTAGTGAAGTACAAGGGCTCAAGTGTTCGGCAACTACTTAGGTGAGAGTGGTGATGGCAAGTGATGGCCAAAAACCCCTCAGATCTGGTCTGGACAATGGGTAGGGGAGAAGAAAGTTGGGAGGAAAAGAGTACATTCTACCTTGGCCCCATTGAGTTGGAGGTGCCTCTGAGACTTCGAATTCTTCCACAGTGGTCAGCTGGACATAGAGATGTAGTCTGAAGATAAATCTATGAGTGTCATTGCAATAGAGATGGTAAGTGAAATTGTAGGAGTGGAGAAAATCACCAAGGGAAAGAGTGTGAGAAAAGAGCTCAGAACCAAGACCTGGAGAACCCAGATATTTATAAGTCAGAGCAAGAAAAGCTGACAAAGAAACTTATAAAGAATGGCCTGGGTGATAAAAAGAAATACCAGGAGAAAGTGGCACTCCTGAGCACAAAGAAAGAAAGCATTTTAAGGGAGAGAGAATGGTCAACTGAATCAAATGCTATCGGGAGGACAATTAGGATCAAGACAAAAGAGCTTCTATGGGATATAGCAAGTGGGGGCACTGGTTACTTTATCAAGAACAGTGCAGAAAAGTGGCAGGGGATGGGAGATAGATGGAATCACGCATTAAATGGGAGGTGAAAAAGTGGATCACAGGACACTGGGCCAACACAGGAGAAAAAGTTGAAGATAGATGAATGAGATATAACTGATGAAGACAGTTTCCTCAGAAGGCAGGAGGGGGTAGGGTGCAGGTAGAGGAGTGGATGAAGAGATTAAGAGGAACACCTTCATTGAATAATAACAGGAAGGAAGTAGGGACAGTGGGTACAAAAGCAGGTTGGGTTGAAGATTTGTTGGCAGGAAGTTGAAGTTGTTTCCATCAGATGGCTTTTATTTTCTCTGAGAAGAGTGAATAAGAAGAGAATGAAAGAAGTTTTGAGGAGAGAAAGAAAGATTTGAAATGATGCTTGCAGATATGTGGAAAGCAAATGATTCTAAAGAAATGTGGAAGACATCCAGGCAGTGTTGAGCCCAGTTGAGGTAGGTAATCATGAATTGCAGTCTGCCAGATTGCATACTTTTTCTCAGGATTCTCTTGGCAGCCTGGAGTGAACGCATGATATGCAAAATTGTTTTGACCCATGAATATAACAAAAGGACAAGGGGGAGAGGAAGTTGAGAGTATAAGTAAGAGCCTGACTGGAAAGATGGACCCAGGACTCAAAGTTGAATAATGTGCATACAAGACAGAACTGATGAAAAGAGATAGTGTAGATCAGCCAATGGACTGGAGGCTCTGATGCAGTCAAGGAACAGTTGGGAAGGTAAAAGCGGAATCCCCAAGGAGAGGAGGTGGTGGCCAGACAGGGAAGAGACTGAATCAAGACATTTTGGAGATGGGCAGTTTTGAGGGATAATGAATTCCAGGCTATAGCCATTGGAATAGATGGTTGAGGAAAGGCAGGGGGAAAGGCCATCAGCAATGTGGAGATGATGGAATTGAAAAGCCACATTTTGGAGAAGTCACCCACAAGGACACTGAAATCCACCAGGCTTGTGGCAGTAGAAAGAAGGCCAGTGGAAGGCGATGTAAAAGAAGAGTGGGAGGTAGGTGCTCAAATCATTTGGGAATGAATCGGAGAGGTAGATGTTGGAGCATCCTGGAGCTTCTGGTGGATTCTAATTTTCAAATATGTAGAGTTCTCAGAGTTTCATACACTTGACAAATTAAATTTCCTAAATCTTAGAGCAGTGCAGATTTAGATTTCTTAGAAGATGCCCTAATATATAGATTTCCTGGTATTTCATAATAAATAAAAGAACCTATATATTTGTAAATAGATCTTAGCAGATTGAAGTCATTTTTACGTCAGAAAAACAACAAATGTCTAAGCATTAACCACACACAATCCGAGTCATTCAAATCAAGAACCTTATAATTTTTGCCAAGATGAATCATCACCCAATGACATACCCAACTGGTCACCTCCAGCAAATCTCCAAACAGGTCTTTCCTATGATATGCAGGGTCTTTATCCCCTGAGTCTTTTCTATTTCACGTACAGTTGTCCCCTCTTATCCACGGTTGTGCTTCCTGTGGTTTTGGTTACACGTGGTCAACCGTGGTACAGGAGCAGATGATCCTCCTTCTGACAGATTGCCAGAAGGTCAACAGCAACCGAGAGCTACATCACAATGCCCGTGTCATCCACCTCACTTCCTCTCTTCACATGGGCATTGTGTCATCTCACATCATCACAAGAAGAACAGTACAATGAGATATTTTGAGAGAGACTACATTCACATAACTTCTATCGCGGCATACTGTCATAATTGTTCTGTTATCAGTTATTGTTGTTAATCCTTTACTATTTCTGATTTCTAAATTAAACTTTTTCATAGGTATTATGTATAGGAAGAAAACATAGTCTATATAGGGCTCCGTATGGCCTGCAGTTTCTGGCACCCACTGGGGGTGTGGGAATGTACCCCCTGTGGAGAAGGAGGGACTACTGCCTTACTATTGTGCTCAATCTCTTTCCTACATAGCAGGTAAATAGAAAATCAACAACAAGAAAGTGTTACCACAAGCATGAAATCTGTTGGTGACAGTAGAAGTCCCCAAGAAAACAGCAGTGCAAAAATTTAGCCCTTTCCTCTGATATTTGGCTCAATAATTATAATGGGTAATTCGCCCACCCTCATCTCAGCTGAGGCATCCAAGCATCAAGTATCTGGAGTTGCTGTTGAGGGAGGAGGATGGAGGCAGAAAATCATCTAAATCAGCACCACTCAGTGTGGCTGGAAGACCACTGCTGGTCCATGAAGTGTTTGCTACCCGTCTGTGGCAAGAACAGCACAGAAATGAAGTTTAAAAAACTTTACAGCAGGGCGACTGGATGGCTCAGTTGGTTAAATGTCCAACTTCGGCTCAGGTCATGATCTCCCCTTTTGTGGTTTGAGCCCCACGTTGGGCTCTGTGCTAACAGCTCAGAGCCAGGAGCCTGCTTCGGATTCGGTGTCTCCTTCTCTCTCTCTCTCTCTCTCTCTCTCTCTCTCTCTCTCTCTCTCTGCCCCTCTCCTGCTCATGCTCTGTCTCTCACTCAAAAATAAATAAATAAACATTAAGAAAATTGAAAAAAAAACTTTATAGTAATCTGATAGAATATTTTTTTGTTAGATCGAATCATTGAAAACAGGGGCTTGCATTCTGTATATCTTTACATTATTTTTCATTTCATTACTTCCCTAGTAATTCTTTTGATTGTATTTTACTAAAATGTTGAGCCATAATGAATTGAACTTCTTTAAAAATCGGATTCTTTACCAAAGACGGTTTGAGAAACTCAGGTTTAAATCACACTCCCCAGCTTATTCCCAGACTCATGGAACCTCAAATTGGGAGAAAGAGGTAGTGAGATACCAATGGTGGAAATACATAGACTTAGACTAACCTGGTTCCAAGTCCCCACTCTACCACTTAGAGTTGACCCTAAAGAATTTAAAATCCTCCTCAGGAGGTACATATTGCAGCCATGCTTGGCTGCCATTGTCTTCCTGTCTCTGATTTTGTTCAGGTATTGCATGTATGCACTTCAGGGGAGCAGGGCTCCTCCCAAGGTTATTGTTTCCCCCATCCAGTGACCGACTTAGGAATGGGTTTGTGATGTAACCTGGTCAATGGGACATGAGGAGAGCTTGGATGACGGGCTACTGGGAAATATTCTTCTTCTTCTTAAAAGCAAGGAAACTAGGCTTTTTTTCTGCCTCTGGATGTTTTCCACGTTTCAAGCCAGGAATTGCTGAAGCCTTCTCTGAGACCATGAGGGGACTCAGCCTGAGGAGATAAATCAACAAATGGAAAATGGCAAGCAGATTATTCTGTTATCAGAAAGAAGTAAGTCCTTGGTAACTTTGTCAAACACATGAGTTAACCAATCCTAGATGAGAACTATTTCAGAATTTTCTATATATAAGATGATAATTTTTCCTACTAAGTCACTGTTGATTGGGTTTCAGGTTACTCGCAGCCAAAAATATGTACAAAAGATATGCGTGAGCCCTTGGGCCATAAACAGTCAAACAACTCTAATCCTGGGGCTTCCCCTCCTCCCTTCCTCCTTCCGGGTAGCTAGCTGAGTCACCTCTGACTCGTCCACTGAACCCCAAATATTTGAGGGAGTTCAGGATGGTCAAGGAGTTCATTTCCCTTCACCACAGCACATGACTCCCTAGTTTCAGCCAATTCTCAGGCCAGCCGCCATGTCATCTTCTTCAATGTTTTCACCCAAGGAAACCAGACCTTTGTAGAGCTGTGTGCACACTGATGCTGTAAGTGAAATGTGTGAGGAACGCTCGCTTATGCCTCTGGCCCACATCTGCTTTCTCCCAGGGCTCTACCTTCTCACCCCCCTTCTCCTGAGGTAGACTCTCCTTTGCATCTTCCACTTTCCTTTACAAAGGCCTCCTCTCCTACAAATCCTTCCACCGCAGTGGGAGACCAGATAGTTATTTCCATTCATTGAGCAAACCACTGAGCCACACATTTAGACAGTTGATGTTATTCTAGAAGGTTCTATCTTCTCATGAACTTCACATTGTCCCTCACACTTGACTACACCTTTGAGGGCAGGGAGGAGTCTCGCAGTCCTATATCCCTAATAGTATCAAGCACAGAGAAGGCATTATATAAATGTTTGAGTTCAATTAAAAAGAAGATTTTCCTTATAGTTACCAAATCACAGATATTTTGAGTTAGACACTCAAAGGCTCTCTTATCCACCTGCCATCCACAATCACGCTAACAGACGGACAAGAATTGTGATGCGTATACGTCAATATTTGCAATGAAACAGAACTCATTACGTGGTGTTACACCTGTTTCATTTCTGGACAGCTCTCATGATTGGAAATCTCTTTCGATTTTCTCATCAGGCCCAAATTTGCTTGGCTATACCTTACCTTCAGTTATTTAGTTACACTTTCTGGGATAAAACAGAATAAATATATTTCATTTTCATATGGATAGTCCTTCAAATATCGAAAGCAGCTATTATATCTATTCTCAGTCTTAATTTCTTTAAGTCAGCCATCTTCAGTTACTCCAGTTATTATTCAAAATGTATGGTTTCCAGTATCTTTTCCATTCCTGCATTTTTTTTTCTTGTATGCACTCATTAAGAAAGTCCTTTCTTTTTTAACCCTCACATATTAATTCAATATTGATTGGATTCTTACTATGTGCCAGGTACACAGCAGAGAATCAGATGTGGAGCTTACAGACCCAGAAAGGAAGACAATTAAACGATGAGAGTGAGGAACAAAGGGTGCCTGATCACTGTGTTGCACAACTTCGGGGGCACTCTTCACACACAATATGATACAAATTTCACCCCTTGGAGTTGTGCAACATGGTAAACCGGTAACTGATGGAAGCAGGAAAGTCCTCCCTGGAAGAAAAGAACATTTAACCTGAGACCTAAAATATGAATATCCATCAGTTAGGCAAAGGGGGAAAGGAACAATGTGCTGGGCCGAGGGAACAGCAGGTAAAAAGATGTGGAGGCGAAGGGGGAAGGTATGAGACTAAGAAGAAGGAATAGAGAGAATGAGACTTGAGAAGTAAGCAGAGGTCAGGCCATCCAGTTTCTATTAGGACACGTTAGGGAGGGTGACTCATATCCTAAAGAGAGTGGGAATCCATTGAAGGGTTTTAAGCAGGGAAATAACATGACTGTATTTGCATCGCAGCTGCTATGTGGAAAGTGGATTTGCAGAGGATAAGACCAGAGACTGGAAGACCGAATCAGAACCTGTTACAGTAATGCAGGTAAAAATACAATACAATACAATAATGAAAAATCAGACAGTGACTTGCACAAGGATAGCAGCAGTGGGAATAAAAAGAAAACTACATAGACATATTTGTGCGGTAGGTCATGTGTAGTATCAATTAGATTTGACGACTGTGTGGACGTGGAGGGTGAAGCAAGGAAGAAATCAAAGATATTAGACAAATGGGGAGATGGTGGTGCTATGGACCGAGACTGGAAACTCTGGAGGAGGTCCGGGTTTGCACAAACGAGGAAGATGAACATCCCAGTGTTGGATGTGTTCGGTTGACATACTTGGACATACCTAAGTGGAGGCGTCTAATTAGAGTTCAGATGTATGCACCAGATTCTGGAGTCATCAGTCTGCAAATGGTAACTGAAATCATGGGAAAGAACACCGACTCACTCAGAGAAAAATATGGAGAATGGGAAAAGACAGCTTAAAGCACTGAGGAATACCATCATTTAATGGGTGACTTGAAGTATCAGCCACGGAGGGCAAGGAGAACCTGTCAGAAAAATGGAAGGAAAAATGGAGCGTGATGCATGGAAGTCCAGAGGAGCAGATGGGGCCGGGTACTGCTGAGAGTCCACTAGCTGTGCCTCCCTGGGCAGGTTAGACCTACTCACCGTCCCTGCCCAGGACCATTCATCATGTCACAGCCTCACCACCACCATGCAGATTCTTTAGCAGCAGCCATAGCACATTGTTGGCCATACCGCGTGTTGCATGTTGAATGGTGTCTCCCAAAAAGATATGTTCAAGTCCTAACCCTTCAGTATCTGTGAATGTGATCTTACGTGGCAGTAGTCTTTGCAAATGTAATCAAGATAAGGTTATGCTGGAGTAGCGTAGGCCCTAATCCAATGACAGGTGTCCTTATAACAAAAGGGAAACTTGGATACAAGGCCATAAACACACAGGACAGATGGCCGTGTGAAGACGAAGGCAGAATTGGAACTAGGCTGCCACAAACCAACGAACAGCAAAGACTGCTGACAATAACCAGAAAGTCAAAGAAGCAAGGCCAGTTCTTCCCTAGAGCCTTTTGAAGGAGCACGGCACTGTATCTGCTGTATTTGCCACCTTGATTTTGGATTTCTGGCTTCTGAACTGTGAGAGAATACATTTCCATTGTTTTAAGCACCACCTCCCCCCCCCCCCCCATTTGGGGTAGGGTTTTACAGAAGTTCTAGAAAACTAATACCCTGGGGTCAGCTAAAATTCCAAGTCTTTTTTAATTATGACCAAGTTACCTCATCCTTATCCTGTGTTGCACATTGAAGTTTTTAAAATTAAATATATGACTTATGTTTACCTATGTCTGCTTTACTCTTAGATATTTGGGGCAATTGATCTAGCTTTTGATACCCTTGACCTCTAGACCTTTGCCCAGAATGACAGAACATTAAATATGGTACATCGAGGCAATAGCACATTAGATATCAATTAAGGTCCTGTTCCTAGCTAGAAATAATAGACAGCTATAGCTTATCTGCACATTGATCACATAAGACTTTCTCAGATTGATCATGTAAGACTTTCTCAGACGCCTTGATGAAATCCAGACACATCAAGTCTACTGGGAGTCCAAATCTACTAGTCCAGGGACCATATAAAACAAGTAACTTGTCTAGACCAGAATGACCTCAAACCCACTTTCTCCGCTCAAGAGAGGCACTGTGCAAAAACATCAGTTAATTTTGATGAGTGAACTTGAATTTCTCTACCCTAGCAATCTACCCCCCTGACTATGCTACTTGTTCTGTTCTTGCCTCCACCTTCAGGTTCAAGGCAATACTTTGAGGGTCCTCTAAAATCTGACTCTGCACCCACATGGAGAGGCTCTTCCTGACTCAGTCGTCTCCCGAAGTGCAATGTGGGCCAATGGCTTCTGGAGCCTTGAAGGCAGGACCTAAACAGTGAACCTTTACTGGATCCTGGCAACGATTACTTCCTCTTCTACTTGCTCACACATCGTTGGTTTCACAGTCTGCCATCCTTTCCACTCCTAAGGTAAAAGGAAGCAGTGGGGAGCCGTTCACGGAAGAACTGAGAGTGAAAAATGGAGAAAGGAAAGATACACGCATATCAGGGTCAGCACATGTCACTGAGGCTGACGCTTGTTAAGTAGGAGAGCAAAAGCAACTCCATGTTACTGCCAGAACCCAGAGCTTTGGGTGAAATCGTGAATGTCTAGAAAGGAGGGAGGGTGGGGAAGTTGCTGACATACATCTCCCTTGGACTCCGGTGACCCCATGACTGGAATATGTTTATTTGATGGCTGATTTTGCTGTACTGGGCTCTTTCTTTCCTCCCCTTCTCCTTTTGTTTCATAACACACGATAACACTCTCCTCCCTCCCTTCTTTTTTCCGTGGGAAAATACTAAGAATGAATAAAGTCATATTAATACTATGAAACAAGTAATCTATCATTCTAGAATCACAACGTCTTTATTCTTGTATTCTGAATCAGATGGCCTTGCTATCTATAATCTCTTTGCAGGAAAAGAGTTGGCCTCTTCTCTTGAGGCAGAAAGGAAAATAACCAGTCTTCTTTTTTTTTTTTTTCTTCTTAGATTTCCCCAAAGCGACTTAGGATATTGGAATTAATTAGACAGAATTCTTAGAGTCACCTTTATCATGGGCACATTAGTTAAGATAACACTAGCTGCTGTAACAGATCAACCCTGAAATCTCAGTGACTTAATAGAAGTTTATTTCTCACTCATGGAGAGAATGCGTCTGGAGAGGGTAGCAGCGAGGTACAGGCAAGAATTCTGCTTCACCTTCACTCATGCTGATGGAGGTTCTGCGTTATAGTCACTCCTGAGACAGGATGGATTCCCCTCCCAACAAAATGCGGTTCAGATGCCAAGACTGGTGATGCCACACGCACACACACACACACACACACACACACATTCCAGGAGGGTATGGAAAGGTTTATTACTCACATAATGAGGCTTTCTTGGAGGGAGGAGGGCTGGTTCCAACAATGGCTTGAGCAAAAGCAGGGAGGGGCTACTGGTGTGGGGTTCATGGTCGTTACATGATGGGACTTGAGTAAGGATTCCCGGGTGCAGGCTGAGACTTGTGTGGTTTGAACTTCCGGTGAGTGCCACAGGAGGGGGGTCAAACTTCCCTTTCAGTTTTGAGGGGCAGAAAGGGAAAAGGGGAGTAGCGGGCTTGAGAGCCGTGAGCAGACATCAAAAATGGAGTCAAACTCTTAATTACACTTTGGGGCCCTCAGCTCCTGGATACAGCCAGAAGACAAGGGACAAAGATGTACGGGAGGTTTTAATAGGTCAGGCCTGAGAATGGTGGCCCTTTCTCTTCGGCCACATTCCACTGATTAGAACCAAGTCACAAAGGAGCAACAAATATGGAAGGTGCAAAAACCTTTAGTGAATAGCTTGCCTTTTCTGCCAAGCACCAATGGATCCAGATTTGTGGGGCCCAAAGCTTGAATAATTTAGAGGTTGTCTTTAAGAAAAAATAAATTAGACGGGGTGCCTGGCTGGCTCAATCAGTTAAGCGTCCGACTCTGGGTTTCGGCTCAGGTCACGATCTCACGGTTTGTGGGTTCGAGCCCTGTGTCGGGTTCTGCACTGACGGCAGGGAGCCTACTTGGAATTCTCCCTCTCTCCCTCTCTCTGCCCCTCCTCTGCTTGTGCTTTCTCTCTCTCTCTCAAAATAGATAAATGAACATTTTTTAAAAAGAAAAAATACATTAGAGGTTCGAGATGTCAAATTAAAAAGTAGTTTTTGCAAGTCAGGACACAGAAGCTGGGCTTCACCAGCTTCATTAGGTAAAGGTCTCTCGTTGCAAGTCATGGGGCAATTCTCAGAAGGCCATCACTGGCCACTCCCCAGGGTCACCCAGCGGGGAGCCAAAGGGAAGGGGCGTGGTTTCTGGTACATGCTTGTTACACAGAGTTACAGAGCTACAGAGGGAGTAAACTCAGGGCTGGTGACTCCAGCTACAGAGTTCATAGACTAGTCCAGAGCCTTTGAAAACAGTGCCAATGTGCTGTGAGAACTGGGGAAGAGAATATCGTTACAAATTTGCTATTAGCAGAAACAGCTAAAATGTTACCTCTTTGTGACCTTAAGAAATTACATCCCCTTGGGTTTTGCTCTATATGTAGCTCTTCAGGGGTTTGGGGGCAGGGGTACTTTTTAAGCAAAAGGTTTGTTAGGGGTGAAGCACCAAAAATATGATTTGGTGTTCCATGATTCAGCAAATTTGAGAAACACCAGTATCCCTTTGCAGAGCTCCTGCCTAGAGATTTCTGTGTTTCAGAGATGCCCCCCGAATGTCCATTACTCAGCCTGCTTTCTGACTTGCCTGGGTGAGGGCATGGGATGGAAACCGGAGAAGAGCTAGGACCCCATAAAAATCATGACATACCACTTCCGCTGTAGGCTCCAGGAGCAAGGGACACGTCCCCGTGCCTGTGATAAGGCTGTGCCCCCGGACGGCACTCAGAACAGGTCCTTGCCAACACATGCGTGCAAGTGCCTAGACAGCGGCAGCCCTTTACAAGTCTGGGTTTCGGCTCTACTCAGATCCCTGGGGTAGGATCTCCTGCCGACACACATTCTACACTCCTCTCCTTACTTTCTCATTTTTCTTTTCTTCTTTCTTTGACTTTCTCATGTATTTTTCTCCAGCTATAGTATACTGCACTGGATGCAATTTTGGAAGCTTCTACTTGGGGGAGAGTGGCTAAAAATAAAACACTAAAAACACAAACAAGTCATAAAGCGAAATAACCAACATTTGTTTAAAGGCTGTCATCGCCAAGTCTAGACAGAAGCCGGGTCATTAAAAGGATTTCTCAGGGCATGTTTTAGTCCCCAGCTTCATCCATCCACTCAGCCAGCATTTCCTGAGCTCGCTGTTCGGGTCGACTCCCCAACAGGGACTGGGGATCGTGCCTCCATGAGTCCACCCTACTCCAAGGGCGCAGGGCTCTCAGCTTGTCCCCTCCGGACTGCGCAAGGTTATGGGCAATTTGTCTGCAGCAGCCTCTGCTCAAGCCTGCTGGGGACACCGGGTTGAGGAATGAGACGGGTTGGAATGGTTAGTGCGGTTACTGCCACAGGACCCACTGAGGGCAGAACAAGAGGAAATGGGTTGAAACAGCAGCAGCAGGGATCTGGGTTTGACAGAGGAAAGGCTTCCCCTTTATCAGGGAAGGAGACGCTGTTTCAGGTGATGGGGGAGTCCCAAACATCAAGGTGCCCGGCTTTGCCCTCCAGGAGGCCTTGCCTGGGTCTCAGAGCTCTGGGGACCAGTCCTGCCCCGAGCACGTGCTGCGGCGGTGGCCACGCCCTCTGGAACTTACTCATACACAGCCTGCTGCCACCGTGCACGGAACCGCCAAGTCAGGCAGGCAGAGGCTGGGTCTCCTGTGTCTTCCTTCTCTGCGAGGAGTACTGGATGCTGCTAGGTTCCCACCAACATCTCACAAGCATCTGAGGGCCTACTGTGTGCCAGGCACCGGCGATGAGTCCGCGAATAAAGCAGACTCAGATCTCTGCGCCCATGGAGCTTAGGTTCCGCTGGCGATAAATAAGTTCCACAGGTTTCTAGAAGGGGATCAGATCTTTGGGCGGGAAACCTGAAGTAGGGTAGCATTTGGTGTGTACATTCTATTTCAATTAAAACGATTTTAAATGTAAGGCCACAGAGGGGAGTGGAGAGTAAGAGTGAGGGGTGGGGTGTAGGAGGAAAGACTGTAGTTTTAAATAGAGCAGTCAGGCTAGAGGCATCATAGAAAAAGTGATACACAGAACATGAAGGAAATGAATTGTGCAGATATCTGAAGGAGGAGTGTTCCATCTTGGGGGCGTGGGGACAGGGGGGGAATGGCCTATGTGGTGCTGCCCTTCCAGGTCCATGAATGCTGTAGGCCTCTAAATTTGGCCTCAGTTGCTTTCACTGCCTCCTCTTTGCCTCTGGGAAGTGTCCCAACAGGCTACGTTGGGGTCCTATATCACAAGAGATTGTTTACGAGGTACTTAAGCTGACCTCAGTTTACAAATCTATAAAATGGGAATAATAATACCACTAACCGTATAGGGTTGTTGGAGGTCAGAATTCAGAAGAAAAGAGGGATGTCTGGGTGGCTCAGTCGGTGAAGTGTCCAACTTCAGCTTAGGTCATGATCTCATGGTTCCTGAGTTCGAGCCCCTCAGGCTCTGTGCTGACAACTTGGAGCCTGGAGCCTGCTTTGGATTCTGTGTCTCTTCTCTCTCTCTGTCCCTCCCCTGCCCACACTCGTCTCTCTCTCTCGCTCTCTCTCTCTCTCTCTCTCTCCCTCTCCCTCTCTCAAAAATAAACACTTAAAAAAAAAAAAAAAAGGGAAAGAGAAGAGACAGTCCACAAAGGGGACCAGAGGTCTCTGAACAGGACTGAGCAGTGTCTTCACCAGGTTCACATTTGCTATGTGCCGGGAACTGGGCTAAGGGTTTCCACTGATTAGCTGGTTAACTGTCACAGAAGCGCCGTGATGGAGATGCTCTCCTGCCACCATTTGCTAATGGGGGTGGAGGCTCACAGAAGCCGGTGGCCTCAGCCCGCACGCGGAAGGGGCGCAACGTGGTCTGGGCCTACAGGAGTCCAGGGCTCCAGCCTACCCCACCCGGCAAGCCTGACCCACATCACTGCAACTGGGTCTTTTCTGCAAGAGTGAGCAGGGAGGACCGGGTTCAGAAACCCAGACTAGAGATAACGGCTCTCACGTTTCCTCCCAATCAGCCCTGATCTCTGCGGCCTCCTGTGAGGGGGTATGACCCAGTGGTTTTCTTCGCCAAATTCTTATGAGAATAATACCGCTGAAATCGGGGGCCTGATTAATTTTGGCAACTGTGGGAGGGGAGAGAAGGTACACATTCTTAGAACCGGGGCGAGGCTGGGCTGGCGGGCCCCACTTTCGGCACATTCTAGATGCCATGGGCTTGGGAGTTTCGAGAGAAACCCTGTGAGTCACCTTCACTTCCCATGGCCCCTGTTTCACTTGAAGGCACACTGCCTTCCCATCATCACCCCCCGGCCCCCAACTCTGCCAGCCACTAACGCCCTCCAGTGACACACCCAGCTGCTCCCCGTCCCAGCGTGAGTGGGGGTCCTCTCTGCTAGGTCACAGAGCCACAAACCCACTGGCCCAAACATCCCTGCAGCAGCCGATACAGCGGCCTCCCGGGTCAACCCAAAGCCACGCAGTGTAGGTCACCTTTACTCTCCTCTAGTTGAAATCAATCCATTCACACCAATGATACAATAACAGGACTCCGACCTGCGATAGAGGGTAGCAATGATTGCTAACTATGTGCCAGGCATCATTTCCATGAGGTAAGCAATATCATGGTGTTAGTCTGGGTCCTCTGAGAAGGAATTGCCAGAATGAGATTGAACTTGCAAGGGGTTTGCTTAGGAGAAATGTATTCATGAGACAAAAACATGGGGGGAGCCTGGTCAAGCTGGGAGAGCCATCAGACGATGGCTGACCCCAAGGAGGAGCAAAGGAGAGAAAGTTGGAGGTGCGGTCTAAAGAAGTTTCCCCAGAGTTGCCAGAGAATCCTCAAACCAAAACCAGCCATCACTAGAGTCCCGGTTTCCCCAGGAACTGGGGTACCTTGGCCTCCCTGCTGGGCCCAGTCATGGCTGGGGCAGATGGAGGGAAACACGGCCTGAGCGTAGATGCAACAGTGGATTTCAGAGCACAGCAGCTGGGGCCCTTCGGTTGGTTATGCTGTAATTGGAGGACTATGAGGCCCATCCTCATAGTGAGTACGTACTTGTTGTCCTATTAAGAACTTTTGTGGAGTGCCACAATTATTATCCCCATTGTACTGGTTGATAAACTGAGGCTCCATAAAGTCAAGTCACCTGAACACACTTTGAACCCAGTTTAGTTAACTCCGAAGCTCTCTCCCGCACAGTGTGCATCTGAGCTATTGACCACCGCATCCCAAACCTGATTCCTCAGACTCCATAATCAGTGGAGGGCTGGGCACACCATGAGTGTCCCATAAACGTTTCTGGGGGTAATATGGTTGAGCTCTTGCCTAGTAAGAAAAACTGCTTGGAAGTCTCCTGCGTCTGCCCCAACACCTAGAACTCTGAGCCTGAGTCACCTTCTTCAGCATGTGCCTTTGTCCCCAACCAGAGAGAGCCCTCTCCGGGAAGCTCCCATGGCACTCGGGGCCTCGCTTATGGTACCTGCCAGTCTGCCTTGTGTCAAAGTCATTTGCACACCGCCATCTCCATGGTGTTCCCACCAGGGGCTTCCCAGTCTGGGGAGCCGATCAAGTAACGTGCTCAAGACCAAACACCAGCTGAGTAAGGCTGAACCTCAGATTTGTTTTTGAGCCATTCTGCCTGTACACCCAAAATAGATGCAAATATCTGTAACTGGGCGAGCAGAGCCACTGATGTGGGGAGAGGCTGAAGGAATCCCCCTTGCCCCTCCGCATCTGATTCTTCCAGTTGCCCACAGTGCAGCCGAGGGTATATATCTATGTTTTGGGAAGTGCTTCAAATACCCTCTTAATCTCAGCTGACTTATTCTATCCCCAGATTGCCCCACTGTTGACAGCAAAGTCATTCATGGCCCTATCATTCAGCAAGCGACATGCAAAATGCATTGATTCATAAATTGACAGTGTCTTTTTGGGAATGCCTACCAAAACATAAAATGTACGTATCCTTTGACCTAACTTGCACTTCTAGGAATTTATCCTACAGAAACCCTCACACATGTGCACAGAGATGTTGTACAAGATGTTTGCAACATTAATACTAATAGTTTAAAAAAAAAAGGCAACAAATGAAACGTCTGCCCACCATCAGCAGATAGTTAAATTGTGGCTCATCTCTACTATGGCATGCTCTATAGGTGTTGTAAGGGTTCTGGGGCCCCTGGCTGGCTCAGTTGGTAGAGCACACGACCCTTGATCTTGAGACTGTGAGTTTTAGCTCCACGTTGGGTGTAGAGATTACTAAAAAAGTAAAGAAAAAAACTTTAAAATATTGGGGGAAAAAAAAAGAATTCGATGGTTCTGAGTTCAGCCTCACTACGGTAGGCTAAGTTTAAAAAGCAAGTTGCATGTTAATTAACAGGGATGAAAAAGCTCTGGAGACGGGATGTACAACAATGTGAATATACTTAATGCTATTTAACTCGACACTTAAAAAGCAGTGGAGATGGGGTATTTTATGGTACGGGTATTTCACAATTTTTTTAAAAAAAGCAAGTTGTAGAACATACCTAATGATTCCATGTGCACTTGTGATAGCCCTCAAAGAAATTCCTCATCTGTGTTTATAAGGATATATATGTATGTAGATAGATTAATAGAAATTTTGGTAAGGCTGGAAAAAATCAAAATCAAACCGAGCTGTTGAATGAAGTTATTTCTGGAGAGGGAGCTGGCGTGGTTGGGTGGGGAGAGAGGTTGTAACCAACTTTCACATTTCACTCTGAATGCATACACAATTACACGTGCATGTAATTTCTTTGCTGTTCGAATTACTAAAATTACTTGTGTTGATTGTTCTGTGGATGCATTCATCCACCCGACAGATCCCGAGCACCTATGTGGGGTCAGCTGCCGTTTTCAGAACTCAGAATAAGCAGGTCAGGCTGATTTCTCATCCTTTACTCTTCCTTGCAGACCGGCTCAGAGAATGGCCTGTCCCCTCCTGCCTTCAGCCCCGGTGGGGCGGCTGTGGGTGCAGCCAGTAGGGTCAGAGTCTCACTATGAATGAGGACCATTACTTAGAAGAGGTTTCTGACCTGAAAAGGGAAATAGCTGAGTGCCAGAAAACCATAGGCCCTTCTGGGTCTTACTGCAAAAAACCAGGTCTCCCTGTACCACAGGCTGTAGGCACAGCTAACCGAGGTCTGGGGCTCAGACTTAGAGGAGATCGTGGTTTCTTTGAAAAGCAAACCTCTGACTGGTGTATTTGGAACCACAGGTCTCCAAATCAGAGGGGGAGGGCTGGGAGAATTCGGCTTATTCTGAAACTTGAGGCCTCATAGCCCCTGGAGGCTGGAGTTCTTTGAGGAACAAGATACCCCAGCTGCCTGGACTGAGGAAGGACTGCGAGTACGTTTCACTTGCTCGCAGACACCAGCGGCCTCAGCTCTCCACCGGCTTGGACTTGGGCCAGAGCCACCCAACCCCAGGGACTCATTTGCATAACCTCTGTAGATAACTGTGCATCTCGGGGCCCCAGAAACGCCGCTCTCCCAGGATCCGAAAGGTTAAGACCGGTATTTGGTCACACTGAGCCAGAGGGACTGAAACAGAACCCAGGGGGAGGACAAGGCTCCTGGAGGGGGAGAGTGAAGGGGGAAAGCCAGTCCCAGCATTTCCCTTGCAAATCCTGGCAGAGGTGTCGCGAGGAGTAGGAAACTTCACTGTCCCACGGAGCAAGAAAGTTATGCAAACAAATGCATTTGCATGGCAGCCCAGGCCCCTAAAAACGACTTACCACACACAGGTTCCGACAGCCCAGCCCCACTCACCCCTCCCCACCTGAGATCCTGCAGGCTTCACAGCCAAGACTTCCTGGCCAGAGGCTCTGGGTAGTCGTTTTCCCCCAGAGCAACAAATATGCGCCCCCCCCCCCCCCCCCCCCCCCCCCCGCCACCGCCACAGGGTGGTTGTACATTCCGAGGTAACCCTAGGTTTGAGATGTTGGTGTGTGAAAAACAAAAAGTGTGGAAGCTTAGGTACATTAAAATTGGAGCTCTGGCTTTTCAGTGACAGAGGGGAGCAAGGAAACCCTCAACAACCACTGCTCCCAGTTTCCCAAGAGGTGCCCCCAATTACAAGTCACATTAGCCTGTTTTTATAACAACTTGTAAAATGGGTAACTAAAAATGATCTAAGTTTAAGGCTTCTTTAAAAGTTAATGGAGAACAGAGGGGAAATCCCAGTGGGGCTCTGTTCCCAAATTCTGGTTTGGGGGAAGGAACCACAGTAAATGAGAGGAATCCAAGTTGGAGGGGCGCGGAAGAGAAAAGGGGCAGAAAAACGCCGAGGGTGGGGGGGGAAATCAGACTTCCCCGCAGACAGATTGGTGGGGGTCAAAGGTCAAGCTGCAGTGGTGCACAGACAGCAGCTCAGACCAAAAGACGGAAGGAAGGGGTGAACCTAGACTCAGAGAAGGAAAGATGTGGCTCTTGCCGAGACCAGAGTGGAAATCTGATGGGAAAATCTACCCCTGTGCTCTTCCCTCGTGGTTTATGGTCAAACCTGTCCTCCCACAGCGAGCTCCAAGGGCATTTCAGAGGAGGCGCGCCAGGGTCTCTCCCAGAAAAGCTCCACAACCACCTGTCCATGAGGGCTGGACACACATCTAACGCATCTATATCTCCCCGAAGTCCTGAGCACTGGGCCTGGCATGTAGCAGGTTCTCCAGAGGGGCTGAGTCGGAGGGTGGCGCCTTAACTTTGGGAGCATGGGGAGTCTTCTCCAAGAGTGGTTGAGCCGAGGAGGCCAAAAGGACAGGCCACCCCCTTGTCCACCCACGGATAGAGCCCCTACTTCTCAAAGTCCTGGCAAGGCCACATGCGATCGTCACGCGCCTCAGTGGGGGTAGGACTGATACTGTCCCCAGGATAGGCAGAGGTGAGGGCTTTGCCCGGAGGACAAGGATTCGGGGTGTGCTTCACCTGACCTCACTCATCCCTCCAGTGCCAAAACTTTTGGGGGTGCTGAAAGGCTGTCCCGGGGCCACCTGGGCTCGGATGATAACCGCCCTCACTGTCTGGGACAGTTTTGAATGGATAGATTCAGACCCCAAAGTCTGTGTCCAGGCCAGTGGATGCAGAGAAAGGACAAAACAAGGCCTCCCAAGGTTGCATACTGAGTAGGACCTGGGTCCTACACGTGGTTTTTCCCAAAGCACAGTGCATAAGAGTGTGTGCCTGGGTATTTAGTGATTCAGGGCGTTGGGTGCTCTCTTCACACTGGTCTGAGTGCAGGGAGGGGAAAGGTAGATGAATTTGCCAGAAGGCTCCCCCAGAGCTGGAGCTTGGTACTCCTTCTGAAGAGTAGCTACTTCCAAACTTGGCCAGTACCCCCCACCCCCCGTCCCTGGGGTGGCTGAGCCCCTAACTGTGGGCTTCAAGAGTCAAAGGCAGGAAGGGGCTGTATTCCTGGGGCCCAGGGCACAGAGGCTGCCCCCCAAGTTTGCTCCCACACCCACTGGGGCCCAGCTGGGGAGTGCCCAGCAGGTTTGTTTACATTTACCTGCGGGAGGGCGGGCACTTTCCCCAGCCTCACCAACCCCATCCTCCTCCCCTGAATAACTGAATTTCCTTCACACCCTGAGCTGGCACTACCCACTCGTCACTCACAGCCCTCCACAGCGCTTCCTGTCTCCAACCAAGTCAAAGGAAAACCCCAAATTTACTGTTATTGTTTACCAAACCAACTGCCTCCTCAGCCCAAGGCACACACATCTTCAAGCTGAGGGCGGGATAGACCCAGCCTAGACCAGTGACCCTGCTCCAAACCTAGGGCTCCCTGTGTCCTCTGGACGGTGGGATTCATAAAGGCCACCTAGTGCCTTACGAAGCATTAAAATCCATGATCTCATTAAATTCCTCACAGTAGCCCCAGGACACAGGCACGTCACCCCCATTTCATACAAAAGGAAACAATTCCACTCAGTGGAAGGGAAACCAGTCTCGCTCTTGGCTCCCCCACCCCACTTTCTTATCAAGAAACTTGGGGGAGGGGGGCAGTATTTGGTTTTATTTGTTCAAGGAACTCTAAACTTGGAAGCTGGAGTCACAGGTGAGATTCGCCACTGCTTAGTTGTGAAGTCTCGAGAGAGTCATTTTACTCTGTGAGGCTACGTTTCCTCAGGTAAATTGGAGACTAGTCCTTAGACCCTCTTTACATCTTACAGCACTTAAGGGCATTCAGGAATCACACCGCTCTGTCTTTTGCACCCCAGAAGGCCAGCATTTGTCATTACGTCAAAGTTCCCTTTCCCATCCCACCTGGGAGTTTAGCAGGAGAGTCACAGAGCCACCCGTGTGTGGGTCAGGGGCATGGGGAGGAGTGCAAAGGCATGGGCAGGCCCCATGCATGAAGCCGGGCCCCTCGGGGCCCTTCACCCCAGCCATCCTCCCTGAACACCAACTCCATGCCGGATGGTCTCTGGCCACAAGCGTCCTGAGCCGGGCTGACCCAGACAGAAGAGGCAGCAAACACGAGTGTCAACGTGTGGGGACAAGAGGATGAGAAAGCTGTGGGACAGGCCTCTGTGGCAAAGCAGGTGCCTTGCAGATGCCACATCCTGATCCTTGGACCTAAGAACCCTGCAGATAGAATTAAGGTTAAGAGCCTTGTGATGGGGAGATTATCCGGGATGATCTGGGTAGGCTCAGTCTCATCACACAGGTCACTAAGAGTGGAGGTCAAAGTGGGGACAACAGAAGCAGAAGCATCGGAGGGATGTGATGTTGCTGGCTTTGAAGAAGGGAGAAAAAAGTCACTAGCCAAGGAATGCAGAAGCCTTTTGAAGCTGGAAAAGGCAAGGCAACGGAATCTTCTAGAGCCTCCAGAAAGGAATACCGCTGTGCTGAGACCTTGATTCTAGCCCAGTGAGACCCTACCAGACCAGTGACCTGTAAGATATTACATCTGTGCCGTTTTAAGCCATGGAATGCATCAAGGACTCAACAGAAAAGGGATACGGCCTCCAAAGACAATGGAGCTCTGACCATGCCCTTCTGCCCTCTCACCCTGGTTCCCCTCCTATCTGCCCTTGGCTCCTCTTCCCCCAAGTTCTCGTCACTTCTGACACTTGTGTCAGCGCAGAGAACACAACTGGATTTCTCTGAACACAAAAGCTCATGATGGTTCACCTGAGCGGTGGTTTCTAGAACGCTGAGTGGGGTCTCAAGCTAGGAACTAGCCTCAACAATCCATTCAGGGGGTATAAAGTGGAGGTCGGGGGTCAACAGGGGCTGCCCTGCCTGAGCCCACCAGCCTGAGCAGTGGAGCTGTGATCCTGCTAATGACTGAGGGGATAAGCAGGCCCCTCCTCCAGCCACAGTCAGGTGTGAGGATGGAAACCCCCCCCCCCCTCCAGGCCTTTGGATCCGGAGTTCTAGTCCAAACCAGTTAGCCGTGTGAGCTCCAGTACATTTTTGCGCCCTCAGTCAGTTCCCTCATCGTGAAGCAGGGGTAACCACCCTGCCCTGCGTTTCTCCCCAGTCAGCTCTGAGGACCATGCGAGAAGATGGGAAGTTAACTACTCGGGTGCACTGTTTTTCCTCTCTTTTCCTGAAAGAGCAATGGGGTCAGGAGACCAGTTTCTACCTTAGGCCCTACTGCAAGCCAATCCATGGTGTGACCCCAAACATCCCACCTCTGGGCCTTGCTAGTTTCATCCGTGAACTGGCGGGAATTGGGTCCTGTGAACACAGAGGGCTCTTCCAGGTCCATGTAGAGTATTTTGGTTTAAGCCTAATCCCTATCGCCCCCTGCTGGAACTTTCAGGAACTACACCAACCTGCTCCCCTGGTCTCTCCCAGGGTTTGAAACAAGTTCCTCCCATCCCAGGCCAGCACCTGGCTGTGGCTAAACAGGTCAAAGAATCAAGTACTGAGAAACAGCTTCACTCCTGATTCAGCATTTCGCAAAAGAGCATGGGCCCCCCACCCCTTCTTGTCACCCCATGCTGCTATAAAGGACAGCAGCATTCATGCCCCTACACCAGACACATCCTGGCCAGACCCTGGACGGGACAGGCGCTGGCTCCCACTCACCCCGGAGGCCCTCCCGTCCTCTCCCCTGCCAGGACACCCAGACTCTGCCCTCCCAACATACAGAACCATCTCCATCTGTGGGAAGAAGAGAAATGGGGGGAGGGGGGTAGAAGGGCTGAGTCCCGTGAAGGAAGAGCAAGGAAACCTTTCAACTATTAAATTTGTTTAGTAAAGACAGTTTCGCTCATACAAAACATCAATAGTTTACAACAATCTGAGTGCTGGACACACCATCAGAGACAGGGAGGCGCTGCAGGCCCTCCGAGAAGGGCCTCCCCTGTGCCCAGAGAAGAGCTGGGGGGCTCCTCCACCACCTTGCCCCTGAGGGAGACGAAAGCTGAAGGATTACAGCCCCGAAGACCATGGCACAGAGGACGTCTCCCCAGGTTGCTCATTAACACTGGGGGAGGGCCCTCCCCACCCTCCCCACCCTCCCCTCACTGGCCTGGATACGTGAAGCTGAGCTGTTTGGGGTAGGGAAAGTGGCCAGTGGGGACGGGGGGTGGGGGGGCAGAGCCGGGACATCTTTGGTGTGAAGGATCCCCCCCCCCCCAACACACAACAGCACTTGAGTGGTGTTGCCTTTGCCCGCATGGGGTGGCTCGCCAATGCCTCCAGAGCCCAGGAGAGAGACAGCAGAACGCAGAAGCTGTGCATCACTTCTAGACTGCCCAGGCTCACCCACGCGGGCAGAGGGGAGGCCTGTTAAGAAGTGGCTAAAAATGTAGGAAAACTAAACAAGAGTGGGTTAAGAATGGCAGGAAGGAGAAGTGGAGAGGCCACTTGGAAGCTAAGCGCCTCAGAGGACGAGGACCAGCACTAACTAGGGAGCAGGGGGTGAGGACGGGGGGTGGTCCAGTCTTCCTGATTGTTGTGCCAGTGCCTAAGTCACTCCTCTCTGCCTCCCAGAACCGGCTAACGGGCGGGCCACGGAGGGCCTGGCCCAGAATCTGGATAGGCTTCTCAGGCACTTTGGCAGACCCGACATGGGCACGGCAGGCCCAGGGAGGGTGAAGGCTCTTGAGCCACAGCAGGGCCCCTCCCTCTGCAGCCCTGCCTGCCCCTGGCCCCTCAAATGCAGTCCCAGACACAGATCCGGGCACACATACACATGCGCGCGCACACACACACACACACACAAACACTCACACTCACACTCGCCTCTGTGCGTCTGGCACACGTCTGAGGGCTCCAGCGGAGGTGGGTGGCATCCCAGCCCCGGCCCTGCATGGCTTCGAGCTCCCAGAATGCCTCGGCCAGCAGGGACCTCAGGCTGTAGTGGGGAAGGAGAGGGCAGTGGGACCACACAGCGACACGCCCTAGAACAGTTTCCACAAATACCCTTTAACAAACCCCAAACCCTTGCATGTCCAGAGGAAGGGGTTTGGGGAACAGGAGGGCAGAGTGGGGCAAGGAACAATAAAAGAAGTTTCATAAAAATTCTACGTCAAATTACTGACAGAATTGCAAAATGAGCACGGGTTCAAGAGCATCTTGCTCCCTTCTCTCTCCACGCCACCCCCAACCTCCCGGCCTCCCCGTCTCTGAGGTGGCCGTTCGTTTGGAACCAAAGGCAGGATTCAGCCTCTGATGGGGCTCCGGACTCCATGCCGCCGAGGAGGAGGGGAGGCGGAAACGGGACAGTTCTGTGTCTCTTCGTTTAAAAAATATATCCAGGTCGAGAGTTATTGCTTGCCCTGCCGTGCAGTGGGATGGGCTCAGAGGCTCAGTGAGCGAGGGCCGCGGCCTCCAGGGCCCGAGCTTTCTTCCGCCTCTTCAGAAGGAGAGGATTGGACGCATCTTCAATCTTTTTTATCTTGATCTGCTCGTAGTCGACGCGCATTGTGGCCAAGGCACTGGTCATCTCCTCCTGGGGAGGGGAGGGTTTCACCGAGGGGGAGACACGGGAGACAAGAGACACGAGGGCAGGGGGAGGGCGACGGGAGGTGGGAGCAGAGAGGACAGGCTGCTTAGTTAGTGGGTCCAGGGCCGACAGCGGCCTGGACCCCAGCGTGGGTCACCGGAGCCTGGGCACGGCATCCTGCTGCTCTCCCTGAGCCCTCCAACGACCCCGCAGGAAGGCAAGAAGAGGACCAGGAGTCCCGTGAGCTCCAGCCTGTTAATAGCTGCGTGACCCTGAGTAGTAGCCTTTGGGGTCCCTTTAGTGAGCGGGGGGCTTAGCGGGAATAAACGCAGAGTCCCCGGCCCACAGCCTGGCTGGGGAAGTGGCTCAGAGTCACTGCTCTTGTTCTAACACAGATCCCCGGGGTGAGCGAGCGCAGACCCAAACTGCCCCCACCCACGCCTGGGCACCCCTGGCGAGCCGCCTCCCCCAGCCCCTCGCAGCCAGGACTTCCCTCACCTTGACATCCTCCCACCGCTCCTTGTCCTCCTTCAGGACCCGGCTGGTGTGCAGTGGGGTCTGAGGGACCTTTGTGGATTGCTGATGGGGAGAAAAGGAGTTTAAGCGACAGCCTGGGATGGGGCACAGTGGTGGCTGAACCCTCACCCTGAGGGACGGTTCCCATGGACCCAGGTCTCTCCGGCCTCTACCAGGCTTACCATGATCCAGGGGTGGTTCATAAACTCCGTGATGGTCATCCTCTGCGTGGGCTCCGTTTTCAGCAGGTTCCGGATAAGCATCTTCACTGGGGGGTGGGGCGGGGGACAGAGACAGTTCAGGGGCCACTCTCCCTCTTCTGCCTCTTCCCAAAGTTTGCAAGGTGAACCCAGATTCGGGGGTGGGGGTGTTGCATGGAGGCAGACTGCCCAAGGAGCTGCTGAGGGCATGACGCCTGCACCACCTGATAGGTTACGCGTGGCCCCACAGCCCTGGCCCCGCGCCAGGCCCTTCACACAGACAGGACGCACCCAGTGGGCACAAGCACAGGTACAGACCCGCTGCCACACCACCCCCACGAGCGGGACACCTACATGCACACACGCGCACGTGCCGGCCTGGGGTCTTTACCTTCCTCTGACACTTCGGACCATTCTGGGTTGGGAAATTCATACTGGCCCATTCGGATGCGAGTCTTCATGCCCGGAGAGATGGCAAGACCATGGTTGGAGTAGAAGGGGGGATACCCACACAGCCTAAACCATGACGCAGGAAGAGAGGGATAGCGCTGGTATTATGTAGGGGGCCTTGCACCAGGAACAGGCTGAGAAACGGGCTTCTTCTTGTCAAGGTCACAGAGAAACTGGAACTCATTGATTCAGGCACAACGTATGAAGTCAAGACCAGGGCCCAGAAATCCAGCATGCGGAGTATCTAAAGCACAGTTTCCTGCCCATTTATCAGTTTATAGCCACCGCTTGGCTACCAGAATCCAATAAGCATTGAGAGAAGGAGACGTGCCGGGGATTCCCAGGGAAACCCCATCCAGAAGGGGACGCTGACCTTCGCTCCTTCCTCTTGTCCCAGAGAGGTACAGGCCTCCTTCCACCCCGCTGCCCCAGCCCAGCACCGCCCCCCCCACCTCTCCCTGGCACACTCACAGGATGTACATGATGACACCCAAGGACCACATGTCACAGGACTTGTCATACTTCTCTGGACCCAGCACTTCCGGAGCTGCAAACCAAAGGTCCCTGTGGGTGGGTCTGGCCCTGGGAGCACTGTGCTATCTCCCATTTCTCTGTGGAACATGTTCTCCCTCCCAGCCCTTCAGCCCCTCATGATGGTCCTGGAGCTGGCGGGGGGGGGGGGGGGGCGGGGGGGGAGCAGCCATCACCCAGTGCTGGGATTGGGGGTGGGGAACAGACCCTCCTCCAAGAGGAGCCCTGGGGCTAGAGTCTCGAGACCGAAACAATTCATGAACTGAACAGCCTTGTCAACCCACGCTGTCCATTTAATTCGACAAACACGTTCAGAGAGTTT
Source organism: Lynx canadensis (assembly GCF_007474595.2). NCBI lineage: Eukaryota > Metazoa > Chordata > Mammalia > Carnivora > Felidae > Lynx > Lynx canadensis. The sequence goes on from NC_044319.2 coordinate 35,604,887, forward strand.
ATTCTGTGCCAGTCAGCTGGGGCCCCAGAACCAAATCTGTGTCCCAGACTCCACTAGGAATCTGATGGCAAGGACCGACCTTCTTGGGGAAATTACACGTGGGCACAAAATCCTGCCTATACTCTCAGAAAATTTCCCATAATGCCTCAACCCCAGCTTCACTCTGACGAGCCCTACTTGTGGTCAGGTCACATCAGAACCAGCTCCAGAAAGGGTCAGAGGACATGATTCTCCCAGGACCGGTGGCACCGAGAGCTGGAGGGAGGGTGTGAGAGCAGCCCTGGGGACAGATGGGCGCCCCAGGCCTCCTTGGGACTTACCCACATAGTACGGCGTATAACAAGGAGTGGTCAAAGAATTGTGGCTGGTGGTTTCCTTGGCAAAGCCAAAATCGGTGAGTTTCAGAATGGCATTGGGCCTTTTGGAGGTGTATAGGAGGTTCTCAGGCTACAGAGAGAGAGACAGAGAGAGACAGAGAAACGGCAACTCTGCTGAGCCTCTGAGGGGCTATGAGAATCAGAAGCGTGACGTTCCTGTCTTCCCTCCTCCATTCAACAGTCATCAACAATCAGGCGGGCATACATGACCAGGGGTCTGCCTTCTGAGAACTTACAGCGTGCTTGGAGACAGGAGACTAACACAGACAACCACGAGCAAACACCACAGGGACACAGAAACCAAAGGTGAGGACCACAGGGCTGGGCACAGCCACAGGCGGCTTTGCTCCTGGGTTTGGGGGTGTGCCCAGAGCGGGCAGGCACCGTGGGGCAGAGAATGGCACCCCGCCCTACTGTGCCCTCAGGAGCCAGGCAGCAAGGCTGCAGGACACTCCTGGGAAGGACAAACCTTCCCAGGGTCACCGCGGTCCCACGGCTGCGGCCCTCTGCGACACTCAGTCAGGGGGAGGGGCGGCAATAAACGGCTGGTACCTTGACATCCCGATGGGCAATGTTGATTGAGTGCAGATACTGGATGGCCTCACCGATGCTCTTCATGATTTCTGACGCTTCTGTAGCCGTGAGAGGTGGGAGAGAGAAAGAAGGTCACAAGATGCATTGTCGGGTTTGAAACCCCGCCCCCCACCCCCCATTGCAGCCCCAGACTCCCTACGTCCACCACCCACCCTAGAAACCAAGAAATGGGGAGCGGTCACGTTTTAGCTGTGGATGCCAGCCTCGGCAACAAGCTGGAGGAGGCCGTGGGCCTCGGCATCCCTCCTAGAGAGCAGGCGCTGCAGAGGCCCCCTTCCCACACCCCTGCCTGCCAAGGCCCGTCCCCACAACAGACCCTTTCTACCTCTTTCTGTGAACGCTTGGTCTCCTCGGTCCTGGATTCGGCTAAAGAGCTCTCCGCCATCCAGACTGAAACAAAGCCACAGTCAGATCCGACGGGTACAAATTCCCGCCACCCCTCCCCACCGCCCGCCAAAAGAAATGAAGCATTTATGTCTGAAGCTGTGGGTCCAGGCCTGGGCAGTGCCCGGAGGGCGAGGGGCCTGAGTGGGAGGCGGGGACAGGCTGGGCAAGGGGCAGAACGGGCACGGGTGCGTACCATTCCATGACAATGAGCAGGCACTTCCTTCCCGCGTACAGGTTCTCGTAGACATCGACGATCCGCACGATGTGTGGGCACTGGGAAGCCCTCCAGTGCAGCTCGACCTCCCGGCGGGCCTTGGGGCAGTCCTGAAGCATCTGCAAGCCAAACGGCCACCTGTGTCACTGCACTGTCTCTGCAGGAGGACAGCTGGCTGTCGCCCCGGGTAGGCCTATTCCAAGGCCGTGGCCCGGGTGCCCACGGACATCCACGCTGGTTCGCCAGAACTCCCCACCACTCCCATCTGGTCCCCCGCCAGCTCCCGTGGCATTTTCTCCGGCCCCTCCCCCTAAATCCTGACTTGGAGCTCTGCAGCTCCCTTATCTGCTCTGAAAGAAACCTTAAGATGACCTCCATGGGGCCTTGACAACTACACCGAAATCAGCCCGTGGACCATTTTATCCAGGTGGGCCCTTTCTAGCCATGGGCATGGAGTCTTTTCTAGAAGGCAGGCAGCAGTCGGGCACTGGGAGACTGGGGTTAGTAAAGGAGGCATGAGGAGAAAGACAGGCTGAAAGAAAATGAATACAACCACAGAAAGGGGCCTGGAGAAGGGAGAGACTCCAGAATCAGTAAGAAAAGGGACCCCCAAGATCCCTCAAAACCCAGCACACCAAATCCAGAGCAAGGTGCTTTCTACCTCTGTGACATACTTCGTTCGACCAACCGATGGCCTAGGGAGTCAGCCTGATGCGGTTCGAATGCCGCTTCTTACATGTTTGCAACCTTGAGCACATTCCTTACTTAACTCATGAGCCTCCTTCCTGTGCCTTCTTCCCCGGACCAGGTGGCCAGGGACACTAATGGAACCTGGGGGGCTGAATCTTGATTAATCCAAGCCAGTCTCACTAATTCCTAGTCCTTTACTAGTGACTAGTTTTGGAACAAGCCTAAGAGCCAACGCCGGCCAAGATGAGATTTGTAAAAAATCCGCTAGAGGCCTCTTAAAGGGAGCACAAGGAACCCATGCCGTCTTTCCTGCTCGTGGTACCTGGAACGGGGACAGCCACCTTAGTGCCATACAGGAGGCCGCCTTAGAGGACAAGTCCATGCCCTGAGGAAGCAACCGGGAGAGGAGGCAACGACCTGGATCCTTGCTGACACCAAGAACCCGCCCTCAGAACTTGTTTGTGGTAAGATCAGAATCTTTCCTTACTATTTAAACGGCTTTTAAGGAGAGTTCTTTTATTGCGCGGAGCCAAAGGCACCCTGATCTATTCCTTCGCAAAATGGGGATAGAGTTGCGAGGATTGAACCACCCCGCAAAGCGCCTAGCAGAGTGCCTGGTCTATGCCCGATAACCAGAGCCATGGCTTTCATTCCAGAACGTCCGCTATGCGCACAGCACAGATGCCAAAGTGATTAAGACAAAGACCCGGAGAGACTTACCATCTCTGTGGGAAGTCAAGATTAGCCCTACACAGTAATTTAAGGGCGGTGGAGGCTGAGAAGGAAATGGCGAGGCAGAAGGGAGGGCATCCAGGCCAGGAAAACAGTGGGGATCAGGGCACTGACTGGGAGGGAGTGGAGTTGGAGTCGATGGGTGATGCAGCCCAAAAACTCAGAGACCTGCTGCAAAGTGCACAAAGCTTGGAAAGAAAGATCGGAGGGTCTGGATGAAGCCAGATCACAGAGGGCGGTGAAAGGCAAACACAGGAATTTCCAACAATAAAACTAGAATTCATCATGCTACGGTCTGCGATATCCTAGGCCTTTTCTAACGGCACAACTGCCTTTTTTTTTTTTAATATAATTTATTGTCAAGTATACAGTGTGAACGGTGTGCTCTTGGTTTCGGCGGTAGATTCCCGTGATTCGTCACTTACATACAACAACACCCAGTGCTCGTGTCAACAAGATGCAACTGCCATTTTATGGGACGAGGAAATTGAGGCTCAGACAAATAGCGTGTCCAGGGCTAAGTTCCTAGGGAAAGGCAGAGCCAGGGTTGGAATCTAAGCATGGTGGGTTCCAAAGCCCAAGCCTTTTCTGTGACACGAGTCTTTAAAAGGAGAGCTGGAGGCTGAGACTTGTCAGTTCCAGACAGGCAAGTGCAGACTGACCTTGCAGAGGCAATCCCCAGACAGGTGCCCAGATAGTTCAGTCTCCTAAGGAGCAAGCAGGAGGCAAGTTTCCTGTGGGGTCACACTGCCACCTCGTGGCCATCTGGGGATACTGCACATGTTCTGAGTTCCGCCGCCTTCAACTTTAATTCATTTGGATGGACCAGGAAAAAAGCTTACTTTCCTTCCCATGCTCTAAGGAAAGCAGGAGGAGGTACTGACCAATTTCATTTGCATGTAATTCAACTCAGTAAGCACTTACTGGGTCCCACATTGTGTTGAACGTCAAGACGTAACAGAAGAGTCCCAATCTGAAAGAATTCAAGCTGGGGCGGGAGGAATCAGGGTACTAGGGGACATAGACACAGAAAATACTTATGACCCAGTGAGCTAATGTGCTATATGGGTGATAAGTTCAAATGGTTCAGAAGCAAAAGTTCTCAGAACAGCCAAATAGGAAAGACCTCTCTCGCCCCCTACAGGTGCCTAGATGACTACGAGACCCAGAGAGGAAGAAGCAAAGTTGACAGATTTACTCAGAGGCAACTCGAGGTCATGGATTTACAATCAGGAGGGTCTTGCGTGCGGGTCTGGAATTTGTCAATTTCTGGTTGCATTCCCTGGGAGAGGTCATTACGTTTCTAAGCCTGTTCTGCATCTGTGAAGTGAGGGGGTAACACTTGGCTGGCCCCCTTCCTCACAGAGCCATTGTAAGCATCTCATGAAATAGTCTCGCTAAGAGTGCTTTGTTATCAGGAAGGCACTCATCACTGTAAACAGCGGCGTAACTGCCACAGCACAGGGACTCTCTCCATCACCTCTGAGTTGGGGCTGGAGCCCGCTGATGTCACCAGCAAGACCGTAGGCCGGGCTGGCGTTTGCGGCCCAGTGACCACAACCTGGAAACCAGCTCCGGGCTCTGACCAACCAGAGCTGTGCCAGGCGGGGACACCACCAATGCCCAAACCCAAGTGCGTGTTTCCTGGCCCTCCCACGAACTCAGAGCTGGCGCTCCAACCTGAGACGGGTTAGACCACGTGGCAGAAGAGCATGTGGGGTCAGGAGGCCTGGGTTCACATCCCGCCTCCAGGCCCACACACAACACTTCGCCTGGTAGACGAGCCAGACGGACCCACTACAACACGCTGGCCTCAGGAGCCACGCGCACCTCACTTCCCAGCTCTGCGCTTCCTCGCGCGGTCCGCTAAGCCAACCTCCCTCTCTGCAAGGGGTTTCCTCATCCGTAAAGCGGGATTAGATGCAGCGAAACAAATAAACCGGAAAGAGTCATATGTTTAAGTTCTACAAGAAACATAATAAGAATTTCCCACGGAGACTGGTGCCTGGCGTCCAGGTACGTGTTTATCAGAAATCCCTGGAGGGATACGAAAACCAACAAGCATCGAAGGCAAGACCTTCGACTGGGTAGGGGGGCGGGCGGGCTGATGTTGTGGGGGAAGAGCCTGAAGAGCCAAAGAGGCTTTGCAGACAGCTGTGGGGTGTGGACAGCCAGCAGGGAGGACATGAAAAGCGAGCTAAGTAAAGAACAGCGGTGGGGGTGGTGGCAGACGGGGCGGGGGGGGGGGTGCATGAGCCCCTAGCCAGAGAAGAGTCAGAGAGAGAAACAGGATTCCCGTGGTGCTGCCAGGGGCCACCAACAGGTTCAACCAGAAGCCGACAGAGTCACCCAGGAAAGGCTCACTCCTCTGGCACGACAAAGACAGTGGAGGCCAAAGGGCCCAGGTCTCCAGCTCTCAGGGCTCCAGACCAGATTGGAGGAAGGAAGGAAGGAAGGAAGGAAGGAAGGAAGGAAGGAAGGAAGGAAGGAAGGAAGGGTCTTCTCACCAAGAAGCCACAACACACAAAGCCTGCAAGGGTTTATGAAATATTTTAAGCCCACACTAAGTGTGGAGCAGATGCTGTGACTTGTCCCCGCCCTCCACTCCACACACCGCGTCTGAAATTCTCTCGCACTGTGAAAAAGGTTAATGATCGCGTGTGCAATAGACAAGGCCACCCACCAAGTGTGGCGAGGGCCAGGGACAAGGCCACAGAGCCCACCGCCTGGGGAGGAACCTCCAGGATGACAGTGGCAACGAGGGAGACGTGGCAGCTTTCCCCAAACCCTGTTTCGAGCCTCAATTTGCCGGAAGCTCTGGGACGAGGAATGGGGCCCCTGTTGCTGGTTGCTTATGGTCCCCCTTATCTCCCCAGTCACCAAATCTTCCACTGTGGGGCCACAGGAAAAGGCTCAGGAGTGGTCAGCATCCTAAACCTGGCTGAGGCAGAGAAATGGGAAGTAACAGAGCCCAGGGCCTGAAGCATGGTTCACCAGCAAAGCAGGTACGAGGACTGGAGGGGAAGGAACGAGCCGCAGGCCCCAAGGGATCATCCCCTTCACAGGCTCCAACATCTGCCAGGTGCGTGACCTTGCGGAAGTTTTTAATCCCTTTGGACTTAAAAGGGGGTAATAACAGGACTCGCCTGTATTAAATGAGGTAACGTATGGAAGTTACTAAGAGCAGTGCAGGGCACACAGTGAGCAGCGCATTCGTGTTTGCTATTATCATTCTGCCCCCACTTCCCACCCAGGTCGTTTCAGGGTCCCACCGGGGTGGGCAGCTGGGATCCCGCTCACGCCCACCTGGTTTACAGCGTTATTAATAGGTCCAGGCACCGGGCGGAGGGGGACCCAGAACACTGGAAGGGAGGCGGTCTTTGGCATCCCAGCTCTGAGCTCTTCCTCTCCCTCCCTACGCCACCCAGACCAACCGGACAGCTGGGGGCGGGTGCACCCGTAATGAGGAGGAAGACATCCCTTCCCAAGACTGACCAGGAGCCAAGAGTCTGAGTCAGGCACTGCGTGTGTCCGCAAGTGTGTGGGGTGTCGTTAAAACCAGACCTCCTCCGTCACTCGCAGCAGGAGGTCAAGGGAAAAGGCCCCCGTGTGCCGTGCACCCGCCCTCCTCCTGGACTACAGGGCGGTGCTGAGCTGGCGCTCTGAGGCACAGAGGGAAAGAGGAGGTCGCTCTGGGGCACAGAGGGAAAGAGGAGGTCGCTCTGGGGCACAGAGGGAAAGAGGAGGTCGCTCTGAGGCATAGAGGGAAAGAGGAGGTCGCTCTGAGGCACAGAGGGAAAGAGGAGGTCGTGGGCAGCAGGGCTGCTGCCGTGAGTCCCAGAGAGCACTCCAGTGGAGAGCGGGATCCCCAGGGAGCAGGGGGAAGGGAGCCCCTGTCCTCCGGGGTGCTCTGTGCTAAGCGGGTGCTAAGGACTCCAAACGTGGAACCCTCGTACCCAACTGGGAGGGCGCGTCCCACTTTACTAATGAGAGAACTCAGGCTCAGAGAAGCCAAGCAATCCATTTAAGGTCTCCCAGCAGTTGCCTGTGGCAGGGCTGGGATGCGGTGCCTGTTCTCACTGCTCCTGAAGCCCCTTTTCCACCGCCCCGTGGTAGGGCAAAGGCACAAAATCTGCCATGACTGTCCACATATCAACGCCAAAAGTGGGGGCCCGAACGTACGAACCCTTTGATCCTGAAATCCCACTTAGAGAATTTTACCCAAAGCTACTATCCTAGTGGGGCCTTAAGGTATGTCCCGGGTCAGTGACATCAACCAGAAACAGCTAATGAAGGCCTAGCGATAAGCAGTCAAAGTTGCTTTTGTTTAGAAGTGTGTTTACCTATACAATCTATAATCGTTACTGCAGTGTTGGAACTGAATGTTTCGTCAGTAAGGGAGTCCTGTGTGTTAGATTCTCAGTCACCATCGGTCACTGTCAATGGGGGCACTCTACTTTTTTTCTTTGAAGCACAAATCCCAATCTTCGTTTCCTCAAATTTGCTCATCAGAAAGTATCTGACAGTAAGTGAAAAAAGCAAGTTACAAAGCCTAATTAGGTACAGTACAGCTCTATACATTTATTCACATCTGTGGGGGGAGGGTGTAAAAGGAAGGGCATTCATACTCAGTAAAACGCTAATGGTAATTCTACCTGAAAAGGAGGATTACAGTAACTTAACTTTCTTGTATCTTTCTCTTCCAGGTGACTTACAATGAGCATCTGTACTTTTTAAGAGGCAAAGAAAGACGCTTAGCTCTCCAAATGTATTCCAGAGGCCGTCGTCCCACCCCCAGGTCTCCCCACATCCACGGAAGGGGGAAGGCAGCTCACGCCAGCAGGTGCAGGCTGCCACGGGCAGGTGCCCACACCCTTCTCCCCGACAGGAGGGGCGGACACTGAGAACTGCAGCTCAAGCCGCCCCAGCGTCCTCCGTCCCCTCTGGCTCCTGACCTGGCCGTCCAGCTCCCCAGCCAGCGGGCGTCTGCGTCAGCTCAAAGCTCTTTACGCCTCTCCTCTCAGCCTGAAGCCTGCGGAACTGGCCCCCGCAGCCCCGTGCTAGCGGAAGAGGGAGATGTGGGAGGTCACGAGGCCACAGGACTGGGACACACTGTCCTCACAGCCCTCATCCCTGGACCTGGAACCAGGGAGGAGACGCAGAGCGCAGAGCGGGAGCTCACCCCCCCCCACCCCCCCAGGATGCCATCACGCAGCAAGCATCTGCAGCACCCAGTTCACACAGCCCGCTGTTTGGGAGAGTGCTGGGATGTAACAGAGAACACAGCAAATCACGCCTGTGCCCCATGCAGCCTCCATTGGGATGCAGGAGGCACACGGTGCAAAAAGTCTAAAAAGGTTTATTACATCCTGTGACTTGTGCTACAAAAGAACGAAACAGGGGGCTAGGGTGCTGTCAGAAATCAGCAGTGGTAGTGGGGAGACTCTCTCTCGCCCCCCCCCCCCCACAATGACAGAGAGATCCTTATATCCTGGACACATGGTCACTTGTCTCTTCACATCTAGCCCAGCTCAGGAACCTAAGAGATGATGAACAGGTAAGTCTTGGTTGAAATGACCTTTCTCTAAATCCCTGGCAGCGTGGGGGTGGGGAGTATGCCCTCTTCTAGAACTTCTGCAATGAGGAGCTAGTGATGACCTTCCCCTAGAAAATGACCTAAGGAGAAATCAAATAGAGTTTTTAAGTCTTAGAAGGTTACTGACATAAAAGATACACAGAAGTATTGCATCTGGGTCCCTCGTTGGCACACACAGTCCCAAATATTTGGCTGGGAGGTCAAAGTGGTTCTCTGTTTGTTACTTTCATTATTATGATAGGGAAAAATCCTCACCCAAAACAAAGCCAGAACTTATAACGGGGAATCCAGTACTAAAAGCCTTGAAAGAACCACACTACACTGCCCACACCAGCTAGACCTTCCCTGTGCTTCCTGCCCTCTCTCTCCAGGACCTTCCTGGGGGAGCCACAAAGGACCAAGGTTCAACAAAAAGGCAAGAAACTTAAAAGTCACACTATAAATGACAATTAAAAAAATATCTATTTGCAACACATGACAGATAAAAGGCTAACTTAACTCCGACAAACCAATTGTAGGAGATTAACGGTCCGATATAAAAATGGGCAAAGAAGACGACCAGGCAGTTCAAAGAAAGGGAACACAGATGGCCAAATGAGAGATTCTCCATGCGACTCGTGAAAAGAGAAATGCTTACAAAAACAAGACAGTAATGTCACCAGAATGGCAAATATGTTTTAATGTTTGACCAAAACCAAAACAAAACTCCTGGGTTTATGCCAAGATTTGGGAGGAAAGGGTACACCCTCATACACCCCGTAGGGACGTAAACTAGTATAGAGGAACTTGGCCCGAATCTATCAAAATTGTACATGTTCAAACCTTGAACGGAGTAATTGCCCAGCTAGGAAATCATCCCACAAATAGGTTCCTAACGCATTTTAATGGCCCCCAAACTGGTAATGACCTACGTCCGACACTTCAGAGCTGGTCAGATAGATGGCAGGCACCTACACACCAGAGAACTTGGTGCACAGGCTGTGAGAGACGCGGGGCCGCATACACCATGTTTATGGGAGGGCAGACCAAGAACAGGATGGCACTTTGGCTTTACTGTTACCATCCTGGTTTGTTTAATGGACTTTCATTGGCATTACTTAAGCAACTTTTAAAGTATATTCATGAACACAAGAAGCCAACACACCAAAAAAGGTTAATTAATGGGTCACTGTAAACGGTGGTAATAAAGGTAGTGCTTTCTTCTTTTGTGGGCTTTTCAAACATCCAAAAAATATACTGAACAGAATAGAAAATATAATAATACCATTTGGGTGGTTTGTTGTTGTTTTGTTTTTTTAAGGCGCAGGGGAGAAGGTACACAGGCCTGCAGATGCTCACAATTATTTTGGAGGTATTTATCCCAAATAACGTTAAGAGGGTTGACTACCAGGAGAAGGTTCTACCGAAAAACTTGTGTTTTTTTGTTTGTTTTGTTTTCCCCTTTATTTTTTTATTTTTTATTTTTTTACTTTATTTATTGAGAGAGAGAGAAAGAGAACGGGGGGGGAGGGGGAGAGGGAGAGGGAGAGGGAGAGGGAGAGGGAGAGGGAGAGGGAGAGGGAGAGGGAGAGGGAGAGGGAGAGGGAGAGGGGGAGGGAGAGAGAGAAAATCCCAAGCAGGCTCCATGCCCAATGCCGCACTGGAACTCAAGAAACGTGAGATCATGACCTGAGCCGAAGTCGGAAGCTAAACCCACTGAGCCACCCAGGTGCCCTACGTTTCTACTTTATATCTTTCTGTAATATTTGGATCTCACCATCTACATGCATTTCTTTTTAAAAATCAAGCCGAGAGGTTTAGATTCTAAGGTGCACTATGCCTCAGTTCTTACTTGACCCCTGCCCTCAGACTGACCCAGCTCTGTGTGCCCCAAAGCAAGTCAACCTTCCGACTATCGAGGCAGGGGACCAGATGCAGGAGATCCCACACTGGCCGCAGGAGGAAGGACCCGGCGTAGTTCAAAGTACGAGGGCTACCCGGCTGATGTAAAGGCCTGATGTCTCCCTGAAGAGCATTAACCCAAATATGAAAAAGAGTAGCTTGAGGCCCCAGACCACCGCTGCTAACCACCTGTGACTCCTGTGGAAATGAGCACCGCACAAGGTCAAGCACGCTGGAGTCTCAGGCAGGAAACTGACGGACTGGGGGACACAGATATTTGTGTTTCTTCCAGCAGATGCTCATGATCGAAAGAGGAATGTTCGTGTACACCACACCAACCACGTGTCAGGTGTACTTTATATTTAGAAAACACGTTATAATGAAACCTCCGAACAGCCCTCTGGAATAGTCAATTGCTGAGTCCATGCGGAGGTGTGGCAACAGGTCCTGGGGAAGCAACTTGCCAAGGACGCACAGCTAGTAACTGCCGGAGCCAAGATGCAGACCCGGTTCAGACACTAAGTTCCAGGGTCTTATCTTCACGACAAGCGACGCTTTGACAAGCAAACCCTGAGCTGCTGCTATTAGTTTACTGTTGCCCTGGCTCCCTACGCCACCCTGTTCACAGGTCTGCCCCATTTATCTCTGCACCTGCCCGGCCCAGCGCACAGCTTAGTGCAGAAGAGACACAATGTACACTTTGCTGATAAATTAAAAGGCGGGCTGTATAACAGAATGGCTTACATCAGGATACAAAGCATCTTTCCCTGCACACGAGGCAGACAGTGGTGGGAAGGAAACACACTAAACGCTCCCAGCTGGATTGAAGCCAAAATCAGAGTGGCAGGAAGAAGAAAATGCCACATTCTTTGCAGCGTCTAGGTACAACTTTTAAAAAACCCACAGAGATAGACAAAGTATCAAAAGAAATTAAGACGGAAGGAGGTCAGAGACACTGTTTCTGGCCTATGCAGCCTCCATCAACTTGACCCTGTGCAACTGACAAAGCAAATTCAAATTCTTAATTAGCAGCCATAAGTGCCAGGTCATGGTCAACTCTCCTGTGAAGTGGAATGAGATTCATGGTGCATACACTTTCATCAACAGATCTAATGGGAGGTGGAGAGAGTTGAGAGACAGAAAATGGAAGACAAGAAGGGTCCTACAGATCACCAGGGCAACACACACACACACACACACACACACACACACACACACCCTACCCCTGAAACAATTCCTCATGCCCAAGACTGAAAGTCAGCAGAGTGAGGAGAGAAGGCAAGGGAACCAGAGGTTAAGTAACGCCCGTGGTAACCTACGAGAGAATAAACTGGTAGAAGGTATGAACCACTCTTCCCTGCTGTTAGCAAAAATGGCCCAGATGCAAGACAGAGCTCGCATCACCCAACGTGAACACGAGGGCATCGGACAGAGAGAAATGCAAGGTGTTTTGTTTTGTTTTCTTTTCTTTTTGTCTGCTAAGAGCATGGCACTTGATAAATTCTTGCCGTGCCTTTCTTAAAGAGTTCACCTGTCATACAGCCGGAGGTGCAAGGAAGGGAAATGCTCCTTCAGATTCTGACCAGGAAGCAACATCTAGTAAATTATGTAGGAACAACAAAACATCTTAGCACAAACAATAACAACAAGAATACCACATTGGGAGGAAGTAACCTTGTTATTTTAGAGTTCAAAGGAGGGAAGAAAAAACTCAGGCACAAAAACAATTGTTTAGCCTAGACTTGCAGAAAACCGATATTTAGATGTTGCCTCAACGGAGCAGTATGAGCTCAGATCCCACAGGGGAATGCATTTCGAAAGATAAGATCTGGTCCCCCTGAAGTAGATTCTGAGCACGTAAAACATAATAACCCCCGAGAAAGAAACGAGGGGGAAGCAGCCACCGATGGTTAAGTCCACAGCACAGGGAGCCCCGATGAGCTCGGGTACTGAAGACAGGACAGACCCCAAGAGAGTGGCGTGGGCTCTTAGAGCGAGCAGGGCTTGTGAAAACGCAAGAATGACTGCAGGCTGTCTTAATCCTACGTGCAAAGCTGTAAGAAAAACCAGGGAGGGGGAAGAGGGCCCCTCATGGGGCTGAGGCTCTAAGCCACAAAAATGACGGCCGATGCGGGAATGTTCATCTCCAGTATGGTCCATCGTGTTTTGTTTGTTTGTTTTTAATCGCAGAGAAAGTTCTTCAGATTCGAACAGGCCAAACCTTGACACACACTGAAGGGAAGCTTTGAAGGGAAGCTGAACCAAGAGCCAACCTATAAGCACCCAAGGATGACGGAGGGACAAGACGCCAATCGTGAAGACACCGCGGGACGCAGAAACAATCTGCAGGTGTGCCTCCAGAACCAGCTGGTGATCACGGAGGGCTCCAGGGAGGAGGAGACGGGGGCGCCCTGCTCTCCCACAGCTTTCCTTCTCTCAGCACCCGCCATGCTCCAGGCACCATGCTGAACGCTTCGGGATTTAGGGAGTTCACAGACCAGTCAAGGGAAAAAGAAACGACACGTAAACAGAATGGTCATTAAGAGGGGCCGCCGAACGTCACGTCGGTCTCTGGCCAACGGATTCTGAAGTGCGACCGCAGCCCAGCCTGGGTTCCCTGAGAGGCTGTGACACATCTCATCTCAATACCTTTTCTAGCAGAGTCACTAAATTATAGACCAAGGAGTGCCAGATGCAGGGGGCCTTCACTTCTGGAGAGTACAAGGACAGTCCCTTGCCGGACCTTTGACATGACAAAGAAACAAAGGGTGAGAGGACAGAGCGCTGCCACAAGTGACCAATGACGAAGTGCTATTTAATGGATCTGCGGCCGGCTGAATGTGCAGCCAGCTGAACTCAGCGCCCCCTCTGACCTGCTCCTCGGCCTCAGTAAATGACAATGACATCCAGCCCCCAGATATAAACCTTGAAGTAGTTGTCCCACCTACTCACCCACCCACACATCCAGTCTGATCTTGTCTTTGGAAAGCTCTCCAAACAAATCCACGTTCTCTCTTCCAGTCTTGCGGCCACATGCTTGGTTCCCTTTTCTCTTGCGTGCCTTCTAACTGGAGTCTAGATGCTAGCCTTAATCTGTTCCCGGCACATCCCACGTCAACCTCTGAAAGGCAAGCAGGAGCAGGGCACTGTCTTCCTTAGACATGTTCACTGGCTTACGGGACAAAACCCCAGTTCCTTAGCCTGGTCTTTCCTGGCTCCTCACTGCAGTATCTCTGTCCGCCGCCCCCCCCCCCCCCAACACATTCTTTCTGCTTGGGTGCCACGACACTTGACAGTCCTCCAGGCCTCCAAGTCTGCATCCTTCGAGCACCAAGGCAGTGCTGACCTCCTGTGAGAAGCTTCCCTGACGTCCTCCAGGCACGGCCAGCCCCTCTCCTCTCTGCTCTCAGAGACTCTTGGTAAGCTCCTACTTCCACACTCACTGGCGTCAGTTACAAGACCATTCCTTGCCCTGCCGTGTAGACCTTGTGCCTCTTAAAGGCTGGGACTGTATCTCATCCACCATTTTTTCGAAGCTTAGTTGACACGAAGCGTTACCTTAGATCTTGTTCACTTTTGCTTGCAAACCCTAGGCCCAGTACATGGCATTATGGCTGTACTTAATACACGCTTGCTTGTTGCCTAAACACAAAGCACACCTCCAGCGACAAACTGAGAAATGCCATCTGTGGCTTTGCCTGCTATTTTACCAACAAGCTGGTTGAAGACAGAGTACACGGCAAGCTCATCAAACTTGCAGGTGACCGACAAGTGGAGGTGTGCCTGGTAACACATTTCTAAACGATTACAGTAGGTGAACATACGGACCCGAGCAAAGTCCCAAGTCAGGGGTTCAAAAAAAAGGCATCTACTATAGCATGGGATAAGAGGGACCTTTCTCAAGTCAGATCCATATAACACGAGGAGTGACAGCAAAGGCTCTGAAGCCAGGCTACCTGAGGGGTCGCAGTTCCTGCATTAGCTAGTTTCCTCACCTTCTTCGGTGTCCTTGAGTATCGTACAGACACAATTAACTGTATCTACCCCATAGGGTTGTTGCTCAGTTAATAGGAAAAATAATGTATTTGCCGCTAGAATTGTGTCTCGCTCAATAAACTCTAATATTTTTTGCTATTGGGCTGCTGCTGTGTTGTTAAAAGCTACTTCTAAGAGAAGAGAATCTGTAAAGCACTGTAGTTAAAAGCACAAGGACCTGGAACTGGACAGTCCTAAGTTCAAATGCCAGCTCTGAGCTTAGTAGCTGCCTGAACCTGGGCAGTTATTTCACATTCTTTTTGTTTGTTTTTAAAGATTTTATTTTTACGTAATCTCTACCCCCAGTGTGGGGCCCAAACTCACAACCCTGAGATCAAGAGTCGCACGCTCTGCGGACTTGAGCCGGCCAGGCGTCCCAGTTATCTCCGATGTCTTCATCCACTCAATGGGGCTAGTGATGAATCTGCCAGAGATACCCACTTCAGCATTATATCCCATGGAGAAAAAGCAACTGGAGAGAAGCTAAACTCCATTAACAGAAAACGGGTCAAACAAATTATTGTACATCTACAACGACACATAACATAATATACAGTTATCACAAAGAACGACGTAGATCCAGATATACCAAGATCAGAAGTTCTCCAAAAAAGAGATTTCCCATGAGAAAAGCAAGCTGCATATTGTCACTTGTAGTCTGATCCTATTTTTGTTTTGAAATGTTTTGAAAAAAACGAAAGAGAAAAAGCAAAAGAAATGTTGTGTGTGTGTGTATTTACCCACACCTCTCTAAATATAGACAGCCTTTGCTTTGCACAGTAAGACAGAACCACACAAATGATCGTGCGATCTTAATCATCAATGGAAAAAATTAAGATTGTTCCATGACCTTTAGAAATTTGTGTCAAAACATTGAGAACTCTCTTACTGTCAGTTCTAAATGAAGAGAGAAATGGAAAATCTAGTAAAACTTGTGTTCAGTACACTGTAATACAGATTAGAATAGCGTATGTCAGTTCTCTGGGAAAAACTTATCCAGAGTAGTTGGGACACTGCTTGCTTTCTAGAGGGGGCACCGTTTCCGTGCCTTTGCAAACTGGCACACTCCTTTCAAAGTTTGGGTCGGTTTTCAACATGTTATCCGCTGTGCTTTCAGTGTCACAGAATACCTCCACGAATGCCTTCAATGTGGAGTTTCTTCCCCAGCGCCACTTCCTCTGGAACTTCTTCCTCCTTTTCGTCACAATCACTCATGTCAATGAGCTTGCCTTCCAGGGTTCCTCTGGCTTCACCTGCAGAGTCGTGACCCGTGGCCATGTCGACATCCCTATAATCAACTACTGATTCTGTGACTCCATTTAATCCAGCTCCAATTTCATTTCCGGGATTACCACTTTTCAATTCTTTGTGGAAATGTCATCTTTGTTGGCCAATTCCCTCTTTGGATTATCCATGTTTGTAAAGTGTCACATGAGTTCATCGCTAGGGGACAAGGAGGCAACACAACGGCCCACTTCCCTATCTGTGTGTGAGCCCGACAACAGATGGGCAATAAGCGACCGCCGCTGACAGACTCAGAAAGAAGGGATGTAATCATAAAAAACATCTGTTCTGTACATAGTGATTTGTGGACTGAAGAGCTCGTAGCAAAGTCTGTGCTCTATGCAACTACTCAGTTAATACACCGCGGCAAGTGGTGTTACTCAACTAGTAGTAGTAGCTTAGTAGTAACTGAGATCCACGTGCACTAGATCTGCAAAAAGCAAGGACTGTCCTGCACAAAGGACACAGTACGGGAATATACATCCTAGAGAATAACACCGGTGACCCTTTGGGAAGAGCTGTGTTATTTAAACTTTTTTCAGTGACCAAGTTCTATGCCTTAAGAATGGTTCTCAACCTAAGAGGACTTTCCCCCTCAGGGGACACCTGAAAATAACTGGAGACATTTTTGATCGTCACAGCTTATGGGGCATGGAGAGAACCGCAAGTGGATAGAAGCCGGGGATGCTGCGAATCCCCGTGAGGCACAGGACAATCCCCAACAAAATGTTAACGGTGCCAAAGCTGACAAACACGGTTCGAAGCCAAGTCGTTTGTTAAGTTCTTTTTAACGGCAACTTTCTCATAAGGTGGCGGCAAAGAGTAAAGGGGATGATGGCATATGGAAGGTGTGCAACAAATGCTATTAATACCTGCGGCTCCAGGTGATTTAAAACGGGCGGTCTTAATACCATCTGAGATTTGCGGGAATTTTTACAAACATTAACTCATCTCCTCCTGTGCCATGATGGGGCTGCTAAGAAGTAAACGTTGCCTTCAACCCATGGGTGGACCGAGTACCCAGGTCAAGACAGGAGTCCAGATCCAGCCACACTCTGTACCTCACAGAACACGTCTAGAATCCAGGACTCACCTCTGGGCAACACACTTGAAGGGGGGCATTAAGCTTTCAGAGGATGATGACTGCAACGTAAAGGGTCTGAGAATCACGTCACCCGAGAGACGGCTCAGTCAACTGGAACAATCCGCCTGAAGAAGAGAAACCCTGGAGGAGCAGCTGAGGGATGAGATGTGACAGCAGTCCTGAAATTCTATAGGGCTGTCACACGGAAGAGGCTAAATTAGACTTGTCCTATGTGGTTCCCCAAGGTAGAAATTAATAAGCAGCTGTCTCCTAAAAGCAGGGACCTGTTAGGAAACAAGTTCCCCATCCTTGGAAACATTCAAGCAGAGACTCGAATGTCAGGTGGGCTCTCAGGGGATTCCTACACCGGCAAGAGAATAATCTAGATGAGCAATAAGGCACTTTCTGCTACTCACAATCTCAGGTGCAGAATACAATGAGAGAGCAGGGCAGAGTCCAGAACAGGAAGGAACAGCCAGCCTCTGTTGACCCAGCAATCCCACTCCTAGGTATTGACCCAAGAGAAATGAAAACATTATGTCCACAAAAAGACTTGTGCAAGAACGTTCATGGAAGATTTATTCATCACAGCCCCAAACTGGAAACACTCCAAATGTCCATCAACGGGAAAATGGATAGGCAAATTATAGGCTGTCCATACAATGGAGTACCACTTAGCTATAAAAAGGAACAAATGACCTACACAGGTAACCATGTGGATGAACCTTACAACAAAAAGTTCATACTGATGATTCCATTCATATGATGTCCCACAACAGGCAAAACTAACCTATGGTGAAGAAACACCAGAATTGTGAAGGAGCATGAGGAAACTTACTTAGGTAATAAAAATGTCCTGGGGCACATGGGCGGTCAATCGGTTAAGCGTCGGACTCTTGCTCTGGCTCAGGTCATGATTTCATGGTTCATGGGATCAAGCCCTGTGTTGGGCTCTGCGCTGACAGGGCATAGCCTGCTTGGGATTCTCTCTCTCTCCCCCTCTCTCTGCCCTCCCCTGCTCCCCGCCCCCCCCCTCTCAAAATAAATAAATAAACTTAAAACAATGTTTGTTCTGTGTCTTGAAAGAGGTTTGGAATTCACAGATGGAAGCGTTTACCAAAACACATCAAAGCATACACCTAAAATTTGAGCATTTCACAGTTACATACATTTTACCACCAAAACACAAAAAAATAAATGCATGAACAAACACCGAACTCTAATGCCTATGTATGCAGAAATGCTTAGTGGGGGAAATGTACTGATTTCCGCGACTTGCTAACGAAACACATCCCTGAAATAGGGCTGACAAATGGGTGGAGAGATGGAAAGACTGCAAAGACCGGAGAAAGCAAGCAGAGTGAAATTTAATGGTACGATCTAGGTGGCTGGGTACACGGGTGTTCACTGTGAAGTTCTTTCAAGCTTGTTGCGTATCTAAAGTGCTTCATAATAAAAAGTGGGGGAGGAGGGAAGGAATTACAGCCAGTAGGAATCACAAGGGAAAAAGAGGTGGCTGGGGGGTCATGGGAGGAAAGCAGCAAGGGAAAGTAGAGGAACTGTTCTGGCCAGGACAGGGGCCTCTTGGGGCAGCATTGCAAAAGGCCCGGCTGACCTGGGGACAGGAGATCATAGCTAAGATGGGACACATGTGAGGTTCGCACTCAGACCTTTCCTGTCGTAAGTCCTTGTCCCCGTGAGACCAGTTCCATCACTATCTGGCTCTCTGGTCCCAGACAGGTCCTTGCACCGCTCTGACCTTGGTCCCTCTCCCTGGACACTCAAGGGACTAGTTTAGAAGACGCTTAATGTGTTTTCCAGCTCTGACAGTCTACGATTCATTGCATCTGTACAAACCATGTTTCTAGGCAGGAGCCAAAAGATGCAGAGGTACGACGGTGGTGTCAGACATTCCAGCCAGTCTCCTACAGGCAAAAGGCAAGGAGCTCACGATCCCCCAGAGAAAGGGACAAGCTCTTAACCCGATGCATGTGGACAATCCACTTTGTAGGGTAGCCACAGCAAACACTGAATACAGGAGTGGGAGCACCCCGCCCCCCAACACACAGCAGGTCTCTGGGACACAGAACACTGTGGGAGCCCGAGAGAAATAAGGAGATACATTTGCTACAGGAAAAAAATTCAATAATGTTTTGCAAAGTTCAATTTCAATAATTTTAAGAGTATCTACTCTATTGTCCTCCCTCCCCTACTCTCAGTGGCATGGATAATTTAAATCTGATTGCACACAAGACTGTCAGATTTTCTGTGCCACGTTTTCTCTACTCTGTGGCTCTCTACCCCAAGGACACAACCTAGAGTTTGCCAAGCAATAGAAGGATGTGCCAGAAAGCTGGCTGACCTGGTTCTAGTCCCACGTCTACAATTGCTGCTGAGTGCCTACCTACAGACAAGTCACTTTCACTGTCTCCTCTCCTGTAAAATCTAACATATAACCAGCCTACGTGAGGTCTAAGGTTTCTATAACTCCGTCTTCTTTGACACGATTCTCTCCTCCTAGACAGGTAATATAACCTCAAAAGGTGTTTAATTTTTATATATTCTGGAGCGCTTCTGTGTATAAGGTCACCTTTAAATCCGTAATCCAGGTGGAGTCGACATAACCTTCATTTTAGGCACATGGAAACCAGGGAGCAGAGGGTTTGAGGTATTTGCCAAGGTTCCCCTGCTGGTGGGTGACAGAGGGAGGGCTACCGCCCAGGGAGTCCCTCCCAGATTTCAGTACCTATAACCAGCCCCCAACCCCCTCCCCCTGCTCCTTTCCCTGCTTTGCCCACTCTGGTTTCCCATTGCTTCTGGCCTCAGATCTTAAAGGGGAGGGTGTGTTTCTCAACCCAAAGACCGTTACCTCACAAACCAAAAAACAATTCTGGCGGGACTTCCTTCCCGCCTTTCTCCTTGGGGTGAGGGGTGGGGGTAGGGGAGGAACAGGAGAGTAGACTGCTAAGAGGTCAAGACTCAGAAATGGGAGCCCGCAGCCTGGAGGAAGTCTCTGGAGTGCTTGGGGGTAGGGGAAATCCCGCTCCTCCCTGGAATAACTGTGGCAAATCACCTAGGGGAAGTCTGGGATCCTCATTATGCAGGACAACAGGACACCCTGTCTAGGTCCAGATGTGCCACCACAGTGGCCAGTGAGGCCATGACAGGAAGTGGAGACCCAACAGGGCCCGGACCTATGGGGAAGAGGAGGGCGAGGCATGTGGTGCCATCGTCTCCCCCAACTCCATGCCCGCTATGCACCAGACCACCGCCCCAACGTCTGCCCAGGTGAAGACCGGCCGACACGAGAAGGGAGAACAGGGAGAGATCACAGGAATGGGGGCTCAGACACTGCTCCGTCTTCTAGCCTTGAGGGGACAGCAGGCAAAAGGGTTGGACCCTCACGGCCAGGACATCTAAAGATTCTTCTGGACACGCAGTAAAGCCCCACCGTGGGGTAAGAAAGAATTTCCATAATGACCAATTTGTCTAGAAGTGGCCTGAATGCATTCCCAGCAGTGGTGATGCATCCCCAGCTGATGGAGGAAGGAGGGAGTCATCCCCCTGCTCCTCTCCTACTACCCAGTCCTCCACCACCCTTACCCAACACCCACCTCCAGTGAGCTCAGAGGTTCCTGGCAAAGGCTCCCTCCCCGGGGACCACAGCAAGTCCACGGGGGTCAGAGCTGCTGGTCCCTCCGGAGACACTGGAGCCTGGGAGTCTGCAAACACAACCCCAGTTGGCAGCAGAAGCTAATACTCCTGTTTCCCAAACCAAAGCCTGGCCCACCCGGACTTCCTGTTCAGGGGGAGCGGAGGGACAGCATCTGCCTTTTCTCTAACAAGGGCAACGATCGATCGGAGGGATTGGATTTGCTCCTCCCCCATCTGGATGAATGACTCCAGGGAGCTCTGTGGCTGTGACTGAGAAGAGAAGGCGAAGGCCAGATTAGAGGGGAGGTAAGGGACACCTCACCCTCGTTGCTGAGGACCTAACTCCTCCCCCTCTGGGAAGGTCAAAAGAGGAAAAGCATCATAAAAGTATATTAATACCTACATCCGTACAAACAGATTGGGAAATCCTGAGCCCGCCTTAATTACACAGAGGTCTACCCACATCGGACATGTACGATCCCCAGGAAGAGTGACTGATTCCTACACACGTTCCCATTTTTTTCCCAGTTGCCCATTTCCTTAGAAATCCTTTGCCTCCTGGCAAAGCTGTGCAGGAGGGGTACTGAGGCCTGCCGCCGGCTCAGGAAGTGCCTGCACCTGGTTTTGTTCCAGGGGGAGAATCCAGGAAGGCCTCCCAGACCTTTCTCAAGGGGCTGGCCCTCGGGGAGGCCAGGCACTCATACCTATCTCCTGTCACCAACGGCCTAAAAGCAACTCTAGCCGGGACCCTCCAACTGTAAAACACCACAAACTTTGCTAAGTCCACTTCACAATTTTGAATTCTTCCGCACATTTAAACCAAAATGGCTTCATCTCAGCCTCCCCTGGGTAATGGAGAGCTGAGTGCCTTTCCGCTCTGGTCCACCCTCCAGATGCCTTGTGGTTATTAGCAAAGGGGAGGAAATACCCTGCCCACCTGCTTCTTCCCAGCTACCGCCTCAAGGTTCAACACAACCTCCCCCACCGGACGAGGAGAACGCAGCGACAAGGGAGCTAGGCCTTGCTCCCCTCCACTTCCAGGATTAGCGAGCAGCTGCCTCTGGACGGCCAGCCCCTCCCTTCCATACAGAGGGGCTCTCAGCAGCCTGGGCCTCAAGCTGGGGTGTCTGCTCACTGCTTGTTCACCCCCCATGCTGCAAACTGCCGCTTCCCAGGCATGACAGATGTAGCTGCTATTCAGTATGTTCAAGCCAGGACAAAAGCCTTCTCCAGAAGCACAAAGCCAGCAGGGATGCAGACAGGGCCAACTTCAATAGAAGCCACCTGCCGGGTGGGGGCCCTTCTCTGCCACACCCCCCAGCACACACGCATGCGCACACATATGTACACACACACACACACGCACACCTTTTTAAAGCCTCTCAAACCCGTGCTGAGTCAGAGTCAGGTGAATTTTTCTTGAATCACTGGACCGTTCTCCCAGAGCAGGGAGACTGTGCACAGCCATTTCTCAGTATTCTACCAGGATATTAATAAGTGGTGAGTAAAAAAGGGATCCTATACATGTCAGAAGCACTAGGTTTTACAAAGTCGAATGCATTCTTTTGCTACAGAACTTCTCAGAGCCTTTAAAATGTTAATGTGCACTGCAGTGTTTCCCAGGTTTCTCTGGTCACAGAGCATCTCAGGATGGGCACTCCAGCAGCACGTTCCAAGACTGTCTGGTGCTTGGAGAAACGTGGGCGGCTCTTTCCTCCACGTTCACCTGGCCCCCTGTCCACAGCTCTTCTACACGTGGAGTATCGAAGACGTACTTGGCTCACATGGTCTCCCCTCGATAAACTTCCAGAGAACGGCTGGGTGGGCAGATGAAGGAGCACGCACATGCCTGTGGTACCTTCACCGTTCTGTTCAACTAGTGGGGAAGTTTCTGCAAGGGCCATTAGAATGTCATCGAAGAGACGGATTCTCTGCACACGCCCAAGCCAACACTGGCTGTGAATCATCTGTGTTTATGTCACCAGGGACAAGGGTTCAACCCCAGGTGAGCCAGTGGGTTTCGTTCTCCTCCTAAACTACCCCAACTGTTTTGCAGTTGTCCACACAGGTAACTGGGTCACTGCACTCAACGTACGACCACAGACCACACACCATAAGGGTCACACATGGTGTGGGCGTATCAATACCACAGACACCAAAGATAGGTAACATGAGCGTCAGACAGGACACAGATCATCAACATTTCCCAGTAAGCCCAGTATTTTTACATTCAAACTGTATATCTCAGATCATCTCTTGGATTCGACAGTAGTCTCTCCCTACTCACCCCCCTAAAAAAATATTTGTCTAATTTTGGCCACGTACCTGGGGTGAACTTATGGAAGAGACCCTTCAGGAGGCTCCTGCTTCACTCACAACCATGCACTCTGAAAAGGCATCTTCCACCGGGCTCTGCAACTGGGCACAGAGGCAGGTGCCCTGGTGACAGGTTGCAGGGTACCCTCAATCCCCCCTCACCCCACCCGCATGTGCGCACGCGCACATGGCGCGCACACACACACACACACACACACACACACACACACACACAGGAAGCCTCTGCCTCTTGAGCAGCTGCCCTTGTTCTGAAGCCACGGACTGTTCCTGGTATGCATGTTTCTTAGAACAGTGGAGATGGCGATTGTGGTTAGTATCTGGGCAACAGCAGGAGGCTGGGGGATTCCTCATGCCCTGGTTCTGACCTAGGAAGGGAGGAGGCCCCAATGTCGGCTCTCCATTCTCAGCCCTCGAAGCATCAGAAGAAAACACAAGGAGACACCTTGAGGCAGTATTGAACGGTCCCTACTTGCCACTAAAAACAAAAGTGTGCTTTTTATCACCTTAGAAAAAGCCCTCAGTTTATTCCTAATTCCTACCCTATTTTTCCGAATTTCTCTTCTTGCCCACCTGGCAAAATTAGTCTGATCTATGGAAGCTGGGAGTGGAAAGGCAAGCTGACAGGCTTTCCTAGTGAAGCAGCCCCAGGCCCCACACCAAGAGCAGAGACAGAAGCTTCCCTTTCTAGCACCCCAGCCAGGCGGCTTCCCCCCCGGACCCCTGCGGGGCTAGAGAGAACAGCACCCCAGCCAGGCCGCTTGCCCCCCCCCGACCCCGTGGGGTTAGAGAGAACCCCTTGGCTCCACTCATCGTTCCATTTATCTTAACCGGGCAGGCTTCTGCTTGGATGTCGCTGCTTCTGAAGCTGACACTTTAATTCTTGATTTTAAAAACTTTATTGTTTAAATACCAGTTTTGCCTCTGAGGCAGCCAAGGCTCCAAGCCCTGCTTGTTAATTATCAGCTGCTAAACAGTACTTTTCTCAAGAGAGCTGATGGGGCCCGAGGCCACTGCGGAGAGAAAGCTGGCACCGGGGAAGGGAGTGCGGAAGGGGCTCCAGCTCCCCGCGGCAGACTCCTCAGAATCCAAAAGACAAAACAGCCAAGAGACTGGCCCACTTCTGTGGGCACACACAACACCTCAGCTAGGTACCTGGCACTGTGCTTTGTACTGGAGGACTCCAAATAAATGAGACACAGTCCTTGTCCTCAAGGAGCTCAGAGTCTAGCAGGGAAGGAAACAAGAGTCACTGTAATTCAAATTCACAGCAGACCTACAGCTAGTATGAACCACCACTAGCATAGGGAAGGGAATTCTGCCTGGAGTTGGGGGTGGGGGTGGGGGTGGGGGTGGGCAGTTTGCAGGTAAAATCTAAGCCTCAAAGGCTAGCTATAACTCCACCAGGATACAAAAGGATGAACATTAGGAAGGCCCAACAGAAGATCTGGGAGCATAAGAATGCACTCAGACTGGAAGCAGTCATCTCTGAAAGGGTGAGTGTCTGTGTGCGAGGGGTGGGGGTGGGAGGGAAGGTGAAAGCCAGCTTGTTCGAATACCATGTCAGGAGTGGGAGCGTTACGCTGGGGGCCAGGGAGGGTGGTGCTACTGAAGGTCTCCAAGCAGAAGTAATGTTTGTGGTCCTATCTGACCAGGAATGGATGGATGGCTGAGTCTCTTGGTGCCTCTGAAGAAAACCAGATCAGTGCCCTCAAGAAGCAGAGTTGACCATGGGGAGTCGGGGCCTCTTTCCCATGAATCAGTGTGCAGAGGGGTGGAGGACATGCATGGTCCGCAGCAGCTGGACAGCCTCTGGGACTCCCCGTTGACAGGGTCCCCTGAGACGTGGACCTTTCCCCAATCTCTCAGGAAGGCCCGGTAATCGGAGGGATCAGGGAATGACGTCACATCTTTGCATCTCTCCAGGGCCCTTGGCAGGTCAAGTACTCTGAAAATGTGCCATGACATTGGGTCACAGGCTGTGTTCAAATATGTGCATTAGCCTGCATACAAAAGATGGAACTGATGCATTCTCTGAGGCTCCAGAAAAGGCCACTAGCACCGAGGAATATTACAAGTCCCAGGAACAAAATTTTGAACTTTAACAACAGCAAATTTTTTTTAATGGTAAGGTTATTTTTTTTTTAACCAAGGAGTTTATTTATTTTTATTATTTTTTGAAATATTCATTTTTGAGAGAGCGCACGCAAGAGTGGGCGGGGGGGGGGGGGCACGGGCGGGCAGAGAGAGAAGGACAGAGCATCTAAAGCGGGCTCTGCACTGACAGCAGGGAGCCTGACATGGGGCTTGAACCCACGAACTGTGAGATCATGACCCTAGCCAAAGTCGGATGCTCAACCGACTGAGCCACTCCGGTGCCCCAATGGTAAGGTTTACCTGAAAAGGGGTAAGCTCCCCCATCACCAGAGCAATTGAAGCGTAAAGTCAATCAATCAGTGGTGGCCAAACCCAGATAATCATCAGATGAAAACACACATTCCTGAATACCTCTCCTCTGCAGAGTCCCACACTCAGTAAGATACAAAGAGTGGAGCCAGGAATCTCTATTTTTGTTTTTTTAACTTTCTTCTTTTTTAGTATTTATTTTTGAGAGAGAGAGCACACGTGCGTGTGTGCAAGCAGGGGAGGGGCAGAGAGAGAGAGGGAGACACAGAATCTGAAGCAGGCTCCAGGCTCTAAGCTGTCAGCACAGAGCCTGACGCAGAGCTCGAACCCACAAACCGCAAGATCGTGACCTGAGCTGAAGTCGGTCTCTCAACTGACTGAGCCACCCAGGTGCCCCCTTTAGAAAAAAAATAAATAAATAACTTTTCTTTTTTTTTAATGCTTATTAATTTTTGAAGAATCTCTATATTTCAATGTTATCTATGGGTGATTCTGACAACTGACTTAGAGAGCCACTGGGCTAGATGGCCATTTGCTGGTATATAGTCTTAAACAAGACAAAGTAAATACTACGTAAGGTCCTTTCTAAATGATTAGCTTCTTTTTACCCTCTCACCTGGGCCTTCAAACCTCTCCTTGTGCTCTTCCATAAATCCCCTTTCCAGCTCAGATAAATCTTCACCAGGGTGTAGAATGATTACCTCAGAGTCCAGCATCGTCTAAGAGAATGTTCTGTGATGATAGAATGTTCTCTATCTGCACTGCCCAATACAGTGGCCACGAGCTATATGAGACTACCAAGGACTTGAAAGGTGGCTAGTGCTATAGGGGAACTAATTTATAATTTTATGTATTCAATTGAAATAGCCACAGATGACCAGGGGCTACTCTATTGGCCGCAGCAGCTTCCTGCGAAAGATGGCTTATGTACTGTACTCACTGTGGGATCCAGGTAAACAAGCCACCTCCCTCGACCACCGCCTCTCAGAGCTCATTTCCAGCCTGAAGTGAGCTACCTGATGACAGAGAGGTTAAATTCGAAGAAAATAGCAGGAAAGGAGGAGCTCTGTGTCAGCTGTACCAAAGACAACAGGTACAGAGAACAAAGAGCCCAAACTAAAACTCTCACCCCAAGGGCTCTGCCCTTCCCTGCCCGAGAAAGCAACACCACCAGCAGCCCCAGAGGTACCAGCAGCCACCATCCCAGCCCAGGCAGTGAGGTGTCTCCCGGCTTCCTCGGAGCAGGCAGACCTCATTCTCAGGGATGACCTAGAACACTCCTTGGCCGACTAGAGCCGGACTCTCAAATTTTGTACCGGAACTTTTTGGCTGTATTGGGGTGCAGAAATCCAAGAGAGAGAAAATGAATCTCACAAAACAAAAAGCAAACCTCAAATCCACTACTTTTCCAGACCTCAGAATTTTTCATCAGGCAAAAGAGATCATGTGCACACTCTCAAACATAACTGGACCCCTGCCCAGGTACGGTAAAAGGCCAAGTTCAAACCTGACCGAGGACTCCAGATTAACATGTGTGGTCTTCCAGCCTTGATTCCTGCCTTCCACATTTTAGGCCCTTTTTGCCCAGCATCTGCCTGCACACATGCTCTGAATCTACCACAAAGTGTGGTTACCTGAGCTGAGAAGTGCTGCCTCAACCTTCTGGAATACCAAAGGAACAGACTTGATGCGACAGCAGGAGAGGCCAGGTGGGTATCAGGAACCACCTGTCGTATTTCAACAGCTCCCCGTCAAGGAGAGGCCACTGAGCAAGCCTCTGGGTAGCCAGCCTGACGCAGGGACGTGGTCTCTCAGCCAAGAGGAACACCACAGTGGGGGGGGGGGGGGGCGGGGGAGAAAGATGGAAGAAAAGATCAAATACGAAAAGCACTGTGGGGGTGGGGCAATGGCTTCCATCGAAGACTGGATACTGTTTGTGAAGTTTACTGGAAGATGGTTTTCCCCCTTCTAGAAAAAGAAAAAAAGAGAGAGAGAAAGAAAGAAAAGAAAGGAAAAGAAAAAGAAAATGATGTTGCAACTTCCTTCATCACCGCACGCACTCGGGAAAAAACCCCAGGCCTTGCTTCACTTTCCCATCTGTGCTAACGGTCAGCTCCATCCCGAGCCCTGACTTCTGGGCTCCTGAGAGGCAGGAAGCAAAGATGGCCAGAGCTTGGGGGACAGACAGCCTCCCCATCACCTGGCAGGCCGCCTGCCTGCTCCTCCATCGGGAGGCTGAACACAGGATGGAGGCGATTCTTCAGAGCGAGACAGAAGTCCCGTTAGGGCCCAAAGGAGGATAAAAATAAGCTCTGCCCCAGGCTCAGGCCGGCCCCCTCTTTTTTATTCCCCCTTTCCTCCCTGATTCTCTCGGATGGTCAGCCAGCCACACCCATACCGAGCATTTCCTCTTACCAGAAAGATCCCTGGGAGGAGGTCATCTCTTTCCCTCTCAGCCAAACAGAAGACAGGAGTACCCAATGTAGTTCTTCACCATTTCCCCTTAGAATCCCCCCCACTGGCCAAACTTTTATCTGTACCCTCCCCTGGGTGTGTCACAAATATGATTCCATGATGTGTCCTCTGCCCATGCCAGGCAAAAGTGAGCCCTTCCACCCTGAGGGGCCCATCCCGTGTCTCTGTATCCTCTGCCCTGACTCCACCCGCGTCCCCACCACCATCTCCCTGAACCTCTTTCTTCGTGTGTAAACCCAGAAATCAGGCCACCTGGCCTGCCTCCGTCAGAGAAGTACTACCTTTACCAGAGATTACCAAATGGGAATGTGTGTGAAAGGGCACAATCCAGACTGCTGTGTGTGTGTGGGGGGGGGGGGTGGTGGTGGTGGTATTCATCCCTTTTATATACACACAGGTGTTCACTCCTGTTCTGAACTGTAAGTTCCCAAAGGCAAGGCCCACACCTTACCATGGTGGCGATCTGCACGAAATAAGCATTCCATAAATATTTGATGATACAACACAAATCGCTAGGTCAACTGAGTACTAAATTATAAGGGAGTCACGGAGGAACAGTTCAGCAATATTGCAAACGCCAAAGGAGCCCAGGTTTCAGCGTAAGACACTCCCACCATTAACGGCCTCAGGGCTTTGCAACCTGCTGTTCCTTCTGCCCCCTGACCCCGCCCCTCCCATCCCAGTATTCCCACTGTGCAGGCAACACCACCTTCCCAGGAAAGCCTTCCCTGAGCCACACACATTCTCAGCATTCCAGGGCCTCCTCCCTCCTTCATTTTTGCCACTGTATCTATCACCATCTGTCAAACTGTATCATTTAATTGATTACGTTTTGTCTGTCTCCTCTTACTAGGATGCAGGCTCTGTGCAGGTTGTTTTTGTTTTTGTTTTTCTGTTTTGTACACTTCATGTATCCCCAGAGCCTAAAACGATATTTAGCACTCAGTAGGTACTCAACAAATGGTTGCTAATGAATGCATTGCTCCGAACATGTCTGATCACATTTCCCCTTCTGTAAAATGTTAAGTATTCTGTGAATACTTTTACTTGGCAGTATTAATATAGGGAATTAACAAGAATATAAGTAAGACACCTAACACAATGCTTGCCACATAGTATCTGCTCAAGAAAGACTTGTTATTAATCTGGGAAACCTTCACAGGGTTGCTAAACCTTCAACAGTGAGCTGAATGGGGCAGAAAGTTGAGGACTGTTATATGTTTCAAAGTCGATCTGCTGTTCCGATCTATCCGTAGGGAGGCTGCAAAGTCATCCTTAGCACTGCTAATTAATTTTCTTGAGTAGTAAGTTGCTTTGGATCTCAGAGGGATAGAAGGCACCCTAAGGCAAATCCTGCTTAGAAAGGCAGGAGTCTAGTCCAAGCTGCTAGAAAGAATCAGCCCTCATTGTTCCAAATTCTTCTCATCTCATATAGCAGAGGTATTAAAGGGGTCTAAACCCAAGGGGATGACCCTGACTAGTCTCCCAGTCCGTCGAGGCTAATCCTGCCATCTGGGCCTCCTGATGGCCAGTCAGGGAAGACAAGGAGGCAGGCATGGAGGAGAATAAATGTTTACAAACATCGGTTGAACGGCTGAATGAATAAAAATACTACAGCCCGGAGAAGGGTGAAAGAGCGCTGGCCTGCAGAAAGTGAGGGCGGAGAGGATGGCCCCTGCGGCCTGGAACCTGGGCTGCCCCACGTCCTCCAGCACAGGGCAGTATTCCCAGCGGTGGGGTCACAGAAGCAGCACTACAGAAAGCCCTTCATTCGAAGCAGGCGTCCTCTGAGATCAACTCTGAGCCCTCTGATTCACAAACGAGGAAACTGAATGAGGCCCAGACAGGTTCTCGGACCTGCTGAGGACCACACAAGCCAGGTCTCTCAGATACCAGTCCCCTTCTGTTTCTCCTACAACGGTGCGGCATGGAGTCAAGTGGCCCCACGAGAGTCAAACCTCTGACCTCAGACCTGGCAGCCTAGTATTCAACGCTGGTGTTCTCGCCTCACCCAGGAGCAAAGCCAGCAGTACGATCACCTTGGACTACATCTGTGTGTCTCTGCTTTGTCTGGAGCTAACTAGAAGATGCCAAGAGCCAGAGGAGAGCTGGCTACTTCCACATCTGTCCCTCCCTTAGTGAAAATTCTGAGAGGCAGAAGGGTCATCTCCGTAGTGGAACCGGAAAAGGAGGGGCACTGGAGCAGGGACGAGAAAGACAAGAGGCATCAATGGGAAACTGTGGTCAGGGCCCTTACGAGAACGAGAAATCCGTTAGCAGAAACAGAAGGTGCCAGCTTGAGTCAGCAGATCCGAATGTGTGGAGAAAAGAGATGCCCAGAAGACTGTTCCGCTATGAATGGCTTTTTGGCAGACAGGAGGGAGAGCAGGGACAGACACTCGGGGGGCTTCACTATACCCCTGGCTAGTCTCAGAGAGCCCAGCCCAATACTGTTCCACGCCCGCGGCCGTCCCCCTCCACCCTGAGGATCACCATTCGTACCTTATATCGATGCAGATAGCATCCACCATTACTCAGTTATCGCACCTTTCTTAGGCAGCTGGGTATAACTCATGATGCCAAAATACTCCATGAAATTTTTCTAAATGAGGGCATAGAGTCACGTGGAAGTAAGAGAATATAAAGAGAATGAAGATGTGAGTCTTCAGGAACTTGCAGTCCAATCTTTAGAAAGCTCCCTGAACATGGAGACACTGTCTTCAACTGAAATAGAAGGGAGGAGTGTCTTGGCAAGTTTGGCGGGGGAGGGTTGGGGAGACCCACTTCTAGGGTGAAGGCTTTCATGAGGGTGGCAGCATTTGTACAGGGTGGAGTAGGTAGATACAGACAGGGGTGGGGCAGGGAGGCAAAGAAGATACGGATGAACAGATGGCACACATACCACGGGCAAAGGTGACAGTGGAGGGGGAGGGGAAGGGTCCTATTAAGGAAAGAGCAAATGTAAGCCCCTTGAGCTGAAACATAGCAGTCATTCAGAAAAAAAAAAAAAAAAAAAAAAAAAAAACACAACCAAAAACCAGATTGGGGTCAGATCAAGGAAGGATCTGAAAATCTCCTGTGCTCCCCAGGCAAAGGGGACCCACTGAAGGGTTGAAACTACGAAGCTACATGACCAGGGCTGGCAAAGTAGTCCCGCGTGTGGTCCAAGGGACAGAGGGGCAAGACCCTCATTCCCCGCCTGAGGTTCTCAGAGTCAGCTAAATGTTTCGGCTGTCCCCCTCGCCACCCCCCTACTCTCCATCCCTTCTTTCTCTAATTACACACCTCTAACTCAATTTTATGTTCTTTTTAAAAATCTAAGGCAAGGTAACAAAAACAAGTCCACGAAATCAGAAGGGTCAAGGGTGCTCTCACCCCTCGTCCTCCTCCCTAGGAGCACAGGGGACTAGTGCCCTGCCAGGGGAGGGGGACATGAAGGTAGGAAACCGCTGAGAATCCCACGTGGGCTCTAGTGGAAAGAAAGGATGTGACGCTTGGGAGGCCGGCAGTCCGAGGGAATAACAAAGCTTCCGGGTTTCTGTAAACATGAGCATTTACAAAGCAAGCTACCAGGTACACTCACTCTGTCCCCGTGGCCTTCTGCTTTTCAGAGACCTGGGTGCCTGGAAACACAGAGGCACCACGAAGGCCTCAAGATGTCCCCTGCCACCCTCCCCAGCACAACAGAGTAGACAGGGTCCTCCGGGTTCCAAGGCCCCTGTGGCCTCCGCACCGGTCCACCTGCATTCCTAGGATGCTGTGCGTTCCACACTTGTGGCCTCCAATGCCCAGGGCTCCCCCTCTACCCCCTGCCCCCACGGTGCTCTGGGCTCTACAGAAGTCGGGCCTGTCGGGCAACCTGCAGATTCTTCACTTAGAGAGGCTCCCCTTCCCCAGCTCCTGTGAAGCCTGGCCTTTGGAATCTACAAGCCTTCCTCTAAGAATTACAGAAGCCAGAGAAGGAGGCCCGGGACAGAGAAGAGGGAGGGTATGGTGACTCCAAGGACAGGGGCTCCTTCTGTCAGAGTTAAAAATAAACTCTTAGCCATTTACACCCAACTCCTCCCTCCAGAAGCCAATGGGCCTTGGCAGATAAATCTCTCCCTGCAGAGGAAATGAGGCCCTGCAGGGACAGACGGGAGGAAGCAGTCCATGGAGACCTGGTCCAGTATGTAACTCTAGCTCAAGCCAGAGGGCCCCCCAGACCTGCCTCAGCTTCTATTACTCTTCCCCCAACACACCTTCTCCCAAACAAATCCCAATCCCAGAAAAAAGACACAGAATCCCTCTGTGCATGGTTAGTATCAACACCTGCCCAAGGATTAGAAAAATCAGTAAGAAGAGAGTGCCAAAGTCAAGCTAAAAGATATAGTCTGCCCAGTATCTACCAGTTAAGCAGGTACCCCAGCTCCCTGAGCCCCTTTCCTCACATCCTGTAGGTCTCCGGGATCCCCAGGCAGTAGGGCAAGAGGTCACCTCAATGGACCTCAGTGGACACCGATCAGCACCACCCCTGCCCTCACGGGAGGCAGAAGAGACCCGTGCTCTCTGTGACATCCTGCAGGTGGCGAAGCTGGGAGGGCCAGAGGGGCCATGGCCTGACTCAGGAGGGAGGCCCCGAGAGCCAGGGCCCAGTTATCCTTGGAAGCCAACAGGATGAGGTCACACTTCTGAATGTGGTAACCTGAAGCCCCACGCTGCAGGGGTGGAGAATATAGCTCAGCAGCAGGGCAGGAGTCCCAGGGCAGGGAGCGAGCTCAGTCACAGGGCAGTCGGGGTGAGGGCCTGGGGCAGCCTCAGGCAGAGCTCTCCTGCTGGCCTCCGTGTACCTTCTGCGGGGAGGCCTGCTTGCCGGTGCAGCCTGGAGGAAGCCGGAGCAGGAGGCAAGCACGGGGGAAAGTCTAATTGACCCGGGGAACTTCTGCAACCTCCTCCCAGCCCTTCCCCTCATGGGGAAGAAGCACGGTGGCTCCCCAGAGCCTTTGTATGCACTGCCCCTTCTCCCGTAGCCCGAGCTTGGGAGGTGGTGGGGGGCAACTCACGTTTCCGAGCGCTGGGAGCAAACCGAGCCTGGTGCTGCTCCGGGTATCGTATCTCACTCCCAGCGCTCAGAACCGTGAGTTGCCCCCCACCACCTCCCAAGCTCGGGCTACAAGAGAAGGGGGCAAATGGGGAGACCACAAGTGACAAGAGAGAGTGGGCTCGGCGGTGTGGCAGGCAGCCCTGGGGCAGACAGCAGGGCCGGGCTGTGTGTGGGGGACTGCAGCAGCGGCAGGTTTATTTTTAGCTGTTGGGACGGAGGGGCTGAGTAACAGGTCGAGGCCCTGGGCGGGAGGCCAGGTTGCAAGTGTCCATCCAGTGTGTGGGCTGGGAGCCTAGAGATAACATGGATTGTCACAATGGCAGCAACATGACTGACTCAGTCACCTGCCACAGAAGGGTCGGGGGCAAGGCACCCCGTAAGAGCATGACGGTCGGTGGAGGAGCCCGCAGGGACCTGTCAGTAGGTCCCCTTCACCTTTGCTTTGGGTTCAGAAGAAGAATCAGTGGAGAGAAGCCAAGCAGAGAGAAGGCATCAGCCATACAGGCTTCGAGTGGTGGCCACATAGCTTCCGCCTTCGGTCACCACTCCTCACCTTCCAGATGAGTGCTGGATGGACACGGGCCATGGAGATGCCTGGAAACGTCCCTCAAGAGTAAGATGCCCTTTCATATGACCCTTTGGGACGGCTCATGTTCCTAGCAGAATAAACA
The DNA here is from genome assembly GCF_007474595.2 of Lynx canadensis. Lineage (NCBI taxonomy): Eukaryota > Metazoa > Chordata > Mammalia > Carnivora > Felidae > Lynx > Lynx canadensis. The sequence goes on from NC_044319.2 coordinate 35,638,384, forward strand.
CACAGCTTGGCCAGTCTTGGAGGGAACATGCGTTACTGATGGGGGATGACCTTGGGGCCATGTCCCAGCCTCTCCCACCTGCCAGCTAGCACACAGAGATGTTTACTGGATCAGGAAATAAAGCCCCCCAAAGGGCACTGCCAGAGGCTCATCCCCCTTTCCACTGTGTCTCTTCTTCCTGGATCCAGCCACATATGATGGCCTAGAGCACAGGACTCCATGGTCCGAAGCTCCAGGACTGAAACGACTGTTTTAGCATTTAGTGAGCAGGAAGAAGAAGAAAGAGAACAGACCTCACCAGGCATCCCTCTCTCCTCCTGCTTCCTTAGACTTCTGATTTCCAGTCTTACCCAGCCCTAGGGGGTTGCTGAGTGGTACCTGGATGCAAATCCTAATTTCCTCGTCAGCTTTAGGAATCAGTCCCCAACTCTCATCCCAGGACAGTCCCCAGCCCACACCGTATCTTTGGGTGAATTACAAGAAGGCACCCATGTGGATGGACCCAGCCACAAGCCAACGCGAAGCCTGACTAGCGAATGGTAGGTTAGACTGCAGCCCTCACTTCCTCAGCTGGTGCCCCTGTGCAGGGCCCAGCCTGCACACCGATCACAGCGGCCACGTCTAGCCCCACACCTCAAGTGGGGAGGAAGTTGCAGACAGGGAACACAAAGAATTCCGCATCTCCGCCTGGAGACACCGCTACACTAAGATTCTTCTAACTTCAAGGCAAGAACAGATTCACATCCCACTGAGTTATCTGGCCCCATCCTCTCTGCCGAGGCGCTAGGTGCAACACTTTCCACGTCTTCACACAAAAGAAGTGACGGTTGGTCAGGGAGGACTGTTAATTAACTGGGCACAGGCTACCCTGGAGCCATCAAGGCCACACCAGGAGCATCCACTCTGGCTCAGACGCTGCTGATGGTCAGACACAGGGCTGGTCAGCAAGCCATCCGGCCAGCTCTTGGCCTCTTGCCCCCGGCACAGCCTTCCGCTACCCACCAATGCCAGTGCTCAGGAGCAATGGGTAGCCTGACCTCTGCCATGGGCACCCAAACCTGGAAAATTTAACTGACCTACTGCAGGACACATGCCCAGTTAGCAGGGCATATAGCCTGGACCCCATGTTTGGCTTTCCCATCCGACACATAACAAATAATAACAGGCTCTTCTCTAAAAATATGCATCTTTATACATCTTAAAATACAAAATATCAATATTCCTCTCAAGACCAGAGAGGGTACAAAGTCTGATGTGGGTCACATACCTGGTGTACATCAAGCCGCCCAGTGGCGTGGCCCCTTCTCTTTACCAATGTCCCCATTTATGAGGTGACCTACGTAGGAAGACCTAGTGCCAAGAACTCAGTTGTGTGCTGCCAGGTCTATACTCCCAGCGCTACTCCCTCTAGCAACCAAAAAACCAAAGAAACCCAGACTCAGAGCAGGTCCTGGGGAACTGTGTCCCTGATGCTGATGCCAGGTAAGGCCTTGGACAGACCACTGAACCCCTCCTGACGGGCCTAGCCTCCCGCTCTGGTGGGATGGAAGGAGTCAAGAAAGATGCCGGGGAGTGTCAGCAGTAAGGTGCAATGATGTGTGGGTCTCTGTACCACCGGGCCTTAAACCATTACCAAGAGCACCTGCAGCCCCTTGGAACACAGCAGACACCAACCCTGCCCGCCCACCTCCCTCTTGGACCCTGAAGCACCGCTGCAGACCAGGGAAGAGAGGAGAAAAGAGACCCCACATGACTTTGAAGGGCCTGCAGCAGAAGAGAGGACCTCAAACCAGAAGGGAGGAGTCCTGACTCAGAACACGCAAGGGCCTCTTGGGAATCATGGAAGGGACTCAAATGCAGACGCCAGTGCCCTGTCCTTCCCCGCTTGTGGCTGACATTCCTCCTGGCAAGGCTGCCAAACATCCCTGGGATTTGCGGGTGACAGGAGCTTTGGCCCCTCCTCCAACCCCAGGATCTGGGCAGGGATCAAGTCTGCAGTCCTGAATCTTGGCTCCTCCAGGTCTCTCCCTGGATCCCTGCACCTGCTTCTTAAGGGAATCATCAATGGATGATGGGCCAACTCCTCTGGGCCCAAGCAGTCAAAACATCTTAATCATGAGTACCAGTGCCTTCGTCCTCCTGAAAAGGAGCCCCTTCAAGTCCCAGGCACCCAGCTTTGATCCTGCCTCAGTGGACACCAAGAGCCCTGGTGCAGTAAACAGGGACCAAGGCCCCAAGACGGGGAGGGCATCTCTGAAACCAGAAACTAGAACCTCCTAGCCCAAACCTCAGTGATCTGTCACCCTGCTTTACAACAGCCTGTTCGTTTACTTCACGCCCCTCAAGTACTTTGAAACCGGCTTTTAACACAAAACTAGGTCAGAGTCAATTCTGAACCACTAGCCCTATATGCTCCCTGCCAACCTGATCTCCCCTCAGAGCCAGGGTCACCATCCCCTCCGACAGATCTACTCATACCTCAGAGGCCCAGCAATGAGCCATCCATGGCTCCTTGGGTCCTCCCAGATTTCCCTTCTAAAGCTCTTCTGTTCCCAATCACATGATTTAACCTCCAGACCAGCAAAGGCTAGTAGAACCTTCTACAAGGATGAATATATTCTTCTGCACTATTCACTTCAGCAGCCATTAACCACGTGCAGGCTACTGAACATTTGCAATGTGGCTAGCAACTGATTTTTAATTTCATTTAGCTTAATTAATTTTAACTTCAATAGCCATGCATGGGTATTGGCTGCCATACTGGAGCGTGCAAACCAAGTTTGTTAATTTTGCCTTCTCCAAATCGGTTTCTTGGCCCCCTAAATTTTAAGGCACTTTATAGGTCTGTCTCTTCCACACAAGTAAGCATACGATAGGATGCTCAGCAAACTGTTAACTTCCTGTAACCTCAATGGATATGAAAGAGGCTGATTTATTAGTCAAAGAAACTTTCCTCACCGTGTGATTCCATCCAGAGAACCCCATCTTGGGACACTGCCCCCTCACGCAGCCACACTACCTATCTTGCTCCCCGCTCCCCGGGAGGTATACAGGATGATGTGAGCTGGAGAGGAAGATGCCTGTACTTTGGGGCTGTGGGAGATCTGGTGGTTCCCTCTAACAGTGTTCAGACCAACCATGGGCAGTTCCGATGATCTCCCCCTCAGAACAACAAAGGAAGCCACACCGCAGTGACACGAGGTGACCTGGGGAAGGAGGACCACCGGAGAAAGGAAAGGAGAAGACATCACAGGACCTTGTTTTCTCTAATCCACGCAATGGAAAGATAAACAGAGATAAGGGAGGACAACATTCTATATTTTGTAAAGCAATAATGTGCTTCACCTAATCAGAGTCACACAGCAGAGAGGGACAACAGTGCCAGCTTTAATTAAATTTGTTCAGCTAATACCCAAGAGTCACCATGACACGGAGAAGCAGGAAGCAGCTGAGGAACCCCACGGGGAATACAACCAACCGTTACACAAGTGGATTGGGACCAGGCGTCCGTATCAAAGAAATAGTTAATAGAATTCCCATGTTCTTATACAAAAAATAATACGTTAGATTTATATCAAACACGCCCTAAAAAGGGAGGGGGTGGTATACAAAAATTATTTTTAAAAAGCTTGTTAACCATATTTAGAACTCATGGAGCTGCTGACTTGGTTCGTAAGCTGCCCTTCCAACTCTGGGGGTTATTGCTGGGGAGGTAATACATACCCACCCGGCACCCCCTCGCCATCAGTCAAGGGGGTAAGAGAGTAGCTCCCTAGGCTGGAGCCGCAGCCAATCCCAGGTCCGAGTCTGCTGACGTCACTGCAGTTACAAAGTGGGAAGAGGCCTGAGAGAGGGAGTCAGGCATCCTGGGTTCTAATCCTGCCTCTGCCAAGCGCGTGGCTATACTACCTCAAGCAAGTCTTTGCTCTGGGCCTTGGTTTTCGCAAATCTGCACAACAAGGGGGGTAGATGCGATGACCTCTGAAGTCCCTTCCGACTCTGACGAAGTATGGGTATGACTCAGAACTTAGCAACAGCAGCCAGGAGAGATGGTAAGGTAAGGTCACAGCACGCACTAAAAGCACTGAAATGTTAGCTCTCTGAGGTGCAGGGAGAGAAGCAGCAAGGTGGCTTGGGGCTTTTTTTTTTTTTTTTTTTTTTTGGAAAGCACTGATTTCACTTAAGAGGGTTAGGAGGTCACCAGACCACAGAGCGAGCAGGGCATCTGGGCATCTGCCACCTCCCATTAACTCTCAGAGCTGAGAAACAGCAGAGGTCAGAACCCCCATCCGAGGCCCTGCTCCAGCCCCGCAGCTTCTGCCCCGAATCCCCAGGAATGGCCTAACGCTGTGCAGAGAGTGGAGATCTGATCCCTTTTTCCTCAGGCACCTACCGATGGGGCAATCCGTCCTAGCCCGCAGCATCTACCTCCCCTTGCTTCATAGTCAAAACGCTCCTGGTTTTGAAAATCATTTCACCACTCGGCACCGAAGGTTAATTTCACCAAGATTCAAGATCTAGAAATCTCTTTGGTGTGTGTCTCAGACAGGATTCACTGGGCCAGATTCCCCCTACAAGCTGTAATTATGTCTTAGCCAATATTTGGACATGGAAGTGCTGTTGACACTATCAGTCTCTGAATGTCTCATACCTTCTTTCTTCCTCTATTATTAAGTTTTTACACAAAGATGTGTGGGAATCTGCAATTTAACAGTTGAGCCAACTTACAAGATCTGGGAGCAGACTGCCTGTCAAAACAGACTGACTTCAATCTGCACCCACTTCCCACCCGAGAGGGATAAATTATGAGTGTTATTTAAAATGCTGCGGGATTTTTCCTTTCAAAACTAAAGCGGGGGGGACATATCCAAATCTCTCTCCTATTAATTACAATCGCAGAAATCTGAATTACAAAAGAAATCTGCATTGCCACCCTAAAACATTTTAGAGTGGAGTTTTATGTGTCATTAAATAGAATAAAAAGAGGTTGAGAGCTTTTGTTCTCAAGTCTTTATGCAATATTCCAACTATCCAGGGGAATGAATGAACAGCCTTCGTCCCCAAACTGCTGATGGGTGAGGGCAGATGGCCTCTCGGAGGGATAGAAAACTCTCTCAGAAAGGGCGTCTGTCGCTTCCTCACCCGTACAAGTTAACTGTGGTCAAACAGCACTCACTCAATTCCATTCCCCAAGGTCAGTGACACATTTAAACCACAGCTCCTACTCCCTGTCCCCAGTTGATTGTATGGGGAAAGGGGTCTAAGTCACAACAGCTAAAAGCCCACAGCAACAGCTCAGAGTAGAAACCAAAGAAATCTGACAGTGTTGGGACTAGCTGAAAGCTCTCCCCCAAGAGGATGAAAGCAGCAGGAAAATGATTTTAGAGGCCTGAAAATCTGGAAATTGCACATGGAATGCAAAGTGCCAGCCTTTTATTACATCGAATTATATATTCCAACAGTTCCGCCCATCACACCTATCTGAGTTGTATTAATAGCTGAAATACAGCTAGCTGAGGAGGGGAGGCATGAGGGGGAAGAGAAAAATATAACACAGGAAGTATTTTTCTCCTCCTCCAATCATTAAGACACCCCAGGGGAAATAGGCGTAATGTGTCACCTTTAGAGATGTGGTTTGATCTGAAACCTGTCTGAGGGGGGAAAACCTTTTTAAGTGACCCTGAACACCGGCTCACGCTGCACTGGGGACCCACCCACCTTATCAGGCCTCCAAGTCCGTTCTGTTTAACTTCTGAACTAGGTATTCTCATCTAACTCCTCATTCCCCAACCCCCCCCCCCCCGAAACCACCACACCCCCCCTTAAAAAAAAAAAAAAGAAAAAAGAGGTTGGGTTTCCCCGGCTCAAGGAAAACGCTCCGTCGTACTGTCCACCAATCGCCCACGTCCAGGGCTCAGGTGGCCATCCCTGATTTGCGGAATCAGCACCGGGCCAAGCCGTGGTTTAGACACCCGGTTCACAATGATCAATGGAGCTATGGAAACAGCAGACATCGCGCCGGAGCCTGCTGGCCTCCCATCTGGAGCCTCACAGACACTGAAGGTAGGAGGGGGCCTGCTCTCGGATCAAAACAGTCCCTCCCCCGCGCCCGGGGGGCGGTGTCCCCGCGGAATCTCCAGGCTGGCACCTCCCGGGCCGGCGCGCCCCAAGGCGGCATGGCCGCACTCGGGAGGCCCAGGGAAGTGAAATCACACATTCCGGCTCCCAAATAAGGAGCGAGGCTAAATAAACCTCTGAGATCCGACTTCTCCAAACTAACCGACCAACCAGCTCAATGAGTAATGGGCCTTTTGTGCCCGCAGAAAGAAAGAGAGGAGGGAGGAGAGGATGGGGAACCACAAGCCTCGAAAATCACTTCCTCGAGCCAGGGTGAAATTAGCAGAAGTGGTCCCGAAGCCAACCGTTGCGACTCGGCTGGATCCCGCTCAAACCCCAAAATGGCAGAGTGCTCACGAGTCCTCTCGGGTCCCGCCACTCACACCCGGAGGTGACCGGAAACTCGGTCTGGGCGGCGTGGTCCGCGCGGACCTGACCTTCCCCGCGGCGCGCCCGCCCCCGGCCGCGCACTTGGCTCCCCTCGGGCGCCCGGGACCCACAACCCCGCCGCGGCCGGGACGGACGGTCGCCGGGTTCGGGCAGGGTCCGCGCGATCGCGCCGGGCGACCGTGCGCTTTGGCGCTCGGAGCGCTGGGGGTCGTCCCCGGGACACCCCCCCCCACCCCCGCCTCCGTCCGTGCCCGTCCTCCCCTCCCCCGGCCCCCGAACCTACTTTTAGGGCGAATTTCTCCTGGGTCCTCTTGTTGAGGATCTGCAAAACTTTCCCGTTGATACCCAGTCCGAGGACCTGGGTGGTGACCTTGTAGTCGTCGATGATGGCGTTCTTCTTGATCTGCAGGCTCGACTTGACGTGGAACTGGGGAAACTGCTGCGGGGGCTGCGGCGGCGGCTGGGTCGGGGGGTGAGGCTGGGCCGGGGCGGGGGGCTGGGGCGGCGGCGGCGGCGGCGGGTTGGGAAACAGCACCGGTGGGGTCTGGCCTTGAGAGTTGGACAGCATGGTGCCCGGAGACGCGGGAGCAGAGGCGGGAGGGCCCGCGGCCGCCCCCTCCTCCGACTCCGGACGGGGTCCCCGCCACCCCCCGCCCGGCGGCGAAGTTTGCTCCGGGCTGGAGCCGGCTTCCCCGCCCCGGCCCGGCTCCAGGCTCGGCGGGTCGCGGGGCTCCGTGGGTCCCGCCGCGCGCCGCTGGCGCCTACCAGCCCTGCTCCCTCCCTCCCGCCCTCCCCCCCCGGGGGCCTGGCGCTCAGGGGACCGCGGGACGGCGGGGGGCCCGGCCCGGGGGGAAGCGGCCGCGCGACAATGTACCCAGCCCGGGGGCCGGCGGCCGCGTCACAGCCTCGTCTGCGTCCGGGGCCGGTCCTTAAAGGGGAGGGCCGGAGGGGCCGGGCTTCGGGAGGCGGGGCGGGGCCAAGGAGGCGTGGGCGCGGGGGCGGGGCTGGCCTTAAAGGGGAGGACGCGAGCCTTCCCGAGTGCGGACGGAGGGTGGCTGGCCGGGGCAGCGGCCTGGGGGCGGGGTCGCTAAAGGGGAGTGGGGGCCGAGACACCCCGGTTCGTGATTGATCAGGGGCAAGCCAAGAGAAGAAGGAGGCGTATGAAGGTAGGCGCATAATTCAGATAGAAAACCCACTTTTCTCCAGTCGTCTGGCTCTTTTAGACGGCAGCAGCCAATCGGAAGAAGGGGTGTATTTTGAAGGAGAGAGGTGACCGACTAGTAAGTGTAAGCGGCGTGAGCATGAATTACAGGGAATTACAGAGGCCCTTCCTCCTAGAAATAGGTGTGAGGCAAATATTAAACATGTTCTTAGCTGGACCATTTTCCTCTGAGTTTTGCATTTCTTTTCTCATGAATTTGTCAGCGAAAGATTTAATCATTGTGTAACTTTGAACAATGTAGCAATTATAACTTTGAACTGTTTCTCATGTAAATTAGCTAAGAAAGGAAACTGCGGGGGGGGGGGAGGGGAAGGATAGACTGACCTTCAGACTTCCTGTGTGACCCTGGGCAAGCCTTTGCACCTCTCCCTCAGTGGGAGGAAAAGCAATACCTTTCTGCAGCGCTGTGGAATTAGATAAGACGGTGAAACAAAAGGAAGGTCTGGATCAGACTAGGGTCTGATTTCTAGCGTGGAAAAGTTAGTCCCTGGGTTACGCCTATTAGGAGAAGTGGGTATTTTTAAGAAGCTGAGGTCTAGTCCAGATTAGCGCCATATCTCTGCGGAAGATACCAAGGATCTAGCTGGGCCCATAGTAGCCCAGATCAGGGGGAGGCGACTGGGGAGGCCCTAACTATAAGCTGCTGGAGGGCCTCTATACGCATTCTGATGGGTGTGGGGGATGATCATCTAATACATCCCTGCTGACCTCCTCCCTGTTCTAAGAACAGTTGAGAAAAAAGACCAGACAGGTGAACACAAAACCTCAGCTTGATTACCGGTAATGCAAAAGTAAGAATGGGTACGCCTGGGTGGCTCAGTCCATTAAGCAACTAACTCTTGATTTCCGCTCAGGTCATGCTCTCACAGTCGGGGGGAATCAAACCTCCTGGGCTGAAAGCCCGGACCCTGCTTGGGGTTCTCTCTCTCTCTCTCTCTCTCTCTCTCTCAAAAAAAAACTAAATAAAATAAAATGTTAAAAATGGGGCTTGAGTTATAGCCACACATGGCCCCTAATATGTCCCTCCGATACTCCAGAGCCCCCTTGTCCAAGGACACCCAGCATAGGGAGAAAACAATGGGATATCCTGAGGACAGGAGGCCTTGGGACTGAGCCCAGGCAGGGAAGGATTAAGAGGTAGAGCAAAAGGCAGGAGTCTCCCTTCCAGGGAGGGCAGCAGGATTCACTCCCTGGGGCCAGTTCCCCTAACATAAATATTGGCTCTTTTGAAGCAGAGTTCATTTAGTGCACAACTTGACTGTATACAAGAAGCCATGCTCAGCCTTGCAGTTGGTAGATGGTGTTAATCGGTGGAGAAGACAGACCCGTGCAGGCGAACAGCTTGGCCAAAGTGGCACAGACACAAGTCTGGGAGCTGGAGGGATTCACCTGTGGCTGCAGTAGCCGAGGATGCCTGTGGTGAGACAGTTCTCCCAACCCCCTGACTCTTAAAAGACAAAGAGACTGTCTAAGGCCACAGAGATTGGAAAACACCTTGACCTCTCCAGTTTAGTAGTATGGCTATCGCCTCCCCGAGGCACACACCGGAGATACCAGAGGACTGAGACAAGAAAGGATGCAGAGAGAGGGAGGTGGAAAGCCCCAGCTACTCCGTCTTTTTCTCTGTTGATTGAAGGTCCTCGGTCTGGGGCTGCTCCGCCCTCTGAGTTGTTCTTTTTCTGTCCACAGAGGGTGTCACTAGGGGTGTTCTACTGCTTGGCATGGAGCTTTCACAGCTTCTCCCCACACCACTAGAAGAAAGATAAGGGTCTTTTTTTGCCTTTGCAGAGATGGAAGGCACAGCAGAAAGAAAAGAATTCAGAGACAAGTGACCTGAGTTCAAGTCTGCCCTCGGGTTGAGTTACCCTGAGCAAGCCATTTATCCTCTCTTTGTGTCTGAGCAAATGAGAAAAATAATAACATGGACTTCAGGGCTGAGTGAGAATTTAATGAGATTGTGTTTATGAACACAATGAGAATTTAATGAGATAGTGTTTATGATCATTTCTTCATAAACTAGAAATAATCAGGAAATTCTTCTCCTCCTTCTCCTTCTCCTTCTCCTTCTCCTTCTCCTTCTCCTTCTCCTTCTCCTTCTCCTTCTCCTTCTTCTTCTTCTTCTTTTATTAAAGCATTGCTGTGCTCTGTGCCCACTGCCTGGAGATCTGTCCCTGATACCAAAGCTGCCTTCCTAACTAGCTGGGGCTCTGGGGAGATGCTGAAGCCCAGTGACCTAGGAATAACAAGACAACTGAAACCCCAGCTGGGGATTCCTCCTGGAGTTACATGGGCCACTTAGGCCTCGGGGCACACAAGGACAACAAGGACGTGTATGTGTGCGTGTGCACAGAGATCGCATAAACTGCACACAGTACCCGGAAAACACGCACCTACGTAAACACAAACATATCGGCATGGTGTGCCTGGCATGTAACACAGAATAAATGCCTAACAGATGCGTAATAACCGGGAGTGAGCTCGCGTAAAGGAAGAAGCACTAGGCAAGAGATCTAGTCTAAAGTTCCTTTGCTGACCAACTAGCCATACAACCTCATTGGAGTCCCTTGCCCTCTCAGTTCCTTCTTTCTCATCTGTGAAATAGTGATAAAACATTTGTCCTGCCTGCCTCACAAAACTACTGTAAGAATAAAATAAATGATTTTCCCTTAGGACGCACAAGTCCAAAGTCCTATTTTTATAATTCCAAGCCCTCAGCCACGTGTAATGAACTTCTTAAGCAGTTTTTATGGATGTGTAGAAGCACTTCAAAAGTTAAAGCTCTATGCAGATAGAAAGCACTATTTTTGTCTATTATTGACATACAGACATATGCCATGTGATATTGTACAATTCAAAGACCTCATTGAGGGGCGCCTGGGTGGCGCAGTCGGTTAAGCGTCTGACTTCAGCCAGGTCACGATCTCGCGGTCGATCTCGCGGTCCGTGAGTTCGAGCCCCGCGTCAGGCTCTGGGCTGATGGCTCAGAGCCTGGAGCCTGTTTCCGATTCTGTGTCTCCCTCTCTCTCTGCCCCTCCCCCATTCATGCTCTGTCTCTCTCTCTCCCAAAAAAAATAAATAAACGTTAAAGACCTCATTGCATAGAGTCAGATTAATTATAATCCTTGATTCACAACACAGCCCCAACATTGGATCATTGGTCCAGGTATCTCCGCTTTTATTTGGTTATTCATTATTTTTTTTTTTAAATTTCTTTTTTTTCAACGTTTAGTTATTTTTGGGACAGAGAGAGACAGAGCATGAACGGGGGAGGGGCAGAGAGAGAGGGAGACACAGAATCGGAAACAGGCTCCAGGCTCTGAGCCATCAGCCCAGAGCCCGACGCGGGGCTCGAACTCACGGACCGTGAGATCGTGACCTGGCTGAAGTCGGATGCTTAACCGACTGCGCCACCCAGGCGCCCCTGGTTATTCATTATTTTTAACAACGCAAGAGTCTCCTGTGAATCTCCTGCCCAAAATAAAAACGAGGGCTTTGACAATGAAATAACTAGGTGGTTTCTCCATCCCCATACCACCCCACCTCTGTTTCCACCGTCAAAGAGAACCATTATCTAGAATCCCGTGTTCACCATTCCCTTGTTTTCCTCAGTTTTCTCTTGCTTTCCATAATTTTATTTCATAAGGTATAAGTGTCTGACCTTCATAAAAGAAAAAAAACTAATAGTGTCTTAAAAGGGAGGTGGATAAGAATGACATTATTAACAAGATGAGGTTAAAATAAACATCTGGTGATGGGTTTCAAAGTATTCTCCACATTCTCATGGGGATGATGATGATGATGGTGATGGTAATGGTGATGATTGGGTGCTTACTCTGTGCATCATCTTACTTACATCTCATAAAGATCTGTGGCAGATTGCTAGGTATTTGAGCCAATACCCATTTCCCCCTCTTTAATAGTAAAGACCTTCCAATGTTTGGCTAAGCACATGACTGCCTGGACTAAAAATTACATTTCCCGGCCTCCATTACAGCTGGTTGTGTTCATGAGATTAAGTTCTAGCCAATGACTTGTAAATGGAAGGGGTTGAAAGGTAGAGGTAGTCCTTCTCCTTCTCCTCCTCTTTTCTCTTCCCCAATGGCTGGAGTGAAAATTTAATGGCTGGAGCTTGAGGAGCCATCTTGGATCATGAAATAGAGGCCATAGGTTGAGGATGACAGAACGAAAGGATAAAAGCAGCATATGTCCTGGGAAGCAAGCATCCATCATATCAACCCTGACACACTTACCGAGACTTTTATATAAAAGAGTAATAAATGTCCTTCTTGTTATAGTAACTGATATACCAGGTTTTCTATCACTCCCAAACTTAACTCTTACTTATCCTACCTATTATATAGCCTTATGGGGTATGTACTGTTATCCTCATTTATTTATTTTTTAGGAAAGGAAACTGAGTCCTAGAGAAATTAATAACTTTCCTAGGGTGACAGAGTTAGCAAAGGACAGAACCCAGTTCTTTGTGACCCAAAGTCCATGATCATGGCCCCCAGTCTAAACCCTGAGCAGACATATACCCACAAATCCTTCTTGATGTCAGAAAGATAGTATATGCCATTTCTGGGCAGGAATGGCCCAAAGAGCTATGGGCTATAGTTTCCATTTTCAGATATACTTTAAATCTCCCACATTTCAATTTCCTTCAACCTTCTAGTATAGGTCTATGTTAATTTGCATAGCTTGGTTATATTATGGGATAAATATGACTCCACAGTGAACTCTCTTCTCCAAGCTTCCCCTACCCGGCCTTCACACCATCAGAGAGTAAACATCTCCTATTTTATTATGCTGTGACATTATGACTGGATGACAGAGGGTAGGGATCTATGGAGGTGAATTTCTTGAAAATTTTCAGATAGCATGCTCTTGATGAGACAGAATCATCCACTGGCTGTTGGATACCCATAGGCACACATATAAAGTAGACTTTGTATCTAATGCTAGCATGGCAAAAAGCAGAACATTGAAGAAAGGGAGCGTGATTCACAGGAAAAGATCTGTCCACTGAAAACTCACCGTTGGGAAGGAAAATGATTTTGGGACCAGGGAGAGATAAGCAGTCTTCATGTCATAGGCTAGTAATTCTTTGGTAAAATGAGGGTCTTCAATGTCTTCAAGGATAACAGATACAGAAGAACCATTAGTTACAAAAATTTCTGAAATCTCTGAAAGTGCTAAGAGCTGGTCCACAGCAAGAAATTCTACCCAAAGCAAATGCTGCCGACAATGCCCTACTTGAGGGCTTCCCAGAGGGGAAGAAATGCTCTGCTCCCCCACCCCCCGATGCCTTTGTCTGTACCCCAACCTTTGAGGGTTTAATGCCATAGCAGGGAGCAGCTGGACTAGAGGGGAAGAATGGGAATGGAAAGAGAAAGAAGGAAGTACCCAGAGGGGAATGGAAATTTAGCCTCTGCCCATCAACAAACATAACATGTCTAAAGGGACCACAAATGAGGCTAATCAGGACTACAAGATGCCTAATTATAAATTCTGCAGGTTAGTATGGGAAATGGAGGGAAAAGAGGTAAATATTCTACCACATTCAAAATGGCACTAGGCTGTGATCCCTGTCCCTGTAGTCAGTCTTGCCCCTTCAAACTACCCTGTATTGAGCATGTCAGTTACAACTCAGATGAGCATTCAGCCTGGAGAGTGAACTGGGGAAGGGAGAAAGGAAAAGGGGACATCCAGGGACACAACCAGAGTGTGTCAACCCAGGAGGTCATTTCATCTTTTCCTGGTAATCTTGTGTCCCCAGGTTTTTGGTTTTTTGGGGGTTTTTTTTGCTCCCTCCATCACTTAAGAAAAGTATACAGAGAGGCGCCTGGATGGCTCAGTTGCTTGAGTGTCTGACTCTTGATTTTGGCTCAGGTTAAGATTTCACCGTTCGTGGGATTGAGCCCTGTGTCAGGCTCCACACTGGCAGCTTGGAGCCTGCTTTAGATTCTCTCTCTCTCTGTCTCTTTCTCTGTCTCTTTCTCTCTCTCAAAAATAAATAAGTAAACATTAAAAAAAAACAAGAAAAGTAAAGTGGGAAGGTAGGAAAGGGGGAGAAGAGGTGTGCTAGCGTGTGTGTGGAATGTCTAGTGGTTTCCTAAGGGTATGATGATATTAGCTTCACATGAGAAGGTAATTTTCAGGCAGTAGAGCATGGGGGAATCAAATTCTGAGTTCAACTCCCATCTCCACCACTTACCACTTGCCATATTAACCACACCTCAGAACGCACTTTTTATAATGAAGGGGGTGATAATTCCCTAACTTAAATACACATGAAACATTATGAACTGTTACCCACACATAGTAACTGACCTCTATAAACGTGAGCCGTGATACTGCAGTAGATATTCTCGTGCCAATTATCTCCTTCCATCCTCTCAACAAGGCTGTGAGTAGTAGTATTTCTGCCATTTGGATCACGGAAACCACCGAGGCCCAGAAAGGTTAAATACCTGGCCGAAGTCATCACGCTGGAGTGGGAAGAGCCAGACTTCAGACTCATGCTGTTCCCACATATGTCAAAGTCTGTGGTCCTAAATGCTCTTGTAAGTGGTCCAGCCACCTGACACCTGCCAGGCCTCTCTGGGGATGCCATCTCAGCCTGTGTGCATGGTTCAGGAGAAGGAAACACACTCTGCGGCCTGCAGTTTACTCTGATTCCAAAGATTCTCCCTCTAGGAGAGGTAAAGGCATTGAGTAAAGTCAATGAAGCATTAATGAGTTTGGGATCCTAGCACATATAAGCTTTTGAGGGAGGACCTAAATATGTGAGGTATATGTAGTACATATACTATGTTTTGTTTTGGTTTTGCTCATTTCATGACAGAGGTAGGAGCTAATTTTTTCCCCACCTATCTTCTTAGGCTATGAAAGCTGTAATACTGTGGAGATGAAAAGGACATATGGCAATCACCTCATTTGTCTCCTTCCTCCAAAGACCACAACTATAGCACCATATAGGTAGGTAGGTGTGTGACCCTAAAAACCTCACACTCTCAGGACTTCCGGTGCCTCGTTATAACACGAGGGTAAGTTTTTCCTTTTGTGTGACCCGTGTAGCACATGTTGCAGGCAAGTCCCTGTCACTCCTGGATGCTCACTCGCTGATGCTGGCAAGGGTCTCCCCACGGTGCTGGAAAGATAGCTAGAGCCCCGCCCCCCCTCCAGTGGAGCGGCAGGTGCAGAGGAAACTTGGATGTGCTGAAAGAGGTGAGTTGGAATGTGGCCCAGCCTGAGACCTACCTGCAGATGCCCCCCCCACACACACCATCAACTTTGTGCCCGTCTCGTATCAATAAAGATGGACTGGGTGGCACCGATTAGTGCCAAGTACTGTGCTGGGCATGGGGATGCCCTGATGCCCCTGACAGGCCTTGGGTGCCTGGAGAAGAAGTTTTTTATGTATATATATATATATGTGTGTGTATGTATATATATACATATGTGTGTATGTGTATACATACATACATACATACATATGTGTGTATACACACATATATACATATGTGTATACATATATGCGTATATATGTATATATACACACACATATATGTGTGTATATGTATGTGTGTATGTATATATGTATGTGTGTACGTATATATATGTGTGTATATATATATATATATACGTACACATATACAAATATATATACAAGTATAGTATTTGTTTTGTGACTGGCTTATATACATGTGTGTATATATATACACACATATATGAATATATACACATACGAATATATATACAAATATAGTATTTGTTCTTTTGTGACTGGCTTATATGCATGTGTATATATATATATATATATATATACACACACACACACACACATATATGAACATATATACAAATATACATACAAATATAGTATTTGTTCTTTTGTGACTGGCTTATTTCCCCGAACATAATGTCTTTGAGATTCAGCCATGTTGTAGCATGTGTCGAATGTCCTTCTTTGTTTAAGGCTCTGTGTATGCATACACCATTGTATGTATGAACCACCTTTTGTTTATCCGTCCCTCCCTCAGTGGACACCTGTTTGCTTCCACACTTTGGCTGCTGCGAGCACCATGTACAAATGCCTGTTGGAGCCTCTGCGTTCCATGCTTTGGGGTCTA
Source organism: Lynx canadensis (assembly GCF_007474595.2). Taxonomy (NCBI): domain Eukaryota; kingdom Metazoa; phylum Chordata; class Mammalia; order Carnivora; family Felidae; genus Lynx; species Lynx canadensis. The sequence continues at coordinate 35,654,248 of NC_044319.2, forward strand.
TCCCCAGAAGCAGGATTGCTAGATCATATGATGATTCTGTTTCAATCTTTTTAAGAACCGCCTCCTGTGCTGTTTCCATAGCAGCTGCATCTTTTACATCCCCACCAGCTGTGCCAAGAGTTCTTGTGTCTCTCCATTTAACCAACACCCATTACTTTCTAGCGTTGGTTTGGTTGGTTTCAGTTTTGGTAATAGCCGCCTTACCAGGTGGCCCTTGAGAGGGTTTAAGTATGGTGCTCTTGAACTCATAAACAAGACAGATTCATCCGGAAAGTCCTCCCCGAGGAGGTGACATCTGACTTAGGCATCTAAAGACGGGCAAGAGTTCTCATGGAAGGGGAGGAGAAAGAGGTAGCACTGAATGATGGAATGGAGAGAAAGGTGACATTGTGTGGCTCGTAGAAGCAACAGGTGGTCGGCATGGGCTGGAATATAGGATGTGTGTGGGAAAGTGTCAAGATGTGAGGTGGGAGGCAGATATAAAGATTAGAAGTTCTACTAAAGCTTTGGACTTGGGCAATAGGGAGCCGTCGGTAACATATGCGCAAGTGCTATGCAAATTTCAACACGTTACATGAATGTAAGGATTGAGAATAAAAAGGAGAGAAAGTTTTTTTTTTTTTAATTTTTAACGATTATTTATTTTTGAGAAACAGAGACAGAGCATGAGCAGGAGAGGGGCAGAGAGAGAGGGAGACACAGGATCTGAAGCAGGCTCCAGGCTCTGAGCTGTGAGCACAGAGCCTGACGTGGGGCTCGAACCCACGGACCATGAGATCATGACCAGAGCCGAAGTCAGACATTTAGCCGACTGAGCCACGCTGATGCCCCAAGGAGAGAAATGTTTTTAAAGAAACAAGTTTTAAGACTAATACACAATGCCTGGAAAACTGAGGTGGCTTCTGGCACGTTCAGAGAAGACACTGGGTCTCCAGGGTGCTGGCACTGGCCCACCCCCTCCCTGTGGACCCCCAGGGACCGAGGTAACACAAATGGCCTGCCCGGCTGACCTCTCTGGGTGGAGCCGGGCTCCTGCGGTCCTTTAGATGGGAGACTCCTGGCCTTCCAGACCCGGAGGGATCACAGGAGCACAGCAGGTACGTCCTTTCTCCTCCTGGACCAATGTGCTCAGCAACGCCTCTCCTTCCAGTGCAACATTGCAAATCATTCAGACGCTGGGAAAATCCCAGACCTGAGCAGCCACCCGCCTCTAACGGCCCTTCTAAGCCTGAAGTCTAAGCTGGATGTCTCACCGTCAAGGGGACAAGGGTCAAGGGACACTTCTCTATAACTTAACATACAGATTTACCAACTCACAGAAGTCTTTTTTTTGATTTTGGAAACTTCAGTACATTCACATGGAACAAAATGCAAACGCCCAAAAAGATATCTAATAAACTGCCCCCTCCCGTCCTAAGCCCTCAGCTACCAGTTCTCTGCCCCCCCCCCTTTCTTGTGGAGCCCTTTCTAGAGGTCTTTGAGCCAGTCCAACCTTCCACCCAGGAACTAGAACTAGCAGGGACCCTATCTGGCCTCCATTCCTGAGACATCAGATCCTAAACTCCCAAGTCACGCTGTTCAGATGGAAGCTCTGGACCAGCCACCCAAAGTCAGAAGGCCCAGGCAGCTCGTGGGCCGGCCCAGCCTCCACTGCAGCCTTCACTCTTGAGTTCCTGGGATCAAGCCATCCTCCTGGGATTGTGAGGCTTCTTCTGGCAACAGTGAGGGAAGCATACGATTCCTCGTGCAGGGTGCGGGGGGGACGGGGAGGCACCCAAGGGTGGGAGTTAGGTACAGGAGTAGGGAAGAGGGTGAGACAAATGCGGACACAGGAGACACGGGGCAGATGTTCCCTGATTGTGAGACCGAGCCAGGATGCCAGATCCAGAGTCTGCAGGGCCACTCGGTGTGAAGGACCCCGTAGCTCAGAGTACGGCTGCAAGGGTAGCAAAGAGGGACATGTGGGCAGCCTTCCCCTCAACCTTCCCCAGACAGGTCAAGGCCAAGCAGAGGTGTTCCTTCAAGTCACACGGCTGCCTTGATCGGCCACAGGGCTCCCGCCCGCGTCACTCCCCAGGAATCTGGTTCTTGTTTACCACGAGGAAGTGTGGTTATTACAGAGCCTGGTGGCCCTCCTCCAGCTTCTCCAGAGTGTGTGTGGAGGAGCCCAGGGCCTGGGAAGGGGGAGCCGCTGAGCAGAAAGACCAGCACCCTCCCTGGGGCCCTGCCCCTCCCAGGGCTCCCTCACCAGGACAAGTCAGAGAAGAGCCTATCAGGACGCTGGGGCCTTTTTTGGCTGAGACATCTGGGACCTATCTTCTGCAGAGTTGGGGAGGGAAAGAGCAGGGGAGCAGTAGCAGCAAATGAAGGCAGTCAAGGAACAGGGTCAAGGAACAGGGTCAAGGAACCAAGAAGAATGGGAGTCAGTGCGGCACCACCTATTTTCTGTTAAGAAGAGAAACCCTGCAGAGAGAGCGAAGCCCCCGGAGATCTATGTTTTGCAAACTTTCCATCCCTAGCGACTCACCCAATGCTTGTCACAGAATGTGACACTTACATTCTCCTGGATGGATGGAATGGAGGGTGGCACACGAGACAAAATCATGACAATGGCCCCCATATGGTTTAGTGTCTTCCTGATGGGGTTTCTAAGTGCTTTCCATGTGTTAATCCAATCAATTTCCACAACACCTTTATAGGGTAGGTGTTACTAATATCCTTCCAGGGGTCCGGATGAGGAAACTGAGGCCCAGTGAATCTTAGTGACTTACGGGAAGTACTGGAATGGGGGTTTGAACACAGGAAGCCAGGACTCAACAGTGTCTTCCTAGGCACCACGGTCTCCTGGACAGGGAGCAGGGCCAGCCGGAAGGGGACGATCCGGAGGCAGACAACTGTCGTCACAACTTGGGGTATAGAGCTCTATGCTGGAGTTTTCTTCTTCTGTCAGTTACCGTGTTGTGGCCTCAGCGCCATCCCAACCCCTGGGTAGGCTTCACTGGGACCTTATTAAATCGTAAGGAGACTGCGATGGTTATACGTTTCCCAAAGCAAAGTTCCAACACTCTGTTACTCTGGCTCAAGATGTTGGTACAAAAGCCATAAAAAGACATGGGCCCCAGGACTAGCACAAGAGCCCGGCACCCTGCTCGCTCTTTCTCTGTCTTTGCTACCTCTCCTGATGCATTTTCCTCATCTGTCCCCTCTGTAGTTTTCAGAACGTTGTCCAAATGAGAAGACATTTCTGAAACACCAGCTTGGTTCATTTTCTCCCCACACAGCTGTCTCCTCTTTTCTCCACGGGAAGTTGCGCTAACAAGGTAGTATGAAAATCAGGTCATTTTCACTATTTTTCAGAGTTTCCAGAGGCCACGGTGCTGCAAATGGAAATGTCAACGTGGGATAATTACATTGGCCCTGATGCCCTGTTTTCTGACTACCGTTCGTCCACAATCGATTACTGAAAAAGACAAAGGCTGTGAATAATCATCCAAGCAGATGAAGTGTCAGGTGACCAGGCCAGAAGAGAAAACAGGGCTCCCCTGAAAGGTGAGGGAAGAAAGGCCTCTGGCCCAGGAAATCTGTCTGCCGTGGGGACAAATCAAGCGACAGAGAAAGGTGTAGGGCTCAGACCTGGCCTCGGCAGGCAAGGTATGTACCGATGCACCAGTTACTCACTGGGCTGGTCCTCTTAACATCTTCTGAGAGCCATGGGAAGCTCTCTCTAGGAAATGGGGAAGGAAGTCGTAAGAAAGGCCCCTGAGGATATCACATGAAGGAGGAAGCATGGACATTAGAATGAGGGTAAAAGATCACAAGTCCTGGAAACTAGTTATTCAGAGACAGTCCTTGTAACACACCCACACACCCACACCCACACCCACACACACACCCACACACACACAGGGTTGACAGAGTCTGTGGCCCACAGTTTTCTTTGGCTGGCTTCTTCTCTGCCTTTAAGTCTGGCGGAGGAGATGGGGCTAGGCATTTATCGCTGGATGTTTTAGTCAGTTTCACTTCCTGTTTCTCATGCTGAAAGCATAATAATCATCATAATGATAATAATAATTCTAAGGACTTGCCTCTGCCTCCTATTTATCTAGGGCCTGTCAGAAGTGTGCACATAGGTGGGAGAGGGAGACTACAGCTTATCTACTCCATCAATCAACAGCCGGGAGTGGAGGCAGGCATGGAGGTGAGGGTGGGGGTTAGTAATTAGCAGCGGAAATTATTAAACTCATTTTTTTTTTCAAGAGGAGGGATCTAAATGGGTTGTTAGCTTCCCAAATGGTTATTCTTACCATAGAGACATTTATAAATCTCTTCTTCCAAGGTCCTCCGGAAATAAATCCTCCCCAAAACTTTCCATTCTCCAATCTGCCCCAGCTAAGGAAATCCTTGTGAATTGAGGCCCAGAGAGTTTAGGCTGACCTCCTAGAGTCACACAGCAAGCAGACCGGCAGGAAAGATAGGACCAGGCCAGGATTCTTCTGCATCCATTAAGAGCTATAACCAAGAAGGGAATTTCCAAGTCTACAGGGAACTTGCAAAGTTTTTAGGAAAAACCACAACTATTTTAGCTAAGGAAAAAATGTGCAGTCCCTGCCGACTTGAAACCCTAGGACAATAAGAGAGAGTTCCCTCTTACCAAGAACATGTTGGGAACATCTAAGATTAGGGGGGGTAGGAGGAACAGCTTTCAGACTTTGGTTGGGAAAAGCGTTCATGGAATAGAGGTGTTGGGCCAGGGTTTTAATTTTTTACCACCAGTCAAGAGCTGTACTCTAAAGGACAAAGGTTGTACACTTTATAGGCTCTCGGGACTCAGATGGAAGTGGAGGGAAGTGCGGGAAGGAGCCATTATCTTGATGACAGCAGGGACATAATCTTCCCTTAGATCCAGGGAGGAGGGAAGCAGGGAGCTCAAGATTTGTTTTTAGGGGCACTTGGGTGGCTCAGTCAGTTAAGCAGTTAAATGTCCGACTCAGGTCATGATTTCACAGTTTGGTTAGTGAGTTCGAGCCCTGCGTTGAGCCCTGCATTGGGCTCAACGATGACAACACAGAGCCTACTTGGGATTCTCTCTCTCTGCTCCTCCCCCATTTATGCTCTCTCTCTCTCTCCCTCTCTGTCAAAATAAATAAACATAAAAGAGCGTTGTCAGGAAGGTGACAGGATGCGATGGTGCACATTTATTTATTATGATATTTATTGTTGTTGGATTCCTCCCCTCCCCCCCCCCCCCCCCCCCCCCCCCCCCGCCGAAGATCAATCATCAGCCTGGAGCTGGATGGCGAGCGATAGGTTAAAACTGGAAATGAAATTTTAAAAATTTTCTTTAATGATTATTTTTGAAAGAGGGAGAGAGAGGGAGGGACAGTGTGTGCCCGAGCCCGCGAGCCCAAGTGGGGAAGGGGAAGAGAGAGAGGGAAAGAGAGGATCCGAAAATGGCTCCGAGCTGTCTTCACAAAGCCAACAATGTGGGGCTCCAGCCCACGAACCGTGAGATCATGACCTGAACCCAAGTCAGACACTCAACCAGCTGAGCCACCCAGGTGCCCCTAAAACTGAAAATGAAATTTAACTGTGACCCTGTGAATGAATAACCTCAAGCTGTCAGCTGTTGAGTCGGTGCAGAGAGGGGCTAATCACGCCATCAAACACTTAAATAGCAAATCACTACGTGCCAGACGCTGTTCTGAACTCTTCCCGTGTTTTTGCTGGTTGCAATACTCACAACAATGCTGTACAGTAGGCTCCGGCTGCTAGGACGTTCTTCTTCACGTCCACGGCCACCCTGGCTGTCTCGGCATCGCAGAGCTTGTCGAAGGACTGCGTTCTTTGGCCTCTAACCTCTGCTTCTCTTCCCAGCACCAACTACCATAGGCTCGGGCTCCTAATTTGCAGGACCCAGTGCAAGATGAAAATGCAGAGTTCCTCGTTCAGAGCTTATTAAGAATTTCAAAGAGCGGTAGCAGAACGTTAAAACCAAGCACAGGGTCCTCTAAACACGGGCCCCTGTGTGACTGCATGGGTCACACGCCCATAGAACTGGCCCTGCATAGACCTGTACGAATCCTTGTGCGGAACACCGGGGCTGGCGTCTCTTCTGCCCTGGTGTGTGTCCAACTCCTGAACAAGAAAAGGGAAAAGGGAAAAACACATCCTACCCCCAAGTGCCTTGAATGTCTGTGTCTGGCTTTGTTGAAGAAGGTTTTCTATAGCGAAATGACAGTTTGGTTTTCACCCTTGATTTAGAGGATTTTTAAAGACCTCTCTCAATGCTGTACGAGTTGATTTGTCTTTCTATCCATTCCTCTCCTCACATCCCACATCTAACAGGTTGGCAGTTTTTGCTGATTCTATCTCAGCGAGGCGTCCTGTATCCTGCCCTCTTTTCCATCTCCCCGGCTACTGGCCTAGTTTTTGCTTACCTAGAATATTCTAGTAACCGCTAACTAGATCTATTTCCTTCAACCCCCATTGTTTCCAACCCTGTGCTTGTTACACTCGGTCTTTATTAGTTACATGTTAGGACTTTCTCTCCCCTGGACTGTACATTTCTCCAGGGTGGGTACTCAATTCCCAGACACCTGTACCTTCCTCAGGAGCCCTGAGAAGAGTGTTCCACCTTCTGGGTGTTTCTCTCCTGCCTCCTTTGTTTGCACATCTCTGGATCTCTATCAGGCCCCATGGTCTGGAATACAGCTCTGCCTCTCGAATCCTCAGTCAAGAGAGCACTGCTCTTTTGCCTAAATTCCAGAGGAAAGCATGACATCCAAAGCCCTATCTTCTATGACAATAAAAATGTGGCCAATTAGAACTGTTAGAAAGATCTGCCCCCCAGGATGCCTGGGTGACTCAGTCAGTTAAGCGTCTGACTTGATTTTCGCTCAGGCGATGATCTTGCAGTTCATGGGATCAAGCCCCACTTTGGGCTCTGCGTTGACAGCTCTGAGCCTGGAGCCTGCTTTGGATTCTGTGTCTCCCTCTCTCTCTGTGTTACCATCCTCCTGCTTTGCTGTCCTTGGCTGACTGTACCCGCCCACCAGCTCAGCTCACCCCTTTACTCTTGCAAGGATGCTGCAGCAGCTCTAAGGTTCACACCCCCAAGTGACAGCCTTCAGCAGAGCAACGAAAGAGGCAGGGGTAAAACATATACAAATATTACAAGCATACAAATAAATTTTAAAGGTTCCCCCCCCCCGCTTCCTGTGACTATGTTACTCATCAAGGGAAAACATACTTCCCAGAGAACCTCAGCAGGTTTCCGGTTATATCTTATTGGCCTGAAATCGGTCACATGTCTATCTTAAACCAATCACTGGACAAAAGGAACTGGAATTCTCAGGGTAGGAAGAAGCCTACCACCCAGGAAGAGAGGGCTGGTTTCTGCACGGGTAACTGACAGCAAGTGCCCCGACTCCCACTCTGCGGACTCCTCCCCCGATCCTGTACCATGTGGAGGCACCCCCAGCCCTCAGCCCTGCCTCTGCCTACACTTGCCCCATTTCTCCCCTTCCCTTTCCCAGCAGACTCACTGCAGGAGCCATGCAGCTGCGTTGCCTGTGTCCAGTTCATCTCGTGTCTCCTCAGCTCCACCGCAGTCAGGCTGTTGTCTCTGCCACCTTCCTCCTCCTTCTCACCCGAGTTCACTTCCTCAGTTTGATCTCTTTGCTGGCTTTGAATGCGTGGAGCCATCCCTTCTTCCTCAGCCTCCCTCTACCTTGATTCTCAGGACTTCACACTGAATTCGACTTCTACCTCCCTGTCCACTGCTCAGTTGCCTTCAATGGCTCCTCACTCCTACCTGTCCCTAAGGTGTTTGTGCTGTCTTGGGCTCCTTCTTTGACCGTTTTCCAATCATTCCCTGCTACTTCTCAGGTTTCAACTATTAGCTAACTCTGTACCCAGGACCCCCAAATCTACAAATCCAGCCCAAATATTTTCTTGAATCCATACCCATTGTGGACTTCCATTACTAGGCGTTCCCAGACACCTTAAATCATCAGCTACAAAATGGATTTCATCGTCTGCACACGTGCACACATACGTGCACACACACACAGCTTCATTCTGCTGCTCAGAGAAGGGATCACGATCTGTTGGGTTGTCAAAGGCTGAGTCTGATAGTCCTCACTCCTCTTATCCCTGACACTCAATGACCATTTCCTGCTCGTCCCCCCTCCTCTCTACCAGTTTTCTTCCTCTCTGCTACTATGCCACTTCCCTGCCTCAGGCACTCGCCATCTTTTATCTGGATGATGGCACCAGCTTCCTAACTGGCTTCTGGTTTTCTCTTTCCAGTCCATTCTCTCAGCGTTGCCCCAATAATTTTTAACAATATAAATCTGGGGGTGCCTGGGTGGCTCAGTCGGTTGAGCATCTGATTTCAGCTGAGGTCGTGATCTCATGATTCGTGATTCATGAGATCGAGCTCTGCATGGGGCTCTCTGCCAGCGTGGAGCCCCCTGTCCCCTCTCTCTCTGCCCCTCCCCGCTCATGCTCTCTCTCTCTCTCTCTCTCTCTCAAAAATAAATACACATTACAAAAAAGTAAAAAATAAAAATATAAATATGAATATGTTATTCTAGAGCTTCAAAAATCTTTCAATAGATCCCCAGAGCCTAGAGAAATGGACTACGTTCCCTAGTACAGCCTTGGGCCCAAAGTCACCAGTGCTGTTTTTAGAACTTTAGTCTGCAAGTTTTGTGTAAATTCAGCTGAAGAGAGGACACACAGTGACAGAAATCAGTGAAGAGACTATTCTCAAATAATGTTTTGAAATCTCTATTATCAGATTTACAGATTTTGTAAGCCCATGCTGCTCCCAGAATCCTTGAATAAACACAATGCCCAATGAGTATTGATTTAAAATTGAAGTGTATTACTTTCCTTTGGGTTTGAAGTGTTCCAACTACTTACCAGAAAAGATAGAGTCCTGCAGCCCACTGATTTTAGCCAGATCACTTGATTTCTACAAATTACTTACTCTGTGGCCTCATATTAGTATCTGGAGGTGAGAATAAAGGTACAAAGTAATTGGGATGAAGGGGTGGATGAAGGAAATATCTTTGAGAATGAATGATAGGACCTGGTTACTACTAAAACCTGGGTGCTGGAGTGCCTGGGTGGCTCAGTCAGTTAAGTGTCTGACTCTTGATGTTGGCTCAGGTCATGATCTCAAGATCGTGAGATTGAGCCCTACATTGGGCTCCACGCTCGGTGTGGAGACTGCCTAAGATTCTTTCTCTCTCCTTCTCTCCCTCCCCCTCCCCCCATTCTCTCTCTCTCTCTTTCAGAAAAAAAAATCAATAAATAAAAACAAACGAGGAGCTCCTGGTGGCTCAGTCGGTTAAGCATCCGACTCTGGATTTTGGGTCAGGTTCATGAGTTCAAGCCCCACATCAGCAGGCTGACAGCACAGAACCTGCTTGGGATTCTCTCTTATACTCTCTCACTGCCCCTCCCCCATTCTCTCTCTCTCTCTCTCTCTCTCAAAATAAATAAATAAACTTAAAAAAATAAAATAAATAAAATAATAAAATAAAATAAATAAAATAATAAAATAAAATAAATAAAATAAAATAAATACTGGGTATCCATAGTAAGTTCTGTCCTCTGTCTCAGGGGAATGTAACCAAGTTCTTGGATTTGAAAACAGTTAAAAACAGGATAATTTAGTGTAGGGTATGAGAGGAGTTGCCTATATGGGTGATTGTATGGGGAGGGAGGGGAGGAGAGAAAGAGAACACATAACATTAATAAATCACAACCACATCCAATAAAATAGAAATTGGGAGGCTCAATTTCAGATAAAGACAAACAATACTCCCCTTTCACATTTTCTTACTAATAGAACCCTAGCTTTAAAAGGCAAAGGTAATGGGGAAGCTTCTGTTTCTTAGGATCTGACACAAAAGGAGCCAATAAGAAATGGAAATGGAGTCAAAGAAGAGGAAGTCGTTTCCCGAGATGCATCTGTGAGAGTGTCTGGCAGGTGGAAGGGAGGGAACGAGCATCATTGAACTTCTACTACTCTCTGTCTCTGCTACAGCACCTCATATGCACTGCCTCGCTCAAGCCTCGTACCATGAGTTAAGAATGACTATTTCCATTCGTGGTGTAACAGAGGAAAACCTAGCCACAGACTTAGCAAGAGACAAAGGGACAAAGATCTTTCTGACCTCAAAGCACATGCATTGTCATCCCCCTACGACCATGAGTAGCCAGCTAGGAAGTCTCCTTTCTCAGGATAGTGTCTATCTTTCCAGATTCATCCATTCATTAAACAAGTCTTAACTGAGGCATGGAGGTAGGCTATGGGGTAGTTGTGGTTCTGCTTTGTGGAAGGGCCATGCAGAGGATCCCTAGAGGTCCCTTCTCGCTACAAAACTCAACAACTGTGGTGCAGCCCTCTTCTCTGCTGTTATCAGTACCTGAGTCATTCCTACCAGGAAAGGGCCAGAACACAGTGACCACTACAGGTCTGATCAGGTTAGGGACAGCAGCAGAAGAGAAAGCCACTAGGAGGTCTGAGGGTCCAACTGGACCCCAGCAGGTTCTCATAGGTACTTGTGTTAAATTCAGGCCCCAGTACAGAGTTTTAGTTTGAGATGATGAAAAAGTTCTGAAGCTTGCGGAGTGGTGATGGTTGCACAACAGTGTGAAAGTACTTTAATGTTCCGTGAACTAGAGATGTTTGTACATTTTGTATCGTATACATCTTACCACGGTAAAAAAAAAAAAAGTTTTGTATCCTACACTTTGTATCCTATACATCTTACCACAATAAAAAAAAAAAGTTTAAAGGTAACCCTTAGTAACATAAATTCTTAGAAAAAACTTTTTTTTTGTTAATATTTGATTTTTAAGTAATTTCTACACCCGATGCGGGGCTCGAACTTGCAACACCGAGATCAAGAGCTACATGTTCCACTGAATGAGCCCCTCAGACGCCCCTTGAAAACAATTTTGAAACACATTGTGCAACATTGGTCCTGACCGTACACCTATCCAAAGCATTGACCATTCAGGCGACCATTCGCACTACTGGGTTTATTTTAGTTTTTAAGCTATCAGTAGAAGGAAGGAAAGAAGGAAAGAAACTGTAGCAAAAATGCCATTAGTTTCCCTGTGGAAACAGTCACAACACTAGTCATATTGTTTCCAAACAATTGTCCCGATTTGTTTGCCACCAACAGCACCCAGCATCTGATACATAAAGCATCACAGTGCACATAAAAGGAATGTTCAGTAAGGTACCTAAAAATAAACATAAATCATAAAGACTGTGAAGTGACGATAACAACAGCAAAATAGGCTCAGGACCAAGTCTTTCCATCCCGAGTGCCACAATCATCAGGTCACTCTGACCTTCCCTGGCAGGCAGCCCTGGACGACTGGAAAAGGTGACGTTCCTACCAGGACCAAGGAGCCCAGCAGCCTCGAGGGTCTGAGCCATGGGGAGGTGTCTCGGGTCCAGGCATGAGTGACAGTGACAGTAGCTCCTGACAAGGAAGACCACGCCGGCGATGGGACTACCTGGGTTCCAGGACCAGGAAGTGCCCCCCTTCTCCCACTCCTTGTCACACGGCACCGTGGCAGGCAGTGGCCTTCCCGGGAGGCAGGCAGTGCCTCTATCGTCTCCACATTACAGACGGAAAGAGCTAGGCTTGAATAAAGATATGCAGACAGGTGGTTTCTTTTCCTCCATGGAGCCAAAAGGAAAAGTGACTCACTCAGTGTTCTCAGTGCTTTTTCCACTGTAAAGTATCAATTCAGAAAATGGAAAGACGCTCCTGGCTAGGGACTGTAACTGCAGTCAAGAGAAAGAGAGGGAAGCTAGAGGGACTCAAGCCTGGATTCACAGGCTTTTTTTTTTTTTTTTTTTTTGAGCTTTGGAGGAGAAATTGCTATGGACTCAAGTGGGAGATGAAGTTGACCCCGTGTAACTTTATACCCATGTTCGCCACCAGAGGGGGCAGTTGCTCCACATCGGTGGTCTCTCTGCTTGGCTGAGAAGGTACTTACTAAGGTGAGAGACCCCTGAGGTCCTAAGGGTCATTTTAGCTCTCCACTGCCCAAGTGTGGCCTGCATTTACTTAGCAAACATCACCCAATTTTAGATGAGGGAGGCATGCAGGGATCATCTTGTCCCAGGCAGCTGGCCGTTTCCCTCCACTCTTAAGGAACTCCAGAAATAGACTCCAGCATCTCTCTTGGCGGCTGTTACAAGGCTGTCAGGGTTGGCTGCTGGCTACCCACAGCCTGTGAGACAGGAGCCAGGTAAGGGTAGGTAACCCTCCCATCCCCCGCCCCGACTCTGGGTGATGGTACTTTAGTCTCTGCAAAAGGAGCGGTGGTTCCTCCCTCCTGCCCAGGAGACCCAGGCACCTGCTCCCATCCTTCTGGCCACCTCACACACCACGCCTGAGAGCGACACTTAGACCCTTGGCCTGTGAGCCCAAAGCCTGGAGCCCCGTCGTCTGCCTCTTGAGCTCCTTGTTCTAAGAAGCACCCTTTGTGGGGGTGAATTTGGGCTCATGAGAAACCCCATTTAGAATCTACTCCCACCCCTCCTTGCCCCCAATGCATCTGTCTTTGCTTCATTCCATCTGGTGTCCTCAGAGGAATGGCTAATTAAATTGAAAAGAGCTGGCCTATTTTTGGTGTTTTTCAGCTAAGACCTAGAGGAATAGCCACAAAGTTTGGAAAGAACCCCAGGGAGACTGAAAAGCCCTGGAGTTGGCTGGTTATTCTAAGATTGGCAGGTCCTGAATCCCATAGGCTGTCTGCTCCAGTTAAGGTTCCATCCCAGTCTCTGGGTCAGCAGATTTGGGGGTGGGGTAAAAACTGGAGGAAGGGGAAATATTCTCCTGAGTGTTCTTGTCCACTCATCCTAGAAGAAGAGACAAGCTCGTTTATTGGGCTTTGGGGTTTTTGTTTGTTTGTTTGTTTGTTTTGTTGCCAAGTCAGAACAGCCACTGCACCAGTTTGGGGGAACAACGCTTATTTTCTGGAGAAAGATGGCAGGAGTTGGGGTGAGGGGGTGAGATGTGGAGGGGAGGCAGGGGTGGAGCAGAGGTACAGGTCCCTATCTTAGGTTCCTTTCCTTGCATCTGAACAAATACGGTTTCCTCCCAGAAAATTACTTTCTGGCCAAAAAGAAAACTCATCATGTTACTCCCCTATGTGAAAACTCCCTTCGGCTTTTTATTTGTCTGCTTGACTGATAAACTCCAGAACTGGACCTACAATGTTCCCTTTAAGTCAACCCAAACCTTTCTCACCAGATTCAGTTCCTGTCATCCCATGTTCTAGACGACGTGAGTATTTCACCATCCTTTTTCACCTCTTGCTGTTCCCACACATTTCAAGTCCTCTGCCAGGAATTCTCTTCTCTGCCTAGCAGATTTTACTCATTGATGGACTTTTTGTCCAGTATTACCTCTCTGAAGCCTTTTTTTTTTTTTTTAACACTTCTAGGAATTAGTCACTGTCTTGCTGTGAGTTCTAGAACTTTGATAATAGCTCCATCATACCTCTGACCAAACACATTATAGTGATTTTTTTTTTTTAAACCATGTCTCTGTTCTATGTAAAATATTTGCTCCTTGAGCAGGGAGTGTGTTTTATCCATCCGTATAGCCCGAGTCTCCAGCATGGGGCCAAGTGAATTTTTATTGAATTGCTTGATCGATCAGGACATCACTCTTGGAGGTGGAAGAAATCTGTCCCTAGTGGGGAAGACAGTTGAGAAAGTTCGGGCAGGCAGTTCAGAAATTGATCCTTCCCAGGTGAAGTGAGAAGTCACGTGTGGAGTCCGGTGGGTGTCTTTGTCCGTGGCTGTTGTGTAAAATCTTAGGGGTGGAAAATCTGAAACTTGTCCTTGGGTGGATCCAGTTCCTGAGTAAGCGGCAACAGTTCTTCGTTCACCTGTCCCCAAGCCCCATCTCACATTCCCACTTCCTCCAAGAAGCCTTCCCTAAACATTCCTGCTCCTGGTTCCCCAGCTGGGCTGCTAGATTCTTGAAGTTTTGTCCTCACTGGACGGCACAATCCTGGTGCATGTTTTGTGCCCCCAAATTGTTCATCGGTGCCGATGAAATTGCCTGCTTGGGATCACAGAGACTGTGTTGTAATACTCTGCCCCTGCCCCTCTGGATCTGCTACCCATCATTCTCCACGGCGCTCTGTGCCACCCCAGAAGTTTGGCCTTTTAGGATTGCGCCAGCCAGACTCTTCTCCTCTGGCTTGCGGTCAGGTTTGGCCAGTGGGAGGTGTGGGACTAAGAGGAGATGGCAGCCCTTTCAGCCACTTGCTTCCTCCCTGCTGGCCAGAGGTTGGCAGTGTTTGTCTTCCTCAAAGGCCCTCTGTGGAGTGGCCGCCTCCTCCTCCTCTTTGACAGTCACGCTCTCCGAGATTGCACCAACCAGCCCTTTCCCTGGGCCATTGTGGCTATCTCCTGGGAACCTCACTGTCCCCTGATAGTTTCCTGTCACCCTTCCCCAGTTTTGTAAACGGCCTCTTCATCAGACTCTCCCCAGTGTTCCTCTTTGAGTGGGGATTAGACATGGTGGCCTCTTAACCCTCTGGTCTAGCTCCAGGCCTGTAGGGTTCTCCAGATGACTGCTTAACACTGGCCCAAGCAGGGCCTTAAATTATTGATAACTTTCCAGGAACTTACATGCTTCTGCATATGACCTACTCCCCTCTGATTTCTTAAATTTTCCAGCCAGAGAAAATGAACATTTGTCTCCAACCTTAGCAGTAATATTCAGGGAGTTTGGGGTTCCCTAATAGCCCCTGAAATCACAAATAATCCTGCTCCTTCCCGATATGTTCAGTGTTTTTCTGAACTAGTTAGATCTACAAACATGGAATGGCTTTTTGTTTCTTTTGTTTGGGGGGGGGGTCCCAATTTCTCCCCTGAACAGTCAGCCATCAGGTTAACAATCTTCACCACTGTTGAATGTGCCCCTGCCTTCCCTCCACCCCCCACTGCCATTCCCCAAGTTCAGGCTCCTTGAGTTCAGGCTTCTCAGGGCCTAGGGCTCCTGGGGTCTGGGCCTCCCCATTCGACGACACTGTGTCGTCCTGCAGGGAGCAAGTTTTCTGACTCCTCATGATCCCGAGACCACTATCCGCACACCCTCTGCAATGAACAGGTACACTTGGGGCCACACGCTTTCAGCCATAATACACAGGGCATTTGTCTTACCAGGAGGATTGGAGCAAAATGGGCCTCCTGGCTCAAGGTCCCCCAACCACTTAGGGGCTCAGAGCTGAACAAAGAGGGCTTTAGCTTGCTGAATCGCTTCACCTAGTTCCGAGACCTCAGTAAAAACTCTTCTCCTGGGAGCCTCTCCGGGTGCTGTCCTAGATTGCCTAGGGGGCCCTCAGAGCCAGATCCGCAACCAGCTGCCTAAAGGGAAACTGAGGCCTAGAGAGGAGAAACAGCCACTGCCCTGAGCGACAGGAGAGGGTGGGTGGGGGAAGGGAGAGGGGACAGGTGTGCGGTTGAAGGTCATCAAATGCTGATGTTCTGAGCGGAGAGGGTTGCAGATGGGGACAGGAGTGCATGCAGGGGGACAAAGCAACGGGAAAGAAAAGATATCGGGGGTGTATGTGTGTGTGCGTGCACACGCGTGTGCCCACTACAAAAGGCTTTGGCCAAATTAAGACTTGTGGAACTTTTGCCAACCTCTCTCCCGTCAACTCCTCTGCCTACACTGCCCTCCTGCGGGTTATCACCCTCTCCCAGTGCCAGGACTGGGGGCTGATAGTTTTGCCTGGGGTAAAGTCCCATGGACTGGCTGCCCTCCCCCCGGCCTGAATTGCCCCTTCCCACTCTCCTCCGGTC
The DNA here is from genome assembly GCF_007474595.2 of Lynx canadensis. Classification (NCBI taxonomy): domain Eukaryota; kingdom Metazoa; phylum Chordata; class Mammalia; order Carnivora; family Felidae; genus Lynx; species Lynx canadensis. The sequence continues at coordinate 35,670,116 of NC_044319.2, forward strand.
TACCCCAGGCCCCATAAAGAAGAGCTGACACCCTCGCCCACATAGCTCCTCCTGCCAGATTGAGACACTTGAGCTGGGAGATTACCGGAGCCCTCTTTTTAACCAGTCTCGGCTCATGTGACTGGCTTTGGTCCAGGCAGACAGATGCGGGCCAGCCCTCCAGGCAGGGCACACAGCACTATTTATTTCCTACCGGGTCCTCTTTGGGCAGAGCAGGCAGGGTGGGGCTTTCTCATTGTATTTAAGCCTCAGCTGGCGCCACGGAATTGCCCTAGCCTCAGCCTTTGCCCCTTTCCCAACCCTGTAGGTAAAAATACCCCCCTCCCCCCGTTTTGGCACCTTTGGGGAGCTGGGTGGGGGCGGGGGAAGAGAGTTGCTGAGAATGCACTCTAAACACCGCATGGGGTGGGGGGGGGTGGGGTGGGGTTGAACGGGGCAGGGTGTTTTTGTTTTTGTTTTTGTTTTTAATAGCAGCAGGGGAGAGTCTGGCTCCAAACCAAGACTCTGCTACCAACCAAAGGGACAAGGAAGGGCATTTGGTGTCTCCAGTTTGGGCCTCAGTCTGTCGCTTTTCCCATTAGGAAGAGCCTGGGCACCATTCATTCATGACGTCTCAGGAGGAGGCATTGTAGATAGTGGGTGGTCCGTGGGGGACACGATCCTGGCTGGTGAGGGATGGGGCAGCCACCACGAACATCCTGTGCTGACCTCCGCCCCCACGCTTTATTTTGTTCACTCCAAGGGCACCTAGGGCATCATCGCACGCATCTCCTTGAACGTCAATTCTTTCCCCGAGCTTTACCTTTCCCCAAATTTTGAGAGCAAGGACTTGTGTCTAATTCATGTTTGAATTGCCCAGCACAGCGCCTAGCGCACAGAAGACACGAGAGAATGGAGAAGGGGGGCTGCCGGTGGGGGGGGGGCTTGGCGCCCCTGGGGGAGCCCCTGGAGAGCACGTAGCTGTGTGGGGAGGGGGGACACTCCCAGGGCTGGGATGGGGACACTGCCAGCGCTCTCTCCCTGGTTTCTAACTTCACCAACCTTGACTCCACGGCCTGAGAAATCCCAGCCTTGCCCCCTTCTCCAGCCCCAGCGGCACCCAGGCTTTCCCAGCTAATGCTGCACCTTTCTCCTTGGGAGGTAGTAGAATTTAGGGCCAGGAGTAAAGAAAGAACGGGGGGGGGGGGGGGGATTACTCGCTCTTTGAAATGCAGCTGCCCGGGGCCAGGTTCGGTTTGAGATGGGTAGGAGGGGTGGCGTGTGTGACCCTGCAGTTGGGAGACAGTTGTCCCTGCAGGAAGGCCGGCCACGGAAGCGCCTGACCCCTGTTATTTCAGCAGGATTGAGGGGAAGCACCTGTGGTCCTTCCCTCCGCTTGGCCCCGACAGGAGTCAGAAGCCTTCTCCGCCTCACTCCTGCTGCTGTGCCTGGACTGTCTCTCTAGCACCTTGAAGCAGAAGGTGATTTGGGGTTCCAAGGAAAAGAAAGGGCTCTTTTGTTTTTCTTAATGTTTATTCATTTTTGAGAGAGAGAAAGAGAGAAAAAACGAATGAGCAGGGAGGGGCAGAGAGAGAGGGAGACACAGAATCCAAAGCAGGCTCCAGGCTCTGAGCTGTCTGCGTAGATAGAGCCCAATGCAGAGCTCGAACCCGCCAGCCATGAGATCATAACCTGAGCTGAAGTCGGACACAACTGACGGAGCCACCCCAGGGCCCCTAGAAAGGGGCTCTTGAATGAAGCTTTCCTGGCAGGGACTGGAACCAGGACAACGTGGGACAGCTGCTCAAAAACCACAGAACAGGATCTCAGGGAGGATGTTTCGGAATCTATCCCAAGCACTCGCCTGGGTCTCAGGCACTGGGTTTGATGATGGGACAGAAATAAACAATGTCGATTTAGCAACCGGAGAAAACAGCAACGCTAGCCAGCAAGTTGTTGAAGGAGATAGGCAGGGAGGGAAGGGTGGTGGGGAAGTCTGGTGTCTGCTCCTTCCTCCTCCTCTGTGCTTTCTCTGCATAGTGAATTTGGGATAGAGTTGATGTTTGAGGAGAGAGTACCAGGAGTCGAACCCCTGACCTGAAATCATGCCGGAGAAACCCCAAGGGTGACCCCAATCTCATCTTCAAGGTTGGAAATGGAGGGGAGTGAGAGCCAAGTAGCTTTTGGGATAGCACATCTTTCTCCTCCTTCAGCTCAAACACAAGCCTTACATAAGAACATTCTCTTCTGAATCTATCTCCCCTTCCTGCCCCATTCACTTAACAGATTTACACAAATTTAAAACCAGAGCAGAGTGGAGGTAACTTAGGAGTTTTCTCTAAACCCATTGCCTGGCTTTTGTTAAACAACAGAACATACGAACGTGTGGTCTGCAGAGCTGTGGATGCTCCCGTCTCTGACAAATGCCACTAGAGTGCCCCCAACCCGCCCCGGCCCCGCCCCGGCCCCCCCTCCCCCCACCAGCCATAGCTCAATAAGTCACTGTTGAAAGAATAAATGTACTAATAAAGGCCTGTATGGACGTGCATTAGAAAGGCAGAGATGTGTGGGCTAGGGCTCCACCCTGGGAATGATTAAGGATTCTCTGCAGTGGATCGGATTGGGTATCCTGGGTCTGCTCCTGCATCGGGAGCCTGTCAGCAGCCAGATGCACAGGCAGGGCTGGGCAGCGTTTGTAAAACAAGGTCAAACTGTACCCAGGCTCATGCTATAGAAAAGCAAGACCAGACCTGAGCATTGTCACGGTCTAGCTGCGGTCACTTCAGGTCTCTGCCTCTGGACTGAAATTACCTCCTGGGTAATGAGAAGCGATGGACGGCACACCTATTGTTCTCATTGCCATTTCATTGCCTCCTCTAAGCTCTAAGTTCTGATAGTTTCGGCCTTACAATGGTCCAAAAAGCCACGGGACCGTCCTGGCTTGGTGTCTACTAGATTATGAGGAAATCTGAACGGCATGGGGAAGGCTGATATTCTTTTCTAATTCTGCCTGGCCTCTGGTTTCTCTTAAGGCACAGCTGCTTTCACGCGAGTACAGGAGGGTCCTTTTCTAGCTTTAGGCCAGGCTCTCATAAGGCAAAAAGCCTGTTCAAGAATCCAGGGGATGATTCAAGGGCGGCAGAGGGCGGTCTGTGAGTTCGGCGTCCACTTAGTTCCTGTTGCCAGGGCAAGAGTGGCGCGGGGCCAGCTCAGAAGCAGGCAGGAGCTGAGTTGCCCAAGGGCCCCTAAGAACTCGTTTCCCTTTCCTTCCATGTGCTCAGTTCTCTTAGGTTTTAAGTTGTTATGTGGTACAAGTCCTCGGCCTAAGAAACACACTGAAACTTCCCAAATAAACTGTATTCCTTGAAGCTGCTTGTTAGGATTCATCCTGAAGTTACGCTTGGGCCCCTGGAGGCTACATGTAAGAAATCCTGATGGGAGAGCTGACGGTTAGGGCCCCCTGGGAAAATGGCCATCCCTACATGACTTCTCATTTCCCTTTTCCACAAAGCCAGGGTACATCCTGGATTCTGAGGAACTATCAGAATAAGCAGAATCTCTTTAAGGCCATCTCTCATCCTACCCCTCGTCCATTTATTTCCTTTTTCTAGCATTTTCTTTCTCTCTCATTGTCAGCACTGATAACCCATAGCGACTGGTTCACAGTCGCCACACTGGTGGTGAGTACAGCAGGCAGGGCCAGCTGCGGACGTTCTCAGACTTGGTTTTGAAACAATCATGAGGTGCTGAAAAATTCTCAAAGCATTCCATCTTTATGTTTTGATAAACACCCCCCACCCCCAAACAAAATAAAACAAAACAGAAAAACCCACTGAGTCATCCTTGCCAAACTATACTTTCCAGAGGAAGCGTGTCAGCAGATTCAAATGAACAATGATAGAATCCCGTGATACCAAGATGATTCAAACCTGATGCTTTAGAGGCTGACATCCTGAGCTGAAATAGTCAGGGGTCACCATCTGGCCCGATTTGGGGGCAGTCCTTTCTTTTTAGTTTATCTGTGCGGTGGCAGAGGAGGTGAGACTCTTTCTAGTCAACAGGCAGGCAGGCTTCTCCTGTTATAGAAAACTTGTGAGAGAGTCTAGGCACGACTTGGTGGTTGGTGAGCTATATTAAGAATCATATTCTCTCCTTCAAAGTCTAGACGATGTATTTGTAGCTCTGGCTTATCTCAGGGGTTATAGATCTCAGGGGCCAGAGCTTTCAGTCCCTACATGGATGGGTTCACTGGGACTCTTAAAAACCTGCCTCACTGAAATTAGCAGGCATAATTGGACAGACACTTGGAAAAGATTACCCCCTAATCACATTATGGCTGCAGGCCAGGTTTGGAAGTAAGCTCTTTTAAATTCCTAGGCCGTAGGAAGTACAGGTTGAAGACGAAAGCGGGACATGCTGGACTGAGGATGTTAAAAATATTTTTTAAAACGGGGAGGCTGATGCCTGGCAGAGGACAACTCTTCCCTGATGTGCTATTCCCTCGTCTTGTCTCACTCCTTGTTTGGAAAACTCCAGGTTGTTCATATCATGGACGACTGCGGCTGCTCTCTGTGTGGTGAGCTATGGTGCTCTACAGACCGGTCACCTCCGACACGACTGAAGACCCGAAGGGACACGTGCTCTGGCGGCTCCCACCTGCTTCAGAGAAGGACCGAGCCTTGATTCTCAGAGGAGCAAAAGCGTACGCAGGCAGTCCGGAACAATCATTGCCACTTTTCCACTTCCATGTTGGTGACATCAGGTAACAGATACATGGGACATAATTAAAAATAAACGAGAAAAAGGTTTCCATGGTTCACGAAAGCAGTAGGAGTATTGTGAGGAAAGCTTAGAAGCATTTATCTGCTGCTACCCAAAATTTAGCATTTGACTGTAATTATGCCTCCTTAGGAATTAAGCAAAGCAGAAAATGTTTCAACACGACCAGCTGCTGCAGATCCAAACTGTTTCACGGGTGAACTTTTTATTTCATCTTTTCTGTTGCTTTTTGATCGTGCAATAAACCCCACTCGTAACAGATTAAAGGTCATAAAAATTATAATGACATTAGCCAGCTAACCCATTTTTCCCAAACCCTCTTAAAACACCTAGGACCAAAGCATGCTACTATAGTCATAAACCAGAGTCGTCTGGGGAAGAGGCAGGCCCCACCCTCTCCTCTTTCAGAGTCCCTGTGGGTCAGAAGCCGAATCTTTATGCCATAGTTAAGGTTATGGCTGCGTTTTTCATACGTATTACCAAGGTGTCAGATACTGGGCCAGAAGGAGGTGCCCTCGCATAACCCTTCTCCGGTTACCCCTGCTCAAAGAGGAGAGATTGGAGAGTGGAGATCGTGTGGGTTAACTTAAAAGACAAGAGGTGAGCACATTCCTGGCACACAGAGGGAGATGGACCTCTGTCACCTGCGCGTGACGGATAGCATTACAACTGGCTCATTTAGAGCATTAGGAAGACGTGGGCCTGCCCATTTGAAGCTTCCGTTCCAACAAAGGAGAGCTCATGATGGCATATGATGAAGGCACAGATCACTCACCGTGAGGGCAGAAGGTAGGACAGAGTCTAATACGATGAGCAGTTGAATTTCCCATGTTGAAAGAAAAAAAAAAAGACTTCAGGAAATGAAATAGAACAGAAATTCCTACCCTACTCTTTCCACGGCGTCAATAGCAATTTGGAAACGGAGTTGAGTTTTGCCAATTTAAAACTCAGTAGAAGTCAACCGACTTGGCCTGTTTAATGGAAATGACCAGAAGAGCGAACATGGCTGAAGAGCCATCCAGTAACCGTCAGTCAGACAGCCTGAATCTCTGCACTAACTCTGATCCAGTTTAGTCACTCACTGCTGTGGGCAGGGATCCAAGAAAAAAATTTCACAGGGGCCGAAAGAAGGGGGCCCAGGGTAACAGCCTCTAAAAATGACAACTTGCCCCGAAGCTTGAAACCGACTCAAACCTCCCCAGATCCATCTGGCACAACCAGCACATCTGACAGCAGCCCACGGTCTCCAAACGTGAATCGGCTGCAGAGGACTGGCACGCCAGCCTGAATGACTCTGCTCCGCGTCACTCGCTAGATTGCCAAACTTAGGCACGAGCGCATCCATCCACCTTCCCAGAGCCTTCTAGAATCTGTCTCCGGTGTCACGGGTTGCCTACCGCCTGTCACTTGGCCTGCTTTCAGGAACCCGAACGTCCACTCAGTGCACAGAAACAGACCACACGTCCACCTCAGCCACAGGCTCGTCTCTCCCGTCACGGATGGCGCGGGCTGACCCGGGAGACCTGGCACTGAAACACCAACACCGAAATCCAGGGGCAGCCCGTGTGTTTGGGGTGGCAGTCCTCGAGACACTGTTTGCTTAGAAGAGCAGGCCTTCCACGCTGATAACAACGGGCATAACCACCTCAACCCGTGCTGGGCCGAGATAACGCAGGGGATCCTTACGCAACTGCTCCGTCAGGTGGCGAGTGCAGCGGGAGCTGGAGGGGCCTAATGGAGGCGCATGTTCCATTGCCTTCTGTAAACCAGGAGGGAAGGAAGCCATTCAAGTTTTACACAGTGCACCAGGAGCACCGGCACGTCCCCTTTCTAGGAGGCGGAGGCCTCAGTCTGAACTCGGCCGGCGGGGGGGGGGGGGGGAGTGCTAAGGGCACGCTCTGGACATTGCTTCATTCTGTTTACACAGCCTGTGCTGTGGCAATCAGAGTGCTTTTGGATAAGGCAAACGTTCCTTAAATGATATGCCCTTGGCATGTTTTTCCTTCTGGTTACTGTGTTGCCCAGCAAGCTTGTGATCTCCTTCTGATCTCATGGCGCTTGCAAGAGACTAAGTTCTACAGTAAAAATGGAACTGGGTCACCCTGAGAATGGTGGTGAAGAAAGCAACGGTCTACTTTACAGAGCACACTTGGGGGCAGAGTTCAGGCGCACCCCTGGAGGAGAGTGGCAGGAGAGGGCAACAAAACAGTAGCACTCAGGTATTTAGGCACTGTGCCTTCTCCAGCCTTCCGAGAGACATTTGGCTAGCAGTTAGCTTTACTGCCAGCCCTCACTGTTTAAATCTTAGCAGAGAAAAAGAAACGATGTTGAAGTGAAGGGAAAGGAAACGGGTTACCCCCAAGTTTCTGGATTTTCTTGTAACCGAAGTGCGCTTAGAATCTAGGGAGCAGTCTTCAGTTTAAGCAACTAAAAAGTAGGGTAAACTGTGGCACACTGAGGTGGCAGAGAGCGGGGAGAGAGGAGGGGAAGCAGCAAACTATAGTGATTTTATAAGGAAGAAAGTCCAGGGAAATGCAGCAAGCAGGCTGGTCTCCAGGGTTCCCAGAAATTAGAGAACTGTAGTCTGCATGCTGTTTCTGCCTTTTTTTTTTTTTTTTATTTTGAGAGACAGACAGACAGAAAAGTAAGTGTGGGGGAGGGGCAGAGGGAGGGGGAGAGAGAATCCCAAGCAGACTCTGCACTATCAGTGTAGAGCCCAATGCAGGGCTTGAACTCACAAACTGTGAGATCATGACCTGAGCTGAAGTCATGCTTAACTGATAGAGCCACTCAGGCGCCCCTGCTTCTACGCTTCTAACATTAATCTGGGGCAAAGAAGCTGCTTTATGTTGCTGGGAGCCAGGGGTGGAGTGGGGCGGTAAAGTGATACACAGGACTCAGTTTTCAAGCCAGCACTTGGTAAAGTGGTAAGATGATTTGACTAGGAAACAAATCAGAAGCAAAATAATCACAGAAATAATAACAACATAAAATAAAATCGCCACAAATCACAGGATTGAAAGAGATATGACTCATTTGAGAAGCAATGACACCTCTTCAAGTGACTAACAGCTTCTGGAGCCTTCCCTTACGCCATATTCTGCTGAGCCCTTTCACCTGGAATGGGCCCACAGAGTGGCCTGCTGGGACAGGAGGGGCTTTGGCTCTCATCCAGAACCACAGCCGTGTCCCAAACCATCCCTCTGGAATAGATGCTGAGGGAGACTAGACACGGTGAGGAATGATCAGGATATACTTCCTGCGATACCTTCTACCTGGAGAGAAAGGGATTTCAACCAGCAGGATACGCAAGGTGACGTACATCTGACGACAGTAACGAAGATACACTGACCTATAAAAAGTCATTTAATGTACATTCCAGGATGGCCAACACAGGCTGGTTAGGTCATTAGCCCTTGAAGAGTTCTGTTACAGACATATAAAAATGTTTTGCCGTGTTAAAAAAAGAAATCTAGTCTAACAAAAACATATCCACCAACGGGCTCGTGTTTTTTTTTTTTTTTTTGTTTTGTTTTTTTTCCGCCACGTTCAGGTTTGCAAGAGAATTAAAAATACATACATACGCATCTCTGAGCACAGCACTGTCCATTAGCTAATGAGTTTGGGCAATACACTGCACAGAGGTATACCACCGTTGGATTCTGACATCAAGTTAGCTTTAAGCTTATTGGCTATTCCGACAACTGGAGGCAGCTTGGAACCCAGTCCCTGGAAAGCATTTGCAGGATTTACCACCCGTTTACCCGACACTTTTTCAATGGTCAGAGGTCTGGGCACAGACTTACTAATCCAAGGATGTCTCAGTGCTTGAGCCGGGGTCAAACGGGCAGAGGGGTCCCAGTGGAGACACCTTTTCAAAAACTCTATAAACAAGCAGTCATCACACCCCTTCAGTGCTGTCACCCAGTCCTTGCTGCCTGGCGGACCCCGCTTTTTACCCCTACGTGAGCGACCCCCCACAAGCACGACTCTCCCGTCTGCCTGAGTAGTCACAGAACAGTAGCGAGGTAGGCCCTTGGAGTTAATAAAGTACTTGGCACGTTTGGACTGCTCCAGAAGTTTTGGTGGTGGCATCCCTAGCAGCTCCATCATACAGGCCAGCTGGTCCCCCTCATCCTCTCCTGGGAAGAGAGGCTGTCCTGTTAAAAGTTCTGCGAGGATGCAGCCAAAACTCCATATGTCTATAGGCGTGCTGTAGCGGCTTCCTAAGATGATCTCCGGAGCTCTGTAGAACCGAGACTGGATATAGGTGTAAAGCTTCTGGTATTCGAAGCAGCTGGACCCAAAGTCAATGACCTTGGTTGCACTGCGCCCATGGTGTTTCAGGAGAATGTTTTCTGGCTTCAGGTCACAGTGAATGATCTTATTTTTGTGGAGCGCATCCAAGGATTGCAAGATGGATTGAGCAAACTTGCGAACTAACTGGACGCTAAACCCCTGAAACTTGTTTTTTTTAATTAGCTCATAAAGGTCTATGCTCAGCAATTCGAAGGCCATGCAGACATGATTCCGGAATGTGAAACTTTCCAGCATGTGGATGACGTTCATGCTTCCAGTTTTGTCCTGCTTTTTGAGATGCTCCAAAATCCGGATCTCCTCAGCTGCCTGCCGATGGAAGCGCTTTTCATTGCGCACCATTTTTAGGGCCACATACTGTCGGAGTTTGTGATCGTAGACCCGGGCGACTTGCCCAAAACTCCCCTTGCCGATAATTTTCAGCACCTCATATCGATAAGCTAGATGGTCACGAGGTACATGAATATAGGCCCCATCTGCATCATCGTACCCCCCGTTATTGGGACCACCGATCACTCCATGTCTCTTTTTGGCATTTGGACCCACGAAGTAAATTTCTGGATAGTTGACGATCTCCAGCTTCTCGTAAGCAGTGAGGTGGTGTTTATACTGCTTCAGCGCTTGCTCTGGAGTCAGTGGCACCACTTTGGATGCTTTGGCTGAACTGCTGGGTTTTACCGCATTCGAGCTATCTGAACTCTTACCCTGAGAAACGGTAGGAGAGCATTTCTCAGAGTCGCTGATGCCATCCGACTGGAGAGTATCGGATCTTCGGTTGCCAAATTCCTGAAACAGCTGTTCCACCTTCACCTCACCTCCATTCAGAAAGCGCTGAGTGTGGTCTCTTGCTACCTGCTCGGCAGTGGTCTATGGAAAAGAAAAATGAATGTAATAGAAAAGTCACTGAAAACAGTGGAAGGATGAAAGAACCCTCCCCCTGACTGAACAACAACAAAACTGTCCAGTCACATACGTTACAAAGACCCAAAAGTGAGGTAAGACAAGCAGGAGTCTCTAGAGACTTGGGTTATATTGATCTCGGACCCCCCGGAATACTATGACCACCTCAACCCCCTACACATGCCTTGGTTTGTTAGAGAGAGATGGTCTTCTTACCAAGCCCTACACATGCTAGGTTCCTTCCGGTAGGTATGTCTTTCTACTGAGAATCTTCTCACCCCATCCACTCAAATCCTACACTCTTTCAAGGCCCAATTCAAGCCCTCTCTCTTCTATCTAGAACTACTCCAAGCCCATACTAACGAATCCTGACTGTAGCTTTTCCAACCCGTACCACATAATCTGGCACTTGATTACATGCACACTGTCTCATATTGTTTACTAATTGTTTCAAGTATCTTCCCAGATCTTAATGGCATATATAGAATCAAAATATGCACGTTATAGTGTTCTATTAAAAAAAAAAAACAAAAAAACAAAAAGGCGTTCTATAAATAAAACACCACTGAAGGACAGAGGCAGGATTTGAGCCCAGGTCTTCTGTCAGTCCAGCACGCTTCTCATGAACACAACTTGGTACCAGTTTCTCCCAGTGCCTGCAGTCCTCTCCAACTAGGGCTGAACGAGGACTGTGGCTTGGAATCAAGCGAGGCCTCATTATTTACTCCCAGGTTCCCCCCAAAATGATTGAATCCTTCTAGCTCAGCGCACTGAATCACAAGAGTTCTAAGCCAAAGAGGGCTCCTGAGATCATCTGGGCCAGTTCTTTAAGTATCTGATGAGTAACGGTGAGAATCCAAGGTCCTGGGGGGTAAGGTGGGGGAGGTTCTTGTAAAGCTCTCTCAAAGAGATCAAGAGTCTCTCTCTCTCTCTCACTTACACCTACACCCACTCTTCCTCAGCAAGAGCCTAAGTGATAATGGCATACTACTTTTTTTTACTTGCATTTGCTTAACATTCTCCTTCAAGGAACAGTAACTCACAGAAGACAGCTCTACTTACTCCTTCAAGAGGAAACACAATTTCTTTGAAATTAGATGGAGGAAAGGAAAAGCAAGAAAGATAAATACTTTAAACAATTACACACGCGCGCGTGCACACACACACACACACACACACACACACACACACACAAAGAAAAATTAAGAGGGTGCTAGAAGGAAAGAAGAGATGGAAAGATCATGATCCAAAGTGGCCAAATCTTTAAAAACAAGAATTTTAATCTAACTCCAGAAAACAGCACACGGCCTATTACCTAAACAACAATATAAAAGATATAAATAGCGGCAAAAAACAAAAGATGAAAACATTTGAGTGTTGCCAAACTTCACATACAGCTATAGTTATGCAAGCAGGACATTAGTTCCTGCCTGCTCCTTTCAGGTCATTTAATCAATTTAAACATTTGTGAAGTCCCACAGTTACAAAAACAGGATATTACATGATTACACACAAAGTGAAGTTGGCAATACAACTGTAGCCACACTTTGGCATGTGGGGTTTCAGTAAAGAGACGACCTATGGACCCAGAAAAATCTCTCCGATACCAAAATGGAGAACTATCGCTGGTCCAGAAAATACAACAGCCTGCAGACAGAACCCAAACACCTTGCTAAGATGGAAATATACTACAACGTTTTTCTTAGCAGTAATTAAGTCAAATAACTATTCCTCATTTTAGGTGGTTTTTCTTTTAATGTTTATTTACTTGTGAGAGAGAGGGATAGGGAGAGACAGAGGGAGGAGGGGCAGAGAGAGAGGGAGACAGAATCCGAAGCAGGTTCCAGGCTCTGAGCTGTCAGCACAGAGCCTGATGCGGGGTTCAAACTCAGGAACCGCGAGATCCGTGACCTGAGCTGAAGTCGGATGCTTACCTGACTGAGCCACCCATGTGCCCCACTATTGGTGATTTTAAGGTTAAAAAAAAAACAGAAGAGGGTCCCATTTATCCATCCATCCATGTGACATTCACAGGAACCCTTACTGTTCACTATTACAAGTGCGGAAAGAAACAGGTGTTCTCAAGGAACTCCAATCTGTGAGGAGATAGACTGGCTGGACTAGGGAGTTACAATTGTTTGGTTTTAGGTAGATTTGCGTAACAAAAATGAATCTTTGCGTGCATCTCAGCTAGTTTTCCTTAAAATTTTTAATACCTAACTTCAATGCATCTAAAGATTTACCACTAGTGCTTTGGGGACACATGCTGAAGAAAAGCGATGTCAAAAGGCTTGGGTTAGAGTCCTGGCTATACTGCTTAAAAGCTGTAGGTCCCGGGGCACCTGGGTGGCTCAGTCGGTTAAGCGTCCGACTTCAGCTCAGGTCACGATCTCGCGGTCCATGAGTTCGAGCCCCGCGTCGGGCTCTGGGCTGATGGCTCAGAGCCTGGAGCCTGCTTCCGATTCTGTGTCTCCCTCTCTCTCTGCCCCTCCCCCATTCATGCTCTGTCTCTCTCTGTCTCAAAAATAAATAAAACGTTTAAAAAAAAAATTAAAAAAAAAAAAAAGCTGTAGGTCCCTAAGCAAGTTGTTAAACTTTAGCTCAGTTTCTTAGCCTCGGTTTCTTTATTTATAAAATGTGGGTCATAATACCTACATGCAGGATGCAAAGTGTAAATCAAACTATAATGAATAATATATGTGAAAGACCCTTACAAGCTATAAAACATTTTACAAACACTGGTAATAAGTAGACAAAATTCTCAACATATTAAGGTTTAAACTCTTATACGCCCTTTTTCCCCTTTCAGTTTATCTCTTCTCTCTCTGGTACCTCCTTCCACATCTCCAGTCTCCCTCCACAGACATCTGGCACTAAATATCTCTCCTGCAGCATGGTGGCACCCACATTAGGCCTTCTTTTAGGAGGTGTGGAAACAACTCACCCATTTTCTCCCTGATACAAAACGTGCTTTTGACTTGCCATACAATTTAAGGTAATTTAATTTACCTCTCCAAGATATTTGAACTTTAACAGCAGATCAATGCCTCAACCCAAAGGAATGACTCTCTAGGAACCATAGTCATCAGTAACAAGCTGGTAGGAAAGGTATTTGGGGTCCAGGGTCCATCCCTGGGTATTTCACCTACCCTGCCTACAGGTAAGGCTGTATGGGTTCCGGAGTCTTCATTTCTGTCTGTGATAAAGAGGGGGTCTCGGGCATAGAACATGAATTTGAATGGATATGTTACAGAAATTTCATTTCCACAGAGCTATTACAGGAAGATTAAGGATGCCATGGTTTTTCCTTAAAGTGAGCCTAAATCTCTCTCCCTGAAAACCACATCTTATTTTGCCCTCTGGAAAGACACAGAAGTGTCCAGATTTCATGTAAAAGTCCTTCAGATACTAAAAAGGGGCTGTCCTGCCCCCCCCCCCCCCCCACTTTTCCCTGGGCCCATCATGCCCATTATATCCTCTGCCTCATGCTTACTGCCTTATTCACATTCTCAGCACGGGCTGTTCTCTTAGAGTGTGGCTCCCAGAACAGAACAAGGTACCTCAGGTACAGTCCACTATGGGTTATCAAGGTTTGAATCTCCAGTGAATCTGAAGAATTCCAGGAAGGAATTTTTCCACACAAGGATGGGGTATCTTCTCAGGTCTCTTTCCTTTCCTGTAAATAACTCAAATACTGGCCTGAATCAATTATGTATCAAGACTATTGTGCTATAAATAAAATCTTCCTTCCATTGTTCTAGCAGAGTCTAGAGTTTGCACACATGTTAAAGCAGAATAGTTATAAATAAAATACTATATGTTTCTAGTCCGTAGTTGTAATCACAGTAACTCAACAATATGTATGATCAATTCTACCAATTATTTTCTTAATTATGTGGTTACATCCAGAGAGACCGATTAATCATGTTTTATTTAACAATGCTTCACATACACTGCTAATTTGGAGGACTCTTGACATTTCAAATAGAAGCTGACATTCTCAATTGTGTGAGTCAAGTCTCGAAGATCTTGTTGAGAAATTCCGAAAAAAGGAATATCCTTCTCATCCAGATATGAAACTCTACTCTTTCCCTAGCCCTTGACCCTAAATCTGCAACACAAAGCTTAAGCCAATAAATGCCAAGCGGACGATTTATAGTTTAGAGTGAGAATGCAAGAACATCTTGGATAAACAAAGCTTAAAGGCTTTGTGACAAAAAGCAATAGGGTCTAGGGATGGAATCATGTCTTAATGAACTATTATAAATGTCAACAAGAGGTCAAAGAGCACTGCTTTCAGCAAAGTTTGCAAAGACACCGTTAGGTTAGAATCTAAAACCCCATGTTTCTTAAAAACTGTTACTCTGTATGCTATACAGTAAGAAATTCATTTTAATCTTGAAACATACAGTTTAACTGACCTACTGGGAGGTGATTAGCACTGGCTAACTCTAAACTGAAGTAAAAATGAACTTTAAATCATATGTTAATGTACCAGCCCAACTGCAAAAAGTTTCCTACAGAGATATGCTAATTGGCAGCCAGTAACCAAAAAGCCCATGGTCAACCAGAGGAGTATATGGTTCTGGAACTCTGAGAGGTTTTCACATATTAAAGAAATGAGCTTGTTGAAAATGGAAAGGAAACTTATTGTACTCCAGGGAACAGGTTAAAAATAGGGAGACCAACCTTCCAAATATATTTAGCCAATACTTTGTAATATTATTAGCCTTGGAACTAGTGAAAAGATTGATTTTAATAGCAAAAGCTAACAGAAAGTTGGAAAGGGCTATGAAAAATTCAAGTAATTTTTTTCTTTAGACTATAGAAACTGGGGCGTCTGGGTAGCTCAGTCAGTTAATTGGGACCTTGATTTCGGCTCAGGTCATGATCTCACAGTTCGTGGTACTGAGCCCTGCCATGGGCTCTGCGCTGACAGAACGGAACTTGCTTGGGATCCTCTCCGTCTCTATCTGTGTCTTTCTCTCTCTATCTGTGTCTCTCTCTCTCTCTCTCTGACCCTCCCCAGCTAGAGCGCATGTGCATGTGCACTCTCTCTCTCAAAATTAATAAATAGACATATAATAAAAAATATACTAGAATACAGAAACAATTTTAGGTCTTAAATGCAGAAATCTGAAGGAGAAATATTACAAATAAGTCTATTCAGTTATTCAATTTGGTCATCAGGGGACATATGCAGCAAATTTTAAAGTCACAGAATGGCTTCTCCCTGTCATGGAGTTCCTCCAAACCCCGTTCTCCCTACTATCCTGTGTATGCTGATGGAACAGGAATTAATTTTTTTATTACCTTAAGTAAAACAGTGTCAAAAGCTAAATGTCTGCAAGCTCCAGAATGATTAAATGCATCAGAAACCAAGCTGTACTGTTCAAGTTTTATTTATGATCTATAAAGTGATTCTCTTTAGCATACTAATAAGCTAGGACTGCATTTCTATCTTGCAGGGAAAAAAAACCCAAACACTTGCAGATCTATGAATTCAGGGGTATTATCTGTTCCTCATTTTTGTTAAAATGAACCTTTATAATACACTATGTCATCCCATAAAACAACAACAACAACAACAACAACAAAACTTTCCCTAGATAAAAGTAGCATTATTTTTTTCCTAGTGCCATATAATTTATCCCAGTGATTGAAAGGAATACATGGGGCTCCAAATCAAAATCATCTGTAAAGCTAAACTTGGACCACAGAAATTGTTATTCCAAAGTCAAGAGACACCAAAAGGAAACAAAAGAGTCTGAGTTGCCAGTGAGATGTAATTGGACCTTGGGCATTAAGTAGCGCTTCCTTCTTTCCCAGACATCTAGACAGCAAAGAACAATTTCGTTTACTTACATTTAGTCTTCTGGGTAGAGGTGGTTCGGAAGGATTGCAGAGTACATTCGAACAGGGTGGGCATTTGGTTTCATCTATCATCATGAAGGTATCATAGACACCATCCCCCAATCTAGTTGAAAGGATTACAGATAAAATCTGTCAGTATCTGAAGTATATAAACTTGTATTTCCGAAACATTTTGTGTCTTTACTTCTTCACATCTGCCACAAATAACTAATACAAAAAAAGTCTACACTGCATTTTGGCATCGAATACAAACAACTAGGGTATTTGGCAAAAGAATAGAGAAAACCCAACTTTTCTTCTTTTTCTTTTTTAAAAAAGGATAGCATTTTGGGTTTGTATTTTGACAGAGTTAAGACAACTTTTACTGTGTAAATGTTGTTAACAATAGGGACTATCGGGTTGCCTGGCTGGCTCATCAGGAGAACATGCAACTCTTGATCTTGGGGTTGTGAGTTCGAGCCCCACATTGGATGTAGAGATTGCTTCAAAATAAAATCTTTAAAGAAAAATTTAAAAAGTAAGAATAGGGACTATGAGAAGGATCTCATTTAACTTACTACATGAAAATAAAGGCTCGTTTAAATCCGAAGCCTAAAAGGTAACCGGAGCAGGAAAGGAGAGAGAGAAGAAAAAAAAAAAAAAAAAAAAGGCAGAGGTAACTGTATTTTAAAAGTCAGAGCCTTGGATTCTAATCTCTGCTTTATCACTGGCTGTACTACCTTCTTTTCTGAGCCTGTTTTCCACATGTTATAATGGGAAGAATAGTTCCAGTCTGCACATTTCTCTGTCTTACAGGCAAGAAATAAAAAGCCTTCCTAGAATGTCTTCTTTTTATGATTTATTCACTTACCTACTTAACATCTACCCAACTTGTAGAAATGTCCAGTGAATACTACAGCAAATACTAGAGATTCTCTAAATTATACAAGGTACTGAATTTCACTTCTTTATCCACTCCATTTTCTACTGGATGGTGGAAGCTAAATGCTAAATGATTAAGGACCATTTCTCTGTTCCTTCACGCTGTGCCTCTGCCACAAAAGAGGGAGAGGATTTATTTAAACCACAAGATGGTCCTAGATAATGCATTTCATCTGCCACCGCGAACATGAATTTCCCAGTCATACACATCAGCCTTTCATCGTATCATTTTTACATAATATACTACAAATACAATGATGATCACGAGGTTGCAGGGGAAGAATTTTTAAAAATCTTTTAAAATATGCTGAAATATTTGTTTTCTTAATTGCAATATTTAAAGTTGCCTTTCAAAACTTTTATAAAATTAGTTCTAGAGTTTTCTTAATTGGTGTGTTATAGAAATACAAAGAAAATTAAAAACACAACTACAGATATTTTGAAAGATTCTTTATAAACACAAACTCACATTCTGATAGAATTTTATGTATCTTTAATGGACACTGCTTCTCTGACAGCCAAAAATTCTGGATGTGACTGACTCTTTGCCAACATCATGAATGTAATAAATAAAATGGGACAGGCGTCCACAACTACAGAGAAAAAGACAACCCTGAAGACCTGCAAGTATTCTTATAAACAGGCAGAGGAAATTACCCAAAGGAAGTCTGCATGCAAATGAGCGGGGTGTCCGTAGTCTCCTTTTAGGTGTAAAATACAATGCAAGGTGGAGATCTCTCAAAATAGGATCCCCAGAAAGCCCTACTCAGCGCAACCCTTCACCTGCATATCCCAAGTCAGACCGCACCCCTCACGGCAAACCCCAAGAGTTCAGCCCTGGGTTATTTGCTCTGAGCAACAGGGCTTCTTGGAAAGGTATTTGCTCTCTGCCTCCCCCGGTTTGTTAAAAAGCCCCACAAAAAGTCCCAGCTTCTTAGAGTTCCTTACATATCCCCGATCTACGGCTTCTTCTCCTAGCTCCGCTCCAGCTTCTCCTCCTCCGCTCACGGGGGGCCGGGGGGTGGGGGAGGGCAGTTGATGCAGACTAGGAGGGTGGGCCGGTCCCCGGGAGGAGATCAGAAAGAACCCTTCCCTCGTCCCTGCTACCGGGGGTTCACTCCATCAGGCCTTCCCCGCCCCCCACTTCCCCCCACCCCCGGCCTCGCCAGCCTGCGCCAGCCACCCACTCGGGGGCCCCCAGCCCGTTACCCTGCGCCGCCGTTACCTCCGCTGCTGGGGCGGGAGTCCGGCTCCGGGCGGCCCCGCATCCTTCCGCCCGGGCCCGCGAGCCGTGCCTCCCATCCGCTAGCTCGGGAGCCCCCGGGGGAGGGGCGACGGTTGGAGGGTCCGACGCGCAGGGTCCACCTGCGCCGGGGCGGCTGCCTCCGGGACCGCGACGCTTCCCGGGGGACTCTCGTCCAGACACTGCAGCTCCGCGCGCCTTTGCTTGCGACTGGCCGGGCAGGGAGTGGGGAGAGGAGCGCCAGGGGCGGGAGGAGCGCCAGGGGCGGGAGGGGGAGCGGGGTGGTCGCCTAGCAACAGAGGCACGCCCCGGGAAACGCCTCTGCGAAGTTACGCGATGACGCCAGGGGCGGGGCCCGAGGCCTCTCCCCACCGTGCGGCGCTGGTCTCCGCCACTGGCGCCGGCTCCGGGAGGTTCGGGGCGGGGCGTCCATCGCTTGCGCTGCCTGTGCTCTCTGGCAGCGAGTGAGGCTTGGGGTCGCTGCCCCCGGAGGGAGAAAGGCCCGGGGGAGGATTTGTGGAAGTAGCAGTTAGCCCCAGATTTCCGCCTCAGAAATACGGGCGCGCCCCTCAACCGTCTGCTGTCCTTCAGCACGTTGTAGCCTGAACTTCTAAAACCTCCCGTGAATATGAATTAGAACAAAAGTGAATGAAAAGTCTAATTTCCTAGGCTTTCCCAAGGAGGGGCTTCTCCCCCCCCCCACCACCGAGGGGTAATGAAAGCAATAATAAAAACGTAAGAAGCAATAATAAACCCATTTAGTGACACTGCACCAGCGCTTACGAACATTGTTTTATTTAATCTCCGTGATCATACTATGTGGCATCCGCCTTTTACAGATAGAAGTAGGATCCAGAATTTAAGCTGACATTTGCCAGACTGCCCTGTCACGGGATGCTACGGATGGTAGGGCGCAAAGAGCCTTTTAATTGATGAGAAAACTGAGGCCAGAGGAGCCGTTCTTTCCCAGGATCTTGTAGCTGGAATTCCCAGCCTTCCTCGGGCTGCACCAGGCCCCTTGGAAGACACTTCTTGTTTTTCTCTCCAGGGGATATTTGGGGGCTCTTTAATTCTTTTTCTGAAAAGTGAAGAAACCTCAGTAACCCCAATAATAAGTGGATTTCGATCATTGGGACGAAAAGTGAGAGGGAAGGAGATTAAAATAGAAGAACGCCTAGTGTCTCCTTGAGCGTGGTATCTAATCGGATTTCCCTTAAACCTACAAAGCACGAGGCCGACAGACGCTCCAGGAGAGAAACAAACGTTCCCAAAATGTCGAACAGGGGCGCCCCCTGGTGGGACTTGGGGGCTCATTGTCCCATACCAGCATAGCATAGTCCATAAATCTGAAAATTTCCATCCAAGGCTCATTTCCGTGTGACTAAAAGTCATATTCCCTGTTCTCTTGCCTCCAAGCAAAAATGTCCTTAAGGACCCAAAGGCTTTTCACTTTGTAAATTAAGGATGTGTCAGTTTGGGGAACTTGATTCTTTGTGACCAAAGTTGCTTTAGCCTCTCTCTGATATAAATAAATAAAACTTCTTGCACGATGATTCTTAAAGTTATTCTAATTTTATAAGTAAGCTTTTGTGGGTTTTGCCCCTCCAGGCCACACCCCCAGCAATCCTGCTTTCCTATGAGTTTGTGTTAGGGCTCCTGTGGAAGCTTTTGTTTGAAGAGAGAGGGCTCCACAGCAACAAAAAGTTGGACTAGATTGTTGCTGAGGTCCTTCCAGCTCTAAGATTGCAAAATCCTATTAAATAATCCCTGTTCTTAGTACTTATGTGGACACCCTAGACCACTTCACTGCTCTGAACATCTGACTGGGACTTGCTCCCACCAGTTTTTTTGCTTCATTCTGAATCACTGCTTTGAGAGGACCACATCTCCAGTTTCAGACATACCTCTGTGAGCCACCCTGAAGCCTTCCTGCTCCCCTTCCTGCTCCTGAGGTGGGAAACAGAAGCGTCTTTTATCTTTAGCCATTTGTTCTCACGGTCAAGGAGAAGAGGATTCCTTGGAGGTGTTGGAGCTTCACGGATCTCTGAGCTTAGTGGTTTAAATACTTTCCAATATTTCTTCAGAGTCCCCGTTTCATAACAATCTGGCTGGGTGAAACAGTGGGCTGGGTTCAAGTCCAGTCATAGATCCAGCAGGAGCTTCCACACCCCCTCTGAGCTGGTATCTTGTGCCCTCTAGTTCATGAGCAGCTTTCAGACGATTCATGTCCTTTCTTCTCCTTTCAAAGCCCCACTCAAAAGTAGTTCAACATCGCCATTATCTTTCTCCACGTAGTTAAAGCCAGATTTAAAACGTTAACATGGATTAGCCAAATATAGAAGATGCCTGCCTGACCTTTGAAACCAGTTCTAATAAATCTGCAAAATCAGAAAACTGTAACGAACAGACAAAAAAAAGGGAGCTATTCCGGGAACTTCAGAAATCAATGGAACATTCGGAATGTGATCACAGCAGTTTCAAATGCAGAGAGTAAGAAAATTTCCCTGTGGCCGCCTTCACCTTCAATTGTGTGATGAGATAGCTGTCGGTTAAATTTAAAATCGTTTCATTGCTATGAAGTATTCTTTACAGCATGATATGACAATACATAATATGACACATGAATCACAAAATTGGAATGCATTCTTAAAAATCTTTTGGAAAGAAATTCTCCCTTTCCTCCTAATTGACCTCAAATTTACCTAAGCTCCAGAAACATGTACCTGCTATTTTTTCAGAAATACAGAAATCTAGGGGCGCCTGCGTGGCTCAGTCGGTTGAGCGTCCGACTTCGGCTCAGGTCATGATCTCGCGGTCCGTGAGTTAGAGCCCCGCGTCGGGCTCTGTGCTGACAGCTCAGAGCCTGGAGCCTGCTTCATGGTTCTATGTCTCCCTTTCTCTCTGCCCCTTCCCCACTTATACTGTCTCTCTCTCAAAAATAAATAAACATTAAAAAAATTAAAAAAAAAAAAGAAATACAGAAATCTAGCTCATTGAAACACTAAAACTATGCCTTATTTTTCTGGAACCCCACCAGTCTGCCTAACCAGACCCTGGAAAGTCAGTTCAATTTTTTCCAACTCTGCATTCAGGGTGAATAAGTGCATTTGTGGAGGTTAGAGCTTTGAATTAGGCAAATGCCTTGTACCTTTAACTATCTCTTCCCACTACACAGTCTCCCCCGATACCTGCCCTTTAACAGGTCTCTGGCTACCCTGTCCTTCAAGGCCTATGCAAGCACAGCAGACCTCATAAACCACACTTGGGCAGTAGAGGCCCCACAGGCCTATAGAGAAATGACCCATCCCCAATCAGTGGCATTGCCTTAAGAGTAAGAGAAAGCCCACTCCCAAGGCCTCTCATGGACCTGTTGCTTATTGGGGTCCCCAGCTGCTGCTGAAATCAAGCCTCCCAAGTGTGTGTTACTGGAAGATACTCTGGCCAAGCTGCCCATCCCTGACTTAGCAAGGCAGTCCATATTCCTCCAGCTTTGCCTTGAGCAGGAATATGCACATTGTGTAGGTTAAGGCTTGAAATTAGGTAATGTAGGTATTCCCAATAACTTGCTCTTGTGACCCAGCCTTGCCTGACATGGCCCTTTTCCCTATCCCTCACTACCCTGACCTGTGCCACCAGCGCATATGTGGACCACACCCGTTAGCAGGCCTTTAGCTTATGGTGGACTATGGAACTCAGGCCAGATGCAAACCACTGAATAGCCTCCAGGATGGAGGGAGGCCACCACTTGAAAATTGTTCTGAGGCAGTAGCTTTAAGCTGGCAACAGTCTGTCCCCTTGTGGACTCACTCTGCTGGAGTCCTGGGCATCTACAGTAATCTGTAATAGGTCAACTTATAAGATATCAGAAAGCTTATTGTATATAAGTTCGTCTTTTTTTTTTTTTAATTTTTTTTTCAACGTTTATTTATTTTTGGGACAGAGAGAGACAGAGCATGAACGGGGGAGGGGCAGAGAGAGAGGGAGACACAGAATCGGAAACAGGCTCCAGGCTCTGAGCCATCAGCCCAGAGCCTGACGCGGGGCTCGAACTCACGGACCTCGAGATCGTGACCTGGCTGAAGTCGGACGCTTAACTGACTGCCCCACCCAGGCGCCCTATAAGTTCGTCTTAAACTCACCTTTCATGAATAGTGGAGATAAAAGGCTTATGTAGTTCCCTATTAGGGTTATCAGTAATTACTAACCGCCCTATCTCACTTCTGTGACCTCGCCTGCTTGCTAAACAAATACCTTAGGATGCAAAATGCTCCCCCACCCTCTCTACCAAGATCTGGCCTAGGCCAGACCAACATGTAAAAAGTCACGTACTCACTGCCCTACAGCATCTCAGGTGTCTAACTATGATCGGTCATTTTAAACCCTCTTAGGACAAAGACCTTCAAAATTTATAGGTTCCCGCCAAAACTAACGTCTTTGTGTCACAATATAATTGGCTACCATGAAACGCTGTAGATTGTAATTGGTTAACCAAATAATGATGTATTCTGACTTGCTAAAATCCATATAAGCCCACTGCTGCCTTTGTTCGGGGCCGTTCTCTGCGCTTTTCTCCTTAACATCAGAAGGTCAGGTTTGGCCCGGTCGTGAATAAAATCTTGCCTCGCTTCTATTCGGCGTCTGGTGGTTTTTTTCGATATCACCCTGTTTCAATCAAAGATCCCATGTGTCCCCATTTGGACTAGCTGCCTGATGTGGTGCCTGCTGACAGGGTGTAAACTAAGCATGTGCAGGCGTACAGGGACCTGGAACAGGGCAAGTGTCCTGAGAGGCCTGATCATGACAGTGAAGTCTTGTGATTACAAAGCATCTGCCAAGTTCCAAGCCCTAACCTATACATAGGCGCCTATTCCCCCTGAAAGCAGACCTGGAGGAATTGGACTGTCCTTCATACAATGGATATGGTGAGCTGGCTGGAATATCCTCCAAAAAGAGATACTTAGAAGCCTTCATTGCTGCAGAAGGCCAGAACACTAGCAGAAAGTAAGTCTACCTGAAGCCCATTCCAGGGGCCACTTCAGAGCAATCTTCCGTGTGGGGCTGCCTCCACATTTGAACCTTGAAGGTTGTTGGGGATGGGCGCTAGCTACACAGGCCTGGAGAGCGCTGCCTGCATGATGGCGGCTGATGGAATGCATATGGTGCATGCACAGGACGCGCAGGTCAGTGTTGCCAGGGACCTGGCCCAGGGCAAGTGTTGGGAAAAACTGGATGCCGGGAGCGAGCTCTAGGGGGTACAAAACACATCAGCCCAATTCAAGGCGTACCTTCCATTGTGGAATATTCACCCTGTAAGGGTAGGGCTAACCTGTATCTTTAAGAAATAACAGCTTTGTTTTAACACTATAGGTTAAGAGATTAACAGCTTTATCCTATCAATCAAGGGATGGATTAGCGCTTGATTGGATTGGGGCAAGGGCCTGTTTCAACTGTTTCCACCTGGGAGCTATTCCTTTGTTCTGTTCCCAGGTGATAATAAGACAATGTGGTCAGCTATAAAATCTCTGTATCCCGGCTGTTGGAGACTGCACTCTGGTCAAGAGTGTGGGTCCCGATCGATGGGTTTGCCTTACCTCTCATTGCAATAAACTTTGTTGTGACTGTCACTGGTGCCCGTAGCATTCTGTTTCAGGAGTCGTGTGGATGCAACAACCCCAAGGCAGAGCTGGAGGTTTTCGACTCCCTTGACAGGGTGGGGACAGGTGGCAGGCAGGACAGGGTATTCTTTATTAGGAGACACCTGGGAGTCGTTGTCTCTAGGGAAGTCCAGAACCCTATTAGACACCAGGTCCACATGAGGACTGACTGTTGCCATTAGCAGCTGCCACTTCAGAGCAATTATAGGAAGGCTCCCCTGACATCGCCAGGGGCTATACTACTACTAGGCTAGTAACTCTGCTGGTAGCTGGGGCCTGGCCAGAGTTCCATAGGCTTGAGGGCCAGGCCTGCTCAATTCTGACTTAGGGATGTGTACCGCACATGTGCAGGCAGCGCAGGTCAAGGTGGAGAAGCACCTGACCAGGGTAAGTGTTTGGAGAGGACTGGTTACTGGAGCAGGCTATTGGGATTACAAGGCATCTGCCTGATTCAAGCCCTAACCTACACAATTGCACATGTCCCTGCTCAAGGCAGAGCTGGGGTATCTGGATGGCCTTTCCAGGGCACGATCATGCAGGCCAGTCAGGGTCTTTTCCAAGAAAAGACACCTGGGAGCCCAGTAAGTCTACATGGGGACTGATGGTTGCTCTTTTTAGGGGTTAACTCAGACCAGTTTTAGGGAGGGTGGGCTCCCTCTATCCTTGAGGCTATGCAGATAAAGAGGGGCCCTAGCTCCACAGGCTCTGTAGGCCCCAGCTGCCCAAAGGGATATGAACTGTGTATGCGCAGCTTGAGCAGATAAGGGTAGCCAGGGGCCTGAACAGGGCAAGTGTGGGAGGGGCTGGGTCACAAAAACAGGTTATTGGAAGTACCTGGCTGGCATCTTCCTCGTTCCAAGCCTTAACGTGCATAAAGGCACATATTCCTGCTGAAGGCCGATTTGGAGGCATCTGGACTACTTTGCTAGATCGGGCCAATCGCAGACACCTGGGAGCCTTGATTGCTGGAGAAGCCCAGGACTTTGTTAAGCAGCCAGTCCATGGGGACTGTGGCCAGTTTAAAGTGCCACCTTAGAAAGATTTTTCAGGTAGTGGATTCCCTCTAGCCTAGA
Organism: Lynx canadensis; assembly: GCF_007474595.2. Classification (NCBI taxonomy): domain Eukaryota; kingdom Metazoa; phylum Chordata; class Mammalia; order Carnivora; family Felidae; genus Lynx; species Lynx canadensis. The sequence goes on from NC_044319.2 coordinate 35,694,856, forward strand.
GAAGATTACCATGGTTGGCTCCCCCCCCCCCCCCCCCCCCCCGCCTAGTTTCCAGAGGCCTGGAGGGCCCTGGTAGCCAAAGGACTGTTGCTAGGGCAAGAGCTAGGTATGCACCAGCAGCAATGGTCAGAGTAGTCAGACACCTGAAGCAGGGCAACGCAGGGTGAGGTGGGTCACAGGAGGCGGCGACACAGGGGTGCCTCGCCTCCGCCTAATTCTAAGCCTTGACCTATGCAAATGTTCATATTCCCACTGCAGGCAGAGTTGGGGTAGATGGATGGGGCAGGCTGGCCGGCTGGGGTACCCTCCAATAAGAGACACCTGTGAGCCTTAATTACTGGGAAATCCTGACCCGGTCAGGCAGCCAGTCCAAAAGTGGCAGACTGTCACCAGTATCAAAGCTGCCACCTCAGAGGGATTTTCGAGGTGTGGGGTCCCATTACCCCGAGGCCATTCAGCTTGTTGGGTTCATGCTGGAGTTCTGGAGGCCGGGAGTGCCCCCTGCAGCCCCTGGGGAAGCTGTCTGGGCGAAGACCCAAGTGTGTGTGGCTTGGCACAGGTCAAGATAGCTAGATACCTGCACCAGGGCAATGTTGGGGGATGCTGGGTCACAGGGAGGAGGCTTTGGGGGTATAAGGTGTCAGCCTAAAGTACCAAGGCTTTATTTTCCCCATTGTGAACCTTTCCCCCAAAGGCAGAGCTAGAGGCTTTTCAACTGCCTTGGCAGATGGGGCCAGCAGTACAGGCTTTCCCCCATTTGGAGACACATGGGGGTCCTGGTTTCTGGAGAAGGCAGTAAGTTCATAGGGGGACTGGCCCTTGCCCACTTGTGGCTTTCAGCTCAGGGTGATTTTTCAGAAGGTGGGCTCCCTCCACAATGTTGGCTATGCAAGTGCCTGGCTGGAGTTTCACCAGACTGGAAGGCTAGGTCTGCCCAAGGTCAACATTTGGGATGAGTACTGCTCATGTGTGGGCTGCACAGGTCAGGGTGGCCTGGGACCTGGAACCATTGGGTGTACCCAGCATCTGCTTAATTTCAAGCCTTAAACTCTGGGCCTGGCCAGAGTTCCATGGGCTTGGAGGGCCTGCTGGGTCTTCAGATACGAACTGTGCACACACAGGCAGGGCACGTCAGAAGAACCAACGATCTGATCAGGGCAAGTGTTGGGAGAGGGCTCTGGGGTTACAGAACATTTGCAGAATTCCAAGACCTAGCCCACACAAATGCACATATTCCTATAGAAGGCCTAACTGGAGTCATCTGGGCTGCCTTGCTGGGGCTGGATTGTGTGGGCTGGCTAGGGTAGCCTCCGATATGAGCTTTGATGGCTGCAGAAGCCTGGAATCCCAAGAATGGGTGAGTACCTAGGGGAACTGGCTGTGACCAGTTAAAAGCTGCCACTTTAGAAAGATTTTCATGGGGGAGGTGCCTGGGTGGTTCAGTTGGTTAAGGGTCCTGCTTTGCCTCAGGTCATGATCTCATGGTTCGTGAGTTGGAGCCCCTTCTGCGCTGACAGCACAGAGCCTGCTTCAGACTCTCTGTCTTCCTCTCTCTGCCCTTCTTCCTCCCTACCCCCATGCTCACTCTCTCTCAATAAACATTAAAAAAAAAAAAAAAAAAAAAAAAAAAGGAAAGATTTTCACCGGAAGGAGCTCTACAGGCCTAGAGTGCCCCCTGCAGGCCAAGGCCAGCTGATACAAGGCAGGCTGCGCATGTGCGAACGGCGCAGGTCAGGAGAGCCAGGCACCTGGAGCAGGACAGTATCAGGAGAGGCCTGATGACTGGAGAGGGCTGTTGGGAGCATCTGGTGTTTGCCTAATTTCAAGCCTTAACCTACACAAGTGTGCACGCTCCCCCTGAAGGCAGAGCTGGAAGAATCTGGACTGATTCAGGGTTGGATTGTGCAAGCTGGTCGGAGTATCCTGCAATAAGAAACACCTGGGAGTTTGTTGCTGAAGCCTTGGACCCCAGCAAACAGTAAGTGCATGTGGGCACTGGCTGTCACCCATTCGGCATCCCCCTCGGACCCATGTCCGGAGGGTGGGCACCCTCCATTTCGAGGCTATGCAGGTAGTTCAAGATGGGCGCTAGCTTTGTAGGGCTCAGGGACCCACTGCCCAGGTGTGACTGATGGGGTTCGAATTGCGCATGCCCATGGGATGCCCATGGCAGGGTTGCCAAGGACCTGAAACAGGGCAAGCGTCTGGAGAGGCTGGGTCACCAGAGCAGTTTTTGGAAGTACCTGGAGTCTGCCAAATTCCAAGCCTTAGCCTGCACAAAGGTGTCAATTCATGCTGAAGGCAGAGCTGGAGGAATCCAGACTGCCTTGCCAGAGTGAGGCAGGCTCAATGCTGGAGTACCTTCCTGTTAGAGACACCTGGAGGCCCTGATTGCTGGAGAAGCCCGGGACCCCACCAGGCAGCCAGTCCAAATGGTCTGTGGTCAGGTTATAGCTACTGCCTCAGGTTGATTATCTGGGGGTGGGCTCTCTCCACCCTGCAGTCTAGCAGGTGGGTGGGGAACAGCCCGGGCTCCACAGGCCTGGAGGGCACCATCTGCCGAGGGTCAGCTGAAGGGTGCTTGGACTGCCCGTGCGAGGGCCATGCGGGTCAACATAGCCAGGGATCTGAATAAGGGCAAGCTTCCGGAGAGTCTGAGTCAAACAGCAGGCTGTTGGGGATATGTGGCATCTGCCTAATTTCAAGGCTTAACCCACACAAATGTGCATATTTCTGCTGAAAGCAATGTTGGGGTAAGATGCAAGGGGCTGGCTAGCGGGGGTATCCTCCAATAAGAGACACCTGGGAGCACTAAAGCCTGAAATGCCAGCAGTCAGTCTGCAGGGGCAGACTGTTGCCCGTTTTAGCAGCTGCCTCCGATCAATTTTGGGGGAATGGACTCCTATACTTGAAGCTATGCAGGTGATTGGGAATGGGCCCTAGCTCTATAGGGACGGATGGCCCTGCTCACCCACAGGTGGCTTTCGGGGTGTGCACTGTGCATATGTGGGCCGTGCAGGTCAGGGTAGCCAAGAGTTTGTACTTGGAAAGACAGAGCGAGTGTGTGGAGACGCCACATCACAGGTTGGAGCTATTAAGGGTATCTAGCATCTGCCTAATTCCCAGGCTCAACCTATACAAAGATGTATGTTCCTGCTGAGGCCGTTTGGAAAAATCTGGACTCCCCTGCCAGCATGGGGCCAGGTGGGATGGCCAGACTACCCTCAGATAAGAGACACCTGGGGGGGAGGCTTTGATTCCTGGAGAAGACCAGGAATTCATTAGTAAGCCAGTCTAAATGGGGACTGGCAGTTACCAGGTTAGGCAGAAACCTCAGAAAGATTTTCGGGGGGGGGGGGGGCTCTCTCCACATTGGAAGCTAGCCATAGTTCAGGCCTGGTTTGAGTTCCAAGGGCTTGTAGGCGGGGTCTGCCTAGGGTTGGCTTATAGGGTGTGTATTACACATGTGTGGGACTCCCAGACCAGGGTAGCCAAGACCCAGAACTGAGCAAGCATCTGGAGAAGCTGGGTCACTGGAGCAGGCTCTTGGGGTTACAAGGTATCTACCTTGTTCCAAGCTCTAATTTATACAAATGAGTATATTCACACAGAAGGCAAAGTTGGAGCAAGATGGAAGGGATGGTCTGGCTGAGTGGGGTACCCTCCGGCAAGAGACATTTGGGAGGCTTGATTACTGCTAAAGTCCAAAAGGGTAGCATACATGGGAACTGACTACTGCCAGTTTAAAGCTGCTGCCTCAAAGATTTTTGAGGTGGGGAGGGTGGGCCCCCTCCACACTGAGGCCATTCAGGTGGTTGGGTTCAGGTTGGAGTTCCGCAGGCCTGAGTGCCCCCCCTGCAGCCCAGGACGGGCTGACAGGTGCAGTCTGCGCATGCGCAGTGTCTGCAGCTCAGTGTGTCCGGGGACCTGTTAAGCGACGTCAGGCAAGGCTGAGCCTCAGGAGGGAGCTATTAATGTTAAAAAGTGATGGCAGTGGGTTAAGTGTCCGACTCTTGGTTTCGGCTCAGGTCACGATCTCCCGGTTCGTGAGTTGGAGCCCCACATCAGGCTCTGCACTGACAGTTTTCTCTCCAAAGGCAGAGCTGGAGGTTTTCCAACCGCTTTGCCAGGAGGGGCTGGACCGGCAGGAGTCAGGATATCCTTCGTTAGATACATGGGGGGTCCTGGTTCAGTTCACATGGTGACTAGTTATGGCCCATTTGCAGCTTTCAGCTCAGAGCAGTTTTCAGAAGGTGGGCTCCCTTCATGCTGGCGGCTGTGCCGGTGATTGGCGTCCGGCCAAAATTTCACAAGCTTGGTGGACTGGCTTAGGGGTGTGAACTGCGCATGCGCAGGCTTCACGGTTCAGGGCAGCTGGGAACCTGGAACGCGACAGGTGACCTGCGAGGCTGGCTCATACGTGGAGGCTATTGAAGGCACCTGGTGTTTGCCTGATTCCAAACCTTAGGCTATGCAAATGTACATATTCCCCGTGAAAGTAGAGCTGGAAAAATCTGGACTGCCCTGCCAGGGCAGAGCAGGTGAAATAGCTAAGGTACTCTCCAGTAAGTGACAGCTCAAAGCCGTGATTGCTAGAGACTCCATTAGGCAACCAGTCCAAACAGGGACAGTCTTTTCCCGGTTTAAAGCTGACAGGGTGGGTACTACTATACGTGTGTGAGCTGTGCAGGCCCGGGTAGACATGGACAAAGTTGGGTAAGTCTGGGTCACAGGAGGAGGCTTTTGGGTATAACTGGCATATTCCTAATTCCAAGCCCTAACCTACACATAATCCATATTCCCCCTGAAGGCAGAGCTGGAGGAATCTGGAATGCCTGATCAGGGTTGGATGGGGCAGACCGGCTGAGGTAGCTTCCGATAAGAGATCCCTGGGATCCTTGATTGCTGCAGAAACCTAGGACCCCAGCAAACAGTAAGTACACATGAGGACTGTCACCTATTCCTATGGCTGCCTCAGAACAATTTTGGGGGGTGTTTTCCTTCCACCCTTGAGGCAATGCAGGAAGTTGGGTGTGAGCCCTAGCTCCACGGGCCTGGGGGGACCTGAGTAGCCAAGGTTGGCTGACAGGGGACAGACTGTTGATGCTGGGAAGCCCAGGTCAGAGTAGCCAGGGACCTAGAACAGGGAAGTGTCAGCAAGGCTGGGTAATAGGAACAGCAATTGGGGGCGCCTAGCGTCTAATTCCCTTCTTGAATCTACACAATGCACATATTCCCCATGAAGGCTGTTTTGGGGAGGCAAATAACACTCAGAAACTGATTTGGTCTTTGCCAACAATGTATTTAACAATGGTTCGCTCTGCGAATTTCACAAGCCAATAGCATACAAGAGAACGTCTTTTCATTAGATAATACAGAAATAACATACTCCAAACCAGTGTTAGATTAATCACACTATTGTTCCAGGTAAGGAGAGATGAAAGGAGTAAAATCCAAATATGGCTCAGGTGTATCTTTACAGGAATTGGTACCCAGGAGAGACAGCTTAGCGAACTGTAGCTGACGTCCAGCTGCCGGTGCTAAAGTAAAAGTTCCATGTTGCTAGGGTACCTTGCCAGGGAATGAGGACTAGGTGTTGGTGGGCAATATGATTTTTGTAGGGACACTATATGGCTTTTACCACTGCCTGTAAAAGAGTCATGTTTATGGAGGCAGGAGCTATGCAGGCAGGAGCTAAGTGCCCCAAGGTCTCCAAGAGTCCATTTAGTTAGTTATTTAGAGAGCATGAGAGAGAGCGTGCCCATGTGGGAGAGGGGCAGAGAGGGAAAGAGAGAGAGAGAGAGAGAGAATGTCTGAGAGAATCTCAAGCAGGCTCTAAGCCCAGCCCAGCGCAGAGCAGAGCCAGACATGGAGCTCGATCTCACAACCATGACATTATGACCTGAGCTGAAATCAAGAGTTGGACGTTTAACCGACTGAGCCACCCAGGCACCCCTCGAGAGTCCTTTTAGATCAGTGAAGTATTATTGCCTTGCCCAAACCAAACCCTCTCAGATAGTCCTCACGATCCCTCAGCAAATATAGTTTAATGTTCCCTTGTCCTTGTTGCTTCTTCATATCTTTTCCATGGTAAGGCCCCTGGGGGCCCCTCAGCGGCTGAGCTACTAAGTTCTCATGAGTACAACTTCATTGTTCTATCAAAGCAACTTCACTTCTAAGCACAACCTTATTTTTGTCGTTGTTGTAAACCAGTGGATTTGAAATCCTTCCAAACCAATACACAACAGTCTACCCCGTGACTCAAATCACTCACACACTAATACTAAGTGTCTAATCTCCTGTACAAATCTAAATGAACAAAACTATCAATCCATCCCGTGATTCTACATGACTTACAATATTAATCACAGTCACAAGTGGAGAGTATTATTCTTTGACACCATAGTTTCATGAGCAGTTTAAACAACTGTATTCCTAATATTTTTAAAAAAGGATAACAAAGCACTCTTTAACGTGTTACCATATTTAATCTCCAACAACTAAAAGGTAAGCTTCTTGAACCACTCAGTTTATTGTCCTTGAGAAATGTGTTTCCAAGTGAAGATCATCTTTATAACGCTGCAGGGGTACAGGCTTGCACAGGACTATCAAGCACGTGTTCCACTGCCATAACCCTAGCAGTTTTTAAAATTTTAACCCTAGATAATAATTTTATTTTAACCCCAGCTGTCATTATTTTAGGGAATGTATGTGTTGGTTTTACTTAGGTTTTCTCATGTATGATTTACATTTATTAATTTGAGGAAATTCGATGTGAAACGTTTTTCTGATTACTTTCATAGCTCTTTATCTTTTATTGACCACGAATAATATTTTTTTTGTTCTCTTGACACATTCATTACCTGTTGTATGTTTACATATCACGTCATGTTGTAGTTTCCCCTTGACCCCATTTGGTTCGGGTGAGCTTTGGCTTAGAGCACGCTATCCTGGTCCAATTTCCCATGTTAAATATAAGTGGTGGGGGAGGCATCAAAGCCATAGTCATAGGTACCTGTATGGTACTTATGCCATAGGTATATCCAGAAGTCCAGCAATAATAAAGGTATTTTGGTTCTATTCCAATAATGTATCCTTAGGAACACATTTTCGTTCTATTATAAGGGGTCTTCCTGTGGCCTTCACTCTCCCTTTTGATATTGAGAAACAGCAAATGTAGGGAACCCAATGTCATGTTTCCTTCTTTAAATGCCAATATTCTAATTTGACAGCTGCCCAAGGAATTAGAGCCATTAGGATGTGTGATATCTACTTTCCTTCTGGTTGGGCTGTTATCTCAGGCAGCCAGTACTGTCTTGAGATTATAACTGTCCGAAGACGACTACATATATCAACCATTCCTAACTATAACATTGACAATTAACAGTTAGAGAAACATGTTTTATGTTGTTTTTTAGTATTATGGTTAGTGTTTTCTCCAGCTGCTTTATGTCAAATTTCCATTGCTTTATTTTGTGTGAAATTTATTTGTCGTACGTTGCAAATGTTTCCATCTACGTACCCAATAACGACAAAGGTGCCATTGCATGCGTGTTAACTTGAGATTGATTTCAAAAATTGAAAATTTAATGTGGTTTGATGGATTTGGAATTGAGAAAAAGTGACTGCCACTGTTGCTTCAGTTAAACCTGCCACTCCAACAAGGAACTAAATGGGTTTCCTTCCTTTTAGTGAATCTGTTGTTGGCATCCATTGCACATTGAGCATAAATGAAGATGAATAAAACTGAACACAATTAGGGTATCTGTACCTGGCTCGAAACCCCTACATGTTAAATTTCAAGGTATAGGCTATTATTGTAGGGTGTGACTGGGAGAGGTTTTATTAACATAGATTCCTATATTCTTGGAGTAGAAATCCATAGTGTGAGAAAGAATCCATAGTGTGAGAAAGAAATCCATAGTGTGATGATATATGTTACATGCTAAGTTTTCTGTTTCTTATATGTCCCTGCTTTTGTTTTTAATGTTTATTTTTGAGAGAGAGAGAAAGAGAGCGCGAGTGGGGGAGGGGCAGAGAGAAAGAGACAGACTCTGAAGCAGACTCCAGGCTCCCAGCTGTCAGCACAGAGCCAGATGCGGGGCTCAAACCCGTGAACTGTGAGATCATGACCAGAGCCCAAGTCAGATGCTTGACTGACTGAGCCACCCAGGTGCCCCGCTTTTAAAGTCTGGACATAATATCCACAGATCTATTGTTCACATTGTTCATTCATATCTATTGTTTTCTAACAGGTGAATATGGGTTAAACGGTATAAGTTGTGAGTGTAATGATTAATTTTTGGCCTATTTATACTTAAGGATATAATTACCCATTCTGTGTATTCAGTAGCTGCTCTTCTACAATAAAGTGCTAGCACACAAATCAGGAACTAAATCCAGGTTATTTTCAGAGCCTCTGTGATGTGTCCAATGCTGCCTCAATTCAATAAGATAAAAGTAAAAAATTCAGTACCCGGTTGCCTTAGTATGTATGCTGGGTTATGATACCAAAAGCCAGTTAGTAGTTCAGGCCAGTCTTCATCCTCCAAGTCAATGTCTAATAGAGTTGTTGTTCAGAATCCTTGATGGTTCTTGTGGAGATTAAAATGGAGGTCGCCACTGCTTCATCAGCTTCCCTAAGTATTTGGTGTCTCTACTGATTGAAGCTTTCCCGGTGAGTAGATAGTGCTGACAGCGAAGGATGGGGTGCAGAGGCTGGGTTGGTTGATGCCGGTGATGTTGATGAGTCCTCCGCTGCAATAAGGTGACTAGACTAGTGATCTCTGGAGAATGCGGAGGATGTCACAGACAGTGGAGTTGTGCCGGACCAGAAAGTGGCATTCCAGTTCAGAACACTGGCACAGCTCCTATTGCTGGAGCCATCAGAGGAGTATCCATAGCTGTAATGACTATGGTATCCAACAGGGAGCGATAGGCAACGGAGTATGGGCAGCAGGCAGCATGCTGCACTGACCCGTTAGTCATCTTGGTAGGGTTCAAGATGCATCGTGGATTCATGCCTGCAAAATAAAGAGAGTTTCCTTGGCGTTTTTAATTCCTTCTCGTTGTTCTTGCCACCCAAGGATATCTACCATTATGACGTCCGTTGTTGCCTATATTCCCTCTAGCATAGTCGCCCTCCATCCTGCGAGGCTAAATATCAGGCGTCTGGTGTCAATACAATAAAGATGGTGTTCTCATGCCTGCCATTTTCAGAGTCATCATATTATTTTCTTTAATGTGATGTAATGTAGTTTTTTCTTCAGTCATCCAGTAGGTTGTATTGATGGCAGGTACCATAATTTTCCTAGTACTCTATATATATACCATTATGTTTTTTTAAAATGTTTTCCTTCTAGTTTAGATTCTGGAGTTTGTCAGTGGTCTCATCTGTAGAGGTGCTTGCAATATTAATGCGATAAGAGTTTTTCCATTCTTTCCATATTTATGGTTTAGAGATCTTGCCACCTCCCAGATTGGTTTCGTCCAAGCTTTTATATCAGGCTTATTAGTCAGCTTCTGCTTGAGTAAGCCATTACACCTTTCATTTGACCCAGACATGGTTGGGCTTGTAGGTGTTAAGTCCTTTGTATCTTACTATAGCCCATTCTTTGTACTTGCTTTCCTTTGCAGTGGGGCCCCTGATTTAATTGGGATACCATAGCAAGCAATCCTGATTTCTAATGCTCTGATGGTAGATTTCTGATCATTTTTCCTGCAAGGATAGAGTAATCCTATTCCTGACCATGTGTCTACAAAGTGCATGCATAATTTGTTCTCTGGTACAGATAAGGGTCCTATACAATCATTTGTATAATCTGGAAGGGTCTGTCTGCTTCTTTGACCTTACAGAGTATTCATTAGTGACCTTCACACTTTAAACTTTCAGCAATTCCCACATTTCTTAATTTGAAAGTGGAGGTATTTGGTAGGTATATACATGTTTATTTTCCTAATCATGTCCTAGTGCTTTGTGTCCCAGCATGATTTGTTTGGTGATATGTGCCCATGCAATGACCCGATCACTTGGCATATTTGTGTGCTCAAGTTTTATGTTCCATTGTTCTGCTTGTTTATATATGGTTGTGTTTTGAATTGGTTTCCTCCTTAGTCGTGAATCACTGTATTTTTGTTAAATTTGGGGAATTTGGGCCTCTTAGTTTTCCTAGTGAGTTTGTCTATCTGGTCATTAAGTTTTGGTACTTGAGCCTTGTCTTTCTGATATGCCGAGACACGTGTGATGAACATGAAGACGTCAGCCAGTGCTATTTTCTGCCATATCCTTACTCCATATGTTCATATTTCCTATGTTCCAGTCATTTCCCCACCACGTTCCTGACCAAAGAGCTACTCCAACAGCTATTTCCCATGGGTCTGAGAAAGATATAGGTCATTCTGATTTTCTTTAACAGATTGTTCATCAGTTAGTTTTATGGCCATTAATTCAGCATATTGTGCTGATTTTCTCAAGCCTGAATCTGTCAGGGTTAGACCGTCATGAGTCCTCAAGGCCGCTGGCTGCCAGCATTCTCCAGATGGTGTCATGGAGGCTGATCCGTGTATGAACCAGGCATTACTGGGTGCCAGGGACCAGGGCAGTCCCCATTGCCCAACTGCTGGAGCGTGGATAGGCTTGCCCTCAGGAATTATGGCAAGTCCACTATTGGCATAGTGGAGATTTTCTCAGTTCACACAAAGCTGACCCGCAATCTGTTTGTCCTGCTTGGAAATATACCATTTCCATGTTAGGACTTTATGGTCAGGAGTAGCTTCTCTCTGTTTGTCAGGGGTCTGCTTTACCCATTCCAGAATAGGCTGTTGTAGCTTAGGTGTAATTAGTTTACTTTCTGTCAGTGGTTCTGAATTTTGTAGGGCTCATAGAGTACCTGGGTGAGCCCTTAATTGGTTGGTGCCTGTTGTTGGACCACAGGAACTTCTTAGTCCAAAATACAGTTGGGTAATATTTGGGGGTCCTGTGGTGTTTTAGTCCACAGAGATCGTGTTGTAAACCCTTGTGAGTATAGGCACTCTGGTTTATATCCAGAGCCCTCATGAGATGGTATTATAAGTTCTGACAGCAGTTTTGAAATAAAGTCTGCCTCATGGGTCTCCATCTAAATTCCCTACTCTTCCTATTTATTTCATAAATGTGTTTTAATATTCTCATATGTGATATGTGCTGTTTCCAATATCCAAACAGTCATTATCAGTTTCTGAGTTGCTGCTTTTGTGGTAAGAATGGAATGCAATCTAGCTTGTCTGTGACTGGTTCTGGTATTTTCCAGGGCTCAATCTCACAACTGTGAGATCATGATCTGAGCCAAAATCAAGAGTTGGTTGCTTAACCGACTGAGCCACTCAGGCACCCCTGTTTTTATTTTATTTTTTAATTGAACTACAGTTGAAACACTACATTAGTTTCAGGTGTACAACACAATAATTTGACAACTCTATGTGTCATGTCCTGCTCACCACAACTGTAGCTACCATCTGTCACCATACAATGCTATTACCATACCACTGACTATATTCTCTATGCTGCACCCTTTATCCCCTTTTATCCTCATGACTGATTCATTTCATAACTAGTAGCCTTTACCTCCTACTTCCCTTCATCCGTTTTGTGCATCCCTCCACCTCCTCCCCTCTGGAAACCATCAGTTTGTTCTCTGTATTTATGAGTCTATTTCTGCTTTTGTTTGTTTTTTAGAGTGGACATATCAGTGAAATCATACAGTATTTTTCTATCTGACTTCTTTCACTTAGTATAATATTCTCTAGGTCCATTCATGTTGTCAAAAATGGTTAAGATCTTGCTCTTTTTTGTGGCTAAGTATATTCATTATCTAGCTATCTATGATATATCTATCTACCTATCTATATCTATATATACCTTTGCTTAATATGCTCAATACCTACATTTATTCTCCTGGCAAGAATCTTGCCCTTACCTTGTTTACAACAATGCCAGCAGCATGCTGGGTAACATTGTAGACTCTTCCAGTTTTGCCACAGTCACATTTGCGGGGCATTCGTTTTGAATACTGCCCATTCCCTTTATATCTACAATATCACATTTCTTATAGATTTGCATGTATGTGGTCAAAGGCACAACTCTATGTTTTCTAAAAGGCCTAAAGAACATACAGCGGGTGCCTCTCCTTTTTCCTTTTGTGTTGGTCATTTTGGAAAATTACTGGAAGATGGCCAAAAGGAAGCCAAATTAGTGTTTTTGTTTTTGTTTTTTTGGTAAATACCCAATAGCAGAACTATTGGATCATATGGTATTTCTATTTTTAATATTCAAGGAACCTCTATACTGTTTTCTCCAGTGGTTGAACCAATTTATATTCCCAGCAACAGCGCACAAGTGTTCCTTTTTCTCCATATCCTCTTAAACAGTTTTTGTTTCTTTTTGATTTTAGCCATTCTAACAGGTAAAAAGTGATATTGTGGTTCATTTGTATTTCCCTGATGGTGAGTGGTGTTAAGCATTTTTAGTGTCTGCTGAACACCTATATGTCTTCTTTGGATAAATAGCTATTCATATCTTCTGCCCATTTTTAACCGGATTATTTGACCTTTGGTGTTGAGTTGTATAAATTCTTTATGTTTTTGGATATAAATCCCTTATCAAATATATTGTTTGCAAATGTCTTCTCCCATTCGATAGGTTGTCTTTCTGTTTTCTTGATGGTTTCTTGGCTGTGCAAAACCTTTTTGTTTTGATGTAGTCCCAATAGTTTATTTTTACTTTTGTGTCCCTTGCCTCAAGAGACACGTCTAGAACCATGTTGCTATGACTAATGTCAGAAAAATTACTGCCCGTGTTCTTTTCTAGGATTTTTATGGTTTCAGTTTTTATGTTTAGGTGTTTAATCAATTTTGAGTGTATTTTGGCGTATGGTGTAGGAGAGTGGTCCAGTTCATTCTTCTGCATGAAGCTGTCCCATTTTCCCAGCACCATTTATTGAAGAGACTGTCTTTTCCCCTTTGTATATTCTTGCCTCCCTTGTTGTAGATTAATTGACCATATAAATGTGGGTTTATATGTACTATTGATCTGTGTTCTATTTTAGTGTCAGCACCATAACATTTTGATTACTACAGCTTTGTAGTATGTCTTGAAATCGTGACACCTCCAGCTTTGTTCTTCTTTCTCAGGATTGCTTTGGCTATTCGGGGTCTTCTGTGGTTCCCTACATATTTTAGGATTATTTGTTCTATTTTGTGAAAAATGATGTTGGTATTCTAATAGGAATTGCATCTCCAGAATAAATTCTACTTGATCATGGTGAATGATCTTTACAGTGTGTTGTTGTATGCAGTTTGTTAATATTTTGTTGAGGATTTTTGCATCTGTGTTTATGAGGGATACTGGCCTGTAATTCTCTCTTTTGGTGGTGTCTTTGTCTGGTTTTGGTATCAGGGTAATGCTGGCCTGATAGCATGTATTTGGAAACTTTCCTTCCTTTTCTATTTTTTGCAGTAGTTTGAGAATAGGTATTAACTGTTCTTTAAATGTCTGGTGGAACTCCCCTGTGAATCTATCTGGTCCTGGACTTTTTGAGTAGTTTTTTTGATTATCAGTTCAATTTCATTACTTGTAATTGGTCTGTTCAGATTTTCTGTTTCTCCTTGGTTCAGTTTTGGAAGATTGTGTTTCTAGGAATTTATTCTAGCTTGTCTAGTTTGTTGACATATATATATATATATTTTTTTTGTAGTATTCCCTTATAATCCTTTTGTATTTCTGTGCTGTCAGTTGTTACATCTCCTCTCTCATTTCTGATTCTATTTAAGTTTGTCCTTTCTCTTTTTTCCTTGTTGAGTCTGGCTAAGGGTTTGTCAATTGTGTTTATCTTTTCAAGAACCAGCTCTTGGTTTCATTGATTTCTCTCTCTCTCTTTCTCTCTTTTTTTTAGTCTCTATGTCATTTATTTCTTCTCTGATACTTATTATTTCCTTTCTTCTACTCACCTTGGGCTTTGTTGTTCTTTTTTTATTTCCTTTAGGTGTAAGGTTAGATTGTTAGAGGTTTTCCTTGTTTCTTGAGGTAGACCCGTATTGCTATATGCTTCCTCTAAGAACTGCTTTTGCTGTGTCCCAGAGATGTTGGACCATTGTGTTTCCATTTTTATTTTTCTCCATGTATTTTTAAATTTCTTCTTTGATTGTTTCATTGACCCATTGGTTGTTTAGTATCATGTTGTTCACATGTTTGTGTTTTTCCACGTTTTTTTCTTGTGATTTATTTCTATTTTCATACTGTTGTGGTTGTAAAAAGTGCATGATATGTATGATTCCAATCTTCTTCAATTTTTTGAGGCTTGTTTTATGGGCTAATATGTGATCTATTCTGGAGAATGATTTTCATGAACTCTAAAAGAATGTGTATTCTGTTGTGTATATATCTGTTATGTCCATCTGATCTAATGTGTCATTCAAAGACCTTGTTTCCTCATTGATTATCTGGATGATCTATCCATTAATCTAAGTAGGGGTGTTAAGGTCCCCTACTATTATTGTATTAACATCAATTTCTCTCTTTATATCCATTAACATTTGCTCTATGTATTTAGGTGCGTTAGTGTTGTGTGCATGGATATTTACAATTTTTACATCCTCTTGTTTGGTTTATCCTTTTATCATTATGGAGTACTCTTTTATATCTGTCATTACAGTCTTTGTTTTAAAGACTATTTTTCTGATGTAAGTATTGCCACCTGGGTTTTTTTTTCTCTTCCATTTGCATGGCGAATGTTTTTCCATTTCTTCATTTTCCATCTGTATGTGTCCTTAGATCTGAGGTGAATATCTTTTAGGAAGCATATAGTGGGTTGTTTTTTGTTTTTTTTTTTTTTTAAATCCATTCCACTATCTTGTGTCTTTTAATTGGGGCATTTAGGCCATTTATATTTAAGGTAAATATTGTAGATATGTACTTATTACCATATAAAAATTTTGTTTTCTGGTTGTTTTTGCACCTCTTTGTTTCTTCTTCTCTTGTTCTCTTTGTGATCCATGAGAATCTGTAATGTTTTGTTTGGCATTCTTTCACTTTATTTTTCATATATCTGTCATAGGTTCTGGGTTGTGCTTACCATGAGGTTCATATATAACATCCTAAGTAAATAGCTCTCCATATTAATTTGATGGTCATTTAAGTTCAAAAATGTTCTGAAAAAAATAAAACAGAAAAAAATCTTTTTTTCCTCTTTTACCCTTCTCTTTTTATTCCCTTCTCCATGTTTTATGTTTATGTTGTCATATTTTTATACATATTTTTCTAATGTCTGTATGACCTATTTCTTTTCCACTTAATGAAGTCTCTTTAAGTCCCTTTAATATTTCTTATAAGGCTGGTTTAGTGATGATGAGCTCCTTTATCTTTTCTTTGGTAAACTCTTCATCTATCCTTTTTAAATCTTGAGGATAACCTCACTGGGTAGAGTATTCTTGGTTGTAGGTTTTTTTTTTTCCTTACAGCACTTTGAATATATTATGCCATTTCCTTCTGGCTTTCCATGTTTGTGCTAAAAAATCAGCTGATAGTCTTAGAGATTTTACCCTGTAGGTAACTTCTTTTTTTCTCTCTCTTGCTGTATTTAAGTTTCTCTCTTTATCTTTGACATTTTAATTACGTGCTGTGTGTGGTGTGGACATCCTTTGGTTCATCTTGTTTGAGACTCTGTGATTCTTGAAATTGGATGTCAAGATTTCAGTTATTCTTCAAAATTTTTTTTTAAAGTTTATATTGAGAGAGAGGGAGCACATGCACAAGCAGGGAAGGGGAAAAGAGAGAGGAAGAGAGCGAGAGTGAGAGTGAGAGAGAGCAAGAGAGAGAGAATCCCAAGTGGGCTCTGCACTGTCAGTGCAGAGCACAAAGTGGGGCTCAAATTAATGAACCATGAGATCATGACCTGGGCTGAAATCAAGAGTCAGATGTTTAGCCGACTGACCTTCCCAGGGACCACTCTTCAAATTATCTGCACCTTTCTCTCTCTTCTTCTTCTAGGACCCCTATAATGTGAATGTTTGTTCACTTGATATTGTCCAAGAGATCTCTTAATCTATCCTTATTGTTTAAAATTCTTTTCCCTCTTTGTTGCTGTCTTTCAGATCACTGATACATTCTTTTAAATCCTCCAATCTACTGTCAATTCCCTGAAGTGTGTTTTTGATTTCAGTTATTCCATTCTTTAGCTCTGATTGGTTCTTTTAAATATTTTCTAACTCTTTACTGAAGGTCTCATTGAGTACTTCCATTCTTTTTTCTTGCAAAGTGCATATCTTTATAATCATTACTTTAAAGTCTTTATCAGCCATATTGCTTATCTCTGTTTTACTTATTTTTCTGAGTTTTTTTTTTTTTTTCCTTTTGGAGCATATTCTTCTGTCTCCCTATTTTGCTTGACTTTATGTGTTTTTTTTTTTTTTTTCCTGTGTATTAGACAAAACAACAACTCCTAAAGTTGATGGAGTGGTCTTGTGTATGGTGACCCCTGTGCAGATTGTGTGTGCTTGGTGACTTTTGCTGGCTGGCTGGAGCTGTGTCTGTAGTGCTAGTTACTCTTTTAAACCATGGCTTTTTACAGAGGTAATAAAGAGGAAAAAATAATTACATAAAAAAAGTGAAAAATAGAGAAGAAAAAGAGGAAGAAAAGAAAGAACAAAAAAGAAAAAAAATACAGAAAAAGACAAATTTTAAAGAGTAAAAAAATAAAATAGTAAAAATTAAACCCCAAACCACAGCTTATTTATTTATTTTTTGCCTTACTGTGAGCTGGACCTTGTTCAGGTTTGGCTTTTTTTTTTTTTAAATATGAAATTTATTGTTCAAATTGGTTTCTATACAACACCCAGTGCTCATCCCAACAGGTGCCCTCCTGAATACCCATCACCCACCCTTCCCTCCCTCTCACCCCCCATCAACCCTCAGTTTGTTCTCAGTTTTTAAGAGTCTCTTATGTTTTGGCTCCCTCCCTCTCTAACTTTTTTTTCCCCCTTCCCCTCCCCCATGGTCTGCTGTTAAGTTTCTCAGGATCCACATAAGAGTGAAAAGATATGGTATCTGTCTTTCTCTGTATGACTTATTTCACTTAGCATAACACTCTCCAGTTCCATCCATGTTGCTACAAAAGGCCAGATTTCATTTTTTCTCATTGCCACGTAGTACTCCATTGTGTATATAAACCGCATTTTTTTTTATCCATTCATCCGTTGATGGACATTTAGGTTCTTTCCATAATTTGGCTATTGTTGAGAGTGCTGCTACAGACATTGGGGTACACGTGCCCCTATGCATCAGCACTCCTGTATCCCTTTGGTAAATTCCTAGCAGTGCTATTGCTGGGTCATAGGGTAGGTCTATTTTTAATTTTTTGAGGAACCTCCACACTGTTTTCCAGAGCAGCTGCACCAGTTTGCATTCCCACCAAAAGTGCAAGGGGGTTCCCATTTCTCCACAATCTTGCCAGCATCTATAGTCTCCTGATTTGTTCATTTTGGCCACTCTGACTGGCGTGAGGTGGTATCCGAGTGTGGTTTTGATGTGTATTTCCCTGATGAGGAGCGACGTTGAGCATCTTTTCATGTGCCTGTTGGCCATCTGGATGTTTTCTTTAGAGAAGTGTCTATTCATGTTTTCTGCCCATTTCTTCACTGGATTATTTGTTTTTCAGGTGTGGAGTTTGGTGAGCTCTTTATAGATTTTGGATACTAGCCCTTTGTCCAATATGTCATTTTCAAATATCTTTTCCCATTCCATTGGTTGCCTTTTAGTTTTGTTGATTGTGTCCTTTGCTGTGCAGAAGCTTTTTATCTTCATGAGGTCCCAATAGTTCACGTTTGCTTTTAATTCCCTTGCCTTTGGGTATGTGTCAAGTAAGAAATTGCTACGACTGAGGTCAAAGAGTCCTTTTCCTGCTTTCTCCTCTAGGGTTTTGGTGGTTTCCTGTCTCAATTCAGGTCCTTTATCCATTTTGAGTTTATTTTTGTGAATGGTGTAAGAAAGTGGTCTAGTTTCATCCTTCTGCATGTTGCTGTCCAGTTCTCCCAGCATCATTTGTTAAAGAGATTGTCTTTTTTCCATTGGATATTCTTCCCTGCTTTGTCAAAGATTAGTTGGCCATACGTTTGTGGGTCTAGTACTGGGGTTTCTATTCTATTCCATTGGTCTATGTGTCTGTTTTTGTGCGAATACCATGCTGTCTTGATGATTACAGCTTTGTAGTAGAGGCTAAAGTCTGGGATTGTGATGCCTCCTGCTTTGGTCTTCTTCAAAATTACTTTGGCTATTCGGGGTCTTTTCTGGTTCCATACAAATTTTAGGATTGTTTGTTCTAACTTCGAGAAGAATGCTGGTGCAATTTTGATTGGGATTGCATTGAATGTGTGGATTGCTTTGGGTAGTATTGACATTTTAACAATATTTATTCTTCCAATCCATGAGCATGGAATGTTTTTCCATTTCTTTATATCTTCTTCAATTTCCTTCATAAGCTTTCTATAGTTTTCAGCATACAGATCTTTTACATCTTTGGTTAGGTTTATTCCTAGGTATTTTATGGTTCTTGGTGCAATTGTGAATGGGATTAGTTTCTTCATTTGTCTTTCTGTTGCTTCATTATTAGTGTATAAGAATGCAACTGATTTCTGTACATTGATTTTGTATCCTGTGACTTTGCTGAATTCATGTATCAGTCCTAGTAGACTTTTGGTGGAGTCTATCAGGTTTTCCATGTATAATATCATGTCATCTGCAAAAAGTGAAAGCTTGACTTCATCTTTGCCAATTTTGATGCCTTTGATTTCCTTTTGGTGTCTGATTGCTGATGCTAGCACTTCCAACACTATGTTAAACAACAGCGGTGAGAGTGGACATCCCTGTCTTGTTCCTGATCTCAGGGAAAAAGCTCTCAGTTTTTCTCCATTGAGGATGATATCAGCTGTGGGCTTTTCATAAGTGGCTTTTATGATCTTTAAGTATGTTCCTTCTATCCCGACTTTCTCGAGGGTTTTTATTAAGAAAGGATGCTGAATTTTATCAAATGCTTTTTCTGCATCAATTGACAGGATCTTATGGTTCTTATCTTTTCTTAAATCCCACTTGATCATGGTGAATAATTCTTTTTATATGCTGTTGAATTCGTTTTGCTAGTATCTTACTGAGAATTTTTGCATCCATATTCATCAGGGATATTGGCCTGTAGTTCTCTTTTTTTACTGGGTCTCTGTCTGGTTTAGGAATCAAAGTAATGCTGGCTTCATAGAATGAGCCTGGAAGTTTTCCTTACATTTCTGTTTTTTGGAACAGTTTGAGAAGGATAGGTATTATCTCTGCTTTAAATGTCTGGTAAAATTCCCCTGGGAAGCCATCTGGTCCTGACTTATTTGTTGGGAGATTTTTGATAACTGATTCAATTTCTTTGCTGGTTATGGATCTGTTCAAGCTTCCTATTTTTTCCTGATTGAGTTTTGGAAGTGTGTGGGTGCTTAGGAATTTGTCCCTTTCTTCCAGGTTGTCCAGTTTGTTGCCATATAATTTTTCATAGTATTCCCTGATAATTGCTTATATTTTGAGGGATTGGTTGTAATAATTCCATTTTCATTCATGATTTTACCTATTTGGGTCATCTCCCTTTTCTTTTTGAGAGGCCTGGCTAGAGGCTTATCAATTTTGTTTATTTTTTCAAAAAAACAACTCTTGGTTTCATTGATCTGCTCTACAGTTTTTTTAGATTCTATATTGTTTATTTCTGCTCTGATCTTTATTGTTTCCCTTCTTTGGCTGGGTTTGGGGTGTCTTTGCTGTTCTGCTTCTATTTCCTTTAGGTGTGCTGTTAGATTTTGTATTTGGGATCTTTCTTGTTTTTGGAGATAGGCCTGGATTGCAATGTATTTTCCTCTCAGGACTGACTTCGCTGCATCCCAAAGCATTTGGATTGTTGTATTTTCATTTTCATTTGTTTCCACATATTGTTAAATTTCTTCTCTAATTGCCTGGTTGACCCATTCATTCTTTAGTAGGGTGTTTTTTAACCTCCATGCTTTTGAAGGTTTTCCAGACGTTTTCCTGTGGTTGCTTTCAAGCTTCATAGCATTGTGGTCTGAAAGTGTGCATGGTATGATCTCAATTCTTTTATACTTATGAAGGGCTGTTTTGTGACCCAGTATGTGATCTATCTTAGAGAATGTTCCATGTACACTCGA
The DNA here is from genome assembly GCF_007474595.2 of Lynx canadensis. Taxonomy (NCBI): domain Eukaryota; kingdom Metazoa; phylum Chordata; class Mammalia; order Carnivora; family Felidae; genus Lynx; species Lynx canadensis. The sequence goes on from NC_044319.2 coordinate 35,715,073, forward strand.
GAAGAAAGTATATTCTGTTGCTTTGGGATGCAGAGTTGTAAATATATCTGTCAAGTCCATCTGTTCCAATGTATCACTCAGGGCCCTTGTTTCTTTATTGATCCTGTGTCTAGATGATCTATCCATGGTTGTAAGTGGAGTATTAAAGTCCCCTGCAATTACCACATTCTTATCAATAAGGTTGCTTATGTTTGTGATGAAGTGTTTTATATATTTGGGGGCTTCTGTATTCGGCACATAGATATTTATAATTGTTAGCTCTTCCTGATGGATAGACCCTGTGATTATTATAGAATGCCCTTCTTCATCTCTTGTTGCAGCCTTTAAGTTAAAGTCTAGTTTGTCTGATATAAGAATGGCTACTCCAGGGGCGCCTGGGTGGCTCAGTCGGTTAAGCGGCCAACTTCGGCTCAGGTCATGATCTCGCGGTCTGTGAGTTTGAGCCCCGCGTCGGGCTCTGTGCTGATAGCTCAGAGCCTGGAGCCTGTTTCAGATTCTGTGTCTCCCTCTCTCTGACCCTCCCCCGTTCATGCTCTGTCTCTCTCTGTCTCAAAAATAAATAAACGTTAAAAAAAAAAAACTTAAAAAAAAAAAAGAATGGCTACTCCAGATTTCTTTTGAGTTCCAGTAGCATGATAGATAGTTCTCCATCCCCCCACTTTCAATCTGAAGGTGTCCTCAGGTCTAAAATGAGTCTCTTGTAGACAGCAAATAGATGGGTCTTGTTTTCTATCCACTCTGATACCTTATGTCTTTTGGTTGGAGCATTTAGTCCATTTACATTCAGTGTTATTGAAAGATACGGGTTTAGAGTGATTGTGATGTCTGTAGGTTTCATGCTTGTAGTGATGTCTCTGCTACTTTGTGGTCCCTGCAACATTTCACTCACAGAATCCCCCTTAGGATCTCTTGTAGGGCTGGTTTAGTGGTGATGAATTCCTTCAGTTTTTGTTTGTTTGGGAAGACCTTTATCTCTCCTTCTATTCTGAATGACAGAGTTGCTGGATAAAGGATTCTCGGCTGCATATTTTTTCTGTTCATCACATTGAAGATTTCCTGCCATTCCTTTCTGGCCTGCCAAGTTTCAGTAGATAGGTCTGTCCCTAGTCTTATTGGTCTCCCTTTATATGTTAGAGCGTGTTTATCCCTAGGTGCTTTCAGAATTTTCTCTTTATCCTTGTATTTTACCAGTTTCACTATGATATGTCATGCAGAAGATCGATTCAAGTTATGTCTGAAGGGAGTTCTCTGTGCCTCTTGGATTTCAATGCCTTTTTCCTTCCCCAGATCAGGGAAGTTCTCAGCTATGATTTGTTCAAGGATACCTTCAGCCCCTTTCTCTCTTCCTATTCTGGAATTCCTATTATATGGATATTGTTGCATTTGATGGCATCACTTAGTTCTCTAATTCTCCCTTCATACTCCTGGATTTTTTTATCTCTCTTTTTCTCAGCTTCCTCTTTTTCCATAATTTTATCTTCTAATTCACCTAGTCTCTCCTCTGCCTCTTCAATCTGAGCTGTGGTCGCCTCCATTTTATTGTGCACCTCATTTATAGCATTTTTTAGCTCCTTATGACTATTTCTTAGTCCCTTGATCTCTGTAGCAATAGATTCTCTGCTGTCCTCTATTCGTTTTTCAAGCCCAGAGATTAATTTTAGGGCTATTATTCTAAATTCTTGTTCCGTTATATTGCTTAAATCAGTTTTGATCAATTCGTTAGCTGTCTCTACTTCCTGGAGTTTCTTTTGAAGAGAATTCTTCCATTTCGTCATTTTGGGTAGTGCCTGGGGTGGCTCTGAACTGTAGGGCACTTCCCCTGTGCTGTCGGGAGTAACTTGTGTTGGTGGGTGGGGCCACAGTTAGACCTGATGTCTGCCCCCCCAGCCCACCGCTGGGGCCACAGTCAGACTGGTGTGTACCTTATCTTCCCCTCTCCCAGGGGCAGGACTCACTGTGGAGTGGTGTGGCCCCTGTCTGGGCTACTTGCACACTGCCAGGCTTGTGGCGCTGCTTTGATGGGATCTGACATATTAGCCAGGGTGGATCCGCAAGGTGCACAGGGGCGGGAGGGGCAGGCTCAGTTCACTTTGCCTTAGGTGGCCCCCTGCGGGAGGGGCCCTGCAGCACCGGGAGGGAGGCTGACCCATTGGAGAGATGGATCCACAGAACCACAGCATTGGGTGTTTGCACGGTGCAGCAAGTTAGGTGAACTGGTTCCCTTTGGGGTTTTGGCTGGGGGATGGGAGAGGGAGATGCTGGCGAGAGCCTTTGTTCCCTGCTGAGCTGAGCCCTGTCTTCTGGGGCTCGACACCTCTTCCTCCGATGTCCTCTCGCCCTCCCGCTCTCCAAGCAGAGCTGTCAACTTATAACATTCCACGTGTTAAGTTCCACTGGCTGTCAGAACTCACTCCGTCTGGCCCCTCCGCTTTTGCAAGTCAGACTCGGGGGCTCTGCCTTGCCGGGCGGGCTGCCCCCCCACTGCCCTGGCTCCCTCCCGCCACTCTGTGTAGCACGCACCGCCTCTCCGACCTTCCTACCCTCTTCCGTGGGCCTCTTGTCTATGCTTGGCTCCAGAGAGTCCATTCTGCTAGTCTTCTGGTGATTTTCTGGGTTATTTAGGCAGGTGTGGGTGGAATCTAAGTGATCAGTAGGACGCGGTGAGCCTCCATCTTGGATGTCACCATCTTCCAAAGTTCTGTCTCCTTAGACCTTTTAAACCATAGTTCTCTTTTCAGTGTCCCAGTGCATCTATGGCTCAAGTGAGCTTATGGACCATGGGCTTCCAAAAGGCTTTTTATTGGCTCAATAGGGTCAATTTTAGTTCCTGAAAGGTGTCTGGTCGTTTCTGAGTCTATGTGTTTTTCTTTCAAATATGACATTCTAGTCAAAGCCTTGGTAATATAACCAATGTTTGCAGTGGTGTCCTGTTACAAGAACAGATTCTTATGAACTTATGCAAATAAATATATTGCCATGAAAACATAAGAATACTCACTGAGAGTTTCTTAATTCTGGAGGGGTCAGGTAGGGAGAAAAAGATAAACATTTCAATTCTGTTTATATAGGTATTACCAAATTGCTATAAGTCATAGTTAGCTTAGGAGGAAAGGTCTTCTAATATTTGGAAAATAAAATTTAAGGAACCAGCAATATTTCAAACAAAAAGTCATGATAATTATAATCATATTCATTAGTTTGTTCAGCCCCACATAATTAATATTTATTGATTTTAGCCTCATAAAGCTGCTTTAAGAAGATATCTGTTTCTCCTTTAGAGATCTGTAAATTCTTACCTAGTTCAGTAGTATGATGTTAAAGGTAATAGAGAACTTTATTCTAGAGTACTTGTCAGAGCCTTTTCCCTGCATCTCCTTGAAGATGAAACACTGTTGCAAAAGCATCAGAGTAAAACAATAACTGTCTGTCAATGACAGAAATAAAAATGGCAGTGGCTAAAGATCTAATTCGTTTATTACCATGAAGTTGACAAGGAAATTTGATTATTTCTGTGACCTACTACACTTCAAGATAACAACTGAAATTATAACTGATAACATACCAGGACATAACAGATTTCTAGGAGTTTTGTATAATTTCTAGAACACTTGCCTTAATGTATATTTACACAAATATTATCTAAGAAGGTATAGCAATACTTGTTTGACAATCTTCCTCATGTAATTTAACATAACAAATATGTCTGACATATTTAACATCCCTCTTTTATCAGAAGAAAGTCTTTGAGATTTTCCAGGGACCTTCCAGAAATTTCAAAATTTAGTTTGGGGTCAAAAGATTTCATTTTAAATTCTGTTTTGGGGAAGTTCATAAAAAAACAAGTGTTTGGACATTTGATTAGGTAGCTTTGCAGATCATTATAAAACAATATTTAGTTATCCATTTAACCAAAGTGGCAATTAAAGACTTTACAGGCTTTACAGGGGTGCTTGGGTGGCTCAGTCGGTTACGCAACCAACTTTGGCTCAGTTCATGATCTCGCGGTTGTGAGTTCCAGCCCGCTGACAGCTCAGAGCCTGGAGTCCGTTTCAGATTCTGTGTCTCCCTCTCTCTGCCCCTCCCTAGCTCACAAGTGTAGCTGCCATCTGTCACTATACAACACTATTACCATATCTTCCACATTTGTTTCATCTTCTCTATGTTATGCAATTTTATCCCCATGACTTACTTGTTTCAATACTGGAAACCTGTACAACCCACTCTGCTTCACTCGTGCTGCCCATCCTAGGGCTCCTCTGGCAACCATCAGTTTGTTCTTTGTATTTATGGGTCTGTTTCTGCTTTTGTTTGTTCCTTTGTTTTTTAGATTTCACAGATAGGTGAAATCATATGGCTTTTGTCTTTCTTTTTTTTTTTTAATTTTTTTTTCAACGTTTATTTATTTTTGGGACAGAGAGAGACAGAGCATGAACGGGGGAGGGGCAGAGAGAGAGGGAGACACAGAATTGGAAACAGGCTCCAGGCTCCGAGCCATCAGCCCAGAGCCTGACGCGGGGCTCGAACTCACGGACCGCGAGATCGTGACCTGGCTGAAGTCGGACGCTTAACCGACTGCGCCACCCAGGCGCCCCTGTCTTTCTTTGACTTATTTCACTTAGCATAATTTTCTCTAGGTTCATCCATGGTTCTGCAATGGCAAGATCTCATTGTTTCTTATGGCTGAGTAATGTTCCATGGTATGTATATATGCCACTCCTTTATCCATTCATCTATCCATAGATAGTAGAGCTGCTTCCAATCTTTGGCTATTGCAAATAATGCTGCAGTAAACATAGGGGTGCATATATATTTTTTTGAATTAGTATTTTTGTATTCCTTGGGTAAATACCCAGGAATTACTAGATCATGATTTTTAATTTTTTGAGGAAACTGCATACTGCTTATCATATTGGCTGCACCAATTTGCATTCCCATCAACAGTGCACTTTTCCTCCACATCCTCAACACCACTTGTTTCTTGTGCTTTTGATTCTAGCCATCTTGACAGGTGGAAGGTGAGAGCTCATTGTGGCTTTGATTTGCATTTCCCTGATGATTAGAGATGATGAACGTCTTTTCATGTACCTGTTTGTGATCTTTGGGTCTTTGGAAAAACGTCTATTTGGGTCTGCTGCCCATTTTAAAATCAGATTTTTTCTCTTCATTGGCATTATGTAAGTTCTTTATTTACTTTAGATGGTAACCCTTATCGGATATATCATTTGCAAACAACTTCTCCCATTCAGTAGGTTGCTTCTTCGTTTTGTTGATGGTTTCTTTTGCTGTGCACAAAGCCTTTTATTTTGGTGTAGTCCCAAGGGTTTATTTTTCCTTTTTTTGCCCTTGCTTTAGAAGACTTATCTAAAAAAAATGTTGCTAAGACCCAAGTCAAGGGGACAACGGGATTAATTCTTAAGTTTTCTTCTAGGAGTTTTATGGTTTCAGGTCTCACATTTAGGTCTTTAATCCATTTACATTATTGTGCATGGTGTAAGAAAGCAGTTCAGTTTCATTCTTTTGCATGTAGCTGTCCAGTTTTCCCAGCGCCATGTATTAAAGAAACTGTCTTTTCCCTATTGTATATTCTTGCCTCTTTTGTTGTAGATTAGTTGACCATATAAATGTGGGTTTATTTCTGGGCTCTCTGTCATCTGTGTCTATTTGTTTCAGTACTATACTGTTTTGATTACTACAGCTTTGTAGTATATCTTAAAATATGGGATTTTGATACCTCCTGCTTAGTTCTTCTTTCTCAAGATTGCTTTGGCTATTTTGGGTCTTTGTGGTTTCATACACAATTTAGCATTATTTGTTCTAGTCCTGTGAAAAATGTTATTGATATTTTGATAGAGATTACATTGAATCTGTAGATTTCTTTGGGTAATATGGACATTTTGACCATATTATTTCCTCTAGTCCATGAGTATAGAATATCTTTCCATTTGTCTCATCTTCAATTTCTTTCACCATTGTTTTACAGTTTTCAAAATACAGTTCTTTCACCATCTTTGTTATGTTTATTCCTAGGTATTTTCTTTTTGGTGCATTTGTAAATGGAATTATTTTCTTAATTTCTCCTTCTACTTCTTTCTAAGTGTATAGAAACAACTAATTTCTGTGTATAATTTTGTATCTTTCACCTTTATTGAATTTATTACTTTTAATAGGTTTTGATGGAGTCTTTAGGGTTTTTTATGTGTAATATATATCATCTGCAGGTAGTGACCATATAACATCTTTCTTCCCAATTTGGATGCTTTATATTTCTTTTCTGATTACTGTGGCTCAGACATCTAGTACTATGTTTAATAACATTGGTGAGCTTGACATCCTTATCTTGTTCCTGATCTTAGATGACAATTTGTTTATCACCATTGAGCATGATGTTGGCTGTGGTGTTCTCATATATGGCCTTTATTCATATTCAGGTATATTCCCTTTAAACCCACTTTAACAGTTTTTTATCATGAAATGATGTTGAATTTTGTCAAATGATTTTTCTGCATCTGTTGATATGATCCTATGTGTTTTATTCTTTTTTTGGTCAAGTGGTGTATCACATCAATTGCATTTATGAATATTGAACCATCCCTGAAAGAAATCCTACTTGCTTGTGGTGAATGATCCTTTTAATGGATTCTTGAACATACATTGCTAATAATTTGTTGAGGGTTTTTTGCATCTTTGTTCATCAGGGATATTGGCTTGTGGTTTTCTTTTTTTGTGGTGTTTTTGTCTAGTTTTGATATCAGGATAATGCTGACCTTGTAGAATGTATTTGGAAGCTTTTCTTCCTCTTCTATTTTTTGAAATAGGTTGAGGAGAATAGATATTAACTCTTCTTTAATTGTTTAATAGATTTCATCTGTGAATCTATATGGTCCTGGACTTCTGTTTGTTGAGAGTTTTTGATTATGAATTCAGTTTTGTTACTAGTAATTAGTCTGTTCAGATTTTCTATTTTGTCTTGATTCAGTTTTAGAAGATTACATGTTTTTGTGATTTGCCTATTCTCTATTCTAGTTTGTCAAATTTGCTGGCACATAATTTTTCACAGTATTCTTTTCTAATCCTTTGTATTTCTGTGGTATTCGTTCTTTTGTTTCAGATTTTGTGTTCTCTATTTTGTAATGAGTCAAAGAACCAGCTCTTGATTTCATTGATCTTTGTGTGTGTGTGTGTGTGTGTGTGTGTGTGTGTGTGTGTTTTATTCTCTATTTAATTTGTACTGATATTATTTCCCTCCTTCTACTAACTTGGGCTTTGTTTGTTGTTCTTTTTCTAGTTCCTATGTATAATGTTAAATTGTTTATTTGAAACTTTTCTTGTTTCTTGAGGGAGGCCTGTATTGCTATACATTTCTTTCTTAGACTGGGTTTTCTGTGTCCCATTTTCATTTTCATTTTCATTTGTCTCCATGTATTTTTTGGTTTCTTCTTGGATTTCCTCATTGACCTATTGGCTCTTTAGTAGCATGTTGTTTAGCCTACAGGTGTTTGTGTGTTTTTTTCCAATTTTTTTTGTTATTGACTTGTAGTTTCATATTGTTGTAGTTGGAAAAGATGCATGATATGCTTTCTGCCTTTTAAAAATTATTGAGACTTGTTGTTTAACATGTGGTCTATCCTGGAGAATGTCCATGTGCACTTGAAAAGCATGTGTATTCTGTTGTTTTTGGATGGAGTGTTTTGTATATATCTGTTAAGTTCATCTGGTCTAATGTATCCTTAAAAGACACCATTTCTTTATTGATTTTCTGCCTGGATGATCTGTCCATTGGTGTAAGTGGGATGTTAAAATCCCCTATTTTTCTCCTATTACTGTCAATTTCTCCCTTTATATCTATTAATATATATTTTTTCAAATTTTTATTTAAATTCTAGTTAACAGCTAGTGTAACATTATTTTTAGTAGTAGAATTTAGTGATTTTTCACTTATGTATAATACCCAGTGTTCAACACAAGTGCCCTCCCTAATACCCTTTATCCATTTAGCCCATCCCCCACTCACCTCCCTCCATCAACCCTCTGTTTTTTCTCCATAATAGTCCCTTATAGTTTGTTTCCCTCTCTCTTTTCCCCCTTTCCATATGTTCATCTGTTTGTTTTAAATTCTATATATGAGTGAAATCATATGATATTTGTCTTTCTCTGCCTGACTTATTTCCCTTAGCATAATACATTCCAGCCCCATCCCATCCATGTCCTTACAAATGGCAAGATTTCATTCCTTTCGATGGCTGAGTAATACTCCATTACACACACACACACACACACACACACACACACACACACACACCACTTCTTTATCTGTTCATCAGTTGATGAAAATTTTGGCTCTCTCCATAGTTTGGCTATTGTTGATAATGCTGCAATAAACATTGATATGCATGTACCTCTTTGAATCTGTATATTTGTATCCTTTGGGTAAATACCTAGTAGTGCAATTGCTGAGTCAATACTCTAAAAATAGAGTATTTCCATTTTTAACTTTTTGAGGAAACTCCGTACCATTCTCAAGAGTGGTTGCAACAGTTACATTACCACCAAGAGTACACAAAGATTCCCCTTTCTCTGCATCTTCTCCAACATCTGTTGTTTTTTGTGTTAATTTTAACCATTATGACAGGTGTGAGGTGGTATCTCATTGTGGTTTTGATTTGTATTTCTCTGATGATGAGTGATGTTGAGCATCTTTTCATGTATCAGCCATCTGGATGCCTTAAGAAAAGTGTCTCTTCATGTCTTCTTCCCTTTCTTCACTGGATTATTTGGTTTTGGGTGTTGAGTTTGATAAGTTCTTTATAGATTTTGTGTACTAACCTTTATCAGATATGTCATTTGCAAATATCTTCATCTATTCCATAGACTGCCTCTGCTACATCCCAAAGGTTTTGGTCTGTCATGTTTTCATTTTTCTTTGATTCCATGTACTTTTTAATTTACTCTTTAATTTCCTGGTTAACCCATTCATTCTTTAGTAGAATGTTCTTTAACCTCCAAGTGTTTGTGGTCTTTCCATCTTTTTACTTGTGGTTGACTTCAAGTATCATAGTGTTGTGGTCTGAAAATATGCATGGCATGATCTCAATCTTTCTGTACTTGTTGAAGGCTGATTTGTGACACAGTGTTATCTATTCTGGAGAATGTTCTGTGTGCACTCAAAAAGAATGTGTATTTTGCTGTTTTAGGATGGAATGTTCTGAATATATCTGTTAAGTCCCTCTAGTCCAGTGTGTCATTCAAAGTCATTGTTTCCTTGTTGATTTTCTCCTTAGATGATCTGTCCATGGCTGTAAGTGGGGTGTTAAAGTCCACTACTATTATTGTATTATTGTCAATGAGTTTCTTTATGTTTGTTATTAATTGATTTATATATTTGTTTTCTTTCAAGTTGGGGCATAAATATTTACAATTGTTAGATTTTTCTTGAGGGATGGACCCCTTAATTATGATGTAATCCATTCTTCTTCTATTACAGTCTTGGGTTTAAAATCTAGTTTTTCTTGGGGCGCCTGGGTGGCGCAGTCGGTTAAGCGTCCGACTTCAGCCAGGTCACGATCTCGCGGTCCGTGAGTTCGAGCCCCGTGTCGGGCTCTGGGCTGATGGCTCAGAGCCTGGAGCCTGTTTCCGATTCTGTGTCTCCCTCTCTCTCTGCCCCTCCCCCGTTCATGCTCTGTCTGTCTCTGTCCCAAAAATAAATAAACGTTGAAAAAAAAAATTAAAAAAAAAATTAAATCTAGTTTTTCTAACATATGTATGGCTACTCTGGCTTTCTTTTAGTGTCCGTTAGCACGATAGGTGGTTCTCCATCCCCTCATTTTCAATCTGCTGATGTCTTTAGGTCTAAAATGAATCTCTTTAGGCAGTGTATAGATTGGTCTTGTTTTTATCCATTCTGATACCTGATGTCTTTTGAGTGGATCACTGAGTCCATTTACATTCAAGGTGTTTATAGAAAGATATAGTTTAGTGCCATTGTGTTACCTGTTAAGTTGGTGTTTCTCTTGATGTTCTCTCTTCTTTTCCAGTCTTTGTTGCTTTTGATTTTTTTTTTTTTCACCCAGAGAGTCTCCTTTAAAATTTCTTGCAGGGCTGGTTTAGTGGTCATGAACTCCTTTAGTTTTTGTTTGTCTGGGAAACTCTTTGTCTCTCTTTCTGTTCTGAACAACAGTCTTGCTGAATAAAGTATTCTTGGCTGTATATTTTTCCCATTCAGCATGTTGAATATATCCTGCCATTCATTCCCTTCTGGACTGCCAAGTTTCTGTGGACAAATCTGCAAACCTGATCTGTCTTTCCTTGTAGGTGAAGGACTTCTAGGATTCTTTCCTTGTCTGTGTATTTTGTGAATTTACCATGATTTTGTTGAATTTAATGGGAGTTCTCTGTGCTTCTCGGATTTTGATTTCTGTGTCCTTTCCCAGATTAGAGAAGTTTTCAGCTATAATTTCCTCAAGCAAATCTTCTTCCTGTTTTTATCTCTCTTTCTCTTCTGGGACTCCTATGATATGAATGTTGTTATGCTTTAAGGAGTTGCTGAGTTCCCTAAGTCTACATTCATGATCTAATACTTTTGTTTCCTTCTTCTTTTCAGTTTCATTATTTCCCACAATTTTATCTTCTATATCACTATTTAATTCCTCTACTTCATCCATCCTGTTGTCATGGGATCCAGTTGAGTTTGCACCTCAGTTATGGTATTTTTAATTTTGGCCTAACTAGATTTTAGTTCTTTTATCTTGCAGTAAGGGATTCCCTAGTTTCTTCTATGCTTAGCCCAGCTGGCAGCCTTATAATTGTTTTCAATTCTAGTTCATACATCTTACTTTTATCTGTATTGATTAATTCCCTGACGATTACTGCTTCCTGTTCTTTCTTTTTGAGTGAATTCCTCCACCTTTTCATATTGTCAAGGTAAAAAAAAAAAAACAAAAAAGGAAGCTAGATCTTAGGTGTGTCTTGTTTTGCTTGTTAAAAGAAGCTATATATATATATATATATATATATACACATATATATATATACATATATATATATACACACACACATATATATATATGTGTGTGTGTATATATATATATATATATATATGAAAAATTTAAAAAATCAAAAATAAAAAAAATTGTTTTCTGTATCCCAAGGGAGGGTGGGGTAAAAGACAACAGCAACAAAGGAAGCTGGATTCTATTTCCCCTAGAGCTGAGCTTTGTATCACTCTATGATCAGTAGATTTGGTGTGTGTGGGGCGTTTATGCTGGTCTTCTGGTGGTGAGGCATGCTGCGTTGATTCTCAGGTGGACTTGCCCTAGTGGAGATGCACCTTTAGGGCATGGGGAGCAAGGCTTGGTGTGACAGCTCCAGCCTCCACTTGGTGGCACTGTTTTGCTCACTGATGTTGGTTGGTGCTGATGGGTGGGGTGAAAATTGTGTCACCCTGCTCTCTCGTGCCTAGAGCGGGGAGATCTCACCCACTGCTCTTCAGGAAGCCCTCACAAAAGAGCAATCAATCAACTCTTTTGTGTCCCCAGCTTCTACCAGATCCCCACCTTCACCCTGCCTGCGTCTGAGCTGTCTGCTGTCAGGCAGCATGGGAGGGCACTCCTGTGTTTTATCTCTGGTGCAAGGCAGGGTTTCAGAACTCCAAATTTTAGAGATTCATGTGGTATGGACCATACTGATCCTCTGGGGGAGGGTCTTGCTCACTGTGGCCAATGCCAGCTTGTCCCAGAAATCTGTAGCATGACCATTCAGTGGTTCAGAGTTTATGGTAAAGCACAGCAGAAAGCTGGCACCAAAGCTTGCTGCCCTCAGCCAGCATCCCCATTCCTATTTTAGTGAAAGAGTAGCTTAATGGCACCCACCAGTTCTTTTGGCCCTGGAGAGGCCACGCCACCTCTCCCAAATGCACTCTAAGCAGGGGAACTGTTTCTCATGTGACCTAGGGGATCCTCAGACTACACTGCCTGCTCCTGGGTGTCTGCTCTCCTTCCCCACAGCAGCATAGCTAAGCCCACCAGACACAACCCTGGTGAATGGCACAGACCTCTGAAACTTCAAAGTCTGCACTTGGCTGTTTATAAAATCTTATAGTATTTAGCCTCCCTCCCTTTCCCAGTCAATGGTTCCAAGGAAGAGTTTTTCTCATACAATTCCATGCACGTGCTTTCACTATTTCTCTCTCACTCCTCTCTGTGATCAGGGCTCCTCCTCTATCACAGCACACAGAGTTCTTCTCTTCACCAAATCAACTCTCTGCACCTCCTGCTTTCCACAATGTGGTGTTTTGTTTTGTTTTTTCACCTCTAGTGCACTTTTGCTTTTAGTCCTCAGATCGATTTCTTGAGTGTTAAGAATGATTTGTTATTTATCTATCTGTGTTCAAGGGATGAGGCAAGCCTGGGCTCTCCCTACTCCTCTGCCATCTTAACTCCTCCTCCCTGTTAATATTCGCTTTATGTATTTAGATGCTCCAATGTTGAGTTCATAGATATTTACAATTGTTATATCTTGTTGGATGGACCCTTTCATCATTATGTAATGTACTTCTTTGTCTTTTTTTTTTTTTAGCGTTTGTTTTAAAGTCTATTTTGTCTAATATAAGTATTCCTACCATGTTTTTTTTTTTTTTTCCCCTCTGCTTCTATTTGCATGGAATGTCTTTTTCCATTCTTTCACTTTCAGTCTGTATGTGTCTTTAGGTCTGAAATGAATCTCTTCTAGGAAGCATATAGATAGGTCAATAGGTCTTATTTTCTTATACATTCTGCTAAGCTATGTTTTTTGATAGAAGCATTAAAATAACTTATATTTAATATAATTATCAATACATATGTACTTATTTCCATTTTGTTCATTGTTTTCTTGTTGTTTTTGTAGTTCTTCTCTGTTCCCTTCTTTCTTATGACTGATGACTTTCTGTAGTGTTGTTGTTGGCTTTATTTCTTTGTGTGTGTACCTATTAAAGGTTTTATATTTGTGGTTACCATGAGGTTCATATAAAACTTCCTAAGTATATAGCAATCTATATTACGTTGATGGTCACTTAAGTTTGAATACATTCTAAAAGAATTTTTTACTTTCCCTCTCCACATTTTATGTATCTGTTATCATATTTTACATTTTTTATTCATAATTTTCTCCTAATTATGGCCTTTTATTTTCCACCTAAAGAAGTACATTTAACATTTATTGTAAGGCCAGTTTTGTGGTGATGAACTTCTTTAACTATCATTTGGGAAACTATCTCACCTTTCATTGTGAATTATAACCTTTCCATTTAGAGTGTTCTTGGTTATTGGTTTTTTTTTTTTTCCTTTCAGCTCCTTGAATATTTCCTCCTATTTCCATCTGGTCTGTTAAGTTTCTGCTGTAAAATCAGCTGATACCCTTATGGGGTTTCCCTTGTATGTAACTTTTTGCTTCTGTCTTGCTGCTTTTTAAATGGTCTCTTTATATTTAATTATTATATGTCATGGGTTGGACTTCTTTGAGTTCGTCTTTTAGGAACTCTGTGCTTCCTGACCTTGATGTATGTTTCCTTTTCCAGGTTAAGAAAGTTTTCAGCTGTTATTTCTTCTAATACCTTTTCTTCCTCTTTTTCTTCTCCTCTGGAACCCCTATAATACAAATATTTTCCACTTGATGTTGTCCAAGATATCCCTTAATCTATCCTCATTAATTTTTTGTTTCACTATTCAGCTTGGATGCTTTCCATACCTTGTCTTCCAGATTTGATCTGTTCTTCTGCATCTATTAATGTACTTTTGATTCCCTCTATTGCACTTTTCATTTCAAGTATTGTATTCTTTTTAAAAAAATTTGATGTTCATTTTTGAGATAAAGCATGAGCAGGGGGAGGGGCAGAGGGAGAGGGGGACACAAGATCCAAAGTGGGCTCCATGCTGACAGCAGTGAGCCCGACATGGGGCTCAAATCCACAAACTGTAAGACCATGACCCAAGCTGAAGTCAGACGCTCAACTGACTGAGCCACCCAGGCACCTCATCTTTTCTTTCTTCTTTCTTTCTTTCTTCTTTCTTTCTTTCTTTCTTTCTTTCTTCTTCTTTCTTTCTTCTTCTTTCTTTCTTCTTTCTTTCTTTCTTCTTTCTTTCTTTCTTTCTTTCTTTCTTTCTTTCTTTCTTTCTTTTTCTTTCCTTCTTTTCTCTTTTCTTTTCTTTTCTTTTCTTTTCTTTTCTTTTCTTTTCTTTTTCTTTTCTTTTCTTTCTGAGAGCATGGGCAGGTGAAAGGGGCAGAGGGAGAGAGAATCTCAAGCAGGCTTTATGCTCAGTGTGGGGCCTGAAACGGGACTCAATTCCACAACCTGGGGGATCATGTCACGGGCTGAAATTAAGAGTTGGATACTCAACTGAGACACCCAGGTGAGCCTCAGTTATTGTATTCTTTATGTCTTATTGGTTATTTTTTATAGTTTCTCTTTTTTATTTAGTTCTTGTTTCTGAGTTTTTTTCTTGTTATTTTGTTGGAAGCATGTTCCTGTATCTCCCCATTTTGTTTGACTTTTTTTCCCCTGTGAATTACATGGAGCAACTACTTTCCTAAACTTGAAGGAATAGTGTTGTGTATGGTTGTCTCCTGTGTAGACTTTGTGTGCCTGGTGACTGGCTGGCTAGGGCTGTGGTTGACATGAGCTGCAGTTCAGGGCACTCCTTGCTGGGGCTGCCCTGGTAGGATGGCTGGAGCTGAAGGAACTGTAGTCTAGGGTGGTTCAAAGGCTTTGTGTGTGAAGGGTACCCTGGCAGAACAACTGAACTAAAGTGGGTGGAGGCCAGTGTGGCCCTTGTGCTCTCCCTGCAAAGGGCTCCCTGGTAAGATAGCTGAAGTGGGTATGGGCTGGGGGATTCTGGGTTACTTCACACAGTGGGTACCCTGGAAGGATAGCTGTATGAAGTAGGAATGGGCTGAGGTACTACTGGGTTCTCACTTCTCTGAGGTGCCACTGGGCACTTTGGCAGGGTGACTGGAGCCAAAGCCAACACGGGCCAGCACATCCCAGGGCACTCTCCATAGGGACACCCCAGTTGGGTGGCTAAAGCTGAAGCAGACATGATCCAGGAGGTCCCAGGGAACTGTGCACTAATGGTGCTCTAGGGGCCACCTGGAGCCTAAGTTTTGTGGGCCTGGAGTGTTTTGGAGTGCTTTGTGCCTGTGTCACCTTAGTGTGATAGCTGGAACTGTAGTGAGCACTGCCCCAGGTGTCCTGGTGTGCACTGTTCTGGGGCTAGTGTGGGCTACAGGCTGAGGCTCACTGAAGCTCAAGGTACTCTGGCAAGAGCACCTGGAACTTGGTCTTTTTTTTTTTTTTTTTTTTTTTTAATCTTTTTTTTTTTTCAACGTTTATTTATTTTTGGGACAGAGAGAGACAGAGCATGAACGGGGGAGGGGCAGAGAGAGAGGGAGACACAGAATCGGAAACAGGCTCCAGGCTCTGAGCCATCAGCCCAGAGCCTGACGCGGGGCTCGAACTCCCGGACCGCGAGATCGTGACCTGGCTGAAGTCGGACGCTTAACGACTGCGCCACCCAGGCGCCCCCTTGGAACTTGGTCTTGTCTCTGCTATCAAGGTGGAGAGGGAACATAAATTGGGCTCACCAACTCCTTTGACCTGGAGAGAGTTCCAGCAAGTCTCCCACCACTTGGAAAGGTTCTAGGGCTAGTTCCTTTATGCTCTAATTCCTGTTTTAACCTGTGGATTTTATTCTGTGCCTCAAGGTGTCTGGAGCTGGCATGGGCTAGAGGCTTGGTATCATTGAGCTATGGTGCCTGGAATTCTGTTCTCATCTGCACTGTCACAGTGGAGGGGGAGTGTAATCAGTGTTCACTACCCCCTCACCATTTGGTGGGGTTCTAGGGCTGGCTCTCTTATAAACTAGTTGTTCTTTCACTTGTTCTTTTAAACAACTGCTTTTTTTTTTTTTCCTGTGTCCCCAGATAGACAAATCTACTCACAGTCCATCGGTGCTATCCTTCCCCACTGTAGCTTGCAGCACGGGGAGGGGACATTCCCCTCATTACCATGTTTCTGTTTCTCTTGCCATTATCTAGGTGGTCTATTAGTTTTGTTTTTTTTTTTGTTTTTATAAGTAATCAAAGATTTGATAAAGGCAGAACATAGAATCTTTGTTTTTCTAGGTAGACTAAAGGTAAAGAAAAACTTTTGTTTATAATTTCTTGTTAAAACCAGACCAGTAATGCAAGAAAACTGTTTTAACAGAGAGAAACAGAAAAATTTAATTTTACATCACCTTACTTTTGACATTAAAACTCATTTTTAAAATATAATTTATTGTCAAATTGGCTTTCACACAACACTCAGTGCTCATCCCAGTAAGTGCCCTCCTCAATGTCCATCACCCACTTTTCCCTCTCCCCCACCCCCCATTAACCCTCAGCTTGTTCTCTGCATTTAAGAGTCTCTTATGGTTTGCCTCTCTCTCCCTCTGTGTAACTCCCCCCCCCCCCCCCCCGGTCTTCCGTTAAGTTTCTCAAGATCCACATATGAGTGAAAAGATATGGTATCTGTCTTTCTCTGACTGATTTATTTCACTTAACATAATACCCTCCAGGTCTATCCATGTTGCTGCGAATGGCAAGATTTCATTCTTTCTCATTGCCAAGAAATATTCCATTGTATATAGACTGCATCTTCTTTATCCATTCATCAGTTGATGGACATTTAGGCTTTTTCCATAATTTGGCTATTGTTGAAAGTGCTGCTATAAACATTGGGGTACAAGTGCCCCTATGCATCAGCACTCCTGTATCCCTTGGGTAAATTCCTAGCAGTGCTATTGCTGGGTCATAGGGTAGTTCTATTTTCAATTTTTTGAGGAACCTCCACACTGTTTTCCAGAGTGGCTGCACCAGTTTGTGTTCCCACCAACAGTGCAAGAGGGTTCTCCTTTCTCCACATCCTCACCAGCATCTATAGTCTCCTGATTTTTTCGTTTTAGCCACTCTGACAGTGTGAGGTAGTATCTCAGTGTGGCTTTGATTTGTATTTCCCTGATAATGAGTGACATTAAGCATCATTTCATGTGTCTGTTGGCCATCTGGATGTCTTCTTTGGAAAAGTGTCTATTCATGTCTTCTGCCCATTTCTTCACTGGATTATTTGTTTTCCAGGTGTGGAGTTTGGCGAGTTCTTTATAGATTTTGGATATTAGCCCTTTGTCCGATATGTCATTTGCAAATATCTTTTCCCATTCCATTGGTTGCCTTTTAGTTTTGTTGATTGCTTCCTTTGCAGTGCAGAAGCTTTTTAACTTGATGAGGTCCCAATAGTTCATTTTTCCTTTTAATTCCCTTTCCTTGGAGATACGTCGAGTAAGAAATTGCTGCAGCTGAGGTCAAAGAGGTTGTTGCCTGCTTTCTCCTCTGGGTTTTGATGATTTCCTGTCTCACATTCAGGTCTTTCATCCATTTTGAGTTTATTTTTGTGTATGGTGTAATAAAGTGGTCTAGTTTTATTTTTTCTGCAGGTTTGCTGTCCAGTTCTCTCATCACCATTTGTTAAAGAGATAGTATTTTTTCCATTGGATACTCTTTCCTGCTTTGTCAAAGATTAGTTGGCCATACATTTATGGGTCCATTTCTGGGTTCTCTGTTCCATTGGTCTGTGTGTCTGTTTTTGTGTCAATACCCATACTGTCTTGATGATTACAGCTTTGTAGTAGAGGCTAAAGTCTGGGATTGTGATACCTCCTGCTTTGGTTTTCTTTTTCAATATTACTTTGGTTTCAGGGTCTTTTGTGGTTCCATACAAATTTTAGGATTATTTGTTCTAGTTTTGAGAAGAATGCTAGTGCAATTTTGATTGGGATTGCATTAAGTGTGTAGATTGCTTTGGGTAGTATCAACATTTTAGCAATATTTATTCTTCCAATCCATGAGCATGGAATGTTTTTCCATTTC
The DNA here is from genome assembly GCF_007474595.2 of Lynx canadensis. Classification (NCBI taxonomy): domain Eukaryota; kingdom Metazoa; phylum Chordata; class Mammalia; order Carnivora; family Felidae; genus Lynx; species Lynx canadensis. Next base: position 35,733,007 of record NC_044319.2, read on the forward strand.
TTTATATCTTCTTCAATTTCCTTCATAAGCTTTCTATAGTTTTCAGCATACAGATCTTTTACATCTTTGGTTAGGTTTATTCCTAGGTATTTTATGGTTTTTGGTGCAATTGTAAATGGGATCAGTTTCTTTATTTCCCTTTCTGTTGCTTCATTATTGGTGTATAAAAATGCAACTGCTTTCTGTACATTGATTTTGTACCCTGTGACTTTGCTGAATTCATGTATCAGTTCTAGCAGACTTTTGGAGTCTGTCAGGTTTTCCATGTCGAGTATCATGTCGTCTGGGAAAGGTGAAAGTTTGGCTTCTTTGCCAGTTTTAAATCTTTTATTTCATTTTGTTGTCTGATGGCTGATGCTAGGACTTCTAACACTATGTTAAACAACAGTCATGAGAGTGGACATCTCTGCCGAGGATGATTTTAGCTGTGGGCTTTTCATTATGGCTTTTATGATGTTTAGGTATGTTCCTTCTATCCTGACGTTCTTGAGGATTTTTATTAAAGGATGTTTTATTTTGTCAAATGCTTTTTCTGCATCGATTGACAGGATCATATGGTTCTTATCCTTTCTTTTATTAATGTGATGTATCACATTGGTTGATTTGTGAATATTGAACCAGCCCTGCAGCCCAGGAATGAATCCCACTTGATCATGGTGACTAATCCCTTTTATATGTTATTGAATTAGATTTGCTAGTATTTTGTTGAGAATTTTTGCATGTTCACCAGGATATTGGCCTGTAGTTCCCCTTTTTTGTCAAGTCTCTGTCTGGTTTGGGAATCAAGATTAATGCTGGCTTCATAGAATGAGTCTGGAAGTTTTCCTTACATTTCTATTTTTTGGAACAGCTTGAGAAGGATAGGTATTAACTCTGCTTTAAATATCTGGTAGAGTGCCCCAGGAAAGCCATCTGGTCCAGGACCCTTATTTGTTGGGAGATTTTTGGTAACTGATTCAATTTCTTCACTAGTTATGGGTTTGTTCAAATTTTCTATTTCTTCCTGTTTCAATTTTAGTAGTATGTGGGATTTAGGAATTTGTCCATTTCTCCCAGATTGTCCAGTTTGTTGGCATATAATTTTTCATAGTATTCCCTGATAATTGCTTGTATTTCTGAGGGCATCAGTTGTAATAAATCCATTTTCATTCATGATTTTGTCTGTTTGGGTCCTCTCTCTTTTCGAGAAGCCTGACTAGAGGTTTATCAATTTTGTTTATTTTTTGAAAAAAACAACTTTTAGTTTCATTGATCTGTTCTCCTGTTTGTTTTTTGTTGTTGTTGTTGTTTGGATTCTATATTGTTTATTTCTGATCTGATCTTTATTATTTCTCTTCTGCTGCTGGTTTGGGGTGTCTTTGCTGTTCTGCTTCTAGTTCCTTTAGGTGTGCTGTTAGATTTTGTATTTGGGATTTTTCTTGTTTCTGGAGATAGGCCTGGATTGCAATGTATTTTCCACTTAGGACTGCCTTTGCTGCATCCCAAAGGGTTTGGATTGTTGCATTTTAATTTTCATTTGTTTCCATATATTTTTAAATTTCTTCTCTAATTGTCTGCTTGACCCGTTCATTGTTTAACCTCCATGCTTTTGGAGGTTTTCCAGATTTTTTCCTGTGGTTGATTTCAAGTTTCATAGCATTGTGGTCTGAAAGTGTGCATAGTGTGATCTCAATTCTTTCATATTTATTGAGGGCTGTTTTGTTACCCAGTATGTGATCTACCTTGGAGAATGTTCCATGTGCACTCGAGAAGAAAGTATATTCTGCTGCTTTAGGATGTAGAGTTCTAAATACATTTGTCAAGACCATGTGGTCCAGTGTATCATTCAGGGCAATTGTTTCTTTACTGATTTTCTATCTAGATGATCTGTCCATTGTTGTAAGTGCAGTATTAAAGTCCCCTGAAATTACCACATTCTTACCAGTAAGATTGCTTATGTTTGTGATTAATTGTTTTATATATTTGGGTGCTTTCAAATTTGGTGCATAGACATTTATAATTGAGCTTTATAAAAGCTCTTTCTGATGGATATACCCTGTAACTATTATATAATGTCCTTCTTTATCTCTTGTTACAACCTTTAAAGTCTAGTTTGTCTGATATAAATATGGCTACTTCAGCTTTCTTTTGACTTCCAGTAGCATGATAGATAGTTCTCCATCCCCTCACTTTCAATCTGAAGGTGTCCTCAGGTCTAAAATGGGTCTCCTGTAGACAGCAAATAGATGGGTCTTGGGTTTTTTTTGGTGTGGTTTTTTTTTTTTGTTGTTGTTGTTGTTTTTTTATCCATTCTGATACCCTATGTCTTTTGGTTGGAGCATTTAGTCCATTTACATTCAGTGTTATTATTGAAAGATATGGGTTTAGAGTCATTGTGTTATCTGTGGGTTTCAGGATTAAAACTCATTTTTAAATACATTTATTTTTATCTTGACCACATATTCACATTCCTTTTAAAAATTCCTTTTTCACAAAACTTTTGTAACTTTTTTTAAAATTCAGATTTTTGTCCTAAGTTTTTCCTATATAAATAACCAGGCTCACTGTAGGACAAAGTTACTTTTTTTTCCTCATTCCTTCTTTTACTGAAAGCATACATCTTATTTTTCTTGCATATGGAGACATTTTCTTTCTCAGTTTTTTCACTGGATCTTAAAGTTCTTGAGGGTTAAAAGTTTTAATATGTGTGGCTAAAGGTATAAAAACAAGTAGTAAGCAATCGTGAACTGTTGTACTAGCATTCTTTACATTATAAAATGTATTCATAAATTTGCCAATTTCTAGAAATGTGCTTTTTCACAGTGCAATCTTTCAATAAAGCACAAAAGTTTACTTACAAGACCCAAATTTTATCTTTAGTTTCTCTGTAATAAGTAAGCAAAAAGTAGATAAAATAACAAAATGTTAATTTCTAGACATAGGTTTATCTTATTTGGAAACAATCTAGATACTCAATGTATTTAACAATTCACCACTTAATCTAGCAAGACTTTAAAGTTTTAGATTATCAAAAAACAGTTTGGAGAAACTTCAAAAAGTTTCCCTAAAATGCCCTTATCTTGCTTACATCTATTTAATTTACTTCTTCTTAACAATTGTGTCATGAAGTTTTTGTGGGTAATCTAAATATATCAGACAAACCCAGTCATTCTCCCAAGCTATTTTTTTGTTGTTGTTGTTTCTTGAAAAATTTTGAAATATAGATAACATGAATTTATTTGACTTTTAGAAAAGCAAGGCAGTTTTTATTGCTGATAACTATAAAGCATGTGTATTTTATTAAACCAATTGTTATTTTCCCAAATCACATGAACTTGAAATTCAGTTTCTATTTGAGAATTTTATGAACGCTTAATTTTTATAAGCTCTTAATTTTCTTTGAGCCCAATGAAATAGAGCTCTTTTATAAATTAATTTTGACAATAGAAAATACTGTTAAAGAAACATAGAAAATACTATATCTATAATGTACATACATTCATGTACATATAGAAAAATAGAAAATACTATATAAAGATAAGATATAGTATTTCTCTGTCTTTTTCTATATAATGTACATACATTCACATACGTATAGACAAACACAGAGATCTTACAGCTTCTATATTAAAACAATACGAAACTCATTGGTTCATACAAAATAGTTGGAATAAATTAAGTTTACTTGCTTACATAGCTAAAATCTTTTACTGTTTTTAGAGAAGGCTTTATATTTGTCCTTGGAAGTAGAGTTTGGGCACAAGAGCTCTTTTAGTGTTTTAAAAAGGCCTCTTCCCTCTTTTTTTCTTTTTTCCCTTTAGTCTTAGGTGATTGTGGGCTGTGTTTACATTTCAAAGACACCATATGCTATATAATTTTAAGGGACTGAGAAAGACTACAAGTTTTTATTTCTAAGAGTTTTGGGGGTAATTGTTATTGGGACAAAATTGTCCCCGTACTTTAAAAAGGCAAATATTCTGATCTTTTATACTATCTATAAGCATTTTGAGGGGAAAAAGTGAGGTTTGGGGATTGGTAAAGATAGATGGGCTTTGATTTGTTTGTAGAGTTGCATTTCTGGTTTTGTAGAGATTTTAAGACAGAGACCATTGTTTTTCATTCTCCAGAAGAAACTGAATTACAGTCTGAATATTAAGGGACTGACCTGCTTTTTAAGTTAAAGTTTTATCAGGGACTTTCTCAAAGCCTTTATTAAGCATTTTAACAAAGGCCTTCTTTCTGGTACATGATTCAGTGCTGGCTTCTGTAGTCCCTGAACATTAGCCTTCTGCTAATCATTTGTAGGAGGGCCTAGAAGAAATTTTGGTCATTGTTTTCTCTGTGAGAGGGGTGTTGTACATGGCTACCAATCTTTCTAATTCCTCTCTAAATTTGGTAGAATCTTCTGAAGAGGAGATGAAAGGGCAGTATAATTTAAAAGGTATGTTGTTCAGGAAACAAACACAAAAAAAAAACCTTTTTTTTTTCTTGGTGGAGGCAGGGTCTAGGATACATCTGCAAAGGACGTTGTGTAAGAATGCCTGAAACTGGCAGAGCCTGATTACAAAGCCGCATAAAGTAGGAGGAAAGTGAGCCTTAATGCTAGTTTTGGGAACTTGCATTAAATTCTTTTCTAGCCTTTTAGCATTTATGTTAGTGACCTGACACTTTGAACCAAGAGATTATAGGCCAGAGTGCTTTCTGTAAATCATGTAAGGAAAGGAAGTTAAAACAGGCAGATGGGGCCAGATTTTGATAAGGGGAATTTAGCTTGGAGGTGGACATTAATTTTTGCCTTAAATCTAATGTTTGTTCTTTCATCTTCTAAAGAGAGTGCCCAAGGCTAGCCGTTACACTAGTAAGACAACTGGGAACTCCATACAAGGAATTTTTTTTCTTTCAACATAGCCAATATAAAGGATCCATTATCTGGCCTCTGATGATTAGGATCTTCTTAATCTTAATAGTGACTCAAAACAATAAGCCTTTTTATGGAAGACTGGGGACAACTTTCCAGGTTTAGACCATGGATACAAGTGTCCCCTGGAGAGGGCATAGATGATGTAGCCCCCATGATCCAAACGTTTACTCCCAAAAATAGTCTAAGAAGGCAAAAGCCTTTGTTCTACAGGTGGTAAGAATGGTGTAGTGAAAAACAAATCTCTGGTCTCCCATGAAACATGCCTCCGGTCTGCACCACTGATCTGTATCACCAGGCAGGTGCTACTGGAATGGGATTTTTCCAGTGTTAACAAGCAAGAAGGTTAAGAAAAAGCCCATAAGGGGTTTTTTGTTATGACAACCTCCCATGACAGCTGCCATAGCTGGACAAGGAGAGTGCTTCCCATACCTGTGGATCATGGAACCCCAGTCTGTTGGACACCAGGGTGCACTCAGGTGAGTACACCTTCTAGATGGCAGAGATGAGAGAAGGTTCTCACTGGTCATAAAATCAAAAGAACATAGAACGAAACAAAAAGAAAAAAACCTTATTTGGATTTTATATAGGGGATCTACAGCAAAGTTTGTCCGAACAGATGTCAGCGTGAGGAAAAACTGGGAACTCACCAGTCTGCGAGGCTGGCTAGGACAGCAGGCTTAGACGAGTTTATGTCTCATTACGTCCTACGTAATTCCTTTTTAAGACAAATGACCCAAAAAAAGAGATTAAGGTAAACAGTGACGTCTCTGGGAGGAAATGAATCTGTCAAACAAGAGTGCTCTGCCAAGTTTTCCAGAGTCACTAAGCTCACCGAGAATAGTTCACAAATATTTTCTCTCTGTGATCAAATTGAAAAGGGACGGAAAAAGGACTCTCACCATGTAACATACATTAGACCGTGTAGGCAGAGACTGGGGGTTGATGTGGTTAGATTCTACCTCTCTGACAGCTATTTGTCAGATGTCTCAGGATTTCTCAGCTGTAGCAGTGTCCAGCTAGTACCATTTGCCCCGGACTATGCTTGCGGCAGCAAAATTTTAATTTATCCTTCAAAGGTCCTTCTAACTGGCCTGAGAATTAAATTGAAGCAGTTTAATTATGTATGCACAAAAACCCAATATTAAATAGAGGCCCCCCACCCCCAATACATGCAGCTTTTATACAAAGAATTTGGGCTGGAGTAGATTAGTAAAATAACAAGGTTTTGTTACTATAGGTTTCTTCAGGTTGGAATTCCTTGTCTCTGACCACAAGGATGTCTCTCTACCTCTTGGTACAAGAAGGGTATCTTTCATACGGAAGATTTATTTACTATTTTCTGGAGACGAAGGAGGGTCAGTATGTCCTTCCTGCACTGGACCTTCTTAATTATCTTGAATTAAAGTTACTTAATATGCTATTATGGAACATTTTGGGTGGCCCTGGTCCACCCCACCCTGATAAACCCAGGACCCCATCAGGCAAGCCAGGCCAAATGGGTATTGTCACCATTTTAAAAGCAGCTGCCCCAGAAAGATTTTCAGTGGATTCCTTCATCCTAGAGGCTGTATTAGTCACCCACACCTGGCTAATGGGGTGCCTACTGCACATGCTCCCACCATACAGGTCAGAGAAGCAAATGATCTGGACTATGTTGAGACAATCCAGGTCTCAAGAGCAGGCTCTTGGGGGGGTCCATGGCATCTGCCTCATTCCAAGCCCCAGTGTAACAAAAGTACATATTCCCCTGAAGTCATCACTGGAGGAAACTAGACTGTCTTGCCCCAACAGGAAACCAGTAATCAAGGCTCCCGGTTGTTTCTTTTTGGCCAGGCCTCACCTTGACAAGGCCATCCAGTTTCCTGCAGCTCTGCCTTCAGGGAAAATGTGCACATTATGTAGGTTAGACCTTGGAATTAGGCAGATACTTTGTACCCCCAACAGGCCTTCCCAGCAACCTAGCCTCTCAAGAACTTGCCCTGTTCTAGTTACCTGTGTACCCTGAACGGAGCCTCTCATTCATGCTCAGTAAACACCTTGTATCTGTTGGGTAGGAGAAATTTTCAATTTATCCTTCAAGGTTCTTCTAGCTGGCCTGAGAATTAAATTAGCATTGAACAGATTAATAGAGAAACAAAACAAAACAAAACAAACAAACTCTGGCCTCGGGAAGCTGAGGCCCTCCAAGCCTGTGGTGTTGGGACTGGTTCCTAGCCACGTGTGCGGCCTCCAGAATGAAGAAAGTCCACTCCCTGTAAATCTTTCTGAGGTGGCAATAGTTTCTAAACTGGCAACAGTCCCCATTTTAGGCTGGTTGCCTGTTGGCGTCCTGGGTTTACCGAGACTCCAGGCTACCCTGGCCAGTGAGCCTGTCCCTTCCTGGCAAGGCAGTCCAGATTCCTTCAGCTTTACAGTTGTGTATTAGTTTGATGTGATTTCAAAGCCACTTGTGACAAAGACAAAAAAAAAATGTTTTCAGGGGTTGTTTTGATAAGATGATGACATCCTTCATTCTTCTATTCTTGCCTGTAAGAAGTCAGTCGCTCAGCTGCTGAAGGCCCTGCTGGGGGCTTATCATTAAAGACATATAGAGAAGCAACTAAGGCAAGGGGAAATCTGACCATAAATACTAAGAGTTTGCAAGAACTGAGAGTGTTTGGTCTGGGCAAGGCAACATTTGCTCATCTAAAATAGTTCTTGAAGAACTTGGGGCACTTAGCTCCTGCCCTGGTAAAGACCACTCTCACTGGCAGTGGCAAAAGCCCTGCAGCATCTCTGCAAAGATCATCTTTGTCCCTCGACACCAGTGCCCTCGTTCCCTAGCAACATGCTCCAGGCAATGACACAGGACTTTTGTGCTGGCAGCTGGACTTCAGCTCCAGGTTGGTTAAACTGTCTCTCCTCAGTACCAATTCCTGTAAAGTGTCAGAGGAACAAGTCCCAAATGGAGTCCTTTGCTCCTCACATGAACAAAACAAGACTTACAGTTTCAACCTATTCCATGGATGTGACCTTTTAAAAATCAATCTCAAACTACTGATCAGCAGTAGTGAGGTGATCTTCGTGATTAAAAAAAACCCTGCTCATCCCTTCACACCTAAAAAAAAAAAAAAAAAAAGGATGTCCTGGCCTGAAACAATTCTTATTTCTGCTAACAGCTTCATTGCCCCATGCTCCTTCCTATAAAAACTTTCCCTTTTGTATAACTTCTCAGGGCATCTCTCTACTTGCTTGATGGGATGTTGCCAGATTCATTAATCACTTAATAAGCCAAATAGATCTTCACATTTACTCACTCATTTTTTTTTTCTTTTTTAACAAAAGGTATACCTTAAATAAATCTGGAGTTTATCTTTTCACCTCCCCTTGCCTGGAAGAATAGTATGATTAAGAGAAGATGGAATAAGCATCACTGAAAGGGTTGTTAAAAATAGAGCCGGGGGACATCGACTATGTGTCTTTGGTCTCAATTCTCAGCTAAAAGTCAAAATTTGTTGCATGTTTAAATGGACTTCCTACTTAATACTAGCTCTAGCAACCCATCACCTATAGATTACTGGAATTGTAGCTATTACCGGCACCAATCAATTAAGCCTATCATTAAGGATTACTTACGAAAAGGCTTAATTTGTCCCCTGTATTAGTTGCTGTAACACCCCTATCCTCTCTGTCTATAGACCACATGGGAGACGATGGAGGTTTGTATGAGACCTCAGAGAAATCAATATTATTATCCCTTGGCACCGGTAGTACCGAGCCCTCACACCTTGCTCATAGCCACTCCTTTAATAGCAATACTTTACTATTACAGACATTTGCAGTGCCTTCTTTAGCATACCTGTTGATCCTGAAAGTCAATTCTTGTTTACCTTCACCTGGGAAGGACAACAATATGCATGGACTGTCATTGCCACAGGGATAAACTGAAAGCCCTGCTTATTTTTTCTCAAATGCTAAAAGTAGACATTTCATAGAAATCTCTGAAGGCTCTCCCCTGTTACAATATGTCCTCTTATGTTCTCCTTCCCAAGAGGCCTATACTAAATACAACCTTCATCACTGGCTAAAAAGGGACATAAGGTGTCTAAAGAATAATTACAATTTTGTTTTGCCCTGGGTTAATACTTGGGACACCTTATTTCAACTCAAGTGTTGCTCCTTGATCCAGCTGGAGTCCAGGGAACTATTGTCCTTCCCCCCCCCCCTCAAAAACCAAATATCAACTACAGGGTTTGGGGGCTTAGCTGGATACTGTAGAAACTGGGAACCCAACTTTTCAGCCTTGGCTTCTAACCACCTTTATTCCCTCAACTCCAACCAACCTGATGCCCTTACGTGGAACAATGAAAGCCAAGAAGTCCTCATGAAACTAAAAGCCCCTCGAATCCACCAGTTTTGGAATGCCCTTGCCATTCTAACCCAGTGGGGGTTAGACAGGGGGACAAACACAGGCCTGTTGGCTATTATAGCCAACAGTTGGATCCTGTAGCCAATGGACTGCCACCCTGCATGAAAGCCAAGCTGTAGGTGCTGAATTACTGGAGAAGAAGTCACCCAAGGGTTCCCCATTATGTCCCCCTTTCTCAATTCTATCATACTCAACATTTATCTTCTAGCAGATTAAACTCTTATAAAGTTCTCTATCACCCCCAAATGTTACTGTCACATGCTATAATTCCTTAAATCTGCTACCCGGCTGCCTTTACCCTCTGCTGAAACTCCTAGGACTGTATCTAACAGACTCTCATACCACAATCAGATTTACAGGAAATGCCATTTGAAAATGCAGACAGTCTAGTTTACTGATGGCTCTTAAAAAACTATCAAGCTGGCTTTGAGGTTGTCTCCTTAACTGAAAACACTGAAGCAGACCTATCACAGTCTGCTTAGCTCATCAGCTCAGTCATCTTAGCTCAACAAGCTGAATCATTTGCCTTAATCCAAGCCTGCCTTTTGGCAGAAGGACAGACCATTAACATTTACACCAATTGTTGCTGTGCTGTTGGTGTAGCACATGTTTTGGTATGTTCTGGGAACAAAGAGGGTTTTAACTTCTATTGGACAACAGATTAAAAATAGTTCTTATGTCTTAGAACTGTTATATTGCTATTTCAAGGACCTACGTCTTTGGCTATTATGAAAATCCTGGCTATTCACTGGCAAACACCAAGGAAACAAAAGGGAATCATTTGGCTGGTGCAGCTGCCAAACAGGCTGCCTTTAAAAAATTTAAGCCATTTTTTGAATTCCCACTTGCTACTTGACTTTAACAAAAAATCTTAAATACTTATAACACCCAAGATTTGCCTCAGGAAGGGATCAAAAAAACTTGGTCTGACCAGGCTGCCAATCTCTCAATGAAATATTTGGTATGGGTCGAATGAATAGACCAGTCCTCTCTGATTATGTCCAGAAACAATTTTTAATTATATTTATGAATTTAACTCATTGGAATACTGACAAGATGGTCTTTGGGGGGGAAAGCAATTACTTTTGGAAACCATTTTCAAAAGTATCCTCTCAAACTTATGAAAAATGTCAGATTTGCCTAAACATACCCTGGAAAACATATTCATAGTTCAAAAGGACATTTTCCCTCCTGGTCTCTTTGGGATTATGGCAATTGGAATCTTATCTAGCTGCCACCATCTCAGCAATACAAATATGTTTTCGTAATGGTTTGTATATTTTCTCACTGGTAGAAGCCTCTCCTTGCCACAGAGCTATAGCCTTAGCAGTAGGAAAAATGTCATTAGAAAAGATTATTCCAAATTGGGGAATGCCCCCAGAATTCCATAGTGACTGAGGAATCCATTTCACTGGACAGATCTTATAGGTCATTTGCCACATTTGGCCACTTATGCAACATTTTGAGTGTGCCCATCATCCTCAATCATCCGGCCTTGTAGAATGTACCAAGGGCATTATAAAAATTCAGTTGGCAAAACTTATGAATCTTTCCACCTGCCATGGCCAAGAGCTCTTCCCTTGGGACTATGATTCTTAGATCCATTCCCTATGGGTAACATAACTCTCTCCCTTTGAAATAATATTTGGAAGAGCATGAGAATAGATCAAGGTGTATGTGAACCCAGATGACCTAAAGGTGAGATATGACTTACTGTAAGGATTAATTCAGACCTTATAAGGAAATGAAAATTAGTAGAACAGTCTTCTGCAGCATGCTCCAGGAGATGAAGACCTCAAACATCATGGCCTTCAACCCAGAGACATGGTTTATTGGAAAAGACACCTCCATAAAGATTCCCTCCAGCAAGATGTGGAGGATATACCAGCTATTATTGACTAATCCTTGTGCTGCTAAATTAGAAGACATAGACTCATGGATATGTTTTCCTATTTTTAAAAAGTCTTCAGGGGCGCCTGGGTGGTGCAGTCGGTTAAGCGTCCGACTTCAGCAGGTCACGATCTCGCGGTCCGTGAGTTCGAGCCCCGCGTTCAGGCTCTGGGCTGATGGCTCAGAGCCTGGAGCCTGTTTCCGATTCTGTGTCTCCCTCTCTCTCTGCCCCTCCCCCGTTCATGCTCTGTCTCTCTCTGTCCCAAAATAAATAAACGTTGAAAAAAAAAAAAAGTCTTCAACATCTAACTGGGCTACCAACCAGAGACCTTAAACTAACCCTTTCTTGGAAAAAAGAAGATGATGTCTGTGTAGACTGCTCTCCGAAGACTAAGGACCAGGCCACTATTATGTTAACAAGGTCCATTACACCAATTATCATGAGGCTATGAGTTTATTAATATTTCTCTTCCTTTCATCACCATTTTCAATTGGAAGAAACAATGCTATAATTCATATGTCTCAATTCCTTGCTACTTCTGAAAACTTTACCTACAGGGTCCTTACTGATAATGATGATCTCATAATGTTACCTATATACAGTTTTCTCCATGGTCCCAAATATTTCCATTAGTTACTACAAAACACCGCCTCTAACACTTATTTTGTCAGGATATTTCTTGCCTCAAGGAAAGCCTCCATGTTTCATGCTTATTATCCCAAATTAGAGACAACCTTGAATGTAAACTTGGTACAGCCAATGTGAAAACAGTATGGAGGTTCCTTAAAGAGTTAAAAATAGAACTACCTATGATCCCATAATCGCACTACTGGGTATTTACCCAAAGATTACAAAAACATTAATTCAAAGGGATATATGCACCCCTCTGTTTATTGCAGCATTATTTACAATAGCCAAACTATGGAGGCAGCCTGTGTCCATGGATTGATGAATGGGTAAAGAAATTTGGTATATATACACAATGGAATATACTCAGCCATAAAAAAGAATGAAATCTTGCCATTTGCCAATGACATGGATGTAGCTAGAGAGTATAATCCTAAGTGAAATAAGTCAGAGAAAGACAAACACCATATGGTTTCACTCATATGGAATTAAGAAAAAAAGGGGGGAAAAAAAGAAACCAAGAAACAGATTTATCTATAAGAACACTGATGGTTACCAGAGGGAGGTGGTTGGGGGGAATGGGTGAAATAGGTGATGAGGATTAAGAGGACACTTGATGAACACTGAGTAATGTATAGAATGTTTGAATCACTGAACTGTACACCTGAAACTATAAAACACTGTATGTTAACAGGAATTAAAAACTTAAAGTCCACTGCTGCATTAATAGAACTTTCATTAGCAAAAGATGGGAACCTTTACTCCACTCTTTTCCTAGAATTACCTCTATACAAATTATATATCTTCTACCTGTCCAATACAATTTTTTTTTCAACTATTCATCTTCATTAGGCCAAGCCCTTTGGATGTCTCCATTTGAGACATTAACGCATTATGCACCAAGCCTTCTGATACCTTTGATAACTTAGTACTACCCTTTTATGAATAATATGTTTAACCAAACCATTGGAATCCCAAGGCTGTCTAATACTGGGCTGGTTTCTAAAATGAAAGCTTAAACAATCAAACACTATCTGGAATTCTGGGCACCCCTGAATATCTTTGCACACCTATTACCACACCTTAGGCATTTTGGTTGTTTAGATATTACCACACTGGGCAATGCCTTTTGGACTACTTATTTCCCTCTGACCATTCTTAGATCCCAATTAATCTCCCATCACATGAAGATAAGGGTCTTGTTCATAACAATTATCCTGATGAAATCTTTCTGTTTGTGAATAGCTGTGGAAATGCCCCAGGGATGTGATCTTCAGGCTTTCTGGTGATATCCATAATTATCTCTTTGAGGTTTATATTCCCGGCTGGGGGGTGGTACCTTCTAACATAACATCATGTTACCAAATTTAACCAGAACAATTAATAGAATTACTAGCTCAATGGCCTGAGCTATTAGTTCTGAAGAAAAATCTTAGATTCCCTAGCCCGAGTGGTTCTTGATAATAGAATAGCATTAGATTACAACGTAGGGGTTTGTGCAATAGCTAAAACCTCATGCTGTATTATTCAATTAGCTAATTTCTTAAAGGGACATTCAAGCTAAATTCCCTCATATTTTTAACTGGCTTTTCTCGGGATTTGGGACTCTGGTGTTCAAGTCTACAAATTGTATTATTAACTGCCGTTTTATTCTGTATATTATTCATTGTTTTGCTCAAAATAATGGTTGCTTAAAGTCTTAAAAACATTCATCAAACTTACCACGTGACAATCAACAAGTGAAACTTGAACTGACATAGCCTAAGGTCCACTTCCTTAAACCTCCTTGTTTTCAGATGTACCCTTAAAACTCTTGCACAGCAGTCTTATTAAACATGATGAAATATGACCAACCATGAGACTCTCCCCTCCTGGAGAGTCGATAGACCTGGAGCAGGTTGTTGGCCACTCCAGCATCACAATGGGACTACAAAACCAAAGGTTGATCATTGATGCTTACTATATAGAAATACCTCAGTCAAAAGGGGGAAATGATAATGGAGAAAATAAAGCATTGCTAAGAGAGAGGGTTATTTAAAATGGATATTGGAGGACACTGAGGAAGTGGGGCTTAGGCACATCTCATGTCTCAAACCCTCAGAATTCTTGCTGAACTCCACTAAAAGTCAAAACATCTGCATATTAAAATGGGCATAAATGGACTTTCCATCTAACACTTTCTAGCAATTGATCACATGTAGATTAGTCTTATGTAGCTCATACCAGCACCAATCACATCTCATCAAATAACTTAAGTAAATTCCTTCTTTAAAAACTCTAACATCCATTATTTCTCCCCCAGAGTACACTTTTGATTTTGGTTGAATCTGTGTCTCTCAGATTGCAATCCCTAAGACCCCAACTAAATACATGTATTTTATTTTGCAACTGCAAAACAAACTGAGTTGGATAATCAGGACATCTGGAATTTCCTTAGTTTTAACTTTTATCTAGACTCAGTCTTCAATAGGTCCTCCAGAGATCCTCAGAAGTTAATATATAATCTATTTTACCCCTAAACCAACCTCTTGAGTATTTTTGGTAGGGTTAGTGAGTCATATTTGCTATTGTCATCCTGTCTTTCATAATTGTGTTCAAAATATATTTTATCAGAGAGACCTTAATACAGGAATTCCAAATGGCTGTATAATATGGTAAAGCAGTATTAAGATAATTATCGTAGCCAGTGTAGCACCAAATTATAACAGCTGTCAATTTTTGTCCATTCAAAGGCTGTTTATAATTCAGTAGGATGCTATAGATGTAAATAGTATATTAAGTTTAAAATTTGTCAATCTGAAAACGGGCTTAACCAGATTTTGGTCAGTTATAAATTTAGTATAATGTATCAGCCTGTATTTCAAATTTGGCATGTAGTATGATATATATCTCAGAGCACTGACCAACATTATTTAGTTATTATTTTGGTTAGATTGTAGACTACTGAATTATTTTAGTGGGGGAGGACAAAAACTCAAAGGCGTCTTTGGCAACAGAGAGATGCCTCCAGGAACAAAGGAACTGTCAGTGCCATTTCCATCCCTCCCCCTCAGCATACGCACGGGGCTAGGTGCCACACCCAGCACACCACCAACACCTGCTACTAACTTACACCAAGCCCAACCCCCATGCTCCTAGTTCATGCTTGTTTCAGTCTCAGTGCTGTGGGCCTCCTACCTCAGTAGGAATGGCATAAACTCCTGCCAACACCACATCTCCCAATCTGAGAGTTTTGCAGGGTCTCCATTCTGATGGAGACCTAGAGGACAGGTCTCATTCACAAGCAGACTAGAGCACACCTAGTTAAAATTTGCCACATTCAGGCCAGGGGCCAAACATGGCCCACAACAGGAGAAGACAGCCTTTGCAGATGACTGGCCTGAAGGATAAAGTGGCCAGGACACAACAGCAGCATGCAGAATACATTCAAGACACTCTCTGAAGTGCCAGTCCCTGGGAAACAAGGGACACAACCCTGTAGGGCACTAAACAACCTCTTCTTCATAAGGCCATTACATTTAAGAACAGGACATGTAGCTGACTTTCCTAACACAGAAATAGGCACAGAAACTTAGACAAAATAAGACAGGAATTTGCCCTAAATGAAACAGAACAAGGCCATGGCCAGAGATCTAAGTGAAAACAGATATAAGTGACATGTCTGATGGAGAATTTAAAGTAATGATCATTGGGGTGCCTGGGTGGCTCAGTTGTTTAAGAGTCCAACTCTTGGTTTTGGCTCAGGTCATATCTCATGGTTAGGGTCAATCCCTGTGTTCAGCTCTGAGCTGACAGTGTGGAGCCTGCTTAGGATTCTCTCTCTCCCTCTCTCTTTGCCCTCCTGGTTACACACACTCTGTCTCAAAAATAAATCAACATAAAAAAAATGATAATAAAGATACTCATTGGACTTGAGAAAAGAATGGAAGACATCAGTGAGACCCTTAAAACAGAGATAAGGAATAACAAAAGGCATCCAGATTGACAAGGAGGAAGACAAACTTTCACTCTTCACAGATGACATGATACTCTATGTGGAAAATCCAAAAGACTCCACTAAAAACCTGCTAGAACTAATACATGAATTCAGCAATGTCTCAGGATATAAAATCAATGTACAGAAATCAATTGCATTTCTGTACACCAATAATGAAGCAGCAAAAAGAGAAATCCAGGAATCGGTCCCATTTACAATTACACCAAAACCCATAAAATACCTATGAATAAGTCTAACAGGTAAAAAATCTATACACTGCAAACTATAGAAAGCTTATGAAAGAAACTGAAAAACTGAAAAAATGGAAAAACATTCTATGCTCATGGATTGGAAGAATAAATATTGTTAAAATGTCAATACTACCCAAAACAATCTACATATTCAATGCAATCCCTATCAAAATAACACCAGCATTCTTCAGAGCTAGAACAAACAATCCTAAAATTTGTATGTAACCACAAAAGACCCTGAATGGCCAAATAAATCTTGAAAAAGAAAGCCAAAACTGGAGGCATCACAATTCCAGACTCCAAGCTATCTTACAAAGCTGTAATCATCAAGACAGTATGGTACTGGCACAAGAACAGACACTCAGATCAATGGAACTTCTAGAATAGAGAACCCAGAAATGGACCCACAAACATATGGCCAACTAATCTTTGACAAAGCAGGAAAGAATATCCAATGGAGAAAAGATAGTCTCTTTAGCGAACGGTGCTGGGAAAACTGGAAAGCAACATACAGAAGAATGAACCTGAATTGCCTTCTTACATGATACACAAACTCAAAATGGATGAAAGACCTAAACATAAGAGAGGAAGCCAAAATCCCAGAGGAGAAAAGTGGCAACAATCTCTTTGACCTTAGCTGCAGCAACTTCTTACTTGACATGTCTCCCGAGATAAGAGAAACAAAAGCAAAAATGAACTATTGGACCTCATCAAGATAAACTTCTGCACGGCAAAGGAAACAATCAGCAAAACTAAAAGGCAACTGACAGAATGGGAAAATATATTTGTAAATGACATATCAGATAAAGGTTAGTATCCAAATCTATAAAGCACTTATCAAACTCAACACCTAAAATACAAATAATCCAGTGAAGAAATAGGCAGAAGACATGAATAGACACACTTTTCCAAAGAAGACATCCAGATGGCTAACAGACACATGAAAAAATGCTCAACATCATTCACCATCAGGGAAATGCAAATTAAAGCCACACTGAGATACCATCTCACACATGTCAGAATGGCTAAAATTAACAACTCAGGCAATAACAGATATTTGCAGGAATGCGGCAGAAAGAAGGAACTCTTTTGCACTGCTGGTGGAATTCAAGCTGGTGCAGGCCACTCTGGAAAACAGTATGGAGGTTCCTAAAAAATTGAAATAGAACTATCCTATGACCCAGCAATTGCACTACTAGGTAATTATCCAAAGGATACGGAGTGCGGATTTGAAGGGGCATATATACCCCAATGTTTATAGCAGTGCTATCAACAACAGCCAAAGTATGGAAAAAACCCAAATGTCCATTGATGAACGGATAAAGATATATGCATAAGATGTATATACAGAATGCAATATTACTCAGTGATCAAACAGAATGAAATCTTGCCATTTGCAACTACGCGGATGGAACTAGAGTGTATTATGCTAAGCAAATAAAGCCAGAGAAAGACAAATATCAATTATTTCATTCATATGTGGAATTTAAAATATGAAACAGATGAACATAAGGGAATGGAAGCAAAAATAATATAAAAACAGAGGGAGGATTGCTGGTGGGTTGTTGGGTGGAGGGAAGGGCTAAAGGGATGAGGGGCAATAAGGAGGACACTTGTTGGGATCAGCACTGGGTTTTATAGGTAAGTGATGAATCACTAAATTCTGTTCCTGAAATTATTGCACTGCATGTTAACTAACTTGGATTTAAATTAAAAAAAAATAGAGATAAAGTTTCAATAAAAATGAGAAACATGCTCAATGGAATGAACAGCAGCCTAGAAGAAGCAGAGGAACAAATTAATGACCTAAAATACAGAGTGATGGAAAGTAATCAAGCTGAGCAAAAGAGGAAAAAAAGAACTACACAAAACAAGAATAGACATAGGGAATTCAGTGACTCCATCAAATATAATAACATTTGTATTATAGGGATCTCAGAAGAAGCAGCAAGAGAAAAGGGGGAAGAAAATATATTTAAAGAAATAATAGCTGAAAACTTCCTTCATCTGGGGAAGGAAACAGATATCCAGATCCAGGAGGCACAGAGAACCCCCAACAAAATCAAAAGCAGATCCGCACCAAGACATATTGTAATTATAGTGGCAAAATATAGTGATAAAAAAATAAAAGCAGCAAGACTAAGGAAGACCGTTGCATACAAGGGAAACTCCATAAGGCTATCAGTGAATTTTTCAGCAGAAACTTTGCAAGCTAGAAGGGAGTGGCATGATATATTCAACATGCCAAATAGGAAAAACCTGCAGCCAAGAAAACTCTATCCAGCAAGGCTATCATTTGGAATAGGGGAGATAAAGAGTCTCAGAAAAACAAAACCCAAAGGAGTTCATGACCACTAAACCAGTCCTGCAAGAGATACTAAAGAGGACTGTTTTGGTGTTTTCTTCAAAGTGACAATGTTAAAGTAGGAAACGCAAAAGTAGAAAATTAATATTTCTGTAAAAATCAGCTAAGGAACTCACAAAATAAAAAGATGTAAATCATGGCATCATATACATAATATTTGGGGAGGAGAGGAGTAAAGAATGGTTTCAAACTTATATGACCATCAAATTATAGACTGCTATATGCATAAGATGTTATATACAAACCTAATGGCAGCCACAAATAACCTCTAATAGATATGCAAAGAATAAATAGAAAGAAATCCAAATATATCACTGAACAAGCAAACTGTGAAAGAGAGAAAGAAAGGATGAAAGAAAAACTTCAGAAACAATCACAAAACAAGGGATAAAATGGCAATAAATACATATCTATCAATAGTTATTTTTTGTTTTGTCTTTAACATTTATTGACATGGTTTACCATAAGGACTGCGAAGAATGACTCAGATGTGTTTACTTAGAAACTGTGTGGCACTGAGTGACTCACTGCTGCCCAAGTTCCAGAGCTCTTCCTGTAGGGTGTAAAGGACACGTGTCAGCTACAGGAAACTTATCCCGGCTTCTAATTAGATGCCATCACATATCCTGTCACCCTTCTGCATACCCATGGGGACACAGTAATTAAGTGCCAGCCAAGTTGTTGCCAAGCCTGGGGACAATCCTGGCACCATGACACTAGCAAATGCACTCAGCCAGCTTATGAATATGAGTCTTGGGACCCTCCCTGTAGTTGAGGTGGCAGAGGTTCCCACATCGAGAAAGAAGTGTAGTCTGTAGTTCTCTGAAACCATGCTGGCCTGGCTGGAAAAATAATGGGGTATACAGGTGTAGGTTGCTGGCCTAGTATGCTTCTCCACTCCGTATTCTCCTTCACTCTGACCCAATGCTGTGCATGCTGAACCCACATACACTTGTTGGTCCTCCAAGGTAAAACGTGTCAGCAATACTTGGTGGTTTATTGCCAATGGGCACCAACATCCCACCCAAAGAGATTCTGAAAAAACTGAATCGAATATGAATTGTCTATTCAACTGAAGCTTGAAATCTTCTTTTATGAAGCTTATGTCCCCTGTGGTGTAGCCTGCCAGTTCCTGGTGAACTTTCAGCAAAGTACCTCCTCTTGGCAAGATGGAGGAGTTCCAACAGTTGATGACCATTGCTTCATGACTTCAGTGAGTGTCCACTTTCCTTCCTGACAGTAGGGTACCATCCTCCTGAAGCAGCCCAGCTCTCACCACATGCCCTCCCACTTGATGGTGTGACTGGTCTTCCATTAATCTTCCATTAATCTCCTTAATCTGGCTTATTTCAAAGGTAATGTCTAGTGCATTTGGAAGTGCATCATCACTTTGTCATATACTAATCAAAACATTCACTTGCCTAAATATTCCTAGGTGAAGCAATTTTTCACAGGCTTTGTGAGATTTCCACATCACCTCAATAAGGTTTTTACCTTAAAAGGCCTCCAATTTCACATATGATGACATCATCTTTAGTTCTTCCAAGTCTATCAAAATGAAGGTGTTAAACAACCACATCTTTGTTTTCAAGGATTTCCTGTTTAGCTTCAGGTTCAGCTTCAAGAAGTTCAGCTTGTGTCCTACTGCTCCAAATCAGGTCCATTAGCTGGAAGAGGCTCCCATCTCCAGGCGTGTATTGTCCCTATGACTTCCACTGGCTACCACCTTGCAGAGCTGCCTGGGCCTGACCATGGCTCAGCTGGTGAGAGCAGAGGGCAGGTCCACTGTGGTGGAGCTACTAGTCAATGCAACACTCACAAACCCTTAGACACGGTGCACCCTATCAATCATTACTTTCAATGTAAATGGACTAAACACTCCAAAAGACAGGGTGACAGGTGGATAAAAAAAGAAAGAGACCCAATTATATACTGCCTTTAGAAAACTCATTTTAGACCTAAAGACCCCTGCATACTGAAAGTGAGGGGATCGAGAGACATTTATCATGCAAATGATGTCAAAAGAAAGCTGAAGTAGTAATACTTAGATAAGTAGATTTTATATGCTTTTTTAAAATTTTAGTTTTAATTTTTTTGTTTAAAGAGAGAGCATGAATGGGGGAGAGGGGCAGAAAAAGAGAGAAGATCTTAAGCAGGCTCCATGCTCAGCATATATAAAAAACACACAGTGAACATCATACTCAATGGGGGAAAAATGGAAAACTTGCCCCTTAAGGTCAGGAACAAGACAAGGATGTCTACTTTCATCACTTTTATTCAACATAGTACTGGGTGTCCTAGCCACAGTAATCAGATTAAAAGAAATAAAAGGTGGGTGCAAGGAAGAATCCAAACTTCGTTATTTACAGATAACCTAATACTAGATATAGAAAATCCAAAAGACTTCACAAAAGAACTACTGTAACTGATAGATGAATTTTGTAAAGTTGCAGGATACAAAATCCAAGTGCAGAAATCTGTTGCATTACTATGCAATAATGAAGAAGAGAAATTAAGAAAAAAATTCCATTTACAATTGCACCAAAAATAATAAAATAGGAATAAATCTAACCAAAGAGGTAAAAGACCTGTACTTTGAAAAAATATAAAACATTGATGAAAGAAATTGAAGATGACACAAAGAAATGGAAAACCATCCCATGCTCATGGATTGGAAGAACAAATACTGTTGAAATGTCTATACTATCCAAAGCAATCTACAGATTTAATGCAATCTCTATCAAAATACTAAAAGCATTGTTCACAGAACTAGAACAAATGGTCCTAAAATTTACATGGAACCACAGAGACCCCAAATAGCCAAAGCAATTTTGAAAAAGAAAGCTGGAAGTATCACAATTTCATACTTCAAGTTATATTGCAAAGCTATAGTGATCAAACCAGTATGATACTGGCACAAAAATAGATCCATAGATCAATAGAACAAGAAAGAAAACCCAGAAATAAACCCACAATTGTATGATCATTTGGTCTTCAAAAATGCAGGAAAGAATATGGAATGGTAAAAAGACAGTCTCCTTAGCAAATGATGTTAGGGAAACTGGACCATTTTCTTATACCATACCACAAAAACAAACTCAAAATGGATTAAAGACCTAAATGTGAGACCTGAAACCATAAAAATACTAGGAGAGAGCACAGGCAACAATGTCTTGATACTGGCCATGGCAACATTTTTCTAGCTATGTCTCTTGAGGTAAGGGACATAAAAGCAAAAATAAACTATTCACTACATCAAAATAAGCTTCTACACAGTACAGGAAACAATAAAATTAAAGGGCAACCTACTGAAAAGGAGAAGATATTTGCAAATGACACATCTAATAAAGGGTTAGTATCCAAAATATATAAAGAATTTATATAACTGAATACCCAAAAAACAATCCAATAAAAACTGGGCAGAAGGAATGAACAGGCATTTCTCCAAAGAAGACATGCAGAAGGCCAACAGACACATGAAAAGATGCTCAACATCATTCATCATCAGGAAAATGCAAAATCAAAACTACATTGAGATGTCACCTCACACCTGTCAGAATGGCTAAAATAAAACACACAGCAAGTGTTGGCAAAGATGTGGAAAAAAAGAAACACTCTTGCACTGTTGATGGTAATGCAAACTGGTCTAGCCAATGTGGAAAACTGTATGGATTTTCATCAAAAATAGAACTATCCTATGATCCAGTAATCACACTACTGAGTACCTAAAGAATATGAAAACACTAATTCAGAGACATATGTTTATAGCAGCATTATTTACAATAGCCAAACTGTGGAAGCAGCCCAAGTATCTACTGACTGATGAATTGATAAAGACAATGTGGTGTGTGTGTGTGTGTGTGTGTGTGTGTGTGTGTACAGTGGGATATTATTTAGTCATAAAAAAGAATGAAATTTTTGCCATTTGCAATGACATGGGTGGAGCTAGACAGTGTAATGCTAAACGAAATAAGTCAGAGAAAGACAAATACCATATGATTTCACTCATATGTGGAATTTAAGAAACAAAACAAAGGGGTGAAAAAGAGGCAAGCCAAGAAACATACTCTTAACTGTTGAGAACAGAGGTTGGTGTGGGGGATGGGTGAAATAAGTGATGGGGATTAAGGAGTGCACTTGTCATGATGAGCATTGGTGATGTATGGATTTGGTTGACTGACTATATTGTACACCCGAAACTAATGTAACACTGTATATTAACTATACTGGAATTAAAATAAAAAAAATAAAATTCACGTGGAAGAGTAGAGAGCCAAGAATAGCCAAAACCATTATATAGCTTTACAATACATGCTAGGGAACGTCTCCTCACTTTGTACATACCTCGGTCAATGGTAAACTGTCTTACTAGAATTAACTTTGAAGAAGAATCACAATAAGCAGTGTTATGCAGCAACACAGAGACCCAGTCATAGATCCACACAAACATAGAACCTGGAAATATGAAGGTTGTATTCCACACAAGGGAAAAAGCATAGATTCTCTGATAATGAGTGTAACTGACATGTAAAAAGATTTGGACTCTGATCTTTTTGATCTTTTGAAAAAGGTTTTTACAAAGCCTGTATCTGACAGTTTATATTTTATTATAGTGTTCACTGTTGCACGGAAGTTTATTTTCATTATTAAATTTAATATAAAAAAACTATCTTATTTCAAGGTAGGGAAGGATTTCTAAAATAAGGCACAAGAAACACCAAAAAAAAAAAAAAAAAGAATAAGAAAAAAAGAAAGAAAGAAACAGCAACTAAGGAAAACATTCCAGTGTTCTTAGAAGCATTAAGTAAATAGATGGCAATAGGCAGAAAGGAAAAGTACTGGCACGAAAAGTAATATCCAGGGTAGGAAGAAACCCAGACCCCTTTGCTCCTAAGGGCAACAATTCATACCCAGGAGTGATGATGATTTTAACCCATTTGACCCTGGTCACTTAACCTACTAGAAGCTAGGCCCATGAAAATACACAAAACTAAAACAAATGATAATATGGGATGAATCAGAGTCACTGAAGAGAGCTTTACTAGACAAAAAAAAAAAAAAAAAAAAATGACAAAAATTGGAATGCAGTTCCAACAAACTGATTTGGACACAGAAACCCAGTGAATATTAGATTCATGGCCCAAAAGAAGACAAAACTTTATTCTCACAGGAGCAGATATTATGCAACTTGGACCCATTACCACTTGACACCTTTGAATATTTGGAGAAAAAATACTGTTTTACAAAGATCTGTGATTAGCAGCAACCTGGAGATTAAGATGGCCTCTACCTAATATATTTATCCCTAAAAGCATATTCATTGAGAACAGCAGGAGAACCTAATATAATAATAAAATTAGGATTATTAACTGTGATTCATGATAGGGGACACTCTCACCAATATATGTGGAAGCAACAGAAAAAATTGAAAAGATCAGTTTAAAAGCTGAGCCCCCATAGGACAGAAAAGCATTATAGTATTTGCAGGTTCCAGAAACAAAGGATAACTGATTGATTTGACAAGAACAGCTGAGGAACTAAGTCAAAATAAAGGCTTTAACACTCATGTTTATCAACAAAACAGGCCTACACCTAATGTACATAGATGCAATCAAAATAGGTCATTTAGAACTAAATATGCAAGACCCATTTGGCCACCTAAGCCATTTAGACTACCACTCTTTATAACAAATTATGAAGATAGAAACCCAAAGAGAAACCCCAGAAAATATGCATGTGCAGTGTCAGAGAAATGGAAACAACCACCTTTTAGAGTAAATAGACCTAAGAAAAATAAACCTACATATAGACCCACTGACCCATTTATTGTGAATAGTTACCCCATTTAAAAAACTTAATTCTATTAATAGACAAGCCATTGGTAGCCAGAGGAGAGCAAACCCCCTAGAGTCTGGGCAGTCTCTGTCTCTTGGCCCAAGCTGGTGACAGTCACTCAAGTTATACTGGCCATTTCAACAGAAACCACTTCATAAGTAAAAATGCTACATATATCACTATGTTGTTAGATATAGGGTTCTAAGTACCATTATACTAGGCTATCCTACTAATTTAGAAAACTTTAACAATAAAAAGGAATTAGTTGAAGGATTAAGGTGAAAATTAACCCCAGGGACAATGGTACATAGATTCCTAACAATGTGATAGATCACTCATTATGGATAAATGCCTTATTGGTCCCGATTTAGAAAACATTCTTGGACTAGATGTAATAGGACATATAAAAATTAAGAGAAACATTCAGGAACCCCTAAAGGAACAAATTATCATCCCTATATTTTGCAATTAACAATCCAATCTGGCCTGTTAAAAAGCCAGATGGATCATATAGACTTACAGTAGATTAGAAGAAGTTAAACAAATACTCTCTCAAAATTGAGGAAGTACTCCTAGATTTAGGCATTATCCTAATCAGTATCATCACTGGATTGGGAACTTATTACATGGTGATAGACTTATCTGACATGTTCTTTGCTATTCTAATCGATGAGGAGAGCCAGTCCATGACTGCATTCATTGGGAAGGCAGACAATATCAGTTTACTAGGTTACCACAAGATTAACACAAGAGACCAGTAATAGCCCACAACTTTCTAACACAAAACATCCAGGTTTTTCAGGAAAACCACACACACAAACCAGAATTTCCTATATTGATGACACATTTACTTGTGGTGATAACTTGGAAGAACAGACTAGAGTCACTATAGAATTAATTGAAATCTTTACACTCACAGGATGGACAACTGACCAAAGTAACATACAGGGACACTACACTAAAATTTCTAGGTCTTCTGAAGGCAGAATATATGAGACCCAGTCACAGACAAGCTAGATTGCACTTCATTTGTACCACAAAATCAGCAGCTCAGAAACTGATAGGACTTTTTGGATATTGGAAATAGCACATACCACATCTGAAGATATTAAAACACATTTTTGAAATAAATAGGAAGAGTAGGGAATTTAGATGGAGACCCATGAGGCAGTCTTTATTTCAAAAATGCTGTCAGAACTTATAATACCATCTCATGAGGGCTCTGGATATAAACCAGAGTGCCTATACTCACAAGGGTTTGGACTAAAACACCACTATGGACTAAAACACCACAGGACCCCCAAATATTACCCAACTGTATTTTGGACTAAGAAGTTCCTGTGGTCCAACAACAGGCACCAACCAATTAAGGGCTCACCCAGGTACTCTATGAGCCCTACAAAATTCAGAACCACTGACAGAAAGTAAACTAATTACACCTAAGCTACAACAGCCTATTCTGGAATGGGTAAAGCAGACCCCTGACCATAAAGTCCTAACATGGAAATGGTATATTTCCAAGCAGGACAAACAGATTGCGGGTCAGCTTTGTGTGAACTGAGAAAATCTCCACTATGCCAATAGTGGACTTGCCAGAATTCCTGAGGTCAAGCCTATCCACGCTCCAGCAGTTGGGCAATGGGGACTGCCCTGGTCCCTGGCACCCAGTAATGCCTGGTTCATACACGGATCAGCCTCCATGACACCATCTGGAGAATGCTGGCAGCCAGCGGCCTTGAGGACTCATGATGGTCTAACCCTGACAGATTCAGGCTTGAGAAAATCAGCACAATATGCTGAATTAATGGCCATAAAACTAACTGATGAACAATCTGTTAAAGAAAATCAGAATGACCTATATCTTTCTCAGACCCATGGGAAATAGCTGTTGGAGTAGCTCTTTGGTCAGGAACGTGGTGGGGAAATGACTGGAACATAGGAAATATGAACATATGGAGTAAGGATATGGCAGAAAATAGCACTGGCTGACGTCTTCATGTTCATCACACGTGTCTCGGCATATCAGAAAGACAAGGCTCAAGTACCAAAACTTAATGACCAGATAGACAAACTCACTAGGAAAACTAAGAGGCCCAAATTCCCCAAATTTAACAAAAATACAATGATTCACGACTAAGGAGGAAACCAATTCAAAACACAACCATATATAAACAAGCAGAACAATGGAACATAAAACTTGAGCACACAAATATGCCAAGTGATCGGGTCATTGCATGGGCACATATCACCAAACAAATCATGCTGGGACACAAAGCACTAGGACATGATTAGGAAAATAAACATGTATATACCTACCAAATACCTCCACTTTCAAATTAAGAAATGTGGGAATTGCTGAAAGTTTAAAGTGTGAAGGTCACTAATGAATACTCTGTAAGTTCAAAGAAGCAGACAGACCCTTCCAGATTATACAAATGATTGTATAGGATCCTTATCTGTACCAGAGAACAAATTATGCATGCACTTAGTAGACACATGGTCAGGAATAGGATTACTCTATCCTTGCAGGAAAAATGATCAGAAATCTACCATCAGAGCATTAGAAATCAGGATTGCTTGCTATGGTATCCCAATTAAATCAGGGGCCCCACTGCAAAGGAAAGCAAGTACAAGAATGGGCTAAGAACAAAGCATAGTAAGATACAAAGGACTTACACCTACAAGCCCAACCATGTCTGGGTCAAATGAAAGGTGTAATGGCTTACTCAAGCAGAAGCTGACTGATAAGCCTGATATAAAAGCTTGGACGAAACCAATCTGGGAGGGGCAAGATCTCTAAACCATAAATATGGAAAGAATGGAAAAACTCTTATCGCATTAATATTGCAAGCACCTCTACAGATGAGACCACTAACAAACTCCAGAATCTAAACTAGAAGGAAAACATTTAAAAAAAACATAATGGTATATATATAGAGTACTAGGAAAATTATGGTACCTGCCATCAATACAACCTACTGGATGACTGAAGAAAAAACTACATTACATCACATTAAAGAAAATAATATGATGACTCTGAAAATGGCAGGCATGAGAACACCATCTTTATTGTATTGACACCAGACGCCTGATATTTAGCCTCGCAGGATGGAGGGCGACTATGCTAGAGGGAATATAGGCAACAACGGACGTCATAATGGTAGATATCCTTGGGTGGCAAGAACAACGAGAAGGAATTAAAAACGCCAAGGAAACTCTCTTTATTTTGCAGGCATGAATCCAGGATGCATCTTGAACCCTACCAAGATGACTAACGGGTCAGTGCAGCATGCTGCCTGCTGCCCATACTCCGTTGCCTATCGCTCCCTGTTGGATACCATAGTCATTACGGCTATGGATACTCCTCTGATGGCTCCAGCATAGGAGCTGTGCCAGTGTTCTGAACTGGAATGCCACTTTCTGGTCCGGCACAACTCCACTGTCTGTGACATCCTCCGCATTCTCCAGAGATCACTAGTCTAGTCACCTTATTGCAGCGGAGGACTCATCAACATCACCGGCATCAACCAACCCAGCCTCTGCACCCCATCCTTCGCTGTCAGCACTATCTACTCACCGGGAAAGCTTCAATCAGTAGAGACACCAAATACTTAGGGAAGCTGATGAAGCAGTGGCGACCTCCATTTTAATCTCCACAAGAACCATCAAGGATTCTGAACAACAACTCTATTAGACATTGACTTGGAGGATGAAGACTGGCCTGAACTACTAACTGGCTTTGGTATCATAACCCAGCACATATATTTCGTCAACCAGGTTCTGAATTTTTTACTTTTTTTAAAAAATATCTGTTTTTGAAAGAGAGAGAGGAAGGGGCAGAGAGAAGGGACACAGAGAATCCCAAGCAAGCTCTGCACTGGCAGTGCAGAGTCCCATGAGGGGCTCGATCCCATGAACCCTGACATGACCTCAGCCAAAATTAAGAGTCAGATGCTCAACTGACTGAGTCATCAGTACAGGCATCTCTGTACTTTTATCCTACTAAATTGAGGCAGCATTGGACACATCACAGAGACCCTAAAAATAACCTGGATTTAGTTCCTGATTTGTGTGTGAGCATTTTAGCGTAAAAGAGCAGCTGGTGAATACACAGAATAGGAATTATATCTTTAAATATAAATAGGCCAAAAACTGATCATCTACTACACTCCTGATTTACACTGTTTAACCCATATTCACCTACTAGAAAGTGAATAATAGATCTATGGACATTATGCCCAGACTTTAAAAGAACCAGGGACATTATGTGGTGTATAGAGAACACCCAGGAAACTTAGCACATAACACATATCATTATCTTCTGTAATATAATCAAGCTACTATCTCCTATCACAGATCTCTACCCCAAGGGTGTAGAAATCATTGTTAATAAATCCATACCAGTCATATTGCAATTTATAATCATAGTATATACATTAAAATTTAAGATGTAGGACTTTCTAGGCAAATACAAATCCCCAAGTTGTGCTTGGGTTTATCCAGCTCCTTTATATCCAACTTACAACATATGCCAAAAACAGATAGCTCAAAGGAAGGAAAGCCTTATGGTTCCTTGTTGGACTGGTAGGAGGCTTAAGTGGAGGAACAATGGGAGCCACTTTTTCTCAATTCCAAATCAAATCACATTAAATTCTTAAACTTTGCTCTCAATTTGACACACATGCGGTGGCAGTTTTGTCATCATTGGGTATACAGATGGATACAATTAGCCTTATGTTACAAAACATAAATTTCACATGGCATAAAAAACAAAGCAGCCGGAGAAAATGCTAAAAAATAGCAACACTAAAAAAACCCCCAAATATGTTTTATGTACACTGTCAATGTACAGTTAGGGATGGCTGATATGTGGAGTACTCTTAGGACAGCTATAATCTTGGGTCAATACTGATTGTCTGAGATAACAGCCCAACCAGAAGTAGATATAATACATTCTAATGACTGTTATTCCTTGGACAAGTATGAAATTAGAATATTGGCACTTAAGTAAGGAAACTTGTCAGGTTACCACACTTTGCAGTTTCCCAATGTCAAAAGAGAGAGGTGAGCCCACTGGCTATGGAAAGACCCCTTATGATAAAAGGAAAACATGTTCCTAAGGATACATTGTTGGAATGAATCCAAAGTACCTTTATTATTGCTAGATCTTTGAAGATATCTATAGTATAAGTACTTATGACTATGGCTTTGATGCCTCCCCAACCAGTTATATATAACATAGAGCTAGTATGCTCTAAGCCAGACCTCACTCTTATCTATTGGAGTCAAGGAAAAAATAAGGAACAGAACATTACCTGTGTAAAACTACAACAGGTAAAGAATATGACAATACAAGGAAAAAGATGTTAATTAAGTTCAGCAGAAGATAAAGGAACCATTAAAATAACCAGAGACATGTTTCACATCAAGCCTCCAAAATTAATAATGTAAATCTCACATCAGAAAACTTAAGAAAAGTGAAGGTATATTTGGAAGGTGAGATTAATAAAATCAAACTACCTTTGCAGGAATTTAAAAGAACAAAAATGTGCATTTATAAAAATAATGGCAGTTTTGAGGTCTAGTGTTATGGCAGTTGAACACATGTTTGATAGTGCTGTGCAAGCGTGCACCCCCTGGAACTTTATAAAAATGATCTTTACTTAGAAATGTAATTGTATGGAAATTTAACTGTGTCATTTAAGAAGCTTAACTTTTGGTTGCTTTATAATTAAACATGGTACCATGCTAAAGAGCTTTGTTATATTTATATTGATAACATTAGGAATATGGTTGCTTAAACTGGTCATTAAACTATAATATAAGAGAATGTTTGCCAAAGGAGAAATATTGCACAAATATGACTTAGTACCTGTGATGAATACTGTAAGTGTTGTAGGACCACAGGGTGGATTGATATCTTTGTGAATTTAGGTTTGTACAGGACATTTGTATTAATTAGCTTTAGAGTGATTTGAAATCACAGGATCGACTGTTGTGTATTGGTTTGACATGATTTTAAATCCACTTATTTATGACAAAGACAAAAAAAGTTGTTCTTAGAAGTGAAGTTGTTTTGATGTAACAATGGAGTTGTGTCAGGATGTCGTCATCTCATCTGTTCTCACTCATAACTTAGTAGCTTAGCTGCTGTGGGCCCTGGTCACAGGTTTATCAATAAAAATATATGAAGAAGCAAAGCAACTATGGCAAAGGAACATTAGACTATAAATACTGAGAATTTGTGAGAACTATCGTAGAGTGTTTGGTCTGGGCAAGGCTACACTTTGCTGATCTAAAATGACTCTTGAAGACCTAGGGGCAAATAGCTCCTGCCATGGTTGAGACGGCTCTTCTACTGACAGTGGTGAAAGGCATGTGGTATCCCTTCAAAGAAGGGATCTTGCCCATCAACACCAGTGCTCTTGCTCTAGCAACATGTTCTAGCTCCACGAGACTTTAGCGCTGGCATCTGGACTTCAGCTCCAAGTTGGCTAACCTGTCTTCTGGGTACCACCTCCTATAAAATTACGCCTCAACTAAACTTGAACTTTATACATTTCATCTCCCCTTGCCTAGAACAATAGTATGACTAATCCAACCTTGGTTTGGAGTATGTTATTTCCGTAGTGGCTAATGAAAAGACATTCTCTTGTATTCTATTGGCTTGTGAAATTTGCACAGTGAATTGTTGACAAAGACAAAGTCAGCCTTTGAGTATTATTTGCCTTCCAAACAACACAGCTTTCAGAGGGATTATGCACAATTGTGTAGGTTAAGGCTTAGAATTAGGCAGAGGCCGGGCACCCCCAACAGCCTGACCTGGACTTGCCTGACATTGCCTGATCTGCGCCTCCTGCACCCTGTCAGTCATCTTTGGCTAGTCTGAGCTCTCCGGGCCTGTGGACCTAGTTCTTGTCCCCAATAACCTACATTACCTCATAGGTGTAGGGAACCCTTCCTCCAAAAATCACTGTGAGGCAGCCATCGAAATAGTTGACATTCAGTCCCATGTGTACTTACTGTTTGCTGGGGTTTCAGGCTTCTGCAGCAATCAAGGCTCCCAGCTGTCTTTTGTCGGCAGACACCTTGGCCACCCTGCTTGATCCAGTCATGGAAAGGCAGTGGAGATCTGCCAGCTCTGCCTTCTAGGGGAATATGGATTATGCATAGGTTAGCGTTTCAAATTAGTCAGATGCCAGATACACAGTGCCCCTCCCCTGTGAGCCAGCCTCACTGGACATTGACCTGCTGTAGGTCCCTCACTACCCTGACTTGGGCAGCCCATGCATATGCTGTATATACTCTTCCAGTTGCTTTTAGGCAGCTGGGTCCCTCCAGGCCTTTGGAAGCTTAGGCCATCCACAACAACCTGCGTTGCCTCAAGAGTAGAGGGAGCCTAAACTGTGAACATCACTATGAGACGTCAGTTGTATGGGCAATAGTCTGTGCCCATGGGGACTTGCTGTCAGCCGGGGTTCTCAGTTTCTGCTGTAATTGAGGCTTCCAAGTATCTTTTATTGGAGGATACCCTGGCCAGCCTGCCTGGTCCAGTCCTAGCAAGGCAGTCCAGATGACTCCAGCTCTGTCTTCACTGTGGATACATGCATTAGTATAGGTGAGGGCTTGGATATGGGAGATGCTAGATACTCCAGCAAAAATGAGTAAAGGAAACCTCCCTCACCGAAAATGGAGTCAGAAGCCCTGGAGGGGAGCTCCTAATGCTCATATTACTCATTGCAGCCAGGATAACCATTGCAGCCAGGATAACCATCACATAGGATTATGAAAAGGATAACTTTTCACATAGGATTTTCTTCTCCTACTTTTAAGAAAAAGAACAAAGATCCATGCCTGCCCCAACAACAATGCACCAACCACCACCTGCAGCCAAGGAGAAACTTCTGTAACCTGGAACACTTGTCCTTTTCCAGAGAACTTTAAAAAATAAAAACCTTCTCAATTTCCTCCAAAAACTGAATAAAAACTGACCGTCCCTTTGTCTCTTCATATTTGCCTATGGCTTGTTGTAGTTTGCTTGTCCCAAATAGCAATTCCTCTGCTATTTACAAATAAACTCATTTTGCTAGCAAAGTAACTGGCTATTTTAAGGTTGATATTACATGGTATCAGAGAAATGAAATCCAGAGAAGACCCCCAACAATTCCAAGGTTGTTGAGCAAACATGGCCAGTACTCACAGTGTATTCAGCTCATTGCTTTCTTGGTGACTCTGGAGTTTGAGGGTAAGTCTCTTGTGGACTTTGAGCTCCTCTCTATGTTTTGAGCGCTCAGGCTTTATTCAGGGTTTTTCATGAATGCATCTCCTTTCCTCCAGAGAGGAGGACCTTGTTGTCAAAGTTCCCTGGTAAGTCACCCATCCTGTTCAAAGCAGGGGATAACATAATTCCCAGTGTTTTAGCACAGCTGTCAGAAAAGTGAGCCCTTCATAATTAAGACATTTTAGGGAATCCAAAAGCAGATAGGTTCCACAAGGTCCTTGGGGCAGGATTTTGTTCCTTTCTAGAAAAGTGGGTGAACTTTTGGACACTTAGAAATTGTAATGGCCATTCTGAGTGACACTTATGTTAGATAAGTCTACCTTAAGGGGTATGGTTGTAAGAGAAAATTCTGAAACTTTTGGAGACCGTGGAATGCGTTCTTTGGTTTGATATGTAGAATCTTCTAAAAGACAAAACGACTTGAAAAATAGTTCTAAAAAATCATTAGAACATTAAAACACACACACACACATTAGTAAAAGATATTGGCCATCAGAACTCATAATCTTAACTTAGTCTACCTACCAGAAACATAATTTGGATCCAACTATTTATTTTCTTTTAAACCTGAGACATGGCTAACATTTCTGAACAAAAGCTGTAAGATCTCTATGTTTATTTATGTGCTCTGTAGGTCTATGTTATATATGTTATAGATATGTAATTTTTTTTTTTTACCTCTGGATGGTATGGCCAAAATTCCTTTGTAAATTTCTTTAATTATCCTAGAGAGAATTAAGCATTTATATAAATATACTTTATTTACATAAATATAATTTATATATAAATATATAAATTTATATAAATATATATTACAGAAATATAGAAACCAATGCAAATGTTTTTCAGGTCACAGGATCTGAAATAATCTTCGATAAACACATGTAAGTTTGTTGGTTTAATAAGAACAGGTATGTCTTCGGTGTATCTGAATTAAATATAATGCAGATTAACAATTTATTCTACCTGGTTTTATTTATTATTTATTTATTTTTCAACATAATAATTATATATATTTTTTAATTTCCACCCAAATTAGTTAGCATATAGTGCAACAATGTATTCAGGAGTAGATTCCTTAATGCCCCTTACCCATTTAGCCCATCCCCCCTCCCACACCCTCTCCAGTAACCCTCTGTTTGTTCTCCATATTTATGAGTCTCTTATGCTTTGTCCCCCTCCCTGTTTTTATATTATTTTTGCTTTCCTTCCCTTATGTTCATTTGTTTTCTTTCTTAAAGTCCTCATATGAGTGAAGTCATATGATATTTGTCTTTCTCTGACTAATTTCACTTAGCATAATACCCTCCAGTTCCATCCATGTAGTTGCAAATGGAAAGATTTCATTCTTTTTGATTGCCAACAAATACTCCATTGTATGTATATATACACCACATTTTCTTTATCCATTCATCCATTGATGGACATTTGGGCTCTTTCCATACTTTGGCTATTGTCGGTAGTGCTGCTATAAACATGGGGGTTCATGTGTCCCTTCGAAACAGCACACCTGTATCCCTTGGATAAATACCTAGTAGTGCAATTGCTGGGTCCTAGGGTAGTTTTATTTTTAATTTTTTGAGGAACCTCCATACTGTTTTCCAGAGTGGCTGCACCAGCTTGCGTTCCCACCAGCAATGCAAAAGAGATCCTCTTTCTCCGCATCCTCACCAACATCTGTTTTTGCCTGAGGTGTTAACGTTAGTCATTCTGAAAGGTGTAAGGTGGAATCTCATTGTGGTTTTGATTTGTATTTCCCTGATGATGAGTGATGTTGAGCATTTCTTCATGTGTGGATCGGCCATCTGGATGTCTTTGGAGAAGTGTCTATTCATGTCTTTTGCCCATTTCTTCCTGGATTATTTTTTGGGTGTTGAGTTTGATAAGTTCTTTATAGATTTTGGATACCAACCCTTTATCTGATATGTCATTTGCAAATATCTTCTCCTATTCTGTCGGTTGCCTTTTAGTTTTGTTGATTGTCTCCTTTGCTGTGCAGAAGCTTTTTATTTTGATGAGGTCCCACTAGTTCATTTTTACTTTTGTTTCCTTTGCCTCCAGAGATGTGTATAGTAAGAAGTGGCTGTGGCCAAGATCAAAGAGGTTTTTGCCTGCTTTCTCCTCGAGGATTTTGATGGCTTCCTGTCTTACATTTAGGTCTTTCATCCATTTTGAGTTTATTTTTGTGTATGGTGTGAGAAAGTGGTCCAGGTTCATTCTTCTGCAGGTTGCCATCCAGTTTTCCCAGCACCACTTGCTGAAGAGACTGTCCTTATTCCATTGAATATCCTTTCCTGCTTTGTCAAAGATTAGTTTGCCATATGTTTGCGGGTCCATTTCTGGGTTCTCTGTTCTGTTCCATTGATCTGAGTGTCTCTTCTCGTGCCAGTACCATAATGTCTTGATGATTACAGCTTTGTAGTATAGCTTGAAGTCTGGGATTGTGATGCCTCCTGCTTTGGTTTTCTTTTTCAAGATTGCTTTGGCTATTTGGGGTCTTTTCTGATTCCATACAAATTTTAGGATTGTTTGTTCTAGCTCTGTGAAGAATGCTGGTGTTATTTTGATAGGTATTGCATTGAATATGTAGATTGTTTTGAGTAGTATTGACATTTTAACAATGTTTGTTCTTCCTATCCAGGAGCATGGAATCTTTTTCCATTTTTTTTTTTTTGTGTGTCTTCTCCAATTTCTTTCATAAGCTTTCTATAGTTTTCAGTGTATAGATTTTTCACCTCTTTGGTTAGATTTATTCCTAGGTATTTTATGGTTTTTGGTGCAACTGTATACAGGATTGATTCC
The DNA here is from genome assembly GCF_007474595.2 of Lynx canadensis. Classification (NCBI taxonomy): domain Eukaryota; kingdom Metazoa; phylum Chordata; class Mammalia; order Carnivora; family Felidae; genus Lynx; species Lynx canadensis. The sequence goes on from NC_044319.2 coordinate 35,768,343, forward strand.
TTGATTTCTCTGTCACTTCATTGTTGGTGTATAGGAATGCAACTGATTTCTGTGCATTGATTTTATATCCTGCAACTTTGCTGAATTCATAAATCAATTCTAGCAGTTTTTTGGTGGGATCTTTAGGGTTTTCCCTATAGTGTATCAGGTCATCTGTGAAGACTGAAAGTTTGACCTCCTCCTGGCCAATTTGGATGCCTTTTATTTCTTTGTGTTGTCTGATTGCAGAGGCTGACTTCCAATACTATGTTGAATAACTGGCGAGAGTGGACATCCTTGTCTTGTTCCTGACCGTAGGGGGAAAGCCTTCAGTCTTTCCTCATTGAGGATGATATTAGCGTTGGGTTGTTCATATATGGCTTTTATGATCTTGAGGTATTCTCCTTCTATCCCTACTTTCCTGAGGGTTTTTATCAAGAAAGGATGCTGTATTTTGTCAGATGCTTTCTCTGCATCTATTGAGAGGATCATATGGTTCTTGTCCTTTCTTTTATTGATGTGATGAATCACATTAATTGTTTTGCAGATATTGAACCAGCCCTGCAACCCAGGTATAAATCCTATTCGGTCATGGTGAATAATTTTTTTAATGTATTGTTGGATCTGGGTGGGTAGTATCTTGTTGAAGATTTTTGCATCCATGTTCATCAGGAAATTGGTCTATAGTTCTCCTTTTTAGTGGGGTCTCTGGTTTTGGAATCAAGGTAATGCTGGCTTCATAGAAAGATTTTGGAAGTTTTCCTTCCACTTCTATTTTTTGGAAAAGCTTCAAAAGAATAGGTGTTAACTCTTCCTTAAATGTTTGGTAGAATTCCCCTGGAAAGCCATCTGGCCCTGGACTCTTGTTTTTTTGGGAGATTTTGATTACTAATTCGATTTTCTTACTAGTTATGGGTCTGTTCAAATTTTCTATTTCTTCCTTTTTCAGTTTTGGTAGTGTATGTTTCTAGGAATTTGTCCATTTCTTCCAGATTGCCCATTTTATTGGCATATAATTGCTCATAATATTCTCATTATTGTTTTTATTTCTGCTGTGTTGGTTGTGATCTCTCCTCTTTCATTCTTGATTTTATTTATTTGGGTCCTTTCCTTTTTCTTTTTGATCAAACTGGCTAGTGGTTTATCAATTTTGTTAATTCTTTCAAAGAACCAGCTTCTGGTTTCATTGATCTGTTCTACTGGGTTTTTTTGGGGGGGGGTGTTTCAATAGCATTAATTGCTGCTCTAATCTTTATTATTTCCAGTCTTCTGCTTGTTTTGGGTTTTATTTGCTGTTCTTTTCCCAGCTCTTTAAGGCGTAAGGTTAGGTTGTGTATCTGAGATCTTTCTTCTCTTTAGGAAGGCCTGGACTGCTGTATACTTTCCTCTTATGACCACCTTTGCTGTGTCCCAGAGGTTTTGGGTTTGGTGTTATCATTTTCATTGGCTTCCATATACTTTTTAATTTCCTCTTTAACTTCTTGGTTAGTCCATTCATTCTGTGGTAGGATGTTCTTCAGTCTCCAAGTATTTGTTACCTTTCCAAATTTTTTCTTGTGGTTGATTTTGAGTTTCATAGCATTGTGGTCTGAAAACATGCACCGTATGATCTCAATCTTTTTGTACTTGCTGACGGCTGATTTGTGTCCCGGTATGTTCTACCTGGTTTTATTAATCAAATAAGCTCATGCCAACTTTATATTATAATCTTTGTCAACAAAAGAAATAAGATGATGGTTAGCTGCTTAATATCCAGTCCAAGTATAATTGTTAAAAGCAAATAATTTAAATAGATGTAAACAGGATCAAATTTTGTAATAAATTAAACTGAGTAATGCATATTCATGAATATGTTAATTATTTCCAAAGATAAACATTAAATGCCAAACATAAGTTAATCTACTTTTGGCTTTTTAACTTTTACAGAGAGATAAAAAACATTTGAATCTATTAATAAACATGCTTTATGCTACATTGAGAAAAATTTACTGTAAGAGAATATATTTCTAAAAATTTGAAATGTGTTTATAAGTTTGCTGTAGTATACTAGTATATGTTGGGAAGTTTATAATTGTCTGCTTTATAGTTTTCACTGGAAAACAAAGATTACAAATAGTTTTAGAAATTGGAAGATCTGAGAATACAAAACCAAAAAAATCATCAGAACACTTAAGAGTAATAAGCATAAATTAACTCTGCACAAACTGTGTGCTTTAATGCTGAAAGAATACAGGCAAAGCAGCAGTGATATTTTTGTAAAAGGAGAAACAGTCAAACTCTCATGAGAGCTTTCTCCTACTATAGAAGGATTTACTGTACCCTCTTATTTTTCAAACTATGGTCAGTGACCATTGATGAATTATTGTTAACATTTGTTTAAGTAGAAAATACATTATCTATAGCTATCTATACAGATAAATGAATAATATATATCTTCAATTTTATCTATAGTAAATGGCTATTATATCAATTCATTTATTGCCTATAGATAAACAAAACAGAATAATTCCATAAAATGCAAAATAGGAAATACATGTTAACTTATTAAACTTTTATTTCAGCTACTTGTGTGGTTTTATATACATAGGAATATGCTTGGCCATGTCATGCACATATTTCTTGCTGTGGAATGACCCATATGTTTGAAAGTCATTGCTCTTATACCACAGTCAATTGAGCAAAAGGGGCTGTGCAGCCAGCTGAAAAGACCAGTACAAGAATGACCACCCTTTCTGTCCTGTACATACACAATAATAACTCCTCAAGGCCAAACTTCACTTGTTCTTTGACAGGCTCATGCTTTGTTGCCCTGTCTTTTTAGAATTGCAGTCAGGCAACAATACATAAATATAATGTTTATTTATTTGTTTATTTTTACTGATTTTTATGTTTTATTCAAATTTCAGTTAGTTAACATACAGTGTAATATTAGTTTCAGATGTGCAATGTAGTGATTGAACATTTTCATACAATACCTGGTGCTCATCACAAGTGCACACCTTAATTCCCATCACCTATTTAATAAACGCTTATATTTTAATGAAAAATGATGTTACTTGAACGACAATTTATACATAATTTAGTGTCAATGTGTTAAGCATAGGGCTCTTCCCATATGCTTCTACATAGACGTTTACAAACACTTCTATCTTAATGAAAGAAATTGATACTTGAAAGATGATTATACAGTATATGCCATCTTTTAAGTAACATCTTTTATTTATTAAGATGTAAACTTATGTGTAGAAGCATAAGGGGAAAGCCCTGTGCTTAACTCATTGCAAATACACTGTATCTAATCATTCTGTCATCAATCTTCTTTCAAATGTAAGTGTAGAAACATATAGAATAGTCCTGTGCTGAACTCAATGAAACAATCTTTATTTAAAAGAACTTTCCCCATTTCTTATAACAATTTGGAAAGCTGGGAATTCTGGTGGCTTTCAGATATTTATAGCTCTGCCATCATTTTCCCATTTTAAAAAATATTCTGCCTACTCAACTTATCTCAACCGTCTTCAACAATAATTTGGGGATCTCATTGCCCCTGCCTGTTCTATCTTTCTTAGTCTAACAAAGTAATGTCAATATAAGCCTAAAAACATGAGTGAATATCACATTGTAATTTCCAACAGGATTCAGTTTATTATAATTATATAAAACATGTTTATATTCTTTTACATTCTTTTAATGTAATGCATAAGCTATTATGCTATCTTCTAAGAGTAAATATGCAATTATTCTGTAACAGTCCTGTATCATTTCTTTTCTAGAAAAGCTTTATATGTTTTTGAAATTGAAAAAAATGGCATTGAACTGATAAGGTTGAAATTGTTGGCATTTTTTTTACACAACTACTAGAAACAGAGTGAAAGAAAATGACTATATATGAATAATAGGTTAAAAAACTTTTTTTTGATAGGGAAAGGTATGATGAACTTTTTTGTAAGAAAAAGGATTTTGTTCTAAAGCAAAATTATTTTTCCTGTGTTTTTTTAAATTTTAGAGTGAAGAAGAGAATGAGTGGGGGAAGGGCAGAGAGACAGGGAGAGAGAGAATCTTAAGCAGGCTCCACACCCAGCATGGAGCCCAGTGTGGGGCTCCATATCATGAACCCTGAGCTGAAATCAAGAGTCAGATGCTCAACTGACTGAGCCAAGCAGGTGCCCCATATTGTTCCTGAATCTTTTAAAAATGACAAAGCCTAAATGGATCTTGAATGTTGTAGAAGGCTTATGGAAGAGGAATATTAAGAAATAAATTTTATGTAGTTAAGATAGAATAGTGAACAGGGATGCCCACTCTCACCACGATTTTTTAACATAGCGTTGGAAGTCCTAGCCTCAGTCATCAGACAACAAAATGAAATAAAAATCATCCAAATCATCAAAGAAGAAGTCGAAGTTTCACTTTTTGCTGATGACATGATGCACTACATGGAAAAGCTGAAAGACTCCACCAAAAAACTGCTAGAACTCATACATGAATTCAGCAAAGTTGTAGGATGTAAAATGAATGTACAGTAATCGGTTGCATTTCTATACACCAATAATGAAGCAACAGAAAGAGAAATCAAGGAATTGATCCCATTTACAACTGCACCAAGAACCATAAAATACCTAGGAATAAACCTAACCAAAGGGGTGAAAAATCTATACACTGAAAACTATAGAAAGCTTATGAAAGAAATTGAAGAAGACACAAAGAAATGGAAAAACAGTTCGTGCTCATGGGTTGGAAGAACAAATATTGTTAAAATGTCAATGCTACTCAAAGCAATCCACACATTCAATGCAATCCCAATCAAAATAACACCAGCATTCATCACAGAGCTAGAACAACACATCCTAAAATTTGTTTGGAACCACAAAAGACCCCAAATAGCCAAAGTAATGTTGAAAAAGAAAAGCAAAGCTGGGGGCATCAGAATCCTCGACTTTAGCCTGTACTACAAAGTGTAATCATCAAGACAGTATGATATTGGCACAAAAACAGACACATAGACAAATGGAATAGAGAATCCAGAAATGGACCCACAAATCTATGGCCAACTAATTTACAAAGCAGAAAAAATTATCCAATGGAAAAAAGACAGTCTCTTCAGCAAATGGTGCTGGGAAAAATGGACAGCAACCTGAAGAGGGATTAAACTGGACCACTTTCTTAACAATATACACAAAAATAAACTCAAAATGGATTAAAGACCTAAATGTGAGACAGGAAATCATCAAAACCCGAGAGGAGAAAGCAGGCAACAACCTCTTTGACCTCAGCTGCAGCAACTTCTTACTCGACATGTCTCTGAAGTCAAGGGAAAGCAAAGCAAAAAAGCTATTGGGATCTCATCAAGATAAAAAGCTTCTGCATGGTGAAGGAAACAGTCAGCAAAACTGAAAGCAACCAATGGAATGGGAGAAAACATTTGCAAATGACATATCAGATAAAGGGTTAGTATCCAAAATCTATAAAGAACTTACCAAACTCAACATCTGAAAAACAAACCAGTGAAGAAATAGGCAGAAGAAATGAATAGACACACTTTTTCAAAGAAGACATCCAGATGGCTAACTGACACATGAAAAGATGCTTAACATCACTCATCATCAGGGAAATACAAATCAAAACCACATTGAGATACCACCTCATACCTGTCAGAATGACAGAATTAACAACTCAGGCAACAGATGTCAAGGATGTGGAGAAAGGGGAACCCTCTTGCATTGTTGATGGGAATGCAAACTGGTGCAGCAACTCTGGAAAACAATGTGGAGGTTCCTTAAAAATTAAAAATAGAATTACCCTATGACCTAGCAATAGCACTACTAGGTATTTATCCAAAGGATATAGGAGTGCTTATTCATAGAGGCACACGAACCCCAATGTTTATAGCAGTGCTATGAACAATAGCCAAAGTATGGAAAGAGCCCAAATGTCCATCAACTTATTAATGGATAAAGAAGATATGGTATATAGGGGCACCTGGTGGCTCAATTGGTTAAGCGTCTGACTTTGGCTCTGGTCATGATCTCACTGCTTGTGAGTTCAAGCTCCTGGTCAGACTCTGTGCTGACAGCTTGCAGCTCAGAGCCTGGAGCCTGCTTCAGATTCTGTCTCTGTCTCTCTGCTCTTTCCCTACTCGTGCTCTCTTTCTCTCTCAAATATAAATAAACATTAAAAAATTTAAAAAAGAAGATATGGTGTGTGTGTGTATATATATATATATACACACAATGTAATACTACTACTCAACAATACAAAAGAAGGAAATCTTGCCATTTGCAACAACTGGAGGAACTGGAACTGGAGGGATTATGCAAAGTGAAATAAGTCAGAGAAAGAGAGAGATCATATGATTTCACTCCTATGTGGAATTTGAGAAACTTGACAGAAGACCATAGGGGAAGAGAAGGAAAAATAAGTTAGAAACAGAGGGAGGCAAACTGTAAGCACTCTTAAATACAGAGGACAAACTGAGGGCTGATGGAGAAGGTGGGTTGGGAGGTGGGGAAGATGGGTGATGGGCATTGAGAAGGGCACTTGTTGGGATGAGCACTGGGTATGTAAGTCATGAATCATGGGAATCTACTCCCGAAGCCAAGACTACACTGTATACACTGTATGTTAGTTAACTTGACAATAAATTATAAAAATAAACACATAAGTAAATAAATAAAAGAAATTTAAAAAGGTTAAAAAATAAAAATTGAAAATAAAATTTAATTTAAAAATTTTGCTCCTTTTTGTATCCAAGAAAGCAAAACAAAAACAGAAACAACAACAACAAAAACCCCCAAACAAACAAAACCCCAAGGAAGCTAGATCCTTTTTCGCATAAAGCTGAAGTTACCTAAAAGTAACTGAGAATTTCCAGATGGTCTCTGGAACTTCTCAGGTTTGTTTCCTCTCCTTGTAAAAAGGGAGAATTACACTATTTGGTATGTTAAATTATATAGGAAGCATTGTCAAATAAGTGATGCTAAGATTTCTTTGATTTGTGTAGATATATGTTGTTAAATGAGTGTTCTAAAAATTGTATGAAATCTTAGAAATCTTAGAAACGTGATTTGTCCTGGTATGTTATTATCTTGAATGTTACAAAATGACCCAATTCCTTATCAGTTACATCACAATGAATTCTCATAAGATCTCTAATCATTTCTATTTTTATGTCTTTGTCATTTATGGACAGTTATTATTTAAGTATTTCATCTTCAAAGAGATTCATAAAAGATTTGACAAATACTTTAGAACACAGGTTTTGATAAACATAAGATCCTAACACTGAACTTGGTAGAATTTCTAAAACTCTAATAGAAAACTGATTGTGTTAACATTTTGTTTTCCAGATTTAATCAACTCCTTTTTCTCTAAGCTATTACTTACGGCAATTTGGTATAGTATATCTTTACAACAAAGGTTAAAGCATTTATCCTTTTCTATCTGATCCCTCCAGAATTATGAAACTCTTATGAAATGTTCTTAGTTTTCATGACAATCTGTGTTTACATAAATTCACTAAAAATCTGTTCTTTTTGTATCAGGACACTGTATATACTTAACTCCTGCTTTTTTGACTCATAGCTTATAAAAGGAGATATACTTTAATATTGTAAAGGACTAATTGCCTTATTAAAAATAAGCATGCTTTGTATAGCAATCTTTTCACAATACACTCCCAGGAGATGAAGACCTTAAACATCACACCTCACAATCTGGGGAATTCATCTATTGAAAAAAGGCATCTCTGGAAGGACTCTCTTCAACCCCATTAGAAAGACCCAAACCAAGTACTGTTAATCAACCCTTGTGCTGCCAACTCCGAGGCATAGACTCTTAGATTCACTTGTCACAGCTAAAGAAAGCATCAAACCTTGACTGGATCTGCACCTCAACTGGTGACCTTAAAGATATCCAAGAATCGAAGCAGGCAACAGTGGAAGGAGACTGCTTTGCCAAGATGACCAGACTAGGCCTGAATACACTTTTCTCACTGCTGCCTCTTACCTTGCTTACTTCTCTTCCTCTTTCAGTTAGAGAAACAATACTCTTATTTGCATTCTTCAGCCTATTGCAAAAGGGGGAACCTCTCTGTGTTGGATATGACACCAGAAACTCTGATCTGTTCTCTATATTGGAGACTCTTTGGCCTTACTGGGACCTAACTTCTCTTTGGTCCCCAATTCTGCTGTCACTTATACCTGCCACCCTGTGGATATTACCTTTTGAGCTAAGTTGTTATGGCCAGGTGTTCTTATACCTTACCTCAACCTTTCCCCAGTAATAACCATATTATTCAACTAAACATCTCCACCTTTGTCAATTATACAACGCTGGCTCCTACGTGTTCTTTTCCTTACCTGAATACCACCTGTTTCTCTGCACCCAAAAGAGTTTATACCTGTTTGTGACGATTTTAGAAAAGACTCCTTTAAGAAGGGATAGCCTCTCATATAATGTCACTCAAACTCCTCTGACTCCTGGCTTGAAAGGGTCAATGAAAATATCAGCTAGTAAATCTATCGATAACCATACCTTAGCTGGAGTCCTCTACACTCTGCCTAGTTTCATTTTTCTTTGAGATGGACAGCATTTCCCATGGGCAAATAAATGTTTAGAAAACTTGTGAATCAGTCAGTGCTTATTGGGACATTTAACTATTCCTGTTAAAAATCCATAAAAAATCATAAGCCTCCCACTGGTACATTCCATTGGTCCTCCATTGCTGCCATAAATGGAAATTCCCAGGGGCATACATGATTCTGAATTTGTCCCCATAAGGAGAGACTTTCTCCATGGATTAAAATAAATGCCAATAAACACATGATGAAAGAGATTAGGAAGATGGTGGCGTAGGAGGATGCTGGGCTCACCGTGTCCTGCTGATCCCTTAGATTCCACCTACACCTTCCTAAATAACCCAGAAAACCGCCAGAAGACTAGCAGAACGGAGTGTCCGGAGCCAAGCGGAGACGAGAGGCCCACCGAAGAGGGTAGGAAGGGCGGAGAGGCGGTGAGCGCTCCACGGACTGGCGGGAGGGAGCCGGGGCGGAGGGGCGGCCCGCCAGCCAAGCAGAGCCCCCAAGTCTGTCTGGCAAAAGTGGAGGGGCCGGACGGAGTGTGTTCGGACAGCAAGTGGGACTTGACATCTGGAAGGTTATAAGTTAACAGCTCTGCTCAGAGAGCGGGAAGGCTGGAGGACAACGGGAGGGAGAGTTGCGGAGCCCGAACGACAGAGCTAGCTTGGCGGGGAACAAAGGCGCTCGCCAGTGCCATCTCCCTCGCCCATCCCCCAACCAAAATCCCAAAGGGAACCAGTTCCTGTCAGGGAACTTGCTTGCACCGCGCAAACACCCAACGCTGTGCTTCTGTGGATCCATCCCTCTGGCAGGTCTGACTCCCTCCCGGTGCCGAAGGGCCCCTCCCGAAGTGGATCTCAGAAGGAAAAGTGAGCTGAGCCTGCCCCTCCCGCCCCCGTGCACCTTGCTGATCCACCCCAGCTAATACGCCAGATCCCCAGCATCACAAGCCTGGCAGTGTGCAAGTAGCCCAGACGGGCCACGCCACCCCACAGTGAATCCGGCCCCTAGGAGAGGGGAAGAGAAGGCACACACCAGTCTGTGGCCGCAGCGGTGGGCTGGGGGCAGACATCAGGTCTGACTGCAGCCCCGCCCACCAACGCAAGTTATTTAAGACAGCACAGGGGAAGTGCCCCGCAGTCCCGCACCACTCCAGGGATTATCCAAAATGACGAAACGGAGGAATTCCCCTCAGAAAAACGTCCAGGAAATAACAGCTAACGAACTGATCAAAAATAATTTAAACAATATAACAGAAAGTGCATTTAGAATGATAGTCATAAAATTAATTGCTGGGCTTGAAAACAGTATAAAGGACAGCAGAGAATCTATTGCTACAGAGATCAAGGGACTAAGGAACAGCCAGGAGGAGCTAAAAAATGCCATTAATGAGCTGCAAAATAAAATGGAGACTACCACGGCTCAGACTGAAGAGGCAGAGGAGAGAATAGGTGAACTAGAATATAAAATTATGGAAAAAGAAGAAGCTGAGAAAAAGAGATAAAAAAATCCAGGAGTATGAGGGGAAAATTAGAGAATCAAGTGATGCACTAAAGAGAAATAATCTACACATAATTGGTATTCCAGAGGAGGAAGAGAGAGGGAAAGGTGCTGAAGGGGTACTTGAAGAAATAATAGCTGAGAACTTCCCTGATCTGGGGAAGGAAAAAGGCATTGAAATCCAAGAGGCACAGAGAACTCCCTTCAGACGTAACTTGAATCGATCTTCTGCACGACATATCATAGTGAAACTGGCAAATACAAGGATAAAGAGAAAATTCTGAAAGCACCTAGGGATAAACGTGCTCTAGCATATAAAGGGAGACCTATAAGACTCGTGACCGATCTCTCTACTGAAATTTGGCAGGCCAGAAAGGACTGGCAGGAAATCTTCAATGTGATGAACAGAAAAATATGCAGCCAAGAATCCTTTATCCAGTAAGTCTGTCATTTAGAATAGAAGGAGAGATAAAGGTCTTCCCAAACAAACAACAACTGAAGGAATTCGTCACCACTAAACCAGCCCTACAAGAGATCCTAAGGGGAATCCTGTGAGACAAAGTACCAGAGACATCGCTAGAAGAATGAAACCTATGGACATCATAATGACTCTAAACCCATATCTTTCTATAATAACACTGAATGTAAATGGACTAAATGCGCCAACCAAAAGACATAGGGTATCAGAATGGATAAAAAAACAAGACCCGTCTATTTGCTGTCTACAAGAGACTCATTTAGACCTGAGGACACCTTCAGATTGAGAGTGAGGGGATGGAGAACTATTTATCATGCCACTGGAAGTCAAAGAAAGCTGGAGTAGCCATTCTTATATCAGACAAACTAGACTTTAAATTAAAGGCTGTAACAGATGAAAAAGGGCATTATATAATAATCACAGGGTCTATCCATCAGGAAGAGCTAACAATTATAAATGTCTATGCGCCGAATACAGGAACCCCCAAATATATAAAACAATTACTCACAAACATAAGCAAACTTATTGATAAGAATGTGGTAATTGCAGGGGACTTTAACACTCCACTTACAGAAATAGATAGATCATCTAGACACATGGTCAATAAAGAAACAAGGGCCCTGAATGATACATTGGATCAGATGGACTTGACAGATATATTTACAACTCTGCATCCCAAAGCAACAGAATATACTTTCTTCTCAAGTGCACATGGAACATTCTCCAAGATAGATCACATACTGGGTCACAAAACAGCCCTTCATAAGTATACAAGAATTGAGATCATACCATTCATACTTTCAGACCACAATGCTATGAAGCTTGAAAGAAACCACAGGAAAACGTCTGGAAAACCTCCAAAAGCATGGAGGTTAAAGAACACCCTACTAAAGAATGAGTGGGTCAACCAGGCAATTAGAGAAGAAATTTAACAATATGTGGAAACAAATGAAAATGAAAATACAACAATCCAAACGCATTGGGATGCAGCGAAGGCAGTCCTGAGAGGAAAATACATTGCAATCCACACCTATCTCCAGAAACAAGAAAAATCCCAAATACAAAATCTAACAGCCCACCTAAAGGAAATAGAAGCATAACAGCAAAGACAGCCTAAACCCAGCAGAAGAAGAGAAATAATAAAGATCAGAGCAGAAATAAACAATATAGAATCTAAAAGAACTGTAGAGCAGATCAATGAAACCAAGAGTTGTTTTTTTGAAAAAATAAACAAAATTGATAAACCTCTAGCCAGGCTTCTCAAAAAGAAAAGGGAGATGACACAAATAGAGAAAATCATGAATGAAAGTGGAATTATTACAACCAATCCCTCAGAAATACAAGCAATTATCAGGGAATACTATGAAAAATTATATGCCAACAAACTGGAAACCTGGAAGAAATGGACAAATTTCTAAACACTCACACGCTTCCAAAACTCAATCAGGAGGAAATAGAAAGCTTGAACAGACCCATAACCAGTGAAGAAATTGAATCAGTTATCAAAAATCTCCCAACAAATAAGAGTCCAGGACCAGATGGCTTCCCAGGGGAGTTCTACCAGACGTTTAAAGCAGAGATAATACCTATCCTTCTCAAGCTATTCCAAAAAATAGAAAGGGAAGGAAAACTTCCAGACTCATTCTATGAAGCCAGTATTACTTTGATTCCTAAACCAGACAGAGACCCAGTAAAAAAAGAATACAGGCCAATATCCCTGATGAATATGGATGCAAAAATTCTCAATAAGATACCAGCAAATCGAATTCAACAGCATATAAAAAGAATTATTCACCATGATCAAGTGGGATTCACTCCTGGGATGCAGGGCTGGTTCAACCTTCACAAATCAATCAACGTGATACATCACATTAATAAAAGAAAAGATAAGAACCATATGATCCTGTCAATTGATGCAGAAAAGGCATTTGACAAAATTCAGCAACTTTCTTAATGAAAACCCTCGAGAAAGTCGGGATAGGAGGAACATACTTAAAGATCATAAAGCCATTTATGAAAAGCCCACAGCTAACATCATCCTCAACAGGGAAAAACTGAGAGCTTTTTCCCTGAGATCAGGAACACGACAGGGATGCCCACTCTCACCGCTGTTGTTTAACATAGTGTTGGAAGTTCTAGCATCAGCAATCAGACAACAAAAGGAAATCAAAGGCATCAAAATTGGCAAAGATGAAGTTATGCTTTCACTTTTTGCAGATGACATGATATTATACATGGATAATCCGATAGACTCCACCAAAAGTCTGCTAGAACTGATACATGAATTTAGCAAAGTTGCAGGATACAAAATCAATGTACAGAAATCAGTTGCATTCTTATACACTAATAAAGAAGCAACAGAAAGACAAATAAAGAAACTGATCCCATTCACAATTGCACCAAGCACCATAAAATACCTAGGGATAAATCTAACCAAAGATGTAAAAGATCTGTATGCTGAAAACTATAGAAAGCTTATGAAGGAAATTGAAGAAGATATAAAGAAATGGAAAAACATTCCGTGCTCATGGGTTGGAAGAATAAATATTGTCAAAATGTCAATACTACCCAAAGCTATCTACACATTCAATGCAATCCCAATCAAAATTGCACCAGCATTCTTCTCGAAATTAGAACAAGCAATCCTAAAATTCATATGGAACCAGAAAAGACCCCGAATAGCCAAAGTAATTTTGAAGAAGACGAAAGCAGGAGGCATCACAATCCCAGACTTTAGCCTCTAGTACAAAGCTGTAATCATCAAGACAGCATGGTATTGGCACAAAAACAGGCACATAGACCAATGGAATAGAATAGAAACCCCAGTACTAGACCCACAAACGTATGGCCAACTCATCTTTGACAAAGCAGGAAAGAACATCCAATGGAAAAAAGACAGTCTCTTTAACACATGGTGCTGGGAGAACTGGACAGCAACATGCAGAAGATTGAAACTAGACCACTTTCTCATACCATTCACAAAAATAAACTCAAAATGGATAAAGGACCTGAATGTGAGACAGGAAACCATCAAAACCCTAGAGAAGAGAGCAGGAAAAGAACTCTCTGACCTCAGTCGTAGCAATTTCTTACTTGACACATCCCCAGAGGCAAGGGAATTAAAAGAAAAAATGAACTACTGGGGACCTTATGAAGATAAAAAGCTTCTGCACAGCAAAGGAAACAACCAACAAAACTAAAAGGCAACCAACGGAATGGGAAAAGATATTTGCAGATGACATATCGGACAAAGGGCTAGTATCCAAAATCTATAAAGAGCTCACCAAACTCCACACCCAAAAAACAAATAACCCAGTGAAGAAATGGGCAGAAAACATGAATAGACACTTCTCTAAAGAAGACATCCGGATGGCCAACAGGCACATGAAAAGATGCTCAACGTCGCTCCTTATCAGGGAAATACAAATCAAAACCACACTCAGATATCACCTCACGCCAGTCAGAGTGGCCAAAATGAACAAATCAGGAGTCTATAGATGCTGGAGAGGATATGGAGAAACGGGAACCCTCTTGCACTGTTGGTGGGAATGCAAACTGGTGCAGCCACTCTGGAAAACAGTGTGGAGGTTTCTCAAAAAATTAAAAATAGACCTACCCTATGACCCAGCAATAGCACTGCTAGGAATTTACCCAAGGGATACAGGAGTACTGATGCATAGGGGCACTTGTACCCCAATGTTTATAGCAGCACTCTCAACAATAGCCAAATTATGGAAAGAGCCTAAATGTCCATCAACTGATGAATGGATAAAGAAATTGTGGTTTATATACACAATGGAGTACTACGTGGCAACGAGAAAGAATGAAATCTGGCCCTTTGTAGCAACGTGGATGGAACTAGAGAGTGTTAGGCTAAGTGAAATAAGTCATACAGAGAAATACAGATAGCATATGTTTTCACTCTTATGTGGATCCTGAGAAACTTAACAGAAACCCATGGGGGAGGGGCAGGAAAAAAAAAGAGGTTAGAGTGGGAGAGAGCGAAAACATAAGAGACTCTTAAAAACCGAGAACTGAGGGTTGATGGGGGGTGGGAGGGAGGGGATGGTGGGTGATGGGTATTGAGGAGGGCACCTTTTGGGATGAGCACTGTGTGTTGTATGGAAACCAATTTGACAATAAATTTCATATATTGAAAAAAAAACCAACACACGATGAAAAATCTCTCCCTAATGTTACGAGAACTAGCCAGATCCACAATCTAAATAATACTAGCCCAACAATGATCGCTTAATTCATTGGATAATTGTGTAGCTCTTGATTATCTACTCACTGAACAAAAAGGCATTTGCGTAATAGTGAATACCACCTGTTGCACATGGATAAATTTTACACATTGTGTAGGTAGGAATTAATTAGACCATGGACCTTCAAGACCCTGTTCCCACGACTCAGTTTCTCCTGACATTTGCCCTGTTCCAGGTCTCTGCCTAGCCTGACCTGTATGGCCCATGCATGTGCAGTATATACCCCATTTTCCAGTCTTGGAGAGCTGGAGCCCTCCAGGACTGTAGAACTCAAGTCTGTGCACAATCACCTGCATGAATGTTAGCCTCAAAGCATCTTCAAAGAGTGGGAGCAGGCAGTGGCAATCAGACTGATTTTCCTGGTTTGTAGCTGTCTCTAGTGATCTTTTTGAGTGGCCCATAGAGAAACAGGTATGGAGAGTGTCTATATATGAGCTATTATAATGATTTCTCTGAAGCTTACATCAAATTAGTCATATTTAGTTAGTAGGTTCAGGAAAAAGGGCATTTTAGTTCTCAGCGATTCCAAGTCAGATAGATGGAGAAAATTGGACATGTAATTTTGGAGATTTGTAGCCAGACTTTGGAGGGAAGTAGAAGAATTCAGGAGTTAGTCTACTTTGTAGGTAGAAAACAAAATATCAAAAACAATGAGCAGAAGTAGAATATGATATCCATACAGGTGTGTTACTGAAACCATTTTTTTTCTCTGAAGTTACCCTCATTTTCAAAGTTAGCCAAGTTAGGACTAATTTGTTTGTAAAATAAGTTTAGTTTTAATAAATTTGGCTTGATTATTGACATAAATGTAGCAAGAATAGTGATTAATCATATAGGCTTTTAAAAATCTGCTTTGCTGGAACTTTTTATAGGGAACCCCCAGACTGAATTTTTAACACATTCTTAAGCCTAAAAAGCCAAGCCAAATACTTGCCATCAGACTTTGCCTGTAATACCTGTAGATTGGGTTACTTTCTCTCTTCTCAGGGTCCTCAAAATATCCTGAGATTCTTTCACCTGCCAGAAAGTGACCTTCTTTACTTACCTGATAAGGCTTTTGGTAACCCTGTAAGTAAGATATCAGGCTGATTTTCCAAGAGGCTTGATTGGCTCTATAAAATCAATCTTAGTTCCTTAAAGGTGTTTGGTTTTATCTGCATCTATTCATTTTTCTCTCAAATATGACATTCCAGTCAAAGCCTTGGTAATATTACCAATATTTCCAATTGTGTCCTGTTATAAAGAGAACAAATTCTTAGTGAACTTAATGCAAATAAATACATTGCCAAGAAAATACAAGAATGCTTACTGAGTGTTTCTCAATTCCGGTGGGATCAGGTAGAGAGAAAAAGATAAATATTTCAATTCTGCTTATAAAGGTGTAATTTCACAATTGCTGTAAATTAGTTACCTTAAAAGAAAAAAGTTTCCTTAAATCTGGAAAGAAATATTTAAAAAATCAGCAGTAGGGGCGCCTGGGTGGCGCAGTCGGTTAAGCGTCCGACTTCAGCCAGGTCACGATCTCGCGGTCCGGGAGTTCGAGCCCCGCGTCAGGCTCTGGGCTGATGGCTCAGAGCCTGGAGCCTGTTTCCGATTCTGTGTCTCCCTCTCTCTCTGCCCCTCCCCCGTTCATGCTCTGTCTCTCTCTGTCCCAAAAATAAATAAACGTTGAAAACAAAAAAAAAATTAAAAAAAAATAAATAAAAAATCAGCAGTATTTCTAATAAAAAGTCATAAAATAATAATCATCTTCCTCAGTATTCAGTACCATGTAATTAATTCTTGGTTTGCTTAAATCTACTAGTTTTTCCATTAGTCCTGGAAATTGCTTACCCAGTTTAACTTTTGGTCTTAAAGTTATAAGAAACCTGTATTCTGGAGTCATTTTTATGAATCTTATTGAGGAAGAATTTTTACAGGAACACTTTTATAAAAGCATTTGAGGGAAAGTAAAATTGTAAATGATAAAAGACTTAACACTATCAGTGGTTAAAGATCTGATTAGGGTTTATTACAATGCAGTCAAGAGGATATTTGGTTATTACTGTGACACACATTTCAAGATAACAACTAGAATTGCAACTGATAACGACATATCAGATTTTTTTTTCAATATATGAAATTTATTGTCAAACTGGTTTCCATACAACACCCAGTGCTCATCCCAAAAGGTGCCCTCCTCAATACCCATCACCCACCCTCCCCTCCCCTCCCCTCCCCTCCCTCCCACCCCCATCAACCCTCAGTTTGTTCTCAGTTTTGTTTTTTTTTTAATTTTTTTTTTCAACGTTTATTTATTTTTGGGACAGAGAGAGACAGAGCATGAACGGGGGAGGGGCAGAGAGAGAGAGAGACACAGAATCGGAAACAGGCTCCAGGCTCTGAGCCATCAGCCCAGAGCCTGACGCGGGGCTCGAACTCCCGGACCGCGAGATCGTGACCTGGCTGAAGTCGGACGCTTAACCGACTGCGCCACCCAGGCGCCCCTGTTCTCAGTTTTTAAGAGTCTCTTATGCTTTGGCTCTCTCCCACTCTAACCTCTTTTTTTTTTTTTTCTTCCCCTCCTCCATGGGTTTCTGTTAAGTTTCTCAGGATCCACATAAGAGTGAAAACTTATGGTATCTGTCTTTCTCTGTATGGCTTATTTCACTTAGCATCACACTCTCCAGTTCCATCCACGTTGCTACAAAGGGCCATATTTCATTCTTTCTCATTGCCAAGGACATATCAGATTTTTAGACATTTCATACAGTTTCTCAAACACTTATTTTAGCAACAGATCTACACAAATATAATCAAAAAAAGGTTAGTATCACTTATTTGACAATGCTTCTCATGCTATCTATCATACCAAAAAAGCCTAATTAATTTCTCTCTTATAGTAGAAGAACAAACCCTTTCAAATGTTCCAGGAACCCTCTGGAATACTTCAAACTTCGTTTGTGGTCAAAAGACTTCCATTTTAGAGTTTGATATTGGGAAGTTTGTCAAAGAATATAAAAAGGATTGAACATTTGGTTAAATAAGATCACAAATCATTATGAAACAATACTTATCTTTTTAAACAAAATGACAATAAAAGATTTCAAAGGCAAGTGAAGGTCACATAGTTGTGAGCAAAACTTAATATTAAGAAGTTTGTTTTCTTAAGTAATCAAAGATCTAATGATGAAGATATAAAACAGATTCTTTTGATAAAACATAAAATAATTCCCTTTTCTAAGCAGGTAACTTTAAAAGCTAAAAGATCTTTTATAATATCTTATCAAAAAGAAAACAATAGTTTAAGAAAACTTTGTTTACTAAAGTACACACGTAATTTTAATTTTGTACCAGTGTGATTGATAAAGCTCATTTATGTAATTTATTTACTTAATTTATTTGAATCTTAGCCAGTCCTGACTCCCATACAATTCCTTTTAAAAGATTGCTTTTCCATAAACCTTTACTTTTTTTTTTTTTTTTTTTTTTACATTCAGATTTTGTCCAATGTGTTTCCTTTTTTCCAATCCTTCTTTAGGACAAAATTACTTTCTTTTCCCACACACACAAAAATGCATTTCTGTTCCTCATACCCTCTTTTATTGAAGGCATACATTCTACTTTGCATATGAAGATGTTTACGTTCTTATTTCTAGTAGCTTTAACCACATATATTAGAATTATTAACCCATAGAAATTTAAATTTCTAGTGAAATCTAGTAAGCAATTGTGAACTGTTACACTAGCATTTTTGTTTATATTGGCACATTTATGAACACTTTTTATAATTTCTATAAACATGCTTCTTCATAGTGCCATCTTTCAATAAAGCACAAAACATGTTTATTAACAGACCAGAATTACAGACCTTTGTAATAGGGAAGCCCAAAGTAAATAAACCTATGTCCAGCTATTAATGTTTCACTATTTTATCCTATTTGGAAATGATCTAGATATTCAATGAATTTAACTTAATTTATCACCTAAGAAAACTTTAGAGTTTCAGGTTACCAAAAACATTTTTTTGGAAGTTATTCTTAAGTATGCATGCATAAAATTTAATTGTTGCTAAAAAGTTTATTTATGTATAAACTTACTCAATTTACATATAAGTAAATCATTTGCTCCCAACAGTTGCGTTCAGATTACCCATGAACACTTCATGAGACATTAGACAAATGTCAGTTATCATTCTAAGTTATTTTTGTTGATGAATTTTGTAACAGGGTTATCATGAAGTTATTTGATTAGTGAACACATGTAGGATAAAAGTATTATATTGAATGCTGATAACTCTAAAGATGTGTCTATTTTAATTAAACCAACAACCTTAAATTAGCTTTAATACTATGTATTAAATCTCACTAAAATGGAATTGGGAGGTTTAGCAGGGGAAGCTCTTATGCCCTGCCACTTCTTATAAATTGCAAATCCAACAGGACAAGATGGACCTTGCACATGGATACCATTTTTTTTTAACGTTTATTAATTTTTGAGACAGAGACAGAGCATGGAACGGGGGAGAGGCATAGAGACAGGGAGACACAGAATCGGAAGCAGGCTCCAGGCTCTGAGCCATCAGCCCAGAGCCCGACACGGGGCTCGAACTCACGGACCGTGAGATCGTGACCTGAGCTGAAGTCAGACGCTTAACCGACTGAGCCATCCAGGCGCCCCACACATGGATACCATTTTACTACTCCAGCAGGAGGAAGAAAGCCTTTCCTCCTCCCCCAGCAACAACCCAGCCAATGAGAGACAGTCACAACTTAGTCAATGAGAAGCCACTATACTCCAAACTCCCAGTTTGCACCAATGGACTTTTGGTTTATAATGGCCTTCCCAATTTCCCCTTTCCTCTATTAAAAAACTATACCCCTCCTTTGTTCTCTACACTTGTCTATGGTTTTGCCATCGCTTGCTTGTCCTGGATTGCAATTCTTTGCTATTTCTAAATAAATCCATATTTTATTTGCAAAATGACTAGCAGTTTTCTTTTTAAGTTTAACATTATTTGGTGACTAGAAGTGGGATCCAGAGAAGACTCCCAGGAACTCCAAGGCTAGTGAGCAGACAGATGTGTGTTCCGTCTCTCCAGGTTTTTTTTGGGATATGTTTTAAGCCCACTCTTCTTTAAAAAAAAAAAATCTCTAAGAGTAGTCTTCTGGCCTGTGGTCCAACTCTTTTCAGATTGGACTGTTCCTGATGGAACTCTGCTGGCCTTTCGTCTGACTCCTTCTGGAACCAGGCTATTCCTATCTAAGTAGTGCTGTGTAGAAATTTAATTTTGCTCTAAAGAAAAAAAAAACTAAGAAATGGGAACACAGTCATCAAAATGCTTTGAAGTGCCCACTCCACCTTCTGGGACTCTGGCCAGCATTATGTTTACAATCAATCGTTCCTCTGCATGCACATTTATAACTAAATGGACTGACTTACCCAAAAGTAATTTAGACTTCAGCAGCCATTATGGGGAACTTCCGGTCTCCTCAAACTTAATTTTCTCAAACTGAATTGGACAGCTATGATCTAAAATTGACAAAACTGAATGAGCTTCCTATTTTAATTGGTATTTTGAAGCTTCCAAACATCATCAGGAATATAAAATTGCCTCCGCAAAACAAAGTCTATTAACTGAGACCAAAAAAAAAAAATTAATTAATTAAAAAAAGGAAAAGAGGCTCTGAGGCCTCTTTTTCCCTTCCCCATCTTTGTCTACAGACAGGTGACAGCTGCCTTACTCTCGGGCCCCACTTCTGGTATCATCTTCTATTCTCTCTGCACCTTCCCCATTTCCTCTATTCCCCCTGATCCCTCATTCTAATATGTTTGCTGAATTTCTGCCCTCAAAACTTTCTCCACCCTCTCCTCTCCTAAACCTATTAAAACCTGCCCCTTTAAAGTTAAGTCTTCTGAGGATCTAAACAAATCCCAAGTTTCTTATGTTCTTGGGCTAAGGTTGAATTGTGAGCCATAAAGAGATTCCTAAAGTGACTGAAGACCTTCATATGTTTGCTGAAGGATTTAACATGGTTTTCAAAACTTGCCAACCCAATTTCTCAGATTTATATTAATTAGTCCACATGCTTGTTGATGAGGACCAGTCCAAACGTTGAATGAAACTAGTCTGATAGGATCATCTTGAAAGGGATTTAGAGAAACAGACCCCTAACTTTTGGCAAGATGGTAGATCAAGCTCAAACACAAAAGCCTGATGAATGTGTTCATGATTATTACACTTGACTCCAAACTGTCTTAAAAAAAAATTCTGGTCTTCTGTTAGATGTTGAATCCCCTTGGGTAGCATTTAGCACGATGTTTATTAATGGGCTTATCTGAAATCTTTCCCTTTCAGTTACAAAGACCATGATGGAATAGGAAATTATATCCACTCCAGGTTTAATTTGACAAAGCAGCTCGCTTGCAGCCTTGATGAGTTATTTAAAGGAAATAGCACTAAATTTTTCAATGTTCAACTCTAGCGAGTGAAGACTTCTAAGCAAAACAGGAAACCTAATTTTTTGCTATTATTTCAAAGAGCTAGGACATTGGAAAAGAAATTGTTAGAAATTTAAGCGCTTTAGGTGCCTTCAGCCCCCTGGCTGACCATTCTAATGTCTTCCTAATTTCCAGTGATGGGGGTCCAAGGAGCTACAGAAGCTCTTCCCAATCATTTGTCTTGATCATATCAGAGAAACCACTCTTCAGATTGGGAATGAATCTTTGGTCCTACTGACACCAGAGCTACATTCTTGGTGCTTAACTCCATTGCTGTAAAGCAGCCTCTGCCTTGGAGTACTAAACAGTTTATAGAGTGGGGGTCTCTAATAAATCCCAACAAATTCCTGTCTCTGAACCTATTCCCTTTTGTCTAAGCTCTTTGAGACACACACACACTATTTTCTCTTTAGTTCCCCCATCCTATTTACTTCAAGATTTCTTAGAAAAATATCATGCAAAAATTTCTTTCTCCTGAAAGGGGAAAATAATTCTAGAATTTGACAGCAGTAACTAAAATAGCCAACCAGGGAAAATAAGTGATGCTTTGGCATTTTTCTGTACTCCGTCTCTGATGGTACTATAGCTGAGTCTGAGGACACTGATCATTTGTTCCTATGAGATCATCTACCCTCCTCTTTATGGGCAAAATATTCAACTGATATGTGCAGAGTCCATAGTGTACCTCCCATCAAGATTCAAAAAGATCACTCAAAACCTCTCCCTAGAACTAATACCCTATAAATAAAGAAGCCCTTCAAGGCATCAAGCCCATTACAGGATCTCCAAGGTTCAGGGTCTCATTATCTGCTACAGTAGTCCCTGTAATATTCCAATTTTACCTGTGAAAAAACCTGGTGGCCAAAGATGGAGATTTTGTTCAGGACCTCTGTGCAACAACTAACATTGTTATCCCTCTGTACTCTCATGTTTCCAACTCTCATATGCTACTGACATCTATTGCCACTGAAAGCAATTTGTTCACTGTGATTGACATATGCAGTGCATTTTTAATTACTCCACTTGAAAAAGAAGTCTATATCTTCTTGCTTTCACTTGGGAAGAATGGAAAGCCACCTGGACAGCAATGCCCCAGGGTTACACAGAGAGTCCTTATTTTTCACAAACCTTAAAAGCTTATATGGATGATATAAAGTTTTCTGTAGGCCCTATACTTTTACAACACACAGATGATTTGCTTTTCTGCTTCCATTCTCAAACGTCTTCACAGGAAGACAGCATGCACATGTTAAAACTTCTGGCTTCAAAGGGACATAAAGTCTCAAAAGAAAAGTTTGCTAA
This sequence comes from Lynx canadensis, assembly GCF_007474595.2. Taxonomy (NCBI): domain Eukaryota; kingdom Metazoa; phylum Chordata; class Mammalia; order Carnivora; family Felidae; genus Lynx; species Lynx canadensis. Next base: position 35,790,926 of record NC_044319.2, read on the forward strand.
ACCTCAGTTTCAATATTTAGGGAACTTGGTCTCAAAACAAGGACTACATTTGTATCTAGGTAGACTTCAAGGCATCCTGAATTTCCCAAAACTTTAAACTCCAATTAAAGGACTTTCTTGGATTGGCTGGCTACTGTTGAAATTGGATTCCAAACCTCTCTCTTAAGGCTTAACCTCTATATGCCTTAGTAGGAAAAGACAAACTTAGTCTTATTATTTGGCAACATGGTGAAACAGCATTTGAGAGTCTAAAGAAAAGCATAATAAAACCCTCTGCCCTTGGACACCCTAATTACAAATTTTCCTTTTCCCTTTTTGTATGTGAGAAGAATGGGAATGCCCTTGGAGTGCTCACCCCAAATCAAGGAGACCATTACCATGTAATACCATAGGGTATTACAGCCAACAACTAGACCCTGTGGCACAGGGATATCCCCCTTGCCTCAGAGCCATTCCCTCCACTGCCTTTTTAAGTTAAGGCCACTGAAGAAATAGTCATAGGGTCCCCTTTAACCATCCTTAAGCCTCATGCAGTAAATGCCCTGCTGAATTTTCATCACCTTCAACACCTTTCCACAGGTCACCTCACCTCCTATGAAATCTTCCCATTAACCGCTCCTCCAGTAGCTTTTTCTCATTGCAATAATCTCAACCCTATTATCCTTCTCCCCTCCTTTGCAGACAAAAGCTCTCACAACTGTTTAACATTGACAGATCACCTTTTGACTTCCTGTGACAATTTATAGGAAACCCTTCTAACCAATGCAGATTTTTCATAGTTTACTGATGGTTACTAATTAAAGGGTAAAAATGGTAAATATCATGCCAGGAATTCTGTTGGAACTCCTTTTGAAGTCATTGAGGCAGCAACTTTACCTTTACCTTTACTCAACAGGCTGTTATATGCCCTTACTTAAGTGTGTATTTTAGCTAAGGATAAAACTACAAACATTTATACTGATGACTTTAGGGTAGCTCATAATTTTGGAATGGTATGGAAACAATGATATCTCCTTATCTCCAATGGGAAGACATTTAAAAATGGCTCCTATCACCCAAATGTCCATTGATGGATGAATGGATAAAGAAGATGTGGTATATATACAATGGAGTATTACTCGGCAATCAAAAAGAATGAAATCTTGCCATTTACAACTACGCAGATGGAACTAGAGGGTATTATGCTAAGCAAAATTAGTCAGAGAAAGACAAATATCATATGACTTTACTCATATGAGGACTTTAAGATACAAAACAGATGAACATAATGGAAGGGAAGCAAAAAATATATAAAAACAGGGAGGGGGACAAAACATAAGAGACTCTTAAATATACAGAACAAACAGAGGGCTGCTGGAGGGGTTGTGGGAGGAGGGATGGGCTAAATGGGTAAGGCATTAAGGAATCTATTCCTGAAATCATTGTTGCACTGTATGCTAACTTGGATGTAAATTAATAAATAGTTACTAAAAAATAGCTCCTATGTCCAAAATTTATTAGATACCATACTTTTTGCCAGTAGCTCTAGCTATTAAGATTCTTAGACATTTCAGACTCCACTTCTAGGTTGCCAAAGGAAACTACCTTGCTGATATTTCCACCAAATATGCAGTTCTCATGGAGACCAATAGTTAGACCTCTGTCATGTTTCAAGGGATATTCTCCCAAATGACAACTGAGAAAAAGTGATTAGCAATGCCCAAAAATTGGCTCCAGAAGAGAAGAAACACTATTAGAAATCTAATAATTGTTGGTTTGATAAAAAGAACTCTGGTTTGGACCAAATACCTATCTAGCTCTACCAGAAATTCTAAAATTCCCACTACTTACAAATGTATATGCATCAAACCACTGTTCTATTGATAAAATGGTAGTGTTCATGAACCAATATTGGTGGGAAAATATCAACAAGACCACAAAAAGTGCCTACCTTGGTTGTCCCTCTTGTCCAAATTACAATACTGAGAAACCTGTCCATACCAGCCTTGGGCATGTTAAATTGCCAAACGAACAATTTAAGTCTTGGCAAATGAGTTTCATACAGCTCCCTCCATATTATGGATAAAGTATGTTTTAGTCATGGTTTGTATGTTTTCTTACTGGACTGCAACTTTCCACTGCAGATAGGCCAATGCCTCTTCTGTGGCTAAAATTATGTTAGAAAAGATTATCCCTACTTGGGATACCCCTTTTAAACCTCATAGTGATTGAGGAACTCATTTTATTGGTCAGATGTTTTGACACATCTATGCTATTTCGCTGGTTTTACAACACTTTCACTGCGACTAGCATCCTCAATCCCCAGGGTTAGTTGAATGCACTGGCAATACTATTTATTAAGACTGAATTGGACCAAAAAAATAAAAATAAAAAGACTTTAAAACAAAGAATGTAACAAGAAACAAAGAATGACACTATATAATCATAAAAGGAACAATCCAACAAGAAAACACAACAATTGCAAATATTTATGCAGCCAACATGGGAGCACCCAAATACATAAAGCAGCTACTAACAAAGGAATTAATTGATAGTAATACAACAATAGTAGGGGATTTTAACGCCTCACTTATATCAATGGACACATCATCTAGACTGAAAATCAACAAGGAAATAGTGGCTTTGAGTGACATATTGGACAAGATAGATCTAACATATATTCAGAATATCCAATACTAGAAGAGCAGCATACACATTCTTTTCAAGTGTACATGGAACATTCTCTAGAACAGATCACATAATAGGGCACAAAACAATTCTCAACAAATTCAAAAATATCGAAGTCATACCATGCATCTTTTCTGACCACAACACTATGAAATTAGAAATCAATCACAAGTGGGATGCCTGGGTGGCTCAGTCAGTTAAGCATCAGACCTCAGCTCAGATCTTGAGGTTCATGAGTTCAAGCTCTGTGCCAACACCTCAGAACCTGGAGACTGATTTGGATTCTGTGTCTCACTCTGTCTCTGCTCCTGCCCCCACCTCTCTTTCTCAAAAATAAACAAACATTAGAAAAAACAAAAAGAAATCAACCACAAGAAAAAATCTGGAAAGAATGAAAATACCTGGAGATTAAATAACATGCTACTAAACAATGAATAGGTCAACCAAGAAATCAAAGTGGAGATCAAAAAATACATGGATACAAATGAAAATTAAAACACAGTGGTCCAAAATTTGGGGATGCAGCAAAAGCAGTTCTAAGAGGGAAGTTTATAGCAATAACAGGCCTACATCAAATCAAGAAAAATCTCAAATAAAAAACCAAACTTTATACCTAAAGGAGCTAGAAAAAGAACAACAACAACAATAAGAATCCTAAAATCAGCAGGAGAAAGGAAATAATAAAGATCAGAGCAGAAATAAACAAAATAGAAACTAAAAACCCAGAAAAAGTTAATGAAACCAGGAGTTGGTTTCTAACTCAAATTTTGTTGAAAACACCAACAAAATGGATAAATCTATAGCCAAGACTCAAAAGAAAAGAAAAGGACTTGAATAAACAAAATCACCAATGAAAGAGGAGAAATAACAACCAACATCACAGAAATACAATTGTCAAAAAATATTATGAAAAACTATATGCCAACAAATTAGACATCCTAGAAGAAATGGGTAAATTCCTAGAAACATGAATTACAAAAATTGAAGTAGGAAAATATAAAACATTTGGATAGACTGATTATCAGCAAGGAGATTGAATCAGTAACCAAACAACTTCCAACAAACAAAAGTCCAGGACCAGATGGTTTCACAGGTGAATCCTACAAAACATATAAGGAAGACTTAATACCTGTTCTACTCAAACTATTCCCCAAAACAGAAGGAAACTTCAAAATTCATTCTGAGGTCAGCATTACCCTGATACCAAAACCAGATCAAGACACCACAAAAAAGGAAAACTATAGGCCAAGATCTCTGATGAACTTATATGCAAAAATCCTAACAAAATACTAGCAAACAGGGGCACCTGGGTTGCTAAGGTGGTTAAGTGGTTAAGTGGTGGTTAAGTTGGTTAAGTGTCTGACTTCAGCTCAGATCATGATCTCATGGTTCTTGTGTTCAAGCTCCGCATCAGGCTCTGCACTGATAGTTCAGAGCCTGCTTTGGATTCTCTCTCTCTCTCTCTCTCTCTCTGCCTCTCCCCTGCACATATTCTCATTCTCTCTCTCTCTTTTCCCTCTCTCTCATAAATAAATAAACATTAAAAAAATACTAGCAAACAGAATCCAACAATACATTTAAAAAATCATTCACAACAATAAAGTGGGATTTATTCCCGGATGCAGGATGGTTTAATATTTGCAAGACAGTAGGGGTGCCTGGTTGGCTTAGTCAGTTGAGCATCTGACTCTTGGTTTTAGCGCAGTTTATGATCTCACAGTTTATGATTTGGAACCCTGCATCAGGCTCCACACTGACAACTCAGAGCCTGCTTGGGACCCTCTCTCTCTCTCTGCCCTCCCCTGCTCTTTCTCTCTCAAAATAAACAAACAAATCTAAAAAATTGAAAAAAATATTTGCAAATCAACATGATACATCACATCAATAAGAGAAAGAATAAAAACCCATATGGTCATCTCAATATGCAGAAAAATCATTCGACAAAGTACACTATCCATTCATTATAAAAGCCCTTGACAAAGTGGGTTTAGAGGGAACATACCTCAACATAATAACGGTCATCTATGAAAAACCCACAGTGAACATACTTAATGGGGAAAAATTGAGAGCTTTCCTCTGAAGGTCAGGAACAAGGATGGTCTCACCATTTTTATTCAACATACTACTGGAAATCCTAGTTACAGCAATTAAACAAGAAATAAAAGTCATCTAAATTGGTAAGGAAGAAGTAAAACTCTCACTATTTGCAGATGACAAGATACTGTATATAGAAAAGCCAAAAGATTTTATCAAAAAACGACTAGAATAAATGAATCCCATAAAGTTGTAGGATACAAAAATCAGTGTGCAGAAATCTGTTGTGTTTCTATACACTACTAATGAAGCAGCATAAGGAGAAATTAAGAAAAAAAAATCTCATTTACAATTGTACCAAAAATAATCTTGTACCTAGGAATAAACCTAACCAAAAATAAAAAGACCTGTGCTCCTAACTATAAAACAGTGATGAAATTAAGATGACACAAAGAAATGTAAAAATATTCCATTTTCATGGATTGGAAGAATAAATATTGTTAAAATGTCTATACTCCCCAAAGCAATCTACACATTCAATACAATCCTTATCAAAATACCAACAGCATTTTTCACAGAACCAGAGTAAACAATCCTAAAATTTGTATGGAACCAAAAAAGACCCTGAATAGCCAAAGTAATTTTGAAAAAGAAAAGCAAAGCTGGAGATATCATAATTCCAGACTTCATGTTATATTACAAAGCTATAGTAATCAACCAATATGGTACTGGCATAAAAATAGAAACACAGATCAATGGAGCAGGATAGAAAATCCATAAATAAATATACAAATATATATTAATCTTTGACAAAGGAGGCAAGAATATGCAATGGGAAAAAGTCTCTTCAACAAATGGTGTTGGAAAAACTGGACATCTACAAGCAGAAGAATGAAACTGAACCACTTTCTTACACCATACACAAAGATAATCTTAAAATGGGTTAAGGACCTAAATGTGAGACCTGAAACCATAAAAATCCTAGAAGAAAGCACAGGCAGTAATTTCTCTGGCACTGGTCAAAACGACATATTTCTAGATATGTCCCCGGAGGCAAAGGAAACAAAAGCAAAAATAAACCACTGGCACTACATCAAAATAAAAAAGCTTCTAGAGAGCAAAGGAAACAATCAACAAAACTAAAAGATAACTTACTGAATGGGACAAGATATTTACAAATGACATATCTATAAAGGGTTAATATTCCAAATATATAAAGAAGTCATGGACACGGACAGAAGACACGAATGGACATTTCTCCAAAGAAGACATCCAGATGGCCCACAGACACATGCAAAGATGCTCAATATTACTCATCATCAGGGAAATGCTGATCAAAACTACAATGAGATATCACTTCATACCTGCCAGAATGGCTATGATAAAAAACACAGAGAACAACAAGTGTTGGCAAGGATGTGGAGAAAAAAGAACACTTGTGCCCTGTTGGTGGGAATGCAAACTGGTACAGTCACTGGGTAAAACTGTTTAGTTTTTTCAAAAAGTTAAAAATAGAACTTATCATATGATCCAATAATTGCACTTCTGGGTATTTACCCAAATAATACAAAACACCAATTTAAAAAGATACATGCACCCCTATTTTATTGCAGCATTATTTACAGTAGCCGAATTCTGGAAGTAGCCCAAGTGTCCAACAATAGATACATGGATAAAGAAAAGGTGTACGTACACACACACACACACACACACACACACACACACACTGGAATATTATTCAGCCATAAAAAAGGATGAAAGTTTGCCATTTGCAATAACATGGATGGATCTAGAGATTATAATATTAGGTGAAATACATCAGTCAGAGAAAGACAAATACCATATGATTTCACTCATTTGTGGAATTTAAGAAACAAAGAATATACTTATCATGATGAGCACAGACTGATGTATGGTATTTTTGAATCATTATATTGTACACCTGAAACTAATATTGTACTGTATGTTAACTGTATTGGAATTCAAATTAAAAAAAAAACTTAGGAAGAAAAAAGACTAAATTGACAAAATTTGTAGAGACCCTCCAAATCTTTTGGCTAAAAGCACTGATGTTGGTTTTTCTAACTCAAATCTACTCCCTTTGACTTTTATCCTTTGAGATAATCACAGGGCATCCAATGCATTTGGCCTCTGCCACCTTTGACCCACAGCTGATAAAAGGAAATATACTTCAATATTGTAAAGGCCTAGTTGCTTCTATTAAAAACAATTATGCTTTGGTAGGACAATCTTTTCACCATGCACTCCAGGAAGATGAAGATCTTAAGCATCATACCTTGCAACCTGGAGATTTTGTCTATTGGAAAAGACACTTCTAGAAAAACTCTCTTCAGCCTGAGTGGAAGGGCCCTTATCAGGTACTACTAAACAACCTTTATATTGCCAAAGTCCAGGGAATATACTCATTTATTCATGTGACTCATCTAAAGAAAGCACCAAACCCTGGCTGGATCTGCAAAACCATCTGGTGACTAAGATTTCCTGGAATTGAAGCAGATGACATTTGATGAGACAGCTTTCTCGAGATGCCTGGACCAGGTCTGTATACATTTTTTTTCCTTTTCCTGCTGTTGCTTCTTCCATCCCTTTGTGGAAAGAAAATGCCCTTATCTGCACTTACCAATCTTTTATAAAAGGGGGAAAATCTCTTTTGATTATGGTCTTTTTGAGAACAGCCTCATTATCATCTCATTATGAACTTTTCTGAAGGGTTAGAAGGTTCAGAATTCCTAAAAGTCTTTCTTTCATGTAAACTATTATGTTGTATTCTAATCCAAATTCATGGTTTCCAAATTTATAACTTTACAGACTGCATTACTGGATAATATTTGTTTTCACAACGGCTCTTTTGACGGGCTCCTGGGTGGCTCAGTTGGTTAAGTGTCTGACTTCAGCTCAGGTCATGATCTCAAGGTTTGTGAGTTTGAGCCCTGCATCAGGGTCTGTGCTGACAGCTCAGAGCCTGGAGCCTGCTTCAAATTCTGTGTCTCCCTCTCTGTTCTTTCCCTGCTCACACGGGGTCGGGGTCGGGGGTCTCAGTCTCTCTCTCTCTCAAAAATGAAGATCACACTATCTCTCTCTCATCATCAAAAATAAAGTTAAAAAAACCCACAGCTCTTGGAGAGGACAATATTTTTAATATGTCTGAAGCTTTGCTGACTGTTCTTGCAAAAAGTTAATTAACTATTGCTTTGTTTATACCTGCAATGCATCTTTTCAAATGTACCTGGTTATTTCTTTCACTCTTTTGCTTCATAGCCACTTTTAAAAGGGACTTCTAGGAGACATATATGACTCTAGGTTTGTGTCTGTGGGAAGAATTTTTCTTTCCTAAGTTGGAATAAGTGCCAATAAATATTTTTAGTTGGTTACTATTAGACCTATGGTCTTGATTTAGAACCAACATACAGTTTGGAATTGTCCTGATACTTTTGATTCTGTCGTTGTTGTTTATCAATTTTTAAGATGTATCCACTAAGGTGATGCTGGCTTAGTGCTTCAAGATGATCTCCAATTCAATTGCTGGGTCACAGGATAGTTCCATTTTTAACTTTTTGAGGAACCTCCATACTGTTTTCCAAAGTGGCTGCACCAGTCTGCATTTCCTCCAACAGTACAAAAGGGTTCCCCTTTCTCCACATCCTTGCCAACATCTGTTGTTTCCTGAATCACTAAATTCTACTCCTGAAATCAATACTACACCATACATCTAAGTGTATTTTAATCTAAATTAAAAAAAAAAGAAAAATAAAAAAATATGATCTGCAAAGCTTACAACCTTGAGAAGATATAGACTTCAGATGGGAAGTGCCTGAGAGATTCCCCTAACCCTCCTTGTTACTCAAATGTGGCCTTCAGTGGTTTCCAACGGCTATGCCCTTCTTCTCCAATGTCATGACAACCAGGAAAGGTCCTTCCTGACACTAAAGGACAAAACCACTATCTATGAAGAACCTGACTCTTCATCAGTGAGACTTTGGAAGAAAGATCTTGGTTAGAAGGGGGAAATGTAAAAATTAGTAAAGGGAAGCCTTACTAAAATGGAGCTAGGAGGAGCTCTCAGGCCTATCGCTCCTTGTCAATTGCAAATCCAATGAGAAGAGATGGACCTTGCACATGGATATATTTTACTACCCTGGGAAGAGGAAGAAAGAATTTCCTCCTCCTCTGGCGACAGCCCAGCCGATAAGAGTTAGTCATAATTCAGCCAATGAGAAGACACTAGGCTTCAAACTTCCAGTTTACTATAATGGAATTTTGCTTCTAACAGCCTTCTCAGCTTTTCCTTTCTTCTATAAAGGGTACACTTCTCCATTGTTCACCAGACTTATCTATGGTTTTGCAGTAGCTTGCTTGTCCTGGATTGCAATTCTCTGCTATTCCCAAATAAACCCATCTTTTGCTGGTAAAATAACTGTTAGTTTTGTTTTTATTTTTTTATTTTTATTTTTTAAGGTATTATTTTTATTTTTATGTATTTATTTTTTAATACGAAATTTATTGTCAAATTGGTTTCCATACAACACCCAGTGCTCATCCCAACGGGTGCCCTCCTCAATACTCATCACCCACCCCCCTCTCCCTCCCATCCCCCATCAACCCTCAGATTTTTCTCAGTTTTTGAGAGTCTCTTATGGTTTGGCTCCCTCCCTCTCGAACTTTTTTTTTCCTTCCCCTCCCCCATGGTCTTCTGTTAAGTTTCTCAGGATCCACATAAGAGTGAAAACTTGTTTTTAAAGTTACCATTACTGAATATTTTCCCAGATCACATGAGCCTGAAATTCATTTGGATTAGTGTTTATGTTATTTTTGAGAATTTTAGAAAGCAAATTTACATAAATGCTTAATTCTGTTTAGCCAATTAAATAGAGCTCTTTTCAAATTAATTTTGGCAATACCATCTGAAGGTCAAAAAAACCTTATCTATAATATACATAATACACATACATATAGATGAACATAGAGATCTGTTCAGCTGTTTTCTCTGTGAAGGGCGTTTTGTGAATGGCCACTAATCTTTCTAATTCCTTTCTGAATTTGGTCTGATGTTCTGAAAGTGGAGATAAAAGGACTTTATAGCTGAAAAAACATATGTTTCTGATAAGAGGATATAAATTTCTTTTTGGTGAAGGGTCTAGGATACATCTACAAAGGACATTGCGTAAGAATGCCTGAAGCTGGTAGGGCCCGATTACAAAGTCCTATAAAGTAGGAGTAAAGTGAGGCTTACTGCTAGCTTTGGGAGCTTGTGTTAAATTCATTTCCTAGCTTTCAGCATTTACATGAGTAACCTGTACACTTTGAACCAAGAGACTAGGCCAGAGTGCTTTCTGTAAGTCATGTAGGGAAAGGAAAGTTAAAACAGGCCTATGCGGCCAGATTTTGATAAGGGGAATTAGCTGGATGTGGCCATGAACCTTTGTCTTAAGTCTACTTTCTGTTCTTTCATCTTCTCAAAGGGTGTTCCTAAAGCTAGCTGTTACACTAAGACAATTGAGACAATTGAGACAAATAAGACAATTGAGAACTCCCTACAAAGAATTTGTTTCCTTTCAATCATAACCAACTTAAAGGATTCATTATCTGGCCACTGATGATTAGGATCATCTTAATAGTGACTCAAACCAAAAAGCCTTTTTATGGAAAAACTGAAGCAAATTCATGTCTATACATTAATAATAAAACAGCAGAAAAAGAAATTAAGAAAAAAGTCCCATTTACAATTGCACCAAAAATAATGAAATACATAGGAATAAACTTAACCAAGGAGGTGAAAGACCTATACTCAAAACTATAAAGCACTGATGAAGGAAATTGAAGATGACACAAAGAAATGGAACAATATTCCATGCTTATGGATTTGAAGGACAAGTATTGTTAAAATGTCTATACTACCTAAGGCAATATACACATTCAGTGTAATTCCTATCAAACTACCAACAGCATTTTTCACAGAGTTAGGAGCAAACAATTCTAAAATTGATATAGAACCACAAAAGACTCAAATAGCTGAAGCAATCTTGATCCAGATTTCAAGTTGTATTGTAAAATTGTAGTAGTCAAAACAGTATGCTATTGGCACAAAAATACACATAGGTCAATAGAACAGAATAGAAAGCCCTGAAATAAATTCACAATTGTATGGTCAATTAATCTTTGTCAAAAGAGGCAAAAATATGCAATAGGAAAAATTATCTTCAAAAATGGTGTTAGTATGGGGCGCCTGGGTGGCGCAGTCGGTTAAGCGTCCGACTTCAGCCAGGTCACGATCTCGCGGTCCGTGAGTTCGAGCCCCGCGTCAGGCTCTGGGCTGATGGCTCGGAGCCTGGAGCCTGTTTCCGATTCTGTGTCTCCCTCTCTCTCTGCCCCTCCCCTGTTCATGCTCTGTCTCTCTCTGTCCCAAAAATAAATAAACGTTGAAAAAAAAAAATTAAAAAAAAAAAAAATGGTGTTAGTAAAGCTGGGCAACTACAAGCAAAAGAATGAAACTGGACCACTAACACCACACACAGACAAACTCAAAATGGAGTAAGGACCTAAATGTGAGACCTGAAACCATAAAAATTCTAGATAAAAATCCTAGGCAGTGATTTCTCTGACATTGGTCATAGCAACAGGTTTCTAGATATGTCCCTTGAGGCAAGGGGCATAAAAGGAAAAATAAACTACTGGGAGTACATCAAAATAAAAAGGCTTCTGGACAATAAAGGAGACAATCAACAAAACTAAAAGACAACATACTGAATGTAACAAGATGCTTGCTAATGACATATCTAATAAAGGGTATCCAAAATATATAAAGAACTAATACAACTCAACACCAAAAAAAAAAAAAAAAAAAAAAGAATCCAATTAATAATGGGCAGAAAACATGTACAGATATATCTCCAAAGAAGACATCCAGATGGCCAACAGACATGTGAGAAGATGCTCAACATCAGTCATCATCAGGGAAATGCAAATCCAAACTACAATGAGATATCACCTCATACCTGTCAGAATGGCTAAAATTGCAAACACAAGAAACAACAAATGTTGGCAAGGATGCAGAGAAAAAGAAACCCTCGTGTACTGTTGGTGGGAATGCAAACTGGTGTAGCTGCTGTGGAAGAGTATGGAAGTTCCTTGAAAATTTAAAAATAGAACTGCCCTAAGGTCCAGTAATCTCACTGCTGGGTATTTACCCAAAGATTATGAAAATACTAATTTGAAGGGACATATGCATCCCTATTTTACTGCAGCATTCTTTACAGTAGCCAAGATATGGAAGGAACCCACGTATCCATCAATAGATGAATGGATAAAGAAGCTGTGGTACACACACACAGTGGATTATTACTCAGCCATAAAAATGATGAAATCTTGCTATTTGCAACATGGATGGGTCTAGGTAGTAAAATGCTATGCGAAATAAGTCAGAGGAAGACGAATATCATATGATTTCACTCATATGTGGAATTTAAGAAACAAAACAAATGAGCAAAGAGAGAGAGAGAAACCAAAAACAGACTCATAACTATTGAGAACTGATGGTTACCAGAAGGGAAGTGGGTGGGTGAAATGGGCGAAAAAGGTGAAGTAGGTTAAGAGTACACACATCTCTTGATGGGCACTGAGTAATATATGGAATTGTTAAATCACTATATTATACACCTGAAACTAATATAACATTGTATACCTACACTGGAATTAAAATTTTAACTAATTAATTAAAAAAGACTGGGGCCACTCTCCAGGTTTAGACCATGGACACAAGAAACGTCCCCAGAGAGGGCACAGATAATACGGCACCCATGATCCAAAAGTTTACTCCCAGAAATAGGCTAAGAAAGCAAAGATCTTCATTCCACAGGCAGTGAGACCAAAACATTGAATTAACAAGTGCTTGACTGTTATTCTCTAAGGAAACTCTAGTTAGCCTTATTGATTTATGAGCTTGTTTTGCAGAAGTTGACTGACCACCAGCAAGACTAGCTGAGACTGGAGCAAACCAGGAAGAATTCTTGCAGTTGCACAAAATGGACCAAGAATGAGTGAAAATAACCTCAGATCTCCCCCATCATTACCCTTACCCCACCATTTAATGAACATGTGTCCCATGAAAGTACAGGATTCCTGAATTTCCATACTCAGAAAGGAGGACACCTCCCTTCCCTTTTTCCCTATATCTGATCAGCACATTCCATCCACACAATATACCTTGTGATATCCTGACCCCTTATTCTGAAATACATCCAATTGCAATCCTTTGGGGAGGCAGATTCGAGAAAATTTCTCCCATCTCCTTGCTTGGTGCCCTGCAATAAAACCCTTTTTCTCTACCACAAAACCAACAACAGTGTTTGACCTGCTGAGCACTGGGCAATGGGCTCTTGTCTGGTAACAAAATTGGTGATCATGAAGGGACTCTCAGTCCTCTCTGGACACCTGCCTGTGGTTTGCCACCTCTTGCTTGCCTGGGATTCTCTGAAGGGGCCTAGCAGCTGCTTAGATATCTAGGGATTCCCCCACGGTGGGATGATGCCAGCCTTCAGCACTTTAGTTTCATTTTTGAGGTGGGAAAACAGGACTTGATTTGGAAAAAGTCTGTTGTTGAATACTTTATGTGTGACAGCACAAGTTTTTCCTCTCTTCTCCTTGATCCTTATTTAGGGGCCTTGATAGACTTCCACAAGGAAGCTTTGACTTCTGAAAGGAAGCCTTGGTTGGGGGAAATCCTGACACTAAGGAAGAGTTAAGGATCCCACCCAAAGAAGTTCTTGTTTCCTTGTTTCTTGAATTCTTGATCATGCGTATCTAGCTTTGCTATCATTGTATGGGCAATATCTTGGTTAGGATAAAGGAAGTAAATTAAAACCCAAGCACGGGGGGGGGGGGGGCCTGGGTGGCGCAGTCGGGTAAGCATCCGACTTCAGCCAGGTCACGATCTCGCGGTCCGTGAGTTCGAGCCCTGCGTCGGGTTCTGGGCTGATGGCTCGGAGCCTGGAGCCTGTTTCCGAGTCTGTGTCTCCCTCTCTCTCTGCCCCTCGCCCATTCATGCTCTGTCTCTCTCTGTCCCAAAAATAAATAAACGTTGAAAAAAAAAATTAAAAAAAAAAAAAAACCCAAGCACGGGTAATAGTAATTTGATCCCTTCATGCAGTCCTTTGGCATGCATACTTAAAAACTGGGCAGGGGCACCTGGGCGGCTCAGTCGGTTAAGCATCCGACTTTGGCTCAGGTTGTGATCAGGTCATGATCCCACGGTTCATGGGTTTGAGCCCTGCATTGGACCCTGTGCTGACAGCTCAGGGCCTGGAGTCTGCTAAGGATTCTGTGTCTCCTTCTCTCTTTGCCATTCCCCCACTCATGCTGTGTCTCTCTCAGTATCAAACATAAATAAATATTAAAAAAATATTTTAGAAACTGGGCAACTTGTAGTTATCCCATGAAAAAGGTGGTGATATTTTTCTGTAATACTGCTTGGCCACAAGGCTCCCTGGACTCAGGAGAAAGGTGGCCTGGAAATGGGTTTTTGAATTATAAAACTATACTCCAGTTAGAATCGTTATGTAAGAGAGAGGATAAGTGAGATGGATGAAATTCTGTATGTACAATCTTTCATGCTGTTGTATGAGAACAAGCTGGTACAGAAGAAATACAAGATTATGGAACAACCAACCCCCAAAGGGCGTTGTTTTATCAGAGTCTAATGATCAAGAGGATCACCTCTCAACTAATACAGCTGAATTCACCAAAGGCTCCAGTTCTACCTCCATATGGAGGTACAGCAGGGGCTCCAGCTACACAAGCCTCAGAGCCATGGGCTCTTAGGGTCCCAGGCTCATGAGGAGTCAGAACAAAAAGGAATAGTCTCTCCTTCTCATACCCAGCAGGGCAGGGAGCAAAATTTGGCCAGGGAACCATTCAAATTTAGGCAGGGCAATTCCCTTTAAGGCAAGTGTCCACTGGGGAAATAAATAATGGTGACCAACTTGGTGAAATGATTTGGGCACATTCCCTTTTTCTAATTTCAACTTGTTTAATTGGAAAAATAATATGCCGACACATAAAGATGACCCAAAAAGAATGAAAAACTTGTTCTCCCAATTTTGCCACCCATAACCTCATCTGTGCAAATGTACATAGTTTACTGATCATTTCTCCTTATGCCAGAAGAGTGGAGAATGATGTTAAAAGAAGCTGATAAGCTTCATGCTGAGGCTCTAGCCAATCCCATAAGGGCTGCAGTTACCATGGTGGTGCTGGCTGCTGACCCCAACTGAGATGCAAATGATAGGGGGAATTATGCCAGTGTCATAGGTATTCAAAAGAAACTAAGAGGTTGGAAGGGGCCATAGAAATGTCTATGTCACAATTGGTTGAAATTGCCTTTATGGTCTTTAACAGCAAAGATCAAGAACAGGAGAAAAAGTAACAGTGCAAGATGGAACAAGTGACCTTGCTTGCTACTGCCCTCAGGCAGGATAGACAAAGAAAAGGTAAGGAAGCCAAGGTAAGAATTCCTGACAATCAGAATCAGAAAGGACGCTTCACAGTAGAGCCTTGGAAGTATGCCTATTGTAAACAAGAAAACCATTGGAAAAGAATTGTCCCTAGATTAAATAAACTACTGGGGGATCTCATTACTCTTGAAATATCCCAGCTTACTAAGACTGATCAAGAGTGACAAAGCTCACACTCTATTACAATCCACAGGCTCCATTAACCTTTCTCACAAGGATCCCTGGGCACAAATGAAAGTGAGAAAATGGATGATTAACACAGACACCACCTATTCTGTATTAAATACTCACTTAATAAAATTATGCTTTATGAAAGTAATGGGAGTATCAGGAGAGGCTTTGTAAAGACTCTTCTTTCAACCCCTAGGTTGTCAGATTGAAAAAACTTATTTGAAATATAGTTTTTTGTATGTGCCTGAGTGCCCCTCTCCACTATTCAGAAGGGACTTGCTGAATAAGCTCAATGCTCAAGTCACTTTTTTGTCTGGGTGAATAGATATTAAAGTACCAGCAGAGCAGCTTGCGAATTCCAGGCAATATTACAATGAGGAGAGTAACAGCCTATGGATATGTCAGAAGAGATTCTACAAGAGGTAAACCCCAACATTTGGGCAGATGGGAGGACCGGATGGGCAAAAATCTTTTTTTTTTTTTTTTTACATTTATTTATTTTTGAGAGAGAGAGAGACAGAGTGTGAGCAGGGGAGGGGCAGAGAGAGAGGAAGACGCAGAATCCAAAGCAGACTCCAGGCTCCAAGCTGTCAGCACAGAGCCCAACATGGGGCTCGAACCCACAAACTGTGAGATCATGACCTGAGCCAAAGTTGGGTGCTTAACCTACTGAGCCACCCAGAGGCCCCTGGGCAAAAATCTTAACACCTATCCAGGTGAGGCTTTGCCCTAAGGCAAAGATTCCAAACCTAAAACAGTGTTCCCTAAGGGAACGTTCTAAATGAGGTTTTTAGCCTCTGGTGATTGCCTTTTGGAATAAGACTAATTCAGCCCTGTCACTCACCTCCTAACACTCCAATCTTGCTGGTTCAGAAGCCCGCACAAAAGAATATCGCTTTGTTTAAGACCTCAGAGCAACTAGACAAATAATGGAATATAGCCACTTGGTGGTACCTAATCCTTCAACCTTGCTTATCACCTTGTCTGAAGATTTTCACTGGTTCACCATGCTCAAGGATGGGTTTTTCTATGTGCCTCTAAGTCCAGAATCTCGAGATCTATTTGCCTTTGAATGGGAAGATTTGGACACTAAGATTAAGGAGCAATGTTCCTGGATGGTACTCCCCCAAGGATTTAAGAAGGTCCTCACCATTATTGGTAAGGTTCTAGCTAAAGATCTATGAGAACTTCAGCTCACAGAGGGTGCCTTGCTTTAATATGTGGAAAACATTTTGATAGCTGGTAAGACCAGAGACTAAAGACTATTTCGACTCAGAACTTTCTGGCTGACTGAGGATAAGATGTCCAAGAAAGAGGACGAGTTTCTCAACAAGTAAAATATTTTCTTCTTGAATGGCTTCAGGGGCACAGAACTTTGCTCCCTGATAGGGAAGAGGCATTAATCAGGGTTGCCATGCTGACTACCTGGAGGCAACTGTGGAGATTTTTAGGTATGGCAGAATTCTGCCGTATCTAGATTCCCAACTTTGGATTCAGAGCTAAGCCTTTCAATGAAGCCCTCAACTGAGGAGACAATGAACTCCATAATTGGACAGGAGAATGTCACCAGCCATTCCAAGTCATTAAAAAAGTTGTTCATGGCACCAGCACTGGGACTTCCAGATATAAGAAAGCCTTTAGACTTGTCCATTCATGAAAGATAGAGGTGAGTCTTGGAGTGTTAACACAGACTCTTGGTAACATGAGAAGACCAGTTGCCTATAGTGACAGTGGGGTTGGCATATGTATGAGCTGTGGCAGCAACTTGTGATCTTTTCCAGGAAGCAGAAAAATTTACCCTGAGACAATCTACCACAGTACATACTTCCCACTGTGTTCTTCCTTTGCTGGAACAAAAAGGATATTGGCTCATGTCTGGTAGATTGGGCAAATACAAGCAATATTATTGGACAATCCTAATGTTATTCTAAAATCTGTCTCAACTTTAAATCCAGCCATGTTACTTCCAACCAGTAATGATGAACACATACACACCTGTATTCAAGTAATTGAGCAAGTTTATTCTAGCCCCCCTGATTTGACAGATATACCTCTTAAGGATCCAAACTTGGAAACATTGATCATTTCCAGGATTAACTTTATGGACCACAGTAAGCAGAAGGCTAACCCATCAACAAACCTTGGAAGCCAAAGCCTTTTTGCCAGGTACCTTCATGCAAAAGGATTTAATATCCTCATCCAAGCTTTATATCTAGGAAAAAAGAACAGATTGATTGTACATAGTGATTCTAAATATGCCTTTTCCACAGTACATGCTCATGGGAATATTTGGAAGGAAAGGGGACTTTTCACCTTGGGGAGGGGCAGGGACATCCTAAGGAAATTTTGGATTTACTTGAGGCAGTAATGAACCCAAAGAAATAGTTATATAGTCCCTTGTTCAAGGTGCAAAAAATCAGAGTGCTTGATTGCACAAGGAAATAATCAGGCAGATCAGGCTGCCAACTTAGCAGTGAGAATTAAAACTCCAATGTCTCAAATAACCTTCATTCTGGACATGGATGCAACACACAGTTATCTCAAATATTCCCCCTGAAGTTCTTGACAGACCTAATGAATAGGGATCTAATTGGGGATCTGCATTTTTTTTTTCAGGGTATTGACTACAAATACACCAAAGAAGACTGGATTTACAACAAACAAGGAATTGTGCTGAGCCCCAAACACCTTATAGAATAAATAATTTATTTTTTTAACATTTATTTATGTATAAAAGAGCGTGAGTCAGGGGCAGATAGAGGGAGACACAGAATCCAAAGCAGGTTCCAGGCTCTGAGCTGTCAGCACAGAGCCCAACGTGGGGCTTGAACTCATGAACCGCAAGATCATGACCTGAGCCAAAGTCAGATGCTTTACCGACTGAGCCACCCAGGTGACCCTTTATTGAAGACGTTATTAGCCACATTCTTTAGGGTACCCATTATGGAAGCGATGCTAACTTCCATTGGATAGAAAGGTACACTCTAGGATGCAATATACAAAGGATTATTCAGAAAGTAATACAAAAATAAAGGATTTATGCAAAACAAACAAACAAACAAACAAACAAAACAAAGACTAGCCCCCATCTGGACTTAGGGAGTTCAAACTCAAGGGAACAGGGCTGGAGAAACTGGCAAATAGACTTTAAGGTGATAACCAAAGACTACCAGTAACTTTAAATACTTAGTATTTATAGATACTTTTTTTTAATATATGAAATTTATTGTCAAACTGGTTTCCATACAACACCCAGTGCTCATCCCAACAGGTGCCCTCCTCAGTACCCATCACCCACCCTCCCCTATTTATAGATACTTTTACTGGATGAGTAAAAGCTTTTCCTTGCCATTCAAAAAAGTCTCAGAAGTAGTTAAAGCCTTATAAAAAGAAATTATTCTAAGGTTTGAGTTGCCTTTTTCCTTCCAGATTGATAACAGAGGAGCCTTTGTGGCCAAAGTTACTCAAGAAGTCTCTGGGCCTCTAGGTATTCACTGGAGATCATATGCTTCTTTGAGATCACAACTGAAAGACTAAAAACAATAAACCATACCTTTGGAAGAAAAAAAAACATTAGCAAAAATCTCTCAGGAAACTAATCTGACTTGGGACAAAGCCTTATTGGTGGCTCTGCTTAGGATAAGGGTGGCTCCTAGAAGCAGGCTCCCATTGAGCCCTTATGGAATAATGTATAGGAGACCTAGACCTTTCCTCTGTTCTGAATATCATTTAGGAGATCTGGAGGGAACTGGGATAAGAGAACTTGACACTGTAGAATATGTGCAATCTCTCGGTGCAAATTTCACACCATTTCATGTTTGCTTCCAGGGAAGGATGTACCCTACAGATGTGCCATTGTACCATTTGAGTCCTGGTGACTGGTTGCTGTTCAAATCCTAGAAAAACAAACACCCTGAAGAATAGCTTAAGCCATGGTGGGTGGGACCATATGAGGTCTTATTGGTTACTCACTCTCCTATCAAGTTAAAAGGTGTCAAGCTATGGATTCATCATTCCTGTGTGAAGCTGGTACCAAAACAGCCAATCCAATCACTGTGACTTACTTATCAGAACAAGACTGGAGACAGGAATTTTTCAAGTCAAAAGCATAAAAGCCAGGATGGCCCTAACCTTGGATGGTGGCACTTCCCAAGCACAGACTTCACTCAGTCACTTTCAGAACGGGAATTTGCCAACTATTCTTGGGAGCCTTGACAGATTATAAGTTGTTATTCAGCAGACAATCAGACTAACAGGAATATGACTACTGCCAATTGTTGGTTTTTCTCTGTAGTTATCATCTCTTGCTTGGAAAGATAATTCCATGGTTAGAATTTTACAGACTTAAGCTTCTCCTGGTAACTTGTCTGATTGCTGGATATGTCACCTGAAGCCCTTCTCCATAAATGATCATGCTGACCCCATAGTTATGCTCATAACCAATTTCTGAAATGTGCCTAACTTCATGGCATTCTATGGAGAGAACCCTATGGACTTAACCTCTTGGGTCAGAATAGTTAACAGAGGGTCATATGTCCCCTGTTTCTTTTTAACTCCTCCTAGAGATCCTCCTATAATGACCGTTAGTAGCTCATGCAAGGGCACTGGAACCCATGGTCATAAAAACCAGACATTTGCTAACAGACAGGTGGTAACTAATGGTCTATTTAACACAAATTTACATTTTTCGGGCCCAGTATCTCTCTCTTTAGTTCAGCAGAGGTGTACTAATTATATTCTTCTTTTCTCCTATGTGCAAATTAAAAGTTATAAAATAATGCATACCTTAACAGAATCCCTTCCCCTTTATAGGCATATAGTATAAATTTCATGATTCCAGTGATGCTCAGCATTGTAACAATTCTTTAAAAAACATTTTCCAGAACTAGAACTAGAGGGTAGGTCCATATTAGACAGTGACTCACTCAATTTTCGGAAAAGTGCAAGGTTACCTATCAGAGTATCAGGAAGATGGAACAGGCTATTTCTTTGGAAGAACTTTACTATCGTGGAGAAGTGGCAACCTGTGAACATATGACTAGAAACCCATCTATAATTTGGAAATGTTAGCCAATAAAACTGCTTTAGTTATAGCAGCTCAACAGAAGTATCTGGACTCTTTAGCAGAAGTAGTCTTGGACAAAAGAATAGTTTTAGATTATATTTTGGCTGGGCAGGAGGGAATCTGTATGGTGGCAAACATGTCTCTGTGTCTATACTAATACTCCCTATAAAGTAGAGGCTCACCTAAACAAAATTAGACAACAGGCTGCCTGGCTTCAAGAGATTTCAGAAGATATTCTGGGATCAGACTGGTTTTCAGGTTTATTTTCATGGATCCTCCAAGGCATTGATTAATAGTATAAGGACTAATAAAAATGGACATGTCCATATTCATCATACTAATTACTAGATTTGGAATGACAAAATGTGTGCACAGTATTACTCTAAGATGGTCAAAGAAGGAACTCATATCCTGGTCATGCAAAATGTACATACAAAGCTGGAAACAAGAAAATACTTCCAACTAGGTACAAAAGAATTTCATTCCTCAAACCCCAAACTGTGCCTCTAAAATCAGCAGGAAGTAGCCAGAGTGATCATCATCCTTGTCATCCCTCAAGACTGTGGAATGATCAAATGATAGAGAAGACTAAAACCAATATGCTGAGTTAAAAAATGCTTGGCTCTTCCACTCCAGGGACACACTGATTAACCTGATTGATTTATGAGCTTGTTTTTCAGAAGTTGACTGACCACCAGCAAGACTAGCTGAGACTGGAGCAAACCAGGAGGAATTCTTGCAGTTACACAGAAGAGACCAAGAGTAAATGAAAGTAACCTCTTTGATGACACACTCTGAGATCTCTCTCACTTGTCATGCTTATCCTGCCATTTAAGGAACATACGTCCCATGAAAAGACATGATTCCTGAATTCCCATCTCAGAAAGGAAGACATCTCCCATTTCCCCTATAACCAATCAGCATATTCCATTCAACCTACAAACCCTGTGACATCCTGACCCCTTATCCTTAAATACATTCGACTGTAACCCTTCAGGGAGGCATATTTGAGAATTTTTTTCCCTATTTCCTTGCTTGGAATCCTGCAATGAAACCTTTTTCTCTGTCACAAAACCAGCATCAGTATTTGGCTTGTTGTGCATTGGGTAATGGCTCCTTGTCCAATAATAGCAATGATGGTGTGGTGAAGACAGTGTCTCTGGTCTCCCACGAAAATGTAAGAGGTCTCCAGTCTCAGACCCCCTCATCTATGTCACCAGGCAGGTACTACTGGAATGGAACTTTTCCAGGGATAAGAAGCAACAAAGGGTAGGATGATGAAGGTCCCTTATGGGCTGTAACATTCTGTGACAAACTCCCCTAAAAGCTGGCTTTGCCAGACAGAGAGTCCTGCTTATAACCTTGTGTTCCAGAGCCCCAGTCCATTAGACTGACCACCAAGGTACATCCAAGTAAATGCACC
The DNA here is from genome assembly GCF_007474595.2 of Lynx canadensis. Taxonomy (NCBI): domain Eukaryota; kingdom Metazoa; phylum Chordata; class Mammalia; order Carnivora; family Felidae; genus Lynx; species Lynx canadensis. The sequence continues at coordinate 35,812,812 of NC_044319.2, forward strand.
CTCGGGAAGGTAGAGACAAAGAGAATATTCTTGTGGGTCATGAAGCTGAGTTCCTTGGACATAGCACAGGATGAAAGGCAAAACTTCATCTGGTTGTTACAAAGAAAACCCACAGCAAAGTTTGTCCAAACAGACATGAGTCCGAGGAGAAGACTATTCTATCAAAATTACTAGAGTTACCAAGTCCAAGCAACCAGTTCCACAAATATTTTCTAGAGTTAATCTAAATGTAGAAAGAGAGAAAAAGGCCTCTAACTTGTTTCAAATACATTAGCTCCCCCCCCCCCCCCCAAGCAGAGAGCCAGGGGCCGATGTGGCAAAAATTCCTACCTACTTCCAGTGTTTGTTGGGTGTCTCAGGATCTCTCAGCTGCAGTTGTGTTCAGCCAGGGAAGTTTATCCTACCGATTTCACCAAGTGTTGTGGAGGCAAAATATTCCTGTACTCTTCAAGATTCTTCTAGTTGGCTTAAGAGTTAAACTGACATGAGATAGATTAATAGAAGAAAAAAAGCCAAGTTTAATTTCATGTGCACAGAGGCCCAATATTAAAATTGAGAGTCAAATGACTAAGGCAGGCAGCAGTTATATTTTTTAGAAAAAGAAGCGATAAATCTGTGAGGAATTGACAGGACAAAGAAAACTTGTTTGAGAGCTTCAGTTAGTAAGGGATTTTAAACAGAATTTGGGCAGTGGTAGTAAATTGGTAAAAGTAAAATGCTTGTTTATACAGCCTTCTTGACTCTGAGTTCCTGAACTCTGGTGATCGGATGCCTCTTTACCTCCTGGTACAAGATGTCTCCTCTGTATTTACGAGATATTTTCCCTGCTTTCAGGAGACAAGGGAGGGGGGAAGTCTAAGTGCTTTCCTTGTACTGTTGCTTATATAACTTTAATTCAAAATTGTTAATATGCCTAAGTGGCCCATTTTGGGTGGCATGCCTTGGCTCCCATATGTGCATTTGGGTTGGTTAGGGCTTGGAATAAAAAAAGATGCCATGGAAGGCCAAGAGACTGCTCTTGAGACTTGGATTCTCCACACATTGCAGATTCTAGGTTTCTGGCGCTCCAAATCTACATGGCCAAGAAATGCGCAGTATGTACCCCAATATCTGATTTTTGGCAGCCAAGGACCTTCAGGCATGTGAAGTTGGGCTGATACACATCTACTGGCAGAGCCTCCAGGGTAAATGGAGCCCAGTCCTGAAATCTTTTTAGGTGTCACCTTTAAACTTGAAATGGTACCCATTTGACCACCTGCCTGGTGGGTCCTGGACTTCTGTAGCCACTAAGACTGCCAAGTCTCTCTTATTAAAGGATAGTCCTGCCAGCCTGCCCAGCAACACCCTGGCAAGGCAGTCCAGCTTCCTCCTGATCTGCCTTCAGGGGAAATGAGTGCATTTGTATAGGTTAAGGCTTGAAATAAGGCAGAGGACTTGTAACCCCAAGAGCCTGATTCTGTAACAGATCTTTGGCTACCCTGGCCTGTGCATACTGCGCATGCACAGAACATACCTTTAAGCTGGCCTTGGGCAGACCTGGCCCTCCAAGCCTGTGGAACTCTAGCCAGGCCAACAACCACCTGCATAGCCTCTGGCATGGAGAGAGCCCACCTTTTGAAAAATGTTCTGAAGTTGGCAAATGGGCACCTGTCAGTCCCCATGTGGACTTGTTGCCTGATGGGGCCCAGGTCTGCTTTAGGAATCAAGACTCCCAGGTGTCTCCTAATGGAAGATACCTTGTCCTGTACACCCTGCCCCTCCATGGTAAAGCAGTTGAGAAACTTCCAGTTCTGTCTTGAGGGGGAATATAATGGATAGGTATTGCCATGGCAGTCCAGTGGCCTTGAGCTCCAATTCAGAGGGGATATTGCCCCTTGGGTGAGACAGGTATTGCAAGTACTCATGCATCTTGTCCCTAAGAACCACTCTTCTATTCCAACCTCCCAAGACCAGTGCCCTGTTCTAGGTCCCTGGCTACCCCGAACTGTGCCACCTGTGCAGTTCATCCCCCTGAGACAGCTGGGAACCTCGAAGGAGTGGTCGTGGTGTCAGACACCAGTACCTACATAGGCTAGGATGTGGGGCGTGTCCACCACCAAATATCACTGGTGGTGGGGGGGAGGTACAGGGGCTGCAGCTGCAAATTGGCCATTATCAGTCTCCATTTAGACATCTTGCCTGAAGGGGTTGTGGGCTTCTTCACAACCAGGATTCCCAGGTGCCTTTTATTAAATACCCCAGTGAGAAAGCCTAGCCCTGCCCAGTCAAGGCAGACCAGTTACCTGCAAAGGAAATGCGTATTTGCATAGGTTACAGTTTGAACTGAGGCAGATGCCTTTTGTCCACACCATCCTATTCCTTGACATGGTCTACCTGGATCTATACCCTCTTCCAAGTTCCTGGTTACCTCGAACCTCTTTGACCATGCATGGGTGGCTTATGTCCCTTCGGCTGGCCTGAGGCAGCGGGGGGGGGGGGGGGGGCTCCAGGCTGGTGGAGAGGGCTCAGCCCCAACATCACATGGAGGCAGAAGCTGCAAATTGACCACTATCAGTCTTGACTTAAACTTGCTGCCTGTAGGGATCCCAGGGTTTGCCATCAACCAGGACTCCCAGGTGTCTCTTATTAGAGGATAGATACCCAAGCTGGTCTGCTCAGCCTGCCCTAACAAAGGAGGGCAGTATCCTTCAGATTTATCTTCAGGGGGAATATGCACATTTGTGTAAGGTAGGGCTTGGAATTAGGCAGGTGACAGGGACACCCAAGAGCTCACTCTTGAAACCAGGCCTCTTGAGCACTTGCCCTGTTGCAGGTCCCTGGCTTCCCTGATTTGTGTGACTTGAGCATGTGCAGTATGCCCTCAGTTTGGAGGCACCACACGCCCTCTGGGCCTCTGAAGCTGGGACCAGTATCCAACCATCTGCATAGCCTCCAGGACAAAGGAGCATATCCCTGAAAATCTGTCTAAAGCAACAGTTTTTAGATTGGTCATGGCCCCCATTTGGACTGGCTGCCTGATGGGGTATCTGGCTTCTCCAACAATCAAGGCTCTTAAATATCTCTTGTTGGAGCGTATACTGGCCATCAGGCCCAGTCCAGGCAAGGCCAACCAGATTTCTCCAGTTCTGTCTTCCAGGGGAATGTGCACATTTGTGTAGGTTAAAATCTTGGAAACAGGAACACACCAGCTACTTCCAATAGACTGCTTTGGTGCCTCAACAGTGGGTGGGGGGGACTAATCCCACCTCCTGAAAATTGCCCTGAGACAGCTGTAGAAATGGGCAACAGTCATTTCACAGGTTGACTTACTGTGTGCTGAAGTCCTGAGCTTCTGCGTCAATCAAGGTTCCCAGGAGTCTCTTACTGCAGGATACTGCTGTCATCCCATTGATCTAGTCCTGGCAAGGGGAGTCCGGACCACTTCAAGTCTGCCTTCACAGGGAATATGCACCTTTGTATATCAATCACAATTATGTAGGCTGGGGCTTGGACTTAGCCAGATTATTTTTAGCCCCAAGAGTCTTTTCCTGTGAACCCTACCTCTCATGAAGCTTGGTCTGTTTCAGGTCTCTGGCTACCTTGATGTGCACAGCTCATACATGCTCAGTACACAATCTTTAAGCTGGCCTCTGGCACACTTGATACTCCAAGCCTGTGAAATCCAGCCAGACCCCAACCATTTCTGTAGCCTCTGGTGTGGAGGGAGCCCAGCTTTCAAACACTGCACTGAGCTAATAGCTACAAAAGGCTGACAGACGTCCCTGTGTGGACTTGCTGCCGGAGGTGGTCCCAGGCTTCACCCACGATTGTTCCCAGCCAGGTGTCTCTTACTGGAGGGTACCTGGCCATCCTGCTTGGCCCCTCCCTGGCAAGGCCATCCAGATTTCTCCAGCTCTGCCTTCAGGGGGAGTATGCACATTTGTGTGGGTTAAAGTATGGGAAGAGTCAGATGCCAGGTACTTCCAATAGCCTGCTCTTGTGACCCAGCCCCACAGGGCACTTGCACTGTTCCAGATCCCTGACTGCCCTGACCTGTGCATGCACAATACGTACTCTATCACTGCCGTTTGACTGTGGCAATGAGCAACAATCAATCCCCATGAAGACATAGTGTCTCCTCAGGTCTGGGCCTCTGGATCAATCACAGTTCCCAGGTGTCTGTTATTGGGGGATACTCCAGATTACTCAAGGACTTTCTTCAGTGAGAATATGCACAATTATGTAGGTTAGGGCGTGGAAGTAGGCAGATACTTTGTAACTCCAAGAGCCTGCATCTCCATATGCTTGCCCTCTTCCAGATACCCTGGCTCCCCAGACCTACACCACCCATGCAGGTACATACATTCCCTGTAAGCCAGTCTTGGGCAGACCGAGCCCTCAGAGCCTGTGAAACACTGACTAGACCCCAACCACCTTCGTAGCTGCCAGCGAGAGGGGGCCCACCTTATAAAAATTGCTCCTATTTGACAGCTTCTACTAGGAGAGTCTCCATGTGGACTTGCTTCTTGATGGGGTCTTGAGCTTCTGTAGGAACCAGGACCCCTCGGTGTCTCCACATGTCAGATACCCTCTCCTGTGGGCCTGACCCTTGGCTAGCAAGGCAGTTGAAAAACCTCCAAGTCCGCCCTATTCCAGATCCCAGGCCAATTTAACCTGGGAGACCCACGCATGCGCTGTCTGCACACGACCAGCTGGTCCTGGGCTGCAGGGGGCACTCCAGGCTTGCGGAACTCCAGCCTGACCCCAACCACCTGAATGACAATCAGCGGGGAGTAAGCTCCACCCCCTGAAAAAATCTTTCTGAGGCAGCAGCTTAAAACTGAAGACAATCTGTCCCCATTTGCATTGACTTCTTGATGGGATATCAGGCTTCTCTCGTCATCAGGGCTCTCAGGTGTCTCTTACTGGAGGGAACTCCAGCCATCTAGCCCAGCCCTGCCCGGTCAAGCCCAACTTTACTTTTGCAGCTCTGTCTTCAGCGGGAGTATATGCATCTGTGGAGGTTAAGTCTTGGAATTAGGCAGGTGCCATGTACCCTAATAGCCTCCTTCTGACCATCTTGACCTGCATGGCCTGTATGTGTATGGTCCATACCTTGTCAGCTGGCCCTTGGCTTTTGGGGCCCTCCAGGCCTGTGGAGCTCAAGCCTGTCCTCAAACACCTTCTAGCTTGTAGGGTGGAGAGAGCCTGAAGCCTCCTTCTGAGGCTTCAGCTTAAACTACTGACTGTCAGCCCCCATTTGGAGTGGCTACCCAATGGGATTTCAGGCTTCTCCAGCAATCAAGGATCCCAAGTGTTGCTTATTACAGGGTTTCTCAGCCATCTCTTTTTGCCTCACTGAGGCAAGGCAGTCCAGATTCTTCTAGCTCTGCCTTTAGCAGGAATGTGTGTCTTTTTGTATGCTAAGCCTTGGAATTAGGCAGATGGCAGGTATCCCAAATGCTCCCTTTTGTGACCCAACCTTAGCCAACATTGTCCAGTTCCAGGTCCCTGGTTACTGTAGCTACTTTGACTAATAGGGCCTATGCTTGACTTGTCCATACTCTGTCAACTGGTTCCTGGCTGTTGGACCCTCTATGCCTGTGAAGGTCAAGCTGGTCCCCAAATACCTGCTGACCTGTAGGGTGGAGAGAGCCCACCCCCACTAAAATCATTCTGAGGCTTCAGCTTAAACTAGAGGCATTCCCCATTTGGACTGGTACCTGATAGGGTTATTGGTTTCTCCAGCAATCAGGGATTCCATGAATCTGTTACTGGAGGACACATGGCATCTATATGATCCATTCAGGGCAAGGCAATCCAGATTACTTTAGCTATGACCTCCGAGGGAATATTTACATTTATGTAGGTTGGAGGCTTAGAATTAGGCAGATTCCTTATACCCCAAGAGCATGCTTCTGGGACCTGATATCTCTGGATGCTTGACCTCTTTTCTAGGTCCCTGGCTACCCCTTACCTGGGACACCTGCATATGGGCAGTATGCACCCCAAAGTCTGGCTTTGGGCAGACCCTGCTCTCCAGGCTGTGAAATTCAGACCAGGCCTCAACCATCAGCATAGCCTCTGGTGTGGAAGGAGCCCACCTTCTGAAAATTGCTCTGAGCCAATAGGTGCAAAAGGGTGACAGTCAGTTACCAGGTAGATTTGCCACCTGCTGGGCTCCAGGGCTTCTCTAGGAATCAGGACTCCCTGTGCCTCCATATGGCAGATACCCTGTCCTGCCAGGCAGGTCACTTCCTAGTAAGGCAGTTGATAAACCTCCAGTTCTGTTTTGGGGGGGAGGGGGAGGAATATTCCATAATGTGCAGGTAGGCTTTGCTCATTAGGTTGATACCTTGTACACCTAATAGCCCTCTCCTGTGATGAGCCTCCCCCAACATTGCCCTGTTTCAGGTTTCTGGCTAGCCTGAACTGCCACGCCTGCTCATGTGTTCTCTGTATCCTGTCACCTGGCCTTGGGCTGCAGGGGCACTCCAGGCCTGTGGCGCTCTGGGTGACCCCAGCTACCTGAATGTCCCCTGAGTAGAAGGAGCCCACTCCTAGAAAGTCTTTCTGAGGCAACAGATTTAATCTGGCAACAGTGCCCTCATTTGGACTGGCTGCCCGACGGAGCCCTGATGTTCATCAGTAATCAGGGGGCCCCCAGGTGTCTCTTATTGGAGGTACCATGGTCAGCACTCCTAGCCCCACTCTGCCAATGCAACCCAGATTCCTCCGGTTCTGCCCCTAATGGGAATATGCATATTTGTGTAGATTAAGCCTTGGAATTAGGCAGACGCTTCGTAACCCCAGTAGCTTCCTCTATAGACGGCTTATGCCATCACTGCCTGTCCCAGGTCCCTGGCTTCCCTGGACTATATAGCTCCTACAGGTGCAGTACATACCCTGAATTCTGCCCTTGGGTGACTGAGGCTCTCCAGGCCTGTGGAGCTAGGGTTTATCCCCAACAACCTCAAAAGAGGAGGTTTCTAGCCCTGTGAAATTCCCTCTGAGGCAGCCACTGATATATATGGGTGACAGGCCCCATGAGGACTGGCTGCCTTAAGGGGTCCCAGGCTTCTGTTGCTTCAGCTACACCCCAACCACCTGGTTAGGCTTTGACATGGAGAAACCTACCTTTGGAAAATTGCTTCAAGCAGACACCGACAAATGGACAACAGTCAGTCCCCACGCAGACCTACTGCCTGATGAGATACCAGGAGATTCTCCAGCAACCAAGTTTCCCTAATGTCTCTTATTAGTGGAGACCCTGGCAAGCCCTCCCAGTCCCTCCTGATTATCTTCTGAGGCAGCAGCTTTAAACTGGCGACTGTCAATCCCCATTTGGACTGGTTGCCTAGTGGGGTTCTGGACTTTTCCAGCAATCAAGGCTCTCAGTTATCTCTTATTGGAGGACACCCTGGCCATCCCACCAGGCCTTGTCCTGGCAAGGCAGTCCAGATTCTTCCAGTTCTGTCTTCTGTAGGAGTATGTGCATTTGTATAGGTTAAAGCTTTGGAATTATGCAGATGCGAGGTTCCCCCCATAGGCTGTTCTGTGACCCAGACTCTCCCAATATTTGGCTTATTCCAGGTCCTGGCTACATTGACCTGCAAGGCTTAAGTATGGGCAGTATGTACTTCAAAACCCACCCTTGGGCAGCTGTCCTTGGTCCCCCCAGTCCCAAGCCTGTGTGACTAAGGTCCATCCCTGACCACCTGCATAACCTCAAGGGTGGAGAAACCCCACCCCTTGAAAATTGTCCTGAGGGGTCCGTTAAAATGGATGATAGTCCCCACGTATATTTATTATCTGCTGTTGTCCCTAGCTTTAGCAGCTATCGCACTTCCTAGATGTCTCTTATTAGAAGATAACCCAGGGGCGCCTGAGTGGCTCAGTCGGTTAAGCGTCCGACTTCGACTCAGGTCATGATCTCGCGGTCCGTGAGTTCGAGCCCCGCGTCGGGCTCTGGGCTGATGGCTCAGAGCCTGGAGCCTGCTTCGGATTCTGTGTCTCCCTCTCTCTCTGCCCCTCCCCCGTTCATGCTCTGTCTCTCTCTCTCTCTCAAAAATAAATAAACGTTAAAAAAAAATTAAAAAAAAAAAAAAAAAGGAAGATAACCCAGCCAGCCCGCCAGACCCATCCCTGGAAAGGCGGTCCAGATTCCTCCAGCTCCGCCTTTAGTGAAAATATAGTACATTTGTGTAGGTTAGGGCATGGAATTGGGCAATGCCTTGTAACCCCAAGAGTTTCCGTGACCTGACCTCTCCTGATGTTTCCAGGTCCCTGGCTACCTTGACCTAAGAGGCCTGCATATTTTTCATTCAATAAGTCATTATCATAATACTTGTGTTTAATTTCTTAGACATGGTTCCTTTAGTTCTTTGAACATATTGATAATGGCTGTTTGACATCTTCATCTGCTTATTCCAAAATCTAGACCCACTCGAAGAAAGTTTCTATTGCCCTTTTCCCTCTTGTGTTCAGGATACACTTCCCGATCTCCTTCCATGTCTCTTCATATTGTTGTTGTTAAAAACTGGATATTTTAGATAACATATTGTAGAATTCTGAATCCTCTCCAACCAAGGACTGTTGCTATTGCTAACTTGTTTATTTGTTAAGTAGCCCAGACTAATTCTGTGGAGCTTGATTTGCAGCGTACAGATTTTGATGTCATTGCTCAGGTTTTATTTCTTCTTATTTTTTAGTCTGACTTCCTAGGAGTCATTTCTGAGTCAGCATAACTTAATTAAATCAACCTATCATTGGTCGGAAGTTATGCTTAAACACACTGGCCCACTAAACATCCTACCTTTTGTCTCTGAAACTGTGTGTGGTTTGGGAAATGTTTTCAAAGTTCAGGGAGTATAAAAGTCGGCTCCACATTTAACCAGTGACTAGTAGCTCGCAGGGCTCTCTCTGGTTTGTCTGATCGGGCACAGTCGTTACATGTCCAGTGATTTCTGGACCACCAGCAATAAGTGTCATCTTAGTGTAGCCCTTTTTGGCTGTCTTTTGCTTCCAAAGCAAAATTTCTGTTAAATTTCTGGCTGGCCTGCCATTTTGTTTCTTGCCCCAACAGTATCTGTTACTGTTGTAACAGACACAACAGTATCATGGGGAGATATCAGCCTTCCTAGATTGTTTCCCACTGTAATCTCTATTGTATTCAACAGTGTCATTGCATGTGGATTTTTTTCCAAGGTCTGCCATAAAGTCATTCCGCCCTAACAGGGCAGCATAGCAGCCAGTTCACAATGCCTGCCTTGCCCATCCCAGGTCATACTTCTGAGCCACAGAATTGGGCAGGAATCAGAGAAGGATGGGAGCAGCCACTCTATTTTAGTGAGATTTACAGAGATTTTCTTTAATCAGTATTTCTCAACAGTGTGCTCTTTAGCCAATTTACAGAAACTGTGCATGGTTATTTTTTGTACATAATTTTGCCCAGTTTTATTTCTGCCTTTTGGAGACGGAGTCTACCAAACTTGTGTCATAGCCATTCTTGAAGTCCCACCTAAATGAGTTTGAAATATACTTTGCCCAAAAATCTCAGGAAGCATTATTTGGCAAAATTATTCTTGACTACCCTGAAAAAATACTAAGAGGGAACCTAATTCTTAATGCCAGTGTGAAGAAGAATTCATAATAACTGAAGATTGACATGGTATTAAAATGAGGACAGATGACCTACACTTGGTCGCTTTCTGAAACGGCTGACCTCCTGGCCAGAAAGAAGATAAGAAAGGGCTTTACTTTTCCTCCTCAGTGGTCCATGTCTGAATGCTTCAAACTTAGAAAATTAGGAACCGCAAGAAGGAAGTTGCACAGCTATTATTGTGCTCAGATAAATATCAAGTGTTGACTTTAAAGTATTAATGTGAAAACATTAGTTATCTCACACCACCCTCTGCGAACTTTGATATTTACTGAAAGTATTTCACTGCCCTGGCTTCCCGGCAGTGCACTGAAATTAGAAGTTTGCCTATAACCACAAATGAAAGCGGGATTTGGAGTGATACCACCATTGCAGGACCGTTTCTAAATATATGTGATTGGGCTAACCTAGCATGCTGCTTTTAATTAATCCCATTCTAATCTTATGGATTTCTACTGTTGAGGGGCAAGGTAAGTTGAAAACATGAAAACAGATCTAAATATTTTGTTCTTGTCTCAAATGTGTGTGTTGTGTGTGTGTGCGTGCGCGTGTGTGTGTGTATGTTTTAAAATGAATAATTATGTAAGAACATTTTGAATAAAGGATCATATTTGAATCTATTTCATCAATATTTTCTAACATGAAATTAAGAAAAAAAATCAAATGAAATGAATCTTCTCTGTTCTCGAAGCTCCAAAGTGTGAATAGCTACCAAATACAACATTTGGGGAAGAATTCTATGATGAAAAAGCTGCAGGTAATGAAGTTGAAAAGGTCACATATCAGTGTAATTCTCCATAAACTCTGCAATGCCACTGACTAGAGAAAGCATCCCCAGAAAAATTGGACACCTTCAAAATGTTTGCATATTCACAGATTTGTTAATTTAAGATTTAAAAATCATTAGATCAGGAACTTCCTTTTTCAATCTAATTATCATCAATAAAGAAAAATCTTTTTTAGTAAAACAGTACAGTATATCCTAATTTTTGTGTGTAATAAGCTGGTGAAATGTCCATGAGTTCTTTGCTTTTTCTGAGCTCTTTAGCAAATTTGAAAGTGAAAGGAAATTGTGCATCGTTTTTTATTAAAACTATAAACCACATCTTAAAATATGTTGAAAGCTGTCTCATCTTATTTCACGCTGAAATAAAAACCATCGTATCCGAATAACTGCAAACGAAACCTCTAACAATGCCCAGGACAGCTGATTAGACCATGTGTGGAAGTGGAGTTTCAATCCTGTGTCTTGTTTGATTTCCAGCAGGGCTTTCTTTTGCTATTTTGTTGCTTGCTAAATTTTGCATACAATGGAAGTTCTTTGGGGAAGTTTCTCTTTAGTCCTCACATAAGAGAAAAATAGAAACAGTAAAAATGCTTTACTTTGAAGATGCACCTTCTTGGGGTGCCTGGGTGACTCAGTTGGGTAAGCGTCCATCTTTTGATCTTGGCTCAGGTCATGATCTCACAGTTCATGGGATCAAGCCCTGAGTCCAGCTCTGCCCTGACAGCATGGCGTCTACTTGGGATTCTCTAGGTCCTGTCTCCCTGTCTCTCTGCTCTTCCCCCATGTGCGCACTCTCAATCTCTTTCAAAAATAAATAAACATAAAAAAAGAGATCCACCTTCATAAAAGTTATAAAACCCTATTTCTATGGATTTGAAACTTTTATTTGTTACTGCATTTAGCATTGAGATGTACTCACAGGAGAACAGTTAGCTGATGGGGGTAAAAGTACGTTTTCTTCAATAGCAGTCTTAGTTGCTTAGTCTCAACTAAAAATACCAAATTCCCTGTGCACCTGGGTGGCTCGGTTGTCTGACTTAGGCTTAGGTCATGATCTCCCGGTTCATGGGTTCTAGGCCAACTTCGGGCTTTCTGCTGTCAGCATGGAGTCCACTTGGGATCCTCTGTCCCCCTTTTCTCTCCCCCCTCCCCTGCTTATGCTCTCTCAAAAATAAACATTACAAATAATAACAAAAGATTTTAAAAATACAAATTCTCTGTTTAGACTATGCAGCAGCCTCTGCATATATATATATATATACACATGTACATATATATGTATATGTGTATATGTGTATACATGTATATGTGTATATGTATATACATATGTATATATGTGCATATATATACATATATACATGTGTATATATGTATATGTATATGTATATATACATATACATATATATATGTATATATACATATATATATACACAATATATACCAGATGTGTCTGGTATATATTGTTTTAAACATCTGTTAGATATGACATTAAGAGGGATTTCTAAATGGGGAAAAAGCAGAGGAAAATAAGTATAAAATGTGAGACTAATATGTAGAATTTTTACAACCCCTAACCCAGAAAAAGATCTTCATCTTCAGTCTAGTCTTCCAGAGAACCTTCAGGGAAGCTCTATCCCAAAGCTGTGTAGATGTTAAATGACCTGTCAGTTTGTATTGCATTTACGTTTAGGTGCCTGTTGAGAAACTGGCCCCAAAGCAAAGGCACCATATCAAGGTAACACTTTTATAAAAACTCTGCATGCTTTCAATAGTGAAATATTTACCGAGCAATATATTATGCTGCAGGCTGCGGTAAAGCTCCAAAGAAAATGAACGGTCCGTGCCTGTCTACACCTTCCAGTGTGCTCAGAGGAAAGCAAAACACACAAATAAGTAAACAGAGAGCAAAACTATGTGTGTGTGTGTGTGTGTGTGTGTGTGTGTGTGTATGTATATATATATATATATATATATATGCAATATATATATATGTGATATGTGTATGTATATATATAAGGGAGTGTATTTCATAGGAAACATCATAAGCTTTTATCCGAAAGCTTAGACAAGAGATATTATCTCCTACTTTTGGTGACTGGATAAGGGAGGCCTGCCAGGAGAAGTTAACTTTCAGAGCTAGCACATCGCTGTGTGCACAAAGAGTATTTTCTTAATGTAGAATGAGCGTTGAAGGGTAGATAGAATAGGGACAATTGGAAGATGAAAGTCAAGTCCCTCTGGATGGCAAAGTATATGTAGGTAGAAATGCATGGAAATCAAATGCTGTAATTTGAGGGGAGGGCAAAGCAGATCTGAAAAAGAATTCTGGAAGGTACGGATGTCAGTGTTATGGGGCAGAGTGGGGGTGTCTCTTCCTCCATATCTTTTCCCAAACTACCAGAGAATGACAAATGTCCAATTGTAAACCGTCAGATAAGAAACTCCAGGTTTTGCAGGCTAAAGGCCACAGGCATCCCCCGTGTGAAATATCGTGTGACAGGGAAAGCCACCCCAGATAAATGCCAAAAAGGAATTTTCCCAATTTACTGGTTTGGGAGCAGAATTTCTGGAAGTTGTTTCCTTTTTTTGCATAAGGGGAAAACAAAACTGCTTCATCCTCAAGCACCAGGGAAAACCAGAGGACACAGAGACTTCAGGCAGAGATTCCCCTGGGTATCATCAGTGTAGAGAAAGGAATGGATGGCTGAGCCCCCAGACCACTAGCACCTTGTGGGGACAGGTCACAACTGCTGCTGACCCCCCCTCTGCCGTGTTCCTAAACCGTGGGGGATTTGCTTCTAGAAGTTACTGCAAAAGAGATTTTATTCCCCCTGACTCCAAAACATAAACTGCATTGACAATGGCCTTTTCAAATACTCTTGTACTCTTAATTAGGGATCATTTTTTGTTCTCAACTAATTAGTACACTGGAAGGCACATAAGGTAAAGGAATTTGAGCTAGAAGAAAGAAAAAAAAAATCAATGAGATGATTAAAATATGACTTAATGATTCACTGATGTAGGTTAATTCTTCAGTTTTGTTTTGTTTTTCCCAGTGGGACATTGTGATTTTCCAAGAATCAACCATGGAATTCTTTATGATAAGAAAGATCCGCCCTTTTCCTCAGTTCCTGTTGGGAAAACTTTTTATTATTCTTGTGAATATAGTTTTGTGTCTCCTTCAAAATCCTTTTGGAATCGCATAACATGCAGGGAGGAAGGATGGTCGCCAACACCCAGGTGCCTCAGTGAGTAAATGCCCTGATCAGTAGATGCGAATGTGTCATTCAGTCAATAGAGAAGATATTCCGGAAGGGATGTTGGGCTCTTGGGGCTCTTGGTGGACAATCACGGGGATCAGGACTAGAGAAGCCAGTGAAGATAAGAAATGTAGCCCTTTCTTGAAAAGCCTTTTATGAAAACCAAATGAAGAATAAATGTGTGAACTTCCTTATATTACCTAGAAGTGCTTTACACATTTTAATTTTAAAAACTGATGATTTATATGTTTAACTACTAATATGCAGTTCCTAATATTTGGTATCAGCCTGGTCATACTTTTCCTTTAAAACAAGTCTTTCTAGGGGCGCCTGGGTGGCTCAGTTGTTTGTCCGACTTCAGCTTAGGTCATGATCCCACGGTTCATGGGTTCAAGCCCTGCATCGAGCTCTGTGCTGACAGCTCAGAGCCTGGAGCCTGCTTCAGATTCTGTGTCTCCCTCTCTCTCTGCCCCTCCCCCACTCACATTCTGTCTCTCTCTATCAAAAAAATGAATAAACGTTAAAAAAAATTTTTAAGACGTCTTTCTACATACTCATTCTGTTTTGAAACTTACTATTTGCAACAATTTGAAACTTACTATTCCTGCAATGCAAAGATTGCGTAAGTGTAAATATTTTCACTTTTATATTTTCCATAAATCCCTTCTTTTGTTCTTACAATGATATCTTTCAATGAACGTGAAGAGCAGACTCTGGAGAGAATAGATATATTAAGCAAAGAACAATGGGAGGCAGAACATATGAACCAACAAAGGAGACAGTAATGGTCTTTCTCCTTCTATAAGAAACATTTAGGAAAATTGAGAGAGAAATGGGTATATTAAAATCTTGTTTTGTACCTGGAAAAGTGTATAAAAACAAAATATTTTTAAATAAAAACCACAGAACAAAATGAAATGTTAATTTATTTCCAAATATGGAATATATGACTATATTTCATATAGTAAACATCATATATATAGTAGTATGATCTAAATTCTTTTGAAATTTTGTTTTTATATGTGATTTCAGTTTTGAAAGTTTGACATTCTTTTTAAAACATTGCAAAACACAAATTTAGTTTGCTCTTTTTTTTTTTAACACTTCCACCTTGTACATTAAACAATTTTTTGGTCCTTAGGACTGTGTTTCTTTCCTTTTGTGGAAAATGGTCATTCTGCATCTTCAGGACAAACACATTTGGAAGGGGACACTGTACAAATTGTCTGTGACATCGGCTACAGCCTTCCTGGTAATACTGACATCATTACATGTTTGGAAGATGGATGGTCTTCTCCCCCCAAATGCAGTTCCACCAGTAAGTAAAATACTGTCGTTTCACACCCTGACATGTGATGCGATTTTTTAAAAGAAATATATCCAAAGAATAAATAATAAATAAATAAAATAAATATATCTATTGTCAGAAGCTAAATGTAGATTTCACCTTTTGCTTTTATCATTATGCATTTGTTTTTCAGTTCCAACTGTGTCTGATAGATGTACAGATAGCAAAGTTTGCCTGCCTACACAAATCTAATGCATGCAATAAGTAAAATTATTAGACAACACAAACACTTTGAAGGCTGTACCTTTAGGTTAAAGTAACACCCTTTTATTGTTTCCATGAAAATTATCACATTAGTTGAAAATGAACTTAATTTAAAACTCGAGTATTGGGGCGCCTGGGTGGCTAAGTCGGTTGGGCATCCGACTTCGGCTCAGATCATGATCTCACAGCTTGTGAGTTCGAGCCCCGCGTCGGGCTCCGTGCTGACAGTCCAGAGCCTGGAGCTTTCTTCAGATTCTGTGTCTCCCTCTCTCTCTGCCCCTCCCCTGCTCAGGTTCTACCTCTGTCCTTCAAAAATAAATAAACATTAAAAATAATTAAAAAAAAACTTGAGTATTAAGCTGAAAAGAGAGTATTTAAGTGAAAATATGTCCAATACTAGTTAAAAATGTCCTATGACTAAGATAGATTTTTATAGTTATTTTCTGTGTGTATACTAAACTCCTATGCTGAATTCAATAAACTGTCAATTTTCATGTTTAAAATATTTTGCACCTGTAAGCGTTAGGTTTATTTACGAGTGGCTTGGAATTTGGGAAACAATTCCTTGGGAAACTATAATATGATGGGATCTCCCAGATTTGGGTGAACGCTTGTAATTCTTCATCTTTAAGAGTCCCTGGCAATCACTCTTAAGCCAGCTCATGGAATTCTATCCTGTTTGCACAGCTTAGTACACAACCAAAGACTCAAGAACACTCTTAAGAAAACGTCTCTGGCTCTTTCTCATCATAATACGCTCTCTCTGTTCCTCTGCCCTGTAAATTCTAGCCACCATGGTCTCCGAAACTGTGATCTTGCTCTTCCTGGTGGACTCTGTATAGCTTCTCCTTCCCTGCAACACAGTCTGGAAAGTGCTACCAGAAAGCTGAAACAACCACAGATCAAACTTTGGGGTTTGGGTGGTTTTTTGTCCCCCTTTTCTTGATTATCACGGACTTGCACCATCCAGTTTCCAGTTTTTTAGAGAGAGGTTTTATACAGTTTTCTAATGTTTTCCCAGTTGGAGGCTATGCTGACATCAGCTACTCCATCTTATCAGGAAATGAAGTCTTCTGATTGGCTTTTTTTTTTTAATGTGATTCTGCAACTTCAATATTTAAATTCTTCTAGAAAATAGAGTCTTTTTAAAGCGGCTTGAATTACAATACTCACTCGGTTACGTATTGTAAGTTAGGCCACGACCTCTTTCAATTATGAGGGGCTTGCACATGACTAATATTTGCAAAAAAATAACAAAAGAACACATTTATTGACTTCCTACCTGAAGTGTCCAGTGGTTGAACAGGGCTCATAACTTAGAAGGCTTCAGTTATGGTATAAATACTTCATTGTCATCTCATCTCGAGCACCAGCTCTCTTCCTTTTTGTGAGATGATGGCAATCATCAGCCCAGCAATTGTATTTTAGAAGCCTGACAACTCAATCTGACAACTCAACTCAGTAGTAACCCACTCAAGCTGGTTGCTGTGTACATTTTGTGAGACTCCGTTAGCCTTTGAAAAATTCTGTATCCAAGGTAGGGTGTTGGATCAAGAACACCGTGGAGAAAGTCAGGGGCAGCTGGGTGGCTCAGTTGGTTAAGCAACTGACTTTGGCTCAGGTCACGATACCACCATTTGTGCTGTCAGCACAGAGCCTGCTTCGGATCCTCTGCTCCCCTCTCTGTCTCCCTCAAAAAATAAATAAACATGAAAAAAAAAAAAAAAGAGAGAGAACACCGTGGAGAGTCAACAATGTTTCAGAACAACTGGACTCCAGCATGGGTTCTGAGAAAAATTACCTCTGGGTCCATGAGTAAATGATTACCTATTTGAGCTGAGATTACTGATCTACAAAGTGAGTATGCTGAACTATCTAGGTAACAATGATTAATGATTTTTCTTTAAATCCCTAAATTATTTCCACCGTGGTGGAAGCTCTTATTTTCTACCAACTATGTTAATTTGTTGACAAATATTTAGTGAGGAATGGCTTTTAAAAAGAATTAGAGTAGCAAGGGGAGAAATAAAGAATGGATAATGAAATGGTGGAAAGAAATACAAAAAGATGAAAAAATAGATAAGAGGAATGCAGGAAAAGAATAGAGAAAAATAAATATCTAGAACAAGAGTTCTAAACTTTCTCTGGAGCATGCACACTTTTTGTTTCCCCAAAGAAGCTGTGGAAATGCTGATAAAATCATTAATCGTTTCGTAAATCAATCATGATATGCATGTGCATTTAAATTTCGTATCCAATGTTACTAACATTGTAAATCATATGCTTTAAAGATATATTGGCTTTACTCTTAATGCTACAGTCTTAAAAAGGTTTTGTTTTTGTTTTTGTTTTTTTGTTTGTTTTTGTTTTTTGTTTTTTTTGAGAGAGAGAGAGAATGAAAGAAAGAGAGGGAGCGTGTACGCACATGCAAAAGGGGTAGGGGCAGAGGGAGACAGAATCTTAAGCAGGCACCATGCCCAGCACAGAGCCAGATGAGGGGCTTAATCTCACAACTGAGAGATCATAACCTGGGCTGAAATCAAGAGTCGGTTGCTTAACTAACTGTGCCACCCAGGCGCCCTCACTAATATTTTCTTAAATATAGCAAGTAAATTTTCAGGGAAGTCTGTCTTATATCAAACTCCTTTCAAGTACCACCATGATTTTCTTACAGGAGCAAACTGTGATTTTATTTTCCTAGCATAGCAAGGTCTCCACCAGGACAGGTAGTCAACACAAAACAGTATTAGCCTGTGTTCCAATATAGGTGTCTGCATACAGTTCCTTAAGTTGCATAAATGATATCCCCTAAAGTTGTATAGATCAAAATATGTACAAAACCTTATTGCAGTCCTGATACAATAAACCATCTATTTATTTATATCTATCTATCTATCTACCTATCATCTATCATCATCATCTATCTACCTCTATTATCTATCTGCCTATTTACATATGTTACCATATACATACATATCTACATATATATAATATAGAGAGAGACATTGATTTCTCTCTTACAGTGACTTTTATAGGTTCAGGCAAACAAAAATTATTTTATGAATTGTTTCTAATATACATATCAATGTTACCAAGTAGTAAATTCACATTAACAGGATTACATTTAAGATTTTCTATACTTTGTTGCATCCTCTTTTGACTATAATTTATTATATTACTTGATAAAACAAATTGTTGATGCTTGTTTTTATCATCAGATCTCAATACTATGTTTGAACAGTTTTGTTTTGGCCGTTTTTTGAATTTTAACTGTACATAAACGGCTCAGAAGTATGCTATAAGCTTTAAACATTATGCTTTGATTCTCAGTTATTAAAGATGGAGAGAGCACTGTATCTGCTCTACCAGCCACTCATATACTTCTTTTTTATTTTTTGATACACGACTATATTTAATTAAAAAATGTATTTGGGAAAAACCTTTCAAAAATGAATAAGGTCTAAAATTCTGAAGTTCCTGCTATTCTAGTGAAAGTCCTATAGGCTTCAGGGATCAAAATGATTTTTAGCATGGCTACCACACTCTAGGTCAGAGGTCATTTGTGCACATATGTGATAATACACTTATAGGCTACAGTTCAGCTGATAGAGTAAAGGCAAACTTGAAAGCCAATTTATTTAACAGAACTGCCAGAAATTGGTGCTTCAGTGTGTCATGCTATAAGGTTCCTGTGACTGCTGTAACAAACTGGCACGAACATGATGGCTTAAACAACACAGGTCTGTTCTCTTTCAGTTCTGGAGGCTAAGACATCCAAAATCAGTTTCTCTAGGTTAAATCCAAAGTGTAGGCCGGGCTGATTCCTTCCGGTGCTCTAGCAAGGAAACTGTTTACATACTTTTTCCAGCTGCCAGAGGCCCCTTGGTTTGGGGCCCCTTCCTCCCCCAACAAAGCCAGCAGTTTGGCTCCTTTAAATAGTTTTCTCCCTTGTGTATATAAACGACAATTTCTTTATCCATTCATCAGTTGATGGACATTTAGGCTCTTTCCATAATTTGGCTATTGTTGAGAGTGCTGCTATGAACATTGGGGTACAAGTGCCCCTATGCATCAGTACTCCTGTATCCCTTGGGTAAATTCCTAGCAGTGCTATTGCTGGGTCATAGGGTAGGTCTATTTTTAATTTTCTGAGGAACCTCCACACTGCTTTCCAGAGCGGCTGCACCAATTTGCATTCCCACCAACAGTGCAAGAGGGTTCCCGTTTCTCCACATCCTCTCCAGCATCTATAGTCTCCTGATTTGTTCATTTTGGCCACTCTGACTGGCGTGAGTACTACGTGGCAATGAGAAAAAATGAAATATGGCCTTTTGTAGCAACGTGGATGGAACTGGAGAGTGTGATGCTAAGTGAAATAAGCCATACAGAGAAAGACAGATACCATATGGTTTCACTCTTATGTGGATCCTGAGAAACTTAACAGGAACCCATGGGGGAGGGGAAGGAAAAAAAAAAAAAAAAAAAAAAAGGACGTTAGAGTGGGAGAGAGCCAAAGCATAAGAGACTGTTAAAAACTGAGAACAAACTGAGGGTTGATGGGGGGTGGGAGGGAGGGGAGGGTGGGTGATGGGTATTGAGTAGGGCACCTTTTGGGATGAGCACTGGGTGTTGAATGGAAACCAATTTGTCAATAAATTTCATATATAAAAAAAAATAAATAAACATTGTTTCCTAACCACTAAAAAAAAATAAAAAATAAAAAAAAAATAGTTTTCTCCCTGTTCCTCTCCTTTTGTGGTCCCATCGTTTTCTGCCTGACTTCGACTTTTCCTGCATGCCTTTTATAAGGATCACTCTGATCAAATCAGGCACACCTGGATAATCCAGGCTAATCTCCCCATCTCCAGATCCTTAACTTGACCACATTGGCAAAAATTCTTTTGCCATGTGAGGTAACATTCACAGGTTCTGCGGATTAGAACGTGGACATCTTTGAGGGGGTATTATTTAGCCCACCACAGTCATTTACAGTAAAAACAAGGAGCATATCGATTCATGGAACACTACTACTGAACAACTAAAGGAATAAACAGTCTGCCCAAAAACCTCTGACCTCACATGAGTTATACATGGACTCCTTTTTGTACTCTCATTGCACTGTTTCCATATCCCAATCCTCTAGAGCCAATTGTTTTACTATTTATTATTTACTATTTGGTTTTCCAGTTATGAATTCCGTGCCATTTTTGGTCTGATGCAGGACCTGGTCTGATACTCCCAAGTTAAATGAATTCTGCCTACCAGTAACCCCAAACCAGTGTGAAACCTAATGCAGGGGTGTGATTTATTGCAAATCACCCATAACACTTTATAGGAAATTATTAGATTACTGAATTGGATTTCTCTTGGGCATGCCAAAACTCTACTGACAAGAATTCTTTGCTCTCGTTTTTTTTTTTTTAAAACAATACATCTATTTATAATCTACCTTATTGTATATAAAACTTAATATACTTTACATTGTTTCCTAGAATGTTTTATTTGAGGATTTATGGCTAATTTATTTTTATTTTATTTTATTTTTTTATTTTAGAGGAAGAGAGAGCATGAACAGGGGAGAGAGACAGAGGGAGAAAGAGAGAAAATCTTAAGCAGACTCCATGTTCAGTGTGGAGCCCTATGTGGGTCTGAATCCCACAGCCCTGGGATCATGACCTGAGAAACCAAGAGTTCGGTGCTCAACCAACTGAGTCACCCAGGCGCCCACAGTTATTTTTAATAAACTAAAAGTGTGGACTGAAAGAATAATTCTAGGTTGTAGTTTCCCTGGCATAACCCTTATTTTTTTTCTCCTAATGGCCATATTTATTAACTTATGACAATATTTACTAAACAAACACTGATATTTTCAGTGTGGTTTTTTTCATAAAAATATTTAAAATCAGATATTGTAGTTGACAGTGGTTTTTGTCTGAATCAGAATATGCTTATCCATTTTTATAAAAATTTATTTATTTTTTTGCTTAGAGGAAAAAATATATATATTAAACATTTCTTCATGGTCCCTGGGTGACTCAGTTGGCTACGCATCTGACTTTTGTTCTTGGGTCAGGTCATGATCTCATGGTTCTGGAGTTTGAGCTCCACATTGGGTTCTGTGCTAATGGTGGAGTGCTTGTTTGGGATTCTCTCTCTCCCTGTCCCTCTGCCCCTCTCCGACTCATGCTCTCTCTTTTGCTCTCTTTCTCTCTCTCGCTCTTAAAATAAATAAATAAACTTAGAAAATAAAAACAGATTGGAAGCACCATAGATTTCATGGTATGTAGTGAATATGTCTGTTGTCATTTGCCCACATGCTATCGTAAGTACTTTTTTATCCAGGAAATAGAAGCAATTCTGAATATATTTCTTTTCACTAGACTCTTTTGAAAGATATTTCCTAATGGACAATAATCTAAATTTAAGGTGTCTCCATATAGCTTTAAAAGACCAACATTAAATGTTGATATAATAACAGATCTTTGAAAAGCACTTAGCCCATCCAAAATAAGATTGTTTATATGCCATGTACATTATAATATTTATGACCAAAATTAAAGCTATTTTCAAGGTACCTTGAATTAAAACGGCCTCATAATTCAAAACTAAGCAAACATTACCAAATTTATAGTTGGTTATACATGCTGCAGCCACTTTAGATACTTTATTCCTTGACTTTCATCCTCTTCCGTGTCATTGGATTATTAACTCATAGTTTATAGCCAGAGACTTGGTGTTTTTGTTTATTTTAGAGCAGTTTTGGGTTTCATGACAAAATTGAGGGGGAGGTATACAGATTTCTCTATACTACTTGTGCCACACATGCAAGATAATCTGTCCCATTTTCAACTTGACAGGCCAGGGTGCTATTGACAATTGACACATCACAATTACCCAAAGTCCATAGCTTACATTATAGTTCATTCTTGGTGTTGCACAAAGTCTTTGATTCAAATGCAGCCCAGAATGCCTCAGGTCATGCCAAATCATGCACCTTTTAAATATGGTTGTACATTTTTTCCCATATGTATTAGTTTTCTACTGCTGCTGTAACAAATTACCATAAACGTAATTACTTAAAACAATACAGACTTATTATCTTACATTTCTAGAGGTGAAAAGTCCTGAAATCAAGATACTGAATCATGTTTCCTTCCGGAAGTCCTAGGAAAGGATCAATCTCTTTGCCTTTTACAGCTTCTAGAAGCCCTTTGCGTTTCTTGGCTCATGGCCCTTCGTCATATCACTTCAACCTCTGCTTCTGTTGTCATATTGCCTACTTTGATTCTGACACCTCTGCTCCCTTTTGTAAGAATCCTTGTGATTACATTGGGTCCACTACCACACAGATAATTCAAAATAAGCTCTCCATCTCAAGTCCTTTAATTTAATCATTTCTGTAAAGTCTGTTTTTCCAAGGAAAGGTAACATATTTGCAAGTTTCAGGGATTAGGACGTGGACATTTTGGGGAGGCCATTATTCTGTCTACAACACTGTGTGATAATTACACTTAAATAAAGCAGCTAGAAAATCCTACATCAGCCAAGATAAATTATTTTCAATAGCTTTTTTTTTTTTTTTTTGCAATTGGATAAGAAAGGGAATGTAAACAACCAGTAAGTAAAGAACTGTCATGCAAAATTATTGGAATAAAACACAGAGATGCATGGGTACAAATTTTACTAAAGCTGAGTGAGTCACATTCCAGGGGGTTTGTACAAACTGTTATTAAACTATTAAATTGACGATAACAATGTATAAAACTGGCTAGTTTAAATAGTATTTCTGAGATTTAATTAGAAAATTTTTCATCATATTTTTGTGCTTGATTTGAGAGTATTTGTCTTGCACGTCATTTGTATTTTTACATGTGAATTTCAATATCTAATTTTATAAATGAACCATGAATGCAGATTAGAAGAGAAAAATACACATACATATTCATATATATATCCATTTTTACCTGAACCAGAAGGCATTCATAATGCATTGGTATTTAGAAAGTTATTATAGATGTGGTTTAGAAAGATATTAGAGATGTGGTTGGGTATAATGGAAAGATTCAGAACACCTAGAAGCAACTTAGCCATGTTGCTTAGCCATTTTTTTCAAAAAGTTCATATACTACATACAGCTCCCCATTCGTAAAATCAGGAATGTTTTTGTTTTTTAATGTTCCCTCCTACTTAAAATGTACTAGACGTGTCTTCTTTGGGCCATTCCAGTTATTAACTTTTTAAACATATGTATCATTTAGTTAAATATGCTGCATTTTAATTTTTATTACTTGAAAGAATGATTTTCATGAGATCTGAGTGTGAAAAACATTCATATGCTATTTTATAGACAAATAATAAAAGTTATTAAAATTATCTTTAATTCAATAAGTGAAATAATTTATAAGTAACTGCTCAAACCGTATTTATTATGGTCCTGAGGAGATTGTCATACAAAATTTTACTTTGCTGTTCAAAATGTTAATTTCTTAAAAGGGGCTTACACATATTTATTGGGTGTAAATAATTAGCTTATTTTTTGAAGGTAAGAATATAAGCATCTCTGCATATGAAGTCCCCCTAATCTTATTTTTGTATTGCACATATTAAATTTAATTTCACAATGATTATTTCACACATATTTATTTACTTTTATTTTTTTTAGATATAGAATGTCTTGTTCCAATTTTAGAAGCTAACATACATGTTTATCCAAAACAAGAAAAATACACACCTGGAGATGTGTTGCAATTTTCCTGCAGACAAGGACTTGTAAGAGTTGGACCAGATTCAGTTCAATGCTATCATTTTGGATGGTCACCTAATTTTCCAACATGTAAAGGTCAATATTTATTTTAGAGCTGATGAAACAACTTATAAAATTTTATATTAATGTCTATGTATTTTATCGGATCTTTTATCTATAATCTGACAAACTGCAAAAAAATGGCAAAAGTAGTATTTTAATTGAGAAGAAGGAGGGATGCTGGGTCATAGATTAGTTATGTTTCCTTTATCAAGGGGTAATTCTACCTCTATGCTTTGAAATATGTAATGGAGTTTTATAGATCAAAATATAGTCACTGGGACTGAGAAGTGTTAGGGATTTTTCCCCAAACTCAATTTAAAAAAAGAATACTTTAAAAAATATTGTGTGGGCCTTGTTATATTTTATTAAGTAATTAAGAAGCCATCAAATAAACATATGGATTATTCAATATAAAAGAATTATGATTTTTTACTTGCTTCAGATGACATTACTTTTTCAAAATTTTTGATAGTTATTTTATATATTTAAAGATATTAATTAATAAAAACTATAATTGCATATGTATATCATATCACATATTTGACAACTACTTACTTTTATATGATATCCAGATCATTGAACTACTTTAAAATCTTCAAGGGTACAATTAATATCTTGGTTATAATAACCTGCACAATATGGGGGGGGCAGGCGCAATCAGGATATTTGCATATAGAAAGAAGATAAGATTGCCCTAAAAATTGTTAACTTAAAGAAATGCAATAAGATGTTTTGTATATGCTGGTCAGTGTTCTTATTTCTTAGGTATTCTGAAGAATTTAGAAGTCAAATCTTACTACGTCTGTCATTTACTTTAAATTACTTCACAAAAAAATTAATTGGGCAAAATGTAACATTCATATATATCTAGGTGATCGGTATATGTGTTCATTGTGCATCTTTCTTTGCTCAGAATTATTTATAAAAAAGGCATCAATATTTGAGAAAAAGAATAGACTTTACACAATACACTATGTACACTATAAAAAGCAAACCTGAAGAAAATAGGAATGTAGCACAAATGTAATTTAGTTCTAGGTCAACCAAAATAGTAACTCCACGTTTTGCCAGATTTATAAGACTATTTAAGCATTATTTAAACAATTTCTTTATGATAGAGCAAGTACAGTCATGTGGTCAACCCCCTCAACTCCCCAATGGTAAAACAAAACAGATAAGGAAAGAAGAATATGAACACGGTGAAATGGTGGAGTATGATTGCAATCCCGCTTTTCTAATGATGGGGCCTAAGAACGTACAGTGCATCGATGGAGAATGGACAAATCTGCCTACTTGTTTTGGTAAATAGATGTTAGTGTTTAAACACAACAGTTTAAACTTTGCATTTTTCATATATATATATATATATATATATATATATATTTACATGTATATATTTGAAATATTTTAAAAGTAAGCAGATCTTTTATTACATTTTCTTAGAACACGTGAAAACATGTGGATATGTACCTCACCTCAAGAATGGCTATGCCCAGCCCTCAGTCCCTCCCTATCGACCTGGTGTTTCTGTGGAACTGCACTGCAGAAATGCATATACAATGGTTGGAAATAATGTAATTACTTGTATTGATGGAATGTGGACTGAACTTCCCAAGTGTGTTGGTGAGAATACATTTCTTAAGTTTGTATTTGATTGTTTATAATATTTTAAGTCAATAAATATAGTCACACCAGCACATGCTGGTGCCCATCAGGTATTAAACAGGATATAAGATACTTACTAAGTTGTTTGCTCCTAATTACTTAAGAAAGTGAATTTGGAAAGATTTTCTTTGACCTATGAACACTGTGAAAAATTACTGAGATGCTAAGAGCTCTGTGAACCAGGAGAGTTTGGGACTTCTGCTTCGGAGTAGCATCAGATTGCTTTTCTAGGTATCTACTGCTGGATCCTACCTTCACCATGTGATGGAGCTTTGCAAAATGGATTTTCCTTAGCTTCTGGATAAGCCATGTTCTTTTAAATCTCTGTGCCTTTCCGGGGTGCCTGGGTGGCGCAGTCGGTTAAGCGTCCGACTTCAGCCAGGTCACGATCTCGCGGTCCATGAGTTCGAGCCCTGCGTCGGGCTCTGGGCTGATGGCTCAGAGCCTGGAGCCTGTTTCCGATTCTGTGTCTCCCTCTCTCTCTGCCCCTCCCCCGTTCATGCTCTGTCTCTCTCTGTCCCAAAAATAAAAATAAACGTTGAAAAAAAAATTTAAAAAAAAATCTCTGTGCCTTTCCTCATTCGTGCCTTTGCTCTCTTCCTGAAATGTCTTTCTCTGCTGTCATCATATGCAAAACTATTCACCTTTAAGAGTCAACTCAAAATTCACTCACCTCTGTAACCTCTCCTGGTTTATTTTCCAGTACCCATATGCTCATCGCAAAATTCTAGTAGAATGATATAGCCTCTCCACTGTGTTGTCTGTCTGTACATTTATCATTGTCATGTACCTAATAGATACTTGTCTTCCGTTTAGATTATAAAGTGCCAGAATATCAGGGCTCATCTGTATGGACCCAATCTCTAATTCACTGCCTGAGTTATCATTCGCTTAGGTTTGCATAAAGTATTTTATGCAATACTTTATTACTTTATTCGCATAAAGTGTTAAGATTCTATGTCAGTAACTCATTTCATAATTATTTTTGGTTGTTATCCCACAAGCTCCTCCTCTGGGGCACGGTGCACTTGGTATCAGCTCTCTTTTTTGTCTCACATACCCGCACTCTACCTTCTGTTGGTCTAGACTTTGTCATACACATAGGAAGTCTATATAGACGCTGCTTGACATTTTAATTGGATTAATGTCTCAAAACTTGTCCTCATCTCTCTTCCCCAGCCTAAACGTGTTGTAGTCCCAGAGGGGTTCTAGATGAGAAGGCATAGCCAAGGTACTTTGATTCAATTTTTGGTTAAAGTTGAAAAAAATGGGGAAAAAAAGAATGCTGTAAAACATCTGTGTTACACTAGTCACAATTGATATTTTTGGCATTATTTGCTTTAAATATTTTGTAATAGAATAAATCATTGAAATGAAAACATGAAAGAAAAACGCAAGTATCCATTATCCTATCATCCTCCCAAGGGAAATTCCAATCAAGCAGAAAGTAGAATTTGTACTTTCCATTCTACTTTTTGATATATATATATATATGTGTGTGTGTGTGTGTTGGAGGAAATTTTTGTGTTTTTCCCCCTAAGCTTATGCAAAATTATTGTCTACCTGCAAAGTGCTTTTTTCTTCAACATTGTAATTTAACTGTGTTGTAATCTACCTTGAGAACGTACCTTGCTTTATCACTTCATTACCCTATTGGCAATGGAAATTGTTTTGTTTTTTGTTTTTTTTTTTTGTCCTGGTATAAAAGACATGCTTCAGTGTTTCCTAAAACATACATCTGCAAGTGGAATTGATGGTATTGGATTGTAGATCCTTTTGATTTTACAAGGTACTGCCAGATGTATACGGAGACCTTACTCCTCTTGCCCTCACTTGATATTTTAATATTTTTGAACTGGCACCAAGATGGTGGGTCAAAATCATTTCTCGCATTTAATTTCATTTGTTTGACTGATAGTAATATTGAGTGTAAATTCAAGTATTTGTCAGTAGCTAGATTTTCTCTTACGTGCAATGAACATTTTTCTTTAACTTTGTGTTTTCTTTCTCCTTTTAAGATTTGAGTTCTGCATTAAATATTCTAACTATATTGCAAACGTTTTAAAGTTTTAAAGTTTTTTTTTGCTTTATTTTCTCTATGATGCCTTTTTCATTGGAGGGTTTTGCTTAAACTCAACTGTCAATCTTTATTTTGATTGTTTGCATGTTTGTGTGTATCTTGTTTAGGAATCCCTCATTTTTTAGGTGCATAAATATATTCTAGGTGCATATATTTAGGTGCATAAATATATTCTAAGGATTAAAATCTCATTACTAAGATTTATTTTTTAAATTTATTTGTTATATTTATGTTGTATTAGAGTACTTTTGTTTGTGTCGATGTGGAAAACTATGTCAATACTAAGTGAATTGTCTGTTCCATTTTCTACTAATATTTATTTCCCCTATGCCATTTACTAGTACCCTATTTATATCTATTTCTAGATTATTTATTCTGTTCCCTTAACCTGTTTGTCTATTTTTACAGTAATATGGAAAAAATCATTATTATTACAGCAATCTTTTTTGCTTATTATAATCATTGCAACCATTCTTTAAAATGCCCGAATCTGTGTTTTATTTTATTTTTAATTTTTTAATGTTTATTTTTGAGAAAGAGAGAGAGAGAGAGAGAGAGACAGTATGAGCAGGGGAGGGGCAGAGAAAGGGGGAGACACAGAATCCGAAGCAGGCTCCAGGCTCTGGGCTGTCAGCACAGAGTCTGATGCGGGGCTCAAACTCACAAACCATAAGATCATGACCTGAGCTGAAGTCAGACGCTCAACTGACTGAGCCACCCAGGCACCCCTCCATCTGTATTTTAAAACTAAATTCCTTGATAATTCTGATTCGATTTTGTTTGGGATTACATGAAATTTGTAAATTTGGCCAGAATTGCAATTTTATTTATTATTGATTCTTCCTCCCATGAATATAATGCATCAATCTATTTAGTCAGGTCTTATATTAAAATTTTATATGTAATAATATACATTTCTCATTAAAATTATTTCTAAATAAGCTTTTTCCCTAAGTTCTTTGGGATTCTACTGATAAAATAAATGAGATCTTTTATTAATTTATATATTTGAAGAGTTATACTTTCTATATACAGGATTATATTTTATTTTGTATATTGGTTTTGTTTCCAGCAATCTTGCTAAAGTCCCATATTAGTTCTAATAATGAATTTGGATATTTTATTTTTATAAATAATCACAACTTAATCTCTTTTATTTTATTTCTTTAGTTCATGAAACTATCTCTACATGGTCCAGAAACAACCACCAAAATAACAACCATGTAGCCTGAGTTCTATTTATGTCTGGGATATTTGGATTCTCCTTTTAGAGAAAGAGTTGAAGGCAGGACCTAGGAACTAGGCCTGATTCTTACTCTTCCTATGCCTCTAAATCTTTTAACTCTATTCCAGATTTTCTGATCAGCTTGTCCATTTTCTTCCGCAGAAGTAGTGAAATCTATTTCAGGTTTTTCTATCAATCCATCAGGCTGTGTGCTGTGCTCTCTCAATTGCGTTTAAGCAGTCTTGGGCTCTCAGCCGTAATGTAGAAGTATGTGCAAGTTTTGTCCTGATACCCTCAGATACTGTTCTCCTTCGTCCTGTCTCCAGCAATCTCAAAATACGAAAGCCTTTCATTCTGAGCTTTAACAACTGGCACTCTCTGTTGCTGTTCTTCAAGATTCTAAAGTGGAAAACCCAGACCCACTCTCTTCCCTCATTTCCTAGACTTTTGGATTGTCAACTGACCTACCCACTTCTGGTGATGAAAACTGTCGCTGTTGTGCTTCTTTAAGCCTGGCAGACACCTTGGGCACTGGCAATTCATGGTGACCTACAGGGAGGGAATGTTTTCCAGCCCCGAGAGACTGGGCTCTGTTATAAAAAGGCGTAAATTGTATGTGCTCATGGTCAACAATTATTATATGAGGGAAATACAGATACCCAATCCCTAGCATCACATAGGGGAGATTTAGAACAGGGATTAAAAAACACTTGGAAGAAAAGCAGTAGCAGAGCAATTCACGTCTCATTATGCCATCCTTGAACACGCTAAGGAAAGATTCCGTGATGAGCTACATATTTATGGACAAAAGGGAAGAATCGTAACAATAAAAACTATGTAGACAAGCATGTGGCCCATTGTGAATGCATGTTCTAAGGCTCAATAGTGTTGTTATCAGGGGGTTCTTCCTGTGAGCACACTCTGAGTTCTTGGGTCAGGGTCTTTACTGAGCTTCTGAAATGTGGGAGTAATTGAACCTCGAGGGAAATCCAGACTTATCTCTCCTAGTACTGTACTTCCCACAGATATGTGGTTATTTAGTGGGAAACAATCAGATACAACTATCTTTTCATGGCCTTTAAAAACTAGGCTGAAGTTTCATAAGGACTGTTCTCCAGTCAAAACCCTGGACCAGACTAATCCATCTTGCATTCCCATTTCCTGAGCAACTTTGACATATTTTTCTGTCATTCAAAATGGAACACAGCTTTTCATTTTCTTTCTCATTTTTTCAACAGCCAGTATAGCCTACGCAATGAAATTAAGAGTTTTATGTGATATGGCCTAAAGGCATCAAACATGATTTCATCATACCGCTAATATTTCAGATATTTTACTGAAATAATTGCTAGTTTCTGTTCAATATTCTGCTCATGTATCCATATTTTCCTTTTGAATAGCAACCGACCAACTTAAGAGTTGCAAAATACCAAATTTTTATCGAAGAAAACTGATAAGTCCGTGGATGCCTGAATATAATCATAATGCCAGAATAAATTACAGATGTTTGGGGAAGAGTGCACAGATGCAAATATCCTGCATAAATGGAAACTGGTATCCTGAACCAAACTGCAGAGGTAAGATTTGTTTTAGAGATATTTTTGTAAGAGAAAAAAAAAAAAACAGATTTTGTAGGACTTATTTCATCTTTATCAGAAAATTTCTCTTGTAATTAGCATGTTTTTAAATTAAATTGTTGCATCACATAAATTTTTAAGTTGATGGTGAAGATAGAAACTACTCACAACACTATTTTCAAATACTGTCACTTAAGAGCCCTTGACTTCTGGTAAAGGTGATGAAGTAAACCCATTTTTACTCTATTACAATCTCCTGAATGATAAAAGAAAAAAAAAAAAAGAATGGTAAAAACAGAACAAAAACTCAATCTTCAATGATATTGGGAAACAACTAAAACCCAAATGACACACTGTGAAGGTTAAACTAACAGACATGACAAAGTCTGGACCAAAAGTAGAAATTAGTCTGGGAAGAAAAATGATCAAGGAATTATTTTCCTAATATTAAATCTCACATTCCTCAAAGGCTTGTTTTCAAATTATTTAATTTGAGCAACAGGATTATAAATTACAAACAATTATAAAGTGGGCACCATATTAAATTAAAATAAACCAGGCATAGAAAAGATATAATGCTTACAGAGAAATAACAAGATAGAGAAAACAGAGTAGACTTCAGACTTCTCACCAGCAATAATATAAGAAGCCAGGATAAAATGGAGCAATATCTTCAAAGTTCTTAGAAAAAGTAATTGGTGGGGCGCCTGGGTGGCTCAGTTGGTTAAGCATCCGACTTTGGCTCAGGTCACGATCTCACTGTCCATGAGTTCGAGCCCCGCGTCGGGCTCTGTGCTGACTGCTCAGAGCCGGGAGCCTGTTTCAGATTCTGTGTCTCTCTGTCTCTCTGACCCTCCCCCGTTCATGCTCTGTCTCTCTCTATCTCAAAAATAAATAAACGTTAAAAAAAATGTAAAAAAAAAAAAAAAAAGAAAAAGTAATTGGCAACCAGTGTTTTCCATACCCAAAGTATTTATTGATGATTAAAAAATAAATACAAGTTTAAACACAGGAAAGATGAAGGGAATTTACCACTCAAAATCATCCTTTGAAATAAATCATATAAAATATATATCGGCAAGATGAAATATTAATTCTTAACAAAAGAATGTGGTATTATCAGAAATTGTGAGGGTAAAAAGTAAAATATATTAAATTTAAAGAAGTCGGGGCGCCTGGGTGGCGCAGTCGGTTAAGCGTCCGACTTCAGCCAGGTCACGATCTCGCGGTCCGTGAGTTCGAGCCCCGCGTCAGGCTCTGGGCTGATGGCTCAGAGCCTGGAGCCTGTTTCCCATTCTGTGTCTCCCTCTCTCTCTGGCCCTCCCCCGTTCATGCTCTGTCTCTCTCTCTGTCCCAAAAATAAATAAACATTGAAAAAAAAATTAAAAAAAAAATAAATAAATTTAAAGAAGTAATAATTTCAAGAAGCTAGGGTAACTATATTTTGTTTAAAATAACTAAAATGTTTTTATTTTTGTTAAATTTCTTTATTCAATATATTTTTATTTTTATGTAAGGAAGTGAAGTATTGCTCTGAGTGTTTCAACCATTTTAAAGCCTTTTCTGTGCCCATGTAATGTTTAAATTAATCTGTTATTGTGCATTAAATAATTCTCATAAGTTTCAAATATTAATACCCTATAGATTACTTTTTATAACCACCAAGAAATAATATTTAAAAGTAATAATAATATCTATCTACTTCCTTACCCTTCATTTTGTGAAATAATTCACTTCCAAATAACCTAATAACATAGTGTTTACGCTACTAAGAACTATAATTCTCAGAGCATATAGTAAAACCCCTTAGAGGCAACCTAACCAAAATTTAGAGTGAAATGTATAGCCTTAAAATAATAAGTTTGGATCTAGTATCTATCATCTATCTATCTATCTATCTATCATCTATCTTTCATCTATTATCTATCTCCCCTAGGCTAGGAAAAGTAAACTCCAGATATTAGGAGGCAAAATAATAAATGTGAAAGAAGATATGAATGAAATAGAATATTTTACTTACAGCTGATCTGGGAAATAACAATAATTTTATAAAGGTTAATGAGCAGACCTAGCTAATCAATTCTACTCTAGTCAAGAAGAATGGTGGGTAGGTCCAAATAAACATTTCTATAAGCCAAAATTAGATGAATATACAAATATAAGAAAAATAATATAAGAATACAGTTTTGAAAATGAAGGAGTTAAAAACATTAATTGAAAAGGAAAATACCATGAAAAGGGCATTTACAGATCTTAGGAGAATGCTGTTTCTGGAGATTTCCCTTAACCTAGGGTAGTTGTCTTGACAAAGTTCTAGCAATCCTGGATTTCAAGTCCATTTTTCCATTGGAGTTATTTCACTCCCCACAGTTGACTTTTCATGGAAAGCCCTTTTAAGACAACCCACAGCTAGCCTTTACCTGTGGTTTCCATCCTAGCCACTGAGATTTGGAAATGGAAAATATCACCAGTGCAGGCATGCCTTTAGGTGTTACCAGACAGTTATTCTCAAATTTCAAGTGTGAGTCAGAAACTGTTCTTTGTGCCATTAATTCCCTGGGAAAAGCAGTTGTATAGAAGCTTCCTACTTTCACTTGGCCTAAGCGGAATGTGATTTTACCCTTCTCTCTCCCATGTTATAACATGCAGACAGCACCCTTTAAGGAAACCTTTACTACTGGCTCTTTAAAACTCATCCTTTTAGCCCCTCATGCGTGCAATACCAGTTTAATGGGAGCAGAGCATAATTTATAATCTCTTGGCATGTCTTTAAAAAGTTTTTTATTGGGGTGTCTGGGTGACTCAGTCAACTGAGCATCCCACTCATGATTTCATCTCAGGTCATGATCTCATGGCTTGTGAGACTGAGCCCCACGTCAGGCCCTGTGCTGAAAGCATGGAGCCTGCTTAGGCTTCTCTCTCTCTGCCCCTCCCCTGCTTGCATGCTCTGTTTCTAAAAAAAAAAAAAAAAAAAAAAAAAAAAAAAAGTTTTTTATCATCTCATTTTAAATCTTGGTATCATTGAATTTGGAAGACCAGGCAAAGGAAAGAAGAATATTCTTATTTTAAAGCTTTGTGTAGCATATACAAACATGTATGGGTCTCAAAACATCATAGTTCATGAAAAAAGCAATTTGCCTTACGATATGCTATAGTATAGCCCTTATAAATGCTAAAAAATAAATGAATTCACAGACACGAATTTTTCTTGTTTTCCAGATATCAGTAACATTGTCTTCTTCCTTTTCTTAATAAAAGAAACTAGATTCTGCAGCTGTAATAAAGTTCCTCTTGTGGCCTCGCCGGTTTCCTCATTTTTCCTTCTACTTAATCACGTATGTGTAATTTCTAGTTTTTATTTTCTCTAAACACATACATGTGAATCCACATTTAATATCCACAAGAGGAACTTTACTATAGCTGTAGAACCTAGTTTCTTTTATTAAGAAAAGGAAGAAGACAATGTTACTTATACCCGTAAAACAAGAAAAATCAAGATAAACTATGAAATTATAGTTTTTTTTTTCATTTGAGAGAGAGAGAAAGAAAGCATGTGTGAGTGGGCAGAGGGGCCGGGGGAGGGGGTAGAGAGAGAGAGAAAGAGAGAAAGAGAGAAAGACAGGGAGAGAGAGAGAGAGAGAGAGAAGAGAGAGAGAGTCTTAATCAGCCTGGGTGCTCAGCGCAGAGCCCAATGCAGGGCTTGATCCTATGACCCTGGGATCATGACCTGAACCCAAATCAAGAGTGACTGAGCCACCTAAGCACCTCTAAAATTATAGTTTTTTTTTTTCTTTTTAACAGTCTTATCAGAGAGCTAAGAAACCAACGAATGAAATTCCAGAATATAATATGCCCCTCCAAGGAAAAAACAAGTCACATTGCTGCTTTTATCCTTCCTGGAACAGTGAAAGGATGAGAAAGCCACCAGAAACATAAACATAAATAAAATAGCAGAGGTTTTTTGTGGGTTTTTTTTTTAACATTTATTTACTTTTGGGAGAGAGAGAGAGAGAAAGAGGGAGAGAGAGAGCACTAGTGGGAAAGGGGCAGAGAGAGAGAGAGGGAGACAATCTGAAGCAGGCTCCAGGCTCTGAGCTGTCAGCACAGAGCCCGTTGCAGGGCT
Source organism: Lynx canadensis (assembly GCF_007474595.2). Taxonomy (NCBI): domain Eukaryota; kingdom Metazoa; phylum Chordata; class Mammalia; order Carnivora; family Felidae; genus Lynx; species Lynx canadensis. Next base: position 35,847,527 of record NC_044319.2, read on the forward strand.
CAAACCCACGAACCGTAAGATCATGACCTGAGCCGAAACTGGACGCTTGACCAACTGAGCGACCCAGGCGCCACAAAATAGCAGAGTTTTAAAAGAAAATTTACAAGTGGTATGAAGGCTAGCACAACTGTTAAAATTTCCAGAGTCCTGAAACAAACAACCAAAACATCTGTCAACCTTTTCCAAGTGCCCTGCTAAAGTCTGATGTTAGGGTTAGAAAATAAAAGGAAAGCATCTGGGAAATCTGTCTCCCTCTGATCCTCAATGTTGAGATGATTTCAGAATGCTCACCTCTCTTTTCTTGGAGTTTCCTTTGGAGTCCTGAGTTCCATTTCCATATTATATTTCCTGGTCAGTTCTTCATCTTGGCAAGATCGACACAAAAAATCTTGGGGAAAAGAAAATGGGATTATTGCTTTATTGCTGCTTAAATCCCAGAAGTTTTTTTGTGTAAATTTTTTCACTTCCTGACAACCCCCCTTCTCCTTTCCAGTCTACTCATACCCTTAACTCCATTTGGGGAAAAAATGTAGTTTGGGCCAAATGACAAAAACAAGACATCCTGCCGCTCTCATTCCCCATGATGCTTTATGTTTGTCTGAGAGAGCCACTCAAGTGACTCTGGAATAAAACATATCTGCCTATATGGAGAAGCAGCAGCATTAAAAATATTACACCTTAATGGTACTTCATTATTAATCCTATTATCATATCATACACATTAATATCTATTCTGTATTGTTGATTTCACATCAGAACCTAATATGTTTGTGTATTAGATAAGGCTGTATATAATGTACCATTCCTCCATTGCTTGTTGTCAGATTACTGATAGTTTTAATACTAAAAATTCTGGGGTGCCTGGGTGGTGCAGTCGGTTAAGCGTCCGACTTCAGCCAGGTCACGATCTCGCCGTCCGGGAGTTCGAGTCCCGCGTCAGGCTCTGGGCTGATGGCTCAGAGCCTGGAGCCTGTTTCCGATTCTGTGTCTCCCTCTCTCTCTGCCCCTCCCCTGTTCATGCTCTGTCTCTCTCTGTCCCCCAAAAAATAAATAAACGTTGAAAAAAAAATAATAAAATACAAATTCTATAAAATACACAGAACACATTAACAATGGTATTTAAAATCCCCAAATATTCGATATGAGCTAGATAAAAATCATAAACATTTGATTTATTGTATCAACTTGATTTTCTTAAAGGTTGTACTTATAGATAATAAAATTATATTTCCAGAGTGAGGTAGAAACCTGAGGAGGAAGCTTTACTGAAAGCTGAAAGAGGAGTTTAATAATTTCGAGAAATGGTGGTAGGTGGCAGGTGGAGATTAGGTGAGGATATTATCAAGTGGCAAATATTTGTCACTCAAATTGCCAGACTTATTTTTTCTTTTTTTTATTTTACAGAGAGAGAATGAGAGCAAGCGTGAGTGGGGGAGAGGGACAGAAGGGGAGAGAGAGAGAGAGAAAGAGAATTTTAAGGAGGCTCCACACTCAGTGCAGAGCCCAATGTGGGGCTCAATCCCACGACCCTGCGATCACGACCTGAATCGAAATCAAGAGTTGGACGCTCAACTGACTGAGCCACCCAGGCGCCCGCCAGACTTACTCTTAAGAAACACAACAAAGTCCTTCATTTTACAGACCAGGAATACAAGACCCCAAGAAGTCACTTAGCCAAAATCAAGACTGGAACTCATTTCTTGGTTCTTATATTAGTGCTGTTTCAACTACACTATATCTATAGTAGGTTGAAATTTCTAAAGACAATGTCCATACTTCTGTAAGGAAAGTAAGTTGGACAACTGGCATAATCATGCATAATATTTTTACCTAAAATATAATAACAATGATATTTGAATATTTAACTTGGTTAGTTGGGACTTGGTTTACATTTTTAAAATTATTATTTATATGTTTGAGATTACAGACAATGTCAACCTTCCTATTTCCCTATATTGGGACTTCTAGGAGATAAACAGCACATGGTTGCTGATTCCCAAGATTGGCATCACACACCTTGATGCTCGCTCAGTCAAGAGTCTTGATGAAATTCAACAAGTATTCATCCTTGTGACTTTGTATTTAAATAAAAATATTTGCACACCTAAACAGAAATGAATAAATGACACTACAAAATTCTTCAACAAAGGGGAAATGGGACACCCAAAGTAGGAAAACGTCTACGTAACAGAGCAAACTGCCCCATCTATCTATTGAATGTGTCTTATCTTCTTTTCATGTACTTTTCATAGCTTGTCCTCTGGCCTATGAGCCAGACTTCACCAACAGAAAATGTGCAATAACAGTAATATCAGGCTATTCTTTATCTTCTTTTGCAGAGTTAGTTGAGCTAAAACAGATAATTAAAGACTGACCCTGTTAAAGGTTGACTAGAATAATGATGACACTGGAATGAAATTCTTTTATGCCATATATTTCTTCAACCAATAAACAAATAGGGCAAGTCCTATAGAGCATAGAAATATGCATGAGTGGTCCCACCTCTCAGAGAACCCTCTGGGTTTTCACAGAAATAGGTTTTGTTTATAGGATTTGAAGTATAGAATTCTAATGTGCCTTCCTTTCCTTGAAAAAATAAACCCAATGTAAAATTCAGGTTCCAGGTAGTATGTGTGTTTTCACTGAAATTATACTGAACTTAGGTTCTATTCACATAATTTTGGAAATGTTTACTACAAATTATTAGTATATTTTTAAACGTAGTGAAACCAGGAGAGATAAGCTCACTCTTCTATATTGGTTTTAAAAGAAAGTAGTATAGTAGGAGGTAAAAAATATGTATTAATTTCTTTGTAATAATTTTGAAGGGAAGTACCACTTTAGTAGCTTCTGTCCTGGGGTGGGGGGTGGGGAATGAACTGAAGGAGAACACTGTATGACTTCAGGTCAGGAGGTGGGACTGTGGCTCAGTTAATGATGTTTTGACATCCAAATTGGCCATTTAAAATTTATCCCTTAGAACAAACCAAGCAACCAAAAGTAAGTTAATTTCTACTCAAACAGAAGCATTCTAATTACATTGATCACCATTGTCATGTTTAGAACAAAAGGCAAATCACGAAAGCTTTTATTGAGATCAAGGGTTAGGTTATTAAGGGAAGTCTTAATTGGTTCTCTCATTACTATTACCAATTTAATTTTTTTGTGTTCACTTGTTTGAATAACATGTACATAACTTATTTGAATCATATAAATTAGCTAGAAAAAACTAAAAGGGTTAATTTGTACGAGAGACAGAATAATGAATAGGAAATAGAAGGAACACCAGAGAAATTTTAATCTGATGGTTGTACCCCAAAAGTGCTTGTTAAACCTTAAACTATGTTAACATAAAGTACATTTGTCACTATAGCATCATGTATATACATAAAAATATACATACACACACAATTGTTATACTGAAATATTATCTTGTTGAGCTGTTTTCTTTAGATTTTATTAATCAAATAAGTTAATTCCAATATTTTTTAGGAAAAGAGACACAACTCTGCCCACCTCCACCTCAGATACCTAATGCTCAGGATATGCTAACCACAGTGAATTATCAGGATGGAGAAAAAGTAGCTGTTCTTTGCAAAGAAAATTATCTACTTCACGGAGCAAGAGAAATTGTGTGTAAAAGTGGAAAATGGCAGTCATTACCACAGTGTATTGGTTAGTAGTTTATTTCTAAATAATGTTATTTAAAAAGTATTTACTAATCTTCTTTGCTTTATCTAAAGAAAAGGAAAAAGAATTTATGATTTATGTGTTGCACCGTATTTTGAAGCATTAAATTGTCATCTAGTTACTCAATTCTGTCACTTTTAAAAACTGTTTCTTTATGAGGTATTTACAACAGTGACCATATAAGAAAGAAGTTTGAGGTCTTTACTGGATATCCACTTTTATTAAGTGTATTTACTTGGTATGCAGCTTAAGATATAGAATGGGCAATTGGGAGTGGTCAGAGAGCTAGGATGTAAACTTGGTAACTGCTAGTATATAGATGATATCTAAAGCTACAGGACTGGATGGGATCACATGGAGAGTTCAAATGGCTAACAAAGAGAGGAGGTCGAAGGGACAGCCTTGGAGACTCTCCATTATTAGAGATCTGGGAAATGAGGAGTAGCCAGATAGTACCCAGAAAAACTAGGGAAGGCTGATAAAATGATTCTAGGACACAATTACATTGTGTGTGTTGGGGGAGGCGGGATTCCCCCACATCCAACAAGCAACTCTTAGACACCTGCTGGGTGTCCTACAATTCAACTCAATTCTGACACTATGCAGGGATAGCATCAGATTTCTACAGGTTAAGAACTCAGTCTTAGAAGACTGCTTCTTGTATCCACTTCAGATGCCAGTCGCACATCTAGGTTGCCATCTGTGTGTTTCTGACTGACTGGCTATAGCTTGGAGGTTCCCACAACCCCCCTCCTTGTGTTTGATTAATTTGCTAGAGCAGTTTGCAGAACTCAGAGAAACATTTACTTACTAGATTATGGGTTTATTAAAAAAGTATATAACTCAGGAACAGCCAGACGGAAGAGATGTATAGGACAAGGTATGGGGAAAGGGCACAAAACTTCCATGCCCTTTCCAGCCACCACTTTTCCCACATCTCCATGTATTTACCAACCCAGAAACTCTCACAACCTCGTCCTTTTGGGGTTTTATGGAGGCTTCATCACATAGGCATGATTGATTAAGCCATTAGCCATTGGTGATTGATTCAACCTCCAGCCCTTATCTCTTCCCCCGTAGATCAGGATGGGAATGAAAGTTCCAACCCCCTCATCACATGGTTAGCCCTCCTGGCAACCAGGTTATCCTCTGGTTACCTATGGGTCTTATAAAAGTCATCTCACGAACATAACAGAAGACACATTTACTTCTCTCATAATTTGTGAAATTCCAAGAGTTTTAGGATCTCTGTGCCAGGAATGGGGAATAATACCAAATATTTATCATAAATCACATTATCAGAGCTGGTATCCCAGAAGCAATATCAAGGACATACTTCAGAAGGACATGTTACACAATGTCATTCAAAAGGTGGGCAAGCATGTCAAAGACTACTTAGAACTGGACGAGATGACTGATAATTGAACAATGGATTTAAGTACCTAAAGTTATTGGTAGCTCTGCTTAGAGGTATTTCAGCACTGGGAAATACCTAATTGCAGTGTGTTCTAGAGAGAATGTGGGCTGATAAAGTAAGATCAGGGATGATAGGAAACAAGTAGGTTTGCTCTAAAGGGACGAGAGAAATGAGGCAGTAGCTGGATATGGGGTGTGGATAAAGGGAAATTTTACCTTACATTGTGACATTTTCAGCACGTTTGTATGTCGATGAATGATTTGGTAGAGAAGGACAAATTGTTAATACAGCCAAAAGGGATGATTCATGGTCTTTGCTGAGTTTAATGGAGAAAGAATCTAGTGCCCACGTGAAAGAGTTCGTCCGAGAAAAATACAGGAAGAGTCACTCAATGAAACAATAAGTAGAGGAAGTTATTCAGGATAAGATTATTTATTTGGCCATTTCATATCTATATCCTTGGTGATATGTAGGAAGATAAATCAGTACAATGGAATGTATCCTAGCCATTCTTAACATGAAGTTGAAATTTTTATTGACAGAGAAAGATGCCTATGCTATTATTTGGAATTGGAAAATAAATGGAAGGCAGTATGTCAATAATTCATTTCACAGGTACATGCTACTTGCAGAAAGTAACAGTTGTCCCAGAGAATAGAAATGGGAAGGGAGTTATTTATTTTTACCTTTCCTCTTTAAATAAAAAAATTTATGAAGGAGGTGGACAGTAGACCAGATAAGATTTACTTATCTGTTCATCACACATTAAATAAAAACTATTCCTAGTTGCATGCCCTTATAATACATATGTACTCAATACCTAAGTTTATTTGACTTATGGGTGCCCTTATAATATGTGCTCTTATAAGATATATGTACTCAATACTTAAGTATATTTGACTTATGGGTGAAGGGAAGCACTATAATTTTTGGTTATCAGGTTATATTGTAAAAATTATATAATGAGTTATTGGAGCTCGCAGACATCATATTAAACATCGAACATATAATATAAAGAAATATATTTATACTAATTTACTTAAACTACATATCGGTTTTCTCTCAACACATAAATGTTATTTTCCAGAGTCTACACAATATTGTGGTTCCCCTCCACCTATTAGCAATGGAGATATCACCTCATTCCCATTAACAGTATATCCTCCAGGATCAAAAGTCCAGTACCATTGCCAGTCTTTCTATGAACTTCGGGGCTCCATAGATGTAACGTGCAGAAATGGACAGTGGTCAGAACCACCAAAATGCATAGGTGAGTTTGTCATATTCTCCTAGAGTCTGAGATTTGATATTCATAGTAAAGCTCTCATGGACTAATTTCATAGGATGATTTTTACTTCAGTTCAGCTGAAAACCTATCTGACATGGATTCAAGCCACTTAGCGAGTATTTGGTGGAGCTAGGAATCAGACACAGCAATCTGGTTCCAAATTTCATGTATTTAAGCCTGAGGCTATGGTGGCCTCTCCTGTCTACAAAAAAGTGAGGGAGAAAAAAGATCAACCTCACTCTAACAGTAAAAGGACTGATCTATCATATGTCATCAGGAAAATACTTGGTAATGTACCTTAGAATCCTGGACATGGACAAATCTAGGTACGAAAAGAAGTTCCTTATGGTCACCACTGCCTAGGATGGCTCCTCAAATTTAACCATGTGCTTATTTTTAAAACTCAGAACAATTCCTATATCAGAGATGATGGGCTATAGAGAACATGCTGCTTAGTACTGCTGGGCGTGCTATTTACTCAGGGGAATGTTACCTCTCAAAATGCTAAATTTAAAAATGAATGAGGGGACTCTGATCATGGGGGGAAGGTAATACTGCTTTCCTACAGAAATCAATGTTGCATAAAAGTGACAACCCACTGATAATTACTTTGTGGAAAAGGAGCTCTAAATAAGAAATATAATAGCTAATATAATAGCTAGTAGAGTTTTTGGTCTTATTGATAAATAATTACCTTCAAGAATATGCTAAGTGAATATTTTAAGAGATGGTTGGTTTTTATATATATTGTGCCTTCTTCAGTCCACTTTCTGCACCGTATATCTGATAGACAGAAGTAAACTTATTTTTACTGTAATATTTAGTAAGATGTTAATACATCCGTATGCTCACACTATGCACATTTTGGAAACAATGTAAAAGAGAATCCTGAGTTGGGAAAGGAGGGTGAATAACACTGACCCTAACAGAACATTTTAATTTAATCCTATATGGCATGTGGTTTTTAGGCATGTAAAGCACAGTAATTGAGAGCACAGACTCTGAAGTCAAACTGCCAGGGTCCATATTCTGGGTCAAAATACTCATTCAGTTATGTGACCTTGGAGAAATTACTCAGTCTTTCTGAGCCCCCATCTCCTGTTATGTAGCTCAGGGAAATGATGCACAGTGTTTAGAGATAAGGCAAAGTACTAAGAACAGTACTGGGCAAAACTCAATAAATATTAGCTTTTAATATCCTTTCATAAATTTTATTTAATTCCAAAATATTCTTAAAAGAAATGTCACTACTCTTGGAAAGGGAAAGGTATATTATTAATGATGTATTTTTTTAATTCTTTCAGATGCATGTATAATATCTGAAGATAACATGAACAAATATAACGTACAGTTAAGAGGAAAAGACACCAAAAAACTTTATGTAAAAACAGGGGATTTTGTTGAATTTGAATGTAAATGGCCACATAGAGCAAACACGTCAATACAGTCATTTCGGGCAATCTGTCAGGAAGGGGAAGTTGAATATCCCAGATGTGAATGAAACAAGCATTAATTTCCCTAAATATAAATTTTAAAGTAATGCTATATGTATGTTGTAAGTATGCATTATATAGGCAATTCTATAATTAATGTATTTATTCTTTTGAGTGTTGCTTATCTCAGTTTTATTTTGAACTCTGAATTTTCAGAGATTCACAAATTTATAAACCAAGAGCAACGCTTCACTTATTAGGTGGACCATATTATACCTGGGTCAAATCATAGTGCTGGGTCTCCTGTTCATATATTACCCACAGAAAGTGAGCATATGCCTCAATTCAGTACTTTGTCCCATCTAACCTCTTCTAATTGTCTAAAATGTATAACTTCAAGGCTTTCTATCTTTCTATCACATCATAAAATATAAAAACTGTAGGGTGCCTGGGTGGCTCAGTCCGTTAAACATCCGACTTTGGCTCAGGTCATGATCTCACATTTCATTAAGTTTGAGCCCCGCGTGGAGCTCTGTGCTGACAGCTCAGAGCCTGAAGCCTGCTTTGGATTCTGTGTCTCCCCCTCTCTCTGCCCCTCCCCTGCTCACTCTCTGTCTCCCTCTTTCTAAAAAATAAATAAACATTAAAAAAAGTTTCCTAAATACAAAAACTGTCACCTTTTATGCTTGTAGCAAGCATTAGTAAATATTAAAAAGTCCTCTAATGGGAGGCTGATTACTCATCAAATACTAAATGCACCATCTTCCACACTAAAATTTTTACAAATCCTAGTGCAGAACTTCTATTATAGTCAAGATGTGATTCATGCATACAAAAAGGTAACCATAAGTGATATTATTAGGTTACAATAGTGCATCTATAGGATTATCTAGATATGCATACATACTTAAAAAAGATTGGGAGTAAACACAAAGTTTGGCTGTAATAATTCTATGTGGTCTGTGGTTTCAGAAATTAGAATACTTGTAAATTTTTATATTCCTACATTTTATAATTTTTCATTTTGAATTATATTACTTTTACAGTTAGATGAGAGTTATCAAGAACTGTGATTAGAGATCAAGAAAGTAGAAGATTGAGAGTATAACGACTCTGTGCTGTGGGCCAGGAGGCTGACTTCATACCAAAGCTCCATTATTTTTTGATGTACCATAGTTTGGGGAAATACTGAACAGGAACTTTTAGAAATGTCCTTTGCATGTTCCTATATTTTAGGTAGCATAGTATAGTTAAAACATTTTTTTGGCCAGCAAGTTTTTTTTAAGTATCTATGAAAATGGTGACAATTTCTTAAAATCTTCATGACTAGAGATACAGCAATAGATTTTTAGATAAGACATCAAAACAAACAATCAAGAAATAGAGAAATTGGACTTTATCAAGACTAAAAACCCTCATTCTTTAAACAATGCTAATAAGAAAATGAAAGCATGCAGATATAATCAGAAAAAAATAGCTGCAAATTATATATCTGATAAGGGACTCGTATCCAGAATTAAAGAACTCTTACGAGTGAAAATAGAAAGAACCTGATTTTAAAATGAGCAAAAGATCTGAACAGACATTTCTCCAAAAAAGATGTACGAATGGCCAAAAAACACATGAAAAGATACCTAACACCATCAATCATTAAGTAACTAAATCAAAATCTCCATGAGATAGTACTTCCCACCCACTAGGATGGCTATAATCAGTCAGATGGTAACAACTATTGTTAAGAATGTGGACAAATTAGAACACATATACACTACTGATGGGAATGTAAAGCGATACGCCCAATTTGGAAAATAATTTGGAAGTTCTTTGAAAGGTTGAAATAGAGTTATCATAGACTCAGTAGTCTACTCCTAGATATATCCCAAAAGAAAGACAAACATATATCACACAAGCACTGTAACATGAATGTCTTAGCAGAATTATTCATAATAGCCCCCAAATAGAAACAACCCAGATGCTTGTCACTATACACAAAACATGCATCTTACATACTATTATTTGGTTATAACAAAGGAATAAAGTGCTATCAAATGCCACAGCATGGATGAACCTCAGAATCTTTATGTTAAGTGAGAAAAGCCAGTCACAAAGATGACGTATTATGTGATTCCATTTGTAGGGTATGTCCAGAATAGACAGGTGAAGAGGGGACAGAAGATAGATCGATGGTTGCTTAGGGCTGGAGTAGGGAGGCAGGGGCTGATAGTTAACAGTGACAATGTTCTAAAATTGATTGTGGTGATGAGTGTACAACTCTGTGATTATACAACAAAACATTGAATATACATTTTAAATGGGTGAATTGTATGATGTGTGAATTATATCTCAATAAAGTGTTCTAAAAACTGTGGCCAACATTTCAAAATCAGGACAAACACTGGTAATTAAAAAATAAAAAATTAAGACCATATCAGAATTTATAATGAATTTATTTATTTATTTATTTATTTATAAGTTTTTTAATGTTTATTTATTTTTGAGAGAGAGAAAAACAGAGTGCAAGTAGTAAAGGGGCAGAGAAAGAGGGAGACACAGAACTGGAAGCAGGCTCCAGGTTCTGAGCTGTCAGCACAGAGACCAACCTGGGGCTCGAACTTACCAACCTCAAGATCATGACCGGAGCCAAAGTCAGACACCCAAGTCAACCAGGCACCCCTGTAGTGAATTTATACTAACTCAAAGATTGATGGGGTTGAATAAAAAAGTAAAAACTTGTAACCCACGGTGGTTATCTATTAAAACAGCTGACCTCTTGGATAGGAGAAAGGCAGGCAGAAGTTTTATTTTTCCTCTTCCAGTTTGAGGAGGAAATCTTAAAAGGAAACTGCTAACTTAAAATGTTTAGAATGATAAAATACATACACAATATTTTACTTAGGGGCACGTGGGTGGCTCAGTTGGTTGAGATTCCAACTTTGGCGCTGGTCATGATCTTGTGATTGATTCATGGGTTTGAGCCCTGCATTGGGCTTGCTGCTGTTAGTGAAGAACCCGCTTTGGATCTTCTGTCCCCCCACCCCGCCCTCTCTCTCAGCCTCTTCCCTGCTTGCGCTGTCTCTCGCAAGAATAAAAATAAAAATCTTTATAAAAATATTTTATTTAGAGCACAATACATAGCAGTATTTTAAACTTAGATATTCTTTCTCAGTTTCTGAGAATTTCTTTCTCAAACTATTTTGTGGCACATAATTCTAAGGAAGTTGCTTGAGTGGTAGTATAGTACTTGATAAGATGTGCTATTCTTAGCTTACTCCTCTCCTCCAAGACGTGAAGAAATTAAAAAAAAAAATACAAAAGGAGTATAAGACTGGCAATTCCAGAAAGCATTCCTTTATAGACAGTTGTCAGATGAGTAAATTATGTGATATACAAATAACTAGAAGAATGTGAGCTAAACCCATTCTCAAGGGAAAAGACAGGTAACTGATATTGACTATAAGATGATCCAGATATTGGAATAGAGAAGTATTTTAAACAAGAATTATAGCCATTCTAAAGGAAATAATAAAAAAAATATGCTCTCGATGAGTAAAAACATAAGACATTAGTGGAAAAATAGAAACTATAAAAGAGAAAGAAATTCTAGAACTTATAATTCAACATCTGAAGAAAAACTTCATGCGGGAGACTTAAAATAGATGGAATTGACAAAAGAGAGTGAGCATAAAAATAGATGGACATAATGGAAATAAACAATGGAAATAATCCAATCTAAAGAAAAAAGAAAAATAATTATAAACTGAGTGTGGGAACGGTTGGTTGGACAATATAAAAATGAAATGTGTAATGGAGGCTAATAAGGAATAGAGAAAGAAGGAATATGTAAGAAGAAATATTTGAAGAAGCCAGATCATCAGTTCCTCAAATTAGATGACTGGCATAACTATATGGGATCTAAAAAATTAATAAAGTCAGTGCAAGAAAAATAAAAAGAAAATATATTAAATACAAACTACCAAAAACTAACGATAATGAGAGACTCTTGAAAACAACCATTAACTAATGATGCATTACATACAGGGGAAAAATAATTTCAATGAAGGCTGGTTTCTTATTGGCAGATATGGAGGCTGGAAGATAATGGAAAACAGTTTTTCAGTACTAAAATCAAACATTCTGAACTCAAAATATTATGTCTAGTGAAAAATTCCTTCAAGAAGAAAAGCAAAATTGGCACATTTTTAGAACAAAAGAAAATGAAAATAATTAACTAGGAAAAGTCATTGCCAGGAGACCTACACTATCAGAAATAGCTGTGTATCTGGGAGCCTGGGTGGCTCAGTCAGCTGGGCGCCTGACTTCAGCTCAGGTCATGATCTCACTGTTGTGGGTTCGAGCCCCGAGTCAGGCTCTGTGCTGACAGTTCAGAGCCTGGAGCCTGCTTTGGATTCTGTGTCTCCCTTTCTTTCTGCCCCTCCCCTGCTCACACACTCTCTCTCTCTCCTTCAAAAATAAACATTAAAAAAAAAAAAGAAGAAATAGGTGTGCATCTGACATGAATTCTCAGGTACATTCTCTTCCTTCTCAGGGTTTTTCCCTCGTAACCAACCTTCAGTCACCTGGTTTGAGAAAGAAAACATGAGCTACTCTTGCAAACCAGAAACTCCTCTCAGGTGTCTCCAAACCCCCCTATTCTATTACTAACTGTAGGTTCTTCTCACTTGAAGTGCATTCTACTTGAAAAATAATGTCAAAGAACAAAGAAGTGATATACAACTAAATTAAGTCTAAGTGGTTTTCTTAACCAGACTTCCCTCTGGGAGTGAGCAAAACTCTTCTAACCTGAAAAGCCTTCTTGACATTTCTAAACTTAATGAACTAATACTTTCCCCCATCTTTAAAAATTTTTTTTATTATAAACAATATTTTTTAATGTTCATTTTTGAGTGAGTGAGAGAGAGAGAGAGACAGACCAAGTGCGAGTGGGGGGCAGGGACAAAGAGAGGGGGAGACACAGAATCCAAAGCAGGCTCCAGGCTCTGAGCTGTCAGCACAAAGCCTGAAGCAGGGCTCAAACTCATGAACCATGAGATTATGACCTGAGCCGAAGTCGAACACTTACCTGACTGAGCCACTCAGCTGCCCCGTTTTCCCCCTATCTTAAAATGCCCTCCAGTATTTACTTCCTTTCTTCATACCTCCCCTTAAAAGTCTTATTATGCCCAAACTCTTTCGCAACCAACCTCAAATCTCTTGCCTCTCTCTTCTTTTGAAGGTCTAGTCTAACAAATTTCCATAATGAAGAAACTTATCCATCAGTCTTCTCTATCCCAGTACTTAAGCAGCCAAGCGTTGTGGAGAAAACTAAATAGGCAGATGGGTATCTTTCAAAATTCATGATCATTATGTTTTACCACTGCTAAATAATCCCATTCTATTTTATTTTTGTCTGCCTAATACCCTCCACTCTCGTTTGGATTAAGGCTTTGCACCCTTGACAAAATTACCGGACGTGTCACATGACTGTCTCATTACCAGGTCTTAACACTCCAGCCTCTTTGCTTTCTTTTTGTGTGTTTGTGTACATTGAAAAATAAGAATATGATAGAGCAGGGACTTCCACAATTTTGAACTAAAATAATGTCGCTGGCAACATAAACAAGTACACTTAAAGATGTATGTAGTTGAATGGTTTAAATAGTGATTAGAAACTTATTACATTCTTTGACTAGGATAGAGCTCTGAATGTGTGAAAAGAAAAGGTACTACTCATAATAACGGTAAAATTATGTTAATAAAACAAAGTTTGGAGTTTTGGTCTGATCTGATGTTGGAAGAGCCTGAACTCATCTTCTCCACACGAAATCACTACCTACTGAGAGAGCAATTCCTCCTGAAGAAGAACTGGGGGGATGCACCCCAGGCCCAGACACTCTGGTACATAGGAAAAAAATCCTTGGTTTCAAATAGCAAGTAGAACGTAAGGGATCTAGCCCTAGAAATCCACCAAATGGCAGGGGAGCTACTGGAACTCTCTGCGTACAGGAGGAGCTGCCCAGTGCCACAGTCTGTGTTCCCTGTCCACCTTGCCATCATGGTTCAGGTAAGATCCAAGCACCACAGCAAACCTACTGTCTCAGTGAGCCCCTGGCTCTTAGCCCACACTGGCCCTAGCATCCTACCAAAGCAGCCCCGCAAGGCACACATCGGGACACCCCCGGTCGGAGCTCGCTACAGCTCTAGCCATCACACCAAAATGACACAGATACAAAGCATCCCAGAACACTCCAGGCCCACATCACTTTGGGTCCAGATGGCTTGCAAAGGCACCCCTCAGTGCAGAGCACTGCTGTACCTCCCGGCTCATGCCCGCTTTGGCTCTAGCCACCCTGCCAAGGTACTCCTTGCACAGAGCACCCAGGAACACCCCAGCCTGTGCTTGCCTTGGTTGCATCCTGTTTGGAGCACTTTGGAACCCCGACCTGTACCCTGCTTTGGCTTCAACTGCCCTGCCAGGATGATCCCTGTATTGAGTACCCTTGTCACCCCAGCTTGCATGCACTTCAGTTTCAGCTGTCCTCTGCATGTGCCCTCTGAGTAGAAAGCCCCAGGAATACCTCAGCCCATGCCCACTTTAGCTATAGCCAGGATGTCCCCTGCATGGGGCACCTCAGGATTGCCTATCCCATGACCCAACTCAACTCCAGGTATCCCATTGGATGCCTTTCATGTGGATTGCCGCAGATTCCCTGGCCCATGCCCTGCCTTGGCTCTAGCCACTTTGCCAGGGTGCCCTCTGCATGGCGAGCCCCAGAATACCCCAGTTTGTACCCAGTTCAGCTTCAGCTATCCTGCAAGGGTACCCTCTGTGCTGAGAATCCAAGGACCACCCTGGCCCATGCCCACTTCAGCTTTATGTCCTACCAGGGTTCCCTGTGCTCAAAGAGCCCCAGGACCACCCAGGCCCACATACACTTCAGCTCAGGCCATTGCACCAAGGAAGTCTCAGCACAGAGTGCCCCAGAATCCCCAGCCCACACCAGACACAGCTCCAGCCAACCAGCAAAGTCACCAAAGACACAGTCTGCATGGGGGAGTACCATACACAAGACCATTCCTTCAAGTTTAGGAGAAGTAGCTGTTCCATCTAATTCATAGATTCAAAAACAGAAAGTCAGGTAAAATGGGGAGATAGAGGAATATGCTCCCAACAAAAGAACAAGACAAAAACCTGGAAAAAGAGCTAAGCAAAACAGAGATAAGCAGTATGCCTGACAAGGATTTTAAAGTAATGATTGTAAAGATGCTCACCAGCCTGGAGAAAAGACTGCAAGATCTTAGTGAGGCCTTCAGCAGAGAGATAAAAAAGAATTAATCAGAGTTGAAAAATGCAACAATTGAAAAACACACTGGAGAGAATCAATAGCAGAGGAGCAAATGCAGAAGAACGTATCAACAATCTAGAAGACAGGGTAATAGAAAGCACTCAATCTGAATAACAAAAAGAAAAGAATTTCAGAAAATGGAGTTATGTTAAAGGATCTCTTGGACAACATCAAGTGGACAAACATTTGTGTTGCAAGAGTCCCAGAAAGAGAAGAGGGAGAGTAAAGGAGGCAGAAAATTCATTTGAAGAAATACTAGCTGAAAACTTTCCTAACCTGGGGAAGGAAACAGACATCTAAGTTTAGGAGGCACAGGGAATTCAAAACAAGATGAACCCCAGGAGGTCCACACCACAACACATAATAATTAAAATGTCACAGGTTAACAATAAAAAGAGAATTTTGAAAACAGCGAAATAGAAGCAAAAAAATCACATACAAGAGAAGCCCCATAAGATATCAGCCGATTTTTTAGCATAAAACCTTTGTAGGTCAGAAAGGAGAGGCATGACATATTCAAAGAGGTGAAAGGGAAAAAATTACAACCAAGAATATGCTACCCAGCAAGGCTATCACTCAGAATTGAAGGAGAAACAGAGCTTCCCAGAGAAACCAAAGTGAAAGGATTTAATCGCCACTAAACTTTTTCTACCAGAAATGTTAAAAGGACCTCCTTAAGTGCAAACGTAAAGGCCATAATCAGAGGTAAGAGAATTACTTTAAAATTATATAAAATATAACTACACTTATATAAAACATGGAGGAGAGAGTAAAAAAGAAGTTCTTTTAGAATGAGTTCAAACTAAACTATCAACTTAACAGTATATAAGTATGTAACAGACTGTTACATACCTAGGATCATATATTTGACCCTCATGACCAACACAAACCCCAAACCTATAATAGATACACAAAATATAAAGACAAATAAAGTCAAGGATAACAACACAGAAAGTCATCACTCATGAGGAAAAAGAGAAAAAAGAAAGAGAGAAAGAAAGAAAGAAAGAAAGAGAAACAGAAGGGGGGAAGGAAGAGGGGGAGGAAGAGGAAGAAGAGGAGGAGAAGGAGGAGGAGGAAGAGGAGGAGGAGTGGAAGGGGCAAGGGGAAGTGGAAGGAGAAGAAGAAAAGAACAGAGAACTACAAAGGCAACCAGAAAATAGTTAAGAAAATGAAAATAAGTACATACCTATCAATATTTACTTTATTGATGTTTATTTATTTTTGAGAGAGACAGAGCATGACCAGTAGAGGGGCAGAGAGAGGGAGACACAGAATCTGAAGCAGGCTCTAAACTCTGAGTTGTCAGCACAGAGCTGGATATGGGGCTTGAACTCAAGAGCTGTGAGGTCATGACTTGACCTGAAGTCAGACACTCAACCAACTGAGCCACCCAGGTGCCCCAATACCTATCAAGAATTACTTTAAATGTAAATGCTCTGAATATTCCAATCAAAGACATAGGGTGATGGAACAGGTAAACAAGAGCCATCTCTGTGCTGCTGTGAGAGACTCACTTCAGACCTAAAAACACACAGAGTAAAAGTGAAAGGATAGAAAAAGATACACTAGGCAAATAGAAGGGAAAAAAAAGCCATGGTAGCAATACTTATATTAGACAAGAGACTTTAAAACATAGGTTATAATAAGAGACAAAGAAAAGCAGTACATAATGATAAAGGGGTCAATCCACAAAAGGATATAACAATTACAAATATCTATACATCCAACATTGCAGCATCTAAATACATAATGCAAATATTAACAGAAATAAAGGGAGAAATTGACAATATGGCTGTAATCTGGGACTTCAACACCCCACTACATCAATGGATAGATAATCCAGGCAGAAAATCAATCAGGAAACTGTGTCTTTGAACAGCACATTAGACCAGAGGGACTTAACACATATACAGAACATCCATCTAAAAACAACACAATATACAGTCTTTTCAAGTGCACATGGAGCCATCTCAAAGACAGATCAGATGTTAAGCAACAAAACAAGTCTCAATAAACTTAAGAGGATGAAAATCATATCATGTATCTTTTCTCACCACAATGATGTAGAACAAGAAATGAATCACAAGGAAAAAGCTGGAAAAAAATACAAACACATGGAAGCTAAACACCATGCTACTAAACAGCCAATAAGTCAATGAAGAAATCAAAGAGGAAATAAAAAAAAATACACAGAGACCAATGAAAATGAACACACAACAGTCTAAAATGTTTGGGATGCAACAAAAGCAGTTCTGAAAGGGAAATCTTTAGTGATATAGACTTACCTCAAGAAACAAGAAAAATCTAATAAACAACTTAAACTTACACCTAAAGGAACTAGAAAAAGAACAACAAACAAAGCCCAAGGTTAGCAGAAGGAAGGAAATAATAAAGACAAAAGTAGAAACAAATGAAATAGGAAAGAAAGAAAGAAAAAAAGAAAGAAAGAGGAAGAAAAAAAGAGGAAGAAAGAAAGAGGAAGAAAGAAAGAAAGAAAAAAGAAAGAAAAGAAGAAAGAAGAAAGAAAGAAGAAAGAAAGAAGAAAGAGGAAGAAAGAACAAGAAAGAAAGAGAAAAAGAAAGAAGAAATAAAGAGGAAGCGAAAGAAAGAGGCAAGAAGAAGGAAAAACAGAAACTACCGGACTCAGCACCGCAACCCCAATCAAGATCAAAACCACAACCCATAAATCACGAATCCCTCGAACCATCCAGAACCATCCCGCCACGCAAGCGCATCACTAAGAAAGCACACGCCAGCAAAATAAGACAAGAAAAAAGAAGACTAAAGAAAGAAAGAGGAAGAAAGAAAGAAAGAAGAGATAAGATCAGTGAAACCAGGGAGCCAGTTCTTTGAAAAGATAAACAAAATTGATAAGCCTTAGCCATACACATCAAGAAAAAAAAAGAGGAAAAAAATAAATAAAATCAGAAACAAAAGGAGAAAAGTAACAACTGACACCACAAAGGATTTTAAGAGACTATTATGGGGAATTATATGCCAGCACATTGGACAACCTTGAAGAAATGGATAAATTCCCAGAATCATACAATCTTCCCAAGTGAATCAGAAGAAATAAAAAATCAATTATTAGTAATGCAATTGAATCAGCAATCAAAAAGCTCCCAACAAACAAAAGCCCAGGACCATATAGATTCATACTCAAATTCTACAAAAGAGTTAATACCTATTCTCTTCAGAGTATTCCACAACAGAAGAGGAAAAAAGCTTCCAACTACATTCTATGAGGCCAGCATTACCCTGATACCAAAGTCAAGGACACTAAAAAAGGAGAAAATTACAGGTCAATATCCCTGATAAACATAGATGCAAAATCCTCACCAAAATATTAGTAAATCACTTTGAACAATACATCAACAAATCATTCAGCACAATCAGGTGGGATTTATTCTGGGGATGTAAGGATGGTTAAATATTGGCAAATCAACCTGATATACCATATCAACAACACAAAGGATAAAAATCATGTTTATCTCAATAGATAAAGACTAAGCATTTGATACAATTCTACATCTGTTTATGATAAAAACTCTCAACAAAGTGGACTTAGATGAATCTATCTCAAAATAATAAGGGCTATATATGAAAAACCCATAGCTAACATCATACTTAACGGTGCCACTGTAGAAAACAATATGCAGTTTACCCAAAAAATTAAAAATAGGAATACCATATGATCCAGTAGTTCCAATTCTGGATATTTGCCCAAACAGGAACCCTAATTGGAAAAGATATTTACATCCTTATGTTTATTGCAGTATCATTTTCAATACCCAAGATAAGGAATATGGAAGGAACCCAAGTGTCCATTGATCGATGAATGGATAAACAAGATGTGGTATATGTATATGTGTCTTATATAGTTCTAGGGTCTAGATGGTATTATGTTAAGTGAAGTAAGTCAGACAGAGAAAGGCAAACACCATATGATTTCATTTACATGTGGAATCTAAAACACAAAGAAACAAAAGGCAGAAACAGACCTTCAAATACAGAGAACAAACAGTTGCCAGAGGGGAGGATGGTGGGGAGATGGGCAAAATGGGTGGAGGGGAGTGGGAGGTATAGGCTTCCAGTCATGGAATGAATAAATCATGGGGATAAAAGGTATAGCATAGGTAATATAGTCAATGGTGTTGTAATAGCGTTGTTACGGTGACAGATGGGAGCTATATTTGTGGCGGGCATAGCATAATGTATAGATTTTTCCAATCACTGTGTTGTATAGCTCAAACTAATGTAACACTGTATGTCTGCTATGAGTCAATTAAAAAAAAATTAAGGCTGAGATGTACATATGTTCCCTGAATTTTCCAGATTAGAATAAACTGAATAATGGGGTAAGAAGTTGATTTGCAGTGAGTTGTGGCATTATTTACTCCATGTCATTTCTTGTTATTTATATTTGTGCTTTATTATCTCTCTATTCATTTTTCTCTTTGGCTACTTTTTTCAAAAGGTCAATTTTTATTTACTTATTGTCTGTATGTTTCCTATTTTATTAAGGTTTGTATTTACTTGTGTTAATTTCTTCTTTTTTAAATTTTATTTATTGTTCTTCCTCCAGCTTTTAGATTTGGCTGTTTAGTCCATTTTTAAAAACATTAATTGATATATATATTTAAGCTGATATTTTCTCTGAGCACTGTTTTATCTATAGCCCATAAAGTCTGATAGGTAATGTTTTCATGTTTTCTAGAAATTCGGCAGTTTTAGTTCATATTTCCATTTAAACCCAACTTGTCGAATAGAAAGTTTGTACATCCTTAGGAGAACAGGCCCTTTTATTTTGCTTAAGTTGTAAATGTATTGCATATAACCAGAGAATTTTGCTTATATTAGTCTATTTGGAATTTAATTAGAATTTTTTATGGACTAATGTATATGACCAGTATTCATGACTGCTTCATATTCACTGTTATTTAGGTACAAAATTAACATAAATTTATAAGATATACCTTATTGACTGCTTGTTAGAGTGTTCTATATTCGTTACTTATATTTTGTTCACTTGAAGTATTTTAAGCTAAAAAATTTACTTCCTTGCCTTCTTACTGCCTGTCTGACATACTTCCTGCTTCTAGTTACTCCCACAAGCTTCAGACAATGTCTATTGGTCTCTATTGTGAGAAACAATAAAATTAGCTTAAACCTTTTCCTTTCCGCTTCTTCCCTCCTTCTCCTCCATCACCTGATTTTATTTCATGTTAAGATCTTTCTTGGCATTTATATTTGTTCTTCTAAATATATTTAGAATTCTATTTCACTTCTGCTTTAAATTATATTATTTGATTTCCACCTGTAACCTATGAAGGAAGGAATTAAGGAAGAAAAAAACAGAAGGAAGGTAGAAAGGAAGTGAGGAAGATAAAAACAATTGAAAAGTCCATTAATCAGAGATTAATTAAATAAATTATGTTACCTCCAGCTCTTGAAATACTATTTAGATCTTATAACAAATGAGATCAATCCATGTGTGTTGATATGGGGATAGGTCTATCATATACCAAGCAAAAATGAAAGTCTTAGGGGGCGCATGAGTGGCTCAGCTGGTTGAGCACCGGACTCTTGACTTTGGCTCAGGTCACGATCTCACGGTTTGTGAGTATGAGCCCCGGTGTCCGACTCTGTGCTGACAGTGTAGGGTCTGCTTGGGATTCTCTTTCTCTCTCTCTCTCTCTCTCTCTCTCAAAATAAATAAATAAACTCTTTAAGAAATGATTTGAAGTTTTCTTACAATAAATGGCATATAGAAAAAACAAGTCTTTATTTTCTCCTTTTTCCTTTTTTTTTGTTTTTTTTTTTTTTGTTTTTTTGAATGCTTCGTGTTGGAGGTGGAAGGAAAAAAGACAGGAGACTCGTCACATCAGTGTTGGGCCTCTGGGGAGTGCTACTGGGTCCTCCAATGAGCACCCATATCACCAAACACGGGTGCGCTCCTGCACTAAGGAACCTGAGATGGGTAAGTTCTGAATAGGCTGTCACAGCTGTGGCATAGCACAGGGGGGTCTGCGGGGTGCCTGGTTCTCAATGCTTGCGGGGCTTCTGGCCTCCAGGAGTAACAGGAACGAGGACCAAATCGTGACGGGAGGTCTCTCACTGTGCTACTGCCCTACCATGGGTTCCCTTCTGCGGGCCTTATAAGGTGCATTTAAAGACTAAAGTATATAAAACACAACGTGGTGTGCATCTAAAGAGTAAAACAGTTCATGAGAAAATAAAAATCAAGTATATAAAAACAAATTAAAATTCTTGTTGGTTGAAACCTTGCATGTTGTCTAATGATTAGTCATCAGTTTACGTTTGAGAAGTATATTAGGCAAACCATTTTTCAGTTTCGGTTAGACTTTTTACATTTCTCATGCTCTCCATTTTTCCTCCAAAGGAATCATGCTGAGTTTCCCTGAATTCATTTATTTAAGTTTATTTATTTTGAGAGAGAGAGATGGAGAGAGCATGAGAGGGGCAGAGAGAGAGGGAGAGAGAGAGAATCCCAAAGAGGTTCCACACTGTCCGTGCAGAGCCTGATCTGCACGTGAGTTCACGACCTGAGCCAAAATCAAGAGTTAGACGCTTCACCAACTGAGCCACCCAGGAGCCCCTCCCTTGAATTCAGTTTTAATGTGTGATGTTCTCTAGGGTTTCGATCTCTCATTATGAAGAAACAGTGATATCTATGAACTTCTCCCTTTGAAAAATTAGTTTCTCTCTGCACAACCAGGTAGTGCCCTTTTAAACTGTGGGCTACCCTAGGGCAATCACCTTGTTAGGGACTCTTTGATCGTTGACTCATCTGTCCTATATTGCAGGGGTGGAAATCATGTAAACACTGTTTGCTTTCATATTCATTATGCTAAAGATAATCTTGCAACATGAAGCTCTCTAAAAAGCAAACTGGTCATTATGGTAACATTATTCTCAGCACATCACACATCACATCGCATTGAAGTGATCATTCATTGAAACGGTTACAGCTTGCCAGATCACCTTGTTGGATTGTGCTTGCTTATCCCCTCACCCTCTGACTTGTTCCGAGTTTCTCTGGTCTCCTCCATCCTTCAACTTCTCTGCCCACATATCCCTTCCACATGCCCAGCAGTGACTTCCCTTCCTTCACAGAGGAGAAAGAAATTATGTGACATGAATCACCTCCCAGCCAAGAGTCACCCTCCACTTGTGTCTTGGGTCCCATCTCTTCTCACTTTTGCAAGAATCCTCTGCAATTTGTTATGCAATATTTTCTCAGTATTTTCCAACCTGTCCTTCTTTACTGACCCATTCCCATTTAATGAAAACATGCTCTGGTTTCTTCCATTCCATTAAAAAAACAAACCCTTCTTTATCCCTCCCTCCCCCTCCAGGCCAACCTACCTCTCTCCCCTTCACTGTCATCCTTACTGCCCAGCTCACTACAGTCACATCTCTGTTTTTTGTACCTTAGATTTATCCCTCAGCCTGTTCCTATCTCCATTTCACACTTAATGGTACTGTTTCTTTCAAGGTAACCAATAATATCCGAACACTATTTTCGGTCCTCAACTCTTCTGGTTTTCATTGGAACAGTTCAGCCATTCCTTATCAGTTTCCTTCATTATACCTTTTCCTATAGGAAGTCACTAAGCTTTAGGTATCCTCAAAGCCTTAAACTAGGCCGACTTCTAACCTAACCCTGAAAAACTCATCTATTAACTTAGTTTTAACAGACATCTGCTAACTGACAACTGGAAATTATGCCCAGAGCTCTGTTCTGATAATCAGGCTTATATAACTCTCACAGATTGGGTTCCCAGGCTAGGAGATGGAAATTAACAGCCAAGGGCATTTTTAGGGAATACTCTTAGGATCCATACCCATGGAAGGGAAAGGAAGGAAGCAGTGATATCTGCCAACTCTAGGGGTAGATCTGAAGCTGGAATGTCCCTTTCAAAGTGTCCTGAGTTGGAATGAAGGGTCTTTTCTTAAGAATGCCTGTTGACCAGTCATTGGTCAATGGCAGGTCACCCTTGGAAGGAGTTATGACCTTGGGAGGAAGGATTTTCTTCAGCTGAAGCAACTGACTTAGGAAGCTGGTAATTGAGAACTTCCAGCAGCTGAGAGAATAAGTCTTTTGTTTCTGAATCTGGGTCATTCACTACAGCATTGACTGTAAGAATCAACTGTTTCCTTCATATTTCTTCTTGGCTACCCAACAAATACCTCAGAAATTACATTTTTGACACTAAACTTTTCATGCTAATCCCCACTCCCTTGCACTGCTTTTTGCTCTGATTCCTCTGATCACACTTAGATGGCTAGCATCCACTTAAGCCAGAAACCAAGGTGTCCTCCTGAACCTTTTCTCTGCTTCACCCCCACCCGCATCTAATCAGTCACCATCATAGTGACTTCACATCGTAAGCATCTCTTGCTCCAGTCTAGCTTGTACCATCCATGCTGCTGCCTCTGTTGATTTGCAACCCTCCTGGGTGCCTCCCACATATAATCTGAAATTGGCCCCCGTACTCAGAGGGTGGGCAGAGTTTGAAAAAAGAGGCAGCCCACTCCAGATTGGTAGGTGGCAGTTTTAGTAAGCAAAGTGAACTTACATATGAAGTTTGCCTTGGGCAGCAGGAAGAGGGCTAGATCTCTGCACCTGCTCATCAGATCTTAAAGTTTATATAGAGGCCTTAACTAGGTTCAGTCATGTGTGCCATGCAGGTGTTCTTAATACCACAAGACTCTCTCAAGTCTATGCCGTTGGAGTAGCCTCTGGGAGCAGGAAAGGCAAATAGAACCATATTCCAAGGACAGAGGAAGGGATTAGGAGCTGGGACACAGCTCACAGGTCAACTGGTTGCCTCGTCTTTTTGATGACCTTCCCCAACAACCTCCAGTAAATTACTATCATAATTTGTGTGGATGATGGCATTCTTTCCCTAAAAGTGGCTGTCCTTATGCCTACATTTTTCCTCCTTCAGACCATTCTCTTCTTATGGCAGTCAGTGGTGTCTTTTTAGCAATTACTAGAAACATCTCATTTCAATCAGTGACTTCCAAAATCTTTGATTTGGCCTACAAAGGCCTTCATCATGGGACTCCAGTTTCTCCAGGTTTACCTTGTTCCCCTCTCTCCTTCACTCCTTCCACTCAATCCATACTGGATATTTACTATCTTCTTGGAAATATCGTATTCTCTGCACATGTTTTCTGCATGATCATCCCTTACCCAAAATATTTCTTTTCTCCCTTCAAGTCTCAGCTGATGTATCACTTCCTCAAAGAAGCCTTTCTTGAGCATCTGGGACTAGGCTGCATCTCCTCGTGTTCACGGACATGTCTTTCTTGGCACATGTCATCATGTAAGGATTTGGTTAATACCTTCCTTTCCCATCAAAGCACAATGCTCCATATCAGTAGAAACAACGTATCATATTCACTGTTTTATCTCCAGGGCTCAGCATGATGCCTCACATATGGTATGTGTTTGATATTTGACTTTGTGCCATTTCCTCTACTTGGGATGTCTTCTCTAGCCTTGCAGACCTTGGGCTTTTCCCAGGAAGCTTTATACACCCATCAAAAAGTTAATTACCACCTCCTCCATGCCACCACTTTATTTTATACATGCTTCCAGTGTTGTACTTTCACATGTTCATTTATTTAGCATTTGGAGTTGACAAATTGGCAGCTTATGAGCCACATTGCTCACAAGATATTTTTAGATCCCCCTCCACATATCAAAATCAGAGGAGATCTCACCATTAAAAAATCAGAAGATATGGCAATACTGAATACATATTCCCAAGAGAGTTACCCGCCTTGAGCAAATCTTCTATTTTCTAGGATATAACATGTGCTCAATATTGTTGATTAATGGATTGATTGATGCATTAATTGAAAATGATTAACACTTTGCTGTTGATATTTAATTTCAATCAAATTTCAATTTTATGGGATCCACTGTGGAAAACAACTACAGGATATTAAAATCATGATTATGGACTCAAGGACAGTTCTGAAATATACATGTTCAACACTGAACAAAGTCTTATTTAATCCACAGAGTTGGGTCCAGTGTGGCTTCACCACAAGAAGGTATCTCTTAGCACACCAGTAGAAAATTGTAACTTGAGGGTTTAAAGAATGTCATCATATTGAGAAGGTCTTGAGTTAGATGAACCGAATATCTTCTAGGTAAGAAAATGTGCTGTTCTCGTAACAACAACGAGTCCTGACAGGGGTAGTGTGATTACATGTGCTTCTGAATGAACTGTAATAACCATTGGAAGTATAACTGTCCTTCAAACAGAAAGGTGACAATGTGGCTATTTGAATACTTCAAAAGATGTTGGTAATACTACACTCTCAGGCTTTGTTGCTTGCAGGACTGACTTTTTATTTCATAATCTGCATGCTTCCAACAATTACATAACTTAAAAATATTAATTGAAAATGTAAAATATAAAAATGGAAAGGTTCTTGTTGGGATGAGCACTGGATATTGTATGTAAGTGATGAATCACGGGAATCTACCCCCAAAACCAAGAGCACACCATATACACTATATGTTAGCCAACTTAACAATAAATTATACTAAAAAAATGGAGAGGGTTATTCTTTTTTAAGCCATGTTCCTTGGGCAACATTTTAAGATGTGGATAGATCACCACCTCACAATTTGATTATTAATCTTGTAGCTAATATTATAGTTAATTGTTAAAATTCTTTACATTTAGGAAATCTGAAGGGTAGTCTCTCCTGTATTTAAGAAAGTAAATCCTCTAATGTGATGTATAGTTTCTTATCTCTAGTGTGTTTGGTTCCTTAATATTGACATAAAGATTGAATTAAAAGTAACAGAAAACCCTAATATTAATGAATATGATAAAGACAAATGTGAATTTTTTCACATATATTGAAGGCAACAGTATAGCACAATGAATGGATAATAGGTATCAAAAACATTTTTGCATGTAGATCAATCTTTTTAATAGATGGAAAATATTCAATAAAGGTTAAGTTACATGTCAAATCATTCAAACTAGAAAGGAAACAACATGTTCTGGCTTATTTATAAATAAAAAAATGTTCAACATAGACAATTTAGATTCAAATCCTCAAGCAAGTAAAAACTTAGAGATTTGTATTTTCTTCTAAAAATCATGTTTTATAAAAGATTTTATGATGTGTTGATATACTATTCTTCTCTCTGCCGTGCATTTTTATGTCCTTAAGCGTTCTTGATAAGACAGCATCCTTGATGAGAAAGACAGAAAAGGAGAGAGATTTTTGAAATAAGCACCATTTCTGGTCAAGTATTTATTACATTCTTAGCCCTTCAACATTTCATATAATTAGTCACTGTTTTAAAAATTTTTTTTTCAACGTTTATTTATTTTTGGGACAGAGAGAGACAGAGCATGAACGGGGGAGGAGCAGAGAGAGAGGGAGACACAGAATCGGAAACAGGCTCCAGGCTCTGAGCCATCAGCCCAGAGCCTGACGCGGGGCTCGAACTCCCGGACTGAGAGATCGTGACCTGGCTGAAGTCGGACGCTTAACCGACTGCGCCACCCAGGCGCCCCTAATTAGTCACTGTTTTAACTAACTATTGTTGAAAGCAAGTTGCCCAACTTGGTAAATCATACCAGCAATTAATTCCTTTTTAAAAACTCGATGTCATTTGATACAATAATACCATATTTTGAACATTTTTTCTAAGTTATTTACCTCTTTTTCTCTTGGAAATGAGAAATCCAAAACACTTAAATACATATAAAATTTTCCTCCGCTGATTTTACCATAGTTAAAAATTATTTTTAAAGTTTTCCACCCATGTGTGTCTTATGAATGTTTTTTTAATAGAGTGTTCAAAGTATCTAAAAAGTTGTCCTAATGTTGTTCATATAGTTCATTGTTTACAATGACTAGGACAGTAACACATACACTTTGCCATAAGTTATTTTTATAATATTCTTAATTGAACATAAAGTATAATTTCCATTTTATACTGGATCATCTAAAAGGTCAAAATCCTGATCCTATAAAATTGTTTGCATTTACATCATTTCATTGTATTATTGTAACATATTTTTCTAAAAGCAGAATTATTTTTCATTCATCAAGAAGTATAAAATATGGTTATTGTTTTTCTCTGACTTATTTCATTTAGCATAATACTCTCTAGGTCTACTTATGTTGTCACAAATGGCAAGATCTTATCCTTTTTTATGGCTGAGTAATACTCTATTATATATATAATATTCCACATCTTCTTTATCCATTCATTTACCAGTGGACACTTGGACTGCTTTCCTATATTGACTATTGTAAATAATGGTTCAATAAACAAAGGGTTGCCTATATCTTTTTGAATTAGTGTTTTTGTTTTCTTTTGTTTTCTTTGGGTAAATACCCAGAAGTGGAATTATTGGATCATATTGTATTTTGATTTTTAAATTTTTTCAGGAACCTCCACATTGTTTTCTATAGTTGCTGTATCAATTTACGTTTCCACCAACAGGGCCCTAGGGTTCCTTTTTCTCCGCATCCTTGGCAACACTTGTTATTTCTTGTCTTTTTTGTTTTTAGTCACTCTGACGAGTGGAAGATGATATCTCATAGTTTTGATTTGCATTTTCCCTGATGATGAGTGATGTTGAGTGTTTTTTGTCTTTTCATGTGTCTGTTGGCCATCCGTATGTCTTCTTTGGAAAAATGTCCTCTGT
Organism: Lynx canadensis; assembly: GCF_007474595.2. Classification (NCBI taxonomy): domain Eukaryota; kingdom Metazoa; phylum Chordata; class Mammalia; order Carnivora; family Felidae; genus Lynx; species Lynx canadensis. The sequence continues at coordinate 35,875,426 of NC_044319.2, forward strand.
CCATTTTTTAATTGGAATATTTGGGGGATTTTGTGTGTGTGTGTGTTGAGTTGTATAAATTCTTCATATATTTTGGATATTAACCCATTGTCTGATATATCATTTGCAAATATTTTCTCCCTTTCAGTGGGTTGCCTTTTTGTTTTGTTGATGGTTTCCTTTGCTATACAGAAGGTTTTCATTTTGATGTAGTCCCGATAGTTTATTTTTGCTTTTATTTTTCTTGCCTCAGGAAACATACCTAGAAAAATGTTGTTAAGGCCAAAGACAAGATTACTACCTATTCCTTCTTTTAGGAGCTTTATGGTTTCAGGTCTCACATGTAGGTCTTTCACTCATTTTGAGTTGTGTATGTGTGTGTGTGTATCATGTAAGAAAGTGGCCTAGTTTCATTATTTTGCAGGTAGCTGTCCAGTTTTTCTAGCACCATTTATTGAAAGACTTCTTTTCCCCACTGTATATCCTTGCCCCCGTTGTCATAGATTAATTGACAATGTAAGTATGGCTCTCTATCTTGTTCCATTTATGTATGTCTATTTTTGTGCCAGTACAATACTATTTTGATTACTATAGCTTTGTAGTTTATTTTGAAATCTAGAATTGTGATACCTCTATTTTTGTTCTTCTTTATCAAGATTGCTTTGGCTATTCAGGGTCTTTAAATAAGTCAGACAGAGAAAGACAAATACCTTATAATTTCACTTATATGTGGAATCTAAAAAACAAAAAAACAAAAAGCAGAAACAGGTCTATAAATAAAGAGAACAAACGGTCACTGGAGAGGAAGGGGATGGAGGCATGGACAAAATGGGAGAAGGGGAGTGAGCGAGAGATACAGACTTCCAGTTTAAGTAAGTTATGGTAATAAAAGGTACAGCATAGGTTATATAGTCAATGGTATTATAATAGCATTTCATGGTAACAGATTGTAGCTATACTTGTGGTGAGCATAGCATAACAATAGAGTTGCTGAATCATTATGTTGTATCCCCAAAACACAGAATTTTACAACTATATGTGTGTCAACTATACTCAAATAAAAACCAGAAAAGAATGAGGAAAAAAACAAACAAAAAGGTATAAAATATATATTTTTAAGTTGTCCTATGAGGAAACACTTTAGTGTTTCCAAGCTCTTACACAGAAATGTGTTCCTGAAAATAACATAATTTTAATCATTGTTATTAATATGCTCTTCTATCAGGAGAAAGATTTGTACAGTTTTGTTTCTCATATTTTCTTAAGTTTATTTATTTTGAGAGAGAGAGAGTGGGCATGTGAGTGGGGAAGGGCAGAGAAAGAGAGAGAGAATCCCAACCAGGCTTCATACTGTCAGTGCAGAAATCAAGAACTGGATGCTTAACCAACTGAATCACCCAGGCGCCTCTTATTTCCCCCATCTTTATTACTCATACTTGGACCTATACTGAGAGGTGGGAGAAAATGTGATTTTCCATCCAACATATAGGTTAATTTTTCCACATTTAAATATTGCCCATATAAATTGATTTGCCAAGTTGCCAATTGTCACAAATATGAAATACAAACAACACTTTGACTTCAGACAACTCAGAAAGTTTGTTGAATTAATTAATATTTCTAGGAGTTTGCCTGGCTTAAAAAAATAAAATTATTTTTTCCTTTATAATGACCATAAAGTAGGAGTGTCATAGAACCTAATATTTCTGAAATTTATAACAAAAAAAAAATCTCTTGGATAACAACATGAAGAAAATAATTAATTGTAGGCACAAGTTTCTTCTTACCTTTCTTTTGGAACACATGTTGGATATTTTAACTGCCCTCTGTCACATTGCACTCTGAGTTCAGATCCTATAAAAGAGGACTCATCTATATATGTATCTCTCCTACAAAGAAATTCAATATACTCGCCATGGAAAATATATGGTCTGTTGTCAAAACTCCATTTCAGGAGTAAATTATTATTTTCCATTTCAACAAAAGATAACGTACAAGGCTCTGAAAAATAAAAAGAAGAAAATTATCTTGACACATCTTGGCACTAACAGGAAGCATTGTGGCTTCCTACTCATGATGACCTTAAAATTCCCAGGCATTTGAGTGGCAACTAAGTTAGTTAGAATTAATATTTGAGTTGGAAAATATGTTCAAAGCTCACAGAAAACAGTCTGCCATTTATCTCTGTGGTCCTGGATTTGGCAAAGAAAAAAGTGTATATCCTGCCAGTCACTTAGCTTTATGTCATTAAGATTTTCAAAGATAGCAAATAAATAAAGGTGTTTTTTAATAAAGAGCATTGAGAGTTACTAACAATTATTCAAGTAAGCTTCCTTTTCTTATTTTTTTTTTCCTCAGAAAGCTCAAATAAAATCCCCACGAGACAAAGTATTTGTTTGATTGTTGGATAGATAAGATATTATTGAAATGTAGAAAGAAGCTGGATTCTCAACAATGACTCAAACTCTATCACCTGATGGCATCCAGAGTGGTTGACAGTTTTCTCTCTTTTAAATTTCCAGTTATTAAGGAATATCAATATTGGATTAAGGTGCTTTAAATTCTAAGCATTGAAAATATTATTGTGTCCTTCCACAAATGCATTAAAACAAAACAAAACAAAAACTTAAAAAAGTTATTAGAAGATCTGATAAATTTCTTTGATTTTTTTCCTTAATAAAAATATTGATATTTTAAAAATGTCAAGTTATTTTAGAAAATGAAGTTATTTGTGTCTTATTTGCCTCTTGAATGACCTAGCACTAAACAGTAGATTCTGAGATAGGTTAAAGGTCCAGAATTGTTAATAGAGCATATGAATCATATAATACATTAACAAACTTCTTTATTCAAGATTTTCAATATTTGTTGAATCCCTATGTATCTGCTGTTATGCTAGAAGTTCTACAGACAGAATAAAAATGAATAAAGATAATCAGAAAGACTCTAAGTCTTTGTAGTCACTGAAAAACAGCTTTGAAAATGAGGTCAAATGGCACTATAATTTAAAATGTTGTTCTCAAAATATGAAATTTTAATTAAAACAAGTTAAAAATTAATTCATGGACCTTCTGTTCTCAGCTATGACAGAATAACCTATATCAGACCAGCACTTATACTAAAACATGGAAAATCTGAAAACAGACATAAAGCAAGAATTTCAAGGAATTAGAGAATTCCCAAGCCAGTCAGTACTCATGGTGCTACGATTCTGGTAAAAGCTCATTCAGAAGAATCCAACATTCTAGGGGCATTTTCCTCTTGGAGATTTAGTGATTCTCAGCATGAGCTGAGAGACTGTGTCGAGAATGATCAACAACAAACATAGAGCTAGCGGATCTTTTGGGAATCTAGTGTTGTTGAGGATAGAAAAAATGGAAGTTTAGGTCAGCCATGACAGCCAGGACTTAAAGGGTCAAGACCCAGAGTAATGGGAGGTGCAGAGAATGAACGTGATACTTGGCATGGGTTTTTCCCTTGAAGCATTTGCCTATTCTTGACTTGTGTGAAGTGAGAGCATAAAGGGCCAAGCAGAAAGTGTATGGAAAGCTATATTAAACTGTTGGTAGTCTTCCAGTAATATGATAGCCAGTCAAGAAGGAGGAACCTTAGTATGAACACCAAAATTCTTAGCGAAGAACCTTGCAGGGTTACATTCTATGAGTAGAGGCAAACAAAGGATTGAAAATAAGCCTGAAAAAAACTTCACTTCTAATTAGATTGAGACCAATTTCCCCTACACTATTATCCAGAAGATGAGATGAGTATTCTCTGGAACAAGATGGCACTGTTGCTCCAAGCTTCTAGAAACTTCCATGAATAATATTTGATATTCAATCAACTGTTAATAAAAATAGCAAGAAATTAGGCTAGAAATAGAAATAGGCCTACAGATGATCCAGATAATGGAATTTTCAGACAAGAACTTGAAATAAGTGGGATTAACATGGTGAAGAAATGGAGGTTACGGTAAAGACTTTCATCAGAGAAATCAAATCTACCCACACACAAAAGCATAAAGTGGACATTTTAGAAATGCAAAGATATTGAGAGCTTAGTAGATGAATTTAAAGCACACTGGACACATCTAAAGAAAGGGTTAATGAATTGGAAGATATATCAGTAGAAAATAGCCAAATGGAAACAAAAAAAAAGATAAAAGATACCTCCAAAACCTATGAAAAATATCAAGCCACAGATTCAAGAAGTGCTACCAACTTGAAGAATGAAATGCTCAAAGAAACCCACATCAGGCCCAGCATAAATAACCCACTGAAGATAAAGGGGAAAAGAATCTCAGGACCAGCAGAGGACAAAAAGAAACTTAGTTTCAAAGAAGTACAATTATGAATAACATTAACAAACAAAAACTACAAAAGGCAAAAAAGGATAAAAAGACATCTTTTACAGCACTAAAAGAAAAATGAGGACCAAACTAGACTTCTATCTTTGGCAAAAATAACTCTTCAAAAGTGAAGGAAAATAAAGAAATTTGCAGACAAACAAACACTGAGAAAATAATAAAAAAAATAATATTTTTCAGGTGTATGGAAAATGATCCCAATCAGAAACAGAGAGAAGCAGGAGAAGATGAGAAACAAATCACTGAAAAAACATAAACAAATCTTAAAGAGTATTTTTGAACAACATAATATTCACAGTATCATTGAGACTTAAACTGTAAGGAGAATGAAATGGGTGACACGGTAGTACAAAAAGTGGGAAGGGTAAATCAAGTCAAGGTGTTCTGGGTCCTGGAGAAGTGGTAAGAGTACTAATTTGTATGCAATTGTATTAAGTCCAGGTTGAATTATGTAATATCTATGATAACACTTAAAGGAAGCCAAGAGGAAATTATAACCAACAAGCTAGTAGAGAGTAAAATGATATGAAAAGAATTGATTTACCCAAAAGAAAGAAAAAAAAAAAAAAAAAAAGAAAGAAAAAAAAAAAGAGAGAGTAAAGAATACAGAACATAGGATATATATCTAGTACAGTAAGATGGTAGCTATAAACCCCAATATATCAGTACTTATATTAATATATAAATAGACTAAATACTATAAAGAGAAAGATTGTCAGACTGAAAAAGTATGCTTTTAAAATTAACTATATATTGCTTATAAGACATACATATTGAAAGTAAGAAACCAAAAAATTGAAAGTTGAAGGATGATAAAAATGTATGCCTTGTAAATGCTTGTCAAAAGTGTGCTAGGACAGCTTAAGTAGACTTCAGGCAAAACAAGAGAAAACAAAGCATGGCATAGACAAAGGAAGACTCTCTTAAAGTTTGGCAGGGCCAATACACCAAGATTTAATATGCTTCAATTTGTGTGTACCTAGAAGAACAGCGTGAAAACACAAAAGCAAAAATTGACAGAACTAAAATAAGAAATGTTTTTAAATGCACAGCGGGAGAGACTTTAACATACTTCCTTTGACAACTGATAGAAAAACAAACAAACACAAATCAGCACAGATATGAATGAACTTAACATGGAAAGCAATATTCAACTGACATGTGCAGCAACAGTGAATCCAACACTGACGATTATTTATTCATTTATTTCAAAACACATGTACCTACCACAAATACAGTAATAAAGTAAGTATCAAATGAAACTCAAAGGATTGATATAATTCAAAGTACATCTCACTGGTGTTCTATGTAAGTGACGCATGACTAAATTGTACTCCTGAAACTAATATTACACTATATGTTAACTACCTAAAATTTAATTAAATATCTGAAATATAAAAAAAAACAAAAAAACCTTTAAAAACTAAAAAAAAAAACAAACCCAAGTCTTATAAAAAAAAATGTCTCAAGGGATTTACATTAGAAATCAGTAACAAAAGAAAATCCTCCAATGTTCAAAACCTAAAAACCTCAGAGTGCGTACAAGATATCAAAATGGATATGGATCAAAATGAATCAAAATAAAATATATATATATATATTTTCTTTTTTGAGAGAGAGAGAGGGAGACGGAGAGCACTAGCTGGGGGAGGGGCAGAGGGAGAGAGAGGGAGAGAGAGAATCCCAAGTAGGTTCTTTATTGTCAGTGCAGGTCTTGAGCAGGGCTCAATCTCATGACTGTGAGGTCATGACCACAAGATCATGACCTGAGCCATCCAGGAACCCCACGATATCATATATTTTTAAACTGAATGACTGAATGATAATAAAATTCCAAAATGTAAAAACGTGTGGGATAAAGTTAAAGTTGTGCTCAGTAGGAAATTTATATCCTTAAATTCATATATTAGAAAGAAAACAAAGGCTGAAAATCAGTAATTTAAGTATCTATCTAAAAAGCTAAAAGAAGATCTACAGGGGCACCTGGGTAGTTTAGTCGGTTAAGCCTCTGACTTAGGCTCAGGCCATGATCTAACTGTTCGAGGGTTCGAGCCCTGCCTCGGGCTCTGTGCTGATTCTTTGGATTCTGTCTCCCTTTCTCTGCCCCTCCCCTGCTTACATTCTGTCTCTCTCTGTCTCTCAAAAATAAATAAATGTTAAAACAATAAAAAAATAAAAAATAAAAATAAGATCTATAAAATAGACTCAAGAAATGAGAAGAGAGGAAATAAGGATAAGAATATAAATTAATAAAATCGTAAGCAACATTTGATGTAATGCAAATATTAGTTGAGAGGCCTAGTAAAAGTTGTAGACCCTTAGTAAGACATGCCAACAAAGAAAGAGATACATATTAATAGCAGTAAAGCAAAAGACTCACCACTAAAGGCATTAAAAAGAATGTAAAAAGATGTTGTGAACATTATGTCAACAAATTTGACAATTTAGATAGACAAATTCCTAGAAACCACCCTACCAAAACTGACAGCTGTCATTATCTGTCCTCAAAGAAAACTTGATGCCCAAATGGCATGTTTGATGGATTCTTACAATTACTAAGGAAGAAATAGTACCAATCTTACACAAATTCCAGAGAATTCAAAAAGAAGGAACATACCAATTCACCATATGAAATAAGTAGAAAGTTCATACCAAACCCAAAAGGAAAATAACAGACTGATCTCTCTCATGAAAATAGATGCAAATCTTCTAAGTAAAATATAAGCAAATAAAACCCAACAACAAAAAAATCATGATTCATCACAACCAAGTGTGATTTATTAGAGGAATATAATCCCGCTTTTAACAATCAAAAAGAAGCAATTATAATTCTAGGGGGGAAAAGTACTCATATAGTCATTTCAATAGGTATTGTTAAACACTCCCTGAAGATTAAAAAAAAATTAGAAAAATAGAAATTAGAGCTTTCTATATTTTAATTCGATTTTTAAAGACTTTATAACACTGTAAATAAAGATGAATTATTGAAAGTTTTGCTTATGAGTTTGGGAAACAAGATATCCACTACTTCTTCTACTCAGCATTGTACTCAAGTCCAAGCTGGTGAAATAAAATACCAAATAAGTCAAATATGGACACAAAAAATTTTTCTTTTTATTTACAGATATGCTTTTTTTTTTTGACTTCTGAGAATCTTGGTAGATATTGTTACCTCTACTCAGATACTTCACTAATAAGGCATTAACTTGCTTCAACTTTCTATCTTTGTTTCCCCATTGCACTCATGTTTCCTATTATAGTACCAATCACACTGAATGATAATTGTTAACACGTTTACCCACACCACTATGACTTAGCCACTGTATAGCCCCATACAACACCAGTATCTGGTGTATATTTGTATATAATAACACTTGTTAGAACCATCTGGACAATAGTTATTTATGATCTAAAGGAAAGAAGAGGAACTAATGATTGAATAGGTACACTTAAGCACAAATATAGCAAATTAAGCATTATAATAGTGTTATATCAACTAAAAGAGAATAGAAAGTGAAAAAATATGGTTTTTATTTTATTAAATAGTGGGATATTTAGTAGTACATACCTAAGCATGATGGTGGTGTAGTCCACACTCCATCTAAGCAATAGGACTCCCTAGACCCTTGAAGGAAATGGTGATCAAAACATCTGTATTCTACTGAAGAACCATTTTCATAGATGCCTAATGCTGAACTAATCATTACTCCATTTTTAATAAGTGGAGGATATGCACACATTCCTTTAGATTCTGCAAAAATAATTTTAGAAGGATATAATGAATTTCCATATAGTAAACATCCAATACTTTAATAATTGCTATGGAAATAAAATGGCACATTTCGAGGAGGCGCAGGAAGATGGCGGCGTAGGAGGACGCTGGGCTCACCGCGCGTCCTGCTGATCACTTAGATTCCACCTACACCTGCCTAAATAACCCAGAAAACCGCCAGAGGATTAGCAGAACGGAGTCACCGGACCCAAGTGCAGATGAGAGGCCCACGGAAGAGGGTAGGAAGGGCGGCGAGGCGGTACGCGCTCCACGGACTGGCGGGAGGGAGCCGGGGCGGAGGGGCGGCTCGCCAGCCAAGCAGAGCCCCCGAGTCCGGCTTGCAAAAGCGGAGGGGCCTGACGGACTGTGTTCCGACAGCAAGCGCGACTTAGCGTCTGGGAGGTCATAAGTTAACAGCTCTGCTCAGAAAGCGGGAAGGCTGGAGGACAAAGGGAGGGTGAGCTGCGGAGCCCCCGGACGACAGAGCTCAGTTTGGCGGGGAACAAAGGCGCTCGCCAGCGCCATCTCCCCCGCCCATCCCCCAGCCAAAATCCCAAAGGGAACCGGTTCCGGCCAGGGAAATTGCTCGCTCCGCGCAAACACCCAACTCTGTGCTTCTGCGGAGCCAAACCTCCGGCAGCGGATCTGACTCCCTCCGGCTGCCACAGGGCCCCTCCTGAAGTGGATCACCTAAGGAGAAGCGAGCTAAGCCTGCCCCCCCTCCCGCCGTGCACCTTGCCTTCCCACCCCAGCTAATACGCCAGATCCCCAGCATCACAAGCCTGGCAGTGTGCAAGTAGCCCAGACGGGCCACGCCACCCCACAGTGAATCCCGCCCCTAGGAGAGGGGAAGAGAAGGCACACACCAGTCTGACTGTGGCCCCAGCGGTGGGCTGGGGGCAGACATCAGGTCTGACTGCGGCTCCGCCCACCAACTCCAGTTATACACCACAGCACAGGGGAAGTGCCCTGCAGGCCCTCACCACACCAGGGACTATCCAAAATGACCAAGCGGAAGAATTCCCCTCAGAAGAATCTCCAGGAAATAACAACAGCTAATGAGCTGATCAAAAAGGATTTAAATAATATAACAGAAAGTGAATTTAGAATAATAGTCATAAAATTAATCGCTGGGCTGGAAAACAGTATACAGGACAGCAGAGAATCTCTTGCTACAGAGATCAAGGGACTAAGGAACAGTCACGAGGAGCTGAAAAACGCTTTAAAGGAAATGCAAAACAAAATGCAAACCACCACAGCTCGGATGGAAGAGGCAGAGGAGAGAATAGGTGAACTAGAAGATAAAGTTATGGAAAAAGAGGAAGCTGAGAAAAAGAGAGATAAAAAAATCCAGGAGTATGAGGGGAAAATTAGAGAACTAAGTGATACACTAAAAAGAAATAATATACGCATAATTGGTATTCCAGAGGAGGAAGAGAGAGGGAAAGGTGCTGAAGGGGTACTTGAAGAAATCATAGCTGAGAACTTCCCTGAACTGGGGAAGGAAAAAGGCATTGAAATCCAAGAGGCACAGAGAACTCCCTTCAGACGTAACTTGAATCGATCTTCTGCACGACATATCATAGTGAAACTGGCAAAATACAAGGATAAAGAGAAAATTCTGAAAGCAGCAAGGGGTAAACGTGCCCTCACATATAAAGGGAGACCTATAAGACTCGTGACTGATCTCTCTTTTGAAACTTGGCAGGCCAGAAAGAATTGGCACGAGATTTTCAGGGTGCTAGACAGCAAAAATATGCAGCCGAGAATCCTTTATCCAGCAAGTCTGTCATTTAGAATAGAAGGAGAGATAAAGGTCTTCCCAAACAAACAAAAACTGAAGGAATTTGTCACCACTAAACCAGCCCTACAAGAGATCCTAAGGGGGACCCTGTGAGACAAAGTACCAGAGACATCACTACAAGCATAAAACATACAGACATCACAATGACTCTAAACCCGTATCTTTCTATAATAACACTGAATGTAAACGGATTAAATGCGCCAACCAAAAGACATAGGGTATCAGAATGGATAAAAAAACAAGACCCATCTATTTGCTGTCTACAAGAGACTCATTTTAGACCTGAGGACACCTTTAGATTCAGAGTGAGGGGATGGAGAACTATTTATCATGCTACTGGAAGCCAAAAGAAAGCTGGAGTAGCCATACTTATATCAGACAAACTAGACTTTAAATTAAAGGCTGTAACAAGAGATGAAGAAGGACATTATATAATAGTTACAGGGTCTATCCATCAGGAAGAGCTAACAATTATAAATGTCTATGCGCCGAATACCGGAGCCCCCAAGTATATAAAACAATTACTCATAAACAGAAGCAACCTTATTGATAAGAGTGTGGTAATTGCAGGGGACTTTAACACCCCACTTACAGAAATGGATAGATCATCTAGACACACAGTCAATAAAGAAACAAGGGCCCTGAATGAGACATTGGATCAGATGGACTTGACAGATATATTTAGAACTCTGCATCCCAAAGCAACAGAATATACTTTCTTCTCGAGTGCACATGGAACATTCTCCAAGATAGATCATATACTGGGTCACAAAACAGCCCTTCATAAGTTTACAAGAATTGAAATTATACCATGCATACTTTCAGACCACAATGCTATGAAGCTTGAAATCAACCACAGGAAAAAGTCTGGAAAACCTCCAAAAACGTGGAGGTTAAAGAACACCCTACTAAAGAATGAGTGGGTCAACCAGGCAATTAGAGAAGAAATCAAAAAATATATGGAAACAAACGAAAATGAAAATACAACAATCCAAACGCTTTGGGACGCAGCGAAGGCAGTCCTGAGAGGAAAATACATTGCAATCCAGGCCTATCTCAAGAAACAAGAAAAATCCCAAATACAAAATCTAACAGCACACCTAAAGGAAATAGAAGCAGAACAGCAAAGGCAGCCTAAACCCAGCAGAAGAAGAGAAATAATAAAGATCAGAGCAGAAATAAACAATATAGAATCTAAAAAAACTGTAGAGCAGATCAACGAAACCAAGAGTTGGTTTTTTGAAAAAATAAACAAAATTGACAAACCTCTAGCCAGGCTTCTCAAAAAGAAAAGGGAGAAGACCCAAATAGATAAAATCATGAATGAAAATGGAATTATTACAACCAATCCCTCAGAGATACAAACAATTATCAGGGAATACTATGAAAAATTATACGCCAACAAATTGGACAACCTGGAAGAAATGGACACATTCCTGAACACCCACACTCTTCCAAAACTCAATCAGGAGGAAATAGAAAGCTTGAACAGACCCATAACCAGCGAAGAAATTGAATCGGTTATCAAAAATCTCCCAACAAATAAGAGTCCAGGACCAGATGGCTTCCCAGGGGAGTTCTACCAGACATTTAAAGCAGAGATAATACCTATCCTTCTCAAGCTATTCCAAGAAATAGAAAGGGAAGGAAAACTTCCAGACTCATTCTATGAAGCCAGTATTACTTTGATTCCTAAACCAGACAGAGACCCAGTAAAAAAAGAGAACTACAGGCCAATATCCCTGATGAATATGGATGCAAAAATTCTCAATAAGATACTAGCAAATCGAATTCAACAGCATATAAAAAGAATTATTCACCATGATCAAGTGGGATTCATCCCTGGGATGCAGGGCTGGTTCAACATTCGCAAATCAATCAACGTGATACATCACATTAACAAAAAAAAAGAGAAGAACCATATGATCCTGTCAATCGATGCAGAAAAGGCCTTTGACAAAATCCAGCACCCTTTCTTAATAAAAACCCTTGAGAAAGTTGGGATAGAAGGAACATACTTAAAGATCATAAAAGCCATTTATGAAAAGCCCACAGCTAACATCATCCTCAACGGGGAAAAACTGAGAGCTTTTTCCCTGAGATCAGGAACACGACAGGGATGCCCACTCTCACCGTTGTTGTTTAACATAGTGCTGGAAGTTCTAGCATCAGCAATCAGACAACAAAAGGAAATCAAAGGCATCCAAATTGGCAAAGATGAAGTCAAGCTTTCGCTTTTTGCAGATGACATGATATTATACATGGAAAATCCGATAGACTCCACCAAAAGTCTGCTAGAACTGATACATGAATTCAGCAAAGTTGCAGGATACAAAATCAATGTCCAGAAATCAGTTGCATTCTTATACACTAACAATGAAGCAACAGAAAGACAAATAAAGAAAATGATCCCATTCACAATTGCACCAAGAAGCATAAAATACCTAGGAATAAATCTAACCAAAGATGTAAAGGATCTGTATGCTGAAAACTATAGAAAGCTTATGAAGGTAATTGAAGAAGACTTAAAGAAATGGAAAGACATTCCCTGCTCATGGATTGGAAAAATAAATATTGTCAAAATGTCAATACTACCCAAAGCTATCTACACATTCAATGCAATCCCAATCAAAATTGCACCAGCATTCTTCTCGAAATTAGAACAAGCAATCCTAAAATTCATATGGAACCACAAAAGGCCCCGAATAGCCAAAGGAATTTTGAAGAAGAAGACCAAAGCAGGAGGCATCACAATCCCAGACTTTAGCCTCTACTACAAAGCTGTAATCATCAAGACAGCATGGTATTGGCATAAAAACAGACACACAGACCAATGGAATAGAATAGAAACCCCAGAACTAGACCCACAAACGTATGGCCAACTCATCTTTGACAAAGCAGGAAAGAACATCCAATGGAAAAAAGACAGCCTCTTTAACAAATGGTGCTGGGAGAACTGGACAGCAACATGCAGAAGGTTGAAACTAGACCACTTTCTCACACCATTTACAAAAATAAACTCAAAATGGATAAAGGACCTAAATGTGAGACAGGAAACCATCAAAACCTTAGAGGAGAAAGCAGGAAAAGATCTCTCTGACCTCAGCCGTAGCAATCTCTTCCTCGACACATCCCCAAAGGCAAGGGAATTAAAAGCAAAAGTGAATTACTGGGACCTTATGAAGATAAAAAGCTTCTGCACAGCAAAGGAAACAACCAACAAAACTAAAAGGCAACCAACGGAATGGGAAAAGATATTTGCAAATGACATATCGGACAAAGGGCTAGTATCTAAAATCTATAAAGAGCTCACCAAACTCCACACCTGAAAAACAAATAACCCAGTGAAGAAATGGGCAGAAAACATGAATAGACACTTCTCTAAAGAAGACATCCAGATGGCCAACAGGCACATGAAAAGATGTTCAGCGTCGCTCCTTATCAGGGAAATACAAATCAAAACCACACTCAGGTATCACCTCACGCCAGTCAGAGTGGCCAAAATGAACAAATCAGGAGACTATAGATGCTGGAGAGGATGTGGAGAAACGGGAACCCTCTTGCACTGTTGGTGGGAATGCAAATTGGTGCAGCCGCTCTGGAAAGCAGTGTGGAGGTTCCTCAGAAAATTAAAAATAGACCTACCCTATGACCCAGCAATAGCACTGCTAGGAATTTATCCAAGGGATACAGGAGTACTGATGCATAGGGGCACTTGTACCCCAATGTTCATAGCAGCACTCTCAACAATAGCCAAATTATGGAAAGAGCCTAAATGTCCATCAACTGATGAATGGATAAAGAAATTGTGGTATATATACACAATGGAGTACTACGTGGCAATGAGAAAAAATGAAATATGGCCCTTTGTAGCAACGTGGATGGAACTGGAGAGTGTGATGCTAAGTGAAATAAGCCATACAGAGAAAGACAGATACCATATGGTTTCACTCTTATGTGGATCCTGAGAAACTTAACAGGAACCCATGGGGGAGGGGAAGGAAAAAAAAAAAAAAGAGGTTAGAGTGGGAGAGAGCCAAAGCATAAGAGACTGTTAAAAACTGAGAACAAACTGAGGGTTGATGGGGGGTGGGAGGGAGGGGAGGGTGGGTGATGGGTATTGAGGAGGGCACCTTTTGGGATGAGCACTGGGTGTTGTATGGAAACCAATTTGTCAATAAATTTCATAAAAAAAAAAAATAATAAAATAAAATAAAATGGCACATTTCATGTAAAAGCATTTTTAAAATAGCTGTCAAATTTCAAATATTGAGAGCATTCTGTAATAACTTAATATCATAAAATTGATTATTGCAAGAATTAGAATCTTATTATAAAATTGAAATACACATTTAAAACTGGCAAAGAATTAACAATCATGATTTTATTTTTCCCTTTTTATGTAGCCAAAAGTGAAAATGTATGAAACCCCATTGAAGCCAGGCTTTCTGTATGTATCTTCTTACATTTTTTTTTTATTAAAAGTAATAGTTCCATGTCCAAGGAGCACAAAGAATCTCCCAGTCTGTATCAAGATCTTTTCTGAGACAATACAAACTCAGCAAACCCCAAGAAGGGCAATGTTTTCCAGAGTTGTTGATTGCTCACATTAGGGTGATCAGTCCCCTGATAGTCTGGGGATATTTATAAGACCTAGTAATTTCTCCCTTCATAAAATTGACTTATTGGAATTAAAAGATGTCAGCATAGTCATCTTTTTTTAAGTATTTGTGCTTACTGGAAATTAATCAGATCATTACCAATGTTGTATATTAGAAGATGATGATAGTGAGTTGTGTAGGGTCTTTCTTATACTTTGAACCCAAGTAGTGATATTAATCACCTGAGAAATTGTCAGAAAACACTATTATTTTACCTTTTATAATACATAAAGGATATCTCACTTCTCCTCTATTGCACTGTACAGATAATTCAGACAATGGGGTTGATGGAGATAAGTCATATCCTTGTTTACATACAAAATCTATTAAATCTCCATGTAAGACCTTTCCTTCATACTTCCACTTCATCTCTATGTTATTTCTTTTCATGTAATCCACATTAATAGTACATGGCTCTGTAAGAAAAAATGTTCTTTTCAATTATTTACTCATTTGACAAGTATGAAGCTTAATATATTTTTAAAATAAAAATCTTGATAGGTATCAGAAGCAATGTTTTATATTTAACATTTACATTATTAAAACCCTTCAAACATATACATAATAAAATATACATTATATTGCTATCAAATGAATTTATACATTTCTTATTATTATCATTATATTATAAATTTAAACCACTTAATTTGAACGTTAAAAATATTGTTTAAGCTACAAAAGATGCACTTAAGACTTAAAGGTACATAGAGACTAAAAGTGAAATGATACAAAAAGAAATACGATACAAATAGAAGTAAAAAAAAAAAAAAGCCAGGGTAGCAATACTTACATTGGACAAAAGAGACTTTATTTTTTTTTTAATTTTTTTTTAATGTTTATTTATTTTTGAGACAGAGGGAGACAGAGCATGAGTGGGGGAGGGGCAGAGAGAGAGGGAGACACAGAATCTAAAGCAGGCTCCAGGCTCTGAGATGTCAGCACAGAGCCTGATGCTGGGCTCGAACCCACGAACTGTGAGATCATGACCTGAGCCGAAGTTGGACGCTCAACCAACAGAGCCACCCAGGCGCCCTGGACAAAAGAGACTTTAAAACAGACTATAACAAGGGACCAAGAAGCATTACATAATGATAAGGAAATTATTCCAATGAGAACATATAACACTTATAAATATCTATGCACCCCAAAATTGGAGTTCCTAAATGCATACAGCAAATATTAACAGACATAAAGGAAAAAATTGACAATAATACATTAGTAGTAGGGGACGTTAACATCCCACTACATTAATGGATACATCATCCAGGTATAACATCAATAAGAAAACAGTGTCTTTGAATGAACTTTTAGACCAGAGGGTCATAACACATATCCCTAACACATTTCATCCAGAAACAACACAATACACATTCTTTTCAAGTGCACATGGAACGTTCCCAGGATAGATCACATGTTAAGCCACAAAACAGTATCAATAAATTAAAAAACATTAAAATTATATCACACATCTTTTCTTACAACAACAGTAAGAAACTAGATGTCAATAACAAAGAAAAAAATGGGGAAAAACCCACAAACAGGTGGAGGCTAAACAACATGCTACCACACATCCAATGGATCAATGAAGAAATTAAAGAAGAAAATTTTTTTAAACATGGATATAAATGAAAACAAAAACACAGTGATCCAAAATATTTGGGATGCAGCAAAGCAGTTCTAAGAGGGAAATTTATAGCAACAGAGGTTTACCTCAAGAAACAAAAAAATCGAATGAACAGTATAACCTTACATCCAAAGGAACCAAAAAGAGCCCAAGGTTAGTAGAAAGAAGGAAATAATAAAGACAGCAGAAATAAATAATATAGAGACTAAAAAAAAAAATAGAAAAGATCAGTGAAACTAGGGGCTGTTTCTTTGAAAAGATAAACCAAATTGATTAGTCTTTAGCCAGACTCTCAAGAAAAAAAGAGACAACAAAAATAAAATTAGAAACAAAAGAGAAGTAAAAACTTACACCACAGAAATGCAAATGATTATAAAAGAATACTACAAAAAATTATATGCCAGAAAATTGGACAATCTAGAAGAAATAGATAAATTTCTAGAAACATAATCTAAAACCGAATCTGGAAGAAATAGAAAATCTGAGCAGACCAATTACTAGTAACAAAATTGAATTGGTAATTTTAAAAATCCCCAAAAAACAAAAGGCCAGGACCAGATGGCTTCACAGGTGAAGTCTACTGAACATTTAAAGAAGAGTTAAAACTTATTTTCCTCAACTATTCCAAAACATAAGAGAAGAAGGAAAGCTTCCAAATACATTCAATTAGGCCAGCATCACCATGATACCTGAACCAGACAGACACTACAAAAAAAGAGAACTACAGCTAATATCCCTGATGAACATGGATGAAAAAATCCTCAACAAATTATTAACAAACTGCATTCAACAATACATTAAAAGAATCATTCACCATGATCAAGTGGAATTTATTCTGGAGATGCAAGGATGGTTCAATATTCATAAATCAATCAATATGATCCACCACATCAAGAAAACAAAGAAAAAAAACCATATCATCATCTCAATAGATGAAGAAAAAGCATATGACAAATGTCAACCCACAGTTAACATCATACTCAGTGGTGAAAAACAGAGTTTTTCCTCTCAGACCAAGAACAAGAAGACAACGATGCCCACTCTTGCCACTGTTATTCAACATACCACTTGAACACTCTGGCCACAGCAATTGGATAAAAAAAGGAAATAAAAGGCATCCAAATGGATAAGGAAAAAGTTTAACTATTTGCAGATGACATAATACTATACACAAAAAACCCTAAAGACCCCACCAAAAAACTATTTAAAATTAAAAATGAATTCAGTAAAATTGTAGAATACAAAATTAATACACAGAATTCAAAAGCATTTGTACACACTAATAACAAAGCAGCAAAAAGAGAAACTAAGAAAATAATTTTAATTTTATTTATAAATATGTCCAAAAGAACAAAATACCTAGGAATATACTTAACCAAGGAGATTAAACCTTTACTCTGAAAACTATAAAACTCTAATGAAAGAAATTGAAGATTACACAAAGAAATGGAAAGAAATTCCATGCTCATGGGTTGGAAGAATTAAGATTGTTAAAATGTCCATACCAACCAAAGCAATTTATAGATTCAATGCAATTACTATCAAAATACCAACAGCATTTTCCAGAGAACCAGAACAAATAATCCTTAAATTTGTATGGAACCACAAAAGCAAAAGCAATCTTGAGAAAGAAGAACCAAATTGGTGGGATCACAATCCCAGATTTCAAGATATACTACAAAGCTGAAGTAATCAAAACAGCATGGCATGGGACAAAAATAGACACATAGGTCTGTAGAACAGAATAGAGAGTGCAGAAATGCTCATATGGTCAATTAATCTATGGCAAAGGAGGCAAGAATATTACAATGGGAAAAAGTCTTTTCAATAAGTGGTGCTGGGAAAACTGGACAGCTACATGCAAAAGAATGAAACTGGACCACTTTCTTATACCACATACAAAAATTAACTCAAAATGGATGAAAGATCTAAATGTGAGACCTGAAACCTTAAAGCTCCTAGAAGAAAACATAGGCAGTAATCTTGACTCTGGCCTTAGTAACATTTTTCTAAATATGTCTCCTGAGGCAAGGGATACACAAGTGAAAATAAACTATGGGGATTACATCAAAATAAAAAGCTTTTGTGCAGCAATGGAAACCATAAACAACACAAAAAGGCGACTCACTGAATTGGGGAAGATATTTGCAAAGGATATATATGATAATGGGTTAATATCCAAAATATATGAATAAGTTATACAACTCAACACACACACACAGACACACACACACACACACACACACACACACCAAATAATCCAATTAAAAAATGGGTAGAGAACTTGAATAGATATTTTTCCAAAGAAGACATATAAATTGTCAACAGATACATAAAAAGATGCTCAACATCACTCATCATCAGGGAAATGCAAATCAAAACCACAATGAGATAGGGGACCCTAGGTGGCTCAGTCGGTTAAGCATCTGACTTCGGCTCAGGTCACAATCTCATGGTTTGTGAGTTTGAGCCCCAAATGGGGCTCTGTGCTGACAGCTCAGAGCCTGGAGCCTGCTTTGGATTCTGTGTCTCCCTCTCTCTCTGCCCCTCCCCCACTTGTGCTCTGTCTCTATCAAAAATAAATAAATGTTAAAAAAAATTTTTTTAAATAAAAAAACACACGATGAGATATCACCTCACACTTGTCAGAATGGCTAGAATCAAAAAGAGAGGTAACAAATGTTGGTGAGGATGTAGAAGGGGGAAAAAAAAATCACCTCGTGCCCTCTTGATCGAATGTACATTTGTATAGCCACTGTGGTGAACATTGTGGAGGTTCCTCAAAAAATTAAAAATTAAAATACTATATGATCCCATAATTCCACTTCTGCATATTTACCCAAAGAAAATGAAAACACAAACTCAAAAAGATATATGTACCCCTATGTTTATTGCTGCATTATATACAATAGATAAGATATGGAAGCAACACAAGTGTCCATATAATGGAATATTACTCAGCCATAAAAAGGATGAAATCATGGGGCACCTGAGTGGCTCAGTCAGTTGAGTGTCCAACTTCAGCTCAGGTCATGGTCTCTTGAGCCCCATGTCAGGCTCTGTGCTAAAAGCTCAGAGCCTGGAGCCTGCTTCAGGTTCTGTGTCTTCCCCTCTCTCTGCCCCTCCCATGCTCATGCTCTGTGTCTCTCAATAATAAATAAATGTTTAAATTTTTTTAAAAAAATAAAAGGTTGAAATCATGCCATTTGCAACAATATGGATGGACCTACAGGGTATTAAGCTAAGTGAAATAAGCCAGAGAAAGATAAATACCATATGACTTACTTATATATGGAATCCAAAACGTAAAGCAAATGCATAAACAAACAAAAAGCAGCAACAGAGCCATATATACAGAAAACAAATTGATGGCTGCCAGAAAGGAGTGGGGTATGGGGACTGGCAAAATGTGTGACCCTTCACACATTGTGGGAGATACAGTCTTCCGTTATGGAATTAATAAATCATGAAGATAAAAAGTACAGCAGAGGGAATGTAGTCAATGGTATTGTAATAGTGTTGTAAGGTGACTGATATTGGCTACATTGGTGGTGAGTGTAACATAACTTATAGACTTGTGGAATCACCATGTTGTATCCCTCAAATAATGTAACATTTTGTGCCAACTATACTTCAGTAAAAAGAAAAAAAAACATATATATATATATATATAATAATCACTTAGGTTAAGCATGATTTCCTCCCTCTAAAATAAAAATCATGACATAGCAAACATATTTACTGTATAATATTTGTGGGACACCTACCGCTTGAGATATATCAAAGAACAAAACAAAGATCTCCACCCTCATGGACCTTACCTTCTAAATGGGAGAAACACAAATGAACTAGCAGTAATTAAAATAAATACATGGATTTTATAATTTGTGGCCATCTTAAAACCACATATAATAAATTAGATGGGGAATTAGTAGCGGAGGGAGAGGAGGGGCTATCAGAGGGATGGGGTAAGGGAAGTAAGTAATTTTTAAGTCAAATGGTTGTGATAAGCCTAAGTAAGAAGTAGTATCGGCACAGACTTGAAGAAGGTCAAGGAGTGAACCATAGCTTTTTCTGAGGGAAGGGTGTTCCAGAAAGAGGAAACAGCCCTGAGGTAAGAGCACACTTGTCTTGTGTGAGGAAGAGCAAGGAAACCAGAGTGGCTGGAGTAGAATGAGACAGGGAAGATCAGCGGGAGGTTGAAGAGGTTCATAATGACTGGAACAATAATTCACAGATGGAAGATTCTGCTCCTTACACCATTTTCCCCATTTGTAGTGAGAGTACTTGCAGTTTCTGAGCACAAATAAGATGTACAGAACTCTGCCCTCTTACCCTGATGACAATAAATGATCTTCATTCCGTATCTGCTTTGACTTATGAGCACCAAGTCTATGTGTCTCGAGACGATTGTTCCAGACGGAATGACAGATTTCCTTAAACCTTGTTATTCCTTATGAGGTTGTTTCATTACTAGCTTTTCCATTGCTATTTCCATTTAGTCTCCATCCTCAGAGATGACTGTACTTCCATTCAATGCATTATCAATCACATCATCAAAGCCTTAATATCAAAAACTTTTATAAAAATAGGAAAGCAATAGAAAAGCTACAGGTAGGGGTGCCTGGGTGGCTCAGTCGGTTAAGTGTACAGCTTCGGCTCAGGTCATGATCTCCTGGGTTCAAGCCCCGCATCAGGCTCTGTGCTGACAGCTCGGAGCCTGGAGCCTGCTTTGGATTCTGTGTCTCCCCCTCCCCACCACCCCACTCATGCTCTGTCTCTCTCTCTCTCAAAAATAAATAAAAAACATTTAAAACATTTAAAAAATTATAAAAAAGAAAAGCCATAGGTAGACATATCTGAATTTGCATGAGAACAGTAGCTTAAGAATGATTTGGAATAGAGAAACCACAAAGGAGATGTGGAAAGAGCTTACGATTTAAAATTTAAACTTCTATATATGAAAACAGTATAAAGAAAAAGAAAATAAAAATGGTTGCAATATACATTGTTATATCTTGTATCATTGTCAAGTGAATAATATCATTTATACTAATAAAACTTTTATTACAAGTATAAAAAAATCAAGGTCATTGGAAAAAAAAAAAAAAAACAACCTGTGGTCAGCCACTAGAAAATTGACAAATGCTCAATTGAGTAATACTTAAATAACCAAATCAAATAAATAAACTCAATTTATTAATACTTAAATAAACCAAATTAAAATAATTTTAATTGTTGGATTAACAATTTGTGAAGATTAAAGTGTAAGAAAAGTGCTACTTTGATTCACTGATGGTAGGGTCATAAATCAGATTAACTTTCTCAAGGACAATTTGACAATTTACAGAAAAATAATTAAAATTCCAAATTTCTTTCATCCAAAGTTCTCCTTCAGAAAATCTGAAAAAAAAAAAGCTAAAACAAAATAAGACATGTGAAAGAAACATACTTAATTCTAAAAATCAAAAACTAAAGTGTTTTTTCAGCATGCAAACATTTAGTACAAAAAAATGTACTGTTTGGAATATAAAAATGTTGAAACCACACTAAACTTCCATTAAAAGTGATTAATTTAATTATGGCATATCTGCATTATATAATACTATGCATCAATTAAAATGTATATTGTACAAATATATCAAACCACATTCATAATATAGTTTGTGGGGAAAAAACAAGTTACATAGCCTCTCATGATAGCATATATTTTTTATAAATATGCGTTGCGTGTGTGTGTGTGTGTGTGTGTGTGTGTGTGTGTATGAAAAGGTTTAGAAAACCATTATCTAAGTAATTAACAGCTTTTGTTTCCTCCTAAGTTACTGATATTTTCTGTTTTCTTCTAGTTGCTTCTATATACTTATTTTTTTTTAGTAAATAACAATGATTTACATTTATAGTTTGAAAGGCTAACATTTTTAATTAAATTACTATTTTATTTTAACTTATAGAAAGTTTATGATACCATTACCTATTTGTAGAAGTCACAATGTAAGAAGTTCATTGCAACTGTAGTGACCAATTATACTCCTTTAAATATAATTTTGACTAGCAATGTCAAAAATGAGGCAAATATATAGACTTGAAATGAAAGGTGAATATTATTTTCTGAAAGTTATCTCAATTTACATAATTATGTAGATAGCTGCCTTAATTCTCCATTTGACACATTGTTAACTATATACCATGTCTTAATGCAAAATATATTTAAAGTAATTACAAGCATGTCTTTATTTGCTCAGCAAAATAAAAGGTGATCATTCAAGTGAGGAATTGATAGCCAAGAAAGCTATTAACAATATGCTCTAGCAAGAAAGGAACTGGATTGATTATCCTCTCCAAATGACATTCTGGGGACAATATAGGAGAGATGCTGATGATCCTAGTAAGGGAAAATTTCAGTTCAGAGAAAGATGACACGAAATGTAACCAGTCACAAAAATGTGAATATATTTAATGCCACTGAAATGCACATTTACAAATGCCTAAGATGGTAAAGTTTTATTGTTCATATTTTACCACAATTTTTAAAAAGTAATAGGTGAGAACTAGTGGAGTTTTAGACCCTGTGATATTAGATTTTCTGCTTACAGAAAAGCGAAGGGATATTGGGATCAGCATTGGGTGTTGTACGGAAGCCAGTTTGACAATAAGTCATATTTAAAAAAATAAAATAAAAACCTCCTAAAAAAAGAGAGAGAGAAGGGAAAGAAAACATTTGGGAAAAAGTTTATACAAAATTCATCTTTTCCATGCCATAAAACGTGTAAAAATCACATAAAAGTAGACATAATCATAAAAGAAATTCAACGTGTTCTGTTATAAACGGAGTAAGTTCCAGGGATCTAATGTACATAATGGTGACTATAGTCAATAGTATTGTTTTGATACTGGAATGTTGCCAGGAGAGTATATCTTCATAATGACAAGAATGACAAAAAATGGTGATTATGTGAGGTAAAGGAAATGTTAACTAACCTTATTGTGGTAAACATTTCAAAATACATATGTGTATCAACTCACTGCATTGTTCACCTTAAATTTACACAATGTTATATGTCAGTTACATCTCTTTATTTAAAAAAAACCACAATGTGTTCTCTATCTTACCTAAGCAAACGGGTGGGGGTGACCATCTTCCTTGTTCACAACGAGATATTTTTGCCCCACTCAATAAGTAGTATTCATTGCATCTATATTCCACAGAGGATCCTGTTGTGTAGCTTGCTAGTAATCCATCAACAACAGCCCCATTTATTACAGCAGGTGGAGTCTTACAATTCTCATTATTTTCTAAGGAAAGTGGTTATTTTAAAATTAATATGAACTTATAACAACATAATGATATCATATAGTTACCCATACTCTAGTTCTTCAATATTTAGGACAAATTGATTCAGGACAATTGATTTCTAAATTCTTCAGAAATGAGAAAAATTCTATTCAACTCAAATATTTTAAAAATTTACTATGTAAGAATAAACAGCAAATGTTTCACCTAAGAACACATATGCATATTTGTCACTTTTTTTTGCTTATGAATGAATCATAATAGAGATATTCTTAAAATGTATGGAGAGGTAAACAATAACCCAAATATTATCGTCAGTTTTTTTTATCGTTTATTTTTTTTTATTCTCATTCCCTTCATCTCAGATCTCAGTCAATCCATGGATGAGATTTTCTACTTTTTCTCTCCCTTTAGTTTTTTTCTTATCTGCTGATTTCTTTACCATCCTTCATAGCTTTTCTCTTATGCAATAAATATCTTAAATAAACATGTTTGTGGAGATCTTTCTAGGAGAGCTCGAGAAATGAGAAGGATGACAGGAAGGATAGCACCTAGGAGTGACAGTATAGCTTGCTTGTGCGTATCAGCAAAAGACCTGAGACATGTCTCAGAAGGATGTAGGGCTCAGACTGGCCAGATGCATAAGTAATATCAGAAGGACTGACTCAAAGTCAGTAACAGAGTGCTCTAATATAACTTTGCAGGACATAAAGGGAGAGGAAGTAGATCATGATCATGGCCAGTCACCCAATCCAACATGCCCTTATTTACTTCTCTAATGAAGCACACTGTTACTTATGTAATTTCATATAAAGCTCAGAAATCATGGTATAAAATAGGTCAGATAACAGTGCTTAGCACTAATGGACATTCAAAAATCTTTTTTAGTTTCCCAATTCTTTATACTGGGTCAAATTCTATGGATGGCTGCACACACACGAAAACGGTAGTAGAGTAGGTGCAGTAGTAGGCAGTAGTGTCTTGCTATAAGTGTGTGGATTAAATAAGGAGAGTGAAAAATTGTACGGAATTGGCTTAGCTGTTGATGGTAAATATAGCATACATACCAACACACTCAGGAGGACGTGTCCAGTTTCCACGTTTACAAGTTATTTCTTTTGATCCACGGAGATGATACCCGCTTTTACATTCATACGCCACTGTATCCCCATTGTAGTAAATCGTAGAGTGTGGGTTTGCCGTGCCATTCTCAATGAAAGGTGGGTCCTCACAGGCTATCTTCTCCTTTTGTTCTGCAAAGAAACAAATGAGAGGAAAGAGACCGTTTAGCTACACATGCAAACCTCATTTTAGGGAAAGCTTATTCAAGGTGTTGCTAACCAATGCATTTTGGAGGTTCTGTCCATTTTCCATTTTCACAACGTATTTCTTCTGATCCCTGTATCTCAAAATTAATTTCACATTCTACATGGACTACTTCTCCATGACGATAAGTTGTTGAATGTGTTTGGATTTTGGAGTTTAGTGGCAGAGGTGGTGGAGGACATCGGTTTCTTCTTCCTTATAAAAAAAAATCACCATATTTAGTCATATAGTTACGAAAATAATAGGTAGATTTAATAAACACATTCATTGAGCCAAGTACCATAGGAAGTATTGAAGACTGACCCTAGGTCACCCCCTTGATCTCCACTTTTGATGTGTTTGTTGTTCACTTCCCTGTGTGATACCCCTCCCCACTGAGCAGGAACTGTGACTTCCTTCTGACCAATAGAACGTGGCAAAGACGAGGGGATGTATGTGATTATGTATGTATAATATGCAACATAATACTGTAAGGCCATTCTTGTCGAGAGACTCTCTCCCTGCTGATTTTGATAAAAAGCACAGTCCCACATTGTGAGCTTCCAAATGGGGAGACAACAAGGCCAGGAGCAGAAGGCTGACTCCAGCAGGCAGCTGGGAAGAAATTGAGGCTCAGCTCAGCAGTATGAAAAGCACACAATGCTGTCAACAACCACAATGAGTTTGAAAGCAGATTCTTCTCCAGTCAAGCCTCAGATGAGACCGAAGCCCCAGCTGACACTTTAATAGCAGTTTTGTTAGACAAAGATGCAGAGGATCCAGATAAGCTATTCCCAGACTCCTGACCTACAGAAATTATGAAATAATACAAATGTGTTGTTTTAAGCTGCTAAATTTGTAATAGCGGTGTTATACACCAATAGAAAACTATAAAAGCAAGTAAATTAAAACAGCATTCATTATCTCCTTTATTCCTAAAGTAACTTTATTAAGCAGGGACAATTATTTCTCTCATATAGATAAACTAAAGCTTCTGAAGTAAGTATATTAACTATTAACTGGTGGATCTGTTCTTGTACCATGTCTATATGAATTAAATAAAATCTTCTTAACTATTCTAAAATGCAGACTGTATTAATTTCCTATTGCTGTTGGGACAAATTATCACACTTAAGTGGCTTAAAATA
Source organism: Lynx canadensis (assembly GCF_007474595.2). Lineage (NCBI taxonomy): Eukaryota > Metazoa > Chordata > Mammalia > Carnivora > Felidae > Lynx > Lynx canadensis. The sequence goes on from NC_044319.2 coordinate 35,901,376, forward strand.
GCACAAGTTTATTCTTTACAGTTTTGGAAGGCAAAGCCCAGAACCAGTTTCACCGGTCTAAAATCAAAACATCAAGAAAGCTGCATTCCTTCTAGAAACTTTAGGAGAGAATCAGCTTCTTTGCCTTTTTAAACTTCTGTAGGCTGCACGCATTCCTAGGCACACGATCTTTCCTCCTATTACTCCAACTTCTTGCTTCCACTGTCACATCTCTATTCCTCTTCTGTAGTCAAATTTCCCTCTGCCTCCCTCTTGGGATTACATTTAGGGCCCACATGGATAATCCCAGAAATTATTCCTACCTCAAGATCCTTAATTTTATCACATGTGCAAAGTCCCTTTTTATAAATGAGGTAACATTCACTGGCTCCAGAGATTAGGATATAATTTATTATTATTCAGCCAACTGCACTGCCTACCTAACATCTAATGACTATTTACTAGAGAAAAGAACATGGCATACTGGCAAGCTGACTAATTTGGATGGGGGGAGGGGGGTAGGCATAATGTAGGTTTGCCATTTATTTCTCAAATAACATGCGGCAGGTAATTTGCTAACAATCTTCCTCTCTACTGTTAGACCAAGGCTCTTGAGCAGGACTGGAAAATTAAAAACAAAAACATTGAAGTTATCATTTGGTGCATTTAAAGAATTAGGATCCTTCTGGGCAGTCCCATCTCATACCTCTGGTCATCTCCCCCTTTCACTCTTTCTAGCTTCACCCCCTCTTCCAAGTTCCACTTTCCTGTCTTCCTCCTACCTGTCAATAATGGCATTATTTTCTATATTACAGAGAAAATAGAGGCTATCAAGACCTTTACTTCTCCCCATCTCTCCCAATCCTGAAATTCCTACTTACCTTTCAGTTCCAATACTATCCAACACCTCCAAAAATGCTATCGCACCCCATACCTCAAAATCTTCAATGTTTGTTCAAATACTTTATACCTGACTTTATTATATTTGTCACATTGCATCAATGTGTTCATTTTCAAATGAACAATTTTCAAATCTGTTCCCTCTGCTAGGCTAGGATCTCTTTCATATCTCATTGTAGGTACATTTAAATGACTGTTGAATTGTTGCCTTCCAACAGGTGATCATACTATCTTCTTGGACATGTCCAGTGATAGAAATTTACCCCATGGATTACATTTTACAATAGCTCTTACTAGAAGATCATATTTTTCATTTTTACTCTGGTTAATATTCTGTTGATTTTTCTATTCTTTACCCCCAGTATTCTGAAGACTGTATTTTCATATCAGGAAATATGTAGCCAGGTAAGAAAGAAACCCTCACAAAGCTGCCAGCTTGGAATAATTGAATCTAGTAATTCTCAAAAAGAAAATTTATTCATTGTTATAAGAGATTTAAATTTATAATAAGAGAGTTTAAAAGTTATAACCACTCTACAAACTAATGCAAAATTTAAGATTTCTTCAAATTTAAATGTATTAAATATTGGTGAAAATAGCACTGATTTAAAAGACCATATTTATCTTAAAAGATAGCACTCAGGACAAGGATTAGATATCATCAGAAACATTTTTTTTCATAAAAATTAAAGCTGATTAAGGCATGATATTTTATTTGTATGAGTGTGAAATTTTTAAAATTACCTTCACATACAGGAGATTCTGGATACCAACCAAAGTTATAGCACTGAATTAAATCAGATCCACTTAGATAATAATTTTCATGACAGAAAAACTGAACTACGTCTCCTTCTTCATAAGTTTGCTTTATAGGATGAAAATAACCATTTTCTATTAGTCTTAAAGAAGAGCACTTTAATTCTAAAAATGAAAGAACGACATAAAATACAAAAGAAAGTGTCATTTTTTCTGTTGAACAAAATTCATCTATTTATATATCATATCTGGAATAGAAATTAGTAAATTTGCCATATTTTGTAATACATATAAAAGCTTGTCAATTCCTATATTTATGAAATATCATTAGGCTTATGTTAATTTAATTATCTGAGCTAAAACAAATTCTGCTATTTGAGAGCTTTATATTTATTTTTTAATTTTTTTTTTAATTTTTTTTTTTTTCCTGTGTGGAGGCTTCCAACAGACCTCAGCGAGGGAGATACGTATGAAACCCCTGAGAGCTTTAACTGATCAAAGCCTATGATCGACATAATTAAAACCAGAAGCAAAAAAAGTATGAAAAATGAAACATAATTAGGGTGACAATTTATATACATTTCCATATAAGAGAAAGTATTTAAATGAGACCAGATCATCTTTCAAATGAGAACGTACTGGTACATCTTGGTGTGAGAGACCATCCATATGTGCGGCATTCTACCTCCTCTGCCTGCCTTCCTCCAGCTGTATAGTAGCCCGCAGTACATTCGTATTGTACTCTGTCCTTCACCTGGAATGTTTTCTGCGTTGTGGAATAATTTCCATGATGTAATTCAGGGACCAAACATGTTTCTAAAAAAAAAAAAAATCAATGTTATTTATTTTATGAATTTTATCATTAAAACAATAATATTAAAAAGAAATCTCAAAATGTATTTTCACAAAATCTGGAGCATATTTGGTGGAATCATCTTTGGTAAAATTGAAAAACAGCCAGTTTGCCTTTGTCTCTCTATTCCCTTTTTTTAAAAATACACCTTGTGTGTTAATGCACCAGTCTTATACTCTTTTTTCTAAAAAAAAAAAAAAAATTATTTTGAGAGAGAGAGACAGATCTGCACAAGCACAGGAGGGGCAGAGAGACAGAGACAGAGAGAGAGACACAGAGAGAATCCTAAGCACATTCTGTGCCATCAGCACAGAGCCTGATGCGGGGCTCAATCTCACCAACCATGAGATCATGACCTGAGCCAAAAGCAAGAGCTGGTTGCTTAACCAACTGAGCCACCCAGGCACCCCCTCTATTCTTAAAATTCTACTCTAGTGTAGTTGAAAAAAGGCCACAATTCAACTAAAGGCTTGTTCAGTAACAATTTGTTGATTATGTGCCGTCTGAGGATTTGTACAGTTTAAGCAACTAACAACACATTAACAAAGTATGTCTATTCAAGTTACTGGATTATTTTAAGTGTATCCTGTATGGGTCTGCCAATAAAAATCATGGGCATTATCCTGAATTCTTCTTTAATAAAAGAAATAGTAATTTACATATGTTGCAAGGAACAGGTTTAAGGTTTTTTTTATTTTATTCCATTTCATTCTTTTCTTTATTAGTATAAAGTAGGAACTGCTTCCGCTTTTTGGCTGTTGTGAAAAACCGCTGCTGGGAACAAACATTGGTGTAGACTGAGTTCCTGCTTTCAATTCCTTTGGGTATATACCTAGAAGTGGAATTACTGGATCGTATGATAATTCTATGTTTAACTTTTAGAGGAATTGTCACCAATCCACGTGTCCATCAGTGGATAAATGGACAAACAAAATGCTATATATATATATATATATATATATATATATAATATTAGAATGTTATATATATACATATATACATATATATATAACAGAATATTTTTCCATCATAAAAAGAAATTAACTCTGATACATGCTAAAACATAAATGAACCTTGAATACATTGTGCTAAGTGAAATAAGCCAGACACAAAAGAACAGTATTGCATGGCTCCTCTTATACAAAGTTTCTAAAATAAGGAAATATATGGAGACAGAAAATAGAAGTTACCAGGTACTGGGGTATGGTGGGGGGGGGGTGTAGGGGATTATTAAAGGTAGAGAGTTTCTCTTCGGCTTGATGAAAACGTTTTGGAAACAGCGGTGATAGTGATGACAACATTGTGAATGTACGTAATGCTACTGAATTGTACACTTAAAAACAGTTGAAATTGTAAAGTTCATGTGATGCGTATTTTGCCACAACTAAAAAACAAGATGAGGGCTGCCAACGGTTTGAGGGAAGAAAAAATGGATGAATAGGTGGAAAACAGGGGGCTCTTAGGCACTGAAACTATTCTTCATGACACCTTACTGGTGGATACGTATCCTTAGACACTGGACAAAACCCATAGCATGTGTAACATGAAGAATGAACCCTAATGTAAAGTATGAATTTGGTTATACATTGGCTCATCGATTGCAACAGATACGCCTTACTCAATGCAAGATGTTAATAATAGGGGAAACTGTATGTGGCCAAGGGCAGGAAGGGGTATATGGGAACTCTCTGTACTAGCTGATCAATATTTCTGCAAATCTAAAACTGCTCTAAAAATAAAAGTCTATTAATATCAAAACAAATAAGTAGGAGCTACTGGAGTAGGTGTGTTTTAGGAGTTGAGAACCCCTGGGTTAGGGAAACACCTAGCACTTAAGAAAAACAATATAATACCAACTTCTTGCATTTGCAGACATGATGAAAAATAAATTCTATTAAATAAAAATGCCTATCAATATAAGAAAGTACTAGCCTCACTGTCCCTTTTCTTTGGTTTTAGGAAATGGTTCTTAAACACATACCATGTTCCTTCCTGCAGGTAGGTTGAGAAGACCATCCATCAGCAAGACATTGAACCACTTCTTCATCCTTCCCTCCAGTAGTTTTATATCCTGAATTACAACTATAACGCATGTTCTCTTGAATTTTGTACCATAATTTTACATCAGAGATGTAACCATTTGTCAGCTCGGGCTTAGTGCATTTTTCTATGGGGAAAAAAATTCTTTGTTTAACTTGGTGAACTTAAGTTTGTCTTTTACTTTGTTGTAAAAATAAGGCAAAAGTTTAATATTATTCTTGGAATTTATTTATTATTATTATTATTATTATTATTTTAATGTTTATGTATTTTTTAGAGGGAGACAGACAGAAAGAGTGTGAGCACGGGAGGGGCAGAGAGAGAGGGAGACACAGAATCCAAAGCAGGCTCCAGGCTCTGAGCTGTCAGCACAGAACCCGACGCAGGGCTCAAACTTGTGAATCGTCAGATCATAACCTGAGCCAAGTCAGATGCTTAACCAACTGAGCCACTCAGGTGCCCCTATTATTCTTGGAATTTAAAGAATGAAGAACAAATTTCACTCCCAAATTCCTTAATTTTGGAAATATCCTGCATGTTCTGTAACAAACTTCAAAAATCGATTCAACTTCATACTGACATTCTTTGTATTTATTAACTTCAGTTTTTATAGTGACACCTACACCTATCACATCTACTTTTAGAAAATTTAACAGCGCTCTTCCACTAATTGTCATTAATGGCAAGTAGAAGCAATTTCATTTGAATTTACTTCCTAATATTTTTAAGTCCACTGTGTTTGACAATTTTCAACACTGTGTAACAAAAGCACATACCGACTTTCTAAATGAAACAGATTCATCTAAAACCTCTACTCTGCAAAACAGAGCTTAGAGAATTCTTTGTTTGGGAGAGGTCACCTGTTCTGATGGAAGCTAATTAATAGTTTGACTATAGAGTAGCCTGGCATTAAATAATGAGACAGATCCATCAGATTTATTTTTCCTAAATTTGAACTCAAAATTCAGAAAACACATTTTTTAATGGATATTATGGGAGCAGAAGTTGGCGCACAAAGGAGAGATGAGTCTTTCAAAGGATAAAACACTACAGTAACAATCTTACTCTTCTTCCTATGGCCAGTGACAAGCATTTTTTTCTGGCTTCCTATGCACATTATCTGTATAAGTTCCTCACTCCTTAAAGTAACTTATTTGTATCTCTGTTTCTGTCAGTATGATAACACCAATTTCAATAAATGTTTTTATTCTTTTCACAGGGTATTACTGAAAATAAAGACAATAGCATTTTAATAAGAAACATTATTTATAGAATTTCAGAATATGCCTTCATTTTGTAACAGAGACCCTGGACCAGTAATTTTGTTCTTAATCTACCAAAACTTTTCACCACCAGCCAGGTTTTATTGGACCCTTACAGACTACTCTCTTCGCATATTATACATATTTTGTGGACACGGGCCACCAACTCACTGAAGCATCGTGGTTCTGGAGACCAGCCCTCTTGGGTACATGTGATTCGCTCCTCTTGTTTTCCAGTTGCCGTTGAATAACCAGCCAAGCAGGAAAATGACAATTTTTCATTTATTCTCATTGGAAAGTAATAGCTTTTAAAAGGATAGTAATATTGGGCAATCCTTCCATTTTCCACACTAGGAAAGCCACAGGGTTTCTCTGAAATGAGTAAATATCAAGATGAAAACTGAAAAACATACCTAAAACCATGAAATGTGTGACCAAATGGCAATACTTTTTTTTTTTTTTTTTGAGGAGGAGGAGGAGGGGAGGGACAGAGGGAGAGAATCCTAAGCGGGCTCCACGTTCAGGTGCGGGGCTCCATCCCACAACCATGAGATCATGACCTGAGCCGAAATCAAGAGTCAGACGCTTGACTGATGGAGCCACCCAGGCACCCCAACATTTCTAAATTCGAAATGTTTACAGCCACTTTAATTAGTACTTCTTTTTATTAACTAAAATTTTAAGGCACTTCTGTGACAATTTTTCAATCAGAATTAATCTGCTTGTAATCCCAATACCCAACAGTAAGAAGAAAATTGGTCAGGCCACTTCCTCAGGGAAGCTTTCCCTAACTTTGTAAAACAACACTCACTAACAGAAATATGATGCAAGCCACATATGTAATTTCAAAATCTCTAGTAGTCACGTTAATAAATGGAACAATTGAAGTTAATTTTAATAATAGGTATTATTTGACCCCTTCAAATATTAAAATTATTTTTCATTATTTTTTTCTTACTAAGTCTGAACTCCAGTGCGTATTTACACTTACAGCACATCCCAGTGTGGACTCACCACATTTCAATAGCTGTATGTGGCTAGTAGTCACTATACTGGACAGCAGAGTTCTAAAACAGGTGAAGTTCTGCTTAGGATTTGCAAACGTACAGAATTTTTAAATGAATGGCTTTTTTTTTGTTTAGAAAGAAAAAGACAACCCATTAAAAATAAATAAAAGACTTGAGCAAGAGATTTACAAAACAGGATATGTAAATGGTCACAGACCTAGTAAAAAGTACTCAACTATCTTCGGCGATATTAAAGCAAAATATGCACATACCATATTTAAAAAGCATTCATCCCTTATGAACATTGACGCAAACATTCTCAACAAAATAGCAGCAAAGAGAATTCAGCAGCGTATTAAAAGGACCAATGAGCACGTGGGCTTTATTCCTGGAATGCAAGGATCGTTCAACATACAAAAATCCATCAATGTAATACACCACATCAACAACATGAAAGAAGAAAGAAAAAAAGTATCTGTGCACCCAAAGACATTTTAGAGAATGTTCGTAGCAGCATTATTGGTGTAGTCCCAAACTGGAAACAATCCAAATGCCCATTCATGGTGGAAAAGTTAAACATATTTTAGACTATGCATTCAATGAAATTGTATATAGCAATACAAGTGGTGAATTCTGAATGGTGACTCTCACAAACATATTATTGAGTGACAGATGCCTGTCACACATAAGTAAATATTATATGTACTTACATAATATTTTTATCGAGGTATAATTGATATACAACATATTAGTTTTTGGCATACAGTATAATGATTACACATATATATTTGTATATATTGCAAAATGATCTCACAATAAATATAGTTAACATCCATCACCACACAGGTACAAATTCTTTCCCTTGTGATGAGCACTTTTAAGATCTACTCTCTTAGCAACTTTAAAATATACAATATAATATTATTAACACACATGTGAATATATATATATGCCAGAGAAATTATAACAAAGAAATAGGGTGATTATATGGACAGCATTCATTTCAGAGTTATTTGTAGTTAGAAGCAAATTAGAGGTAACTATGTGTCCATCACTAGGAAGATGGATAAGTAAAATTTATGAAACACTATGTAGCAGTAGCAACAAAATAGATTGAGCAACATGGAAATATGTTTAAATGATAGCAAGTAAAACAAACCAGTAAGGAGAGAAAATCTATGGCAAGCTTTTATGTGAATGTCAAGCACATACACAAAAGCAGACATAGTTCAGAAAGATGGTTACATATTTAAGAATATATCAAACAGATTATAGTGGCTCAGTTTGATGCTAGGGGAAATGGAGTTTGGGATCAGGGATAAAGGGAAGAAATACATAAATAGAGCAAAAGTGGCACCTTTCATAGGCCAATGATGATTGCATGCTATGAAATCAGTTATTGCCTGTTAGGTTTCCAGTGGGGGTGACCATGAGACTGTGGTCCCTGTCTTCAGGTAGGTTGTTTTTCTGTTTGCTTGGGAGAAAGAAGATTATGACCATGTAAAAATTAGGAAATTATCTAGAAAATGCAATGTCTTCATGATAGAGATAATAGAGAACTGTATCAGCTGGTTTTTCTCTATTTAGACAGGAAAATAAAACCAAAGGAAACTATTCCTAAAAAATAATTTTATTGTAGAATTAAATGTATCAAATAAGATGGATTCTATTTATTCCACTTTTGCTGTTTTAATAGCAGACTTTTTTGGGGTACACAATTTGTAGTAAACTCTTCACCTAAAAGGCAATTATAATCTATGGGATATTTTATTTCAACAAATTCCCTAAGGTGTTTATTTTAGAAAAGCCTTATTGCTGTGGTTTCCCATTTTGTATATTCACTCTGCTGACACCTAATGACCTGTCTGGTTTCTTATCCCTACAGCTTAATTATTTCTAAATAATCCACACTTGTACACTGCCTACCTCACATTCACTAATTCACATGCTGGAAAGTCTGGCGATGAAGATTTCTGAGTCAGGGAGTCAACAGATATTGGTTTGTCTGGACACTCTTGATTTGCAACCGTTGTCCCACATAATTATTAATAGAGTTCCCTCTCACTCTCAAAAGTATCCTTGTCTGTGTAATCAATTACATGGTCCTCCTGATCACAACTTAAAGATTGAAGCCAATAAATAAATTAGGGTAAAAATCAAAGGGTGAAGAGTCAAAAATCTTGATGATTTATGGCTATTTTTTCTTTTCAAATTTCCCACACTAACATCTCACTTTATGAACAGAGAATTAAATTTGTACAAGCTTTGCAGTGTTATGAACCAATTCCATTATGAAGTTAGAATTAAGATTAACAAAGACTTCTAAATGGCAGTACTGTTAGCCTGAAAACCCTTTGAGGTATTTAGATCCTAATCTCCTATGCCCTAAAACCTAGAGATACAAAGCAGGATTTTGTTTTGTCTTGTTTTGTTTTTCTAAATACTACAAAATACTAAATACTACAAAAATACTTACTAGTTATGCCCAAAGGAAAAATAAATCTGCCTAACTATAACAAATTCTATTTATAAGAACTGTGCTTTTATAAAGTTGATACACAAAAATGAAAGACTATATTAAAAGTTCAAGTTAAATGGATGTTAGAATTTCCCTTTATGGTTTTTAGGGAATAAAGAGTATTAAAAATTCAATTTACCTTCTGCATAGAGTTCTCCTGAGATGATTAATACGATGATAAAAGCCAAGTCTTTCGACCTCATCTTCAGCGGTGTGCCCCAGAAAGATTGTAACAATTGTAAAGCACTAGGGACTCCTCATTAAGTACACAATACTTTGCCGGAAGAAAAAGTTAATTATTTACAACATCTGTCTAAGTCTCTTTGTGACAAGACATATCTTTCATTTAAACCATTTTTGGAATAATGTTAAAATAACACAACTATGTTAATTGACAGAATTTTGGGTGCCACAGTCCAATAAGGGCATGATCACCTATAAGGGCAACAAGAGCGGCAGCATAAATAATTAACTCCGACTGCATAAAAAAACAGGGTAAATTTTCAACTTCAACTCCCTATTGTAAGTCCATGGACTAAAGTTCACCTGTGGCCATTGATTTCTCTACCACCATTGATCAAAAGCAGACATGAACTTAGAAACATGAGATAATGGATACCTGATGTAAAAATACAGTGCTGTCTAGGTTGCACTGCTGGAAGAGAAAAATGACCTTAATTGTGTCAAGCAATGATATCATAATATTATAGTAAGATCTAATGTTTAGAGTGTTTGTATTCTGTGGCAGGTGATGGAATAAGCACTGCGCTATATTATCATTCATTGATGAAAAATGTTTGGTGTGACCACTATGTGCAGGTCATGTTCTAATCTTGGGTATACAGCAGTGAAAAAAAAAAAGATTAAAATTATAGTCTTCATGGAGTTTACATTTTATTTTATTTATTTATTTATTTTTTTAATTTTTTTTCAACGTTTTTTATTTTTATTTTTGGGACAGAGAGAGACAGAGCATGAACGGGGGAGGGGCAGAGAGAGAGGGAGACAAAGAATCGGAAACAGGCTCCAGGCTCCGAGCCATCAGCCCAGAGCCTGACGCGGGGCTCGAACTCCCAGACTGGGAGATCGTGACCTGGCTGAAGTCGGACGCTCAACCGACTGCGCCACCCAGGCGCCCCATATTTTAATGGGTTTTAATCTAAATAAGAAAGTAAGATGGGGAGATAAGAGCTGTTATTATTTTAATTTATGTAACTTTTTATTAAAATATATTAAGGGAAAAGGCACACAAATCATCAGAGCACAGAACATGAATTCTCACCAACTGAACCCACTTCAAAATAAGAAATAGAATATACCAGCACCTCAGAAGTCACTAAATATGCCCACCCCGATGTGAAACACTACTTTTTTTTTAAGAAATCACATTGTTTGTTTATTTAATATAATTTATTGTCAAATTGGCTAACATACAGTGTGTAAAGCGTGCTCTTGGTTTGGGGGTAGATACCCATGGTTCTTTGCTTATATATAACACCCAGTGCTCCCAACAAGTGGTCTCCTCGATGCCCATCACCCATTTTCCCCTCTCTGCCACCCCCCATCAACCCTCAGATTGTTCTCTGTACTTAACAGTCTCTTATGGTTGGCCTCCCTCCCTCTCTTTCTGTAACTATTTGAAACACTATTTTGACTTTTACCAGTGTAGATCAGTTTTGCCTGGTTTTACACTACATAAATGGAATCATGGAGTGTTTGTTTTTTTAATGTCTAGCTTCTTTTGTTTAATATTTTGCTTGTGAGATTCATCTTGTGCTGTAGATAGTTCCTTCTCTGTATAGTATTCCATTCTGTTAATATGCCACAAATTATCTATCCATTCTACCGTTCATGGGCATTTTGAGTGACTTTTAGTTTAGGGATATACCTCTGCTTATTTTCAAAGTTTTTTCTTTTTTTTTAATTTGAAAATTTTCAAACATTCTCACCTGGATCTACCATTAACATTATATTACACTTCCAAAATCACATATTTATTCACCTATTCATCCATTTTTTAATTCATTTCAAAGCAAATTGCAGATATCTGTGCATGCCCCTCTACTTAAGCAAATATATCATTAACTCAAGCTCAGTATTTTTTACAGATTATTCTTTTCATATGAAATTTATAAAGAAATGTGAAACTGTTAAAAGTAACCTCTGTGGGTCTTGAACAGTGCATTCACCTGTATACCTCAGACCACTGTCAATCACCATCACCCAGAAAATTCCCTCAGACTCCTTTCCAGGTAGTCCTCACCTCCACTCCTGTTATAGGTAACCACTGTTCTGATCTTTGCATCAATTGTATTACTTGTCTGTTCTAGAACCTCATATCCATGGAAAACACAAGGACTCTTTTTCTGTAAGGCTTCTTTCATTCAGCATAATGTTTGGCATTTATCCATGTGGTTGTGGGTACCAGCATTTCATCCTTTTTTATGGCTCAATTTCATAAAAGAATACTCTCATAGAAAGTATTGAAGTTGGTTTGTCAAGACACAAAGCTAGTGATAGATCCAGGCTTCGAAGTTCTTTTTAAAAAAGTAAAATGTATGTTATCGAAATTAAGTATCTAAATTTCTAATCAATTAAAAGTTGCCAGCATCTACTAATTTCAGTAAATGTAGTAAGTGTATTACATCTAAAAATTAAACTAAATGAGGGAGTATATTTAGTGTTTCAAAAATTAAAAGTCTGGAAGAATCTCTTTCATCCCAAGTAAGAACAAAGCTAAACAACATAATTTTAAAGGTCTTATGTTCTGAAATAATATATTTACATGGTGCTAACTTCAAAGGGTACAAAGTGAAAACTCTCCATCCCACACTTGTTCCTCAGTCACCCACTTCTCCTCTGTAGAAGGTAAATAATGCCCTCAATACCTTTTGCATTTTTCTGGAGTTATCTTCGGTGTAAACAAGCAAATATATACCTTCTAGCTCATTACTTTTTCACTTAGTATATATTGGAGATCACTCCATAGCAATGCCCAAGTGATTTCCTTATTTGTTTTTAGATCAATTTTCTAGTATATGGATGTATAAATTAAATTATTATTGGATAATGAAGTTGTCTACCATGTTTCATCATTGCTAGAATTTCTGCAATGTTTAGTACTACACGTGTCACATGTCCCCAGCTTGGCTCATTTTTCTATTGAAGTGTTGGTCTTTTTGCTGTGGACTTGTATGCACTTTTTATATATTTGAAAAAATGGATTTAGTCTGTGATTTTGAGTTATACATTTTTCTCCTTGATGTACTATTTATCTTTTAAATTGTTACAGTGGATTTTGCAAATTAATCTTTTCCTTGAAGATTACAGGATTTGTGTTATTGTTAGAATTACTACAACTTTTTTTTATTATTGCTCTAGTATCTTACAATACTCCTTTGGCTAACTTTTTTTTAATGTTTATGTATTCATTTTGAGAGTGAGAGAGAGAGAATGGGGGAGGGGTAGAGAGAGAGAGAGAGGGAGAGAGAGAATCCCAAGCAGGCTCTGTGCTTTCAGAGCAGAGCCTGATGCGAGGCTTGATCTCATGAACTGTGAGAACATGACCTGAGCCAAAATAAAGAATCAGAAGCTTAACCTACTCAGCCACCCAGGTGCCCTCCCTTGTTTAATTTTTAATCAATGAATATAAAATAAATCTTCATGAATATGTCAACCTTATTTTTTCCCAGATAGTTGCCATGCTATCCAATTATTTATCAAATAATTCATGTATTTTGCCTCCGATCTGCATTTCCACCTTTCTCATATGCTAAATAATCTTATATGTTTCGGCATTTAAACTAGCCATGTTTTTTAGTCCTATCCCATTAGCTACCCTAGCTATAAAATATATGTGAACGTTTAATAATTAATGTAGGCCTCACACTTAAGTTTCCCTTTTCAGAAATTTCCTGTCTAGTTTTGCTTGCTTATTTACTGTTGATGTACTACAGGTTTGGAGTGAAGACTTTGGAGTCACTCAGCTCTGATTTATAATCTCAATATCCAGATTGTGGCTTTGGAAAATGAGAACTCATTCACCCCTACATTTCTACATTTCTAAAATAATGGTAAAAATAGTAGCTATCCCAAGCATGTTGTGGAAATTCTGCTGAGAATAATTTAGTACTCCACAGTTTGCTGATCCTAAAAAAAGTTGCATTAAACATTGTCTTAGAAACAAAATCTTGGGATGCCTGGGTGGCTCAGTCAGTTAAGCGACCAACTTTGGCTCAGGTCATGATCTCAAGGTTTGTGGATTCGAGCCCCACGTCAGGCTCTGGGCTGACAGCTTTGAGCCTGGAGCTTGCTTTGGATTCTCTGTCTCCCTCTCTCCCTGTCCCTCACACTCTGTCTCTCTCTTTCTCAAAAATAAACATTAAAAAAAATTAAAAAGAAAAAAACCAAAATCCTAAGTCAAATTTCATAAATACAGTCCAATGAAGTATATCCCAATTCTGGGGGAGAAAAAAGAGTAATAATGCCTTTAGTGGAAATATCAAAAGATAATAAAAGATGAAATTATAAATATGTCATTCTAATTCTCTTTCCTTCTTTCTTCCTTCATTATCTCTAAACCTTATCCATCAATAATAAAAATCTAAAATCTACTTCCTATAGGTTTTGAATATAACAAACAGTTCCTTTTTAATTACATAACTGAGTATATTCTATGGGCTATATACTTGCTTGACAAAATATCATTTCCACTCAACATTTTTTCAAAGTTGGCACTTTAGGGATAAACAATGAAAAGTTTGACTCACTTCTCTTATTTGTATCTCCTGTAAAGTTTGTTTAATGCATGCCAAAGTACACTTCCAAACCTTTAGGACACTATGGCTCTTGTACCGACCTAGATTTTACCCAGTAGATACATGCTCAGAAAAAAATAGATGTGAACAGCGAGTGTCATAAAGCAGAAGCCACATTTATGTCGATTCTGCCATTTTGCCTGGTTTGAACAATCCTGGAAGCACAAGCTTTACTGAACTGCTGCAGAAGAATCAGAAACTCTTGTTTCTAACTTCATAATGTCAAGGGACAGGTTATGGAGTATTTACTGTTGACAGCAATGACAGTAAATGTGGTATGGTCCTGACCTCAGCATTGTGCTGGTGTCTTCCTGATTCAACTTCAAGATCATGACCAAAACAGCACATGCCCAGGCCAGTTTTGTTGTGTGCTACTAGGAGTAGTAGGAGCATATAGACATCATCAAAAAGTCTATCATACTTCTTTCTAATTGGAGTTTCAGCATAAAACTGATGGAAATTAAAGGAAAGGGGAAAATCTCATTAAGAGAAAAAAAACAAAAAAAACACGTTACTTCGAAACAAGCAATAATAGGACTGTTGAAATGAAAAAAACAAGGGGAAAGCAGAATAACAATCTTTAATATGTTAAATGAAAATAACTGCCATAAATGAAAATAACTGGGGCGGCTGGGTGGCTCAGTCAAAGCGTCTGACTTCGGCTCAGGTCATGGTCTCATGGCTTGTGGGTTCGAGCCCTGCATCGGGTTCTGTGCTGACAGCTCAGAGCCTGGAGCCTGCTTCGGATTCTGTGTCTCCCTCTCTTCTCTCTGCCCCTCCCCGACTCACACTCACTTTCCCTCTCAAAAAATAAATAAACATTAAAAAGAAAAAGAAAAGAAAATAACTGCCAACCTAGAATGCTCTAACTACTAAAAATATTTTTAAAAATAAAAGAAGTATTCAAATAAATTAAAACGTAAAGAGTAAGTCAGCAGTAGAACTCTACCAAAGAACTGCTAAATGGAGTGCTGTAGACTAAAGGAAAATGAAACATGAATTCAAATGCATGGCATCAATAATGCAAAGCCAGGAGTGAAGAAATGAACTCCAGGCGTGTTGTATGTTTTTAGGACTTTCAAGAAAGTTGCTGAAGTAATATGCCTACTTAATTATCATTAGTCAAGGTTCAGGATTAAAATTTCAAGGTTTGGGGTACCTGGATGGCTCAGTCGGTTAAGTGTCCAACTTCGGCTTAGGCCATGATCTGGCAGTTCAGGAGTTCAAGCCCAGTGTTGGGCTCTGTGCTGACAACTTGACACCAGAAGCCTGTTTTGGATTCTGTGTCTCCCTCTCTTTCTGCCCCTCCCCCACTTGAGCTGTCTCTCTCTCTCTCTCTCTCTCTCTCTCTCAAAAATAAATAAACATTAAACAATTTTTTTTAATTCTAGGTTAAAGAATAATGGTTAAAAAAAATTTTTTTAATGTTTTTGTTTATTTTGAGAGACAGAGCAGGAGTGGGGGAGGAACAGAGAAAGAGGGAGACACAGAATCCGAAGCAGGCTCCAGGCTCTGAGCTGTCAGCACAGATCCCGATGCGGGGCTCGAACCCACAAACTGTGAGATCACGACCTGAGCTGAAGTTGGACACTCAACTGACTGAGCCACCCAGGCGCCCCAAAGAATGATGTTTTAAAAATGTGCAACTAATAAATTAAAGGGTTAAAGTAATCACAAAAAGTTACACATGATTGTCATAAATAAAGACAAGGAAGTAAAAAGGAAGGAACAAAAATTGGTTGGTCAGATTTCAGCTTATGGCCACGATGGAGCAACAGGAACTGGATACACCCTCCACCTGAAACAACGTAAAAAAAAAAAAAAAGATAAAATTTAAGAAACGATAGTTTTTAAGACATTAGAGATTAGGCAATGAGATGAACCCAAAAAACATCCCACAGCCTGAGAGTTTCTTGCCACACTGTAGAGTACGGTGGTCTTCCCAAGGTGAGGAGATGGAATTGTGAGTTATGAAACCAAAGCAGGTAGGGGGTCAGAGTGCAAAGTACAGGAGAGAAGAGAGCTGCATAGACAGAGATCTGCAGAGGGGCCACTTTAGGTTTTTAGCTGAGTACTGACTAGAACATCTGAGAGAAAAACATGAGAGGCCAAGGAAGGTACCACCTGAGAAGCTTAAAGGGAGGAATTCCTGGAATCCACTTGGGGGTTGGGGATAATTCCTGCTCTCATGAGTCAGAGTGGAACACTTCATGATTTACAAGGCATTCATAGTGTTCTCGGGTTTTTACCTCAGTAGTAGAGAAAAACTGTTCCTGTCTAACAAAGCTTATAGCAAGACCAGAAAGGATTAGTTTTCAAGTAAAGTAACTGAATTCCAGAACAAGCTCAAAAGTATTTATAGGAGTACAGAATTATCCATCATGAAAATAGGTAAAATTCATAATGTCCCCAAAGGAGAGGATGGGGAGGAAAGAAAACACTATTTGAATAAATAATAGCTGAACATCTTCCATATTTGGTGGAAACTATAAAAGATCATAGATCAAAGATAGTCAAATACTAAGAACAATAAACATAAATAAAATCACAGTAAGGCACAATATAATGAAATTGCTTAAACCTAGTGATAGAAAAATTTTAAAGCGCTCAGAAAAGAAAAAACAGCCCAGAGGAACAAAAACAAGAAGAGAGCAGACTTTTTGTCAGGAACATTGCAAGCCAGAAAACAATGGAAGCAACATTTTTAAAGTATACAAAAATTAGAAGAAAGAAAACCTGCATCCTAGAACTCTATACGTAGTAAAATACTTTTTAAAAATGAGAGCCAAAAATAAAGACTTTTTCAGATATATATATTAGCAGAAATTTTCACTAACAGACCTGTACTATGAACCATATTAAAGGAATTCCTTCAGATTAAATAAAATGATACCAGATGGAAATGTGGTATTCAGTCTACATAAAGACTGAAGAGCACTTCAAAATAGCACCTATGTGAGTAACTTTAAAGATTTTTAGATTATCTAAATCTTTTAAGAGATATATGATGGTTAAAAGCAAAAGTGATGAAAATTATACTTTATTATGGGTTTATAACATGCTAAGAGTAAAATATTGACAATAGCACAAAGGTTGGGAAGGCAGAAATATAATATATTAGAAGATCTTTATACTATATGTGAAGTGTTATAATACCACTTACAAATGGACTGTGATGTAAATACCACTTACAAATGGACTGTGATTTACTAGAAACCTGAAAGTAACATAACAAAGAGTTATAGGTAACAGCCAACAAGGTAGCTAAGTTGGAATCATAAAAAACAAAACAAAATATAAAAAACAAAAAAGCAAGTATTTAATCCAAAACAGGTCAGAAAATAAGAAAAAGGTTTTAGTGGGGAAAGCAGATAGGATGAATAAACAGGAAGAGGATAGATTTAAACTCAGCCATATCGATAATCACATTAACTGTAAAAAGTCTAAACATCTCAAGTAAAAGGTAGAGATTGGCAGATTAGATTAAAATACAATGACCCAACTATATGAACTCAACAAGAAACCCATCCTACACAAATATCCAAATAGGTTAAAGAGTAAATATGGATAGATATACAATATGTAGAGGGTTTATGGTGGCCCGGAAAAGATGTGTCTATATTGTAATCTCTGGAGTCTTTTTTTCCAAAAAAGGGTCTCTGCAGATGTAATTAAATTGAAGAGTCTTGAGATCATTCTGGATCATCACAGAGGCCCTAAATCCAAGGACAAATGTCCTTATAAGAGTGAGGCAGAGGGAAATTACACAGAAGAGAAGGCCATGTAACCACAAAGGCAGAGATTACAATGATGGGGTCAGAAGCCAAGGAATATCTGGGGCCAACAGAAAGTGGAAGAAGCAAGGAACAGATTTTCTCCCAGAACCCTCAAGAGAGAGCACAGCCTTGCCAACACCTTGGTTTCAGATGAATGGTCTCCCAAACTGTGAAAGAATACATTGTTGTTGTTTTAATTCAACAAGTTTGTGTGAATTGTTACAGAATTATGAAATCAATACACATGTTAACAATGATCAAAAGAGAACTGGAGTATGGAACAATGTAAAGATAATTAATGCCAATAAATTTAAAATGGTTAAAATGGTAAATTTTATGTGTATTTTACCATAATTAAATATTTGTAACATGTAAAAGAGAGAGAGAGAGAGAGAGAACAGGAATTGCTGTATTAAGTCAAATAAAATGGATTTTAGAACAAAGAATATTACTGAGAATAAAGAAGTTCATTCTACAATTATAGAGTGATCAATTTATCAAGACAACATAATCCTAAAGATCTCCTCAATTGATAACGAGCTTGAAATACATGTAATTTAATCAGTTTTGGTTTTTGATTCAAGGGGAAATAGAAAAATCCACATTTAAAGGTCCAAGGTTTTAATAGCCAACTCTCAATAACTGACACAAGTAGACAGAAAAACAGTAAGTATACAAAAGCCTTGAACAACACTATCACCTAATTTGACTTACCTGATATTTGTGGCACACTCTACATGATAGCAGGACATTTATTCACGTGAACATGAAATATTTGTGAAACAGACCATATTCTGGGCCATAAAACAAGTCTCAATCAACCTAACGGAAGCCAAATCATAAAAAATACTAGAGTTGGATTAAGTTACAATGACATCTAGAAAATCTGCAAGAATTTGCTGTCTAAACACATATGTAAATAATCCATGGGTCAAACAAGAGATCAAAAGAGAAAGCATTTTGAACTAAATGAAAATGAAAAATATACCAAAACTTGTGGGATGCAGCTAAAGCAATACTTAGAGGTAAATCTATAGCAATGCCTACC
Organism: Lynx canadensis; assembly: GCF_007474595.2. Classification (NCBI taxonomy): domain Eukaryota; kingdom Metazoa; phylum Chordata; class Mammalia; order Carnivora; family Felidae; genus Lynx; species Lynx canadensis. The sequence continues at coordinate 35,920,332 of NC_044319.2, forward strand.
TATTAGAAAAAAAAGGATTTCAAAATGACTTAGCATATACTTTGAGAATTAGAAAATGAAGACCAAATGAAATTCCAAGTAAACAAAAGAAATGAATTAATAAATGATCTAAATTTCATATGAAGATGGGAAGAACCTAGAATAGTGAAATCAACTTTGAAAAAGAACAAAGTTGGAGGACGTACACTGCTTGATTTCAAGCTTTATTATAAAGCTACAGTAATCAATACAGCATGATACTGGCATAAAAATTTAACAGATTGGTGGAAAAGAAGAGATTTCAGAAAGAGACCAATACTTATATGGTCAACTGATTTTTGACAAACGTGCAAAAGCAATTCCGTGGAGAAAGCATAGTCTTTTCTAGAAGTCAGCCTGGAACAACTGGTTGTCCATATGTAAAAAAATAAGCTTTGATCCATACTTTGTAACATATACAAATTAATTTGAAATGGCTCAAAAAATATACAACAAACTAAAATGACACAAGTTCTAGAAGAAAAGCATAATAGAAAATCTTTGTAACCTTGGGTTGAGTAATGAGTTTTTAGATGCAATACTGTGAGTATAATGAATGAAAGAAAAAAATTGGTAAGTTAGGTTTCATCAAATAAGAAGTTCTGCTTTTCAAAAGGCACGGTTATGAGAACGAAAAGACAAGTAACAGACAAGGAGAAAATATTTGCAAGTCACTTATCTGATAAAGGACTACTATCCAGAATATTTAAAGAATTCTCAAAACTTACTAAGAAAACAACCCAGTTTTTAAAAATTGACAAAGACTTGAACAGGCTTGTCATCAGACATATGGATGGGAAAAGAACACTTGAAAAGATGTTTAACATCATTAGTATTAGAGAAATGTAAACACAATGATATAATACTACTCATCTATACAGAAATTTTAAGATTATGTTTGACCATAACAAGTATTCTTGAGGATGTTACCAATGTATAAATATGCAAAGAAACATATTGGGTAGACACACCATATTGATTCACACTCTTAGAGCAGGGGTCTCATTGAAACTTATAATGGACAAATAAACCAGGAAGGGAAAAGATTTGAAAGGCTGGCTAAGTCAACAAAGTGAACTTGTTCACACATTCAATATGATATAAAGAGCAAAGAGAAGACTCTACTGGAAAGGCCTCTATGACCAGGAGGTGAAAATGAGAATGAAAAGTAATGGATGGAGTTACACCACTTTTTGTTTTTTGCTCCTCACAAAATTTTCTTCTATCTTGACTGACCCAGTTGCCTCAAGACTGGCCCTGTACTGCTGTGTACCAGTACAGCACAATATCAGTGCACAAGACACAACATTCATACCATTAATTTTGACAGTACATGCTCCTAAGGGAATGTCAGAGCCATCACAGCTTTATGTGGCCAAATGAGGGGTATATGCAGTCCCATTACTAAGCAGCAAGGACAGTCCTATAATTCTTTGTCAAATCTAACACACATCCCTGGGAATAGGGCAAAGGGTAGGCCATGGTAAGACTGATGTTACTGTTTGCTTTAGGAGTAATTAGTAAAGCTGAGCCAGGGGAGGAAAGAATGGGTTAAACAGTCTGCAATAAAAGAAACAGGAGATACGGCAAATAGAGGGTTTGACCTGAAAATAATACTCTTAGCTGCCTCTCTCAGCTCCAGTGCTAATGGCTAAGGCTAGAATACACTTGACTCTTTTCCCAGAGAGGAAAAACTGGACTCAAACTGATTTAGGAGTCTGCCCAGTCTCCACTTGGGTAAACTAGCGATGTGATGCAATACTCTCAGTGATTTGAATACCAGTATCTGTCTGGAGCCACCTTTTGGCTTACCATTTGTGGTCAAATTTCCTTGATTGGTTTTCAGGTAACCTGAAGTTAAGAGTATCCCCAACTTGCACAATATGGAAGTTGTTAAAGAGCAAACATCTGCGTGTTCATAGTGAGACTATGAATCAAGATGAGTTTTCCCTGAGAAAGCTACCTGGGTATGATGGGGAGCAGATTGCTACAACTTACCAGTAACTCAGCATTTACCTTAGAGCAAATGTGAACACAAATGTAATGAAAAGTCCTTTTATGAAAATGGCAATGGAATTTATTTATTTTTAAATGTTTATTTTTGAGAGAAAGAGAGAGATAACGAGCAAAGGCGGAGCAGAGAAAGGCAAGGAGAGAGAATCCCAAGCAGGCTCTGTTCTGTTAGCACAAAGCCACGTGGGACTTGAACTCATGAACTGTGAGATCATGACCTGAGCCAAAATCAAGAGTTGGACACTTAACAGAATGAACCACCAGGCATCCCTGGAATTTAGATAGCCTCGAAGAGAAAGTACCAATAGAAGGAAGACACTGAACAGCACTGTGAACAATTCGTCAGTAACACCGTGGAAGTAAATATGTTATTGGATACTCTTTTAATGCACCTTGATAAAGATCAATTGCGAAGATTGACAGCAAGAAGAATTTATTCTAAATATTCAAAAAATGTTCAGCAGGTATGAAACAATGATGCTTTGGCAAAGCAAGGGCAAAGTTTAGATCAAATTTCATTTTGTACTCATTTAGATCATAATTAAAACAAAATACCACTTTCACAAACAAGTTATCTGCAGTAATAATAGAATATTATTCATAGACTAAAACTATGGCCTAAAACCTGTTTCTGAAATCTATAATTTTTTTTAGGTAAAAAAGTCCTTAATTTATATAAGCTTCAGAAGCTACTTTAAGTGATCCTCCATAAACATTTCGTAAAATAAGTTTTTAGAATATTTCCTTCTTCCTTTACATGGGTTGGAAGTTTGTACACACATTCAAAAACAAACATGCTGTCAAATATTAGTTGGAAATAAATATTTCTCTCCACTATTTTTAATTCTGGCAAGTTATAAGCAAAGTTTTTTCATTGGAATTCTCCCTCTTTATTGAAAACAGAAAGACAGATTATCACTCTTTCTTTACACCAAGAATCAATGGCTATTTGAACAATACACAAATTAAAAACCAAGCCTATTAGATGGGCACTTGGCTGACTCAGTTGGTAGAGCATACCACTCTTGATCTTGGAGTCGTGAGTTTAGGCCCCTCTACCCATGTTGAGGGTAGAGTTTACTTAAAAAAATAAATAGGGGATGCCTGAATAGCTCAATTGGTTAAGCGTCCAACTTCGGCACTGGTCATGATCTCACAGTTAGTTAGTTCCAGCCCCTCATTTGGCTCTGTGCTGACATCTCAGAGCCTGGAGCCTGTTTCAGATTCTGTGTCTCCCTCTCTCTCTCTGCCCCTCCCAGGTGCTCTCTCTCTCTCTTTCTCAACGGTAAATAAACATTAAAAAAATTTTTTTTTAATAAATAAACAAGCAAGCAAGCAAGACTATTAGCAAAATGTAGCTACTAGCAACAAGCAATCCAAAAGATAGTATTTTCTTAATCAGTAAAGATTTTTAAACGTACTAGGCTTTCATTGCTATAAGCAAAAATTAGAAGCTCTAAAGATAATAAATGTGGAAAAAAGTCACCTACCTATTGAGAAAAATTCAACAATTCTGAATACAGAATGCATACTGTGAATTTCTTCCTCTTAAGCATGAAGCCGAAGTATAATAGGAATAACAAGCTGTGCTAGGAATATGTAGATAAAATTTCCAAGGATCTAAAGCACGGATTTTATTTGTAAAAATCATTGCTATGTAACAATATATTTATCTATCATTTAAAACTAAATTTAAAAAATGACACAGTATGGTTATAATGACATCTACTGGACATTTGGGTTAATTACGGTTAACAGGAAGGTTAATTTGAAATTCACCTAACTTCACCATTAATAATAAACTCATGTGAACTAAAATTAGATTGCAGTGAATACATTTATTTTCCTTCTTTAATATAATGTACTAGCTCTGGAGAAAAGAGCTACTTCTGAAGTAATAGGCTTCATTTCTTCTCAACCAGTCCTCCCAACCAATATACAATGACATACAACACAGACATGCAGGCCTTTTAGCTTTTAGGTCTTAGAATCATGATATGGATTTATCACATAAATTTGGGAGAAATGCTCTTAATATAAATATAGGATATTACATAAAATTTTAAAAGATTAGTTTGAATTTCAACAACGGAAAAATTTTTAACACGTGGAAGTCATCTTACATGTATTAACTTCATAGAAATATTTCTGGTGCAAATACTTTTTGGTTAAAACCATCTTAAAGGAAATTAATACCAATAAACATTGTATCCTAGCCTAATTTACTAAGGTAAATAGATTTCTGGGGTGCCTGGGTGGCTCAGTTTGTTGAGCGTCTGACTTCAGCTGGGGTCATGATCTCAGTCTGTGAATTGAGCGCCGCGTCGGACTTTGTGCTGACAGCTCAGAGCCTGGAGCCTGATGCAGATTCTGTGTCTCCCTCTCTCTCTCTGCCCCTCTCCTGCTCATGCTCTGTCTCTCTCTGTCTCAAAAATAAGTAAAAACGTTAAAAAAAAATAGATTTCTTATACTACAATCCCTTTAAATGAAAGAAAAAAACCGAGAGCATTTGGGAGAGTCAACAAAAATCATGTTTGAAAAACACTGAGTACTAAGAATTCCTAGAACACTTTATTGGGAGAAAAAAAAATAGCAAAGAAATATCACAAATTCTAGAGTTAACTTCAATATATTCTTTGATATACCACAACGGTCTTCAGAGCTATCCTAACCAAATCTCAGCCAATTTCAGATTAATTAGGTGTAATCCTTATTCTAACAAATTAGAAAACTAAGTAGTTAAGTGGTCTCTGCATTTTTAGCTACTACTGATTCATTTTAAAGTTAAAAACTTTTATGGCTTCCATATATGGACACATTTTGGGACACTATCAGATTTCAAACAGCCACTGGAATTAGGCTTTGGTGGCCCTGAAACCACACTGGGTTAGTATTGGTAATAGTGACCCAAAACTGTTGAAAATGCCAAATTAGGTTTTAACACCTAATCATTATCAGGTCTATGTATATGACTAGGTGACAAGTTTCTCTTGTAAGCAACATCATACTCTTTCCAGGTCAAATTAGAACTCCCATCAGTTCAAAGGTAAGGGTTTTTAGTATATACAAGGGCAGGTGGAGTTTAATTTCCCTAGAGGAGCTCCCCTGCCTGTCTGGATGGTCCAGTCAGTCAATGAAACAAATGGAGATGTTGTCTGGGGGCATTTGTGAGATTATTTTATCCCCTTGTCACTTCTAAGTGTGTTGGCAGAATCTCGTATTTTCAAAACTTGTTTTAGAAAAATGCTTCAATTAATCTATAAAATGAGAGTAATAAAGCTATTCTTTTCCCTTCTGGAATATGATTATATTCAGACTAATATAATATTTTAAGGTAACAGACATGAATAAGTGTTATAATCATTTCATGAGATAGTGGTTTCTCACAATCAGAAAGCCATAAAATAACAAAAGAAACAACAGTTTAGTTATTGTTATATATATATATATGTGTATATATACACACACACACACATATATATATATATATACATTTTAATTTTAATACAAAATTGGATTTTATTTTATTTTTTTATTTTTTATTTATTTTATTTTTTAAAAAAAAATTTTTTTTTTCAACGTTTATTTATTTTTGGGACAGAGAGAGACAGAGCATGAACAGGGGAGGGGCAGAGAGAGAGGGAGACACAGAATCGGAAACAGGCTCCAGGCTCTGAGCCATCAGCCCAGAGCCCGATGCGGGGCTCGAACTCCCGGACCGCGAGATCGTGACCTGGCTGAAGTCGGACGCTTAACCGACTGCGCCACCCAGGCGCCCCCAAAATTGGATTTTAGAAGTTGTACAAAAGAAAGCCAAAAACACTCTACACATGCATGATTAGCTTTAATAGTTCTTTTTACTGTACATACTGAAAATGTTTACATTTACTAGTAAGGAATGCCAAGCGTGTCCATCACCATTTGAATAGCTTGTAGGGGATTTGTGATTTCTTCCATGTTATCTCTTCTCAAAACCCAATCTGGTTTAAGTCTGAAAAGAATAAAAATCTTGCATTAACAAAGTTCTTCTCTTCAAGGGGTTACCCTCACTGTTTTGTCTGAACTAAAATGTGGCTACTCCTGAGCACATTGCTTCCCTTTTAACAGGTGAGAGGGCTTCATATTATTACTGTTTACTGTTTTCAGGCATTTCTTGTCATCCTTCTTCCTTTGAAGTTTATGCTGTTTAGCTCACCACTGCCTCTGGGTCATCTGTCAACCTCCGGTGTTTTGTTCTTTGTAAACCTGGTTCTTGATCTTCTCTCAACTTTTGCCACCATTCTTAGTAACTTCAACATTCATGCAGCCCAAAAGCCAACAACCTCGTCTGTCAGTTTTTGCCCCCTTTCCTTCTGTTCTACATTAACCAACCCTTTTCCACGAGATCACATAAGAGCCTTTGTCATCCCCAGAAAGTACCCCAGCACTGACATCTCAATTTGAGGCTGCCATTCTCCCACCACTTCTGATCTATCCATGTCTTTTGATTTAATACGTTCACTGCACATATTCTTCCACCCTAAGATCTCTGATTCACTGACCTCAACATGCACCCATCATCCATCCATCCATCCATCCATCCATCCATCCATCCGAATGCTGATCTCACTTCCCTCCTTGTCTAGCTTAGGGCCATCAATATAATCCCCTTAGCAAATTTCATTAACGCTATTGTTCTCTATTAAATTCAAATAGAAGGTTCTATTTGGATTCCAAATTGAATTCAAATATCTGCCTTCTCCATTCCTGTACAGCTGAATAGGAAGAAAAGAAAAATTGCAGAAGCAGGCTGACTGATTTTATGTCAATAATTACAAAGTTAAATGGGTGCTTGAGATTGCCGAGTATGCTTCCTCTTTTTCCAAGATAACCATTTTATTCCTTTCTTCTTTTCAAATGTCCCTTCCATACATACCCTCCCTGGTCTGCTTTTGAGCTAATGTTTATAATCTCATACTTCATTAAGAAAATAGCATTCGTCAGAGGGGAGGTCATACATCTTTCTCACATAAATCCCTACTATGATATGCATTTCCATCTTCTTATTCTTTCCTGTTAAAAATCCAAATATCTATCAATTGTTAAGTGGTCAAAGTGTGGTATAGCCATACAATGGAATAGTACTCTGTGATAAAAGGAAATGAAATTTTAATTTATGCATCAACATAAGTAAACCTCAAAAACAGTAAGCTAAAAAAAGAATCCAGTCACAAAAAGCTATATACTGTATGATTCCATCTGTGTAACCATAGAAAAAAGGCAAAACTAAAAGTACTCAAATAAGATTAGTAGTTGCCTGAATCTAGGGGCTAAAAGGAGACAACTGATTACAAAGAGGCACAAGGTAACTTTGGTGTGATGGAAATATTTTATCTCAGTTGGTAGTGGTTTCACAACTGTACATGTTTGTCAAAAGTCACTGAATTGCATACATATATAAAGGGTGCATGTATACACTGCTGGTAAATTCTACCTAAAAAAAGTGACTATATTGAAAAAAAGGGGAAGCTAGTTATTCATTCATGTTAATTATAGTTTTAAAAACATAATTAGTATTAAAATTTACCAATTCCTTAAGTAGAAATCATATATAGAAATGGTCCTCATTAATAAGTTTCAAGCAAGTGCTATTTATATGTTATATTGTGAAATATGCAATCAAAATTCCAATTTGCAACTATTACACAGTTTGTTATAATGAGTAATTATAAAGCAAACTGCTAATGTTAACCCAGGTCAAAAAATAGTGCATTGTCAACACTGTAGGATTTATGCCTGGCAGAGAAGTGCTGAGTCACAGAAATGGAGACAGGCAGAAAAGGAAGGAAGGAAGGAAGGAAGGAAGGAAGGAAGGAAGGAAGGAAATAAAACATCATGAGTTAATTTAGTTCATCAAAACCAATTAAATCTTTTATTAATAAGGTAAACTCAGAAAATGCTAACTTGCTTATTTTAAAATAAAATTTTAATGTTGCTTCAATAAAATGTAAAAGTCATAGCTGAAGTTCTAATGTTATAAATTCTGGGTCATAAATAAATTCATAAATAATAACAAACTTGTCCCTTAAATCAGTATTATAATTCCAATTTAGACCTTCTAACAGAAGAATGTTCCTACAGTTCTCTGTAACAGAAGACCAAATTTTGTCATAAAAAATTCAACAAATATCACACTTAAAAAGAATGAATTTTACTGTATGTAAACTGTATCCCAATAAACCTGACTTTACAAACTATGTAGTAGCATGGTTAAATTACTACCTAAGTTTCTAAATGCTGATTCTATGCTCCTGAACTTTTAGCAACACAGAGCAGTAACGGACTTTGCAGCCTGGCACTGGTCTGGGGGTCACACTTATTAGAGTAGCACAAAAAGGTGTGAGGTGATTCAGGTTTGCTTTAGTGACAAGAATCATATTTGGATGGTCTTGTGTACCAGGAGACACAATATTGGGTGGTCTTATCTTTTTGTGATGTTGAGATTCATCAATGGATTTGACTACTGCCACAAACATCGATTTAATTCATCTAAAGCTTTTATCAAACATGCATGTTCATGGCCCAGAGCACACCTATTATTTCATGAGGGGCTACAAAATAATAATAGTTTCATATACCTTCTGCATTTATTAAACAGAATTTTTTTTATAGAAAACTTTTCTACAACAACCATTTGGTTACCTAAGATATAGTATGTATAAAAAAAAAAATGGGAAAGACTTGACTCCTTCCTTTTACCCGTAGTAAGTATCATGAGTGGTTTCTCTAGCATCCTTCAAGGGTAAGCAATGAGTTTTTTCTTTAGTATCATTATAGACTCATCAATTTTTCATCTGATGTGTTGCACTTGTTTGCAGTCCTCGTGCTTCTGTGTCACTGCCTCACCACCGGCTTCCATCTTGTTGAGTCCAAGGGGCAAGTTTCACACCTCATCTAACAGCCTCTTAGCAGCAAGCTGAAGGGCTGATGTGCCGCCAGTCTGGAACAGCGTCTATCCAGTCAGCAATTCCTGTCCAGAGCTGTTGGCTGGTTCTTTCTCTTGTCTCAATTCTGGAGAAATTGGGGTTACTCTGAGGTTCCGTTTGGGGCTTTCTTTTCTAGGTATTCTCTTCCCCTGAGGTGATCACGTTCATTGTGATGGTCTTGAATGCTACCTAATGATTCCTGAATCTAATGATTACCTAATTTAAACCTCTAGACTGATTCTTTTGGCCAGAACCACAGCCCTGATTTTCTAATGGCTTGTTTGTCTCTTCCTCTAATTTCTCATAGGCACCTCAGACTTACCCAAAACAAAACCCACGCTTCAACGTCCCTTCCCACTCTATCTTCTGTCCTTCCTTACTTTTACTTCTTGTAATTATATCCCAGAGACAATTTCCTAGTCACAGCAATTTTAGCAGGCCCTCTGAGTGATACTCTATCCTAATAGCAACCACAATCTTTGTTACTTTATTTGCTTATTTATGGTCATTCTCCTGAACTATGTAATTCCATGCTGTACAATAATCACAAGTCCAGCGCCTTAAAGCACAGAGTTCAGCTCTATACCATTCTTACTCTCTGACACTGGTGGAGGTGTCTACTTGGTTAACCAGGTAAGCTAACACCCATTTTTTTTTTTTAAACTTCTAAAGTTACATGTCTTAAACTAGTTAAGCTACTATTATCTCTACAAGGTTGGCTGTTGGCTGAATGGTGGCCCCCACACCAAAACGATACATCCACATCCAAATCCTTAGCATCTGTTAATGTTACCTTATTCTGAAAGGGGGTCTCCACAGATAAACATAACTAAAGGATCTTAGGATAAGATCATCCTGTATTATTGGAACTGGCCCTAAATCCAACATATGTCCTTTTAAGAGACACAGAGGAGGGAGAAGGAGGAGAGGCCCATGTGAAGACAGAGCCAGAGAATGGAGTTATACAGCAACAAGCAAAAAACACCTAGAGCCACAGAAACTGCAAGTCAAAGACAGAGTCTGCCACAGAACCCTCAGAGAGAGTGAGGCCTTACTGACACCCTGGTTTTGAACTTCTGGTTTCAAGAATGTTCAGAGCATAAATGAGTCTGTGGTTATTTTTTACAGCAGTTCTAGGAAACTCATGCAAGGTCTCATAAAGAACTTCTCTAGAAGGAGAAATTTCAAGTACCAGGAGGATTATGGGAGGAGTTGGAAGTTGATATTTTGGCCACGAGGGATTTTTGGCAGCTTCCAAGCAGTATAGTTTGTCCTACATGCAGGAAAAAAAAGTTTATATGCCAAAGCTTATAAAAAGCTAATTTTCAGACTTAGCACTTAACTATTTAATACAATGAATTTATTGAATGACTATTAAATACCCAAAGCTACAGTGTTATTGCTTCATTATTTACTGAGATTGTCTACTTTAGAGTTACCAAGGATTCTATTCTTACTCATATGTTGTTTCTCCACTGTCCAGCACAGTACCTTGCTTTATAGTACATACTCAGTAATGTTTGCTGAATGAATGAATGAATGAATGAATGGATAGTGGCACAAAACTATAGAGTACATTTACTGCTTACCTTGAAACTATTCTGGTTCTTATGGGTGTTTCTGGAATAAATGCAATACTTATAGAAGAATTCTTCTTTTGGGTATAAAGTATTCTTTCAGTATTCATTTTATGTTTACGAGCTGTAAGTTTGTAGAGACTATAAATACGGTCAACAACTTTGGACCTACTTCGAACATCCTAAAAAAGAAAATGTACATTTATTAAAACTAGTAACAATTTTGTAGCCCTTCTATGCTAGTAAAAGCAACAATAAGAACCACTATAGTGTAAACTTATGAGCTTTTAACAAAATCAAAAGCCAGTCTTTCCAAATTTAGCAGTTAGATTGGTTAACATTATATAAACTAATTTGTAAGACAATTATAAAAAAGGCAAATATTTAAAAATTGTACACTTAACTCCATACTGAATAATTAGGTAAATATTATAGTCAATATATGTATTATATGGAGTTACCAAAGCCTGTGAATTTTCTCTCTTCCTAGTTTCCAACGTTATCCACTTATCTCTTATAATACAACCCTAGGTCAAGTACAATTTCTTACCCAGACCACTGTATCTACATTTATATTTATATTAATATTTATATCTATAAATCTATCTCTATCTCTATCCCTATCTCTATCTCTATCTCTATCTCTATCTCTATCTCTATCTCTATTTATATTTCCCTCCTTCCTGGTTTCCCTATATCCACACTGAACGGTCTTCATACATCCACACTTTCCCAAATCTATTCTTTAATCAGTAGCCGAAGTCATGTTAGAACCCAAACTGGAGCATACTCTCTTACGTAAATCCTTTAGTGGTTTTGTTCTCACAGTGAAGGCCAGAATCCTGTTACAGCCTACGGTCAACTCTCTGCCGACTGTAACACCTAGAGAGGTCTCACCATGGAAAAACTTGAAATGTACTTAAGGTTACAACAAGAGGATGTGGAGCCACATATATGTGGTTTTCTACCTGGATAGGATCATTTGTTTCTTTCCTCAAGTAAAAGGGAAATGGCTATTTCTATAGCCATAGTACATTTTATTTTTGAAATTCAGTTTCTTTAATATGTTAGAAACGCCTCTTATATCAACAAAAAAGGCAGGTTTGAACATATACAAAACCCTATTTAAATTGTGATAATTACTGGGGTGTCTGGGTGGCTCAGTCAGTTAAGTATCTGACTTCGGCTCAGGTCATGATCTCATAGTTCATGAGCTTGAACCCCGTGTTGGGTTCTGTACCGATGGTGCAGAGCCTGCCTGGGATTCTCTCTCTCTCTGCCCCTCCCACACTTGCTCTCTATTTCTCTCTCCCTCTCAAAATAAATAAATGAACTTAATTAAAAAATTGTGATAATTACTGAAGGAAAAGTGTAAAAGTCTTAGACCTGAAAACCTACAAAGATACCTGAAAGAAAGATAATTAATACTTACAGAGGCTTGATTTGTTGTCTTCAATAAAATAGCTAACAAACAACAAGTTTTTGTAAAAATGCTTCCACCCTTGTCTGCAACTTTGTCACCGGGCTTTTCTCGGTACATCTGTAAAAGGTCCAGTAGTGTGTCTATGCAGTTTTCTACATGGTAAACTGCTGCAGTGGTTTTCTCATACTTGAAGAGAACAGAAAGAAAGCAAAAGTTATAATAAATGCATATGCTCTTAGAGCCCAAGCAGAAAGAAAGCTTAGGACCAACTTTTTGGACTATCTACAGCCAGTGCAAGGGACTTCATAAAAGGAATTTTTGATAGTACTATCATTTCTGAATCCATTTTATATGCATATCTGCATTGTAATTTTTCTCTTCCCACCTACTTTAAAGTGCCATAAAATGTGAATCAAATCTAGAATCCCTGAACATGAACACCTTGAAATAAATAAAAACAAACTCAAAAACAGGGCAATTTTAGTGAGAATCTCTCAGGAAAAACAGAACTTATCTGTGATAGTTAATCATAGGGTAAAATACTGATAAAGGCTAAGATTTAATTAGTTACCCTACTGCATGCTTCTTGAGAGGAAGATGCACTTGCTTTAAAATAAAATAAATTTGAAACTAGTAAATTTAGGAGATATTTTTCCTGCCTCAATTATCTCCTTGTATCACTAGATTCATATTGAAATTTGCCTGGGAACAAATCATGTGAAGGATACCAAGACAAAAATAACAACAAAACAATATTAGCAGTTAACATTTATTTGGCACGTCTATGTATGAAGCACATTATATATATTGACTCACTTTATCCTCACAATAACATTATGAGGTAGATACTATTACTTTACCCATTTTACAGTTAAAGAACATGAAGCACAAAGGGGCTAAGTAACCTAAAGTAAGCTGCAGAGCTATGATCTGAACACTGGTGTTCTTAACCACTCCTTCTCAGAAAGAAAATACTGGATAAAGTGCTCTAAGTTGTGGCTGAAGGGTTGGTTGGGGAAAATAAATTTGTCATCTCAATACTTTTGATTACATGCATTTATAGTTTAGTACAGATATCTGCCACCAGTCCAACGCCAAAAACGTAAATTCTAATACCTATACAGAGTATGACATACAGGGTAACTAAGTTGAAGCAGTATCTTAATCATGTTTTGCCAGACATGATTATAAGAGGTTCTACTGCTTTGATACAATGCAGTGAATAAGAACACCAGTTCCAGAGGTGGACAAAAAATGTATCCAAATTCAGCCCTACCACTTATCACATTCGAGTGCTGAGGCAGGAGCCTTAATTTCTATAAGGATTACTATTCCTTCTCTATTAAACAAGAATAACATGAACTGCCTCAGAGGATATTGTTAAGAACTAAATTAAATGATGCATGAAAAACGCTAGCGCATCGTAAGTACTCGATAAATGTTAGTAATCATTATTATTAATATCATAAAGACAAGAAATAAAATTATAAGAAATTAGTGTTTCTATGTATAATTATGTTAATGCATTAAACATTTCCCCCACCTAAGACTCTTGCACACAAATTAATTCTAACTTGGCGATCTAAATTCCAGTGGTGAGCAAGCACGAACTTAATTTGCTGGATCAGATTTCTTGACCAATGAACAACTCATTATCAAAACATTACTACCTTAGCGACATTAAGCAAGACTTGCACAGAGTATCTGATGACTTCCATACAAGGAACACTACGATTGCAACTTCGGATCAAAACAAATATTTTAGAAACTGCTCCACTCTGGGCCATGTTCTCACAGCAAAGTGGAGACAATCTAGTAACTACCTCTGAAAGGAGGAGAAAAAAAAAGAGAGAGAAATAAATTCACAGCAACAAAATGAAGTTTTAGCTAATATTGTATTATAACACTCTTTGCACACTCAACGGTAAAAATGCATTTCTAACCTCATACAAGATATTGTTAAAACAAACTAACCTAGGTGCTTTAGAGCCTCAAGAATAGCAGAAAGGTGCTTATATGTCAAAAGATAATGAAGTGCAAGAGCAGTTCTTTTGTAGAGTTTGTTTTCTTCTCGAATCTCCCTATTAACAAGTTGAAGACTTAGTCGTATAGCTTTAATTTTTGTACCATCATTTTTCTTCCTCCAAGAGTATCCTCTCCATAATGCCTTAAAGAGACAAAACACAGTGATTGTAAGATTACAATCCATGATGTTTTGAATTTATATCTATTTCTACAAAACAAGTATTTTCAGTAAATTCATATGATGTAACCAGACACTTTGCAAATAAAATCTCAAGTCAGGTTCTAATAAATAGCAAAATCAATTTTTCTGGAAAGAAAAATATATATCATATTCCTGTATATAACCTGAAGCATCATTCACTGACCAAAGATATCTAAGTCTATTTTAAATGCTAAGGTATTTTTTCATGTCTTCATCATAAATGTCTCTAGGGAAATCTGAAAATAAAGGGCTTAGCAATGACATAGCATTTACGAGTTATTTTATTGGTGAACCTCAGCTTTTTAAAATATATGTGGCTGTGTTTTTAACACGTTAGATGTCTCACGTAGGTGAATTATAAACCAGAGTCTGGAACTAACATCGTAATGTTGTCAGTTACCTGAATTTTAGTGATTCCATTATTAATTTTTTCTTTTTTTTTACGGAGGAGAAAACGGCGTACTGCTTTCTGTATTACTGATGCAGCTCTATTTTGCTGGCTCATATGTTCTTGAAGTTCACGCTGACTTTTTATGACACTATGACATTTCTGAGCAAACCTCTTTTGCTGTAATCTTGTTCGAAACCATCTCTGTTTAAAACATTAGAGGCTTTGTTTTTTTTTTACTTCAGGTTTTTAAAATAAATAAATACATACATACACATGCATACATAAATGAAATAAATAGAACATTAGATTGATATCTTTCAATCCTCCCCAGTGGCATTACTTCTCCACTCCAACTGGTACAAATCCTCTAGCACTCACTGAGTGGGGGGAGGGTGTGAATTTAACCCTGTACAACATGGCCTTCATTTCATAATTTATATAAATTCTATCAAGCTGTTTGTGTTCTTCTGCAATTTGTTTTCTAACTCAGTATTTTATATGTAAGTATATGTTAATGTATACAGAGTTCTTACCCAGAATACATAAAAACCTACAAATCATAAGAAAAAAGAAGCTGTAAAAGAGAAATGGGCAAAGTATATGGAAAAAACAGCCCATATATACATACATTAAGAAAAAGCACACAATACACAGATAATAATTTGAATAGTCAACACACGAAAGATTTTTTAGAACTGCTTGCAATCAAAGGAAATCCAAAGCAAAAGTGAGATACAATTTGCCATTCATCAAAACAGCAAAACCCAGAGTCTTTTAATGCTGTGTGTTGGCAAGAATGAAGAAAAACAGGTACTCTCAGACTTTGCTACAAGTATAAATGAGTACAATTATTTCAGAAAATAATTCATAGCTTTATTCCTGTATCATAAAACATCAACCTATTTCTAGCCCATCAAGCCATCCTAAATATGTCATCCTAAAGCAAAAGGCTAAATATTATATGATCTTAGCATAAGGTATTTTGAAATTATTTATTAAAATAAAAAATTCATAAAAATTTTACCACATAGTTTTACTGCAAAGGAAAAGCCAACCTGAACACAGATGACTGAATTAACCTGCTTCTTAGCATTCTTCATAACCATGTGAAGTTTATATGCTCTTTGAATTCTAAGAGCAGACAGGTGACAATATGCAGCTGCTGTGAAGTGAAGAAGCCTAATTTTGGTTCTCTGTTCTGAAATCTAAAAGAGAAATAAAAAATTAACCACACATTTGACTCTTAAGACAATCGATCAGTGTTTATTTTTGTATATCCTCCATACTGAATTATATAAATTAGCAATAACAAATTAACTTTTAATTACTGAAATTATTTACATTGATGGAACTCAAAGTGATTATAATCTTTTACTATACAATATTTCCAAATGTGTACCCCCTAACTCAGAGTATAAAAAAGCAAAATTATATTTTGGGCACTTTACTAAAGAACAGCATTTAATTTAACTGGACTACACAATAACAGTAAATAAAGCTTTCAATGTACTAACTATAATATGAGAAGTCTATGATTACAATACTCACAAAAATGTTGGGAGAACTGTTGGGAGACGGTGATAGTAAGACAAAATTATCTGAGTGGATTTCTCCGGTTATTAGACAGTCTAGCACAAATCTAGCACAAGACTCTTTGCAGCAAAACCTCTCTATAGTGGCCTTTAGACCTCTAATTTGTATTTAATGAACACAGTAGAAGAGATTTCTCCTTTTTAATTTAAGTATTTTGTCTTTGACAGCACTTTGCATATTGATGCCAAAAACGTGACCTCCCCGGGAGGGATTCTTTCTTGCTGAAGATGTGGAAGTTATCACAGGAACAGTAGCTAACAACACCTCAGAGTTGCTGGGTGGTAGCAAAAGGCTACTTGAATGACAACCTCCTTCACATTTGGAGCTCCTCCCTCATCCTTCTTTCAGTTCCTTTGTTAAGATTCATTACAAGAAAAAAATTAGTTTGCATTTTTGGTGAGCATCTATGAGAAACAGGCTCATAAAACAAAAATCTATAGCAACCAGTGATCTTGTTATAGGCCTCTGCAGAAGCTGAGAGGTTATACTGGTTATATTATTAGTTCTGAAATTATTCTCCAAAATCTAAAATTTCTTAACACAATTTAACACCACATACCTTCATTTCTTAAGACTGAGGTATTCTACTTAAAAATACTTACCCTTTTCCTTACTAACCAACCGCGCACTAGTGCTTGTAGAACAACTGTAGATTTTTTTAATTCAACATATTTTATCCTTTCACACTTCCCGGCCTTCCTGGCTCGTATATATCTCTGTATGGTCAAAGCGGCAGACTTCTGCCGAAGAAAGACCTGCCTTCCTTTGTATCTTCTAAAATTCGCTTGAATCAAACAAGCAGCTTGATGTCTCTACAAGGAAAAATTTGTGAGTGACTTAACAGAAAGGAATAATAATTTCAACCCACTGGAGGCTTTTGAATTTCTCAATGAAAAATGAGATGGTGTAATTACGATTTTTTTTTTTACATTTTTAGCTTAAGAATGTCATATTTCATATATAAGGTGACTGTATGTAATTTCTACAGCTAAAAATTAGGTTTTTATGAAGGTGCAAGCTAAGGTCAATAGATATCTGGTGTTCTTTCCCTCTCATCTTCCTGATACTTCTCATTGTGAGGGAGAAAAGGACTAATATTACCAAAGGACAAATACATTTAATAAAAGTGCTAGCAATATAAAGAACAGAATGGGCATTATAAACAACTACCAGGGAAGCTGTCTGTTGCTTTAAGAACCAAAGACTACATCTCAGAACCAGCACATCTTAGACTCTTCGATTATATAACATCTTGACAACCAATTCTCAGAAACCTAAAGAAGTATATAAATTAAAATGGGCACTCGTTCTGTTTTACAACATAGATTCCCCACCAACTAGCCGGATGACGTTGGGCAAGTCACTTTACCTCTCTAGACCTCAGTTTCCTCATTTGTAAAATAAGAATATTAACTACTTCAATTAATAATCACTACACCAGAGGGTTTTTATGAGGGTCAAATTAGTAAATATACACTAGTAGGCATAATAATAATAGCTATATAATAATAGTGAATATTACATTGAAATTTACAAATAAAATTTTAATTTTGCTTTCTTTAATAAAAGACTATAGGTACTGCAGCTCTTCTAAAACTTTGATGTTAAATATTTTGAATAGGCCACCAATTGTAGTTTAAAAAATTTTTATTGTTTAACTTATAGTAGACAAAATATGCTACATCTATTATGACTCTCTCCAAATAAATTATTTACTCTAAAATTTACTTCAAACTTGGGTTTCAGAATAGTTTTTAAATATAAATATACAAATTAATATATTCATAAAACGTATTTTTAAGGGTGAATATAATTTTTAATTGACTGCAATGACGTGTTTAAAATAAATGTATAGCTAACAAAAAAAACCAATTCCTTTTGTTTTCTTTCCTAAAATGGCTCTTTGCAAATGAGCTTTCTTTTTTCCTTTCTTTACCTACTTTTATCATTAAGAAGTGCTCATGAGCTATTCTTCCAGAAAGCATAGCTCTCCATTTTCTCTGAATGATAATTGTTGATGCTCTCATATTCAAAAACCTAAAAAGTAGGTATTGGAAAGCAATTACAAATTTCTTTAATTTACTCAGTAAGTATTTATTGCCCCCCCCCGACTACTTAATACTAGAGGAAGAAAAAATAAGAAAGGCAATGAAAGAAAAAAGAAAGTGGAAAAGAACAATTTATACTTTAATTCTAGCAATCAGAATTCCACACACACACACACACACACACACACACACGAACTGACACAATGAAAAAGAAGTTTTGCAATTGGCAATGTTCGTAGCAAGAAATATGAATTTCTAGAATGAGAAAGAACTCAAACCAGGATGAAAAGAAAGTACAATTATCCAGACCTACACAAAGCCTAGATAAAGGGATGCTGACAGAAGTAACGGCAGAGTCTAAAATCTGGGTCCATATTGCAAGTGAGTCTTTGAGCAGATAGGAGCGGGTCACAAAAAGAACTTGGGAGATTAGAACAGCATCAGGCAAATGAGAAATGGAAATTTGTTTGAAAGGGAAGCCAGGTATCGTACAAATATCTGAAAAGAAATGTTCTGTAAGGAGAACTAGAGAAAAACTTAAAAACTAAGGGCCAGAGATTAAACATTAGGGGCCAACATAGCAGTAACACATAAAAATTGAGAATGGATTTAACTTACATCATGTTGCCACATTTCTTAGAAAATAAAGCTGAGCGCCAATGAGAAAAATTCAAGATTTTGGTACAGGAAACTTAGGTACTACTGGTCCTTAACAGCTGATAGCAGCAACTATATCTTTATATGGTAGGCACTGAGCTTCCACCCGTGGAATTTATCAAGAAACTCTTCTAACATTAGAGTCTCTCCTAAAACAATCTTTAAAACTATCACTGATATAATAATTCATCAATTCTGGTAACTGGGGGAAAATTCTTACACTGTGAAATAAAAAAATAATATAGATAATCTGATAAGAGCTTCAGAAAATGTGTTTCAAAGAAATGAACTAGGAACAGGAAAATACAATGAACAAAAAATAAGTTGGTAATTAGGTCTTCATTAAAGTAAAATAGGGGGGCTAATATAAAGTAAAAAGAGAAAAAGAAAAAGAAAAAAGAAAAATGATTGTATCAAGGCTCTATCTCAAAAAATAAGAGTCTTATTTTGTTTCATCAGTGGAGATAACACTAACAAAAGAAACCATACAAGCTAGGCGTAGCAAATATTTAAAAGACAAAGAAATAAGCAGTATTATTTTATATAAAGACTTAGCTACCACACACACAGACCCTCATACTCCCCTAACACAGCTATGATACATTACCGTGTTCTCTCCAGTTTGGTATAGAAACAACCTTGAATGACTTTAACAGCTTTTAATATAGCTAGGTATTCTTTACGTGCTTTCCAAGACCTATACCAGGCTTGAATCTTGCAAGCAGCTTTCACTTTACATAAATACTTCCTGGCTTTATAGCTCCTCCACGCAGCCTATTAAATACATAAATATAAAAAATATGCAAGGAGATGTATTTTTTTATTGTTGTTAATTGAAAAAAATCAGTATTAAAGATAGCTAATGTAATGCTAAGTAGACAAAAATCAATTGCAGAAATACAGTCATATGATGACTCTTCTATTAGGCTCATTCATTCCTGACATAGATGAGCCCCCTGAAACAGTGCGGCTTACCACAGTGAACACCTATTATATGCTTTATCACACGTACCCTGGCTGGCTGACAGCTAAGCCTAATATAACCTTAACAAATATTCCTAAATTTTAATATATGTATAATGTCTGAAAAGCCAGATGCGTGCATTGTCCTTACTATCTCAATCCGTTTGGAAGAAAAGAAAGCAAAGGAACACACTGACTACTTATTGGGAAGGAACAGGAATCTCTCCTACCTCCCACCCACCTCCCTCACATGTATCCCGGGTTTTGTGTCCAGGCTGCAGCAAAATCCTGAGAGCAACTATCTGTCTGAGGACTATCAGTTTTTCCAATTTCTGCAACCTTGCAGCTGACTACATGTATAAGTGACAGCTATAACCTATTAAGCCCTTCGCACTAAGCACTATTAAAACCTTATAATAACATAGGTAGATAATATTTAATCTAGAGACGAGTAAACAAGGCCCAAAGAAATTGAGTAACTTGTTGATGTGCAGGTAATAAGTGGAAGAAGTACCTTTATTCTTTACAAATATCTTGTGAGATGATTATTAAGATCTCTATTTGACAAAACAGAAATCAACGTCGACGAAGAAGAGACTTGTTACACCACAAGGCCAGTAAGCGACGGAGTCAAGATCTGAACCCAAGTCTTGACTCCAAACAAATACTGCAGCCACAATCTACATGGGGATCAAGCTCCAAATTCAGCTGACAAGCAAGAATTACTCTTGTGATGTCCTTAACTTACTCAGAGCATATTATATATGGCTTTTATGTAAACAAACCTGAACACCAACATATTGGTATTCACAGTAGGAGCCAGGCATCAGTATTTCTAAAAATTCTAAGTGATTTCAATGTGCACTAAAGTTTGAGACCATGAAGGATATGTTAAAAACCAGACGTGTAAAGTATAATTTTTAAACGTAATCATGTATGAGAAAAATAGTCAAAATTTCCTAAGATTGTTACTGTGGCTTTTCTGTCATTTCAACTGAATATAACCCTAACTAACACATCTAGTTAACACATTTCAACCCTTAACTTCTTGGCAGCATTTGGAATTTGAGCATTCGTTTCTTCTTCCCTCAATCCTTGGTTTCTTGATACTATAAATCTTTCAGTTTTCTTGTTCCCTCTTACTACCATGTGTTGGCTTCTCCTCTCAATGTTCTCACATGTTGACGTTCTTCAGTGTTGGAGTCCCCAGCAGGCTCTCTCCTTTTACCCATTTTCCACATTACTCCTACGTGATCCCATCACTCCATGACTTCAACGATGCTATGTATGCCAATAATGTAGAAGTCAAATTCCGAAATCTGTACTACTCTCCAAACACAGCCAGCTGCCTTGCTAGACACTTAAACTTCATCATGTACCTCAAACTACACACCTCATCAATCTTCCAGTCTGCTCCTCTCTGCTGCCTCTGTCAGCAAATGGTAGCATCTGCTGTTACTTAAGTCGCGCACGTGGCTTAAAAGCTCGTTTAGGGTCTATGTGATGCAAGTACTACGCCCTCCACTCAAACGAATCCTTGCAATCCCATTGCCACCACTAAACTATCTTTCACCTGACCTACTGCCAACAGCCTCCTGGCTGGTCTCTCTGCTTCTAGTCTTGCTCCCCTTCCAGTCCCTCTTCCACATTATTGTCAGAGCAATTATTTTCAAAATAAAAATATGATTCTGGTCTTCTTTTTAAACTCTTCTAGAACTTCTTTTAATCTGATGGAAAAAGACTACCCTTCTATGTCTTACAAAGCTATCCACAATCTCACTCCCTCTATTGCCATCCTGGTCTCCAATCACTCTTTTTCACAGCACTACACACACTCTCGCTCTAGTTTTTGAACTCCCTGTTATCTCCTACAACTAGAATGTTCCTTGGATATATTTTAGTGGGCTCTTTCCAATTCATTCTTGAGCATAACATCTCAACTTAATATATGTATAATTTAATATATTATACATATGCATGCTAATATGTATATATTATATTATACATATACATATTAATATAATGTGTATATATATGTTATATGCAATAATAATTATTATTATTATTATTAAATACCAGACGTGGTATTTATGTGGTGATATAGAATGAAAAAAATAATATAAAATTGCTTTGGAAACCAGAAGTGCTAAATGCTCTGAATAAACTACACAGGCCTATCTAGCTTAAGTAGGTCTTATTAGCAGATTGTTAGAGGGATAAAATTATACCATTTGGCCTAAACTTGGCCAAATATCACTTTACCTTAGCTTAAATTTCTCACTTAAAAAATAATTTTACTCAAAAGAGTAAAACTATAATCAAACTATATTCTCAAAATTAACACCCACTGAAATGCAACAAGCATAGAGCGATCATGTCCAGAGGAATTCTAGTTCTGCACTGTCTTAGCTGAATTAGTAGTTCCCTTTTCCCACTCTCAAAAACGTTCCATTTTGGAAGAAAAGTGAAATGGTCATGTAAACTAAGTATTATGTTTTATGATCTGCTTAAACTCATTTTATAAATCTAACAAATATTGGTTAAGGAAAGAATGCAAGCGTTACATTTAAATGTACAAGTACCTGGATTTTTATGGTGCTATCCTTAATTTTCTGAAACTTTCGTTTCTGTATAAATCCTCTTGTTCTAGCTTGAATAATGATAACACTGCTCCTAACGTGTAAATATGCTTCTCTTTGAGGTTTTGCAGACAAAAAGCCTCTGTGGTGATTTTGTAAAACCGATGCTGCTTTCCTATACAATAAAAACTGCTTTCTTGCTTGCCATGTCCTGAAATACTGCTGTAGGGTTACAGCAGCTCTTTTCTGCTGGACAAATCTTCTCCGATACACAGCCATCTGAAGGAAGGACTGAATTCGTAGGGCAGCATGCTTCTGTGTTTCCAATATTTCTGTGGCCGTTTTACAAAAAGCTTTTTGAATCGTTACTGCAGCCCTGCCCTGGGAATGACACTCTGCCTCCTGGGAACAAGCAACTAGAGAAGCTCTATGCCACTTCTGAATCCTAAGTGCTGAGCTTTGCACAGCTTCATTCGGAGTTTCAGTTCTGTGGCGGCAGAACGCAGATCGCTTCTCAATGGCTGCCATCTTTGCCTCAGATAGGTTTTTCAATTTCTGTCTAACTTTCATGCCTCTAAAAGCAGCCTGAATAATTCGTACAGATTTCTGGAGTGCTAAGAAATTTTTTCTTTCCGTTTTTACCCTGACATATGACCTATAATAATACTGTATAAGAACAACGGCAGTTTTCTTTGCCTGATAATCAAGTTTGGCCCTATGCATTCGGTAGAGTGACTGAATTAGGGTGGCAGCCAGGTGCATACGCTGGATATCCTTTCGGACCTTAAAGCCTCTGTAGGAAGACTGTATACAAATGACCGCTTGGGTACGCACTGCAGTTAGTGCTCTGTATCTCCTCTGAACAAAGACTACTTTTGCTCTGAAGTGCAGATAATGCTTCCTTACTTTGGAGGCCTTAAGATGCTTCTGAAGAACAGTGGCGGCCTGATGCTGCTCCTGAATCTGTTTCCTTATGATCATGTCCTGGAAATCTGCCTGAACACAGGCCGCTACTTTCCTAAGTGCATCGTGTTGAAGTGCTTTCCTCTTCTTTGCTCTATATATTTTTTGGATTACTTTTGTGGCCCACTGAATCTTTCGGTAAAAAAGATACTGTCTATACATTCGATATGTGCTTTGTATTATGATAGCAGCTCTGTGTTTTTCTCTTAACAGCTGTCTTGCTTTCATTCCCTTATATGCAGCCTGAATGACCAAAGCAGAATGTCTTTGTCGGACATAATTTTCTCTTTGCAGTTGTGCAGCTCTGTATATTCGGTAATGTTGCTGAATTAGAATTGAGGCATGTTTCCAAGCCTGAAAGGTAACATACGTCCTGTGCATTCTGTAAGTGGCCTGGATGAGAGCTGCGGCCCTGTGCATCGCCTGAACCTTCTTCTTTGCCATCAGTCTTCGGTAAGATGACTGGATTGTAATGACCGCCCTTTGTACTTTCAAGAATTGATGCAAGTGACGCCTGGCACACGTGGTGGCCCGATATCTCCTCTGCACAAAAACAGCAGCTTTTTTGAGGGAAACAAATCTTTTCCTTACCACTAAACCCCTAAACCTGCTCTGAATAAGCACGGCAGAGGAATGCATCATTTTCAAATACCTTCTCGCTTTCATACCCCTAAATGCAGCCTGAAGGATCAGGGCAGAATGTCTTTGTCGGAGATAACGTTGTCTCTGCAATTTGGCAGCCCTGTTCGCTTGGTGTCGCTGCTGGATTACAATGGAGGCTTGTCTCACGGCCTGGTACCTCACGTGTGCTCTATGCATTCTGAAAGCTGCCTGGATGACAGTGGCAGCCCTGTGCATCCCTTGCATCTTCTTCCTTACCACCCATCCTCTGTATGATGACTGGAGTGTAATGACCGCCTTTTGTAACCGCAGGAATTGTTGTAAGTGATGCTTTGCACAAACAGTTGCACGGTATTTTCTCTGAACCCAAAGAGTGGTTTTCCTGAGAGACAGAAATATTCTTCTCATCTTCAGAGTTCTAAATCTCCTCTGAATCAGAGTTGCAGCTAAATGCATCATTCTTAAATGTCTTCTAGCTTTCATCCCCCTAAAACCAGCCTGAATGCATATGGCGGAATGCCTTAATTTGTTATACCTTTGAAATTGTACATTTCTCTCCTTCACTGCCCGGTACCTCTGCTGTACTGTTTGTGTTACCTTCTTTAACTTATTAAAATACGTTTGCTGTCTGTATTTTCTATAACAGGACTGAATGCGTATTGCTGCATTCTGCATCTTCCTGAGAGTCTGTCTAACTCTTACTCCTCTAAAACTTGCCTGAAGAACAGTAACAGCTTTCAAAATTGTCAGGTACTTTGCACGCTGAATTTTACCTTGACAATATGCTCTGTACCTTACCTGAATGAGGACAGCTGCTGTTCTCATTTTGTGGTATCTTACTTTTGCTTGATGCATTTTAAACATGGCTTTAATGAAAGTGGCTGCCGTGTGCATGTGTTGAATACGTCTTCTCACTCTAATACCTCTAAAAACAGCTTGAATTTTAACTGCTGTCTTCTTTAAATTAAGATATTCCTTACGTTGATGGTTTGCAATTTTGATATTTCGATACCATCTCTGAATTAGAACAGCAGAAGCTCTGTAGGTTGCATAGTTTTTTTTGGCTTTGTAAGCTCTATATGTAGACTGTATAGCGACTGCCGCTTTGTTGTACTCCTTTATTTTTTTCTTACTCTCATACTTCGGTAAGCAGACTGTATGATGACTATGGCTGCTTTGGTTTTCAGATACAACTGATGCTGTCTCCTTCCAATCCTGTACGCCCTATAATACATTTGAATCAGACGAGCAGCTTTTTTCATGATGTCCCACTTCTTTTGCTGCACATGCATTCTGTAGTATGACTGTATGATGACAGCACATTTGTGCTGCTTTCGAATCTGCCTTCTCACTATTTTTCCCTTCCATGTAGACTGAAGCATCAGTGCTGCGTTACGGAGTTCAGTGTATTCCATACGTTGCTTCTTTCCCGCGCTCCATGCTCTCAGATGTTGCTGGATGACTAATGCTGCTGTTTTGAACAATCTGAACTGTTTCTGGGTTTGGGCCATTCTAAAAGCAGACTGAATCCTCACCGCAGCTTGAAGTTCCCTTCTGATCTGCGTTCGAACTTTCCAGCCACGATAAGCAGATTGGAGAGAAATCACAGCTGCCTTTGTTTTTAAAAATTGCATTCTTACATCACGAACAGTCCTGTATGTCCTGTACCATCTCTGAATCTTGATAGTAGACTGAAGCACATACTGATATTTCTTCCTTTTACTATAGCCTCTAAAAGCAGTTTGAATTTTAAGAGCAGCTATAGATTGCTGTTTGATTAGCTGGCGTACTTTATAACCTCTGTAAGCTGCCTGCACACAAGTAACTGCTCTTTTAACTTGCAGGAAGTTCTTCCTCTGACTGACCTGTGCTTTGTAAGCACGATAGTAATTCTGAATGACAACAGCTGCTTTATACATTTCCAGGTAGTGCTGCCGCATCTTTCTCATTCTGAAATAAGATTGTAGTGAAACAGCAGCTTTTCTCTGTGACCTCATCTGCTTTCGAACCAGGTGACCTCTAACAAAAGCTTGCAGTTTGATACAAGATTCCTGCATCTGGACGTATTCTTCTCTCTTCAGTGCAGCCACTTTTATGGACCGGTACCATTGCTGGATAAATAGTGTGGCTGCTCTCAGATGTAAATACTGTTTACGAGTCTGTTTCATCTTGACAATTGACTGTAACTTTACTGTAGCATGTTTCAGTCTCAGAAATTTTTTTCTGGAAATATAAGCTCTATAATATGATTGAATTTTTATAATGGATGTGAGGATGTGAATAAACTTTCTCCTGGCTTGCATCCCTCTATATGCAGACTGTAGAACAATGACAGCAGAACGGGTTTTCTGGTAAGATGCTAGAGCTCTCTTGGCTAAAACAGAAGCTCGAAGATGAATCTGAATTATAAGGGCAGCTTTCTTTATCTTCTTATATTTCTGTAATTGCTGATGCATTCTTACTTGTGCCTGCAATTTGATAGTAGTTTTCTTAAGGTTGAGAAATCGAAATCTGTCTCGTCTCATTCTCCAGTATGACTGAAAAACACAAGTAGCTCTAATTTGTCTGTGTAAATTACGAGCTTTCATCCCTCTGAAAGCAGCCTGTAGTTGAATGGCTGCAGCCCGTTTCTGCAAATAGTTGGCGCGCTCAGTCTTTCCTTTCAGATGTGCTCTGTAGAACTTTTGGATAGTCAGTATAGCCTCTTTTCTTTTTTTATATGACTTTTGGGCTTGAAGGCACCGAAACCTTGCCTGAATGATAACAACACAAGATCTAAGGTGAATATATTTCCGTAATTCTTTGTGCATTCTATACCATGACTGTATGACAACAGCAGATTTTTCTTCTTTAGCTCGTTTCCTGACATGCCATTCTCTAAAAGCTCTTTGCAATATTATTGTAGCTTTTATTTGTAATCGCATTTTATGTTGCTTCCATCTTCTGAACACAGACTGGATTATAAGAGATGATGATTTTAGCAACTCATATCTCTGTTGATCATGTTTCCTTCTTAAATAAGCAAGCCAATGTCTCTGAATTGTAACTGTAGCCCAAAGATATCGTTTGTAAGAAGTAACTGCTATTATCATTCTTATCCTAGATTGCAGGATGACTGAATAATACTTCAATTTCAGAAATTGTTTTCTAGTGGAATATCTTCTCCAATACCTCTGAAATGTAAGAAAGGACACAAAGTAAAACAGACATAACTTTCTATACTTAACACCTCTGCAAGTATTTTTCCTAACATTTTGCTTAAAAATAAACAAGTTAAATTAAAAAAACAATATATTTTTGGAAATTACTTGTCTCTTGTTTTTGTTTATGTTTGTAGTTATGTAGTTTCTATATTGACACAGCTGTAGCCAATTCAGAAATCGTGATCTCAATCTTAATGGTATTTATATTGCATCTGTATTTCAGAAACATAAGAAATATAAGCAAGTTTATGTTCTATTAGAATAACATATAAGAAACAGTCAAAATAAAATTATAGTGACATTCTGCTATCTATTGATTCTAAGTAATTTCCTATAAATATACCTTTAGATTTTGTATTTTCTCCTTAATATCAAGACTGCTAAGCTATCTGGTAATGATTGGAAACTGTTTACATGATGGACCCTGTTCAGGTCTAATAGTTTAAACACAGGAATTTGAGAAACAAGTGAGCCAGATCACTCTCATTTTTCTCATTAAAAATAAAATTGCTTCTTCCCAAATTTTGGAATTATAGACTCACGGTCAGAAAGTAGTATTCTGAAAAGATCTGAGAAATGACAAACTGTTTATCTCTTGAATAGCCAAGGTTGCTTCCTTCTCATACCACCCACAGTCCCTAATTCCTTCGTCAGGGTGAGGGTTGGGGAAGAATTCCCTACTGCAGATGAATTTTCCTTACACATAAGGAAAACATTTTAGGGGCGAGGTACCTCTGTCTCCATTAGCACTGCCCATTGTTATGCACCTGTGCTTGGTCCAAGGACACCCACCCATGGGTGAGGAGAGTTAGGGACCCTCTAAGATTTTTCAACAGATATTGCCTTATTCCTTTACTATGTGTCAATTGTGGTTCTGTTTCTACTCTTCAGTCTGATGAGAAATAATGTGTACAGCACATTATTTCTCTTACTATAAAGAGATGCATAAATAATTAAAACATTATAAGTAAATTACAGAATATTAGAGACTGAAAGTTAAACCACAGTTAAACTCAACACTAATGAATATCACAAATTTAATAATGTAGAATAAAAGAATTTACATTGTTTGGACCCATCTAGATAAAATTAAAAAAAAAAAACAGGCAAGACAAAATGATAGTGTTTAAAGATGTGTAGAAAAAAGGCATGATTAGCATATATTAGAATAATGGTTACTTTGGGCTGGGGTGAGGAAGCTAATGGACTGAGAAATGGCTTCTGAGAAACTGACAATATTCTATTTCTTGACCTAGGTGGTGGTTACATGGGTATTCACTTTGTGAAAAACTATCAGGCTCTACATTTGTGTTTTGTGCAATTTTCTATGAGTAATATTTCACATTTAAAAATGGTTCCAAAAAGATAATTTGTTAAATCAGAATCCTTCACTTATCAACAGTAGTAGTCAGACACAAAAATTTCCGAATTTATAAAATATAAAATTATGGGGTGAAGCTTCAATGACATTTACATAGGGCAAATTTAAATAGTACACCTCTCTGATGTTATCAAAATAGAATCTAATATCAAAACCTCACACGAAGATATGTGGAATGGAATATGTCTATTATGTAAAGTAGATATGTTAAAAATTTTTTCTAAGCAGGAAACTAACATAGGCATTCTATATATAGATTATAAGTAATATTTCATTATATACCAACTAAGTGGGCTACAGAGGAAAATGCACACATTTATCCCAAAAAAAGTTTCCAGGACTCATAGTAAAGATTAAAAAAAGAGCATGGTAGAGTTTGTGGACATACAAAGTAAAATGGTACAGTGGGTCAGCATGTTCCATGGAGAAGACTGCAAACCTCTAATATAAAACAAAGACAGAAGGGGTAAAGAATTAAGACTATTCGCTCCTTCAAAGCAAAGGAAGCATTTTGATTTGTTTGAGCCTTATGCTGATCATAGTAGTAGGTAGTAGGAAAGTATTAAATATTTGTTAAAGTACGAGAAAAACACGAAAGCCTAAGAGATACTTTAAAACTTTATATTTTACTTTCTTTCTTAAAAATGTCATTAAAACTTTTTAAATTCAAAATACCAGGATGCTATACCTGAATAACTGATGCTGATTTATTTTGAACTTTTTCTAGTTTTTCCTTTTTTAACATTAATAACTTTCTTTGTGCTAAGAGTCTTCGCCAATGTTTCTGAATGGCCAATGCTGCATTAATCTCCTTTTTCAATCGTTGTTTAGATAGAAAACTGATTACAGCTGATTGAATGATTCTTGCAGCTTTGTCTCTCTCATAAAAAAAAAAAAAAAAAAAAAAAAAAAAAAGACAAAAAACAAAAACAAGCAAATATGAATCAAAAACTTAATTACTTAAGACCCTAAACCATTATTTGTAAGAAAATAATTTGTTAAATATTAATCAAATTGATCCTGAAAATAAAACATTCCTCAGACTTAAGATAGGCTCATCTTTGGAGTAAAGATAATTCTGGGAATGATGAATGGTCCAATAGGTGGATTTGCATATATATTTATAGGATGAAACAAAAATTCCTAGTAAATATAAGTCTAAAATAAAGATCATACACATGTTTAGTATACCACAGATTGTCAATAATAAATGTAAAGGCAATTTAAATACGGTATGTTTATCAGATTATGGCCCAGATTCATGCTTGATTTTTTAAAAAGAGGGGGACTATGGGGGGGTGTTGGGGAAGAGACCCTAAAATAAACAAAATGCCTTGCAATAGAATATAGTATTGTTTTGTTACAACTTGAACAAAAGAATTAACAAAAAGAGAGAAGCAGCAAAATACCACTTTTAGCACAGGCTACAACGGTTTTACAGCATAGACACTCAAAAGATAAGAATATTGGATTATGAGAAGTGGTATCAGGACCTATGCCCGACAGCATAGGTGCTCAAAGAGGAGCCACCTACCCTGGGAGCACTATAGGCTAGTAGCCTACATGTCTCTAGATCCGTGGCTCCTAATAATGCATTACTAAGAAAAACAACATAGGTTAAATACTTACTAGGCACTAGGCACCATTCTAAACACTTCATGAATGGTTCATCTAAATCTCACACAACTGTAAGAGCAGATGAACAGGTACTAATTTTATGACTATGAGGAAACTGAGACAGAGCAGTCAAGTAGATTGTCAGTCCACTGGTAAGATAACCAGGGTTTGAACTAGGCAATCACTTTGCCAAACTCTTCAAGGCTAGATTTATCATTTCAGTTACCTGAACTGGAAACTAGAATATAAGTCATTCCCTCTTATGACAAGAACAATTTATAGCACGTGTGACAACCTCTTTGTAGCTAAATGGGACAGCTCACCATCCAAGGGTGGGCTCTACACAGATATTAGCTATAGATTCTAGTTATTAATTAATCCTAATCAGTTGTTGAGTGGAAACTGCACAGTATGGGAACACATTCACTTACGGAAGGGATCAAACTGCCACTCTAAGAAAGGAAAAATGTAGTTAATGGATTGAAACAAATACTAACAAATGGTGAGAGTCATATATTAGATCACTTCTGAGTGAGAAAAGACTAGACAATTCTAAAACTGGGCTGCGGAATTATGTCCAACAAACTCAGTAAGCCATCTAATATCACTGTCAGTAAGTCCCATGTGAAGCATATGGACTTTAAGGCTACAGATAGCCAAATTAAAAGCATCCCCCCTGCCACAATTTCAAAACATATTTCAGAGCTACAATAATCAAACAGTGTGGTCCTAGCAGAAAGACAGGCATATAGACCAATGGCACAGAATAGAGAGCCCACAAATACACTCTCATATATGTGGATAAATGATCCTTGACAAGGGTAGCAAGAATGATCTATGGGAAAAGAATAGTCTCTTTAGTAAACGATGCTGGAAAAACTAGATAGCCATATACAAAAGAAAGAAGTTAGACCCTTTTCTTATGCCATATAAATTAACTCCCAATGGACTAAAGTCCTAAATGTAGGACCTAAAACTATAAAACTACTTATAGAAAACATAGAGAAAAATTTGATTAACATTGGATTTAGCAATGATTTATAGGATGACACCAAAAGCACAAGCAACAAAAACAAAGAGTAGACAAATGCGGTTACATCAAACAAAAAAATTATTTTCTGCGAAGGACACAATCAACAGAGAGAAAAACCATCTACAGAATGAGAAAAAAAAATACTTGCAAATCATATATGTAATAAGGTACTTGTACCTAGAATATATAAAGAATTCCTATAACTCAACAACAGAAATATCCGATAGCCTGACATACAAATGGCTAACACACAAATGAAAAGATGCTCAACAACACCAATTATCAGAGAAACACAAATCAAAACCACAATGAGATATCTCTGTACTATTAACGAGTATTGGCAGGGATGTGGAGAAGTTGCAATCCTCATGCACTATTGGTGGGATTGTAAAATGCAATGAAATAGTATGGCAGTTCTTCAAAAAAAGTTTAAAAGTGAAACTACCATATAACCCAGCAATCCCACTTCTGGGTACATATTCCAAAAAACTGAAAGTACAGTCTCAAAGAGACACACCCATGTTCAGAGGTATTATTCACAAGAACCCATAGGTGGGAATAACCCAAATGCCCAGTGAAAGATGAATGTATAAACCAAATGTGGTATATACACACAATGGAATATTATGCAGCCTTCAAATGAAGGAAATTCTTCCACAAGCTACAACATGGATGACCCTTGAGGACATACACTAGGTGAAATGATCCACTGACAAAAGGGCAAATATCGCATGACTTCACATATATGAAGCATCTAAAATAGTCACCCTTCATAGAAATAGAAAGTAGCACGATGATTTCCAGGGCTGGGGGAGAGGGAAACGGGAGTTATTTCATGCACACAATTTCAGTTGTGCAAGTTAAACAAATTCTGGAGCTCTGTTTCATAGCAATGTAAACATGCTTAACACTATTGAACTGTACGCTGAAAAAAAGTTAAGACAGTAAGTTTTATGATATGTGTTCTTCACCACAATTTAAAAATTTTTTTTTTTCAACGTTTATTTATTTTTGGGACAGAGAGAGACAGAGCATGAACGGGGGAGGGGCAGAGAGAGAGGGAGACACAGAATCGGAAACAGGCTCCAGGCTCTGAGCCATCAGCCCAGAGCCCGACGCGGGGCTCGAACCCACGGACCGTGAGATCGTGACCTGGCTGAAGTCGGACACTTAACTGACTGTGCCACCCACGCGCCCCACTTCACCATAATTTTTAAAAACTGGGTTTAAAAAAGCATTCCCTATTAGCTTAAAAAAATGGAGTCAAAAGTTGCATTTGAGTCAAAAGTTCTAAGAGCAAGGGGCATTCTTAGATACAGTAGGCTAAGGTAAGTTGACACTTTCCTGTTTGAAGGCTATCTCAATCTCAAGCAAAGTAAATGGAACAATTTTATGTGACATTAGGGAAGCTACAGATGGAAAGGAGACAAATTCAAGGAGGTGAACATGTGATGAAATTAGCAACTTTGAAAACTTATACAAACTGATGGTGAAAGTTCCAATGCTGGCAGTCACTGACTGTTTTCTAAATTAGACCACGTCATCATTTTAAATCCTACGCTGTTGGACAGCCAACAGCCAACCTGTTACAGGCTTGTTTTATTTTACCTTGCATATGAGCCAAACACAGGGATTTACTTTGCTTTGCAGTTTGTGCCGACACTTTGATGGGAAGAACTAAACGGTAGAACGGGTCAGGGGACCCTTGGACAATCCTGCTTCATTCATCAGGTAATTGGGCCATTAGTCAATTTTCACTTGTCTCTGCAAGAACTTGAGCCATTCTATTCTCAATGGATAGTTTATACAAATTACAACAGTGACATGAAAGTAAATTTAACACCTGAAAAATCAGCTATCTCAAGTTGGTATTTATAGGTTTATTAGCTTATACTATTTCTATGAGAATATACAGGGAACCTACTGTTTAATGTTCCAAATAGCAAATGAAAAGATATAATTGGGTGTTAGCATAATTGTATAAGAGAGGGAACATGGTCACTTGAGAAAGGAGAAAAGCAGTGGTCTCTAAAAAATAGGGAAATTTCTACTACTTACATCAAAGAAATAAATCAGGAAAAGAGATCTCACCAGCAAAGAGCTAAGAAATCTTTGCAGTTTATAGCTTCTTAAAACAAGATCATCTCGAGCAGGAAAATGAAGATTTCATTTGCCACTCACCGACCCCCCACAAATTCTGATAAAAATATCTGTTTCTTGGGATTTTAAATATCTTATTTAATATCATATAAACAGAATTAATGAAATAATTTGAGAACTAGCCAGGAAAGAGTCTTCGCTGAAAACTCTCCTAAAGCAATTCTCCTACAAGCTTCCAAAAGTACAAAAGTTATCCTTGAAGGGATATGTGGGCAAGGAGGCAGATACTGAGAAGATGGAGGGCAAAAGAAGGCACAAAGAAGATATGACAGCAGAAAAGACCATTTGTGAGTATAAGCCACTGCCTAGCTCCCAAAAGTTACTACCAAGAGTTTGAGTAGGGTGAAAGCAAATTTCAATTAATGTTATTTCTGAGTCTGATAAACTATGACAAAATACATGGTGTGTGTAAGAGTTGCCAAAATGTAACTGTTTTTATAGAGTTATTAAGGACTCTATCCTAAATGCACAGTAACTCAAAATTGAGGAGCAGTATCGGGTGGAATGTATTTCTGAAATACCTGATAAATGTATCAAGCATGGTTGCTCATTTTATTTTGTTTGATTTTCCAAATAAGTGAATATAGGATTATTAGTGGAAGGAGTAGGTAGAAAAAAGGACTAAAATAGTTTGTTCAACTTGATCAACACCACTTAACAGATGGTTAAAAATCACATTTTTCTCGAAACTCAAAAAATCACTTATGTTAATACAAAGTTGTATAGTATTAGGGTCACAAAGGGAAATAATAAGTAACATTCCTATCCCTATGCCCAGGTCCTAAGTATCTTGAGAAATAAAACAACAGAAACCAAAGTACCACTTATAAACTAATAAAGAGGGAAGCCTGGGTGGCTCAGTCAGTTAAGCATCTGACTTGGGCTCAGGTCATGATCTCACAGTTAGTGGGTTCGAGCTCCGCCTCAGGCTCTGTGCTGACAGCTCAGAGCCGAGAGCCTGTTTCAGATTCTGTGTCTCCCTCTCTGTCTGCCCTTCCCCCACTCATGCTCCATGTCTCTCTCTCTCTCTCTCCCCCACTCTCTCTCAAAAATAAATAAACATTAAAAAAAAATAAACTAATAAAGAAAACACTGGAAAACAGTTTCATGACAGACAGAATGAACTGGCTAACTGAACTGCAAAACCAGACACTAGACGCCTAGACCCAAGGGCCACTCCAGCACCAAGATCAAGCCTCCCCGAACACAGCATGAAAACTTCATGGAAAGCTCCTGTTCCCTGGAGATACGTTAGATTCCAAGAAGAAGCAAATGCTGAGTCAGGTCTCCTGAGTTTACTTTTACAAATTTACAAAGGAAGTAAGTTATTCTACTTCCCCCGGAGCAAACTTGGGGAAAGCGGCTGGAAGACACATCCACTGAAGCAAACATCAGGAGTTAGGAAGAAATATCCATCCCTAACTCAAAACACACACAATTACTAAAATTATGTCCATAGTTTCACACATCAATAAAACGTAAAAATCCTATCAGGAATCAACCAACTGGCATTTTGCGAAGTACAATTCACATTACAGTGTTTTCATTTTTTAGTAGTACCTGATGACGTTTTAGGTCTGTTTTTCGTTTGTATTTTCTCCAAGTTGTCTGTATAAGCCGAGCAGCTCTTGTTTCTTTACAAAGATCCAAAAGTCTTGCACAAAGAAATGACAAATAGGTAATAACCACCTAAGAGACAACAGAAGAGATGAAAGCAGATGTTTAACAGAGATTGTGCAACTTTTACTGTCACCTTCTGAGACTCTTATTCTTAGTTAGAAACTCTTCTTTTGCTTACCTTTTCGTCAGGAATCGTATTGGACATATCTGAATGATGAATCATAGCAGGTATTCCACCAAGGTCTCTAACTGCAGACCTAACCAACTGAAAATTTTTCTTCTCATTTTCTAGCAGTTCTTTGTATAGTTCTGAAGTGTTTTCTACTATGCAAATAAAAAAGAGATTAGACAGGTCCAGTCAAAAATCTCACACGGCAAAGAAAAAACTTGAAACGTTCATCAGCCAAAAGGGACTAACCATGATCAAGTGCTTTAAGAGACAAATCCAGAGAACTTCCATCGGATTCAGAGGATGAATTTAACACCACTGAACCAGTCTGGGTGCATTCTACGGTCTGAGTAGTGCGCTGACATATAGCATCAAAAGGCACATAGTAAGGATGGTAGTGATGGATCAGGTAACACAACACACGCCCATCTGAGAAAGACACTGTAAAATTCTCCACCTGATGGAAATACCAGAAACATAATTAACTGGGATTATATAGTAATATAGGTTATTAGTGGTTTTATGGTCCATATCTCCTTTTAATAGTTGAGAATATCACATTAGGTGTTAATAGGACCTAGAAGAATATTCTATTTATAGCCAAATTCTCAATTATAAAATTCTATTTCAAAAACAAAATTTGAGTGGCTCGGTTGGTTGAATGTCCAACTTCGGCTCAGGTCATGATCTCCAGATTTCATGAGTTCGAGCCCTGAGTTGGGCTCTGTGCTAACAGCTCAGAGCCTGAAGCCTGCTTCGTGTCTGGGTCTCCCTCCCTCTCTCTTCCCCTCCCCTGTTCATGCTCTGTCTCTCTCTCAAAAATAAATAAACATGAAAAAAATTTTTTGATTATTGTGCTGGGAGAAAGAGGATCCCTAAAAAATTCGCGTCCTTCCTAGGACCTGAGAATGTCACATTATTCAGATATAGACTCACTGCAGATTTAATTTGTTGAGATGAGGTCATACTGCAGTAGTGTGGGTTCTCAGTATCAGTATGTCTGGTATCCTTATATGGAGAGAGACACAGAGGCAGACACAGGAAGATGCTATGTGAGAACAGAGGTGGAGATTGGAATAATGTATCTGTAAGTGAAGGAATGCCAAGGATTGCCAGCAACACCAGAAGTTAAGAGAAAGGTTTGGAACACACTCTCCGCCAATCTTTAGTGGCTCTCTAATATTTAGTTAAAACGTAGAAGATGATCCATCTATCTGACTTTTTTTTTATAACCAGAGTCGTTCAAGGTATAATACTTTACTATATTCAGTTACATGTATTCTGTATCATTTTTCTGGCTTCATATTCCCTACCAGATATTTTATTCATTTTTAAATATTTACAATTAAAGGTATAGTTCACACAGAAATATAGTATCAGTCTAATAAAACACTCAACTTAGATTTTTTCCTCCTCCTTGTACTCAGCGGTCAGGTTCTCTATTGATCCTTCCTGCATGATGGGTTTATTTGAATTTACCTTTATAAAAAGGGTGTGATCCTTAGGTGTCCCAGTTTTATACAAGTGTCTCCTATTAAAACTCCTGACTAGAACAATTTTTCTTAGTAATCGTGTATTACACAATTGGTGACAGATTAAATACAGTAAGTGAAAATATCCTCACTCATTTGAGGACAAGTTTGCTCATATATAAACTAAATTATTTAAGAAATGCAATGAAATATTTTAGGAATTGAAGTCTGACTTTAACCAAAATGTATTTAAAGACACTGAAGTAAAACAAAACAAAACAAAGAAACTTACCTTTTTATTATAGAAAGCACAAACAGCATTTACCCAATCCATCAACAGCTTTATGCTCTCACTATATCGTTCAAAGGAACCACTATTCCTTTTGTCTTTTTCCTTATTGATAATAGCATCAGAATGGCATGACAGTGCAGACGTTGTTTTCTTCAGACTCTGTGTCTGTTTTAAAAAGTCAATTTCTTCTTTCAACTGGTCTAAATTAAGGGAAATATCCACCTGAAACACACAAAAAAAGATAAGTCTCTTTATGTTTTTCATGTGTCATTTGTAACCCACAAAAGTTAGTCTTTTTCCTTACGGTAAACATAGTTTATGAAGCAGTGGGATGCATAGTGGTTAATGTGTGTCATGTGAATCACACAGAAGATTTAGGACCACACGATCCTGGGTTCTAGTCTCGTCTCTGCTTCCTATCAATAAGGTAACTTTTAGCTTTGGTTTTCTTACCTATGAGGTAATGACAACACCTACCTTACACGGATGTTGTGAAGATTAAATTGGAATATATATAAAGCAATTACCACAGTTCCTGGGACAGAATAAACCCTAGTAATTTTGCTAGTCCTTATCTGATGCAAAATGCTTCTATAAATCAGTACTGAAAATTGACAAAAAGTGCAAAATTTACAAAATGTACAATACCTGAAAAGCAAATGCTATTTTCCAAAGTAACACAAGAGTTTTTTCTCTGTGCCTATCCACAATATCCTTAGATAGGATTGCATTTCCTGTAAATGAAATCAGTTTGTTAGCACAATCTATGTATATATCAATTTTTGGTGAGAAGAAAAATTTTTATCTTTACTCAATTTTTACCACGTTCATCATTTAATTGAATTCCTCGTGATCTAAGAATTTGAAGAACAATGTCGACATTGTGCATCTTCTGAAGACGACTTATTGCAGGGATCCTGAGTTTCTTTGAGAGATTCCAGTCCCGTGTGAGAAGTTCCATGATTCGCCTAACAATAAAGGAATTTTCAGATGACACTGTCATATAAAAATATATAGGAAAAGCCCCCTGCATCAAAAGATGGGCCTCAAACCATATCCCAAAATGTCATAAATATCCTGTCCTTACCTTCCCCACACTGAGATGCTAAGAATCTGTCAGTGTATGATTGTCCTTATCACAGGAAAAAATAAACTTAACTTTGCTTTAAAAAACAAAAAAAAACAGGGGTGCTTGGGTGGCTCAGTTGGTGAAGTTCTAGTCATATTCTCACAGTTTGTGAGATTGAGCCCCGTGTCGGGCTCCATGCTAATAGCATGGGATCTGCTTGGGATTTTCTCTCTCCCTCTTTCTCTGCCCCTCCCTGGCTTGTGCTCTCTCTCTCTCTCTCTCCCTCTCTCTCTCAAAATAAATACAAATAAACTTAACCCCCCCCCCACACACATATAGAAACAAAAACAAAACAAAAATAAAATATATACGTAAGATGAAATTTATTTAAATATAGTTATCACCCACATAAATTTCCAACATTTAAAGAATTTTAGGTTAGAAAGATCCCAAAAAACTATCTGAAAACTGTTGCTTCATAGTTAGCAAATAAGAGTCATTCTCATTTTAAGCCTGGGGTTTGAGGTCTATGAACAGAATGTAAAAAAAAAAAACAAAAAAAAAAACAGATGAGACACACATAAATGAACACATGAACAAAATAACAGAGTTCTACAGGGAAAGGAAAGGAGAAAGTGTATTTATGGAGGGGCTACTGTATTCTACAAATCAAGGACGTGCTGTCTTTTCTTAGTCCTCATAGCAAATCCCACAATCAGGCATTATTATCCCACTTTTTTGCAGATGAAGGAACCAAAGCCCAGACAAATTAAGTAAATTGCTTGTGGTCACAGCTAATAATGACAGAACTGAGATCAGAACTCAAACTCAGTTTTATCAAATTCCAAAGCCATCCTGTTATATACACCAGATTATTGTAAAAATACGAACACCTATCTCAAAAAGACACATATACTCCAATTTAAATTCAAACCCCTAATATCATCTAGGTCACTAGTATTTTATCTACTAGACAATAATCAGTGTTTCTATAGAAAAAGCAAGCTTCAATGGATTATTATATATAGCTAAAATTTGGCAGAATTGTTTATAGAACCATAATTTCTAAAGGTTAGAAAGCAACTTAAGATCATTCCAGGTCAACTGCCCAATCAACATATGAAGCATTTCTGCAACAGTAGACCACCTCATCACCTATGGCATTAGTACATCAACCATTGTCAAGCATTCTCAAATAACTTCAAAGATCTATGGTCATTTTGCTGACGCTGAAGAAAGTAGAAATCTGGTATGCATGGCCAAGTCTCTTAACTAGTGAGAGGTTCTGATCAAATAAAAAGCATCAATGTTCAATACTGCTAAGTCCTCAGTAACTCTTGTAAAAACATAAAAAATGTCTTTCATTGTGGAAAATAGCACCAAACATGAAACCAATCACTGCCCCTCCTGGAAAGTGGAAAAAGTCTAAAAATGTGAATTCTTATTGGCCAGAAAACAGATGTGGTGGCTTGGATTTATGAAATGAACAAATTAAATACAAAAATAACATGTGAAACATTTTCAGCCAATGCGCTAGCCTCTATGGAAACTGCTCAAGTAAGAGAAAACTACAATAAAGTTCAAAAGCTATGAGAACATAGCTGTGAGAACATATGATCAGAAAAGAATGTTCATGGAAATTTAATTTAGAAGGAAGCATGTGACATGTATGTTGCTTTTGAAGAAGTGGGGATTTTTCCAGAGACCCCTTCCTCACAAATGTCAAATGTAACATAAATTTGGAGAGTTTCCTAGAAATAAGACAAATGTCTCCAATGTGTACATCTTAAAGTGGTCAAGTATAGTACCATGCTCACGACCACTCCTTCCAAAGCAGGAACAGCACACTGAATTCACATAACAGCCAATGTTGAAGATTCTAGTTTGTTACTGACAGATGCTGTGTGCTTTGAAGCCAGACATCCTGAGTTTATGTCTCAATATCATGATACAAAACTTGGGCAAGGCCTGTCACTTCATCTTACTTTTCCTCATATGTAAAACAAGGTTATTAACACTGCTAGAATTGGTCCCAAGTGATGGAGTACTCATGAAATCATTGATGATACACGTGATACTTAAATGTTTGATATTTTAATTAGTTCCATGCTTGTCCCAACTCCTATTCTGGGGCATCAATAGTTCCTACTCACAGTGACCCTAGTCACTGCCAGCATGGAAAAAAAATGTGGACAGGAGACATGGTTTAAAATTGACACATTTTACCAAAGTGTTGGAGATATTTACCCCAAGTTTTTTAATCCTGAAATTTATTGCATTATATGAAAGAGCAGGAAAGACTGTGTAAATACAGAAAAGTGTTTTCTAGAAAATTTTAGTCTATTCCATTAAGGAAAATAATTCTATTTCTTATACTTACACAAGACGCACTCCACATTGCAAGTCTACGGCAAGATTTGTAACAGCAAAATCAAATTCATCAAATGGTGTCTGCACATGATTAACAGGTAATCCCAAAAAGCTAAGGTGACGGGAAAGGTCACCTTCACCGCTTAGGAAGTCTCGTGAAAAAGCCAGAAGAATTTCTTTACTAGTCTATGGAGAAACAAGTTGCAGGTATTATATTCCAAGATTATAATTTTGTTTACAATAATAACAAATTCTTAAGATTCTGAGCATATAGAAATAAAGTAAAATTAATGGTAGTATAAAAAAAAAGTCAGGGCGTGCCTGGGTGGCTTAGTTGGTTAAGCGTCTGACTCTTGGTTTCAGTTCAGGTCATGATCTCAGAGTTCATGAGATTGAGCCCCACATCAGGCCCTGTGATGACAGTGCGGGGCCTGCTTGGGATTCTCTCTCTCTCTCTCTCTCTCTCTCTCTCTCTCTCTCTCTCTGCTCTTCCACTATTCCTGCATGTGTTCTCTCTCTCTCTCCCAAAATAAACAAATAAACATTTAAAGAAAAAAAAAATGTCGGTTTTATATCATACAGTAATAATGAACATCTATTTCCAATTTAAGGCCTTGGAAAAAATTACTCATAATAATAGACTCCAAAAATTAGTATTAATTTTTTTTTAATGTTTATTTATTTTTGAGACAGAGAGAGACAGAGCATGAACGGGGGAGGGGCAGAGAGAGAGAGAGACCCAGAATCCGAAGCAGGCTCCAGGCTTGGAGCTGTCAGCACAGAGCCTGATGTGGGCCTCGAACTCATTGACTGTGAGATCATGACCTGAGCCAAAGTCAGACACTCAACTGACTGAGCCACCCAGGCGCCCCAGTATTAATTTGATAATATGCTAAATTAGGAGTGAAATCTCTCCCCAATCCAAAGTTAATTCCTCAGAAGTATAGTTTCATTGATTCTCAAATCAAAGTTAATAGGGTGTGCCGGTGAAAGGTCAACCATTAAGTTAGGTGGGGTTAGAACTACTAGTAAGACGGACTACACAGGCATTCCTATTCCACTCCAGAGTATTGTTCTTTGGGAAACTTCAAAGTTTTTAAGGAGAAAATACACAACAGAAACAAGCAAAAGTCTTAAATGTGAGATATAAAAGAAATGAAAACTATACCTTGAATTCAGCATCTTTACAGAAGAGACAAGGATCATGATCAATAAGTCTGGAGATTTTGGCGTAATCAAGGAAACAAACCAACAACAACAACTTTTTCAATGTAAACTTAGACAAAGCTTCTTCATGACCTTCAATGAAGTACAAAAAAGCACAGCAAGTTAATCTGTGAAAGACAAGTTTCACCTGAAAATATGATAACAACGTGGTAATAAAGAAAAGTAATAGTAAGCATAAATAGAACCCTATGTGCCTTTCTCAGTGTTTTATATATATGAATTCATGTACTACTCATAGTAACTCTATGAGGCAGGTATCATTTAATATTTCCAGTTCATAGAGGAGGAAACAGAGGCACAGAGATATCAAGTGATTTAGTCTATCTCATGCAACAAATATTTAATGAGCACCTACTATGCAGGTAGCATCCTGGGTGCCATATGTGGTAGCAAACTAAAACTACTATGATCTCCGCAGGCCTTACTGCCTAGTTCTGGGGACAGGGTGAGTAGAGACAATAAAAAGGTAAAAATAATTATAGTGATGGAGGAAATGATGGGGAATGATGAGGGTAAAGAAAGGGAGGAGGGTAGAGAGAGGAACTGACTATTCATATTGGCAGCTCTAAGAAGATAAAATTTAAATAGAGACAGGAAGAATAAGAAGACAACATTTATGCAGAGTGTGGAGAGGACGCGGTGGTGGCAGAACTACTTACCATCTCTATAGAGATGAGGAACACTGGGGTGTCTATACTCAGCGGCTATATCAGGATTCCAAAGTAAGCGATTCAGAATAAACACAGCCAACCCTGTGACATCACTGTTATCTTCCAAAGATATGAGTTCTCCATAAATTGTCTGAAAAGAAATTAAAAGCTAAAGTCAAGACTATGTTACCTTTAAGAAGCAAAGGGATACAAGAGGGGGAGGGCAGACTATGATCTTCTAAGGATCTTCTAATGTTCTATTTTCTAAATAGTATGTAAATAACATGGATATTTGCCAAATAACTTCTTTAAACTGTGTATATGTTTTGTGCAGTTTTTAGTGCATATGGTGTATGATGAAAAAAGGCAAAAGCTCAAGGCTAAGATAAATTCTTAAGTATCTGACAAGTGATATTTACATTTTAATGTTTTCCTTTAAAGAACTATCAAATGTATGGGGTGCCTGGGTGGCTCAGTTGATTAAGTGACTGATTTCAGCTCAGGTCATGATCTCATAGTTTATGAGTTCAAGCCCTGCATTGGGCTCTGGGCTGATAGCTCAGACCCTGGAGCCTGCTTCGTACTATGTCTCCCTGTCTCTCTCTGCCCCTCCCCTGTTCACGCTCTCTCAAAAAGAAACAAACATTTAAAAAAACCCAAAAACTACCAAACGTAGGCACATTGTTCAAATTCAATTAGAATTGTCGCACTAAGTATATCATGAAGGTACAACAGAAACGAAAATATTCAAAATTTTCTAATAGTCAACACGTGGAAACCCATCTGCAAATAATCTAAGATAACAATTTGGGAAGTTCAGATCCATTTATAATTAATGATTTAAATACGAAATTAGTTTAACATCAACATGCCTAGTTTAATGATTTTTAAAGTGATTAGAAAAAACTAAAAACATATCAAATTATACCCTATAACCTTACGTTAACAAAATATAGAGATAAAAGCATAGGAAGGATATGCCAAAATAGAAAAACTGCATTTTTATTTATTTATGTTTTTTGCCTTTGATGTTTTCTTAAAATCCTCAAAGGTTATGCCCACTACCAGAACCTGAAGGTGTGGCGGTGAGGTAAAATATTTTGTTCACAAGGACTCATCCCTCCCTTCCCTCTAAAAGGATTGTACATCCCCACCAACTGCCATGGACTTGCTGTCCTAGTTCATTTGTGTTTGGCCAAATAATGTGCTCTGGCCAGTGGAATATGTGCGTTTTATACAAGCAGAAGTTTTAAAAGGCATTAAGTTTCCACCTAAACCTCATGCTTTTTACCTTTGGCACAAAATGCTGTGTCCCAAATAGAGGGATTATACTCCAGTTAAGGTTCTAGAATTATTTGACTTGTGAAGCAGAGCTGGTTGATACGTAATTTTCCGATTAATGAAGTATACTAAACTGAAATAAGAAATCTTAGCAATGACACTATCCAGCCGTATGACCACGGTAAGCTTATCATTTGTTCTCTTTGTGCCACAGCTTCTTGATAAATAAGAGCCAAATTATTGCTAACGATTCCTTTCAGTCCCAAAGATCATTCTATTCCAACACCTGGAATAAGCTGAAGAACAGAATATCTCACATGACAATGGCAAAAAGCCTAAAGAAAATGTAAAAGTGTACCAGTAAAAGACGAAAGAAATCTATAAACACAGAGAGGATGTTTTAAATAAAATCATATTTTTAATTTACAACCACTAAGGTCCTTTCCATTCAGTTTTAAAACCCTAAGTATTATTGAGCTATGCACCAAGTGAAAAACTCAAATTCAGCGTTTTTATGGGAAGTGTTACATCAACATGGCTGCAAGTTTGGACTCTGGCATCAGACTGGCATAGTCTCAAATCCTGACTACTAGTTGGCATCTGGCATGTTACTTAAAATCTAAGGTTCAGTTTTGTCAGTGAAATGGAAATAGTAATACACACCTCACTGGGTTTTAAAGAGGCTTCAATTATTTGAAATATATTTAAAATGGCCCAGTATGATCATTTGTAAAAGCTCAAAAAAGAGTTTAGTATACCTGTTATTATATCAAATACCAAACTATTGATATTTAAGAAAACTACCAGGAAAGTTCTTTTGTGATGACATGGCAATAATACATAATGGCATGATCTAATTACCTAATGAGTATTTATTAAAGGACCTTAAATTTTATACTCAAAGATCAATTAAACTAACCAAATGACTTTATAAGTGAAACTACATTTTATTAAAGAATCTATTAAAAATATATAATAAAAAGTCTACTAAAAGAATATATAATAAAAAAGTACACAATAAAAGTATATAATAAAAAGTTTTAAAAATAATTTAAAAAATTTACAGTATGCTTTTTTTAAAGTATATCATTTCAAAAACTGAAGTGTATATACTCACCTCTAGGCCGATACGTAGCCACAAAGGATTATATGATAACAGCCAATTCAGGACTTTCTGCCGTTCTCCTGAAATGCATGTGAAAAGCAAGTAAGCTCAGACCACTAATCAAATAGAGA
Organism: Lynx canadensis; assembly: GCF_007474595.2. Taxonomy (NCBI): domain Eukaryota; kingdom Metazoa; phylum Chordata; class Mammalia; order Carnivora; family Felidae; genus Lynx; species Lynx canadensis. The sequence continues at coordinate 35,965,150 of NC_044319.2, forward strand.
CAATAAATAAAATTTTATGGAGAGAAATCAGTGGAAAAAAGATATAATTACATACATGAAATCAATTCATTTAAATATATATCCATTCTTAAATGTATATTGATCATATTAAAGTGTATAAGATGGTGGGCAGCAAAGCGAAATCATGTACAAATCTGACTCTAAAATACAAAATCTCAAGTGTTTTCAACGAACTAATCTCAAGATTTCTATATCTTCTTACCCACATCTTTCCAGAGGTGTCTATCTTTTCGAACAATCAACCGCCTAGCTTCAATTTCAATTTCAAGCTTCTTAATAGCTTTGACCATGTTTTCAGAAGTAAATAAACGACATGCTGCTCGACGTAATCGATTCAGCCGGCACCGAGCAGTGTAAGCTCTGAGAGACATTTCATCTTTTGTAGGAGCTCTAGCAACACTGATTTTATGTTGACTCTCCACTCCCAAAAGAAGAGTAGCAGCATTTACTGGGTAAAAACAAAAGGAAGAATGTTTCCGGTGAAACTATAGATCCATATCCTTAAATCCAGCAATACATGCAATTTAAGATGGCCAAAATAGGATTTCTTCTCTGCTCCTTACAAGCTTGCTCTTCTCTTTCCTATCTCAAAATATGAGTGTCACTCTTCACTCAATACCGTGGGTCATTCTATCATCGCAACCTGGAGCTCTACCTGCAAAATGGATCCCAAGTCTAACGTGAGAGTTACTTCTAGCGCTACCCACCACTATTATCCAAGTTCAAACACTATCAATCAACTCTAACCTGGACTAAAATAGTCTCCTAACTGGTTTCTCTGTTTCCATCCTCTGCATAAATTAAAAGCAAAAAAAAGTCTCTTAAAGAACATGACTTTAAAAAACTCAATTAAATTTTGAAATGCAATTTGAAATTTTATAAAACACATTTTCTCCCAAGAGAACTAAGTATCAGGCTGTATTTACTTCTGGAGAAAAAGAAAAGCAGCCTTAGAGATCATCTAGTCAAAGGGCTTTTAATGGGAAAATCCTATATATTGTTCTTTAACAAATATAGACTGGCCTCTCCCTGAACACTGTAACAGTGGAGAAACCATCATCTTAAAGACAGCCTATGCGATGGTTTGGCAATTTAAATGTTTACAAAGATTCTTCCTTATCTTGAGTTGAACTGATCCCTATCATTTCTATGCAAGAGTAGCACAAGTTAAGTTTCCCTTCCTCTCAGGAAAAAAGCCTTCAAATGTTTGAAGGACAGCATGTTTCCATCTTGCTCTACATCTGAGCTTTCCCTTTTCCAGAACAAACACTGAGATGTTCCTCCATATCAACTGGTTTTAAGATTCCTCAAAATTCTGTAGTCTTCCTACACACATCTCAAACTAAGGTATGTGAAAGTGGAGACAAAAAAAGAAAAAAAAGGGAAGACAATATGCCTGAAAGGATCAGGTCATGTAAGGCTATTAGATTTATTCACCAGGACATTACACTTTATTAATGTGGTTAAGATTGAATTGGATTTCTTAGTAGTCATGTTTCACTGTTAATTCAGACTGAACTTGCATTAAAATAAAACTCATTCCCCTGAAAGGCTGGAATTGAATTGGCTGATGAACAAGAATGGTAAGCAAAAAGAAAAAAAAAAAAGTTTAGTACTTCCAGTACAGAATTCCCTAAAAATTCTCACTTATATGAATCTTTAGCATTCATGTCAATGAATTAGTGAGCTATGCCATTAACTATAATATATATGTATAATTAAAAAAATGAAAATTCATGTTAAAAACTATCTGTTAAAACAGTATTATTTAACTTAAACATTAATTTAATGTTTACCTTCAGAAATATTTGTTTTTACAGTGAAGTCATCAGGAGTTAATATAAAATTTAGCCACCAAGTGAAGCCCTGCTCCTGCTTTTCCTTCCAGCGTTCATCATAAAACATGTTCTTTGCAGCAAACGGCATTGGGTGTCTAGGAATATCTACGAATACAATTGGTTTATTGCATGAGAAGTTCTCTTTTACATTATTATGCAATATATAGCAAAAGACCATTTTTCCTAGCAAAACCACCTTTAAAACACTGAACAATATTCGCTTTTCCACTATTTGGTGCAAACAGTTGAAAGCGTTTTAGGTACAAAATATAATCAAAGTTTAAAGGGAAAAAGTAGAGCTGTACCTCCTGGTTATTTATTTATTTATTTAAAAAAAATTTTTTTTAACGTTTATTTATTTTTGAGACACAGACAGAGCATGAACAGGGGAGGGTCAGAGAGAGGGAGACAGAGAATCTGAAACAGGTTCCAGGCTCTGAGCTGTCAGCACAGAGCCCAACGTGGGGCTTGAACTCACGGAACACGAGATCATGACCTGAGCCGAAGTCAGCTGCTTAACCGACTGAGCCACCCAGGCGCCCCATCTCCTGGTTATTTAAAAATCCTAAGTTACCTGAGTCAATTTCACCGAAGTCTGAGAAAATATCCTAATTGTTATTTGAATACACATTTTAAAATGCCTCGAGGCTTTAATGCAACAAAAAAGTATCAATTCATTTCCATTTCAAATGCCATTCATGCTTCGTTCCATGGCAGTTTTTCAGTGACTTTAAAGATAGTAAACACTTACCTGTTTTTAATGGTTTTATGAAGGTCAGAGTAGATTGTGCCACAGCAACAACGGGTTTTGTCCTTTTGTTTGTTTTAGAATGAGGAGTTCTATATACTAATGAATCTAAAATAAGTTAGAAAGTAGAATAATAGCATTAAAAATGAAATAAGTTCCATGAATGAACTGTCTTAAAGTTAAATTTGGTTCTTCAGTATCACATCCATTTAGCAAATACTGAATAACTACTATGTACCCTGTACTACGCTATGAACTTGGTGGTCAATAAAACCTACATCTGGAAGTTCTGCACCAGAAGTTACACTTTATCTTGTGTGCCTATAGAAGCTAGGAGTCACATTCAATCACAATTTATTTTATGTATATATTGCAGATTCTATGCTAGGTACTGAGAATGCAGAATTGAGATACGGCCCCACCCCTTAGGAAGTTCTCAGTCTAGTACAGAAGTTTAAAAGGAATTACAATACAATACATAGAGGAAAAATACAGCATTTAAGCAGCAATGAGAACAAGGAGAAGGGACAGCTAACTTCACTTAAAAGGGCAGGACAGCCTTCCTAAATGGGAATACACTTGAGCGGACTCTTAAAGTGGAAGCTAGGCATGAGGGATGTGGCCTGTTGACAGAACTGCAATGTGCCTGAATAAAAAGTACATATCACAAAAACAATACAAGAAGAGGTTGAAAGAAGTAGAAAAGACTTCATAGTAAAAATAATAGTGGCAGCTAATGTTTGAACGCTTTGCTGCAGGCACTAGCATAGTCTTTTAATATAGAATACCTCATGCAATTATCCCAGAAAACCTATAAGAAGTGTATTATTGTTACTATAGGTTTTCTATAAAAATAGGTTTTCGTTTTATATAATTAGGATACTGGAGCTTAGAACAATTAAGCAAGTAGGTCAAAGTCACACAAGCTAGTAAGTGGCGGAGCTGGGCACTCTAGTCCCAGAGCCTGCACTATTAGTCAGTTGGAAGTACCTGGTATGCCAATGAAAGACTCAAATCTAGGAGGTGACGCCACCATTTACATTTTAGAAAACAGTGGCCAACGGAATAAAAGGGATCAAGACTAGAGATAGAAAGCTAAGAGGAAGCTATTATAGTAGCGCAAGTTAGCTATTATGAGAATTTAAATTAAAACAGAAGCAGTAGAGACAAATTAGAAAGAGTTATTCTAATAGAACCTACGAGCCTTAACAACCACTGGCTAGGCAGGTGATAGAAGAATGAGAACTGCAGATGATGTCCAGGTTATCTAACCCAGGGGACTGAGGGAGACAGTAGGTGGTACCTACAAAGAAAAGTATAATAAGAGTCACAGTGGCAAAGTGATATCGTTTCTAGGTTGATATAGGTTATATCAGGATAGCAGTTCACTTCCTCAAAAGCAAGTTTCATAAGATTATACACCTGCTAAATATGAAGAGCTAATAAAAAACAGCAGAGGGCAAACTATGCCCCACAGGCAAAATCCAGCCACTTTTGTACAGTCGACAATCCAAGAATAGTTTTTACATTTGTAAAAAGTTGAGAAAAAAATCAAAATGACTGTATTTCACGACACTTGAAAATTACATGAAATGCAAATTTCAGTGTACATAAATAAAATTTTATTGGAACACAGCTGCACTTATTCACTTACACATTGTCTATGACTCTGTCTCCTTCTACAATAGTGGAGGTCTGGTAGTTGCAATAGAGATCATTTGGCCTGCAAAACCTAAATTTTTATTATCTGGATCTTTAGAGGAAAAGTTTGCTGAGTTTTGATTTAGAAGGATTGCAAATCTTCGCCAATTGTGAAAATAACACAGTCAATTGTGACATGATAGTTATTAGGTTCTGAGTTTCTTTGTGTTTGAACCTTTTAAACATTAAGAGGAAAAAAAATCCTCATTCTGAAACATTGCGGAAGCTAGTCCCTCTGCCTGGAGTCATTTTATCCTGTGAGCAGCCTTTCCTGGAACCATCTCACAGCTCCTCGCCATTCACAAAAGCCAAGTAAAGTGCCTCCATTTCTGTGCTTTCGTGATTCCCTGTGCATAGCTCAGTCAGAGGACTGAGACAACTTGAACACAGAAACTCTACCTTTTCTCCTTCATATCCATAAAGCCTAGAACGATGCATAGCACACAGCAGGCACTTTATAAATACTGAATAAATGCATCTAGGAAAACTGTCTTCTTTCTCTGCTCTCCTAGGTTCATCAGAATAGAAAGAAGAGTCAGTCATTCTTAGTGACTTACCATGCTCTCATATAGGCTCATAAATCAGATACTCAGCGTGTCTAATTCTTTCTAAACCCTGCAAAGAGGCTCAACTAGGTGGCCACCTTAAAGAAACTATAGGTTCAAATGTCAACACTTCAGTGGCTTATTTAGTAAGTCATTCATTCATCACTTATTGTACACCTTGTAGAAAATAAAAAAGGTATATATGTACGTTCCTTATTCTCAAGGAACTTGTTACCTGGTCAGATAATATCTATAGGAAACAAGAAAACAACATAGGCAAAGAAACAGAGTTTACAGGTACATACAAGATGTCATATACGCTGAATTCAAATTTGCTTAGGGAAGGTACCTAGCGGCAAATTCATCAGGGAGTAGAGTTAATAAAAGTTGATTATAGTACTTGAAATAAATGAAAGATTTGAATTACTGAGGAAAAAAACAGGTAAGAATGGAAGAAGACACGTGGTCAGAAACAAGACAAGGATGCCCACTCTTGCCACTTTTATTCAACATAGTATAATTGGGCAAGAAAAAGAAATAACAGTTATTCAATTTAGAAAGAGAGAGGTAAAACTGTCACTATTTGCAGATGAAATATTAAATACAGAAAACCCTAAAGACTCCAACATAAAACTGTTGGAATAAACGAACGCAGGAAAGATGCAGGATACAAAATCGATATATGAAAATCTGTTGCATTTCTATACGCTAACAACAATCAGAAAGAGAAATTAAGAAACAATTCCATTTACTATTGCATCAAAAGAATAAAATGTCTAAGAATAAATTTAACCAAGGAGGTGAAATCCTGTACACTGAAAACTGTAAGACACTGATGAAAGAAACTGAAGACAAAATTAAACAGAAAGACATTCCAGGCTCATGGATTTAAAGAATCAACATTGTTAGAATGTTCATATTATCCAAAGTAATCTACAGACTCAATGAAATTCCTACCAAAATTCCAAAGGCATTTTTCACCGGAATAGAACAATCTTAAAATTTCCATGGAACCACAAAAGCCCCGAAATAGCTAAAGCAAGCTTGAGAAAGAAGAACAAAGCTGAAGGCACAACACTCCGAGATTTCAAAGTACTGCCCTCGTTGCTACTGGAAAATAAGACTATAGAGAAGCCAAAGGTGAAAACAACGTCTGTTAGTAGGCTCTGCAATGACACAGACTAAATCAGGTGCCACTGGAAATGGTGAGAAGTGACCAAATTCCGTATTGGAAGAAAGAGAAGATACTATTTGTTGTTTGGAGTACCTGGGTGGCTCAGTTGGTTAAGCATCAGCCTCTTGGTTTCGGCTCAGGTCATGATCTCACGGTTCCGGAGTTCTAGCTCCACATCGGGCTCTGCGCTACCTGGGATTCTCCCTCTCTCTACCCCTCTGGCTGTCTCTCTCTCAAAATAAATAAACTTAAAATTTTTTTTTAACATGTATTCATATTTTTTGAGAGATAGAGCGAGCGAGTGAGCAGGGGAGGGGCAGAGAGAGAGACACACAGAATCTGAAGCAGCTCCAGGTTTTGAGCTGTCAGCACAGGACCCGATGACAGGCTCGAACTCATGAACCATGAGATCATGACTTGAACCAAAGTAGGCTGCTTAACCGAATGAGCCATGCAGGAGTTCCAATAAATGAACTTAAAAAAAAGAAAAGAATTTGTTGATGGACTGAATTTGGAATCAGACAGACCGTCTGAATTTATAAAGAAAAGCTGGGAGAGAAAGACACTTAAGGACATTTACAAGGTTTGGGCCTGAGATGAGAGGTCACAGTAGCAAGTGTTGTGATGGAAGCAACATGCCAGGTATGTGTATCATGGAAGAGGGGACAGTAAAGGTTTGGCTTTGGACAAATTAAAGATGCTCACTAGACAGTGAAGCAAAAACGTTACATGTTGGATAAATGAGTCTACAGATTAGAAGTCCATCCTAAAGATACAAAATTGGGAGGCTGCCATGTATGGACAGCACTGAAAGCTAGGAGATGGAATGAGATCACTAACAGAATGAGTAAAAGTATGAAAAAGGTTCAATGACTAAGCCTTCACTTACTCCAGGATTTAGAGGCCGGGATGATAAAAGCACTGAACAAGGAAAACCAAGAAGCAGCCAGCGAAATAGGAAGAGAACCAGGAGAGAGAGGGGATGGCAGAATAAAGCGTTCCAAGAAGGCAGAGGCTCAAAGCATCCAAGAGTTTGCTAAGAGTTCAAGATGAAGATTGAGAAATATCTACTGGATTTAACAGTAGGGAGGTATCGAGGACCTTGATAAGAAAGGTTTCAGTGAAGTCGTCAAAAGCTCATTGAAGTGCATTCAAAAAATAGGAGAGGAATTGGAAACAGCTAATACAAGCAACTTTCTAAGTGGCTTTTTTGCATTAAAAAGCACCTTTTAATTCATGTTTACACAAAAAAGTGTCCATATGTCAGCGAACTATCACAAAGTGAATACTTAGGTACTTGCAAGGAGTTTTGCTCAAAGGAAAGCAGAAGAATGGAGCAGGGGCTGCAGGAGGGATAAGTGGTATCAATAAGAGGTGTTTTTGTTTTTGTTTTTGTTTTAAGAGATGGAAGTAATAACAGCATATTTGTATCAGAAATGACCCATTAGAGAGTAAAAAATTAAGATATGAGACAGAGAAGACAATTGCTAAAGCAACGTCCTTGGGTAGAAGGGCACAGAATCTGCTGTGTGCACAGGATCTGTGTCAGCACAGGGCCTGCTTGGGATTCTGTCCCTCTCTTTCTCTGCCCCTTCCCTCCACTCTCTCAAAAATAAACATTAAAAAATACTGTATTGAGGGGCGCCTGGGTGGCGCAGTCGGTTAAGCGTCCGACTTCAGCCAGGTCACGATCTCGCGGTCCGTGAGTTCGAGCCCCGCGTCGGGCTCTGGGCTGATGGCTCGGAGCCTGGAGCCTGTTTCCGATTCTGTGTCTCCCTCTCTCTCTGCCCCTCCCCTGTTCATGCTCTCTCTCTCTCTCTCTCTCTGTCCCAAAAATAAATAAACGTTGAAAAAAAAAATTTAAAAAAAAAAATACTGTATTGATTATAATTATTTGGTGTAATTGTTATGAGTATTAAATGAGGTAATAGTACAGCACTTACAACTGGGTCTGACAGAACACATGCTCAGTAAATATTACCTCCTATTATCAACGATGAGAGAGGAGGAATGAGAGGTGTTAGAAGTTTCAGGAGAAAAGAACGGAGGGATAAGATAGTCTACAGTAAATCGATATAAGCCAATAAATCCAAAAAGATGTAGCCAAAAAGAGTTAAGGGCTTGCTTGAAATTAGTGGTCATTAAAGACCAACCAGCAAGGTTCAAGCACAGAGCAGAGAGGGTTGGATTGGGATGGAATTTCCTAGGCAAATACAACGAGGGAGAAGAGCGATGAATTAAATGATGATGCTGAGTTATGGAATCCAAGCTGTATAAGTAGGAAAGTAAGGACATGTCAGAGTGAGGACTGTGGAAACCATGATAGATTAAAGGATTGTGTGTGTATGAAGAGGAGAAAAAATGTTGGAGCTGGGTTTCAAGAGAAAATGCTAAAATCACAGAGATGGTGATTGGAGATTGGAGTTTGGAGACTTTTAGGAGAGTGTGGCCTAGGTACGTTGGAATCAAAAGGCCAGAATATTGAAAGGATACACTACAAGGATTTTGAAATCATAAAGGATAATGACGGTAGTTTTGGAGAAGCCAAATGTAAAAATCTTGAGAGTAATCTTTTACTGTAACAAGGAAGAACATGGGTAGAAGAGAATGAAAAATGAGCTTCAAGCTGTTTTGTTGCTGTTTGTTTTTTGTTTGTTTTTCAAGGAAGAAAGGAGAAACAATAGTAGATGTGAGAAGGAAGGTGGTCCACTATTCCATTAAGAGGCCCAAGGTCAGAGGAATACAGAAGAAAACAGACATAACTTGAGAAGGTGGCAATGAAAACAGTGTTTTCAGGGGAGAGCCAGGTTTCAGCAAGGTAAGAAACTGAGGGAATGTTTAGAAAAGATAATGCTAATGAAAGAGAGTAAGTCCAGAGGGCACAGACACTTGAAAGAGCTGGAGAGATATAGAAAACGGTTCAAATTAAGGAAAGGACGTTCAAAGAGAAATGAGATAATACAGATGTGTGATACTTCCTAGGAGCTCTAGGATTCTTTTAAATTATCTGTTAAATAAGTAGAGTGGTTTGTTTCTCTTCCTGGACCTTAACTACCATGAGGTAATTTGGGTTAAAAGGGCATGATGGAATTAGTCCTGTTTTTGAGGTAGTCTTGGTGGCCCAGTTGTACTGGGGAAGGAACAATGACATTTTTCCCAAAGGAATGTAGATAGAGCTCTGGGGCTCTATCTATGTTGCTAATTAATGGCTAAGTAAAGGCTGAGGGAGAATAATGTCATGAGGTACACAGAGTATGTAAAGACAACTTCTGCATTTTCTCAGATGGTAATATGGGATCCAGGGACACCACTAGCTCTTCCAGTCAGGGCCTGGACTAAGGTGAGGCAAGTGAAGTACTTTCCCCTGGGTGTAAAACTTGAGGTGGGTACCAAGTAACTGGGGTAATCAAGGTAAATATTTTAATGCGGTATTTTTTTTTTTTACATTAAAATTAAGGCAAAAACATCATAATGAACAAAATATCAAAGTTTAAGTAAGAACAAAATCAAAAGGATTTTAGAATTCAGCCCCACCCTTTTCCATCTTGTACGAAGCAAACTGGTAAACGAAAAGTACAACTTAATGCAAGCTTATCAACAGGACATTTACTAAACCAAAAGAAACAGAAAATATGCTCCTTATACGTATGCTTTCATTAAAGATTTTACAAACAAGACTCACCCGTTTTCTTCCTCAGGTTTGATTTCTCTCTGTAGCTAATATGTTTTGAGATGGGTGTTATCATCTTTTTTGTTTTTTTAACAGTTGCCATTTTAGATTCCACGGGAGAAAAATGGATTCTTTTGATTTCTCGTACTTCTGTATGTTCTGTAACTGTGACTCTCACATTTGCATCTTCCTTGTTTCCCTCACTCTTTCTTTTGCGAGCAACTAAAGCAGTCTTTGAGGAAGGAATTACTGCATTTTTATAACTCTTAGATTTACTGAACACTGGATCTATAACTGGAAGACAAGACTGAAAACTACTTTTCTCTTTTTGAGTATCTGTTGGTTTTTCAAATTCACCTGCAACACTGTTGAGACATCTTTTTGCCTTTGGTTTATTAGCCTCAGTTTGGTTTTCTCTGCTACAAATGGATTTGCTTTTAGTAACAGTGGCAGAAAGTATTGGGCGTCTTGTACGTTTATCATGGCTGCAACTAGAAATATTCTGAATTACAGAAAATTTAGGCTGATTTTTTGTAAAACTGTAGCAATCTGACTTCATTTCTAAAGTTTTGGACTCTTCAAAAATAGCTTCAGGAGATTGTGAACCCTGACATTCACGAAAACAAGGTAAAACTCCATTTGTTCTCTGATCTTGAGGAAACTGTGAGACCTGAGAATTTTTATTTGATGATGATAATTTACATGTTTGCTGAGATATACATATATATGCCATATTATCTTTTACAAATTGATTTGGGGACAGAATTGGGTTAATTGACTCTGGTTCTAGATCCTGGTTTAGTCCATAATTGTCATTTATGAAAGAATCTGGACTTAAAATTGTCCGGTAAGTTTTATGTACAGTTTTTGATTCCAAATGCACAGGACTTGAATTATCTTTCCTAAACGTATCTGATGAAAGACATGTAGCTACCTCTGGTTCATTATTAGCTGCATGGCTGTTATTTACAAAGGAATCTGGACTTAGAAAATTTCCTTGGCTTTGTGTAATGTTCAAAGTTGAACAACAGGTCGGGGTAAGAATAAGCTTACTATTCTCTTCAATTTGGCCACTCATATTATGTATGGAGCTAAAGGAAGTTTCACTTGTCACTTTCTCATTAAAATTAAAATCTTCCGAGCCATCGGCACCTTCTACTTTCAACAATTCGCCATTTTCACACGCGTGAAGAGATGTGTATGTAGTAGATCGACGTACAGAAAGAGGCAAGGACGTCTCACCATGGCATTCTTTGAAAATGGGACTAATAGGTGATATTGGTATTTTATTTTCTTCAAGGCTTAAAGAATTGTTTTCTGTTAGGAAACAGCCTTCTTTCATAGCCAAATTTTCACAGGCTTGTAGTGGGCTCCGAACTCTGTCAGCTTTTTGGGAAACACAAAATGTTGTATTAACATTTTGAATATAGGAATTCCTCTTATCACTTGAAGAAGTTGACATTTTCTTCTTATTAATTGTATCCCAAAGACTCCTCTGCAAAAATAAGCAAAACATACAGATTAGGTTGACAGCTACTGAAAATTACCTTTAAATTAGCAATATCAGACATGTTACTTTTAGACTTATCAAAATATAAATATAAATATAAAATGATTCTTATATGTTATTGTTTTCTTAGAGTAAATCACAGAATGATTAAAACTTATTACCTTTTTCTTTTTCTTTTCTTCTGCATTTCCTAGTAATATAGCTTGGTGTTTCAGAATATCATTTACAAGAAATGTCACAATCTCTCTTACTCGGCCTTCTTTTAATGGTGTCCAGTTAACAGAAATAATAATTTTTTCTTTAGGCTGTAATCAAAGAACACATTTTGAATGACTATAGAAGTAGTGATGTATAATAACCAAAACATATTATGTACAATTTAGACATAGTAGAGGATTAATAATTATTGGTCACCAATACTCTACACCATAATAACATCTAACAGGTCAAATATATCTTCCTACCCTATCTCAAGTCATGATAAGGAAAGAAGCCACTAATAACAAGATTCAACAAGAAAATAAAATTATAATAAAATCTTAATTGCATCTATAGCCCATAGCCCGGCAGGAATTTGTCGAATACAAAACTCCGACAATGACAAAACAAATTGTGTCCGTTGTTTTTCAGAGGAGAAAAGACAAGTTTTGTTTTAGGGTAGAAATCATAAAATATCATAAACAGCTAGTTTTAAATTATAACACTTTAAAAAAGTGAGGACTGCCTGGGTAGTTCAGTCGGTTAAGCGGCGGACTCTTCATTTGGGCTCAGGTAATGATCTCATGGTTCCTGAACTCAAGCCCTGCAACAGGCTCTGAGCTGACAGTGTGGAGCCTGCTTGGGATTCTCTCTCTCTGCCCCTCCTCTGCTCTCTTCCTCTCCTCTCGCAAAAATATATCAATAAACATTAAGAAAGTGAAATAAAAATGTAACTTAAAAAAAGTGAACTTTTACTCTGTTAAGACGGCATATTCTAACAATACAAAATTAAAAACCATAAAACAACTTTAGTCCACATAACAAAAAGAAATAAAAAAGTATTACATAGACGGGGAAAAAAAATCTATCCACAGAAAAGAGGGGAGACAAAGGTTCTTAAGTGTAAATGAACCACTGCTTACACACACGTCTATGGACCTCAGATGAGAACCTCTTCCCACTACCTTATGAAGCAGTTGCTTAGACAACTGGTCAGACTCCGCATCAGCCACTCCGCATTCAAAGTGGGGCTTATTTTCACACTTTCAGAGGCTCTACTCAATGCAAAGGCCACAGCAATCAAAATAAGAACATAAATTTTCTAGTTGGTAAGAGGGATGGGAACATTATCATGGTCAACGCAATGCATTAAAGGTACCCAGGTTGTTCTTGAAACAAGTCATAAAATTAAATTGGATTCCCCATTAAAAGTACACTACAGCAAAGGGAAAAAAGGATTAAAATATTAAAGCGTGCATACAAAAAAAAAAAAAAAACAAAAAAAAAAACACAAAAAGCACAAACAAACCCTGAACAGGTGCTTTCATTTTTTTGCTGTAGACACCTTCAGCCAAAACAAAGCCCACTATTGCACCTGCATAGTTACCCTGACTCTATTTGGAGTCAGTTTCCCTGAGACATATGGACACTAAAATGCATGCGAAGATGACTGATAGGAAGCAAAACATTTTTAAAAGCTGCTCTTTCTGGCAATCTTAAAAACAGATGGATAGATAAGAGTATTAACTCTAGAACTTCAAGTCTTTGGCAACGCCTTAGGTCTACTAAAAAGCTATTTTAATAGAGGTCTATTAGAACGCTTCTAAGGATGCTCCGTGCACACGCGGTGGTATGCGGTCACCGCCCAAGTTACCGCCCACCCAAGCCTTCCATAGAGCCGGTGGGACAAGGACCAGCCCAGAGTCAGCGAAAAGGATCTACGGGTCTTTCATTTGTGGGTTTCTTTTCCAAGCCGCGCCCCTCCTAGGGAGGGTGCGTGAGAGCCCGCCGAGGGGGCGCGGGCCGGGGCACGCCCAGCCCACCACCTACCTGTAGCTCAAACGATCGCGGCGAGATGCTGAACCCCTGCTCGGCGGCTGGGAAGTGGGCGATCTTCACTTCAGCCACCTCCTCGTTAGGGTTGTCCAGGGCCAGGGGCAGCGTCCGCGAGGCTCCCAGCCGCACATCTCCGAAGCAGAGGAAAGGCGACCTGCAGAAGTGGCTGAGAGACAGGACCGGCGGGGAAGCTGCCGCCTCCTCGGCCGCGGAGTTCCGCGGCCTGGCCGACGGCCTCCGTTCCGTGGGGCTCACCTCCCAGCTTCGCCCCGCACGCCGGGTCGCCATGGCAGCTTCGAGACGCCGTCCGGAAATTCTGGCGCCTAGTCCACAGGGCTGCTCCGGAGCGGGGACCCCGACCGCGTCCCCTCGGAGGCGGCTGTGGAGGTCGTGAGAGCGAATCCGCCCCCCCACCCCTTTCGTTTCCAGTAGCCGACACGCCAGAAAAAAAGAAACAAACGCCACAAATTCGCAAACTCCAAAGAGGAGCAAAACAACTGTGGCCCTAGCCTCGGTTTAAACTTCTCGCCTCCACCAATGGGCGCGCCCGGAGACCGCCCACCTCCTCACAAGGCCAATCAATGAGCAGCAGCCCCTAGCCAATGAGACGGCAGCGCCTTATTTAAATAATCGTCTCGGCCGCAACGTGTCTCCTAGGAGGGGGCGAAAACCGTGGCGGAGTCTTGGGCACACCCTGAAACTATGGGTTAGAATTGAAATTCGCCTTTTTATTTGAAAACAGGTTGGGTTAAAGGGAAGAGAGTAACAGCATTTCCACATTAAATGTAGCAATCATTGCGGGTGCCCAGAGGTCCACCTTTGTAAAACCGTTAGGTAGGCAAAAAATTAGTTTAAATCATTCATCTAATATGCCCCACCCAGCACTATATTCATTAGCTCTTCTTTTGCGGTTTCCTGGGGACGAAAGGGAGAAAAATGAAGAAAATTAAATTTATAATTGTATCAACGTGCTCATTTCAGTCACTGACCATAACAGGTGCTCAGTAATTCTGTTACGTGCTGGTTCTTACCCCGGGATACTGGTAGCAAAACTAGATAAACAAAAGAGAACCGAGGTTCCCAATAATTTATAAGTAATGGTTTTGACAGACAGTGCCCGCGACAAATAACTTCTTGGTTTTTATCTTAATTGTAGGTATCTCATAATAATGATTATGGCTTGCATATTACTGTTACTATATGCCAGGGATTAAGGTCCTTTACACGTTTATCTCAACTTTTACTTCAACCCTGTGAGATAGCTACTATTTGTATTTTACAGATGAGCAATAGACTATACAAGACAGCAAGCTTGCAAAGCTAGGATATGTACACAGGCAGTTGGTCCATATTCTTGCTCTTACCCGCTATACCATACTGCCTCTAAAGATAGTAAGAAATTAAAAAATAATATATGGATGTGTGTATGGGGATGTGTGTATGGGGACACAAAGCAAAGTCTCTGAGTAGAAAACAAAAGGAAAAAGGTGAGGTTTATACTAAATTATATTCACTGACACTCAACAGGACCTAAAGTTGAATCCTGTTAACAATTTTTAAAGAATATTGTTTTTGTTTGTTTGTTTGTTTGTTTGCAGAATCCTTTAGGACTGATGCACAATGAGAACACTACTAGTTTTTTTAAGCAAAAAAATGTTAATATGAATTGCATTTTCAATTGCACTTATTTCATATTGTAAATGTTATTCATCAAATTAACATTGAACATACAAGCCCTCTAAAGCTTAAGTCACTGAAAGGTTTGATTCACCTTTTTTTAACATGTTGATAGCACATTTTGTTTATATGTGTTCTTCCTTCACGGTTTTTCATAAATGCTGTTAACTCACAATTTTTTTAAAAAAGCAGAATGAACTGTACTGGATGTTTTTTATTCGCCTCTCCATTTCCACTCTCCACTGTTTTCCAGGCTGCTCTTTGCTGTGGGATTCTGATCTGCATTCTATATATGCTACATTAATAGTTTTTCTTACTCCATGGCTTCTGTTTTGCTTCAAAGAGGGAGGTCACTAAAGGTACTTACTTCCTCCACTCCTCTCCTGCCTTGGACTCACTACATCTCAACACTAAAAGCAACTCGTAGTTGAACACGTGGCCTCTCAACATGGGTGTTCTCCCCTCATCCCTTTAGATCTGGGGGTGGGAGTATCACAGTTGTTAATAGTTCCAGAGTATTGCATTATTGCTTGTTACCCTACATTCATCTTTGCAAATACAGCTGACCCTAGAACAACATAGGTTTGAACTGCACTAGTTCACATACAGGACTTGTTACAGTACTGTAAGTGTATTTTCCTCTTATGATTTTCTTTGTAACATTTTCTCTAGCTTACTATATTGTTAGGAACACAGCATATAATACATATAACATGCAAATGAAACATGAGACAGCTAAAATGTGTTCCTGAGGTTTTCACAATTTAAAATGTCCTATATTCTAATTTTGGAAATGAGAGGCAGCAGATTTATTTGTCCACCGAGATAATTTCTTCACAAGAATTATACTATCTACTTCTCAGACTGTTTAAAATTACATGAGAAAATGTTAATGTTTATGTTACTGGTAAGACTTCCAGTCAATAGGCTATTAGCAGTAAGCCTTTGGGGAGTCAAAAAGTTATACAGACTTTCAACTGCGCCAGGGGTCAGTTCCCCCAACACCCACATTGTTCAAGGGTCAACTGTCTTTTGCAGCCTCTGTCTCAATCTACAACTTGGGAAAATTGCAAATTTCCTTGTGACCGTTTCATATAGGAAGAAAAAGCCTGGTTATGGTTGGAACTGTATGGTAAGCCAGATGTTCTATTTGTTCTATTTGTTCTATTTGTCTATGGTCTTTGCATTCAATTTTTTAAGGAGACATGCAGAATATGTTCTGCATTCCCATGCTGTTAAAATATGTTCAATAAAACCTAGATATGCTGTATTAGGTAGGACCAAAGAACTTTATATTTATTTTAAATATCAAAATAACACAACAAACTAGTTCAATATACAATACACTTCCTAGTCTTCACAGAGAACTGAATTTTTCTATAGACATTTGTATTTATGAAACATGAGACAGCTAAAATATGTAACTCACAAGATACTTCACACACAGTTGACAAAATAATGAATTTTGATATTTTAGATTTTCCTTTGTAATTGCTTTTAAGTGTCCTTTAATGATTAAAAACAAAACTTATGATTTGAAACTGAAGACTAAGTTCAAAAGCATTTCCACTTTAATGTACATCATAAATCCCCTTAATCAGAATATTTACTACACAACATGGAGCAGCTAAATGCCCACCTCTGTACTCATTATTATTATTATTTTTGGCAGCCACACTCATCAATTGTAATACAGTTGTGTCTATAGGGATAAGAAAAGTCCAATTGTTGGAAGAAACAAAAAATTCTGTATTACACCACAGTACACTGTCCAACTTTAACGCAAGCAGGAATACCAAGCAAAGAGGCGAAATAACAATGAAAAGTGTACATGCTCTTCATTCAAGAAATGTTTTAGAATCTCCAACAATGCAAGCACTAAATTACTTTTGTACTTAAGAATTAAAAAAAGATATGTCCGTCTTTGTAGAACCTCTATTCTGATATAATTCTTAATTTCTTTTTATATAAATGGCTGCAGAGACTAAATTTAAACTCTCTTGGGATTTTTTAATAGTCATAGATTTAAGATCAATACATAGCAAGTTGAATGAAACATGAAGAGGAAACAAAACATAGTCACTCTCTCTACCAAGACCTTCTTTCTCTCATCTTCCACACAACCTAATCCTATTTCTTCTATCTTATTAATGCTACTTCCAAACAGAAGAGCAGAAAGCATGCTAATATTCTAGATAAAAGTATCTTTAAGTTGAAATAACATTAGAGGAAACAAAGGGGTGATCCCCCCAAAAGAACACTACAGACTTTACGAAGAGAGGAATGTGAGAAAGAAAGGGAGGGCGGAAATCTAAGGAAGAAGTGCCTATAGTTCCTAGAAATTATTTAGAAAACTGTTCTCACATTATCCATTATTCACCCTAATCGCAAGTAATATTTACCATAATACTAAAGTTTTAGAAATGTTACCTGTTCCTTATTAAAGAATGTATTTTTAGTCATTTTAAATTTGACACTGAATCTTAGAATTATACAAGTATGACTTTAAAAGTCCTAAGTTTTCCTGAGTTCATCAACTCAAATTATATGTTGGCTGGGATGTTGCTGCTCCTAATGAGAAACTCATCTCGAACCATCACCTCTAGTTCAGTTTTAGGCAAACTGAAATGAGAAGCCATTCAATGTAGAGCTGTGTGGATACGGGGAACTGATTATTTTTAAAAAGGAAGGTGGGGGGGGGGGAGGAGAAGACAGAGAGGCAGACACACTACTCATTTTATTTTATTTGTCAGATTCCTCTAATAAGCATCTAGAGACAGGCCCTGGAGTGGCTTCACAGTAACTATAAAGGCCACAAAAGAGTTAAAAACAAAAAAACAAAAAAACAAAAATAAATGTTCACACTATTACTTAGTGCCATTTTCCTAATCATAAAGTAATCTAAAAAAAGTATTGCCTGACCAGCAGGCAGCACAAACATAAAACCCATAACAACAACAACAACAACAACAACAAAATCAAAATCATTTATTAACCAGTACAATCTAGCCAGCAGAATCAATTTTAAGCAACTACAACACATTGAAAAGGCACAAAGTATTCAATTCAGAAAAGATTGGGTATAAAAAGGACACTGTCGAAGAGCTAAGCTTTAAATCTGACTTTTCATCAACGATATGTTAGAATGATCTGGTAGGAAGAGAACTCAAACTTATAAACATACCAGTTTAACTGTGGTTTTGTTTGCGATTAAAGACTGAAAAGCAATGAATGATATTTAATTACTTATTAGCCCTTAACAGTTTACAGTCACTCTGCAAAGATGTTTGACACTTTTAAAGTTGACAGAAATTAGTGTACCTATATCATGACCTACAATCACTTAAAAGGAAGTCACTTAATAAAGCACCAGTTTAAAACCCTATTTTTGCTACTCCTTTTCTCCCAGCAAAAACGACTAAATTACTTAAAAGTATGCAAAGATCATTACCTTTACAGTTTGTTGGTTAAATCTTGCTGGCATGAAGAACAAACCCTAACCTTAAATGGTATTTTAGGCTGCAAAAAATAGGTGGGGTTTCTTATAAAAATAACTTCAACTTGTCTTAAAAAAAAATTCTAAGGCAAAATTATTTTAATAGTGTAGTGTAAAAAATAAGCTTATTATTTAGCATTTAATAGTGTCCACTTAAAAGATAACATTCAATTAACTGAACTGAGGAAAACTGAGTATTCTTACTTGTAATTGGTTTGTCAGTATGACTATTCCCAGAGTATTTTCTTCTGTTTTTATTTTTATACATATAAACACAAACACTTAATCTTAGTATTCAAACTAATGATTTTTCTTTTTAAATCCATAATCCTAGGACTTCAACTGTGCTTCTTTGGACAAATATTTATTCGAACAACAAAGAATTTTAATTCTTTTAAACTATTTTAATACCTACTAAAAATCTTTGGTGCATTTAAGGAAAAACTGATTAGGTTAACACATTTCTACACTTGATAAATTATTCAATTTACATATTAAGTGCTAACTGCTATCAGCTAAAAAATTAATTTAAAACAATAAATTATGCTCATAAAATAAAAAATTCTGAATGAGGCTAAACTTAGTTGCAAGATTCAAAAATTTAAGTACAGTTACAAAATTAATGGATTTTAGAGTTAATGGAACACTTGTCCAAATACTCCAAATTAAATATTACAAAAGTTTAACTGAAAAGAGTAGGCCTCATTTCATATTTTTTGTGCCAACTTCAACAACTTATATACATTCAGTTTGCCCAAATCCATGAGGTTTTCACAATTTAAAATGTTCTATATTCTAATTTTGGAAATTAGAGGCAGCAGATTTGTTTGTCCACCCACTGAGATAATTTCTTCACAAGAATCATACTATCTACTTCTCAGACTGTTTAAAATTACATGAGAAAATGTAGTGCCTGGCACACAGTAAGCATTTATTAATGCTAGCTTTCTTTCCCTATTAGTAGCTCTGCCATTTTTAATGCTGAGAGCTTAAGTGAGTCCTTTATCTTAACCTCGGATTCTTTATCTCTAAAATGGGAATACAGCATGTCTTTTCTCTTTCAGATTTGGTTATGAGGTTAAACAAGAGAACTGTGAAAGTATTTTATAAAAGAGTAAACCAGTATTCAAGTTTATCTACAATAATAACTAAATATAGTTCTATTTCACTTTATGTAAGAGATGTATTCCAGAAAAGTTTCGTTCTGTAAACCAACTCCTATGATCAAATTATGTACTTATAGAATTAGGAAATTATTATTAAAAGAATCCTAAATACCTTCAAAAAAGCAAAGTATTCTTTTCAATGTGAAAATGCAACACCCTATTTCTTTCTTGCTACCAAGCATATAATATACCATACACAGACACATATATACCATTGCCTTTTTAGAAGTCCAAACTTTTCTACAACGGCTTATATGTAAGGCAGGGTATACTTTTAGGTATTACTTCATTTCATTATAGTAAGTTTTTGAGTTGAAGGTCTTGTTTTCATGAGAGGAATCAAAAAACATAAAGACATATTTTTAAAAGTCAATTTGAAAGACTAACAGACTAATAGTACCTTATACAGTCAAGTTTTATCACATAAGTACCCCAGATATAACATTTTCACACAAAAGTAAAAGTGTTTTGAAAAGAATACATTAATTATATCTACTGGTCCTAGACTAATTACAACCAAACCTTGATAACTGAGGCAAAACTCGGGTTGGTTTTGTTACTTATATGAGCTACTTTGGTTAACTGCCTCAATCTCAACATTTTTTTTCTTTTATTTCCACTAATATGATGTGAATGTTCCTGTAAAGTACCTTCATTTCTTAAGTGCTTCAGCAAACAAGTTTCCCCATTAGTAAGTGGTTAAATTTTATTCATTAAAACTTCATTATTTTATTTGTGATTTTTTTCACAAGGGCTGGGCCAGACTTTACAGTTTACACAAAAAAAGTGCTTAAAGCAATTAGGAGTGTAAACAAAACTGAAATAGAAAAATCTTAAAATTGCTATTTTCCAGTAGTTTACATACAAATGACATGCTAATAATAAATCAACCCTGCCTATTCTAATCCTTCAAGCAGCTCCTAGGAAATATCATCCTAGTTTAAGTTTAAATGGACTTGAAAATATGGAAAGTGCACATCTTGAAAGGTATTTTGTAATTTTGACTGACTTTTTCCTCAATTTTTATCAGTGAGGTTTTTGCTCTAACTGCTATTTCCTCTCACCAAGTCCTCAACTTTTGTCTCCTACAAAAATAAAAATCAAGGATAATTACAGGCCTTAGGCTTATTGAAAAGCAAAATAAAGATCTAGATTACATGTAAATCTGTATACAAGTAGTGG
Organism: Lynx canadensis; assembly: GCF_007474595.2. NCBI lineage: Eukaryota > Metazoa > Chordata > Mammalia > Carnivora > Felidae > Lynx > Lynx canadensis. Next base: position 35,985,912 of record NC_044319.2, read on the forward strand.
TTCCCTTTAATTAAAGTAAACATGGAGTTTAGTTGGACATAAATTTTATAATTTGGCACCTTTCCTAACAGTTACATACGTAATACATAGGTTCTGTTTCCCAGAATTTCACTTAGCCAAAGTAAATGAGACCAAAAGTAGCTTATAAATTAAATTTCACTGATTAGATATAATTGCCCCTCCTTTAGTGAAATGAAGATATATGCTATTATGTGCTGTTATTGTTTCTAAATAAATGACAAAATATAAAAGGTGAACTTACCTTGAAAGTTATCTAGTTAAAACGGTCATAATTTGCGCTTTCAATACCTTTTCAACTTTGTATAATTTAACACCTGCACATATGTTTGCATTTTGTATTCATGGTAACTAAAGCACTGGCAAAAACCAATCCTTTGAATAATTATTTCAATTCTGCATTTCATTTAATAAGCTAATCTTACATTAAGTTAGCTTTCTGGCTTTGAGTTTATCAAAAGACCAAAGGATTAATAATAACCTGAAATTATGGCCAGATAAAAAAACAACACAAAAATATCCAAGATTTCCCTACAAATTTAGATCTAACTTCAAATTTTAAAAATGCAGAAGAAATGATAATGAATCTTAAGTTAGGACAAGAAGAGTTGCAATTATCAGTGTATTCTTATAGTCTTTCTGAAAGGCTACATGGTCCTTAAGCTTCTCTGGAAGATGTGGAAGGGAGAAAAGAGGATTGAAACTAAAGAAGAATAAAAATGTCCACTGATGATTAAAAACAAAAACAAAAACAAAACCATAAAGTCAACAGCTAGTAATATTGAAAAGTTTGAGGAACCATTAAAAATTAAGCACTAAGTTATCTTTAAAAATCACAAAAATGTTCATTTCAAATATTATACCTCAAAATGTGTCCAAATATTCGTATGTTCAGTAAACAGAAATACATATTTTTCTTGATTTGAAATGGTTCTGAGGACTTGAGAAACTAGAGAAAATGAAAAAAATAGCAGCCTTACTAATTTAAAAGCCATCAGTCTAGGCTACCATTAGCACATAACAATCAAGAAAGTCTGTGGAATGTTTAGATTTACTCATGAATGATGCTCATTATTAGAAATACTTTGTACAGCAGTAGCATTATCAAGGCCTAGTAGTGTTCCAAGATAAGACTGTTCTCTAGGGTCTAGCATTTGTTCAGGTCGTACTGGATGAACTATATTTGCAGGTTGAGGAGTAAGAGTATATTTTTCCAGAAAAGCTAAATCAGCTGCTCGGGGATAATCAGTTGATTGTGGCTGTGGTGACAAGATCTCATGAGAAGATGGTGGAAGCGTGGTTGTATGACGCACCAGATCACTCTGAGTGTCAGGCATCTGAACTGGAACCAATGTTACTGGAACACACACTTCAGCAGACACATTCTGTAACATAGTCTTGGCTTCTGACTGATAAACTTTGGGCTGGTCCATATATTGTTTTGTTTCTGTTTGAAAGATTTTATCATCAGATGAGTACTCTACTGGCAAGGATACAAGTTTTTCCTCAGAAGTACTTAGAGGATCGTCTGGAGATTTTATGCCATGAACATGGTCAATGTGGTATTTCAGCTTGTCTTTCCGCTTAAATGTTGCATTACAGTGCTGACAGTTGAAAGGTCGGGCATCAGAATGGATAACCAGGTGTTTTGTTAAAGTTTTCTTAATTCTAAAAGATTGATTGCAAATTTGACACTTGTATGGTTTTTCACCTGTATGAACAAAAATGAAATTAAGGTAAAATGCATTCAGTTGGGAAGACAATGATTTAAAGTAGCAAATTTTCCACATGAATACTTACAAGAACTTAACAAAAGCAGTGATATTATATGCTATCACAAAATGGAGACAGTACAGTAAGCCAGTAAAGACAATGGGCTCAAACATTAAAAAGATCCAGGTTTGAATTCTAGCTGTACCACTTACCAGCCAAACCCTGAGCAAGATACCCAACTTCTAAGCATAGTTTCTTCACCAGTAATATGCAACAACAATAGTGCCTACCTCAGAGATGGTGAATGGATTGAACAAGAAAACAAACAGTGCTGAGAACTGTAGCTGGCATAAAATAAGTACATGATGGACTCACAGACTATTATTATTGCTTGTTTTTATTCCCACTATAGGCCCTAAAAAAGGTGTAAACCAGAAACATCCGATTTCCTCCCACCCAAGAAGGATTAAAATTAAAACAGCAACTCTGATTAACTGAGTTCTTAGAATCAAACTAACAAGTAGTGATACTTAATGTCTGGCCTGAGGTCAACGTAAGGAGAGTCGATCAGGATAAAGAACAAGGAAACCGAACTAGTTTTCAGTCCCTCCTGAGTCAGGTTTCTACGCTGTAGTTTTGTTGTTTTCCTTTTTGTTTTTAATATGAAACATTATAAATTCCTAGGTTAGCCAGTGTGGTAGGCAGAATAATGACCTCCCAAAGAGGAAATCTAGGAAGCTGTAAATATGTTACTTTCCGTAGCAACAGGGACTTTGCAGATTAAAGACCTAGAAATGGGGAGATTAGCTGGATTATCCAGCATGGCCCAATTTAAACACAGGAGTCTTCAAAAGCAGAAGATAATGGAAGAAGAATGCATCAGAGAGATGCAACAAGAGGAGAACTCAACCCCTTCACTGTTGGCTTTGAAAATGGGAAAAGGGGCCAGGACCCAAGAAATGTGGTGGCCTCTAGAAGCTGGGAAAGGCTCTCAGCTTACCACAAGTAATAAAACTAGAACCTGGGTCCTGGTCCTACAGCTCAAAGACAGTCTTATCATAACCCAACTGAGCAGGAAAGAGATTCTTCTCTAGAACCTCCAGAAAGAAATGCAGCCCTACCAACATCTAGATTTTAGCCCATGTCAGATTTCTCACAAACAGAGATCTAAGATCATACACAATTGTATTACTTAAGCCACTAAGGTTATGGTAATTTACTACAGCAGCAAGAGAAAACAAACCCAGACATACAATTGCACAACAAACACAAGGCATATATTTTAAAACTAAATGGAAAGATTTTATATTAATTGTTACATGGGTTTGTTGATATCACTGTTTTATCTTTCCATTTAAAAGAAAGACAGTTCTCCTAGAAAATTAAGAGAATTGCACCTTCAAGTTGAGCCACTAATACCAAACAATTAATTATTCATTAAATATTATTAATTGTTATTTTGTGGCCCACAGGAACTTTCAAATCCCAGTACAGAAAATGTATACAGGCTGCAATGCTGGTTCCTGGACTATTAAATTTCTACTTGTTTTTGAACTAGTATCATGACTGATGTCACTAAAGAGGAAGTAAAACATGAAGTAGAACATTTATAAAGGGTTAAAATTCTTGAAAAGATAGTATTTGCAACTGTGTGTAGAACACACTGTATCCAACATTTGATTTCACCTGAAATGCCTACAATCAGGGACAATATGAAAAAGGTTATAAAAGAATGTTCTGAAAAAAAAAATTACACTTCTAAAATGCAAGAACTTTCTATAATTCCTGGCATTAAAACCAGTCATGCCAGGAGTGTTCTATAATTAAAAAAAAAAAAAAAAAAAAGAAAGAAACTCTAGCATAGCATTACAAACACCACCACCAAGCACAGAATTTAGTTTTAAAGATAAAAGTATTGGTTTTAAGTATTCTCCTTTGGCACAGTATTAGCCTTGATAGTTTCTTAAGCACATTTTTTTTTTTTCAACGTTTATTTATTTTTGGGACAGAGAGAGACAGAGCATGAACGGGGGAGGGGCAGAGAGAGAGGGAGACACAGAATCGGAAACAGGCTCCAGGCTCTGAGCCATCAGCCCAGAGCCTGACGCGGGGCTCGAACTCACGGACCGCGAGATCGTGACCTGGCTGAAGTTGGACGCTCAACCGACTGCGCCACCCAGGCGCCCCTTTCTTAAGCACATTCTTAAAAGCTTTTATAGATTATGTAAAGTCATAGTCAATCAGTTCCAGTGTCCCACAAATACTGTTAGGAAGCTGGGACTCAGGCATATTTCTTTGAGAAGTTTCTATGATCATTTTAAACAAATTTCATTTTCCACAGAAAAAATCAATTTATGTTTATAAGACAAAGATCCACAAAGGAAATGTTGATATTATTATATTTAAAAAGTAAATATGGAGTGCTTATAGATACACAGTGAGAAGGGTCAATACTGTGGACTTAATGAAAAAAGGAATACTTATTGAAGAAACATTCTACAGCAAGGCAAGGCTTTCTGTAGCAAAATTATCTATTTGATAACAATGAACTCAAGTTGGGTGAATCTCAGGATCACAAATCAGAGACCTAAGGAAACAAAGGAAAGGTCTCCTGCAAGATGCACAGAAAGGAGTCTATTTTTTAAGAGTGGAAATAGATAAAACAATGCTCAAAGAAATGTAATCTCTTTCTCAGCTAAAATCATAGTAACCTATGAGTCTTTAGAATTAAAAAATGTCTTCCAATAGATGAGTTATAGTTAGATATTAAAAATTAGTATATGAAAATATAACGAGAACTTGCGTTCAAATTTGATGGAGTAGTTTATATCACAACTATGTCTCTTGCTAGTGAAGAGGAAAAGATAAAAGATTTTTTAAAATTCAAAGAATCTACTCTTTGGAGGCACTGAAGCACAAACAAGGCAGCCAGGACATAAGGGGCCAAGATTCTGGAGGCACAGGAAGGTATGGACATGTGTTCTTTCCTCAGTGTACTTTCAGATTTAGTGACAATTAATAAATAAATAAATTCTCTGGGTATGGGGAAAAATAAATAAAATAAATTCCCTGGGTAGGGGAAATAAGAGGTCAAGTGGCAGCCGAGGGCCTGATGGCATTCCACTGGAATGGGAAGATAAAAGCTAGAGTTTGGGACTACCCAGGATTTAAGGGGTCAAGAGCCTGGAAAGGAAAGAACAACAGAGAAATGAACAAAAATACTGACATTTGCCAGCTCTCAAGATGAACATCTGCTGGATAAGACAGCTAGAAACCAGAGGCTGGATACTGAAGGGATGAAAAGATATTTTAGCAAACCCAAGGGTCCTGGGGAGATGAAGATTAGAGTTTAAGTCTCACCACAATAATGATGAACTAGCAGAAAGGTAGATCAGAAATAGATAAGAAGTGACCCATGCCATCTCATTCTATCTGCTTGTGAGAAGAAAATTAAATACATCTGAGAAAGAATACAACTTCAAGAACCTCTACAATTTTTCATTCACAAAATCGAAGGTTCATTTCAAAACGATCAGGCATGTCAAGAAACAGAACCAAATGACCAAATGTTGAGAGATGGGGGGAAAAAAGATAATAGATAGCCCTAAAGGTGAAGAGAAATTACATAAGACTGAAATATTAAGATGAATATGATTAATATATTCAAGAAAACACAGGAAAAGAGAATTTCACCACAGAATTGGAACTATGGGAAAAAGAAAATTCTGGAACAGATAACTGAATAATTCAGTAGATTGATTTAATAGCATATTAGACACCACAGAAGAAATAATTAGTATAATGGAAAATAGATTAATAGGAATTATCTATGTGGAAGCACAAAGAGAAATAGATTGAAAATATACAAAAAGCATGATATTCATATGTATATATACACACAGACACATATATATATGACAAAGTAACATATCTAACATAAATAAACTGGAATCCTAGAAAGAGGAGAGTTTTGTTTAAGAAGATTTACCCTATACAAAAGAAAAGACATCTCAAGTCACAGACCCAGTAAGTTCTACAAACCTCACAAAATACAAAAAAAACAAAGCAAAAAAACCACACATCTGTGCACACTATAATAAACCTACTAAAAGTTAAAGAGAAAAAAGCAACCAATTAAAAAGAGACATTTCATTTAAATGAACAACAAGAAGACTAACAGTATACTTTTCAACAACAAAAGAGGTTCAAGGAGGAAAAAAATCACATATTTACAATGTTGAAAGAAAATTAGCTGCTAATATAAATTATATAGTCAGGAAAAATATTCTCCATAAAGTAAAATAAAAACATTTTCAGACAGTCGAAACCTAAGAGAACCTGGTGCCTGCAGATACGCTCGAAAGGAGTCCGCATGTGGAAGGAAAATGATTCCAGGAGGAATAATGTGAATGCAGGAAGCAGTAAACAGTAAAGGGCACATATATGGTTAAAAATAAATAATATGGGTTATTTAAAACAAACCAAAAAATAATGTCTTATGTGGTTTAAAGTATATGTAAAATTAAAATACATACAATGCATAAAAGGTGAGAGGTAAGGGTGTTGTAAGGTTTTTTTTTGCGTTGTCTAGAAATTGATAAAGAATTAACTTAAGGTAGACTAATAATTTATGGATACACATAGCAATCTTTAGGGTGATTACTAATGAACAATGAAAGAACATACAACTGACAAGCACCGAGGTGAAAATGTGTAATAAAAATCCTTTGTGATTTCAAGGAATTGAAGACAAGAGAAAGAAAGCATCAAGGAAGAGATGGGACGAATAGCGTGATGACAGATTTAAATCCAAATAAATGAGATATCATGTAAAATTTAAATGACTAAGTATCTCAGTTAAAAGAGATTATCATAATAGATGATAAAATGATGCTCCAAAGACATACATCTTAAATACAAGTCCACGGAAGGACTGAAAGTAAAAAGATAGAAAAAACATATATAAACATTATCCAAAAGAGACCTGGTAAATCTTTATCCCAATATAAAGAGGAATATTTTGACCACGGGACAGAAAGATACGACAATCCGTACATATCTAATAACACAGCCTCAAAATATATACAGCAAAAAATTAAAGAACTCAAGATGAAAAAGTATAATTTTCAATCAATAGGTTAATAGATTTTAACATAGATCTCTCAGTAACTTATAGAATAAGCACACAAAAAAAGTATCAGTAAGAATGTAGAATATTCGAATAATAAAACATATTCTCTGGCAAAAGTAGAATTAAGCTAGACATGAGTAACATACAAATAGAAAATCCTCGAATATTTAGGAATTCAGCAATACAATTCTAAATAAGCCATAAATGAGAGAATTAATCTGAACAGACATTAGGAAATATTTTTAACTTATTTATAATGGAAACATGAAACATAAAGTGTGGGACTGAAAGCAATGTTTGAAAGGCAACTTAGGACATTAAAATACATAAATAAAAAAAAGAAATGCTAAAATTTATTAAGTTAGGCATCGATATAAAAAAGCTAGGGAAAGACAGCAATTTAACCCAAATAAAATAGAAAAACAAAAAAAGCAGAAATGAAATAAAAAACATGTCTAAACAAAGGAAATATCAAAAAATCCTATAGTCATTGAAAAGATACATAATATGATACCTTGAATTCTGTGGATAGATTTCATATTTTAGATTAAATAGAGTTCTTTAAAAATAAACAAAACAGGGGCGCCTGGGTGGCGCAGTCGGTTAAGCGTCCGACTTCAGCCAGGTCACGATCTCGCGGTCCGTGAGTTCGAGCCCCGTGTCAGGCTCTGGGCTGATGGCTCAGAGCCTGGAGCCTGTTTCCGATTCTGTGTCTCTCTCTCTGCCCCTCCCCAATTCATGCTCTGTCTCTCTCTGTCCCAAAAATAAATAAAAACGTTGAAAAAAAAATACTTAAAAAAAAAATAAACAAAACAAAAAATGACAGCTCTGTAACTATTAAAGAATCTTTTTTTTTTTTTTTTTTTTAGTTTTATTTATTTTAAGAGACAGAGTGAGAGCAGGGGAGGGGCAGAGAAAGAGGGAGAGAGAAAATCCCAAGCAGGCTTCATACCATCAGTGTGGAGCCCGATGCGGACTTGATCTCACGAATCATGAGATCATGATCTGAGCTGAAATCAAGAGTCAAACGCTTAACCAACTGAGCCACCCACGCACCCCAAGAATCTCTGACTTAAATCTCTTCATAGAAAATAAGTTCAGAGGGATTTATCAGTGAATTCCTCCAAATACTAATGAGGAAATAATGCCAACTTTACATAAACTCATCCACTTCATTTAAAAAGATGTATTATTTCTCAAATTATTTTTTGATGCCAGCAGAGTCATGATAACGAAACCTGTCAGCGATATTACGAGGGGAAAAAAAGGAGTATGTCTAAACAACATAGCCAAAAAGAAAAAAAGAAACAAAATATAAGCAAATTAAATTCAACTATATAGTAACAGGATAATACACGACCAATCTGTGTTTATTTCAGGAATGTAAGATTTAATATTAAAAAAATCAATGTAATTTGTCACATTAACAAAGGAAAAAGATCTGATCACCTCAATAAATATAGGAAAAAAATCTAACACCTATCCATAACACTGTAAATAAATCAGGAATAGATGGTAATTTCTTTTTTTAACGTTTATTTATTTGGGGGAAAGCCTACACAGGGGACAGGCACAGAGAAGGGGACAGTGGATCCAAAGTGGGCTCTGCACTGACAGGCTGACAGCAGTGAGCCCAATGTGGGGCTCAAACTCATGAACCCCAAGATCATGACCTGAGCCAGTTGGACCTTCAACCGACTGAGCCACCCTGGTGCCTGTGGATAGATGGTAATTTGTTTACCTGTTAAACAGTATCTATAAAATATACAGAAAACATCATATTTAATTATGAAATACTGAAAGCTTTTCCCTGGAGATTGAGAATAAGACAAGGACGTCCACTATCAGTATTTCTATTCATACACCACTGATGATGTCAACCAAAGCAATAAGGCAGAGAGGGAGAGAAAAGGATTTAGAAAGGGAGAAATTAAATTGTCACTATTCACAGATGGCCAGCTTGTATCCTTGGAAAATCCAAAGAACTTAAACTATAGCAAAGTCATTGCATAAAAAGTCAATATACCAACTCAACTCATTTCTATACATCAAAAACAAATACAAATAAATACAATTTATAATTTTGTACAAAAACATCAAACATCTATATATAAATCTCATGAAGATGTTTAAGATATCTGCATTAAAAACTGTAACATCTTTTTTTTTTTTTTTTTTTTTTTTTAAGTAGGCTCCACGCTCAATGTGGGGCTTGAAGTCATGACCCCGAGATCAAGAGTTGTATGCTCCACCGGCTGAGCCAGCCAGGTACCCCCCAAAACTACAATATCAAGAAAAGTAAAAGGACTTAAGTTAGGGTAGGGATTGTTCATGGATTGATGATTCAATATAATAGAGATAATCAATTAGGAAAAAATTGACTATGTATTCACTGACATTCCAATAAAATTCCCAGCAGATTTTTATGTTTAGAAATTAGTAAGTTGTTTCAAAATCTATCTAAAAACATAAAGGAACAAGAATAACAAAGACACCAAAACAGAACAAAGTTGGGTAAGTTACATCACCAGATATCAAAAGCCATAACAATTTAAGTGGTACAGCAACAATGGAGCAAGGATATACAGACAGTGCAGTATAAAGAACAGAGCCCAGAGACAAACCACACACACAGCTTCATTTAATTTAAAACAAATATGCCAATGAAATGCTATAAAGAATGGATAATCTTTCCAATAAATGGTTCTTGGGTATAGAAAGCCACATGTAAAAAGAAAAAAATAAATAAAAGGAAAACAAGTGAAAAAAGAACTTTGATCTTTACCTAACAACCTAAGAAGAAACAAGTAAATTAGAGAAGGTTCATAATCTAAATATGTAAGTTAAAATAGAAGGCAACAGAAATATTAACGACCTTGGAATAGGCAAAAGTTTCTTAAAGAGGATATAGCAAGAACCTAACTAGAAGGAAAAAAAAAAACCAAAAACCAAAAACCAACAACAACCTGATATGTGACTTTCATATCAACCTGATATGTGTCTTTCAGTCACTGAAAGACACCATTACTAGAGCTCAGATGCAAGTCACAGAGCGTAATATATCTGAAATTTAGATATCCAACAATGGACTCATCTCCAGAATATAGCTAGAACTCTTATAATAAATCAATTAGAAAAAGACAGGAGCGCCTGGATGGCTCAGTCAGTTAAATGTCCGACTTTGTCTCAGGTCATGATCTCACAGTTTGTGAGTTCAAGCCCTGTGTCGGGCTCTGTGCTGACAGCTCAGAGACTGGAGCCTGCTTCAGATTCTGTAACTCCCTCTCTCTCTGCTCCTTCCCTGCTCACGCTCTGTGTCTCTCTCTCAAAAATAAACAAACATTAAAAAAAAAAGACAGACAATCCAGTTTAAGAAAATCAGCAAAATAATTAATCAGGTGCTCCATGAAAGAGGATATTCAAATGACCAATAAGTATATGGGAAGGTGCTCAATATCATTACTTACCACAAAGATGCAAATTAAATTAAAGCCACATTGAGATAGTGCTACATATTCATCAGAATAACTTTTAAAAAAAGGCAGTATCAAGTGTTGGTGAAAACCTGGAGCAACTGGAATTCTCATAAGCCATATACTTACTGGTAGGACTGCAAATTGGCACAATTACCTTGGAAAACTGTTCGGTAATGTCTACTAAGTAGAACATATGCATCCTATCGGCTAACAATCCCATGGCCGGGCATATACACAAGAGAAATAAATGCATTTTGTATGAAAAATCATGAACAGGAATTTCCAAAGCAGCTTTATTCATAATAGATCCAAGTAAATACAAACCAAATGTCCATTAAAGTTCAAGGGATAAATAAATTGTGTGGTATATTCATATGAAAATGAAAAGAAACAAACCACTTCCATGGATGAATCTCATGGACATCATACTGAGTGAAATAAACCAGACAAAAAAGAGTATATACTATATGATTCCATTCATATGAAGTTCAAACAGGCAAAACTAATTAGTGGTGATATAAGTCACAATAATGATTATTTTGCAAGGAGGTTACTCCTTGCAGCCAGAGAGGATACTTCTGCAATTCTGGTACTGTCCTATATACCAATCTGAGTGGTGGTTATGTGGATGTATTCATTTAGAAAAATTCATTGAGCAGCTCATTAAATTTTGGATACTTTACATACAGCGTAAACAATTCTGCCAAGTCTAGGGGCACCTGGGTGGCTCAGTCGGTTAAGCGTCCAACTTTGGCTCAGGTCCTGATCTCACGGTTCATGGGCTCAAGCCCCGTGTTGGGCTTTGTGCTGACAGCTGGAGTCTGGAGCCTGCTTCAGATTCTGTATCCCCCCCCCCACCTCTGTCCCTCCCATGTTCACACTCTCTCTCTCAAAAATGAACATTAAAAAAAAAAGTTCTGCCAACTCTAAAGTCAAGTCCTAAATTTATCAGCCTTAATGCCTGTTTAAAATAAATGCACTACATTTCAACAAGACTACTGCTAAAGAACAGATGTTATCACTACTCTGAGAATTATAACAAACAAAACACATAATGGATAAGAATAAGCCCTTTACAGAAGAAAATCTTACATCTGTATTCCAACCAATTTCTCTAATTCATTCAACAAATATTTATTAAGCATCTACTATTTGCAAGTTTGGGAATAGGCACTAATCATATCTACTCATTTGAACCAATTAAGTGTACTGACCTGTCGAAAACTGGAACCAATCCATTAGTTACACCTTGTCTAGAGAAAGAATATACTAATACAAAAATGTCTACATGGAGTCTAGTTAAGGGGATTTAAAAAATAAGAATTTAGCAATTTAGATAATGTACTAAAGGCATCCCGGCTAGGGAAAAATAATCTGGGGAGCAAAATTATTCTGGTCCCAAAAGAGATACCCATCTTTACATGGGTAAAGATGACTCAGTATTCCTCACCATTTCCTTGAGAAACTATTCCATAAAGTTACTACCTTAGTCTAGAACTACATTTAGCAGTTTTTCTAATCAACAAATTTAGCAACTCTACTTCCTTGATTAGAGAAAAAGGATACCTTGGCTAGTACACTCTTCATTTTCTACAGGGTGAAAAATAAGCTGACATTCTGGTGAATCTATTTCCAATGGTAATTATGAAGAACTCCTAAGAATACTTATAATCTTTGTGTACAGATGTAAAAATGATTTTCTGGACCTATAAATCTCAGGAATGGACTTGGGAACATGGCAACCAGTTCATGGAAGAGCCACACTGTGAAGTCCTGTCTGGGTAGCCTTCTGATCACTTTAGATTAAGAGCTGGCAAACTACAGCCCAAAAGCCAAACACAGCCTCTTGCCTGTTTCTGCAAATAAAATTTTATTGGAATGCGGTCATGTTAATTTGAACCTACATGGCTATAGTTGCTTCCATGCAAAAAAGCACAGTTGAGTGGTTATGAGAGAGACTGTCTGGCCCACAAAGCCTTAAATATTTATTATCTAGCCCTCTACCAAAAAAGTTTGCTGACCTCTGCTTTAGGTGATTTCTCATTCTCATTTCATAACTGCCATAATCTTCATCTTATTCTATAATAGAGCTCATACTCTATTTAAAAAGTGAAAATCCCTAGCAGTCTTCATACTATTTTTGAAAGAGAGACAGCACGAGCGGAGTAGGGGCAGAGAGACAGAGGCAGACACAGACTCCGAAACAGGCTCCAGGCTGTGAGCTGTCAGCACAGAGCCCCACGCGGGACGCGGGGCTCAAACTCACAAAACTGTGAGATCATGACCTGAGGCGAAATTGACGCTTAACCCACTGAACCACCCAGGCGCCCCTCACGTCCTCAGTTTTCTTTTTTTTTTTTTTTAATTTTTTTTTTTCAACGTTTATTTATTTTTTTTTGGGACAGAGAGAGACAGAGCATGAATGGGGGAGGGGCAGAGAGAGAGGAAGACACAGAATCAGAAACAGGCTCCAGGCTCTGAGCCATCAGCCCAGAGCCTGACGCGGGGCTCGAACTCACGGACTGCGAGATCGTGACCTGGCTGAAGTTGGACGCTTAACCGACTGCGCCACCCAGGCACCCCACGTCCTCAGTTTTCAACGTGAGAACAACTTGTCCCAAATTCCAACCAAGATATTCAGAAATGGAAATTCTACATTATCATTGGTCATCGACTAATTACTATAAGTGAATGTTTTCAAAAAACTTCATGCAATTATGAAGCCAGTCCTTATTATATAAGTTTCTCCTCTAAAATAATTCCTGCAGTTTTACAATTCTTAAATCATCAATGGTTGAATTAACTTTCTGTAAGTTCATCATTTCTTTTAAATCATGAGTTTATTAAGTTTGTTATTTATAACTAATATGGAAGATATCATTAGTATAGTTTCCTCATTTTGTCCTACTTAGGTATCTCCAAATTGTGACTTTTTCTTTTGTAGGGAGCCGTAAATTTTTTTAACAGCAGCACTTCATAAGTAATAAATTCTTTACTGCAATTCTTTGCTATTGAAATTGCCCAAATTGTTATTTCTCATTCTGATATTTATGAAATCAGTTTTCTCTTCTACCACAGTAGCTTGACAAAATCCAAATAAATATAAAACAAAGCAGCCATAAATGCATAAGTTCCTTTTTTAAAAAGGAAAGCTTTAAAAAGTATCAATTTATGTGGGAAGTCAAACAAGGACTAAGACAACGTATAAGAAAGAATCCAACATAGTCTGTATTTCAAAATATGGTAGCATTACCAAGGGGGAAAAAAGATTTAGGAAATGATATCTTCTGGGAAGCAGCTGAAGCAAATCATTCTACTATAACTACCTATAAATCACAACTCACTAAGTGAAAAGGAAAGTATACAACAGTAAGTTGGTAAGCAAGACAATCAAATCATACTGATTTATTGTTTTAAAAGACAAAAAAAAAAAAGAAATGTCTTCAGAGAGTTACACAGATATAGAAGAACTAAAAACCTCCAGAAAAGGGGAAAATTAGAGCTAGAAGTTGAGTAAATTCCCTATGGGAAAAAATTTTCCCAAATTCTACAAAATAATATTCAAAAGTACTGAAGCTTACAGAGAATCAAAGTGCAGAATATTGTTCATTCATGACATCACCTTTAACATAATAAATAAAAATCATACGGGGAAAAGGCAAAAAATTTAACCAAGAACAACAAAATTTAAATGTCCATATTTTATCCTGAATAATTACACAAAGATATATGTAAAGTACCTATTAACTTTTACCTGAATGCGTCCGAAAATGCATTTCCAGACTTGATTTGCCTTTAAAAATTTTCTTACAAACATCACATTGATGAAACGTTGCTTTATATCTGAGAAAAGTAAAAAGGGTTGAGTTTTCAATATAACTTTAATAACACAATAAAAATATGTTACATCATGTACAAAAATTATACATAGAATTCTCACATTAATAAAGCATAGAACTCCAAAGGAATGTGGAATTACTTTTAAAGTACCAAACTGGTGGCTCAGTTGGTTAAGCGTCTGACTTCGGCTCAGGTCATAATCTCAGGGTTCGTGAGTTTGGGACCCACATTGGGCTCCGTGCGGTCAGTGCAGAGCCTGCTTCAGATCCTGTCTCCCTCTTTCTCTGCCCCTCCCCACTCGTTCATTTTCTCTTTCTCAAAAATAAGTAAACATTAACATTAAATTAAAAAAAAATGTACCAACCTTACCTCTGGTTCTTCCTCCTCCAGTTATATTCAGTGAACGAATCTATACAAAGAGGTCCTTAGACTTTTAACTTTAAACCCCTTTCTTTTAAGATTTAAATCACTGAACTTCTGTATTATTATTATTTGCTATTAAAAATATCAAAGGAAAAATTACTAGGACAGAAACAGATCAATGATGAGCTAAAGGAAGAAAAAAGGAGTTGAACAAAGCGGTGTAGTGGTAATTTAGGGGTGACAGAACTATTCCATATCTTGATTGTGGTAATGATTACATGACTGCATGCATTTATCAAAATGTACAAAACTACAGACTAAAAAAAACCATTTTTCTGTCTGTAAAGCATGCCTTAATTTAAAAAATAGACGCTAAGTCTGACTGAAAAAAAACTGCAGTACTCTCAAAAATGTGCATTCATCAAAAAGGTGACACTGCTCTAAACTGGTTCACTTTATAACAAATATAATAAGTATCATAAACTTGAACTTAAAAATAAATTTTAGGGGCGCCTGGGTGGCGCAGTCGGTTAAGCGTCCGACTTCAGCCAGGTCATGATCTCGCGGTCCGGGAGTTCGAGCCCCGCGTCAGGCTCTGGGCTGATGGCTCAGAGCCTGGAGCCTGTTTCCGATTCTGTGTCTCCCTCTCTCTCTGCCCCTCCCCCGTTCATGCTCTATCTCTCTCTGTCTTAAAAATAAATAAACGTTGGAAAAAAAAATTAAAAAAAAAATAAATAAATAAATAAATTTTATACCTAAATCAAAAAAGAATGAGATACCAGTCCTTTTATTTTTATTACGAATTAATAGACATAAAAAGCTGCAAATTACTCAAAACCTAACTTATCAGGCAGTAAAGTGTAGTGCCTAAGAATACGCTTTGTGAGTTAAACAATCTTAGACTCCAATTTAATTGTGAGGATTAAGATATGTGTAAAATGATTAGCATTTAAGTTATAGTTATTAAAAGTCTATCATCTCACCCTGGAAGTAATTTATATCTAATTGAACACATGGCAAAATAATTAACTCAAACAGAGGCTACTATGATGTTCTGTAAGACAGTTTGCTCTTAACATCTGGGTTTTACTGGAATATTTAGCATATTGTTACAATATTCAATAGCAACAGTATGCCTAACATTTCAAATGCTATTCACACTTTTCAATTCATTCAACTCAACATTTAAAGAGTGGCTACAAAAACTCTATGCAAGGTCCTGTCTTCTAGAAACTTACTTCTACCTGATGAAACAAACATTTAGAAAGATAATGGGAGGGGTGCCTGGGTGGCTTAGTCAGTTGAACATCCAACTTTGGCTCAGGTCACGATCTCGCATTCATGGGTTCGAGCCCTGCACTGGGCTCTGTGCTGACAGCTCAGAGCCTGGAGCCTGCTTTGGATTCTGTGTCTCCCTCTCTCTCTGCCCCCACCCCTGCTCGCACTTTGTCTCTCTGTGTGTCCCAAAAAACAAAAACAAAACAACACAAAAAGTTTAAAAAAAAATTTTTTTTTTAAAGATAACGGGAGTGTCACTGATAAACTTAGCAAAAGACCTGTAACCAACATACTTGGTTTGTCCTATTCCATTCATATCCCTGGTAAATACAAATAGAGATATAAACAGGGTCACCACAGGCACATACAGAAAGAAGCAGTGGTACCCAACTTGGGGCAATTTTGTCCCCGTGGGGCATTTAGTAATGTCTGAAGACATTTTCGTTTTTTCACAACTGGAGGTAAGTCGGTGCTACTGCCATCTAGTGGATAGAAGCCAGGAATACTGATAAATAAACCTACACTACACAGGGCAGCTCCCCAAGAAAGATAATTATCTGGCCCCAAATGCCTATAGTGTTGTGGCTAAGAAATTTAGATCTATAAAAGGGAAGAAGAAACATTATAAAATAATGGGTGGGAGGAGGGGTGCTAACCTTCATCACTCCCCACATTCTTTCCTTGGATAATCTGCTTTTACATATTCACATATAAATCTTGATAAACGCTCAGACTTCACTTCTGAGATTTAGACTTCTATTTACCTGTCACATTTTATGTTTGAGTTTCTATTAGGCATCTCAAACTCAATACACACCAAACAATTCATTGTCTCCTTCTGTAAATTTAGTCCAACTTCTGTATTCTCTATCTCAATGGCTGGTTTATCAACCACCCACTTGAAAACAGGAATTCTTTGAAAACAGGAATTATCCATGACTGCTACCATTCTTTCAATTAAAAAAACTAAGTATTTTTCAAATAAGTATCTGCTACTGTTCATTACTAATTCTATTCCCTAGTTTAGGCCCTCACCATCTTTTTCCTAAATTCTAACAGCCTTCTAACTGGCTGATTTACTTGTCTTAATTTATCCACCACAAATCCAGCCTCCACCCATCAATAAGAGTAATCTACCCCAAAAGAAATCCAACTGTGTCACCTTCTTGTTTAAAATTTTCCTTTATTTAAAAAAGTTTTTTTTTTAATGTGTATTTATTTTTGAGAGAGAGAGGGAGAAACAGAGCACGAGCAGTGGAGGGTCAGAGAGAGAGAGGGAGACACAGACTCCAAAGCAGGCTCCAGGCTCTGAGCTGTCAGCACAGAGCCCGAGGTAGGGCTTGAACCCATGAACCATGAGATCATGACCTGAGTTGACGTCGAACACTCAATCGACTGAGCCTCCCAGGTGCTCCTCATTTAAAATTTTCAATGGCTTTTTATCACATAGGAATAAGTATTGGTTCCACAAAATGATATGTAAGGCTCCGTATTCTAGATCCACCATTAGCCAGCCCTCGCAGAAAGTGGAGCCTACAGGTTCTGGTTCCATAATTATCTAGGCCAGCAGACAGGTCCGCAGGCTCTTGTGGCAGGGAGGGAATCCCAAAACTCTTTCATAGGGTTTATAAGATCAAAGTTATTTTCAAAATAATACCTTAACATTTATGTTCCTTTCTCATTATGTAGACATTTACACTAATGACACATACAAAAGAAATGGTGGATAAAAGTGCTGGTACCTCAGTTCCAAACAAGGGAGTGGTACCAAAATGTACTAACAGTCATTGTGCTCTTTACCACCATGCGATCACAGGAAAAAAAAAAGTGGGAAAGGGGCTAAATTATAATTTTACTAACTTTCAACCTTTCCGAGTGTGGCCTTTTGAATGTTTTTTGTGATGAAATGGGAAGGACACAAGAAGCACTTCTACGGCATACCAAAGCATAATGGTTGTCTCAAAGCAAAGCACTTGTGAATCTGAGTTGTGAGCTGAAGTAACCACTTTCTTCATGAAATACCATTTTACTTGAAAGAATGAAAGACAAACCACAGTTACAGACTTGAGTTTTTGCCAGATATTTTCATGAAAATTAAAGGAAGGAAACCTGTCACATCAAGGGAAAAAAATGACAATATTTGTCAGCAATGATAAAGTCTGAGCTTTCAAGCTAGTATAAAAATTTTGGAAAACTTGCACCTGCCCTTGTGATCTTGACAGCTTCCCAGTACTCCTTTCTGAGAGACTGGAGGCAATATTAACACATGTGATTTGTTGATCCTGTACTGTGAAATGTGCTTACATTTAGAAAATTGCCATAATTTAGTGAACCCATGTTTTCCAAAGGACAAATGCATCGTATTACAATTTGTGCATAGGTACAAAAAAATCATTCAAGTACAAGACCAACAGGCTGAGTGTAACAGAGTACAAAAACTTCATTAATTTTGTTTCAGATTTCACCTTGCAACTACCTTTAAGAAACTACCACTTGCTTAGTTTGGGTATAGTAGCAAAGACTAATATCCACTTATCTAAGATTACTGCTATCACAGTACTCCTCCTTTTACCAACGACGTATAGAGTGAGGCTAGATTTTTTTTCATTTACTTCAAACAAAATAACACATGGCAGCAGATACAATACTCCAGCTATCTTCTATTAAAGCATTAGAGAGATACACAAAAATGCCAAACATGCCCCTCCTTTAATATTTTTAATTTGTTTTGTAAAGTTGCTATTTTTCACAAAATTGCTTTTTATGTGAGCATGTGATGGGTATATTACTATTTTCAAGTGAATTAATGAACAAGGTCTTCATTTTTATCAACTGAATTTCTGATATGATTTGTAGAGTTTACTTAAACAATAATAATTTTTTATATTATTATTTCTATAACAAGAGCTCCTGAGATACTGAATAATTTTTAAGGGTATAAAGGGGTTGAGAAAAAGTTAACAGAATTTCTGGAGCAAGTGAGTATGCAATTCAGTCTATTTTCTACCTATTCAAACAATATGTTGAAATTCTTATTTTCTTTTCTATACAGAATCATGTATATCTTTCTATCCCAACCCTTGGCAGCATTCCTATTATCTAATGAATACAAGAATTCAATGACTACCATGAATACATTGATTCAGTGAGTGAATCACTGAACAAAATCAGTGAAACAATAAACAAGTATATGAAAATGTAAGAAAATGGACAGAAATCAACACTTCCTACTTTTCTTCAAAGTGTTCTGTTACTTACTACATTTAAAGGTACTATATATATTTTGTTGATCATGATCAGTACTATTAAACTACAACTACAGTTTCTTGGCACCTTAGACCATGTGCATTATTTAGCATTTGTGTCAAAACACCTAGTCCAAGAACATGGATTCTCTGAACATAATACACTCAACAACTAATCTCAGTTAACCCTGAATATCTAAATTGCTTAAAAAGCTGGTGTTCTAAAGAAAAAAGGAGACAAGCGAAAAAAGACTTTTAGGAAATAAACTAAGTTACCTGAGAGAAGTGGGCAGGGGGTAGGTAAAATAGATGAAGGGATTTAAGAGTACAGTTATCGTGATGAGCATTGAGCAATGTACAGAATTATTGAATACATCTGAAACTACTATAATACTGTATGTTAAGTATATTGAAATTTTTTTTTTTAATTTTTTTTTCAACATTTATTTATTTTTTTTGGGACAGAGAGAGACAGAGCATGAACGGGGGAGGGGCAGAGAGAGAGGGAGACACAGAATCGGAAACAGGCTCCAGGCTCCGAGCCATCAGCCCAGAGCCTGACGCGGGGCTCGAACTCACGGACCGCGAGATCGTGACCTGGCTGAAGTCGGACGCTTAACCGACTGCGCCACCCAGGCGCCCCTATTGAAATTTTTTTTTAAAAGTTGGTGTTCAGGACAGCACATGCCTCCTTCAAATAAAATACCATTTAATTTAATTTATTTATTTTTAAAATTTCTTTATTTTGAGAGAAGGGGGACAGGTAGAGAGAAGGAGAGAGAGAATCCCAAGCAGACTTCACACAGCCAGCACAGAGTCCAACACAGGGCTCAATCCCACGAACCGTGAAATCATGACCTGAGCCAAAACCTAGAGTCGGAAGTTCAACTGACTGAGCCACCCAGGCACCCCCCCAAAGAAAATACCATTTTAACTGCTTAGTGTGATTAGAAATCTAAATTCTGACTAGAAACATTTCCAGCAGTAACTCTTTTTACGTATAGTATATAGGCAGCACATTTATATTTTTTGCTAAGAGCCACAGCAACCAAAGATAAATGAAACGCCCAAAGAATGCCAAGACTGTATTAGTTATTAACTTCAATATCTACTACCTCCTAGCCTTGAGTCAACTGAAAACAAGTAAACAACAATATTTCCTTCAATTTCTTTGGGTCAACAGAGAAGCTACAGAAGCTAGAAAAAAAGAGCTAGTTAACCTATCCTCAATTAAACAAAATAAACTATGAGACCAGTTATAACTCTCTCCCAAACTACACTTATCCAATGCAGTAATTATGAGAAATTGCTTTTTCACTTACTTTTGCCACACTTTCTCTCCCAGGTGTACACTTTTGTAATGAACAGTGAGATGATCCCTACGACCAAAACATTTTCCACATTCTTCACACTGATGAGCCTTCTCACCTTAAAGACCCAAATAGTTTGATTATAATATGCACTTCAGTGTTCCCCCCAGAAACAGATGATCAAACAACAGGATAATATGATAGGAAATCAACCAGAAAAGTAAAGCCACCCTTTATTCTGGGCTATCTGCTTTATATTCCTTACTAAAGTACCTTTCTTCAATGAATCTATGCTTTTTTTCACGGATGTGAACCCTTTTCCCGACCTGGAGAAGGAATGAATAGCCTTTTTGCTGAAGACTTCAAATCTTACCTCTCAATGTAACAGAGCAAGATAAATGAAATGACTTCAAAACTCAGGAATTTTTTAGGAATATGTAAGTCTAGATGTCAAACACTTCAAATGAAAACACACTGAATCAAGATAAGGCTGTTTTACTGTTTATAAAAAGGACCTGAACATTTTCAGATTTTTGTACTTTTTTAAAAAAATATTTTTCATCTGTGGGGATTTCACACATTTGCAATAAGCTAAAACACAAATATGAAGGAAAATTCTAGATGAGTCCCATTTCTCATCTCTAATATTCAGTTATAAAGGCTTGCGCTTTAAAAATCACTCTTAACTTAATCCAGTATGCAATTAAGGCATGTGATCTCTAGAATTAGGAGTTAGAATCTTCCTCCTAAAAATGAAAATGCATAATTCCAGTGAAAAAGTCATCAGACCATTAGCATCTCTTAAAAGTTGATAACAGTTGATAACTGCAACTTGTAACCTCATTGGGATATTTTAAAAAAAAATTTTTTTTTTAACGTTTATTTTTGAGACAGAGAGAGACAGAGCATGAATGGGGGAGGATCAGAGACAGAGGGAGACACAGAATCGGAAGCAGGCTCCAGGCTCTGAGCTGTCAGCACAGAGCCCGACGCAGGGCTCGAACTCATGAGCAGTAGATCATGACCTGAGCCGAAGTCAGACGTTTAACAGACCGAGCCACCCAGGCACCCCTCATTGGGATCATTTAAGAAAGTAATTACATGTGTTGCATACTTCATATTTAGATTGTTTAAAATAATAATAAGCACCTCTTCTACTGTGCTTATAGAGATGGCTCTTTCCAATTATTGTACTCACAGAGTTGGCTCTCTTAGCTCTTTCTGAACATCAATCAGAGAAGAAAATATGAAAGAAAGCCCCAGAATATAAAAATTATAAATACAGTATAAAGATCTGAAATTGATCAGGACTATTAAGGTACTCTTTTCCAAAAACAGGGTTTCAAAAATTCACTATTACATTAATGTTAACACCTAATTATAATAATTTCTCTTCAAACATCTGTTTTGCTAACTTCTTTCAAATCCAATAAAAATGAAAAATGTTATCTTGGCATCTCTCTTTATAGAAATGCCAATACCAATTATTGCACATATCCACATAATATGCATAGTGCAAATTTTGAGAACTTGATTAAAACAAATTTCAAAATATAGTCTGTAGGCATAAAAGGCAACCGGATTATTAAAATTGCAGTGAACAAAAACATGTCATAAAGTTATGTCCCTTTCAGATGTTTTAAAAGAAAGTTTTCAGAACCAGCATTATTGATGGGGTGACCAGCATATATATTACTAAAACTATTAAAATTATAGCCAACATAAACGTGATGTAGTATGTTCTATTCAGGTGCTTTTTTAAAGGATTTTGTAACCATCATTACAAAATACACCTTACCCGAATGTATTTTTTTGTGCTTTGTAAGGTGGTCATGACGAATAAATGTTTTCCCACATTCGTCACACTCATATCGTTTATCATCATGATGTACTCGTAAATGAAGTCTATAAAGAAAAAAATTGAAGAGCATAAAAACTGGTGCCACCAAAGGGAAAATCCTGATTAAGTAAGGGAAATTGGGCTGTTTACTCAGCCACCCTCATACATTATGTGCTCTACATCTACGACGTTCCATCTTTCCCACTCTTTTCACTACCTTACTCCAGGGTTGCTACTCACCTCTTTCACAAAAGCACTTCAACGTGTGCATATACACTATGTCTGGATGGCATTCCTTCCTGACTTTTTAGAATGTACTAAATATCTAGGGTTGTTATCTGTCTGCTGGTGGAGTTTCAGAGATAGCAAAAGTAGGCATGAGTCAGAAGGAATTAGACAAATAAGGTAAGTGACTTAAACATATGATACAGCAAATAATTAAGAATCCTATCCTGGACGATGGATACCACTTCTAAATTGATGTAAGAGAATTAAGTAAATTTTATAAGTAATCAACTTGCTGACAGTTACATTTGCTACTTTTCTTCACACTAACCAAAGTCCGGTTCGTTTTATAGTCACCCAAAGACAGATTATAAAGGTTTAAACTATTCAAATTCATTTAACTTGAATTATTCATATCCCCATAATCCTCCATCTATATATACCCTAGTGAAATGAATAGCTTTCCCATTCAAGTTGCCGAAACACGAAGTGAGGGCGATCTGGCTGCGACATCTGTCACCCCATTGATCGCCAGGGTTGATTTGGCTGATCTGCCTGGCTAGGCGGGTGTCCCCTTCCTCCCTCACCGCTCCATGTGCGTCTCTCCCGAAGCTGCACGATCGGTTGAAGAGGACGACCTTCCCCGATAGAGGAGGACCGTTCTTCGGTCAAGGGTATACAAGTAGCTGCGCTCCCCTTCTAGAACCTCCAAACAAGCTCTCAAGTTGCCAAAACAGGTGTTTATTCCATAACTATAACCAGCGAAATTGACTGAACTACATCTAAAGGGGGCACATTCTGTTTAAAATGAAAAAGAGGTAAATAATAAATGGAAGTATAAAAATTAAAGCCTTATGATTAAAAATCTTAGGAGCATTAATAAAAATTTAAAATGTACATATATCTCACAGTAGGTAGTCACCTATTATTTATTCAGGAAAAAGCCAACTTTTCACAAACTGCAAATGTGGTCAGGAATTCAGCTATAAAAACAATTACACAGGTTACAAATAATACACAAAAGACTTTCCAAAACTGATAATCCTACAGTTTTCAATTTTGCCATATTTCACACCATTTCTTTGATAGCCAAGAGTGACAAAATGCATTGAGATTAGAACATCAGAGCTTTAATGAATTTAATTCAAAGATTAAGTAATGAAATAAACATTTAAATGACAGCGACTCAGACAGTAAAGCATCTAGCAAACTTGGTGATGAAGAAATTATTTAATATTTTGCACTACAGAATGAAAACAATATTAAAAGCTGTAATGTAGAGGGAAAAGTTTGTAAGTACAGTTTTTTGCATAATTTTGTTTACCACGAGTACTAGAAAATGTTTTAATTCACCAATGAACTAATGCAATGATAAGAAAATAGAGAATTAAAAGAGACATAATTTATCTTACTTAATACAGAGAAAAAAATGGCTTGACTTACCTGTATGAACTTCCATGACGAAAACTTTGTCCACAAATACTACAAAGATGAGGTTTTTCTCCACTATGGATTCTCAAATGTTCTTTCAAAGTAGTCCTGTATTTTAAAAATACACATTTATCTTAAGTTTTTTTAATACCAATATTTATATTAAACATAGATTTCTAGAAAGCTTACTAGAAAGGTGTTCAAGCTAAAGATATTATGGCAATTCTCCCTTTCTCCAACAGTATTTTTGCTTTTTATTGAATTAGTCTCACGAACACATAATCATGCTTGTTTTGTTTCTCTTCTTTAAAAAAGAAATTAACTTTGCCTTCCTTTGCCATTGGTTTGCTCAAAGATTTAACTATATAGCTTAAGCAACTTTCAAGAAGTAGAATGGAAAATGCTCTACTGTCACTACTAAATTAAGTAAAACTGATGTGAATTTTAGTGGAGAGAATTTAATAATATAGAAGGAATCCAGTTTATCAGTACTATTCCTTTCAAATTGTGCTCAGTATCTATTAAAAGAATGTTTTAAGCCAAGGAAATCTTTACAGGTGTTTGTGACTTCTAGATGCCAATGTGAAGAAGGGAAATAATATAAAGAATACAATTATTGCCATTTCTAAAGCCTCCAGCCCTACTGACACGATATGGGTTTGTTAAAATAAAAAACAGAGACCAGCCTTGAAAATTCCCTGAGCAGACAATATTAGTTTAGTCATAAAAACAAAGCCTAATGTAGCTTATTTTGCAAGGATAACTTGACCTGGCTCATTTGTTAATGCCTCATCTATGCCAGTAGATGGTGCTCTTCTACAAGGCCCAGCAACACTTGACCACGGCGCTTGCAGGTGTACACAGCTTTGGGGAAAACATTCCTAAAACTATCCTCGCACCCCTATGTATTAAGTAATTAAAAGTAAAAAGATGGAAGGTTGTTTTAGTTTTTGGTTTGTCTGCTTTTTGTTTTTATAGAAAGACCTTTAAGATAAAAATAATTTATAAGGCATAAAATAAAGTATAATTTACCAGTCTATAAATATAAGTTTTCATATAAATATAGCATACTGATTTTCGTATTTTACCATGATATCAGTTTGTTATTTTAAGAAAGTGGCATTTCTAATGTTTTTAAATTATGGAACTTTTATATGCTGAAGGATATAAAATATGAATAGTGTTTAAAGAACAGTATTATTACATTTACATGCAGAGTAAGACATAGAATATTGCTATACCTTAGAATGCCTCCACGTTACTCTGTTCTCTCAGGGATAACCACGTATGTCAACCATTCCCCCTCTTCTTTGTTTTACTACCTAGTAGTATATATCACTAAACAATATACTGTATATTTTTGAAAAACTGAGTAGCAAGTACAAATCTAGTAACATTACCACTATTAGTTAAAGGGCCCACAAGATAAAATGAATAGGGTCTCTGTATCAAAGTCTGGCTGTAGCTTGCTTGAGCACTAGCAAAAGCCCTTTCCAGCATGTCAGTGGGGAAAGTCATGAATAAATACCGGAAAACATAAGGTCACCACAATCAGAGCATCTGACAATCTAGAGTGGATCAAGTACGAGAAGTCTGACAGAAATACATACAGTCAAAGTAAATAGGCTATTGTATATACTTTGCTTCCAAACTTACTATGAACTATCTCTAATTCCCATGGACAGGTCAAAAAACATTTCTGTGAAATCAAACAAATATCCTCAGTCAAATCAAGCAGCAAGGCATAAATATAATCATAGGAACTTCACTGGCATACACGTGCCATACAGTGGCAGAGCATAGATAAGAATTTGAATCAGGATCAGGGAGAAGGAAATGGGGAGTTGCTACTCAATAGGTATGAAGTTTCAGTTATGCAAGATGAGTAAATTCTAGAGGTCTGCTGCACAACATCGTGCCTACAGTTAACAATACTGTATCATGCACTTAAACACTTATTAAGAGGGTAGATCTCATATTAAAAGTTCTTACCACATTAAATTAAAAGAAAAATATTTTGGGTCGGACCTGCTCTAGCATTCTGACTCCCAGTTCTTAAAAGAGGAAACATGCTAGCAGGGATCTCAGCAATGACAAGCCCCAACGTGTCATGGGTCACTACTACTACTAGTGTGGGCTAACTACCCATTGCACACACATGTTGCACAACTGACAACTTGGAAACCTCATTCACCATCCTCCTATGAATTCCTGTTGCCTCCCCCCAGTATTAGAATTCCTATTTCCCGTAGCCCTCATCTTCCTCTTCACCAGTTTACCTTCTCATTCTGGTGAAGCATGCCTTTTAGTTGCTTCATGAGAAAGAGTACATCAAAGACTACCTTTTCGGTACCATGAAAAATGTCTTTATGATCCTTAGGTCTGATTGTTAGTTTAACTAAGAACTGAATTCTAAGCTGGAAATACTTTTCTTTCAGAATTTTGAAAGTACAACTGCATCATCTTATTTCTAGTGTTGCCGTTCAGAGAGATGTCCAAGTACTTCTAATTCGTAATTCAGCATATGTAACTTTTTTTCCCTGAAAATTAGAAGCATATAGAAGCTTCTCTTCATCCCCAGTGTTCTGAAATATCACAGCAATATATCTTGGAGTAGGTTTATTTTCATCTAATGTCCTAAGCATTTGATGAGTAATTTCAGTCTGGCAACTCATGTGCTTCAGTTCTGGGAAATTATTTTGAATTATTCAGTGATGATTTTTTTTCCCTTGCTATTTTCGCTATTCGTTCTTTCTTTCTAGACCTCTTGACTGGTTCCCTAATGCTCTAATCCTTATTTTACATTTCTGTATCTTTTTGCTCTACCTTTTGGGAGATTCCCTCAACTTCATTCTTCAATCCTTCCATTAGGCTGTTTACTTTGTCTATCATACTTTGAATGTGATTTGTTATGTGACTCTTTTATATAGCATCCTGTTCTTGTGTAATGGATTCTTTACCTTCAACTTTATCTTCAATGGAATATCCATAACAGTTGTTTATCTTCTTTTTTTTGGAAGTTTTCATCTTTCTGGATAATCTGTTTCCTTCAAGTTTTTTTTTCCCCTTCCTGATTGTGTTGGAGTCTAGCTTTCACATTAAAGGTTTTCTTTCTCTGTTTTTTAATTCTTCTATCTGTCCATGATTAAGTGTGATAGACTAAAAAGTAGATGGGATGGTCAAAGAGCATGAGGGGGCCCTGATGACTTCAGAGTAGGTGATCTAGGTGTACTATTTGTTAGGGAATATATTTGCACTTTCGTTGTTCAGATTTTCAGAGAATTGTTTTCTAACTACTGCTGGGGGAATAAAATCTAAAACTCAAGAGGTCAGTAGGGATAAGGCCTGGGGCTCACTGCTTCCAGAATTCAGAAAGCATTCATCATATGACAACATGGTATAGTCCAGTACAGATATCTGCTGAATTGGGAGAGGGGTCGGTGCCCACCAGCAATGACCTGTGTGGGTGTCAGAAGAAAATCCAAAGAGGGGCGCCTGGGTGGCTCAGTCGGTTAAGCGGCCGACTTCAGCTCAGGTCATGATCTCGCAGTCCGTGAGTTCGAGCCCCGCGTCGGGCTCTGTGCTGACAGCTCAGAGCCTGGAGCCTGTTTCAGATTCTGTGTCTCCCTCTCTCTGACCCTCCCCCGTTCATGCTCTGTCTCTCTCTGTCTCAAAAATAAATAAACGTTAAAAAAAAATTAAAAAAAAAAAAAGAAGAAGAAAATCCAAAGAATAGAACTTCTAAAGAAGTTTTTACTCCAGTGCTCCTTGTTCTGCCTCCCCTTCACTCTAGTTCCAGAGGCATCTGATACTGCCTACTCCTATTCCTTCTGTGGATTCTCTGATGTAAACTATGTTCTCAATTTCTCCATCACCACCTTGGGATTTGTGTTTCTTAGACCTGCTAAGTCAGTTACCACTGATTCATCTGCTTTCCAGTTTCCAAATCTGTGTTGTTCTTGTCATCTTTCTGTTCTCCCTGTCTCTGTAGCTTACTATCTTTTAAATCAGTCAATCAATAACTTTTAATGTAGTTTTATTAGAGTTCCAGAAAGAAATGTTACCTGTGTTAAATTCACTATCTAAACCTGAAAATCCTGATTTCATATCATCTTCTATAACATTTTATATAATTTCTTCGCATATCCTTAAATTTCAAATTAAAGCATAATTCAAGTATCTCACATCTGGCATTACCCTAATCCTTCTAAACTATATTTGTTAATTATTTGTATATAACAGTACCAGGATTTTTCTGGGTGTGTAGATAATTCCTCACCTTTCTCGTACTGATTTTCCACAGATAAAGCAAGTCCATTTTCTCTTTCCACCATGGGTACATTCTATATGGCGTTTCAAATTTCCAGTGTCATTAAACTGGCGACCGCATATATCACATGGAAAAGGACCTACAGAGGAAAGAAAGTGTACATTTAAAGTTTAAAGAATCGATACTAAGTTAAATTTAATGGGCATGTTGTCAATGTATACCTACCACTGTAAGTACATACACAATTATGTATACCTACCATTGTAAGTACATAAATAATACAATAAAGTTATTTATTTATAGTTTTCTCTTCTCTTCTGGACTGTTCATTCCTAGAAGGCAACTTACAATCACCTCTATATGGTTAGAGCTGAGTTTAGGGTGTGGCATCTAATATAATAAATGTTGAATAATGTAATGGGTTAATAAATTGAAATGGCCAATTCCTAGTTTGAAATCAGACTAGAATAAAGTAAAAAATGTTATACACCAGATTTCTGGGGAGAAGGGGTACTGAGAAACTCTGGTAGAATAAACAAAGGACTTCAAAGAGTTCATAATCTGGAAATATATTGTCGTTCCTCAAAACCACACATTTTTAACGACGTTGCCTAGACTGAAAATACTGTGGACTCTATTGTGAACTCTAATGAGAAATTAATCATGGCAGAACAATGGAAAGAAAATGGCATTTGGACACTGGAATTCAGAAACATCTATAAGCAAAACAGTTCAGTAGCCACAGTAGTTTTGGGGGGAATTTCAACACGTTTTTGAGAGATGACCTCAAAATGTATTAAGTATCTTCAACATATTTTTGTTTCATCTTCCATGAGATCTGAGTCTTTCATTCATTTATTAACTCATTCAACAAGTATTTATTGATTCTTAATTCATATTTAGCACTGGGTTAAGCAAAGCAGTGCTATGGAAAATCTCCGCCTCCTCTTACATCCCTCTTCACCAAAAAAGGCTCCAAGAAGGTGGGATAAAAAGATTCAGCATAAACACAAAGATAAAGAAATGAAGTAAATAAAGTGCTAAGATGAGCAGATTACAGCAAGAGTAAGTTAGGCAGAGAGTGAAATAACTTTATGTGCTACTGAAGGCTCCAGTTGGGGGAAGAAAGAAAGCAGCTTTCTCTTTCATGCTCAGTTACTTATCAGAGTTTTTCAAATGAAATACCTACATTCTTTCCCCTCTATTAGATATCCAGTTTTGCATACAGTTAAACTTACTTGAACTTCTATTTATGAAGCTATGCTGGGAAGTTAGTAAAGCAGATTTTCATTCCAACTCTCTACATAGGATAAAATTAGAAGATTTGACTTTAAAGCCCACTGTAACTTTTACACTTACACATGGAGATACATTAAAAATTCTTCTACCCTGGGGCACCTGGGTGGCTCACTCGGTTAAGCTTCTGACTCTTTATTTCGGCTCAGGTCATGATCTGGCAGTTCGTGAGACTGAGCTCCATGTCGTGCTCTGTGCTGGCAGGGCAGAGCCTGCTTGGGATTCTCTACCTCCCTGTCTCTCTGTCCCTCTCCTGCTTCCATCTTCTCTCGAAAATAAATAAATACACATTAAAAAAATTCTTCTGCCCTAACTGTTCAGATTGTATTTCTTAGATATCACTCCCTCTGATTTACAGAATATATAATCCTAATGTAGGCGGTGTGAATATGACCCAGAATAGCCTAAAGCAGTAATACTCATGTGTGTGGTATCTGGACCATCAGCATCAGCATCACCTAGGAACTCGTTAGAAATACAAATTCTTGGGCCACACCTCAGACCTGAACCACTAACCTAACATACAGTGATTCAAGTAAACAGAAACAGAGATGGGATGCAAAAGAATTTGTGTGTGTGTGTATACAAAACATACATATGTCATATATATTTACATATGCAATATATACATGTACATATATAAAACATATGCACACATGGTTCTAATTCAACCATCTTTTCAAGAATGCTTTCTTTAACAACTCTATTATCAGTTCAAGAATCTGCTTGTATACTTTTACTGATAGGAAAATAACTATTGTGCAAGACAACTTACTTCAATGTATAAGTTCCAATACTTTAAAAGATTTCTAAATTGAAACTAAATCTATACCTTAGGATTTCCACTCAATGTTCTTAGAATGCCTATTTATTTACTAAATGATATACTTAACAAAAGCTGAAATAGAAAATCAGGAACAGAAAAAGGAAGTGGAAACAAATATGTTCACTATAAAAATTATTATATTTTGCTATGATGTTTCTATAACATGGGACAAAAAGGGATTGCCTATGATTTTCACCTCAAAAAGGAAGAAGCCCACCAATTCCCCAAGAGAAACTCTTTCTCCTGGAACTAATGTATAAAGAAACTTCTCACATGCAACATGCAATCATGAACGTGTCTCCAACTATATTTCTGATAATTATAAAACTTGCTTCATATGATGGTATCTTAGAAATGCCAAGATGAAATCCTATGATAGACCAACTTACTAAGGACAATTCAAAAAAGGACTAAGCTAAAAAATAATCTTCCAGCATACACTAGTCTTATATACAATTATAAAGATTTAAGTGTTCCTTACTGAACAATAAAGTCTCAAAAGTTTTCGAAGATAGGTGCTCTACCTTTCCCAAACAAAATTTCAAGGTCCTTCAAAAGTGTTTCACATGACATAATTTTAAGACCTTATGTCACCATAATTACCCACCTCTTGAGAATGTACTTGTCAATATCTATCTTGAATGCAGTATCCAGAAATGAATTCAGTATTCCAGATGAATTTAAAATCAGTGAGATAATTACCTCCCTGATTCTGACCAATAGATTTTTATTAACACAGTTTAAAACTACAGTAGTTTTTGTCAGTCATATGACATTACTGTTCAGACTGTGCCTAAAAAGCTTCTGCTTTTAAGCCCATCTATAAATAAAGGAGTTTGGATTCTATACCATTTTATAGTTCTGTAATCCCCAATGACCAAAGGTCAGATTATTCCCATGTTTATGACTTTGTATTTACTCTCAATTACTTTTAACTTCATTTATTTTAACCTTTTGTATAGCACAAAGATTTTTTTTTTTAATCTTTATTTTCTGGTGTATTAGCTACACACGCCTATAATTTGGAAGGCAGCCATACTCACCACTACACCACCAATGCTGCGCAGCAAACAGCCTCTACTATGGATGACGACAATTCCCTAGCAGTATTGACTGTCATAAATGTACCTAACTGTACTACCATCTGGCACACAGGTTTCCACCTTGGCCGTAAGCATTAGACAGAGGATTTGTCAAATACAATGCTAAATTCCACATATACTTAAGTTAATTTTATTCCCTTAAAAAAAGTTTTTTCCAACAAAAATGCCTTATTCAAGCACTCACAGATCTATCTACCAATTAACTATGAATAAATGCTGTTTATGACTACAGACACATCTGCCACCAAAACAAAACATAAACATATTTACTCATCTCTAGGAACAGCAGCAAATCCAGTATTCCTCCCAATTTATCTGACTTCCTTCCCCTAAGTGGTTCAACAGCAGCAGGCTCCTCTAGCATGATGTGATAATCAATAATTACTATGACTGCTTTTAGAAAAAGTAATTTGCTTACCCAGATGGAACTTTTCTTGATGCTTTAACCGTGCAAATCGTGATTTGAAATGTTCTTCGCAATAGGTACACTTAAAAGGTTTATCTTGAGAATGCAGAATCATATGTTCCTCCAAGTGTGGTCTTCGAGTAAAAGATTTCTTACAAATCTAAGAGAAATGTATGCAAAACATAAGGAAACCTGAATTAAAAATAAAATACAAAGCTCATGATGAGAAATAAACTCATGAATTCAAGCAGTTAAAGGAAAATTTCTCCCAACAGAAAAGTTACCCAAAATAGAATCAAATTTTAATCATGCAGAAAAAAGCCTTGGAGGAATTATAGTAAGGAATTATTTTAAATTCATACTAAAGGTTGATGAATTTCCACTCCTTACATTTCTAATAGGCTAATTTCTAGGATTACACAGTAACGTTAATACCTTAATTCTAGCCAAGATTTCTAAAATCCATTAAATTTATATTTTTAAATCACTTATATATCATAAATAGGTTTTATTATTGTTGCCATATACTTAATTAGGAATAGGAGCAAGAAACTGCAGAAAAATAATTTTAGAATTTATCTCTTAAAGTAGTCAAAAGGAAGAGATACAGCTTTTTAGAGAAATCTGGCAGACACAAGATTTAAAAAGGGGGAGGTCAATGAAGGTTCATCACTGTAACAGATATACCACTTCAGGGGAATGCTGTTAATGGGGGAGAGCAGGCATTTGTGGGGGCAGTGGGGTATGGGAAATCAATATACTTTCCTCTCAATTATATTGTAAAACTTAAACCGCTCTGAAAAATAAAGTCTCAATTTTCTTTTATTAAAAAAGGCGGGGGCTGTTAACAATGACAACAGTAACAACAACAATAATAATATAGCATGTACTATATACCAGGCACATGCTAAATAATTCATGGTTTATTTTACTTAATTCTCACAATAATCCTACGAGGTAGATATAATTATTATCACCATTTTACAGCTGAGTATAATGAAGTTTATTAAGGAAAAGAAACCAACTTATGTAGACCCAAATAATAACTAACTTCAATTCCTACAAGCTGAAATCAGAGAGACAGTGAAAATTTTGCTGTAGAAATACATTGAAGCCTGAAAATAAGGAAGACAAATGACAGCTTGTGACTCCTTTAAACAATATTTACCTAAATAATGAAAAAGATGTTAGTGAATGTGGTGCAACAGGTATCTAAAAATTCTTTGCTACTACTGGAAAAACAGAAACGAATTCCCTTCCCCTTAAATCTGACCTGACTGTAGGGACTTGTTTGACCAACAGAATGTGTTAAAAGTGATGCTCAGTGACTTCTGAGGCCTAGGCCTTAAAAACTCCTATCATTTTTACCTAGGCTTCTTAGAGTTTACCTGCCATGCTAGAAAAAAGATCAAGTAGCCTCATGAAAAGACCAAAGGGGAAAAGAACCAAGGTCCCCAGCCAACTGTCCTTGCTAAGCTCCTCGCTGTCAGCCAACATCAAGTTCCAGCCATGAGTGGCCCCAAAACACACCAGACCATCTGTGTCAGCTGAAAACAACTGAGTGACTTCAGATGACAACATGTGGAACCGAATTACCTAGCAAGCTGTTCTCCAAATTTAGATGACTGACCCACAAAATGGTGGGATATAATAAGACAGTTGTTAAAGGCCCCTGAGTTTTGAGACAGATAACTAGAAATGGAGGGAAAATTCTAAACACTTTACACTCCTGTTAGTATAATAATGTCAGTTTATATACACAACATAAGTACACGGTATGGTAGTTACACTAAAAAACTGGGGCTGCCGGGGGGCTCAGTCGGTTGAGCCGTTTGACTCTTGGTTTTGGCTCAGGTCATGATCTCACAGTTCATGAGTTGGAGCCCTGCACAGGGCTCCATGCTGACAGTGCAGAGCCTGCTTGGGATTCTCTTTCCCCTGCTCTCTCTGCCCCTCCCCTGCTCTCTCTCCCTCTATCACTCTCTCAAAATAAATAAGAAAAAAAAATTTTTTTTTAAATAAGAAATAAAAACTAAGATTTCCATCAGGTCCACCATCTAAACACTAACCCTTATGGGGTTTATTTTATAAATATTAAGATAACTTTGTGAAAGATTCTAAAAGTGAGATAAGCTAAGTTTATATTTTTTTAACATCTAATTACTTTCCCCAAAGGTAACATTATATTTATTTTGGTTTTTTACTACAAATTAAAAGGTCTTACATCACATTTCCAACTTTCACTCTTAGTCTTCTTAATGGAGATAAATTCTTGTGCATTTTCAGGATGAAATCTATAAGGAAAAAAAAAGACTGTTAGGAAAAGATTACACTAGTTAAGTCAGTATTCCATATGATCTGTCAACAGTGACTGTAAGAATCAGGCACTGATTTCTTTCATTAAGAGACAGACACATGTAAATACCTTAAGAATATAGGTATCATTAACATTTAATAAATGAATGTATATGCCTAAATTTATGCAGAAATAGTCAAAGACAATGTAATCATATTTTAAATACATTCAGAAACCTAGCTATTCACAGATAATCTTCAAGGTAATTCACTTGTTTTTTTTAGTCCAAATTTCAGTAAATTTCCTTTCTTAAAGTTAAATATGGAACACTGACTAAACATGCTTTCTCTCACAAATTTTTATACACTAAAGACAAAGTTGAGCATGAGGAATAAGTTTCCTAGGTCTAAAAACATAGATTTTGAAAATATACTTGCCAAAACCCAAAATAAAAAACAGGATGACCAAAATGCTATCTTAAACTTCTATAGTTCTTGTTTCAACATTAAAAAACTTCATCTCAATAGCATCAATAAAAAATATAAACATTTGCTGCTCTTAATATATCTGTAATCAAATATATTTGCAATCAAAAATGTTTGCAAAATACTAAGCAACGAAAGAATTGGAGACAAGCACTCCATAAATGTTTTTAGCTTACTCCATATTTAAATTAGAAGGCACAATAAAGTATATTATGGAAGCAAGATAATACTTGCCTCTTAACATGCTTGGCTAAAGTCTTCTTGCTTGCATGAAGTTTATTACAATAAGGGCACTTGTGCTCCTTCTTATGAAATTCTGTTTCATTACTGTGCTTCTTTCTGTGAACAGTTAGATTAGACTTTGTCGAATAGCGCTGGTGACAAATATCACACTCAAAGGGCTTCTCACCTGTGTGAACACGTGTGTGGCTCTCATATTTCCCTATAAAAAGAGAGAAACTAAAATTAAATTCATTGTATTTGGTACGAAGTAACTGAAATTTGACAGTGCAATAAAATCTCATGACTAGTAACATTTAATACACACATACCTACACACAAGTTTATACCTAAAATATGGTATATATCTCTGATAAACCTCAAGACTTATTACTTTGACCTCACTGCCTTCCTTGAAAACTTGGGTCATTAGAAAAAATTGTTCATGTTTACATTTTTTTAATGCTTATTTATTTTTGAGAGAGAGACACACACACACACAGCGTGAGCAGGGGAGGGGCAGAGAGAGGGAGACAGAATCCGAAGCAGGCTCCAGGCTCTGAATTGTCAACACAGAGCCCGACGCTGGGCTGGAACATGAGATCATGACCTGAGCCAAAGTCGGATGCTCAACCGACTGAGCTACTCAGGCGCCCCTCGTGTCTACACATTTTAAAAAACAAGACTTTGGGTAAATTTGCTGAACATTCTGTAGGCAAACTGTCGGAACTTAAAACTTTAAAATATATAGATATATTTTAAATGTTATTTATTTTGAAAGAGAGGGAGAGTGAGCATGAGCAGGGGAGGGGCAGAGAGAGGGAGAGAGAGAATCCCAAGCAGACTCCACACTGCCAGAGCAGAGCCCAGTGCAGGTCTCGATCTCGTGAACTGTGAGATCATGAACTGAGTCAAAACCAAGAGTCGGACCCTTAACCAACCAAGCCACCCAGGCGGCCCTAAAATATACATATTTTTTTAATTTAAAATTGACCTTCAGCAAAGATCTATTCTTCATTTAACACTTGTGTTTATATTTTACTTTTACTATGTATATCCATGAACTGAAATTTTCAGATTTGATAGTCCTTTTAAAAACATATTAAAAAGGAAAAATAATATGCTTATATATCTTATAATATATGATAGTTTTATCTCTCTTCCCACAGAAGGTAATCTGGAAAGGGTATGACAAATCTAGAATTCTCAACAAAATCTCTACTTCACTACAACATATTCATATAATACTCTCCAACTCCTAAGATATGAGAAAACAAGTAAATCACCTGTACTTCGATGCATGCGTAACGCTAAAGTGCTGAAGCCAACATATATGGGCAGTATCAGGGAAAGCAGGAAAAGGAAAAAATAAACTGGTATCAATGCACAGATACCAGGAATCATACTAATGTGAGATTTGTATTATCTGAATACACACCTAAATTCTGTACAATGTTATAGGTTTCTCGAAGAGGGAAAAAAAAAAAAATCAAGAAATTTTAACATAGACTTTCCAGGAGAAAAAGTTACAATAAAAAATGAAATACAAAGATATTTTTTGGCTTAATTTTTATTTATATTCCTACTTAGACTAAAATTTTTTCACATCGTTATTTAGAACAGAAATTTCTAAAGTCCAGAGATGGAACAGCATCACAGGTAAGGGCACAGATCCTGGATACATGTACCTAGATATGAATGCTGGCTCTTTAAATAGCAGACTATGTGACCTTGAACAAATAACGTCTCTATGCCTCAAATCTTGCTCAGCTGAAAAAAATGGAATGAAAGTATTTACCTCAAAGGACTGTCATAGGTATAAATGAATACACATTAAAGCACTTCTAATGGTGTCTAAGTTATCAATTAACGTTGGCTATTATTATTCTGTAATAGAAGTTGTGAATGTGCACATCTAGTAGCTTAAAATAGAAATTTCAAGGATTCTTTTGAGCAAAAAGCAATAAAAATAAGAAAAAATACTATTGGTAAGAGAAGCAGTTTTCAGTTAAAAGCTAGCTTTGCTTTGCCCTGCAAAATAAATGTGTAAATTTTTCTTCAGGCCAAAGCTAAGGTAAAAGTATGGTATTTCAGTCATATACTTAAAAAATATTCTATGTAGATCACGGAAATTAGAAACAACCCAAAATATTCTATGTCACTGAGGAAAAAAGATAATCATAATTATTATTTTTTTTAAGTTTATTTATTTTTGAGAGAGAGAGAGCAGAGGAGGGGCAGAGAGAGACAGGTGGACAGAGGAGCTGAAGTGGGCTCTATGCTGACAGCAGAGAGCCGGATGCAGGGCTCAAACTCATGAACCGCAAGATCATGACCTGAGCCGAAGGCGGACTTAACAGATTGAGCCACCCAGGCACCCCAATCATAATTATTTTTCTACTTAATAAAATAAATGAGTTCACCAATTATATATATTTATGTATGATTAAGTTTAATAAACACATAGTATATTACCTAAAAATTAATTACATTGCACTTACATAAAAATACCCAGGAAAGGGAACCAAAGTATTTTCCTCAAGGTTGAGGGGGAAGGCTGACAATTATGGGCCAAGAAAAACAAAAGTATGATGAAAAATCCATTAGGTATTTATATATAGACCATATAGATAATGGTTGATGCATTTTTTACATATACGTAGTTAGAAAATTTAGTGTTTGGTCATCTGCTAAATTAGCTGTGTGATCTTAATTAGGCTAATATTTAACTTCTCTGTACCTGTGTTTATTAAAACTGCATAGGGCTCTGAGAAGTACATGAGTTAATATAGACACAATGCTTAAAACATTCCTGCACATAGTGAGCACTAATAAAAATCCGTCATTTATTACTATTATTATATGGATTACTAGTCACAGTGCAGACATGTAGTTATACCTCAAATATAAATACGGATAGAGCTGACATATGAATATACATTATAACAGATCAAACTGGGGTTTCAGCTCTCTGAGAACACTGGAAGAACTTGACTTTTTCCCCTTGCCATTGTTAAAATGGCCTATCACCTCTGTTCTCTGTCTGCCACCTCTAGGATGTACTCTCCATTTACACATGCATATACACACTCTACCACGAAAACTTCTGCTGTGTTCAAGGGATGAGATTTAATACTGGAATTTACTGGGGGAAATGTTCTTGTGTGCCACAAGGTGAAATCTGAAATGACTTTTGATAAATGTTACAGATAAGTAGGTTTTATAGAACAAGAGTTGAACTATGTTATGGTTTAAGTCAGTGTTTTACAAACTAAAGTTCATTAGTGTTCATGAAATAAATTACTTGAGTCGTGACTAGCAGGGGGGAGAAAAAGGAATAGAGTAGAAAATATCAGAGTGTACTAATACTAGTTTTGTGCATTTTTTTTTGCTTCAATTTATGTATAAGCACATGTGTAAATATGCATATTGTATAATAATATATGTATCTCTGACCTTGAACTATCCCAAACACAGATTTATATTGTTTTTTGCAGGGTATAATCAGACCATTACTGCTATAATATCTTTGGGAAAATGTCTTCTGAGTTGATCTTATTCTTTTTCTATCATAATATGGCATGCATGATTAGATCCTTAACCTTTATTACACATCAATTAGATAAAAAGTACAGAATCCAAACATTATCAATATGTACTAAAATCCCACAATTTTAATTTTGAAAAGATTGAGGTCATTGCATGGAATTAAAAAGTTTTCCTTGACTATGAAGGAAATTCATTTTTATTAAACTTGCTTTTTAAAATTATATAAATCACACATACTTATGGAAAAAATGTAAACAAATCAGGAGTATACTGTGTAATTTTTAAACGATTAATTTAATGATTAAGTTACATGTAGTTGAATATTAAAACCATCAAAATGACAGTTAACTTAAAAATCAAAAGCACCTTTAACTATTAAGCTTCCATTTTTCTACAGACCAGAATTAAGATTTAACCAAGAAAAAAAAATTTAAACCAAAAGAGCCAAAATTTTAAAAAATTCACTTAAATAAATTCATGAGTCCAAGGAGACCAATGAAAATATATAAATTTGAATGATTCATTATGACATTAAGAATATCTGAAGTGAAAAAACTTTTTTGTTAAGTTATTAATTCAATTTTATGCATATTGGCATTGCAAGGCCAGTTATCTCTATGATTTGCATTTCTGAACAATGGAAAGACATAACTTCTGAGGAAACACTGACCCCATGAGAGTCAGGTAGATCTCCAGGGGCCAGTGGGGAAAAATTTTAATTAGATATTAAATTGCATATTTAAGAAAACTGGTAGCAGTGTGGGAGGCACTCAGCATAAATATAGTCATCTATATCCACTTCTTTTTTTATGGGGTGGGGAAAATTCAACAATAAATCAAAGTGTGCATTTCAAATAAATTTTCAATAAAACATTGTATTCCTTCAGAGAATAATCTACTATGTCGACCATTCTTGATTACCAAAACACATAACATTAACAAATTTCATCCACAGAATTTTTTCTGAAAGAAAAGACACTTCTAAAGAAATTTTCACATGAAAAACTTGACCTTGTGCTTAAGAATTTATTATTCCCCCATATAGGTCATGCAAAATTACCTTTGTCAGGTTTTGTGAGCAGTTTTTACAAAGAGAAACATCGCCAAATTAGCTCATTATATATCTGATATTGCTAAATCTTCTATTATTCTTTGAATTTATTCATATGGTGTACTCTAAAGAATACATAACTAAGATATTTAACCTTAAAGTACTGTGTCACTGTTATAACTCTTCTCTATTAAGAACAAATTGGAATCTCTGTCAGGATGGTCTAGAGAGTCACATTTTTTAAAAAGCTATAAAACATTTTTTACCTCTAGAAGAGATTGTAAATTTAATCCAAGGAAAGATTTTAGTTCCCACTAGGAACAATAAAAAAGATAAATTATCCAAATTTTCTCTCTCATCCCATCTGTCATCTTTTCCCTATTTTTGCCTTTTCACCCACTAGGTTTTTTCACTCACTTTAACCTTAAGGGGGAAAGGTCAAAGGACTCTTATTTGCATGAGAATAGACTGAGGAAGACAGCTGGTAGCCTAAGGAAAAATATAACTGGATCAGAAGTCCCACTCCAAGCAACTATTAAATGCATCAGAAAGGATAAAAGATCCAAAGTAATGGAATCAAATTAGTGGACTACATATTGTGGAGCTAATGGTTCCAGCAGGTCCCACAGCTTATTCATTAATTATCATAACCCACTCCAAGACAGCAAAGTCAGAACCTTATAAAGAAGCCCAACTGACTTCTTCCAAGTCCAAAGTTAGGTCAGACACTCACCTTTCAATTTAGTTCAGCTAAATAGGAGCTTACTGAAAACTTGTTATTTGAAACGACCCTGGGTATCAAGAAAGGGCAATAACCAAAAGATACAAAAATTTCAGGCTTAAAATCTCATGAGAAATAAATAACAACCAAAAATCGAGGCAGACATCTTTAAATCTTATGATAGGAATGTGGATGACACCAGGCTTCAACAGTCCTTGAACTGTTTTTTTCTTTTTGTTTTTGTTTTTAAGAATAAACAGGATTTCTGGTGGACATGAGAATGGAGGGAGGACATTTAAGAAACACAAATCTTCTCCTAATTCACAATTGAATTCTATCCATCACCCAGTCCACTTAATCTATTTTCAGTGCAACTCTCTGATCTACCCTCATCCAACAGCCCATTCTCAACGCTACTCATCTCCCTAGTCCAAGCCCACAATATACTTCTGGTCCTTTCAAATTTCATTCCCTGTACTGAAGCCAGCAAGACCTTCCTAAAACTTCAACAGGCTCTCATTTCCTTTGTCAAAGTTTTTTCAAGTTTTGGTCACTCACTGGATAAAATCTAAACTCTTCTGTTACAGCATAAAAACCATGCAAAATTTAACCTCTGCTTATGTGCCAATCTTCATCTCTTGTCATTTACAATATGCCTCCTCACCCACCGTGAGATCACCCACCCTTCAGCAATTTCCAGAACACAATATACCTCAATGTATTCACATATGTTGGTCCTTCTGCCCTATAAATCCTTCCCTATTCTCTAGTTCTCAGCTCAAATGCCACCTGCTCTATGAAATCTTCCCTGTTTCCTTTAGTCTTCTGAATTTTTCCTGATGAGATTATCTTCACTACAGTATGACTGTGTTTTTGCATGTATTCATTACTTTAACCTTCTTGAGAACACAGAGTACATCATTTCATAGCTGTCTAGCAGTAGTAGGCACATTAGAGATACTCGATAACTATATTAAACTAATGAACAATAAGAGTAGCTAGTATTCCTTGAACACCTAAATTTCACACAGTATTCTGAATGATTCAAGACTATCTCATTTAATCCTCATAATAATCTCCACGAGAAGGTACTATTTGCATTATATTAGCACCATCTCACTCCACTATGAGGAAACAAGAATGCAGACAGGTTAAGTAACTTGCCCAAGACCTGGACTCAAAAGTGCAGGCAGTTTGACATCCGTATAATTCCTGCTTTTTTAACTAGTATGATAGAATTTCAATCCCAATCTTTCTCTCTCTCTTAATCTTGGGGAAAGGCAAGCAGCCCCAAGGAGGCTTAAGCAAAAGAGAAGCGTGGATAAAAGAGGAGTATAATGTCCAATACGTTCAGAAAAGTAGGCTACAAGTAAGTCTACAATGTGACCTATTGATTCTCACAGTTATCTAGGCTGCCCTTGGTAAAAAAAAAAGCTGCAAAACATCCTCCTCTTAGTACATCAGCAACTTAATCCTGAGCAGTGTTTTCCCAAACCGTGTGCAAAGAACTGTAGGTTTTTTTCTTGTTGTTTGTTTGTTTTTTGGAAATTACAAGAAGTACCACAAAAGTGTCTTACAATAAAATTTGAGGAAATGCCAGGCTAAATAAAATTACCAAGTTTCTTTACCAGAGAATTTGACAGAGTTAATACTGACCATGAATTATACAATATAGTTTTTTTCAATCTTACTTGAACATAGAACTCCTCTCCCTTAAAGAATCTCACAGTGCTGTGTTTGAGATGTAAGTATTGGGCCTACAATGCCATTTGGGAACTGACCCCTGCTTACTCATCTCAAGTCAAATCAGGTCAAATTAAGGCAGAACAGAGGGAGGCATGCACTAAGAATACAAAGTCCAAGAAGTAGAATCCATTGAAAAGATAACATGTTCTTAGGTGTCCCAATCAAAAATTATTCTCTTCTCTATACTCCTCATAGCACTTGTTTATAACCCTAAGGGAACATTTATCCAGGCTGAGTTTAGCAAGTTCCTTATATTCCTATGCTCTTCCAATAGAGTTACCCAAGAAAAGTTATTTTATCCACCTTTATACAGAGCCTCAAACACAGTAAAAACAGTAATAACTAATTATTAAACTGGATTGTCAAAAATATTCCGATTTGGAGCTTCAATGGCATA
Organism: Lynx canadensis; assembly: GCF_007474595.2. Taxonomy (NCBI): domain Eukaryota; kingdom Metazoa; phylum Chordata; class Mammalia; order Carnivora; family Felidae; genus Lynx; species Lynx canadensis. The sequence continues at coordinate 36,028,147 of NC_044319.2, forward strand.
ATAAAAAGCCAAAAAAGGTTACCACTTATGCCACAGTGTGTACTGTCCCATATTTTGAGAGCAAATGATTACTAATACCTCATAAAATCAATTTCCACCTGACCCAATAACATAAGTACTCAAAACTGCAAGATACATGGGGATATACTAAACCGTAGAAGTAATTTTACAAGGTCAAACTGAACTTAAATGTTCCTTTTATCATTGTATGTGGTGGAATATATTTCACAATTTCATAACTATGATTTATATAGAAATAATTGTTGCACTTTAAAAGTTCACATTTGAACAGTTCCTGTACGATATCTCCAAATATTAGACCTCTTGAAATTAAATGTTCACGGACATATTTTTAACTTAAGGTTAGAGATCACATTTCCTGCATATACTTTTCTAATAAAGGAAAAGTTGATTTGTTATTGTAATAACCAAAGACCACTACTAATCAAGACATTTCCAAAAGTCTCTCCCAACAGAATTAAATTATATCCAGTTCAGTTTTATTCTTAACTATAAGCCTACACTGAGAAGGGACTACATTTCTAATTCAGATATTGCCATGTTCAAGGGGAAATAGTATACAAATACTAAATTTAATCTAATATAATCTAATTCAATTTTCTATGACTTGAAAACAGCACTTAGCTATGAAATTAACATATAAATCAAAGCACCACATTCATAATTATTAATACTCTGTGGTTTTTCCATACCAAATACTTGAACTAATGATCTGTCACCTTTTAGTGGGGCATGAGGAAGAGAAAATAAAGGCTAAAAAGACTTAAATTCCTTCAAAAAAACCCACAAAAACCCCCAAAACCTTAAATTCCTGAATCGAAAGAAATTTAAAACAGGATAAAATATATAATGCCTATCAAATACCCATCTTCATTAAATATTCCTTTTAAAAGTTACCTTCAAAGTTTATTTTTAACTATCAGCTTTAAAATATCCAGAAAAGTAAGTAATTAGAGACAGAAAAAAGTTTTCTTACCTATGCGGTCAAATGTCTTATCACATTTAGGACACTGCAGTATTTTTTTGTTACTGTTCTGAATGACTACAGGAGTTAACCCCTCATGAATATTTCCTACAGAATCACCAGCCTCAGGTTCCTCTTCTGCATCATTCTGATCTTTTTCACTGTGTTCTTCAATGTCAGAGTATTCATCTGACATTTCCTCCTCTAGCTCATCTTCTTCAGCATTATATTCACTTCCAGGGTCCTCAGAATCATTTCTATCTGACTTTTCCTTATCAAAATGTTCTGGATTCAAATTGTCTGACCCATCGCCACTTTCTTGTTCATCGTCACTGGTGTCATCAAACTTAACAGGACACTTCCGATTCCTTTTTGATCTTCTCGTGGAAAAACTTCTCTCCAGCATTTTTAACCCATGTTTTTTCCCTAATAAAAGGGACCTATGGGTTTTAGCCAAATGATTCTCTAAAGACTTTTTGTAACAAAAATGTCTACTACAGAATTTACACTGATGATTATTTGATAGTCTTCCAGTTAATTCACTTAGTGTTTCTTCTGGTGAGGACTTTTCAGACAGCTCAGACTGAAAAGTGGCAACATTTTCATTATTTAGCAATTTAACTGCATCTATAATGTCCAGAAATTTTGCTGCCTCTAAAACAAGAGGTATTTCGTATTTGTACACAAAAAATTCTGATGTGTAAAGAAATTCAAGCAAATGCTGAAAAACTGAGTGTGTTACGTGATCCAGGGTGACAACATCAGTGCTTGGATTTTTGCTCAAACACGCATGAAAGTAACTACTGCCAACAGCAACAACAACTTTATGTGCACTAAATTCTTTTCCTTCTACTATGATAAGTAAGTCACAGAAAGATGGTTGCTTCTGCCTGTCATCATTTAAATACTTCAGCAAATTCTTGTTATACTGCAAAGAACTCAGAAGTTTTCTCTGATCTGGCGAGGGAGGAAGTTCCTGGTAACAGTGAAGAGCTTCAGGAGTCGGTCTTTCTGTGGAATGAGTGTAGGTTACTTCGTCACACTCCACTGCAACATCTCCTTCTGAAGAATCTTTATGGTAGCCTAGGTGGATCTTCTCGTCAAGATTTGAAGTAACCTTTCTCCTTTTCTTCATTGCAGTACAACAATTTCAGAACAAGAAACTTCATAAGTGTCTTAAGGGATTTATTAAAAAAAAAAAAAAACAAACAACTAGATTGTCTTGGTTAACAGCTTCTGGAGGGGCGTGCCCGAGGGTTTCATGGTCTGCAAAAGAGTAAGAACCACGTAAAATAACTCTATGGCAAAGCAATCCCAAATCATTCAAGGCATTCGTCTACTAATCGTTTCCAAATCAGAACTAAATTATGATAAAGTCACAGCTTCCACTCATTCGTGGCTAAGGTTTTAGGGTGGAGAACAAGGAGGGCCGGGTTATAAAAGACAGCCAACAAAAGAATAATTTTAAAGGAAGCCAGAGCACACCTTTCGTGCCTAAATTCACGAACAGGGTGGAGACAAGGAGGGCGAAAAGGGAACGATCCTTCCAAGAACACTGAGGGTGCAGGTTGAGGCGCGCTACATTCATGGTTTTAGGGACGCTGGGTTGGTGACAATAAGGCCGTCGCGGCCGCGAAATCCAGGTCTCTCCATTAACATGCCTTTTCCCAGGGCGGGCAAGGCACACCTCCTCGGGGACAGACAGCGTCCCGCGGCCAAAATCACCCGGCAGGAGACGGCCCCAGGAGGGGCGCAGAGCAGGAGGAGTAGGGTCAACCAGAGGGACGACTAAAGGAAACAGAAGAGCCTTCCCAGGCCCTGCCCAGGAGGGGACTGCGCTCGCCGACGGCGAACCCGCTACCCTTCCCACCCCAGTTTCCCTGGGCAAAATCCCCACAGATCCATTACCGGGAACCCAGGGCTCCCCCGCTGGCTCCCAGCCGCTGAGCTCCACTCTCGGCGCGCTCGCTCCAGCGCCTACCCACTTCCGGGTTCAGCCCCCACCTCACCCTCCCTCCCTCCGCTCCTTCCCCTCCCAGAGCCTCGCCGCCTCCGCAGCCACGGAACACGTCAACCGCGCGCGCAGCCTCCAAGCCTCCCGGAGCGACCGGCGCGCGGCCCAGCACCCACCACTGCGCATGTGCGCGCTCCCGTCTTTGCGCAGGCTCCGTAAATGCTCCTTGCTCGCCGGAGGACCCTAGCTACGCCCCAAATCCGTTACTCCGGGTTTTCGCGGTGGTTTGGTGGCCTACTGTGATTGAACCAGTCGAAGCTTTGCGGGAAGCCTCGCTGGGGAGTAGGGGGTGTGGGGGGGGGACACTGATGAGTTTAGTAGAAATTGGCAGAGGCACCATAGCACAAATCTTCGCTAATAGCTTTAATAGTGTGCGATCACTCACGCAGCAACGGAGAGAAGCTAGTCTTAGCAAACACACTAAAGAACAGACGTTGCGATTTCGTGGGGTTTTTTTTTTCTGCTTTAAACAGCTAACGCTGTTGATCCTAAAATTATTATGCAACTTCTTAATGAACACAGAAAGCATTGAAAAAATGTACATATAAGTGTACACTGTTAGGGCAGGCAACGAAGCCAAAATAGAAAAATACTTAACTTTTTGAAACCAGTACCTAAGATTTTGCATTTCTAACAGAGTGATGCTGATATTTGTGGTCGGAGGGCCACATTTTTAGTAGCAAAGTCCTAGATCATGTGATTTTACAGACGCAAGGAAAATAAGGCGGACAGAGGCTGAGGCTAAGTGGGATAACCAGATTGGTGACCCCACTCTACCTATCACCTCACCACAAAGCATAGCTGGAACCTAGAAGGGCCACCGCTGTCAGTGGAAGAACTGAGGGAAGTGGAGGGGAGTTTCTCCTACGAAAAGACAGAAACTGTGAGGAAACCGACCGACTCAAATTGTCTTGTGATTTGAAAATAGTTAAAACTTTTAATGAAAATTCCTAGCAAAAACACACATGAATTATGGATAAGGATTCCTATCACCTGGGTGACTCATCCCACAAAAACCAGTCACCTAAAATGAGTAAAAGAACTATAAAGAGTAAACTATAAAAGAGTAAAAGAACTATAAAAACAGTATCTGTAGGCTTTGGATGCACGAAGCCTGAAGATATGGGATTCCCCAAAAACAGAAAATAAAATAAATATATTAAAAATACTTTTTAAATGAAAGAATTGAAAGGAAAATGAAAAAACAAGAAATTATTAAAAATACCCAAGCAGATTAGTAATTTAGAGATGAAAGTTATCATTATATTAGTACTTAGTACCCTGAATATAGATTGAAATGTATAGATATGAATTCTTTTATTAAAACAGAAGAAAGGTTAAAACAAGATAGAAAATGAATATATCCAAAGAAATGGAAAAAGAAAAGTGAAATGTAAGAGAAACAATAGAGCAAAAATCTGTATATTAGAATACTTCAAAAGTTGAGAAATTTCTGGCAACAAAAAGAGAAAATGCAAATATAAACCCAAGAGTTTATTTTCTTAACAGTTTTCTAAATCCTGTTGAATGCATAAGCTGTTACTGTTAACAGAGTGACATTCAGATGAGTTCTTTAGAATTTACCTTAAAAACTTCCAAAAACGTTCCACCATTAATAATGTCTGTATACACAAAACAGTTTAGTTGTTCTAATGGAATTTGCTAGTCTTCCCTGCATGCTTAATTGAATGAGCGGTAAGTAAATCTGTCTGATGGACTGTCAAATCTTAGAAATGTAGAGAATATAACTGAATGCTGTAGTGATTAAAAGGATGGATATAATCTTCTAACAAAATAATACAAACCTGCACTTTAAAAATTGACAAAACTGAAATGAGAAAGACAAATCTAGATTCACATAGTAACTTACAGTAGCTGATTAGATCAGAAGATAGTTACTCAGAAGTATACCATTTCTTTAAAAATTGACATAAATGACCCACATGAAATAGTGCATCTAACAGCTACAGTATACATATGGAGCACTTATAAAAATTGATCAGGTTAAAAAAAATTGATCAGGTTAAAAAAGTTGATCAGATATTATACCATAAAGCAATATCAACGTATTTCAAAGAAATGTAACAAGACTATCGGTGAATAGCAACAATAATAATAATTTAAAATTTTCCATATGGTGGAAACTAATATAAATTCCAAGTAACCTATGGTTCAAAGAAGGAATCACAATGGAAATTACCACATAATTTGAACTGAATGATATTAAAAATGCAGCATAGCAAAATTGTGAGATATATATATCTCAAGACATGTATTAAGGGTAGTTTATATCTTTAAGTTCACATGATACCAAAAAAAAAAAAAAAGCTAAAAATGAATGAGCATCTAAGTTCTCAAGAAGTTAGAAGAGTATATTGAAAATAAAGAAAAGCAAGAAAAAGGGTAAGATAGGAATTAATGAAATAGAAAAGAAACATATTTACAGATCAGCAAAGCCAAATGTTGGTTCTTTCAGAGAAAAAACAACATTGATAAGCCTGTAGCAAAAATGACTAAGAAAAAATATAGACCTATATCAAAAAGAAGGAAGCCATTACACATTCTACAATTATTAAAAGTTAATAGGACAATCTTATTCCAATAAATCCAATAATATAAAATGGACAAACTATTCAAAAACCAAAACTTATCATTTTAACAGAAATGAAATTGATATGTCACCAGCAAGAATATAAACAACAAAGGAAGGAACAAATAACATGAGGTATAAAGAAAGATATTATTACAGATTCTTCTAGTCACACTAAAAAGATAAGAAGAAGGTACTATAAGCAATTATAACAATAAATTTCAAAATTGACATAAAATAGACAAATTCCTAGGAAAACATAAATTATCACAATTGAATAAAAGGTTTAACAGTCTTATTCTTAGTAAATTCATTTAAAAAGTCTTCCTACAGATAAGAACCTAGATAGTGAATTCCATCATTTAAGGAAGAAAAATTACCAATTTTATACAATTCTTCCAAAAAATGTATTTAAAAAGAGGAAAGGAATAATTTCTACCTTATATTATGAGGCCAGCATGATCATAATATCAAAACCTGAGAATGACATTGCAGGAAATGATAATTACAGGTCAAATTCACTCAAAAACTTAGGTGCAAATATCTTAAAACCAAATCCAAGTGTTGTGTATGTGTGTTGTGTGTATATGTGTGTTGTATGTGTGTTGTGAGAGTGAGGGAGGGAGAAAGGGTTATAATGCAACCAAATTGGATTTAATACAGGAATGCAAGAACTGTTTAATTTTGGAAATGAACTAATGTAATTCTTGTTAATAATAAAAGATAAAAACTATTGGCCATCTCAATAGCTGCAGAAATATATTTGATAAATTTAACACATAGTCATGACCTAAAAAAAATCTTGGGGTGCCTGGATGGCTTAGTCAGTTAAGCATCTAACTCTTAATTTCAGCTAAGTCATGATCTCATGGTCCTGGGATTGAGCCCTGGGTTGTGGGCACAGAGCCTGCTTGGGATTCTCTCTTTCCCTCTCTGCCCCATTCCCCTAAAAAAATATGTATAGTACTAATACTAATACTAATACTAATACTAATACTAATACTAACAAAAAAATAAAAACTCTTAAACTGAGAATGAAAATATCTTCTTAGATAAAGGGAATCTACAAAAAAAACCAAAACACAAAAAACACACAAAAAAAAAAACCCAAACAAACAGCAAATACCGTACTTGACCAAAAACTGCTGAAGATTTCCACGGGGATTGAGAATGCATGAAGAACGCCACTTGTCATTACTTTAACTTGCTATGTTAACGGAGACCATTATCATGGATAAAAAATAAAAGGTATAAGGCTTGGAATGGAAGAATAAAATCATTGTTTGCTGAAGACATGATTAGACATTTACGGGAAAAAACTATGGATACACTGTTAGTTCATACAATAAGATTGTAGAACACAAAGTTAACATGCAAAATAAAATACTACACCATTGTGATGGATGATTGTATCTGTCAACATGGTCAAATGTTGATCAACCCTCTAGATGTTGCTGTGCGGGTATTTTTTAGATGTGATTAACATTCATATCTGTAGTCTTTAAGTAAACTAAATATCCTCCATAATATGGATGAAACTGTCAAAGAAAAGTTATTCCTCACATTTGTTAAAGAATGGTAAGGCTGACTGTATTCAGGGTGTCTACCACAAAGAGGTTTTGTGGTAGGGAGAGGGATTGTCCTCAATTCCAAATACAAGGAAAAGTGGGAATTTATAGCCCAGGAGCAGACTAGGGGAGGAGGCGTGTCAGTAGATGGGAAATTATTAAAAGGAAACATCAGGGTTAAGTGGGGGATTCTGGCTAACCTGACCTAATAGGATTCTTGCTAAAGGCAAGCCATCATGTTTAGTCATTGTCTAGGGTTTGATGAAGGATGTGGAACAAGATATTAGATAGTAAGGGTGGGAGATTCTGGCTAAACTTGTTCTTGTTAAAATTGAACAAAGAGAAGACAGACACAGAAGCTTAAAAGTCAGGACGTAGTTGAGAAAGAGCTTCGAGGGGTCCGATTAAAGTTTGGTCAAAAAGGGAATCTTTGTTAGACCTCATGTAATCAGTTGAAGGCCTTAGGCACAGACTGGGCTTTCCTAAAGAAGCAATTCTCCCTAAGACTTCAACATAGAAACTCTGCCTGATTTTCCAGCCTACTGCCCTGAGGTATTTGGACTCAAGACTGGAACATCAACTATTACCTGACTTTCTAGTCTACAGGCCTGCCCTATGGATTTCAGACTTACCAGCCCCCGCAATCAAACATGTAAACCAATTTCTTAAAACATCTATATTTCTATCTGTCCATCTTACTGGTTCTGTTTCTCTGGAGGACTCTGACTAATATACCAGCAATGAACAATAAGGGATTAAAAAATTAAAAATAATGCCTTTTAAATTTCCTCACTTATATAGCATCAACTGCCATCTCTCCAAGATGTCAGAAGTTTTTGCCAGAGGAAGTATCTGGTGGGGCAAGGGCCCATGAGGAAAGAGCAGAGACAGAAAGCCACAGAAGAAATGAAACCTACCCTCTCCAGAATCTCTTTCCGGTGTTTTCCTTTTGCTGATCTGTCATGGTCTTAAATCAACATCCTTTAGCAGACTGTTTCACAAATTTTTTGAGAAAGTGAATGTGTTGTTCTTCATTTATTCATTGAATATCCATTGAACAACGAATATGTACCAAGAATGTAACATTTTAAATAAACTTAATCATAAAAATAAGTTTTTCAACAGCATTAAGAATGTAAAATATTGGGGCACCTGGGTGGTTCAGTCAGTTAAGTATATGACTCTTGATCTCAGCTCAGGCCATGATCTCATGGTTCATGAGATTGAGCTCCATGTCAGGCTCTGCACTGACAGTGTGCAGCCTGCTTGGGATTCTCTGTCTCTCCCCCTCTCTCTCTGTCCTTCCCCTGCTTGCTCTCTCTCTTTTTCTCTTGAAATAAATAAATTAATTAAAAAAATATAAAACACCTGTGAACTAATCTAATGAGATGTTCAAGACCTTTATACACAATTCTCTACAACAGGGCTGACACACTTTCTTCTGTATAGGCCACATACTAAATATTTTAGGCTTCTGAGCTACAGATAGTCTCTATCCCATTTCAGTCTCCATTTTATTGACAACACTTTAAAATGTAAAATGTAGGGGTGCCTAGGTGGCTCAGTTGGTTAAGCGTCCAATTTTTTATTTCAGCTCAGGTCATGATCTCACAGTTCATGGATCGAGCCCTGCATCAGGCTCTGCGCTGATAGCACGAAGCCTCCTTGTGATTCTCTCTCTTTCTCTCTCTGTCCCTCCCCTGCTTGCTCATGCTTTTTCTCTCTCAAAATAAATAAATAAACTTAATAAAATAAAATAAAATTAAAATAAAATAAAATAAAATAAAATAAAATAAAATGTAAAATTTAATCTTATCTCATGGATGTACAAAAACAAGCCATGGGCTGGTTTTAACCTATTGGCCATTGTTTTCTGATCCCTTCTCCTAAAACACACCTCAGAGAAGTTAAAAACCTAATAATTGAAGAAAGATGTCTTATCCATAGATTGGAAGGATCAATATTGTAAAGATATCAATTGTCCAAAAATTGATCTATAGATTTAAAGACATCATTAAACTGGTTTCCATTAATATTAAATGCTTTTTTTTTTCAAAAGATAAGAAAGTAAAAAGGCAATTCAAAGATTAGGGGAAGATATTTAAAAACATACACCTGGCTAAGACTTCTATCCAAAATATAAAAATAACTTCTATAACCAATGAGAAGGAAAAATATACATAAAATGAGCAAGTGAGCAAAACATTTGGACACTTCATGAAAGAAAATATGCACATGAAAGATCTTTCTTATATTTATATTGCATCTCAAAGAAGAACTAATTAAAATCACAGTGAAATCCCACTATATATCCATTAGAATAACTAACCTTATAAAGACTAATGATATCAAGTGTTGGTTATGATATGGCTCAACCAGAAATATCCTACACTTCTGGAAAACTGTTGAGCAATCTCAAAAAATGTTAAACTTACACACACCATAGAAGCTGACCATTCCATCTTTATCCAAGGGAAACAAAGCGTTATATCCACAAAGTCTAATATACAAAATTTCATGGCAACTTTATAATAGTAAAAATGGGACTTACCCAACAATACATTTAAAAAAATCATTCACCACTATCAAGTGGGATTTATTTGTGAGAAGCAAGGGTGGTTCAATATTCGCAAATCAATCAATGTGATAGATTATATCAATGAGAAAAAGGATAAAACCCACATGATCATTTCAATAGATGCATAAAAAGCAATGGACATAGTATAACATCCATTCAAGATAAAACCCTAAACAAAGTAGGTTTCAAGGGAACATACCTCCACATAATAAAGGTCATATGTGAAAAATCCACAGGAACATCATACTCAATGGGGAAAAACAGAGATTTTTGCCAAAGATCAGAAACAAGACAAGGATGTCCAGTCTCACCACTTTTATTTAACATAGTACTGGAACTCGTAACCACAACAATCAGACAAGAAAAAGAAATAAAGGATCGAAATTGGTAAGGAAGAAGTAAAACTTTCACTATTTGCAGATGACATGATACTATATATGAAAAACCCTAAAGACTCCATGAAAAAACTGCTAGAATTGATAAAAGAATTTAGTAAGGTCACAGGAAACAAAATCAACATACAGAAATCTGTTACATCTCTATACACAAAAAAAAATGAAGTAGAAGGAAGAGAAATTAAGTAAAGAATCTCATTTACAATTACACCCAAAATAAAGAAATATCTAGGAATAAACTTAATCAAAGAGGTGAAAGATATGTACTCTGAAAACTATAAAACATTGATGAAAGAAATTGAAGATGACACAAAGAAATGGAAAAACATTTCACACTCATGGATTGAAAGAACAAATATTGTTAAAATGGCCATACTACCAAAAACAATTTACATATTCAATGCAATCCCTATTAAAATACCAACAGCGCTTTTCACAAAATCAGAACAAATAATCCTAAAATTTGTATGGAACCAAAAAAGACCTTGAACAGCTAAAACAATCTTGAAAAAGAACAAAACTGGAGGATCAGGATCCCAGGTATCAAGACACAGTGCAAAGCTATAGTCATCAAAACAGTATGATACTGGCACACAAAAAAGACACCTAGATCAATAGAACAGAATAGAGCACACAGAAATAAATCCTCACTTATACAGTCAATAAATCTTTGCAAAGAAGGCGAGAATATGCAATGGAAAAAGTCTCTTCAACAAATGGTGCTGGAAAAATTGGACAGCTGAATGCAAAAGAATGAAACTGGACCACTTTCTTACGTCATACACAAAATTAAACTCAAAATAGATTAAGGACGTAAATGTGAGACATGAAACCATAAAAATAATAGAAGAGAATATAGGCAGTCATTTCTCTGACACTGGCTGTAGCAACCTTTTTCTAGAAATGTCTCCTGAGGCAAGGGAAACAAAAGCAAAAATAAACTATTCAGACTGCATCAAAGTAAAAAGCTTCTGAACAGCAAAGGAAACAATGAACAAAAATAAAAGACAGCCTACTGAATGGGAGAAGATATTTGCAAATGACATATCCAATAAGGATTAATACCCAAAATATAGAAAGAACGTCTACAACTCAACACCAGGAAAACCAAATAAATCCAATTTTAAAAAATGAGCAGAGCATATGTACAGACATTTCTCCAAAGAAGCATCCAGAGGGCCAACAGACCCATGAAAAAAATGCTCAATATCACTCATCATCAGGGAAATACAAATCAAAGCCATAATGAGATATCACCTCACCAGTCAGAATGGCTAAAATCAAAAACACAAGAAACAGCAAGTGTTGATGAGGATGTGGAGAAAAAGGAACCCTCATATGCTGTTGGTGGGAATGTAAACTGATGCAGCCACTGTGGAAAACAGTATGAATGTTTCTCAAAAAATTAAAAATAGAACTACCATATGATCTAGTAATTCTACTACTAGGTATTTACCCCAAGAAAGTGAAAACATTAATTCCACAAGATATATGCCCTCTAAGTTTATTGCAGTATTATTTACAATTGCCAAATTATGGAAGCAGCCCAAATACCCATCAATAGATGAATGGATAAAGAAGAATGGTGTGTATATACAATGGAATATTTTTCAACCATAAAAAGAATGAGATCTTGCTATTCACAAAAACATGGGTGGATCTAGAAAGTATAATGCTAAGTGAAATAAGTCAATCAGAGAAAGACTGATTTCACTCATAGGTGGAATTTAAGAAACAAATGTACAAAGAAAAAAGAGACAAACAAATAAAAGAACCATCTTAAACTGATGGTTACCAGAAGGGAGGTGGGCGGGAAGTGGGGTGAAATACATGAAGGAGATTAAGAGTATACTTATGATGGGCACGGAGTAGTACATATAATTGTTGAATTACCTAAAACTAATATAACACTATATGTTAACACTATATGTGGAATTAAAAATTTTTTTAAAAACTGGAATTAACCCAAAGGTCCAACAACAGGTGACTTCATAAACAAATTGTAAATCAAAATATAGAATACTATTACTTGACAATAAAAAAGAACAAACTAATGATAAAGGCAATAATATAGATGAGTCTGAAAACAATTATACTGAATAAAAGACAAAATGAGTATATTCTAACTAATTCTTTTATCAAAATCCTATAAAATGCACATTATAAAGACAGAAAGCCAATCGGTTTGTTGCTTGGTTACAGCAGGTGGGGGTCAGTTTATGATAGATTAAAATAGGACACGAAAGAAAACTTTTGTTCATTCTTTTGATTGTAGTGATGGTTTCACTAGTGGATACATATGTTATAACTAATCAAATTATACACTTTAAATGCATGCAGGATATTACATGATAGTTAATCCAAAATAAAGTCATTAAAAAAAAATGTCACACAGACACATGAATAGAGACATACACATAAACAACAGGAAAACAGAAAGCCCAGGGATTCAATTCACAGATGAATTTAGTATGTAGAAAAATAAAATTCAAGTCTGTGAAAAAAGATAGACTGTTTAGTAAATTAGAATAGGTAAAGAGATGAGCATCAAAACTAAAAGTACGTTGTACATAAGCCTCTCAGCAGATCAAGATAAATTCCAAACAGATAAAAATTTTCAACATAAAGATTGAAACCATAAAAATACCATAACAAAACACACATAAACTTCTATTAACAGTAAAATGGGGAAGGTCACTCTAACCATGAATCAGAATTCAGAAGCAATTCAGGGATAAAACTTTTAAATAAACTATGTAAACTTTAAAAAAATTGAATGGAGTTGTTCTAGTATTACTAATGGTGTATTAAGTAGCTCAAACCAATTCTCTCACCATGAACAGCTAGGACAAAACAGTTTTTACCAAAGCTTCTGTTTTGAATGCATGGGATAACTATCAAAGTTGTGTGTGAGGAACTGTGAGGTCACGATCTGCAGAAAAAGCTCAAAGAGATGATCCTGTCGTTTGTGGGAGCTTCTCCCTCAAAGCAGTTACTGACTGAAAAGTTGATATGCTGAGCAGAACTTGACAGACTCATGAAGCAAGGGATAAAAATTGAAATTTAAGGATCACTACAAAAGCAAGTGCCCTAGTAAACACCCCAGGTTTTCAACTGGGCCCCTAAAAGGCCCAACCTAGGAGTAAAACTGTACCAGAGATAGACTAAATCACAGGACTAAAGACCTTAATATTTTTAAATTCCTTATTTAAGAAAGGCAATCTGGAATTTCTTCTTCTCTCAGCTTAGCTGTTGGCCAGAAGCAAAACTAAATTCTATTTCAGTTGAGATGACATCATCCAGACTCTTAACTTGTCAATTTTTAATACACAATATCCAGCATCAAATCAAACACATACACACAAAAGGATGTTTCCAAAAAAGGGAGAGACAAAACAGACAAGTAGACAAAACAGTTCCACAAGAGATCAAGAAAATGGACTTATTGGAAAGACAACAACAACAAAGAAACTATGAGTAATATGTTCAAGAAATTGGTAGAGAATGTTGAAGATTTCAACAAAGAGAAGGAAATTAACTAGAAATTCTAAAATAGGAAAATACAAGTGATGAAATTAAAAACAATGGATGGATTTAACCTGAGATAGAAAGAGCTAAAGAGAAACCACTGAACTAAAAGATAAATCAGAAGAAATCTCCAAAATAAAACACAGACACCAAGAATGAATAATACAGAAAAGAGAAAAGAAAGTGAAACACATGAAAAGACTAATGTAAATCTGAATAGAACTGCAGAAGGAGAGGAAAGTAAGAATGAAGAAGAGGCATTAAAAGATAATGGCTGAGAATTTCCCACTGATGGAAGAGATCAAGCTAGAGATTCAAGTAACACTTGGATTCATGCAGGAGTAAAAAAAAATCAAATTGGATGTGTCACACTAAAAATGCTGAAAATCAGGAAGAAGAAAAAAAATCTTGAGAGCATCCAGAACGACCACGAAAAAAGATGTTGGCATTATAGGAACAAAATTAGACCAAGAGCTGACTTCTCAATGGAAACCTTAGAATCCAAAAGACATCTTCATAATATCTTAATGATGCTAAAATGAAATAACTGTCAAGTTAGAATTAGATATCCAGTGAACAAATCCTTCGTATAAGAAGTGAACCAAAAACTGGCTGGAGTACACCAATCTTGAATTTGTTAGTTGCACACTTACAGTTACAGAAATACCAAATGGAGACTTTTAGGCAAAGAAAACAATGATAACAGAGGAGACAATGTAATGAAAGAAAGAATAAAGAACAACATGAGTAAATGTAAATTAATATTGACTCTGAAAACAATAATGACAATAATAATAATTTGGGATTAACAAAATAATAACATAAAAGGCAAGATACATTGAATGAAATTAAGAGTTTCTCAAGTTCTGAGTTGTCCAGCATATATTAAAAGTTCTAATTTATATACAACTTTAATAACTCAAGGATGTTTGTTGTAATCTGTGGGGTAACTACTAAAATCAAAATTAAAAGAATATTTGATAAACAAGCTAATAGAGGAGGGAAATTGAACACTGAAAAAAGAATCCAGAAGAAGAAAAGAAAGGAGAGAAAAAGAAACAGAGCATGTGGAAAAATAGAGAAATATAGTAAGGTGATAGATTTCAAACCAAATGTAATAATTAATTATTTAACTGTGTAATGACCAAATCATCATATTTAAAAAGACAATGATTGACAGACTGAATTTAAAAAGACCAAACCTTGCTACATGATGATTACTAGAGACAAATTTAAATATAAATTTAAAGAAAAGTTAAAAATAAATATTTGGAAAATGAAAATTTTGTTATGTATGAAACTACTAACCAAGACAGACTGACATATTAAATGTACATATATTAATATACTATATTAATATAAAATATTAATATCAGACAGAGTAAACTTTAACACAAGATGAGTTACTTGAGACAGGACATTTCATAATCATACAATTTGCAATCCACAGAGAAGACATAGCAATTCCAAATATGTATGCCTGTATGAAATTATCTATATATTTTACATATTCATTCATTTTTATTTCTCTATCCTCATGTGTATATATAATTACTTCATATATACTGACATAAAAAGATAAGTATACTCATATAATATTTTATATATTATTATATATAACATTATAAATGTATTAATGGCAAAAAGGAAACTTAAAAACCCCAAATATTTGGAAATGCATTAGGGGCGCCTGGGTGGCGCAGTTGGTTAAGCGTCCGACTTCAGTCAGGTCACAATCTCGCGGTCCGTGAGTTCGAGCCCCACGTCAGGCTCTGGGCTGATGGCTCAGAGCCTGGAGCCTGTTTCCGATTCTGTGTCTCCCTCTCTCTCTGCCCCTCCCCCGTTCATGCTCTGTCTCTCTCTGTCCCAAAAATAAATAAACGTTAAAAAAAAAAAAAAAAAAAAAAGAAATGCATTAATACATGGGTAGCCCACGGGTGAAAAGGTCATAGATAAAAGAAAATAATCAAAATGAATATTAGAAAATATTTTGAACTGAATAATAATAAAAAAATACATATCAAAACAAGTGAGATACAGCTAAAATCATATTTAGCGGGCAATTTTAACTTTTTTTGTTTTGCTATTTTCATTTTAAATGCATACACTAGAAATAAAAAAATGGAAAATTCTTGACTTATGCATTTATTTCAAGAAAGTACAAAAAGAAACCCCCCACACAAATTTCAAAGAAATTATAAGATTGGAAACACCAAAGCACAGATATCAATGAAATGGAAAACAACCATTTAAAAGGAAGGCTCAACAATATTAAAAGCTTGTGGGGTTTTTTGTGAACAACAAAATATCGTACAATTGCTAACCCCACAGGAAGATTGACTTTCTTCCGTGCTATTTATTAAGCTATTGTCTACTGACTTCAAGTCCACCCTTCAATACTCTGCATTGTGATGCTGGGGCTCCCTTTAGTCTCTACCAATAGAAAACAATAGATGAGATTTAGAGGATATAAGAAAAGCAGAGTTGGAAAGTGACATTCAAGCCCTCCAAAGGACACTCTCAAGAAAGTAAAAAGGCCACTCCCTAGAAGAGAATATTTTATATCATAAATTTGATAAGGATCTAGTATACAGAATATATTTTATAAAACTTATGAATCAAAAATAAAACATAACTCAAGTTTAAAAATGAACATTGGATTTGGATAGACATTTCTATAAGGAAGATATATAAAGGCCAAGAAACATAAAAAGATGATCAACATCATAGTCTTTATGGAAATGCAAATCAAAGCCACAATTAGCTACCTACCACTTCACATCCACCAGGCTGGTCTTAATTAAAAAAGACTGATAACAACAACATTGGCACGGATGTGGAAAAGTTCGAACACTCAAACATTGCTGGTGGAAACATAAAATGGGGCACCCACTTTGGAAAACATTCTCAAAGGTCGGTTCCTCAAAAAGTTAATCATGAAGTTACCAGGTGACTCAACAGTTCCACACATAGGAGAACTGAAAGCTCATGTTCACATAAAAACTTGTGCATGAATATTCATAGAAGCATTATTCATAACAGTCAAAAAGTGGTAAACACCCAATGTCCATCATCTGATGAATGGATAAACAAAATGTGGTATATTCATGCATTAAATATTATTCTGCTATAGAAAGGAATAACTCACACATGCTACAGCATGCCTAAACATTGAAAAATGATGCTAAGTGTAAGAAGTGAAACACAGACGACCACATATTCTATGATTCTGTTTCTATGAATTATATAGGGGAATTCACAAAGACAATGATTAGTTACTTGTTAGGTGCTAGGGAGAGGGGCAAATGGGGAGTGACCGCTAATAGGTACAGGTTTCTTTTGGGGCTGATGAAACTCTTCTAAAACTAGATTGCAGTAATTGTTGTACAGCTGTACAAATATCCTGAGACCCATTGAACTGTATACTCTAAAAGGGTAAACTTTATGGTATATGAATTATATTTCAATAAAAATGATATACTCACGTTTGTAATTGTAATAGCATGTAATAATTTTTATGTGTAAAAAAGAATAATTGTTATTTGTATAGTAAGGTCACGTGTGTAGAAAAAAAATTTACTGAATGAAGACTAGAAGGCCCTGCACCAAAATATTAACAGAAATTCTCTCTAGGTGGTAGGGTGATGTAAGATTTTCTTTCTTTTAATTAAAAAAATGTCAACTTTTCTATTATAAACATGGATTTTTATAACAAAAAATAAATTTAAAAAATACCATAAAGAAAAAGTGTCAGATAAGGTCATAGTACTTGCAGGCTCATATAGACTATGGACTCCAAAGTCAGAGCTTTGTCACATATGCTGGGCAAGGAATAAGAAAGGTTTGTCACCTTATTATGAAAACATCATGACTATAAGAACTTCAAGTGGTCTTAGGGATTCCTCTGCTAACTGGAGGGAAAACATTTTCGTGTCCAACTTTATCGAGGTATAATTGACAATTAAATTGTAAGATTTAGTGTACAACATGATGATTTGATACACACATATATTGTGGAAGGATTCCAACCATTGAGTTAATAAACACATACATCACTTCATGTATTTACTTACTTTTATTTTTTTTGTAAGAATATTTAAGTTCTATCCTTTAAGGAAATGTCAGTTACATAGTACAGAGTTACCAGCTATCGTCACCATGCTATATATTAGATTCTCAGACCATATTGATCTGTTAACTGAAAGTTTGTGCCTTTTACTAATCTCTCCCTATTTCCCCTACTTCTGAGTCCCTGGCAACCACTTTACTACTCTCTGTTTCTATGACTTCAAGGGTTTTGTTTGCTTATTTGTTTGGTTTTCAGATTCCACATGTAAGTGATACCATGCAGTATTTGTCTTTTTCTGACTTATTTCATTTAGCATAATGTCCTCCACGGTTTTGCAAAGGACAGGACTTTCTTTTTTTTAGGCTGAGTAATGTTCTATTATATATATATATGTGTGTGTGTGTATATATATATATGTATATATATATACACACATATATAAAATGTATATATATCATATATACACATAATATATATAACATATACATTATGTATATATTTTATATATAATAGATATTATTTATATATAATATGTTAATATTATATAAATGCATTATATATCATATATATCAATATATACATAACATATAAAATGTTCTTTACCCTTTCATGTGTCTATATTCATCAAGTTGTTTTCAAACATTTGCTATTGTGAATAATGCTGTAATAAACATGGGAGTGCATATATTTTTTTGAAACAATAGGTTTATTTCCTTTGGATATATTCCCAGAATTGGGATTGTTCGATCATATGATAGTTCTGTTGTGAATTTCTTGAGGAACCTCCATACTGTTTTCTATAGTAGCTATATTCATTTCCACCACCACTGCGCATATCCTCACCAGCATTTATCTCTTGTCTTTTGATAATAAACATCCTAACAAGTATGAGGTAATATCTCATAAATTTGGTATGCATTTCCCTGAGGATGAGTGATTTTGAACACGTTTTCATGTACTCATTGGCTATTTGTATGTCTTCTTTGGAAAAATGTATATTTAGATCTTTTGTCCATTTTTAAATTGGGTTATTTGGAGGGTTTGTTTGTTTGTTTTTGCTATTGAGTTGTATTCGTTTCTTGAATATTTTGGATATGAACTCCTTTTTGGATATGTGGTTTGCAAATATTTTCTCCCTTTGAAGATTGCTTTTCATTTTTGCTGAATGTTTGCTGTGTAGAAGTTTTCTAGTTTGATGTAGTCCCACTTGTTAATTTTTATTTTTGTTGTCAAATGCAAAAAAGTCATCGCCATGACCAATGTTAAAGAGCTTACTCTCTGTTTTCTTCTAGAAGTTTTATGGTTTCAGGTCTTACATTCAAATCTTTAATCCAATTTGAGTTAGTTTTTTGTGTATAGTGGAATATCAGGGTCCAGTTTCATTCTTTTGCATGTGGTTGTCCAGTTTTCCCAAAATCATTATTGAAGGGACAATTTTTTCTGCATTGTATATACTTAGCTTCTTTGTAAAAAATTAACTGACCATATATGCATGGGTTTATTTCTGGGTTTTCTATTCTGTTCCATTTGGCATTGTGTCTGTTTTTATGCCAATGCTATACTATTTTGATTGCTATAGGTTTGTAACATAGCTTGAAATCAGTAAGTTTGATGCTTCCAGCTTTGTTTTTTTTCTCAAGATTGCTTTGGCTACTTGGGGTTTTGGTGGCTCCACACAAATTTTAGGACTTTTTAAAAAAAAATTTCTATGGAGAATGCTATTATACTGCTGATACGATCTATTGCTTTGCATAGCATGAATATTTTAACAATATTAATTTTTCCAGCCCATGAACACAGAATATATTTCCATTTATTTGTATACTCTTTAATTTCTTTCATCAAAGTCTTATAATCTTCAATGCATAGATATTTCCCCTACTTGGTTAAATTTATGTTTAAGTATTTTATTCTTTTGATGCTATTATAAATCAAATTGTTTCAATAATTTATTTCTTTTGATAGTTTATTGTTGGTGCATAGAAGTGCAACTGATTTTTGTATGTTGATTTTGTATCCTATAATTTACTGACTTAGTTTATTAGGTTCTAAAAGTTTTTTGGCGGAGGCTTTAAGATTTTCTGTATTTAATGACATGACATTTGCAAATAAAGACAATTTTACTTGTCTTTCTGATTTGGTTGCCTTTCACTTCTTTTACTTGCCTAATTACTCTAAATCCTCCCGTACTGAAAGTGGTGAGAGTGGAACATTCTTGTCTTGTTCCTGGCCTTAGAGGAAAAGCTTTGGCTTTTCACATTAACTATGTTAGCTGTGGGTTTGTCATGTTAGATGCGGTCTTTCCTTATTATGTTGAGGTACATTCCCTATATACCTAGTTTGTTGAGAGTTATATTCACGAAAGGATATCAAATTTTTTCAAGTGCCTTTCTTCATTTATTGAAGTGGTCATATGATTTTTAACCTTCATTTTGTTAATGTGATATTTCACATTTACTGATTTGCAGATGTTCAACTACCCTTATATTCCTGGAATACACCCCACTGGATCGTGGTGTATGGCCCGCTTAATGCACTGTTGAATTTAGTTTTCCAATATGTTGTTGAGAATTTTTGCATCTGAGTTGATTAGGGAAACATTAGACTTAAACTATATATTAAATCAGATGAGCCTAACAGATAAATACAGAACAGTCTGTCCAACAGCAGAATACACATTCTTCTCTAGTACACGTGGAACATTCTCCAGGATAGATTCAACAAAACAAGACTCAATAAATTTAAGAAGACTGAACTCATATCAAGCATCTTTTCCAATTACCACAGTATGAAACTAGAAATCAATTACAAGGAAAAAATTGAAAAAAATAAAAGTAAAACCCACAAACACAGGGAGGCTAAACATGTTGCTAAATGACCAATAAGTCAACAAAGAAATTAAAGAGAAATTTTAAAAATACCCGAGACAAATGAAAATGAGAATGCAATATTCCAAAATCTATGGGATGTAGCAAAAGCAGTTGTTTGAGAAGAATTTATAGCAATGTCGGCCTACTTCATAAAACGAACAAACAAATCTCAAATAAACAATGTAACTTTAGATCTAAAGGAACAAGAAAAAGAGCTACAGAGCCCAAATATAGTAGAAGGAAGAGAATATGAAACATCAGAGTGGAAATAAATGAACTGGAGCCTTAAAAAACACATACACAGGAGCGCCAGGGTGGCTAAGTGGGTTGAGTGTCCGACTTTGGCTCAGGTCATGATCTTGCAGTTTGTGGGTTCAAGCCCTGCATTGGGCTCTGTGCTGACAGCTCAGAGCCTGGAGCCTACTTCGGATTCTGTGTCTCCCTCTCTCTGCCCCTTCCCTGCTTGCACTGGTCTCTCAAAAATGAACACTAAAAAAATAAAAATTAAAAAAAAAAAACCAACCACACATATACAAAAAAACAAAGATCAATGGAACTTCAAAGAGCCAGTACTTTGAAAAGAGAAACAAAATTGAGAAATCTTTGGCAAGACACATCAAGTAAAAAAGGAGAGAGGGCCCAAATAAAATCAGAAATGACAAGCAATACCACAGAAATACAAAGTACCGTAAGAGGCTACTACAGATAATTATGTGTCGACAAATGGCGCAATCTAGAAAAAAAAACGATAAATTCCTAGAAACATACACTCTTCCAAGACTGAGAAAGGAAGAAGTAGAAAATATGAACAGTTTTGTTACTAGTAATTAAATTGATTACTAGTAATGAAATTGAATCAGCAATCAAAAAATTACCCATAAACAAAAGCCCAGGACCAAATGGCTTCACAGGTAAAATATACCAAATAGTTAAATAAGAATTAATACTTATACTTCTCAAGCTATTAAAAAATTGAAGAGGAAGGAATATTTTCAAACTCATTTCTTTGTAGCTGGCATTACCCTGATACCAAAACCAGATAAAGACACCACAAAAAAGAAAATACAGGCCAATATCCTTGATGAATATAGATGATGCAAAAATCCTCAACAAAATATTGGCAAACCTAATTTAACAGCACATTAAAAGAATCATATATCACAATCAAGTGATATTTATTCTAGGTATGCAAGTTTGGTTCAATATCCACAAATCGATGTGATACATCACACTAGCAAAAAGGATAAAAATCAAAAGATCACCTCAGTAGATGAAGAAAAAGCACTCAATAAAATTCAACATCCATTTATGTTAAAAACTCTCAAAAAGTGGGAGTAGAGGAAAGTATGTTAACATAATAAAGGTTATATAGAACAAACCCCTAACTAATATCATACTCAACAGTAAAAAGCCTAAAGCTTTTTCTGTATGATCAGGAAAAAGACATGAATGCTCACTCTCACCACTTTGGTTCAACACGGTATTGGAAGTTCTAGTCATCGCAAAAAGACCAAAATTGTACATACATACATACATACATACATACATTAAAGCCATCCAAATTGGAAAAAAAGAAGTAAAATTCTTCCCATTTCCAGGTGACACAATATTATACATAGAAAACCCTAATGATTCCACCAAAAAACTATTGGAACTAATAAATAAATTCAGTAAGGTTGTCAGATACAAAATTAATATACAAACATCTGTTGCATTTCTATACAGTAATAATAAACAATCAAAAAGAGCACTGAAGGAAGCAATCCCATTTACAGTTGCATGAAAAAGAATAAAATACCTAGAAATATATTTAACCAACAAAGTGAAAGACCTAGACATTGAAAACTATAGACATTGGTGAAAGAAACTGGTGTTGACACAAATAAATAGAAAGATATACTGTGCTCATGGACTGAAAGAATTAATATTGTTTAAAGTTGCATAATCTCCAAAAATATTTACAAATTCTATGCAATTCCTATAAAAAATACCAATGGCATTTTTCACAGAACTAGAACAAATAATCCTAACATTTGTACGGAACCACAAAGACACAGAATAGCCAAAGAAATCATGAGAAAGAAGAACAAAGCTGGAGGTATCACACTCCCTGATTTCAAATTATACTACAAAGCTATAGTAATCAAAACATTATGGGTGTGGTATGAAAACAGACACAGAAAATAATAGAACAGTATAGGAAGTCCAGAAATAAACCCACATCTTTATGGTCAATCTTCGACAAAGGATACAAGAATATACAATGGGGGAAAAGACAGTCTCCCTGATAAATGGTACTGGGAAACCTGGATATTTACATGCAAAAGAATAAAACAGGACTATTATCTTACCCCATATACAAAAATAAAGTGGAAATGGATTAAAGACTTAAATGTAAGACTGGAAAACATAAAACTCCTAGAAGAAAACATAAGCAATAAGCCCTTTGGTATCAATCATAGCAATATTTTTTTGAATCTGCTCCGCAGGCAATGACAACCAAAGCAAAAATAAATAAATGGAACTACATCATACTAAAAAGCTTTTGCACAGCAAAGGAAATCATCAATAAGACAAAAAGTCAACCTACTTAATGGAGAAGATATTTGCAAATGATATAACCAATAGGGGTAAAATATCTAAAATATGTAAAGAACTCAGACAAGTCAATATTAAAAATCCTTTTAAAAAATAATCAGAGGTCTTTTTTTTTCTGTGCTTTATTCTAAACTCCAAGCTTCTGCACGTTGGTGTGACTGCCCTTCTCAGACAAACCTACACCAGCCTCAGCACAGTGAGACCCTACTCCAGACAACCAGCATGGATCTGGGTCCCTAGAGTTTGGCAGCCTGTCTGGGATAGAACACAGGTGCGCTATGCTTCTGTGTGGGCAGATGGCCTGGACCCAGGATGAAGTCAGGGATCTGAGGGATACCTGGGACACAACAGAGGAGATTATTAGCTCTTCTGTGAGGGCTTCCCAAATAGCAGCAGGTGCAAACTCCCCTCTCTAAGGACAAGGGAGAGGGCTGGCACCAGTTTTCTCTCCCATTCATCATCATCGACTGACTTCAGTGAGCAGCAGAGCATGAATAGCAGAGGCCTGGGCCACTGACACCAAGTCTGGTCACTTGTACTCTATGGGTGCTTCTTTATTAGGGCAAATGTACCTGAGAACCAGAGCAGCAGACCCCTCCTTCAGAAGACCAGCACAAACCCCTCACACACACCAAGTCCACTGACCATAGAATGCTGCAAAACTTCAACTCTTAGTGGAAATACCATCAGGACTCTTTTAAAAAAAATTTTTTTTTCAACGTTTTATTTATTTTTGGGACAGAGAGAGACAGAGCATGAACGGGGGAGGGGCAGAGAGAGAGGGAGACACAGAATCGGAAACAGGCTCCAGGCTCCGAGCCATCAGCCCAGAGCCCGACGCGGGGCTCGAACTCCCGGACCGCGAGATCGTGACATCAGGACTCTTTTAACAAGCAAACCAGGGCACACCTAGTTAAAATTGTCACAATCTGGATAAAGTCCAAACACTTCCCACTGCAGGAGAAACTCTGCAGAGGACTGACCTAAGGGAAAGAGCAGCCAAGACACAACAGTAAAGTACACACAGCATACACCAGAAACATTTCTGGAAGCACCAGGCCCTGGACAATATATGACCTCTTCTTAATAAAGCCATTACTTTCAGGAGCAGAAAATATAACAGGCTTTCCTAACACAGAGAAGACAGAGACCTAGACAAAATTCCAAGTTGGAGGAATTTATCCCAAAAAAAGAACAAGAAAAGGTCATGGCCAGGGATCTAATTGAAACAGATATAAGTACTACGCCTGATCCTGAATTTAAAACAACAATCACAAGGATACTAGCTGGGCTTGAGAAAAGCACAGAAGACATCAGGGAATCCCTTACTGTAGAGATAAAAGACAAAAAAACTAGTCGGGCCAAAATAAAAAATGCTATAACTGAGATGCAAAACCCACTGGATGTAATGACCACAAGGATAGAAGAAACAGAGCAACAAATAAGTACTATAGAAGATTAAAGTATGGCAAATAGTGAAGCTGAATAGAAGAGGGGAAAAATGTTGAAGCATAATGTAGACTTAAGGAACTCAGTGATTCCATAAAGGCCATATATGAAAGATGCACAGTTAATATCATCTTCAATGGGGAAAAAAAGAGATATTCCTCTATGGTCAGGAACAAGACAAGGATGTTTACTCTTACTATCATTATTTAACATAGTACTTGAAGTCTTGCCCTCAGCAATCAGAAACAAAAAGAAATAGGCAAAGAGGAAGTCAAGCTTTTACAATTTGCAGACAACATGATACTCTATGTAGAAAACCCAAAAGACTTCACCAAAAAATTGCTAGAACTGATACACAAATTCAGTTAAATCACAAGATAAAAAATCAATGTACATAAATCTGTTGTATTTCTATACATCAGTAATGAAGAAGCAGAAAGAGAAATCAAGGAATTGATACCATTTATAAAGGCACTAAAACCCATAAGACACCTAGGAATAAACCTAACCAAAGGGTTAAAATATTTGTACTCTGGCAACTATAAAATACTTATGAAAGAAATTAAAGATGACACAAAGAAATTGAAAAACATTCCATATTAATGGATTGGAAGAATATTGTTAAAATGTCTATACTACCCAAAGCTATTTACACATTTAATTCAATCTTCATGAAATACCACCATCATTTTTCACAGAGCTAGAATTAACAATCTAAAATTTGTATGGAACCACAAAAGACCCTGAATAGCCAAAGCAATCTTAGAAAAGCAAATCTGGAAGCATCACAATTCTAGACAAGCTGTATTACAAAGTTGAAGTCATCAAGACAATATGATACTGGTACAAAAACAGACACATAGATCAATGGAACAGAATAGAAAACCCAGAAATGAACCCACAACTATATGGTCAATTAATCTTTAACAAAGCACAAAAGAATATCCAGTGGGGGGAAAAAAAACCAGTCTCTTCAACAAATGATGCTGGGAAAACTGGAGAGTGACATGCAGAAGAATGAACCTGGACCAATTTCTTACATCATACACAAAAATAAATTCAAAATGGATGAAAGACCTAAATGTGAGACAGGAAACCATCAAAATCCTAGAGGAGAACACAGGCAGCAATCTCTTTGATTTTGGCCAGAACAACTTCTTGACACATTGCCGAAGGCAAAGGAAACAAAAGCAAACATGAACTTTGGGACTTCATCAAGATAAAAAACTTCTGCATGCTGAAGAAAACCATCATCAAAACTAAAAGACAGCTTATGGAATGGAGAAGACATTTGCAAATGATATATCTGATAAAGGGTTAGTATCCAAAATCTATAAGGAATTTATCCAATTTAACACCCCCAAACAAGAAATCTAGTTAAGAAATGGGCAAAAGACATGAGTGGGCATTTTCCAAAGGAGACATCCAGATGGTTAATAGACACATGGAAATTTGCTCAGTATCACTCATCATGGAAATGCAAATCAAAATTCCTATGAGATATTACCTCACACCTGTCAGAATGGCTAAAATTAATAACACAGGAAACAACAGATGTTGGGCAGCATGTAGAGAAAGAGGAACCCTCTTATACTGGTGGTGGGAATGCAAACTGGTGCAGCCACTCTGGAAAACAGTATGGAGTTTCCTCAAAAAGTTACAAATGCAACTACTGTACATCCCAGCAATTGCACTACTAGGTATTTACCCAAAGTATACAAAAATACTGATTTGAAGGGGCACATGCACCCCAATGTTTACAGCAGCACTAGCCAAATTATGTAAAGAGCCGAAATTTCCATTGACTGATAAATGTAAAGAGAAGTTGTACACACACACACACACACACACACACACACACACAAGATGGAATATTACTCAGCCATCAAAAAGAATGAAATCTTGCCATTTGCAATGACATGGATGGAGCTAAAGTATATTATGCTAAGTGATGTAAGTCTGTCAGAGGAAGACAAATGCCATACGATTCTGTTTATATGTGGAATTTAAGAAACAAAACAGATTAACGTAAAGGGAAAAGAAGAGAGAGGAGGCAAACCATAAAACAGACTCAACTACAGAGAACAAATGGAAGATTTGGAAGGGAAGTGGGTGGGGGTGGGCTAAGTGGATGATGGGTATTAAAGAGAGAAAATTTACAAAACAATAATAATCAGAGGACATGAATAGATATTTCTCCAAAGAAGACATGCAGATGAACAACAGACACACAAAAAGATGCTCAACATCTGTAATCATCAGAGAAATGCAAAGCCAAACTACAATGAGATACACCTCACACTAGTCAGAATGGCTATTACCAAAAAGGAAAAAAATAACAAGTATTGATGAACACGTGTAAAAAAGGGCATCCTTGTGCACTGTTCGTGGGAACGTAAATTGGTGGAGCCATATGTAAAACACTATGGGGTTTCTTTGAAAAATTGAAAATAGAAATACCATACAATCTAGCAATTCCGCTTTTGAATAGGAGTAAATGAAAACACTAATTTGAAAAGATATGTGTACTCCTATGCTCTTTGTAACCTTATTTATAGTAGCCAACATATAGAAGTAACTTAAGTGCCCATCAAAAGATGAATGAATAAAGAAGACGTGGGATATATATAATGGAATATTACTCAGCTATAAAAAGGATGATGTCCTCTCTTGGAACGACATGAATATTATGTCATATTATAATACGACATGAGTATTATGCTAAGTAAAATAAGTCAGATAGAGTCAGTCAGACAAATACCATGTGATTTCACTTATATGTGGAATCTTAAAAACAAAACAAGTGAACAAAACAGAAACAGATGCATAGATACAGAGAAGCCAGAGGGGAGAAGAACAGGGAAAGAGGTGAAACCGGAGAAGGGGTTAAAGTACAAACTTCTAGTTGTGAAATAAATAAGTCACAGGGATATAATGTACAGCGTATGAAATATAGTTAATAATATTGTAACAATTTTGTGTGGTGAGAGATGGTAGCCAGATTTATTATGGTGATCAATTGATAATGTTTATAAATGTTGGCTCACTATGTTGTAAACCTGAGACTAATAATGTTGTACACCAAATACACTTCAACAATAACAACAAAAGAAGTTGGAGGGAGTATTCAGTGAAGAAGTTAGAGAAACGTATTTACGTAGGGGAAAGCCCAGTGGAAAGTTTTGATATGCAGAGTAGTACAGTGTAGTTGACATAGACAATAAGAAGATTAAAATCCATGTAGCTAATGACACTACAGAGGTCCAAGCGAGCTGAAAGTCCTAGTGGAGAAAAGGGAAAAATAAAGGTTTTGAAAAGTATTGGGGCACCTTAGTGGCTCAGTCGGTTAAGCATCCGGCTTCGGCTCAGGTCATGATCTCATGGTTCGTGAGTTTGAGCCCTGCGTTGGGCTCTGTGCTGACATCTCAGAGCCTGGAGCCTGCTTCCGATTCTGTCTCTCTCTCTTTCTCTGACCCTCCTCTGCTCGCGCTTTGTGTCTCTCTCTCTCAAAAATAAATAAACGTTAAAAAATTTTAAAAAAGAGAAAAGTATTAAAAGTAAGTATGGCAAAAGCAGCCAGAAAAAGAGAGAGACTGTCATTGACTAGACTTCAACCTAGCGTTTTAAAAAGCTTGTTCATTTTAATTTGAAACTGGATCTCCAATACAAGGTTTAATAGTTGCCAAATGCTTACCATGTACTGGATCCTGTGGCCACAGCTTGAAATATATCAATTCTTTCAATCTTCTCAAAATCCCATGACGTAGGTAATCCACCATTTACTAGCTGTTTTGTTCCACTTCGTTTCTGTACCTCCCTTTCCTCATTTGAAAAACAGGGATGGTAGTAATAGGACCTAAAGGATCAATGCCTTTGACACTGAGAATGGCGTCTAGTGCAAGGTGGATGCTCCATAAAGCTGAACCATCATTACCATTACTGCTGTTTATGCTACTGCTACTGTAAGGCCCCTTTTATTGCCATTTCAAAGATGGGGCTAGAAGAAGTTGAGAAACTTGCCCCAAATCATGTCGCGTGGCAAATACGTAAGACATAAGATTTCACGTGGAATCTCTTCACACCACTCCTCTGATCTCTGCTAAAATATTTGAATGCCATCCCTTTGGTTTTAAGATACACACCAAAATTCTGAACAACACCTGTAATAATTCAAACCCACTTGTGTTTAAATCTCATATCATGCTTCACTCTGTCTGTGCTCCAGTCAACACAGCCTTGTTTTACTTCTTGCAAATCAACTTGCATGTTCTCTCCCCTTGCTGGGTTTTTGTCCTGCCACCTGTCTGTGGCACTCACTGTCTTACACATATATAACCTAGTCATATACTCTCATAAAACCACATACCTCTCCTGTGTAGCATTTAACACAGCTGTAATTTTAAGTTTATTTGTGTGTTTTTTGATCAATAGGTTCCTCCTCTAGACATAAGAGACTGTCTTCTTTCTTTGTTCTCCACTGTGGTCCTACCCTGCTATCTAACATGGAGGGGTTGATAGGAAAAAAAGAAAAGGAAAGAAAAGAAAAGGGAAAAAAAACCCTGAATTGGAATGGGTAAAGAATAGAAAAGAGAAAAAGGGAGATAGTAATAGGTTAAAGAATAAAATCAGTAAGACAAAAGTTTAGGAAGTAGGGGGTACCTTTTTAAAATAGATGAACAAAAAGTGAGATCTAAGTATAATAAAGTGGATACATTTATAAATAGGTAGAACAGTGAAGTAAATAAAGGACTTAGAAAAAGTGGAAATAAGACCTGGAGCAAGTAACATCAAAACATGGAATTAGGATAAGGAAGGTGTTCAAGAGGAGTGAGAGCGAACCTTCTCTGACAGGTAATGCCTAGGTTGGTTCCAAACAGGGACTTCGGAGATGAGACGAGATCAAAGGAGAAGAAAGAAGAAGGGGAGGGGTCAGAATTAGTCCAGAGGCTGTAAGAGTGTTGGGTAACAGAGATAAATATTGTGTTTGCTTTCTTTTCAGAGAAAGATTTAAGTTGATTTGTGAAGGACACCAAATGTTTGGCAAAGTGGTAACACCGAAGGAAAATGTTATTTCTTAGCATACTTCTCTCCAAGAAAGAGATCTGTAAATCCTCTAAAGAGCATGTCGAGGTTAAAAGTAGCCACACCTGGATTATCAGGCTTTTGTTTTGCTTGGAGTGTGTAAGACGAAAGCTAAAGAAGAATTATGGAAATAGAAGAGATTTTCAGAGGCCATGTCGCAGTACAGAGGAAAGCCAACGAGGGAGGAATTGTTTTTTAATTGAAGTACAGTTGACACACAATGTTACATTAGTTTCAGGTGTACAACATGGTGATTGGATAAGTTTATAAGTTATGCTATGCTCACAAGTGTAGCTACCATCTGTCACAGTACCCTATTACAATACCATTGACTATATTCCCTATGCTATGCCTTTTGTCCCTATGACTTATTCATTCCAATAACTGGAAGCCTGTATCTCCCACTCCCCTTCTCCCATTTTGCCCACCCCCCACCCACTCACCCTGAAGAGGGAAGGGATTTCAAGGAGAGATGACAGTTAAGAAAAGAACCTCAATTTTAGGTGATACCTATGGCTGATTTTGATCATATGCCACCAATTCATAAGCAACCGAAGGAAACACAAGAGGACGATAACCATAGAATCGGCATAGAATATAGTGGAATGAGTTTAGTCTTGGAGTCAAACTGATCTGTGTTGAAAACATGCTTCTTGTCACATCCTGTTAGTGTCAGCTTTTATGCTTCCTAGACTAGAGTGAAAAACATACAGATATGATCAGTCTTTTAGTTCTTTCCAAATACTAATAATTTTACTAACAGTATTTTACATTTTCTACATTGACAAAATAATATACATTTTGACATAGAAAGAAAGATTTACCTGATGATAAGGTATATCTAAAGTAGTACTGTTTTTTTTTGTTTTTTTTTTTTTTTTATTTTAAAAAAAAATTTTTTTTCAACGTTTATTTATTTTTGGGACAGAGAGAGACAGAGCATGAACGGGGGAGGGGCAGAGAGAGAGGGAGACACAGAATCGGAAGCAGGCTCCAGGCTCTGAGCCATCAGCCCAGAGCCTGACGCGGGGCTCGAACTCACGGACCGCGAGATCGTGACCTGACTGAAGTCGGACGCTTAACCGACTGCGCCACCCAGGCGCCCCATAAAGTAGTACTGTTTTAAATAAACAGTCAAAAATATTCTTCTAGAAGATATTTAATATATGGCCCAATTTTATCTTTTACTTTTCTTTTAAAATTTGTCTTTCAAAGCTTTTTTGCTTTCCCAACATTTAATGTACTATTTACATAACAGACTCTGAAACTCAGAGCAACTTCCTGGGGATGCAGAGAAAACGAATAGTGGTTGATATACATTATTGCAGATCATAAAACATAATTGCATGAAAAATTTTTAGGCACAAACACATTTGAATATACAAACCCGCAATGCAGAAACACACTCAATTTTAATGGATAAAACATTTTTTTTTTCCACTGGAGGGTGCAATTTGTCAGTGTATCAAGATTTCTGCAGTTTCTTAAATGAGTGTACTTTACAAATAATATTGGAGAGCTGATTATTTCCAAGAACTAATGTAGAATGCTGAGTAGATTTCATAACTTTAAATAAAATGAATGCCACTAATACGAATCTGAACTCTATTCTACAACATACTTATGATTTAACTAGAATCAAATGGTTTATAAGCTGAGTGTATTTTATTCTTTTATTCTCTTTTCTGGATACTATATGTGACTTTCTTATTATTAATATTGGAAAAATGTATGTTAATAATTCATAATGAAGAAAAATATAATCCTACCAATATTATTGCAAAGTTCTGCAGTTGTTGTCCCCAGAAGTCTACATATTCATTAAAATTCTCTATAAAATATAAATCACTTTCCCATTTTTAGATTTTACACACAGTAATAATGTGTGGTCTAAAATTAGATGTAAATTTAATAAGCACGATACTAACATATACATTTAATTGAAAATATTTTTATTTTTATTGTATATCTCACATAGTATGAAGGTTGCTAGATAATGTATGCCTTAGATATGATGTTAATAAAGTATGAAAATAATAATAGCCAATATTTATTGAATACCAGCTAGGTGTCAGATAGAGCTCTCTATTAAGTTTCAGTTTTTATTATTTTTTGTAATGTTTATTTATTTGTTTGAGAGAGAGAGTGGGGGGGAGGGGAAGAGAGAGAAAGAGAGAGAGAATCCCAAGCAGGTTCCACCCTGCCAGCCCAGAGCCCAACACGGGGCTCAGCCTCACAAACCGTGAGATCATGACCTGAGCCAAAATCAAGGGTGTATACCTAACTGACCAAACCACCCAAGCACCCCTAAGTTTCCATTTTTGATTCACTTAATTCTTATAAGAAATAGGTACCGTTTCCCCCATTTCATAGATGAGGAACCTAAGGTATCAAGCAACTTGCCCAAGCTGATACAATTAATACCAGGACTAAACATAGGTGACTTGGAGCAGTGGCTCAGACTTAATCACTGTTTAATAACTATGTTAAACCTGTTGATGTCAACCACTGCTACTCAGTAATGTTTTGATTTTATTTTAGACACTCGCAGATAGGCACTTCCCACTGTGGGGTTAACGTCTCAAAAATATCCACCAAATATTGTATTTTTTTGCTTGGCCTCAACTGTTAGAACTCCAGTTCTAATTCTGATTTAGATAATTGATCTTGTGGTACAGACTCTTAACTGCCTACCTCAGCAGCCCATCTCCCCTGTCAGTTAACAGAAGAGCAATATTTTGTTGGTGCATGTCACTTAGAGTCAAAGGCCGTGTTGTCTAATCTCACACAGTGTCAGAGATGCATGGCTGCATAATTAAGTGTGCAATGACATGTTGTATAAGTGTTGTGTAGGATTTCCGGGGAGTCTCCTTGAAAAATGAGGTCTGAGTCCTACAATACTCCTCCTTACTCTTTCCCAGTGTCTGCAGCACCAGCATGAAGAGCAGCTAGAGCTTAAGCAGCCATTTTGGACATTGAGGCAAGATGAACAACAGGATGACAGAAGAGGGAAGGAATTCTTTGAGCCTCTATTTTGAATTTTTCTGTTATATGCAGGTGTATTTAATTGTATTAACAGTTACAGATTTTGATATGATTTAAGAGCCCATTTTATGTATCTTTTCATCTTGTCAACACCAGACCCCTGACCTACTCATTAGATGAGACTCTACCATGAAGTGATCAACTATCTCTTCATGCTACATCAATTTTTCATATGTTAGTAAACTAGTATTATAGGTTTACTTATTTTATTTTTATACCATTATTTTCTTAAGGACCATTTCTACCTGTAGTTAAAAATTAATTATAAAAATTGTTCTACTCAGGTTAACAGTTTGTGACTTGCTTTTAAGTTGTTGCTCATCTCAAATATTTTAATATATATTATATTATAATTATAATATATTTTCCTTTCTGTCACCAGGAAGAATACTATGGTGTACTTTTCTTGAGGTCAAATAATAAGTATTCTTTGAGATCAGTAACCTGGTTTGGCAATAAAGAATAAGTATGACATAGTCATTTTCTATAATGGAACGCATAAACTTCATCTTGGCATTTCCTCTTTGCTTAGACACAAGCCTAGATTCTGCTATCCTCCCTTTATTTATTATTGTTATTATTATTTTAATGTTTATTTATTTTTGAGAGAGAGAAAGACAGACAGAGTGCGAGTAGAGGACGGGGGTTGGGGGGGGTGGGTGGAGAGAGAGGGAGACACAGAATCTGAAGCAGGCTCCAAGCTCTGAGCTGTCAGCACAGAGCCCAATGCCGGCTCGAACTCACAAACTCTGAGGTCATGACCTGAGCCAAAGTCAGACTGAGCCACCCAGGAGCCCCTGCTGTCCTCTCCTTAAACTTGTTGCCTGTCTCTTATCTTATGGGAAAAGAATAATGAGGTTTGTCTTAAGACCCTTTCCTTGTGGTTTAATCAAAGTCTGGGGGGAAAAACACATAAACTTCACTCTAGATTCGATGACCAAAGGTCTATGGGAGTTAAGAAGATCATACAGTTGTAAGATTTTGCCACATGCAACAATTACAGTGGCAGTATAGTGTGCTTGTTAATAATACCACCTTATACTTATGTATCACTTATGTATTTGGCACAGTACTAAGTGATTTGTATGGAATGTCAATCTTCACAATATCTAATAGAGGTACTAATATTTTATATCCGAGGGAACTGAATCAAAATGATTTTAAATAATTTGCTCAAAGTGACTCAGCTAAGATGAAAATATCGAGACTTGAACCCATGCTTTTTGACCTTGCAATATTATTATAAAGTATTAATACATTCAGAGAATTGTTATAATTATTGTATTAAATTAGCTAAATCAAAAATACAATTAGAGAAATATAAAAACTATATTAAATATAGTTTCATGATCTAGGCTTTTCAGATCCTCGTTCTTGGTACTGAAATGTAAATTTACATACATCACCTTTTGAATATCTATTACATTAATAATTTAAGATTGTTAATTTATTTTTTTACTAAATTAAATAATTTCCAAAGGAAGCAGTTATAGCATTCATTTAAATTCTTCATATTTTTTGGCACAAAAACAGACACACAGACCAATGGAATAGAATAGAAACCCCAGAACTAGACCCACAAACGTATGGCCAACTCATCTTTGACAAAGCAGGAAAGAACATCCAATGGAAAAAAGACAGCCTCTTTAACAAATGGTGCTGGGAGAACTGGACAGCAACATGCAGAAGGTTGAAACTAGACCACTTTCTCACACCATTTACAAAAATAAACTCAAAATGGATAAAGGACCTAAATGTGAGACAGGAAACCATCAAAACCTTAGAGGAGAAAGCAGGAAAAGACCTCTCTGACCTCAGCCGTAGCAATCTCTTACTCGACACATCCCCAAAGCCAAGAGAATTAAAAGCAAAAGTGAATTACTGGGACCTTATGAAGATAAAAAGCTTCTGCACAGCAAAGGAAACAACCAACAAAACTAAAAGGCAACCAATGGAATGGGAAAAGATATTTGCAAATGACATATCGGACAAAGGGCTAGTATCTAAAATCTATAAAGAGCTCACCAAACTCCACACCCGAAAAACAAATAACCCAGTGAAGAAATGGGCAGAAAACATGAATAGACACTTCTCTAAAGAAGACATCCAGATGGCCAACAGGCACATGAAAAGATGTTCAGCGTCGCTCCTCATCAGGGAAATACAAATCAAAACCACACTCAGGTATCACCTCACGCCAGTCAGAGTGGCCAAAATGAACAAATCAGGAGACTATAGATGCTGGAGAGGATGTGGAGAACGGGAACCCTCTTGCACTGTTGGTGGGAATGCAAATTGGTGCAGCCGCTCTGGAAAGCAGTGTGGAGGTTCCTCAGAAAATTAAAAATAGACCTACCCTATGACCCAGCAATAGCACTGCTAGGAATTTATCCAAGGGATACAGGAGTACTGATGCATAGGGGCACTTGTACCCCAATGTTCATAGCAGCACTCTCAACAATAGCCAAATTATGGAAAGAGCCTAAATGTCCATCAACTGATGAATGGATAAAGAAATTGTGGTTTATATACACAATGGAATACTACGTGGCAATGAGAAAAAACGAAATATGGCCCTTTGTAGCAACGTGGATGGAACTGGAGAGTGTGATGCTAAGTGAAATAAGCCATACAGAGAAAGACAGATACCATATGGTTTCACTCTTATGTGGATCCTGAGAAACTTAACAGGAACCCATGGGGGAGGGGAAGGAAAAAAAAAAAAAGAGGTTAGAGTGGGAGAGAGCCAAAGCATAAGAGACTGTTAAAAACTGAGAACAAACTGAGGGTTGATGGGGGGTGGGAGGGAGGGGAGGGTGGGTGATGGGTATTGAGGAAGGCACCTTTTGGGATGAGCACTGGGTGTTGTATGGAAACCAATTTGTCAATAAATTTCATATATATAAAAAAAAATAAAATAAAAAAATAAAAAAAATTCTTCATATTTTTTTCTATTTTTTATGACCTCACCATATATAGGTATTAGGATAAATGTTATAACTCAGGTTTACATTCAGTCTTGGGAAAGAATCATCAGGTGGCAAATTACTCAGTTTTATAAGGTGTTGATTATGTCTGGTTCTCTTTCCTTATAGTTGGCTCAGTAGGTAAATAAAATTATCTTTCGGGGCGCCTGGGTGGCGCAGTCGGTTGAGCGTCCGACTTCAGCCAGGTCACGATCTCGCGGTCCGTGGGTTCCGGCCCCGTGTCGGGCTCTGGGCTGATGGCTCAGAGCCTGGAGCCTGTTTCCGATTCCATGTCTCCCTCTCTCTCTGCCCCTCCCCCGTTCATGCTCTGTCTCTCTCTGTCCCAAAAATAAATAAACGTTGAAAAAAAAATTAAAAAAAAATTATCTTTCATGTCTACTAAGAATATACAAAAGGAAATGATATGTAGAGCTGGAAAAATCCTTTAAAATAAATAAAATAGTTCGTGTATTTTGTAGAGGGAAATAAGATCCAGACTCATCAAAAAACTTGATCAAGATAATTTACTCAAGCAAAAGGTAGCAAATGTAAATAGCATATAAAGAGCACACACTCTAGTTTCAGGAGATATAGGTCAAATCTTGGTTCTGCAATTCATTAATCAAGAAAACTTGGACATGTTGCTGAACTTCTGGGAGGGATCAAGTTTTTAACTAGTGGAATTAGCTAATGATAATATCATCTATAAAGCTGTCATGAGGTCAAATGATAAGATATAAATGACAGTGTTTTGCAAACTACTAACTGTTATAAACACTTTGTAAAAGTTTTAGACATTAGAGTAGAGTAGGGCAGAGTAGAAATACCCTATGCTCACCTTGTCTCATGGGTACAACTAGATAACACCCACATCAGTATAAATAACCCAGGAAGTGACCAGAAGACTAGCAGAACAGACTCTTCACAGCTAAATGTAGACAGGAGGCTACATTGAAGAGGACAGGAAGGATGGAGACACAATCTGGAGCTAAATGGACTCACAGGACTGTCTGAGGGAGGGACACTTCAGACATTCAGAGGGGAAAGGACCAGACCCTGCAACAGGCACCCCAGACACAGGGGACCCACACAGGAAGACAAATCCTCAGAACATTTGACTTTCAAAACCAAAGAAGTATAATTTCACAAATTCTTACAATTGGTGGGTTTCAACATCTGGAAATTTAAAAATCAGCAGGCTCAACTCTGGGACAGCTAGAAGGAAAAGAGGAAACTGAGTCCATGCCCTTGAAGACACAGCACAACAAACAGCCCTGTGGGGATACAGCATAGAAGCAGTAATTTTAAAACATCCGGGGAGATACAGAGAGTGATTTGTTTACTAATACCAGAGTATGTGCAGCAGGGGCAGGTATTATTCGGAGGCTTCTCCAGGAACAAAGGAGCTGGTGGGTACCATTTCCCCCCTTCACCCCCAGCCTAGACACACAGATACCTGCAGAAATGAGCATGATGGCAACATTCTCTACCTAGATTGCTAACAGTGTACCCTGCCCCCACCCCTGTGTTCCCTATGGACATGTACCTCCAGCCAGGCCTCACATCTAGTTATTCTCCAACAGCATACTCACACAAACCTTGCTAACACCTCACCCCCAGCACTATTCTGGGTTTACACCCCCTCCAACCTAGCTGGCCTTGGCAGGAGTTTGGGCAGCAGCATGTCCCTTCCCACAGCAGATCTGTACTAAGCTTGTTGGTACTGCCTGCCCACCATGCTTTTCTGTAGACTTGTCCCCTCTAGCCTTGATGAAGGAGTTTCTAAAGCAGCTCCAGAACCCATCCCACAGAGAGAGACCTGCTCAAACTTAGCTAATATCACACCCCTTGACCCTGTGTTCTCCTGTGGATTTACCCTCTCCAATACACCTTTGGACAGAGCCCATCCAAAGAGCTACCAGAAGCCTGGCAGTGTGCAAGCAGCCCATACAAGGGCCAGCACTACTCCAAAGTGACTCCTGCCTTGGGGAGAGGGGAAGATAACCACATATACACTAGTTCCACTGCTTCCCCAGCAGTGGGCTAGAGGCAGACATCTGGTATGACTTCAGATCCTGCCCACCAACAAAAGCTTCTCAGGGGACAACATAGGGAAAGTAAATGGCACTTCAGTGCTACTGAATAACTGGAAAATGTTTGACTTTTTCAGTTTGGTTTGACTCAACTCAAGCCCAAGGTAGTTACAGACTAGCCCACTAACACAGGGACCAAACTCTGTCCACAATGGGCAAAGAGAGCCATTGCGAATGACTAGACTGAAGGCAGAAGTGGCTCAGCCACAACAGTAGAATGCACACAACACACATAGGAGACACTCCTGAAGTGCCAGGTTCTGGTGAACAGGGGACACTGCACTGTAGCGCACCATAGGACCTCTTCTTCATTAGGCCACTACTTTCTTTTTTCTTTTTCTTTTTTTTTTTGAAGAATACCGAGGTTTATTTTTTTTTTATTTTTTTTTAATATATGAAATTTATTGTCAAATTGGTTTCCATACAACACCCAGTGCTCATCCCAAAAGGTGCCCTCCTCAATGCCCATTACCCACCCTCCCCTCCCTCCCACCCCCCATCAACCCTCAGTTTGTTCTCAGTTTTTAACAGTCTCTTATGTTTTGGCTCTCTCCCACTCTATCCTCTTTTTTTTTTTTTTTCCTTCCCTTCCCCCATGGGTTTCTGTTAAGTTTCTTAGGATCCACATAAGAGTGAAACCATATGGTATCTGTCTTTCTCTGTATGGCTTATTTCACTTAGCATCACACTCTCCAGTTCCATCCACGTTGCTACAAAAGGCCATATTTCATTCTTTCTCATTGCCACGTAGTATTCCATTGTGTATATAAACCACAATTTCTTTATCCATTCATCAGTTGATGGACATTTAGGCTCTTTCCATAATTTGGCTATTGTTGAGAGTGCTGCTATAAACATTGGGGTACAAGTGCCCCATGTATCAGTACTCCTGTATCCCTTGGATAAATTCCTAGCAGTGCTATTGCTGGGTCATAGGGTAGGTCTATTTTTAATTTTCTGAGGAACCTCCACACTGCTTTCCAGAGCATAGGCCACTACTTTCAAGAGCAGGAGACATACTGACTTTCCTAACACATAGAAACAGACCCAGAGAGTTAAATCAAATGAGGAGACAGAGGAATATGTCCCAAATAAAAGAACAGGACAGAATCACAGCAAGAGAGTAAATAAAACTAAAATAAGTAATATGCCTCATAGAGACTTAGATTAATTGTCATCAACTTACTCAATGGACTTGAGAAAAGAATGGAGGACTTCAATGAGACCCTTAATAAAGAGATAGTAAACATAAAAAAGAACCAGAGATGAAGGACTCAAAACAAATGCACTTGATGGAATAGATAGTAGACTAGAGGAAGCAGAAGAAAGTTCAGAGACCTGGAGGACAGAGTATTGGAAAGCAATCAAGCTGAACATGAGAGAGAAAAAAATAAAAAATGAAAATACACTTGGGGAATTTAGTGACACCCTCAAGCATGATAGCATTTACATTATAGGGATCCCAGAAGAAGACAGAAAAGGAGGAAGAAATTTATTTGAATAAATAATAGCTGAACACTTACAAAATCTTAAGAAGGAAACAGAAATCTAGATCCAAGAGGCCGAGAGACTGCCAAACAAAATGAACCCAAGGAGGTCAAGACACATAATAATTAAAATGGCGAAAGTCGTGATAAAGAGAGAATTTTAAAAACACAAGGGAAAAGAAAACAAGGCTATCAGCTGATTTTTTTCAGCAAAAACTTATAGGCTAGAGGGAGTGGCAGAATATATTCAAAGTGCTGAGAGAAAAAAAAGTCTGCAGCCTAGAATACTCAATCCAGCAAGGCTATCATTCAGAATGGAATGGGAGATAAAGAGTCTCCCAGACAAACAAAAGTGAAAGGAATTCATGACCACTAAATAAGCCCTACAAGAAATGTTAAAGGGGGCTTTTTGAGTGGAAAAAAAAGAATATGTGTTGGAATACGAAAAGAAGGAAGAACAAAAGTTGTAAAAAATAAGGACATCTCTCAAAATCAGTCAAGGAATTCACACAATAAAAGGTCATAAAATATGACACCATGTAAAGTATGATACGTAAAGTGTTGTGGAGGGGTGAGGAGTAAATAAAGGGTTCAAATTTAAACAATCATCAACTTAATATAGACTGTCATATACATAGGATGTTATATATAAACCTAATGGCAACACAAATCAAAGACCAGTAACAAATATGCAAAAAATAAACAGCGAGAAATCTAAGTATGTCACTAAAGCCAGAAAACTATGAGAGTAGAGAGCAAGAGAAGAAAGGAACAGAAAAAAAAAACTACAAAAACCCCACAAAACAAATAACAAAACGGGAATAAGTACATACCTATCCATAAATGAATGTAAATGTACTAAATGCTCCAATCAAAAGACTTAGGGTGATGGAATGGATAAAAAAGCAAGACCAATTGACATACTGCCTACAAGAGACTCATTTCACACCTAAAGACAAATGCAGATTAAAAGTGAAAGTGAAAAAAAGTGAAAGAATGGAAAAGTATTTATCATGCAAATGGAAGTGAAAAAAAAGGCGGGGTAGCAATACTTATACTGAACAAAATAGACTTTAAAACAAAGACTGTAACAAGACACAAAAGGGACATTATAAAGGGAACAATCTAACAAGAAGATATAACAATGGTTTTGAATGAAACATTGGACCAGATGAATCTAACAGATATATTCAGAACATTCCATCCCAAAAGAGTAGAATATACCTTTTTTTAAAAGTGCACATAGAATATTCTCCAGCATAGGTCACTTATTAGGCCATAAAACAAGTCTCCACAAATTCCAAATGATTGAAGTCATAACTTGTTTCCTTTCTGACCACAATGGTATGAACATAGTAATCAACCACAGGAAAAATCTGGAAAGAACACAAATACATGTAGGTTAAATAAAATGCTACTAAATGCTAATGAAACTAGAACTCAACCAAGAAGTCAAAGAGGAAATTAAGAAAAATATATGGAGATGAATGAAATGAATACACAATGGTCCAAAATCTTTGAGATGCAGCAAAAGCTATTCTAAGAGGGAAGTTTATAGCAATACAAGCATACATCACAAAACAAGAAAAATATCAAATAAGCAAACTAATCTTATAGCTAAAGGAACTAGACAAAGAAGAACAAACAAACTCCAAACCAACAGAAGGCAGGAAATAATAAAGATTAGAGCAGAAGTAAGTGAAATAGAAAGAAAAAAACAAACCAAAAAATAGGGGCGCCTGGGTGGCTCAGTCGGTTGAGCGTCTGACTTCGGCTCAGGTCATGATCTCACAGTTCGTGGGTTCGAGCTGTGAGTTGGGCTCTGTGCTGACAGCTCAGAGTCTGGAGCCTGCTTCGGATTCTGTGTTTCCTTCTCTCTCTCTGCCCCTAACCCACTCACATTCTGTCTCTGTCTCTCTCAGAAATAAATAAACACTAAAAAAAGTTAAAAAAAAAACAAACAAACCAAAAAAACAATAGAACAGGTCAGTGAAACCAGAAGACTGGTTTTTTTGAAAATATCACCCAAATTTACAAACCTTTAGTCAGACTCATTAAAAAAAGAGAGAGAGAAGACTCAAATAAATAAAATGAGAAATGGAAGAAGAGAAATAAAAACCAACTCCACAGAAATACAAAGGATTATAAGAGAATATTATGAAAAATTATAAGTTAACAAAATGGACAACATCGGAGAAATAGATAAATTCCTAGAAACAAATAACCTTCCAAAACTGAATAAAAAAATAGAAAACTTGAACAGACTGATTATTAGCTTTGAAATTGAACTGCTAATCAAAAAAATTGTCAAACAACAAGTCCAGGACCAGATGGCTTCATAGGTAAATTCTACCAAACATTTAAAGAAGACTTAAAACTTATTTTTCTCAAACTATTAAAAAAAAATAGAAGAGGAAAGTCAGCTTCCAAATTCATTCTATGAAGCCAACATTACCCTGATAACAAAAGCAGATAAAGACACTACAAAAAAAGAAAACTACAGATCAGTGTCTCTGATGAAGATAGATGCAAAGATCTTCAACAAATATTAGCAAACCACATACCACAATACATTAAAAAATCAATCACCTTAATCAAGTGGGATTTATTCCTGGGATGCAAGGGTTGTTCAATTTTCACAAATCAATCAGAGTGCTTCATCACATCAAAAAGAGAAAGGATGAAAACTATATGATGGTTTGAATAGATGCAGAAAAATCATATGACAAAGTCAAACATCCATTCATGATAAAAACCTACAACAAAGTATATTTAGAGGGGAGCATATCTCAACATAATAGAGGCCATAGATGAAAAACTCACAGCTAATGTTATCCTCAATGGTGAAAAACAGCTTTCCCACTAAGATCAGGAACAAGGCAAAGATATCCACCCTCACCGCTTTTGTTCAACATAGTACTGGAAGTCTGAGGCACAGCAATTAGATAAGAGAAAGAAATAAAAAGCATCTAAATTGATAAGGAAGAAGTAAAACTTTCACTGTTTGCAGATGACGTAACACTATGTATAGAAAACCTTAAAGACTCCAGCAAAACACTACCAGAATTGATAAATGAATTCAATAAAGTTGCAGGATACAAAATTAATATACAGAAATCAGTTGTATTTCTGTACACTAATAATGAAGTCACAGTGTTGCAGACTTTGAGTCTGGAGTTCTCTTTTGTCCAGCAGGAGAGCAGACACAGAATTGAATACAAGAGAGGTTAGTCCGGGAGGAGACAAGAACCCTGAACAGGGGTTTTGTCTCTGTATTTCTTGAGCTCTCAAAATTTTACGTATGTGCTGAATGTGCAGAAGAAAACAATAAGATAGTTACCATTAGTGTGTGTGTGTAAGAAGTAAAGGGTTTGGCGGGGGGGGGGGGCGAGTGGCATTAGAAGTTGAGATTAAAGCACAATGATATATTGGTGCCAGACACCAGATGGACAGTATTTTTCTGCGGGCAATACAGTTAAGTAGCTGTTATCACCAAAATTTAAGATTGCTGGCGCATGCTGCCCCAAGGCCAACAAGGCACCCTTTTCACTAGCTAACCTTGGGCGCTTTTGCCCCATAGCAGCTTTCCGCCTCTAACTGTTCTCAGATGCTTTCGTCCTGTGGAGGCAGCTTTCCACCTTAAGCCTTGTTTTACTTATAATCTAACCTTGGGTGCTTTCGCCAGGCAGCAGCTTTCCGCCCTAAGCCTTGTTAACCCTTTGATGCAAGTATACAGAATTCTTAAATTTATTTCCCACATAGCAGAGAGAGAAATGAAGAAAATAATCCCATTTGCAATTGCATCAAAAAGAATAAAATACCTAGGCATAAACTTAGCAAAGGAAGTGAATGACCTGTGCTCTAAAAACTATAAAATATTGATGGAAGAAATTGATGAAGGCATAAAGAAATGGAAATGTATTCCATACTTATTGACTGGGAGAACAAATATTGTTAAAATGCCCATACTATCCAAAGCAATCTACAGATTTAATGCAATCCCTATCAAAATACAATACTTTTCACAGAACTAGAACAAATAATCCTAAAATTTGTATGGAATCACTACAACCTTGAATAGCCACAGCAGTCTTGAAAAAGAAGAACAAAACTGGAGGTATTGCAATTCCAGATTTTAAGAGATACTACAAAACTGCAGTAATCAAAACAGTATAATATTGGCACACACACACACACACACACACACACGACACATAGATCAATAGAACAGAATGGAGAGCCTAGAAATAAACCCATAAATATATAACCAATTACTCTTCAACAAAGCAGGGAAGAATACTTAATGGCAAAAAAAAAAAAAATGCTGCTGGAAAAATTGGAGCACTACATGTAAAAAGAATGAAATTAGACTACTTTCTTACATCATACACAAATTAAACTCAAAATGGAGTAAGGACCTAAATGTAAGACATGAAACCATAAAAATCATAGAAGAGTACATAGGCAGTAATTTCTCTGACATTGGCTATAGCAACATTTTTCTAGATATGCCTCCTGAGGCAAGGGAAACAAAAGCAAAAATATTCAGACTGAATCAAAATAAAAAGCTTCTGCACAGCAAAGGAAACAATGAACAAAACTAAAAGACAACCTACAAACGGAAGAAGCTATTTGCAAGTGACAATTCCAAGAAAGGGTTAATACCCAAAATTTATAAAGAACTTACACAACTCAACACCAAAAACCCAAATAATCTAATTTAAAAAATGGGAAGAACATAAGTACAGACATTTCTCCAAAGACGATATCCAGATGGCCAACAGACACATGAAAAAATGTTCAACATCACTCATCATCAGGGAAATGCAAATCAAAAGTACAATGAGATATCACTTCACACTCCTCAGAATGACTAACGTCAAAACACAAGAAACAACAAGTGTTGGCAAGGATGAGGAGACAAAGGAAGCCTTGTATATTTTTGGTAGGAGTTCAAGCTGGTGCAGCCACCATCGAAA
Organism: Lynx canadensis; assembly: GCF_007474595.2. Lineage (NCBI taxonomy): Eukaryota > Metazoa > Chordata > Mammalia > Carnivora > Felidae > Lynx > Lynx canadensis. The sequence continues at coordinate 36,072,443 of NC_044319.2, forward strand.
ACAGTATAAAGGTTCCTCAAAAAAAAAAAAAAAATGGAAATATCTTATGATCCAATAATTCCATTACTGGGTATTTATCCCCAAGAAAATGAAAACATCAATTCCTAAACACACACCGCTATGTTTATTGAAGCATTATTTACAGCTCCCTAATTTTGGAAGCAGCTTGTGTCCATCTATAGGTGAATGGGTAAAGAAGAATGGTATGTATATACAATGGGATACTACTCAGCCATAAAAAATCATGAAATCTTGCCATTTGCAACAATATGGATGAATCTAGAGGGTATAATGCTAAGTGACATAAGTCAGAGAAAGACAAATACCATATGATTTCACTCATATGTGGAATTTAAGAAACTAAACAAATGAACAAAGAAAGAAAGAGACAAGACCAAAAAACAAACTCTTAACTATAGAGAAAAAAGTGATAGTTACCAGAGGGGAGGAGTGTGGTGGGGGGAATGGGTGAAACAGGTGAAGGGGATTAGGAGCACATTTATTTGGATGAAGACTAAGTAATGTAGAGAACTGCTGAATCACTATATTCTCCACCTAAAACGAATGTATGTTAATTATACTGGAATTAAAATTAAAAAAAAAAAGACTTGCAACTGGAATAAAACACAAAATTTCAAGAACAAAGATTTAGACATTACCTCAAATAATAATTAGATTAAATTCCTGGTTTATCATTTTTATATAATCTCATAAAAACATTTTTATGGTTATCTTGTTTTAGTCTTCTAATAAAATGACAAAAGGATTTTTCACAGAAAGTCTTTCCAAATATTTTTAGTGAAATTATGATTTCTAATTAAAAAATTTTAATCTATAAATCCAATCTCGGTTTTTAAATTCTTTAATAGCTTTCGGGAAACGAAAAGAGACAATACCACTTCCATACTAGCAGATGAGAGACTACGATGTAAATTCATTGGCAGAAAAATCTTCGACCTTCTTTCAGATATTTATCTCTGAAATAGATTTCTTAGGTATAAAACAATACGAATATTATATTTAACACTCCTGTGAGCTAACTACAAAATAAATATGAGATCTAGTCTTTCTAGGCAGTGCTGTGACCACAGTGTTCAAGTATTACTCACATCTAAAGCAAAGTCACTAAGTTATATATAATACCTATAAATATATATTCATGTGCCACGGTAGACCCTGCTTTTATTCTGTGAGAAGGGGAAATCCTTCACCACAAAGCTTAAGAGCTCTGAATATTTTATCAGTCAAATTCTCCAGGGCCCAAAGCAGCCAGCCTCACATCAAAGGGAAGATGAGTTCAGGGTCTCTGTTTTCATTTCCGACATCCTCCCTCACTTCATCTCTTACCACAAGAGTTCAGCCTATTTGCAGTGTTGTCCCCAAGAGAGAAATAAAAAAAAAAGAGCCTCCAGTCTGCTCTTCTGCCCTTCTCTCCCATCTTCTCAGATCAACTCCTTTCAAAATGGCCTAAACTGTGAGGAGAATCGATAGATCCAGAAAAGGTGAGAGGCCTAACAAGTATTGAAGATGCTTAGGTAAAAACATACTGGGAATGAATATTAAAAATTTATGTGTGAAATAAAGGTAGGAAAGATGAATTTTCTCCTCCTTGGCTTTTGTCCTCATTTCTCAGCAACCTGACTCTCATGATAAGTGAGTCTGTGTCGCCTACAATGCAGGACTTAAATAAATTAGAATGGGCAATAAGAAACTAGTTCTAGTGTAGCCACATTTAAAATGAAATGAATTTGATGGGAAAATTGTTTTATAGTCAAGATTTAAAAATAAGAATGAAGAAGGGAATGGATGGGACATTTTGTATGGAAAGTAGAAAAACATGCACTTAATAAGAAGGGGTGTTAAAGATACTTACAAGTACTCAAGAAAGTTCAGGGGAACTTTCTTATATACTTGTTAAGAAGATTTAACAGAGTTTACACATATAAACATAAACATAAATACAACCATAAAATAAATGAAGCACTAGATATGCTTTATGTATTCAGTTGGAGGTCTTACCTGAATAACAGCACTTTGGGATAGGCTTTAACAGAAATCAGAGCCTTAAAAAAATTTAAAGTAAAACATGAATGCCTTTTAGAGCTTTACGTCAAGGAAGACATTGCTCTTGCCCAATGCCCCATCTCATTTCCAATGTTTTTCATAATCTGCATTTCAAATTTAAGAATGTCTGCCATTTGTCTGCTGCCAGACCTCTCTTATGCAGCATTCCACTTGCCTGTTGCCAGGAGAGAAGGCATGGGACTGAATTCCAAGGGTGCTGGAATCAAGGGATGTACCATAACATCGGACAAACTTCAGTATGGGAGCACTCTCTGAGGATATAGAATTTAATACCCTGGAAAGAACCCTGAAAAACAATGCAAGCATGTTTAAAAAATAACATAGAGAAAGTAAGCCATGATAAACAAGGTAGAAATGTCAGAATTGGCATCTCAGATGATGAAAGAAGGGACTAAAAGACTAGGCAAAGTGAGCCTGCTAGGATGGGTATACCATGTAAGACTGAAAAGTTAACCTAATGCTTAAGTTCCATGGAAGGCCTAGATGATTTATGGTACAGTGAGGAGTGAGTTGGTAAGAGAGGCGCCAGCATCAGAAAGAATCACAGTAGTAGCTCTTCTGTATAGGCCAGATAGTTAGAGTTATTATTTGTGGTAGGCAGAATAATGACCTCCCCAAAATGTCCATGTATTAGTTCCCAGAACCTGAGAATATGTAACCTTCATGGCAAAAATTATTTTACTGGTTTGATTAAGTTAAGGATTTTGATATGAGCAGATTATCCTATATTATGCAAATAAGTCTACTGTAATTACTGAGGTCCTTAAAGGAGAAAAGCAGGAGGGTCAGAGACAGAAAGGAAGGTGACTTTGGAAGCAGCCTTGAAATGTTGTGACCATGAGCCACATCCTTGGAATGTAGGCAGTCTATAGAAGCTGGAAAAAGCAAGCAAATGGATTATACCCTCGAGTCTCCAGAAGGAATACAGCTGAGCCAACACTTTGATTTTAGCCTAGTGAGACATATTTTGGACTTTGACTTCCAGATCTGCAAGAAAATAAATGTGCATAATGTTAAGCCATCATTTTTGGTAATTTGTTACAACAGCAATAGGAAACTACCACACTTCTAAAGAACTGGGACAATTGACCCTAATACTATGGAGGCTAATGGCCATGCTTAACAGTAAAGAGTCAGGTGGGTGAAGTTATGCTAAAAAAGAACAAGGTTTGGGTGGCAGTCGATACCTGACTCATAGAGAGCCTGTGGCTCCTAGAACATGGTCTTTTTTAGTGGCAAGATAGATGGGTAACCCACTGGGATACTATTCAGTTTATAAAATGAAAAGAAATCAAGGATGGATGACCAGAAGGTTGAAGCTGGATGCTTCAATAATTATTCATAATTCTGTGTGCAATTTTTGGATTTAAGTTACTTTTTAAACCTATTGCCTAAAGGAGAGGTCAAATCACCAATAGGAAAACTCTTGAAAAGTGTATATGGGAATAATTTCTTTGTTACTACCATAATAGGACCTATGGCCAACTATTTGTGTGACCATACTCTAGGCAAAGGTGAATAACCAAACATTTTAAGTATTTCTTAAACTCAGAATATGAATTGACATTGTTACTCAGAAGCCCCAAATCTTGCCACAGCACCCGTACTATATTGAGGACATATGAAGACCAAGCAATAAAGAATCCTGGCTCAGATCCAGTTCATAGGGGGTCCACTAGTTCCACAGATATACCTACTGTTTATTACCTTAGTCCTTGAAAGTATAATTGAAATGAACATACTTGATAATTACCACAACCCTCAGTTTGATTCTTTGGCGTGGGGTGGGCAGGTGAGTAAATAATCATAATGAGGAAAGCTAAGTGGAAGATTTTGAAACTGCGTCCCCATAACCAAGATAGTAAATAAAAAAACAAAATTCCATGTCAGGAGGAATGGCAGAAATTAGTACCTTCCTTAAGGGATACAGAGGTGGTGTTTCCCCCTGTTTTCATTTAATCTACCAGTTTGATTTCTATAAAGGAGAGATGGTACCTGAAGAGTTCCAGGAGATACTACAAATTCTGTGAAGTAGTTGCCCCAATTGTAGTTTCCATGTGATATAACATGCCTTTTCTTGAGCCAATTAAAAAAAAAAAAAACTTAGGTGGAGGAACCTGGGAAAATGGTGGAGTAGGAGGACCTTAAGCTTACCTCCTCCATGGATACACCTAGATACCAGTCACATCAGTGCACCTAACCCAGAAAATGACCCAAAGACTAGTGGAACAGACTTTACACAGTTAATTGTAGAGAGGAGGCCCCATCAAAAAGAGTAGGAGGGTAGGAGGGGAAGAGACCCTCTGGTAACCAAACTCCTGGGGAGACTAACCAAAAGTGGGATGGACACATAAACACAGAAAAGGGGGAGGAACAGACCTCACACTAGACACTTCAGTCATGGGAGACCTACACTGGGAAGATGAGTCCCCATAACATTTGGTTTTGAAAACCAGGAGTTTAACTTCTTGAGTTTTTATAATCAGTGGGGCTTAACTCCAGGTACTTTATAAATCAGCAAGCAGTCTCAGCTCTGGGACAGCTGGAAGGTGAGAGAAACTAGTACCTGCATTTAAAGGGACAGCATAACAAACAACCCTACCAAGACACAGCATAGAGTCACCCACTCGAAAAGTGCCTGGGGTACACATTAGGATTTATTTGCTGATCTTAAAATATGTGCTGGGGGTCAGGGATCTTTATGTGACATCTCCAAGAACAAAAGGGCTGGTAGGCACTATTTCTCTACACCTTCTCCAAACCTAGATAACTAGATATCTGTGGGAACCACCATGAACACTTTCCACATAGCTTGCTAACACCTTGCACTCTGCCCTGCCTTTTCCTGCAGATTTGCCCCATCCAACCCACCCACTCAGCAAGAGTCTCTCCAAAGCAGTGCCTGATGAATCTCATTCCTCAGTAGCTCCAACAGTGGCCAGCACCACCCCAAGTGACTCCTGCCATCGAAAGAGAGGAAGGTAAATACACCCCAGTTTGACAGCAGCCTTAGCAGCAGGCTGGGGGCAGACATATGAACTGATGCTGGCCTGACCTACCAATAAACACTTCACAGATGGCAGCTCAAAGAGACATCCCAGTAGGTCAGGATCACTGCAACCCAAGCAAATGGAATGGAGGCAGACATCTGATATGATCCAGGGAACATCCCAAAGCTTCTCAGGGAGAGTGCCATGCAGTTGACAGTAGCCCCAGCAAATGGCCTTAGTGCAAGAATCAGGTCTGACCCAACTACAAGCCCAAGGCAGCCCAGACAGGCTCCTTAAAAGGACCAAACCCTGTCCATAACAGGAAAATAGGGGCCATTGCAGGCTACTAGACTGGAATGAAGGCAAATTCAGCTCAAACACAACAGTAGGGTGCACACAACACACATAGGACATACCCCTGAAGTACCAGATTCTGGTGAACAGGGGACATTGCACTACAGAACACTATAGGACCTCCTCCTCATAAGGCTACTACTTTCCAGATCAGGAGACATAGTTGACTTTCCTAATATAGAGAAACAAACACGAAGAGTTAGACAAAATGAGCAGACGAGAATATGTCCAAATGAGGTAACAAGACAAATCACAGCAAAAGAGTAAAAGAGCTAAATGAAACACAGGTAAGAAATATGCTTGATAGAGAATTTAAAATACTGGTTATAAATGTACTTATTGGACTTGACAAGAGTGGAAGATCTTGGTGAGAGCTTCAACAAAGAGATGGAATATGTAAAAAAAGAATAAAGCAGAGATGAAGAACTCAATAACTGAAATTAAAAATGTACTAGAGGGAATGAATAGTAGACTGAAGGAAGCAGAAGAATGGATCAGTGAGCTGGAAGAAAGTAATAGAAATCACTCAAGCTGAACAGCAAAAAGAAAAAAAAGGATAATAAGAAGTGAGAATAGGTTAAGGAAACTCTGTGATATCATCAAATGTAATAACATTCATGTTATAGGAATTCCAGAAGAAGAGAGAAAGAGGAGCATAAAATTTATTTGAGCAAATAATAGCTGACAACTTCTAAAATCTGGGGAAGGAAACAGAAATCCAGTTCTAAGAGGCACAGAGAGCCCCTAACAAAATCAGCCCAAGGAAGTTGATGTCAAGATACCTAATAATTAAAATGGTGAAAAATGGTGATTAAGAGAGAATTTTAAAAGAAGCAAGAGAAAAAGATATAGTTACATACAAAGGAAACAATGTAAGGCTATCAGCTGGTTTTTCAGCAGAAGCTTTGTAAACCAGAAGAGAGTGGCATGATATACTAAAAGTACTGAAAGAAAACAACCTGCAAAGAAAAATACTCTATCCAGCAAGACTGTCATTCAGAATAGGAGAGAGAAAGAGCTTCCCAGACAAATAAAAGTTGAAGAAGCTTATCACCACTAAGTCAACCTTACAAGAATTGTTAACAGGAATTCTTTGAATGGAAGGAAAACGTCATAACAAAGAGTAAGAAAATTAGGAAAGGAAAAAGAAACACAAGTAAATACAAACATAATAAAAGCAGACTAATCAGTTACAAAACCAATAAAGAGATTAAAGCACAAATGCAGTAAAATCCACTGATCTTCAAAGATCAGTTGAGGGATTGACAAAATTAAAGAATGTAAAGTATGGCATTATATACACAAAATGTGTGTGGTGGGTGGAGTTAAAATTGAATGCTTTTAGAATGCATTCAAACTTAAGCCACAATCATCTTAATATGGACTACTATATGCATAGAATGTTATATATAAACTATATGGAACCCACAAGTCAAAAACCTGTAATAAATATGCAGAAATAAAGAGAAAGGAATCCAAGCATATCACTAAGGGAAGAGAGCAGGAGAAAAAAGGAACATAGAACTACAAAAACAACAATAAAACAAGCAACAATATGGCAATAAATACATACCCATAAATAATTAATTGAGTACAAATGAACTAAATGCTCCAATAAGAAGACATAGGGTGACTGAATGGATAGAAAAGCAAGATACATCTATAGGCTACCTACAAGAGACACACTTCAGACCTAAAGACACATGGAGATTGAAAATGAGGGGATGGAAAAACATGTATCATGCAAATGGAAATGAAAAGAACATTGGGGTAGTAATACCTATATTGAACAAATTAGACTTTAAAACAAAGACTGCAAAAAAAATTAAAGACTGTAATAAGAGACTAAGAAGAAGGTACATAATGATAAAGGGAATATTCCAACAAGAAGATATAACAATTGTAAATATTTATGCACCCAACATGGGAGGACCCAAACATAAAGCAACTATTAACAGACACAGAGGAATAAATTGACAGTAATACAATATTAGTAAGGCACTTTAACACCCCACTTACATCAATGGATAGATCATCCAAACAGAAAATCAGCAAGGGAACAGTAGCTTGAATGACACATTGGACCAGATGGATCTAACAGATACATTCAGAGCATTCTATCCAAAAACACCAAAACACATGGTGCACATGGAACATTCTCTAGCATAGATCACATATTAGACCACAAAATAAATCTCAACAAACTGAGACAGATTGAAATCATCTTATGCATCTTTTCTTACTACAATGATATGAAACTAGAAATGAACCTCAGGAAAAAAATCTGGAAAGAACACAGATACATTCAGGTTAAATAACATGCTACTAAACAATGAATGGGTTGACCAAGAAATCAAAGAGAAAATTAAAAAATATGGAGAAAAATGAAAATGAAAACACAATGAACCAAAATCTTTGGGATGCAGCAAAAGCTGTTCTAAGAAGGAAGATCATATCAATATAGGCCTACCTTAAGAAGTAAAACAAAACAAAACAAAAACCAAATTCAAATAAACAACCTAACATTATTCCTAAAGGAGCTAGAAAAAGAAGAACAAATAAAGCACAAAGCCAGTAGGTAAAAGGAAATAATAAAAATTGGTGAGGAAATAATGAAATAGACATTTAAAAAATAGGACAAATCAATGAAACCACCAGCTGGTTCTTTGAAAAGATGAACAAGATTAATAAACTTTTAGCTAGACTCACACACATACACACAAAGATAGGTAGATAGATGATAGATAGATAGATAGATAGATAGATGATAGATATAACTCAAATAAAATCAGAAATAGGAGAAATAACAATTAACACCATATAAATACAAAGGATTATAAGAGAATATTATGAAAAATTTTAAGCCAACGAATTGAACAATCTAGAAGAAATGTATAAATTTCTAGAGACAAGTAATCCTCCAAAACTGAATCAGGAAGAATAAAGAATTTGAGCAGATGTACTACTAGCTTTCAAATTGAATCAGTAATCCCAAAACTGTTGTTTGGGAAAACAACAAAAAGTCCAGGGCAAGATGACTTCACAGGTAAATTCTACCAAACAATTTAAGAAGGGTTAATATCTATCCTTCTCAAAATATTCAAATAAAATAGAAGAGGAAAGTAAGCTTCCAAATTCATTCTATGAGGACAGAATTACTCTAACACCAAAAGCAAAGAAAGATACCACACACACACACACTACAGATCAGTGTCTCTCATGAACATAGATGTAAAGATCCTCAACAAAATATTAGCAAACCACATACCACAATACATTAAAAAAATCATTCACCTTGATCAAGTAGGGTTTAGTCCTGGGATGCAGGGTGGTTCAATATTCACAAATCAAATAACATGCCACATCACATCAAGAGAAAGGGTAAAAACCACATGATGATTTGAATAGATGCTGAAAAAGCATATGACAAAGTATAACATCCATTTATGATAAAAACCCTCAACAAAGTAGGTTTAGAGGGAGAATATCTTAACATAAGGATATAACATAACATATAACATATGAAAAACCCACAGCTAATGTTATCCCCAACGGTGAAAACCTAAGAGCTTTCCCCCTAATATCAGGAACGAGACAAGGATATCCACTCTCATCACTTTTATTCACTATAGTACTGGAAGTCTGAGGCACAGCAATTAGATAAGAAAAAGAAACAGAAGGCGCCTAAATTGGTAAAGAAGAAGTAAAACTTTCACTATTTGCAGATGACATGATACTATGTCTCCACCTAAAGACTCCACCACAAAACTACTAGAACTGACAAATTAGTTCAATAATGTTGTAGGATACAAAACCAATATACAGAAATCTGTTACTTTTCTATTCACTAACAATAAAGTACCAGAAAGAGAAATGAAGAAAACAATGTCATTTATAATTGCACCAAAAATAACAAGATACCTAGGATTAAACCTAACCAAAGAGGTGAAAGATCTGTGCTCTGAAAACTAGAAAATAATGATGGAATAAATTGAAGATGACACAAACATATGGAAGGACATTCCATGCTTATTGACTGGGAGAACAAATATTGCTAAAATGGCCATACTAACCAAAGCAATTTACAGATTTAATACAGTCTGTATCAAAATACCAAGAGCATTTTTCATGGAATTAGAACAAATAATCCTAAAGTTTGTATGGAACCAAAAAAGACCTTGAATAGCCAAAGCGATCTTGAAAAAGAACCAAACTGGAGGATCACAATCCCAGATTTTAGGATATACTACAAAACTATAGTAATCAAGAGTATGATACTGGCACAAAAATAGACACATAGATCAATAGAACTGACTAAAGAGCCTAGAAACAAACGCATTCTGTTATGATCAATTAATCTATGACAAAGAAGACAAGAATATACAATGGGTAACTGGAAATGGTGCTTGCAAAACTGGGTATGTACATGAAAAAGAATGAAACTCGACCACTTTCTTACATCATACACAAAAATAAAGTCAAAATGGATTAGAGACCTAAATGTAGGACCTGAAACCATAAAATTCCAAGAAGAGAGCACAGACCATAATATCTCTGACATTAGCCATAACAATATTTTTCAAGATATGTCTCCCTTGGCAAAGGAAATAAAAATTAAACTAGAGGTAGTACACCAAAATAAAAAGCTTTTGTGCATGAAAGAAACCATTAACAAAACAAAAAGACAACTATGCAGTGGAAGAAGATATTTGCCAATGACATATGTGATAAGGGGCTAGTATCCAAAATATATAAAGAACTTCTATAACTCAACACCAGAAAACCAAATGGTCCAATTTGAAAAATGGGCAGGACACATGACTAGACATTGTTTTAAAAATTTTTTTTTCAACGTTTTTATTTATTTTTGGGACAGAGAGAGACAGAACATGAACGGGGGAGGGGCAGAGAGAGAGGGAGACACAGAATTGGAAACAGGCTCCAGGCTCCGAGCCATCAGCCCAGAGCCTGATGCGGGGCTCGAACTCACGGACCGCGAGATCGTGACCTGGCTGAAGTCGGACGCTTAACCGACTGCGCCACCCAGGCGCCCCTAGACATTGTTTTAAAGAAGAAATCCAGATGGACAATTGACACATAAAAAGATGCCCAACATCACTCATCATCAGGAAAATGCAAATCAAAACCATAGTGAAATATCACTTCACACCTGTCAGAATGGCTATATTCAAAAACACAAGAAATAATAAATGCTGGTAAGGATGTAGACAAAAAGGAACTCTCATGCACTGTTGGTAGGAGTTCAACTTGGTGTAGCCTCTGCGGAAGACAGTATGGAGTATTGTCCTCAAAAATTTAAAAATAGAAATACGATATGATGTGGTAATTCCACTTCTGGGTTTTTATCACAAGAAAGAAAAACACTAATTCAATAACATATATGCACTCCGTGTTTATTTCAACCACGATATGAAATGTCCATTGAGTGAGAGATGAATGGATAAAGAAGAAGATAAAGAAGAGTAGTTAGCCATAAAAAGGAATGAAATCTTGTCATTTGCAACAACATGGATGGATCTAGAGGTTATAATGCTAAGTGAAATAAGTCAACCAGAGAAAGACAAATACCATATGATTTCACGCATATGTGCACTTTAAGAAACAAGACAAACGAACAAAGAAAAAAAAAGAGACAAAAAATTCTGAAACTTAAATACAGAGAACAAACTAGTGAGGTGAGATTGGGGGCTGGGGGTGGGAATGAGTAAAATAGATAAAGGGGATTAAAAGTACACTTGTGATGAGTACTAAGGACTGTTACAAGTGTTGAATCATTATATTGTACACCTGAAACTAATATAACACTGTATGTATGTTAACTGTACACTATACATGAAATAAAACATGATAATAGAAAAGAAATTAAAAAAAAATGTTTGACAGGAGAAAAAAAGAACTTAGGTAGATTTATTAGACAAACAAATTTTTTTGCATCCTTAGTAGAAAAGTGGATCAGGGGCGCCTGGGTGGCTCAGTCAGTTAAGCGTCCGACATCAGCTCAGGTCATGATCTCGCGGTTCGTGAGTTCGAGCCCCACAATGGGCTCTGGGCTGACAGCTCAGAGCCTGGAGCCTGCTTAGGATTCTGTGCCTCCCTCTCTCTCTGCTCCTCCCCCACTCACACTCTGTCTTGCTCTCAAAAATAAATAAACATTAAAAAATTTTAAAAAAAAGAAAAGTGGATCAGATATTCACTTGGAATGGACAAAAGTATGCATTAACAATTTTGACTGAGGACTATATTAACTCTCTTATCATCTATCATAATTTAAATCCCAAAAGATCTGAACTGTGTCAACACACTGGTACACTAAATAGAGGACACTAGTCTAATCATATTGGATGAGCAAGAAATGGCCAGTACTTTAGATGCGTTGATAAGATACATTTACTTAAGAGGTAGATAAATGCTACGAGATTTAAGGGATCTGCTACATAAGTAATATTTTTAGAGTTCCAGTCATCTGAGGCATGTCAATATATCCTCTCCACGGTAAGGAACAAATTCCTGCATCTTGTATCTTCCATTATGAAGAATAAAGTACAATGCATGGGAGATCTCCCCGGCTTCTGAGGACAGACTATTTGACAAATGGGAATATGGCTCCAGCCTATATATTAAGTGTCGTAAAAGACTGACACTTCTGAGTGGGGCCCAGAGCAGAAAGGTGTTCTGAAGCAAGCCGAGGAAATGATGCAACTAACTCTGCAGCTTGGGCCAGACAATTCAGCAAAGCATGTTATTTTGGATGTATCTGTGGGATACACAATGGGGAAAAGACTCTCTGGCCAAATTCCGGTTTAAGCATCACAGGGGTGTTTGGGCCACTCTGTTGGTTAAGCATCTGACTTCAGCTCAGGTCATGATTTCACTGTTTGTGAGTTTGAGCCCCACGTGGGGATCTCTGCTATCAGCACAGGGCCTGCTTTGGATCCTCTGTCTCCCTGTCTCTCTCTGTCCCTGCCCTGCTCTCTTTCTCTCTCTCTCAAAAATAAACATTAAAAAAATCAAGAAAGAAAGAGAGGGAGGGAGGGAGGGAGGAAGGAAAGAAAGTGAAAGAAAGAAGAAAAAAGGAAAGGAAAGGAAAGGAAAGGAAAGGAAAGGAAAGGAAAGGAAAGGAAAAGGAAGGGAGGAAGAAAAGGAAGAAAAAGAATCACAATGCAAGCCTTTGGAGTTCTGGAGCAAGGCCAGGCCATCTGCAGTGGAGAATTACACAACTCCTGGAAAATAAATCCTGATGGGCTACTGGGCCTGATAGAGAGGGAGTATCTGGCTGTGAATCATTAAATGATCATGCTTCCAGGGCCACTCATCATGAACAAGATTCCATCAGAAACACCAACTTACAAGGTCTGGGGGGGCAGCAGTACTTTTGAAACGGAAATGTTACCTTGTGGATTAGATACAAGCAGGGCCAGAGGGCACAGATACCCCATGTCATTTATAATTCATCTTTCGTAGCATTGGGGATGGTATGATCCACATCTTTATATAAGTTCCAGGAACAGCTTCTCCAGGATCCTAGGGGGCCTCTTCTGGAGGAATCTTTAAGGAGAAAAGAGTGGCACTAACCAGAACACTTTCCACTACAGCTAATCACAGGGATAGAGCCGATCTTCATAATTTCTCTCCTCTACTATGAATTTTAGATGACCCTCACCCTCAGCTCTTCTAGATGGATTAATGCTGGTAAGACCCAGATCCTCATCTATAAAGGCTCTGAGCCCTTGGCTCACCATGCCCTTCTTAGGGCATAGCTGTTACACTTGCCCATTAACCATCAAGATAGGTCAAGGTATTATCAAGAGCCACCCAGGTGGGAGTAAAACATGTTCCTCCTGATGCTACTAGGATATGGTTAGCTGATGATCTATAGCTGCTTACTTATTCAATCTCTGCCTCAATATATATATATATATATATATATATATATATATATATATATGAGAGAGGGGGACAGAGGGAGAGAGAGAGAGAGAGAGAGAGAGAGAGAGAGAGAGAGAGAGAATCTGCACACTAAGCATGGAAGCTGACACGGGGCCCAATCCCACAACCCTAGGATCATGACCTGACAAAATCAAGAGTCAGACGCCTAACTGACCGGGCTACCCAGATGCCCCTCTGCCTCAACTTTTGAGCCAAAGTTACGCTCTTCTCAGGGAAGCTAATGACTGAATAAAATAGATCTGGCCATTTCTGCCCAAGTAAGATCACTCTTATGGGTTCTTTTAATGAGTTTTTTGTTCCAGAACTCCTCATTGAGTTGGCAATTTGTCAGTCCTGCATCATGATTTTTGTCTCTGCCAAATTTTGTCTTTCCCTTTTGTCTTTCCCAGATGTTATCTCTCCTCCCTCAACATTTTTTTTCCCTCCTAACTCCAGCTTTGCGTCTGCTTCCCAGAGAACCTGAAAGACTTGAACAAAGAGGTAGGGTAGGTTAGAGAATGAGCGCCTATGAAAGTGGGCTCATGATAAAAAGATCTTTGTACCACTTGTGAGAGTGGTTTCAAGTATCCAAAAATTCTTTGATTCTTCTCTTTCAAGAAGTAGAACCTTGTTCTCCTGTCCTTGAGTTTGGGCTGGATTCACTTGAAATGAATAGAAGAAATGAATAGAAAAAAGGAAAAGTCATGATGTAAAACTTTGGAGACTAGTTTATAAAAGGCACTAAAGATTTCTGCTTCTTCTGTCTTGTACCACTCTCTCTGGAGGAAGCCAGATGCCTTATCATGAAGAAACAGGAAACAGTGGAAAGTCCATGTGGTAAGGAAAAATGGCTTTCTGCCAACAGCCATGTGAATGTAGTACCCAGACTGCAACCCTAGGCAACAAATTTCCTGCAATCTCTTGAGGGACACTTAACCAGAAGCAGTTGCTTTTGGATTTCCAAACATAAGATGAGGCAAGACAATTAATGTGTGTTGTGTCAAGCTGCTAAGTATTAAAGGACTTCGTGACATAGCAATAGGTTATCAATATATTTGTAAATCACGATCTAAAAGGATCCACTACTGAAGAAACACTGAATAGATAAAATGACAACCCACTTGTCATCAGTCAGCCTCTGTCATCAGCCTCGCCAGCGCTAGTAAAATGGTTGCAGGAATAGGGAAGCCTTGGGTACAGGGATGAAAGCAATTCACCGTCCCAACAACACGAGCTCCCATTCACCAAAGTTTCTCTCTCCAGTTACTGCCACTCATGCAAGTCCCAACTGACAGCAATGGAGAACGACACTGAAACATGCTATGAGGAAACCAACCAGTTGGCAAGACGGCAACATTAGATGTTTTACGGTGTCCAAGTATAGAGACTTTGTTGTTACTTTCTGTTACTGATTTTTTTTTTGAGTTTGATTTTTTTTTTTTTTGGTTTATGGTTAGAGAATAAGGTATATGATATTAATTATTTTCAATTTATTGATGTTGTTGATGGCCTACATTATGGTCTATCTTGATATGTATTCCATGTGAGCTTGAGAAGAATGTGTGTTCGGCTGTTCAGTGAAGTGTTCTGTAAATCTGTAACTTAGATCACGCTGGTTTATGATGTTGTTGAGTTTTTCTGTATCTTTGTTGATTTTCTGTGTATATTTTTGTAACAATTTTTAATAAAGGGGTGTTGAAGTCCCCAACTATAATTATACATTTGTTTATTTGTCTTTTCAGCTTTATCAGTTTTTGCTTTACATATTTTGCAACTCTGATTTTTGGTATATATACATTTAGGATTGCCTGTATTTTTATTTTTGGTATATATAATGTTCCTCTTTCAGGTAATTTGCTTTGAAGTCAATCTTACTTTTATTTTAATATTTATTTATTTGAGAGAAAGAGAGAGAGAGAGAAGGAGAGAACAAGTGGGGGGAAGGGCAGAGAGAGAAGGAGATATAGAATCTGAAGCAGGCTCCAGGCTCTGGCCTCTCAGCATAGAGCCCAACGCAAAGCTTGAACTCACAAACTATGAGATCATAACCTGAGCTGAAGTCGGATGCTTGCCCAACGGAGCTACCCAAGTGTCCCAGTGAAGTCAATTTTAAATAAAATTAATATAGTCATTTCTGCTTTCCTTTAAGTAATGCTTGCATTATATATCATTTTATATCTTTTGCTTTCAATCTGCCTGTATTGTTATAGAGAGAGAGCATATAATTAAGTCATGATTTTAGATTCATTTTGTGAATTCCTGTCTTTTAGTTGGTGTATTTTGCCTATTTATATTTAATATAATCATTGATACATTAGGATTTGCCATTATACTTTTTGTTTTCTGTTTGTTATTTCTCTTTTTCCTTTTTTTTCTGTCTTGGTGTAGGTCACTTTTTGTAATTCCATTTTGATTTACCTGTAGTGTTTTTGTTCGGTTATGGTATATTTAGTTCTAAAATTTCTATTCAGTTCTTCTTTATATTTTCTATTTCTTTACTAAGACTTTTTATTTCTTTCCTGAGGACTTTTATTCTTTTATTTGCTTCAAGCATATTTGTAATTACTCAATGAAGCATTGCTATGATGACTACTTTAACCTATTTGTCAGGTAATTCTAACATTTCTTTCATCTTGGTGTTGGCATTCACAGATTATTATTATTATTTCATTCAGTTTGAGATCTTTCTGGTTCCCACTATAGTGAGTAATTTTTTTTTTATCAAAACCCCAAAATTTGCACATTATGTTAAGAGATTCTGGGTCTTATTCATTTATTTTTAAATTTAAAAAAAATTAAAAGATTCTGGGTCTTACTTAAAACTTCTGTGTGAGTGGGATGCCTGGGTGGCTCAGTCAGTTAAGCATCTGACTCTTGATTTAGGCTCAGGTCATGATCACACAGTTTGTGAGATGGAGCCCCATGTCAGGCCCTGCGTAAACAGCACTGAGCCTGTTTGGGGTTCTCTCTCTCTCCCTCTCTCTCTCTCTCTCTCTCTCTGCCCCTCCCCAGCTCACACTCTCTTTCTCAAAATAAACAAATAAACTTAAAAAAACAAACAAACCTGTGCTAGCTGACTTCCTCTAACACTACTGCATGGGAAAGGGTTGGGTATACTGTAATTAATGTCAGGTGGGTAGAAGTCTAGGTTACTCATTCAGTCTCCGTTGACATCCAAGAGTGTTGTACCTTTTTGGCTGAGAGAGGAAGAAATGTCTTATTGCTCTCATGTGGCCTTCACTAACACTAGAGCAGTGGGAGTGGTCTCATTACTTCTGGGCAGTGGCAAGTGTTCTAACTTTTCTGTAAGGTTCGTATGATACCACCCCAGTGGGGAGGGATGCTTCATAACTGCTGAATGTGGTTGGAAATCCAAGCTCCCCACACAGTCTCCATTGGCAATATGGGGAAGGGTCTGTTACCATGCAGTGGGTATACACCCTCTTTCCCTGTTTAGCCTTCTCTGACAACTGCAGCAGAAGAGTTGGGGTGATTGGTTACAGCCTGATGGAATGGAAGGCGAGGCTCCCATTTGCCCTTTGCTGGAACAGATAGAAGTGGGACCACAGGTTTTTTGCATCCATTGGCATTTCTGAGTTGCTGGCTTTTTCAGTTCCAAGTCTGGGATATATCATGCCAAACAAAACAGAACAAAACAAAAGTACCCAAGAAACTTAATCATTGTGTCATTTCTTAAGGCTTGAGTAAGCTTGTCAGTCTGCTTTCTTCCCTCTATCTTTCAGAGTCACTTTATGTTTGCTTTACATACAGTGCCCAAGGTTTTAAGTTGTAATTAGCAGCAGAAGGAATAGGGGAAAGTACATCTCCTCCATTTTCCCAAAAGAGGTCCCAGGAATATTTTTATATTTTTAAGAGATTTTTTAAAAATAATAGAAGAATAAATTTTTTTTGATACAAGACTTATATGAAATTGAAATTTTAATGTCTGTAAATAAAGATTTTTTTTAATTTTTTTTTTTTACATTTATTTATTTTTGAGAAACAGAGTGAGACAATGCGTGAGCAGGGGAGGGGCAGAGAGAGAAGGAGGCTCCAGGCTCTGAGCAAGCAGTCAGCACAGAGTCTGATGCAGAGCTCGAACCCATGAACTGTGAAATCATGACCTGAGCTGAGGTCAGACGCTCAACCGACTGAGCCACCCAGGCGCCCCTGTAAATAATGGTCTATGGCTGCTCTTGTGCTACACTGGCTAAATATGGGTAGTTGCATCAGAGACTGTGTGGTTCACAAACCATAAAATATTTACCATCTGATTTTTTTATAGAAATTTCCAGACCCTTGAATCACCTAATGGAATGAATTACTAGCATTTTATTAACAGAACTGAGTAGAGTAACTCCTCAAACAAAACTAGTAGAAACAAGGATGTGGAAATTCAGATAGACTCTACTCAGTTTTATGCCTTGGATGTACAAGTTTTGGTTGAAATGTTGGTCAGGAAAGATGATACCACCATAGAAGGTTTCCTGCACCATCTCGTATCCATGTTTTTTTTTTTTTTTCCAGTTATTCTCATTTCATCAATTCTAAGAAGTATTTTTTTTCTTACATTTGAACATCTCTGATGTGACTTACAATCAGTATCTTGTCATATTTTAATTGGCACTCTTTTTTCTTTCTTAGTCATGTATAAAATAATGATATACCTTACAATTGATGATGTCTTAGATTTACTGAAGTATGCAAATGATCTCCAGCAGTTACAAATAAATCCTTGTGCAGTTAAGAATATATACCTTTTTGGGGCTCCTGGGTGGCTCAGTCGGTTGGGCGGCCGACTTCGGCTCAGGTCTTGATCTCACGGTCCGTGGGTTCGAGCCCCGCGTCGGGCTCTGTGCTGACAGCTCTGAGCCTGGAGCCTGTTTCGATTCTGTGTCTCCCTCTCTCTGACCCTCCCCCGTTCATGCTCTGTCTCTCTCTGTCTCAAAAATAAATAAACGTTAAAAAAAAAAAGAATATATACCTTTTTGAGTTTAAGGCAAAAGCTACTCAGGTTATATTGAATGATTTTTCCTTAAACGTTGACCTCGAAGTCACTTTTTAAATTCTTGTCGGTGCAAAACATTTTTCACCTATATATTTTCCCAATTAAATGCTTTTCTAGCAAAGTCTGGCACAATATTCTTCTATATTTTTTCTACTGTCAAAATGTTCTCCAAGAAGCGTGGATGTTTCCAAAAATATTTTTTTAATTATGATTGCACATGTTTTTGTGTATTTGTAACTTCTGTTTTCATGCTGTAATTGTATAACCACTGTCATAGCAATGACCAGTTCTTACCCTACGAGTCATAAACAGTAAGTCCAAAACTAATTTGGAAGTAAAGAAAAACAATGGTACTATTTCCCACTTATTTAACCTTTCAAGGGCACTTAGCAGTTAGGAGAACATTATAAGTACAGACAGATTTCATGATTAGAAGGTTCATTAGTAAGAAGGTACAGAATACTAATCACAAGACTTTCATCTGCACTGACAAGGTCTGACCTAGCTAGCATTCATCAGTGACAGTGGAATTGCTCCCTGGTGGTATCAGCCACAGGCAAGGCGGAGAAAGCATGTTCTTCGTGGAGGAATTCATCAAAAGTAAGCAGAGCTGTATCACACACCATTGCTTTCAGGAACTCCCTAGAGAGCAGCCAACATCTTATCTGAGTCGGTTTGTTTGGTCTGTAAAATGCAAAGTGCTCAGGGGAAGTTTGCATCTTAAAGAAAAACAGTTTGAACTTTGGAACTCTGGACAAACAACCATCCCATGAATCTGTACCTTAGATAATCTAATTGACCACGAGTAGGTACTTCAGTCAATATTAAATCTATAAGCACAGGAGTATACTCTGCATTTAACTCTGCAGTAATGATACATGTTATAAACTCTTGTAAATATTTCCCCTTTAAAGTATTGTGACACCAGAAAGATTACTACGCTAATATCAATCAAAATTGCATATTTTAAGCCTGAAAGTATATTTTCATATTTTAATTATAAATGTATATTTAGTGGCTCCTTTCCCAAATGTCAAACTTTCAACAAAATATGTCCTTACCATGTAAGAGCATTTTATGAATAATTAAGTTCTCACAGCTGTGCTTGGTGCTATGAAGGACAAAACTGAGCGCTGCTAATATTTCCATCTACAAGGGCTCACTCCTAATTTGTCATAAAATTAGCAGATGAACTAACTAGAAATTATACAAAACAAAATATAACTGAGTGGGAAGTACCCAAGCTCTGGTGCTTTTGAACCTTTTATAATTACCTGACTCCTCTGGGCCTCAGTTTCCTTATCTGTAAAATGAGACATTATTACCTAACATACAGGGTTGGAACATATGTTAGGTAAATGGTAATGACTGTAACGAACTCCAAATAATGTAGTAAGTATTTCAAACATAGACATGCCTCATTTTATTTCACTTTATTGTGCTTTATTACATTTTTTTTTAATTGAAGGTTTGTGGCAGCCCTGCTTTGGTCTGGGATTAGTGATTTTTTTTTAATATATGTATTTTTAATATATATATATTTTAATATATTTTAATAGAGTGCGAGCATGAGCTGGAGAGGGGCAGAGAGAGAGGGAGACACAGAATCTGAAGCAGGCTCCAAGCTGTCAGCACAGATCCTGACACGGGGCTCAAACTCACTAACTGTGTGATCATGATCTGGGCTGAAGTTGGACGCTCAACCAAATGAGCCACCCAGGCGTCCCTGGGATTAGTGATCTTTAATGTTACTACTAGAATTATTTTAGGGTATCACAAATCACACCCATATAAGATGGTGAACTTAACAAATGTGTGTGTTCTGACTTCTCCACTGGTATTTCTCCATTTCTTCCCCTCTCCTCAGGCATCCCTATTCCCCTGAGACATAACAAAATTGAATTAGGTCAATTAATAACCCTACAAAGGTCTCTAAGTGTTCAAGTGAAAAGGAGAGTCACACATCTTTCACTTTAAATCACAAGCTCAGTATAATTAAGCTTAGTGAGGAAGCCATGTCAAAAGCGGAGATAGGCTGAAAGCTAGGTCTCTTGCAGAAAACGGATTCAGTTGTAAGTGAAAAAGGAAAAGTTCTTGAAGGAAATTAAAAGTGCTGCTTCAGCAAACACATGAATGGCAAGAAAGGGAAACAGTATTACCGCTGATATGGACAAAGTTTTAGTGGTCCGGGTAGAGGATCCAACCAGTTACGCATTGTCTTCAGCCAAAGCCCGGTACAGAGCAAGCTCCTACCTCTCTTCAAATCTGTGATGGCTGAAAGAGTTGAAGAAGCTTCAGAAGAAAAGTTGGAAGCTAACAGAGGTAGGGTCATGAGGTTTAAGGAAAGAAGCCATCTCCATAACATAAAGGTGCAAGGTGAAGCAGCCAGTGCTAAGGTAGAAGCTGCAGGAGGTGATACAGAAGTTCTAGATAAGAAAGTCAATGAAAGTCACTACCCTAAGCGACAGATTTTCAATGCAGAACAAACAGTTTTATTTTGGAAGAAGACACCATCTAGAACTTTCATGGTTAGAGAAATGCCTGGCTTTTCTCTTGTTAGGGATAATGCAGCTGGTAACTTTAAGTTGAAGCCAATGCTCATTTACCATTCTGAAAATTCCT
Organism: Lynx canadensis; assembly: GCF_007474595.2. Classification (NCBI taxonomy): domain Eukaryota; kingdom Metazoa; phylum Chordata; class Mammalia; order Carnivora; family Felidae; genus Lynx; species Lynx canadensis. The sequence goes on from NC_044319.2 coordinate 36,093,449, forward strand.
GGGACCCTTAAGAATTATGCCTAATCTACTCTAATGAATTACTGAATATGTTAGGCCCACCATTGAGACGGGCTGCTCAGAAAAAAATTTCTTTTAAAAGATCACTGCTCATGGACAATGACTGCATCCGGTCACCCAAAAGCTGTGCTGGAGATGTACAATGAAATTAACGCTGTTTTCATGCCTGCTGGCACAACATCCAGTCTGCAACCCATGGATCAAGGAGTAAAATGTTGACTTTTAAGTCCTATTATTTAAGAAATACATTTCACAAGGCTATAGCTGTTATAGATAGTGATTCTTCTAATGGATCTGGGCAGAGTAGTATAGTGAAAATTTTCTGGAAAGAATTCACCATTCTAGATGCTGTTAAGAACATCTGTGATTCATGAGAAGGGGTCCAAATGTCAACATGAGCAGGCGTTTTGGAAACATTGAATCCTGACCCTCATGGATGACTTTGAGGCGTTCAAGGCTGCAGTGGAGGAAGTCACTGCAGATGTAGAAATAGCAAGAGAACTGGGAGTAGAGCCCAAAGGTGTGACTGAATTGGTGCATTCTCATGATAACAATTTAACAGATGAGGAGTTGCTTGCTATGGATGAGTGAAGAAAGCAGTTTCTTGAGATGGAAACTCCTCCTGGTGAAGATGCTATGAAGATTGTTGAAATGACAAGAAAGATTTTAAATATCACACAAACTTTGTTGATAAAGCAGCAGCAGGGTTTGGGTAGGTTGACTCCAATTTGAAAGAAGTTCTTCCGTGGGTAAAATGCCATCCAATGTTGCATGCTACAGAGAAATCATTCATGAGAGGAGTCCATTGATGTGGCAAACTTCATTGTTGTCTAATTTTAAGAAATTGCCAGAGCCACTCCAGCCTTCAGCAACCACCACCCTGATCAGTCAGCAGCCGTCAGCATTGAGTCAAGATCTCTACCAGCAAAAAGGCTATGACTTGCTGAAGGCTCAGATGATGATTAGCATTTTTTAGCAATAAAGCATTTTAAAAATGAAGGTATGTGCATTGTTTTTTAAAGACATATTCCTACTGTGCACTTGATAGGCTACAGTACTGTGTATACATAACTTTTATGTACACTGAGATACCAAAAAATTATTGTGACTCACTTTATTGTGATATTCACTTTACTGCAGTGGTCTGAAATTAAACGTGCAATATCTCCAAGGTGTGTCTGTACAGAAAAACACCAAAAGAGAAAAAAAGAGATCAATGAGATGAGAAATATGGGCCTACTGGAGTCAAGACTGGGGCTGGGCCTTTAAAAGCCTCTATTTCATATACTAATAAAATTATCATTATCTTACATTGGAAGTTTTCTGAAACTGATGTTAAAATAAATGGTGGAAAATTCAGCTAAGGATTAAAGGATGATATAAAGAAGCAGTGACAAGCAGAGAGAACAGCATATGCAAAGGACCTGTGGTAGAAAGCAGCCTATGTGACTTATCTTTTTCCATATAGATTACCATTATTTTTCTCAGGTTTTCATTTGTTTTTCAGTTGGTTCAAATATAAAATGTTTCTTTATAGTGTTTGTTTTGGTATTAGTTACAGAAAGTTTTCCCCATTCCAAAATGATGTTGTTGCATGAATATTCTATTATGCATTATTTATTGTTTTACCTTTTTCACTTAAATCACTCTTCCATTAGAAATTTATCTTGATGCATAGTGTTAAACAGGAAAAAATCTTTTGAAAAGTATTTTCAATTCTCCTGTGGCATTTTCTTACGCTGTCCCCTTTATTCCGTCAATTCCTCTAATCTGTTAGCTCTTATTTAATAAAGTAAATGTTTTCTTTAATTTCAAAGATGATACAAGGCTCTTTTCTCCTCTTTCTTCATTTTTGAATATGCAGACCAGTATTCTCCAAAAGGCTCCATGGTTACGTTCTGTTCAGGTTCCCTTACTGTCCACCTACGTTGTGTTAATTACCCCTTTCAGATTTTACTTTGGAGCGTTGTTTGAGGTAAATTATATCAATTCAGCAATGTAATAGTTATTATGTATTATAATATATATGTTATGTATAACTTCTATATTGAGATGATTTCCAGAGACTATAGTTATAGCCACCATTTACTGAACAAACAAAACATAGACATCATGCTGCTTTACATATTTTATTTTATTTGGAGAAATAGTACAGTGAAGTAGTTAAGAGCAGGACTGTAGACAGACTGATTTCTGGCCACAGCTCTGCAGTCACAAGCTGTGGACACTTGTGCAATTTGTTTAACCTCTCTGTTCTTTGATCTTCTCATCCATAAAATGATGTCATGAAGGTTGAAATGAATCCGTACAGCAGTCCTCCCTTATCCATGGCTTCTCTTTCCCTGGGGTCAACCACAGTCTGGAAGCAGAGGATCCGCTTTCTAGTGAATCATCAGAAGGTCAGCAGTAGCCTAACATTGCATCACAGTGCCTACATCATTTACCTCATTTCATCTCAGGGTGAAGGCATTTTATCATCTTGCATCATCACAAGGACAGTGAGTATAATACAGTAAGATATTTTAAGATAGAGAGAGACCACATATGCATAACTTTGATTACAGCATAGTGTTATAATTGTTCTACTTATTATTGTGGTTGTTAATCTCTTCCTGTGCCTAATTTATAACTTAAACTTTAGCATGGGTATGTATGTACACGAAAGAACATAGGATATATAGGGTTAGGTACTCTCTGTGGTTTCAGGCATCCACTAGAACGTATCTCCTGCAGATAAGAGGAGACAACTTTACACAAGGTGCTTAGAAAGATGTTAAGCACAAAGCAAGCACTGTGTGGCAGTGAAGCGTCTATTTTTCTGTTTGCAGAGTGGTGGTGGTAGTTATTTGATTTTTATAGTATAGGGTACTGGTTTAAACAGGCTCAGGGATGTTAAGCTTGTAAAATATGTAATAGCCTGGTATACAGTTGGTGTATATATGTATACATATATATATACACACACACACACACATATATAAATACATACATCTATATTTAATGAGTGAAGTTACAGAGATAGAGGTATATTGTGAAGATGCAGCTGACATCAAAGCTTGTGCCTTTAATCGTTATTCCTCGAAAGGTCTCTCCTACTTACTTCCCGCCAATGAATATTACTTTCTCCCAAAGCTGTTGCACGATGACTCTCTCTGGCTTCCTTTAGTCTTGTTCGCAAAACATTCTGTCAGAAATTCCTCCAAATGTGTGTCCCATAGAGCTAGCTTCCTCCTCAAGTTTTCAGTGCAATATGGGATTTTCCAATATTTTAATGTTCTTTTCTAAAAAATCATTTCAGTTGGTGTTGTGGTATTAAAAAGAAAAAGGAGAGTGAGGTTATCTGCTTGTTACCAGTTTCTCAATATTCTACTGTAGTAATATTTTTCTCTATTCGAGATTTTTATCAGCTACCAGAACTTGAACTACGTTAATATTTAGAGCAATTAATATTTTTAGGTGATGCCGCTATTTTACCAATTGTGGTAGAATCTCTCTGAATGTAAATCATATTGGACTTAGCCATCCAGTTTGTTTATATCCTAGATCAAGGGTCCGCAAACTTTTCTGGTAAATGGCTAGGTAAGAAATATTTTAGGCTTTGTGGATCATATGGTCTCCGTCACAAAATACTCAACTCTGTCATTGTAATGTGAACATAGCTGTAGACTATACGGAATGTAAATGAACATGGCTGAGCTCTAATAAAACTTTATTTATGGACACAGAAATTTGAATTTCATATAACTTCTGCATTTTACACATCATGAAACATTATTCTATTCAAAAAATTTTTAGCTATTTAAAAATATGAAAACCCGTTCTTAGCTTGCAGTTTACATAAAAACAGGCAGCACTTTAGAGTTGGTCTACAGACCATGGTTTGTACTCGTCCTCCTGCCCTAGATGACTACAACTCCTATCATCTGGATGAGCTCACTTTATCCATGATACCAGTTTAAAATACTAGTCATTTCCTTCTTTATGGTACTTCAAAGTATCATAAGGAATTGATTCTGCAGAGTCCTTGGCACGGCACTCCAGGTCACAAAATCTGCTGTTAGTCTACTTCTTTTAGACATATCTTAATGTTTTCCTCTTAGCATCGCTTGGACAAGCCCATCCCAGTTATTTGCCAATTCCACAAACACGTGAAGATATTCTACTCTCTCCTGAGCTTTGAATACCTTTATCACACTTTGCTACTTGGCATATTTTTACTTATTCTTTAAAAGTCTATTTAAAATGGCATTTCAAAAATTAAATAAATAAATAAATAAACAAACAAATAAATAAATAAATAAATAAAATGGCATCTCTTTCATGAAGTTGTTTCTAAATATTTAGGCATGGGGTGCCAGCATGGCTCAGTCAGTTAAGCATCTGACTTGGCTCAGGTTATGATCTGACGATTCACAAGTTTGAGCCCTGCGTCGGGTTCTGTGCTGACAGCTCAGAGCCTGGAGCCTGCTTTGGATTCTGTGTCTCCCTCTCTCTCTGCCCCTCCCCTACTTATCCTTTGTCTCTCTTTCTCTCTCTCTCTCTCTGTCTCAAAAATAAATAAACATTTAAAAAGACAAAAAAAATAAATATTCAGGCAGAATTAATCACTTTTGCATTCATGCTTTCATAGCACTTTGAACATGTTTTAAAACATTTATCTCATTCGGTTATAATGCATTGCAGTCATGGTTACCTATAACAATTTTAGTACGAGCTCTTAATGTAAGAGATTAATTAATTTTTATTTTCTCTAAACCTGGTATATATTTGGCACTTGATGAATGACTTTGAATGCTACCACAAAAGAATTAGATGTGAATGTCCACATCTATCATACTTCACACAAAATTCATTTTATAGCGAAGAAACATAAAGATACACAGAACATTTTGGAAGGAAAGTACCATATGGGTTTGTCATTTTGCAAAGCAAAGAATCACATGGTAAATTAAATTCACTCTAAAATTTGGGCGTTGTTTTTGAATTTTTTCTTAGTGTGTTTGAATCTTTAAGGCTATACTTTCATTTGCTAAAATAATCAAGGTTTTAAAGAAATAACAGCTGTTTGTGCTGATGGCTTCTCCTACCACTTTTAGGGAAACCTGGTGAGATCAAACTTTGAAATCTGAAATTTGGGGAGTTTTTTTAGTAATAAGTCCTTGGGCCCAGAAAAATCTCAGAGCTCATCCCAAATGTCCTAGGGCTACTGATGATGAAAAAGCTTCAGGTGGCTATTGATCCAAATTCTGAGCCTCCTTTCTACTCTCTTCAGCTTTCAATTCATACATCCCCTCTTCTCCTCCGCAAAGAGGCTAGATAAGTTTATTTATAGATATAAGCATCATTCAAGGGAAGAAAGCCACAACACACACGTTTGGTAAAAAGCTTCCTGGAGATTCTGCAGCTCACACACCTTGTGATTATTCACCCAGGATGGCAACCCAGGGTCCTCAGAGACCAGGATCAGCGCATGAATCCCTCTGTATCCCTTTGCCTCCCTTTGTCCTGAGCAATGCACACAAAACTCTATGCAATCATTATTCATATCAAGATAGACGAAAAAAATTACTATAGGGTGCTCAAGTTTTCAGCCCATAAGGATTTTAGAAATTAATATTTAATCATTAAGGACAGCTACTCAGAGCTGCTCATATTCTTAATCATGTCATGATGATTTATGATGTGAACAGAATTTTTTTTTTCTGTTTTATCTTTCCTACCTGAGTCCCAGGCTCTGTTGCTATTTCTGCTCCTCTGTAGTGGTGATAATTGAATGAAGAGAGAGAACAAAAAGGCCTCATCTGTTTTAATTTCTGAGTAGGGACATAGATTAACTAGAACCAGGAACGCCACCTGAACTCAGTAAATCAGTTTTTAAAAATGTGTCTTCACATATCTTTAAATGAAATATAATAATTTCCAAAGGCAATGATAGAGTTTTTCAAAGGTAAGTTCATATAGCCGATAAATTAATCAAATGATTGCTTTTTCTTATTATGTGACTTTTCAAATTTATAATATTTGTGCTCTCCCTACAATTCTAAAAAATGTCTCTCAATTAAACTTTTGCAGAACTCTGAGTAACACAAATAAGTACATTTTAAAAATCTCCAATACATTTGCAGTGAGAATTTTCTTCAATCTGGACGGATTTTTTTACATGTCGTAACGTACAATGATTTGTTCATTGGGATTTCGTTGTTCAAATTTAAAAGCCTCTTAAGGATACTCAAGCTTGTCACGGATTCTTAATTAATTTTTCTCTTTAGGCTCATAATGGGCATTTGCTCCTTTTGGCTGCCTGCATCCAGTTCCTTTTTTTTTTTTTTTTTAATGTTTATTTATTTTTGAGAGAGAGAGAGAGAGAGAGAGAGAGCGAGCAAGCGGTGGAGGTGCAGAGAGAGAGCAGGACAGAGGATCCAAAGCTGGTTCCACACTGGCAGCAGAGGGTCAGATGCAGGGCCGGAACCTACTAACCAGGAGATCATGACCTGAGCCCAAGTCAACTGAGCCACCCAGGCACCCCTACTTTCTCTTCTTTCGATAGCAACATTCTAAATTCCTTTGGATGACTTACCCCTTCCATTTGGTGTAGTTTGGTGGTACTTCACAGAGAATCAATGTGCACTGACCTACCTTAGGGACGCTACTCTGATTCTCTCTCCCTGGACTTTGACAGACTAGAAAATGAAATTCATCCATTTGAGTGACAGTACCCTGATAAAATTATGTGGTTTTTATTGTCTCGATTCTACACTACCATGGCTCCACTCTACCCAAAACTGTTCTCTTGAGTTCTTATCTTTTCTTTTTACTTTTTTTAATGTTTATTTATTTTTGAGAGAGAGAGACAGAAAGTGAGTAGGGGGAGGGGCAGAGAGAGAGGGAGACAAAATCTGAAATGGGCTCCCGGCTCCAAGCTGTCAGCACAGAGCCCAATGTGGGGCTTGAACTCAGGAGCCACCCAGGCTCAGAAAATATCTTTCCTATGGGGCATTAAGTACTCTGCTAATAAATTCTTTGTTTCTTAAGGTAACCTGTTACTCATAATCTAAGAACTCTTTCTTAGATATGAATCTAGCCAAGGAAAATATTTAAGGAGTCAATACCTTTCAATGGTTCACATCCTGGTCAGAAACGAGCATTAGTAACTGTAAGAAAAAGCCTATAAATTGAATGTATTTCAGTTACTGTCACATATGCCTGTTTTGGAGAAACAAAGACTCTCGTACCTGTCCATTAATTGCTTTATTCCAGTTTGCTCAGCTATAGTCACAGGGGAACTTCAGACTGTAGACCGAGCCTTATAGAGCTGCTGACATTTTTGTCAAAGCATTAGACGCGGGAATTAGCATTAGAACTGGAATTAGTCTGGTTTGTCCTTGGAACATTCTCTCACGTGATTACGAAACTGCTCTTGCACTTTAATTCACATCATACTTTTTTCAGCACACTTGAATTTCTGCCTGAGCTTGCTGATCTGTTTATCTTTCTCCCTCCGGGCCTGAGTCTCTGTTATGAATACAGCCCATGGGCCTGGAGTCCTGAATACTCTAAGTACATCATGTCTATATTCTCTCCACCATTATCTAGACCAGTGCCTTAGAGCTTGACCGCTGGCTGTACTTCTGTTCTAAATGGACCAACTTGAAACCGCCTGACTCTGGGCATGATTTTTTTATTTAGCACTGCGGTTGCACCATGCAATCCACCACATAAGTCTGTGGGAACATATGCTCTGCTATGTATTTTATTTGTATCCAATCCATTCCCTCCCTTTAGATGTGCATGTGCCTATGCTTTCTGTAGCAAAATATTTTTATGTATATGACAATCAATTTATATTTTTATTTTTATTTTATTTTATTTTTTTTAACGTTTATTTATTTTTGAGACAGAGAGAGACAGAGCATGAACAGGGGAGGGGCAGAGAGAGAGGGAGATACAGAATCGGAAGCAGGCTCCAGGCTCTGAGCCATCAGCCCAGAGCCCGACGCGGGGCTCGAACTCACGGACCGCGAGATCGTGACCTGGTTGAAGTCGGACGCTTAACCGACTGAGCCACCCAGGCGCCCCTCAATTTATATTTTTAGATTATTTCACATTCACATTGCCTAGCATTGAGACTCAAAATAATTCCATATTTCTTTGGCTTTACTGTCTTCATTAAATACCCCAGTTTGCAAGGCCTGAAGCCTGGGCATCGTCCTTGGTGCCTCCTTCTCCCATACTCTTCACTCTCCATGAATAACTAAGTCCTGCCAGTATTTCTTGAATTGACTTTTCCTCTTTGAGAGTGCCTAGTACCCCAGTTCAGACCCTGGTATCTCAGACAGAAAAAAATGTGCTGGCCTCGTACCTTGACTTTCTGCCTTCAGTTGTCCCCTTGCAAAGCTATCCTCCTCCTAAGCAGTGACCAATTTATACACAATATTTGGCTCCCTGCTTGAAAAATTCTTAGATCTTGAGACTCCCTGAAGTAAATGGGTTGCATCAGAATCTATTAGGGCCAGATTCCTGGCCCTACCCCAGAAAACCTAATACAGAACAGCCAGTTGGAGATAGCTGCTCCATTTCGTGGTGTCCAACCTGATTAACTTAGCTTTTTGAGACTTGACTACTATATTCCGGCTCAGCTTTATTCCCTCTCATCCTCCCACTTTCATTCTACAATAAGGTTAACTGTAGATTGCTACACTCATTAGAACACTACATCTCGCGTTATATTTTCTTGATCTAGGACATCCCCACCTCTCTTCCACTTCCTCATTCAGATCAGTAATTGTGGTTCATACTTTAAGATTTATCATAGGGGCCGTTTCCCAAGCGAGCTTAGGGGCATTTTCTCTATACCTACTGTGTTCTTCTGTACCTCTTTTATTTGATATGTAACACATTATACTGGAGGCAGCATGGGCCACAAGGCTATACCTGCCTCTTTAACGGGAGTAAGAGCTCCACCCCTTGTGAGTTGTGTGGACTTGTGCCAGTTATTTAAACTATGTTTTATTTTATTTTTTGAGAGAGTGCATGCGCGCACACGGACACACACACACACACACACACACACACACACACACACGAGTGGGGGAGGGGCAGAGGAAGAGGGAGAGAGAGAACCTTAAGCAGGCTCCACACCCAGTGTGAAGCTGACTAGGTGCTCAATCTCTCAACAGTGAGATCTCTCAAAGGTGAGATCGTGACATGAGCCAAAATCAAAAGTTGGTGGCTCAACTGACTGGGCCACCCAGGTGTCCCTAAACTCTCAGTGTTTCATTTTTATCCTTGATTAAATAAAAGTACCAATTGTACCTCTACTTTAAGGTTATTGTAAAGATTAAATAAATTCTTGAACACATTTACAATAGTCACTGGAACTTATGAAGTAACCAATAAGTTAAAGTTATTGTATTAAATGCTTTTGTTTACTCATCTTTCTCACTAAACAAAGGCAGAGGCTATTTTTAAAATTAATCTTTGAATCTTTCAGGTAGCACAAAATCTGCCATATAGTAAGCACGAACTTAATAAGCATTTGATAAATTGTCATCATTAACTGCCTAAAATCAACATTCCTTTAATTCAGTTACTGTCAATGTATAAAAGACAATCTCATTTTCATTTCTATTTTGTTTGGTATTATATGTTATTGTTTGAAATACTGAACACTAAAATAACAATTTTATAGAAAAGCCAAAATATGGCAAACATCAAAAGCGCTATGAGCATGTGGCAAAGAGCTTAATGCTGTCCCTGTAATGGTATTTGGTTTCAATAAACCTTTCTGTCCAGAGACCTCCAAGCATATTAGCGTAGAATATTAACTATTAAACCATTTGTGCTTAAAAGAATTAAAAAGCCAGGAAGGATTCTATACACAGGGCAGAACCTCCCAAGTGTACAAAGCAAATGGAGAGGTCTGTACTTAATGCATACTTTCCCTTTCAAAACAAAGCCACACCCACATCTGAAAGATTGGAATGGAGTTGATAAAGCAGGTTTACTGGGTGATTCAGTCTAATACTGCATGAGTATCTAGCACAGGTTTGGACTAAGCCCTAAAAATACAGATCATGAAAAATCTCCTTTTCTTCAGTTGTTCTGGGTAGTAGAAGGAGAGTGGGAAGATGTCAGCAATTTCACAGTCTACTGGATCATTCCCTTAGTGTTCATATATACTCAGTAATATGTGTGTATTGTATGAGTGTATATGGATGCATCTATCTCTTACACCACAGCTATACATCAATTTTTTGTTCTCCCTCCCAACAAAACCATTTGCATTTTCTCTCCTTGCATTTTCTCTTGAATGCACTGCAATTTCTCATGTTGAAGTTATCGATGACTTGCATGTCACTAAACTAACAGCTTTCAGTTGTCCTTTCATTTCACTTATCAGTAGTAGATTACCCAATTAATCACTCTGTTTTTGGCAAAATAGTTTATTGGCCTTCTTAGAAACCATCTTCTCTGGATTCTTCTTCTACCCACTGGGGCTGGTTCTTTTTGGTCTTCTTCCAGATCCACCAATATAGGTGAGCCTGATGGGTTAGTCCTAGTCACTTGTCTTGTAGTTTACTCTTTACTCCCTAAGTGTCATCATCTCTCCAACTAGCGTCAGAGCCATCATTATGCAGACTTCTCTCATGGGCTCCAGACTTACCTATGTAAGTATACATTTGACATACCTATTTGTATGTCTAACAGACTTCTCAAAAATTAACATGCCTAAGTCTGTATCCTTGCTTCTTCCTCCTCATCAAATTCTCATTTTTTATATCCTCCTCCACCTCAAAAAAAAAAAAAAAAAAAGAAGATAACTTCATCTTTAAGTTACACAAGCCAAACATCTTTGAGTTATGTTTATTCACTCTTTCTCTCATACCACATTGTATTCATCAAAAAAATCATATTGGCATTGCCTTCAAAGTATATTCAGAATCTGACCAGTTTTCACCTCCACCATTATCACCTTGGTCACCACCTTGGTCACCACCACCAGTTCTTGCCTGGGTTATTCAATAACTCACTAACTGGTCTCCCAGCGTCCATCCTGCCCTATCGTCTGTTATCCACATGGCTGCCAGAGTAATCTTTTAAATTAAATGTCTGATCCTGTTACTACTGTTTTGTTCAAAACCCTGAAACAACTCCACATTTCACTCAGAGTCAAAGACAAACATTTACCATGGCTTAAACGTCTTCCAAGAACCAGTTTCTTCTTCCCTTTCCGACATCTTCAACCATTCTCCTTGCTCATTCAGCAACCAAGTGACCTCCTTGCTGTTCCTCAAACCCATCAAGCATGCTCTCAACTCAGATGCCCTTGTTGATATCCCTACCTCCTAAAGCATTAGGGTTAGGGATAGGATTACTTCCCAAAGCAAGCCTTATGGCTTATTCCTCTATTTCCTTAGGTTTCTGCTCATCCCACCTATCAGCAGGTTTTCTTTGATCACTTTCCATAAAATAGTAATCCTCTACCTCCCTAGCACATGCTGTTCCTCATATCCCAGTTAATTTTTTTCTAGTAGGGCTTACCACCTGAAATATATTTATCATGTATTTATTTATTTTTATTATTTTTTCCTACTTCTATGAGAGCAGTAATTTTGAGCCAGGTAGTCAATGTTCAATTTTTTTTTTTTAAGCAAATCTGTTGGATTAGTGAAAAGGATCAGGTTAGTAATAAGGAGACTGTTTTGTATAAATCAAGTCCAGATTAATGTCAGTGCAAACAAAGACTTCATCATGAACTAAAGACGAGATTGTAACTAGGATGAACTAAAGGCATTTACTCTTCCCAAACTATTGCATGAACCATTTGTCTTCCATATTTAACGTGTGATTGTGATAACTAGTGTATTGATGCAGTGCATTCTTGAAGTTCATAAAAGTTCATAATGGTATTTTTAAAGCATAGAAGCTGAATTGCTATCTTCTATCTATCTATCTATCTATCTATCATCTATCTATCTATCTATCTATCTATCTATCTATCTATCACCTATCAACTATAACTATTATTTAAATTATGGTTATATATTCTACAGGAAATATATTCTTTATAAACATTCTACATGAAATTTTGAAATTTCAACTTTGTCCAGTATTTTGGATGTTACTGAGTGCCTCAATTAATCACACTTTTTTATTTTCTGTATATCCAATGCTTTGACGTCTGGGACCTTTTTCTGACCTTGGGGAGACTGAGAGACTATCCTTCCCAGGACTATCCAATTCCTAGAGACATGAGACTCCCCTGCAAGCATGCCTCTCCCATGTGAACTAATTAATTCAGAGCACACACCCCCACCACTTCCTTTATCAGACTCATACTCCAGACCACTATTCTTTTGCCCAAATCAGGTATCAGGTATCAGACAACCTGGGCTAGGTATCAGACTAGAGACAGCCTCTAAAGCTTAGAGCCTGCAAAAATTATTCACATTAACACTCTTCTCACCTATTCCTTCCTGCAGAAATCACAATAAAGGCTTTTGCCCACATTTTCCTCCCTCTCCTTCTGCCTCTTGACTGACCATGGTGTTTCCCCATGTGTCTCTGCATAGCCTGGTATTCCCTTCCTCTTGGGCACTGTGAATAACAAACTATCTTTTCAGGGGCAATTATCTACTAATCTTTTGGCCGCGTCATACCTGAATAATAATAAAACTTACATTTTAAAACAGTGTCTTTTAAACATGTTATGTGTTTGTGTGTCTTTGCTTGGATTTCCTACAATGACGCAAGGCTTAAGTGCCAATGTTTTTTTGCAGGTTTAATCCCAGAGCAGAAGAAGCGAGGAAAGAGGTACATGAGAGACAGAAAAGGATGGGAGAATATATAAAGTGGTATTTTCCTTAATTGTCCCTTGCTTCCTAAGTCACACACTAAAAGCATTATTTTGTTGTGTTCAGTATTTTGTTCAGTTATTTTGTTGTGTTTGTTGTGTTGGGTTCAGACTTGGTAATATGTATCTTTCTACAAAATTATGCACTGAATCTAGATTTCCATATTTATTTATATAGAATTATAAAAAAGCAATCTCTTACAATTTAACACCTTTCCTCTCTTTTAATCATTAAATCTCTCTTTTCATTTATAATTTTGTTATTTGTGCTTTTTGTTCCTTTCCTTGATCAATATATATTTTTTTGTATTTGTAGTATGTTTGGCTTTGTAAAATATGGGACTCAGCATCCACCTTAGGGGATTATTAGATGAGGGTCAACTGATCTGGAGTAATAGAGAGAGGGTAATAGAGCTTGACTCTGGAGAAGTCAGTGACAGGAGACAAAAGAGTAAGTTGGACCTGGTTGAGGGTGGGAGAGGTGGGGGTAGATTAGAAATAGATGAGTTGGCTTGGGAAGACTATGGCTAAGCACCAGAGAGATCTGGGATGTTGAACCAATGCCTGAAATCATCCTTCTCCATTTTTCTGAACATATATCATCAATTGTGTGAAAGAAGTGGCCAGCTGTTTTTCCTGGTTATTATAGAAGACCTTTCTCTTACAATTGCTTAGGGACTGTGGATCACAGGCCCTGATGCAGGCCTGGTCTACACTTGTCCTAATTGCCCCATGTATCCTCAAATCCTTGTTGTTAAAAGACCAGGTTGCTTGGAAGGTTTCCCCAAACAGAGGGTGGGGGTCCTTGACTCCCTGTGGGGTTATGATAGTGTAAAAGAGAAAGCCCTAGCATTTGTACCAGGTACTCCTGGTTCAGTATTTATAATAGAGTGTCTCATTTCCCTTTATATTATTTCTCTTATACTTGTAAGAAACAGATATCTACTTATATGGACTACAGATAATGCCTATATTAAATTAATGCTTATTTTATTTAGTTGAAGAAGAAAATGAACCAGCAACTAAAATATGTTCATGAAATCTAGCTTTCTTTTTTGTTTTTATGGTCTACAACTTTTCCAAATCTGAAACAAAGTTTAAAAACAAATGGAACAGTCTTTAACTAAGTCAACACTATTGGAAAATGACATTATAAACATCGGTAGTATATAATCAGAAAATAAAATGAATGGAAGAGTCAAGGTTAAAAGCTTTCTCTGGATTAAAATGTAGCTCCAGCTCTTTGAATAAACAGATTTTAAGCTCTTGGTTGAAATTTATTTTTGGATGATGTTTACCAATAACCTTCACTTACGAAAATAATTGATTTTTTGGGAAGAATATTACTGAAATCTTCATCAACCCAAATATAACAGAGATCATTTGCATAAACAAAAAGAATGCAAGTGAAAATATTAGATTGTAGGAATCCAAAATAGAATAATAACAATAGGGTTAAAATGAAGCGAGTACAAAAATCTCCTGTCGGTATTTTATCAAAACCCAGTGTTAAGATAATCATCAAACTCTATTTATCTTTTTACAATTTATGACATTAAAATTATTTATAGAATTAGATATTACATCTAAAATTGTCCTAGGCCATTTGGCATATTTATCAACCATCTGGAAGAAATTGGCCATTTAAAAGTATTTATGTTAGTTGAGACCTATATTCAACGTTATTTTCAAATGACAAGATCTTATCAGATCCAGGAAAAGGGAATTCATACATAGCAGAAATATATGTACCAGGAAATGTCCATTGATTCCAAAATTTAAGAATTGTTATATTTTGTTAAGGATATACAAATGAAATCTAGAAGCAAAAGTGCTCCGGTAGTGTAAAGCTAACTAGAAAGAGATTGTAGTGCTTTTGAGGAATTTTTTTTTTAATGTTTATTTATTTTAAGTGGGGGAGGAGCAGAGGGAGAGGAGGAGAGAGAATCCTAAGCAGGCTCTGCACTGTCAGCACAGAGCCTGATGCAGGGCTGGAACTCATGAACCATGAGATCATAACCTGAGCCAAAATTAAGAGTCAGACGTGTAACTGACTGAGCAACCCAGGCGCCCTGAGGAAATTTTTAATATATAATTTTTTATTTTCTCTAAGCAAGAGAAAACTACTTTTCTCACTCTCTCTATTTTACTTCCTCACAGGTCACAGAAATAGAATTAAAAAGATTTGGGAGGCATGTCGGAAGTCTTTGTGGAGAAAGCTGTACTTGGTTCCCCTCCCAATTGGTCATAAGCTGCTTGAATACCTGCGTGTCAAGGTGAACTTTATTAAACAGCTGATTGTTTTACAGTTTTCTTAGGCTAACCCCAAACCTATTTTCTTATAATTTCTACCAATTGTTTCCAATATAACCTAGATCAAGTCTGATCAGCATTCTGTTTTATATTTACAGACGTCAATGTCCCGTTGCCTAAATTCAACCTCAAGTTCCGTATCATCTGTTCCTCTATCATATCAACACCACCAATCCAATGGGACCTTATTTCCTTCCTGTCTGTTAATCACTTTCCTCATTACACAGTTCAGTACCCATTGTCTCTCACAACCACTTGTGAGTCCCTCCCTCACTTACCCTTCCACTCTGAAAACTCCTATCCCTAGGGTAATCCCATGGTTGGCCAGCGATGCTTCTACACTGGCACTCCTTTTTCTGCTGGGAAGATCATGCCCGTGCATTTATTAGCAGCATTACCAATGAATGAGACTGCAATTCAGTGACACGCTTCCCTTGCTGCTGTTATTATACCTGGTAGATGACTTACTGCCTTTCTATTTTCAGGGAGTCTTCAATTCTTACTCCTTAAGTACTTAATGTCGTATTTTCTTCTGTTTGAGGCTTACTACTCTCATTTGAAATCTCTTTTCCCCACCTCCTCAGGAAGCTTGCTCCATTAAGTATCCCTCATCTTTTCCATATCTTTAACTTCACTGGTTCTTCCCATATTTCTCATGCATTTCAGTATTAAAAAGAAAAAAACTTTTGCCATATGTGCATCTGTTTTTAACTTTGCCTCTCCCACCCTATGTTTTCCTCACAACTAAGTTTTTTGGAAAGTGTAGTTTGCATTCACTGTGTCTATTTTCTAACCTTCAAAGCATTCATAAAAATAACTGAAATTTGAATCCCCTTTTTAAGCTTTTTATTTTTTATCTGTTTATTTTGAAAGAGAGAGAGAGAGAGAGCATGCGCAAATGGGGGAGGGGCAGAGAGAAAGGGAGACAGAGAATCCCAAGCAGGTACCGTGCTGTCAGCACAGAGCCCAATGTGGGGCCCAAACTCACAAACCATGAGATCATGACTGGAGCTGAGTCAAGTGTCACATGCTTAACTGACTGAGCCACCCAGGTGCCCCTGAAATTTGAATTCTGTTCCAATGCTTCATTGACAGTCTTCTCACAAATCTTACTGCCAAATCCAACTAACAATTTTTGACACTTGTCAAACAACTTTCCAGCAGCATTTTCATTGTCTATGACTCTCCTTCCTGATCCTCTGTCCTCTCTTTTTTTTTTTTTTATTATTTTTTTAGTTTACTTATTTTTGAGAGAAAGAGAGTGTGAGCGGGGTGCAGGGGGCAGAGAGAGAGAGAAAGACACACACAGAATCCAAAGAAGGCTCCAGGCTCTGAGCTGTCAGCACAGAGCCTGATGAGGGGCTCAAACTCACTAACTGTGAGATCAAGACCCAAGCCAAAGAGTTGGACACTTAACTGAACCACCAAGGTGCACAAACCACCCCCCCCCCGCCACTGTCCTCTCTTTGTTACCATTATAACACATTCTTCTCATTCTTCCTCTTCAACCTCTGACTTATTATCCTCTTACCATTAAGTACTGGAGTATTGGTGTTCTCTAGAGTGTGGCTGTTGATTTTCTACCTTTCTTATTTTATTCTCTTCTCTTGCAAAGGGACACCCTTCATCAGGCTCTGACATCTGAGACAAATTACTGAATGTTTGTGTTTTTATCATCTGCATACTAGAAAAAATCAGAACCTACCTCATAGTGTTATGGTGGAGATTAAATGAGAGAATGTATACAAAGGCCTTAGAAAGGGTCTGACCTAGAATGGTGACTCAATATGTATTACATATTGTGTGATTATTCAGGTATGGGAAGATTCAACATTGTAAATATGTTATCCCCATATTAAGTTATATAATGAATGCAATCCTCATTAAAATCCAAATAGGAGTTATTCAGTGGAGATTGACAAATTGCTTATAAAGTTAATCTGGAAGAGAAACTGTGTAAGAGAAGGCAAAACTTGAAAAAGGAAGATTCAATTAGGCTTACCATACCAGATACCCAACTTAAACGTCAACTACATTCACTTGCAAAGAAATATACAAAAAAAAAATTAATGAACCAAAATAGATTCATATATAGCTGGGAATTTTATACAAGATTTCAAATTTGAAATCCACAGGGAATTGTTTTTGACCACTGGCTATCCATTTGGAAATAAATTTAGACCCACAAGTTACACAATTCATAAAAGTATGCCCCATATGGATTAAAGTTACAAAGCTTAAAAATTTTTTAATAAACTTACTTTAAAAATTAAGATAACTTGGAATAAAACACCAGATCCTATGTTAGCAAGTCTTCAGCAGAAAAGCTTTCTTCAATAAGATAAAAAGCACAGTCATAAAATAAGCAAATGTGTATAAGACACTACATTTTTAAATAAAAAGTTAAAACTTTATGAAGAAAACCTATAAAAAATTCAAAAGACAATGAACCTATTGGGAGCAAGTATTTTCCATCCTTACTGCTGACCAAGAATCAACATCCAACATTTATAAAGAAATGCTACAACTATATCAATAAAATGAAAAACAAAACTAATAGGAAAGTGAACAACATGAGTTGCAAGTCACTGAAAATACAAATGTCAAAAAGATGCTCAATCTTTCTAATATGAAAAATATGCAAATTAAAAATGCCAATTTTTACTATTAATTCTAAAAATCTGTACAAAAGCAGAATAAATAGTATGATGAACCTCTACGTACCCAATAGCCAGCTTCAAAAATGATTAACAAATGGCCGATCTTGTCTATATATGTGCTCCCCTTTCCATTGAAATTTAGACATATCTTTTGCCCTTTGCTATTACCAAATGTTGAGGAAAGTATGGAGAAATAGCTTCCTGCACAGACAGCTGAGAAGAGTTGAAATTTTGTGAAGTATCTGCTAAACTAAAAAATGAACATAATGTAAAACCACCAATTTCTACTTTTTTGGCATTTACTCTAGAGAAATTCTTTTTTTTTAAACTCTTCTGCATTTGTACAAGCAAGTGTGTAAAATGATTCTTATTGAACTATTATTTGTATGAAGAAAATTGGAAACATCACTGATGCCCGTAAAAGGATAAATAAGCTGTGGTCCAATATATGTTAAGAAAAAAACAACAACTATGGTTTGGTACATCCATAGTATGGAATGCCATGTGGCATTAAAAAGTGTGAACTAAATAGATTTTATAATGTGTCAAAACATCTGAGACATATTGCTGAGTGAGAAAAGCAAGCTGTGTGATGATATACACAGTATGATATCATTATTTAAAAAGAAAGAAAATGAGAAGAAAAATAATTTTTACATGTGTCTGTCATCTATCATCTGTATATCTATCAAACTATACTCTAGAATGGTCTAAAGCAATCTTCCAAAACAAAAACAATGGAAGAAAACCATGAGAAAAGACCTGAGGGGTAGATGAATCCAGTCCAGCATGAAAAAAATCTGCACCAGGTTTGAAATCTCACCCCATCCTCCAGTGTAAGATGCTTAGAAGCACAACAGCTTTTTGAATTGAAGTCACTGTGTTTCCCGGGAAGTAGCTGTAAGAGAGGCAGAGGCAGGGATGGCATCAGGAGACTCTGGGGCACCCGCTCCTTTCTGAGTCAAACAGGGGTCACCAGCGGACTCGGACAGATCACCAGCAACACATCAGAGCATGACCTCTGAATAAGACCATGGCACTTAAGAAAATTAACTACCTGCTCATCTTCTACCTCAGTTTCTCACTGCTCACCTACATAAAAAGTAAGACTTTTCCATTTATCAAACTTTTGGCACTTTTCCTGACTCTTAAATATCTCTAGCAAATAGTTGTTAATGTTGCATATTCTACAGAATTCAACACTTAAAAAGAAGCACAAAGAATTTGACGTAAGCAGGTGTCCTGTGTTAAACAAGTCATTGGTACCAGTGTGAGTAATATTCCGATTCTATGATTTCTAATAACTAGATATAGAAAATGTTCTTTTTTAACCCTTTGAGTTAACCCTTTGAGTGGTGGCGAGCAGGGGGCTGAAATGGCTACACAGCAAAGAAGATATTTTGTTGTGGTTACACCTTTTACAAAATAGATTTGGCACTTTATGATTGATATACTTTAAAACGAAGTTCATCATAAGCTATATTGCAGTTCATTCCCGATACTCTGTATTTATGTTCCCTTTTAAAGAACTTTGTATTGACACATTTGCTCTCCTAATCAAGGGGATCATCTCAATTTTTCCCAAAGGATAATGGTTCAAAGCATCTCTTGCCAGAGAGAAATGGGCTTCCTTTCTATTGTGTGTGCTTCTGTTCTATAAATGAAGATATTATATTCCACAGACATTCCCCAAATAAAAACAGAAGTAATGTTTCTGGGGTAATCTTGTCAGATGTATCACAGTATGGCAAATCAAAGGAGACTGAATGGCCTCAGCTGTGTGTTTATGGAGGACAGTAGCTATTGAATACATTTCAAATGAAGACAGGCAGAGTGTGTGCTTGTCAAAAGGGCTGTGTGATTTGTGTCTGTTGAATCTGAATATCAATAAGGCAAAGCATAGAGCAGCTGCCACTGAACAAGACGACTTGGCATTAATGCCCAGCGTTGTGTAATCTGGGTCACCTTCCGTAGCTGCGCCCGTGAGATTGTTACTTACACTGTTTCCATCTGAGCATGTATGAGAGGTTGGGTGAAAGTAGGAGTAGATTCTATAGGTAGGTAGCTGAGGGTAATTACAGAAAATTCAAGTCAAACTTTAAATAAATAAACAGTAAAATTTACCTGATTGCAATACACAGCACACACGTGTGGGCGCGCGCGCACACACACACACACACACACACACACGGATTGTTTTTGTTTTTGTTTTTTGGCAATGTATTTGTTGAAAAGAGTTGTTATTTAAATAGTTATTCATCCTTCTTGAAACTTCAAATGGGCTCCATACAATAGGAAGTGAGGAAGAGGAATGGTATGGTGAGATGTACAGGTGGGAGAAGAAAGGGAGCAAAAGAAATAAGACATAAAATGCAAGGTGAAGTGAGTTTACAGTACATTTTATAGCATCTCTTGGTACTCTTGAAACTATTTCAGCCAAATGAACAAAACACTACCTTCTACTAGAAGTTGTCTAATGTGCTGGCATTTTATATGTGCTATATTCCATTTATTTCTTACAACTATACAAATAGATACTATTATAATCATCCACATTTTATAGAATAAGAGAGCAAGCCTCAGATGGCTATATCAGTATATCTCAGCCTTTGGTGCACATCAGAGAGCTGAAATGTTTGTTGAAGATGCAGTCTCGAGAACAGCCCCAGACATTTAGTATGTCTGGGTGGATCCTAGGAGCCTGTAATTGATCAAGCTCCTTATTTCAAATCCAGGTGTTCACCAGTTCTGCACGACCCAACAAATCTTTCTTGAAAACTTTACTGAGAACATCATGATGCTAGGAATCCTTAAAATTGTAAAAATATAAACATCTCTCTCTCCTCAAAGGGATTCTTTAGGAGAGAAGGTGAGCAATATAAGCCTTCCAAGAATTATTCCCATTTGACGTACTTAACCTAGCTATCAAGTAGAATATGTCATTGATTCCTTTTCATAGCTGAAGCACCTGAGGCACATTCAAGTTTATTTACTTGCCCAAGGCGAGTGCTAGTGAATGGAGAACATTGGACTAGAATCCAATGGTCTGGCTCTGCCTTCTGTGCTCTTAGCTTAAATTTAGGGATTCCCTTGAAAGGATAATGTGGAAGAGGCTTAACACCCACAATATAACAAGCACACAGAAAATCTTAGTTATTAGGTTCATATTTGTTGAATGAATCAATGATTCCTCCTTTTGAGTTTTGAAATATATTCTCTTGAGTTTGAGAGAAAAGTCACCTTTGGCTCCAAACTATATATATGTGTGTGTGTATATACATACACACACACACACACACATATATATACATATACATATACATATATATTATATTATATTATATTATATTATATTATATATATATTTATATATAATATAATATGATATATTATATATATTTATATATAATATAATATGTTATATTATATATATGTATATTTATAAAAGTGGTACCTTGCTTGCCTACCAGGGGCATGCCATTTATATTGTTTGTCCAGTGTCCAATGCTCTTTATCTCCTTCTGGAGGAGCAAGTGGGACATGAAGAGTATTAGTGCAGAGTTCCAGAAGTGACATTCACCTCCTCTTCCTGAGCATGTAGATATTCCCCTGTCCATGGAGTTGCAATGAATTTCCTATTATTCTCCTGGTTGTTTTCTTATATGTTCCACAATTTGCAAAACTGGTTCTCATGTATGGAATCAAATGAATTATAATAATTTACAAAGAGCTATTATTTTTTGCTTCTGATGTGTCAAGAGAGAATTTTATTGGAGGGAGACTTTTCTATAGTCCATTATTGGGGGTTGCTTTAAATAATGAGAGCACCTTGTAATAATTCTCTGTGCAACCTTGATATATGAATCTGTTATGAAGGGCTTTAAAGAAACTACTACAATGAAGCAACTATGAATCAGAAAAGTCATTTGTAGCAATATTTCACTAATCTTTTATATATTTTGAGTCAAATTGAATATTTCCTATGCAAATGCCATATTTAGATTAATTTAAAAGTAATTGTTTTAACCCAACTTCAAAGCGCGGTCAAGAATGTAAATAAAATGTGGTGTGACAGAACTATTATTAAAGCTTTTTAAATAACTTCAATGACTTTGGGGGTGCTATCCAGTCTTCTAGAAACCCTCAGCAATTATTAAGTAACTGAATTTGAATAGAGTTATTTTAATGTTTATTTATTTTTGAAGGAGAGAAAGACAGAGCGTGAGTGGGGAGGAGCAGAGAGAGAGAGGGAGACAGAATCCAAAACTGAGCTGTCAGCACAGAGCCCGTTGCGGGGCTTGAACTCATGAACTGCAAGATCAGACATGAGCTGCAGCTAGACGCTTAACTGACTAAGCCACCCAGGCACCTCTGAATAGAGTTATTTTAAAGAATATTTTCCTTTCAATCTATCTCAAGTATAAAGAACAAATAGAATCTATAAAGATATGGTCTGATTTATCCAATCTTAATGTCATTATCAGGAAATACTTGAGGTCAGAGGTTGGTATTATGCATTAGGGAGTAATTGCCTACTCTTCTTTAAATTCTGCACGTGTAGAGACATTTAAGTTTGGTATTCACTGTGCTAGTTAACAGCTTTGCAACAACATGTTATAAATTGCCTACATAATTATTAGAGAAAAAGATATATCTTCTTCTTCATAAACTTATTATCTTGTCAGCTTATAATAAAATAGTCAATACTTCGTGAAGATTACTCACTGTTCCCTAAATAATACAGCAGAATTAATTTTAGCTTCTAGGGGAATCATATTTCTGGGGAGAATTGTATTCTTTTTTCATTTTTGGTGATTTTCAAAAATTATTAATGGTATTACAATATCATATTTTGAAATTCAAGTGGACAAGAAAAATCAGTTCTTAGTCCTCCTTTATTTTTTTAAAATTTTTTTAACGTTTATTTATTTTTGAGACAGAGAGAGACAGAGCATGAACAGGGGAGGGGCAGAGAGAGAGGGAGGCACAGAATCTGAAACAGGCTCCAGGCTCTGAGCTGTCAGCACAGAGCCCGATGCGGGGCTTGAACTCACGGACCGTGAGATCATGACCTGAGCCGAAGTCCAACGCTTAACCGACCAAGCCACCCAGGCACTCCTAAAATGTGTGTTTATTTTTGAGAGAGAGAGAGACAGAGTGTGAGTGGGGGAGGTGCAGAGAGAGAGGGAGACACAGAACTTGAAGCAGGCTCCAGGCCCTGAGCTGTCAGCACAGAGCCCGATCCGGGGCTGGAATTCATGGGCTCAGGAACCGGGAGATCATGACCTGAGCTGAAGTCGGCACCCAACCGACTGAGCCACCCAGGTGCCCCAGTTCTTAGGTCTCCTTTAAATTTCACTGCTAATTTATAGGAAATCCAAGAAGCCCAATTTTCTCCTTTTAGAAAATGAAATTAAGAGTGTAACTCTTCCCCATTCACACCATCTTTGCTCATACTCGCTTAAGCTTTGTGATCTGTTCTTACATTGAAGTTTGTATTTATCTTGTATGGTATCAAAGTTTGGAATTATCATTTTTGTGTTGATTTATTTCTTTTTTAGTTATGAGATTGTAATACATGACTCTAGGAATCATGGGTGTTTTGCAAACTGTATATCCTAAATCAGTGGGAGGCAACTGAGTTAACTCAGGGTAGTCACTCATGGAATAGTCATTAAATAAATAAGTTAATGATGGAATTTTTATAACATTTGCTATAAGAGTTGAATAGCTTCCGTTTTCGTGACACTTTTGCCTGGTTTTTAAAATTCTTACATTGTTTAACTTTTTTATAATAGACTTTATTATTTTTTTGATTCTATTATTTTAGGATAATTTTAAGTTCACAGAAATATTGAAGGAATGATACAGAGGGGTCCCCTGTATCCCACACCTAGTTTCCCAAACTCTCCTTAACTTCTTACTTCTGTATGGTTGATTTGCAGCAATTAATAAACCAGTATTCATATTATTAACTAAAGTCCATGGTTGATTCAGATTTCCTTAGATTTTATCTGATATCTTTTGTTTTTATTCTGGTATCCCATCCAAAATACTAGTTTCATTTAGTTGTCCTGTATCCTTAGGTTCCTCCAGGCAGCGGCAGTTCCTTGGGCCTTACTTATTTCTGATGACCTTGACAATTCTTAAGGCATTAGGTATTTTATAGGATCCTCCAGTATTGGAATTTACTTGATGTTTTTCTCATGGTAAGACTGGAATTATTGGTCATTGAGAGGAAGACCACAGAGTTAAAGCATCATTCTCATTACATCATATCAAGGATATGTACAATCAACATAATTTCTGACTGTCGATATTGACCTTCATCACCTGGGAGGTGGTATTTGTCCGTACTCTTAGGAAGGACATCACTATGCAGAGCCCACACCTAATGAGTGGGGAATTCTGCTCCCCATCTTGGAGGAGAGAATATCGACATAAATTATTTGGGATTCCTTTGCATGGGAGATTTGATTCTTTTTCTCCATTTATTTATCCAAACATTTATTCAAATATTTATTTTTAAATTTATTTATTTTGAGAGAGAGAGCAGGGGATGGGCAGAGAAAGAAGGAGAGAGAGAGAATCCCAAGCAGGTTCTATGCCACCACCAGTGTGAATTCCAACACGGGACTTGAACTCACAAACCATGAGATCACGACCTGAGCTGAAACCAAAAGTCGGACACTCAACTGACTGAGCCACCCAAGTGCCCCTCAAAGATTTATTGATATCAGCATGGTCTCATGGTTATTAACTACATATTCTGGGCTATAATCTGATACTACTTTGTTATTGAAATGTCCCAGCTTTGTCCACTCAAAGTTCTTTCCATCGGTTCCTGTCCTCTTTTAACTTAACCTCTGTCGATATGCTTTTTGAAAACTACCTTACTTTTCTGGCTCTACAGGATGTTCCAGACTTATCTTATATATTTCCTGTGGCAGCCCTAGCCTAAGCCCTTATTCCAACAGGCCCTGGTTCCTTTGTACTAGAGAATGACAATACAAACCAAGACCTAAATGTAAGGTATGCTTGTTGCCACTGGGGTATCATTTGTTTAGACCACCTTAGCTGACAGAGCATAGAAGTAAATGTGTATATATTAACACATGTGTACAGATGTATACACATATATACACATTTGCGTATATATTTATATACAATTTATTTATAAATATACTTTTATGTACATTGGTACATAATAAGTTAGATACGAGTTAATACTAATGCCTCTAACTTTATTATCACATGGATTATTCTAGCTTCCTCACCTTGCTTATCTGTAAATTCCCACTCTAACAGTGAGAAATTTGGTTTCTACCATCTGCCATCCATTTACTTATTTAAATTCAGGAAATATAGGGGCGCCTGGGTGGCGCAGTCGGTTAAGCGTCTGACTTCAGCCAGGTCACGATCTCGCGGTCTGTGAGTTCGAGCCCCGCGTCGGGCTCTGGGCTGATGGCTCAGAGCCTGGGGCCTGTTTCCGATTCTGTGTCTCCCTCTCTCTCTGCCCCTCCCCCGTTCATGCTCTGTCTCTCTCTGTCCCAAAAATAAATAAACGTTGAAAAAAAATTTTTTTTTAAATTCAGGAAATACAGTTTAAGAAGTATATAAAGTATATAGCAGCATCAGATTCTTAACCCACAATCCTGTAGAAATAACTATCAATTTGAGTACAGTACTTATGTACATTTCCTTTTGTCTTTAATCTTAACACTCTACTTGTTTCCAATGCTATTTACGTCAGCGCCCTTTCCCTCACCTCCTTCTGTGTGATTGTTTCATACATTTGTAGTGCAGCTAGATTGTTATGTCACACTCTACATTCCTTCCTGGAATCCCCTGACCTTCCAAATGATTTCTAAAATTTGCATGCAATAAGGTTCTCCCATTGTGCTCTTAAGTTCTGTAGGTTTTGACAATTCATTACAGTGTTATACAAATAGTTTTACTACTCTAAAACTTCCCCGTGCTTTACTTTTTTTGACCCTTCCTTCCTGCCCTAACCCCCAGGCAACTACTGATTATTTTATTGTCTGTAGTTTTGTCTTTTACAGGATGCCATATAACTGGAATCATAAACTCAGACTAGCTTCTTTCAAGTTGCAATATTCAGTTAAGGCCCTGCATGTCTTTTTGTGACTCGACTCATTTCTTTCTTTCTTTTTTTTTTTTTTTTTATCATTGTATAGATGTACCAGTTTGTTTATTCAGCCACCTAGTGAAAGTTATCTTGGGTTCTTCCAGTTTTGGGCTAGGGTATTCATTTCCTTGGGCAGCTGTAGCAAAGTACCATAAGCCTGGTGGCTTAACCAACAGAAATGTATTTTCTCATGGTTTTGGAGGCCAGAAGTCTGAAATCAAGGTGTCAGCAGGGCCATGCTTCCTCCCAGGCTCTTGTGTAAAATCCTTCCTTGCCTCTTCCTAGCATCTGGTGGTGGTCTTTAGTCCTCGGCATCCCTTGGTTTTACAGCTGATCACTCCAATCTCTAAGTACTTGCTGTTCTCCCTTTGTCTAAATGTGTCTCTTTTATTCTTCTTATAATGGCATCAGTCATATTGGATCAGGACCCATCCTAATACCATTACCTTGATTATATCTACAAAGACCTTATTTACAAATAAAGTCACAACTACAGGTCCTATGAGTTACGGCTTCAACATACCTTCTCAGGAGACACAATTCATCCCATAGTATCTACTATGAGTAAAACTCTGATATATGATGAACTTGCTTGATTAATTCAACTTTTATTGGGTGAAAGTAACTTCATATATGTGAATTGAGTTATAAAAGGATTTTTAAAACATGGCAAGTGGTCAATACAGTATGGTCATATTTTGCTCTTTTTTTCATCTTTCTTGACACTATCCCCACCTTCTACATGGTCAACTTTTTGGTTTGACTTGAGTGCTCAGAAATTTCCTCCCACAGGGGGCGCCTGGGTGGCTCAGTCAGTTAAGCCTCTGACCGGCTCAGGTCATGATCTCACGGTTCGTGATTTCAATCCCCGAGTCAGGCTCTGTGCTGATGGCTCAAAGCCTGGAGCCTGCTTCATATTCTGTGTCTCCCTCTTTCTCTGCCCCTCCCCTGCTTGCACTCTGTCTCTCTCTCTCACTCGCTCTCTCTCATAAACAAACAGTTTAAAAAAAGAAAAAAAAAAGAAATTTTCTCCTACATGGATTTGCCCTATGAAATTAAGTTAGAGTCTGACTAATATAGAGAGTGGCACTAGGATTGGGCATAAATGTGTTTCCATATTTTCTTGAGACAAATAGCCTAGCTCTTTTACCTAAATAAATGTTTGTTACTTTAACCTGCTTCTCTTTCAGAAACTGTATTTGTTATTTGGGGCACCAAAATATTACCATTATTGGTTTAAAACACTGGTTATACATTACTTTACTCTGCACACATTATTTGTTGTGTTTATGAACATGCCTTTCTTTATTTTCCTCTTATGTTTCTGCATAACAGTGAAATTAGAGAAGGAAAGCAACTCAGTCATCTAGCTCTAGATCCTATTGTTTTTAAGTTTATTTATTTTGAGACAGAGACAGTGCAAGTGGGGAAGGGGCAGAGAGAGAGGGGGGGAGAGAGAATCCCAAACAGACTTCACACTATCAGTGCAGAGCCCGACACAAGGCTCAAACCCACAAAACTGTGAGACCATTACCTGAGCCGAAACCAAGAGCCAGACGTTTAACCGACAGAGCCACCCAGGTGCCCCTAGATCCTATTTGTTGACAATGTTAATGCTTTTAAATCAATCTTCTAGAATTTCTTTCCCAATTTAATAAAATGCAGCAACTTCTCCAAAGTTTTACAGCAATGTGTTAGGTAGGTTTTCATATACTCCCTAGCTTTTCCTTTGTTCTCTATTAAATGGAAAATTCAAGCCAATAATAACAATAAAAGAGGCACAGAATGAGAAAGGACACTGTGGTAGGAATGGGCATGACTAGAACTGAATGGTTTTGGCTGGGTGCAACAGCAAGTTTACTGGTTCTAGAGGGAAATCAAGGTAAGATTAGTTGTCCCTAGCCTCAAGATAGGATAATTAATAAATATGAAAAGGTTTTTTTTTAATCCAATGACTTCATTTATTCAACAAATATTTTTAAGTCTATATGGCTGATACTGTTTTAGGCTCTGAGGATGCAGTAGTTAACAAAGAGACCAAAATCCATGCTATTGTAAAGTTTATATTTTAATGGAATAAGAGAGACGAAAACCAAATAAACAAGCACAATGTGTCATTGTGAGCTAGCGGTAAGTGCTTTGGAGAAAGGCAAAGGATGAGAGACAGAGAGCAGGCAAGCCATAAGGATATGTAGGTGAATAATATTTTGGCAAAGAAACAGCCGAGTACAAAGGTCCTGAGGCAGGAATGTGCCTATAGTGTCTGAGCTATTGCAAAGTGTTCAACACCGCTGGAGTGGATTAAGCAAAATAGAGCAAAGTACCAGGAGAGGCGTCAGCAGTTTTTTATCTGCGTCTGTTCTTACAGTGACCCTACACAGTAAGTTATTATTAAGCCAATTAGGACACTGAAGGCCAAGAAAGCTTATGTGAAATATTTAAAACACAGTTATGAGGTGATAAACAAAGATTTAAACTCAGGTCTTTCAGGTTCTATTACTCACCCTAGCTCACAATAGCCACAAGGTAAACAAACGTTTAGGATTTTGCAAGTCCTCTACTAAACCACTCTAGCCGACAATGAGTAATGGCGGAAGTAATCGCATCACAGGGATTTTGGCAAATGTTACAAGTCAGAAGCTTTTTATTTTTTTTTAATTATTCCTAGATAACTAAGTATCCATTTCACCTTTAAAGCTTTTCCAAATTAAACATGTTTACAGTTTCAACTGCTATCCCACTCTTGTGACTAATTTCTGTAGAGGCGGGAATTGCTCCTACGTAACCTAGGTTAATCTCACTGGAGTCTTTTTGGTACTTTACATAATTGTCCTGATAATTCCTATTGAATAATTCTTTTCTCTAAATTCAAAATTCTGTGACCCTTTAAAATAAGTGTACTTTAGGCAAATTGGTGAGAGCAGGCGGCTAATGAGGTTGCGTTTATGGTTCAGTCTCAGTACAGGTCAGTCTGCGTCACACAGAGACCAAGTCTATTCAACAAGTAATGGCCTGGTCAGCTGGCCTCAGATTTGTAGTGTTGAGCACAAGGAGAAAGAATGAAAATAGTTCTTAGCAAATCAAGTATCATTGTTGGAAAAATCAACTGTGAGTTAGCGGCAATAACTTTTTCATACAGTCAATGAATCATTGTGATTTCATCTATCTCTATAATTTTAGTTATCCTTCCTCGTAAATGTAGTTGAAGGGTAATTATTTACAGTCAGCATCAATTTTTAAATAAGGAGGGTCAGAACATTCAGATTCAGGCCCTGGTCCAACAGTTAGTTGCCTGTCCGTGAATGCATCATTGAGGCCGACAGGTCTCTAATTGCTCATTTGTAAAGTGAGGGGGGGTAGGTTATATAATGACCAAGTTTTCTTTGAGATCTACATTTGATGATTCCACGATTATTTTAAATGGTTGAATCTTAGAGTTTTAGAAGAGTATTTTTAGTAATCTCATCCCCTATGAACTAGCTTTCGCTAGGTTACACTACAGTAACAAACAGACCCAACATTTCAGTGGTTTACAACAAAAGAGATTTATATTTTGTTTCCACGGTACAGTTTGATTGCAACCTCATGTGTCTTTTTCATCTGGGCACACAAGTGGAAGGGGAAATTCCTTTCCAGAAAATGGCGTTTTCATGGCAGAGGGAAAACAGCAATGGTAGAACCATGTAAAGTATCTCAAATCTTTAGCTTGTAGGTGGCTTACATCACTTTGGCTCACATTTCACTGTCCAAAGCAGGTTGTGTGGCTAAGCCTGATGTCATTGGACCAGGGATGTATTATGGCAGAAAATATTTGAAGCAAATAATATAGTCTACTTCATTTTTCTCTTGTTTCCAACTTCCAGGAAAATATTTCTTTTCTTTTTTTTTTAATACATATATTTTTAATTAATTTATTTATTTTGAGAGAAAGAGAGAGAGCATGTGCATGTGAGTAGGGGTGAGGTAGAGAAAGAGGAGAGAGAATCCTAAGCAAGCTCCACACTGTCAGCGCAGAGCCTGATGCTGAGCTCAAGCTCATGAACCATGAAATCATGAACGGAGCAGAAACCGAGTCAGGCACTCAACCAACTGAGCCACCCAGTGGTTGCAGGAAGATATTTCTAAACAACTTTATTTAAATAACCATTGGGGATGATTATTTAAAGTGAATGAATAATGAATCATACGATTTAAATGACATTGACAAACATTTCAACAAATATTTTTTTAAGCAATTAAATATGAGTTAGGTATTGACTATAGAAAAGACCTTTATTCTCCAAGAATATCCATACTACAGTGGAGTGGACAGAGGTATAAAGGTACACATTGTGGTCTAAGAGAATAATCACACTTTGAGATATTGTCAGATGTCTAAGCATTGATCTGGGCATTCTTTCCAGATGTAGAGAGAGAAAATTTAGGTCAAAAGGTCAAACTAGTCTTGTGATATAAAGAAATGTTTTCTGAAAGAGAATACAATCCAGCTTGCTCTGAAATAATTGGCCCTAGTAAAATTATGGTTTGATGTTAATTTCAATTCAAATTTGGGGAATGGCACACCCAGTTTGTATGTTATAAATTCCTATGTGTCTTCATCTTGATTTATCACTAGAACCTTGAAAGGAAAAGCTGTTTCTCCCTGTACTCACTACTTTACTCACACCCAATACTTCAACCCTTCTGTCCACAAATTGTGTGTGTTTTCCCTCACCAAGTGATTCTCCGATTCTCTGTGGATACCAGCTGGGCGTCCCATAATTCAGTTCAATTCTGATACTATGTACCTGCGATCGGTGCCAACTGCACAGGTTAAGGTCTCCGTCTCCCAAGCCCACCCTCCCCACCCCCACTTCACACACCAATTGCAAGTCCAGGTTGTCACTTGTGCTTCTGACAGACTGGCTATGAATCAGAAGTTACCACGTCTACTTCCTCAGGTTTGGTAATTTGCTAGAGTGGCTTACGGAACTCAGGAAAAAAAACCCAAAAACAAAACAGTTTACTTACCAGATTCTGATTTACTCTACAAGGATACAACTCTGGCACAGATGGAAGAGAGGCCCAGGGCAAGACATGGAAGGTGGAAAAGGATGCAGAGGTTTTGTGCCCTCTCCAGGAACCTCCACGTGTTTAGTAACCCGGAAGCTCTCCAAACTCCTCCAGTTAGGGTTTTTTATTGAGGCTTCATTGTATAGTCATGACAATTAAATCATTGACCATTGCTGATTAAATCAACCTCCAGGTCTTTTCCCTTCCCCAGGGATCAGGTGATGGGGCTGAAAGTTCCAACCACCTAATTACACAGTTGGTTCCCCAGGCAACCAGCCCCCATCCTGTGGTTATCTAGGCATTTTCCAAAAATCACCTACTTAACAACCACTGGTGTGTTTAGAGGGCTTACTATGATTTAACAAGCCACTCCTTTCAACTTTATTGCTTTGAAACGATTTCGGGAACCAAGGACAAAAACCCAAATATTGTAAAAACAATGCTCCGATGCCTCTTGGGAAATTACAAGAGTTTTAGGAGCTATGTGCCGGGAACTATGGACAAAGGCATATCACAAAATCACACATCTCTACCAGAGGTTGGGTAACAAAAGAGAAGAGAAAAATGCAAGGCTTTACATTTTAGGTATCAATGCCTAAAAACTGCAACAAACACACTATTATAAGAAGTGTTGTTAAAAGAAGAACTGAGACAAATAAACATTTTATTTTAGGAAAATCCATTTGAACCAGGCCGTGCCAAATGGGAAACAGGAGCATTTCCCTGACGAGAGCTAGGGGAAGGACTTTTATAGACAGCAGGTGGAAGCAAAGTAAGGAAATTGTTTGATTGGCTAATACTTTAAGCTGTTGCCTTTATTTGGGAAAACCCAGTTGACTGTGATTGGTGGTCCTCAGGTTTTGATTTCTCTCTCTTTTTTTAAGGTTTATTTATTTTTGAGAGAGAAAGAGAGAGAGAGAACATGGTGGAACAGTCAGAGAAAGAGGGAGACAGAGAATCCAAAGGAGGCTCCATGCTGACAGCAGAGAGCAGGATGTGGGGCTTGAACTCATGAACTGCGAGATCACGACCTAAACTGAAATCGGTGCTTAAGCGACTGAGCCACCCAGGTTTTGATTTCTTAACTTTGAGGCGTTACAGATGTAGGTTTTGGTTTGCTTATGGAGGCTTGCTAAGGCATTGGGCTACCTCAGCAGGGGCCTTCATGTTTAATTAATTATTTTATGGATGAAAAGCCTTAAGAGAAGCTGCTGCAATCTGCCTATTACATTACGGACTATATCTCTACATTTTCTCCTAAGATAATTGTAAAATAATTAAAGAATTATTTTCCCTGTTTGTTAACCTAAATAATTGTAGGAATAAGTAGAAATTTTCTTCTCCTAACTAGCCTCATTATATCTAATTTATTTTGTCTTCTGGCTCCCTTTATGCAATCCTCTATGGAGCACTGAAACCAGGGCATGTACGCGCTATTTAATTTTCTGCTCAGCTGCAGGAGCCAGCTAACTAGCTGCTGGGACCACTTGAAGTGTTGAACTAAGCCCTCCAACTAAGGCAAGTTTGCATGAACTTGCTGTTTCTCTAGGCTTGGAAGAAAAAAAAAAAAGAGATGCAAACATGTCCGTATTGAGGGACTCAGTGTCAAAAGCAGAAGGAACCCATTAAGTCCTACCCGTTTATTGTCCTATTGCTTATGTTTGGATCGAATAAATCTCTAGAATCTTACTTATTTTTAAATCACGGGATTCTATGAATCCTACTTTCCTTGGATGTCAGGTACAACTAAACTTAGTTACGGATCTTCTCTTTGTCAGGCCTTACACTGAGTAGTTTACACAGTTTATCTCATTTAATACTTGCAAAAGAGCTTGCAAAAAAGACAATTATTCCATTTTGCATAGAAATCTAAGGCTTAGAGAGGAAAAGTAAAGCCACTCACTGAATAGCTCACTCAAACATCTATTTTGTTTGTTTGTTTGTTTAATGTACTTTTCAATATACCACATCACACAGTCAGAATTTGGAAATACTGACTCCAGTATTCATGAGACCTTTTCAACATTGGGCAATTTAAAAATTTTGGTCCTCCCAGAATTACATAGCCTTTATATAGATATAGCATGAGAGCTCTGCATCCAGACTTTTGGCTTTGTGAAGGAAAACATTAATGCAAATATGGGTTCAAGCCCCACATCGGGCTCTGTGCTGACAGCCCAGAGCCTGGAGCTTGCTTCAGATTCTGTCTCTCTCTCTCTCTCTCTCTGCCCCTCCCCTGCTCACACTTTGTCTCTCTCTCTCTCAAATAAATAAACATTAAAATTTTTTTAAAAAGGTATTAAATAAAAATTATATATCATGTATCCATTGATGTAAAATGTTGGGGTCTGGGAATGAATAGTCAAGAAAGAATTCTTGAGATGTCTTTGCAAAAAAAGCAGTTTTATTAAAGCATGGGGACAGAACCCATGGACAGAAAGAGCTGCACTGGGTTTGTGAGGAGCGATTGATTACATACTTTCAAGTTGGGAGGGGGTTAGGGATAGTGCAAGTCTCTAAGGAATTTGGAAGCAAGGTTCCAGGACCTTGAAGGGACATTTTCTGCTGTCTTATAAAACTTTAGTCATGAGACCCTTCAGATGTGTATCAGAGGGCCATATGTTTAGAGGATGATTGCTAACATATATCTTGGGGGATAGAGATAAAGGAAGTTTCCGAAGGGATTTTTATATGTTAAAGAAGACTCACAGGATCCTGGAGGTCGAGCTAATGTCAAGCTAAGGTTGTCTTTTGCCTTTAGCAAAATATTAACAATGAGGAAGTTGAGTTCCTGAAGGAAGGTCATCCTGCCTATCTCGAGGACTTGTCAATAGGCTGTAAGTTGTAAGGAAATTTAATGTTTTTTCTACATTTCTTTTGCCTTTGTTCTCCACATCATTCATCACCAGAGCATGTGCTACAAGTATAATTTCAAATATCAATATATTGTATATCTTCAAAGGGAATTTGTTGTGAGATGATGATAGAATTTCAAGGAACCATAAACTTGAGGAATAAACTGGCTTTACAAAATCCAAATATCATATTGACCATGTATGCTATCAGGCCCATTTCTCTAAGGCATTTTTTTAAGTATAACTTATTGTCAAATTGGCTTGCATACAACACCCATCAATGCCTTTCACCCATTTTCCTCTCTCCCCCACCCCCCCATCCACCCTCAGTTTGTTCTCCATATTTAAGAGTCTCTTATGGTTTGCTTCCCTCCCTCTCTGTTTGTAACCATTTTTTCCCCTTCCCTTCCCCATGGTCTGTTAAATTTCTCAAGTTCCACATATGAGTGAAAACATATGATATCTGTCCTTCTCTGACTGACTTATTTCACTCAGTATAATACCTTCCAGTTCCATCCATGTTGCTGCAAATGGCATGATTTCCTTCTTTCTCATTGTCTCTAAGGCATTTTTATTTACTCTAATAGGTAATCTAAAATGTAATCATTTTTTACTCTAAAATTGGAATTGCTTACAGTACAGGTTATCACAAAGATACATCTCATTAATTCTTAGGGTCAATTATAATCCCTACCATCAACATAGCTGTTTATTTTTTTAAATGAAGAGTAGCTTTCTTGTTCTTTTTCTTGCAAATATTTTAATGAAGTTTTTATTTAACTCTATTTGATTTTGCTATTTTATGGCACATATTAGCCATGTTTTGCAAACTACATCAATCAGTGAGGTTTTGTGTACGGTAATGTTTTATACAATGTGTAAAATAAACACATGGGGGTGATTTAAGTGGTGGATTTTTTATGGGTTCCAAGTCCAAATGTTATGATTCAGTTATTCCCGGGTCCCCCCCCCCAGGAATAGCTAATCCATAGTTTAACAAAACAGGAGTTGGAAGATTATTGCTTCTCAAAGTATGGCAAAGAGTGTTGTGAGGGAAGAAGTGAGGAGAGTAGGGGAGTGACGGGTAAGAAAAAGCAAGAAGCCACCAAGGCACAGTGCATTTGGGACCCATTAACAGAAAAATGCACCAGTGGGGAATTGATGTGAGATGAGGGGGTATGGGTGGGGTCCATGTAAGAAAAGGCTTTAAATGTGATCATGAAAAGTCATCCTCTTGTTAGAGTTGTCCAGGTGTTTTCCCATCATGGCCCACAGAGAAAGGATAATACATGACTGCCACACTTGCTCACATTGTCAGGATGGTTGACAACCAAAGATGACCATGTGATGCCTCCTGCAGCCCTGGAAGTCCTATAACCTACTCTCTGCACACATACTGGGGAGTGCCACTGAAGATGATGGGAAGACACTGAAGGACTTTAAAAAGGAGCACTGAATGTTCAGCCTTGGCCACAATGAGGATGTACTAAGTAGGGGCAAGGCTGTAGGTAGAAAGACTTCATATAAAGTGATGGGGACCTGAAACATTGTGGCCAGAGTAAACAGGAAGAAACAGGGGTGGACATAGAATATTTAGGGGAAAATCAGATTAGCATTTGATAAGAAATGAGTGAGAGGGAAAGGGTGTATAGTGGATGATGATTTCTAGGTTTCTAAATCTTACATGGTATGACATCATCTCAAATAGTAAATGCAGTAAAGGATGCAGGATGAATACTTAGAAATTGAAATTTTGATTTTGAAATATAAGGGGGACATTCAGGTGAAGATGTCCATGAGGCAGTTGGAGATACCCTTCCAAAGTTCAAGGGAAACACCCAATTAGGAGAGGAAGAGTTGAGTTCTCACTTGCTAATAACTATCACTGAGCCCATACTATGGACTATTTACTGTGGACTACTTACTATTTACTATGATAGGAACAGGAAACAGAAAAAGTCTAGAGAGAAAGTCTATAAAAAATTTTTACCTTATGGATCAAAGCCTTAAATATGAATGTACATACCTAATGACTCAGTAACTCTACTAGGAAAATAATAACTGAAAACGAGGGCAAAGATTAACATGCCAAAGTAGCCATAAATAACATTTGTATATACTGAGAAATTAGAAATAGCCTTAACGAAATCAATAAAAAATACGGGTACATTTGTACTTCAGCATTTGTCCTAATTGTACTAATGAAATCAATCAAACACATGGATACATTTGTATTTCAGCATTTGTACTAAGAAAATATTTGAAACATAAATTGTTTTGCTTTACGCTCCAGTATCTAGGGTCACTTTCAAAGATAGAAACACAATCCAGTAACCAAAATTAAAGCAATTTAAATATTTTGTGGTGCCTCTTAAGAAACACATAGAAATACAGAATATAACGCATAGAAAAAACTTCAAAAAACCTCTTTCTCCATGTTTATGTTTCACCATCTCTCCCCACTTCCCCAGGTCCAATCTCTCAGCCTTCCCAAATATCCTTCCTCCTAAAAGCCTCATAGTTTCCTCCCTTTTCTTCCTCTTTGAAAAAAATCTCAATAAAAGTCTCCTGTCTTGGATTCTCAAATCTCATTTCTCTCTTTCCCCATTATATTAATTTTGCATCAGAAAAACCCAGGAATAAAGCTGGAATGGATAAAACGAGTCACAGAGGTTGGGGGAGGAGTAGGAGAGATGAGCAAATAAAACCAAATTTACTCTAGATGGCAAGGAAAGGGGGAAAGGATGTCAACAACTTATTCAAAAAGTAACTTTTGGGGTGCCTGTGTGGCTCAGTCGGTTATGTGTCTGACTCTTGATTTTGGCTCAGGTCACAATCTTGAGGTCCTGAAGCCCTGGCAACCGGCTCACACTGGGCATAGAGTCTGCTTGGGACTCTTTGTCTCCCTTCTTCTCCGCCCCTCTCTGGTTTGCACGTGCACACGTGTGCACACACACTCTCTCTCTTTCTCAAAAAAAAGTTAAATTTTGTCTCCCCCAAAATATAAGTGAAAAAAAAAAACCATACAGAATGTCAAATTGTATGTCAGGTATAACATATATGTGATGTAGAAAAAAAAGTAGGCAAAAATCTTTAATAATCATAAAATAGAATATTATTGATACTAAATTTTATTTAAAAATAATATAGGGGGGCGCCTGGGTGGCGCAGTCGGTTAAGCGTCCAACTTCAGCCAGGTCACGATCTCGCGGTCCGGGAGTTCGAGCCCCGCGTCAGGCTCTGGGCTGATGGCTCAGAGCCTGGAGCCTGTTTCCGATTCTGTGTCTCCCTCTCTCTCTGCCCCTCCCCCGTTCATGCTCTGTCTCTCTCTGTCCCAAAAATAAATAAACGTTGAAAAAAAAATTAAAAAAAAAATAAAAATAATATAGGTGATTCTAACAAATTTTAAGTCACAGATCTCCTGCTAAGAGAAGGAGCTATTTATTGGCAAAAATATTAAGTAAATATTTTCTGTTTCTAAGATGCTGAAAATATATGCTTCTTAGAGAGAAATCAGTTTTGAAAATATGTAAGAAATGAGAAATAGTTCATTTCAATTGTAAGCTATATGACCCTGACCCATTTCACTCAAACTCTGTATTTTCTCATCTGCAAAATGGAAATGGTGAATATTTCTAACTTCTTTGGAGTATTGTGAGGATTAAATAAAATAATGTATGTGGATATCCTCTCTGCTTTACCAAAAATTGTGGCCTTAATTTCAGATTGACAGTCAAACTCAGGATTCACAGTAGGCTTCATCAAGCGCTAAGGTTGGTCATCTTTAAGAAAGTTTACAGGTCAAGCATCATGGCACAAATAACAACAACATAGCAGTGGTCTCATGATCCCTAAGTACAGCTTTGGATGTCCCAATCATTCTGCACACTGGGTGTGTGTAGTCACGAGGAACAAAGTTGACTGGATACAAACAACTTCAGCTTAGGGAAGTTGCTGAGGTCCCTTCAGCTTTTATATCAAGCCATATGAACATAACTGTTTAGTCTAATCTCCTCAGGTCTATGTGACTAACCCCCACTTTCCAGGGCAGCTCCATTTCATTAGTTTCCAATCACTCATTAAACAAACTTGACAATGAGTTTCGTGCTTAGTCCAGTACACAGGCCTTTCATTTATCTTGTATCTGACAGGGGTAATTTATAACTATTCCTGAGTTGCTGCTGCAAGACTAAAGGTCAAATCTTCAGGCATGCCTGACTCTAGAGAAAAGATGAAAGAAACAGGAGTTAACCCTTCTTTTCCAGTATGTAAAAGGCTGAGACACATAGTAAACAAATAAAAATCTTACAATCGTTGCACTTGTCTTTTAAAAGCTGAGAGATCAAGTGTTCATTATAATATTATAATTGTTTTAGAAAGAGAACAAGGGGATCTGCTGCTTGGTTGGAATCTTTTCCTCATTGACAACTTTTTGAAATGATCATTGCTAAAATCAGTGGTTTTCACTATGTCTCCGTCTCAATGCTTTCACATATAATAAAATTTAAGCCTATTCTGCCCTCCAAATCATATTGTGATGCAGGTTAATGATTATCATAGGAGACTAAAAGTGTCAGGGATTGAGGGATGGTGACAAATTGTGGTCTTGAGAGCTGGTTATTGAAATAGGTTGGAGATGAAGGCTATTGAAGTGTGAGGTAGTCATTAAACTGTGAAGGATTGTTCCTATCCACACTGAAGTCCCCCTGGAGTAGGAAGTTACTAGATGGTAGTTGGGATAATTGTTTGGAGGGAGTGAAAAGGCAAAGCTCCTTGTCCCCCAAGGGCATGGCTTCTAAGGAGATTGTGCAAGAAAATGATAGCTAAATTACTTTTAATAATAAATGACCATGAATTTGGGGGGTCAGAGAGTAAATAAAGAGACCGTGGGAAATAAGAGGGTGAGGGAAGAGATTGGTCAACTTGGCAAAAAGTTGATACCTCCAGAGAAAATCACCAGTGAAACATTCCTCGCTGAGGGATGTACAAAGGACTAGACAAAAATGTCAAATTCTCAACTTTAACTCATCTGTATTACTATATTTTAAAGTCTCTCTGTTTCTCCAAAACTTCTGTGAGATTTTATTACTTTTATAGCCTTGGGGAGTGGAATGGTGAATAATGGTGAACTTGAGCTCTACGTAGATATAGTGTGACTCAAGTTTGCCTCTCTGCTGAGGCCAATGTGATGGGCACAGGAGATTTCTGAGAGATCACAGTCTAGAAGTCGAGGTGGTGACTGACAGCAAAATGAGAAGTAGCCCTTGGTGTGGTGAAACATTCTGTGCGGAGGTGGAGCACAGGTGCGTGACTCAGGAGACAAAGCTCCTCCCATTTTCTTTCTTTCTTTTTTTTTAAGTTTACTTATTTATTTTGAGAGAGAGAGAGAGAGTGTGCATGCATGGGAGGGGCAGAGAGAGAGATACAGAGAGAGGATCCCAAGCAGGATCCACACAGTCAGTACAGAGCTAGATGTGGGGCTCAAACCCAGGAACTGTGAGATCATCACCTGAGCCGAAACCAAGAATCAGACGCTTAACCGACTGAGCCACCCAGGCACCCCAAATTTCCTCCTATGCCAGGGGAGAGACACATGCTGATTAAGTAATGAGAAGAATCATCTAGATAGAACTGAAACTTTTTCAATAAATTATCATTTTTCTTACCAATTTAGTTTTGCTTATTTTCTGAGTTAGAGGAGAATATTACACACACACACACACACACACACACACACACACACACGTTTTCTTGGGTCTATGTGTACTTCTTGGACTTCTTAGCCAGCACTGTAAAGTCATTGTTTGTTACAGTTAATCTTCAGTGTTATCACAGGTTATTTGCGCCTGAAGACCACTGGATATCTTGGATGACCTCCTAATGCACCATCCAGCTTTAAGAAGAAATCACTTGGGGCACCTGGATGGCTCAGTAGGTTAAGCCTCTGATTTTGGCTCAAATCATGATCTCACAGTTTGTGAGTTCGAGTCTTGCTTTGGGGTCTGGTCTGACAGCTCAGACCTGGAACCTGCTTTGGATTATGTGTCTCCCTCTCTCTCTGCCCCTCCTCTGCTTGCGTTCTGTCTCTCTCATTCTCAAAAATAAATAAAAACATTAAAAAAATTAAAAAAAGAAATTACTGACACAGTTCTCATTTTTTGCATTATAATTTTATAAACACATTGTTTGTATCTGTAATTTCAAGCAAAGCCATATGGTCAACAGGAATAATTAAAATTTGCTTTGGTTATTTAAACATTTGGATCATTTTGTTTCTGGTTCAGGGGTAAAGGAACACTACTTTGAATTCTATTAATTGTCTTCTTCATGGATCATTGGACATTTATGAATAAAAATTCATAAATATCAGAGAATTCTCAAAGTAAACTTAGGTTGGTAGATTAGTTTATTATGTAATATTTATGTGCTTCTGGAATTCCAAAAATTCACATAGTGTTGCATTGTATTCACACATTTATAGGTCACAGGAGGGGTAAAATGAATTTCTGGAATATAGTCCAAATAAGTAGGAATTAATTAAGAAACATAATTAAAATATAATTAAATATAAAGTAGTTCTATTTTAGAAGCAGAAAGGCATAAATTGATAATAAATAGACTGAATTTGATAAACCCTAAATTGGGAGGACATAACATAGGTGGTTCTAGCCCTTTGAACTACTGAATACCTTCATGCTACTGTAACTAGACTAATAAATCCAAATAGTCTACAGCAGTACCTAAAATTTCTCTTCAGAGTTTGTTGCTTTTGTTAGTTAAGACTGTACAGAAGGCTCACTTATTAAAAGAAAATTCTACATTAATCCATCAACTCATCAACATAGATTTACTTTCAGTTCACTAATTTAGACACTTGAAGCAAGAAGACCTAAATAGATCAACTGTGGAAGAGTTTGGAAAACATTTTAAGCATGCAAAACTGGTTATAGTGGACCCTGTGATGGGGATTCTCACTGACCCTAATGCAGAATGGGTACACTGACTTCTTACCGTAAGGACAGAGTATTGAAGAAAGCTGTTGGAGGTAGTAACAATGCAACATTCACTCATGCTCAGTTTACCTATGGCTTACCTGGAAAAAAAAAAGAAAAAGAAAGAAAAAGAAAAAGAAAGAATCATTCTTCTCAAGAAGGAAGAAGGAATACAACTAACTAATCAAATTATCTCCCTGGAATTGCCTTCCTTCTTAGCTATGTAAATTTAGGTAAAAGAGAGGCGCAGGAAGATGGCGGCGTAGGAGGACGCTGGGCTCACCGCACGTCCTGCTGATCACTTAGATTCCACCTACACC
The DNA here is from genome assembly GCF_007474595.2 of Lynx canadensis. NCBI lineage: Eukaryota > Metazoa > Chordata > Mammalia > Carnivora > Felidae > Lynx > Lynx canadensis. Next base: position 36,134,661 of record NC_044319.2, read on the forward strand.
TGCCTAAATAACCCAGAAAACCGCCAGAGGATTAGCAGAACGGAGTCACCGGACCCAAGTGCAGACGAGAGGCCCACGGAAGAGGGTAGGAAGGGCGGCGAGGCGGTGCGCGCTCCAAGGACTGGCGGGAGGGAGCCGGGGCGGAGGGGCGGCTCACCAGCCAAGCAGAGCCCCCGAGTCCGGCTTGCAAAAGCGGAGGGGCCTGACGGACTGTGTTCCGACAGCAAGCGCGACTTAGCGTCTGGGAGGTCATAAGTTAACAGCTCTGCTCGGAAAGCGGGAAGGCTGGAGGACAAAGGGAGGGTGAGCTGCGGAGCCCCCGGACGACAGAGCTCAGTTTGGCGGGGAACAAAGGCGCTCGCCAGCGCCATCTCCCCCGCCCATCCCCCAGCCAAAATCCCAAAGGGAACCGGTTCCGGCCAGGGAAATTGCTCGCTCCGCGCAAACACCCAACTCTGTGCTTCTGCGGAGCCAAACCTCCGGCAGCGGATCTGACTCCCTCCGGCTGCCACAGGGCCCCTCCTGAAGTGGATCACCTAAGGAGAAGCGAGCTAAGCCTGCCCCCCCTCCCGCCGTGCACCTTGCCTTCCCACCCCAGCTAATACGCCAGATCCCCAGCATCACAAGCCTGGCAGTGTGCAAGTAGCCCAGACGGGCCACGCCACCCCACAGTGAATCCCGCCCCTAGGAGAGGGGAAGAGAAGGCACACACCAGTCTGACTGTGGCCCCAGCGGTGGGCTGGGGGCAGACATCAGGACTGACTGCGGCCCCGCCCACCAACTCCAGTTATACACCACAGCACAGGGGAAGTGCCCTGCAGGTCCTCACCACACCAGGGACTATCCAAAATGACCAAGCGGAAGAATTCCCCTCAGAAGAATCTCCAGGAAATAACAACAGCTAATGAGCTGATCAAAAAGGATTTAAATAATATAACAGAAAGTGAATTTAGAATAATAGTCATAAAATTAATCGCTGGGCTGGAAAACAGTATACAGGACAGCAGAGAATCTCTTGCTACAGAGATCAAGGGACTAAGGAACAGTCACGAGGAGCTGAAAAACGCTTTAAAGGAAATGCAAAACAAAATGCAAACCACCACAGCTCGGATGGAAGAGGCAGAGGAGAGAATAGGTGAACTAGACGATAAAGTTATGGAAAAAGAGGAAGCTGAGAAAAAGAGAGATAAAAAAATCCAGGAGTATGAGGGGAAAATTAGAGAACTAAGTGATACACTAAAAAGAAATAATATACGCATAATTGGTATTCCAGAGGAGGAAGAGAGAGGGAAAGGTGCTGAAGGGGTACTTGAAGAAATAATAGCTGAGAACTTCCCTGAACTGGGGAAGGAAAAAGGCATTGAAATCCAAGAGGCACAGAGAACTCCCTTCAGACGTAACTTGAATCGATCTTCTGCACGACATATCATAGTGAAACTGGCAAAATACAAGGATAAAGAGAAAATTCTGAAAGCAGCAAGGGGTAAACGTGCCCTCACATATAAAGGGAGACCTATAAGACTCGTGACTGATCTCTCTTTTGAAACTTGGCAGGCCAGAAAGAATTGGCACGAGATTTTCAGCGTGCTAGACAGCAAAAATATGCAGCCGAGAATCCTTTATCCAGCAAGTCTGTCATTTAGAATAGAAGGAGAGATAAAGGTCTTCCCAAACAAACAAAAACTGAAGGAATTTGTCACCACTAAACCAGCCCTACAAGAGATCCTAAGGGGGACCCTGTGAGACAAAGTACCAGAGACATCACTACAAGCATAAAACATACAGACATCACAATGACTCTAAACCCGTATCTTTCTATAATAACACTGAATGTAAACGGATTAAATGCGCCAACCAAAAGACATAGGGTATCAGAATGGATAAAAAAACAAGACCCATCTATTTGCTGTCTACAAGAGACTCATTTTAGACCTGAGGACACCTTTAGATTCAGAGTGAGGGGATGGAGAACTATTTATCATGCTACTGGAAGCCAAAAGAAAGCTGGAGTAGCCATACTTATATCAGACAAACTAGACTTTAAATTAAAGGCTGTAACAAGAGATGAAGAAGGACATTATATAATAGTTACAGGGTCTATCCATCAGGAAGAGCTAACAATTGTAAATGTCTATGCGCCGAATACCGGAGCCCCCAAATATATAAAACAATTACTCATAAACAGAAGCAACCTTATTGATAAGAATGTGGTAATTGCAGGGGACTTTAACACCCCACTTACAGAAATGGATAGATCATCTAGACACACGGTCAATAAAGAAACAAGGGCCCTGAATGAGACATTGGATCAGATGGACTTGACAGATATATTTAGAACTCTGCATCCCAAAGCAACAGAATATACTTTCTTCTCGAGTGCACATGGAACATTCTCCAAGATAGATCATATACTGGGTCACAAAACAGCCCTTCATAAGTTTACAAGAATTGAAATTATACCATGCATACTTTCAGACCACAATGCTATGAAGCTTGAAATCAACCACAGGAAAAAGTCTGGAAAACCTCCAAAAGCATGGAGGTTAAAGAACACCCTACTAACGAATGAGTGGGTCAACCAGGCAATTAGAGAAGAAATCAAAAAATATATGGAAACAAACGAAAATGAAAATACAACAATCCAAACGCTTTGGGACGCAGCGAAGGCAGTCCTGAGAGGAAAATACATTGCAATCCAGGCCTATCTCAAGAAACAAGAAAAATCCCAAATACAAAATCTAACAGCACACCTAAAGGAAATAGAAGCAGAACAGCAAAGGCAGCCTAAACCCAGCAGAAGAAGAGAAATAATAAACATCAGAGCAGAAATAAACAATATAGAATCTAAAAAAACTGTAGAGCAGATCAACGAAACCAAGAGTTGGTTTTTTGAAAAAATAAACAAAATTGACAAACCTCTAGCCAGGCTTCTCAAAAAGAAAAGGGAGATGACCCAAATAGATAAAATCATGAATGAAAATGGAATTATTACAACCAATCCCTCAGAGATACAAACAATTATCAGGGAATACTATGAAAAATTATATGCCAACAAATTGGACAACCTGGAAGAAATGGACACATTCCTGAACACCCACACTCTTCCAAAACTCAATCAGGAGGAAATAGAAAGCTTGAACAGACCCATAACCAGCGAAGAAATTGAATCGGTTATCAAAAATCTCCCAACAAATAAGAGTCCAGGACCAGATGGCTTCCCAGGGGAGTTCTACCAGACATTTAAAGCAGAGATAATACCTATCCTTCTCAAGCTATTCCAAGAAATAGAAAGGGAAGGAAAACTTCCAGACTCATTCTATGAAGCCAGTATTACTTTGATTCCTAAACCAGACAGAGACCCAGTAAAAAAAGAGAACTACAGGCCAATATCCCTGATGAATATGGATGCAAAAATTCTCAATAAGATACTAGCAAATCGAATTCAACAGCATATAAAAAGAATTATTCACCATGATCAAGTGGGATTCATTCCTGGGATGCAGGGCTGGTTCAACATTCGCAAATCAATCAACGTGATACATCACATTAACAAAAAAAAAGAGAAGAACCATATGATCCTGTCAATCGATGCAGAAAAGGCCTTTGACAAAATCCAGCACCCTTTCTTAATAAAAACCCTTGAGAAAGTCGGGATAGAAGGAACATACTTAAAGATCATCAAAGCCATTTATGAAAAGCCCACAGCTAACATCATCCTCAACGGGGAAAAACTGAGAGCTTTTTCCCTGAGATCAGGAACACGACAGGGATGCCCACTCTCACCGTTGTTGTTTAACATAGTGCTGGAAGTTCTAGCATCAGCAATCAGACAACAAAAGGAAATCAAAGGCATCAAAATTGGCAAAGATGAAGTCAAGCTTTCGCTTTTTGCAGATGACATGATATTATACATGGAAAATCCGATAGACTCCACCAAAAGTCTGCTAGAACTGATACATGAATTCAGCAAAGTTGCAGGATACAAAATCAATGTCCAGAAATCAGTTGCATTCTTATACACTAACAATGAAGCAACAGAAAGACAAATAAAGAAACTGATCCCATTCACAATTGCACCAAGAAGCATAAAATACCTAGGAATAAATCTAACCAAAGATGTAAAGGATCTGTATGCTGAAAACTATAGAAAGCTTATGAAGGTAATTGAAGAAGACTTAAAGAAATGGAAAGACATTCCCTGCTCATGGATTGGAAAAATAAATATTGTCAAAATGTCAATATTACCCAAAGCTATCTACACATTCAATGCAATCCCAATCAAAATTGCACCAGCATTCTTCTCGAAATTAGAACAAGCAATCCTAAAATTCATATGGAACCACAAAAGGCCCCGAATAGCCAAAGGAATTTTGAAGAAGAAGACCAAAGCAGGAGGCATCACAATCCCAGACTTTAGCCTCTACTACAAAGCTGTAATCATCAAGACAGCATGGTATTGGCACAAAAACAGACACACAGACCAATGGAATAGAATAGAAACCCCAGAACTAGACCCACAAACGTATGGCCAACTCATCTTTGACAAAGCAGGAAAGAACATCCAATGGAAAAAAGACAGCCTCTTTAACAAATGGTGCTGGGAGAACTGGACAGCAACATGCAGAAGGTTGAAACTAGACCACTTTCTCACACCATTTACAAAAATAAACTCAAAATGGATAAAGGACCTAAATGTGAGACAGGAAACCATCAAAACCTTAGAGGAGAAAGCAGGAAAAGACCTCTCTGACCTCAGCCGTAGCAATCTCTTACTCGACACATCCCCAAAGGCAAGGGAATTAAAAGCAAAAGTGAATTACTGGGACCTTATGAAGATAAAAAGCTTCTGCACAGCAAAGGAAACAACCAACAAAACGAAAAGGCAACCAACGGAATGGGAAAAGATATTTGCAAATGACATATCGGACAAAGGGCTAGTATCTAAAATCTATAAAGAGCTCACCAAACTCCACACCCGAAAAACAAATAACCCAGTGAAGAAATGGGCAGAAAACATGAATAGACACTTCTCTAAAGAAGACATCCAGATGGCCAACAGGCACATGAAAAGATGTTCAGCGTCGCTCCTTATCAGGGAAATACAAATCAAAACCACACTCAGGTATCACCTCACGCCAGTCAGAGTGGCCAAAATGAACAAATCAGGAGACTATAGATGCTGGAGAGGATGTGGAGAAACGGGAACCCTCTTGCACTGTTGGTGGGAATGCAAATTGGTGCAGCCGCTCTGGAAAGCAGTGTGGAGGTTCCTCAGAAAATTAAAAATAGACCTACCCTATGAGCCAGCAATAGCACTGCTAGGAATTTATCCAAGGGATACAGGAGTACTGATGCATAGGGGCACTTGTACCCCAATGTTCATAGCAGCACTCTCAACAATAGCCAAATTATGGAAAGAGCCTAAATGTCCATCAACTGATGAATGGATAAAGAAATTGTGGTTTATATACACAATGGAATACTATGTGGCAATGAGAAAAAATGAAATATGGCCCTTTGTAGCAACGTGGATGGAACTGGAGAGTGTAATGCTAAGTGAAATAAGCCATACAGAGAAAGACAGATACCATATGGTTTCACTCTTATGTGGATCCTGAGAAACTTAACAGGAACCCATGGGGGAGGGGAAGGAAAAAAAAAAAAAAGAGGTTAGAGTGGGAGAGAGCCAAAGCATAAGAGACTGTTAAAAACTGAGAACAAACTGAGGGTTGATGGGGGGTGGGAGGGAGGGGAGGGTGGGTGATGGGTATTGAGGAGGGCACCTTTTGGGATGAGCACTGGGTGTTGTATGGAAACCAATTTGTCAATAAATTTCATAAAAAAAAAAATTTAGGTAAAAATGAAAAGTAATCCATTGCACTTAAAGGTCATATTCTGAAGGACACTTCCACTTCCTTGAGCAAATGGAATAACAAGGACTGGAATGACTCTCCAGTCTGAAGCATAAAAAAAAATTGACAAAATATATGAAATGATGGTTTTCAAGATGTGGACCACTAGGTAATGAAGGACAGTTATCCCCAAGTACTGGGAAACAAACAAAGTGAGCCTTACAATTGTCTGAGTTTACTATGTTGAGAAAGTTTCCAGGTAACAGCATAGGAAGGATGCACCTGGGTTGAGCTCAGTAAATCACTGACTTGAAGGGGCAAAGTCGAATTTTGAGGAGATCCAAAGAATTCACAGTACAGAGTACTGGAGGAGATTTCTGCACAGAGACAGAATACCAGAGATCTGCAGAAACTTCCTTTGAGTATTAAGCTGAGTGCTGATCAGCTCATACATGTGATGAAACTACCCAAGGCCTGGGAAAGGATATGACCTGAAATGATTAGAGATTGTAGTGGCCAGCACTCACAGAGGGCTGACAGCAGTACCTATTTCCACTGGCCAGACTAGATAACCTCATAATTTACAGGACGTTGGATAGAGTAAACAGAGGGTCTTTCTCAGTATTGGTGAATAACCAGCTCTAGACTCAGCCTACTCTTGTGTTACTTAACAAATCTTAAAAGCAAATATGAAAGAGATCAAATATTTCCAAATAACTTAGCTGCATCCCAGAACAAACTTTAAGAATATTTATAGGAATATAAAAATAACCAGCACCTAAGAATGTAAAATTCATAATCAAATGGAAAAGGCATGCAAAGAAATAGGAAAATAAGACCCACATGAGGATAAAAATCAGTCTGTCAAAAGTGATCACAAACTGACACAGAAATTACAATTATCAGATAAGAACATTAAAACAATTATTATAACTGTATTACAGATGTTTTAAAAAGTTAAATAGGCACACAGTTGATATAAAACAAAAGATTCAAATCAAACTTAGATGAAAACAACAATATACTAAATGAAAAGTACATTGTATGGGATTAATGAGAAATTAGACGTTGAAGGAAAGATGGGCGAAATGAACATGTAGCAATAGAGACTATCCAAAACTTAAACTACACAGAGAAGTGAGGATTAAAAACAAAACAAAGTAAAACAAACAAGCAAAAAAACACACCTAAAAACAGAGCAATAGTGAGATGTGGAACAACTTCAAGAGGTCTAGTATACATGCAATTGGAGTCCTTGAACAAGGGGATGTGGAGAAAAGATATTTGAAGGAATAACGGGCAAACTTCCCAAGGGGATAAAATCTACAAACCCACAAATCAAACAAAGGAAAACAAAACAGAGAACAACAACAAAAAAACAACCTTCAAAGCACCCCAAGCCTTCTTCTCCTTTGCAAAAACAAAAACAAAACAAAACACCAAAAACATATGCCAAGCATAAAGAAAACTACCCCAAAACACATCATAATCAAATTGCTCAAAATAAATGGTACAGAGACAATCTTAAAGGCAGCCAGAGGAAAAAAAAGACATATGACATACAGAGGAACAATGACAAGAATGAGAGCATTTCCCCTTGGGTAAATACATAACTAGCGAGGCATCTCGTGGCAGGTTGATTATATTATACCACTTTTAATATGCAGGGGATGTGATGTATTCCAAGTGAATTGGACAATTGTTCTACATTTGGATTTGTTTCTCCTACCCACCATAGTTATCAAGACAACACAATCCATACACTACTAAATGCTATAATCATACCATGTTACTCCATACAAAATTGTTTCTGGTTTTTCTTATTGCTATCCAATCTTATATTGGGACTGTTATTGATGTTTAATTTTATAGTTATTTCATAGGGTATAAAATGTCAGGATAAAATTTTGACTAGATGTGGAAAGAAATGCCCAGTGTAGTAGGCATCCTTAAGATGGTCCACAATGATCTCCCCTACCCCACCCATGGTATTCATGCCCTTGTGAAACCGCTTCTCTTTGACTATGGCTGAACCTAGTTCCTATTATAAATAATATAAAAGCAATGGGATGTCACTTTTGATATTAGATTATAAAAAACAGTAGCTTCCACCTGGCGTGCTTACTCTTGTTCACTTGTTTGCTTGCTCTGAGGGAAGCCAGCTGTCATATTGTGATCTTCCCTATGGAGGGGTCTTATGGCAAAGAGTTGCCTAAGGCTAACAGCCAGTGCTGAACTGAGGCCTTCAATCCAAAGATGCAGGGAACTAACCTGTCCAAAACTACACCGGTGACTTTGGAAGCAGATTGTCCCCTTGTTAAGCCTCCAGATGAGACTGCAGTGCAACCCGAGCCAACAGGATGACTGACCACATGAAGGACCTTGAGACAGAAATTTCCAGTTAAACTGTGCCTAGATTACTGACACAGAAACTACATGTTAATAAATGTTTGTTGTTTTAAGCTACTAAGTTTGGAAGGTGATTTATTATATGACAATAGATAACTACTACATTCAGAGATCCTAGAGTTGGAGAATGATGTGTCAAAAATTCTGAAATAGAAAAATTAAAAGCGCCAAATCAATAAATAGTATTTAGTAAGAGTTTATGGTACACATAGGAAAGCTCATGGACTGGAAGCTTTTAAATTTAAATACTGATATGAATCTCAAGGCTTACAGGAAGGCTTATAAAGTGAAAATGAGCACGTTGTTTAACCTTGACAATGACTGATTATTTCAGTGGGGGTTTCCAGATTGCAGGGGATTGGTTAAAAATTATTATCTTGCACGATATTTAGGAAGATGACTTAATTTTCTTGTATGATTATCAGAGACATTTACAAGAAATAACCTAAGTTTCACTTGTTTTGCAGAATGAGTTAAATTAAGTTTCACTTGTGTGGTTTTCTCAGTCAGGGAATTTCCAAGTCTGGCCTCCATTTTGTATTTAACATCTATAATAATGAGCATATGAGGAGAAAGGGTCCTGGTGTTTTCTTTTTGAAGATGAAGAGTTTTATTATATTAGGTGGGAGTCTATTGTTTTATTTTTGAAGTTTACATATGGAACAACGGTGCATGTTGATGACTAGTAGGCATGCACAGAAATACATGATTTTTCTACTCAACAATTTTTGAAAACCGTTTTTATAGTTACACAATTTCCCATTTTGTATTATCTTCTCAGGGTAAAAGTCAGACTCCTTGATAGCTAGAACACAGGTATGAGACCTACATTCCGTCAATCAGATAGACATGCATGACACTTGGACTTTGAAGTAGGCAGATGAAGTGACAGCTCTGCCCGGTAGACCTTGGCATAACAATATTCGGCAAGCATGATGATAGAACTGTTTGTTTTCCTTCAAAGGCAAGTTGGTGGAATTCTGGCATCTGGTACTGAAAAATACTGAGGCCAAGATGCAGTAGCAACGGAGTTTCCCTTAGAGAAATCCTTGTGGTAGGGCTGCCATTTTTCTTGACTGCACCCTTCAGAGCCAAGATGTTTGACTTTCAAGAGAGGCTCTGGGCTATCCAAAGTTCTTTCATAAAATTCTTTTATATTTAACACAGAGAGGATTCTGTGGTTGGCAACTAAAATCATTTTTCTGAGAGATTATAATTTATTGAATGGTCCATTATTTTCCCAGTGACTTGTCGTTATACTTCTGCATATATACGTGGTTCTAAGTTCTCTGGTTCCACTCGTCTTTTGTCTACCCCCGTACCAGTAACACATCATATTAATTATTAGAGATTTTTAAAATACCTTACCTATCAGTTTATGAGATTACTGAGCTAAAAATCTTTCACATGGGTTGGCAAAGAATAAAGAAAATTATCTTTGTAATTTCATCTACTTTTGGGTTTCTAAGCTTTATTTTATGTGCATACGAGTTCGTGACTATTGTATCTGTTTGGTAAATTGTCCCACTTGAAATTATTCCTTTTTACTCCTAGTAACATTTTTTTTTCTATAAAGGATGGTTGGTATTAAGTTAGGTATATCAGTTTTATTTTGGTTTATAATTTTCCTAGAGTGATGTTTTTATTGTTTCATTTCATCCTTTCTGTATCATCATGTTTTAGGGTAATTTCTTGCACATGAACTATAGCTAAATTTTGTTTTTATATTTCATTTGAAATATATTTATTGTGCTGTGTATTTTCCTTGTGTCTCCTTGTTTTATACACATAAATTTATTTTTATCCAGTTAGTGTTTATATATTAATAATTTCTTTGACTGTAAGCTTTTAACATATTATCTTTTCTATCCAATTTGTTTTTCTCGTTCTTAAGTATATATGTTAGTATTCCATAGTACTGTCAATCGGTGGGAAACGTCCTTCTGAAAAATCATTATTTTCTCCTTAATTTTTGAATGCTATCTTATCTTTGAAGGTATTATGTCTTTGTCTTCAGGTCACTATTATTTCTGTAGAGACTTGTGATCTTACCCTAATTTTGGTTCCTTTGTTGGTGTCTCTATTTTCACTCTGGTTGCTTAACACATTCTCTTCATCCTCTGTAGGCTGTGATGTGCCTTGGTTGGGAATTTATTTATTTTTATTTATTTTATTTTATTTCATTTTGTTTAGCACACTCAAGACTTTTTGAGCTTTTTGAATCTGAAGCTTCACAACTCTCATGGGTTTTGAGGAATCGAGCCTTTTATGGGTACTATCTCTTTCCCATTGTTTCTATTCTGTCTGTGTAACCTTTTTACATGATTAGGGAACTTTTTCTTCTATTCTTATCTGTTAACCTTGCTAACATATTTTCTCTTTCTCTTTTCAGCTGTGTTTAATTCATCCAGTTTTATTTATTTATTTTTAAATTTTTTAATGTTTATTTTTGAGAGAGAGACAGAGAGAGACAGAGCATGAGTGGGGGAGGGGCAGAGAGTGAGGGAGACTCAGAATATGAAGCAAGCTCCAGTCTATGAGCTGTCAGCACAGAGCCTGATGCTGGACTCAAACTCATGAACTATGAGATCAAGACCTGAGCTGAAGCTGGATGCTTAACTGACTGAGCCACCCAGGCATCCCTAATTCATTGAACTTTAAATGGCTATATATATAATTATTTTTATCCAGTTATATAAAAGTCATATTTGTCAGTCTGTTATCTCAAGGATTGTGGTTTAGTTTCCTGTTTAATATTCAGGTTTTTAAAAAATGTTTATTTATTTTTGAGGGGGGGTTGGAGGGGCAGAAAGAGACAGAGACACAAAATCTGAAACAGGCTCCAGGCTCTGAGCTGTGAGCACAGAGCTCAGTGCAGCGCCCCAACTCACAGTCTGTGAGATCATGACCTGAGCTGGAGTCAGTTGCTTAACCGACCGAGCCACCCAGGTACCCCTAGTCTCCTGTTTATTGCTTCTGTTAACTCATTGCTTTTTGTTTTCTTCCATGACTTATGATTTTTTATTGTGATACTTTCTTTGAGAGGTTACTTTAAAAACTATTTTTTATTTATTCTATAAGAACATTTTGTGATCAGAATTATGGGAGCTTCCCTCTGAATACTTTTTTATTTGCTTTTGCCAAGAGGCCAAGTGTGCCATTGATTCAGGAACAGTTTCCATGTTCCCTTTCTAGTGTTTGTGTGTATGTGCATCAACTGCCCCCCCCACACACACACACTTAGGGGAGGGTGACATCAGGTCAAATGCATACTGTAAATGGAATAGACGCAAAATCTCAGAGTCTCGATTCCTTGGAGATCTGATGTGCAAAGGCTAGACAGTCATTATCTTCACTGTTGCCCCCTCAAACCCTCAATAGTGGGAAGATTATTTGTTAGGCCTTCTTTTCACTGAACGCTGGGTTGCACATCCCCCAGTTGCTTTCCATGGGTATTAAAAAACAAGCTCCTGATACACAAGATCAATACTCCCCTCTTCACTTCTCCCCCCTGTTGATGAACACCCACACAAAGTTGCTATACATAATTATCCTGCTGATTTTCAACTCTTTCTTTGGGTAACCCGGTGATCTCTCTTTCCTTCACCTACACATTTGTTTTATTTGCTTTGGTTTTCCTGAGTATTTGTAGTGGGAGAATATTAAGTTTATATTCATTGCCATCCTGCTAAAAATAAATGCTAATTATCCATTTATTAGAGTAAAAATATCTGGGGCACCTGGGTGGCTAAGTGTCCGACTCTTGGTTTCAACTCAGGTCATGATCTCACGGTTTGTGAGCTTGAGCTCGGCATCAGGCTCTGTGCTGACAGTGTGGATCCTGCTTGGGATTCTCTCTCTCCTTCTCTCTCTGCCCTTCTCTTGCTCTCTCTCTCTCTCTCTCTCTCTCTCAAAATAAATAAATAAACTTGAAAAAAAATGTACAAGTATCTGTTGAAATGGCAGGCTGTTACAGGGAACTGTTTCTTGTGCTGGGCTCCTAGTAGTAGATGTAAATGCATTTTTTTTTTATTTTAAATGTTTATTGTATTTATTTAGAGAGAGAGAGAGAGAGAGAGAGACACAGAGTGCGAGTGGGGGAGGGGGGAGAGAGATTGAGACACAGAATCTGAAGCAGACTTCAGGCTCTGAGCTGTCAGCACAGAGCCCGACGCGGGGCTTGAACTCACAAACTGTGAGAACATGACCTGAGCCGAAGTTGGATGCTTAACCGACCGAGCCACCCAGGCGCCCCTGTAAATGCATTTTTAATTGTAATGGACTCTTACCAAGAAAGAAGGCTTTTTGGGGCTCCTGGGTGGCTTAGTCAGTTAAGCGTCTGACTCTTGATGTCGGCTCAGGTCATGATCTCAGTTTGTGGGTTCAAGACCCGCAACCAGCTCTGCACTGACAGTGCGGAATCTGCTTGGGATTCTCTCTCTCCGTCTCTCTCTGCCCCTCCCCTGCTCACTCTCCATCTCTCTCTAAATAAATAAATAAACATTTAAACAAAAAAAGAAAGAAGGCATTTAAAAATAAATACCTTTCAAAAGAAGAGATGAAACTAAATACACCATGAACATTAACCATGTCTATTTTTTCACATGTGCCAATCTCAAAATTGGCTACTTCCGTATGTTTGCACTTAGGTTCTGAGTAAAGGTAGTCATTCAAGAACTAGAATCACTTAACATCTTAGATGTTAATCTTTAATATTTAAGTATCTGTGCAAGATAATTCATTTCTTGAACAACATACTGTTTAAAACTCCATTTTAATGGGGTTATTACTAAAAAAATTAAAATATGTAAGAGAACGGACATGTATGTCTTTTTCTTCCATTCTAATGAAATGAGTTTTACTTTTCTTTCACTATGGGCTAATGATCATAAGACACTTTCCAAGTAGTTTACTGTAGCTTTTCATTATATTAGAGAATTTAATATTATGCTACTACCTTATTTTTGCAATACTTGATTTTATGTTGTTTTTTAATTAATGTTCTTGGTTATTGCAAACATCCCACACTCAAAATAACCTCAAGTTATATGGTAAAATCCCATTGAATTGATTTTATATCAGTTCAATTATTAAAAATATGCAACATTGTTGGATATTAGTTCATGCTGTTATATTTGTATAGTAAAAACTGAATTAACCAGAGATTTTATATCCATTTCAAGAGGGCTCATTTATTGGTCTTTCCTATTCCCAGATTCTTCAGTGCTAAATTCCCAGACAGCTGGTCTTTATTCATTTACATTTTAGATTACGTATATTACATTATATAGATATTATATTTAATTCATACAAATATAAATACATGTATGCGTATGTAATATTGCAAGTTTCATTATGTATCACTCTTTTCTTTCTAATCTATCTTCTCCTGGGAGGTGCGTGCTAGATCAAGACCTCAGATTATTTTGAGTATTTGGGAGGGGAGTAATTTTTCGTAAATGATATGAGAGACATCCTCTTAATTCTTACAAAACTACAAACATCTTTCAGCCTATTGGCAGGTATAGGATCCTTGATTGTAATCTTTTTCAGTGGTCTCTAGATGCTGTTCTCTTGCCCTCTAGCTTCCAGTCGGTCCAAGGTTTGCGTGAATGTGGCACTGGACGGTGTCATCTGGGTACTGAATATCTCAGTACTATAGGACCAAAGCTGTATGTCAAAGTAATGTATTAAATCCCAAAAGGCAGGTAAGAACATGGGTCGGATGTAAAAGTAGGGACAACTGAGAGCAGCTTGGGATATCCAGGTTAGAGCAGCTAAACCTGGAGAAGTCACTTGGGGCTGGAGGGAGTGTCTTGTTATAGGACACAGATGTCCAAGGATACAGATTTTTTGAGCCAAAGCCTGGCACCAGTCACTCAAGGACTTTACTATCTCATTGGGTTTGTGTCTCATCATGTTACATTTCGTAGGTTGCATTTCAGTGATAATGGAATGGCTCAATCTCAAGCCTTCATATCTGTGGCACAGCTACATCTACTACTTGCTATGTATTTCAGTAGCTTTATTTTAGTCACCCTCCCTCTTCTACCCACATGATTAAGATTTGTTAATGGAGGTATTTGTCGGACCGTATAAGACTGTGAATTAGATTTTCTTTTAAGTGTGACACATGGCTGAGGGACTAATCTCATTTCTGTCTGAGACCTGGTGTACCTAAGATGACCCTAATAACATACTGTGTCTTCATAAAGACAAAAGCCAGGCATATCATAAAGTGTGGCATCATGTAGCTGGAAGGGAGCTTCTTTTGTTTCTGCCTGCTGGCTCTAAGAGAAGTGGCATCTAAACCCTTTTGAGATTTTTGGTTTTCCCTTCAGACAAGACAAAATATATTCCTTCGTGAATGCATTTTATGACAATTATGAACATCAGACTCGGAGATCTAAGTTCTAGAACTGTCTAAACTATAAAATACAAATTGCTTAATCTTCTGGGATTGTTTTTCCCTATGCAAAATAGAGGTGTAAGTAATGCCCATACCTGTAATAAAAAGAAATATTTTTTTCATAGAAGATATGAGCAGAGTCTTTGGAGCCAGGTTGCTGGGGCTGAGTCCTGGCTCCACCCCTTATCAGACATTTGGCTTGAGAAAATTACCCTTCTAAGCCTCAGCTTCTTCATCTGTAAAATAGGAATAATAATTATACTTACACTAACCTGTTTTTATAAAGTTTAATTGACATCATTAGAGTAAGTGATTTCCGACAGTGCTGAACAGTGCCTGGCACTTAGTAATCCAAATGATTTACTACTGAGACCCCATTTAGCTGACATTGGAACCCCGGGCTTTCAGGACCTGGTTTCTCCCAGTAAGCCAGACTCTCCCCATTGATTGATTTATACTCTTTGTTCTTCACTCCCGATAGATGAGTTTAATTCCATTAACTTGGTCTCCCCAGCATCAGGATTTTCTCATTTTAATATCGAGTTTCTCTGTGATTGGATCACCGAATCTTGCGGCATGATTCTCTACCATGAGCACTTGGACCATTTGAAACATCACCAGTTACAATGATCTCAACTATGTTCTTTATTTGGACCTTGCCCAACAGTCCTGCTCTTCAAAGTGTCCTTTTTCTCTTTTAAATTATTTCCTTAATGTTTACCATCTGATCCTGTGTCCCTTCCTAGACTAAGAGAATACTGATTGGGGTATGAGACGTCTTGGGGAGTTAGAGTCTGCAAGATTTGATGATTAATGGAATGTGTTGGTAAAAGAGAGGAGAGTCAAACATGGCACTCAAGATCTGGCTTAGTCAATTGTGCGGTCAGTGCTTCCATCAACTTGGTAACTGAGATCTTGGATTATAGCAGGAGAAGTGTTGGGTGGGAAGTGCAGGGAGAAATAATGGTGAGGGGTGTTCTCATGTTTGTAAACTGAATAGGATGTTAGATCCAAAAGCCTCAAGCTGAAGAAGGACAGGTGCCCTGGAGATTCAGATTTGGGAGACATCAAACTATACTTAACAAGTAAAGTCATGATGGTTCAGGATTGCATAGGCAGAATGAGTGTGTGGGAGAAGAGAAGAGGACCATCGAGAAATATTCATTTTAAGTGGTAGATCGAGGGGGAAAATTTTGCAAAAGAGCCTTCAGTGTTTATAGGGGTTAAGAGAGAAGTCAGACAAGTGTGGAATTACAAAATACTTGAGGGGGAACTTTCAAGAAGGAGAGGCCAGAGAATTCAAATGCCAAGAATTCAAGTAAGAACATGACTCCAAGTGCATTACCTGTGACACTGACTTCAGTAGGTTCATGGAGTGGTGAAGACAGTAGACAGATGGCAGTTGACTGAGTACCAAGTAAAAGCTGAGTAAGAATTGATGGTGAGCATAGACAACTGTTTTTGAGAGGTTGAGGGACAGACATACTGTAGTAGCTATGGGGAAATGAAGATAGATTAAGAGGGTTTTATTACATATTTTACTTCTTTGTGAAGTGAAAAACTACCTTTCTGGAAAGCAGTGTGACATTAGTTTACAAATTTGAACATAATATAGTCTATGGTCTAGTAATTCCACTACTAGGAACACAGGCCAAAGGAAAAATCTTCCATGTGTATGTGTAATGGGAAATGTGTGTAAAAATGTTCATGCAGTGTTGTTCCTCATAGCAAAGATCTTGAAAAGAAAATGTGTTGACTGGAAGAGAAATAATAAACTATGACATATTTATATAACTGATTAAGTAATATTGAAAGTGAATGAACACCACAGGCAACTACCTGCATGAATTTTAAAAATCTCAAATTGGGGGCGCCTGGGTGGCTCAGTCGGTTGAGCGTCCGACTTCAGCTCAGGTCACGATCTCACGGTCCCTGAGTTCGAGCCCCACGTCGGGCTCTGTGCTGACTGCTCAGAGCCTGGAGCCTGCTTCCAAGTCTGTGTCTCCCTCTCTCTCTACCCCTCCCCCCATTCATGCTCTGTCTCTCTCTGTCTCAAAAATGAATAAATGTTAAAAAAAATTTTTTTTAAATCTCAAATTGAATACAAGAAGCATGATGCCAATAACTATAAGATGATACAGTTAGAAAGCTCAAAATTAACCAAAAAAGTAAGCAAAATAAAGGACTAAGAAGGGTCTGAAGTACACAAGTTGAGGACAGAAGTGGCCAACGTTGAGTTAAACGTCAAGAGCAAAGTCTGAGTCTGCTGGTCTGTCTCTGAATAATTGACAGAAAAATTAAAATCCAGGAGAAGTCAGAGAAGGTTACACATGTCATAGGCCACAGTAAAAATGTCTAAGACAAGATCTCATGATAGAAAGTGAAGGATATGAACTTGGGGCATAGAAGCCTCTTCAGGTCAGCTTGAACTAAAACCTGTCAGTGTTAGAAACCACATCAAATTAAAATCAGAAGCATCGAATGTGTTAGTGAAATTAAGTGCCCCTCTGAGCAACATGAGCAAAGTAGGAAGGTGTGTGAAGTTCTTAATGGCTAAAGATACATTCTCAAGGCATACCTAAATCATGCACATTTTCTAAATTTCTCATCTTTAATGAGGCTGCACTAAATACAAGCATTTTGTATGTTATTAACTTGGTCTCCAGCCTCCTACTTTCTCATTATCAGTTATTCGCTAAAATGAATCCCAAATCCAAATGTCTAGGTCAATTATTCCTAACGAAGAAAAAAACTTGCTCATTTTTTTCTGTTTCTTTTTACTCTGAAGTAAAAGAATTATGACTCCTCACGAATAAGAGTGCCATCTTATACTTATATATAGCTCTGGATGTGGTTTAAAAGTAGCTATTCGCTAGCTGTATTTTCTCAACCCCTCTACTAACTGGCAAATCATCCCAAGGTTGAAACTGAAGAAATTCAGACCCTGAGAAAATAAGTGACTTTTCCTGGTGAGGTTAATGATAGCAACCAAACTAAAATTTAGACCTTTTGATTCATACCCTCCTTGGATAAAATCTAAATAAGTCACTTTAAATTTCCCATGTCTATTTACCTTTATCTAATAGGTAAATTTATTTTTATTGTAACATTAAAAAAGGAACATCATATATTTCGGGAAAACACTGTTTAAAAATATTTAAAATTAGACATTGTGGTTTAGAAGAAGAGAAAGGCAGTAGTCTAGAGATCTTTCAGCAAATCTTCAGCATGCCTTTAAAAACTAGATGTTATGTGTTGATATGTGTTAGTGCTATTGGTGGATTAGGAAATACTAGGAACTCCAGTTTCTGATATATAGTAGTACCAACTAAGACAATCCTGTCCTAAAATTCTCAAAGCACAGCTCTCAAAAATGGAATATAATATGATCTACAGTAATTTTATCTAACTTTTAAAATTCAAGTTTGATTTGGCCTTTGCTTTTCTAGTGGCCATATTAAAAATATTGGTATTAGGGGCGCCTGGGTGGCGCAGTCGGTTAAGCGTCCGACTTCAGCCAGGTCACGATCTCGCGGTCCGTGAGTTCGAGCCCCGCGTCAGGCTCTGGGCTGATGGCTCGGAGCCTGGAGCCTGTTTCCGATTCTGTGTCTCCCTCTCTCTGCCCCTCCCCCGTTCATGCTCTGTCTCTCTCTCTCTGTCCCAAAAATAAATAAATGTTGAAAAAAAAATTGGTATTAATTTCAAATGGCATTAAATGTTTAAACATTTGGGAGAGACTGATCTGTGCAAGTGACAGTGGGGTGTAGTGAAAAAGAATATTGGGTTTAGTCATTAAAGGCAAATTTATGTCTTGGCCGAGCCATATTCTTGCTTAACTTCTATAATTCTCATATTCACTGCTTATAAATTAGGTAGTTCATATAGGTGACCTCTGTGGTGGATACTGTGTCTTGACCTGCTCATCCTTTATATTATCCTCCTTCTATGTGTCTTTCTGTATTGCAGAGGCTGGGAAGCTAAAAAAATCTACATTTCTCAGTTTCCATGCCGGTGGGGTTCTACAGGTGAATTAGATTCCACCAGCTAAAAGCACTTGGAAGGCAGAAGTGAAGTGAAAGCCATCTTCCCTTTTTTGGCTATGTCTTAGGCTTACGCAGCCATGAAGACATAGGGATTTTGGCAATAGCATTCCATCGTTCACGCTCCAGCTGCTTCGATGTCGAGAGACAGTTGTGGCAAAGCAGTGACAACCCTCCACATCTAGTGTTTCTCCACCTGCTTTTTGGCTGTCCGAAAACCATGACAGTGGTGAGAGTGACAACCAAGCCATCCTAATCCCTAGATCATAGTCATGGCCCGGCATTTTAAACTCAACAATTCCAATTCCAGTGGCAGGCTCAACGGTAGTTCTCTAGTGTTCTGGAAGATGTTCCTGGAAGCCCAGCTGGAGCCCACTCTGGACTCCTTCCAACGATGTTTGCTTCTAATCCTCTATATTAAACCTATTTGTACTAAAGATATTCAGAGCAGATTTTTGTATCTTCTACTGAACCCTGATGCAATATCTAAATTTTCTTTGTGCTCTAAGGTTCTTTGAGTCTATTATCTTCACTTTCCTCATGTTTCTGACACACAGTCTCTAAAATTTTTTGGTAAGTTTCTTAAATCATTTCCGTTTCTCTCTGTGTGGAGTCTATCTGTAATGTAATTGTTGGTTTTGAGTATATGGGAGTCAAATGTATAAAGCTGTTTGGTAATGAATCAATAGCCTTTAAAGTAAAGAGAGTGGGTAACTATGGGGTGTAATTGAAAATAAAAAGTGTAGGCATGTATTTGAAAAAAAATTTGTGCGTTATACTACAGTCGGTTAAAATGTCTGAAGCAGATTTTAAAATATGTAAGTCAGTGTTTTTGTAAAACAAATTTGGTGGTTACAATAATGACAATATTTATATATATACACATATATAAATACATATAAAATATTTATATCTATATGTAAACAAATTATATATATGTATATATAAATACAAAATATTTATTAAAATCTGTGTGTGTGTGTGTGTGCGTGTGTGTGTATACAGAGAGAGAGAGAAGAGAAATAATGATTACATAAATGTCTGCTAATAATCTGCAAATTTTCACCAGGGTCCTTTTACAACTTTTTACCTTGGATTAACTATCATGGCACCTGAAGAATTATTTGCCTTTTGCAACCAGCTTCTTAATGTCTTTGATAATCAGTACCTGAACACTTTACATTCTTCTTGAGCTTAAAAACACTCAAATACTGTCAATCTTTCTGAATATTTCCTCTAAGTTGCAAGGTTTATATTTTAAAATTTTAAGATCTACATAATGCAGGTGATGAATCATTCATTTTAGAAACTGATCTTTGGGATCTAATCAAGTAAACAAAACAAAAACTGAGCAAGTCTTTGGCTCAATTCTGGGAATATTTTTGTTACTGAATTATGGGGAATGAAACCAAAGATGGTTAGGGGCAAAAAAGAAAAAGAACAGAATTCAGTCTCAATATTAATAAAGAGTGTCTGAAAATGAACAGCATCTGGGAATGTAAGCAGAGGACTAGGTCAGACCCAGGAAAACAACTGGGTTGGGTATGTGCAAGAACGTGTTTCAGAGGAAGCATTTGGCCAGGATGCTCCAAAACAAGGAGGTTCAAATTGGTGTAGAATTCAAAATGTAGGACAATACATTTAGGTCCCGGGTTGCCTGAGGGAAATTAGATGGTCAAAGAAGGGAAGTTGTGAAAAAATTCCAACCAATAATCAGGAGAAACTAGGAGACAGCAGAGAGCATACTTGAAGTGTCAGGAAAGAGAATTATGTTGACAATTAAGGTAGATTTGCTGTCTGAGATTTAGGGTTTTTCTAAAGCCTAGGGAAGAACGTATCCCATAGTAGACAGTCCAGGCTAACCAGAAAATTGAAAGCCCTCTGCTGAGAAACTGAATATATGTCTCGAGGCAAAGGGGCTGGCACATTCAGTGGGTGGCAAGTGAAAGTTTTGATGGGGTGTTATGTGGGGCATTCAGATTGCAGGAAGAGAGTTCTGTGCTGAGAGCAGGGCTTGGGCACGAAGTCTCAAGGCACAGGGTCAAGGAAGAAAGAAATGGGTCCATGGCTGAAAATTCCCTGACACCAAAAGGATGTAAACACCCAAAGTCAAGTAGATAGAGATCCTATTCTATGTTTTCTTGCCATCCGCAGTCATTTGCACTGCTCACCAAAGCTCACAGATGATCATTTCTAAAGCAGGGCAAATGGAATTAACCATTACAACTCAATAGAATGTTCTGTATTCTAGACACATCATGTTGTCAGTTTTGCTCCCTAGCATTACACTAACAAAAGAAACTTGATTTGTGCAGCCTATTTTTTCCCTGTAACTGTGAAATGTAAAAATGAAGGACCACTTACCTTGATTTTATTTGTTTGGTTCAAATTTCTTTTGAATCCATGTGGTACCCAGAGGCCAGAAAAATAACTAGTATTTATTAAGCACTTTTTATTTGCCTTGGACTTTACATACAATATTTAATGCAGAAGTCTTCATAGAACTCAGCAAGTGCTCATAGAACTGAGTAGTAGTGAGTTTTAGACTCACTGTCAGAATTGAGGGTTCAAGTTTCGGACCTATTTCTAAGTGGCAGAAACCTCAAGCAAATTATTTCCCCAGTCACTGGTGCTCACAATGCTACTTGAGGATTATGAAAGCAGTTTTACAAAATTGATAGGATAAAAGGGTTTTATATGTGCAGCTCAGTTTAATGAATGTTTATTAACAAAATAAAGTGTACCAAACAGCATGCAAGTCCCTGGGAGTACTAAGGAGAATAAACTGTGATTTCTTTCACTGAGATCTTGAGTCTGAAGGAGACCAATATACCTCAATAACATTAGAGAAAGCAGCAGGAATTACGAGGGCAGAGAGGAGAAGACTTGCATGAGGGTGACTAAATAATGCCCATACCTAGACCACAGTTGGTGCTCAATACATGCTGATTCTTTTTTGTTTGTAAAACTTGTTTTACAATTTAAAAACAATAAATAGAAATATCCAAAAATGATCACTGATGATGGGTAGTTGGTTTACGCTAATAGATGATGGGTTACTCATGAATCTATTTTTTAAAAGTTAATTTATTTATTTTGAGAGAGAGAGAGCATGTGAGCAGGGAAGGGGCAGGCAGAGAGGGACAGAGAGAGAGAATCCCAAACAGGCTCCGCACTGCCAGAGCAGAGTTCGATGTGGGGCTCAAACCCATGAACCGTGAGATAGTGACCTGATCCAGATGCTTAACTGACTGAGACACCCAGGTGCCCCAGGTTATTCATTAATCTAATAGTACTATAAGCTTTATGGTGCAGCAGGCAAGAGCCCCCAGCTTTATGTCAGGCCCTGGCCTATCCTCCCTTAACTACATGGCCTGGGGAATATTTCTGATCCTCTTTACCTGGCCCCTTCCATTGACCAGCTACATAATCTTGAGCAATTCACTTAAACTCTCCATTCTGCTATTTCTTATCTATAAAATGAGAATAACAACAGATTCTACATCATAAGATTATTTCTAAGTTTAAATGAGATAATCTATGTAAACTGCTTTAAAAAATATTGGCAAATAGTTAGGGCTCAATAAAAGTTATTTAGCCTTGCTAATGCTATCTTTAATGGTGATGATATCTTTGGCATATTTGTTTATAAAATAGGGAGAATGGTAAGATTTACCTCTTACTGGTGTTATAAAGATGAAACTTCAAAGTGCTCGATATGATAGGTTCTCAATAAATGTGAGCTGTTGTGATGATAGTGATTATTAAGAGAAATAATTCCCCACATCTCTTTAGCATTTCATAATACACCAAATGTTTTTATATATAATAAATCTGAAAATATGTAAATATGTATAAATAAATATGTTATATTTATGTTATAATGTACAGATGCATACTCACTGATGTTCATAATATCACAGAGATAAACAGGACAGATTATTCTGTTCCCATTGGTATTCACATTTTGTTGTTCATTCGTTAGAATAGTTTGGATTTCTGTGAAGATATTTGAACGGCATAGTGGGCCTTTGTTGAAATGGACAGAACAGTGATGGTTGGCATCCTCCACCTGGCAGCAAGGGGAGCTACTTGTTCTTAAAGACTTGGGGTCCTTATCACTCTCAACTGCAGTAGGGGGTATTAAATGCAAATTTCTTTTCAAGAGGTCTGTGATCGGTCTGCACGGGGTATGTATTCCTTTCTGCACTCTCTGGGTGCGTGGTACACTAGCTAGGCAGTAGTCATGTAATTGTCCTTTGGACCAGGACCAATACTTATTAAATAAGATTATATAGGGGCGCCTGGGTGGCTCAGTCAGTTAAGCGTCCAACTTTGGCTCAGGTCACGATCTCGCGGTTCGTGAGTTCGAGCCCGGCGTCGGGCTCTGTGCTGACTGCTCAGAGCCTGGAGCCTGTTTCCGATTCTGTGTCTCCCTCTCTCTCTGCCCCTCCCCCGTTCATGCTCTGTCTCTGTCTCAAAAATAAATAAACGTTGGAAAAAAAAATTAAAAAAAAATAAAAATAAAAATAAATAAATAAATGTTAAAAAAAATTTTAAATACGATTATATAGAAAAAAAAGGAATGAGGCTTCCAGAGCAGTTGTGAGCAGTCAAAATAACAGCAAGTTTCGACTATGTTAGTGTAAGGACTTCTGTAGAAAAAAAGAGACATCATTCAGAAATTGAAAACCAAGCAAAAGAGGGCAGCATCTACAACAGGTAAAGAGTTCCTACAGACCAATAAGAAAGAGATAAGCATTTGGTAATTAGGGAAATTCCTACGAAAAGAAACAAACGCTATGTTGGCCAAATATGGCGGATACTAGGGAATCCATTCATTTCGAAAAGGGGCGAATAAAGGAAAAAACAAAGCATGTCTTCTTTTTTATGCAAGGTGTACTTCAGGGTAGCCAATAATAGATAACGAGGAAAGTTTCTCTGTATATGTGCATTCCAACCAATAAATAAGAAAGAAGCGGTGGGACTGGAGTAGCAAGATTATGCAACTTCCAAGGAATGAATGGCTGCTAACAACATGACATGAAACATGAAACAACAACATGAAAAGAGCGGCCGCCAGTAATGATGTGTCTCCTATCGAAAGTATAAAATACCACTTACGAAGTGGCCTTGCCACCCCCTCAAAATCAAACCTGTATCAAATGAGTTTTCTCAGTTTGACAGAACAGTTACTTTGGTTAACTATTTACTTAATTGTTAGCTTAACAGTAATTTCAGAATTAGAAGGAACAGAGAACATACTAAATGACACTACCCAGGGGTAATCAGCAAAATCCAGACCGTAAGAAGCGCTGTGGCTTGAGGAAATAATCACATTTCTAAGTCAGGTGGCCCTTTTGAGTCCTCGCTCTACCAATTCCAGCTTTCATCCAGTTTCTCCACCTGTAGAGTGAAAATTATAACTGCATTGATCTCCAAGGATTTTTGGAAAGTTTGAAAGAGTGAACGTACGGGAAGTGTTTAGTCCAGTGCCTATCAAACCAGGAATATTCAATAAGTGAAAGCTATTCCTTGTTACATTTGTTGAATGAATTATCATTATTGTTGTTTAGATTCACACATTCATTTTAATGTTTGACAAAATTGTTAGCTTTGTTAAAATATTTCCCTGAATCTATGGCTTACACATTTCCTCTGGCAAGTGCTAATTCAGCAAAATTTCATAAATTCCAGAAGTTTGATTTTAAAGGCTTAGACAATAAAAAAAAAAAAAACCACTAAGGTTGGGAGAAATATAGCAGCATTTAGTATTTGGAGTTCATGTCATATGCAGAGCACTGTGTGGAGAGTCCATATGTTAGAGGGCAATACATCCCTGTTGCTGTCATGGCTAAAATGGAGTGAGAGGCCAAGGGATCTGTTGGTTGTAGTGGTAGAACAACACGCTTGGGAGGAGGAAATTATGAACTGACTGCTGGCAATAAGACCTTGGGCAATCTACTTAATTAAGTAACTTAAAACTTTCTCATCCACAAATGGGAAGGCTCAGGGGTCACATGTCAGGGCCATGTGCAGAGATAGGGGTTCAAATGCAGATCTCTCTTAACTCCCTAGACTATGTCTTTCCTATGCAATCTAGCATTTGATTATTGGCTGTTCAACTAAGCAAACATCTATGAAATAATTCATATGATATCCAGTGTACTGCCTTGGCTAATTTCAGATAAGGAACAAATGTGTCTTTCCTTCTTTTAAAATAGTTATGAGACAGGGCACCAGGGTGGCTCAGTTAGTTAAGTGTCAGACTTTGGCTCAGGGCATGATTATTTTAGATGAATGGAAGCTTTAATGACTTCCATTAAATAAGATTATATAGGGGCGCCCGGGTGGAAGCGCCCCTATATGTTTTAAGCTTTAGAGGTATTTTGTTGTTGGCGTTAATTCTGTCAGATATTGTAAGTGCTTTCCCACTGAAAGTTTTAAAAAATCAGTTTAAATTTATTTATGTAGTGATGTTCAATGCAAGTCTGAGTAAAAGCTAAGGATTTTCTCATACTGGCTGCTCTTCTTTATAGCAGTTATATAATTATTGATTCTAATTAATTAATAAGAATTATCATCAATTAATTATAAGAATAATTATTAATTAATAGTTATCATCTGCAATTACAGATAATTAAAGGTAGTTGAATGATCATGTCCTAGCATTCCCATAAACAATATAACTTAGGCATGTTGCTTCAGATTTGATAAGATGAAAAAAAATTTAACTTCCCTGAAAAAAACTACAAAATGATAAAAATAAACTTTAGGATGGAAGGATAACTACATACTGTTTATTAGTTACTGTTCAAGAAAACACAAAAAACCTCTACAGACACCAAACAAAGTATGTAACCTTTGTCATTAATGATACACTATGCGGGTGGGAAAAACACAGTATGGCTACAAAATAGGGGTCATTATCCATTCAAATAAAAGAAAAGAAAGTGCTTTTATACTGGACTTCTTCAAAAATTACACACAGCCATATTTAACATTCTTGTATTTTTCATTTTCTTTAATATATTAATGGAATCAAGGAATTGCCTCATGTGCACCTGTACACTTAGCGAGTCCATTGGAGGAGGGCTGTTCAGGAGCCTCTTATGTCACCATCTCGGACCAAAACTCTTATTTCTTAAAATGAGAATAGGGACACAAATGTTTTAGCATCATATTTATATATCCTATATGCATATTATTATTATTTTTTAAATTTTTTATTTAGTTTTGAGACAGAGAGAGACAGAGCACAAGCGGGGGAGGGGCAGAGAGAGAGGGAGACACAGAATCCGAAGCAGGCTCCAGGCTCTGAGCTGTCAGCACAGGGCTGGACGCGAGGCTTGCACCCACAAACTGCGAGATCCTGACCTGAGCCAAAGTCGGACCCTTACCCGACTGAGCCACCCAGGCGCCCCTGTGCATATTATTATTTTTATATCAAATATTATACGAAAATAAAACCCTAAATTTTATATTTGCTTTCATCTCCATTACTATAAAAATGTTTGCATAAAAATAAAAGAATCATATTGTATGAAAAAGGTCTTGAAATTGAGATCTTACTTGACTCTAAAACACTAAGTATTTTTTTAAAAATGCCCACTAACATTGAGACCATTCTTTTATAGACTCTGGAAGCTATTTGTCAACTATAGCTTAAACTGAGAACATGAAATCATTTAGAAAAGACAATGTTGTATTTTAACTTACTATTGAATGTTAAGCAGAAATACAGTAAATTAATAGCATTTAAAAAATTACTTCTGTATTCCTTGGTCTATATTTAGATGTATTTAAATATTCATCTTCTTTTAGTAAGATAAAATTTACTTACAGTGAAAAACCCAAATTTTAAGTGTATAACTTGATGAATTTTTACAACTATATACCTTTAGATAAGCAACAACACAACAAAGAAAATAGATGTTTCTATCACTCCAAAAATATCCCATATACCACCTTCTAGTCAGTCCCTACATCCAAAGGTGATCATTGTTCTGATCAGTTTTGTCTGGTTGTAAACTTTCAGGACAAATAATAATGCAGGGCAAAAGGAAATTAACATGTTAATTACATTGTGAAAATAATTTTTACTTCGCAAATTCCCTAAAAAAGATTTCAAGACCTCAGAGGTCCATATACCACACTTTGAGAACTGCTGCTCTCATAATAACAGCATGTGTCCTTAACTTATCCCTCTCAACTTAAGAGTTAATATTGTTCCACTTCACACAAAATGTGATAACTTTACAACAGTAAAATTCTATTTGCCTTCTCTGTCTTTTGCACTATTTCTGACATGCATTTTACATTTATGTATGTGTCAACCCCACAACACAGTTTAATCAATTTTGTTTTAAACAGTAAATTTTGTTTCCAAAAAATCAAGAGAAAAGCATATGAAACCTTTTGCATTTACTGAAATGTATTTGAATTCCAGTCTCTTCATTCCTTCCTGTAGATGCAAGTTTTCTTCTGATGTCAGTTCCTCAGCCTGAGGAATGAGATACACTGGTGACTGATGAATTCTTTCAGCTTTTGCTTACCTGAAAGTGTTTTTACTTCATCCTCCCTTTTAAAGGATATTTTCACTAGTATAGAAATCTAGCTTGACAGTTCTTTTTCTTTAATGTCAAAAATTCCATTCCATCGCCTGCTGACCTCCGTATGTTTCTAATGAGAAATTAGTCATCAACCCATTCATCTGCATGCAATGTAGTTCTCCTCTCCTCAATCCTTAGGCATCTTGTAAGAGTTTTCACTTTATATTCTTCTAAGTAGTTTTAATATAATGTGCTTAGTCATGATTTTCCTTGTATTTACTTTGATTAGGGTTTGCTAAAATTCTTGGATCTCTAAGTAGTTTTTTTTCCACCAAATATGGGGAAATTTTGCTTATTATTAATTCAGATATTTTTCCCTATTCTTTTTCTTGTCCCTCTGGGACTCCAACCACATATATGAGAGCCTGTTGGACTTACCTCATAGTTTTCTGCAACTCTGTTCATTTTTAAAAATATTTTTTTCTATTTTCCAGATTGTATAACTTCTGTTAATTATCTTCAGATTCATGGATCCTTCCTTCTCTGGCCCAGGATGCTGTTCAGACCATCAATAATATTCATCACTTCAGATAATACACTTCTCAGTTTAGAAATTCCATTGGGGGGGGCCTGGGTGGCTTAGTCTGTTGAGCGTCAGACTTCAGCTCAGGTCATAATCTCGCAGTTCATGGGTTCGAGCCCCATGTGGGGCTCTGTGCTGACAGCTCAGAGCCTGGAGCCTGCTTCAGATTCTGTTAATTACATTATGCCCCTCCTCTCTGCTCGCCCTCTGTCTCTCTCTCTCTCTCTCTCTCTCAAAAATAAATAAACATTTTTAAAAAGTTTTAAAAAATAATAAAGAAGAAGTTCCATTTGGCTTTCATAGTTTTCTTTCTCTGCTGATATTCTTATTTGTTTACTCACATTCACCCTTTTCTGTAAGCCCTTGAAAATATTAAGTTATTGTCTATGAATTTTCACATTTGAGTCATCTCAACATCTATTTCTAATGATTACTTTTTCATGATTATAGGTCACATTTTCCTGTTTTTCACATGTCTGCTAATTTTTTTTTATCAGATGCTGGATATTCACATAATAAGTGTAGGGATTCCTGATTATGTGAGCTTCCTCTGAACGATTTGGAATTTTGTTCTGGCAGGCAGTTAAAAAGGGGTTTTTCTTATAAATCCTGCTTTTATTCTTTGTGGCTCTATTTTGGTTCTGAATAGCTGCCTTATCCTATAACATCTTCTTCCCTCATGGTATAGTCCTTACACCTAAAGCAAGGGCTTTCTGGTTTCTCAATGCTTGAGATATTCAGTGAAATATTTGTACTCTGGCTGGAATGGAACTCCAACCGCACAATTTTTGGTGTTTCAATTTATCTCAGTCTCTCAGCAGACGATTTCTGGTAAGTCTCCCAAAAACCTGTGATGATTAATGAATCTTTTGGCTCATCACGAGTGTCCTTTTGTTCTCTGGTGCTCTGACCTGCAAACTCTAATTGCTTCTACAGCCCATGACTCTGATCTCATCCTCCACAGCTCAGAAACCCTGCTCCTTGTCTGATTATACTCCTGCCCCAGCATTAAAGTGATTCTAAATATAAATCCCAGGTGATCATAGGTAACTTTATTTCATTTCTAACAAAAATTATGGTTTTACACTGTGCTCAGTGCCTGAAAATAGTTAGCTCATATATTTCTCCCTTTTTTTAGTTGTTCATACTGGGAGGATAGGTCATATACCAGCTACTCTGTGTTGGGAAGAAGTGGATGTTGGTGAAAGGCAGCTATTTCTTGAAATTATTAGATATTCCATAGCAGCTTAATCAACAACAACAACAACAACAACAACAACAACAACAAAACCTAATTGGTTTAATGATATGTTCAGGTGTAATAAGAATGTAATTCAAGACCAGATAAGAAAGATATATGCACTATCTATGATCACAGTGGGTATGATTTTTTAAGTCAGTTTGAATAATCCTAGAAAAGCATTTGGTACCTAACTGACTCAATCAAAATGGTTAAAGTAGTCTTTGATCATACACAAAGTGGTATTAAATGTTTCCTGTGTGTCTGTGTGTTACCTATTATTTGACACATATACACTGTTGATTATCATATTGTAACTACTTTGGAAAAAGCCTGGAGTTGATTTTAAGTACCATGTCAACACAACTCAGCCAGACAGGGTTTCAGAGAATTTTCTCCTTTCGTCTCCAAGGCTATGCCTGAACAATGCTAAAATAAACAGATGTGAAACAAATACTGCTGAGGGTTACAAAAATATGCAAGTCTGAAGAAAAGTATCATAAGTGACATTTATTTTTTTCCATTCATATGGACTCTCTAAGAGTTCAATTATACTTCATGAATACCCAAACAAAGACAACCAGCTGAATCAATGACACATTTGAATCAACTCTCAGTACAATGAGTTAAGTTGTTTGGTTTGTACAAAGTACCTTGCTCTTATCTGAGAGATTAATTAGATGCAGTTTTATGTGTGTTATATGTATACTCTGATAGAGTGAAGATGGCCAACACTCCTTTGAATGATTGAAATTATTCATTTCCATATAAAATGTTTAGAAAATGATAGCAATTGTTTCTTGTACTAGACATTCTAAACGGATAATCTTAGATTATGGATTGAGGTTAATAGCAGTACATTGATTTAATAGTATACAATGTTTATCCTGACTTCATGTCACTTCATGTACTCGAATTTGGCAACCATCATTTCCTACTGAATACATCATTGCTTCGGGTTTTGGTCTCAGAAGGAATGCTAATTTCTCTCTCTTTTTTTAAGTTTATTATTTATTTTGAGACAGAGACAGGGTGGGGGAGCATGAGCAGGGGAGGGCCAAAGAGAGAAGGAGAGAGAATCCCAAGCAGGCTCCGCACTGTCAGTGTAGAGCCCGATGCGGGGCTTGAACTCACAAACTGTGAGATCATGACCTGGGCCAAGATCAAGAGTCGGCTGCTTAACCAACTGAGCCACCCAGGTGCCCCAGGGATACTAATTTCTTTTCTTTTCTTTTCTTTTTTAACGTTTATTTATTTTTGAGACAGAGAGAGACAGAGCATGAACTGGGGAGGGTCAGAGAGAAGGAGACACAGAATCCGAAACAGGCTCCAGGCTCTGAGCTGTCAGAACAGAGCCCGACATGGGGCTCGAACTCACGGACCGTGAGATCATGACCTGAGTCGAAGTCGACCGCTCAACCGACTGAGCCACCCAGGCGCCCCAAGGGATACTAATTTCTAAGACCTTCACTGGGGTGACAGATTTTAAACATTATCGCCATCGTTGTGTCACTTTCTCAACACAGTTTTGTTCCAAAAAACTCTGATTTCAAACTATTTCAAAGTCAGTTTTATGTATGTGTCTGCTAGAATTTTAAAAACTATAAACCATAAAATCCAACTGAGATTTGCTACTTATTAGCAGACAAGGCAATTCAATATGATAAGATGAAGTCTGAGGCAAGAAAGTAAAGAAATCCTTTAGTTTGGTTTTATTTATTTAGAGCAGTTTTTCATAAAACCATGCCAAAAGATAGTATCACCTTAGAATTTTAAAATTCATTTCACGCTTGGGGAATAAGAGATTAATTATTGTTACCAAAACATGACTTTTTATTTTTTTTTTTTTAATTTTTTTTTCAACGTTTTTATTTATTTTTGGGACAGAGAGAGACAGAGCATGAACGGGGGAGGGGCAGAGAGAGAGGGAGACACAGAATCGAAACAGGCTCCAGGCTCTGAGCCATCCGCCCAGAGCCTGACGCGGGGCTCGAACTCACGGACCGCGAGATCGTGACCTGGCTGAAGTCGGACGCTTAACCGACTGCGCCACCCAGGCGCCCCAAAACATGACTTTTTAAACATGATATAGCATATTAGAAACTAATAATATAAGAAACTATTACAAGAAGTTTATTTTATATATTTAATTTGATTTATATTAAGAGAGACAACACTAGGCAAAGGCATATATTCAATCGGGAAATTCTCAATGATGGCTTTAAAATATTGAGAACACCAATATTTTGCATCTAGTTTTCATTACTTTGAGTTTCAAAAGATGAAAATAGAGAGGTTTGGTCACCAGTTTAAAGGTTGATTTGGTTGTCTAATTAATAGTATCTTTTTTCTATAAAGTATAAATGAAATAACTTGGATCTCTTTATTGCTTGGACTGTTGCCCTCATTTCTCTCTCTCCCTCTGTCTCTGTCTCTGTTTCTCTTTTTCTTCCCCCATAAATTTATTTACTCCTTTTTTTTTTCTGCTTTGTTTCTAGCAACATAGGAGCATCTAAAAGCAAAACTATCTTGGGGAGGGGGATGATAGCAAATGGATGAAAAACTAGCGTCTTGTCTTTGGTGGTTACTATAGCAATAATCATGATGGGAGATTTTCAGCTGCAAGTGGTTTCTATAACAACATGATAGGGTGCTTTAGAAATAGTCCTGAGGTAAATAGATTCTTTAAGGGTCTCTTAACCCCTTTTATTCCATAAGATTAGCATCCCCTTGAAGGATAAATATTAGTTGGCTTATTTGATGGAGGCCTTAAAAATACTGCTTTTATTTTGTAAAGATTAAACATTTACATTTTTTTTAAAGACCTGGCTTTAGCTGATAGGATCTTAGGCTCCTTCGTTTCAGAAAATAATTGATAGCATTCTTACTTTATTTCTACATGATGACATTGAAACAATCTTAAAGCTATTTCTTTCATTTTATTGACCTAAAATGTGGAAAGCGGTAAATATTCCTCATTATAACATGTATTCATTCTCTCACAGATTATCTGCAGCCTCTTGTTTTAGCGAAATCTTGTATACACTATTATTATACCTGTTAGGGTCCCTGATTGGTGGTGATCTTTCTGCTCTAACAAATGGAGCCCGATTACTCCTTTGTTATGCTATCTAGTGTACTTCACATTAGACATTTTTCCTCTCTAACTTATAATTCACTAAGTATTATAACAGGAAGGTTATGGAATTTTTCTGAGTTTATTAACTTTTAACATAGTAAAATATAACATGGAAAAAATGAAGACCCACATTTCATACATAAATGTCATTCAGGAGCCCTTTGTTAGTGAAAGATTACTGGGGATGTATGACAAACACACCATCCAAAAAGGAATGGTGGAAGGCTGGATTTAACGTTTTAAGAGAAAAAATATGGAAGCTTTATTTATTTATTTTTTAATTTTTTTTCAACATTTATTTATTTTTGGGACAGAGAGAGACAGAGCATGAACGGGGGAGGGGCAGGGAGAGAGGGAGACACAGAATCAGAAACAGGCTCCAGGCTCTGAGCCATCAGCCCAGAGCCTGACGCGGGGCTCGAACTCCCGGACCGCTCGAACTCCCGGACCACGAGATCGTGACCTGGCTGAAGTCGGACGCTTAACCGACTGCGCCACCCAGGCGCCCCTGAAAATATGGAAGCTTTAAATTTAGTCACACAATCAGTTAAGTTTAGGGATATGGGGATTAAACTTGCTTGGTTCAGTTCAGTAATGAATTATTGATGATCTCCTCTAAGCTGGACACTGAAGGTATACATAATGATGAATAAATATGGTATTTTTGTTTAAAACTAAACTATCATATCAAGTAAAGACACTTTGTATTATTAAACAAGATATTGATTGACTTTTTAAATTTATTGATTTGAAATTAATGAATTATTTGCTTGGATTCATCTTTCTTCTTTCCCCACTTACCCCCAAATATTTTAAGTGCAAAGGCATATCCGTGCCTTCCTGAACGAGACGACTATTGGCATATATGAGCAAGGGTGATTTCATCTAAGGGATGATACTTGCATGCACTTTCTACAATAGAGCTATCCTTACACTTTTATTATTTTCTATTTAGTTAGGCTACCAACTCCAAATATGACATATTCTATTTCAACTCTCAGAAAGATGTCAGCAACCGTGCGTCTCCCTCTGAGTTTTCAAACAATGCTGCGGTATTCTCATTTCCCCGGTGTTCTGTGCTCAGTAATGAAGCCTCAGAATTCATTACATATGCACTTGCCATAGCCTTCTTGGGTAGAGTCTGCCAAATAGGTCCCTGGGAGATCAAGACCCATTCTCCATGCGTGTCATGGGGCTGTGCAGATGAGCTGGGGCACGTCTATATACACCAAGGCCCTGCTCAGTACAGCATGTGCCAGAACATACTGGGCAGGGAGCCATTCATAAACTCTTCGAAATCTTATCCAGACCAAAGGCACAGCGGCATTGTACTTGCTGCGCTCAGTACCACGGGGTTTTTAGCTGAATAAAAAGAAAATGAAATATATTCACAATGTCTTCCAAGTTATCCAGTAACCACAGTAACCTGGGTTTTCCCCAAATCTAGTCCACAACGTAGAGTGACCTGGCAGAAATAAATCATTCCCTCTCTGTTCAAGTGTAGTGAGCCATAAAGTGAGCAGAATAAATTTCGTTGGGGTAAAACCAATTAATCAGCAAACAATCAGAACGTATTTATTACACCACTCAGGAGCTAGTATTGAAAGTGGGATCGAGACCCAATATACAGAGCTGTATATGCAGACATACTAAAGAAGCGTATATTACAGTTCCTGTACTTAAAGAGTTCATTTGCTAACAGAGAAAAATTAAGGAGGTACACAGCTAAACATAAAGTTGTATCTCAGGCCAAGAGATCCAAAGAATACAAAGTTATGGAAAAGATTCATGGAAAAAGTAGACTTCCAAGGATATCACAATTCGAATATACATCATAATTAATAAACTCTTGTAAAGTACTTTGAAATGTCTTTATTTGTGGCTATTACTATAATCATGTCATAAAAGAAGGTAATTTAAATCCTCAAGACTAATGTCTTACTCATAGTTGTAACCACACATTGTTTTTCTAGGCTTCAGTTTCCTGCACAAAAATATGAAAAAAAAAAAAAACTGTTGAGATCTACATTGTCCGATACAGTAGCCACCATCCTGTGTGGCTTTAAGTATTTGAAATGTGAATAGTTGGAAATGAGATGTGCTACAAGGGTAAAACACACACAGGATTTCAAAGACTTAGTATGAAAAAAAAGTAAATGTCTCATGAATTTTTAACATGAATTACATACTGAAATGATACTGTTTTAGTCATGTTTAGTTAAAACTAGATTATTCAAGTTAATTTTACCTGTTTATCTTTACTTTTTAATGTAATTTTTCATTATACTTTTTTACTAGAAGACTTAACAATATAGGTGTTAATACCTAACATTACACGCACATTACATTTCTATTAGACAGAACTTGCTATTTAAAATGTAGCCTATGAACAACAGCAGCAGCATCAACATCCCCCGGGAGCTTATTGGAAATACCTAATCTCAGGCCTCCATCCCAGACCTGCTGAATCAGAATCGGCAATTTAATGAGATCCTCAGTGGTTCTTATGAATGATAGAGTTTAGGAAGTGCTGATCTAGATACTTTTAAGGTGTTTCTTTTTCTGGATTCTATTTTTTTTTTTATTTTATTTTTTCAAATAGGTGTTTTGAAGTCTTTTTGGCACACTAATCTACCATATATTAACTGCATAACCTAGGGAAGTTATTTAACATTCCTGAACCTCAATTTTTATAAAATGGATGTGATACCTCCAGCCCCACAATTTTTCTATAGGGGTTAAATGAGACACCAAGGGTGATACATTTATCCCTAGGAACCAATAAATTGGAGACATTTGTATACTATCAATAATAAAATTGAAAAATTATTCAATTTTTTTCTTTCTTATATTTTGGTACACTGTGCAATGGGCTAAAGATTGAAGGGCTGTTTTCATTTATTTTGCCAATTTTGTGTGGTTTTTTTTCTTTAACCCTAACTGTGTATAATATACTTACTTAATGTTCTGGTACAAATCTAAAGGAAAATATTAGAACTTTCAGGCTGACTTTTTAGAATTAAAATGTGACATAGCTAAATTATCCTGACTGGTTTTATAATTAATGTTGAAATTATTATATTTGTTAATCATTGAGCACTGAAAAAAGTGATGGCTTTATAAAGTGGGAAAAATCTTTTTATTTAGAATATTTTTAACTCTGGTGTGCCTGGATGGCTCCATCGGTTAAGCGTCCAACTTCAGCTCAGGTCATGATCTCATGGTTCGTGAGTTCGAGCCCCGCGTGGGGCTCTGGGCTGACAGCTGGGAGCCTGGAGCCTCCTTCGGATTTTGTGTCTCCCTCTTTCTCTGACCCTCCCCCGCTGTGCTCTGCTCTCTCTCTCTCTCTCTCTCTGTCAAAAATAAACATTAAAAAGAATTTTTTTAAAAGAATACTTTTAACTCTACTGTGGGATTGTCAATTTGCTAGAGGCAAAGGAACTAGTAAAATTTAAGTCTATTCCATAAGTAGAAGAGGTCATTGAAAATCCAGTCATTATTACAGTATACATGGATTATAATAAAGAGTCTAGGCCTGATTAGTTTTAAATGAGTTTAAATCAAAGGAACATGATTAGATCCTCATTAACATTTTCAATGATTGACGTTCAGTAAAAATGACCTTCACGGTTTGCATTGTTTAGTTATGTTGTAAGGATGACAAAGGGCAGGGCATCTTCTCTGAGTTGTGTGTGACTGCAGTGTGCATTTGGTCCAGCACTCTAACCCTAAGGGCGGAGACCAGATCCAGTCTAGACCCTGTGCTTAGGTATGTGGGCTGTGTAGATGAGGACCCAGAAGGTTTGATTCTCATGAGAAAGTGTTGAGAGTAAAAGAAATCTTTAGAGAAGCAGCCCCCTGATTTCATCAGTGATGATATTGATGATCAAAAGTTTTATGTAAAAGCACCCAGCCGAATGTCAGTCATGTACAGTGCATTTAAAATATCTTTGTGGAAAAGTTTCTCACTGATTCCATGGACTCTGTAGAGGAGATAATAGTGAAGGATGTTGAGATACAGGTGACACCTGTTGAGATACAGGTGACACCAATGAGATTTGGCCATGGTCTTCTCAACCAGAACAGGGAAGGCGTGTTTCAGCCTTTGCATGTGAGTTAATTGTGGTAAATACATAGTTGGCAATATTGGGTTCCTACCAGGATTATGACACAAGATTCTCAGAGAATGTGTGCTGACAATAAACTTGTACTTCCTGGAACTACAAAAACTAGAGACTGTCTTTACAATATTGTATAGTCTCCCTTCTCTTGGATTTATTCCTTTATTAGACATGCTTTTACAAAGCACCAACTATGTACATGGTACTTTGCTCGTCAAGAGGATGGTCCCAAGCTACATACACTTTGGACTTTGCATTGAAAGGAAATAATATTGACTAAATAATTCCTTTATTGCAGATTTTTACAAGGGAAATTTATGTATGTTATATATATTGTTTACCCCTCACTATAATAACAATAATGATCACAATAGTAGTGGCTGCTAATATGCACTTTGTGCCAAGCACTATTAGGCATGTTATGTACATTAACTGATTTAATCTCCAGAGTAAACCTTGGGGTGGTTATAATTTTTACAGAAATGGAAACTAAGGCACAGAAATGTTAAGTATCTTAATAAAATCCATAGAGTTAGAAAGTGGCAGAGCCTAGATTTAAACCTCCCTCCAAAGTTCATGCTCTTAAGCACCATGCATCTCCTGAAATGAGAACACTGAGGCTCAGCGACACTGATTCTGCTAAAACCACAGATATGGCAAATAGCAGAACTAAAATTTAAACCTCTATCTATGCGACCATAAAATTATACTCTTGACATTACATAAAATTGGCCTTAGTTTGGTGTTGAAGACCACGTATAAAACAATGATTGCCTAGTTTTTGAGGCCATAGGAAAGCAAAGAAAAGGAATGGCCTTATAGAGTTCATCTACTTCCTATTTTAGCTGTTCCACGTGGATCCTATCACACCGTACATCAAAGTCAGTGATTTACCCAAAGATTTGCTTGATTTTATCAAAAGGGGTCAAAGTAAGAACTTCACAGCAAGGCTTAAATGAAAATTCAGGTTTTCTTGCTCACTCATTCATTATTCAACGAGTTTTATTGACTACCCACCATGTGTAAGCCATTTTGGTTACACCCTGAATAAAGATGTATGTCTCCTGCACTCACTTCTCCTGCGATCTGGCCCCATCCCTGGAATGAAATATTGTTCTCTGCAGAAAGCCTGGCTAAAGAAAATTCAACAGGCCACTTTCCTCTTAGAAATTGAAATTCTCAGATGTGGAAATTTCTATTCTATCGCCAGTAGCATCGTTTACACCCTCTGCCTTAGCAAGTCATTATGGATGTAAATAAATTTTTGATTCATGAAAAAATAGAAAAGGAAGAAAGATGAAGCTTTTGGAAAAGGCTTGTCTTTGAACATCAGATTTCTTCCTTTAAAATAAGGTACTAGGAAAATAAAGAAGAAACAAAAAAGAATTAAAGAATAAATGAATAACACACACAAAAAAATAAAATAAAACTTGGCACACCCCAAATATCTGCTGTTTAAAATCTAAACTATGATTGAAAATGTTAGGTGGTTCACCAAAATGTTAAGAGCCATGCAATCTGTCAAATTTTTGAATGGAATTGAGGATACAGTAAACTTTGAACAAAGAATAAATTTTTCTTTGACAGCTTCATTAAGTCCTCTTTATTAAGTCAATGGTGTTTCAATTTACAGAAATCAACTGTGGCATTTGAAAGGTAGCTTCATAAAATATAAAAAACTGTTTTCTAAAAATACTGAGGATATAAACAAAATCCTATGTAAAGGCATGAGTTTGTTGTTGTTTTAATAAAAGCAAATCCAAAGTGAATACAAAATACAATAAAATAACTCATTACCAAATGTTTACTAATTCATCTGTAGGAAAAGATCTTTTATATGGAACGATATCAGAAACCACTCAGTAGTTGCTGCTGGAAATATCAAATTTTATGTTTACAACTCCTCTTTTCCTGTCTCATTTTTAAATGAAATCAGGTTAAACATATATTAAAAATAGAATTAAAATAGGGGCACCTGGGTGGCTCAGTCGGTTAGGCATCCAACTCTTGGTTTTTCCTCAGGTCATGATCTTGCAGTTTGTGAGTTCAAGCCCCATGTCCGGCTCTGTGCTGACAGTGCGGAGACTGCTTGGGATCCTCTCTCTCCCTCTCCCTGCCCCTCTCCTGCTCACTTTCTCTCTCTCTCCCTCAAAATAAATAAATAAACTTAAAAAATCAGAATTAAAATAGAAAAACCCTATGACTTTGTATGTTTGAAACATCATTCTGTACCACAGCTAGCATATCCTTTTCCCCATCCCAGGCTTCTGCTTCCCCAAATCCCTGCCCATCTCTCAGTAGTTTCAGGGGAAAATACAGTAAAATATACGCCCCAGAGCAATGAGAGCAAGCAGCTGTTTTTGTACTGTTGGGAGTACATTGGGGAGTGTTTTGATCTGACTCATGTGAGGCATATTAAAAATTGCCATTTTAATCCGATTTCAGCATTAACAATTGTTCCTTCCCTTCTGCTGACATTGACTTTAAAGTTAGTATCAGTAAAAATGAGAACTAGAGACAGAGGTGGTTACAGAGCAAATAGGGAAAATTATGTTAGTAAATCCTAAGAAAAGACTAAGTATAGTTGTGATAAGAAGGTATTTAAATTTTAAAAAAAAGGAAAAAAATGTCAGTCATTACTCATGCATGCCTCTGTGTGTGTGTGTGTGTGTGTGTGTGTGTACATATACATACACAAAGTTTACACAGCAAGGGAAATCTTTAAGGTAAGGATTTGGCTTTGACAATTAATCCCCAAGAAATATCCATTGAGCATTTGTTGTGCATAAACAGGCACTGAGGAGAGCAGGTCTTATGAACAGGGAAAGCCTTGTGCAATGCTTACTTTGCGAGGTATTTCCCTGAGCCAAAATTTTGTGGTACTCAAAATATATAGGGAGATGTTAAATATCTTCTTGTGAAAACCAAACCCTGGAGAAAAGATCTTTTCTAAGTCTAACTGATGTTTATCTTCATTTGATCCTAAGCAAGTCTGCGTACTTTATGGGAAAAAATGTCTCTGGCATGTTGAATTAGTTCATCGACAAGCTCTCCCTATAAGGATATGCTTGGGTTTGTTTGTTTTCCAAAATAAAATTCCTGCAGTGAAAATATGTTTGTGGATGATACTCCCCACCTCCCCCCCCGCCTTTTTTTTTTTGTTATTGCTATTGCTATATTTTGTACTAATCTAGTGAATTTTCTATTAGGAATGCAAAACTATCTCTAAACATAACAATAAGAGCTAACATTTATTGAGCACTTATGATATGTCCATCAACCATTTAAGCTAGTGAATCCTCACGAAAACAAAAACTTTAAGAAGTAAATTTTACTCTTTTCTCCTTTTTTTTTTTTTTTTTTTTTTTTTTTTTTTGCAGCTGAGGAAACAGGCCGTGAGCTAGACTTAGTGTAGGTGTGTTTTACTTCAGGGACTTTGTTCCTCAGCACTACACTGTCCTCTTTGTGACAAATCTCCTATGGTTGGCTAATACAAAAGTTGCCAAACATATTGATAAAAAAAAAACAAACACTTGACAAAAATTTCAGATTCTTGATGATGATTTTTAAATTAGAGAAACACTTGCCTGTTTCATAGGTAAGTGCATTAAAATCATCAAAAACAAAGGAACAAATATTATTTATAGTAATCTCTGGGAAACTAAAATGCTCTTCCCCGAAATCACCTTGTAGTGTTTCTTTGTTCTGAATAAATATATTCTTCCCTATAATTAAGCTAACTTACCAAAATGGCTGCTTTCCAAGTATATTGAATTATTAGAAAATACACCCACACATACACACACACATACACAATACATTTAATGCTTGGGCATTCATCTCCTTTGAAACTGGTCAAATTAGTTTTTACTTCTCTGAAAAATATTTACATGTATATAAACATGTAAATTTATATATAATAATAGAGTGTAATATATATATATATATATAAGTATATACACACATATATATGTATAGATATACACAATACCAAAATAGCAAATACAATAAGAATTATGGTAACCATACAAATTTTCTTGTTTTCTCCTGAACAGAGATTTTCAAATTGCTATTCTCAGCCCCTAGGGCTCCTTGGAGTTGTCTTTAGAAAGGGCAGGAGGCTATGTGACTGGGCCACAAGGTCTCCTTCAACCTGAGCTGGTCCACATTACGATTTTGTATACTGGGATTACTCATATTTTCCTTGAAAGAGTACTGCTGTGCTTACAGAAAGAAAAGTCTGAAACCCACAATTCTAGAATTTCTTATAACAGCCAGTAGATGGCAAACTTTACTGCAAGGAAACAGTTTGGCAGACTATCTAAATTGGTCTGAAAATACCAATTGCACTTCATATCCAGTAGTTTCTTGCTCTGGATTTAAATTTTATATGAAAGTGGGGAACAAAATTCTCAATGGCCATTTCCCTGGGAATTAAACTCCTCCAATTATAGTTTTAAGTATTTTTATAAGTTTTGTTCTTAAGGTATTATTACAACGAAAATTACTTCATTGTTGACTAAGTGTTCGCACAATATACTAGGCACAATACAATAATATATATAGATGACAGATTTTTTCAATTAGGTGCACAAAACTGGAATAATTATAACCCTTACTTCATGACTTCATTGGGCTATGCATAGTTTATTTTTATTTCTTTAATTGGCTATTTAGGTATTTTTAATAAGGCAGTAAATTGCAAGTCCTTTGTAAGTTTGAAAAGTTATAATTTTCTTTTTGAGAGGCAGTTGTCTTTGCTTGTTTACTACAGTCCGCTCAAGTGTCAGTTAATAACGCCTAGGTCATAGGGGGCATTTCCAAGAGGTCCCATTAGCATCTTACCTACGGACACACCATAAACCCAGGAAGCAAGTGTGCAAACGGTGCCAATATTCCCATTCATCCTGGATGAGACCCAGGAAAAGCATGTGCTTGATAGATGATCTTGTCCAGAACGAGTACTGAAAACATAATTCAAGGTGTATGTGTGAACAAAGCGATGGGGGGTCAGTGTGCATGACCAAATTATAAATATCCATTTTTGCTTTTAAAAATATCTTTAGCAAATGTATTCTGTAATACTTTAAAAGTCTCTAAGCGTTGTAAGGGAAACACTAGTCCACTTTTTGCCATCCCCATTCCTGCTTCTTACTCCTAATGTGCATTCTCCAGAAGCAACTACTTAAAACTCTTTCAGTTCTTTCTTACGGTTTTTATTTATATACTTGTAAATACTAGGCTGAGATTTTCCCTTGCTTTTGATACTGGCATAATCTATTAGAATCCTACTATGCTAA
This sequence comes from Lynx canadensis, assembly GCF_007474595.2. Taxonomy (NCBI): domain Eukaryota; kingdom Metazoa; phylum Chordata; class Mammalia; order Carnivora; family Felidae; genus Lynx; species Lynx canadensis. The sequence continues at coordinate 36,176,306 of NC_044319.2, forward strand.
AAGTAGATTTAATTTTCCCGTAGTTTTCAACTACACACACACACACACACACACACACACACACACACACCACAGCTCCGCTGCTTTGGTTAAATCATGTATTATTATCATTATTGGTATCACAAAGAACTCTCTGCAGTTACACAGTATATTATGATTTCATTTCCCATTTTGCGCAACCTTTTCCCTAGAATTAATACTAGGAATATTTTTAAAAAGTTTAGTTTTCCATTACTTCTCTATATGGTACTCTGCATTTTCCTTCTTGGAGCTCTGCTTTCTCTTTCAGCACTGGTTAATCTCTACGCTGGTAGCATACCTGTAGTACAGCAGGCAATTTTCAGTAAAATGTTCTGTTTCTTTATTAGAACGCTTGTATGCTAGATTCCATGTCTCTTTCTTGATTTACACTCCCACTTTCACGGAACCTATCTTCTAGAATCTTCCTGAAAAGCGAGTGTGTGAGGTGAAAATTTGAATTTCTGAATCTCTGTAAATATTTTTCTTCTCCCTTAACATTTGGTTGACAGTTTAGCTGGGCATAGAATTCTAATTTAGAAATTATTTTCTTTCAGGATTTTTAAGGCATGTTTCTAATGTCCCCTGGCTTCCAATGTTTCTGCTGATAAATCAGATGTTATTCTGATTTCTGATGCTTTGTAAATGAGTTATTCTCTGTTCCACCTCAGAAAAATGATGAGGTTTGCTGTGGATTTTTTAAAAATTATTTTCCTACAGCACTTAGTAGAAACTTTAAATCTATACACCTGTTTTTAATTATGGCAACAATTTCTGTATTTCTGTCATAATTTTAAATTCCTTCTCCCTCCTCTCCTTGCCTCCTTCCCCCTCCCACCCCATTTCCTTTCTTCTCTTATTTTGTTTTTCTTTTTTAATATTTTTAATGTTTATTTTTGAGAGATAGAGAGATAAGGCACAAGCAGGGGAAGGCAGAGAGAGAGGGAGACAGACTCTGAAGCAGGCTCCAGGCTCTGAGCTCGAACCCACGAACTGTGAGATCATGGCCTGTGCCGAAGTCGGATGCTCAGCCGACTGAGCCACCCAGGCACCCCTGTTCTCTTATTTTGAAACTCCTCCTTGAGTCGCTCTCTGGTTCCCTGTTGCTTCTACCTCCCCTTTCCAATCTGTAAGTATTTTTTTTCTAGCATCTGGTAGATTTTCCTCAAAATTACCTTTCAAGTAACTCAACTGGATTTTTCATTTCTACTACTGTATTTTTAATTGTAAAGACCTCTTTTGTTATCTAGAAGTTTACTCTAATAACTTCCTATACTTATTTCATTGCCGCAATATCCTCACTTAACTCTTTGAATATGTTAAACCTCAAAGTTTCATAATTTTTTGTCCACTCCCTAAATTGTCTTTGTCTCATCCAATTTACTTAAAAAATATTTTTTTGTGTGTGTGTTCTGTTCTTAGTGTTTTATCTTAAAGGGTTTTCTCCATCTGGTAATCTCATAAAAATATGTTTATATTAAATAAAGAGGTACTACTGTTTCTTAAGCTGATTAGTGGATACAAGGATGTTTGTTTATCATTATTTAAAGTATAATTGTAATAACATTTAAAGTATAATTAAAGGATAGCAATTCCCTATATGCATATATACACTTTACATATACTCATATATGTATTTGTTTAAAAAGAGCTATTGGAAAGTTCTTTTATTTCATGTTACAGGACTTTCTAGCTTACTAAATTTATTCTAGAGTGATTGGCCTGGGTCATTTCAATGGGGACACCCAATACCAATATCTGTAAGTATTTTCTTTTGGGCTCATCAAGAGAAATAATTATTTCCTGCTTAGGGAGTAAATCTGGCTGCTGGCATTTTTAGAACTGAATTAGAAATGAGGATGGGGAGGGTCTCACAATTCTGTATGTAGATATTCACTTCCCCCCCTTTTTATCAGACCAGAGCCAGCCACTCCCACATCACCAGCACTTGTGCCTTTGGCTTTGAATCGCCTTCATGGGGGAAGGGCAGTCATGTAGTTTCCTGGGATGAAAGATGGAACACGGGAATCTAACTGTACTTTTGGTAAGTTTTCCAAACAACCTTCCCATTTTCAGCACCACTTGAGTACTTGGAACCCCTAATTCCTGAAACTTTCTGGGGTTCCGCAGCATCAACTGGCTTGCTTCTGGGATTCTCTCACCTGGGATTTGCTTATTCTGGTATACTAAGTCTATTCCAACTCATCCATCTACAGACGAGCTTCCACTTACATGTATGAGTGTATGTATATGTGTATTTATTGCTGTCCCCTCAACCTTCCTTCTGGATCTTGTGAGTATGACGATTTCATTCCTTCTTGTCCTTTTTTTTTTTTGCCCCTAGGACTGTTTCTATGTGTTATTTATTGAGGTATAATTTACATACAATAAAATTCACCCAATTTCAGTGGCAAACACATATGGTCAATAGCTATTACTACAATCATGATATAGAATGTTTCCACAGAAACTCTTTACAATTAGTTCCCTTCACCCACCTCCATTCCCTGGTGACCACTGAGCTGCTTTCCATCCTTGTAACTTTGCCTTCTCTAAAATGTCTACATGTCTCATAAAATTGAATCATCCAGCAGATAGTCTTTGTGTCTGGTTTCTCTTAATTAACGTAATACTTTAGAGATTCCTCCATGTTGTTCACTGGGCCAGTAATTTGCCCATTTTATTCCTGAGTAGTAGTCCAATGTGTGATATATTAAAATTTACTTACCAACTGATGAACATTTGGGGTTTTTCCAGTGTCAGCCATTATGAATAAAGCTGCTATGAGTTTTGCAAGCAAGGTTTTGTGTGGATATTATGTGTTCATTTTCTTGGGGGAAATATCTAGGTGTGGGATTCCTGAATAAGTGTATGTTTAAATTAATAAGACACGTTGAAACTTTTTTCCAAAGTGGCTATGCCGTTTTGTATTCCCTCCAGCCACATATGAGATATGTGACTGATAGAGCAGTACAACAACAGTAAAAATAGTCTTTTAAGGTATGATGCATTACTAAAGATAAAAAGGATATTTTATGCCTATGAGGGTCAAGCCAGCAGGACAATGTAACCATGTTAAATTTCTATGACACAGGAATATAGTTTCAGAATATAGAAGTGAAAACTGTCAGAACTAAAATGAGAAATAGAAAAATTCATATTCACTGTCAGAGATTTCAATGCATCAGTCTCAACGAAGAGAAGCAGAAAAAGCCCCAACGTTATAGAAGTTCTGAATAACACAGTTAGCAATTTGATATAATTGAGTTTTACAGATTTTCCATAGTTCAAAGAAGAAAGAAATCACCATGAAAATCGGAAAATATTTTTATTTGAATAACATTGAAAAGAAATCACACGAAATGCAGTAAAGCGGTGCTTACACAGAAATTTTGTCTTAAATCAATAAATTAGAAAGAATGCCTGAAAAAGTAAATAACAAGCTAAACTGCTTAATTCTTAGTAGAATTAAGAAAATAAAAATGTAAAAGCAGAAATCTAGGACAGAAAACAAGATCTTCTGGAGAAACTATACAAAGTCAAAGGCCAATATTTGAAAACACTAATATAACTGGTAACACACAGGCAAGAATGATTAGTTACTGAGAGACAGAGACAGAGACAGAGACAGAGAGACAGAGAGGACTTGAATAAGACTTCCATTTTTTCCACACCCTGTGAGCACCTAGTAATGCCAATTTTTGTCACTTGCTCTTTCTAGTGGGTAAGTAGTGATACTGTTTTTAATTTCTGTTTCCCTGATGGCAAATAATGTTGAGTATTTTTCAATGTGCTTATTTGTTATCCCTTCATGTCTTTCATGAATTTTGGAAAGGAACAGAATAAAACACTTAATGCAAATAGCATCATGTTTACATCAGAAACCCTACCCAGTAAGTATCCTAACTTCCAAAACAATACAGCAAAAAGAAATGGACTTTAGAACCAAACAAATCAGAGATTCAAATCCTTCCTCTCTTTGACACCATCCAAATGACTTAGTCCTTACAAAGCTTAGCTTTCCATCTGTAAAACGCTTTACACAAATATTGTTAGAAATCTATTTTAAAAGTTGCATTGGAAAGGCATTGGGTATAAATGCCAATTTCCTTCTCTGTCTTCCCACACTAATTCTTTATTTCATGGCTTCAGTGATAATGCTTGATGATTAATGAAGGAAACAACCATCAGCATCACCATCACCACTAACAAAATAAACAAAACAAAAATAAATGGAAAACCAAATTTCATCAATGCCTTCCCTTGCTGGTGCAGTTAAGAGGACAGCTTGGACAGTATTCAACTGAGTTTTTTCAGCTTGGACACAAGAACTTTAAATGCTTCCAAAAGTTTGAACTTATTAAATATTTCTTCATATCCCTCCCCATTTCCTGCCCCACACCCTCTCACAATTTTCTTAGTATTGCCAAGAATGCCAATACCCCTCATGCGTTAGTTCTTTTGTGTGCAAATAATATCTTTCCTCCCCTTGCATTCATAAAAAAAAAAAAAAAAAAAAAAAAATCTCAAGTACCTTTTCTTCAGTGAGGCTTTTCCTGGTATGCTTTCCCTGACACATGTGATTTCACAGCACCCTTCCATGTTTCGGTTGTGACATGTTCCCCCTTCCTTCCAATATGTATGGACACATGTTACGTGATGAGTAATATTGCAGACCCAGGAAATACAGACAAGGTTTCCTCCTTTCCTCCAAAGAACTAACATTCCAATGAAGAAAACAGAAAACAAACATATACAGAAAAAAATAACAGCATATGTAACATAGCAAATAAAACAACAAAATTTAGAAAAGGAGTTCAGAGAAAGCTCTCAGGAAGTGACACTGCAGCTAAGACATGGCATTTGAAGATGTGATAGGAAAGCCAGCATCTGAAAAAAACAAAAAGACTAAAACTAAAGTAAAAGGATGATTAGTTGAGTTTTCTCATAGGGAGTAGAAAATGTTGGCTCTCTGATCAACCCTCCTGATAATATATAAGCATATGTTAATTTCTCTTTCTTTCTTTCTTTTCTTCTTCTTCTTCTTCTTCTTCTTCTTCTTCTTCTTCTTCTTCTTCTTCACTGTTTATTTATTTTTGAGAGAGAGAGGGAGACAGAGTGAGAGCAGGGGAGGGCAGAGAGACAGGGAGACACAGAATGTGAAGTAAGCCCCCAGGCTCTGAACTGTCTGCACAGAGCCCAATGTGGGGCTCAAACTCACCAACGGTGAGATCATGACCTGAGCCGAAGTCAGACGCTCAACTGACTGAGCCACCCAGGTGCCCTTATAAGCATATGTTAACTTTCTATGTGTAGGCACTGGAGGAAAATTGTTGGCTGCCAGAAAGACTCCAGAGAAGATAATTATGAAAATATTCTCAATCTTGTACGACACACCAGTCCATCATTTCTTTTAAGTATCTTCTCATCACCCTGCTTGTGGCCACACCAGGTTACAAGAATCACCTCTTCTTTTGCAGGAAGAGAGGGAAAAGATTTGTCATTACATATTTCTCAAAGTTTGCACACTATTTTCTCCCAACAACAGTTGATTTATGTCTCATATCCTAAGAGCAAACTCCCCGTTTTGTAACTTTTTTTTATTACAAGCCTGTACTGTTGCCACTCTTATATTTGCGAGCAATACTGAGAGAAAGAAAGTAAAAATAAGAGAATGATATAGTAGATGAATCCACATGCAAGACAGTGTTTCATGGGAAAATACAATTGAGTTGAGAAATCATAAGTCTTCTCAGTATACACGATTGAGAAAATAACTATGCTATGATCATAATCTATGCATATTTGGGGACAACCTATATGCATATACATAGCTAATGAGTTTGTCAACAAATTAAAGAATTATTGTTTTTCTGTTGGTTATTATTCCGATTAGAATTTCAAAAAAATGTATCCCTAGAACAGAGACGCATATAAAAACACAAGTCCATAGGAAAATAAAAGTGCATGAACTTGACTACATCTGTTTCCTTGCAGAGGGATTTATTTAATCTGTCATCTGTAAACTGTACATAGTAACACTGTGTTGCTATGAGGGTTAGAATAATATATGTGAAATACCTGGCAAGCCTTCAATAAATAGTTGGCCTTCTATCCTCTTTTAGTATTTTCATCTTCCTATGCTTTTCTTTTTAGAATACAAAGGGTAACTGTGACAAAGCAGTCATAAACTGAGTCATTCATTTGAATATTAGTTTTAGTTAGGCAATATATTCAGAGACAATTTTGTACGTCATTTCCCAGTATATTCCAGGATGCTCCACGGGAGAATGTGAATTTCAAAAATGTGTGTGTGTGAGACAACTTAACAGTTGCTTCAATGCATTCCATTGCTCCCTTGGCCCCAAGAAAGGGAGGTGGAGGAAAAGCAAAGAATCTGAAACCAGCTACTTTTATTTCTCATTACCAACTATATGACAAACCATCATTAATGAAAGACCTCATCATTGGACATCATTTGCTAAAACTCATCATTAGAATGCAGCCAACTGTATTTCATTAATGAGTTTCTTTGAGATGCGTGGAAGCAGAAAGAAGATCTTTATTTTTACCCTCAGCCATTTATTTGTAAACATCTTGACATCTTTTATTTCCTTCTAGATTCCTCTGGCAATAAAAATGACACCAGGTGCCTTGCAAGTTCTTGCCGAAACAATTCTACATGCAGTAATACTTCAAAGGACAACAGTTGCCACTGTTCGGACACAGCGATTGATTTGGACAAAGACTGTGACAACACGAAAGACCCATGCTTCTCCAATCCCTGTCAAGGAAATGCCACATGTGTGAATACCCCAGGAGAAAGGAGCTTTCTCTGCAAATGTCCTCCTGGTTTTAGTGGGACAACCTGTGAAACTGCCATTGTTTTCTGTGGCACAAGCTCCTGCCAACACGGAGGTGTTTGCCATCAGGACCCTGTTCACCCCGTCTGCATCTGCCCAGAAGGATATGCTGGAAGATTCTGTGAAAAGGGTCATGATCCGTGTGCTTCCAGCCCTTGCCACAACGGAGCCGTGTGCCAGGATGGGATGGATGGCTATTCCTGCTTCTGTGTCCCAGGGTATCAGGGCAGGCACTGTGAGCTGGAAGTGGATGAATGTGTCTCAGATCCCTGCAAGAATGAAGCTACATGCCTCAATGAGATAGGAAGATACACTTGTATCTGCCCCCATGATTATTCTGGTAAGTGCTATCACGTTTGAATACCAGAGGACGTAATCAGCTTTCCCTTTCTTTAATATGACAGAAGCAGAGGTGACTTTTTGTCTTAGCCGCTTGTTTATGAATATGGTCTTGGCAGGAATTAGAAAGCATCCTAGACTACTAAAAGTCCACTGGGCTTAACCATTTGCCAGATGTCACTGTTGTCGTTTTAAATAGAGCCCTTACATTATTTAAATCTGAAGTTCAGTCTAGATTTAGTGGGCCCTATGAGGCCTAGCTTTCCAGGTCAGGGCACTTCAAGTTTCGTCAAGAGAAGATTCCTTTTGTCTTAGCTAAAGTGTGCCTATCAGCTAATGTCCAAAGCCTGACATTGCAGCCAACCGGGAAAGCAGGCCATGGACGGATACATGTTAGTGGGTTCTAAGGTGTGATCAACAGATCAGTGATGGCAAGGCTGATGTAATATGGTAAATGAGTTAAACCACAATTTTATTAATAAAGAAGTCACTTCTTGTTTAATTTCTTGGAAACAGTAAATAATAGTACCTCATAGCTATTCACCAAGTTTCTGTTGAGGTGGTATTTCAGTACAGAGTAACGAGTTGACCATTCATTCCCTAAAAGGTTACATGTTATTTATTACCTTCTCTGCTCCCTGTCCTCCAGAACCAGTTACCCATTTAGGTCATTTCTTCATGGTGACCATCTCTGATGCACTGTTTCACTCTCTGGATTCTCTACACTAATCCATGCTTTCTCCCATTCATTCATTCTGACTTCTGCTCGCCACTTTCCTGTGCTTCCTGACTCACCTCGTTGTGACATTTTTCACATTTTAATGCCACATTTCCCTTATCGCTTGCCACTTTTATAACCTCCCATGGTACTTGAATTTCAACTTGCCTTCTCTCAACGCTTTCACGCTTACTTCTTTTTCTTGTCATTCTTTTTCCATGTATGTTAAGTAATATAATTATTTGTAAAGTATTTCTCTTCAAAATGTATACCAGTATGTCATTTTTCTAATATTACACATTCTGGAAACATCTCTTATAAAATAGCCATTTCCCTAGTTGCTCTGACGTGAAATTTGCTCCCTTTCCCTCAATCCTCACCTAAAACGAATGTTCAAAATCTATCTGGACATCCAACATGTCTTCCAAATTGAGCTTATCCACTCTGTTACCAGTACCTTGGCTCATGTCCTCATTATCTTGTGTATACTTACTATACAACCTCCTAGATTCTATTTCCAGCCTCTGCCTTCTCCAGGTTGTTCTGAACAGTGCCTCTGAAATCATCCTTCTACAATAGATCCGAGTGTGCCATTCCCTTCTGAAGAAACCTGAGAGCTTCCCACCACACGAGAATAATTTTCACGTCTCATTAAAAACCCTCCACAATTTGTCCCTTACATTGTAATCGTATCTCCACACCTCCTTCCACCAGAGCATTCCATTTCCTGAATTGTCTTCATCTTCTGTTCAAATGGTTTCCCTCCCTCCCTCCCTCAATTCAGTGTCTACTCTGTGACGTTCTGTACTTTCAGTACTTCATTCAACTCTCGCCTAACTCAAGAAGCATTTCTGATTTACCATCTGCTGAAATAACACTTTTAACTTCAATAGTAATTATTTATCACTTCCGTAGTGGTTTGCGCCTCTATTCGTGAACTTTGTCCTGTTCTTCAGAGATCTGTGTTTTTGTCTCGTCCCACTGAAGTATTACTTCCTAAAGGACAGAAGTCATGTATTATGTTTATGCTTTAACTCATCAGTCCTTTTTGGGTATTTATTATATGTCAGTCATTGTATTAAGAGAAGGCACTATTCCCAAAGTGCCCAGCATAGCCAATAATGGCTGCTTAATAAACTGTTACTGAATTGTTTTAAATTTTTTTTTTTAACGTTTATTTATTTTTGGGACAGAGAGAGACAGAGCATGAACGGGGGAGGGGCAGAGAGAGAGGGAGACACAGAATCGGAAACAGGCTCCAGGCTCTGACCCATCAGCCCAGAGCCTGACGCGGGGCTCGAACTCCCAGACCGCGAGATCGTGACCTGGCTGAAGTCGGACGCTTAACCGACTGCGCCACCCAGGCGCCCCTGTTACTGAATTGTTTTAATTTTCTAAATTTTTCCATATATTTCTGGACACCCTGTGTGGTAATGAAACTGAGGTAAACATATTAAGAGTTTACTTTCTCTATGCTTTGTGTTGGTAGAATGCTGTGTAAGTGGAAAATTATTTTATTGATTGCCTTTAATTACAGTACTAAGCTAAAAGTTATGAGGAACAGTAAAGGGGGTTATAAGACAGTACTCATACGTGAAAAGCTCCTTATCTATATGCCACGTCATCATGTCTATTTTTTTAAAACTGAGTTACAGCAATTGAATTTCAATGTTTAAAAATTTTGATTAAAAAAAAATAAACTTTTGTGGGGCTGGTGTGGGATTGCTTTTGTTTATAATGGACACATTTAAAACCCACTATGGTTTAATTAAGAGTGTATCTTCTATTTCCTGCTGCTAGTACAATATTGCGAATGACTGAAAGAAGCAGACATGAGATCAAAGAAATGTTTCAGCCATTTTAGCTACAGTGTTCTTAAATAGTCTCATAATGGCAAAACACAGCTTGAGAAATGATGTTTTACAAGGTATGTTTTTATTTTTTACATTTCAATTAATTGGATTGTAATGAATCCTTTCAGTGGCATAAATTTAGGCATAAAAGATGTCAAGAGTATATTCCAAATGGGAAATATAGTAAAATTCCATTATAAGACATTTTACTCTACAACGAATTAATTTATACTGTGGATAAATCGTATCCCTGCTGGGCCCCATGAAAATGAATGCCTTTTTCTCACCATAACGTTAGCTCAAAGCCCACAATGAGGTCACCTCCCTTGTCCAAACCCTGGTATAATAGAGTTGTTCCCTATTTGACTACGTTTTTCTCTTGCCCTCTAAGAAGTCAACTAACTTTTATTATTTTAGCTCTGTTGACATAAATATAACTTGCTTGCAGAGTTTAAGTGACAGACTCATCAGGCAGTAAGAATTATGTCTGATATTAGCTGGTTAGGCTTATTCGGACACAAAGGTGTGATTTTCGTCTTGATCACCAATCTCCACAAGTAAAATAGCCTGCATTCTGGGAGCTCATCAGTGGTTCCCAGCCCTGACTAGGCATTAGCCATTACCCAGGGAGATCTGAAACAAAGATGCTCAGATTCCACCTTCAGAGAGTCAAATTTTATTGACGATTCTAATGTATAGGTAGGGCTGGGAGCCAGGAGTTTGGTTTATGTGAACTTAATTTAGAAACTTTTCTTGCAATATCCCATCATTTAGACCCACAAGGAGGCTTGCTTTGCTTCAGCGCTATCCCATGGCGACCAGTGTTTGTGGTAATGAATGAGGAACCCAAAGAAGGTCTATAGGACCAAGGCCAATTAATGAGAAACCCAAAGAAGGTCTCTAGGACCAAGGGAAAAGCTGGAGTTGGGAAGGGAAGAAGACTATTAGTAATCAGCATGGATGCATAGATGCTCTGCCTGAACCCAGACCTCCCAATGAATCCTGGAAACTACTATAATAACCCAGCTGCCGTGTGCTACATCCAAATTTAGAGGATCATAAAGAACCTGGCTTACAGGAAAAAGCCTGTGCTCCTCAGTGCAGCAAAGTAAGAAAACATAATAAATTTTAAAAGACAGAGAGAGGGAGAAGAGGGAAAAGAGCAGTAGCCCGCGGAGAGGGGGTTCACACTGCGGGAATCCTTCTCTGTGCACGCCACTGTGCTTCCTACGTGGTGATTCATGAACTGCAGAAATAGGCTCAGAGAGAGGCAGAGCTGGTGAGAAAATGCCAGGCATAAGCAAAAACTCCAACTTAAGCAGAAAGGAAGCAGCTGCAGACTTTTTGAATGGAAAGAATACATGAGCTCGTAGCTGCTTTTAGTTCAAGTTTATGCAGTGTACCGTTCTTTCACTGAGGGCTTTCTTAAAATTAGCAGATTGACAAATGAACAGTTTTCATGTTAAGGTGCCTGAAGCATGAGAAAAATGGGGCTACAAGAGGGCAGGACCAGGCCAATCTGATGCATGATGAAGCAAAACAGTGTGGGAAAATATCTTATTTCCTTCATTAAAAAATAGGTCTTTGGCACAAAAATAATCTTTTGGAAAATAAGAAAACACCATTAAATTTACTTATTGATTGCAAGATGCATCTTTATTTCAAGGATGACAACATACGCAAAATTCATTTTATATTCACGAAAATGTGTTAGTGTATGGAGACTAGTTAGAAGACTAGTTAGCACATGGAGAGACTACTCAGTTAGAAACCCATCCAGACCAGGGATAAGACATTAGGACCTGGCCAGGAAGAGTGACTGCAGGATGAATGGGAAGGTAGGTGTAGGGCTCACTAAGAAGACGGCTCACTTGGCATTTATTAAAGCCAGAATATTTCCAAGCTTATTTTATCCAAGCAAAACTTGAAATCTCTAACATGAAAAATAAGAATGCATTAAAAGTCCAATTGCCTATTCCAGCTCAATGAACTTATTTCTATCAGTGGTTCTCAAACTTTTAGCATGCATCAGACTCACCCAGAGAGCTTATTATAATACAGGTTCTGGGGCACCTGGGTGGTTCAGTCAGTTAAGCGTCTGACTCTTGATTTCAACTCAGGTCATGGTCTCACAGTTCTTGGGATTGAGCCCCACACCAGGCTGACAGTGTAGAGCCTTCTTGGGATTCTCTCTCCCTTTCTCTCTGCCCCTCTCACTGCCCACCCCCATCAAAAATAAATAGATAAAGTTTAAAAATACAGTTTCTGATTCAGTAGATTTGTGGTGGGGTCCGTGCATTTTTAACAAGTTCCCATGCAATACTGATGCTGATCTTCTGCTGGTTTGGGGACCACACTTTGAGAAACCACTGATGTAGACAATTATGTGCATTTTCATGTGACAACACAAAGGTGTCTGTGTGTGTGTGTATGTGTGCAGTATTTTTTGCTAGTAACAGTCCTGGATAGATGATATGGATAAAAATAAGTATCTGTTGAGGGGCGCTTGGGCGGCTTATAGGTTGAGCATCTGACTTCGGCTCAGGTCATGATCTCACAGTTCGTGTTTTCGAGCCCTGCTTTGGGCTCAGAGCCTGGAGTCTGCTTCGGATTCTGTGTCTCCCTCTCTCTCTGCCCCTCCCTGGCTTACACTCTGTCTCTCTCCCTCTCAAAAATAAATAAATATTAAAAGAATAAAAAATAAATAAGTATCTGTTGAATTCACCCAGCCATTAATGTTGTCAAAACACACAGACACCCGTATACACTCAGGTGTGTATATAGATTGAGTTCCTGCAACGTGCCAAGCATTGTTATAGGCTCTGTAAATATAAGAATAAAGAGGTGATGAAAAAGTCCTCTTCCATCTTAGAGGGAAGAGACAGACATGTATAAAATAGTAATAAATAAAATACATAGTAGGTTAGGTGGTGATAAGCACAGTGGAGAAAAGTAAAACAAATAAGGGGAATTAGGAACTGAACTTCAGGTACAATGACCAGGGAAGGCTCTACTAAAAAGGTTACACATGAATAAAATTCTAGATAGGTAAGGAAGGGAGTTAGCCAATGTCTTCTGGAATAGCATCCAGGCAGAGGAACAGCAGATGTGAAGGCCCTTAGGTAAAGAGTACTGGAAAGTCTGAGAAGCAGCAATGAAGCTGATGTGACAGGAATGGAGCGAGCAAGGAGAAGACATAATAGGGTCAGACTATTGGGGCTTGTGGGCGGCTGGAAGGACTTTCTCTCTTGTTCTTAATAAGATGGGAAGTTGTTGGATAGTTTTGAGCAGAGGACTGGAATGATTTGACTTACATTTTAAGAAAATCACTCTCCTTGTTATGTTGAGTATATACTGAAGGGGGTTGTTAGGGTAGCATCAGAGCGCCCAATAATACAATAGTCCAAGTGAATGGACTATTATTACATGGGAAAGAACAAAATAAAAGTATCAAGTGTTAACACCTTTCCCCCCTTTAACATTTAATTAAGATGGGAATGAACACAGAAGGATCATGATCATGCAAAGAAAACGTGAGCATACCTTCCCTGACCTGCTCTCTATTGCCCTCTGGTGGGAGGTCTAGATTATTAGGACAGGTCTATTCAGAATAGTTCCAACAACAGTGTTCCTCAGTAGTTTGTATCAACCATATTTTCATACAGTCTTTCACAGGCACACTTGAAACTTATTCTACGCCTTTGAATTACATATAAATTACTCATTTATAATTTCCTATCAGACCTTCTTCTATTAAAGGCTCCCAGTCCCAGCTTTTTATATTCTTCTCTGTGCCTTCTCCAATATTCCTCATCCGTTCTGACAGACTAACAGGTATGATGTCACTAACTCTGACAGTCATTGGCACTAACCCTGCCATTACAGTAGCATTTATCAAAAGCACAATTTGAATTTCAGGCAATGAGGAGATTTGAATCTAGGCTTAATGTTCTATCTTCTCTAAATATATTTTTGATCAATTAAATACTTTTTTAATACCATTTTTCTATGACAATTCATATAGATAACTTAATGGTGATGAAAATAATTTGGGGGAAATAAAAGTATTGTGTATCATAAAATATAAGCTTTTTCAAGAGAAAAATTGTTATTATCATTATGATTACCATTATTATTGAAAGTTTTTGCTGATTACAAAGTTAACAAATAAACCATTTGATGAACTTAAGTCAATTTATTGGGAATAATTATTAACAGTCCATATTTATATAAAGATATACAATATGTAAGACATGAATTTTTTAAAATCTTTTTAATGTTTATTTTTGAGAGAGAAAGAAAGAGACAGAGAGCAAGCCAGGGAGGGGCAGAAAGAGGGAGACACAGAATCCAAAGCAGGCTCCAGGCTCTGAGCTGTCAACACAGAGCCCGACACGGGGCTCAAACTCACAGACCATGAGATCATGACCTGAACCGAAGTCGGACACTTAACCAGCTGAGCTACCCAGGCTCCCCCGCTGTAAGACATGAGTTTAAAGGACACTTAAATATTGTTTCTGTGAGCATCTATCTAAATACCTCACATTTTACTCACCACATAATATATATATTCATAACAAATATCTTTCACACCCAAAAGGCAAATAATGGGTAGCAGGCAAAAGAAAACATTTGGATTTCATGGGTTGTATCTTCATGTTATCAAAGGAAAATGACTGTTCTTCTATATGCTCTTAATGATGAAACTGATCATTTCTGTAGTGTCATATAAAAGAAAATTCACACGTATTCTGGCTTTTGCTCAGAACTAGAGCCATCTGAAACAGTTTTATGAAGAAATGAAGTTTCTGGCTTTGACAAGCGTTTGTTGAATGAGCGCACAAAGTAACAAATACTATTCACTCAGCAAATATTCAGGACATGCTTCCTTGGCACTGGACATTGTGCCAGACCACGGAGACATAAAAATGACGAGGACAAAATTTATCCCTGACGAAATACTCACAGTTTACCCTGGGAGAAGGCAGGCAAACAAAACTTACAATCGCTCTCTGACCAGAATGCTGACGCAGCACAAAGAAAGGAGCCAATGACGCTGCTTCGGATCAGGAAAATCTTCACAGAAAAGGTGGCCTACGAGCAGAGCAGAGCAGCAATGCATTTCGTTCAGGATGTTCAACTGAAACTTCGGCCCTCTGACTACATTTATTAGTACTTTTATTGTATGAATAAGAACGAGCTGAAGAGCAAGGGAGAAGGACTGCAGAGGGTTTACGAGGGGTGAATGTCTCTTCTGTCATCTTTGCTTTGACGGCTGGTTTGTGGTTTAGCGAGTACAGTGAATGGCGTGCTCCATTTTAAACCCCCTCTGTCTGACTACTGCTCTTAGTGATTTCCTAGCCATCAGCAGGGTGGGTGTGCGGGTCTGAGTGAGGAGGGGATGAGCCAAAATATATGTAGTAATATGAAGAATGGGTGTAGTGGAAAGGCTGTGGAATTTGAGAGCAGAAGACAGGGCTCCCAGTCCCAGCTTTGATGTGTTCTAGTGGTTTCTAAGAAAGTGCTTTGATATTGATAAATAGTTCTGAGCTTCTGGGTCCTCACTCTAACATACAGGCATAATATCAACTAACTCTCAGGGTCACGGTGGCAATGAAATGATTTACTGAAAGTTTTCCCATAAACTATGAAGCCATGAAAATGCGGGCTGTCACTATTTTAGTATCTTCAAATATTGCTGCTAGTATAAATGCTAGTGTTTAACAATCTTTACCTATACTTTTTATAGGTATCCTTTTCTTATACTGAATTGCTTTCTTTTTGGAATATATTAGAACCATACTCAGTAACAGATTAACTGAGATCATAATCTCTGTGCTCTATTTACATGTTTAAATGGGAAAGTTGCCATATGTGTAGGCAAGGATTTAATTTCTGAAGCCACCATATCATAAAACCAAGAAGTTAAGAATGTATTAATACTATAACATTTCAAATATTCAGGAATGACAATTATCCTAATAAACAAAAGCACAAGAAAGATATTTGTTATGATTAAAACATTATAATGACAGAAGTGTGAAATGTAGAACATTGGCATAGTTAGCACAAAATGCAACTATTACGATTTTCCTATTATGATCCCAAGGAACTTCAAAATTAAGCAAGATAGAAACCATTTATAAAAGTAAGAGTGTTTTTCAAACATAGCATCTTGGAGACTTTGAAATGAGTTACTCTGAATTAAGCTTTATATATATCTTACCAATGTTACATACTAAAAATACACAGATACATACATATTAAATATAGGCTACTATTGAGGAAGTCATGCATATTAACTAGGAATATATTTTATTTATTTATTTACTTTTGAGAGAGAGAGAGCGCGCGCCAGTGAGCGAGGGGCAGAAAGAGAGAGAATCACATGAGGGGCAGAGAGAGAGGGAGACCGAGAGAATCCTGGGCAGGGCTCAGGTTCACCCATATGGGGCCCCAACTCATGAACCGTGAGACCCTAAGTAGGATACCCAACCGACTGAGCCACCCAGGCACCCCAGGGATGTGTTTTAAAATAAAATGATGTCTTTTGACATGTTCTGAGATTTATGATAGGAGTAAAGTGGGAGGAAGAGCATCCAGGTGGATTTAGAAAAAAAAAATGTGTGGAGAAGAAGAAAGGGTGAGTTAGTACTGGGAGAAGCGGCAGGCATGGGGAAGCAGAGTATTTCCGCAGACAACCTTACCCCTGAAATTATCACTGCTACCAAAAAGCACAAGAATGCACTCCCCACTCTCTGCTCTTAGGGCTGACAGACAAGAGCCAGTCTTTCTAGTCCTAGAACTAGTTCTAGCCTCTAAGATTTTTCTAGAAAGATCGGAATGCTAAAATGGTGCCAAGAACATTCTTCAACTTGCACGGCTGATAGAAGCAGACAAGAGGGCAAATAAGACAGGAATTAAGAAAAGCAGCAAAAAACAAGTCAAGATTGAAGGCAGAGGTTATTCCAGGGAGGTGTCTCTGGGAAAGTAAAGCCCGTAGAAACGGAAGTGATTGATTTCCAGGTCTCTAACGGCAAGTGAATAAAACTAATTCATAAAGAAACACTACATACAATGCACCTGGGTGTCTTGCCATTACCAGCGCCCACAGAGTTCGAGGGTCGTGGAGACACAAGGCAACTGCCCAGTTGCAAGCCCCGCCATCCACAGTGGTGCCCTATTTCCCCAAAGGCAAACGTGGGGGGACCCCACTGCCTTGCCGGGCGGGACGCGCAGGCCTGGGGATCCCCCCAAGTAGATCCCGGAAGCGAGGGCTGCCGGCGTGGCCGCTGGGGTCTCCGGAAGAGAGCCAACTGCGCATGCGGGACCTGCTCCGCGCTCCGGGCAAGCGGGAATCCCGCCCATCCCGGTTTCCGTGCTGGGCCAGGACCCGGATCAGGAGAGGCAGAGTCCCTGCCCTGGGATGTTGGGGGAAAGCCAGGCATCTGCCCGTGTTCAAGCCTGCACCTTCAGAAAGAACCCTGACATCCAAAAGCCAGTTATGTCGCGAGCTCTGAAGCCGTGCTTGGTGGCACCAGTATACCCTGGGATGAAAGACGTCTGGGATCCTTGGTTCTTGGAAAGGCCTGGGTCCCTATCACGTCTCAATGAGGACTGTCGCCAATATGCAGCTCCCCGCCTCAGAGTGACTCACAGGGTTTGGGCAACCGTGCCCCCCGGGGATGTGCAGGTGGTTGGCGCCAGGCCCTAGCTGCACAGGCGTGGAGGGTCCTGGCTGTTCAAGACTTGCTGAAAGGGTATGTACTGGGCTTGCCAAGGGTGCGGTTCAGGGAGGTCAGGGATCTGAAAGCCATCCTGGGTCTGGAGAGGCCAGGTCACCACAGCGGGTTCTTGTAGGAAATAGACATCTGCCTAATTCCGCGTCCTAAACAACCTAATGATGACTGTTCGCCTTGAAGGCAGATCTGGGGGAATTCGACTGCCTTGCCAGGACCAGGCAGGGCAAGCTTGCTTGGGGGTCCTCCAACAAGAGACATAAATATAGCGTAAATCTATAGCTGTAATAGAAACTAGTGCTAGTGCACCTCATTGCACTAATACTTGGTCCTCCAGCAAGAGATACTAGGAGGTCCTACTACCTGGATAGGCCTGGCTGCTGGGGCTTTGGTGCCAGAGAGCTAATCGGGCACATTGGTCCACTTCAGCTGTCTGGAGCAAGCAGGAATCCCGTCCAGCCCTGGTCAGAACCCTACCAGGACCAGGTTCAGGAGAGGCTGGATCCCTATGGTGTTCTATGGGAAAAACCAGGCGTCTGCCAACGTCCAAGGCTGCACCTTCACAAAGGAACCCTATCACCCCGAAGTCAGACACATCGGGAATTCTGAAGCCTTGGTGCCCTGGAATGAGAGATATCTGGGATCCCTCATACCTGGAGAGGCCTGGGTCCCTATAGGGCAGCACTTCCAAATGGGGAATGACTATTTCTTCTCTGTAGCCATAGTATCAGATTGTCTTGTGGGAGGAGAGTCCCCCTCCACGCACGAGGCTATCCAGATGTGAGACTGGGCCATAGACCTCAGGCCTGAAGGCCTCCAGGTGCCCAAGGCCTGGAGAGAAGGCCATGTTACACATACTGGTGCAGTGCAGTTCTGGGTAGCCAGAGAATTGCAGAAAGACCACCGTGGAGAGATGCCAGTTCCTCGGAGTGGGCTCTTTAGGGAACAAAGCATGGGATTCCATCCCTAACCTAGCTATAAGCGTCTGTTCCCCTGAAGGCACATCTGTTGGGAATATGACTGCCTTGCCTTGGCCAGGTGGGTGGGCCGGTGTGGGGGATCCTTCAGTGAGAGACCAGGGAGCCCTGGTCCCTGGGTAGAGGGAGGCCAGGACGCTGGAGGAGACTCTTTTGGTAATAATAAATTATTAATAATATTTATAAATAATAGTAATAAAATAGATATAGTCAATAAATATTGTAAAACAATAATGTAAGAATACGAAACTGTTTTCATATTTCATCAGAATTAATCACTGATAATTACACTGATTTCATGTAGGCCAAGAAAGAAAACTTCTGCAACTAAAATATGGTACAACACCAAGACATTCTTGATTATAAAGTGCATCATAATTCCTAGATGGTAAATTTATGATGGAGAAAAGAGCAGTCCTCAAATTGAAAAAATTCAGGTGTCTTTCAGAGGCAAATCCTAGGCT
Organism: Lynx canadensis; assembly: GCF_007474595.2. NCBI lineage: Eukaryota > Metazoa > Chordata > Mammalia > Carnivora > Felidae > Lynx > Lynx canadensis. The sequence continues at coordinate 36,195,277 of NC_044319.2, forward strand.
TGTAAAGTCTACTTCAAGTGAGTGTCTTGTGAAAAGTATTTGGTACTTTTTGGTTTCCTTAGAAAAGGTCTATCTAAATGCACAAGCCAGGAATCTTACTGGATAAAACCCCAAAGATGTTCCCACTGAAAATAAGAAATCTGCCTTTAATTTCCCATTGATTAGCATCTTGCTAATCAATATAATGCTTGTTTGACACTGTTAATCAGAGAATGAAGTCTTTGGCCTCCATTCTTTGCTTTAGGATGTTAAATATGTGAATGTGATATACAGGAGAAAAGTGTAGCATAAATCTATACGTGTAATAGAAACTAATGTTAGTGCGCCTCTTTGCACTGATCATTGTTGTAATTGATACAACTGTAAGAATGCATCATTCTTTAAGGACTCAGGTGCAGTGTACATAATTCTTATTCAAAAGGAAATATGCATAGAGGCCTGTTAGATATTAAATATATTCAGGAGACTTTGAAACTTAGCATGCTAACCAAAAATGAGAGTACAATTATTTCTGAAGCCTGGGCTCTGAAGATAATGAGAAAGGTGTTCAGAGCAGTCTATCAGGGCCACACGGCACATGTTGTGCACTCTCTCCCCACTGTAATAAGTGACGAGGACAACATCAGTGACAAGACCTGCTCCAGGCTGATAACATACGATGTGCGTTATCTCGTGGCACAGAATGTTAACATTGATTTGTAATTGCTGAAAGATGCATATTGAGGGGCACAGTCTCTAAACACTGATCAGAAGTTTAGGGCACAGTCATTCAGAAACAACGTTTTGTTTTAAACGCTTGCCAAAGCCATGAATTTGCCTTTACGGTTTTTGATTGAGAGTGGGCTCAGGCTTGCAGAAGCATTGAGGACCCCTGTCCTGGCAGACCAGATTGCCTTTCGGGAGAGAGGGTGAATTAATCTATACCTAGGACTGGATGATTCATTTAAAATTCATTGAGCATTTTCTATATTCAAGAGTATGTGCTATGTGCTATAGATCTTAGTGTTAAAAGACAAAAAAATCACTTTGGCAGTTTTGTAGATAATATAAACAAATAAGCATTTGCAGTCAAATATATAATACATACTTTTATGTAACAGGGAATTATGAAAGAACTGTGGAGTGGCACCCAAGGCAGATGTAAGTGGTTAAGTATAGTTTCTGGCATCATGATGCTCAAATTCAGTTTTTCAGAACTAATTAGAATTAGCTGGAGGAAGTAGGAATGAGGAATGGGGCATTTTAAGCAAGGGGGGCACCTATGTGCAGCCTAAAGACATGAGACAGTGGAGCTGCAAGAGAGTCATTGTAGGTGGTACCTCATCTTTTTGAATGAAGAGAGTCCTCATCTTTTTGAATCTTCTGCCACATTCCAAGGCTTTATCCTGGAGACAAGAGGAGCTATTTACCAACTTTGCACAGGCAATGATATAATCAGATTTGTATTTTATAATGACCACTCTCAGAAATGTAGAGAATGCCTGGAAAGAGAGAGGCCAGTAAGCAATAAGATAAGAAGAGAGATGTTGAGGGTCTGAATAAGGTTGTAGCAATAGCAATGGCCTTTTAGATCTGTTTCCCAGGGAGAAATGACAGGATTTGGTGACTAATGTGGGAAATAATACCAAGATAATGGTAACTCCTATAAATCTGGCTTGGGTTATTTGGAGATAATATCATTCACTGAGAGAAGAAGTTTGGCAGGGATGAGAGAGGGTGGATTGAGGAGAGAGAGTTTGTATTTGGAATTGTAGAATGATGTCTGTTGGGATACGTGGAGAAGACAACCTATAGATAGTTGGGTTCAGAAGAGCAATCTGGCCTAGGGTTAGACTGCTAATGTATAGTTTATGTGAAAATGTCACAGGAAAAGCTTCCTGAAATTCATTAGAATGGCCCCTGCTTCCATAGTCTTTATTATTATTATTATTATTTTTAATGTTTATTTACTTTTGGGAGAGAGAGAGAAACAGAGCATGAGCAGGGGAGGGGCAGAGAGAGGGAGATACAGAATCCAAAGCAGGCTCCAGGATCTGAGCTGTCCGCACAGAGCCCGATGTGGAGTTTGAACTCACAAACTATGAGATCATGACCTGAGCCGAAGTCAGGCGTTCAACCAGCTGAGCCACCCAGGCGCTGCATCCATAGTCTTTTCTTAAACACAAGTAAACACAACATTTTATTTTTTTTTCCCAATGTGTCTTTAATTCCTTGGCCTTTACTTGAACTTGGCATTTATCTGATGAAACCACTTTCTATGCGACCCTTATTAAAGGACTTTTCTTCTCCTTGATTCTCAAGGAAGGAAGGGTTGGCTTTCTCACTAACCCCCTGCTTCTGAAAGACCACTGGTGCATCATTCACTTACCACTTGCGCTTCTCTTTTCTTTTCTTTGTAAGCTATTACCTCCTCCAGGACACTCTCAGTATTCTCAGTGACTTCTCTTTCCCAGACAACTTCTTCACATTCAGTTCAATTCAGCAAACTGTGCTAAACACCTGTCACGGGGCAGGTGTTTCTACACACCGAGGATGTACATCCTTGAAGAACGTAATGTACGGGGCTGTGGCGTAGCCTCATGGCCAATAGCACAGGCTCTGAATTCAGACTGCCTGTAATCTCATCCTGGCCCTACCACTCTCTAGCCTGTTGGTCTGCATCAGTTTCTTAACTTCTCTGTGCCTCGGTTTCATCCTGAAGAAAATGAGCATAATGGTAGTACCTCATGGATAATTTTTTGAAGATCACACAAAATAAAATAAGGTACATAAAATGCTGAGCACAGTACCTGGTGTGAAATAAGCTCTCAAAAAATGTCAGTTATTACTATGAATATCAAAGCAAGGATCCTTGTCTTTAAAGCAGTTGTTGGAGATAAGAAAGTAACAAATAATAAAATATAATGCTGTAAGTGCTGTGAAAACACAAGAGGGTGGAACCAGTAAGGAAATCAGGGGAGACTTCACTGAAGGTGGGACATTTCACATAAGTCTTAAAGGATGACTTCATCAGATGGACAAATAAAAAAGAACCTAAGAGAGAGAGGAGGAGAGGGAGAGAGAGAAAGAGAGAGAGAGAGAGAAAGGATCAGTATGTCAAACTCTTAGAGGGTAGGGGGATATGGTGGGTTTGAGAAAAAGAAAATGATCTGATAAGACTGGCACATAGAGTGATGACAGATTCGTGATAGGAAATGAAACTGTAAGTATTACAAAGATTTTTTGATGCCACGATGAGAAGTTTTCAATTTATCCAAATCCAGTTAGGAGCTACTGGAGTATTTGATGGCCCATATGCTTTTAGAATTTCTTGAGCTTCCTGTTTTCAGTGACCTCCATCTATTCTGCCACAGCTACATGCCGATGCAGCTTCAAGTTAGTCCCTCTCATCATCCAAAACTACTTTACCACCAGAGTTCTCACTACAACCTGCGCTTCTGATGTCTTTGCTTTGGTTGGATTCTTACCTCATCTTTAGCAGAGTATTAGCCATCTGGCTTCTCCATACTCCTCCTGTCCAAAATCTCCTTCTCTATCTCGGTATCTCCTTACAGGCCTAGACTTTGTGGAGAGCTCTTCTACTGATGTGCCTGTATTGTTCTCTAAACCTTCTCGTGCTTGACCTGCAATTGTTATGTTGCAGTTTTCCAGTCCCGGAAAAGCCCCCTATTGCCTACTTTCTTTTGTCCTAATTTAAACTCTATTGATCCATCCCAATATTTACTACCAAATTTGGGCTATATATTTACTATTGCTCACTAGCTACTTATATGTCCATTGTACCCCCCACCCCTTTTAAAATCATATTTAGTATAGTGACGGCTCCAAATTTGTGCATCTCTGGCTCCTATACTCTCAGTATGCCATCTGTATTTGTTTTAACTGAGTCTGAAGCTATTCCAAATTCCCTTCCAGGGATATGTTTGTTTCCAAAGACTTCAAAACGTTCACAATTCTGTCTACCCAGAGGAATTGAAGAAGTAATAGGAAAGAACAAATAGATTATAGGTAATACCTACCATTCATTGAGCATTTACTATAATCCAACCTTGGTATTAGCCGTGGCAGAGCAGAGCTTAGTCCTAAGTGGTCTGTCTACAAAATCTATGTTCTTTCTACTCTTCCATGATGAATGGCAAAGAAAAAGAGGAAGAAGGGAAGTAATAATAGCAGGTACAATTTTTATAATTCCCTAACTCAACATGATACAAAGAGTGTGTGTTGGACTAACTGGAGAGCGCATTTGGCTGCCTTGCTTGCTTCAATAAGTATTCTCTTTAAAGCCATTTAATTTCCATCTACCCAGGTCCTGTGTAGTTTTCTCTGTTCTACCATCCTGTACAACAGTGGCTTGGGAATTACGTGTGTCCTGATGTCTTTCCAAAGTTCTATAAGGGAAGTGGAGACAGCTTCTCTCCTGGGATCCCAACATCTATCTGGGGTGATATCAAATTCCCAGCTTGCCTACGGCAAGACTGAAGAGTGTGGAACTTCTGCACCAGCTTCATTTTTGCTACATCTTTTTTTTAATGTTTTTATTTTATTTTTGAGAGAGAGAGAGAGAGAGAGAGAGTGGGGGAGGGGCAGAGAGAGAGGGAGACATAGAATCCAAAGCAGGCTCCAGGCTCTGAGCTGTCAGCACAGAACCTGATGTGGGGTTCGCACTCACTTACAGTAAGGTCATGAACTGAGCCGAAGTTGGACGCTCAACTGACTGAGCCACCCAGGCGCCCCCATTTTTGCTATATCTTTAACTATGTGCCTGAGGGCTGGACCCAAAACTGAACAGTCTGCTTGTTTGAATATTCTACTCAAATCTTTCCTCTCTCGGGTATGTATATCAATTGGGTTTTGGTCAGGAAAAAAAACTCATTCTATGTATATCAGTTATAAAAAGTTTAAATGGGAATTAAGGGCTTATATGCAGAAAGGCTACATAGTTCTTGGGTTCTGCTGTAAAATAAAAATGTGGGGCCTCTAGTTCAAAAGTCATTAAGAACTTCGAGATGGTGACAGAAAAGCAAACCAAGAAGGAGTCTGTTAGGTTTGAATTGTGACCTCTCCCAACACACAAATTCGTCTGTTGAAGTTCTACACCCTATGTTGAAGTACCTCAGAATGTGATCTTATTTGAAAACAGATACTGCTGTTGTTGCCAATATTAGTTAAATACTTGGTTTTTCTGAACTTTTGACAGTTTGTGCAGATTGAGTAGTTCAGAGTGAAACTGTCCCTGACTGTCAGGAATTAATGACACCTTAGGTCACCTGTATTTATGTAGGGAAGCCTCTGGATTTTAGCACAGTATTAGTTTTGGTGAGTCACCAAAGCTAATGACATCAGGGGATTTTTTTTTTCCTGTCTTATACTTTTTCTTCTTTGGGTGCGAGTTCTCCTTACCCTGTTTTTTTTTTTTTTCATACCCTTTCTATTTTCTTATGTTTCATATTACTAACTATTAATGAACTGCAACCATTGGTTTGGTTCCTGGATGAATTTTTGTGAAAGAATTTTAGAATTATGAATTTTCTATTTCTTAGACAATCAGCCATAGAAGTGCTACTCACTGTAACTGTATTCAATTGCTGTTGCTACATATAGTTATAATAACATGGTGCACTACTTAAAAACACTAGGCATAAAATGAATGTTTTCAGGTGGAATGGACTACAAGTACAGGTATGTTTTGAATGTTGATTAATTGTATATTGAAAGGCTATAAGCATGTGACAGTAAGCATCCAAGTGAAAAATCAAAATCATAGTTATCCAGATGTTTTATCTATGAAGCCAGCATCTGGAAATACAAAAACATCTGGATGACTGGCTGTATTTACCACATTTCACCCGACTACTTTGGCATCATGCAGACATAGACCAAATCATGTTTGTCTATATCAGGAGCAGTGATAAACTGCAATAAAAATTATGTTGTTAAGTTATATTAAGGTAATACAAATAAATCACCCTAAAGTCACTAGTTGAATTTGAAATTATATCTAAACTATTGAAACACATTCTTGTATGTACATCGCGATTTCTTTATTTGGGCTACAGTTTATAAGAGGAGCTTCAGAATTTAAAATAATGGCTTATAATGTATTTCTTAAGCATGAGGAAGTGATCCGGGTGTATTGCAGATGAATATATGAATTTGATTGGAGTTATGAAATAAAATTTGGAAAAGTTTTAGCAAGTTTTAAACCACTGGTTTGGCTTTGTATGTTAATCCTTTGCAGCAAATATAGATGACTAAGATACCAAAGGTATTAGTCTAATGTCATATAGGCAAAGGCACTATGGAAAAGTGGATTGACAAAAGGACGGGAATAGGTGGTGATAGGAATCGAAGAAGCACAGTCATTGAAGAGCTATGGGACACAGTCAAGTCAATGTACCTTAAAGGAGTTCGAATGAAACACAAGAATGTACGTAAAATCACCTTGCCTTGACACCGCATATGGCAGGTGTCGAGTAAATAGCAGTTGCCCTCTGCTCACAGAGCACTATGGAAATCCACATCGACCAAACGTTCCTGGGTGGGCATAGTTCACTTTGCTTAAAGTTATGATTGATTCGGTGTGGACAGCTTGGAGTCTGGAGCCTGTTTCGGATTCTTTGTCTCCCTCTCTCTCTGCTCCTCCCCTGCTCACACTGTCTCTCTTTCAAAAATAAATTAAAAAACAATTTTTTTAAAAAGGTTATGATTGATCGTTGTCATTTCAGGGGAGGTAATTTTGTGCCTTGTAGTTACTGAGGACTAACCCATTATCATTTTAGTTGCTATATATGTCTAAAAAATAATTGTAAGAAAAAATATTTTAACAAATGTATTTTTGTCTTACATCTTGGAAAACAGAGATGTTATTGTATTATTTTACATGGCAGAAATGAAGATGCTAAAACATTGCTGAAAAGCCATTTCAGAGAGAGAATGAGAATGAAAATACACGTGTTCCACTGGCCAGTTCAGTGTTCGTTCCCTTGACCTTAGTTATGCCAAGTAAAATAGTTATGATTGATCTCAATCCCAGATTGGGTAAGAAACAGCCTGGCCTCAAATGGCAGGCCGTTTACCTAGCAACAAATACTGTTCCACAGCTTTATATTTTTATCAATATAAAATTTAATTTTTAAGTTTTTTTCTTCTCAAAAAACAATCAAATTTAATATGCTGGGATCCCTTTCAACTTAGGTATTTATAGAATCTAGTCACAGTTGTAAATGGTCAGCAGTGTTAGGATATGCTACTGCTTTTTTCTGTCAGGAAAGAGGGCACATTCTCAGACTACTAGCAACTTCTGAGTCATTTGAAAATCCCTCAATATCATTTTAATACATAATCTATTATCCTGGGTTGTAGGAATAGAAATAAAGATAGGTAAATATAGATATTTGCCCTTTTGTGTCTTTTAAAACATGTATGCAAATTTGATTATGGTATATCAAATATTATTTTGATAGAGTCAGTAAGGTGGTTTGTTATCTCCATGTGACTACTTTTGTAAGTCTTAAACATATTTTGCATAGTAAATATTCGTTTACAATTTTGGGGAGAATAGAGATTTTTCATGTAAATTACCTTAAAATGAAGTAGCTTCTTTTAAAATTTTTTTTAATGTTTGTTTATTATTTTTGAGATAGAGACAGAGTGCGAGCAGGGGAAGGGCAGAGAGAGAGGGAGACACAGAATCTGAAGCAGGCTCTAGGCTCTGAGCTGTCAGCACAAAGCCCGATGCGGGACTCGAACTCACCAACTGTGAGATCACTACCTGAGCTGAGGTCGGACGCTTAACTGACTGAGCCAACCAGGTGCCCCAAAATGAAGTAGCTTATACTAATTATATTATGTCACAAACTGATTTCCTATTTAAAAGTAGTATTTTACAACACTATGGAAATTTTAAAATATGTTTATGCAGAAGGAGTACTTAAGGAAATAATTGCACATCATATTTGTACAATAAATATAGAAGGACCAAGTATTGTTTTTTTCCCTCTAGCAGCATTTAGTACCACCTACTATCATAAGCATTTCAGAACACATTGTAATTGTAATAATAATCCTATGAGGTAATTACAAGTAGTGGTCCCATTTTTCAGGTGCAGAGACTGAGATATGGAAAGATTAAGGAATTGCCAAAGATCACACAGCCAATAAGTGGCTGTGCCAGGATTCCACACTGGGTCATTTGGCTTTGGAGTCTGAGCTTGCACCCACTCCCCTTAAGCCTAACTAACTGCTTAAAAATAATGAAGAAAATTGACCGGTCCCTATAAAGCTTCCAACAAAAGTACAGTTAACAATAACTTTATTCTAAAAATGACTTGTTCCAACAGATTAAAAAGCCACAAGCTGTTGTATCCAATAGTTCTTTGTAAGTAACAGCTGCTCTGCATTGTGCAACTTCCCACAAGCATGCCAGAAAGTTAATATCAATTACAATTAAAGAGGAAAAGTATTTTGGGTAATATAACATTTGACAAAAAGCCTTGGTAAATAAAGCACTGGCAAAGAGCTAAAATATTAACGCTGTGCTAAAACTTTTCCTTTTTTCTGTGCCGACTTTCTTAAAAGGTGTGAACTGTGAAATGGAAGTTGATGACTGTTGGTCCCAGCCCTGCCTAAATGGTGCAACCTGTCATGATGCTCTGGGGGCTTATTTCTGTGACTGTCCCACTGGATTCCTTGGTGATCACTGCGAACTCAGTACTGATGAATGTGCCAGTCAGCCGTGTCTCCATGGAGGGCTGTGCATAGATGGACACAATAGGTACGTTTTCTCCTGTGTTTGGGCGATTGGCTTAGAGAGAACTCACTGACCAACCAACCACTACTGTACCTCTCTGGGGATTTTGGAGAGCTCATGTCCTCAGCTGAAGATGTTCACACTGCTTTCCACTTTATTTTTTTATTTTTATTTTTTAATGTTTATTTTTGAGAGAGAGAAAGAGACAGAATGTGAGCAGGGGAGGGGCAGAGAGAGAGGGAGACACAGAATCTGAAGCAGCCTCCAGGCTCTGAGCTGTCAGCACAGGGCCCGATAGGGGGCTCAAACCCATGAACTGTGAGATCATGGCCTGGGCCGAAGTCAGAACCAACTGAGCCACCCAGGAATCCCTGCTTTGCACTTTAAATGACAAAAAGTTGTAACATTCAGATTTTACTCAAAAATTCATCCTTTAGAGGTCATTTGTCCCAAGAGTGAGAATTTTCCAAGTCACTCTGGTAATCATCTAGGACTGTTTATATTACAAAAAAAATGCCAACTTTTCAATTCCACTAAACTTGTTATAGATAGGGAAAGTGCAAAAACAAAGCTATAGATTATTCTATATGTGAATATAAGGTGGTATTTACATAATTACAAGCATATAAATCAAGTGATGAAAAATAAGTCCTTTAGAAATTGTATATAAACAATGTTGGAAAAGACAGTGATATCAAATTGATTGTATCTTGAATGTCCAGGTGTTTGGAGACTTGGGTGAATACTTTTGAGAGAGTAGACTGGCGAGAAGTAGCTATGTGAATCTGCTCCGAAGTTGATTCTATCATTGGCTTTTCAGCCGATTCTATCATTGGCTTTTTATTTATTATTTAAAATAATAAATAAATAAACCTTAATACAATATATATAATAAATGTAGGTGATGGTAATTGATTATATATAAAATATTTTATTTTTTTTAAATGTTTATTTTTGAAGGAGAGGGAGAGGGAGAGAAAGAGAGAGAGACAGAGACAGAGACAACTAGTGGGGAGGGGCAGAAAGAGAGGGAGACACAGAATCTGAAGCAGGCTCTAGGCTCTGAGCTGTCAGCACAGAGTCTGATGCAGGGCTTGAACTTAGAAACCATGAGATCATGACCTGAGCCAAAGTCAGAATCTTAACCGACTGAGTCACTCAGGTGCCCCTATAGAAAATAGTTTAAAAAGAACTTTCTGATACCTATTTAAACCACGAATACCGAATTATCAAATGCATGGCAATTTGAACAACATTAGTACTTAATGTTTTGTTGGATCCTTCAGCAGCTCAGTGGAAGGCAAGCTGAGCATTCATATTCTCACATTACATTAGATGTCCAAAGTTCAGGGAAGTTAGGTGACTCCCACAAGTTCACACAGTTAATTTTTTGTAGAAGAAAGACTAGAATCCAATTCTTCTTTATTTAATAAGTAAGATCCAATTTATCCCAAATCTAAGTTTCAAAGAGAATCGGACTCGAAAGGGGAGGAGTAAAAGGCACACGTACTTCAAATATATCCAGCAAAATAATGTGATTTTAAATAGGACAGGGGCGCCTGGGTGGCTTGGTCGGTTAAGCGTCCGACTTCGGCTCAGGTCACGATCTCGCGGTCGGTGGGTTCGAGCCCTGCGTCAGGCTCTGTGCTGACAGCTCAGAGCCTGGAGCCTGTTTCAGATTCTGTGTCTCCCTCTCTCTGTGACCCTCCCCCGTTCATGCTCTGTCTCTCTCTGTCTCAAAAATTAATAGACATTAAAAAAAATTTTTTTTAAATAGGACAATGTAGTTGTATGTTTCTTTTGTAAACTCTAAAGTATAACTTTTAATCACATTTCACGTCTTGACTCTGACTTTCAATTTTACCCAAATCATTCTCCAGTGACAAGAATCTATATTCCTCAAGGCAGATTACTGACCAACATGTAGACTGACCAGAATGGAAGTTTCCACACATGTACTGCCGAGGAAGAGCAGGAGGTCCCCTCATCCATGCTTTACTGCCTCCAGAAAACATCAGGACAGAAAATACACAAAGCTTTTGCTTCCTATGGAGATGCAAACAAAACAAGGCTACTGAACCTTGCCACCTTTCAATTCTTTGTGTAATGTGCCGTGGATAATTTTTCTGTTTTACCCTTCTCTATCTTAGTGCCTAAATTTTGGGAAGATGAGTAGAAGGTCAACAAATACAACCTGACTTTAGTTTCCCACAACAAAAATGAACACATTTTCTATGAGGTTTATGGGAAGGTCAGAAACTATACACCAAAGAAACAAAAAACAAACAAGTTTCTTGTAGACCAAAGGGATATGCAAATAGAGTTTCCAGGAATTGGGGCCCACTAGCCAGCCTCTAGTACAGGGCTCTTGTCTCTAATGTCTTATATATAGTAGATTTTTAGTAAGTATTTTAATTAGTAAGAGGATTTCTCACTAGCAATACATATACAAATTATAGTGACTTATTACATTTACTAATATTTCAGTTTCCTTAGTGAAATCTTCTTATCTGTGTTTGGTGGTAAACATTCACACAAGCCATAGTGAACAGAACTCTAAGTCTTTATAAGTTCATAGGTGTTCTTTCCCCTAGACCTTCATTTCATCAAAGCCGAGTGTGCAACCCCATGTTTTTATAATACTAAATCCTTGAGGAGATCCCATATAAATTAAAAGCTCCTCTCGATAAAGTCGACAAGTATCCCCATCAGATTTGTGTTTTGAGTCTCTCAGATAATCTCACTCAACCAATGAATGGATAGAAATAGCAAGACTAAAATATTCCTGTAATCTAAAAATAAGAGAACGTAAGTCACAATTTATATAATGAGGGCTTTTCCTGTTTTTTTAAATAATTTATTGTTTCATTTTTCATAAGGGACCTTATTAATGGGCTGTAAATATAAAAGAGCACCACAGTGGTATAAATCATTCTCTACTGCCTTCACAAATATTAACAACTTTATTTAGTACTACTTAGTAATAATTTATTCCGTGTTTTCTGATGTTTCAGATACCATGTCTATTCTTTCTGTGCACATTCAATTATCACAATAACCCTGTGACATAGGTACTATTGTCTTCAATTTATGGATGAGGAAACTGAAGCAAAGAATCATGGTTTCCAAATAATTTTGCATGAAATTTTTAAAGATTATCATAAATTTTAAAAGATAATCAGGTACCAGTATGGAAATACATAACGTGTTCAGGTTCGTAGAGATAATTCCCCAGAGTTTTTGAGACAAGTGTTAAAGCCATGCCCGGGGTCTCAGACTGATGGACAGGGGAAGAGACAGGATAAAGGTACTTGATCTCAATATGACCAAGAGTTGATGTGAAAATTTCATTTTACTCTCCAGCTATAGCTGTAACTGCATGGATAGTGGATTCACAGGGACACATTGTGAGACCCTGATGCCTCTATGTTGGTCAAAACCCTGTCACAATAATGCTACATGTGAGGACAGTGATGACAATTACACTTGTCACTGCTGGCCTGGTAAGTGACAAAATATCTTCCACCAACTTTTTTTTTTTTTTTTTTTTTTGCTTAGAGTAGAAACAAACCACTTATGGCAAATGTAAACTAAAAAAATCTTACTGTTAAAGGTTTAAAACCAACTCTTTCTTCTAGATTCTGTTTTTTATTAAGTTATTTTTTATTGTTTATTTATTTTTGAGAGAGAGAAACAGGGGAGGGGCAGAGAGAGAGAGAGAGAGAGAGAGAGAGGGAGACACAGAATCTGAAGCAGGCTCCAGAATCTGAAGCAGGCTCCAGAATCTGAAGCAGGCTCCAAGCTCTGAGCTGTCAGCACAGAGCCCAATGTGGGGCTCAAACCCACGGGCCACGAGATCATGACCTGAGCTGAAGTCGGACACTTAACCGAGTGAGCCACCCAGGCACCCCACTAGTTATCATTGTTCAACTGAATTCTTCATTGCTCACACATACCTACTGCTACACGATGCATTGTCTAAAGTAGGTTACCATGTGCCTAATCATTAGAACCATCTAGAGGAAACAGAGAGGAGAAAATGAATAGAAGAATCAATTTTAGCATGGTCTTCATGGAGAAAAATTCACTTGAAGATGCTTCCTTTTCTTCCAAGATATTTTCACTGATACCTAGAATATATTGAAACCCATGAAACAATATTAAAACCCTAGGAGACTGTATTATATTTCATAGTCAATATAATTACAATGGTCCCATAGAGGGTATGGAATGATTATTCCAGAAATAGGTGTATTCTCCTCAGAATTTATAATATAATTGAAATTATTAGTTTAATATACATAAACCATAACTAAAAATTATACATAAAGGGTAATTAGGCTAGAATGTAGAGGTAATACCAGAATCAGTAGAAAACATTATATAACACTTGAGCCAACAAGTCACCTGTAAATATTGCTGTTAGTTTTATCAAAAAAAACTGCTTAACATATTTTTTTTTAATTTTTTTTTCAACGTTTTTTATTTATTTTTGGGACAGAGAGAGACAGAGCATGAACAGGGGAGGGGCAGAGAGAGAGGGAGACACAGAATCGGAAACAGGCTCCAGGCTCTGAGCCATCAGCCCAGAGCCCGACGCGGGGCTCGAACTCACGGACCGCGAGATCGTGACCTGGCTGAAGTCGGACGCTTAACCGACTGCGCCACCCAGGCGCCCCTAACATATTTTTAACCTAATTCTCACTGGGATTTCACTGATAGAAATAAGAGAGCATTTCATGTCTTCTTTCTTGATCCACTGGATCAAGAAAATAATGATAAACATATGATTATTTAAAATCTTGTTGTTACAAGCTTACTAATCATCTATCCCCTTCTGCCTTTCATTTTACTGTCTAAGGAAAAAGTAATCCTGTGGTTGGGGAGGAAGCATGGAGACTGGGGTCAAGTTGTTGGTAGCTTCCTATCGAAAGGCATCTCACATTTAATATGCTTTGGCTAAATGTATTTCGTAGGTAAAACAAACAAACAAGTAAACGTGAAAGTGTAAAAGGAAGTTTGGAATTCGGTGGCTCGGAAATTTTTGTAGGTTGTGTCTGCCCACTTCCAGGTAATGAACGGGGCGTGTTTTGTTATCCTTTGGTCATTGGCTTGATTTACATACTGAAAATATTCCAAAATGTGTTTTTCACATTCTTGTCATCAATCAGCACTCAACATTCACACAACGCCCTGTAAAGGATCTCTATCTGGAAGCAGAGGTAGAGTGGACAGTTTGGGAATAGAACAAATCCATCACTTCTTAACTGAGTGACCTAGTTGGTCACCTCTTCATTCTTCAGCTCCTCATCTGTAAATGAGGGATGAAAAATGACTTGTAGTATTAAGAAGAATAAAATTATAAAAGTAGAACCTGGAACATATTAGGTACTCAGAAAAAAAAAAAGGAACTATTATTACGTACCAGGTTCTACAACAGGAGGTAGGAATTACATATATTTTCTGTTCTCTAGAGGGTTTGTAATGAAGTCAGGCAGTTAAGAAGACCTACCTTAAAAAAGACAAATCAATATGTGTTCCACTCATTCATGGATTCAATCATTTAAACCACATGGAGTTCAGTATAATTTATATATATCAGGGGTCTGGAATCAAAAAGACATGGTCCCTTCTTCCAAGGAATTTAAATTCTAGTTGGGAGACAGTGTGAAAAAATGTGTATAGTATGATTTTTGGTACAATAAAAAGCTATAATAAATTCTGTAACAGGGAATAAAGGGAGAGGTACAGAGACGGCCTGACCCAATAGGCAGCATTTTAGAAAATTTGAAAGATCACTAAGCATATTCCAGAAATGTACTCACTGGCTGTGTGATATTGGACAAGAAACTTTACTTCTCTGAGCTTCAGTTTCCCCATCTGCAAAGCAAAGATGATAATGACATCCACTTCACAGAGTTGCTTTAGAGATAAATCCAGTAATATATATAAAGTTCCTAGCTCAGCCTAGACCATAGTAAGCACTCAGTAAATGTCAACTAGGTACCAAAATTAGGAGACTGAGTGTTCTAGACCCCCATGGCTAGCACATAGCAGCCCATTATTTGTCTAGGAAAAGAAGAGAAGAAGGAAAAGGAGGACAGAAGGAAGAAAGGGCTGCAGGCACACATGGAAAGGAGCATATCCAATTGTAGAACTTTAAATGATTGTTCCAAAATGCTGGACTACATAGGGTTGGCTGGTGGTAGAGAGCTGGGGCTGGGGGACAAGACAGGGCTCAAGCCAGATCACTTACTGTTTGTCTGCCCTGCACACTGTGGGGCAGAGAGATACCATAACCTGACCTGTTGATTTAAAAAGAACTCTTTGGAACTTTAGTGGAAGATGATTGAGAGAAATAAAATGAAAGGCAGGGAGTCTAGCTTAAAAAATGTTGTGCACTATTTTAAACAAGAGATAAGGCTATTTGCCAGAACTACAACTTCATGTCAAGAGAGACATGATGTGGAAATTAAGAAAGGGGCACAGACTTAGGGCAGGTCTGCTTCTGAGTTTCTTTCTTGGGTGAGTGGAACAATGGTGATTTTGCCCAGATAGAAAATTCAGAATTTCCTTATACCCTATTCTTACTGTTACATATAAAGAGAAGATTTCATGCTACAAGCTACCCTGTATCTAAGAAACAAGACCACCACGACTGAAGGCAATGGCAAGAACCCACCACTGTAATTGCCTGGGGTCCTCATGTCAAAAGTAATTAATTACAAGAAGTGTCATTCATTTTAAACGCTTATCTTAAAAGTTTTCATGTTACCCAGGTAAGATCGGATTTGTTTAAAAAAAGAAAAACATAAGAACCCTGGGGACTTGACTCAATATCATATTGTTTCTTCATACAAAGTTTATGGAGAAACTTGTTAAAACTATTGAATATAGCCTTGGCTGAAGGAATCTATTTATATACATAGTTAAAGGGAGCAGCAGACAGAATTCCCACAGGGCCCCAGTGGTGGGGACAGGGCTGGGAAGACCGTAAATCAGAACCTTCCTAATGTTCACTGTAGGAATAGGATAATATATGAGTCAGAAAGCAAAAAAGGATTTATGAAGGCTTTAAATTACTTCCTAACCTGGCCTGCACATGAGTCTTGAGACTTACTCCGAGAAGAAAATTGAAAATAGTTGGAACGTTCTTCAATAAGTTCACTGTAGCACAACAAATACCAGTTTACAAAAACTTGTAAAAAAGTAGATATTCAGGTTTAAGAGACATAGGGTTCTTGGGGGGAGGTCACCACAAAGGATTGTGATCTGACATGTGCTTTTAGTTTCCTTTTTCATCTAAGTGTCTTCTTCAGATGACTGAGACAGACCCCAAGGGTCATATGTGACATATGTATTATACTGTTGAGCAACAGAATTTATGTTGTGGTTATGATCTGACATATGAACCCATTCAGGTTTTTTATTAAAATTACAAAATGAGCAATTATATCATGTTTTGATTATTTACTTATTAATAGTCAATTCTCTAATTTACTTGAAAAACTAGAATTATAATTTAAATAGTTATTGCTATTTGACTCTCATTCAGTCGTTGATTGCAAGTCTACTATTTATGCATTGCTCAGTATTGGAAGGGTGAATAAATAAAAAGCAGTCCCTGCTTTTGTGGAGCTTAAAGTCTATTGAGGGAAGCAACTATACATAAAAATAACAAAAATAATAAAAATTATTATATGAGCAATGAAAGAAATAACGGGGTGATATGAGAGAAAAACGAAGGGATCATACTTAGATCCGTTCATGAGGAAAAGTCATTCTGAGAAAAGTCATACAAGATTAAATCTCAAAACTAAGCATTAGCCAACCATGGTCTTGGAGGAGGATATTCTAGTAGAGGGAACCGTGTCATAAAGGCCCTGGGGGAGAAGACATTCTAGGGAAGGAATTTAGAGATGGGATGGAGGCCAGATAATAAAAGGCATTTTAGGTTAGGGATTTTGAATTTTATTTTGTGTGAAAGCAGAAGCCATTGGATGATTTTAAAATAAAGAAATACCATGATCAGATTTATAAGTTTTATAATTTTGGATTGTAAATTTAAAAACATATTTCTCAGAGGAGTTAAGTGACATTACAAAGATCTTTAGTTGACTGCGAAGTCACTTGTATTATAGATCAAATTATGTTCCTTTAAGAACTTCGTATATCAGCTTATATATGTATAGTGCTATATAAATAATCTTATAAATCAATAGGAAAGACAGTCTAATGGGAAAAACAAGAAAAAGTCATGAAATGATTTTTTTTTAATTTGCAGAAAAGTTAAATTCAGTAGTAACTGGGGAAAATGTAAACCCAAGTAGCAATGAAGTATTATTTTTTTATCTAACCAACTGTTAAAAAATTTTATTTGGTAATAGCAAATGTTGGCAAGGACTTGGAGCTATATGCACAGTCTTCCAGTGCTAGTAAGTACATAGATGGTAAAACTACTCCAGGTTTTTATCCGTATCTATTAAAATAAATGTATATAACCTATAACCCAGAAATTCCACCTCTAGGCATAGACCCCAGTGTTATACTCAGATATTTGCTCAAGCATGAATATATAATGATAGTATCCACTGCAACATTGTTTGTACTAGCAAAACATGTATCAGTCCACTAAGTGCATGTTTAAATTATGGTACTTTGATGTTACAGAATACTTGGCAATAGTTAAAAATTATGTTAGATATATATTACTCACATGGATAGATTGTTCAAAGGAGTGAAAAAAGTAAGCTCCAGAAGCAGGTATATAGTGGAATTGCACTTATGTCAACACACACACACACAAATTATATTTATATGTATATGTATATGTATATGTATATGTATATTTATGTATGTGAATATATGTAGTTTTTTTAAACAGGTGCACATGTATGTAAAACCAAAGAAAGAGTTCTGGCATGAACTGTCTTTTATATATAATATTTAATATATATATATTATATATAATATTTTTATAAAGTACTAAATAATTAATGTTCTATTGTTTTTATTCTTGTCTGTAATAAAATGAGTCAGCTAAATCCATTCAAATACAAAATAATTTTTTGTTCTGTCTTACTCAGTGTGCAGAACTAATCATTTACCTGTACTTTGAGTTTTAGGAAAAGAATTTAGGGTTGGCTATGTGCATACTGCTGACTTTTTGGCTATTTTCTTACATATTTTTTTCTTGCTAAAAATTCAGTATTTGAGGAATTGGAGTCTTTAAGATAATTGGGAAATCAGGGTTATCCTGAAGTCCTATTTTTATTTCAAGCCTTATTAATCAAGTCTTTTAAAAAATATTCATCACTATTATACAAGTGATTCCTTTGCTACTGCTATTTTCAAAGAGGCCTTAACCAACCTCTTTGACCTCAGCCACAGCAACTTCTTACTGTACACATCTCCAAAGGCAAGGGAAATAAAAGCAAAAATGAACTATTGGAACCTCATCAAGATAAAAAGCTTCTACAGAGCAAAGGAAACAATCAACGAAACTAAAAGGCAACCAACAGAATGGGAAAAGATATTTGCAAATGACATATCGGGTAAAGGGTTAGTATCCAAACTCTATAAAGAACTTAACAAACTCAACACCCTAAAAACAAATAATCCAGTGGAGAAACGGTCAGAAGGTATGAGTAACCACTTTTCCCAAAGAAGACATCCAGATGGCTAACAGACACATGACAAGATGTTCAACATTGTTCATTATCAGAGAAATACAAATCAAAACCGCATTGAGATACCACCTCACACCAGTCAGAGGGGCTAAAATTAACAACTCAGGCAACAACAGATGTTGGCAAGAATGTGGATAAATGGGAACCCTCTTGCACTGTTGGTGGGAATGCAAACTTGTGCAGCCACTCTGGAAAACAGTGTGGAGGTTCCTCAAAAAATGAAAATAGAACTACCCTGTGGCCCAGCAATAACACTACTAGGAATTTATCCAAGGGATACAGGAGCGCTGATTCATAGAGGCACATGCACCCCCAATGTTTATAACAGTGCTATCAACAATAGCTAAATTATGGAAAGAGCCCAAATGTCCATCAACTGATGAATAAAGAAGATGTGGTATATATATATATATATATATATATATATATATATATATATACACACACACACACACACACACAATGGAATACTACTTGGTGATGAAAAAGAATGAAATGTTGCCATTTGCAATAACGTGGATGGAACTGGTGGGTATTATGCTAAGTGAAATAAGTCAGAGAAAGACAGATATCATGTTTTCATTCATATATGGAATTTGAGAAACTTAACAGAAGACCGTAGGGGAAAAGAAGGAAAAAAAATAGTTCAAACAGAGAGGGAGGCAAACCGTAAGAGACTCTTAAACACAGAGAACAAACTGAGGGTTGATGGGGGTGGGGGGCTGGGAGCAGGAAACATGAGTGATGGGCATTAAGGAGGACACTTGCTGGGATGAGCATGGGGTGTTGATGTAAGTGATGAACCACGGGAATCTACTCCTGAAGCCAAGAGTACACTGTATATATTGTATGTTAGCAAACTTGACAATAAATTATGTTAAAAAATACATAAATAAAATTTTAAAAATTGGACTTGCAAAATTAAAAAAAAAGGAAGCCTTCCTTTACCATTTTGTTCTTGCTAGCTCCTTGAGAGCAGCATGTTGTCTTGTGAATTGGTGGCAGCACAGTGATCGGCCTCCTTTCAGGCATTAAATTCTACAGTTGAGGATCTTTGACTTAGCAGCTTCTCTGAACTTTGATCCTGCAGGATACACAGGTACCCAGTGTGAGACTCACATCAATGAATGCAACAGTAACCCCTGCCACTCTGGTGGGGCGTGTGTGGAGCTGTCCTCAGAGAAACAATACGGACACATTGCTCAGCTGCCTTCTTCATTCAGCTACCCTGAAGCCTCAGGTTATGTTTGTATCTGTCCCCCTGGACTCACAGGTGAGGACAAGGGGAGGGAAGATGCCTTGGCTTTTTAGCACTTTATGGCAGATCATGCATTCAACCAAATGGTGTAATAGCAGTAAGATCTGTGCTGTATAAACTCTGCTGCTATGGTGCAAAGGGTCCCCCTTGTGGGCATGAAAAACAGCGTATTTCATAAATCATAATTCTTCAAATCATGAGGAAAATGTTAAAAATAAGGATAAAAGAGGTGTATAAAGGGGAAATATTTTTTATGCATTATACTGGGAATCGGAGCCTGACTCAAATCCTTTACTTTGTAAACAGAAAATGTTGAAATTTTTATGTTGCTAAATTTTATAATGATGCTAACTTTTTGTGTTATTCATATTTGCCTATAAAAAGTTAATGCACTTATTTATATTTACACTGAGAACAATTATCTAGTCTCAAGGAATATTCCTCCCCTACTTTATAGCTAACGTTGTTCATGTATGTCAAATGTAAACGATTTTATCTTTCTCTTAATGCGGAACATTCTTACGCTGAAACCCAGAGGAGGTTTGCGTGTGTGTTTCCCAATGAGCACTTGTGTCTGCTTCCGTGTTCTGAACATTTTCAGAAGTTTGGAGGCAGTCCCCATATTTGGTAATGAGTAGCGGCTGACCTACTACTGCATAGACACCACTGAGAAAACTAATTACAATCTAACTTTTCCATCTTACTCCTTTTTCAATAGATTAATTGATACCTGAGGAAAACATTTAGGTTGTTATTGAAGATTTCTGAAAAAAGTAAATAAGGAATAAGAAAACAGGGGAAAATTTTCACTTATTATTTTCACTTACTGTTCCCTTTTAGAGTTTCAGTTGCGAAGTTTAATGATCTTTGATTCATGGCACTTAAGTTTGCTATAGAAGACATTTCCTTAATCACTGTCCCCTCTATGAGAACACATAGGAGAAAAATCTCCCCAGTGTCAATGTCAGGAGAAGTAATATTTTTCCTGAACAACTTCTAGCTTGCATGCTTTTTCCCTTAGTAAAAAGCATGCAAAAAAAAATCTTGATAAATGATAAAAAGCATGAAATAAATTGTGGAATGCATCATATTTGCCGATCATACAGTCTGCTAGAAATCTTATCAGCTAATGTGAGTTCTATAAGCATACAGTTTTTTTTCTGGAATATATTTATGCATTTACCTTACCTGGGATTATTTAAGTTTCCTATTTCTTATAGATGTCTTTTTTTTCTTATTTTTAAAAAAAATATTTGATCTTGGTATAGTATATGTATTTTTGTCAGCTATTTTAAATCCTTCTTGAAACAGGTTAGGGGAGTTATACATTTTTTAAATGTTACATTTAGGGCTATAAAGAGGAAATTATATCGAAGTTAGAGGCCATTGTAAATATTGCCTCATTAGACAAAAGGACATAATTGACCAATGAATCTGCAGATCCAAACAGGAGAGGCACTTGAATGTTCTGGAAAAGTGTGTTGGCCTCAATTTTTGACAAGCTGCCAAGAATGACTATATGAATAAAGAAGTCTGTCCCAAATCTCTATGGCTTAATGAAATCAGTTATTTTTCACGGATGTAAATTCCAAAAATGGGTTCTCATGATCAGTTGTCCTCTAAATGGTGATTCAGGGTCACAAGCTCTTCTCTCTTTTTTTCCATCTTCAAAAATGGTTTCCAAGTTTCTCATGCTCTTCTGCAGCAAGCCACTACAGGAGGAAAGAAAATGGAGCATGGCATCTAGGTTTTTATGGACCAATACCAAATGTAGTGGCTATCTCTTCTATTCATATTTCATTGGTCAGATTTAGTGATATGACCACATTTAACTACAGCACAGACTGAAAAAATCTAGTTTTGTTGTGTACTTAAAGAGAAGAGAGATTTCGTGAGGAATTATCCACTCTGTCTTCTCATTCTCTTGATAATGCCTTTCCTAAAGCAGAAGTTTTACATTTTAATAAGATTCAGTTTATCAGTTATTTCTTTCATGGATCATGTCTTTAGTATTGTATCTAGAAAGTCATCAACTTACCTAAGGGTATCTAGGTTTTCTCCCATGTTATCTTCCAGACATTTTATAGTTTTGCATTTTAGATTTAGGTTTGCAGTCCATTTTGAGTTAATATTTGTGAAGGGTGTAAGGTTTTTATCTAAATTCACTTTTCCGTATGTAAATGTCCAGTTGTTCCCCTGCCATGTATTGAAAAGACTATCTTTTGTTCCTCCATGCACTGAAAAGACTATTGCTTTGTTCTTTGTATATGATCAATCGACTGTATTTACATACGTTTATTTGCAGGCTATCTGCTCTGTTCTATTTATTTATTTATGTATATTTTGCCAATACCACATGTGATTACTGTCTGGAAGTCTTGAACTTGGGTAACATCAGTTCTCCAATATTTTTCTCTTTCAGTATTGTGTGTTGCTATTCTGGGTCCTTTGCCCATTCACATAAACTTCAGAATCAGTTTGTTCACATTTATGAGGTTATATGCTGGAATTTTGGTTGGGATTGCATCAAGTTGGGGTGAACTAATAATCTTGAAAATATTTAATCTTTGTATCCATGAACATGGGACATTTCTCCACTTAATTTATTTCTTTTTTGATATCCTGTATCAGAGATTTGTCATTTTCCTCATATAGATTTGGTACATATTTTGTTAGATTTATACCTAAGTATTCCATTTTTGAGGTGCTAATGTAAATGTGTTGTTAATTTTGAATTCCACTTGTTCATTGCTGTTATACAGGAAAGCAGTCAACTTTTGTATATTAACCTTATCCCCTGCAACTTTGCTATATGGGCTTGTTAGTTCTAGGAATTTTTTTTTGTCAGTTCTTTCAGATTTTCTTTTTTTTTAAATATGAAATTTACTGCTCCTGCCTTTTAAAAAATTCATGTTTGCATGGTATATCTTATTCCATCCTTATACTTTCAACCTATACTTGTAATTGATTTTGAAATGAATTTCTTATAAACAGTATATTAAACACATATTGTAGGGTCAGCTTTTTAAAAAAATTATCCTGTCAATTTCTGCCTTTTTAATTAGTGTAAGTAATCATTGATATGTTCATGTTGAACTATCTCATTTTCTTATTTTGTTTTCTTCTGGATTCCCTTGTTTTTCTTTCCTTGCCTTCCTGTGGGTTACTTGACCATTTTTCAGGATTTCATCTTGATTTATTTATAGCACTTTGGGGTATATTGTTTTGTGTAGTTTCATGGTGGTGGTTCTGGGTATTACAGCCTATTGGTATTAACATTAACACTTTGACTGAAATAGAGGGACTTTATTTCCATTTGGATTTCTTTATCTTTCCCATTTCAGAATATCATTGTCTTGAAGATCAGATGGTATTATAGTTCTTGTTTTAATCACTATATATAATTTAGAAAACTCGTGAAGAGAATTGACAGTTCTTTTCTTTCAGCACTTGAAAAAATATACACCATTTCATTCTACACACCATGGTTTAAAATCAGAAATCTGGTGTCACTGAAATTGGTGTTGCCATATAGGTAGTGCATCATTTCTCTGGATGCTTGAAGAGAAAACACATGGTAGTGATAATACCTTCAACTTTGTCCTTAGCTTTCCGAATTTTATTTATGATGTGTTGGTGTCAGTTTATTTGAGTTTGTTCTATTTGGGTTTCATTCAGCTTTTCAAATCTGTGGATTTATATCTTTTGCCAAATTTAGGAAGTCTTTATTTCAAGAGAATTTTTAATTGCTTATTAAATCATTGTGTGATGATTTATTTAAAATCCTTGTCAGATAATTTCAACATCTGATGCAACTCAGTGTTGATGCCAGTTTATTTTCTTTTCTCATTCAGTTAGTGGTTTTTCTGGTTCTTGGAATGATGGATGATTTTCAGTTGAATCCTTGACATTTTGGATGTTACGTTAGGAGATTCTGAGTCCTATCAGAATTAAAAAAAAAAAAAAGTAGCAGGCAGTGATCTGCTTAGTTTTGGAAAATAGTCCTGACCTACTTTGGTGGGCTATGGGCCCAATGATAAGTTAAATTTCAGAGCTGTTACATTGTTATTATTTTGGTCTATTTTGTTCATGTGGTACCACAGGGCTCCCACTGGCCTCTGCTAAGGATATAAATGACACAAATTTATTTTTTATACAGCTGTAAAAGTTTACAGTTCTATCACTTATTAGATTAAAACATTTTTTTCTATCATGGTAAAAAATGCAACTCTTTATAATACATTTAGTGACAGATCACCATTCAAAGAAACCACTGGAGTTGTTAAATATAGCTACAAACTATTCTTTTTTATTATAATTAAGGATGTGTTTGTTACTCTTCACTATGTATAGAGTTACCTTCTGTGTTGAAAATGGTTATGGTTGCATATGCAATGTAATTTTCTAACTTTTTTATAATTAAAAAGTGAAATATACTAGAGTAGAAATTAACTCAGAGCCCCAGAAGACAATATGCAGGGAGATAGAAATAAAGAGAGCTTGCGGTTATGGAAAGTGAGAAATAGTGAAAACAAGGAGGCAGAGAATTCTGGTGACAAGATCCAAGCCCCTCTGAAGGAAGACTATCTTTTATCCGTGGCTTCTCTGGGAATTCCAACAAGTACAGCAAGTTATCATGGCCCAGAGAGACCAAAAGTCTCATTCAATGTTATAATTGAGAAAAATATGAAGATCCATTTAGGTATTTTAATGACTTGGAAACTCATGGGTCTGGTTGCAATAGTGGTTACTATCCTCTAATTCCCCAAAATCATTAAATAAAATTTCCTTGGCAAAATATCTTCACATACTGTCATGACTGTTTTGTCCCCATAGCTGCAGCACTCAAATTGAAATAATAATGGCTCATAAACACTTGATTTACAGGTCGATGCGTTTATTTAAACCCACATAGTCACATAATTTTAGTGGTAAGTTAAATAAACCTATAATCAAAGAAAGCCTGTCGTTGCATAACACTGTTCAGTCCATTCCAAAATCAGTAAATTAACTTTATTTTGTATGACCATCCTTGACCGTTACTGGAAGGAATGTTGGCTGCTTCTTTCTATTATGTTTTAGCTTTCCAGTTTGGGGCAATGGACTCAGTTCTAGGGATATAATAATGAAAATACATGATCTCTTCCCCCCCAAAGCGGAAAAACCATGATGAAAAAGATGCACAAAAATACAAGGCAGTGCCATAACTGCCTCAGCGAAACCATAAAAAGATACAGACAGATCAGAAGAGATGACCTATTTATGCTATTTTTGTGACATACAATTTATTAGAAGTTACAAGAATCCAAATGATTTGGTAAGTTAGCATTTTTTAATACAAAGGACCATGTTAGTTTAAAGATTAAGACAGGATCCCACGACCTGTGTGCTTATCCTTGAAGCATCCTGTTCTAACCAACCAAGCTAAATTGGAAACAATTGACTAAAGTTTGTAATGTTAACATTTTGTTTCTGTTTATCAAAATATGGTAGTGATAATACCCTTAACAAGTTTCCCAACTGTCTCATAAAGCAGGTCCAATTTTCCATTCTAAATTTCACTCCCAACTCCAATTAGCATTTACTCCAACTAAAAGCAACACCATCACTGGTCTCTGGAATGCTACATTATTGCCTCTGAGGCTGGGATTTATTCTGCTTCACCCATCTGCTCTCTGCGTGGAAAGAATTGAGGAGTGCAGCAGGGGATCTTGTGAAGTCCTGGCTTCAAACCTCAGGCAGAAATAGCGGGGTTTTTAACAATAAACACCCCGATGAGAGCCACCTGGCAAAGTGACTGTCTACAGGAGCTCTCAATTCTCAGGTTCATCTGCTTCAAGCACAATGTTACTAAAAATGAAGCATTCACTTTTCCTTAAAAATTAAAACCTGTCACTTTACCTAAATCCAACTGAAATCGGCATATAGAGCCAAACATGTAGCATTGAAAGTGTCACGTATTCATGAAGTATTGAGGTATATGGGACAGTTGATATCTCCTGTCTAAAGAGAGATTTTTCAATAGGATTTGTTCATTTGCTGACTTTATGTTTTAGGCTTCTTGTTGTTCTGAGAGATTCATTGTTTTTCTTACTTACAATTTTAATTTTGAGAGTTCAGGTCCTAAATAACTTAAATATATATGATACACATATAAGACTATTATTCTAAAAGATCAAGTGTTGCTTCAGTTTTTACTTACTTAATAAAATGTGTATTAATATTTCCAATAGATTCATCTAATTCACTTCCTCTGCCTTTGTTATGCATATTAACCTCTATACAGAAAAACTGTTTGTATTGTGTATGAGCACATTTTTGCTTGAACTACTTTTGGTTTTGCTATGGTAACTACAATAATTAGGAAAAGTGTGCCACCTCCTTGTACATAGATTAATTTTGAAAATCATGTTTTTGTACTTACTACCCGCGCTCTACTAAGATATTATAGCTAGTAGGAAAATGTAACGGCTATGATTTGGTAAACCAAATTTAGAGCAAATACAGAGAATGGGCATATCTGTGGTACCCTAATGACAGAGATAGATAACCATGCCATCAAGGGTCTTGGCTACTTTACAGGTAAGCATCATTTTGTTGACTTGAAGTCAAATGACCTAAGGAAAAGCTCTCAAATGAATAATCAGTAGACAGATGCCAACTCTCCAAATCAAATATTCTGGCCATGTATTAGAAAAAGATTAATTTTCTAAAACAAAGGAATATTATAAATTCTTCACTAGGAAATTCGTAATTCAATTCTCAATAATTCACATTGTTATAGGTTATAGGTGCTGTCCTTGCAACTTCAAGGACCTGAATGGTACATTTTCATGTTGAAATCCTATTTTCCTGTGAGAGGTATGGGCTACCACCATTTAAAAAAGCTGTAAGGGCAGTAACATGTTCTAATCATATAAAGGTGTTTGTTAGTGCAAGAAATTGAACAAAATGTTCAGAGAAGAGGGTGAAGATGCTAGGATATGTGCTTGCAGTGGACCATCATATGCAAACCCTCATATGATGTCATCAACTGCATGTTTGCTTCCTGTGAGGGTGGCCATATTGACACCACATGTCATTTTCTAGCTGCCCAAGATCCCCCAAAGTTTCTTTAAGCATGGTAATCATTGGGAAGAACAATATTAGTGACCTTCACCTGACCTAATCAATGGTTACAACCCTTATACCGAAGTTCACTGCTGTAGTTGTTTAGAGTCTGCCTTCTGACAGTAACGCAGAAGACACTTAAGAAAGACCTTTCTCCCCCACCCCCGCTTCCTTCTCCCCAACCATCTTCAAATTACATTCACCTGGAATTTTACTTGAGCCCTGAGCAGCTCAGGTCCCAGTCCTAGGGAAAGTATTCAAAACCTTAGATCAACCAAATCTCTTACAGAAGAGTCGGATCTCTTTTTACCCAAAAGAGATTATTATACCTGCTCTTGGTAAAAACCACTCCTACTTCTGTAGTGATCCTATTCACCTCCTCCTAGATGTTACATAAGAATTCCTGAAAAGTATGTAATCATAATTGACTATAACTTCCTCTAAAGTCTCTTAGAAGTAATCTCACCATGACCTACAGGCGAACATACCTCAGTCCCCTCTAGATGCCCCAGCACCCAAGTCCCTTCATGCCAGGTCCACTGAGCCTCGGTCTCTTATGCCAAAATGCTCTGTGCATTGCCTAATTTCACCCAATTTCCCACCCTTTTCTGGACTGCCCACTATGTGCTAAAGATCCCAAGCGTTATTATTAAGCTCAGTTACCAATAACCTTAAGCTCTTGTCCAAACATTTCTTTCACCTACTTGCTTTAGCTGAAATCCAGCTATCTTCTCAGGATACTATTTCTTCTGCAGCCCTCTCACATGGAGGCCGTTTTCTGTTCTCCCAAATCCCAGTTAACTGGTCCTGAAAATAAGCTACATGTCCCTGTCATTTCATTGTTTCTTCTAGGCAGTCGTTCCTCTCTCTTCATTCAAACGCTCAACTTATTTTAAAGCCTGCGTCTTTGGATGATGCCACCTACTTCCTGTCCTCACTGCAACCTTCTTCCTTCCTCCTGGTACCTTGCCCTCCATCACTGAAGATCTTAGTATTGTACTTTTATCATTCTCAGAGGCTTCAACACCCATGCAGAAAGTCCATGCACCCATTATGTCCCATTGGCCTACTTATTTCTAAACACCATGACTGCCACCCCACAACTTCTACTTACCCTATGATCACAGTTTTTTCATCACCAGTAACCTCACTAAACAAACAAACAAACAAGCAAACAAAAACCTCACTTTCAATCATTCTATTCTCTAACCATAACCTCTATTTTTTCCAGTTCTCTTAACTCCAAGACTTTTTTCATTGTTCCTAGTCAATTGTTCTAATATTTTTTTCTTTACTAATTACCTCATTCCTTATCCCAGCTTGGATTTCATAGTCTAATCCTATAATTATTCCCTTGCATATACTGTCAGCAACCCTGACCCTGTCTCTCTCCATTGCACTTACCTGGCAAAAGTACTCTTATGATTAGACCTAACACTCGACCTTCTCCACATCTACAAGCAATTTGAATGTGGCTGGAGAAAATCTCACAAGTCACCCACTGCACTGATGAGTATCACTTTAAATTTATGACCCACATCTCAAGGAGGCCCTTAGCACTAGAAAACAATCCTTTGGGAGTTCCACTTCCCAAGATGACCTTTTATACTTTCTTTTCCTTCAAACTTCCAATACTCCCTTCTTTGTTACTCTAAGTTGATTTTCAGATTTCTGATTTCAGTCAAAGAAGAACTACCTGATCTTCTCTCTACTAAACCTATTGTTGGATCTGAGATTTGATTTCATCCTAATTACAAGCTTGTAACTTAGTATGTGAATGCTTCATGGATGCTGGCAGAAGACATAAGACTTTTGAGTCACAAAAAAAAGGCCCACACAACAAATAGCATGAGCATCAGATTTACCTCAATTGCTCTTGCACACAAGTCCCACAGAGTTGACACTATATATATGGACCAGACGAGTATGACAGAGGCACAACTGAAGAACACTGAGATGGGGAATCCACTGTTTTTATAGAAAGCAGTATGGAGCCTACTCTTTGAGAGCGAGACATTACTTCATCCTTCACATTAACTTGCAGTCAAACCAACCCCAAGGAATGACCTGGGGCCATGCAGTCAGGGCCATGCATTCTTGGCATTCTTAGCAAGAGCCTGCAAGGATACACAAGCCCATGATGGATTGCTTCTTCCAGCAAACCATCCCATTGCCATACGCGTTCTTGGCTAAACTTGATTTTTCATATGAATATGCCACTCTATTAGCCACCCTGATTAATCGGACTGTCAGAGATTGGGACCAAGTCTGTTTTATTTGCCTCATACAACGGATGCTGTTGGGGCGCCTGGGTGGCTCAGTTGGTTGAGCATCCGACTTCGGCTCAGGTCATGATCTCACAGTTCGTGAGTTCGAGCCCCGCGTTGGGCTCTGTGCTGACAGCTCAGAGCCTGGAGCCTGCTTCCAGTTCTGTGCCTCCCTCTCTCTCTGCCCCTCCCCTGCTCATGCTCTGTCTCTCTCTCTGTCTCAAAAATAAATAAAACATTAAAAAAATTTTTTTTTAAAAAAGGATACTGTCAACAAGACTCTAAGCAATAGGATAAGGTCAGCATGTAATATTGACTTCAATTCTACTCCCCAAGGTCCTGAACTCAGCAAACGGAGTAAATCCCAGGGAAACCATTATTTCAGATAGCCAAGATATAGTCTAAAGCCAGTCTGTGACTTATGCAAGGGTGTTTAGACCCACCTGGCAATTCTTTGACGTCATTACTAATAATCTCTGGGGTAACAGATGAGTAACCCTCACCCTCAAAGGAAAGGCATTCTTTCACATACAAATATATAATACAGAGGAACACACTTCACTCCAGTTTGGAAATTGTTGCTAAACTTGATTTAGATCATGGTTATGTTGGTTTGGTTAATGTGGTACATTGGGCAGTGTCACTGAGTAGTTGCAGCCTTGGTTACTATGTATGACAACTCAAAGCTGCTTGGGCATCAGGAGGAGCATATAAATTTGCATTATTAGGATTGATACAATATTATAGGTGTCCATCTGTTTGTACACATCCAAGGTTGAGAAGGGGACAGGTTTAGGAATGCCATCGGTGGTGTCAGGCATGGCAGAGTAGTTTAGGATCTCCAGGACTACAGAGTTTTTATAGCATGTCGACAAATCCAGTAGTGAAATAAATTGTCAACTACAGATGCCGCTGGATTCAGTTAGACCATATTATTGTTTTCCAGTCGGCAATGCTGGGTCTAAGGGACAAGGAGAGTATAAATTTCCACCTTCCCCTGAACCACCTAGAGTCTAAAGTGTCCTACCCTCAAGTGCTGATTGTTGTTCTCCCTTCCATGGCTATGTAACTGATGTGTTCCATCCTTGCAGCTATATCACTACCTTTTCTCCAAATATCTGCTTGAACCAGTACCTTTCAGTGAAAGGAGTCAAGTATAAATATGAAAAGGTCATTTAAAAAATTTGCAGTGGTACATTATATTTTTCAAATTGGTCCAAGTGGGCCACTGTAAAAATTGCTGGCCAGTATTTTCAACCAAGTGGTCATTCTCTTTATGATCTAGGACCATGTTAGTTCAATAAAAGAATCCAGGTAGCTGAATCAAAGTCTCAATTCCTTAGTCTCCCCTTTAGGTGAGCTGCCACTCAGAGTATATACAAACCAAGGTGGCCTGGTTATTAATGGTAGGGGCAGAATCATGAATTTTCAAAGTAATCTATATTTTCCATCCTTTTCATTCTGATCATTGCCTAGGAGGTGGCCTACACGAGATAATTCTTTTCTGGTGATGGCTGTGTTTTGTGGCCTGCCTCAATAAAGTATGTGGACCAGGAAGAGGTAAAGGAGATATAGTCAAAAATCTTCTGGGCTTGATTTTCCAAAAGCCTGCCTCACATCTCAGTGGTGCCAGAAGTCTTACCAGAGAATGAATGATAAGCAGATATGGAATAGCTGTTGAATTTCTTGGATATCTGCCAATTGTTGGTTGGCCTTTATGAGAAAAACAACACACTCTTGTCTGGTTGTAGATAGCCTGGAAAACTGAAAATAAGAGTCAGCTGATCACACTGGAACAGCAACAATATAACCTTAAAATATGTCTATAGTGGCAAAATACCAATGTTAGTCATGCATGTGCTTAAGAGAGAGACTCTCATAGGATAGATCTATTTTTAATTTTTTGAGGAAACTCCACACTGTTTTCCAGAGTGGCTGCACCAGTTTGCATACCCTATGACCCAGCAACAGCACTGCTAGGAATTTACCCAATGGATACAGGAGTGCTGATGCATAGGGGCACCTGTACCCCAATGTTTATAGCAGCACTTTCAACAATAGTCAAATTATGGAAAGAGCCTAAATGTCCATCAACTGATGAATGGATAAAGAAATTGTGGTTTATATACACAAGGGAGTACTACGTGGCCATGAGAAAGAATGAAATATGGCCCTTTGTAGCAACGTGGATGGAACTAGAGAGTGTTATGCTAAGTGAAATAAGTCATACAGAGAAAGACAGATACCATATGTTCTCACTCTTATGTGGAAACTGAGAAACTTAACAGAAGACCATGGGGGAGGGAGAGGGAAAAAAAAAGTTAGAGAGGGAGAGAGCCAAACCATAAGAGACTCTTAAAAGCTGACAACAAACTGAGGGTTGATGGGGGGTGGGAGGGAGGCGGGGTGGGTGATGGGCATTGAGGAGGGCACCTGTTGGGAGGAGCACTGGGTGTTGTATGGAAACCAATTTAACGATAAATTTCATATTAAAAAAAAGAGAGATTGAAAGAGACTCTCAGAGATCCAATGTACTCAATTTTCTAGAAAAAATATAAGGCAGAGGAAATGCTCCATGGAATGTGGCCCCCTTCACTGAAAGACAGTTAGACCAATTTTGGCAGGAGTCACAGGCATTGGTGGCTTCTAGATCACAAACATACAGTTTTTTGCTATCGCCCATGATGGTGAATGTATTGTTTTGTCCAGTATGAGAATGGAATCCAGCAGTGATGGTGGTAATAGCAGTGATCTGGGTGGTTTAAGTTTGATGAGCAGCTTGATTCTAGTCAGTCTCATTAGACAATGGGTTCTTACTATAGTCATCTGTGTGATTGAACCAGACTGTCCGACTGACAGTTGAAATTTGCTTCCATAGTTCGAGGTCCTAAAGAGGGATATCTTTAGGGGTGCCTGGGTAGCTCAGTCAGTTAAGCTCCTGACTCTTGATTGCAACTCAGGTCATGATCTCACACTTCGTGAGATGGAGCCCTGTGTTGGGCTCTGTGCCGGCAGCGTGGAGCCTGCTTGGGATTCTTTCTTTCTCTCTCTCTCTCTCAGCCCCTCCCTTGCTTGTGTGCTCTCTCTCTCTCTCTCAAAATAAATAAATAAACATTAAAAAAAAGAGGGATCTTTAATCTGTAGTCTGTTGTCTCCCAAGTGACAGACCAGATGCCTAGGTCATTATCCATAGCCTAAGAGCTGTTTTTATAGCAAGCAGTAAGTCAGTCTGCTTTTGGTCCCAGAGAGAGATGTCACCTCAAAGTTGCTTGGTGGAAAAGAAAAAATCCCGAATATTGGCTCAGGTAAAGAATGGTCAGGTCTTGCATTCTTGGCACAACCAGCAAGAATTTGCCGGGATCCTGAATGTTCAAGGCAGACTGACACTCTGACACCTGCCAATTTACCTGTTTTTCATTACTCACCACATCCCAGTACCTGCCCAGGTTTGGACTACCTTCCATATTACACTCTCACCCAAGGCCCTCCCCTCATGCATTGGGCCCTCAGTGACTCAAGGAATTTCATTTACCAATCATTTCTTCTGTATCTTGCATCATTGATTTCCACTGTATTCTAAATCACTCTCATCAACTTGGCTGTCTCCCATCTGAAATAAAAATGGTCTCAGAATGCATCTCCAGGTGTCACCCCACTTCTCTAGGCCAACCTCTTCCAGAGAGATGTCTATACTTATTCTACTTTCTTACCCTCCCTAACCCTCTAATGTCAAGCTGCTCCCATAGCTTCAGTGAAAACTTTCTTGTCAATAATTCCCATTGTGCCAATTCAAAGCTTAGCTTTCAGTCCTCATGTTACTTGACCTCTCGGTACCATTTTACCAGTGTTCTCTCCCACCTTCTGGGTCTAATTTCTTTATTTTACATCTGTCTCCTTTTCTTCCTACTCACTGCCATTCTGTTTCTAGGTTTTGCCTCTCTTCTTCGAAGATTCCAGGACACCATAATGGTGTTTCATTTACTCTTTTATTTTTATTTTTTTTTAACGTTTATTTATTTTTGAGACAGAGAGAGACAGAGCATGAATGGGGGGAGGGTCAGAGAGAGAGAGGGAGACACAGAATCGGAAACAGGCTCCAGGCTCTGCACTGTCAGCACAGAGCCCGACGCGGGGCTCGAACTCACAGACCGCGAGATCACGACCTGAGCCAAAGTCGGACGCTCAACCGACTGAGTCACCCAGGCACGCCTCATTTACTCTTTTAGCTATTAGTTCAAATGCCACTTCTCCAGAGAGGTCTTTTTGGATTTCAGTAAATAAAATGCCCTGACTCTAGACCCCCACCATATACATATACATACTCTATTTCCTTACCTTCATTAACTTCTTCTTATTATTAATTACTACATGATTAATGCACACATACATGTGTGTGCATGTGCGTGCGCGCGCGCATGCGCGCACACACACGCACAAAGACACACACACACACACACACACACGCACACACACACCTGTTTATTTTTTAGCTCTCCCCTCCCAGCCCTGACTGGAATTGTCCACCATAAAAGAGGCTTTGAATGTCTTGCTGATTATATAGCTCCAGGACCTAGTCCAGTGCCTAACCCATAATAGGAGGCCCAACAAATGTCTGTCGAATATAAAAGCTAACACCATTCAGTGGAAGCTTCAGTCAAATCGCAGGACTCCCAGCAGCAAGTATTGCTCATCAGTCCACCTATCAGTTAAAGTTTTGTTCTCAGCAGCTAAAAACATTAAGGAATCCTAGGAGGATTCCTTCATTCTCCTTAACCAAATATAATTAGTTGAGGTTCAGAATTCTTGCCCCAATTATGGTCTATGCCAATTTTGATAAATTAAGTTTTCCATGCAAGTCGATATATCATAATTTGAAAAATGTGTTCTGTAGATTTCTGATTGATCTTCAATTTTAGAAGCATCTAACATCATTAAGTTTCACAGTTCCAACTTTCTTCGTATCAGGAATTTAAAGATTTGCAAAGAAAAACTCAAATGTCGGGGCGCCTGAGTGGCTCGGTGGGTTAAGCGTCTGACTTCGGCTCAGGTCATAATCTCACGGTCCGTGAGTTCAAGCCCCGCGTCGGGCTCTGTGCTGACTGCTCAGAGCCTGGAGCCTGTTTCAGATTCTGTGTCTCCCTCTCTCTCTGCCCCTCCCCTGTTCATGCTCTGTCTCTCTCTGTCTCAAAAATAAATAAATGTTAAAAAAAAATTAAAAAAAAATAAAAACTCAAATGTGTTATAAGAGTTTGTACTTTAGTGAGAAATACTTTTATTAAAAATGAAGTCTTGGGGCACCTGGGTGGCCCAGTTAAGCGTCTGAGTCTTGATTTCATCTCAGGTCATGATCTCAAGGTTGTGAGATCAAGCCCCACTTGGGGTTCTGCACTGGGTATGGAGCCTGCTTCGGATCCTGTCTCCCTCTCCTTCTGCTCCTCTCCCACTCATGTGCATGTGCGCTCTCTCTCTCTCTCTCAAAAATAAAATAAAATCAAAAATAAAATCAAAAAAATAAAAATTAAATCTTTTAAAATTTAAATTATTTTTTTATGATTTCATGATCTCTTTTTTTAATGGATCATGCCAATTCTGTACGAGTTATTGGAAATGTGATTATAAGCACTTCATAGCTTAAGGCAAGGTTGCTCTATCTCTGTGCCTTCTGTTTCCCTTGGCATTATCATTGGGTGAAATGAGTATTTTTAGTTCATTGGTTTATGACAAAAGTAACTTCACTGGTTAGATGTTATCATATAGCTACTCTGGTTGAGTTGGCTTCTCAAGGGAGGAGCACAAGGTTTTGTTCACATATAACAATGTTTTTGGATTCTTTTTTTCCATTTTGACTTCCCTGGTTTATTTCTCATAGCGTGTGTGTGTGGGTGGGGGAACGATATGATAAGGCTGTGTGTGGATAGGCCCTTTTTGGCACATATGAAACTTCTAGTACTTTCCAAGTATCACACAATGATGTAGGTGCTAGCCAACTGTTTAAGAGTTTAAAAATCTAACCAAGCAAAATAGTCTGCTCTCTACAAAGAAGTAAATTTTTGTTTAAATTGGATTCACAGTGTAGATCAAGATAGCTTTATTATTTGAACTTTTCCAGGTAGTTATTATATAGCTATTTTGTAGATAGAGATTAGCCTGTTTTACTGTCATCTTTCTCCATTCTTAATCTGTCTTTCTGTCTCTTGCTCATTCTTCCTCACATTTCTCTCTTTCTCTCATTTATGATGGCTCTTAATAAATTCACTAAAATTTTATATGAAGGATTCCTCAATCCAAAACTCTGTCACAACTTCTTGAGAAAAGAGGAACTAGACTCACTTTTGATGCATTGGAGATGCACCTATGTAAGTTTAAGACTTGTTTTTAACTTCTCTGATGGTAGTCTGGCTCCAAAAAGGAAGATCTGAATGAAACATTTATTAAAAGTGTCACAGATACTCAACTGTTAAAAGCTATCTCTGTTCTTTTCTTTCCTCAATGGGTTTTCTTTAAAAGCATCTCTCTCAAAATTGTGGTTTACCTTCTATTGAAAAACCATGATAATTCAGTTATGGTGATTTCACCTCCCTTATTTGGTTCATGTAAATAATCTATTGAAGTATAACACACAGGCAGAAAAGTGTATGCTTCATCCATTCATAGCTCAAGAAATTTGTTAGCTACCTTCTTCTGAAGAAGGCAACTAAAACCTGTGTAGGTCATAACAGACACAAAGTTCAGCTCAATAAAAGGAATGGCTTTCAAATAACTAAAGCTATCTACAAATGGACAGGCATCCTTGTAAGGAAGCAAGGTTACACGTGATTGGAATTTTTTTTCACGAGTAGGAAAGATGAGGTCTTCCACGGACTGTGATAGAAAGGACTAGATGACCTCTTTGATTCTTTCCAACTCTAAGAATGTATATAAAAACAAACTGAAGATCAGTGTCCTAGAAGTAAGTAGCATCAAGGCAATTGTAAATATTCATAATGAAATTCTAGTTTCTAAGTATCATTGAAGATGATAGTTAGAAGATCCTTAAAAATGACTTTTTAAGTCCCATTTAGTAAGTTCATTGAAAGAATAGTGGGATGGGTTTTTTTTTTCCATATTCATAGAATATTTTATTGTAAGCTAAGAATACTAACAATGGGGGCACTTAGGTAGCTCAGTTGGTTAAGCGTCCGACTCTTGGTTTTGGCTCAGGTCATGATCTCATGGTTTGTGAGTTTGAGCACCGCATTGGGCTCTGTGCTGGTGGTGTAGAGCCTGCTTGGGATTCTCTCTCTGCCCCCTCTCTCTGCCTCTCCCCTGCTTTCTCTCTATCTCTCTCTCAAAATAAGTAAAAATAAACTTAAACTCTATCTCTCTCTCAAAATAAGTAAAAATAAACTTAAACTCTCTCTATCTCTCTCTCAAAAATAAGTAAAAATAAACTTAAAAGAAGAATACTAACAATGAGATCTGGGGCTAAAGGTTAGTGTAAGTTTCATAAGGTGGGAGATGTATATCTAATCCTGTTTTCTGGGTGAATTTTGACCAATAGTGAAATTTGTGTGTCTCTTCTTATTAAAGCTAACATAATTTTAACACAAAGATGGTACCTAGGTGATGACTATAAAACTTTTTCGTAACTATGCATCCCAAATTCAACAATAGAATTAAGATTTCATTCTTGTGTACTTTTCCATGATGAAGACATTTGTTTCTTTAATATTCTTCTGTATGTGACCATTTCATTTTGTGTTTTAAATGTTTTAATATGTTATTTTGTTTCAATGATTTAATAAACAGGAAAAGAGGGAAATAAAGATAAGAATTGAGGGGCGCCTGGGTGGCGCAGTCGGTTAAGCGTCCGACTTCAGCCAGGTCACGATCTCGCGGTCCGTGAGTTCGAGCCCCGCATCGGGCTCTGGGCTGATGGCTCAGAGCCTGGAGCCTGTTTCCGATTCTGTGTCTCCCTCTCTCTCTGCCCCTCCCCCGTTCATGCTCTGTCTCTCTCTGTCCCAAAAATAAATAAACGTTGAAAAAAAAAAAAAAAGATAAGAATTGACTGATTTTCTTCTTAACACCTGGGTTCTGCAGAGCCCAAGGTGATTAAATTGAAAGCAGCATTGCTTTTAAGTCACCTATTAAACAAATATTCTGGAATATCGTCAAAAGTTTTGGCAAAGAAGAATCATTTTTTGGATGGGAGGTTAAACAAAGGCCTGGGCCTCAAATTTATCTATGTCTTTGAGTGAGTTTTAACACCATTGACCTGGCCGAACTCCAATACCATTCATTATATCTTGCCTGTCTCAATCGACCTTGAAATTTTAATAAGGCCCTATATTTCTTGTCTTAACCCACTTTCATAATATTGCTTAGAGCAGCCATCCAGCTGTGGTTTTTCACTTAAGTAGCTAGATTTATCTAGCAGTTAAGGGCATCCTTGTATCTCACATTCCCCCACAGAAGCAGGAAGAAGCTCAGTGAATTTGTTCCAGTGAAAAGATTTGAACAGCTTAGACAAATAGGTAAGAAAATCCAAGTAAGATAATCCAATTGCTCATAGTGCATTCATTAGGAAAAATGATAGAAGCAGGCACCCAGCTGAGCACTTAACTTCAACCATAGTTAAATTCTGCAAAGCCCCAAAAGGTAAAATGTTACAAGAAATTAAAACACCGGGAAGCTTTACACCAAGATACATTCCAGATCATCTGAAGCCTTTTGCCTTTGAATTCTCACAGTTGGCTCTTGGGCGCTTTGATCCATCCTGTCTGAACACATCACCATGCCAAGTTACACAAAGCAGCCCAGCAGGACTGACAAGGCCCAGGAGCCAGCGCAAGTGCGCGTCTGGCGCATCTCTCCTAGTTGAACTGTCCTCGTTGGTGAGGATTTTTAGCATGCAAATCATGCACCTAAAAGCAGTAGGAAAAAGGAAGAGATTCCTCGGCTCCTCCCTATTTCTAGTGAAGGATATATTTCCTTTCATGACCCCACTGTCTCATCTGAGAACCATTCCTGTGTGAATTATTACTCTTAGATCCTGAAAGATCATTAATTAATATCAGCTTTATGAGTCTTCATCTAAGCAATGCCTTACTAGGACCTTTAGTCAATTTCCATTAAGTGGTTCCTTGTTCTGGTCTATTGTCATTCTCCCTCTTTTAATATTTTAGCCTATTTAAGCAATGTACATTGGAGAAAGCAGTGGATTTTTCA
The DNA here is from genome assembly GCF_007474595.2 of Lynx canadensis. NCBI lineage: Eukaryota > Metazoa > Chordata > Mammalia > Carnivora > Felidae > Lynx > Lynx canadensis. The sequence continues at coordinate 36,233,557 of NC_044319.2, forward strand.
GTGATTTTAAAGACTATATTGTAATAGAGAAATGAGAGGATCTTAGACTATGATTATGCTTGAGTCACTTAGACTGCATAATCCCCATTTAATCCATATTTCACAGGCAAGTGTAGATTGCAGAAAGCATGCTGAGAAAAATAAAAATACAGTATTCTTTCAGCTGCACAAAATAAATACAGTTAAAACCCTTCCATACTGTAGGGCTGAGCACCAACCCCACATGCAGTTGAAAACCTGTATAAAATTTTTAAGTCCTCCCACTCCCAAAGCTTAACTACTAAATAGCCTACTATTGACTAGAAGCCTTATCTATAACATAAATAGTTGATTAACACATATTTTCTATGTTATATGTATTACATACCGTCTTCTTACAATAAAGTAAGCTAGAGAAAAGAAAACATTATTAAGGATACTACAAGGAAGAGAAATTACATTTACAGTGCTGTGTTTTATTTGTTGAAAAATGGACCTGTACAGTTCAGAACTATGTTGTTCAAGGGTGAACTGTAATTATTTTCTTTAGGAAATACAGTGATGTCTTCCAAAGATTTTCTCTATGGAAAATTTAGACATAAATTTAATTTGTATATGTGCAACTAATGAGCATAATTATATTTTGTCCTTTGTCATAAATCCTCTAGCTGTCATGTATTAAATTGATTTGGTCAAACCAAGAACCCATAGAAAATGATTAAAGCCACAAGAGGTTGTGCCTAGAGCCTTTGATTTTTCAGATGATAGTACAACTCATTGCAATAGTAATAATGAGCATTGTCACTGTCTGAAATTAACAGAAAAAACTTTCCACAGCCACTTAATTCATATGAAAAATTTTAGAAATTTACATACCGATTAGGAAAGTCAAATACATACCAACCACTGGAATAGATGAACTTCTTAAAAATGTTCTGCGCTCTCTGTTGTGAGGGAGCCAAATAACTGATGGACTTTGAGGAGTAAACTCTTTTCTTCGGATGTGTTTGATGCTTTCCAAACAAGCTTTCCTCCTTTAGACCATAAGAGGTTTGATTCAATATGCCATGTTCAGATACACACGGTGTGCCTGGCACTATGCTAGGCATTCCTTATTGGGCAAGATGAAGTGAACTGTGACCATGGTTGGCAGCATGGGCTGTGGAGCCAGACTTCCTTGGTGTAAAGGAAGACTATTCTCTGTGTCCTTCTATTTCCTCACAAAATATAGATAATAATAGTAACCTAATTTACAGAGTGGTTGTAAGGAATAAATGATAATATAAACAAAAAGCCTAGAACAGCCTCTAGTGTACCGAAAGCCCAATATAAGTATTTTCCATCATGACGTATCCCCCTTGAGCCCAGGGGTTTGTGGGCTCACAATTTTCTTTCCAATACCTTGCACCATGCCTGGTGCAGACTTAATGACCACCAAAAGTATGTGATAAGTGACTGGTGAAAGAATGGATGAATGAATTGAAAAAGTCTTACTTCTTTTAAGGATATATAGACATTTCAAATTTGTTAATCTAGTCAAATACTTTATGTACGTATTAGTATAAGAAAGTAAATCTCAGAGAAGATACTACAATGATCATTCTAGGATGGTAAAACATTTTATAAAGAACGCTCTGTGTTATAAAGCAGACTATTTTCAGTTGCAAATGATCCTGTTTCTCAGTTGTATCCAGCAGAAGCTATGAAGTAGAAAATCTGCCAAAGCGAATATCGTCATTAAAAAAAATCATGCATGTATGTTTCTGAACGTACACTAACAAACAACTCTGATCATACACTCAACCAGTATTTATTAAGAGCAGATTTTGTACCAGGCATCGTTGCATGCCTAGAAAATACTAAACAGATGATGATCTCTGCCATCACGTAGCTTATATTCTCGGGAGGGAGAAAAGACAATAAAGGTGCGTTTACTAGAACTCATTTTCAGAGTCTGTTTTGCTGCTTTTTTAAACCTTGCTGACCTGTCAGGATGCAGGCCTGTTCCACACCAGCCATTCTACAGGAGTTAGATTAAAGTTCTTCTAAAGTTCTTCTATAATAGAAGTAGAAAATTGGTAACTGCTCTCAAAAATCTCCTAGGCTGAGGTTATTTGCCTGCTGTTTTTGCTGCAGAATTCTGGAGCTCTATTCCAGAATCCTTCAAGGACTTGAATGGGCCCACAGTTACAGTTTGAGAATTCCTGGCCCTTCTGTGCGATTCTCCACTCCTACTTGCTTACCCCTCCCCCCAATCCATACAAATCCCTGGCTTGTGGAGTAAATGGATCTTCTTTTAGTCAACACATAAATGTCTATATTGCTATAACATTTCCATATGGACCCACACTAAAATTGTTGATACTTGGGAAAGCTAAAAAATAGGGATCATATTAACAACTTTTACCTCAAAATTTTCTAAGCTTCATTTCTGTGTGGTCCAGATATATCTGGGCAGGTTATCCTCTCTTTCTGCCTCTTGGAAATAGTTTTACATGGCTATGAATAAGCATGCCCAGAGGGCTGGCTTAAGGAGCTACTACATACAGAAATTCTCTACTTCTTCAATACAACTGCTACTTAAGTCACTCTTTGCTAAATTGCCCAATGTTCCTTTTACAAAGACCCTTTTAAGAAATTTTAGAGTTCAGAGTTGAAAGAAATCTCTTTTGACAGCGTGATATGCTATCTCCTTCTGTTGGATCATGTGATCGCTACAAACTCATGATGCTTCCCTTTTTGTGTTGGCTGTCATGAAGCTCAGGGTTCATTTTCTCTTCAGTGTCAATAAGGTTTCCAAACTTTAGTTGTCTAGGACACTTATTCTCCTCCTTCTACATTTTCATGCTATTAAAATGACCTGTGTATTTTTTGCTTTACTGACAACCAGGATAGTTGAGACTGTGGCTTTTAATGTAAGCTATCAAAAGTATAAGTTCTTTTGCAAATGGAAAGAGAATATACAAGCAAATAAATAATTCCTAACAATGGCCATGAAGCCTTAAAACCAGCAGAAATTCATAAGAGCTTTTCAACGGGCTCAAATGTTTAATGCAGAAGTCACAAACTGAGGGCCTTGGTCCAGATTTTCACTTTGGATGGGGTTGATTTATAGCAGACCCAATAATTTTTAAAAGAAAAACAAGTCACTAGCATTTAAGAGTTAGAAGACTCCCAAATGCAAAATTGGATTTCTGACTTGTCTTAAATGATACTAATGGCTTACAGTAATTACATTCTGTCTGTGCCAGATGCTGTTCTAATATTTAATCTTCTAAAAAGTCCTCTGAAATACTACTGATATTATTATCTAAATTTCACAAATGAAGAAATTAAGGCACAGAGAGATTCAGTAGGATCACAACAGCTAACAGCCCAGCTGGGACCTGAACACGGACCACCAGGCTCCAAACCCTCCCAGATATGTTACCTGAAAAGAGAGATCCAAAGGCCTGGACCCACGTTCCCACTTGACGACCTGGCATCAGTAGCCAGAACTGAAAACAGCCTTGCCTCTTCAGATGATCCCCTGGTGTTTGTAGGCATTTTAGTTTTATGACCCTTGCCTTAATTCTAAGTTTAGAGCATATAGGCTTGAGAGGGGAGCTGCATCTTAAATGCATTTTCTACATTCGTAGGTGTCGTCTTTGCTCGGGGTTAATTAACATTCATGAGTCCCACAGGCCTGGAGAGCTTTCTGTGAAACCCTCAAGGATGACAACGAAGTGGGCAACTGAGAACCAAAATACACTTCACCGTCGCACAGCACATACAAGCCATTTCACCTCAATTATTCCCCAAAGCATTTCACACTTAATTGTTTCGCATTTATGGATAATAAGGACATGAATGACCACATTTGCATATTTATATTGCTCATTTGCCCTGTTTGCAGTAGTCACTGCTTTAGAAGGATTTGTATACCACCTGTTCTCTGTCAGTTATCTTTTCTCTGTGGTAAAGATTCTTGGATGGAAAAAAGTGAAAGTGAAACTAATCTCCTTCATTAAAGGTGGAGAGACTTTTAATAAAATGGGACTTGCTCTGCACTTCAGAGGATAAGCAGAAACCTTTGAAGGATTTTCTGTCTGAGGAGTTTCCAGGGAGGAAAGGATATGATTTAGTCAGCGAGTCAGCTAAGCTCATTAATTCAGGTAACTTGTTTCTAAAAAGGGAATTTTCCTCTGAAATGCTGCTATTGCGGACCTTTTTTTTCCCTCTCTCTATATCACAACTTCCAGCCCCTGAGACAAACCACTGTTGTTAATTAGTTGAGTTAGTTGTACAATTGTACTTTATCATTTGTTAAAATCGTGTTCCTGATTCCCAAATTGTAATTTAAATAAAAAAGCAATTGAGAATTGTTTTTCCCAAAATAATGTTTTTTTTAATTGCAGGTAGATAAAGGAGGCATTTCTTGAAACTGATCTTTGTTATTCTCTTTGATATTCTCTCAAGAAGGTATATGACTATAACGTAGGAGATAAAATTGGGAAATAGGAAGTAAGTTTTCAGGTTCCTCTCCTTTCTTTAGTTTTTTTTCCTCATATCACCCCAACTCTTCACGGTGTCAAGTTCAACAGGTTATTTATAATAGTGATAGCAATCATGTATGAGAAGGTATTATACTGTAATAATATATATATTCTCTACATAACATATTAGTATTAATATTTGTTAACATTAATTCATGGCATTAATTATATCGATTATATTAATTAATTATAACATTATTAAGTATAATGTTAATTATTAATTATATGCTATTATAACCAGTGATACCATTAGTTTTATTATTCTATTATAATTTTTAGGCAACTTTTAATTCTCTTGTATTGGGTGAAAGTGGTCAAAGGGCACAAACTTTCAGTTATAAGATGAATAAGTTCTGACCATCTAATGTACAGCATGGTGACTGTGCTTAACAATAGTGGATTGAATACTTGAAGGTTTCTGAGAGAGTAGATATTAAAAGTTCTCGCCACAGAAAAGTGACTATGTGAGGAGCTGGATGTGTTAACTAACCTTCTTGTGGTAATCATTTCACTATATATTCGTGTATCAAACCATCATGTTTTATACCCTAAACTTATACAAAGTTATATGTTCTTTATATCTCAGTAAAGCTGGAAAAAAAAAGAAAAAAAGCTAATTAAAATATTTAAGTTTCCTTTTTTTTTTTTCTCTCATGAAAAAGACAACCCAGGAGTGTCTCTTCATGATTCTCAGTGATCACATGTCTTTTTAGACAGACATTTCCTGTTAAAACCATCATTTTCTAGCCTGAGGCCTTTAAGAATATTCTGTGATAGGATTTAATAATAAGGTTATGCAAACATAGTCATTTATCCATTGCAGATTCATATATTTTAGAGTGAAATTAGAAAAAAAAAAAAACCCTAGAAATTGTTGAAATACTTTCCCAAGAAACTATTTCCCCAGGCAAGAGTTGAAGGCAGAAACAGTTCTGTGGTAGACAGCACAAGGGATTACATGCCAATTGCAATTAGAAGGAGCAAGAGAATTCACCTAGAGACCAGAAACACAATCCCTTTTATGGCATATTAGAAACATCCCAATCTGTCTCAATAGTAGCATTCATCAAACAGCTAACGTTCTGAAATCCCCTTCAGAGGTTGTTGGAGTGAAAACAAATTTGTTTTTAGTGTGGTATCCTCAGGAAAGAAACCTTAGAAAATCATCTGCCTTGTTGGCCTGTCCACCTCCTATAATAACTATTGATCCCATAGGCTAATTTCACCCAACTTTGATAGAGGGGCAAAGGGTCTACAGCCGGACAGAGTCTCATAAATTTCTTGTAGTTTCTTCTGATCCCTTCAGAAGAGTGGTTTAATGATATCATTTCGAAGAGAATAAAAAAGCACACCAAGTTTCTGCTGTGAAGTTGTCACTGTAATGGAGGATGATTACATCAGAGGAAGTTCAAATGGTAAAGAATGTTTGTAGTTGCCTTGTAGTTTCCTGTTAACAAGCGAAGTGAGCATCATATGTAACTCCACAGACTAGCAAGTATCTTTACTTCTGATCGTTGCATCCTGAAACTTTATAATAAATTCCACTCTTGGGTTTTGCACATCTGAGTGGCTGACTTCTTGTTTATTACAGTTGAACTTAACCAGTTCCCAGAAGTGTATTGCCATAATGGAGGTTTTTCCATGAGGTGCTGCTGAGTCCGATTGTGGATGACAAAAACGAGAATTATGAAAAATGTGAAGAAGGAAGCAGTAGACCCTCCTTCCTAGCAGGGTGATAAGTCAAGTTCAAGTCTTGGATAGAGTAGTATCTGAGAGAGTCCAAGTCTGTGTATGCCGGGGCCTCTGCTTATAGAGTTTGCTGCTGAAATTTGGGAGTCCCCGTGCAAAGGCACAATTTATTCTGAGGAGTGTATTCAAGAAGTTAGGGATGAGCCAGGGGAGGGCTTCCAAGGCTAGTACATGGTATGGCATCTTGTAGTGCCCAAATCCCAGGGAGTAAGGAACTCAAGAATCCTGCTGGCACTTCATCACATTCAATTAACCAGGATGGTACCAGGATGGTGTGACCAACACCTGAGGGCCTTCCTCTACTCTTACTCTACACCTGTGGTTCTAATTTTTCTCTCTGATGACAAGGCAAGAAACCAAAAATACATGCATACAATTACATGTATTTAAATTTAATATAAAGTTTAATATAAGATATATTTTGAGGTTGTATATTTCAATTTATATATTATACGTATATAGGTTTCCCACTTGCAAGTGAGGAAGATAGCACCTAATATCTTGCTCTAGGTAAGACCACAGAGACTGCATAGCTGGGTGAGGAGCCCTACAGGTTAACAGGATCCTAATTACAGACAGTCGGAAGAAGGCTTGGGTTGGATAGGGAATGAAGCTATGAAGATGGTTCAAATAAATTGCTTTCACAATTTCCATATTTCAGACTTTCCACTTGAACAGACTCTAGGCAGTAAAGAAATAGATTATATAGAAAATATACAGAATTATTTGTTTAAGCACAATGTAAAAATAATACCAACTTGGGAGTTGGCCAGATTGAAAAGTGTATATATGTATATGTGTGTGTGTGTGTGTGTGTGTGTGTATATACACACACACACACACACACATATATACGTATAGTTTTTTTTTTCTTATTTGGAAAATAGTCCCAATCGGCAAAAATACACTTCACACTGATATTTGGACTGTTAGCTTCTCTTCGTTATACTAATGATTTCTCCTGGTACTATTAGTAGATGTTCATTTTCCAAACTCTGCTAGCAATATTGTTGAATGCCAAGAAAGGACCAAAGGAACTAAAAGGGGAGAGAGAAATAGGATGAACTGTTTCCAGTGCAACTACTGCTTCATAAAATGTGGAACAGCAGAGCTCGAAATCCTCGCTTAAATGAATCAATATGACTACAGAATGCTTGTAATAAAATTTAACTTTAAAAAGTGCTGTGGATCAGCTATAAGATGTGCAACTGGATAGAAATTCGACAGATCTTCAGTGGACCAGGGAAATTGCTCTCACAAGGAAATTAGGTCCTGTTAGAAATGAGAAAGTGCAACTGCATATTTGGAAATTTCATTTTCTGGAGCTGCCACCACAGTAGCCAAGTAGGGAATCGAGTTACAAATGCAGGTAGTCTTTAAACTTGGCACCAGATGAAAAAGGCACAGGGAGAAGGTACTTCTTGTATCTCAGACAATATATGCATAAATGCTGTGTAGTAGTATCCAACATACAACAGCTAATTAATTATTACAACATAAATACAATTAAGACTGTAAATCAAGTTAAAGTTCTTTCAAAGCATTACAAATACAATTAAAAAACAGATTAAAATTTGAAAATACATGCAAAAGAAGCACAGGACTGAACACAAGACCCCCTCCCCCCACCCCAAATAGAATTGCTTTCTCAACATTTTATCATCCTTTCTAGAAGGAGTCATGGGAACTAATAGAAACCATTGTTTCTTAAAAGCTAGGCTTGCTGTTGCTAAATTAATAGGATCTCAACTTCTGCAATGTGCTAGGTAGAGAATCCATAGTAAAGAGCATGGGACCCTAGCAATAGCATAGCAAGAGAAGGAGTGGCTAACATTGCTCAGTAGCTAATATTCTCAGTTAAATAGCTGGGCTGTTTTCAATTTTCTTGTGCAAATCTAGATGAATGTACCAGGTACCCTCAGCACTACTAATTGCTTAAAAAGTGCTCATTTTTTTTCAAAGGATAAAAATTCGTTATTTAAAAGGTGAAATGAATGGGAAAAATAGTATTATTTTACTTTAAACATGTCTAAGGATTTAGGGATTTTAGTAATCAAACTCTTACAAAAAAGTATTGCCCAAACAGTTCAGACTAGTACTACAGATCATGTTTCACCCAATGGAATTTAAAATGTTTGGGTTATGACATATTATTCTAATCATAGCCCTTTATAAACTCTACTTCCATTAGCAAGAATGGAATTTTTATGAAGATTAAATCACATTGGTGTGTTTTTTCACTTTATTTTTTTTTCCAAACTACTTACTTCTAAAAAATGTACTTTGGAAAACAGAATAAAGGAAGGTGAATATATGGTAATAAAAGGTGCTTCTGTTAAAATAGTTTTCTTTCAAAACTACAATTAAGGTCTTAAGACCAATTTTAAAATCTTAACTACATATGAAGAGTGTTCATGCATCCTTTAAAAAATTTCCTACAAAATTTATGAAGTTTTGAGTGGTATTATATCTAATATCTATATAATGTAGATAATATAAAAGTACTTACTTCATACTAATTAAAACAAATTATAATTATATTTATTAATTTATTATAATTATAAATTATAATTTAGGTAATTAAAAAATCCTAATAACCTTAATCTTCAATTTGCTTTTTGCTATTTCCTTTCAAGGAATCTTTCTTATTTCAGTTTTATTAAAGTCACTTTTAATGCAGGGTCGTCGTTCTGGTCAGTGATAGGAGTAGCTGTCATTATTTCTATAGATTTGGTAACAACAGGTTTATTCAGTGGGTTATCTAAACCATTCACAGAATCCCTATTTTATACCAGAAAAGCATCTATATTAGGTTGTGGTCAGATGAGAACGGAGTATCTCCAAGTTATCAAGGAACATTGTTTACACCATTTTGTTTTCATATGAAACCTGGAGTGTGTTTATTATTATCAGCCTTGTAGAGAGAAGAAAATTTGGGCCTCAGTGGTTTAGTGACTTTCTTGAGGTTAGAGTTTCCATGAAAAGCTAGAATTTGAAGAGAACTATACTAATGGATGTCTCCAGAGCTTATGCAGCAGAATATTTAAAAGAAATAACTATTCCTGGGACACCTGGGTGGCTCATTCAGTTAAGTGTCTGACTTTGGCTCAGGTCATGATGTCACAGTTTGGGGGTTCAAGCCCTGTGTCAGACTCTGTGCTGACAGCTCAAAGCCTGGAGCCTGCTTCAGATTCTGTGTCTCTCCTTTCTCTGCCCCTTCTCTGCTCATGCTCTGTCTCTCAAAAGTAAAATAAAAACATTGAAAAAAATTATTAAAAAGAAATAACTATTCCTACTTCATAAATGAAAATGATCTAATAACTTTGTTACAATCCAACATTATTTAGGGTGATAGTTGAATGAAATCACTTTCTAAAAAGGCTTCTTCTGACCTTAACAAAGATACATTATAGCTGAAACTATTTGACACTCTGAAATTTTCTGTAAATGGAAACAAGAAACACTTATTCATAAGCCAGAAATATTTTCCCACCTTAGGTGCACGCCTTTGGTGAGTTGCTTAGGAGATTGCATAATATTCACTAAAGAACTGTAAAAACAAAAATGACTACCTCGAATAAAGCCCCAAGTTGGAACATGAGAGAAATTCTGTGTAAAATAAATCAGGTTCTGTTTCTACACCCCCCCTCTTTTTTCATCCTTATAGAACCCCTAGATCTTCCCTGTATTCTGATCCTCCTTCCTTACCCCCTCTACCTAGCACCCTCTCTCTGTTGGCATCAACCCTCCATGCTGTACACACATACACACACACACACACACACACAGGCACACACTCACAGCTTGTGTGAATTTTGTGTTCTTTGATTGATGCCAGATAACTGCGTGGAGTAAAACAGGATATTGCTGATGGTCCAAAGACTAGGTAAAAGGATCCTGTGTGCCTGCTTCCTCCTCACTGGGAAATGCAGAACTGAACAGGAGACAAAAGACCATGGATGTTGTTTGCCTTTATGTTCTAGTTCAGGGATCTGAAGGAGATGTTACCAGTTTTTGACATGTAGTCAACAACCCAAAGGTAGCTTGCCATGTAAGGAAATTCCAGAAAGAAAACCAAATCAGACAAAAATTTGAGAGACACAAAAAGATTATTTCAAACAAATGGAAAAGAGCAATTTCTGAAACTCGTAATGATAAACTATGAAGTTATATACAGGTAGATGGGTGAATAAATAGATAACGTGGGACCAGAGGTGTGTCTTAGGAACATCTATGTCTCCTGCCCCCTTAGCCTATAAGCAGAATTTCTGTGGTCTCAAGAAAACTTCAGAGACAACGGTGTTTTCTGGGCTCATCCATTTCTATCAGAGTCCCTGATAGAGTTTGGTCAGAGTACATCAAGAGACCAGTATCATGATATACCTAGACAAACTAAATAAATGGTTAATATCCCTGAAGAGAAAATCAATTGCCTTTTGTCAATTAAAAATTTACTTAGTATAATCATACTATGCTAAGTTCTAAGGAGTATATAAATAATAATGGGACTTGTCTTCTCCTCTCATAAAACCTTTATTCTAATTAAAATAATAAGGCTCATGTAAACAAAATGCTAGCCATGCACAGCCAGTGGTAATATGTGGTATGCTACAAGAGAAGTGTTCTGGGGCATGAAATGTTACCTTATACTGGGGTAATGAGGGAGGACCTGTGATAAAGGAAAGAAAAAATAAGTGTTAGCCACTCATTCATAGACCAGCATTTGAAAAATCTGCCTTTCTTCTCTAATTTCCACAAGGGCTTTGATTATAGTTTCTTCTCCAAAAGTCTCATTATCATTCACTTCCTCTCTTTTTCCCATCTCTCATGCTGCAAAGCAACAACCTTACAAACAAAACTTTATCAAGTGTGCAGTTCTCCTGGCTACTCTCCCTCTTTCTGTCCTTTCCAATTTCCCACATTTTGGGTTTCTGGTGACATCACAGCTGAGACCTGGCCTCACTTTCAAGAAAGCTTTAAATTTAGATTTTTAAAGTTACCACCAAGAGTCTCCTGCGTGTATTGGTTGGTCTTAAACTGTTAATTTGATTAATATAAACACTTAATTCATAATCCAGTTCTTCAGCTCTGTTTTTGTAGTTCTTCATTTTATAATATAATAGGAATTTCATAAGTTAAAAGTGGCTGTGCTTTTGTCTAGAATGTAGAATTCTGGAAAGAATATCACTTTTACCCAATCTATAAGACAAACACGAAGAAAATATAAAATCATAACTCTTCTTGGACTCATCACAGAATTGAGGTAAAAGACAACCAAACAGATTGAGTTCAAAGGAGGGACAGGTTAAGGAGGATCACCCGTATTGGCTCAACTATGGCTCAACTGTGGCAGGGCATGGAAGGAAGAGACACCAGTCATCATGCAAAAGAGTAAGAAGGAGTCAAATTTGTTAAGTCACTAATGGCCAAGTGTAGGCTTCTGGGACAATATAGAAGTGACCCAGTGGGAATTTGCACTCATTTGCAGTCCCTTTCCACAGACCTTCAATAAGAACTCCCTAGAAAGACTGGAGGAAGCAGGGCTGCAGACCAGAGAGAACTGCCTTCTTGTTTCAGGCCTGCAGGAAGTGATCGGCAACCACTGCAGAGAAGGAAAAAAACCTACCCGGCTACTCAGACCCTTCTCTCATAGGGAGCAAAAATCTTAAGCCAGTGGGGAAGAGACAGCAGACTTTGTCACTTTCAGAGCACAGGAAAGACCCATTGCTCCTGGAAGAAGAATAGAAGAAAACCTTCTTTCTTGTGGGAGAGGCAGAAAAGAACCCTGTATTCAGTTTCCTACACCATTGGAGGCTTCCATCACTGGAAGAGAGATCAGAAACTCTTTTCTGCACAAGATCAGCTGCAGACACAAGCCAGAATTGGGCTGCCATGGGGAAGAGGGACAGGAGTGCTGAAAAGTTCCAATTCCAAGAGCTAAGCACATGAAGCCTACTTAAAACTGAGGTTTACCAGCACAACAGAGAATACACTTGCCCCTTACCACCACCCTAGCAAGCACCTAATGACAAAGAATAGTTTACCACCACAAGAACAAACAGAGAAATGACTTCTGTGCTGCAGGCATACAGGAACAGGTAAAAACTAAGGCCCAGAGATGTTCCAGATGTTGGGGCTAGTGGACAAGATCTTTAAAATAACTATGATCAATATGTCAAAATACCTAGAGAAAAAAAGAGACAATATACATACATAGATTGTTAATTCCAACAATGAGATAAAAATTCCAGTAAGTGTCAAATGTAACTGAAATGAAATATTTAAAAAATACAGTATCAGAAATGAAGAATTATTTCAACTTCAACTGAGGAAAGAGTCAGTGAACTTGAAGGTAAGTAAATAGAAATTAACCAAACTGAAAATGAAGAGGGAAAAAAAAAACTCATCCAAGAGCTCTGGGATATTATCAACTTAACATATCTGTAATTGAAGTAGCAGCAAGAAAGGAGATGAAACAAATAAAATAGACAAAGAGAAATAGCTAAAAATTCTCTAAAAGTAATGATAATGAAAGACATTGTATCCCAAACTAAGGAATCTCAGAGAACCCTAAGAAGAAATTCGCACACACACATGCACACACACACACACACACACACACACACACACTCCTTGATACATCATTTGTATCATTATTTTTGGAAAAACATATTACCAGTAGCCAAAGAAGAGAGATATATTACATATAGAGGAGAAAAGATAGGAATTTTAGCAGACTAACAGGCACTATGTCAATGTGACATCTTTAAAATACTTTAAAAGAAAGTCAGCTCAGAGATTTTATGCCCAGTGAAAATGTCTTTCAAAAATGAAGGCAAAACAAAGACTATTTTTAGACAACAAAGGCTAAGAGAATGCACTACCAGTAGCCTAACTATTATGTGAAGTCTTTCATGTGGAAGGAATAGAATACCAGAGAGAAATTTGGATCAATACAAGGAAATGAAGATCTTGACAAATGGCATTAAAAATGTAGATTCAAGCAAGGTAAGTGTAAAAGACACTTTGTTCGTAATTCTAACCGTTCTAAAAGACAACTAATTGCTTAAAGCTAATATGGTAATGATATATGGGGATACTATAACATACATAAAAGTAAAATGCATAATAACGGCACAAAGGAGGGGGCAATTAGAAGCATGTTAGGTAGTTACGCTATCCATTTGTATCAGTTATTTAATTTGCTATGTAACAACCCAACGTTTAGCAGCTTATACCAATAATTTTTTTTTAATTTGATGTTTTCTGTGAGCCATGAATCAAAGCTCAACTGATCTGAGTTTTTTTGGCTCAGAGTCTCTCCTTAGGCTTCAATCAACGTATTCGATAGGACTACAATTATCTCAAGGCTCCAATGGGTGAGAATCCAAACTCACTCACATGGCCTTTGGCAAGTCTGCAGTGATCTGCTACCAATGTCATTTATGTGAGCCTCTCCACAGGACTGCTTCATCCCATGGCAGCTGGTTCCCTACAGCAGGCAGTCCGAGAGAGAGCAACACAGTGTACCCAAGATAGAAGCCACTGTCTTTTTATAACCTAATCTCAAAAATTTATAGCAGGGATTGGTGAACTGTAGCGCACTGGTCAAATTCATACCACTGTTTATTTTCGTAAATAAAGTTCTCCTGGAACATACCTATTCATTTATTGTCTATAGCTGCTTTCACACCACGAGGCCACATGGATCACAAAGCCTAAAATGTTTACTGTCAGGCCCTTACAGAAAAAGTTTAGCGATCCCTAATTTATCCAAGTAAATGCTTATATTAGAAAGGTAAAAAGAGGGGCACCTGGGTGGCTCAGTCGGTTAAGTGTCCGTCTTCGGCTCAGGTCGTGATCTCGCGGTCTGAGTTCGAGCCCCGTGTCAGGCTCTGTGCTGACAGCTCAGAGCCTGGAGCCTGTTTCAGATTGTGTCTCCCTTTCTCTGACCTTCCCCCATTCATGCTCTGTCTCTCTCTGTCTCAAAAATAAATAAACATTAAAAAAAATTAAAAAAAAAGAAAGGTGAAAAGATTCCAAATTAATAAACTAAGCTCCTACTGTAAGATACTAGAAAAAGAAGAGCAAATTAAACCCAAAGCAAGCAGAAAGAAGGACGTAATAAGATCATGTGTAATAAAATGAAACTCAATGAATTTGATATCAGAAAATCAATAGGAGGAAAACCAAATGAAACCAAACGATGCTTTTTGAAAAGAAAAATAAAATTGATAAATATCACACCAAATTGATCAAGAAAAAGAGAAGACACAAATTACCGGTATCAGGAATGAAAGAGGAGAAAACACTATAAATTCTACAGACATTAAAAGTGTAATAGGGGCGCCTGGGTGGCTCAGTCGGTTAAGCAGCCAACTTCAGCTCAGGTCATGATCTCGCGGTCCGTGAGTTCAAGCCCCGCGTCGGGCTCTGTGCTGACCGCTCAGAGCCTGGAGCCTGTTTCCGATTCTGTGTCTCCCTCTCTCTCTCTGACCCTCCCCCATTCATGCTCTGTCTCTCTCTGTCTCAAAAATAAATAAACGTTAAAAAAAATTAAAAAAAAGAAAAAAGCGTAATAAAAAGCATATTTAGGACAACCAGGATGAAATGCACAAATTCCTTGAAAAACATAAATGTCAAAATTTTCCAGAAGAAATAGATAATTTGAATATTCATTAAAGAAACCAAATTCATTGTTAGACTCTGCCAATAAAGAAATCCAAGGCTGGGATTACTTCGCAGGTGATATCTATAAATTATTTACGGAAGAATTAATACCAATTCTATACAAACTTATAGACATTAGAAGAGAGGGAATTTTTTCTAACTTTTTAAATGTTTTTATTTATTTTTGAGAGAGAGATAGAGTATGAGTGGGGGAGGAGAAGAGAGAAGGAGACACAGAATCTGAAGAAAGCTCCAGGCTCTGAACTGTCAGCACAGAGCCTGACACGGGGCTCGAACTCAATGAACTGTGAGATCATGACCTGAGCCAAAGTCAGACGCTTAACCAACTAAGCCACCCAGGGGCCCCTTTTCTAACTAATTTTATAATTCTGGCATTAGCCTGATACCCAAATCAAATAAAGACAGTACATGGAAAAAAAAAAAAACAAAAAACCACCCAACTATCAAGCAATATCCCTCATGTACACAGACATAAAATGTCTACACAAAATATGAATAATTCAAATCCAGCAATATTTATAAAGGATAATACATTAAGACCAAGTCAAATTAGTCTGGGAATGTAAGGTTCACTCAGAATTCAAAATTCAATTAAGATAATTGACTATAACAAAATGAGGGTGAAAATTCACGTGATCACTCCAATAAGTTCAGAAAACATATTTAATAAGATTCAACATTCATTCATTATAAAAGCTTTCAGGGGCACCTGGGTGGCTCAGTCGGTTAAGCGTCTGACTTTGGCTCAAGTCATGATCTCGCAGTTTGTAGTTTGAGCCCCATGTCCAGCTCTGTGCTGACAGCCCAGAGTCTAGAACCTGCTTCTAATTCTGTGTCTTCCTCTCTCTCTGTCCCTACCTCTCTCTCTCTCTTTCTCTCTCTTTCTCAAAAATAAACATTAAAAAAATAAATAAAAATAAAGACTTTCAGCAAAGTGGGAATAAAGGAAACTTCTTCAATCTGATAATGGCCATCTACAAAAAACCTAGAGCTAGCTACTAGCATCATGTAATTTTGGAAGACTGAATATTTTCTAAGATGGAGAATAACACAGGTGTCCACTCTCAACCATTTCTATTCTATATTGTATTGCTGGCCTTGGCCAGTGCTATATGATAAAACAAAACAAAAGCCCAGTTATACTGCTTGGAAAAAATAATGAAAAATCCTTTCTATTAATAGAAAAGTGATTATTTAAGTAGAAAATCTCAAAGAATTTGCCACAAAGAAGCTAGAACTAATGAGTTTAATACGGTTGCAGAATACAAAGTAAATATACAAAAGTAATTGTGTTCCTATATACTAGTATTGAATATGAATTTGAAATGGAAACATTTTTTTAAAGTATCATTTACAATAGCACAAAAATAATGAAATACTTAGGTATTAATCTAACACAACATTTGCAAGATTAGCATGTTGAAACCTATAAAACACAAATGCAAGAAATCATAGACACCCAAATAAATGCACATGAAATGTTCATTGATTGGAAAACTCAATACTGGTTAGATATCTATTTTCTGAAATTTGATGTATGCATATAATGTAATACAAATCAAAATGCCAGGAGGATTTTTTTTGGTACAAATTGACAAAGAGAGTCTGAAATTTAATAGAAAACCAAAGGAAATAGAATACCCAAAACAAATTTGGAATAGAACAAAGTTGAAGAAGTCATAGTATCTGACTTCAAGATCTACTGTAGAAGCACAAGAATCAAGACATTGTACTATTGATAAAGGATAAACATAGGTAAATGGAACAAAATGGAGTCCAGAAATAAAAACACAGATATATGATCAATTCATTTTAGACAAACATATGAAAGCAAGTAAGTGGAGAAAAGGTACTTAAAAAAATAGGTCTACATTTTAGGAAAGGAATCAAGTCATTACATATATATTATATGTGTAATATATATAGTATATACATACATTCCTATAAAATACAGACATATATATGCACTATGTATAACATATATGTGCATATATACAATAAAAATATGTCTTTTTTTCCAGGAGTCAGGAAATATTCAATTATCTATGTAGTTCCACATACATTTTTTTTTCCATTTGCAACGTTATTTCTAATTCATCCTCCATGATTATTAATTCAGGTGTCATCTTGAAGAAACTTTCCTTGATTTACCTCATGCCTTAAGGTACACTTTCATCCCCTTCTCATGCAGTCAGATGCACATCTTTTGTGCATTATAATTTCACATTTAAACACTCTAATGGGTGTAACATTTAAGTTACTCTAATCCAAGTGTTGATTACTTTAGTTGTCACTTTTCCACAGTAAGATTGTGAGCTTCTTGATATCTTTCCTCTCTGCGTCCCCAGTCCCTTGTACAGTGCCTGGCTTGTGGGAAATGTTTAAACAGGATGGCAGTATTAAAGACTTGGTAAGAACATGGTTTAGTAAATCAAACATCTTATTTTGAACTCCACATGTTGTATCTACTAGTATGCATGCTTGGTTAAATTATTTAATCTCTTTTGAGATTTAAGTTCCTATAAACAAGGATTGTACTGCTACTTCCCTCAGAGACTTATTGTGACGTGTTAATTATCTACTACTGCTTAACAAGTCGTCTCCAAAACTCTGCAGCTTAAAATAACACCCATTTATTACTTCATGGCTTATGTGTGATATCTTTAGCTGGGCCCTCTAATTCAGAGTCTCTCCTGTGGTTGCAATCAAGGTGCCAGCCAGAGTTTGGGTCTCAGCTGAAGGTTCAGTTGAGAAGTAATTCACTTCCAAGTTCACTCATGTACTTGTTGGTGGGATTCAATTCCATGAGGGTGGTTGGACAGAGAGCCTCAGTTCCTTGATGGCGATGGACCCTCTAACAATGATAATTTGATCAAAGTCATCAAAAGAGCCATCTGGCAAGATGGAAGTCAGAATCTATTTAACATAATCACAGAAGTGACACCCCATCACCTTTGCCATATTTTGGGGGTTTTTTTAGAAGCAAATTACTAGTTCCACTCCAGAACCAATTAGAGGGGATTACACAAGAGTATAGATACCAGGAGATGGGGATCATTGGGGGCCATATTAGAAGTCTGCCTACCATGTGTGAATGCTGAATCAATAAAACCAAAAGGTTTAGCAAAATGTCTATTAGCAAAATGTCTAATACATAGCAAGTACACAAGCAGCTGTTCTTTTTTTTAATTTTTTTTCTTAACATTTATTTATTTTTGAGACACAGAGAGAGACAGAGCATGAGTGGGGGAGGGGCAGAGAGAGAGGGAGACACAGAGTCAGAAGCAGGATCTAGGCTCTGAGCCATCAGCCCAGAGCCCGACGCGGGGCTCGAACTCACAGACCGCGAGATCGTGACCTGAGCTGAAAGTCGGACGCTTAACCGACTGAGCCACCCAGGCGCCCCCTCACAAGCAGCTGTTTTTATCTCACAGACAAATGGAACTAATGAATGAATGAATGGTTCTGCAGTTAGCCTGAGTCACCACTAGATGGTGGTACAACCTTCGTAGCATTGTGTCATTAAAGTGGGGTCAGCGATTTTGAGGGCAGGAGCCAACAGCGGAACCAGAAGTAAAAGGACATTTACAAACAATGAAATCAACAAAGATACATTTTTAAAACAGAGATGTTAAACACCTAATGAAGACTCTTGAATCTCTAGTGCTCTTCCAAAACCTATCATGCCTTTTTCTTCTAGAGTAAACCATAAACGATGCAAACAAAATAAACAAAAATCCCATTCAGCTTCATTTTGATAGATTTCTCATTCAGATACTCATCCAGCCCTGCTTTAAATTTTCACTGGGCTTGGGCTTTCATTTACTTGGGCTTTCAGAGACTTGGAAGCTTTTGTGGGTCTGTTTTCAGATATAATGTCTATTACATTTTTCTAAATCAAAGTAAAATATGATCATTGTAGAAAACTGGGAAAATCCAAAAAAGAATAAGGAAAATTAAAAATAATTCTAATCTCACCCAAAAATATTTTTGTGTGTTTCTTCTGCCTTCCTCTCTGTCTCTGTCCTCTGGAATATTTTCTAAAACTGTAATTTTGGTAAACTCTGTTGTAGCTCTGTAGAAAAATCTCTGGTTTTGTAAATCAGAGCTAAAATTTAAATGAAAAAGCACGAGGAAGGAAAAGAAAGTGGCCTTTAGGATTTGATGGACAGAGATTTAAGTGAGAACTGGGTCCAGTTGCTATTTGTGTGAACTTAACCTTTTTAAGACTCAAGTTTCCAAATATGTGAATATGTCTATTTTCTAGAGTTATTAAAAGGATAAAATGAGCTAATGTTCGGGACCTAGTACAGGTCTCAGTTTTATTTTTTTTAATTTTTTTTGAAGTTTATATATTTATTTTGAGAGAGAGAGAGAGAGAGAAAGAGACAGAGAGAATGCAAGCAGGGGAGGGGCAGAGAGACAGAGACAGAGAATCTCAAGCAGGCTCTGTCAGCACAGAGCCCGACACAGGGCTTGAACTCACAAACTGTGAGATCATTCCCTGAGCTGAAATCAAGAGTCAGAGGCTTAATGACTAAGCCACCCTGGTGCCCTGTGCCTCAATTTTAAATATTGCATGAAATGTATTATATTTTGTTTGCAAATAGTTTCTTTCCAATAGCTACAATTTTTGTTTTATCTCTTACTAAGATGACCAAACCTGATGACAAATCTCAGAAGGTATATTTAAATGTAATTATGCGTTCAGATTAATGTGTAACTGATTATAATTAAGTTAATTAAATATTAACTCATTAGATTCATAATTTTACTTTATTCAGTTACCATTATTTGCGCATTTGGTAAAGGATGCACTTTATCATGTCGATCTTGCTTCCTTCCATTTCACTATTCCAGCAGAATGGTATTTTCTAGATATGGGTTTGTATGCTATTGACTTTTAGTACCTATTGAAAGTATCATGTTTTTGTTATTATACATATTGATGTATGCCACTGACAAATTTTCCAGTTTTAAGCAGTATCTGTATTTCTGGAATGATCATAATTTTGAATTGCTTCCTATAATGTGTTTTTTTAAAAAAACATTTTCTTACTCTCATTTTTTACATTTTTCATTATGATAAAATACACACAAAAAACTTTCCTTCCTCACCATTTTTAAATAGACCCTTCAATAGTGTTAAGTACACTCGTATTATTGTGCATTCTCCAGAACTCTTTTCATCTTGCAGAACTGAAACTCTGTACCCATGAAACAACTCCCCATTTCCCCCTTCTGCCCAGCCCCTGGCAACCAGCATTCTACTTTGTATCAATTTGACTCTTCTTGGCAACTCACATAAGTGGAATCATACAGTATTTTTCTTCTGACTGGCTTATTTCACTTAGCATATATCACATTTCAGCCATGTTGTAGCATGTGTCCAAATTTCCTTCTTTTTGAAGGTTAAATAATATTCCATTGTGTATATATATTACATTTTGTTTATCCAGTCACCCAAAGGCAAACACTTGGTTTGCTTCCTTAATTTAGCTATTATAAATAATGCTGCTATGTTATGGATGCACAAATATCTTTTTGAGGCCCTGATTTTAGGTCTTTCTGGTATACACCCAATGTGGGATTGTTGGATCATATGGTAATTCTGTTTTTAAGCTTTTGAGGAACCACCTTTTTCATAGTGGTTGCACCACTGTACATTCTCACCAATGGTGACAAGCGTTCCAATTTTTCCACATCTTCACCAACCTTGCTACTTTTTTATTTTATTTTTTTTTTTTTTTTTTTTTTTTTTTTTTTTTTTTTTTTTTTTTTATTTGAGAGAGAAAGAGAGAGAAAGCAGGGGAGAGGGGAAGAGGGGGAGAGAGAGAGAGAGAGAGAGAGAGAGAGAGAGAGAGAGAGAGAGAGAATCCCAAGCAGGCTCCACGCTTAGCACAGAGCCTGATGCAGGGTTCCATCCCATGACCCTGAGATCATTACCTGAGCTGAAATTAAGAGTCAGATGCTCAACTGACTGAGCCACCCAAGTGCCCCAACACTTGCTATTTTATGGGGTATGTTTTTTTTTTTTTTTTTTGGTAATAGCCATCTTAATGGGTGTTATGTCACATGGTTTTTATTTACATTTCCTTTAATGCATTTTAAATAAACTTTTTATTTGGAATAGTGTTATATTTTCAGAATTATTTCAAAGACAGTACAGAGTTCCCTTATATCATACACCCCATTTCCCCTATTACTGACCTTTTACACTAGCTCGCTACTTTCACAATTAATGACCCAATATTAATACAGTATTATTATTAACTAAAGTCCATATTTGCTTCATATTTCCTTAGTTTTCCCTGTTGTATTTTTTCTGTTGCAGAACTCTATCTAAGATACCATATTACATTTAGTTGGCATGCCTCCTTAGGCTCTTCTTGGCTGTGACAGTTTCTCAGACTCTTTGTTTCTGATGACCTTGATGTTTTGCAGAGTACTGCTCAGGTATTTTGTAGGATGTCCCTCAATTAGGATTTGGCCGATGCTATTCTCTTAATTAAACTTCCTTCCTTTTGGAATGAAGACCACAGAGGTAAAGTGCCATTTCATCACATCATGTCAAGGGAACATGCTATCAATAGAACCTATCAAGCTGATGTTAACCTTGATCACATATCTTAAAGGTTGTGTCCTAAAGATAATGTTTGCCAGGATTTTTAAAAATGCACCTCTAATTTAGTTTGTTAATATCTCGTTTAGTACTTTTGATCAGTATACATAAATATGATTGGTTTATAATCTTCTTTTGGGTAAAACTATGTTTAGATGCTGGCTGTATGCTAGGTTTATAGTGCACTGAATACCTTTCTGTCTGTTTCCCAAAGAGACTATCGAGCGTGGGCATTATTATTAATTTATAAAAACTGTTTAGTGCCTGAAACTTTTGTTGATAGAAACCTCTTGCAATATTTCTCCTAGCTATTATATCACTCATATACTCTCTTTACAGTATTTTCAGATTTTAAATATCTGACTCCAAATTCCAAATTGTATTTCTCCATATATTTCCATTTCCTTTGTATCTGATTTTACAAGAAATTTGTATTTGTTCTTCTTGATTTAAAATTTTTTTCTTGAGAAAATTTATGTTATTTACTTATTTGTGTATTTATATGTTGTTTATTTTTATGTCTATCATTTTCCCTCCATGGAAATACAAACCTATAGCTCTTGAATCTTTCAATTCCACTGCATATTCTGCTTTCTCCTTCATTGATCTCTGCCCTTATATGATTTACCACTTAGGCTGATGTTTTTATTATTTTCTGTTTCCAAAGCTTAAAATTAGAACAGTAGTTATTTTTATTATGTGTTTATGACTTGCTTTTGAAAACAGGTTTAACTATTTTAAATGTTTTCACATATTTTACTATTTACTGTGTGTGTGTGTGTGTGTGTGTGTGTTAATAACACTTAACCTAAGATGTACCCTGTTAGCAAATTTTTAAGTAGAATATAGTATTATAGACTATGGGCATAATGCTCTAGAGTAGCTCTCTAGGACATACTCGGTTTTCATAATTGAAATTTTGTACCTTTTGACTGCCATATTCCCGTTTCTCCCTCACCCCTGCCCCTGCCAGCAACCATTTTTTTCTCTGCTTCAGTGAGTTTGACTATTTTAGATTCCACATACAAATGAGATCATGCAGTATTTGTCCTTCTCTTTCTGGCTTATTTCACTTAGCACTTAGCATCATGTCCTCCAGGTTCATCCGAGTTGTCCCATTTGGTATAGGATTTCCTTCTCCCTTAAGGCTGTGGCATTGAGTGTAATGGCTTCTCTTTCATTTGCAATTTTATTTATTTGAGTCTTCTGTGTTTTCCCTTAGCTAGTCTAGCTAAGAGTTTGTCAGTTTTATTTATCTTTTTAAGAAACCAACTCTTAGTTTCATAATTTTTTTTGTTTTTATTCTCCATTATATGTACTTCTACTCTAATCTTTGTAATTTCCTTCCTTCTGCTAACTTTGTGCTTAGTGTGTTTGTTTTCCAGTTTCTTGAAGTGTTAGGTTATTTACTTGAAATCTTTCTTCTAACTTTTATGTAGGCATTTATCACTGTAAACTACCCTCTTAATCTTGCTTTTGCTGATCCCATAAGTTTTGGAATGTTGTATTTTCATTTATATATGTATGTATATATATATATATACACATATATATACACATATGAAAATATGTATATGAAATATATGTATTTCATATATTCATATATTTCAAATATATGTATTCAAATATATATATGAAAATGAAAATACAACAAAACACAACATATATATATATATAAATGAAAATGAAATGTGTATATATATGTGTATATATGTGTACATATGTGTATATATATATACACATTTCATTTTCATTTATATATATATGTTGTGTTTTGTTGTATTTTCATTTTCATATATATATTTCATTTTCATTTATATATATATATATATGTTGTATTTTGTTGTATTTTCATTTTCATTTATATATACATTTCATTTTCATTTATACATACATATATATATATATATATATATATATATATATATATAAAGAACACAGCTCAGGAACAGCAAAATGGAAGAGAGGATAAGGCAAGGTGGTGGCATGTGGACCTTCCCTCCCCTCTCTGAACACACGCCACTCTACCTGAACTTTGATATATTCACCAGCCTACAAGTTCTCTGCACCCCCATGGTTTGGGGATTGTTATGGAAGCTTTATCACATAGATATGATTAACTACTGACAATTTCCACCCTCTCTCCCCTTCCTGAAGGATGTGGGGTGGGGACGAAAGTTCCAAACTTCCAAGGTTGGCTTGGTCTCACAGGTGACCAGCTCCCTTCTGGAAGCCATCCAGGAGCCCACCAAAGTTGCCTCAGAACAAAAGACCTTCTTATCACCCAGGAAATTCCAAGGGATTTAGGAGCTCTGTGTAGGACGCTACTATCTCCAATTTCACTCAGGAAATTACAAGGGTTTTAGGAGCTCTGTGTAGAAACTGGGGTTAGAGACCAAATACATCTTTCTTATTATGTCACACATAGCAACCAGTTCTCATGCATATTATCACAAAAATAGTGCAATCTCCTAAAATTTTCTTCATATCCCTTTATAAATCAAAATTTAAAAAGAGAAGTTATTTGACTTTTTAGAGTGATGTTTTCTTTCTTTTGTGGAGCACGAGGGATATGTGATGGATATATGATATATCCTGAGCACCAGGCATTCTTTTTTTCTTTACTCCTTCCTAAAAGAGCATTAATTTATTTAATAGCCCTCTTTTCCTAGCAGCTAGCTATCTCAGGGAAGCTGACTCCACTCTCAGTTCCAAAGGATAATCCTATTTCCTCTCCCTACCTGCCACTGATTCCTTTAGTAATGGGTATGAGTCAGGATTTACTGATGGTTTCTAGGAGAGTTCTTATTTGTTCTTAAGGAAGAGCTATGGGAAAGATGTGAATGAGGAAGCATGTAGATAGAGTGCCCCTTCATCCATCCTATAACTGAGAATAGCTCTGGGATGAAGCTGAACCTTCACCCAGCGTAGTACAGAGCTGGTAGATAACTGAATCCCTAACTTTGTTGAGTTTTGGGGTCAAGCAACCACGATGATGTCTTTTCTTGCACTTCCTCTTTCATGAGCTAACAAACATTATTTAAGCAAGTTTCATTTAGGTTTTATACTGTTTGATGCCAGATCATCCTAACTATACATGACCTCAATATGACATTGGTAGTGGTTTCCCCACCTACCTCCACTCCCCCTCCTCTCCCCTCCTCTCTCCTTAGCAAGGATAGATAACAAGGGCTAGCAACAGCTATACCCAGTGCTTGCCTACAGAATACATTTGTGAGCCATCATGGCACATGTTCATTGACTACCTTGGGTAACAGTCAAAGCTCCACCTCAGATGGCAGTAGGAAGACAGATCCTGCTCAATTTCAGGTAGCTGGTACTCCTCTCTTGCGAGACTGCTGAAGAGGGATTTTTACGTACCTGACAGAGATCCTTTAGACCAGTGGAATATAGGCAAAGTTCCAATTCCAGCCAGAGTTTTTCTCTCTCAGGCGGGCATACCAATGGCGCTTGTGGGAGGCATACATAAAGTATGGTTGTCTGTCTTTACTGTTGCCTTATCTTCTCTGCAAGTTGTAATTTCTGACGGCACATAGGAAGACAAAATATAAGACTGGAAGAGGGAAATAGTCCTCCGGCTACCTCGAAAAAGCAGCTGGGTGGCGTTTGCCTGGTTTTCTCATTAGGACAGACCACAGAGGAGAACTGTGTCTTCTCACTGTCCCTTCGGGTGATGGAGTTTATGAAATAAGGTCAGTTATCAGTTCGGTTGCTACTTTTCTGTTTTGTTTTATATTTATATATTATATTGGCCTTGTTGAATTCCACTCCTTTGTTTTTAGTTAGGAATTCTTCCCAGTTCAGACAGTAGGTTATCTTTTAATTTTATTTTTTAGTAATTTGTTAGTCCCCATATTTTTCATGTCTTCATATATATTTTAGTGGGACATGGATAGGAGCTATTAGATAGATGATATATACAGATGGTACACCTGCTAAAAAACGCCATATTGCTATAATTGTTGATTACTGTCACGGGTGTTTACAGTTTTAAAACTAATTTCTTGCGATCAATATACAGTTAAATGTATGACAGATATATGGAAAGCGTAAAGAAAGAAAACTTTGAGAGACAAAATTACATCTTAGTTAATGAGATGGTCTTTGGACACTGCCAGATCTGACTTTAAATTCTGGCTCTGCCCCTTGCTAATTCATTGATCTTGAAAAATGTATAAGCTCAGTTTCATATGCAGTTTATGCAGCTTCATAATACTTATCTCACTATGAGGTTGTGAGAAATAGCCAGTGTTTTTTTCTTATAAATAAGTAATCTTTAAACACTGAGCACAATGATCTGAACATAGTATAGTAGGCATTGCTAATAGTGTGTTCAGTATTCTGCATATTTTAATTAAATAGCTTTTAGAATTTATATTTATAAAACCTATTTCTAACATACGTTTAACATTTCAAATAGTTATTTTGTTAGTTTAATTTTTAAAATAATGAGATTTCTGGGGCGCCTGGGCGGATCAGTCGGTTAAGCATCCAAAACTTCAGCTCAGGTCGTGATCTCATGGCTTGTGAGTTCCAGCCCCGCGTCAGGCTTTGTGCTAACAACTCAGAGCCTGGAACCTGCTTCAGATTCTGTGTCTCCCTCTCTCTCTGCCCCTCCCCCACTCACGCTCTATCTCTCTCTCTCTCCTTCAAAAACAAAACAAAAAAAAAAAACCATTAAAAAAATGGGATTTCTGTTTTTTTAACCAAGCAACAAATTTAAAGCATTTAGAGAAACATGTTACCCTGCAGTTGTATGGTACTTTATATTTTCCAAAATATTTACGTATTAGTTGCTCATTTGATTCTCACAACAATGAGAGGTAAGCAGTACAATGAGCTCACTTCCCCTTTGCTATTGACAAAGCTGAGACTCAAAGCAACTAAATGATCTCCTGTAGAATGCACATTAAATAGAGCCATTACTAAAACACTTGACCCCAAACACCTCCTTCCTCTTCTTTATTTGCTGAATAGTCTAGTCATTAATATATGTAAAACAGTTAAGAAATTATGTCCGCTTGTAGGAATAGCTTTTTTGACAAAAACTTTTTTTTTTTTAATTTTAAGAATGTCCTAAGGATGAAATGGAAAAAGGATTAGAGGAAAAAGACAAAATGTGGAGGGAAATGCCCTGGTGCATATTGAATATGTCCTGTTTATCGTATGAAGGATGTAATGAGGTGTAATCAGTTAACAAGCAGCATATGGATGGTCCATGGAATGTTAAAGACTTTGAGTTTTGGCTAAATAGTAATTTTAAAGAAATATTTTGGCTAAATAGTAATTTTAAAGAAATATTAAAGAAGTAGTTCCAGATTTTTTAACAAGAAACCTTTATCAACTTATTTGTTCTGAAAATCACTGTCATTGGTTAAGGACAGTTTAAAATGTCAACCCCCCAATAAGTAAGTAAGTAAATAAATAAATAAATAAATAAATAAATAAAATGTCAACTCAAAGCCAGTTTACCCAAATTGATACATTTTAATGGGTAGATACAATTTGTTTCTTTCAAACAGAGTTTCTTGGGCCTTTTGGGGATAAAATATCCCTTTGAAATTTTGTTGGAATTTTAGACCATGTCTGAGGAGCATCGTTATCAGAATTACCTGATAATTCACATATCGGGTGATTTATCACATAGGCTTAATCCCAATTTATAGAATCAGTTTCTGGAGATGTAGTTTAGGAATCCACATTTTTTAACATATCTCCACTAAGCATTTCTTATTAGAGAGTCACTACTATAAATTCTCTACCCAGAAAATATGGAAAATACAGTAACAACAAATCACAAAATATTTCATATATTTTCAAGGGATTAATAGATCTGTAATGTCCATTTGTGGATGCTTTCGACATCTATGAATGTCAGGTCCAAAACCCTTACTCAAACTAGAATTGTCTTCTAATGCCTTAGACTCTACTTCTGTGCAGGAGGAGACTGGATGCATATTTGCTTGAATTTTGGAAACCCATGACAGTATTGCCTACACTTCAAACATATACACATTGTACTATTCTACAGTACAGCTTATAGTATGCAGTGTTGTATTCAATAATAAGTATATTAGAAAGTAAAGCTAGAAAGAGGCATTTACACTTACAAACCTTATCATACTGTTAAAGAAAAGCACATCACAAATATTAAACAATAAATAGCAATACAATGTAGTCTCTGCTGAGTTCCATTTGGACAAGCCTCAGATGTTTGAGGACAGAGCGTGTCTGACAGTTATCAGGGAAGGCATTCCACAGAGTTAAGTGCCAACCACGCTGAACCCTGAAAGAAAGTTGGGTTTTGAATAAGTCAAGAGAGGGAGAGAACTTTGAAAGTGCTTTAATTTTTACTTTTCTAAAAATATTTTAATACAGACCATTTATGTAGTGAACAGTGGGGAAAATAGTGCTGGTAGGGGCCGGGAGCGGGGTGGGGAAGGGGAATAAATAAAAGCCAGATTGTAGAGAGCCTTGAACGTCAGGTCTTACCAGGTCAGTAATTTACTTGGCCTTTGACGTTATTTTTGTGGCTGTGCAGAGCAAAAATATTAATAAATTTGTGAGAAATGACAGTCAGTTCTGCTAAAGAATGTAAAGCCAGTTCTTACCGTGGCAGAGAGAAAGCAAACATTGCGTGGAACAGCAACACATCCAACCCAATACAAAGCAGGTTTTTGTAATTCACCATAACTCCAGTGTTTAATCATTCACTTTTGACAAGAAGAGGGAAAAAAAGGACCAAGCAAGAGCAGAGCCGTTTCTGATGATTTACTGATCAAAGCCAATTAGGATAGCTCTGGTTGAACTGGATTGAGTTTCTCTGAAATTACTTTTCAAAGTAAAGACAACAAGAGTGAGCCTGTGCCGTGCTGTATTTTCTACTTGTGAGTGCGGAAAAAAAAAAAAAAAAAAAAAAAAAGCTAAAAATCACTTACCTATATACACTGAGCTTCAAAGTGTGACTTTTGAAGTGCAAAATCAAGTACAACGTAGAACTGAAATGCAAAGCTTTGTTGCAGCTATTTTGTCTTTCGTTTGAAGATCTCAGAATACTTTTCACACAATAGACTGAATCAAATCTTCCTCTGGGCTCAGAATTTTTTATCTGAGCTACCATATGGTTCTGAACAAATGTCAGGTCTGGAGAGTGTGTGTGTGTGTCTCTGGAATCATAACTTTAAAATAGTGTAATAACAAAATAGAACAAAAGACTGGATATGGAAGAAACAATCTCTTGCTTATGCTGCACACATACACAATCTTAATAAACAAAACAAATCACCAATCATACCACATTTTTCTGATATCATTCAGGTTGGGAGTGGCCCACATAAAAGAGCTTTTGAAAGAGTACATTTTTATAATTCTTGTGGGAAAATTTGTTTTCTTTTAATAATTTTGTATTAAAATACTTCAGAAATATGTCACAAATTTTCTTGCATTTCTGGATTAAAAAATATTACATGCAATTTGTATTTAATTGATGACTTACATTATTAACTTATGTCGTTGTCCTATGTTGTTTTGCAATGGGGCTGTAAGATAGACATTGATTTGCTTCTCTTGTCAATATCTCCAAACTGTTATACTTTCTAATATTATTTTATGCCTGCTATTGTTTCCCTTGGAGACAGTGTGTTGTAGGAAAAATACAATGGCTCATCGCAGGAGTTAATAGACTGGGGCACCGATTGCAACTTGGCTCAGTTTCATCATCTGTGAAATGAAGGTAGCAACATACTCTTTATCATTTATTGAAGTGATTAAATGACCACTTAAGGATGAAGTCCTCAACATAGTGCTCGACACAGATTTAGGACTCAGTAAGTGTCAGTTCCATCTACTCACATTCACTTTCAACTATCTTTCAACCATCATTTCCTGTTGCTTGAAAATATACATGGTCGCTCCCCCTTTTCCCTTTCCTTTACTGGTTCTATTTCATTGCAAGCTCTGATATTTGGTAATCAAGCTTATATTAGTTGTGTCTAAAATAATAACAAATGATGAACTAGGGCCTGAAGAAGTAGTTAATAGATTTTGCAATCTCTAATTTTTTAAGGTTTATTTATTTTTGAGAGACAGAGAGACAGAGTGTGAGCAGGGGAGGAGCAGAGAGAGACAGAGACACAGAATCCAAAGCAGGCTCCAGGCTCTGAGATGTCAACACAGAGCCCAACATGGGGCTCGAGTTCATGAACCACGAGATCATGACCTGAGCCCAAGTCCAAAGCTTAACTGACTGAGCTACCCAGGCGCCCTGCAATTTCTATTTTTAAACACAGAAACTTTTAGGATTTATCTTTATTCTTGATTATGTTCTGGATAGTTGAGATCACCAACATTGACCTCTGGAAAAAAGTGAAATTTAACTGTAACCAACATGGAGAAACTTTAGGAGTGTCATGAAACCTAACTGTCCTCTTAAGCAATTAAAAATGGAGGTAGGAAATTATGGCAAGATAGGTGGTGTTTCATAAGCATTTACAGAGACCCGAAACTACATGCTTTGAACAGTCTTCTCATTGAAACCTTACAGCAGTCCTTGGAGGAGCTTAGTGCCTTCCCCTTTTCATAGATTTCTAAAACTGTGACAAAGTTAGGAAGATGGTGGAGCTTATTATATTCTGCATATTCTCCACTTAGAAAGTCTCTGCTTCTATTATCTACTTAGAAATAATGCATACAGCATATCTTTACTTAGAAATGATGACCGAATCTCAGGACTGCAAGAATCAGTAGAGGCCATTGAACTCTACAACCCACCCTTTCTTAAATGTCATCTGTAACATCCTTTCTGAATTTGCACATCTTCAATGGCAAGAAACTTCCTGTCTCCCAAGACACCTGATTCTATGCTTGATCAGCATCAATTAAGAGAAGATTCTGCCAAGTGAGCATAAATATAAATCCTATGGCATCTTACCATTGATGCTTGTTTTCCCTGGCGGGACCAAATAAAACATGAGATGTCATGGGATGGGCTTTCAGCTACGTGAAGACCCCTCTGATGTGCTCCGGTATTTGCTTTTCTCCAGGTTAAACCTCTTCATTTTCTTCAAGAATTTCTCTAATGACATGATTTCAGGAAGGTTAGTATAATATTAGCTTTCCTTATTGGAGTGTGCATCTTGTCCTCTTAAAGGACTCAAAACTTAATAAGAATATCTTGAGATCAAGACTAGAGTAACAGAGGGATTATCATTTCCTTTACCCTTGATGCCATTATTCCCCATGACAGCCCCAGAGCCGCGTAAAATTCTGGAAGCCACATCAACATGGATCCACACTTCAAAGGTAAATTGGGATAATAGACATGAAAGTAACCTATAAACTAATACATTCTACAAATGTTAATGCTAATTATTATTGGTTGTTAATTAAGTTTATTGTCAATTGAAACTCATGTGCCTTTAACTGATAAACTGTCTCCTCCATCCAGTTTTGTGGTTGCTTCATCTCAAGTGAAAAACATTAAGTCTTCTCAGGTTATGGAAAACTGTCTTGTTTAGTTCAAGTGAGAATTTTGGCTTACCTGTTTATTTCTATTCTATTATATTCATTTCCTTAATCCCCCATTCATATTTTCTCCTCTTTTTGGAAACCTCAATAATATATTAAATATATATACTTCAATATGCATGTATTCATATAAATTATTGTGTTGTTAATACATATGTATTGTGTTAAAGTTCTCATTTTCTTCTGTTTTTCATTTGGCATCATGTTATTTAGCTCTATCCATGGTGCTGGGTATACATCTGTTTGTTTTTTTCTTTAGCTTTTTTATTTTTTTAATGTTTATTTATTATTTTTGAGAGACAGAGACAGAGCGTGAGTGGGGGAGGGGCAGAGAGAGAGGGAGGCACGGAATCTGAAGCAGGCTCCAGGCTTTGAGCTGTCAGCACAGAGCCTAATGCGGGTCTCAAAACCACAAGCCATGAGATCCTGACCTGAGCTGAAGTCAGATGCTCAACCGAATGAGCCACCCAGGTGCCCATGTCTGTTTCTAATTGCAGTATACATTTCCAGGTTGTACATCCTACCTTTTTTTTTTTTAATCCATGCCCTCATGTCCTACCCAATTTTTATGTACTCTCTCCAAGTTTGTTTAAATTCTAATAAAATTTAAGGACAAAATGTACAAATTTAAATGTTTTCTTTGATAAAATTCCTTTAAGAGTGCATCATTTAAGCCTATAAAGACCTTTCTTGATCCTGATAACCATAACATCATCAGTTAGGGTGCTTCTGGATCACAAAGAAAATCCACACCTGAAACTAGCTTACATAGTAGGAAAATCTATTATCTTACTTAACAAAGATCCCATTCTCAGTATCTTGCATGATTTTTAAACTTATACCTCTAGGGCTGTAGCATAGCTAATGCAGTTCCAAGAACACATCTGTACAAGACAATATCAGGCTAAAAGTGCATATCTTTTTTATATTAGGAATAAAGCTTTTCCCAGACTCCCCTAACAGAACTCCTCTAGGATCCTATTGACCAGAACTGAATCACTTGCCCCTGGCCCAGCTGGTAAAGGAGGTTATGAAAACACATTTGTCATTTTCACCCTTTGTAGTAGGAGGCATGTTCTGCCCATAAGGAAGGGAGGTAGGATGGGTTGGGGAAAAGACTGCTGGGTAGGTAACCATGATTTCTGCTTCAGGGTAGTCATGATCTTTAACAAGTTCATGTTGCCTACAAATTTGGTAAGCAAGCCTTTTATATTTTAATCCAAATAGTTTGTATTCACGCTCACTCCCAAACAAACTGTTGAAATTATTTGGAGTGACTACTATGCTCCAAGCATTCCACAAAATACATTTACATAAAAATAACTGTTTAATGTGCTTTTGGAGCACCTAGGTAGCTCAGTCAGTTGAGTGTCCTACTTAGGCTTAGGCCATGATCTCACGGTTTGTGGGTTTGAGCTCCATGTCGGGCTTTGCACTGACAGTGCAGAGCCTGCTTCAGATTGTCTGTCTCCCTCTCTCTCTCTGCACCTCCCCTGCTCATGCTCTCTCTTTCTCTCTCTCTCTTTCTGTTTCAAAACTAAATACACGCTAAAAAAATGTGCTTTATTATGTCCACTTCATAGATGAAGAAACTGCAGCTTAAAGAAAGCTATTTGCCCAAATTCTCATAGCCTTGTGAGCATTAAAGCTGGGATTTGAAACACATTATTTTGTGTGTGTGACCCTTGGTCCATGTTTATTCTACATCATTCTGGCTTCCTGAGAACTACTAGAAACTCTCTGCAAGATGATCTATTAATAAGAGCTCTGAATATGTTTCCTCTCCTCCCTACCCCACCCTCAACAGCTGGCCTCCCCGTGGATTAACTTCCTCCTTCAGTCCCCAAGGTCCCTGTTTGCCCAAGATCCCCTATGACCGTACACTTGCAAAACTGCAGGCCACATGAAGCGGGACTATGTGTAGTTTCACTCCCCATCCTATCTGCAGCTCCAGCACCTGTTAAAAGGATGAATAATACATGAATGAAGAAACACACTGTCGCGGTGCCTTCTGCTTTACATCTTTCCTGCCTTATCATCTGGTTTCCATCACAACTTACCTGACCTCAGTTGCAGGGCAGATGTTTAAGCTGAGATGCTACTCCATGATAAAGCACCAGTGACTGCCTCTTTTTTTTTTTTTTAATTTTTTTGTTTTTAAATTTTTTTTCTTTTCAACATTTTTATTTATTTTTGGGACAGAGAGAGACAGAGCATGAACGGGGGAGGGGCCGGGAGAGAGGGAGACACAGAATCGGAAGCAGGCTCCAGGCTCTGAGCCATCAGCCCAGAGCCCGACGCGGGGCTCGAACTCCCGGACCGCGAGATCGTGACCTGGCTGAAGTCGGACGCTCAACCGACTGCGCCACCCAGGCGCCCCAACTGCCTCTTGATATAGTCACCACCCCTCTCAGGTAGTACTTGCATCTTTTCTAAGGCTTTTGAAAGATGAGGTCTCAACCTAAAGAAATTGCTCTAATGGTAAAAAGTTCAGGCACTGTGGTAGTCTGTGGGACTCAGTGACCTCTCAGCCTATACTGCCCAGGTGAAACTTCTGGCAGTCCTCAGGTTCCCCTCTCAGAAAATGTAAAAAATAAAAATAAAAAAAAAATAAAAAAAGTCAACAACCAATTACTCTAACTATGTCCCAAACACCTTACCTATTCAAATTATCCTGCTTTATTAAAATCGAATACCATTATATTTAAGACTAATAGAAACTAGTTATTCTTTCATAGGGGGTGGAATTTAAGTTGGAGAGCACCACACAAATAACTCATGGCACAATATCAGTGAAGTCTACTGAAAACTCCTGCTGTTTTCTTAATTTGTCTTTTCCATTCCCTGCATAGATATTCAATAGATTTGAAGTTGCCATGAATTTCTTAACTACTCATTTAAAAGCGCGAGAGGAAAAACTTAAAAAAAAAAAAAACAAAACCAAAACCCACCAGCATTTCCATTGTTGTAAAGAAAACTGAAATCAAGCTCTAAGTTTCCATAATAATAAGTTACCAAAAACACCCATCTGTATTTAGATTCCCCAAAACTAATTTTTCCATGATAATAGTGTCAATATTCAGTGGAGGAACATATTAACATTCACTAATGTGACTTAAAAAGGGGAGGTACCATGTGTTGAGTAGAAAGAATCTCTAAAAATACAACAAATCTACTTGGTAAGCAGCACAAATGGGTCTTACACTAAGCCCCACTGATCCAGCTTGGGGAGGAAATGAGTCAAGATTAAGTCCTCACACTCCACCTGAGAGAAAGAAGGTGACATTGAAACACAAGCCCCCACTTTTGCAAATGCTATGAGATCTTCAGGAACTGGCTTTGTCAACCCAGTAGGTGTTTGGATGGATCTCTCTTTTGGTCCAGAAAAATGTTTGGATCCAAGACACAAGGCTTTCACATTTTAATGGCGATGCTCATAGGTAACCCCCTCTTTTCTTGTTACTTGTATGAGCTAATTGGTGTCATTGTTAGAGTCTTTAAGGTGTTTATTTAAAAACTTATGTTAATGCTATAACAGATATTACTATCCAATGAAAATTAGAACTTTTGAGTAAGAGAAAGTTACTTAAAACAATGAGTAAAGGAAATGTTTATGCACTGAGCCCTTTGTCTTTATACTTAATTTTTTCTTGGATTTCTATTTATTAAAATTAAAAAAATCTAAGTCAATTACAATAGAGAAAGATGAAACTTACTTATTTGTCTATACTTTTTGTAGAAATAATTTTTCATTAGATATTTCGTTATCTGTGACTTTCAATAAAGGGGAATGAAAGCGAAAGTCATTTTAATAGTCAAAGATATTTTTCTTAAACAAACTCTGTGTCTCTTTGATCCATTAATATTATATGTTCTGATGAAAATATGGGATATACCAGGTAGTAAAAAGTTTCCCTATCATGAATATCATTGAAATACAGTCTTATCATAGAACTAGACACTAAACTAAAAGGACTTTAGAAAAATAAAATGAAGTGACAGGTTTTAGTTAATTAAATAAACTGCCTTCACAAAACAAAATAACAGTAAACTTCAAGCAAACCACCTCATACTATAAATACATGGACATAAATAACCAATTCATTGTCAACTAAAACCCAATTAGGAAGACTGAATGACACAGGTAATCCCTAATCCTTTTATCTTGACTGACAGCAGATCTTGTTCTTTGCCAGTGGTCCAGTAGCCAATAAAAGAAGCTTCCATCTTTTTTCCACTTTCACTGTGTTGGGCTCATCCAATAAATATGCCCGATCTTATTTTACATTGGAGATGTTAATAGAACGGATTTTAAACAGGGCAAAAAGCATAGACTACTGCTCATTATTCTGCTTTTAATATCTAATTCTGTTTATTTTCTTTAGACTATTGACCTTAACACAAGTTTCCTCTCCTATCTTGTTTTTGGGGATTTTTCATGATAGTAAAATGTGAAACTAGCTTCTCTGCTTGTATTTAAGGAAAAAATGTTATTGGTAGTTATTGTACGGAAGATCAAATGTGTAAACTTTAGGACTCATAAAAAGAAGTACAATAAGCAACAAAAGAAAGGACTAACATTTGTACTTACTTGCTAACCAAGGATAAATGAAGAGGTAATATGGTAAATTGTAAGAACTGAAATGTCTTGTAGCAGACACTAATAATCTTAGGTGTGGACAAATTTAGTAACTATGTGTCTTCTTGTATCTGGTTTCTTCTTGTTGAGAAACCGTGTTGGTGTTTCATTCAATAATTCCCCATTTTTCTGCACTGCATTTAGAAAATAAATGAACAAGCACATAAATAAATAAAGCAAAACAATAAAAATGATATATCCCCAGGGCTTCTCTAGTCTATCTTTAATCTTTCTGACTTAATTTTTTATACATAAATTCTCCATGCCAACTAGATTGACAAATCCACCATCACCTCTAAATGTCTTATACTTTTCCAATGATAAATTATTGTTTTTTCAGTTATTTCCACATACCTTTTTGTCAGTCTGATCCATACTTGAAAACTTGTATTAAATCCTTTCTCCTTCAAGCCTGGCTAGCCCAGCCTAGCCTGAGAAGAAATCTCCCTCGGGAGATTCATCACTGTTAAGTTACTGCTTACACAATTCACTTGGAATTCATCATATACTGTTTAGTGAAATCCCTTCAGTATTGTCTTACACTATCATTTCATTTTTTACAAAGTTTTCGTCAGTAAACTCATTGAGGACAGGGACCAGTTACTACCTCATGTTATCTACAGTATTTTACATATGGTAGATATGTAATCACTATGTTCAATGTTGAGTTTTCATAGCTAAAGACTTATGATTATTTCTGATTCAATGCATTTCCCCTAAAACTTTATAGATCTTCTCTGCTGTCGCCTGAATTTGAGCCTCACATGTTAACCATTCATTGGGAACCTACTATGTGCAATGTATTTTCATAAATATGTACTGCTATTATAATGTAATTATAATGTAATATTATCATTGTAGGCATATCGAGGCCATGTCTGTCTCCTCTACTTTGCAGTCCTATGTGAGGATAGGGCACGGAGTAGATATTTGTAAATTTGACAAAACAACAAATTGAAGTTTCAAATAAGAGGTCAAGATACGGTCTCTGTGAGGTACCGAAGTGAATTATGAGAAAGACTCTAATGCAGAATGTCAAAATAAATACTAGGCTTCAGGCTTTGAAATGTTTATGCATTTTAAGCATATGTGAAAGTTCTTGAGAGGTAGTTTAAAGGAATGAGTCTGTGAAGAGACTTTTTTGGAGAGTCTTGCTGCTGTGCTGTGACTTGTACCCCACCACTCAGTTTTGGGGGTTGGAAGCTATATTTTAACCCCAAGCAGAGTGAGGCGCTTCAAGAAGAAATCTGGTCTCACCTAAATGTGGAGAAGGGGTCACAAGCATGGTCAACTTAGACTGGATTCTCCAGCTCTCTGAGGAATCTACAGAAGAAAGGGTGTGACTCTTCACCTAAGGCAGCAGGAAAGAGAAAGAAAGAAGTGCTGCCCTGTTGTACTGGAAAGTAAATGTGCCTGCCTCCAACCAGTCAAAGGCACACAAATTGTAAGGCCCACATGGAAATCATGGTAGGAATATCAGTCAGTGGTCAGTGTGAAAGAGATCCTGTCCTATAGGCTTCTGTCAGAAGGGGAAGGAACCCCAACGGAGAGAGTTGGTAAAGGAGTGAGTCTCAGTAAACCAAGAGTGACGGGGTTGGGGACCGGCAGTGTGGGAGCTGCTGGTCAAAGGAGAGGTAATGCCTGCTTCCCCCAGAGTCTCTGGTGCGTCAGGTGGAGGAACAGAGCAAAGGAGGAAAAGTCTTCCCTTAATTAAATGTTTAAAGGCACTGTGGGGGAAAAAAAACAAAGTATTTTGCTTTGATTATGACCCATGACTTGTTCAATAGTCTCTTTAATTAATGATTACTGATGAATTTTTTTTTGTTCTCAAAATCCTGTGAAAATCAAATTTAAGTCAAATATCTTCTAATATAAAAGTTTAGACTCTTCATAAATTCAGTTAAATTAAATTTGCATCAGAACACTCTTTTAGGATGTATCTCCTATATCAGTTTTTTTTTTACCTCTAAGGATGAGGACATAACAAATCAGTTCAATTTGGTTTTATTTTTTCTGCTCATCAAGCTTTTCATAACGCATATGTGCTCAGCATTGTAAAGTGCAGTGGCTGGTTCTAATTGAGTTTATAAGACGTTCACTCTTTTTATGGAGCTTGAAATATATTTGGATTAACAAAGATTGTGTGAAAGCAATCCAAGTAGTGTAAAATGTAAGTACAACAGGACCCTTTCAAGAGTCTAAATTGCATACATAATGGCGGTGGGCAAAGATAAACATTGGATATATTCATCTGAAAATATGCCCCCCCCCAAAAAAAAACACCTTAGGTTTTGGATTGGATTAGATTAAATGCATTATAAATACTTTTATCACCCTACAAAGGTCATCATTAATTAAATAATTCAAAAATTAAGTACCAGGTATTGAATGTGAGCAAGGCACTATGCTGTGGTTTAGATGTATTTTGGTGAATAAAACAGACATTATCCCTTCCTTTGTGAAGAACACAATATAATGAGATTCTAGCCTAATATGCTCATTATGGAAAGTTATGCAATTTGTGGGTCACTCCGTATACCCACACCTTCCAATGTGCCATAGTACTCTTTGAATTTTGTCATTAGAGGGTATTTCTTTTGTTTATTACTTTCTAATACCAACCAACACTTATTGAGAATGTATTATATATCAAGGAATGTTATGATCATCTTATATATCAAGCGATATTATGATCATCTTATGATCATGTTATATGATCATCCTATATGATGTGAGATTAATTCAATCATTTAAAAGCCCTCTGAGGTAAGCACTACTATTAGCACCATTTTGTAGATGAGAAAATGGAGACACAAAAGTAAATGTAACCTGTTCACAGCATAGCTGGGATTCAGATCTTTAACCCTGTCAATATAGGAGTCTTTGATTAAATTTTTATAATTTAATTTTAATATTTAATATTTTAAGTTATCTTACATTTTTGTACTCTTAACACATACATTTAGGCATGGAATTAAATGGGAAAATAAGAACACACATTAGTAATAACAGTAAATGAGAATACACTAAATTATCAGTGAAAGAATGGAGTGTGTCAGATTAGATTTTAAAAACCCAGAAACCAGATTTGGGAGTGCTTTGGAGTTTAGACTTCAGTCTTTCTAAGCCTCAGTATCCTCTGTGAAAGAGAGCTAAGAATATCTGCACTGAAAACCTCAGAAGACCGTGGTAGGCACAGATACGTTATGTGGATGAAGGTGTTGGGGAAACCATACTGTGCTATACACACACGTCAATTTTTGTTAACCTATTTGTTCATTTGAACCTCACAGGAAAAGCAATAGCCATCACTCTTGAAAGGTGTATTTCTTCTTGTTACTTTGATTACATGAATTCTAAGAATTCTCTAATTATCTTTCTTTGACTTGGAATCAGAAAAAAGTAAAAGAAAGTGAAGTTAAAACTATGAGACAGAGTGTTATGGGAAGTATTTCATGGTTTATACTAGACTTATGGAAAGGAGGAAACAGGGGCTTCTGTTCACCTTAGAAACTATCCATGGTGAGAGTTGTCTAGACTTTCTGTATATCTGGCAAACTTTGGTTTTAGGGATTATGAAGAGGTAAAAACAAGACAAAAGGCAAAATCACCAATTTCAAGTACAATAGAGTAAAATCAGCAGCCTAGGACAGGATAAACAATATCAGAGAATAGAGTCCCCAAATAAATAGTATGAACCAAGCATCACTGCCAAGAACAACCTTTTCCTCTTTTATCATTTTTATCATATTGAGTTCCACAAAAATGTCTGACAATAATGGTTTGAGTCAACCACTATACTTGGCAAATAACTTATTTCTGGAGGAAGAATTCAAGGTCTCCCATGACTGCACTTCTCTGCACAATGTACACAGAACGATATAATCAATTTTAGCTTCCTCAAAAACTATTCACATTTTATTCCATTAACGTCAAAAGCCTAAACTAGCTCTCCACTTCAGAGATTATACATGAACATTATGTGAAACTTCTATTTCTGATCTGAATATATGGAATTTCAACGTATTCTTTGTTATTTAACAGGAATCCACTGTGAAGAAGACATTGATGAATGCTCTTCAAACCCTTGCCAAAATGGTGGTACTTGTGAGAATTTGCCTGGCGATTATACTTGCCATTGCCCGTATGATAACCAGTTGGGAACATTTTATGGAGGAAGGAACTGTTCTGATCTTTTCCTGGGCTGTACCCATCACCAATGTCTAAATAATGGAATATGTATCCCTCACTTCCAAAATGGCCAGCATGGATTCAGCTGCCTATGTCCTTCTGGCTTTACCGGATCGCTGTGTGAAATTGTCACCACACTTTCTTTCGAGGGCAATGGCTTCCTGTGGATCACAAGTGGCCCAGTTACAGCCAAGGGCTTCGTTTGTAACATAGCCCTCAAGTTTCAGACTGTTCAGCCAATGGCACTTCTACTTTTCCGAGGCAACGGGGACATGTTTATAATGCTGGAGTTGCTAAGTGGCTACGTTCACTTGTCAATTCAAGCCAATAATCAGTCAAAGGTGCTCCTGTACATTTCCCATAACACCAGTGATGGAGAATGGCACTCAGTGGAGGTGATGTTTGCAGAGGCTGTGACCCTTACTTTACTTGACAAC
Organism: Lynx canadensis; assembly: GCF_007474595.2. NCBI lineage: Eukaryota > Metazoa > Chordata > Mammalia > Carnivora > Felidae > Lynx > Lynx canadensis. The sequence continues at coordinate 36,273,946 of NC_044319.2, forward strand.
TCTTGTAAGGAGAAGTGCATCAGTAAAGCTCCTTCTCCATTTGAAAACGATCAATCAACATGTGCTTTTCAAAACTCCTTTTTGGGTGGTTTACCGGTGGAAACGAGCAGCAATGGCCTTGCTCTGCTTAACATCTATAATATACCATCCACACCTTCATTTGTAGGCTGTCTCCAAGACATTAAAATTGATTCAAATCATATTACTCCAGGGAACATTTCATCTGGCTCATCATTAAATGTCAAGGCAGGCTGCGTGAGAAAGGATTGGTGTGAAAGACAACCTTGTCAAAATAGAGGACGCTGCATCAACTTGTGGCTTAATTACCAATGTGATTGCTACCGGCCCTACAAAGGCCTGAATTGCCTGAGAGGTGAGATATGGCTGGGCACCCAGGAATGCTATATGCCTGAGAGCAGAGCAGTAACGAAAATACCCAGCCTGCTTCTCCTGTTAGGAAACATAATGACCCCTCAGTACTTCTGCTTCTGGTTGCCTACTGATGAGAAAAAAGAAGAGGCTAGTAATGTGCATTAATTAATTTTGAGTGAATTCTTTAGATGCCAGGGCACTCATGCAGAGAAGTAAAAAAAAAAAATAAGCTGAGAGCGCCTATGTAAATGAGTTTTCATCTTGATGAGTTTACAAAGTGCTATTACAATTTTACCATTTGCTACATGTCAGAAATTTATTATAAACCTATTTGAAAGAGAAATAATCTTTTTGGGGGAAAAAACCATTAGACATGGAACTAGTCAATGTCTTGTGCATAGTAGACTCTTAGGAAATATTTACTCCCTTACTATCCTTTCTGTTCGATTCACACTTGCTTCAAAATAATGCTACCACTTAGCATTTTTATAGACCACCAGTTTTTTTCAGAGGTATATTTTCCAAGGCTGCATTGGAGAAAACTGATATTCTGCCTAGGCATCCTAAGGGGAAAAAATGTGGATGTGGATGGTAACAACAGTGAAATTTTAGAGAGACCATACACTAATTGATCTAAATTTTCTACCAAATCACACCTTGAAATTATTTCAAACTCCTTAACTTCCAACATCGTTCCAAAGACTGCTGTTGATAGTGATCAATATATACCTGTTTCTTTTTATTATTATTATCATGCCTTGAAAATGTCTGAGAGGTAATTGCAACAGACTGCTTTGAAGTTTAGCTGTAATTTACCCTAAGATTGTAGAGCAGCTTGAAATAGGACAACATCTGGTAAATAGTCTTCTCTGCTTTATATGAAGTAAAATTAAAACCAGTCTTAGCCTCTACCCTATTCCATGTATGAATGGCTAAGAGTTATTAGAAACTATTCATGGGTCTCCCCCCTAACCACAATATTCATTACAAATCATGGACCTGTTTGACAATGAGGTATGGCATCTACTAGCTCGATGTAATATTTTAAGTAGAATGGCAAGTTGTTTTGTGATTTTTTTAAGGAGAAAAAGAGATATTATGCTGAGGCAATGTTCACTTTTTGAAGAAAAAATTAATTGACCCAAGGCAATATTTTTACTACATATACAAAATAACAAACAGATGCTGACTCGTTTTGACTGGCTTCCAAATGCAGCGACCCATGAGGTTAATACTGACCATGGTGATGCTAACTGTCCTGGTAAATAGTTTCAAGGGATGCCAAGCCAGTGGGTTCTGGTTTTCTTTAGTTTATTTTTTCCAACTTGGAAAGTTATGATGTTTTTAAACCAAATTCCTGAATTGGTTACCTGCCCCACCTCCCCCAGCTTCCTGATTCCCCTACATTATTTGAAACTGTTTAACCCTCATGAAAATGCTTGGCTTCAAAAATTGTCTTCGTAAGGAGGGAATTCTGTAAAATCTTCTCTTTCTGAAGATTCTTGGTATAAGTTTAAGAAAAGTTATATTTTTCATATCACCTCAGTCATAAAACTAAAATATTCTGTATTTGCTGTTATCTGTGATATTTGCTGGGGAGCTTATTCTTGTTACAAAAGAGGCTTACAAGTCTTTCTATCATCGTGCATATATGTACAAGAGGGAGGAGAGGTACTAAAAATTACAAAGGCAAACTTCATTCAGTTCGTGATCTTGTTTCCATGTTTCCCAATCATGGTACACATTGCAATGAACAAGCAGAAATGGATAGATTTAATCGGCTGACTAAACATGAATGACATGGAGATTTCCAATATTTTCATATTGATCTTTTAAAAATAATTAAATGTCTCACTAAGGGAAGTTCTGGAAAGGGTTTCTCAAAGCTTAGTTCTCAGAACTGTCTAGAAGGTTGCCTCAGCATATCTTGTGCTGGCTGTGTATAAGAACATGGAGCTTCCAAGATATTGTTCGGAATGAAGGCCTCTTGCCTTCTACAGAATATTTGATTTGTAGAGGCAATGTACATATGTTGTGTCTTCAGCCATACATCTGGACTTTGAATATCTTCTCCTGTTAGAATTGAAATTTCTTAGATATAGAAGGGACTTTATTCAGTGACTATATTTTAAATTCTTGTGTCTGCCAAGGGTAGTGGTCTAACTCCTGCTTACACATGTTTAGGAATGAAGAACTCATTTACTCCATCTTGCCAGAAACTGCCCCAAGTTGTTTCTTACTGTTTCTTGGTGATCTCATCTAGTCCTGTGGTTTAAAATAGCATTAATTACACTGACAAATCCAAAAAATATTATAGTTACCCCAGAATGTCTCCCTTGCACCTCTATATCTAACTGCTTAGTAGACATTTTCACCTGGATATCAATAGGACATCTCAAATTTAATATAGACTCCCACTCTCCTCCCAAATATGTTCTTCCTGTTTTCTTTTTTTCCTTTTTTTTAAAAAATTTTATTTGAGAAAGAGAGAGCATGAGCTGGGGAGAGGGGTAGAGGGAGAGAGAAAGACAGAGAGAAACTTAAGCAGGCTCCATACTCCACACAGAGTCTGATGCAGGGCTCAGTCCCACGACCCTGGGATCATGACCTGAGCCGAAATCAAGAGTTGGCCACTCAACTAAGCCATACAGGTGCCCTCCTCTTGTTTTCTTTTCATTGCGCGAATGGAAATTTAATGCTTCTAGTTGGTTAGGGAAAAAAACCTTGGAGATGAACTTGCCTTAGAAAATCAGGTTGATTCTACCTTCAAAATATTTCCAAAATCCGACTACTTCTCATCACCTTCACCATTACCACTGACCCAAGCCACCATTAATTCTCTCTTGAATTTCTGCAAAAATATCTCTACATTCTTGGAGGTTTTGTTCAAATGTTATCTTCTAAGAGAGTACTTCTCTGACTACTCTATTAAAAAATTCCAATTCTGCTCCTACCCCAGCACTCCCTATTCCCTGTCCTTACCTGATTTATATTTATTTATTTACCTGACATACCATATAGTTTGTTTCTTTATCTGTGTCTGGTCTGCAATTGCCAACTAGGCTTTAAGAAGACAGGGACTTTAGTGCCTAAATATCAATATTTTGGAAGGTAAGGGTTCATTTTTATACATCTCAAGAGTTTGCTTCATTTGATGTACACCAATAATATTGACACATTCGTGCATTACTAACTTCTTTGACCACATGAAATTCTTGGTGAGTTCAGTGCTCAGCTTTGCCCCCTACTTGTCTATCTCCCATGCCTCTCCCAACCAGGACCATAGAAGGAAGACTTCTCTGTTCAACTCCTTTGCCTTTTATTATTATTTGGAGTATGATCCCCAAAGAGGATTTGTGAATCTAATTCTTGATTTCTTTCTTTAGAAAGATTGATTTGATTTAATGACATTCGCTTCAGTATGTCCTCAAATAGCAAAGATGATAGCCTCCTGAACAGTCTGCTTAGAGATGTTACAGGAAGAGCTCGTTTTCTCCGAATTTCTTCCACCAAGTTGGAAGATAGTAGTATCTGAAATTCTACCATTAAGCCCCAACATTTTAAGGCAGTAAAGGAGAGGTTCTTAAGTTTATTGGCACAGAGATCTTTCTCTTCTGTAATCAATGGGCCTTGGCTATAAACTCCAAGCCAAAATGTAGTTGTTTTTAGAAAACTCAGTAAACTGAGTAAATTTCAGTAAACTTGGAAGTTTCCAGAAAAGGGGTCAAATTGTAAAAAATATGTATGTGTTTGTGTGTGTGTGTATTTTCATCTTCTGGCCCTTCTTACTTGTGAGTCTTAAAATGTTTCTTCTTTGTTTCTCCTCCTCTATTTTGACACTGAAGAGTATGTAGCAGGCAGATTTGGCCAGGATGATTCCACTGGATATGCTGTTTTTAATCTTGACAAGAGTTATGGAGACAACTTCACCATCTCCATGTTTGTTCGAACACATCGACCATCGGGCTTACTTCTAGCTTTGGAAAACAGGACTTATCAATACATCCGTGTTTGGCTAGAGCATGGCAGACTAGCAATGCTACATCCAGGTTCTTCCAAATTAGTAGTAAAATTTGTTCTTAGTGATGGAAATGCCCACTTGATATCTTTGAAAATCAAGCCAAATAAAATTGAACTATACCAGTCTTCACGAAACCTAGGATTTATTTCTGCCCCTACATGGAAAATCCAAAAAGGAGATGTCATCTACATTGGTGGCCTGCCTGACATACAAGAGACTGAAGCTAAAGGTGGTTTCTTCAAAGGCTGTATCCAAGATATAAGATTAAACAACCAAAATCTTGAATTCTTCCCAAATTCAACAAACAATGCATCCCACAATCCAGTTCTTGTCAATGTGACCCAAGGCTGTCCTGGAGACAACATGTGCAAGGTAGGATTATTCAAACCAACTATGTATATTGTGTGCTAAATTGTTTCATTAAATAATTTATTATAACCATTCTTTGCATGTGAAGATAATGTTACTGACTCACCAGCCACAGAATAAAACTTCATAAATATTTTTTCAGCAAGACTGGGGGATTTATATTGAGCCATTAAAAAAATCACCTTGACCTTGTTGGCATCATGGTCTATTTAATCATCCAAGATAACTCTAGACACGTGCTTCTACTACCACAACAACAAAACTACCTAAGGATAACAGTATTTTAATTCCCAAACTCTTAACGGCATCCCAGAAGTTTAACTGGATTAACTCATTGTGGAAGAGATCATTAACTTTATATTAAATGCCCAACAAACATTGTTTGGAACTACTATTAAGTCAACAGCAACAACAACAGAAACCCTGAGTGATAGGTAGTTTCCTTCTGGTAGTTGGATTTGAAATTCTCTGAAATCTATTTTCCCAGAACCTATGTTTTACTTCCTTTGTATTTTGTATGCTCTTCCAAAAGCTATTTAAATATATGAACTTGTCAGCTCTACATGACCTTTCAAAGAAAAAGAAGGAAACACATTTATATCTGTTGAACATTTATTGAGCTTGACTATTGCCATGCACTGGGCTTACTTCTAAATGTAAAAAAATGAATCATCTTAACATTACTAGACGAGCACTTCCAAAATCCCAGGTACTATTTTACATAGATGAACCCACTTAATTCTGTGGAAGGACTGCTGTGTTAGCCCCATTTATGTTATTTACAGATAAGGAAACTGAAGTTTAGATAGCCTATGTAACTAGCCGAAATCACATCTTAACAGTGGGAATGGGATAAATATAGTCTCAGCTCTTAGAAATTCTCTCTTAAATACTTTAACTTTGAGTATTTTATGAGAAATCGTTTAAGAACTCAAATAATAATAGTATGTTTTTGATTGAGAGGCAGGGCAACTGAAGAGGTCACTGTATCTGGACCCAGAGGATCTAGGTACCAAGTTTCACTTCTTACTAAAATCTTGAGTAACAGGAAGGTGTTTTCCTCATTAGTAAAAAGAGAAGTAATAACCTCTACCTCAAATGGTAATTGGTGTGATTGAAAATGCCTGGTAATTTGGAAATTCCATAGAATGTTATTATACCTTTTAAAATCCTCTTTGTGTTGTAGAAAACCAGTGCCATGTCGTTTCTAGTTCTCATTTCATCTCCTTCTGTTTCTTTCTCTCCCCATTTCTCTTTCAGAAAAGAGTTGGCAATGGTAGCAGTAAGTTTTATTCCATTTGATAATCCAATGAATATAAAAAATTCACGATGTGAAGATGTAAAAATAACAGCTATGGGGTCTTGCCTTTACCGTTTCCATATTTAGTTGCCAGAGCTTTTTATACCTTTGATTTTTTGTCTCCTCAGTCCAACCCCTGTCACAATGGAGGTGTTTGCTATTCCCTGTGGGATGACTTCTCATGTTCCTGCCCTGCGAACACAGCTGGGAAAGCCTGCGAGGAAGTTCAGTGGTGTCAGCTCAGCCCGTGTCCTTCCAAAGCCCAGTGCCAGTTGGTGCCTCGAGGATTTGAATGTAGGTGGAGCTTAAAGTTATCATCCATCCAATTGGGTATTTCACTTCCACGAGGCAACCCAGGAAAAGAATACAGAACCTGCTTCTCAAGGAAACCTGTGGCTCTTTCTCCCTGACTTGAGTAGTACAATAAACCTAATATAATAATAATATCCAGATTGGCTTCATGCCCCATCCTGCCCCTGAGGGCAGGGAGGGGAGGGGTGGGGAGTAAATGGAGGTCAGAGCAACACCAAACCTAGGTACTTGATGATTTGAGGCTAATTTCTGAAGAAATTAACCAAGTAATATTTGGCTCTCCTTTCCTTATTGGGAATACAGAATAAAGTCCTAGTGCAAGCTATGGACTTTTGTTAACTATGAGGCCTCAGGCAGTTGACCCTATCTCCCTAATCTAAAGCTTTCTCAGTAAAATGGGGATAAAACATCTAAAAATTTGTGTGTGTGTGTGTGTGTGTGTGTGTGTATGTGATGATTTTTAACCTTAAGTATAAACAATGAAACACAGTAGGCATTCTATTGTTTTCTGAGTATTTTCCTCAATCTGAAATGTTTTCTTGACCATCTTCAGTACTAAAGACCATGGTTTTCCAAATGTTAGCAAATTTGAATACTATATTCATGATTTTGACATTTCTACATACTCACCACACTATTATTTATATTTTCTCTCCTTTCCTACATCAAATAATGCGGTCTAATCAATAACAGCAAATCTTCGTGTTTGCACTGAATTCTAGTCTCTTCCCTTTATCTGAAGATTTTGCTTCTGGAATTTTTCCCTTGCTCTTCAGCACCATTAACATCTCTGTCAGTGTATAAACACACTGCCAAATTTCCTCATTACAACAAATTTCCCTTGGCCACCCTCTATCGCCACCAGCTACCATCCCATTTTTTGCTTCCTTTTATAACATGATAAACTCTTGAAAGAGTTGTCCTCAATCTGCCTCTGATGTCTTACCCCGTTTATTCTTCTACCCCATTCCATCAGGGGCCATCACACCCTACCCGTGCCTTGAACTCGCTCAACTCAGAGCTTGGGCAGGTGGTCTTCATCATTTCAGTTAGGTTCCAACCCAAATGTCCTCCTATCTGGCTTTATTTTTCTTCATATCTCTTATGATTCTTTCATGTTCTGTTGTATATGTACTTGTTTACTTGTTCATCATCCCTTTCCTCACTGGAATATACATTTCAAAAGGGAAGGAAATTTCCTATCTGGCTTCTCACATTATTCTCAGCACTTAGAAGAGTGCCAAACATATAGGATGTTGTCAATAAGTATTTGCTAAATGAATAAAAGGACATTATTTTTCTTCAAGTGGACTCAGTATTTCACTTAAATGCTCCAGACTTTAAGTGATATATATCACCTTAGAAAACATTGCACTAAAATAATGGAATGGAACCAGAGAATAGTTTGACCTCAAATTTATTTCAACAACAGTCTGTTTAAAAAAATTTTTTTTTTCAACGTTTATTTATTTTGGGACAGAGAGAGACAGAGCATGAACGGGGGAGGGGCAGAGAGAGAGGGAGACACAGAATCCGAAACAGGCTCCAGGCTCTGAGCAGTCAGCACAGAGCCTGACGCGGGGCTCGAACTCCCGGACCGCGAAATCGTGACCTGGCTGAAGTCGGACGCTTAACCGACTGCGCCACCCAGGCGCCCCAACAACAGTCTGTTTAGACTGAGCTGCAGCGACTGAGGAAAAGAGAATATGTTTACTTTTCTGTCTCTGTATTTTCTTTCTTTCTTTTTTTATCATTATTTTTTATTTTAGAGAGAGAGAGCGCGTGAGCAGGGGAGAGGAGCAGGGGGAGAGAGAGAGAACCTTTAGTCCCAACACGGGGTTTATCCCACAACCATGGGATCACGACCTGAGCCAAAGTCAAGAGCCCAACGCTCAGCCAACTGAGCCACCCAGGCGCCCCTGTTTCTGTATTGTCAAGACATATTTAAAGAATATATGAAATGTGTTATACTATGTGTAGATACTTGGGAAAGTTTTCTAGAATAAATATAGTTACATGTTTCATATTTTAAATATACATAACTGAATTATGGTATAGTAAGGCAGATATATATGCTATATAAAGTATGATGAGTTGGCATAAAGAATGCTATTTGGTTTCTAATATGACACCAAAGTTTATTTATTTCTTTTTAATTTTTTTAATGTTTTATTTATTTTTGAGACAGAGAGATACAGAGCATGAGCAGGGGAGGGGCAGAGAGACAGGGAGACACAGAATCCGAAGCAGGCTCCAGGCTGTTGGCACAGAGCCCGACGCGGGGCTTGAACCCACAAACCGTGAGATCATGACCTGAGCCGAAGTCGGACGCTCAACTGACTGAGCCACCCAGGCAACCCATGACACCAAAGTTTAAATGCAACCTTTCCATTGTTCTATCTCTGAACTGCTTATTTAAAATAATGTATTATGAATTTTATTGTTAATTGTTTGATAGAAATATTAAAGGTCTTGGACCCAGTTATGTTCTACAAAAGGGTTTGAATCATTTGGAGTATTTTCACAGGGAAAAAAGAATAGGATTGCTAAAAACAGTGCAGACCAAGAACCATACCCCTGGTGTATATTGTCTTCGTTTTGATGTAAAGCAGTTTAGGATTTGGACACGCTGCATCAGAAAGGAGTGAAGTGAATCTTCATTGCTACTGCATGCCCACTACAGAAAGAGTAGAAAGTTTGCCTCTGATCTCCCAAAAAGTCTCAACATGTTTTAAAAGCATGACTTATCTGGGGCGCCTGGGTGGCATAGTCGGTTAAGCGTCCGACTTCAGCCAGGTCACGATCTCGCGGTCCGTGAGTTCGAGCCCCGTGTCGGGCTCTGGGCTGATGGCTCGGAGCCTGGAGCCTGTTTCGGATTCTGTGTCTCCCTCTCTCTCTGCCCCTCCCCCGTTCATGCTCTGTCTCTCTCTGTCCCAAAAATAAATAAACGTTGAAAAAAAAAAATTAAAAAAAAAATTAAATAAAAGCATGACTTATCTTAATGAAGGAAGAAAATGTAAATCAATAGGAGGGGTGAGTTTTTACTAATTGACAGGTGTGAACCCTAGAACATGCTTCTGCTACTTTATGTAATTTTAATTTTATGTGATCTTATGACCCTATTGTATTTTCTTTCAAGTAAGATATATTGAGAAGATTAGGCCTAATAGAATAACATACTCTGGAGTGCATAGCTCATGCATCACCCTGAGTTTGCCTGTAGGGCATCCTATCAGAAAACCAAGACTTAAAAATTTACAACCCATCTTTTATACAGGTGTGTGTTCTTATGATAAAGTTCCCAAAAAGAAAACGTGAAATACAAATATTGTTATGTGTATTGTGATTTCACCCAGATGAGGAGTGATTTCAGTGTGCTCCACAGTGTTAGTAAAATGAATTTCTTTAGCATTGTAGACAGTATTCATCCTGTAGGAGTTGGAGAGCTAATGAGATTTGTTATTTTAATATTTATTTAAAAACATGGAATAAGACACTCGTTGCTCCTTTACTCCCTAATCCCAACCCCAAACTTGGTTGGTGGGAAAAACACAACAGTCAAAAGTTATAAAACCAAGTGAAATTTTAATCCAAATAATACATTTGAATTGTACACTTGAATGGCAACACTTGAATTTTCTCCTGCAGTCATTTCTAATCATTATCTCACTTTACAGAATGGGGGATGAAGGAATTATTTTTACAGATTATTTATTTGGTAAAATTTACCTACTACATATCTGGCGATGTTCTAGGCATTGAGATTTAGTGATAATCTAAACAGAGAAGGTCCCTGATCTCATAAAGCTCATGTTCCAGTTCCGAAAGAAAGTCAAAGAACAAGTAGGCAAATGAACAACATAATTTCAAATAGTTATAAATGCTGTGAAGAAAATAAAGTAGGAGTTAATGGAACAGAGTGACTACAGGGAAGGAGCTATTTTAAGGTAGACAGTCAGGGAAAGCTTCCCAGAGGAGGTGAAATTTGAGCACATATGTTGAGGAAAAGCCATGTGTGGGAAGATCTGGGGAAGGAATACTCCAAGTATATGTAACAGCAAGTAAAAAGCCTGATTTGGGAACAAGTTTGATGTCTTCAAAGAATGGCAAGAAGTTTTTGTGGCTGTAGCATATGAATAAGGAAGAGGGTGCTAGCAAATGGAATTGAATAGTTAATCAAGAGTCAGATCGCAGACACTCTTGCAGGCCACGTTTAGGATTTAGGATGTCTTTCTAGATGCGATGGTAACCAAAGGAGGTCTTGAGCTAAGGAGCGATTGCTCTATTGATCTGCAGAATGATAGAAGCAGAGACACAGAGAAGTAATTCGAATAGCCTAAATCTGGGGTTCCTGGATGGCTCAGTCGATTAAGCATCCAACTCTAGACTTTGTTTCAGGTCATAATCTCACAGTTTGTGAGATCAAGATCGAGGCCCATTTTTCGCTCAAGGTTTCTCTCTCTCCCTCTCTCTCTGTCTCAATAAACAAACAAACAAACAAACAAACAAAAGGAATAGTCTATATCAAAAAAGTTGGCAGTTGGCTGTGGTGCCCCACAATTGAGGCAAAGACAGCATTTTAAGGTCAATCTTTACCAAAGAGTGCCAGAAAGTGAGAATCAAGAATTGACCACTACATTGAGTAACCCAGAGGTCATTGTGACTTTGACAAGAGTGGCTTCAGTGAAGTGACTGGCACCAAAAGCCAAGTGGCATGTAACTAAAAAGAAAACGGGAGATGAGAAAATGGAGACAATGAGAATATAGAACTATTTGGAGAAGATGTTCTGGGAAAGGGATAGGGAATTAAAGAAACAGTGGGGTGAGGGGGAGGTGAGTAGTGCTTTTGGGTCTTGCATAATTTTTTATTTTGTAAGATTGGAGCAGTTACAGTGTATTTCCATGCTGATGGGAAACAACCAAAAGGGAGGGAAAATGATGAGGCACAGAATCTCTTGGTGGGGGGAAAGCCCCACACATCTGATGTCAGAAGTGCTGTGAATGTGGAGGTCATGTGAGAGGAAAGGAGACCACCCAGGAGGTGGAGAACTGGGTTTTCTCTACTCAAGTGAACAAGGGTAGGTTTTTCCAACACCCCATCCAAGGTCCACTTCTCGTTGCGCATTGGGTCCCACTCATTGTCACCTTTCTTAGACATTGTTTCAACATGTAGCCTCTTTTCGATGGAAAAGAAATGTAGTTTTGGGTTTGGGTATCAAACCATCCAGTTCTGGCGTTCTGGTCTTCTTATTTATTAGCCACATGACTATGAAAAGATTATTTAACTTCTATGAGTCTCAATATCTCCTTTTATAAAATGAGGGTGATGATGATGATGATGATGATAATAATGATAAACTTTTGCTCCAGAATTCTGTATTAGAAATAATATAAAAAGAACCAGCACAGTGCCTAGCACATATCAAGCAATCAATACATGATGGTAGTAACAGGATGATCATTAATATTAATAAAGGTGATGAAGCCAACGTGACAGATTTTATAAAGTTGCTGATTGGTGTTGCCTTCTCTCTTTAGGTATTGCAAATGCTGTTTTTAATGCACAAAGCAGTGAAATATTATTCAGGAGCAATGGGAATATTACCAGAGAACTCACCAATATCACATTTGGTTTCAGAACAAGGGATGCAAATGTGGTCATATTGCACGCAGAGAAGGAGCCTGGATTTCTTAATATTAGCATTCAAGATTCCAGATTGTTATTTCAATTGCAAAGTGACAACAGTTTTTATATGTTGAGTCTTACAAGTGTGCAGTCTGTGAATGATGGCATATGGCACCAAGTGACTCTTTCCATGACAGACCCACTGGCCCAGGCCTCCAGGTGGCAAATGCAAGTGGATAACCAAGCACCTTTTGTGATCAGTGCAGTTGCTACTGGAAGCCTCAACTTCCTGAAGGATGATACAGACATTTATGTGGGTGACCGAGCTGTTGGCAATACACAGGGCCTGAAAGGGTGTCTCAGTACAATAGAAATCAGTGGCATTTATCTCTCTTACTTTGAAAATGTTCATGGTTTCACTAATAAACCCCAAGAAGAGCAGTTTCTCAAAATCTCTATGAATTCAGTGGTTACTGGCTGTTTGCAGTTAAATGCCTGCAACTCCAACCCCTGTTTGCATGGAGGAAATTGTGAAGACATCTATAGCTCTTATCACTGCTTATGTCCCTTGGGATGGTCAGGGACACGCTGTGAACTCAACATCGATGAATGCTTTTCAAACCCCTGTATCCATGGCAACTGCTCCGACAGAGTGGCAGCCTATCACTGCAGGTGTGAGCCTGGATTCACCGGTGTGAACTGTGAAATGGATATAGACAATTGCCAGAGTCACCAGTGTGCAAATGGGGCCACCTGCATCAGCGACACCAATGGCTATTCTTGCCGTTGTTTTGGAAACTTCACAGGAAAATTTTGCAGGTGAGCATGAAGTTCATATAAGGCTTGGCCTTCGGAGCTATGCTCTACATTTTCCTCGTCAAATTGGAAAGCTCTCTCCTCAGCTGTGCATATGTAGGCTGTGCTGAGGAGTGACATGAGTCCTTTCCATCACAATTTGGTCATGTAGACAGGATCTCACATGCTGGGATGTTCTACGAGGAAGAATGGTAGTGTTTTGACCAGACATCTTTGTTAGAATATGTTTCATGAACTGCAGCCTCAGAGTTTGGCTGCCTTAAAGCCTCAAGGAGCAAATATTTTTTACAATAAATCCAAAAGTTCAGTTTTAGTATTTTTTGAGGAAGCAAGACTCCTACCCCTGAAACAATGCCCTTGGCTGTTTCAGGCAGGAAAACCTTGTGTGATCTTGAAAAGACTATGCTAAATTATCATTTCGAGAAGGTGAAATCATGACTCTCAAATGTAAATGAACATGTCTTCGTGTTTTTGAGTCATTAATTAATAAGGAAAACCAGTAAGATATAAAAACCGGGTCAAATGACAACCTAATTATTTACATATATAATAATTATATATATTATTATAATCCACATAAACATAAATATGTATATAAATAGAGAGGAGGAAATGAAGTTACTAATAAATGCAAAACTATTTAATCTCCTATAGGGCAATACAATTAATATTTGAAACTATCTTTTCTATATTGTGACAATTGTAGCACTACAGACAAATTCATTTGCATTTCAATGACCAAGATCCATTTGTACTAATGTCATTTTCTGCAGCTTACAGAGCTGTAAAATAGTTTAGTAAAGAAAATGTAAGACATACAGACTATAAAATCAAAGAAAGTTAGAGGGCCCTTTCTATAACGCCCAACACTCCACTGAAAGAATACTCAGTAATATCTTTTGCCCATTTCGATGTATTTCACAATTTTTTCTAAAACTACAAAAGCGGTGTTTTAATTCTAGTAACTACCTCCATTTCATGTTACATAAATAGAAATAAAAATCAATATTTTCCAGCTAAGTCACATTGCTTCAATATTTCCACGTAAGTAGACTTCATTATTGTTTTTCTAACTCATACTGCTTTTAAATTCACTAAACAATTGAGTCATTATGGGGAGGTGAGAAGGTTGTTAATAACAAGTAATACATTCCCAGACTTTGGCAAGAACACCTGGAGTGGATTGGCAGCCTGTAGGCATTACACTAACTCAGAGGTGGTACCCTAATGGGATGAATCTCCTAGCAGACAGAACACGTAGCCGTACCTGTAAGAAAATGTATCTATCTCCACAACATTTATTGTTGTTCAGAACCTGTGAAGGCAAGGCACCGTATTAGGTGTGAAGTGTTGACATTCCAGTTATATGTCACTTCCCATGAGTTAACAAGGACTCATTTGCCAACAGGCAAACTGCCTGCTTAAAAGCAAAAGACATTCAGGTAAAAAATTAACAGTATTGCCACAGTGACTTCGGATAAGTAAAGTAAACATATATGCCCCAGTAACTAGTTCTCCAGTACGTTTTTCCTGCCTAATTTATCAAAGTCAAGTTCTCAAAGATTAAAGTTCTCAAAAGTACCTTCTAATGAAATTCAAACCTTGTTTATTAAACGTAAGATGTATACAAAGCTTCACATTTGCATTGCTAATTGACCTCTTTCAAAGCTGGTTGACATTTTTGGTTCTTTTGAAAAGTCCTTATGATATTTTCTTTTTAAAGTCGAATTGATTAGCTCTTATGGGAAGAGACACACTTACCGTCATACAGGCTGATTTCTCCATATTAGCTGCAGCACACACAACACGACAAAATTAAATTCATCTTATATCTCCTGAACATTAATTATGTATCAGATACCATGCACAGTGGGTCAAAGGACCAGCACAATACCCTTAAAATCTTTTTAATCAATCCCTTCACATCTGTGGATCTTGTGCCTTGCAGTCAAGTTCTGCTTAGCTTCTAACAATTTGTTCTGCCTTTCATAAGGATTCCTTAACAGGTACAGCTTTGCGGTTACACAAAAGAGCCACACTCTGCATTCGCATGTAGTTGCCACTGAGTGCCATACACAATCCTCCCAGATGGATTTGGCTTGCGTTCCACTAAGCTATGAATCATTATATAGGGAACAGCAAGTGTTGGCAGGGCAACAGGAGTTCAGCTCTGAAAGCCTACAGAGAAATCGCATGAGTGCGTGGGTACCAGACTGCTGTCCTGGCTTTCCTGGCCTTTACAGAGATGCAGTTTTCCTTTGGCCTGTGTTGATTTATTAGCAAAGCAGCAGCAAAACAAGCTAGAGCAAGTTTCTTCCCACCCCTAAATTTATTGCCACCCCACAGCACAGATCTTATCTCACCAATGAAAACTGTGTAGAAATGGAAGATATATAGCTATGCTTGTTCTAGCACCCTCCAGCAGGAGCTGTTTACTAAAAGAAAGAGATTTGGGTATAATGTAGCACCATTAAGCATCTGTAGCTCAGCCAGCCTGAGCACTTAATTAGTTTGGCATTGACTCCATATATGAACTTTTCCAAAAAGTTTTCTTGAATGAAATGAACAAGATGAACAGCTGTGGCTGTTACTTTTATCTCTCTAGACACACCAGATTACCCTCAACAGTCTGTGGGAATGAGAAGACAAATCTCACTTGCTACAGCGGAGGCAACTGCTCAGAGTTCCAGGGTGAATTAAAATGTCTGTGCCCGCCAGGTTTTACTGGGGAATGGTGAGTCACATTAGAACTTCATAGAAGAAAATTCTGGGCTGAAGAACAGGGGGATTATTCAAAGTTGATTTCTCTAATTTTTCATCTCAGTTCCCATAGGAAAATCCATGCTGAAATATGGGTCCCACCAGAGTCAAATAATTAAAAAAAAAAAAAAAGAAAAATTACAGTTTAGGTCAAAGTAAAGAACACTTTATTAGCCACGACTTCAAATAGGAAAATATGTCTTTGAAAAAATGTGGTATTTTTCTTTCTGATAAGTACTTCTGGATTCATGTTTCTTTCCCACTACCTCTCATACATGATGCAAATATAGTTGTTGTTGAAGTAAAGTAAAAATATACCTGAAAGATTGCCTCATAGAATTACCTGGAACCCTACAAGTATATATACCTTACCCATAAGAGTCTGTCTTTCCCAGAGAAACCCTTCAACAGTTCTTCACATAATACAAGGATTGGTGATACGGAGTTGGACAATGGCTTTAGACAGTCTGTAGCTGGCTGAAAATGTAGGCAAATTTAGATATGTGTTTGACTAGCTGAAGATGAGGTCAAAGATAAGAAAAAGGGACATACTTCACAGCTTTTATCAGATTCTCAAAAGGATCAGTGTCCCCAAAATGATTATAAACCAGGGTTCTATAGGATATAGATGCAGACCTCTATAGAAGCAGATAATAATTAACCATTTGTTGAGCACTAAGTCGTGCATCTTATAAGTGTTATCCCTACTTGTTATTTATTTATTTTTATTTTAGAGAGAGAGAGAGAGAGCACGTGAGTGGGGTAGAGGGGCAGAGAGAGAGAGAGAGAGAGAGAGAGAGAGAGAGAATCTTAAGCAGCCTCCATGCACAGCACAGAGCCCAATGCAGGACTCAATCCCACGACCCTGGGATCATGACCTTAGCCGAAATCAAGAGTCAGATGCTCAACTGACTGAGCCACCTAAGCACTTCTATCTCTAGGTGTTATTATTTCCACTTTTCCTTTACATAAACTGAGGCTGAGAGATGAAGTTACAGGTCAGGCGTATCCAGGTATATGCTGCAGAAGGGTTGAGCTGCCTTCAAAGCCTGTGCTCATCTTTTGAATGTGCTCACCTAAATGAATAAATCTATGTTTGCAACAATTAACAGAAAATGGAAAAAGTGCTCCTTCATCTCATATGCCATTCAGGATAAGATAGTAATTTCTGACCAGAATTCCTGCATTGAACAGATTGCATAAATTAGAATACAAAGCACTTGACAATGAGATTTTGACTGATTAATTTTTCTCAAAAGAGTAGTTAATAAAATAATAGATATATTTGTGCTCCGTGACAATTACAGTTTTGAATTTTCTCTTTTCCAGCTGGCTCTTTGGGCAGTACACAGATTCAGCTCTTTTGACTTTTTACAAAACAGCAGGCAGTCTAGGATATACTTACATTTTGCCCTTTCAACGTTCAATGACAAATCGAGTTCCTGCCTTTACAGTCTGTTTCCAGTGGTTGGCTTTAGATGGCACGGGCAGTCCAAGCATATATGTGCATTGAAAGACATAACCTTGGATCATATTCTACCCTTTATGGCACCAATTTTTACCATGCCACATATTGCTAACACAGAGACCATTCAATTGGCCTCCAATTCCATACACCTCTGAAATAGTGCAAATATTTCCTTATCCTAAATTTTGAAGAATTCTTTCACTATATTTAAGTGCTGGTTATTCCCTGCCTCAGTGTCACAACTTAATGTCACATTAATGTTCAATGGCACAATGCATAGACTCATCCAAAGCCTTGGATGATGTTCCTCTGCTATTCACACATTATGCCTATTTACAACAAACATTTCCTTTTCCTCCCACATTTGTTTAAAAGAATAATCTTTAAAAATGGGGTGGGGAGAGAACACCTGAGTGGCTCAGTCAGCTAAGTATCCAAGTCTTGATTTTGGCTCAGGTCATGATCCCAGGGATGTGGGATCCAGCCCCACATTGAACTCTGCACTGACAGCACGGAGCCTGCTTGGGATTCTCTCTCTCCTCTGTCTCTGCCCCTCCCCTACTCATGCTCTCTCTCTCAAAATAAATAAATAAACATTAAAAAATAATAATGGGGCACCTGGGTGACTCAGTCGGTTAAGCATCTGACTTCGGCTCAGGTCATGGTCTCACAATTTGTGGGTTTGAACCCCACATCCGGCTCTGTGCTGACAGCTCAGAGCCTGGAGCCTGCTTCAGATTCTGTGTCTCCTTCTCTCTCTACCCCTCCCCCTCCCCTGATCATGCTCTGTCTCTCTCTCTTAAAAATAAACATTAGAAAATTTTTAAAAAAAATCTTGCATTTAAATGCAAATTATTGGGGTGCCTGGGTGGCTCAGTCGGTTCAGCATCCAATTCTTGATTTCGGCTCTGGTCATGTCTCATGGTCATGAGATCAAACTCTGTGTTGGGCTATCCAAGACTCTCTCTCTCCCTCTCCCTCTGCCCCTCTCCTGCTCACACACACACATGTGCACACTGTCTCTGTAAATAAATAAATAAATGCAAAGTATTTGTTTAAAATGTGGTAAGAAAAGGAAGCTCCAAGTTTTGCTTCCTCTCCCGAGACTCTTTCATCTGGATAAACTTCTCTGTGGCAAATGGATTTCTAAAAGAGTGAACACGTGCTCAATAGCTTCTGTACTTTTCAAAGTACTTAGGCATAGTTAGTTAATTTGTTGCATGTTAATGGATTTATTTATTTTGATTTTCCATGTATTAATTAACTTCTAATGAAAGCTCCAATAATGTTTATAAGGAATGTGCATGCGTGATACACCGTTTAGTTCCAAAGATAAATAGATAAGAAATGGAGAAAGAGTAGCTGGAAGAGGCCTGGAAAATACTAGATAATCTCTGAAGGCCTAGGGGAATGTGACTTCCATAATGCCAAAAGATATTGAAAAGCTGTCTTCCTGCAAATTGCCTCCTCTTCTGCCTGGCTAAACCCCCAACTTTACAGTGTCATCCTGGCAGGTTGTAAATGATGAATGGTGTGGACACTCTGGTCCACCCAGGACGGAGTGCTTGGCAGGCTCTTGCAAGTTGTCAGCTTTTGTTCAGATCTAATCGGGGAAGTCTCCTTCCAGGCCAGAAGCCAGAGCCAAAAAGGGAAAACAGAATGTCTCAGCTATGCTTGGTATCCAACGGGATAAGGAGCTGTTTTTCTGGGAAGAATTCTTTTTCTTTTTTCCTTTATACCTTGGGTTGGGCCTCCCTACTCACCCCTTCATTTCTCTTCATTTTAAGCCTAGTGATTAGCTGATGATTCATGCATGCAAGTGGTACCTTTTGGGAGGCGGGGAATGAAAAATTGTTGACATTACACTTTGACATTGTAAGCTTCTCTTTAGGGATCCTTGACGCTAACATTTGATATGAATTTCCCAACGTAAAAGAGATGCCTTAGTTACTGCTCTATCCTGAGGCCTAACAGCGTGTTTGGCAATGGCAAATGCTAAATACATATCTACTGAATGACTGCGTGAGTGGCTGGCGAATTAATCGGTGAATATACGGAAGAACAAGTTGTTCCATAAATAACAAGAGTAGGTGAAAGATGACAGCATCCCAGGGAAGAGGAAAATTTCAATACACTTTTTAGAGTGGCTATATCACTTGTTTGGGAAAACTTGGCTTTTGAAAGTCATTCTGACTATTTAAAAATGACACTTAGCTATGAAACATATTTATTAGCAACTGAAATTTTCTAAATATCTACTTTTGCTTTTTGTTAAAAAAAACAATGGGATTCCAAAGGAAAATAATCCAAAATCTCCCAGAATAAACCAATTTCCCCCCTATTTTTGAAGGACTTTCTTTCCCCCCACAGCCTGAAGGCCTGGATTCATTAGCATCCTGGCAGCCGGAGCCTGGGCCTGCTCTGTATCCTCCAGGTTGGCAAATTCAGCCTCACCCATGCTTCCTATGGGTGCCCCCAATAAACTGACCCACAAGTGGCAAAGACCCTAATGCTCTTCAGGAACAAACTGGTTTCTTCAGTTTTTTCTTGGTTTCTAAATATTTGCACCTGTTTTCTCATTCTAATTGTGTGTGTGTGTGTGTGTGTGTGTGTGTGTGTGTCTACAAATCGTTTCCCTTAAAAACAAAATTTGTTACGGGAATTTTAAGGAATATCTCCCCCATTATTAGGAATATGTAAGTTGCATGGCGACTGGTAAATGAGACTGCACTGTTCCAAGTAAGTGAGGCGAGTTTTCTCCTTTCCCCATTTCACAGCCAGTTTGCTCAACAAAGACCAAGGCTTCTGCTGGTTCTGTTTGTTTTCAAGGTGTGAAAAGGACATCGATGAGTGTGCCTCTGATCCCTGCTTCAATGGAGGTCTGTGCCAGGACCTGGTCAACAAGTTCCAGTGCCTCTGTGATGTCGCCTTTGCTGGTGAACGCTGTGAGGTAGATGTGAGCGGACTCTCCTTTTATGTCTCTCTCTTACTCTGGCAGAATCTCTTTCAGCTTCTCTCTTACCTCATTCTGCGCATGAATGATGAGGCAGTTATTGAGTGGGGTGAACCAGAAGATTATTAACATTCATTTGGACATTCCCAAACTTAAAAGCCGTTGAATTTGAAGAAATGCCTTGACTCATTTTAGATTCTGAAAAAGAAAATAAAAAACTAACTACCTTGAAAATCAAAATAAATTCAAGGGCTAATTAAGCGATCACGAGCATAATATGAGAATAGCAAGTATTTACCTATTTCAGCTATACATGTAAAAATTTTTCTTTTTTTAAAGTTTATTTTATTCATTTTGAGAGAGAGAGAGAGAGTGTTGGGAAGGGAGGGGCAGAGAGAAAGGGAGAGAGAGAATCCCAAGCAGGCTCTGCGCTGTCAGTGTAGAGCCTAATTCAGGGCTTGAACCCACAAATTGTGAGATCATGACCTGAGCCAAAACCAAGAGTTGGGCTCTTAACTGACTGGGCCACCCAGGCGCCCCAAAAATATTGTTCTTAACATGACCAGAAACATCTCATCATTGAGTGTACTCAGTAAGATACGTTATCATTCTGAGTGCTTCCATATGTGAATGACCACTACGCTAAGACCACATTTTCTCCCCCATTCCACTGCTGTGTGGACTTCTGTAATGTTAGTTGCCTCATTCACCCTGATCCTAAGTCATTATATTCTTTCATTCCATCTATTATTCATGACCTGACAGTTTTTAAATTACCGATTAAGCTGTTTTTCATACCCGTCTATGTTTAATATGTTGTTATTCAAATACTGCTTCGGATGCTGTGTCTCCCCCTCTCTCTCTCTGCCCCCTCCCCCACTCACTCCCTGCCTCTCTCCCTCTGAAAAATAATAAACATGAAAAAAATTTTTTTAATGAAATGTTGCAACCCTCTGGTAATGTTAAAAAAAAATATATATATATATATGTGTGTGTGTGTGTGTGTGTGTGTATATATATATATATTATAAGAGAAAGAAGGATATCACATGAAATCCCTAAAATATAGAAATAAAATTTTCTGGTATAATTGGTATCAAAACTCAAGTGATATCTCACTTGATATCAAGTGATAGCTCACCAGTCTGATTTCTGATTCCTCAAAACCTCTCCTCCAATAGAATGACGCATAACTTCTTTTTCCTACAATACTTTCTATTCAAATAGAGTAACTTTCTGCTAATTGCTTATAAATCTATGAGCTTGCTGACATTTCTATCAAATGGACTGACTCGAATTGTTTTTCCAGGCATATTTAATTTTAAAAAGTACTATTGTATATCCATACACCAAAAATATATATTATAAAACTTGATTTCTTGGAGGCATGTTTTTCTAAAATTTACAAGTAAATGTGTCATCTTTGAGTATCTTTCTGAAAAAATAATAAAAGCATATGGAAGGTGTGGAAAGTACCTTCCATAATTAGAATATATTTGGCATTATGTTTTGTAAATATATACCTGAAATGATGGATCTACTAAGTCTACAAAGTTAGTAAATTAACTAATGAGATATGCAAAAATTATTTATTTATTAGCTTTCATAGAGTAAATAAAATAGTAATTTAGAAAATGCTTTATTTGATATTTTTAATTGCTTCCACTGGCATGTTAGCATTTCTGCTAAATATCTTTGTATTGGTGTCCCCTCCAAAGGAGACATTGTGTTCATTTAAAGGGAAAGTGGTTTGACCCTATGAATTAATTTAGAAAGCGACTACAGTAACAGTGACCGGATAAATATAATTGTGTAAATGTGTCTATGTCTTTAGGAGCTGCCCTGGTTTGAAAACATGAGGGTAATTTAGCCATCGGGTGATAGCCAATACTCATTTATTCCCAATTGTTGTTTTTTTTTTTTTTTTTTAAAGTTGTTTTTCTGTGGAAATGACCAAGGAAAACCTAAATATACTACTCAAAACAATCAAAACAAAAAGACAAAATGGTATACTCTGAAAGCAAATGAGATGTGTTCAATTTTATCTTTCAATAGCAATAGAACGTTTTATGCAGAAAATTCCTATCCTGTAGAATACTGGCAGTCATTTCAAACTAGAAGCAACTGATTTTGAAGTCTTTCCTTAATCCCTATGCCTTTCCCTCACATTCAGGCAGCATGCAGACTGCTGTCTCAGATGGGTCTGTTCCAAAGTTAGACTTTGTGACAAGAGACTTGGGGAAAACCTTCATCAATATTTGCATTCCCAAATATTTGAAGTAAACATAAAGTAGATTATGGCCAAAACCCATACATACAGTTTTCACATTGACTCCTTTTAGACATTCCTGTAAGGATGTACTTACAGGCCATTACAATGTGATTTGTTACCTTCCAAGTATATTTGAGTCATTCACAAACTCTTTCTCTGTAAAATTCTGATCTCTGTTGTCACTGTAACTGTCAATTGCTTTTCTATTTTCCAAATGTCTTGTCATGAGATTTCTGACTTAAAAACAAAAATACCTTCCTTTTTCTTGTTATTCTTTTGTTTTTAATTGCATTGTGTGTGATTATGGCTTTTACATATTTACACAGAAAAATAAAACTGGTTCCTGTATCTCTACTTCTCATCCTCTGACAACTGTCTTCATTTTCCTTGACTGTGTCTTGCATGGAAAGATGTCCACAAGCCAGGCATGCGCATATGTGTGTTTGTGCGTGCACACGTGCACACATGCATGCACACACACACACACACACACACATCACATAATGAACACAGAATTGAGGTTTCCTCCCCCACACGTGTCCCTGCAAGTAAATACCTTCAGCCATCAAAATCAAGGTTCCATGTACTTTCCCTGTCTGGTTAGTATTCCTCTAGTTGACATTCTAGAATTGATCATATCCCTACTTATTTTTACTATTGGTTTACTTTGCCCCCATAGTAGACTTGGTTGAACCTGGGTCCCAGGAGGGGCTATCTCACCTAAATGATAGAAATTCACACAGACTCCTCTACAACAAGTTTCTGAAACAAAACCTGTATTTAGTTGAATAACAGATAATTTCTTTTTGCTTATTTTTAAGATTTGATATCGGAACTAAACAAGGCTCTGTCTCTGTTTTTGGCCGTGCCTCTTCCTTCTTTGTGTGTGTGTGCCTGAAGACTGGTTTTTATTACCCTCCTTTTTAGGGAGTAGGGAAGTAGGGAAAATAGGAAGGTTTGCAGAAATTAGCATTTTGGCAACACGAAGAAATAATTAAATTCGGGTAACACTGAAGACAATCAAAATCTCCCACCTTCCAAAATCTTCACCAAATTGTGTTTAAAGATCCTTTTGCCATTTCTGAGTTTTAAAATAGAAGTTATTCAGCTTAATTTTGCAGAACAAAAATGGAGTCTTTTTGGAAATGGTGAGACTAAAACTTGAGTTTAGTGATGTAGGTGGGAAACCAGTGAAGAAAAGAAATCTGTGTTGTTCAACTACCAAAATTATTACTAATATGGACTATTTTCACTTCTCTATTTTTTAATCGATGCAACAATAACTTAACGAATACCTCCCATGTGTGATGCTCTGGATTAGGTACTGAGAATATACATGTAAATTAGACAGAGTGCTTGCTCACAACAAATTGAAGGTCTGGTTGAGCTTGTGGACAAACAGTGAAGGAGAGTTTCCTGCATCAGCGTTGGGATGAAACTAAGCACCAGCTGTAAAGGAGCACTTAGGAGGGACTTTTTTTGCCCAGTCTAACAGGTGGATGTGGAAGGTCAAAGGAAAGCCTAAAACCTAAGCTGGGATTCAAAGGTAAACAAGTGTCAAGGTGTGGCAGGAAGGATGGAACAGTAGAGACTTGTTTCTGGCAGAAGGGGCTGCAGAGGGCGTAGGGTGGCTGGAGCCTGAAGTGCAGTGGGAACACAGTAAAACCGAGGCTATAGAGAAGTGAGTCCTTGAAGTCAAATCACTCACCGTGGCATTTCTCTAAAATTAATGGGGAGTCCTTAATGGGGTTTGATCAGAAAAGTAGCATGATCATACTTGCACTTTAGAACATCAGCCTGGCTTCTGTGTAGATGAGTTAAAAGAATGCAAGACTGGGCCCAAAAAGACACATTTAGGAGGCTGTTGCAGTAAACACAAAGGCAATGTAGAAGAGGGGTAGATTAAGAAAATTTGAATCTATAAGACCTACCTCATGATTGTTCGGAGAAGGTGTAGTTCTGAGGGTATACTCCAGTTAAATTTTGTGAATATTATTAAAAATATTTGTTGACTTAAGGGACCCCTGGAAGTGGCTCAGTCAGTTAGGTCCTGTCTTTGCCCAGGTTATGATCTCATGGTTCGTGATTCGAGCCCCACATCGGGCTCTGTGCTGACAGCGCAGAGCCTGGAGCCTGCTTCGGATTCTGTGTCCTTCCCTCTCTGCCCCTCCCCCACTTACACTCTGTCTCTCTGTCTCAAAAATAAATACACTTTTTAAAAAAATAAAAAGGTAAAAATATTTGTTAATTTAATAAATGAATATGTATAAGGTTCAGTGGGATATCCAAGTACAGTTATTAATCAGTGTGAATATTCCAGTCTGGAGTTCAAGAGATATAGCTGAGTTGGGTGTATAAATTTGGGAGTCATATTATAGATCTGTTGACCTTTTGTATTCCATTCTCCATATCTATAATGCACTTGCATTTTTTTCTTAGTATTTTTTCCAGTTTTACTGAGATATAAATGACATAGAACATGTGTAAGTTTAGAATGTGCAAGTTGCCGATTTGACACGCTTACATGTTGCAAAATGACTACCACCATAGACTTTGCTAACACTTCCATCTCATCACATAATTACCATTTTTTTCTTTTGTGTGTTTGTGTGTGTGTGTGGTGAGAACATTTACCATCTATTAGC
The DNA here is from genome assembly GCF_007474595.2 of Lynx canadensis. Taxonomy (NCBI): domain Eukaryota; kingdom Metazoa; phylum Chordata; class Mammalia; order Carnivora; family Felidae; genus Lynx; species Lynx canadensis. The sequence goes on from NC_044319.2 coordinate 36,298,860, forward strand.
AACTTTTTAAAGTTTATTTATGTATTTTGAGAGAGAGAGCTTATGTGTGAGCAGGGAAGGGACAGAGAGAAAGGGGGAGAGAGAGAGAGAGAGAGAGAGAGAGAGAGAGAAAGTCCCAAACAGGCTCTGCGCTGTCAGCACAGAGCCCCATGAGGGACTGGATCCCACAAACCATGAGACTATGACCTGAGCCAAAATCAAGAGTCGGACACTTAACTGACAGAGCCACCCAGATGCCCCTCTTAGCAACTTTTAAGTATGCAGTACAGTAGTATTATGCACTATTAGATGCCATGCTGAATATTAGATTCCCAGAAGTCACTCATCGTATAACTGAAAGTTTGTACCCTTTGACCAGCATCTCCCCATTCCTCACCCTCAGCACCTAGCCACCATTCTACTCTCTGCTTCTGTGTTTTGTTCGGTGTTTTTAGATTGTACATACTAGTGGGATCATACAGTACTTTTTATTTTTTGTCTGACTTATTTCACTTAGCCCAATACCCTCAAGATCCAAATGGCAGGATTTAATTATTTCTTGTGTGGAATAGTGTTCTATTACACTTACATACCAGATCTTCTTTATTCATTCATCTGTTAGTAAACATATAGGTTGTTTTCATACCTTGGCTATTGCAAATAATTCTGCAATAAACATGGGAGTGCAGCTATGTCTTTGAGATAAGGGTTTCATTTCCTTTGGATATATATACCCAGAAATGGAATAGCTGAATCATACAGTAGTTCTATTTTTAATTTTTTAAAGAATCTCCATACTAGTTTCCATAGTGTCTGCACCAATGTACATTCCCACCAGCATGCATCAGGGTCACCCTTTCTCTACCTCCTCCCCAACACTTGTTATGTCTTGTCTTTTTGATGACAGCCATTGTGACGGGTGACATTGTCACTATAGTTTTGATTTATAGTTCCATGATGATTAGTGATGTTGAACACCTTTTCATGTGCCTGTTAGCCATTGATGTGTCTTCTTTGGGAAAATGTCCATTCTGTTTCTCTGCCCATTTTTAACTCAGATCAGGGCTATTTTGCCATTGAGTTGTATGAGTTCTTTATACATTTTGGATATTAACCCCCAGTCAGATATGATTTGCAAGTATTCTCTTCCATTCCATAGGTTGACTTTCATTTCATGGGTGGTTTCCTTTGCTGTGTGGAAGCTTTTTAGCTTCATGTAGTCCCACTTGAATACTTTTGCTTTTATTGCCTTTACTTTTGGTATCAAATCCAAAAAAATCATTGCCAAGACCAATATCAAGGAACTTATACCATAGGTTTTTGTCAAGGAATTTCACAGTGTCAGGTCTTACACTCAAGTCTTGATCCATTTTGAGTTGATTTTTCTATATGGTGTGTGAAAGGAATCCAGTTTTATACTTTGGTGTGTGGCTATCCAGTTTTCCCGACACCATTTATTGAAAAAATAATCCTTATTTTTGGCTTCTTTGTCAGAAATTAATTGGCCATAGAAGGGTGGATTTATTTCTGGGCCCTGGATTCTTTTTCATGTGTCTATGTCTCTGTTTTTATGCCAAGCCCATCGTGTTTGACATCAGGAAGTATGCCGCCTCCAGCTTTTTGTTCTCTCTTCTCAAGATTGCTTTGGCTGTTCAGGGTCTTTTGTGGTTCCATATAAACTTTAGGATTGTTTGTTTATTTCTACGAAAAATGCCATTGAAATTTTGATAAGGATTGCATTGAATCTGTAGATTGCTTTAGGCTTGACATTTGAACAAAATAAATTCTTCCAATTCATGAGCACAGAATATCTTCCCATTATTTGTATCTTCTTCGCTTTCTTTCATTCATATTTCATAGTGTTTAGTGTACAGGTCTTTTACCTCCTTGGTTAAATTTATCCCTAAGTGTTTTATTACTTTTGATATTATTGTAAATAGGATTATTTGTTAATTTCAGATAGTTTGTTGTTGGTATATAGAAGCACAGCTGCTTTTTGTATGTTGTAAACCCCTAGAAGTAAACATAAGGAAAGAGTTTTATGATATTGGTCTTGGCAATGATTTCATGGGTATGACACCAAAAGTACAGATAACAAAAGCAAGAATAGATATCTAGAACTACCTCAAACTTCATATTTTCTGCACAGCAAAAGAAACAATCAATTGAGTGCCTTTATCTTTCAGTCTGCTAATGTGATGTATTACACCGGTTATTCATTTAGAGAGCCCAGTTCATGCTTGATCTCACCAATCATGAAATCATGATCTAAGCCGAAATCAAGAGTTGGACACTTAAAATGACTGAGCCACCCAGGCGTCCATACATCCTACATTGATTAATTTTTATATGTTGAACTGTCCTTGCATCCCAAGGGTAAGTCCCGCTGGATCGTGGTATATAATCCTCTCAGTATGCGATTAATTTTCTTTTCTAGTATTTTTCTAAGATTTTTGCATCTATGTTCATCAAGGATATTGGCCTATGGTTCTCTTTTCTTGGGATGTCTTTGGCTTTTGTGTCAGGGTAATGTTGACCTTATAAAACGAGTTTGGATATTTGTCTCCACTTCACTTTTTTTTGAAACGTTTGAGAAGGATTGCAGTTAATTTTTCTTTAAACGTTTGTTAGAATACATATGTTTTCCCTCTTATGTGGATCCTGAGAAACCTAACAGAAGACCATGGGGGAGGGGAAGGAAGAAAAAAGTTAGAGAGGGAGGGAGCCAAACCATAAGAGACTCTTAAAAACTGAGAATAAACTGAGGGTTGATGGGGGGTGAGAGGGAGAGGAAAGTGGGTGATTGGCATTGAGGAGGGCTCCTGTTGGGATGAGCACTGGGTGTTGTATGGAAACCAGTTTGACAATAAATTTCATATTAAAAAAAAATGTTTGATAGAATTTACCAGGGAGGCCATCTGGTCCTGGGCTTTCTTTGTTGGGAAGTTAAGTTACCACATTTCTACCACCCCAATAATTGTTGTGAAAGGTAGAAAAGGAATAGATGATACTGTTGAAATTGTTAATAATGAGACGCACTTGCACAGCTTTCAATTTTAGAGGCTCTCATATTTGTAAGTCCAGTTTTTCCCCCTCATGATAACTCTGAGAGGCATTATTATCTTTATTTTAAAGATAAATGAATAGGGGCGCCTGGGTGGCGCAGTCGGTTAAGCGTCTGACTTCAGCCAGGTCACGATCTCGCAGTCCGTGAGTTCGAGCCCCACGTCAGGCTCTGGGCTGATGACTCAGAGCCTGGAGCCTGTTTCCGATTCTGTGTCTCCCTCTCTCTCTGCCCCTCCCCCGTTCATGCTCTGTCTCTCTCTGTCCCAAAAATAAATAAACGTTGAAAAAAAAATTTTTTTAAGATACATGAATAGAGATTTAAAGTGGTCACCTGACTTTGTCTGGACCAAGTATCCGAGAAGCATCAGAACTGGGGTGTATCCACACCATTTGTTTCCAAGTCTAATGCTAAAGAAAGGCTTGAGGTCTCTGAGTGAGGAGCCAAGAAAGGGATGTTGTGGCAATTAGCAGGAATTTCCCTGTTATTGTGGTCCAAACTGGTCAAAAAAATATGTTAGCCGTCGTCAAGAATGGTTTGGAAAACCAAGTAACAACTCCTTTCCATTACAACCCTAAATTTTTGGTGCCTATAGCTTGTTGCCACATCTCTCGAAGGAACTGTCACAAATAGACGATAGCGAGAATAGCTAGAATACCCACAGAGAGAAGATTTGAGGAGCGAGCAGACATGTCTAATCGTTAAAGTTACTCTTTATCTCGGCTAAGTGAAGGGTCTGAACATACGTGCAAACTGATGGAGGGCCTGATTGAAGGAACCTGTTCAAAAAGTCCCAGAATTCTGGGATGGGAAGCATTCATTGAGACCTTGTAAGTCTAGCAAGTAATAGGAAATTCCCCTTCACACTACAAAATTTATAGAACTCATTAAACTAAGAGAGGAAAGCAGAAAGTAAAAATAAACTCAGCAGGGATTTGGAGTCATTTGTGAATGACAGAGTCACAGATGGTTTCTGAGAGGGTGAGAGCCGTGCTTGATCATAAAGGCTGATGTCAAGGATGATGCCAACTGGCCCACATCCTCAGGCTTCTGTAAGAACAGAGCACTGGCCAGTGGCACAGGAGGCTTCCTCTCTCTAGCAGTTTCTTTGTGCTCTCAATTTGGCCTTTAGGAAAGAGGTACCCAGAACGACATTCTCTACAAATTATTATTTTAAAAAGCACTGTCACTTATCGCTGAGTTTCCACTAATTAGCATTCAGGAAGGAGTAAATATAGCATTAACATAAAAAACGGTTCTGGAATGTTATTTTGATGTATTTCAATCACTGAAATCAGGTCTGATTCAGTTCACTAATCTGTTTTCCTTTCATCTTTTCACACATTATTAAGACTTCTGCTTCACCAAGTATAATTAATGCTCTTCGTTTCTTAATGTGAGGTCATCACCACCAGCTTCACAGAATTCATGTAACATAGACTTTCACCTTCAACGCACATTTCTTCATGTGTCCTAAATAAAACAGAAACAGGTGGAGAGTGGGGCTCCGGGATGAGAGGTACAACTGGATTGGTTGGTGTTAAGCCACAGACAACTGTGAGAAACAACCAGGCTGAAGTTTGTCACTGAATTGACTAGCTAACCAAATCAAACAGCTTTTTTAGGTACCTGTCAAATTAATCTCATCATCTTTTAAATCTCCCTGATGGGATCACTGCATTGCTATAATACTGGACTTTGTGGAAATTGGTGTTTAAAATATTTATTTATCCATTTGTCCACTATTTATCAAGAGTCTGCTCTAGGCAAGGCTCTGAGCCGAGCATGGGGAGCAACCAAAATGTACACAAAAGTTGTGGTCTTGCTCTCCAAGAGCTTAGGCAGGAGAACTGACTTCCGTGTGTAGCTCCGCCCATATAGTTTTATAATTTTGTAGATCATGAAGATACTCGACATGTTCCTTTAATGATGTATGTTGGTTATGACAAGGGTGACTGCATTATTTATTATTTGACTGGAGTATTATGAGAGTGAAAGCAAGAACTATTAATAATCATGCTGGGACAACAACCTAAACTGATATTGTTCTGTGCAAACTGAGTTATATCCTAGTTATTGCCCAATGGGGAATGCATTATGTTTCACTGGATACATTTCCATTCTCTTCAAAATGCAGTTGAAATTTATGATAGGTAATTTCAGAAATTACGTGTACATGATACAACCAATTAGTTGGCCAAGTGACTCAAAGCAAACAATGAAGTCAATTGCATCTTGTTAGCTATCATTTTCTTGAATATTCTCCATTGTTCTATACTCAAGAAGAACTCTGGCATTGGCTCGATATATTAAGAAAAGAATGGGGCGCCTGGGTGGCTCAGTCAGTTGAGCGTCCTTGGCTCAGATCATGATCTCGTGGTTTGTAAGTTTCAGCCCTGTGTCGGGCTCTGTGCTGACAGCTCAGAACCTGCAACGGATTCTGTGTCTCCCTCTCTCTGCCCCTCCCAGCTCACGCTCTGTCTCAAAAATAAATAAACATTAAAAAAAGTTAAAAAAAAAAAAAAGAAAAGAGTAGTGATCAACCAAACTGAAAATTTCTGGTATGCAATTGAATACCATGCTGTTGTCTAGTTGAACGTGGCACAAATTTAATTTTACCTATTTTTTCATTTTCATTAATGGGGCGTGTATATTATATAATATGGCTTTTCTTCTTGAATGACTTATATTGTCATTAGGAAATGAGACTTCGGCTCATTGAATCCATTGCTGATCTTTTTTGTAAGACTAAATGGAATGACTTGTAGAAAACTAGGTACACTCTGGGGAATTTAATATATGAAGAAATTTAAATATCAAGATAACTGACTTAAAATTAGTAATTTTTTAATATATTATTTCTACTTAAAACTTTCATGACTCATAATATATATTTATGGATATATGCAGATTATTTTCTTAATTTTCATGAAGACAAGAAGAATTCTTTATTTCTAAAGGGCATAAAGTTATCTTTTACTCACAGTGATAATTTCTGAATCACAGAGTGTTTCATGTAAACTGTAGAAATCTATCAGAAACTAATCATATACAGAAAAGAAGCAATATATTAAATACAACTCATCCAAAAACAAATAGGCTATTTACGGTAAAGTATATTTGATCATTTGGAAAGCACATTCATGATTGTCTCATTGTCTCCCTGAGTGTAATTTAGTTCCACATGTGGCTCTGAATATATATTCCTTACACCCATTTCCTGTAATATTTCTTTGATAATCCTATGCAGATAGCAAGATTATGTTGTAAAAGAAAACTGAGGCACCAGTATATTTGTTATTCAAAGTTGCAAAATACATCTTAATGCCTGATAAATGACTGAAATCACTAGTTGATATCTAACAGGAAAAATTACATTTTTTTAATTAAAAAAAAATTTTAATGTTTATTTTGAGAGAGAGAGACAGAGCGTGAGCGAGGGAGGGACAGAAAGAGAGGGAGACACAGAACTCAAAGCAGGCTCCAGGCTCTGAGCTGTCAGCACAGACCCCGATGTGGGGCCCAAACCCATGAACTGGGAAATCATGACCTGAGCCAAAGTCAGATGCTTAACCAACTGAGCCACCCAAGTGCCCCAAAAGTTACGTTTTAAAACTAAAATGTTGCTTTGAATTTTTTAACAGCCAGCATCATGTTACGTATATAATAGATACTAAATAAATATTCACTAACTTACCGATATAATGAGCAAAGTGCTTTTGAGGTAAGTTCAAAGTGGCAATTTCTCACTTAGAGAATTGTGTGTTTGGGTATATATTCAACCTGTCCCATAGTTACTGAAATTAATGAAAGTGATAGTACATGGTACATACAGAAAGTTGGCCCATTTTTTCCAACCAATTTTGCAAAATGAAAAAGGCAAGTCTTGGTCATTAGTAAGATCTTTGGTAATGAGATCATCTTAAGGATAAGTGAGCCACACTCTCCATTAGGGGAACATTTCCATCCAAGAATCAAATGCGCAGAAGCCCTATTATTTATGCTGAAGTGGAATTTGATACAGATCGGCTCTTTCCTGAGCCAATCCCAGAGGAAGTTTTTTTTTTAATTTTTTTTTTAACATTTATTTATTTTTGAGACAGAGAGAGACAGAGCATGTATGGGTGAGGGTCAGAGAGAGGGAGACACAGAATCTGAAACAGGCTCCAGGCTCTGAGCTGCCAGCACAGAGCCCGACGCAGGACTCGAACTCACAGACCGCGAGATCATGACCTGAGCTGAAGTCGGCCGCTCAACCGACTGAGCCACCCAGGCGCCCCAAGGAAGTTTAGATCCATAAAGACATGGGCTCACACCTGTAACATAATCTTCTGGACACCCAAGGACGCTCTCAGAGCAGCCCGCAGGGATATATTTAATTTGACTTCCTTTTTGCATTTAGAAAAGCATTACATTCTATCAGATGGACAGAGCCCCTCAAGATCTAAGTGACTGAGAAGAGAAGCATCATTTCTCTTCAAAGATGGATACGGTTGAATTATTAAAATCATGTCCTGTTAATTCATCTTCTCTAAATCAAGTAAGAGCCCACCACTGTTGAAATTTTGAAAAAATGACATTTTATTTATTTTCCTTAAGTTTATTAAGAGAGAGTAGAAGAGGAGGGGGACGCAAGGAGAGAGGAAGAGAGAGAGAATCCTAAGTAAGCAGGCTCAGCACTGTCAACATGAAGCCTGATGTGGGGCTCAAACTCACATACCCATGAGATCGTGACCTGAGCTGAAATCCAGAGTCAAATGCTTCACCGACTGAGCCATTCAGAAGCCCCGAAAGAAAGACATTTTAAAGGATATGTTGCTCATTTCTTTCGGAGCCTTAAATCCTTATTTCATTCCTCTTTGCCTGGTCAAATGTATATGTTCTGAAAACTCGCCAGGGAAGCATTCCTTGCTTCTCTCCCCTACCCAGTCAGTGCTGGGAGTGCCTTCATGTTTCTTCACCATCCTAAGTACACCTCTATCATAATGCTTCATACTTGTGGAGGGCTCACTCTGAGCCAGGCATTATGCTAAGGTCATTCATTACACACATTGTCTTCTTTATCATTCACAAAAGTCCCAAGACTTAGGAAATCGTATTTTCCATGTTACTGATGAGAGCACAGAGTCAGGGAGCGGTCAAGCACGTTTCCCAAGAATATCCAGTTCAGAAGTTGAAGGACACGAATTCACATTGGTGGGGTATGTGTACCTCTGACCAGTAAGCAATACGGCAAAAGTCTTTATTTACTTGTCACCTTGTCCTCCATCCTGGGAGCTGCAGAAAGGTGGACAGAATGTCTCGTTTAACTTTGTAATTTCAGTGCCTGATAGAGCAGATGCTTCAGTATTTACTGAAGGAGTAAATGGATGGATGAACGGTATGTAGTGTGCACAAACAGAGAAACTCTGGTGTTGCCAGAGGTGGGGAGAAGAAGTTCACACAGAAGATATATGATCATCAGGGGCTCCTGGGTGGCTCAGTCAGTTAAGCCTCCAACTCTTGATATCATCACAGGATGTGATCTTGCTCTCGTGAGATCCAGCCCTGAGCCAGGCTCAGCGTGGAGCTTGCTTGGGATTCTCTCTCTCCTTCTCTCTCTCTTTCTGCCCCTTTCCTGTTCGTTCCCCCCCCCAAATAAAAAATAAACATTAAAAAAGTATACATGATCCAAGTCTTAAAGAATAAGCAGCAATTTTCTTGGCAAAACAAAACACAATTTTCCCTTGATGTGTTTTTGTTGTGTTTTGTTTTGTTTGATTGTTTGTTACCAAATTGTTAATTATATTGATTTTCACTGAAGAAATTAAGTCACAGATAAAGTTGTGTGCCTGTTAGCAAAGAGAGCTCCGAATGCCCAGGTTCTTATTCCTACTATAAATACCACACTACGTATATAATTGTCCACTGCTTTGGTTGATTATTCGTTCTTTACACAACTGAGTTTTTATATTTGAAAAGGAAACCTGGAAAACCACTGTCAGGACATACACTTCCATAGGGACCAGTGAGCAAGGCTTGGAGACAGGAGAGATGGGAGGAAATTTATGGCACTGGCCCCAAAAAGATAATCAACATCACCCAGATTGTTGAAGAGGCCCTAAGCAATGAGAGACGAAAATATGCCTAGGAAAAATAGGTGGTGCCAGGAGAAAAAGGAGGATCCAGGAAAGAGCTAGAAGAGTTTATAAGTAGAAAGAGCCCTGCAGCAGCCATAGGAGCATAGGGAGGTAGACAGAATTAAATGGTATTTTCCCCAAGAGCACCATCAATGAGACCAAAACTTACCTTTTTTTTTTTTTTTTTTTTATAAAACCACTTGTCAGGAAAGCCTTACAAAGACGTCTCCAAATGTTCTCCCTTTTCGAAATTCAACCGAGCCTGAAGGATTTGTGCTGTCCACTCCCACCTCCTCCTTGCCAATTCATCCTCCTGCTAAGCCACCTTCCCTGCACTAACTGTCCTGTGGGATGAGCCCACGTTCTGGGCCTCTCCACAGGAAATGCAGTGTTCGGTCTTCACAAGTCCCATGGTGGTGCCTAGAGCTGCCTGAGTCAATGCCTTCCACTCATCCCCGCAACTGTAAGAAGGAGAATATCTTCCCAAAGTAACCACTCCGCCCACACATTTGTTTCAACAACGTGTCTGACAATGGGTAGGACACAGGGAGAGAGGGCCAGAGCAGGGAATCAGGTCAATGTAATATATAATCCCAACTGTAATCATTTCAAGGAAACTACAATCTAGTTTCAGAGGGAAAAATAAGACATACTGGAGACCATTAATCCCTAATGTCGTTCCTGAGTGAAGAGCACAGTATGAATTCACATAATTTTGGTCACTATGAGCTGTTATAAGAGGGGAAGTTTTCCTGGAACATACGGGAATGAAGAGAGCCCATGAAATATGGGACAGATTATTTGGAGGACAGAAAATGGGAGAGCATTCAAGAGAGACAAAGGTCATGAGTAAAGATGTGCTAGTGGGGAAAAGCTTGGATTACATGAAGTGCAGAGAGTAGAGAGGCCTGCCTAGAACAGGGAGACAGTGCTGGGAAATAATGGGATATAAAACTGGATGAATGAAGGGTAGGGCTAGATTGTAGGCTAAATCGCCCAGGTGTCTGCTAAAATCCAGCCGGAAAAGGAAGAGTCATCCCACAATTCTGTGAGTTCGGCCTGCACCATGGTTTCCTCTGAGCTATTTCCTATCATTTGGGATTGCATGTGAATCGGCACTCACCTTCTCACCAGAAGGGACCTTACACCATAAGAAAAAGCAGCTTTCTTCAGTGATGGTTTTATTTAATTAATGAAAGCTCCCCAAAGATACTCTTAGACTTACTCTTCCCTATTGGATACGAATTATTCCTTGTTCTAGAAATTCTTTTTTCTTTATAATGCTGTACAGACAGGGAGTTTTCCTTGAGCAGATTTTGGGGGGGCAGTGGTAGAGGTTGTTTTTTTAAACTAGTTTATAAAAAGACAGATATGCTTTAGCCCAATTTTGTGTTTCTGCTTATTAAAAGTTTTCTGTAGGCATAGTTTTGTTCCTAAGTCTTGCTTTAAAGCGCCTTTTTTTTCCCCCCCAACTTCATTTGAATCTTTCTAAAGTTCTTATTCATTAATTGAGGATTTTCAGGCCTGTGATGTTTTGGTCTGAGGAGGTTCAAGTATAATCAGATTAAGTCTCCCTTCACTGAAAATGGAGCAGATTCCCTAGTCCAACAGCACTGAAAAGGAGTCTTTGGGGCAAGATATTGATGCTGTTATTTTTTTTCACTGTCTTTAAGTATATAAAATCAAGAAATACATTTACTCACCTAAAGCACTGCCTCAGTGAGCAGATCCACAGAAGATGCATGCTATATCTAGCAGTAGCTGGACTGAACATTTTTGTGATTAAGGCAATCCATTTTTAAAGCTAAGGAAGCCGGAAGACTGGAAGTGACCCATTCACTGCCCACGGGGAGTCAGCAGCCGAGTGCACAGGAAACCCCCCTGCTCAGGCCTCAGGTGACCAGGATTCTTCTGCTACCTGTTGTGCCTTCTCTCAGAGTGACCAAAAGTATCCAGCACGCAATGCCTCATTTAATCCTAACCCCTGGTAGTGGTGTAATTTCCAATTCACAGATACAAAAACTAAGGCCTAAACAAATTAATGAATCATTAAGTAAAGAGGAGTCATGCAGTTTCCTAAACCCAAAGCCTCATCTTTCTCTCTGATACACAATCTTATTTCCTTTCCTAATCTATAAAATCTAAACACTTAAGAGACTGTTTTCGAGCAGACTGCCCTACCTGAAAATTTTAGAAATGCTAATATTTCTTAATCATAAAATGAGTGTTAAAATAAGGACCATTACAAATGATTTACAAACACACAAGTTTTTCATGAAACCAGTTATACCCAGGGAACTCTGTGGAATCTTTTGAAGAATAGTTCTTGGGGAGCAAATGAGGAAAGAGACTGTAAATGTGCTCTGTGCCCCCAGTAGGATCCGGTATCTATTTATTTTTGCCATTAAGTCCTGTGGATGCTAAAGATATTAACAGCTGGCAGTATGTAAATTATACTAATTTGCTGCTTCTTGAGGTGAAAGGTTGTGTGCATTTGGGCCGATATAGCTCCATTGCCACTTAATCACCATTATAAATGCTCTTGAATTACAGAAACCAACATAAGCACCTTGAATTAAATATTTATTTGCAAACCTTAAGTAATAGCAGAGAGCTTCACATTCAACTTGGTGGGGTGAGCTGAAGAGGTACAGGTTCTGTAGAACTGCGTCTAATTTGTCTTCTGCCTTGAGACAGAAATGGTGGTGTATTTCACAGAATCCCTGCCATGGCTGGGGACTACAGGCCACTGCTCCTTGGAGCGAGAAAATGTGCACCTTTGTAAAGAGGCATTCTGCCATGTGAAGAGCCCGGATGCATTATGAGAACCATGAAGGTGCATATACATGAGGGCAAAACGTCTAAGTGGCTACCTGTTAGGAGAAAATACTCTGTGAGAAAAGCGTAGGCTGTGTGTTGCATACTGATTTACAGAACGCAGTTGACCAGAGCAGGACATCCCAAGGACACCAGCCTTGGTTCAATTCTCTTTTAAGGATTTGTTCACTGATTTATTCATTCCTGGGAACACAGATTGGAATCAGAATCACAAGTTGCTACTACCGTTTTAGTTCCAAGCGTGAGCCAGATTGGGCTTAATGCACGGATCTAGATAGAGTTTTCCTCTCTGCCTGGCGAATATACCGATTATCACCTGGATAGATCACGAGCCGCTCATCGTTTGTGTTGAGGGGTCTGTTTTTGCGTTTGTTTTGCATTCGTGTCACATTTATTTATTTTATACCATTTAATTTATCAGGTTGGCTCAAAAAAATTTGAGCACGTATGGTATGTCATGGCCCTTGAAGTTGACAGAGGAGAGAAAGACAATATATTCTGTTTGCATATACTTTTCCAAATATAGAACGGTATTGATCTTGAAATTATACGTTAAAGCAGAAGTGTAGTATGCCATGAATTGTAGACATCCATGGCAGAGAAAATGCCAATTAGAATTTTTCTATCCAAAATAAAAGTGTGTTCTTACAAATAAAAGTAGTTAGATTTTGTAACATTTTATACATATACAACTCTGTCTTCCTTGATTTTCTAGTGATGGTGTTGGATAACCTTTTTGCATCAGACTTTTTATATGGGTGGTAATGTTGCCATTGCAATGAGGCAGCTTAAGTGCATTTCAGGGACTAGTGTTTCACCATCTTCATCAACTGGCATTTATTGAATTCAGGGACTATAAATAATGCTTTATATATAGTGAAATATGTGGGCATGTTTTCATATAAATAATGTTGAGGCCATTTTTATATCTACAAAAAATAAGAACTCCCATAAAATCGTTTTGAAACTTAGCGTCTCAGAAGCAGTGTAAAAACAACTCTCCAGTTCTCCCATGCTTGTGGGAACCTTAAATCCTTAGGCAATGGGTGAAATGTGAAAGGTTCCCTTACTTTGCTGCTAAATGTTCTGCAGCGTCTTAAAAACATTATGGACTCCTTCATTCAGTCAGAAGCAAGGGGACCAACGTGTTTTGAGAACCAAGTATAAATGTGGCATCCAAAAGGATTAGCTGCTTTTACTTGGAAGTTAGCAAATGGATGTATAATTTTTAATTATGCATAAATTTCAAACTTTCTATCAAAGTCAAATTGTGCTGATGTTAGTCAAACCTAATCTAGGCATTGATTCAAGAACCTGCTGATGGAGTTGAAAATACATGGAAACTTGTTAACAAGAAGTACAATTATCTACATCTCAGCAGATAATGCCGTGTAATATGCTGAGCTCAGGCAGCTCAGAGCCAATGAAGATCTTTTTCTTTTCCCAACCGTTAATATTTACAGTTGGAAGCAATACATGGCTGCAATCTAAGTGCTGCCCCTAAAAGGGAGTTGTTGGCTTGATACCTTGATTCCTGACCCTGTGAAGCACTGAAACAGCTACCTTCTTAATCATCGCCTGATAACATTGTGTTGGAACTGGAGGGTAGCACATGGCTGTTTTATACAAGCTGCAACCCTGGGAGATATTCTGTATTGTTTCGTTAGTTTACTTCTTCATAGACATGCTGGGGTGTTAAAAGCATAGGACTGAGAGTTGTGAATTATGGGTCCTTTTCTTTGTTCTCCTGCTGATTTTTTCAGGGTCTGTGCAGGCACTGTTTATAGATACAGCTTACCTCCCAGACACCTACTGTGTGCTAGGCACCTTCCTAGAGCTCGCAAACAAAGTCCTCCACCTGTTGGGGCTTATTTTCACATGCAAAGTCTTCAAAGAAAAACAAAATTAAACTTTGAAAAGCAGGGGCGCATGGCTGGTTATATATGCATTATACATAGTAAGAGACCTGGAAGATAAAATAACCATTATTATTCTACTCTCTGTGTGTAAATATGTCAACTAAATGTACCACAGTGGAAATTGAGGGTAGATTGGAGGTTGCATCTGTACAGCACTCGACCTAGGATGCATCTGTGCATCCCTGAACAAGGTCTGACAGTTTGGATGCCAGGTCTGCTGCTTGCTAGCTGTGTGACTTTGGACAAATTGCTTAAATCATCTTTTGAATGAGGGAAATCATCAGGGCACCTGGGTGGCTCAGTCGGTTGAGTGTCCGGCTTCGGTTCAGGTCATGATCCCATGGTTCGTGAGTTTGAGCCCCACATCGGGCTCTGTGCTGACAGCTCAGAGCCTGGAGCCTGCTTCAGATTCTGCGTCTCCCTCTCTCTCTGCCCCTCCCCTGCTCATGCGTTGTCTCTCTCTCTCTCTCAGAAATAAACATTAAAAAATTTAAATAAGGGAAATCATCTCGGCATTGTTAGATTTCTGTGAAGATTTAAGATGAGATGCATGTAAAATGCCAGGAACATATTAAATCCTCTGATTTTAATTACTTTTCCTTCCCCCTCACCCTCCCCCCCCACCATGTACCACATTCTAGATCCCAAGTATTTTATAGGTAATCCCATTGTGGAAAATGAACTAGGTATCGAGAAGATCGATTGCTCGGGTGGAACGCACAAATAATCCAAGACCTGGTTGTTATCCACGCGGTAGAATTATGTATTTATTCTAGGTTCCTGGAACTAGGAAAAGAGCCCTAAAAAATAGTAGCAAACAAATGTCAGTAAAAGATAACAATGAAACCATCTGATAGAGGACCGACTTCTATGACCCACTTAAGAATAAAGACACCTTCTAACATGGAGGTGGTTTGTCTTCGGGTCTCCCACACGAGGAGGAGTGCTTGCTGAGTGGAGCTATGTTGTGACTCCTTTTCTCTTCCCCAACTTGTAGCTGCTCCTCCTCGTGTTGTTAAGTCGCAGCAGATGGCTTCCTTTTACACCGGGCGCTGTCAGTGGAATGTAAATGCGTCTCCTTACAACACTGAAAATACCGAGGCTGTGTGTTTAATCTGTGCTGTGCAAGCAGAATGACCCAGAAAAGAGCATGAGTACTGAGCACGTTTGGAGAATTGGCATCCGTCCTTGTAAACAGAATTGGGGAGGGTTCTTCAAGCCTAGTGACTAATCACGGTTTTCTTCCTGAGGCTCTTCACACAGTCATATCCCTGAGGACAACTAATCTAAATGGTGGATTGAATACAAAAGTTACAGACCCAAGGGAAATATTTTTTTTTTTTGTAAAGGGGGAGAGAAGTCCTATTCTGGGGTATGGGAAAAAGAAGAAAGAGATGTACTGCATCACAAGGTTGAAGAAGCTTCATTTATAGTTTGAATTCTCAGTTCTAAGTCTCTTTGGGAGTTTAGAAAACAAAATTTCCCTTTGATTCAGATTATTTGAGTTAATAAGAGAAATATTCTTTTAGCAATTACTTCACAACCCAGGGAGAAAAATGTATGTAATTCCAGTGTCCATATGTCACAGAATATGAGAAAAATGCAGTAATCTGCAAAGATTATCCTGGAAAAAAAAACCTTTACAGTTTTAGAATATTAATAGCAAATTATGGAAGTAAAATATAATCAAACGCTTTAACTGGGTTATGGTTATGTCATTTCTTCTTAAAGAGGCCTATGAACTGGGTAGGACACAGAAAATCTGATCTTTTTTTACTAAAATACTAAAAAAATCACTGAAAATCAGTCAGTGGCAAAAGGAGAAGAATCTTCATGTGATTTGTCGTTTGAACCTTTTGTAGGAAAGGAACAGAATACTTCTAAGTCCTGTCTTTTCTCGGCAAGGATCTCCTAAACTATTATTTCAAAAGATAATGCAGACATTTTTAATATTATAATTATGTATATACCTAGAGATCCAAAGACATAATATAACCATCTCAGCTACATTGTCTGATCTAATTTTATAATAAGCTGTTAAATTCTGTGCTAAATTTACACCTGGAGATAGGGTAATTTTAGTTTGGCGATATTCTTAAACTAATAGGAAAATGGCGTTAGACCTTATTTCTGTCCCTCCAAAAAAGATTGCTTTATATTCCTCATACTAATGTAAACATATCCTTTTCCCCAGTTGTATTCTTGGACATTTAGGTGAACTGTTAACAAAGTCAAACATAAGGTTTTTCTGTGTGTGTGTGTGTGTGTGTGTGTGTGTGTATGTGTTTTAATCTTGCCAATTTAAAAACCTATAGACTTTTACCAAATGGCTTATTTGGAATTTGAAAGCCTGACTCCTGAAAGGATTCTCTATTTCTGAAACTAAATAACTGTTTTAACATACATCCTCACACTGTGAAGATTCGTATCTTTGCTGGTTGTAAGATACCTTGGTGTTTTAAGTTGCCACCAGCTCATAAATTTTAGTAATGTTCACTTGGGATCTGACCAATCTCGGTGTTGCAGGATCTGTCTCTATTTAGACATACCAAGTCTCAAACTATTTTGGACAGAGAAGGCCGTGCAGTGAAAGGACTCCCATTAAAGCATGCTCTGTGTTTTTCATCTTACACAAGACAGACTTTGAAACTGAAAGTCCAATCATTTGATGTAAACAGACAATGACAATCGAAATTGCTACTTCTGAGATTATTTAAGAGAAGGTGCAGGGTGTAGACATCCATCAATGAAACACTGGAAGAAAAGGTTTTTATTTCTGCGTTTGCTTTTTAAAATAAGAATAGAGTAAATGGCACAATAGATTATATAAACAAGGACCTCAATGACAAGCTGTCCAAGTTAAAGTAATATATTTTCCATGGGTGACTTCAAGCCACACTTTATCACCTACACGAGGGGAAGCCAATTTTAGTTTGGTCAATAAAATACAACCTCCAGAGTCAGGCCTGGGACACAGCTGACAGTGTGGCAGAGCCTGGTGATTTGGCATCCACTTCTGCCGGGACACAGCAGGAGCTGGCCCGGCTGCCCATCTGGGGGATGTCCGACGTTTCGGTTCTATTTGACTAATAAACACTCGTGCAGGTATGTCAGGAGGGATGGTGCAGCCGGGCCTTCCTGCTCTGCTAATTCGGTGCAGGTCCGAGGTTTAAGTGGAACTAGGTATTCCAAAGCTGGATTTACTGCAGTCTCACAACTGTTGAAAATTAAACTACATGTGCTGCCAGTTAGGGGTGACTGGGGCATCTCATTATAGGAGGCGATTTTTTTTTCCTGAGGCTGGAATCTTTGCTGAATTACTGAGGGACTTACTTGAATGTAGACTTGGACCAAATAATTTTCTGATAAGTTGGCCATAAATCCTCAGTAAAATAAGCTTGGTGTTCTCAGCATATCTGTTGGCTTTTTGATCATTTTTATGGCTTTCCCTTTGCTGGTCAAATTATCCTTATATGCTCCTACAGCTCCTATGACATGGATTAAGTCAACACAAACCAATAGGCCTTCATTACTTTGGCAACTGGTTTTGATTTGGGGGCTATAAATACGATGACACGGACTCGATTACCTTTGCCAACAGGGGATGTGATAAGCCAGAAGGATGTCAGGGATTCGGCACTCTTTTTCCTGCATAATGTGAATGTGAGTGAATTAGTAGCAGCTTTCTGACCAACTGAAGACAGTTGGAAAGAAGGAAGAACTCTGATAGAGAAAAGAGCCAAAGTACAGCTTTTAGGTCAGGAATGAGGATGCCAGGGGGTCGTGGGGAGGTCCATGAACACCCACCGTGTGCCTGGCACTGTGCGAGGTACTGGAAGCAGGGCTAGGGCCAGATGTATGAGGAAACTAACATTTGATGCAATCCATGAATATCTTAGTGTCTAGTAGGGGAGATAAGACCATCACTGGGAGCAAGATTTACTGGGTAATAAACGCATAGAGAAGAGAGAGATCAACAAGATCTGGAACAGGAGAAGAAGGGACAGTGGAAGAAGCAAGATCTACAAATTTGGGGTTTGGAGGAATGACTTTAAAATATTCTTGTTCCAAGAGGGGTTTTTTTTTGGGGGGGGGGGGGTAGGAGAAGTTGAAACCTAAAGAAAATCAGAAAAAAAAATAGTATAATGAGCACATGTATACCCTTCACCCAGCTTCACCAGTTTTGTTTTTTTTTTTTAACATTTGGCTATCTTTACCTCTCTGTATATACACACACATTTTTTTTTCTGTCTATTTAGAAAGTAGGTTGCAGACTTTAGAAAGATAGGTTGTAATACACTATCACTAAATATTTCGGCAACTCTCTCCAAAGAAAAAGACTTCCTTCTACAACCACAATCCTGGTATCACATTCAAGAAAGTTATCATCCCATGTTCAGGTTTCTCCAATTGTCTCAATAAAGTCTTCTATAGACTTTTTTTTTTTTTTTAATTCAGGATGCAAACAATTGCCTTTAGTTGCTAGTTATCATGTCTTTTTAGTATCTTTTAGTCTCAAAAGTCCATCTGCCATTTAACTCATTTGCTATTCTCTTGCTTTTGAAATGACGTATAAAATCAATTAGCATATATATCGATCACCTTCTAAAAACTATGCACGACCTGCTCTGTCTCTCTCTGTCTCTCAATAATAAATAAATGTTAAAAAATTAAAAATAAATAAATAAATAAAAACTGCACGATGGCAGAGATGGGGTATAAAGAAACTGAAATATTTTTCTGCCTTACAAACCCCAGGTTGGTAAAGGTCTCTTGGCATAAAAATAGAGAATTAGACATTTGAAGCTGATAGTTTTTAAAAATATGTATGTATTTTTGGGAGAGCGCAAGTGGGAGAGGGGCAGAGAGAGGGGGACAGAGGATCGGAAGTGGGCTTTGCACTGACAGGCAGACAGCAGCGAGCCTGATTGTGGGTTTTGAACTCACCAACCGTGAGATCATGCCTTGAGCCGAAGTTGGTCACTCAACCAACTGAGCCACCCAGGTGCCCCGAAGCTGATACAGTTTTAATAAGGGGGTACAGGTCATATGTGCTAGGGAAGAACCAGCAGAGAAAATACATGACACTGCTAATGTGATTCTGGCTCCTAACTCCACTGAGGGAGAGGAAATACAGTTTCGTGGAATGGCATGTAGGGGGGGTTCCATGCCCAGGTTGGGTAAAGACTTTCCTGACAAATGAGCTGCTACTCCTCATTCTATTTTGCTCCCATGTGTGGCTCTGCATAAGCACTTAGCCCTCCCTAAATCTCCCCAGGGAAGCAGAAAATGTCCTAGCTCCCCAGCCATGCTTCTTGCTCTCCCTACCACTGGATCATGGCGTTTCCTTCTACCTTAAACACTTTCTTTACCTTATTCTCTCGTTGACTTCCTTTGAGAAACTTGAGGGGCATCATGGAGTCTACTTCCTTCCCCGTTTTCTTTTCCCTGTACTCACCTGTAACATAACACCTCTCTTATGGAACTGTGGTTGCTTATATAGCTACCCCAACCCCCAGGCACTACCACTAAATAGTGGGTTTTTAAAGACAATAACTACGCCTTTGAATCCCTTATGTCCAGGACCTAAGGTCCTGAAACTTTGAAAGCATTCAGTAAAACTTATTTGAGTGAATGAATGCATAAAAAAATGAGGGAATGAATTTCACTACCAGTAAACTTTCTGGGCTGTTATATAGAACTCTTCCTATGACTGACTGAAAAGAATTTAATAATGCGTTAAACAGAGCAATAAGCATTACAAGTGTGGGAGTCAGTAACAATTGATCAGCCCCTTTGTGCAAAGCATTGTACTTTGTATTATTGAAAAGTTGCAGAGGAAATAGATACTCATTCCTTTACAGTCCTAAGGGGAGGTGTGGAATGTGGCCTAACCCACCACGAGCGATAGCACATTCAAGTGCATGCTACATGCCGTGTGGGCCCAGGTACAGCTCTCCTCACATGTATGGTGAGCCCTGGGCGTTGCTATGTAAGAGACTCTGGGAGTAGAGACACATGGGCTTCCTGGGGAGGCTTTGCAAGTCGCAGAGAAAGTTCCAGTGGTGTTCTAAAAAGAGAAGTAGGGGGCACCAGGGTGGCTCAGTCAGTTGAGCATCCAACTCTTGATTGTGGCTCAGGTCACAATCTCACTGTGTGGTTCTTGAGATCGAGCCCAGCCTCGGGCTCCTCGCTGACAGCTTGGACCCCGTTTGGAATTCTCCCCCTCTCTCTGCCCCTCCCCCGCTCGTGCACCCGCTCGCTCTCTCACTCTCTCTTTCTCAAAATAAATAAGTAAACTTTGAAAATAAGTGAATAAAATAAAAAGAGGAGAAGTGGGATTGGATAGATGGCACGTCTCAACATGAAGATGTGGCATTGGCAGGAGCAGATGATTCCTAGCTGCGAAGAGGTAGAGAGCGTTGCTGGGCAGAATGCAGGGTGCTAGTTAGGCTGTAACTGATGCTGTCCTTCACGAGGAGACAGGGGACGTTAATAAAGGACTTTGACTTAAAACTTAGCCACTTAGGTTTGACACTGGCTAGGTTTGCTGCAGTAAACTTCCATCGGGTTCCAAGGCAGCTAAGCAAGGTGATTGATTGATTGATTATTTATTGTTTATAGGGCTGGCTGGATGATGTAGATTGTAGGTGGGGGGGGGGGGACGCCATGGCTAGAGGACAGTTTAATTGCCCAGGTAAAAGAAAATTAGGTTATTAACCAGGCTGTGCCTGGGGATGCAGAAAAGAGAAATAGAGCAGTAGGGGACTTGGTTCTGAGCAGGTCTGGGTGTGGACTGACGCAGCACTCAAGTGCATCGGGACTGAAAAACTGTAAATGTTAGCCGCTCATGACACTGTGTGATTTACATGCTGAGTCCGTAGTTAACAGCCACTGCTTTCTGGAATGAAGAAAGAAACAGAAGAAAAAGGGAAGGTGAATGTGACTGTCCACTCAGTTTGACTGAGACCAAAAATAGGCCAGGATAAAGTCCAGTGGTTCACGTGACAGAGACAAAAAGAACGTTTCATGTGTCCAAAAAGATAACTGGCTGCTGGTTGGATTTTTTATTTTAAATCCTCTGTAACGGCCCCTGCTTGTGCCCCCGGATGATAATTTCATCCTGGCTCTAAGAGGCAGGAAAAGGTAAAAACAGATTATTTGTGGCTAATTTCACAAAAAGGAATGGTGTCCAATATCTGGCTTCATGCCCACCTGGCTCCTGGGTTCTGTCGTTCCTTATCTGCCCCACCAGTGTTGGCCAGTAGCACCCCAGGGATGGTACCTACCCTCTAGCGGGAGTGTGAGAGCGGGCCCCTTCAGTTCCTCGGTCAGACACATGCTAAGGTTTGCATTTGGCAAGAACCTCAAGAGGGAGAAGTTCTGTGCAGACGAAATCTCCAGCTCACTGTGTGCAGCTGAACAAGCTCTTCAGCTTTTAACTCCCTTCTGTCAAATGGCACTCATTGCAGTGTCTCTGTGGGACACACTCTGTTCCAGGCACTAGGGAGACAGATGGGAGCAAAAAGACAAGCACGTGCACCTTGATGGAGCTTCCACTCTAGTGAGGGAGACACACATGAACTACCTAGATGTCACAAGGCATTATGTGATGGAGAGAAATAAAGCCGATTGCAAATAGAGGGTGATGGGGAAGGCCTCCCTGAGAAAGTGACGGGAAATGATCATCTCCCCACCCCCCACACACACAAGTTGGGTTGTTAAGAGAATTAAAATGGTTTCTGTGTGCACAACATCTGGTAAACCCCTGACCCAGGGCCGGCAGAAATGGTAGCTATTATCTTTAAACTATAAACTTACAAAAAACACAATAAAACCTTGACTTTGGGCTGTTGGGATTTAGGTCTTGTATGAGACAGAGAGGGAGAGAGAGAGAGGGAGGGAGAGAGAAGTGTTATTCTTTTTTTTTTTTTTTTTTAATTTTTTTTTTTTTCAACGTTTATTTATTTTGGGACAGAGAGAGACAGAGCATGAACGGGGGAGGGGCAGAGAGAGAGGGAGACACAGAATCGGAAACAGGCTCCAGGCTCTGAGCCATCAGCCCAGAGCCTGACGCGGGGCTCGAACTCCCGGACCGCGAGATCGTGACCTGGCTGAAGTCGGACGCTTAACCGACTGCGCCACCCAGGCGCCCCGAGAAGTGTTATTCTTAAAGCCTGTGTTCCTAGAAAAACAATTCTATTACTTATACCACTCGCCTAAGGAGAGAAAAATATGAAAGCAATGTCTCCAAACTTACAACTGCCTCTCTGCCCCTGCCTAAAATCTGACGTCTTAAGCAAGAAAGAGGTTTGAGACATCAGAGCAAGAATTAGAGACCCCGTGCCTCAACCAGCAAGGCCAGAGTTTCATCCACCTAGTGTATTTCTCACCAGCATTGTGTTTGTACAGAGTACGTGCTTGATAATTATTTGTTGAATGCAGGAATAAATGTGTCCTTTTGTGATCAATGTCACAGCGCATTTCACAGCTCAGAAAAATTGAGCTCTTTCTCTGAAGGTCCACAGGAGGACCCGTGCCGTGCTTGGGCTAAGGCATAAAAGACGTTGGTGCTTTCAAGTAGAGCTAGAACATCAAACGTGCAGCCTTATGCTGGATCCAGTTCCGGTTTCTCATTTATCTCCCATGTATCCACACCAAATTTCCACATTAGCTACTCCAGACTTTTCAACGGACGGGGTATGGAAATCACTTGGGAAGGTTGCCAGGATAGCACCTTCCAGTGCTGTAGTTGGCTGAACTCTCCTCTCAGCCTGGTTTTTCCATCCGCAGACTCTGGTGACAACTCCAATCAGTATGGTCCAAAAGGAGTGTGATTACTTGCTGAGAATTAATGAGAAAGACCTTATACAGGATTCCTTTCTCTAGTGAGGGGCTTCACACGCCAAGGGCAATCTTCCACAGTCCTTGGAGGGAGCTGGGGCTCACCATTGTTCTGTCCCCAGCAATCCCAGGGAGAACATGAGTGTTTCTGGGAGCAGCAGAGCAGAGACAGGGCAATGCCAAGGGGAGAAATGCTACTCGGCTTGCAGTTTGGACACTCTGCCCCTCCTCGGTGCCCTGCCACCTGCCTGCCTGCCCCTTTGAGGGAAAGGTCAGTCACTCTGTGATGTCTACACTTTCTTCAATCACTAAGCCTTTTTTATTCAGGGAAAGGAGCGTCTGACTGAATCACCCCCTCATTGTTCCAGGACACTTTCTAAGTCCTCTCTTGGCTTTTCCAGGACCCTATTTCCCCCCTTACAACTGTAAAGTGGACAGTGCGTGTATTTATGGTTGAAAATTGGCTGCTGTAGCGAGTTTAATTTTAAAAACAGAGTTCTGGCATATATTCAATATTACTATGGAAATGACTGTTTCTAGCATTTCCCTGATAAGCGATAAAGTTCAAGGACTCAAGTCTGTGTGGGAGGTTTCTCACATCCACCAAATTGAAGACCTACTTGTTGCAATAAATTTAATAGGAACTGCTCTCCTCAGTCTTACGTATGGAATGTTCTTCTCTCTCTCTCCTCTCTTCTCTCTGTGTGTGTGAATTTGTGGGATGAGAGTTAAAGACATGTCCTCACTTTGCTTTGGCTATATAGATAGGAGATAACTATTATAACTGGCTTTAAAAAAACCACATCTTTAAAGTAATTTTTACATTAATCACAGATTCTCATAATAGTACATAATGGTCTTACTTGGCTACTCATGTAACACAAAACACACACCACAAACCAGTTTCAAAAACTCACATATTGAAGCTGGAATGTAACCCATGATCCAACAGGCACATTCAAACATTTTAATTTCCCATCTTAAATTGCCTCCATGTATGTTTACATAATCTATATAATCGAGTTCCAGGAAGGATCTGAAGCAGTTCACACCCCTATAGTGTTTTCCAGGAGCCAGTTTTAAGCCGCAAGCATCACCACTGTTTAACCACAAACCTACTTTTGCTGATTTTTATGGAACCCAGGCCTGAGAGAAAGAAGTTCGAACAGGTGGTAACTGTCACATCGGTCCTTGACTGTCCTCACTTGAAGTCAAAGCTTTAATGTTTTCGCTTGGAAATGTGAGGTTGAGTTTCCCTGGGAAATTCTAGAATGCTTCATCTTTTTCCCAGGCTCCTTCCAATGTGTGTATTGTTCTCACATTCTTCCAAATGCTCTCACCAGCCCTAAATATTGCGACAGGCAGATCCTGAGGCTGAGGACAGAAATGGTCTCATTTCTTGCTCTTTCCAGGCAGGCCAGCTCATTTTGTGTTTTCAAAATTAGGTGAGCTGTTCAGCAGTCAATCAGTGAGGGCCCAGTGGAGCCCGATGGGCCAGATTGCACAGCCTTCTGCCGGCTCCCCGTCAGCACCCCGGAGCTTGGCCTGGGTGCTGACATTTCACAACGGTTTGTGGACGGGAGGAGTCCTGAAACCTGAGCAGGACCAGGGAAACCAGCCTGGGAAGGGTCACTCTGGATAGTAATAAATAAACAAGATTCCCCACAAAGAATGAGTTCTCCTTCTGCGTCCACGCCCTGTGAGCAGCTCTCTGCGTGCCTGAATGCTACAGTACAGAACAATTCGGAGACCTGGTAATTCCTGTCCCCACTCTACAGGTGGGGACACTTAGCATATAGATGTATGCCACACCAGTGGCCACACTGCATTTAAACCCATTTTGGTTTGTTAGCAAGTTCCTGTTGTGTCTGGTCTTACTTCAGAAGAAACACAGTATTAGATTCCTTTTCAACACACAAGCCAAAAACGTATGGTTCCAGCATATTCCAGCATACTCTCAAGTGGGAAGAATCAAAATAAGGTTTGACAGTTTCACCTTAGAATTCCAGAGTGTCACCTTGCCTTGGGTCATATGTAGGCCACAACCAGTCAGTGTTTCAGAATGAATCCTCTCTGGGGGAAGAAAAAGAAAAAGAAAAAAAGAACACTTATTTATTTTATTCTGCAAATACAGAATATAAAGTAATTCCAGTTTAAATTATCACATATAAAATATGCATTTAAAAAGGATATTAACATGATCACTGAATACAGATTGCATCATGTCATTAACCAAAGAACCTTCCATGAAATGTGTAATTAATTAGGGGTAGGTCTTTTCAGAACAAGGTTTTTCACAGGTGCAGTGTGAGCGCACAGCCCATCGGGGCAGGTCTGGCCTGACATCCGTGCTGCTTTTCAGGACAGTCCGGCACCTGGAGGCCCCCGTCAGCTCGTGTGTCAGTCACAGCAGCCTCAGTTATCAAAAGACCCATTGCAGTGCTGTATATTTTAAGCACAGTTGAAGAATAGCTGGGCAAAAAAGGGCCTTTCAACCATGGGAATTCAAAAGCAAAGGGCCCTCAAGAGGCGATTTCAAAACCCTACTCATTCAGCTTTATTCCAAAGCTTAATGACATGCTCTATTTGATATAGTTAGGCGAACTGTTTCATCAAAACCTTTATCCGGAGCTTGGAATTGCAATATTAGGTTTGTAGGTTGGCTCCTTTGGCCATACTGCAAGGTACTGCGGAGTGCTGGTTTACCTTTGACAAGTACATAGAACCGGCGAGGTTGATAAATGACATGGGAAAGGCCACTCTTATTTTTATGTGTTGAGAACTTACCATAGGCCATGCTTTGTGTCTTTTGCATTCAGTTTCTTTCCTAATTCCCACCCTTTGACATATAATCTCCAATTTTATAGGTGGTGCAGATGAGTCTCTGAGAGGCGAAGTGACTGGCGAGTGTTCACACACACTGAGCCTTAAGCGCGGGACATGCCTCTCTAAGCTGGAGCCTTAACCATGCGTCCCATAGCAGGTGGTGACAGGCATCTCAAGCCTTGAATTTGTACTTGCGTTCTTACATTTCTGAGAACAGTGAAGCCACTGTGGACAAGGGTCTTTGCTTCCTTGTGGGTCACAAGGTATGTGAGGTAGATCAGCCCTCTGGTTCAGCCAGAACTGTGGTTCTCACAAGGCCTCAGGCTATGCCCCATAATTCCCTCCCCCTCTTTCCCTGCAAGGCAGCAGATGAGAGGATCTCGGTTGCTTTCGCTTCCCCAGTGTAATCAGACTTGGGGTGAATGAGACGGGCCCAGAAAAGTTCATACAAGAGAAGCAAACCAAAAGCCTTGTCTCTTCTCTGCTTGGGTGTAGACACTCCCAACTCACTCATTTCCTCCTGAAGATGACACAATTTACTGGACAGATTAAGATTAAGCCAACATCTAGGAACAAGAGTGTACATTATCTCAAGTTCCCTACATAATACCAAGGGGTTTTGCTGGTTGGGTTCTGTCTTTCTCAGACTTTTGACCTTTCAAGGCCAAGTCTATGGCTCTAGTCATGTTTCCCAGCACATGGTTATCTTTGCAGACAAAAGCTGTAAGGACTCACAAAAGGATGGCCACACAGTATGGCAGGAGAACTTGCCCTGTAGTGGAGGTAAACTATTTTGCTCAAAAACTAGGCTTCTGGGGGTGCTTGGGTGGCTCCGTCAGTTAAGCATCACATCGGCTCAGGTCGTGATCTCCCAGTTTGTGGGTTCTATGCCCCATGTCGGGCTCTGTGCTGACAACTCGGAGCCTGAGCCTGGAGCCTGGAGCCTGGAGCCTGAAGCCTGCTTTGGATTCTGTGTCTCCCTCTCTCTCTGCCCCTCCCCCGCTCACACTCTGTCTCTCAAAAATAAATAAATGTTAAAAAAAAATTTAAAAACAACCACAACAAAACTAGACTTCTGTGGTTTTGAATTCTCTATAGACTTTACTCCTAAGCTCTTATAACCCAGAGTTTTTTTTGGAGCAATGTGAAAAGTGGAAGGAGGAGACGAATTATTTGTATCTGTTAGCACCACATGCCTGAATGTTTGCCAGGCACCAAAACTAGCTTTTTCAAACTGAACTCATAGTCTTCCTGCACAAAACTGTTCTCTCCTCCTGTGTACCCCATCACAGTTGAGGATCTCCCATCCACGCAACCATCTAATGTGGAATCACCAGCCATCCTTATCACTCCTCTGCTGCTGCCCAGCCTTGCACAATCTAAGAGGGAGCCACTCTACCTTGAAAGTCTCCCTCAACCATTCTTCTCCTTCAATTCTCATTCCGTTGGTAAATCTAGACCTAGGTCATGGCTTGTCATGACTTATACACTCCTATTTTATCTATCTCCATCTTCTCCCCCACCATCACCATGACCATCCATCACCCTGTAACCAGAACCAGATTAATAAAACACGGATCGGATCACATCATTCTACTGCTTAAACTCCTTCGGTGCCCCCCACCCCCCACTGACAAGAAACTTGTTTCTTGTAAGATTAACCTACTTTATAGTTCTATCTCTTACCAACTTTAAAATCTTTTCCCAATTCAAACACACATTCTTGGACAATATCTTTGGTCACATTGGATTTCTTACCCTTGCCCCAAACTCTAAGGACTTTTATGTCCCTTTGCCCTTCTTATTTCAAATTGTTTTGTCCAAGCAGAATTTCCTGCTTCAAATATTTGAATGCCTTCTCACCTTTCAAAGCATAATCACATGCTTCATTCCAATATTCCTCCAACTACACCCCAATAGAGTTCATTTATGACACTATCATAATCTGTATTTATATTGTATTATGAGCATTTGTTGAGCATTTGTGCATATGTGTGTGTGTGTGTGTGTCCCCTTGCCTTCTCCCATCACCAGAACCTGAGCTCCAGATCCCAAACTTCGAATTCTCTTTGTATTTTTAGTTCCTAGCTCAATAAAAGGTTCACAGTAGATGGTCCATAAATATTGTTGAATGAACAAACGAGCTAGTGAACCCCATTTGAGCAGGAATGACATTCAGTACAGCTAAGACAACACTGTGAAGATGTACAATATTATATTCATTGTATGATAGTTGAAACTCAGGCACAGTGAACCAAAAAAGGCTAAGAAGACTGAAGATATTTAAAATTCCCTAGGAGGTTCAAATAAACAAAGGCTCCATATATAACAGTAGCTTGGTCTGGTAACGGGGTGGGGGGTGGGGGGCGGTGGGTCACAGAGAAAGCTAAATGAAAAGCTAAACTTGTGTAACGCTGCTTTTACTGACAGGCATATTTCTTTGAAAATCAGTTAAAAAATTCATATAGTGACTGCTTCCTACCCGTCATATTGCTCTGCAACTAAATCGCAGCCTCGGGTTACCGACTGCTAAAAAGTGTTTGGCAAACACAGTGGAATGAACATTAAACACACCCCTGTGTACAAGTAACACCCCCGAGAGCCCCGGATCCAGCGCCTCCTGACAGGGCTCTACGCGCAGTTTTCTGTTTCTAGGTGTTTGGTTCCACATCGAGCTCATGTGTTTTTACAACCATTCAATTGTCACATCGAATCCAAATCAAAGTGACGACTGGTAACTGCCTGCAAGACTAGCACATTGCAGTTCCTCCTCTGTCTCGGGGTCTTTCCCATGAGACCCAACTGATTTAATTTGCTTCTTTTCCCCAAAAAGGCTGTGAAACAACTATTCCTTCGATCCAAAACCAGAGCTTCTGGCAAGGAAGGGAAGATACTATGAATGTTTGTATAGCTATAGAATGACTACAGATATACGTGTGGGTGTCTTTTGCCTTTGATGTCCTACGAATGATCTCAGTCACAGACATTAAGAAGCAAAATAAATAGAGGAGGTATTTCATGCCACACTTTCTGACTCTAGACCTTAGGTGTTACCTATATAGTCATTTTCACAGGACCTGGGAATAAGAAAACCTGACTTCCCTTTAGTACCTTCGTCTTTTTACAGAACTGGGTGGCACCAGCATTCTGGTTGGTTTTCATTCCAGGGTGGTTCCATCACTTTGAACACTTACCTCTTCTCTATCATTCACATCACAATGATTTCAATCCTTCCAGTTGGCAGATGACCTGGTCTCGGACATTTTCACCGCCGTCGGCTCAGTGACGTCAGCCTTGTTGTTGATCCTCTTTCTGGCGGTGGTCGCTTCCGTTATTGCCTCCAACAAAAGGGCAACTCAGGGAACCTACAGCCCCAGCCGTCAGGAAAAGGAAGGCTCTCGAGTGGAAATGTGGAGCATGATGCCACCCCCTGCAGTGGAGAGGCTGATTTAGGAGCATCTGTCTCCTCGAGAAAGAGATCTACACACTCGTGAACGTGATGACTGTATCTGAGCGTCTTTCCGACATACCTGAACATATCAATTTACAACTGGGGTCTCACTGAAACAGTGGGAAAGATTCCTCTGGCCACCTTAAAGACTTTCATGGTGGCTCAACGTGACATCGTTTTATTATATTAGCCAGTGACAGAGCAATGCTTTCGTGCCAGTGATCTCAGCCTCATAATTAGCAAAAGTATCTTCCAGAGCAGTGTCTTCTGGGAAAAGCTCCAGTCACTTAGTGTCTGGATAGTTAAGTGCCTATCACTTAAACTTTTTACCCCTTACATCCTGGGGACACCTTCCTTAGTTTGCTCATTAGCTGGAAACCGCATTTTTTTTTAACACGAAAACTACAAAATACATTTCTCAATCTTCCTATCCTATGGTGAAAGATTTTAGTTGTATATATACCTACGATGAGATGTATACTTTTCCCCTTTAATCATGGGTTCAAGAAAGCCATGGGAATAACCTATGTTTAAAAAGTGACCCAATGTCAGCTAATAAAAATGGAAATGTGACTAATCTCCTTTCTGATTTTTTTGTTGTTTTTTTTTTGGGGTTTTTTTTTGTTTTTTTTTTTGTTTTTTTGCATTTTGTGATACTACATGTGACACAAAGTAGCCTCAAGGTGCATTTGAAGAATCCTTTTGTGAATTAGATCTTTTAACTAGATCATATCAAGCATTACTTTTGAAGTCATGGCTCTCTATAAGGGATAGCTGAAGGTCAACACACTTCCCTAGACAGAAAACAAGATAAGAGGAAAACACGAATTCTCAAACCTAAAAGATCAAGCTTTTTCCTTCCAACTGTTCTTTGATAAGTCAGAGTCAGCGTCAAATAGTGACATTGTCTACAGGTAAGAAAGAACCCCAAAGGGAGGTGTATGCACTTTAAGGGGTACGTGTGTAAGACTATCTGTGGGGTATGGAGGGAAAATACTAGGCCTTTTATTTCTCTCTATATTTTTCCCCGACGATTTGGTTAGAATTTTATGTATGTTTTGAAATTAAAACATTAAAGTAGCATATAGAGAACAGTTTGTATGTAGTAAAATAGCATATAAATAAAAGTTATAATAAACATGTTATTTCCATATATATATGGATATATATATATATCTGGGGTATATGCTCAAAAAATTTGATAACATGAATATTTAAAATCTGCTCTAGAGCAATCCATCCTTCTCAGCTACTAAAGGACATCATTCCAGAAATTGCCCCTCTCTCTTCCACGTCATGTTTTTCCACCGAGCTGGATCATTCCTGGAGCACCAAACATGCTGTCATATTTCCTATTATATAAAATTCTCTCCTGCAGCCCACTTCAGTTACCATCCTATTCCTCCCCATTTCTTTTAGCAAAATATCCCCAAAGTAGTTTTCTAGACTCTCTGCCTCTCCTTCCTTTCACCTCATTCTCTCTTGAACTCAGACTAATTTGGCTTTTGTCTGCAGCCCCCTCCATGAAATAGTTCATGTCAGGGGGGTCGCTGATGACGGCCACATCACCAAATACGGTGGTCCCTCCTTAGTCCTCGCTAACCTGAGCTCTCAGCAGCCTTTGAAACAATTGCCATTGTCTTCAAGTACTTTCCACCCAACAAGACACCATTTCTTCTTGATTTTCCTCTTACCTCACTGTCCAGCTTTTCTCTGTCTTTTTTCTTTTCTTTCTTTCTTTCTCTCTCTTTCTTTCTTTCTTTCTCCTTTCTTTCTTTCTTTCTTTCTTAGAGAGAGAGAGAGCATGTGTCTGCTCTTAAGCAGGGAAGGGGAAGAGGGAGAGGGAGAGAGAGAATCTTAGGCAGGCTTGACATCCAGTGCAGAGCCTGATATGGGGCTTGATGCAGGACTCGATCTCATGACCGTGAGATCATGATCTGAGCTAAAATCAAGAGTCAGGCACTTAACCGAAGGAGCCACCCAGGCACCCCTCTCTGTCTTTTTGATCATTTCCCCTCATCTCCCTGACCTCTGCTTTATCACAACAAATCACATATTTTTTTGCTATTTCCCCTGACTAGAATTTAAATTACATGACAAGAAGTGTTGTTGTTTTTTTTTTTTTAATTTCACTGCAGCATATTCTACCTAGAACAGGCCTACAACACCATAAATATTTTCTGCATAAATGAACAAATAATGAATGACTGGTGTACAAATTTGTACCTGGTACCAGAAAATCCCAGAGTGGCTCAGTCGGTTGAGCATCTGACTTTGGCTCAGGTCATGATCTCACAGCTCATGAGTTCAAGCCCGCATCGGGCTCTGACAGCTCGGAGCCTGGAATCTGCTTCGGATTCTGTGTCTCCCTCTCTCTCTGTCCCTAACCCACTCACATTCTGTCTCTGTCTCTCTCGAAAATAAATAAACATTAAAAACAATTTAACAACTTCTTAATAGAGGTTTACATGGGAAGGATAAAAAGAGTTCTTGCTTAAAGGAAAAAAAGTAGTTGAGTTTAAAAAACTACCAAAAAAAAAAATCAGAGTAGAAGTGGGTCCTATTGGGATTAACACAGGTAAGAAAAAGATCACAGTCAATGGTAATATTTTAAGTTTAAAAAAGACGTCTAGTTTATCTGGCTATTCACCCTCTTACCGTGTCCAGTTTAGGGATTTGGGCAGGAAAACACATTCAAATATATGCATGAATGAATGCATGCAGGCATGAATAAGTGAATTGTTCCATGTGGATGATCCAAACACAGGAGGTAATTTACAGGCTGGCCCTGCAAGCCAGATCTCTACATCTTTGAACAAGTTTATGCAGGAATGCTTCAAAATTAGCCCCAAGGAGTATTTATTCTGAAGTATCTTTAACAAGATAAACCTCACCTTTAGTAGAAAAATCCAGCATCACCAGGGTTGGTGCAACTTTCGCTTGATACATATTTTTTTTTTTTTTTAATTTTTTTTTTTCAACGTTTATTTATTTTTGGGACAGAGAGAGACAGAGCATGAACGGGGGAGGGGCAGAGAGAGAGGGAGACACAGAATCGGAAACAGGCTCCAGGCTCTGAGCCATCAGCCCAGAGCCCGACGCGGGGCTCGAACTCACGGACCGCGAGATCATGACCTGGCTGAAGTCGGACGCTTAACCGACTGCGCCACCCAGGCGCCCCTGATACATATTTTTACAATTTGTGTTAACTTGTTTTCAAAGATGGCCGAAACCGTTTCTCTAGCACTCAGGCTCTTTCGCACTGCGACATTGCCAGCCCTCCCATCAGGAGGTGGAGTCTGTTTGACTTCCACCTGCATCAGGGCTGGAATGACCAAGAGAACGTCATGGAAATGGTGCCAGGTGCAAAAGGCTTGCAGCTTTTTTCCCTCCACTCCTGGATAGAATGAAAAAACCACGTGGAGAGAGAGGCCCAGCTGTGCCAGCCTTCCCGGCAGAGCCCGCTTTCGGCCACCATGCCTGCTGGATGCAGCCACATAGTGACCCACGTGAGACCAGAAAAAAAACAAAGAACCACAAAACCCCAATCAATCCACAAAGAGAAATAATAAGTCATCGTTTGAAGCCACAAGGGTTTAGGGTGGTTTGTTATACAGCAACTGGTTCCAGAGATACAATTATTCACACCAAGGAGGTCAACTAAGGAATATGGCAATAGGCCGCACTTCTCTGATTCTCATTTCTTTGGTTCCAAAACTGTTGCCCTAGGAACGAACGAGTAGACTATGCAGTATTCATCTGCATAATAATAATTAGTACATTATTAATAAAATATGACAAATGTATGCCTGATTTCTCTCAGAGTGGAAAAGTTAGGTGAGGATCCATTAAATGCAAACACAGCTCTGGGTGGCGCTAAGGGTCACGGTCCTTCCAGGGCAGCTGCTCACAGGCTTGGGACAGGGGTGGAAAGTGGACACAGTCGTCCTACTTCCTGCCCTGGGTGAACGCTGGCGGAAGGCAGCCAATGGATAAAGCACATCTGGTGTGTGTTTACGAGGAGTGATGGGAAGGCTCCTTCAAGCGGCCTCTCACAGGGCTCGTGTAGTCACAGTGAGTGCAAAGAGAAGCAGGAAGTGACAAATGATCGTAACTTAAATCAGCTGTCAAACCTGCCCCTCTTTTACTTCCTAAAATAATCACCGCCTCACAGGTCCTCTCGCCCCTTACTGTTACCAATTAGTATTAGTGGCGGTAATTGTAGAGGTAGAACGAGAAGACATCATTATAATGATAATTTTGATTATTAGAATGATAATGAGGGATCCTAGAGGGAGCTCCAGCTAAGGGCCCAGGCTGTATTTCCCTTGCTGCACTACATGCAGCGTGTCTCATTGAAAACCTTACGACAGCTCTTTGAAAGAGAAACTTTCGTCCTCCTTTTAAGAGCCTCTAGAGACAAAGGTTTGAGTTTCTGATCTGCCCCATCCAAGTGATGTGAACTGCCCGGAAAATGGGAACAAAATACTTCTGTCTCTCCTAGGCATATTATAATGCTTATTAGTGTCGAACACTTAGCTGTAAGCACACAATGTGTAGCATTCATTATTAGCATTCAGATAAGATGTCAGGAGGGCTAGTGGCTAGCACAGGTAACAGTTTCTTCCACCTTCCACTCTATCTGCTAAGCAAACCATGCGAGTAACCACTCTTCTTCCCCTCCTTAACATCACCCTGTGATGTATTTGTAAAATAAGCAGGTTTTGTGCAGAGAGAGATTATTTTTTCACATCATTCCCATAAGTCACAATGGCCCCGTGATGGCTCTCCCAAAGAAATCACTTCGTCTGTTAAGACTGACATGAATTGTACATACTACTTATAGGCTCTCAATAAAATGTCAGAAAATAAATCAAAAGGTCTCAGGTTTCTCAGTCCCCCAAACAACTGACGATAAGAATAATTTTTTTTTTTCAACGTTTATTATTTTTGGGACAGAGAGAGACAGAGCATGAACGGGGGAGGGGCAGAGAGAGAGGGAGACACAGAATCGGAAACAGGCTCCAGGCTCTGAGCCATCAGCCCAGAGCCTGACGCGGGGCTCCAACTCACGGACCGCGAGATCGTGACCTGGCTGAAGTCGGAGGCTTAACCGACTGCGCCACCCAGGCGCCCCAAGAATAATTTTTTTTAAAAAGTTTTGCTTTAACAGACATGATTTTCCCCCCCAGGCTTTGAGGGATTACTTCTTAAGCCTCTTTTGTTAAGAAATCACAATCATCGAGAACATCAAGAGCAAGAAAGATTGACCCATGTATTTTGATGTAAATCATCCTTTTAATGATGATTAGCTAGCCAGCTTCACCTGGTTTTATGCTCTATGGGGTTATGATTCAAACCATGAAACTTTCCTTAATTCTGGAGTGAATATGACCTTTCACATTTCAATCTGCTTCCAGCAAAAGTGCAACTTTACTATTGTGCATTGCATCGAATAGCGCTGAAAAAATTCATGTTTCCAATTTAGGCCCATTCTTCTGTGATTTGGTCCCCAGGCTTCACTTTACATGGTTCCAGAAACCTGGGAACAACATCCATCAAATATATTTGGCAGC
This sequence comes from Lynx canadensis, assembly GCF_007474595.2. Lineage (NCBI taxonomy): Eukaryota > Metazoa > Chordata > Mammalia > Carnivora > Felidae > Lynx > Lynx canadensis. The sequence continues at coordinate 36,333,476 of NC_044319.2, forward strand.
ACTGGCCTAAGGAAAGCTGCTTTAAGAACCAGTCCCAGAGCCTTCCGATACGGTAGGTGACAAGGTGACAACATCCCCTTGAAAACTGCTCCCAAATCCATCGTCCAGCTCTAAGTGGAGCACCTCTTGGAGGTACTCATGGTTTGCAGGCTGAGGCCTCAAAATCAGATCTCATTCGGGGCTGAAACAAAGCAAACCCTGAATGGAAACAAGTGTATGTTGTTAAAAGTCCCCAGAGTATAGGTGCTCGAGAACCCTTTTGTGACTCAGCCCTTTCTGTCATGGGTTTGAATATGTCAATTCATAGGTCAATTCGTTCAGTAGCCTGCTCAGCATCCAAAAACCTTTTTCTGCTTGGGGCAGTTATCCACAAGGTAACTTCTGGGTTAGTTTCCCCATAACAGAGGTAATTCAGAAAACTTACTTTACCAGCTCAGCCCTGCTTTTCTGAAAAAAAAAAAAAAAAAAAAAAAAAAAAAAAAAATGCTCTCCATTTGAACAATTTGGGAATGCTTAATTTTGCAAAAGGATAAACAACTAAACACTAACCACCAAGAGTAGGTTTAATTTGAAAACATTTTGTTATACAGAAAAGCCTTCAGTTAAGCCTTACTCTTTTTTTTTTTTTTTCTCAACGTTTATTTATTTTTGGGACAGAGAGAGACAGAGCATGAACGGGGGAGGGGCAGAGAGAGAGGGAGACACAGAATCGGAAGCAGGCTCCAGGCTCTGGGCCATCATCAGCCCAGAGCCCGACGCGGGGCTCGAACCCACGGACCGTGAGATCGTGACCTGGCTGAAGTCGGACGCTTAACCGACTGCGCCACCCAGGCGCCCCAAGCCTTACTCTTAAGGTTTCTGTTATGGAGATCTTAAAATTACTAGGTCCCTGAGGTCCAGAATACAGACATTCACAGGAACCCAGGATCAAATTCTCCTAAAAGTCTTTGTTACTTCTCTAACGCATTGGTATTTCATTTTCTGATAGACAGAAGGGAAGCCAGGAGGTCGTCTTGACTGGTGATCAGAATAGTACGTGGATTTCAATCCAACATCCCTCTATGGCCAAGTACTAATGTAGTTCAAATATTGAATCTGTAGTAATAAGACTTAAGTGTCTCAAACTGAAGAGAAGTGAGGACAATCTAATAATTATAGCAACAAACTGCCATGTGAGTGTAAAATAGATTTAGCTATTTTTCCCCCATCAGTGTTGTGACCCACTAAACTTTCTTGTGTATCAGCATAATCGCCCTTTATGACTCATGGAAGGAAATCTAACTTTGTTCAATACTATTTACTTTTCAGCACAGATTATTCTATTCTGATTTAAAGTCTACCCCTTAATCAATTTCTGCTACCTCTTCCATCTAAGACAAGGGAGCAAACTGAGCTAGCTGGTGACTCCTGGGCATCTCCCTACATTTCTGCAACTCTCACCTTCTGGGTGTCAGAACACTGAAGTTAATTAAATCCAGGGATCTGAGCTCTCTCAGAGCCCAGGGATCTGAGGGTCCCCTCCTCCTGCCTCAACTCCCCAACTCATTCTTTTGCTGACAGTTTCACAGATGCCCAGACCTCTAGGGCTTCCAGAACTTCCCAGCCCACGTGAGGTTATCAGAATGCATGTTTTGAATTATTCAAACATATCTGGAACATACAAATCTGATTTTAAAACCAGTACATGTATTAATACTTCTCTCACATTTGATAGAGAAATGATCCAGTTCATTCACATAATGAAAAAAAATCACCAAATGTCTTGCATTTGGTGCCAAGTACAACATAATTAATTGAAATCAAACATACTTTCTGAAATCTTACCTGGGATGAGAAACAGTGGTGGTAGAAAAGATTGCACAAAACAGCCAAGAAATTTCTGAAAGGAGTCAATTATCCTGAAAGGAGGTTGTTTTGCTGTCCAGGGCAGAAAAAGTAGCAGAGCTCCGAAAGAAATGCTCCTATGCGGAAGAGGTAGTAATGGATAGAAAAGAGAGGGAAGGGAGAAGCCAACTATATAAACACTGGTCTGGTGACATTTAAAATGTAATAGGATGAGAAAGGTTAAAAAAAAAAAAAGTTCAACCCATAAGCAAGGATACCCAAGACAAATCACAGAATAAGAGGCAGCTAATTAGGCTGAAATTTCCACATTGCTGAGTATGTCATTCAAAATACCCGTGATGTCAAAAGGAGATCATGACCTGCTTTACAATGTGCCAAGGGTCGAATGTGATGCAGATTCTATCAAATAATTTAAATACAAATAAGTCTTAAATGACCTCTAAATTCTTCCCTGCTATGCTAACATTTTCAAAATCATTAAACAAACGTGTAGAGAAATCACTGGAACAAACTGAATGTCAGTTGCTTGTTGTATACGTTATTCACTTTAAACGTTAAAAAACACGTAATGGTCTCTACTGTTAACACCGTTACCCTAGACTAACCTACACCTTGTAATAAAATAGTGTTAGCAAAGCCACTTGAAAATCCTTTTAAAATCTTGAAATCAAAATCTCCAGAGACTTTTAGTTCGCCTTACAATGGCAGGTTGTATCAATACATATCAATGTCAATATCAATACATATCAATATCAAATACATATCAGTACCAAAACTCTGCAACAATCCCCCCCAATAGTATTCCTTGGTAGTTGTACAGAATGTTACTTTGCTATAATGTGATCACCCGGTTTTTAAATATAATTTTGATGAGAAATCATTGCTTACATTTTTCTAGCAGGAAGTTTTGAAAAGACTAATTTCAAGTGCCTCTCAACTGTCATTTGTTTAGAAACTCAAGAGGCTTTCTAACAGTCTGTCAATAAGCATATCCAATATATAAGGAGCCAATAATATAAAACAGAGCATTTCCTCCTCACGTCGGTCTCACAAGTTGGGATTTTTGCCTAATGGGTTGTATCTAATTCGGACATTTATCAAATCTCTGAAAACTTAGCTATTGCTTCAATATGCCTTTTTAAGTTTACATGTGGGAGAAAATTGAGTTAAATTCTAAACGAATACCATCAGTTTATTTCGGTATCTCAAAGTGAGACCTCAAATTAGAAACTGGAGTTATAAAAAGGAATTTGTGCATTTTCAATACATTCTTTAAAATTAAAGCCAGTTACTAGAAAACACCATCAACAAGAAACAGTCTCCATATTTGAAGTAAGTTTGATTCAGGGACATTTGGGTGGCTCAGTAGGTTAGGTGTCCAACTTCAGCTCAGGTCATGATCTTGCCGTTCATGGGTTCGAGCCTCGTGTTGGGGGGGTATCAGCTCAGAGCCAGGAGCCTGCTTCGAATTCTGTGTCTCCCTCTCTCTCTGCCCATCCCCCACTCATGCTGTCTCTCTCTCTCTCTCAAAAGTAATAAACATTAAAAAAGAATAAGTGTGATTCTAAAGTAACAAAACCAAACTGAAGAGTAAGACGTTTGTCACCAATGCTGCTTCTTGAACAGGAGAAAAATAAAAACGTTGTAGATAACATCTGTGAAGATGTTGAAAGGGTGTTCAGGTGCTCTGAACAGCTTTGTGTAACAGTGGCTCCACATTAAAAATTCTTAAGTTATACCTTTCCTTTTTCTCAAAATTGGTCTCACCAAGCATTCTCTTACAGTTACCATGCATAGTCAAAATGGGGCTCCCTGACCTGCTATCCAACAACTGCACCTAAAATTAAAAGGGATGAAAGAAAGGGAAGAGATACTACAGAGAACATGTATATATAATACAAAGGTTAGGTGGGATTGAATTAACTGAGCTGGAGAGTATGGGGGAAAAAAAGAGAGAAATGAAGAATCTGTACATTAACACAATCTTACCAAATGTTATCAGGAAATTCTGTACTCAAAAAATTAAAATCTTGCATAGTACATTTTGTGAAAAAAAAAAAAAGTCTTGTCCAATAAAGGGGAAAGTCGATAGAAAAGAAAATCATACGGGGAATCCACGTTGGGCATGCCATTTAATTTCTGTCCTGCATTTCTGCCTAACAGAATGGAAGCTGAAACCAAACTGTCAGGTTCATACCCCAGCTTGGTCATTTGTTGGTATGGGGCATTAAGTATATTACCAATCTATTTTATTCCTCAGTTTCTTCAGGTCTACATGGGAGTAATTACAGTATCTACTCCAGCAACTCTTAAGGGCACGGTCTAGGTGCTTTCTTTTTTTCTTCTTTTTAAAGTTGTGCAGCTAGTTCTAATAAAAAGCTAGGTTTGAGAGCTACCGGATTAGATAAATATAAGATTCATGTGCTTTATAAATCAGTTTCATACTCCAAAATACCATGAGTTCAAACATCTACACAACAGTTTCTCAGTAATAATTCATTCTAAGAACAGATAACTTCTATTTTAAATAAAGAGATGGAAAGCTTCAGGGAAATTAAGTAACAGACTCAAATCAATGGCAGAACTTGGGGGAAGGTTTTAATTCACCTGGAAACACACAGTACACTATTTATTTTTATGCTATTCATGCTACATTTTTCATGTATGTGCAAATTTTTTATGTGTGCTGTAACTCATTCTGTTACTTCTAGGCAAGAAGATTCTCAGACTCACTACATAATAATACTCCAAAGAGGATATTTTCTTTCACTTATACATAAGGAAATCCAATTGTGTTTTTTGTTTCTGCATTAATAAAATAAAGATATGACCATCTCTCATACACAGACACTGAGAGGTATTGAAACTAACCCTTGTGAACGTGGTAGGCAAAATGTAAAAAATCCAAATCAATATATACCTGAAACTAATATAACATTGCATGTCAACTATACTTTGATTTAAAAAAAAAGTTAACTTTTTTTAAATCAATAAAAGTTAGCTAAACTTTACGTGTACAAGGATAATATCTCTTTTCTTGTTGTCAGACCATAGCTGCTTCTATGGAAACAAGACAATCTCAGCATATTACCCCCCAAAATTCTGCAACTGAAGGGAAATTTCATGTTCATTTCAGTAGGAATTTGACTTTTGCCCTAGGTGCAACTATCATAGCTCTTGGATGAGACATTCACCCTTCCAGTCTCTAGAGCATTGTTCATATACTTTACTGTATTTCACCTCTGTCCTTGACTTGTAAACGAAAGTCAATAAATACAGTCGTTTGGCTTGGATGGTCCTGCTCTGGTACATTTGGTGACATTCTACTTACCTATTCTATGATTTTAGAACTGAATATAATTAGTTGACCATACATGAAGGAATGGATACCTCTCGAACAGACCTGTCAGAAAGATTCAGGCTTGAATTTACACTGCAACAGTTACAAAGCTCAGGGATGAAGACAGTTGGGTCCGACAGCAGGTCACCTAGAACACCGAGGGAATAACTGGCTAATTATAAAAGAAGAGTCACCACCATGCAAAAGTTTAATTATGACCAATTTTATTTCATAACTGCATTGTTGGGCACTTTATGGTAGTATGTAGTTCATCCAATATTTGTGTTTGCATATTTTTTTAAAAATCCCCAAACAACACTTTTATGCACAATGTCCTCCCAATAGTAGTCAACTTTAGAGATGATTTATACTGTAGCCTCAAGGATGCAAGAACACTGAAACAAATCTCAATGCTGGGTAGGTTTTTACAGATATCTGTCACCATGTCTAGCAAGAAAGCTCAAGATGTTCAGTACTTTTAAACAGTCATTTAAAGCAAAAGAAATAACCTTTGGAAAAGTTCCATTTTGAACCCCTCATGTACCTTTTATAGAAAAAAAACCTTTATGCATATTAAGTTGTGGACTTCATGCAGTTCATACTTGCTTGCTGTTTTAGGCATTGCTGTAAGTACTAAATCGTAACAGAGTCAAGAAGTCTTGTTTTTGGTATATGATCATTAGATGGTTCTCAAAATTACCACATGGAAGTTATACTTGATGCCTGTGGTGCATTTAGCATGCACAGGGTTCTAATTCTGTCCTTTCCTAAACATCACATAACCAACCAGAGGGTGGATTTGTTAAGGTACCTCATTAAGGCTCTCATCTGAGAAGTGAAATAACACAGAGACAAAAGAGACCTGGACATTTATCATATCAAAGAGGTAATCATTTGTGACTTTGCAATCTTTTAAGATAAAAGATTGCATGTTTTAAATTACTTAATTAAAGGATGGTTTGAAAAAAAAAAACCACAGCTTTCTGGATAGAAAGCATCCAGCTAATATTGCTGTTCAGTACCTTGTTTAATTTTTTGGTATGTTTGCAGATCGCATCCAGAGCTACAGATATTCCACAGTGCTTTTCTGCCTCGTTCAAGTATAATAAAAGTAGAAATCTATAGAAGCTCTAAGGTTAAACAAACTGTACATCATACAAAAATTAACTTAATTTATAGACAGTCAAGGAGTATTGGCAATGCCCTTTATAAATCTTACCAAAGATTCATCACAAAGGATATTACAATCTACATATGTGGTCATCACCATACAAATGCCATTTAGATTTATGTGGTAGAACTGAATATCTGTTACATGTACACATGTAAAATCAGCATTTTGCACTATATACATTTCTTTTAAAGTAATAGTATTGTCAATACTAACCTAAGGTTCAGGATTTCCTTATTGCATATTTATTGTTGCTGAGGCAGTTAGTTATGATACAATAATGCAATATCCATAATTACTTTAAATAAACAAAGACATTTCTCCTGCCAACAATATAAAGGATTTTTTTTCTAAAATCACATAGAACATTGCTACATACAATTTTACACAAATACTGAAAAACATGACCTTAAGGCATCTGCTAGAAAAGCAGATGTGCATATTTATATAAACTAAATTATGCAGGAAAAATATTGCACAAAATCCTATTATTTTCAAAATAAAATGTGCATCTTTCTAAATACACATAATTCCCTATCATGACCAAATGAAAATGCGAAGCGGTTTGCTCAAAAACAATTCTGCCTCTTAAGTAAGCTTTAAGAAACAGACACGAACAAAGTACTGGGCGCGACACAGGAAAGATGTGAGTACTGACAGAGACTCTGTGAAAGCTATTTCCTTATAAGAAGAGCTTTGGGGGATGAGATTTGGGTATTTGTTTTACTTTCTGAAACTTACATTCTCATTTACAAATATCTACCCAGAATCAGGGTCTGTTCCGCTAAACAAAATGGCATTTGCATTAGAAAATTTATTCATGAAAATAATCTTTTCCTGAAAATCCAGATTTTCTGCATGAGAAGGGAGATCTAGTGCTGATTATGAGAACATTCACAGTTTTCTCCTCTTGATCATGAGTCTACTTCACGCTATTTAAGAAACAACTAATTCATGAACATTCCTGAATTCTACCATCAGGATCTTAGCACAGAATCCTAACAACAGCACTGACACAGTTTTAATTTAAGAGGCAGGGACAGCAGAGACCGTTTCTAGAGAATGCTATTATCAAGATAAAGACAGTAAAAATTAGTTTCCATCAACATGCACCCACACCCTCAGTTAGCCCTAAGGTAAGTAAAGTGGCCCTCAGTATTGCAAAGAAGCATTCATTATAGAGCCCTGTGCTGCCTGGTGAAAGGATTGAGCATAGTGGTGACAGACAATCAGATAAACAAGGACATTTAGTTTCTAAGAGCCTCTAAGTCTGTCCTTTAGAAATAGATATCTTAAAATAGCAGCATTATTATACTTCATTATAATAATAAAGTTAATGAAATTGGAAATAGTACTGTGGTTCTGTACTTAGAGCACTTTCTGATTAAGCAGCGTTAAAAGACTTTTTTTGATGTTAGACTCTTGGGCTAATAACTTCTAAGCAAAATATATTATTATTATTATTATTATTAATGAGATTTATAATTTCTTTTCCTTTTAAATTCAAATGTTTTAATTGGTTCCTTCAGAGCAGAGACTAGGTTAATTATTTTATTTCCTAAAATCCTCAGATACTGTACCTTGCATATGACTGATAAAAGTCAATAAATACTTCCTAAGTGATGAGTTATCCATTTTTAATCAGGAAAATAATCCTGCTATATTTTGGTGCCTTTCTAAAATATGCTAAAGTGGGTAACCATCAAAATCTGCCACTTAACAACATACTGACTTAACAAAACGACAGCTTCTAAATTCACACACTACTCTTCCATCCCCTCCTGAAACACCACAAATGCAATATTTAAGGGCAAAGAGGATAAAAGCCATGGTGGGATTCAGGGAGAATTATGATGGTTTAGAGGCCATATGAAAGACTATTTACCAAAGCCAAACGTCCTATTCATTTATACAACTCTGTTGTGGAACAGATGTAGCTTCTCGGAAAAAAAAAATTCAAATAGCAGGGGAGTTCACAAATATTTCATTTAGTTATAATAGAAAATATAAGCATAGCAGAAAATAAGATAATACTTTTGTTTATTTCAGAATTCATCTTCACTTCACTTCACTCTCCCTACATCCACCGCAGCACTGGGAAGTCTAGTTTAAGAGAAGACTTTGAATACTCAAAATATTAGTGATTTGAAATACTAATACTTTCAGATTAGTAGTCTCTTGGATACTAGTCTTTTGGATTCTTTCCAAGAACAACATGTACAGATTTTGTTTTTGCTGTTGTTGGTTTTTTTTTTTTTAACACAGAATATAAAAGCTGACTTTGCATGTTAAAATAAGGCACAAATCCAGTTTAAAATACCTTCATGCAAACTTGCTTGTGAGTAGCTAAATACCCCCACAACACAGTTTTGTAGTCAAACATCTCATGAGGGGACTGGATGACAGAAGAACTTACATTTCTGAAGCCATGATGTCTATTAAGCAAATGGACTAAAACCCCAGCTTTACCTATGCTAACACTCACAATATTCCCATTCCCATGCCTCATTTGAACAGTCGTGTTAAAAAAGGCTTTTTCTTTTCAAAAATTATGAAGAAATATTTGCCAAGCAGATTCACAACCAGAATGACCTTTTTTTCCTTCTCATTTAAAATAGCTCTTCTGATAAGTTGACTTCTTTTACTATACGCTTCAACAAAGTAAAACGGAATTTTGTAATGAGTATATAAAGGCAAAATTTGACAAGAACCTTGAGTCTTGCTTTTGTCTTAATAAGGATTAAACACTTTTTTCCTTAATGTATACTGAGTCCACCCTTATAAGGAAAATAAGACTTGTCTTCCTTTATAAACATGAATGAATAATTGTCCTCAGTAAAACATATCCACTTAAGATTTTGGGATGTAGTTGTAAAAAGAAAAAAACTTGGTCAATTCTTTAAATTATTTAAAGACTGACCTGAATAAATATTTTTAAGCAATGTTTTTAACAACACCCCTTCCAAGATTCCTTTTTTAACTCGCAAGTAAATTCTTTCAGCAAATGTTCTAGGGTACAGTCCTGATGAGGTTCTTGAATGGTTTCTCAAACATCTTTTCTAAAGTGACAATTTTTTAAAACTAATCATGATTGGGGATGTACAGAGTGTATACTTTTTGTATACACAAATACCAAATTAACCATAACATCACTGGGTTTTTTTCCTGATTTTTTTTTCCTGACAAACTAGCTTATCATGAAGCAGTCAATGCATGATTCCTTGTGAGATGAATTTCAACATTTAACAGTGAATTTGAGGGAGAAGAGACGAATCTCCTATGCAGAAGAATTCCAAATAATTTATGTAGCTACTCCACCCTCTGGGAGAGGAAGCATAAGCTCTACTCCTTAAGAGTGGGCTATACACAGTAACTTCCTTCCAAACAAACACTACCATATAGGAAGGGAGGGGAGAAAGTGTAGTGGAGAAATCTAACACACGCCACCTAAGTGAGGCTATCAAAGTCAACATGAACATTCACGATAAATCATGCTGACATTATGTACCTTGTATATGATGTAATGAAAGTGACACTTCACTTCTGGAATCTTCCTCCCCCAAACCCATAATCACAGTGTAGTCATGAGGAAAATAGCAGACAAATTCTATTAGAGGGACATTTTACAATTTATCGGACCAGATCAGTACTCTTCAAAACTGTCAAGGTCATCAGCAACAAGGAAAGTTGGAGAAAATGTCACAGCCAAGAGGCATCTAAAGACACCTGACAACCAAATGTAATGTGGTATCTTGGATGGGATTCTAGAACACAAAAAAGACATTAGGGAAAAACTAAGGAAATCTGAATAAAGCATGGACTATCGATATTGGTTCACTGATTGTGGCAAATGTACCATACCAATGTAAGATATTAATAATAGGGGATATTGTGTATAGGGTTGTATGGGAACTCTCTGTACTTTCTTCATAATTTGTCTATAAATCAAAAACTTCTAAGCTATAAAGTCGATTATTTTAAAAAGTAAATTTGAGATGATAAAAATATTTGATGTAGAATTATTAGTTAAGAAAAAAAAAGATAGGAATATTTCTTTATCAGGATAGTTCATGTTATGTTTGGCTTTCTGGGACTGGATTCCTAGATAGCAAAGGCATACAGAGAGACTGGGAAAAAAATTTAAAGTGTCTCATTTGTAAACAGAAGTCATCAATTTCACATTGTAATTCAGCACTTCATATATTTCACTGAGTGAAAGGTAAATGTGTACCTTTATACGTTTTGGAAAACATGGCTGCAGTGTCCACAAGAGAGCTTTTTAACTTTGAAAAATTAATTTTGTCCTTGATTCAATGAATAGAAAAAGGCATTATTGCTCTGCAGAACACTTATAACTTATTCTTCAAAATTTACAGGTAATTCCATAAATTATTAAAGTATGCTAAATATAGGCTTAAGATTAAGGCAGTTAGTGGGTCAACAGTTTCAGTAGTTTCAGGCTAGTTTTGAGAAGTTTTGATATCCTGATCAGTTCATGCTCAACCAGATTAGAATACTAGCTACTGGTTATGTGCAAGGGTTATATACGCATACTTAGTTTAAATAAATGAATGGCATTAAGCACCAAATACTGGGAAATCATATGTTCAACATATACTTCCAACATACATACAAACTAGTACCTGATTTAAGAGCACAGTAGGAGAATTAGCTTTACATTTAAAAAAAAATCAATCAATATATAATCACACTCACGAGATGAATGAGTGGGAAAAATGTATGCTCCAAATGAACAATAATTTTTAGACAGTCCAACAACTGTCATTCCTACATATAATTCTGTTTACTATAGAGATTACATGGAATCCTAAAATGTCTCCATAGAAGCTTAGATGCACATGACTCTTAACTGTTGATTTAAGTTTGGTTTCCACTTGTGTTTTCCTCTGAAATGTTTAAGTCTTGCTGGAAGGCAGATGTTATGTGACATAACGACACCACTTCATGAAGCAGCCCACTATCTTCTGAAGTCTCTTTGGCTTCTTTCCCTTCTTTCTCCCAAGGGACAAAAGTAGATGAATGTCGCCCAAGGCTGGGTATAAGCAGATCATCTGAAATCTGGCTTAGTGTTTCCTTCCTTTCTGTTTTACACTTTTCATCTTCGGAAACTTCAGGCGAAGCTAACTGGAAATCCAGTTCTGAAGCAGAAGCTGCCTTTTCTGTGACCGCGGGCCCCCTCACATTGTCAACACTGAGGTGTTTTTCATTGTTTTCCTCTTTCAGGATAAACAGAGAATCTGTCCAACCACTAGAGGGAACTCGCTTCCGGGGAGATGGAGGAAGGTGTTTGCCATGAAGGGCACTATCATCTTGCCCGAGATGCCACTCTACTTGGTCACCAGAACCACTGCAAAGTAGGGTCAGATTATTCTCACTAGGTGCATTGGATTTATTCTGAAAGCAGAAACCACAAATTCAGAAAAATTTTAATGAGTCTATAGTATTACTTCAGCAAATTATTTTCCAGTTTGAAATAAATATTAGTATCTTTCATGGCTGGGAACTTGAAGTTCCTCGCAGAAGAAATATAGCATCAATAGTGAATTCTGAACACCTGCAAATGGCTCTATTAACAAGAAAATATGTAAATATATGTCAATAAAGATGAAAAATTAAATAAAAAGAACTTGCCAAGTCCCCTCCCGCCAAAGAACCCAAACAGACCAGCTACCTCGTATAGTCAATGCCAAGTTCTGGAATTACTTACAGTCACAACATGGTTGCCATCATTCATACTTCCATCTCTTGTTTTTTAAAACATTCAGTTCAATTTGTTTAAAACACTGCTCATTTTTAAAGTAATATAATAAAAAAATTACTTGAATTGATACATTTATTAAACACTTTTTTGAAGATCCAAGAAATATAGAAAAAAAAAGTAGAAACATTTCAGATCTAAAAAAGTGCCCAAAAAAGACAACTATAAAATCAGATCGTAAGAGACTATTATGCTTGATAAAAGAACATTTTTTCTTTTTTTGATTTTTCTTTTTAAATTCTTTGATGTTTATTTATTTTTGAGAGAGAAAGAGACAGACAGAGTGTGAGCAGAGGAGGGGCAGAGAGAGAGGGAGACACAGAATCCGAAGCAGGCTCCAAGCTCTGAGCTGTCAGCACACAGCCTGATGTGGGGCTTGAACTCACAAACTGTGAGATCATGATCTGAGCCAAAGTTTGACACTTAACCTACTGAGCCACCAGGCACCCCAAAATAAAATTTTTTTTCAATTAATGACAATAACCACTAGAATCGGACGCAAAATTGGAAAATACTGGAATTTTTCGTGGTTAAATTTTATATTTTTGAAGATTTGACTACTTACCTGTTTGAGGTTAAATGCTTTGACCAACTAGGACTATATATAACATGAAGCAATTCATAGCAAAGGGTAAGTATGTTTTCATTTAATTTTAAGGCTGAAAAATCAACTAACCGTAGGTTTGTAATCAATATCATCCATTGATCTGAAGAAATCCAAGCTCTTCGCTGCTGCCAGCTTTCCTTGGTCAGAGCTGTGTGTGCTCAGTGTATCTAAGATCTCTCCTAGTAGGTCCATTTCACCTGAGTAAGGAGTCTTTACTCTTGCTTCAACGGAGTCATCGCTTTCATAAAAATCAGCAGAAGCTTCTTCTCCATCTTCAGAGGATAACCTGGAGGAAAATGAAGCACATCCTAGTAGTTACAGTCACACACACGGCATATGAGAACCTTCCCCTGGTTACATTCAAGCAGTGAGAGAGTCTTAAAACCAAAGTACTTTTCAGTGGAACAACAGCAAAATGGCTAACTGGTTCATGGTCAAATTCTTCATATAGATGTGTATATACCAATTCAAATATGGGAAATTTTGAGTACATGCACAAAGAAAAAACAAACAAATAGCTATGGGTCCTTAATCTGGGAGCAGAAGCAGGGCTTTTCACACAGTCTAATTCTGTGGGATTTGGGACATTAGCCTTAGAAATAGTAGACGGAACACTTGGAGGATTCGCTATAGCCAAGTTAACTCTCAATATTGGTATGAGGTTTTCTCTTTATTTTAGAGAAGAATGCATATTCCTTTATATAGACAAAGATACACTTAACAGAGAAAAAAGAGTCATTCCCTATGTCAAACTTGTTTAAAAAAATTAAACACCTACTATTATTATTTTCCTTATTTATAGTAAAATTATTTTTAACATTTTGTATTAGAATTTCACCTTCTGATATCACCATGGACTTAAACCCCTCCTATCCCCGTGACTCAATTGACTATTATCACTGTTCCTGCCATTTAACCTGCCCCTCTTTACTAGGTGGGTAGGAGCCTAACTTGGGTGGGCTTCTATCTCTCCTTTAACACTATTCCAGATATTTCTGTAGGCATCATTGTTTTCCAAGAATAAGATATTTCAAGTCTATCTTTCTTCCCATCTCAAGATTCATCCCCCATGAGACTCCACTGAGCACTGGCTCTTTTTGCTGAAGAACACCGTAAGGCAGCAAAATCTGATCTCTAGGACTGTACATTCTTTCAACTATCTTTTGAAATCCTAGAACTCCTGCCTTTCGGCCACAACACTTAGTAGGATTCTAAAATCCATCACGACTTACTTGCTTGCTCTCTCGTCATGGTCGTCATCATACAGAGCACTATCAAGGCTCTTAAGAGGTCTTTTCAAGCGTCCCTAGAGAGGGGAATTGACAATAAAGTGGCGTTAGTAGTTTAAATAAGTCTTCTTCATAAATTTTAGAGGAAGAATTTTATTTGGCAAGGAACACTTTTATTGTATGACTTTTTTTTTTAATTTTATTTTTAATGTTTATTTATTTTTTTGAGAGAAAGAGAGAGAGTGCGAGCGGGGGAGGCACAGAGAGAGGGAGACACAGAATCCAAAGCAAGCTCCAGGCTCTGAGCTGTCAACACAGAGCCTGGTGCGGGGCTCAAACCCATGAGATGTAAGATCATGACCTGAGCCGAAGTCCGCCGCTTAACTGACTGAGGCATCCAGGTGCCCCATGACAAGAACACTTTCAAAAGAAATACGCATTAAAGGTTTTTGAATATTACCCAACAACTTGACAAGCTGTTCAGTTATAAGGGGAGGGAATCAGGCAATATTTATGTCAACATTTACAGCTCAAACTAGTAAACAAGAACAAATCACTGGATTGGACACACACACACACACACACACACACTGATCCGGTCTGTCAGTCCCTGGTTTAAAACTACTTGACTTATAATCAATCATATCCCCATGTACTTATCCCCCAGTTTCAATAAGCTTCAATATTTGCCAATCTTCTTTCTTTTATCCCATCTCTCCAATTATTTTAAAGCCGTGCTCCTCCAAACTGAGTATGCATATAAATCTCTTGGAGATCATGGTGAAAACGTAGATTCTGACTCTACAGTGGTTCTTAGGATGAGGCCGGAGTTTCTGCATTTCTAATAGGCTCTCCGATGAAGTTAGTGCTGCCTGATCTGCACGTTATTTGCTGAATAGCAAGGCTTTGAACCCAAGCTGGACAACCCATCATTTCACCTGGAAACACTTCATTGTGTATCTTTAGATAAGTGCTCTTTAAACACACCCAAAATATCATTATCATACCATACAAATTAACAATTATTCTTTAACATCCTCTAGTCTCAGGCCGTTTTCGTATTCCCTTATCACCCCCAAAATATTTTAGTTTGTTTATCTGGACCAGAATCTCAACAAGGTTAACACTGTATTTGGTTGATGTGTCTGTCAAGTCTCCTTCAGAGACTATCAGTTCCACTTTCTCCACCCTTTATGCCATTTGTGTCCCTAGACATGTGATTTGATCCTCTTCCTGTAAACTGGCAGTTACATCTGGAAGCTTGGATAGATTCAGTTGCTGGGTTTTTGTTTTTCTGTCTTGGGCAAGAACATGTTATAGGTGTTGATGTGTTTTTTTACTGCAGCAGATCATTCAGACCAGGAGGCACATAATGTTAAGATGTCTCACTTTCAGTGGCACTAAGATTGATTAATGGCTCCAGGATTCAGGTTGGCTCATACCATCCACTATGAATTTTTGTTCACTTGATGGTTTTAGCATCCCGTGATAATCCTTGGGTAAGTTAATTATGCATTAGGGGCTTCAAAATTATGCTTTTCAAAAGCATTTCTTCTATCTTTACTTGTTGGCATTCTACCAAGAATTTTGTCCTATTAACTATTTTGAAATTCAATGTGTACAGGAGAGGTAGGATAAATCCTTGATTCTTTCTTTTGCTTAACAATTTCCAGAGTAATGAGTTTATACCTAATGATCTCTAAAAGCGAGCTGTGAGGGTTTTTAAAAAGGCATCATCATTTGTACATATCTCATATGGCTCAGCCTATCACAGTAGATTCTTCTTGATGTTTGATGTCCCATTATTAAACTATACCATGATTACATTTTAAAAATGGCTCTTAACGTTTAGAGATATAGCTTGAATACTTGCAGGTTAAATGACGTGTGATGTGCTATTGGGTATTTACTTCACAATAATCCAGTGGTGGAGACGGATCATGGGGGGAGCTGGCACTGAAATAAGATTGACCACACGTTGATAATTGTTGAAGCTGTATGAAGGGTATCCAAGAATTCTTCTAAGCTTTTCTTTACTTTAACATGTTTGAATTATGTTAAGTGTTCTTTCCACAATGAAATAATTTAAGTTTTTTTTTAAATGGTCCTATCTTTGATCCAGTGTTAGTTCACTCAGGTTGGCTCTTGTGTCCTTTAAACACAAGTGACCTCAGAGGTTCTTTAGTAAGCTTCTTGCTTTTGGCCCAACATAATGTCTCATTTCAACTTATACATTTTCTGCATCAGACCTGGAATCAGTCACTTCCTGTAAGAGTTTTGGTTTCTGTAAGTAGGAAATGGCATATATTTATTTATTTAATTTTTTTTAAAGAAGTTTTTTTTTAATGTTTAATTTTGAGAGAGAGAGAGAGAGAGAGAGAATAAGTAGGGGAGAAGTAGAGAGAGAGGGAGACAGAGAATCTGAAGCAGGCTCCAGGCTCTGGGCCGTCAGCAGAGCCCGACGTGGAGCTCGAACCCATGAACCATGAAATCATGACCTGAGCCAAAGTTGGATGCTAAACTGACTGAGCCATGCAGGCACCCCAGGAAATGGCCAGAGTCTGAGTGCTAGAGGTGTCCATGGCTGCAAAGCATCCTTTTGAACGGATGGCAGCAAAACTGAAATTCGGAGACTTTAACCATGACATCACCAGAGAAGTTTCTGTCTTCCAATTCTGATCTCCCAATCTAGATAATTGTTTTCTTCTTTTCCTTCTAATTTGAGAGACAGAGCCAGAGACAGCACAAGCAGGGGAGAGAGGCCAGAGGAGAGGCAAGAGAGAGAGAAAATCTCAAGTGGCTCCATGCTCAGCGCAGAGTGGATGTGGGGCTCGATCCCATAACCCTGGATCACAAACGGAGCCAAAATCAAGAGTCAGATGCTCAACTGACTAAGCCACCCAGGCACCCATGATAGCTGTTTTCTTCTGTTGCAGCCATAAAGAGTAAGCAAATTTCTGGAATTCATAATTCAGGAGTGGATCCCTACTCGTCTCCCTCCTCTATGCCAGTACTGAGAGTAGTAGAAAGGAAAGAATGTATAGAGAAATATGTTCTTGTAGCCCCTGCTCAGAATGTGTAGTGAGCTTCTCCACAAGTTTGGTTACTAGCTATGTATTTGGGGCCTATAACTATAATATCATTTTATGACTACAAGTTTAAAGTATATGAGGAAAAGTAATTGAGGAATGGCCCTAGGAACACAACTACCACTTACAATATTATTCTGTAGGAAAATGCATTTCTTTCCCCTCCCTCCAAAACTCACAAAATATAATATAATCTTTGTTTCTAAAAATCAGTCATCGTTATAACACTGACCTCTGTATAGGCTTAACATTATGCCAGCTAGGGGCCTTGCATTCAATTCTCTCTGAAAAACAAATCAGAACTAAAACCAAACGAAACTATGAGGGAGCTGAGACTTCATGCTGCTATTTAAAAATAAAAAAATATGACTATTTAAGAACTAATACAAATGGGGCACCTGGGTGGCTCAGTTGGTTAAGGTGTCCAATTCTTGCTTTTGGCTGAGGTCATGATCTCACAGTTTGTGAGTCTGAGCCCCGCTTCGGGACTCTGCATTGACAAGTGTGGAGCCTGTTTGGGATTCTCTCCCCCCGCCTCCCCGCCCTCTCTCCCTCTCCTCTGCTCACTCTCGCTCTCTCAAAAGTAAACTAAAAAAAAACTAAGAGAAAGAACTATTACAAAATAAGATAAATACATAGCTTAATATTTACGTTCGTAGAGTACATTGCAAAGCACTCTCATATACACACACAGTGGGGCTAGGTTCTGGGAATACAGAGCTGAGTTAGGCTGAGTCTCTGTCATTGAGTAGCTCAGAGTCTAATAAAACCCATGATAAATTCAGAAGTACGCCACAGAAGCTCCATAATTTGCCCAAGCTCATACAACTTATCGAGAACAGGATGTCTTTCTCTCCTGTGTTGCCAATCCCTTGTTCATTTTCTCCCACAAGTTACTTTTATATTCTATCTACGTCTGCCTAGATTCTCGGTTTTTGTTTTTGTTTTGTTAATGACAACTTTTTTTTTTTTTATGAAGCTACTTCACATATTGTGAAACTCATACGTTTGAATTTGGTTTTATATGTCCTAGCTAGGTGACAGTTCTATCAATTTCTACATAGGGATGCCGTTAAATGGTGTATCTTGTGATGAATTTTCACAACAGTGTTAGTTAAAATCAGAATTACAACTGATTAATGTTTTCTTTCCTGTGAGTGTTAAGCTTTGTACTGCACATATTCTGAGTACACTTTCTTACAAATTGTTTGTCTTTTTTTAATTTTTTTTCTAATGTTTATTTATTCTTGAGACAGAGACAGAGCGTGAACAGGGGAGGGGCAGAGAGAGAGGGAGACACAGAATCTGAAACAGGCTCCAGGCTCTGAGCTGTCAGCACAGAGCCCGACGTGGGGCTCGAACCCACGGACCCTGAGATCGTGATCTGAGCTGAAGTCGAACGCTTAACCGACAGAACCACCCAGGCGCCCCTATGCTCTTTTTCTTAATACAACTGACTTTTGGGAAGAGGTATGCATGTTTATTTTTCTAACTAGAATGATAATAAGCAGATGCAAATGCTGGTGGAATGAATTTTGTGTATTAGATGGATTCATAGAAAAACATCTATTTCCGACCTGGATAGAAATCTCACAGTAAGAAGTGCATAAGAGGAAAGTTTCCAAGGGTCAATAAACACTTTCATCATAAATTATTATCTACAAGTTCCTGAAATAAGCACCAAGACACTTATAATATGGCCTATAGCTGGGAACAGATTTTTTTTTTAAGAATGATTATAAAGTGATTAAGAGATGACATGGTACAAAAAAAAAATGAAGGAAAGAAAAAAAAAACCCTCTCTTCGTCTTTACTGGAAAAACTCCTACTTATGCTACAAAGCCTTCTCTTCACCTGCCCTCTGTGTAGCCACGTACTGGCCAAACGTCTGGCCAATGTATCAATTGCACTGCGTCACTTGTTTGCGTGGCCGCCTGCGTGGCTGTACTCTGAGCTCTCGAGAAGTGTGATCCACCTCATGTTCTTTGTGACCTCTGAGCTCTTTTGTATGCCTTCTCAGCACGGAAAACACTAGTACATATATAATAGGTGCTTCCTGGATGTCAGTGGGATAAAGAGATGCCAACAAGTCAGAGGAAAATGAAATGCAGCTGCTGCCTTATTTTTAAGGAGTGCAGAGAAGCAGCTTTTAGTCGGTTTTCAGTAAATATTTGTTGAAGGAAACAAACAGAAAAGATAAATGCCTTTGTGTTGTTCTTCATCTGTCAGGTCTCGAAAGACCAGGCTCTGCCTGCCCTGCCCACTTTAGTCACTTTGTTCTAACTCACAAGGCATCACCACGGCCTTCTTTCAGTCCCTTATGGTTGCCTTGACTTATTCCACTAAGGGCCTTTGCATCTGCTGATGCCTTCCTGAACAGCTCTTCTCTACATTTATTCCCCTTCCCTTCCCCACTATCTCTGTCTGTAGCCATCGATTCTCATTTGAAAATCTAAGTCTCCGCCCTGTAGAATGCTACGGCCTCTAACCCTGCTAACAGAGAGATCTTTTTAAACTTAACAATGCTACACTCCTCTTTAGTAAATCCTCCAGTGGTTCCTTACCGTTTTCAGAATAAATATTGTACCTCTTACCTTCGCCTAGAGGGATCTGGCTCAATTAGCCTCTGAAGCCTTCACTTGCCATACAGACGCCTGCTCCATTACCACCACACCCTCTTCCTTGCTTGTAGGTTTTCCCGTGTTCTTCTGCCTCTGACACACGTGTTGATGTGTCTTCCAGAACGTCCCTCTCCGTGGTGTTTCCCCTCTTTTTTAATTATCCTTCGTGCCCTGGCTCAACGAGTTCCCCTTTCAGGAAATACTTTCTCAGTCATCTTGTGTGTTCCTAGAATACCTGTACATGTATTTCTCATGGGACTTGTCCATCCCACTGTACTGTGGTCATGGTTAAATTCTCTCTCTCCCACTGTACAGCGGTAGATTCTTGATGGCAGGTATCTTGCTAATTTACCTCTCATACCCTCAGAACCAAGCACCTGTTGTGTCAGAAAAACTGTAAAAGACTTTGAAAGGAACAAGAGTATGCAGTGTCCTATCAGTGGAATTCTGGATGGTGTTTAGAAGCCTTGTGGGGTTATCTGATTACTGTACTCTGCATCTTTCATTGCCTTATCTACCTTGCAAGGACACAACTGGACGCAATCCAACAACCAAGTAGTAGTTATTATGGAACAAAGGCTGGCGATATTTGTGGAGCCAATGGCAACAATGCCTTCCCAGGAAAACCTGCCTGGTGCCTGCTTGACAGAGTCTAACCTTACAGGTACCCTTCCATCAGGACAGGGACCAGCAAATTGGGAGAACTTTTCAAGAGAAATTCGCCCTAGTTTATAGGTATTTTAGGTAGAACTTAGAAGATGTCTTGGCTTAGTTTCCTAGCCTCAAGATAGGAAAGAACAGACTTTTATAAGCCCAAACCAAGATTTCTTATGAAAACTTCCAGAAAGAAGTAAATTCTGTGGCCTTGTGCTGGTCAATACTGCATGGCTCGAGATTTATCAAGAAAAGTCAAGAAGACTTTTATGGCTAGTTAATTATCATTCTTGGTGTTCCAATATAAATAATCAGGACAAACCTAATGACAATAGCCTTCTTCTTCTTTTTTTGATCACAAATAACCTTTGAGATTATTATTACAGGAAAAACTGTAAAAGATTTTGAAATGGGCAAACAACTACTTGTGTCCTGTCAAAGGACTGTTGGGAATTGTCTAGCATTTCTTTCCAGGATTCTCTGATACTATAGAGGTTCGTACCATTCATAGTCTCTGACTATTTGCAACCCTACAGGGACAGAAGTCAACCTATGGAGGTCTGGTGGCAATACAAAAGTTTTGTGTCCATAGAGATGAATTGCGTCCAGCATAGATATAATTATTATGGTGTGGATTTTGGTGGTTTTGGTATCTGTTAACATATATGCTTCAGTATTCCTGTCTTAAGTATCTGTTCTTTGGATTATCTGTTGTATCAGTTTTAACATTTTAGTATTTCCCTCATTAGTTAATGAAAAAAATAAAACAATGGAGTTGTATAAAATTATTCCTTAAAGTAGGCATTTAATGTTTCCTGAATAAATGAATACCTCCATACACAATAGGTCGTTTCTGTTGAGTATTTAAATGAATTCAAAAACTGATAAACTATGTGACGTAAAGAAGTAAATGCTATCTTAATTGTTTATGTGACATAAGCATTTTCAGTGTCCAGGAGGTACAGAAAAGCACTATATTCATTTGTTCACTCAACAAAGATCACAGAAATGCCTTCAATGGGCTAGGTTAGGGTACAATGATGACTGAGAACAAGGCTCCCTGCCCTCATGTAAATTAAATTCTAATAAGTTGGACATAAATTGAATAATCATAAAATAAATATAAAATATAAATGATGTTTGGATTGAGCCTTGAAAGGTCAGTAGGTGTTAAGTAGACGATGATAAGACAGAACAAGATGTGCAAAGGTCCTGTGGTGGGATGATCACAGAATATATAATGGAATGAAAGACCGCTATCAGAGGGGGCTATAACCTGTGCCTGTGCACAGGGTTCTTTAAGGGTGCATTATTTTGCAATTAGCTTTTTGATCACTAGATGGCAGAGATATACTAAGGCGGCAAAAAGCTGACTAAATTTAAATTTATGGAGGGTTTTAAGGAAGTGGGGGAGATCAGAAAATCTAGCAAGAAAAAGTGGGAGATGAAAAATTGGTTGGGGTGGGGGCACAGGCAAACGACACACCCCAAACTTGCAAGATCTGATAACGGACAGTAACAGAAAGCCAGTTATTGTTTTATTTTCTTTCAACAAATATTTGAGAACCTACTGAAAGCTGCTATTGTGCATTCCTTAAAATGAGGTAGTAACCACATCTCAGTTTTCAAAAATTCTTAGCATTTCTTCCTTCCACAAAGATCCATTAAACACCTGTTACCCACACTACTGTCTTCCATGCTGTGAGGCATACAAAATAAAAAGATACCCCTCCTTTCAAGATTTTCAATAAATATGTGGTAAAAATGCAAAATTATTGAATATAATACAGTAGTTATAAATACGAACTATCCTTCATTGTAGGAATATAACTGAACTCAAACTTTTTGATCATAGATGAAAACTTATTTAAATGACCATTAATACCAGTCATGATTTATGTCAAATTATAATATTTACAATAAGTAGGTTCAGTCAACATACTAACAACAGTAACAATATAGGACTGTAATTACATACTATAAATAATGGCAAATTCTGGGATCAAATAAAGAGGTTTCAAAGTTGCTGTATGGTCATTTCACAATGCAATGGTCATTTCACTGTTTCACAACTGCACTCACAGGCTGTACAAATTGGCAAGTAACTTAGCATTTGCAGCTTTTGTGGGAGCCAGTACTACATGAGAAGAAGGTACATCTTTGAATGCAAAAAGACATCAGAAGAAACAAAATAAGTAGAGTTTTGGAGAATTTGACATCATTCTAGCACGAGGAATTAAAAATAAGATGGGGCACTGGATATCATAGGTCCTCCATCAGACTCCAACTAGGTTCTACCACATACAATTGGAAAAGAAAAATTTGCTCACATGGAGATGTGAAGTGTAAAATTCACATCTAGCATAAAGATTCATAAAAATTTGGAAGTAAACACTTGTATAGCAAGGGATGCTTATTAAGCATGTGAGAAAATACTACACTAAAGCAAAAGGGAAGTTTTCAGCATGGTATAAAATTTATTCAAGAAGATATCTTACTAGAGAAGTTCAATCTCTAGCTAGACATTGAATAAAACAAAACAAAACAAAAAAATGGACTGGTAAAAACAAGGAGGAAAAGCATTTCTTATGAAGGAAAAACCACAAGCAAATGTACACAGAAAGTGACAGAGGCAGAGGGCCCAAGTCATGAAACCATCAAACTTAACTTTGAAAGAGACTTCAAGAAATAAGTTTGGTTCAGCTACAATAAGCAAGATCAATGTTTCCTTTCTTTTCACCACAATGGTTTCCGGATAGCACTTCTGACAGTTTGAGTGGTGAGAAACATTCCCCTGGTGCACGATGACCAGGTGATCTTGCAGTTACCATTTTTGTCACTAGATGGCAGACAGATCCTAATAAGGCAAAATGCTGAGTAAGTCTAAATTTATGGGGGGTTGGGAGAAGGGGGAAAAGTAAGGGATATATGTAAATGAATGGGAAAACACACTTTTTTAGGCTTCATAAAATTAAGATGCTTTTAATATATGAATTTTTTAAAAAATTGGTACTCTCTGTGTTACTGTCCCCATTTTAGGGTTGAAGTAACTGAGGTCCAGAAGTGTTACCTTGCTTACCCAAAGTCCATAGCAAACCCCCAACCTTAAGACAAAATAAATAAATAAAAATTAACTATACAATACATGCATGAAATAATATGAAAAAAACGAAACTCTACCATACATAATTATAATGGCAATACCTTAAGAATTCATGGTATTTTACTGAAGGGTTTTAAAACACATATTGCAATTTATTGGTAGTGGCTAAAGCAGAGTGAATTAACTTATCTATGACTGATTTGCTTCAGTGTGTTTGATATTTTACATACTGTACTGTTTTTCATTAAATACCTAATTTATCACAAATTTTGGTCAATATTTTCTGTTTTTACAAATTAGGGAACCAAAAGCTTAACAAAGTGAAGTGTCTTGGGGAAGATTAGACTAGTGACAAACCTAAGATTCCAACCCAGGTGTTCCGGTTCCCTGAACAGAACTCCTTTTGTTAAAATTACATTAGATACATAAGTTCTCAGAGACTCAGAAGAAATAACTGTCTGAGAATTAACCCGAGAAAGACTTTCTTAAAATGGCAAGTTTTAACCTCATTTTTAAAGCGGACAGTTACAGAATGACCATGAGTCTTAATATTCTTGGTAGGTGAAATGGCACGGTGAAGAGACAAAAGATTAATACACTTTTCCAAAGACACTGAAGACATATTCCTGTCAGGGCAAAAGAGTACATTGGAAGGATTAACAAGATATGTATTTGGTGAAGTCTGATGAATTCAGCTGATGAGGGCTGTTATTAGATTAAGAAAATAAGATTTTATAGAAGCATTAAAATTACATTTCTGAGCAGTTGAGTGCTATGTGAGACTAGTTGAGGAGGATGACTTTGAAGTGGTCCATGGGGCCCCTGGGTGGCTCAGTTGGTTAAGCATCCAACTTCGGCTCAGGTCATGATCTTGTGGTTTATGAGTTCAAGCCCCGCATCGGGCTCTGTGCTGACAGCTCAGAGCCTGGAGCCTGCTTCGGGTTCTGTGTCTCCCTCTCTCTCTCTGTCCCTCCCCTGCTCGTGCTCAGTCTCTCTCTCTCTCTCTCTCTCTCTCTCTCTCTCAAAAATAAATAGAAACATTAAAAAAAATTTTTTTAAAGTGGTCCAGACACATCCAAGAGCCCTTTACCAGTTCTTCCAGTTCGCCATGATCTGGTCTTTTTGGTTAGCTTTATTCACTTAATTCTCTACGATTCAGGTATCACCTGACAGATGATCTCTTATAAAAGTAATATTTCATTTTAAGTACATTCCTGTCTTACTAAATCCTTGAAACCAAGAATCATACCCTTTAATTCATTTTGCCTCTAATTCCACTTCCATCTAGAATGTAAAGAATAGCAAAAGAATGTCAACTCCCATCCTAACAATGAGAAAAAGCTGGGTTATTTAAAAAAAAAATCCCACAAATCCTAATTCTTCTTGGACCTATCAGAGAGCTGAATTGTAAGGCAACCAAGCAAACCAAATTCCAAAGGGTTACAAGCCCTTCTGAGGAGAGATGAGACACAAGACCTATTTCCTCCAGGCAAAGCACGAGGAGAGAGGTAGCTGGCATATAAGCAGGGGAGAAGAAATCTGCTAAGATAATAGCCTTAAAGACCAAGTATGAGCTAAGATGTCAGTTTGGAATAGTTAGGAGTCTCAAAGGCAAGGGGAGATTGTACTCGCAAGCCCTCTTCCACAGATAAAATCGTGTATTTGCTAAATCAGGCAACCCTATTACCTGGTGCTACAGGGAAAGGCTAGGGGCAAGACGGGAGACTGAAAAGAGCTCCCCTTGGGGGTACAGGCAAGCAGGAGGTGATAAGCTGCTGCAGGGAGGCATGTATGAAGCCCTACTTACTTTATAAGAACATTCATTTATGTATAAGAAAAGTCATACAGTCATGGCATACAGTCAGCAAACTCAATCCCAAAATTCTGGGGGAAGGAAAAAAACAGAAACTCCTTTAGGGAAGAGCAAGAAACACTCTGAGGCACAGGACTCTACTCTGTTAACAAGTGGAAATCTACCACCAGTGGGGAGGGGCAGGCAGCCCTCAAACTGCCCAAGACCAGTCGCAGAAATAAGAAAGTTTATCTGCCATGAAAGGAAGCGGAGGGATGTTGAGAGGCACAGTGGCACAAGACCTGCTAAGGCTGAAGCTGGACCAGAGCACATAAAACCCATAAGGCTAGGACTAAGTAACCAGCAACAGAAGTTAATTGCTGGAGGAGGGGCAAAAACATTGAGAGAGATCCCCTATGGGGCTCTAATATAGCTAAGGGTGATGGAGAAACACCAAGAAAAACCTGCCAGAAACTTCACTGGTAGTAGTCCACTCTAAGCACAAGATAATAGCAGCCAACTGCAGGTAATGACATCAACAACAAAATCCAAGGCAGTTCAATTTGTGATGCACACATGGGGTCCAGTACTCAAGAACTACCAGACATAAAAGGTAAGGGGAAAAAAAGATGGATGCATAAACAGATGAGATGACAGTAGAAAGATGAAATCCATATAAAAGAGTCAAATTGAAATGACAGAAAAAAAAAACATAAGAGAGAAATTCTTTTGATCAGCTCATCAGCAGACTGAAGAAAATAAAATGAATGAACTTTAAAACAGGTCAATTCTATTGACCAATCTGGCATTTCTATATGCTAACAGTGAACTCTCTAAAAAAACCCAGTATGGCACTGGTATAAAAGCAGACATAAAGGCTAATGAAACAGAATCAAGAGTCCAGAAATAAACCCATACACATATAGTCAACTATTTTTGATAAGGATGGTAAGAACACTGAATGGTGGAAGGATGGTCTCTTCAATAACGGGTGCTGGGAAAATCGGATATTCACAGCAAAATAATAAAACGGAAAAAATTTCATCTTAAACAAAAATTAACTCAAAATGAATTAAGGACTTAAATATAAGACCTGAAATCATAAACCTCCTACAAGAAAAAGCTCCGTAACATTAGTCTTGGTAATGACTTTTTAGATAGGACATCAAAAGCACAGAAAATGTGCAACAAAAACAAAAATCAAGTGGACCTACATCAAACTAAAAAGCTTCTGCACAGCAAAAGAAACAATCAGCAAAATGAGAACAATCAACAAAATGAAAATTTCTTCCATTCTCATGGAATGTGACAAAACATTTGCAAATCATATATCTGATAAGGGGTTAATATGCATAATACATAAGGAACTCATGCAATTCCTACAGTAGTCAAAGAAACACCACAAATAATCCAATTAAAATGAACAGAAACTTGAATAGACATTTTTACAAAGAAGACATAAAGATAGCCATCAAGTACATGAACATGTGCTCAATATCACTAATCATCAGGGAAATACAAATCAAAACCACAATGAAATACCACCTCACACCTGTTAGAATGGCTATTATGAAAAAGACAAGAGATAATAAATGTTGGCAAGGATGTGGAGAATGTTGTGCACTGTTGGTGAGGCTGTAAATCGACGTAATCATTATGGAAAACCATATGAAGATCCCTCAAGAAATTAAAAATAAAACTACCATGTTTAGCAATCCCATTTCTGGTTATTTATCAGGACGAAATGAAATCACTGTCTCATTCAGATATCTGGTCTCAATGGTCACTGCAGCATTATTCACAATAGCCAAGACATGGAAACAACCTAAATGTCTATCGATGGATAAATGCATAAAGAAAATGTGGCATGTGTACAATAGGATATTATTGAGTCATAAGTAAAAAGGAAAACCTGCTATTTGTGACACTGATAAACCTTGAGAACATTAAGCTAAGTGAAATAAGTCAGACAAAGAAAGATACATACTCTGTCACTTATCTGTGTAACCTCAAAAAGCCAAGCTCATAGAAACAGAAAGTGGATGGGGCAGTTGCCAAGGGCTGGAAGTGGGGGAAATGAGATGTTGGTCAAAAAGGTACAAACTGCCAGTTTTGAGATGAATAATTTCTGGAAATGTGATGAACAGCATGGTGACTATAGTTAGCAACATTGTAGTGAATAGTTGCAAGTTGCTAGAGAAAAACAAGTAAATGGTAATTCTGTAAGATGAAAAATGTTAACTAATTTTACTGTGCTAAATATTTCACTATACATTTACCAAACTTAAAATAAGTATCCAAACTGAAACACAAAGAGAAAAAGAGAACAAGAAAACGACAACAGTGGCAGCAGCAACAACAACCACAAGAAAAACCAGAATAGGGCATCCAAGAGCTAAGGAATACTATCCATGGGTCTAATTCTTTCTGTTCCCAACACAAAAAGAATAGTGTTCATTACATTTTTGAAATAGGTGTTCATTAAATTTTTGTGAAAGTTCTTGTTGTAGACAGAATAGAAACAATATTACCTAATATTTATTAAACTTCTAGTGAGTGTTGGAAAAACAAATTCTATCACTAACTCCAATCTCCACAGTAACTCTATGGGAGTGGACATAGTTATCATCATTTTATAGATTTGAAGGTTAAGAGGATTAGAGAGGTTAGGCAAGTTGCTCAAGTTCCAATACCAAGCAAGTAGCAGAGCTGGTATTCTGGTCCGGGTTTGTTAAACTCCAAAGCCCAAGATCTTTCCTTCCACATGGGGTCTTTCTACCTAGTCATGAATGTGATGTTAAGTGAAAAGGAAGAATAGATACAAAGGTCAATGAAGGAAAGTCTGAGTTTGTAAATTCAGTAAGACAAGGTAAATGATCTTGAAAGTAGTCCTTGCACCTAGTAATGTTCAGAGGAGGTACATGACCTTGAAAACTGTAAACTAGCACACAGCAGATATGTAGGTAGTTTTTGTTGAATTGAGGTAGATTGTCTTTCCATTATGGTATTGTCCATTGGGTTCATATTGCACCATTAATTACATTAGTGGAAGCTTATTTGAATTAATATTAAGTTAGGGACTATTCTAGAATTCAACTAGAAATCTCCATATTAGATCTTAGAGATAGAATATTTGAAATCAGAACTGATCCTTTACAGACTCATTTTACTGACGTTAGGGAGTTTCAGGAGGTTTTGACTTCTTTTAGTTTAGTTTGGCAAAATGCTGGATCAAAATCATCCTAGAAACACAGTACTTTAGAAATCATTTCTCAATTGTTAGAGATTATATACAACCTACCCAATGGCAGCATTGTACCAGCTATTCTAAAAGGCTCTCTCTCTCATTGAAGTATGTTAATGAATGGAAAGAAGGAAAGAAGACCAGTACTCATTACTCATCTGTGGTTACAAGCAATACGATTGTGAATTGTTAATACTTTTAAGCCAATTTTTTAGGACAGTACATATGCAAAGTAATTATGTTAACTGTAAATATTTAAAATGTTGTTTTATTATTTTTCCTGTTCTTTAATATTTGCAAATGCAAAATTTAACAAAGCTCTTGCAGTAACTTTTCAGTACTGAGAAACTGTTGATCGGCATAAATACAAGTTGTATACAGCTATTAAAAATTATTCCCAAAGCAAAACAGATAAATAAATTTTTGATAAATGGCAAACTATTTGTAATTTCACTTTTGCTGACAGGGTTTCAATATTTCAACATTTAAAAAGGTTTCTTAATGCATGACAAGTCCACTGTATTTTCGGTAAAACAGAATTTGGTTACTTTCGCTAAATGATGTGCAGATGATTTTTCTAGCTGGCATAAACAATTAAAAAGTCAGTAATGACTAACAAAATAATATTATTTCCAACCACTTCGATAAACTATGTTTGTAAAAAGTACGTAACGAAGATTAAAATATTTTATTGTAAAATGATTACAGCTGATTTTGTTTTTCAGATTATCACATCACTATGTCATAAGCATAAATATGCAAATGTATGGAGAGAGTCTTAACACAGAAACAACATTTCTGTGTGAATGCAGCAAGAAGCAAGAATCTTAACAGAAATTGTAATTACTCTATATGTATTTCGGTTTCAAAAGCATTATCTTACAAATATCAAAGACATCAATAAACACAAAGAGGGAACAGGCTTCTGTGAAATGGCAGTCTTATTCTCAAACATTAGAAACACCATAAAGAACTTCCAGAGAAGGGTCCAACACAGTAGTCTTATTTTGAAACTGGCATGAGGGCACAGGCTAACTTGTTAAGATATTTATGTATTGCTCTAATATTTTGTGTTCTGTATCAGGAAATATAATAATGTGTAGTAGACACAAATCCAGTTCAAATTATAATAAGAGTCTATTATACTCTGGTAGTTATAATCTGCTGACATTCCTGGAAATTTTTCTCTCTTGAGGGACATTAATAGGCAGCAGCAGTAACCCCTACAAAGAAAAGACTGGCTTCCCTTTTCATCAACACTAACATTGATCTCTGACCAACCTTAAAAGCAGTTCTAGATATAAAACAGGAAGAACATCATCATTTCTTTATCCCAGAGTATCTGGGAGAACATAAGAATTAGTCCATTAAAAATGGGGTACTTTTGGAATAGAGAGCTATTGTTATTTTTACCAAAAGCCCATAAAACAATTAAAGAAGTAATGGGGGGGGGGGAACTCTAAGTTAAATAGAACAGAAAATAGGGAGGAAAAATATTAGTGACATGATTGTTGATGTAAAGTCTAAAATGGTAATATTCATTATATTTACTAAAGGGAAAACCAAGTAGTTTTGTTTTTATTTCAAGACTTTCTAATAAATGACATAGTCAATTGTGGCAATAAATTTGAAGAGTAAAATTATAATATTAAAAAGGTACATTTCAATCTAGGATTACCTCATAATACATACTGAACATATTCACATAAGTGAAATTATCTTCCACTACTTCTTTTTAATATACTTGATATTATTCAGCAGTGCTAAATGTTTAAAAAATGAAGTCCTAGCCAGTTACTGAAAGGAACTGGCTTTGGATTATTTCTTTGAAAAAATAATGTTCTCAAACAATTTTATGACAATACAAGTGTGTCAATGTGTATTCTATTGTGTTTCTAAAAGAGAGTATTCTGAAAGGCAAATTTTATAAATTTTTTGTCTATAACTATCATTATACATATCAAAGTATTATATAATGCCCACTAGAGGGCATTCTTGTAATCCATAACTGAATGGGGGGGGGGTGGAGGTGGGGTACAGATTTTAAACTATAATCAAATTGGATATGTTGGAAATTAACATTATTTCAACAGAAAACAACAGAGGAAAAAAATAACTTTATTTAAAATTAAAGATATAGTACCCTTATTTTTCCAACTTGACTTAAAAGATTAATTTTATAATATATATATTATATATAATATATATATATTTATATATATTAGTGATATTAGTATAGCTTAGACTAAATACATGCTATGTCAGAGTGACTTTGGGACAGACTACGAGAATGTGTTTTCATTTAGGCAGTATTTTTGGTGGGCATATTTTAATAGAAACACATTTACTTATTTCAAAATATTTTTGCCATTTGGAACTTTCTAATAGATTTCCCTAATCACTTTAATTCAACAATTTAGTTTGATCATCATAATATGCTCAATCCTGAGCTAAATCACAGAAAATGCTAAAAAAAATAAATAAATAAGGGGTTTCTGCTTATCACAATTTGGTTAAGCTTACTTTTATTATTTTTTAAAATTTACATTAAATATTCTTTCCAATTATTTGGGCCTCCTCCTTCATATACCCATTTCTTCTCTGTCCCCCCAGGTCACAATTATCTTTCTCACTGTGATTTGCAATCACCTTTTTCTTGGTCAGAAGAAGCAAGTGGTGTCTTTCCTCTGCAAACAATGACTATGCCATTTCTTTCTTGACCAATAAAGCAAAGCTCTGAATGGACTGTATTTTTCCAAAGATCCCAACAAGTGTGCCATTTTCTGCAATCTATTATGTCACCTGAGCAACAAATGCTATCTTTAATTACATTCATTTTATTCCCAGAATCCACCGAATTCCAATGAAGAAAAGAGTGTCAGAAACACAATACTATACACCACATCCTACTAGGTATGACGATCCCATCATTTATTATGCTTAGGAACTAAATAATTTAGAGAATCTGAGTTTTTAATCTTATAAATTTCACAGCAACTTTAATTTCATCTGCAACATTTTAAAATATGGAATTATCTGTAAAGTGTAAACCACCTGATTGCTCATATTTTAAAACATGCTTATATACTAGAATTTCTTTTAAGTCCCCATTCAACCAAAATGTGGTTTTGAAATATCTTACTTGCAAGTCTCCACATGCCAAAAAGGTACATACAACTTCTATGTACATTCCTTAAATATAAATGTGTATTACTTGTAATTATAAAATGAACTCATGGCAGTCATGCTATATTCCATAAATCCATTAGGATGATTGATAAACCATTAAATACCTAAGGACTCAAAATGATCGCATGGTTTCTTTTGAAGTGTGCATTATCACCTTCTATAATGGGTAAAATGGAAAATCACATAGAGCACATTTTATGTGTAAATATCTTCCTTATTTATGCATTCCAAAGGTAGCTCTTCATACCATAAACTATTGGTCTGTATGTGAATATATTTTAAACACAGAATAAATGATCACTAGTTTAATAGTACTTGGTCTTAGTAGAAATTATGACTATTAAACATAACTCTATTTCTAATCACTATATTTAGGTTCAAGTGTTGACTATGTTCCACGTTGTGAGTATTTACCAACAGGCACACTACTTTACATTATATTACAACTGAAAAAAGTAATTTTCCATTCATATTTCCTCACGCTGCTTTTACACAGTTAACTGGACAGGTTGAAAATAAATCTGAGTGCACTGCTATTTGTCTCAGACCTGAAATAGTTAAGAGTGGTATGTGTGCCAGGGTTTTAATAGGGCTTAACAACAAAAAGCTTCAATCCTCCACTTTCACTAGATTTTGTTGCCGTGGTTTTGCTTGCTTAGGGCCATCCATCTGTTAATGTTGACTTGTAATATAGCTAAGCTCCTGCTTGCAGTACACTAGTCTAGTTGGTTGGTGTGTATGTGTGTGTGTGTGTGTGTGTGTGTGTGTGCGCGCACGCACGGGCACGCATGTGTGTGTCCTATACAGACACTCAGATACGTACACATTACAATTGTCAGAGTAAGTTAAGAATGGCTAATATTATTAAAAATGGAGCAGTATCTTAGATTCATATAAATTTTGCACATTAAAGGAATTTCTCATTCTTAGAAAATTCCAGTACATTTTTACAAATAAGTGTTTTAAAACATAATTTTCAGTGACAGAATTAGTCTAAATGTTGTTCACTAAGAGTACAGTATTTGTTCTAAAATAGAATTGATGAAAGAAGGTAAGTGTGCAGTCAAGATGAAAACTGTTCTGCACCATGACCGGTGGCAGTATTCTCCATGGACCCAACTGGCCCTGTTTTCAATAAAACCCGAGGAGGATCCTTTCCCTGGAGTCCTGTTAGGCTGGGGCTGCTGTTGGAACTGTCATGTTCACACAAAAGGGAAAAGGGTTGGGTTTTACAAATGTGAAGCCTAATTGGGAGATCTTCATGGCTGTACCCTTGACATTTATTTAAGCCTCATCAACAAAACAGGAAGTAACCGTACTAATTAGCAGACCAGCACACAAATTACTATTTGTTGGGGTGTAGATGCAGATTCATAATCTAAGCTAAGTAATGGCATATAGGCTTAAAACAACATACATTTTGATTTTGTTCTTTTCTATAGTACCCAAATTATGAAACGTTATTTTTTCACTTATTTAAATACATTCTTGAATTTAAATGACCATAATCTCATTTTCATCTTTTGAAAAACAGATGAAAATAAAGTGTGTCATTTATACACGTCCAGCTGGAAACTGGAAATGTAAAGTTCTTTACATAGCTGAGATCAACTTCTCAAAAAGATAAGGAATAGGATAAATAAAGCTCACATTCTTTATTTTGATAATTTTACTGACAAGAAAATGAGATACTTGAGGTCTTATAAACTTAGAAATCAAGAGATTTCTCAATAAAATAAGCTGTATATTTCTTCTCAAATCATAAACCAGGATCTGAAGTTATCCCTACTTAGAATGAAGACAGACAAATTTAGGGTCCCCACTACTTTAGTGAACTAGAGGATTGTTAGTGACTTTGGACAGTTACTACCAAGAGAGAAGAAAGTCAGTGCCATTGCGGTAAGAGACCTGATGTTCAAGATATATGTATATACATGAATGGGTAGAGGCCAATTATTAAGTGCCTGTTATGTGGCAGGTATTTTATATATATTATCTATAATAATGCCTATAGCATTCTAGCAAAATGACATGTATCGTTATTACTATTGCACAAATGTAGAAAGTAAGGCTTAGGGACACTGTGTTTTGCTCAAAGCTAAATGCTAGTAGTTGTTTCAAAGTCAAGTCTCTCTGGCTCTCAACACCATACCTTTGTCTCTAAGGGCCCCTCCTCCACAAACATTCCACCCAACACAAAGGCAGGCCTGTAGTGGTTAGGTACTTAAATTCCAGAATCAGTCTGTCTGCTTTTCAATCCCTACTCTGCTCTTTATTACCTGGTAGAACTTTGGCCACGTCTTGATCCCTTTGCTGTTACTAAATCTGAAAAATGGGGTTAACAGTTCCCAGTGTGCTTGGATTGTTGGGAGTTTTAAAGTAATCACATCATTCACACAAACATGCAGATGGCCTCACTGTTCATCAAGGATCTGTCTCTTCCTCATGTTTTCCAAGTCTGCTCTAGTGTGCTTTGGTGTTACTCAACTCTAAAAACTGAAGTTTGGAAAACAGTAGGAAGGACCTCAGAGCTATCTAGATCACCAAACCCCAGAAGTCCTACTGAATCACATTTCTGTAGGTAACTGAATTCACCACATGGCAAGTCTTTTAAGAGAGGATGGTAATTTGAATAATCAAAGGTAAGATGGGGCCCAGAGACACCGGTTCTTCAGTGAGAGGCCACTTCCAACATGAGAAAGGGACGCTACTCTTCTAGCTCAGTGAGCCTGAGAGAAAGAAGAAAAAAAGTGCATTCTAAGTTTATTTCTACTCGTAGCCTTTATTTTTAAAAATATTTTCTTAGGAAACCAAGCTGTCTTTGAGAGAGGTATTACTAAGCCTGAGTATTACAAATGATAGACACTGGACAGAAGAGAACAAAGAAAGAAAACTAGATTTCTGTCCCTACGTACCTCTCCTGGGTACATCCACTGGATGCGAGCTCTTGGGACACTGACTTCATCTGTGGACCTGCAGTATCTAGTCCCATTTCCTGGAACGGCTGCATACCTCCTGAACAATTTTTTTTTTTAATCCTTGTACATTATGAATCATGGTAGGTGTGTTTGTCTCTTCATTTTGGCTGCTAAGCAAGGGAATGGGACTTAGCTTCTTACTGCACTAACTTTCTCTCTGCCTCGAGTCTTACCTAAATTAAATATATTTTAGGGGCACCTGGGTGGCTCAGTCGGTCCAGCATCCGACTTTGGCTCAGGTCATGATCTCACAGTCTGGTCTGTGAGTTCGAGCCCCACATTGGGCTTTGTGCTGACAGCTGGGAGCCTGGAGCCTGCTTCAGATTCTGTGTCTCCCTCTCTCTCTCTGTCCCTTCCCCACTCTCGATCAGACTCTCTCTCAAAAATAAACATTAAAAAAAATTTAAAATAAGTTAAACAATTTTAATCTTTTAGGATTCTTGGTAAAATGTCCATTTATTTTTGGAAATAAGTAGAACATAAATAAACATAATGTCTCTGATGTATTGATTGATACCTAGATTCTGCCTTTAACCATATTTGACTATTCTTAGAAATGCTTACGTATTTAATTGAAAATCTCAATGTGCTCAGATCCTAATATTACTGTGCTTGGAGAGACAGGAGTTAAGACTACTTACTGATTTGGAAATCATCATAAAACAGTATCTTCATGGTTGTAGTATCAGCTTCTATCTCTTGCACAATATACTAGATCATATCTTCTATTAAATCAATGAGACTGGATTACTACTGAAAAGTAAACTAAGGAACCTTCTGTGGTATCAGACCACAAAGAAAAGGCGGTAGACTATGCCTGGTCCCTACTGACTTCCTTGCCCCAAATGCAAACAATGTATTATTCTAAGCTCATTTTCTCTGTAGTCTTTTCATTTGTGTAAGTAGCTCGGCTCTCATGTGAGAGCTGAGGCAACAGCAACCCACTAGCATAGGCTGACCTTAAACTTACTAAGCTGCAGGTTTATGATACAAAGATCCAGCCTCTAGATACTTAAAAGTATAGATTTTATTTCTTTTTTTGCAAAGAGGACTCTTGGGCAAATGATGACACGGCAACTAGAGATAGGAAAACTCTTCTGAGATTTTGTCACAGTCCTTAAAACCCTTCTCTGAGAACTGCTTTTCCTGTTTGCCCCTACTACTCGCCACTGTCCTTGGTAACATGGTATTCTCCTTGCTTTTCCGACAAAAGGTTACTGAACCAAGGATTAATGCTGGATCCAAGAGGGCTGTTGACAGTCTTCCAAAAGGAATTGGCTGTGGGCATTGTGGCCCATTCCTAGCAGCTGTTTGAACCAAGGGCCTTGCAAGCTCAATGTCAGGCTCATGGAGGAGCTGAGAAAGACAATTTACAGAATGCACAAAGAACAGCTATGCAGAGAGGAGAACAAGCCAGGGAGAGATAGAGAGAAGCAGGTTAGGAGGTAAAGGGTAGGGAGGGCTGATATTCTTCCTTGATTTTTCCATTTTCTAGCTCCAGTCCTACCAGAGGGCTACATACATTCCTATACCTGGATACAAGCAAAGACAAAACATTAAATTATGATAAGTATTACTGGGTACAAATGATTGGGAGTATGGACTCTTAATAAATTCGGCTGCTAAAATATATATACACGGATATATACACCTATTTATATAAAGGAACACATGCATATATATGGAGAATACACACTGACTAAAACTCAGACCACTTGAAAAGTAAAGATTGTTATTCAGACATTAGCAGCACCTGCATAATCCATCTAAACATTTTGGTTTAACAAATTTCTGTTAACCAAGTAAGAAAAGTGTATTATAATTCTTAAAACAATAAGCCCTACTTCTCTTAATTCCTGTTAGAGTCATCATTTAGCATATTCACCTGAAAACCACAAAATGCTTATTGATGAATACAGATAGTTGAGTTAATGATTTTATAATAAATGATGGCTATGACAATTCAGGATAAGTATGCGATGAATGTAACCTATTATCCTGTAAGGCTTCCTTAATACAGTTTTCTCTATCAGAAATTGTCTGTCTAGGAATTAACAGAAAACACAGAAAACCATACATATGTAATATATTTTATAATTTAATTATCATAGAAATATGCTGCCATGTTAAAGAAAGGAAGATTTAAAATTTTTAATGAGGAGCTACAGATAGTTTTCCTAACTTAAAACTAACATTTAGGACAGACGTTTCTCTAATTCAAGTGTTTTCTTTCTATCGTAAAGCATCCTATAAGTAACAAAGATCCCACTGGTTTTCACACAAAAATCTATCCACCATAGTAAATATAAGCTAAATGCTCCAATGTTAAGGCAATAAACATTTTGCAGAAGTTTTTAAGATGCTGAAGCTTGAGAACCAATAGGGATTGAACATACTAGTGATGGAAGAAAAATAGAGCTACTGATTGCAAATCTATCATTAGTTTACGGGTCAATACATGTTTTCCAGTTAACAGTAGTAGCCAGAGAAGGTCTCCATGCTTGTGGAATTATTACTTCATTGAAGGGCTTATTTTAAGTCATATGATCAGCATTTACTATCAATACGCTGTAATTAAGCAATACTGATATATAAAAACATAAGCTTATAAATGGATACAGCATAGAGAAGGCACTTAGAATGGTATAAAAAAGGACCCACAAAGGCAGAGATGTGTTTTGTTTCTCCTAGAACACCTAGAATAGTGACTGGTACACAGTAGGTGCTGAATGATCAGACGGATAAGTTTTCTTTACAAAGGCGAAAGTTTCCACACAGCTTCACTGACTGTTTCTCCATCCCTAATGACACGTAGAAGCACTTTAAGGCCATCTCTACTCCTGCAGCGTCCGCAGATCCAGGAAAGCTAAGTGACTACTGAAGATGGGTTCTCATCGCACTCTGCCACTAACTTGTTATGAGTCTTAGGGTAAGTGACGTGACCATTCTGGCTATCAGCTCTCTTGTCTGTAAACTTCAGTGACCGGAATAAATGAACTATAATCCAGTTGAGGATTCTTTTTAAAAGCTAGTTTTCTAAGGCCACTTAAAATATGATTTGGTGTATACAAATTTTGTATCATTTAAACCTTCAGAAACATACTTATGAGGCAAAATCAGAGACACGCATAGCTTTAATTCTGAACACTTTCCCTCTTCAGGACTGTACTGTACATAATATCAGCATATAAGCAGAAGCTTTAAATATTTATAGCAAACAAATTATCTGACTTTAGAAAAACCAGACACATTACTTTATGTTCTAATTTATATAGATTATTTTAATGGTAAAATCCCCATGTATGAGTTTCATTTTACTTCTTTAGTAGGAATCTGTGATTTCCTCCTCCTCATCAAACTGTTCACACTTCTAAGACAATCACATGCTTGCCTCTGTCCCCTTACTGGAGAGCTCTACGAGAACATAATAAAGTAGGTAGAGACTGGTATCTGGAACAACTGATTCCTAACACTCTTGCAGCCTGCCCAGATGCCACCTACTCATCTTGACTGTAAATGCAGGTTTTCATATCATATGATAAAAAAAAAATTAATGGGTCCAAAATCGTTCTTAAAGAATGAATCAGAATTACATACTTTTAGAATTTGGAGACATAAGGGTAAATAACCTTACCTGGGCAAGCTTACGCTTTTCTAGATTTCCTCCCTTTTCATTGTGTAATGTGTAAACTGGTGTATATTGTACAGAACCAGAACAGGTCCCATAATCTTCTTCATTTTCCTACACATGAAGAAATATACAAGGAATTATTTTAAAATGCTCCTTTTATTACTTTTAGACAAACTATCCGATATAGATGCAAATACCAAAATAATGCTTCAAATGTAAGTTTAAAAACTCTATTTCAGAAGAAAATGCACTTTTATATATTATGCATTAATGATTTCTAAATTAATCTCTTTTGAATAACATGAATAAAAGCTATTATTTACTCTCCATCACAAAAATGGAAGTTTCAAGTAGTATTTGTTCTTCAAAGGTAGATATTCAAAACAACTGACAAAATCTGTAAAGATATAATATGTAATCAAATTGAAAACACATATACATACACATAAATATTCATATACATGCAATATTCATAGATTCAAATACATATCTTCAAACACAATCTTTTATAAATTAAGAACATGCTTCAAATTAAAGTAGCTACAGTTAGAAAGTTCCTATAAAGCCAAATGATGGCATTCCTGGCTTGATTCTGCACCAAAGATCATCTTTTTAAAGAAATTCTCAGCTTGAAGCAAGAATTTCAATTGTGATATCAAGGCAATCAACTTTATGAAAACATACATCCTGTTAAAGCATCTTTGAAGATCTCCGTTGTTCTGTGATAAAATATGCAAACAATAAAGAGATTATTCAGTGGATGCATACAGAATGGCAGATAGTTGCCAGAGGGCTTGTTATGAAAAATACATTCTTGAACAAAGGGCTAAGCATATTTCAAACATCATTAAAAACATAAATCTCATGTGATTTGTAAAGTATGAGCTTCAAACTAATGCAAGAATCAAGGAAGAATGAAAAGAATATGACGTACCTTATGTTTTAGCTTACTCTTCACTTCCTTTATTCCCTGCTTTGCATGATTTTTTGCCTAGAAAAAGGTAACGCAAGTGTCTGGCTCAGCATGGTTCTATTACCACTTAAAGAGTTAGTAGATGAGATCACACTCCATGAAACTTGCTAACTTCATATTATTTAGAAAAAGAACAAATTATAATCTAAAACTCTTAATTCTTCAGCGAAACCACACCACTTACTATTATATCTAAATTAGTGAAAACGCGATTAGTCTCTATTTGCATACT
This sequence comes from Lynx canadensis, assembly GCF_007474595.2. Lineage (NCBI taxonomy): Eukaryota > Metazoa > Chordata > Mammalia > Carnivora > Felidae > Lynx > Lynx canadensis. Next base: position 36,372,953 of record NC_044319.2, read on the forward strand.
AGTACCATACAAAGGCTAACATTTAGCCTATTTTGCCTCCTAAGCTATAGAAAACACAGCCCAGTCTTAATTTGCAATTGTGATTAACTGGTGGTGAAAGGAGAAAGCACAGCAGCAGGTTATTTGGGCAAATGTTTGGACTTTAAAGAAACGGGCAACTTTACAAAGCTTTACTGAAGTGCTTTTACAGGCAGACACACGTTTTTATTAGCTCAGATATTTTAAAGTTATGGCTATTTCATGTACAGTTTTTCCGGCATAAATTAAAAGCCACTTAACAAAAGATGCTATCTTCATGTTCCATAGGGAATCTGGCTCCACTATTTGAGCGTCTCAGGTCCTGATGTGATTCCTGTGGGATATAATTTAACTAAAGACAACTGGCCTTGGCCTTTGTTCCATTGGAAATTCCCAGAGTGGCCACGGACGAAAAGAAAGGAAATTCACATTATGTTGTGTTTGCTCAGTATTTGATCATGTGCTGGGTGCTCATTTAATCATTACAAATCTATGAAGTTAGGACAATTATTATGACATTTTTACAGATAAGGAAAGTGACTCAGAGATCGGTCTGCATAGCCTCATTCCAGATCTGGGTCTATTTAATTCCTGAGTCCAACTTCTCCCCATCAGAAAGGAGAAGGAAGAACTAAAGTTTTTAAAATATATCTACTGAATCTAAGCCTCACGCAAGAAAAGGCATTACAAGTCTCTTTCTACAGACATGGAAACTGAGGTCATACAGACTAAAGACTTTCCAATTCCAATATTCTTGCTCCTACCAAATCATCCTGCTTCCTGAATTACTTCTAGGAAGAGTGAATACATGTCTTCCCAAGTTCATTTAGGGGAAGGCTCTCATTTCTTTCCGGATAATATCTGTAGTACCTAATATAATATTTGGCATATAGTAACTGCTCAAGAAATGTCTTGAGGGGCGCCTGGGTGGCGCAGTCGGTTAAGCGTCCGACTTCAGCCAGGTCACGATCTCGCGGTCCGTGAGTTCGAGCCCCGCGTCACGCTCTGGGCTGATGGCTCAGAGCCTAGAGCCTGTTTCCGATTCTGTGTCTCCCTCTCTCTCTGCCCCTCCCCCGTTCATGCTCTGTCTCTCTCTGTCCCAAAAATAAATAAACATTGAAAAAAAAATTAAAAAAAAAAAAGAGATGTCTTGAACTCAACTAAACAATTATTTCTTCATTGTATATGAGGCAAAATCAAAACATGCTACACATAGTAAAAGATGACCTAAAATGCCAAATAACACTAAATTATACTCCCATGGTTCTTTGGAATTAATAAAGCATTTTCACATTGTTTTATTGTTAAAGCCTCTGAATCTATTTAAAGGGTCCTGTATTAATCCCTACATTCTCATTAGGTAAAAATGAAAAATTACCAAGAAAATGTGCCTGTCTCTATCTTCTAGAATTTTTATCCATATTTGCTCACATTTTGTCATATTCTAATTTACCTAAATATTCTCTAACCTTTCAAAATCCACTTGATTCACACTAATCTTTTCAGAAGCTCTTCAGTATACAGAGTTGAATCTAGTGTCAGTCATGGTTCTGTAATTCATGGACTGATTCCCTTATGCATCTCTTGTCCTACCCTCCTCCACTGACCTCTTTCAGATGATCTGGAAGATGGGGTACAGGCTCTATCCTTTTCAATCTACCAAGTTGAAACTTACCAATAAACAAGTATTCTTTACAGAGAAGCACCCAGCAAATGGCTTTGGCTAATAATTTAAAATACAAAAACCTAACAAGAAAGTTGACTCAGAAACGCTTTTAGCCAAATCAATTATGTATTCACTTTACTGTTATTTTTTAGATTTCTAAGAAAGTGTATCTGTTAATTCTAGTTTTCTTTATGGCCCCTCTAAGCACAGAAAAATAGAAGTATAAAACGCATAGAAAAAAATGTTTCAAGTACAGAAAAACTGTTCTAAGTATAGGACAAAGTCATTATCTCCTTCAACAAAACATATTCAGCTCCTTTGTAGTACATGCAAAGTACAGAGCAAAGTAACGGTGATACAAACATGAAATTAGCAGGGACAGTACCTCTCCCCCTCCCAGTACCTGCCACACTCACTGCTCTAACTCAGATAACCAGCATAAGGCCTTCTTCATGGGAGGTACTCAAACAATTTACTGAATGAATGAAAGTTTAAAACATGGTTCTTTTTTTAAAACTTTACTATCTATAGAAACACAAGTAAATAAATTCTGTTAAACCCACACAAGAGAGACTGGGAGTTTTGTTCATAGTAATTTGTGGTCAAAGGAGGAATTTCAAGAGTTCATATTTCAGAATATGAGCAGCCTGGAAAGATGAGTTTTAGATACAACTATGAAAGTCACAAATTGACTTTCTTGTCCCAAATCTCTTTGACTTCTTGATTCATGTACAACATGATCACAAGATCATAAGATAAATAAAGGAAAGTGATTAGGTATATTCTGAAGACCTTAAATTGCCTGAAATCAATTTAGGGAATAATCTTTCAGAGAGCACAATTTTTAATCTGGAAACATTTGACTCTTCTGCAGAAGAGCGTTCTCAGCAAAAAAATAAAATACTCATTAGAAAGATAGAAATATGAATAATGAATGAAGTTTTAAATATGTTTGCTTTATTTCTGGGTTTTTGTGGGAAAATATGAGTGAAATTAGGGAGAGAAACACATACTTAGCAAAATAATACAATACATTTTCTCTGAGCCTGAGGAAAAACTTCAAGTGTTTGCTCAAGGAATTAAATGAAGGGCACTTGACTGGGAAACCTTTTTTAGAATCTTAAATGAATGTGAAAAACAAGGCTAGTCTGATGTTTCACATGGCAGCCAAGTGCTACTTCATTGTAAAAATTAAAATCTCTTCAAAACTGTATATAAATCAAACCACCAGTATTATAGTGAAATAGAGTGATATACACAGAGAGGTTTTCCAGAAAAGCCATGAAACAATCAACCAAAAGGCAGAGGCTGATGTTTCCAAGGCAAAATGATGAAACCTTCGTACTTTTATTTTTATGATAAGTCTTCAAATAGTTCAGAATTTTGGCACCATATTTTTGAATCAACTCTGTAGATTAGCTGTGCTACTATAAAATGTAATCTTTGAAATTGACTTTTTTTAAACAATAATGGTGGCTACACATATTTGTCATAATTGTACACCACAGCAAGAATATAAGTTCTATGCTTATTAAAATACATTATTCCATTACTAATTCAATCGTATCATTTCCTTTACTGAGAAAGCATTTGAAGATAAATTCTTATAAAATCAAAACTACTGCCCTGAATATTTTTTAGAAATATGAAATATACATGACCTGTGGCATTTAAAAAATTACTTCATTGAATACCAATCTACTAGCTCCTACCTCAAGTAGCTCTAGTCTAATATTAGAGATGAAGATGCCCACAGGAAAACCTGTGCTGAAACACAGGTATGTCTGAAGGTCTTATGAGGACCTGGGAGGTATATAAACCCTGTGAATGTGGGGTTGGAAAATGTTTTCTCAGGGAAACAACTAATGCCTAAACTAAGTCTTATAGGATGAATTAGTGTTTACTCGGTGGACAAAACCCAGAAATAAATGTCCCAAGTAGTGGAAATGGATTGTGTAAGAACAGAGGCAGAAGAGAAAATCTTGCATTCATGAGGAGCACTCAGGATCTGGAGAGAGAGGGTAAGCTCGTGGAATTGGGGTGAATTGAAACAGGACACAAAAGGGGTTAGGTCTTGAGGGTATTAGTTAACATATTAAAGAGATTTTAATTTTATTAATTGTTTATTGTTATTGCTATTGAACAGCTGTTTTTATTTTATTATAAGCCATGGAGAATCACTGAAGAATTTTAATTATGGAGAGTCAAGCATCTTTGAGGGAAAAGAACTTACCCTAATTTTCTGTTTTTTTTTCCTATTTGAACCTCAGTATACAATGAGAATTTAAAATATGTCAATAAATTAAAAAGTCAAATCTCTAAAAATGGCACTTCATAAGGGACTGTTGCAATTTGAGTGCACAATTTTCCTGATTGCTTTGAAATAAAATGAAGAATTGGTTTTAAATTACATGAAAGGAATATCCTTTCTACATAATAATTTCAATAACTGAATTCACTTTGATCAATATTAACTCCACAAATTTTTTAAAAAGTTTTTTTTAGAGAAAAAATGGGGGGTCCCTCAGTGGCTCAGTTGGTTAAGTGTCTGACTTCGGCTCAGGTCATGATTTCACAGTTTGTGGGTTTGAGCCCTGCATCAGGCTCTGGGCTGACTGCTCAGAGCCTGGAACCTGCTTTGGATTCTGTGTCTCCCAATATCTCTGCCCTCCTCCTGCCCCCACTCCTGCTCTGTCTCTCTCTCTCTCTCAAAATCAAATAAACATTAAAAAAAACATTTTTTTTAAAGAAAGAAAAAAATGGGAGGTATTCTAGATTTACATGTTTGTTAGCTAGGAAAATGTAAAATTTTATCAATAAGAAAACTTACAAATTTATATGCTGTCCGTACAGCTGGAGTTGCTTTGGTCATTGCTGTGTTAAACAGTGCACCTCCTCTCTGCAAACAAACAAACAAACAAACAAACCAAAAAGACGTATTTCCAAAATTTTTAAAACCAGATTAACCTGAAAACAAAGCATTATTAATAGCACAGAAAAAGAGGTTTACTTACAAATTAAACAAAGACCTATAGAAGTTACTTCAGATTTAGTCTTTTCAAGCTTTCATATACTATGTATGGTCATTTCAGATAAAATGTAAACCCTCTACTCCGTTCCTTTAGTTGGTATAATACATGATTTAAAAATCATTTCATCTTTGCAGTTTAGGCAGACTAGAGCAATAGGACCCATCATAGGTATGTAGTTAAAACTTGATAAGAAAGAAATATAATCTGGGCACCGGGGTGGCTCAGTCTGTTAAGCATCCAACTTTGGTTCAGGTCATGATCTCGCGGTTCATGAGTTCGAGCACATCAGGCTTTGTGCTGACAGCTCGGAGCCTGGAGCCTGATTCAGATTCTGTCTGTCTGTCTATCTGTCTCTCTCCATCAAGAATAAATAAACATTAAAAAAAAAAAAGAAATACACTCAAACTGTTTATCAACTGTTTTAAGGTTGGGCGATACAGTCTAAATCTCTGGAGGTGAGTTTTACATTTAATAAAATCGTATTAACAAAACACATTACCAGAAATGATAAAATTCCTCTCAAATCCTATTTCTCCTTCTAATTCCTTTGTTCTAGGATATAAGGTGACAAAAACATCTTGATTTTCAAAACAAGCCATTTATCTCTGAACAAAAGCTTTCCATTTTAAAATTATGAATATCAAACTATAATAGCATAAAATAAAAATATTTAAAATGTGACAAAATATACAAACATTTTAAATATTGCTAATAAATAGCATAAGTATAAGCAGCATCCTTTTAGTGAACATTTCTCCATATATTTTGAGTGAAGGAGGAAGAAGTGGTGAAGGGTTATCATTACCTTGACTGTATGCACCCACTGTTGATACGACCTCGGGTTCCCTGGAATATATAAAAATAAGATGTCAGGACTATTTGATCAAAAATATATCCATCAACTAAAATTCATCAAGAACTAATACTTCCAGGATTTTAACAAATTTTGTTTATCTGCAATGTTGTGAAAAAGGCAATAGTATTGTAGAATAAACTGCTCTAATTCTTAGAAACACGGTAATTAGCATTTCCAAGAATAGACACGGTTTTCTTTAGTCACATATGAAGGTAATATGTCAAAACACTCTATCTTCTTTTGTTTTAATATTGTATTCAGAGAGGAAAAATATGCTGTCTCTTTTAAAATCCAAGGTTCCTATGTCTTTTATACCATATTTTGTGTTTTATGTCTATGTTGTCTTTAAAAAGTTTGCCTCTTTTATGCAATTAGGTTCACTTAAAAATAATATTGCAAGTGCACAGAGAAAGAAAAAAACTAAAAAGGGATTAAAAAATGCAAAAAACCAGGGGCGACTGGGTGGCTCAGTTGGTTAAGCATCCAACTCTTGGTTTCAGCTCAGGTCATGATCTCATGGTTCAGGAGTTCAAGCCCCATGTTGAGCTCTGTGCTGACAGCACAGAGCCTGCTTGGGATTCTTAATCTTTCTCCCTCTCTTTGTCTCTCAGAATAAATAAATAAACATTGTTTTAAAAAATGCAAAGAACCTTGAAGACAAAATATTCTACAGTTTTTAAATATCAACATTAATTGATAGCAAATTTTACTTTAATGCAATTAAACTACAGTCATAGTTCTGTAGATACTCTGTAGTTGCAAATCCAAGGTTGAAAATATAGTACCCAAGGAAATATAAAACAAACGAAGGTTTTAGTCTACAGGGCATTGTGGTTATTAGAAAGTCCAAATGCTGACCAATTCTTTTTTTTAAAATTTTTATTCAAATTCCAGTTAGTTAACATACAGCATAATAGTAGTTTCAGGTGTACAATATAGTGATTCAACACTTCTGTACAACACTTGGTGCTCATCACAGGTGGACTCCTTAAAACCAGTTCTAAAAACCTAGTCATCATATATTTGGTTCCAAGTATGGTAATTTAATCAATAAAATGGTATTACAAGGCAAAAAAAAGAACACGATCTCAAGTAATGTTTTATATCAACTGACTTAGATTTCATGTACCTTCTTCATTTAAATGCTTAAAAAACATGGCTATTCAAAGACTATCTGGTACAAAGAATCCCTAAAACAGATTAAGGTCTCTTCTTTTTTTAATGGAGGTATAACTTAGATATAACATTATATCAGCTTCAGATATAGAGCATAATGATTCGATACATTGGGAAATGATCACCACAATTAATCTAGTTAAATCTGTCACCATACATGTTCTCCACTTATGTATAGTTGTGTCCTTTTAAAAAATTCATTACCTTGCTGTCATAAAACAGAGGCAGAATGATTCCAGCCCAAGAATTTATTTCCAGCTGTTCTCTTTGCACTCCTAACCAACATCAGGCAAAATGTGTTCAGCTCTAAAATTACTCCTGTAATTAAAATCTTTCTCTACTTTAAAAAAAAAAATCAAGAAACAACCCCCAATTGCTAAAAACATCGCTTACGACTCAGCACGGCACTTAACTGGAAGAAAATATATGGCAAAATAATATTTTTTTCTAATTTTGTGAAATGATTATAGCAAAAAGTGTCTACTTAAAATAGCCTGTGTAAGTGAAATGTGCACTGTTCAAAACCTATGAGTTCCAGGTGGTATTTGGCCTGAACAATTTTTTTGAAATCATATTTCACTTGCAAAATGACAAAAATTCAAGTTATTGTATTTGTATTGTATTTATTTCTAAGGAGATTTTATTAACCAAAAAAGTAAACAATATAACTATATCCAGATTGTTCATATACGCTTACCTATTCAAAGTTCTCATCAGTTCATATATTTTTAATTTCTCTACTATAGATGGTTGGGTAGAAATCACACATTTAAGGGCTGGTTATCACTTATAGTATACTGGGAAGAGTTTTATTTTCATTCTCTTCCCAAAATGAATTTAAGAAAGTGGAAAGAGAAACACTAACTTCTATGTGATAACTATTTAGCATTTTGGAATACTTGTCATCCAGAAAACAATTTTTTAAAGGCTCCAAACTACAAAGAAAATAGCTAGCAGAAAACTTCAGCACAGTTAGAGAAGAGTAGCTTATTTAGAGTTGTGAGGAATAAAAATAGCTCATATTCAGCTCTTCACAGGCCACTAAATGTTTTTACGTACATTACCTTATTTGAGCTGTGTTTTTGTACTCTAAAATAGGCAAAGCAGGTAGTGTCTTAAGCAGCACATTCCAAGCACAGTTCAATGAGGAGTCCAATAGATCAGGGGACTCAAGTCCACTGTATCTTTGTAAACTATGCTATTTGGGACCAGTCCTTAACCTGGTTGCTACAATGTTACTTAGTATAGTACCTAGCATATCACAGACACACCACACATACAAGTTTTATTGCAATAACTCGCCAAATGAGGAAACTGAAGGTTCTGAAGTGGCCCTAGGTCACAAAGATAGCAACTGAGGAATATTAAGAATCCGGGTATTTGAATTCCTGGTTAAATAGTCCTTCAGCCCAGAAATTCTATCTCTTAGACTGCTAAATAAAATATGATAAAACTTAAGATATATAGAGATTTCTTCTGTATCAGTTCAAAGTAATTACACTAGAAAGGAAAAGGGGCTGCTCAAAGCTGATACTTTGAGAAGAAACAGTTGACAGAATCACCAATAATAATCCAGAATTATATGCACGGGGAAAACAGGAAGTCCCCAAATAAACTACTTAAAATGGTAGGGAAACATGTGGTACAATTTAGGTATTCCTATTTAAAATTTTTAAAAAGAGGGGCACCTGGGTGGCTCACTTAAGTGTCTGACTTCAGCTCGCGTCATGATCTCATGAGTTCAAGCCTGATGTTGGACTCTTCTCAGAACCTGGAGGCTGCTTTGGATTCTCTCTCTACTCCACCCTTTCTTGCGTGTCTGTTGCCCTCTCTCCCAAAAATAAATAAATAAAACATTAAAAAAATTATGATATTTGTTTCTTTAAATTTAGTGTCTTTCAGATTGAAAGCTTCTATTTCTACAAAATTTATGAGACAGGCACATTATTCTTTAAAAATGTTTTTGAGGCTGTTTTTCTTCTCAAAAAAATTAATGTGAATGCCAGAAAACTCTCTGAGTCTTTCCATTAAAGTAAATGGATTATGGAAATAATAAGTGTTATTGAGGAAATTCTTAACATTGTTCTCATTCATCATACCAGTGATTTTCTCACACTCAAGGACAAAATATTTTTGTTTCCCCCTTGTGCAAAGACTTCATCTTCAAATGTATTTGTTTGAATTCCAGTAATTTGTAGTTACTGTTCAAAAAGTATATAAATTGACCTAAATTGTTCAGTGAAGCCTGGAAAATGTCACTAAAACTGAAGATCACCTACCATCTCTTCAAATTCCTCTGATGCCTTAGGCAGTAAAAAAAAAAAAAAAAAAAAAAAAAAAGAAAAGAAAAGGAAAGAAAAGAAAAGGAAAGGGGCGCCTGGGTGGCGCAGTCGGTTAAGCGTCCGACTTCAGCCAGGTCACGATCTCGCGGTCCGTGAGTTCGAGCCCCGCGTCGGGCTCTGGGCTGATGGCTCAGAGCCTGGAGCCTGTTTCCGATTCTGTGTCTCCCTCTCTCTGCTCCTCCCCCGTTCATGCTCTGTCTCTCTCTGTCCCAAAAATAAATAAATGTTGAAAAAAAAAAATTTAAAAAAAAATAAAAAAAAAATAAAAAAAAGGAAAGAAAAGGAAAAGAAAAGAAAAGAAAAATACTACTATATAAATAAAAGACTGATCAGAAATATATCAGAAAGTAATTAAGAGACAAATGCTACTAATGAAGAATAACTACATGCTTCTATATAAAATCAATCTGAAAATATTTCTATTTTTTTATGTTTAAATAATTGGAAGGGGATTTAAAAACTAGTCTTATTTTAAATGAAAAAAAATACAAAAAACCACCTCCATGTTCTTAACTACTCAGTATTCCTTAGCTACTTTTTCATAGACCAATATCTGTGTTTACTGCATCCTCTGCTCTACTTATGTCCCTTTTAATTACCTTTTAGCCTCCATGGATACTCTTCCCTTTACATACTTCCTGATATTTACATTACTTTCCTCTTAAGGTTGAATGTTCTACAAAGGTCTCATGAAAAACATTTGGGAGTAACAGGGATTTCTTCACAGTCCTGACCACAGGGACTCACAGGATAGCAAACAGATTTTGGAAACCTGTATGCATTTCAGTCTTTAACCATAGTTCTAGATTCAATGTGAATCTAGATTGAATGTGTAATTCAATAATTACACGGTTCCACCACGCTCATATTAACTTTATCACAACCACATATACTAGCATGCAACTAGCCGTTGCAATGACACAGAAATTAGATGACACAGGGGAGAAATTAGATGCTTCTCTGAAATTCCCTAACTATTTTTGCTTAAAGGAACATAATTTTTTCTTCAGCTTTAATGAATGTCGATTTCTCTTACGGTGATCTTTCTTAGGGCTTTATGTTTCAAAAATCTTCAACAGATAATCAAGAGACAGGAATTTTACTTTTATCCAATCACAGTAGAGAAGGCTTGACTACTACTCTTGTTTACTGAATGTCTTCTAATTAAGAAGATCTCTTATCATAAGAAAGCAATATATTATAGTTATTAAAGCAAGAGCTTGGAAGCCAGACAGATACATGTTGAGTTCAGATTCTAGCACTACTAGCTGTGTGACCTTGAGCAAATTACTGAGATAAGTGCCCTCATAAAAACAGGGATAGGTAATCAAACTATTTCGTAGGTGCTGTGAGGATTAAATGAGATCAAGTTTGTAGAGCTCTTGTAAGAGATTCTGTCACATATTAATATTCAATAAGTAGGAACAATTATAATTATTACTATGAGAGAAGCGGCAGTTATAACCATTTACTTCTTTGAAAAATAGTTCAATATCATGATAAAGACATCTTATTTCTTACAAATGCAGTCTACATGACAAATGCCTAATGTTCTTTCATATGTATATCATCGTTTATAAGAACATTACTAATTTTTATTAGATTATTCACATTTTTATTTCAAGTCCTAATAAATTGTGCTTTATTTTATACTAAGAATAAGCTCTCTGTGTCTCTAAAATAATAACCTAAAATATAATAATTAAAAATAATAGTTAATAGCTAGGCACAATTTTTAATATACTTTCTTGCTGTACACATTGAAATTAATATTTGTTGAACTACGCTTTCCTTTTGAATCAGTATTGCCCACCCTCCCACCAAACTAAAATAAGTGTTCAAAACCTTTTTAATTTTAAGGAGGGACAATAAAGTGGTTGGCATGAAATTGTACTGAAAATATAGCAGTCTCCAAGTCAGATGCCAGCTGGCGATCAATGTTCCATTCTTTTTAAACCATAAGACCTTTATTGAACAATGTTAGTAACCCCTCTCACACCAGAAAACCCATCTACCTTCTATTCTATTCTATTAAAGAGGAATCTGGACCAATGGTTAAGACTACAGAATTTAACTATACAAAACGATCATAGTTCTACCCATTACTGTCACAAGATGTCATCTTCAATTCCATAGAAGATACTAGCCCCACGGGTCATAAAAATAATGAGACAGCAGTTATATAAATACTGAATAGATGCCTCAAGCAATTTGTCCATGAGCTGACAATATTTTGCTTGTCTGAGTTGAAAAGTAAAAAAGCCTTATTTTAACACAAAAGTTCCATTGAAGCTAAATTTTTACCCATGAGCTGAGGAAAGCAAGGAGCTGAATGATTCCACACTTGGTTGACTTGCTGAGTCAAGTAAACTAAGTTTTTCCCAAAGCTAAATGCTTTCAATGAAATGCTGTACTTACACCAGAGGAAGATCCATATGCTTAGTTCATTTGGACCTCTCTTCACGAACAAGTTATCTCAATGTTTTGTATATTTTTATGGAGCAAAAATAAATCTTATTTGAGAATAAAATCACATTTTGGCAAATGTGTAGATGAGTACTTATTACTACGTCTTTTCATGTTTTATTTCTCAATTCTAGCAACTATTTATTCACACATAAAGACATTTTCTTCCCAAATTAAACCTACAAATAAATAGAAAAAATTACTATTATGCCAGCTGAAAATGAACACACCAGAGACTGTTGTTTGTTTGGTTCACCCTGTTCTCTAGAACAGTGCCTAGCACATAGTAAATACTTAGTACAAATACTGGCTGAATGAATGCATATGACATTTCAAGGACTCCAGCAAAATTCTCTGCCAGAGTCAGGACTATATACTGGAGCAATCACGTACAAAGTACCAGTTTGTAAGTCATTAACCGCCTAGAAATTACAACGTTGTTTGAATACTTACATATCAAATAGTGTAACTAATTATATTAATTTTCATTATATTAAATAAAAATGCAATATCACCTAACTTATGTTTCACACATACAAAATAATACGACGCCTTCCATTTGTTAGTGAGCACTTTTTACAGTGACAAGTGTAAGCACATGGGATGGTAAACTGAAAAGTCTTTTCCTCATGCTGCAGTGTTCTGCAAAGCAAAAAAAAGGTAAAGGCTTCTATAACAACACACTCACTTAAAATGTAAAAGCAGCTGTGGTATTCAAATCTTTTGTTTTATATTATATTACAATCTAATATTTCAACTATAATCTCAGTTCTTTAATTCTTACTTAGTATTAGCCAGCACTGTGGGTTTTTTAGCGGAGAATACTAAAGGAAGATATAAACTAATTGCATTTCAGTGACATTTAGTTCTATTACTATTAGGAGATTATCCAAGAAAACAACTACTAATTCATGAGACCATCTTAACACCTTGAATAATAAAATAAGTTAATACCACAGCTCTTATAAGATGAAAAAAAAATGTATCTAAAACACTGTATGTTTAAGAAAATACAACTGTTTATGAAGTAGATTGTATCAGATACAGGAGCAAAAATCAAGGCAATCGCTACTCAGAAAATGGATAATCATATTGAAACTAGTCTTTACCTCCACAAAAGCCACCTGAAGTGATTTCCTCTTCAAATACATCAGAGAAACCCCGTCCTGCATTTAATTTTGCCAGTCGACCATCAATAAACTGAAATTAAAAAGTGTCAAATACGTTAATTTTCACTTTCTTAAACTTTTACTTATATCAAAAGATTCATATCAGACACTCATAAATATAAAATATGCACATATATGTACATGTATACACACATCTACATGTACATGACAAGAAAACTCTCAAACATTGAAATAGCAGGCACTCAATAAATAACAGCTAATTTATTAAATAAAAAATGTACAGTACAGACTCTTACTTCATTAATAAGAAAAAGAATGTACTATTTACTGGCATTTGGTTACTTTCTATTTTGTTGATCTATGGCATCTGAAATTTCTCTTTCTTGGATTATAAAAAAATATTACAAATGTTTTGAGGTTTCTCCATTCATAATGAAGGTAAAGTATCTTTAAGCCTCCCTTGCATAAGAGACAATGGGTAACCATAAGAAAGATTTAAATGATGTCTGAAGCGTAGACTTGAAGATTTGGAGACTAATATAAAATGTTCATTTTCATGCTGGAATTAATCCTGGCTACAATTTTTTTTTATCCTGGAAATTTAAAATTTTTTTTTTTTCAACGTTTATTTATTTTTGGGACAGAGAGAGACAGAGCATGAACGGGGGAGGGGTAGAGAGAGAGGGAGACACAGAATCAGAAACAGGCTCCAGGCTCTGAGCCATCAGCCCAGAGCCTGACGCGGGGCTCGAACTCCCGGACCGCGAGATCGTGACCTGGCTGAAGTCGGACGCTTAACCGACTGCGCCACCCAGGCGCCCCTATCCTGGAAATTTTAAATTTAGTCAAATTAAAATAAAGTACCTTGACTTTTAAAAAATTCTCACACTCTGTTCTAGTTTTAAAAAAAATAGTTTTCTTTTTTTTTTGTTTTTAAAATTTTTTTTTTCAACGTTTATTTATTTTTGGGACAGAGAGAGACAGAGCATGAACGGGGGAGGGGCAGAGAGAGAGGGAGACACAGAATCGGAAACAGGCTCCAGGCTCTGAGCCATCAGCCCAGAGCCTGACGCGGGGCTCGAACTCCCGGACCGCGAGATCGTGACCTGGCTGAAGTCGGACGCTTAACCGACTGCGCCACCCAGGCGCCCCTACAGATTTCTATTTAAATGAACAAAACTAATTGAGTTCTACAGAGCAATACAGTTTTCCTCAGGCAGCAATTTAACATTTAATGGTTTAACCATTTAATAGCAGTAAGTTACACCAGTTAAAAGACTTTGGAACAGAAATCTCTTACAGACCAAAATTAAGACACAAATGAATCAACAGTTTCCAGTTCAAAATGTGGTTTAACTACTTTTATATTATTACAGATTAATTTTGACCCAAGAGGTGGCAAGATGGGTTTAAATAGACATAGCCTAAAAGGATATATAGTCATAGCTTTTTTTTTTTTTTAGTATAAATTGCTTTCATAAAAATTAGAAAATTTTGAGAGCTAGGTACCACAGATTACCCATTTTTAGTCTCGTTATGCTTGGCGTTCAAAAAATTTCCGATAGTATAAACAAATATGAACATGGAGTTTGGAGAATGAAAGGCTTACATCACATCTCTGCCACTTACTAGCTTTATGATCTTGGGAAACTTGTCTCTGAGTCTCTGTTTCCCCTCTATAAAATGGGAATAATAATAAATATCTTCTAGTGTTTTGTAAGGGTTAAATGAAACAATACGAAGTACCCTGACTGCAGGCACAGAATAAATGTTAAATACTAAAATCCATTTTTCCCACGACCACCATCACCTTTCAATCACTATTAATTTCCGAGTTTACAGGATCACTGTGGTTATCTTTAATATCTGGCAAATGCTTAACATATAGTTTGAAATGAATGTCTGCTGAAAGACTGAAGTATACCGAAACATTGTGAACAGTCCTATATTTACACGATTTTAAAGGTAACTAATTACAACATATAGAATTATGCATTTCATTCTATCTTGAGATAAAACGTGGTAACAATGTACGGCTACATATAATAAATGGTTAATTTGAAAATAAAGTAGTTTAAAATGCTTGCAAAATTTGACTTTCACAGATTTTCAACATAACATTATAAATCAAACTATAGTGGTCTAATTTGATGGACTAAGTATCGTTGTGAAAAAAGTAAGGTGAAGCAAAATGATAAATTTTAAGTAATACATTACTGATGAATGGCACAAAGTAAGACATCCTTTTAAGGGACTTAATTTGCTTTAAAAGATTAAGACTACAAGACTTTTTAAAAGGTTTTCATTTTTATGTTTACCAGAAATAATCCATCCATTTTCGTTTGAGTGGAACAGTTCAACATCTAAAAAGAGATAAATCCCCAAACTATTTACTGATTATGCATTTTCGAGCATGAGTAACTACTTCGTGTTACTGAACTCGTGAATCGAGCCAATAAAAATTAATCACTTGGTAAAATGCCACGTGTTATCACTGACTCTGCAAACAATCCTGTCAGTGACAGACACTTATCTTTCATGAAAATGTTTGTTTTTAAAATAAAAGATGGATTTTGTACGTATATATTCTATATATGTACACCCAAATACAGACACCGAGGAGTAAGCTGAGAAGTGGTATTAATGGAGAAAAATGCTGAAGGCAACAGTTCTCTAAATTCCTTTTTCTATTTTTAATTCAACAACCAATAACACCTTTTTTCTTTTTTCTCAAGTAGATGGGTCCATGGTCACTCCGTTCTAGTAACTTTGGAGGATTTCATAGTAAGTAAAAAACGATAAGAGCATTTTTAGCTACTTTTGCAGAGAAGCAATTTTGAACTAAAAATATTATCTGTTGGAAAGTTATGACTCTATAATGTGCTGTAAACTGTCGCTTGGCTAATAGTTACCCATATAATAGTAAACACGTATCTTTGTAATTGTTAGTTTTGGAAGAATTGGTTTGGAATTGCAAGTAATGACAAGTAACACTGTTAATAACAATGAAAGTGCCACAGATAAAACAACATTAGGTTGCAAGTAGATTTTTAAAGGAATTTAAGAGTTTGCATTAAGATGATGCTTTTTACATAAATCTTAATATTTTGTTTTTCATTCCAAAAGTGAAAATTAAAACCTGAAACTAAACATGCTAAATAATCACACCAAATCATAAATAACATAATTGGAAATCTCAAAAAAATCATAGACATAATTCCATAGCACAGATTCCACAATTTTCTTATAAATTATAAGTAGATAAAATTTATTAAAATAAGGATATACATAATTATCAAGATCAGTAATAATATTCCCTCCAAATCATCAATAATTGCAAGAATTTTATTAGTCCTTAGGACACAATCTTTTTTTTTTTAATGTTTATTTTTTTTAATTTATTTATTTATTTTTTTTTTTTAATTTTTTTTTTCCAACGTTTATTTATTTTTGGGACAGAGAGAGACAGAGCATGAACGGGGGAGGGGCAGAGAGAGAGGGAGACACAGAATTGGAAACAGGCTCCAGGCTCTGAGCCATCAGCCCAGAGCCTGACGCGGGGCTCGAACTCACGGACCGCGAGATCGTGACCTGGCTGAAGTCGGACGCTTAACCGACTGCGCCACCCAGGCGCCCCTTTAATGTTTATTTTTGAGAGAGAGAGAGAGAGAGAGAGAGAGAGAGAGAGAGAGAGAGATCAGGGAAAGGGCAGAGTGAGAGACAGAAAGGATCCGAAGCAGGTTCCATGCTGACAGCAGAGAGCCCAATGTGGGGCTCAACTCAGATCATGACCTGAGCCGAATCAAGAGTCCGACACTTAACTGACTGAACCACCCGGTGTCCCCTTATGACCCAATCTTAAAGTAGTGTGACAGGTTATAAGATAAATGTTTTAAGTAGCAAAACTACTTCCTGCTACTCTTTGTGATACTGTAATTGCTAAGCTTTTTCAAAGTGTTCTGACCTTCAAATAACCATCTTAATATGAAATCCAAGTCCATTTAAAGAAATTATCTATTGTTTTAAGTAGGCTTCAGTGAATAATATTGTTAAATGAAAATGGACATTCACCACATTGATTTTTAAAATATAATTCAATATAAAATAAAGGTTTTAAAAATGCAACAAAATAGGGGCCCCTGGGTGGCTCAGTCGGTTAAGCATCTGCCTTCAGCTCAGGTCGCAATCTCGCAGTCCGTGAGTTCGAGCCCCGCGTCGGGCTCTGGGGGCTAATGGCTCAGAGCCTGGAGCCTGCTTCTGATTCTGTGTCTCCCTCTCTCTCTGCCCTTCCCCCGTTCGTGCTCTGTCTCTCTCTGTCTCAAAAATAAATAAACGTTAAAAAAAATGCAACAAAATATAAACAGTAGACTTAGTGGTAAGCTTCTTTACAAATATATATATATATATATATATATGTTTGTATATACAAATATATATATAACTATATATATAGTCTGTGAATCTGATGTATATATAAAGAATATGTTCTGATCAGATTCACAGAGTAAACTTAAATATATGGCCAGTAGACAATGTATCTTTCCTCTATGAGACAAATTGTGTGCTTTTCACAGGTCTTTAATTCTTCACCAGTCCGTGCATTTCTGGCATTTAATCTAAAAATCCAAAACAAGTTATGCTATTAATCGGTCAGTGTTCTAAATGCCTTTAGTGGTCTAGACATATGTTACATAAATATTTAATTGCCATCAATCCATCAACACTCTGAGGATGACAATAATTACATTTTAATATTCTTATATGATTTTTAAAGATTTTGACTTTAAAGGAGCTCAAAAAAAAAACCACTGTTCTGGGGACAGAGGGTTGGTGGTGCAATTCTTTACCAAGCTGGGGAAGTGGGAGTCAAGTGCTGTCTTTTGTGCTAACGTGACAGTCTTGTCACTGAAGCAAGGCAACAGAGGCACTGGAGCATCCCAGTAAACAAATCTATACTCCCCAGTTCCTTTTTCAGCCTGGAGGAAAAATTAACATATTTCAAAATTTATCTCATATTAGAAACTCTTCTTGGGCACAAATGTAAGATAACCAGTAGAATAATGGCTTGAGAGCTAGAGAAAAATACATTTTTTTTAAATTTTTTTTTCAACGTTTTTATTTATTTTTGGGACAGAGAGAGACAGAGCATGAACGGGGGAGGGTCAGAGAGAGAGGGAGACACAGAATCGGAAACAGGCTCCAGGCTCTGAGCCATCAGCCCAGAGCCTGACGCGGGGCTCGAACCCACGGACCGCGAGATCGTGACCTGGCTGAAGTCGGACGCCCAACCGACTGCGCCACCCAGGCGCCCCAAGAAAAATACATTTTTAATGAGTCAGAAATCTTTAGCAATTTGGAGAAAACATTTACATACAGTAAAAAATTATGCTTCAAAAATACATTAATTTCTAGCGGATCTTTAAAATCTCTCTTCTATATAATGCTTTAGGGCTAAAAAAGAATAAGTAGTCTAATTTAAATATTTCTTCTTATAAATGCTCAGTAAACCTTGACAGGTTAGTGAAAACTACACTAAAGTGTTACAATAAATTAAGTCAACAGATATCTATAGACACCTGCTAGATGCAAGGCATTTGGTTAGTAGCTATATATAAACACAAACTGCGACAACAAATGGGAATAAGGTGGGTCAGTTTAGAGCTAAACCAAGAGAATTAAGCACATGAGGAAACAGAAATAAACTGTTATTTTTATTCCATTTCAAATATTAGGTAAATAAAACTGTAAAAATACTAAATTACACTACCATGGTATAATGAACAGGAAAACACTTTGAAGAGTATAAAAAACCCATTCAGTGCAATTTATTATTAGAACTGATAATTTAAAACAACATTAATGCAACAACAGTATCCTCCAGGATATATCAACAGATAGGCTTTAAATAATTTGCAACAAAATGAACTCAAACTTCATGACCACCAGACCATAGAATTAATCATTCAATTCAATATAATTAATTCAGTATCATTCAATACCATTAATTAATTCAATCATTAATTCAATATAATTCAATGTTTACTACAGGCCAGGTACTTTTCTAGATGCCTGAAATACAGAAATGAAAAAAAAAAAAAAGACAAAAATTCAAGCCCTCGTCAGCTCTCTTTTTTTCTTGATGAGCCTACTAAAGGTTAGTATTTCATTTATCTTTTCAAAGAACCAGGTCTTAGTTTCATTGATCTTTTCTAATGTTTTTTTTTAAAGTCTTTATTTTCATTTATTTCCTCTCTGATCTTTATTATTTCCTTCCCTCTACTAACTTTGGACTTTGTTTTTTTTTCTAGTTCCTTTAAACTTAGATTGTTTAATTTGAGACTTTCTGGTTTCTTGAGATAGACCTGTATGTCTCCTCAGGCAAGGGCAATAAAAACAAAAATCAACAAACAGGACTGTGTCAAACCAAGAATCTTTTGCACAGTGAAGGAAACCATCAACAAATTGAAAGACAACCTAAGAAGATATTAGCATATGATATTAACAGATAAAAGACTGATACCCAAATTATATAAAGATCTCATACAACTCAATAACAAAAAAAAAATGTTTTTTAAAATGGGCAGAGGACCGGAATAGACATTTTTACAAAGAAGACACACAGATGGACAATAGGTATTTGAAAAGATGCTCATTATTATGAATCATCAGGGAAATGAAGATCAAAACAAGGTATTTCAAAACTGTCAAAATGTCTATTATCAAAAAAAAAAAAAAAAACCAAGAAACAAGAAGTGTCAGTGAGGATGTGGATGAAAGGAAACCCTTGTGCTCTGTGGGTGGGAATATAAATTGGTGCAGACGCTAACAGTATGGAGGTTCCTCAAAAAAATTAACAACAGAACTACCACACTGTCCAGCAATTCTGGATATTTACTGAAAGAAATATTTTTGGGTATTTATTCAAAGAAAATGAAAACACTAATTCAAAAAGATGTATGTACCCCTATATTCATTATGACAACAGCCAAGATATGAAAGTGACCTAGGTGTCCAATGATAGATGAATGGATAAAGAAGATGTGGTGTGTATATATACAACAGGATATTACTCAGCCATAAAATGTATGAAATATGGCTATTTGTTGCGATATGGATAGACCTAGAGGGTATTGTGCTAGGTGAAATAAGAGAAAGACAAGTGCTGTATGATTTCACTTAGATGCGGAATCTAAAAAAGCAAAACAGATGAACAAAACAAAACAAAACAGACACAGACTCACAGATACAGAGAACAAACTGCTTGCTGCCAGAGGAAAAGGGGGTGGGAGCATGGGTGTGAGAGGTAAAGGGATTCAGTACAAACTTCCAGTAATCAAATAAATAAGTCACAAGGATGTAAAGAACAGCATAGAGAATATAGTCAATAGTATTGTAATGACTCTGTATGGGGACAGATGGGGACTAGACCTATCATTATCATTTCATAATATATAAAAATACTGAATCTCTATCTTGTACATCTGCAACTAATATTGTATGTCAATTATAATTCAATAACAAAAAAATCTTTTGTGATGCTTAAATATTTAGTGGGGGAGAAGGGGAGTGAAAGCATGAAATAAAAAAAGGTAATACATTACGTAGCGTGTTAGAAGGTGATGAATGTTGGACAGTAAGATAGAATTGCATAAGGAAGGTTGGGGAGTTTGGGGCAAGGAACTTCCAATTTTAAACAGTGTGGTCAGGGCAGATATTATGATGAAGGTGACATGTGAGTCAAGACTTCAAAGCGGTGAGGAAGTAGGCCACATAGTTTATGGGAGAAGACGATCCCAGGAAAAGGGAGCCACCGGCATAAATAACGCCCTGGTGCAGGAGCACGCATGTAATCAGTAGGTCTGTAGGAAGCTCTGGGTATTGAGAGAAAACCCAGACAACCATGATGACCACTCTCACTTTAAAGTCATAACCTGCCATTTCCAACGTGCTCTGAATGATGCCAGACAATTCTGTTTTTTCTCGAGTCCATTCACTCTCTGACTTCGTATTTTCTCCCTCCTTAAATACCCAACCACTTCTCCCATTCCCTCTCAGCTGATCGTGCTTCCTAATTACATGTAAGAAAAACAAACAAACAAACAAACAAACTGAAGCCATTAAGAGAGAAATTCTGCAAGCTCCAAGCAGCACATGTGCCCAGCCGCTTCGCCTCGTCCTCTCCCCGTCTGTGCCTTCTGTCCTGTTGTGCATGAAGTAACTGCTCCTCACAACGACCAACTCCACTAACAATTTTTCCGTTTTCCTGAATATAGCTTTCTGTATCTACCAGATCATCCCACCAGGCTCCACACACATGTTATTTCTCCTCTTGACCCCATTTACTTCTCTAGCCATGCCCATTTCTGCATTGCGCTTTACAGTAAATCTCAAAAGAGCTGTGAGTATTTTTATTTTCACTTCTTCTCCCATGCTTCAGCCACAATTTCTGCCTCACCATTTCAGCAAACTTGCGCTTGCTGAGGTCATCAGGTCTCCACATTACTGAATTCACTGGTCAATTCCAGATCCTTATTTTTATTCACTTGTCACAAGACTTTGACAATGTTGATCCCTTCTTCTTTGGTATTCTTTCTCTACTGCTCTGAATTCTCTCCTACATCACTAATCACTCACTCTCCCTTGGCCTCCTTCACCATTGCCTTCTGCTATTTTCCAGTCCATGGGCCTCTTGCCATTTCTCTTTAGAGCCACTCCTTTGATAATTTCACTTGGTCTCCAGTCTAATGACTTTAAGTTCTCTCCATGCTGATGACGCCCAAATTTCTATCTCTAGTATAATTTTCTCCTCTGCCTTACTTATCCACTTGCTAACCAATATCCTAGTTGGATGTCTAATAGACATCCCAAGCCTAATATGGCCCAAACTGAACTCATTCTCCTAACCAAAATATTTCCTGCCCATAATCTTCCCCATTTCAGTAGAATGACAGCTATTCTACCAGTTTCTTAGACAAGAAATCATGGAAACACCTGTGAGTCTTCTTTCTCGCATTTCATATTAAATCTTTCAGAATATCCACTGACTTTATCTTCAAAGTGGATCCATAATCTGACTTCAGCTGTTATCCTCTTTCCTGAGCCAGTTCTTAAATGCCATCACTTCTCACCAAGATTACAGCAACAGCTTTCCAAATCTTGCTCTCTGCTTCTATCTTTGACCACCTTTCAGGTAGTTGTTCAAATGCCACATATTCCATGAAAATCTACACTATTTTAAATTCCACCCTAACCCCCAATAGGACCCCCCTTCCTATTCTATTTACTTTTCCATAGTACTTAATCTTTGAACACTCCACATAATTTATCTATTGTCTGTCCTCTACCTACTAAAAATAAAAGATTCACAAAGTCAGATAATTCTATTTTTCCTTGTTCTCCAATATATCTTAACACCCAGAACACTACCTCAAATATACTAGACACTCAAGTTATACTGCTGACTTGAGAGAATACAGAATAATTAGATGACTGTTCCCAAAACTTTAGTGTATATATTGTTATGGCACCTCATTAATAATGCAGATTCCTGGGTTTTAATCCAGGCATCTTGAATCAGACATTTTGAAGATGAGACTCAAGAATATCCATTTTTATTGGTAAACTGATGCTGATCATTTGAGACCCCATTTAGAGAAACACTTTTTTCTTTTAATTTTTTTTCAACGTTTTTTTATTTATTTTTGGGACAGAGAGGGACAGAGCATGAACGGGGGAGGGGCAGAGAGAGAGGGAGACACAGAATTGGAAACAGGCTCCAGGCTCTGAGCCATCAGCCCAGAGCCCAACGCGGGGCTCGAACTCACAGACCGCGAGATCGTGACCTAGCTGAAGTCGGACGCTTAACCGACTCCGCCACCCAGGCACCCCTAGAGAAACACTTTTTAAAATACTAATTGAAATAAGTTAGCAAAGGATGCTATATATATATATATATATATATATATATATATATATATACACATACATACATACCTTGTCCTGATAAGCTATCTCCCCTTGTGTATTCCTTCCTCCTGACAGTAAGTCTCCATATCTTTCCTATGCCACATTGTTTTATTATTTTTTCATGTTATGAAATAAGTGCATCATACAATTACCATCTCCCAACAATTCACATATCAAATGTTTCCAAATACTCCAAACCTATTGAATCTTTAGTAGTAATGCATATGTCGATCTTAGCTATAGATTACATACCATACATAAGTACCTTCATGCTTCCTTTAAGGATGTAGAAATTCATAGGATTCTATTACTTACGTTAAAAGCTTTCTAAAATCTTCCAAAATCGCTAGTGGACATAAAAGGAAGACATGGCTTTTGACTCACTCCTTTTTAAAAATTTTTTAATGTTTATTTATTTTTGAGAGAGTGAGAGACAGAATGTGAGTGGGGGAGAGGCAGAGAGAGGGAGGGAGACACACAATCCGAAGCAGGCTCCAGGCTCTGAGCTGTCAGCACAGAGCCCGACGCGGGGCTCGAACTCACAAACCATGAGATCATGACCTGAGCCAAAGTCAGACGCTTAACCCACTGAGCACCCAGGCACCCTGTGACTCACTCCTTTTATTCAATATCTTATAAGTCAGAGAAAGGGGGCCATAACACAAAGTATACAGAGTACACTGGATGTCACTGAATTTTCATTTCTACACCCTACACCGTTATGTGACTCCACGTTTAAGTTACAGACACCATTCAGTAACACTTGACAGTAACTTGACAGTTATTTGACAGTAACACTTGACTCCTACAAGTTTTGTATTATCCCTAAATTAGCGTCATTATAATCAATTTTATAAGCTCTTCCATCAAAACTGTCAAGACATTTTCATATCTATTCCTTATAACAAGGAGTCACTCAACAGTTTTTATTTATTTGACAATATTAATGTCTATCATGTATTAAATATTAGGATAGAAAACAATGATCCTTGTCTTTACAGAGCTTACAACTCGAGAAAGCCAAACAAATTAACCTGGATTACAATCTAAGTTCATAGATCAGGTTCAACAAATGTTATTTTCATTTCTTCATAATTACTGTCCTTTACTCTCTCGCTCTTTGTTAAGCATCTATTACAATCCAAGTTATTTTTTTTCATAAGTAAGAAATTAACATAGATATAGTGCTATTAAATAATCTGCAGACTGTATTCAGGTTACACTGGTTTTTCTACTAATGTCTTGTTTTATTCCCAGGCTCTAATCTTATCTTTTCCATTTGTAACTCATCAGTCTTTCCTTGCCGCTGGTGATCTATACACTTCTGGAGAGTACTGCTCAATCGTATTGTAGAATGCCCCTCAATGTGGGCTGTTCATGAAGACATGAAATCGTTTTCAGAGACCTAATAGTAAATCACTTAGAATGGCTGTAGCAAAGGCATCTGGACAGGTATTCCAGACAAAAGGGGAAGAAGGATTTTGCATGCTGGGCTAGGGGTTTGAACTTTATCCTAAATATAATAGGAAAAATACAAGATTTGCTTTTCAGAAAGAACAATTGTTAATATAGAATGGAGGATAGCTTATGGTGGCTAAAAACAGTTATCAGTTATCCAACATAAGTCATTGACATTGAAATGAGAGAGAATAAAACAACCTAAGCAATATTTAGAAAGATCAATCAATGGAACATAGTAAACAACTGGAAACTGGATGCAAGAAAGGTCAGCAATGAACACATGGGAAAAGAAGACTCCTCATTATCTGGTTTAGGCAACACGGTAGCACTAGTTCCCAAAAGAAAGGATGCAGGAGGGACATGTATGTGTGTACGTGTACAGATCCATGTATGTATATGGGTGAGGTATGTGTATGTATGGGTGTGAGTATGTATATGTATATACACATAATCACAAAAATATATACTATGCAAACACACACATACATTTACATTTATGTGACTACACACAGTGACTCTGTGATAAAGATGTGCTGGGGACTTATCACATAAAGGTAATTAATGCAGTGTGGTCTTACATAAGAACCCCCAGGGAGATATCTGAGACGTCTAAGGATAAAGAGGGGACTATAACATTAGGGGAGAGGTGGAAGATAACTGTGACTCTAAAGGACACTGAAGAAATAGCCTAGAAAAAAAGGAGGGAAAAAATAGAAAATATATCACAAATACAAAAATACGTATACAAGAAAGGTACATTAAAGAGGAATAGAGCAAGGATTCATTTCATTATACCTGTAACAAAAGCTATCCTTTCAGGAGAAACTGTAACACAAAGGATAATAATAGTGACATGAAAGAGACTCTGTTAAGAGAATATTAAGATACCTTAATGTGAGTGTCCTATTGGCATTTTTTTTAAGAATCTGTTTAAAATTTTTACTTTGAAATAGTTTTAGGTTTACAGGAATGCAAAAACAGAATGGAGAGTTCCCACATAAACTTCACCCAACTTCCCCTAACGATAACATCTTACATAACCATGGCACATTTATCAAAAGCAAGAAATTGACATAGTTACAGTAGTTATAATACTACTAAATAATCTACAGACTATACTTAGGTTACACTGGTTTTTCTACAACGGTCTTCTTTTTATTCCAGGATCTAATCCAGTCTTTTCCAGTTGTGGTTCATCAGTCTTTCTTTGGATCTAGACACTTTTGGAGAGTACTGCCCAATCATACTGTAGAATGCTCCTCAATGTGGGCTTGTCTGATGTACACTTATTATAAGATGGAGGTTATATATTTTGGCAAGAATACCATAGGGATGATTGTATCCACAGTGACTCTCATCAGGGAGTTCATAATGTCAATTTATGTTACTACTGCTGGTGACATTAACCTTGATCATCTGGTTAAGGTGGGGTCTGCTGGGCTTCTCCACCATAAAGTTACAATTTTTCTGTGTACAATAATACCTTAGGGAAATGTGTCAATTGTTTTAAAATCTATAACAAATATGAAAAAACTAACCATCACATGGCAAGTGGACTTTCAAATAGTACTTACCAAATAAATGCTGGTTGAATAAATAAATAACTACATAACCATCTAGTGTTTTGCCATTACACGATAAATTTCTAATTTAAATTTTTAGAATTATTACACAATGAATTTTGAAATACGTGTTATAAATTAGTATCTGAAATTAAGTACTGAGTATACAGAAAGTTATTTTTATGGGCCCAAATCAGCTCTTCAAACATCATCTTATTTTACCTCATATTCCAACACTGTAATCTACTTATCAATCTTTGAAGTAGCACTTTGTCAGGTGCTTTTAGAAAAATAAATATCAAGCTATATAATAGGTACTGAATTTTCCTTATGTATCATGGTAGTACATCTTCACAGTACTTCTCAAGATTAGTTGAGCACGAACCCCCTCCCCCATCCCAACTACAAAGGATATATTTTATCAAATCATAAATTTTCAGCTTTTCCCTCACTACGATAGATGTGTTAGACCCTACAGTTGTTCAAGGTCCATCAAAAACTTTTTAAATGAATTTTAATTTAATTTTCTGATAAGTATTCTCTTAATGAACTGGTATGAGAATTTTCTACTTATACCCACAAAAGTATGTTCCTTATATAAGGAAAATTTGATGGAATTGGTTGACATGTTTACCAATAACATGAAATAGGTTATAAATGACATGAAATAGTGATTTCATCAGAAATGGATTGATCTTGAGGATTTTTACACTAATGTTATTATTTATATATTAAATATACACTTGTTATTGTATTCTTTGGTCATAAGGAAAAGTTTACTTTCATGAAGCAGAAATCCATCTCCCTAATCTTAGAGTCCTTATATATAATGTATGGCTGTTAATCACTGTAGTATGTAAATATCTTAGTCTTCAAAATCACTTTCTATAAGTAGTAACTTTGAAACACTGTACAGAGAAATTTTATTAATATTTATTTAGCACCAGCATTAACAAGATCCTATGCAAGCAACTACACATACAGAATTGAGTCACATATGGTCCTAGTACTGGAGTAGCTCACAATCTATACAGAAAATTGATATGTAAACTAAAAAGAGAATTATTAGAAATGCCAATATAAAAATACACATACAAGTATTATCTTTGATTTTGCATTTCCCTCTACTCTTGTCAGCCCATCAGCAAGAACTGGCAATTCCACCTCCCAAACATAACCAAACCCTGCTCTGTTTTGCTTTGTCTTTTCTACTACCTTCCTCATCCAATCCACCATCACTTCTCTCCTGAACAATTGCAACAGACCCATGTAGAGACCCACCTCTCTCTCCTCTAATCCATTACAGCATAATCTGGGCAATCTTTATAAAATAGAAATCAGATCCAGTCACACCCCAGCTAAAGCTTTCCAATAGCATATTGCTTTGTTTAGAATATAATGTAACAAGGGATGCCTAGGTGGCTTAGTCAGTTGGACGTTCTGACTTCAGCTCAGGTCATGATCTCACCATTTGTGGGTTTGAACCCCCTGTCAGGCTCTGTGCTGACAGCTCAGAGCCTGGAGCCTGCTTCAGATTCTCTCTCTCTCTCTCTCTGCTCCTCCCCCACTCAGGCTATGTCTCTCTTAAAAAAGAATAAACACTAAAAAAAATTTTTTTAAAGAATATAATGTAATTCATGCCTTTAAAGTCCTACAAGATCTGTGTCCCCTTTCTGCTCTTCTAACCTAAGCTGATGCAACTTTCTTTCTTGCCCACAGTTGATTTAATTATGATCCTAGGAAATGCCGAGTTCTTTTCCCTCCCTGGGGTCTTTGCAATAGCAGTTTCCTCTACCCGAAATGATGTTCCTCTTTTGATATTCTCAAAACTAACTCCCTTCTTCAGATTTCTCTTAAGTATCACCTTTTCAGTAAAGCCTTTTCTGAACCTCTGGTCTAAAATTAGGCACCCAATCAATATCTCATACCCTCTAAACTTACCACTTGCCGACATTTTTCCTTTTTATTTGTTGTATGTTAACCCATTCCCTTCACTAGAAATCACAACTCCATGAAAGCGGGTTACACAGCTCTGAATCTCAAGTGCTTGGAGGAGCAGGACCCAACAACAACAACAACAACAACAACAACAACAACAAAAGATGCTCAGTACTTAACTGTTAAAGTGAATAAACAAACAAAATGTTTTCAAAGTAATACAGGCACAGAGAAAGGAGTGCAGACCTAGTGAGCTGGAGGAAAATCAGGGAAAGCTTTAAAGAGGTGAAGGAAAACACAGTCAGAGGGAAATTACAGTAACATAGACTAAATGCTGTAACTCTGGTATGAACAAAAGCTCTAAGGGAACAGAACGGATGTAAGGGTAAATGTTGATTTGGATAAGGGCTGATGTTTGAGAAGACTATGGAAGAATGACAATGGATTAATACTGGCTGTATGGTACAGCATATACAAAACCTTACTTCATGAAAGGTGTATTTGAAGGGATATTCAAGGTATTTGGATAGTCCATTAGTATAAGAAACTGGGGAAGGATTTAAAGCTTAGAGAGAGACCAAGCACCTTACAATGTGTGATACTCTGAGAAAGTGGCACACCAGGGTACAAACCCAGATCTACTGCATTCCAGAGCATTCCAGAGCCAATGCTATTAACAATGGGATAGGCATGTCATTACACATGGTGGTGAGACCAGGAACTCAGAGCCAAAGAATGAATGCAATGTATTTACCTGAAAACTTGAGTTTAATTGAAGATGAAGGGAGGAGAAGGGTACTTTAACCAGTAATTTATTTAAAACATTTTCACTTTAAAATAAACACAGCTGGGGCGCCTGGGTGGCGCAGTCGGTTAAGCGTCCGACTTCAGCCAGGTCACGATCTCGCGATCCGTGAGTTCGAGCCCCGCGTCAGGCTCTGGGCTGATGGCTCGGAGCCTGGAGCCTGTTTCCGATTCTGTGTCTCCCTCTCTCTCTACCCCTCCCCCGTTCATGCTCTGTCTCTCTCTGTCCCAAAAATAAATAAAAAAACGTTGAAAAAAAAATAAAATAAACACAGCTATACTGTGGTATAGAATGCACGATGTATATAAACATCTCTGAAAAATACAAAATGGCTTTATTAAATGTGCTTTTTCAATGGTCTCTGATAGTCACATTCCTATTCTTTTCAAAAACATGTGTTCTCTTCTACCACAAGGGGCACTTTGTTGTATGGAAAAGTTTAAAAAAGACACATTTGTATTGTCCTATGAAAGGCAGGAAAGGGTTTTGGAAGAACACCAAAAGAGCCTTTTCCAATTTGAATCTTTCCTATCATTTTCCTCTCTGATAAAGGTAGAATATAAGCAAGCAAGATTATTTTAGGCAAAAAAATATATCTATGCTTGAGCTCCTTACTTATTATATACATTTCTTAACAGAAATATAGGTTGCCATCTAAAAAAGGGCCTATATCACGGAGATCCCATAAGTCTGTGGCTGTATACTAGGCTCTTGGGTCAACACACCAAATTCAGTCATGGTCCTTAGCCAGGAAAAGTGTATAATAAAATGAGCAGAAAAAACTTTAGTTCCAGTGACCTTAATAACGAGCAATATACACAAGAAAATAATTTCCTTTACTGTGTTAGTATAATATGAGATAAAGGTAAGAGTCCTAAAAATAATGGCTTAAATCTCGGTAAAGCTGTTAGCTACAGAAACATGGTGATGTCAGAATGGTGGATTTAAGAAACTGTTTCTGGGATTCCTTCCAAATCCATTATCTAAAGAGGAATTTATCCAAATGGAACCTACTATCATCCGTCTAAGCTATGTTTATTTCATAATATCAAGGAATGTTAGAGTCGAAAGGTATCTCAAACTTAGTGACCTTTTACTCTAACTCATCTTACAGATGCAGAAACTGAGGTCTCAAAAGGTTAAGAAGTCAACTGTCAATGAAAACAGCCCAATAGAAACAAGCTGATCTTGAAACAAATACACACACACACACACACACACACACACGTATATATATACATATATATACGTATATATATATATACGTATATATATGTGTGTGTGTATATATATATAAATGTTTTTATATAGTACTTAGATAATTCAAATAATAGTGCCTTAAATAATTAAGTTTAAATAATAATAAAGCAAACTACCAGAACATTCCCTTCCTTAGAAGGTCCTTCCTTGAGTGCCCCTCTCTCTCCACAGGAAAGACCACAATTGCTTCAGGTTGTCCTCTCCTTGTCTGCCTTTATAGTTTTACCACACAAATGTCTCCCTAAATAATATACTATATAATTTTTCTTCCTGTTAAATATTACACAAAAAGACTCATCATAGTAATTCTTTAATGATTTTTTTTCATTTAATTCATTTTCAGTTTTGCTGCAGCTTAATTTTCCTACTGTACAATGTTTTATTGTATGAATATAACGATTTGTTCATTTTAACACTGATGAACATCTGAGATTACTGCCAGTATTTTGCTTTTTACAAGCAATGTCAGTAAATGATTTCCGGTGCACAACTTAGAGTGAAATTTCTAAGAACTTTGCACGTTTAACTTTAAATGGTAGTGCCACAGTGTTTTCTAAGTTATTTGCGCAAATTTACACCCCCATGAACAGTTAAAACTTGGTCCCTTGCTCTGTGCCTTTGCCAAATTTTGAGATTCTGTTTTTGTTTTTTGTTTTTTTTTAATTTGGCCAATCTGGTGAGTATATGGTGAAATTTCATTGTGTTTTTTTATGTGATGTTCTCTGACCCCAAATGAGGCTGAATACCTTGCGCACTTTTATCGGCCATTCAGGCTATTCAGGTTTCTCCATTTGCATGTGCTAACTCAAGTCTTCTGTACAACTCTATTGGATGAATATGTCTGTTCCTGCTTATTTTGTTTTGTCTTGAATTCTAGATTCTATGTCCTTGTGTGGTTTGTATTTATTACAAATAAGGTGTCTTTTGGTAATCAAAGTTTTTCATTTTGATAAAGTCAAACTTATTAAGCTATTCCTTCATGTCTTAAGAAACCTGTCTCTCTCTTCAAAGAAATAAAAGTAATGTCAGTTTAGTGTCTTCTAAATCTTTTTTTTTTTTTTGGCTAAATTATATATGCTAGGGATTCCAAAGGTAATAGCTAACACCTTTTTCAGAGGTAGTATTTAATATTAAGTATGAAGTTTGTTGAAATTGCTTTCAATCATGCTTCTTTTTTAGTTTTTATCAGGAATTTTATGAAAAATTTCTGCATCTGTTGAGATGATCTAATGATTTTTCTAATAATAGGCTAATGTAGGAAATTACATTCATAGATTTCCTAATTTGCAATGGCCGTTTAATTTCTGGAATAAATGAAAGCTGCTCATAAAGTAGTATCCTTTTAATACGTTGCTAGAATTGGCTACAAATATTTTGTTTAAATCTTTCCATTTGTGATTGTGAGTGAGGCTCACCTATAAGGTTCTTTTCTCATGCTGTTTTAGGATCTGGAATCAAGATGATCTTAGCCACACAAAATAAATTGAAGAGAATCTCCCTTTTTCCATAATCAAAATGGGAAATTTTTGGAGTCTGAATTGAAACCATTTGATTCTTGAACATGTGGAAGAATTTGCCTGTGTTATACAGTTAACATTTTTTCAATTTAATCCACATATTTACCATTTATTTTGTTCTTCCTTTCTTCTTGCTTCTCAGACCTTCCATCTTGGATCTGAGAAAACTTTCTTTCTCCCTGAAGTACTTTCTTAAAGTATTCCCTTAAAGATTTCTTTCTGCTGTCTGGTATAGCAGTCAGGGTTCAATCAGAGAAGCAGAACCAGTAGGAGATATATAGGAGATATAATGATAAATAGACAAACACAAACACACATACACAGGTGAGATTTATTACCAGGCATTGGTTTACATGATAATAGGGGCTAGCTAAGCAAGTCTGAAATTCATAAGAAAAGCATCAGGAAGGAAAAATCATGAGCAGGCTAAACCCATAGAAGCCAAAGCTCTCATCCAGAGATAGGATTTCTTCTCTGTCCCAGGGAAACCTCAGTTCTGAGTTTAAGGTCTTCCAATTGATTCAGACAGACCTACCTAAATTATCTAGAATAATCTTCCTTAAAGTCAAATGATAAGGAGTTTTAATTATATACATATATATACATATTTATATATGTGTGTGTGTGTATATATATATACATGTATATATATGTGTGTGTGTGTGTGTGTGTGTGTGTGTATATGTATATGTATATATATATATATATCTTCACGGCAACACCAAGATGGGCATTTGCATTTGATTAAGTAACTGGGGATTTTAGCGGAACAAAGAAGACACATCAATAAAGTCAACACAAGGAGCAAACTCGGGTTTTTGGGGGGGAGGGGCAGGGTCAGGTGGGGTGGGGAATGTTTTTATATCACTCTTATAATTAAGATGTAGTTTTTTAAATTTTTTTTAACATTTATTTATTTTTGAGAGACAGAGAGAGACAGTGTGAGCAGGGGACGGGAAGAGAGAGACAGGGAGACACAGAATCAGAAGCAGGCTCCAGGCTCTGAGCTATTAGCACAGAGTCTGATGCCGGGCTCGAACCCATGAACCGTGAGATCATGACCTGGGCCGAAGTCGGACGCTTAACCGACTGAGCCACCCAGGTGCCCCAAGATGTATTTTAGTCAGCACAGGATTCTAGGTATTTTTTCTCCACATGCTGAAGATACGGTAGTATCTTCTGGATTACTAATGTGAACTCAGCTGTCACTATGTTGCTCCCTGAAGGTAATCTATCTTGCCCATCTTGTTATTTTAAAAATTTTCCATTTTTACTTAATGTTTTAGAGCTGAATATATGGTGTAGTTATAGATTTCTTTTTATTTATTCAGTTTGGATATGTTAGACTTCTTAAATTTATACAACGGTATATTTTATTGGTATGGGCATTGTCCTTTGAACTACTCGCTCTCCTCCATTTTCTGTCCTCTCCTTTTAGAGTTTATTCTAATGGCTTTTAGACACGTTCATTCTACCCTTCATGCCTATTAACCTCTCATGTTTTCTATTTCTTCATTCTTCTGCGTTATCTTCTGGATAATTTCTTTTTCAGATATATCTTCCAGTTTAGTAAATCTCTCTTCAGTTAGATCTGATCTGCTGTTCAACCCATCAATTTCCACCAATTTCAGTTACATACTTCCTACCAGAATTTTATTAGCTACAGTCTTTTTTATGTTTTTATTTTATTTTTGAGGGACAGAGAGAGACAGAGCATGAGCAGGGGAGGGGCAGAGAGAGAGGGAGATACAGAATACAAAGCAGGCTCCAGGATCTGAGCTGTCAGCACAGAGCCCGATGCAGAGCTCAAACTCACAGACTGTGAGATACTGACCTGAGCTGAAGTCAGATGCTTAACCAACTGAGCCACCCAGGCTCCCCTATAAGCTACAGTCTTAAAAACTGGCTTCACATTAATATTTTTATATCCTGAACATTTTTTTAGTGTTTATTTATTTTTGAGAGAGAGAGAGAGACAGAGCATGAGTGCTGGAGGGGCAGAGAGAAACAGAAACACAGAATCCAAAGCAGGCTCGAGGCTCTGAGCTGTCAGCACAGAGCCTGACATGGGGCTTGAACTCATGAACCATGAGATCATGACCTGAGCCAAAGTCGGTTGCTTAACTGAATCACCCATGAGCCCCTATATACTGAACATTTCTAAGCTTGTCTTCTATTCCTCTGAACATCTTATTTTTTTTTTACTTTTTTAATGTTTGTTTGTTTGTTTGTTTATTTATTTATTTTGAGAGAAAGAGCATGAGTGGGGGAGGGACAGAGAAAGAGGGAGACAGAGAATCCAAAGCAGACTCCAGGCTCTGAGCTGTCAGCACAGAGCCCAACGTGGGGCTCAAACTCATGTACCACAAGATCATGACCTGAGCCAAAATCAGACACTTAACCAACTGACCCACCAAGGCACCCCTAATTCCTTTGAACATTTTAAGTATAGTTATTTTATATTCTAATTTTGATAATTCCAATATTTAAAATCTTTGTAAGTCAATTTTGGTCCTCTGTTTCTGCTAGTTCTTGCTCATGATTTTTTTTCCTTGTATGTTTATAATTTCTAACGGTGAAATTTATCTTTGGAATTTTAGCTGGGAGAATTCTTTGATACCTGGGTTCCTCAAGAGAAGATGTGTGTTTGCTTCTGCCTAGGGCCTGACAGTGCTAACAATTTAGGATCACTGTAAACTTGGCTTGAGTTGTATCAGACCAAATCAGAAATTATTAATTCAGACTTCAAATTTCTGTACAGGCTGGTGTGTTTACTTTTCAGCAGCACCTTTTCCTCCCCTCCACTCAGTACCAGTGCTTTGGAGGTACAATCACCAGGAAATGAATAAAGGGAAGGAGCAGTTTGATTTCTTGTTTACTTTTACACTAAGTCATCCCAGATTTGTGGGAGTAGGGTCTCCTATTACACTTTTCAACTTGGGAAGTAAGCAGTAGGCTTTGTCTCCTGTTCCACACCACAAAACAGTTTTTTAAATACTGCATTTAAAATTGTTTCGGTACGTAAGTTACCTCCGAATCCTTCCCGGCCGTATTATCTGAAATAATAGTCTACTTTAACTCTTAACTTAAAATTATATGCTGCTCTCCTGGACCCATGTTCTCTCAATTTTGATGCATAAGCACTGCTAAATAGAGAGCCGGAGGAGTCCTTGACCTATGATGGATCACAAATTCATAATAATGAATAGCAATCATTTATACCTAATGAATATTTTTATATTCTTTCGAAAAGAGCAATAGTCTCTTTGTGGCTTCATCTATGTTGGTAATTTTTTACCAATTGATTCCTATTTTTGTTTCTTTTCTTTCCCCCCAAGTTTTAGTAAAGTGTAATTGTAATAAAAAAACTGAACATAACTAATGGAGACAATGTGTTAAGTTTGGACATATGTATACACTTTGCTACAATCACCACAATCAAGGTAATAAAAATATCCAACAGTTCCGAAAGTTTCCTTGCGTTCCTTTGGGGGTGTGTGTGTGTGTGTGTGTGTGTGTGTGTGTAAGAACACTAACATGAGATAGAATTTTAATAGACTAGAATTAGGCACTATGTTGTACAGTGAATCTCTGGAACTTATTCATCTTTAGAAGTTTGTGAAACTGTCAATAGGAATCTTTTAAATCCCCAAACTTCAAGTATCATTTTCTCAAGGGTCATAAAAGGGTATCAAGTTTGAGAACATGGTCAATTGCTGCATGTAAACTATCTAAGTTGTCTATATAATGGGTTCTATTTTAATTGACCACTTTAGTATTCTACATTTAGCCTTTTTGACCAAGTTATATTTAAAAATAATCCTGCACAGATTTATACTTTATTAATGTAATGGCTCTAAAATGAGGCAGACACTAAGATTTAATAAGCTTCTACAAAGTGTTGTGCACTGTGCTGGGAGTATACATGTATCCGTTCACATAAACTTTACCACAACCCTGTGAGATACGGGGTATTTCTATTTAAAAAAAAAAAGAGACAGATACTTATGAGCAAAGAGCTATTACATGAGAAAGCCAAGATTTAACCCAACTCTACCTGATTCCTAAAAATATGAGCTTATTGTAAGTATACAAAAATTACTCTATCTGAATTATAACTAATGAAAAGATTTTGGTTACAGTCTTATGGCCAAAGGTTACGTCATAAGTTAGATATTCTATCTACCCGGTAGTTCAATTCTTGACCCCCATATGAATTGATCTTCACAATTCAGAGTTGACAATGGGAAGTAGTACTATCTCTCCTTGACAGATAAAACTACAAAAAGGGTATCACTATTTAACTCCACAAACACGCACTGGATGACTGGTTTAGGACAGCATTGTGCTGTACACTTCAGCATTTAGAAAGACCATCACTTGATCCTTCTACAACTTTGGGAAGTAATTCAATCTATATTGGAACCCTCTAGTGACAGAGCACCAAAAGTAACCCACTCCATCTTCAGAAATTCGTAAGACATCTTTGATCCTAAAAGCTATCAAAGCTGCTTCTGCCTCTTCTAGGTATTGGGTAAACGTAACCCTTTCTTTAAGGTAAACCTTCACATATGAGAAGATAGTTATAGCCCCCGCCCCCGCCCCCCCGGGGTATTTTCTAATTATTTTTTAAAACTTCCTCAGAATATGGATAATAGTATTGGTTTTATCACCATTAAATTAAATCACTTATTTAATTTAAAGCTTATCTCAAATTACATGGGATCTTTTCTCTTAACAGTCCAAAGGATTCTATTAGATTTTCAGTTTCAGCTATTGAATTTTTACTCATGCTTGTATCCTGGTCCTGAGCAGTTTATGGCACTTTATTGGTCTTCATTAAACGATGAATTCACACAGGTACCTTTACATTTAAATTATCATGTGGAATAAGAAAATAAAGTGTTTAGAACTTAATTTAAATTATGTAAACAGAAATTGAGAGGAGCCTCAATTGAGAGACTTGCTATGATCACACACAGGAATGAAAGAATGAGTACATCTAAACATTCTCAATTCTGATGTTAAGCTACTGCTTTTTGAAATTGTGACTACACTTTCTGAGCCAAAAATCGGGATACATAGTATGATGATGACCTTTTTTTCTGAATTTTTGAATTTATAATTATGAAGTCTGTTTTTCTAAGCTGAGTTACATAAGGACTGTCCTACAAAAAATAGTTTGCTTACCATCATCAATGTACCATACCAAACCAACTCCTAGATGCTCACATGAAACTAGTCATGCTGGTTTTGTAACTGTGAATGAATACTCTTTCACAGACCATCAGATCAGTACTTTAGATGAGATTTTTTTTAATAACAAAGTTACTATTACTTAATTTTCTAGAGTGCCATGCCATAGGTAACTGTAGAGTTAACAAAAGAAAGAAAAATTTCTTGTAATTCTAGAACAGTATTATTCATATTATTCAAAGTTTTGACAAACTTTTGATAAAAGTGATAAAAACGTGCCATGCATTTGTTACATTTCTGTAATCTTCTGTTACAGAAGGAAATATGGAGGCCCACTCTTACCTGCTTGAAAAGTTGGAGGTTAACTGCAGTTTCCAAGAACTGTTTCATCAGACTTGAACGATGCTTTACAAAACTCTCCTCACAGAAAGTGATGGGCTCCCCCTACAAAGAAATAAAGATTTTTTGGTGTCAAAAGAAAGTCAGCAGAGAGAACCAGTCTCTCTAAAGAGGTACATGGAGAGTCACAGAGGAAATGTAAGACACAGAATCAACCTCAAGGTGCTGAAAGTCTAAAGGGAGTCAAACAGACCCTTAGACATAATAGCTGAATTTCAGCCTCATAAAAATATTCCTCTACTGATAAGCTTCTACAAGAGCTTCCTAATCAAGGATCCCTGGGGTCTTAAAATTGCTCAGTTTCACTTCCTCAGAGTAAGAATGAATCACCTAAAAACAAAGGTTTAATATTATTAGATTGAATTATGAGTATTAAAAATAGCATGTGTAGCTGAAAAGAGTATGCAATTGCAATTTTATTATTAGAAAACACCTTCGGGGGGCCTCGGTGGCTCAGTCAGTTAAGCGTCCAATTTTGGCTCAGGTCATGATCTCACAGTTCTTGAGTTCGAGCCCCGCATGAGGCTGTGTGCTGACAGCTTAGAGCCTGGAGTCTGTTTCAGATTCTGTGTCTCCCTCTCTCTCTCTGCCCCTCCCCAACTCATGGTCTCGGTCTCTCTCTCTCTCTCTCTCTCTCTCTCTCTCTCTCTCTCTCAGTCTCTAAAATAAATAAACATGGAAAAAAAGAGAAAAAGAAAACACTCTTGCTATAAAAATTACTGCATGATTTTTGCCATTTATATTTGATCATTAATTTCTTTTTAAATTAATCACAAGTTCTTACAGTAACATTCTCTTCGTGATTACAAACACAATTCTGATTGAATACTTTCTAGAATAAGTCTCACTTTGTACCTGCCTCAATTTACCCTATTTTTTTAAGTAATCGTAACTTTGCAAGTGTCTTGTGGTAGCTTATGCTCCATCAGCTGCTCCTCCTCCAAATTATCAAGAACTTAAATTCTCAATACAGATTCCACTCATTCCATCTATTCCCATGCATGACCTCGAAAACTGTCACTTAATGGCTGATCCCTACCACCTGCTACTTCCTCAGTAGCCTGAACGGTCTTCTTGCCAGTTCAATACATGTGAAGATAAGTGGCTAAATTATATGACCCAAATGAAAACAGAGATAACCCATTATCAATGTTAATACAATGATCCACTCATTATAATGAATCCTGTAGCAATCTCTATGTTGCAATTAAAAGGGGGGAAAAAAGTGAGCCTGTTCACCTTCTAACAGACCTTGGAAAAAAGATTAATTATAATTTAACTTTAAGGACAACTCAATGCCTTGATTATAGGTATCTGTAAGTAAAATTCTGAAAATTGGCTCCTGTATGAACAAAATAATGAAACTAATAATCTAACAGTAATTCAACTGTTACCACTGTCTGATGGAAACTAATGACACTATAGATTGGCACTGTTCAATACACTAGCCACTAGTCACATGTAGCTATTTAAATTTAAATTACTAAAATTAAGCAAAACTAAAAATTCAGTTCCTCAATCACACTAGCCACATCTGAAATGTTCAACTGTCACAAGTGTTCTGTGGATCCTCTTAGGTAGCACAAATACAGAACACCGATCACAAAAAGTCTTCTGACACAGCACTGCTACAGAAGAAAATATATAAAATTCAAACAAATTATTAAAGAAGGCAATTTAATACTCTATTAATTGTTGTCATCCACCATCAGTTGCCAGCCAACACCTCATAATAAAACTGCAATTATGCATTTTGATACTGACTACTGCCAGTCTTAAGTGCTACGGGAAGATTTTAAATTACATATTTTAAAAACTTGATTAACTTATATAAATATACTTTGGATAATCAAAAATCACTGTTTTTGCCACTATCACAGAACTCACCACTTAGAATCTAACAGAGGGGGGAAAACAACAAACAGGCAATCCTGTTAAAGATAAAGGTCTATTGTTTTTGCTTCCCTGGTATCAGTATCGTATCTAGTTACACTGGGAGCCAAATAAATGTTTCTATAAGTCAATAAACAAAATAGCAAGCGAGCTAAACCTTGCTCCATAGGACTTATTTTCTTTTCAAAAGTAAATACAAATTACAAAAAATCAAATCATTTCTTAATGGCAATGCTAACTACAGCACTATTATTACAAAGTGATCAGTACTATTGATAACGTTAGTTTTTATTGCACAGATTCCCCCCCAAACATGTGAGCTATATTTTATTAGTATCTACAATGCGTCCAAAAGTTGTCATTAACACTGCAGAACAGTCTTCAATTCAAATACAAAGGTCTATCTTCAATTGAAATACTTGTCAATTTAAAAATAAAATTCTATCTCTAACTGAACAGTTTAGACTTCCGATGTTACAATCAAGCATTTTTTTTGATTGGAAAGAATGGAGGGCAGGGGGATGGAGAATCTCAAGGTAAGGGAAAATGGATGTGAGCAAAGTCTACCTGTGCTTTCTCAAGAATTGGGCATAACATGGTCTTTAGCCAACGTGAATTATTTGGGAAGAACCCTGTCCTTATTAATCTTCTAGCAACTGCTTTCAATCTTTCAAGAGAAAGTTCAGATGTGCTGTCCATCCATTTTTGATAACACCACTCATGGTAAAAGCTTTGAACTTAACCTTCAAATGATGAACACAGCCTGTTCACTAAGAATCTCTGATAACAACAAAGAAGAAAAGCCCTGATGCATATTAGAATTTTCTCTCAGGAGAAAGAAAAATAAGTCTTGATTAACAATGCTCTAAATTTTTGCAATATTAATACACAGGAGTCTCAATTATTGTCATACTGGGATGTATGCTATCAAACAGATTATAAATAACTCCCCAGTAGGAGTTCTTTTAAATCCAGGTCAGGTTGAGTGGTGGCATGATAAGGAACTCTGCTTAGGATCTTCTGATTTATTTTTTATCTGATTAAAAATCAGGATTAGGATTGAGTGTTTTTTTAAAACCTTTCTTGTTCTAAGTAGAGTGACTATGTCTGGTTTTGCCCAGTTAATTCCCAGTTTACTGAAGTATAAGAGATTTAATTTAGAAGTTCCTGTGGCTTCCCAGAGGAAATCTGAGCTGGTTTGGAAAACTAATGGACGCTTTATGAAACAAAGATGCAAAATATAGTCTTGAGAGAGGCGGACAAAAAGGGGTAGTGTGTTTGGGATGGGTGTGAATTAGAGACAGTACCAGATGATGATAATAAATGACTGGTTGAGGCATAGTGGCTAATGGATATGAACTACACAAAGTACCAGACAGAAATAAAAGGTAGATTAAGCCATATTGAAAAAGGTCTATGATATATTCTGAAGCTATTTTCTTAAAGACATCAAGAAGCTCACAAAAGTATCTACTCAATAAAGTGACAAGACTGTATGTTTTAAAAAATAAAGTTAATAGGCAAGAGGAAATAATGGAAACAGGCAGACCAATTAACAGTGTGATATAAATCAGCCAAGAAAAGACAAACAAGGCAGCAGAAAGGAAAAGTGATGACAACCATTAGCTAACACGTATAGGAGACTTATTTACTATTACCAAGAGTAATAATAATAGCTAATGTTTACGTAATGCTTATTATGGGCCAGGTACTGTTGTAAGCACTTCATACATATTAACTCACATAAACCTCAAATTTACTGTTGTCTTACTTCATATACGAGTAAACTAAAATATGGGGAACGGTTAAGCAACTTGCTCAAGATCACACAGCATGTAAGTGGTAGGAGCTGGATTCAGACTCAGTCTATGCTTTCAAATTATCCCAGTTATGGGCAATCAAGACTATGTGGAATGTTTTATTTATTCCATATCATGCAATCTGTAAAAGTACAATTTCATCGCAAAATCAACTGGGCTGTATATCAACTGATATACAGCAGTGGTTCTCAAAGAATGGTCCAGGGATTCAGACCTTTCACGGGTTCTGCAACATCAAAACTATTTTTGTAACAATGCTGAAACATTATTTGCCCCTTCCACTTTTATTTTCTCATGGGATCCAATGGAGTTGATCAGAGGTTACACGACTGGTGATATTGCAACAGAGCAAAAGCAGAACCAAATAAGAGAATCCAGCTAACTTCCCTTAAGCCCCGTACTTTTGAAAAACTGTACAACAAGGCATTCTTCTATTGTTTTTTTGTTTAGAAACAATTATTTCTCATAAAAATATGTTTTATGTTTATCTATAGTATTGTATTATTTTTAAATAATATTTAAAATATTTTCAGTTTTGGGGCGCCTGGGTGGCGCAGTCGGTTAAGCGTCCGACTTCAGCCAGGTCACGATCTCGCGGTCCGTGAGTTCGAGCCCCGCGTCGGGCTCTGGGCTGATGGCTCAGAGCCTGGAGCCTGTTTCCGATTCTGTGTCTCCCTCTCTCTCTGCCCCTCCCCTGTTCATGCTCTGTCTCTCTCTGTCCCAAAAATAAATAAAAAACGTTGAAAAAAAAAATTCAACTTTTAAAAAAAAAAATATTTTCAGTTTTAATTTCTAATATGATAATAGTAAAAAATATACCCCACAGAAACAAAAGTTCTTTAAAGCTCTTGATAATTTTTTTAGAGTATGAAGACATTCAGCAACAAAGGGTTTAAGAACCACTAATATACAGAAACAGGACAAGGAGGGGTCAAAGATGACTTCCAGATTTCAAGCTTGAGGATCAAAAGATGATACCATTTACTAAAGAAGAGAATTACAGAAAAAAAAAAAAAAACAGATTTAAGAAGGTGATAAAATCAATTCTTGCACATGTTTTTGGTCAGATTCCAAGATGAGCCTGAGACAAGGATTCTTGTTTAAATGACTTGTTGATGGAGAACTCTCAGGAACTAGGAAATATGGGAAACAAAATAGGGCAGAAGAAAAAAGCCAAGCAACAATGTGTTTTCAGTTGAAAATCAGCCTCAGGGGCGCCTGGGTGGCACAGTCAGTTAAGCGTCCGACTTCAGCCAGGTCACGATCTCGCAGTCCATGAGTTCGAGCCCCGCGTCGGGCTCTGGGCTGATGGCTCAGAGCCTGGAGCCTGTTTCCAATTCTGTGTCTCCCTCTCTCTCTGCCCCTCCCCCGTTCATGCTCTGTCTCTCTCTGTCCCAAAAATAAATAAACGTTGAAAATCAGCCTCAGCCTAAACCTATGGAAAACACTAAATGTACTGGCAGAGTTATTCCCATCTTGAAGCAAGGGCAGTATAAACCCTTTATCAGCCAGTCAAGCCAATGAGGCCTTCCCTGCGGGGGGGGGGGGGGGGGGGGAAGAATGGAGGTGCCTAAGGAGGCACTTCCTACTTAGCCAAGGGCAATTTTTCTCTGAAAAGGGTGCCAGCCAGTAGAGGGGACTGGTCAGGGCACCAGTAAAGTCCATTAAGGCATGGTAAAGGCAGCAAGTAAGGTTTCTGAAGATGCATGGACGTAGGGTAACACATAGCTAGAGACTCAGGTTTGGAAAACTTGTTGTTTAATGTATATTTAGGAATTATCTGCACAGAACTAAGCATTAAAATTAAGCTGATCACTCTACTTAGGGAAAAAGATTGATATAACTGAAAAATACCTACCTATAATCCAATTTATTTTTTAAACGTTATATTGTTCATTGACAGAAAAAGTAAGGAAGTATATAGCTCTGTGGAGACACAGAATTAATTGTGTAGAAACATATAAATGGGGAAATGAAAAACTATCCATGGAAAAAATCTGATGTGATGCTAAAGCAACTGAATCTTTTGCTTCATGGAACAGTGATGAGGCAACAGGAAGGAACCAAAATTGAAATCATTTCGATAAAATGTCACACAAAGGAGCATGAAAAGAGGTAAAGAAAAACTACCATTCAATACTAGGCTGGCAGTGAAGTTCTTATTACAGAGAGGAGAACCAGACTTTCCAGAAAGGAACCACCAACATTATTTACCATTAAAGTACTATGTCAGTCAACAAATATAGACTAAGAATGAATCAACAACATACTCAGCATTCTATGATGAGGTTTGCTAGATAGTTTGTTATTAATAAATAGTAAAAATACCAAAGTTCATACTTGATTTACCTGTTAAAACATATAAATCAGAGCAGAGTCAAGTTCAAATTGTCCACAAAATAACAAACGTCACATTCAGTCCCTTGTATAATGGGAAGAGGTACCATT
Organism: Lynx canadensis; assembly: GCF_007474595.2. Lineage (NCBI taxonomy): Eukaryota > Metazoa > Chordata > Mammalia > Carnivora > Felidae > Lynx > Lynx canadensis. The sequence goes on from NC_044319.2 coordinate 36,415,904, forward strand.
AAAACCAGTGTGCTAGAAGCTACATGTTGTTTGTACCTGATGGTATTTAAATAAGACCCATCAATTAGTTGTGGCAGAAAAATGGATTAAGAAATGGCGGAAGAAATGCCCTCCAGTGCCATAAATCTGGCCCTTATGGAACACATGATTTACCTTGCCAAGTCTTAACCATTTTATTTTTTTTTAATGTTTATTTATTTTTGAGACAGAGAGAGACAGAGCATGAACAGGGGAGGGGCAGAGAGAGAGGGAGACACAGAATTTGAAACAGGCTCCAGGCTCTGAGCTGTCAGCCCAGAGCCCGACGCGGGGCTCGAACTCCCGGACCGCGAGATCATGACCTGAGCCGAAGTCGGACGCTTAACCGACCAAGCCACCCAGGCGCCCCTCCTTGCCAAGTCTTAGATTCCATCTTCAACATAAAGAAGTAAATTCTCCCTCCTCTGAAACCCAGAGCCTTAAAAACATGTATCTTTCTTTTAGCACTGATTTTCTAAGTTGAATTAAAGATTATTTTTATACATTTTATTTGTGTATTTTTGAGGTCTGGGACTATATCCTTATACATTTCTACATTCCCTATTATAATACTCAACTTAGTACTTTGCACTTTGAGTGTTCAGTAAATATCCACTAGCTAATATCTGAAGTATTTTTACAGGATAATTAAGGCACAGATAAGATATGGAAGAGATGGGGCTGTTTTTCCTACCCTACTGTATGTTCAGTTTCAAAGGGATTATCATCACTGAATTAATACAATATTTTTGCTTAGTGTGTTTTTCAGGATGGGCATCTTTCCAGTTCTATGTTGTCTTCTGGAGTAGGAAACTTGGCAAGAACAAGAAAATACTTAAAACATAGACTAGATCTCTGTTTATGTTTTGCAGATATATATATATATATATATATATATATATATATACACATATATATATATATATATATAAAACTTGGTAACAATTCATATTGAAAGGAATAAAGGTGTCAGAAAGAATGATACTGTGTAAAGATATGAAATATAATCAAAGCATCCACATAATGCTTATTCAGTTCCCTAATACACTTGGGCTTAATATGTAAAGTCACTGTTATATAACAAATATAAACAAGCAAAAATGTCTGCATAACGATAGTTTATTTAAAATTTTAAAACTCTTAAACACTCTGTTACCAGTTTTCCAAGGTAATAGTCAAATATATTCAGGTTCTGACAGAAAATAATTTTAAAAGATTTTTCAGGTGATACAACATTCTTCTTCCAAGTGTCCCAATGTTATTATTATGTAAGGGACCACAGTCTACTCTCAGAGTTTTTTAACCAGGAAAACAATACTTTTTCTATTACTGAAAATTATTGGTGAAAAAAAATCCTTATATTTAAATCATAAACTGTAATCATTATTTACAGCTAAAGCTTCTTTCTGTACATATGAGTACATATGAGCTTGCCCTAAAGTTATTAGATCTGTCTAGAATAAAAATAGCTATCAATGTTCCATTTGCCTTTGATTCAGCAAGTTAAGATGGGAAAAGAAATTCATTTTTCTAAATCAGATACAGTTGTTTCTAGCACTCTAGTTAAATTTGAACACTAAAAAAGATTAATAGAGCTACGTATTAATTTTATACATGCTATGAACAATATATATTTTCTTTCCCACTATTTAAAGAAAAACACTCTCTATTCTCATGAAACACATTATCAGGGATATAAAAATGAACCCTTACTATCAGAGTCCCTAGCTCTACCCATCCCATAGTGGTGGTACAGAATTTTTATCGTTTTGCTAAAGCAGATAAGCAAAACACCTTCTCTGTTAATAATAATAATAATAATAATAATAATAGAACAGAAAGAAAGTATCATAAAAGCAACCATATTCTATCAGAAAGCCAAATATACAACAAATATTTATTTGGTTGCAACCATCTTTAAAGCCAAAGGTCCAGACTCAAACTTGGGTAATGAGACGAATGGAGGTCTAAAATGTTTTAGTAACCATAAAACCAAGGGGGGTGAGCAAGTGTACTTTTCAACTCAGATTTTTAAATCTCTAACAAGTTGACAGTTACAAATGTGTTAAATGGAAACTGGAAGGCAAAGATTTAGTGAATGGCCACTTAAATTATGGATGCCAATCCTGTGCTTAAATTGTTAAAGTTTAATCACAAAATATAACGTATTTGCTGATAATGTTTAAAGGAATATAATCCAAAAAATGTCTGAAGGACAAATCTTTCAACTTGCCAAACAGAGGGCCAGATTACTAACCAATCTTTATTTTAAAAGGAATTTACTTTTTATCCATTAGCAAGGTTCACAGCTGCCCAGAAAAGCTTGAGTGATTGAAACAAAGGACAGCGCCCTAACTATTCAAAGGACTAGATCTGAGTGTTACTTCTATGCTCTTGGACAGGATAATCAAGTATATGCCTTTGAATGTATTAAGCAATATTTTAACTCAGGCAAACATTTCCTTAGCATTAGCTGTTGGTCAAAACTTAACCTTTTATTTTTAATAGCCTGTGACACAAATAAAACAGGTACAACTGATGACCCTTTATTAGTTATTTAATTCAATCTCTTAAAAGCATTCTGATGTTTATAACAGTGTTTTTCTTTTGGGGAATCAGAGGAGGGTACTTTATTTTAGTTTTGTTAAAGGGATTTTCCTCCCCAAATTTACTACTTCTAAAATGTCATTTTTAGTAATAATAGCACTGATTTTATGTGAGACACTGTTCTAGGTAACCTACATTTATGAACTCATTTTATCCTCTAAACAACCCAAGAAGAATTATAAAAGTGTGTTATCACTTTTCTTCAACTTATTCAGCACATTACTTTGATCTCATGTTTTTTAAATCTTAAAAAGTAGCTAACTTACTGGTTAAAATCCAAAGAAAGCAAAATAGCCATTGTTTATTTAAATCACTTTCCAACAACTTTACAGAGTTGCATATTTCTCTCTGTAATAAGAGCCGGCACAATTTATTTGTCAATTGTGCTAGGGTGTCATTTAGAAGGTATAAATAAGAAGGAACTATGAGAAAAGTAACAACATATTTAGAACTGTCACTCAGACATTCTAAGTGTAATTCATAAATATGAGTTCCTCTTTGGCGGCATGTAGCGAATGTATTCAGGTATTTGCATTTGAAAATGGACATTTAAATCATCCTGGGGGCTTCCCCTAACTGGTTCCCCAGCCAGGCTGCAGAAGACTGGAGGGAGGAGGAAGGGGCAGTTACTTTAGGTTGATAAAATCACAAATGGGAATATGTAGCACAAATAACAAATTATTCCCCCAATTTATATACACACCATGGTATGCCTATGGGCATGTGCTCCTTTTCAGGAAAGTCCTAAGACTGTCTCGTTTGTTCTGTCTCTCTTTAAGTATGTACTGAATGCCTTTCCATGTACCTGCATTTAGAAGAAATGTTAAGTTCAGGAAATTGATCTCAAGGAGAGTATGATACAAGAATGGAGGCCAGAGAGCAGAAACCTGTCACACTGAAGCAAGAGAAGGACTGTGAAAAGAATAGATTCAAATGTAGGCCCCACTATGTATTAGCTGGAGAGCCTTAGTGAGGTTATTTACACTCCATGAATATCATTTTCCTCATCTTTAAAATGAAAAGGTTACGGGGCGCCTGGGTGGCTCAGTTGGTTAAGCCGCCAACTTCAGCTTAGGTCACGATCTCATGGTTCGTGGGTTGGAGCCCTCCATTGGGTTCTGTGCTGACAGCTCAGAGCCTGGAGCCTGCTTCAGATTCTGTGTCTCCTTCTCTCTCTGCCCTTCCCTGACTCACACTCTGTCTCTCTCAGAAGTGAATGTTAAAAAAATTTTTAAATGAAAAGGGTAATATTTGAAGGCTTAATCAAGATTAAATAAATAGCCTATCTAAAAGGTCTATTAATGCCTGGTACCCAACGGGTACTTAAAGGTCAATTATCATTTTAATACCAACTAATAAATTATGAATCTCAGTAAAAATAACAAAAGAATTATAATAAGTAACATATAAAAGAGGGAGAAGAAATGTATTAAAGAAAATAAGTGTAATCAATTCACAGAAAAAAGGGGCGGTAGAAACTATAGCTTCAAGGGATCAGGAAGGAACTAGATGGCCATTAAAAGCAAGAAAGATAGGGGCGCCTGGGTGGCGCAGTCGGTTAAGCGTCCGACTTCAGCCAGGTCACGATCTCGCGGTCCGTGAGTTCGAGCCCCGCGTCGGGCTCTGGGCTGATGGCTCAGAGCCTGGAGCCTGTTTCCGGTTCTGTGTCTCCCTGTCTCTCTGCCCCTCCCCCATTCATGCTCTGTCTCTCTCTGTCCCAAAAATAAATAAACGTTTGAAAAAAAAAAAAAATTTAAAAAAAAAAGCAAGAAAGATAAAAGCACTACCAGGAAAAAAGAACATTATAAATAACAGTTTGGAAGCCAGAGAAGCTTGGGACATTTGGAGCCACAGGCAGAATTCTCTGAATTGAGGTCGAAGTTTAGGAAAAAAGTAAAGACAGACACAGACTACTTGCCCATTGTGAAGGCCCTGAATGACACTCCTAGGTCTAATCTATAGGTTTAATTTTGTCAACATAAGGGGAATAACAATAATAATGGTTTGCTTTTATATGTGTATAAAAAATCATGACATTTTAAAAAGTAGTACCTGGTTAAAGAATTCATATCCATTTAAGGTTACTTAGTAAATTTTTCCAGTTGTGCTCTACTAGCTAGAGGGTAGTATTGAACTATACTTCTAAATAGAGACAAAACCATGAAATAATTGTAACTTCTGAACTTGGCCCTTTTTTTTTTACATATATCAGAAAATATATAAAAGACATACACCTATTATATAAATGTCCAAAAGAGTTCACAAAATAAAAAGTAAATGTACGTTTAATAACTTAGAATATAGGGCATTTGTAAAGACAATGCCTAAACAGCAACAAAAATATTTTATACACAACAAAGAAAGAAGTCATTTGCCTTAATAACTATTTCTATTGAAAATAAAAAACACTGTCTAAATATATTCAGTATACTTTAAAAATTATGCTTTCATTCAAGATGGAGTCAAAAGAAATGTAAAAACACACAGAAGGAAAATACTGTCCTTTGACTCCCAGAAAGAATTAGCACTAAAAAAGAAAGAAAACATCAAATATAAAAAGGAAAAAGGTAGATAATTTAACAAATTTATAATTAGATGTGATCAATAAACAGGAAAGATGTTCTATGATGAAATTATATATTTTCCCACAGATACTGGGAATCTGGCTTTAAAGATTTAAAAAAGAAAAGTCATTATTGAAATCTTGTACCCCTGTCTGCTCAATTGATAATTTAAATCATTTAAGAAAATTTTCTCTTCAATTTGCTTTCCTCAAATCTGAAGTCCTTCACGAACTTAAAAAGGAAAAGAAAAATGTAACATACAAAGATTAATAATTATTTAAAGGTGGCAAAATTTAAGCAAAGTAATACTTAAATATCCCTGTTGGTACCGTAAACTCGAAATCAACCTGTTTTAAAAAATTTGACAACCAGATGATTTTAAACTTTTATTAGTACAGATGATGGGTGTACAATCTTTTAAAGAATGAGACCATGTAACTGTCAATAATTTTTGAAGTCTCCCTCATGTGATTCCCCCACATGTATACCATATTCAGTGCTAGGACTTATACAATGCTTTAAAAAATATACACATTAGCATGCAAATTAGATATAGGTACAATTAGAAGGGATATAACTCATTCACATGTGTTTAGTTTCACAGTTTACAACAGGGTTTGCACACCAATTCTGAAAAGTAGGCAGGGAAAGTACAAGAATTCTCATTTTCCAAATAAGAAGATCAAAGTCTATAGAGACCAAGGAAATGGGTCAAGGTTACACAACTTAATTAACGGTCGAATTCCTATTAGATAGCAAGTCCACTACTTATTACTAACTCAACGTTTTTTATCCATTACAACTTATTTATCTGGTCGTGGAAGGGCAGTGTAATTATTTTCATAAAATCAGACTCACATATTTAACCAGTAATTCAGAAAGAGAAACAAATATATTTTGATTTATACCTTTTGGACCACCTGAAACCTTGGCTGGCTACAATTCTACATAGTAATCATTTTTAGGGTATTAAAACGAGAAAAGAAATGGCAGAATGAGCTAGCACATGTTAAACAGATAAGCCCACTTAGAAAAGTGTTATGGAATAGGAAGACAATAAATTTCCGAATAGTGCAAAATTTGCAAGTTCTAATATTTTTAAACTTGCACGTTGTACTGTCACCTCTACATGCATTGATCTATAAAACCCAACTGCCTGGTTAATTTCTTAATCCTCACATCAGGTAGTTCCATTGAAACGCATGAACACAATTCATTAAGAGGTTAAGTATTCCAATTTTAAAACAATACATAAGATAATATGCAAAACGTGGGAAATAGTAACTAAAGGTTACTAAAAGAACTAAAACCAAAAAGTCAAGGAATTGGAGACAGAACATAATGTCTTAAAGCACATCATTCTGGATTTTAAAAGACCTTTATGATGCGTTTTTCATGTGTGATATTAAAATGTTTCTTTTTCCTGCCCCACTCCGAAGAAACATAAAAAAAGCAAATGAAAATAGTGATGAAATAAAACGCTTACAGGTTTGTATCTCAGTGCATCTCTGTAGGATCCAAACAAAGCAGCCTGTGCCCTAAGAAAGGCCCTAGCTACTCCATCCCCTGTAGCTGTAGACTGCTTCTTCAGTTTATTTTTCAGGGCCGAGACCTGCATGACAGAGAGGAACAGTTAAATTAACACCTCAGAAATTGGTACAGCGAGGTACGAACCCAATCAGCAGGCAAACCACAGTGTCTGCAGGTCAGCCAAAAACTCATCCTCCTCCCTGATAGCTTATCTTTTTAACTGCAGAGAGCACCTGCTGGTCTGTTAATTGAAACGAAAGCAGGGGCCGATAGTAACGTGCTAATGCAAATTGGTTTATGCTCTCTTTTTTTCCCAAGGCCTCTTGACATAAATAAGCTTTAATTATTTTACAGTAAACTGCTCGTGAGCCACTTTTCTGCAGATTTTTAGCAATTACAACATGTGTCTACTTGTTTTGAGATGAAGCCGGTTGGGTATCGTTCATTTCTGCCATGTAAGGTTATTTGTTACAGGTCCTCCAGGATCACCTACCATTTAATTTTATTTTTGGAAGCCTCATTTTCATATGTAATTTCCTACTCATTTGTTGAATAGTTTCCACCATTATTAGACAAAAAGAGGGGAGAGAAATTGAAGTTATTGAGAACCTCCATGAGTAGAGAATTAGGTTCTGCAAATGTTATCTGCCATCTCATCTAATCCTCCCAGTCTTCTAAGAAAGGCACATGTACTATCATTTGTGAATAGTAGAAACAGGGACTCAGAGATGGGAATCAGTTTGCCCTCACTAGACAGTTAATACGTGGCTAATACATGGCAAAACTGAGCCTTCAACCCAGTTCTGTCCAGTTTTTCCCACCACAACATGCTGGGTTTGAGTCCAATGTCATTGGCTTATGAACCAGTAATTGGATTAAAATAATGTTTTTAAGTCAAAGGAAAATTTATTACGTGGGAGTTTGCTAAGTTTTCAAGGCACTTAAATTTGTTATGATTGTTCATACATTTGCATCTTTTAATTTCGGGTTCTGTGTATTTTACAGAATACATACTATTTACGAACGGCCCTTACTTAGATGAATATTTTAGAAGTGTAATCATAATCCCGATGTACACTCTTATTTTTTTAAGGGGAAGTGATTTGATGTTCCTGTGCATCTGACTCAACCAATTCCTTTCACACATCCTAGAAAACTATATTCTCTACACATAAACAATATTGGTGCCCATATATTCCTCATCGATGCCTTACATGGGAACATGAAATCATGTGAAAACTCTTGTTTTCTTAAGAAAACAACCGATGGGACACATTGTGGTTGGATTGTTCCCTTAACAGAGCATATTCTTACCCTTATGAAACTAACAGACAACAAAATAATGTCATTTCCCCTTTACATACACATGCAAGGAAGGGTATTTTTTCTTTCTTTATGCAAGCAGCCCTGACTACTCCTGTAGATGATGACTGTAATTGAAGTGTCAACCTAATTAACAACTAAACTTTGAATAATGCTAATGAGAAATGAACACAGCATCAGAGGAAAGACCAGCTCTACAGGTGATAAACCTTCACAGTAGTGACATTTTCCAGTGTAAAGTCACAGTTACTGTGATCTGATCAAAGAAAGAGACCCCCATTGGGTCCAATTATAACCACAGTTTTGAAAAAATTATTGAGTTATGATGTTCATAATCTATGCAGAAAGGCCTTTGCTGGATAGGTCTTCTCCCCATAGCTGTGATCTTCTCAATTTATATCCAAGCTCCATAGATTCAGATAAAAGTTTGGAGCCTAATTCATTTAGCCCACAAAGTGCATAAATCAGGAAGTTTTTATTATTAAAATCCAAACTCAGTAAATGCACACTTTTAGGTAACCCACATAGTCAAACAATAAATATAGCTAAACAATGCAAAAACAAATCTTATGACTTAATGTCTTTTGTCTAAAGTTTGTAGTAAGTTTTTTAAGCTTCAAATGCCTTAAAGAAAACCAATGAGAATGACTAGCAAATACGTGTATTTAATAATTGCCCCCCCCAAAGGCTTATGATGGAAGGAATATGTCTTTCCATGTTTTATAAAAAGTAAATGGTTGGGTTGCTTTTAAATTTTGCTTTCAAGGGGCGCCTGGGTGGCTCAGTTGGTTAAGTGTCCAACTCTTGATTTCATCTCTGGTCATGATCTCATTGTTCATGGGTCCGAGCCACGCACTGGGCTCCACACTGACAGCATGGAGCCTGCTTGGGATTCTCTCTCTTTCTCTCTCTGCCCCTCCCCTGTGCATACTCTCTTTCTCTCTCTCAAAATAAATAAATAAATAAATACTTAAATAAAATTCTGCTTTCAAAAATAAAAAAAAAAAAACATTTTAACATGTCATGCCTTACTTATATCTTTACAAAAAAAATCCTCAGAGTGTATTTTTCTACAAAACATGAAATTGACATTTCAGTTCTCCACAAATTCAGTATTCTTAGGACAATCATAATGTATGCTTACAGAGAACGGAGGCAAGTCAAACCATAACTTAGCCTTCATGACCCCAAGTCCTTGACTGTTTCAGTACTGCTTAAGCTGGTTAGAATATCTGTCACATTGCCACAAGCCCTTCCTAACCAAACCATAATTATGTGGTCTTCACCTCCAAAATCAGTCAGTGTACTTTCTGAGCCCCCTCAGGAGCTATGTAGAAAATAGGAAAGAGGGGCGCCTGGGTGGCTCAGTCGGTTAAGTGTCCGACTTCAGCTCAGGTCACGATCTCGCAGTCCGTGAGTTCGAGCCCCGCGTCAGGCTCTGGGCTGATGGCTCAGAGCCTGGAGCCTGCTTCCGATTCTGTGTCTCCCTCTCTCTCTACCCCTCCCCCCGTTCATGCTCTGTCTCTCTCTGTCTCAAAAATAAATAAACATTAAAAAAAGAAAATAGGAAAGAAAAAAGAAACACTTGTTCTAGAAATGCTCTGTCCAATATAGCAGCCTTTTAGACACATAAGCACTTGAAATGTGACTAGTCCAAATTGGGATTTGCTATGAGTGTAAAATATAAACTTAACTTTGAAGATTTATTATTCCCCCAAATGTAAAATACCCCATTAATAATTTTCATATTGACTACAGAATGAAACAATATTTTGAATATTTGGCTAAATAAAATACATTAAAATTAATTTCACTTTTTCTTTTTCTTTTTTTTTTTTTTTACTTTTTAACATGGCTACCAGAAAAGTGAAAATTGTGCATATGGCTCACATTTCTATTGAAAAGTGCTATTCTACATGGGCATACTATCTAATTTCATAGACACATGAGACTAGTTACCTGGCCAGAAATATGACTACATTGTTCCTTTGCCTATTTCTACACTATTTCAACCTTTACAAACTGCATAAGGAGGTTTTTCTTGACCTGCTCTCAGAGGGGTCTATCAGTAAGTAGATCTGAAGTTGTTCCTGGTTTTCAGAGACCAAGAGGGCAGGTGAGTTAAGGGTTTCTGGATGCACAAATAAATGCTCAAAAATAGCCTGTAAAAATGAAATACTTTTTCAAGTCAGTTTTAGACAGAAAGATATGACTCTAATATGAGATGACTGTGCCAACCTTGCTGTTTCCCTGTCCTTTAGATCACTGGAGTAAATTATCACCAGTTACCAGTGCCCTCTGCAGTGCTAAGTAGCTTTTAGCAGTTTTTATCTATAAAAACGGTGATGTCTCTTCTGTACTTTTTCAATATTTGGTCTGGGAAACAACGTTTTCTGCTTTAACTTCCAAGCTTCTAAGTTTAGTTGGGAAATAAATGTACATTTTCCCCCTAAAATCCTAAAGTTTATACTCATATAGAACTCTGACCTCAGGAGAGCATTTAGAACTTTAGTCACATGGCTAGTATCACACAATCCCATTATGTGACATGGAAAAAGTATCAATTATTTTCCCTTTATATTCTTAAGAGAGTAAGCAAGCCTCCAAAGGCTAAAGACTACTTCAAAACTGACATCTGATTTTCTTATGACATTCTTCAATCTGTAAATAAATTATCTTTGTAAGTCTAATTAGGTATTATATTAGGCCAAAAAAAAAAAAAAGTTAAGCAGTGAAAAGAGCTTCAGGAATAAACAGCATCTCATTGCTCTTATCAAATGTTTAGATTCCTTTCATACAGTGAGAATTCAGACTTCTAAGCAGCCATCCACGGGAGGAATTATAACCTGGGTTTGGCACAGTGGGAGTTCACTGCCACATGAATAATATTACCACCAATTCTCCACTTTTACCCTCTTAACACTAAAGTGACTATGAATAAAAGGAAGGAATTACATGAGTAAACATAACAAACAGGTATAAATTAAAAGAGTGCAGGACACGTGCACACAGTCTGAGTAATGAAGTAATTATGCCAACCGGGAGTTAGGAAGGGAGAGCATATTAAAGGAGCTGAGTTTTCAGAGAAGTGACAGATTTTTCTCTTGACTTTTAGATGTGTCCTTTCAAAAAACAGAAATTAACCCCTACACCTAGAAATTTTAATTTTGCCTTTTAGGATCACAAAGATAAACATCAGGGTAAAGAACAACAGAAGGTAAATACAAATGTCTGGAAATAATATTTAGATAACCTCCACAGCTCTGAAATGTGCCTCTGATGTTTTTAAATACCTCCTTTTATGTAACTATGCTGCACTCGAGAATCCACACACATTTAGAAAAGTTAGAGCTTCCAGTAGTTACCTGCTTTAGAAAAAAGCTACAAAGATAAAATGTTTTATTCTCCCTTAAAACATGTTATGGTTATCATATGAATCAGATATTAAATCCCCACACTTCCTTCATCTTTCTAATGTGCAGGGTTTTTTTTTTTTAGAAACAAAACGAAACCTACCCTCTTAATATAATTTTCTAGCAAGCTTCTACTCGAGGATTAAAATGGTCACTTTTAACATTGATCAAATGAAAAGCATAGGATACACTTGCAGAGTGTATCATTACATTGTCTCTGTGTATGCTGAAATTACCTCTCAAAACCTAGTTAATAAAGGGGTAGCTAGAACTATTTTCCTTTCAGAGGCCATTATAATAGTAAGACAATGTAAGTAAGTAAGACAATCGTAAGACAATAGTAAGACAAACTGCTCTTATCCCCCCATCAAGCCCAATGTCACGCCAGTGTCTCTAATATCAATGCCATTTCCACTCATCTAGTTACCCAAAAAGGAATCTTGCACGTCCTCAACACTTCACCCTTTCTCATCTCCCACATGCAATGCATCACCAAGCCCTGTTAGACCACTGATGGAGACTTCAAATCCGTCCACTTTTCTCGAAATCCCTGCCACTATCAAGTTCAAGAAACTAGCATCTCTATCTAGACTACTGCAAAAGGCCCCTCAACTGATCTTCCTGTTTCATTAATCTTCAGGACCCCAGAACCCAAGATGATATCTTCAGAAGTCGAAGCAGATCACACTATTCCTCTGCTAAAGATCTCCAATGAATTTCTAATAATGTCCAAGTGTCCTTAACAAGAACTACAGATCTTTTAGGATCACACTTCCTATCTCCACAACCTCACCTCATTCTCTTTTTTTGCTCATCTCATTACAGCTACACAAGACTTCTTTCCATTTCTTGGGTTTGCCAACCTCGTCCTCACAGCAGAGCCTTTGTACATGCTATTCTTCCTCCTCCTACTTTGCATGGCTTACTCATACTCCTCATTGAGGCCAATTCTGGAAACTGATGTTTTGGCATGTTGAGCTTGACTGCACCACAAACAGCTGATCTGAGTGTTTAGACTGGTAAGAATGAAGTCTCAGGCTAAAATCAGTTTGTTCAGTGTACTTATGGTGGAGATGATGGTCAGTCCACCAACAGCCACTGTCTCCTTCTTTGGTAAGAGAAATCCTAAATTTCGACTGGTGCTAGCTAGCTCAACCTAGCTATGTTGACCCAGCTACTTTCCAACATCCCTCCTGACTTCGTGTGGCCACATGGTTGGGTTCTGATGAATGGAATGCAAGTTCCATGAGAGCCGTGTATTATGTCTTCCTGTTCACTCAGCTCCTAGCATAATACAGGCATATGGTAGGTGCTCGATAAATATCTGAATGAATGACTAACTGAATGAATGAATAAATACATTAGCCACCTGTCACACTTATACATTAATATCTCTAGTTAACAGGATCAGAAGAACTGTGATGGGGTCCAGGAACATAATTCATTTAAAAGTTCACCAAGTCATTATGATATCAGCAAGATTTCAGAATCACTTTTGTAACAGTACTCACAATATCATATACATGAAAAGTCTTGTATACGGAAAAGTCAAGAACTTAAAGAACTAGAAACAAATTGGAAATTATTTTTAAAGCCAAAATCAAGGCCTTTACATTTAAATACATACATATGTGTATATACATATATATGTATATGTATGATGTATGTATTTACGCCTTAGCAGTAGGAAGAGAGAGAAGCATGCTATTAAGATGATACAGAAAAAAAAAAGACATTTGGAGAAAGGCTAGGTAATTTAGATGGAAATGAAAACCCATGAGAAAGCCAAGGAACTTCATGAGCACTTAAAATCACTAAGAGTAACAAACTATAAATCAACTTTAAAATGGCAAAAGTACAGAGACACAAGGAGGGAGCTGCTAAAGCCTGGATCACTGCAGTGGGAGGGACAGATGCTCTTACTCAGCTGGGAGAAAACAACAAAGACCTTTTACAAGTTTAGAAGCGTAGTTAATTAAGGTTTTGAGTTTTATTTTTCATTTTGTTTTGCTTTCATATTTACATTTTAGATTTAAAAAAATATACACCAAGAAAACAGTAGGAAAAATCGCAAAATCTGTAGTTTACTTACAAACAACAGCAACAAAAAACTTGGTATAAAAAAAATCATGTCTCTGAAAATAATTATTTAAAGGAATAGTAAGTTTCCACCGACACCCAAAGTCAGGTACAGTGACCGCCATCACCACACGGTCCCCCTTTCCCGGGAGCCAAACTGACTCACGCTCATAGCCACAGAAGTGTATATTAAACACACACCCACGTTTCTTCTTCTCATTACTATGAAAGTCAGATGAAAATATCCTTGTAAAATGTTCTGCGTAACTCTAAACAGGGATTTTAAAAGCAACTTTTATAACAAAAGATGAAAGAAAAGCAATTATGGTTCCCTTCACCCATCATTTACCAAATGCCTACTATTTACAAAGCTCTGCACTAGGCTGTGTGGTGGGGGCAATGCACATCTAGGTGCCTGAATTCTAACAGCTGAAGACTGAGGGGAGTATGACTGCATTTCTCCAGGGGGAAACTGAAAGCAGTATTTGTCTCTGGAAGTCTACTCTATTAAACTAAAAAAAAGAAACAAAAACAAAAACAAAACAAAACAACAACAACAACAAAAACGTTGTCTAAGTTACTCTAGAACCTGAATGAAATCGGGTTATCTTTCTAACCTTGCCACTCTAGAATTTTGCTGGGGAATTTATTTACTGTTAAACATGATAAGAATTACAGCAGAGCTGTGGCAAACCTGGAACTAATATAATATTCTCTGGGGTCTTTTCTTTTTAACATATATTATGACAATTCAACATATTAAACCTTCATGTTAGGTTAGAGGAAATATCCAACAAATTAAACGTATCTATTAGCTATTCACACAGTTGCAAGAGTTAAATTGATTTCTATACTTTCATTTTTTTTAAAAAGGCTGATTTTAAAAATTCTCTGAAATAGCCAATTCTTTTCCAAATTTTTCCTAAATTAACTCACTCAAATGTAGATATCTTAAATGTTTTCTTAAAGTTGGAGTTTTGGGGTATTTCCTTAAGTTTAGGCTTTTAATGATTTTTGGCGATTCAGAGCAATTTGTGTCTTTTCATTGCACAATAAAACCATTAACCTATTCCTTCACATGATACTTGAAAGCGTCACTATAAGATGCACAGTATTTTAGATGACTCCATTTTATAATAAAGTATTTTCAAAATTTTAGTAATTAAATACGCTTTATACTAAATGTTGCTATCCTGTAACATACCAGGGTCTATGGTGAATTGTACAATAATGCTGAAGTGTATATTTCCTATATACTCTCATAATAGAAAATAAAAAAATAATTTTCCAGTAGTGTTCCATATAAGATGAAAGTAAGTTTTTTAAAGTGTTAACAACCCTGATTTAAATCAAATAGATCACACTGATACTTCATAAGCAAGATTAGAACAGAGAATAAGATTCTACAGTAAATTCCAGAAGTTACTCATTATGCTGTATATCATGTTTATACGAAAGGACCACGGTCTAGTATTTGAGAGGATGAATGTTTATACGAAAGGGACCATGGTCTAAGTGTGAGAGGATGAACCTATAATATGAACTAACGCTGTAGAAATACTGTTAACAGTATACTTTGTGTCTTCATTTTCTTATCTAAAATAGGGATAAGTATACTGACCTGAGAGTATAGTATTTAAAACCTAATCAGTTAAAATTATTTAAAGACAATAAAGCAACAAAGATAAAAATTCACTTCCTAGTAATGGGTATTTCAGTGCATGTAACTTTTTCAGATGTCAGTTCTAACCTGCTTTCATCTATAAGAGTTTGTAATTGTTTTAATTTAATTTTTTCACAAAGAGATCTCCTAAATCTCATTATAATTCTAATTAGCTTAATTTTCTAAGAAGTGAGTTGTCCTATTTATTTTTGAAATAGTTAAGAATTCCCCAAATTACTTTTAAAAATATTAATGATGATAAAAATTAAAATGAGCAGTAATACCATAGAATACAGCATTTCAAACTACTACGTGATTGAAACAAAATTTGTGTATATATTTGGAATGAAGGAGTCTCAATGGTAAATTTTCTAAAATTAAAAAGAATTCATCACTTGAAATTTCAAATGTTGTATTTAATTCAACTGTTTCATTTTCCCCACAGTTAAAAACATAACATGATAACACTAAATTCAATTGATATTATTACACAGCCCTCAAATTTATTTTTTATTTCAAGACACTCAACCTACACGTTTGAAGGTATCTACAGTTGACATAGCCACTAAAAGTAAAATCACAATGTATTCAGACAGAAAACTACAAAAGTATATTTTAATGGGTCTACTGCTTTTAAGATATTCCATGTAATAATCAATATCGTTAAAATCACTCTCAATAAAGTTTGTGTTTTTTTTTCTTTTAATGATCCAAATCTATAGTGAAATGATGAAATCGAAAAACAAGTGTTCTTGTCAGAAGACAGGAAGAGAGTTTTTTCCCTTCCCTTAAGGAAAACAAAGGATTCCTGAAAGCTTTGCCCTGATTTATTTTTCCAATTTTAAATACCTTAAGAGTAGCGGAACTGCTACTGGCATGGTAGTATTTCTAACAGTCAATAAATCTAAAATATTATGTGTGAATATTGGAATGAAGCCATTAAGAAGATTACAGCATGCAACACAGCAGAGGGTCCACAGGAAAAAAGAACTAGTAATTCAGGACAACTGTGACCACTGACCTTTGAACAGCCAAGACCACTGGTCAGGCTGACACAATAATAGAGTGCACATGCATAGAAAGTCCTCTAGCCTGTAAGTATAATTTAAATGCTTTGGTGAATGATTTTAAAAGGTCCCCTTTTAAATATGAGTTAATTTATTAAATAATCAAACAGTACCAGGATTTTTTCAGGGTATTTTTCAGGATTCAAGAATATTTTCTCTTAATTCAGATCACAACACAAAAAATTCAGTAAGATCATTTGTGACTCTAACACATCTCATTTAAAACACTGACAATTATAGAAAGTATGATGTGATACTTTATCATATTTCCTGTAAAACTACAAGAGACAGCTTTTTGAAAATGGATAGAAAGAGCTAAATTTATTAGAGGGGTTAAACAAACAACCACCTAAAGTATTTGTAGAAAATGACTATAACTTTAAAATAACTCATACTTTCAGTAGATGGCCCTGGTTCCACCCCAGAGCTGTATCCACTTATTCGTTGTTCAAACCTGTCTGTAAGTCTCGGGCCCTTAATCTCAAGTATACGTATAGTTATATCTACATCACTTTGCAGAGTTCTTTTTTAAGATTTTTTTTACTTCAGTTACGTACAGTTAACTGTTCCTTATAAACGAGCAATGAGATGGTCCCTCCTGTCATTTCACATATTTAGGCTTTTATATTTTGTGGAACTGTTAAACTTCGTCATATTTTAAAATAAATGTCTTGGTATCAAACTAATTCTACTGGGAAAGTAGCACTTCTCAATTAAAAAAGAACCACCCACCAAAAAAAATTACTATTAAAAATTGCTTTTCTCAAAGAGATGAAATTAGCTACCACTGAAACTGACTATAACAATTTTTATGACACAAAAAAAGCTGATTTCTTTCTCATTTTTCTTTTTCTTCTTTTTTTTTATAAACAATCCTTTCTACTTAGGGAATTAACAGTGGAAATGCATTGCACATAAAGAAAATATTTATAAAAGTTGGGGCTTTATATCATAATTAGTTTTCTATCCAATGAAGAATTCTTTGATGGATTTCTAAATGAATAACTCTAATCATTTCTAGCAGCTTCTGCAAAATTTTTATAATGAGGCAATCTAGTTATAATGAGCTAAAAAGATAATATAATTCTTTACTGGCCTGGGTTTGGATTTGTTCATACATAGCATAAATTTTACTACAGTAAGATAAAGTAGTTCAATTTAATTTGCTTCAAGGTCAGCAAGTATTTTAGGTTATTTATGGGTATAGATAATCTGATTTTAACTTTAAAATCACATTTTTCCTATCACTAGCCATAAAAACAATCAAAGCTAGTATTACTGTATTTTTTGAGTTTGAAATTTTTAAATTCACTTTTTCAAACTCCCTAATAATGATTTCAAAGTACTTGCAATACTGCAGAAAAATATATGATGAAGGTTTTTTTATTTATGGATTTTAATATTCCTGAAAAAACTGGATTTTTTTAAAAAGGAGAGTTATTTTTAACTTAGAACTATGTTATAAAGATATTTTTAAATAGCCATTAAAATATACACAGAAACAGCACTAGCCTGCATTTTGCCCTGTTCTAAGGAATATGCAGGCCAAAAATGCACTTTTGGAGACTATTTAACATGAAATACAGAGTATATCCTATTATAAGCTGCAGACACACACATGCACACACACACAAACCCTCTGCAAGATCAAAGAGCAGAAGAGAACTGGCACTTAATTTATCAGCCTTTACAGACAAAAGACAGTTTTCGTCATTTCAAAAGGATCAGATGTCTTTTATGACAAACTGGGTTTGCAGTTTAATTTACAAATAGAATTCTAAGTAAGCAGTCTTTGCTCTGCCAAAGCAAATGACAAACAGTGTAGGTTTTCATTCTTGCGGCCCTCAGCAGGATAGAAAAGATTAAAATAAAACTGAAATAATTTAGAGAAAACAAATAAATGTTTCAGAAAGTTGAGGGAGATCAAAGCCAGAATTTTCTGACCCCAACTGTACAAGCATTTCTTATTATATTGACCAGTGCCATCAGATCATTAATTAAAAGGAAAAGCACTGGCAGGTGGCAGGGAAGCAAAAGCCGATAATTGGCCCCCTTCTTCTTCTTGCCTTCAAAAACTCTCTCATTCTTTTGCAAGACATGCCACTAGGCAGACAGAAATGCCTACTTTGTAATATAATGATTAAGATGAGATGAAGAGACTTACGTTTAAAGAAACTCTGCCTAATGAATGCATCTAGCTTTTTAATTATGATCCTACTTTTACAATAGGAATATGATGTTCCATTCAACATCTCCTCAACTGCCAAAAGGTAAAAATATTAAATATAGAATCTACACTGATTCCTCTCACACCCATGCACATACGCAGTCCTTTTATTTCAGATAAAAAAAAAAAAAACCTGGGAAAAATAACTCTTTGTAATTCAAGGGTCCAGGAGAAAATAGATAGATAGATAGATAGATAGATAGATAGATAGACAGACAGATAATGTGTTCACCACAAAATAACCTTCAGACTTACCACATCACTTGGTAGGTTGTTCAAGTCATTAAATGGTGATTCTAAAGTGTTTGTGTCAACATTTAACATAACCACATCCTCCAATGATTTATTTTTCACTCTCTGTTTAAAAAACACAAGTACAAATAAACATCTTAGTATATTTTCCTTCCAAAACTATAATGAACTTAGAAATGTAGACAAAATTATCTTGATGACAATTAGCCTTGGGGGATAAAAAAGAAAAATCCTATATTATAAGAACATATAAAAAAACTTTGCCTTATAAGAAAGAAAGTTTGTCTACAACCATTCAAAAAGATTGGATAAAAAAATCCTTAGAACAGAATGTTTGGTCATCTAAACACATTGATTTAGTTTGGAGATATTAAATGTAATTTAACTACCAAAGAGATATTGTAACAAAAACTCACAAAATCGGAACAGCTATATTAAACCAGAAAAACTTACATCCTTTAAAAACTTATCAACTGAATTTCTGTCCAATGATACAGGAACTTGTGGCCAGTTCTACACCTATTTTTAGCAAAAATCACATTATAGGGCTAACATAAGCCAAAAATCATGACTACCGTAAACTAAATTTTAAATTAATAAACATTTTCTCCGTACTTCCATACCAATTCAGTATAAGCTGTTTATGAGGACTGTAAGTTGAATAAGAAAAATGATAAAGAGAGCGGTAATAAGGAATTGTTGCATTATTTATACATGAATTTAATATAAAAGATGAAATTTAATAGCCTATCAGATTATTTGACTTGTCTTATCTGTTTGACAGCTTAGTTAAATGGTCAAATTATCTCAATATGTGGACTAATGACAGTAAATTAGAATTTCATCAAATTTTTCATCCTTAAAGAAAGGAAATACTTAAGGTTTATTTTCCCTATTTAGACTACTATGTATACCTAAACAAATCATATAATTCTATTCGCCTTATTTAAATGATAGCAAATATAGCATTATTTTTTGATGCAAAAAAATTAGGTGCTCATTAATGAAATATATCACCTCAGAATTCCATAATTGTATAGGTCAACTAGAGATAAGTCAATTAATTTCAGTGTAGTATTTTTTAAATGACATTATAGAATAAGAGCTATTTTTGAGAATTATTAAATACCTTACATTTTAAATTGGCCAACCCAATTTTTTTTTGTTTTAAGTTATTCAAGAATGAAATTTCTCTGATCCATTTAGAACTTCAAACCTCTGCATAGTAGGTAGAATGTTAAATTTGCTAGGGAAATGGTAGTCTAGAGTAGGGAATTTGTATGTGTTAAGAAAGCAATAATGTCTGTGTAGAATATGGATTCTCAGGGGGATATATGATAGCAAAAATCTATCTTGTAAAAGACATTGTAATTATTCCAAAATAAGAGTCCGAGGATGGCTGTTTCTTGGAAATTAACAGAGAACCACCTACAATAGTGACACTCTCACCAAAACATTTATAAATAAACTCATTTCTTTTCCTTTCCATATGTATACATAAATGTAAAAAAGGCTCACATACATAAATATGTAGTTATTTATAAATTAACTACAGCATAACTACAAAAATAGCCTATTTTATAAGCAACAATACATTTATATCAATGGTGTTCGAGTGGAAAAAGTATGTCATAATTTTGATTTTCACCTTCAATTCTAAGTTGTTCCCTTTAACAGAAACTATAAAGTTAATCCAGAAACCTAGTGTATTTGTTAAAGGATGAAATGAGTTTCTCTAAATAGCCTGGAATAATGGTTATGTGACACCTAAATGTTTTGCTATGACACTAATGCTAAATTCTGCATGAAATGTATACTTTTTTCCAACTTGCCCTTCGTTTAAAAATGTCTGATAATAGCTGAATATTAAATTCTGTCCAAGGGACCATTCAATAAGAATGGAAAATGTATTAATTTCAATAAATCAATACACTGAGATGCACTAAAATGAGAACAATTCTACATTAGCAAAGAGGGAAAAATAGTATGTAATTAAAATTTTTTTATTTGGATTAATGTCACTTTTTTATCTTTGTTTCCTTCCAAGTCAGGCTTTAACTATTTTCTAAATAGGAATAAAAATTCATACAGCATATAAAATGATAACATTTTCTCTGTCTCAGATTATTATATCTCATAATGTTCGTAAGCTTGCTTGGCTCAGGAAAGAGAAAAAGGAAAATGACTTTTTCTTCAAAAATAAGAAAATAATATTAGGACAGAGACTGAAAGTGTTATTAAGGACAAGAGTAAGGTATTAAGGTTGGTTAAGTCTTTCTCTCACATCCTCTCTATATAAGCCTTCCATGCAATGTGACTACAAATGTGACTATTGTATCGTGTACGATAATGCAAGGAAATGACCCGGTGTCAGCAATCACATGTTCCTGCAAAATGGAGCCAACATTTTATTTAGAATCTTTTGTGTATATTAAAACACATAATGCAACGCTCACACTTGGAGCCTCTACTGACTTGCTCCTCCATCATTTACAGACCTTTGAGTTCAACCCTAAAGTCTAATTTTCAGGGAGAACAAAATGTCCTTATCCTTTATTTTGGAAGCAAATTTACATTTTAAAAAAGAGATTTCCAGCCATCTTACAGTCATGACTACATAAAAATAATTAAAAGAAAGATTTAAAGGATATTAGTTTCACATCTTTGAACAATTATGTTTAGAAGTCTTTCTAAAACGTATGTCAAAACTGTCTTGACAAAGAGAGAGAATAGGGAATATGTTGATTCTTCCAAAAAAAAAAATTCATTGTAATTGCAACCAAACAAAATATAAAAAATTACTCAGTTCAGTCTCACATAAAATTTGTAAATAGATATATCCACATTTGAACTATAATGCCATTAATATAAAATAAGAAAGATCAAATTTTGCTTAAAAATATCTGCCTGATAATGACATAATAAGAATGGAATGGCAGGATGTGTATCTTGTAATAGATTAAGGAGAAAGTTACTAAATGGTACCCAACTGGTTTAAAGACATTCTTGAAGTTCCTATTACCCCTTCTCATTGACTATTAAACCCAATAAACTAAATACAATTGACTAAAAAGACAGTTCAGTAAGTCCAGCGTATAAAAGGTACAGAGATGTTAGCCAAT
Organism: Lynx canadensis; assembly: GCF_007474595.2. Taxonomy (NCBI): domain Eukaryota; kingdom Metazoa; phylum Chordata; class Mammalia; order Carnivora; family Felidae; genus Lynx; species Lynx canadensis. The sequence continues at coordinate 36,437,769 of NC_044319.2, forward strand.
CTAATCATGGCTGTAAACCTTCTCATTTGGTGCTGACTCAATTTAAAATTAGAATGGACTATTTCTCCAGGACAATACTGTAAGAAGTAAAAAATTCTTAAATTTGCTCCTTTAAAAAAATGATGATTTTCTCTATACGTGTCTAATAAATATGCAATTAAATATGACTGAATTTTTAAAACATGTACCCATTTCTATAATATTTTGGAAAAGCTGAATCATTAGTTTTAAAAGTTGGTATAGAACCATTATGTAAAAAAAATACAGAACATCACCAGGTACAATAAACAACTTTAAATAGTTTTCATCTGTACAAGTAAACATACTATAAAAATTATGTATTCTATTAGATACATTAAATAGAAGAGACATGTGCATTAATATCAAAATCAGATATGATGACTTCTTTGAAACCATACCAACCAACTGCAGTTAGATTTTTTACAGTCAAAATACTGATGAAGAAAATACCAGTTATATATTCTACAATCAGATAACAGATTAAATACTTATTCATACACAATGTGACCTTTCACTGAAAGTACCTTGGCATGTAAAACAAGTTGTCTAAAAATTAACAAACATAAAGGCTCATAATGTTATTCAACTTAGACTTCAAACTTAAAACAAGTCTACTAAAGAAGTTCATTAAAATATATCCAATATCATTAATGATTAAACAAATAAAAATGTTTCCCTTGCATTTTGCAAAAGGAGAAAGTGACCAGAACCAGAGTACATGCAGAATTCTATAATTCATGACTACCATCCGAACATGATTTCTCCAGACATGATCCTCACCACTCCTATATAAGTGGTGGATCTTCCTTGATCAGCAGAGGATTGATGGTGTATACAGTGACAACAACTAATAAGAAAACCAAATCTAACTTATTTAGATTCTTGATTAGAAACTGGCTTAAAGTACAATATGCACACAAACACACACACAATATATATATATATAAAACTGAAAATCAGATAGCATAATAATGCCATGCAATTGACCCAAGTCTTTTGTTCAGATCCAAATCTTTTATTTTTTTCTAATTTTCTAAGAAGTCTTCCCTTGAAATCTCACTGATTCCAAGTTCAAGGTGTTTAAAGTTCAACATTTTTCACTGTAGTGATAATAAGTCACAAAAGTCATTTTGGAATGAAGTGATAACATTGCAAAAAACTTACTGCATTCTAAATCCCCAACAGGACTGAAAACTAAAAAATATTTTAAGTCTATATTTTCATTTAAAACTTCATGATTAGTGTATTCCAACCACATTTTGAAAAAGCACACTGACAAAATGTATCAAAATGGAGTTTGAAAAATAAAAACATTTTCCCTTTATGAATCATAACTACACAAATTCTGACCTTCAAAATAAGGTGTGAAAAAGAAACATATAAAAGATCCCAAGTGCCATATAGAAAGTGGTTCATCAAGGACTAAGTTTTTAGTACTTAAAATTTACCATATGATCTTGACCAAATTTACCATATTTTCATGGGTTTCATGCCATTGAAAATGGTCATTCAGTATACTAACTAAAATGAAATTATTCCAATACAGTATTTCTGAAAATGATCATGTAAGTATACCCTAAATATGAAACTTATCATTACTTTGTACTATTCAATTGATTCTCTTTCAAAATACAACTGTTTTAACTATTATTTATATTCATTAATTTATCACACACGTATCTCATGTCTGAAAGATACTTACCTCTATGAGGCTGGAGTGTATTCCAATCAGGTATGGCATCGGAGCACTAAATTGGAAATATATAATGTATATATATTCATGAAGTTCATTAACACAGAAACAATATAAGTAATTCAGAAGGTTTAAAAAATTAAATTAATTAAATGTGCAGTTCTAATAGAGCCCACTACAGATAATTAAAATTATTCAATATATAAAAGTCAAATTTAATCTGAGAGGTCATTAATATATTCAAATTAAGGTTGCTTGGCATAAAACTCACAAAAGCATTTACAATTAAATAAAGAGTAGTAACACCTAAAAAAGCTTTTTTAGTTAGGAAGAATATTAGAGCCTAAGTCATAGTCCTGAGTTAAATCTTCCATATATTTCATATAAAACATATCCTAAATAATTAGCAAATTTTTTCACATTTCTTTTATATACCTTTTATATTCAATTAGATTCTTATTTCTACGATTCTCTTAAAAAATCATCATTGCTTCATACCTACTACACCACCAAAATTTTTTGAATCAGTTACCAAATATTTATTAAGACCTACTATGTGCCAGGCACTGTTTGGAAACTAGAAGTTCTTCCTCTACTGTTATCATTCTCTTTCCATACTATCTTTCTGCTCATGTACCTTGTCTTTCATTTAAATGTCGTACATTCCTATTTATCTCACTTTTGCTTTTATTAATAAAGTAATTTTAATGAATTAAAAAATATTCAAATATGTTTAAGCATGATACTGAATTAATTAATTCTACAGATAAAATCTGGAGCATACCAGGCAGTAGGACCTGGGCTAGGGTCTAGCTAGGTACAATAATAAGTGATATAAATAGAATAGATTCCTTTGCAGATCTTATACTCCAGCAGAGCATACAGACATTAAATAATCTTTGTGACATAAAATCGGGCTTACTTAGTAACTTCAAAAACATTTCTCATGAAATACACGAAGGGAATTATCCAACTTGACATTTCAAAATCAAAATATTATTTAACAAGAAAATGTGAGAATGGACAGATGTCTACAAAGGTGATAGAAGATATGCAAATAAATAGCTAAAACAATCTTTGACATTTCTTTTTATAGACATCTTTGCGTTATATTTAAGGCAAACATTTTCTATGTTAATGAAAACAACCTTTTTAAAAGAATTTTCATAATTTTCCAAACATCACTTTCACTATCAGTCCAAACTCCTGTGTATCCATTTTGCTACTGAGGACCAGTAATAGATAAAGCTAACAGGCACCTTGACAGACCCAGTTTTTCAAACGAACCTCAAACAGCTCCAGATTTATTTGAAGCTGGCTAACCACTAACATATATCCAGAACTCACAAAAAAATAAGGATGGTTAAAGTTTTTATTTGACTCCTCATTATCCTGTTCATTACTTCTTATTGTACTAGATTCTAATTTTCTTTTGTAGCTTTCTTCCTTCATATATATATATATTAAATATAACAGACCATCTGGAATTGATCTGATATTTTGGATCATTTGACTGAAAGTTAAGAACTATTTACAGGCCTTGATATCCTTAAGACCTAACAGATTTTCTGCCTTCAAAAGGAAACAGGAGGAAAAATGTGGACTGTTCCACTTTTGCTTAAATAAAGGAAGGCTGATTACTTCCCTAGCTCAAGTTCTCATCTCTGGAATCCCTTCTGGGACTCCACAGAAGACATAAAATATATGTCACTAACTGTTCTGGGCTCCCACACTGGGTTCAGAACATTTTCACAAAACAGGATAGGCAAATCCCAAGATCTTAAATATGTCAAGCTGTCCCCACATCCAAAATAGTAGGAAATTATTCAAGTTACTGTGCAAACTTCCAATTTACCCCAGGTTAGGTTATCCTACCCACAAAATTTACAACATAGTAAGTCTGTGGTATCTCAAATTTCTAAGTACATTTTAATATAATGAGTGTTGGGGCACCTGGGTGGCTCAGTCAGTTAAGCATCCGACTCTTGATTTCAGCTCAAGTCATGATCTCACGGTCCTGAGACCAAGGACGAGTCGGGCTCCATGTTGGGCTTGGAGCCTGCTTGGGATTCTCTCTCTTTACTCCCTCTGCCCCTCCCTCCTATGCACACACATGAGCACATGCTCTCTCTTGGGGGGAAAAATAATAATAATATAATGAGTGTTAATCAAAAAATATGTAAGCCTCCTAAAATTAACAATTATTATTTCCATTTTAGTTGTTAGAGGAACACTTGAGTGGATCAGATTTCAAAAAATCAGAGCCCACTGTGCTGACTGTTCAGAGCCTGGAGGCTGCTTCAGATTCTGTGTCTCCCTCTCTCTCTGCCCCTCCCCTGTTCATGCTCTGTCTCTCTCTGTCTCAAAAATAAATAAATGTTAAAAATAAATAAATAAATACACACACAAAAAAAATCAGAGCCCAAAGTAGCAGCTAACCTATTGAAGTCCTATGAAATACATCTAAGGTAACATTTTTTAAATTTCTTGAAAGTTAGTTATTTCTTAAAATATGAAAAATAAATGTTTGCAATTATTAAGCTGGAATAAAAATTCAATAAAGGGTTCCTATGTAGAACTTAGTAATAAAGTAACTTCTAGCTTTTTCTGTGAGATTACTGGGTACCTCTAGGTGTTTTTATCTCACTAACACCTAACAAAATAAAAAACATAGAGATGTCAAAACTGTAAAAATTATTAATCTAGAGCATAATTTATTAAAATGATTATGATGTTTTGCATATAGATTTTATAGAACATATTTTATAGACAGATTTTATGTTTTATAAAATACACATTCTACTGAATAGTTTCTTTCTCACGAAAACTGGATTGTGTGCATCCTAAGATTTAATCAGCCAAATCTCATGAAAAGTAATTCTGCAACCCTTAGCTGAAATCTCCTAATTAGATTTGGGTGTTAATAACTCAGGAAGAGATCCTTGGCGACACTGATGTTTTATCATCCACATGCAAAACTGTCCTACATCTTTCTGTCAACGAAGTCATTTTGCAAAGATAGCATACAGAAGGCTCTATTAGGAATGCTTCTTCTGTTGGGTAGCAATTAATCTTTAGTCAAAAGTAATCACCCTCTAACCGTTTTTTGTTTCTTTTTTGGTTTTCTTACAGAGACCACCCATGGGTAGACTGTAATAGCCGCCTATTAACTTAGGTAGTCCAAACACCATGATTTTCCATTTATTTTTTAAGAAACAATTCTCTTTCATGGAAAGAAGAGTCAGATAGGTTCCCAAAATAAAAAGGTGACTCAGCCACTCTTGAACAAATAATGAATGATTATAATTTTACTGATACTAGGGTCATACTACCTCCTAGGTGTTTAAGGACTCAGAACGGTTAAGAGTGTGTGGCAACATCATGAACTTGCCACATTAAAGTTCTGTCTCTATCTCACATAGTAAGAATACGTACCATGAGATCTGCACCCTTAAGAAATTTTTAATTCTGTAATACAGTATTGTTAACTCTAAGCACAATGTTGTGCAGCAGATCTCTACAACTTAACCATCTTGTATAAGTGAAATCTTATACCTGTTCAATAGAAACTCCCATTTTCCCCTTATACTGACAGATTAACAGAAAAAACGTAGATGGTGTCATTTCCTCCCAGTCTCCTTCCCTACCCTACCAAGCAGTGTGGGCCATTTCTTCCTAGGTGTCTCCTCATCTATGTTTCTTTTTTCATTTTATTTATTTACTTTGAGAGAAAGAGAGAGTGTGTGCAAGCGGGGGAGGAGCAGAGAGAGAGGAAGAGAGAGAAAATCCCAAGTAGGCTCTGCACTACCAGCACAGAGCCCAATGCGAGGCTCAAACCCACAAATTGTGAGATCATGACCTGAGCTGAAATCAAGAGTCGGATGCTTAACCAACTGAGTTACTCAGGTGCCCCCAATCATGTTTCTTTTACATGCCTCTGATGTAAGCCTTACAGTACTACAGTATTACTCTGTGTTCCTCTTGTGTGTGCATGTGCTTGTGTGTATGTGCTCCATGCACATATGGGTGAAGTTTTTCCTACGTGTGGATACTGCAAGGGCAGAAATGAAGTTTTACTCATTACCTTACTATATGCACTGCTAGGCAAACAGGTGTTCTCTATATATTTGATGTACAAATGGATGGATAAATGAAGGAATGAACAAACAGGTTAGCAAGGCTCCATCAGTAGACCAACATGCTATAAACCTGCATGGTCACAAGATGGCATTATGGCTCTCCACAGTCTGTCAACACCAGAGATACCAGGTGGGAAAACAAAAAGACTTCCAGGAGAAAGGGTTATCTCAGGATTCAGAAAGTTCCAATCACCTTAAAGAAGTGGCAAATATACATCTATTCCATCAAATTTTCCTGGTGCTATTTTTGAAGTGAAATATAAAAATGTCTTTATTCAGAAACCATGAGATTGGAGGGATAAGCTCTAATATTTTTCTCCCTTTTTGCATACAAATCAGCATGATTCTAGATCATTTGCAAAGATGCAAGGGGAAGAAAACCATATTCCCCAAGAAATAGTTTAGTCCATAACATTTTTTGACAGAAGAGAGCTAGAGTCTTAGGCAGCTATTTGAAAGAAAGAAAGAAAGAAAGAAAGAAGAAAAGACAAAAGAAAAGAGAAGAGAAGAAAAAGAAATCACAACACGCAGTTTCTATGATAGAAGCTGAGCCTATCATTGTGACCTTAACGCTTAGGAAGTTTCAGATAACTCCTTGATTATCAATAACTGCTGTACTCTCTGGAACAGGGAACTGTCTGGCACGGAGGCTGTTAGAACTTATCCTAAAGGCTATTTCAAGGTTAGAAACTAGTAAGAAAATTCCAGGGACCAAGCTTCCTTCATCATAGTGGAAGCAGCAGAAGACCTTCATGCAGGGTTAGAAAGTATCGGGAAGACATCTCTGGGAAGAATAGCACAGAACTAACTACACCACAGAATAGCTTCTAAATAGCAGTATTTTAGAAAGTCTTAAATGTATAGTCATTACAGACAACTGAACTTAAAGGCAAGTTACCTCCTAAGAGGTCAGAACATTTTTTTAAATTTTTAAAAAAATTTTGTTTTTGAGAGAGAGAGAGAGACAGAGTGCGAGCAGGGAAGGGGCAGAGAAAGAGGGAAACACAGAATCCAAAGCAGGCTCCAGGCTCTGAGCTGTCAGTACACAGCCCAACATGGGGCACAAACACAGAAACCATGAGATCATGACCTGAGCCAAAGTCAGACACTCAACCAACTGAGCCATCAGGCACCCCAGAGGTCAGAACACTTTAATAGAAAAATGCAAATAGCTTAACATTATATATGATAAAATATAATTCTAAGCTTCATCGTTAGAAATGCTAGTTCTTGAACCACTAACTTGACATGTATTTTTAAAAATCATGTATTGGGGCATTTGGGTGGCTCAGTTGGCTAAGCGTCCAACTCTTGGTTTTGGCTCAGGTCACGATCTCACAGTTCATGAGATAGAGCCCCACGTGGGCTGTGTGCTGACAGCACTGAGTCTCCTTGGGATTCACTGCCTCCCTCTCTCTCTCTGCCCTTCCCCCTGCTCACGGGTACACACGCGTGTTCTCTCACTTTCCCTCAAGATAAATAAACTTTAAAATAATAATAACAATAACAATAATAATAAATTAAAATCACTATGTTTTCCAATACTTTTGTAAAAATTATATGAAACGAATAAATTTCAATTACTGAACACCATGTGCCAAGACCTATGGCATTGTCAATGTGAATCAAGTGCCATTTCTGCCTTCAAGGCTGCTAATATATACTAGTTATGTTGATCACAGAAAAACACTCTAAAATGAATACCTAAAAACCTATTTATAGATCTAGCTTAACTCTCAGACTTGTGTGTGTGACACTCCACAATTTAATTAAGCTACAATCTGCCGCCAAACTTTCTCCTTTCCAGTACTCAAAGGACTGAATGGCAGCGGTAGATCATTGGGAACTTACTTCAAAGCATTATCAATACTATTACCATGCTGTGGAAACACACAATATGTTAGTATCATCAATATGGGGCCAAATATATGTGGTATCATTACAATCACTTGATCTGAAGAGAGCTAGTCATAAATTGGAACAGAAAACCTCTAGGTATGAATTTAAATGGCTCTCTCTAATCCTTAAATACTTTAGGTGAACTGCTTTCCATGAAGCAAAAAAGTTAAATACTTTGCTTCTGAAAGAGCTTTGTTTTTAATAATATAAACAAATTTATTATAGTCAAAATTATTTCCTTCTCTCTATGCGTGTATGTGCACATGCATGGTTTAGAGGAAACAAAACTGAATTCTTTAGAAGTAAGCTATGCCTGCAGAAGATGATTATGCACGAAGAGAACATTTTATCCTACAGTCCAGAAGAAGATCCCAAGGCTGCCGTTTCAGAGTCTAACCCTTGTCCAGCCTGAGAATATACACACTCTTCCAGAGGAAGAGAACAGAAGAGTTCCAGGGGTGTTGCTGAATTCACATTGGGTGAGATCATCGGGAGTTATTTCTAATGCCAGGAAGCATTTCAAAATTAGTCCCAACACTTTTCAACATTGCTTTTTTCCATGGTGGCTTAGGGCTGAGACTTTGATTTAAACCAGAAACTCAGGGAATCCCTGAATTAGAGGCAACCCCTTTGCTGGTATTTGGTATTCAGTGTGCTACTGAGGGAAGAGGGGTGAAGCAAAGTGTGTCCTGAGGTAAAGGTAATGAAAGTGTGCCCCAACAGAGGCAATGTGGTTTCTGACAGGCTCTGCAGACAAATTCTGACACCTGGGATATGGAGTTCTTGGACTGATACTATAACTTCTGTACGGTTTTCTTAACCACAACTAAGGCTGTATTCGCTTCTTTTTATGCAATTGTCTACACGACTGCAGAAGTAACTCACAAAATCTAAAGAACTTTATGTTTGCCAAACACACATTTTTTTTTTTTTTTTTGGCCAGCTTTGAACAGAACTACTCTGCCCTCATAAAAGCAGCTTTTAATTTGGTTACTAATCTCGAGGCCGAGTTTCAGGGATTTCGTTGGTCTATACATACACCAACCTTCGCTAATCTACACATAAACGGATTTTTTTCTAATCATACAGCCTGGATTTAAAGGAGTCTGGCAAAAGTCATCTTACCAGCAGTAGTCCAGCAGGTGCGGCGGAAGCACTGGGATGTATATGTGCTGCCAGTACATTGGGTATAGCAGGGCAACTGATCCATGGAGACAGGCAGTTAACTAAAATTTGCAAAAGGATAATAACAACGGTAAGTAGACGCCGATCCTCCAAACAAAAAGACATGCTCAAGTCATCCAAGATGAATGACAAACAGAAAACAATTTGTTTAGTGACCTAAATCGCATTGTCTGTACCAAATCTGCCAGAACAAAAACCGATCTGATGTTGCCAAAGCCCCTCTGAAGAATACTTTCAGCAAAAGCAGCTTCCTGGGCATCTTACGGAGACAGTGATAACTACCTGAAAAGATAGCATTTGGGGTCAAAGCTTAGAACGTAAATAAAAGTAAGACTGAAAAACTGGGTGAGCAGCTTAGGAGAAATTGTAGGAAATTACAACGTGTGCAGCACTCTTCGCGCCTCGCTCGGATTAATATACCACGATTAAATATGGAGAGGAAGGGAGGCTGAAAGCTCCTGAGGGATATCATTAGGGCAAATTGCCAAAGAATGAAACATGAGCCAGTCAGGAGAGTCTGGAAGCTGCGCTAATACCAGGGGACCTGAATGCTCGACAGTTGGAGCTTCAGTAATGTGTGAACTGCGGGTTACGGTATCAAGAGACGCTGTTCACTGACACACAGAATGTCACTATTGACCAGCGAGCTGCCCGAGCTTGACAGCTGTGCTACAGGAAGCCAAGTATATCATAATTCCATATTTAAACTGTTCATTTCAGATTAACATTTTGTTTCCTAGCCTTATATCACAACAGCTGCAAATACATCGATGCTATTTTAAAGGTAATTGCCATTCTAATTGTTTTGTTTGGGCAAGCAGTTAATTAAATATTTTTAAATGCCTAACAAAAGGATATCACTTTATCTTCCCTCCCTCCTACTGACCCTCATCAGAATTCTTTCTATGGGACTTTTTGTTTTCCATTTTAAATTACATTTCTGTAAGTGCTGATCCTTTTTTAATGTTTAAAGCAATAATTAAGTCAGCATTCTTCATTTTAAAGTTTTGCTCAAGTCAGCATTTCAAGCTTACTAATTAAATCATTTGGTTCAACTTGAAAATCGGAATTTAAAAATACTACCGTCTGAAAATGAACCAAAGACTTTCTCTAACCATTATTCCTGTTTTATTATACAAATAAATTAAAATTTATACGCAGTAATCAAATTAATTTAGAAGGATAAATGTATTAAAACAATTCAATCTTAATAGAGACATGTGTCTATATTTAAGTGCAAAATTGTCCCACTTAAAAAAAAATTAAAGAAATCTAATCTGAACCAAAAACATAAAAATTTTGATTAAAATATATTCCTCTTCATCATATGTATTTTTCCAGTTAGATTTTTAATTAATTTTATATGGCAAACAATTTTTTTTGTTTTTATTTACTATGCTATCATTAAAGGATTGTATTAGTACTTTGCACCTACAAGTTTTAATACTTTATCTACAGTATTCCTTCAATACCTATTATTTTTAAAAATTCCTTAATTAGAACACAGAATATGCCACTAGGAGGCATTCAAATACTTTCACTTAACAATGACAGACCATGGGTTTGTCTTATTTGAACCCTCATAGAGGGAGATGAAATGGGGTTGATGTAACTTAGTCAAATTCTCTCAGGTACTCCCTCCTTGTAAATTAGGCATCTTTAAGGCTGTACCAACTCTTTCCATCCCTTCGGTGTAACCCAATGGGCCAAAGGCTTTGAAAGGTGGCTACTTTACTCAATTTCTCCATTTGTACACAGATGACTTTTAAAACAGCTCATTTAAAAGTTAAAAGGAAAACGTTCCTGTTTTATTGTTAAGAAAATAACAGTGTAACAAGAAGAAAAGTACATTCTCAAAATGAGGACTAAGGGTAACTTATTTTACTGAGTACACCCAGAGTCCAAAGCACTCTATTCAATGCTATCCAGACACTTTCCCTATGTCCTTAATGCTCATCTTAAATGAAGTTATGAACTATTCGTTAGTCAGGCACTATAATATCATCTGATGAATTTGGCCTCATAGAGAGTGATTCCTTTATGTGACAACAGAGTTGCCAAACACCTGCAATGGCCAGCATGTGGCAAAGGGTCATCTCTGCTAACCAAGGTCCTCCAGGAAAGAAGGAAGTTCTACAGGGTTTGGCAACTTTTTGGATATAGGGGATAGGTGACAGGGAGAGGTAAAAATACTACCTCTCCATAACCACGGTTTCTATCCTAAGCAACTAGGATGAATTATTTCAAGTAATACAGCAAAAGTGTTAGGTTCAGGTGGAACTATAAGGCATTTGTTTTTGCAAATATTGATTCTGTTAACTGTGAGATATCCAAGTGGAGATTTCCAAAGGAGGCAGAGGCATGCCAAAGACCCCCCATACTCCCCTAGCAGCATGTAATAGCTATGTGAGAAAACACTATTGCAACACATACTTTGTGGAAGAGATAATAAAGTAGTAGGTGAAAAAACACAACGAAGAAGAAATAAATTTACTAGGAAATGAAACACAGATTATATATATATGTAAGCTGTACAAAACAATAAGAATGAAGTATATCATAGACAAAATTAGGGTTCTGCCACTAAGAAGTTTGTGTAACATCTGGCATATCTGCAATTATAAGCAGAGTTGTTTCCTAATCTTCAAAATAAGAAGTATATGCTAGGTGATCTGTAAGCATTATCTCTGAGAGATGTATTTATTCTTAGATCAGATCAATTCTAACATGACATATTCTTTGTAATAATTAACAATTTTGTTCCATATAGGTGGTTAATACAACCAGACTATACATCAGACCCACCTTCAAAATACATCCAAAGATCATCTCTACAACCTTTGAAGTACATGAAGTAACTGAGCAATTGGAAATACCATAATAAGTTACTTGCTTAATTCAAAAAACTTTTTGAGTGCCTGCTATGTGCTATCATAAATCTCTACCAAGCCGTAGGGACACAGTACTGAACAGTACTGAATATGGAACTTAACATATTAGTAGGGAAAGCAAACAATAAAACGAAGTATATATTATGTCAGAGGTAAGTTCTATGAGGAAACCTACAGCAGGGTAAGAGGGTTGAGAGTGACAGAGGGGCTGTTTTAGACAGGAGGGTTAGGGATATACTCTCATGTGGTGACATCTGAACTGAGACCTGACTGATACAAGGGAGCCAACTGTTACAGCTCAGGGGAGAAGCACATTCCAGGCAGATGAAACAATGCATTCAAAAGTCCTGAGGTGGGAACAGACTAGGCATCTTCGCAGAGGAGTAGGGAGGTCCACATGATTAGATTGAACTAAGTGGGAGAATGGCAGGAGGCGAGGTCAGAGAGGCAAGCAGGGTCAAAACTGGACGGCCTTCTGGGATCATACCTCTGAAGAGAGAGTGAACTGTCGCAACCAGTTATTTACCTAGAACATTCTGACACCCATGCAAATTAAGGAAAATAAACTATGTATTTCAGAAATCTGGTTTGCAGAATAAAGTACTATAAAGAAATGAGATCAATTTATAAGCCAACTAAAAAGAATCTTTTGACTTGTAAGTTATTAATTATCATAAATATATTGATTCTTTAAGCACACAGGAAAATGACAATCATAGTTCCTTGGACTAGAATTACCTAAGACCCTATCTACATCTGCTTCGTGATAGAACTAGAACTTGACACTGCTTTTCTAATATTCTGTCAGCTGTTTCTTTAATACCCTAGTTGTTCTTCATGAAAGCAAAGAGGGTGGGAAAAGAAGTTTCAGTTGTTTGAGTGAGAACATATCCCAGCCATTATGCTCTAGAAACTAAAGAAATAATAGATAAGGAATAATATATATATTAGGCTATAACTTTCAAAGAAAAACAAATTTGCCAAATAAAGATTTAAGAAAAAAACCCTTGGGGCGCCTGGGTGGCTCAGTCGGTTAAGCGTCCAACTTCGCTCAGGTCATAATCTCACGGTCTGTGGGTTCGAGCTCCACGTCGGGCTCTGTGCTGACAGCTCAGAGCCTGGAGCCTGCTTTGGATTCTGTGTCTCCCTCTCTCTCTGCCCCTCCCCTGCTCATGCTCTGTCTCTCCCTGTCTCAAAAATAAATAAAAACATTAAAAAAATTTTTTTTAAATCCTTATTATCTTTGTTAAGTGGCATATGAATATTTAAATGCACATATTTCACAAAGCATACTCAATACATTGACTGGATACAGTCCCACAGTACTGACTAATGCACAATAAAATCATTAGGAACACGTATCTCCCATACACTACAATTATAAAATAAGCATGCATGGAAACCATATGAACAGAAAAGAACTGATAAGGCCTATAAAATCAAGGGGAGAAACTTGACAATAAAAGTGGATAATAGTGCACTTAGAGAATAAAGGCACTTGGAACTTGCAGCCCCAGGCTACCAGGTCTAATGTAGATACTGTCATTGATAATAATAATAGCAGGTGTTAACATAATGCTTACCATGTGCCACACACTGTTCTGAGTACTTGACGTACTCAGATTTAATCCTCAAAACAACCTTATGAAATAGGTTCTGTCGTCATTATCCCCATTTTACTGGTCAGGACACTGCAGCAAAGTTAGGCCAACTGCCCAAGATCACATACCTAGAATGTATAAAAGCCACGATACCAACCCAAGTAGGCTCCTGAGGGCAACAGCCATTATTTTCAACTACCTTTTGACATACAAGCATTTAGGATTCCCAACATTATGGGGTTTTGAATAACATCTACTGGTTGAAAATATTCTATCTTAATTACACAGTGGAGAATGAGTCTCTGCACTAAACAATCAAGAACAGCTAACCTTTATAAGAAAAACTTGGGGTCTGTGACAGAGACCCAATTTACAAAACTTTCCTCAGGCATCACAGTGGGCAACTTCAGCAAGAAACCAATGCAACAGATTCTCTCAGATGTTAAAAAGACAATTGATAAAAATTCTACCAGTTATCATCTCATTTTGCATCTGCAAGAACATTTAGTTGGAAGCCAAACTAAAGTTCTTTCCCTTTTAAAACTAAGCAATGTGTTAAGAATTAAATAGACACATATTTTAAGGAGAAAGCCACATTATCAGATTTGCAAGGAGACCACAGGTAAACAAGTCATCTAGTGTGTGACCACAATGAAAACAGCATAATTTTAATTCAACACACTTTGTAAATAAAGATCTCATATGGACACAACACCACTCACACATCTCTTAGATTGTGCCTCATCCTTATGGATAAGTCCTATTCACTTCAGCTGAAGTTCTATATGAATTATTGAGGGGCAGATTTATATCCCCTAAGAATGTATTCATGCACAAAAACCAAGAAATATAGATTAGAGACTTCATTTGATTTTTAACTGAATCAATATTTAATTCAGAAATTTATGCACTATAAATAACTATAGGTATACAGAATAAATTGCTGCAGATGGGAACGTGATAAATTCCTCATGGAATGAAAAAAAACAAAACAGTGGAAAGCATAAAGAAACCATCTGTTTAAACACGTTTAATTTACATTCCCATTTAAGAGTTTAGACCAAAAGGAGTAGCAGCAGGTATCTGAAAACTATGAAGTTATCCCAACTATAAAATATTCTTACTTAAGCAAAATTCTAAAATTCAGATCAAGTGATAGCTTTAAGAAAACATTTGGAAAAATAGCAATTTTTATAATAAAAAAAGAGTATACACTTTTAATGCTTTTTTATACTAAAATATTACTTTATATTTCATTCTCTTTCTTCATCCTATTAGGATGGCAAATTCTGCTACTTAATTACTAAGAAAATCAATCTAGACGAACTTCTTTCCATCACACCCAAGTCCTTTGGAAAGTTCTAATCATCTCATCAATGATCACTGGTTTATTAGCTTTTCCTAGCCAAACAATTCTAAATTTTTCTTGCTTCCTTGGTTCTTTTATGTATGCATTCTTTTAATGATTTTACAGATATGGAAACTGAAGCAAAGTTAAACCAATTGCTCAAGATCACACAACTACTAAGTGGGACACCAAACATGTGCCAGGCATTATTATTGGCACTGGGGTTATAGTAAATTTTTTTTTCAACGTTTTATTTATTTTTGGGACAGAGAGAGACAGAGCATGAACGGGGGAGGGGTAGAGAGAGAGGGAGACACAGAATCGGAAACAGGCTCCAGGCTCTGAGCCATCAGCCCAGAGCCCGACGCGGGGCTCGAACTCACGGACCGCGAGATCGTGACCTGGCTGAAGTCGGACGCTTAACCGACTGCGCCACCCAGGCGCCCCGGCACTGGGGTTATAGTAATGAACAAAAGAGACAAAAATATTCCTGCCTTTAAGGAGTCTGCCTTCTAGTTACCCTGTGTAAATCACCATTACTGTCATACTAACCTCTCCTCAACTCTGATTCTCTGTAACTGTCACATAAACATTAATATCAGTGGCTTCAAACAAATTTCCTTCCCTACATGATCTTCTCCTATTCCCAAATTTCCTGCTTTCTACTTCTCACTCTCAGAGTCAATTCAACAGCAGTTTTGCTTTTCCTGGAGAAGGCCCACCTACCTTCCCACCAAAATTTAAGTCTAATACCACAACATGGCTCAAACATATCTATCTTCTCTCCTCAAAAACTTGTAGACACTGGATTCTAAAGGACTATGGGTTAAGATATTCATGTGAATTATATAAAACTACATAATTTAGGCAATTATTTAGGAAATAAACAGTACAATTAAAGAATCACTGCATTTAGCAGTTGGAAAGAACCTTAGAGATTGTTCTTGTTCAATTCTCTCAGCTTTTAGACAAGAAACTTCAGGATAAAAGTTAAATGGCTTATATAAAGTAATCTAATTTTTTGTTTAAGTAGTCAGGGCTAAAGTACAAATCTCTAATTTAGAAGATGTCACTAATATAACTGCACGGCAACTGTATCCGGGGATAATGTTTTAAATAACCAATAAATAAATCCAATTGGTTGATGCTATTTTTTTAACTGTTAGACATCTTTGAAAATCATACTTCAAGATATGTTACTAGGAACAAAATAAAACTGGTTGCAAGCCATCAACAATTATTAAAGAGAAAATTGCCATTGCAAAGCAATCACAAAGTTCTAAATCTTTGTAAGTCAGATATTAATAACTCTTAACTTGTAAATCATATACAACTAAATGAGAATGAATAATTATACATATATTGTATATTCTAATATTAAAAATGTATATAATATTCCCATATATACTTAACACACATATATGTATATTTAGCATGCAAATCAAATATATGCAAATATATGTATCTATACATGAACTAATGTATAAACATCTACAGGCATGTGAATATTTATAGGCACACACACACTTATTAAGTTACAATGTACTGGTAACTAAATGACATTAAGCCCATGGCCATTATATAGCAAGTAAATAAATAAATACCTGGTAAAGAGATTTGTCCTTTGTGGGTCATTCTATATTTCCTCTTCCTTACCTACTTTCAAACAGGCCTCTATATGTAACAAAAGTTTCCTTAAAAGTGTTTCTTTTTGGGGCGCCTGGGTGGCGCAGTCGGTTAAGCGTCCGACTTCAGCCAGGTCACGATCTCGCGGTCCATGAGTTCGAGCCCCGCGTCAGGCTCTGGGCTGATGGCTCAGAGCCTGGAGCCTGTTTCTGATTCTGTGTCTCCCTCTCTCTCTGCCCCTCCCCCGTTCATGCTCTGTCTCTCTCTGTCCCAAAAATAAATAAACGTTGAAAAAAAAAAATTAAAAAAAAAAAAGTGTTTCTTTTTTTTAAATTTTTTAATGTTTACTTATTTTTGAGAGGGAGAGAGAGAGAGTGCGAGCAGGGGAGGGGTAGGAAGAGAGGAGACACAGAATCTGAAGCAGGCTCCAGGCTCTGAGCTGTCAGCACAGAGCCCGACATGGGGCTTGAACCCATGAACTGCGAGATCATGACCTGAGCCACCCAGGAGCCCCTTCTTAACAGTGTTCCTAAAACTCATGAGATGAACTCAATTTCATCTTCCTCTATGGTCACTGTTCTAGTTCAGGAGCTAGTCATTCCTTGCTTTTTTAAAACTAGACTCCTGTTAGTAGGAATTTCTCTACCCCATTTTTTTTCTTCTATAATGCCCCCAGTGTCCTCTTCCCCCAAACAAAACTGATCATATTATATACCTCATCTGCCTCCCTACAATCTGTGGGATAAAATCTAAGCCCCTTAATTTAGCAAACATGTTTCTTCACAATCTGGCTACTGTTTATCTCTCCAACTACATTATATAGCATGACATTTCTCTCTCTCTCTCTCTCTCTCTCTCTCTCTCTCTCCACACACACACACACACACACACACACACACACACACACACTAACAAGTAAATATTTCCTACACAAGAAGACATAAATTCCTTTCAAGAACCAGTGTCATACTGAAGTCCACTCTTTAACATACTACTCTCCCTTTTACATTTTGCATATTAGAATTCTTATCACGTTGGCTGGCCTTGGTTCACTTGACACCATAGGATTTATTTTTTAATTTGTATTTATTTACATTTATGATTCTAATTAATAACTATAAAATTTCCAATATGTAATACCTGGCAAATAAAAATATGCATCAATGTACAAATGAATAAATCGATACTGTTTTAATTGATCTTTGGAAAACTTTACCAATGTTAAATATTTCCTTCAAAATAAAGGTCTTTCTTTTCTTCTCAGATCGTTAACTATTATTTACTCTTTTCATAACACTATTTTTATCATTGTAGGAAATCACAAAAAATATCTGATTCATGGAAGCTGTGCCTTTAAAATATTACCCATTAACTCCAAATTCACTCTTTTTTACCTGCGTGGTAATGGATCTGTGCCCTTGATGACTTCTTCTTTTCCAGATAGCCTAAAGTCAGTAGAAGATGAAGTAGAACTTTGTCAGTACAGGGCACTGGAGATACACTGTAGGAGGAAAGTATTTTTGCTTCCTGTTCCAGTGTGCTCTCAGGCAGGATCCTACATGGCCTGTGCTTCTCCAGGGCTTGGCCCTGGCAGTACACCGTAGTCAGTAATGCCCACCAGTAATACCTGGTAGCTTCTTCAGAAGGTTTTGTAGCAGAATGCTTCTGGGAGATATCTCCCCATGGCAATCAGCTAGTAACCTGGTGGCAGGTTAATTACATTGAAACTCTTCCATCATGGAAGAGGCAGAAGTCCATCCTCATTGGAATAAATAATCTGGATAAGGTCTTCTCTGACTATAATGTCTCCGCCAGTAACCAAAATCATTAGATGCATAGAATAACATGTCCATCAGCATGGCATTCTGCACAGCACTGATGAATACTCATCAAGGTATTCATTTAATAGCAAAGTAAAGCTATGGGCGCATGCCTATTAAGTTAACCAGTCTTACCCATACTTATAACCTAGAACCAACTGGCCTAATTGAATAGTAGAACAGCTTCCTGAAGACTCAGTCATGATGCCAGTTGGGAAATGATATCCTGAAAGGGTAGGATTCTATTTGACACGATGCAGGATATGCTTTAAATCAGAAAGCATTTTATGGTGCTGTTTCCCCAATAGCCAGAATACATGGGAGTAGGAATCAAAGGGTGGAAGTGAGAATGACTGTCTCATTATTACGCTTAATAACCCATGTGTCTAAGTTCTAGCTCTGGTCCTAGCAGTTTATAAAGAGCTCTTCTGGTCTGGAGATCTTACCTCCCAATAGATAAAGGCTTCCCTGTGCATTGGAAGATGAGATTGCCACCTCACCATTTGGGATCCCTCATATCACGGAACCAACAGGCTAAAAATCGGGGTTAACCTACCAGCTGGAGTGATTGATTTCAATAACCAAAGGGAAATTGACTTGTTTCTGCACAAAAGAGGCAAAAAAGACCATGTGTGGAACCAGGAGATTCTCTGGAGTACCTCTTAGTATTTCTATGCCTAATAATAAAGGTTAATGGAAAACTACAGCAATCACAAAAAACAAAATGCAGGGGGACCCCTGGGTGGCTCAGTCAGTTGAGCGTCTGGCTTCAGGTCAGGTCATGATCTCACAGTTTGGTTCATGAGTTTGAGTCCCACATCAGGCTTGCTGCTGTCAGCGCAGAGTGCACCTTGGATCCTCTGTCCCCCTCTGTCTGCCCCTCCCCCACTCATGCTTTCTCCCTCAAAAGTAAATAAACATTGGGGTGCCTGGGTGGCTCAGTCAGTTGAGCGTCTGACTACAGCTCAGGTCATGGTTTTGCAATTCGTGAGTTCAAGCCCCGCGTTGGGCTCTGTGCTAACAAACAGCTCAGAGCCTGGAGCCTGCTTCAGATTCTATCTCTCTCTCTCTCTCCCCCTCCCCTGCTCATGCTCTGCCTCTCTCTGTCTCTCAAAAATAAACAAATGTTAAAAAAATTATTTTAAATAAACATTTAAAAAAAGCAGAACAGTTGTGGATTCAGACCTTTTGGGAGTGAAAGTTCATATCAGTACACCAGCTAAAGAACCCAACCATCTGAGGTTCTGGCTAAGGGTGAGGGAAATACAGAATGGGTACTGAAATAAGGAGGCCATAAATATCGATACTGTCTCATGATCAGTTACACAAATAAGGGATATAGTCACTTCGCATGTTTTTTATTTGCCTTTCACATGCACGTGTTCATTTTTATCTGCTTACCATTTTTTTCTTCTACTTCTCATTTTTATTTTACATATAGGTTGTTGGTGATTAACAGAAATTTAAATGTGATCGCAACTGAATAATTACAATGGCTCTTAGGACTGTGCTTTTCCTGATTTAGGGAAATGTCTACATTGGTGAAAAGGATAGCTATATCTTAAAGGAAGATATATAGATTTGATCTGTTGTTGCGTAGGAAGGACAAATGTGTACAGAAGGGTGTAAATGGAAGATGAGTATCTAAAGGGGTGGACTGTACCTGTTATCAATTTACTGCCTAATTTACCTCCTTACTGTCTGATCTATGAAAATGGATCTGTGCCCCTTGGCATTTATTCCTTTTAACTGCTGGCATGATATTAAGCTTTGTCAGGAAAGGTCACTGAAGAGACATTTCAGGAAGAAAGGGTTTTGTTTCCTGGTTCCAGGATACTCATTCAGCAGGCTACCGCAGAGCTTACAGCTTGTCAAGGGCCTGGCTTCCTCAGGGCCCAGGTCCTGTAGCTCAGGTGGCTACCAGGCCCCCATGTAATAGGCAGCTCCTGTAGCACCTGACCCCTATAGATGATAGTGGCCAGAGGTTTCTCCCAGCACTCCCCACTGTACGCAGTTTTGTAGCAGTAGTGCCTCTGGCTCCTGCAATGCTTGCAGCCTTTCCAGATCTTAGCTGCTATAATGCAGGAAGCTTCTGCATATGGTTACTGCAGGGTACAACTGTCAGCAGTACTGAGCAGCCAGCAGCTTCTCTTGGCAACACCCTCCACTCCAATGCTATTTCGGGCGAGTGTCTCCAGTGAGACAACCCTGATAAATAGCTTCCCCTCAGGTGGGCTCACAGTAGTGTGTTGCCAGTGAGGTATCTCTCTGCGAAGAGATTCCTCAGCACTCCTAAGGTGGCTTTTTCTAGCAAGTTTGAAAGGATGATGTCTGTCATCCCAAGGGCAGGTTTCCAACAAATTCTGCCAGTGTCGCACCACAACAACTTCTAATAAGCCATCTAATGAGCCACAGCTCTGGCCTCTTCAACAGGATCTAGATCTCAGACCCAGGTGGGGCTCCTTCCTTGGGTATTCTATTTCAGTCCTAATTCTAAGGTTAGTAGCTGCTTTATATATGCTATGCCTATATTCTTTGGCATTCTCTTCACTGCTTGCTAGCCCATCCCTTGTTACTCCAGTCCCTTGTCTTAGCTTTAAATTCTTTATAAACTTATAAACTTCAGAAGTTGTGAAATCTGTATTGTTATTATTATTACTACTATTATTTAAAGAGGCAAGTGTCAAAGGGACAATCAAACAGACACATTTTTACTTGTCAAAAAGATTTCTACTCTGGCATTTTCAGTATCAAATGGACACTCCCTACTTCATAATACAATTAATAAAAATTTTATTTTAAAAACTTTTCTCTGATATCCACAATTTAAAAAATTAGTTTTAAATACACGCACACACATATACACACACACCATGGTTCTAACCTGCAAAGAGATAAATATCTAATACAAGACTTCCACAAACTCACTAGTAATTCTAACTTGAGAGAAAGTGTATGATAAGTACTACGGTAGTTCAGATTGAAAGAATATAATGGCGGTTACTGACAGAAACTCTGCCTCTGAAGAGCAAGCCAGATTTTGGAAAACATTCAGAGGGATGAAGACAGAAGCATTCAAAACACATCTGAAGAAGACCCAAAAAAGTGCAGTTTCAAGCACTGACTCAAAAAATTATTGCTAGAAACCTACTATGTATCAGCACTGCCCTAAGAGGTAGGTAGTGACTGGTAGTTACTGTAGTGCCTGGACGGAGGAAGGTCCCTGCCTCGAGTTTTTAGGAAGTGACGATGAAGTTAGAGAGCAAGCAGTTCACAGTGTGCACTATGTAATTCCTGGCTAGAACTACTCCTCTAATCATCACCATCATTTTATGTAAATGCAGATAATGCTAACATGCAGTATAGACATCTGAAAACAATGTTTGTGGGAAATGACAACAGCCTGAATTAAGACAATGGGCAGTTGGAATGGAGCACAGGGGTCCCAGAAGAAAGGATTGAGGAGGAAGGATCTACAGAACTTAGGTGGGGGAGGAAGATGAGACAGGGGGGCGGATCCCCTCCCTCAGCCCCTTAGCAGGATAAGATGATTATGGGATGCAGTCCATCCAGGAAATGCTGAGTGAGGTAGCCACAGTGAGTTACACTTATATTTATATAAATATAAAAGGTACATTTAAAAATAAACCAATTGATCTCGATAGTAGTTTTACTAAGGAAACGAACAATACATATATAATTTTTCTTATATTTAAGATTGAGAATCATGAACAGCACAAAATTCAGTCATTCCAGATTGAAAATACTACAGTAAACTGAAATCTTCTGAGGTTGCTTGTGGGGAGATGGGAGTAGTGGTAGGAACAAAACTCACAGAACCGAGCGATTGACAATATGCCCCTTAGCTACTGACACAACTGTTATTTAAAACAATTGATTTTTACATTAAACGTCAATTGTTTACTTTTAAAGGGAACAAATGGACTAAACCAGAAAACAGAAATATGTGCGCATTTCCGTGAAGAACAGAACTATCGCCACAAGAGTTGCACAATACAAATACCTCCAGTTTTCCTGTCTTAGAAGTTTCCTCTGACTGACCTCCACACATATCTTCCAACAGAGTGTTACAGGGCTACCACAATGGTCCTATTTCCATACTCAGGTCACATTTACTTAGCACTGAGTGAAAATACGATGTTCAGAGGAGTAGTATACACATCAAACAATACATTGGTAAGTAGAATTCTTAACCTACAGTTTCAGCTGACATAATTGGTTGCTAAGGGCTTTGGGAAGAATTAAAAATCTAAAAATTGTTCCTAGAATATCTCTCCCTGAAAGGTCTTGATAACAAAGCACCATTCTGCTGCAGCTTTAAAAACACAGGGGGTGAAAAAATACACTTCAACAGTCTTAACTAGGAACTAGACCTGGATGATCTTTGTTCTCCCATCAACTGTCCAATTCTTAATCTCCAGAAAGATTCCCTGAACTTCAGATTTCAGATTAAATGCTGATACAGGTGGTACCATTAAGAGACAAATCAATATGTAAACTCTAGATGGAGAGGTTAAAATCCCCCGGATTCCCCTTCAGTCTGACCCTATAAAATCTACAGTTTTAAAATCTATTTTAATAGTTGATTTTCCAGAGACCACAAGATTTATTTTTGCATATGCCCTTGATGGAATTAATGAGAGAAAGAGAGAAAAGCATATGCTTAAATGCCTGGGGGCAACTAGATAGAACAAAGGAAGATATTACAGTTTATTAACACAATTTCAATACTCACAGCATATTGCTTGCTCTCAATATTCCAGAAAGAATATGCATTATACAATCCAATCTCTGTAACTAATGTGCTTATAGCCTTTAAGAGGGTGATATTTACCAGCTAAACATTGGTCAAAATAGTAGCTAACATTTAGACATCTGCTTTAAAGAGAAGCATTTCTTCCACCTGCTTCTACAGGCCACAAAGATACACTCTAGTTAACATATTACTGACAGGATGATGAGAAAGCTCCTGTCAGACGCCGGCCAGCCGGGTGTTTGAGACAAAATACACAGCCCCAGCTGACTAGTTAAAGAAAGTCTGGTGAGGTACAATTATAGAGGCATATGACAAGACTTCATGCCTGACTGATTTGAGAACCAATGACATGACTTTAAACAGCAATATTCTCTACCTCTGGTCACAAAACAGCAATAAGTCAACTGATATACTCTTGTAATATCATGATTTATTCCTTTGCTTTGAATACATGAGACTTTGGTATGATGTTCTGCTAGTCTACTCGAGATTCTCTTGGGGCTTAAACATCTAGGGCCTGCCTACAGCATGTATAAAATCAATGTTCTTGTTCAGGATTACCAGGAACACTTCTGTGTATAGTTGATAATGTATATACCAATAGATTAAAGACTAAATTGTTTATGTCCCAATTCATAAAACTTAAACACAGAAAAATGTAATAATGGGTCCTGAGAAAGTACCACACTTTAGTGGGCAGGGAGATGGGATCCATGGATGATGGGGATTAAGGAGGGCACTTGTGATGAGCACTGGGCGTTGTATTTCAGTGCTGAATCATTAAAGTCTACACCTGAAGTTAATATTACACAGTATGTTAACTAAGTGGAATTTAAATAAAAACTTGAAAAAACAAAACAAACAAAAAATACAACACTTTAATGGGGGAGGGGGACTCATTAAAAGTGTGAAAACATACGACTCTTGATACTTTTGCTAACATATTTCAAAATTAACTTTTTTTAAAGTTAATGTCTATATATTACAAATTATAATTTTAACTACAAACAGCACCTAAGAAAAGACCTTTAAGTAAGCTGATTCTCTCCCAGTGTATCTTCACTAAAACACCCAGTAACTATAAGGTTGACAAATATGGTTCTAATAAAATAGAAGTTTTATTAAAGAGTAAACCCAAACAAACAAAATTCCTAAAACTATACACAAAATTATAGATCCAAAGACGCCTTAAGTTACATGTGCTCTTCCAATAGTTAAAATTTTGGCTGTAGACTTAAACAGTGAAAAATGAGTAAAACACAATTTGTTGCATTAATACTAAATACAGTGTAGTCTTCAAGGCATATAGAATGAGAATGTAAAAAGGTTAAAAGTCAGTCAATTCATTCATACTTAACTATTCCTTCCTTGGGTGTTTCAGAGATTTCACTAAATTCTTCCTAAAATATAGTTTATTTCTAATTTATGTTATAGTACCAGTCTTTGACCTTAAATGTTACTATGCATGGAATTTACAGAAGATCTAGAAATAGATATATGAATTTTTCAAGATAGATTTAAGTAAACAGCTTCCCCCACACAAGAAGGGTAAGGAGGTCATGAAAGCAAGCGTGAATTATGTTTCTTTTATCAGTACTACTGCCCCAGAGAATGAATTAAAACGAAGCTGGTAACTTAGAAGTGACATCACCATCGAGTTTTCATGAATTGTCATAAACAATTGGTAAAAGTTTACCTCAGACATAAGAAACAACTCCCTGAATAATACCAAGTCTTTATTAAAACAATTTTATTATTTAATTCAAATAAAGTGAAAGGGTAGGCATGTTAATTTTTACTCTAAACTGCAGAACTAGTCCGTTATAAAATTATAGCTAATAATCATTGAATCAACATTGAATGTTATGCAAATACAATTCTCAGCATTACACATATATGTATATATACACGTGTGTATATATACATATGTGTTTATATAGCTATACAGAGATAGAGATATCTCAATCTTTACAACAACCCTATGAGATTATAACTATTACTACCATTCTCCCAGTTAACATGTGAAGAAATAGTCACAGAGAAGTTATCCAGTTAGTAAGATGTGTTTATAAATTGCAATAAAGAGTAACACCACTATTGTATAGTAATCATATACTCAGATCTATTTCAAATGTTTTTGTAAATAGGGAAGCGTATATGTTCATACGCATAGCTCACTCCTGCACTTCATTTAGATCTCTGCTCAATATTACTTCATTAAGAAGCTTTCCATGACCACCCTATATAAAACTGAGGCCTGCCCCTCACCTTTCAACCTGTACACACACTCTCCTTATCATTTATCCCTTGGTATTCACCATAATAAGACACAACAGCTATTTTCATTCAATTCTGTTTCATCTGTTCAATATACGTTCCAAGAGTGTTTGGACTTTGCTTACTACTGAATCCTTAGTGCCTACAAAGTGCCTACCATATAGTAGGTTTCATGATAAGAATCAGTTCCTAGGCCTCTGAGACAGTTTGTACAATCTTTGTAATCTTCAGGACAATATCCATATAGAAATATTATTTATAACCTTGAAAAAATCATGTTTAAAAAATAAGGAGGAAGAGAACAGGGAGAAGGAAGAATGGTTTTCCCTCAATGGTAAATTAAAAATAGAAAAGCAAATATATAAAAAGTCCCAAATGATTCAGATTACATTTCTCAATATCATTTTAAGAAAATGCAAATGACCTGTCAGGACTTGTGCTTGTTCTCTGGCTGTACTACATCATGTCTCCATACTTACGCCTTTAAATGTACACAATGTGTTTTTCAATATGTAAAATAACGTATTTTCAATTTTTTTGGAAAAGTGGGTATATCAACATTGTAATTCAAAATCTCAAAATTGTATTTTTTCAAATAACGAGTAATGGAAATAAACCAGACCAGGACACTCAGCTTCACCCTACGTGTCTCTAATTAGCTATTTGGCCTTCACATGACCATTTAGTCTCTCTAAACATACATCTTTTCATTGTTGAATACTACATAGATATCTTAGAGAACTCCTAAAACTGCTTCCAACGTACTAAAACTTTACAGAATGAAGTTTTTTATTTTTACGATGGGAGAGCAAAACATAAAAACATTATCTTATTCTTATCAATTAACCAAATTTGTAAGGAAGCAAAGTCATGCAACACTAAATGTTTTTAATTAGTATCTTGTTCATTACTCAAAATTATATTTACATTAAAAATTTTTAGTAAAAATATTACAATTTTAATACTTTGTAGAAAAAAGTTAGGACACCTAGCAAAATACTTTTGAATATTCTACTCTGACCCAAGAAAACTCTTATTCTCACTGCCTTTACCACAATAGTGAAGACCTTCCAAAAGAACATTTCAGTGAGTAGCATAAAACCTGTGATTAAAAAAAACAGAATGGTACTCTGACTTTTAAGTTATTATCAGCCTGAAGAGCTCCTCCAAATCAGAACTATTATAGAATCTACTCCCAAACCACTACTTGGCAACAAAGATGAATCTACCTATTACCAGGTTAGGATAGCAGCTATTATCATGGCCCCTTGATTTCTTTCAAGTAGTTCCAATGGAAAAAGCCACAAGTGAATAATAAAGATCTCATAATAGCTCTTAAGAATTCTTTATATGGTAGAAGGCACTAAAATGAACTCTGGAGAGTTAAAAAGAAAAAAAAAAAAACTCTCATCTCCTGATAAGAAAAAATAATTAACCTGACTTAATGCATCTGAGAAGGCCTTCTATAAATCAGACTTTTGTACTTCAAGAGCCAGATTAAAACCATATATCAAAAAAGTATGTAGATATTGTCTTGTTAATACACATAGAACATTTCTAAGTCTGCAGAGGTTCGTAGGTCTTTTTGTGAAATGCTCAACACGTTCCACTTAAAAGGAGAAGTGTGAAGTACTTACAGTGCTTAATTTGCTAGAGGTAATAATGACGCGCCTCTCATGCAACATGCTGGCGTATAGTTGCAGCATATTATTCACATCCACGGCAACAAAATATTCTGTAAGATTTCTCTGTACAAGTGAAGAGTGATTGTGTAAGTTATAGCTCATGGTGATTATGAAGGAAAATATTTTATACATTTACCAACAAGTCTTAAGGTTCAAAGGAGGTTGTTATTAAAAATGGTATTCATTAAAATAATTAAATGTGATACTATCCTGCTGCCACACGAAGCACGTAACATTCTATTATTATTTGAAACATAATCCTACCCCAGGAAAATGTTTCTCAGAGGGCAATCAGAGGATCACACATTTTCCACTCTCCCTCCCCAAGTACTTATAAAAGAAGCCCATTTCCTGGGCTCCAATTGTAAACCTGCTGAATTTTAATCTTCAGAGTATGGATCCAAGAATCTGTTTTTTAAAAAGGTATTCCTGATAGTTCTTATATACACTGAACTTTGAGAACTGCTGTTCCAGAAAATACATTTGAGTCTTTTTATGTTTGCCAATCACTCAGCAGACGGCATCATTGCCTGATACTATGTACTACGTACAAGGAACCCAGAGGATGAGATGGATTCATAAAGCAGATCTTTGGTCCTTTATTAAGGAAAATCCCTTTATATCCCATGTCAGACCTGCTCTATTCCACCATAACCAAATTAATTTGGGGGTTAGCCTAATTTGATTCCTTGATATAACACTACATATTATTTCCCCCACATACAAACAAAATTGGGCTAATCTACATTAACTTTGACATTCAGATCCACTCTTTCTTATTTTTAACTTTCTGTACTCAAACTTAAGCATATCAGAAAGTTATAAAGTAATGAAGAGACTAAGATATGATAATCAACTGAAACCGTAGTACCAGGTAGACTATGACTTAGAAAGCCTAAAATTTTTTAGTTGGGCAAGGAAACAAGAAATCTAATTTTCTTCAATTTCCAAAAGGCAGAAATTCTACCAGGACCAACTAGTAATGGCAGGGTACCTAACAAAAACTATAATATCAGTGAGTGATGCTGAATTTAGTGGGGAGAAATTCATTTCTTGTGTTGTGTATTTGAAGACTACCTTACCTTCCAATTCAACTCTTCATATACAAAATTACTTTTATGGCATTTAACATTAGTATTTTTCCTATAATATCAAAGAATGTAATTTCTAGATGGAAAAATATTTCTCAACACAGAATGCTGTGTTGATAATCTATTTCAGGCCCACATTCCAAACAGCTTCATCTAATCTTTTCACAGGACTTATCTGGACGCATCTGTACTAAAAATACCACTGACAGTCTCGGTTTGATATTGGAAAATTCACAACTGTCTTCCTAGATTCCACTCACTCATAACCCATGTACTTTTGGAAACCAAACACTTAGTAGGTCTGAAAACATCTTGGGAAGAACAACAGAGTTCTAAAAAAAAATAATAAGTATTTCTGGAATGTTTTTTCCTGTTTTTGATGTATCTTTTACTGTTCATAGAATTATTTCCACTGATTCACTGTATCTTTCCAAGGGAAGTTGAAAAAAATTACATAAGAGAAAATTTCCTTTTCACACAGCAACCAAAGCCTCTTTGTCACTTCTACCTGCCATGTAAATCTTTCTACAGAAGATTAATTTGTAATAACTACTAAAACACTGGAAGTATTTCTAACATGGCTACAATTAGGACTCTAATTAAAAATGTAAAATTTAGCAATAATTTCTTGTAGTACCCCTCAAGACCTAAAAATATGTATCACTTAAATTAAAATCAAGAAACCAAGCCCAGGACAATAAGATTTTCATAGAATCATACAAGTAATCTAAAATGCTACAGTCAGGTCACTAAAGAAACCATGTGTGTGAAAATATTTCCCATTGCCAGTATTCATCCCCCTCCACCCAAGTAAGGTCATCTGAGAAATTTCTTCTACATGATCCAGGGCGGGGCGGGGGGTGGTCTCAGGACCTCACTGATTACATATGATCCTACCAAACTATCTCAATGGTAGAAACAGTTTTTCTGATAAAAATTTCCTTACCTACAACCAAATATTTAGGAAGTAAAGTAGCAGACACAATAAAGATAAAACAGAGATAACACCATTATTCCTTATTCCTTCATTATTTCTAATAAAAAATGGAGAGTTACAACATATTATTTTCTCTATACAGAAATTCTTAAACGGCGAGGCCAAAATAAAATTCATAATATGAGTAGCATAAAAAACATAGAAAACAGAAAACTTACACTCTCAGGAATTGTTGGGAGTCCAGTTACATCTGGGGCAATGAAGTAGGAATGCTAATAAACAGAAATAATCACATAAGAAAAGCAGAATTAAAATTCGGTAGCATTACATATAATTTAAGAAAAAATAACAAAAAATATCAACTAAATTAATAAACATCGAGGATTAACATTCAGGATTTACTGAATTTGAGAGATTCTTAAATAAGACAGCAGGTCTATGAGACTGAGCAGTAACTTTCTCATACAAAGAATTAAGTGTTCATTAAAATTATTTAATTTCAAAATTGAAATAAACCTGGAAAAAATTTATCAAGACAAAAATGTACACACACACACACACACACACACACACACATTTAGAGAGAGTGGAAAATAATGAGGTTTGCTTACACAAGAATAAATCAAAATCTATTAAGATTGCTGAGTTTCTATGATAAATCACAACAAATTTCTCTCATACATATCAGCTACTATATTACAGCTACTATATTATTTAGAAATACTACCTTATTTAGAAAGCAGTAATAGAATTAGAAAGCAGTAATAGAACATAATTTTTAAACATTAAAAAATTTTAATGTGATTATCTCAAAATATGAGCCTCATACACCTACTAAACAAACAGTAATTAGCTTCTGTAATAAAGCAATACAACAGTTCATAGATCGACTTATATGAAAAGCATATTGTATATTTCTTCATGTTCCCCAGAATGTTCCCAAATTTTACCACCCAAAATCAGCACAACTGAATCACCAAAGTTGTTTTATTTTCTGTTCATATTAATCTCCAAAACTGTTTTACTATGTTAATCATATAAGGACATATTTAATGCCATTTTATAATTAAAGATTGGAAAAGAAACATTCTGGCCATTATTGGGCACAGTTGAACTAGTCAGAACAGGCTAGTTAGCATAGTCATAATGTATAATTTTCCAGGGTAGAAGAACAATATGAGATAAATCACAAGGTCTCCTGAGACCTTGTGACAAAACTGTGACAGAAATCTCATGCTGTGAATGCACTGTAACATTACTACTACTGACAATGGAGAATATGCATACATTTGGTCTTTATTATAAACTACTTTTATTTAGAAGGCTTTTTAATAGTTCTGCATTTCATAAAACTATGCTTTAAAAGATAGTATAAACAGAAAATATGCTCCAAATGATTAATTTTCTTAAATGAGTCAAATTAACCATTTCTCAAAGGACTGGAGTGCATCTTAAAAACACAGTGAAAGAAGTCATTATTGTCTCAATTTAATAGTGATTTTTAGAACCCATTGTCCTTTTAACTCACCGGTACTAGGAAGGGCTGATCTTTCAGAACTTGCTCACTGGCAATAAATATCTCTTGGTTCTTATAATATATGAGAGAAAAAATGAATATTTTACTTTCATGGGGGGAAGTTTACACAATTTGCTGTGTATTTGAGACAAACCCATGTAGCCACACTATCCACTGAAAGTAACACTAATTATAAATGTTATTTTAAATGCTGCTTTGCTCATTTTATGCTAGAAAAATCTTAAAGAAGTATTTTCATTCTCAACTGAGAGTAGAAAATCCTGTAGATATTTAGTTATTTTGAAACATAAAAATAAAAATTTACATTAAGTATTAACTTTTCCTTCAATCTCAGTGATTTTCTAGGGGTTACAGTGTCAAGTCTTGAAAAATTCATGTGTTGGAGCATTCACGAAACATGAAATTGTAAGAAAGTATAGCAGTTTCCCAAGACTTTTCACATTTTTCTGTCAGAAATTGTACAAACAAACAAAATTTTCTCTCTACTTTGTGGAGGAACAAAAATTCTCAGGATGATCAATTTTAATCGGGCATCATAAAACAAAAACCTCTACTAGTAGCTGAAGACAAGTGTTTTTAACCCCAATTTTGCCACTGATTAAGAGCATAGCACTCACTGGACCTGGTACTTCAGTAATCTGTTGTTGAAATCAAATGAAATTACTAAATGGACTTTACCCGAATTTGAGGCAATATTCTATCAACCAGCTGATTTTGCAGTTCTTTAGATATTGTATTGAGAAAAGGTATACAAGATTTTAAAGCTACCCTAGACTACTGACTCAAAAGCTTACAAGAAGGCTTAAATCACAGAAATAACTGTCATACATAGAATAGGACACACTCAAGTTCCCTAAAAAGATTATTTCAGCTACAGTACAAAATATCTTCTCCATATGAAATAAAACTTCAATTCACTAATAACTAATATTTGTATAGCTTTTCATGGTATCTAGATATGTCATTTCATGTAAATCCCCAAACAACTTTCTCAAAAATGGACTCATTTGATTTCTCAAATGAAGAAAAAGAATCCTCAAAAAGTTTCAACTTTTTTGCTTAACATCATACATTTAGTAACCAGGACTTAAACCAGTATCTTCTATTCTTAGGTTTCAGAGGCCTAGTAGTTTTTGGATTTACGATTCTTACCAATAAAGGTGAAGTGTTTCGATATCCAGTATTTTTGAAATGTATTTTCATAAGATATTTACTCCTAAACAAATGATACTCAAATTTAAAGAGTTCATTTTTAAAATCTCTCATTAATGCTCTAAAATAGCTGCCTCTATTATCTTAGAACCTACATTTCCTTAACCCCTTAACAAAGTGTTGGAATCATTTTATAAATATAACTCCTTCAAATAATGACACTTATTTTTGATAATTCAGAGCTTTTCTTTTTTCTTGGTATTTTTCTTTGGCCTTTCTACTTCATTCCCACTAGCCATACATCTTGTATTCCTTTGGCTTCAGTGACCTACAGATCTGTGTTTCTCCTTAGCTTTCTCTCGTTCTTTCACTCAATCTGCTTTCTTCTTCCATACAGTCTATTTGGGCAATTAGACCTTAGCCTGTGCTCTATTCTCTCTATAGTCCATCCTTTGAATAGCCCAAGCATTTCTACAACTATCTCTGCACCTGACTCTCATATCTGGGTTAAAAATTCCAGGTTATCCTTAGCTTTCCAGCCCCCAATCTCCAAATGACTACTAAACAATTCCACTTTGGCGGTGAGCGAGGAAAGAGGGTGCAGACATAAAGGTGTGGAGATCACAGGGGAAAAAGAATACTTTCAGCTGTTAACAGCAAAGGAAAGTTTCACAAAGGTGGGAAGTGGCTAGTTCTAGACTAAAGATGGATAATCTACAAAGAGGCTTTAGTAAAAAAGGAAGGTGTACAAGTGAGAAATCACGAGGTTCATTTGAGAAGATGAACAGAACAATGTGACCAGAGAAGAAAATCGATTTAGAAAAAAAAACAAAAAACAAAAAAAACAAAAAGTAAGACAAAAATGAAAAGGTAGACTGAGGCCAAGAAGTGGGTGGTCCTGACAACCTGGCAGAAGTTTGGACAAATTCTATAGAAAATGGGAGGCTTTTAGGTTTTCAGCAGGAAACTTTATATAGCTGAAGGAAGTTTAATCTGACAGACTTTTGTACAAAGGACTAGAAAGAGAGACTCTAGACTAAGAAGTATTTAAAGTACCAAGCATCTGAACTATAGTGGTGACAGTAAAAATAGAACAGAATAATGTCAGAGAATACTACTATTAAACAAAATTACAGGAAAAATTTAGTCAAGAAGAAAGTTATGACCAAATAAGGAATATAATGAAAATAACAGTTTCTTTATTGTGCAAAAAAGCACATGACCTATGAATTTGTTTATACATACTTCAATTTACTTTTTCTTTCAATTTTTCTTGCATCATTATGTATTTTTTTCTTCCTTAAAAATCACACTGTTTATCATATTGGAAGAACTAAAAGGAATATAAATTAATTTTAACACTTTATTTGGATCCCAAATATTAATGAAAATATCCACATTTGTGATAATTAACTTTGACCATTTACAAAATCTCCCCAAATACTAGTGTGATCATTAAAAGTTTCAGTAGTAAATACTCTATACCACCACTGGCTTCCTGTTTGACAAACTTCAATCACATTTTCAGTGTTTGCTGATTATACTAGAAGATGGGTTGCAGTGTAGGGAAATAAGAAGAAACTCTTCACCCAGTATTTTTATCATAGGGTTAGTTATAGAGCATAGTGGCAATACTCATTTATATACCGTTTTCATTTTATGCGGGGTATTGTGAATATGTGTGTGTGTGTGTGTGTGTGTGTGTGTGTGTGTATTTCCTATTATGGATAGATTTCACCCAAAAATCAATGTTCCTCACAGATTACTTTTAGTGTATAATTTTTAAATATCTGTGATTTAACAACTACAAAAATACACATCCAACATATGTTATGATAGCTGGAACATATCGAAAAGTCCCAATATCACCATAGTAATGTCATTACTACAATTAAAGTTCCCAGGTAGCAGAGTTTCTTAAAGGCACATGTGTTCCTAAATGAACCTGCTAGGACTCAAAAAAATCAATTAATAGCTAAATACTTACCACACTCAAATTGACAGGAGTGTTTGCCTTTGGTACTGGGTGGTTATAGAGTGATTTGAGAGTTTCATTCAAATCATTCTCCTAGAGTAAAATTAAAAAGTACAATTTATAAGTGAAATACATACTAAGCAAATATAATTAAAACTACTGGAAAAAATCATGCACTGTGCCTTCTCATATTAGACATGTTTTACACAACTGCTTTCCACAAGAATGTTTCAAATAACTGAAATTTAAATATTTAAATTAATAAATATAGAAAAGATAACCAAATATATTTATCCATAAAGAATACTAGCAATATCTCTAATTAGTATAAATCTGTATTTGGCAAAACTTCATTATTTATAAAATATACTGATGCTATCTATAGAGGAAATCATTTAAATCATTAAATCCAAGCAAAATGGGATTGAATAAAAATGGCAATATAACTTTTTATCAGATTACTGAATGCTTCCATTTTCCATTTTAATTTTAAAATCTTAAACCTAATTTTTAAGGAATAGATCCAATTTAGCATGATCACTGTACTAAGATACAATGTACAGGTTACTCTAAATAGGTCTTTTCTGAACAGCTACCAGTCAGTCACTACTTGACTCATAATAAATGGGATTAAAAATATATATATATGACACATCCACCCTATAGGATGTATACAATAACAATGCACTTTGATATGCACATTCGCTTTTTCTGCATTATACATATAAACCCAGGAATACATATAATACATATATGAAGGTAGTTTTTATATACATGTTTTTTATTCTCTCTTAAAATGTGTACGTGGGGGCAATATACCAAAGGAAATGGCAATTATTCAAAATAGGTAATAATTAATTTTAAGGAATTTGGATATGAGACACATAGCTTCACACAATTTATCATATAACTACCAAAACTTAATAATTCTGATTTCTGTGTTTGTAAAGTGTGCATACAAAACTGCCTATTAGAATTCTCTTTAGAATGACTTTAAGAGAAGAGACTATAGAATTTATCTCTTGACCATTTAAACAATGAAATATACCTACAAAATATTCTGGATAATATTAATCCCTGTCTAAACAAAATTCCTATGGCTAATGAAGTTTTTTTAAAGTCTAGCTTTCAAAATTACTTTAAACTTGCCTGATGTTGATCAGGTAAGGGTAACTTCAATTATAAAATCTAAATATCAACCTACAAAGCCTGTGGCATTGGGTTAAAAAGAAAAAGAAAAAATACAACAGTTATAGATTTACTTCTGCTTTACTTCTGTGAACCTACAATGTATTTTCCTCTATTAAGGAATACAGATACAGTCTCTCCTATTCCCTCTTCTCAGAACATTAAAATTATATGAATTTGTTCACAATATTTTCTTTTATATATTCCAGTTTTACCAAAGGTCTCATAAAGAAGGGCATATTATAGGTACATAAGTATCAATTTAACAGTAAGAGTTTCTAAAAGTAAATTATTCAGTTGGTTAAGCGTCCAACTTTGGCTCAGGTCATGATGTCACAGTTTTGGGGTTCGAGCCCCACATCGGGCTCTGTGCTGCAGCTCGGAGCCTGGAGCCTGCTTCGGATTCTGTGTCTCCCTCTCTCTCTGCCCCTCCCCATTCACACATTCTCTCTCTCTCTCAAAAATAAATAAATGTTAAAAAAAAGTTGTAGGAGCAATGAATCATGGGAATCTACCCCCAAAACCAAGAGCAAATCATGTACACTGTATGTTAGCCAACTTGAATAAATGATACTAAAAAAAAAAGTTGTAGAGAATGGAGATTCTACTTTCTTTTTATGTTTATTTATTTATTTTGAGAAAGAGTGAGTGAGTGAGTGTGTGTGTGGGGTGGGGGGGGGGGTTGGGATTGAGAATCCCAAGAGACTCCGAGCCCCTATAAGGGGCTCAAACTCACTGAAGGTGAGATCATGACCTGAACTGAAATCAAGAGTCAGAGACTTGAGCCACCCAGGTGCCCATGGAGATTCTACTCTTAAAGAACTTGTGCACAGATTCATCTGCCTCAGGACCAAGCATAAAAGTAGCAGTATAAAGAGCACCTAGACATACATGAAGGAGATTCATTTGCTAATCTTAAAGCATCTGCCAGAGGGGGAGGAGCATATTCAAACTCTCTGCTGGGATGGAGGTGCTGGTGGGTGTCATTTTTGCATTCTCCCTCTATCTTTCTCGTGCTGGTGGGCACCTCCTGCCCTTCCCCATCCTTGAAGCCCCACCAGAGCCAGTGGGAAAGCACAGCCTACATAGAGGATGCCCCTTGAGCACCTGGCCAGGAAGAATTGTGTTTCTGGGCACCACAGGTCTGAAACCATAGAAGAGATGGTTCTTGGTAGGCTACCACCCCCAGGGCACTGTATACACAGCAGAGGGAAACACACTCCCAGTCTTCCTATCTACTTATCCCGGCGCTTCAACTCAGGGCACACTCCAGGATTACCACACATCTACAGGCTATGGGACTCTCAGTGAACATAGACCAGGGGACATCATCTTTGCAATCTCCCTTGGACTTGCTGCAGCTCACTGATACCGCACAGAAAGGAGTCCACACACTTGTGTGAAACACTTTTTGCCACTTGTCGCCAAGGGTACACCACCAGATTGACGGCCCTGGAGACAAGCAGGCTTTCTGACTGTTGTCCCTCAAAATTATATATTTACATACCTTTAAAGCTGCTGCCTGAGGGTCTAGCTTCCAATCAGCCTGAAACTAGGAGCTATTAGATCTCTCTCTCTTGAATATTCAGAGAATGTGGCACTATCTCAACAACTAGGACCTATCAATACTACATCAGGCTGCTTAGACAATCACAAAGGTTCTAGAGACAACCAAGAGCTAGGGCAAGGTTAAATGATAAGGTTCATCTACACAAGGTCACTCTTTCTAGCCTGAGAGAGATAGCTGTTAAACCTAATGCTATATGATAGAAACTAACATAGAAAGCTGAACAAAATGAGGAGAAAAGAATATACTCCAAATGAAAGAACAAGATAAAACATCAGAAAGAAACTGACAAGAAATGGCAATGAGTAATTTACCTGATAAAGACTTCAAAGTAATGGTCATAAAGACGCTCACTGAAATTGGGAGAAGAATGGATGAACACAGCAAGAACTTTAACAAGATGGAAACAAGAAAGTGCCAAATAGAAATCACAGATACAATAACTGAACTGAAAAATGCCCTGGTGGGGTTCAACAGCAGATGAAATCAGTGATCTAGAAGACAGGGCAGTAGAACTCACCTAAACAAATCAGCAAAAAGAAAAACTAATTTTAAAAAGTAAAGATAGCTGTACATTACAAGACCAGGACTTACAAGTTCTATGGACAATATCAAGCAGAATAACATCCACATTATAGGAGTTCCAGAAAGACAAAAGGGGGCAGAAAACTTATTTGAAAAAATAGAGCTGAAAATGTCCCTAACCTGCAAAAGAAAACAGATATCCAGATCCAGGAAGCCCAGAGACTTCCAAACAAGATGAACCTAAAGAGATATAAACATAATTAAAACATCAAGAGTTAGAGATTCTTAAAAGCAGCAAGAGAAAAACAACTTGTTGCAAAGGAACCCCCACAACGCTATTAGCAGATTTCTCAGCAGAAACTCTGCAGGCCAAAGGGGATGGCATGATACATTCAAAGTGCTGGGGAAAAGCAAAAACAAAAACAAAAACTTGCAACCAAAAATACTTTACCTTGCAAGTTTATCATTCAAAATTGAAGGAGAGATAAAGAGCTTTCCACACAAACAAAAGCTAAAGGAATTCATCAGCACTCAACGGCCCTATAAGAAATGTTGAAGAGATTTCTTTAAGTTGAATAGAAAGGGTAATAACTAATAAGAAAAAATATGAATAAAAATCTGATTGGTAAATTAAATACACAGTAAAAGTAGTAGTTAAATACTTCTAAAGCTAGTATGAAGGTTAAAAGGCAAAAGTAGTAGAAATAACTGTAACTGCAATAATTAGTTACGGGATATACAAAATAAAAAGATTTAAACTTGATATGAAAAATATAAAACAGGGGCGCCTGGGTGGCGCAGTCGGTTAAGTGTCTGACTTCAGCCAGGTCACGATCTCGCAGTCCGTGAGTTCGAGCCCCGCGTCAGGCTCTGGGCTGATGGCTCGGAGCCTGGAGCCTGTTTCCGATTCTGTGTCTCCCTCTCTCTCTGCCCCTCCCCCGTTCATGCTCTGTCTCTCTCTGTCCCAAAAATAAATAAACGTTGAAAAAAAAATTAAAAAAAAAATATATAAAACATATTTTTATGGGGAGAGGGTAAAAATGCATTCAAACTTAAGTTGCTGTCAACTTAGACTATTATGTATATAAGCTGTTATATGTAAGCCTCATGGTAACTGCAAAGCAAAACCCTATAGTAGATTCACAAAAGAAAATGAGAAAGGAATCAAAGCACGCAGCTATATAAATCCATCAAACCAAAAAGGAAGAAAGCAAGAGAAGATAGAAAAAGAAAAGAACCATAAGAGAGCCATAAAATAATTAAATAAAATGGCAACAAGTTCATAAGTATATATAATTAAATGTAAATGGACTAACTAATCCACTCAAGAGATATAAAGTGGCTAAATAATTTAAAAAACAAACTAGCCCATCTATGTGATGCCTACAAGAGACTCACATCATATGTAAGAACATACACAGACTGGACTAGAAGTGAAGGAATAGAAAAAGATATGTCATGCAAAGGAAACCAAGAGAAAGTGGTAGCTATACTTATGTCAAACAAAATAGACTCTTAAACAAAGAATCTAATAAAAGATAAAGATGGGCATTATGCACTGACAAAGGGGTCAATCCAGCAAGAAGATATAACATTTGTAAAGGGAGAAATTGATAGCAATACAATAATAGCAGGAGATGTTAATACTCCAGTTACCTCAAAGAATAGATCATCCAAGCAGGAAGATGGACTATATATGTATATATAAAGAACATTCCATCCCAACACAGCAGAATATACATTCTTTTCAAATGTACGTGAAACAATCTCCAGGATACATCATATGTTAAGCTATAAAACAAGTCTCAATAAATTCAAGAAAATGGAAATTGTATCGAACATATTTTCCAACCACAATTGTAAGAAGCTAGATATCAATTATAAGAAGAAAACTGGAAAAATCACAAATATGTGGAGATTAAACAACATGCTACTGAACAACCAATGGCTCAACAAAGATATCAAAAAAAGAATAAAAAAATACCTTAAGACAAATGAAAATACAACACACCAAAATTTATAGGATACAGCAAAATAGTTCTAAAATTTATAGTGATGTAGGCCTACTTCAAGAAACATGAAAAACATCAAGTACAAAATCTAAAAAAAAAAAAAAAAAAAAAAAAAAACCTAAAAAAAAACAAGAAAAAATGAAAACCCAGTTTAGTAAAAGGAAGGAATTAATAAAGATCAGAGCACAAATAAATAAATTAGGGGCTAAAATGGCAAAGGAAAAGATCAAAGAATTGATTCTTTAAAAATAGAAACAAATTTGACAAACCTTTAGCTAGACTAACAAGGAAAAAAAAGAGAGTTCTCAAATAAATAAAATCAGATATCAAAGAAGATAAAACTGATAACAAAGAAATATACAAATGATTACAAGAGACTACTATAAATAATTATATGCAACAAATTTTACAACTTAGAAGAGATGGATAAATTCCTAGAAAGTTACAATCTTCCAAGACTGAATCATGAAGAAATAGAAAATCTAAATAGACTGATTACTAGTAAGCAGACTGAATCAGTAATCAAAAAATTCTCAACGAACATAAGTCCAAGACCAGATGGTTGCACTTGTGAATTCCACCAAACATTCAAAGAGGATTTAATATCAATCCTCCTCAAACTCTTCCAAGTAACTGAAAAGGAGGGAATGCTCCCAAACTCGTTTTATGAGATCAACATTACCCTGATGCTAAAACCAGTCAAAAACAACACAAAAAAGAAAATTACAAGGCAACATCCTTGATAAACAGAGATGCAAAAATCTTCAACGAAACATAAGTAAAATTCAACAGTACATTAAAGGGACTATCCACCATAATCAAGTGGGATTTATTCTATGGATGCAAGGATGATTTAACATCTGCAAATCAAGCAATGTGATAGACCACATTAACAAAATGAAGGATAAAAATCATGTGATCATCTCAACAGATAGACAAAAGCAATTTGACAAAATTCAACACCCATTTGTGACAAAAACTTTCAACAAAAGGGGTATAGACACAATGTACCTTAATATAATGGAGGCCATATATGACAAACCCACAAGTAACATCATACTCAACAGTGAAAAGCTGAAAGCTTTTCCTTCAAGATCAGGAACAAACAGGAATCCCCACTTTCACCAGTTTTATTCAACTAAGTATTCAAAGTCCTAGCTAGAGCAACAAGGCAGAAAAAAGAAATAAAAGACATCTAATCTGGAAAAAGTAAAACTGTCACTACTTATAGGTGACATGATTTGACATATACATACATACATAAAAAACGCTAACGATGCTACCACAAAAGCTCTTAGAAGTGATAAACAAGTTCAGTAAAGTTGCAGGATACAAAATCAATATACAAAAATCTGTTGTGTTTCTATACTAACAATTAACTATCAGAAAGAGAAATCAGGAAACAATCCCATATACAATTGCATCAAAAGAATAAAATACCTAGGAATAAATTTAATCAAGGAGGTGTAAGATCTATACATTAAAAACTATAAGGCACTGATGAAAGAAACTGAAAAGGACACAAATGAATAGTCTGGTCTTGTGGTTTGAAAGAACACTACTAAAATGTCCATTTTACCCCCAAGCAATCTAAAGAGTCAATATAATCTCTATCAAAATTCTAATGGCATTTTTCACAGAATTAGACAAACAATCCTAAAATTTGTATGGAACACAAAGATCCCAAATAGCCAAAGGAATCTTGAGAAAAAACAACGCAGCTAAAGGTATCATGCCCTCAGATTTCAAACTATATTACCAAGATATAGTAATCAAAACAGTATGCTACTGGCCAAAAACTAGACACAAAAATCAGGGGAACACAACAGAGAGCCCACACATACATAGTCAACTAATTTATGACAAAGAAGGCAAGAATATGATAAAGGACAATCTCTTCAATAGATGGTGTTGGCAAAAGTGGACAGTCATATGCAAAAGAATGAAACTAGACCACTATCTTATACCATACACAAAAATTAATTCACAATTGGTTAAAGACTTGAATGTAAGAGCAGAAACTATAAAACTCCTAGAAGAAAACAAACACGGTAAGCTCTTTGACATTGGTTTTGACGATATTTTTTCAGATCTGACTCCAAAGTCAGTGGCAATGAAAGAAAGAAGGAAGGAAGGAAGGAAGGAAGGAAGGAAGGAAGGAAGGAAGGAAGAAAATAAATGAGACTACATCAAACTTAGAAGCACAGTGAAGGAAACCGTCAACAAAATAAAAAGGCAATATACTGAATAGAAGATATTTGCAAATCATGTATCCAATAAAGATTTATATCCAGAATATATAAAGAACTCATACAACTCAATAACAAAAAAAAAAATAAGCAATGATTTTAAAAATGGGCAGAAGATCTGAATAGACATTTTTCCAAAGAATACATACACATGGCCAACAGGTACATGAAAAGATGCTCAACATCACCAATCATCAGGGAAATGCAAATAAAAGGCACAATGAGTTATCACCTCACACCTGTCATAACAGTTATTGCAAAAAGGACAAGAAATAACAAGCATAGGTAAGGATGTGGAGAAAAGGGAACCCTCGTGCACTACTGATAGAAATGTAAACTGGTGCAACCACTATGGAAAACAGTTTGGAGGTTCCTCAAAAAAATTAAAAATAGAACTGTGATCCAGCAACTCCATTTCTGGGTATTTATCTGAGGAACACAAGAACACTAATTTGAAAAGATATATGCACTCCTATGTTCATTGCAGTATTATTTACAATAGCCAAGATATGGAAACAACTTAAGTGTCCATCAGTGGATAAATGGATAAAGAGGCACACACACACACACACACACGCACACACTCTCACACAATGGAATACTATTCAGCCATAAAAAAGAACAAAATCTCTCCATTTGTGACAACATAAATGGACCTTGAGGACACTTATGCTAAGTGAAACTAATCTGACAGTGAAAGACAGATACCATATGATTTGACATATTCAGAATCTAAGAAACAAAGCAAAGAGACAAAAAAATAAAACTCATAGATACAGAGAACAAATTCAATTGATGGTTGCTAGAGGGGAAAGTGTTGGTGGGATGGGTGAAATGGGTGAAGAGAATAATAGATACAAACTCCCACTTACAAAATAAATAAGTCAAGGGCATATAATGTATAGCATGGTAATCATAATCAATAATATTGTACTGCAAATCTGAAAGATGCTAATAAAGTAAATCTTAAAGTTCCCATCACAGACACACACACACACACACACACACACACACACACACACACATCTATAACTCAGTATAGTAACAGATGGTAGAGTTATTGTGATTCTATTTCACAATGTACATAAACGTAAACTCATTATGTACACCTGAAATAAAAGGTTGTGTGTAAATGATATTCCAATAAAACAAAAACAAAACAGAAAACAGCAAGTGTTGGGAGAATGTAGGAAAATTAGAACCTTGTGCATTGCTGGTGGGAATGTAAAATGGTAACACCATGTGAAAAGTGTTTTGACAGTCCTTCAAAAATTAAACATAGGATAACCATATTATTCAGCCATTCTACTTCTGGGTATATATTCAAAAGAACTGAATACAGCCACTCACACAGATATTTGTATACTCATGTTCCTAAGGGCACTGTTCACAAGAGCCAGAAGGTGGAAGCAACCCAAGTGTTCATCTCCAGATGAACAGATCAAAAAATGTGGTGTGTACATATAATGAAATATTATTCAGCCACAAAAAGGCAAGAAATTCTGACACATGCTACAATATGGATAAACCTAGAAAACATGCTGAGTCCAGTAAGCCAGTCACAGAAGAAAAAATACTGTATGATTC
Organism: Lynx canadensis; assembly: GCF_007474595.2. Lineage (NCBI taxonomy): Eukaryota > Metazoa > Chordata > Mammalia > Carnivora > Felidae > Lynx > Lynx canadensis. The sequence goes on from NC_044319.2 coordinate 36,480,551, forward strand.
TACTTGCATGAGGTACACAGTCAAATTCATGCAGACAGAAAATACAATGATTGCTGCCAGGGACTCAGGGGCAGAGAAAGGAAAGTTATTGTTCAATGGGGCAGAGTTTCAGTTTGGGAAGACAGAAAAGTTCTAGAGATGATGATGCTGATGGCTGCACAGAATAATGTGAATGTGCTTAATGACACAGAACCGTACACTTAAAGATGGCTAAAATGGTAAACTTTATGTTATGTATATTTAACCACATTAAAAAAAAAAGTAAGGAAAAAACATAGCTTACCAGTTCCTTAGCCAAGTAATCTGCCAGAGTATTTAGAAGCTTGTAATATACTTCAAACCATGGCAGGTAACTGTAATAAAAAAAAAAAAAAAACTTTAAAAATGTATATGGATGTATCATCTAGAATCAAGAAAAGAGAGATGACAAACATTAAATATGCATTATTTCAAACAGCTTAGTCCTGGTGGGCAGACAAAAAACTATACACATGTTCTCCTTACTGGTAGCAGTAAAATTCTACCTGTTATCTATTACTAGTCTGTATAAAATAATAATAACCCAAAGTACTATTATAAAAGTTATTCATTACACGCTTCTATTTTAACTCTACAGTAAAATTATTTAATCCTATAGCATGCTATGCATGGTATGAGTGTGTCAAAAGTACTCATAGGATGAAACTTAACCACTGTAATAAAACATAATGCAAAAGAAAACTAATTTTCAAAAGCCTTCAAAACATACAATCATTTCTTAATGATTACTGAAGTGAATACATAATACAATAGGATTATGTACTTAATTAATCAATTACTTTGAAACTGATGTTCAATTAGGATGGTAAATTTCAAAATAACAGCAATACAAATAACAGGAAGCCTATTTTAAAAATTATAAAAAAGCTTTTAGTTATTACAACCAATCCCTCAGAATACAAGCAATTATCAGGGAATACTATGAAAAATTATATGCCAACAAACTGGACAACCTGGAAGAAATGGACAAATTCCTAAACACCCACACACTTCCAAAACTCAAACAGGAGGAAATAGAAAGCTTGAACAGACCCATAACCAGCGAAGAAATTGAATCAGGTATCAAAAATCTCCCAACAAATAAGAGTCCAGGACCAGATGGCTTCCTTGGGGAATTCTACCAGACATTTAAAGCAGAGATAATACCTATCCTTCTCAAGCTATTCCAAAAAATAGAAAGGGAAGGAAAACTTCCAGACTCATTCTATGAAGCCAGTATTACTTTGATTCCTAAACCAGACAGAAACCCAGTAAAAAAAGAGAACTACAGGCCAATATCCCTGACGTATATGGATGTAAAAATTCTCAATAAGATTCTAGCAAATCGAATTCAACAGCTTATAAAAAGAATTATTCACCATGATCAAGTGGGATTCATTCCTGGGATGCAGGGCTGGTTCAACATTCGCAAATCAATCAACGTGATACATCACATTAATAAAAGAAAAGATAAGAACCATATGATCCTGTCAATCGATGCAGAAAAAGCATTTGACAAAATTCTTTCTTAATAAAAACCCTAGAGAAAGTCGGGATAGAAGGAACATACTTAAACATCATAAAAGCCATTTATGAAAAGCCCACAGCTAATATCATCCTCAATGGGGAAAAACTGAGAGCTTTCCCCCTGAGATCAGGAACACGACAGGGATGTCCACTCTCACCGCTGTTGTTTAACATAGTATTGAAGTGCTAGCATCAGCAATCAGACAACAAAAAGAAATCAAAGGCATCAAAACTGGCAAAGATGAAGTCAAGCTTTCGCTTTTTGCAGACGACATGATATTATACATGGAAAATCCGACAGACTCCACCAAAAGTCTGCTAGAACTGATACATGAATTCAGCAAAGTCGCAGGATACAAAATCAATGTACAGAAATCAGTTGCATTCTTATACACTAATAATGAAGCAACACAAAGACAAATAAAGAAACTGATCCCATTCACAACTGCACCAAGAACCATAAAATACCTAGGAATAAATCTAACCAAAGATGTGCAAGATCTGTATGCTGAAAACTATAGAAAGCTTATGAAGAAAATTGAAGAAGATATAAAGAAATGGAAAAACATTCCGGGCTCATGATTGGAAGAATAAATATTGTTAAAAGGTCAATACTACCCAAAGCTATCTACACATTCAATGCAATCCCAATCAAAATTGCACCAGCATTCTTCTCGAAGCTAGAACAAGCAATCCTAAAATTCATATGGAACCACAAAAGACCCCTAATAGCCAAAGTAATTTTGAAGAAGAAGACCAAAGCAGGAGGCATCACAATCCCAGACTTTAGCCTCTACTACAAAGCTGTAATCATCAAGACAGCATGGCATTGGCACAAAAACAGACACATAGACCAATGGAATAGAATAGAAACCCTAGAACTAGACCCACAAAAGTATGGCCAACTCATCTTTGACAAAGCAGGAAAGAATATCCAATGGAAAGAAGACAGTCTCTTTAACAAATGGTGCTGTGAGAACTGGACAGCACCATGCGGAAGAATGAAACTAGACCACTTTCTCACACCATTCACAAAAATAAACTCAAAATGGATAAAGGACCTGAATGTGAGACACGAAACCATCAAAACACTACAGGAGAAAGCAGGAAAAGACCTCTCTGACCTAAGCCGCAGCAATTTCTTACTTGACACATCCCCAAAGGCAAGGGAATTAAAAGCAAAAATGAACTATTGGGATCTCATGAAGATAAAAACTTCCGCACAGCAAAGGAAACAATCAACAAAACTAAAAGGCAACCAACGGAATGGGAAAAGATATTTGCAAATGACATATTGGACAAAGGGCTAGTATCCAAAATCTATAAAGAGCTCACCAAACTCCATACCCAAAAAACAAATAATCCAGTGAAGAAATGGGCAGAAAACATGAATAGACACTTCTCTAAAGAAGACATCCGGATGGCCAACAGGCCCATGAAAAGATGTGCTCAACATCGCTCCTCATCAGGGAAATACATATCAAAACCACGCTCAGATATCACCTCATGCCAGTCAGAGTGGCCAAAATGAACAAATCAGGAGACTATAGATGCTGGAGAGGATGTGGAGACATGGGAACCCTGTTGCACTGTTGGTGGGAATGCAAACTGGTGCAGCTGCTCTGGAAAACAGTGTGGAGGTTCCTCAAAAAATTAAAAATAGACCTACCCTATGACCCAGCAATAGCACTGCTAGGAACTTGCCCAAGGGGTACAGGAGTGCTGATGCATAGGGGCACTTGTACCCCAACGTTTATAGCAGCACTCTCAACAATAGCCAAATTATGGAAAGAGCCTAAATGTCCATCAACTGATGAATGGATAAAGAAGTTGTGGTTTATATACACAATGGAGTAGTACATGGCAATGAGAAAGAACGAAATATGGCCCTTTGTAGCAATGTGGAGGGAACTGGAGAGTGTGATGCTAAGTGAAATAAGCCATACAGAGAAAGACAGATACCATATGTGTTCACTCTTATGTGGATCCTGAGGAACTTAACAGAAACCCATGGGGGGAGGGGAAGGAAAAAAAAAAAAAGAGGTTAGAGTGGGAGAGAGCCAAAGCATAAGAGACTCTTAAAACTGAGAACAAACTGAGGGTTGATGGGGGGGGGGGGGGGGGGAGGGTAGGTGATGGGTATTGAAGAGGGCATCTTTGGGATGAGCACTGGGTGTTGTATGAAAACCAATTTGACAATAATTTCATATATTAAAAAAAATAAAAAATAAAAAATAAAAACAAAATTTAACTTAAAAAAAAAGCTTTTTAGATACCAAAAACACGTATAATCGAAAATTCATTTTAATTCATTTTACTAGATACACATATAATTAATTTTTATGAAAGCAAAATATGCTAAGTCCAAAATTCAGTTGTGCACAAAAAAGCTGCACTTATTAACAAATTAAGACACTAGCAGATATAAAATGTGTTCAAAGCTCTATTTATTAAAATGTATGCTTTTCACATAGAAGAATAGTAAACCACAAAACACCAGTAAAGTATCAATTAACAAATATTCTTTTTTTTGTAAAGAATTACTACAATAGACGACTTTCTAAGAGAAACAGTGTGATGCTCTTACTACATAATTGTATCCTGACAAGAGTTGTCTGTGTGTGTGTGTATACATTCACACACACACACACTATATATATATATATATATATATATATATTATATATATAAACAAATTTAAAATTTAAAAATCAATGAACAAGGCTTAGAAAAACAACTTTCTATCTGTATTTTTCATATAATGTCTGATTCATTAATGGCTATGAAAGATGCTTTTTCATTCAAGAGTAACCTAAAGTCATAACAGAAGAACAGTTAAAATAGTATCTTTATCAGCAGAATTGTTATAGAGTTCTTTAAAATAATGATTGTAAATACTAACTAATAATATAAAATATGCCTATATTTTAAAATATCTACCAACTTATAGTTAAATCTAGCACATTGAATACATACATTTATCTCTGTGCCCTTTGGAAATGGCACTAAATGATAGGTAAATGAGGTAAAAAGGGTATAAATTAATGCGGACAAGAGAATGGAGAAAAAAGTAACAGACATCAACACAGGTGAATGGTTTTGTGAAGACAAAAAGGAAATGAAGAATGATAACTGACTCTAGCAAAGAAAGAACACCAAATCTAGGTGCCAACAGAAGGGAAAATGACCAGTAGCGAGTATATCTGCACACTTCCCCCCAACCCAGGATCCTGAAACACTGATCCAGGAATCTTTCAAAGAAAAAAACAAAAACAAAAAAAAAAACCTCAGAGGTCCTATTTTCTTGGAATGAAACCCACCACTGCATGGACAAAGTTTTCTAATGCAGTTTAGTGACTCTATCTTAAATATAAATTAACAGTCCGACCACCAGACATTTGAGGAAATACAGACATCAATACAAACATAAAAGGAATTCAAGTAAACACAGACAATACAAACAACAGATGAGAACTCTAAAAGTTATCACTAATATCTTAGGAGCTGAATAAAGAACAGAATGCTCTTAGAATGAAATCTAAAAAAGAAGTGAAGAAATTTTTTAAAAAACAGAAAAAACTCTTAGATGTTCAAAATACGAAATCTGAAATACTTAAAATCAATAGAAAGGTTAGAAAGTAAATCAAGAATATCTCTTAGCAACTAGAATGAAGAGATAATAGGAGAGTAAACATTAAAATATCAGGGCACCAGTCATGTACCTGACTCAATCATGTAGTTGACTAAACAGTAGTTCCAAAAGAAGAAAAAAGGGAAAACAGCAATAAAAATTTCTTTTTTAAAAGTTAACTGGAAAAACTCCTAGATATGAGTGTTCAGAATGAGAGAGCCACTGAGCAAACTGTAAAATCAATGAGCCAAACCAGAATATCACAGTGAAAAATTCCACAACAGGGGACAGAAAGCACCTAAGAATTTCCAAAAGGACAAAACACGTAACATACAAAGGAATTAAATTCAAAATGCCACTGAGCCTCTCAAACAGGCAATTCCAGAAAGTAAGAAGATAATGCCTTCAAAATGCAAGGCAGCTTTCTTCAGAAATGGCGGGGACATCATGGAGTCCTCCCCACCCCACCCCATGTGCTTGCATTCCCAGGGACTTTCTCTCCTAGGATCTGGAATTTACTTTGACACAGGTCAGAGAGCCAATGAGGAGGGAGCAGGTGGCAAGGCCCAGGGTCTGTGCCACCTGGTGGGGGGGGGGGGGGGGCGTGTCTATCTCCCTGACTATAGTTCTCTGCCCAGAGAAACTACCAATCACAGGTGGGGCTAGACTGATACCATTTTCAGTCATGCTCCGACTCAGAAATTTACCTCCTTTGCACTATTTTTGGGAGACTACCAAAGGATGGCTTTAACAAACTGAGACAGTGAAGCAAAAAAAAGGAACACCAGGATATAGGAGACAAAAAATCTAATCCCACTAAGAACAGTTAAATAGAAGAATAAACTACAAAGGCCTAAAGAACAACCAGTCTACAGCCTTCGGGAAACCTGAAAATCAGAAGTTAGTATAGGTATTCTCAACTTTCTTATTTAAATTATTCAACTCTTTAACTCTAGTGCTCAGATGGCTATTCTACTGTATCTCTCACAAAAGAAGAAAGAAAGAAAAAGATTACTAACACTATTTTTAAATTATCAACTCAATACCATGCAAATTACCACATCATGTTTTCTACACTCTTTATAACTCAAATGAAATAATTTTCATGGAGAATGTCCTTCCACAGCTCCTTGGATACAAGTGCCATTTCTTTCATTTGCAAGCATTTCATATTCATATTTCAACTTTTAATGGCCTGAAGAAAGTGTCACCTCAGGAAAATTTCAATATGTCATGTAGTTCAGATCTGTATGTTCACATAAGATGAGACCTAATCTATTCAAGGAGCATGCTGTTCTGTTTCTATCTTGCTCTCAAGAATTTTTAGATAAAGCAAAATTTATTGATTTTAGATGGTTGCATGTCTACCTGTTAATCCTTATATTGTCATTTCCACCTTACTTAAATAATGTGAAACCATTTTAACCCGAATTCTTCTTTCTTGGTCCATTATAAAAATAAAAATTATAATAAATATATAGTAAGTTATTACAAAATAAGATAATCTTTTTCTAGACAAAATACATTAACGCTCTTTTCATCTTGCATGCTTTTTTTTAGTTTTTATTTTAATTCCAGTTAGTTAACATAGAGCATTCTATTAGTTTCAGGTATACAATATAGTTAAGTCACCAGTTCCATACATCACCCTGGCTCATCACAAGTGCACTCCTTAATCCCCCATCACTTATTCAACCCATCACCACCCCACCCTCCCCTCTCATAATATCAGATTGTTCTCCTAATTTGCTTTGTCTCTGTCTGTCTCTATAATTCCACATATAAGTGAAATCATGTGGTATTAGTCTTTCTCTGACTCATTTCACTAGCAATTATATACTCTCTAGTTCCTTCCATGCATTGTAAATGGCAAGATTTCATCCCTCTTTATGGCTGAATAAACATCCATATACACATATTTATATTACATCTTCTTTATTTGTTAGTCAATTAATGGACACTTGAACTGCTTCCATATCTTGACTATTGTAAGTAATGCTGCTATAAACACAGGGGTTCATATATCCCTTTGAATTAGTAGTGTTCTTGTATTCTTTGGGTAAATACCCAGTAGTGCAACTGCTGGATCATAAGTAGTTTTATTTTTAACTTTTGAGGAATCCCCATACTGTTTTTCCCACCAACAGTGCAAATATGCTTTTCAATGTTCTGGATTTCTCATCTTTACATTATTAGTTTTCATTGGCTATCTTCCTCTTTCAATTTTCTTTCCAAATGTGGAGATGAACTAAAACCCTACTTTTCATTAGAAGCTAATTTATATAATTTATCTGTAAGATTATTTGACTGTTTTTGAAAATAAAACAAATTGAATTAAATAACTGATTAACATTTAGGTTACTTCTCAAGATTTATCAGTTTCATTTGCGTTAGGTATTTTGGTATCTATATAATTACTGCTATTTTTTATGATCTCCAAGAATACTAACTCTTACTGAATTTCATCCTGGTACCAAGCTATGTTTGTTCTTGATACATGATATGCTGGATTTTGTTCTCATGTTCAGTGTCTTAATTATCAAATTCAACACTCAACTTAATTATGTTCACAGCACTGCTAGACACAGTGATGTTTTATAACTACCTCTAATATGATTTCATCTGTAAATCAGGCTAACACTATTTTTTAAAAAACACTCTAACAAAGTTTACATTTGGGATATTCTCATAGTCATGTGTAAGGGTCCATCATGCTCTGTTTATTTCTGTTTGGGGAACATGACTTATTAGTTCTATGCCCATCTAGAGAATACAGAGCAGATCTACGAATGAGACTCTCTATGTCAAATAATTGGAAGAACAGGAATAAAACTTCTTAAGCACTAACTATATGTATGTAAACATGCTACATACTTTTGTATGTGTTATCTCCTTTAATTATTAAAATAATGCCATAGTGTATAATGACGAAACTAAATTAAAAGCAAATTATCCACGTCACAAAGTTACCAAATGGCAAGACCAGGATTTAGAACACTGATCAATCTGACAGCAATACTTGCTCAGGGTCCACGGTAGATGCCCACACCCAATGCAGGCATGGAGTTTGATAATATCCAACCTTTGAATAAAACAAGTCCAATGACCGACATTTTCAGGTAGCTAAATAAACCATGACAAACATATATTTCAGTTTAAACCTAAATCAGTCTATTAATAATTTCTATCTGCTTAAGCAAATTCTATCTTCCAAAATTTGTTATCTAACTACTGTCCAGAGCCTTTTAAATTACATTTTGTTCATATAGACAAATATCTCAGCAGATAAAGATCTGTTTAATTCTTGTCATCTAGCAATTGGAATTCCTTCCAATATAAATTTTGAAAATTTTGAAAATTTTGAAAGGACATGGCCTGCAACATGGAACAACATCCCTCTCAAAGTAATAAAAGTCTACTTACCAACAATCTAAGTATGATGTTTTAACCAATAGGAGGACTTATAACTTCAATCTCTATTGTGTAGTCAGTATCTTTTTCTGTATATAATTTGTTCATAGGAGATAGAGAAATAGACTTGAATTTCTACAGCACTTCCTGATACACCAGTGTCGCCATCTAAAGCATGGTGATTAGTTACACATAACATGCACTTGTGAACTGTACTGATTCTTGGTGATAATAGCTCCTTTTTAAAGACTAAATATCATTCACATTTTAATAAAAACATCACACATCAAAGTGGAGCTATTCTACAACCAGTCATGCTCCTAGAAACATCAGGGAAGCTTGGGCATTTTCTGTTGCTAATAAACAATAGTATCTAGAGTAGAGGATACAGACTGGCGACCTGCAGACTAACCATCTCCAGCCCAATGGGCATATTCTGTGTGATCAACCCACCTTTGTTGCTTAAATAAGTTGCCACCTTCTAAACCTGAGATAATTCACTTAAAAATCTGGACTTCTTGCTCCTCTTAGAAATCAAAAGAACTGGCAATACCAGGCATGCATTTTTCACTCTGTAACAAGTACCTAGAGCTGTGTAATGACTCCAGTCTTTGGATATGGTGTGTGCTATTTGGACCCACTAATCCCGACTTCTAATTGTCAGACACTTAACCTGTGTATCTCATTTGAATCCTGTTCCTGGTCCCTGTAGGTAACTGAATTCACAATCCTTGTTATGAAGCAACTACTCAACAGGAAGTCCTGCTCATTCTTTCATATGACAAAGAAAATGCTCTGGAGTACAAAGTCATCAGTAATTCAAATATTTTAACAGGATTCCATTGCAAACTTTACAGACAAAATGTGTATAGTAAAAATAACACATATATTATAAAAGTTACAAACTTATAAAACATTGTAAATTATATAAGCTTAAGATGCTGGGTAAGAAATGTTATTCTCATGTTTTTTACTTTTGTGGCTTTTAAGATAATTTTCAAACAATACATGTTGAAAGCCATTTCTAACTAATATACAAGCCCTTAAACTGATGAATTGTAAGTTAAAATATTTTTTCACTAAATTTTATAGTCCCAAAGACAGTCAAAATCTGCTTTCTTACAACCAACCACAAAAATCCTAGAAAGCTAAAAAAAAAATGTACTCAACATACTATAACGACAATATTTTACTTGAGTCTTATAAAACCAAAAATGTAACTTCTCTAACAAAGAATAACTGTGACTCTCATAGTCTTGCAAACATATATAAATGTAAAATAAATACATTTAGACCAATTATTTGCTTAAAAGGCAAGAGATTCTTCAAGTTTAGTCATGAGATTTTCTTATTTATTTATTTTTTGTGAAGACATAAGGCAAAACACAGTAAGTATAAAGTCATGAATCCATTTTGTGGCAGTAAGAAGACTTCCCCCACACTTGTGCTTCCACTATAGAGCTGATAAAACTTTTACATCCAAAAGTCAAAGGTTAAATAAAGGAAAGGAAATGTTTTTTGTCAAATAGTCAGGTAACCACTAACAGTCTAAGTGATCAGCAGGAACCTAACTTAGAGTAATCAAATAAAACTAAGGAAACTGCCTTTCCGTAGAAAAACGTCTCATGTCTAGAGGCTGTTTTTCTGTCTGGAAAATTGACACAAAATGTGTAAAATTGAAACATTCTGCTTCTCAGGGATTTGCCCAGAGGAAGAGTGTGAAAGCTTCAAGTTTGGTATGAGTTAAAGTGCAGGGGGAGGCACAGGAGGGGACTACAAAGGCCCTAAACACTAAACATCAATCTGTCTTCCTTATTAGGGCATTTCATTTGGAACCCTTGGCAACACTTTTATCGTTCTAAAATTATGTTAATCAAATTAGGGGGAGAAAAAGTTATTTCTTGCATTTTTGTTAGCATGTGAAAGCAATTCTAAATACAAACAACGGCAAGATTTAAATTAGTAATATCTCAGAACATTTTGGAAATCTTGTTAAGCTAGGATAGATATGCCATAGAAAGAGCTAAAGTATACAACCATGGTTGAAAATTCAAAAGTAAACATCAACTTTTATACTTAATTTTACTTCATATTAAAAATCTTAACCACCTTTAAATGTATTTCATCCTCATTATGACTATCTTTAAGGACCTAAAATATTTTAAACTGTTAAATATCAACAAACTCAAGAGACATTTATATTTTTCTTTTAAAACTTAGATCGTTAAAATACAACCACTAGAAGGCAATACAAATGAAAAGATTTTTTTGTGAATATATATTTAATCACAATAGAGAAAATTTAAAGTGTTTAGCAGAATATTACAAAGGCAACAGAAAAATATTAATTTCTATCTAAGGATATTAAATCATTTAATATTGAGAATAACCCCTAAATAATAAAACCAGTATTATCTCATAGAGGAATACCTAAGAATGGTGTATGTTTCAATATAAATGGCTGATTCTGCACAACAGGTTCATGGACAAGGTATGAAAAGTTTTCATATTTGAAAGTCATAATATATTCCAGGTAAAGATACATGTAACTAAAAATTTAAAGAACTATAATCAGAAAGGAAATCATCTTTGTGTTAAATCTCAACTTTTAAGGAAAGAAAAAACTGTCGATTGAGCATGTGCAAACCTCTTAGCACTTACAGGGGATACTGTGAAAGCCACTGCAACTTTCCCAATTTATAAACTGCTGTACTTGCATGCATTCATTTTAAAAATTTTGACTAAAGACTAAGTTCATTATTTAGTTTGCTATCTGACAGGAAGATTTGTAAATGTATTTTAACAAGTCTTACAGAAATGAGGCAAGAATGAAATACAAAAATTTAAGTAAGTGTTGCACATACAAGTGCCTTTATTTTCTTTTTTACACTTCTCTGGATCTTCCTCATTTTCCCTAGTAAAATATATTATTTTTGTTATCAGAAAAACATGGTTAAAGACATATATGTCTGTCTCTTGCTTATGCAAGTATTTTGTCATATTTCTAAAATTTTAGCCCTATTAAAGGCTAAACTCTAAGAAGCCTTAGAACTAAGGTGGGATTCTAAGAAAACTAGGACACTCCCACAAAACAGAATCAAACATTACTCCCAAGTTAAAACTCAGAATACCAGCATAGGTGATTCTCTCATACAACCCTGCAAGCACCACGTTCCATAATTTAAAACAAAACAAAAACAACAACAACAACAAAAACCCACATACAAAAAAATCCTGGTCTTCAGATGAATAGGCCTGATCGCCCTAACTAATCCTGTGAATAGTTTATTAGATAATTCTACCTTCCTTCCCCACTCACCTCAGAAAATTACTAAATTCTGAGTCTTGGTTTCATATTGAAACAAACAAACGTTCTTCTACATCTTAAGGATACAATGAAATTAAATGAGCAGTGTTGGAAGGGAAACAAACAATAGGAAATAAATTATAGACATAGCAGCATTTCTCCAACCACCTCGTAATTGAAATTATAGAAAAACACTAATCTCAGGTTCCGTGATGGGGATGGGAAAGTCATTTCACAAGCCATATTTTTTTCTCTTCCAAAGGTCATTCTTTCACACACTGTGACTCCAAATTTCAAAGGCAAGGGCACAGAATGAAACGACCCTTTCCATTCTTAATTGTGCTATACCACAATGATCAAGTGACTCCCTTTGAAGGGCCTTTAATAAAACACACTAGTAAAATAATCTCTTATCTTGCAAAGAGACTACATATTTTAACTGACAAAAGATGATCTGGTTAAATTCCTACTGATTTTCGTATGCTATTTATAGTTCTAATATCTAGATTTTAGAACAAGGAAAAGCTGGTTAAAATGCCTCATTCATCACACAAAAAAATGGATAAATGCTGAAATGTGTAAAGTAAAACAAAATTAGAGATCTACCCTTCTAAGTCTTTTTTATAAATATATACAATGATATGTTAATATATGCTCTTTCTCATTGTTAACTACTTCTTAAAATACATGAATTTATATACACATATAAATTGTTCTTTAATAATATAAGAACGTACCATGAAAGAAACTTTTCATTTCACAATATATCATAAACATTTCTCTGAGTCAGAATCTGTATGTATATATAATTTTCCCTAATAGAATAAATAATATCCATCCTGTCATTTATACATTAATTTAATTATTCAACAAATAACTATTAAGAATTCACTATGTGCCAGGCACTATTGTAGGCACTGGGAGAGTAACACACCAGTGAAAAACACAGAGAACATTCTAGCAGGTAAGGGGGGGTTGGTTACCAGGGGAGACTGGGGAATGTACCATAACATACTTAATCGACTCCTACTGAGGGATATTTATGTCCCATTTTTTTGCTTATAAACCATGCTGTAGTAACTTTGCTCACACTTTACTGATGACTACGGGCAATATTCCTGAGATTTAAAATTGTGGACCTATAATTAAGTTAAGGAGCATGAGATTTTACAAATCTGATAGGTATTATTAAATTGAGGTTATGTCATTTTATAGTCCCATAAACAGTACATGACATGTCTGTTTCCCCTCATGTTGTTTTTTTTATTCCACTTCTGTCAATCTTAATGTGCTCAGTTCTATCACCTTCAGTAAGGCCGAGCATCATTCATAGGTGTATATGCTATTTAAATTTCCTGTGTGAATATGTTATTCAGATACTTTACTTATTCTTTTTTTGGGGGGGGTGGTAAAGTCATATAAGGTTTTTTTTTTAATTTTTTTTAAAATTTTTTAAAATTTACATCCCTAGTTAGCATATAGTGAACAATGATTTCAGGAGTAGATTCCTTAATGCCCCTTACCCATTTAGCCCATCCCCCTTCCCACAACCCCTCCAGTAACCCTCAGTTTGTTCTCCATATGTATGAGTCTCTTCTGTTTTGTCCCCCTCCCTGTTTTTATATTATTTTTGTTTCCCTTCCCTTATGTTCATCTGTTTTGTCTCTTAAAGTCCTCATATGAGTGAAGTCATAGGATTTTTGTCTTTCTCTGACTAATTTCACTTAGCATAATGCCCTCCAGTTCCATCCATGTAGTTGCAAACGACAAGATTTCATTCTTTTTGATCGCCGAGTAATACTCCATTGTGTGTATTATATGTGTATATATACACATATACATATATACCACATCTTTATCCATTCATCCATCAATGAACATTTGGGCTCTTTCCATACTTTGGCTCTTGTTGATAGTGCTGCTATAAACATGGGGGTGCATGTGTCCCTTCGAACAGCACACCTGTATCCCTTGGATAAATGCCTAGTAGTGCAATTGCTGGGACGGAGGGTAGTTCTATTTCTAGTTTTTTGAGGATTTACTTATTCTTCTATTGGGCTCTGTGTCATTAACTTGTAGGTATTTATTATGTATCATGGCTATTAACTCTGTTACAGTGATTGTAAATATATTCTTATCACTTCATTATTGTTTTTTGGTTTGGGTTTTTTTTTTTTAAGTAGGCTTCACACTCAGTGCAGAGCCCAAAGCAGGGCTTGAACTCATGACCCTGAAATCAAGACCTGAGCTGAGATCAAGAGTCAGATGCTTAAACAACTGAGCCACCCAGGTGCCACTCATTATTGGTATTTTTAATTCCCTTATTATTGTTGTCATCTAACAAAAGCTTCCATCATCATACAAAGATGCCAATCTTTTTGGTCTCAAGATTCAATAGCAGGGATGGATATAAAAGCACTCATAACTACAGTAATTTTTAAAAACCAACAATATTTTCTTCTAGTACATTTAAAGTTTTATCCTTCCTTTCAATAATTATAAAGTTAAATCTAAACTGGGGGGAGACCTGCTCTAATTCATAGGCAAACCAGGACCCAGAACACCATTATTCTCCTTACTATAGCATTTAAGAGATTTGTTAAAATTATTTTCACAGACATACATTAATTACTATTAAGCTATTTTAATAGCTTAAAATAGGTATTTACCTATAACAATTTTTAATGTTTATTTATTTTTGAGAGAGAAAGAGAGACAGAGACAGAGCACAAGTGGGGAAGGGGTCAAGAGAGAAGGAGACACAGAATCTGAAGTAGCTCCAGGCTCTGAGCTGTCAGCACAGAGCCCGATGCAGGGCTGGAACCCATGAGCCATGAGATCATGACCTTAGCTAAAGTTGGACACTCAACCAACTGAGCCACCCAGGCACCCCAACAACTTTCTGAATACGCTGCTGAATTCCACTAAGTTTTAATTCTCTTTCACAATTAAAAGTAAATAGCTCTCTAATTTACTGGCTATTCTCTAATCTGGCTATTCTCAACAGAGCACATTGCCTTTCAGGACAAAGATTCTGTTATGCCATTAAAATCTTGAGATGGCAGTCTTTTTTAAATTTCCTAGGAAAAACTAAGCTGGAGAATAGAAACTTGTCAATTAAAGACTCTCCCCTATTTTTTTTTTTTCATAAAGCCTTGATACCTATTTCTTATCTACCAGAAAGCACTGTCACATGACAAAAATAAATGAACAGATACAGATGAAAAAGGAATATTTTTTAAACATAAAATAACCCAGTAATGCAGATCGTGAAAGGTTTTCTTTATTGGCATGTATGATTTTACTCTTTCATTAATGTATGTAATATAACTTTATTTTCTGCGGGTCAAACTATTCCTAATCCAAAAAGTACTACAACACTCAGATGTTCTTCTACATATACAAGTTTGACAACAATAACTTGATTACTGTAACTTTTTTAGATTCTGTTTTCTCCAAATTAATGACCCCTGGTTTGGAGACATGAACACTATACCAGTCATTCACGAATTTAACAAATAGCTATAGTCCTTTTTTGTGTAAATATTCTGAAGTAATATTGGCTTTCCTAAACTTAAGCAGAAATTTCCAAGAATGTTTATTCTATAAGCACATTTGTAGGGACTATTCTGAATATTTAAGAACGGTTTGCTAATTATGAATAGGTTCAGTGTATTCAAAATATTTTAACAGTTCAACATGAAGACAAAGGTTCATAATCTTTAATTATCAATATCAGGAACTCATTTCAGAGGCAATGAGGTAAGTTGTAAAAATGCAGGTTCAAATATTACAGAAAAATGATGTCTGTAATTTACTCTCAAGTGGGTCAGCAAAAACAACCATAAGAGAAAGAGAGAGAAAAAGAATTTGCTTGTGGGTGTATGTGTACTGAGAGGGACATGGAGGAAGGAGAGAGAGAAGCATGTTAACAATTGTGAATCTGGTTGATGTATATACAAGAGTTCACTGTAGTATTCTTGAAATTCTTCTGTAAATTTGACATTTTAACGAAAAATCTTAAGATTGTCAGAGAAAAATTAGAAGGACATACAGCTTTTGGTCTTTCTCTGAGGACAAACCTGTCTTGGACAGAGTAGATAAGGTTATACCCCCCTTTGGAAACTTCAGCATGAAAACAATGATAAAAGGAGCTTTTCCAACCCATTTTCCACACTGTCACCCCCACTCTCAATGCACAACCAACCAGCTTTAAATTGTAAGAATCACAACCTATAGTTTGAAGCATAATACTCGTCCAGATAAAACATAATTACTTGCAAAACAGTTAAGCATTTACTTTCAAATAAAGATTGAAGAAAATTCTCCAACTCTAACAAATGTTCTGAGTAAATTTAGAACCTAAAGCACAAAGAATGCTATGAATGTAGCTAAACAGCAAACGAACATCAAATTTACACCAAAGCTTTCTTTGCAATATTTTACTATTAAATGTTATTTCTTTTCCTACAAGCATTTCTATAGAATCTAGCTTGACCAATATCCATATTATAACCACAGTATAGAATCTTATTTTTGTGGAATACATCTGGATTTCAGATTCATCAAGACATACTAAAGGGAAGCTAATTTTTAGGTCCCTTCCTTGTCAACAGCCAGCATCTCAGAACCCTAGGTCTACAAAAAGGAGACACATTCTTTTTTTTTTTTTTTTTTATTATTATATATATATGAAATTTATTGACAAATTGGTTTCCATACAACACCCAGTGCTCATCCCAAAAGGTGCCCTCCTCAATACCCATCACCCACCCTCCCCTCCCTCCCACCCCCCATCAACCCTCAGTTTGTTCTCAGTTTTTAACAGTCTCTTATGCTTTGGCAAGGAGACACATTCTTTTTTTTTTTTTTTTTTTTTTAATTTTTTTTTTCAACATTTATTTATTTTTGGGACAGAGAGAGACAGAGCATGAACGGGGGAGGGGCAGAGAGAGAGGGAGACACAGAATCCGAAACAGGCTCCAGGCTCTGAGCCATCAGCCCAGAGCCCGACGCGGGGCTCGAACCCACGGACCGCGAGATCGTGACCTGGCTGAAGTCGGACGCTTAACCGACTGCGCCACCCAGGCGCCCCAAGGAGACACATTCTTAACTACATATTGAGGCAAGCAGATGATGTAAGCGACTGAAGCAGGACAGGCAGGACTGGTGACAAACTAGCAAACTCATGGCACAACTACAAACCTGCTGCTTAGTTCCAGCTTATTGCTGCTACTGGGAAGTGCAAGACCAGAATTAGCAGTCATTCCCATTTGGCAAAAGAAATCAGAAACTTGAATTTTAGGCAAAATTTTACTACAATGTATAAAGTTAGAAACATCTTCAAAATGTTTAAAACATCACAGGACCAATAAAACATCTCTGAACATTTCTGACCCAGAATCACCAGTTTATAACCGTTGCCCTAAAGCAGTAACTTAACTTTCAAAAATACAAGTTCTGGATCAGTGGTAGAAAAGGGCATGCATACTGTCATTGACTTTTTTTGCATCTTATTTAACAGATGACATATATATTATTTGAACTCACATCTAAATATTTAATTTTCCAAAACACAAACCCACAAAAACGAATCGTAAAAGAGTCAATTCTTCCAAGAAAAATTTTACTGTTACTGGTAAATCTTTAAGCCTAATTGATACTATATATAGAAAATAAAATTATTTTTCAACTTACTTAGATCTAGAGAAAACATATAAGCAAAAAAATATTATACACATTATTTTTAAGCATCCTAAGCACAACAAAGTACCAAAGAAAGGCACAGTTAATGATTAATACATCCAGTTTTGTTTTGGTTTGGTTTTACTACAAATACTCACCTGAGAATGCACAAGCAAATTTTGCCTCCTGATGTGAGTCTGCAGAATCCAAATCTCTGTTTACTTTCAATGTCTGTCAGTACAAAGGTAAAGTGCTGTCCAACTTGATTCTGGGATACTCTAAAACACAGCAATATTACAAAACTTTAATGCGTCTTTTGCGTGAGAATTTTCTTAAAGAAAAACGAAACAAGAATATATGTACATGAGGCACTGGTTTCACCTTCCCAATCAGTTGGTTCTCAAATCTAGAACTAGGTTCTAAAACTAAAATGAGTGTGAAATGTGCAAGCGAAATCATGAGCTGAATATCACAGAAAGTTGTAACATCTTACAGGCTGAGCAATTAAACATATACAGACTAACCCCTTAGTAGGGAATCATAAGGTATTTCACCGTAAGCTGGCACATGTCTGAAAGTACTTACAAAATATTTCATAAATCTGAAAATACTCTTACTGAGACCATGGAAGTGAGAACCAAGACACGATGACTGATTCTGCTCAACTCCTGCCTCTATTTTCATGATTTTATTTTAAAATTGCTTAGACAGCAAATCAGGTTGCTTTAGAATCCAATGGCAGCCCCTACCAACTCTGTTTAATTGCTTCTTCTGCTGACATTCTCACCCAGTAAAGTACCATAAAAATTACTATTGGCACTTTTTTTAGCATTCTCTTCTAGAGCTACCCATACACTGAGTAGATTTCCAATCGCAAAACAAGAGTGCAATTTCTACAGAAAAAGCTTACTATGAAGAATTGAAGTGAACCGTGACCTGAGTATCAGGCTATCACACATACTCTGTGTCACACTGCAGTGTAAGGTGCAATGTAAATTATTACACTGAATCTTTATCAGCATTTGAACTATAGAAATACATTTCCTGTTACTGGCTATAATCTTGCCCTTAGACAACCATAACTGAACATCTGCTTCCTTGTCCCAAGGTAAGATATCCATCGCACCGAAAATTTTGGTTTTGAAACAGCCACAGGAATTAGGTAAAAAGAAGTAAGTTACTTTACTACTATAGCATTCCAATACTACAAATTGCCTTCAATTGTCAGGAAATCCTGTATTTCAAGTGCTGAACATTTACCAAACACACTTTGAAGTGGACAGTTTTGAAAACAATTTCACAAACTTCAAAAACAACCTCTAGTGCCTGCTGTGCCCTCTAGTGCTCAATGTTCACAATATACTTTCGAGAGCTTTTCTTCATTTATTTTATCTTTGCTATTAGTTTGAAAATTGCAAGTTTAACAAGCACAATTTACTCTCCAGAAAGGAGGTAAATAAAACAAGGGGTATCGATACTTATTAGTATCAATTAGCCCATCATTCACAAGGCATGATCTTAAATATTGTAAATTTCAGATTTTTACTCATCTTTACTTTAGCAAAATATTTTCTGAAAATAAATTTTCTTTTAAAACCCCTCATATCATACTCTTAAAAAACTGATAATAGGGTGTGAAAATCACATGAGAAACAAGTGACCTGTTTTTACGCTCAAAGGCCCATATATTCTGTGAAATTCCAACTACACACAGGTAATACTCTATTCATTCAGTATTTGTTCAGTAAAATACAAACATAATGAGATTTTCAAAACTGCTGGGAGGGTTTCCCTGCAGCCTTCCATAATATTGCACTATTTCTATACAGCTATTCTTGGGAGACAACTAGTCATGGGTTTTACAATATCACACAGATGGTCTTTTCAATTAGGGTGAAGTGAGATAGAAACCAGGATATATACATCTCATTTTAAAAGACACAATTCTAAGGCTCTGATTAAGGACACAGTGATATTTTTTTCTGCAGGTGCTTACAATATGTACCTGAAGAACAAAAGGAAGAAAGGATCCTTAAGACTTCTAACTGGCCATAGTGGAGAAAACAAAAGATATAGTGATGTAAAAAGGCTACTTCTCTCCAAATATTATTTAATTTTTTTGTTGTTGTTAGAAGCGGTGAAGAGAAAGACATTTCTTTGTACTAAAAAACACATATCATCATTTTAAAGTGCTCACTAAGAGGAGTTGAAGTTACTTTGAATGATGCCTTATATACCCTTATACCGTACCTTTCAATGTCAAAGGGGAAACAGAACTTGGGCACGCTCTGTAGTACTTCCTGCAAATGCAAATTAAAAAAAAAAAGCTTTAGAATATTTTAAAAGATGCAGTTAAAACTTTTCTTGAGACATTTTCTAGGGAGGAAAAAAGTTTGTTTTTTTTTTTTTTCCTTAGGAAAAATAGCACAGGTTCCTAGACTAAAATAATTGATTATTAAAAAGGAATTAAGTTGGTGCTTTGGCAGATTGCACTGACAATGCCACGGAAGCCCCAGGAGGGAAAGGCCTGGCCTGAAGGGTATTAACACCCTTCACATCCCCGCTGGGATTCCCTTCAACAAGGCCATATGGATTTTACAAGAAGCACCGCACCATATGGGTAAGCTACGTCTGCTGCTACTTGTACCACAGACTAGCCACAGGGACTTCTGACAGATCCTGGCTCAAAAATATAAATGTTGTTTCAATTAAAATGCAGGCAGAGAAAAGGGAATGAAGTTGGCAGCAGAATGAATTACTGAGAGGTAAAACAACGCTACATGTCCCATAGTAAAATGGTTAAAAAAAAAAAAAAAAAGACGTTCTATGGCTAAAGAAACACATTTATATGTTTCTCTCAGTAAATTCAACAAGAGTAACATCAAGTTTATCTCAAATAACATTCTTTAAAAGAATGCGTATCTAAAAATAAGCCCTTAAATTTAAAACAACATACCTTCTATTCTATGCATTTTTGTTTATGAATTGCCTCATATGAAAATCAATGTTTTAACTGAGCACAGAAAATAACCTATTGATTTTGAAACCTGCAGTGATTTTATAGTCATTATAAAATAATTTTAAAAGCTTTTGGAAGTCATACTCGTTAACAGTCATAATAAAATACAAATAACGGACGCTTGGAAAAAAACTGAGAAAGATCTATTTTGTTATATATGAAAAACAACTAAAAATTAACTCTGATTCTAAACTTAAACTTTAGAATTGAAGATCACATCATATAAGTTCAAAGCCAGGTAACTTTACAAGACAAAGCAGAGATTTAGGAGAATGTTTCCTATCAAAAAGAAAAAAAGAGCAAATATCTTCAGGCAGTAGTCACCCCCATCAAAACTACCAGCTCTTTACCAATAAAATTTGCGTCCAGAGAAAATATTAATATCTGAATATTTAAATCCTCTGCAGAAACATAATACTGAGTGTTTTAAAGTAGAATCTATTAAGTCTTTTAACCTGTAGACTACAATGAGGTATTAATTAATAACATCACATTGCAAAATTCCAATGGCAATACCTATGAAAGCTTCAAGAGCCTTATGACGCTAAAGCAGAAAGAAAAGCATCATGTAAAAAAGCAACCTTCTACCTTTAGGGCAGGGTACCCTGGTTTGCTTATGAACACATACATACCTTTAAAAATATGAGCACAGACCCCATATTTAGAAAAAGCTGTTTTACTATTGAAAGCATTCTGTTACATGTAATTAAAAGAGCTGCTAAACTTGAAATAATTTAAATTACTGAAACTGAAAACAGTTCACTTGACCATTGCTAATCCTTGCTACAAAAAGTGAAGCCATTTATCGTATTCACTACGCCTATGAACACTATTTTGATATCCCCCCTACAAAGTTCATATAATTTCTATAACAATATAGATATTTCAAGCTCATTGTCTACTTCTAAATACCCCAAAGTAGTAATATATTTCCTATCAATTTTTAAGACTCAAATTAAGAAGAATGTTTCCCGGTTTAGTTGCTCAATCTTTCACACCCTCCCCCTCCCTCCTTCTACACGCAACACACAGGCACACACTTCTGCAAAACAGCCTCAGCTCGCTTCCCAACTGGCAGAAGCATCCCTCAGGGGACAAGTCTTTAAACCTCCGCACTCTTTAAAATTCAACCAGCCAGCAGGTCTATAGACTAGTGTATAAACAGTATAGACAAAAAAATCCTCTCTCAGCTTATGTCAGTGACAAAGCAACTCAGCAGTTGACTGTTTCTCCCCTGACAGTATAAGCTGGGTTTACACAGATCAATAGCTGAAAGTCCTACCTAGCTCCCAGGGCTCGGTTTTCTTCCTTAATTACAGGTGCTATTCAAACTGAAGTTAAAAAAGAAAAGACAGAGAGACAGAGAGAGTGAGAGAGAGTTGAAGGAGGAATAAGATACATGCAAATGGGTTTTTTGGGAGGATCCTTTCAGCAATAATGTTAATTGGAAATTATACTTTTATATGCATTGGAAGTGTTCATAAAGTCTGATATTTCCATCATAAGGTGATTTTGATATCAAACACACACGCACAGTTCTGAATTGGGATCCACAGATTATGTAAAAGATTTAAGATCATACTCTTCAAAAGTTTTGTTTCTCTGTTCTCTACAGGCTTTGTTTTCAGGCAATACCTGATTCCCTTGGCCAAGAAAAATTATTTGAGTTTTCCGGATTATCTTAAATCTCTCAAATATATTTTATATAAAAAGAACACATTGACTAAAATGTTAAGTGTTAAAAAATAGTAATAACAAAAAGAATGAAGTAGAATATACAATTATGAAGAGCAAAATACAAAGGGCATAACACATATATATGCATATGCCCTAAAAACAACACATCTGCTGTCCTATAAATGACTGGAAATAAGGACTGATGAAAATTTATACATTGGGGTGGGTGTTTTTGGTACTATATCCCACATCTGTATTAATAAGCTGTGCAGTCAAATAAAGGAGAAGAGAGTAAACTGCTAGTGTTAGAGGGGTTTATTAACTCTTTATCCCACAACGCTACTGTTCAACATTACAATTAATCAAATAAAAGGGGGAAAAAGCACTTAGAATCTACTTTTGAAAAACTAAAATATGTAGAGTCTACCTCCTGATGAAAGTTCAATAATTACAAATGTCTTGGAATTTCTCAGAGAAGAATCTAAGATGAAATGAGTCATGTCATTGCTGACATCACTAATTGTTTTCTTCTTTCTCCACTACTTCTTCCCCTGCCTCCAAAGTTCTACACCTCCTCTCTTCCACACCAATAAGGTATATCTGCCAAGACAATTTCGTTTTCACCCATGGTCCAGTACAACTACCAAATCTCATCGTCTTGCAGTTAGATATTTCTGACTCAGGATTTATATATTTAACTACTCTGCAGTACCAATTTCTGACACCTCAAATTCAGAATATGCAAAACTGAAGTAATTCTTTTAGTTGTAGTCCTTATCACCTAGAAGAGCGCAACACCTACCCAGTTACCCAAACCAAAACAGGTGTTGTCTAGACCCCTTCCCTTTCCTGATTCCCCAAATAAAATCAGTCATTCTTCAAGTCCTCTTAATGGAATTTCAAACTATCTTCTTCCAGAGTCCTCAATGGGAGGGCAGTAAGAATAGAAGATAAGGTGGTTAAGAATCAAACGGGAAGGTCCTTCAAAATCATTTGATCACCCACACTCTAGCGCCATAAGGGTCTGACTCTTTAACTTAGTTTGAATACCACCATAATTTAAGAAATAAGACTAACTGTATCAATGTAGGGTGCTTAATATATAAGGAATAGTTATTCTTTCACTGCAATAATGACAAGGTAGATTTGTTCAGGACAGGTTAATTCAACATCCTCTTTGAGGACCCAGGAATCTGCTGTCCTGCTTTGTTGTCCTGAGTTTGTTGGTTTTGTCCTCAGCTACCTCTACTCATGGTCACGAAATAAGCTGCCAGAGTTCAGCACCCACATGAGACACAGCAGTGTCCAGGGAAAGAAGCATTTCTTTCTGTTTTCCTCTTCTTATCAGAGGAAACCTTTCCCAGAAGCCCCACAGGCTGACTTTCCCATTATATTTAATTAGCCAGAAGGTCAGAGCCGCTCCTAAACTAATCACTGGCAAGGGAAATGGTGGTCTATGCTTAGCTTAAGCCTTGGGAGTAGTTAGAAAAAATCAAAATTCAGACTTACTCATTTTCTGCTAACCACGAGGCATGTCATTTAATATAAAGAAGCTGGAGTATCATATTTTCTTTCGTAAGACTCCTTACAAAAATTTTAATCAAGTAATTAAATTTATAACAAAGCTCTCAGGAAAAAATATAACACAATATTATATAGAACAGTTTTCAAATATCCATAATTTTATTCATTTCAGTAACACTTTCAAAATCATTCTGTAGCAACAAGGGGGGCTATCTGTCAATTCTAATTTTTCACCAAGGCCATAGAATTCTAAAAAGGTGATTACTTAATTTTGAATATTATTTCCCCAAATAAGTGAAAATTAATTAATACTATGAATTCAATCTGTGCTTTACATGGGGGGGAAATCAACTTTTTTCCCAAAAGAAGCATGCACTAAGCTGTTCAGTCACAAGCAGGCTGCATAGAGCAGAAACAGAGATTCCCACACTGTGCGCAGAAGATGTCTCAGGGCCCCGCAGCAAAACTCATGGGGGCACCACAAGATGCCTTACATTTCAAGGGAAATACAGCTATACTAACAAGGTGGTCAAGCCAGATTGCGTTTTATTACAAGGTAAAATTATATTAACATGGTTAAGTTATACATATAGCCTCTTTAGACACCATCTTCTCGTGTTTTTAAAGAAGTTTGTTTAAATTTAGAGAATGTATTTTAAACTTTAAGCCAAGGAATAACCATCAGAATAAATGAACCCACTGTGGAATTTTTCTCTTGGTATTTACTTTTATGTAGTATTTCAATTAGAAATAAATTTCTCTTTCATAATTCCTCCTTAAATTAGGGAAAGCACAGTATGTCTGTGAATTCTGACACTAAAATTACGTAGGCTGGGAACTCAGGTCAAGTTATTTTTCACTTTCAAAAATTAAAAATGAATTTTTATTGTTGGAAGATTTAAGTAACTGCCAAGGAGGAAATACATTTTGCTATAAACATAACTGTGCCGTGGAAACACAATCAGTGTTTGAAGGATGAAGAGACCTCTGTAGTCTGCAATCATGTTAGTTTTAACCCAATGCCAATGAAAAAGCCAAGATTCGAAGCGGGACAGAGAGATGTTATAAAAATATGTATATTTACAATGAGAAAGGTAGTTTTCCTGGCAAATAAAAAGTATAATATATTTCCCTCATTAATTTAAGAGAAGCATTTAAAAGCTGTGAAAGAAAACCGTACATTTAGATATATGAAAATGGGTTTCCAAAGTTTCTTTGTCAAAAATACTACTAAAAATCGCCTTCAAATTTTTATCCCTAGGTTAACTCTACCTTTTAATCAAGGACTTGAATAACAATTATACACCGCTAAGAATAAAACATTTAGGAAGACTCCCTTTCTTTTCTAATAACCATATAACGCTCACCCCTTTCCGACAAATACCTCTTTGTTCATTCACCCCTATTTTAACTAGTAACATTTTCTAGACCAAAGGAAATACATAAAATAGAACATTGCCTATAATATTTACCTGCATTTACAGATACTAAAGCCTTAAAAGTGAATATCAAGCAGTCATTTAAATCAAGATAAGTAGAATTAAGAGGAGCAGGAAAGGACTTCAATCTTTAGGAAGAAACAAGTTTTATGTCAGTCAACCTATAAGCTACCATGACTTCAATCCACAGCTAGATGTTGTGTAGGGTAAAGGAAATAGGATTCCTGAATTTCAGAAGTAGGGAGACTTAAGATTAGATCATTACAAAACAGGCACACATAGGCACGCAGGCACGCACGTAAGATGGAAATCACAGTCAAGGGTGCCGTCCTGTAGAGTCAAGTAGTTAATATTGAAAGTCTGGCTCCACAAGATATTGGCTATGTGCTCCATTTACCTCATCTGGAAAATGGGCAGAAGTTATCTATCTTGTAGGACTGAGGATTTATTTGGGGATTTATAGGAGGATTCTGTGAGGATTAAACAGAAATCCACATAAATGATTAGACAATGACAGACATATAAAAACCTCCTAACAACTCTTAGCTCTTTTATTAATTAGTTACTTGTTTTAAGAACTCTTACACATCATATGAATTCCAACAAATATTTACCGAGTAACTGCAACATTAAGGTCCTGTGTTCAATGACCTGTGCCAAAACATTAGCATACTGAGACCTAAAATGATGACAAATATTATACTGAATAATTGATCTGCCTCCTTTGAAAAATTTTAATGTATTTAATATAGGTTCATGCGGATAGGTATATATATGTAGATATAGACTTGAATATATTCTACTATTTCTATACAACCAGCCACAATAACAGCAGACTCTGTTAACCCTGCAAAGTCATACCACGTGCACATCTGATGATTTTAACATGTTATAAGAGCCTACTTTGGGCTGCCACATTGATACTTGTTTTGAATTAAAACTATCTTCAGAGAATCATGCCAACAGACATTTTTCATTTAAGGAGGATTTACTAATAAAATTCCTGTTTCATGTACTTATTTATCAATCCACATAATAAAGATTAATTAACAATTCTAGGTAAGGAACTGACCAACTTGAGGAATAAAACTATCTCTGGCTTTCTTCTACAACCTCAGATTAGGCCTTTCCCTGGCAAAGACACCGTGTTGTGTTTTTGTTTGTTTGTTTCTGGCAAAGATTTTGTTAAGGGTACCCTCAGAAAATACATCCTCTCTTTCCGTCACCACCCTTTAATAAAAGTGCTATCTCTCTTTGTTCTTTGTTAATCTTGATTGTATATTTTTCTTCAGTCCGGCAAGACTCTTGATTCATATTATTTCTGTGGTTCTTCATACCTAGGCCGTGTGCAGATAATCCTCCTGTCATGATGTTCATGACATCTTCTCTATTCACTGTGAGGGTCCCACATTAGAGAACTGATTTTTATATTACAGAGGACAACCAGAAAAAGGATATATTCCAGAGCAGTAAATTTTAATTACCTTTTTTTTCCTGGTCCTGCCTTAAACCTAGTTCAGAATTATGCCTGAACTGCTAATGTTCCCTAGACAGCGAATCTTGTGACACACCAGATGGGAATCTTGTCATTTGTCTGATTCTTTAAGAAAGAACAGAATCTTTAGTTTAAAGCATATATCAGGGACCGTACACTTTGAGATGTTTGAAAAATATACCTCTAGATGGGTATTATATCCTGGGAGCAATGGTATATTTATTATTTCTTTTTCCCTTGAAAGTCCGTAGAGTCTGTAAAATCACCTAGCAGAAATGTGAATCATGGTATATTTTAAAAGTTTGGAAAAATCATAATTAATTGTCTATTTAGCTATTTGGAGGCTTTGTTTGGAAGAATTAAATTAGAGTTACACAATTATAAAATATAAACTGTTCTATGAAGACCATTTACTTAAAAGGGTATAGTCTAAGCAGTACTCACATACTGGCAAACTCCATGTGAATTTATTTATATGAATTACCAATATGTTTATATATGTTCATTTACCAAGTATTTAATGTGTGAATGGGAATCACAGACAATCACATTATAATGTACTAAGAGCACTGGCAGGAAAAGTGAAAAATACCAGGAAGTCTAGAAGAGAGACATATAAACCAAACTGAGAGTGGTGCTTCTGGAGAAGTGTGGTTAAAGTCCCAAGGGAAAAAATCCTATCTAAGTAGAGAAACGAAGGTAGAAGGAGAAACTGGCCAGGCTATAGAATGAGAAGAGGGAGGCAGAAAAGAGGTAAAAATGGTCTTCCCTCATAGGAAAGAATATGTACAAAACAAAAGTCTAAAAATTAGAAAACAGCAAGGACAAAGTTTAGACAAATAGTAAGAGGATGTAGCTTGAGAAATAAGCAGGGGACTGAATTTATAATGCTTTTAGGCAAACTAAGAAGTATGGACTTAAGGCAAAGAGTAGGGAAACCATTCCTCCTGGTTTGCCCAGAACAACTTCACATATATCTTCTCAGAAAATTATCAATAGCATCCCCTTTTACTCTCAAAGGTATCCAAGTTATAATTTATTTTAATAGAAATCAGAAAAGTGGTAGCCTGGGGCTATGGGGTGGGGGGGTGGTAGGGGATACAATGAGTAACCAGAAGGTGGCAAGGAACTTCCTAGAGTGCTAAGAAGTCTCTATCTTTAAAGGAATGTGGGTTACACAGGTGTATGCATCTGCCAAAACTCATTTCATTGTACACTTAAGATCTGCATCATGCCACATAAAAATCATTGGTCAAAAACACCTAATAAATAAGTATCTCAGTTTGGACAGTAAATCATGGTTCACTCTCTCTAAGAAAAATAGGGAAGCTTGAATGGTTTAAAATAAGGGAGAGACACAACTGGGCTTGAATTTTAGAGAGATCACTGGTACACTGTGTAGAATAAATTTTAAAAGGATAAAACTGAAGACTAGGAAATCAGAAGACTTCTGCAATAATCAAGGTGAGTGGTGGCAGCCTGAAATAAGACAGTTATAGCAGCAATGCAGACAAGGGCACAAAATTAAGATACATACGGGAGTAGAGATGGAGACATCAAAAGGGGACTGGATAAACTGTCTGGTGCTTTAGAGATAGCATCTAGCCTACATAAAGACCAAGAAAGGAAATGGCGCTGGTTAAAACATATGGGTAAGAGATAGGAGTGACTGTTCTCTTTTCCAACATTATGAAGGATCAACATGATTCTTCATATTTTTATGCTCCTCTCAACAAATACTCTAAAATATAATATCCCCAGGCCATCCACGAGGTAAATTTTCTCATACAATGATGAAAACACATCATGTCTTTATTTTCCTAAAGATTTATTTCAAGATATAGGTTATAGAGTGTTTAACCACTTCTAATATTATAATCACCGTATGTCACTCATCAGTAACCAGAGATAAATGAAGACAGTAGCAAACCAGAAAGTTCTAGTAGTTACAATTACCATGATCAATGGAAATAAAAGAATCTCTAAAATCTTTGGGGGCTTATTCAACCTTGGAGCTCCTCTCATGCCTAATCAGAGCCTGGCACGCCACTCATGATCTGAAAAAAAAAACTTGTTGAACTCCTGTTAAGTAACACTGTTTTAGCATCATCAGAATAAATTTGCCTTGGCAGACAGTTCAAGGAAATGTGAGTTAAGAGTCTGCGTGTTTTATTTGATTCTTTTTCTAAATTAAAATATAATAAAATAATTGCTTACTCTGTGCCAGGTTCTGACCTAAGCACTTTACATATATTACCTCATTTCATCCCTACAACAACTTCTGTTTTGTTTCCTTTTATATGTGGGGTAAAAACAAACAAACAAAAGAAGAAGTCCAAGAGACGGAGTAACTTGTCCAAACCCACGTGGCTAGCAAATGCTAGAGTCAGGACTTGATCTCACAGGCTAAAGCTTCTAACCAGTATTCTCCATCATATGTATTTTTTTTCCACTTTGTTTTCATGGAGGTTCCAACATATAATCTGCAGATGCCTAAATTTGATGCCCACTTGGTCTCTGTATGGTGGATATTTCCCATATTTATAAAGAATTAAGATTATACAATTAATATTTCAGAAACAAAGTTCAACCTGGTGTATGGAAAAATAAAGGGGGCCAGGACATGAAGGAATCATGGGGAGAAATGAAAATGAGATAATATGTAATTACAAATGTGAGTCTTTCCTGCCCTATGTTGTTCTAGGCCCTTGAAATTAAGTTCTGAGGCAAAAAAGAGAAAAAAAGAGAAAAAAAAGAAAGAAAAGAAAATGCTGTTTCTACCTACGCTTGTTTATTACTACTGAGAATACCAGATTTACAGTAAAAGCATACATCTAACTCCTTTCAAATAAAAGACTTATAAATAAGGGCTTAAGTTGATTTTTTTTTCCTTCCAGAGGAGTAAAATACAAAGTAATTAAATTTGAATCCTATTATTTAAAATCTGAAACAAAATCACTGTCAAATATCAGAACAAGGGTCATACCAGAATAAATAAATAATACTAGAGTAACAAGAGCAACATGAAGTTAAACAAAGTTAATTGTAACAGAGGGAGTCAGTGTTGAGACAGTATTTATCTTGGGCTCAAGTATGAAAATGGGTAGATAGGTCAAAGCTGTCTGTATATGGTCAGATGGACAAGGAAACCTGTAGCTCAGAGAATAAACACCCAGGATTCGGTTGTATCTTTTAAGAATTCTGTTCAATAAAGTTTGCTAGACATTTTTATCCCTTTCAATCTAAAGCAAGAACTAAGTACTTAATAATTAAAATAAAACTTTATTCAGATACAGTCAATAGGCAGGACTATAAATCAAGACCCCTGGAGCTCTGACCATATATTTTAGGTTATCTTAAATTATCCAAGATTTTTCTTTTATAAAAAATGTACATGCCCATAATCTGTAATATGTCAAACTACAATTAAACTTGAAGTCATGGTGGAGTTTTTTTTGAATGAATATTTCTCAAAATTCTAAACAAAAATATTATGAGCTATTATTATTCTGCAAACTTATTCCACCCCACCCATTACAGAACATCCACCTCTTGGAATAAAAATGTAGTTCACACTCCCTGCTGACGTAATCTTTGGCCTCTTGCTGAGATTACAAGTAAAGGTGCCAATTTTGGTTTTAGTTCTTGTAATGCAGAAAATTCTTTCTATGAGAAATTGAACTGTGAACACTGGTTCTTTTCACACACAGAAAGCCACCAAACAGGCCTCACCAAATAGCAATGAGTTTTGATCACTCCTAGTCTAGTCCACTTTGGCATAAATGACCTTAAAGAGAAAACACAATTTCCTGAATCTCTTGTAAAGGATTTGCCTCAATAAACCAGACACTACATATAGTCATTTGATAAACTTTCTCAGTTAAGAAGAAATAATTCTCTTGAATAAATTATCTCATACCTTCTATATATTCCTTACAACGTGTTATTGTATTGGAATATATGGAAACCAAGAGTAATTATAAAAACAGGAGTGGCTTATTTGTAAGCCAGACTAAAATAAATTCTGTGAAGTTAGATTCAACCTTTGGTCAGCTCAAAAGTACACCTAGAATAATTCTCTCTTTCACTGAAAATTTTCTTAAAAGTGTGATGTCTTTTCAGCAAGTCTCCATCACTTTTTTAATCATTTTAAAAATTATTTTACACTTATTCATTTTTTAAGAGACAGAGATAGAGCATGAGCAGGGGAGGGGCAGAGAGGGAGGGAGACACAGAATCCAAAGCAGGCTCCAGGCTCTGAGCTGCCAGCAGAGAGCCCCACGCGGGGCTCAAACCCACGAACTGTGAGATCATGACCTGAGCTAAAGTCAGACGCTTAACCGACTGAGCCACCCAGGCGCCCCTCCATCACTTCTTATCGTTGATTCTTCTCAGCCGCTAAGAAATTAGCGATCTCTAATTTCTTCATCTAATAACCTTTTTCCCAGTATTTATCAAATTTGACTTTTCTGCAATGTGTCACATTTCATTTATTCATGTAACGTGCATTTACTCAGTATCTACCAAGCAAAAAAAACACTTGGGATTATAAAATGAAAGTGATCTTCCCCTTGACCTAAGGAAGCCCAGGTTTCTCCATAACCACTCTTGCTTACAAGTCTCTTCCTGAGATGTCTTTTTCCACTTTATCTAGATCTCCTCCCACGAGTACCATTTCTTTTAGAGCTGCTTCATGACTCCTTCTCCATAAGCCTTCTCCATCGGTGGTCTCCAGAGTTCTTCTGTCTTTAGGCTTCACGTCTCGATAGGGAATCTAACCTTACTGCTAAACACAGTGGATGAAAGTCTGGGCTCTCTAGCCAGAATGAGAGGTTCAAAACCCAGGTCATCTACTTAACAGCTGTGTAGAACCATGTCATCATCCTTTCCTAAACTCCAGTCAGAGGTTTCCTGCTACTTAGAAGACATCCCTACCAGAATACGGGACATATCCAAAATTGAAAACCCCATCCTTCCTTCAAAATATGCTCCTCCTCCTCCTAATGCCTTATTTCTATGCTTTCAGGCTTTTTCTCAATCTAACTTTTTCCAAACTTTAGAATCAGGCAACAAGTTTTCATTCACTATACACAAGCACATCAGAAACTAGTTAAAACCACACGGACCTCGTGTCTGCATTCACCAAAATGACCACTAGACTGCATTGTTGTCTTTTCTGGTCAAATAGGCTAAGGGTAACAATATGTGTTATCACTTAGTACTAGCTTACTATATGATAAGTTGCAATGTTATCACTTATCTAGACAAAATGTACATGAATTAACATGTAACTATATATTTGAATAATAATTTATAATAGTAAGAAAAAATAGTTAATATTTTAAATAGAATATTTAAATAGGATATCACAATTGGTTAAAATATTCAATTTTTAACAACCATCAAGTTAATTTTTGAAATTAGATCTATTTAAAAAACCAAACATTAAACAAGTGTTGTGTACTACTTGAAACATTTCTATGAAATATTATACCTAACATTATGTCTTTAAGATTTAAAAAGCCTAACATATGCAAAGTCTATTAAAAT
The DNA here is from genome assembly GCF_007474595.2 of Lynx canadensis. NCBI lineage: Eukaryota > Metazoa > Chordata > Mammalia > Carnivora > Felidae > Lynx > Lynx canadensis. The sequence goes on from NC_044319.2 coordinate 36,512,834, forward strand.
GCACATAATTTATCTTACCCAAAATGAAAATATATCTAATAAATAATACTATTCATCTGGCCTCTTTTAGCTCTCCCTTAACATACAAATGCATTCCTTTTCTCCCAAACATAGCAGCTGGGAATGAAAGGAAAGATTTCAAATGATCATTTTCACATCATATTCCATCATCTTTTCATCAGTTTTTCCTAGCTTTTCTTTGAGCCCATTCTTTTACAAGAGGTCTCTTTTTAGATCAATCCATATTTCCATAATCCACACTGCTGTTTCCTCCTCTTCTCCCCAGGGTGGACTAACCCCCACATCCACAACTATGGCTTACAACTGTCATTAAGCCTTACAACAATAACAAGATAACAAAAGAACGGGTGGGGATGAGGCTAGCCAGTACCATATGTTGATCAAGTTCAACACTTTCAGCTAGTAGAGAATATGTCTTAAACTTCAAAATTTTAGTAGTAAAATGCTTTTTATATCTACTTAGAATCGTATTTTAGGCTTAAATTTTAAACATTAGTAAACAACCTGGGAATACTACTTTAAAAGAGCTTATCATCTGTTAATAATGTACTGAAATGGGGAGGGAAAATGGAAATAACCGAACAAAAAGGTAAGGTGGCAACTTATGGTTTGTTACGGATTCTTGTAACCTACAAGCCTCACTCAACTTACGCCAATTCCTAAAAAAGAAATTTCCCCAAAGCTATTTTTTAAAGCAGTATACAGTTATAAAAAGCAAGATTATTTCAAAGTAACATATTCCATGTGAATTAATATTGACTTTATGTCAATTTTGAAAAATTTTAATTTTTCCCTCAAGTAACATCTGAAACTATGTTACTTTTGTTTCCATCTTTTGTTTCACAGTTAACTAATCTTAACTTCTTTTTCAATTAAAAATTAAGAAAATTTGAAATGTAACATTTTGAACTGGCAGACTTTCATGTTTCTTGTATCTTATATTTAAATATTATTATATTTCTATATGATTTATTTCTATAATAAATTTCTATTTATTTCTATAATAAATAAAATTATTTTATATTTAGATATTATCTAATATTTAAATATTGTTTTCCTCTCCTGACTTTGGAAGAATTCTTCTAATTCCTCAGCCTATGTTATGTCACTTTGAAAAAATTATTTCTCAACTGTTCTCTCAAAGATTCAAGACCCCTTATAGAACTAATTCCAGATTTACTTTTGCCACAATAAAAAGTAATTTTCTGTGAAACCACATTTACCTTTTTCAATCTGCATCATCTATTATTTTTTCATTTCTGTAGGCTGCCCAGTAATGCCTGATGTGCCAAAATGGGTCTGAATCATTTGCATAATTAGAATATAATAATTAACACTGCCATAAAAATAAATATAAAAACCTCACCTCTAAATTTTAAAGCTCATTAAAATAAAACTTATGCACCTTTAAGCAGAAAAATAAAGTCATTTTTTTCAGGGGCTCAAATGTTATTATCTAAAATGTATGCAGAAATACTCTTTTCAATAGGAGTTTGCTAGCTTTGCAAGCTTGCTAGCTTGCCGTTTGCTAATAAATACTTCAGCTAGTAAGCAAATTTCTAAAATATCGCTTGCATTTGTCCAAATTAGTTTCTCTGTTTGCAATAAAATTTTAAAACTTTAACAGTGGAAAATAGAAGATAACATGCAGGTAAAGTAAGAATGTGATCTCATTTGGCCTCAAGCATTCTAACACTGCATCTACAAAAGAAACAATCATGTGTATATAAAGAAAGATGGATAGAGAGAAAGACATAATTATGGTGAGTTTCTTAAATTTAATTTTAGGTACTTCCTCCATGCTTGCCAGTTATTTATAATGTTTTATTCTGCTTCTTCTTTAGACAAAAGAATGTACAAAAAAGCTAATGCTGTATCTAAAACACAAATTAAATAAGAAGTAATTGGTACTTCAGGGTTAGTTAGATCACTGATAAAATACTGAACTATGAAACAAAGTATGCAAGCATTATATAATCCTTTTATATCAATCATATCTCTTTCCAAAATTTTACTTAATTAAAAATTAAGGAATCAATTTACCTTAGAAATATGTGTCCATATATAAAACATACACTTATAAGGGCAGTTAAAAATTAGCCATCACACATCAAAAATTGGTATAAGACATTTCATCCTTCCCATTTAGAAAAACAATAGTTGGTATAGAATGCAATTATTCCTTGTGTGTCTGATGTGATCAACTGAATAGTTAAAAATGACATAATCAAGTCCAAACAAGCAAAAAAAATTTCTAATTTTTAAATATCTGCATTTAAACATTTATTGTGAATATACTCAGATCTAATAGATTATTTTAAAATAATTTACATCTTCTTTAAAACTGATGCAAGAAACAAAATTATAGAATGTCCAGCTACCAATCTACTTCAATTTCAAATCATAAAAGACTTTATTTGTTCTGACCAAATCCTTTTAAAATCATTAAAAGAAGAAATACAGTTGACCCTTGAACAATTCAGGGGTCAGGGGCACTGAACTCCCATGTAGTAGAAAATCCACATATAACTTTTTACTCCCCCAAAACTTAACTACTAATAACCTATTATTGACTGGAAGACTTACTGACAACATAAACAGTCAGTTAACACATATTTTGCATGTCATATGCATTATATACTTTATATTACTTGTAATATATATGTGTATATACTATACTTATAGTGTATGATGTACATTACCATATATTACTTATGATGTACATACTGTATATTACAATAACATAAGCTAGAGAAAAGAAAATGTTATAAAAAACAGAAGAAAGAGAAAATACATTTACAGTACTGAACCTTACTGAAAATAATTTGCATATAAATGGACCTGTGCATTCAAACCCATGTTGTTCAAGGGTCAGCTGTGTTTCTTCTTTGATAGATGTGTAAAAAAATTTTTTAATAAAGAACAGGCATTCTTCCTAAACCATGCAGACTAAAAATGAGACATCACTGAACATGAAAAGAAAATTGTATATGGTGCTGAGTATATTTGTTTTGGGACCTGCTCACTGGCTGGCTACCTGCAGTTGTAAAAGACCTATGAAAATACAGCTGGAGGGTTATAATTTAACATGTTTTTCTGTTATTGTATAATATATAGTTTCTCATTACTCTTCACTCTTAGAACTGTCATTCAAACTGTTTCCAGACAATTCCTCCCAAGATTTGCTTTATGGAATTTTTATTACTGTTGTAATTTAGAATTATCATGTAATATGTGCACTTTTCTCAAAGCATTTCTAAATGCATTTTTATCATCTAGCATGGGAGCACATACTATGTTGTCAACATATGCTGAATTTCAATTTTTTTTTGAATTTTAATTTTTTTAACCTAGAAAGGTTAATTTTTTTTAACATAGAGAGGTTAAAAAAGAGAGAGAAGGAGCACACAAGTCAGGTATTCATCATGAACAAATCGTCATGGAGCTGCTAAATTTTCATGACTAACCCCTCTGCTAAGCCACATCTTTCCATTCATATTTTGATGAATCTGTTATATAACATCAGTGTGAAATCTGTCTAAATTTAATATTCCATACTATTCTTAAATCCATTTCTCTTAGATTATCTTGTTCCTATTTTTCTAAGGTTAAGATAACCTATCATGAGATTATTCAACTTCCCTTGGTCTATCACTCATTTATCTAGTCATTCAAAAGCCATTCACTCATATTATGAACCAGCCACTGTGCCAGATGTTAGAATTGAAAAATGAGAAGATTCTGCCCCTTGAAACTTAAAATACACACACACACACACACACACACACACACACACACACACACACACGGAGATAGACACATTCAAAAAGGAAATATAACTGTAGAATATAGAGGTATACCCAAGAAGCTATGGATGTGCGGACAGGCTGCTTTGGAGGTCATGAGAGCCTTCAAAGAAGAATTAATTTTCAAGCTAAAATTTAAGAGTAAGTAAAATTGGACACAATGAAAGAAAAAAAAAGAATGGAAATGGGCAGTAAAAACAGAACTGCCACACGCAAAAATAAGAAATGGGACCTGGGAAAAGCCAGGGACATGGTATGAAGAAAATTTGATCATGTCCTCTCATTTGCTAAATGCCCACCCAAGGGCTTCATACAGACCTTAAACCCTGCACTGAACCCTGTGAAGTAACTATCATGTCATTCATTGCAGAGGATACTTGTTTCATGGAACAAGGCATAGAACTGACAAAATTCAAACTCCAATCTATACCATAAAAATGTATATACAAGTCTTCTAATTTAACGCAAGAAATAAAATTCTAAAGTCTCATGCTATCACTCTACTCCAATATCAAATCATGACATTCATTATTGTGTCTTCCAGTATACTAGGGTGCCATACTCAGTTACCCTAACTATACATATATACATACACACACACATGTATACACACACACACACATACACACACACATATATATGTATATAGTAGTGTCTTCCAGTCATCCTTTAAAAGATGACCACATTAAGGAAAATACTCAGTGGTCAAGGAATAAGGCTTAAAGATCACCCACCATGCACTCCTCCTAACTATCAGCATCTCGAAAGGAATCTCAGAATACAATCAGAACATGAAACTGATGCCACAACTATATTCTCTTCCTAAACATCCTTCTACTGCCAGCTTAGAGACCTGTAAACTGCCTTCCCTTCAGTGGTACCCTAAAAGCTGGTCTCTGACAATCTTCAATCCCAAAAATAATCAATGAAAATTCACACTCTTCCAGCATACCAGTTTAACTGTCATTGTTCTATATGTTCCAGCTAACAATAAATCTTGGTAAAGCAAAAGGCAATATTTTAGACAGGACCTACGCAAAATATACAGGATAAATTTCCCTTTCTCGCATCCCATTACTCCTTTTTCCTCCAAGTCATATCAGTGTAGGAACGACAGTAAAGAAGATATAAGAAACAAAGGTGCTTTCAACATTCCTGACACTGAGTATTCCTAGAATATTGTATTTTTCCAAACCAGCCCCTGCCATCTGTCCTTCATTTTTTCCACCTTTTTTAAAGAGGAAAGCACACTTTACCACCACTGCCCAAAGCTAAACTTTCCACTTGGAGTTGTGATGCATTCTCATACTTACAGCCTGTGTATTAGTATCCTAGCACATACAGTATGTTTCATGATCAATTTAATTTTGTCTCCCCTACTGGACTGTGAGGTCTTTCTGAGCTGGGAACTTCTTATAGTTATCCTTATTCGTCTAGTATTAGAAAAAAATAACGCATAGTGTATACACAAGTAGTATCTGTCATCTTGCCATCTCTGCTAATTCTTGCTATAAAAACAATCAACTCCTAGCTTCTATCTTTAATCTTTCCTTTTAAAATGGCTTCTTGCTATTTTATGTAAACATGCTCTTCCCTCCTCAAGCCTTTTAATCAAAAGCTACAAAAAGTATACTACATATTGCCACCACTGGGAGAATTAGTCTAAACTTACTATCTCCTCTTCCTTACTAACCACTAAACTCTTGGCTTCTTTAAGTGTGTAATGTCTTCCTTCACAGACTTTCTACATTACATTGTTAGTAATTTTCAGGGCATTTATTACACCTAGCCTTCTGTTTCAATTATATGTAGAAGTGAATACTGTAAAAACAACAAACAACGATTTGCTACTGCATCCCCATGAATGCAGGGAAAAACTGAAATTCAGAGAGAAAGAATTATTTCCTTCAAGTCATACATTTAAGTCAGTCTTCTACTGTCTAGTAGAAGACAGAATGATAGTTCACTTTTGACTCTTAGCCTGATCTTCCTTTCCCTGGAAGGAAAGCTTCCTGGAAGGTAAGGACTATACATCTTTTGTTTACAACCTTATGCTGCCAGACCAGTACCTTGCAAAACAAACAAAAATGTATTAAATAGATAACTTCAAGACAGCTTTTGCTACATGTTAATCGCCTAGGTTACGTTCATTTATTCAGTATTTGGCAAAATTTTTCATTTCTTTTAAGAGTAGACCCAAAAACAACTAAAAAGGCCTTGCAAAATATAGCATTACTTTTCACCTTCAACTTCCTACATATCTCTATTATCTGTTCACTATATATAGTATACCTAAAAAAAAAAAAACCCAAATTTTTGGTGTTTGTGAATCTATTATGCCTATAATTCAGAAAGGCTTTCCTCTTATTAAGTTACTGAATCATACCCTTATCTCTAGGGAGTTTCAATAAACTAGATTACAAAGTCTCATAAATTAAAGAAACTCCTGCACAGGTGTTTGTTGCAGTTTTATTCATCATTGTCAAAACTTGGAAACAACCAAGATGTCCTGCAGTAGGTGAATGGAAAACTGTGGTACATACAGACAATGGAAAATTATTCAACACTTGAAAGAAATGAGCTATCAAGCAATAAAAAGACATGGAGGAAGTTTAAATGCAAATTACTAAGTGAAAGAAGCCAATCTGAAAAGGTTACATATTTTATGACTCCAACTATATGACATTCTGGGAAATGCAAAACTATGGAAAAAATAAAAAGATGAGTGGTCGCTAGGGGTGGGGATGGCAGGGAGAGATGAACAGTCAGAGCACAGAGAATTTTTTGGGTAGTGACAATAGCTGTATGATATTATAATGATGAATACATGTCATTAGACATTTGTTCAAACCCACAGAATGTACGACACCAAGAGTGGACCCTAAGGAAAACTACAGACTTTGGGTCATTATGATAATTCTATGTATGTCCATCCTTGGTATGGCATAGAAGGCATCAATCTGGTGAGTGATGCTGATAATGGAAGAGGCTATACATGTGGGGGAGCAGGAGGCATATGGGAAATTGCTGTATCTTCCTCTCAATTTTGTTGTGAATCATAATCTCCTCTCAAAAATAAAGTCTTTTAAAAAAGTTTTTAATAAAGGATCTCTGTTCTGAATGGTTTATAGAGATATGTATATAAAGTGAATACCCCCAAAAGTCCTATAAAATAAGAAAACTGAACTTCTAAAACTTCAAGTGGGCTAGCTGTCAAAACAAATTCTTAAAGAATTCAAATTCACATGAGTAAGGTCAATCTTTAGCACACTTATCTAGGTTTATCATTTGGTTTAATATATATAGCTGTCTTTTATTTATCAATGTTAAATATAATACAAGCATACATTTATTCTCCCTGGGCTTTTCTTCCCTAAACTCATGCAGGTGTACTGAACAAATAAGCTAACATGATATAATGTTTAAGGTTATAGACATGCAAATTTCTATTATAAAAAATGCAAATTTCTATTCGACTACATTGAATCATTATTTTGGTAAACTTATTTCAACACTAATTATATTTTGTTATATATCTGCTTAAACAGAATATCCCAAATCTTTAGGTTACCAAAATATTAAACTGCTATTGAGTTAATTAATGTATAATTATTGGATGCCCAGATAATTCCTAAGAAAGAGTATAAAAATATTGGATTACTAAGCATAATTTAAGTCTATAATTTTCTCATTTTTGTATGCTATAAAATAGTTATGCTTTGGGCCATGTTAACAAATGTGCTCATTTTCCCCACTTTACAAAGATGTACATGGAATGTGTGTGGTTTCAGAAAGTTGTATTATGGGTATTCATGAGATCTGGTAGTCTGCTAACATGTTTGTGTATGCCATAAAGTTCTCAGTTATCCACCCCTCAGAGTTTTTCTTTTTCTGTGAAATAGGAATTACTTAGGTTAAAAGTTATCATTAATGAGTATTTAAGACTACACAAGAGGAGTGCCTGGGTGGCTCAGTCAGTTGAGTGTCCCATTTCAGCTCATGTCAGGACCTCACTGTTCGTGGGTTCGAGCCCCAAGTCAGGTTCTATGCTGACAGCTCAGAGCCTGGAGTCTGCTTTGGATTCTGTGTCTCCCTCTCTCTCTCTGCCCCTCCCCCACTCATGTTCTGTCTCTCTCTCTCTCCCTCTCTCTCTCTCTCTCTCTCTCTCTCTCTCAAAAATAAACATTAACAACAAAAAAAGAGACTACACTAGGAACAACAGTGTCCGATAAATACAGCTGTGTATATGCTTTTGTTTTCAAAAATAGTTTTGTCCTGAAACAGCACTTCTTGGGCTTTTTTACCTCCTATATTCTTGGAACTTATTAAGGATGGTAAAGAGCTACTCTATATAATATTTATTATATATTATTACATAATAATATATTACTGAATATTGAATACTGAAACCACATTAGAAACTAAAGCGGATAAATTTTTAACAGATATAGGAATTGATTTGAGGACAGCAATCTGAGATGCGCTACATGTTAAAACAACATAAAAATAATGGTCATGATGATGATGAAATTAGTTTGGCCTTGCAGATCTCTGAGATATGTCTTAAAGTGTCAGTTGTTCTGAAACATGAGAGGCCACAATTACATAAAACTCAAAATGTGACTTTTGTCTGTCTTGTTTGATAACACCTGACTCTGAAAAGAAGTTATGATAATTATTAAAATCCACTCAACCTTGATGGGTTTGCTTCCTTGGATTACTAATGTCTTTGCCTACAACGTAAAAGGTTATTCTCACCTCTTTGTGCCTCCAAGATAGCCAAAATTCTGTGTTGTAACAGAATACTTTCTGCACTTAATACTGAGTTTACTATGTCTTTTATTAGTTAAGGGGAGAAAAAGTTCAAAAGTTCATTTATGAAATAGCTATTCAATAGTATTCCTGACCATATTTATTTTAGATATTTTACTGTCACTTTGATTTAACAAATAACCAAGTGTAGCTTCTTGGATCCCATCTTATTCAAACATTCAATCTTCTAACAGCTTTTTAAATTTTGCCTTCCCAAACTCAGACTCTGAATATGAAAAAAATTTTAAAATTTCCAGGATATGTTTTTATAACTAAACCGGGGCGCCTGGGTGGCGCAGTCGGTTAAGCGTCCGACTTCAGCCAGGTCACGATCTCGCGGTCCGTGAGTTCGAGCCCCGCGTCGGGCTCTGGGCTGATGGCTCGGAGCCTGGAGCCTGTTTCCGATTCTGTGTCTCCCTCTCTCTCTGCCCCTCCCCCGTTCATGCTCTGTCTCTCTCTGTCCCAAAAATAAATAAAAAACGTTGAAAAAAAAAATTTATAACTAAAACTATCTGGAGACTTCCTAGAGGTTCTTTGAAAACCACAGAGATCTTTTCTTTTATATTATAAAATGAGATGCTAGAAATAATTTGGTTACAATAAGGGTTGCACAAAAAAACACTGGAAAATCAGAAGAGATGCTTAGCCTGCACTATGTTGAACTTGCATATGTAAATTTTATGAATATGAATATCTGAGAAATCATATGCTTTATGGGAAGTCCCTAAAGATACACCAATGTCCTTGCTATCCATAATGTGTTTTCCTCTCCAGAAAAACAACAATCAAATCTCTTATGAAATAGCTCTGTTAGGCTTTCCTATACTTATTAGAGTTCTGGCAATACTTTGCTCAAATATATTAGACAATAATATAATATTGCCAGTTATAATTTCAGTTATTATTTTAAACACTTACTTGGCCATAACTTTTACTTCTTTATTCTATATACTGGCATCTTCTAGGCCAGTAGTCCTCAACTAGGTACGCACATCAGACTTACCCATGAAGTTTTACAAAAATACATTTTTCTAGGCCCTACTTCAGACATCCTAAATCTCTTTACTTGATATTCTTGGTACATTCTTGCTATATTATGTCTCAGGATTATTGTATGCTGTATCTCAAGATTTTTTCTCTACACAAATTTTGTTCAGCTACCTTTATACATCAGATATAACTTTAACTCCTTTGAAAACAGGCTAATTTCTTCTTTCATTTTCTCTAAAACCTTTTTGATTGGCTTTATTATCTTCAATTTTCATATAATAGAAACAACCAAATTTTCTTTTCCATATTTTATTTTTATTATGAAATCTCACCAGACCTTTCACATTTGTTTTGGGTTTTTTTTTAAATCAAAGTATAGTTGACATACAATGTTATATTAGTTTCAGGTATACAACACAGTGAATTAACAGTTCGATATATTATGCACTGCTCACCATGATCAGTGCAATTAGCAGGTGTCACCATACAACATTATGACAATATCATGAACTATATTCCCTATGCTGTACTTTTTATCTTGTCTATCTTATGCCCATCACCACAACCTTTTACATTCGAAAATTATCAGTAATACATTATGATTAACCCTCTATCATTTACAGATAGTTTAGTTTTACTTCTGTTGCTTGTCTTAAGGCTCTGCTATAAGCTACAGGCTAGAGTTTGTGTTGTTTTTTTTTTAATTTTTTTTTCTTTTTTTTCAACGTTTTATTTATTTTTGGGACAGAGAGAGACAGAGAATGAACGAGGGAGGGGCAGAGAGAGAGGGAGACACAGAATCTGAAACAGGCTCCAGGCTCCGAGCCATCAGCCCAGAGCCTGACGCGGGGCTCGAACTCACGGACCGCGAGATCGTGACCTGGCTGAAGTCGGACGCTTAACCGACTGCGCCACCCAGGCGCCCCAAGAGTTTGTGTTTTTAACAAATAGGTCAGTCTCAGAGCCTTGGAAAAAGGTTGTATCAGGTATTTCAAACTACTGACACTTCAAAGAATAGTCTCTGATATACAGGTCTTTGAGCTGACATCATTAGGTAACTTTCAGACTATTCCAGTGGACTGGAGCAGGACTTCCAAGACTTGCTTTAGTCAAGAAGCAGAAACTTCCATGAGACTGTTTAGGCAAAATCCAGCAAAACAATAATTAATTGAATTGTACTGAATAATAACGAGGGCAATTTTATTGTTTAAAATATTACGAATGCTGTTTAATGATCTATTTTCTGGACACTTAAGGAAGCCCTTCCTCCTCTTCCTACAGTCTATAACCTACAAAAATTTAGTAAACTCTGCTACTACAAACTGAAATATGTTTAAGTTACATCTTATTCTCACTGATTCTCTCCCTCCCCAAGTTCAGAATTTCTTACTAAGTTCCTTCATTTTTCCACAGCAGTGTTGTTTTCTTTCATAAATTCAATAAATCTTTCTTTCTACCAGTATATTACTGGAACATTGATTGCACTACCAAGACCTTAAAAGTGTCATTTTTGAGAAAGATGCTTGTTTAATCAGCCATGCAAAGGCATTCTGAAGGAACAAAGATTACCTGTACTTATGGAGCCTACCAAGTCCTCCGAGAAAAAGTGTCCTAATGCCTGGCTACCGGATCCAAATTGACAGGTGTTAAAGAAAGTCCCTTCCTCATACACCAGGAACCTTAACAAATTTTGTGAATCTTGAGAAGAGAAGAATTTACCAAATTTTTAGGGAGTACATGTAAAATCTGGGAAAGATATTTGCTTGGACTTAGTTTCCCTAGCTTTGGGATAGCAAGTAACAGGGGCTTTTAAAAGTCTGATCTGAAATCTTGTATGAAAACTTTAGGAAAAAGGTTAACTTTGTAGACTCAGCAATTGTTCTACACTGCACAGTTTGAAGTATGTAAGTTCACGGAGGCCTGTAGCCTAAATTAACACTCTTGCTGCACTCATGCAAATAATCAGGCCAAACCTTTAGGGACATGATTTATTTTGTTATGTAGAATAATCTTTCTTTGAAATTATTATGCTTGCAAGAGGAAGAGTAAGACTATAGGAAAAATTTGTGAAAAATTGAAATGGACCAAAAGATTACTGGTTGCTTTCAATGGGAAACAAGCCATTGCCTGACACACTCTTCTAGGGGCTCTGGGTCTTTCATTGTCTTGAAGCTATTTTACAACTCTAAATTGTAAATAAATGATAGCAATACAAATAATATTTATCCACAGACATGTCTCATAGAATAATATTTAACCACAGACATGTCTCACAGAAGGACAACTGATTTCCCTCCTCCCTCACCTTTCCCCATGTGGATAAAGCCACTTTTATGTCTATTTGTACATTTATTACAGCATTCCTAATTTGTCTATATCCTACTGAATAATATACAGCATTTTGTTCATACCTTCAATCAATTAATGAGTTTTAAAAAACTTCAAAATAAAATGTTAAATCTGTATTAGAGTCATGATTATATTTTCTTTTAAAAATTATTCTTTAACAGTAGTCTCAAATACATTTAGTCTAATGGGTAAGTAGAAAGTAAGGAAGACGACAGATATAATAAGTGCTATAATATGGAAAGCATAAAATGCCAAGGGAAGTCCCAAGAGGTACATTCAATCCAGACCTGTGACATAAAGAAAAGCCTTCTTGAAGGAAATGACCTCTAAGCCAAGACCAGAAAGATGGGCAAAAGAGAGTACAAGTAGGAGATTAGCATTTCAGACAGACTCACATGTTCAAAGAATACAAATAAATGGTACAGAAGGGAAACTAATGTCCAATATAAAATACAGACCACTTTTTAAATAGATAATGGAAAGGGAGACAGAAACATAGGAGGCTAAAGATGTAAACAAAGGACTGGAAACAAGAAAACTTGATGGTGTTAAGTTGAACCTTATCTTGAAGATGTCAAAGGGGAGTCGGCTCTGGCATCAGTGTCTGGCTTGAAATAATGGCTCTACTACTTAAGAGTTGTGTGGCTTTCACTGGGTAAATTAAGTATTTTGTAGTTCCGTTTCTTCATCTGTAAAATGGGAATTATAGTAGTCCCTTCACTTCACAGGGGCATTATTCGGATTAAATGAGCAAATACAGGCAAAGTACCTAGAAACTGCCTGGCACATTGTAAGGAACCAATGACAGCGAAAGGAGTAGAGTATTTGTTTTTTAGAGATATCATTCCACTGTCTTTTAGATCATTCTAGCTTCACTGTGGGGAATAAATTAAATAGGGACAAGAACAGAAAGAAGAGTTAGGAATATGGGAATTAAGGACAGGACCCTAGAAATAAAGAGAAGTGGAGAGATTTAGGAGACATAAACGAGCCACAAACAATAGGATTTGATGACAGATTGGCAACAGAAATTGGGTGAGGGAAAGAGAAGTAAAAAATTAATACATAAAGTCTTTGGCCTGGGAAAGAAACTTAAGTGAGAGCATTCACTGAAATAAGACCTACAAAAACAAGTACTCCAGGTAACTCACGTTACTCAGGTAACACAGCAGGCACAGTAATACAAAACTGAGTCGAGAACACAAAAAGAGGAATGCCACAAAATATCACAGAAGATAAAACACTTCAGTTGCATTATGGAAAAGGTACATCAGAGAAACAGGAAAAGGTCATCTGAGGCATGTGAAATGGCCCAGGAGCATAATGACCTGCAGTTTGTGTGAAAATAGGAAAAGTACTGCAAGACTGAAGGTAAATAAGAAGTATGACCCTAGGGTCAACTCTTCCTAATCTTCTTTCCTATCTAAAGACTGAGCAAAAGGTCTTAATGATTTCTGATGCCTTGGCCATTATTAAAAGATCATGGCTCCGTGGTCCTATGACTTCTGCTGATAGCCACCCTGAAAAAAAAAAAAGGAAATCTTAAACAGAGTTTAAGATTTTCATAAAAATAACTAAAGGGTAAAAAACTTTTGCCAGTTAAACAGCAAATACCCACTGTGGTCATCAACTAATGGCACAGAAATTTCAGAAAGTCAGAAAGCACACATCAGAGAAGAATTTTTAAATATTAGTATCTTTTATGCTATTAAATTATAAATCTTCCTGAAGGTCTATAAAGCAGTGAAATTCTCGAACTTGTTATTCACCTATAAAAATCACAGTCTACAGGAGCGCCTGGGTGGCTCAGTCAGTTAAGCATTCCACTTCAGCTCAGGTCATGATCTCACAGCTCGGGAGTTCAAGCCCCACTTAGGACTCTGTGCCGACAGCTCAGAGACTGGAGCCTGCTTTGGATTCTGTGTCTCCCTCTCTGTCTCTCTCTCTCTCTGCCCCTCCCCGGCTCGCGCTCTGTCTCTGTCTCTTAAAAATAAATAAATGTTAAAAAAAATTTTAAATGACAGTCTACATAAAGCAGTTTTATCTATGCCTCATCATAAATTAATAAACATTTGTGGCTTTGCAGTATTTTAACAAAACTATTAGTTCACACTTACGGAGTGTTTTCTACATGCCAGGCATGATGCTGAGTCCTTTACAGACTTCAGATCATTTCATTCTTATCATAATTCTGTCAGATCAGTAAAATCAGTCCCATTTTGCAAATGAGCAATTAAGAGAGATTAAGTCCCTGCCCAAAGCAACACTTCTCACAATCTATAAATATAGAGCCACTATTTAAACACAAACCTGTTTGATTTCAGGATTTATAAGATTTTATTTCTGACTCTCCCCTAAAAGTGTATTTTTCTCACAAAGACTGACTCCTCTCCTACAAGAAACATAGACTAACAATGGTCCAAAGAGGGCATGGTATGAGCTATAGAAATGTGCACCCTGAAAATAAAACGACAAGCAGAGAGTAGGGGGGATTAAGTATTCTGCAAAACAGCCTCAAGCCATTAGGCATAAAAGTGAACAACAGAGAACTAAGGGCAAAGGAGAGAGTATCTTGATAGCAGCAAAAAGAAACAAAATTACTCCTTTTATACAGAAGCCTGAACCTCTCCCAGATGTATGAAGAGATACTGCAAGTACCAGTGGCATGGATGGGCGTCTTCTGCATTCATCTTCTCAGCCAGAGCCCTCAATGTATTTGCAAAACACAAACTGGACATCAGTTCAATCTGTTTAGCAATCCTCAAACTGGTCACAGCTTCGTACTTCCCCTGGCTGTAAACACTTCTCCATTCTTCTCCAATCCCCAAACTCCCCTTCCATCACTCAGACTAGAGGTAATTCAACATTTCCTGGAGTGTCAAAAGTCAAGTTTCGTCCTCTCATCACTGTTCCTCTCTACCCCATGCCCCCCAGTACACCCCTGCATGAAGCCTCACTCTCCCCCCTTACACTCATCTTCATGTTCACTCCTAATGTAACCAACTCTTTCAGATCCCTCAGATGCCCTCAGCTGAACTACTACAATAGCTAAACTAATTTCCCTGTTTCTGGTTTCTCCCACAACCAATCCACTCAGAAACCTCTTCCAGACTAATCTTCCTAACCTACTTATTTTGTTATGTTACACTCTCCTCAAGTTCCTCTCAAGGAGCAACTCTTTAACAAGGCCATTAATGTTACCGAAACCCAGCCCCATTCACATTTACAGTTTCATCTCCTACTTCCCTCTACAAAATTCTGCACTGTACCTCCCACCACAAAAAAATCAAAACTCCTGAAATGTAATTTTGAGGTCCCACTGGCTCCTCCACCAACTAAAGAAGGAAAATACACTTGAGGAGCAGGTAATAAACCAATACCTCTGACGAACCAACAACTCTATGTAGAAGAACCAAAGGATAATGAATTGATATTATTTCTTTAGATTCAATAACACCCTGATTTGAAATTATAATGATACTGAGGGGGGGAAACTGTTATGATAAATTATTTTTTAATTTTATTTTGAGAGAGAGAGAGAGAGCGAGAGAGCACAAGTCGGGTAGGAGCAGAGAGAAGCAGAATCAGAATCCCAAGCAGGCTCCGCACCATCAGTGCAGAGCCAGATGTGGGGTTTTAACTCGTGAACCGTGAGATCATGACCTGAGCCGAGATTAAGAGTCGGAGGCTTAACCGACTGTGCCGCAAGTATTTTCAAAAGAGTTAAAATAAAATAGGTGGGTAGGATTTGGGTCAGCATTCCAAACAGAAAGAATATAGTTTAATTGCTAACAGCACATAATTTTGAATCAGACAAACTTGCCTTCAAATCTTAGCTCTGCCTCTGATAAACAGCGTGATCTCAAGCAAGTTTCTTAAGCCTCAATTTGGAGGATGATTACTATCTCCTAGCAGTACTAGGTGAATTTGAAGATAAAATGAATTATGTACCTAAGGCACACCGTATACTGCCCAATACATATTAAGAGCTAAATAAAGAGCTTTTTAATTATTATTACTACTGAAACATATCTCAGATCCAGTGAAAAGGCTATTTAGCAAGAAGCAGACAGTATATGACAATAGTAAGTAGTAAGAATGAGAAATATACATAGAGTACCTCAACCATCTGTAGTATTCAGAATATCCACCAAAAAGCATATAACAAAACCACTCTTCAAGGTCCTTGGCTAGATTCCTACATAAAGTTTGGTTCCTTTGGATATAAAGTGGTTAAACAAAATGGTATCTAAAGCTCCTTTCAGATCTAACCTTCAAAAAAGCGTGTAACTGCTGTGAATTGGAATTCTGGATGTTCATCACCATTACCTGGTTAACTGCTTTTGAAGTGTGCAAGCGCTTACTAATGTTCCACTAACCTCACAGACTTGGGGAACAAAGTAACATTTAAACCCCAAGTAAAAAATTCCTAACCACCAGCCAGTCACAAAGAGGGACAGCAACAGTTGCTCTCACTGAACAACTTACTGCAGCTGAACTAGACAAATACATGACTGCCTTCATGTGAACCCAAGGTGAGGAGTCTTCAGGTCTCCTAGGAATTCTCAGGGGCAGTTTAAGAGGGAGAAAATAAAAAACAAAACAAGATGTGACCTGAACAGGAGGTCTGTTCTTGGGTCAGTGGACAAGAAAGAATCAAGAAGACCAAAAGAACAGTATTTCAAAATGCTAAACTGAGTCAGGAAGGCTCTAATCTAACTATACATTACTTGGGAACAAACCCAATTATATGTCATATGTCCAGATCATGTCTTCACTATCGGGACTTCTGCATACTTAAGATATTTATAAATCTATTCTTTCTCTAAAGAGCTAAATCAAATTAAGAGAGCATACCCCTCTTTTTATGTGGAAAATAGTCAAGAGCTGCATTATTGAATTAATATTAACATGCCCATTTACTGATTTTTTTCAGTGTAATTTCCTAGTCTTACCCAAAGATTTTCACATGCAGAAAGCTATCCTTCCACATATCAAAATCACCTTTCTATATACTTATTTCTGAATAAACTTCTCTAAACAAATATTTTTCTGTATACTTATTTCTGGATGAATTGCTTTAAACAATATTTTTATCAGCTTTCATTTTTATAAATTATGAGAGCTGTAAGAATCATATCTGTGAACTTATGAGTAAGCTCATACTAATACCATTTTATAATTTTAAGTGATGAGATCGTTTTATCCCACTGTTCTGCAGACAAAAAAAAATAAATAAATGAATCTGCTGAGCAGAGTTCCAGAAAAGTGCCGATTTCTATAAAAGTTAAAATTGGGGGGCGCCTGGGTGGCTCAGTCGGTTAAGCGTCCGACTTCAGCTCAGGTCATGATCTCGCGGTCTGTGAGTTCGAGCCCCACGTCGGGCTCTGTGCTGACAGCTCAGAGCCTGGAGCCTGTTTCGGATTCTGTGTCTCCCTCTCTCTCTGACCCTCCCCTGTTCAGTTCATGCTCTGTCTCTGTCTCAAAAATAAATAAATGTTAAAAAAAAAAAAATTAAAAAAAATTGGTATTTAACCATGTATTATATAATTCATTTCAAAATGATAAATCTATAATATAAATTTTAAAAAATTTCTATTTACATAGATCATGTCAAAATAATGCATAATTTTGGTCAGACTAAATACTTAAGGAACTATAAAAGACTGTAATTTAAAATAAAAATGGAATAGGGGCATCTGAGTGGCTCAGTTGGTTAAAGTGTCCGACTTCAGCTCAAGTCATGATCTCACAGTTTGTGAGTTCCAGCCCCATGTCAGGCTCTGTGCTGACAGCTCAGAGCCTGGAGCCTGCTTCAGATTCTGTGTTTTCTTCTCTCTCTGTCCCTCCCCCCACTCATGCTCGCTCGCTCTCTCTCTCTCTCTCTCTCAAAAATAAACATTAAAAAAAATTTTTAAGTACAAATGAATTAAATTCATTCTGAATTCTCTCATTTTCTTTTAAGAGTCATTTTTATTAAGAAAGATAAGAGTTATGTAAAAGTAAAAAATAAGAATTTAACTTATATACGTAAATGATTCAGACATTACTGTAACAAGCAGAGAACTAAATCACGGATTTATACCTGTTACTACTTACTTCAAGTAGACAGAAATAATAGAAGGGTATTCAACAAAGTATGGTATTGTCAGGTTTTTTTTAACGGAAAAAAATTTTAAATGTTTCCAAATATATTCCATAGAGAAATCAAAAGAGTGTAAAAATATGTTGAAATTATAAACATTCAGTTCCTATTAGTTTTAATACAAGGGCTTCTTCATCACCCATCTACTTGGTAACTTTAAAAGATTTTCCAAACCAATTTGACAATAAATTTCATAAAAAAAAAAAAAAAGATTTTCCATATACATTCTGAACACATGGCTTCTTTTTCTTACAGTTGGTCAAGAGAAAATACTTATAGTAATTCATATGCTAGAGTAGTTGTTGCATTAACAGTAGTAATAATCATAGTACTCCAATTTTAAACGGTTTTAAACAATTATGTGGTTCCAACCTGGTCGCCAAAGTCCTCTGGGAATTTCCACAATACCACCGGATCTGTAAATAATTGACACACATCATTAAACAGAGGCCAGAGAACACATTTACACCAACATTCTTATAAAACTATCTTAAAATTGTCAAAGCTACTTTTAAAGTGATTTTTTAATTTTTCTTTACATATTACAGTTGATGAGGTTAAAAATAAAGTATTTTGATCTTTAAATGACCTTTAGGAACAGGAACAAATAAAATTGGTAACTTAGATTATTAAAAACCATTTCCATAACTCACTTTTTTATTTATATACTTTAAAGATTCTGAAATATGAATTTTCAGATTTAACTACACTGGACACATTACCTTTAATTTGAAAAGAAAAATATAAATGTGTTAAATATGTAATCAAATATATTATAGTTCTTAGAAATTAGACCAAGATATATCACCTTAAATTTCCATTTAAAATCCTAAATATTTAAGAACACCTATTAATGCATTATATCAATGCTTAAATATTTAAGAACACCTATTAATGCTTTATATCAAAATTCACTTTTAAGATTCCATATTTGCAACTCTATAAAGCCTTTTTTAAAATAATAGATATAAATTGGTAGGTATCAAGCTTACTTAAAATATAATTGATATCTGCAGGGCTTTTAGAGAAGTTTTTCCAATATATTTTATATACTTATTCATATATAAAAACCAATGTTATTTGATAAATATTCCCACTGGCTTTTCATT
This sequence comes from Lynx canadensis, assembly GCF_007474595.2. Lineage (NCBI taxonomy): Eukaryota > Metazoa > Chordata > Mammalia > Carnivora > Felidae > Lynx > Lynx canadensis. The sequence goes on from NC_044319.2 coordinate 36,532,066, forward strand.
TTCATTGTTTCTCTCAATATTTCTTTTCTACTTAGTATATTAAAAATAAGCCCTTTTAATTAGCACTAATAAACATTTTGGTCATGTGCTTTTTAATTCTGTCAAAAAAAAAAAACTTCTGAATACCTATAGATGTGCTTTCCAAGGACAGTGTACAATGGATAATATTACTTCTGAAAAAGCCTTTGCAAGCTCAAGATAATGTAAATAACATGTACCACTGACACAACAGGATTTGAACTTCACTCCAAGCAAAAAGACTCAGTAGACCAAAGATATCACTTTATGCTCTCAGAGTAAAAAATTACAGTTCTATTCCATTTTTTCCACTATTTCATGTTGCTTTTATAAAAATATAGTCCAAATTTCTGTATTATATAGAATTTCTATATATTATATTTCTATATATTATAGAATATATAATTTCAAGATTTTAATTCTAAAACTCAATAATTACCTAGCAATATTTTTAGCATGAGCTACCTCCTCTTGCTGTATTACTTACTAAGTTCAAAAGAATTTTTTTCAATTGTTTTAAATTAAAAAGAAAGCATACTTTCTATAATTAACCTTTTACTTACTAAAGAATAAAAGGTTTCTACATAAGTCAATATAAATAAGAAATCATTTAAAATCATCAAGATTTAATCATCTTATATAAAAATAATGCATTATAAATTCACAAAGGTAATATTAAATGATCATGCCTTCATGTAAAACAAAGTGTATACATTTCTAAAATGAACGTGACATGCATTATAGGACACCTACAAATACTCAAGACATGGAAGATTATGTTGGAAAATACTTATGTGTAAGTGTTACATTGGAAAATATACACGTGTGAGTTAGTTTTACCAAAATGGTAGTTATTAAGATTTGAATCTCATAAAATGAAAGTGATATGATGGAATCTTCATGAAATATAAAGTTATTACTTTGATAAATGTAATACACTAATGGCCATATAAGCAAATCAATTATACAGAAATGTAAAATAGTTCTTTCTTATAATTAACAGAGTTAAAGAGTTTCAATGTGAGTATTTACAATATCCCTTCAAACAATCTCAATTTTATAGCTGTCATTTATGGAAATGTGTTTGATAAATTTTTCACATTTATGTCTTAAAACTAGAACATTTATCTTGTACAGATAATGGTTTGCCCCTGTTCACAGCATTTACCCAAGTATATTTTACTAACTCCCTTTTTCTCATCCCCCATTATACTGCTTTCTTTCTGTATCATCTGTTCTTTCACAGAGAGAATGAACAAGTGAATTCATGAAAACAGCATCTACTTGTTTATTCATTTGAAAATATCCTCTTTTCATTAAATTAAATTTACACATCAGCACTCAAAAATTTATTGTAACATAAATCCATATTTTGAAATGGATTAATTTAGATACTGCCTGTGTTGTTAGATTTATGCCATATCTGACACATCTCTGTAACAACTTTTCACGAGTACTGCAAAGGAAGAAAAAAAATGGCTCTGATAAAAACTATTATAACCTATCTTAAATTAATGCACAAAGACTGAAATTTTCTATTCCCTGAGGATTACTTTCCAGATACCAGATCCGATCTGGCAATGTTAGGTCAATTTTATGCTTATTTTATGGGTGAAAGGATGAGAACTGTTGGCAGAAATCACCACTGCTGGTGAGAACCGATATACACTGTGCTGTTCTCCTTACCCACGTCTGCCAGCAATTCAAGGGAGACTCTGTACCTTAACGTGAAAACAACCTTTGCTACCTACAATCTAGAAAACAAATAAATATGAAAGGAAGAATACTTGATTTGTACATAAATGTAGTTAATCTTTTAATTAATTAATTTATTTATTTATTTATTTTTGAGAGAGAGAGAGAGAGAGAGAGAGAGAGAGAGTGTGTGTGTGTGTGTGTGTGTGTGTGTGTGAGCAGGGGAAGGGCAAAGAGAAAGGGAGGAAAGAGAACACCAAGCAGACTCTGCTCATGCCCAAAGCCAGACATGGGGATTGAACTCACGGACCATGAGATCATGACCTGAACCAAAATCAAGAGTCAGACACTTAACCAACTGAACTACCCAGGTGCCCCAACATTTTATTTTAATAAGAGATTTTACACTGTAGTAAGGAAAATATAACATTTGTATGAAATCTGTAAATTTGGAATAAGAGTATTTAAAATATTATTTGTGCAAAACCATCACAAATATTCCAAATTCATGACTAAGGCTTTTTTTAAATGTAGGGTAAGGGGCACCTGGGTGGCTCAGTCAGTTAAGCATCTGACTTTGACTCAAGTCATGATCTTACAGTTTGTAGGTTCGAGACCTGTGTTGGACTCTGTACCAACAGCTCAGAGCTTGGAGCCTGCTTCGGATTCTGTCTTCCTCTCTCTCTCTCTCTGCCCCTCCCCTGCTTACATTCTGTCTCTCTTCAAAACTAAATAAACACTAAATAACAATTTTGTTTTTTTAATGTAAGGTGAGATAAATTCAGCAAATTTTTTTTTCCTTTTTAATCAGGTCTTTCACATTTTCTGGCCCCTAACTGAAAACAATAACTAAAATAATTTAAAATACCAGGGTAATAAAACTATGAAATTAAAACATGCAAAGAAAACTTTTTAATTTGCATAAATGAATAGCATTTACATAATTTTGTGGCATTCAGAGATGAGTATCTTTAAAAATATGTATTTATAAAATCACAGTTCAGAGACCAAATACTTTTGAAAGGTAGAATATATAATATTAGTAAGTAACTTGATGGAGTATAGCTTTCAGTGTTTGACTAACCTACCTTGCAGAATCAGAATTTTATGAATGAGGAAACTGAGGCCAAAACAAGGAGTCATAGTTATAAAGCTAGTCAATGTGAGAGACTAGAACCTTCTTAGTTGAGATATAAAAAGCAGCACTTTTAAGTAATTTCTAGAATCAATACATTTCTCTGTCCCGTTTAAGTTCAATTTATTCCATTCAAAAATCTATGCAGTGCTAAAGAAAGAGGAAAAGTCCCTGCCCTCCAAAGTCCTATAGCACACCTGGAACTCTCCAGTTTTTGTGCAAACTATTGTTTTATTTTTTTTTTAATATGAAATTTATTGACAAATTGGTTTCCATACAACACCCAGTGCTCATCCCAAAAGGTGCCCTCCTCAATACCCATCACCCACCCTCCCCTCCCTCCCACCCCCCATCAACCCTCAGTTTGTTCTCAGTTTTTAACAGTCTCTTATGCTTTGGCTCTCTCCCACTCTAAGCTTTTTTTTTTTTTTTTCCTTCCCCTCCCCCATGGGTTCCTGTTAAGTTTCTCAGGATCCACATAAGAGTGAAACCATATGGTATCTGTCTTTCTCTGTATGGCTTATTTCACTTAGCATTACACTCTCCAGTTCCATCCACGTTGCTACAAAAGGCCATATTTCATTTTTTCTCATTGCCACGTAGTATTCCATTGTGTATATATACCACAATTTCTTTATCCATTCATCAGTTGATGGACATTTAGGCTCTTTCCATAATTTGGCTATTGTTGAGAGTGCTGCTATGAACACTGGGGTACAAGTGCCCCTATGCATCAGTACTCCTGTATCCCTTGGATAAATTCCTAGCAGTGCTATTGCTGGGTCATAGGGTAGGTCTATTTTTAATTTTCTGAGGAACCTCCACACTGCTTTCCAGAGCGGCTGCACCAATTTGCATTGCCACCAACAGTGCAACAGGGTTCCCATGTCTCCACATCCTCTCCAGCATCTATAGTCTCCTGATTTGTTCATTTTGGCCACTCTGACTGGCGTGAGGTGATACCTGAGTGTGGTTTTGATTTGTATTTCCCTGATAAGGAGCGACGCTGAACATCTTTTCATGTGCCTGTTGGCCATCTGGATGTCTTCTTTAGAGAAGTGTCTATTCATGTTTTCTGCCCATTTCTTCACTGGGTTATTTGTTTTTCGGGTGTGGAGTTTGGTGAGCTCTTTATAGATTTTAGATACTAGCCCTTTGTCCGATATGTCATTTGCAAATATCTTTTCCCATTCCGTTGGTTGCCTTTTAGTTTTGTTGGTTGTTTCCTTTGCTGTGCAGAAGCTTTTTATCTTCATAAGGTCCCAGTAATTCACTTTTGCTTTTAATTCCCTTGCCTTTGGGGATGTGTCGAGTAAGAGATTGCTACGGCTGAGGTCAGAGAGGTCTTTTCCTGCTTTCTCCTCTAAGGTTCTGATGGTTTCCTGTCTCACATTTAGGTCCTTTATCCATTTTGAGTTTATTTTTGTAAATGGTGTGAGAAAGTGGTCTAGTTTCAACCTTCTGCATGTTGCTGTCCAGTTCTCCCAGCACCATTTGTTAAAGAGGCTGTCTTTTTTCCATTGGATGTTCTTTCCTGCTTTGTCAAAGATGAGTTGGCCATACGTTTGTGGGTCTAGTTCTGGGGTTTCTATTCTATTCCATTGGTCTGTGTGTCTGTTTTTGTGCCAATACCATGCTGTCTTGATGATTACAGCTTTGTAGTAGAGGCTAAAGTCTGGGATTGTGATGCCTCCTGCTTTGGTCTTCTTCTTCAAAATTCCTTTGGCTATTCGGGGCCTTTTGTGGTTCCATATGAATTTTAGGATTGCTTGTTCTAATTTCGAGAAGAATGCTGGTGCAATTTTGATTGGGATTGCATTGAATGTGTAGATAGCTTTGGGTAGTATTGACATTTTGACAATATTTATTTTTCCAATCCATGAGCAGGGAATGTCTTTCCATTTCTTTAAGTCTTCTTCAATTACCTTCATAAGCTTTCTATAGTTTTCAGCATACAGATCCTTTACATCTTTGGTTAGATTTATTCCTAGGTATTTTATGCTTCTTGGTGCAATTGTGAATGGGATCATTTTCTTTATTTGTCTTTCTGTTGCTTCATTGTTAGTGTATAAGAATGCAACTGATTTCTGGACATTGATTTTGTATCCTGCAACTTTGCTGAATTCATGTATCAGTTCTAGCAGACTTTTGGTGGAGTCTATCGGATTTTCCATGTATAATATCATGTCGTCTGCAAAAAGCGAAAGCTTGACTTCATCTTTGCCAATTTTGATGCCTTTGATTTCCTTTTGTTGTCTGATTGCTGATGCTAGAACTTCCAGCACTATGTTAAACAACAGCGGTGAGAGTGGGCATCCCTGTCGTGTTCCTGATCTCAGGGAAAAAGCTCTCAGTTTTTCCCCGTTGAGGATGATGTTAGCTGTGGGCTTTTCATATATGGCTTTTATGATCTTTAAGTATGTTCCTTCTATGCCGACTTTCTCAAGGGTTTTTATTAAGAAAGGGTGCTGGATTTTGTCAAAGGCCTTTTCTGCATCGATTGACAGGATCATATGGTTCTTCTCTTTTTTTTTGTTAATGTGATGTATCACGTTGATTGATTTGCGAATGTTGAACCAGCCCTGCATCCCAGGAATGAATCCCACTTGATCATGGTGAATAATTCTTTTTATATGCTGTTGAATTCGATTTGCTAGTATCTTATTGAGAATTTTTGCATCCATATTCATCAGGGATATTGGCCTGTAGTTCTCTTTTTTTACTGGGTTTCTGTCTGGTTTAGGAATCAAAGTAATACTGGCTTCATAGAATGAGTCTGGAAGTTTTCCTTCCCTTTCTATTTCTTGGAATAGCTTGAGAAGGATAGGTATTATCTCTGCTTTAAACGTCTGGTAGAACTCCCCTGGGAAGCCATCTGGTCCTGGACTCTTATTTGTTGGGAGATTTTTGATAACCGATTCAATTTCTTCGCTGGTTATGGGTCTGTTCAAGCTTTCTATTTCCTCCTGATTGAGTTTTGGAAGAGTGTGGGTGTTCAGGAATTTGTCCATTTCTTCCAGGTTGTCCAATTTGTTGGCGTATAATTTTTCATAGTATTCCCTGATAGTTGTTTGTATCTCTGAGGGATTGGTTGTAATAATTCCATTTTCATTCATGATTTTATCTATTTGGGTCATCTCCCTTTTCTTTTTGAGAAGCCTGGCTAGAGGTTTGTCAATTTTGTTTATTTTTTCAAAAAACCAACTCTTGGTTTCGTTGATCTGCTCTACAGTTTTTTTAGATTCTATATTGTTTATTTCTGCTCTGATCTTTATTATTTCTCTTCTTCTGCTGGGTTTAGGCTGCCTTTGCTGTTCTGCTTCTATTTCCTTTAGGTGTGCTGTTAGATTTTGTATTTGGGATTTTTCTTGTTTCTTGAGATAGGCCTGGATTGCAATGTATTTCCCTCTCAGGACTGCCTTCGCTGCGTCCCAAAGCGTTTGGATTGTTGTATTTTCATTTTCGTTTGTTTCCATATATTTTTTGATTTCTTCTCTAATTGCCTGGTTGACCCACTCATTCGTTAGTAGGGTGTTCTTTAACCTCCATGCTTCTGGAGGCTTTCCAGACTTTTTCCTGTGGTTGATTTCAAGCTTCACAGCATTGTGGTCTGAAAGTATGCATGGTATAATTTCAATTCTTGTAAAGTTATGAAGGGCTGTTTTGTGACCCAGTATATGATCTATCTTGGAGAATGTTCCATGTGCACTCGAGAAGAAAGTATATTCTGTTGCTTTGGGATGCAGAGTTCTAAATATATCTATCAAGTCCATCTGATCCAATGTCTCATTCAGGGCCCTTGTTTCTTTACTGACCGTGTGTCTAGATGATCTATCCTTTTCTGTAAGTGGGGTGTTAAAGTCCCCTGCAATTACCACATTCTTATCAATAAGGTTGCTTCTGTTTATGAGTAATTGTTTTATATATTTGGGGGCTCCGGTATTCGGCGCATAGACATTTATAATTGTTAGCTCTTCCTGATGGATAGACCCTGTAACTATTATATGATGTCCTTCTTCATCTCTTGTTACAGCCTTTAATTTAAAGTCTAGTTTGTCTGATATAAGTATGGCTACTCCAGCTTTCTTTTGGCTTCCAGTAGCATGATAAATAGTTCTCCATCCCCTCACTCTGAATCTAAAGGTGTCCTCAGGTCTAAAATGAGTCTCTTGTAGACAGCAAATAGATGGGTCTTGTTTTTTTATCCATTCTGATACCCTATGTCTTTTGGTTGGCGCATTTAATCCGTTTACATTCAGTGTTATTATAGAAAGATACGGGTTTAGAGTCATTGTGATGTCTGTATGTTTTATGCTTGTAGTGATGTCTCTGGTACTTTGTCTCACAGGGTCCCCCTTAGGATCTCTTGTAGGGCTGGTTTAGTGGTGACAAATTCCTTCAGTTTTTGTTTGTTTGGGAAGACCTTTATCTCTCCTTCTATTCTAAATGACAGACTTGCTGGATAAAGGATTCTCGGCTGCATATTTTTGCTGTCTAGCACCCTGAAAATCTCGTGCCAATTCTTTCTGGCCTGCCAAGTTTCAAAAGAGAGATCAGTCACGAGTCTTATAGGTCTCCCTTTATATGTGAGGGCACGTTTACCCCTTGCTGCTTTCAGAATTTTCTCTTTATCCTTGTATTTTGCCAGTTTCACTATGATATGTCGTGCAGAAGATCGATTCAAGTTACGTCTGAAGGGAGTTCTCTGTGCCTCTTGGATTTCAATGCCTTTTTCCTTCCCCAGTTCAGGGAAGTTCTCAGCTATGATTTCTTCAAGTACCCCTTCAGCACCTTTCCCTCTCTCTTCCTCCTCTGGGATACCAATTATGCGTATATTATTTCTTTTTAGTGTATCACTTAGTTCTCTAATTTTCCCCTCATACTCCTGGATTTTTTTATCTCTCTTTTTCTCAGCTTCCTCTTTTTCCATAACTTTATCTTCTAGTTCACCTATTCTCTCCTCTGCCTCTTCCATCCGAGCCGTGGTGGTTTGCATTTTGTTTTGCATTTCCTTTAAAGCGTTTTTCAGCTCCTCGTGACTGTTCCTTAGTCCCTTGATCTCTGTAGCAAGAGATTCTCTGCTGTCCTGTATACTGTTTTCAAGCCCAGCGATTAATTTTATGACTATTATTCTAAATTCACTTTCTGTTATATTATTTAAATCCTTTTTGATCAGCTCATTAGCTGTTGTTATTTCCTGGAGATTCTTCTGAGGGGAATTCTTCAGCTTGGTCATTTTGGATAGTCCCTGGTGTGGTGAGGACCTGCAGGGCACTTCCCCTGTGCTGTGGTGTATAACTGGAGTTGGTGGGCGGGGCCACAGTCAGTCCTGATGTCTGCCCCCAGCCCACCGCTGGGGCCACAGTCAGACTGGTGTGTGCCTTCTCTTCCCCTCTCCTAGGGGCGGGATTCACTGTGGGGTGGTGTGGCCCGTCTGGGCTACTTGCACACTGCCAGGCTTGTGATGCTGGGGATCTGGCGTATTAGCTGGGGTGGGAAGGCAAGGTGCACGGCGGCAGGGGGGGCAGGCTTAGCTCGCTTCTCCTTAGGTGATCCACTTCAGGAGGGGCCTTGTGGCAGCCGGAGGGAGTCAGATCCGCTGCCGGAGGTTTGGCTCCGCAGAAGCACAGAGTTGGGTGTTTGCGCGGAGCGAGCAATTTCCCTGGCCGGAACCGGTTCCCTTTGGGATTTTGGCTGGGGGATGGGCGGGGGAGATGGCGCTGGCGAGCGCCTTTGTTCCCCGCCAAACTGAGCTCTGTCGTCCGGGGGCTCCGCAGCTCACCCTCCCTTTGTCCTCCAGCCTTCCCGCTTTCCGAGCAGAGCTGTTAACTTATGACCTCCCAGACGCTAAGTCGCGCTTGCTGTCTGAACACAGTCCGTCAGGCCCCTCCGCTTTTGCAAGCCGGACTCGGGGGCTCTGCTTGGCTGGCGAGCCGCCCTTCCGCCCCGGCTCCCTCCCGCCAGTCCGTGGAGCGCGCACCGCCTCGCCACCCTTCCTACCCTCTTCCGTGGGCCTCTCGTCTGCACTTGGGTCCGGTGACTCCGTTCTGCTAATCCTCTGGCGGTTTTCTGGGTTATTTAGGCAGGTGTAGGTGGAATCTAAGTGATCAACAGGACGCGCGGTGAGCCCAGCGTCCTCCTACGCCGCCATCTTCCCAGAATCCCCAAACTATTGTTTTAAAGAAGGTATCCTGTAGAAACATTTGGACTGAACTTGAAAATTCACTGGCTTAATAATTGAAAAAAAAATTCTTAATGAAGAAATGGTGATGTCTCTTGAATGTAAATGAGCAAGACTCATTAAAGAAAACATGTAATTTTATTCTTCCACTGATAAAGATATAATGGTGAACTAAACAAAATCGGGTCTCTACAACTTATAGAAAATAAAGCATCTAATATATATAATGCAATAAAATTTAATGAGTATTATACTAAAAGGACAGGATACTACAGGACAACATATGGAAATCTAATCTAATTTAGAGTCACTAAGCTACTTAGGAAGGAAAGTACATGTAAATCAATGTCAAGCAAGTAAAGGATGATTTGGGTTCTAAAGTGGGCAGGGGACAACATTTCAGACTGGAGAAACAATATGCAGGAAGTCTTGGAAGTTAAGAGAAAGAACAATGCACTCTAGAAACTGGAACAAAAAACAAGTTAACTATCTAGAATGCAGAGTGGAAGGAAGAGAATGTCAAGGGATGAAGCTGGAGAGGTTAGGGCCAGACTACAGAGTTTACAATGTATGCTGGGTATCATGGAAAGCCATTAAAGCAGATGATGACATAAACCAAAATCAGAAGTAGCAACTAGACATAAATAAAGAATACAGCAAGAGCATGTGCTGTTATGAAAATCAAGGGAAGAAGTTATATCTAAAAAATTCTCAAACAAATGTGGCAAAACAGTAAGCAAGGTGACAACTAAAAAATGGTAACTATATGTAAAGCATAAAGCCATAATAAAATGAGATTCAATGGAAGGATAGGAAGGAGAAGGCAGATTCAGGAAGATTATGCAGTGAGTATGAATAAGGAAGACAGTGTATGGAGACAACTTATTTAACAAAGACTGTACAAGGAAGATGAAAGTAACAGTAGGAGGAGAGAGGGCGAGATGAAGCTAGATAGATTTGTCTCGTTGTTTTCTTTTAGAATGGTGCAGACTTGAACATGTTTAAATGATGATAGGAATTAATGAGCCAGCAGAGAGCCAAAAAGAAAAGAGATGATATCTCTGAGAAGGCAGGAAGAACGGGATCCTGATCATGATAGTGAGATGAGTCTTGGAGGGAAGCTGGAAATGTTTTCCATTATTATAAGAAAAGAGAAGATATGAACACAAGATTTTAGAATCTGTGGTGCAAAAGCAAAAGTTTTGTGTAAAAATTGCCAATTATTTTCTGTAAAGTAGGAGCAAAGCTCTCTGCTTAAGAGAGAAGTTGTTGGCGGTTTAAGGAGGAAGTGTGAAATAACTGTTTCAGGCATAGTTGAGCACTCAATTTGGTAGGCATCCAACCTAGTGTTTAATGGCAACAATGTGCTATTTCCCCATCATCATCCAACAGTTTAGGCAGAGGAGATAATTGGTAGATTCAGTCAGGGTTGAGGTTTCTGTCAGTCATGAGTGATGGAAAGAAAATTTAAACAGAAGAGTAGTTATAGATATGAATTGCTGATTTAAAGCCAATAAAAAGGGAAGTGAGGTTTTCTTTTTTCTGTAAAGTCCATTATTACTAAATGTTATACCAAGTCACGCTAATGCATTTTAAAACAGTATACTTTCAGTAAAAAAAAATCTGCTACATATATCTGAAGAAAATTGGACTGAAAAATAAGGTAAAATCAATATGTGGGGCATTTGTAATTATGAAATCAGGTGGCTGAACTTCTGGTCTTACACTAATGAATAAAAATGCTTTCGGTCTCTGATCAGAGGCAGGTATTGAAAAAGATAAAATCAATTTCCCTCCTCTCCTCCCTAACTCCTACTCCTTCCCTCCCAAGTTTATCATGTAAGTATCATTTTCTACATATGCTATTATGTAAAAAAAAAAAAGACTGAAAGGCATGGAATTAGGTAAAGACAGTGAAAACTACTTTCTCCAGCTTTATTGATAATTGACACATAACATTAAGGTGTGCAATTTGATTCAATAAACACTTATGTGAAATGTTTTATAAGGCTAATTAACATAACACACATGCTTGAATAATTACTAATTTATTGTTTTTGTTGTTGTTATAGTGAGAACATTAAAGTTCTACCCTCAGAGCAATTTTCAATAATACAATATGGTATTGTTAACTATAGTCCTTATGCTATACATTAGATCCCTGGAACTTATTCATGTTATTGTAAGTTATTGTAAGTTTGTACCCTTTGACCAACATCTCTCCCTCAGCTCCTGGCAACCACCATTCTACTCTCTCTTTCTTTGAGTTCCATGTTTTTAGAGTCCCATATGAGTGAGATCATAGAGTATATGTCTTTCTCTGACTTATTTCACTTAGAATAACACCCTCAAGATCAATCTATGTTGCTGCAAATGGCAAGATGTTCTTTTTATTTAGGGCTGAATATATTTCATTATATACATGCAGGTATATATAATATTTCACCTCACACATACACACACATATACATCACATTTTCTTTAACCATCCATCCATTGATGGACATTTAGGTTGTTTTCATATCTTGACTGTTGGGAATAATGTTGCAATGAACATGGGAGTACAAGTATCTCTTCAAGATAGTGATTTCATCTTCTTCAGATATATACCCAGAAGTGGTGTGTGTGTGTGTGTGTGTGTGTGTGTATGTATGTATGTATGTGTATATATAAATTTTTGAGAGAGAGAGAGAGAGAGAACATGAGCTGAGAAGAGAAGCAGAGGAAGAGAGAGAGAGAGAGGAGAGAGAATCTTAAGCAGGGCTTGATCCCACAACTGGGAGATCATGACCTGAGCTGAAATCAAGAGTCAGACACTCAACCGACTGAGCCACCCAGGTGCCCCTCCTCTGCCCATTTTTTAAATGAAATTATTTGGGGTTTGTTATTGTACGAGTTCTGTGTTCCATTTATATTTTGGATATTAACCCCTTACCAGATATATAAGCCAAAAACTGTATGATCTCACTCATATGTGGAATCTAAACACACATATATATATAGTTTGCAAATAATTTTCTCCCATTCTGTAGGTTGCCTTTTCATTTTCTTGATTGTTTCTTTTGACATACAGAAGCTTTTTAGTTTGAGGTAGTCTCATTTAATGATTTCTGCTTTTGTTGCTTGTGCTTCTGGTGTCATATCCAAAACATCATTGATAAGATTGATGTCAAGGAACTTATCATCTATTTTTTTAATGTTTATTTATTTTGAGAAAGAGCACATGCAAACAGGGAAGGGGCAGAGAAAGAGACAGAGAGAGAGAATCCCAAGCAGTCTCTGTACTGTCAGTGCAGAGCCCAATGTGGGGCTCAACCTCATGAAACTAAGTTCATGACTTGAGCTGAAACCAAGAGTTGGATGCTTAATGAACTGAGCCACTTAGGCACCCCTCTTCTAGGAGATTAATGGGTTCAGATCTCATGTTTAAGTCCTCAAAATCCATTCAAGTTTTTGTGACTGATGTAAAACAGAGATCTAACTTCATCCATTTGCATGTGGATATCCAGTTTTCCCAACACCATTTATTGAAAGAGACTATCCTTTCCACACTGAGTACTCTTGGCTCCCTTGTGAAGTATTTGTTGACCAAGTACATGTGGATTTATTTCAGGGCTCTGTATTCTGTTCCATTGGTCCACATGTCTGTTTTTATGCCAGTACCATACTGTTTTTATTATTATAGTTTGTAACACAATTTGAAATTTGGAAGTGTGATGCCTCTAGTTTTGTTCTTTCTCAATATTTTTTTTTTGTTTTTGGCTTTGGTTTTTTGATATTTGGGGTCTTTTGTGGTTCCCTATAAATTTTAGGATTGTTCTTCAAGTTCTATGAAAAAAATTCCATCAGGATTCTGATATTGTATTTATATCAAAATAAAAATCATCTATGACTCTATAGATGGATTTGGTTAATATGAACAAAATGTTAACAATATTAATTCTTACAATCTATGATCATGAAATATCTTTCCATTTATTTGTGTCTTCAATTTCTTTCTTCAGTGTCTTATAGTTTTCAGTGTTTTTATCTTTCATTTGATTACACTCATTTCTAAGTATTTTACTGTCTTTGATACTCGTATATACGGACTGTGTTATTTCTTTTTCAGATAGTTCACTGTTAGTGTAGAGGAATGCAACTCATTTTTGTATGCTGATTCTGCATCCTGAAATGTTTCTAAATTTGTTTATGAGTTCTAAAAATTTTTTGGTGGAGTCTTTAGGATTTCCTATATCAAGATCATGTCATCAGCAAAAAATTTGCTTCTTTCTTTCCCATTTGGATGCCTTGTATTTCTTTTCTTGTCTAACTGCTCTAGCTAAGACTTCTAGTACTATGTTAAGTAAGAGTGGTAAGAGTGGGCCTCCTTGTCTTGTTCGTGATCTCAGAGGGTAAGTTTCCACCTTTTACCACTAAGTATAATGTTAGCTGTAGGGCTGTCACAAGTATACTTTATTATGTTGTGGTATGTTCTTTCTATATCTAATTTGTTGAGAGGTTTGCTTTTTTAATTTTTAAAAAATTTTTTAAGTTTATTTTTGAGAGAGAGACAGAGAGAGTGAATGGGGGAGGGGCAGAGAAAGAGGGAGAGAGAGAATCCCAAGCAGGCCCCATACTGTCAGCACGGAGCCCGATGTGGGATTCAAACCCACATACCGTGAGATCATGACCCGAGCCGAAACCAAAAGTCAGATGCTCAACCGACTGAGCCACCCAGGTGCCCCTAATTTGTTGAGAGTTTTAATCATGAAAGATCAAACTTATCAAACACTTTTCCTGATCTGTTGAGATGATACGACTTTTATCTTTCCTTCTATTAATGTGGTATATCACATTTATGGATTTTCACATGTTGAACCATCTTTGAATCCCAGAAATAAATCTCATTTGCTCCTGGTTTTTTATCTTTTTGTTTGTTTGTTTCAAGATCTAACTGGCTTTATTAAGTGATTCATAAATTAGGCAGCACACCATCTAGCAAGTAGAGGGGAAGTCCCCGGTAAATGATCCTTTTAATGTGCCACTGATTTGGGTTTGCTACCATTTCATTGAAAGTTTTTGCATCTATATTCATCAGGAATATTGGCCTATAATTTTCTTTTCTTTTATTATCCTTATCTTGCTTTTGGTGTCAGTGTAATACTGGCCTTATAAAATGAGTTTGGGAATGTTCTCTCCTTTTCAATTTTTTGGAAGAGAATAATAACTGGCATTTATTCTTCTTAAATGTTTGGCAAATTCACCCACAAAGCCATTTGGCGTTAGGCTTTTCTTTAATGGGAAGTTTTTAACTAATGATTAAATCTCCTTATTTATCATTGGTCTGTTCAGATTTTCTATTTCTTCCTGATTCAGACATGGTAGGTCATGTGTTTGAATGGCTGAATGTATCCATTTTTCTAGGTCGTCTAACTGTTGACCTACAGTTGTTCATGGCAGTCTTATTTTTAAGATACTTTGTATTTCTATGGTATCACTTGTAATATCTCCTTTTTCGTTTATAATTTTATTTATTTGAGTCCTTCCTTTTTTACCTGGTAAATCCAACTAAAGTTTTGTGAATTTTATTTAACTTAAAAAAAAAACAATTCTTAGGGATGCCTGGGTGGCTCAGTCATGATCTCAGCGTTTGTGAGTTAGAGCCCTGCATCAGGCTCTATGCTGACAACTCAGAGCCTAGAGCCTGTTTCAGATTCTGTGTCTCCCTCTCTGTCTCTGCCCCTCCCTTGCTCTCTCTCTCTCAAAAATAAATATTTAAAAAGGTTATTAAAAAAATACAACTCTTAGTTTTGAAGATCTTTTCTATTACTTCTCTATTCTCCATTTATATCTGCTCTAATCTTTGTCTCCTACCTTCTGCCAATTTTTAGCTTCATTTGTTATTTTTCTAGTTCTTTGAGGTGTGAAGTTGCTTATTTCTTTTTCTCTAATGTAGGCATTTATTGCTATAAACTTCCCCTTTGTACTGCTCTTACTCCATGCCATGAGTTTTGTTATGTTATGCTTCCATTTTTGTTTTAGTATATTTTTACATCTCTTTTGATGTAATCTTTAATGCATTAATGGCTCAGCAGTATGTTAATACTTTCCACATATTTTTTTAATTTTCCACTTTTCCTCTTGTTATTTATTTCTAGTTTGATACCATTATGGTTGGAAAAAAATAATTCGATCCTTTTAAATTCACTGAGACTTGCACAGCAAAGGAAACAACAAAACTAAAAGGCAACCAACGGAATGGGAAAAGATATTTGCAAATGAAATATCGAACAAAGGGCTAGTATCCAAAATCTATAAAGAGCTCACCAAACTCCACACCCGAAAAACAAATAATCCAGTGAAGAAATGGGCAGAAAACATGAATAGACACTTCTCTAAAGAAGACATCCAGATAGCCAACAGGCACATGAAAAGATGCTCAATATCGCTCCTCATCAAGGAAATACACATCAAAACCACACTCAGATACCACCTCATTTTAGCCAGTCAGAGTGGCCAAAATGAACAAATCAGGAGACTATAGATGCTGGCAAGGTTGTGGAAAAACGGGAACTCCCTTGCACTTTTGGTGGGAATGCAAACTGGTGCAGCTGCTCTGGAAAACAGTGTGGAGGTTCCTCAAAAAATTAAAAATAGACCTACCCTATGATCCAGCAGTTACACTGCTAGGATTTTACCCAAGAGATACAGAAGTACTGATGCATAGGGGCACTTGTACCCCAACGTTTATAGCAGCACACTCAACAACAGCCAAATTATGGAAAGTGCCTAAATGTCCATCAACTGATGAATGGATAAAGAAATTGTGGTTTATATACACAATGGAGTACTACGTGGCAATGAGAAAGAATGAAATATGGCCCTTTGTAGCAACGTGGATGGAACTGGAGAGTGTGATGCTAAGTGAAATAAGCCATACAGAGAAAGACAGATACCATACATTTTCACTCTTATGTGGATCCTGAGAAACTTAACAGAAACCCATGGGGGAGGGGAAGGAAAAAAAAAAAGAGGTTAGAGTGGGAGAGAGCCAAAGCATAAGAAACTCTTAAAAACTGAGAACAAACTGAGGGTTGATGGGGGGTGGGAGGGAGGGGAGGGTGGGTGATGGGTATGGAGGAGGGTACCTTTTGGGATGAGTACTGGGTGTTGTATGGAAACCAATTTGACAATAAATTTCATATATTGAATAAATAAATAAATAAATTCACTGAGACTTATTTTGTGAACTAATATATAGTCTACCTAGAGACAGTTTCCCTGTGTTCTTGAGAAGAATGTGTGTTCTCCTGTTATTGGACAGAGCATTCTGTATAGGTCTGCTAAAGCCATTTGATGTAAAGTATGGTTCAAGTCAATGTTTCCTTATTGATTTTCTGCCTGGATGATTTATCCATTGTTGAAAGCAGGGTATTAAAGTCCTCTACTATCACACTGATATCTATTACTCCCTTCAGATCTGTTGGTATTTCCTTGATATCTTTAGGTATTCTGATGTAGGATGCATATGTATTTACAATTGTACAATCTTCACAAACTGACCCCTTTATCATCATATCAGGACTTTGTCTCTTGTTACAACTTTTGACTTAGTCTATTTTGTGTAATGCAAATAGTTATCTCTGCTCACTTTTTTCCATCACTTCTCTTTGAGCCTTAAGTTAGTCTCTTAAAGCATATAGCTGGGTGTTGTTTTCTTACTCCTCAGCCACTGTATGCCTTTGATTGAACAATTTAGTCCACTTATATTTAAAGAAATTATTTATAGATAAGGATATACTATTATCATCTTGTTAATTATTTTCTGGCTGTTTGGTAGTTCCTTTCTTCCTTTCTTCTGTCTTTGTGACTTTCCATAGTGGTATCTTTCCTCTCTTTATCTTGTATCTACTATAGATTTTGTTTTCTGCTCACTGAGGCCTACTTGGAAAACTTTACAATCACACTCAAAAACTCCTCCCTTTAGTTCCCGACATAAACACATTTTATGTTTTTGATGTCATACTTGACATCTTTTTCATATTGCACATCCATTAACAAATTATCATAGCTATAGCTATTTGTAATACTTATGTCCTTCAACCTTTTTTTTTTAACTGTTACTTTTTAAAGAGAGAGCGTATGTACATGCATGTGAGTGGGGGAGGGGTGGAGAGAGGGAGACAGAGGATCCAGAACGAGCTCTGTGCTGACAGCAGAGAGCCCAATGCAGGGCTTGAATTCACGAACCGTGAGATCATTCATGGACTGAGCCAAAGTTGGACATTTAACCAACAGAGCCACCCAGGTGCCCCTGTCCTCCAACCTTGATACTGGAGTAAACTGGTTAACATACCACCTATTATAGTATTAAAGCATTCTGAAGTTGGCAACATAATTGCCTTTACCAGTGGGTCATTTTTTTTCATGTTTTCACGGTTCATGTCCTTTCACTTCAACTTGAATAAGTTCTTTCAACATTTTTTGTAAGGCAGCTATAGTGTTGATGAACTACCTCAGCTTGTATTTCTTTCAAAAAGTCTTTATTCCAACCTTCACTTCTGAAGGACAACTTTGCTGGATAAAGTATTGTTGGTTGGCAGTCTTTTTCTTCCAGCATTCTGAATAGACCATTCTACTCTCTCCTGGCCTGCAAGGTCTCTGTTGAAAAATCTGCTCCTACCCTTCATGAGAAATATTTTTCTCTTGCTGCTTCTTAAAATTCTCTCTTTGGGGTGCCTGGGTGGCTCAGTCGGTTAAGCGTCCGACTTTGGCCCAGGTCATGATCTCACGTCCGTGAGTTCGAGCCCCACGTCAGGCTCTGTGCTGACAGTGCAGATCCTGGAGCCTGTTTCAGATTCTGTGTCTCCCTCTCTCTCTCTGACCCTCCCGCATTCATGCTCTGTCTCTCTCTGTCCCAAAAATAAATAAACGTTAAAAAAAATTTTTTTTTAATTTTTTTTTTCAACGTTTATTTATTTTTGGGACAGAGAGAGACAGAGCATGAACGGGGGAGGGGCAGAGAGAGAGGGAGACACAGAATCGGAAACAGGCTCCAGGCTCTGAGCCATCAGCCCAGAGCCTGACGCGGGGCTCGAACTCCCGGACCGCGAGATCGTGACCTGGCTGAAGTCGGACGCTCAACCGACTGCGCCACCCAGGCGCCCCAAAAAAATTTTTTTAAATAAAATTCTCTCTTTATCTTTCACTATGGACAGTTGTATTCTAAAATGTATTATTAGAGAAGACCATTTTGATTGAAATTTGGGAATGACTTATCAACTTCATAAGCTGGATGTCCAAATCTATCCTCAGGTTTGAAAAGCTCTTAGCTGGTATTTCTTTAAATAAAGTTTCTACTCATTTCTGCCTCTCTTCTCCTTCTGAAACTCCAATTGTATGTAGACTGTTTGTCTTAATTGTGTCTTATAAGGCTTTCATTCTTTTTCTTTTTTCTTTTTTGCTCCTCTGAGTGGTTAATTTCATATTGTCTTCAAGCTCATGGATTCTTTCTTCTGCTTGGTCTAGCTTGCAGCTGAAGCTCTCCATTGCGTTCCTTGATTCAGTCACTACATTCTTCAGTTCCAAAATTTCTATTTGGTTCTTTTTAAGGTTTTCAGGGAGGCTGGGTGGCTCAGTCGGTTAGGCATCGGACTTCAGCTAAGGTCATTATTTCACAGTTTGTGAGTTCGAGCCCTGCGTCAGGCTCTGTGCTGACAGCTCAGAGCCTCGATCCTGCTTCAGATTTTGTGTCTCCCTCTCTCTCTGCCCCTCCCCTGCTCATGCTCTCTCTCTCAAAAATAAACATTAAATTTTTTTTAAGGTTTTCTATATTTGTTGCACTTCACATTTGTTCTTATACTGTTTTCCTGATATATTTAAATTGTTTATCTGTGTTCTCTTATAGCACTTAAGCATCATTAAAACAATTATTATCAATTCTTTATCAAGAAATACCCAGATTTCCATTTCTTTGGGGCTAGTTACTGAAGATTCACTGTACTCCTTTGATGGAGTCATATTTCACTGATTCTTCATGATCTCTGTAGCCTTACATAGGTGTCTACACATTTGACTTTCACCTGCAAGTTGGGGCATAATGGAGTGTGCTGTGACTCCACAACTAGTGGTGTCAGGCACCAAGTGCAGAGATGTGTAGTGGCATCAAGTCTGGGGCTATGTGGTGGCCCATTCAGCTCAGGCCATTGAGGTCCACAGCATTTCCAACCACACAATCCCTCGCAAATACTGCAGGGCATCCACTGAGGCTACAAGGACCGTGAGGGTCCTCAACAGTGCCTCCAGGTCCACTGGCTAGGGACTAGAACAAGCAGCAGTAATAGCCAGTGCTAGAGATGTGCTCTCAGCATGTATTATCTTGAACTACTAGTGGCTGCTCATGTGTCTCACCGTGAGTGCATGGCAGTGGAGGCTAACGATGGGGATCCAGCCGGGGGCACAGCTGGAAGGGCTAGCTCCAGTTGAGCACAATGGTGCAGGCCAGTGGCATAATCCAGGCCTACAAGCATCTGTGGGGCCCTGGCTCTCCTGTGGCCACACAGTCCTCCCCCAGGCATGCACATAGCAGTGGAGACTGGTAATAGGTGTCAGACTGGTACTATGCAAGTACACAGCTGGAAAACCTAACCCTGAGTGTTTGCACAGTTGTGGGGGTCACCCATGGAGGTGTCTAGGATGGTGTCTTGCATCCATATAGCTGTAGAGGCCTGGCCTGCTGCCAGTGTAGTTCCTAGGCTCAAAACAGGGGAAAGGTGGGTGGGAGGAGCAGAAAGAACTCAGGCAGCTGGCATCAGTGAACACAAATATCTGTGGGGTGAAAACCAATAAAATTCACAGAGCAGGTCAACTGGGAAACACAGTTATTCCCACTGTGTGACTACTATTGATAGCATGCTTTTCTCTCTCATTCCTAGCCATCACTATATATACCAGCTTTGCTAGTCTTTGCATGGAGTAAAACTGAACCAGGACCTTAATGTGGTGCCCCAAAAGTGGGGAAATTCACCCACTATCCCCTCCTTGGAATGGAAACTCTTTCTAGATGGAAAGTTCCCTCTTGGCACTGAGCAATGTCAGCTTGGGAATGAGGTGATGCAGGCATAATAAAGCTGTTTTTCTGTCTCCAGTGTAGCTATTCTCAAGTTTTCTGTTACACTGTGTTGCTAATTTCTTAAGTGGACTCCAGGTCTCTCAGAGAACTGTTTTTCTTTTGTGACAGCTGTCTAATTGTTACTCATTATTGGGGAATGGAGGCTGGGGTCCCTGATTGTGCCATCTTGTGCTGATGTCGCACCCCTAAAAATTTAATTTTCACTACCTCTACCAAAATAGTTTGCAAATTCAATTACTGTAATGTTATATCTAGTCTGACCATAATAAAAGTATTTTAAAAAGCAACTCATTGCCTCATTGAGGGCCACGGATGACCTTGGTAAAGCCATAGATCCAGAAAACCAATATCCTACCATTTTTCCTTGGTACACACTCCAGTGTAAAGATCTCACTTCCTTAGATATCTTATCACCTCTACTGATCGACCACAAAAAAAAAAAAAAAAAAAACCAGTAATCATAGATTGCATAACTTTATAAACTTTAAGACTACTAGCAATAGTAAAAGTAAAAACAGGGGCGCCTGGGTGGCTCAGTCGGTTAAGCGTCCAACTTTGGTTCAGGTCACGATCTCGCGGTCCATGAGTTCAAGCCCCATATCGGGCTCTGTGCTGACAGCTCAGAGCCTGGAGCCTGTTTCAGATTCTGTGTCTCCCTCTCTCTCTGACCCTCCCCCATTCATGCTGTCTCAAAAATAAATAAATGTTAAAAATATTTTTTTAAAAATGTAAAAACCAATTCATTGCTGAAAAATGTCAAATTCAGGCTACATTTAATCTTAATAAAATATACATAGTAAGGTATTTTTACAAATTATTTTAAAGTTAACATACAGATGATTAACAGAATTTTAGCAACTTCTTAAAGGTCTACTTCAGTAGTTCTCAAACGTTAGCATGCAACACAAAATGTGTAGACAGCTTGTTAAGACATAGCTCTCTGGGTCCCATTTCCAGAACTTCTAAGTCAATAGTCAAAGTTGTGTCTGAGAAAATGCATTTCTCACAAGTTCCCTAGTGATACCAATGCTACTGACCTTAAGAACTAATAGCATAAAATTGGTGCAGCCACTCTGGAAAACAGTGTGGAGGTTCCTCAAAAAATTAAAAATAGATCTACCCTATGACCCAGCAATAGCACTGCTAGGAAATCCCAGGGTATACAGGAGTACTGATGCATAGGGGCACTTGTACCCCAACGTTTATAGCAGCACTCTCAACAATAGCCAAATTATGGAAAGTGCCTAAATGTCCATCAACTGATGAATGGATAAAGAAATTGTGGTTTATATACACAATGGAGTACTACGTGGCAATGAGAAAGAATGAAATATGGCCCTTTGTAGCAACATGGATGGAACTGGAGAGTGTGATGCTAAGTGAAATAAGCCATACAGAGAAAGACAGATACCATATGGTTTCACTCTTATGTGGATCCTGAGAAACTTAACAGAAACCCATGGGGGAGGGGAAGGAAAAAAAAAAGAGGTTAGAGTGGGAGAGAGCCAAAGCATAAGAGATTCTTAAAAACTGAGAACAAACTGAGGGTTGATGGGGGTGGGAGGGAGGGGAGGGTGGGTGATGGGTATTGAGGAGGGCACCTTTTGGGATGAGCACTGGGTGTTGTATGGAAACCAATTTGACAATAAATTTCATATATTGAAAAAAAAAGAACTAATAGCATAGACCATGTATAGCATTATGTATCATATGTTAAAGAATATAGGGAGTGATGCCTGTTGGCTCAGCTGGTTAAGCATCCAACTCTTGACTTTTGACATCAGTGACTCCTGATATTGGCTCAGGTCAGGATCTCATGGTTCATGAGAGCAAGCCCCACACTGGGCTCTGTGCTGACAGCATGGAGCCTGCTTGGGATTCCCTCTCTCCCTCTCTCTCTGTCCTGCCCCCACTCATATGAGTGTACCCTACCTCTCTAAAAATAAATATGCATTAAAAAAATTTTTTTAAAGAATTTAATATTTCTTGACTGGAAATATTCTTTAAAATACGGCAATGAATAATTCAGAATTTCCTTTATTACATATATATTTTGTTTGGCAAAAGGTATATCTTCAGAGGGCTAGGAAGAAATATCAACCATAACAGTTATAGCAAGAGGTAATATTTGCAAGAAAAGTGTTACTAAATCTTAAAAAAACAATTTTGTCTAAAAAACCATTCCTGTGCTGATAATTACTAATCCTATAATTCTACTTCTATAGAACAATGAAAATCATTTCATTTCAAAGTTAAGTGCTTTATGACATTGGAACCATATGATTTACGGAACAATGATGGGGAGCTATGGTTATATTCACATGAAGATGTATTGTCCATTATTCCTTTTATCACTACATGCCATACACATAAACACTGGTAGTCCATATCTAAATAAGATATATGTCTTTTTGTACCTTATTATCTAAGATATCTGTGAGAAAATACTTTTTGTTGTGCTTTCTTACAATACTTTCTTTCATAGAATTTAAGCAATTAGTTCCAACTTGAATAACAGAAAGAATGAATGCCAGTATCTGTGAATGCAAAAACTAATTTAAGGTCTCTGTTTTGTTTTTTCCTCCCCTTTTGGAGTTTCCAAAAAAAAAAAAAAGGTTCATTGTGTATGAATAGAATGATAGAGTTTTCTGAATGGGAGAGGACCCTAATGATTCTTTTTTATCACTCTATACTCAGGAAGTTCTATTGTATCCCATGTCTGAAGCTAGTATATTGAAGCCAAGACTAGAATCCAGATATCCTTGTTTCTAATATGACATCCTTTCTAAAATATGCTGCTGCATATAAAAGCACACTATAAATAAGCCGATTTTTTTCTACTTTGTTGATCTTTAATTTGATTGTTCATTGAATGGACATCAGTTTAAGGCATATTCACAAGTTTAGAAAATGTCCTTACTGGGGCGCCTGGGTGGCTCAGTCGGTTAAGCATCTGACTTCAGCTCAGGTTGTGATCTCATGGTTCGTGGGTTCTTGGGTTCCAGCCCCACGTCGGGATCTGTACTAACAGCTCAGAGCCTGGAGCCTGCTTTGGATTCTGTATCTCCCTCTCTTTCTACCCCTCCCCCTCTCATGCATGCTTGCTCTCTCTCAAAAATAAACATTAAAAATTTTTTAAAAAGAAAGAAAATTTCCTTACTATCTATAGGAAGATATTATCAGCAAACTAAATACTTTTTTTGTAAAGTAATGTCCTAAACCTTACTGATTTCCTCTGAACAATACTTAGAAATGTGTGTGAAGAAACTTAGAAAAGGACATTACTAATAGATCCAAATCAATACACTCTCATTCTAGAACTAAAATCATTCTTCACTGAAATCATTTGAGTTTGATTTACATATATAAAAAACCCAAGGAAGTGAAATTATTTGAATATGTTTTATTTTATAACCAGTTATAAAAATAGCATAGATCACACTTCTTTCCGTGGCCTTACATAATGTACACATTTAAAAGTACCCAGTTTAGGAAATTTGTATGTGCACCCTCTTAAAAATTTATATAAGCAGTGGTGCAAAAATACATCTAATCTAATGATCCCACTGTGTTTATCATCACTCTGAAGAATTATCTGGATAATCAAGCAATTCCTCCTGTAAAATTATTTCGGTGCTTTTGAAACTCATAGAAGCCATTTAATTGACAATTACAGCCTTTCCAAATGTTTCTTCCCAGAATGATCTAAAATTAGCATCACAACTGCAAACAATGAAGCTCTAATTATTCATACATAAGCAAATTCTAGCTAAAATAATGAAAATGGAGCTTTAAAGACCTTAAGAAAATATAATCCATGGCAGGTTAGATATATCATTTTGCTACTTCCATTTCTTTTAAATAAGATCTATTATAATAAAATGAAAACCCTCATCAATCACCTGATAGAGTAATTCCAAACTTAACCAAACAGGGCTAATGGGTGAGAATTGAATTGAAAACACCTTGACAAAGAAAGCAATTTCTTTTCTTCGCACTCCTCTGAAGCTGTGGGTGATCATAGTAATCGAACCATCAACAGTGAGGGGCCATCTGTCCCAAGGGCCCTTCATGAGAGTTAAAAAAAAAAAAAAATCAACAACAAAAAGGGAAAGAAATGCTGTACCACAGATGTTCAATCTTGATTAATCTATGACAAGGAACTTAAAACTGAGAATCAATGTTTTGACGTTTTTCAGATACCGATCATTTAAAGCCAACACGAAAGTTTTTATAAGAACATGGGGTAGGAGGAGAGTTAATAGGTTGATTATAGAAAGATAATCTTTCATACAGAATCTCAAATACCTTATAGACAGCTGAGATGTTAATCATATCCCAAAGCAATAGCTTTCATTATGATTCCCTTAAAGAGGAAAGCAGACAAGAGACCATATTTTGTTAGCTCTCAGACAAGCATTTGAGACTGTTTCCAGTACTCATATTTAACTCTTCAAACTAAAATAGATTTTTAAGAAATATAGCATTTACATGAAACCTCAGAAGTGTAAAATTAATTGACCTTCATAAAGCAGTTTCACTGTATTTATCACATTTAAAATAATTTGTATATTACACCAAAAAATAATTATAAACGGAAGTGCAAACCGGGTCAAAGCTTCTCTTGCTTGATAGAGAGTCGATTCCTGGCACTCATGGATATAACAGACACAATTTGAATCCTTTGGAAAAAAGCCAAAGATAATGACTACACTAGCTATAAAAATGACTCAAAACTTGCTAAAATGAAAATCAGTGTGAGCTATATTAAGAATAACTACTAAAAACATTTTTAAAATAATTTGAAAATGAAAAATAAAATTTACAAAACAATATCAAAGAACCACGTTAAACCATGTCATCTACTTTTTTTACAAAATAACTTTCAAGGTAGGATCAAACTAAATAGAGAAGAAATTTAAGACTCAAACAAATAAATTCACTATGGGGTTTACTATAACTCCTTATCATGTTTATCTTTGTATCTCCAGAGCCTAAAAATGAATTCTATGATACCAGAGAGATATGCAGGCAAGCAGATCTTCCCTCAAGAAGAGAAAGTGAACCCAGGTCTTGCCAAAGATGAGTTTGCAATTCAGTACTATAGAAAATCAATAAAGCATCAGGAGCAAACAACAGAATTAAGTCCCCTGTCTCCCTCAAAGACTTAAGATATTAAAATTATCTGAAACAGCATATATAATAAGAATGTTTAAAAGGATTATAGAATAAATATTTAATACATGAGCAAGCAATGAAACATCTTTTTTTTTTTTTCAAAAAAATGCAAATTTTGGGGTGGCTGGGTGGCTCAGTCGGTTAAGCATCTGACTCTTGATTTCAGCTCAGGTCATGGTCTCGCAGTTTGTGAGTCTGAGCCCCACATCGGGCTCTGCTGGGGCTCTGTAGAGCCTGCTTGGGATTCTGTCTCCCTCTCTCTCTGCCCCTTCCCCACTTACTCTCTATCTCTCAAAATAAATAAAAAACTTTTTTAAAAAGGCAAATTTTGAAAACAACTAGAACTTTAAGAAATAAAATAAGTAATCTATTTAAATAAAAGCTCAATAGATAGAATAAACAGATTACATACAAATGAAGAGATATAGTGAACTTAATCGAACACAAAAGACATTAAACAGAATGAGGCACAGAGAGACCAAAATGAGAAATATAAAAGAGATACAGAAAATTGAAGACTAGAATGATAAGTCTACTCAGAGTTCTAAAAAACCAGACCTAAGAAACAGAGGTGTACAAAACAAGGCAAGGATGGACACAGTATCAGAAGAAATAATCACTAAATTTTCCTAAAGCAGTGAAAGACATAAATCTTCAGAATTAGAAACTGCAACAAACTTAAGATCTCAAGAAAGAAACATCTAGAGGCATTATAATGAAGTTACAGAATACAAAATGATATAAATATCTATAAAAGAATCCTAGAGAAAAAGAGATAACTCCAAAAATCAATCTATCAAAAATTATACTGACAGCAGACTTCTCATTAGCAGCAATGGAATCCAGAAGACAGTGGAATAATATATTTGAAACTTTTGAAAAAGTAGTCTTCTAAGGACTGTATACATAGGAATTGTGAAAATAAAGATATTTTTAGAAATACAAAACAGATTTATCAAAAATAGTCTTGTTAAAGGAACATCTAAAGACTATAGTATTGGGAAGAAAGGATTATTCTCAAAAAATATATATATACAATGCAAGATATGATGTTTCATGTACCCTGACATATCTATACATACAACAATATTTACTGAAGCACTTTGTGCAACTAACAAATTCTTGGAAATAACATATATGCTCATTAGTATGGAAATGGTTATATCATAATTATTCTATGAAATACTATACAGCCTTGAAAAAAACACTAATAAAGCCTTGAGAAAAAACTGTTATTTCTTCATACAAAAAAAAAAAAAAAAAAAAAGAGGGAGGAAAAAGAAAATCTCGGGTCACCTAGGTGGCTCAGTGGGTTAAGTGTCCAACTTCGGCTCAGGTCATGATCTTGCGGTTCACGGGTTCAAGCCCTGCCCTGGGCTCTGTGCTGACAGCTCAGAGCCTGGAGCCTGCTTCAGATTCTGTGTCCCCCTCTCTCTCTGCTCCTCCCCCACTCGCACGCACACGCTCTCTCTTTCTTGCTCTCTCAAAAATGAATACATGTTAAAAAAAATTTTTTTAATCTCTGAAACACAGTGCTAAAGAAAAACAAGTACACAAGAAGAGGTCAGAAAGACAGGGGTAGCTGGCAGAACACAAGGCCTTTGTAAGTCATAAAAAGGAACTTGGCTTTTATTCTAGGAAAGAGAACCAACCACACAAGAGTTTTGACTGCAGAAATAAAATGCCCTGATGTATTTTATCAGGATCACCTGGCTGCTGTGCTGAGTATAAACTGAAAGATGACAAAGTAATGAAGCTAGTTATAAGGCTACTGCAAGAACACAGATAAAATATAAAATTTACCTCCTGGTAAAAGAACTTAGAGATCATACATAATATTGGGATTGGATTCAGACATACATGGACAATTTGAAAATAGAAGGGAAGGAAGCAGATAAAATTAAACTTACAAAATGATCCTCCCATTCCTGGTAATAGGGCCTAAGAGTCAAAGGGAAAGTCTCCCAAAAGATCCCAACTGACATGATTCAGTGACCTTGATGTCATGTGGGCATTCTGGGAAGGAAAAAACAGTATTTTGTAAAAACTGAATGTGCTCTAGTTTTGCAGATTTCCTTTAACATAGATGATGAGGAGCCACCTCCTTAACCACCTTGCAGACCTGCAATCCACACTGTGATGAATCAAGTGACATTTAAAGTCTAAAGAGCTATGACTGGCTGCATCATCATGAGTGGCAGTCCTGAGGCCAAAAGCAACAATAATGAAATGTGCAGGCCAGGCTGAGACAGTCAGCATCCATCAGTGTCACGTGCATCATCCCAGGTGGAGCACTAAAAGAAGGTCTAGAGAAATTCCTGCATCACTACAGTGAGGCATTAAGAGCAAAGGCATGAAGCATAGCATGTGAGGTAGGCAAGCAATTCCTCAATACCTGTGACACAATTCTGGGGGATCTACAGAAATATTAAAAAAGAATGAATACTTCAAAATGGGACAGAGATCTAGAAGGTACTCTAGTTAAGGGTTATCAAGCAGTCAACATTTGAGTCTAAATATTAATGTGATGCCATCTGTACCCTGAAGCTAAAGAAGCCTAAGGATCTAAAAACTTCCAGGTAACACCTTTAAAATGTCCACAGTAAACGGTGCCTGGGTGGCTCAGACGGTTGAGTGTCCAACTTCGGCTCAGGTCATGATCTCGCGGTCTGTGAGTTTGAGCCCCGCGTCAGGCTGTGTTGACAGCTCAAAGCCTGGAGCGTGTTTCAGATTCTGTTTCCCCCTCTCTCTCCACCCCACCCCTGCTTGTGCTCTCTCTCTCAAAAATGAATAAACATTAAAATTTTTTTTTAATAAAAATAAAATGCCCACAGTAAAAATTAACAAAATTGTTAACAAAAACCATAATGATGAACAAAATGGGCATAACCTAGATACCGCATTTCTGTTGTCAATTACAAGAGATAAATTTTAGGTCTATGTTGCTATACATAAAAGAACAAATGAAAGTAGAGATGTGAATAGACATTTCTTCCTGTTTGTAACTGAATGATGGTATTTTATTTCTAAAGTCTTCTCTGATGGTATCCAGAAGTTTCTTGAATTTCCTTAATAATGGGTATATATCATTAACCTCTGAAGTCAGTATTATGATCGGTAAATGTAACACTGACACTGGCAACAAGGGCCATTTCCTGGAAGGGGAAGAAAGCTATTAGCCAGAACTTGCTTGCAAATAATTAAGTCCTAGAGTAATTTTCACCCATTTTTCTTAAAACATACAATTAAAAAGATTTTGTTATGTATTTTGAATAGAAAACAGTAATCTAGTTTGGGAGCCTATTGGGTTGGTTTCTTTTTTTTTTTTTTAATGTTTATTTATTATTGAGAGACAGAGAGACACAGAGCGTGAGCAGGGGAGGGGTAGAGAGAGGTAGAATCCGAAGCAGGCTGCAGGCTCTGAGCCGTCAGCACAGACCCCGACGCGGGGCTCGAACCCACAAACTGCAAGATCATGACCGGAGCCGAAGTCGGTCACCCAACCAACTGAGCCACCCAGGCACCCCGAGTTGGTTTCTAAATGGACTATAGGAGCAAGCAATTTCACAAGGGTAATTGTCACGTGAGATTACAGATAAATGTATACAGAAGATGCAGCTATTTATGACAGATGAAAAATACCACATATTATAGAGTAGGTTAGAGTGGTCTCAAGAGGCCCCGACTCCTGTCTCTGAATGTCAGGCCCCTCTACGTTCACTAAAACAGGTATCTATCTATACATATTCTGCACATACACAAGAACTACTCCAAATCTCCTAGTTCCCCTCCTGAAGGGTCTAATAAACCTAATGTTTGAAAGTTCTTCCTAATATCCGACTAAATCTCTCATAAGAGAACTTAAATCTTTTCTCTCTTGTTGAAAAGTTGGGGGAAAAGTTGATCATTCCCATTCATAATTGAAAACAAAACTTCAAAATTTGTTACTGAAACTGTATTTTCCATTCATCACAAATTATTTCCTCTATATAAATATAGAGTGATTCTTAATCCTTTCTGCTCAATACCTAAGGGATATCAACTCCCCCTCAAAAAAAATGACCCCTTTGGCCACATCCCAGACTATCCTGGATGTCTGCAAGTTTTTAAAATTCCTCAGGTGATTCTAATGTACGGCAGGGGCTGAGAATCACTGCCCAAAGTTTTCTGTCAAGAAATTATTTTTTTCCCTAAACTTCTTAAAAACTTTCAGACTTTTTCAAGTTTCAAATACTGTGTCAAACACTGGACTTAGAACATATTGTATAATGCCATATATAAAACATAGGTGCTCAGAAGCATCAATAAAGTAAAATTCTGTATCTCATGCCCAATTTTTCCAATGACTCAATTACACCAACTCCTGAAACTGCATGCTATCCCTCTTGTTCTATTAACAGAATCCAGGCACTGAAGCTTTTTCAAAATCTCAGAACCAGCCTAATGTGCCTTCTTCATTCTCTTTAGCTAATCAACTTCCTATCATGTTAGTTCTTGCTTTCAAATGTAGCGTTCACCCATCCTCTTCTTCCATATCCACTCTTAACACCTAATCAGTCTTCCTGCCACTCTGCCCTTCTCAACATGTGGCCACTAAATTCATCTTCTTAAAAGAGTGCTTTATTATGTCTCTCTTCACAGAAAAATGTTCAGTGACTCCCCACTGCTTACACTAAAACTCAAGTCTTTACACTATGTATTTTAGTCCCCAAGTAAAATATCCCAACTTTAACACAATAAATAAGTCCATATATTAAGACTAGTCAGTGTAGCAAAATTCTGCACTTCATATCCAATTACATCCTACCTAACCTAGGGAATTTTGCACCATACTCAAGTACAAATTTTCTACTCATTCTGGACCTCCTGTCTTTCATATAAAGTTGATTTCCAAATCCAAACATTTACTCATTTACACTATATTCGTTTCTTGAAATCCTATGTTCTCTTTTCTCCATCTTTCCAAATTCTATGTATTAGCCTGGACCCAGGCTCTGAGGCCTTCCCAAAACACTGCAACCACACAGACATCCCATCTTCCACGCAACACATCTCATTTGAACCAGTTATTCTGAAATACACGGCTTTATACTACTACTTAACTATCTTATTTGCGTCTCTTCCTTTATTTTTTTATTTTTTTTTAAATATGAAATTTATTGTCAAATTGGTTTCCATACAACACCCAGTGCTCATCCCAACAGCTGCCCTCCTCAATATCCATCATCCACCCTCCCCTCCCTCCCACTCCCCATCAACCCTGTTTGTTCTCAGGCATCTCTTCCTTTAAATAAAGCTCCTGAAGGCAAAAATCATATGTTCTATTCTTAATGTGTACTGTATAAAAGTAGCTTTTTCAGCTTTTTACTGAATTTTTCATTCTCTCCATTCAATGAACACATATAATGCACATATGATTATTGGCTCTCATATCAATTCCTAGAGTAAATTTCATGAATTTGCTTATTTTGACGAGAGCCAAAATCCAACGTAAGTCTGATTAATTCTACCGAAAGGTAATAATAGAATGAATCAAATATCTGTGCCAAACAATGTAGCATAAAGCCAAAAAAATCTAAAATTTTCCTTAAAATCTGAAGAAAGTCAAAGTACGGTTATGTATTCATTACACAAATATATTCCCTCTTTACAGAGAGAAAAACGGTATTTCAAGGTTAAATGCCTCCAAGAGATATGCAGGTAAAGCAAATGAGTGGAGTGAGCCTACAGGAGATTTAGAAAATGGAGGGGTGTGTACTAAAAGACAGACCCCATGTTCCTTCTCTAGAAGGCAGCTGTCATTTAGCTCCAGCCATGTGGAATGTAGACTCAGGGTTGACAGATATTCTTATTTTTGTCAAGAAAAGTCAGATTTTTCATGAAGAAAAATTAATCTTTAAAATTATTTTATTATTTTTGAGAGAGAGAGAGAAAGAGAGAGAGCAGGGCAGGGGCAGAGAGAGAGGGAGACACAGAATCCAAAGGAGGCTCCAGGCTCTCAGCTGTCAGTACAGAGCCTGATGCGGGGCTCGAACTCATGAACTGTCAGATCATGACCTGAGCCAAAGTCAGACACTTAAACGACTGAGCCACTCAGGTGCCTGAAAAATTACCTCATTTTTAAATTGGGATAAATAATTGAACATTTCATAAATACCATATGAGCCAAATGTATGTCAGGGAGCCATTACTTTTTAACCTCTGTATTATTATAGGAAGTACAAATTAGAAAAGGAAAAAGTTCTTGAACGTTGATCATATGTTTAAAGTAACAATTTCTTGGAAATTTTGTTATCTGTTCTGGTGGCTTTTAGGATCAAGATGTTCTTGTTTAGCTAAGTTCATTAAGCGTGTCACTTAAATGCAGCAGAATCCCCTAATTCTGATGAATCTAAGGTAACTTTTTAAAATAAACGAAAATGGATAGTATTAACAAACCAGTTGCCTTGAACTTAAGAACCACACTTTTTTTTCTTTTTTTAAACAAGCCAGATATAGGTTGTTTAATCATAATTGGTATAAATATACATTATAGAAACTTCAACATTTTCAGGATGTCTGAATTTTATAGCATACTATCAAAGAAAACACAGTCTCAGAATAGAGTCTACCACTCTAAAAAGTAGCTCACTAAAGCTCACAAATGTTGAGATTATCACATGACAACTCCATAATGCAACGTAAAGGACAGTCGAAATCTCAACGGATGTGAGCCATTGCAGAGTTTTGAAGAATAGCAGATGCTACTTTATCCTGGTAACTTCTCGAGAGTATTCATGTCATAACTTGGAAGAACTAATGACAAAAGCAGACAGCCAATGGATGAAAACAGACTAATAGAGGAATCAGAAAGAGAAGAAGTATGTCACTGGAAGAACAAACAGAATGACACTTAGAAAAATAAGAAACTGTATTAGGAAGAAAAGACAAGAAGAAAAAAAAAATGAGCCTGAAATCCATGAGATACAGATAAAAAAAATCCTTATATTTGTGTACTTTAAGACCACGTTCTCCTCTCAGAAAGTAAGCAATTGATTTCTGTTTAGGTTATTGTTCAAGAAGTACTAAGAAAGTAAAACAATAAAAGAGTTGGGGGACCGTTGTCCGAATATTAAAACTTTAGGTAGTATATAATTATACCTTCAGTGAATTTTTAGAGAAGCACAGCATAGTAGTTAAGAGCCTAGGTGTTTGGGGGCACCCAGGTGGTTCAGTCAGTTAAGCATCTGACTTCAGGTCAGGTCATGATCTCATGGCTCATGGGTTCAATCCCTGCATTGGGCTCTACACTGACAGCTCAGAGCCTGGAGCTGCTTCAGATTCTCTCTCTCTCTCTCTCTCTCTCTCTGCCCCTCCCCTGCTTATGCTCTCTCTCAAAAATAAATAAATAAACATTAAAAAAAAAAGAGGCTAGGTGTTTAAGCTCTGGAGTTAGACTGCACACAGACATGCCATGCACTGCCACTCACTAGTTACGAGTGACCTTTCTCAAGATACTTAACACAATGCGCCTCAGTCTCCTTGGAAAGCAGTGGCAATAATAGTACGCACCTTGTGGCATGCTGTTACAGTAAGTGGGGATTATATGCATGCATGCATACATAGGCACGCTGCTTTCAACAGTGTTTAACACAATGGAGGCCTTAGATCAATACCACATATCATTAGTACTCATTATTTTAAGGCAAGAGGGACAAACATGGACATATGGGATGTAGAAATGTAGCTTTGGAGAATGCAGATGATGCATTAGCCCAAACCACATGTTATTTTTAGCTATTTCTTTCCTTTCATATAAATCTACCTCTCCTCATTCAGGACCTTTCCAAGTCCGGTTACTTGTTTTATAATATTACCTACCTCCTTCCATACTTTAGTCTTAAGGGGTAATTCCTATCAAATTTCCATATTTATGACCTTTGACTGTGTATTAGTTGAAAACTCGTAACACTGTACTATAGTTTGACACCTATTCCTACCTAACTTATCCATTTTCTATGTTTCACCTCCATCCCCCTTCCCTCAACTCTCAACTTCTACTTTCTATCCCTCTCTCTTCTCCCTTGCCTCATCATCACTGTCTAGCCAACACACACTCTCTTCCCCTCCCCTTTTTCTCACCCTAGCTCTTTTCTCTTTTTCTGTCAGGGTAAAAGTGAAACTGGGTAATTCTATGAAGACGTATCTTTTGTTACCAAAGAAAATCCAAATAACAGAAGACATACTAAGTTAGTTAAAAGATGACACCATGACAGACTCAGCTTTAGATTACGTGTCACATAACAGAATCTAAGCTGCTGTTTACCCACATTTACACATGGTTACTTTCTTTTTTTTTTTTTTTTTCAACGTTTATTTATTTTTGGGACAGAGAGAGACAGAGCATGAACGGGGGAGGGGCAGAGAGAGAGGGAGACACAGAATCGGAAACAGGCTCCAGGCTCCGAGCCATCCGCCCAGAGCCCGACGCGGGGCTCGAACTCACGGACCGCGAGATCATGACCTGGCTGAAGTCGGACGCTTAACCGACTGCGCCACCCAGGGGCCCCTGAATTTTTTTTTTCAACGTTTATTTATTTTTGGGACAGAGAGAGACAGAGCATGAATGGGGGAGGGGCAGAGAGAGAGGGAGACACAGAATCGGAAACAGGCTCCAGGCTCTGAGCCATCAGCCCAGAGCCCGACGCGGGGCTCGAACTCACGGACCGCGAGATCGTGACCTGGCTGAAGTCGGACGCTTAACCGACTGCGCCACCCAGGCGCCCCTACACATGGTTACTTTCAAGACTAAGTTACATACGTTAGTACAGCCAAGCAGTGAGCCCAGATGCTTAAGACCTTAATTATTACTGAAGACTGGTACTGGGTTGATAAGAGAAGAGGAAGCAAATAGCCAGACTGGTTGATCTAAGAGGGCAGATGACTCAATGATTAACAAGTTAACTTCCATCAATTCTAATTGGATTATAACTAAATTCCCCGTATTGATAATACTGGGAGACAGAAGTCTCCAGATTCTTTTTACATCAGGATTGCACCTAGCTCCTCCCTGGAGGTGTATAATAACACTGACCCCCAAAGACCTGTGTATTAGCACAATAGGTGCCAAAATGCCACAGCTCAAATGAAAGGGAGTCTTACTATTTACCAGAGATGTGCACTATCCTTCTCTATTGTCTGTAAAGATAGACGCTCATATTAAATAAGGAAACTAGGGGAAAACAAGAAAAAAGAATGAACAGGCTCTTAACACTCATATAGAAAGAAAATGAATATCCTGAATTGGGCAGAAGTTTGTAATGGAGCTTCTTGATTTAGGGAGGAAAAGCAAAAGAAAAATATTACACTTCTATTGCTTCCTGATTTATACTGTGGTCTGCATGATTCAAACTTCGAATAAAGTTAAACACCTATGTTTAGGAATATAAGATCAAAGATGTATTTGGAAACAGGCACGTACTACTAGAACTCAAGCATCCATCTCTGACAGACCTCTGCTTAACCTGTTTTTATAAACACTACATACAGACCTCGATGATTGTTTCTTCTCTTTTTCTTCTACCTTATCCCCCTCCCAACACTTTCTCCTCCTTACTGGCTTTTTATTTTATGGTCAGAGGTTAAACTGCTAACCCTTCACCTTCCAGGAAAGTTTTTTTTCCCTCTCTCATAAAAGGTTTTTCACCGTGTGCAGCAGTCGGATTAGCCCCTCTCCTCCAGAACAAAAGCTATGTCTTTGTCTTCGTGGTGTGGGCACGGAGCCCCTACATCAGAGGAAGCTGCTCCTACTCCCCATGCACAATAACAATATTGTGAGGCCCACGAAAGCCTGGCCTCTCAGCATCTAGACTCTCATCCAACCAGCTAGCTGAAGAGAAAATCCTGTCAGGCACTCAGCTGAAAATTCACTAAGGTATCCTGTTGAGAACCTGATGAAGATGTTATTTGACCATACGGTAAAACTTTCCATTGTTTAACATAAAGATAAGAGAAAAACTTTTGGAACTCAATGCCTTAACAATCTTGGTCACTAATTCACACATGGGTCAGTAAATGTATTTACTAACATACAACCCCTTCCTCTATACGCTCTCTTAAAATAATACACAGGCTTATTTATGACAGTCTAATCTTTTGCATTTAAAAATCTGCCTAGCTAAAAGATACATTCAAAATATTACAATAGATTATTTTTTATCTTTTTATTGTTTTTATTTTATTATTTTTACGCTCACTAGTTCTCATTAGAAATTTTACTACTGTATTTATCACTGAAGGAACTGATCAAAATGCAGAAGTTGAAAGAAACTCATATTTTTTCATATTTCATAATATTTATCTATTGTGCAACTTTTAAATATTGAAAGGACAAAGTAAAACACAAAGCATGTATTTGATTAAAACTTAAAAATGGAAGTACAATGGTACATGAACCAGACCATATTTATAAAAACTATTTGTGGATATTTTTAAACCTGTAAATATAAAGTACATCAGACAAATTTATATTTTATCATATCATAGCAATAAAAGAAGAATTCTCTCAAGCACGTTAAGCTATGGGTGAGTTCATGAATATTTACGATGGCTGTGGAGAGGATTGCAGTTTTTAAAATATACATAATCTTATAATTCACATCCATGACAGCAACCAATATTGAAAATTATTCAGACTATATTATATATGATTAAAACCTCATTAAGTAAGCTCATATTGAAATCTGAAAGGGAATGCACAAAAATAGATGTTTTTATGTTAATGGTATGAAAAAATAATCTTTTTATTTTTTTCAAAATTTCCCATAACACACTACATTGATAATTTAAAAAACGGAAGAAACTGCAGAATACTAATGGATAGCAACTAATGTGAGACAGGTGTGTAAACACCATATAAAAAAACTAAGGAATAAATCATTTTTGTTAAATAGCCCATACAGCAATATAAACTGATTTCCCAAATTTTAGGAGACATACAAATGTGAGTTTTTTGAAACCTATGAGGATGATTATTAGCCTGACAATTTCAAGAAGTCATGACCAACAAGTTTAACAAAAGAAGTGTATTTATTCTCATTATCAATGTACAATGAGTATTTAGACTTTTATTAATTACCAAAAATATGATTAGAAAATATAGATTGGAATAACTGTAAAACAACCCTCTTCTAGAGTTCATAGCTACAGATTAGTACTTTTATTGAATGTAAACAGTGAATATTGTGAGTTAGAGGGAACCAAAGGTATTATGTAATCTAATCCACTCGTTTTAAGACTCAAGGAGATTAAATGGCTTGCCCAATTCTTGTATTTTAAGCTGAAGTGATAAATTCTATATATGTCATAGAAATTATCCCTAAGATGACTGATGACAAATTTGATAGTGTAAGCCTTCTCTACAAAAGCCCAGACTCCATGCCTGTCGCACTGGGATGGCTATTCATTAGCTTCAACACTCTACTGATTTTGTACACTTTTCTGACTGTTTTCCATATTTTTGTTGTACCACTCATTCTGAAAACAGCTTCCTCTTTTTTGTAACCATTCAGTATACACCCAAGCCACTATTCCTTTCACTGTCTCTTTGATATTTATTTCATAAATGAGATTTGTCAATACTAACATTCATGCTAGACATCAAAAAAAATCTGTTGCCACCTCTCTTGATAACCAACCAAGACTGTCTACTTACACATTGAAAGGCCTATTATCAGTCCAAATCATCCTTAGTCTTTTTTGTTGTATGATACTATTACATACTCCCAGCCCTTGCCCAACCCAACCATGTTCCAGCTGTTCCAATAGGGGCCTAATAAGAGACACTACCACTCTCCTGCAAACATCTATCAGGCAGCATATGAATATATCCACAACCTCTCCCATAAAATAGTGGGATTCAGACTCAGTCAACTTCCCCATGTTCAAGTAGCTGGATCTCTGCACCACCGTAGCCCTACTCCTTATGACAATTACTTCATACTTTCAGATACATAACAATAACTTGGGAAGCTTTTTTTTTTTTTTTTTTTTTTGAAAACTGGAGATTCCACTCCTACTTCCCTCTTCCCATAAAAATTACCTAAAGTGTGCTCCAGGAACCTGATTTCTCAATCAACCATTCAGTAGCTCCAAAAAACATACAGACAAACATGGAATAGCAGCTCTTAAAAATTTGTGGACTTGGGGCTCCTGGGTGGCTCAGTCAGTTAAGTATCTGACTCTTAGTTTCAGCTTGGGTCATGGTCTCGTGGTTTCGTGAGTTCAGCCCCAGGAAAGGCTCTGCATGGGCTGTGCAGAGTCTGATGGGGATTCTCTCTGCCCCTCCCTCACTCACAGTGTCTCTGTCTCTCTCAAAATAAATAAACTTTAAAACTTTTGTGGATTTCCATGTAGCAACATTCCACCTGGGAAGCATGACAGAACTCCAGAATCTCCTCAAAATGGAGATGTTTGCATTCTACTGTTAGATATGTTTGCCTCTACCTACTATCAAGTATTACAGGATATTCTACTTAGTTACTACAACGAGAGTACAGCCATGATCCTTATGGGTTTGGAGACCTTTCCTTAGCTAGACAACAAAGACATTCATAGAGGTAGTAAGAATCTAGTTTACTAAAGGTTGCAAAGCCTCAAGATTCCAATTATATAAAAATTAGTAAATTTCAAAATAAGGATCTAAAACTCAGCTTTAAAAAAAGGTCTTGCTTCCTTCTGTTACACATCTCCCTTTAGTCTAGGTACAGTTGAGTTTTCCAATTACCTAGTCTTTGAAGAAATAAAGCATTACTTAGCTCTAATGGCAAAAGTCCCAGTATTCTGCTGAAATACCATTAGAAGGGAAAGAAATGATATATGGACACTTACCTGAAAATTACCTAATCCAGCCCACTCTCTTCCAGCAGGATCTGATGATTTCCCTATAATTTATTTTCTCTACATTGCCCTTCAACTGCTCTTATACTAACTTCTCTGATGCCTGTTTATTACATTTCTCTTTTCTCTGATCTAGTATGAATTAGCAAGCATGAGTACCCACTGTTTTGTGACAGGAAAAAGAGGAGTGTCTCATATAGTTACAATTGGAGAAGGAGCTTTCATGACAAATTATTTTTGAAACAATGTTGAATTCTGAGTTTAAGGTGCGTTTTTCTCATTTGGACTTAATAATAAAACTTTTCCTTTCAAAACCGAAAACAACAACATTGAATCTACAAAGGGAGTGACAACCCAGGTCACAACAGTTCCCTCTTTACTGGCAGCAGCAACCCTTACCCAGAGTGAGGACCCAGTAGTCACATCCATACGTGGTAGATCTGACCCCAGGCCAGAACTGAATGAGCCAACACATGACCTAATCTGGGCCAGGCTCTCTTTCATAGATGAATTTAGCGCGAGAAGTCACAAAGCACACGAAATGGGAAATGCTGATGCAGAATCCCTTTTTTGGCAGAGACAGGGCACAAGATCTTCAGAACTACTGTGCTAAATATATTTCCAAAAATTATTTGTCCCACATATGTAAGTCACCATGTCTTTTCCTCTAACCAAAGCTATGGAATATTTAACACAGTACTTTTACAATCTATAAACTCAACATCTGCTTCTAGCCAAGAGAAAGTAACAAGGGCTGGATTGACTCTCCATCTTTAATAAATGAGAATCTGGAAAAAAAAAAGTATGAAACAATTCTCAGACATCAGTCGGGGCAGGACAGTGATCCCTGACAGACAGAAAACAAGTAAGTAAGCCTTGCAATTGCTCCCAGCTTACTGTCTGGGACAGTTTCCAGCATGCAGCACAAGAAGAGAAAACCCAGTCAGAACCTAGTGATCTCCCTGAGGTGAGGAGATGAATTTTGGAAATTGAGAGGCCAAGGTAGCTAGAATGCACAGAAAAGAGTACTGGAGAAGAGAAAACTGCACAGAACAGAGCTCTAGACATCTGCAGCAGGCCACCCGCTCTCCAACCTCTCTATCCTGCCCAAGTCTTCAGCGGACTGTGGATCGGTAGATACATATAAGGAAACTACATGAGGCTGGAGAAAGGATCACCCAAAAGAAGCAGGACATAAAAATGCATTCATAATATTTAAGAGGAGTGACCATATTCTGGGTCATAAGGCAAGTCTCAATAGATTTTAAAGGATCCAAATCATACACTGTATAATCTCTGGAGTTATATTATCAAATATAATAGAAAGATCCCTAGAAAATCCCCCAAATATCTGGAACTGAAATAATACTTTTCTAAATAACTGATGGGTCAAAGAAGAAATCAAAAGGCAAGCTAGATACAAACTGAACTAAATAAATATGAAAACTGATAAACTGAACTTGATCAAAACTAAGAACTCAATGGGTGGTGGGTATTAAGAAGTATACTTGCTTTGATGAGCCCTGGGTGTTATATGTAAGAGATGAATCACTGAATTCTACTCCTGAAACTAATATTACACTATAGGTTAACTAACTGGAATTTAAATAAAAACCTGAAACTACAAAAAATAAATGGGAAAAAAACAAACTAAGAACCCTTCTCTGTAAAAAGAAACTACTAAATTCAGAAACAGAAAAGACAAGACACAATTGGGGAAAAAAAAACTTGCAAATCCAACAAAGTAGCCATATCCTGTATGTGTGTGTGTGCATGTTATATAAAGAAAAACTCCATAAGCAAAAGATCTGAAAAGAACTTTCACCAAAGAAGATAAACAGATGAAGAAGAAGCACATGAATTTATTCTAACAGAACATAACTGAGTCTCCAAAATGCTTCCACTAATTTCTAAGATATCATACTTTTATCTGAAAATGAGAATGTGTAATGTGCTATGATAATGTTAATAATTCCATTAAATTACCCAAAGGAATCTGTACTATCGAATTTCATTTTATATGAACAACTCAAGGAATATTTATATAAGTATACATGTACATACATGGACACACACACACACACACACACACACACACATAGCATTATCAGGTAAACAGCATCTCAAATTTAATCCAACTTCATAACTGAAAGAGCATACCTTAACCATCATATATATGTGGATATATGAGGACATATACAGTCCCTTCATCAGACTCTGTATTTTTTCCAAAGATTCTGATCTCCATTGGAGAACTATGTGGTCCCAAGGAAATTAACATCACTCCCAATTCCAGGAATGGAGTTCCCATTCCACTAGAACATAAATGAGTCTACAAATGCTTCTACCAATTTCTAGGAAATCAGACTTTTACTTCTAAATTACAATGTGTAAAGTGCTAAGGTAGTGGTAGATAGTTCCATTCAACTGAATTTGTGTTTGATTCAGGGCTGGGCACATAACTTAATCATGAGTGCCGGAGAAAAAAGTGTGTAATTTTCATGAAGTTGGCCAAGGCGGGTCTCACCGAGAATGAGCAAAAAGTTGAAGAAAGTAAGTAGTCAGGCAGGTATCTTAGGGAAGGGCAGTAGAGGCAGAGTAAACAAAAAGTGCAAAGGCTTAAAGAGCATTTTTGATGTGTTCCTGGTACAGAAAAGGCCAGTCTGGCTATAGTTGAGGGAGCAAGAGCAATGAATGGTAGAGGATGTTACAAACATAAAAAGAGGGGATTTGAACCAGATTAGATAGGGCTATGGTAGATCCCTGGAAAGTTTTTCATTTTTATTTGAATGATTTGAAAAGTCAGGGATGGAGAAAAGAGAACAATGAGCAGGACACCACAAAGGGAAAACTGATTCTTGAAAAGCTGAGGTTTAGAAATTGAGGCTGTGAACAAATTTCTATTACTATAAATGATGTGTCATGCTATATATTGTGAAAACTCCCAAAAGTAAGATAAAATCCTTGTCTTTGGTGAGTTGATAATCTAGATTACTACAAATACACTTAAAATAATAGAATGGTTAAATTGCAACGAGCTTTAGGATAGTCTATAGCTTTTGTTTAACCAAAGGAATTTGAGCCAAGAAAGTGGAAATGATTTATGCAAGGTTGTATTGTCATTGGTTCAAGTAGAACTAAAAATAAGTTCCCTTAGATTCAAAGTCAAGCAAAGCAATGGTATGAAGGATGAGCTGAAGAAAAGACTACACTTCTAAACCACTTTTG
The DNA here is from genome assembly GCF_007474595.2 of Lynx canadensis. Lineage (NCBI taxonomy): Eukaryota > Metazoa > Chordata > Mammalia > Carnivora > Felidae > Lynx > Lynx canadensis. The sequence continues at coordinate 36,573,490 of NC_044319.2, forward strand.
CAAACCAGATAAACATTTGTCACATCCACTTGCTGTTACAATTTCCAAAGAAACCAGCTCCTCAGCCTGCCCGAAAGATTTGCCCTACAATACTGAGGGAAGGAGTGAAGAGCAAAGCTGATATCTATGTTGATAAGTAAATCCAACGGATCAAAAGATAAAGAGCTTTCTGTATTCTGATCAAAAAAAAAAAAAAGCATTCAAAGCTTTTCATATAAAGACTGTATTTTCCCTCTAACAAAGAGACTTTGTTTCCTGGAATTTCTCAAGGCTACAAAGAAAAAGAATAAGGCGAGTAAATCATTATCCTATGTGTTGATAGAGCCAGCCTCTTCTCAAATCAAGTACAAATTTCACTGGCTGGTGGAAAATAACATGTCGTGCCAAAAAGCCCTCTCACTAAAGTAGTAGTACTTCTGAAATACTCTGAGATAGAGTAACCAATGTAACTCAAGAATATATTCCAAATAGTCAACATTTCCAATGCAATACAACTAAGAACATATTATCCAAGTATATAAGTTGATTACAATGGTGCCATCCTTATTTATAGGTATTAATAAAGTAAATAATCACTAAAGAAGCTTTACACTGTTAACATGATTTAAAGTAGATTCTAATGTTAGAATACTAATATCTACAGTAGAACAAGTCTAATATGAGAATGTATCAGTATACAATCCTTGACAAATTTTTACACAAGCTTAAACCTAATTATCAAATTGGCAATTTAAAATAAATAACTATGAACTGAAATAATACACACACTAAAAAATACTCCTTATGCCTTTACTAAAGAGCTTACTATTAACAAAAACCTCTTAGAGTAGTTTCGAATACTTAGCCGTCACACAGAAAAAGTTTACACTTTAGTGCTGACACAATCTCACCAGATTAAGAATTTAAATTTTCAGTTCCATGATCTCATGTAGAAATAAATCAAAGTACATCAAATGCACATAAACTGCACACACTCACAAAATAAAGAAATAAATTGAAATTAGAGACCCACAGATATGGTGTGCAGAAAGAGCACTAAGCTTTATTCAAACACCCAATTTTCAGTGCCAGGTCTGTGACTTCACAGCTTTGGAACCTTTAGTATGAACATTTCAATGAGCTTTCACTTCCTCATCAGTAAAATGCAGACAGCTATTGAACCTAACATAGACAGTTGGTGAGAAATTCAAAAGTAACTAAAGTAATGTGTGTAAAATTCCTTTTTGACCTGTAAATTACTATATAAATTTATATTACATAGAGAAGCACCTGGGTGGCTCAGTCAGTTTAAGTGTCTGACTTGGGCTCAGGTCATGAACTCACAGTTTGTGAGTTCGAGCCCCAGGTCAGGGTCTGTGCTGTCAGCCTGCTTTGAATTCTTTGTCTCCCTCTCTGTCTGCCCCTCCCCTGCTCACACTCTGTCTCTCTCCCTCTCTCAGAAATAAACTTTAAAAAAAATTAAAATTATATAGAGAAATATTAAATATAATACAATGGCACTATTTCAAGTCTCAGTAAAAAGAAGTACAAACACAGCAGTCTAATTTTTACTAATTTCCCTAGTGATTTCTTTTCCTTTCAAAAAACTCAGCAACAGTTCATAAAAAGTTTAATGTTACCAACGTTAGGCATATGCTTACACAGAGGTACACAGCTATAAACCAGTCTGTCATGTAACATCCTCATTCCCATCATTATCATAACAACATCAAGGGACAGCATTTTTGTGCTTCAGAATAAACTTTGTACTTCAGTCTCATATTTCTACTATATGTTTTGTGGAACACGACACATTGAGTACCTACTTATATAACAGTCTGAAGAATAAAAAAAAGAAAAAAGAAGATCCATGACTTACCAGTCTGGATACCATAATTACACACACACACACACACACACACACACACACACACACGAATATTTCAGTTAAAGTGATATGGAGACTTCCACTTTTGGCCATGAGGCAGTAACAGGAAAAAACTAGCAAGCCCACCATAAACGATATAAAATAAAACTATAAAAAAATATTTGAAACAAATGGTTTTAGATGTTGGGCAACAGGCAAAACAGGATTATGATCCCTAAGGAAAAAACTGTATGAAATGAACACTACATGAACTTCTCCCTGTCCTTCTGTCTGGAGGCATTTTCAAGACTATAGCACCCAAGCAAAGAACAGCAGTTTTGCTCAGCAGAGAAGAAAGAATAAAGTTGGGGGATGCGGTAGAATTTGGGGGATAGAATACCAAATGCAAAAAGCTTCAGAAATATACATGAGGGTCATATTAAGTCTCTTGCCAAGCACTAGGTTATATGTGCCCAGAGGGACAATCTACAAAACCTGGCCATGAATAGCAGAATGGAGATTCTGGAGGTCACGTAATACTGAGAGACATAGCACATAGATAAAACCACACTGAACACCCAGGAAATTCAATTGAGACTACCCCAAAAAGCTCACACTTATGGGAGATAATGCTATGGGTCCCTCAACTTTTTGAGAGCAGAGGCATTGAACAGGTTTTGTACTAGACTCTTTTCCAGGATGTTTGATTAATAAGGCATATAATCATTAAAAGTTTTAAACTACTGGGGCACCTGAGTGACTCAACTGGTTAGGTGGCCGACTTCGCCTCAGGTCATGATCTCATGGCTCATGGATTCAAGCCCTGCATCGGGCTCTGAGCTGTCAGCCTGCTTTGGATTCTGTGTTTCCTTCTCTCTCTGTCCCTCCCCCATTCATGCTCTGTCTCTCTATCCTTCAAAAATAAATAAACATTAAAAAAAATGGGGGGAGGGCACCTGGGTGGCTCAATCAGTTAAGCAGCCGACCGGCTCAGATCATGATCTCATGGTTTGTGAGTTCGAGCCCCACATCCGGCCTCTGTGCCGACAGCTCAGAGCCTGGAGCCTGCTTTGGATTCTGTGTCTCCTTCTCTCTCTGCCCCTCCCCTGCTCATACTCTGTCTCTGTCTCTCAAAAAGTGAATAAATGTTAAAAAAAAAAAAAAGAATTTGTTTTAATTTAAAAGTTTTAAACTATTAACATGAAATAAAGTGATTGACGCAAAAGCCTTGGAAGACAGAGGCTGTCTCCAACTAGAGCAAAGTGCACATTAATTTACAGCCTTGGAAGACAGAGGATCCCCCTCCAGGAGCAAAGTGCAGACATGCTTACTATTGCATACTATTTGGATGCACACTACATACTATTTGGATGTCCTAAGCTCAGAGTTCCTCTCCTATAATGTGACCAACTGCATTTGCAGGTATCCATCTAGGCCTATCCACACCACCTCCATGTAATTTAGGGGCAAGGAAAATTGAGGCAAGTCAGCTGACATTCATGTTGCTGGATGTGCCATGCACAATAAAATTCTTTCTGTTCCAGGAAACTCATGTCATCTGACAGCATCCATGAAACTGTAATAAGCTAACTAATTATTACTTAAATGTGGTAAAATCTCAGACCCTGTACAGTTCTGAACATATGCCTTGGAAGTAAGAGATTCTAAACCACCCAAAGATTAAAAACAAATCTTAAAAGGATCAAGCTGGTCCACTAAAAAAAAGCTGCCCAGATAAACAAAAAACATTTACTAAAAGTAATAAATTTCAAACTGCCAATGATATGATATCCACAATATTTACCATATAATCAAAAGCTATGAGATATGCGCAGATTGAATAAAATGTAGCCCATAATCAGGTGGGGAGAAGGTAGTGTGTAGAAATAAATGCCAAAATGAACCAGGTATTAGAATTAGAAGATAATAATTTTAAAAGAGTTATACAGGAGGCAGATGACTCTTCAGAGATATTCATGTCCTAATCCCCAGAATTTGTCAATCTGCTAGGTAATATGGCAAAGGGGAAATAATGGTGCAGATGGAATTCAGTGTGCTAATCAGTGGACCTTAACATAGGGAGAGGATCCTGGATTATCCAGGTTGTTCCAGTGTAATCACAAGGATTTTTATTTTTTTTATTTTGTTTTTGTTTTTGTTTTTGTTTTATATATATATGAAATTTATTGACAAATTGGTTTCCATACAACACCCAGTGCTCATCCCAAAAGGTGCCCTCCTCAATACCCATCACCCACCCTCCCCTCCCTCCCACCCCCCATCAACCCTCAGTTTGTTCTCAGTTTTTAACAGTCTCTTATGCTTTGGCTCTCTCCCACTCTAACCTCTTTTTTTTTTTTTTCCCTTCCCCTCCCCCATGGGTTCCTGTTAAGTTTCTCAGGATCCACATAAGAGTGAAACCATATGGTATCTGTCTTTCTCTGTATGGCTTATTTCACTTAGCATTACACTCTCCAGTTCCATCCACGTTGCTACAAAAGGCCATATTTCATTCTTTCTCATTGCCACGTAGTATTCCATTGTGTATATAAACCACAATTTCTTTATCCATTCATCAGTTGATGGACATTTAGGCTCTTTCCACAATTTGGCTATTGTTGAGAGTGCTGCTATAAACATTGGGGTACAAGTGCCCCTATGCATCAGTACTCCTGTATCCCTTGGATAAATTCCTAGCAGTGCTATTGCTGGGTCATAGGGTAGGTCTATTTTTAATTTTCTGAGGAACCTCCACACTGCTTTCCAGAGCGGCTGCACCAATTTGCATTCCCACCAACAGTGCAAGAGGGTTCCCGTTTCTCCACATCCTCTCCAGCATCTATAGTCTCCTGATTTGTTCATTTTGGCCACTCTGACTGGCGTGAGGTGATACCTGAGTGTGGTTTTGATTTGTATTTCCCTGATAAGGAGCGATGCTGAACATCTTTTCATGTGCCTGTTGGCCATCTGGATGTCTTCTTTAGAGAAGTGTCTATTCATGTTTTCTGCCCATTTCTTCACTGGGTTATTTGTTTTTCGGGTGTGGAGTTTGGTGAGCTCTTTATAGATTTTAGATACTAGCCCTTTGTCCGATATGTCATTTGCAAATATCTTTTCCCATTCCGTTGGTTGCCTTTTAGTTTTGTTGGTTGTTTCCTTCGCTGTGCAGAAGCTTTTTATCTTCATAAGGTCCCAGTAATTCACTTTTGCTTTTAATTCCCTTGCCTTTGGGGATGTGTCGAGTAAGAGATTGCTACGGCTGAGGTCAGAGAGGTCTTTTCCTGCTCTCTCCTCTAAGGTTTTGATGGTTTCCTGTCTCACATTTAGGTCCTTTATCCATTTTGAGTTTATTTTTGTAAATGGTGTGAGAAAGTGGTCTAGTTTCAACCTTCTGCATGTTGCTGTCCAGTTCTCCCAGCACCATTTGTTAAAGGGACTGTCTTTTTTCCATTGGATGTTCTTTCCTGCTTTGTCAAAGATGAGTTGGCCATACGTTTGTGGGTCTAGTTCTGGGGTTTCTATTCTATTCCATTGGTCTGTGTGTCTGTTTTTGTGCCAATACCATGCTGTCTTGATGATGACAGCTTTGTAGTAGAGGCTAAAGTCTGGGATTGTGATGCCTCCTGCTTTGGTCTTCTTCTTCAAAATTCCTTTGGCTATTCGGGGCCTTTTGTGGTTCCATATGAATTTTAGGATTGCTTGTTCTAGTTTCGAGAAGAATGCTGGTGCAATTTTGATTGGGATTGCATTGAATGTGTAGATAGCTTTGGGTAGTATTGACATTTTGACAATATTTATTTTTCCAATCCATGAGCAGGGAATATCTTTCCATTTCTTTAAATCTTCTTCAATTACCTTCATAAGCTTTCTATAGTTTTCAGCATACAGATCCTTTACATCTTTGGTTAGATTTATTCCTAGGTATTTTATGCTTCTTGGTGCAATTGTGAATGGGATCAGTTTCTTTATTTGTCTTTCTGTTGCTTCATTGTTAGTGTATAAGAATGCAACTGATTTCTGGACATTGATTTTGTATCCTGCAACTTTGCTGAATTCATGTATCAGTTCTAGCAGACTTTTGGTGGAGTCTATCGGATTTTCCATGTATAATATCATGTCGTCTGCAAAAAGCGAAAGCTTGACTTCATCTTTGCCAATTTTGATGCCTTTGATTTCCTTTTGTTGTCTGATTGCTGATGCTAGAACTTCCAGCACTATGTTGAACAACAGCGGTGAGAGTGGGCATCCCTGTCGTGTTCCTGATCTCAGGGAAAAAGCTCTCAGTTTTTCCCCGTTGAGGATGATGTTAGCTGTGGGCTTTTCATAAATGGCTTTGATGATCTTTAAGTATGTTCCTTCTATGCCGACTTTCTCAAGGGTTTTTATTAAGAAAAGGTGCTGGATTTTGTCAAAGGCCTTTTCTGCATCGATTGACAGGATCATATGGTTCTTCTCTTTTTTTTTGTTAATGTGATGTATCACGTTGATTGATTTGCGAATGTTGAACCAGCCCTGCATCCCAGGAATGAATCCCACTTGATCATGGTGAATAATTCTTTTTATATGCTGTTGAATTCGATTTGCTAGTATCTTATTGAGAATTTTTGCATCCATATTCATCAGGGTAATCACAAGGATTTTTAAATGTGAAAGAGAGAAGCCTAAGTGTCAGCCTCAGTGAGATAAATGTGAGAAAGACTCACTGGTCATTGCCAGCATTGAAGATGAAAGGGGGCCATGAACCAAGGAATGCAGGTAGCCTCTACAAAAAAAGCAAGAAAACATTATCTGCTAGGGCCTCCAGAAGGAAACAGCCCTGCTGAGATCTTGATTGTAGCTCAGTGAGACCCATTTCAGACTTCTGAATTTCAGAAACTGTAAGAGAATAAATTTGTGAGGTTTCAAGCCACTATGTTTGTGGTTAATTTGATATAGCAGCAAAAAGAAATTATTACAAGTTATTAAAAATAGGCGTAAGGACTCAAAGGAAAAAACAGAATGAGTGACCAGAAGGAAAAATCTCAGTGGAAAAATAGAAACTACTACAAAGAACCAAATAGATAATCTAGAACCAAAAAATATATTATTTGAAACAAAAATTTCACTATATGGGCTTAACAGATTGGCTATTACAGAATAATTAAACTTATATAAACTAAGCACAGAGAGAGAATACACTGAGAAACTAAAAGCAAGTTTGTGTGATTAGTGAAGCAATCTAACATACATAAATTGTAATACTAAGGGGAAAAGAGTGGAGGGGAAGGTGATCAGAAAAAGTTTGAAAAACATAATGGACAATAATTTCTGAATCTGAATACACATGCACACACACACACACACACACACACACACACACACATCCAAGGAGCTCAACAAAGCCCCCAGGAGGGTAAATGTAAAGAAAACTAAATCTAAGCACATAATAATTATTTTTCTGAAAACCAAAAGAAAAAGAAAAAAATCTCAAAAGAAGCTAGAGGGAAAAAAATGCATTACCATACAGAGGGATAATGATTAAAAATTCTGCTGAGATTACAGCAAAAACTTTGCAAGCCAGAAGACAACAGAACAACATTTTTTAATTTTTTTTTTTTCAACGTTTTTATTTTATTTTTGGGACAGAGAGAGACAGAGCATGAACGGGGGAGGGGCAGAGAGAGAGGGAGACACAGAATCGGAAACAGGCTCCAGGCTCTGAGCCATCAGCCCAGAGCCCGACGCGGGGCTCGAACTCACGGACCGCGAGATCGTGACCTGGCTGAAGTCGGACGCTTAACCGACTGCGCCACCCAGGCGCCCCCAGAACAACATTTTTTAAATGCTGAAAAAAAATTATCAAACTGGAAGTCTATTTCCAAAAAAAAGTATCCTTCAAAATAATAATGACATTTTGAGATAAACAAAAGCTCAGAAAACATTTCACTAGCAGACCTGACCAATGATGATTATTCAAACAAGTTTTTCAGACTAAAAGAAATATGAGATACACATTCAGATCTATACAAAGGAAGAGTGCCAGAGATAATCAATATGTAAGTAAATACAAAAGGCTACTTTTTATATTTTCTAATTTCTTTAAAAAGTAATTGATTGTTTAAACAACAATAATAACAATTTATTGTGGGGATTATAACCTATGTAGAAATCAAATGTATGACAGTAATAGCACAAAAGATGGGACGGAGTAAATATAATTTACTGTTGGAAGGTTCTTACATGGTATACTTTCAATTTATGGTAGACCAATCATTGAATGTCTAATGTAGAGCCACTAAAAACAAAGCCAATAGAAGAGGAAGGTATAAAAATACTTTTTAGAAACTCATTAATACAGAAAAATATAGAAAAGAAAAAGAAAAAAATTTTAATCCTTATAACTAGAAAACAAATAGCAAGATGACAGATTTAAACTGAAACATACCAATAATTACATTCAATGTAAAGGTACTAAACACTCTAAGAAAGACAGCAATTGTCAGACTGGATAGAAAAGGAATATCCAAATATATATATATATATATATATATATATATATATATATTAGACACAGTTTAGAAAAAAGAATGAAAAAAAATTTCATGCAAACACTAATCATAGGAAAATTACAGCAGTTCTATGCCTTAGACAAAGTAAACTTATACGGCATTACCAGAGACGAAGAAAGAAATTCTATACATTAGGTTAGTTAATAAAGAAGACATAATCAAAAACATGCATGCATCTCACAACAGAGCTTCAAAATACATAAAGCTAAAACTAGCCAAACTAAAGGGGGAAATCAACAAATCCATAATTATAGTTGGAGATGTTAAAATTCTTCTCCTAGGAACTAAAAGAAATAGACTCAAAAAATTCAATAAGGATAAGAAAGATGTGAAAAGCATTATCAATCAACTTTATCTAACTGGCATTTATACAATAAATCCAATAAGTGCAGAATATATACTCTGTTCAAGCACACAGTGAATATTCACCAAATATAGACCATATTATGGGCCATTAAAAAAAAAAAAACCTATGGGGCACCTGGGTGGCTCGATTGGACTCAGTCAGATCTCAAGCGTTCGACTCTTGATTTCGGGTCAGGTCATGATCTCAAAGTTCAGGAGATTGAGCCCCACGTCTGGCTCTGCACTGACAGTGTGAGCCTACTTGGGATTCTCTCTCTCCCTCTCTCTCTGCCTCTTCCCTGCTGTTCTCTCTCCCCCCCCCCCCAAATAAATCAAGAAACTTAAAAAAATTTTTTTAAATACCCTTGTATTTTCAAATACCAAAGTCATACAGAGTATGTTCTCTGACCTAAATTAAAATAAATTAAAAATCGGTAGAGTTTGCACTTTTAGGAGCTGGGTGCAGTACAGTGCTCAGTCAGCATCTAGGCTTCAACAAGGCAGCAGCTGTGTAACTGCATTCAGAACTGGAAGCAACACTAGAAGGGAAGTGAGCTGGGTAGCATCTGTTGGGTCTAAAACTGATTGTAACCACAAATAATACTAGTACTAGAGGAAGGAATCCCCTGCTCACACTTCATGTTCAAGTGCTGTTTGAACTCAACATAACTGGCCTTTACTTCACAATGTGCCAGGGATTGTGATACGTTCTTTTACTGGTATCTCATTTGGCTTCACCACAAACCTGAGAGAATGATAGGATTTTTCTCATTTTATAAGAGTCCAGACTGAAGTTACAGAATTCAGTCTAGATGTCAAAATTTCTGAGTCCCAAGTCCAAGGGCCACTGGCTACAACACAGCTGCATTATAAGGTATTTGAGAGGCACAGAATTAGAAGTGAACAAGGTTGTTTCGGAGTGTTAGTCAAGGATGGGACTGGGATTTAGTTTAAAATCATTCAAAACTAACACAGAGAGGAATGGCAAAACGAAGTTTAAAGTCCCTGCTCTAAATGAATTCTCAGTATAATTGAGAACAAAAACAATGATCATTAAAGGTGCTACTTTAAAAAAATCAATAACAATGTATCAGAAAGAATCTCAAATATATAGAAATTAAGCACTACATCTCTAAATAAACTGTGGACCTGGGCGGCTCAGTTGGTTAAGCATCCGACTTCGGCTCAGGTCATGATCTCGTGGTTCATGGGTTCAAGCCCCACGTTCGGCTCTGTGCTGACAGCTCACAGCCTGGATCCTGCTTTGGATTCTGTGTCTCCCTCTCTCTCTCTGCCCCTCCCCCACTCTCACTCTCTCTCTGTCTCAAAAATAAATTTAAAAAAAAAATTTAGAAAACAAAAATATAAAATAAACTGTGGACCAAGAAAGACATCAGAAGAAAATTAGAAAATATTGTCCACTACCTAATAATGAAAACATGATATGTCAAAATTTGTGAGACACAACTAAAACAATGCTTAAAGGTAAATTTATACATCTATGATTAGGAAGAAAAGAAAGGTGTAAAAATCAGTGTTCTAACTTTCCACATTAAGAAGCTAGAAAAAATTAAATCCAACATAAGCAGAAGGAAGAAAATAACAAATAGCAGAAATCAGTATAATGATACAAGATAATGAACAAATAATGGAGAAACCAACAAAATCTCAAACTGGTTCTTTGAAAATGTCAATAAAACTAGTAACCCCCTAACTAGAATGATGCAGAAAAACAAGAGAGAATAGACAAATTACCAACACTAGATGAAACAGGGGCTTATTACCACAGATCTTATAGAAATTTAAAAGATGATGAAAAATATCATGAACAGTTTTGTGCAAATTATTTTACAATTAGATGGAACAGGAAAATTCCTTAGAGATGAAAATTACCAAGACTAACACCAGAAAAACAAAACAAAACAAAACAAAAAACCTTCAGTAGCCATTTACCTGTTAAAGAAATTGAATTCACAATTAAAATTTTTCCCACATAGAAAATTCCAGGCCCAGGGCGCCTGGGTGGCTCAGTCGGTTAAGCAGCTGACTTCGGCTCAGGTCATGATCTCACGGTCCGTGAGTTCGAGCCCCGCGTCGGGCTCTGTGCTGACAGCTCGGAGCCTGGAGCCTGTTTCAGATTCTGTGTCTCCCTTTCTCTGACCCTCCCCCGTTCATGCTCTGTCTTTCTCTGTCTCAAAAATAAATAAAGGTTAAAAAAAATTAAAAAAAAGAAAAAAAAAAAAAGAAAATTCCAGGCCCAAGTGACTTCACCAGTAAATTCTTATCAAACATTTAAGAGAATAGTATCAGTGTAATTCAATTAACTTGATTTTCTCTGTATACTAGTAAGAATGTAATTGTAATAAAGCTGACCTGTACCAGAAATATGTTAAGACACTACCTCCTAATTTCTTCCTTGGATTCAGATCTTTGGCAAAAATACCCAAAACAGAACCATTAAAAACAGACTAATCTGACTAGGAAAAATGTTAAAGTTATGAATGAAGAACAGCATAAACAAATTAAAAAGTATAGGGGCACTTGTACCCCAATGTTTATAGCAGCACTCTCAACAATAGCCAAATTGTGGAAAGAGCCTAAATGTCCATCAACTGATGAATGGATAAAGAAACTGTGGTTTATATACACAATGGAATACTATGTGGCAATGAGAAAGAATGAAATATGGCCTTTTGTAGCAACGTGGATGGAACTGGAGAGTGTGATGCTAAGTGAAATAAGCCATACAGAGAAAGACTGATACCATATGGTTTCACTCTTATGTGGATCCTGAGAAACTTAACAGGAACCCATGGGGGAGCGGAAGGAAAAAAAAAAAAAAAAAAAGAGGTTAGAGTGGGAGAGAGCCAAAGCATAAGAGACTCTTAAAAACTGAGAACAAACTGAGGGTTGATGGGGGGTGGGAGGGAGGGGAGGGTGGGTGATGGGTATTGAGGAGGGCACCTTTTGGGATGAGCACTGGGTGTTGTATGGAAACCAATTTGACAATAAATTTCATATGTTGAAAAAAATAAAAATAAAAATAAATAAAAGTAAATGTTAAATTGAAAAATGTCAAGATTTTAATAATTGGTTGATATGGATAAAATGAAAGTCTTTATCAAATGTACAAAAGACAAAAATAAGAACTGCCTGAAAGAAATAATAATACCAACATGAAATAATGGCCAATTTTCCTAATCAATCAAAAGAAATATAAATTTAAGAATGATAAGCAAAAACGTTCTCGAAAATTTAGGAGAAGAGATATCTCTGGAAAAAGCAAAACTGTAGAAACAATAAAAAGATCAGTTGGAGGGAAGACGGAATGAACAAGCATGAAGGATTTTTAGGATTTTGAAAGCATTCTTTATAATACTATAATAGTAGATATATGTCATTGTACATTTGTCAAAACCCATGGAATTTTCAAACCTAGAAGAGAACCCTAATGTAAACCATAGACTCTGGATGGCAGTGATATGTCAATATAAGCTCATCAATTCTAATGTACCACACTGGGAGTAATGTGACAGTGAGGGAGGCTGAAAGCGGAAGTAGGGGGGATATGGGAACTCTGTAGTTTCCACTCAATTTTGCTATGAACCTAAAACTGCTCTAAAAAGCAGTCTATTTTTTAAAAAAATACATATAAGACTCAAAGACTAACTAACTTGGAAAAAATGTGAATTATTTTAATAATGTTCTAATAGTGACTCCATACTGTAATAATGACGTTTGGGATGTGTGGAGTTAAATACAATATATTGTTAGTATGTTTTAAAAAAAGAATACCTGGTTTTGCTGAAAACTGTGGTCCACAAGTGGTTAGTGATTAGAATACATACCTTTTGGTATGACAATATGCCAATACATATCAAAAGTCCAACATTGACACTCTAAGAATTTGTCCAAAGTAGATAAAAATAGAAGTGTAATGAGATGTATGCACAATAGGCCCATACAGTGGAATTCTAGGTAAGCTATTAAATCCAATGAAGTAGACTGCTATTTTTACACACAAGATGTTCATGAAAAACTGTCAATTGGTAAAGGTCAGATTATAGGATATTATGGACAGATGAGCCAGTTTAGGAATATGTACTGAATATTAACACACATGTATTCATACAGAGATATATAATAGGCTGTTCAACACAAAATTGATCGTGATATTCTCTGGGTGATGAGATTTCAAGTTTTTTAGTCTCTTTATATGATTTTCTTCTTTTACTTGAGCTTTTCACAACAGGTCTGGATCTCTTTTCCTAAAACATAAAGGTATTTATTTATACTCACAAACATACATAGACACAACACACTGACAGTATCTGGCTACTCTGTAGTATTGGTAACTTCCAATTTATTCTAGCAAGGACAAAGTTCATTCTACCTAAAGAAACAATTCACTTGATTCTGTGATTTGGGGCAAGTTCCTCAATTTACTCTACTTATCTGATACAAAATCAAACTGTACTGGACAGAGTGGGTATTAGAGTTGAAATCTTGGTTCCAGTCTACCAATTATCTGAACCTGACCACTTCACTTTTCTGTGCTTTGGTTTCCTCAAAGGTACAATGACAATATTAGTATCCACTCAATGACTGGACACTGGATTGGTAAGAGGGTCAAACAGATAACTCAAGTATTCTAAAATACTTAACAAATAATGAATATTGGTAGCTGTAGTATATTGTAAAACAAAAATACATATAATGGTACAGGGCAGCAAAACAATCAAAAGAGAGAAAAAAAAATCAGAGCTTTAAAAATGGCAAGAAAATTAGTAAAAGGAAAATATATAAATAAATATACATAGATACTGAAGAAATAAAATGAGCTTAAACTAATAAGAATTTCCATTTTTGAAAAATGACTAGACTGCCTCAAAGAAAAATAGTAAGTAAAAATAATAATAAGTGTAAAAAATAATAACTTGGCCAAATGTAGAAAAACTTTGATCATAATTCACACGTTAATACCTAAAGTATTTGAAATATAAGTTCCCTAAAAACTTATCTTCTTTTAAAAAAATTTTTTTAATGTTTATTTATTTTTGACAGAGAGAGAGACAGACGGTGAGTTGGGGAGGGGCAGAGAGAGAGAGACACAGGCTCCAGGCTCCAAGCTGTCAGCACAGAGCCTGACACAGGGCTCAAACTCACAGACCACGAGATCATGACCTGAGCCGAAGTGGGACACTCAACAGACTGAGCCACCCAGGTGCCCCTAAAAACATATCTTTTACACTTTTAATGACTACTTGGCCCCGGCCATCAAAGGATCTTACTGCTACTTTATAAAATATAAGCAAACATTATCATCATTTGTTAGTATACATTCATTTAAATGCCTACTAACCACAGAGCACTATGCTAGGCATATGAAATTCAAAGGTATATGCGAGATTATTCCTTGCTTTTGAAAAACTTACCATTTATTTGAGGAAGGATCTGTAGTACCAACACAAACATAAACTCAATTATAAGAACTGGGACACACAGGCCAAAGGATAGAAGAACGGAATTACAACCCAGGAATAAAAGAGATGCTGAGTGATCACACCTGTATCTAAGCTGCATCAGCACCAAGAACAACTTGATGCGACACAGAAATGGAGCGGAGTCCCTCCTGTTCTGGGCATGATTGGGCCAGGCAACTGGAATTACTTACAGGCATTACTTCACTGGTAATAATACATTAAACATGAAATAAGTTGTCATTCAGTACACCACCTGGTCAAAGCTGGATTCCTACTGAAATGCTGCCAAAGCTGACAGGAAGAGGAAACCAGCAGGAAATAATGGCTGTCTCTATCAGCTTGACACTGAGTTCACCCATGCATTAATTTATTAAACAGAAGAAGAAGAAGAAGAAGAAGAAGAAGAAGAAGAAGAAGAAGAAGAAGAAGAAGGAAGAGGAGGAGGAGGAGGAGGAGGAGTAATGTTTTAATGACCTGGAAAGCTTTCCCAAAATAGGAAGTCAATCAGTCAGTCAATCCAATCAATCAATCAATCAATCAATAATAAAAATGAAAAAAAGCTTAGTAAAACCAAAGACCAAAGTAAAACTTTATTAAATCTGGCTATAATTAGTGGACTCTCAAGCACTCAGTGTTTTACTGAGAGTAGCAGTTACAGATGGGGCTTGGAAAGAGCCCAAAATTTAACAAATTTAATCAATCCTAAATATATCTTTCTCTTACCAGATTATGAATTCCTTAATGGCTGGGACTAGTATCAACTCTACATTCCTTTAAGCATCAAGACTGACTTTCTATACATTTGGATGGATAAATGGACAGGTGGACAAAGAAGCCATGGAACAAAAGATGTGTGCCACAGAGACTAAAGCTTGAGCAGAATACTTCGAATATTTGTGAAACTAACTGGTTATTAAAGACAGACTGAGAATGTAGAAATGACACAGAATGTGAAGGTGACTAGAAGGGATAAGGAAGGGGGGATCACTACAACATAGCCTCTGCAGCAAAAAAGCGGGAAGAAAAAGAGCACTGGGAAATAATACAAAGGCCAGGTGGAAAAGCTAACAAAAGAAAAGCAAATTAATGGAGGAAACAGACAGAGAAAACAAGAGACATTAAAAGCAAATAGAGCAATACTGAGAAACCTAAACAGAATTGGTGGTCTTGTGCCTCTTCAGGGCAAAAGATAAGCTTTTTTAAAAATCTTACTTTAGGGATTTAATAATGGGTCTCTCAATAAAAATAGAATGTTATGTTCCCAAATGCAAAAGGGAACTGACATTATTAAAAAGTTAAACACAGTATAGTACAAACAACCTTATCAACTGAATTCTAAGACACATCACAAAAGAGAAACATTAAGAGCTATGTTAGCCATGAAGGTAAAAAATAAATAATTGTACACAATTTGAAAACAAAAAGAAAAAATTTGATGACAAATATTTTTTACTTGTTTCAGTTAGAGGTTGAGAAAAAGCTTATATAGCTGTAAATTGATTTTAATTTCTTATAAAATTTGTATAGCATTTTACAATTTGTCATTTTTTCACATATACATTCTCCCATAATATGAAATGGATTTTTATTAAACCATATTACAGATGAGAAAAGAGAGACATAAAACAAGATAAGCTATTTGCCCAAAATCATATACAGTAGACAATACAAATGGATTTTAATACCAGATTTTCCAAATTTTATAATAAACTAAACCCATCAATGAAAGAATATTTTCAAATTGTAATTTTAGGGGAAAAAGGTCTTTACGATATGTACATATTCCAAGGTGAAAAGATATCCTTTATACAACAGATAGGCAAGTGAAATTTTCTATTTCTCAAAGCAAGCTAACTACTTCCACTTTATAGAACTGAAAGCATTAATAACAAATGAGAAAAAGTAAAAATAAAGGCTTCAAGATGACTTATATCTAAATTAACTTAAAGTTGGAAAAGCAATATACAGAAAACCTCAGGAAAGAAATTAGAAAGCTAAACCAGCCCACAGTACAGTCACCAAGAGAACATATGATACTGCAGTTAGCTAAGGCTCTGTGTGCTCAATTAGAAGAATCTGCAAACTAAATTAAATAAAGCAAAAGAGAAAACAGTTTGCATGGAATGCATCCAAGGGAACATTTATATAAATATGCTGGCAAATGCACTGACATTTTCCAAAAAAGATGTAGAAGAAATGGTTAACGATGTATTCTATAGGAAGGGGTGCTAAGAGACTTTGAATTTGACATGGGGGCAGACTTACTTTTTTTTGTATTCCCCTTTGCATAATGATAGTAGAAATTTTATCATTTGTGTTTATTATTTTCTGATTTAAAAGACTGTTACCGAAAGGTGTTTTAAATAACTGCCATTAAGACAAACACAAATTTTAAAGAACTTGGATTATAACAAATGTATAACCTGGTTATAGTAGGTTTAATACACCGACATGCATTTAGAGGTGACTGATATAATGATCATGAAGGCAGATTCATGTGTAAGCCGATCTTTAACTCTCAGTACAGGTAGACCACGTAGAAATGTAAGGTAATGGCACTCTAGACATAAAGCAAACAATATAAGATCACGTAAGATTTGTTTGAGCATGAGTGACGTGGACCAATAAAATCAAGTCTCAAACGGTCATGTGAGCCCAGGCCATGGATGGCCTAAAGAGTTAGACCGAAATGTAGACCTTATTCTGGAGATCAGAGTCTCTCAAACGTAAGAATGTGTTTCAGAGGCCCCAGTTTGAGAAAAACTGCAGTTAACAACAGATTGAAAGCTCCTTGGCAAGGCACAGACTGCCACATACACTGGTCACAGGATCAGAATGGCCAGCCCCACTCTAGCAACAGTGTGAGGCTCTGTTAAGGTTCCATAAAGGACATTACAGACGTATGGTAAAAACCGAAAACCTCATTTTCATCCATGGTATCAGCCTAGTTCTTCAATAAAAGTGCCAAAAAATGGGGGTGCCTGAGTGGCTCAGTCAGTTAACGTCTGACTCTTGGTTTTGGCTCAGGTCATGATCTCACTGTTAGTGAGCTCGAGCCTCACATCGGGCTTTGCACTGACAGTGTGGAGCCTGCTTGGGATTCTCTCTCTCCCTCTCTCTGCGTCTCCCCTGCTCATGCTCTCTCTCTCTCTCAAAATGAATAAACTTCTAAAAAATGTAAAAAGAAAGAAGTTACATAAACCTTAAAAAAAATGTGCCCAGAATGATCCTAATCATAGAGTCTAACATGATTGAGAATAATATTTTGCTTAGTCATTTGTGATGCACAGAATTAACTTACTCATCCACTACTCTTGTGGTTTTAGTCTGCAACACCAGAAGCTATTTATTCCTATGTGTTTTCCCAGCAATTAGAATATGCTGACATTAGAAATGTAGTGGTGACTATTATTCAGGAAAAAAATGTTATGAATATCTAGACTTTCAGTAAGTGTGAATTACTAATACTGAATCTTATTCATTATCTTTCTTATTTAAAAAAATCATTAGAATAGAAGAATATGACAGTTTTTCATAATATTTATCAGAATCCACAATTAGAACTAATTATGAAAAGAACAGGCTAGGCATTAGCCTGAAATGCAAAGAAGTACTTAGATAAATGTAATATACCCCTCATTAATACACAATTATTAGAAGCATTAAATCCTGCAATTTATTCTCCTAGCTTTGGAGTCAAAATCCCTCACTGACAAACTTTATATCATTACAGGTTATATATATATATATATATATATATATATACACACATATATACACATATATATGCATACATACACACACACACTACATACGTATCAAAAGCATCCAATTACTTCCTCTGTGAGTTGTGAAAGGGAGGTACTTACAGTTTGCTTAAATTATAATAAACATTGTTTAAAAGCATATGCATATATTTTATTCTCTCTATAGATTATCACAGCTTTATGGTAGAAAGAGAAAGGTTGCTAATGTTCTCATTTTAAAGACAAACTGAGGCTCAAAGAGGTTAGACTCAAAACATAAAGCTAGCTCTCTCTCCCTCTCTCTGCCCCTCTCCCACTAGCACTATCTCTGCCTCCCTCAAAATAAATAAATAAACTTTAAAAAAACAAAACATTGGGGCTCCTAGGTGGCTCAGTCAGTTAAGCATCCAACTTCGGTTCAGGTTATGATCTCGCGTTTCATGAGTTTGAGCCCTACGTCAGGCTCTGTGCTGACAGCTTAGAGCCTGGAGCCTGCTTCAGATTCTGTGTTTCCCTCTCTCTCTGCCCCTCCACCCCCCTCAAAAATAAACAAACATTAAAAAATTAAAAAAACACAAAAACATAAAGCTAGAACTCCAACCAAATTCTTCTAAATTCAGCCTAACATTAGAGTTCTGCCATCCTAGTTAGCATCAAACAGCAGTGAAGAAAAACAGTGAATAAAAAAGCAATTTTCTTCTTACCAAAGAAATCATAAAGAGAACAACCTAGTCTGTGTCCCTTTAATAGTTAAGAAGGGTCAGAATATAAGAATCCCCTCAAGCCTAGGAGCCCCCAGGCCAGTTACCCACTTATCATTGCATGAAGTCCATTTGCCCAGATGTCCATACACTGTCAATTTCTCTGTGTTGTGACACAAACAAAGTTGAGAAACACTGCCACTGAGAACTCAGGAATACATAGGATGGTCTTAAATAATTTTTTTAATGTAAACTTCAGGGGTACCTGGGTGGCTCAGTCAGTTAAGCGTCTGACTCTTGATTTTGGCTCAGATCATGATCTTGTGGTTTGTGAGATGGGACCCTGCATCAGCCTCCTGCTTGAGAATATTCTCTCTCTCTCTCCCTCTCTTTCTGCCACTCCTCTGCTCATGGTGCGCACATATTCTCTCTCTCTCAAAACAAATAAACTTAAAGAAAACATGAAGTTCATAAACTATAAAATTATCTACTAAAAAAGGTTACATCGATGATATAGCAGAATCTTGCTTCAAGGTTAACCACTGATGGCAATTCAGAGTATGGTGCAGTGGTTCTCAAGTTTTATCAATTACCAGTCATATAAAAGATAACATTCATATTCACAATGCACTTAATCCAGAGTTTGTCAAAACCTAAATAAATTTTTCAAGTAATTAACACTGGAGTAACTTTTAATCATCAGTTATTTATCCTATCAGTGGCTTATTCTGTTCTGTAGCAGTGAAAGATAGCCCAAGGTCTGCATACAATTTCTAGTGCTAGCTACAGCTACACTATTCCCTTAGCACTCACTTAAGAGAGACAGGAATACAAATGAGTAAGAGTGATGTCACTACGAGATGGCCTTAAATTGTTATAATGTTTAATCATTCACACATTACAATACTTACTATTAGTTTATACAGAACTCATAACCAATTGCAACATGCTTCACAACTGGTAACATTTCCATTGAGAACCCTTCACTTATGTAACATTACCCTTAATCTCATCTCACCAACACCCTGCCAGACATGTGAACCCTTAGTTTATTTCCATTCTAATTACCTTCTAGCTTGTCAATATGAACTCTTAAAAGTTTAAAATTTCACACATATATGCAATTCCTACTTCCCAGCTGAAGTTTTTGCATGTGAACAATTTGGAAGAAATCAGTGCAAAGAAAAGTCCCATTGCAATTTGCAAATCCTGCTTAATCCCTCCAGATGCCACCAAACCTTTAACTGAGTACCATCAGATTTAGTGCTACAAATTCTTATTCTCTGCTACACATCCTTTTCAAAGTGAAACTAACTTAACTTATCAGCCCAAAATGCATTGGCCTCTTCCATCCTCCTTGTTTCTGGCACTTCTGCAACACTGAATGGGGGACTTGGAAGTTACTATGTATCCTTCCTTTAGCATTCATTTCTTGCAGACTGATCACATACAATAGAACGGAAGGAAATTTCATTACTAACACTTAATTTCTGTTGAAGTGACTGGGTGTTTATTTTAAACGCCACCACCATATAGAAACCAAATAGAAGTTTATATCTATATAGTGTTTTATGGTAAAATTTATAAAACATTTCGTGTCATTTTGTATCTGACTTTAATAACAATTCTTGAGCTATGCATTGCAAAATTTTACAACTGTGAAAAGTAAAATTAATAGAAGTTAAACGACCAAGTTAACACAAGTAATAAGCAGCAAAGCCAGGACCGAAAGCCATGTTTCAACTCTTAGTCCAGTATCTTTCCATTCCACCAGGAGGTTTAGAAGGTAGATACTGTTTTATCCATAAGGTGATTCCAGAGTTTAGGCTTTTAGAAAATCATGTCATCAAACCCATTTATTTCTGTTCACTTGGAAAGAGAGAGTTACCTATTCACATTCAATCAAACAGTAAGCATTTGTCTGTTTTGAGAGTCCCCACAATTACCTTTCGTAATAACAGGCATACCTTGTTTTATCGTGCTTCGCTTTACTGCACTCACAGATACTGAGTTTTTACAAAGTGAAGGTCTGTGGCAACCCTGTGCCAAACAAGTGTATTTGTGCCCTTTTTCCAACAACTTTATATCTTTGTGTCACATTTTGGAAATTCTCATAGTATTTCAAACTTTTCCATTCCTGTCATATTTTTTTACGGCAATCTGTGATCAGTGATCTTTGATGTTACCATAGTCGTCATGTTGGGGCTCCACAAACCTCAGCCATATAAGACAGCAAACTCAACTGAGAAATGCTGAGTATGTTCTGACTGATCTGCCAACCAGCTGTTCCCCCATTTCTCTCCTTATCCTTAGGCCTCCCAATTCCCTAAGACACAATATTGAAATCAGGTCAATCAATAACCCCAGAGTGGCCTCTAAGTGTTTTTTTAATGAAAGGGAGGGTCACACGTCTCTCACTTTAAATCAACAGCTAGAAATGATTAAACTGAGTGAAGAGGCATGTCTAAAGCCAAGAGAGGCTGAAAGCTAGGCCTCTCGAGACAAACAGCAAGTAGTGAATGCAAAAGAGAAGTTTTTTGTTTTTTTGTTTTTTTTGCAAAAGAAAAGTTCTTAAAGGAAATTAAAGATGCTACTCCAGTGAACACACAAATGACAAAGCAATACAGCCTTATTGCTGACAGAGAGAAAATTTTAGATCAAACCAGCCACAACATTCCCAGAAGCAAAAGCCTAATCCAGAGCAAGGCCCTAACTTGCTTTAATTCTACGAAGGCTGAGAGAGGTGAGAAGCTATAGAAGAAAAGTCTGAAGCTAGCAGAGGCTGGTTCATAAGGCTTAAGGAAAGAAGCCATCTCCACAACATAAGAGTGCAAGGCGAAGCAGCCAGTGCTGATATAGAAGCTGCAGCAAGTGATCCAGAAGATCCAGCTAAGGTAATTAATGAGGGTGGCTACATTAAACAACAGATTTTCTATGTGGACAAAACCACCATATACTGAAAAAAGATACCTTGAATAGCTGGAGAAGAGACATCAATGTCTACCTTCAAAACTTCACAAGACAGACTGACTCTCTTATTAGGGGCTAATACAGCTGGTGACTTTAAGTTGAAGCCAACAGAATTCATCATTCCAAAAATCCTATGGCCCTTAGGAACAATTCTAAACCTACTCTGCCTGTGCTCTAGAAATGGAACAACAAAGCCTGGATGACAGCACATCTGTTTATAACACAGCTTGCTGAATACTTTAAGCCACTGTTGAGCCCCACTGCCCGGAAAAAAAAAAAAAAAAAAAAAAAAGATTCCTTCCAAAATACTACTGTTCTCTGACAATGCACCTGGCCACCCAAGAGCTCTGACAAAGATGTACAACAAGATTAGTGTTGTTTTCATGCCTGCAAACACACCATCCATTCTGCAGCGCATGGATCAAAAAAGTAATTTTGACTTTCAAGTTTTATTATTTAAGAAATATATTTCACAAGGCTTATAGATGTCACATACAGGGATTCCTCTGACCTGGGCAAAGTGGAAATCTTCTGGAACAGATTCACCATTCCAGTTGCCATTAAGGACATTCATGATTCACGAAAAGAGATCAAAATATCAACATTAGCCGGAGTCTGGAAGAAGGTGATTCTAACTCTCATGGATGACACTGAGGAGGTCAAGACTTCAGTGGAGGAAGTAACTGCAGATGTGGTGGAAACAGCAAGAGAACTGGAATTAAAGATAGGACTGAACTGCTGCGATCTCATGATCAAACTTTAATGGGCAAGGAGCTGCTTGTTACGGATCACAAAGAAAGTGACTTCTTGAGATGTAGAAACTACTCCTGGTAAAGATGCTGTGAAGATTGTTGAAATCACAACAGAGGATTTAGGATATTAGGACATTACGTTATCAGGACAACAAAGGACATTATGTAACTTAGTTGATAAAGCAGTGACAAGAGGATTCGCTCCAATTTTGAAAGAAGTTCTACTGTAGGTAAAGTGCTATCAAACAGCATCACAGGCTACGGAGAAATTGCTGGTGAAAGGAAGAGTCAATCAGTGCAGCAATTGTCACTCACTTTACTTTAAGAAATTGCCACAGCCACCCCAACCTTCAGCAACCACCACTCTGATCAGTCAGCAGCCATCTAAGCAAGACTGTCCACCAGCAAAAAGAGCATGACTCCTGAAACCTCAAATGGTGGTTAGCAAGTTTTGACATTTTTTACTTAAGCCATATACATTGGTGTTTTGGACATAATGCTATTTCACACATACCAGAATACAGCCCAGGGTAAACATAACTTTTGCATCCACTGGGAAGCCAAAAATTTCATCTGACTTACTTTATTGATAGTTGCTTTTTTATGGTGGTGTAACCAGAACCCACATTATCTCTGAGGTATGCTGTATTCACCCTCCTCTTCTGGCTTGCCTTCCCTCTTCATTAGAAAAACAAAAAAGGTTCAGGGGAGGTGGATGGGAGGATGGGCTAAATGGGTGATGGGCATTAAGGAGGGCATTTGTTGTGATGAGCACTGGGTCTTGCATGTAAATGATGAATTACTAAATTCTACTCCTGAAACCAATACTACACTGTATGTTAACTAACTTGAATTTAAATGAAATCTTGGAAGAACATGAAAAAAAGTTCAAAGGACACTCTATATCAGAATAATAACTTTTTCCAAAGAAATATTTCCTTAAACATTTTTAAACAATAAAGATTTTTTAAAACCAAACAAAAGAAATAATGTAAAAATAATAAGAAAAAAAGCAAAGTGTGGTTAAAAGTAAAAGAATAAGCTAAAACAGTTACAAAAATATAAAAACATTAAACGTCTAATGAAAGAAGAGTAAACACCAAACACACCAAAAAGTAAAAGTGAAACAGGCAAAAAATACAAATTCCAAAATTTAACACCTCCATGCAGATGGCATGAGGTGTTGCATACAGATAGCAGGCCTCCATTTGGCCAATTTGTTGATTACAGATGCTAGAAGTAGAAAATGGAGTCTTCAGTCATTCCCTTAGTTGCAGAAGATGCAACACTCTTGTCCTTCTGGGTTAAAAATATCTGTGTGGGAGGAAGGTACCTCTTAAAGAGCACTGAGCTCTTGTTTAGTCATCCCTTCCAACCTATAAATCAAGCAAAAGCCACCCATCATCTATTCTCTTCACCCCTAGCTTTTAAATGTAGAGTTTTAACTCAGAATAAGTATTATCAAGTCCCTTATTAACAATATATAAATATTTTTTGTGTTCTGATAAAATGAAATTCAGCCATATCTAAAAAGGTAAATTCTAGTCATATTTAAAAGTATGGGTGTTTTTAATGTTTTTATTTATTTTTGAGACAGAGACAGACAGAGCGTGAGCAACAGAGGGGCAGAGAGAGAGAGGGAGACACAGAATCCGAAGCAGGCTCCAGGCTCTGAGCTGTCAGCACAGAGCCCAACGCGGGGCTTAAACTCAGACTGTGAGATCATGACCTGAGCTGAAGTCGAACGCTTAACCGACTGAGCCACCCACGCACCCCAAATTATGTTTTAAAGTAAATATAAATTGTGTATGTTAAATCTGCCATATATATTAAACATAATAGAAATCATATATTTTCAAAGAATGAACATACCATAAAAATATAAACTATAAATCATGCTAAATAGAATTTAGTCTTACTGTAACGATTTAGAAGGCAATTCAGAAGTGTTCAATAATTTCATTTTCAATACTTTGAACACCATTTTACAAGTAAGAAAGTAGTAGTATATAAGCTTTAAAGTAGAAAATTTGATATGAGGGCCATCCCTCTTCTTTCCATATCTATCTATTAAAAAAAAAGACTGTTGCCTAGATAATACCTGAGGGAAATGAGTCAAAAAAATTGCCAAAAGGTTTTATAAATTCCCAAATCAAGTAAACTATAAGTAAATGGATTTCATAATAGCTTTATAAAGAATTTAGGACTGGCAGTGCAGAGCTTGGTTGGGATTCTCTCTCTCTCTGCCCCCCCCCCCCCACACACAAAAATGAATAAACAGTTATAAAAAAAAAAAAGAAAAATTTTGGATAGGTACATCAGCCTCAAAGGCCAAATTTAGGACCATAACACATATAAAGTATTGAAGATTCATTTGTTTTCAACTATTAAGCTAAAAATGAAGTAAATATTTACAAATTACGATTCTGAGCTTCAACTAGTGTTCAATTTTAATATTTCCACTTTTTAGACTAAACACTGTCACAAACACAATAGTAACCACTAAGAACTTGGAAACTATTATTTTTGTACATAAAAATTCTCAGCTTACTATTGCTTCAATAACACATTTAAACCTATACACAGTGAACACAACACATAATCTTGATGCAACTATAATGCCCTTATCGTCAATAATTATTCTGTAGATACTCATTACGAAAATCACACTTTTTGTAGCAAAACTACCATCTCAAAATTGAGTTCTCACATTCCCTGTAGTAATAAGAAACAAAATAAAAAGAAGTAACACATCATTCTCTGAAAATCAAATAATTAACCTCATTAATCACTTATAAGTATTAAACAGAAAATACTATTTTAATTTGTATAAAAGAGTAACAGTGACCAAGACCTTGAAAAAAAATTCCCCAAATATTAAACAACTTCCTCTTCAAAAAAAAAAAAAAAAAAACCCACATGTACAACTTCCTCTTCCAAAACATCATATCCAAAATACACTGGAATCTCAAAACAAAAAAACCATTTCAGAATCCTTTCTGAACGGCTTCCACACAAGTTTATCTCATAGCAACTGTACTTTGACCGCACAGACCCTGAGGACATACCGTGTGCCAGTGTATTCAAACACACCTGGACTCATTTGGATTTCACTTCAACCAATGTTTCCTACACACATTCCTAAATGATTTCAAATAATCTCGGATCAAATTAGTAAGAAGGCTAGATTTTACAATCTCCCAGCTGACAAAATTTTAAAGGACAGCTTAATTTTAATGAATGATAAATTTGGATACCACACACAGCCTTATGCTTGGTGCATTTCTGCTACCAAACCAACACATGTTATTTTTGGAATGACTAATTTCTGGACACTTACACATTTGCAGAAGACCATCAGATGCACTAAACTGATAGCTCTACACTTTATTTTCAGATTCAAATGATAAATAAGAAGGAACTGAAAGAGGAAAAGGCTCTATCTGATGTTCACCAGTTCTGCTACTAAGTCACAGAGTTTGTGGTTTATCAACACAGTTCTATCAAAAAAAACCCCCAACTTTTAAATACAGCATATATGGCTTGTGATGTAAAAATCTACAGTCTTTCAAAGTTCTTTTACATTAAAGTTTTTTTTAAGGTTTAAGAAATCTAAAATAGGTTGAAAATACAGCACCACCATTTACTAATTTCATGTTAACAGCGGAGTATAACTTCACAATTATTGGATATCATCCACACAGGAGACACTTTTTCTGCAAATTCACAAGAGATCCAAAGAGGTCTTTATGTTCAAAAACCTAAAATCCAGTGGTTGGCATAAGGCAGGGTGATAAAGATCAAGTTCGAGACAATATAACTGACACAAGACCGGTATCAAAGGGATTATTACTCAGCAACTTCTTTTTATATCTTTGACTCCTGAAGCTTCACTTTTACACATTTCGTCAGTTCAAAGTTGTTATACTTTTAGAGAAGAAATGAATTTAACAATAATTATTAAATTCCCAATACCTTTTACAATTTCCATTCCTTTTCTTTAAAAGCCATTTCAGTACCTTGAAAACAGTGCTTCAACAATTCAACAAATATTCACTGAACGCACGCCTTGGGTCAGACCTGTTTTAGGCTGAGTTAACAAAACTAAACCTGGACGACCCCCTGCCAAGGCAGATTACGCTTAACAGAGAGTGCTTCTTGGTCATGTTCATTAGATATAAATGTTTATACCAAAAGCAATATATTCCTTATTCTTAGTTATGCACTTCAGATTTCACATACGAAGTAAAACTACAACCAACTTCAGAAAAAGTCTGGTACCCAACTGAGAGCTGACAAGATAGATTCTGTCTCTCCCTCCATCACCTCAGGACTATCCTTGACTCACCCCTGTCTCCTCTATCCCACTGTCCCCCCACACACCCCACACAGAGCTGAGATGGGTGCCCTCTTCAGGCTCACTCCTCTACACCGTGCAACCTCTCAAACAGGCCTTCCTATACTATTACAATCACGGATTTGAAACTTCGCGAATGTCATCTTTTTAACTGCTCTTCACCTGTGCTGGACGCTCAGAAACATTCAATGAATGAACAAAAGAGGGCTGAATGTCTAATAGTAATATGGTGTTTATGCTCTTCTTCTCATCGTCATCTTTTGATGTCTATTAAAAATTAATATCTCAACAACTCTGGTCAAGCCAGAATTAGTTGGGGATTTCCTAAAAGGGTGGCTTTTCAAAATTGCTGAGGAAAATTTCAATGCTATTTTGAAAAGATGGCTATTGTATTTGAAAGGCAGCGCAATATCATTGTTGACTCAAGTTCTAGAATAAAAAAAAAAAAAACCAGGTTCAAATACTAACCCCACCTCTTAGAACTGTGTGACCTTGGCAAGCTATCTCACCTTCCATTTCCTCATCTTTATGAAAAGGTTTACAGTCCCTACCTCATATGGTCACCATGAAGATAAGCTAGAAATGTAGGCTCTAAGCACATTTACTGACATAAACACTAAATTGTAATTTTTATTACTATTTCTATGAAACATTTAAATGGAAGCCTAATCAGAAAAAATAAATCAATAAATAAGGCTTTATAATCATATGCTACATACAGCTTTATTTTATTACCTGAAAATTTATAAACAAAAAAATATCTTAATGGAATTCACTGAACAAAGACGTAAATCTACTTACACACTTATCAAAGCTGTTAATCACAAATTACAAATGGAGCGTCAACATAGATGGAGGAAGAGACGGTAAAACCTAACTAGAAACCGACAGAAGTACATTCGATCTTTAGTTCAGAGATCTTTCCACCATAAGCAAACTGCATCTTTTTAATTAATTCGACTTTATAAGGCTTTCTTTAAAATTAAAATGCTCCCTTGAGGGCTATCAGTTGTTCACACCTCACTGTGAATTACTTTAATCAGATAAATACATAAAGTAACACCAGCTACTTAAAGAAATTGTTATTCGAAGAGTAGTGAGAAGAGGGGTAGCTTTAAAACTAGTGTGCTTGGCATGGAGTAGGCCTGTTTAATGCTCATAGTGAGCATCTTTATGCAGTCACTGGACAGCATGATGACAATGGCACCCGCAAGATGACAGCAGGGGAATTTTAAGGACCATCAAAGCCAACTCTCCTCTACTAGGTGGTATGAGGTGCTCTATAAGGAAACTTCCAGTGTTATTATTCCACTGTTCTCTTCTGCAATATGCCCTAAGACCCCAAGTAGCACCAACTTCCTAAATACTTCTAAAAAAACAAAACAAAACAAAATCAATTGACAAGAACCTGTGGCAAATTCCCACAAAGCAAAAATGACTGAACCACCACAGAACCATGAAACAAGACACCCTTTTCTACAGAGAAAATTAAATCACTACCTGGAATAAATCAACTTATCCTTGATTTATATAAACTAAGAGTCTAACTACACCCAAAATAAATACAAAAAGAAAACCATTCAACTTAACAATATAGGAACACCAGAGTGTTTCAGCGGTTTCTCAAAGCTATCTTTAATGCTTTCTGGCTCAAGTAAAAATATCTTTAAAAAGAATCTCTCCTAGTTTCTCTAATGTTACTTGAGCATAACCCTGAGAGCTTTAAAATGGGGGAAAAAATTCTGAATGTTAAATATTAAGAAGTATTTCCAGGGAAGAAACATTCTTTTGGAACTGATTGAGAACATACTTCACACTCAATGCCTTTGATTTTCATTGTTATTTAAAATAATACTCTGGCTGTCTGCTTAAAGTACCCCAAAAATGCCTACTGCTAAATGTATATTTTAAAAGGTAAATTATTGCCTTGCAATACCTTGCAAATCAAACATAAAGATTTGGTGGCAAAGAAAAGGGGATATTATTTGAGCATAAGAAAACCCTCCAAATGAGAGAGTATCAAGAGAATATGAGGAACATATCAGGTCAAGGAAACAAGACTGTTCCAAGGAAAAAACCCTGAACAAACCTGTGGGGCTGTGGCAACAGAGCAGTGCCCAAGCAACAGTCCCACGGCACACCCCTGTGAAGGAGAGGGCCACCATCCCCCACAGAGAACAGTGGGAAGTCAACATTAAAAACCAAGAAGTGACCTTGGATTGAAGCAGCCAAACTAAAGAATATGTGAACATATCAAAGTACCTAATGAGATATGTCACAATCAAACCATTAAAATCAAACTCTGCAGCACCCCATCAAGGTATCAAGCAACAAATACTGAACGCAGAAAGCCGATGTGCTTTTTACACTTGCAGGAGGCGATGCCAGGAAGCACGTAACGCTCCAAAGCCAAGTATAAAAGTACAGCTATTCTTAAATTTTCTATAATAAAACAAAAAATGGCATACCTCAAAGATGTAGTTCTAAAGAACCACATTAAATTTTGTCCCTGGTTAGTAACTATGAGAAAACACTTTTCCTTCAACAATCTACGACGTAAAGGTAATGATACTTCGAGTCACGATGACTCTAAATGATCCCCATGCTAGGTGTGGGGATCCCCATTGGTAGGTGGGATGGGGAATAAAGGGGCTTTAAGGTAGACTCCAAAGCACACGTATATAGCAACTGTCCCAGTAAATCTTGTGATGGGAGAAGAGAGCAAGCAGATGTGGGTCCTGAATGGAAAGAGCTTAAGCACAGAGTATGCCAAAATAAGCCCACTGGTCCAAGATATACATGGTCATATATTCCTATTGTCCCTGCTTCTGTCATACCAGCACACACTTAAGATCACTTCTACAACAAGCAGCTCTCGGTGAATTAATCTGATCCACATCTATTTGACCAATGGCCAGGTACCATGCTAGGTCCAATTTCTTCTATTCATTCTGCAAATATTCACTTAACATGCCAGATACTGCGCTAGGCTTTTCTCTACGGATACAAATTAGTAAGTGATGGCCCGGTTCTTAAACAACTTATTTTAAGCAGAGCAAACAGACACTCAGACCCAACTGTATGTCTATATACTACTATATCAGACATATCTGAAGAACAGTAAGTGCTAAAATACAGGCAGAAGCAAAATGCTATGGATTCTGTGGAAACAGCATCCCTATAGACAAAATTTATCAAATGCAAAAGCAAGCTTAGAAATACCCTTTCTTGTGCAGGGCATGGGGGTTAGTAAGTTAGGATTCTCTGGCCTAAGGTTCTCATTTAAGAACAGAGTAGGAGGCAGTTAAGCTGTTAACACAGCTAGAGATCAGAAAGGTGGATAACTTGATACTGGGTTGGATGGGTCTATAAATAGAAAGTCAGTTAGCAAAGGGAGATTTGTTCCTAACAGAAATTACTGTAGCAAAGGAGAAAGGAATAAAGAAAACAAGATTTGCTAAAGAAATGTGTGAAAACTACTAATAAATAGCTACAGCTGTTACATCAAAGATTCACTGGGGCGGCTGGGTGGCTCAGCTGGTTAAGCATCCCACTTTGGCTCAGGCCATGATCTCACAGTTCGTGGTTTCGAGCTCTATGTCTGGCTCTATGCTGATAGCTCAGACCCTGGAGCCTCTTTAGGATTCTGTATCTCCCTGGCTCTCTGCCCCTCCCCCACTCATGCTCTGTCTCTTTCTGTTTCTCAAAAGTAAACTAAACGTTAAAAAAAAAAAAAAAGATTCACTAAACACAGAGACATAAATCTCTGGGGGAGGGGGATATCCTGAGCCAGCATCAATAACCACAAAGGAAGAGCTCGGTATTTTTTTTTATGTGGAATTACCCTGGATTCATTAATTTCAGGGAGGACACTGTATTCCTGTTTCAAATATATATATATATATATCTGCACCATATATAGATTATACCCTAATATTTCCTTGAATGGTAACAATGAAGCCTCTCCCGACCTGATTTGAGGTTACTACCCAATGAGAGGCAATAGAGCAGATTTTTAAAGTTAGCTTAAATCTATTAAAAAGCAGATTAAAATACACACTCTGGAGCCAGACTACTTTGGGCAAGTTTCTTCACTTCTCTGTGCCTCGGTTTCCCCGTGTGCAAAATGAAGATAAGCATTTCCCTCCCATAGGATGTTCATGAGATTTAAACAGTTAGCACACGCAGAACAGTCAGAATTGAGCCCAGCACAGAGTGCTATGTAAGTGTTAGCAGTCTTGCTGCTGCTGTTGCTGCTACCACTGGAGGTGGAGCTCTCAACAAAATGTAAAAGAGAAAGCTAGAGTACCAAGGCCATTGCCTGGAAGAAAAACCCTAAGAGGAGGCATCTTCAACTCTGTATTGAGGAAGGGTTACTCTTCGGTTCCCTGAAGTCCTGAACCACTTTGGGGAATGCAGGGGCAGTGTGGTAACAACAAATTCTGCTATTAGAATTAAGGAGAGGCCATCACTGCTGGCTGTACTTTGCTGGCTGCTGGGAAACATGAAAGACAGCAAAGAGAGGGGTGACAATAGCAATTCCCTAGGAAATCTACCAGGAAGAGTATTAAGATCTAAATTTTGGCATTTCACTCTTGGATAGTTGCCACAGAAGTTACTAGGGAAATTGTCCCACCAGGGAAACATCCATGAAAATATGGGCCAACCAGTCCACAAGATACCATCAGAACCAATTCTACTAACACAAGGGGACACAACAGAGAAACACCACCAACTACTCTCGTGACAATTTTTTAATTGGTGGGGCCTCCATATGACACTATTTCCCAGTGTTTTAAATGTGTTGTTGTCAAAAAATCAATGTCATGTCTTTGAAACAAGTCCAAATAGCAATAGATCAGATGAAGATCACCCTTTTATCAGAACTAGCTATATTAAGTTATATTTCAACAACTAGTACCATTTCGAGTAACCAACTAAAACTTAAGTAGTAATTTGTCTCTGAAGATATTTGTGAAGTAAACAAAAGAGAGAATTTAAAACCTCTCTATTAGAAAGTGAACAAGAGAAACATGCCAACTATCTATATGTAATATTACCAATCTTAGCATAAAACAAGTTTACCCTGAGCATAGTATTTTCTATTGGATCAACAGATAATCTTCAAAAAATAAACTAATATTCTGAGAAGTGCAGAGAGCAATTTAATGGATTTCCCAACATCTACTCCTTGCCAGTTGTTTAGTAATAATCAATCATGATAATCTTGCCACTCATCCCTCTACCACTACCCCCACCAATGATTATTTTCCGAATGGTTGGGCCCGTGCCAACTTAGGCCAATGGGATCCAATGTTTTGGAAGTTTCTGGGAAAGAAATGTTCTGGCTCTAAACAGAGTGCCATGAAAAGCCAGTGTCTGTCACCCCCCAAGGTCATAAAAGAGAAAGGAGGATTCCAACTTCTCTCGACAGCCACCCTACAACGAGGAATTTAAATCTTCCAATGATACCAGTTACTATGAGAGGCAGAGCTGAGATGGAGAAAGAACCTGGATCGTTGATGACCTACTTCCAGACTTCCTCTTAAATGAACTATCAAGTTCACTCATTGCTTAAATTGGTTTTATATTTGTGCCCCAAAACATCCTAATTCACACATTTTGTTTTTCAGGCTTTTTACTGTGTAAGAATGTCATCCATGTTCACCAGAAGACTAGCAAAAAAACAAAACAACAACAAAAACTACCCTATTTTAAACAAACTGATGCACCTATCAGATTCATTAAAATAAATAGATTTTATTGACAGTTACATAGGAATATTCCAATAACTCTCTCTAATAATTTCTGGGCATTTTCCCTTTACTATTTATCAATAAAGTAGAAAGTTAATCAAAACATTTAGAAACATCAATCTGACATAAAATTTTAGTTATATAGTAGCATTACTTTTTAAAGCACAAAAAGTGTAACTTGTTAGAACCAAAAATATTCGTCATATTCATACTATTTAAGCCACAATTAAAATAAAGACAGTTACTTATACCTTTAATATAGTTGGCTTCAGCTTTATTAAAAATCTGTAGAGGGGCGCCTGGGTGGCTCAGTCAGTTAAGCATACTGACTTCAGCTCAGGTCATGATCTCACAGTTCATGAGGTGGAGCCCCGTGTAGGGCTCTGTGCTGACAGCTCAGAGCCTGGAGCCTGCTTCAGATTCTGTGTCTCCTCTCTTTCTCTCTCTCTCTCTCTCTCTCCCCCTCCCCACTCATGCTCTCTCTGTTTTTAAATAGTACTTAAATAACGTTTTTAAAGTGTTAAAAAAATTTTCTTAAAATCTTTAGAATTTGCTGCCCGTGAGTCATCTTAATGGCATACATGGGTAGAATGGATTAATCGCAACCTACAGAGAGGCTAAAGTGTTCATTTTAGCCATTTGTTATATCCCCAACTTCACTGGGCTGCAGAAACTATTAAAATACAAATGAAGAGGTTTCTAATGAGTAGTGACTTAAACAATAACAACAGTAAAAAGGCAAGAAAGGAATAAAAGAAGGGCAGAAGTAGAAGATAAAAACTGGAATAACTAGTTCCTAAAAATGGCAAAGAGCAAAGGGAGGAAGGAAGGAGAAGACACTCAGAAGTCCTTATGGAAAGGTCACAATGTCTCCGGCACATGATACAGATCGGATGTTATATAAGGCAGATTGATCCTTGTAACAAAATCACTTTAGCATGCATCTAAAATTATAGAGTACTCATGTTTTACAAAGGAATTCAGCCTGTTTTACAAACACATCAGGTGAGCATCACCCACCTTAGCTAATGTTACGGTATAGGTGTTCTGAAGACTTATTCATACCATAAATACACTAAAGAACAGATTTAAATTGGAGCTGAAAAAATAATGCATCCATTTCAGTCTTCAAAGGGAACTTAGCTGTGCCCAGAAAGAACGTAAATAGATCAACTTTAATACACGTAGGAAAGCAAAAGATAACCTTTTTAATTTGAAAAAGCTTCCTACAACCTATGTAGGCTCACTCCTCGCCTGGGGACAAACCTGATCACAGCTATAGTTCAAACAGGCCAGAAGTATAGCAGACAGGGCTGGTGGAGTCAGGAACATGTGTGACTTCATACCTAAAATTAGCCAGGTCCATTTCACCACAAGCTGGGTTGGGCTCCTCTATTTTAAGGTGTGCAGCTCCAAATTGCTTAAGAGCATATAATTGCTGGCCAGATTCTGGAGCTAAGAGTGTCAGCAGACCTGCCACCAAGTCTTTAGAGTGGGCAAGCAGTCCACAGGATCCCACACTTAATCATCATGATTTATCTACAATCTAAGTACACTGTACGTGAAATCACACACTGGAGATATCCATGAAAACATATCACACAAGGGCACGTCAAAAAGGAAGAGAGAGCCCTTCCTCTTTTATACCACACCTCCCCCTGATGCACACATATCACATATGACAAATTGGGGAAAAAAACTGACAAAATTATTTAGAAGTGACAGCTGAAACCATTCCAAGTAATGTCACACTATTATTTACCTCCCTCGGAAAGTGCTTTGCTCCTGGGGTAAATCCCACAGAAGGGGCTACTCAGTCTGCACTCTGCATTCTGGAAACATTAGAAGGGAACTGGTGTGGCTCCCATTGCTCTGGTAGGAGAATTTCCACTAATGTTTACAATAGGAGCTAACTTTTAAAAGACAAATGAAAGAAAACGACAAGCGTGCCTTCCCGCCAAAACTAACCATCATTCTACCAACAAATGGTAAAGCTGAGTTCTATGGCCTTAAGGTACACCTGAAAATTAAGCTGTACAGATAACATTCACGATTCCTACAATCTCATGGCAAAGACCTAGCCATCTATTTTATTAACAGCAGTTTGAGATGCTACATTCAGAACATACAGTTAGTGCCACCATTATCCTGATACTATTATGTTCTGGTAGGCTACCACACTAACGCTTGTTTTGATAGACTCAACTATTTTAAGAATTAACAAAGCACACATACCTTCATTTTCAGAGGCATGACATTTCACTTTCAATACCAAGTCAAAGGTTCTCTCTGGATTTTCCCTAAAAGAAAAAGAAATTTGTGGTATTTATTTCCTATGACAAATAACTAAGCATCTCTGCAGAGTTTATATTTTCTTAACTCAAAAAACTAATCTTGGTCTTGTTGCAATATGTTCCATTAAGCTATATGAGCACAATGTAGAAAATACCAAAGTTTTTTCCCAATTCAGTAATGTTAGAGGCTTAGGAGTTCTGAGACCTGCAGCAAACATTTAACCTCAGCCTGTTTTCTCACCTATAAAGTGCCTTGTTCACTTCGAAGAATAATTGTGAGGATTATATATCAACTAATATATATATGGAAGTACTTTATAAAGTATTCAGTGCTGTATAAATGTAAAGCACTGACTTTATCTCATTGAATCAAAACTGGAAAGCCAGTACGCTCCTAAGTATCTCTACCTTTTCCTGCCAACAAAGCTGGCCAGCAGGTTCTCAGGCTTTTTTAAAAAGACTTTCAATATAAATGCAAATGATGAATACCTGGTTCCACCTGCCACATTCTAGACCACCACAGAACAGTAATAATGCTCCTTAAATAATGCTCCTTAAATGTGACACTTTGCATATGCTCCTCTTGAGATGTAATTACTGCCAACCATGTTTAAAGTAGCAAACCATACGTAAACTGCAAGGCTAACAACAAAAACCTTGCTTTATGTCGATTATCTTTGGAGAAATCACACATCTGCCTCAATATTAGATTTTCCAAGGAACAAAAGGTTGCTTCATTCTGAAGTTATCCACTTCTTTACTAACTTTTCATACACTCAACCTATTCATTAGTTTAATTTCAAAAAGCAAGTTTACATCTAGTGAGACACATTTTCTAACATAGTTCTGTTTTAATGTCTTTCTGCTAGAAGATAAAAGATTAGGCAAAATCTGAGACCACAATGTCCACGTGACCGAAGTGTTAATCTATCTGCTATTCCTGCTAAGGAGACCTTAGTGTCTTTGCACATTGGCTGTTTTTAATATGCACTTCATTCAATAAAGTGATGCCAGTTTTGGCTTCTAAATAAACAAGAACTTTTCTAAACTTATTACAAGAATCTAAAATCACAGGAAGTGACAAGCTATATAAATTAATTTGGAAATATACATATCCTCAGCCCTCCCACTATTAACTAGCCCTCCCACTATTAACTTGTTTCAATGGAAATAATACTTAGGTGACCTCCTCCCTCATAATCCAATTAATGTCATGAAGTATACCTTTTAAATCACTTATGCTGCCCCCACCCATATCAAACACTGAAGAAAATAACTTTAAATCACATAATTTTCCCCTTTTCTTAATATTTTTTACAATCTCTCTTAGGTGCAAAAAAGTAAATATTGATTCAATTATACTGTGAAATTTTACAAGCCTTCCACACTAATACAAATATAAACAGTACTCATTATTTTAAATTGGGGGGGGGAGGGGTGTGAACAGGGAGTAAAGAAGGAAGAAAATCTTTGCAAAGTAACTTTAGGAGGAAAAACAAAAAACCTAAAACTCATACCTCTAAGACCCAAAACAAATCACCACACTTACTCAAATTGCTTTTTTACATAATCAGTGTCCAGATGAAAAACATCCACTGATGTATACTTTAGCATGCACATAAAAATACTATCTAATTGGATACCATTTTGCAAGTATCGTGCATACACCTAGTGCCTACGTAAACAAATATTAGAGGCCAACTGAATAAGAAAAACCGGAGGAAAACCTCTCAGATCAACTGACAACTGCACTTAAAAATGAAACGGTTATCTTCGCCTTAGGAAAATGGTTTGAATATGAATCGCTTAACCTCAAGGCTGACGCCCTCCCGGACACCAGACAACCGACAGTCACGTCTGCCACACTCCGGGAGGAACAAGAAACCCACAGCGGGTGGCGGCAGGAGCCGCCAGGCCTCCTCCAGCACCTAGAGACGCGGGCGTCGCCCCGGCGCTGCGGGCCGCTCACGGAGGAACCCCGCCGACCCCGCCGGGCCGGGGGCGCGGGGCCGGGCAGGCTTTGCGGCCTAGCGCTGTCCCGCCGGCCGGCCGCGCGCGCGCGCGCGCGGGGGCCGGGCCGACGTCGCCGTCTGGGGGGCCGGCCGCCGCGGGGCGCCCCCCGCCCGCCCGCGACCCCCACTCACTTGGTCCTGCAGTCCATGGTTACATGTCGGTGTGGGGCTGTCCGTCCCGCCCCCGCGCCGGCCTGGAAGCCCCCTGCCCGGCGCTCGGAGGGTCGCGCCGCCCCCGCCCACGCCGGCCGCCCCGCGGGGAAGCAGGCAACTCACAGCGGCGGCGGCGGCGGCGGGCCCATGTCGGCGGCGCCCCCGGCGCTTCCCCGCCTCCCACCCCACCCCCCGGAGCCTTTTTGTGACAGCAGCAGCGGCAGCGGTGGCGCGGCCGCCGCCCCCGTCTCCGCCGGCCGCCGCCCCCGCCGCCTCCGAGGCTGGGGCCTCACAGTTCCTGCGACCGGGGCCGCCCGCAGCGGCTCCAGCACCTTCTGCAAACCAGGAAGTCGCCGGGAGGGGGAAGGGGCGCGCGCGGGGGCGGCCTCACCTGGGCCGCGCGGCCCGCGGGCCGGAGCCTGAGGAAGACACGGGGCGGGGTCCCCCCGCGCCCCGAGGGGCCGGAGGGTCGAGGGGAGCGCAAGTGTCTGCCCGGATGACCCACGTACCGCTCTGTAACCGAGCCAGAAACGCAAGGTGTCCCCTGTGTCCTCAGCCCCGGAGCAGCCGACTTCCTTTCTGGGTCCAGTCCAGGCTTCAGGGCTACAGCCCACCTCAAAAGCAAAGTAACCGAAAAAGTACCTCGATTTTGCAGTATTTTCCACACCGCATGCACACGGAATTGGATCACTAATTAATGGGTATTGTTTGTTAGAACCTTCGTCGTTTTAGGCCGTTTCATTTCGTTTCAGGCTGCACATTCGGAGCTCGAGTTGATGCTCCTGGCTCCTGCCTCACTCCAGCTGTGTCCCGTTACTGCTCTCTGAAATCCAGAGCCGCCCCCCTCCTGATTCAGGAATGTTCAGACATGTGCACCTGCTAAATAGCCTTGTCAAGTAGCAAAATGGTAGTGCTCCACTCGCCTGCACATATGGAAGCCAGACGTTCTTATGCCACAGGACTGCAGCATACCAAAGGATTGACTTTGGACACATTCTCCAAGCGGCAGGCCTCACAGAACTGCAGTCTAGGAAGCTCAGAGAGGGCCCAACTGAGGGTGAGAGGGGCTGATACATAAAAAACTAAGATTTACAGGGCACCGAAGTACCTGTTAAGCAGGTTATATGCATCGCCACAGTACTTGCCAGAACTCTGTGTGATAGGTAACTTGCATCAGCATTTTGCAGGTTGATAAACAGGCCAAGCTAATCCAGTGGGCAATGGCAAAGCTGGATTTCAGAACAGGTCTACTTGATGCTGATATTTACTGCTACCATGTACTGGCTCTCTGTGTTCTTCTGCCTTATATCTAGAATCAACTGGGAAGAGATCTAGAAAAAGTTTTCTTATGCACACTTAAAAGAGTGTACAGGATTGGACTCCCACACAGATCTTCTGGAGAAGGCTTCTTCCATTAACGTTACCACCTTACACGTGGCCACAGTGTTTTTCAACCAAATGGGGGTTGTTTCAGACTTTATTCATGCAAAAGGTAAGATGATGAGAGGAAATCAAGTGTGGTATGAATAGGGTGTGAGTCATGAGACATAAAAGTCATACAATGAGTTTTGGGAATTAATTCGGAAGCCAAAACCTAACATTAAACACAGTTACTCAGATCTTAAATGTTCTTGCCAAAATATGTGTTACTTGGTCAACAAAGTGAAATATATTTCATAGCCACAGACCTAATAGTCAAAAATAAGGTCAGGACATAAAAGGGAAACAAAAAAAAATAGATTTAAACATGAGGTACCATCATAGCTTGACTTGGGGTGAGACACTTCAGTTTCTCGGTTCCTACATTTGTAAAATGGGAATTATTACTTGTATATCACATAAACAACGTGATATTCAAGTTAAAAAGCATTACACATTTGTGTGATCTTTTAAGAAATTATTCTGTGGATTTCAGTTTCAAAATTAGACAGTCTATCTATACCACATATTTTTTTCCCAAATGAAGCTTTTTCCTACCTAAAAAAGTTACCATAGTCCAAAGCCTTGAAAAAAAATTCTGCAAGCTGAAAACCACTTATGCTCCAAATGTTACCAAATTTCTCAAACTTCTTCTTTCATTATAATTCATTCTTTTCCCAAACAAACAAACAAACAAACCCTACCTGGAATGCCTACATCAGGAGTTTTTAATTAGTGGTAAGGAAATATTAATACAATTGTTTTCCCTATCCATTTATTGGGATTTAAGTGACAGTCGTACCCCTGCATAATATAAAATTGCTATTTTTTTTCAATTTATCTTAAGTATTTATGAAGGGAAGACACTGCATATGCACACACAAAGCAAATCTTTTTAAACCAGCTTTTAGGCTGACCATGATGAGGCGATTTATCTATTCTGATATTACTGAGGTAAAAGCATAGAAACACAGATGGACACAATTTGCACAATTTGTTAAAAATTATAGTAAAAGGAAAAGTTTTATACACTTATTTTGGTGATATGTTTATTGAAGCCAGTTGTATAATTTTAGTAATACTCATTTCATATGGAACTTCTGATATGACAGAGTCAAGGTGATATATCTTCACAAGATCATATTTCAGCGATAATATTTCCTACTTAGCAACTGATATTAACGTTTTTCAGGACCACAGTTGTCAAAGAACATTGTCTATATTGGTGCCAGAGAACACAGTCTATAAACTATTAGTCTTTTTTAATATTTTAAGCTTATTTTAAATTGTTTGCCTGTGTTTATAAGAAGTATATATTCAGCAGTTCTTGGGCAAGGTATTTCAAAAATGTGCCTCCTTGATCAGATCTCGCCTATGGTTTTGCCATAGCTTGCCTATCCCAAATTGCAATATCTGTTATTCCCAAATAAACTTATTTTTGCTGGTAAAAATCTGACAGTTTTATTTTTAAGGTGAATATTACTTTGTGATCAGAAGTGGGATCCGGAGAAGACCCCCAGCAACTCTCAGGCGGGTGAGCAAACAGATGCTACAGAGCCAATGGAGTTCGCCGCTTAGTTGCCAACCCTGGAGTTTGAGGGTAAGTTTTTTTCCTGCATTTAGAGCTCTACTGTCTTTGTGTTTCGGCTCTCCCGACTTTACTCGGGTTCTGTTTTGAAGGCCTGTCCTTCCTGGGAGTACTTGTCTGTTCTTTGGTCTGACTCCTTCTTAGAAGCAGGTTGTTTCTAGTGGAACTGTGCCTGTTGGAAGCGTTTTGGCCTTCAATCCAATTCCTTTTCAGAACCAGACTGTTGGTAGTGGAACTGTTCTGGCCTTTGGTCTGATTCCTTCTGGAACCAGGACGTTCCTGTTGAAACTGTGCTGTTTAGGAATTTTTCTCTTAGCTCTAGGAAAAAAAACCTCTAAGAAATGGGATCGCTGTCATCAAAATGCTTTGACAGTAGCGGTTCCCCCCACTACTAGGACTCTGGTGGTTTTATGTTTAAAAACTATGATCCTTCCTCATATGCATTTCTAGACTAAATGGATCAACTTAACCAAAAGAAATTTGGAACTTCATTTTGGGGAATTTTCAATCTCCCCAAACTTATTTGTTTCTCTCAAAATTAAATTAGAAGGCTGCAGCTCCTAAAAAATAAAACAAAAAAGCACCAACCAACCAACAAACAAAAGGCCTCGATCAAGTATTATGGTCGTATTATTGATCTCTTCTATTACCATGATTGTGTTGTTGGTATCTTCTGTTACTATATTTGCATCTGCTCGATAATTCATTCATGGAAGAGATGAGTTAAAATTTCCTAGTATGTTGGTAGGTTTGTCTGTCTCAGCTTATAATTCTGTCAATTTTTGCTTTATATAGTTGGGGAGGGTGTTATAATATGCAAACCGGTTTATAATTATTTTATTTGCCTGGTAAATTTACCATTACGTTGTGACCTTCTTTAATTTTAGTAATGCTTTTGCCTTAGCATTTAAATGGCTTTCTTTTTTAAAAAAAATTTATTTTTTAGTTTTTATATTGAGGGAGTACATGCACATACATGCATGAGCAGGGGAAGGGCAGAGAGAGAGAGATGGAGAGAGAGAATCCCAGGCAGATTCCACGCTGTCAGTGCAGAACCCGACACGGGGCTTGATCCTACAAACCATGAGATCACAACCTGAGCCGAAAACAAGAGTCAGATGCTTACCTGACTGAGCCACCCAGACACCCCTAAATCGCTTTCTTCTGATTAGTATTTGCCTAGTATTATTATAACTCTTTTCATCATATTATATTAAAACTTTCTAAGTCATTATGTTTCAG
This sequence comes from Lynx canadensis, assembly GCF_007474595.2. Lineage (NCBI taxonomy): Eukaryota > Metazoa > Chordata > Mammalia > Carnivora > Felidae > Lynx > Lynx canadensis. The sequence goes on from NC_044319.2 coordinate 36,614,702, forward strand.
ATTTATCTAATTCATGTTAATTTTGACTTTTAGTCTACTCTAATAATGATTGAATCTTAGACCAAGCATTTAAACCATTCCATGCTTTATAATTGCTGATATATTGAAATTTACTTTTGCCATCTAATGTGCTCCCCATTTATATTTTTCTGACCTATATATTTTTTTCACCATTGCCTTCTTTGAGATTATTGATTGTTTTTTGGTTTTGTTTATGCTTCTACTTCTCTTCCTAGATTCTAGTTTGGAAGTTATGTACTCTATTCCTGTTCACTTAGTGGTTATCCTAATTTTTAACAGGTAAATTTTAACTCATTAAATTCTGAGTTTATATCCATCTACCTTCTGCCAGATACTACAAGGACCTTTAAAAGATCCTTAAAACTGACTTTCATCAGTGATGGAAAATTCTGAACTCCATTCTTTCTCCCCTTTCCTTCTGGGACTCTGTATACACATTCTCATTTGCTCTCTATATCTCTTAACATTTCTTTCATAGTTTCTTTTTTCTTATCTTTCTAAGCCAAGTTCTGGATAATTTTGCAGACATCCTACTGTTCATTAATTCTTTCTCTGGCTTTGTCTCATCTTCTGTTAAAGCTTTTTAGTTTTTAGTGTATCTTACTTTCATTTCTAAAGTTCTGCTTGGTTATTTTAAATCTGCTTTCTCTTCATTCATATTTTAAGCCTTTGCTTAATTTCTTAAAATATATTTAGCATACATATTTTAGATTCTATTTCTGATAATTCCAATTGCTGAAGCACTTGTGAGTCTGATTCTACTATCTGATTTTCTTCTAGCCGATACTTATGGTGTCTTGTTTTTTCTATGTGTGATGATTTATTTTTATGCTACCTGATCCTTGGAGTTTTATATGTGGAAATGTAGTGAGATCTGAAAAGAAGAGTTCTCTGGAAAGAATATTTGTTTATCTTTGGGTATATATCTGGGGGGTTACTATCCATTCAGGACCCTTTCATACTAAATTCTCAACTTGAAATTTTTCAGACCACCATGGGAGATCTGGCTTATATTTATGAATCTTTAAGGAGGATTTCTGCCCCACCCTACCTCCACATCTGCTCCAGTGTTTGAGACAATCAGTTTCCCTTGAATTCCTTTGGAATGCCAGGTTATGAGGGGTATCCTATTGGACTCCCCACGTTAGGAAGGTACTCAAGCTCCATGAGGCTATAACAAGTGCTCAAAGCTCATCTAGCTTAACAAATACCTTCAAGATGAACAGTGGCTCTGGTGGCTACTTTTACACATTACCAACCTGCACCCCCCACCACCACTACCAAGTATTCCTTACTTCCTTGACTATTCTTGAATGCATTTGATCATTGCATTCTACTCTGACAGCTCCTTACCTTTTGGAGTATGGAAAGAGAAACAATGTTGTAAACTCTAGAATGGTATTTTTGATATAATACTGTTAAAGAACTTCAACTTCAGTATAACTTAACTAGACTTATGCAGACTGTGAGCTTTACCAATTTATATCAAGGTTTTGAGTTCCAAACAATTAACTTACAAATGAACTTTTAGACACAATCCTCTCATGAGTTATAATCAGCATGTATCCAAGTCAGACACTCCGTACACTCTAACTCTGTGTTGCCTCCTATTATTGGTCTTAGGTGAAATTTGTTAATAGTATCACCATCTGCATTTATTATGGGATACAAGTCCTTTATATAAAGTATTTAGAAAGTCAAATTTCTTGAAGTCCTTAGAAAATCATCTTGAAAATATTTTAGCAGAAACTGCTTTTTTATATCAACTGAGATAATGTTAAGAAGAACATTCTCCAAGTATATTACTCTTTTTATACTTAGCAACATCATGAATTTGAATCTGAAAGTGAAGTTCTCTTTCAAAATGACATATACTACTTTTAAAACAGAGAGACAGTAGAAGAGAAGATTTGGGATTTCCAGGAAGTATGCTTCCCCTGTTGCTTTCACAACTCATGGCCTGTAAAGTTAGTGTTCAGTGTTCATTTGAAAGCCAACTCTAAGAAAAAAAATGTTATTTTCCAGTTTTGGAGACAAAAAGGCTCAGATTATTCTTAACATCTTTATTACCAAATCTGAACATATCCAAATATTTACAAAATGCAAGTGGGGAATGATATTTGTTTCTTTTGCTGCTAAACTATTAGTGAAAAAGATAGTAAAATTCTCAAAAATGACACAGCAAAGATACTCTCTTCCCTCCATATTTCAGGTGATTTGCCCAAAATTATAGAATCAAATTTTCTTACCTCTGACCAGCTCTTGCTAGTTCATCCTTATCTTTATCTTGGCATCTGCCAGACATTGGAAAACTTAAAACAGTCTTTGGAGTTAAGAAAAAGGAATATTTGAAGCAGAGTATCACCACCAGACTGTGATCAGAGAAGACAGATTTTTTTCATGGACTCTTTGAGGAGCCTCATTTGGGTTACAAGAAACAGAGCAATGTTTGTGTAACGCTGTGGCAATGCCTGGGAAAGAATCTCCTAACTCCACCTACCAGACACTCCACATAAATAAAAACATCTTTATCATATGGCTATTCCACTCACACCCATTTAATACTCTCAGGAGAATGCATAATCACACCAATGAGCCACGACATTAGAATTTCGTGGAAGGAAACATATAGGGGCATCCAATATGACATTAATAGTCCAACAAAATTAATAACCCCTATAAGCAACTCTAATTCTGATATAAATAAAGAAATGATCAAAATAAATTCCTGTAATAAAAAAATTCCTATATGCCAAGTTCCACTTTCATAAAATATAAGAAAATAACAAAGTAAATATTACATGCACTTAAATCTGGTCACTTCTAGGGGGAAAAAGAAAAACACTACATGCCAGCATTGAACTCAAATACCAGGTAAAATCATACAGTTCCACAGCAGAAGATCCTTAGAGTGATAAACAGAGGTTCAAAACTTCAAAATATTTGACCACCTCCCCTTTTTTATTGTTTCAAGCAAAGCCAAAATAAAAATAAACAGGGACTGAGAAGTCTCCTGGGCTTCAAAAGTATGGATGTCATCTTTTCTCTCTGCTGTTGTCTCTGATGTCACACCCAAGACATAGGCAAGTATTTCTGAAGAAGACCTCTGCTTGTAATCTTTTCTGAGAGAGAAGGAGGAGCAGAATGAAACTGATAAAGGTCTTCTTAGTTTGTTGGGGATTTGCTTCCTTTGTAACAAGGACTCAGTCTCACCTGCCATTCTTCATTCACTATGTGTAATTCCAGGAGTCTTCTCCTGGCAGTCAGGATAGCTGCACTTGGCTGGAGTGGGATGGCGGCATCTGGACTCATGACTCAGCCTGATAGTCTGTTTGTGACTGAGTGGAATCCTCACATCAGGATGGACTGACCACTCTTTCTATCTACTATACGGCCACTCCCTGGGTCTTTACTTCCTGCCAGGTTGAATTGTGGATCAGGAACATACAACATTAGTGTGTGCACTGTGCATGGTAATTACAATGTGTTCTCACAGTGGTTGCTTTAGAAGACTACCAAGTAAGTGCTACTAATTCCTATTCAGTGATGACACGAGACCATTGATTACCATGCAACCCATTTATTTCTGTACATTTTTCTAACACAAACATGTTGCTCTTCCCCTTTAAATAAGCAGGTATGAATTCTTAAGTAATACATGCACAAATTCATGAGGAGAGGTCTAATATTAGAATCAGGAGGAAGGTTTTCAATCAAGTGGCCTACTATTGAGTTCAAAGCAATTCACTCCAGCAAGCCAGCTGGCAAAACTACTTCCAGTTTGTGAAAGAGAAAAAAATTTCTTAACATTTGAGTCACTGCACTATTTCATGCGCAAGGACTTCATGTACATACCAGAAAGGCAAGCCTTACCACATTTGCATGTATCCTTTTATAGTTGTTGTGGTTTTGCCAAGTGGTTTATGATCGCTTTTTATTAGCTAGGGCTCTCAATAGTCCTGTGAGGTATAGATTAGTAGGTAAAACAGGTATGATGCATGATGAAGCAGGAAGTGAACTCCCTAGAGACATTTTATTCCAAGAACGCCTGTGTGGAAGAATGCACTTTCCCCTGTTTGCCAAAGGCACCAGGAAATAAAGTTGGCCTGCAAAATACTACTGAGCCATTTTTAAAAGCCATTTTCTTCATAAAGCACATGTCTATCTCTTTTCTCTCTCGCTCTCTCTCACTCACTCACTTGCAAAATAAAACTAGGTTTATATTTCAATTCAAACGTATTATCATGTGGCATCTCCCTCATTGATATCTTTACCCAATGCTTTAGAAGTCATATCTTTTTTGAAAAGTCCTTTGTACAAGTTGTAGGATATATAAAAGCATTTATGTAACAAACTAAAACAGTTTGTTATATAAAACTAAAAGAAACTAGAAAAATATTGTTCTTCATTTTACAAATAATGAAAGCTAAAGTTGAAAAAAACTTTAACATAATTAGTCCATAGACAAACTATCTTTGGGGAAAGACAGTCTGGAAATCGGATTTTCTGGTTCTCAAAGATGAAAAAGCCAAACTAAAGTATAATTCTCTATGAATATTCATAAAGATAGATATTTTATGATTCTTGTTATCTTATGCCATATATTTGCGAAGTTAATCTCCATTCGACTTAGAATTTTTAACCTATTACATTAAAATTACATATTAGGGAAAAAATATGTGGTAGGAATTTTCTATGCAAATGGGGGCCTAGAAAAAAAAAGAGACCAATGAACATAAACTGTCTACATCATCAAGCTGCACGTTATAAGAAATGGATGCTAGAAACAGCTGCCTGGGTAGATCTGAATTAGCAATTACCTTATGATGGGTTCAATCACTTGCCCTTGAACCGGTGTTTAAATCTTATCATCTTTTGTGTACCCATTGTGCCTCCTCTGGCTCCGAGAGATGCTGTCTTCTGCTGTATAGTTGCCATTGCCCTGTCCAGATCTAGCCCTCTTCCTTTCAATGCACAAGGCCTCCAAAGATGCTTTCCTTTTGCTTCAAGCTTATACTTTTCCCACATTTCCAGAAAACTGGGTCTTGGCTCCCAAACTGACTTAGTTGGAGTACCTGATACATATCCTCTAGCTATTTATAAAAACTAGTACTTACTACTCTTTGGAGAGGTTCCGTTTCTTTGCCCAAAAACTCCTATCCTGTGAACCTTCACTATTACCATCATAATATTCAGGAAGACACTCCACTTCTGGGGGTATGTTTTCATCCCACCTATAAATAGAGATTACTGGCATGCTGGGAGCCCAGTGATAGGTTAAACTTTTCTGACTCAGGTTATCAGCTGCATTGTCTTCTCTGGGCTTGCTTTAATGCTGCATTGCCCCAGAAGTCCCTAAGCAAGGGTTTTTCCTCTCATTTTTATAGAGTCCTATTATTTTGGTAATATGTACCAAAAAGTCTAAAACACGTAGTAAGAAAAAGCATGCAAAAATTCATCCAAGAAAAGAAGAGAGCCAGATGCTTGCTGTCACCAAGAAGGTATTAAGATGCTCTCTGGTTACCTCACAATCTGTGACACTGATTCAGGGGCCCAAAGGAGGATCCTGGCAGCCTAATGAGGCCAGAAAAGGATCCACAGATTCACTGAAGTGACTTTTAAGAGCACCCCAACATGTCCTGAAATCAAACCTGAAGTCCTGTGAACATATGGTTAAAAGTCCCCTCACTGTAATGGATGCACCTGGTTACAAACAATTCCTGCAAGAAACCCAGAGTAGATTAGAGCTCAGTTTCCGTTGACTTACTCATAATGTCCTAGACTCACACATGTGCTAATTAATGTATTAGGACTGAAGCTTCTTAGACTAAGATTCTCTATTTAGTTTGCTTGGCAAGCATAGAATCAAGTTTAAGTGGTAAGTTTATACACACAGTATTAATTGCTACCAAATATTAAGGCACGTTACATAAGACTCAAGTCACTTATGAAAGAAGGCAGCAATATTTCAATGGCAATGGCAATATCTCTGTTCCCACCTTTTAGTGAGGGAATTCAAAGCATAAAAATAAAATGGTGAAATGTCAAAAAGTCTCTAATAACAAGTTAAACTATTCCCACACACCTCACCTCCACATTATGCTGCAGTGCCTCCTTGAAATCCCTCTCAGGAAAGGCCATGATATAAATTCAATTTTCTCTCCCAAACTTAATCATGCTGGAATCTAAATATATATAAATCTGGTCTTTCTAGGCCCCAATTACTGGTGTCCCTGATTTCCCAGACCAGCCAGAATGTATCAGCCAGAAAGTTTGAGAAGAAAGAATATGAAAGAATATGATGCCATGAGGGAGCAAGAGTAGCAGTTTACAGTTAATATTGTGCTCACTGCTACTTTTAGTGAGAACTGCCAAGCACATTGCAATAAGATTTTGATTTTGATTTCGAGATCCTTGTAGAGAAATACAAGAACATCTCTTGTGATACAAGTGTTTTATTCAATGGTTGATGGGGGTTTAATTTTTTTTCCCATTTATTTTTTCTTCTCTTTTCATAAAGAAATATAGTAAGGGTCAGTTTTAATTTACTACTGTGCCCTAGTATAATTTTCAGCAATGCTCCTTTTTAGTCCAAAAACTGTCACAAGTTTTATATGATATGATAAGTTTTGTGGTCTTCTTGAGTATAGTTGCCTATTATTTGAGAACTGAGAAAGAAAAAAAGGAAAGAGGGAAATATGTGTCAAGAGATTTATTACATATTTGAATACATTTTTCAATTCATCCTCACAATCACTGAGGGAGGCCAAGTGTTTCTCCCTCTCTTACAGATAAGACTTAGAAAGAAAACTCTCCCAAAGTTATATAAGTAGGCTTCAAACCCAAGTCTCCTAGATCTTCAGCCATTAAAGCACAGGATGTTACTAGGTGAAGCATAGTTAGACTAAATAAGCAAGTCGGATGGTAGTAAAAATTAAGAAACAAATTATTTACATTCCTCAAAACTAACCAGCTCTCTATGAGCTGTCCTGCCAGGATGCCTGCTATGTAGAGAGCCATAGGACTCCTAGCCCACACAGCCACAACTCCAAACAGCCAGCAAAAGTCACCAGTTATATATAGTCTACATAAGAGATGATCATATGCAAGACCATGTCTTCAAGTTTAGAAGTAGTTGTTCCACATAATTCATAGAAACAAACACAGAAAGTCAAGCAAAATGGGGAGACAAAGGAATATGTTCCAAAAGAAAGAAAAGACAAAAGTTCAGAAAAAGAACTAAAGGAAATGAAGATAACCAATATGCCTGAGAAAGAATTTAAAGTAATGACCGTAATCTCACGTGGCTAGAAAGAAAAGTGGAAGAACTCAGTAAGACCTTCGATAAAGAGGTAGAAAAAAATAACCAATCAGAATTGAAGGATACAATAATTGAAATAAAAAATACACTAGAAGGAATCAACAGATTAGCAAATGCAGAGGAATGGATCAGTGATCTGGAAGACAGGGTAATGGAAAGCACTCAAGCTGAACAACAAAAAGAAAAGAATTTTTTAAATGAGGATAGGTTAAGGGCTCTCTTGGACAACATCAAGTGAACAAACTTTGATGTTATAGGGCAAGAAGAAGAGGAGAGGAGGAGAAGAGGAAGATGAAAACAACAAGGAGAGGGAGAGGAAGAAAGACAGAAAGGGGCAGACAACTTTTGTGAAAAAATGATAGCTGAAAACTTTCCTAACTTAGGGAACAAAATATACATCCAGGTTCAGGAAGCATAGAGTTTCACACAAGGTAAACCCAAGGAGGTCTACACCATGACGCATAATTAAAATGTCAAAGGCTAAAGATAAAGACAGAATTTTAAAAGCAGGAAGAGAGAAGCAAAAAGTTACCTATAAGGGAAACCCTATAAGGCTGTCAGCTCATTTTTCAGCAGAAACTTTTCAGGCCAGAAGGCAGTGGTATGATATATTCAAAGTTCTGAAAGGAAAAACCCTACAACCAAGAATTCTCTACCCAGCAAGATTATCATTCAGATTTAAAGGAGAGATAAGGAGGGGCACCTGGGTGGCTCAGTTGGTTGAATAGATGACTTTGGCTGAGGTCATGATCTCATGGTTCCTGAGTTCAAGCCTCTCACCAGACTCTGCTGTCAGCACAGAGCTCACTTGGGATCCTCTGTCCCTCTCTATCTCTGCCCCTCCCCTGCTCACACTATCTCTCTCAAAAAGAAATAAATATTTAAAAAAAAATTTTTTTTAAAAGGAGAGATAAAGAGTTTCCCAGACAATCAGAAGTTAAAGCAGTTTATCATCACTAAACCAACCTTACAAAAAATGTTAATGGGACTTCTTTAAGTGGAATAGAAATAGTCATAATTAGACATAAGAAAATTATGACTAAAAAGATGTAAAATATGACAGAATATTCATGAAATGTGGGAGAGGGAATACAAAAAAGAAAGATTTTTTTTAAAAGAATATGTTTCAACTTAAATGACTGTCAAATTAACATAGACTGCTATATATATGTATTATATATGAACCTCCTGTCATGGTAACCACAAACCCAAAACCTATGATATATATACAAAAAGCAACGATATACCACAAAGCTGTAGTAATCAAAACAGCATGGTACGGCCACAAAAATAGACACATAGATCAATAGAACAGAATAGAAAGTCCAGAAATAAACCCATACTTATACGGTCAATTAATCTACAACAAAGGAAGCAAGAATTTACAATGGAGAAATGACAGTCTCTTCAATAAATGCTGCTGGGAAAACTGGAGAGCTACATGCAAAAGAATGAAACTGGACCACTGTCTAACACCATAACTCAAAAATAAACTCAAAATGGATAAGAGACCTAAATGTGAGACCCGAACCCATAAAAATTCTAGCAAAGAACACAGGCAGCAATTTCTCTAACACCAGACATAGAAACATTTTCTAAGTCTAGAAAACATTTTCTAGATAGGTCTTCTGAGGCAAGAGAAATAAAAGCAAAAATAAACTATGGAGACTACAACAAAATAAGAAGCTTTTGCACAGCAAAGGAAAACATCAACAAAACAAAAAGGCAACCTATTAATTGAGAGAAAATTGTTACAAATGATACACTTGATTAGGGGTTAGTATCCAAAATGTATAAAAATCTTATACAACTCAACACTAAAAAAAAAAAATCTGATTAAGTAATGGGCAGAGGACTTGAATAGACATTTTTCCAAAGAAGACTTACAGATGGCCCACAGACACATGAAAAGATGCTCACCATCACTAATCATCAGGGAAATGCAAATCAAAACCACAATGAAATATTACCCTACACCTGTCAGAATAGCTAAAATCAAAAAGACAAGAAATAACAAGTGTTGGCGAGGATGTGGAGAAACAGGAGCCTTCATACACTGTTAGTGGGAATGTAAATTGTAAAAACACTATGAAAAACAGTATAGAGGTTCTTCACAACGTTAAAAATAGAAATACTATATGATCCAGTAATTCCACTCCTGGATATTTACCTAAAGAAAATGAAAACACTAATTCAAAAAGATATATGCACCCCTATGTTTATTGCAACATTTATAATTGCGAAGATATGGAAGCAACCCAAATGTCCCTCAACAGATGAATGAATAAAGAAGATGTGTACACACACACACACACACACACACACACATACACACACAATGGAGTATTACTCAGCCATAAAAAGGATGAGATCTTGCCGTTTTCAACAACATGGATGGAACCAGAGGGTATGATGCTAAGTGAAATATGGCAGGCTGAGAAAGACAAATATCATATGTGGAAATCAATAAACAAAAAGCAGTATCAGACTTATAAATACAGGGAACAAACTGATGGTTGACGGAGGAGGGGGACTGTGCAGGGACAGGCAAAATGGGTGAAGGGAAATGGGAGATACAGGCTTCCAGCAACAGAATGAATAAGTTGTAGGAATAAAAGGCACAAACAACATAGTCAAAGATATTGTAATAGTGATGTATGGTGACAGATGGTAGCTATACTTGTGGTGAGCATAGCATATGGTATAGAGAGGTTGAATCACTATGTTGTACACCTGAAACCAATGTAACATTGTGTGTCAATTATGCTCAAATGAAAATTAAAAACCAACTAATCACCACTCTACATTTCATAACCATGTTTTAAACAGAACACCCAGCAGCTCAGCTATTCCCCATTAGCTTCTTTAAAAGTATCCACAGCACACCTGTTGCAGGCACAAAACATTGAGACTCAAATTAATTCCCAAACAATAGTGCCATCTGTCACTGTCCCAAAGCAACATTTCTCCTCCCGTAATATCAGCCTGGTACTTACAGCCTGTCACTTGCTGTGAGAGTCACACCTTACTTTGGCTTCTAACGTGGGGTGTAAGAAGTGTCAGCCTCCTTTTCCTTCCAGCTTTTATGCCAGTGTATCCATCCCATCTGGAAGACACTTTGTCTCCCTGCTAACTGTCCCTCAAGGTCTAGTCCAGGTCCTGCCTCCTTCCTAAAAACTCCTTTTGCTGGTTTTGGTTCATAATAACATTTCCCCTTTGTGTTTCCAAGGCACTTTTAGACAATTTCCAGCTGTTTGATGTTTGACTGCTCTTTGCTTTAAACACATACATAATTTAAGTTCTTCCAATTGTAAATACTTTAAAGCAGAAACTATCATTTCTGCTGTGTGTGTTTGTGTGTGTGTGTATGTGTGCATCCCCTCTGTAATATCCCACATTATTTGGGGGCCATTTGGTATTTAATAAGTATTTACTGATTGATTAATGCAATGATGGAGTTACCACCATGTAAAGAAGAAAAGAATATTATTGTTATAATATATAGCATATTGTATAGCATATTATTGTTATTCTGGAAGTCTTAAGACTTTGGATTTTACTACTTTCAGGATGCATCCATCTCTAAAACTTTATTGTTTCCCTAAGATTTTGAGTACAAAAAGACAGTTGGTTCAATATATAAAATTATGCTTAAAAGAATAAAAAAGATAAAAGAGGAAATGAAAAACTATATCTAACATTAATATTAACTGAATAAGAATCTTCTGTAAAAAGTTGATTCTTTTTTTTTAATGTTCATTCATTTTTGAGAGAGAGTGTGTGTGTGTGTGTGTGTGTGTGTGCACATGCGGGGAGGGGCAGAGAGAGGGGGACAGAGGATTTGAAGCTCTTCACTGACAGCAGTGAGCCTATGTGGGACTCAAACTCAGGAACCTTGAAGTCATGACCTGAGCTGAAGTCGGACACTTAACTGCCTGAGCCACCCAGGTGCCCCTTTCTGTAAAAGGTTTAAATGACTTTGATTATAAGTGCTTGATACTTTTATTACTCTAATAACATGAAGGAGGGAAGGAAAAAAGAGGCGCTCCCCTCAGCAAGTAATAGATTTTCCCTCAGAGGTATCAGATTTAATCTAACCTTATCTAATACAAGACTCGGTACCTCCCAGACTCTCCTGCTTCTCCTCTCCCTCACATTTTACTAAACCTAGTTACTATTTTATTCATTCATCTATTCAACAATATTTTGAGTACTTCTTTTTCTAGCTTGTAGGCGTTGAAAGACAATATTGACAAGACTTAGCGTCTGTTTTTGAGAACAATTGCATGTAGTTTGAAAAACGTGTTTTCTGCATTTCCATACACCAGTGAACAAATTGGAAGCCCCTCACAATTGTGGATCATCCTTGGTACTGCCCCTCAGTCACACCTACAGCTTTCAGCCTGATGAATGATTGTGCAGCAGGTGTGGCAAAAGTAGAGGCAGAGCTGGTACGAGCATTTTCTGTGTTAAGAGGTGGGGATTCCCCCTGCTGTTCCCTTCGGCTGACTGGCTCCTCTCAGGGTGTTGTTAATGAAATTTAGTCTCCCGTCACATGGTCTTCTGAACCTGCAGCGTCTTCTCCCTTACGGTTTCTCATGGATAATCATGAGTTTATGGAGAGACTAGCTAAGCTCTGACATTTAAGACTTCAGGTGAATGATACATTCCTCAACGGAAGTTTGGCCACTATGACCAACCACATAGATAGATATAGATAGCACTCTGTTCTTTAGGAAGAAAAAAGCTATCCTTTTCTTGCTAACTAGTGGACCAAAAGATTACTTTCTCCAGCATTTTACTACAGAAGATCTTTCCCTCCCTTTGCAGGGGCATTTAAGCTGTTATTCCCTTTGCAGCACATGAAGGGTACAGTAATCATGATCTCTCACCATGCTTTTACACAAGCAGGTCTGTCGATTAACACATTTCCAACACACCTGTTACCTATGGTGCTTGGTATCTGAATTCAAAACCCTTGGACAGCTTCTATGTAACTGGTCCGTGGAGTTTTATATTCACATATCAACAAGATGAATACAATCTCTTATTAGCATATAAGTTAATCTTGCAAAACAATACAACGGGCTCCTGGTATATTCCTTTCAGTGTTTCTTTTAGCCATCACCCCTAAAAAGGCAATATTTCTATCAGTGCTTAAATTCAATGTTTTTAGAATGAATTATCAGTTTTTTCTTTGTTATAGGCTCCCATGCCCACCGTGGGGCTTGAACTCATAACCCTGAGATTAAGAGTCACACATACTCTACTGACTGAGCCAGCCAGGAGCCCCTGAAAATTGCCAGTTTTAAGACTCTTTTTCCCCCTGAATGATGTTTGTTGTTAGAATTTAATAATTATCAAACATTTTCATGGAAATTTTTTACAAATTAATGCTCTTTAAAAACCAGCTATGATGGGGCACCTGGGTGACTTAGTTGGTAAAGCAGCTGACCTCAGCTCAGGTCATGAGTTCAAGCCCAGCAGTGTGCTCTGTGCTGAAAGCTGGGAGCTAAGAGCCTGGAGCCTGCTTCCGATTCTATGTCTCCCTCTCTCTCTGTCCCTCCCCCACTCACGCTCTGTTTCTCAAAAATTGATAAATGTTAAACATTTTTTAAAAACAGCTATGATATTCAATAGTCTTTCTAGATGAAAGAGAACATGAAGTAGTATTTAAGGCACAGGCTAACTTTGGAAATTGATTTAAATAATTTATGAGTCCATAAAAATCTTAACTCTGATCTATTTCAAGCTACCTTGTACCTTACCTTTCCATGACCCTCTGTTCTAATATCACATTTACACCAAGCCTTTGCCTAAAGACCACTTCACAGATGTATTTGTTTTGCTGTCATCATGTGAAAATCTCAGGCTGTACAACATAGTTCGTGTGGATCAATGTTGATTCAACCTCCCCTCTAAGCCTCTAAGAAAGTGGCGAATACAGAAATAGGTGGAAAGACTTCCTTATTGGACTATGACACATCTTTCAGAATAAACACCTGTTTTTCTTCTTTTAGTCCTGCCACATCAATCAGTTATAATACTCTGCAAAATAGTAAGTACTTAGCCAGCAAACTAGAAGCATATCCATTTAGTTTAGTTGGTAAGTATGAGGGTATAAAAGAAGAGTCATTAAAATACATTCGCCAAATTCACTTATTGGCAACTTAGACCCTTCAGTCACGTACCCATGTACCTCAGGCAACAAAAAGCCTGAGGGTGGGGGAGGGGGGAAACCCACTCCCCTTACCACCCTGTTGAGCACTTAGCTCAAGTTGTTTAAAAGTATTCAGGTTCAACATTTTGCATCATTTGGAAGTTCAGGTATACTTATAGCAGCACTTCCCACCAAAATTACAGAGTAAGAGGGGTTATCAGCTGCATGATGAGAAAAGAGTAGACAGTAGGGAGAGAGTCATATAGAGGTGGTGCCTTGACTAGAGTAGTCACCTCTGGTGAGGAAGCTGGAGAAGAAAGATAATACAAGGAAGGTGTCAGGGAAAGAAATACCCTTAGTTCATTCTCCTTCTTTCCCTAGATCTCCTGTTGCAGCTTCCCTCTGGTGGGATCCAACCAAAAGGCAGATGACACAAGAGCTGAGTTGATGTAACCTGTTCAAGTCAGCCTCCCGAGACATATAGCAGAGTGACAGGTGGAGACGTGATCTGGAAGGGCAGACAGAAGATATTCAACCCATTGTCCATTCTGTATTTATAGATACAGTAAACCATCTCTTATCCTTTTGAAGTAGACAAGTTGTAAGTCCTAAATTCTACATTGAAGTATACCAAAGTAGGAGCAACACATTGTCTTACTTAACTTTATCTTCTTTTTCACCCAGCATAAAGGTTGATGTTCAGGGAAAAAATAAATAAAAAGTAAAAAGTCTTCTTGACATGCTCATTCATATTGTGTTTCTTCAAGTCCTCAGACTGGTGAGTGTGAGACTTGCCTTTCCTATTTCTGTATCTTCATGTCCCACATACTTAATTTGAATCACCCAAAGAATGTCAAATGCCATGCTGTCCTCCAATCTATCTTATATTTTCTCACCTCTGGGCCTTCTTAGGTAACAATTAGCAACATTGTATACTATGCACGAGGCTGGTCACTAACTCTGTGCTCATATCTTTTCAATGAAATGATACTCTATAATGTTCTTGTGAAGGTAGCTGAAAGAGTAAGACTCTTTCTCACTCTCCTCAGACTGTCATTTAAACATGGAACAAAAGGGGAGACATACGGGAGATTGCCTTCATCATACAAGAAAAAAAATAAAAACATATTTCCACTCCCTTCCAAAACCCCACAGCAATGTTCACAAAGAGAAAAATCTCTCTCTCTCTCTCTCTCTCTCTCTCTCTCTCTCACACACACACACACACACACACACACACACACACACACAACTAGAAAAATATATGCCCTCATACAAAAGAAGAAATCTTGGAGACAAAAAAGAGAACTGACTTAGCAGTTTAGAGAAAGCTAAAATCTAAGCATCTAAGTCCAAAAGATGTAAATCAACTCTCCTGACAGATTTGTGGAAAGATGAAGGGATCAGAGGCAATGAGTATCTTGGGAAACAGGGTTGTGGGTGAGGCTGAAGAGATGTATTTAAAAATCTTTTAAAAAGTAGGATTTTAACCCTGGTCTCCCCTACCCATGCAACAAAGCAAATACGCCTTCTCAAACAGAAGATGCATTTACTGTCTATAGCAGTTGAACCGGAAGGGCTCTAAGCCTCAAGTACATCAGCATAGCTGATGAGGTGGGGAAGAGAATAGAAGGAGAGACTTCAGGCTTAATAGAGAAAAGAGCTGCAGATACTGACTCTTTTGAGCCCCACACAATGACCTAATGGTAAAGTCCACCAGAAGACAAGCTCCATCGGAGCACACAGAGCTTCTAATCAGCTTTTCAGCGTCTGACACTTAAAATGAAAATAATAATTTGATAGCAGAGTGTCACTGTCATCTGAAAAAACTTCTAATATAAAAGGCAGAGAAAATATAAATAAAAGAAAGGAGGAAAGAAATGAGGGGGAAATCTTTTTAAAAAACCTATAATTACTATAATCAGACAAGTTATTGAGTCTCTGAAGTAAAAAGCAGATATCAATGAAGAAGGAGGAGGAGGAGGAAGGGAGGAGGAGGAGGAGGGACAAAGCTCCTGCTTTTGGGAGTAAACTAGCAAAAATAAAGTAGAAAGGTAATCATCAGAAAGATTGGAAGAAAAAGTTAAGAAACTTTCCCTAATTAGCATAAAAAATCAAATGGAAAGAGAAAGCAAAAAAAAAAAAAAAAGAGAGAGAGAGAGAGAAAACTAGACTATCAAGCCAGGAGGTCCAACACTTGAAAGAGAGAACCAAAAAATGGGGAGAAGATATTATCAAAGGAATAGTGAAAGAGATTTTCCTAGAACTAAAGACCATGAGGTTCAAAACTGAAAGGGCTCACTCCCAGATCATTGACTACAAAGAGACATATGTCGTAGTGTCATAAAGATTCAGAACACCAGGGTTTCTGTGAAGATGTCAAAGCTTTCAGGAATCAGCAAACAAAAATCACAAAGAAAGGACAGGATCCTCCCACAAGCATCTGAGGAAGTTAGAAGACAAAGACTTCATGATTCTGAGAAAATGCTTCCTAATCTAAAATTTTATTCTCAGTGAAACTATTGGCTAAGTGTGAGGAGAAAATAAAGATTTCAGAATTGCAATTTCAGAAAGGCAAGATCTTAAAAGTTTACCTGCCATAAACCTCTTTCCAGAAAACTACTAGAGAATGTGCCCTGAGTGCAATGAGGCAGTAAACCAAGAAAGAGGAAGAAATGGGATCCAGGGAACAAGGAATTCAACCGGGAGATAAGTGAAAGGGATTCGCAGAATGATGGTGAACAAAAGTACCAAGACAACAGTCTTCATCAGGCATAGAGAACAACCAGATTAGAACAGAATAGAGGCCTCCAAGAGCAAGGTCTCTAAGAATAATATAAGACTCATTGAATAGCTAATATTTGTGACCATCTTCCAAGGAGAATTTGTTTTAAAATTGGAATGAGGAGATAATTGGTACAAAAACTGAGGAAGTAAAAATATGAGCCAAGAGAGAAAGAAAAAGTCCATGAAATAAAATATAGTCAGAATAAAGGATGTGACCCAGCTGTGAATAATACCTATCTTGCCATTATACTACATTCTGACTTTGTAACTGATTCCAAGTTCATATGCCAGATGCACAGCAAAGCCAACCACTGAGACATCTGGGATGCAGCAAACAAAGGGTTTGTTAGAGAGGCAACCAAACGAGGAGACAGGAGAGGGAGCCTCAAATCTGCCTCCTCCCTGGAGGATTGGGGTTGGGTGTATTTAAGGACAAGGGGCCAGGATGTCACCAGGTATGCAGGTTGGATGGAAAATGCTGTTTGGGTATAGGGAAAAGGGAGATGCCCTCCTTTCTTAGCATGCGTATTCCAGAATCACATGTCTTCGTGGGACAGGTGTTCATTACAAATGGCAGCATAAGCATGACAAGTGGGGGGCAGATCCAGGGGTGTGTGTTGTTACAGAGGTTACTCTCATTCACTGTTGGTTCCTTCTTCACACCAGCAACAATTTCCAGTTTGCTCCAGTCTTGGCTGATCTTATCAGTAGTTGGTCAACTTCTGCAAAACAGACTCATTAAATCAATCAGGTCAACCAGAGTTTCTTTAGGGGAGAAAAGCCAAGTGTTTGTTAGCATGTCTGTTTCAATTTACCTAAAAACGATAATGCAACAACAAAGAAAGTGAAATGAAAGGAAACTGTGACAAGGCAAAGGGTAGTGGAGTGCTGTCCAGGATAGAAAAGGCCTCATGTCCTGTAGCAGGCGGTCACTGTGGTAATACCCCAGGCGATTCACCAGAAGCCTCCTCTGAGAGGGAGGAGGCTCGACAGCTGGAAGTTTACTAGGGAACATTCTTCAAAAGGGAAGGAAAAGAAGGAAGAGTGAGCAGAGGCTGGGCTATAATGGAGTCTCAAGGAAGGCCTCAGCCAACCCTCCTGGAAGCTCTGACACTACATAGCTCTTCAAAGTTTGTTTGGCCCAAGTCAGGATGAGGGGGCTGGTGATTTTTCTTAAACATTTTTTTTAAGTTTTATTTTATTTATTTTGAAACAGAGAGAGGGAGTATGAGTGAGGGAGGGGCAGAGAGAGAGAGGGAGAGAGAGAATCTTAAGCAGGCTCCTGGCTGCCCGCGCAGAGCCTGATGCAGGGCTTGAACTCACAAAAACGTGAGATCGTGACCCGGGGCAAAACCAAGAGTTGGACACTTAATCAACTGAGCCCCCCAGGCACCCTGAGGGGGCTGGAAATTTATATGCTGTGTATATGACTCACACAATGTGGGCTTCCCTCATGTTGGCACAGAAGGGACCCCTGAAGACAGCTGACAGCTGAGGGTTGTGTGCCAACAGTATCCATCACAGCTGCTTCCTTCCTAAAGGAACAGCTCATCACAGTATTTACAGTCAGCAATATCAGAAAAGAAAAACCCAGAATTTCCAAATAAGCATAATTTTTAGATATAGGTAAATATACAAGTTAAAAAAAAAAGAGGCGCTTAAAAGGATGGGAGCAGGGAGTGGGGAGTCCTGGGCAGGTGCTGCTATTTTTCATTATAAGGCTAGAAGTACTACAGGACACTGAAATGAAAAGCTTTTTTTAAAATGTTTATTTATATTTAGAGAGAGAGAACATGGGGGAGGGCAGAGAGAGAGGAAGAGAGAGAATCCCAGGCAGGCTCTGCACTGTCAGCGAAGAACCCCACTCACGGCTCTGTCCCATGAACCGTGAGCTCATGACCTGAGCAGAAATCAAGAGTTGGATGCTTAACTGACTGAGCCACCCAGGTGCCAGGAGTGAAAAGTTTTTAAGGTCTTCGATTGTGTGTGTGCGTGTATGTGTGTGTGGCTAAGGAAGTATACATTGAGATGTTTTTCACTCTGTAAAGACTGTGGTTCTTAATACTATTAGGACTAGAGGTAACAATGTGGAAAGGGTAGAGTTGGCGAAAGGAGGAAAATGAGTTATTTAAAGCATTCTGCACAATGATGCGGAAGACTAACACAGATAGCTTTGCAAAGGAAGAGGCAGTTTGGAAAGTAATTCCCTTTCTCCTTAAGGAGAAAGCCTTAGGAGGCTATCCTCTTTCAGAGCTAACATTTGCCTTGCTTTAATGGTTTCCCTTTGGGGGGCACCCTTCCATACTCATTCAGGTGAAGGCTAGACACTATTGTGAGTGCTCTTCTCCACTCCGGCTTTTTGGTGAGATTTGGAGGGCCTACCTTGGACTGGCCTGCTGAGGTTATTCTAAAACTGAATACCCAGGTTTAGGGATATTAACTACAAGACAAAAGATTCTGGATCCTGGGATAATAAACTCTGATAAGTATAAGATTAGGGGTTCTCACAAGGTAGGTAGAGGTTTTATAGGAATTTAAAATAAATAAAATGGCAGGGGACAGGGACATAAAACACTTAAGTTAGGAACTCTGAGCATCCTCAAGGAAACTCTAGATAAGCTGATCAACTTGGTATTTGAACATGGGAAATGGTGTTTGAATATTTGGTCCCTTGAACATGGAAGCAGTTATTTCTAAGGAATAGTTTTAAAGTTTTTTCCTTCCTATGCTATTATAACTCTTATTTTCCCTAATCTTCAGTAAATGTCCATTTTATTGTTAGGAGGCTTTTTGTAGGCTGATGGATTCCTCTGGGATCTCTATCATCACTGCAGTCTGCTGTGACCTTCAGAGGTACTTTGCTGCCTACCCACCCAGCAAGGCCTCCAAAATAGCCAAGTCTTCCAGGTTTAGATCATTCTTATGCTTGCTTCATTCTAGTATAGCAGGGGACAACGTAATAGAAAAACCAACAGAATGGCTCTGTGCGTCTGCACCTCTCAGACCTCAGAATATCCTATCCATATCCAACTTGAGCTCCTTTGGCTCCAAACATAGTTGGAACTATTCTCCCAAGGGAACTCGGGCAAAGCCAGTAATCTCTAAATTGAGTATCAGTTAAGGTCTGAACAGGAAGCAGATGGCACTTCCAAATTAGGATAAAGTTTAAGAAGGGTTTATTTACAAAAGGACTAACTGCAGAGGCGTGGCAATGTTGGGAAGCTACAAAGCGTGGTGCAGGAAACCATGCTCCCAGCAGCAGAACTCTTCCATCTCTAAGGCCAAAAGAATGAAGACAAAGGGTTATGGAAACTGGGAGAGAGACTCAAAAGAGTAATGACCTTCAGAAGAGGAATGCGGTAGGCTCAAGGCAATTTCACAGAGGAAGAGTCAAGGTTAACCACACCCTGTCTCATTCTCTGGTCTCCTGTCAGGAATTCCCATTGTCCAAACCCCACTGGAAGCCAGAAGGAAGAGGTGCTTGTTGAGTTAATCCATGAAAGCCCAGCTGTCCAGAGTAGCGAGTAGGGTGATGAAAGGTGATGAGAGATATGAAGGGGCCAACAGAAGGCGTCCAGCACACCCTAATGCAATTCAGAATTCTGGTAACAGAACTTATTAAACAGCTTCAATTGTGAATGATTAACACAAGTCTTAATACAGAGTTTCTCTAACTGAGGTATGTGTCTCCAAATGTGAATGCTTTCCAAGGGGTATACAGGGAGCCATGATCATAAGACCATCAATTCTAGGTTTTCAATTTTCACTGAAATTGTACCCATTTCTCAAGCTTTCAGCTTGAGAATGAGCCTCTCGCTTTTCAAAGAAAAGAGCTGCACCTCATCTATCCAAAATCTTAAAAGAGTGTTTTACTTTCCATTATGACAAAGGCCTCATACAGCTCTAGATGTATGTTTTCCTTTCCTCCACTTATTTCTGTTAACGTGAAGACAGTATTTGGGACCATGTTGTGTTATTATGAATTGAAATATATGAAAGAGTGAGTGGTGGAAGTGGTGACATTTTTGTTCTATAATTTTGACATTTCTTGTATTTGAATGAAAGCAATTGGGGGGGGTGCTATTCTTAATATTATCCTTAAGATGTGCCATTAGGTGGAAAGAAAGGTACCTTCTGAAGAGCTATGATAGTGATGTTAATTTTATTAAACAAAGCAGAAATGTTTTCTGTGTTAAGAAAACTTATACACACTGTAGAAATGAAGCAAAATGATTATAGTGTGTCCTTTCAAGCTCATTCTGGTGCATTGCCTTACAGGCCAACCTAAGGGATATATACATTTATATCTGACATATGTACCATCAATATCTGACAGTTGTATAATCAGTATCTGACATATACATGTATATCTGTATCTGAGAATTGAAACATACTGAAAATGTTTTAAAATCACCCATTAATCATTTTTTAAAAGCAAACAATCCAAAAAAAATGGACAAAAGGCTTAAATAGTCACTTCACTAAAAGAAGGTATCCAAACGGATAATAAGCACATGAAAAGGTGTTCAATGCTATTAGTTTTCAAGGAAATGAAAACTAGTACCACAAAGATTTTGCAATATAACTATCATAAGGCTAAAATTATAAAAAGATTGATAATACCAAGTGTTGGAAAGGATTTGGAACAACTAGACCTCTCATACATTGTTAATGGGAATGTAACTTGCTAAAACCACTTTGGAAAACTCTTTGGAAGTACCTACTAAAGTATAACATGCAAAATAACCCCATGACATAGAAATTCCACTTTTAGGTATATACCTAGGAAAAATTAGTTTACATGTCCACCAAAAGACATGTACAAGAATGTTCATAGCAACTTTATCCATTAGAGCCAAAACCTGGTAACAATCCAAATGTCAATCAATACGACTGTATATAAATCAGTTTTGGTATATTCATATAACAGAGTACTACTCAGCAATATAAAGAATAAATCATCGTTACATGCAACATGGATCACTCTTATAGATATAACGTTAAGCAAAAGAAGGCAGACACAAAAGAATATATTCTGTATGATTTCATTCATAAGAAGCTGAATCATAGTACACACACAATTTGTTTTCCATTTGTAAGCCTAGCTTTAATTCATACAAAACAGAAGCATGAAGTAGGAGGTAGGGGGACAATGAGAGAGTATTTCCAGAGCAGTCAGTTAGGGTTCAAAGAGGTATCTTTTTTGAAATTGTTTACCTTAAGGATTAAACTCACTCCAGCCTGTGGAGGAGAGGGCAGTGAATGGTGAAGAGCATTGACTCCCCTCCTATTCCCATGCTGGGTTGTTACAATTCTTACAGCAATCACATTGGCCTGATAGAACAAATCTAGCCAGGCTGAGACTATTTCTGAAGTCCTTAGCCAAGTTGCTGAGGTTTCCAAGAAAATGAGCTTCTATAACTTTCCAGACCAAGGTTACTTCCAAGAAACAATACAGATAACCAGACCAGGCAAGATGTATGCATACTGAACCCAAAGATTTATTATCAACACCACTTAGCCAAAGTCTCCGATATCCCAGAGGCACTTGAGTATGTGGCTTCATTTTACTTTTGATCCATAACTTGAATTCTTTCCTTTATGATTTCATCTTTTGTCTGCAATACCACCCTCTCACAGACTGACTCCTCTACCAAGACTTTCTCCCAACATGTAGCATTGCTCTGCTTCTAAACTATGCATTGCTCTGCTTCTAATTACTATTTCCCTCATTTGCTTGTATCTTGTTGTTTTTTTCCAGTTTTATTGAGAAAGAATTGCCATCTTACATTGCATAAGATTAAGGTGTACAGTGTGTTGATTTGATACTCTTATATATTGCAAAATGATTATCACCATAGCCTTAGCTAACACCTTCATCATGTTACATAATTAACATTTCTTTTTTTGTAGGAAGAACATTTAAGATCTACTCTTAGCAACTCTCAAGTACATGATACAGCATTATGAACTATATACACTCACCATGCCATACATTACATCCCCAGAACATTTTCATATTATAACTGGAAGTTTGCACCCTTTGACCAACATCTCCCATTTCCACCAATTCCCAGTCCTTCTTTGCCAACATTTTTACTCTATTTCTATAAGTTTGGATTTTTTAGATTTCACATATGAGATCATACAGTATTTGTCTTTCTCTGACTTATCTCACTTAGCTTAATGCCTTCAAGGTTCATCCATGTTATGGCATATGACAAGATTTCCTTCCTATTCATGACTGAAGAATATATTGTCTGTCTGTCTGTCTGTCTATCTATCTAGATACACATATCTTGCCTTTATCCATTTATCTGTTGAAAGAAAGAAATAAAAGACCACATTCAGTATTACATTAGTCCTACTGCTGCTGTAACAAATTAGAAACTCAATGGCTTAAAGGAAAACAAATCTATTACAGTTCTACAGGTCAGAAGTCTGAAATGGGTCATCTAAGTTAACATCACTGTTGACAAGTTTGTGTTCTTTCTGGAGGCTCAAAGGGAGAACCCATTCCTTTGCTGATGACTCTTCTGTGGAGGATGTGTCCCCTTTTCTTTCCCTGTCTAGAGGTCCTCTGCATTCCTTGGCTCATGGTCCTTTTCCTCCACATTCAAAGCCAGTAGTGCAACATATTTAAATCTCTCTGTCTCTGATCTCTTCTTTCCTGCCAACATACCTCCTTCCTGACTCAGACCTTCCTACTTCCTCTCTCAAAGACCCTTGTGATTATATTAGCTCCATCTGGATAATCCAGGCTAATCTCCCCATCGCAAGATCTTTAACTTAACCATATCTTCAAAATTCCTTCTGCTATGTAAGGTAACGTATTAAACAGATCCCAGGGATTAGAATTTGAATCTTTGGGAATGGGGCAGGGGGCTCATGATTTTGCCCACTACATTTATATTCATATTCTCAAATGAAATACAATACGCTGTGATTTTATTAAATACTATGAACTTAAAAACATTCAACTTTAGCTTTCTAGGACAATCAGTAAAATCCTGACATAGTTTTAAAGATCGGCCATATCATAATATTACACATACTCTATGATCCAACCATTCCGCCTTTAGGTATATAGTCAATACATTTCATGTTATGTTCACCAAAACCATATACTTAAATGTTTATAATAGCGTTATTCATAATAACCCCAAACTAGAAAATACCTAAATTCCCACCAAAAATTGAATGAATAAGTAGTGGTGTATTCATACAAGGAAGATTATCTAGCAATGAAAAAAATCTAAATCTACAAAAAAAAATGGATAAATCTCATAAGCACAATGTTGGACAAAAGAAGCCAAACATTTAAAAAAAAACATATGTAATGTATGACTCAGTAATATAAAGTTCAAAAACAGACAAAATTAGTCAGAAGAGTGAGTAACTTAAATAGGAGGTAGTGACTAAAAGGGGACATGACAGGAACTTTTGAGGTTCTGGCAACATCCTATTTCTTGATCTGGGTGAAGATTACCTGAATATGTTCACTCTGGAAAATCCACTGTGCTCTACCATTTTGATGTATGCGTTATTCTGTATGTGCTTTCTATTTTGATTTAAGAGTTTATATAATTTAAAAAGTAATATTCTCTTTTTTGTTAAAATATAAGTAAGTAAAAATAGAGACCTCTCTCAGGTTGTAAAAATTAATGCCAACAGTTAGTATTTGGGATCTTTTCAGTGCTAATTTTATGTGTTCAACTTATATACATTATCCTAAGAGAAATAAACCAGTTATCTATTGCAGTTTCATATTTGTCACAGATAAGGTTACAGCTGAAATACTATGTTAAAATGAAATTTGTCGGAATTCTAAAATTTTTTTAGTAATTAGCAAATAAAATTGGACAGCAAATTCTCTTGTTCTAATCCAGATATTAACAATTATAGGGGCTCCTGGGCAGCTCAGTAAGTTAAGTGTCTGACTTCGGCTCAGGTCATGATCTCATGGTTCATGGGTTCAAGCCCCACACCAGGATCTGCGCTGATAACTCAGAGCCCAGAGCCTGCTTTGGATTCTGTGTCCTCCTCTCTCTCTCTGCCTCTCCCCCGCTTCTGCACATCCTCTCTCTCTCTTTCTCTCTCTCTCTCTCAAAATGAAATAAACTTTTTAAAAATATTTAAAAAACAAAACAAAGAACTATTATAATATTAATATTTGTGCAATAGAACAGAGTAAAGAGCTTTTACACAACAATATCTAAAAGGACTTGATTGGATTTACTTATTCAGCAAATAGCTATTGATCTTTTTTATTTACTAGGCACTGTGCTGGGCACTGGTGATAAAATGAAGAACAAGAAAGATGAGTCTTTATCCTCATAAAAGTTATAACATCATGGGTAAGCCCGCCCGGTAAACGCACAAGTGATAACCAGGAAGTGATGGCAAGTTCTGTCAAGTCACCAAATAATGGGCCTAAATCTTAAATGCATATGTCTAAGTGAAAGAAGCCAGCTGAAAAGGCTGTATACTGTTTGATTCTATTTATATGACATTCTGGAAAAGACACAACAATAAATAGATCAGTGGTTGTTGGGGGTCGTGGGAGGGAGTTTAGTAGGTGAAACCCAAGAGATTTTTTTTAGGTGGTAAAATATTATGTATGATACTGTAGTGGAATACGTGATTCTATGCATTTGTCAAAAATGATAGAATTTTACAGCACAAAGAACAAACTTTAATGCATTTAAAGTTTTTTTCAAAGAGTCACCTGGATGACTTGGTTGAGCATCTGACTCTTGGTTTTGGCTCAGGTCATGATCCCAGGGTCGTGAGATTGAGCCCCATGTTGGGCTCTGTACTGGGCATGGAGCTTGCTTGGGATTCTCTCTCTCTCTCTCTCTCTCTCTCTCTCTCTTTTCTCTCCCCCCCCCCAGCTTGTCCTCTCTCTCTCTAAAAAACAGAAACAAAACAACAACAACAAAAAACAACATTTAGGCGTTCAGGAGAACCAGGAGGGAATGCACAGGTGACTGAAAAAAACTAACTGCAAAATAAATGTATAAAACAACTTCACTAAAAGGGCTGTGAATGAGTAGAGTCTGCAGGATTAAAGTCAAGAGGAAGTATTAGCTGTATTCTAGTTGATGACGCTGTTTCCCACAGGGATACAAGCTAACAACTCTGAAACCACTATACAAACGTGTACTGCAATTGAAGTCTTCAGTAAGTGCGCGGGACCCAGGTTCCTCACTGTTGAAGTGGGAGTTTACAAATAAGGAAGAGATGAAGGTTGGAATGAGCTATGTGGTAGCAGAGTTGAGTTGGAGATAACAGCATGAACTCAACTTCAACCTAAAATTCAGATGGTTACATATAGATATGTTTATAGTCACTGTGTATATACACAGGTTCACATGCACACATGTATTTCCTTGCTCTACCAGCTGAGAAGGGCCAGAAGCAACAACTCCCTAGTAGTAACAAGAACACCTACGCTCACATCTTAGTTTCTCATACCATTCTTCAACCAAAGGAACCAGGACTCTTCGGAGAAATGGCAGATTCTAGAAGTGGATCAGAAAATATACAAGATAAGCCTGGAGCATATTAGTATCAGAAAGTAAAGAAATACCTTAAAACACACACACACACACACACACACACACGCGCGCGCGCGCACACACGCACACACTCACAGGATGGGGCTATGTCAAAGGAATTCAAAAGCCAGCTGAAAGAGCTCCCAGTGGCCATAGCTGGAGCAATTTAAGCAACAAAATGAAGTAGTATTGAGTTGCAACCCGAAGAATAAAATAAAGTAAAATAAATATTCATGAGTCAAATCAATGTAATAAATGACTGAATAAATAAATGAGGAAGAATAGGTAAATTTCCCTGCAATAGAATTTCAAGAGTGCCTGGCTGGCTCATTCAGTGGAGCATGTGACTCTTGATCTCAGGGTTTTAAGTTTGAGCCCCACATTGGGTGTAGAAATTACTGAAAAATAAAATATTTTTTTTAAAAAAAGAATTTCAAATAATGTGTGTACTCAATTCCAAATAATTTGTAAAAAGACTCAATTCCAAATAATTTGTGTAGTTTAACTCCCTGCTCCTTAAGTGTGGCTTGTGTGTGGTGACTTCCTTCCAAAGAGAATAATATGGAAAGGGGAGGGGGAAAGTAGCTATAGTGGAGAAACCTGACAAACACTACCTCAGCCAGGTGATCAAAGTCCGTATCAATAGTAGTAAGTCATATTGATAGTATCTTCATATGAGTGAGCAGGGAGGGGCAGAGAGAGAAGGAGACACAGAATCCAAAGCAGGCTCCAGGCTCTGAGCTGTCAGCACAGAGCCCCACTTGGGGCTCGAACTCATGAGCCATGAGATCATGACCTGAGCTGAAGTCAGATGCTTAACAGGCTGAGCCACCCAGGCGCCCCTGACCTGCACTCTTTTTAACTCTCAAAGTCGTCAAATACAAAGAAACTCTGAGAAACTGTGGCAGACAAGAAGGGCCCAAGGAGAGATGAATACTGAATATAATGTGGTATCCCCGACTGAATCCTAGAACAGCAAAGGTCTAGGAAGCTTGAGAAGAGTATGCGTTTAAGTTAATAACGTACCAATAGTGGTTCATCAATTGTGACAAATGTACCACACTTAATTTAAAATGTTCATAATGGGGATGGGGAAACTAGGTATAAAGTGCCTGGGAACTCTTTGTCCTATCTTTCTAATTTTTCCATAAGTCCAAAACATACTAAAATAAAAATTAAAAAAAAAACCCAACAACCACAAAGTGGGATAATTGATCACTTCATGTATGTAAGCCACTTAAAAGCTGAAAATATGTCTTATTCACATTTTCCTCTTGAATGTCTTTGGGCAGATCTTTGTGAATGATAGGGGCTAACTTAACATTAGTTGAATTGAACTAAAGTTGTAGGCTGAGCCACAGCAACAAAGTAAATGAGCAATTAGAATATAGTGTAATTTTAAGAGAACAAAATGACAGAGGAACCAAATTTAAACCTGTAACCTAAGACGTTGCATGGACTTCTTTTTTTCATTGACATTTCTACAGAGGTATTGTCAGCCACTCTAAGTTAACATGGAAGAATCACTCCTTTTAAAACTTTTCTTTCGGGGCACCTGGGTGGCTTAGTCAGTTAATTAACGCTGCCGACTTTGGCTCCCATCATGGGTTCAAGCCCCACGTCCAGCTCTGTGCTGACAGCTCGGAGCCTGGATCCTGTTTCAGATTCTGTGTCTCCCTCTCCCTCTGTCCCTCCCCTGCTTGCACGCTGTCTCTGTCTCTCAAAACTGAATAAACATTAAAAAATTTTTTTTCTTTAACTTCTCTTTCTATTTTTCCCCTCTCTCTTTTATATCTTCTTTTTTTCTTCCCTTCCCCCCTCTGTTCATTTTACCAGTTTCCTTCATTGTACCACTGTCCCCTGAAGCTGAATCCAACCAGAGTGAGTCAGACAACAGTATTTCTGGCTTTACTCATGACTAATACCATTTCCCCGAGGAAGTAACTTCCTCCTTCATTTTGGTTTCTTGATCTTAAAGATGGCCACAGGAAACACTAGATATCCTAAATATCTCAAGTAATGACATGCAAAACAGAATCATCACACACAAAACAATATTTTTCCTCATACATTGAGTTGGGCAGGTAAGCCATTGCAAAGCTTCCTAAGCTGCCTCTGGGATGTGTAATATTACATTTTTATTTTGGCTTGGAGCAGAGTAGTCCTTGAATGTGATGAATGGGGTCAGAACAAGCCTCCCCTCAGTTAGCAAGGCAGATTCCTTTTATTTTTTTCTGCATCAAAATGTGGTGAATTGCACAAAATTGAATTAGATTCATTTCAGTTAAATCCCTTACCCACCGGCACTTGAACTGTTGTTTCATGTTCTAAGCTTTTTTTCTTAAAAACAAACAAACAAACAAACAAAAACTCTTGTTAAAGGATTTAAGTTTTTTTTAAAAAAATTTTTTTTTCAACGTTTATTTATTTTTGGGACAGAGAGAGACAGAGCATGAATGGGGGAGGGGCAGAGAGAGAGGGAGACACAGAATCGGAAACAGGCTCCAGGCTCTGAGCCATCAGCCCAGAGCCTGACGCGGGGCTCGAACTCATGGACCGCGAGATCGTGACCTGGCTGAAGTCGGACGCTTAACCGACTGCGCCACCCAGGCGCCCCTAAAGGATTTAAGTTTTGAGAAAGAAACCAAAGCAGTATGAAAAAAAAAAAAAAGAAGAAAGAAAAGGAAAAGAAAAAAGATGAATGACTCCTTTAAGGTATGTCTCTTTAGACATACTAGATTTGACTCCTTAAAATGTTTTCTCTCTCCTCAAGTTAAGGCATTTGTTGCAGGAAATTCTCTCTTTTCCCTCTGCCAGACTCCCGGTAAGAAGATTGCTATCAGTTTTCTTTTCTTTTTTTTTTTTTTTAATGTTTATTTTTTGAGAAAGAGAGATAGTGCAAGCAGGGGAGAGGCAGAGAGAGAGAGAGAGAGAGAGAGAGAGAGAATCCCAAGCAGGTTCCACGCTATCAGCACAGAGCCCGATGTGGGGCTAGAACTCATGAACTGAGAGATCATGACCTAAGACGAAACCAAAAGTCCAAATGCTCAACCGACTGAGCCACCCAGGAGCCCCTGCTATCAGTTTTCTGATAGGCAACAGAACTAAAATAGGAATCAGATAACTTTGATCCTGCTTTTCCCCCAGTGTCTACATTAGCCAAACGGCACATGTTTTCAGATTCAGCTACCATTTATTGAGCTTTTTATGTGTCAGTGACAATTTATTATTTAGGATCCACAAAAGTAAGACTAGGAACCGCCGTTATGAGGTATCAATCTATACTTACTGTACTTTCTTAACACTTAGGAAATCTGTTAAATAACCAAAATTCAACTGAGTGTGTTTTAATGATCTACTTGGCTTTATTCATGAATTAGACAGCGTCCTGTCTAGCAAGTAGAAGGGATATCCAAAGGGCTACAGAAAAAGAAAGGTTTTTAAAGGTACAAAAGGAGTGGAAAATAATTAGCAAAGGATCCATTGTTGTAGGCAAGGTCACCCTCCTAAGGGGAACGGAGGGGTCTATCAGTCAATTTCTTAGTGCTGACCAGGAAGTTCCCATGTTTCTGGTTAAAGCTTACATTTCTGTGGGGTTGAAACTGGGATGTCAGCAGGCAGTCGAGGTCCAGGGACCCTAAGGGGATCCTGTAGGACCAGCCAAGAGGGTCCCTGGATGCACTCAGGATAGAAATCAAACATGAGCCAGAGGAGATGAAAGCAAGGCTTATTGAAGGTTTAGAGAGAGTGCAGGTACAGAGTTCAGAGAGACTCAGAAAGGACCCCCATCTATGTTTGGGGTCTGGGGTTTTTACTGAGGTTGGTAGTCGGGTGTATGTGTCTTCTCAGGCAGCCAGGGACCAGTCAGAACCAAGGCAAAGACCCCCAAGCGCTATTCCTTGAAGCCCCGGGTCCTTGGTGTCTAGTTCCTGTGTTCTGGAATATGCTCTGCTTCCTCCAGTCCTTCTCACCTGGTCCTTCTTAGATGTCCTCTATTCTAAAGAAATCATTAACTCCATGTCCTACAAGGACTTACAGTATTTACATTATGAGGTCTGTGTAAAGTGGGGTGGGGGTGTAGGTCCTAGCAAGAATGGAAAAAAGAAAAGGAGCAAAAAGCAGATTTTTATGGAGCCCTTCAGTTTCCCTATCTCAGCTGCAGTCAGGTTAGGTAGTAAGTCTTGGTATAAGTAAGATTTGGGGCTTTAACCTAAGTGATGCCATTCTGGTCCTGTGTTTTTCTTTTTTTTAACAGGCTTTTTCAATTGCCTGGGCATTATTTTGAAAATCTTGAGCTATTTTTTTTTAACAACAGCAGATTTGTGGTAAAAATCAACTAATTATTAATGTGTATTTTTGTTTTGTCTTGTTTAATATCTGTTTCTTTCCATGAGCTGTAAGCTTCATGAGGACAGAGTTTGTGAATACAGTGTTCATTTGTGTAACCCCAGTGTCTAACCCAGGGCCTAGCACAACAGCAGATACACAGTAAATATAGCTTGAATAAGTGAGTTAACAAAAAACAAACACCTGAGGCTCAGAGGTCAAGGTTGTCCAGGACCAGACTGTTAAATAAGTCAGGTCCTAATTCCGAGAGGAGTTTCTGTTTTCAAGTTTGGACCTGTATACACCATTTCTTTTCAGAGCTCAAATGAAAGAATGCGAGAATACACGGAGGCAAAAAATGAAATCCCTACATTGAAAAAATGTGAAATGGGTCCTTGATTCTGTCTGATTGCGTAAACTCCAGGTCACAGTCAAATCGTTTCTAGAGTTTTACTGAGGAACACTAATTTCTGCAGGAGAAACACCCTAGCACTTGCATAATCTATTTACTGTAGAATAAGGTGAAATTATTCAGGTTCCCTACTGTATACTGCCTAAAGGAAAAACTCAGCAAAATTTCAAAAGAATTTTGCTTATCATTTGTCTCTCTTTTCCACTCTGTGGGATTCTGATTACAGGAGCTTCCAAGTCAGGCTGACTTAGCATACTGATTCTATACTTAAAAATGGAAAGGTTTAAACTGTAAACATTAGTAGATTCTAAGTTTATTGTATTTCTCATTTTTAAAGCATTCCACAGAAATAGGTTTTCAGTATTCTTTCTCTGAAAGAAAAATCGTCATGGTGAGACAAAAACTTTTAGTAGGCAATTTCAATAGACAGTGTACAATAAAATCTGGTGTTGTTTTATAGCACAGAATCCTTCAAAGTCATTCAGGAATAAACGTTATGAAAGCTTTCCTACAATTGTGACTCAGGGATAAACACATGAGTAAAACATACTGTAGAGGAGTTGGGAGGAAAAGATCCTGCTACTTTGTTCAGGGTTGAGATTCTGAAGTTTTCTCATTCACAGTTATAATTGCCAAAATACAGGGTCATTTTCCAAGAAATTTATGTTTCTTGGACTTTCTGCTCCAGCTGGTGTATTGATTTGACAGAGCTCTGTTCCAAATCTCAGTTCCAGCTCATTGCTGATTGTATCCTGTAGTGATTACAAAAGATGGTGATGCGGGGTATTGAGGGGGTGGAGGAAGGAGGAGGGGGGGAGGTGAAATCCACCTTAATTTTGAAAAGCCTGGTGTTGACCTGCATTTTTTAGGGTGATATTGTCGTTAGACATGCTGATTGACTGCAGATCCTCCCCACTTCTGGTTTTTTTCTACACAAGAGAAGACAGGCTGTTTTTGCAATAACCTTTTTCACTTCTGCCCACACTAGTGGCTCCATTCCATGCTCTAAATCATTGTCTTCATGAGGTTTAAGTAAACCTCCTTCCAATGCTCTTCAAAATCAGTGGCATATTATAAATCACACGCTGGCTTTTTCAATTGCCTGGGCATTATTTTGAAGATCTTGGGCTATTTTTTTTTATAGCAGCAGATTTGTGGTAAAAGCTTGGCTGAATTTTCTATATCATTTGCCAGATTTTTAATTTTAATTTAGAATTTCCATTAATCTCAGCTGTAGTTTAATGGATGTGCTCTCTCATGTTCACTAAATAATCATTTCATTTAATTAATTATGATATTGTCCTTTGGACGTTTCTTGGGGACTTATAATGGCCTCCCATTGGCTCCTGATCAGGTTCAGACTTTCCATATGGTCTTTTAAAGCTGAGTATTATGAAGTAAAATGTTAGCTAAGCTTTCCTCCCTCTCTTGCAAATTATCTTCACTCCTTTCAGAGCCACTGTCCTCAACATGGCAGGTTACTCCTACTCTCATGCTTTTCTCATGGAATTTCTACAGCTTTCTAGAATGCCCTCTCTGCCCTCTAGACCAAAGGAAATGCCACCACTAGGGCCCATATTTTGTTCCAAATCATGTTTTTCTCTCTTCCTGTCCTTCTCTTTATGGACTTCTTGTATTTTGACCAGTAATTGTGTATTGCCTTTGGCTACAGACAGACCTGTTCTGTCACTAATTTTTTTTTTTTTTTTTTTTTGAGAGAGAGAGAGACAGAGAGAGTGAGCAGGGGAGGGGCAGGGAGGGAGGGAAGCAGAGGATCCAAAGTGGGCTCTGTGCTGACAGCAGAGAGCACAATACAGGGCTTGAACTCATGAACTGTGAGATCATGACCTGAGCCAAAGTTGGAAGCTTAACCAACTGAGCCACCCAGGTTCCTGCTGTTCTGTCACTATTGATGTGACTTTGTTCACGTTATCTCACGTGTCTCACCTTTACTCAGCATCTTCATCTGTACAGGAGAACAATAATAGATTGTTACGAGAATAATATGTGTCACATAAGCAAAATACTTAGTTCATATTAAGTATAAAATATGTTCATTCCGTTCTCTCTTGCCCTATAATTTACTTCAATGTGTTCATGTGGCTAAGCCCTGATAATTCAATAAAATCCCCTGAAGGAATATACATTTCTTTTGCAACTTACAAAATCCTGTTCTCTATCGAGGCATATAGGACCTGAAGGAAAAAGACAAGCACCTAGAATGTAAATGGCTGTACTCCATGAAAACAGATGAATGAATTGTGTTCAAATCCTGTGGACACTCAGCTGTGAGCTCTCACTGAGAGGACAGCTCCCTAATGTTGATTGCTAATCCTAGTGTGGGAGCAAGGTGGGTTAGTTAAGTCTCTGGAGACACACTGCCTGGATCAACACTGGCTCTGCCACAGACTAGTTGTGTGCCCTTGGGCAGTGCCTCTGTGGTTCGGTTTCCTATTCCATGAAATAAGGATGATAATAATGGTAAATGGTACCTACTTTATAGCTATGTTGTATTAAATGAATATATACACACACACAGTGTATAAATGCCATATAAGTGTTTGCTGCTAGTATCATTATGCTGGCGTGTTTTTTTTTAATTAAATATTTTGCTTATAACTAATTTTTTAAAAATTTTTTAAATTTTATTCATTTTGAGAGAGAGAAAAGGGGAAGGAGCAGAGCGAGAATCCCAAGCAGGATCCACACTGTCAGTGTGGAGCCTGACACAAGGCTCGATCCCACGACCCTGGGATCATGACCTGAGCCAAAATCAAGAGTCGGATGCTCAGCCAACTGTGTCAACCAAGCTCCCCCATTATGCTGTTGTTATTCATAGAGCTGGGCGAGAATAGGCAGCTGTTGCTATCTTGAGAGGCAATGTAGCATAGTGGAAAGAGCATAGAGTTTGGATTCAGATAGACCTGCATTCTGGACGGTCTTCCTTCTTTCAAGGTAAGATTTCCCAGTCTGTTTTTTAATACATAAGATGAAACTGATCCTCTTACATTTTTGTGAGGGTTATAGTAAATAAAATACTAATTGTAGTTCACTTAGCACTGGGACTAATACAAAGAAAGGCTTTAAAAAATGGAGCTGATATTACCGTTATTACATTTCACTTAATGTATTTTAAAACAGGCCATCATTCACATGAAAAGATGCTCAATGTCACTCCTCATCAGGGAAATACAAATCAAAACCACACTTCCACACTTGAGATATCACCTGACACCAGTCAGAGTGGCTAAAATGAACAAATCAGGAGACTATAGATGCTGGCGAGGATGTGGAGAAATGGGAACCCTCTCGCACTGTTGGTGGGAATGCAAACTGGTGCAGCCACTCTGGAAAACAGTGTGGAGTTTCCTCAAAAAATTAAAAATAGATCTACCCTATGACCCAGCAATAGCACTGCTAGGAATTTACCCAAGGGATACAGGAGTGCTGATGCATAGGGGCACTTGTACCCCAATGTTTATAGCAGCACTTTCAACAATAGCCAAATTATGGAAAGAGCCTAAATGTCCATCAACTGATGAATGGATAAAGAAGATGTGGTTTATATATTCAATGGAATACTACTTGGCAATGAGAAAGAATGAAATATGGCCTTTTGTAGCAATGTGGATGGAACTGGAGAATGTTACGCTAAGTGAAATAAGCCATACAGAGAAAGACAGATACCATATGTTTTCACTCTTATGTGGATCCTGAGAAACTTAACAGAAGACCATGGGGGAGGGGAAGGGGAAAAAACAAGTTAGAGAGGGAGGGAGGCAAACCATAAGAGACTCTTAAAAACTGAGAATAAACTGAGGGTTGATTGGCTGGTGGGAGGGAAGGGGAATTGGATGATGGGCATTGAGGAGGGCACATGCTGGGATGAGCACTGGTGTTGTATGGAAACCAATTTGACAATAAATTTCATATTAAACAAAATTAAAAAAATAAAACATGCCATTATTTTATTTACCACCAAGAAATAAAGAAATACTGCCAATTACATAATAATGGGCTATCAAGATACAACATATTTGATTTTCAAATAAAGATGTGGGGAAAAACGTGTATTAAATAGATGAAAAATACTAGTTTTGCTGAGTGAGGGATCACAAAATAGCTCATCTCCCATGGAGGCTCCCTGGTCTGCGAGGCAGAGACAGGGTGAAAAAGTATATAAAGGCAGCCCCATTGGCTTGCTGGGGGTTTCAGGGGCTGAATTCTTAGACTTCAAGCCTGGGTGTGTGAGAGTAGATCATTTCAATTTCCATAAGCACTAAAGAAGACTACTAGTGACTCATGACTTTGCCTATTTTCCTCCATCTTCCTCAAATATCTAGCCATAAGTATTTCAACAAAATTCAGCTACACTTAAACTAGATTGCCTATGAAATATTTTTATGATGGCCTTTTCTCAGGCCTCTTCACTCTAACTTTAAAAATAGCCCAAACACAGAACTTGCATAGAAGTTTTCTTGGTCTTCAAGGCTTTTCCATTTTAACTACAGCTGCTCAAGGTTTTCATTCCATTTCCTCTGAGTGACCATGAGAAAAATCTCTCCTTTGTCTTTTTTTCTGGTTCTAAGACCCTAGAGAATAAATTGAGTTTTTGGGACATTGCCAAATGTGTGATAGGTCTACAAGGAAAACAATAAGCAATCTCTTCTGTTTGGAAAGACTAAATTCAGAGACTACTTCCCTGACAGGTTACACATAAAACTCACCCTCTCTCCTCTCCCCCGGCTCCTCTTCTGATTAGCTTTGCTTTGAAGGTTGAGTGAGATGAGTTAGAGTATCTTTTCTATTTCAGGTCCAGTGGATGTGGGGGTGTTACAATTTACACACAGAACGAAAAACTTTGCAATGCCAGATTCTAAATCATCACTATCACTCAGTTTAGTCTAGTGCCACTGGCCTCATCAGACACATATTTCTCTCTGTCATAAGGGATTGTTGGCCTGCTTCTTTCAAAGTCTTAGAACACA
Source organism: Lynx canadensis (assembly GCF_007474595.2). NCBI lineage: Eukaryota > Metazoa > Chordata > Mammalia > Carnivora > Felidae > Lynx > Lynx canadensis. The sequence continues at coordinate 36,650,277 of NC_044319.2, forward strand.
ACTGTTTCCTTATCATTCCTACACATTTTTCACTCGATATCAGTCTAAATAACTTTTTAAAAATTGTATGTTATTTTATTGCCAAGTGATGCTGCAGGGTTCATTCCTACTCCTATTTCTAAGCATATGGCGCTCATCTTCTGGCCACTGTTGGGAGGAAAGGGCCAACCCATCAGAGATCAAGATGGAGATCTCAGAACAGGACCATATGTGGTAGAAGGAGAACACTCCTTGCATGTTTGTACAGCCTTTCTGTTTATAGTTACAACATTTATAAGCTTCCCCCATCTGATGGAGACATGGCTGATGTACATTTGGTGGTGCCAGCTAACTAGCTAAGTAGTGTAAGAAATTTTTCCACTTACACAATAGTTACATCCTAGTGCCCTTTTGATATAAGATAAGAAAGACTCTGTCACCAAAAAAAGAATGATTTCTTCCTTTAAGTAAATCTAGGGTGGTTTTCTAGATGTAATGATGCTACCACCTGAAACTGAAACATCCAAAGTTTCTCAATGTTAATTTGACCAGAACAAATTAAGATAGTATATGATTCATTGGCCAGAACATCCCTACAAAGTGTCTCCTGCCTTGTTCTTGTTTCTATGATCCTTGGGAACAAGGACAACCTTACTTGTATTTGACTCTTCTACTGTTTCATAACAATGCCTGGCAACTTGTATTTTTCTCAATAAGTGTTTGTTTAATCCCACCAGACAAAGAGTACTCTTAACATTTCAGCACCCAGTCTGAATTCAGTGTAAGAATTCCAAACTCCATGGAATTGTATCCAAGCCTTACCATAATACAGTCAGTAATTCCAAACACAAATATGTTGGACTCACATTGTAGAACACTTCAGGTAGTAAAGGAAAAAATCCTTTTCTAATTCAAAGTCATAAAGAGTGTTGCAGGTGGCTTCCCTAAAAAGAAGCAGACCCCAAGATGAAGTCAAGTATGTGAAAGTCTTATTAGGGGCAACACATAAAAAAGAAAAAAAGAAAAAAGAGAGAAAGCAGGATTGGGCAAGGGACTGTCAAACCACATTGCATATTGGACAGTCTTCACCAGCCCAATGGGAGCCCCAGAGCTAAGATTGCCCATCCAAGCAGTTCTTCATTGGGTGGAAATGGCTTGAACCTTGAATAACCACCTTGCTCAGTCATTTGCTAGCAGCTGCCTCAACAACAGTATGAATTTGGCCTGAAAGCTGAGGTAGATGCAGACAAAGCTGACAGCCAAAGGCTGACACTTATCCACATGTTTGTAGCTAGTCAATGAGACCTTTCTTGAAAATGGATCTGGGTGGTGCTTTTTCTTGTTGGCCACAAAGAGATTCTCTTATGTTTTCTTTCAAAAGAAAGATGCTGTGTTTTGAGACCAATTTGACAATAAATTTCATATATTGAAAAAAAAAAGAGATCTTCGATTTATGAGGAATTTATTTTCAAGTACAGTGTGAGTTGGGCCTCTAAATTGCTGTAATCATTCACTGAATAGTCCATCACTTCTCTAAGAATTTTAATGTTACCATTTAATGTGACATTGAATGTGTTACTGGATAATTTTTTAAATATTTCAGAGTGTTTCCGCATTCTTTGGGCTATGCACAACATAAGGACTGTGTCTACACAGTGTATGAAGATTAATCTGCCTTGTTAACTTTTTCCATCTCCTTTCTTAAGTAGACGGTCAACAAAATAATAAATCAAGCCCTGATTTGTAGTCATGTCCAATTTCTATGGTGGGACTACTCCCACCATGGCTGATTTCACGCTACCAATGTGGTGCCACTCAGAGCAGAGTTGGAAAGAGTTAACCAGTATCACACTATTAGGTAGTATTTCCTCCATACACATAAAATAGATATAAATACCCTCAAGAGCATAGATCATTGCAGTATGTTTAAAAGTGTAGTAAATTATGGTACAATAATTAGTAAGTGATGAACTTGGCGGATTTATTGCTTTTGGTTTTGATATAATGTACTTAATTGTAAGTTTATATCATTTAATTTTTAATAATGTCTGTGTTTAAAAACCAGTTCACAGAACTTTTGGAAATCTAACAGACTCTCGTGAGCTGGCACAAACCAGCTCCATTTTATCAATACAAACTAGAAATTTCCCTTTTGGGTTCCTTCCCTGGAGAAATTTGAGTATATATGCTCAATGATGTAGGTATAAGAATATGTATTGCACTTGTGTTTGTGATAGGGAAAAATTAAAATGACATACCTGTCCATAAGTAGATAAATTGATAATAAACTGGGATTTGCTATGATGCAATGTTTTTTATAATTTTTAAAAAATATTTTAAATTTATTTTTGAGAGAGAGAGTGCAAGCAGGGGAGGGGCAGAGAGAGGGGGACAGAGGATCCGAAGAGAGGCTGATGCAGGGCTCAAACTTATGAACCGTGAGCTCATGATCTGAGTTAAAGTCAAGAGCCAGACCTTTAACCAACTGAGCCACCCCAGTGCCCCTAGTATGATGCAATTCTAAATGTAGTACTAAATAAAATGAATTAGATTCTCATGTATCAACATAGATCAATTCCCCAAAAAAGCTGCGAGTACCTTCATGCAGTGTGATACTAATTATGTAAAACTTTAAAGCATACAAACACATTATAAATCTAGTTTATAAAAATATGCCTATATAATTAAGGCATAAAAATATTTATGAAAATGAAGCACACAAAGTTTAGGATAGTAGTTACATCTGGGGAAGGAAAGGAGTGTGGGGTGGAACTTTAAGTGTATCTCTAACACTCTATTTCTTTAAAGAGAAAAATGATAATCTGAGCAATAATCATAGGAGAGACATTCCAACATTATATGCCCCTGATAGGCATACACAATATACCTATGAAACATTCTTGCTAAAAAAGAGAACTTATATCAGCTTAAAATTCTACACCCAATTTCCAATTTGTGGAAAAACGAGGGGCAAAGAAAAATATTAAGTCAAGCCAGTGGTCTGAAATCAACAAAATCTGGAGTGTATGTCTCTTCAACAAATGAATTGCAAGGAAGAAAATAGAGATGTGAGGAATCTACAGACTAAAAGAGAGTTAAGAGATCTATCCATCAATTGCAATGTGTATAGGCTTGCTTTGGCTCTGTTTAGAACATATAAACTATTAAAAAGTATGGAAAAAACAAAAAAATTGAATACTAAATGAATACTCGAGGGTAATAAGGAATTACTATTATTTAGGTGAGACAATCCTATTGTGAATATATCTAAATAATCTGTATGTTTTAGATATTAATGCTATGAAGAAGTGTGGATGAAATAATGTGATGGCTAAGATGTGCTTCTAAATAATCTGGGGAGCTGGAGGAAGTGGGCAGAGGTATAACAAACGAGATTGCTGTTATGTGTTTGAAATTTTATATAAGTAGAGAAGGGGAGAAGGAAGGAAAAAACGGAAGCAAACGAAAAAAAAACCCTATTAAGTGGGTGGCTTAACATTCAGCTGGGTGTCATTTTGTTTTCTGTATATTTTGGTAGGTTTAAAATATGACATGGTTTAAATTTTTAAAAGGTTTGAGTTCGTATAAATACCTCCTTAGTACCACAAACATAAAATATACTCTGACTGTATTTTAAATACCACGATCCAGCTTCAATGGAAGGAGAGAGATAAGTTATCAGCAGTGAGACTGGGGCTTCCCAGAGCCTGCTGCTCTTACGTGCCAGACACTTTTGATTTACCCTCCTACCAGATTCCCTCGGCCCCTCTTCAGATAGTGGACCACCACTATCTAGTGCCATGAGCCAGAAATTAACTCTTCATGTCCACTCAAGCAAACAAGCCTGAGTTCTACTGTTGCACACTGTATGAGTCTAGACTGTCACATCTAGGTAAATTTCCTTTCCAATTATTTACACTTTGTTCCTTGGTGAATGTTGAAGTTACAAGATTAGTTCATCAAAGACAGTGTTTGATTTCTAGAGTTCAACATGCCTTTTTCTTATGTAGGTCAGGAGGCTACTTTCATGACCTGTTTTGTTTATAATGTTATCAGGCTACTTAAGTGTTGCCGAACAGTTTCAAAATCTTGAGAATGGTATAAATACTGTCCATACTAATTGTATGTTCTCCCCACTGCTCACACGTGCATGCACACGTATGCGCACACACACACATACACACATTCATGAAGTTAAAGCCTGTAAAGGTAGTCTCCTGGTGGCGACTCACAAACACGGGAGAAGTTGGGCATCTTCAAAATTAAATTAACTAAAAAATAAAACAATACTGTCAGAGGGAGAGAATAGTTCCCACATTCTTTCAAAGACATGCTTGATATATTTTCTACATGTAAATCTTTTTTCTGACCTCAGAATCTTCAGTGCCTTTTGAGTTCTAGTTTTCCAGTAAAACAGAATTTCCATCAATCCACAGATACAAAAAGATATCTGAATGCATTTCCACATGAATGCCAAAAGGCACAGACCATTGGATCAGGCTCTCCAATAAATGTCTTACTAGAAAGGCAATATGGTGTTATTAAGAGTGTGGACTTCAAGGGGCGCCTGGGTGGCTCAGTCCGTTGAGCGTCTGACTTCGGCTCAGGTCATGATCTCGCGGTCCGTGAGTTCGAGCCCCGCATCGGGCTCTGTGCTGACAGCTCAGAGCCTGGAGCCTGTTTCAGATTCTGTGTCTCCCTCCCTCTCTGACCTTCCCCCATTCATGCTCTGTCTCTCTGTGTTTCTAAAATGAATAATCGTTAAAAAAAATTAAGAAAAAAAAAGTGTGGACTTCAAAAACAGATTGCTTGTGTTCAAATTCTAGCTGTATCATTACTAGCTACTTGACCTTGGGAAAGCTACTAAACCTTCTTGTGTCTCAGTTTCCCTTCTTTAAAATGGGGGTAATAATAGTACTTACCTCATATGTATGTCGTGTAAAACTTACGTAAGTTAATATCTGTAAAGCACCTAGAACATGCTTGGCCTATAATAAGTGCTACTGGAGCTATTAACACTCGTCATTTAGCCATTGTCATTTAATCCTCCAAACGATTAACACCATTTTGCAGATGAGGGTAAATGACGTGTTCAACCTTAGAAAGTTCATAGCAGCAGAACAGGGGGGTCAATCGGATTTTGTCCAAAGCCTGTGTTCTTTGCACCACACGCCCCGTCTTTAATGTGCTGCTGAGACATACCAACCTCCTGTGTTGATAAGAAAGCCGTGTTTATAGTAGGACATGAAATTTAACCTAAAACCTTTGTAACTTAGGGATATTTCAGAGTAAGGAAATTGAAAAATGGTAAGATATAATTTGCAGATTCCCATATTGAGAGATTTCAGTCAGATACTGGAGAAGTTTGGAAGGTTAGATCAGAGTATCAGATGATTGACATCTTGATGTAAATGCTCGGGATAGTTAAACTAGTTCATGTTGTATTGTTTTAATGAGTTAAGCAGTGGTATCTCATATGCTGACAATAAGTATTACTGGTTCCAGGCTTAAACATGAAACAATTATGAGTCATAATAATTACTTTCAAGTCATGAGAAGGAAGATATATTGTGAAGGAGGTAACAAACTTGAAATCAAATGAGAAAATACCTGCTAAATCCATCTATAAACTTAAAGGAATAACAAAAATGCAGTTTTACATATTGCTATGGGGTTGAATCGTATCTTCCAAAAAGAAGTCCTCACCCTGGATACCTGTGAATGTGATCTTATTTGGAAATAGGATCTTTGCCTATGTAATCAATTTTAAATGACATTGAACTGAATTGGGGTGAATCCTAAGTCCAATATGACTAACGTCCTTATAAAAAGAGAAGAGTCACAGAGATGGACACAGAGGAAAACGCCCTGTGACAACAGGCTGAAACTGGAGTGATGCATCTATGAGCCAGGGAATGCCAAGGTTTTCACAAAAACAGGCTATAAGCATGGATCAGACTCTCCCTCAGAACCTTCAAAAGGAACCAACCTGGCTGACATCTGGGTTTTGTACGTCTAACCTCCAGAACTGTGAACAGATATGTTTCTGTGGTTTTAAGCCATCCAGTCTGTGGCACCTTGTTTGAGCCTCCATAGGAAACAAATACACACGTTTGGGTTCGTTCAACGACCACATCCATAAGTGATCAATGATTTTAACAGAAACATTTCTGTGCAGACAGTATGCTTCTTTAGCACATTGTTTATAGCTGTTTCCATTTGAAGTGAAGTCAAAATAGTTTAAAACGCACAAATGCACACACAAATATAAAATTGTGCAGGAAGAGCAAAGAGATGACAGAAAGTATGATTTGGCGTTTAACGTATTAAACACGCACCACTTACCAAGTAAGTAAAACATGCTGAGAGGAATCAAAGGCACAACACTTTTTTTAGAGACCAAAAAACCTGCTGAGAGAAAGTATTCAACTACTTGGGGGTGTCTTTTTTTCCCCATTTTCTTGAGGTATCACTAGCACACATCACTCTGTAAGTGTAAGATGTACAACATGATTGTTTCACCTATGTGTATTGTGAAGTGATGACCACAATAAGTTTACGTAGGATCCATCACCTCATATAGATACAATGAAAAGAGAAAGCGAAGAAAGAAAAAATAATGTCTCTAGTAATAAGAACTCTTAGGATTTACTCTCCTAACTTTCCTGTATGTCATACAGCAGTGTTGGCTATAGTCATCATGTTGTACATTGCATCTTAGTATTTATTTACCTGGTAACTGGAGGTTTATACCTTTAGACCACGTCCCTTTAATTCCCCCCCTTCCACCACCTCTGGTAACCACAAACTGGTCTCTTTCTTTATGAGTTTGAATTTTTTGTTTTGTCTTTAGATTTCACATGTGAGATCATACAGTATTTGTATTTTTCGGTCTGGTTTATTTCACTTAGCATAATACCTTCAAGGCTTATCTATGTTGTTGCAAATGGCAGGATTTCCTCAATTTTTATGGCTGAATAAGATTCCATTGTGTGTGTGTGTGTGTGTGTGTATATATATATATATATATATAGTGTATATATATATATACACATACATGTATATATGTAATACATATAATATATATTACGTACATATAATATATGTAATATATATACATATATATATATTTACAACTTCTGTAAAGGATGCCTTTTAAAACATAAGCTTTACATACCTCTACTTTAAAAAATTATGAAAGCATAAATAAATAAACATTGAAAGAATAACTTGGACCCTAAGAGGGAAGATTGTATCAAATTGTGTATTGAGCATTATCTTAAATCATTTAATAAATCATTTGCTAGATTGTTGACATTTTGTTGCCTTGGGGCAAAAAGAAAAAAAATAAGATATACTATGTGTCCTTTAGAGGCATCATAGACCCATTAGATCCATAATTTGCTTCCTGTACCCACTGAACCTAAGCTATACCCAGAGCTTCTTTAAATATAAATACATAAATCATTTGTTTTCTTAATACCTCACTTACATATGCATATGGCTATTGCAGTGAACATAAATGTGGAAAACAAATGTAGTAAACAAAATACGTATTTCTGAGATTTGCTTTCAGTCTTGCTTTTATATGTACACTGTTTTGCACCAAAATAATTCTTTTTAATTTTTTTTAATGTTTGTTTATTTTTGAGAGAGAGATAGACAGAGTCAAGTGGGGGAGGGGCAGAGAGAGGGAGACACTGAATCTAAAGCAGGCTCCAGGTTCCGAACTGTCAGCACAGAGCCCGACGCGGGGCTCGAACCCACGAAACGCGAGATAATGGGAAAGTCGGCGCTTAACCGACTGAGCCACCCCCAGAGACCCCAAAATAATTCTTTTTAAAAAACAGTATTTTTTTAAGTTTATTTATTTATTTTGAGAGAGAGAGAGAGAGAGAGAGAGAGAGCGAGCATGAGCAGGGGAGGGGAGGAGGGAGATACAGAATCCCAAGCAGGCTCTGTGCTCCTCACAGCCTCCACGCTCCCGCTGAGCCCATCCTGGGGCTTGATTTCATGATTGTGAGATCATGACCAGAGCCTAAATCAAGAGTTGGACGCTTAACCAACTGAGCCACCCAGTCTCCCCCAAGATAATTATTTTATTATTATTATTTTTTAATTTTTTTTATTTTTCATTTTAGAGAGAGAACGTGTGAGTGGGGGAGAGGGGCAGAGGTAGGGAGAGAGAATCTTGGGTTCCACGCTCAGCATGGAGCCTGAAACAGGGTTCAATCCCACAAACCTGGGATCATGACCTGAGCCAAAATCAAGAGTCAGATGCTCAACCCCCTGAGCCACCCAGGTGCCCCTTAAAAAATTATTTTTATTGAGATATAATTGACCAATAATACTGTACCAGTTTTATGTGTACAACATAGGGGTTTGATACATGTATATATTGCAAAATGAGTACTGCAATAAGTTTAGCTAGCATCCATCAGCACAAATAATTATATTTTTTTTATCTTCTGATGAACACTTCTGAGATCTACTCTCTTAGCAACTTTCAAATATATAATACACTATTTTAACTCTAATCACCATGCTGTACATTATACCTCCCCATGTAATGTATATATTACATACATTATCTTATAACTGGGAATTTGTACCTTTTGACTACCTTCATCCATTTTACCCACCTGCCCTCAACCCCTACCTCTGGCAAACACCAACCTGTTGTCTATATAAGTTTTTTGTTTTGTTTTGTTTTTAGACTCCACATGTAAGTGAGATCGTGCAGTATTTGTATTTGACATTTCATTTAGTATAATGCCTCAAGGTCTGTCTATGTCTGAATAATATTCCCTTATATACCATTATACCATTCCATGTATTCCCAATATTCCATGATATACCATGCACCATTTCATGTATACATTTTCCTTATCCATCAGTCAATGTCATTTAGGTTGTTAGGTTGTTTCCATGCCTTGGCTATTGTAAACAACGCTGCAATGAATATGGGGGTACAGATATCTTTTTGAAACAGTGATTTCATTTTCTTCAGATAAATATCCAGAAGTAGAATTGCTAGATCATATGGTAGTTCTGTTTTTAATTTTTTTGAGGAATTTCCATACTGTTTTTCATAGTGATTGCACCAATTTACATTCCCACCAGCAGTGAACAAGAGTTCCTTTTACTCCACCTCCTCACCAATATTTGTTACCTTTTTGATTAAAGCCATTTTAACAGATGTGAGGTGATATCTTATTGTGGTTTCATCAAATCAATTATTTAGGTGCGTGTGTATCAATGAGCCAGTGATAGACTATGGCTAAGATTTTCAATAATAACTAGAAAATTCATAATAACAAGAGGGGAAAAAATTTTAAACAAGTGCCCTAAGAATTCAAATCCAATGATAAGGATGGAGATGTTGGGTTTATGAATGTTAAAGGATAGCAGAATATGAATCTAAAATCTATACAACCTTCATCTTAGTAAATATTGCAATCTCAAGCAAGATCAGGTGCATGTAAATGTCCTGCACAATTTAAGATCATCATCAACATATAGAGTATTCTGTTAAGAAATAATATGAAGAAAACATTATGTAAATGGTTATTCTGAAATGACAATAAAAAGGCTGGAAAATACATGCTTATTTTTTTCTTCCATTAAAAGAAATTAAGCAATGTTATGTAGATTAGAAGTATATGATTAATTCTGAAAGAAATTCTCATAGCATTTGCATACAGTTAATTTACACTCTTACACCTCATAGCATTTGCATCAGATTTACTTAGTGAATGCTTATATATATATATATATATATATATATATATATATATATATCTTAACAATACTGATTTTCTTAACAATACTGATTTTATAAACAACTGATAATTACTATGTCTCTTGGGTCCTCCGGGAAGCAGATGCTGATATGGAGATAAGAAAGCAAGGAGTTTACTGGGGAATAATACTAGTGAAAAATAAAGGAGAAGGACACAGAATTGAGCAAGGACAGCTTTCAGAATATGATGCTGATCTGATACCTGTGAATGGTTTGGGGGGAAAGGAATGGAAATTTGGCAAGGAGAACCTCAAAACAGCAGGCAGATTTGGCAAGGAGAACCTCAAAACAGTCTTGGCCAGCCTAATGGGGAGCTTGGAGAAAATATTTGCTTGCTAGAGGAGCCCTGTGTTGGGTAGACATGGAAAGGCCTTATACCCACTTAGTGCTCAGCTACTAACTAGATGCTCCCCAGGAAGAGCATGGCCCCAACCCAACCCCTGAGGTATATCCTGAAGACTCCATAACTGGAGGCTGACAGTTAACAGCACTCCCTTTATCTGAATTGCCTGTTTTCTCAAAGACAGATATGAGCAGAGCATGACCACTGCTCATACAAAAAACTTACAGTTCTCCTACCCAGACTACTGCAGTGTTGATCCCACACCTCTCCCTTTCTTGCATCCCCTTTCCAGACCCACCTCAATGTTTTCACTCCTCTCAGCCTTCTGCAAATATTGCCATCTGTCTGCTAGAGAGATCCCACGATGGGACTCTCCCAGCCCCTCCCATTCCCATGCTCTCTCAGTCCTAAACATGTTGAGAAGAATTGAAGCCAGATAGGCTCTTAAGAATCAGAAGCAGTACCACAATGAACTACTTAGGGGTTAAAAGTATTTTGCTAGATGGTCTAACATTGTTCTTTTGGTAAAGATGTAGTCCAAGCTACTAACATGTGACAATTTTGTACCAGCACACTGGCAAAGTAGGGAGGAAAAATACTTCCTATTTCCCACACTATCTCATTTCTTTTTTCACATGTATTTGTTGGCATCATCGCCAAAATACATTTCCACATAAATTGAATTAGCTTTCCAGTTTTTAAAGAAGAGCTCCAACTTTGAACTAATAGGCTCAGAAGGACAAATACCATGTATTTCTCTCATATGTGGAATCTAAAAAACAAAGCAAATGAATAAACGAACAGAAAGCAGCATCAGACCTGTAAATACAGAGAACAAACTGAAGGTTGCCAGAGGGGAGGGAGGTGGGAAATGGGCAGAATGGGTGAAGGTGGGTGGGAGATCCAGCTGACCAGTTAGAGAAAGAATAAGTCAAGGGGATAAAAGGTACAGCATCAGGAATATAGTTAGCGGTATTGCAATAGTGTTTACGGTGACAGATAGCTATACTCGTGGTGAGCATCGCGTAACGTATAGAGATGTTGAGTCACCATGTTGTGCACCTGAAACTAATAACACTGTGTGTCAACTGTACTCAAAAACATTTTTTTTTACAAAAGGAGAGCTCTAACTTTGAACTAATTACTAAAGTGTTTTACTTCATAAGGCAAATGAGTCAGTCCTGCTCTGCTCCCTCCATTCCTCAGACCATATCAGAGAAGAGATCCTCACTTCACTATTTACACAGTGGTAAATTGGTGGCAGAGTAGATCATCTCAAAATGCCCAAATCAGAGTCCCCGTAACCTACTACAGATTAATAGTCTGGCTTTCAAAATCAACATGTATTTTTCAGGGTTCTGGGTAACTCGGTTAAGCATCTGACTTTGGCTCGGGTCATGATCTCGCAGTTCATGGACTTAAGCCCCGCATCAGGCTCTGTGCTGACAGCTCAGAGCCTAGAGCCTGCTTTGGATTCTGTGTCTCCCTCTCTTTCTGCCCCTCCCCTGCTCATACTCTGTCTCTCTCTCAAAAATAAATAAACATAAAAAAAATCAAAATCAAGATGTATTTTTAAAATCTTCTATACATTTCTCCAAGCTTCTAAAACTACAGTATAGGCAGGAAAGGAGTAGAATATCCCCCCCTTTTTTTCTCTATTTATTCTGAATATAGTTATTTATTTTAAACTCTTTACTTCCTACCTATGTGCTAAGGCAGCAGTCTCAAACTGCTGTGTTAGTATCTCAACACAGTGTCAAAAGCTGTGTTGGTATCTCAAATTAAAGAAACAGGCAGTGGGGACATGGGGACCGTGATGAACTGGACCACAGAGACTCCAGTCTAAAGCCTGAAGCTTTTGTCCAATTGCAGTTCATTGAACTGTGGTTGGAACATAGGCCCAGAATGGCCAGACTTCCAATTTTCCAGGAGAAAACCAAAATATAGATTTTTTTTCATGTGGCAATAGGAAGGCAATTTGGCACTCTATCACATTATAAAATATTTATACTCTTAATGTATTGTTAAAAAACAAAATTCAGGGACACCTGAGTGGCTCACTTGGTTAAGCATCCAACTCTTGATTTCAGCTCAGGTCATGATCTCACAAACCATGAGATAGAGCCATGTGTTGGGCTCTGCACTGACATCATGGAGCCTGCTTGGGACTCTTTCTTTCTCTCTCTCTCTCAAAACAAAACAAAACAAAAAACAAAACAAAAAATTTCAACCAAGTAAATTTGAAGTCTGATTGGCTTTATTAAATGATTCACAAAATCAGGCAGCATCCCATCTCACAAGTAGATGGGTGCTCTGAGATGTTGTACAAAATGGTAGGTTTTTTATAGGAGGGTGGGGCAAGAAAGTTGTAAACAGAAGAAAAGAAAGGATTGTTGCAAGCAGGATCACCTTACGTATGTTAGGGGGAAGGACAGGAGGTGGGGAGTCTTATTGGGCAGATTACCTCACCTTCCCTTGGAGGTTGGAGAGGGCCCATACAACAGATTACTTCAGTGGTGCTTATCGAAAAATTCCTGATTGACAGGTTGAGACGTATTTCTGGAGGAGATTGAAACTGCAGTTAGGTTAGGTATTAAGCCCTGGTTTGGTAACTTGGACTGGCCCAAGTAATGCCATTTTGGACCTGTGATTTTCTTTTCAACAGTATCCTACAGAAAAACCCTATCAAGTACACAAAGATATATGTAGAATTGTAGTTATTTGTAGTCGTGAAAATGGGGTTTGGGGCTAGAAGTCAAGGGCCATCAATTAAGAATTTGAGTAAACCAATTGAGTACATCCACAAAGTGGGAAAAATATATAAACATGCCTAGCAAAGCATTTGTAATTTTTTTCTTTTTTCCTTTCCTTTCTTCTTTCTTTCCTTCTTTTTTTACTCCTTTCTATCAGTCTATCCCTTTTCTTGAGTATAAAAAGCAGTTAAGTTTCACTCCTTAAAGCATCTATAATATAGGCCAAAAAAAAAAAAAAAAAAAGTTGCCTTGAACTACTTTACCCTTATGTCCTTTGAGTGATTTAGTTATGCAAATGTACTGTAAAAAGGCCCCTGCCTTGAGGAAAGTATAACAGAATCTTTGTTTGGTTTGGTAAAGCTGTCCTTCCCTTCGATATATTAAAAAAAAGAACAATTTGCATCCAACACCTCCAAGAAGGAATGACCTGGAGACAAAGGGCCTTACCCCAGCATCTAAGATAGTGGCCAGAGTTTTGGTTGGATTCTTCATGCTGAGGACTAGACCCTCAAAAATAGCTGCTCTTTCAAAAAGAAAAATTCCAGTAGACTAGAACATTTGGAGATTTTTAGAGAAGCTTTTGTGCATTTGAGGGGAGCTCAACAATAATTATCCTGGGAAAAATATTTGAGCCTTTTGTCTTGCTTAAAGTTTGCCTAAAATAAGGGAAAACAGCCATGACATATTTACTTCAATAAATATTTGTTGAGACATTTATTGAGTCTGCTAAGTATAGAGCAGTATTCTAAGAATGATAGGACATATTGGGGTAAAAAAGGTAATCAAAAATTGTCACTGGCCTCAGGGAACTTAAAATGGGGTGTCCCAATTGTAGCCACTAAGTACATGTAGCTACTTAAATTTAAATTAATTAAAATTAAAGAAAATTTAAAATGCAGTTGCTCAGGAACAGCACTACATTTCAAGTGCACTATAGCCACATTCCCATCATCTAGTCTCCAGTAGGGGTTTTCAGCTTTGTATCATAGTCTCTGCTCTTGTCATATAAAAGCAGCCGTAGGGGCGCCTGGGTGGCGCAGCCTGTTAAGCGTCCGACTTCAGCCAGGTCACGATCTCGCGGTCCATGAGTTCGAGCCCCGCGTCAGGCTCTGGGCTGATGGCTCGGAGCCTGGAGCCTGTTTCCGATTCTGTGTCTCCCTCTCTCTCTGCCCCTCGCCCGTTCATGCTCTGTCTCTCTCTGTCCCAAAAATAAATAAACGTTGAAAAAAAAAATTTAAAAAAAAAAAAAAAGCAGCCGTAGACAATGAGTAACCAAATGGACATGGTAGTGTTCTAATAAACCTTTATTTACAAAAACAGGCAGCTGACCAAATTTGTCTTGTGGACCAGTTTGCTGAGCTCTTGTCTAAAGAAACAAAAACAACTAACTCTGGTGTAAGGCTTTCTTTTAAAAAAAATTTTTTTTAATGTTTATTTATTTTTGACAGAGAGAGAGACATAGAGCATAAGCGGGGAAGGGGCAGCGAGAGAGGGAGACACAGAATCCGAAGCAGGCTCCAGGCTCTGAGCTGTCAGCACAGAGCCCAATGTGGGCCTCGAACTCACAGACCGTGAGATCATGACCTGAGCTGAAGTCGGACACTCAGCCGACTGAGCCACCCAGGCGCCCCTGGTGTAAGGCTTTCACATGGAATAGAAAATAAAGTAATTGCCTTTCTGTGGAAATTCATCCAGTCTTTATGGATACATTAGCTATAATAACAAATGATTTTTGTTTTAAGCCACTGACTTTTATGTAATTTGTTACAGAGCAATAGGTAATGCATACACTTCATGTGTACATCTCTAATAAACAACTTTCTGAATACTAACATGTGGTATATTTACGGTATTTTTATATCTCTTAATGCTCAAAATCCACATCCTCTATGGAGCCTTTCCAACTTCTTCATGCAAATCTGTCTATCTCTTTTCTAAAGGCCATAAATATTTAAACACTCTATTGCCACATGTTGGCATCAAACTGTTTGTTATATGGTTTGCTAAGTAGATAAGTAAGCTGTTTGACTTTTTCATCCTTGAATCTCCAGCATCTAACATAGTTCAGCACCTAGTAGGCATTCAACAAATATTTGTTAAATTAGTATAGCCATAAAAAAAATCAGTATAGCCATGATTGACATTTTTGACATGCTTCAGAGCCTACATATTTGGCATTTTTGTAAGAGTTTTGTGTTCTAGGTATTTTATAATGTTGTTCAGCCATTGCTTAATCCTTGCATAGCTCAATACCATTTCTGTACAAAGATGCACTAAAGCCACGAGTTTTATAGTGTGATTCATCTAAATTTTCAATGCAGAACCCTTTTTGTTCACAGATATCAGAATCTCCAGGCAAAGAGTTACTCATTTGTGAATATATACTTCTTCTAAAAAAACATTATAGATATTCGTTTTAGGAAAATGTCATGATTTTCATTTTTGAATTATGTGAAAGGCAGTTGTGTTTTCACCTAAAGCTGCTGTGAATATATTTTTAAGTGAATATAATTTGTATATTAAATTTGCATTTTTATGACCTGAGGTTGTAATTGAAAACAAGGGAACTGGAAACAGAGAAAATGTGAGATGATTATTATTATTTAATAATCCAACTGTGTCTAGTTAGAAGCCCTCTTAATAAACTAGAAGCATTCATAACATCAGATAACAAAATGTTACCAGATTAAAGTATATTTTCATAAAAAAACTGCACAAGTAAATGACTGCATTCACCTTTCATGGGGAGAAATCTGTATGGAATTGCTTTATGTTAAATGTCTAGAGAAAGAACAACCAGATTTTTTTATAATTCAACACAAACAAATGACCTCTATCCTAATTTCTTTTTTTTTTAATTTTTTTAACGTGTTATTCATTTTTGAGACAGAGAGAGACAGAGCATGAACGGGGGAGGGTCAGAGAGAGAGGGAAACACAGAATCTGAAACAGGCTCCAGGCTCTGAGCTGTCAGCACAGAGCCCGACGCGGGGCTCGACCTCACGGACCGTGAAATCATGACCTGAGCCGAAGTCGGACGCTCAACCGACTGAGCCACCCAGCCGCCCCTATCCTAATTTCTTAAAATTGATAAAGTTCGTTATCTCCTTGATATAACTAAAGCATTTTAATTTCATGTTTCAATTTCATGTTTAAAAAATAAATCAGAAAATGACTAAAAGCAAAAAACGACCATTTAATTTATATGCTGTCCCATTTCTTTACACACATTAAGTTTATCGTATCAAAATGGGTATCGAAAAAAGGCATTCATAATGACCTTGTAGGGTCACACAGGAATATGAACCAGAGGACATAAAAGTGCCCTAGATTGTATTTATCTTCTGTATGTTAAAGTCCATTGCTATTAATTTGTATCAAATGTGATTTACTCTTAAAACTTTCCAATTAATTAACACATGCATCAGAGAAAAAAAAAAACTAGTCAAGAAATAAAAATGTAAGTATCCAATTGTCTAAAATTCCTATCACATGGAGATGTTTTATATAATACACAAAGCATTGTTTTCATTCATTTGTGCCTTCAATTATAGCAGCTGCTAGAGATGTGTCTTTTTCCTGGAACAAATTGATAACACCGACACATGGTACGCCAAAGCTATTGAGCTGGTAAATATTTTGCTCTGTGCTGACAATCAGAAAGCATAGAAGTAGTTTACATTCACCTGGCAGGACAGCAGGACACTTTGCTGTCTTCCTCCACAGTGGTGACAACTTACTCATTCTGGACCACCATTGAGTCCACAGAGATATTTATTGTCTCATCATCCCACAGGAGTTCATACGGTCCCCTCCATTGATGACAACATGCTGATAGGGTCTAGAGAGCATATAGTGGCTGTTGTGCAAGATGTCCTGATAAAATATATGTATGCCAAGGGATAGGATATTAGTTCCAGTAAAATGCAGAGATTTGCTGCTTCAGTAAAATTTCTGGGGAGCCAGTGAAACTGAGCATGTCTATATACCCTCTCCAAAGGGAAAAGGAAGTTCCTATACTTTTTCACTGTCTACCATAAAGAAGGAGACACACTGCTAAATAAACATCTTTTGATTTTGGAAGGATCATATATCACATTTAAGCATACTGTTCCCATCCATTTAGCAGATTTACCAAAAGACTTAATACTTTTAATAGGTCACAGAGCAAATGAAAACTTAACAAAAATGTAATGCAAGGGTCCTTACTATTTAGAAGCTTTTATTGTACTCCAGAGCCTATGATCAGTTATGATACTTTTGTCAAACACAGGGGAAAAAATTCAAAGGTTGGCTTCTAAGGTCTTGGAGCAAACCACATATTTTTAGCAATAACAATCTTCTTTGAGGAATTGCTCTTGATTTGATCTATCCCTGATGGAGAATGGAAGTCCGGCTTTGGAACATCAGGTGACATGTTGCCATTATTGTTATAAACTGAGAGTTACTCGACTTGCTGGTCACAGTGTTAGGCGTACCCAGTGACATCCTATTATTCAGGTGGGCATAAAATATATGGGTCCAGACATTGTAGACCTTGAAAGACCTTGAAATCTTAGCTTTATTTTGTCCCTTTATTTTGACTAATTCATGTATTTTATTCTTTTTTGCCCTTGTTCGCATAAAGTCAGGGTCAAAAGATTTGACTTTTCTTTCAGAGCACTGGCCACTATTTCTTACCGTAAGAGGAAATCCTGCAAGCTTCACTTCATATATATATTATTACACATTGTATATATTATATGTTTATGATATACATCTTTTTATATATTTTTGAAATATGTATATTTTTAGGCATGTTGTTTTTGTGTTCTCTCTACACAGCATAATCTCAGGAAATTCCATTTCACTGTAGATGGCAGAACTCCATTTATAGGGGGAAGGGGGCAAGGGAGAGTCTATTCTGCTTAAAAAGTTTTGTGATATATACTTTGTGCTTGAGAGGAAAAGGGGGAAAAATGAACTGCCTCTTTATATAAGCTTCCAGTCTGATAAAACACTTGACTTATAATATATTTCCATTTCCACAAAAATATCTTTGTTTTTTGAGCAGAAGTGGAGGATGAAAAGGGATGAGAAAGAAAGTGGGGGGTCAGGGGAAAGAAGAAAAAAAATGAACAAAAAATAAGGATAGGAAGGGAGAGTAGGAGTATTTTTCCTCAGAAATTTGCATTGTAGGTACATTTTTGTAATTATTAAGTTCTTTTTTAATTATTTTTATTTTTTTAAGTTTTTTGTTTATTATTTATTTTTGAGGAAGACAGAAAGATTGTGAGCAGGGAAGGGTCAGAGAGAGAGAGGGAGAATCTCAAGTAGGCTCTGCGCTATCAGCACAGAACCTGATGTAGGGCTTGAACTCACAAAACTGTGAAATCATGACCTGAGCCAAAATCAAGAGTTAGATGCTTAACCAACTGAGCCACCCAGGCGCCCTGAAGTTCTTCTTTAATTAAAACACTTTTTAAAAAGTTTTTTTTATTCCAAAAGCAATATGTATTATGTAACAATGCATTAACATATATAGAAAACATCTGATTCCCCCTAGCCATAGTCCCAAGGTAACCAATGTCATCTGTCTGGCATGTGACCATCCTTACCTCTCCCCTTATATACAAAAACATTCAAAAGGCATTTGGAAGTTTTTTACTTGTTTGTTTGCTGTTCCAAATATTAGATAATGCTGTACATACTGTGCTGGAACTCACTTTACTCACTTAACAATATATCATGGACATCTCAAGTCAATAGATATAGAAATAATTCTATAATATTCCATAGTAAAAATGTACTGTATTTAGTTATTGCCCTGTTGATAGACAATAAGAATGTATTCTTTTTTTTTTTTTTTTGGCATCACAACCAATGCTACAATGTTTGATGTGACCTTGAAAAATGATGATTATGTTTCTATTGTTAGTGGCAACTAACAATATATTACTGTGTCCATTTTCCCATTTATGTCTTATCAACAACAAATGTCATGACCCTTTTTAATTTTCCCATCAAATAAGCAAGATTCTAAATTATCCAAAGAGCCATTTCTTACTGTTTTCCCTGAATTGAATTCAGTAGATTTGCTTAGGTTTCTGGCATCTATAGTTGGTTTGCTCCATGAAGTCAGCATGTAGACCAGACTGAAGTGATGACGTTCTTTGCCCTCCTCTGTGGTCATAGATTACCTACAGGAGATTGTACGATTCAAATTGTACTACCGGGAAAAAAGCATGACATACAGGTTAATCCTACCTTTGTCATATATGAAAGATACCTTGGTATTCACTGGAAACAAAATGATAGAAACAGAAAATCTCAGGGGTTGAAGGGGCTACCCAATGCTTAAATCTTAATCTATAAGACCCCTACCAATTTATTATTCCATCTCCGCTTAAATTCCTCTGATAGGGAATCTACAAAAGCAGACAGCCTATTCCATAATAAGAAAGCTAACTTTTACTGAACGCTTACTCTGTACCGGACACAATTGAAAGTGCCCGGCAGGAAGCATCTCATTTAATTCTTACAAAAACCCTATGGGGAGGCGTTACTATTATACCTATTTCACAGACTAAACCAAGGCACAGATCACACAGCTAGGAAACGATTGTAGTTGATTTGAAGTCAACCTCTGCACCCTACTGCCTCCCAGAGGCAGGCTTGTAAAACTGTGAATGCCAACCCTTTTCCTTTACAGACCTAAAGATTTCTTCTTGCACTTTTGTTTCACACCTCCTACTTCTACTCCTCTTATGTCCTTGAATCCTCCTAAAATCTTTTGCATATGAAAATACTACAGATAACTGAAAGTAGCCATGAAGTCCTTTTCTCTATTCATCTTTAGTTCTAGAAACCAGAGTGTATTTAATGGAAGCTTAAGATCAGCTCACAGCACTTACCCAGTGGCAGCAGTGAGAAGATGGTAGTGTCCATGGCATTTGACTGACCTCACATCAAGCCAACTGTAATTCTTTCTAGGAAATAGTTTAAAATATGTTAACTAAAAACTAAGAAAATTCAAATAGAAACAAAATCAGATGGTACCATAAAAGTAAAATATGCCCATGATGAATATCTGGTATGTCAATCAAAGGTTAAACAAGGCTGTATTAATATAAGGTCTTCAATTATATTCCTTTTATTGATTAGAAAACCTATGATTCTTTGTAAATTACTTTGTAATTTCCATTTATAATCTCTTGTATCAGAAGATTATCTTTTCTCATTTTTTCTCTATCCTTTGCACTTTCAAAAGGGCAATAGAATTAGTTGTTTTCTTGAAATCCAGGCCATATTAGCATTATAGCTCTTCTGTTTTGCTAACTCATTCACACACATGTGATGTCAAGAGCTCATGGACCTTTATCGCTGATGACTCCCCGACATTGTCTCCCTGATTATTTCCCACTGCATTCATCACCACTTCTTTAAACTCAAGATACCAACCTCTGTAGTGTCATCTTGCATTGAAATAATGGAGAACCCAACACTAAACACTCCACCCAAACAGTAAAAATAAAACTTAATAAAGAAAATGTAGCTTCATTGGGTGATTATGGGGTTTTTGCTTATTCCATTTCTTATTTGCAAATTGTAAGGAATCTTATATAAGTATTTTCTACATTTTTTAAAGTGATGAACTGTTAAGATTATTATTAAATCAATCTGAATATCCCTGTTGTTGGTTAGCTTTGAACTAGATCATTAATTATTAATTGAATGATTGAAGATAATTCCCCCAGTTATTAATACTTTGGAGACTTAATATTCAGTTTTTGAAATTTAAGTGAGGAGGATGGGCTTTTTAAAATTGTGGACTTTAAAAAAAAATTAAAAAGTAAAAAAATAAAATAAAATTGTGGACTTTAAGAACAAACTGATGGTTACCAGAGGGGAGGGGAGTGGGGGATGGGTGAAATAGGTGAAGGAGGTTGAGAATACACTTATCTTGACAAGCACTGAATAATGTATAGAATTGTTGAACCACTACATCATACACCTGAAACTAACATAACATTGTATGGTGACTATACTGGAATTAAAATAATAATAATAAAATGTGGATTTTACTTTAATGAAAATTAGTTAACATATTTTAAACTTTTGAACCACCATGCTATAGATAAATATATAATCCTTAGGGCACCTAGTTATTTGATTTTTTCTATCAAATATTCCTCTAGAATATATACAGGGGATTGGCTAGCTTTGGACATTTCTTTAATTGATATATAATTAACATCTAACATTGTATTAGTTCTATGTACACAACATAATGATTTGATATATGTATTTTTGCAAAATGATTACCACAATAAGTTTAGTTAACATCCATCACCAGATATTGGTACAAATTGTTTCTTGTGATGAGAACTTTGAAGATCAACTGTCTTAGCTACTTTCAAATATATAATACAGGAGGGGTGCCTGAGTGGCTCAGTTGGTTGAGTATCCGCCTCTTGATTTCAGCTCAGGTCATGAGCTCATGGTTTGTGAGATCAAGTCCACCTCAGGCTCTACGCTGACAGGGCAGAGCCTACTTGTGATTCATTCTCTCTCTCTCTCTCTCTCTCTCTCTCTCTCTCTGTCCCTCTCCCGCTCATGTCATACACACACACATGCACACACTCTCTTTCAAAGTAAATAAATAAACTTAAAAAAACTTTTTTTTAAACATACAATACAGTGTTACTAATTACACCATGCTGTGTACTGCATTCCAGCACGTATTTATCTTATGACTGTAAGTTCGTACCTTTTGACTACCTTCACCCATTTTACCAATCCCCCAACCCCCACCTGAGGCAACCATCAATCTATTTTCTGTTGCTATGAATTTGGTGTTTGCCTGTTTGTTTTAGATTCCACATTTGAGTGAAGTCATATAGTATTTGTCTTTCTCTGCCTGACATATTCCTCTAGCATAGTGCCCTCAAGGTCCTCCCATGTTGTCACAAATGGCAGGATTTCCTTCATTTTTATAATGATATTCTGTTATATATATATATATATATATATATATATATATATATATATGTATGTATATATATATACACACACAAATGCATTCTACATGCACAACACATTTTTTTTATTCATTCATCCATCACTGGACACTGAAGGTTGTTTTTATGTCTTGACTATTGTAAATAGCGTTGAAATGAACATGTGGATGCAGGTATCTTTTCAAGACAGTGATTTCATTTCCTTCAAATAAATACCCAGAAGTGGAATTATGGGATCATATTTTGCCCTATGTTGGTAATTTTTCACAAATTTGTGAATTCTCCAGTTTTCTCTCTGTATTGATTTCTAACTTCATCCCGTTGTGGCCAGAGAAGAGACTTTATGTGGTATTTGTCTTTTAATATGTTGAGAAACTTAATTTGTGGCCTAACATATTTAGTCTAGTCTCGGAAAATTCCCCATATACACATAAGAAAATGTATGTTCTATTATTGTTGAGTATAGAGTGTTTTGTACATGTTAGATCTAGTGGTTTATGGTGTTAAGTCCTCGATTTCCTGACTTATCTTTCATCTAGTTGTTCTACCCATTATTGAGCATGAAGTACTAGGTCTCCAACTATTATTAGTTCTATTGCTTCCTTTAATTCTGTCAATTTTGGTTTCATATATTTTATAATGTTATTAGGTGCATAAATATTTATAACTGCCATATCTTATTGCTGTATTGAAACTTTATTGTTATATACTTAATATATCATTAACGGATAATGTCCTTCTTTGTCCCTTATAAGCTTTCTTGAATTAAAATCTGTTTTGCCTGATATTACTACAGCCATCCTTGTTCTCCTTTGGTTACTATTTTCATAATATATCCTTTTCCATACTTTAACTTTCAACCTGTTTGTATCTTTGGATCTAAAATGAGTCTCTTGGGGGCGCCTGGGTGGCGCAGTCGGTTAAGCGTCCGACTTCAGCCAGGTCACGATCTCGCGGTCCGTGAGTTCGAGCCCCGCGTCAGGCTCTGGGCTGATGGCTCGGAGCCTGGAGCCTGTTTCCGATTCTGTGTCTCCCTCTCTCTCTGCCCCTCCCCCGTTCATGCTCTGTCTCTCTCTGTCCCAAAAATAAATAAAAAACGTTGAAAAAAAAATTTAATAAAAAAAAATAAAATAAAATAAAATAAAATGAGTCTCTTGGGGTGCTAGGGTGGCTCAGTCAGTTAAGCATCCAACTGTTGATTTTGGCTAGGGTAATGATCTCATGGTTCATGGGCTCAAGCCCTGTGTCGGGCTCTGCATTGACAGTGTGGAACCTGCCTGGGATTCTCTCTCTTCCTCCTTCTGTGCCCCTCCCCTGCTCGCATGTGCATGTGCACTCTCTCTCTCTCTCTCTCTCTCTCTCTCAAAATAAATAAGTAAATATTAAAAAAATAAAATGAGTCTCTTATAGACAATATACAGTTGGATCATTTTTTTATCCATCCTGCCATCCTGTATTTTGATTGGAGATTAATTCATTTACATTTAAAATTTTTTTTTCCAACGTTTATTTATTTTTGGGACAGAGAGAGACAGAGCATGAATGGGGGAGGGGCAGAGAGAGAGAGGGAGACACAGAATCGGAAACAGGCTCCAGGCTCTGAGCCATCAGCCCAGAGCCTGACGCGGGGCTCGAACTCACGGACCGCGAGATCGTGACCTGGCTGAAGTCGGACGCTTAACCGACTGCGCCACCCAGGCGCCCCAATTCATTTACATTTAAAGTAATTACTGGTAAGAAGAGACCTCTGTAATTTTCCTACTTAGTTTTCATATGTCTTATAGCTTTTTTGTCCCTCATTTCCTTTCTTCTTTTGTATTTAAATTCATCATAGTGAACTGTTTGAATTCCTTTATCATTTTCTTTTGTGTGTATTCTTTAGCTATTTTTTTGTGGTTACCTGAGGACAAAATTTAACATCTTAACATTGTAGCACTTTGAATTTATATTAGCTCAACTTCAATAATGTACAAAAACTATGCTCCTTGAACACTTCTGTCCTCACCTCTTTCAGTTGTTGATGTCACAAATTACATCTTCATACACTGTGTGTCCCAAAACATAAACTAATAATTTATAATGCATAAGTCTCTTAAATTATGTAAGAACAAACAAGCAACAAAATGGCAGTTATAAACCAAAGTTACAGTAATATTAGCTTTTAGGCCAATAATTTTTTTTAAATGTATTAGTCTTGGGGGCGCCTGAGTGGCTCAGTCGGTTCAGCATCTGGCTCTTGGTTTCAACTCAAATCATGAATACACAGTCCATGGGTTCAAGCCCCTGCTTGGGATTCTCTCTCTTCTTCCCTCTCTACCCTTCCCCGTCTCGTTCTCTCTGTGTCTCTCTCTCTCAAAATAAATAAATAAACTTAAAAAAATTTTTTTATTAAAAAATGTATTAGTCTCTTAAATCATGTAGTAAACAAAAAGTGGAGGTAAACACCATTGTTACAATAATATTAACTTTATAATTACTCATGTATTTACCTTCCGTGAAATCTTTATTTCTTCATATAGCTTCGAGTTGCTATCTTGCAGGGCAAGTCAAGTGGTAATGCCAACCCTCAGCTTTGGTTTATCTGGGAATGTCTTAATTTCTCCCTCACTTCTGAGGGATAGTTTTTACAGATACAGGATTTGGGGTTGACATTTTGTTCTTTCAGTACTTTGAGTATATTGGCCTTCTGATCTCTAAAATTTCTGATGACAAATCTTCTGACAATTATCGAGGACCCCTTGTATGTGATAAATTGTTTCTCTCTTGCAGCTTTCAAAATTCTTTGTCTTTCCCTTTTGACGTTTGGTTATAATGTGTCTTAGTATGGGCGTCTTCGAATTCATCCTACTAGGATTTCACTGAGTTTCTCAGACATTTATAGTCCTTTTTTCACATCTGGAAAGTTTTCTGCCATTATTTCTTTAAATATTCTTTTGTCTCCATCTGAGACTCCCACAATGCATATGTTGTTCTGTTTCATGGTATCCCACATATATCCCTAAGATATTTTTCTTCAATCTTTTTTTCTTTCTGTTCTTCGTATTCAATAATTTCCATTGTCCCATCTTTAAGTTTGAGAATTCTTTTTTTCTGCCTGTTCAAATCTTTGAATCCCTCTAGTGACTTTTTCGTTTCAATTATTGAACTTTTCAGCTCCAAAATTTTTTTTTGTTTCCTGGTAGGTTTTCTATGTCTTTATTGCTATTTCTAGTTTGTTCATACATCTTTGTCTTAACTTTCTCTATGTTTTCCTTTAGTTCTTTGAGCGTCTTTAAGGAAGTTATTTTAAAGTCATCATCTAGTACATCTACCATCAAGTCTTTCAAGGACAACTTCTGTTGGCTTATTTTGTTTTTCCTTGAATGAGGCATGCTTTCTTATTTCCTTTGTATCTCTTGTGATTTTGTTGTTGTTGTTGGAAACTGGACATTTGAATCTCATAATATGGTAACTAGATATTAGATTCTCTTCCTTCCCCAGTGTTTACTGGGTTTTGTTTTCATTTTTGGTTTTGGTTTTATCGTGCCAAGGATGTATGTGAGACTACACCTTCCCCTGGGCATGCATGGTTACTTTCTAAATTCCCTTTCTAAATTCCCCTGTGTACACATTTGCTTTTGAATAATATAGTCTTCAACGTCTAGCTCCTAAAAGGAGAAAAATAAAAATGAAAGAGGTAAGGGAGAAGGACATCAGCCCTTTAAATGCCCTGGAAACCACTTCAGCCAAAGTGGGAGGGGCTCACAGCAAGTGGGGAAGGTGCAACAATGACCATTGCTTCTTTGCCTGCCTTTCTGTGATCAGAAGCAGCCATCAGAAATCAGAGCACAGATCCCCAATATTTGGAAGACAAGGTTCTTTCACCCACCCTGGCTCCTGCAGTCAGCACCCAAAACACATGCACAGCTGCCTGCCACAGTGCTGAGGAGTGGGAGATGGGTAGCTGGAGATGGGTAGCTGCTACTGTGCTAAGATCTGAAATGGAGCAAAATTAACTGCAGTTTAGTCTTCAAGACTCCCCTCTGGAAGTTTCAAGCTTCAGTAGACTATAGAGTTCCAAAATAGTTCTATCAGACAGATTCTGCCAATGCAAATTCTTGTCTGTGTAGGGAAGAGATTTCTGGTGTTCCCTACTCCACCATCTTCCCAGAATCATCCTCTTATACCCATTTTTGAATTGGATTGTTTCTACTTTCCATTCATTTTAAAATGTGAAGAAGATTATGTTCTTATATAAAACCCCTCAATGCCTTCCCATCTCAGTATTGAACCCCAATCCTCTTACCCAGATCTACAAAGCCCTTCAGGATCTCCATCCTGCCTGCCTGGCTCTCTTATCACTATTACTACCACTGTCTCCTTCACTCACCCCTCTTCTCTTGTCTTCCTCACACACCCCCCACACACACACAAAGTTCATATTTGCCTTAGACATTTTCATGAGTTATTTTCCCCCTTGTACTCTAATAAATTGAGAGAGGGAGTATAAATTGGTATAACCACTTTGGAAAATAAGGGCCTCTTGAGTCAGAAGAGCAAGAAAACTAATCTGTGTAGCCAAAAAGAAGCAAAGAAGAGAAAGGATAGGAAAGCTTGGCAAGTTTCAGATCCCCAGATCATGTAAACGTATTGCAAATGGAACCTTCCTTTTTCTGGATCATTCTAGGGTTTTAGTCTGTAGCACTGAGACCCATTTCTTCAAATAGCTAAATAGCTAAATAAATTAAATAAATAAATAAATAAATAAATAATCTTCATCTACAGGGAAAAATCATAAGCTCTTGGAACTGGAAGACACAGAAGGGAACAAGTCCATGGTTCTCATTTCAAAAGACTTCCAATTACTGACATATTCGGGGTGGAAGAATCCCATTTTTCAGAAACAACCCAAGGAAGAAGTATTTTCATCGTATTACGACACAGCCTCTCTTTTAAATGTCAACTAAGAATGTTGGAAAGAGGTCCGAGGTACATTGGGGCTTGACTGATACCAGTCAAGTCATCTAATCTGTTTAAAACTCAGGTCTTCATCTGCATCTACATTGTGATAACATAAACTTTAAGGTATTTTGTAAGCATGCAAGCATAATAGTTCAGGTTGCTCCTAGAAGCAGCTGCCAAGACAGGATTAGACATGCAAGAGATTTATTGGGGGAAGGGGCAGATGCTGGTTTGACCTGAGTGGAAGGAGAGAGAAAGAAGGGGGAATGGGTGGGAAGAGTCTCAGACTACATACAGCTCAGTTCCAGGAAAAGTGCAGCCAGACAGATGCAGTGTCCTTGCCTGAAGTCACCTGTTGGAAGAGCTCCTTATCTCACTGGAATGGACCTGCTTTAGTATCCTCATTGTGCTTAGCCATTGGTTAGGAGATGCTTGTGGGACAATGTAGCATCTACAAAAACACAGGGTTGGACCCAGTGGAACATCAACTTGGGCCATCAGTCAAGTTTTGCTCCTTGTAGCGGGAGATCCCAGGAGCATATTTCCATGACTGCAACAATTCACCTTTGTGCTTCAAACATCTACCACTCCAGGCAAGTTTAGGAAACAGCTAGCTATTCTAGCATTTCTGGAGGCTTCTTTTCCTGAGGGCAAACTCAGTTAAGGGAGGGTAGGGGGGACAAATTATACCTGCCACTGTTGTAGTTGGTTGGTCTATCGGCCACAGCTGGTGGCCCACAGTTCACTTTGCAGTGTGCATTCTAGTAGGTCTTCTGGTCATGGTCCTACTTCCATACTTCCTTCACTGTGAAGTGGATCCCTAGATTGGATGCTATATTGTATGGGATTTCATGCCTATGGATCTGGCATTCTATAAACCCCTGGGCCTCCTGGCCCAGGCTCTGAGGGAAGGAAGGCAAGCTCCTACCTAGAATAGGTGTGTGTGTGTGTGTGTGTGTGTGTGTGTGTGTGTGTGTGTGTCCCTGTGAAGATAAACCACTGAACCTTCCAGCATGGAAAGGTCCTAGTGGAGTTGACTGGCCACCAAGTGGCTGGTTGGTCTCTTTGAGGTGTAGCGCCACATCAGGAACTCCATACTGGTCTCTTCTGAATGGACATTCAGAAGCAGCAATAGCTAGATTAGTCTTGTAAGTAGGAGTCTATCCTGTTAGGCCTATGTGTATAGCCTCCCTGAGGGACTCTGCCAACATGTCATTTATGTGTCCATCATATCAACTCCATTAACTGGGTAAATCATTTTGTCTACTTAGTAGACAAGTCTACTTAGTGCCCTGTGTTCAAATATTACTTCTCTATCAGAGTCCAGTAATATGTACGAAGCTATTTTTTGAAAGCATGTCATGCTCTGCTGCAGATGTTGCCTTGTTCCAGAATCCCAGACACCTATGTTGTGATTCTCCCCCGGGGCTTGTCATTAGTACGACATGGCTTTTTCCCACTACTGACACCTGCAATACCATAAGTTTTGCTGGCCCAAGTGGTAGAACTGCTGCTTGCACTGTAGCCTGGATCTGCTAGGGAACACTCATGCTCTGAGCCCCATTCAAATCAAGTAGTCTTCCAGGTCACCTAACATATCCCTGGATAACTGTCCTTAGATGTGGAATATATTGCCTCCAGAAACCCAAGAGATCTATCAGCTATCGTGCTCCCTGCTCTGTGGTAGGGGATGCAAAACGTGGCAATTTGTATTTGATTTATTTAGGAGGGGGTATCCCAACATTTTCCTGATTACTGGACTTCTAGCAACATCACTGAAGTGGCAAGTCTCTGAATTTGCATAAGATTTGTGTCCCACTTCTTGGAGTATATGTGTCTTACCAAGGCCTCCAGATTTCTCAACTGTCTCCTGTTTATTTTGTTCAATCAGCATGAAATAATCCCTGTAATGGATTAGAATGATATCTAGGATGTTCAGGGAGTCTAAATCTCTTTGGACTATATTATAATGGGAAGCGAAGGGGCTAAATAGCCTTGATGCAAAACTGCAAATTATAATTATTGTTCATCCCATGTCAATTTAAATTGAGTCTGGTCTTCTTTTCCAGGGGTCAGCAAAATTGTCTACAAAGAGAAAGTAAATATTTTAGGCTTTGCAGGCCATTTGGCCTCTGCTATAACTACTCAACTCTGCAGCTACAATGTCAAACAATAGATAAACGAGTAAACATGACTGTTTTCCAGTAAAACTTTATTTATAAAGCAGAGAGCTGACCAGATTTGATGCACAGCCTCCTTTTTTCTAATCAGAATAGGAAAGAGTGCGTGCACTACTTCAAGTGCTACATATCATTTACCTGTGACTTATTAATCTATTCTAGCCTTGGTACCACATCTGGTGTAGTGGCACAGTTGAGGCCTGTTAAGTTTACAGTATTCTGTAGTTATTCTTCCATTTCTATAGGAGCCAGACTGCTGATATGGCATGACATGACATGACATGACATGACATGACATGACATGGAAAGTCACCCCTGCATTCGTTAGGCCTTTAATGGTGGCATTAACCTCTACAATGAACTCTGGGATCAATAATGGTTTTGGTTAACTATTTTGGTGGATGGGGAGTTATTGCACAGTTTTCCACTTGGTCTTCATCACTGTGATAGCTTTTACCCCGTAGGCTTAGGTCTCTATGTTGGGGTTACTCCGATTGCCAAGTAGATCAGTATTGATAACACATTCAGGGCTTGGGGAAATGACTACTGGATGGATCTACAGATCCATTGTGTCCACAGTGGGTCAGACTCACTGTAAGCTAGAAATGTATTTAGGGGAAGAACTTGTGAGAACAAATGGAAAGGGAGCCAAAACAGGCTGGAGGAACCAACAGATCAGGATGTAGTTCTGACCCCAAGTGAAGGAGAGAGGGCAGGAAGGTTGGGTGAAGTATCAACATTGCAGTTCTAAGCAAAGATTACAAGGCTGTCTGGGGATCCTCAATGCAAAAGTTGCCTGTCAGGGGAGTCCTGCATCTCCTAGGGATGGTCCTGCCTTAGTATTTCTGCCATGCCTAGTCATTGGCTGGAAGAACCCGGGGAAAGCATGGCCTCAGCATAAATATGGTGATAGTAGGGCTTAGCAGCTGGGTCCATCAGCCAGTTATTCTCTCCAGTGACAGCTACTATAGTGCTTCAATTCAAGTTTTAAAGTCAGCTCAGACTCTGCATCCAATAGACCCTCAAAATGTCTAAATATTCACCTCTATCCAGTGTACTCTCACTCAGGGAAATGGTCCCATTAGGGAAGAACCAAGGGACTTATTACACTATGCACTTGTCATGGTGTTGCGTGGTTCTTCTTCCTAGGAACCTGGCAACCTCTTCATTAATGGGTTCTGGATCCAAAAGTTACATCAGATCCAGGAGCTGAGCAATTGATTGGACATTTTATTGGGGCGACCATCCTGAGCATTGTTTTTCCACTCTTACCATTTTTTGTTGTTTGTACATGTTAAGAAGCAGTTTTGTTGGCTCCCTGTTCCTCAGGATGCTATCTCCATAACTTCCTGCAGTTCAGATTCTCTTGGCTGTTCCTCCAACCTAGCCAGACATTATGATAGTTCTGAATTCTGGCTTCTGGTACTTACATATCATCACACCTGTTCTCTGTTACATCAAAGCTCCATCATGTCCATGGGTTTCGGCAAACCCAGTACCATGATTCTTTCCATCTCCCTGGCTTATAGAGGAGACACATCAATGATTATTTGGTAAACTGTCTCACCAGTGCATTCTCAGTCGGCTCAGTGAATAGTATCTCTGCTGGGTCATCCCATTGAACATATTCTTCTTGTAGAGTTTCTCACAAAATATGTCCATTCCCAACATATTCACTTCCCTTAGCATTTTTATTCCTTCTTCCTTCTCCTAGGCCATATTGAGCATTTCTACTTCATTCATTGCTCTTAACTTTTTTCCAGGCTTCTAAAAACCACCGCAGCAATGAATTGGCCACATCCTCGGATCATTGAGAGGATGTTAAGTTCCAAGAGTGATCCTTCAAGTCAAATGTTCTTATTTATTTAGTCTTACTTTTTGGCCATGAAAATGCAATCCCAGAGATGCTCACTGTCTCCTCCAGGCACGTATTATTAACAATTCTTATACCTCCTTGATGGATAGTCTATTTCCTCACTTATCAGGCTGTCCTTAGCTGGGTTATGCTAAAATTTAACTCTAGATATTAACCTGCCAGCCAAGAAAGGAAGCACAGGCAGCTGTGAGGAAGGCCTTGTAGAAGAGAAGCTTCTAAGGCATCTTTCAGCACAAGAGAATTGCCAGCTCTTACTAAAGAGTCTGAGGCTTCAAGTCACTCTGCAGAGAATACCAGGGACACCCATTTAGATATCTCCACCCCATGTTTCAAAGTTCCAGATTTTCCCAGCCAGAGTAATGACATTAATATACCAGACCTGTATAGGCTGAGCATACAAATGGATCCCAGTAGACCTACAATCTGTTGCTCACCTGTGTCTGCACTTCTTTAACTGACTATTAATGGCTCTCAGTTTCTCATTTTCCCTCTGCAGAGCACCAATTCAGTTTAGTTGTAACCAACCGATTCTGCTGTCTGTAAGCATTTCCCCCAATATCTTTCAAGTACCTGAATCATTACACCTGCAAGGGCATTCTCCTTCACCGGGATGTTTTCCTGGGTCACTACTGGTGAAATATTTAGCAATTAGGCTACCATCTTGTGCCAAGGACTACCTGTGCACCACCCACCTACCTACCTCTTTGCTCTGTGGTAGTGAGTGAGCAAGTCAGTCACACATCCCCACCTTATCATATGTTTTCTCAGATCACTGTTAGTACCACTATTTAGTTTGGATCTTCTGAGAAGTAAATGCCATGACAGGATTAGATGGGCAAGATATTTATTGGAAGAGACAGCAGGAGAAAGCAGGGACAGCTTTAAGACCACTGCAGGTCTGATACCTATGGAAGGAGAGAGGAAAGGGGAAAAGATTGGGTAGGAAAAATTTCATACAGTGCAGTTCTAAGAAGAGTTTAGGCAGGACCAATAAGAGTTCTACATCTTGCCAAAATGGACCTATTCCTGTGGTGCTCAATCATTGCCTTGGTTTCCATATGGATCAAGAAGGAGCAGTGGCAGGAGCTCTCTGTCAGTCACTCGTGCTCCCTGGAGAGTTGAACAGCAGATTTTTATGGCCCCTACATTAATTAATCAGGGAGAGTTCTTTTATATGATATATATAGAAATATAATAGAATATATTGATAACAAAAATTACCACTTTGATTTAGGTTCTCTGTAATAATTCAGTTCTCTGATCTATCAAATGAGAATTATTTAACATCTATTATATCTAATGCATAAGAGTTTTCAGAGACTCAAAAATAACACTTCACTTAAAGATGCACTTGAGGGGTGCCCGGATGGCTAAGTCTGTTAAGCGCCCCACTCTTGATTTCAGATCAGGTCATGATCTCATGAACCGTGAGATCAAGCCCCACATCCAGCTCTGTGCTGACAGCAGGGAGCCTGCTTGAGATTCTCTGTCTCCCCCTCTCTCTGCCCTTCCCCTGCTTGCGTGCATGTACTCTTTCTCTCTCTCTCTCAAAATAAATGAATAAACATTTTGGGGAAAAAAAGGATGCACTTGAAAAATTTAAAGGTAAAAAACAGTACTAATGAATGTCTATCCAACTAAGAACTGCTCTTAATTATCCCCTTTTTCTTTGGGGAACAAGATTGAGATTGGATAGGAAGATACGAAGCATCTGAAGCAACTGAACTTGAGTATATCTCTAACCATCAGTTTAAGTGAGAGAGCTAAGTATTTGCTGACCAAATATTCTGAAGACATATATGTCAAGTGTATCTTATTGAAGGCTTGAAATTTAAAAAATCTAGAATTAATGAGATTACTTAAAAGAGTTTTCATCTGTTAAAATTTAAAAATCAATGACAGTGAACTGATCAGATCTTTTACTTATGCAAGTGCGGGTGAACATAGCTAAAAATGAGATTTAACAATATGTGTACTAATATGTAACTATCTGAAGCACGTCAGAAGGCAGTGCTTTTCAAATTATTCCACCAAAGTATCCCTAACTGAAAAGGAAAATAAATTCACATATCCAAAGAAGGATTGGTTGGAAAAATCCTTTCATCAATAGTTAAGTAATGGAATATAATGGCTAAATGCTATGGGCTAGCAATGCATACTTATTTAGCTGGAACAACTTAATGCTCAGCAATGATCTTCTCTTCTAATTTCTTTGACCATTTTTATTATTACAAAGGCATTATCAGAAAAGTTTATCAGAAGAACAACATAATGAATTCATATAATCCATCCACCCTGAAAAAACTTAATACCTTCAGATCTTTTTCATTCTTTTTTTAATGTTTATTTATTTTTTGAGAGAGAGAGAGAACGTGAGCAGGGGAGGGGCAGAGAGAGAGGGAGGCACAGAATCTGAAGCAGGCTCCAGGCTCCAAGCTGTCAGCACAGAGCCCGACATGGAGCTTGAACCCATGGACCGTTGGATCATGACCTGAGCCGAAGTCGGACGCTTAACCCACTGAGCCACCAAGCACCCCTTCAGATCTTTTTCTATGTATTTATGTTCATGTGTGTATACGCATGTGTGTGTTATTTTATTTAAAAATGGGGCCAGACTACATATACCATTTTAAAACCTGCCAAAATGTCCGTAATCCAGAAATTGTTGGACAGTTAGGGTATTCCATCTTGTTCTCTGTTGTCATAAACTTAGGTTCTGTCTTAATTTTCATAATAGAATCAGCAAACTGGAACAATTGGTCAAAATAAGCCAGAGAAGTTTTAAAATATAAAAATCTTGGGGCACCTGGGTGGCTCAGTCGGTTGAGCAACCAACTTTGGCTCAGGTCATGATCTCTTGGTTCGTGAGTTCAAGCCTCGCGTCAGGCTCTGTGCTGACAGCTCAGAGCCTCAAGCCTGCTTCAGATTCTGTGTCCCCCTCTCTCTCTGCACCACCCCTGCTTGTGCTCTGTCTCTGTCTTTCAAAAACAAATATACATAAAAAATTTTTTAAAATAAATAAATAAAATAAAAACCCTAAAAATTAGAGACACTGGCTTTAGAAATGCTTAAATGAAGAACAGTTGTAGAATCATTCCATGTTGCATCTTACCAGTTATCTAAAAAAATATTTTTTAACATTTATTTATTTTTGAGAGATAGAGAGAGACAGAGCATGAGCACCGGAGGGGCACAGAGAGAGGGAGACACAGAATCTGAAGCAGGCTCTGGGCTCAGACCTCAGCACAGTCGGGGCTCGACCTCACAAATCAAGAGATCATGACCTGAGCCGAAGTCAGACGCATAACCGACTGAGCCACCCAGGGGCCCCATCTTACCAGTTCTTTAAACACCAGTAATGGGGTATACTGAATTTTTTTTTAAACATTTATTTATTTTCAAGAGACACAGAGCACGAGTGGGGGAGGGGCAGAGAGAGAGGGAGACACAGAATCCAAAGCAGGCTCCAGGCTCTGAGCTGTCAGCACAGAGCCTGACACCAGGCTCGAACTCACGAACCATGAGATCATGACCTGAGCTGAAGTCGGCCACTTAACCAACTGAGCCACCCAGGTGCACCGGGGTATGCTGAATTTTAGCTGAACATTCTCATACCATAAATGTATGTTTTTCTTTATAGTTTTTGAAATATATGTTGTTGCTGTTTGCATATAATATATTGTTGATGTTGCATGTTTTTAAACTTTATTTAAATAGCTTTACCTCTAGGGGCAGAGCTCAGGGCCTGGAGCCTGCTTCAGATTCTGTGTCTCGCTCTCTCTCTGCCCCTCCCCCCTTGTGCTGTCTCTCTCTGTCTCAAAAATAAATAAAACATTAAAAAAATAGCTTTACGTCTATATATTCAGCTGTTTTTCATCAGTGTTAGATTTGTGAGAACCTTCCCTGTTGCTTTGTATAGCTGCAGTTCATTTGTTCTAACTGCTGTGCAGTATCCCGTTGCTAGACCATATCGATATATTTTTTTTCTCTTGACAACAGATATTTGCATAGTTTCCAGGTTTTTGCTATTGCAAACTGACGTTAGGAACATTCTTTTGCAAGGCTACAGAAAAACATATCAGATACGCTGCCAAAAGTGAAATTATTGGCTGTGAGACATGCATATCTCCAAGTTTATCAGAGTGCTAAATTGTTTTTGAAAGCAGTTGTATCAACTTACAGTCCCACCCACAGAATATAACTATTTCCTTTGTTCCAGTTCCTAGACATACTTCATGTTGTCATATTTAAACATTTTTATTACAATCTGTTTCGTTATAAAATAGTACCAAATTGTAAATTGTGGTATTAATTTGGATTCTTCTGAGGAATTTAGGTTGAACGTCTTTTATTTTTTTCCCTTAGCGATTTGCTTCCTCTTCTTGAAATAATTATTCATGTGTTTTGAAATTTTTATTATTTTCTGTTGTTTTTTATTGATTCGTACAAGTTTATTATATTTTCTGAGCAATAACCTTTCGTCAGTTGTCCATATCACAGGTATTTTCTTCCAGTGTCTGACTTGTCTTTTTCCTTTCAGTAGTAGATTTTGAAGGACAGAGGTTTAGTTTTAATGTAGCCAAATTTATCCATCAATTTCTTTATATTTTGTGCTTTTTATATATTGTTTAAGAAAATATTCCTAGACGACACCTGGCTGGCTCAGTCTGTAGAGCATGTGACTCTTGATCTCACTCTTGATGATTCTTGATGAATTGAAGCTCCATTTTGAGCATACAGCTTAATTAATTATTCTTTTTTCATATGGACAATGATTTTGTTTATTATTATTTTTTAAATATAATTTATTGTCAAGTTGGCTAAAATACAGTGTATATATACAGTGTGGTCTTGGTCTGAGGGTAGATTCCCAGGATTCGGAGCTTACATACAACACCCAGGGCTCATCCCAACAAGTGCTCTCTCCTCGATGCCCACGACCCATTTCCCCCTCTTCTCCACCCCTCCCCCATCAACCCTCATATTGTTCTCTGTATTTAAGAGTCTTTTATGGTTTGCTTCCCTCCCTCTCTGTTTGTAACTATTTTTTCCCCTTCCCTTTCCCCATGGTCTTCTGTGAAGTTTCTCAAGTTCCACATATGAGTGAAAACATATGATACCTGTCTTTCTCTGACTGACTTGTTTCACTTAGCATAATACCCTTCAGTTCCATCCACGTTGCTGCAAATGGCAGGATTTCATTCTTTCTCATTGCCAAGTAGTATTCCATTGTATAAATAAACCACATCTTCTTTATCCGTTCATCAGTTGATGGGCATTTAGGCTCTTTCCATAATTTGGCTATTGTTGAAAGTGCTGTTATAAATATCGGGGTACATGTGCCCCTATGAATCAGCACTCCTGTATCCTTTGGATAAATTCCATAGAGCTTGCTTTAAAAAAAGAAAAAAGACATTATCCTAATTCAAAGTTCATCAAGTAATCCCTCATATTGCCTTAGAAAACTGTAAAGTTTTGGGGCACCTGGGTGGCTCAGTTGGTTGAGTGTCGGGTCGTCATGATCTCCCAGTTTGTGGGTTTGAGCCCCATGTCGGGCTTTGTGCTGACAGCTCAGAGCCTGGAGCCTGCTTCAGATTCTGTGTCCCCCTCTCTCTCTGCCACTCCCCCTCTCACTCTGTCTCTCAAAAAATAATAAATGAACATTTAAAAAATTTAGAAAACTGTAAAGTTTTGCTTTTTACTTTGAAGGATTTTATTTATCAGAAATTGACTTTTGCATATAGTGTGAGATAGAAATCCCGTGCTTACCTAAATGTCCTAGGACTATTTATTGAATCCTTCACATATTCCCCACTGCTCTTCCATGCTATCTCTGCACTGTATCATTTCTTTATATGTGCAAATCCACTTATGTTATGTCTGCTCTCTCCCAATGACTATAGTCAATCACTTTTCCAACTCCACACTGTTCTAATTGCATTATTTTTACGATCTGGAAATGATATGACAGTCGCTCTCCGATCTCTTGTTATTCCTTTTTGAAATTTCCTGTGTAGTCTGTTTCTTTTCCATATAAAATAATTCCACTAAAAATACTTCCTTTTTAAAAAATGATTCCATCTTAAGATCTGCTTTTCATGTTCATTGGAAACCGCTGTTGGTTTTTATGATGGGAAATGCATTGACTATAGGGATCAATTGAAGTATCAATATTGCTATCATATGGAGTCTCTATTCCTGGTATTTCTTCAATGCCTTTGTCATCTTTTATATCTTCCCATGATGTTTTAAAACTTTCTCCAGTATGGCTTAGCACAGTTCTTGTTAATAGCTTTATCTTTTTCATGCATTGTAAGTCTGTCTCTTAAAACTGTATCTTCTAGTGATTTGTAACATGCATACGGTCAAGTTGATCTTTTAACATTGATTCTGATCTCCTTTTAAAGAGTAACACTGTTAAATTCTCTTATTAGTTCTAATAATATAACTAAACTTTTTTGTGGTTCTCTGTGACAATTTTTTAATGTTTTATTTTTGTCTTTCTAAGGTTTACAATTTTTACTTTTCCATCTTGTCTTCATGCTCAGGAAGGCTTTCAGCACGTTGTTGAACAGAAGTGATAATAGTTATCTTCGTCTTATGTCATGTTCTAAAGGAAATTCTTTGAAAGTTTCATCATTTAGGATGCTTGCTGTAGATTTCTACAGTCACACGTAAACACTTTTAGGAAGTTATTTTATAATCCCAAGTGCATATTACCTTAGAAACTTTTTATCATTACGTAGTGTGACTTTGCATTATATATTTTTTTCCTTAGGGTTTATTTTGTCTGATATTAATGTGACTGTGGCAGCTTTATCTTGGTTAGAATTTGCCAAGATACCTTTTCGCCTTTTCTTTTTCAACTTTTTTGTACTCGTATTGTAGGTGTGTTTCTTTTAAACAGCATATATATTTTAAAATGCTTTCTATTAATTTTCATTTTTTAATAAGGAAGTGAGTTCATTATTTATGATGACTGATATAGTTGAGTTTGTTTTTATAATTTTATTCTTACTCATCCCCCTTTTTTTCTTTTTCTCTCTCTTACTGCCATATTTGGGTTTGATTTTTTTCCTTATGCCACTTTTTTTTTGTTTTCAAAATTATGTGCTCTATTTTTTACTCTTTGTGGTTGTCTTTGAAATTTAGTAAGCACATTTAACTAGATCTAAGGTTTATTCTGTAGTTTTTTCTTCCTCCCAAACAATACAAGATTATTGTATTCCTTCATTCTGTTTATTCCTCTCTTGGCTTACAACTTACTTTTCACCATTGGTTTAGCTTTATTTAATAGTGTTGTTTAAATCTTGTTACTAAGACATTAGTGTAATTTCAAATAATCAGTCTTTGTTTCGCTTTTCTCACATTTTCTCATTTTTATTGCTTATCTTACCTTCTCACGTCTGTTCTTTCTGCAGTACATTATCAAGGAATTCCTTTACTAGGTTTCTACTGATGGTAAATATTTTAAATATTTGTTTGAAAACATATTTGTTTTCCCCTTATTCTCACAGAGTAGCTTGCTTTGATATACAATTCTAGGTTGACAGGGATTTCATCATAGCATTTTAAAGCTGTTATGCTACTGGCTGCTGGTTTGCGTCGTTGCTGACTTCAAGTCTAATTGTAATTCCCGAGTAGACATTCTTGCCTTTTTCTCTTTGGCTATTTTAAAAATATTTTCTTTGTTTTAGTGTTCTGCACATTAACCATGATATTCGTTAGTGCTTTTTCACTTATTCTCTTGGTATTCATTGTACTTTCTGAATCTGAGAATCAGATTGTGTCTTCAATCAGTTATAGAATCTTTTTCATTGTCTCTATTATCGACTTCTGGAACTCCAGTGAGGTACATGTTAGATGTTCTAATTCTATCTTCCTTCTATCTTCTATGTCTTTTTACCCTTATTACAAATCTCCTATCTCTTGGTCTTTCTGTACTTCAATTTAGACAATTCTCGATCTAGTTAGCTAAGTCTCACCTCAGTTGTGCTTATATCGGCTCTTTAATTCATTCACTCAGTATTTATATTTTTAAGGAATTTTGCTTACGTTATTTCTTTTTTTAATTGAATTATAATTGACATATAATATTATATTAGTTTCAGATGTACGATATAGTAATTTGCCATTTATGTACATGGTATAATGGTCACCACAGTATATCTAGTTACCATTTGTCACTGTACAAAGTTAATTCAATATTATTGATTATTCCCTATGCTGTATATCACATCCTCATGATTTATTTATTTTATAATTGGAAGTTTGTACTTCTTAATTCCCCTCACACATCTCACTACCTCTCCCCTCCAGTCTCACCCCTCTGGCCATCACCAATCTGTTCTCTGTATCTGAGAGTCTGGGCTTTGTTTTGTTTTGTTTGTTAATTTTTAGATTCCACATGTAAGTAAAATCATGTGTTTTTTGTCTTTTTCTATCTGACTTATTTCACTTAACATAATACCCTCAAGGTTTATACATGTTGTCATAAATGGCAAGATTTTATTATTCTTTCATGACTCAGTAGTATCGTATATCATATCTTTATTATCCATTTATCTGTTGATGGACACTTAAGTTGTTACCATATCTTGGCAATTATAATGTTGCTATGAACATAGGGGTGTACCAACCTTTAGAATTAGTGTTTTCATTTTCTTTATATAGATACCCAATAGCAGAATTGCTGTAGTTCTATTTTGAATTTTTTGGGTAACCTCTAAACTGTTTTCCATGGTGGATGCACCAATTTACATTCCTACTAACAGTGTAAGAAGGTTCCCTTTCTTTACATACTCACTAATACTCGTTATTTCTTGATAATAGCCATTCTGGCAAGGATGAAGCGATATCTCATTGTGGTTTTTTGCATGTCCCTGATGATTAGTGAGGTTAAGCAGATTTTCACGTACCTGTTGGATTTGTATGCCTTCTCTGGAAAAATGTCTGTTCGGATCCTTTGGGTTTTTTTTGTTACTGAGTTGTAAAAGTACTTTGTATGTTTTGGATATTAACCCCTTATTAGATGTATGATTTTCAAATATCTTCTCCTATTCAGTATGTTGCATTTCTGTTTGTTGGTGATCTCCTTCACTGTGCAGCAGCTTTTTAGTTTGATGTAGTCACATTTGTTTTATTTTTGTTTTATTTTCCTTGCCTCCAATGTCAAGGAGTTTATTGTGTATGTTTTCTTCTAGGAGTTTTATGGTTACAGGTATTACAATCAGGTCTTTAATCAATTTTGAGTTAATATTTGTATGTGGTGTAAGACAGTGGTCCAGTGTCATTCTTTTGCATATAGCTATCTAGTTTTCCTAGCACCATTTATTGAAGAGACTGTCCTTTCTTCATTGTCTATTCTTGCCTATTTTGTCATGGATTAGTTGACCATATACTTGTGGGTTTATTTCTGAGCTCTCTAATCTGTTCCATT
The DNA here is from genome assembly GCF_007474595.2 of Lynx canadensis. Classification (NCBI taxonomy): domain Eukaryota; kingdom Metazoa; phylum Chordata; class Mammalia; order Carnivora; family Felidae; genus Lynx; species Lynx canadensis. Next base: position 36,690,589 of record NC_044319.2, read on the forward strand.
GATCTACATGTCTGTTTTATATGCCACTACCATAGTGTTTTGATTATTATAGCTTTATAGCATAGTTTGAAATCAGGGAGCATGGTACTTCTGCCTTTGTTCTTCTTTCTCAAGATTGGTCTGGGTATTGGAGGCCTTCTATGGTTCTATCCAAATTTTAGAATTTATTTCAGTTTTGTGAAAAATTTCATTGGAATTTTGATAGGAATGGCATTGAATCTAGAAATTGCTTTGGTTAGTATGGATATTTTAACAATATTAATTCTTCCAATCTATGAACATGGAATATTTTTTCCATTTATTTGTAACTTCTTCAATTTCTTTCATCAGTGTCTTATAGTTTTTAGTGTACCTGTATTTCACCTCCTTAGTAAAACTTATTCCTAGGCATTTTATTCTTTTTCATGCAATTGTAAATGGAACTGTTTTCTTGATTTCCCTTTCTGATAGTTTGCTATTAGTGTAGAAACTCACAGATTTTTGTATATTAACTTTGCATCCTGCAACTTTATTGAATTCATTTATCAGTTGCAACAACTTTTTGGTGGAATCTTCAGGGATTTCTTTATATAGAAATCATGTCATCTGAATATAAGACATTTTACCTCTTCTTTTCCAATTTGTATGCCTTTTATTTCTTTTTCTTGCCTAATACTGTGGCCACAACTTCCGATACTATGTTGAATAAAACTGGGGATATTGGATATCCTCGATTGTTCCTGATCTTGGAAGAAAAGCTTTCAGCTTTCCACTGTTGGATATAATATTAGTTGTGGGTTTGTCATATAGGGCTTTTATTATGTTAAAGTACATTTCCTCTGTACCCACTTTGTTGAAACTTTTTATCATAAATGGATGTTGAATTTTGTCAAATGCTTTTTCTACCTTTATTGAGATGATAATATGATTTTTATCTTTCATTTTGCTAATGTGGTCTATCATGTTGATTGATTGGCAGATGTTGAACCATCTTTGTATCACAGGAGTAAATCCCACTTGAACATGGTGTATCAAACTTTGAATATAATGCTGAATTTGGTTTGCTAATATTTTTGAGGATTTTTTTGTTTCCATGTTCATCACAGATATTTGCCTGTGTGGAGACCTTGTCTGGTTTTGATACCAGGATAGTGCTGGCCTTGTAAAAATAAGTTGGGAAGCCTTCCCTCTTACCGGTTTTTTGGAAGAGTTGAGAAGGATAAGTATAAAATCTACCTTGAATGTTCAACAGAATTCACCTGTGAATCCATCTTTTGTTTTTTGGGAGATTTTTTATACTGATTCAGTCTTCTTACCAGGAATAGATCTTTTCAGATTTTCTATTTGTACATAATTCAGTCTTGGAAGATTGTAAATTTCTAGGAATTTGTCCATTTCTTTTGCTCAGTTTGTTGGTGTATGATTGTTCATAGTAGTCTCTTAGGATCTTTTGTATTTATGTGGTATCAGTTGTAGCTTCTCTTTGATTTCTGATTTTTTTAATTTGAACCCCCGGTTTTTTTCCCCTGTGAGTCCAGCTAAAGGCTTGTCAGTTTGTTTCTCTTAGTTTCATTGATCTTTTCCACTGTTTCATTTATTTCTGCTCTAATATTCATTATTTTCTTCCTTCTGGTAACTTTGGGCTTCTTTTTCTAGTTCCTTTAGGGGTAATGTTAAATTGTTTATTTGATATTTCTCTTGTTTCTTTGAGATAGGCCTGTATTGCGATGAACTTCCCACTTAGAGCCACTTTTGCTGCATACCATAGATTTTTGTATGTTGTATTTCTGTTTTCATGTGTCCCTAGATATTTGTTTATTTATTTACCCTTTGATTTTTTCTATGACTCAATAGTTGTTCAGTAGCATTTTTGTTTATCACGTATTTGTAGTTTTTCCAGTTTTTTTCTTGTAATTGATTCCTAGTTTCATACCATTATATTTATAAAAGATGCCTGATATAATTTCAATCTTCTTAAATTTGTTGAGACTTTTTTTTTGGTGACCTAGCATGTGATTTATCCTGGAGAATATTCCATGTGCCTTTTAAAAGAATGTGTATTCTACTACTTTTGTATGGAATGTTCTACATGTATCTATTAAGTCCATTTGGCCTAATTTGTAATTAAAGGCTGATGTTTCCTTATTGATTTTCTGTCTGGGTTATGTATATGGGGTGTTAAAGTTCCCTACTGTTATCTATTGCTATCAATTTCTTCCTTTGGGTCTACTAATTTTTGCTTTATGTATTTTGTCGTCCTATGTTGGGTGCATATATATTAGTAAATGTTATATCTTCTTGCTGAATTGACCCCTTTATCATTATGTAGTGCCCCTCTTTGTCTAATATAAGTCTTTGTTTTAAAGTTTATTTTTTTTCTCTGATATAAATACAGCTACACCAGGTTTCTTTTTGTTTCCATCTGCATGGAATATCTGTTTCCATCCCTTCACTTTCAGTCTGTGTGGGTCCTTCTGAAGGGAGTCTTTTATAGGCAGTATATATATGTGTCTTTCTTTTTTTATTCATTCAGCCACAGTCTTTTGGTTGAAGAATTCAGTCCATTTGCACTTTAAGTAATTATTGATAGGTATGTGTTGTTGACATTCTGTTAAAAGTTTTCTGGCTATTTTTATAGTTTCTGTCTGTTCCTTTTCTTCTCTTTCTCTCTTCCCCTATGGTTTGATGATGATGATGTTGATGATGATGATGATGATGATGATGATGTGTGTGTGTGTGTGTGTGTTATGTTTAGATTCCTTTCTCATTTTCTTCTTGTGTGCTTACTTTAAAATTTTGCTCATGGTTACCATGAAGTTCACATATCTCAACCTGTGTGTATAATAGTCTATTTTTATTTGACAACAACTTAAATTTGGATACATTCTAAAAACCTATATTTTCACTCCTCACATAATGTTTCATGTTTTGATGTCACTTTTTTTAAAATGTTATGTATCCCTTAACTAATTATTGTAGTTATAGGTAATAGTATTCCTTTTGTCTTTCAACCTTTTTAGTAACTTAATCCACTACCTTCACTATATATTTACCTTTTCCAGTTGAAAATTTTCTTTTTATGTTTTCTTGTTTTTAATTAGTGCCAGGTATTTTTGCTTAAAGAAGTCACTAATATTTCTTACTGTAAGTTAGTGTAGTAGTGATAAACTTCTTTAGCCTTTGCTTGTCTGGAAAACTCTTTATCTCTGCTTTAAAACTGAATGATAATCTTGTCAGCTACAGGATCCTTGATTGGAAGGTGTTTTTTTTTTTTCCTTTCATTACTTTGAGTATGTCATGCCACTTTCTTCTGTGTTATAAAGTTTCTGCTGAGAAATCTGCTGAAAGCCTTATGGTATTTCCCTTGCATGTAACGATTTGTTTTTCTCCTACTGCTTTTAAGATTCTCTCTTTACTTTTTAACTTTTGACAGTTTAACTATTATGTGTCTTGGTGTGATTCTCTTTGGGTTCATCTTATATGGAAGTCTTCGGGATTCCTGAACCTCAATAACTGTTTTCTTTGGTAGACTAGGATATGTTTTAGACATTATTTCTCCAAATAATTTCTGCTTCTCTCTCTCTTTTCTTTTCTTGGAGCCCTGTAATGCAAATGTAATGCTTGATACTGTCCTAGAGGTCCCTTAAGTTATCTTTATTATTTTTAATTCTTTTTTCTTTTTGCTGCTGTGTCTGGGTGAGTTTTATTGATTTATCTTCCAGTTCATTGATCCATTCTTCTGTTTCATCCAGTCTGCTATTGAACCCCTCTAGTGTACTTTTTAGTTCAGTTATTGTGTTCTTTAGCTCTATTGCTTGTGTGTGGTACTTTCTTATGTTTTATTTCTCTTTTTTAAATTTTTTTCACTGAATTCATCCATTCTTTTTTTTTTTTTTAGTTCAGTGAGCATCTTTATGACCACTACTTTGAATTTTTTATCATATAGGTTACTTATCTCCATATCATCAAAGTTTTTTTTCTAAAGTTTTATCTTGTTCTTTCATTTGGAACATTTTTCTCTGTTTCCTCATTTTGCTTGCTTCTCTGTATTTGTTTCTATGTATTACGCAAACCAGCTATCTCTCTGTCTTGAAAGAGTGGTATTGTGTAGGTGATGACCCTTCTGATTTAACCTTGCCCTAGCTCTGGTTGTCTCTGGAATCCTTGTGATTGTTTAAACTGCCTGATTTATTATTGATATGTCCCCATTGTTGAGGTTGTACCAAGACCTGTAAGTGATGCAGGGATCTCATTTAGCATTCAACTTCAGGCTGATTAGAAGCCAGACACTCAGGCAACAGCTTTTAAAGTATGCAGATATATATGGACTATCAAGCTGCAATTGTAATTGCTGCTGGCCTCCAGACCAGGAGATATGCAGGTGTCCCCTGGATGATAGTTGCAAAAATTTGGGCTCCAGACAAGTGTATAAGCTCCTTTCTGGGAAGTCTTGTCAAGCTGTAGCAATGTCAAGGGGGAACACAAGGACAATGTCTCCCTGCTTACATTCCCTGGGAGCACCTCATTAGTCTCCTAATGTGTAGGAAACTGAAGCCTGTCCCTCAGGCTGAAGCTTCAGGCTAAGTGAATAGGCTCTGTCCACAGAAAGACTAGGGTTGTGTTTCAGTCTGCTGTATTTGCTGTGCCCTGGGAGTGGCAGCCTCCAAAAGCTCTTTCTGGTGTTTGGAGCCCCATGAAGCTCTGGAATGCCAGCCCTTTTGGCCACCGGGGCCAAGTGATCAAGGGGTATCCCCTATGTGGATTACATGTGCCCACTGTCTTCAGCAAGGCAGCTGGAGTGTGTAAGAAGCAGGGGACACTTAATGCATTCAGATAAGCAGTGGGAAAATGGATTGACTGCCTGCATCCACTGGCTTTAGCAAGTCAGTGGGATAGTGCCTTGCTAGAGCATGCACACCAGCTTTAGGCTGTGAGAGGGAGAATGTTGCTACCACTCCTGCTCACCAGCCCCAGCCATGGGGCAGGAGAATGTCTCAACTACCTACACTCACAGATTTTAGCTAGGAAGCAGGAAAATGCTTACAATGCTTATGCTTCTCCAACACAGCCAGGCAGCTGGAGACCATTGCAATCTCTTGTGCTCTGTGGTCTCAGCAGGTACCAAGACTTCTCCCTACTCCCCACTCATCCCAGCAAGGTAATGGGATGGTGCTTCCCCCGAGTTTGTCTGTCTGGGCTAGCAGATTATGGGGAAAGTACAATAGCATCTGCCAGTTCCTCTGTCTCCTGGGAAACATCTCTACTGTACCACACCCCTCCCACTGATACCCCCGATCAGCAAATGAATCTCCCTCACATAGTACTTTTCAAATTGCTATTTTTCCTCTGGGTCTGAGAGCTGGTGAGACTATACTAAAGCTATCCCAGAAGAGAATCTCAGTTTTTTTACAGCACTTTGGCCCCCCCCTCCCCCCCACTCCATGTCAGCACCATTGGTTCTCCAAGCCAGACATTCTGGGAACTCATCATTCTGGTGCAGATCCCAGGGGCCAGGATACCTAATGTAGGGCACCAACCCCTTGCTCCTGCAGGAGGAGCACCTGTCTGATAAGGTCTCTCAATTGTGTGTTGGTGCACATGGGTGATTTTGTGTGAGACAATGTCTCTGCCTCTACTACCCATGTCAGTGTAGTCCTTTTATCTTTTGTTATGAAAAACAGTTCATTCTGTTTTCAGATTTTTTCCCCCAGAGGGATATCATCAATATGTAGCTGTAGATTTTTTTGTTAAGTTTTTATTTTAATTTTTAAAGGTTTTATTTTTAAGTAATCTTTACCCCTAAAGTGGGGCTTGAACTCACAACACCATGATCACAAGTTGTATGCTCTACCAACAAGTCAGCCAGGTGCCTCTGTAGTTGTAGATTTGGTGTGTCCATGGGAGGACGTGAGTTTAGGATCCTCCTATGCTACCATCTCGCACCTTCCCCCCTACTGAGTTTTTAACGTTAATTATTCTGTTTTTCATTTGTGAATTTCCAATTCGTTGTCATTACAATATATCTGGCTTTTAAAATCTTTTATGTTGTTTCCGTCTCATGTTTGCAATTCCAATGTTTATTTCTCTAAACATTTTAGACCATTATTTCATAATCTATAACTGATAATTTAATTATTGGTTTTGGTTGTTAAAGTATACTATTTGTTATTTATGTTTGCTGTTGGTTCATGATACCTTGATTCCTCATGTCCTTTGTAATTGTGTGTTGTGGAATCCTATCAGCAGGACTTTCTCTGTAGAAATCTTATGGGGCCAGGATTGAAGTTTTATCTCTGTAGAGAGAATTTATTCTCTCATTTTGCTTTATCAGGCAGCCAGGGGTTCTACTAACTTAGGACAAATTCTTTTTTTTTTTAAGTTTATTTATTTATTTTGAGAGAGAGAGAATGTGTGAGTGCAAGCAGAGAGAGAGGGAGAGAGAGAATCCCAAGCAGGCTCCATGCTGTCAACACAGAGCCCAAATAGGGGCTCCAACTCATGAACTATGAGTTTATGAGCTGAGCCAAAATAGAGTTGTTGCTTAACTGACTGAGCCACCCAGGCACCCCAGGACAAATTCTTGTTCTTATCTTGACCTGGATTTTAATGGACCAAGTAGGTATAATGAACTGAATTGTGTACTTCTCCCAAATTCATATGTTGAATCCTAGCCCCCAATATGATTATATTTGTAGTTAGGGCCTTTAAAGAAGTATTAGGTTTAAGTGAGGTAGTAATGGTGAGGCCCTAATCCAATAGAACTAGTGTCCTTGTAAGAAAAGGAAGAGACACCAGGGATGCATATGCACAAAGGAAGACCATGTGAAGACAAAGGGAAAAAACAGTGATTTGCAAGCCAAGGAGAGAGGCCTCAGAAAAAACCACACCTAAAGATATCTTAGTCTTGGATTTCTAGCTTCCAGACTGTGAGAAAATAAATTTCTGCTGGTTAAGCAATCTAGTCTGGGGAATTTTGTTATTGCAACTCTAGCAGGTTAATACAGTAGGAAGTGAAACTTTTCATCTCTAACTCATGGGTGGGCAAACCTCTCTTTACAAATTTTTAGTGGAGTCCAGGCAGAGACAGACAAGTTCCCTTCCTACTCTAACTCCTGGGAGGTAGATTTGTTTTACAGTCTACCCATTCACTAAGGGCAGGGCTGTGAATAGGGTGAATTAAGTGCCTTTCTGATTTCACCTCAGTCCTGGCCCTGACTAAGAGTATAGCTTTCGAATACCTAAACTGTATAACAGGATCTTGGCTGAAACTACTCATTTGGCGCAGGCCAAGGCCATATCTCCTGACTTCACTCATCCACTAACACTCAAGCATCATAGTTACCCAGACTAACAAAGTTCTCCAGGGCAACAATAGTGCTAGAGATGAATTACCACTTTAATGTTAAGTTCAGTTTTGGGGTTTTGCTGCCTGGACTTTTCCCCTACTTTTTCAGGTTTAACTGTATTTAAATACAAAAATACATTTTAAATACAAAATACATGTTACATTGTACAATATGTACAATTATACATATGTACAATACATTGTACATTTAAATACAAAAATACATTTTAAAAATGTTTGCAATTAAACTTTTTGTAAGGGGTGTTTTTAAGCATATCTTCCATGCCATATGCCTGGAAACCAAAGTGCTTTTTGTCTTATAAGAGTAAGAAAACCATTCCCAGAAGCCTCTCTGCAGAAATTCCCCCATGTCTCATTGGCCAGGAATTTGCGTAAATCAATAACTGCAGGAAGAATGGGATTTCCAAGATTGACTTAGACTAGTCAGAATTATTCTCAGGGACCCATGGGGGAGGAATGGACAGTGAAAAAAAAATTGGGGGCATAGGGAAGAAATAACTGATGTGGAGACAAAATAACATGCCTACAACATGGATAATTTAGGGGAGATTGGGTAGATTAGTCTGACTAGTACAGAGTGACCTACAGTGTAACAAGACATAAGACTAGAAAGGTATTTCAGGGGTCAAAGTATGGGAGTACCATAAATGCCTAGCTAATGAGTCCATATTTTTTCCTACATGTAGAGTTGTGACATTGAGGCTTTTTGAACCAGAAAATGACTATTGAAATGGTGTGTTGAGTACTGTTATTTTGACAACAGCATTAAGAATTAATTAGAGAAGGAGGAGACTAGAGGCAGTAGGTACAATTTAGGAGGCTTTTACAGTAACTTAGGCATACAGTGACAATGACCTAAACCAGGTAAAATTGCAATAAGAATTCAAAAGAAAGGAAATATGTTATGAGAGAAGAATGAACAGAATTCAGTGACTGAATTGGATATAGGATAAATTAGGGGAAAAAGGCAAAGATTTAGTTTACTTAAATAAATGTATCTGGTAGTATGATAAAGACTTAGAGTTCAGGTTATTCGGTTTCAGTTCCAGCTCTGCCATTTCCTAGGTAGTAACTTTGAACAAATTACTTACAATCTTGATCATCAGCTCTGTTATTTGTAAAAATGGAGATAATTATATATTTACTATCTTAAATTTTGCTGAGAATTAAATAAAATAGAGTTTCTTAATGTACATTGAAAATTATATAAGACTATAAATCTTTACTAGGGCATCTCTACCATATACAAGGATTTAGATTGGGTACTGCAAGAGAAACCAGTAGATAGGACTCTATTTTTAAGGTTACAGTTCGTGTGGGAAGAAGGGACACATACTTGTTCATGTCCTAAGAAAGTATGAATAACAAAGGGCTATGTGGATAAATCAGAGATGGCAAATACATAGTCAGGATACGTTTCCTATCTACTTTACATCTTTACATCTTGGTAAGACAATATGGCTAGTGAATGAAGTCACTTCCAGGCTGAGATGGTCCTTTCAGTGAACTGAGAGGTGATACGTTAGATAATAGCACACCAAGTGATTAAGGAAGACATAATTCCTAGATCGCTACTTGAAGGAGGGCTGATGAGGAGAGCTGACTGACCAGAAACATCCTCAGTGGGTTTTATGTAAGAAATAAACTTTCACTGTGTAAAATCCACTTAGATCTTGGTACTGTCTGTTATTGCAATTAGCCTCCTTTGACTAGAACAAGGAGTTTAAGAGAGTGTTGCAGTTAACCATTGATGTAATACAAATTACCTCAATACTTAGTGTCTGAAACCAAGAGCCATTTAAATTGGTCATGACTCTGTGGGCAGCAATTTGGGCAGGTCCAGATGAGCAGTCCTTCTCTCCTCTCTAGAAATCACTCATGAGGCCCTCTTCATGTGACAGATTGCCTGGGGCTGGATTGTCTAAGATGGCCTTACTCACATGTCTGCCAATTGATGCTGGATGTCAGCAAGGGTGCTCCGATTTTTCTTCTCAAGACCTCTGCAAAAGCCTAGCATGGGCTTGTTTGCATCATGATCTCATGCTTCCAACTAAAAGAGGGGGAGCTTCAGTGCACAAGTGCTTTTCAAGCAGCTGCTTGTGTCACATTTGCTAAAGTCACATTGGCCAGTAGTATAACCAAGTTCCAATTCAAGTGGGAAAGATTAACCCACCCCTTAGTGGGAGGAGATGCAAAAATCACAACGTGAGGGAATAAGAACATGTGGATGAGGAGAATTATTGAGGTCAATTTTACAAACAAGGCGTCACAAAGATTGAGAGATCACATTGTGTATATATATGCAAAACTTTTGAAGGGAGAAATGGGACTATTGGAACTTGAATGACACAAAAATATTTTATCAGGCTTAAAACAACAATTTGCTCTCTCTCAGTTTGGAAGACTAAAAGTTCAAAATCCAGGAGGACTGAACTCCCTCTGGGGGCTCTAAGGGAAAATACAGTCCTTGCCTCTTCCGTCCTCTCATGGCTGTCCCACTGTTCCTGAGTTTATGGCTGCATCACGTCAATCCCTGCATCACCATAATCTCTGCCTCCACCTTGACGTAGTCTTTTCTTCTGAATGTCTGTTATAAAGACATTTATCATTCGATTTAGACTCTTCTTGAACCCCAAACCCCTGATAATCCAGGATGATCTCCTCATCTTAAAATCCTTGGCTTAATTACATTTGAAAAATACCTTTTTTTGTCTCTCAAAAAAGGTAACATTTAGAGATTCCAGGGATTAGAACATGGACATATATTTTGGAGAGCCACCATTGGCCCACTACTGGTCTAAATATCAATTAAAAGGCAGGGACTGTGAATTTTAAAAAAGACCCAAGTATATAATGCCTATAAGAAACACACTTTAAGTTAAAAAAAAGTAACTTAAAAGTAAAAGGATAAGAAAAGATGCACCATACCAACACTTATCAAAAGAAAGCTGGAATGGTTATATTAGTATCAGACAAAACAGATTTCAGAACAAAGAAAAATAGCATAAATGAAGAAGGGCATAATATAATGATAATGGGCTCAATTCATCAAGAGGAAATAATCCTGTACATTTATGCATCTAATAACAGAGCTTCAAGACACATAAAGCAAAAGCTGACAAAATTGCAGGAATAGACAAATCCAAGCTTAATGTCAGATATTTAAATGCTCTTAAGAATTGATAAATAAGTAGAAAATTATCAAGGACATAGAAGACTTGACTAATAGCTTGGCCTAATTGATATTTATAGACCATTTCACCTAACAGCAGAATACACATGCTCTTCAAGTATATGGTAAAAGGAGGGTTGGGAGGAAGGGATTACAAAAGGGCATAAGAAAAATATGAGATGATAAATATGTTCATGATCTTGATTGTTGTGATGATTTAATGGGCATATCTTATTAAACTGTGCCCATTAAATATGTGTAGTTTATTGTATACCAGTTATACCTCAATATCTCTGTAATGCTGTTGTTTTTAAAAAGAGGCAACCAGACTAACACATACATAACTGATAATGGTTATTTCCATATTTTGGCTTTGGTAAATAAACATGCAATGAAAATTGGAGCGCAGACATATCTTCGTGATAGTGATTTCATTTCCTTTGGATATATACCAAGAAGTGGGATTGGTGGATCATATGTTAGTTCCATTTTTAATTGAACTTGAGGAACCTCAGTACTGTTTTCTATAATGGCTGTGTCAATTTACATTCCCACTAACAGTGTACAAGTTTTCCCTTTCCTCCACACCCTCGCCAACACTTGTTATTTTTTTTGTTTTGTTTTTTTGGGTAATATTCATCCTGAAAGGTGTGAGGTAATATCTCATTGTGATTTCTGTGATGATTAGCGATGTTGAGCACCTTTTCATATACCCGTTGGCCATTTTTATGTCTTATTTGTAAAAATGTCTATTTAGGTCCTTTGCCATTTCATAATGGGGTCTTTGGGTTTTTTACTATGGAGTCATATGAGTTTTTTACATATTTTGGATACTAATGCCTTATCAATATATGGTTTGCAAATATTTTCTCCCATTCAGTAGATTGCCTTTTCATTTTGTTGTTTCCTTTTCTGTACAGAAGATTTTTAGTGTGGTGTAGATTTTTCTTTTAAGTAATTGAAAACTGTTTAGTTATGCAAACATCTAGCAAGTTTTTATCATTTATGAGTAAAAAGTAATTAATTGTTCAAGGAAGCTAAATCTCATGCCATAAAGGATGGATAGTAAAATAGCAACGGAACTACTGAGCACCTAGGAGCTAACATACAGAAAGACTGAAAACACAGAAGTAGTTTCCTGGTTCAATGGTAGCAATAGTGAACTCGTGAGCCTGACACCATGTCAGATGTTCTATATACACTATCTCATTTAGTGTTTATGGTAATTCAGCTCTGAGATAATTTTCACATTCTACAGAGGAGGAAACCCAGGCTTGGAGAAGTCAAATAATCTCAATGTCACCGGACTAGGAAGCAGACAGATTAAGATTCAACTCAAGGACTTCAAAGACAACACTATTTCCACATGCTACCATTCAAGGATTATTCATCCGCAGAATTATGGGACAGAATTAGACATAAGAGTAGGTTTTATTCTGTTCTTAGCAGAATAAAATGGCAGGCAGAATATATATGTTACTACTATCATGGAATTTAGACTGGCAGATGAATTACCCAATTGTGTTCCAAATGTACCACCATTTCAAAAAAAATCACAGTATGGCCAGAGCACTGTCACTGTGCTCAGTCAGCCGTGATGCTTTGATTTTTGTTTTATTACTGGTCCCATGATGTGGTACAAACAGGTTTAGCTCACAACAATGTCATCCGGAATGTGCCATCAAAAAATATCATCAGATAGAGCAACTGGTGTTGATGCCATCCTTACAGAACTATACAAATATGACAATTCACACAGCAATATTACCGTTTAACTGCACGTGAAAGATTCACATTCCACACGATTTCAGAGATGCATCAATTTTACACCTGTAGAGAGACTAAAGGGGTCGTGCGTGCTGTGTTGATCACTGAGGCATATCACTCACACCACCACTGGGAAGATATTAACATGTATCATACTCAGTAGACTAGTCATACACGTCAATGTCATGGATATTTGACCTGAAACTCAGTGTGCCTTTCATTCCAGTCATGGAACAGTGGACAGGCTTTGCTCCCTCAGGCAGCAACAAGAGTGCAGAGAACAATGCTCTGATTTGTATGTTGTATTTATGGCCTTAACCAAGATCTCTTTACAACTGTGTTGGTATGTGGGAAATCCTATACAACAGTGGCTGCCCATATCATTTTAAAAGCAGGATACTAACCCATTTTTTGTGTGTGATAAGGTAAAAAATGGAACTAAATTCTTGCTGGATTTTTAAAGTAATATTCTTGGTGGGGATTGCGTTGTTAATATTGAATATACCTAAGAGTAGGTTTCATTTTTAATACTTGCATAACAAAAGGGCTAGAAGTAATTAGTCTTGATATTTTATGTGACAGTAATTGTGTGCATGTAGTTTATAATTGGAATGATTGTTCAGGGTTAACAAGGCTGGACTTCACTGTCAACATAAACTTAACTTCATTTGAAATGCAGCCCATACACTGCACTTACCATTAATTCAATGACCGTTTGGGGGGAACTTAATAAGTAGATTGCCAAATAAAATCATAGTTACCTTGTGATCTTGGTATATTGTGTCTCAGAACAATATCCTGAGAACAACTGATATGTTGATAAAACCCAATACTGATTCTTAACCGTGAATATGAGCGGGAAGGCATTTGTATCATTTCTTTGCTGTGTGACTCAGATGTGGGGTTTTGCTCCCATTGTTCATTCATCCACACATTTCAACAAGCATTTCTTTTTTAGCCTTTCCTATGTACTTGTGCTACTAGATAATTACAAAGATAAGACAGTCTTTACCCTTAAAGGTCTCACAATCTGCCAATTAAAAAGCCCTCATAAACATAAAACTACACGACAAGAAAGTACAGTGTAGGGTTTGGATACACTGGGAGCATTGAGGTGGTGTGCCCAGCCCAGCCTGCAGAGGAGCTGGCGTAACAGAAAAGTGAATGGTCAGGGAAAGTTTGCTGGAGGGGACAACATATGGGCTGAGGCTTTAAGGACAGGTGTAACTTCACCACTCCAAAAAGATAAGGGTCATTTTTTTTTATCAGAATAAATAGCACACACAACATATGAACAATAAGTCTCCAGCATTCAGCAGAAGGCCCTGATACAGAATATGCCCTCATTATTTATTATTTACATCAATGAACCATTCTGCTCTAGCTGTAGTCATGGGGAAAGAAATGATAATGACCTGAACTAGAACAGTGATTGAGGCAAAGGAGGACCAGTTTGAGACGCAGATAAGCAAACCTGAAACTGGTAGGTTGTGGGTGATTGGATGGGAAGATGTGGAAAGAGTTAAGGATCACTCCAAGATCTCTGAATTAGATGAATTGTTGGATGGCTGTGCCTTTAAAATAGACAACAGGGGTGCCTGGGTGGCTCAGTCAGTTAAGCATCCAACTTTTGATTTTGGCTCACACCATGATCTCATGGTTCCTGAGATCTAGCCCCATGTTGGGCTCCGCATTGATAGCGCTGGGCCTGCTTGGGATTCTCTCTCTCTGCCCTTCCCCCACTCATGTGCTCGCTCTCTCTCTCTCTCTCTCTCTCCCTCCCTCTCAAAGTAAATAAACATTTGGGAAAAAAAAGACAATAAACAGGAATGATTTCAAAGGGAATGATGATTAAGTTCATCTCGAATATGATGAGTTTGGGGTATCTTCTAAGTGCTGGTGTCCAGCAGGTGGATGGATAGATAGGTGTGTCGCTCTCATAAGCATTGATTCTGAAGCAGAGATTGGACTGTTAGCAAATATGTAATAGATTAAAAACATAAGCATGGATAAACTCAGGGAAGTGTTTTTTTTTTTAATGTTTATTTATTTATTTTGAGAGAGAGTGTGTGAAATGAGTGGGGGAGGGTCAGGGAGAGGGAGAGAGAGAGAATCCCAAGCAGGCTCCATGCTGTCAACACGGAGCCTGGCATGGGGCTCAGTCTCATGAATCGTGAGATCACGATGACCTGAGCCAAAACCAAGAGTCAGATGCTCCACCAACTGAGCCACCCAGGTGCCCCCCTCAGGGAAGTATTTCGTAGTGAGAAGGGCTGAAGACTACTGAAGAAGGGGAGATGATGGACTGCTGTGAAAGCAGCATGCAGTTTTAGTCAGGTAAGTACTGTCTACATACACTGGATTTAACCATCAAGTTATCCTTGACACTAAGTTGGCAATTGGGGTAGACTACTATTCATTAAAGAATGACAGAGAGGATGAAAGAAGAGGTAAATGGCTAGATTACTTCATATTGTATAGCCCTTCTACAGCTCATCGAAGAAAACAAAAACAAAATAGGAACATAAGAGCCAAGTGCAGTAGTGCTCTGGGCATGCAGCATTGGTGGGGGAGCATCTGTGGTGGAGTCAGCAGAGATTCGCTGGGCTTGCAAACAAAAGTGTTTATAATTCCCCAAAGAATTTTCTAAGACCAGCTCTGTGAAACAAAGTGTGCTATTGGATGTCCCATTAAATGAAACAAAGATTCCCTATAGGCAACCTTAGGGGCATGTAACATTTGCTCTCAATCATAAGAATTGATAGTGAAAATGCACTATACATGGAACATGACATGTCATAACACACCATTCAGCTGTTTGAAAAACATCAAATACATAAATCAGTGTGCAAAAAGAACTGTGCAAAACAGGCAGTATATGGACAAGAAATCTGTGGGTAGCTCTGTGACTCCAGCACCAATTTGTCCACTAATAGGGACATATAGGGCAATTTATTAATAGGGCAATTTATGAAATACTAATAGGGCAGTTTATTAAAAGATAGCATTTAAAATCATTTAGAGACAGCATTTCAGGGGCTTACATAATTTGATAATGTATGCATGTGTGCTGTTTGTCAGTAAAGTGACCCTATCTTCTTTAATAAATACAATTTAATAAGATTTCAGTTAGTATCTTTACCATCTAGTTTTTAAAAGTATTTATTTGCAACCAATAATGTAAATATTTCCAAATCTGCAAATGTATAGAATGTTAATTTTAAAATTTCATATGGAAATTTTGCCCAGTAGTTAGGAATATGTATTTGAGAATGAAGAACCACTGACTCATTTATCCATCCAAAAATTCATTATTTATTATTCACTAAGTGTCATGGTACTGTAAAATGGGCTGTGGAGAAATAAAGATGAACATGACACATTACTGTCTTGTTTATGATCTGTTGGGAAAACAATGCAAAAAAGAATCATATAGAAAGCTAAAATGAGGTAGATAATTGTGGGAGATCAAAAGAAGGACATCTAGAGGAGAACCAGAGGAAACGTGACAGAATGTTTTAAATGACAATTAAATACGAAATCCTAAAAGAACTGGGTGGGTTGGTAGAATTTATTTTGCCTTTGCAAGTCACACTATAGTGGACTATAGTGGACACTTGTTAACTGTGCCCCCAGCATCAATACAGGCCCTTCGCAGCCAGGGGTTTAGATGGGGTTGCACATAGGCGGTTGCAGAGATGGGGCCTAGTTGGCTGATGGATAACATGTACTTGTAAAGATTGGTCCAGGAATGGACACACGGTGAAGAGAGATACTGTTAGGACTTTGGGGGGCAAAAAGGCTTCTTCTTGTCTAGAAGCTTCATAACAAGATTCTCATTTTAAATGGACAAGGGTGAGAAAGGATGAAGCCCTGGGAGCCGTTTGCAGCCATATTTCACCAATGAGAAAAGAACCTGACTCAAAAGGGAATTAACAGTGAAGAGGCATAGCTGAAGATGGAAAGACTGAGCCCTGATAATATTGTTGAGCCCTGAATCAGGTCATGCTTTATAGTTAAATGAGCAAATTCCTTTTATTGTAACCAGATTAAGTTGTGTGATCTGTATCTTGAAACCTAGAGACGCCTACCATATCTATTTAAAAATTAATATAGATGAAACCTAGAGGAATGCATTTCTTTGAACTCCTCTCCTCCTCCTCTCCAAAATAACAATCATGTTCATTATCAACATAATCATCTCAAATGATGGGAAGAAGTATAAAATATATCCAATCTCATGTTACATGCAGAGATGTGACACAAAATAACTCTTCCTAAAGCATATCTGGATGTAAATGCTTTGCAAATAAAGTGAGGACTTACTTTACCATTCTAAGGTAGGACGCTGTGCCCCCACGTTCATACAGTTTTGTCCACTGTGAGTGTGGAGAATTGAAAAAGAAATGAAGACACGCTAGAATAAGGTAAAGGTCAAGCCCTGAGGAGGCTTTTTAAAACAAGAGACACAATGAATGAAATTTACTGGATGTGAAATGACACTGACTCTAAAGTATGAAAATCAATTTTTTTTCAACGTTTTTTATTTATTTTTGGGACAGAGAGAGACAGAGCATGAACGGGGGAGGGGCAGAGAGAGAGGGAGACACAGAATCGGAAACAGGCTCCAGGCTCTGAGCCATCAGCCCAGAGCCCGACGCAGGGCTCGAATCCACGGACCGTGAGATCATGACCTGGCTGAAGTCGGACGCTTAACCAACTGCGCCACCCAGGCGCCCCTAAAGTATGAAAATCAAATGAAAATTGAAGGAGGCAGATAATTTATTCAGTGTCTAAATGATAATTATCAAATGTTTGGAAATTATTTGTAATAATATACTTTATTAAACTCTTAATCACACAGATTTCTAGCTGTTATTATATTTAAAAAATAAATATCTGTAAGAATGCACACCCAAGTAACATGTTAGTAGTACAAAACAGCTTTCTCAGCCTAAACGCCCAAAGGGCCTTAACCAAAAAGGCTGATTTTTAAACCTGGGAATGGAGAAGATGTAGAAAGTTTCTGGCTAATTCAGTGATCTACCTTAACAAGTAATTTGGAAACCATTTTTACATCTTTTTTAAAAAAAAAAAACTATTGTTCTTAGATTTGGAAATAATTACGGTTTCACAAGAAGTTGCAAAGATAGATAGATTCCCTTTACCCAGGTTTCCCCAATGGTTACATCTTACATACTTATAGTACAATACCAAAACGAAGAATGTTATATGGGAAGAAGGTGTATAGAGGTCTATATCTTATCACGTGTAGACTTGTGTGACCATCATGATCAGAATACAGAACTATTTTATTAACACAAAGATCTCCCGCCCCCCCCATCCACCAGAACAAAAGCTTCATGTAAAAATACTTAACCCTGTTGTAAGAGTATGTATTTTCTATTTGAACATGGTCTAGACTATTTCATCTCTGCAAAATGTTGTTCCCACCCTTTGAATTAATGCCATGACCAATTATTAATAGGTCCTTATCCTCAATTTAAAAAAAACAACGCAATCAATCTGAACTTCTAGACTTATTTCCTTATTCCAGAATTTGGTTAGGGAAAAAGCACACAAACACACCTGACTTGTGGTGGATGGAGTCCCTTCTCAAGTTTTGTCCCACCTTTGCACTGGTTTTTTCTTTAGGTCCCTCTTTAGCCTTCCTGGTTTTAAACTAATAACTAATTGATGATTCCAACACAAAGGAAACAGTTGCCAAAAATACTAATTCGCTATGAAATTTTTAATGGGCCAATAGGGTCGGTTCAATCAGCACCTACTAAGTAAATTCCAGACATGGTAAATGCAGATACGAGAAAAAAAAAAAAAAAAAAGTAGTGATGGCCTATGGTGGCTTGGTCAAACTTCTGTGCAACTCAACGATCTAATCTTGCCCTCGGGGATGGATTCCTGCCCTCAATTCTTGAAAACCGAAGAACACTTACAAAACGGCTACTCTTCAACCCTCCTTTGCAGAAACGCAGGCTGAGGGGGTGGGGGTGGGGGGGTGGAGCGAGAGGGGTAGGAGCGGTGTTAATTTAATTCTAACACCTGAAATTGCCTCCTGGGCTTGTGCTAATGTTCTCAAAATTCAATTTTGTGGGGGTATCTCGATAACTTTTACGTTTCAGAAAGGATAGGATTTTGTCTGGATTTTGCAAGTATTTAACAACATGAAAATATTGCCTTTTCTTATTCAGTGTGCGATTGCACTTTTGGTCTTTTTAGGCGAGGCCAGCTTTATTCATAGTGCATGTTACCTGTAAATGCCCAGCCTTTTCTGAACAGACCCTAGCTGGTTATAAACAAACCTCGGGTATTTTGATCCCTTTCTTGCATCTTAACAGGTGTGGCGATTATGCTGAATGATCTCAAGTTTAATGTGACATGAGAAAAAAATGTCCGCTTAGAATTTAGGCCCCAAGATTAGAAATGGCCCATTCTTCCCCGTCCCCGCATCGTGCTGGAACTTCATCGGCCGCCTAAAAAGTCCATTTTTATTTCCGCAGCAGGACCCAGCAGCGGAGGCCGAAAGCTGGGTCCTCGCGGCGCGGGTCCGAGGTCCGAGGTCCGAGGCCCGAAGCCCGAGGCCGGCCTCCCAGCGCGTAGCCCGGACCCGCGTGGCCGTCCCGCCGGGCCCCAGCGCGGGGCGCCCCGCCTTTCCGGGCCGACGGCGGCCATGGCGGCCAGACAGATCCCGGCGTGGGCACGCGCCGCGCTCAGGACGCAACCGCAAGCAGCTCTGCCTCCGAAACTTCTCTGGGTCCGGGGAGGGTTCCGACGGCACCTCTGCTTAACCCTCTGCTCCGCTTCTAAAGAAGACCGCGGACGCTCCGGGCGCTGCTCGCAAGGCGGACTAGAGGGAGCGGCGAGCAGTCGGGAGAGTGAAGAGTTAACGGCGGCCGAGAGGCGGATTGCAGACCTGCACGCCGCCGCGTGCGCGGTGAGGCCCCTCCTGCCCGCCCCGCCCCACCCCACTCCACCCCACCCCACCCCACCCCGCCGCACCCCGCCCCGCCGCACCCAGGCCCAGCGGGAGCCCGGGATCGGTGCGCCTGCGCGCCCCGAGCAGAGGGAGAGGTTCCTGGAAGCCCGCGCAGTCCAGCCTCTGGCGTCTGACGAGTACGCGCGCTTCCTGCTCCGACCTTTTCGCTGGAAAACTGTGCAGTTTGCTATTCCGAGCAGAGTTAATGTATATCTGTGCTAAGTGTGGGTCCTTTCTGACCAGCGTCCGAGCTAAACTCTGGTCGCATTTTGGAACCCATCATGCTTCTGTGCGCGCGCGCGTGTGTGTGTTGGGGGCGGGTTGTTAGGAATTGATGCAAGAGGTAGAGCAGCTGAGAAGTCAGAGGAAAAAATAGGTTGTGTGTTTATCTGCATCATCAGTTAAACACTTCGCTATCCAATGATATTAGTAATGCATAAGTGAACCAAACTTATTTTTAATTTAATTTTTGCTCTCCTTTCGTCTTTTCTCTGCACCCTAACAGCACAATTGTAAGAGAAACTATAATCAGGTGTTTACATTCTTCCTAGACAATCTTGAGCTATGTTTTTCTCTGTTTGGGGATTTGACAATCCCTTATTAGTACCAATATCACAATTTACCATTTCCGCCCACGGTTTCTAACACCTCAGACCACATAAGTGTAAAGGGAACATATTTATGTTTTTATTATCTTGAGAGAGCACATGCACTCTATCATGAAGATACAAACGCGATGTAAAAGTAACCTATTAAGTAGGTCACACACACTGTGTGTGACCAGTCCTTAATATCTGGTGTTGCTTGTACCAAAGAAGTAGAGAAGAAAACCTTGGAGATTTTCTAAAATTGACTTTTCTCCCCCTGCTGACAGTAGGCCCTGGGAATCCACTGTTTGGCTCATTCAGGTGTTGAAACTTCTGCATAAAGATTCATCAGGAAATGACAGCTTTTGAGTGTTCTTGTTTATACTGTATTGAAAATAACATATGTAATTTGTTGCCATACATCACCATATAAATATGGTAAATATAAGCAAAAGTTTCATCTTTTTTAGCGCAAACAGCAGTGGCATGTAAAGACAGGTTCAGTCAGCCTGGGAAAGGAAAAATTCTTCCCACTTAGGAAATCCACATTTGTTTCATCAGTGTCAGGAGCACAAGTGAAATGAATGTCAAGGAGACCAGAAGTAAATACAATAACAGGTTTGTTTTTCTTTTTCAACAAATCAGAGCCCTACCCCCCCACCCCCCCCCCCCCCCCCCCCCCCCGACCATGGTCCTTTTCCCACACCTCAAGGCGGATGGGTCTCTTTCTCCCTGTGCTGATCTGTATCACGGAACATCTTGTAAACTGTCAGCATTCTTGTCATATCCTTGTTGCCACCATTACCTGAGGCTTATCTACTGAGGACAAATCAAGTTTGTGGGGGCAGCCAATAAGCTCACAGTTCCTCAATCAATAGGGAAATCAGGAGAGTGGGCGCAAATGCAGGAGCAATCTGGTACGCTTCTGGGTTGCTAGGTGATTGCCCTCAGAAGACTCCCAGAAACTATGAGAAGTGGAAAGAAGGCTGCTGACAGAATTCCTGGCGTTTTTTGGCTTTTCTTCCAAGTCTTCAAACCCAGGTTTCATAAAGAAGTGAGGTCTTGACAATTGATCGTTCTAAAGTAGTTTACTGCTCCTGGTTTCGTGTAATCTGCCTCAGTGGTCCCAAGAGATTTGAGAGGCCCTGTAGACTGGCTTTGAGACTTGCTTGCTGGTTTCTTTGGTCCTGGTCTGGCTTTGCTGGAATGCCTTAGAGTAGACTTAGACTTGAACCCTATGTCTTTTTGCTCTATGCCTTATCTTTGAAGCACAGTTGGTTAAATTCTCAGCCAGATTAACTATTTAGTCATTAAGGAAGACACTCAGAAGAAGTAACTTGTGGCACATACAAAAGTATGTTAGAAGACATTCAGGTGTCATGCATAGTTTAATGAAAAGGTTCTATACATGAATGATGCAGTGTTACTTTGTGGTTAAATGGGTTATTATAAACAGCCCAAGAGAAGGTTCCTCTACAAAATCTCAAGGATAAATAATATCACCTCCATGGCCCAGATTCACAGGATAGGCCACATTATGTCCTTTGCCTTCATACCATGTACTTGGGACACTTTTTAAAAACTGAGTTCGAATGTCAGTAGAGTATGCTTCCTTGACGTCTGAAGTGGTGTAGTAAAAGTTGCTTTTGATCAACCTTGTGAAAGCAGTGCGTGTTAATATGTTAAAACAATACCTTTTTCACTTAAAAACAGAACTAACAACACTCCCAAAACAGAAAATAGTATAAAATGTGCAATGGAGTAACACATCATGAAGGTAAAGAAAAGTGTCCAATAATAGCAAGGTAATACTTTTCTGTAAGGACTGTTGGTTTTGATTAGCACCTCTTCTGTAAGTTTAAATCATTATCCACATATTTTAAGTACTAAAATTGTAACTGCAACTTCTGAGTGAAAGTTCATTTTCAGCCTCTTAAGCTCTTAAAGTCATCTAAATCACCTGTTATTAAACTTGTTACCTAGAAACTGAATGAAAAATACCTGAGCAGTGGCTACATAGTTATTGGGTATAGAGGAGTTCTTGTTTTTCCATCAACTTCTCATTTTTCTCAAACTGTATATTTTCTCCTTATGTCACATAAAGTTGGATTGTATGTAATGTTGGAATGCATTCAGTCTTTAATTGCAAGTGCCACCAGAATTGCTGGGAAGAAGTTTAATATTGTTTAAAGAAAATCTTGCAGTATTTTATGAGTAGAAATTATGGTGAGGAGATATGGTGAATATTGAGATTAATGAATTGTTTCATTGCATTATTCTTCAGGCTGGCCAGCTAAACTACACGGATCCAGCCACTGGCTATCTGGTGCTTACACGGCTTGCCCACTTGCAGAGAGGCAAATGCTGCGGGTCTGCCTGCAGACACGTGAGTAGCAAATTCTCGCATTACACCAGCAGTTTTCGGTGCTTCTGTAACTTCGTAAATACCTAGTATTTGAAAAACAAGTCAAGTGAAAAAAGCCTAATAGACCTGGAGGGCACTTTTCACAAGCAGCTTTAGCCAAGGACAACGAAATCCTTAGGACCGACATAGGACCTTTAAAGTTAATGGAATTTTGTAACTTTTCATTGTGAGCATCAGTTCCTTGAGATGCTGTGATTTGAGATTCATGGGAGTTCGTTATTACAAGGAAACTTTTCATGAGGTTTCAAATAAGTCATATTCACTAGGCAAGGGCAAGGAGGGCAGGAAAAGAAATCCAGAATATTACAAACTAGATCCCAGACAACATTTTTGTCTTCATTATTAGCTGAATAAATAGAAATCTGATCAGCATTGTGAAGTGGGTTTCCTTTCAATGAGGGTGGTTTCCTTTCTTCCTTCCCTCCTTCCCTTTCTTTCTTTTATTCTTCTTCATTTCCTTCTCTCCCTCTCCCATTCTTTCTGTGGCTGTTTTCTACTCTATTTTCATAACCATGAAGATAGCTCTCCCAAACTTAGTGCTGTGTATCTCCTAAGACGTATATTTCAGTGAATATATCTCTGTGCTCACTGATTAAGGTGAACTAACTAATCCTTCCCTATGTTGAGCAAAAATATAAATGGGATTGTGTGTGTCACCATAACTTTTAAAAAGCATGTTAGTAATTGGGGCACCTGGGTGGCTCAGTCAGTTAAGCGTCCAACTTCTGCTCAGGTCATGATCTCACAGTTTGTGAGTTCGAGCCCTGCTTGGGGCACTGTGCTGACAGCTCAGAGCCTGGAGTCTGCTTCGGATTCTGTGTCTCCCTTTCTCTCTGCCTCCTCCCCCACTGTCACTCTCTCTGTCTCTGTCTCTCTCTCTCTTTCAAAGAAATATTTTTAAAAAATTTTAAGGGGCGCCTGGGTGGCTCAGTCGGTTAAGTGACTGACTTCGGCTCAGGTCATGATCTCACAGTTCATAGGTTTGAGCCCCACATCAGGCTCTGTACTGAACGCTTGCTTGGAGCCTGGAGCCTGCTTCAGATTCTGTGTCTCCTTCTTTCTCTGCCCCTCCCCTGCTTGTACTCTGTCTCACTCTGTGTCTCAAAAATAAATAAATATTTAAAAAAATTTTAAAAAATTTTAAAAAGCATATTAGTAAGGTAAATTGTTATAGCATTAAGATTATAAACAGATAACAACCTCTATTTACAGACCATTTTGACTGTATGTTTTGGGGTAAGGAGGTATTATTTCCTTTAACCAACTTTACAATGAAGGAATAAACATTAAATGCATGTATTAACTATAGCCAGTAATGAAAAATTAAGCCTTCCCATTTATGTGTGTTTCTACCTGTGCCATTAGCTGTTTCTAATTAAATGCATAAGAGCCTTTCATAAATTGAGGACCTGAGAATTTTCTAAGAGTGAGTTTTTGACAGTAAAATTCTTAAAGTTGGAAGGATGCCTTTAGGAAGTGATTCTTGGACCCTAATTAGGACCATTTGCCAGAGGTTGCCATTATTCTCCTCTTAGTCGGCAGGACCCAATAGATCAAATGATCTATATAACATTATTAGCAGCCTCTTTTTTTCACTATGAGAAGTGTTACACTTTTTCAAGAAGCTTGTTAAATAATTCAATAATAGTTTGTTTTATTTCTTCTGCAGTGTCCATATGGTCAAGTCAATGTTAAGGATCCATTGAAAAGGAAGAAATTCAATTCATATTTTTATGTTTGACAACAATTTCTTCTCTGTTCTCCATCTTATTGAGCCTGTATTTAGAAAAAAAACAAAAAAACAAAACAAAAAAAAACAACTCTAATCCGGAATTGCTATCTGTGCTGTTAGTCTTTGAGCACTAGTTAATCATAAATACATATATTAAAAGAACATCAATAAAATGAAAAAGCTAGCAAATGTTTGTGTGTTTCTGAAGTGGCACATTGATAGTTATTTTCCTTTCTTTTTGCTTCATTATCAGACACATATGTTGAAGAAAGAAAATAATGACTGTTCCATTAAATAAATAGTAGCAATCGGGTCACCTTAGTAGCTCTCGATTTTTCTTATAGCCTCCGTTCTCCTACTGTTTTCTCCTCAGTGTTAGCAACCCAAGGGAGGTTGCTGGCAAATAGAAGGGTTTGAATACCGTCTTCATTTTATTTATATCTCGAGCTATAAGAAGATTGATATAATGCTATATTGTGCAGCATATGAGTGCCCAAGAAGTGCCATTCTGCATCAGGAAATGCTCTCATCTTCCATCTGTTCTCTCAATAAAAACTCTAAATCATTCTGACTTGAGGGTCAGGGCTGCTTAAGATGCCTCTGATTAGACCATTCTTTCTTCTCTCCCCCCACAGTTCCCTCCTCCATGTCTCATGGCACTTCCCAGGCAAATCTGTCTTAGGACATTGTATTAGCTTTATGCCCATTCCATTCACTGCAGTGACAGCTTGGGGTATCAGGACCCAACCTGGGTCAGGAGCTTGCAGGAACTATTGTTTCTACACTCTCTTCCCTGCTTCCCTCTGAGGACAATGGTCCCAGAAAGCCTTTTCCTTGCCAGTGGAAGCTGTTCAGTAAAATGAGGCTGCTGAGCATCGGAAGACTGGTTCTGCCCAGAGCTGGCCCTCAGCCTCTTCTCCCAACAGAATCCAAAAGGCTCTCGGGCATCTCAGGGGTCTTTCTTAGGCTCTGCCTATGGCCTGAATACGAGTTTTAGAGATCTGGAGCAACCAAGAGATTCTGGTGCCTTCTCACATCTTCGAGTCAAAGTAAAAGACATTCCAAACTGTAAAATAAGTGAAAAGGAAGCCCAGTAAAGTTCTGGTTTCCCCCCTTGATTGTGATTTATGCTGTTATTTTTACGTCACATATTAAGCTGTTTTCCCAAAACGTTGGCATTTTAGTGCCCCAGTTTTGCTATTGCCCCCACTGTGGTGCCCTAAGTAACCCTGCCTGTGGGCCTTGTGAGGTGTTGGCAGCCTCTTGGGATGTAAAAAGTCAGTCTCTGTGGCCTGGTGTTGTCCTCTCTAGAAATCATTTTGAGGAGGGGAATAGGAGAAGGAGGTAAGCATTACGATTGTGGAGGCAGTCAGGCTTTCCGGACAGGTTTATGGACTCCTGGGAGCCAATTTCCTTTCTGTTCTCAGGTCAAGAAGCAACCGGATAGCTCAATGTTTTCCACTAGATTTGAAGATTACCAAGTCCACCTTCTGGGTGGGAGCTGGATGGTGCTGTCTTCAGCAGTCCCCAGAGGGAGAAGAGAAAGAAATGGAGCCTGAAAAGGTCATCTTTCTGAAGAAACAAGAGAAAGAGGAAAGGAAGTTCATTTTGAAAAGCACCGTGTAAGGCAGTGTTTTGAGAAAGCCCCTTGACAGACGGAAATAACTTATGGGATGTCTCCTTCCTAGAGGCAGCTCTTTCCTCCTCCCCGTGTTCTTCCTACCGTAGGAAACTGGCCCAAGAAAAAGGACTCCGATGTCCCTCAGGGATGATTGTCATGTGGGACTCTTCCTGGCAGAACTTCAAGCTTGTGGGCAACCAGGAAGGAGTAGCCGTTGGGGATGGGGGGCGCTCTTACTCTCTCCAGCATCTGGGGCCGGGTAGCCAAGGTCTGAAGTTCTCCGCTGTGGTTCTAAGGAGATGCTTGTGAACCACACGTCAGGGGTGGCGGCGGGCGCTGCTCCCACATTAAACACAATATGGCCACATAAATGGGCCTCACTGCAAGAGCTCCAAGCTATATTGTATTCACACATTGTAAAGTAAAAATTCAGGTTTCTTATTGGGTGTGTGTATACAAACACATGTGGATGCTGAGAAATAGAAACTTCCCAGTTTAAGTCAACCCTGGCACTGCTCCACTTTCATGGTTTCTGGAGACTCCTATCATAAGTCACCATAAGTCAAGGGGAATTAATTTCTAGATTGTTTCCAACATAGAAAGACCCGCTGGAACCCAGGGAACTGGGGAATCTTCTTGTGGGATTTACCTTGGTGGAGGATGGGCATAAATTCACTGAAGCAGGGGGACCTCCTTTCTCTAGGAGAAGGGCCCTGTCCTGGTAGTTTTCACTGCAGGTGAATTGCAGTGCATACTTCGCTCTCTTCAGTATGCAATGCATACTTCAAATGGGCTAGCCCGTTTGATTTTGCAGGGCAAGGAAGAGAATGCCCCCCCCTTTTTTTTCAAATGAAACTTGGGGTTCCCACACCTGGTGTGTTTGGAAAAGAAGAGTCCACCAGAAGGGGAGATAGATGCTGCTGGGCCCTGGGCCGATCTTTGTTCCACCGCAATGCCCTTTATCCAAGGCATTTGCAAAGTCTGTTCCGGCATGCGCTTTTCCACTGCCAGAAAGCAGCCGGGTTTAAATTAATCTCCAGACAAAGCTAGGGAAGCCGGCTCACTACCAGGCGAATGGCATTTAGTATGCTGCCTTCCTCTGAGCACTTAGAGACCTCACAATCTGTGGCCAGCCCAGAAGGAACCTCCCTCTCCACTCCATACCAACACCTGCTATTTCATCCTCTGTATCTTCCACCAAAGGCTTGAGTTTCTGGACGTCTGCTCGCGGGGGAGGATTTAAAAGTCGGTGCTATTTTTCACTACCCTGCAACAATTAAAAGGTACTTCCGGGTGCCAAAACTCTCCTCTGCCCTCAAAAAAAAAAAAAGTGAGATGTTTAAGTGTGTGTGCGCGTGCGTGCGTGTAGTGGGGAGGGGATTGTCAACACCCTCTTGCACACCTCTGTGGAGAACTTGGTTTCTGAGAAAAGGTTGGAGAGGAGCCCTCAGCTGTCTTTACTTAGGGGTTAAGTCGTTCCTGGACGCCCAGCCTACCCGGGACCCCGGGGGCCCTGCTGTGTGTGGGCACCCCAGCGCTGAACTGACCCTCCTCCCTACAAACGGTTTCAAGATTGGGTTCATGACGCAAAATCTCCAGACACACGACCCTCCTTTTTTGAGACTAAAGGTGTAAAACAGAGTGTAAACCTGGGAAACATGGGCTCTCGAGGGATTGGGAGATTCATGACGACCCACATCTTCCCACTCAAGATTTGTACCAAAGCGTGAGCTCCGGTGTGCGCTTCACTGAGCGCGCACCTAGTGGTGTGTGTGTTTGTAGAATGAATGCCCCCCCCCAAATATCTAAAACGGTTCGTGACCCCAAAGAGGATAAAAATCCTCTGCTTTGAACAGGAATGAATGAAAGCACCTGAGCGTTTCTGGTCGGTATTGCCAACCATCCATCCATTCGCTGGCCTCGCCGGGAGCATAGAAGCTAAACTTGAGAGGCTCGTCTCCTCCCTGGCTGAGAAAACGCACCGAAATAAGGCGGGGGGTGGGGGTGGGGGTCTGGAGGAGAGAGAGAGAGAGAGAGAGAGCCAAGGGGACCAAGATGGGAAGGGAAACGTCGCGGGCGAGGGGAACTTAAAGGTAAAGTAGTGGAACTAGTCGCCGGTGGGACTGGCCCCCGAAGCCAAGTGTTCGAGTGGAACCAGGGTCTCTGTCCTGGGTGCTCTGCGCCACATTCCGGGATTTGGGACGGAAAGGGAAAGCCAGCGGGCTTGGATTCGTGCCTCCAGCTGGATCCCTTAGCACCCCTAAGCCGTGTGGCGGAGCTTTCGGGTCTGGTGAAGAGGTGGTCCCCCCTCCCGCCCCGCACAGCCTCAGGCGCCCCCATCCCACACTAGTTTCTCAGGCGGCTGATGCGAGCGCGGGCGCCCCGGCCCTCGGCGCCCTCAGCCCACGCACCGCGCAGGAGCCGCGCGGGTGGCACCGCGGGGAGGGGCGGGGAGGGGCGGGGAGGGGGGGCCGCTCGGGCACCCGGACCCCGCAGCCCCGAGCCGCCAATCTCGCTGCTCGCACGCCCTTCCCGCACCCGCGCAGGAGCCTCCCAGCAGCCCCCCGCCCCCCCGTCGCCGACTGCGAGGAGCGCACTGGGTGGGGGAGTGAGTAAATAATTGGCCAGAGGCCCGGCTTCCCGGTTCTTGCTCTGCTTCCCCGAGGCCCGACTGCGCCCGGGGCCGCTGCGGCGACGCAGCCCCCTCGGGAACCTGACACCAGGTAACCTGGCCCCCGCCCCGTCCCGGGTCTGGGAGTCTGTCTGTGACCCCGAGAATGCTCATCCCCCAAGGTTTGAGTCGGTTTTCTCCCGGTTAATCGCCATCCGCACCTCCTAGCCGGGGCCGGTGGGAGAGACACCTCCAGCCCCCGCGCTGACCCGACTGGGAATGCCGCTGTAGTGCGCCGAGTGCACCTCAAAGTGCTGGGTCCCCGGCGCCCAGCCCGGGAGCGCCGAGAGTGAAGAAGGACCGGGAGGGGAAGGCGGGGATGCGGCGGGGGAGCAATCAATGGCTTAGCCCGGCTTCCCGCAGGAGCTACCGCCCATTCACGGTCTATGCAGGCACCAGCTGGCGGCAGCATCTTTTAGGTACGAGCTCCAGGAAGGCAAAGGCCTGCTGGGGGGCCGGGAGCCCAGGGCGCGCCGCGGGACCCCAGCACCCCCGCTGCGCCCAAGCCTCAAGATGCTCTGGGCTTTATGAGGTTCAGTTACTGCCGAGTCCTCCATTAACACCTCCCCTGATTATTGAGAGGCTGGAAGGGCTGAACGCAGCCTCAGAGCGCGTCTCCGCGCACCAGCCCGCGTCTTTGCCCTCTGCCCACCCCTTCCTCCTCCTCCCGATTTGGAAGCATAAACTGAAAATATAAGACAGGTGGAAGGAGCTGCGGGTCAGAGGTGAGGGATTCGGGTCAATTCCGAGAGAGACAGACAGACAGCGAGAGCGAGCTTGATTTCCACCAACGGGTTATTTATTTGGATTAGCAGAGGAACCCTCTGCCAAGACCTGGGGACCAGCCCGCACCTCTGGCCGCAGCCTCCCGCCCTCCCTCGCCGAGGATCAGGTTCTTGGGGGGAAACGTCTGGACCTCAAGGTAAGATCCCCACGGGGGTTGTCTCCTAGGAGCAGTTCTCCGGCCTGGGTGTGCGCCCGGACGGCCGGGCGCCGCAGGAGCGTCCCGAGCACTAGCGGAGGCAGGCCGGGCTTCACTCGTAGCCGCCCGACGCCCGAGGTCGCGGCGGGAGGAGCGGTTCCCACGCACCATCCCAGCGGGGTGGTAGACTGCGCCCGGGGCCCCGGGCCGCACCGCCCGGCTGACGCGCGGCTTTTCTCTGCCAATGCAGCCACCATTACAGCGTGATCAACTCCTTTGGCTCTAAGAATGCTGAACGGCACCACTCTAGAGGCAGGTGAGTTATACACCAGTTTCCTTCTCGTGTCCTCTGCCCTTTCTCTTGGGCTGCTGTACACATCGGTGAGTGTGTGTGTTGTGTGCGCGCACACGCGTGTGACTTCACTGGGTGGAAGAAAGAGGTGTGTGTGTGTGTGTGTGTGTGTGTGTGTGTTAGAAATTAAACCACGTTTAGAAGGCTCTAAAATGTAGTCTCGTTCAGTCTCCTGCCAAGATTCCTGAAAGCTGCGTTTCCCTCCTTTTGCCTTTTTTTTTTTTTGAATGTCTGACTTTTTTGAGGATGGAGAGGGGGACGTGGAGGTCACGGTGGTGCTGAGCCGCGAGTTATCCGTGGCGGCGAGAGGGATGCGCCCTCGACCCTCCCCGATGCTGCTGGGGGCGTCTCCCCACCGGAAGGGATGGGGGGGGCAGGGCTGACACCGCTGCTCACCTGTGTAAAGCTTAACTGGAAACTGGCTTCCCGGACATTTTTTTGTTCAATGCAAACCCGCGCACCAGTTCCGGCGCGCGACCTCAGAGGCCGTGGTGCGGGACATCTCCCTTTATTCCTCGGGCGGCTGAGGGCCAGCGGCGCGGCAAATGTCAGGTAAAAGGGCTTCAGATTTCGGAGGTGGCATCCGTCCACCCCCCCCCCCCCGGAAAAGAAGCCAGGGGCCACGGAGGAAGGAGATTTGAACTGAGCGAACGATGGGCAGGTGGCTTTGAGGGTGCCGACGAGGTGCGTGGTTCAGAGAGCGCAGAGGGGCAGGGCTGTGGGGCTCTAACGGCGCGTAGCTGGGGCGCGGCCCTGGGTCTCCCCTCGGCGCAGGAGGACTCCCCCCGGCCCAGCTCCGCTCAGCCCACTCCCATCTGTCTGGAGGGAGGCCCTCCTAGCAGGACTGAGTCAGAGATGCTCCCGTGCTGCAGCGCCCGTCTGGACCTGTTTGAACGTAGAGATTCCCTATGCGCACCGACTAGAAAAGGCCCGGTGGCTCGGGAACATCCGCTGACCCTCCGCCCAGCGCAGCCAGGGTGACACCACTGAGTGAGCGGTGCCTAACCCCAGACGATGTTGATTTCCCCGGGCCCTGGGACGTTCTCAACAGTGCCAAAAGCCAGACACTGCTTCCAGAGCTGCACCTTTCAGACGAAGGGGGCTCCTCAAACAGTTCAACTGGGTCAGGAGGAAAGGTGACCTCTGCCTTTTTAAGGGCAAACCCAGGGCACAGGATCTTGGCCTCCAAGGTTCAGATAGAAAGAGAACTTGAGTTGCCTATCTTATCAAGAGATGGGTCTGCTGGGGTTTTCCCTCTCTGGTTGCTCCCAGGGCAGAGCAATGCATTTCCTTTATTTCCTGTCTCTTGCTCTCTGAGGAGTTTTTCTGGGCAGGTGTCTGGGACTAAGTTGCCACTTTCATGGAGATTCCAGGACCCTGAACCCTTCGTCCCTACTCCTCTGCCCTGCTAGAGACCAACCGCCCGCTCTTCTGAAAGCTGCAACAGTAGCCAGATGGATGGATCCTGGAGCACTGAAAAGAGTGAACTGCGTGTGCCCAATTGTGAGGAGGGCTGCACCTGGCCAGGGTTCTGCCCCACTGCTCCAAATACAGCTTTGAGTTCAGAGAGGAGAGTTGACATCCTATTATGGGCCCCAGGTGGGGGGAGCCCACTGCACCTGTCCCATTTAGATAGGCGGAGCCCCAGGAAATGAACCAGGGAACACTCCGACTTTTATGGAGCACTCTCGGGCTATTCTGAGGGAAGACTGGCTCCAGTCCCTCCTCACCGTAGGTGAAAGAAGTCTGAGCTACAAAGATGCTCTCCTTAAAGTGCTTGCTGTCTTTTGTGAATAAGGGGTAGTAAGGGGGGCCCTCTTAGGTATCTTTCAAGGGCTCCAAGACAAAAAGGATACACCCAGTTCTTGGAGCATTCCCCACCCCCCCCCCACCATGGGCTTCTTCTTCAAGGAAATGTGAGAGGAGGCAGAGCTGGGTGGGTGGGGAGTAATTTCTGCAGGATTAAAAAGGACCTCCCAAACTCCAGCAGCACCCCCTGCCCCACCCCTAGCTTTCTAAAAACTTCCTACATTGGCTGCGAACGAAGACTCCTGGCAGTTGGCTTCTTTATGGGAAGTAGCAACTCCCACCGGGTGTAGGAACTTATAACCTGAGTTTATAAGAAAAAGCAGGCATAGCTGGGATCCAGCCCCAAAGACTATTGTAGAAGGGGGTCTGCCCTGCCAGTACCTGATAGATGATTAACAAATACTTGTGGAAAAGAAGAATGAATGGATGGGTGGATGGATGGGTGGATGTGTGGATGGTTTACATCATTTCTGTGATTGGCTTCCTTGGAGACTTCACCGAGCTCTGGCTTTTTCTTGCAGTTGTTTGTTAAACTTTCCCTTCATAGAGTCTCTAAAGTTTCATCTCTTGCAAGAATAGGGTGGTATTCTTGGGTTCTTTGTTTTTGTTGACCCGGACCAAAATCCAATAACAGCCAAGCCAAATTCCAAACACCCCCATTTGGTAGGTGGTGATGGGGGCAAGCGGTGATGGGGGTGATGGTGAGAGCGGCAGTTTAGTCCAGAAACTAGACAAAGTCAGTCCCTGGATTGAGGTCCCAAATTTACTTTTTCCTTGGAGCTTCCTTGGGTTAACTAACCGACTTTCTTCTCAGAAACCCCTCCTCTTTCTTCTTCTCCTCCTCCTCCTTGGGGTCTGAGTCCATTTAGCTGTTGACTTGTGGGAAGGCAATCTGCCCCTTTGTGAGAGGACCTGCTGTCTCTGAAAGGGTTGCTGGTCCCAGCCCCTCCTTGGGGCCCTTCATTTGTGCACGTGGGTTTGAAAAGCTCATTGATTTCCATCCAAAGGGGCTAATTACATTACTTACAGTAAATAGCAGCCCTGCTGTCCAGTAGGGCTGCCAAAGTAGGGGGGGGGGAGGTCTCCAGCTTAGTTCACTTGATTGGCTTCATTTTTGTGTGAAATTGTGTTTTATGAGCTGTATTCTGGCACCCGGAGGACTGTAACAGCGTCCAGTCTGCGAATAACATTATTTTTGACCCTGAGAAAAGAGCAAGGGGAAGCAGTAGAGTCTTGGGTTTCATGGAAGAGGTGACTCCAGCAGCTTCAGAAGGCGAAGCTTTGGGACAGGAAGTCAGACTGCTGCAGAGAGTAGCTCCCTTCCTCCCTCCATTCTTGTCTGCCTGCCTGCCTGCCTTTTTTTCCTTCCTTCCTTCCTTCTTTCCTTCCTTCCTTCCTCTCCCTCTCATTTTCATTCTCTCTCTCATTTCTTCCATCCCT